>NC_060119.1:569474841-574474841 GCF_021461395.2 Schistocerca americana | reverse complement strand
AGACGTAATGGATTTCCATGCAGTCTTGAAGAAGTAGTGTTGTCCTTCCAACGGAAAGACAGTGCTGACTCGACATGCAGACAGGTAATGGACCACAACAGAGTAAACCCACAGCAGAGTCAGTCGACGTTTTGAAGAATATTGGTGGTTAGGTCATCACAGAGCAGACCCACTGTAGTCCTGGTAGAGATTACGGTACTGGTGGGCCACCAGAGGTGCAGACCCACTGCAGTCCTTGTGGAAATAATGGTATTGATGGGTCATCAAAGATGTAGACCCACTGTAGTCCTTGTAGAGATGGCCAGCAGCCATCTGTTGGAACTGTGCAGGTGCACAATCACCATCGAAGAGTCTTGTGGACTATATAGCAAGTCCATGAACCACCACTCGTGCACTCACAAAAAAATTTGTTTGAAATGTCCTTAGAACCAGCAATGCTGTTATCCAGTCCCTTGCTGAATTATTAACGCACGCGCAAACACTAACAGTCCCTACTTCTCGCATATTGTCCATATACTATGACCAACAGAAACGTGTGCAGTGAAATGTAACTAACAAGTTAATAATATCATGAACTGGTGACAATTACAATTTTATAACATAAGAATACAATAACAAAGGTACACAATACATCATTAAAAACATAACAATATAGATAACATTTGTAGTAATAGGGGCTTTACAAAAGAATGGAAATAACATATACATCAGTGTTACAGGAATTAAGACATAAGTGAATATATAAATTAATGAGAGTAGTTTTCGAAACATTAATTTCACACATGAGCATTAAATCAGAACAGAATAAATAATGTCTAAACATCTTTACAAAGAAAATAACATAGTATTTGAAAAATTCTACAACATAAATCTTATTAGCTAAACACATAAAGACAGGAAAAAGACAAATACACAAGGGTACATATACACATACCAGAATAACAAAGGAGAAAAGGACAGGGTTTGTTTTCAGTGTAACATTTGGTACTGCAGTATTTTGCGAACAAAACCTTTTTTTGTTCTTGGAGATCTCCCTTCGTTCATCATTATTCCCAAAAAGTCCTATCTGTACCTCTTTTCTGTATTCTAACCATATTTCTTTCAAAATAAATATGGCTCATTGTACAATACTCATTTAGGCCCAAATCGTTTTCATATAACTTTCAAAGCATTATTTCCCAATTCTCCATAGTTAGGTTCTTATATAGTCTACCCCCTCATAAGCTAACTTATATCTACTGAGCTCAGATATTAAACTAAGGGACGAGGCAATGCAGCAGCACAAAACAATTAACACAAACAGCAATGACAAAAAAAAATGGAAAGTTGCAAAGCAAGCTACAGTAAATCTAAATTACCAAGCAATTCACATTACAACTAATATGAGGCAATGTGCAGTAACAAGAAAAATAAGTCAGTAGTAAAACTAGCTTAACAGAGTAACACAATTTAAAATTCAGTAGCACTATGCCTGGCAAACAGCAGCAGCAAATATAAAAAATATAAAAAATATAAAACTTATATCTATACATGACAAAGCTCAAGCAGAAAAGATATTACAGTAAAAATGGCCATGTCTAATACCTATGTCACATCTTAAAACTAAGGTGATGCATCACGATAACTTACTCTATGAAATAAATTACCAAATATTGTAAAGAAAATTATGTATGCAGTTCCTGTGAAGGGAAATATCTTTTTGTGCTCCCTCATTTTTTTGAAATATATCACAAAACTATTATTTACTGGATCTGTAGACAGAAAATATTTATATTAGTACATCTATAAAATTTTATTTGAACCAATGCAGCAGTGCAGCTGGAAACTAGATATCAGCAAAGCATAAGAACATCGTTCAATAGCCATGTGGCATTTCATAAGTTAGTAGAAAAATCTCTCAACTAGAGAGACAGTAGTCATAATCAGGTGTATAGACATAAAAATATTTCTCGTCATTTCATTAGGCATCCAGTGTAATCGTATGTTTTCAAGTTCGACCGTGTCGTTTTTGCGATGCTTTCTACAAAGGAATGTCAGAAGCGAGGTTAATGGCGTCTTTTTATATTTTTTATTTTTTTCTACCTGTGCCGCTGAAAAGGGCTCGCAATAATGGCTTTTCCTCCAGGCAACTGGCACACCTGGCCGCTCGCAAAGCATTACGTCACGGTCACTTACCTTTCTTACCGACATATTTACGACAGCAGTTTCCGCTACAGTGACAGTCTCATATAAACATTTCACAGGTCGAAAATTTGCGTAACAAATGTGTAGAAAAAAAATCCTGTAAATATAACAGTGTTCAAAAAATTTTCGCCAGCATTGTGATACATTCACGCATATACACACATTTCATAACTCTTAAAGTACGATTCTTGGTTTCCAACATCCTTTTTCACAAGTCAAAGTCCCACTCCTCATTACTCCTTACCTTATTACACATATATATATTCGTCGACACGTCAATCTTGCGACGACACTTCAATATTTCATCGTAATAGCATCAGCTTATTGATCATAAACATACCTCAACAGCATAATACACATCGTCGTCGTAAAAATATCATAACACCTCAGTCAAATCTCAAAAACGTCGTAGCTTTCTGCAATAATTTCAAAACCCAAAAAAAATTCTCTCCTCATGTCAAAAGTGTCATCTGCCTCAAACGTACTTTAAAAATCATGATCCCATACCAAATATATCATTCAAAGCTCTCATAGTATCACAATGGTTCCAAAAAAATATGAACAGCTCACTAAGTACAGACAAAATACAATTTCGTAAGTGTGAAGTTATCCAACGGTATAATTACGTAAACATCTGTCACTGATGTAGTAAAAAAAAAGTTTGTCTCTCTCAGTTAAATGATCAGATAGCTGTGTAATTATGTGTTAGAGAAATATGGTACCGATGTGTAAAGTTGTGTAAGCAAATACCATATTAGCTAGGGCTCCTTGTGGTTGCCACACACATGGTACACAAAGTAAGCGTGTACCCCCATGAGGATTAATGTAATTATACCCTCAGGTGTTATAGATTATTGCAATGGAATGAAATGTATCACGGAAAACCTTCTTTGTAATTCACAAATCTTTAAAAATAAATGGCTTAAGTACAAAATTAATCTCTCAAATGTGTGTCCTGTAGCGCTAAATGTGCGTCTTGCTGTAAGATAATTCTGTGGAAGTGTCGTAGTTATCGTCCTCCGAAAGCTAAGTTCTGCAGAAGTCAATGTACTTACCTCATGATAAATAAAAGTGAAATGCTTTGCGTATAGATATCGTATTTATTACGCTTATTGTTGTGATGAAGAAAGTACTGTACAGTAACGTATTGTTGTGCCACGAAAAAGGCTGTCTCATTGTTGCTATACCACAAAAGTTACTACTAAAACATGTTTTTCTTTCCAGAATAAAACAGAAAACTGTGCAGATATAAAACAGATACACCGCAAAAGCAACATTGTAAATTGTCACTCATTAGTAGCGTCGTGATAAAACCGTGTAGTTGTCACATAAACTAACCACTGTGTCGTCTGATATCTCACAGAAAGTACTTTAAACCCAGAATGTATTTTCAAGTAAACCAAAATGTTGCATTAAAATCTCATTAGCAGTACCAGTATAGGTTCTAAGTATGTAAGCCTGATAGTCGTTACGTAATCGTGCAACTAACAAGCAAGAATGTACAAATACAACACTGTGTCGTCTGTTCACTATAACAATGCATTCGTCATTTCTGTTTAAATAAGTTCTCTTGGTTCTTGATTGGATATTTAACTTCAAACATTGTTGTATGTTAACAGATTCTAAGTCTGACAACGCTTACTAGCAATGTAAAGTGAAAAGTTATATGGCAAAGACAAAGTTAAAAAGCAGATTATCTTTCAATAAACGGTTTTACATGTGAAATGTGGTGTAAACCTTTACTCTTCCTAGTACGCAGAGTTTCAATTTCAACGCAATTATCATGTGGTATACGTCGGATTCTGTAAGGTCCATTGTAAACTAGAAAGAATTTGTGACTCAAGTGTTTCTTCTTATGTGACAATGAATGAGCTTTAATGAGAACTTTCTGACCAATATACAATTTCTTTGCATTTGATTTACCGTGCAGTTTTCTCCTTTTGTCTGCTGCAGATTTTATATTTTTAAGAGCCAAATCAGTTATGTCTTTGTGTCGAAGTTTACGTGTATTCGGGAAAGGTACAAGCTCTCTCATTCTGTTCGGTGGTTCTTCATTCTTCAGTACAAGAGTAGGTGGTAAAGCAGTGGAGTCGTGAGGCATTTCATTCAGCACGTTTTGAAATAAGTGTAAATATCTGTCCCAATGCTGATGCTTCCTGTGACAATAAAGTCTGCAAAGCTTATTGATTTCTTTCATAATCCGTTCAGACGGGTTACAATGTGGTGAGTACAATGAAATAGAAACAGGTTTTATTTTATGATTCCAAAGCATGCGTGACCAAACAGCAGATCTGAATTGCGGTCCGTTATCTGAAATGACTTTACTAACGTGTCCAACTTCACGTAAGAAATTTTTAACAAAGGCGTTGGATACAGACCGTCCAGTGGCTTTACGTAACGGTGTGAAAGAAACAAATTATGAAGTAAGTTCAACAGCGACTAGAACGTACGAAAATCCATTAGATGTTCTGACAAGCGGTCCCAAGAGATCAACAGCAGCAAATTCTTATAATTTAGAAGGAATGATAGGAAACAGCGGAGCACGATGGGAGATAGTAGATGGTTTCGCCTTTTGACAAAGTTTACAAGTAGACAAGACTCTTCGAATTCTCTTTTCCATATTGTTAAAATAACAAGTCGTTCGAAGAATATGATAACATTTTCTTGGGCCAAAATGTGCATAGCTGAAATGAATGTACCAAATGAGCTTATTAACAAAATCGTCAGGAATGCAAAGTACCCATAGCTTGTCATCAACAGTGCAGCGTTTGAACAGTATGTTGTTTCTAACCAGATAATAATGCCGAATCCGTGTGTGTGTCTTTTCATGCCATTTGCTTTTGATGTTTTTCCAAATCGGATCTTTATCTTGTTCATGAGCAATGTCCTTTAAAGATGTGGTGATGAAGTTTTCAAAGGCGACTTTCTGAATGTAAAGAATACTGAAATTTTTCTCGAGGTTGCCTTCCGTGTTACTTTTCTCAAGCCCAGCCGGTGCGCGTGACAGTGCGTCCGCAACAATGTTCTCCTTGCCGGGAATGTAGACTATTGTGAAGTGGAATTCTTGCAGAAACAATGCCCAACGTTTTAACCTGTCATGATTTAATTTTGAAGACATAAGAAATTGTAATCCACGATGATCACTGTATACTTTTACGTGCTTACCAGAAAGAAAGAAACGGAATTTGTTAAATGCCCAAACGATAGCTAAAGCTTCTAATTCAGTAACGGAATAATTTTTTTCAGATTTGGTTAGCACTCGGCTAGCAAAACCAATGGTTTTCTGAATGGTAGTGTCATTTTCTATGGCTTCTTGAAATAAATGGGCACCAAGACCGACTTTAGAAGAATCCGTGCTAAGGCAGAAATCTTGTGACAGATCTGGATGAGCTAAGATTGGCGCGTGAAGTAACGCTTCTTTCAAAGAATTGAATTCCAATTGTGCTTGTTCGTCCCAGTTCCAAATAGTATTTTTTCCAGTGAGAGAACAAAGTTTTGGTGTAACAAGAATTTGCATATTCAGAAAACGACGGTAAAAATTTACGAGACCTAGAAAGCTGCGGACTTGTCTTTTTGTGGATGGAACTGGAATAGCTCTGATTGCTTCTAACTTTTCAGGATCCGGCTGAATCCCTTCAGAAGAAATAATATGTCCCAAAAACCTCACCTTTGACCTACCGAATTCAGACTTTTCCAAGTTAACTGTAATTCCAGATTCTGCAAAAATACGTAACAGACTGTTGAGGATGCGATTATGTTGTTCCCATGAAGCTTCCGCTATTAGAATATCGCCCACATATAAGGTGATGTGACGTTTTAAGAACTCAGGTAATATGGAATTTAGCCCGCGAATAAATGCTGCTGAAGAAATGTTCAAACCAAAGGGAAGTTTCCGAAACTGATAACAAACGCCGAAACAAAGGAAAGCTGTGTATTTTCTACATTCTGGATGAAGTTCGATCTGATAAAAGCTGGATCTGAGATCAATGGAAGACAACACTTTTACACCATTAAAATTTTGAAGAAGTTCTTCCAACGTTTGCGGCCTGTCTGTTTCAGGAATAATGATAGTATTAATTTGTCTCGAATCTAAGACAAGTCTGATCGATCCATTTTTCTTTTCAACAACATGTAATGGATTGTTGTATGAGCTTACTGCAGGCTCAATAATGCCCTCGTCAAGCATAGATTGTATTTCTGTTCTAACACGGTCCCTATAATGTGCTGGAATTACATATGGTCTAACACAAAATTTAGTATGCTCACGAACACGAAATTGGTATTGAAATCCCTTGATTGTTCCTGTTTTATGAGTAAAAACTATGGAATGTGCTTGTAAAATCTCAAAAAGGTCCTGCCTATCAGTGTCATTACAATTCTCAATTGTTTGAATTTTATTCTGAATTAACTTATTAATGTCAAATGCGCCGTCGATATCATCCCTGTCAATACTTGCAGAGTGATTGTTAGTGTCTAGTTCCGTAGAAAATTCCGAACTGTTGTCTAACAGAAGGTAAAGCCGACTAATTTCCTCGTCATGGTTTGAGAGCCAATCTTCAAATTTCAAAGCTATTGACTTACCTTCTTTCTCTAAACTTATTTCAGCATCGTGAAAGTTTAAGATTGCTTTGTATTCATTCAAAAAGTTTACTCCCAATATAATTTCCGTCGACAATAATGGAACAATAAGAAAGTTCATAGAGAAGCTGTGGCTTTGACAAAAGAATTCTAAATTGGTTGGCTGGCGTACATCTACACTTTTTCCAAAAATTGCACCTTGTAATTTAATCTTACGTAACGGAAGTGTGGGGCAATCGTTCGATTTGTTACATTTGCTAAAGGCTGTTTCACTAATTACTGAAATGGGACTGCCAGAGTCAAGTACTGCCGTAAATTTTACGTCATTTACTGTAATGTGAATCACAGGATATGCAATATTGTTATGTTTTACGTCATGTTCTTGGAGTAAGATGTCCCTAATGTCTTCCATTTTTACGTAATTACTAGCTACGGCAGCAGCGTCGTTAGTGTCATAAGTACGTTTTGTGGCTGCCGTCGGTGTGAGTCATTGCCTATTGTCTCTTTGTTGGCGCGCATCGTTATTGGGATTTGGAGACCTAACTTCTACAAATTCACCGTGACGAGAGGGCCCTGCTCTGTTTGAATCCCGCCAGTTCTGATGCAGTTCAGGTCTATCGTTACGATCATATCGTCTGTCGTCATGTCGGTAGATGCCATAGTTTCTTTCTTGTTGGTCACGTGGTGGAGAATTTCTCCCTGAATCGAAACTGCGCGCTGGGCCGTTGCGTCTAAAGTTATTCTGTCTCCCCTGATAATATTTATTTTGGTTCCCATATTGTCTGTTTCTCTGATTGTCTCTGTGATAGTCATTACCACGGAGAGGTGATCTTTCCCTGTAGTTATTACTACTCTGCCAACGGTTGTCATACGGGTGGTGTCTGTTTTGGTCACGATTTGTGTTGTGAGAATAGCCTTGTCGTGTCCAGTTATTACTTCTTTCATCGCGGATTTGCGACGGATGTGACCTGTAATTGTTGTGTTCCTGGTTTCGCGTTCCGCGATTGTCAGTGTCAATTTCTAATTCTTGTAAGAGTCCCTGAAATGCTTCAATGTCGTCTTTGCAACGTCCTGCCAAAATAATATGTCGTAAATGTTCAGGCAGTTTGATTAAGCAAATGCGGATGAGTTCTGAGGGGCTGTATGGGTTTGAAAGATACTGATTCTTATGTAACATGTCTTCAAAATATTTGACAAGACTGGAAAATTCACATTGTTCGAAATGTTTCATCATTATGATGCTATGTTTTACTCGGTCTTGTGTGGCTTGAGACCAATATGCTGAGAGGAAGGCATGATAAAATTCTCCTTCACTGTGACAATCGTGAATGACCGATCGCATTCTTACAGCTGGTTCATTCTCTAAGTAGCCACACATAAATTCTAGTCTGTGTTCTAACGACCAGTTGGGAGGAAAACAATGAGAGAATTGATGGAGCCATGCTTGTGGATGAATGTCGTTGCCTGAATTCTTAAATGTTTTGAATTTACGTGTAGTAATGAACAGCTTATAGTGAAAAATCATCATGTCGGCGAGTCGCATATCGGTCATTGTTAGGTCGTGTCGGCCGTTCCATCTCGAAATTCGGTGCACATTGCCAGTTTCTTTCATAACTTCCGAAATGCCCTGTGTTATTATTTTGCGTCTTTTCCGTATTTCTAAGTCTCTCTTCCCGTGTTGGGGCGCGAGTGTCCTCTGAAATACGTAATTCTTGTATTACCTGTGTCAGCTGATCTTGTACTTCCCGGATTTCTCTTTGGTGTTGCGTATTAATTTGATTCTGATTTTGTTTGAATTTCCTAATTTGTTCATACTCTTCTGTGTCAGTGAAGGCTACAGGTGTTGTGTCATTCAGATCATCATCTACCTTTGTAGATAAGTTAGTGAACTGATCTGAAAGTTCGGTTACTTTATCCGATAGTGTACTTATTTCCTCAGTGTGTTTTTCTGAACCAAGTTTCAGAGTACCTACTGTGTCCTTTAAGTTTTCCTGAGTTTTTGCAAGTTGCGTAACCGAATCGGTAGATGCAACTGAGTCAAATTTAGCTTGCAAGGTCTCATGATTTTCATGAACAATAGTTTGCAGTTCTTTTATGGCTGCTTCGTGATTCCGTAATGCATTTTCATGCCGCGAAAAAATAGGTTGAAAATGCTCACAAATTTGAGTTTTTACGTCATTACAGACTTTTTGACATTTCGATTCAATGTGATGTAACTCAGTAGTTAAATCTTCACGTGTTTGTTCAAGAGTTTGTTCCAATGAGTCTAACTTTTTAAGATTTTGTTCCACTGTGTCTAACTTTTGCTGTGTTTGTCTCTGATTTTGTTCCATTGTGTCTAACTTTAGAAGATTTTGTCCCATTTGTTTCTGATTTTGTTCAAGCGTTGTGTCTAACTTTTGTAGCTTTTGTCCCATTTGTTGCATTAACTGTAATAACAATGCACTGGTGTCTGAAACATGTTCCTCAGTGCTTTTCGGCAGTGAACTTGCACCGGCAACATTCACATTTTGACAAGCGGAAAATGTGTCTTGACTCATTTGAGAAAACGGTGAGGACGCAAAACCTGAATCTACAGTATTTGCAAAATTGTGTCCTGTCATTTTGGATTCCTGAGGCGAGCTGTTGCCGACCGATCGATCGATAATGCTTCCCTCTTCACTAATTGTTTCACTGTCCATGCCATTGTTTGCCGCCCGCTCCATTTCCCTATGCACGATTACCAAATTACTACTTTGAACATCAGTTAATTCATTACTCGGTGGCGCTAACACACTGCTTTCATTTTCACTGTTATTTCTCAGTTTACTTTGGAGCCTAGTATTACGTTTTTCACACGCCATTATTGTCACAGTATTTCACACGACAACACAGAAAAACACAATTTGAAGATCAAAAATAAGAGAACACATTAACATAGCACTGAAAATAATATCTAGTTAATTGCAAGCGCAGCTGCGAAATACTTGGTGCAAATCTACATGCATGCCACAACTGTTTTACTGTACAACAATGAAAAACTGCAACTACAAAGGAAATTCTCTCTATAATTACGCGCTAGCAATAAACAAAATCTACACTAATTACACAAACTACAAGAAAAAAATCAGAAGATTCCAGTGAGGTATCCTCGGCTAAGGGTCGACATATGAAACTTCCCCTTTGAACAATTCTACACGAGACTGTGCTTAAACTGACACACAATATTTTGTTAGCGCAACGCAATCTGACTTTCAAAATTCCCTACAAAAGAATGGCCCTGACTAACATTAAACTATACCTTTCACAAATCACTTACCTCACAAAAATCTTCGCTGCTCAAGCTACTGCAATACAGCGAGCGCCACTACTGCCAGCTAAATAAAAGATTCAAACTATGGAAGGCACTAACTACTCATAGGGATAGTTAGCAAATGAAAGATATTAATAGAGAACAAACAATGTATTTACCTTGATATCATCATATATAAATATAGCAGTTCATGACAAATTTCAAAACTCCGCCATCTCTCTCCCCACATCCACCACTGCTGGCGGCTCACCTCCAACTGCGCAACGCTACGCGCTGTTCACAGCCAGCTGCCTAACACTACAATGGCGAGTATTACAACAATGCAAAGCAGCCACAGACTGCACACAGCATAGCCAGTGATTTTCATACAGAGGTGGCGTTACCAATAAAAAAACCTAAACAGCCTACTTACACTGCATATATTAATTTTTCTTAGAAACAGTAACAGTTCGTTTTTTTTATAGGAGGAGAACATGATGGGGACCCATAAACTGGTATAGATTCACTAGTCAAGGTTCTTTGATTATTGCAAGAGTAAAAACTAGTTCTAAAAGTTGATCATTCACTTAAATTACTTTGCAAGGTAATAAAATACAACAATGCAGTTAATTAACTTCAAAAGGAACCATTCATGATGGGTACCAAATATACACTATCTTCGAAAATGTGATAACTTCACTTCCACTGTACTAGCGTAAATCTGTTCATTAAAGATTTATATGTACTTGAACTTCAGTCACCTATGAAGAAGGTACTCTTGGCAATAATATTTACACAATCTTGCACTGTCATCATACAACACTATATTCTATAATAAACTAAGGATACTTGGGAAAAAATCTATCCAACTTCACTTTTATGGTTTTAGCTTTTAAATAATTATGGTTTCCACTTTCCTATTAATTGATCTTTGAATTTTTGTACTTAAATTTCCCATCTTAACAATTGCTCTTGGAGTAGTTCATTAATAAAGCATCAAAATGTTACTCTTACTTTAACTTTTGCTACTCCTCTTTACTTAAGACAAAAAATCACTTTTAAACACGTAAATGCAAGAATTGTTCATTTAAATCAGGATACACGGTTTTATTTATTTATTTGCTTATTTTGAAATTTGTTGTAAGGACTATGGGACCAAACTGCTGAGGTCATCGGTCCGTAGGCTGACGCACTACTTAATCTTACTTAAACTAACTTACGCGAAGGACAACGTACACACCTATGCCCGAGGGATGAGTCAAACCTCCGACAGGTCGAACCCCGCGAACCGTGACAAGACGCCTTAGACCATACTGCTCCCCCTCGCGGTTACCCGGTTTTAGTCGCACTCAGGTGAAGACCCTGAGTAGGTTCGTGATCAGGATCGAAGTTATGGTTTCGAACACGAATTGACGTTTTATGTGATTATTATTGAAACAACACACAAATTAACTGGCACATGCCAATATACATTAAGTACCTGAACGTATGATGTCTGTGAAGCAGTGGCGAAGATTAGTGGCAGGCGAAATGTTGGATAACTGTACTCACGGCTCTTGTTGTGTGAATGCCCTATAAAATCTCATCTTGGAGCCAGATTTTCAACGTATTAAAGCCATTCCATCATTCCGTGAATACCTAATAATAGCCAGATCCACATCCGAGGCAAATCCCTTCTAATGCAGCTTCCAATTGTCTCTCTTAGCACCGCCGAGGAGTAGCTTGCTAAGGCTAGCCACACACTGAGTGCCGTCCACACGAAGGAGCCGCTCACTTAGATTGCCAAACCCACCTTTTACATCGCACCATGCCACTTTCGCTGCGGAGGGACTTCTCTACAGCGTTTACATGTTACAAATACAAGTGCCCAAAGCATGAATCAGCTTTTAACAAACACACTTCTTTCATAAATCTATTCATATTACAGTAATCTAAAATTTCAACATATTCTGTTCCTTTTTCATATGGTGTTGTTGTTATCGTTCTTGTGGTCTTCAGTCCTGAGACTGGTTTGATGCAGCTCTCCATGCTACTCTATCCTGTGCAAGCTTCTTCATCTCCCAGTACCTACTGCATCCTACATCCTTCTGAATCTGCTTATTGTATTCATCTCTTGGTCTCCCTCTACGATTTTTACCCTCCACACTGCCCTCCAATACTAAATTGGTGATCCGAGGATGCCTCAGAACATGTCCTACCAACCGATCCCTTCTTCTAGTCAAGGTGTGCCACAAACTCCTCTTCTTCCCAATTCTATTCAACACCTCTTTATTAGTTATGTGATCTACCCATCTAATCTTCAGCATTCTTCTGTAGCACCACATTCCGAAAGCTTCTTTTCTCTTCTTGTCCAAACTATTTATCATCCACTTTTCACTTCCATACATGGCCACACTCCATACAAATATTTTCAGCAACGACTTCCTTACACTTAAATCTATAGTTGATGTTAACAAATTTCTCTTCTACTGAAAAGTTTTCCTTGTCATTGCCAGTCTACATTCTATATTCTCTCAACATCGACCCTAATCAGTTGTTTTACTCCCCAAATAGCAAAATTCCTCTACTACTTTAACTGTCTCATTTCCTAATCTAATTCCCTCAGTATCACACGAATTAATTCGACTACATTCCATTATCCTCGTTTTGCTTTTGTTGATGTTCATCTTATATCCTCCTTTCAAGACACTGTACATTCCGTTCAACTGCTCTTCCAAGTCCTTTGCTGTCTCTGACAGAATTACAATATCATTGGCGAACCTCAAAGTTTTTATTTCTTCTCCATGGATTTTAATACCTACTCCGAATTTTTCTTTTGTTTCCTTTACTCCTTGCTCAATATACAGATTGAATAACATCGGGGAGAGGCTACAACCCTGTCTCACTCCCTTCATAACCATTGCTTCCCTTTCATGTCCCTCGACTCTTATAACTGCCATCTGGTTTCTGTACGAATTGTAAATAGCCTTTTGCTCCCTGTATTTTATCCCTGCCACCTTCATAATTTGAAAGAGATTATTCCAGTCAACATTGTCAAAAACTTTCTCTAAGCCTACAAATGCTAGAAACGTAGGTTTGCCTTTCCTTTATCTATCTTCTAAGATAAGTCGCAGGGCCTATACTGCCTCACGTGTTCTAATATTTCTACGGAATCCAAACTGATCTTCCCCGATTTCGGCTTCTACCAGTTTTTTCATTCTTCTGGGAAGAATTCGTATTAGTATTTTGCAGCCGCGATTTATTAAACTGATAGTTCGCTAATTTTCACATCTGTCAACACCTGCTTCCTTTGGGATTGGAATTATTATATTCTTCTTGAAGTCTGAGGGTATTTCGCTTGTCTCATACATCTTGTTCACCAGATGGTAGAGTTTTGTCAGAACTGGCCCTCCCAAGGCTGTCAGTAGTTCTAGTAGAATGTTGTCTACTCCCGGAGACTTGTTTCGACTCAGGTCTTTCAGTGTTCTGTGAAACTCTTCACGCAGTATCATATCTCCCATTTCATCTTCATCTGTATCTTCTTCCATTTCCATAATGTTGTCCTCCAGTACATCGCCCCTGTGTAGACTCTCTATATACTCCTTTCTCGTATACGCATTACAAAACTCTAATTTTTTTGCCATACGTCAAGGACTTCAAACAACGCACAATGCACACTCCATAAATTGCAGATACACAGTTACATAAACTAGCCCTATTCCTAATCGATGTAAGTGTTACACAGTGCGGCTATGTAACTGCGAGGCCATGACGTCAAAACAGTCATTTACCACTTCACAACCGCAGAGGAGAGCTCAGTCGAAAGCTCGTGGTACTTTAAACAACTTACTCTGCTGAAAGCCTGATAAGATGGTAGTAATTCATGTAGCCACGAGATCCTTCATTCGTGCATCTTCGGGACACGTTTGAGTGTCGATCTAGCTCCAGCATCGCTACCGTCGCTAGCTTCCGCCCTTGAGGAAGAGTAGGCTACCATTCCTCCACAGAAGTGCAGACACCTAATTGAAAGTGCTCCAAGCAGAGTTCGTGCCGTTATATGGGTGAAGGCTGGACACGTCACATGTCCACTAATGCGTGTCAGAATACTTACGATAATATAGTTAACATCCCTGCTGGTTTACCTTATATAGTACCGGATACGCAAGTGTTTGATAGTAGTGCGAAGTGACTGCCTGTGAAGGTTTCAAGGTACCCTAGACTCGCATTCGGGAGGACGGCTGTTCAAACCCGCGTCCGGCTATCCCGATATAGGTTTTCCGCGATTTCCCTAAATCGCATCAAGCAAATGTCAGGATGGTTCCTCTGAAAGGGCACGGCCGACTTCCTTCCCCATCCTTCCCCGATCCGATGGGACTGATGACATCGCTGTTTGGTCTCCTCCCCCAAATCAACTAACCAACCAACTAGATTTCAAGCCCTTATATGGAACTGCATCACGAGACACACCAACGACCTCTGAAAGGAAGAACAGCGCCAGTCAAACGTAACGAAAATAAGCCATTTCTGCGCCGGGTTCTACAACCATAGGGTTACTTGGAGACAGTTGCACTTTCCACCATGGCTGTATTATGACCAAATTCATTTATTTCACACTGTGAGCTGACTTCCTAGATGTGCCATTTTCAAGTGACAAACGTGCATTTTATACACTCACACACGAAATTTTAAAATTAAAATAATAGGTGTAAGCTCCGAAAGTCTCCTCGGGTTTCCTGCCGGATCCTAAAATCAATTCGTTTTCGATATTTTAGCTATCCAACTGGTAACCATCTTCAGAAGAATGCTACTTCTGCTGATAAGTCCGGCTGAGAACTGATGCCATGCTGCAAATCGACGTCCTATATAGGCGACCGTACAGCGCACGGCGTATGCGCTGCCCATCGCGGTTGTTGCCCTCCAAGAGTGAGAGGTGCCACCGCCCCTAGTAGAACACTGAGGCAAAGATATATCGCACTCAGGGCCGCAACGAAGAACATTATGTTTTCATGCGAGATTCCACGTCCTTCTAGGAGGAAACCCATTGTCTTGTTAATTAAATTGTCCGCCAGCCTAATTTCAATTGCCTCTGTACAGACATTGTTCCAAAAACACGTGTTGGCAAATATCCCAGTTTCGTCAAATTACATACCGTGTCCTTCATTTAAGCAGTGTTCTGCTACTGCCGATTTTTCTGGCTGTTGTAGCCTCGTATGACGGCGATGTTCCACACACCTGTCATGAACTGTGCGAATCGAACGGCCGATATAAGCCTTCCGACATTCACACGGAATTTTGTATACACCTGGTTTTCTAAGCCCCAAATAAACATTCACACATCCGAATAGTACCCTAATCTCAGAAGGTGGACGTATCACACTCTTAATGTTAAAATTCCCTAAAATTCTTCCAATCATAAACGATGTGCCTCCAGCATAAGGAAGAAAGGTCACCGATCTATGTTCATCTTCATGCACCTCCACGATATCCTGCCCGACGAATCTGCTTCTCAGATAATCCATTTTCCTAAAAACAGCTATCAAATGCGCAAGTTCTTGGATTAAGCTATCCGCGTCGGAAATGGCATATGCTCCGCACACCAAAGTCCTAAGGACGCCACTGCCGAGTAAGAATGACTCGCCATTGAGTGCAAGAACGAATGTGGCAGAAGACTCTAGCAATGGCTACCAATTTTACAGTGAATTCGCTGCAACCGTTCGGCAGAGATCGTGCAGTTCGGTCATAAGTTGCCAACCTGCGTGACGACTTGAACAGCAACACAGGATTACTCCTATTGATGTACAGAGACACTCTTGCCACTGGTATCCTCAGCTAAGATCAAAATATCACTGGCATTAGATTGAACAAAAGTGTTCTACTAACTAGTAGCCTGTAACTATGTACCGGGTGATCAAAAAGTCAGTATAAATTTGAAAACTGAATGAATTACGGAATAATGTAGATAGAGTGGTACAAATTGACACACATGCTTGGAATGACATGGGGTTTTATTAGAACCAAAAAAATAGAAACGTTCAAAAAATGTCCGGCAGATGGCGCTTCATCTCATCAGAATAGTAATAATTAGCATAACAAAGTAAGACAAAGCAAAGATGATGTTCTTTACAGGAAATGCTCAATATGGCCACCATCATTCCTCATCAACAGCTATAGTCGAGGAATAACGTTGTGAACAGCACTGTAAAGCATGTCCGGAGATATGGTGAGGCATTGGCGTCGGATGTTGTCTTTCAGCATCCCTAGAGATGTCGGTCGATCACGATACACTTGCGACTTCAGGTAACCCCAAAGCCAATAATCGCACGGACTGAGGTCTGGGGACCTGGGAGGCCAAGCATGACGAAAGTGGCGGCTTAGCACACGATCATCACCAAACGACGCGCGCAGGAGATCCTCCACGCGTCCAGCAATATGGGGTGGAGCGCCATCCTGCATAAACATCGTACATTCCAGCAGGTGTTTATCAGCCAGGCTGGGGATGATGCTATTCTGTAACGTATCGGCGTACCTCTCACCCGTCACGGTAGCAGTTTTGCTGTTCATCTCCATTTGTCGGACATTTTGTGAACTTTGTTTTTGGTTCCAGTAAAACCCCATGACATTCCAAGCATGTGTGTCAATTTTTACCTCTCTATCTACATTATTCCGTGGTTTATTAAGTTTTCAAATTTATACTGACTTTTTGATCACCCTGTATATTCTGTCTGTAAATAATGTGTAAATGATTTTGTGTCAGTACCAGTACCGTTATGTAAATCTGAGCTGGTTCTATAGCGTAAGCTAACGGAAAAAAAAGAAGAACTGTATAGTCAAGGAAGCCAAGTCTGTAGCACTGAAATAATATTTTGATAACCATTCCCCCTGTATTGCGTTGGCTACTTCGCTTCTATCCAATGACGAAGGCCCACAAGTAGCAGCCATGGGAATTTTTACCAGGAACCCATTTAAAGGAAAATCATGGGAAAATTCCCATTCTCCACGATGACGATGGCCTACCAGTGGTAGGTACAGGAATTTTGACCAATGAAAAGACACAGTTTCAGAGACTTTACTAGTCTCGCACAGATGTGATTTCACTTGCAGAGAGTGAAGCGGCGAGTGAAAGTTTGTACCAAGGCCTGGAATTGAACGCAGCTCTCCAGCCCACCAGGTAGAAGCGTTAGCCGCTAAGCCACCGTGGCACAAGCGGTTCACACAAAGTCACGAAATACCCTGGCACGCCTCCATCCTCGATCCAAATTCTCAATGCCGCCCCAGCCTACTTTCAATTCCCCCTCACACATGAACAGAATTGTAAAATACTGCAAGATGGTAGAAATCTTGATAAAAATAGCGGTAAACTTTAGGGATATCCAGGTAATATACAATATGTACAAGAAGCAAGGGGGAACATAAGAATGAATAACCAAGACAGAAGTTCACAGATTAAAACGGATGTAAGACAGGGATAAAGTCTTTCGCCGTTGCTGTGCGTCTATACGTCGAAGAAGCAATGACGGAAATGAAGAAAGGTTTAGATGTGGAGTTAATATCAAGGAAAAGCTTCGCTGAAGACATTGCTATCCTCAGTTATGGCGGAGAAGAATTACAGGACATTCTGAAGGTATGAACAGTCTAATGAATGTAGAATATAGATTGAGAACAACTCGAAGAAAGACGAAAGTAATGAGACGTAGCGGAAATGAAAACATCAGACTGGTGGTCACGAAGCGGATGAAGTTAAGGAATTCTGCGACCAAGACAGCAAAATAACTCATGATGATCGGAGTTAATATGACATAAGAAGCAGACTAGCACTGGCAAAGAGGATATTCCTGGTCAAGATAATTTTACTAGCATCAAACACAGCGCTTAATTTAGGAGTGAAATTTCTGAGAATGTGCATTTGGTACATAACATTGTACCGTAGTGGAATATGGAATGTAGAAAAATAGGAAAAGAAGAGAATCGAAGTATTTCAGACGTGGTACTACACAAGAATATACAAGGTGAGTCACCTAACATTACCGCTGGATGTATTCCGTAAACTACATCAAATACTGACGAATCGATTCCACAGACCGAACGTGAGGAGAGGGGCTAGTGTAATTGGTTAATACAAACCATAAAAAATGCACGGAAGTATGTTTTTTTAACACAAACCTACGTTTTTCAAATGGAACCCCGTTAGTTTTGTTAGCACATCTGAACTTATAAACAAATACGTAATCAGTGCCGTTTGTTGCATTGTTAAATGTTAATTACATCTGGAGATATTGTAACCTAAAGTAGAAGCTTGAGTACCTCTCCTCCGCTGTTCGATCGTGTGTATCGGAGAGCACCGAATTACGTAGGGATCCAAAGGTAACGGTGATGGACCTTAGGTGCAGAAGAGACTGGAACAGATCATTACGTCCACATGCTAACACCTTATTATTGGTCTTTTTCACTGACGCACATGTACATTACCATGAGAGGTGAGGTACACGTACACACGTGGTTTCCGTTTTCAATTACGGAGTGGAATAGAGTGTGTCCCGACATGTCAGGCCAATAGATGTTCAATGTGGTGGCCATCATTTGCTGCACACTATTGCAATCTCTGGCGTAATGAATGTCGTACACGCCGCAGTACATCTGGTGTAATGTCACCGCAGGCTGCCACATTACGTTGTTTCATATCCTCTGGGGTTGTAGGCACATCACGGTACACATTCTCCTTCAACGTACCCCACAGAAAGAAGTCCAGAGGTGTAAGATCAGGAGAACGGGTTGGCCAATTTATGCGTCCACCACGTCCTATGAAACGCCCGTCGAACATCCTGTCAAGGGTCAGCCTAGTGTTAATTGCGGAATGTGCAGGTGCACCATCATGCTGATACCACATACGTCGACGCGTTTCCAGTGGGACATTTTCGAGCAACGTTGGCAGGTCATTCTGTAGAAACGCGATGTATGTTGCAGCTGTTTGGGCCCCTGCAATGAAGTGAGGACCAATGAGGTGATCACCAATGATTCCGCACCATACATTTACAGTCCACGGTCGCAGTCGCTCTACCTGTCTGAGCCAGCGAGGATTGTCCACGGACCAGTAATGCATGTTCCGTAGATTCACTGCCCCGTGGTTTGTGAAACCCCCTTCATCGGTAAACAGGTAGAACTGCAACGCATTCTCTGTTAATGCCCATTGACAGAATTGCACTCGATGATTAAAGTCATCACCATGTAATTGCTGATGTAGCGACACATGAAACGGGTGAAATCGGTGACGATGCAGTATGCGCATGACACTACTTTGACTCAGTCCACCGGCTCTCGCAATGTCCCGTGCACTCATGTGTGGGTTCATGGTAACAGCAGCTAACACACCAACTGCACCCGCTTCTCCTGTGACGGGCCTGTTACGGACCCGTTTGCGTGCTACGATCGTACATGTTGCATACAGTTCGCGGTAGACGTTTTGCAATGTGCGGCACGTTGGATGCTCTCTGTCCGGGTACCGTTCTGCATACACCCTGCAGGCTTCAGCTGCATTTCGTCGACACTCGCCATAGATGAGCATCATCTCCGCCTTTTCAGAGTTCGAATACACCAAGGTCACAGTTCCTACAACACTACACTATCACAGACGTCTGGTAACACGGTGTACTACAGTTGGTCTGCGTGCGGAGACGAATGCAGAATAACAATAGCAGCAATCGCTACATGCGGACACTGCGATAGCTAGACCAAACCACAACAGTGCACTACAGCCACACTCGTAAACACGGTCGTCATCGTAAACATGTCCCTGCAGATGCTGCTCGCCGACCGTGGCCCGTATTTGTTACAACACGCAACTGAACGTCGGAGGTTTCAAGCGTCAACTTTAGGTCACAATATCTCCGGAGGTAATTAACATTTTACAATGCAACAAACGCCACTGATTACGTATTTGTTTATATGTTCAGATATGCTAAGAAAACTAACGTGGTTACATTTAAAAAAACGTGGGTTTGTGTTAAAAACATACTTCCGTGCATTTTTGTATGGTTTGTATTAAACTATTACACTAGCCCCTCTCCTCACGTTCGGTATGTGGAATCGATTCGTCAGTATTTGATGTGGTTTACGAAATATATCCAGCGGTAACGTTAGATGACTCACCCTGTATACATCCGAAAAAAGTTTAGCATCACCTCGGTTCCGATAGTTCCCGAACCTGTACAGAAAATTTGAATAGAGATCAATATAAACATCATTTTCGCCCTTTTTATTGCTCATGAAAACCACACATTGCATGTTGTAACATCATTTAACGAGAGCTTCAGAGGTGGTGGTCCAGAGTCCAGATTGCTGTACACACCGGTACCTCTAATACCCAGTAGCACGTCCTCTCACACTGATGCATGCCTGTATTCTTCGTGGCAAACTATACGTAAGTTCATCAAAGCACTGTTGGTCCAGATCGTCCCACTCCTCAACGGGGATTCGGCGTGGATCCCTCAGAGTGGGTGCTGAGTCACGTCGTCCATAAACAGCACTTTTCAATCTATCCCAGGCTTGTTCGATTGGTTTCATGTCTGGAGAACATGCTGGTCACTCTAGTCGAGCGATGTTGTTACCCTGGAGGAAGTCATTCACAAGATGTGCACGATGGGGGCGCGAATTATCGTCCATGAAGACGAGTGCCTCGCCAATATGCAGCCGGTATGGTTGCACTATCGGTCGGAGGATGCCATTCACGGGTTGTACAGCCTTACGGCGACTTCCATTACCACCAGCGGCCTACGTCGGTCCCAGATAAAGCCACCACAAAACAACAGGGAATCTCCATCTTGCTGCACTTGCTGTACAGTGTGTCTAAGGCGTTCAGCCTGAACGGGTTGCCTCCGAACACGTCTCCGACGATTGTCTGGTTGAAGGCATATGCGACACTCATCGCTGAAGAGAACGTGATGCCAATCCCGAGCAGTCCATTCGGCATGTTGTAGGGCCCATCTGTGTTGCGCTGCATGGTGTTGTGGTGGCAAAGATAGACCTCGCCATGGACATCGGGAGTGAAGTTGTGCGTCATGCAGCCTATAGCGCACAGTTTGAGTTGTAACAGGAAGTCCTGTGGCTGCACCAAAAGCATTATTCAACATGGTGACGTTGCTGTCAGGGTTCCTCCGAGCCATAATCCGTGGGAAGCGCTCATCCACTGCAGTAGTAGCCCTTGGACGGCCTGAGCGAGGCACGTCATCGACAGTCCCTGTCTCTCTGTATCTCCTCTATGTCCGCTTTGGTTAACTCCAAGGCGCCTGGACACTTGTTGAGAGCCCTTCCTGGCAGAAAGTAACATCGCAGACACAATCGAACCACGGTACTGACCGTCTAGGCATGGTTGAACTACAGACAACACGAGCCGTGTACCTCCATCCTGGTGGAATGATTGGAACTGATGGGCTGTTGGACCTCCTCCGTCTAATAGGCGCTGCTCGGGCATGGTTGTTTACATCTTTGGGCTGGTTTAGTGACATCTATGTAGGGTCAAAGGGACTGTGTCTGTGATACAGTATCCACAGCCAACGTCTGCCTTAAGAAGTTCTGGGAAACGGGGTGATGCAAACATTTTTATGATGTGCGTAAAAAAGTAGATGGACTGATAAGGAATGAGGAGGTTCTCTGGAGATTCGGTGAGGAAAGAAATATATGGAATACACTGACAAGGAGAATTGATAGGATGGTAGGACATCTATTAAGACATTGCGGGCTAATGGAACAACTTCAGTGGTACTAAGCTGTAGAGGGCAAATACTACAGAGGAAGACAGAGACTGGAATAGTGAAGATGTAGGTTACAACTGCTAGTCTGAGATGAAAATTTTGGCACAGGGAGTAATTTATGGCGGGCTGCATCAAATCGATCAGAAAACTGATGACTCAAAACAAGAAAAAGATAAGAATGTGAATGTTATGGGTGCTTTCGTAGTGTAATGTTACTGTTCTGTTGTATGTTGAGAGAGGGCAGAAGTAGAAACCTCTTGCCGGTACATAGACTACTGGCAGTGAACATCTTGTCCCCCACCATTACCCTTACTTGGCAAAGCTCCGAGTCGAGTGCCATTACAAAGGCGTGCATCAGCGACTTCGGCTACGGAGAGGATATCCGTTGTATTATTTACAGCATAAGTGTGAACAGAGTTATTTCGACGCCCGATTCACGGAAATTTCGCCTATTGTCCGGCGTCAGAAATGGTGAGTTCTGTTTATGTTATTCGGTGGCCATGTCGTGTCTGCTCATTGACGAATAAAGAGGATCGCTGGTCGGTTCAGTCATTTTAGTGGTAGTCATTAGTACTGAGCCGTGCTCCGAATTCGAAAAGTCAAGCTCGGTGAGTTGTGCACGATATTTTCTGGTTACAAGGTCTCTGTGAAAGAGAGGAAGTGTGTTGCACAAAATGGAAGGAGCAGTCGTAACTGGTCGTTTAAGGGCGATTGTGTGTTTGGTGGAACGTAGGGCTTCCTGGAGAGCAATTGGTCAGCATTGCCGGCGCACCGTTTGTCTGGTGCGACCTTTGGCGGTCGGCACTGTGCGTGCAGGGCAGTTATCGTGCCATGCTGGGCTAGTCTAGCTGTGCCCTGGCTGTACTTATTCGAGCAGTTCCCAGGATGTTCTTCGGGAATTTGGCGAAGATTTGGCAAAGACCCCGGTCGTCTCCCCTTCTGCACTAGACAACGAGACGTCTTCACCACACGTTTTTGTCGGGCACCGTGTCAACGCCTTCTTCGAGCTGCTTGTTCGAAGAAAGAGCTCGGTTCAGCTTCCTTATGTTTATGGTTGTCTCAGTTGCCTGCTGTTGTTTATGTCTGAATCACCTTCAGATTTGTTTACCGGATTCGTTGGACTGAGCTCCTTCATTTTCATGTAATGTGCTTTTGAAATGGTTTGGGGCACTTGTTCAAGTCTCTCCAGTGGGGAAAGTGGCTCATATTTAGGGTACCTATGTTTGGGATACCTATGTTTAGAGTAAACAGTTTTAAAAATTTTTGGTCCCCAATTTCAAGTGCAGACTGTTATTGTGATGATTTGACTTAAAGGCTTAGGGACCTCAGCCCAATTATAAGTTACATCTTGTAGCTATGTCGGCCTTTAGATAAGAGATCCGCTTTATTTGGTAGCACTAACTTGTTTCTTGCAGCCAGTAAGGTTTTTTTTTTAGCGTAGACACTGCAGTCTGGAACCGCAAAACCGCTGCGGTCGCAGGTTCGAATCCTGCCTCGGGCATGGGTGTTTGTGATGTCCTTAGGTTAGTTAGGTTTAACTAGTTCTAAGTTCTAAGGGACTTATGACCTCAGCAGTTGAGTCCCATAGTGCTCAGAGCCATTTGAACCATTTTAGCGTAGACACCACAACAGCCTGAAAGAAAAGTGGAATATTTTATAAGATGCTTAAACGATGCTTGAATCTGTTCACTCATATGTAAACTGTGATAAAAACAATTCCATGAGGACAGATGGAGTTCTGAAGAGCCTCTAATTTAATCATTAAGATACTAATAGGCCACTGGTGCATGTTGAGTTGTGGATGGTAATTTGACGGCTGCATCGGCGTTTGTTAAGACTGTGGTGATGTTGGTTCTACATTTCAGATACTAGCCATTTTTATCCTCGGCTGGAAGCAATTCGGCTTGAAGTGTGTACTTCGCTCGAAATTTTTAACTTCAGTTAGCATCACGAGGCGAGTTAACATTCAGTGGCACTTTAATCTTAATATTAGTTACTGGATTTCTTTTACAGCCAGGGCAAAGGCTTTGGTTTTATTTAACATGTTTACTGTTCAAGAGTAATTTCTTGTATATGTTGTACCTACCCTCTCTTGGCATGTTTTCGACGGGGAGGAGGGAGGGCTGAGTCGTTGAGTCGTCTAGGTCGTCAGGGTCCGTGGGTTTAAGTCCAAACCTGACCTGACGTGACGCTGCTGTATTAATTTCCTGTAATTTTCAGGTTATGGTGTACCTTTGCATAACTTTCAATGTAAATTATTAATATTTCATGTTTCGAAGAATTGTAAATTTTTGTGAAAAAATCTTTAAAGAATATCTACAGTATTTCGCTTCTGGTGTTTCACATTTAAAGATTTTTTTTTTTTTTTTTGTTAAGGATGAAAGATCAAGTTTAATGTTTAACGTGTTCTTTTTAGTTTAACCTTGTACTGTTAATTAATCAACTGTTTTAGAGTGTACGTGATAACAAATAATGGTCAATAGTTGCCCAGCCCTTCCTCTAGGACCTGTTGTTTGGTTTCCGCTTAAGACACAAGCTCTCGTTGCCTGTGTCAATCAGAATACAAAACATCCACTCAGTAGCTGTAGACCATGTTTTCTCTAACGACAGGTGTCTAGAAAGTCCATGAGAATGTCAGAATGCTGGATGTATCAAATCTTTTATGCCAGATTACGCCGTTTACGGAGAATCTTAACATTCGTGGAATGAGAGCAGAAACCAATAGTTACAAATTAACATTTTAGCCCATGCGTAACTCGTTTTTGTTGACTTTTCGAGAAAAAAAATATCTACTGCACTGACACTGGTGGCCTACCTTAAATGAAAATACACGGCGTCTGGCCGGCCGGAGTGTCCGTGCGGTTCTAGGCGCTACAGTCTGGAACCGCGTGACCGCTGCGGTCGCAGGTTCGAATCCTGCCTCGGGCATGGATGTGTGTGATGTCCTTAGCTTAGTTGGTTTAAGTAGTTCTAAGTTCTAGGGGACTGATGACCACAGCAGTTGAGTCCCATAGTGCTTAGAGCCATTTGAACCATTTGAGCCACGGCGTCTGTGTTCTTTCTAAGAAGGAGTGTACCACTGTTGACAGTTCATGAAAGCAGCATTATACAGGGACAGACATCCGCGATAACTAGACGGTGTCTGGAGAGCTAATCTAGTTTACAGAGAAGTTTTGAAACTCATGTAATACCAACTACGTGAAATTTTACGCAGTGCATTTAGACCCCCGGGAAGCTGCGTCGGCCTAGCCGAAGGAAGAAAACTGAGCCGTATAGAAATAATTGTTCGCACAGCAGATTTCAAGAAGATTGTGTTGGCTCGAGAGTGAGAAAATTCATCAGTTGCCCATGAAATGCACACGCCCAGGAACACAGAGTGTGTAAGTGAAGCACCAGACAGCAGTCAGTTTCTGCAAATTCTTTATATTTCTGGTACGTAAAGTTCAGCACTGAAATATTAATCCCACAAAATAGTTCCTACAAACTCTCACAAATTGTCGATAAAACTTATTTTGAAGGTTTCTGAAATTAGGTAAATTTTTCTCGACTGGCGGTAAGGATTTAGGACAATGTGTTCGCTTGCAGAAGATGCAGATTTTTAACAGAGATGCTTATTCTTTTAGTATTTACCTAAGCTTTAATGTTCATAAACTTGGAAAAAATTCGGTAGCGTCCAAGATTGGTAATCGCTGGTTCGAGTGTCGTTTCGGTCATTATTATTTTCGTTTTTGTACCGTTCATTCCGAATACCTACGTCAATTAAATATAAAATTCATCGGTCCAAGTACGATATTGCATGATACCAATATGTTTCAAAAGCTCGCACGCGAAAGTGTAATTTTTCATGGGCTCATATCTGGGGTTCTAGGGACCACAGAGGTAAAGGGTAAAGTGCTTTGGATAGTCCTTGATCTAGCGACTGTTTGTACACTGATCAGACGAACTTTCGTGCAATAGTTGTCCTTGAGTACAGGGTCGAAATTCGAACATTACACACTTCCTCTAGCCCAAGAAAACTGACCAAATCGGTTGGTTCGTTTGGATTAGGTGTGGTATATGGTGGGCTTTAGGGGATCACTGTGTCTCAATGCCGATAAATATCTTCTGTCTCTGGCTACCACTACTATTGTCTTCATACATTTCTCTTTCTCTTTCACGGCCACTTTCTTTTCTTTTCCTATTTCTAATTACATTCGCAGACAAAAATCCAATTTTTCAATGCAAGTTTGACTCCTTCATTATTGATCATTTATAACAGATTGTTTAAATTAGGAAACATTACAGATTAAATTCTTTTTCATTCTTAGAAATGTTCATGGAACGTGCTTCTGTTTTTTAAACATTTTACTGGACTGAGACTCGAACCCATGCCACACACCTGATAGCTGAAGTTTCTAACTGACAGCCAAACGATCTCTCGAAAAAAAACTGACTTTGCTTTAGCGTATTAAAGAAGGTCGGAAAATGTCTAACTCTATTTTCTAGAGAAAATTTTAGAGCTACATCGAACTGCTTCTGCTGATATATTTTACTTCTGAACGTCACGCACGATAAATATAACAAAACACAAAATTCGGTTGCCATGTTGTCTTTCTGTGAGTGGCTGAAGTGTCCAAAAACTGCGTTTCAAACATTTTTATATATACCACCAGACATCTGTTGAAATTTAAATTATGCTGCAAAAGCAGTTATATATACAGTATGATCTTAATACTGTGGAACAGCTGTTTATTTAACATATTTTGCAATATTCATAATTTTTGTGTTATACAGTATTCTAAGTTCGTATACTTTCTTTAGATTGTGTACATGCAACTCACATGTAATTCTATATTCCTGGATCTGTATTCAGGAAGAATGACCGGTATTGTTACAGCGACAGCACCGCCCTAACCTGCGCTGACTGCTAGTTCCAGGCAACATCAGTGCTGGGTCGCTGCTGGAATCCTGGTTATTCGTCATATTTTGCAGTACCTGTTAACACGTCTCGATAAATTTAATAACCTTCTAAACTACTTTGGGAATGCTCTATCGACTTGAAAAATTATTTTGATGCAATTGGAAACAAACTGGTGTTCACAGTCGACAATGGGTGTCGCATGTAAGACCAGATGAGCAGTATCTGTTTAGGTTGACTCCAGCTACACGCACGAAAAATAAAATAGCAAATATCTGTGGATGAACGAGGGAACATGCGCCTGACGCCCCGTAGGAGACACTCTATCTACTGTGTATATAAAGCTAATGTATGTGGACAATCTAAAAAAAATTTGAAAACTCAAAATGTATATAAAGCACTCCGTCTTGAGGTCACAAATGGCCCATCGGGAGCATCCGACCACCGTGTCATCCTCAACGGAGGATGTGGATTGGAGGAGCGTGTGGTCAGCACACCGCTCTCGCGATCGTTATGAAGCTTTTCTTTGACCAGAGCCGCTACTATTCGGTCGAGTAGCTCCGCAATTGGCATCACGAGGCTAAGTGCACCCCGAAATATGGCAACAGCGCATGGCGGCCTGTATGGTCACGCATCAAAGTGCCGGCCACGCCCGACAACGCTTAACTTCGGTGATCTGACGGGAACCGGTGTATCTATTGCGGCAAGGCCGTTGCTAAAATGTTGTATAACACAACCAATTGTTACAAAATATGTTAAATATACAGCTGTGCCTCAGTATTGACGATATATATAACTCAGTAGTGTCTGTTAGGGGTGCAGTGGCTGTGGATTCTCCAAACGTGGGGCTGAATTTAATAATTTACTAAACATACAATTACTTCTCGCTAACAGAATAATACACAGCATCAATGGCGTATAATACGATTCTCTGGCTCCATATAGTTCTTTAAGCACAGCTCAAACAATAAACATAACTGAAATCAGTCCTTTGCTTCACGACACTGGGCGACGACTGGAAATATAACAGATACAACGTTTGCAAATTCAGCACATGATACTAAAACAGTGTCATATTTAATTAGAATCATCAACAGAGCACACAACTAGATATTGGCCTACTACTACTGCCATCATCAATAGCCAGTACAAGAAGCTACTATCACTGGTCTGACAAACTAGCTATTCCTGTAAAATAATACGTAAAGGTTGGTCGTTCACACAGAAGAAAAAATAAGGTGGTTTTATTCGTACAAATTGAGGCAAAAAAACAGTTACACTCGCGGCATGATTCAATCAAAATCTGTTTCAGCATAATACAGTTAATAATGCTCGCAACATTTATTTTGACAAATAAATTGGCTCTTACTAACAGAGAACACATCCACACATCCAGCGTACAATTAATCAACAACCACAAATTGCACACGATAACCACGGACTTCCGTGCATAATGCTCTTTCCGGCCAATGTACCCAGTGCACCGCCTGTACAAAACACAGTGTGTCTATGCACTAAAGGACGAGGCTGCAGCCACCTACTGCTATAGCACTCAGGTAGTGCTCGTCTTGATATAGAGAAGCTTCTTTCTCCACCAGCACTGGAATCTCTGTCCCCTCGTCCAGGTTCAAAATGGTTCAAATGGCTCTGAGCACTATGTGACTTACCTTCTGAGGTCAACAGTCCCCTAGAACTTAGAACTACTTAAACCTAACTAACCTAAGGGCATCACACACACCCATGCCCGTGGCAGGATTCGAACCTGCGACCGTAGCGGTCTCGCGGTTCCAGACTGTAGCGCCTGGAACCGCTCTGCCACCTCGGCCGGCCCTCGTCCAGGAAAAGGCACGAACCACTCCTCCAGGCTATCTTCAGACAGCCGTCACGCCTCCGCACTGGCCATTAGCGACGTCCGTTCGACAGCACTGCAGCTCACCAGCTTGTCGAGGCTGTCACTCTGCTCTGACAAAACGGGCTGCTTCCTCTCCGTCCAGCAACTGCCCACCGCCTTCTGTCCCTGCTCTTTCCGGCTCACGTGTTTGTCAGCCCAAGATTCTCACACTCCGCTGCCCGCTTCCAAGCACATTCCCAGCCGCCAACCCCGGCCGCCACCCCCTGCTGTCCGTGCCGCCCGCTGACTGTTGGCGACACCCAGCAAGCTATCCGACCGTGAACAAGATGCTGGCTTCCAGCGGAGCAGGTGACTGCACGCGCACCTCAGACCGTTCCGACCAAGGCTTGGAAAGGCGCTAACTGGACCTCCTAAGCAAGTATTAAGACTGTACCAGCTGGTGTGGGGCAGCAAAGTGAGTTTGGAATAAGGGAAACCTGGGATTAAAAGACGCCCACTGTTTATTGACTATCCAAAACGTCCAAATATTGTAGTTGACCCTTTATTGGGATGATCTTTTGAACTGTATTATGGACTTTTCGTAGCCGCATGCTACAAAACAGTGCTTAACATTCTTTTCCTTCGTAAATAAAATTCAGAGTTTAGCTCAGCACAAAGCGCCGGAGTAAGGCCGTTTGCAATAGTATATACAGACAACGCGGTGAACAACCCAGCACAATTTTATTTACAGTGACAACGGCCGCAGAAGACCACGCTTACATTCATTCCTGTAAGTGGCAAGTCGTCCAAAGTCCCGGAAATATTATGAAAATTTAGACCATAAAAGAAAATCTCCAACAGAAATATAACTAGCGGACTTCAGTTTGAACGATAAGCGATTGAACTGTGCCGCGAACGCCACTGAAACTTTTGTGTAAGTGCATTGACACATGGTTCTTTTCTCAATGTTGTTGCTTTATGCGTCCTGTTGATGCCAGGTATTAGTCTTGGCGCTGTTCAATGTCTGTAATCATGTTTTCGTTTCTGAACCCCTGGTTTGTGTGGCCGTTCGAAAGACGCTTTACGCGTATAATCAGGATCAGTTTCTTAAAAACACATTGGTGAAACAAAATTTGACCGTGAATTTTGCTAGGTAGAGATTTGTGCTTGTCAGATAATTACTTTAAAGGTTGTCCTGCTGAAGTTCTTGTAACGCGCTGTGGCACTAGCATCAAATACAGGGAGTTGTAATTTATTCTAACTGATTACTAGTTAAGCTGTCACCATACATGACGTAATTGTTATTGTACTGGGTGTTGGTTATACAGGGACTTGGCACCTAATACTTCAGATCAAGAATACTCGGGAGTTGGGTTAGCCGCCACTGATCCCGGCAAAGGGGTTTTCCTTTCTGCTGCACTTCCTAAGGTAATTATTGTTATTGGGCTTGTAGTTTTTGGTCATTATGTCTAAATATGGACAGTCGTTAATTATTGTATTGCACCTCTACCATTTAATTTTGCTATTTCGAACAACTTATTGAGAAATTTGATGAAGTGTGGACGCACTGTGAACTTAAACAGAGATTTATTTAGTCTGTCGTTTTGCTATTGGGTTAGAAATTTATTACTTGAAATTTTGGACTCTGGAACGAATTTCTTTTTTTCTGAAGTCGTTCATAAATTTAGTCTTAGCTTTAGATTGTGCTTATTTCGGTATGAGCACATTACCGCTCCAAACCTAGCTCTCTATCCCCTCAAATACATTCTTGTATTTTCCTCTTGCAGCGTGCAGGTGATAATTATCCACGACGAGGAAGAATAGCGTGTTGTCACACACATTGGGGAAAAGTTTTACCAATTAACGTGGCACTAAAGTGGTAATATTTTATTCATAAAGTGGAGCATACTACTTAGCTTCATTAAACATGTAACGTCTACAAAAACTCAGCACTGTGCTTCCCTATAAGCCAACTGTACTAATCATCTTTGTTCAGAAGAGGATTCAGGGGATTAGGCTTGTTCAGGGACGCAGTCTCGCCCCCCCCCCCCCCCCCCCCCATGTGCCCACATGCAAAGTGTGAAACAGTCACGGAACAACCGAAGAAAATACTCACCATTTTCTAGCAAAAGGTGCATCGTCAAAACTGGCTTCTGACTCACACCGGGAAGATGCACTAAACTCAATAGAATGACAATGCGTGAAGTGATTCGTGACCCGATAAGGATCACGTACTGTCCCAAATTAATTTAGTTAAATGACAGCAACATTATTGCTCAGGAGAACGTCAAAACGCTTATAAAGAACTTTAAGGTTAAGTGAAGGTCCTGAATCGAAAAATCTGAAACCCCTTCCAAAATCGCCTTTAAGCCAAGGCGGAATACTCACCGCACGCCAGCTCAGCAGCCGAGGCAGGGCCAGATAAGTTTTAGGTTCTGACGATATTTTATGGATATGTAGTCTTCTGCGACTAATATATCCTGCCTAGCCTCCGTGTACATTGACCGAAACAACGTGGAGAGGGCAAACTAATCAATGAATAAGACGAATTTTTCATTGATGCCAGACACCTTTTCCACTTAGAAGACAGGTGAGACGACACCTGTTTCCCTGTCCTCAAAAGTTTCCATACGCTCAACGTCTAAAATCTGAGCAAACGTGTCCCTCGCTCATGCGTCTGAAGGATACAGTATGAGTGTGCATAAGTGGCGTCTGGTGCCAGCTCTAAAAGTTAAACACAGTTGCCGTTCTCAAGCTTCTGCTGCAAGTATGAACCAAGACAGACCAACTGAATTCAGCAAATGCAGCCCCAAAATCACTGCTTAGGACAGGTTGTTCCAGGTAGAGTGCTGTGCTGAATACAAAATGTAATGAAAATGAAAATAAAACACACTTAGTTTCAAGATTCCACTGTCATCTTCCTTCCTGGCATGGAAAAAAAGAGAAAACACAGTCCTAGAGAAAAAAAAGTGTTCATAAAACCTCTAAATTAAAGCTAGTTTGGCTGACTAATTTCCATATATACTAATTTAAGTTTTGAATCCTGCCATTTTCGAATCTAGCTGGGACATAACATAGTTTTATAACAGTTGTCTGTTGGCGTACTCAGGGTCTATCGTGAATTTTAAAAATTTGAGAGACCGTAAAGGATGAAATCCGGAACCTTTTAACATAAGGAACCTCTAGCCCGAAATGTTAAATTACGTCTTCTTCAGATTCAGACGTTCCTGTCCTCCTTGGTGTATCGGCTGATGCGATTCCTCTTTCCTTCAGTTGGCTGTCTACACTGGTGAATAATGGGATGCTAGGAAGTCGTCTGTTTGGGTAAATTCCTGCGTACAACCGATGAGCTGCACTCACGTTCCCGCCTGTTCCACCATAACAAAAATGCCTGTCAGCAAGTGCTCCTAATTTGTAATTACTCTCCACGATGTCATAATTTATCTGCAGCACGTGAAGCATGATAAGCTGTTCATTGATTTACCTTGATACGCTGTGTGTTTACAGCTCAGCGGCAGTAGGTGGAAGGGGTGAATTGAAGGACAACAAGCACTGTAGTTATGTGTCTGTAGTCTTCCATCTGCAGCTACAAAATAACGTTAATGGATGGAAGGGTAGCTATCGAAGTGATAGGTAGTCAGAACAGGTTGTCGACAAATAAATACATATTGTAGCAGCTTTTCGTTGGTTACTGACGCCCTTCTTTAAAGTGTATGAGGTATGGCAAATGAAGAGATAAAACACAGAATGACATGGTACACTTGGCGAGAAAGCAGACTCATTAGAATGTTAATTAATACCTTCTATTGCTGTAGCCAGTTTTTATCACATTTTGGGCTATGTATTCCTCGTATCAAAAAAGATTCCGAAGATCATCATTTAACGTCTCCCAAATTTTTAAAACGTCACTCCGTTAAACCCTACACACAAATCTTTGAAATTCAACTTAGACACAAATGGGATACACAATTTCAAAACGCTATCAACAGTTGTTCTTCACACGCGCCACTCGCGAATGGAACAACATAGTGATGATACATAATTAAGAATAAACAAACATTTAATTTCATTTCATTCAACGGAGAAAGCAGGTTAATCTTGAATGATTTTGAACCACGATGAGGCTCGACTACGAGATTACTTGTAAAGTTTATTCCACTCCACGATAGGTTGACTGGTACCGTTTTTTCAATAACTACATAAAAAGCAGTCTCAGATTCAGAGCTATTTTTGTTACAAAAGACACGTTTCTCCTGGTTAGTGTTTCATCATACTTTATGTAAAAAGAAATTAAAAACAGGGCATAATTATACAAAAGTATAATCCTAGGGCATGGTTCTAAACTGCGCTAAAAATTATTTTAAAAAATTTTCAAAGACGAGGGAACAAATAAACATTCAAGGAAAGCGATCAAGAGCATTTCATATCAGTGGCTGCAACTGATGGTGAACAAACCATCTAAAACCCAATTTCTGTCGGACTAGATCCACTGAAATAAGACAACACGTTAGAAGTTAATAGGGATAAACAGGGAATAAACGTATGAAAGTAGAAATAAGCTCTTTACAAAACGATTTAAGCAACGGAGAATTACCGTTGGAATCGTGAACACCACCGAGCAAAGCGCAGCTTGCAGCCAGACGTTCATCGCATAAACCTGCAAATCGGGTAAGTAAATCGCCCACAAGGCGGTCACATTGGAACTAGAGCGAAAAATAAACACTGTAGAGCGTAACGGCCACAGAGAGCACAGGTCTCGGAAAACCTTCGATTACGCTAGGCATAAAGCTATAGCGGAAAGCTGCTAAAAGTAAGAAGTAGAATTCATTAACAACATATTATATACAACGAAGATTTCGCGAAAAGTACAAAAGACAAGTCCAATACGTGTATAGGTAGCACCATTTCAAGTGCTAAATAATAGCGCCTAAGATAAAACAGAGAACACTGGGGATAAAAAGTTGAAATATAACAAATATGACAGACCAAATATTGATTTCAAAACCGACGATTCACTTACCCGCTTCGCTAGTTTATGTGATATACATGTTGATCGACGCTGTGCTCTGCTCACTTGTCTTCATGATTTCTACGGTAATTCTCCGTTGCTTCAATTGCTTTGTAAAAACATTTCTTTTACCTTTATACATTTATCCCTGGTTTATCCCTGCTACCATATTACGAATATTCTTGCCTCAGTGGATGCAGTCCGACAGAAATTGCCACTTTATGAACTAATTGTTCTGATCAACTGCCTTCCAGCCGGTGTTATGAATTGCTTTTCATAGCTTTTCGTGTGTGTTTACTTGGTACCTTCATATCTTTTAATAATTTAGAATAGCTTCATTTGACTAAAAATTGTTTTGCAACTGAGACTGTTTCTTATATAAACTAGATTACTTTGCTGAAACTGCCCCATGCATTGACAGCATGTGGTCACACATTGACCACAGTTGTAGCACAGCCTAGAGATTTAAAACGAATGTCACCGCCATATGTACTTCGCATTTGTTTGGAGCAGTGCTTTCTCATTTATCAATTACAATAGCATTTATTTTACTTCCAGGTTTAAATACATCGTTTAAAACTAAACGACACAAATCGGGAATAAAGTTGGTTGGAAAAATGTGAATGAGAAATTTTACAACTGCAAAGCGCTGTCCCAACACATCAGAAATGATGAGGGGCATGAGTGAGATTCTGGCCTTTGTCTTTGCACAGCGACATCGTTGGTAGATTTTTGGGGTTATACGACGAAATCAGAAAGCGATCTTACCGTATAAAGAAGATATCATAATAATTACTGAAGCTCTCGGTAAAGCTGACCTTCCCTTTTCATCGTACACAGCAAATTTGTGCAAAAGTTGACAAACTCCAATATTATAGAGAGCTGATGAATGAAGTGTTTAAAAAAATCTTATTTTTTAGGAATTACAAAACTGAGGGGATACTGGCTTTTTAGAAAAGACAAAGAACTTCACGAAAACAAATTGGTGCAGAAGGCTGAATAGGATACACTACTGAGAAAGTGGCTACTATGACAACGCTCTGTTCTTCAAAACGACGAATAACGTAATCAGGTCAGTCAACAAGCCAAGTGCAAGTGTTCAGCAATCAGCTGCACTGATAGTGATACTGCAAAAAACTGTCCTACTAGGAAAATGAAGTATCAACGTACAGAATCTGCAGCCAAGTTGGTGGCAAAAGTCTCCCTGTAAACAAGAAAACCATCAATAGTTCATCAAAACTGAAATGCCATAGGGCTTTAAAACTGACTCCACTCAGAGCAAAATTGAAGGGTCTGTGCTTGATGTGCCTCGCTCAAATATGGTGACCAATCAAGCTTTACAGCCGATGAAAAAGCTCCACAGAACTTTTAAAAGTGACAAATATTTTAACAGGGCGGTAATAAACAGCAATTGACGAATTTAAAACATTCCTGTAATTTACTGTATGCCATATTTCAATTGCAAATGAAAACTGTATAAATTTGCTTTAGATACCGTCGTTTAATATCACATAATGTTAGCTGCGGGAAATTTTTTACAATTTAATAAAATAGACAACATTTTTGAAAGTTTTAGGCAAACATTCATCGTTTCAATAACAGGCTTTCAAATTAGGAAAAACTCGTAAACCTAATATCTACGACTGTAACATCGGCGATAACAGTATAAACCCATACAGGAATACTTGAAAGTGGTGTGCCTTATTTGGCAGGAAACGTAAGGTGAATAGCTTGTTGCTGATCGAGTCCACGCACTCATCTTTCCTTCTCAACATTGATCAAGACAAGAGGAAAGAGAAGATGACAGTGAGATTTGTGGGACTCGGGAGATAGGGGCTGATTCCACAAACATCGTAAGAACTTTTCTGGCAACCTCTGTAAAATCCAGAATTCTTTATTGGTGTAAAACGACTTGGATGTATTGTAATTATAATCATTTCCGCCTAAGACAACAGAATGCTAGGTAGGAAGTTGGGATTGAAAGTAGAGTCACTTCTCAAGATGAAACCTAATCTGGCGGCATATACCTACTCTATAGACATAGGCCATCACGAGAAACTGACGTACGAGATTATTCTCAGCAACAGACAAGGGCAGATTTCATTTTGTAGTTCCTATGTACCTGTAATGTCCAAACGTTTTTATTCTTTATTACACACTGACCTTGCCAATGCAGCAGTGCTGCGGCAATTACATTCGGCTTGATGCTACCCGTACTGAAACATATAATTTATATACCAGGAAAAATGGTAGGAAAATGTTGGCTTAATGATAACATATTATGTAGTGCATTTTAAAGGGAGCACTGAACAGTGCACCAACCTGTACAGTCACTGAAAATGAATAATTTTCACTTATGTCAGTGAGATTCGGACATCTCATGCGCATAGCATTCAAGAACTGCGAGTTGTTGAGAGGGAAATAGAGAGGCACGTCGGGAAATAAAACTAGAGTTGATAAAAAAGCGAACGGGTAAGGAGACTGAGTGGAAAGGAATTAACAGAAAATTGGTTGGGTGTGGCATGTAGTCTTGTTAATCGATGGAAGATGCGCCAGGAGAGATCGTTACTGGACATAAAAAAAAATTATAAGCGACCAAGAGGAGAACCAAAAGCAGGAATATGGAGGCCTGTAGCTAAACATCATAATGCATGGAAGGATCTAGAAGACAACATTACCAATTGGCAGAAGTACAACGCCTGCTGCTGCTGAATTATGACTGACTAGTGCCACAATTCTCGCCAGTATTATGGAATTTATTTTGAGCATAACGTTGGTAATCATTTATTTTGGCCCAGTAGTAGTGACTGTCCCTCGATTAAAGTCAATTGGTGAGTGATGTTTCAATTAGTCGAGCGGTAAGGAATGTTAGTCATCCACTTACAGCTATTTCTTAGTCTCCATGTGCCGAGTAGTCACCACGTAGCCCAAACTGCATGTCATAGCGTCGTAGTATATTACTGTTTTACAATTTTTCTTCAGCTTTGTATTGCTACATGTACACTACTACTCCTTTATACGTAAATATTTTGCAGGTTCACCTCGAAAAATGGCATAAAAGCGTTATTACTTAAGCTTGTAATTCTTGTTTGAAGTAGTCACCCTATTGGATCTTACAATAAAAGAAATATTTAAAATGCGAGCAGTAAAAAAAGTGAGAAGTATCTCTGCATGTCATAGTGTCGTAGTATATTAATGTTTTAGAATTTTTCTTCGGCTTTGTATTGCTACGTGTACACTACTACTCCTTTATACTTATATATTTTGCAGATTCACCTCGAAAAATGGCATAAAAGTATTATTACTTAAGCTTGTAATTCTTGTTTGAAGTAGTCACCCTATTGCATCTTACAATAAAAGAAATATTTAAAATGCGAGGAGTAAAAAAAGTGAGAAGTATCTCTGGTTTTAAAATAGTTGTCCATTATGTACGTTGTTTAGAAAATCAACAACAACACTAAATACCGGCCAACTCCACAATGCTTCGTAATTTCCTCTAAGTGTGGAACTGGATATACGTCCTAATTTCCGTCCTCCTTCCTTTCTCTGTGCCTCCATCCCCTCTTGCCCCTTCCTATTTCCATCCCTTCCTGCCTCCGCTCTTTTTCCTCTTACTCCCTCTCTATACCTGTCTCCTCCCTCCCCCCTCTCTGTCTATCACCACTTCCCCCGTGTCTCTGACATTCATCCTTGTTAATTCAGAGACCATGTCTGAATATACTTATACGTCGATAAGCCATATCATAATTTTCCTGTGTTCTGTGAAATCCGACTGCGAGAATGAAAACAGAACGGCACACTGTTGTGTTTACAATTTTTGCTTCGAAATATACATATAATGAGACAAAATATATGAAAAGCTATTCGTATAATCATTTAAATGCCTGTTAGCATAGTTAAAACTCATAACGAAAAAAAAAAAAATACGCATTTGCAGTGAAGAACACCGTAGAGCATTCTCTTTCTCGCAGTTAGTTTTAACAGTAAACAGCATATTATTGTTAAAAATAACTGTAGCTAAACACCCTACCCCTGCCCTGGCGCACGAAACCACAAGACCTACCGCCACACCCCCACCCGCCCATGTTAGGCAAAATCCCTCTGCCCGACTTATGCATCACTATCACCATCAGAGGGTGGCACGGGACTACAAGTCCCACCGCCACACCCCCAAAGCGAATTGCAGTGACGAAGTCACTGCCCTGTGGAAACCACCGCCTCACCAACACAGTTAGACCGCAATAGACCGGTGACGCTGCATTGTAACATATCACCCCGGACTACAAGTCCTAGTGTGGCATAACATTTATGCTATTCATTTACGTTATCCCATTAATCCCTTATTACCCCGATGTTGATACGTAGTCTATGACCTCCACATTACATTTACGTTATCCCATTAATCCCTTATTACCCCGATGCTGATACGTAGTCTATCACCTCCAGATTATAAAAATAAGTCCTGAGAAACAATGAAGTTATAAGAATTATTTTAAAATGTGTTACAATAAATGTAGCATAAAAGCGTTTGTTTACAAGAGAATTAGTAAAACGAAAGAGTTTATTACCTTTTCATTAGAAATAATATTATCTTTTCATTAGAAATAATGATACTTAATTCAGGTAACAAAAAAATTGATTTACACTTGGTTACATACCATCACTTTAAGGTTACAGAGTAAAACAAACCCTCTCAGAGCGAGAGATTAATATTTGACTATGTAGAATCTGTTCTTCTTGATTTTATAGTATTATTTCTTTACAGTCTTGGAGGGTGAAGGTCCGCATAACATTAATACTATTAAGTTCTTGAAAACAGCCACAAGTCGTACTATGTATTTTATACTGACCGGTTTTGCTCTTCAAATGAACAAGAACACCATCAGAAAATATATATATATATATTTTAATGTTGGCTGACAGCAAAGATTACGTTTATAGTGGGCTTACAGCTTTTGCTATAGTATTTACGTTTAAGGTACTGTAGTAAATGGTGACATCGACAGCGCCAATATATGAACTGTCGCTTTCCTTGTAGACAATTCCTACTCTTGCAAGATTAATTCCATTTCTTTAGTATTCATATACTCGGCGGGATCTGTTCTTCTTTTTCCCAAAATGCCATTATCTATGTCACAGTTGGTTGGTTGGTTTGTGGGGGAGGAGACCAGACAGCGAAGTCATCAGTCTGATCGGATTAGGAGCGGATGGGGAAGGAAGTCGGCCGTGCCCTTTGAAAGGAACCATCCCGGCATTTGCCTGGAGCGATTTAGGGAAACCACGGAAAACCTAAATGAGGATGGCCGGACGCGGGATTGAACCGTCGTCCTCCCGAATGCGAGTCCACTGTGCTAACCACTGCGCCACCTCGCTCGGTATATGTCACAGTTACCTGTCAATAATCGTGATGTGATTTAGAGCATTGGTGGGGGGTTTCCCTTTGCATAGTTCGAAAACAATGGCACACTTAAACATTATTTCACCTGCAGGAGCGACATACATCATTTTCAAAAGTGCCGCAGTTGATGCTCGTTTAGCAGTTGGGACTGGCAAGAGACCTAATTTTGATACCTTCCCGCCCCATTGCAGTGAATTTAGTGGGTTGCTTCTCCAAGCTTGCACCTGAACTAAGCGTTTAATCGAAAAAGCCGAATCTACCAGAAACTTAGAGCATTAAATTCTCCATAGATTGAGTACCGAATCTTAGCTGAATGATTAAATTCCTTCTGGGGTAACGCTATCGAGTGGTTGCCTCAGCAAGAGGCAAACAGGTGAAGCTGAACAGTGTCTTCGACATACAATGATTTGAAAACATTGACTTTCACAGTACAGGGTTGCCATTAACTTCTGTCTAGCCTCATCAATCTCATCAGCAGTAGCAGTGAAATTGTTGAATACGTCTGCTGCATTCTGTTGGTTGTTTTTCGTCTCATATGCCTTGAAGAGATTTACTTTACCTCTGCCGAAAAACGACTAAGCTGTATCGCACCCAACAGAGGTACGAAGGAACAGGCTGCCCATCGATACTAGAAACAATTTGAAATTTATGAGTCTGTAGGCTAAGTCGCCTTGTGTGCCTTTGGCAGTCTACCGCAGCAAAGCGTGGGGGAACAATGTGGCGTCCCGAACGACGACCACAATAAAAGTTCTCAGATACGTCAGTAGCTGTAGCTACAAGCAGGGCACCAACGGCGTCAGCGGCTTGCTTAGTACGGAAGAGCTCACCCTCAAGTATGCTGTCAGTAAAGAAATCAGGCGCTGTTGTTTGGTTCGTTCGGCAGGAACAAATCTTTTTTCGTGTTTCTTGGCGTTTACGTGGCAGTGCAAGTCTTTAGGTGGCTTTGCGCAGTCGTTTAGCTGATTTAGTGGTCGTGTCGCATCAGAGAATGTATTAAATACGCTCGTGACCTTTCTATCATACACTGTAACTATGGAAGAAATTTTTTTTCCTCCCATGCCACTGTACCCAAGTAAAATCTGCCGTTCAGAAGTTACTTGTATCTTTAAAGCATACCTAAATAACAGAATGAGTGTACTAAAAGTTAATAAATAAGAACGGACATTGGAAGAAACTCATCATTATTCAGTCGTTCACTTGTCTTACAACTTTCATTTATTAATAACCACCGCAGGAGACTTTGCGTAGCCTCGCGCTTGCGGTGGACGGCCGTCGATCAGGTGTAATTTGGATACGGTGATATTGATGTTCCGCGTCTCGCGAGAAACAGTCGCTGAAGCCCCACAGTGTTCATATAACAAAGATATAATCATTGCAGTTTTATGTAATACAATTACTGCTATAAGAGGCTTTAAACATTACAGCCGGCCAGGTTGGCCGAGCGGTTCTAGGCGCTACAGTCTGGATCCGCACGATCGCTACGGTCGCAGGTTCGAATCCTGCCTCGGGCATGGATGTGTGTGATGTACTTAGGTTAGTTAGGTTTAAGTAGTCCTAAGTTCTAGGTGACTGATGACCTCAGAAGTTAAGTCCCATAGTGCACAGAGCCATTTGAACCATTTTTTGAAACATTACATACAATACTCTACATCTCGTAGTGTACCACACATGGTTTAGGTGACCAGTTCATCGGCAGTGCAGCACAAAAATCTGTCTCAGCACACCCTCTCTATTATCTGTTGTACAGTCACAAGCCTATACAACCAGTCTCATGAAGGTCGGGCGCGGGGCAACGGCCTGGATATGTTTCCTCTTGTTCCTTTTGTTGAAACTTTTTCAAGTCCTTTGATATTTATCTACTTCAAAAATATTTTCTGTCCTGAGTTCCATTTCTAAATTTTTTTTCCGTCTGGACTATAATTTACTTGCACTGTCAACGTAAAAAATTTTCTTTGTGGGTCTGCTTTCATCCATCACACATAGATGTCTGTAGAATAGTAGCCGTCTTCCCCCAGATTTATCTGTAATGATGAGTGTGTGATCGCAGAGTTCCTTTGTAGATTGTCTGGCCCTAGTTTCATCTCGAAGGACAACACCGTGGACGTTTCTACGAATTTTTGTTCTTGTTCTTCCGTGACATGAAATGAATTTTTGTCATCCCTCTAATTACTGAGGTTTCCGTCGCATCAAGCGCTTCTGGTTAAACAACGCAGTTTGAGTCTCGTAATTATGCGTCACCAGATGTTGCTCTTTTCTAATAGTGACTACATGTCAATCTGTACGCCTTTTGTGGTTTGACTATTGTCTCTGTTTTGGAGATAGTATTCGGTCCTGTGGGTTGGACTGCTTCTGCTCAGTACTTGCAGTGAGTGACCTGTGACAACGTTTGCTGTTGGACTTTTAGAGTTGATTTGATGACCACATAGGGAGTATTTTTACTGGAAATTTGAAGTCCAGTTTGGTAGTAACTGTAAATATACTTATGACATATTTTTCCTCTTATCATTGTTGGTGCTTACACTCATTTTTTATGATTCTAGACTGCAATTCTAGAGGTGTAAAGTTTTCGGGAGATGTCATGTAGTTTATCTACTAAAAGTTGGGTTTAATTTTCGTTGTTCGCTAATATCACAAACTGACACATTATAGGGGATTAAAAGTGACGCAGGAAGTGTAGTATTGGTTTCTCTTATTTCTATCAGTGATCACAAAACGTTTGGTGCTTAGACTACCGGTATCGGTCAGCAACGAACACCTTCAGATCTGTTTTATACCATGTGCCAACTTAAGATGCCCATTGCTGACTGAAACCGATAGTCTAAAAACCAAACGTTTTTTTTATTATTGAAGTAAATAGAAGCGATCAGTTCGCTGATATAGACAGGCCGTTTGTAAGGGTCAAGTTCACAGTGACTCGTTATCCTTTGTCTTTTCCTGTTTGCATACCTTTGTTGTGGTTTCCCTTCTTTGCCCATTCAAATCCAATCCTTGATCGCATATGCATGAGGGATCATTAGGGATGTTGCGTAGAAGCTGCCAACCCCTCTCCCCACCACAGACATCTGTCAGTCACGAAGATATTTTAATCGAAGTACAGTGGACTATTAGTTTCCATACAGTATGGTGGTTTGCAAACAGTATCGTGAGAGTTGCTGTAGTGATTAATGCACTTGTCTGGATGCCAAGTCAACCGGATGTTTATTCTTTGTCACTTACCTAAAAGAGTTTAAAGGTGTGCTTTGATTTCCCCATTAAGGTAGCCGCAGATGTATTCTTACGATACTTGTAAAGTCGAGCATGTTACTCCGACTGCCTTTTCTTTTCTTTGTCAAATACTGAGTAGCCGGCATTGACGAGGTATGTATTTATTCCGGTCTTCTGTTAGTCCATCCCCTCCTCCCCCCTCTCTCTGACTGTCTTCACCACCACCTGTCTACGTCCACGTCGTCTGTCCCCATTCTCCCTCCATCACCTCATGTCCCCCTCTCCTTCCTTTGTCCTCCTGCCCCTCCCTCTCTGTCCACATTCTATTCCTCTCTCTCTCTCTCTCTCTCTCTCTCTCTCTATCAATCTCCTCCCCGACCATTTGTCTATCTGTTCCGTCCCCCAACTGTCTGTTCCTCTCCTCTTCTCACATCTCTCGGGATATCTCTTCCTCTTCCTGTCTCTGTTAATATCCCACTCTTTACTTTCTCTGTCCGTCTCCTCCTCTCTCTCCCCTCTCCCACTCTCTTCATTTCACCCTCCCTCGCCTCTGTCCATTTCCTCCGCCTCCAGTCTGTACCTACATCCTCCTTCCCCCTCGCTGTCTATGCACCTCCTCATCCTCCCTTGCTCCTCCACGTTATCACAATCACCCTAACAGACTGCTGGTGGTTCTTACCACTACAGTATTTCTCTCCAGATTGTAAAGAATTTCTGTACCAAGTGTGACAGAAATCGCTCAATGGGTTTAGCATATATTGCACACACATTTAACGTATTTCATGTCTATCTGTACACTGATTTCACCTATATGTCTAGTGAATTTCGCTCTGCAATATCATTATCATGCAGCTCGATGTTTATGACGCTGTATCTCCTGAACTATGTGCTGTGAAACGATATAACTCTGCAAGTGCATCCATTGGTATATGTGTGTAGTGCCTGTGCATCTTAGTGTGAATATACTTAACAGAAAAGAAGAAGTAAATTAAAACGTCATGCAGGACGCGGCAGTCTCTCGCATCTCAGCTGTTTGTGGCGTAATATCTCCTGAATTATGTGTCATACAATGATATGTTTTTGTAAATACATTCTTTGGTATATGAGGATAGCGGCTGCGGAGTGGGTTTCGAATAGAGTTATTAGCAATGAAGCGACAAATTTAAACTTTCTACATGACGCATTAGATTTTCACGCACTCAGTGTTTATGAGTCCATAACTCCTGAACTATGTGTAATATAATGATATATCTTCTCTGGTACGCTCAATTGTATATGTGAATACTATCTACAAAATGTGTCACGTATACAGTAAGCAGTAAAGAAGTAATACATTAAAAGTCATGCTTAATTGGGCAGTTTTACTGCATGAGAAGGATAAAATGTAGGAAGCGATAAACTTTTTTCATCATTTTGTGACCGTCATCGGATAGGAAAAGTTCCTTAAAAGTTTGGAATTATGTGTACGGCAACGGCCTTGCCGCAGTGGATACCCAGATTCCCGTGAGATCACCAAATTGAAGCGCTGTTGGGCGTGGTCGGCACTTGGATGGGTGACCATCCAGCCGCCATGCGCTGTTGCCGTTTTTTGGGGTGCACTCAGCCGCGTGATGCCAATTGAGGAGCTACTCGACCGAATAGTAGCGGCTTCGGTGAAACATACCATCATAACGGCCGGGAGAGTGGTGTGCTGACCCCACGCTCCTCTTATCTGTATCCTCCTTGAAGATGACACGGCGGTCGGATGGTCCCGGAAGGCCACTCCTGGCCTGACGACGGAGTGTATTTTGATTGCTTTGGAATTATGTGTAAAGATTGCTGAAAGTCTCTAAGTGCTCTCATTCTCGACAGTGGATGACTATGTTGCGTCGCGGGCTGCTCTGCTTTGTCAACCCACCCCTTTAATAGGTGGGTGGTTGTCAACGCCACAGTTATTCTTTACATACAGTAAATGATGTGTGTATCAAGTTTGGTGAAATCGGTCCACTGGTTTAGGAAGACTGGAGGAACATACGTGCATTACATACGAGCATACAGGGGTCCCAAACATACGTGGATCCTTTCTAGTAATTTGTATGGATACCATAGAAGAATCTCAAACGGGAATAATACTATTACTACAGTGTTTTCCGTGACTCTTCTTGGAGCTGAGTGTTGTCCCTAGACGCAGCGGTCCGGCATCAGCGAGATTTAGTGAGCTGAGCCTCGGAGTCGCGCAAGCACTTTGCCGAGACTGTGGACCGCATGAAAACGGCGGTTTCTCCGGGAGACAGAGGCTGCGCGGGATTGTGTGTGCCGGTAGCATTCCCGCGGGCCGCACTGTGGCAGGAAGAGTAGGGTGGTGTGTGGGCGTGGGGGGGACAAGGGAGGGGGAGGTGGAGCGCCGACAGACACACGGCGGCGTGTGTGCGCCGGAAGTTGACGGCGGCGGCGGCGGCAGTGCCGGCGACAAACTGGCTCCCTGGCGTACTGCGCGCAGACCCCCGGCCTGCCACGGCCACATGCCGCCGCCGCCCGCGATACGGTCCCAACACGCGTGGCCAGTGAGCCGAGCTGCAGCCGACCCTAATGAAAGTCCCCTTGTCCGAGAATCGCGTCACGTCCAGAAATATTATGCTGCACAGCTGACCGTAGGCCCGAAGAAGGCGACCACAATAATTCGTTGGTCCCTCGGCGTAACGCGTGATACCACTGCGAATATGCGTCGCTCGGAGCGTAAAGTAATCTGATTTGCCGAGCACAGGCTGCCGCTACCAGCGCTACTCGCGGTGGGGTCCTCTCCCGTGAATGCATCTAAAACGGCAATACAGGACCTGCTGTGTAATTCAACCGAGCCACTAGGAGGATTGATTGTCCTTTCAGTTAGTACACCTGCGAGTATCGTCTTCGTAATCGAGAGGTTGACCATTTGGTTACATGACAACGTGATCATCAAAACCCACACATATTATCTCGTAACGAATGTGATAACACGAATTAAGTATTATTTCCGAGGCATCAGTCTTCTGATCGGCCGGCCGGTGTGGCCGAGTGGTGCTAGGCGCTTCAGTCTGGAACCGTGTCACCGCTACCCTCGCAGGTTCGAATCCTGCCTCGGGCATGGATGTGTGTGATGTCCTTAGGTTAGTTAGGTTTAAGTAGTTCTAAGTTCTAGGGGACTGATGACCACAGATGTTAAGTCCCATAGTGCTCAGAGCCATTTGAACCATTTTCTTCTGATCGGATTGATGCAGCCCACCATAAACTCCACTCCAGTGCCATCCCTTTTTAATCTCACACTGGGACTTTCAGCCCACGTCGTCAGTAGCTGCTGCATGCAATTCTTTACGTTTCTCATACTCTACAGCTCCCTCTCCTGCTATGCAAGTTATTCCCCCAACTGTCAACATTTGTCCTCTCACCCCTTCTTCTTGTCAGTGTTTTCCATATACCCCTTCCTCCCAGATCCTGCTCAGAACCTTCTTGTTCCTTACCTTATCGGTCCACCTCACTTTAAATATTCTTCTGTAGCACCATTACTCAAACGCTTCGATTCTCTTCTGTTCCGGTCTTCCCACAGGCCACGTTTGACAAACGTACAATGCTGTGCTCCAAAAGTACTGCTGCGTGGTCTAGGGCGCCATATCATGGTCCTCACGGCTCCCCCCGTCGGAGGTTCGGGTCCTCCCTTGGGCATGGATGTGTGTGTTGTCCTGAGCGTAAGTTAGTTTAAGTTAGATTAAGTAGTGCATAAGCTTCGGGACCGATCACCTCAGCAGTCTGGTCCCATAAGACCTTACCACAAATTTCCAAATTTTTCCAAAAGTACTTCAAAAAAAGGTTCAAATGGCTCTGAGCATTATGGAACTTAACTTCTGAGGTCATCAGTCCCCTAGAACTTAGAACTACTTAAACCTAACCAACCTAAGGACATCACAAACATCCATGCCCAAGGCAGGATTCGAACCTGCGACCGTAGCGGTCGCGCGGTTCCAGACTGTAGCGCCTAGAGGTCTTGTGGTTAGATTTAGATGTTTACGGGGTCAATTCCTTCATTGTAACTGTATTTGAGATAATCTAAACTACCTGTTGTACTAAGCTGTGAGTTCCTGTCTGCGAAAGACCGGGTCATTATCGGTGAATTTTTAAGGGTATCTTGCGGATCCGCCGTGTGAGTTCTCTTTTAATAAGTGCTCATATGTAATGTTTTAAAACGTCCCTTCAGAGCGGCCTTCATAACTGAGAAGCAAATTAGGTTTTGACTTATTAACAGCCAACTGCCACCAAGGCATTAGTTAGAATAAAATGGTCGAAATGGACAGATTGGGATACAGTCGCACGTTGTTGCTGATTGAAATGAAAAGGTTGCTCGCTTTGAAGCAAGCCTTATTGTCATAACTGTTTCCTAATTCGTTTGACCTTTAAGCAAAGGTGCGTGTCTTAACCCCGATCCTATCATCATACAGTTTCAGAATAAAAATAAAAAGTACTTCATTTGTGTGACATTGAAAAACTCTTGTCATCAATATTAGTTGTACGTTTTTTCATGTGTTGCAGACGGGCATTTAATAAGAGAAAAACTGTGTCCAGCGCTGAAGTATTGTTCGTCTGTATGGGACCCTTACCATTTGGGTCTGTCCGCCCCCGGTAGCTGAGTGGTCAGTACGACAGAATGTCAATCCTAAGGGCCCGGGTTCGACTCCCTGCTGGGTCGGAAATTTTGTTCGCTCAGGGACTGGGTGTTGTGTTGTCCTAATCATCATCATTTCATCCCCATCGAAGCGCAAGTCGCCGAAGCGGCGTCCAATCGAAAGACTTGTACACGGCGAACGGTCTACCGGACGGGAGGCCCTAGCCACTCGACACTTACTTACTTACCAGTTGGGTGTGATTCAAGAGACTGAGATGATCCAAAGAAGTGCGCCGAGATACATGAGTGGTACATTTAGCCATCGCGAGAGCGTTACAAATTTCATAGAAAGTTTGAAGTGGGACACACTTGCAGGAAGACAGCGCGCTAAGCGGAAGGAGCTGCTCACTAAATTCCGAAATCTGATCTTCGCCGAGGATGTAGATTATTACCACCAACTTTCAGATCGCGTAATGATCACCATTCAAAGATAATGGAAATTAGAGCTCGTACTGAGGGGTTCAGACAGTCATTTTGCCTCGTTCGATCCGCGAGTGGAACAGACGGGGGGAAATATGACTTTTGCACGAATTGTACCCTCCGCCACAAACCGTTTGGTGGCTAGCGGAGTATATATAGGTAGATGTAGATGTGGATGTTTCACCTGAAAACTGGCGGGCTGCAAGTCCTGGTCCTTGTAATTACTGTCATGTTGTTCTTGTTTTGATTTCTCTTGTAAAAGCTTATTCACAATTTATAAAGAAAACAAATTTATGATTATATGTTGTTAAATAAACAGATTGTGTGAAAAGAAAGTTAGATTGGTGAGTCCTCCCTTCCACGTTTTTCTCAAGACGTAAAAACCACGTCTCATTGGTAGCAGAGCGTAGTTGTCGATCCGTTAGCGGGGTCTTTCACGAGTTTCATTTCACGCAACCTGCTTCAGTTTAAATTTTGTACTTTATTCTTTTGGGACATTTAGTAACTATTCTATTTTGTCCACAGCCGCACCATCGACCCATGTCAGTGTCCCGGTATTTCGTACCTAACTCTGGATCAGCTCGAGCATTAAGCAACAAAATGTTCACGGTACGGAGAGGGAGCAGGCAGCCAGGCTACAGGCAGCGATGTCAACACAACTCTCCTTAACTGTCAGCACGGTTGGCGTGGCGAGCCGAAATTTACCGACTATTATGGTAGCATTGAACGAGTTACACGAAAATCTCTCCTTTCTCCAAAATAATCAGCCAACCGCGAGGCTAGTGAAGCACATTCGTGCCCAATTAGTCCACCTGGGTAATAAAGTAAAGGATCTTAAACTTATAGAAACGAGTCCTGAGCAGTTAGCGCGTGTCTTCCAGTTAAATACTCCTGGTTGATTTACAGATCCAAACTACAGCTTTGGTATTTGAAAGTGGGGCTGGTACAAATAGTATAGAACGTGTTTCTGGCAACCCAGCAGCCGAACGTGAATCCGTCGACCGAGGTGTAAGTGATCGGTCTGGGGAATATTTTGCCCACCTCCCAGACTCGATGATGTGTCTCTTAAGTAGTATTCGGGAATTGTCAATTGAAACCTTAGAAAATATACAACAGGTACTACGGATGCTACATAGTTAAGTTTGATTCGTATGCTGACGCATGCTACATCACGTGGTACTTACAGCACTCTACCCGTTAGCACGCGCCAGCTTAATTAATCTGCTATGCGAAACCTTACAGCAGGGTAAGACGATCGGGCAACTGAAGCAATCGATCGCGGGGTGTAAGTTATCAGGCGGTATGCGCATAGAGCTAGAGTGTTGATATCATTGGCGCCTGCAGGATTCCCACGAATCGTTGAATGAATATGTCGAGTGGGTTCGTGATGCAATATCGGCACTACCTGTGGATGTTCCAGAGGCGAATTTAGTTGCTAATGTCTTGGAAGGTATTCGGCCTGAAGATAGGTCTCGGATCGCTCTCTTTCCTCGGCCGGCCACTCTTCGTGAGTTAGAGAATCTTGTTAACTGTGTGATGAAATAGCCTTTTGCCTACAACTAGCGAAATGAGCTAATGGGGGGACATTAGGACTTATCTAACTCCAGTCCAGGAAGTAGCACGATAGGTGGAGCGCCCGGTTCAGTGAAATCGGGGGCTTGGTTTAAATGCGGCGCACGTAACCATACAGTACGAGGCTGCCCGGTTCCAAGGTCACCTCGCGCTGAGAAATCACGCCAGGTGGGGGCGGGGTCGCATCCTTGGAGACAGGGGTGGTGTAGTCGTATACAGGCAGCCACCACTCTTAACTTACTATATGTTTGTGCGGCTATAGGGCATGAACCGATGTGTAGGTAACTAGATTCTGACAGCTTTGTGTCAATCCTTAATTACGAGTGGTTTATTGAATATGTACGCTTATGTAGATTATCTCCAGTACGTTCCCCAGTTGAGAGATGTCGTGCGGCCAATAGCCAAGGGCTACCTCTGTGAGGGTGAAGTGCGGGAAAATCTTGACGTGTGTGAATTTTCATAGACTGTCAAGTTTTTATTAGTTAGGCATGATTTTATCCGTAAGGCCGGTATGGTGTTAGAGTTTGGTACCCGGACCTTTAATTTCAATTTTTCTCCAACGATCAAATAGGCTCTATGTTGGGATGGGACGTGACACCAGTAGTAACACCTGCCTGATTACAGCAGACCTCCTCTCCAGTCAACAACGGAAAAATTTAAGTGAACTTCTGGGAGAATTTCTTGATGTACTTTGTGACACGCTGGGAGTCACAGTCGTCATTAGATACCATATTCGTGTCGTGGAAGACGTGCCAGTTCACCGGTCTCCATGTCGTTTCTCACCACCGAAGATGAAAGGATTGCGGCACAAAATTGAGCGCTTGTTAACAGACAGACTCATAAGACCGTCCACCTCCTCCTATGCTTCCCTCATTTTCTTAGTACCTAAAGATCAGGGACAGGATTTCCGACTGGTGGTTAATTATAGGCTTCTCAATAAAAAGGAGATTTAGGAATCGGTGCTCGTGCCTGATCTCCACAACTGTTTCACCTGGTTTTCTGGAGCATCTTCATTTACAGTGTTAGATGGTAATCAGGCTTATTACCAGATACCCTTGACGGCGGAGTCTAAGCATATCACCGCCTTCGCCACAGATTGTGATATATGAGTTCAACCGAGTTCCGTATGTTTGTCTAATGGTGCAGCAGCTTTATCCCGTTTATTTGATAACATTTTAGGTGATTTAAAGTTTGTGTTTTCAATTTGAAACGGAACTTTTAGTCCCGTTCCATATTTTTTTCAAAAAATTCCAGTTCTGGAGAATCATAGCGAGAGTGTATTTACTCTGCAGAAGTAAATCGTTGGGTAACAAGCAGCAGAGAATGGACCAAGCTGTGTTTATTTATTTATTCACTGATATTTTTCATTTCGTGTGTGCCACGCTTCCATGCATCCTTCCCTCGTGCAACCTGGATGGTATGAATGAGGAATTATGTGAAGTAGCAGAAAGCTTTGGTCAGAGGTTGTAGCATTGCCTGAGTAGAGTTGTTCTGTGGTAGGGTAGTGCCAACCCCCTAAGCGCGAACAAGTTTGGCAAAGAAAGTGGGTAAGTCAGGTCAGAGAGTTCCGAGGTCCCGAAGGTTCCGAAGGTACGAGTATTGGCTCCTCTTAGGTTGACGTACCATCCCCTCCATCACCTTTGGACGAAAAACGGTTAGGCGATGTGGCCGCAGGTCCACTTGTTCCTGGATAGCGGCGTTGGACCGACGTGGAGACGCAGCTCTCGATTTTGGTACGTTCCAAATATGTTCGTTAATAACGGGCAGATGTTGAAATCGGGTATGAGATTACCACGAAACCCCCATAAGGGAGTTTATTTTCATAACTAACTCAAATTTCAGTAAGAACTTTGCATTTGTGCTTTGGCAAGCCGTGCACCATATCCCTTAAGCTTACGGTCGTATTATGGCTCTGTGCTTAACGGAACTCATTTAATATATTTTAATGTGGTCTTTCTTTTACAGGAATATTGTGGAGGATTTCTTTTATTTTTAATATGTTTTCTTTGTGTACTTGCTTTCCCGCCACGTCCTCGGTTGGAGCAACCGCCATATTGGTAAAATGCAGTTTCGGTCTGAAAATGTACAGATGACGAGTGAATAATCATACGGTAGTGGGTGAGTGTAAGATAAGGAAGGAATAATCTTGTGTGTCCGTATACTTTTAGCATTTGTGTTGGCTACCGCAAATTGGCCACGAGTATGGAGTAGTATCGATGTGATAGTTACTTAATGTTTCTTGTGCCCCCAGTAACTATTTGATCTGCTCACAATGAAGCACGTTACGTAAAATATACACTTGCATCTAGGAAAGTTCAGGTTTCAATGCCCATTGATGGACTAAAGAATTGCAAAACAAATTTTCCCGCCATATGATAGTAAATGTTCTTCCCCCCACCTCAGTACCTTGGCGTTGTTTCTGAACGCAAGATTAAACCAGAATTCAGCGTACGTTTTACCAAAAATTAAAATGTTTAGGCAGATACTCTTTCGACCTGGTCGAATTCGCTTCTAGTGTCTTTGCTGAACTTGTTCTGCGTAACCTATAGTAACTGAATGTAATAAGCATGGGTTTAAGTATAATTGTGTGCCTGCATATAATTACATTGAAGCCAGATCCACGCTCCCCCCCCCCCCCCCCCCCCTTTTCGCTTCCCGTAATTACGTGCCGAAAGTGAATCTTGTTAACTAGAGAGACCATTTGTGATGATTTATATTCCAACAGACACACGGCTAGTTGTTGAAATGCCATCGGTATTGTATAAATAACAATTAATCTATACCCTCGACTATTATATCCTCCCTTCTTCATAAGAATATGTAAAAGTCAGTTACTACCACAGTCCAATGCTGGGTTTACAAATGAAAGCAAACGAAATCTCTAGGCTGCCTGCTAAGCCCTGCATTGATGCCTTTTCTAGTGGTTCTAACAAAATATTGCTTTATCCGTTGCTTTCAAATTTTTATCGGTTGGTTAAACCTACCCGCTAGAAACTATTAATACCCCAGAAGTAACTCACAGAGGACAGTAATTTTTTAAACCATTACTACAGAGAGTAGCTTGCAGGGGCTGTAGGTTATGATGAACGACAGTTTTCCTCCTACTAGGTCCGAGTTTTAACAATAACTATACACCGCTAGTAGGTTACTTTGGACGTGCCGTCGAGTTGCATGTCCTTCTGATCAGTAATTATGATGTACTAATTATAATAAAATTTTAGTGTACCAATAATATTTTTCCTCATACAGCATAGCACAATTCTGCTTCTGTTGAATACAGCACTGTCTTCATTTGTGTTGTATTCTGTTGTTTTGTGTGTGTTGTTCTATTGTAATGTTGATGGGATGTTAGAACTTGAACTTAGGTAATTAGAATTTTTCATTCGTGCTTTGTGCTTGTGCGCTGTGTAAGGGTCTAGGAGACAAGGGTTATAACGGTAGAGATAGCTAATGAGTCAGATTATTACCAGGGCACGCTCTAAAAGTGTAATGGAAATAGACGCGCTGAATGTTTGAAGCAGTAGTGTGGAGAGTACGGAGGCATTGCTGGCTGCCGCAGAGTCCAAACATGGGGCAGTGAACCTTGAAGGTCAGCTAACCATGGGTGGCGAACAAACAGGTATGCCCCGGGACACCCTAACGGAATCCGAGATAGGAAGCGGTTGGACGACCTTGGAGACAGCCAGCGTTAGGAAGCGTAAGAGAAACGAAGCTGCAGAAGAAGTGCTTCCAATAGTCTAGGCGAACGCGAGAGGCATGAGCATGGAGAACCCGATTTTAGCAAGCATTGTTCATTTCATGAAGCAGCAAGCCGATGAGCAGAAAAGGGCAAATAATAACTTCACCTACAGATTAATGACTCAAATAAAGTATTAAATAACTTGACCAACTCAGATGAAGCATTAAGTGATAAACTGAACGATTCAAATAAAGAATTGAATGTTAACTTTAGGCTTTTCCGAGATGATCCAACCCGGAAATTGGACGAGCAAATAAGCGAAATGAATACGCGATTTGACGAAGGAGAATGCAAGCTTGGGCACCACCAGGAACGCCTAGAAGTGTTAGAAACCAGAATCGAAACAGCAGCTTCTGTGAATCAAACACTAGCTGACTCCATGATACAGGAGATAAAGTCTCTGCAAACCGAATCAGTGAGGCCATGGGCATGCTTGAAAATGGTGTAATAGTGTTAGAAAACGAACTATCCTCGCGATAAATCGACATTCCTTCGGAGTCATAAATGAGGGTAATCGTAGAAGACGTCTGCAAGGAGTAGAGAGAAGCTGTTGCTCCACTGAGCGAACAAATGGACGCGCAGGGTGAGCAGATTACGGCGCAAGCAGACGAGATTAAGAAAGTAATCAATCAGGTGGGCGCCCTAACGAGTGCGGTAGAGAAGATTACGCTGACGAATGAGGCGGACTCGCACAGGACACAGCCAGCCGCAATTGCGGAATCCGGAGGAATGCAATCACTGCTGCGGTTTAAAAGGGTGCAAGCAGACATAAACGCAATCGGGACCTGATAGCTGACTTGCATGATAAGCTGCGGGAAAACGAAAGCGTAGAGGGCAGTGCCACTGTTAGTAATGCGGCTAGTGGAGTGAAAAGCTACAGCGGTTAGCGTAGGTCTGGAGAAGACAAGAAACACTGCGACTTCGAAGAGAGACTCTAAAATCGGAGAGGAAATTCGGCGCCGCCTGTGCAGACAGAAAGCAGCAGTACGAATTTTGATAGTGACGAGGAAGAATGCAAGGGACACTTTGTCTCTGTACAATCTTACTTTCTTTCCCGAGGCCTGAATTACGACATCGCGCCCTCGATGTGGTAAAACCAATTTGAGCACTCGTTACCTCACTAATGGGGAGATGCGCTCAGAATAAAATTCGCGTGCAGTCACCTGAGGGGTGAAACGGCTACCTGAATGCAAATAATGCTTAAGGACTGTCCAACGTACAAGTATTTTAAATTGGCTTTCCTCAACGAGTTCTCGTCTCGGAGCATGTAAGAATAGGTTAAGTTAGGCATCTTGACGAGAGAAAACTAAGCTGATACTGCATACAAGCACCCCGTGCAGTTCGACAAATAACTCGTCACAAGTAATCGGTTTCTAAGTTTCTATTGAGTTCCTCAGGAACTCAATACAGTTTGTCTGACCAAGCTTCGGAATAAATTGTGCAATGAAATTACAATTGCGGGAAGAAGTATGGATGACATTAGCGGTTTTCAGAACTTGCTGCAAAAATTAGGTGCTGAAAGAAAGGTAAATGAGCAGCAAAACGTTGTTAGGTTCAAAGGTAATCACGACGGGAATTACGGGCAGAGGCGCAACCAGAGTTGGAGACCTCATTTTGCTCGCAATAACAATCATGATTGCGGTTATGACAAGCGTGAGTGTGGCCCTTGGAGCCCACGGAGCAGTGACAGAAGTTGGATTCGCTTCAGATAAGGGTAATGTGTTGCGCACAAAGGACGGCAGGTCACTGGAGCCACACGATAACTCCCGAGGCAACAATATAAACGCAAGTAGGGACGCATGACTAACAGTGACAGGAACGGGCGCATATGCGATGCAGAATTATGTCAACGCATGGTGCTTAGAAATCGAAGACATTCGGGACGTGTTACTAGAGGAAACAACAGTAGGAAACTCGGTTAAATGCCCTACATTCAGCATAACAATTAACAGAAATACCATTCCCTGTCTACTTGACTCTGGAAGCGAGGCATCGGTGATGGGAGAAGATGTGTTCGCGCGGTGCAGCGTGAAGAGTCTGTAGCCGACGCTTCCTCTGCAGAAAACAAGAGTGCGTGATGCCGTAGGGAATGAAAGAATAAAGACGAAAGAGCAGGCGTACATTACTTTCCAGTCGTACGACCTTACGGCCGTGTTCCTGATAATGCTGCCACTAGCAGTTGAGGCAGTGCTTGGCCTGGAGTTTCTAAGACATTAAAAGGCCGTTTTAGATTTAGATGGTATGTACGTCCATTTGTTTGGTCATAAAACATAAAACATGTTGCTCTCGATGAGGTAAGCATAGAAGAAAGAGTGGGATGTGTGTCCCTTGGTATACGCGTGATCGGCGAGGATGATGACGCTGAAGTGTGCCTATGCGTGCTAGATACAGAGGAAGGAGATCTGCATAGCGAGAAAACAGTAGAGGAGGTAATACGCGAGAAAACGCGGCATTAAGGATCGACAGAGATAAGGGAACAACTATATGGGATTCACAGAATATACTAAACCGTTTTTTCAGATTCGCCCGGGCCCATAGAAAATTTCAAAAAGAACGCGCAAAGTAGGAAACGGCAACAAAGGGACGTGAATGACAATTAATCACTGAAATAGGAGATAAAGTTCTAGTTAAAACTCATAATATCAAAAAGACACCAGTTCATTAGCAGCAAATTTTTCAATTTCTATTCTGGACCCTTTCGGGTGGGTGGTGTCGATCGTCAGAACGCGACTGAAATAGAAACGATCAAGTCTCGTAGGCCTAGAGGTTTGCATCACACATCTAACGTCAAGAAATGCGTCGAGTAATAATTAGGGCAGAAATTTCATCTCTCGGAAACAACAAATGGCTTAGTATTAAAAAAAATTGTACTCTACAACATCATATGTGATGGATTTGGTTCTCTTTACTGTCTTTGCCTGTTCATCTGTTCGGTATGAATTGGAAAACGAGGGTCGACGGAAGATATTCATTCGTACGTTATGATTGCGATTTGCTCTGACGGAGTGATGATCACTTGCAAGAGGAACAAGAAGAAATAACGCTACGAAAGGTAAACCTTTTGCAATGCATAATGATGGAGAAACGCGCCCTAGATGCGTTTATGTGGAGTAATGGCTCGAGCCGAAGTAGCGACGGGACCAAATGTCGGTTGCAAAAGGCACCGAATTTCGTGTGTTGCTTTATTTGTGTTATAGTGGTATACAGAGACGCAGCGGTATGAAATATTACTCACTTAGGCACTGATGACTTCGAGACACCCTGAGGGAGAGCTGAACTCTATAAAGAGTGCATGCCAGACCATAGCGAGGAATGTCAGATGGAGGCAAGTTAAGCATCCTGGAGGTAAACGATCCAGAGGAATGAAGGCAGGACTAAATAAAGAGAAATCCCATAGAGGGAGTACTGGCTGTAGTCATGAATGACATCTACTTGGCGAAAGATGATGATACTTGTAGAATAAGAAGTTAATGTAGTGTGTGCCCTTAGCTTTAAACTAGCTGTATGTGGTATGCAGTATCTGTGCTTAATTTTTGTTCACAGGGAATAAAAGGCACTAAAGACGACGAGATGCTGATGATGATACACTGAGACGAATTGCAAATTACAAGAACTGGTGCAATGACTAAAATGCATGTATAATTGTTCTGTAAGGCTTTTCAAGGGAGCCACGCCAAAATGGTTTCCTTAGTGAACTAAATCTGATAGAACAGAGACCAAAACTTCCGAAATGGGTAATGTATAGGTGTCTGAGAGGTAACAACTCCAGGTGGTGTGGTTCCAATGCATTTAGATTTTGTGTTTTATTCTCTTGTACTGTCTCATTGTCTACTTAGGATTTTATGGTGTGTTATCCTGGTGATACCCTAATGGATGACCGGATACATCACCCGTTTTGGCTGTTTGTGTGTGGTAAAGTAACAGCAATAAAACATCTAACCTGTTTCAGAGGTAGATTACAGGGAAGTGAGGTAGTAGAAAAGAATACGCAAGACCATATTGTGATTTGTAAATATTTTGGGTAATAGGTATGTAACTTATACCAAGATAAGCTAGGCGACGTGAGGATGCAGAATCGTATGGCATGGTGATGTAGATAGTGGAGGTGATGTAGTGAAATGCATACCGATCCAATGGTCTCCACAATTGGCTCCTCTATGGACAGTCGAGTATGCTTAAATACGAAATAGGCTAGTTATTGCAGGACGTCTCCAACACTGTAAAGACTTCTAGAGAAGTACTTTCTATATTTAATTGTTATCCAGGGATCAAAAGACGCTGTATTGTTAATTAACTTAGTAAGTGTAAAGTGCCTCACAGATAAGAATGGACATAATGGAGGCCTGCGTTTGTAAGCAAATGTGTACTATATAGCGATTTACGATCGTTTTATTTTTGTTAATAACTATCCACCATTAATTATTAAGCTCTGGCGAAAACTGTATGAAACGTCCCCTTAGAAAAATTATAAATGACTGTGCTTAAACTGACACACAATATTTTTAGCGCAACGCAATCTGACTTTTAATAATCCCTACAAAAGAATGGCCCTGACTAACAATAACCTATACCTTTCATGAATCACTTACCTCACAAATATCTTCGTTACTCAAACTACTGCAATACAGCGAGCGCCAATACTGCCAGCTAAATAAAAGATTCTAACTACTGAAGTCACTAACTACTGATAGGCATAGCAAATGAAAGATTTTGATAAAGAACAAACAATGTATTTACCTTAATAGTGTTCAAAAGTCGTAATATATAAATCAGCTCATGACACCCAGTCTTACGAATTTACTGTCTCTGACGGACACACGTCCTGATCATCCGCTCTCAAAACTCCGCCATCTCTCTCCCCACATCTAGCACTGCTGGCGGCTCACCTCCAACTGCGAAACGCTACGCGCTGTTAACAGCCAACTGCCCAACACTACAATAGCAAACAACAAAGCAAACCAGCCACAGACTGCACACAGCACAGCCAGTGACTTTCATACAGAGCGCTACGTGGCGTTACCTACAAAAAAAACCTAAACAGCCTACTTACACTATCTTTCGGTGTGCAGTATGTTACGTGAAAATTTTTCTTGGTACAAACAACACAGGAACTGAGGTCCCCTAAACTTTAAGGGAGTGACAATTGTTCCATTTAAATCTTGCAAGGTGACGGTGAGGAGAAAAGAGCAGTCAGTCGGGTACGGACGGCAAGGACTTGGGGCGGACCTGGACCTGTCAAAATTCTGACCCCGTGAATGCGAGCGGTAGCCCGGGACTTACGAATGGAAGTCTCGCGCTACCCTCCCTCCTCCTGCAAGCGGCAGTGGCTGCAGCTGAAAGGGCGACAGCAGCCGAGGCGGCGCGCGCTGATGCACGGCCCCGAGCTATGGCGGCTACTTGCAGAAGGGTGACGACCGGTCAGAGTGGTGAAACTCTTTCCATTATAAAGGAGACCACTGTTGTTATTGCCGCGAGGCATCTTGTCAGACTGAGATCGTAATGCCGATGCGAGGGGACACAGGAGGTGACGACTTTAGCAGAGGCTATTAGCGCCACTGAACCTGATAGTTGGTGTCGGAGAACACTGTCGCTTTTGCAAAGGCCAAGGTATAAGGGACAAAATACTAAGGGCTGCTAGTCTCATTAGTAACCCTTGTTGGATGCATGAACTTTTAATGCAAAGTCAGTTTACTTCGAATTTAGAAAGAGGGCATAAATAAGCCGATATTTACACTACAGGCCTTTAAAATTGCTATACCAAGAAGAAACGCAGATGGTAAACGGTTATTAACTGGACAAATATATTATACTGGAACTTACATGTGATTACATTTTCACGCAATTTGGGTGCATAGATTCTGGGAAATCGGTACTCAGAACAACCATCTCTGGCCGTAATAACGGCCCTGATACGCCTAGGTATTGACTCAAATAGAGCTGGGATGGCGTGTACAGGTACAGCTGCCCATGCAGCTTCAACACGATACCACAGTTCATAAAGAGTAGTGACTGGCGTATTGTAACGAGTCAGTTGCTGGGCCACCACTGACAAGACGTTATCAATCGGTCAGAGATCTGGACAATGTGCTGGCCAGGGCAGCAGTCGAACAAATGGCTCTGAGCACTATGGGACTCAACTGCTGTGGTTATTAGTCCCCTAGAACTTAGAACTACTTAAACCTAACTAACCTAAGGACAGCACACAACACCCAGCCATCACGAGGCAGAGAAAATCCCTGACCCCGCCGGGAATCGAACCCGGGAACCCGGGCGTGGGAAGCGAGAACGCTACCGCACGACCACGAGATGCGGGCAGCAGTCGAACATTTTCTGTATCCAGAAAGGCCCGTGCAGGACCTGCAACATGTGGTCGTGCATTATCCTGCTGATATGTAGGGTTTCGCAGGGATTGAATGAATGGTAGAGCCACGGGTCGTAACCCATCTGAAATGTAACGTCCACGGTTCCAAGTGCCGTCAATGCGAACAAGAGGTGACCGAGACGTGTAACCAATGGCACCCCATACCATCACGCCGGGTAATACGCCAGTATGGCGATGACGAGTGCACGCTTCCAATGTGCGTTCACCGCGATTTCGCCAAACACGGATGCGACCATCATGATGCTGTAAACAGAACCAGGATTCATCCGAAAAAATGACGTTTTGCCATTCGTGCCCCCAGGCGCGTCGTTGAGTACACCATCGCAGGAGCTCCTGTCTAATGCAGCGTCAAATGTAACCGCAGCCATGGTCTCCGAGCTGATAGTCCATGCTGCAGCAAACGCCGTCGAACTGTTCGTGCAGATGGTTGTTGTCCTGCAAACGTCCCCATCTGTTAACTCAGGGATCGAGACGTGGCTGCACGATCCGTTACAGGCATGCGGATAAGATACCTGGCATCTTGACTGCTAGTGATACGAGGCCGTTGGGATCCAGCACGGTGTTCCGTATTACCCTCTTCAACCCACCGATTCCATATTCTGCTAACAGTCATTGGATCTCGACCACCGCGAGCAGGAGTGTCGCGATACGATAAACCCCAATCGCGATAGGTTACAATCCGACCTTTATCAAAGAGCATGGGATGAAGGACAGTCGGAGGACAGTAACAGTCTACCTCCAAGTTCCTATGGAAGAAAACCCGCCCCGACAATTACCATAAATGGTGTGTGTGTGATTTAATAGTGCCGTGGGACTACTCAAACGTAGGGCGTGCCAAAAAATGTGCATCTGGATCTTTGGCAAGATGTCCTCATAATAATATCACGTGTTTTTGTTTATGCTTATTTAAATATGTTGAGTAGGATAGGAAATGTTGTTTGTCTTAGGTTAGTCATTTTATTAGTGTTTCCTTTCTTTGCTGAAACGTGCAACAGAGCAGAACCTTTGTTAATGAGTTAGAATTTTGAGCAGAGGGGAATGAGGGAATGTTTTGCTTTAATATAAAGAGGTATCTCTAATCTTAGGAGCATGATCGAGGGTATGTTGTTTTCTGTCATCTATTAGCCTGAAAACAGTGCAGTGAGATCAACAAAAGTTTGTTGGCTCAAGGCAAAATGTTGTGTAATACATCAATCAGAATGTAGGTCGATGGTGTTTTTCTCATTCCTGCCCCACCAGAACTAAATTTTTCTATTGACAAGGAGACCATAAACCTGAAAATAGTAGATATAAGGTAGTCAGCCCCTAATAAACCATGGACCTCGCCGTTAAAAAAAAAAGGGGGGGGGCTTGCGTGCCTCAGCGATACAGATAGCCGTACTGTAGGTGCAACCACAACGGATGGGTATCTGTTGAGAGGCCAGACAAACGTGTGGTTCCTGAAGACGGACAGCAGCCTTTTCAGTAGTTGCAGGGGCAGCAGTCTGGATGATTGACTGATCTAGCCTTTTAACACTAATCAAAATGGCCTTGCTGTTCTGGTACTGCAAACGGCTGAAAGCAAGGGGAAACTACAGCCGTAATTTTTCCCGAGGGCATGCAGCTTTACTGTATGGTTAAATGATGACGGCGTCCTATCGGGTAAAATATTCCGGAGGTAAAATAGTCCCCCATTTGGACGTCCGGGCGGGGACTACTCGGGAGGACGTTGTTATCAGGAGAAAGAAAACTGGTGTCCTACGGATCGGAGCGTGGAATGTCAGATCCCTTAATCGGGCAGGTAGGTTAGAAGATTTAAAAATGGAAATGGATAGGTTAAAGTTAGATATAGTGGGAGTTAGTGAAGTACGCTGGCAGGACGAACAAGACTTTTGGTCATGTGAATACAGGGGTATAAATACAAAATCAAATACGGGTAATGGAGGAGTAGATTTAATAATGAATAAAAAAATAGGAGTGCGGGTAAGCTACTTCAAACAGCATAGTGAACGCATTATTGTGGCCAAGATAGATACGAAGTCCACGCCTTCCACAGTAGTACAAGTTTATATGCCAACTAGTGCCGCAGATTACGAAGAGGTTAATGAAAAAATTTAATAGTCATGGGTGACTGGAACCCGACAGTAGGAAAAGGATGAGAAGGGAACGTAGTAGGTGAATATGGAATGGGAGTAAGGAATGAAAGAGGAAGCAGCCTGGTAGAATTTTGCACAGAGCATAACTTAATCATAGCTAACGCTTGGTTCAAGAATTATGAAAGAAGGTTGTATACATGGAAGAAGCCTGGAGATACTAGAAGGTTTCAGATAGATTATATAATGGTTAGCTAGAGATTCGGGAACCATCTTTTAAATTGTAAGACATCTCCAGGGGCAGATGTGGACTCTGACCACAATATATTGCTTATGAACTGTAGATTAAAACTTATGAAGCTGGAAAAAGGTAGGATTTTGAGGAGATGGGACCTGGACTAACTGAAAGGACCAGATGTTATAGAGAGTATCAGGGAGAGCATTAGGGAACAATTGACAAGAATGGGGGAAAGATATGCAGTAGAAAAAGAATGGGTAGCTTTGAGAGATGAATAGTGAAGGCAGCAGAAGATCACGCAGGTAAAAAGACGAGGGCTAATAGAAATCCTTGGGTAACAGAAGAGATATTGAATTTAGTTGATGAAAGGAGAAAATATGAAAATGCAGTAAATGAAGTAGGCAAAAAGGAATACAAATATCTCAAAAATGAAATCGACAGGAAGTGCAAAATGGCTAAGCAGGGATGGATAGAGGACAAATGTAAGGATGTAGAGGCATATATCACTAGGGGTAAGATAGATGCTGCCAACAGGAAAATTAAATTCACCTTTGGAGAAAGGAGGACCACTTGCACGAGTATCAAAATCTCATATGGAAACCCAGTTCTAAGCAAAGAAGGGAAAGCAGAAAGGTGGAAGGAGTATATAGAGCGTCTATACAATGGCGATGTTCTTGAGGACAATGTTATGGAAATGGAAGAGAATGTAGATGAAGATGAAATAGGAGATATGATACTGCGTGAAGAGTTTCACAGAGCACTGAAAAACCTAAGTCGAAACAAGGACCCGGGATTAGACAACATTCCATTGGATCTACTGAAAGCCTTGGGAGAGCCAGGCCTAACAAAACTCTACCATCTAGTGAGCAAGTGTATGAGACAGGCGAAATACCCTCAGTCTTCAAGAAGAATATAATAAATCCAATCCCAAAGAAAGCAGGTGTTGACAGATATGAAAATTACCGAACTATCAGTTTAATATGACACGGCTGCTAAATACTAACACGAATTCTTTACAGATGAATGGAAAAAGTGGTAGAAGCCGATCTCGGGGCAGATCAGTTTGGATTCCGTAGAAATGTTGGTACACGTGAGGCAATACTGACCGTGCGACTTATCTTAGAAAATAGACTAAGGAAGGCAAACTTACGTTTCTAGCATTTGTAGACTTAGAGAAAGCTAGAGACAATGTTGGCTCGAATATTCTCTTTCAAATTCTGAAGGATGCAGGAGTAAATTATAGAGAGCGAAATGCTATGTACAAGTTGTACAGAAACCCGATGTAAGTTACAAGAGTCGAGGGGCATAAAAGGGAAGCAATGGTTGGGAAGGGAGTGAGACAGGGTTGTAGCCTATCCCCGATGTTATTCAATCTGTATATTGAGCAAGCAGTAAAGGAAACGAAATAAAAATTCGGAGTAGGAATTAAAATCCAGGGAGATGGCATTGTAATTCCGTCAGACACAGCAAAGAACCTGGAAGAGCAGTTGAACGGAATGAACTGTGTCTTGAAAGGAGGATATAAAATGAACATCAACGAAAGCAAAACGAAGATAATGGAATGTAGTCGAATTAAATCGGGTGATGCTGCGGGAATTAGATTAGGAAATGAGACGCTTAAAGCAGTAAATGAGTTTTGCTGTTTGGGGAACAAAATAACTGATGAGGATCGAAGTAGAGAGGATATAAAACGTAGACTGGCAATGGCAAGGAAAGCGTTTCTGAGGAAGAGATATTTGTTAACATCAAGTATAGATTTAAGTGTCAGAAAGTCTCTTCTGAAAGTATTTGTATGGAGTGTAGCCATGTATGGAAGGGAAACGTGGACGATAAATAGTTTAGATAAGAGGAGAATAGAAGCTTTCGAAATGTGGCGCTACAAAAGAATGCTGAAGATTAGATGGGTAGATCACATAACTAATGTGGAGGTACTGATTAGAATTGGAGAGAAGAGAAATTTGTGGCACAACTTGACTATAAGATGGGATCGGTTGGTAGGGCATATTCTGAGGCATCATGGGATTACCAGTTTGGTATTGGAGGGCAGGATGGAGGGTAAAAATCATAGAGGGAGACCAAGAGATGAATACACTAAACAGATTCCGAAGGATGTAGGTTGCAGTAGATACTGGGAGATGAAGAAGCTTGCACAGGATAGGGTTGCATGGAATGCTGCATCAAATCAGTGACCGGACTGAAGACCACAACAACAACGTAATCAGGTGTTATCTGATCATAATATGTTTAAAAGGACTTTCGCTCTGTGAGTTAACTTTAAAGATGAGACTTTAAATTGCTTTCATGACATACATAAATCCATTCCCAGTCGGTAAAGAACAAATTAGATAAAATTTAATAATGTGTTAAAATACAAAGTTGCTTTCCCAATGAAATTTGTGACCTACCCAATGTGTCATTGTATAGTTTTGTACTAGCTTAATTTGCGATTTGGTATCTCAAATATTTTATTACGAGTTTCATTACAGTAGCGATCGGTTTCAAATATGTATATCCTTTGTTATAATTTCTGATCATTGTCTTCGTAATACGTATAACAGCAAATGTTTATGGAGCCTTTGAAAGCTGGGTGTTTTGTACGATTAATTGCATTGAGGGTTTACCCATTTTTCGATGCTTTTCATGATTGTAGCGTAAGTAATAGGCTGAAGCCATTGCAGGTTGAGTGTTTTATATTATAAATTGAGTTAAATGCTTACTCCTTCTTCGATGCTTTACAAAGAACATACTGTGTTTATGTTGAGATACACTAGCAGTCACCCTTGCTATCAGTATTTGATTCTTCTGTCTTAGGATAATTTAGTGTGTTTACATAATGAGTACCAACCTGTGTTGGATTTAAAGCGATTAATTGCTTAAGGCGACTTCATTTATAGAACTGTTCTAATGTTATGAATATTTACATAATAAGTACCGACCTGTGATGGATATAAGTGTGATTAATTGCGTAAGATGATATTATCTATAGAATTATTGTAATGTTATGAATATATGTGGCAATGGCCACTGTATCAATGGTATTCGTTTTTGTGGTCTTGGCAAGTTAACTGTTTCAAATGATGCACTTTGAACCTTTCCACGCTTAAAAAGAAATATAATAATCAGAACGCATTGGTTTAGCGTGGATATTACAATCTCCTCGTGGCGCCAACTGAAAAATGTCCAGGACTCACGTTCTATCGGAAAGACAGCCCTGAGTCCACTTTCTTCGAAGATACTCCAGAGTCATGAAACGGAACATGTCAAACATATTTTCCTCAGTAAATTCCGGTACTAGAGAACTATAGCGAGAGTATTTTTACTCTGCAGAAGTAAATCGTTGGGTAACAAGCAGAAGAGATTGAACCAAGCGGTGTTTATTTATTCATTCATTGTTTTTTTTTATTTTGTGTGTGCCACGTTTCCCAGCATCCTTTCCCTCATGTGACCTGGACACTATGAATGAGAAATTATGTGACGTAGCAGAAAGCTTTGGTCAGAGGTTGTAGCATTGCTTGCGTAGAGTGGTTCGTGTTAGGGTAGTATCAACCTCCTAAACGCGAACAAGTTTGGCAAAGAAAGTGGGCAAGTCAGGTCAGAGAGGTCCCGAAGTTACGAGTATTGGCTATGTTAGGTTGGCGAACCATCCCTTCCACCAGCTTTGAACGAACAAAGGTTAGGCGATGTGGCCGCAGGTCCACTTGTTCCTGGTAGCGGCGCTGGACAGACGTGGAGACACAGCTCACGATTTTGGTAATGTTAGCAAAGGTATTAGAATGTTCCCAATCTGTTCGTTAATAAAGCCCAGATATTGAAATCTGGTGTGAGATTACCACGAAACCCCCACAAGTGAGTTTATTTTCATAACTTAGTCAATTTTTAGTAAAAACTTTGCGTTTGTGCGTCAGGCCACGCACCATGGGCCTTAAGCTCACGGTCGTATTATTGCTCTGTGCTTAACGGAAGTTAACTTATTTAATGTGTCTTTCTTTTACAGCAATATTGTGGGGAATTTCTTTTATTTTTCATATGTTTTCTTTGTGTTCTTGCTTTCCCGCCACGTGGTCGGTTCGAGCCACTGCCACGTTGGTGAAGTGTAGTTCCGGTCTGAAAATGTATAGCAGACCAGTGAATAACCATACGGTATTGGGTGAGTGTGAGATAGGGAAGGAACAATCTTGTGTGTTCCGTACTTTTTTTTTTCTTTAAATTCCTCGATCTACTGGATCTCGGAAAGTTCTGATTTTAATGCCCATTGATTGGATAAAGACTGGCAAAATTTTCCCTCCATATGATACTAAAAGTTTTCCCTCCCCCCCCCCCCATTTCCCCCAGCTCAGTAACGTGGTGTTGTTTCTGAAAGCAAGATTAAACCAGAATTGGCCGTCATAGTGAAGTCCACCACTTGCTACCTCCTCTTCAGCATATGTTTTAATGAAAATTGAAGTATTGATGCAGATATTCTTCCTCCCTGACCGAGTGCGCCTGTAGTGTCTTTTCTGAACTTGTTCTGCGTCACCTATAGTAATTTAATGTAATAAGCATGGGTTTAAGTACAATTATGTGCGCGCATTAAATTCCACTGAAAGGCAGGTCTCCGCACCCCTCTACCTTTCCATAATCACGTGGCGAAAGTGAATCATGTTACCTAGAGAGACCACTTGTGATGATGTACGTTCCGACAGATAGTTGTTGAAATGCAATCGGTATTGAATACATATCAATTAACTATACCCTCTACTCATTATTTCCTCCTTTCATCATAAAGGGTAGGTAAAGTTTAGTCACTACTTTAGTCGCATGCTGGCTCAACAAATGAAAGTAAATGAAATCTCTATGCGGCCTATTAAGCCCTGCATGGATGCCTTCTGTAGTGGTTCTAAAAAAATATTGCTTTATCCCTTGCATTCCAAATTTTCCCTGTTTTTAAATCACCCGCTAGAAATTATTAATACCCCAGGAGTAACTCACAGGGGACTGTAATTTCGTGGACGACACGAATTTTTTAAATCATTACTACAGAGGGCAGCTTGCAAGAGCTGTAGGACATGATAAGCGACGGTAATCTTCCTACCTGGTCGAGTTTTAACAATAACTATACCAATGGTAGTAGAAGTTTACGTTGCAAATTATTTGGACGAAGTGGTAATACTTAGTGCCTTCTTTGAAGAGAATTTAGAGCACATCTGGAAGGCATTGGGATGCGGGGCTAACTGCGTAACCCTCAAAGATAACCTTAGCTAAGCGCCAAGTGTCATTTTTGGGTCACTTGTTGTCCAGGGACGGAATTAGCATTGATCAGGAACGCAATAAGGCGTTCAGGAATTTTCCGCAGTCACAAAATAAGAGGGAGGTTGCCCGATTTGTTGGAATGGCTAACTATTTCCGCAAGTTTGTCCGATACTTTGAGCATCTTGCAGCTCCGTTAAAATTGTTACTCAGAAATAAAGAGAAATTTGTTTGGGCTGAAAGTCAGCAGGCAGCCTTTGAAAGAACTAAAACTGCGATTGGCAACCCAACGGTCTTAGCAGTACCTGACCTTAGGAAAAAATTTGTGGTCCAGACTGATGCTTGCAATACAGTGTGGCGGCAGCTCTTTTACAGGAAGATCAAGACATCAGGCGTCAGTTAACATTTGCTTCCCGACGTCTGGAGGGGCCTGAGCTCAATTACTCGGTATATGAGTGTGATGCGTTAGCTGTGTTATTTGCCCTGGAAAAATCTCGGTTCTATCTCGAACATCGTGACCTAGAGACGGATAATGAGGCCCTTAGTTGGGTCCTTACTCGTCCTAGGAAGACATACCGCATTTCGAGATCGGCAGTCCGCATTTAGGCTTTCCATTTTAAGGTTCGGCAAGTTAATGGATCTCATAATCAAATTGCTGAAACCCTTAGCAGGATGTTTCAACAGCACGAGCCTGATGAGGAAACGTCGGACAGTCACGCAATATGTACGCGTTACTCCGGCTGACTAATAATTAGAAAACTGAACATGAACAAGGCGCCATGACCCATTAGGTAGGTGGGAGGAGGGGTAGGGGGTGAGGGGCGGTGGGCTCAGGGAGCAAATACTAGGTGGATAGGAATCCAATGACCATTTTCTTAAGAATGGCATTCTTTGTAACCGCAGGGGATGGTTTGGGGAAGTTAGAATTTGTCTCCCACGAACCATAGTGATTCCGCTCTTTCTATACTTGCATGACTCTCTAGTAGGAGGCCATTTTGGCCTTTATAAAGGCTTAGAGAAGGTCAAGCAGCAGCTGACCCGGCAGAAACTTTACAAAGATACTAGATGTTTCGCGAAAGAATGCCAAGATTGTAAGAAGGGATAAACCAAGTAACTCCCTGGCGAAGAGATCACTGCAGGCGAAGCGGGAGGAGTATCTGTTGGACAAATTGTTTGTTGATTATGTGGGCCTGCTTCCCTGGACGAAAAACGGCAATTCGTATATTCTCGTAGGGGTGGACGCGTTCTCCAGGTTCGTTTGGTTGATACCTAGCTGGGGTGTGACCGCTCTTATTATCATCTCTCTTCTTACTAATATATTTAGGTGGTTTGGGCCACCGCGGACGTTGGTTACGGAAAATGCTCCTGCGTTTCTGGCAAGGGCGTTTAGACAATTCTGTTTTGGCAATGGGATAAAACATGTTACCACCATGCCTTATTATCCTCAGGCTTCCTTTGCCGAAATGATTAACCGTAACTTGAAGTTATTTACCACCATAAATCGCCCGCGAAGTGGGATACCACCTTGCCCTGGCTAAACTTAGCATTTAACTGCGCGCGGCAAGAAGCATCCCTAGCCACGCCAGCAACCCTAATGCTCGCGTATCCCATGAATTGCCCGCTCTCTAATTTATGGGAGACAAATGATCTTTACCCCCATATATCACTCCAGAGGTTCTTAGGAAAAAATGGGCGAGCTCAGGCAAATATTAGGAAGGCTCATCATCGTCAGGCCTGTCACTAGTTTGAATCTTTTATTTAGCTGGCAGTAGTGGCGCTCGCTATATTGCAGTAGTTCGAGTAAGAAGATTTTTGTGAGTAAGTGATTCATGAAAGGTATAGGTTATTGTTAGTCAGGGCCATTCTTTTGTAGGGATTATTGAAAGTCAGATTGCGTGGCGCTAAGAATATTGTGTGTCAGTTTAGTGTTGAACAGAATAAGTGAAGAGAGTAATGTCTGAGTACGCTCAGTTTTGCTCAGCTGTTTGAAAAGCAAATAACGTAAGAGGTTTATCAGCACATTTTTCTAAGGGGACGTTGCAGCTATAACAGAAGCAAGCACCCCTTTCATGAGAAGATAGGGGATCTCGTCTACATCAGGAACGTTCCTGGGAGAACTTCCGGGGATAAACGCGTAGGAACACTTGCCTCGAATTTCCTAGTTCCATATTCGATTATCAAAATTTAAAGTCCGGTCAATCTCTTGGTCAAGGACCGGAAAACGGAAAACTCATACGGGTACATTTCAGTCAAACATTCCTGCAGATGGAGGGGTTCTTGGCCAGGGGGAGGATGGTTCAGGTTTGACAGAGGGAGGTTGAGCCATGGTGCCATTAAGTTTGTAGACTGTTGGGTCTGGCGCCACTAGCTCAAGAGTAGTAGCGACTATCCCTCTTGCGGCAACATTGCCAGTATCTATGAGGAAGAGTTAGTATCTGTGGGCTGTGTCCTCAGAAGCTCTTTGCTTGCCGATACATATACAAGTTCGCTGGCCCAAGGAAGGAGGATTGGCGGCAGCGTCGCAACAAGAGGCGGTCACGAAGTCCGAGCCGCTGAAGCCAGGAGCTATGCAAGGAAAGCCTGCACAAAGGAAGATACCGGAGTAGTTCACCGGGGTCAGCGTCGACAACAAGCAGCAGGCCGACATCCCGTCAGTAGGTTGGCAACGTCTGTGTCGGACGACCGCTCGTGACCTGGCTGCCACCTTCTACCTGGCTGTCATCGATACCACTGACTAACCGCTGCGACGCACCGTGGATCGATGCAGCTGCTAGCTGAGGAAGGGGGGTAGCATTCTGTGGCGACTGATGTCATCGTCTACCCGACCTCCAAATTATTTTCTGGTTTGTACCCGACCCTCAGAGTTTTACTCGGTCGGCTCTTTGGTCATAAATATAGAATGCAGTATTGTGCTAGACACTAGTCGTCGTTTGAAAATTTCTTCTGATATTTCACGGAAGATAATTTATTGTGTAGCAAAAGAATGCACCAACAAAGAATTGTGACTTCTTGGTTGGAGCTCATATTATGATCAATTTAATTTTATTTGAAATTTTTAGTAAAAAACGCTTTCTATATCAACATTTAGATCTACATGTACACTCCACAAGACACATTGTGGTGCCTGGCAGTGGTACTTTGCGTGCCATTGTCGCTTCACCCTCCACCCCCAACCACCACCGCCCTTTACTGTTCAGGAGTGAAAAGTTGGTGGGAAGAAAGATTGGCGTTACTGATTTTATGGTTTCATAAGTTGATCCGTATTATCGTATGCGAAACGGAAATCCAGTGTGATTATGGTAGTATAGGACACTTATGCGGTTTCTTAGTTATATTTCCTGAATGTTGTATTGGGACATTGTTTACACTAAACAATACTGTGATACGTGTAAACGCAGGGTCCCGCGGCCGTTGTGACAGTCAGTAAAATTCTTCTTGGTTTGGGAAAGAATTGTCAACTATTATTCGGCGACTATTGCAAGACGCATTCCTCAGGGTGTATTGCTTACTGCTGCATGGGCAGGAGGACTGGGAGAAGGTCAAAAGGGTAACCTTCCAACAAGCCACAAGGTCAGGCGAGAGTACCACCAGCCGCCACATGACCAAGTTCGGCAAACAGCAACACTGAACAAGACCTATTCTGAACACGCGACAAACAGTGATCAACCTCTCCAGCCACACCTTGAGCGATGCAACCGCACAAATTCTGGCTAGAGGGATGAACTATGCAATCGCAACTAAACTAGTACCGAAAGAATACATTATCGAATCAGTGGAGGTTTCGGTTCGTCATCTACCTCAACCAGAGGCAGAGAAGATCCGGCAAGAAACGGTAAGAGTCTTCGCTGACGCAAAGCCTCCGAAGCAAAGCATCAGTAAGGAGGAACGTGTTGACTGGATGGAAGATCTTCGGAGTGATCCCATTTACCATAAACTTAAGGGGAATCCGACGGCCAAGATAATGAAATCGACGCAAACGTTGCTGAAGCAAACTAGGATGAATTTTGACACAGTCTGAAGACTCATTCTTCAAGTTCCTCAGGCACCAAGATTACATGGCGTACCAAAGGTTCACAAAGAAATCTTTCCGTTACAGCCGTTAGTGAGTAGTATTAACTCCCCGACCTGAAAACTAGCAAGAGAACTGGCTCCGAAGCTTAGACATCTAGTAAGCCACACAGTCATGTCAAGGACTCCACCCACTTTGTAGCACTTTTGGAAGGAAAGCGTATCTCGGATGCGGATCCGATGGCCAGTTCGACTTGAAGTCTTTATTCACTAATAAACCCGTGACGGACATAATGAACATCTAAGACCAATGGTCGTCAAACTGCGGCCCGCGGACCTCATGCGGCCCAGATCAAGTTTTCGTGCGGCCCGCGACCCTCCTCGGCTTCGCACGGATAGTATTAGTTATCTGCTCTTTTGGCGTAGCGGTCTTTTGTTTACGGAAACTGGGTGGAATTCTGACTAAAGTCGGGGAAGTAATTAGGTAACTGAAAACTGTCCACCACTTTCATTTAACACGCCACTTGCCGGTGTTCCGCAGTGCTACAGGCGTGAGCGGCCTGCTAGCCAACAATGTGAGCCGCGCATCAAACGCGCCGCGTGCGCACGGCCGCTCGTTTGCTTTGTTGTGTCAGTGCGTCAGTCGTGAACTAAGTTTCAGCGTTCGTCGCGTATTGAGTGTATTTGTGCTAATATTTGGTGATATAATTATTCGTGGAATAGATAATGTCTGACGTACCCTCAAGAACAGTGACTAAGAGGAAAATATGTGAAGAGCAAAGAAGTCTGCAAGAAATATGGGAAGAAGAGTTTTGCTTTATAAGTGGACACAAAGATGGCACTGCTAATTGATTAATATGCCGGGATACAACTGTGGGACTAAAGAGATACAATTTATTTCGCCACTACACAAGTAAGCACAATTCATCTACAGTAGCTTTTCCTTTGAACTCTATGAAACAAAAAAGAAAAATAATTGCTCATCTAAAATCTACCATTCGTCGTCAACATATCGTTATGTTAGCAGCAGTTGGGCAAAGTGAGGCTGTCACAAGACCATCATACCGAGTATGTAATATTCTGGAAAAAACATGATAGCTTTTACTGATGCTGAATTAGTGGAGCAATGTATGATGGCTGTTTCTGAAACATTGTTCCAAAATTTCTCCAACAGTAAACAAATATCAGCTGAAATAAATAAGCTCACACTTTCAGAATCTACCCGTCGACGTCGTATAGAATATATTTCAAAATATATGTTTGAACAGTAATTCATAAAGACAAACTATGCAAATACTTCAGTCTAGCATGTGATTCCATTACAGGTTCAGCTTCGATGGCTCAGTTTTCATGATTTGCTCATTGCTGCACAAATGATGGGGTACTAGAGGACGATTTTTTAGCAATTATAACCATGTAAGGTCACACAAAATGATGTGATTTTGTGGATGCAACTAAAGAATTTGTAAAAAAAATTACTTAGCTATGAGAAAATTAAAATCAGTATGTACAGATGGTTGTCTGTCAATGATGGGCGTCAACAATGGTTTGAGCACTGATTAAGAAGGAATGAATTTGTAAAATTTTCTCCATTCACTGCTTACTACATCAAGTAAGTTTGGAATCTCAAATTACAAATACCAAATTGAAGAATGTTATGCAAACTCTTATAAGCGCTATAAATTTCATTCGTGCCAGTGAACTTAGTCACAGAAAATTTAAAGAACTTCTGCAGGAATTGCAAGCTTGTTACAGTGATGTTCTCCTATATACTGCTGTCAGACGGCTAAGCAGCGGAAAAGTGCTGGATCGGTTTGTCATTTTGAAATTTGAAATTATTTTATTCCTACAACAAATTGCCAAAATTATCCTGAACTTGATGATGAATGGTGGATACTTACAGCTTTTTTGACCGCTATCACACAAAAACACACTTAACTTGGAATTACAGGGACCAAACAAGATAATTGGGCGAATGAATAACAAAATATCTGCATTTGAAGCCAAACTGCAATTATATATAAATGAACTCGAAGTAAAAGATCTGTCTAGTTTTCCAACTGATGCTATGCTCCAATCAGGCTTAACTATCGCTGAAACTATTTACCAAAACATGAAAGAATATTTGGAAGTCTGTTTGGAAGAAATGAAAAATATATTTGCAGATGTTAGAAATATTCGAAGTTGTTTCATTCTCGTAGATAACCCTTGGTATGTTGGACATGATGGTCTCAAATTATTCTGTCAGTTTAAATTTCCTAAAACTAATTTGCTATATGAAATAATCGAACTTCAGCATGACACACAGCTTAAAGCTCTGTTTATAGAACATCCTGAAACACAACAGTACACTGAATCTTGGAAATGTGTGCCTAAAAACTATAAGAATTTACGAGACTACGCACAGTTCATTTTAACACTATTTCCTTCAACTTACCTTTGTGAAGCTTTATTTTCAAAAATGAAGTACCTGAAAAATAAATATCGTAATCGGTCGTCCAGTCATTTAGAAGACTCAATGAGGATTGCATGCAGCCCAAATGACGCAGATATAGACGACATAGCCAAAAAAGTTCAACATCACAAGTCACATTAATGAAATATTATATATTTCTATTTACATCTGTTTTGCAATTATAATGAATGAAAGTCAGATTCAATAAGAGACCTGCAGCTTTCTTATATAACCTGTTGCATGTGCAGTGCATCTGTCCTTTCCTTAGTTTTAAATTTTCTTATTTATGTCTACATTTTTTTAATGTTTGAGATTAACGCAATTATAATAAAGTTTATGTGGCCATTTGAATAATGTAATATATTTTAATAATACATCTACCTGATCTTGCATGAAAGTACTTTAAAATAAATTTTAGGAACAAGATACACTGAACCCAGATTTGTTTCTGGTAGTGACAAAACTACTAATGATTCTCTTCCTTTCCTTCACCCTTTATATGGTCCTGCTTAGCTACATGAATACTGTAAGACTATGCAAGTCATGTGAATTTTATTTTCATAGAGATAATTAAACTGGAATGAATTAGTCCGATGCACTGTATGCTTTTTTTCCAGTTTATTGAAATTTGATCAGCACCATTTTATGCAGTTTTCAACACTAGTAAACATGGTGACAGTTATTCTGTGAAAGTCTGTGAATGGCACATGTCATCATTGACTCATGCTACCACAACGATTATTCCAGTCGGTCTCAACACTAGACTCCCGTGAAGACTGACTAAAAATGTAATTGTTGACAACGTGACAACTACTCTGTCTCCTACGAATATATCCCTTATAATCTAATAGTTGTGAAACCGGCGGACGGGTATTTAAAAATCTTTTTCCCTGTATTGCAGAATTTCAGTGTCATAAACATGGCTTATTGTTGTCAGCAACTGCACAGCAATATTATTTGGGGAAGGAGTCACATACATCCAACTGCTGCTTGTGGTTTGTTTCCGGAAGTACTATTTCATTTTAACAGGCGCTAATGTTTACAGTTTGTTAAGAACGATAAATGATATATATTCAAATCAGGTGAAGAATAAATGGTTTACACCTGTCAGCTGTACCTGTCTCCTTCATCAAATGAAAAATATACTGGAAGAATTGGAAGTAGGAGCGCGTAAAGTTGTTCTGTCACCTTTACAGGTGCCACTTGGTACAGGGGCAAATAGATCTGTCGTTGCGGTGGGAGGGGACGTAATAACGGAAATGCTTTCTTGTTTGTAGCTCAGTGCTGACAACAAATGGGTGAGTGTGCTTGGTACCAATCATCTGCTATTGCATCAATCTTAAATGAAAGTGCGTTGGATTTATGAATACGCATTATAGAGACGGTCATATGCGGTACATATTTGTTAAAAGAAATAATTAGTCATTACCTCTTAAAGATGTATGTATGTATGTATGTGTGTGTGTGTGTGTGTGTGTGTGTGTGTGTGTGTGTGTGTGTGCGTGTGTGTGTGTTTATCCTCCACTTCTCCTCCTAAACCGTCGGATCGACTTCAGCCATATTGATACTCATATTATTTTCAGTCTGTAAAGAAATATTGTAGGGTAAGCAAAGGCGAGTGGTAAACGTCTCGCTTTTTTACTATAGCTAGTCTATTGGAGGTTCGTAACACACCATTTACGCGGTTTGCCAGTTAATAAAAACACCTGGCAATCTGCGGCCAGAGGTGCCACATTATATTTTTAGTCTTAGAGGAATGCATGGCACCTGAAATCTGCGAACTAAGTGCGCCACTATTTGACGATCAACTATTTCAGGCGGAAAGGGGATTTCTATGAGCAAACGGACGGTTTAGCTACGGGTTCCCCTTTATCGCCTGTCGCGGCAGACATTTTTATTCAAGCGTTCGAAGAAACAGCACTCCAGTCCGCTCAGTTACCCCCAGAATGCTGGCTTCGATACGTTGACGACACATTCGTCATCTGATCACTCGGAGAATAAGAGCTTCAGAACTTCCACTAACATCTCAATCAGCAACACACCAAAATTCGCTTCACAATGTAGATAGAAAGGAACGGGGTATTGCATTTTCTTCACCGTAAGCCTGATGGGAAGCTTGGACACAGAGTTATAGAAACCCATCAACACGGACAGGTATCTGCATGCATCCTCCCATCGCAATCCTACGCAAAAGAAAACGGCCCTGCAAACTTTAACTAAGACAGCCTACAGGATCAGCGATTAACACAACCTCAGGTCCATTTTTGGAGCTAATGGCTATGACATGAGGATAATACAAAAAAACTATGGCGCCAAAGGAAGAGGGTAATAGGGAAACGCAGAACGAAGCACGGAACACCATCCTGCCACCATAAATACAAGGGGTGACTGAACGACTGGGCCAAATTCTCCGTCGGGCAGGTATTAAGCCGATTTTCGTATCAGCAACAAAATAAAAGACGTTTTGGTTCGACGAAAGATGCAATTGACAGGTTTCATGCCACCGAAGTTTCTGAAATAAGGTTCGAATGTGGACTGGTGTATGTAGGCGTGATTGTACGTCCAATAAGCACAAGGTTATCTGAGCACGAGAGATGAACCCGCCTCAAACAATACGACAAATGAGTGGTGGCAGAACACCAGGAACAGTGCAGGATGAAGATCAGATTTCGAGAGGCTGGCGAAACAGCCGTTTAGCATGAGGAGGAAGATCAGAGAGGCTATAGAAATAGCTAAGCGACGCGACAACATGAATAGAGAAGACGGGTACCGACTCACAGCGCCTTGGCTGCCAGCTGTGGCAGCTTTGCGGAACGACACTCTTGCAAAGCAACAAGCGCTCGGTAGGCCACAGCGGCGGAGGGTACACAAAGTGCTGACGCGTCCTAGACGATACTGGGCGGTTAGTAAACAGCGATACGCTGTAGTAGCTGCTCATTTCCCAGTCGCCGATTTCCACCAATGGCAAGCAATAAAGGAAACTCCAATGGAAAACGGCTATTTTCGCCAGTGGCAACACGTGATGAAGAGACCAATAAAAGAACCCCTAGCACCATTCCTTCTCACCCTCATATCCAATGATAGCACTCCTCCGCAGCACATAAGTAATCAAACTAGCGCCCATTCAGCAGCTAGCAATACACCCTGAGGAAGACTTCTTGGAACAGCCGCCGAATCGTCGGAATTTTATAGTTGACTCTGCGGTCCCAAACCCAGAAGAATTTTATTTACAATACTGTGATACTTTACTAGACAGAATTATAAAACTCTTATGGAGAAGAACATACGTTCCATAATTTCTTAATATCTGTCCCTCCTTCTCCATATCACTCGTTACTTTTCCCCCGATCATCCCCGAAATTTTTTTACATTATTATATAATCACACTGTGTGAATGTTTATGCGCCTATATGCAATATCTAGAATGCGATCAGGCCACAAATTATTAATGAAGGAAGTAGTCATACACCCCCCCCCCCCCCCCCCCACACACACACATACCTACTTGGTAACAGCGCAGCAGTAGTGAATAGCCATTATATATTCTAAGCTCATAAAAAATCTGTTCAAAACTTGTAAGATGCGTGTGCTTTGAGCTTGTAGCAAAAAGCGCTGTCGTGAGGCTGTTGCCTAGTACATACAGTCACTGAAAACAGGCGAAAAGGATGAGCTAAATCCTATAGTTGAGCAATGAGATCATAACATAATACAAAAACGATATCAACCTGTAATATTGAAAATAGGGAGCCACTCATTATATGCGTTCCTAGAAAATCTCATCAGCATTCCAGAACAGAGTCGAGTAACGTACCTTCCCCATCTGTAATCTGATTAATGCAAAGAACAATGTATTTATTATTAATTGACTGTAATAATAGTGAAGGTCTGAACAATTTAGGTATTCATACCCTGAATCACCACTGATAAGACAAAGCCTGTAGTAGCAGATCTTGGAAATGGTGACATGAAATCACCGACCTATTTTATATAAGATAATAAACGAAATCACCGACCTATTTTATGTAGGATAATAAACGAATCACTGATTGAACGAAATATTACCGGTAAATGTTACAAATAGCTTATATACTGTTCTCAAAACAATGCCCACAAGTCACAAAGACCACGTGATTTTCGATGTAAGAGTGTGTATCATGGAGTGAAATTCCAGAAAAAGCGACGAAATTACGTGATATCGGGGTATGTTAAACAGCATAATATAAGGCTTTTATAATGCAAGAGAGGGTGATAAGTTCAAGCACCCGCACCCGGTGAATATCCGTAATTAATTCTAAATGATAGAATGTTCTTATCCCAAAATATAGCCGGCAGTTGTGGCCGAGCGGTTCTAGACGCTTCAGTCGAACCGCGCTGCTGCTACGGTTCGAATCCTGTCTGAGGCATGGATGTGTGTGATGTCCTTAGGTTAGTTAGGCTTACTTAGGTCTAAGTCTAGGTTACTGATGACCTCAGATGTTAAGTCCCATAGTGCTCAGAGCCATTTGAACCATTTTGTAACCCAAAATATGAAATATGACTTGAACATCTCTACATCGTGTTCACTATTCCGAAACGCCCTCGCAAGTACTGCTGGAAGGCCGCCTTAAATGGAAGCCACTTTGGCAGCTACAACGTGCCATCAGTCACGGTTGGCACCAAACTTTCATATCGGAATTGCCCGAGCAGCCGTGGGAGGAGTCTGAAAGAAACAGCGGAGAAAGCCTTTCGGCACACTGAAGCGCGACGCACGCCACGCCACTGGATAGGCTTCGAAGCTATGAATAAAACATTAACAGAACTCATGTAAATAAAATGGAAAGCCCAGGCAAGAGCTGGCGGTGAAGACATTGCTGTCCTGCCTGTTTCCGGACGCGCTTCGGCCAGCCACTTGCGCATGGCGGGCGGAAAGGCGCCTGCCGTTGCCTGGGGTTCTCCCCTTTTACTGATTGATTTCTATGTGCTGAGTCAAGACTCGTCAAACTGATTGTCTTCAAAAATACTGCTGAAGTATACTAGGCAGAGCAAACCCAACATGACCTGGTAAAACAAATCTATGTCTCCTAAATACACTCACGAAAAAAGAATTGCAATACCAAGAGGGAGCTGCGCGGCGCGACTTACCGAAAGTTCGTCGGCGTGTTCTACATCTAAATGATCGTGTCTGTTCAAATTTCGCATCAGTCGAATACGAGTGGCGTTAGCAGGGCCACTATGAGGACGCAAAGCAGATTTCCTTTAAATACCGGGTGATCAAAAGGTCAGTATAAATTTGAAAACTAAATAAATCACGGAATAATGTAGATAGAGAGGTACAAATTGACACACATGCCTGTAATGACACGGGGTTTTATTAGAACCAAAAAATATAAAAGTTCAAAAAATGTCCGACAGATGGCGCTTCATCTGATCAGAATAGCAATAATTAGCATAACAAAGTAAGACAAAACAACTCAACAATAGCTGTAGTCGAGGAATAATGTTGTGAACAGCACTGTAAAGCATGCCCGGAGTTATGGTGAAGCATTGGCGTCGTCTGTTGTCTTTCAGCATCCCTAGAGACGTCGATCGGTCACGATACACTGGCGACTTCAGGTAGTCCCAAAGCGAATTATCGCACGGACTGAAGTCTGGGGATCTGGGAGGCCAAGCATGACGAAAGTGGCGGCTGAGCACACGATCATCACCAAACGAAGCTCGCAAGAGATCTTTCACGCATCTAGCAATACTTTTTTTTTTGTTCTAATAAAACCCCATGTCATTTCAAGCATGTGTGTCAATTTTTACCTCTCTATCTAGATTAATCCGTGGTTTATTAAGTTTTCAAATTTATACTGACCTTTTGATCACCCAGTATACGCTGTAGCAGTCGCGAGTGTTCGGGACTGGGTGCTGCGAGTTGACGTTACTGAAGAACGCCTTTAAGGCGACGAAGACGCCTAGATCAACGCCTTTCTGAGTCTGAAAACTGTCATGTAATAGGATTACGAGGTGCTGCATGTTCCTTCTCCGATATTGCAGAAAGAATAGGCAGGAAAGTAGCCACTGTACGTGATTGCTGGCAGCGGTGGTCACAAGAATGTACTGCCACAAGAAGACCAGACTCCGGACGGCCACAGATCACTGACGAGAATAAAGACAGTAATGTTTGGTGTATGGCTCTAGCGCGTCATACTTCATCTGCAGCAGCAATCTGAGCAGCAGTTGGCATCTTAGTGACACAACGCACGGCTACAAATTGGTTACTTCAAGAATAGCTTTGAGCCAGAGGCGCTGTAGACTGTATTTCGCCGACCCGAAACCTCCACGATTTGCGACTTCTGTAGTGTCAAGCGAGACCTCATTGGAGGGCAGTGTGGAAGTCTGTTGTGTTTTCGAATGAAAGCTGGCTCTGCCTCGGTGCCAGTGATGGCCGCATGTCGGTTGGAGGAGGCCAGTTCAAGGCTTGCAACCAACTTCTCTGCGTACTAGACACAATGGACTTACACGTGGAGTTATTGTTTGGTGTGCGATTTCGTATGACAGCAGGAGCATTCTCGTGTTTATTTCACCTACACTGAAAGTAAATCCGTACGTCGTTCTAGTGATTCGATATGTTGCGCTGCCATTCATAAAGAGCATTCCCGAGTAACGATCGCCCACATACCGCTATTGTAACCCAACATGATCTACTCAGTGTCCATACTTTACCTTGGCCTGATCGATCGCCGGATCTCCCTCCACTCGAACACACATGCGACATCATTCGACAACTCCAGCGCCATCCGCAAACAGCAACAACCGTCCTCGTCCTGTCCGTCCGGTGTAACAGGCATGTAACTCCGAACCATAAACTGGCATTCGACACCTGTACAACGCAGTTTGCATGCTTGCATTCAACATGCTGGCGGTTACACCGATTGCTGACGTACCAACATTACAAATTTGCGATTACTTATCTAGCGCTTACGTCAACCGGTTATCTTGCAATGTTAATTACGTACTCCATTACTCTGTATTAAAATAAATGAAAAGCACCAGTTTGCTTTTGTTCTACAATATTGCTTTTATTGTTTTAACCGGTTTTCGGCTTACAAGGCCATCTTCAGACATTTATCGAGTATTATTACCAAAGAAGTTACAATGCTTGCAAACAGCATTGGAAGAGATGTAACGTATGTTTATGCTTCAGTCTAGACGTGTTGATTCTCTTCCAATGTTGTTGCAAACATTGTAGCTTCTTTGGTTCAAATCGTTCAAATGGCAATGAGCACTATGGGACTTACCTTCTGAGGTCATCAGTATCCTAGAACTTAGAACTACTTTAACCTAACTAACCTAAGGACGTCACACACATCCATGCCCGAGGCAGGATTCAAACCTGCGACCGTAACCGGTCGCGCGGTTCCAGACTGTAGCGCCTAGAACCGATCAGTCATTCCGGCCGGCCCTAACTTCTTTGGTAACAATACTCAGTAAAGGTCTGGAAATGGCCTTGTAAGCCGAAAACAGGTTAACACAATAAAAGTAATATTGTAGAACAAAAGCAAACCGGGGCTTTTCATTTATTATAATGTTGTTCTACCAAGAACCGACGGAAGATTCCGTTAACTCTGCGTTAATTTTTCTTTTGGTGTCGCGATTTTTTCCCGTCAGTGTAGTTCCAGTAATGACCCAACTAACATACCAACAAATGTGCCTGACTTAAGAAGAAATAGAAATTATCTAAACACCCCACAGATACAAAACCCACGCGAAGTTTTACGTAGCACAAATAGTATCAGAAATTATGTAGTAGTGAACAAGATCAGTCAACGGATCCCAGCATGAAATAATAGCTGACCACTGTGTTATGACGACGTAGATCCGCTACTGTAACAACAATCGTTGTGAAGAAGTGAATAATGGCTAGCAATATGATATAATTTCGGTTTAATGATGCAGCACTTCAAAAAATATAAATATGGATGGTTTGCCAAGACGTGCTAGATACTTCGAGATAATTCCCAGATCAAGATACACTGAAGCGCCAAAGAAACTAGTACATGAATGCGTATTTAAATACAGTGATGTGTAAACAGGCAGAGTACGTCGCTCCGGTCGGCAACGCCTACATAAGACAAGAATCCGACGCAGATGTTAGAACGGTTACTGCTGCTGCTACAATGGTAGGTTAACAGAATTTAAGTCGGTTATCCTGTACAGTAAACGAGCAAATTTTAAGTTGTAGCTTGAGACACTGGTGTGTAAAAGTACTATAGGGGTTTCTCTGTAATTTGTTGTGTATTAAAGGTCCTTTCGTTAAATTGGATTTATCTGAATACTGTTTTTAGGTTTGAATCGTCGTCAGTTTGATATCATAATTTTATTTACAGGTTACTAAGGCATTTTGAAATAGCCTCCGGCATTTTAAACTTTAATCACAAATAGTTCAAATGGTTCAAATGGCTCTAGGCACTATGGGACTTAACACCTGAGTTCATTAGTCCCCTACAATTAGAACTAATTTAACGTAACTTAATCTAAGCACATCACATACATCCATGGACGATGCAGGATTCGAACCTGCGACCGTAGCAGCAGCGCGGTTCCGGACTGAAGCGCCGCGGGCATGGATGTATGTTATGTCTTTAGGTTAGTTAGGTTTAAGTAGTTCTAAATCTAGCGGACTGATGACCTCAGATGTTAAGTCCCATAGTGGTCAGAGCCAAACAGCAAAGACTGGCCCTCGAAATGACACTATGTGATTTAAGACTGAAAGTGGCTATTTAGTAGATAAAGTTCAAGCTTACTCTCGTTGCATTGCGATGACATACCCTCAAGACGAGTCAATACCGAGTTTCAAATCAAGAACTTGGTAGAATGAACTACGATTAGTAATTAAAGCGAGTGTTTACCACATTGATTATCAAGAACGAAAAACTTACTTTTTTTATTTTAACTGCATACTGGAGGGAGAAAGAGATAATATCGTAATGATTTTAAGTCGTTACATTTGACTAAGTAACCGGGGAGTATCCAGATATATTTTTACATGAGGGAAAGTGGTCAGTAGGCCACGCCTTCAAGGACACATAACGGTACAGTGGACGCCGCGAGGCTGAGAACAGATGTGAAGGGACTTTCGGTTGGTCGGCTCACGGGTATGAAGGTTTTGTAGGAACTTCTGGTAACAAAACCTTGATTCGCTGCCACGCCGCTTGGAACGCTGCAAGTTTACCAATCCATCACTTCACTTTCTTATGGTGATTTTTAGTTTCCCATATTTGTTTGCGTTTCAAAGTTAACAGAAGTTGGTTTAATCGTATTCTTCAGCTTCAGATTACGACTTCTCGTGTGCATTGCACTCTTAGAATAGCACTGTAAATATGTCAGTCGTATTCTGATTGCGTTCTTCCCGCACCCATAATATTGGGTGTGGTAAATGAGTAAATTTCTTTTTTTTTCATTTAAAACACAAGCTGCTTATGTCACAAGGTGTTCTACGGACTTACAGATATTTTTATTTCTTACGAATCTGTGTGTGAACTTCTCTATATAATTGTTTTGTAGATGCATTGCACGTATTCTACATTAAATTTGTTTGCATCAGTTTTCCGATCTTTCTCGCATCAGTGGAGTACTTCACGTAAGTGGCTTTACAGTATTGGTACTCAGCTTTATTATGTCTTACCATAGCATGGGTATTTAATTCTGATTGGAATGGTGTCTTCTTGCCTCTGAGTGTCATGCATTTCGTAGTCTCTTTCACAGTGTGGTTGTATATAAGTAAGCCCTGTGCTTCGTACCTTTGGTGCCTAGAGCTTTCATTGTTTCAAATGCTAAAAATGTGACAGTAGTTACATAAATTTTTTTACGTGTTACTAACAGGTACATACAAATAATAAATTTTAGCAGAAGTCAATGCAAATTTCGGTGGCCTCCATTAAATGCGAGAGTATGGAAAAGGGACAGTAACAAATATGGAACAATATTCTTTCAGAGCATTTAAACTGAGCAATTCACCCACTGAGTCGTAAGCAGTAACAGATATACATGAATCCACAGTATATAATGTGTCGACACCCGGTATGTATTTCACATGAAACAAAAAGAAAAAGGAATCATTTACCCCACCCAATATTACGGATGAGAGCAAAAATTAAGCAGAATACAAGAAACATATTAAAGTTGCAATTCAAAGAGCGAAGTACGCAGAAGAAGGTCGTAACCCCCAAGGTAATTTACAATTGATAACAGCCACACGATCTAAATTACAGTATTGCTTTTTAGAAATAAATACATTTTATCACCAGGCTAACAGACCCACCCACATTTCCAAAAGAAATAATACGGACTTCCGTGTCAAAACTATCTTATTCAAAGTTCACTGTCACGCCACTTGGAGCACGGATGTCGTATTCAGTGTCCGTGTCGTAACACCGATCTTGCACTTTTGATAGTTAGGTGTTCTGTGGGCTGTCCTAAGTTCGTGGTCACGCGACATGTACGCTAAGCGGCAGCGAAGAGTTTCAACGAAGCATCACGGAGACGCAGCCAGCAAAATCGACACATTGCATTGTTTAGTTATAGCATTTCCTGTAATTCCCACTCATTATAACTACTGTTTCTGCTGTTTCCTGCTAACGCTAGCCTTCGATGATGGATGAAGTCTTAAGAACGAAACTTGTAACGACACACTCGTTGGTGAAAGCAATCCTCAAGTGGCTGTTCAAATTTACTAACGAATTCGACGTAACAGGAAGCTTGTGAAATTTGGATATTACCGTCAGGCTGGAACTGTTGCCAAAGATCGTTGAAAAGTATGAGGACACCCATTCACAGCACGAATAGTTTGAAGATGTAGAGACTCATACTGTAGATGGAGAAACCTTCGAAAACATCATCTTCGACGTTTCGCAAGAAATTAGGGCAATTCAGATCAGTCAATCTGCTGACAAGGTTTCATCAGATGCTGTGCCTGCCTTGAGTGTATCAACTTCCCAGCCGTGAAACTGCCATCATTTAACGACATTTGCACGACACATCTGTGGGTCTCGTCGTAAATAAGGAAGAACTGGAGGACACTGCTAAGTGTCACCACTTGCTGAGTTCATAAACAGACGAACACACAATGTAATTCCACATCTTCCAGCGACTAGTACTAACTTCAAGGTAGCCTTTCATTTGGTCTGTAACACATACTACAATCCTCGATTGATAGCATCGCCACACTTAAAGAAATAGTTGAAGCTACCGCCAACAACAAGGGCATGTGCAAGTGGATTTCGTGCACTACTGAGTGAAGCTTCAAGCATTGTACAAGCATTGAGGGAACTATAGCTTCTTATAAAAGCGGTTGGTAAGCCTATAAGAGGAAAGTCTGAAGCCGATTTGAGTTCCAATAGCTTCCCGACATTCAAAGAAGCGCGTGTTTTCCTCTAAAATAAGAGCAAACAACCACAGAACTTTTTAACACCAGTCAATGTGGGCATTCGAAACAGACTTACGTCGCTAACAGTGCAGCATGTGCTATGTATTACGCTCACGCATTGCTCAAGTACAACAAATTCAAGCAAGCCACATGTACAAGCAAGCCACATGTACAAAGAGTACAGCATGGCACATACTAATACACAATAAAAAAAGTAAGCAGGGTGGGAAACATACTGAAGAAACAAGGGCTACAAGTATCATTCCGGCCAAATAACACAGTACAGAAGAATCCAAGAACACCTCTGCAGACAAATTCCCCAAAGCTAGAATGTGTCAGTTAACCTGCAGTTCATGTCAGTCGGCCTACATAGGTCAAACACGCAGAAATTTCAAAACGAGGTAATCCAAACACCTCAGAGCCCTGAGAAGTGATAGTACACACTATACTTTTGCAGACCATCTACTCCAAGAAAACCACTACCAAAAAACATGGAGACCGATCTTAAGATACTCAAAGAAAGCAACAGTCACTATCAAAATCTGACAATAGAGGAGAGCTCCAATGTTAGGCGCGTAATGGGGCCCCTTAGGGATTGGCGGCTAAGGAGGGGAAGAAATGCAGTGGGCACTCCGTGTGCATTCCGGGTGGAGTCATTTCTGATGTGGAAAGGGTCCTTCCGGATGCCATGAAGAGCACAGGGTGCAGCCAGCTGCAGGTGGTGGCACATGTCGGCACTAATGACGTGTGTCACTTTGGATCTGAGGAAATTCTCTCTGGATTCCAGCGGATATCTGATCTGGTGAAGGCTGACGGTCTTGCTTATGAGATGAAGGCAGAGCTCACCATCTGCAGCATCGCTGACAGAACCGACTGCGGACCTTTGGTGCAGAGCCGGGTGGAGGGTCTGAATCAGAGGCTCAGACGGTTTTGCGACCGTGTTGGCTGCAGATTCCTTGACTTGCGCCATAGGGTGGTGGGGTTTCGGGTTCCGCTGAATAGGTCAGGAGTTCACTACACTCAGCTGGCGGCTACACGGGTAGCGGAGGCTGTGTGGCGTGGACTGGGCGTTTTTTTTAGGTTAGAAGGCCTCGGGAAAGTACGGGGTGGGCTGCAATCTGAAAGGGTGCTTCACAAATACAGTACGTGCTTGGAGCAAGGAACAGTCGGAATTGTACTTATAAATTGTTGTAGTTGTGCTGGGAAAGTCCCTGAGCTTCAAGCGCTAATAGAAAGCACAGAAGATGAAATCGTTGTAGGTACAGAAAGCTGGCTAAAGCCTGAAATAAGTTCTGCAGACTTTTTACGAAGTCTCAGACGGTGTTCAGGAAATATAGATTAGGCATAATTGGTGGTGGAGTGTTTGTGTCTGTCAGTAGTGGTTTATCTTGTAGTGAAGTCGAAGTAGATACTCCGTGCGAATTGGTATGGGTGGAGGTTATACTTAACAGCCGAACTAAGTTAGTAATTGGCTCCTTCTACAGAACCCCAGACTCCGATGATATAGTTGCTGAATAGTTCAGAGAAAATTTGAGTCTCGTAACAAATAAACACCCCACTCATACGGTTATAGTTGGTGCGGACTTCAACCTTCCCTCGATATGTTGGCAAAAATACTTGTTCAAAACCGGTGGTAGGCAGAAAACATCTCCCGAGATTGTCCTAAATGCTTTCTCCGAAAATTATTTCGAGCAGTTAGTCCACGAACCCACGCGAATTGTAAATGGTTGCGAAAACACACTTGACCTCTTAGCCACAAACAATCCAGAGCTAATAGAGAGCATCATGACTGATACAGGGATTAGTGATCACAAGGTCGTTGTAGCTAGGCTCAATACCGCTTCTTCCAAATCCACCAGAAACAAACACAAAATAATTTTGTTTAAAAAAGCGGATAAAGTGTCACTAGAAGCCTTCCTAAGAGACAATCTCCATCCTTCCGAACTGACTATGCAAATGTAGACGAGATGTGGCTCAAATTCAGAGATGTAGTAGCAACAGCAATTGAGAGATTCATACCTCACAAACTGGTAAGAGATTGAACTGATCCCCCATGGTACACAAAACAAGTCCGAACGCTGTTGCAGAAGCAACGGAAAAAGCATGCGAAGTTCAGAAGAACGCGAAATCCCGAAGATTGGCTAAAATTTACAGACATGCGAAATTTGGCACGGACTTCAATGCGAGATGCCTTTAATAGGTTCCACAACGAAACATTGTCTCGAAATTTGGTAGAAAATCCGAAGAAATTCTGGTCGTATGTAAAGTACACAAGCGGCAAGACGCAGTCAATACCTTCGCTGCGCAGTGCCGTGTGAACTGTTAACGACGACTGTGCCGCTAAAGCGGAGTTATTGAACGCAGTTTTCCGAAATTCCTTCAGCAGGGAAGACGAATGGAATATTCCAGAATTTGAAACACGAACAGCTGCTAACATGAGTTTCTTAGAAGTAGATACCTTAGGAGTTGCGAAGCAACTCAAATCGCTTGATACGGGCAAGTCTTCAAGTCCAGATTGTATACCGATTAGGTTCCTTTCAGATTACGCTGATACAATAGCTCCCTTCTTAGCAATCATATACAACCGCTCGCTCACCGATAGAGGATGGAAAATTGCGCAGGTCGCACCAGTGTTTAAGAAGGGTAGTAGGAGTAATCCATCGAACTACAGACCTATATCATTGACATCGGTTTGCAGTAGGGTTTTGGAGCATATACTGTATTCAAACATTATGAATCACCTCGAAGGGAACGATCTATTGATACGTAATCAGCATGGTTGCAGAAAACATCGTTCTTGTGCAACGCAGCTAGCTCTTTATTCGCACGAAGTAATGGCCGCTATCGACAGGGGATCTCAAGTTGATTCCGTATTTCTAGATTTCCGGAAAGCTTTTGACACCGTTCCTCACAAGCGACTTCTAATCAAGCTGCGGGCCTATGGGGTATCGTCTCAGTTGTGCCACTGGATTCATGAATTCCTGTCAGGAAGGTCGCAGTTCGTAGTAATAGACGTCAAATCATCGAGTAAAATTGAAATGATATCAGGTGTTCCCCAGGGAAGCGTCCTGGGACCTCTGCTGTTCCTGATCTATATATAAGACCTGGGTGACAATCTGAGCAGTTCTCTTCGGTTGTTCGCAGATGATGCTGTAATTTACCGTCTAGTAAGGTCATCCGAAGACCAGTATCAGTTGCAAAGCGATTTAGAAAAGATTGCTGTATGGTGTGGCAAGTGGCAGTTGACGCTAAGTAACGAAAAGTGTGAGGTGATCCACATGAGTTCCAAAAGAAATCCGTTAGAATTCGATTACTCGATAAATAGTACAATTCTCAAGGCTGTCAATTCAACTAAGTACCTGGGTGTTAAAATTACGAACAACTTCAGTTGGAAAGACCACATAGACAATATTGAGGGGAAGGCGAGCCAAAGGTTGCGTTTCATTGGCAGGACACTTAGAAGATGCAACAAGTCCACTAAAGAGATAGCTTACACTACACTCGTTCGTCCTCTGTTAGAATATTGTTGCGCGGTGTGGGATCCTAACCAGGTGGAATTGCCGGAGGACATCGAAAGGGTGCAAAATAGGGCAGCTCGTGTAGTATTATCACGTAATAGGGGAGAGAGTGTGGCAGATATGATACGCAAGTTGGGACGGAAGTCATTACAGCAAAGACGTTTTTCGTCGCGGCGAGATCTATTTACGAAATTTCAGTCACCAAGTTTCTCTTCCGAATGCGAAAATATTATGTTGAGCCCAACCTACATAGGTAGGAATGATCATCAAAATAAAATAAGAAAAATCAGAGCTCGAACAGAAAAGTTTAGGTGTTCGTTTTTCCCGCGCGCTGTTCGGGAGTGGAATGGTAGAGAGATAGTATGATTGTGGTTCGATGAACCCTCTGCCAAGCACTTAAATGTGAATTGCAGAGTAATCATGTAGATGTAGATGTAGATACAAAAATCAGTAATACAGGGAAAAAGAGTTCTGAATGAAAATACAACACTGTGCAACAAAACACTGTTTGGAACACTCAATAAACTATACAAAGCTGACTCCCCACGAAAAACATGACAGGAAAGAAACTTCTGTTTTCTTGGTTCCCTCCCCACCCCTCTATCCATCTCTCTCTCTCTCTCTCTCTCTCTCTCTCTCTCTCTCTCTCTCTATCTATGTATCTCTCGCAAACACACATTCACTCACACACACACACACACATTCACAATCAGCCCCATAACAAATACAAGACCAACGATGAACAAGTGAGCAACGACAATAACATGACACCTCCCACGGCGTGTGTTGGCAGAAAAGTGTATTTGTGACACACTGAGTGAAAACAATGCACTAAATAGCAGCTGATTGAGACACCAGCGAGGGACACGAAGCAGGACGGAAAATGTAAGTATAGAAACGTACATAACCTCTACCCTCGAAACAGCTCTCCACAAATGCGCAATAATCTTCTTCATGGCTAGTTTGCAGATGACATGCTGTCAAAAAAAAAACGACGAAAACGATCACTAAAATCGATGTATAATAACACAGTTTAGTTAGCGATGTAACTTTAAGGTGAGTGTCTAAACAAAAGGAAGCAAATTGCAGATATTGTATTTCTTAGGCCTACACAGTTAAATTATGACAAATGAGATTTTTTTTTTAACCGCAAACACGGAGGAACGAAAAGAGGAGCTTCAAATCTTAGTAAAATGAGTAGTTTAAATAATGTGTAAGTCTAGGGACCGATGACCTCAGCAGTTTCGTCCCGTAGGAATTCACACACATTTGAATATTTTTTACTGCTCGCTGAAGATCAGCGCAAGCAAACGAGGGCTCTTGCAACAGCGAGATTAAAGTCACAAAGTAGCAATGGAGAGTGGTAGACTTGTCGTTATCTATTAGATTCTGGCTCGCAGACGTGCTTCATGTCGGAAATATGGGTATAAAGGCTCAGACTTCAATGTTGGCTCAGTCGAGTGCCACTTCATGGAATAGGTGTAAGCCGCTACAAAACAGAACGATATGTCTCTGTGTTAGTGGGCTCCTGTGAAAGCCACCTTATGTCGTTTGTCCAATGTTTAGTGTCGCTAAAGATAATTGACGCCTTACCAGAAGAAATAAGTGTGGAACTTGCCAAATGTATAACTTGCTGAGCCAGGATTTTGATCAACTGGAAAAATTGACTTGTTAGTAGGAGCAGAATTCTGTCCGTACATTGAGAAGTTAAGGACTGCCTCCATAGGAGCTGATCATCCAGTGCTTCAAGAGACAGAACTACGTTGCGTCATATCAGGACAATATAAAACGGTTGAGTACATCAGCTCGTCACTGCGGTAGGTAGTATCTTTGGTTGTTAAAAAACCGTCACTAACGTTAGAACGCTCAGAAACCTTCTGCAAGATGGAAGAATTAAATAGTGGTATAATTACGGAAGAGGAGGTACAACACGAAGCACACTTCGTGAGACTCACAGAGAAAGATTTCACAGGCAAATGTGGTCTCCGTCTTCCACTGCACAGATCCGTCTTCTACTGCATATAGGGGATTCTTCCCACACTGCAGCAGCATAACTCCTCCCTCAGATTGAATGGAAACTAGCGAGACAGCCGGAGCTTAAGGAAAGCTACACAAAGTTTAAGAGGGAGTGTTAAGCCTTAAGACATATGGAATCAGTAGATACACCTGCTGCTACTTCATACACTCCTGGAAATTGAAATAAGAACACCGTGAATTCATTGGCCCAGGAAGGGGAAACTTTATTGACACATTCCTGGGGTCAGATACATCACATGATCACACTGACAGAACCACAGGCACATAGACACAGGCAACAGAGCATGCACAATGTCGGCACTAGTACAGTGTATATCCACCTTTCGCAGCAATGCAGGCTGCTATTCTCCCATGGAGACGATCGTAGAGATGCTGGATGTAGTCCTGTGGAACGGCTTGCCATGCCATTTCCACCTGGCGCCTCAGTTGGACCAGCGTTCGTGCTGGACGTGCAGACCGCGTGAGACGACGCTTCATCCAGTCCCAAACATGCTCAATGGGGGACAGATCCGGAGATCTTGCTGGCCAGGGTAGTTGACTTACACCTTCTAGAGCACGTTGGGTGGCACGGGATACATGCGGATGTGCATTGTCCTGTTGGAACAGCAAGTTCCCTTGCCGGTCTAGGAATGGTAGAACGATGGGTTCGATGACGGTTTGGATGTACCGTGCACTATTCAGTGTCCCCTCGACGATCACCAGTGGTGTACGGCCAGTGTAGGAGATCGCTCCCCACACCATGATGCCGGGTGTTGGCCCTGTGTGCCTCGGTCGTATGCAGTCCTGATTGTGGCGCTCACCTGCACGGCGCCAAACACGCATACGACCATCATTGGCACCAAGGCAGAAGCGACTCTCATCGCTGAAGACGACACGTCTCCATTCGTCCCTCCATTCACGCCTGACGCGACACCACTGGAGGCGGGCTGCACGATGTTGGGGCGTGAGCGGAAGACGGCCTAACGGTGTGCGGGACCGTAGCCCAGCTTCATGGAGACGGTTGCGAATGGTCCTCGCCGATGCCCCAGGAGCAACAGTGTCCCTAATTTGCTGGGAAGTGGCGGTGCGGTCCCCTACGGCACTGCGTAGGATCCTATGGTCTTGGCGTGCATCCGTGCGTCGCTGCGGTCCGGTCCCAGGTCGACGGGCACGTGCACCTTCCGCCGACCACTGGCGACAACATCGATGTACTGTGGAGACCTCACGCCCCACGTGTTGAGTAATTCGGCGGTACGTCCACCCGGCCTCCCGCATGCCCACTATACGCCCTCGCTCAAAGTCCGTCAACTGCACATACGGTTCACGTCCACGCTGTCGCGGCATGCTACCAGTGTTAAAGACTGCGATGGAGCTCCGTATGCCACGGCAAACTGGCTGACACTGACGGCGGCGGTGCACAAATGCTGCGCAGCTAGCGCCATTCGACGGCCAACACCGCGGTTCCTGGTGTGTCCGCTGTGCCGTGCGTGTGATCATTGCTTGTACAGCCCTCTCGCAGTGTCCGGAGCAAGTATGGTGGGTCTGACACACCGGTGTCAATGTGTTCTTTTTTCCATTTCCAGGAGTGTATTTCTTGCCCCAACGTGCTGCCCTTAAGGAAGAAATCTCGACTACCAAAACAAGAGTAATTTTTCACTGTTCGGCGAAAATAAGCAATAATTTGTCATTGAACAGTTTGTTAACTGTCGTACCAACCACTCAAGAGGTTTTGGGTCCATAATCTTACGCCTCCGCATGCAACCCGTTGCCTTCAGGACTGACATAGAGAAGATGTCTCGACAATTTCTGGTAGTGGATAAACAATGTGGAGGACTGATTGATCTGCAGCATAGTACGAATATCAATCAATGACAGTCACGTAAGGAATGGCTTCCACACCTTTTCTTGCGCTAGAATATCTGTTAGCTTAGCTCATGAAGAAGGTGAACATAGCAAGCCAGGACACATTCCTGCTAATGATTTATATATTGACGTTTATGTCTCAGGCTTCTATACGGTAGAAGCTGCACTCAAAGTCTAGCAAGATTTTACGATGCTGTTGGGGGAAGCTTTTTTTCATTATGAAAATGGCGCAGAAACACCTGTGCCGATAACATCCCCTCAGATGTAAGAGAACCACAAATACCTTACGGCTTCTACATCTACATGGATAGCCGGCCGGTGTGGCAGAGCGGTTCTAGGCGCTTCAGTCTGGAACCGCGCGACGACTACGGTCGCAGGTTCGAATCCTGCCTCGGGCATGGATGTGTGTGATGTCCTAAGGTTCTGGGGGACCTCAGATGTGAAGTCCCATAGTGCTCATAGCCATTTTGAACCATCTCCATGGATACTCTGCAAATTTTTTTTTTAAGAGCCTGAAAAAAGGTTCATCGAACCACTTTCACAATTATCTATTATTCCAATCTCGTACACTGCTCGTAAAGAACAGACACCTATATCTGTCCGCACGAGCTCTGATTTCCCTTATTTTATCATGGTGATCGTTTCTCCCTATGAAGGTCGGTGTCAATCAAAGTATTTTCGCATTCGTAAAAGAAAGTTAGTGATTGGAATTTTGTGAGAAGATTCCCCAGCAACAAAAAACGCACGTGTTTTAATGATGTCCATCCCACATCCTGTATCATTTCAGTGACACTCTCTCCCCCAATTCGCGATTGTACTAAACGTGCTGCCCTTGTTTGAACTCCTTCGATGTACTCCGTCACTCCTGTCTGTTAAGGATACACCGCAGAGCAGTATTCTAAAAGAGGACGGACAAGAGTTGTGCAGTGTTTGCAGTCTCCTTAGTACATCTGTCACATTTTCTAAGTAAGCTGCCAATAAAACGCAGTGTTTGGTTAGCCATCTACACAACATTTTCTACGTGCTCCTTCCAATTTTAGTACCATGAGTAGGTTAAAAACCTAGGTTAGCCGTGGCATCCAGCTACTGACCAGTTTCAAATTGTGAGCATTGTCAAACTAGCACGTAAAGTCTACTGCTTCACAAAACACTTTTTACCGCCGGTCACGACATCTATTTTCTCTCCCTTGGGGTTGTCAGTCCTATTGCGATTACATTCAAGCTCTTTTGTGCAAAGTTTATGGGAGTGTCATTTAACAAGGCATTCCCTCAGGAGTTGAACTGCATGTGCCAGACACTATGCAGCGATATTCGTACGATAGACAATATTCGTGTTGATCGTAGCTGCACTACAAAAGTAACACGGTATCAGCAGCACGTATTCTTTGAGGTTTCAGAGAAGGCCAACAGCTGTTGTATACAGGGTTAATACCCAAAAGTTGCACCGAGATACTGCGGTAATGGAAAGTGCTTTTTATGAGGGGTTTTAACAGAATGGATTGGTAGTCAGGGCCTCGTAATTTAGCCAGTAAATAGGTTGTGATAATACTGAGAAAGTATACACATACACTTTTTAAATGGAGTAATGCCTATTAACATTAACAGACTAAAGGTAGGGTAAATTACAATGTCAGTGGTATTTGTTGCAGGATTCTAGTGGAAATCATTTACTAGATATCGTATTTCGCCAAGCTCCCACATCGACAGTTGTTTGTGCCACTCAGTTTACATAAATGCTAGGTAATATGTTGTTATTTTTGCTTACAATGTTCTTGTATTTTCCTTGAGTCCAGTGCGACTTGCTAGTCAGTTAGAATGTGACAGTCCAAGCAGTAGGTAGTGAGGAGACGATGGGATTTACCAATGCAGAAAAAACCAACGTGCTCATGGTCTTGGAAAGTGTAGGAAGAATGCAGTTCATTCTTGTAAGGGGTATATCCCAATAGGTGTCAACCATATCGGCAATTATTCATCACCATCTTCAACCAGATATATATGAAACTGGTAGTGTAACACCTAGACAATGTAACAGAAGGAAATATGTGACGACAGAAGATGGGGAAATTAATGTTTTGCTGCTGTTGCAGTTGAACTGCAAGTTAGGTCCCGCACGAGAAACTGGTACGAGTCAGAAAAGTGTCCCACGTATTCTCCATCGCCGTAGGTTCCATCCCTATCAGCTCTCTCTCGATCAAGAGTGTAAGGACGCGATTACGAGAATCGTGTTCTCTACATGGGCAATAAGACAGGATACTGCAAGTGTATCATACATCTTATTTTGGGATGCAGCTACATTTACTAACCATCCCCAGATGCTACTCCAGGCGGGTGTAAAATGAATGTGCCCAACAGAAAATACTCTGACTACCCCCTGAAGCAGATCTTAGGATCTCTTAATGGTGATATTATCTCCTCCTTCTTGCTCTTTAACATATTAGTTACAACATAAACATAAATGAATGATTAAGGGAACTAGTAACTACAAATGATAAGAGCTGTTTCTGCTTATACATTTATTGTAAATTAAAACACATTTGAATATTACACATGTTTATATATCAATGTCCAGTGGACATAACGTGATACATATGAATTTCCTATCTAATATGACTGATCAAAGGCCCAAATCTGCCGCTTAGCCATAAGGCTACGCGATACAATGTAAGTAATGCGAGATGATTGACACCATCTACACACCAAACACTAGAAGACACTACTTTCAAAAATGATCTGCAGTGCATATTGTCGAAACCAAGGAATATTCTCCCTCTCTACAGATTCTTCCGAACGTCGGCCAATCTTAGTGGAAATGAAATCTACGTGATCACAGCTGTTTAGCTTTATAGCTCTAATCAGGCGAAGCAATTACCAACATCACCATATGTGCTGTGTCTGATGCGTCGGACTGATGGTTCTCGTACACATCTGCGACGATGGAAGAACTCCAGAAACAAAATAAAAACTCATTCAAACACTAGGATGGCAGAAGGGAGTCCTCTGACTAGTATAATCTAATACTACTGTCTTCTCCTCTCTGTGTTCTACAGACAAGAAACGTAAACTTCCTGCCACAAGGACGGAATTCAGATAACGTCTCAAAGTGAGTATAAACAGAAGAAGTGCTCTCAATCACTGAACTTTGCATACTCAACGATGACTCCCTATCCAGAGGCGAAGTCCAGAGTTGTATAGGTTCGCAACATTACAGTGCCTAACCGCTCTAACTATAAAATCTCCTGAGAGCAAAGACGGCAAGTCCTTGTGTACCAACAAAAGCTGACAGTAAGCGACCGTCAAACACGAGCGCTCAAAAGGGAAGATCTCTTTCCCTCCACTGCTGGCTTCCCAGCAAAGCTCGGCTCCCCTCCCTCGTAACTGCAGAGGGCGAATCATATTGTCGAAACCAAGGAATATTCTCCCTCTCTACAGATTCTTCCGAACGTCGACCAACCATATTTTAGTCTTTTGTCGTCCAGTGCGGAAAGTTTGCGAGGAAATACCCATCCTCTTTAATTAGGAATACATACAATGGTACGCTTCTCAGAGAAAAATTTCTCGGAAATAACCCAGCCCGCGTGATTTCCGAGTTAATGCTTCCTCGTTCCTCTCTGCGGCATCCAGGATTTTCTGAGTTTCCGAAGTATTATCCGGTTATACTTCCGACCTCGCTAGAATACCAGCCAGCGGCCACTCTACGGTGCTTCAGCGCTCAGATGCCCTGACCATCTGTCTCAGGCCACTTCCTGTGTTAAGCAGGACCAAAACACCTGTGTGGGCTTTTCCACCCAGGGCCTGAGTTACTCCTGCCGTTTGATCTCCGCTGGCGTTCCAACCTCTACTAGTATAGACAGACATTCATTACGCCGTTTTGATAATATGGACACTCCATCACCTTTCATGCAATAACTGTTAACAACTATCTACAAGATGTACTTGACAATGTCAGTCTTCTTTAAATCTTCATATATACGATGTACTCCCCATTACGATCGGAGGACCTTGCCTAGTTGGCGGTACGGGTCTCCCTCATCGTTCCGTACGTTCTTCGGAGTATGGGACCTCATCATCATCATCATCATCATCATCATCATCATACGTTGTACAACATATCAAATGATACCTAATTCCAGTTGTAAATCACTGCAGATTATGTAGATGAGTGCTTGTAAGGTGCGAAATTATAGCCACCTTACACCATGGCCAGGTAAATAGCCAAAATATGCACCATTGGTCTGCTGACAAACCCCGTTGGCCTTGTCTCGTAGAACGTCAGCGACCATGTAGTGTAAACGTGTGGTATGGGATTGTGATTGATCAAGTCTCGGATATGTTTTTCATAGACTGAACACTGAACGCGGACAAGTATCTCAACCTCCTAACAAATGACCTTCCGCGGATGCTAAAAGTCATTTTTCTGCCGACTAATAGGAATCTGTGATACCAACATCATGGCTGACCAGCTCATAATGCATGAAGTACAAAAGCATGCCTTCATGAATTGTTTCCAAATCTTTAGATTGGACGCAGAGACCTGTACCTTATCTGGCCCGTTCCCTGCATTTTACGCCTGTAGAATTTTTTCTGTGGAAAAAGCTGAACGACGATGTCTACAAGAAGCTGAAATGCTAGCACTCGTGCAGCAGTCATTCCATACCACACTGGAACCGTGTATTGCCGCTCGCGCTGGTCATTTTGAATACAGCCTATTATGGTCAGTTGTCTAGTTACTGGAATCCACGTAACTGCTGTATGCCCTTGTACTGTTCTTTAGTTTGTGCTTCCATAGGTAGTGTTCAAGTGTCGGTGTCGGGCCTTGTCGAAATAAGACACCTCGTAAGTGACTTCAACTAGAATCTTGCAGCAAACACATCTGATATTCTAATATAGCTTTCTTTAGGTGTATTGATATCACTAGGCACTGTTTCACTTAAAAGGTGTATGTTTGCACAAAAAATACATTTTCTAAGTACTATTACAATATGTTTATTGGCTAACAAATGACTCAAATGGCTCTGAGCACTATGGGACTTAACATCTGTGGTCATCAGTCCCCTAGAACTACTTAAACCTAACTAACCTAAGGACATCACACACATCCATGCCCGAGGCAGGATTCGAACCTGCGACCGTAGCAGTCGCGCGTATTGGCTAACAATACGAGTCCCTGACTATCAATCCATTCGGTGAAAACCGCTAGTCAGTAGCACTTTCCATTTGCAAGTTGTAGGTGATTCACGTGTATGAAACCTCCAAAACACGAGTACCTTCACTGAGAAGGCTTACCTCTCTTGGAACCGTGTGGGGTTTTCTTGCTGTTGGGTCTACTACAGCATATTGTTCGCCACTGGATAAAGACAGCGAATGAACTTACTTGTGGACTGACTCATCCATCATACTGATGTGACTCGCGTCTCCAGCCACGCTGTGGAAGGTGTTTATGGGGAACCGTGTTTCCGAGGTACAGGAAAATACAGCAGCTGCTGCCTGGAAACGCGCTTCTGCTAAAGAAAACCTAGTTGTTCTGACGGCGCACTTAGTACCTCCTGCAAACCCGAAAGAAACAGAATGTGATGGAACGCACCAGCTTGTCTTAAACAAGACGTCACTTCATAGTCCGTATTAGAAACCCCTAATGATTCTTCTTCTGAGGAGTTGCAGGAACCTGCCGGCCGGGGTGTTTAGAGGTTCTAGGCGCTACAGTCTGGAACCGCGCGACCGCTACGGTAACAGGTTCGAATCCTGCCTCGGGCATGGATGTGTGTGATGTCCTTAGGTTAGTTAGGTTTAAGTAGTTCTAAGTTCTAGGGGACTGATGACCTTAAAAGTTAAGTCTCATTGTGCTCAGAGCCATTTGAACCATTCTTGAGTTGCAGGAACCAAATGCTAAACTACATCCCACAGCAGCAGAGCAGTCCAAGACGGTCTCATCTGCCGTCTCGAAGTTGCAATGTGTTGAATTGAATGCCCTTAGCTGCATAAAGGCGTTGATATCAGTCAACGTGGACAGCTGAAATGTGTGCCCCGTCCGGGACTCGAACCAGGAATTTCTTGCTTGCATGGTAGATGCTCTATCCATCTGAGCCACCGAGGACACAAAGGATTGTGTGACTGCAGGGACTTATCTCTGGAACGCCTCCCGTGAGACCCATATTCATAGTGCCCTTGTCCGTCACACTCATTGCTCGCGGCTTTACTGCCGATTCCCCTAAGAGTCCGGACACTGTTTATGCATCCTCACAGAAGAAGATGGTTAAATGGCCAGTGAGCCTTAACTATGGTATATAAATGAAGGTGGTATCTGACCTTTCGGACACGTCTGAAAGAACAGATCTTCGTATATATATTTAAGGCAACGGATAATGGCATAAGTCTGATGTTTATTAATAAGGGTCGCGTCTTCTATCGTGGATGAAGTACATTTTCTAAACATTCATTCATCTATTGGTTCTGGTACTCTCTAAAGCCACGACTGCCGTATATGTACAACATTAATTCGTGGTGTTTTCTTGACGCCTCACCGAGATATTCGCCTAGTCTGAGCACGTTAATCTTTCTGGCAGGATGTGTATGGTATCGTCAAATTTACAGAAAAATTAGATGTTCCTGTTTTTACAAGTTCCTGTCTCAGAATTTCATTCAAATAAGGAATCTTTAAAAATTTGGCAGTGTTATGGCACATAGTTCCGAAACTATATGTCTTCTAACTCACTAAAGCCACTACCAACACCTAGTCTCATATCGGTGACAGGAATGTAGATCCTGGAGGGAACTCGAGCTTTTACATCCTCTTCGCCGATCTACGTGCAGTAGGAGGCATCCTCTCTCTCTCTCTCTCTCGCACGCGCATGCGCGGGCAGGCACATGCACACACACACACACATATACAAACACACACATAGACGCGGTGGTGCGGTGCGGGGTAGCTACACAGGCACCAGCGCACAAATGTACACATGCTTTCCCGTGAATTATCGTCCCCACATTCTAGCGAAATCCGTCGATAATTAATCGTTGCGTGAGCCCTGCGCGATTCGCGTCACGTGAAAGTGCTGCAGAAGGCGATCTCAGCTCTCTCGGGCTTCCGCAGTGCCCCAATTTATGGCAGCACCGTGCGCACGTGGCAATCCAATTTGCTACGGAGCGATGACTCTTCATACCTGTGCTCTCGCCCTCAGCCTCAAGGCTGGAAAACCCGCCGTGCCGCACGCGGGCCAGCCACGCGAGCGTGACGTCACAAAAGATTCACGTGCTAAGCACAGCAGTTCCTCGAAGGACTTCCAGTAATGTGCTCGTTCTTTCCAGGCGTGACGCATGTGCGGCACCTTATATCATTTTTTTCACACAATCCGTGAAAAACAAGTGCAGCTGAAACGACTATGTAAATTTAAGATAATTCTCATTTATTGTTTTGTCTCAACTGCACGTTTTTAATTAGGTTACATGTGTCTATCGCTCTGGATCATTTTCAAATCTATTTACTTACGTCAGCAACCCGTCTTGTCTCTTCATAACCACATATCTAACTAAAATGTGCAACTGAGACAGGAACAATAAATCACAATTATCTTAAATATCTGCACAGTTGCTGAATCTCTCACGACTGTTATGTTGACTATAGTGAACTCTGTTAATGTTTCTTGTTATTTCTGCATATGGCAGCAAGTGCTGTGAGAAATAATGTTTGGAAAAGGGGAAACAGATGGAAGTATAACGGGGGATATGATATCGCGATAGGACGCTCAAAGAACACTGAAATGGGTAAATCGAAAAAATCACCTGGGATTGACATCATTCTGTTAGAGTTATTAAAATTCTTTGTATGAACATTGTGCGACTGCATCTGTGGTACTATTGACCGCTATTGGAGCGAACAAGGCACGATGTAATTTGCTGGCCTGACTCGTTATGATGTCATAGAGGTCGGTCATGCACAAGTGGTCTGATGTCCAAACACAAATTACAGAATTTATAGTTAAAACATTTAAGGAAACAGGTAAGCTAAGGAACAATATATTGACTCTACAACTTTACTTTCTCCTTTTTGCAATAGATGGCACTTGGGGTGAATTATGTCATGTTTCATATAATAAGATAAGGCATTTGTAAACATAACGGCATCAAAATATTAGTCAGTTTGCGATTGCATAATGGAATTATTATCGATTGAATATGTCAGCTTACGAGCCCAATTCTCATAATTTGTGAAAAGTTTTCATTTTCTGCTTTAAAATGAAGGAGTCAGTGGTTTGGACTCATAAAATGCTGGGTAAGACCTATAGTGAGGTATATACTGGGAAAAGAACGAGCAGAGAATGGCTTCAGTGCTTCAAGAGGGTTGATTTTGACGTCTAAGACCAGCGTGGGGGTGGTGTAGAGAAGGTTTTCGAAATCATTGAAATCGACCAAAATAGTCGTTGGAGATCGTTATCGAAAGCTGTTGATGCGCTTGAGCCGAACGCTGAAAGACAAACTGCCACAATACAGTGACAGACAAGAAATTGGTGATTTTGCGGCATAACAGCGCTCGACTCCATGTCGAAAAATCCATCAGTACACACCAGTCCCATTCGCCTGACATAGCTCCCTTTGACTACCATCTTTTCCGATCAATGCCACTCGGCTTGTCTGACCAGCACTTCCGGTAATATGAATAAGTGTAAAATTGTATCCATTCATGGATCTCCTCAAAACAGGCCCAGTTCTGCCACCCCGGAATACGTAGGATGGGAGAAAGTGGTGGGCAATTTTTCGAATCGTAAATGTATTGTACGTTTCTCTCAATAAAGCTTCGAGCTTCGAGAAAAAATGGCGGAAGCAAAGTTGCAGACCAAATATAAACTGCAATTACAGAATGAATCCCATGTAATTAATAACGTTGACGAAACCAGCGGATCATAGTTCAAATCAAATAAATATTTGTTCACACATATATCTATAGTGGTCCCACATACTCTGCGGATCCAAGTGAAAAATTATTGAACCTGTAACTGATGTTTGTAGTGCGAGCAGAGCATCGAATACAGAAACATGTGCGAGCAAAGTTCATTTACCTGCTCATTACTTCGAGAAAATCAACAACAAACTTAAAGCGCAGTGATCAGTTCTCCACTATTTACTGTTTGCTGATGTATTATATTCCTCTGATGATGGAAGTTGCAGGTCCAAATCTGGATCGACAGTCTAGCTGAAGTAGGTCCACGACTCAACATAAAAAAACACATTATCTCTCATCACATATCTAACTGATGCAGACGCCGTATGAGATAATGGTCTCGACCACCCAACTCCCCGGACATTACTATTTGCTGATGTGCTATTAGCTGCTGAAGATGGAAGTTTCAAGTCCAAATCTGGAAGGATAGTCTCGCAGAAGTAGATTTACGACTCAGCATAGAGAAACGCAGTAGCTCACCAGATTTAAATGATCTGGATGCCGTGAGAATCGATGGTCTCAACCACCCAACAATAATTATAATTACTGATGAGTACCTAGGCTGGTGGAGAAATCAGCGCGGAGCAGCGCCTGAGCAGTAGATGGAGCAAATAGCGTTCCATGATTGGTACACTCTGTTACTGGAAGATTCCAGATATGTTTCAGTCGAAAGTATACCGATCTGTAACCAGTTCAGTTGCACTGCATTGTGCTCCATAGAAACAAAGATGCTCAGGTGGATATCTGGAATAATACCGCTCAATGATTTAACGAATGACGAAGTTCGTAAGTTATATGTAGTACCACAAATACTAGAGAAGATGAGAGAAAACCGTCTACAGTGCAATGGGCATGTCCTTAAAAGAGAAGCAATAATAGTGCCAAAAACTGGTTTTAGAATGATAGTAAACGGTAAACGGCCGGTAGGACGACCTTAGCAGTGATAGCTTGACACGCTCCACGAAGATTTCTAAGTCTCAAGCGTGCACCCTGATCAGGTACAACATCGGATAAAATGGCGACAGAGAGCCGAAAAGAGACCCGGCCGCATGCAGGACATCACTAAGGAAGAAGAAGAAGAATCACGACGTACGTTAAATTTCGTTATTCTGAATAACTATTGTGAAAACCTGCACGAAGTCCATAAACAAAGTTCGTAAAATAGGGAAAAATTAATCACCGAAACACACACTCAAACAATCTAAGGCCAGTGAAAAGTTAAACGACGTAACTTCAGCGGCCGCACGGCCTTGTAGACAGGCTCTCCAAAAACGACCGACCCAAGCATGATGACCACGATCGGTTACACACCATGTGAGTCCTACTGCAAGTCCCTAAGTTCCTTATGTGACGTCACTTACTAATCAGTGTGTGTTAGATACTTAATCGCCCAAGATTCATATCTGAAATTAACTGCACTTACATACAGGGTTCCCAAAAACCACCGACTAACCATAGGGACAGGTTCCTTATACGGAAAAAATGCATTTCACTGGTTCGGTAGAAGAAAAGTGTTTCACAAAATCGAAGACGCATGTTAGACCACACATTTACTGGATTTTTGTGTTTGTTCCATACTACCGCCTCCTAAAATGTGGAAAGTAAACTACTTGCGGTAGAAGAGATCCGTTTAATAGTACAAGTATAACATACCCCTTAAGGGGTGCATTTTAGCACTCATTTTCACTGCACATTTTTTCTTCTTTTGGTATAAGGAAGCTGTCCATAAAGCTTGTCGGTGTCTTTCTGGCAACTCCTGTACAAGATATTAGAGTACTATTAGAAAAATTTGCTGTGATTTAGGACCTTTCATTGTAAAAAGAATGAGTTATCAACAAAATTGACAAACTATGCCTGCTTTCAGTTTGACAATATGACTAGAAATTATGTAAAATTACAAATACATAGGGCCAGTTGCATGAACGAGTGTCTCCTTCAAGCGAAGTCTGGGAGGTAAGATTTATAGAGGGAGACCAGTTCTTTCCTAAATGTATGGAAGCTGTAATACTTACCTTAATATCAACAAGTTTGTACAGGATAGACTAACATAAGCTGTATCAGTCCAGATTTCAGACTGAAAACTACAGACCTATTAGAGACTCAGAAAGGAGTTCGATATGTAGCAGTAAGAATTTTTGTCGTATGCTCAATAACACAAAACGTCGAACAGGTAGCGTGGCAAGTCTTACATCTAATTTAAAATAATATATCCTGACAACATTTATTCCATTGACGAATTTTTCCTTAAAAACTTGCAGCCAGCAAAAAAATAGGCTGTACACGAAGGACTAAAAGTAATATGTTCATTAATGTTAACATTAATCACGTACACATATCCGGTGAACTCACCCGTTGTACATCATTTCAATAAAATTATCATTCAAATTATCTGTGGAACCTGTAACCAACTAAATAACTGAAACAACATAGGAATAATCAAAGACATCAAAATTTAAATGAATTGTAATGTTCCAGAGACCTTTTGACGACTCAAACATCTATGATGTACACATGCAGGCTGAGGCGACAAATAAAAATTTTTACAAACGCTTGGCTTCGAACCCAGGTCTGCTCTTCAATTTTTTTTTTTTTTTTTTTTTTTTTTTTTTTTTTTTTTTTTTTTTTTCGTAATGAACCGCTGCCGGAGCAGGACGACGGGTAGGGCAGGGGTCGACACCCGAAGCCTGGCCATCCCACCGCCACGCCCAAGCAACGTGTTCGAGTTCGAGGATCGAAGGATCAGGAAGAGGATGGAGTGGGTTTGTCGATGTTGTTCGTTTTACTTATTTATTTCTTTAATTTTTATAACATTTTTTTGTATTATAGATTTATTTTTGTTTCATTACTAAGAAAGATCCTACAACTGCCGTAGCCGAGCGTCCGAGTCGTCTTCTCGTCTGTTGGGAGGGGTTCCCCCCTATTCCGTCCGTAGAGGATCAATATGCTCCAGGATTCTTCTTCATTTTCAGCGTCTCATACCCGGAACGCCCCAGTGAGCAGGAGGATCCGCAAATAATGAACCTAAATAATTTGCGAAACGAGTTCTGTACTTCGGGTGGCGGCTGAAAGCTGCATGTGTCGTCATCAATAGGGACCAAAAGTCGAATTTGCCTTTGGGAGCATCGCAAAATATGTAGTAAACGGCCATGCCTTTTAGCCAGTTAACGGCGTTCGTTTTGATTGATGGAAAGTATACGACGTCGGGGCGCAATACGTCATCAGGGGAGATAGACTCCGGCAATCGCCGCAAGAGTAATGCCAGCATGCGCTGCGTCAGTAGCCAGCACTCGCTGGTCGCGGCACACGTCAGCCGGTGTGCATCCGAGTCAGCGACTGAGCATGTCGGACACAAGGGGTCGTCCGTCAGATGTATGGAATGTAACCTCTGACGAGTAGCGAACTTCCCATTTACAACTACGTACCACAATGAACGCACCGTCGTAGGTAGAAAGGCGTGTGTACCGCTCGCCACACCGTGTTCCAGGCAACTTCAGGGTGTCTGTGGGTGACCGTATTTACAGGTTGCCGCAGCTGATAGAGGCGATAATAGTCTTTTGTGCTGGGCTTCCATGTCGTCGGAAGTTCTGAACGTAAGTAGCTGAAGTCAATAAAGAAGTCTCTGATGTGGGTGAGTGCCGGTGAAATGTGTCCTACAGAAACCGGGGGATGCAGAGAGTGTGGTGCCACTTCCGCTATCAGGGTGCCCGTCAGAGTGGCGTGGGCAGAGGTCCACGTGCGACGCATAGTGTTGAGATAAAGCGATCGCGCACGGTTATATACGTGAATTAAACCGATACCGCCCGCCCGCTGCGGCAGTGTCAGGGTGGCGTATCGGACTTTAAAAACCAGACCGGTGCTTACGAAATGTCCATATGCTGCTTGAAATCTGTCGGCCATCGTAGCTGTCAAGGGAAGGATATGCGCAAAATAGTTCAGTTTTGAGACAAGATAGGTGTTGACATAACGTGTTCTGAGGAGCATATCCAAGCGACGCAGTTTGTTGTCCTGCAGCAGAGCACGTGTCTGGTGTAGGAGCCGGCGGTACGTAGCCGCCGCCGTGCGGCGGACATTGCTATAGAATTGCACTCCTAAACACTTGAGTACGGGCACCTTGTCAAAGGGCACCGCCGTTGTGTGGGAAATCCCCCCTCCGACATCCATGTATTTTGTCTTCTTCACGTTGATGACGCTCCCAGCGACCGCCCCGTACTGGCGTAGCCACTGTAGTGCCATATGCATTTCATCCTCTGATCTGGCCAGGAACACCACGTCATCGGCGAATGCACCACAACAAAAGGTCACGTCCCGAAAGGAGATACCAGTTAATCGCTGCCGTAGAGCATGTAAAGCTGGTTCAAGTGCTGCAGCAAATAATATGCCCGACAGGGGGCACCCTTGTCGCACTGACCGTCCAACAACAATGTGACCAGACTGATAACCGTTGACCATCATGCGGGAGCGCGCTCCGTGGACCAGTCGAAGGACCACCTGTGCAGACTCCGGAGAGAGGCCCATGCGATGCAAAACTGCGCGTAAGAAGCCGTGATCGACGCGGTCGAATGCGTTGTCAAAATCTACGGCGACAAGGGCGCCTCGTATTTTGCAGGCCGCCGTCAAAGCAATTACGTCGCGGTATGCTCCTAACGCCGTATGAATGTTGCTGACACCACCTAAACATGTGTGATCGGTGTGGATGGCTTTCCCGATAGCGGTGTGGAGACGCGCGCGGAGGATACGGGCGAAGATCTTGTAGTCGTTGTTGAGGAGTGTGAGTGGGCGAAAATCCTGCCACCTACAACCACCATTCGGTTTCGGAACTGGGAGCAAGATGCCTTCTGTGAATTCTGTGGGGACAGTGAAATCAGGGCGGATCAGGTCTTGAAACATTTGGAGCCACTTGTCACCCATAAGGTGGTAAAAAGTGCGGTAGAATTCCAGGGGTAAACCGTCCGGTCCAGGCGACTTGTTCGGTGCTCCGCGTGCCAAGGCCGATGTCAGCTCGTCGGGTGTAATGGGCAACAGCAGACTATCATCGGGTGCCACGTCCCGAGGGGCGGGAAAATCGTGCAACAGCCCGTCATAATCACGTACATTTCGCGGATCTTCCATGTACAAGGTCCGATAGTGTTTGGCGAACGTGTGCGCGATGTCCGTTTGTGTCACTGCGCGCCCGCCGTCCTCCGTGTTTACCGCCGTAATGAGCTGACGTTTGCGGTGGCGCCTTTCGCGCACAATGTGATGCACTGACGCTGTTTCGTTGGGGATACAGTCTTGCACTCGCGCACGGATGCGGACACCGTCTAGCTGCTCTGTCCTGATGCGAAGTAGACGAGCTTTGATGCGTTGTACGGACATCTGACGTTCGGGAGACGGCGGTTGCGTCGCCAGCTCACGTAACGCTGTATAGTAAAATTCCGATGTCGCCCTTTGCCAGTTCGATCTGTCACGCCCGTAGGCCATCAAGGTCTTTCGGAGGGCAGGTTTAACACATCCCAGCCACCACAGCAACGTGGAAGCATACATAGGCAGGCGCCTGATACATCGACGCCACGTGTCAGTGACTGCTCGCCGACACGCTTCCTCGCGAAGGAGGGAGACGTTCAGCGTCCACGGGCCCCTGCTGCGTCTTGTGAGTTGTCGGGGCAAGGTGACAGTGCAGATGTACGCGAGATGGTCCGTGAAGGCCGTCGGCCAGAGTTCTGCATCACGGGTTGCTGTGCGGAGGGCACGCGAGACGTATATCCGGTCCAGACGACTGGCAGAATGGCTGGTAAAGTGCGTATATCCACTCTGGGTCCCATGATGCAAGAGCCATGTGTCGTGGAGCGCGAGGTCACGTATCAATGCTTGTAGAGCGGGGCATGGGACGTAATGCGGTATCTGGTCCTCGGGCTGCAGAACACTGTTAAAATCGCCGCCCACTATGTAATGGTCCATATTTCCTTGCAAAAGTGGGGCCAACTCCTCCGAATAGAAGACATGCCTGTCACCGCGGTGCGAATTACCGGAGGGAGCGTAGACGTTAATGAGGCGCACTGCGCCAAGTGTGAGTGCGATGCCTCGCCCGTTCGGCAAGTACGTCGCGTCCGTCGTGTCTATGCCATCTCGGAGAAGGATGGCCGTTCCTCCTGCGCCATCACCTACGGGTAGGCTGTACGTGGTGTAGCCATATAGGTCTAAACACAGCTCGGGACGGACCTCCTGGAGAAGGGCAATGTCCAAGTCTGCCGCTCTGATCATGTCGTGTAACATGCGGGTCTTGACAGTGGAGTGGACACCATTTACGTTGACTGTTCCCACACGGTATGACTGAGACATATCAAGTGGCGGAGGCAGTGTGCCGGTGCAATCCCACAGTGAGTTCACACACCACACACCACACAGCCATCCACCTGCATGCTGTGCATTACTGTGCCGTAGAAGTCCCTGACTGGCAGAGCCCTCCGGGCTCATTGTCAGCCATGGGCTCTGGTGGAGATATCGATGTTTGCTGTGCATCATCTGCCTCCATATCGTCTGCCCAATCACCAAGAGACGATTGTGATGTCATTGGGGGCTGGACGCTTTCACAGGAGCCCACATTTTGGGAGTCGACGCAGGGCGCCTCGTTTTCTGGGCCACCAGATTTAGGAGAGTGTTCCTTGTCTTAAGGCACCTTCTGGTGAATGATGCCACTGGAGTCCGTTGCAATTGTGGGCGGGTCAACGAAGTCGATGTCTTCCGCCGGCTTCACATTCCTGTCCTGTTCGTCAGCTGACAATCGCCTCTTCTTGTGTCGCTTGGGTGATTTTTGCTTTCGGGTCCGACTGGAGGGCGGGGCTCGACACAGTCTCGGTCGCTAGGAACCCCTGTGTCTGATCCCGACAGTGACGGTGGCTGGGTGCCCACGACGCTGCGGTGGGCGGAGGCTGTAGGAACCTCTGCACCGTCGGGCTGCGGCGTCGTCGACGGCGCTGACTCTCCAACGGAGCTGGCAGCGGCTTGAGGAGGTAGCAGGTTTTGATCATCCGTCACATCATGTCGTGCCGCCTCCACATATGTTAGCGGGAGAGCGGTCATAGTGGATCGTTGGGGAAGTTCGTTGCGGGGCACCTGAACGAGGACACTCAGTTCTAACATGGCCCTCCTGGCCGCAGCCCGAGCAGGCCCTCGGTTGTCCATCATATATAACAATTGCGCGGCAGCCACCAACGAAAACATACGATGGAACGTGCTTCTTAAGTTCTATGCTCACTTGTCGTACCCCGTTAAGGACAGGGTACGTTTCGAATGTGTTCCATTTCTCCTCTGTGTGGCTCAGAACTGTGCCGTATGGCCGCAGCGCATCAACGACTAGGTTGGCAGGGACTTCGAACGGTAGTTCAAAGATGCGCACGGTACGCACCCCCAGACCAGCATGGTCAACTCCTACCACGCTCACGTTACCGTCTGCGTGACAGAAGCGAAAGCCGTTTGCAGATCGTTGGAGTAATCTGTCGCAGGCCGCTTCGTCAATCAGTTTGAGGTACACTGTGCTGGTTACAATAGACAGATGAATTCCGATCAGTTCTTGTGGTTCGATGTGCATGATGTCTCGTAGAAACCGTTCAATTTCATGGGCCTTCGGTCTCGTGTACGATGCGTTGAACGTTAGTTTGATTGTAGCTTTTCGATATGAGAACGCCATGTCGGGTCGGTACAGGTACTATACGGCAAGACAACGACGCGACCGCGCGCTAGCGGGTAAACAACAACACCTGCGGAGCACTGCCCGGCGCGCCGAGCCCGTCCGCACGGTAACACGGCTGAAAGCCGACTGTTCAATAGGCAGATGTGCTAACCACTGCACTACTCTGCCACAGTGGCCTTGCACACCTGCATTGAATAGGTATTTGGACTGAGTAGATAGGTGTGCTATGGTAGTCTATGTAGTTTCATAAAGCCACTGTACCAGGTTGGCCTAGTGGTTAGTATATCTACCCAGTCAGCAGGAGACCCAGGTTCGAATCCTGGCCTTGGTACATATTTCCATTTGTCGCTTCATTCTGCATATATAGATCATAGATGTTTGAGACATAGAAAGGTCTATCGAACCACAGAGTTGATTCAGGCGCCTACACCTGAGTCTGAGGCAGGACCCTCATTTTCTTCAATGCTAATGTGCTATTCCAGTACAGTTGGAGATCCTCTTCAATGCTGTTTGAGTTGGGGGGGGGGGGGGGGGAGGGGGAATACCAAGTGGGCTGAGACGTGAATGGGAATTTGGTTTGAGGAAAGAGGTGTGGTATGCTAGTCTGTGCAATGGTGCGAAACAAGTGTGCCAGGGTGGTGTGGTGGTTAGAACATCCCCCTAGCGAGCAGGAGACCTGGTTCCAACTCCTGACTTTGGTACAAATTTTCATTCATTTCTCCATTCTACATATATACATTGCAATTTTATTGAATGCTATGATCCTAATCTGTAGAAACAATAAATAAGTCTACACCATGGAACCTGTCGGTTCATAAGCTTCTGAAGCAGTATTGTCAGAAGTACCTAATCTTCCAAAGTTATCTAGAAAACTAACTAGAAGAGTGCTCCAATATACCTCCTATGATGATCCAGAAACAGTATGACGAAGACACGAAGCACTCATCTTTGGGAGGGAGGCGCGTATACTAATTCCCATACAGTCAATTTTAGCGTAAGACTTCTCCAGTGCTAACAGGTGTTGGCTCTCAAGAGCTCCATGGTGAAACACATTAAAGCAAGTGCGCCGAGTTAGAGATGTACATGGGAACGCAAGGCAATAACGTAAACGTTCATCGTCTACCGCCACCTTAATCAAGGCGTAGACAATTTTTATGGAAGATGGAGTCGAATGTTTAGCAATTTCATGCATGTCTTGTTAATTACAATATTTTTCTGTACTGTGGCTTGTGTCTCACGTCATTATTATCTGCTATATGGTGACGTATGAAATTATTGTTCGACAGTAGATAAAATGATTCAGAAATTAAAATGAAACTTAGCAACAGTATTTCGATAATGTTTACAGCAATTTAGAATAATCTTTCTTACGAAATGTGGTTCAATAGTTAAGGTACTTTACAGGCTTTAGGGCTTCAAATCGGTGTTAGAATAATTTGAAGCTGTTACCTTTACCATTAATTATTCTGGCACAATTTCTTCATACTTGTTTAACAATTTACGTATACCTGTGTTTTCACGGAAATGGCCTTTTAATAGCTTGGTGTTGAATCATCATTATGAGTACAAAATTGCTTCATGTCTTATTCAGCGGAAAGTGATTCTATGTATTTTTGGTCTGGACAGGCAGTGCATATTTGCTAGGGTAAGCGCAAAACTAAAATTATGTGTTTGTAATGTCTTTCAAGTGTATCCGAGTCTCAGTAATTATAGTGCTCATTGTAGTTACTAGTCCATTTCGAAATTTAACAGAAAGTGTGTTTCTTTAGGTTGTGGTAACGTAATTTTTGAGTCGACGGGGGAAATACTCGCCTTGTACGCGAGATGCATTTACGTAATCGTAAGCTCAGCATAGTTGTTAATTATGTGAACCACTGTTGGGAAGATTACTTAACAATAATCATATTGTTTCGTACTCATAGTAGTATGCAGCACATTTCATCAAATATATCAACTATTATTTTAGTTAATACTGGGTACCAGAGGAGACTAATGTTTTTGGAAATTGCTATAAGTACACATACCCAACTGATTTCGGCTGTATTTGCTAAACAGTTAAGCTTACGGTCACATGGTCATTGTGTTTTAATCGATTAGGTTGTGGGGATGCTACATCTCCAACGTTTACTTTACAGATATGAAGACTATGTGTATCACATATGAAGTTTTAAGGAACTTACAAATGTAATTATCTTGGTAGAATACGCAGGGAATGAACGAAAGCGCTTCATCATTCAACTATTTAATACAGGGCTACCTTTCTGTATCCAAGACACTTATCTGGAAATGATATCAATGTCGCTTTGCTTCATCCTTCCAATAGCTAGTGGTCTGAATTCGTCATCCAATAAGAAAATAATTTTAATTTTTGGACTAGTAACAATTCCCCAATTACATTTAAATTGGGTTGTTGTAGTTTTAAGAGTAGGAGCATAGCTTCATGCTCAACCAACCGAGTTGAAACATTTGTTACCTTTCCAGTTTTTATCATCTTTGGAGGCACAGTAGGTACTCTTAACACCGACACTGCCATTCAGTGACGTGTAACAGTTTCATAGAGTTATCTGTCCTTTCATTGTAACCATAGTGCTTACAGAAAACTACGATATGAAGACACAAATAAGACCAGGACTCCTCCTGAAGTCAACACAAGGTTGACTACACTCTGGTTTGTACAGTTCCCCTGTCTCATTAACACTTTCGGCAGGTAATACTGTAAGTGAAGAGACGTCCAACTTCAATGCCTGTTACGGCTTGGTGGCAGGCATGGTTTTGTCATTTTTTCAGAATTGAAGCTTCTTTACTCCGCATCCATAAGAAGTTTGACAGTAGCAGCGCTAACATCCACATTAACTTATGCTGTCTCCATTCACTAGCAACCTGTTGTTTGGTGCCAGTCGAGCTGTTTACCATAATCTTAAGATGCTGTAAGTCTGAATCCCAGTGACCTAAAGGGAAACGAAGCTGCCCAAAGGATCATGCAGACATAAGAGAAATAATGTCACCCAACAGATCACGTCGTATTGGAGGGAAACGGCTAGGGATCGCCCAGTTAAGTGTGAAAGGGTGAATGCCTCACCTCCCATGGATCTATTGAAGCGTGGATTCATCTAGCTCGAAAATGAATCCAACAGTGACTATAGCACTTTGGTTTATTACCGAAAGACTTCAAAGAAATGATTTATCCAGTGAATTAAGCAAGTTAACAGTTAATAAGTGGTCAAAAGGTTGTAATTATGAAATATAGTCGTGGCACCAAGCATAACGTGAAACTATATCGTGGATATGCGCGATGACTGCGAATATTATTAGTGATTTAAAGAAAGAACCTTGAAAAAGCGAGTACGAACGCCAATAGAGATGCCAAAATGCTTGATGGAAGCATCTAGCTTCGAACGTTGAAACTGTCCTAATAATCCCTGATGTAAAGTAACTAACCTCACGTCACCCTCGTCTCGGTGATTACATCACCGTCTCGTGGTTACCACGATCAAATGGCGTGTGTATGTGTGTGTGTGTGTGTGTGTGTGTGTAAGACATCGGCAGTTGCGACTGGAAATTCTGAGTCATCTGGACATCTGTACTCTGCTCTCCGATGGAGATATCCCTCTCTGCAGTCTCCTGGCAGCAGATACGCACTCTTCGACCTCCCAGCACAGGTGACTTAACTCTCTGAAACCTAGCTTGTTTTGCAGGGCAGGAGTCTCCCCGGCCAAGTACAGGAGACATTACGAGTTCACAGTAATAATAATTTTATAAAGAAGTCTAATAAATTGCTACTTTCACAGATTTTGTTATGGTTAACCGGTGATGGTGTGACACGGAAGGAACGAGGGAAATCTCTCCCGTTACGTGACAAGTCTCTAAACCCGACGAAACAAAAGGTTTGCACATTGCAACGCGTGGGAAAACGCGCCTTCTACCAAAATAATTATTGTTACCAAATCATTGTCCCTGTTACTGAGATTGATGCAAACATTCCTTCATGACGTGGGCGTGGTCAGTGCCTGACGCGACAGTCTCAAGTTATGAGCGCTACACCCGGCTGTCACATTTTTAATTCGCTAAAAGGATTCCTTGTAATATCTCAAAAAATAAAGTTTTACAGCACAGATGCCCTTTTCCTACATGTTCACGTACGAAGATGAGACTCAGCAAATTCCCTGTTCTGTACGGCTAGGGTATTACTTTCAGCGCCAAACAAGGTTATGACACTGATTCTCCTAAATGAAATTACATGTCGTGAACCAGCTAAGGAAACCTCACGTTGTGTGTAACTTTTGTTATAAACTTTCACATAACAATGTCAGCTACAATTGGAATTTGTTATATTGTTCTAATTAAACTAACATATTTTCAGTATACATTCCCACATATACCAACAAGTCAAATTTTTATTCTATTATTAGTTTTACCTGACGAAGATTTCCTGTCACATCCCTATCGCTGAATGAATAGAAATTAACTCTGTCAAAACGGCGTCTTTGGCACCTGTCTGAAGTTCAATGAGATAAGTGTGGCCTCCAAGAAAAATTAAAAATTTTAGTTGATCCACTTAAATCTGAAAAAGTGCACATACATACATACACACACATTCACCAATGATAAAACGTGTACAACGTCAGGTGCTAAAGACTATGATCAAGTGTGGAACGTAGTCAAAATAGGATGGCGAAAAATTTTGAGTACAAGAGAAGACTGGCCAGTCTAAGAATACAATAAAAAGTGGCTTCTGCAGCACACTAAAATCTTCAGTTCAAAAACGTTATCTTGAAACCAGACAATTTAAATGTCATATAAGTTTTTAGTGCTATGGCACGTCCCAGGCAGTGCCTACATACTAAGCAGCCGGTATTCTTGCCAGTCCATGTTCCATCACTGAGTCACTCCTAAAATCTTGTGAATTGTGTCGCAGCCTCTACATACGCTCCAAAAACTAGATTAGAAAAAGTTGGACGCTACTAATACAGTTATCATTTTGTAATGACCAACACTCAGAATTCCTTACCTGCTCTCACAGAACCCAAGCTGAGACAGATTTCTGAATCTGAACACATTTGCCCATTGTGTTGAGTTGGCCAGCCCTAACCCTAACGTCCTGGGTGTTGGGTTGTAACCCACCTACTTCTTAAATTTTGAATAAAAATCATCATCAACGGTGGCCGAGGACTTCCAGCATATGAAGTCAGCCTCGTTCCGTCAACGGTCTTGTCAAAGATGGTAGAGACGCGGATAGACTAAGACCACTCTCTGGGAATCGGGATGGAAAACTGCCTCTAAAAGGCGACAGTATCAACAATTATCAACAGCATGACGATGCAGAAGGCAAGGGAACCACTGTTAAAAGAGACATACGTTGTACACACAAGCCATGTTGACTGTCGCGATGTTCACTCCATTGGCAAAGGATCCCAGATTAGTTCCCCATCAACATCACCGGAAGGGGACTCTCAGGAGATAGTTGACCATCAGAAAAAGATGGAATAATCACCGATGTGATAACATTCTGCGATCCAGAGCTTCGGATGTCAGAAGTTTGAACGTAGTAGGATATTTACAAATGAAAACTGAAATGCATAGGCTCAAGCTATATAAAACGAGCATCAGAGCACTTCGTTCTCGATCTTCCAAGTTTATTGTCCCCTCTTGGTTCTTGTTTCTTTTTATTTCTTTAATCATTAAACTTCTGACTGGTCTGATGCGGTCGCCCAGGAATTCCTCTCCTTCGCCAATCTTTCGACCTGAGAGTAGCAATTTCAACCTGCATCCTCTATTACGAGATGAAAAGGTAGGCCCAAGAGAGGAATTCGTGGCGGGCTGCATCAAACCAATCAGAAAACTGATAACTCAAAAAAGAAAAAGAAACAAGAACCAAGAGGAAGCAATAAAACTAGAAGACAAAGAAACAAAGAGCTCCAATTAAAAAGGGTGTAAAACAGTGAGGCAGCTATTATCCCCTACTGTTCAGCGTATACATAGAGGGGGCAGACAGTGAAATAAAATAAAAGTTCCAAAATGGAATTAAAATTAACGGTGGAAAGATATCAATAATAAAATTCACTGATGACTTTGCTGTCCTTAGAAAAAGTGAAAAAGAATTACGGAATCTGTTGAATAAAATGGTCTAATGAGTATGGCTTGAGAGTAAATCAGTGAAAGACAAAATTAATCAGAAGTGGCAGATATGAAAATAGCGAGAAGCTTAACATGAAAATTGTTGAGCACGGAGTAGTCGATGTTAAGAAATTCTGCTGTCTTGGAGAATAATAATCTATAACAGACGAAGCAATGAGGAAATAAGAAACAGACTAGCGTGGCAAAAAGATCGTTTCCAGCTAAGAAAAGTCTATTGGTATCAAACATAGGTCTTAATTTGAGGATTATATATCTGAGAATATGTGTTTGGAGAAAATATTTGCATGGTGGTGGATCATGGATAGAGGGACAACGGGAGCAGAAGAGAATCGAAGCGTTTGAGATGTGGTGCTACAGAAAATTTTTAGAAATTAAGTGGACTGATAAGACAAAAAAATGGTCCAAATGGCTCTGACCCCTATGGTACTTAACATCTGAGGTCATCAGTCCCTAGAACTTAGAACTACTTTAGCCTAACTAACCTAAGGTCACCACATACATCCATGCCCGAGGCAGGATTCGAACCTGCGACCGTAGCGGTCGCGCGGTTCCAGGCTGAATCGCCTAGAACCGCTCGGCCACACCGGCCGGCGATAAGATAAGGAATGACGAAGTTCGCAATAGAATCGACGAACAACGAAAAAACTGCCAAGCATTAGGGAAACTTGATAGCAAATGAGTTAAGGCATTTGGTCCTAGAGGAAGCTGTAGAGGAAAGAAAACGGAAGATAAAGGCAGAGATTAGAATACATCCAGCAAATAATTGAGGACGCAGAGTGCTACTGTGAAATAAGTGCTTGGCGTAGGAGAGGAATTATTGGCGGGCTGCGTGAAACCTGGAAGCCGGCCTCGGTGGCCGTGCGGTTCTAGGCGCTCCAGTCCGGAGCCGCGCTGCTGCTACGGTCGCAGGTTTGAATCCTACTTCTGGCATGGGTGTGTGTGATGTCCTTAGGTTAGTTAAGTTTAAGTAGTTCTAAGTTCTAGGGGACTAATGACCACAGCAGTTGAGTCCCATAGTGCTCAGAGCCATTTGAACCATTTTTTGCGTGAAACCAGGCAGAAACCTGGTGACTCAAGAAATGAGAAAAAGAAGAAAAAAGAAAAGCCACTGAAGAAGAAGCTTACACTAAGTTTCCAGGGATACCCTTGGAATAATTCTGCAATGTTACAGTACTCAGCCGAAACGCCATCCTCTCACTTGATGAACACCACATAAGTTTAAATTATCTGTGAATCTCATGTCTTCACACATCTAATATAGCAAACTCAGAATATTTTGTAATGCTATGAGTGAGGGAAAAAGATATCTTTCTGATATTTCGTTATTACCTCATATTAGGACTTATGATTCGCAGTCAATACTTCATTTAGGTGTATGACACACAATTTTTTATGTTTTCTTTTTTTTAATAGCGGATTTTTTAAATAGCGAACGGAAATCGTTAAGTTATTAATGACGTGACTATCATTCAATGTGAAGCTAATTTTCAGTAAATGTACCAGTTAGGCAACAATGAGAAATTTACATGGAAATGAGACAATCAATGGATGTACTCCGAAAATTTATCACACATGTAATCCGTAGTATTTTTGTGTTTTTTAGCGATATTCAAAAGACACGTATGCCAAGTAATTCGGTTTTAGTCTTGATTTATGTCTGACTTCATCAGCATTAAGTGAAACATTCACTGTATTGTTGTTAACACTGATGATATGCAAATATATCGAAAAACGTTTTATTAGAATTATTCACTAGGTGCATGTGATGTGTCGTACTTCAGTATGAATTGAAGTGATATATTTTTAGAAAGACATGAAGAGCTCGCGTTTTGAAATTTTATATTTAACATCCAGTTGTTTTATTATGATAAAGCGATTAGGACCTCAAACTACTATTATAGTGGCTGCAATTTCTGTGTTACGACACGTATCTTCACATATTTAACTATATTGCTCTTATGGGGTATTGCTTTAAATCGTATCGAGCAGATCTAATTAGCTTTACAGGTGACAGATTAATTGGGCAATAAACAGTGCAGATGCGTTTACGAACCGGGTTATATCATTCACATCGATTGCTACAGCAGTGATACGCTCGCGATGAATGTGCGCTGCGATGCGAGAACAACGGTCATTATCTGCCACGGGTTTAAGTCGTGTCCACTGGCCCACTTTCCAGCTGATATATGCTGTCGCATTCGTCATTCCACGCGAGTTATTGTGATTACATTCCTCCCGAATACACACTACCAGTTATGAGAGATCCTTTTTAATGAAATCACGCCATCGAGACTACTACACGCATTCCTAAAGCAATAACAGAAGTAATTGTAATTTGTGTACTGCATTGCTGTACATAAGAAAACAAAGATGTAGTCACAAGGGGAAATACTAACTAAAATTAGGACACGGATACATGGTGACCTCCGTAAGTTTCAAATGTATCTGATCAGAAGAATCTCGACCCAGCTAGGGGAACTGCCCACTAGATGAGAGGCTGATCCGCCAGTGTAAAGGTTGGCGGAAGTGTCGTATTGACAGTAGAGAAGCAGGACAGCCACACTGGATAGCAGAGGAGAGCTCAGTGACATCGACTGTCGATATTATCTGAGTAACAGATCGATACGATGCATTTCAATTCTCCTAATGCTGCTTCAGTCGACTGTTGATGAAGTGATTGTGAAGTCGAAATGCGAAGGAATAACGAAAGCTGAAACAATGTCAGGTAGACCTCCTGTGCTGAGGACAGGGACTGGTGAGCATTGCGGAGGGTAGTTGCAAAAATTTCGCACGAAATCAGCTGAAGCAATCAGTGAAGAATTGCAAAGTCCTATAAGCAGTCCATCGAGCACAACCTCTCTGTGCGCTGGGATTTAAAAGCAATGGAGTACCGTGGGCGAGCAGCTTCTCATAAGTGAGAGTAGTCAGAGCTAAACGACGCTTGAGATCCTGTAAAAAGTAACGCGACTGGACATCGTACGACTGGTAATGGAGAATACAGAGTGATAAATCACGCTGTACGCTGTGGCAGCCCAATGAAAGGATTTAGGTTTGGCGAATCCTGGAAAACGTCACCCTGCGTCATCTGTAGCGTCAAGAGTGAAGCATCGGTGAGGTAGTGTTAGGGTAATGAACCGTAAAATTACTATTGGTTCACCAAAAGTTATTAATCACAATTAATACACAAAATGTAAAGTGGAAGTAGGTGCCAAAGAATAATTGGTGAAATTACACACAATTTTCAGTAACACTCTTTATTCAAATTTGGTGCAAGACTTTACGATATTTTAACAAAAACCAAACAAACATTTAACGAATAAGTCACAATTTACGATAGGAAAGGACTTTTAAATTATCATAAAAAATTTCACCCCAGTAGAAAGGCAAGTACAGGCAAGCAATTTAACGAAAACAACGCGACGCTGCATAATATTTCAAGCTCGGCTAAATTACAGGTAAATTTCACTCCATTAATAAATGAATACTATTTGGGCAGACAAATTTCACATTTGGTTACAACAGCCGTAGCTACGGCCGCCCACAACAGCCTCACTCAGGGTCATTAAATGGCGCAGAATATACCTTGTCTGCAACATATAAAGACAATCCTGTTTACAAAAGTTCTCAAAATAGGAAAACCAAAACGCATGAATTATGCACACACGGGGAGGGGACAAACTCGTGGTTAATAACATTAACATTTCCAAAATATATTTAAAAAAAAAAATTCTGCCAGTTAACTTACGGCAAACACACACGCTCGCAAGGTAGGACTTGCGAACTTTTACAACATTCTCCTTTCAAGGCAACAATTTCTACCCATAATGAATGGCAAACTTTTGCATGTCAAGCAAACACACTAATAACCAACTACCTGTATAAACCACATAAGCACGTTGAGGCCTTAAAAGGTACTGAATTGGAAAAAACCCAACAGTTTTTGATGACTAAAAACAGTATAAAAAAATCCACTACGGCGTACATTAACAACCTTGCTTGATTATAGCCAAATATATATAAACAAAAATTTACGTAAGTTACAGTTTCCAGATGCGCAGGAATTCGTTATGCAATTGACTAGTCCTTACCACGAGGCAAAAGGAATTTTTCTTCTTTCTTAGAGCACCTTTTACGCGTGAGTCTAGTAATACTAGTTATGGCAGGCGAGAGAATGGATCAGGTGTTAGTGCCCTGCATTTTAAACAATACAGCCATTAGGGCCTTAGACTTTCACAGACATGGCAGAGGCTAGCAGTCGAATAACCAGTAGGTAAGCTGGGAGGGCAAAGAAACAATCCGAACCACAGATTTAATGTGACTCCCCCCCTCCCCCCTTTCGTCCTCAAAAGGGGACAAACGGAACACCGTTTCTAATATTACCACCTTCCCGCGGGTGGGCAGACGAGAATGAATGGCGGGAAACCCCCAAAATATACGGCTGGAATAATTAACAAGAATAAGTAAATTGAATTCAATTAAACTTAATAAAATCTGTCAACAATCAATACTCAACTTCTGGTGCGTTACGACTCCCAGAACTGAACCAATGCAGCACCTCCAAATCCTCTGCCGAGCCACCCGCTGCCAGCCGTTTTAACGGACGCAGGAAGGCGCGCCGATTTTCAGAACCTCCTCGCCGGTCAACAGCATACGACCGAATTGCAAATTAGGCCTCTTGCGAACCCACGCTCAGGAAGATTCGTTTCGCGACGAGCTGTTAGCGCCCCATACCACGGAGTCGCTGCTCGCGTCGCTTACGCTGATGCCGCGGTCTGCGTGCTGTCCCTCTAGCACCGGAAGAGAAGTCGCTTCCTGATGCCCCGACTGCCAACTCTCCACGAGAGCCCATACAGCCACTTCATAAACCCACGCGAACAGCCCACTTTTCCCCTTTCCCACTAGAGGGAGACACCGAAGCCTTCAATTGCGACAACGGCGCCACCGCCAGAAAACGGTGAGCGACTGCTTCACGCTACACGCTGCGGCGCGCTTTTCAAAGCTACTTTACTGCGGCGCAGGTATGGGACTGTTTTTCATGGTTAGGGTGTGGTCCTACTATTGCGCTTAAGAAAACACTGATTGCAGCACCGTGTGCTGCTGACCGTAAAGTTCAGATACTATATTTGGTCGTATCAGCATGATAGTGCTGGTCCTAAAGCAGCGTCTATGAACATGGTTCGTGTTCAGTTAAGTTCCGTAAGTGCACGAGTCTGCTCAGAGTCCCTACCCAAACACAATGGAATACCCTTCCGACAGGACGTTGACCTCGCACCAGATGCCATCGTCAAATACCATTACCTTCTCTAGTTTCGGCACCTTAGGAACAATGCATTGCTATTCCTCCACAGACATTTAGACACCTCACTGAAAGTGACCCCGGCTGATTTCAACCGATCACAAAGGCGAAGGGTAGCTCCACCGAACAATGACCGGTAATAGGTGAGCGAATAGAGTTGATGGGATAGTGTAGATACTTGCGGTTTTGTGACGTAATATAAATTAACTCTAAAAGTTTTGTATAAAAATTAGTACATCGTTAGGATTTTAACCGATCCTATCCAACACCTCAGTAGAAATGATTTGCGGAAACTGCAAGTCGCTTTGCTCCAGTGGCTGCACAATCTCAACCTTATAAGTTTGCAAGTGCTTCGAGGACTGTTGAGTGAGAGATGTTAAGCTCTCTTGATGAATGGCGAGCTTTGATGGGTTTATTTGAAATGTGTGATTTCTACCATGTCATCAGATGTGCGTTCCTTGGCAGAAACTGTCAGTTTACACTTCCACAGGTCAGGAACTTGTTATAGCGAGACCTAACTGACTACCTTCGAATTTCACGTCGGAATTTTTTTTCGGACGGCAGCGAATGATTTGTGATTACTGTTATGTATTCTATGCATCTATTTTGCTCTGTTTTGAGTTGTAGTCATTCCTGATATTTATTTAACACCTGAAACAGAACAACATTTATCGTTTAGAAAAGATATGCACAAAACTTTTTGATTAATACCACAAACCGCATCTATTTCTAATAGTATTTTTAGTTTTTGTAGTTGTTTTTGGAAATCATGCAGGATTCATGTCGACACCCTGTACAGTATCCTCTGAGTATGAACACTGAACAGAACTCCTGCTACTTCTGAAAGACAGTGTCCTTTCACTTTAAATCTTTCACGGCTGGAACTGACACAGTTAAAATATTCCGGGCTATTATCCAATGGTAGAAGGGATTACAGTTTAAAACCTGACGTTTCGTCCCCATCTGAGGAATCGTAGCTATGTTGAACGTCAGATTCACGTCCTGGCTCGCTACGGGCTACAGTAAAATTCCGTTGTCGCGAGCTTCCGCGCAGTGGCGTGACGTCACATGTTTTGATTAGGCGAGCGCAAGTGGCCGTCGATGACTGCCATCGTCCACTGGGTGGAAGACTGGTGCACAACTTCTTCAGCAACAGAATCCAATTTTAATCCAATTTCACGCTTCCTCCTTCCCATTAAAATTCCTGGGGTGTTTCACAATCTCTACAACCTTTCTGTATAGTCTTTCGTGGTATCCACTCGTGGCTGCCATTACTCGAGTTTTATCAAAATGAATATGGTGGTCCCCTGGCTCTAAAGCACGTTCCGCAACAACTGATCTGTCAGTCTCCCCTCTTCTGCAATTTCCCTTGTGCTCTTCGAGTCGTTCTTTAACAGTTCTTTCCGTACTACGCACGTACACGTCCTCACATATTCCAGCCTTTTTCAGCGAGTGGTGAGCAACCTTGACCACTTTTAGGTGATCTTGTGTCTACCGCGTGTCGAGTTAACGCTGGTTCTGCGCACCTACGTCGCGCATACTCCGACAGTCAATGAGTGTTCAGTAATGTTCTGAGTGCTCTGCTCTGAACGCCATAGCTAATGCTAGCACTAAACTTAATAATAGCGACTTATTTACTGAATTTCTGTTTCATTTGTTGCGAGTTGTTATAGCTGATGGTAATGGTAACTGATAGTTTGTGAATAATCAAGTGAGAGACATAATTTTCAGGATATATGCTTCCTTCAAGCGGAAAGCACGCGCATGAGCGTATCGCAGTTGTCGCTTAGAATCGTCAACAATGCCATCCCCTTTCGTGCCTCGACATTCACGAACCGTCATCGTTCCTGGATCGGACTATACAGGGTGGTCCATTGATCGTGACCGGGCCAAATATCTCACGAAATAAGCGTCAAACGCAGTTCGCCTTCCGTAATGTTCGCACAAGCATTGCCAATGCGCTGACGCATGTTGTCAGGCGTGGTCGGTGGATCACGATAGCAAATATCCTTAAACTTTCCCCACAGAAAGAAATCCGAGGAAGTCAGATCCGCTGAACGTGCAGGCCACGGTATGCTGCTTCGATGACCAATCCACTTCTCATGAAATATGCTATTCAATACCTCATCAACCGCACACGAGCTATGTGCCTGACATCCATCATGTTGGAAGTACATCGGCATTCTGTCACGCAGTGAAACATCTTGTAGTAACATCGGTAGAACATTACGTAGGAAATCAGCATACATTGCACCATATAGATTGCCATCGATAAAATGGGGGCCAAAAATCTATCCTCCCTCCTATAATGCCGCACCATACGTCAACCCGCCAAGGTCGATGATGTTCCACTTGCCGCAGATATCGTGGATTTTCTGTTGCCCAATAGTGCGTATTATGAGGGTCTACGTTACAGCTGGTGATGAATACCGTTTCGTCGCTAAATAGAACGCGTGCAAAAAATCGGTCATCGTCCCGTAATTTCTCTTGTACCCAATGGCAGAACTGTACACTATGTTCAAAGTCGTCGCCATGCAATTCCTGGTGCATAGAAATATGGTACGGGTGCAATTGATGTTGCTGTAGCATTCTCAAGACAGACGTTTTGAGATTCCCGATTCTCGCGCAATTTCTCTGCTACTGATGTGCGGATTAGCCGCGACACCAACTAAAACACCTACTTGGGCATCATCATTTGTTGCAGGTCGTGGTCGACGTTTCACATGTGGCTGAACACTTACTGTTTCCTTAAATAACGTAACTATCCAGCGAACAGTCCGGACACTTGGATGATGTCGTCCAGGATACCGAGCAGCATACATAGCACACGCCCGTTGGGCATTTTGATCACAATAACCATACATCAACACGATATCGGCCTTTTCTGCAATTGGTAAACGGTCCATTATAACACGGGTGATGTATCACGAAGAAAATACCGTTGGCACTGGCGAAATGTTACGTGATACCACGTACTTATACGTTTGTGACTATTACAGCGCCATCCATCACAAAGCGAAAAAAGTGGTCTAGCTAAAACACTCATATTTCTTTACGCACTACATGAATATGTAATAAAAAATTGGGGTTCCTATTTAAGAAATCGCTGTTGATATCCGTTTGACCTGTGGGAGCGCCATCTAGCGGGCCAACAACAGCGCCATCTGGTTTTCCCCTTCAAGCTAGACGAGTTTCGTTCTTTGTAACTTTTTCGTTTGATGTTTATTTTGTGAGATATTTGGTGCGGTCACTATCAATGGACGACTCTGTATATAGTCCCTGAAACCCTGAAGATCTTCATGAATCTGGAGAGCCACTAATGTCCAAAATATTTTCCTTAAAACGAGAAAACCAATTTGATGTTGTATTGTGACCAATGTCATTACCTCCATACCTAGCTGTATCTGCTGCTAACACCCTTCCATTGAACTCAAACACCAGAATATGTCGGAAACGTCCCTAGTTCCCTACTTCGCACTCCATGTTCTAGCGTGCAAACGACAAAATAACAATATGTAAGCTGCTATAGCAACAGTGAACTACAAATAAAAAGTGGCAATCGATAGACACACCCATAACAACCGGAATACCAACGTGCACAGCAAAAAACGCTACGAACTTATGCACCAACTTAATAGAAGTTTATGCAGGTAGTACCATCTGTGACACTTGTTTAGAATGAAACGAAAGGTAATGTTAGGATTGTGGCAATGAAATAGCTTCGCGACCGTTTCCTGGAGTCGCCGTTCCGTCTACAGCCGAAATTCTGAGTGAGTAACGGCTGGAGGCCGCATTAGCACCCGGGATTAAATTCGACCGTAGGCCTCCTTCCATTGCAGTGAAATCCGATTACCGGCGGCTGCTTCTCGCTGCTTGCCGCCTGACGCGCCGCGCCGGAATGTCTCACTTTAAACTTGCAGCCTGTTTGCGCGCCCCCCGCCCCCCTGCCGCGCTCCGGCGCCCTTTTATCCGGCTTCCGCTGCGGAGGACCTCGGGACTCCGTCAAACAGAGAGCTGCAATTACAGCGCCGCCTCCTCTTACGTCTGCCTGGCGCCAAATTCACCAAGCGGGCGCTTCTTAATTGAACACTGACATATTTACGAATATGTGCACATTCGAAGCGAGAGTGACAGTCTCGCATTGAACTCGTTATGGTTTATTTGTGCTTCTACGGCAACCCAACTTGAGAAACAGTAGAGTAAAATATAATATACGAAGTCATAAGTAACTTACAAAGGTTGAATGAAAACACACACAACACAGGTGCGATATTCTACAATACTTATTATTTATTTCACTAACCAGTTTCCAGCCATTACGCCATCATCTGGTACATACATAAGTATGTGGAACAGCGAAATTTTGTTGTCTCAAAGATTTTAAACCAGCGCATCTACTGAGTATCCCTATTTTCAGGCCGGCCCAAGTGGCTGAGCGGCTCTAGGCGCGGCAGTCTCGAGCCGCGCGACCGTCACGGTCGCAGGTTCGAATCGTGCCTCGGGCATGGATGTGAGTGATGTCCTTAGGTTAGTTAGGTTTAAGCAGTTCTAAGTTGTAGGGAACTGATGACCTCAGCTGTTAAGTCCCATAGTGCCTATTTCCAGAGATGAAAAAATTAGCTGGGACACCCTATATATATATATATATGTGTGTGTGTGTGTGTGTGTGTGTGTGTGTGTGTGTGTTTGTGTGTAATGGTGACATGGCCAATGATATCTTCACTGCAGGTACACACCACACCAGGCTCTGGCTCTTACGGGAAGCGACGAAATGCCGCGAGTAATAAGGATAATAGGCAAGGGGCCCTATATGGATAGCGTGTGGGTAAGTTGGGAGTTTAGATCTGATGGGAGACGTGCTAGGATAGTCTGTGCAGCTACAGTGACCGCCGTGTCAGTATGGCTCAGTGATCAGAGCATCTGTCCTGTCAGCAGGATACTTGTGTTCGAATCCGCGTTCAGCACAAATTTTCAACATTCCCCATTGGTTTCAATTAATCGCAACTCGCAGCCAATGTCTGTAATTTCTCTGTCTCTCAATTCACAATGGCTGCTTCATCAAAATATGGTCTCTTTCTTGAACGTGTCCGAAAGAAAAGACACCACATATATGACAAATATTAACGTTAGATTTAGGAAAGAAACAAAACGGATTATTTCAGTGGAAATGTGTTGTAAGATTATTTAACCAAGATAAAATATGTGACACATTAACTAATGGACTAGATACAAATTACATGAGCTGATCATAGAAGAAAATAATTTAAACAATGAATTTTGGTGACATGCTCCAAACGTGTGGCTGAACAAAATATTATTTTCTTTGATAGGTTCTAACTTACAAACAGATGAGTTCCATTAATGAGATTAAGCTGGTAAGTGAAGAAGCAGTGAATATATCAAGTAATTTTTTACCACAACAAGAGAAATTATAGCAACTGAATCAAAGGAAAGTGGGGCATGTGAGGAAGAGAAGTAATTTACAACATCGCATGAGTGGGTTATGAATAGCATCTGCAGTTAGATGAGGTGACTAACGAAACGGTGTCCCGTCACTCAGTACTACGTTTGGGCTAATGGACGTATGTTTATTAATTTACATTATTACATTTCAAAGTAGTTCATTTTCGTTCCCTTATGGATGTTATGCAATACTTCATATTCCATCTTGTAACTATGGCCTTCTTTAATCAGGTGGTAGGCAAAAGTAGTCTTCATTTCTAAGGTTCAAAATTCTGCAAAGTTTCTTCAAGGCGTTGAATATTGCATAACCAGCTCACAATTATAAGTGATTTATATATTACACTCTTCTCCAAATCTGGTGTGCTGTCTTTACCTGCCGGCCGCGGTGGTCTAGCGGTTCTGGCGCTGCAGTCCGGAACCGCGGGACTGCTGCGGTCGCAGGTTCGAATCCTGCCTCGGGCATGGGTGTGTGTGATGTCCTTAGGTTAGTTAGGTTTAAGTAGTTCTAAGTTATAGGGGACTTATGACCTAAGATGTTGAGTCCCATAGTGCTCAGAGCCATTTGAACCATTTTTTTGTCTTTACCGTTGCGCAAAAAGTTTGCAACCATGTTGAACACATAAAATGACGCTACTACGCTTCTAGATTTAAGATTTCTGCCAACATCCAATGCAACTTTTCCTAAATATCGAATTGAGCACCATTTATGGCAATTGTGTACCATTTATTGCGTTCTTGAGGTGGCGAGCCGAGAACAAGGTAATGGAGAGATAACTTCCAAATGGAATTAAATGCTATCAGATTAAACAATGGATACCCTCCTACCATGTTGGACTCCACAGTGATCGGAAGGCAGAAACATCTGCCTTCTGATCATTATGGAGCCCAACAAGGTATGAGGGTGCCCATTGTTTTATCTGATAGTACTTAATTCCATTTGGAAGTTGTCACTGGATGCTGAGAATTGGCAGGTATGACAATATCTGTGATGATAGATCTGCTATAAATTTTGAAAGCATGAATGAGGTCATCAATGTCTACGCATCTATCTACATAATTTATGCAGCTATCTCGAAAGTTCATTTTGAATTTTATAATGTTGTGTTTAGCATTTAGTTGCTTGAGGAATTCTAGAAGTTGTCTGGTAGTACTTGCCTTTAAACACATTATCAAAATACATAAACTAGTATCCAACCTTGGAGAAGAGTGGATTACTTTTAAAAAACCGTTTTTCATAATTGTTCATGAAGAAATACGCGACGAATAGGCTAAAGTTGGATTACTTTCAGAATCGGTGGACAGAGTCTGAAAAAAAATGGAGACCTAGACGAACAATTTGTAACACCTGAAAAATTGAAGGAGAAAGTATAAACAGAATAAAAATCGTGTAATTAGAAGCTATTTTACCTAAAATGATGAACTGGAAGCTACAACATAAGCATCGAATTGATGAAATGAGAGTTTTCTATTATGACATTCAGGCTGCTTCACTACATTAACAAATGCTAGAAGAGGAAAAATATTTCGAACAACTGAAAAAGTAATTGTGCTAATATCTGTATTTAAGAAAGAAGTTACGAAACAATCAGAATTATAGAGGAATTTCGTTAATCAACAGTGAACAAAAAATGCTTTCGAAGACAATAGCAGAAAGACGCACAGCAATGTTAGAAAATTTCTAGTAAAAGTCAACTAGGTTCACGAAGACATACGTCTGCCAGAGAACATATTAGTCATTAGACAAATTGAAAAGCATGTATAGTTTAATACATATACACTTATGTTGTTTACTAACTACGTGAAAATCTATGACAATGTAGATAGGAGAACGTTGTAGGAAGTACTATAGTGAGAGGCACAGCACACCACGAAGGATAATGTTCAAATAATAACAGAGATAAGCTTACGACAAGGACGCAATACTTTATGTGATACGTTGAGACAATGGCTGAACGAAACAGAATTTATCATCTATAACATTACGCAACGAAATTAATTAATGTCAGGACTCTTTGCTGACGACCAATTTCTTACAGTTGACAGTAACGACACCCATCAAAAAACTCATTTATAAATTAAAGTGCCAAGAGCTGTACTTAACAGTAAGGACCCAAGAAAACAAAAGTTTTGGCTTGTAAACGTCAAGACTTGACTTCAATCAAAATCATAATAAACGAATGGAAAATAGAAAAATTGAATGAATTCATCTTCTTGGGAAATACTGTCTCCTTCACAAACCAAAAACACAAACCGAAGAAGAATTGAAAGATTCAGTATATCAGTGTTACTATAGAAAGAAGATCGAATAAAAAGTCGTCGAAAGAAACCGTAATATTTCTCAAAACAATATCAGCATTTTATGGCGGTATCATTGGCAGGATTAGCGCGAAATAGTTTTCCAGCAGAGCAGCAGGCTATAGACAATCAGATATATAAATAATTAGTCTCGAGACCGAGAGCTGACTGAAACCTGAAGTAGGAAGCTCTGATACATCTAGCGATTCATGGAACGTATATCGGAATGACAGATTAGACACCATACGAGGGGGTGTGTTCATTAGCAGGTGATGTAAATGTTGTCTCCATTGAGGTCGAGTTTGATTGTGACAGTGAAGTTGTCTGGTCACTTATAAGAAGTCTAGGTCAAATAGAGTTAATGGTTGGACGTATTTATCGGCCACTCGATTCCGCTGTGACGGTTTTATAGTCGTTGACAGAAAGTCTACGGCAAGTAGTATAGAAATGACCTGATCATGCTTGTATGTTAGTTGGAAGCGACTTTAACCTACTGAGTAGACACTGGGATATCCATGGGCTCATTACAAGAGGTACAGACAGTCCTGCCAAGTTCTTCTGCACACGTTTTCAGAAAACTGCCATGAGCAGCTAGTTCGTCGGCCCACATGCAGTGGAAATATTTTAGACTCTTAGCTACAAACAGGCGCGTCCAAACCGACGGCGTTAGTGCAGAGACAGGGATTAGTAGCCACGAGGTCATCATAGCGACTTTAGTTACTAAAGTCAAAAAAGCCGTCAAGAAGGCTAGGAGAATATTTCTGCTAGAAAGAGCAGACAGACGATTGTTAGCATTCCGCCCAGACTGTGATTTGAATTCTTTAAGTTATATTACGATTAATGTAGAGGAATTAGGTCCAAAGTTTAAACGAAGTGTGAATCATACTCTGGGGAAATATGTGCCGAGAAAGTAGGTCATGGTCGGAAAACACCCACCGTAGTATGACAACGAAATTCGAAAAATGCTGAGGAAGCAAAGGCTGTTGCACTCTCGGTTCAAAAGAGAGCGCGCAAAAATTATGATAGGCATAAGTTGAAAGAAATCCGTTCATCTGTCAAAAGATGGATGCGGGAAGCTTACAACTACTACCTCGACATACTTTAACGTTATATTTTTGGTCCAACGTAAAATCCCTAAATGAGTGTGAGGCATCTACTCATTCACTCATTGACCAGGCTGGTGAGACAGCAAAAGACAGCAAAAGTAAACCTGAAGGTATATATTCCGTTCACGCGGGAGAATCTTACAAACATACCGTAATTTGACCATCCCACATAGCTACTAATGGAGGACATAGACCAAGTAATAAGTATTGTCGGTGCAGAGAAACAACTGAATGAGCAGAAAGCAAGTAAGTGAGGTCCGGATGGAGTTCCATTTCGGTTTTACAAAGAGTACTCTACAGCAGTGACTCCTTGTTTAGCTAGCATTTAACGCGAATCTCTCACTCAGCAATGAGTCCCAGGTGCCTGGAAACAAAGCGTAGGTTACTCCTGTACACAAGAAGACTTCTTTACATAAGAAGTGTAAAAGAACGGATACGTAAAATTACTAATCAATGTCTTGGACATCGGTCTGCTAAATAATCGTCGAACATATTTTAATTTCGATTATAATAGACTTCCATGAGAGGGAAAAGCTTCTGACCACAAATCAGCACGCTTTTAGAAATGATCGCTATTGCGAAACTCAGCTTGCCTCTTTCTCAGATGAGATGCTGCGAGCCGTGGATGAAGAGCAAGGGATGGCTTCCGTGCTCCTAGATTTCTGTAAAGCGTTTGACACGGTACTTCCTGCAGACTGTTAACGAAGGAACAAGCATATGGAAAGGCTTTCAGGTATGTGAGTGGCTCGAAGACTTCTTAAGTAACAGAACCCTGTATGCTGTTCTTGACAGTGAGTGTTGGTCAGAGGCTAGGGTATCGTCTGGATTTCCCCAGGGAAATGTGATAAGACCACTGTAATCTTCTGTGTACATAAGTGATGTGGAAGACAGGGTAAGCATCATTCTGTGGCTGTTTACCGATGAAGCTGTGGTGTATGGGAAGGTGACGCCGTTGAGTGAACGTAGGAGGATAAAAAATACGATGATTTAGACTTAACTTATAGCAAATTTCTAGTAGGTATGATGAATGGCAGCTAGCTCTAAATGTAGAAAAATGCGCATGAAAGCGGATGGGTAGGGAAAATAAACCCATAATGTTCGAATACAGTATTAGTAGCGTGCTGCTTGACGCTCTCATTATCGATTAAATATCTTGGCGGAACGTTGCAAAGCAATAAGAAATGGAATGTTGCAGGAGAAGCGAATGATCATCTTCAGTTTATTGGGAGAAATTTAGGAAAGTATGATTCATCTGTGAAGGAGACCGCATATACGACGCTAGTGCGACCCCTTGTTGAACACTGTTCGAATGTTTGAGATCCCCACTTGGTCGGATTAAAGGAAGTCATCGAAGCAGTTCAGAGGCGGACTGCTAGATTTGTTACCGGTGGGTTAGAACAACATCTAAGTATTATGGAGATGTTTCGGCTACTCAAATAGGACTCACTGGAGAGAAGGCGAGATTCTTGTCGAGGAGCGCTACTGAGAAAATTTAGAGAACCAACATTTGAGGCGGACGGTTTTAACGATTCCACATCCACCAACTAAGGACCATGAAGATAAGATTAGAGATATTTACTATAAAAACAGTCTTGATCACGATTTATTTATTAAGGTGACCGGTTTCGACCGCTACTGTGGTCATCTTCAGACCATTGAGTAGGGACCTCTTTCTGCTGGAGAATCTCCAGCAGAATGAGGTTCCTACTCAATGGTCTGAAGATGACCACAGTAGTGGTCGAAACCGGTCACCTTAATAAATAAATCGTGATCAAGACTGTTTTTATAGTAAATATTTGTAACACATTGATCACTGTCACTCCCATAATGTACTCAAATGTAATTAAGATTGGAGAGATTAGGCCTCGTACGGAGGTATAGTCGTTTTCCCCTCGATCAATATGCGAGTACCCGCAGGGTACCCGCCGACACGCACCATACGGTGGCTTTCGGGGTATAAGTAGATATAGATGTAGATACGATGAGATTGAAAGGTTTATACACAGAGTAAAATTTTATATTGAACCAGAGATGGTCAAATGTAGTATCGATTGTGTAGCAGCGTCGCTGCACAACAGAAATCTCTGGTTCAAAGTCTTATGGGTAATGTGTTGGAGTAACTTCAGATAGGGAGATGTATGGAGGACTCTCAAGTGTAAAGACGTGTTTTATCTTATGTGGGCTGGATATGTACTTATTCACTACGGACAGTAATGACTTTTCTTGCGAGATATTATACTGGAAATAATTGAGGTAAAGAAAGTTGTTTTGTTACTAATGAAATGCGCGTATTCGTAAGTGATGATTGAGAAAATATATAGCACTCACATCCAATGACTTTGTGAGGCTAATTGTTAATCTATAATTAATTTGTTGTGTGTTAATTGTGGGCATTATTAATTTTCAAGGAGTCAAAATACATGTTTTACAATCATTGCCAATGTGCTCTCAGTGGCTCAGATGGATAGAGCGTCTGCCATCTAAGCAGGAGATCCTGGGTTCGAGTCCCGGTCGGGGCACACATTTTCAGCTGTCTCCATTGAGGTATATCATTTCTTTCTAGAGAAGCTGCATGGCCATCATTGGTATCTGTTCTTTCGGAGCAGTTACTATCTTCATATATTGCCAAATTGTTACTTACCACAAGTCAATACCAGTTCGCAGATCGACGTCGCTTTTAATGAACTGTTTTGCTCAAGAAGTTATTGTCTGTCATATTAGACTTAACTAAAATGTATGCTAAGCAATAGCTTTCAAAATAGCTGGTTGCTAGCTATACAATTAAAAATACTAACAGAGAGCAGTGCAAAGAGCGTTACCATTGCGCAGATGAAGGTAAGAGATTTTATTGTTTCAGGGATAGTATTCATTAAGTACATGGACCATTATTATCTAATTGATCAGGTTTTGTTTGATTAGCACGGCCAATTTCAAGTCAATAGTGTTGTATCAGATTCAGTTTTTGTGTTGCGAAAATTCATGCAGTTTTGGTTTGGTTTAAAGTTATTGGCAGTTTACATTCTCGCAGTCAGGAAAGTTCAGTATAGAGCAAAGCACATAACCGGAGAGATAAAATACACGTTCGCGTGTCATTCCCATTCTAACAGATGTATTGCAGGCTACTGTCAGTTATGTTATTTCAATCATATTTCAAACGTACACGTTTCACCTACTACTAACGTACATGTTTCAAGGTATACAACGATCAGACAAGAACTAGTATTTAAAAACATAAATGACTAGAAATAAATGGGAACATTACGTAAAAAGAATGAATGAAATTATAATGGATTAAATAATAATTAATTATCGACCAATACGAAAAAGATCAGTAGGTAGATCAAGAAAGAGGCAGAGATTAACGTCAAACAACAGAGGCACTAAACAAGAATGCATAACAGGTAAATTCCAGAAACTTCCTGGCAGATTAAAACTGTGCGCCGGACCGAGACTCGGACTCGCGTCCTTTGCCAGTCGTGGGTAAGTGCTCTACCATCTTTTTTTTAAATGTATTTTTTTTTTACATGATTACATTTAGGAAACGTGTACAAATGAGAATTCTAGTAACTAAGTGTTACGAATAAGTGTTACAACAACAAAGGAGGCATAGGAGAGTAATCAAAAAAACAAAAATGTAAATCACTGATGCGATTCCAACTAAGAGGTTCTTCAATAAATGTAACTGGTTCCACTTGGTGCTTCGCCATCGTTATCTGATGTCTCCAACAGCGACTTTGAAGGGCATCTGCTACGGAGGCATTCTGCTTCGCTAGTGCCTCAAGGAAAACAGCATCCTTGCAGCAGCCTGTTTCTTCCTTCGCTCAAGGCTGACAAGGCAGAGCGTTCAGCCGTTAGTGTGATGCGGCACAGAACATTAACCGCAGCTTGGCACTCCCCAGCTTAGTGGGGGGTTAACGAAAACGCTGCTTAAATAATTTGCGAAGAGCGGACGGTATTTCGATGTGCGTTCGAGGGCATTGTGAGCATTTTGTAGGAACCACCAGTAACCAAGCTGCTCTTTCTCTCCGTCGCTGAAGATATAGGTGACGGTAAGTCCTTTGAACCATGTAAGTGCATGATATTTTGTGGCCGGAAAGTAAGTTTCATCTGGACAGAGTAGGGTCTGAGGGACAATCATATCTGGTGTGACCTGGAAGTAACAAGCCAATATCTTCTATGGTAGTCGCCAAACTCCGGACGACGATGCGCAAGTAAAGCGATGTTCATCGGTATCAAAGAGGTGACAATCTGGGCAATAAGGTGAGTTTGCCAGTCCAATAGTGTGAAGTTGCTGTCGTGTGGCATATATTTTGTTGGCGATCTGATACCACTTCGAACGCACTGTGAATGACAGAAAGTTGTGGTGTATCGTTTTCCACACTCTTGGCCAGTGAACCGTAGGGTACTTGTTTTCCACCACGTTATGGGGAACAGCCCGCAGAAGATTGGTATAAAAATCTTTCGCCTTTGGTGGACATGTGGCGAGGAGGTTCGAGCGGACATAGCTGTAATCAAGAATGAAGGTCGACACATGGGAGAGCTGTGGTGCGACGTGAGCAACCGACACCTGCGGGACGTGAGAGACTGGCATCAGAACCTGTAGTAAACGACACGTGAGAGAGGTATGTTGATTTTTCCATCGTTTCCTCATGTTGCTCATGTAAAGGGCAGCTGCTCTCGCCCTGACGTTGACCAATCCCAGCCCCCTTTTGTGCACTGGGAGGGTAAGAGTGTCGTATCGTACTTTAAATGTATGACCTGCGGAAACGTAGTAACTGAAGGCCGCCTGAAGCCGGCGACCTATCTGCAGCGGTAGTGGGAGGACTTGTCCCACGTGGTTGAGTTTTGATGCCACGTAGAGGTCCAGGTATTCAACACGTTGTAGCAGATTCAAGTCCCGGAACAGGTTCTGTCGCACCACTGCGCGTATGATCTGTAATAACCGTCGGTAGTTTGCTGCAGCTGTTTTACGTACATCTTTCTTGAACGTGATTTCCATATATCGCAGATCAGAAACTGGTGGGAGGGGAGCGAGGGCTTCCGGTCCGAGACCACGCCCAATATCCAACGCCGCCGACTTGTTGATGTTCAGAAGGCTGCCTGCGGCCTGTCCGTATCGCTCAATCCAGATTAGTACGCTTTGAACTTCGTCATTGGAACGAACCAGCAGTAGCAGCTCGTCAGCGTATGTCCTATAGCGAAAGGTGACGTCCCGTAGCGTGATGAGAGATAGGCGGTGGTTAAGGCCCCCTAGGAGTGGCTCGAGTGCGATTGCATATAGGTAGAAAGCGGACAACCCTGTCGTAGAGACCTCTTAATGGGTACTGGTCCTACCGTCCTTCCATTGACTTCGACGTGTGAGCTGGCTGCGGTCCAAAGACGCCGTAGGGTGTCGATGAGGCCCGGGGGGTGGGGGGGGGGGGGAATCCCATACAGTCCATCACTCGTAGGAGGAAGTTGTGGTGCACTCTATCAAAGGCGCGGTTGAAATCGACGGAGACGATCGCCGCTCTCAGACGGCACGCAGAGGCGATCGCTATTAAGTCCCTGCAGTCACCGGTGGCCATGTGTATGTTGGCTTCTCCCCCCTGCGACGTCTGTTCTGGAGCGAGAACCATCGGCAAAGTCGTCTTAATACTTCTCGCCATAATCCTGGCGAAAATCTTGTAGTCGGCGTTCAGCATTGTAAGCGGCCGATAGTCGTTAATCGATAGCCCTCCACCTGGCTTGTGTACCGGAATGAGAAGTCCTTCTACAAACGCTGGCGGCACAACACAGTCTGGAGATATAAGTTCGCGGAACATTATAGCCCAGCGAGACATCATGATGTCACGGAAAGTCCGGTAGAATTCGATGGGCAATCCATCAGGTCCAGGAGACTTATTGGCCGTACCTTTGCCCACGGAGTCTTCGTCTTCTTCGAGTGAGATTTCCTCTGTTAGTGCATTCACGGTAGCCTCGTCGATAGTACATGTTACCTGCTGTAACACTTCAGTAGTGGCCTCGTCATCGACGGTTCTTTCCTGGTAAAGATGCAGACAATGATCCTCCACCGCCTTTACTACAGTTGCTTGGGTCGTACATAAGCGACCGTCATGTGTCCTGAGTTGTGTGATTAAGTGTTGGCGTTGTCGGCGCTTATCCGCCACAACGTGGTGCATAGTGGGATCCTCTGCAACCGTTCGGTCGTGCCGTCGCGAGCGGACTACTGCACCTTCTAGTCGTCGCTTCGTCAATGATAGTATATGAGCCTTGATTCTGCTTTGGTCATGTTGTCTCTCCGGGAAAAGTGGTAAGTCGTCGAGGTCCCTGAGTGCCGCCTAGTAAAAAAAGAGGGTCTGTCGATGCCACACATTCACGTCCTTGCCATATTGCATAAGTGTCCTACGGATTGCTGGTTTGGCACAGAGGAGCCACCAATCCAGGGTCGAGGTGTTTCGTGGGTGGCAGCGTTCACAGTCACTCCACGTTGCTGCAACTTGCAGACGGCAACCTAGGTCCTGGAGATGAGTTATGTTGAGCTTCCAAAAGCCATTGCTGCGCCAGACTGCTTGGGGGCTTAGGTGTATAGTGCAGATATAGGCACTATGCTCGGAATAGGCCTGAGGCCATAGTTCGGCGGCCACCGCTCCTTGTGTGAGATCTTGTGACACATATATGCGATCAAGTCGGCTGGCCGAATGACTGGTAAGATGAGTGTGGCCAGAGCGGTTACCGTGGACTTTTTCCCACGTGTCGTACAAGTGAAGTTCTTGGATCATCGCACCCAGTTCCGGACAGGGCATGTAATGAGGGATTTGGTCCTTGGGGTGAAGCACGCAATTACAATCGCCGGCGAAGACGCTATGGTCGTATCGTTCAAGGAAAAGGGGAGCGACATCCGTGGAGTAGAATCTGGCGCGGTCGTGACGTCTTGTGGTATCCGACAAGGCGTAAACATTAATGAATCGGGTGTTGAGCGCCGTAAATGCTATTCCTCGCGCAGAGGGAAGATACGCGACGTCGGTAACGTCAATACCATCACGCACTAATATTGCCACTCCGGTGTCTGCAGGGCTACTGGGCGTCATATATGTGGCGTAACCATAAACGTTCGGGAGTGCAGTCGTTTTCACTTCTTGTAGGAAAGCAAAGTCAACTCCCATGGCTCGTATTGTTTCTTTCAAAAGTTAGATCTTGACAGGAGAACTTATCATGTTGATATTCATTGTCGCCAGGCGGAAAGCCTGGCAACGCGTTGTTTGGGTGGGGTTATCCATGTTGATGTTGGAGAGAAACGAACTTCGGAGTCATCTGAGCTACCCAAGCTCGACTCACTATCCGTCCTAACAGCTTCAATTCTGCCAGTACCTCGTCTGCTACCTTCCAAACTTCACAGAAGGTCTTTTGCGTACCTTGCAGAACTAGCATTCCTGGAAGAAAGGAGTGCAAACGCTAGTCACCTGTGTTACCTTTATTACTGCAGAAGTTGTGCTACTATATTTACGGAAACCTAATTAATTAATAGGTTGTTTGTGGTTAGGTAGTAGTCGAGGAATATATATATTCTAAGACCTTGGACAATACACGAAGAATGCAAATAGGTCAGTAATCAGAGCGTGTTGTGGCAACGTCGATTTTAGGTAGTGGCTTACAAGTAGCCCAGAAGACTGCAGCTATCTAAATAACTGCCATGTTAGTAACACAGCCTCATATTCTTCCCCGCCTCTCCCATTTCATACTGCATTTATTTTTCTTCCCACGGAGGTATGGTTCCGAATTAATGGATCGCTTTGTATATATTGCATTAGATAAGTTGAGGGGTTGGACAACACTATGGAAACACCACAAACGCAACGTATTACTGTCCCAAATACGGAGTATGAATTCCGTTCGGAACAGCCTCCAGTCCACTTGGAATTGATAAATACAGGTATGTTGTGGTTTTCTGAAAGGTATTGGCAAGTTCAGGTATCGTCGAGGGAGGAGAACAGCGATCACCCACCCTTCTCTCCAAAGTAGACAACAACGGATCAATAGTATTGATACCTGGTGACTGTGGTTGGCAGGGAAAATGCGACAATAATTTATCCTCGTGCTCACCAGACCACTCCTGAATGATGCTAGCTGTGTCAACAAACCCCGTGTTGTCTGGAAACGCAGTTTTTTTTGTCATTAGTCTTCTGACTAGTTTGATGCGAACCGCCACGAATTCCTCTCCTGTGCTTATCTGTTTATCTCAGAGTAGCACTTGCTACACACGTCCTCTATTATTTGCTAGATCTATTCCAATCTCTGTCCTCCTCAACAGTTTTTCCCTTCTACAGCTCCCTCTATTGCCATGGAAGTCGTTCCCCCATGTGTTAACACATGTCCTATCATCCTGTCTCTTCTCCTTATCAGTGTTTTCCACATGTTCCTTTCCTATACTATCCTGCATAGAACTTCCTCATTCCTTACCTTATCAGTCCATCTAATTTTCGTCTATAGCACTAAATCTCAAACGTTTCGAGTCTCTTCTCTTCCGATTTTACCACAGTCTACCCTTTCACTACCATGCAATGCTGTACGCCAGACGCACATTCTCAGAAATTTCTTCCTCAATTTGATATTAGTAGACTTCTCTTGGGCAAGAATGCCAGTTTTTCCATTGCTAGTCTGTTTTTGATGTCCTTGCTCCTTCTGTAATTGGTTATTTTACTTCCTATGTAGCGGAATTTCTCAACTTAATATACTTCATGACTATCAATTCTGATGTTAAGTTTCTCGCTGTTCTCATTTATATTACTGCTCATTACTTTCGTCTTTATTTGATTTACTCTCAGTCCATACACTGTAATCATTATAAACTGTTCATTCCGTTCAACAGATCATGTCATTCTTCTTCACTCAAGATAGCAACGTCATCAGCGAATCGAATCATTGATATCCTTTCACCTTGAATTTTAATTCCCCTCCTGAACCTTTCTTTTATTCCCATCACCGCTTCCTCGGTGTACAGATTGAACAGTAGGGGCGAAAGGTTACATGCTTGTCTTACACCTTTTTTAATACGAGCACTTCGTTCTTCGTCGTCCATTGTTATTATTCCCTCTTGGCTGTTGTACATATTGTATATGACCAGTCTCTCCCTATAGCTTACCCCTACTTCATCCGGAATATCGAACATCTTGCACCATAATGAGATTTTCACTCTGCAGCAGAGTGTGCGCTGATATGAAACTTCCTGGCAGATTAAAGCTGTGTGCCCGACCGAGACTCGAACTCGGGACCTTTGCCTTTCGCGGGCAAGTGCTCTACCATCTGAGCTACCGAAGCACGACTCACTCCCGGTACTCACAGCTTTACTTCTGCCAGTATCTCGTCTCCTACCTTCCAAACTTTACAGAAGCTCTCCTGCAAACCTTGCAGAACTGTTGTGAGTACCGGGCCTGAGTCGTGCTTCGGTAGCTCAGATGGTAGAGCACTTGCCCGCGAAAGGCAAAGGTCCCGAGTTCGAGTCTCGGTCGGGCACACAGTTTTAATCTGCCAGGAAATTTCATCTTGCACCATTTTTCATTGTCCAACGCTTTTTCTAGGTCGACAACTCCTATGCACGGGTCTTGATTTTTTCTGTACACTTGCTTCCATTATTAACGGCAATGTAAGAATTGTCTCTCTCGTGCCTTTCTCTTTTGTAAGGCCAAACTGATCATCTAGCGCGTCCTCAATTTTCTTTTTCAGCCGGCCGCGGTGGTCGTGCGGTTCTAAGCGCTGCAGTCCGGAACCGCGGGACTGCTACGGTCGCAGGTTCGAATCCTGCCTCGGGCATGGATGTGTGTGATGTCCTTAGGTTAGTTAGGTTTAAGTGGTTCTAAGTTCTAGGGGACTGATGACCCAATATGTTAAGTCCCATAGTGCTCAGAGCCATTTAAACCATTTTTTCTTTTCCAGTTTTCTGTACATTATTTTTCTAAGCAACTTGGATGCATTTGCTGTTCAGCCAATTGTGCGATGATTCTCGCACTTGTCAGCTCTTGCCATCTTCGGAGTTGTGTGGATGATGCTTTTCCGAAAGTCAGATGGTATGTCACCAGACGCATACATTCTACACACCAACGTGAAGAGTCGTTTTGTTGCCACTCCCCCCCAACGATTTTAAAAATTCTGATGGAATGTTATCTATCCCTTCTGCCTTTTTGATCTTAAGTCCCCCAAAACTCTTTTAGATTCAGATTCTAATAGTGGATCCCCTATCACTTCTAAATCGGCTCCTGTTTCTTCTTCTGTCGTATCAGACAAATCTTCCGCCTCATAGAGGCTTTCCACCTATCCGCTCTCTCTTCTGCGTTTAACAGTGGAATTCCCATTGTACTCGTAATGTTATCACCCTTGCTTTTAATGTCACCGAAGGCTGTTTTGATTTTCCTGTATGCTGGGTCTGTCCTTCCGACTATCATTTCTTTTTCGATGTCTTCACATTTTTCCTGCAGCCATAGCCTTAGAAAACTTTAGGCGTATCTCGCCATTCCTTAGTACTTCCGTATCCCACATCTTTGCGTATTGATTCTTCCTGACTAATTTCTTAAACTTCAGCCTACTCGTCATCACTGCTACAATATGATCTGAGTCTATCTATGCTCCTGGGTACGTCTTACAATGCAGTGTCTGATTTCGGAATCTCTGTCTGGCCATGATGTAATCTAACTGAAATCTTCCCGTATCACCCGGCCTTTTCCAAATATACCTGCTCCTCTTGTGATTCTAGAACAGAGTATTCGTTATTACTGGCTGAAAGTGGAAATCAGTTAGCCTTTCTCCTCTCTCATTCCTTGTCCCAAGCCCATTTTCTCCAATAACCATTTCTTCTACTCCTACCCCTACAACTGCCTTCCACTCCCCCATGACTATTAGATTTCATCCGTCTTTACATACTGTATTACTCTTTCAATATCCTCATACACTTTCTCTATACCTTCACCTTCAGCTTGCGACGTCAGCCTGTACACCTGAACTATAGTTGTCGGTGTTGGTTTGCCGTCGATTCTGATAAGAACAACCCGATCACTAAACTCAAAAATGTTGTTCAACTGTGTATGAATTCGTAAGAGACCAAACTACTAACGTCATCGGTCCCTAGACTTACACACTACTTAAAGTAAGTTTGTAGTGTCACCGCCACACTCCACACTTGCTAGGTGGTAGCCTTTAAATCGGCCTCGGTCCGTTAGTATCAGTGATTGCAGACCGAGCGCCGCCACACGGCAGGTCTAGTCTAGAGAGACTTCCTAGCACTCGCCCCTGTTGCACAGCCGTCTTTGCTAGCGATGGTTCACTGTCTACATACGTTCTCATTTGCAGAGACGACAGTTTAGAATAGCCTTCAGCTACGTCATTTGCTACGACCTAGCAGGGCGCCATATTCAGTTACTATATCTTCTGAACACATTAATATTGTGACTGAAGTACCGTCAAGAGCGACGTTCATCATTAATGGATTAAAGTTAAGTATCATCCTAATTACGTCCGCTTTCTGAATTCTAATTCCTTGTCATACTCCAGACCTAACGTCAGTAAAGTTCCTCCCCCCTCAGGCCAGCCTGCGTGAGCTAAAACGCGTGCATTTCGGCCTCCACTAGTAACACGGCGTTGGCTCTTCTGTCAACACAACAAACTTATGCTAAGGACAACACACACACCAATGCCCGAGGGAGGACTTGAACCTCCAGCGGGAGGGGTCGCGCAGTCCGTAACATGGCGCCTCAAACCGCACGGCCACTCCGCACGGTTGTCACTGAACTGTTCATACTAACACACTCTCTGTCCTACCTTCCTATTCATAATGAATCCTACTCCCGTTACACCATTATATACTGGTGTTGACGTACTCTATACTCATCTAACCAGAAATCCTTGTCTTCTTCCAGCTTTACTTCAGTGACCCCTACTATATCTAGTTGAGCCTTTTCATTTCCTTTTTTATAGTTTCTAGTTTCCCTACCACGTTCAAGCTTCTGGCATTAACGTTATCTTTTCATTGATTATTCAATCCTATTCTCATGGCCACTTCCCCCATGGCAGTCCCCTCCCAGAGATCCAAATGGGGGACTATTCCGGAATCTTTTGCCAATGGGTAGATCATTATGATACTTCTTCAATTACAGCTCACATGTTCTGTGGATAAACGTTACGTGTCTCTAATGCAGTGGTTTCCATTGCCTTCTGCATCCTCGTGTCGTTGATCATCGTTTATTCTTCCGCCTTTTCCCACCCCTAGGAAAGAGAGTGCGCTGAACCTCTGTCCGCTCCTCCGCCCTCTTTGACAAGGCCGTTGGCAGAATGAGGGTGACTTCTTATGCCGGAAGTCTTCTTCCACCAGTGCTGATTATTAATCAAAATATAAGCAGCAGAGGGTTTCGAATCCGTAACCGAAGATGGTTTGATTAGGAGTCAAATACGGTACTCCCAGACCATGTAACGCAGTACCAGCGTTCCACAACTAACGCTGTATGATGGGCTACACCTGAGCAGCTAAAATGGTCACATAATCCTTGGCAGTAATGCGATTTTGCAGAGAAACCGTGGGGACCATGGAATATCAAGCTATGACTTCTCAAACCATTAACGAACCCGTCCTGTGTTTCACTTTCGGGACGTAAACCCATCCAGAAGTTGGAAACAGCGTGAAACGAGATTCATCTGACCAATAGACATTCTTCCATGGCGCCACTGACCTGGTTTTATGGTTTTGGCAGCCTGTTTTCCTGTTACGGTCATTTGCATCACTGACGTGTGGTTTTGGAATGCCAGCTGCCCCAACGATTCCCTGTTTCTGGAGTTCTGTTCGAGTTGTTTTAGTGCCGACAGGGTTGACGAATACGATTTCAGCTCTGTAGTGATTTTAGCACCTGTCGTCTTGATATTTTTCGCCACAATTCTATTTAATGACCATCTGCCACGACCGCTCAACGAACTCTTTCGTCGGCGTTGTGACTTCATCTTGAACAGTTTCGAGCCCACCGCAGGATCCATTTGGAACATAAACCTCGCCAACGTGTCCTGTTTCCCAACATCTTTTTGTGTACACTCTGGTCCAATCCACACACTCCTCTACATCTCTCAGCCATCTATCCTTAATCTTCCTCTCGGTGATATTCTTCACATCTCCATTACATGTATCTTCTAGGGAATCCTACTGTTTTCTGTTCTCTGTAGGTACCCATACCGTCTTACTCTTGCTGTTTCTATGCTGCTCTCTAAGGATTCCTCTTTCACTGTTTCTCTTGCACTTGTTACTGAGGAACTTTATTTCATATGCTTGTAATATGGCTACATCTCTTTTCTTCATTACCGATGTTTCAGAATCGCAGCTCTGTTTAAGGGTGTAGTAACTTCCGTATATTACCTCTTTGCTTTTTGTGAGACGCTTTTGTTCAAAAATAGGCTGCTAATACCGAAATGCTGCGAGGTTCCGGGGCAAGCAGTGTATGTAACACTAAATTCTTCTAGAATCTACATATGTAAATGATGCTCTAAGCCCCCCCCCCCCCTATTCTAACTCCGACTTTTGCTGTTGCACATGGATTAAAAAATATACGCGAACTGACTGTAATCCACCCTGCAAGTGGAGTAGAAAAGAGTGTGGCACCTGCAATAATTTAATTTGATAAATAAGTTAAATAAAGGAAGGTTTCATTAATGTAGTGAGAAATGATGGGTTGCTCTACCGATTAACAGAATGAAAGTTCTGTCCAAAATAACAATATGATTTATTAAGACTAAACACAAAACAACAAACAAAAACACATAAAACAGTTATAATACATCAAATTGGCTCAAATTGGATACTCAAACAAACGCTGTGAAGGTGAAGTTGACCCTAAACTAGATTGTGAGGTTTATGATGAAGTGGTATGTGGAGCCAATTCCTTGCCACTCAAATCTTAAGAGAGACACACAGCTAACCCAACATTAATTGCTGCTACTCAAGACAGAACAAAGTTAGAAAAAGACGAACAGGCGCGCTCTGCTGAGCTCTGATTATCACATAGGAAAATCCCTATCTGCCGGTGCTGCGGACATACATTACCAAACTGTCTTCTTAACTGCCAGAACACGATCTGGCGTACCGGAGGCAATGGCTGGTTGCTTCGACATCCTCGACCGAAAGGCGAGAGCCGACTACTTAGAGCGCCCGTACAGGCCGAACACACAACATTCCCGCCCCCACGACAGTGGCCGTTGTTAAACGTTTCAATCAGCAACTCGAAAACCGGCGGATAATTCCACTCCATTGCCGGAGAACTACCATTCCACCAATGGAGATTCCTGGCGCCAATTTCTGCGCTGATTTTGCTACGTCACGGAGCTATGCCCTGAGCAAGCCAATCACAGTTACTATTTGGCAGAATGCGCGGGAATTTTCCCGCCACAACTGCCTGGGTACACAAGTCATTCCCACGCCTCGCTGGTAGCCCACCAGGAAGTTTTGTCGCTAAGATTCTGCGAAGTAACGGAACCTCTAGCCCAGCCGCTACTTCAGACCCCTCCGGGCGTGTTTTTTGACAATGTCGGCGTCTGCAAAGCATTCACTCGACTTCCTCACACCCGTCGGCTTAACCCTTACCACATCAGCGGAGCCCGCCTGTCACCGGACCACCCGGGCGACGAGAGACGCTGCGTGGGAAGTCCGCATGTGAAGGAATAGCGACTTTTCACTGCATGCAATTAGAGAGGAAAATCGTAAGATAGAAATATGAGAGGGGGCTCATGCCACCTCTGATAGCCCCTACGCCATTTTAGATTGTAATTGGTGAGTGGTTGGCTCACTTAGGAGCAAGGTAGTGATTCAATCGCCCAAGAACAATCTCGCAAACTGGCTGCACATGCTGCACTCTATAAAGAAAATCACTGCAACTGAAAAATGTAGCTCATAGAGGGAGGATTATTTATGATGTAGCCAACTTCACCTTCTTAATATGGAACACTAACACTCACATCACACATCCATTCCCTGGGAGCCCCTTGCAAACACCGATTCACACAGACATACACTCTCTGAATATGGCCCGGGCATGTGAGCCAAATATGGAGCAATTTATTCTTCACAATCAGAGTTGGAGTGCTCCGCAATTAAATGCCCAAGATGTTACAACAATTTTAATAATTAAACTAACCTGAACTCACTCACACATGATACTATTTAAGTTAACAATCTCTTTGTGATCTTTCAGACTCTAATTACAACCTCCGATTCATTCTGTCTCCCTGCAGCAAGAATAACCTTTACAAAATGTTCCCTGAACTGATGGTCCATTCACAATGACAGTATCTGCTTCAGTTTATGTGGACTTCAGGCACACTGTTTGCATACACACAACAATAAATACAAAATACAAAAAAACATGGTGTGGAGAACAATACAGTAATTTGTAATAAGAATTGCAGTGTAAAACACAAACACATACAAGGTATAACATACATTACAAAAACAACACAAGAGAAAGAAATTTAAGAAAAAAAACAAGGTTCATGGGGCATCAAGTTGTGCGTGCACATTGCACAAAGTTCACGACTGTGCTGAGAATGAGGCACTAAATCACATTGTTAGAAATATTCGAAGCACTTCACAAATTCCACAGTACTGACAACACATAGGGCCAAATGTCGGGTGTTGTTGCTACATTGTTGCAACGGCAACAGGGTGTGCTGGAGCATCTGCAGTACTCTGTTGAGATTGCACCAAGACCCACGCATATGATCACGGCAGTACGGTAGGAAGACACAGTGATAGGCTCTCCTCACATCGATTAATTGTCTCTGAGGTCTACTTGTTGGGATACATCACTAGTCTAGGTCTCTTCTCTCGCTGGACAGTACTTTACGTTTCCCAATATTGCAGTTCGACGAGGGATGATGGCACGTGGAGTGACTCCACAAGTGGGTGAGGTCATCCATACAGGATCGAACTAGGAGTGACGATTGCTAAAACTGCTCTCTAATAGAGAGGAGAAGTTAGAAATGAGACCATTCATTTGTTAGTGTGGCACGATACTGCTTTGTGTATGCAGATCGGCCAATGCTAGTGAGTTGTAAAAACCCAAACAGGTGAGTATATAGCGTCCCTTTCTGTGCTGACGCACATGAGGCGCAGGTTCTGACACGATATGTGATCTTCTTCGTGTACTCACGACAACGTGGTCTGCCGCAGGGAATCCCTCCAAACGGCTGCCGCGTCCGGAGAGCTAGCAGGCTGTCGCCTGTGGGTTGCGTATCAGTGTCAATGGCCAGCCTCACTTTCGCTTGTGGCTCGGCGAGGATCCCGCCTAATCCCGCAGGTATACGGCCCGGTGACTGTCAGCTTGCAGGACCGGACGCTCGCCTTCTTGCAGGTAGCCGAAGACCTCTTGTTTTTGCGCTGGCTGGCCTCTGCGTTGCCACGATACCCGTCATCTGCACAGTTCTGGACAAAAATTTTATGCCTAACTTTTCCCATGACCTTCTATGTTATAATAAATTTACATAATGACACGTTGATGGTCTGTCATTTCAGACACTCTTATTTTACTTTTATAGTTATTAATCTATGGCTATCATTTTAACAAAATCTTGGTGTATCAAATTTAGACATGGAAATAATTTATCTTGATCTTTGTGTAGAGACCGGTCTCACTACTGTACATGGTGTGTGACGCTACACTGGATGAACAGCTAAATGTGCGGGCCGGCACTAATATTACTATTAATTATATAGATCGACAGTAGACATGCTCAAGAATTAACTACCATTTGCCAACGATCTACATTCTATGTCTTTTGAATAAATTATGTTATTATGCAGGTCGAAGTTTTATTGAGCTTATAAAGAACAAGCAACTATTCTACGTTCGCTCGCCGGTCGTCCCTCCATCTTGGGTCTGTGATTTGATGACCTGAAAAATAACATCCCAACAGGCGCGCGCCAAACACTTGTGGTAGAAAACCCCCACAATATTAATCTAGTTATTGTTAAATCCTACAGTTTAACTTATCCTAGTGTATCGTACCTTTTTTTTCTTTTTTTTTTACCTTATACAATACTCTTACATAATTCCTGTTACGTTGAGATGTCTCGCTGCTCGCCGCTATTGACGACAGTGATGTGCGCGCCGTACGACATGACCTCCGAGTTTTCATTACGCCTCACTGAAACTCCAGAGACTGGGTTAGCCATGGCTATACACGACAATAAATTTATAGTTGCAACTTCCTTCTCTATGTGATGCGGTTTTCGCGATCAAAGTACACATTTCCAGAGGCAATGTAATATGACCAAGCCAGGACTGGTTCCTGTTGAGGATTCAGTCGCCCAACACACGCCAGCTACACAGTATGTCACGAATATCCAAGTATAAGTCCCTGGTTATTCATCTGTGACAGTCACGAGCAGCACGCTAAATCCCCAACCTGCACATTGGCATGGTAGGCTTTATGCCCGCATTTCTCTCGTCTAGGGCACCATTGGAGTCAAACGCTCACAGGTTGACCCCGACTTGCAAGACAACGATGCTGGCGCAGCTCTGCAAAAAAACTATACTGCCTATATTCATCCTCGAAATCACGCAATATACCACAATCTTGCAGTGCACTGACGCGTGCCTGCAAGTATTGGTATGAACGTCTCACGAACTGGTTGTGGCCGCTATGGAGCGTATCACGACTACTCAGAACGCTTCTAAGAGCGCGTTCTTGTATGCGCCCGTTTGTGCGACATCTCGTCACTCATCTTTATCCCTTAACAAGGACACCAGGTATGAAAGGACAAAAACATTGCTCATGGAAAGGTAGTGCCTCTTATCGCAACGACAGAGGAGATCCCGAACATAGACACAAAAAGTTAACAGCAGTAAATTCTTATGCGAGAAAACGCAGCGTGTTAATACTTTAACAATCTTAATCTATTAATGCAACGATTATTGTTCCCCGAAGAAAGGTTCATATATTTGCCTATTCTAATATGTACACCACTTACACTACTACTATAGCAAGGTTCATGTATTTGCCCATTCTACTATGTACACCACTTACACTACTACTATTCCACGAACTCCTCTATGTGAGAGATGTGGTGGAGTCCTATGGACTTCTTTCCTTTCAGCGTCTCCAATTCATAAGCATTGTAGTGAGCTGCTCTCCTTATACGGTACGGGCCGTTGTAAACAGAATAGAATTTTTGACATTTCATTTTTTGTTTGTTCGAAAGTCGGAAAGACTTAACGAGCACCTTTTGTCCAATTTGGAAGTGTCGTAGACGAGCTCCCCTGTCGGCACGTCTCTTCCTGACCTCTGCTGCAGCCCGTATCCTCTTGAGAGCCAAATCCACTATGGCTTGGTGCTGCATTCGCGCCCTTGGTGGGAAGTTTACGACCTCGGTTATCAAGTCCTTAGGAATCCGGTTTTTCAGTACTGTAATGGGTGCCAATTTTGTTATCCCATGGGGTGCCTCATTGATCACCTCCTGGAAGTCTTTAAGGAAAATGTCCCATGTTGTGTGCTGTTTGTTACAGTACAAGCGGCACAAGTTTCCGAGTTCTTTAATAACCCGTTCTCCAGCATTCGAGCTCGGATGGTGTGAAGATATAAAAATGGGATCAATTTTACATCGACGCAACGTCTCTTTCCATGTTTTGACTTAAACTGTGGCCCGTTATCAGAAATAATTCTACTCACATGGCCAAACTGTGGTAGGAAATCCCGGATTAGGGCTCGTGATACAGTTCGTCCTGTCGCCCTCTTCAGTGGCGTAAAGGTAACGTATTTGGACGTTAGTTCAACAAACACTAATACGTAAGTATATCCTCTTCTTGTTCTTGGCAAAGGTCCCATCAAATCTGTTGCTGCTAATTGTCTTAATTTGGTCGGTACGATTGGGTATAATGGTGCCTGCATGCTCACAGTGGTGTGCTTAGCCTTTTGGCAGTCTTTACACACAGACAGTACCCTCCGAATTCGACGCTCCATGTTTCGAAAGTAACACATGGTCCTTAGCTTGAGATTGCACTTGCATGGTCCGAAGTGTCCATAGCTGAGGTGAGTATGCCATATAACCTTGTCTATTAGGTGTTCAGGGATGCATACCCCCCATTCAGTGTCATTTGCATAATTTCGGTGGAAAATTATGCCTTTCCGCAAGAGGTAGAACTGCCTGATGGTGGCGTGTCTTCTGTCTATCCATTTCTGTTTCAATAACACTAGGGCAGGGTCCTTGTCTTGCTCCTTCTTGATGTCCTGCATACTACAGGTAATAAAATTATCAAAGGCCACTTTCTGCATATAGAAAAGGCAGTAGTGATTTTTCTCCAGATCTTCTTCAATGTTGTGCTCAAATCCGATCGGTGACCGTGATAAGGCGTCTGCAATAATGTTCTGACTGCTGGGGATATATTCTATCGAAAAGTTGTACTGCTGCAGATATGATGCCCACCTAATGAGCCGCCTGTGATTAAGCTTTGCAGTCATCAAGAACTCGAGTGCCTTGTGGTCTGCCGGCCGAAGTGGCCGTGCGGTTAAAGGCGCTGCAGTCTGGAACCGCAAGACCGCTACGGTCGCAGGTTCGAATCCTGCCTCGGGCATGGATGTTTGTGGTGTCCTTAGGTTAGTTAGGTTTAACTAGTTCTAAGTTCTAGGGGACTAATGACCTCAGCAGTTGAGTCCCATAGTGCTCAGAGCCATTTGAACCATTTTGAGCCTTGTGGTCTGTGTAGACCCTCGTCTTGCGACCAAACAGAAGGTATCTGAATTTTTGAAACGCCCATACAATAGCCAGCGCCTCTAACTCGGTTACTGAGTAATTCCTCTCACTCTTGGCTAGTACTCTGCTACCAAACGCAATTGTCTTCCACACCCTGTTTCCTTCATGTACATAGTCTTGGAACACCATGACACCCAGACCTGAGTATGAACTGTCCGTTACTATGCAAAGCTCTTCTGCTAAATTAGGGTGTGATAGGATGGGTGCTTGTAATAATGCGAATTATAATGCTTTCCATTCGGATTGGGCCGCCTCATCCCATTCCCAAGGAATCTACTTTCCTGTAAGTTGATGCAACCTAGGACTGCTCTGAGTTTTGACATGTATAAAGCGGTTGTAAAAATTTATGATCCCCAAGAACCCCCTTAACTGCTTCTTTGTCGTAGGAATGGGAAATTTTTCAATCGCTTCGATCTTTTCGGGATTTGGCGCAATGCCCTCACCCGTGATGATATGCCCTAGAAATTTGACAGAGGACGTCCCAAAATTCGATTTTTCGATATTGATAGTCACTCCGTATTCCTTGAATGTCGCAAGGAGTTCACCGAGGACCGCATTGTGCTCTCCCCAAGATTTCTCCGCGATCAGCAAATCGTCCACATAGCTGGTGACATGACGTTTCAAATTGTTTTATATATTGTCTGTCTTGCACGACGACGGTATCATCTGTAAGGCAAGATGCCTTACAGAAGATACCGTCGTCGTGCAAGACAGACAATATATAAAACAACTGAAGACGTTGAAATGACAACATCTGCCGCCGACAAGAAAAAAAATACTATTAAATCTGTCGCTGCACATTCTCTATTGGATGGACCCGCAGTCTTCTGTGGTTGCAGACTGAACTTCAGCATCGACATCAATGATTCCTTTACCCATGGCAACGGATGGTTAACAGTTGCTATTGTACGTGGTGGTACAGGCGTACCGAATGTATCCGGACTGGAAAGCTTCGTCGATCGCGACATAATAGCCTATCGAACATGTCATGTCACAGAAAATGCAAATAAAGACTTTGGCAAATCAACATATATGTCACCCACACCCTTCTCCTTGTATACACGTAGTAGACGTAAGATATCTGTTAATGAAACTGTATTTGTATGGATCAAAGGTAAAGGTACCTGTGAATATGCTAAATTTGTTGGCGATTGTACAATGTATTTTCACAAATAAAGTGATCTGTAGCGTTGCTTAGAAACGGACAAGGGTACATCTAGGATCTGTCGACATAGAGTATGCAACAGCATGTTACGTCAGCTTGACCTTTGACCCCGCCGATAAGGCGGTGCAACGCAATCTTGGCTGGTTGCTTCGAAGTCCTCGACTGAAAGGCGAGAGCCGACTACTTAGAGCACCTGTACAGGCCGAACACACAACATTCCCGCCCCCACGACAGTGGCCGTGGTTAAACGTTCCAATCAGCAACTCGAAAACCGGCGGATAATTCCACTCCATTGCCGGAGCACTACCATTCCACCAATGGAACGCCTCGCTGGTAGCCCGCCAGAAAGTGTTTTCGCAAAGATTCTGCGAAGTAACGGATCCTCTAGCCCAGCCGCTACTTCAGACCCCTCCAGGCGTGTCTTTTGACAATGTCGGCGTCTGCAAAGCATTCACTCGACTTCCTCACACCCATCGGCTTAACCCTTTCCAGATCAGCGGAGCCCGCCTGTCACTGGACCACCCGGGTGACGAGAGACGCTGCGTGGGAAGTCCGCGTGTGAAGGAGTAGCGACTTTTCACTGCATGCAATTAGAGAGGAAAATCGTAAGATAGAAATATGAGAGGGGGCTCATGCCACCTCTCAATGTTTCTGCCTGTCTGCCACGGTCACTGCTCTCTTTCTCATTTTTTTCCATTTTTCCTCTGTCACACTTTCCGAGGCATTGACACTTTCTGCCTACTGCAATTGTTCACCTCCAGTTATTATTCTACTAGTTGGTCTGTCTTTTTTTCTAGTTATAACAGGGATCTCAGATTTGTTTGGATTGAATTCCGTTCTATACTGTCTGATGGTTTCTTTTCATGCATCCTCTCCCTGTTTCCCTAGACCATCAAGTCACCTATGAACACCATTGCCTTTAGATCGTCTTCTTCAGGTTTTTCCTGCTTCCTTAATCATTATCTCATCGAACAACACAATGAAGAGGAGGCGAGACAATGCACTGCCTGTTTCACATCACCTGTTTGCTGGAACCAATTCATCGTTTCATGCCCCACTGTCAAGGATCTCTGATTACCACGGCTCGTCTCCTCCTCTCTGCTTGTTGTATCTTTTTATTCTCTCTTCTTTTTAGTGCTTCAAGGTCTATCTTCTAAAGACACTATCAGATGTCTTTTTCTGCATCAAGAGAGGCCAGCACAAATGTTCCTCAAATTAATAGTGGTGTTACTGGAGCCTGCTCTCTGCAAATATGAAGTCAACAGTTTACCTCCCATGTCTCAAGCCTTGTTGTTCCTCTCTCAATTTGTTCTCGACTCTTGTTGGGATTTGGCTCTCTAGGATCCTTTCTTATACCTTGGCATATGTTGGTATCAGTTCCGTATGTCAGAGTTAAGTTAATTTGAAAGTTTACAGGCAGTTGGTCTTCGTTTGGTAACGTTGTTCATACCACAACTGACACTTGCAACACACTGAGGACGTTTCGCATGTATCGTCCGTGGTCAGGTACATTAGCGCTACCTGTAGGCGTCGCTACCATCTGTATATTCATGCAGACATTCCTCGCGGTTTTTCCGCATTTACGGGAGGCGTTTCGTAAGTGACGTAACACATTTTCTTTCTGAAAATAGGGTGGTTTTATTCAGGATCCAATTACACCATATTGTTACCCACTCTTTTGGCTGCAGATAATCTCCGTTCAATGCGACGACCTCAGGCGAACTTATTGGGAGGTCTTGTATGCCCGGCTGGAACCACTCTACTGGTCAAAGTCGAAGCAAACTTCCTGCTGTATCAATAATGTTCGCATCATCCACGTACAGCTTCCTATGGAGGGAATCCTTCATTGGGCCAAACAGATGGAAGTCTGAAGGTGCAAGGTCTGTGATCTAGGATGGATGAGGAAGAGCAGACTTATGAAGTTTTGTGAACTCGTCTCTGGTGTACCGTCTTGTTTGAAGCTTTGCATAGTCACGGCGAAGGAGAAGCTCGTTTGTATTTTTGTGGCGACGAACACAGTGAAGTCGTTTCTTCAATTTCCTGAAGCTGTCGTAGTACATTATTTTTAGCCAGTGGCCTTGCCGCAGTGGTAACACCAGTTTCCATCAAATCATCGAATTTCAGCGCTGTCGGGCACTTGGATTGGTCACCATCCTGGTCTGCTGAGTGCTGTTGGCAATTGAGGTGCACTCAGCCCTTGTGATGCCAATTGAGGTGCTACTTGATTGAGAAGTAGCGGTATTAGTCTAGAAAACTGACATATACCGTGACAGCGGTGTGCTGACTACTTGCCACTCCACATCTTCATCCGGCGACGCTTAAGGGCTGAGGATGACACGGTGTTTGTTTGTTTCTTTGTTTGTTTTCAGCACAGTACACTTCGTAATTGACATCAAACGGAATAACCCCTTCAAAGCTCCAGATGAGCGTCTCCATGACTTTACGGGCTGGCGGTGCGGCTTTGAACTTTCTCTTCGAAAGAAAAGTGTTGTGACATCACTCCATGGATTGCCGTGGTTTTCCGGTTCGAAGTGACGAACCCATGTTTCATCCCCTGTGAGGAAGTTCGACAGCAAATTGTCATGGTCATCCTCGTAAAACGCAATCATTTCCGTACTGATGCTCCTTCATTACTGTTGATGGTTGCCTATTAGGCGGCGTGGAACCCAGGCGGCCCATGTATTTGAGTACTCCAACAGGCGGCAGACTGTGTCAGCTGTACCATCAAGGAGGTCCAGTTTGCAGCGAGGTGTTTGACTGTGATCTGTCAATCACCACGAATGAGACTGTCTCCATGTTCCAATATTCCACGAGTCACAGCCGAGTGCGGCCGCCCGGCTCGCAGGAGATGGGACAAGTTTGCGCGGTCTTGTTGCGATGACCACAGACGCTTCGCCCAACGACTCACTGTGCTTTTGTTCGTTGGCATGTCTCTTTACACATTCTGCAGCGCCTACGCATATCTGCGAAACTCTGCTTTCCCGCCAAAAGAAAGTCAATGAGAAACACAGTTTTGAAGGCTACAGGGGCTGAAGAGCGAATATTCCACAACGTCCCTCAAAACAATTTTGCATTCTTTTCACCAAAAAATAGCCGGGAAAACAATCTGTTGCACTACTTGTGAATGCCGCTAGTATGTACAACCCCTGTACGTCACCTGTTTTGTTGTGATTCATCGGTGTGTCTTATCGTTTACAAAGAAGAAATGATGTAGATGGCACTAAGGTCCGAGCATCGTTAGGATGGTTACATCGAACGTCTTGCTCTACGGCCTCTGCGGGTCATTAAGCCCCACCAGAACCATTTGTCTACGTGTGTCAGCCTTCGGCCAGCAGGTGGAAGGGCAGTGGGTGAGAAGGGTCGGCACGTCGGCTGATTGTGCAGAAGATGAGCGCCGGTGACAGGCGGCCGGCGTAATGAGCAGGTCCTGCGCGGCCGGGGCGGCGCCGGTCACCCACCGGCCGGGTCGGCATTTGCATTTATATTGGGAGCAGGCCCCAGGGGTCAGCCTGCCGCCATGTCCCACCAGCTGCCGGCTCCCCCAAGGAGCGGCCTCCCAGATGATCATCTTGCTGGGAGAACATGCTGGCGCGTCGACCAGCAGAACGTCTTGACCAGTGATTCCGTCAAGATTCACATACATCAACTTCACCCGTGAGTGTAGAAGGCGGAAAACGATACGCCTTACAATATTTCTCACATGAGATCGTAACTACGAGACCGCAACTTGAAGGTATAAACACTTTATGTCTCAACTTTGTAAAGAAGGAAACATAAATCAGATACTGTTACTAATGCTACTTATTTACTCAAGTAGTTCTCTTGCCGGTTCTCGAACCGACCGGTTCCTCTTCAGACGGCTGTTCACGTCTACATTAATGAAAACAGATTACGACACTCGTATGTGCAGAAGGGGTTCAAATGATTCGAATGGCTCTGAGCACTATGGGTCTTAACATCTGAGGTCATCAGTCCCATAGAACTTAGAACTACTTAAACCTAACTAACCTAAGGACATCACACACATCCATGTCCGAGGCAGGATTCGAATCTGTGACCGTAGCGGTCGCACGGTTCCAGACTGAAGCGCCTAGAACCGCTCGGCCACACCGGCCGACTGCAGGAGGGGAACAGTAAGAGAGGAGAAGAGGTATTTCACTGAAGAGGACGGGCAAAGGTGTTAGAGGTGATAGAAGCATACATAAGGGTATTAAGCGGGTTTAGTTTACAAGCACAGCGCTGTGAAGCGTACAATTTGGTCGTAAACAGTAGCTTCAGTATGAAGAAAAAGTTAACAGATCTTTTTAGTAGTTAACGTCACACTTAAACATTACACATAACACCGTGCGTATTTTGACGTAATCTTTCACTGTCGGCATTTTCACACACCCAACACATATAGACAAAGCTCCACCCTACGTTTCTTCATTTTCCGTAGCCCTGGATGTTTCACTTCCATTGGCAGTGTCAGTCGATTCACTGTCACCTACGCTTGCCAAATTACTATGTCTGAACCATTTTGACTATCACTATTCGAGCCTCTACTACTTCCCGCATATATGATCATCTCCAGCGCTTGTTCCAGTAAGTCTCCATTTGAAATATATTCCTCTTCAATATTTTACGCGGTCACAGCGTTTCTCACTTCTTCCAATCTTCTTTTGTCATGGAACCAACTATTCATATAAGTCTTAGTAAGTGCCCATTTTGAATTTCACACTGACGTACAGCAACGCCTTTCTTGACTCTTGCCCGTACCAGCTCTTAGAGGGTTCAGTATGGAGGAAACCGTAACACTTTATGACCACTTTCGGTTAAAAAACTGTCTATTTTATAAGTTAGTTTGCGTGATTTCCTCATTTAGATGAATGAATATAATTAGAGTCTCACCATCTCCTCGTGGAAAGGAATTTCCTTTTCTGTTGACCAGGATATTATGGCTCTCCTCGTGGAGTTTTGAGGATGAGTCATTTGCTTATTGTGGTAAGGGTGTGATATTCAAGGAGGACAGTGTGAGATAGCAAATTCCATGACCCACTTTTCATAATCTGAGAGGTCCATTCCTCCTGTTTTATGGCCAGATTTAAATCTTACTTACGCATTCAGTGCCAACGGCCTTACAGCAGTGGTAACACCGATTCCCGTCAGATTACCGAAGTTAAGCGTTGTCGGGCTGGGCTAGCATTTGTATGGGTGACCATCCGGGCTGTCGAGAGCTGTTGGCAAGCGGGGTGCACTCAGCACTTGTGAGACAAACTGAGGAGCAACTTGATTGAGAAGTAGCGGCTTCGGTCTCGTAAACTGACATGCGGCCGGGAGAGAGGTGTTCTGACAACATGTCCTCCATATCCGCATCCCATGGCGCCTGCGGTCTGAGGACGACACGGCGACCGGTCGGTACACTGGGCCGTCCGAGGTTTGTTCGGACAGAGTTCAAGTTTTTAGGCATTCAGTAAAAAATAGTTCTCCCCACCTCGTGGATAGTGATAATTCTGCTCGCTTTCCAACGTGGTTGCAAAAGACCCTAGTGAATTGTCGCTCCATCTGAACGAGGACGTGTTGAATCATTAGATGGACAGAATCTAATATTTTCGTGTAATTCTGGCTACTCAAAGGCGAAGGAAATCACAAAAATCTGTTTATTAACTGTCAATAACTTCATATCTAAATAACTTATGTACATTAACTTTATGAAATGTAATTATTATTTCATAAATAATATTTAAAAGATATATCGCTATTCAAGCTGTGTCTGATTGCCATCGATTATAATACCTATTTTGTTTTAGAAAGTAAGTGAAGAGCGTTCCTGCTCGAATATCTCACTCTTGTCTATTAGCTTCTGTAGCGGTAAACCGCAATATAGTTGCGATCCTTGCTTACCTTTGATTAATCTGGTTATATATTTTTTTTTTTTGCAGACAAATGTGATGTGTCATGTGTTAATCATTTGTTATTAAATTAATGTAAATTAGTTAAGTCTCCTGAGTTCTCATTTTAACAGTCCTCCTAATAGATACAAAATACATGAAATGTTTTAATGCTTTATTGTTACAGCCAACGACCAAAACGAGATTTAAAGACTTTGGAGTGGGGTCGCATGGCCGAATTCAATTAGTATTCTGCCATTTATTCATTAGCGACTTGCTACAGCGTCCTTGAGGTTAGCCCGCATCTCGTGGTCGTGCGGTACTGATGACCATCGATGTTAAGTCCCATAGTGCTCAGAGCCATTTGAACCAACCTTGAGGTTAATTGCCGACCGTTACGAATCGGTTTTTCTATCTTGAATGCAAACGCGAAACCTTAAATGATCAGACCGCAGTCCCCAAGTCCCCAGGCGCCCGTAAATAACAGGTACCGGCACCGCAAAACTGATGGTGGTGCTTCTAAATTTTACAGTATTTTTCTAGAAGTTCGTTTGGTCACTGAGAAAACTGTATCTACTATCAACAACGTCTTTCAATAGTTTTCTTCCCACTGATTAATTTCAATTGGAATATAAAGTGAAACCATAACACATTTTAGTAATCTTGTTTGAGCAGAGGCGTCAATGCGACAAGTGTAAAATTATGTCTCGTTCGCATAGACAACAAACGACACTGAAGTCTGTGCTCTCCGATACTTTTTTTCCTGCTATTACATTGTTCCTGGAGAGGTTTTCAGTTATTTACCGTCTTCTTCCATCTAAATTCCACAGTGCGTAGAATTTTATGAAGTGTGTTTAAGCTTCCTTCAAAATGTATCGAACTCTATAATTTTTTGAGGATTACCTTCAAAGTTGGTCTTCTTTTATCTGTAACGTAGAAATTATTCTTCATGTGGGTAACGATCGAGGAAAGGATTGTACTAGGGACAGACGAAAGTGTATCTAATGAGAAAATGTCTTAAATTTATACAGTGATGGCAGGTGATAGAAAGGACGGGGAGAGTTGGTACAGAACGTTGAATTTCGAGGCCCCATTGGTGTTGCATCATTTCACAAACATTTGAGGTTTGATGCTATGTTCGTCATAAGAAATTCCACTTGTCGCAAGTGTGAAGAAAATCAAATTAGGACGTCTGAGCTACCACTCTCTGGAGCCGAATAACAAGGAGATGAGTTCTCATAGGTGAGATGGCATTCAGGAACTTTCAAAACTTTCTCTGCTTAGGGGTAAGAGTGTAAACTTATCCCCAGAAGAATATGGTGAAACTAAATTTAGTCAATACAACGAGCAGCTAACCACTCTAAAAATTCTGAAACTGGTAGCTACTTACATACAACTAACAAGAGAACAAGTAGACAGTGCGCTATTTAACACTAATGAGTCAACCGATTATATTAAACTTTGGTCGAACGTAATGTAGGAACGAATAAACCGTGAAACTGCTGGTAGCTCTGAGTCAACAGCAGAGTTTGCCGTTGTTTCAGTCGAAGACTGCTTCAAAACTGTGCGAGTCTGTTATCCCCTGAGGGTTCCAAACGCAGTAATACAACTGATACTGCTGACTTCTGAAAACGTCCAGCACTCGTCAATCTGCTCACGAAGGTGGTAGCAGAGCCATCCCCTTTCGATTTTCGTTACATTTGCAGCAAGTGAAGGTTCCTACGATGAATGAAGCAAACAGTCCCTAACGTTTGGAAGACAGACGTCGTATGTAATCAGTATTTGTGGCTATAAAGAACATATTTATACAAGGGGGAACTGGCATTATGCTTCATATACAATGAATCATACTACAATAAACAAGATTGTGAAGTAGGAAAATATTCTCTTGAACTCAACGTAAGTAAAACTAATCATTTCTTTTCTGAGCTTGTAGCAGTTATAAGTACAGAATCGCTAGAAAACACTTCCATATCAGCTCAAAGTAATTCAACAACGATTAACGATCCTGCGACTCTAAATAATAAGCTTGAACACAACTCTGATGATCGAAAAGTTTGAAACAAACGTGTGTTCCCGTCTTTGGACGTACGTGGCGAGAGTCGTGACCATTTAGGAGTGGGGAATACTCGTCAGTTACCTAGCAGTCAATCCCAGGCTGGTAGTACAACTGAATAAGGACGGAAGATTATAGTTCAACTTTCTGTCGACAGTGTGGTGATTAGAGACGGTATAACTGAAGATTATACCACAGATAAGACCACCAATGTCGACTAATTGTAAACAATCTGACCACCAGAGTGAAACTGTAGTCGCGATCTAACAGTTCGCAACAGACAGCCCAGAAACATATGTGATAGATGTAGTTCAGGACTACGCGAGGGTCCACTGCTCCGGAGAAGGGACTTGGAACACGTCCAGTGAAAACACTTAAGGATCTACCAACCCACCAAACGGAAAGATGAAGATTGAAAAGCTGAGTTTTCCGGCTTATGATAAGCGAGTGATATTTCGACTGAAAAAATCTAATCTAAAATCTCTCTAAAAAGTAAAAAAAATGTATATAAGACACAAATACTGAATCCTCGTCAACCGGCCACTGAGAAAGCAAGACTGAAGGCAATTTCGTGCCTGATTCTGAACCGATCTGCCGCACATACTAGCAACTGTCTGCGAAAAACACAAGCTGCATAACCTGGGGAATGTAAAAGCGTCCAGAACCGATATGCCGTCACAGTAGGGATTCTAAACTAACAATCTAGAAGAAATATCCGGATGCAATGTGATAGATCTGAAAGTGCAAGAACAGCGATATTGCCGAGCCGTTTTACACAATGGCGAAAGAGAATGGTATCTTTGCATCGGCGGTATATCATGACCGTGGTGATCATTGTTGAAAAGGTCTTGCTCTTTTCATTTTTAAATTTAAGGTTGACAGAAAATAATTACCGCTGTGTTTACGGGCGTTAACGTAAGTATCTCACACTGGCAACAGATTTTTAGTAGCATTAGAACTGTCACTATAAAAGATGTTCGACAGAAATGCTATTAAAATATTTGAGAATATTAAATTAATACTTGTTGCCTGCATTCAAACAGACAGAAGTAACATACTTGAAATTTGTGTTCACTTAGTCTGAAGCTACACGCAGATTTTACGGGAGGCACTTGCAGGGACTGAACTGCTCTTTCTACTGGCTGGCTACAGAGTTGACCTATTTCCAACAGAAACGCACTCTCCCAAGTCAGATACAGGATGTGTAACGAGTTTCACAAAGCTGAAGCTCTGACAGAGACACATGTGGTCAATCCGAAACATCCAAAACAAGTGAAGTTCTTGAAAATACGAAGTAGCTTTACAGTAAAATATAATTTGGAGCAAGCGAACGAATCCCATAAAAGTAGATAATTTTGAAGATCTTGTCCTCGCTACTATTCATTTTCATTCGACAGCCAATTAGATTCAGCTGAATTCTGTAGCCTGTTATATCAGGCCCGATGTACATTCTACTCTATCATGTTACGTTTGTCGGTGCTGAAATGGCTGGGGACAACGTAATGACGAAGAAAGAAAAGTAAATTACACTATTGATTAATGGCAGGAATTTTGTACATGATAAAGAAGAAATTGCACATATAAAATTTTCGCTCGTATACCTTCTTGTGTCTATTCAGATATACATATTCTTTCAAAATTGTAAACTTTTCCATAATCTGAGAACTAAGCAAGAGAAGTGAACTGGAAAAAACTAGTTGCAACATTAAATCGAACTGGAATGGATTCCGATAACAACAAACTGTTGCTTATATTTGAAGTCTACCCTGACCTTCATCTTCTTTCTCCTGGTCTTTAACCAGTACCTTAAAACGGGCGGCATGATAATTTTAATCTTTGGCAGTTTAACGGTAGTGGGTGGGCGGCGGCGCGGTTCCGTCCGTCCCTTTACGACGAACCTGCACCTACCTGTAAACATTGTCTCAGCATATCATCGGTAAAGAAGACGAGCGAAACCTACTGTACTTCGACGTGAACCAGGCTGCAGTTTAAGTCACTAATCTACATTTCGGGAGAAAGTTTTCACACGAAATGAAAGGTTGGAAATTTTGTCCTTAATTAATATATTCTGAAACTTAGGTGAACAAGTATCACTGCCAAACCCGTGATAGTCTAACTCAGTCCCTCTCAATCCCTTTCACTCACGTTAGCAAGTTTATGCTGTTGCATTCCACGAAAACGTAATAGCTACAAAAATACGGATTGTTATTGACTGAGATTGCTCGACAAATATTAAGTCTTTCGGTACCTAATGCAGTCACAGTTTTTAGCCGCCGGCGTGCTCAATACGCCACGCGGAATTTATGTCTTTTCTCGTCACAAAATTCACTTAAAAATTCCGAAATTTCTACACATCCATCGGGATAGTTATGCCGTCACTTTACAACACTTTTGACGTATGAAACACTGCTAGATCCGGCAACTTATCATTTCCATAGGAACTGCTACTACACACGTCTGAACTGTTTCATGGCTAGGCTCCGACTCCTCTTAAATACTTTAAGTCTTCTCTACCAGCAGAGAAAGGCGTGCGAAGAATACTGCTTTACCACTGGTCAGTTTACTCAATAGCAAAACAACATTCTCCAGCGTCAGTCCGCACTTTTCATCAATAACCAATCGCAAAATAGTAAAACTAGCGACTGCACTTTTTAAAGACGTAATTATGTAATATGCTGAAGTTTTGTTTATGCATAAAGTTATTTACTATTGTTATTTATGCCTGAATTAACTTTCCTTTTACCATAAACTGACTTTACAAATCTATTCTACAAAAGTCCCCTTTGTCCACATCCATACTTCTTCGAAATGTTCCCACACTAAATCCCACTACATAACTCGTTAAACAATTATCTTAATATTAACCTTAAACCACACTCACGCATCATTCATACTGCTAAAACACATTTATAACATTTTACATACACAAAAAGACATAATAATACTTTATGAAAATACTAGAACAGTTTATGAAAAACATTCTATTACTTTTTTTGTTTTTCGACCGTAGCGGTCTTGCGGTTCCAGACTGCAGCGCCTTTTTTTTTATTATAAGACGCTACCCTTTTTTGTTTCCTTTTTTAATTTTTTTTAAATTTTTTTTATTTTTTTAATTTTTTTTTTATTTTTTTAGAAAATTACCTCTTCCACTTCAGGCGTTGGCCCCTATCACCCATACCACCCCCAAAACCTATGTAGCCTAAAAACAAAAACAAAGCTAGTGCCACCGCCACTTTCATCCTGAAGCTAACTAGGACGGCCGTTCGCCGCCACTTCAGGTTCCACCAACGAACAAAAATTAAATATGCCTCTGAACTTTGTATAAAAAAATAAAATAAAAGAAGAAAGGAAAGGGTAGAATACTTTATTAAATTTTATTTGTTGTTCATTTTGTTCTTATTTTGTTCTTGTGTATTTATTTGGATTTGAAAGCAGGTCTCCTGCCCACGGTTTTTTTTTTTTTTTTTTTTTTTTTTTTTTTTTTTTTTTTAATGTGCGAGCAGTCACAGTTAACCAAGCCTGGAAAACTAAAACAGAATGAAGACGCCATCGAAGATATGAGACATAAAGAGCATGAAAAGAAAGCTACCACGTCGTAGTGAGGCTTCCCAGCGACTGCGCCCACTGATAAGATTGTTCAATATATGGTCGTTTGCAGTTCGTTCTGACCTCATCTGCCACTGCCTGGAACATTCCAGCTACTCGGCGGGCTGTGAAAGGCACTCCATAGGTAGTTTGCGAAGCACTGTCGATATCTGGTATGCCCGGAAATAGCATGATGTCTTTCTTGCAAATAGAGCCAGAAGTCAAGGAAATCCTTGTGTCCGTCACTACAGAGGTAATGGACGGCATGTCCACGTATCCAGGTGACAGAGTTGGTTCGAGTCTTGGGGTAAAGTGTCTCATCCGGAAACAATAACGTGCGTGCAGATATATGCTCCGGCCTAACTCGCAAGAGATAAGCCAGCATCTGCCGCACTAGGTGCCAAACCGGTTCCGCCTCTCCACAGCTGAGGCGGTGCTCGTCAGAATCTACTGTATTACAACCCACACAATTGGGAGATTCTGTCATGTGGATATTGTAGAGACGTTCTTGCGTCACGAGCTTCCCATTAACGACGACGTACCATTGAGAAACAACATCGGAATCAAGCATGGCATCGTGTACAGTCTTCCACACCACGCGCCACCGTGCGTCAGGATATTTTAGTTCGACCACATTTAGGGGGCGGCGTTGCAGCATGTCATGATATAGGCGTCGAGTTGTGGCCATTTGTGGTGTCGTGAGCGCGACACTGCAATAACTTTGTTCTAAATAGAAACGTCCTATATAAAAGAGGGGCGCTGGGATGTCCTGTAGTGGCACCGGCGCTCTTAGTGAAGCAGGACGTAGCGCCGTCAGAAGCAGACTCGTGAGGCTCGTAGGACAACGGCGCAGCAGACTTAAATGTGAGCTAACATAGAGGGCAATGGCCCTATCATGGACGTTAACTGGGCCGAGACCACCTTTTTCCTTGGGGAGGGTAAGAGATACGTATCTAATCTTCAGTAATATACCAGTGGTGACGAAGTATCCCAGCGCTGCCATAATGCTACGAGCCAAGGGCTTCGGAATGGGTAGCGTTTGGGCGACATGCGGTATGCGGGACGCAAGGTATACATTGGCATAATACGCCCGCTGAACGATGTTGAGGGATCGCAAGCGCTGATTTGCAATTCCGGCCCTAATTTGGTTAAGAAGGCGTCGATAATTGAGCGTCGTCGCGCGTCGCATGTCGTTCATGAAATCTAAGCCCAAGCAGCGTACAGTATCACTGAAGCGTAAGGGGGCAATGTGTTCCTGCGGTAGCCCAATCCCGATGCTCAAGGCGACGGACTTGTCAACGTTGATTTGGCTACCAGAAGCTGTACCGTAGGTTGCAATCCAGTCCAAAGCCGCGGCCATATCGTCAGTTCCTCGTATGACGATCAGCAAATCATCCGCATATGCGGTGCCGCGATAGATGGAGCCGCCGAACTGTATCCCAGTGAGCCTGTCTCGGAGACCACACAACAAGGGTTCTAAGGCCAATGCAAACAACAATGTTGATAATGGACATCCCTGTCGTACTGATCGGCGGATCGGCATGGGTGCCGTCAGTCTTCCATTGACAAGAACTCGAGAAGTTGCACCACGCAGAAGGTGTGTCAGCACTGTGATAAAGGGGTCGGGGTATTCCATGCGCCGTAGAACGGCCGTGAGGAAAGTGTGGCCCACACGGTCAAAAGCCTGGCTAAAGTCGATAGACGCGAGGGCTGCCGGCAAACGTCTCACCCGTGCAAGGGAGATGAGATCTCTGTAACGACATAACGCAGTTCTGATGTTGTTGGGTCCCCCCAAGGACGTCTGATCGCCGGACAAGACGTGCAGTAGTGTGCCGCGAATACGTTCTGATAGCAGCCTCGAAAAGATCTTGAAGTCGCTGTTCAATAACGTTAAGGGACGATAGTCGCGGACATGATTCCGTCCCTTCGGCTTATGGATGGGGACAATCAGACCTTCCAAGAATGGTGCAGGCAATGTTATATCCGGGGACATCAATTCCTGGCAAATTTCAATCAAACACGGTAGCAACAGTTGTGTAAAGGCTCGATAGAACTCTAATGGTAACCCATCGATTCCTGGTGATTTATGGGGAGCACCTTTACCAATGGCGTCGAGCACTTCCTCTTCTGTCACTTCTCCCAGTAAATTCGGTACCATGTCTGGTGAAACTGTACCGTGGACATGTGCTGAAACGGTGTCTACCGTCGCCATATCAGGGAACACTGCTGAATAAAGTTGAGCGTAATGCCCATAAAAGGCTTCTGCTATATCTGCTTGTTCTACCACATGTCGACCGTCGTCGGTTATCATGTCGGTTACCAGTGCCCTGCGGCGCCTCCTGCGTTCTATGAGCACGTGGTGCATAGATGGCCTTTCTGATTGTACCCCATCATGTCTGGAGCATGCGACCGTATAACAGCGCCTTGTAAATGATGGCGTGCTAAGGAGACGAGCTGCGCTTTCGCGCGATTGACTGTGATCTGCCTGTCAGGTGAGGGCTCTATAGCAAGACATTCCCGTAGGACGGTGTAATAAAAGTTTTCCGTGCTCCTCCTCCATGCCGCTGCTTCCCGGCCGTAAGCCATGAAGGTGCGTCTAAGAGCAGGCTTCGCACATTCAATCCACCAACTGAGGGTCGATCGGTACCGACCACGACGCCGTAAGGACGCGTTCCACGACTCTTCGACAGCACCTTTACATGCCGGCTCGTCCAGATGGGCGACGTTCAGTTTCCAGGGGGGGCCTACTGCGCCACACACGTGCAGGTTTGAGGGCAATGGTGCAAATATAGGCTGTGTGGTCGGTGAATACAGTGGGCCAGAGCTCTGCTCCTCTCGTCGCCGTCGAAAGGGTGCTTGTGACGTAAATCCTGTCCAACCGACTTGATGAATGGCTTGTATAATGGGTGTAACCAGGAGCTGGGCCATGGATGTGGCGCCACGTGTCAATCAGGTGGAGGTCAGGCACTAGCATTTCCAATTCCGCACACGGGACGTGATGTGGCTGCTGATCAGATGGAGATAATGTACAGTTAAAATCTCCTCCGATCACCATATCGTCATGTGGCCCATAAATAGACGCGTAATATCTTCCGAAAAAAAGCGGGCCCGATCTCTCCGTCTCCCTGATCCTGAAGGGGCATATACATTGATGAGTCGTACACCGTTGACAGTTACTGCCATGGCTCTTGCACTCGGTAAGTACAGTACGTCCGTAGCCGCCAAACCGTCCCGTAACAGAACAGCCACACCACAATCGGTAGAAGAGGCGTGGGAGATGTGGGCGGTATATCCGTAGAAGTCAGGGAAACTAGCGACACATACTTCCTGTAAGAGGGCCACGTCGATGTCCGCCGCATCAAGCATGCGTTGGAGCATTGTCAGTTTGTGTGGTGCCCTTATCGCGTTGATATTGATTGTGGCAAGGCGAAAGGTGTGCTGCCTAGCCTCTTCACCTAGGGTAGACGCCATGGCAATAAAAGCTAACCGCAAGAGATGCCGGACCCACCAAACCCGTTACAAATTATGAGTCGTTCACGCTAGTAGTGGCATCCCCAATGCCGCCCCCTCCGCTGTCACCCGTGCCCTCTTCAGGAAGTTCCTCAACATCGTCCGACCACAGTGGGTGCAACACGATGCTGTGTGGCTGATCGTCACCTAAATCTCTCTCACGTACGTCGTCTTTGGTAGAGGTAGACGGATCGCCATCCATCGACGCGACCTGCCGCGTTTGTGGTGCAAGAAGTAACTGGGCACTCGTAGTATGGGCAAGTGAACCGTCTACACCACTTAGATCCTCAGCAGGCGCAGCATCCATGCTGTCTGATGAGATGTCACCTTCTTGACCGGCCGTGTGTAGGAGGCAATCGTCAGAAGGGGTCCACCGACGTCGCTTGCGTCGTCGGGGCGAACGTTGCTTTCGAACGTGGACATCCGTATCCGAGTGTGGGAGGCAATCCAGCGTCGTATCACCTTCCGCTAGGAAAGCCGCGGTCGGGACAATGTTCGCGTCCACGTCCATCGCGTTCTGAATGTTATGTTGCGTCTGGAGTCCGTGGGACTGTTGCTGCTGTTGTTGCTATGGAGGGGCGACATATGGCATGGCACCGAGGGTCCTTCCTCTTCCTCCCGTGGTACTTCTGGCGTCGATGGATGTGTCTGATCGCCCGTTTCGTTCTCAACTATGGTGCGCATCGTCGTCTGACCGTACGTCAGGGGCAGGATTGTCGTCCCCGTCGGGGAAACGGAGTCTCCCACTGGTATCTGCGTAATTCTACGTTGTAAGCAGCTCGATCGAACATGGCCTTCCTGCCCACATCCGGAACAGGTACGCGGTTGACCGTCTTACATGATGATTGCACGACAGCCACAGATGTTCAAATAGGACAGGCACATATTTCTTGAGCTCAAGTTTAATTTGGCGCACACCATTGTAGACGTTATACGTCGAGAAAGTTTGCCACTTTTCTGCAACGTGGCTGATAACATTGCCATATGGTCGGAAGGCGTCCTTGACAACTTCCTCTGGGACCTCGAAGGGGAGCTCAAAAACTCTTACAGTCCTTAGGCCCATGCCTGCATGATCCACCGTCACTGCACCGATATGCCCGTCAGAATGTTTGAATCGGAGAGAGTTCGAGTATTTAGAAACCACTGTCGCGCAGACCTCTGCACTGGTCATTTTAACATAAACCACGCTCGCCGTTATAGAAAAATGTATTCCGACGACAGTCGCCGGATCTAAACGTAGATCGTCGCGTATGAACTGTTCTATTTCATAGGCTCGAGGACGCGCGTGATCTGGTTGGAAAGTAATTTTGATCGTATTGTGGCGCCATGTGTGTGCCATAATCGGACTGAACTTGGAACAAATACAACTCGCGCCGCGAGAAGGTAAACACAAGCAAGCGCTCACGGACGCGCACGGCGAGGCGCAGCGGACGTCCTCGCCCCACCGCAGCCGAAAGCAGACTGATTACTTTAGTGCACTCTAGAGGGCACAATCTAAACTAAATCTTAGTCCCCTATCCAATACCGTCCTCTATCGGCTGATACATAAACTACATGCGCATCCAGTCTTGCGTCACCATCTGTCACTATCCAGCTCTGAGACACATCTCCCACTTAACCGCCTCCAAGGTAGGATCGGTATATGGCGCTACGCCTCAAGTGGTCGGATGTCGTTCTTATAGCCACCTACTCATCCCCATCACGGAATTTGTGAACCAAATTGTCTACTCTAGTCTTATGCCGTGTACAGTGCACTAAGATTTTGCAATTGTTTGCTGATCTATGCTACACAGCAGCGCTTCTGTCTTCCGATGTGCTCTGCAATGTCCTTCTAACAGGCATGTATGTGTGAGGGGACAGGCGCTACTGCCATCGACAGCTGTATGAAAAGCCGGCCGCGGTGGTCTAGCGGTTCTAGGCGCTTCAGTTTGGAACTGCGCGACCGCTACGGTCGCAGGTTCGAATCCTGCCTCGGGCATGGATGTGTGTGATGTCCTTAGGTTAGTTAGGTTTGATTAGTTCTAAGTTCTAGGCGACTGATGACCTCAGAACTTAAGTCGCATAGTGCTCAGAGCCGTTTGAACCATTTTTTAGCTGTATGAAATACAGCGAAAGAGCACAGGCACTGCAGTGTAGTATTTCGTGCCACGACAAGGCACTGGGAATAACAGCAACTCTACGAGGGCAGGCCGTAGATACACAGTGACATACGGGAGTTTGTATCGGTCTTGGAGGCGTGCACGGATGGCCGAGGCGCTTAAGGCGACCGCTCACGTAAAGCGAGAAATCCGGGTTAGAGTTCCAATTCGACACAAATTTTCGTTGTCGCTTATACGTTGTGCAGCTGTAGTCTGATTATATTCCCAATTGCGGATAGATTTCTTGTTTGTTAATCGTTTAACTAAAGCGGGACTTGGTTTGTCCGTCATTCTCCTGGCTGAATGTGGGATACAGCCTAAAACACCGTATCCAGGCTCCCCCTCGACTTCAAGCCGCCGGGAGGATATGATCCGGTGCCGGAGCTCCTCCCTGAGTCTCGGAAACGGCATGCTAACGCGCGTAGCTACCATGCGGTTTGTACTCTCTCCGATGAAGAAATAACATGATATGACACATATACTAGGAGATTATAACGAGTCTGCCCGTCTTTAGAAGGACCGCCGGCCGGAGTGGCCGTGCGGTTAAAGGCGCTGCAGTCTGGAACCGCAAGACCGCTACGGTCGCAGGTTCGAATCCTGCCTCGGGCATGGATGTTTGTGATGTCCTTAGGTTAGTTAGGTTTAACTAGTTCTAAGTTCTAGGGGACTAATGACCTCAGCAGTTGAGTCCCATAGTGCTCAGAGCCATTTGAACCATTTTTAGAAGGAACTGTGGTTCTGTGACGATTATCAGTTATTTTAGTATTTCTCATGAACAGTTCGCTATGTGACGAAAACTAATTGAACTGGAAATCGTGACAAAGTCAATAGGTGCTTTGTTAATATAATGAAAAGGAACGTAATGAAATATTCGCGCATTTCATTAAATGACTCTTCATAATACAATAGCATTTTTCAAATGCACAAGCCTAATCTCTGCATAGGAATAGTTGTGATGTACAATTGTTGGTTCTAAATTCGTGCAAGCATATTATTGAATCAATTCTACTATATTTTTACACAACAATTTTAATGTGGTAGCTTATAGGATGATTCAGTTGTCAGTACCAATGGGCTTTAAATATCATGCAAGATTTTCAAATTCTCTCGCTGAATGTGCAATCTATTACTCCTTCAGAAAAACATGAACAAGACGTTTTTCTTGGAAATTTAATGTAGTGAAATTTGGTTCTACGACACGTTTATGCTAGAGGCCGTAGTTCTCGAATTATTGAAGGAAAACGTACAAAAGCGACCTTCATACACGTTTGTCTTGAATAATTCAAAAATCGTCGTCTCCAGTGAAAACGTGTCCCAGAACAAAATTTAACTGGATCATTTTTACTGCAAAAAGGCCCTGTTTATTTTTCAGTAGGACAAACAGTTTGCACATAGCAATCGCGAGAATTTGATAATCTCGCGCAATGTTTTTGGGGGGATTGCGGGTTGCATAAAACACATCGCTTGGAGCAGCTGAATCGCCCTGTATATCCTACAACTACACATTTATTTATAAATGTATGAAATAAATAAACAAATACCTGTGTTACTGAGACCCTTAGTTTGTTCCTTTCACATTGCCATCTTACTCTGTTTTTTGTGTATACTGTCGTTGGAACTCACTCCCTAGGGGTAAGATAGATACTGCCTACAGGAAAATTAAAGAGACCTTTGGAGGAAAGAGAGCCACTTGTATATCAAGAGCTCAGATGGAAATGGAAATGTCGTGTGGCTAGGGCCTCCTGTCGGGTAGACCGTTCACCTGGTGCAGGTCTTTCGATTTGACGCCACTTCGGCGACCTGCGCGTCGATGGGGATGAAATGATGGTGATTAGGACAACACAACACCCAATCCCTGAGCGGAGAAAATTTCCGACCCAGCCGGGAATCGAACCCGGGCCCTTAGGATTGACAGTCTGTCACGCTGACCATTCAGCTACCGGGGCGGACAGCTCAGATGGAAACCCAGTTCTAAGTAAAGAAGGTTCAAATGGCACTGAGCACTATGGGACTTAACGTCTGTGGTCATCAGTCCCCTAGAACTTAGAACTACTTAAACCTAACTAACCTAACGACATCACACACATCCATGCCCGAGGCAGGATTCGAACCTGCGACCGTAGGAGTCTCGCGGTTCCGGACTGAGCGCCTAAACCGCTAGACCACCGCGGCCGGCAGTAAAGAAGGGAAAGTACAAAGTTGTAAGGAGTGTATGGAGGGTCTATACAAGGGCGATGTACTTGAGGACAATATTATGGAAATGAAAGGGGATGTAGATGAAGTTGAAATGGGAGGTATGATACTGCGTGAACAGTTTGACAGAGCAGTGAAAGACCTGAGTCGAAACAAGGCCCCGGGAGTAGACAACATTCGATTGGAACTACTGACGGCCTTGGGAGAGCCAGTCCTGACAAAACTACCATCTGGTGAGCAAGTGTATGAGACAGGCGAAATACCCTCAGACTTCAAGAAAAAAATTTAATAATTCCAATCCCAAAGAAAACAGGTGTTGACAGATGTGACAATTACCGAACTATCAGTTTAATAAGTCACAGCTGCAAAATACTAACGCGAATTCTTTACAGACGAGTGGAAAAACTGGTAGAAGCCGACCTCGGGGAAGATCAGTTTGGATTCCGTAGAAATGTTGGAACTCGTGAGGCAATATTGACCCTACGACTTATCTTAGACCTTAGATTAAGGAAAGGCAAACCTACGTTTCTAGCATTTGTAGACTTAGAGAAAGCTTTTGACAATGTTGACTGGAATACTCTCTTTCAAATTCTAAATGTGGCAGGGGTAAAATAGAGGGAGCGAAATGCTATTTACAATTTGTACACAAACCATATGGCAGTTATAAGAGTCGAGGGGCATGAAAGGGAAGCAGCGGTTGGGATGGGAGTGAGACAGGTTTGTAGCCTCACCGCGATGTTATTCAATCTGTATATTGAGCAAGCAGTAAAGGAAACGAAACATTCGGAGTACGTATTAAAATCCGTAGAGAAGAAATAAAAACTTCGAGGTTCTCCGATGATATTGTAATTCTGTCAGAGACAGCAAAGGACTTGGAAGAGCAGTTGAACGGAATGGACAGTATCTTGAAAGGAGGGTGTAAGATGAACATCAACAAAAGCAAAACGAGGATAATGGAATGTAGTAGAATTAAGTCGGGTGATGCTAGCGGATTAGATTAGGAAATGACACTTAAAGTAGTAAAGGAGTTTTGCTATTTGGGGAGCTAAGTAACCGATTTTGGCCGAAGTAGAGAAGATATAAAATGTATACGGGCAATGGTAAGGAAAGCGTTTCGGAAAAAGAGAAATTTGTTAACATCGAGTACAGATTTAAGTGTCAGGAAGTCGTTTCTGAAAGTATTTTTATGGAGTGTAGCTATCTATGGAAGTGAAACATGGACGATAAATAGTTTGGACAAGAAGAGAATAGAAGCTTTCGAAATGTGGTGCTACAGAAGAATGCTGAAGATTAGATGGGTAGATCACATAACTAAGGAGGAGGTATTGAATAGAGTAGAATTGGGGAGAAGAGGTGTTTGTGGCACAACTTGACAAGAAGAAGGAACCGTTTCGTAGGACATGTTCTGAGGCATCAAGGGATCACAAATTTAGCATTGGAGGGCAGCGTGTAGGGAAGAGAGCGTAGAGGGAGACCAAGACATGAATACACTAAGCAGATTCAGAAGGATGTACGTTGCAGTAAGTGCTGGGAGATCAAGAAGCTTGCACAGGATAGAGTAGCATGGAGAGCTGCATCAAACCAGTCTCAGAACTGAAGACCACAACAACAACAACTGTCGTTGCCCATTGATCTTATTTGCACTTTTGTTTATGCTATTGTATGTTTTCTTTATGACGCAAACGTTCTCTTTGTAAAGCTTATAAATTAGCTTCTTGAACCGTGCGTGGCTCGACGGTTAGCTCACTGGACTCTTATTCGGTGTGACGCCGGTTCAAATTTCTGCCCGACAATCAAGATTTATGTATATTTCGTTATTTCCTTAAACTGGTAAAGGCAAATGTCAGGGTGATTCGTCTGAAGAGGACACTGACGATTGCCATCTACGTTCTTCCCTAAACCGAGCCTGCACTCCTCTAGTGACCTCGTTGCCGATGGACTATTAAAATTTACTTTCCTCTTTTTATTTTCACGAATAACTTAGAAAATATGCAGACGAAGTAACTTTAGGACTGGGTGACGGCGAGAGTTAAAAACAAATTAATTCCGTACGTAATAGTTTTATTTTTCAATACTTTTACAGATCACACAGTGCAGAAATGCACAACTGCCCCTATTATTGTATGGTTAAAATTATTAACGGCATTTATATAAGCACTTGAGTATAAGTAAGGAGCTGATCATTGTCTTTGTATAATGGATGGGACTTGGATGAGGGAATTATTAACAGTGTTTCTGAATCATCGGGTTTCTTACTTTTACTGGTCGGTACTAGCAGAAATAAGTCTTTGTCTTCGTAGGAACTAATTTTTACCTTACAGTTTTACACGTCGCTACACAATTCGCGTAAACTACATTGTGCTCTATGCATTGATTGGTCTCTAAGATTTCTTAAAAAACAAATGTCACAAAAATGGACCGAATCCACAATGGAGTACTCACCGCAGGGTTTCAGTTTTACATTGTCAATTCGCAGTGGGTTGCGTGGAGCTGTGCGACACTAAATTTGTCCTCTGTATGCGCTTCGTTAAGACTCTTCCTGCTCGTAGAGACTTGGCTACATACGTCACAGACCCGGCTGATGCCGAACGGCTCACCCCTCAATAATGCCAACACGTTCCTCAGCCGATGGCATTACATACTGCCTGTATGTAACGAGCAATTTCAAAGTAAACACAGCGATGCAGTAACCGGTTCGCGGAACTCTGGCGTTTTCTTTTGCAAATACTGGCGGGAATTCGCAAGCCGCTGTTATTGACTGAACTTTCCACACTGGTGGGTTGTGAAGAACGGCCTTTTTTTCCCACGTTTCTCAATTCGTGAGTTCCCGTGTTAACTCAGACACGTACGCCATCGAACAATATATCTCTGCAGGGACTTCAAAATATTTACTATCCTTCTTGGCACAACGTTTCGGGTCAGTTGTTTTGACTTGACGAATCTCTGTTTAGCGTGGGTCTATTCGTTTATCGCCTGGGTGCCCTTTCAGACACCACAGCGGAACTTTGGTCAACCGTTACGAATGCTGCGTTCTCCATATGTTTGCGACTCGTCTTGCGTTTGTGTGCTCTATTCATTATTGTGAAACAGGAAATCAGCCGCGCGTTGTACTAAATGTGCGAAAACCCACGCTGACGATACTTGGTGTAGCAGATAGAAAGGCCAACAACAGAACAACAGCCGTTCATAACGTGCAGAGTTTCCTCTCGTAAGATGAACCACGCAGTGAAAAAGCGACTGCCATAGTATTTCAGACGATTTGGTTCCATGCAGGCTCAGGTCAACAGAAACCGACCCTTATTTTAGCTTCAGCACGACAGTCGTAGTTCTTGATAAAATCAATATATAATATTTATCTCGCCACGGATATTGTAATAACTATAATTAATTTGTTAACCAGTTAGATGGGTGACAGGCAGTAACTTAATGACACGGATTTGCGAACTCTAGTTCAACTCACTCTTCTGGAATATACCTTTCTTAAGAGATGTTAAATCGCTCCGTATTTGGAATATCTCAAACTCAAAGCATTGAAACAACGAGAAATGAAAATTATGAGGAAAATCTGAAGGCTCACAAAGATAATTCTGAGCTTAGATTTACCTACTAATAGCTAATACAAAAGACTAACAGTAATTAAAAAGACTCTAAAGGAAACTAATACACGGGAAACAATCATGCATGATATATCGAAGCTTAGAATCGTAATTAACAATCACAAATATCTATGAAATTTCCGGTGAACTGCCGGATGGCAGTAACTTACTGCCATGATGTTTCGGCGCAGAGTCTGTCCCTCTTACCTTGTGTTTTGAAATTAGCCTACCTATTTTGGCGGAAATATTTCCAGTACATGGCATCATGCTCATCCTCTTCCTTGGCCTACCATTTATATGCTTGCCGTTTGTATGTCCGTATCTGCTATGAAAACTGATGATCTGTTAGATTACTGTCAGTTTGGCCTTACGAAAAGTAAAAGAAAACACTTTCATAGGATTTGTCGACCTGGAGAAAGTGTTCGACAATGTCAAATGGTGGAAGATGTTCGAAATTCTGAGCAAACCAGAGGTAAGCTATCGGGAAAGATAGGTACAAGAACCAGGAAGAAACAATAAGACCACGAACGAAGTGCTCGCATGAAAGAGGTTATACGACAAACATGTAGACCTACCTCCCCCCCCCCCCTCCCTCCAACCGGTCAATCCATACATCAAAGAAGCAATGACAGAAATAAAAGAAAGGTTCAAGAGTGGGACTACAAATCAAGGTGAAAGGATATCAATGTTGAGATTCGATGGTGACATGGCTATCCTCAATAAATAGAAGTATTACAGGATCTGTTGAATGGAATTATCAGACTGATGCGTACAGGATACAGTTTACGAATAAACCGAAGAACGATGAAATAATGAGAAATAGTAGAAACGAGAACATCGAGAAACTTAACGTCATTGCCAACTAATACTTCTAATACTAACAAAAAGGGCATTCCTAGTCAGGAGAAATCAGCTAGTATCAAGCGTGGGCCTTAATTTAAGGAAGAAATTTCTGAATGTGTACGTTCCGAGCAAAACACTGTATGGTTGTGAAACATGGACTGTGCGAAACCGGAACAGAACAGAATCGAAGAATCCGAGATTGCTCAAAATTAGGTGGACTGATAAGGTAAGGAATGAAGAGGTGCTCCGCAGGATATAAAAAGGAATTTATGGAAAACATTGACAAGAAGAAGGGACAGGATGTTAGGACATCTGTTAAGACATTAAGGAATTACTTCCGTGGTACAAGATGGTAGAGGGAGTTGTAGATGGTAAAAACTTCAAAGAAAGACAGAGACTACAGTGATCCTGCAAATAATTGAGGACGTAGGTTTGAAGTGCTACTCTGTGATGAAGAGTTTGGCCAGAAGAGGAATTCATGGCGGGCCGCATCAAACTAGTCAGAAAACTCACGATCGGAAACATAAAGCGTCTGTTAAGATAAATATTCATTTTGCTGGAACTCAGTTTAAGGGTGTTCAATTTCGGCTTGCGGGGGACAGGCGTCTAAGTTCATATGGGTTCGATGAATCAAAGCCTTCAAACCGCCCGTTCTGTCTGCTGGATGGAGGCAATTAGTTTTCTGTAAATGTCTTTTTGAGTGTACCTTCAAACTATCGAATGTCCAAGTGTCCCGTTGCACTAGAACGTCTAGAACTGGCATGCAACCTTCTTTCCTTAACTGCACAGTATATTTTACTGTTGCAGAAGCTTTCGCAGATCGTCTAAACAAAGACGCCAAACTACGAAAGTATCATCAACGTATCACCAAGATACTGTCGGTTTAAGTACTGCTGGGTATTGCTCGCTCCTCGAAAGATTCCACAAGAACATTGGACACCCGAGGAGATAAACATCTCTTCATGGCGACACCACCACATTGTTCACAAAATTCGTTGCTAGAAACAAAATTATGCGGAGGACACAGTGTGCCCAATCAGTGTTACGTCGGCACCAAACCTTTTGCCGATGAGATGCAGCAATTCCACCAGTGACATCTTTGTAGAATTTAAGACACCAAAACTGACTAATAAGTCTTTGCTTTTCGGTTCCAGGGAACTAGAACTGATGAAAAGATCAGCGGAATTTCTTCTATGATGCGATGAGCACAGTGGGTCTGACGCAAAGTAGTTGACTAAATCACATTTAGCTGCTTCAGTACTACTCGCAATAGATCTAGAGGTACTGATTTTGTGTGGATGATAGGCAAATTATACAGCCTAGTTGGATCTGAATTAAGTGGTCTCACTCTCTTAATTGCCTCCAAGCGAGGAGACGCACTGGTTAGCTCACTGGATTCATATTCGGAAGGAAGACCATTATAGTAGGTATCCGGCCACTCATACTTAGGTCTTCCAAGATTTTCCTAAATCGTTCTACGTAAATACCGGAACATTTCCTTTCAAAGCGCATGGCCGATTTCCTCCCCCTTTATTCACTAATCCGAGTTTGTGCTCCGTTTCTAATGACTCCGATGTCGATGGTCCTTCCTCCCTTCCTTTTTCTTAATGACCACTTTTTCTAAAGAAGTAGGAGTCCAAAGTTCCGCTGTTTTCCTCATCAGGCGGTTAGAAGGTCCCCTATCAATCACGCCATCGCCGAATCAGCTAATAATGGAACGAACGGAAAACACTAATATGACGACGGCACAGGAGGGTGGGACACAAGATATCGTGGAATAACTTTGGCGGAACTAGAGGGATCTGGAAAGGATAGGGATTGCAGCAGAAGACAGTGACTGGACAATATCCAGTAAACAACTGGAGCCACTAGGTGTTACTTTAATGTTAAGATGTTGGAACAGCAGAGGAAGTCGGGGCGGCCTGCACCAAATCAGTGAGAAGACTAATGATTGAAATAGGTCCACAGCCCTCCATAGGTCCCTGCAAGCCCCGTTGAATCTCTCCCATTGTATATGATTGCAGCTGCCGGCCAGCGTCTGTGACACTCCATGTGTTTATTGTAGCGTCCGCCAAACTGACGGCGTGTATGGCCACTGCTATACTCCCGGTGTAACATAAAACATGATTCATCAGACAAAGTCACAAGTTTTCGTCAATTCACGATCCATTGTCGTTGACACCGTGTCCACTGTAATTATAACTTTTTTCCTACGGTCAACATGGTAGCACATTGGCATCGTGTGTTGAAGAGCCCCATTTTCACAATGTGAGCTGAACGACGTGCTCTGTAACCCTTTTCTCTGCACCAGCATTGTATTCTGCCGTCAGGGCTGCCACAGGAGCTATCTTCCTTTACGTAGCGGGCGAACCTAAACGTCCTGTCATGACACGTAGACTTCCTACTCGCTTACATAGGGGTTTCAGAGTCTTTCATCCTCTTTCCGTAGACAGTGACTACAGTAATAAGCTAATAGACTACTAGCTTAGCTGTTTACAATGTACTCGTTCGGAGATGCCGAGGAAAAACTATACTGAGGTGACAAAATTCATGGAATACATCCTAATATCGTGTCGGAGCTCCTTTTGTGTGGCGCGGTGCAGCAACTCGACGTGGCATGGACTCAACAAGTGTTGAAAGTCCCCTGCACGAGTACGGAGCCATGCCACATTTATAGAAGTCCAAAATTTCGAAGGTTTTATGGGTGCAAGACTTTTTGCACGAACTGACCACTTGATTACGTCCCATGAATGTTCGATGGGACTAATTTCGAGTGATATGCGTGGTCAGATCATTCACTCGAACTCTATGGAATGTTATTTGAAAGAATCACGAACAATTGTGGCCTGCTGACAGGTGTGTTGTCATCCATAAAAATTCCATCGTTGTGTAGGAGTATGAAGTCCACGAAGTGCTACAAATTGTCTCCAAGTTGCCAAATGTCTTTGATCGTTTCAGTTGGACCAGAGAATCCAGTCTATTCCACACCATTCGTCACCAGATTGCACAGCGCTTTGTTGACAATTTGCGTCCATGGCTTCATGGGATCTACGCCTCACTTGAACCCTACTACGAACCGTTACCAAGTAAAATGGAAAAACATGTGACCAGTCCACGGTTTTCTAGTTCTGTGGTCCAACCGATATGGTCACGGGCCCAGCGGAGGCGTTGCAGCCGATGCAGCGCTGTTAGCAAAGGCACTCGCGTCGGTCGTCAGTTGTCATAGTCCACTAACACCAAATTTCGCTACACTGTCCTACCGGATAAAATCGACGTACGTTCTTCATTGATTTCTGCAGTTAATTCACGCAGTGTTGTCTGTCTGTTAGCACTGAAAATCCTGTTGCTCTCCTTCGTTAAGTGAAGGTGGCCGCTGCGTTGTCCACGGTGCGACTGTAATGCCTGACGTTTAGTATTCTCGGCACACTGTTGATGCTGTGGTTCTCGAAAAATTGAATTCTCTAACGATTTCCAAAATGTAATTTCCCGTGTGTCTAGCTCCAACTACCAATACACGTGCAAATTCTGTAATTCCCGTCGTGCGGTCACAATCACGCGGATACCTTTTCACATGAATGCCTTGAGTACAAACGACTGCTCCTCCTATGCATTGCGTCTATATATGTGCATATCGCTGCGTCTTGATTTTTGTCACCTCATAGTATGGGCCCTTTGTCACGATCGCTTATGTCAGTGGCTGTGCCGCATATCGTCCCTAAAATCACTCCACATTCGTCTCTACTTCTCTTATATACTTTTTTTGTCGTTTCACGTGCCCGCTACGCCACTACGTGGCATTCAGTCTCGCGTGGGCAGTGGTGATAATAATCAGTGTAGATGAACAATACATGTAAATACCGTTTAGTGTTTGCTGGATACTGTTCGAATGTTATTTATATTACATATACTCTCTAGCGGCTCTCCGGATATTTTTTCTGAAGACTTATTAAAAAAATTATGTTTGTAGTCGTAAGTTTAAACACAGGATCGATAATTGGCGCGGAGTAGAAGCATAAAGTTAGACCACTAATATCACCACAACTTTGCAGTAGTGAGCGCTTGACATATTCGCCTCGCAGCATTTGGGCGGTCTGGATAATGAGCGTAGCAGGTCTGTCCGTGATGGGATGGAGAGGCGGTTGCCGCCAGCAGCGGATGAAGTGCCGGCCGCTGCGGCTGAGTGAGTGCTCGGCCCGCGCCGTGCGAGTAGGTAGCCCGCACGGCAGCAGCGCAGTGTGGGTGGCGTGGGGGTGGCTAGGCGGGGCAGCTGTTGGCCGCAGCTGCTGGCTGCACGGACTGCCGGTGTGCCTGATCTGCTCGGGCAGGTACACCGGCGAGGCAGCGCCACACACCATCGTCTCATCATAATGATACAGGGCGTGATTCTCTTTAAGAAGAAATCTAATTGAGTATTAACTATTACTGTTCCTTTTTTGCGTGTGTTTTCCGTGTGAAATTCGGTTCTTCCGGTACCAACAGGTTTCCCTTGTTTGCGCGTTACTATGTTTTGAGGTGCCATCTCTAACAATGACAGAACTTTTCTCACTTCCATATTTAGAAAATGTAAGGGATGACAAAAAGCTTCCGTTCGTGGTCATTTGTTCAATGTGTCTGGGACGTAGTGCCTCTGGTGCGTGTATGTATGCATTGACTTGTAGGCAATGAATTACTGTGGCATTCGTGTCTTTCCGACATCCGTGCGATAAGCACGGAGACTTGAACTACATCGACGTTATTATCAAATGCGTCTGAACAGGACCAACCACCTATTGTTCGTTTCCTGACAATAACAAGTAGACATCCATCGAAGATACAGGAATGTGTATAGGACAGCATGTCCGTCGAAAACCACCGTTTTGAAATGGTGCTGCTGCTTCATGATGACGCAACGATGCAAGTCCACACATCGCAATGCCGTAAGGCGAAAACTACGCCAGTTCCAGTGAGAGACACTCGAGTACCTGCCCTATAGTCCTGACCTTACACCATGTGATTATCACGGCTTTGGTCCCTTAAAAAAGGCTTGCAAGGGTCGCCGACTCCTGTCTGATGAAGCTGTGCAGCACGCAGTTAGTGAGTTCTGCCCTCAGCAGACTGGTATCTTCAGACTGGTGCGTCGGAGGGATGACTGCCTCAGTGGTCATGGCGATTTGGCCTGATTGGCATAGCGAATCTGGACTATAAGGTTTTTGAACGGAAACAGAGTTGAAAGGAGAGGCAGTCAAACAACATATCTCGGTTATTGTCTTTTCCCATGTATAATAGATGAAGTACTCCAAATGTAAATTACGCTATTCGATCAGGAGAATATTCCATATAATTGTGTCCGAAAGTAGGGAGAAAATAATATGCAGTTGATGTAGATATTGCCAGATACTTAAATTTTAGTACAGTTTGATGGCACAAGAGGATTAGACGTTTTTCGTATAGATGGAAAGGGAAGCCTGAAGAGCTTCGCGAATATTTATCGAATGAGATTGAGATAACTCTGTGGAAAGGACGAAGGGAAATTTTTAGTTCAATTTTCCACGTAAGTTAAACTAAACTCAAGTGTTAATTGCTTTTGCCACTCCTAAATTTCCATTTTCAGTTACGTCCAATACACACTACTGTCGATGATTTCTTGGTTGTACTGGTATGCATGTTCTAGCACGACGTACGGTAGATGTGTAGTTACACACTCATGTCGTACAATCATACATTTATTGTACCGCAAGCTATTTCCAAGAAAAATTCCTGTTTACCAGTATTCTGTCAATGAACTGAAATCTGTGACTTTACAACTCAATTTAGAAATTTGGTGATTTTTCGGTTTATTTTCTTATGCACTGATGGTAACAAACATTCAAGAAGCTACTGGCCGCAACTGACGTTAATGGTACTGTCATAATCTAGTTATATTTTGTGATAACACTAACTTCAGCGTATTTTACAAGTAGATGTGTTTTCCCATTTAGGCCCCTTTATTGGAACCTATGTTACCATCTGGCAAAGATATGACTCAGTATTATTTCATCGAAAGGCAGAAATGCATTTTCATATTATGTCTGAGACTATATTCAAAAGTGCGTTTACATGTCATAAAACAGTCAGTGCCAGATTAGGTCTACCACATATTTACCTACAACGTAAATCGTAACATATATAGTCCAAACACGCAGATAATGCAGCCTAGGAGGCATGTAGCTGAGATTTGACAATTTACTGTTTCATTTTATAACATGTCACACGGTGTCCGCCACCACCGTGGTTAGGAATTACATTTCAAAAATTATTTAATAAAGTGTCTAGTAATAAATTAGCGACTAGGCTCAGCCTGAGATAATGTTGGCAATACATAAGATAGTGGATGCTGCGTGTATCGTTGTCTACCTTCGATCATCGATAGAGATACACGAAATTTAAGAGTGCTTAGTCTCACATAGTCTGTCTTAATTAAGAGTCAGGAGAAAGTGAGAGTGTAAGGAGAGTTATTACACAACAGGGGAGCTGTTTTCCGTCATTAGCAAACTTATACCTAAATGGCAGCTGTAACCTATTCTAATAACTTATTCAAGTAACAGTTCCAATAATACACATTGCATACTCGACCATACTCTATGAGCCAAAATGAATGTAAATGTATATCTAAAGAAAAGGTATATGAATCAGCTCATCATTATTTTACAGACGATATTAATCTTCTCTAAAGTAGTTTGGGGATGCCATCTCAAACCTTGCAACCCAACTCAATTTTTATAAGATCCACTGTACATTTATTTACCTTTCCTGAGGCTAGGAGCACATAACTCAGAAAAGAGAGGCTGAATGTTATGGCTTCACTACATGCAGTGGCAGTCTTTTTAGGATGTGCTACTCGTCAGTGAGAGCCTGAAAACTTAGAAGTGCTGCAACTCGAAAGTATTGTATTACTCTCCAGCCAGAGAGCCAGCTGTGATGAGTAGCTCTCACCAGCCTAGGGTTGGACAAAATTGGGAATTAGTGCGGGAAATGCATGCCTGAAGATAAATGCAGATGCTAGCCAAGCCTGCAGCTTGCTGTTGTGTTCTACTAGTAACGGTACCTGCTCAGTGACCTCAATACGTTGCAAGTGTCAGTCGAGGTCTGAACAGTATTCTGTGTACTTGTGAGTACATTAGTCGGAGCTAAGTGACTTCTAACGTGGCGAAACTGTACTTGATCGTATGGTGCGTGCTTCACTAACCAGGGTAACCAAATTCTTCGGTGTTTGTGTTTCAAGAGACACCATACCGAGTACAACAATGCAGTCAAAGAGAAGAAACATCACCCGCTAATCACAGCGCTGATGAAAGTGTGTGCTGAGTGACTGTGAAACACGGTCCTTAAAGAGGATTGTCACAAGAAATTAGAGTATGACGACAGCAAAGTCAATGCAGAACTTAATGTTGCACTGGCGATACCTGTCAACACCACAACAACACGAAGACAGCTTAGTAAGGTGGGAATTGCAAGAAGAGATGAAATTCCAAAATCACAGATGACTGATAAAAAATACCCATAACAGGGAAACGTTGAGCAATGGATGAGAGTCATTAGTTCGTATGAGACATTTTCCACAATGTTTCTAAGTTCTGGTCGAGATTACGACACAAGAGTGGAACAGGGCGGGGATTCGGTGATGATTTGCCCAGCCATGTCGTTGTAATCCATGCCCCTGTTGTTTCTGTACAAGGTCGCCTTGCTGCCAAGGATTGTGTAACCATTTTGGTCAAACAGGTCCATTCCATGGTACAAAGTTTGTTCGCGAATGCTGATTCTGTGTTACAAGACGGCAGGGCCACAGTTACACAGCTCGTATTGTCCAGAACTGGTTTCAATCTCGAGGATGAATCGTAGCATCTCTCCTGGCCACAACAGTCACCCGATTTCAATATTGTTCAGCCTTTGTGGTCTGCTTTGGAGAGAAGGATGCGAATCACTACCCACGTCTATCATCGTCGCCTGATCTTGCCTCTAATTTTGACGAAGGAGATACGATTTCCCTGGAAACCGTACAGAACCTGCATTTAGTTATTCCGAGACTGGAAGTTGTTTTGAATGTCAACACTTTTCTTACACCTTACTTGACATGGTAATATGTACAGTTTTCTGTGATTCTATATTCTATTTCTCGGAACTACCTCCATTTGTTCAAATGTTCAAATGTGTGTGAAATCTTATTGGACTTAACTGCTAAGGTCATCAGCCCGTAAGCTTATATACTACTTAACCTAAATTATCCTAAGGACAAACACACACACCCATACCCGAGGGAGAAGTCGAACCGGCGGCACCAGCCACACAGTCCATGACTGCAGCCCCAGACCGCTCCGTCAATCCCACGGCCTGCCTCCATTTCTAGAGCGGTGTATTCATACAGTTAGCTATGGATTAGTCCTCAGGTTTTGGTGATATCTGTACATTCTCAGGTTGTTTTAAAATTTTGTGTGTATGTGTGCATGTGTATGTGCGTGTGTATATGTGTGAATATGTATATGTGTGCGCGTATGTGTACGTGCGCATATGTGTACGTGCGCATATGTGTAGGCGTATGTGTGTAAGACAGTGTCTTTTACAATTTTACAAGGTCCTGAACATCTTACTTAGCATTGCTTGAAGTAAATTAACATTTTCATTTGTATCCATTTCACACTGTGAACTAACTCGACAGATGAAAATGTAATATCCGGTGTACCACAGGGAAGTGTGATAGGACCGTTGCTGTTCACAGTATATATAAACGATCTAGTAGAAAGCTTCGGATGCCATTAATGCAGATGATACAGGTGTTTATACAATAGTAGCAACGCCAGAAGTTAGTAAGAATCTGCAGAGGAATGATGAATGGTGCAGACTCTGGCAGTTTACATTGAACGCAAATAAATTTAACATATTGCGCATACATAAAAAAATAAATCCACTCCTGTACAGCTACACTATTAACGACAAACAGCTGGAGACAGCGTCTGCCGTAAAATGTCTGGGCGGCACTATCCAGAGCGACCTTAAGTGAAATTACCAAATAAAACAGATAGTGGGAAAAGCAGACACCACACTCAGATTCATCGGAAGAATCTTAAGGAAATGTAACTCATCCACGAAAGAAGTGGTTTATAAGGCGTTTGTTCACCCGATTCTTGAGTATTGTTCATCTATATGGGATGCCTGTCAGGTAGGACTGATAGAGGAGACAAAGAAGATCCAACGAAGAGCAGCGCGTTTCGTCACGGGACCATTTAGCTGGTGAGAGAGCGTTACGGAGACGCTAAACAAACTCCGCCGGCAGACTTTACAAGAGAGGCGTTATGCATCACGGACAGATTTACTACTGAAATTTCGGAACAGCACTTTCCTGGAGGAAACAATTTACTTCTCCCCCCCCCCCCCCCCCCCCCCACATACATCTCGCGTATTTACCAAGAGGAGAAAATCTGAGAAATTAGAGCCAATACAGAGGCTTACCGACAATCGTTCTTCCCACGCTTTGTTCGCGAGTGTAACAGGGTTGGAGGGATCAGATAGGTGGCTTGCGGAGTGTGATGTACATGCAGATTGGAAAGAAGACAACAATTTATCCATTACATTGTTACGGGCTGGCTCTTTGACTTAATAGTTACATGTGAGTCTCGCTGTATTCAGTCTGAAACACAGAATCGTCAGTGCTACCTGACAGGTTACAGTTCAGCGCATTCGGCTAGTCATTGATGCTATCCGATAGGGTAGTAGTAGCCCAGTCGTACATTCGACTGATGACTGTTTCGAGGACTGCACAAAGGTCGAACCCACAACACCGAAGCAATGCAGCTGCCAGATGAGCTGAGAATGTTTACACACTTTGCAGTCAGGTGTATTATTACAGGTGGCAGTCTCCCACCACGTACTCGACTGTGGAAAGGCCGGTTGTGCCACACCATGTAGCAACAATCAGCCACTGCCGGCAAATGGCCGTGTCACAGGGTAGTGTGCTAGTAGGGTAGCAGCACCCAGCTGCGAATCACAGCTGTAGCTGGCCTCCTTATTTCTTGGACGGTTGTACAGGTCAGGCTGGAAAGCTCAAGCCACAACAACATCAATCAAAATCTCAGGATCGTGTATTAGTTTGTAGTTTTACATAAATGGCGCTTTGACAGCCTGACAGCTCATTTAATGCATATCGTGAACAAGTTGTATGTGACCAATGAGTTAAGATCATGAGTCTGAACGTGGTGACTGTTTGAGTTGTCATATGTGGGGCGAGGGTGTTGCTTACATGAAAGTAGCAATCGGACCGGTTTGAGTCTTACATGTAACACCAATCACTGTCATAGTTCATCATCAGTTATAAAGTTAGTTAGTGTAATCAACTACCTTCCACCATACTACCTTTCACTATTCCAGAAGAGCTTATCCTCATTTCTAGTAACAATAGAGTTTCACCCTAACGGTACAACAGAACGCTTCATCTCATTTTGCAAGCCGGAGTGGCCTTGAGGTTCTAGGCGCTACAGTCTGGAACCCCGAGACCGCTGCGGTCGCAGGTTCGAATCCTGCCTCGGGCATGGATGTGTGTGGTGTCCTTAGGTTAGTTAGGTTTAAGTAGTTCTAAGTTCTAGGGGACTGATGACCTCAGATGTTGAGTCCCATAGTGCTCATAGCCATTTGAACCATTTTTTCATCTCATTTGCAAAGTCGCTATGGACACTTCTCCACGTGTCACTGACCGGCTCATTTTCTTGTTCGGCATTTCAAATTACGTGCCCCCACTTTCCAGGGCTATATGAAACTAATACCTGCCATTAGACGTTATCCTACAAGCTTCCTACTGTAACCGCGTTATTTGTTGTTAATTCGCCCAGTATCTGCTAAACTAACTTTTTTTTGGACAACATAGTTGTTTGGAGATAACAGCGATTAATTTACTTATAATCAATTATTCAAAATGACAGTCATAATCGCATTATTTATTTTGCCGCCAACCGGTTTCAACCCGCGATTGGGTCATCTTCGGGCAATGTACACCATTTTGTCGCTCGCTGGAGTCGTCACCCTGCCTGTGCACGGTCGCCAGTTAACTTTGAATGCATTAACATTCTTCGTGGTCTATTAAAGCACTTTAGAAAATTAATTACGGAAGTTATGCCATATTTCAAGATTTTGATGCTGCGACGTTTGAGTTATTTAGCATTTCATGTATCAATCATCCCGTTGTGGGCGAAAATTCAAGCACTTACAGCGTTTCCCAACTATTTAGCATTTAAGTTAGTCAACCGCCAATAGAAAGACATCTGTGGGTCCATGACTTACCACTTGCTCAGATTCTCATTACTAGTTAAAATGCAAGTGTTTTGGGATGGTTCAATCTTCGCTGGCTGAGGAAAAGCTACGGTTGTTCAGTTTAAAGAAACCAAACAAAGAACACGTTTGGCGATGCTGCCAGTTGCAGTCTGCTCGAATTTGCAATTGCAAAGATCTGATTGACTAATTTAAGTGCTAAATAACTCGGAAACGGAGCAACGTACGAATTTTCTTCTCACCTAAATCTCCCTTACAGCGTTTTCAGACTGTTTCTGAGCACCATACATATTTATTTGAGGATTAACAATGTTTTCATTACAGAATGTCCTTAATAATTTTCCTCACTTCTTCTTTATTCCTCTATAAATCTTCATAATTGATCTTCTTCCTTATGAAAGACTTAATTCGGTGAATGAAAATTTGAAGTTGACAGTCGTTTCTTCACCATTTCATACCTGTCCGTGATACAGTTTGGTAGTCTTTCTTCATCTTTCTGACAGGCTCCTGTAACTGTTGTCGCTTCAGTTGATTAAAATCAGTAAATGCATTTCTAAGACTCATGTCTTTCCAATAAGCCATCTCTGCAGGTAGTATTGTACGATATAGTAGCAATTTTCCTGTCAAATCTTTTTAATGATATGTAATAATGGTCCTGGCTGTTGTTTCAAGTACTAAAGTTTTATTTTGAATCTCCACGTGCTTCACTCGTAGAATTCAATGCCACCAATAAATGGACCACTTCCCCAAATTTACTTTTGATCTCATTCTTTGGCTGATTGCCATCACTAGGTATTTTATTCCACTGTCAAATCTGGCAGCTTACCAACATCTGTTTATTTAATGACAAAGTTCAACGTAGCACTTACTACAGCAAAAGCATTTTTCTTGATCCTTGTTGCCTTATATCGTGTATAAATAGTTAACTTGTGTTTCATTGAAGCACAATGCAACATACTTTATCTTTTTCAGGACAGAATTCGTACTTCCTCATACTTTTACCACTCCTTGGCCATGACTGCATTTTTGAATGCTAGGTGGCCACAAAATCCATGAAACCCGCCTCATTCGGACAGACAAACATAAGGCTTTTGTAGGTACCACTACGAAGATCGGGTATGAGACTTCCGTACCTCATACCGTCGCCTGCTTGACGCCATGTAGACCTTTACTATTTGGTGGAAAAACAGTCCTCTCTCACTGAAATTAACACGGTAAATGTTGCATGCGGTACTGTTAAACATGATAATAATTACAGTTACGTAGTTTGAGAATTGGTAAATGCGGTTTTCGTAAGCGTACAAAGACGACGCCATTGAGTAAGGTTTCATCCTTCTGAAGACAGTGAATAAAATTGTTGAACACTCACCCGATATGTGGTTGTTGTGTTAGAGGGATGTTCAAACGCCTTACGTTAGTAGAGAAAATGCTGTAAAACGCGTCGAAACTGCAAAAACTAATGTAAGGGCGACGCTAACAAAGGATGGCAGTGAAATTATGAATTTATTCCGAAATAAAACGTGATGACACAATACTTTGTTAAACAAGGCCTGCGGTCCCCGGAGTAAGGTTCTATCACGAGGAAAGGGGCAAGTCGTTTTTCCGGCAGTTTATGGCGGAGCTGTGAATATTTATGGTGGCTCCTAGCATCGCCTGTCGTCCTTCATTTCTTTTGAAGCTCCTCCTGGAGAGAAATTGTTCACAGAGCAGTGGAGGGGGATTTACAGCGCCCTCCAGCAGGTCGTAATACTCCAGCACCTCCACACTTGCTGTCATTTAGAACCATTAATCACCCAATTTGCGCAAAGCTTCTACGGAAAATGAGAAAGTCTTTCTACAGAAGCTTGACGTCGTTGTTGATATCCTCTGGAAACACAGTTGTAACTTCATTATACGGAGGAAAATGACCCCGTGGGTGGAATCCTGATTGCAGGAGCAACTTGTTTTCTGCTTTCTAAAGCCGTAAGCAAACTTGTCAATGAAACGTGAGTGAATTCTGTGGAAACCAAACGTGGTTGAGCAAAACTGTTATCCACCGTGCACCTCGACTGCAAAATTCATGATAAGTATCTCCATATCGTTCAAACTCAGATTTTTGATAGGTGGGTCATATACTGGAGTGCCTGGCATCGAAACCTCAGAACAGTAAGTAATTCCTCTGATAAATGGATTCCTAGATTTATTGAGCTGGAAATTTTTTAGTCGGTTCAGCAGGTTGTCTGCTAATTATATTTTCACAACTTCAGCGAACACCGAATCCGTAGTAAATGAAGTATTTTCACTTTCCCGTAAGATCTCAATTTTAATATTTAACCACAAAATGCTTACGTACTGTGGATTTTTTGACTCGGCGTCTGCAATGGGTTTTTTCTTAGGAGCCTTACCTCTGCACTCGCGCATTTGGTCTGCAATATATAACGGCGTCGAGTAGCTTTCATTCAACCACCGACTCACGTCGAATGCGGCTATACCGTTTTCAGGTGACATATCGGAAGATGAAGTAACTTTGTCCAATATGGTTGCATGGAAGATGACGAAATGTAACTCATTATCCATTCCTTTTGACTAGTTCGAAAGCGTCCATTGACGTTCCGTGTCTAACAGAGTGATAGACAGTTGTGAAATTTTCCACATAGCATCAGTTTTTCTAAGAACGTAAAATTATCGGAGCCTCAAGGCAAGACGCTGGCGTGAAATGTAGTAATCAGAAGCTAAACGTCAAACGTTCTTCCACCTTTGGTCGAATTCTGCAGATGAAATCTTCATCCAGACCGTTTGGAAGGACCAGTTTGGATGTAGCTCTCATTTTAGTAATTTCTGTTAGCTGACCACTTCAAGATTCTAATACTCCTGACAAACCACAATGAACCTTCCGCTCTGTAGCGCTGTATGATCCTTACGAAACTTCCTGGTAAATTAAAATTGTGTGTCACACCGTGACTGTAATACGGGAACTTCCCTTTAGAAGAGAATGTCTTCCCGACTGTGCTAATCAGGCACGATACGCGACCTCCCCTCACAACATCTTTTTCGCCAGTTCCACTCGACTACATTCTGAACTCAACAAATCGTCTCGTGCCTATTTCGGGGATGTTTGGAAAGTCAGAGGAACTGGCAGGCGTGAAGCTATGGCGACAAGCCGTTACTCGTGCGTGGAGGGCCCAGTAGGAAATCAAGCTTCCACGTTCGAGCGAAGACCAGCCACACGTTTCTAGCGAGTTTCACTCATAAGGCCCTTGGGAACATTTGTTGAACGACGACATACGTCGTTGCGGCATTAGTTCCCTTTTATGTGATTAGATGAGAATTTTATTGTAAGTATCTATGACCTCAGTTCTTGATCGCATATGTACATCAGTTTACTATCGGCTTTGGTCTGTGATGACCATCTGCATGTCAGCTCGTGAGGAATAAATGTAAAGACAAATACAAAACATAGAATCTCGTTCATATGGAAGACTGTTTAGCGTCTCCCAGCTACTTCACAAGTTACTTACCAGCTCCGCATAGGGTGTTATTGTTTCTCTGTTATCTGTACATCATTTTTCCCCGATTAACAAAAAATATGCTATATTGTTATTTTATGTAAAGATACTCCCACTATGTCCTCAGCTCACGTGCGCTGAAGTGTTCACTACCCAAAAAATGTTATTTAATACCCAACTTTTTGAAATCTGGCATTTATCTAATGTTTTACCCTCCATTTAATAACATTTAGAATACTTTACATTCCATAGTTTGATTTTTATACCTATCGTAAGTATTTTACCTTTATTAAATCTGGTCCCGTATGCTGCACGTTTAGTTACAAAGCGCGGACATTGCCGCCAAGTGCGCTGTTGTTAAGCTATCGTGGTAGTTCCTGTGTAGGATGTCGCTGGTTTGTGTGTGAAGTTTCAACATGCTGGGTGCTATGTTATGTTCCTTTTTCTATATTCCAGGCATGCTGAATGTATTCCGCGTTTCATTCTGTCTAAACTCGACGTGTTGTAATTAGTTTTCTCTTTTGGCCTGCTTTGCTTTTGGCTTCGGAGGGACTGAAATGATAGAAATAAATTTCTGCCTGTAATCGTCTCTCCTAGCATCAGATAAAAAGGGACTGACCAGATTATCTGCTGCCCTGCGGACCGTGGTAGCGTCGGATTGTTCTTGACGTACTGCAGGTATTTCGATTGCTAACTGAAATTAATTGGTTGATAGAACAGCGGGAGACTGCTGACTAAGAACAGACAGCTAAAAGATAAACGAATAAAGTATCGTAAATAAAGCGAAATGATACGCAGTGTCGATACAAGTAGATGATTACGAGGCTGTTCACAATTTCAGACTACACAGGCGATCCGCAGGCTTCCTGTGTTCTAACCCACATCAAATGACATAAAATACGAACACCAAATAACAATAAGTATTCCAATACTTAGAAAGAGTTTTGATGCTGGTTGATTACAATGAACTCCAGGATTCGAATCAGAAGCTTATATTGAGCAAAGAATCGAGAAACGTCGCGAGCACATGGACTGGGGCAGCACGGCAAGGATTACCGATTTATGGTTGATAAAACCATGAGGCCCATCTCTCTCAATGCAAACCGAATATTTGCATCATTAACTCTGTTGGCTTCACTATGAGCGTTCTACCACGATAGATGTGCAACTGTGCACGATTGCTTCCAAGGCGATGTAAAGCAGAAGATGACTTTCAAAATGGCGGTTATTACCGCCCGACAGCTGGTCAGGAAGTAAAGCTCACCAAGTACTGCAATGAGCAGGAACCGAGAGGCCGTTTCTCAGTAATTTTGTGAACTTGCGGTCCTCGAAGACGGTATAATTCCACCAAGAAGAGAAGGTCCCTTGTGCCAAGGTGAGCGGGGGCGGGAAAGCGGACGGTCGCTTAAGTTTTCAGCCGAAGGGCAGTTCTGCCCGCCCACGCACAGACTGGCGTTACTGGGGTTTCGCCAGGCGTTTGCCTGTAGGAGATGCCGGTGTCCCTACGCGCTGCCGTCGCCTTGGCGTGGATTTTTGAAAGCAACTGGCACTGGAACTCCTGTAGTTTGTGCCATTTTGAAAAAATTATGAATGAAATCGTTGGTGATACAGATACCTCTCTGCCCCCACCCTCACCATTTGACAGTCATGTGCTCAAGCAAGCTACAATTAGTTACACGTGGGTTTCAATGCATAATTAAGTAAGTCAATTAAACTGATCATCTTCCAACAAAAGAATGTGTAGCCCTGGGCCTAATACCACTAAACTGGGAATAGTGTAAGTCACACGAATATGTTATTGAAAAAGGTTTTAATTTTATTTTGCGCTCTCCTTTAGGACAGCTACAGAGAGACGTGCTGTAAACGTCTCTGGAAAGTTTGTTGTTCCAGACTCTTGGACTTTTATTGCATATTAACAGTCAGGTACGTATGCTTATTACATATGCACGTATGCTAGTAAAACGTTATCTTACGTAGTTCACACTGAGATATGAGTATTAGTATTTATTAGATGTTGTTTTTGTTGCGGTCTTCAGTCCTGAGACTGGTTTGATGCAGCTCTCCATGCTACTCTATCCTGTGCAAGCTTCTTCATCTCCCAGTACCTACTGCAACCTACATCCTTCTGAATCTGCTTAGTGTATTCATCTCTTTGTCTCCCTCTACGATTTTTACCCTTCGCGCTGCCCTCCAATACTAAATTGGTGATCCCTTCATGCCTTAGAACATGTCCTACCAACCGATCCCTTCTACTGGTCAAGTTGTGCCACAAACTTCTCTTCTCCCCAATCCTATTAGATATGAGTATGGAAGCAGAGAATAAATTCAAGTATGCTTTCGATCAGGGTCTGGAAGTATAGATAAATTATATCAACATCTTCTGGATCGCTGTTATGGAAATTTCATCATAGAGCATACAACACACGGATCAAGTCACAGGTAACGAAAATCGTAAACAATCTGGTCAGTGTGACGCAATCCAAATGGATCCAGTTATATTTGAAATAGCTCGTGATTCAATGTGAAGAAGAGATGAAGGACGTGTCAGGATGCGTGGTAACCAATTCTACTTCTTTGTAATGAGTATATGACAATGAGGGGACAAATTGGATCTCATCTCAGTAAGTACTGGTTTATGGACTTAACATTATAGGAACTTTTATCCTGTCTTGAGTACTACTGCGTTCGCTGGGGTGAGTCAGGACCCAAGTACACGCTTGAGGCGCGAAATATTGGGTATTCTGAACAAAAACACTTCAAAGGAACTTATGCCCTTATCTTAACCGTATACAGTATGCAGCTGTTTGAAAATCACGGACGTTTGTCGCATCTCTTTCTTCACCAGAACACATAACGCGAAAACAACCAAAGCGACATTAGGCTATGTAGTGTTGCCCTAACTGAGCATTTCATTACGCGCTGTCCGGCCCTGGTAGCTGAGTGGTCAGCGTGACGGAATGTCAATTCTAAGGTCCTGGGATCGATTCCCGGCTGGGTCGGAAATTTTCTCCGCTCAGGGACTGGGTGTTGTGTTGTCCTAATCATCATCATTTCATCTCCATCGACGCGCAGGTCGCCGATGTGGCGTCAACTCGAAACACCTGCACCAGGCGAACGGTCTACCCGACGGGAGACCCTAGCCACACGACATTTCATTGTTTTTCATTACGCACTACACTAGCGAATGGTGGGACGACGAGTTCTGCAAGTGTACACATTATTTATCTCACGTTTCAGTACTGCAGTGGTTGCCCCAGTATACTACAGTGTTATTACATATACGGCCAAACAGTACGGGTCCGTGGAGTGAAAATACCACAGATTACCACAATTGCGTATTATTACGACATGACCCTTGTCTGTGGGTTTTTCAATGGGAATTCAAGACATTATGTTCGCGAATACAAACGACGATTTTCTGATCGCATAACAGGATATCTTAGCAGGGTGTTTGACAGATTGTCTCACCGTGGCACGCCGCGTACGTGTTGTATCTGAACGTACGGTCCAACAATATCTTAGGAAAGTTGAGAAATTCCTTGAAATGTCAGAACGCAGCCAAGCTACCACCACTAGAAGAGCTGCTGTACAGCTTTGTATTCCAGAGACACGAGACATGCGCATAGTACACGAGCGGCGTCTGCGTCCTTGTTATCGTCAGCAGCATTTTCTTATAGCAGATGATGCCAAATGAAAGGAATTCTATCAACGGATAATTGTTGATGACACTGTATTCCACGTATTCTGTTCACTGATGAATTAACATATATCAATTTTTATCCGCAGCGGCATCAATAACACGCACCACGCGTATCCCTCACGTGTGGGCAGTTCAAAACCTGCACACTACTCTAGAAATAAATTTTCAACGCCGTTTCTCAGTGAACGTGTTGTTCGGTGTTATTGATGACTAACCTATCGGCCTAGTTGATTTCGATAACCGTCTTAATGGAGTATCGTACCTTGATTTTCTTCAAACTGTTACCAGAATACTTGAAGGATATTCCTTTGGCAGAACGACGTCGTACGTAGTTTCAGCACGACGGAGCTCCTACACATTCAGTACTGCCAGTGACAGTATCTCAATAAAACGCACCATGGGCATTGGATTGGTCGTCGTGGAGTCATTTCTTTGTCACCGCGGTCACATGATCTTACTCCATCAGATGACTGTTTGTAGGACTGCCTTGAGAGCGGAGTCTACAGGTGCAGAGTGAACACACAGTACAGACTTCTAGCTCGTATTTTATATGCTTATCCACAGGTAAAGGGCCCTCTTTAATCAGGAAACATCCACAATTAGACAAAACATTAGATGAAAGTGTTTCATTTACTAGCACCGAATGAGTCGGTACGGCTCTCTATTAATTTTTTGTTTTGTTTTTGAAACCACCCGCCTTCTCAGTACTCGCCCTGAAGTCAATATCGAGATCACTTTGGACTCTCTGGTCGCCGCATATCTTTGGCGAGTTGGCTTCCCGCGCGCCGCGCGGCGGCAGAACGAGGAAGAATGGGGTTGCTGTGAGTTAGCTCTGCACTGTGAGCGAGGAGCGACATCGGTGTCGGAGGGCAAGGCCACTTGGTCAAGGCCGCTTGGTCGATGGGTCCCGGAGAAGCAGTCGGTTGGGGACGGAAAGTGGTGGGCTCTAAGATCCTAGTGTGGAGGGCCGGTTTTGTCCCGATGGCGGTCATCTTGTGGTCATTGAAGGGCTGAGAAGCCATTTATTGGTTCTGCCCTTGGATTCCGACAAAGAATTATGGCAAGTTTGGTGTATAAGGTCAACATAAGAATTCTAAAACGGTACACGTTGGTTGCGCATATGTTAGACTTGTGCTGGCCGGAGTGGCCGAACTGGTCTAGGCGCTTCAGTCTGGAGCCGCGCGACCGCTACGGTCGCAGGTTAGAATCCTGACTCGGGCATGGATGTGTGCGATGTCCTTAGGTTAGTTAGGTTTCAGTAGTTCTAAGTTCTAGGGGACTAATGACCTCAGACGTTAAGTCCCATAGTGCTCAGAGCCATTTGAACCATTTTATTAGACTAGTGAGTACTATAAGCTTTGGTTCGGTACTGCAATCTCCAGTTAGAGCGCTGTTTCGGAGGAGGGCCTTGTATCGGCATTGTCATCTATTTAGCTGCTTGAAAGCAAATAACCGTATTGGATCGAATGAGGATCCAAGAGAGGGACCGAATCATTGCTTGTCTTATTAAAAAACCTAAGTCGGCCCCCAGCTTGTTACACTCTGTAATCTACAGCTATAACAAGTAATTCACACTCTGGTAGTGTCCACGAGTGAACTTTCGAGGTACTGTTAAGTGTTTGTAGTAAGGGAAAGATTGACTGTAGAGCTTTTCAGTAGGAAGGTTATGAATCGTGTTAATTGCAGTTCACTTCTTATGGTATTTTATGGTTCCACTTATCGTGGCGAAATCGTTGATAGTATTTTCATAATTTAGCTTGGGACGTCATTCTGTGGTTTGGTGTAGTCGTCCTAAGAGTTTAAATCCCCAAATATTTTCTTACTGCCTTGATGAAGCTACCTTGCAACATTTGTTGATTTTTCTCTTGTCTACCTGACCGTACTGTGTTTGGTACGTTGGCGTAAAGTCGACGAGTTCAGTAGTACCGCATCTACTCCCTCGCCAGTTTTAAGATTTGCGAGCCGCATACACATCGAGGTATGGTCCCAGTATGAAATTTGTGTGAGTCGGTTGCGCCCTGTTAACGTTTTGTACATCGTGGAATATCATTCCCGTGCCGCATGTGATCCTGAAGGAGAGCACGGTGCACAACAGCGCATGACCATGACGAAATCAAAATATATGTATTGTATATTCTTTTAGTGGATGTAACCATTGAGATTAAGAGTTGATTTTTGTGTTTTTTTTAAAATTTACTTTGAAAGAAAAGATTTACATACCTAGTTAATTATAAGATCCATGCTTAATTATTTGTCGTAATTCGTTGGGTGTAGTAGGGAGGTTTATGGCGTAAATTATTTTTTAAAAAGAAGGAAAATATTTTCTGTTACGGTGCACATCGTAGAGGCTATGGGGTCTGAGTGTACGTTGATAGCAATCAGATTTTATTGCATTTAAGTTGTTGTTTTAATTAAAATTTTGTGATCAATATTTTACTGCCTTTAGAGATTACAGATGATAGCTACGAAAATTTTGGTGTTGTCATGTGGCGTTAGAATCTCTTATTTAACCTTGCATTATGCAATTAGTATATTGAGGATATTGCTGTTCATGATAACCAGTGTTCACTTACTATTTTTAAATGTAGTTAATAAAGTTATGAAAGTTTAAAGGTAAAAAAACCTTTCATTAGAGAAACGGTGCCTGCCCGTACTCCCCACAACTTCCACGTAGTCAAGGTTTTGGCCTTCGGGCATTGTCTGAATTGCCCAGCTAAGGCCTGTGCCCTTCCCCATTATTCTCATTAGTTTCGTCGGATAGTGTTTAGAACAAGACATTTGTCTATGTGACGTCGTATCTTTCCTCGTTATGTGTACAAAAGGTCATTATATAATTTTTATGTTTCTTTCAGATTCACTTATGGAAGCATTAAAACATTAAAACTTTCTTTCTTTCGCTTACACCATAGTCCTGCAGCGATCGCTGGGTCGTCTTGGTTACAACGGATTTTGCAATCTTAATGTTAGGGATGGCCGGATGCCCTTCCTGCCGCCACACCGTACCCTCCCAGGACGGAATCAGTAAATCCCAACTGTCTGTTCAAATGGCTCTGAGCACTATGGGACTTAACACCGGAGGTCTTCAGTCCCTTAGAACTTAGAACTACTTAAACCTAACTAACCTAAGGACATCACACACAACCATGCCCGAGGCAGGATTCGAACCTGCGACCGTAGCGGTCGCGCGGTTCCAGACTGAAGCGCCTAGAACCGCTCGGCTACTCGGCTGGCCCAACTCTCTGTGTAGAGTGGAAATCGTGAAATAGTGCGTACGTGTTCCAAATGTCTGCGACGCGTGTAACTGAGGCGGAGCGTGGGGACCAGCCCGGTATTTACCTAGTGGGATGTGGAAAACCGCCTAAAAACCACATCCAGACTGGCTGGCACACCGGCCCTCGTCGGTAATCCGCCGGGCGGATTCGATCCGGGGCCGGCGCGCCTACCCGAGTCCAGGAAGCAGCGCGTTAGCGCTCTCGGCTACCCTGGCGGGTCATTAAGACATTAAAACAATATATATTATTCATTACACTGGCAACAGTAACAAGCATCGAGCTTGTTCCGATAATGACATCGCCTAGCCCAACGACCAATCGTGCTTTTGTTCACTTCCAGGTCTCCGTAGACATTTTCCAGTCGCGTCTGAATATCTAGGGTGCTCTGGTTTTGCGCGAAAAGAATCTCCGTGACAGCTATGTTCTTGGGACGCACCTCCGTTACAGAAGCCATTTTGGACGCTATGTATAGCGCCGCAACTGATCGAAACTTCATGAAATTATAGGCGCTGAAGAGAGAATATTCCAATATGTCCCACAACAAATTCTGCATTTTTTCGGTCGAAATTCGCCAAAAAATAAAATATGTTTCATTACTTACTGACCGCCGCTAGCATTAACGTGTAGCACTGTTCATTGCGACTATGTCACAAGTCACAAAATACCTTTTTTTTCAGACTGCAGCTGTTACACCATGGACACTTAAGGATCATGGGCATTGTGGTCTCAGCTTTGAGTGCAGATGCGATACTGAGGCTCTCTCCGCAAAATATCTCCCCGTGCGAAATCCTCTGCATGTTCAGGATTTCATGCGCAACAAATCGCAGCTATTCGGAAGCGGACCGGGATGCTAATACGTTTCGGGCGGCCGCGGTCACGTCCCTGCGGCGGCGGCGGAAGGGCCGGAGCCGCTCACTTAGGGCCACCTGCAGCCAGTGCGGCAGCGTGGCCACCGCAGCAGTTCCGCCTGATCGGCCGCACGTGCTCAGCGTACACAACTGGAATTAGATCACGCGCTGCTCGACCGCCCGGCGCCGGCCGCAGCTGCCGGCCCGGTTCCCATCTACCGACGAGGATTGTTAATTACTTCACCATCGCCGGCTCTAATGGAACGACCTGGTCCACTCTTGGCAAACTAGTGACGTGATTCGAGGCCCGGAGGAACAGGGGCGCGATTGGAATACGGCTGCTCCGTGGAATCCGGATCTTGTGAACTGCAGTCGACAGACAATCCTGTCACTGCGGTCGACCTCAAATCCATTTCCCACGGAGTCATTCAGGAATGAATTATCAGATTTATGTAACGGATTTATTAAATTTTAATGGATGGGTTATTTATTGATTGATATCTAGAAAGTTGGAAAAAGTTTTGCCGGTCGTTGTGGCCGAGCGGTTCTAGGCGCTTCAGTCTGGAACCGCGCTGCTGCTACGGTCGCAGGTTCGAATCCTGCCTCGGGCATGGATTTGTGTGACGTCCTTAGTTTAGTTAGGTTTAAGTAGTTCTTAGTCTAGGGGACTGAGCCGCGCAGGATTAGCCGAGCGGTCTAGGGCGCTGCAGTCATCGACTGTGCGGCTGGTCCTGGCGGAGGTTCGAGTCCTCCCTCGAGCATGGATGTGTGTGTTTGTCCTTAGGATAATTTAGGTTAACTAGTGTGTAGGCTTAGGGACTGATGACCTTAGTAGTTACGTCCCATAAAATTTCACACACATTTGAACATTTCTAGGGGACTGATGACCTCAGATGTTAAATCCCATAGTGCTTAGAGCCATCTGAACCACTCCAATATTTTGAAAAAGTTTTAGTAGTAAGCAGTCGGCACATAACAATGATTATGTACACTCCAAAATGTCTGTTCTGTGTCTCACTGAAGGAATTTCTAGTATGCGTTTTTCTCCAACGAGGGTGACGTGAGTCATTTGATACTTCTGACCACGATCCAAAATATGCTACCATTATATCTTTATCTGAACAGCGTTTAATGCACTTACTGCGCTTCCACCACAGGTCAAGGTCTCGAGTCACCCTGTGAAAGTCAACTTAATTAATATTTAAATTTAAGCATTTAAAATGTAGACATCTCACTGTGTCTTGATTGTGTATATACTTGTAGCAGACGCTGGCCCTTCCGTTTATTTATGCTTGTAGAATAGATACGGAGATTGGACCGAAATATGCAAAGACTCTGTGAAATGCAAGCCCGAACATAGAATCAGATGTTACCCAAGCAGTTCTGCAGTAACTGACGACGAACAGCACCTGTGCAATGTCCGTAATACGTTGCAAGTGTCAGTAGTGGTCATAACAGCGTTCGGTGTAGCTGCTGTGACTTTTGTCGGAGATAGAGAATTTCATCATGGGCTAATTTCAATAGGTACTGTATCGAAAATGTAAACCGCATACAGGAGAAGCGGAAAAACGTCTTTCACTAAGTCACAGCGCGGACGAAATGATATGCTGAGCAGTCGTGATGGAGGGTCATTGAAGAGAATTGGGACGTAAAGAGGACGACAGCTGCAGTATTTGTTACGGAATGAAAGTCGCAATCGCGAACCCTGTCAGTACCAAAACAACACGGAGGGAGTTTTGTAAGCTGGAATTCGTAGAGCGTGCTGGAATTCAGAAACCACTCATCGTTGACGCAAGTTCAAATGGTTCAAATGGCTCTGAGCACTATGGGACTTAACATCTGTGGTCATCAGTCCCCTAGAACTTAGAACTACTTAAACCTAACTAACCTAAGGACATCACATGCATCCATGCCCGAGGCAGGATTCGAACCTGCGACCGTAGCAGTCGCGCGGTTCCTGACTGAGCGCCTAGAACCGCTAGACCACCGCGGCCGCCTTGACGCAAGTGCGAAAGACATAAAACCTAGATTATGGAGCAATGAAAGAAGAAAGCAAGTCATCTGGTCAAATGAGCCTGTTTGACAGTGTTTCTAACTCCTAGTCGAGTTTACGTCCCAAGAGTGGAACATGGAGAGAGTTCGGTATTTGGTGACCGTTTGGGCAGCAGTATCGTAGTATTCCTTAAGCCCCATGGTTACTGTGATAGGTCCCATTACTGTCAAGGATTATGTCAATATTTTTGGTGAGAAGGTCCACCTCATGGTACAATGTTTTCTCTTAATTGGTGATGCTGTGTTCCAAAGCGACTGGGTCCCCGTTCACTCGGCTCGCATCACCCGGGACTGGTTTCGTGGGCTTCAGGATGAATTGTCACATCTCTTCTGATCACGAGAGCGACCAGATCTCAATATTATTGAGCCTTTTGGGTACACTGCGGAAAGAAGGTTGTGTGATAGTTATTCATCCCTATCATCGTAACCTGGACTTGTCACTGTTTCGCAGGAAAACAGTATAACATCCCCTTGAAAACCATGTAGGGCCTATGCTTATCTATTCCGGATCGACTGGTAGCTGCTTTAAATGCCACCGCTTTTCGTCTTTTAAGACAACGACTTGAATATTAAATATGAGCATACAGAAGACATGAACGTCAGCAGACGTTCATTCAGATCTTAATATTTGCAAAATTAAAAGTGATGAATCCATGGTGTTAGGTGATCTTTAGAGAGAACAGTCATGAGAATACATTAATACCGAAAACTTCGTTTTAAAGCGATAAGGCCTATTTTCTAATGGCTTGATGTATTAGAGTGTATTACTTCTTCAGTTACATAATGTATAACATAATGGGTGGAAACATCAACAATGTACTAACTATATTTTTTAGTGACGTTCCCACCAGATAATTTTCATAGAATGTGCAAGGTGTCAGTATATAAAATTTCTTTTCTTTGACTGCCTTGTACTTGAAATCATCCACATGGAATCATAGTTTCGTCTTTACATTATTTGATCTACATGAAAATCAACGAAGTTACGTAGGTAAACAGTAATATGGCAAGTGTATTAACTTATGGTGTTCCTAGCTGAATAGCTGGATACCTAATTAAACTCATTATCTCAGATATTTAGCATTAACCGTGTTATTTTACATCATTGTCTTCTACTGGCAAATGGACGAAGTTACATAACATATAAATCACTGTGGCTGGTTTACGAAGCTACTGAGTCCTTATTTTTCACTACTAACACAAGAACAAAAGACTTATAAGTCCTAACAACTCTATCAACAATTGGCCTTAGTCTCTGGCCTGATGTACACTTAACTTGTGCATATACACTCCTGGAAATTGAAATAAGAACACCGTGAATTCATTGTCCCAGGAAGGGGAAACTTTATTGACACATTCCTGGGGTCAGATACATCACATGATCACACTGACAGAACCACAGGCACATAGACACAGGCAACAGAGCATGCACAATGTCGGCACTAGTACAGTGTATATCCACCTTTCGTAGCAATGCAGGCTGCTATTCTCCCATGGAGACGATCGTAGAGATGCTGGATGTAGTCCTGTGGAACGGCTTGCCATGCCATTTCCACCTGGCGCCTCAGTTGGACCAGCGTTCGTGCTGGACGTGCAGACCGCGTGAGACGAAGCTTCATCCAGTCCCAAACATGCTCAATGGGGGACAGATCCGGAGATCTTGCTGGCCAGGGTAGTTGACTTACACCTTCTAGAGCACGTTGGGTGGCACGGGATACATGCGGACGTGCATTGTCGCTGTTCCAACAGCCGGTCTAGGGATGGTAGAACGATGGGTTCGATGACGGTTTGGATGTACCATGCACTATTCAGTGTCCCCTCGACGATCACCAGTGGTGTACGGCTAGTGTAGGAGATCGCTCCCCACACCATGATGCCGGGTGTTGGCCCTGTGTGCCTCGGTCGTATGCAGTCCTGATTGTGGCGCTCACCTGCACGGCGCCAAACACGCATACGACCATCATTGGCACCAAGGCAGAAGCGACTCTCATCGCTGAAGACGACACGTCTCCATTCGTCCCTCCATTCACGCCTGTCGCGACACCACTGGAGGCGGGCAGCACGATGTTGGGGCGTGAGCGGAAGACGGCCTAACGGTGTGCGGGACCGTAGCCCAGCTTCATGGAGACGGTTGCGAATGGTCCTCGCCGTTACCCCAGGAGCAACAGTGTCTCTAATTTGCTGGGAAGTGGCGGTGCGGTCCCCTACGGCACTGCGTAGGATCCTACGGTCTTGGCGTGCATCCGTGCGTCGCTGCGGTCCGGTCCCAGGTCGACGGGCACGTGCACCTTCCGCCGACCACTGGCGACAACATCGATGTACTGTGGAGACCTCACGCCCCATGTGTTGAGCAATTCGGCGGTACGTCCACCCGGCCTCCCGCATGCCCACTATACGCCCTCGTTCAAAGTCCGTCAACTGCACATACGGTTCACGTCCACGCTGTCGCGGCATGCTACCAGTGTTAAAGACTGCGATGGTGCTCCGTATGCCACGGCAAACTGGCTGACACTGACGGCGGCGGTGCACAAATGCTGCGCAGCTAGCGCCATTCGACGGCCAACGCCGCGGTTCCTAGTGTGTCCGCTGTGCCGTGCGTGTGATCATTGCTTGTACAGCCCTCTCGCAGTGTCCAGAGCAAGTATGGTGGGTCTGACACACCGGTGTCAATGTGTTCTTTTTTCCATTTCCAGGAGTGTATTTTATCCTGTGACTACTGTTACAATTTTACTTTGACAAGAGCCTCTACCTGTGCGCATTTAATAGCGAGCATCGATTCTGAAGTACAAGATATGTAACCTGCCTCCTATCTAAAGCCATGGCTTGGGATGGTTCTTGTTTTGCCTATTTTATATATGACAAGAGCCGCTCGGCTTCATCTAATCTAATGTACCCTCTGCGATGTAACAGAACCCACTAATTCTGAAGAAGATATTTTTAGAAATATCTACGCCTTGGGCAAGGGCTAATAAACCCTTGTTTAGCAGCTGGTCGGCTGATTGTTCAGCTCTTCCTATAAGAGGTGTTAGGGGAACAGGTAAAGATACCTTAATATGTTTCCACTTACACGCTATTTCTCTGTATCTATCACTCTTCCGCAAACACTTCTCATACTTTACTGCCTAATTTTTTCTTCTTCTTCTGGGCAGGCACCTCCCTACAGCCATTAGAGGACGAGGACTTCAGCAATATTTTGAGCGTCTCGATCACAGATGACATGATTCTACATGGCCAAATGTGGTATTCTTTGATTCTAAATGTCTCTAACAGTCTAATGTTACTAATGAACACTAGTTTTGGTGACATTACGTCGACTACACTTTTAGACCTTTTTCTGTGTTTGTCTAAGAATGACTCCTGTTCCGTTGTCGTCTGATCTGATAGCACTGATATTGTAGTCTGCCTCACTAGCATGTCTGTGGAGTCTTCTGACGCTTTTGCTCGTTGCCGCCTGTATTCTTGTCCCTCCAGCACTCTAGATATTCTCTTCGAAGAGTCGCTGGGATCGTTCCGCAGAGTCTGGTTTCCAAGTGATTCTGTTATGTCGAGATGTGAGCGTGTTAGTCACGTCTTTGCCATGGAATTACTCTCCAAGTTTTCAGATTTATATTTTCTCTCCTAAGAGATTTCTCATAGTGACTGTCAACAGCCAATATATTTCCACACAATGCTAAACAGTTACGTCTATCACGTATATCCATACCACTACCCATAGTGCTTCCACTGACGTGATGGTGAAAGCTCCTGTGAGTCGCAGAAGCACACTGATCCGTCCATGCATTACGCCATGGCACTAGCAGCGGTGCATTGATAATGTGGCCACACGCTGGCCGCAAAATATATTTTTGACTCCAATAGAGCGCAGTACTACGTTCGGTAACCTAGTCATGACTTATACACCACTGGCCATTAAAATTGCTACACCAAGAAGAAATACAGATGAAAACGGGTATTCATTGGACAAATATATTATACTAGAACGGACATGTCATTACATTTTCACGCACTTTTGGTGCATAGATCCTAAGAAATCAGTACATAGAACAACCACCTCTGGCCGTAATAACGGTCTTGATGTGCCCTGGTATTTGAGACAAACAGAGCTTGGATGGCGTGAACAGGTACAGCTGCCCATGCAGCTTCAACACGATGCCACAGTTTATCAAGAGTAGTGGCTGGCGTATTGTGACGAGCCAGTTGCTCGGCCACCATTGAGCAGACGTTGTCAATTGGTGACAGATCTGCAAAATGTGCTGGCCAGGGCAGCAGTCGAACATTTTCTGTATCCAGAAAGGCTCGTACAGGACCTGCAACATGCGGTCGTGCGTTATCCCGCTGAAATGTAGGGTAGAGCCACGGGTAGTAACACATATGAAATGTAACGTCCACTGCTCAAAGTGACGTCAATGTGAACAACAGGTGACGGAGACGTGTAACCAATGGCACCCCATACGATCACGCCGGGTGATAAGCCAGTATGGTGATGACGATTACACGCTTCCAATGTGCGTTCACCGCGATGTCGCCAAACATGGATGCGACCATCATGATGCTGTAAACATAACCTGGATTCATCCGAAAAAATGACGTTTTGCCATTCGCCCACCCAGGTTCGTCGTTGAGTACACCATCGCAGGCGCTCCTGTCTGTGATGCAGCGTCTAGGATAACCGCAGCCATGGTCTCCGAGCTGATAGTCCATGCTACTGCAAACGTCGTCGAACTGTTCGTGCATATGGTTGTTGTCTTCCAAACGTCCCCATCTGTTGACTCAGGGATCGAGACGTGGCATGCGGATAAGATGCCTGTCATCTCGACTGCTAGTGATACAAGGCCGTTGGGATCCAGCACGGTGTTCCGTAATACCCTCCTGAACCCACCGATTCTATATTCTGCTAACTGTCTTTGGATCTCGACCAACGCAAGCAGCAATGTCACGATACGATAAACCGCAATCGCGATAGGCTACCTTTATCAAAGTCGGAAACGTGATGGTACGCATTTCTCCTCCTTACACGAGAGATCACAACAACATTTCACCAGGCAACTGCTGTTTGTGTACGAGAAATCTGTTGGAAACTTTCCTCATGTCAGCGCGTTGTAGATGTCGCCACCGGCACCAACCTTGTGTGAATGCTCTAAAAACCTAATCATTTGAATATCACAGCATCTTCTTCCTGTCGGTTAAATTTCACGTCTGTAGCACGGTATCTTCATGGTGCAGCAATTTTAATGGTCAGTAGTGTATGAAGATCACTGTGTTACTTCCGACAGTTTATGCAGTTACTTGCACGTCGTTTCTATAGCTGTTTTGATGGGATGGTTGAATTTCAGTTCCTAGTTTTGTGGTCGGCTATCTTGTAAGCCCGTTTCTTTTTATACATTTCCGTCTGGCGTGACTGCAGGATTCTTTTGAAAGTTTCGTTTAACATAATGTAGAGGGTTTATTCTGCCGCAATGCCGAATTTCTTTCAACCACAATTATCACTCTTGGTTTAGTAGTGCTGTTGACCTTTTCGTTCTCTCGAATTGACGTCTATGACAAAAAGGACCTCGTCAGCACATACAAATACTCATTCCGTGCGGTCGATAGTAATGGTCCAGAAAACGAGCCCGAAGATCGACCCCGGCAGGGTTCTCTTAGCGACCTTTTTGATCATCTGCCGATTCCCCGCTCGTCACTCGGTGACTCTATTTCTCCAGTAGTCAAGCAAACTCCAGCATTGAGCCGCCGCGAGCTGCAGCTCTCGAAGGCGTGCAAATATCGCGGGCCACCATAAATTGTCGAATGCCATTGTTATTCCTGTCAGTACTGCATTGGCTTATGTATTTCCTGTTTTGTTTATTACTCAAATAACCTGATTATCCATGTCATCTATTGATTTTCCCGGTGTAAATCGGAAGTGATTTGCGCTAAGGCCCCAGCAATGTGCACCTGAAGACTATCACCAACGACTCGCTCCTGGACCTTAGGCAGATAGTTAATTACTAACTAACTAACTCTGTCTTTACTTAGCTTTCCGTGCCTTTCCTTTTTAGTTGTATTTGCTTCGACACCAGTCATTGCTTCATATCTCCATCGTGCCGGCAGTAATGAATCACAGAGAGTTCCGGCCCACATATTGCTGACGTCGGCATCAGTCCTGGAACTGATGACATTAGCATCAGCTTCCCCGGAATCGTTGAGGCCAGCGGCCAGCGCTCGGTGAATTTAGAGGGCAAATTGGTTCACGAATTTTTTAGTGATAACTGTGTTTTCCACCTTCGAGGCTACGGGCACTTGCCCAAGCCGGATGGCTTCGTGAAGGTTAGGCAGGTATGGGGCGATTTGCGATGCGACCTGCCGTAGTGCTTCTGAATGAATTCCATCAGGGCTGGTAACGTTAATTCACTTTTGCCTCTTAATGGCTGAATGGACTTCTCCTAATGCGAAGATGTCCGCCGTGTACCAGGTGATCAAAATGTCAGTATAAATTTGAAAAGTGAATAAATCATGGAATAATGTAGATAGAGCGTTCAAATTGACACACTTGCTTGGAATGACATGAGGTTTTATTAGAACCAAAAAAATACGAAAGTTCTAAAAATGTCCGACAGATGGAGCTTCATCTGATCAGAATAGCAATAATTATCATAACAAAGTAAGACAAAGCAAAGATGATGTTCTTTACAGGAAATGCTCGATATGTCCACCATCATTCCTCAACAATAGCTGTACTCGATGAGTAATGTTGTGAACAGCACTGTAAAGCATGTCCGGAGTTATGGTGAGGCATTGGCGTCGGATGTTGTCTTTCAGCATCCCTAGAGATGTCGGTCGATCACGATACACTTGCGACTTCAGGTAAGCCCAAAGCCAATAATCGCACGGACTGGGGTCTGGGGACCTGGCAGGCCAAGCATGACGAAAATGGCGGCTGAGCACACGATCATCACCAAACGACGCGCGCAAGAGATCTTTCACGCGTCTAGCAATATGGGGTGGAGCGCCATCCTGCATAAACATCGTACGTTCCGGCTGGTGTTTATCAGCCAGGCTGGGGATGATACGATTCTGTAACATATCGGCGTACCCCTCACCCGTCACGGTAGCAGTTACAAAACGTTTTGGTGTCCAGCGCCATCTGTCGGACATTTTGTGAACTTTGTTTTTTTTATATAATAAAACCCCATATCATTCCAAGCATCTGTGTCAATTTTTACCTCTCTATCTACATTATTCCGTGATTTATTAAGTTTTCAAATTTATACTGACTTTTTGATCACCCGGTATTTTCTTTCTAGCTTTCATCGTCGTCAGGGGGTGATCTTATACTGCAGAAATTCCGTCGAATGTCTCTATCCCTGTGTTAGTTCACCATTTTCGTGCCTCAGTGTTTACAAGATTACTGCCATTTTTATTCTCTCCGTCAATTGTCAACAACTACATGGATACTCTGCAAATCACACTTAAGTGAATAGTAGAGTGTTCATCGAACCAGCTTAACAATAATTCTCTATTACTCCACTCTCGAAGAGCGCGCGGGGAAAACGAACACCTACATCTTGCCGTGCGAGCTCTGATTTCCTTTATTTTATTATGATGATCGTTTGTCCCTATATAGGTCGGCGCCAACAAAATATTTTCGCATTCAGAGGAGAAAGTTCGTGACGGAAATTTGGAGAGAAGTTTCCGCCGCAACGAAAAACGCGTTTGTTTTAATGGTGTCCATCCCAGATCCTGTACTACATCTGAATAAATGTTAAAATGTGTGTGAAATCTTATGGGACGTAACTGCTAAGGTCATCAGTCCCTAAGCTTACACACTACTTAACCTAAATTACACACACCCATGCCGGAGGGAGGACTCGAACCTCCGCCGGGACCACTACATCCGAGATATGGTATCTCCTAACCGTGAATAAAACAAAACGTGCAGCTCTTCATTGAAATTTCTCGATGTACTCCCTTAATCCTACCTGGTAAGGATCCCAGATCGCGCAGCAGTACTCCAAAGAGGATGGATGTAAAGGATGAGCCAGACAGTAGGAGATTTTACTTTATTAAATGAGCCTTTAAACGGCAACTTCATTTTTCCATTGCGGCCAAGCCACGGCCGGCAGTGTCAGCTGCCTGTAAATTCTTTCGTCCCACGGTTTAGCAACAGGAAGACAGCACCGATGAAGGGCACCTTGATCACGCGCCTCTCTCATGTGCTTACGAGGTAACGCCGTCCCAGGCGTCGCTTAGCAGGCAACGCTCTGGAAAGTTCCATGCCACCCGCACGGTTTGCTCGGTCCTGACCAATTAGGGCCGAGGAAGCCGTGTGGTGCGTCGAATATACCCGGCCGCCAGTCGCCGGGCTCGCGCTCTGGTATTCTTGCTCACCCGCGAGTCGAATGCGCGCTCTGTAGCATTGAACATCTCCCGCTTCTCCCGGTGCTGCGGCACTGTGGACTTAGTTTTGGCAGACAACAACTTTCGGTAGCTTCGCGAACAATGTTCACCAAATTTTAAGCTCTGGCTCACCCTCACCTCCCTAGGGCTATGTAGCCCCTTTCAACATGCTTTAGCCAATAAATGGCCTTTCTCTAAAAATTACCCTATTATTCCATAACGCCCACCGTCTGCCCATACGCCCATCTTGTACACGGACAAGTGTAGTATAGGCAGTCTCGTTACTAAATCTCATACATTTTCCAAGTGTTTGTGTTGCCTCCCCCACAACATTTCCCATGTGTTCGTTATAATTTAAATTGTTCGTAATTATAATTACTAGGTATTTAATTGAATATACGACATTTAGATTAGACTGATTTATAGTGGAAGTTTATGAAGAATATAAAGAGCAGTACAGTGATTGTCTTCGATTTGTCTCTCCCCCTAATCCTCCATGTGTCTCTTTATGGCTCAGAACGGCTTGTCTAAACTGTTCACGTCTGAGCAGTCCGTCTCTAGCTGTACAACAGGTTAGTATTGCTTACATTCCCCTCTGGAGTCCTTCCTTAGCCTAGTTTGTTCCACGTTCCACGGTGTTCTGTCTCTGGGTTTGGTAGTGGTGATTGGCAAACCGGGATTCTGAGCACGTGTGAGTAAGTCATTCAGAATACGTTTCCTGTATTCTACATAATTATCCACTTCGTCACGAAGTTTCTTCCAATCCACCTTTTACAGATTACGGCGCCGTTCCGACGTCATCTAGATTTCGTATCAGAACCAATGTCTATGAGGATCGCACAGTAATTGCTGTGGGTGAGCCCTACCGTCACCTCCAAGTGTTGAATGAGGGGCAGCGCTCTGTTATGTGCTATTGAAAAGGTCTATACTATTGTGAGCAACCGATCGATTTGCGAAATTGTATGGCTGTCCATCCTTCTTTACTATAAACCAGCAAACCCCCGAGCCTTCAAACAATTGAGATCGTGTGCATAAAACAGCTTCAGACCTCTGATTACTTTACAAACAAGTTAACATGTTAAATATTTGACTTTGTGCATGTAAGTGAGAAAAAGTTTCGTAAAGGTCTCAAATTACAGTTAAAGTTTGTTGGAAGACGCTAAGTACTCTCATTATGAAACACTGGATGAATATAAACTGAGTAACCTGCGCTCTATATTAAGCAAAGGCTAACTGATCACGCGTATAACTACTTACGACGTATGTCTCCTGAAGTATGTGTCGTATAATGATATAATATCGCAAGTACATTCAGTGATCCATGTAGACACTGTCTGCAACGAGTGTTACTAATAAAGACAGTAGTAAAGAAGTAATAAATGAAACGTCTTGCCTCGTGCAGTCGTTTTATTGCGCAAACAGAGGAAATATAGTAAGCGACAAACTTATTTGCTTTCGTTATTCTGTAATAGGTAAAAGCGAGAAAATGGTTCGAAAAGGTTTGAAATTATGTGTAAAGATGTTTGAATTTGCTAAGTGCTCTCATTCCCAAATATTAGATGAATGAAGTACGGGCATGTGTACGGTTACAGTTATGTCGCATCAAGACAACCACACAGTTTATAACAGTAATACATGTCCCATTTTGTTAAACTTTTAACATAAGTTTACACCCCTTAATGAGCCGATTGCGGCAGCATTTTATATTTTTTAACTCGTTCAGTAACTAAGCGAAGTATTGAAAATCAAATTTTTGTTTCCCTTCGAATGGGCAACGAGCAAATGTGACGCATACCTCGGGTCGCGGGATGGTCGTTTGGTAATACAGGGTGTCCCAAAAAGAATGACCCGATTTTAACTTGTAATAATATTGAGACAAATGTCACAAGGTAAATGAAACAGCGCTAGATGCAATCGACATGGTCTAGAGTTTTAGAAAAAATCCGAAGATGATGGGTACGAAACTCACTGAAACGTTGCGACAAGACGACGCCATCACTCGGCTGATAACCCGAGAAGAATGCATCAGTGGAATACGCCGAGAAAGACTGAAACCGCATAAATCCGCTAGATGTCGCTACGAGAGCTGACTGGAGCGTGCAGCCAGTCTTGCTCAATATTGCGTCCGCGCAAAAGAAGGCGTATTGTGTTATTGAATTTAGTCGCACTCAATTAGCGATCGCAGTTCAGCGGGCATTTCATATTCGATTTCGTGCTAAACCACCATCTCCAGAGAACAATCGGGGGTAGTATAAACAGTTTAAAGAAACAGGGTGCCTCTGTAAAGGTAAAAGTCCTGGCAGGCCAAGCGTTCCTGAACAAACAATGGAACAAATTCGACGAGCATTTGAGCGGAGCCCCCGCAAGTCTATGCGTCGTGCTAGCATGACAGTGTGCGGTCGTTTAGCCCTCAAACCATACCAATTACAACTTGTACAAGCTTTTCGAGATACTGACAAAGAGAAGCGAGTGGACTTTAGCAAAGCTATTCTAGAGAACATGGCAGATGAAACTTTTATGTCACGGTTGATATTCAGTGATGAGGCAGCTTTCCATGTTAGCGGTAAGGTTCACCGTCATAATGTGCGTGTATGGTGGCTCGAAAATCCTCATAAAACAATTGAACACGAAAGTGAGTCACCAAAAGTGAATGTTTTTTTTTGTTTTGCTGTTTCGCAAAGCACGGTTTATGGACCATACTTTTTTGAGGAAGAAACCGTAACAGGACAAACATATCTTGAAATGCTACAGAACCGGTTATTCCCACATCTTGACTCTTGACAATTTCATCTATCAACAGGACGGAGCACCACCGCACTGGCACAACAACGAGGCAATGTACCTCAACGCTGGATAGGGCGTACAGGACCGCGAGACCAGGCTTTACACTTTTGGCCTCCTAGGTCCCCTGACTTGATACCATGTGATTTCCAGAATGCGATTTTCACTCTGTAGCGGAGTGTGCGCTGATGTGAAACTTCCTGGCAGATTAAAACTGTGTGCCGGAGTTCTGAGTTCGAGTCTCGGTCCGACACACAGTTTTAATCTACCAGGAAGTTTCATACCATGTGATTTCTTCCTGTGGGGATATGTTAAAGAATGTGTCTGCGTTCCTCCTTTACTTTGTGACACTGATAAACAAAAAACCAGAATATCATCTGCTGTAGCTTCAGTGACAGAAGACACCTCATGCTCAGTTTGGCACGAATTTGGCTATCGGCTAGATGTCGTCCTTGCAGCCAATGGAGGACATATTGAGCTTTTATGCTGGATTTTTATAAACTTCTGTGTTTTCTGAGTAATTTAGTAGGCATTTTGTTGGTGTTACGCCCTTCTTCCTGCTATATAATTCTATTTAAACTCGGCTCATTCTTTTTGGGACACCCTGCATAGGTGAGCTATATGCGTGAACTGTGTCTTGAGCTGCTTGTTCCTTTTAATCTGCTGTGTCAGCACGCCATAGCGTCCAGAGCGTTCATATCTGCTGTTAAGAGTTTCGATTGTCTCGTATTGTGCGATACGTCGGATCATGTCCGTGTATGGTTCTATGTCATGTAAGTATTGGGCATAGGTGAAGGCGAACACCCGCATATCCCTACCACTTAACAGTACCAAGAAGATCCCTTGGATATCCCAAAGACTAGTTTTTGGTGATACTGCTTTAACTGTAAGAACCATTTATTGTTGATTTTTATATTTTCCCTGCATCTGTTTAAGACATCCATTACATCATTAGATCTGTGACGTGTTCTTTAAGAAATTGTAAGAGAATAAAAACCTACTTGTAGCCTGGCTGGACCAAGATAGGTATAATATGCTATGGGTTTTGATGGATTTATTTTGTTGTTGTTTTTCGTACTGTCAATGCCACAAATTTTCATAAATGGCCCTCAAGTAAATCTCAGATGATGATATCCTTCGGGTGATGGATGAATGTGATCTCAGTCACCTGGAACATGTCTTGAGTTTATTCCAGAACAGTATGTGTCAGATCAGAAGATGACCTTGAAGTGAATACAGAAGAAGGTGGCATTGCCAGTCAAAATACTTTGGGGATTCTGATGAAGGAGGTGAGTTTAGTAGGATGTCAGAACGAAAATGAACCATTTCCATGTCCCTAGTGGCTAGCTGTTTTCAGTATCTTCTTTGATTACCAAACTGTAGATATTATAAGCACCTTTACCAATGCAGAAGTGTCACGTGTTGTTCAGGAAACTGAATTTTGTGTCCGACTAATTGCTGGAATTCTTCGCTGCCGAAAGGATTTAGCTTCTGAAATGTAGACACCACACGAAAATATTCGTCGTGCAGCTTTTACTTTTACCATGACACGGAGTCGATTTCCACGTATTTATCAGTTTATCGGGTCTTATGGTAAAGCAACGCGTCAACAGTGCTTATTTAATTTAAAAGTAATTATTGTAATACTATTCCGAGCAATTGAGACAAAACGTTGGGTCCCCAGAAGACCATTGGTAGTGCTTGACAATTTACTTGCTATTTATGATGGCGATGGCTGCCCTGGGGTGTTACCGACAAGTATCTTAGATGTTCGCTTGAAACCCTTTATCCGTCCTGCCCATGTATAGGGCTCTTGGAGGCATACCAAGACTCCTTGTGACTCGTTCACTAACTTAGTGAGCTCCATATTCACAAAGGCATTAATAACAGCATAGAGATGTAGGATCCCATTCACGGATACTTAATGAGCATGTACGTGTGCAGTCCGCACGCCTAGCGTGTATCTTACCCAGCTCGCACATATTTACCGTATCCTAACATAAAATCTGGATCTTTTCATCTTCTTGTGACGTCGGCCTGTATACCTGAACAGTTGTTGTTGGCGTTGGTTTACTGTTGATTATGTGTACACCGTTGACACAAATTGCGTACCACAGTTCGTAAGAAAATCATGTAATTAAAACTACTTTAATGATACACAAGTAATTCTAACGTCATTACTGCCATCTATGAGATTAAATTTGTAACATAGGCGCCAAATCCTCACACTCTAATAACAGATCAAAAACTTACACAATTGTACAAAGTACGACTGTGTATGTCACAGAACTGCTGCTACATTTTTGGTAACATACAAAACAGGACAAAAAGAATGTGATGAATTACGCACTTCTATAAGTACTTCCAAACAAAGACATAAAATAAAAAGACCAATTTCTGGAAATTTCGCTCATGTCATGAAAACATTTGTAGACTCCATACTCAAAACGCACTTCACTTAATTGTACTACATCTCAGCAGCCTTTCATTCCGTAAATGTTGTTAAACTGAAGGAATCAAATAACACAGGTATTCAAAAATTGCAAATTATTCAAATTTTGTTTCAATTTCATAACTGAAGACTATCATAATATTGTGCGGATGTGATAGAGTTAATCTGAACTAGAACTGCTCATGTTGCACATAAATGATGTGAAATTGTCATTCCTCAGATGTTTTTTTGGAGTGTATGAATGTCTTCACTTAGATAAAGATGCTCACAACGACCTAAACCCTTTCTTAAGATGTTAATTTAATTTATATTGTATCAGCAATGAAGGATTAATTTTGCAACTATAGGGTGTCATAAAAATGTGTGCGTCTCATTTCTTATTGTTGAGGACAGATACATATATTGTTCAAGTACTACACCTTTGGACACAATACTACAAGCGTTCAGTAAGTAGTGCAAAACATTTCTTTTCCGGCCAGTTTCAGTTGAAAGAATGCGGAATTTGTTACTCGCCATCGTGGAATATTGCCGCTGCAGCCATTAAAATGTCATGAAGATTCGATATGTGGTGGAGCTACAAGTAGCCTTCAAAATGGCGTCTGTAACGGAGGTGCTTTCTAAGCAGAGTGCTGTCATTGAGTTCCTTTTGGCGGATAACCAGAGCATCGTAGTTTTTCATAGGTGCTTGCAGAATGTCTACGGAAAACTGACATTGATCAAAACCACTGTGAGTCGTAGAGCGAGGGGTCTGTCGTTGAGGTCGCGCAAACGGACCGATCTCCCGTGTGCGTCCTGACACACACAGCTGCGATTCCTGCAGTGTTGGAACGTTCGGACATTCTCATTCAAGATGACCAACTGATCACCATCAAAAACATCCCTGCTCAGCTGGACGTCTCCGTTGGTAATGCTGACATGATTGTCCTCAAGTTGGGCTACTTCAAGGGTTGTGCCCGTTGGATTTGTCGCCGCGTAACAAAAGACCATGAAGAGCAACGTAGGGTAGGAGCAACGAAGGACCATCTGTGTGGAACTGCCCAATAAAGGATGCACTCCGAGGGACGCAGTACGTGGCTGATAGGGTGGTTACTGATGCAGCAACACGTTGGCTCTGATATCGGCCACTAGAGTGGTACCATGCACAGCAAAGGCCCTCCCAACAAGGAGCGTAAGGCCGTCGCATTGAATGGAGGTCATGTTGAAAAATGGGGTTTTGTTGCCAAAGGAATGGGAAATAATATGGTCTATTGGAGTCCTGAGTATCAACCTGCTTTCAGAAAAAAAAGTGTTACATTACTTATTGAATGCCCCGCGTAGCTAAAGTACCTCAGTATTATCTCTGTAATCCAGCCTCGGGCTGATTTTTTTGACTGAGTGTAACTACACTGACACAAAAAACAGGAAGATTGGCCCTCGGTTGTAAAGTAATTAACACAAGATCCAATTTGGTGTTTAGTATTACGTATGTAATTCATTGCCTAATATATTTTGACTATTCCTAGTTAGTATCTTTCATTATAGGACGAAATCAATAATTGTTTCGAAACTTAATTTCTATTGTTGACAAATAGACAAATATAGGTTCTGTAACAATTGTAAACATTTGGAAGACGAAATGCTAGTAATCTTAAAGTATCTATTTGGTTCTATTTAGAAACATTATAGCAAAACCAGTGCTTAATTAATTCCAAAGTTTTGTCAGAAGTATTGTTTGCGTAACTACTTATGTTAATATCACCATTTAAACAAATAATTCGGCCTAAGCCTTGCGGTGGAAGAAACAGTTAAAAAGACGCAATTTTTCGATGAATTCAGTTAATTAATCGAGTAAGTTTTAATTGTAACTTCTGTAAATTTAACTTCGAACATTGTGTAGTATCAGCTCCTATTATTGTGATGATACATAAGGGCCCGAATTTTGGTCACAAGATGGAAGAATACGATCATATCTGTGCACGACAGATAACTTCGTAAGAAATTTATAAAGCTGTGAAGCATATGAAAAATGGGAAATAACCGCGTCTGAGTGGAGTACACATTGAATTTTTGAAGGCAGCTGATACGGTTGTGTATTATATCTAGGACAAATTGTGTAATAAAGTGGTTAGAAGGGGAGCGGGTATCCAAGGAAAGGAAAAAATCTATAATAATAATCTATAATAAATCTATAATAATATATATAATAATAACCGTGAACCCATCAATGGCGCGACTGTACGACAGAATCTTAAAAGAAATAATAGAGATGGAGGCTCTAATATCTGAAGAAGCGCTTATGTTTGGTGAAAAATTCGCATTACGAAATTTGATAGAGAAGAGAATAGCCAGAGCGATAGAGACCCATTTAATCTTCGAGCACTTACAGATACGACAAAACGATCTATGGACCAATATTAAAAATAGTGTGACGAGTCAACTGTTTACATGAAACTAGTCAACCATGTCTATACGGATTGTATGGCTGCCATCAAAGTGGAAAGTTTAGTGTCAATCCAGTTTCCTGTTACAAATGGGCTACGCCAGGAATGTAGCATAACACCAACGCTATTTAAAATATATGTGGAGGAAGCAATTAAAGCATGGATGATCAAATGTGAAGGCGTGGGAGCTACGGTGTGGGATGAAATCTTCTACACCTTCTCTTCGCTCATGATCAGGTCATCGTGACGGAAGAGCAGAATGATACCTAGTACATGCTTCGTAACTTAAAAGAGGAGTATGAAATACAGAGCCTCACAAAAAAACCTGACAAAAGACGCATATCGGAAGGTTGGTTGCCAGTAAGATCAGGGGGTGTCAGTCATTTAAGTGTCTGGGGGTTTGATATCATCAAAAACAAGAAGTGGAGATGACATATAAAATATGGAGGGTGATATGACAAATAAGCTCGATCCTTTGGAATAACAAAAAAAAGAAAGGACCAAAAGTGATACATCGTTTAGTTGTTGAAAACATCGCTTAGTACGGAGCAGAAACCTGGGTACTAAACGAACGTCAGAAAAACAAGTTGCTTGCACTCAAGGTTGACTTCTGGAGGCGAAGTTGTGGCAAGCTGGACCGAGTACCAAATACGAACATCAGCGAGACTGTGGGTGTCAACGAATCAATAACAGACAGCACAAAGATGAGACGTATAAAATGGTATGGACATCTAGAAATGATGGACGATAGCCGATGGCCAAAGACAGTGTAGCAGTGGACCCAGGCGGAAAAGAGAAAATATGGACGACCTAAGAGGAGTTGGGTTCGAGAGGTCTATTACGCGATGGATGCGAGAGGACTAAAAGAAGGAGACTGGCATGATCGAAGGGAGTGGAATACTGGAAGCAAGAAGCGGCATTAGTCGTAGAATACCCGCACCCATGTTCGAAGAAACACTCCATGAAACTACATAGAAACTGTAAAATACAGACACATTCTTACCATATTTAATGCTAAAACCAGGCAATCTGACAAGCAAAACAATGTCTTGCCCTGCGCGTAAATCATTCTATTTATATACGAACAGTATGGGACGTCGACACTGTCACATACGTAAGTTTGGGTATGGCCGTGAATAGTGCACAGATGTCTAAAGCGGTTGAGACGGTCACTAATGTGGAGCGGAAAATTCGGTTTCGAGTCACGGTGCTGCACAAATTTTCATATGTTACTAGTAAACCACCACCATTGTACAGTCGTATTCTCAGTTTACGAATGAATTTAACCAAGTGCATAAAAATAGTTTTTCAACAAACGTATTACCCCTCCTCTTAATAGAAGTCAAACCGGCCTCGGCGACAGCGTGAAGAATCGTTAGTGAAACTACACAATAAACAATTAAGAGGAAGCTGCAATGGGCCCTCCGCTGCGATATGTACATCGGTGTGATGAATGAAACTGTAGACTTTACCTGCTCATGAGTCAGTGTTTATTAAAGAATAAGGCAGCTTAATATTAGAAGATGGACGCCGACAGAAATGATTGGTATCTTAGACTACGGATATAGTCTTCGTGGCGGTATTCTATCTTCTCACGAAATTACCATCGGCAGCATCTCACTCCTATTATCAAAACATAATGTTGACTCTCAAGTTACGTGGGAAGCAATGACCGTCTAAGAGTTCAATTTTTCGACATGCAGTCTGGGAGTCAAAAGCTCGAGGAAGACGCAAAGTGTAACCATATAGATGTAGATGTGTCACGTATTTGACACAACTGAAGAAAAGTACGATAGTCAGGTGTTTAACCTAAAGTATTCCAAAATCATTGAAGATATTCCATTTCATTTTCAACAGATTATTTCCTTCAAAGTCATCACTTAACGATTTCTGATTTCTCATTATAGCACCTTATATACAGATATGGAAACAATGTTATGCGTTTCAAATGTTACTATTGTCATTTCTATTACTAATTTCTTTGACCTACATAAAACAAGCACACTATTGTTCCACCTACAAAATTATGATCCGCTAAAACTATTAAGTGCTAGTCCTACTCTCACATTACATTACTTTGGCCAATGTGGCACTAAATGGCCAAGTTATAAGATGTCAGCTTACAGAAAATTTTCTGCGTTAGACACTAATGTGACAGATTCGTTGCTCGTCTGAGATACGAGTTGGCGGATAGCAAGCGCGTTCTGCCAGGGATCTCGGCTACATGGAGTGCTGTATTGGTGAACTGGATGATGCCGAAGGCTGCACTCAGGCCGCACGTGGCCAGCAAGCGGCCGCAACCGCCGAAAGGTTACCACCAGCACAACAGCAGAGGTGTAGTGAGGAGTACATGTTGTCACACAGATTTGTGACGCCATAAACACGCGAGATAGGATACCCTACACACACGAAGCTGCCAGGGATGACAGCAGTTGTTTTTCCGTGTACCCCGGTGAGACATCCGAGGTAGTGGACCTGGTTTCCGCGTGCGGTCACAAAGAGTCATTGTACTACCGCAGTTAGGGCAGCGATTCAAGGGCGTTCGCTAGTGTCGCCCATATTCTAAAGTTCCTCGATACATATAAATTTTTCTGACTCAGTCTTGTTTGTTACTTAGCAAAAATCGCTAGTGATAAGAAGCTGTGAACAGCACCTACGAAACGTCAATGGCACAATGGAACTTTGATGGAATTCCGATAAATTAGCGATTCACTTTTATCTAATGAAGTTTAGTACTCAGCTGAACTAATCATTTTCTCACACACAAGCCTATATCAAGGAGAAAGTCTCTGGTTTGAAATGTTGGTTTGATACACGTGTGATGAAAGAGCTCTTGTTCAAATTTTATATCGATTCAAGTGTCGGCGAAATCATTTAAGATGATCTATACATTTACTGAACTCCATGAACTTCCCAGCAAGTTGCTGTTCGCTGCTGTTTCAGTATCAGGTAATCACGATGGAGCGAGGGCACCGCTTGCAGTGAAGAGAGACTAATCCGCGTAGTGCGCAGTCCCGCCGAATTTCGGTAAAGCGATAAGTTAGGCAGCCGTAATATCTACTGCTTTCACCTCCCACTCCAACTTACGAGGTCTTCAGACTCACTCTTGGAAATGGGTCGATGTTACTGATTCTTTGACTTCTCTCATTTCACTGTATGTTTTAATGTATTTGCCTAACAGGTCACAGCTGAAGCATAAAGAGTTTCTATATCAGTTTCTCTGGGTCAACGAATCTCCCACTCTACTGACCATTTATGTATTACGTCTCCTATTACAAGGCCTCTATCTGCCCTCTTATTCGGATCTCTCAGTTCATGTTTCTTTCCGAGGTCAAGACAGCTTCGCTCAGACATCACTACACTGAGGGGACAGAAATCTTGGAATAGCGATATGCGCCTCTGCAGATGGCGGTAATATCACGTACGCAAGGTATAAGAGAACACCGTCATTTGTGCTGAGGTGATTCATGTGAAAAGGTTTCCAACCTGTTTATGGCCACAGGATAGATATTAACATTTTGAACGTGTAAAGGTTGTTGGAACTAGAAACATGGGACATTCCATTTAAGAAATCGTTAGGGAATTCAGTATTCCCTGATCCACAGAGTCCAGAATGTGCCGGGAGTACCGACTTTCACACACTGCTACTCACCACCGCCAACGCAATGGCCGAAGGCCTTCACTTAGCGATCGAGGCAACGGCGTTTGCGTTGAGTTGTCACTACCAATAGGCAATCAACACCTCGTGAAATAGCCGCAGAAATCAATGTGCGACGTAGGACAAATGTATCCGTTAGGACAGTGCACCGAAATTTGGATTTAAGGGGCTGCGGCGGAAGATGTCCTACGCGAGTGCCTTTGCTAACAGCACAACATCGCCTGCAGCTCCTCTCCTGGGCCCCTGACCACATCCGTTAGCCCAAGATGACTGGAAGCCCGTGGCCTCGTCATAAGAGTCTCGATTTCGTTTGGTAAGAACTGATGGTAAGGTTCGAGTGTGGTGCAGACCTTACGAAGCTATGGACCCAAGTTGTCAACAAGGCACTGTGCAAGCTGGTGGTGGCTCCATAATGGTGTGTGATGTGTTTACATGGACTGGCCTGGGTCTTCTGGTCTAAATGAACGGATAATTGACTGGAAATTGTTATATTCGTCAACTTGGAGACCATTTGCAGCCATTTAAGAACTTCGTTTCCAAACAACTATGGTACGTTAATGCATGTCAATGTGCCATTTCACCGGGCCACAGTTGTTCGCGATCGGTTTGAAGAACAATCTGGACAATCCGAGAGTTTTGTTTGGCGTCGCAGATCGCCCTACATGAATACCATAGAACATTTATGGGACGTAATCGCGGCTGTCCTTTTGGGAACAAAACCCTGCACCGGCAACACTTTCGCGGTTTTGGATAACTATAGGGAGAACATGGCTCAGTATTTCTGCAGGTGACTTCCAACGACCTACTGAGTCCATGCCACGTCGAGTGCTGCTATTTTACGGGCAAAATCAGGTCCTACACGATATTAGGGTGCCTTTTGTCACCTCAGCGTATATTGGCTGCCACAACTGTGTCACTCGGGGCTATATACAAGGTGCAATCAAATGAAACCGGGACTGTTATAAAATACTAAGTTAGTGCAAAATGTTTGCCGAAGCGAACAGAAACATGATTGTACACAGGCGTGCAACCCTTCCTCAGAAACAAGTGGGCGGTCAAGAGATTTCTATATTTGTAGAGCTCTGAAGAAAGTCATTCGCGGCCGTTGGTTTGTTTCGCACGAACAGGCACACGCCTGTGTACAAACATGGTTCTGTAGGCAAACGAATTTTTCGATGAATGCATAGACCGTCTTGTGGGCGACCATGAATGTCTTTTTCAGGGCTCGAAAAATGTGGTAATGACGTGACGAGAGATCGGGAATGACTAGAGAACGTATAATGGTACCCAGGGAAACTTGTTCAGCGTAGTCGAAACAACAGGTATGCTAGCTTCGGATAGTTATGATGAGCATTTTCTTTGACTGCGAGGGCTTGCCTCCCATTGACTTTCTGGAAGTTGGTACCACAATTATCTCACAGAAGTACGTAGACACTTTGTAAAAAAAGCATACCATGAAGTTCAAACGCCCAGGAGTGTTGACGGACAACACTCACTTGGATAATAATGCAGTCCACGTGCTGGCAATGGTGGTTTGACTACACTGCAAAAGTTTCTTTGGAAAGCCCTCACACGTCCGCCGTACAGTCCCAATCCCTCCCTGTGCTATTTCCATATTTCTGGGGTCATGAAGAAAGACATCTCTGACAGTCGATCTGCTTCGGAGGAAGAGGTGCACGCCTGTGTACATACATGATTTCGTACACAACTGTGAACATTTTTCCGTGAAGACACCGATCGTCTGTTTCGCAGTGGCAAAGATGTATTAAAAATTATGGCGGTGATTTCTGAAATAATAAACAGTTTACTTCCTTTTTTAATCTTTTTCGTTTTCATTTGACCGGCCTTACATTAATTTTAATTATGTTCTTCGTTTTTGTGTCGCTGAGGTTAGATTAAAGAGTGGCTGTTAAAATTGGAATTCATTTATATCCGATGTTAAAAAAACGCTTGTTTGCAATAATACCATTGTCTGTAATTGTTTACATATAGTTCTTACAATGTTGGTAGCCGAGTAGATGAGAACGGTATGCTGGATAACTGACTTCATCATTGAATAAATTTTATATACTTGTTGTACTATGATGAGGTGTTGTCTGGTGGAACACCCTGCGACTGGGGCTAGGAATAAGCCGACCAAGCGGTATCTACTGCATTGTGATAAACGCCAGCCCAATACGCCAGTGCGAAGGAGACTGTTTAAATATCACGCTGCACCTCTCGTATGGAGCTAAACTAATAATGGTGAAAATTTATCAGTTGTTGACGCCTAGGAAATCGGAAGCGTACACTCCAAAGTTCCATGGTGTATGAGTAGTCGCGACGAAATAACATGGACGTGGTCTCTGGAATCGTGCCTTTCACCACAGAACTACTGTGTTCTGTTTGAAGATTATTGACCACCGACACCAGTAGGAATCAATTTCAGTAGAGAATTACTACTCCTGAAATTGAATGGCTATTTCTGTACTTACTTTAATACAAATATGATTCTTTATTACAAAATAATGGGGATAGAGCGTAGCAGTGAAATCAAAAGATGATACGTAGCCAAGGCTGTTGTTAAATCAGTCACCGTTTACACAAACGTGAAAAATTCAGGTTAACGAATTCACTTCATTAACCTCGACGGTAACAGGATCCTCACACCTACAGCAGTTGCCGGTCTCTGATGCTCAGCTTCCGTGACTCTGTGCAGTTACATTTCATTCTCTTCTAGCCGTGTTATAAACTTACCACTTGCTGCTGTCCATTCACTTGTATTGTGCTCTCGAGCCTCATTTCGCGTCACGACTGATTCTACTTCCGAGATGTTTTTCAATTATACGTTCTCTTTCCAACTTTTGAAGTACTCCTTGCAGAATGATTGACGATGCTGTATACACGCATTTTCTATTGAACTTTGACTGGAATTAATTTTCTATAATCCTACATTCAGTTTCACTACACTTTCATCGTTAACGATATTAGTCAGATAATGATACTCTCTGTCAACTGTTTACCATGTCTGTAGACTGATGTCCCAGAAAGACATTTGTTTTGTTGGTATATTTTTCAGTATACACTGATACAATGGGAAGTTTCTTCCCGTCAGACGACACTATTTTCACATCCACAGGCATTGTAGAATATTGATGCAGAAGCAGATGCACGTGATCCCGTCGCATGCAAATTATAAACTTATATTGGTTATTTGGATTGTATTCATATACTTTAGCAGCTTCATGAGGTGTAACTACACAAAGCGCATCAAACTTGGCTAAAACATACCATTTCAGGCAGTACGCACGACCATTTTTCAGGCAAACCTTATCGACAAAAAATATGTACTAGCGCTACGAAATTTTCAATGAATTTTGTGATTATTATTAGTAAGTCAGTATCAGTATGAAGTGTTCCTTAACTTTTCATATTCTTATCTCTCTCTCTCTCTCTCTCTCTCTGTACCGGCACTAAGAAATAAGATGCACTGTACCTACAGAAGCATCTCGACAACTGTAACCGATGTAGAAAAACCGGACCAGCACCTCATATACTGAAAATAATGTGCTAATACTATCGCGAGTTTATTTAGCAGTGGGCAATGAAATCAATCCCGAACTCGTATTTGTATGAACATGCGTTACGTGAAGACTCAATTACACCAGGAGTGCCCACTGTTTTCGGTCGTCTACATGTCTGATAGTTCAGCGTCCTTAGAGTAAAGAGAACAGCAGGCCGTGATGTGTTGCACACAGCGAGATATTTGTATTTATTCCTAGGACGAGAGCAGAACGCTACTACCATCTACCAGCTTCATTGTCGATGCCATGGACATTTCTGACAGTTTACGGAATCTTTCGCTGAACTATTGTGATTCTGATCTGGTATCTTATGGAATGAGCACAGAAATACCAACGCAGAACTAAAAAGGGTCAAATGTTATTGCAATTTTCTAAAAGTCTAAAGACAACAACAAACTATCATACAATTGTTGGTCTTAAGAAGGTGTCCAAAACAATGGTCACCAATAGAATAATTTCTGAAAATGAGACATTTTCTGTTTCAAACACCGCAATGTTGCTGTTAATGTCATCAGTCTTATGGCTGGTTTGATGCAACTTTCCATTCTTCTCGATTGCCGTTTTTCCTTTGAGTTTCAGCATATATGTTGCGTCACACATCATCGACGATCCACAGTACGTAGTGGTGGAACGTTGGTACGCTCACTGAATGTGAGGAAGTGTTATAGAAACTACTGAATAGAATGAACAGTGCAAACAGAACCGCACGTGGATTTTAAAAAGCACGAAAATAATGTGGGGTAGCAGAAATGAAATGAGAAAAGCGATAAAATCAGCAACAACAAGGAGGGGTGGGGAGGGGGCAGATAGGAGACGAAGTGAACGATACCTTGGAAGCAGAGTATCGCATAACAGACGAAGCAACAAGGATATAAGATGCACCTTAGCACAGCAAAAAACACATCTACGTACATATACACTCCTGGAAATTGAAATAAGAACACCGTGAATTCATTGTCCCAGGAAGGGGAAACTTTATTGACACATTCCTGGGGTCAGATACATCACATGATCACACTGACAGAACTACAGGCACATAGACACAGGCAACAGAGCATGCACAATGTCGGCACTAGTACAGTGTATATCCACCTTTCGCAGCAATGCAGGCTGCTATTCTCCCATGGAGACGATCGTAGAGATGCTGGATGTAGTCCTGTGGAACGGCTTGCCATGCCATTTCCACCTGGCGCCTCAGTTGGACCAGCGTTCGTGCTGGACGTGCAGACCGCGTGAGACGACGCTTCATCCAGTCCCAAACATGCTCAATGGGGGACAGATCCGGAGATCTTGCTGGCCAGGGTAGTTGACTTACACCTTCTAGAGCACGTTGGGTGGCACGGGATACATGCGGACGTGCATTGTCCTGCTGGAACAGCAAGTTCCCTTGCCGGTCTAGGAATGGTAGAACGATGGGTTCGATGACGGTTTGGATGTACCGTGTACTATTCAGTGTCCCCTCGACGATCACCAGTGGTGTACGGCCAGTGTAGGAGATCGCTCCCCACACCATGATGCCGGGTGTTGGCCCTGTGTGCCTCGGTCGTATGCAGTCCTGACTGTGGCGCTCACCTGCACGGCGCCAAACACGCATACGACCATCATTGGCACCAAGGCAGAAGCGACTCTCATCGCTGAAGACGACACGTCTCCATTCGTCCCTCCATTCACGCCTGTCGCCACACCACTGGAGGCGGGCTGCACGATGTTGGGGCGTGAGCGGAAGACGGCCTAACGGTGTGCGGGACCGTAGCCCAGCTTCATGGAGACGGTTGCGAATGGTCCTCGCCGATACCCCAGGACCAACAGTGTCCCTAATTTGCTGGGAAGTGGCGGTGCGGTCCCCTACGGCACTGCGTAGGATCCTACGGTCGTGGCGTGCATCCGTGCGTCGCTGCGGTCCGGTCCCAGGTCGACGGGCACGTGCACCTTCCGCCGACCACTGGCGACAACATCGATGTACTGTGGAGACCTCACGCCCCACGTGTTGAGCAATTCGGCGGTACGTCCTCCCGGCCTCCCGCATGCCCACTATACGCCCTCGCTCAAAGTCCGTCAACTGCACATACGGTTCACGTCCACGCTGTCGCGGCATGCTACCAGTGTTAAAGACTGCGATGGAGCTCCGTATGCCACGGCAAACTGGCTGACACTGACGGCGGCGGTGCACAAATGCTGCGCAGCTAGCGCCATTCGACGGCCAACACCACGGTTCCTGGTGTGTCCGCTGTGCCGTGCGTGTGATCGTTGCTTGTACAGCCCTCTCGCAGTGTCCGGAGCAAGTATGGTGGGTCTGACACACCGGTGCCAATGTGTTCTTTTTTCCATTTCCAGGAGTGTATCTTAAGGTAGCTGACAAATCTGACATTACCCGTGTATTCATTTCGCCAAATTTTTAATAGAAATATGCGTACCTACAAATCTACAAGTACACGAGAGATTCGGAAAGTTGAGTACATATGTTTCTCTAATCTACAACACGATTTTGTAAACGTCTAAATGGCAACACTCTGTAGGCGGCTATTGTTTTCGCCTACATCCAGGTGTCAGGGATTTCCTTAAGTTGTTGATTCGACTGTAGAATTCCTCAGTAGTAAAGGAAAAATACATTAAAACTTCATTCGTGATGCGGCATTTTTTCATGCATTTCAGTATTTATGACGTCATATCTCATGGGCTATGCGTCGTAGAGTGACATAATTTTGCAGGTACTCTCAGTGCTGTAAGTGGATACTGCCAACATAACGTGTTGCAAATGTGGTCCGTACGAAAAAAGTAATAAAGTAAAGCATATCGCCTGAAACTGAAATTTCGCTGCAAGATCAGGGTAACTGTAGTAAGAGATACACTTTTTATCTTGTAATGTGGAGCATCAGCGGGCAAAAATTCCCAAACTGTTGAATCTATGAGTGAAATTTGTTGAAAAGTGGTATGTACTCTCATTCTTCATTACTAGATGAATGGAATGGGTAATTTTCGTGTCGAGAGTCACTCTGCCCCAAGACGTATATACACTACCGGCCATTAACATTGCTACACCAAGAAGAAATGCAGATGATAAACGGGTATTCATCGGACAAATACATTATACTAGAACTGACATGTTATTAAATTTTCACGCAATTTGGGTGCATAGATCCTGAGAAATCAGTACCCAGAACAACCACCTCTGGCCGTAATAAAGGCCTTGATACGTCTGCGCATTCAGTCAAATGGAGCTTGGATGGCGTGTACAGGTACAGCTGCCCATGCAGCTTCAACACGATTCCACAGTTCATCAAGAGTAGTGACTGGCGTATTGCGACGAGCCAGTTGCTCGGCCACCATTGACCAGACGTTTACAATAGGTGAGAGATCTGGAGAATGTGTTGGCCAGGGCAGCGGTCGAACATTTTCTGTATCGAGAAAGGCCCGTACAGGACTTGCAACATGCGGTCGTGCATTATCCTGCTGAAATGTAGGGTTTCGCAGGGATCAAATGAAGGGTAGAACCACGGGTCGTAACACATATGAAATGTAACGTCCACTGCGCAAAGTGCCGTCAATGCGAACAAGAGGTGACAGAGACGTGTTACCAATGTGCACCCCATACCATCACGCCGGGTGATACGCGAGTATGGCGATGACGAATTCACGCTTCCAATGTGCGTTTACCGCGATGTCACCAAATACGGATGCGACCATCATGATGCTGTAAACAGAACCTGGATTCATCTGAAAAAATTACGTTTTGCCATTCGTGCACCCAGGTTCGTTGTTGAGTACACTATCGCAGGCGCTCCTGTCTGTGATGCAGCGTCAAGGGTAACCGCAACCATGGTCTCCGAGGGCGTAGTCCATGCTGCAGCAAACGTCATCGAACTGTTCGTGCAGATGGTTGTTGTCTTGCAAACGTCCCCATCTGTTGACTCAGGGATCGAGACGTGGGTGCACGATCCGTTACAGCCATGCGGGTAAGAGGCCTGTCATCTCGACTGCTAGTGATATGTGGCCGTTGGGATCCAGCACGGCGTTGCGTATTACCCTCCTGAACCCATCGATTCCAAATTCTGCTAACAGTCATTGGATCTCGACCAACGCGAGCAACAATGTCGCGATACGATAAACCGCAATCGCGGTAGGCCCCAATCCGACCTTTATCAAAGTCGGAAACGTGATGGTACGCATTTCTCCTCCTTACACGAGGCATCACAACTTTTTACCAGGCAACGCCGGTCAACTGCTGTTTGTGTATGAGAAATCGGTTGGAAACTTTCCTCATGTCACCGCGTTGTAGATGTCGGCACCGGCGCCAACCTTGTGTGAATGCTCTGAAAAGCTAATCATTTGCATATCCCAGCATCTTCTTCCTGTCGGTTAAATTTCGCATCTGTAGGACGTCATCTTCGTGGTGTAGCAATTTTAATGGCCAGTAGTGTACATTGCTTCTAACTACGACACTTATCTAACTACGTTTAACTTTTAACATAATATCATACCATTTAATTAGTATATTGTAATACTAATTTAAATTTTTAAATTCTGTTAAAAACTGTAAGGAATGTGGAAAATCAAATTTTTGTTGCCCCTGGAAGCCGTTAGTAAGTCAGGACAGGAGCGCAGTGATCGTGCACCGGAAAATCTGTGTAGGAAACCAAATTCTGTACTGCATTCTAGCGTCCTGTCTACCTGCTTATTTGAGCGCCATTACGGTAGCTCAGCGTGTCCGGTCAGAGAGTTAGCTGCCCTCTGTAATATAAAACTGAGATAATGGTTCAATGATGAACTTGAACAAGCGTCATGGGACGTCCGCCCAGAACGAATAGCACGTACAATAACAAACAAAATGAGCTTAACAAAAGAAAAAGTGGTTGCGTGCTTCCCTCCCATGCAGAGAGCCCGCGTTCGATTCCAGGACGGGATTGGGTGTTGTGTTGTCCTCATCATCATTTCATTCTCATCATCGACGTGCAAGTCACGCAATGTGAGGCCTATTGAAATAAGACTCGCACTCGGTGGTCGAACTTCCTCGGATGGGGACTCCCGGCCAGCAATGCCATACGATCATTTCATTTCATTTTGTAGCCCCCTTTTCTACGCGCCAGTACGTTCTTCACTGGTTTAATGTTTCAAAATAGAATTTCTAGGATAAGAAGGGACACACCACATAACCGACAAAAGAAAATGTTTTGCTGCTGAATTCTATGGTGTGGCGTAAGATTATCTTTAATTTCATACAAAATTGTTAAGGCTTTCGTGGCCACTTGTTGACAAACTGCCTATTGGCTTCTGTCTCGGGTTCTTCGGCCGACGTTCATCTAATGATTTTTCTGACGTTTCGCCAGCACGAGTGGCTGGCATTGTCAAAGTTTCACCCTCCCTGCGCAACACAGAAGTCCTACCGCCTCGGCTGTATGGATTACCCAAGATCCATAAGAACAACGTTCCACTGAGACCGATCCTTAGCGCTCCTGCCTGGTGAAACACTTGGCCTCTCTGCTCCAGCCAGACGTGGGGAAGACCGACACATACATTAAGGACTCAGGACATTTCATTGAGAAGCTGAAGAAACTGAAACTTGCGCCAAACGACATCCTGGTCAGTTTTGATGTTGTTTCGTTATTTACGAAAGTGTCACTCAGTGACGCTCTGGAGCACATCGGTTCCAGGTTCCCGCAAGACATCAAAAAGCTCTTCCATGCATGTCTCACCACGAGCTATTTCACGTGGAATGGCGATTTCTACGAACAGCTGGAAGGTGTCGCCATGGGTAGTCCTCTCAGTCCAGTGGTGGCCAACTTCTTCATGGAACAATTCGAAGCACAGGCACTTGACTCAGCGACTTGCAAATCTAAGGTGTGGTACAGGTACGTCGATGATACGTTCGTGGTGTGGAGACATGGTGAAGAACAGCTCGGTGAATTCCTGAGACACTTGAACAGCCTCCATGCCAACGTAACATTTACCATGGAAGTAGAAAAGGACAAGAAACTGCCATTTCTAGATGTGCTGGTCACAAGGGACGGCGAAAACCTGGGACACAGCGTGTAATGGAAACCGACACACACGGACCGATACCTGCACAATCTGCCAAACCACCACCCGAGCCAGAAAAGGGGCATGATTAGTACGCTCGTAACGAGAGCAGGACGAATATGTGAGCCTCAACACCTCAAACGAGAAATGCGACACCTGGAAACTGTTCTGCGAAGCAATGGGTACTCCACAAATTACATTAGAAGTGTAACAGAGCCAAACACTCGGCGAAGTAAGGAACCAGAAAAAGAAATGTCGGGTACGGCCTTTCTGCCATACATTCCCAGAGTGACGGACAGAATCGGCCGTATATTGCGCAAACACGGCGTAAAGACGATTTTCAAACCGACAAGGAAGATCAAAGAGTGTCTTAGAATGGCGAAGGAGAAAAGAGACCCATTTGCAATGTCGGGAATATACCGTATACCATGCACATGCGGAAAAGTTTATGTCGGAATGACTGGACGATCAATTAACAACAGGATCAAAGAACATAAGCGACATTGCAGGTTGGGGCAGGTGGAGATATCGGCCGTGGCAGAGCACGCACTGAATGAGACCGACCACGTAATAAAATTCGCCGATACGGAAATTCTGGCTGTAAAGAAGCACTATCACACGCGCTTGTTCAGAGAAGCTCTAGAAATCCAAAAACACGCGAACAGTTTCAACAAGAAAGAGGAAAGCCTTAAGGTAAACGGATCCTGGCTGGCCGTACTGCAGCGAGAGACCGTCGCAGGTAGCAAGAGGAGAACCGCAGCGGAAATGACCGCGGAGAAGCCCTCGGACGTTGGCGCGCCGGGTACATACAGTCTGCGGCCGCGAGCTCGCCTCCAGTTCACTACCGGCAATGGAGGGTGAAGCTTTGACAATGCCAGCCACTGGTGCTGGCGAAACGTCAGATAAATCATTTGATGAACGTCGGCCTTTAGTTTCATAATTTTCATTGTCCGAATGTCGTAATTATTAGGTTGGTGCCAGGTTCGTGGCTTTCTTCCATGAGTTTAACAAACGCAACAAATACTGACAAATGAGAATTTCGTAGCCAGTAATACATTCTCCCTCCTTATTTACAACAGTCAGAACGATGGGGTTTTCGATTCCGCGACTGTGGAAATCATGTGGTTTTGAAATGAGGAACTCGTCTAGCCATGTTCGGAGTGCATCTTCATCCGGTAAGGAAGTTCCTTCATCGTTGTTCGACAGAGAGAGGAAAAAGTGAAAACCTCAGGATGCGAGATCAGGTGAATAAGGTGGGTGCGGAATTATTTCCTAACTCAATCCCTGTATAGTGTTTTTAGTCAGTCTAGTAGAATGCGGGAGAGCGTTATCGTGGACTAGAATGACTTCACACGGTTTTTCTGGTCTTTGTTCTTGCATTGCTTCGGCAAGACGTCTCAGGTGTTGACAATAAATGTCAGCACCTCGAGAAGCAGTTCGCAGTACACCAAACCGTCGCTATTCCAGGAGATGAATAATATTACCTTTTGTAGGTGGTCGCAGGTCTTTGTTTGGTCTAAACCATTGCATTCTTTTCCTTATGTTAGCGTAGAGACACCATTTTTCGTCACCATTAATGATAAGGGATAGGAATGGCCAGTGTTGTTCTGGACCCAGCTGATGACGAGCAAGCAGAGATGAACATATGGCTACAGCTGGTTTTTGTGATGTTGGCTTAGAGTATGCGGTATGCATAGCCGATTTCTTAACCTTCCCCATTGCATGCAAATGACGTACGATGGTGTAATGTTCACAGAGCATCACATCTGCAAGTTTCCGGATACAGTGAAATGGGTCGTTGTTTATTAATGCTTTAAACAATCTTCATCATACCCCGAAGGTCTTCATGAAAGTGGAGTCACTAATGTCAAAACGATTCTACTTAAAAGAGAAAACTATTTTCTTGTCATTTTCTGTCCAATAACATCATTCTCATACACGGAACAAATGTTTCTGGCTGCACCAGCTGCTGTCACCCCCGTACTGAACTCAAACAGAAGAGTAAGTAGAAAAATTTTCCGACTTCTCCACTTGGGACTCCATTTTCTAGCGTCCACAGCTCAATCTACAATCTCCAAATGACAAAATGACAGTACGTAAATTCAAATACCAACAGTGAACTACAAATAAAAAAAGACAATCGGTAAATAAAAGCATAGCAACAGGAATACATAGAAAGAAGGATCCTTTATTGTATGATTATATGATAGCGGAACAAACACTGGTAGCAGGTACTTCTGTAAAATATCTGGGAGTATGCGTACGGAACGATTTGATGTGGAATGATCATATAAAATTAATTGTTGGTAAGGCGGGTACCAAGTTGAGATTCATTGGGAGAGTGCTTAGAAAATGTAATCCATCAACAAAGGAGGTGGCTTACAAAACACTCGTTCGACCTATACTTGAGTATTGCTCATCAGTGTGGGATCCGTACGAGATCGGTTTGACGGAGGAGATAGAGAAGATCCAAAGAAAAGCGGCGCGTTTCGTCACAGGGTTATTTGGTAACCGTGATAGCGTTACGGAGATGTTTAATAAACTCAAGTGGCAGACTCTGCAAGAGAGGCGCTCTGCATCGCGGTGTAGATTGCTCGCCAGGTTTCGAGACGGTGCGTTTCTGGATGAGGTATCGAATATATTGCTTCCCCCTACTTATACCTCCCGAGGAGATCACGAATGTAAAATTAGAGAGATTAGAGCGCGCACGGAGGCTTTCAGACAGTCGTTCTTCCCGCGAACCATACGCGACTGGAACAGGAAAGGGAGGTAATGACAGTGGCACGTAAAGTGCCCTCCGCCACACACCGTTGGGTGGCTTGCGGAGTATAAATGTAGAATGTAGAATGTAGAACATGCAAAACAGACACGCTACGAACTATTGCACTAACCTAATATCAAAGCAGTAGTCATACTTGGAAAACAGTAAGACTGGTGTCACCAGAACCCGTAATTATTATAGTTAATGCTGAAAGTCAGCTTTGCATGAAGATAGTAACGATGATCGGTAGTCATTAAAATTATAAAATGCAGGCTTCAGTGAATTACTTAGTAATTTGGTAACTGTAGCACCCTCATGGCCTGTGCTCGTTGCACCGCCAAACCGACTATTTCAAACTAATTTAATAGGATGAAAAATACGTAGAAGGTTTTTTTTGGTTAGTGGCGTATAATACTACACATCCCACTCCTAAATGAAACTTGCATTTTAAGCACTTCATTAATACGCTAACAAATGAATAGGACTTTCTCGACTGTGAATGCGCCTTTCGACTCCTCTCTCTGGCTGTAGTATGCTGTTGTCCACGGTGGCATTGACGTTGCTCATAGGGCTTCATGTAAGGCAGCAGGAAGAAGAACAAGAGTGAGCTGCTGATGGTGTTCACATGTTTTAGAACATAAGAGAAACGCAATTCCCAAAACAAGCAGAATATGCACTAGACATAAGCTTTGTAATACGCTTAAGTCTGTCACGATGAGTCTTATATTTACTACAAAATATTGTACAAATTTGGATATCTGTCTGTATGTTCCACATCGCCTGCTAAACCACTGCATCTAATTCAACCAAGCTTGGTACACAGATAAGGGGAAGCAGGAAAGAGACAGATAGAGAAGGAGGAGGGAACAGACAGAGAAAGGGAAGGGAGGAGGTGATGGACGAGGGAGGAGAGAAAAAGTTTGAGAGAGAGAGAGGGAGGGAAGAGGAGAAGTTCGAAAACAAAAGGGGGGAGGAACAGTTGGGACAGAGAGAAAGTGGCAGGAGGAGATAGTCAAGGGGGGGGGGGGGGCTTGAGGAGATGGACAAAGAGATAGGGAAGAAGGAAAGGCCGGCCGGAGTGGCCGTGCGGTTCTAAACGCTACAGTCTGGGGCCGAGCGACCGCAACGGTCGCAGGTTCGAATCCTGCCACGGGCATGGATGTGTGTGATGTCCTTAGGTTAGTTAGGTTTAATTAGTTCTAAGTTCTAGGCGACTGATGACCTCAGAAGTTAAGTCGCATAGTGCTCAGTGCCATTTGAACCATTTTTGTTGGAGGAAATGGACAAAGACAAGCTTCGAATAAATATGCACGCGGGCAATCACGAGTTCTCAGCAAGCATAGATTATAAACTGAAGTCCTTGCCACGTTTTTCTATCTGTATGTGAAGGCTAATCTCGGCTTTGATACAGTTTTCATTAACAGATAAGACTGATTCAGGAGGAAAGTTTGTGTGTATAATTACACCAGATAAGTTGTCTGTCTGTGGATACGAGCTACAGAAAGTATTTTACTGGTACGTAGTCTTTAATGTGATCAAGAAAACTCTGAGAACGCACATCTAGGGCGTAGCATTGTGTGGTTGCGAATCATGGACTGTAGTAAAATCGGGAGTATACGTGTCGAAGGTTTGGGTACGTAGTGCTACGACAGATGATTTTTAATATGCATTTGGGTTTAATTGATATGTTTACAGCATGTGTGACTTATTCTTTTGCTTTGTCATTCTGTTGAGTGTAGTATTTTCTTTGGTGATATAAAATTAACTCTGAAAATTTGTTGTATATATTGTCTTTTCTTGTGTACATTTCTGTTATTTGTGCTCGTATACACTAATAATGAAATTTTAAGACCGTCATGTTTGTTTTGTTTCAACACTGTGGCCTCCAAAACTGCTAGATGAATCTTCATGCGGTTTTCACACGTAACTTGGGCGTAACTTGGGGCAAAGTTGTAGGCTTTATTTTTTTTTTGGATCACTGGATATAAAAGATGTCATGATTTATTTATGTAAAATCGTCTGCTCACCTTAGAAGTTCTGATGTTTACTCATCTCAGTATTTTCGGAGGTGTTCGTCTGAGACAGAATTAAGTGCCGCAGTCTTATCTTTACGAGTAAAAACTTACAGCGAATAAACGTGTCTAGGACGTACGGAATTACTGATTTCGCGTTGTATAATAAAAACTTAATGAACATAGCTTTGCTACTTTCGATAGGTTTTATTTATACTCTTTGCTAGGAAAAGCGTATTTATTATGTTTGTATTGTGATTTGGGAGCCTGCTCAGTACACTTTGATTACGTATTCTTTACCAATAATAATGCCTACAAGACGGTCGAATCCTTCTGAATGCACCAGAACGACTAACAGACTGAAGATTATCCAGTCCCAAGGATAGGATGAACCCCGTGGGGCGAGACTTGCTGCTGCTCGAGAACGTAATGCTTTAAGTCGCTGTTTGGAAACTCCTTCCGACAGGTAGGTGTGGCATAATTCTTATCGAGACCATCGAGCGTTATCTCGCTCCCCAGACCGCTTCGCTCACAGGGGATTAAAGTTACTTCTGTCCAACCTAACGTCATAGAAGCGAAATTCTGGCGGGAAGTCAGGAGTACTTGTGTTTACATGCGTCGGATATCATAAACAAAACTCACACTTCTACTACAGCGCTGCAATAGGTACGTAATGTGCGCAATCAGTTCATTAAACAGCTCGGTTTCTTCATAAGCTGTGTATTCTTTCTTGTTTGCACAAATACGTTTTATTGACAGAAGCAGTACATTATGATATGTTGTAGAATAGCTCTTGGAGAGGGTGGATGTATTCTTGCCTGAAATGTTCATGGTTCCATTTTAAAAATTGAACCTCTATCCCGGTTCCCCCACATCTGTGGGGATACTGTAAGAGGTCCATGATTAAGGAATTCGTTGCTAGCGCACTCGAGAAGATGGATTGCTCACGCGCTGCCTGCGATATGTAAGCTATAAGAGAATCTGAGACCAAAGAGCAGTGTTGTATGCAGTAGGAACTGTGTAGCAGTAAGTTGTTGCAAGCGAGCAGTCTCGTGTATCGTGTTGGCTGGGCCGGTTGTGGTGCAGCGATGGCGGAGCCTGAGCTTTATAGTATAAGGTAAAAGCAGCCTCGCGCATGTCTAGTAATGTTATGTGAACTCCCATGTAAATCTTTTAAAAATGTCCTAATAATATACTTTGTGATATAAAGTAATTTTTAACAAGCATTCATTTCAATTGAAACAATTTACTAATTTCTTCAATCCATGATCATTCCTATTGTTGCAAAACAAAAATCAGTGCTTCCTTTCATAAATGACAAATCTATAGGCCAGCATTGCACAGAGCTGTGCCGGAAAAAGCTATTGTAAGAGCAGATAGTTGGCGACTTTATTGAGGTAAGAGTTCTTGCTTTTTATTCAGAATGATCTTACAGGGCCGTGACGCAGCACTGCTGTTGTCCAAAATTTACCAGGTTACTGAATTTATTTATTTTTTTTTTATTACGAGGTTCAGGAATTTTTCTGTTTCGAGCTTACATTAAATGAGAAAAGAATTTCCGTAGGGAGGTTACAAATGGAAACCAATTTTGTACTGAGGTTACACTAAATTAGAATCACATTCATTATTATTATTATTATTAATTTTTTTGTGGGGAGATTACACTTGGCGACAACCGGCCAGGATCGTATTTCTTTGTGATTCTCTGAGAAGTAGTCATATATCTGCTCTTATTTTCTTAAATGTAGTTTGCATCTGGCGCAACGCATTTACTATTTTGTCACGCTTTCTTTCACAGATCATCGGCAATTTATTGCTCTTTGTTGTAATTGTTTGTTCCATTTCGCTTTGTCTTTGTTTCATTTGTGCTTAATTTTGATTTGTGAAAAATGCCGCGAAAAACTATTAACGGTACATCGCGATGTGCAATGAGTGAAATAGCCGACTCGAATAATTCGACCGATAATACTTGCGACACTCAGTGTAATAATGATAATCCTCCATTTACAGACAATCAGTGCGTACAGATCACTAATACTGAGTTTCATCCTAATGATGAGCAAACAAATGCAATTATGTCCAGAGTAAATGTAACAATAGGTGACGAGGCACGTTCCGATACAATGAACGCTGCCCAGTTGGACACACCCGGTTTGCAAAATTTGAATTGTGAACAGATAAATTTTTCTCACGAAGATGATCAACGTAGTCAAAATACGTCAGATTTATTTGATTGCGAGGTAGTGACCGACAGTGCACATCCGACTGGCAAACCTTTCCAAGAATTACAGAATGACCAAATGGTTACAGAAAACGTGACAAATGCAGATACACCAACACACAGCGTAGAAAATAGAGTCGCTAATTTTGGCTGGGATCAAGTTATGGCAGTATTGCTACAACTTAATAAAAAAATAGACAACAATTCCAAACAGTCTAAGAAAGAACAAGACGACAATTTCAAACAACTTAATGAAAATTTCAAACAGTCGAAGAAAGAACAAGACAACAACATCGAACAACTTAATGAAAATCTTAAACAATTGAATGAAAAATACGACAACCTTAATGAATCGAACAAACAACTTAGTGAACAGATTACAGCCGTTGCCGTGCAATGCCATGATACTAAAGAACAATTACGTGAGGAAATTAAGGCTTGTGCTAGGAACAGTAGTGAAGAAATTAGATCTGTGACACAAGAATTTAGTAATACACATGCAGCCACAACTAAAATACTTAGAGACGAAATTAGAGCAGTCGCTAAACAATGCTCTGAAAACGCAACACAGTTACGTGACGAGTTTAAATTAATGTCAGCAGAACTTTCACACACAATGGACGCGAAAGTAGACGGGAAATTTGACCAACAGAACAGCCAAATTGACGAACGTTTTAATCACCACCTACAAAACAGTGAAACGCGTTACCGTAAATTTATACAGGAACAGAAGAAAGTAAAGCAAAAAGTCATGGAAACAATTACTGCACAGAGACAGGAAGATAAGCGTAAATTGTTTACGAAAGCAAAAACATACGTAGACAACAATATTGCTACAGTATCAGACGAAATTAATACTATCAAACAGTTGATCATCGAATTACATGATGAAATCTCTGATCTTAAAACAAAAACGGACACACACACAGTAGACTTTCAGACAGTGACCGACAGACTTGAACAATTAAAACTAATACAGGATCCCAATGCCATCAAAGCAGACGTTAAAAAATTGAACGAAACCACACGTAAAATACAAAAACAAATTAACGCTTGTGATAAAAAAAAGATGATCAGGTAAAAGTACTGACTCAAAAATATGATGAATTGGCCAGTCGAATTGATGTTATCGAAAGTAATAATGACACCAAATCAGACGATACTTCACCAATTTCGTTTAATCAAACACCCGAATTCCAAAATTTACAGCAGACAATCAATGAGATAGGTTGGTCCAACAATACATTACGTAGAAAATTGTCAACTTTACAGCAAAAAGTGACAGAAATGAAAAATGTTTCAGTCACTTACACGTCACAGCATACGCCACGTTCCGAACATTTGTCACACTCACACAGCCAGTATAACTTAAGTAATTTACAGAGACCACGCGACTTAGAATCCGAAGAGACACACATAAACAGATTATCATGCAATCGTGAACCAGTTCATACATTCAGAGACGACAACATTGATTATAAGCAATTTTTATCCATGAAAAAATTTAAGGTATTTAAAAGTGACAGAACACAGATTCACGCTTTGGACTGGATACAACAATTTGCTTTTGAATTTTCACCCGCATTGCCTGTAATGCAGTAACTAAAATTTATTTGCAGTGCGTAATTGACCTCAGGGGATTCATTACACTTCGATGAACATGTGCCGTAGCGTGCACAGGGCCCCGAGCCATAGTAGTGCTATTTCATCTTTAGTTTTCTGCACTGCTGCCTTCTCTTCTACTATCCTTTATTTCTATCAAAACAGCTCTTCAGCTATCGATCTGTCTAGGATTACGTATGAGTAAAGAAAACCTGATATGACAGGTTTTACCGAAAGTGATAATTTTCATTAGACACTCCAGAACTACCAGCGTAATTTTAATGAAAGACAGAAGTGTTATCATCAGTATGTTAAGATTATCAGCAACAGGAAACAAATTTTGGTAACAATAGAGGTTTTTCCCAACAACAGCAACAAAACCAACCGGTTAGCATACCTAACCAACAATGTAATGTGCAAGGTCAACCAAGCTTTAATGTTTTGCCGCCTGCACGTATAGCATCGGTTCCGCCAAATAGTAACGCACAGCAACAAAGAAATAACTACGTACAGAAAACACACCATTTCAACTCATATCCTAGTGCACCGTATAGAAATGACTATCATGATAGATGTAAAAGTAATGAGCACAGTTTTCAGCGTACGTTTAATAATAGTCAGTCTTACCAGCAGCAGAATCATCCGCAACAACAAATTATCATGAATGAACCAGACAGTAGATATCATCCCGAACGTAATACGTCAGGAAGAAATAACAGAACAGTACAAATAGTTGAAATGCCACAACATCCTCCCGTAAATAATAGCACATCAGATAGAATTTGACTAGATACAATACAGGTTGCATCTTCCAGCGACGCAAGCAATACCTTTGACACACAGAACCTTGTTCACGAAAATGTTATTACTTTTGACGACATCCGAGACAGTCTTTTGCAGGAAAGACCAGTTATTCAAAAAACCATTTCACACCCTGTCATTGAAGTAAAGATTGGATCATCCAAATTTTCAGCAGTAATCGATTCTGGATCACTTATGTCAGTTATAAATGAGGAAACTTTCAACGAATGTAACAAAGAGAATACCTATCCTACGTTAGCATTAGGCAAAACTACAGTAAAAGGAGCAGTATCTGGTAAAGGAGTAGATGTAAAAATACAGACACATTTATCATTTTGTATTGCGGGTCATACATTTCACTCAAATTTTTGAATTGTTCCCTTATTGACAACAGACGTTATTTTAGCTACGAATTTTCTGGTACAACATGACGCAATTATTGACTTTCACAACTCCTATTTAATGTTAAAGGATGAAAATGTACAACTGGCTTTAGAATTTCAGCATTCTTTATCTGCAGAAGAACAAACAATTAATCGTACAGAGGTCATTTCCGCATCACGTAACATAGACTGTCATTCCACATTGTTCACAGATACGTACGTACACAACTATAATACTCCAGACGAAGCTGACTATGATGTTATACAAATGATTTCTGATAAAGTTAAACAGAGCAGTGCAAATACAGATGACGAACGCACGTAACTACGCAAAATTCTTTTACAGCAAGCTCCAGTTTTTGACAACGTCCCTGGTACTATGTCCGGTGTTATGTATGAATTTCAAGTTAAACAGCACGACACATTTAAAGCCAAACATTATCCCATTCCGTATATTCACAGAGAACAAGTTAAGAAAGAATTGCAAGCTATGCTTGACCAAGGTATTATTGAACCGGCAGTTAGTCCGTACATAAACCCGCTCCATATTGTTAAGAAAAAGGATGGTTCACTTCGCCTCGTACTTGATTCGCGCCACATCAATGACATTATTATTAATGAAACAGATCGCCCTCAAACTCTAGAAGAACTTGTACAGAAATTTCATGGTACTGCTATTTATTCCACATTAGATTTGAAATCTGGATTTTGGCAAATTAAGCTCCATCCGGACTGCAGAAAGTACACGGCTTTTCTCTGTTTTGGTGACTGTTATCAATTTTGTAAATTACCGTTCGGTTTAACAATTTCTTCAGCAGCATTTATTCGCGGTTTGAATAGTATACTTCCGACAGAACTTAAAGACAGAATCACTACGTATGTAGACGACATTCTTATTGCAAAAGCTAACTGGTCTGAACACAATCTAAGTCTTGAATAGCTGTTACGAACTTTTCGTGCACAAGGACTCACAGTTAATATCAGTAAATCGCACTTTGGCAAAACTTCTATAAAATTTCTTGGACATGTAATTTCAGCAGAACGCAATACGCCTGACCCGGAAAAACTTCAAGCATTACGTGACATTATTATTTCTACGACGAAGAATCAACTACGCAGCTTTTTGGGTTTAATTAACTTTTTTCGTAAATTTATTCATTACTCTGCTTTAGACACCCCTAGATTATGTCAAATGACAGGTAAAAACATTATTTGGTCCTGGGATAGCCAAGCACATTCTGAATTTGTGAATCTGAAAGAAGCTTTGTTGAATGCACCACTTTTGTCACATCCAGATCTTACTAGAAATTTTTCCATTGGCACCGACAGTTCTAACACCGCTTTAGGGGTACACGTTTTTCAGGAAATTGAAGAATATGGTACTACAGTAATTAAAAACATCGCCTTTGCGAGTCGCATTCTGTCACCTGCTGAACGCAATTATTCTGTCACAGAACTTGAAACATTATGTGTTGTATGGACATTTACGAGACTTTGGCATTTTCTTTATGGAAGACATACGACCGTTTACACAGATCATAGAGCTATACAGTCTTTACTTTCCGCTAAATTTACACACGACAGATTAAGCAGATGGAAACGTTATTTACAGGAATTTAATTTTACAATTGTTCACATTCCCGGTACACAAAATATTGTAGCAGACGCACTATCCCGTTCTCTAAGCAACAATCAGCAAGATATCGCAACCAACTTCTGCAAAGCAAATTTCAGCGTCATGTATATTCAACAAGTTGCATTTGAAAATTTCATTTCGTCGTCATTACGGGACATAGCACAAGAGCAGAGTAAAGACAACGTAAGGAAAGAAATTAAACACCTTTGGCAAGATAGGAATAATTTTACCATTAGAAACCACTACGCTGTACGCAATAACATTCTGTTTCGCCATTCTCACCCTGACAGCAACAACTGGTTACTATGCATTCCTGACGAACTTGTTAACAAATTAATTTGGTATACTCATTTAAGTTACACACATTATGGAGCCAGAAAATGTTTTCTTATACTGAGACAGAACTGTTATTTTGCCAATATGGAGAAACGTATTCGATAAGTTTTAGCGTCATGTAAAATCTGCCAGAGAGCTGAGTCAGATACGACTTCACATATTCCTCCATTACATCCCATTGTACCTGTTAAATTGAGACACATGGCCGCTGTAGACACTTTTGGTCCGATTCCCAGAACTAATAGAAGTTTTTGCTACATCTTTGTCGCAGTTGAACTCACTTCGAAATTTGTTACCTTCATTCCGTTACGCAAAGCTACTGCTAAAACTGTTTCGAAAGCATTTGTAAAACATTTTCTATTTCATGTAGGACATGTATTGAAAGTAATTTCCGACAACGGATCACGGTTTCGATCTGCTATACGGAGACGTATGTTACGAGCTAGAAACATTTCTCTGATCTATATATCCTGGTATCGTGCTTCTTCGAACCCTTGTGAACGATTAATGAAAGAAATTGGTGAACTGTGTAGAATATACTGACATAAAAAACGTGTTGATTGGGACACACACATACTCTCATTCCAGGATGTAATTAATTCAATACCAAATGAATCTACTATGCTATCTCCGTCTGTTATACTGAAAAATGTTGAACCACCTAACAAAATTAATGAATTAGTAACCTTTCCTACATCTCGTCGACTACGACACCATGAAATAATTGACATTGCGCTGAACAACATCAAACGTGCCGCAGAGCGCCGGAGAAGACAGCAAAAACAGGTTTGTACACCCCGTGACTTTCACATTGGACACAAGATATTAGTACGCACACATTATTTATCCAACAGAGGAAAGAGTAGATGTAGTAAATTTGAGCTTCTATACGCAGGTCCATATCGAATTCACAGCATTCCTCACCCCAATGTAGTACACGTCGAATCTCTGAGAACCAGAAAAAGTAAAGGCAATCACCATGTCTCCAATATTAAACCCCTTTATTGAATGAACATACTTTATGATTTATCACACTGTAATGCCATTTCCTGAATTTTATATGACCGCTTATGCAATTATATTTGTATGAATACTTACTGATGAATATCGTACTTTTTTCTTAGCAAGTGCCCGGCAAGCTAAGGTTAGCAGGTCGCTTTTCTTGTCGTTACACATAAGACCGTGCACATTTTTCCAGATCAACTTACATATTTTATGACCAATTATGCAATTCTATCTAGTGATATATTAATTTTAACAAATTCTTTCTCCATTAAAGTCTTCAACTCTCGCCTCTATCAACTACACAACATACAAGCTGAACACAAGGAAAGTCATCTCTTGTCGTTATACATCAGACCGTGCACATTTTGCATTTTTCATGTATGTATGATTGTTTTCCTGTTTTGTTTGTATGCACTATGAAATCTTTAAGATATAACAAACATCAGTTAACTTTGACATTTTGCCTTATGATATCTCAACATCGTTACTATTTTACATTTTTTTTGCTGCTACTTTATGATACTCTGTGTACATTTTTGCACCTGAACACTGTCTATGTTTTTGACATAATACGTTTTCTGTCATGCTATGCTGTATACTTAATTATATCACCAGAAACCAGTTTTTATTTAATGGGTATATGATTTAAATGCAAGGTATTAATGATTATTCATCATTTTCAGAAAGCAATAACGTGGAAAAGAAATAAATTAAACAAACCACAGTGGATTACTATGAAATGGGAATTTCACCTTCGGAATGAACGAAAGAAGATGCAATACCTCGTCATGAAGAGTAAATGGATCAGAATTAACAAACACTAACAAAAATATACTATACAGATCGTATGATAGCAGTCTTAACTAATTTTTTTCTTTCAGAATACGAGGCGATTGATGCAGGCTGTCAGACAGAACTACACATATTAGTTTTAGTGATGAAATATGCTAGAAATAAGAAACTCTATACTATGAATAGTTGTATGAAGTAAATGGTAGTATCAATAATGAAGTGTCTTTTTTGCAGATGATAATGAATGATGATGAATAGTTATATGAAGAATATGCAAATATGAATAATGAAGTTTTTCTTTGCAGGTGATGATAGTAATGAAGTAATGGTAATACGAATAATGAAGTTTTTCATTGCAGATGAGAGAAGTTTATATATTTACTGTTAGTTAAGAAATGCTATGTAGTTATTTAAGTATTTGTTGCAGTTCGTTTTGACAGTATGTCTTATGTCGCATGGTATAATGACTGAATGTTTTGGAAAGGACAGCTAGAGTACATACATATTGAGTACACATTTCATTACCTGTTAATTCGAAGTTCACTAGTTTTCAGCATAATATGCGTTTCTTCTTTCAGCTTAATAATCCATTTTGTATTTTTTTTTTTCAGGAGAAGCTATTCATGAAATTAATGTGCTATAAGCAGTTAGTTATTAAACCTGTTCTAGTACTTGCGTTTTTTCTACCCATTTGTGTGTGTTATTCATGAATGTGATCACATATACTATACTTGTTTCATAACCTTACTACAGCTGACTCATGACGAATGATGTTACTAATCGTTATTTGCAGTAATAAGTCAAAAGCAAATATTTTCATGCCCCAGCAATTAATTATCGATCCCAACGCAATGCACTGCTAGCACAAAAAAAATGTATTACCAGTCCCAAATAATGCTACCAGTTTAAGAGAGTTCTGAGTAATACTGAATGATATTTTCTAACCACAGACCTTGAGTAATAGTTACAGTGTGTTACATTTTAAATATGTCTTATGTCACTGGAATGATGAGTTCTGAGTAATACTGAAAGATGTTTTCTAACCTCAGACCTTGAGTAACAGTTATAGTGTGTTGCATTTTTAATATGTCCTATGTCACTTGAATGATGAGTTCTGAGTAACACTGAATGATGTTTTGTAATAATGCATAAATACTATGCCAATAATTTCTGTAAATAATATTTTTGTTATACACTATAAATGCTATGCCAATAATTAACTCTCATTTTGAATGATGACTTCTGAATAATACTAAATAATGTTTTATAAAAATAAAAGAATACTTTGTAACTGGCCAATGAGTGCCAATAATTATTTTAAATATGTCGTTCGTCACTTTAATGATGAAAAATGTTTTGTAATATTCAATACTTGCTAAATGTTTAGTAACTGGCCAATGAATGCCACTGTTTCTTATATTTTAAATTTGTATTATGTCACTTACATGCTATTATATATGAATACCAGTAGCTCGATGCTACACTCATTAGCTCCTGTTTTAAATGATGACTTCTGATGGTTTGTAACTGGCCAATGAGTGCCAATGATTACCTTAAGTAGATGAATTATGTAAATGGTATGCCATTAATTAACTCTTGTTTTGAATGATCATTTTTGAATAATGTATAAAAATGGTTTGTAACTGGCCAATGAGTGCCAATGTTCACTGTAATCAGATGACTTATGAATATTATTCTGTAACACTTCATACATAGTACAGAAATGCTTAGTAAGTAGGTGATGAGTGCCACCAATAACTCAAATCAGTTGATAGACTAGTGTAATTCTCAATGGTGACTAGCATAAGACTTAATGTTCTTCACCTTCTGACCTAATTACCAGAAATTACTGCAATATCCGTTTGTCCTGTCCATCTTTATGATCATGGAGCACCATATTCGTTTTTGCACTAATTCTACATTGGTGAAAGAGTGTGGTGTTAACACATCATGCTGTCCACCACCTTGAACAATGGAGCTATTATTATGGCTACACTATTTGGTGTACCTAATCTACTACCAAAATGATAACATACAATATTAATACAACATTTCAGTGTCTTGGCTACACTCTGATAAATACTTCAGGAAGAGAACTTCAGATTGTGTCACTTGGTGTTGTGCTTCTGTAGAAAGATATGGACTTTCAGTGCAGCTACGTGCAACCTACTGTGCTACAACCATGATGCAATCCTTCCCATTCCTTTCCTAGTTTTTGTAAAATGGTAAAGACTTATACAGTGCGTTTATATTCTTGTAAAATGATAGAGACATGTACAGTGTGTGTGTACACCTCATTTCATTTGTTAGCAAGATCAGTTGTCATAAATATGCTAAAGACTTTCACAGTGGGTGTGCACTGTATTTCACTCCATGATATGTTACGTAAAAATGCTAAAGACCTCTACAGTGCTTGTGCACTTTATTTCACTCCATGATATGTAAAGATGCTAAAGACTTCTACAGTGCGTGAGCACTTTATTTCACTCCATGATATGTTATGTAAAAATCTAAAGACTTCTACAGTGCATGTGCACTTTATTTCACTCCTTAAAAGTTATGTAAAAATGCTAAAGAATTCTACAGCGCGTGTGCACTTTATGTCATTTGTTAATATATTTTGTATTCATTGCACATGCATTTTGTCTTTCTTAATATATTCTGCACTTATCAATAGTGTATTTACTCTGTGACTGTAGACTTAGTTAATTAGGTAGATTATAGAAAAATTTGTTGCTCATGGCAAGTCCAATTGACTCACCATCGCTGCCAAATTTTTGGCCCCCCCCCCCCCCCCCCAGTGGAGGGTTATGTAAGAGATCCATGATTAAGGAATTTGTTGCTAGCGCACTCAAGCAGATGGATTGCTCAAATGCTGCCTGCGATATGTAAGCTGTAAGAGAATCTGAGACCAAAGAGAAGTGTTGTATGCAGTAGGAACTGTGTAGCAGTAAGTTGTTGCTAGCGAGCAGTCTGGTGTATCGTGTTGGCTGGGCCGTCGTGGTGCAGCGATGGCGGAGCCTGAGCGTTATAGTATAAGGTAAAAGCAGCCTCGCGCATATCTAGTAATGTTATGTGAACTCCCATGTAAATCTTTTAAAAATGTCCTAATAATAATCTTTGTGATATAAAGTAATTTTTAACAAGCATTCATTTCGATTTAAACAATTTACTAATTTCTTCAATCCATGATCATTCCTATTGTTGCAAAAGAAAATCAGTGCTTCCTTTCATAAATGACAAATCTATAGGCCAGCATTGCACAGAGCTGAGCCGGAAAAAGCTATTGTAAGAGCAGATAGTTGGCGACTTTATTGAGGTAAGAGTTTTTGCTTTTTATTCAGAATGATCTTACAGGGCCATGACGCAGCACTGCTGTCGTCCAAAATTTACCAGGTTACTGAATTTATTTTTTTTTTATTACGAGGTTTAGGAATTTTTCTGTTTCGAGCTTACATTAAATGAGAAAAGAATTTCTGTAGGGAGGCTATAAATGGGAACTAATTTTGTTCTGAGGTTACACTAAATTAGAATCACATTCATTATTATTATTATTTTTAATTTTTTTGTGGGGAGGTTACAATACAGAAAACGTATAACCCAGCAAGAACTACCCAATGATACCACACTCGACCTCTAAACGCACCCCATGTGTTGGTGGTGGGGGACAACTGTGAAATATTCAATGGGAACCCCCGTTTTCCCTTGCCGATTGCCGTCGCTTTTTCCATTGCAGATTGCGATCGTACTGCAAAATCTGCATACATTTTGTGTAAAATATATTCTTCGCTTAATTACAGATGGCGCTGCAATCGGAGGAACAGTAGTGGGTACACAATCGTAATTTCCGACATGCTACTCACTGGCCCTTGAATATCAAATGGCACGTGGGACCTGACTACCATGCTGCATGGGTAGGACTGGCCAGTATTTCATACCCTCCAATTGAAAATCCCATTTGCAATTGCATTCCACGACATATCGAACAGGGGACTATTCGACGCGCCACTGTAGGAGTGACTCGAGGCTAAAGCTAATCTACTTTTCCAATTATACCAAGTGTTCAAACGTAGTACCACTAATTTCAATACACTTAATGATCCACTTTTCAAATGTCCGTACGCAGGACAGAAGTATGTCAGCGGGAATGTCAGTAGAGGCGTTCCTGATGCGGTCGACCATGTCTTCATGCCCTTTAGGCACTTGCTGACACATCTCACCTCTTCAATACCACACAGAAAATATATCCAGCAATGTCAAATTCGGCGACCTGGTGGTCCAATTAATAGGGCCACCACTGCCGATTCATCGACCAGTGCAAACATGGTCGAATGCTTCCAGTGCTTGAGTTACATAATGCGCTGGCAGCTGTCATACCGAAACAACATACGTTGCCGAAGGCCCAGGGTAACATTCTGCGGTATTACCGGTAGTTCCTGTTCCAGAAACGTTCGACGTTTGTGCCCACTCAACATACAGCCAATAAAATACGGACCAGTGAGGTTGTTCCCCATGACGCCACGACATATGTTAACACACCGAGGTCGTATATAGCCAATCTGCCGTTATCAGTGAGGACTGTCTACACTCCAGCAATGTATGTTACGCCGGTTAACGTTGCCATGGGTTGTGAATGTAGGCTCATCGGAAAATAGTACCTGAGCAAAGAACATGGGGATCGTTTGGATTTGTAGACGTGCCCATTCGCAAAACACTACCTGTTTATGGAAATTGGCACCGTGAAGTCCTCGATGCAGTGACAAGTGGTATGGACGATTCTTACGTCTATGCAGTATTGTGATAATCCTACCTACTGGCATACCGGAATCGCAGTGTGATTGCGGAACGCTTATCGTTGGGTTGTGGTGCACTGCCACTAATCTGCTACTTCGTTAACTTCTCCTCTAACCCGTTTGCTTCGTTTCCCTTTACCGGTCTGTACGCTGCCATTAGACAAACAGGCCTCCACAGACTTGTAAAAGAACAAACGACAGCGAGCTTTCTCTGGTAAACGCTCAGCATACAAGGCAACAGCAACCTCAAAATTTCTGCTGCTTTCTCCGTAAATCAGGACCATTTCAAGTTTTTCTCCGTGTTTGCTATATTCATCGTCTATTTGAACGTCTGTTCTCCAAGTAATAGATAGGTGTGGAGGCAAAAAAAGTACGTAAGTATTGTAATGTTTGGAACCGCTACCTGTTCAACGTCTGCACGATTCGTGAGCTACAGTCGCAGTCTATTGCCTGTTATGAAACGTCTAAGTTCGCTAAGCGGCAGCGGTAACGCGTCAAGTAGCCCCCTGTTCGAAGTGTCGGCAGAATCTGAGTATCGTATTAGAAGATACGAAATTCTGGCCCGACCAACCCTTGCAGCATGGATGCGCGGTCCCACGTGCCATTGGATATTCAAGATGGTTCAAATGGCTCTGAGCACTATGGGACTTAACTTCTGAGGTCATCAGTCCCCTAGATCTTAGAACTACTTAAACCTAACTAACCTAAGGACATCACACACATCCATGCCCGAGGCAGGATTCGAACCTGCGACCGTAGAGGTCGCGCGGTTCTCGACTGTAGCGCCTAGAACCGCTCGGCCACTACGGCCGACGATATTCAAGAACCATTGACTGGTATTATGTAAATTACATTTGTGTATCCATTTCTGTTCCTTCGATTAAAGAGCCACCTTTAGCGAATGACAAAACGCATGTAGATTTTACCATAGAAACGTAATCTTCAATAAAAGTTGGGGGTTTCAATGAAGATTTCAAAGTTGCGCTCCACCACCCACCCACGGGGTGGGGTGAAACGTCGAGTGTGGTATCGTTGGATGTCCCCTCCGAGACAAACAAATTACTACAGTAACATTTGTTGATCCTACGTGTAGTTTTCGTGATATTTCAATGTCTACAGTTGAAATGAACACCCAAGGGAATACATAGTTTTCAGAAATCTCATTTTCGTTTGTTCAAAATATTAAACCTCCGAAAGTTCTTTACCGAGTCCTCTGAAATTTTACCACAAGTTTGGATTGGAATAAGCACACGTTTTTATATATCTGTCTCAGTGCCATATGGTGTCTAAGTCTACATGGTATGTACCATATGGCGTTCCCGTAGGCATGTAGAAATGCTCGTATTCCAATGCAACATTGTGTCAAAATCTCAAAGGAATCGGTCGGCGAAAAACTTTCAGAGGTTTAATATTGTGAACAAACGAACATGAGATTTTTCTGACAATTTATTCCCTTTTTAAGTCATACTGTATATATATTTTTATACCATATGGTTCTCCAGTAGGTGTACAAAAGCAAGTGCGTATTCGAATGAAACGTTTTGTCGAAATTTCAAAGCAATCGGTGAAGAACTTTCGGAGATTTAATATTTTGAGCAAACGAACATTTACATCTGTATAAACAAAAATGTTAATATTTGTTTGTGAAAATCTTAAATCTCAGAAAGTTCTTCACTGACTTATTTTAGATTTCGAAACATTCCTGCATTCGAATACGTGAGCGTTTTTCTACACATTTTTCAATGTATGGGAAACATAGTTACCAGCATATCAAAAAGTATATGAGCGATTAACTCCTAAGTTTTACGCCTTACTGTAATAAACACATGCCAACGGCCTCGCCGCAATGGTAACACCGGTTCCCGTCAGACCATCGAAGTGTAGCGGTGTCGGGCTGGGCTAGCACTTGGATGTGTGACCATCCGGTCTACCGAGCGCAGTTGACCAGAACGGTGCACTCAGACTTTAAGAGGCAAACTGAGGAGCTACTGGACTGAGAAGTAGCGGTTTCGGTCTCGTAAACTGACAAAACGGCGAGGAGAGTTCTGTGCTGCCCACCTGTCCCTCCATATCCGAATGCTGTGGTCTGAGGATGACACGGCGGCGGGTCGGTACCGTTGGATCTTCATGGCCTGTTCGGCTCCAGTTAAGTTTAGTTTGCATTAAACATATATATGGGTATATTTGCCTATAATTTGACTACCATTAAAGAACCTGTATTTGTGATAACGATAAACAAGGCTCAAGGATATAGAAAGTGGAGATTTAACGATGGACGGAGGTGGGAGGATATGGACGTAGAATGCGGAGAAGAGAAGGTGCACAGGAGGAGGTGGTAGGAGGAGATTTCGAGAGAGAGGCGAGGGAAAGATGGGTGTAAAACGCGGGAAGCGGTGGTGGGCAGAGAGAGGGGGGAGGAAGGGGGAAATGGAGAAAAACAGTGCCAAGAGGAAGATAACGACGTACGAGATGCTTGTATTGTTTCACGGTTTGAACACACACACACACACACACACACACACACACACACACACATACACACACAATATTCAAATTTTTATCTGGAACTCCCTGCTGGAATATCTGGCTGAATACAAACCCATATCTTTAATGGACCGGATGTCAACCGGCTCACTCCTCTCCTTGGAGTCTAGTATGAACAGTGGGAAAAAATCACAACACGCGAGACAGGACACACACACATAAACACGTATCTAACACATACACATACGCAGAATTTAAATACTTCCAGTCCCCAAGTCCGACGAACGTTTTATGGGAATTCTCTAGGTCATCACTCATCAGGAAATTCCCATAACCGGAAATCCCCTACAAAACATAGTCAATTGGGCTCCCCTCTGCTCCACTATAGTTGCTGGAATATTTTGCAGAAGCGAAGTTAGTTCTGCGGCAGCCCGCCCCGCTCTCACGAGTTCTTAAATAAAGATAATGAAACGACAATTATTTATTCAAAACTAGATTGCTGCTTGAGTTGGCCTAATAACGGATAATTCACATGCCACGTCGTATAAAATGCACGATACTTTTTATTTCAGTCGTTCTCATACAGTAGTTTGTTTTGATTACTATATTTCATGTTTCGTCGACAGAGAGAAAGCATGAACAAAGAGTTGTGTGTGTGTTTGTGTGTGTGTGTGTGTGTGTGTGTGTGTGTGTGTGTGTTCAAACCGTGAAACAACATAGGCATCACGTACGTCGTTATCTTCCTCTTGGTCCTGTTTTTCTCCATCTTCTCCTACCACTCTCGTTGACGCACCAAGATTACTTTCAACGATTTATTGCTCCAAAAGAGTAACAAAAAGAAGACATTAGGCTTCAGTTTCATTTAGGTTGTTGTACTGCAGTGTGTAGTCATATGAAAGGTGATTAGTTGTCGAACTCATACATACATCAATAAGATTTAGTTTAATAAAATGACACGAGAAGACGTCTCGCAATTGGCATTTATGCTATAAACGAGGACACATGTTTACCAGAGATAGAATCTTGTCACGTCTGGCAGTTTTTGTGATATAGGATTGATGCTGTGAGAAATGAAGAGTGTCTGCCCAAAGTTGGTGACGAAACAGTTATATAGCGAACATTAACTTGAAGAAGTATCAGGAAGGTAATTTAAATGTATTGAGACCTCGGGAATAACTTCGGTGGTACTAAAGGGAACCGCAGAGGTCAATAACTCTAGTGGAAAGCAGTGATCGGAATATATCCACCAAATTGGCACTAAGTCTCATCATCGTTTCTTTTCTGTCTTTTCCATTAAGCTTGTTTGAACACACGCCGAGTTGAATTCCTAACAGTATGTCCCTTGAAACTATTTCTGGTCTCAAGACCTCTGTTTTTGGATGGTAGATGATTATTTCTTTGTTTTGTTTTCCTATTTTTTAATACCAAGCGTTCTTACTTTTCACAGTCCTTGCTATTATGTCTTTCTAGGATATCCCTCCTTTATCTGACCTACTTCCACGAGGAAAAGATCATCCTTCCCTTAGAGAGTCATCCAGCATGTCGCTCTGATATATATGCCCAATTACTTCGGTTCTCTTCTTGTAGCCGGCCATCACCTAGCAAACACCCCATTTCTCTCCACAATTCCTGTCCACTTCCGGGGATATTGCTACGTAATCAGTGAACTGTATCATGCTGACATTAATAATAACAATAATAATAATAACTTCATATACCCCGTGGAGGCCCGGGAAAAGAATGGGCCTCCGGTATGTTCTGCCAGTCGTAAAAAGCGACGAATAGAACAAACCTCTAATAGGGCTAACCCCCCTTTTAGTGTGATTAGTTGGTTCAGGACAGAACTAAAGAAGCCTCGGACAAGCGCCGTCATGGTCGGGGACGACGCTTGAACCCTATGCCCGCCCACAATGGTAACGACACTGTTAGCCAACTGGAAAATGATTTAAATCCAAATAGAGGTGTTTTGCAGGCTATGTTTCCTGCAACCACCCAAGAAGGAAAACAAAGACAGAGGATGAGATGGTCAGACGAAGTTAATCGACACCTCATGTTCTGTTATTACCAAGCAACAAACCTACGAACCAACACAACTGGATACAGATCACAAGTATACACATTTATTACCAGATACCCAGAATTAAAATTTTTAACAGAACAACGACTAGCTTATCAGATCCGTGTAGTAATCAAAAATAACAGGATGCCCCAGTCAGAATTAGAAAACATCAAACAACAAGTACAACAAATACTGGAACAAAATAATGTGCAATCAGAAGAGGAAGAAAATACAGTAATGGACTCAAACATCCCAGGGCAAACAAACAAAGAACAACACGCATCAATTAAACAATCAGAGGAAAACGAAAGCTTAAGACAGCCACCAGAACAAGCACAAATAGAACACGAAATTACACACATGTTAGATATAGAAGAAAAATTTCAGCTGACATATATAGAATACAAAGACACAAATACAGACATTAGACCATTCTTGCACAGACCGCCAAATAACTCACAAGTCGAAAAAACAATAAAAATTATCAACACAATCATACACAACAAAATAAATGAAAACACAACTATGGAAGAGTTACAACTACTGGTTTATATAGGAGCACTCACTACACTAAATATACACACTAGGCAGAGATCAGAACCAACCAACACACAGAAGAAACCCACAAAACCAGCATGGCAACACAGGCTACAGATCAGAATAGAAAAACTGAGAAAAGACATCGGACAGCTAACACAATTTATAAGAAATGAAATGTCAGAAAAAAAAACGAAAAAGGTTAGGTAAAATCTCACAACAAGAAGCGATAGAGCAATTAGATGTAAAGAAGCAGAAATTACAAGCATTGGCCAAACGACTTAGAAGATACAAAAAGAGTGAAAATAGAAGGAAACAAAATCAGACATTCAACACAAATCAAAAGAAATTTTACCAGACAATAGATAACACACACATTAAAATAGACAATCCACCAAACATAACAGACATTGAACACTTCTGGGGCAACATATGGTCAAACCTGGTACAACATAACAGGCATGCATGGTGGATACAAGGAGAAACAGACACTTACAAGATGATACCACAAATGCCTGAAGTAATAATTTTGCAACATGAAGTCACCGAAGCAATTAATTCTACTCACAATTGGAAAGCCCTTGGAAAAGATAAATAGCAAATTTCTGGCTAAAGAAGTTCACCTCAACACATTCACACTAACTAAATTATTTAACAATTACATTGCAGACCCATACACATTCCCTGATACACTTACACATGGAGTAACTTATCTGAAACCTAAAGATCAAGCAGACACAGCAAACCCAGCTAAATATCGCCCCATAACATGCCTACCAACAATACACAAAATATTAACTTCAGTCATTACACAGAAATTAATGACACATACAACACAGAACAAAATTATAAATGAAGAACAAAAAGGCTGTTGCAAAGGAGCACGAGGATGTAAAGAGCATCTGATAATAGATGCCCAAGTGACATATCAAGCTAAAACTAAACAAAGGTCGCTACACTACGCACCCATTGTTTACCAAAAAGCTTTTGATAGTGTACCCACTCATGGTTACTACAAATATTGGAAATAGACGAAGTAGATCCTAAATTGATACAGTTCCTAAACATAGTAATGAAAAATTGGAAAACCACACTTAATATCCAAACTAATTCAAATAATATCACAATACAGCCAATACAGATTAAGCGTGGAATATACCAAGGAGACTCATCTGGTTCTGCCTTGCTCTGAACCCACTATCCAACATGCTAAATAATACAAATTATGGATACAATATTACTGGAACATATCCACACAAAATCACACATTTGCTATACATGGATGATGTAAAACTACTGGCAGCAACAAATCAACAACTCAACCAATTACTAAAGATAGCATAAGTATTTAGCAATGATATAATAAATATGGCTTTTGGAAAAGACAAATGTAAGAAAAATAGCATAGTCAAGGGAAAACACACTAAACAAGAAGATTACATTTTGGGTAACCACAGCAACTGCATAGAAGCGATGGAAAAAAGAGATGCCTATAAATATCTAGGATACAGACAAAAAATAGGAATAGATAATACAAATATTAAAGAAGAACTAAAAGAAAAATATAGACAAAGACTAACAAAAATACTGAAAACAGAATTGACAGCAAGAAAGAAGACAGAAGCTATAAATACTTATGCTATACCAATATTGGCCTACTCATTTGGAGTAACACAGACCTAGAAGCACTCAATACACTTACACGATCACAATGCCACAAATATAGAATACATCACATACATTCAGCAACAGAAAGATTCACATTAGGCAGAAAGGAAGGAGGAAGGGGATTTATCGATATAAAGACCTACATTATGGACAGGTAGACAATTTAAGAAAATTCTTTCTAGAACGTGCAGAAACTAGCAAAATACACAAAGCAATCACTCATATAAATACATCGACTACACCACTGCAATTTCATAACCACTTCTACAACCCTTTAGATCACATAACATCAACAGATACGAAGAAAGTAAATTGGAAAAAGAAAACACTACATGGCAAGCACCCATATCATCTAACACAGCCACACATCGATCAAGACACATCCAACACATGGCTAAGAAAAGGCAATATATACAGTGAGATGGAAGGATTCACGATTGCAATACAGGATCAAACAATAAACACCAGATATTACAGCAAGCATATTATTAAAGATCCCAATAACACAACAGATAAACGCAGACTTTGCAAACAACAAATAGAAACAGTAGATCACATCATAAGCGGATGTACAATACTAGCAAATACTGATTACCCCAGAAGACATGACAATGTAGCAAAAATAACAGCTTGCCTTACAACATAAACTTATAAAACAACACGTTCCCACATACAAGTATGCACCACAAAATGTACTGAAGAATGATGAATACAGATTATACTGGAACAGAACCATTACAACAGATAAAACAACACCACATAACAAACCTGAAATCGTACTCACCAATAAAAAGAAGAAATTAACACAACTAATCGAAATATCCGTACCCAATACAACAAATATACAAAAGAAAACAGGAGAAAAAATTGAAAAATACATACAACTGGCTGAGGAAGTCAAGGACATGTGGCATCAGGGTAAAGTTGACATTATACCAATTATACTATCAACTACAGGAGTCATACCACACAATATGCACCAGTATATCAATGCAATACAGCTACATCCAAACTTATATATACAACTACAGAAATCCGTAATTATTGATACATTTACAATTACCCAAAAGTTCCTAAATGCAATATAAAATATACCGTACAGTTAAAAGGAAGTCACACTTGATTAAGGTCCGTGTCACTTTCCAGTTTTGACCAGACATAACGTCTGAGAAAAGAAATTAATAGTAATAACTTCACATAGTTCAATAGATAGGTGAAAATTTTTCAATTGGACGCCACTCGACTGACGTGTCCCTAAGATAGTGCAGTTACCCAGCCGGGGTTAGGTGACATACAGTTTAGCCCGGAATTTGAAACACATGTCGTTTCTGGGTGATCTCCAAACCACTGATAGAAGAATGCTAGGTTAGAAGGCAGACTGAAAAATCCAAGGCATCGTTGGGATTCGAGACCCTGATTTTTCAATTTAGAGACACCTGATAGAGAATACATTACTTATCTATTACTATCATTGATAAAATAATACTTAAGCTTACAAAAAGGATTTTCCCAGACATCTTCGAATGGAATATATTTTATTATATGTCGATTAACTTCGTTTTTCTCGTAAAAAATGGTACTAACTGCTTGAAAAATTTATCATGATTCTCCAAACCATGGTTATCAACAACTAGTAATTCAGCTATATCTTCGACGATATTTCAGTACAGACCAATAGCACGATATTTATCCCTTCTTTGGAGGAGTTTTAAGCGCAACGTAATGTGCAGCACCTCATAAAAAATTAGAACCACAAATCTCTTTATTTAATGTTCCAAGCCTCTTAGTACAAAATTGCTGGAATGAGTTCCCATAAGCTACGCTTTTCCATATAAATGCAGATGAGCACAGAATCGAAAGAAAATGCATAATGAAGGTTACCTTGCTCCATATTCATTGCGTAACACCGGTATTAAAAACGAAGTGTCTTCCAGTCCTAGCGGACCTGCTACGCTTCTTTCCCATCCCACTTTCACCTTCCGCCTCCCGTAATATATTCAGCTGCTGTTCCGGAACTTCCGGTTTTCTTTTAAACAGCAAGTCTTGTACGGCTGACATTCGCGGGTTCACCACAGACTTTCTTTCACAATCGTTGCTTACTATAACATTTGCTGTTTGATTATGTAAAGATTGAGAGTAACAACTGTATCCAGTGGATAAATTCCTCAGTTATCATGTCTACTCGATAATTCTATTTATTCACAAAATAATAGTCATCTATCTCCATCGTAGTGTGAGAGAAGACATTCCAGGCACTGATATCATACAGGTGGATGCAAGTATTTAACATGTGCTCGACAATAGACTAAGCGTACAGCCACACACATGCTCGTGGTCATGAAATGGTTTAAGGGATGTATTAGGTACAGAAGGCATTTATTTTGGAGGAATAGAGCTTCCTTCTCTCTCTGTTGTACACCTTTCAAGAACTGCAACATCAGTTAAAGTTAGTTACTTGCAGCAATATGCACCACCCACGATAGTAGGAAACGTAAAATCAGCACCACAAAAATTTTGAGCTAAAACTGCGATAATAACCACCTACAAAACGAAAGCGATGATCCCAGAGTAAACCTGTTTTGATTAGTAAACGAGTATTTCCAAAATTAATTCTCACTCTGCAGCGATGTGTTTACTGATATGAAACTCCTGGCAGATTTTCCAGACTGGGACTTGAACCCAGGACTTCCGCCTATCACGAGCAAGTGCTCCATCAACTGAGCTATACGAGCACAGCTCACGACACGCCTCTTGAGTCGTGCTCGGGCACTCAGTCGATAGAGCAGTTGCTCGCGGAAGACGGAAGTCCAGGGTTCAAGTCCCAGACTGGCCTACAGTGTTAATCTACCTGCAAGTTTCAGTAAACAAGTTATCTGTCTTAGCAGCGTACTGGGTTACAAAGAATTATACACGTATTAGGAGGCAGTCGGAGCCCCCTGAGCTGACAAAAGTAATGTGATAGTTCTTAATATTGTGTTACCTCCTTTTTTCGGGCTAGTGCAGACTCAACGTGGCATGAACTCAACAAGGCTTTGGAAGTTAACCACAGAAATCTTGAGCCATGTTGCCTCCATATCCCTCCATGATTGCGAAAGTGTTGCCGGTGTAGGATTTTGTGCACGAACTGACTTCTCGATTCCGTCCCGTAAATGTTTGATGGGATTCACGTCAGGCAACCTGGGTGGCCATATCATTCACTCCAGTAGTCCAGAATTCAATTCAGTAGAGAACAGATGTTTCCCGGTGAAATAATGGATTGTCATCCGTAATACTTACGTGGTTGTTTGGGAACATGAAGTCCATGAATGGCCCCCAAATGTTCTCCAAGAAGTCGAACATAACCGTTTTTGGTGAATGTCGGTTCAGTTGGACCAGAGGACACAGGCCATTGAATGTAAACACAACCCACACTATCCAGCTTCAACAACACCTTGCTTACAACTTAGGTCCATGGCTTCGAACCCTACCATCAGCTCTTACCAACTAAAATCGGGATTCTTCTGATCAGGTCAGTTTCCACTCGTCTAGGATCCAACTGCGATGGTCACAACCCCAGGAGAGGGGTTTCTGGCCATTTTGTACTGTTACCAAGGGCACTCGCGTCGGTCGCCTGTTTCCATAGCCCATTAACGCGAAACTTCGCTCCACTGTTGTAACGGACATGATTGCTGTAGATGTCAGGTTGAATTCTGCCGGAAAGCCGTTAAGTGAAGGCCGTCGGCCATTTTGTTGTCCGTCGTAAGAGCTAATGCCCGAATTTAGGAATTCTCGGCGCACTTTTGACATTTTGGTCTCGGAATACTGAATTCCCTAACGATTTCCGAATCAGAGTGTCCCAAGCGTCTAGTTCCAAACACCATTCCACCTTCAAGTCTGTTCATTCCCGTCAAACGGCATTAATCACCCGAGTACAAATGACAGCTCTGCCAATGCACAGGCCTCTTATATCTTGAGTACGCGATACTACTGCTATCTGTAAATGTGCATATCACTATTCTACGACTTTTGTCACCTCACTGTAAGTCGTGAGGTTCACTGAATTTTATGTTGTTATTGAGAGTTAGCCGGAAGCTGGAGGATTCTTATGAACAACAGCGCAATACGTTAAACGTGAACTATCAACCACACGTCTGTGTCAGTGACGGTGGTCCAAGGAAAGGCCAAATACGCTCTGATCAAGATTTATTGAAGCAGTTTAATCATTATCACCAACTTTTCTACTGGAATTTGGCCTACGAACATCCACATTTTTCACCCTGTCAAAGCTGGGACACATGGGACACTTCTAGAAAAATTAAGATCAGCGGTATGTTTAGCAATAAGACCACACTCTACCTTAACTTACCACGACCTCACAATTGCGACGTAGATACTGTACTGTACTGTACTGATATTCGTCATGACAAGCTACTGGCCAGTCATGTTGTTGTTGTGGTCTTCAGAACTGAGACTGGTTTGATGCACCTCTCCAGGCTACTCTATCCTGTGCAAGCTTCTTCATCTCCCAGTACCTACTGCAACCTACATCCTTCTGAATCTGCTTTGTGTATTCGTCTCTTGGTCTCTCTCTACGATTTTTACCCTCCACACTGCCCTCCAATACTAAACTGGCGATCCATTGATACCTCAGAACATGTCCTACCACCAGATCCCTTCTTCTAGTCAAGTTGTGCCACAAACTGCTCTTCTCCCCAATCCTATTAGATCAGTACCTCCTCATTAGTTATGTAATCTACCCATCTAATCTTCAGCTTTCTTCTGTAGCACCACATTTCGAAAGATTCTATTCTCTTCTTGTCCAAAATATTTATCGTCCATGTTTCACTTCCATACATGGCTACACTCCATACAAATACTTCCAGAAACGACTTCCTGACACTTATACTCGATGTTAACAAATTTCTCTTCTTCAAAAACGCTTTCCTTGCCGTTGCCAGTCTAAATTTTATATCCTCTCTACTTCGACCATCATCAGTTATTTTGCTCCCCAAATAGTATCTCATTTCCTAATCTAGTTCCCTCAGCATCACCTGACTTAATTTGACAACATTCCATTATCATCGTTTTGCTTTTGTTGATGTTCATCTTATAACCTCCTTTCAAGACACTATCCATTCCGTTCAACTCCTCTTCCATGGCCTTTGCTGTCTCTGACAGAACTACAATGTCATCGGCGAACCTCAATGTTTTTATTTCTTCTCCATGGATTTTAATACCCACTCCGAATTTTTCTTTTGTTTCCATCACTGCTTGCTCAATATTCAGATTGAATAACATCGGGGAGAGGCTACAACCCTGTCTCACTCCCTTCCCAACCACTGCTTCCCTTTGATGTCCCTCGACTCTTATAACTGCCATCTGGTTTCCGTACAAATTGTAAATAGCTTCTCGCTCCCTGTATTTTATCCCTGACACCTTCAGAATTTGAAAGAGAGTATTCCACTCAACATTGTCAAAAGCTTTCTCTAAGTCTACAAATGCTAGAAACGTAGGTTGGCCTTTCCTTAGTCTAGCTTCTAAGATAAGTCGTAGGTTCAGTATTGCCTCACGTGTTCCGATATTTCTACGGAATCCAAGCTGATCTTCCCCGAGGTCGGCTTCTACTAGTTTTTCCATTCGTCTGTAAAGAATTCGCGTTAGTATTTTGCAGCCGTGACTTATTAAACTGATAGTTCGGTAATTTTCACATCTGTCAACACCTGCTTTCTTTGGGATTGGAATTATTATATTCTTCTTGAAGTCTGAGGGTATTTCGCCTGTCTCATACATCTTGCTCACCAGATGGTAGAGATTTGTCAGGACTGGCTCTGCCAAGGCTGTCAATAGTTCTAATGGAATGTTGTCTACTCCCGGGGTTTTGTTTTGACTCAGGTCTTTCAGTGCTCTGTCGAACTCTTCACGCAGTATCATATCACCCATTTCATCTTCATCTACATCCTCTTCCATTTCCAAAATATTGTCCTCAAGTACACGGCCCTTGTATCGACCCTCTATATACTCCTTCCACCTTTCTGCTTTCCCTTCTTTGCTTATAACTGGGTTTCCATCTGAGCTCTTGATATTCATACAAGTGGTTATCTTTTCTCCAAAGGTCTCTTTAATTTTCCTGTAAGCAGTATCTATCTTACCCCTAGTGAGATAAGCCTCTACATCCTTGCATTCGTCCTCTAGCCATCCCTGCTTAGCCATTTTGCACTTCCCGTCGATCTCATTTTTGAGACGTTTGTAGTCCTTTTTGCCTGCTTCATTTACTGCATTTTTATATTTTCTCCTTTCATCAATTAAATTCAATATTTCTTCTGTTAACCAAGGATTTCTACTAGCCCTCGTCTGTTTTCCTACTTGATCCTCTGCTGCCTTCACTACTTCATCCCTCAAAGCTACCCATTCTTCTTCTACTGTATTTCTTTCCCCCATTCTTGTCAATTGTTCCCTTACGCTCTCCTTGAAACTCTCTACAGCCTCTGGTTCTTTCAGTTTATCCAGGTCCCATCTCCTTAAATTCCCACCTTTTTGCAGTTTCTTCAGTTTTAATCTACAGTTCATAACCAACAGATAGTGGTCAGGGTCCACATCTGCCTCTGGAAATGTCTTACAATTTAAAACCTGGCTCCTAAATCTCTGTCTTACCATTATATAATCTATCTGAAACCTGTCAGTATCTTCAGGCTTCTTCCATGTATACAGTCTTCTTTTATGATTCTTGAACCAAGTGTTAGCTATGATTAAGTTGTGCTCTGCGCAAATTCTACCAGGCGGCTTCCTCTTTCGTTTCTAACCCCCAATCCATATTCACCTACTACGTTTCCTTCTCTCCTTTTCCTACTGACGAATTCCAGTCACCCATGAATATTAAATTTTCGTCTCTCTTCACTAAATGAATAATGTCTTTTATCTCAACATACATTTCTTCAATTTCTTCGTCATCTGCAGAGCTAGTTGGCATATGCATGGGTCGTTGGCTGCTGAGGCCCAAGGTTAGAAGTGTTGGGTGTTTTGTGTGTTGAGACACACTTGTACTCTGTCCAGCATTAAAGTCTGATATTAGTTGCACTACAGTTCGCCACCTGCCCTGTTGTACCAGTCTGTCCAGTCTATGACGTCCGATATATGTAACGAGGGATGGCTGCCCTACCCCACGGCATCTGGACGTTGTTTCATCTTAATGTCGCCACGTGTTGAATATACTGACCACAGCCTTCCTCGAACACTCGACAAGTCGTGCAGTTTCCAAAATGCTCGTACCGAACCTCCGACTTCCACAATCCACCTTCGGTCAAACTCAGACAGATAGCGCGCCCTCCACATTCTACATATGGACAGCTAACTCAATGGTGCAATATCCACCATGCCTTTGTCTGACTAGCAGTCATTCCTCACCAGGTCGCTGCTATCGCCTGGACGGTTTTATGCCGACAGTAAGTCGATGATCATAATGTTCAGAGTGATTAACGTATATACACTCCTGGAAATGGAAAAAAGAACACATTGACACCGGTGTGTCAGACCCACCATACTTGCTCCGGACACTGCGAGAGGGCTGTACAAGCAATGATCACACGCACGGCACAGCGGACACACCAGGAACCGCGGTGTTGGCCGTCGAATGGCGCTAGCTGCGCAGCATTTGTGCACCGCCGCCGTCAGTGTCAGCCAGTTTGCCGTGGCATACGGAGCTCCATCGCAGTCTTTAAGACTGGTAGCATGCCGCGACAGCGTGGACGTGAACCGTATGTGCAGTTGACGGACTTTGAGCGAGGGCGTATAGTGGGCATGCGGGAGGCCGGGTGGACGTACCGCCGAATTGCTCAACACGTGGGGCGTGAGGTCTCCACAGTACATCGATGTTGTCGCCAGTGGTCGGCGGAAGGTGCACGTGCCCGTCGACCTGGGACCGGACCGCAGCGACGCACGGATGCACGCCAAGTCCGTAGGATCCTACGCAGTGCCGTAGGGGACCGCACCGCCACTTCCCAGCAAATTAGGGACACTGTTGCTCCTGGGGTATCGGCGAGGACCATTCGCAACCGTCTCCATGAAGCTGGGCTACGGTCCCGCACACCGTTAGGCCGTCTTCCGCTCACGCCCCAACATCGTGCAGCCCGCCTCCAGTGGTGTCGCGACAGGCGTGAATGGAGGGACGAATGGAGACGTGTCGTCTTCAGCGATGAGAGTCGCTTCTGCCTTGGTGCCAATGATGGTCGTATGCGTGTTTGGCGCCGTGCAGGTGAGCGCCACAATCAGGACTGCATACGACTGAGGCACACAGGGCCAACACCCGGCATCATGGTGTGGGGAGCGATCTCCTACACTGGCCGTACACCACTGGTGATCGTCGAGGGGACACTGAAAAGTGCACGGTACATCATTGAACCCATCGTTCTACCATTCCTAGACCGGCAAGGGAACTTGCTGTTCCAACAGGACAATGCACGTCCGCGTGTATCCCGTGCCACCCAACGTGCTCTAGAAGGTGTAAGTCAACTACCCTGGCCAGCAAGATCTCCGGATCTGTCCCCCATTGAGCATGTTTGGGACTGGATGAAGCGTCGTCTCACGCGGTCTGCACGTCCAGCACGAACGCTGGTCCAACTGAGGTGCCAGGTGGAAATGGCATGGCAAGCCGTTCCACAGGACTACATCCAGCATCTCTACGATCGTCTCCATGGGAGAATTGCAGCCTGCATTGCTGGGAAAGGTGGATATACACTGTACTAGTGCCGACATTGTGCATGCTCTGTTGCCTGTGTCTATGTGCCTGTGGTTCTGTCAGTGTGATCATGTGATGTATCTGACCCCAGGAACGTGTCAATAAAGTTTCCCCTTCCTGGGACAATGAATTCACGGTGTTCTTATTTCAATTTCCAGGAGTGTATATATTTACCATCCAAATTAAAATGAACAGCGAGTAAACTAACGATTAACATTAAATAGTTTTTGAGAGTAAGAGAACTTCTTTGACATTTTGGTGGTGGATTGGCGAATACTCTCATATTCATTTTGATGGTGATACTGGTTTCTCCGTTAACGTTTTCCGGATATTTCAAAAGTTGTAAAAGGTTAGAAATGTTTAGCCCCAGAGAGAAACAGCTAAAGCTACCCCATTGGCGAGCTGATATTTCGGAACTACAGGGAGAAACGAACAAAATTATTTTCTACTTAAACAACGGGCTGCATCGAGTATCCAACACTTGCTGTAATCAGTGTATTTTAGATACTTACAGGATGTAGGATGCCAATGCGTGAACTGGAAAAAGTTTGCATCAATGTGTAACAAATAGGCCAAAACTAGCGGAAGAAGATGTGGCACTAGAAAACAGCGAGCATATGCAAGAAATGGAAAAAAGCAATGTCTATGTCCACATAACCACATAAAAGATGAAAAAATGAGTTGACTAATCTATTTTTCTAGCTACTCCGCAGTATATTTGATATTTGATTATTTAAGAAAATAAACTGTTAACATAATTGGCTTCCTTCTGAAAAACCTGTAAGGAAACCGTATTAGCTGTTTATCTGAGAAGAGAATCTACACTGGATATATTATTTAGCGATGGAAAAAGGAACTGCCCAATCAGCTGTATGCTGCAAGTAATTATTTGAGGAATAAAAATGTAAAAAAGAAACCATTCTCCTTATTAAGTATTATAAAAATTATTATAAAATTGGTAAATAACATTATCTAGCGGTAATCAGATTTAGAGCGAGCTATCTCTGTAGGGACTGAATAACATCGCTTGTTTGCTGCTACGTTTATATTGCCAAAGGAAATGTGATAATCGGAAAAGGAACTTTTTCCGTAACTGACGAACAGGAATAAAGTTAATCACTTAACACTAAAAGAGAAGTCTTAATCTAATATTAAGTGGTAGGCATTTGTAGATGTAGAATATATGACTGGGTGAAGCAAAATTCTTGATTTATATAGTTTTTCGTTAAAGGCACTGAAGAGTATTGGTGTACACTTATAGTAACTGTACAGATCGATAAGACCACAGAACTGTACAGTGCTTGACATTATCAGATGGAGAGAGAGAGAGTGACATGAGTTTCTTCGCTTGTTTAAGTGCAAAAGATGTATAAAATAACACTCCAAATAACCTCACTGCTGTATTTTTATAAATACATCCGAGTTTATTGGTGTACCTTTTGAACTGTTTTCTTTTAGATAAACAGTGGCAGAATGAATAAATATTTTGAAGTGGCTCTGAGCACTATGGGACTTAACTTCTGAGGTCATCAGTCCCCTAGAACTTAGAACTACGTAAACCTTACGAACCGAAGGACATCACACACATCCATGCCCGAGGCAGGATTCGAACCGGCGACCGTAGCGGTCACGCGGTTCCAAACTGAAGCGCTTAGAACCGCACGGCCACACCGGCCGGCAAATATTTTGAAGTATTGATAAACTGTAACATCTCCAATAAGAGATATCTTTCGCTATGTCTGAGTATATGTGATGTTTCCGGAGAGTGATTAATATAGTAGCAACAGGACAACGGCAATACATCATCACAACTAGCCTCCACTGATTCTCTGTAATAATCGACGGGAGGCCGTCCCATAAGCTCTTTAATGCTGGCATAATGGTATGACGAACAGTTGGAACCCATTCTTCTGCGATGATACCAGACGCCTCTCACGCACAACTGTAGATATTGCATTGTAGAGGAGTGAGATTAGCTTCGATCATCAAATTCGGCAGCGCAGCATTGCCGCGCTATCTCAGGCGCCTTGCCACGATTCGCTGCGCCTCCTCCCGCCGGAGGTTCCAGGTTTCCCCCGGGAATTAGTTAGTTCAAGTTACATTAAATAGTGTGTAAGCCTAGGGACCGATGATCTCAGCAGTTTGGTCCAATAGCATCTTACCAAAAAACAAGAAATTAGTGCACTAGGTAATCTATGCCGGCTTGTGATTACAATTATACACAGAAGAGAATATTTGTTGGGTTCTTGTATGATGTGTAATCAAAAGTAACAGGAATTTTCGTTGTTCTTAAGGAATCTATATTTATTCACCAACATCAATTTTGTCCTCTTCAAAGTAATCTCCCTCGGATGCAATTCTCTCGTGCTGGCATTTCCAGTCTTGAAAGCACTTCTGGAACTCAATTTACGTTATGGTGCTCAGCTCCTTCGTCGGTTCTGGTTTATGTCATCAGTTGTGCCAAAGCGATGTCCTTTCGTGATCTTCTTCAGCCACGGAAAGCAAAAGAAGTCGCCGCGGGCCAAGGATGGGAAATACGGTGGCTCAGACCACAACGGTTTCGTTTTTTGTCAAGAAATCACGAAAGATCTTTGAGGTGTGAGAGGGAGTGTTATCATGGTGTAATTTCCACGACTGGTTTTGTCACAGTTCAGGTCTCTGTCTTTGGATTACTTCAGGCAGATGACGCGTAGGTTCCAGATAGTACTCTTCATGGATCGCACGACCATATGGCTGGAATTCGTGACACACTACCCCATTTTAATACAAGGGAACAGTGAGAAGAACCTTAACATACGATCGAACTTGTAATTTTTTTCTGTTTTGGGTCTTCATGCAGTCTCCTTTGGGACGTTGGGCCTTGGTTACGACGTCATACCCGTACACAAAATGTTTCATCACATGTTATAACCTTCTTTAGAAGTTCTGAATTTTTTCCGACATCATTCAGCAATTCCTAAGTAATGTCTGCGCGAAATATAGTAGAAGTTCCAACTTCCGAATGAACTTCGTTGCTACATGTTTCATGCCTAAAACATCAGAAAACATTGTATGGCACAAGCCAAAGGGCATGTTGACACCATCATCAACATCTTTGATGTCGATTCGATGATTTTCCGAAAGCAGTTTCTTTACTTCTTCCGCATTGTCGTCGGTAACTGATTTGCCAGGGTGTCCGGGGCGGTCGTCGTCTGCAACTTCTCGACTTGAAACGTTTATACTAACTGTAAACTCGTCTTACTCGTAGTGCATTCGCCAAAGGCCACTGTCAATATTTCGAATGCGGTGCTGCACTTTACACCATTTTCCAAGCAAAATTTAATGCTAATCCCTTGATCCACCTTTAATACTAATCCTTTGATCCATCTTTTCCGAAAGGAAATATTCACCGTGAACTCGAAAACACGTGTAACATTTTCGACTTTAAAACGATAAAATAAATATTAAAAACAGCTGAAAATGCAAAAATATATCAGGAACCTATGTATCAACAAGATTTTCTTTGAAAATTCGATGGATAAAGCCCACGAAATTAAAAAAATCCCTTTTCTTTTTCATCACACTTCGTGTTGGACTTCAGTCTGAAGACATTTTTGATGGAGCTCTCCATGCAAGTCTAGTATCTGCAAGTCAGCAGCTCTATGTAGGTACTGCCACCTATATCCACTTGACCCTGCTTACTATAGTTATGCCTAATTTCCCTACACAACTATTATCTCCCACACTTCTCTCCATTACCAAACTGACTGTTTCCTGATGCTTCGGGATTTGTCGTATCAACCGTTCTCTTCTGATAGTCGATAAGGTCACACATTTCATTTTTAGTCAAAACAGTTTAGTACTCATTCATTCATTATCTAATCCACCCATCCATTTTTAGAATTTATTCTGTAGAACTAAATTTCAAAATGCATATTCTCTCCTTGTCGCTTCCTTGAAGGTGCGCTACAGGCAAGTACCAACAGAAACGACTCCGCAACGTATTGTAAGCGTATTGTCAAATCGGTGGTTTAGTTGTGGAGTATCTTTGCGGGCGGGCAGCCGCGTCTGTAGAGAGTCGAGCGCGGGACACGGTACTGTGATGTTGTGTAGTGCGTAGCTCTGCAAGTGGCTCAAACTCTCAATTGGCTCTGAGCACTATGGGTCTTAATATCTATGGTCATCAGTCCCCTAGAACTTAGAACTACTTAAACCTAACTAACCTAAGGACATCACACAACACCCTGTCATCATGAGGCAGAGAAAATCCCTGACCCCGCCGGGAATCGAACCCGCGAACCCGGGCGCGGGAAGCGAGCTCTGCAAGTGAGAGGCTTTTTTAGTACTCAGGTTGAAGTGTTGCTACAAGTGCTGTTACAGTAAAGTGATGAAATATGGAAGTGATTCAGAGGAAAGTGCGTCAACAAGTAATGAAAAACTGAGCAGTGCCTTCGATAACGTGTCGCACAGCATCGATGATCCGCTTCGTGTTCGGTCTCCCAGAATGAATCAATGTGAATCAGTAAAAATTAGTTACCATAAAAGAGTGCGGTCAAGTGCCAGTGTCTTGTAGCGGGCGTGAGGACGTGCGTTCGATCATCGCGTATCCGCATTATCAACAATCAGCCGCGCCGCGATGTCTTAATGTACCTCTTTCACTCAACAAATAGTATGCGACATATACATAAACTGTAAAATGTCTTGGATGTAAGTAATGGATATTTACGTCCTGCATGTAAACGTGGAATCATTGAAGCATATCCTCAACGGTAGGAATTCGCCAGCATATCTTTCCATCTACAGAAGGGCTAAGAGAAGATTTGAACCACTGACAGGAAGCCAGCGAACTTTGCATTTATTTAGCAGATCCGGAGCTATAAATTATTTTAGCCTGGAAATAAACATACGTCAAAATCTGGAGGCACAAAATCGCCTAATGTATTCCACTCGGCTACACGAACCACTGGCGACGTGTTAATATCACCAGAAAAGAAGCTTCGCATTTTCGAGAAGCAATTAATTGCTTCAAAACTAATTTCTTAATTTTTTATTGTCATGTGACTATGTTTCGTATAATTTCGCAACTAATTTCCAGTCGTAGCCTCGAGAACATCAGTTACAGGAAGGTAATTGAAACTTACACTTATGGATAGAGAGATATAAGGCGGAAGGTTAGGGCCCATGTACAATCAAGTGTCATTTCCTGTTACTACCTTATTGACATCAATACCTACGAAACAGGTAGACCTTTGGAAATCACAATTTCAGTTAATTACAACACAGATTGATTAAGATATCAGATCTCAAAAATAGGACAATATAAACAGGTAGGCTTTTACTAATAAGAATTTCAGGTAACTCAAATTCAAATTATGAAACAGCTCTTAATTTTATTAAAAGTGAAAAGGCAGGACTTCGCAGTAACATCTTCCGTTAAGTAAAATTACTAAATAGAAAACAGACAGGCCTTCGTTAATAACAGCTTCAGTTAAGCAAAATCACCAAATGCAAGCAGGCAGCCTTTAATAATAATGGCTTCAATTAAGTAAAATTAACAAATACAAATGAGACTGGCCTCCTTCAGTAACAGCTTCAGTGAAGTAAAATTATTATATAGAAAACAGGCATGTCTTCAATAATAACAGATAAGATCTCAAAATCCAAAACTTAACTGAAGTTCATGAATCGAAGCTGAAGCTTTCCGGTTCCAAATGGGACCCAGAATTCAGCACAGCGAAATTGCCCTCGACTTCTCATCGGTGTGTCACGTCCCAGAGCTGACTGACCAGGTTGTGCACGAATATGGCACTCGACGTCAGTCATGGATTCAAATCGGCCCAGCAACCATCCGCCAGACACCGTGCCCTGTAGAGTTATTAATCTCGGGACCAGATTGCAGTCTAAACATGAAAGCTAATGGGCGTCTTATAGCTTGACCCCCTTGCAACAACACTGCAGTAATATCGGCATTGGCGGCATCAGTTTTAACGATAAATGTTTTGCCGAAATCCGGGACGGCTAAGACCGGCGGGTTGTCGATAGCGGTCTTGATATCTTCAAAGGCCGCCTGTTGGCTCTCACTCCAGAAAAATTTCTCCCCTTTCGTACATGGATTATTCAGGGAAGCGGCCATCTGGGAAAAATCAGAGGCGAAAGGGGGAAAATAATTCGCCATCCGACCAAATTCGACTATATCCTTCATCTTTCGAGGCTGAGGAAATTTCTTCAACATCTTCGTTTCTTCCTGGTCAATCCTAATGCCGTCCCCAGAAATTAACTGGCCCAGTAAGAATATCTGTTTCCTAGCAAGTGTAATTGTAGACAGCTTAACGGTCATCCCGCATCCCAGGACTTGGAAAGATCCTTCCGCAGATTGGAAATATGATCCTCAAAAGACTGACCATAAAGGACAACATAATCAAGGTAATTAAAGACACGAGAAAATTTCAAGTCCCCCATGACGTGCTCTAACCGCCGCCCCAGTGGACAAGCCGAACGGCACCCGATTGAACTTAAAGATTCCAATCTGTGCGGAACGTGGTGTCATATTAAGACTCCTCAGTAAGAAGAATCTAGTAATAATCTTGGTTGAGAACAAGCACTGTGAAACACTTAGCCCGCGAAAACCAGGTAAAGCAGTTGTGAAGATCCGAAGGAGACTGATTCTAAGATATCCTTTTATTAACGAGTCTGTAATCAACCACCGGCCTGTGTCCACGCCCTGAGCTTTAGGAACGAGAAAAATCGGTGATGCACAGGGAGATGTAGAAGGTCTAAAAACCTCCTCCTTCAATATACTCGCAAATTTCTGTCTCAAGATTTTGATTTTGGGTGGGGAGAGGCGATAAGGAGCATGTCGCACTGGAATATCGTCAGGCAAGTGAATGTGGTACATATGACGTTAGTGACCACCAGCTTATTAGATAAAACCTCAGGAAACTCCCCTAATTAATTCAACACCTTCCCTGGCTGACCCAATTCAGGATGGGCCACATGAAATCCATCTGAGTTACAATTTATCGGGTCCCCGACACTTGCGCAACGGCAGGAGCAAAGGCTATCTTGTTAAAGGACGGAAACTTGAAAAGAGAGGGTGTGGCTAGCAACGTCGATAACTAATTCTGTTTCTTGTGTAAAATCAAACATGAGCAATAAATTGAGCTCATGATAGTTAGCGAGCAAGAGCACAATGGCCATGAGAAATTGGAAATAGACAAACTACTGCGAATCTCGTCGACCAGAAGCAACTCTTGCTTACTGGGTGCACGACATCTCTGAAGGCACGGGCGCACGGACGATAATTCACACAAATGCCCAAATTCCAGATACCAATCATAATTCAACAAGGACATGGAGCTACCGGAATCCAATAGCGCGCACTTAGGTTATTGTCATAGACGGGCACGAATAAATGGGAGGGCAGACCCGGAGGTAGCTTGAATACGCACGTACTATGGCGCACGCCTAACGGAAACAATCCCCCACCTTCTTCAACTGTCGTCGTTTTCCGGGTCTAGGAGCCCGGGACACTCGCGCACCAAGTAATCTTGAGTGCTGCACCGAATACAACCTTCCCCCGAACATATGTAGGATGCTTGAGGAGCCCTATGAATTGTCGAGGTGGGCTGATAAGTTTCCCAGTGTTCCTCACGCCTCCGCTCCTTAGCTGCAAATGACAAGGATTCAATGGAACAAATCAATGTTTGCATTCCCGGAAGGTAGTGGGGCGGGAAGGTAAGGTCAAGCACGACCCATCCTCTAGACGCATGCCCTCCAAAATGTTGGACACAGCATTGAGTTCAGAAGCCAAGGTGGCTAGGCGCTTTCGTTCGACATACTGGTTCAGCGGTTAGTGTGATTACTACACCCACCAGTAACATTTGCGTCCAAGCGCGTTCCGCATCCGCGGCGAGTTCGTCCTATCGACAATCACACCCCTTAGCTGTCCCATTGATCCCTTCCGCCTTAGGACTTAAGATATAAAATCATTCAGAGTGTCCACCTGCTTAGCTGGGTGGTAACGTTCTTGCCTCCCAAGCAAGTGGGCGCGGGTTCGATTTATGGCCGGGTCGGAGATTTTATCCACTCGTGGACTAGGTGTTGTGTTGTCCTCATCATTATTTCATCCTCATCACCGGCGTGCAGGTCGTCCAATGTGGCGTCAACTGAAATAAGACTAGCACTTCGCGGCCGAATAGAGGCCTCCAGACCAACAATGCCATACGCTCATTTCCATTTTTTTTACTCAGAGTACCTTTCGACAAGGGGTAATGTAATACTAGAATCACATGGTGAGGCGTCCCCAAGGCATCAGCATGAAATTCAAATCGCACCAACAGCTACAAAAACTGCTGGGCACTGCCCAAGGTATCGAGTAAAGCTCTGAAATATCATTGAGTAGGCACATAATTGGGTTGGGTAGCGTAGTAAAATGATTAGTCGGAGGACTACCTAACTTTTGGGCCCCGGACGCCAGATCAAAGATCTGATTCGTGGGGGTAGCTGCTTGACTTGCTCCCGCTTCCTTACTTTCGAAGGTGGAGGACGCTGCTTGGACCTGCAAATCCGTTGCTCGATCACTCAACTGCCCCACCTACATCTACATCATACTCCACAAGCCACCTAATGGTGTGTGGAGGAGGGTAACTTCAGGCTGGCTAAGTTGCAAGGAGGAAATGTCCCTCAAACGATTCCCCAAATGTGCTAGGTGGGCCAGAATTCTACTAATTTGCCTAACAGCAGGTTGACTATCCTGCAGAAAGGACAGGTTCTGCTGCATCTCATCCAACGCCGCAGAAATATTTTCGAGAGAAACACCTAGCTCCCCAATGATGCGCGCGGAAACGCAAATTGCAGCCTGGCTGCCAATTCTGGAATAATACCCTCACTGCTGAGCTATCGAATTCTAAGCTCATACAGCAAGTGCTCTTCCTTTACATTCCCGATTTCAAGGCAGCCCCTTGGATCCATAGTAAGCTAGCACCCTGCGAAAAACAGAATAAATTTATACAATGTTCGACAGACAGAAGGTAATCTTACGCTCTGAGGAAATGATCACAGGAAATGACAAATGAACAGACAAAGGGTACATAATTCTAAAAATGGCATTCCAATGGAAAGCAACCACACTCGGATGAAACCTACAATTATGGGCCGGCCGGGATGACCGAGCGGCTCTACACGTTACAATCTGGAACCACGCAACCGCTACGGTAGCAGGTTTGAGTCCCGTCTCGGGCATGGATGTGTGTGATGTCCTTAGGTTATTTAGGTTTAAGTAGTTCTAAGTTATAGGGGACAGATGACCTCAGAAATTAAGTCCCACAGTGCTCAGGGCCATTTGAACCATTACAATTATGGACAGATATAAGACAAGGGTTAGCGCCCATGTACCATCACTTGTCATTTCCTGTTACTATATTATTGACATAAATACCTCTGAAACACGTAGGCCATTGACAATAACAGTTTCAGTTTTAGCCTCGCGAAGTGGCCGCGCGGTTTGAGGCGCCATGTCACGGATTGCGTGTCCCCTCCCGCCGGAGGTTCGAGTTCTCCCTCGGGCATGGGTGGGTGAGTCGTTCATAGTTTACGTTAGTCTAGGATGACCTCAACAGTTTGGTCCCCTAGTAATTCACACACATTTGAACATCTTTTTCAGTTTTACAGCGCAGATTAAGATATGAGATCTTAGTAAAAGGGCGCCAAAACACGTAGGCCTTGACTAATAAGAGTTTCAGCAAACACAAATTATGAAATAGCTTTTCATTTCATTAAAAGGGAACAGGCAAGCGTTCAGTACTATCAGCTTCCGTTAAGTAAAATTACCAAATAGAAAACAGGTTGGCCTTCTTCCGTAACAGCTTCAGTTATGTAAAGTTACCAAATAGAAACTAGGCAGGCCTTGTTTAGTAACAGCTTCTGTTAAGTAAAATTACCAAATAGAAATATCACAACTCTCCTCAATAATAGCTTCAGTTAAGTAAAACCACCAAATAGAAAACAGATAGGCCTTTTTTAGTAACAGCTTTAGTTAAGAAAAATTACCAAATAGAAAACAGGCAGCTTCAGTCAAGTGAAATTATTATATAGAAAATAGGCAGGCCTTCAATAATAACAGATATGATCTCAAAATCCGAAACGTAACTGAAGTTCACGAATCGGAGCGGATACTTGCCGATTCCAAAGGGGGCCCAGGATTCAGCACAGCGAAACTGGCTTCAACTCTCTCATCTGTGTGCCAATCCCAGAGCTAGCTAGTCAGGCTATGCACGTAGAAGGCACTCGAACTCGGCCACGAATTCAAATCGGCCCACAAATATACCCAGCAACTACTCTCCAGAGTCCGTGCCCAGGACGCTCGCGTAAGTGCTCGCCTTACTCGTCAAGCGGACCTCTCACACCCTCCTACTCGCTCCGCTATCATTCGTCAGACCACCACGCCACAACACGCTCCGTCCCCATTAACAACTTCGAGCAAAGATCTTAGTGGTCGCACACCAGAGGGACATCACACGACGGATCGGGCTAGTGGCGCCAGGAATTCGAAAGGCATCGCCAGTAACCAACCTCGCCACGGCCTGGTAATGGAAAGTTAGCCAGCTGAAAGTATGGAACAAATCAGTTACATTTGTGCTCCTTATTAATAACTTCATGCTCATATATTCAGTTATGAAAGGTACTACGTAATAAATGGAAAGCTCTCTCAAACATATTCGGAGGGGAGAAAAAGGCGTTATGTGACAGAAAAGAAGTCCGGTTATTGAACCCTAAACATACAATTTGCAGCCCGGTGTTAACCCTCTGACACACTGAACAGCGGGTTGCTTTGTACGTCAGATTGTGACATTAATATGTACCTGTGATAAAATCGGTTCTGCACCACAATGTAACGTGTTACACACGGTCATTTTATTTTAAGAAATCGTATCAGAAACGACACGTGGGCTACGAACACCATATTTTTGGGGATTGCAAGGTTTAATTCGAAGAGCTTCAAATACGACACTTTTTTAGTCGTCTTGTGACTGGATTGACGCGACCCTCCACGAATTTCTCTCCTGTGCCATCCTTTTTATCTCAGAGTAGCTTTGAACCAAATATCCGAAGTTATTTTTTAGTGTATTCCAATCTTCGTATTCCTCTACAGATTTTACCCAATACAGCTCCCTCTAGTACCTTAGAAGCTATTCCCTGGTGCTTTAACCGATGTCCTATCATCCTCTCCCTTTTCCTTGTCAGTGTTTTCCCCATATTCCCTTCCTCTCCGATTCTGCGGAGAACCTCCTCATTGTGTACAGTATCGGCCCACCTTTCATCTGCAGCGCTTCATCTCAGACGCTACGACTCTTTTCTGTTCCCGTTTTTCCACAGTCTATAATTCATTAGTATAGAATATTGTGCTCCAGAAGTACGTTCTCAGGAATTTTTTCGTCAAATTACTTGTGACACCAGTAGAGCTCTCTTAGCCAGGAGCACCCTCTGGGGCCATGGTAGTCCGCTTTTCATGACCTTATTGCTTCGTCCGTCATGATTATTTTGCTTCGTCTGCTTTGTGATAACTACTTTTGATGTTCAGGTTTACGCTATTCTCATGACACTTATCATTACTTTCGACTTCCTTCGGTTTACTCTCGATCCATATTCTATACCCATTAGATTATTTACGCCTTCAAATAGATCTTGTAATGCTTCTTCTTCACTGAGCTCAGCAAACTTCCATCGATTCACATCATTGATATAGTTTCACCATGAATTTTAATCCCATTCTTGAACCTTTCTGCCGGCCGGTGTGGCCGTGCGGTTAAAGGCACTTCAGTCTGGAACCGCGTGACCGCTACGGTCACAGGTTCGAATCCTGCTTCGGGCATGGATGTGTGTGATGTCCTTAGGTTAGTTAGGTTTAAGTAGTTCTACGTTCTAGGGGACTGATGACCACAGAAGTTAAGTCCCATAGTGCTCAGAGCCATTTGAACCATTTTTGAACCTTTCTTTTATACCTGTCGTTGCTTCTTCTGTGTGTAGACTGAACAATAGGGGTGAAAGACTACATCCCTGTCTTACATCCATTTAATCACAGCACCTCGTTCTTGGTCTTCTAATCTTACTGTTCCCTCTTCGTTCCTGTACATGTTGTATATTATCCGTCTTTCCCTTTAGCTTACCCCTATTTTTCCCAGAATTTCAAACATCTTGCACAATTTTAGGTTTTCGAACGCATTTTCCAAGTTAACAAGACCTTTGAATGTATGTTGGTTCGTTTCTCTTTTCAGTCTTGCTGCCTCGCTGACGCTTTTACCTTTTCTAAGCCGAACTCTTTGTCACCTAACAGATTCGCTGCTTTCATCAGTCAGTGACCTATATTCTAAGAACTATAACGCCAAATCCAGTACAGCGTGTGTATTATCTGTTCTCCCTCAGCCAGTCACAGCTCAGCGTTCACGTTGGTGTGATTATGAGGCGTATTGCAAAACTAAGGTCCGTTGGTCATATAAAAATAAGCTCACGAGAAGTTTTTTATTGACAATAATATTTTATTATTTTTTGATTCGGGAACGGAGATTACTTAAGCTTTTTTGGTTTGAGTGAACTTGCATGGCGTCACTGCATTCACTGTTGTTTTGATTCTGCTTTGCACTCTGCTTTCACCGACTGGCAAACGACCACAGAATCTTAACAACATTGCAGTAGTTTCCTAAGCAGTTAATAAACAGCGCTGCATACATGAAACTTCGTTCAGGCCTACCATAAATTACATATCGGTCACCGGAATTAGTTTTGCGATACGCCTCATTCTTCCAGTAACGAGTAAGCTGCAGCGGGTAGATCGCTGTACAGTAACGAACACGTACAGTTCAAATTTAATTGGTTATTTTTATATTCTCGCTGATGGGAGTAACTTAAAGAAACGCCTTAAATGGAAACAAAATAACTATTTATTGAACTGTGGGCTCTGCTTGCTAGTAGGCCTCGCCTGGTTATCATATTATTTTGCTCAAGAGCTTGTCCATGAGGTCGACGTAGGGGCTCGACAGCGGGGACGGCCTCGGCGGCAGCTGCAGCGGTGGGCAGGCAGCAGCTTCCGGCTGCTGCTCCTTGCCCACTTGTGGTAGCTCTTCCTGTTGCAGCTCCAGTTTCGGAGGCTCCTGCTCCTCCATCCTCCCTGCTGGAACCTCCTGCAGCTGCTGCTCCTGCTCCAGCGGGCCGCAGCCGCTGTGCTCCCTGCTGGGAGAGTGGCCGCTCTTGGGCGGGCGAGGCGGCGTCAGCAGGCTGGCCTGGTAGCTGCGCATAGCCTGCCCCATCTGCTGCATCGCTAGGCACGCCTCCGAGTCACCGTCGCTGCCCTCAGCCTGTCGGCAACGACATCGTAACCTGTAATGTAGTTGCAGGTCCACCACAACACAATTAAAGCGTTTCCTGTCTTCCTCTACATTAAAAGTTCCTTGATTGGTTAAATGGAGGCCAAGGGACTACACTACAAGGTTCTGAATCCATCATATGCGCAAGGTAGTGTCGGTAGCTTATGGCACAGGCCATTTGGTCGTAATTGCGTAGTGTGCAAAATGGTAGGGTCAAGGTATGTAGAACAAAAGTAATGCTCCAGTTAATACAATGGAAATGCTAAAAGTAGCACAGACGTGATTATGGCACGACAATTAAAATTTATTAACCGCTGCACTACACTTCAAAGAGACACACCTACATGACACTATTTTTCCACAGTCACAGAGTGTCTGTAGGGTGATCAGAAAAGCAGAGTAGGCTGTGCTGGGAAATAATGGTTAAGAAAATAAGCCTCTTGCGCGCGCAAATTCAAGCGGCCAGCCAGACACAATTAGTGGGCTGATGAGGTTAAATTGGCTAAACTACGAAGTCACCACTCCCTCGATATTTTCAGTGACAGCTTGGGACTAGCCCACAGAGAGGAAGGACAGAAAACACAAATCCCAGTGAAACAGATTGTATCCGAACCATAACAAGAGAAAGAGAAAGTAGCAAGTAGAACCTAGAAAGGCATAAAAGGCAGACAGGCGCCCCTCCCAGCAGGCAGCTGGAGGCTCCCAGGCACGTTACACGATGGAAGAGACTCCCTCTCCATTTTTCTACAGTTTCCCTTCCAAAAAGAAAACTAGCTACGTGGACAAGTTGACAAAACCTCAGGAAAGAAAACAGTGACTACGAGACAGTCAACAAATGACACAAGGAACAGACTAAGAAGGAATAAATAGGAGGAAAGGACCGAAGGCCAGCCAGTCCACCGATGAAGGGCAGCAGTGGGCCTCCTAGGTCGGAGCAGGCGACGGGCACCCGTCCAATCCCTCAAGTGTCCAACGAGGCCAACGTGCTCTACGTCAGAGATAGGAATGAAAACCACTGTCACGGGTAGACAGTAAAACTGGATCAAATGCCTTGGCGTCATCTGCTAGCACCACAAGTAGTGTGTCAGTAAGTTTAAAATTTCGCCATAAGGTAGCCAAATTAGGGCAGTCAAGTACGATCTGGACCACCGTCAGATAGGCATCACGTCGCAGAATGTGGCCTAATGTCAGCCAAATGCGGCCAATGCGAAGCTGACAGAGAACTGTGTATTCCCTGCTAGAAGCAAGAAGGGAAGGCTGCAAACGATAATGGTCTCCTTTATGGTGCGCCATTTATTCAGAGAAACCAGGGTATACCATTCCATATACGAAGCCTCCAACTGACGATGTAGAGTCGACCGGAGGTGCAGTTCCAGTACCCCCAGCTCCAAAATCTGCATCACGGTTCGCCAACATGGACAACCTGTCACCCTGATTGGCTAAATTCACTGGTAATTAACTTGAAAACGTCGCATCGTGTAGAACTATTTTCTTTACAACTGCTTCTCAGCCTTTCCTTGCGATCCAGACGTGACCGGGGTCCACACAGAGACAGCCGACCGTCCAGCTTGGTGTAGGTCATAAAAGAGATCCTGGATAGTCATAACCAATAGGTGTTGAGAGTACTGGTTGACAGTCTGAAGACTAATCATCTGCTCAGCGAGTCACTGCCGATTAAAAACGTTTCTCCAGTATAATAACTAAGGTGGCTGAGAACTCGAGCAATGGCGCACAATACTCCGGTAAATACACTGTATCTGTTCGGCAAGGAGCGTCGCGCACTGCACCCACCACTGAATTTGGGCTCGCAACAGCCTGATTGACTGACTTCAATGCTAATTAACTCGAAAACGGCGCAACATATAGAATTATTTTTCTAACAACTATTTCTTGGCAAAACCTACCATGCCACACCCTTACAAGCTTAACAGAGTGTTTCTAACAACCCTGTATAAGAAAGGTAGGAACGATCGACAAATCATTTAATTCCCTTATGATAGATACCTGCTCTGTGTTCAAGACTCCACTCCTACAGATGTTCTTTCAGCTTACTGGAAAGATAGAAATCAAATATTGCAACATCTGGACTTCACAATCAGCTTAGTCCATGCCTATGCGGCATTGGACTAACAGTTGGCACCATTTCACTATGTCTAGAAGCGATATTGCATTTAGTCTACACACTGAATACTGAATTAAAACCCACTCTCTCAGAGAGAGTGGAAAACCTGTCCATTAGCCAGTATCAACCACAACAAATTCTTAATGATCTGCATTCGTTGGAGTGACGTAAGAAGAGGGCAATGTCAGCAACACATGAGAGAGGAGTTGAGGGGAATAGGGTTCTTTACTATACGTTTTGAAGCCATGAATGTACTGTACACGCATCTATTACAGGCACCCAGATATGCGTCAGGGTGGATCCACCCCACTTTTACATTAGTCCCTTCTGTTACCGTATAATAATTGCATTCGTTCCTTTATTTGATTAATTGAAATAGACTTTATATTTCAGTTCAGACACAGATGATCGCAGACGTCATGATATCCCTTTAATAAGACTGGGTTTGCGCGCTGTGTTAGCCTGGTAAGTGAGACGGGTCTCAGTGAGCTTTGGCAGCACCAAGGTATCCTGTCGACTGCATGGGCCATCCGACATGGGGACTGACTTTAACAACTCCTAGGGAGCTGGCCGCTACAGAAGGTGGCTCCCAATCTGCCACGGCCAAGCTAAGTGGTGAGGTTAGCTGATCCGCGTGGGTTGTGGGCTGGGTACCACTGAGGTGACAGAGGGAGATGCTTTGCGGGGAATCTAGGCTGGTTACTTTTGAAAACAGTATTGGAGAAATCCGTGATCAAACTATAACATTTGAACTTAATTATAACAGTCTAGATCGCACGACATGTTTATTAGAAGATGTCCGATTCCGATCATCACATGATCATCTTCAGGCTTACAATTATATTGAAGAACAATGGCCTTGCCTGGAGCAGGAACAGTTGAATGCAGTTGACTATCGTGATTCAGCGGTTCCTGCCCGTGCACAGCCAAGGTCCAAACAATGGTCGCAAGTCTGAAGATGATCATGTTCTGATCGAAACCAGTCACCTTTTAATTAGCGTGCTCGCAATGTGTAGTGTTATAATTAATTTAGAAAATCTAGTCTGGTGTCTGGAGGAAAGTCCGCAGAAGTATCCAGTAGCCAGAACAGTATGCAATGGAAGAATCGATGAAAACTGCAGAGGACCTGTGCATCTCTGTACAATCTGTTCAACTGCTTCTGAGGCACGTTAACTGCAACTATGACTGCAGCCTCTGCAGCTACTTAGGGTGAAGTTCAACTTCTAGTACAGCAGCACAATGGTAACATCACGCGGCAAATGCCATCACGCGGCAAATGCGACCATAGGCTTGTATTGTGGAGTCTGTGTTAGACATGTTTCTTCTAAATTCTGGAGGATATAATCACAAATTATGCATAATGGTTCGCTTGTGACACTAGGATTTTGGATTCGTGCGTATGTTTTCCTTCTCCCCGCTGTGATCTATGCTCTGATCACGCCCAGTTCGGAATCATACTTTTAAATCGTACGTTTAGTTCTTTCCGATAGAGCCCGAGATAGTACCAGATGCTTCGCTTGCCCTTGTTGCGGACTTCCCTGCTCAGTATTGTTTTACTTTATTTGAATATTGCATGGATTCTAGGATTCAATTTGTCTGTTAAATTTTTGGTTTGGAGAAGTTGACATTTAGTATAAATCATATTAAAGTTTTCCTCCCGAATTTTATATCAATAGATATTTCTTAACGTGTACCCATCTTTAGCTCGGTAGTTTGATGAACCCCTTAATTCCATTATTTATTATTGATTTTGACAAGGACCGCACCGGCGACTCATTTGTTTCTTCCATTAACTTCCCAGTCGTTTCCGTTGCCCACAGTTTGTCATATCATATCATATCTGAGTCGGAGGGGGCGGGAGCGCATCTGCATATCGAGAGCGTTCATTCGGTTGAGATCTCAGGCACAGCTTCATTTCAGCCACAGCTGAATTCCAGGATTGACTTCAGACGGAGCCTTTCAAGCGAAATTCAACAGATACACTTAAGACCCATGCGTACAGAAGGAAAACCCTTTATGATTAGCCGACCTCCGCCAACATTGTCATGTGACCCACTTTTTCTTTTTCTCCTTGTTCACAAAAACTCAGGTTAATAGATTGAAAGACGTTATGTTTTCAAGTGTACAGTCGGATTGATGCCCTTCGGTTTTCGTACGATAACTTTAGAGAATATATAACAAAGGATCCTGTTTTGACTGTCCTGACATTAGGAATTAACTGCGGGTAATGTATACGCGGCTATTTACAGACGTAAACAAGTACACAGTATACGAACAGGTGAGGTTCGGAGCAACTGTTCCAAGTGCTGGTCTCCAAGATCAAACACGCATTGAAATAGAAGAGAAAATTTTGCCGTACTCCTTCAAGTATTACTGTTGTCTACTGCGCAATGAGACTGACAGGTGAGATCGTACCAACCAGATCGTATTCATTTTCCGTTTGGGGATTATACACCTGAGATTTTATGTAAAATTACAGAAGAAATTGTTTGAGAATTGAATGGCTCTGAGCACTATGCGACTTAACTTCTGAGGTCATCAGTCGCCTAGAACTTAGAACTAATTAAACCTAACTAACCTAAGGACATCACACACATCCATGCCCGAGGCAGGATTCGAACCTGCGACCGCAGCGGTCACGCGGCTCCAGACTGAAGCGCCTTTAACCGCACGGCCACACCGGCCGGCGCTTGAGAGTTGAATTAAGTAATCATTTTACGATAGCGCAGTACGTCTACTTGCAAACCAACCATAAGGGCATCTGTCCTTCATGAACTCCACACTGCGTTCTTCGAAATTCGCAAGTGGATTCTGATGAACCTTTTATTTCTCAATCCTACAACGTGTCCTCAAGTTATATTGTAAGACAATTTTTTTCGAGAATGTTGAAGAACCACTTGTCGCTTTTACAGTCCAATTACTTACTCGTTTCTACCTATGAAGACAAGTTTATAATCAAGTGGACCGTTTTTCAAACTTTTCTCTGTTAATTTATCGTGCTTGACCAGTCATTAAACCCAAGCCTGATGGTCCGTTTAACAACTAATGTTCCTTCTTCGAGAACCCTTCATAAACTGTAAACACGTAACAATAGATTGTCTACTGTTTTATCAAGGTAACCCAACCAAATCTCATGTGGCAGACAATTGATTATTAAACTTAATCGATTTTCAAACACAAGCTTTAAATACCTGATCTTTCGAAACTTCGTAGCGCTGAAATATTCATTTCTAACCATTGGTATCGCATCACTAAACACTCAGATTAGGATCCCCTGCTCTCTGTATTATTTACATATGCCCATCCATAGTGTCCTGTCTTGCAGGTCCGGCCTTACGAAAACTTGTAATCCCTCAGTATTTTAGACTCTGGCTTGTAATCCTTACGTATTTTCGACGCTGGCGGCTTGGATGGCCTTCTTGCTCCTAATTACTTTTGGAGTAACTTCTGTTGTCCCACAAAAGCTTAAAAGTGTTAAAATAAGTTAATTTCTTCATTTCACTCAATTTAGAAAGGATGTCATAGTTCATGCCGTTTAATACGTCCATCTGTACTAACATCTATACCTTGCAAACTACTTTGAAGAATGGATAGCAGGAAATATGATTGTTTCGCTGTTATTAGCTTGCCTTCGAATTTCCTACAGGAACGATGTACAGGTGGTTTAAGTTCATTCCTAAATCCCTCAAATAAAACTGCTGCTTAAAACGTTGTAAATAGGCTTTCACAGATATAGAAGTGAGACTCTTCGTGTTTCATATAAGTCCTCTGTTTGATGTGCAAGTCCTCTGTTTGGACGGGATGGAACTACTTCGTTTTCGTTTGAGTGTGCGGATGGAGGTATTCATCTAATGAGTGGTCGATGTAGCCAGCCTAAGCATATTCTCTTTCATGTACAATAAGTTTTCTCCCATACACCCAAGACAGAACCCTTAGTAGCAAGAGCACTGAACGTGAAGTCTCGTATACTGTTGATGCGTTTTCCTCACAAGATTTTTGCTTTGCTGCATCTGCAGCCACGTGCCACGGACTCCCAGATATCAATATATTCAGCAGAATGCAACCTATTTACCCTGCTGATTGAAGAGCGTATCTCTGAAGAACCTCTCTGACGAATATACACTCTACGGACACTTTCAAGAGCTATATGCGGACACGAGAAGATGAAAGCTTTGTACGGTTACATCTCTCGCTTCCTCTCTCAGTTTGAAAGTTAGGCAAAGATTAGAAGGAATTTTATATTGGCCCCAGCAGTCATAAGCATTCATCTCTCCGTGGGACACTAATTTCGTCAACGTTAAGCCTATCGAAAGTATTGGCTTCTTCCTGGCTGAAAGTTTCCCTTGTTGATTATTTATTTTTATTAGTGGCTTTGCTAATTATATACAGGTAATTAATGCAGGGGTCTCATTGAAGACTTACACCATGTGATCAAAAGTATTCGGACACTTGGCTGAAAATGACTTATAAGTTCCTGGCGCCCTCCATCGGTAATTCTGGAATTCACTATGCTGTTGGCCCGCCCTTAGCCTTCATGACAGCTTCCACTCTCGCAGGCATACACTCAATCAGTTGCTGCAAGGTTTCTTGGGGAATGGCAGCCCATTCTTCACGGAGTACTGCACTGAGGAGAGGTATCGATGTCGGTCGGCGTTCCAAAACATCCCTAAGGTGTTCTATAGGATTCGGATCAGTACTCTGCAGGCCAGTCCATTACAGGGATGTTATTGCAGTGTAACCACTCCGCTATAGGCCGTGCATTAGGAACAGGTGTTCGATCATGTTGAAAGAGGCAATCGCCTTACCCGAATTGCTCTTCAACAGTGGGAAGCAAAAAGGTGCTTAAAACATCAATGTAGGCCTGTGTTGTCATATTGCCACGCCAAAGAACAAGGGGTGCAAGCCCCCTCCATGAAAAACACGGCCACACGATAACACCATTGCAACCGAATTTTACCGTTGGCACTACTCATGCTAGCAGATGACTTTCACCGGGCATTCGCCATACCCACACCCTGCCATCGCATCGCCTCATAGTGTACCGTGATTCGTCACTCCACACAACGTTTCTCTACTGTTCAATCGTCCAATGTTTACGCTCCTTACACCAAGCGAAGCGTCGTTTGGCATTTACCAGCGTGGTGTGTGGCTTATGAGCAGCTGGTCGACCATGAAATCCAAGTTTTCTCACCTCCTGCCTAAATGTCACAGTACTTGCAGTGGATCCTGATGCAGTTTGGAATTCCTGTGTGATGGTCTGGATAGATGTCTGTCTATTAAACATAATGACCCTCTTCAACTGTCACCAGTCTCTATGAGTCAACAGACGAGGTCGGCCTGTTCGCTTTAGTGCTGTTCATGTCCCATCACGTTTCCACTTCACCATAACATCGGAAACACTGGACCTAAGGATGATTAGGAGTTTGGAAATCTTGCGTGGAGACGTATGACACAGGTGACACCCAATCACCTGACCCCATTCCAGGTCCGTGAGTTCCACAGAGTGGCCCATTAGGCACTCTCACTATGTATAATAACTACAGATGTCGCTGATACGGATTATCTGGGAGTAGGTGGCAGCACAATGGAACCTAATATGAAAAACGTATGTTTATGGGGGTTTCTGGATGTTTTGATCTCATAGTGTGCGTTGGAGCTGTACTTCAAAGGAATTGATGAAGGTAATTTAGAAAATATTGATGGCTGTAAGGTCTTGTCGCTTTCCTCGCCTCTGCAAAGGCGGTTTATGATTTTTAACTCACTAATTTTCCTTTCCTCAACCTAAATTTCCAGTCTCTGCACTAGTTAGCATGTTTATCAGAATACTTAACAGAAAATAGTCGCAATGAATACTGCTCTGCATCCACATGTGCTTCTCCATCTGCAATGTGTAGTATGATCGTTACAAACGAGGCATGTGTGACTAGAAAGGTGTTACCTACAGCCACGAATAGGATGTGGAACGTATGGTACAGCCTTCAAAAACACAATCCAAAAGACTACATTCGAACGGTTATACTGAACTGAATGTCACAATAAACACAGAAGTGGTTTCCAGCTCGTTACTGACTCATTTTCACATATTTTGCACACCTGCAACTACTTAAGTTTGCCGTCGTCTTTCATCTTGGTAATATAATACGCCAGAAAATCTCATAAAATGTGAACATCGTTTCTGAAATAGTGTTTTATGCATCTCTGACTCTATAGTATCCTTCTTAATGCGGAGTTTAGTGGTTGTTCGAAGTGTCTCTGTATCCATGCAGCGTGTTCCGTTCCGCCGCCTTTTCACAGCTTTTAATGCTTTATGAATACAAAACAGAGTCAATCTAGTATGCTCCTTTCTCTCTCTTTCTTTACACGGCAAGTACATTTCCTAGCAAGAGAGCGTTTACTGTCGCGTTTATAATGTTTTGAAATAGGCTAGTCTGAATACGATGGCCGTGTGGGTGGTACCACTTCATTTTGCGTGTGTTGTTAATCCCCGCCCATCCTGATCAATAAGTGTATTAGATTTTCATCACTAACATCCATGTTGCAAGGGAAAGGATGTACTGTCCAAACATTATATCGCTAGGACTAGTTTGATTACGACTTAGTTGTGGCGGGAGTAACGAAGTTTTCTGCTTGGTAATGTTTCGTCTTTACAAAAGTTGGCTGTGTCTTCGATACGCCTGACGATATTCCAAAATTCGAACTCTACAAACATCATCACGTTACATCCATCGTGACACCTCACTCTGATCGCCGAACACGTCTGAGAGTTTGTGGCATTAGAGAATTGTCGTCGTTGACCATTTCACGTCTCACTAACCCTGGGATCATCAAAAGTGCATTTATCCAGGATGGCCGATTTCTGCGTATATGTGGAAGAAACCTTGGGGTGGGGGGTGGGGGCGAGGGGGGAGGAAGAGGAACTACTACGACTTATTTATTTATTTATTTATTTTTTATTTTATTTTGTGGAACTCGAAAAACGCGGCCGAAGTTCTCCCTCCCTTTTTCCCCCTTCCAACTCCGCCCTTTTAAATGCTGTAAACAACTATCTTTTTTCAGTTATAACTCGCTTCCTTTGACAATTTATTGTCTGTAGTGGTGAGCTAAAAGTTGCGAAGGGGAACAGGGAACATCAGCTACTAACCTGACTGAAGCAACCAAGATAAACACCTGTCGCTGATCACTGCGTGTAATATCGTATGGTACAGCAAGCTTCAAGAAGCTGCATTTAAATATGAGTAACAATGTAATTAAGGCGACCATTAACTTAGATATGTTCAAGACATCAAAAAATAGAGCCAAGGAAGTCTTTCAGTCTGGCATCAAATGGTTAAAATAGGGAAAGTGGTCTCATACATCAGATGCGATAAGTTTAATGGGATGCAAATTTCGCGGAACGTCGGTGTTGGAACCTTAAACCACGTACACATAGCCGAACTCTGGAGTATGTAGGAAAATGAAATTACCACGACTTCCTTTTGTTTGGAATCGAGCCAATGAAGACGATAGCCCATAAAATATGAAGAAGACTAGTGGATCCGTTAGAAAAACATTGCTAAGTAGAACGAAACCACGAACCAGTTGGAGTATTATTTTGAAATTATTGAAAAATTACTCTATCCACGAAAACTAAAACATGTGAGCTGCAGAGGGTGGTTTACGAACTTTGTCTTTCAAGAAGTCTTCTTCGGTGTCCTATTCACAAAGGCGCGGGGAACCGATCATCACACCTAAGCGGTAGTAGACGAAATGCTCTCTTGAAGGTTCAGGGATCATCATACCAATATTTCCTTACCTTCTGGAGTAAGAAGTAATTTTCCAAGGTGATATACTAGCCGAGGAATCGGTTTGAAACAGGAAATGCGGAAGATAATCCACCTATGCGTTATAATTGAGTACGTGGAAATGCAGATTGATAGGAGATTGCGGTTAGGCCGACAGTTCGCGAAATGAGATCCTCAGTCTCTGCTAGCGATAAATTCTGTAAAAGAGAACAAGACGTGCGTGGGCAGCTGCTCTTGGTGAATTCACGTCCACGGATTTGGCTCCTGAAAATATATTTATCGAAATGAATGTGAAACGTGTCCTTGTACGTACTTTTAAATGTGCCTACGTGGTGAAGTTAGGCGTCTTCGGAAAATGGTATCCTATTCAGGCTCTTCGTTTCGGAGCTCCGATATTGACGAATGTTGTTCTGTGAAAGACCTCTCCATAAACGGAAGTAAGTAAACCTAAGTTGCTTGGAACGACACTCGAAACGTTCTTCATCATCTCCCACATGCATCCTCAACTACATCGTAATTGATTTTGGGTGGCCATACCTAGAAATTATGTCTACAGCTATTTATAAGTTTAGTTAAATATAAAGCTATCACTCATAGTGATTTTTTTTCGACGATCCCTTGTGCCCTTGTCGGCCACGGTGATAATTTTTTTTTGAAAATAGCTATTTCTCCACAGGTTATTACTCTGCCGTTGGTGCATCGCATTTGCAAGAAACGAACAGCACTTACTTCTTTATACATATTTTATGTTGCAAATGTTTGTAATTACGATAGTTGTCTTTCTCTCTCCATTTACGTCTATGGGCTTCACAATAACCCTTCCCCGTTTTAACTTCAATTGAGTTTATTGTGAGTACTTGGAACTTGGTCAAACACAATTACAATGAAACAGCACTCCATTTAGCCATCCGTTTCGATAATTATTTATTTATGCGGCATAGTTGTCTAGAGCAGTTAACGTACCAATAACTTCAACCTAAGGTCACAAAAGTAAATATGTATTCAAACAGGCGGCAATCGACGTTACTTTTCTCATATTTTTTCATCAAATTTATCTTCAAGCACCCATGGAACTGAAGTGTCTATTTTCCCTTGATGAAGAATTGGTAACAATAATACTATTACGACCTAGGTATTCCTTTCACCTGAGTTCTACACATCACCTTCTAAATGTCCTCAGAACAGCAACTAGACCATCCCTCCGTGTGATCATGCAAATATTCAGGAAAACTAATAGGTCTGCAACGCACTTTCTTTCTCAGAGATAAGTAACGTAGACCTTTCTCGTCAGACAGCATGAACGTCATACACCTTGGGAGACACTTATATGTTATGAGAAAGGTGCAAGAAGATGTGTTTGTGTTGAGTGATAGTAAATGTTGGTGCAAGATCTCGTGGAATAATTTGTATTAACTGTCTGTGTACATTCCACGAAAACGTAATTGGTATCGAGCAAATTTAATGGAAAATCTCCCGCCTAGTTCCTGTGTAAAGTATCGGTTTTAGCTAGCAAGTATACCTCTGGTATTCAGTTTACTGACTATGCTGTTAGCATGCGTTTTATGTAGGAATAACCCGTTTCTCCTTTGAACTTTTGTCATTGAGTGTCGGTATATTCAAAAAGGAGAAACACTAATCCTAGAACGCAATCTCCAAACATGTCATATTTCTCCGAGTCAGCATAAACGCACGTGTGGTGAATGTTTTATGGGAAGGTTAAGTATTAGCAACTCGCTGGTTGAGTGTTGGGTGTAACCAAGTCCTGCCTTTTGAATCTTATGACTTGACAGTTTCTCCTATTACTATCATTTGAATTAAAATCTTGTTTCTCAGTGTATTATCTCATGATCTGTGACAGTAACAGAGCTCACAGAAGATGGCGACACTAATACGGCATTTGAATACGTTGAGTTGTGTTGCTTTTGTTGATGACATCGCCTTTCGGGACAGACGGAGATGGAAGTTCAAGAGGAGACTGGATTACTGCGATAAAATGATTAAAGCATTCTAGTTGACTGTGAGCAAGAACAAAGCAGTGGAAATGAAGATGAGTACGACATCGACACCTTGTAGTATCATACTGGAAGGAGGGGAGATTAAATATGTGAAAATTTGAAATTATCTAAGCTGTGTCATATCAAGTAATGGAAGCGACAAACTAGAAGATTTAAACAGAACGACGAAAGGATCCAGATTTAAATAATGAAAAACTGCACCAGTTACCTATTTTTTTCATGTTTAGCGCAATGCTTTTTGAGAATGTTTTCCCATTTCCAAGTGCATTTGTTCACACGGACACTTTTGGTGATTTCTGCATATGTGATTTCTGCCTCTTATGTATTGTAGATGTCTTTTTGAGGCTGTCCTCCAATCTCAAAATCGAACAACATGAATCTTGGGAGCGTTTTTATGTGCTAGTGTTAGAAATGGTACTACTTGTCTACTTATAGGTATTGTGCCTCCTCCATTACACAGAATGTCACACACACGCAAATCATCACATATTCATTAAAATTCCTACATATTTATAAAAGTTGTTACAGTTACGACATGCAGGAGAAACATTTGAAAAATTTTACTGATCAGCTATCTGGACTGTGACTGAGAATTTTGCGTCCTTTTCGATATATAAAAAAATTATGAGTTCCCTCATTAAATTCATTGTACGTGATTTTTGGATGTGGTGGAGCATCTTAAGATTTTCTTCTACATTTTCGAATGGCTACCAGTGCTTTTTATGTCTGCTGCTATTGCTGATTTTGTAAGCTTATTAAGCGGTAGCAGTTGTGTTCAGTGTATTTAATTTACAAATTCTTGCCAGTTTATCCCGTATTGCAGCTTGGGCAAGAGTTTTAAATGTGATTTTTTGTATTCCTGAGTCTGAAAACCTAACATTTTCATTGTTTAATGTGTGGGCTAATTTCTGTTGTTTATTGTTTGTGGAAAAAACTACTTTCACTTCATGTGATATAAATAGGTTTGCTTTTTTTAAAAAAAATGTTATCTACATAATGAGACAGTTGCAGGCTGTTCTAAAACATCTATTATGATGAACGAAATGAAAGGATCTAGCTTATTCTTCCAGTATAGATCCAAAACCTGGGACAAGAGAGTCTCTCTAAGACTTAAAAAGCCCTTGTATATAGCCTATCTTCTACCAACCACGATCTAGCGTGGAGAGCTGTGTCATAGTTAAGACAGAAGAGAGTCTTACACAATTACGTGAAATTAAGTTCTGTAAGTCACTACCACAAAAAACCGTAAGAGATAATCAGGATCTAATATATAAGGAGAGACACGCAGATTACCTTGATCATGGAGAAATGAATGAGTGCTGCGAGATTGAAATGGTTAGGTCATGTGAAGCGAATGGAACCGACTCGAATTCCAGGTCAGTATTTGGAGATGGAAGTAATATGAAAAAGGCCGATTGGGCCGCCAATGCAGATATCGGCAGACCAGGTTAATGGAGATCTCGAGAGAAGAGGAATAACATAGGATACTGTGAAGCGAGAACAGCTATACTAGATGAGAAATCAATGGAGGCATATGATCCACAAAGTTCCTACCCAGCTCGCTGGAAATAAATCCTGACGATGATAACGACTGCAGATAATACATGATATAAAGTAATGTCTGTTGTTACTGAAAAGCTATATTCGGTACATCATGTTGGACTAAGGTAAAGATGTGGATGGACTGTTAAAATATCCCAAAGATTTCATGAAATAACTGCATTCAGTATGTTTACACACTTACTGTGAAGTCGTCAGAACTTGATGCAATGAGTTGTTTTGAAGACGATACAAATAATAAGACACACTAAAACAAGCAGTTGGTCTATGGTTAACAAAATAGTAGACGTTCTATGACTGATCATAGTGTACCTGAGAGTTCGTGTTATAAAATTAATAGCGTCTGTATTCTCAACGAGAACCATTGAATTCAAACGAACTGAAAGTGGCGCACTCATGCTGCATTGCTGTGCTATCTGATGAACATGTAGCACGGCCTTCACAGATTTAGGCGCTATCTCGTCATCTGTGAGTTGTGTAACAGATGTATCTAGGACTCTTCAACGAAATTAACCACGAGAAATACGGACGAAATGTGCCACTAATGTGTATGAAGAAGCGTTTAAAGGGGGCAGACACTTCGATACTTTGGATTTCTTTAAATATTTCCGTAACCTTTACAGTACTTTTAAATATATTTTCATCTTTCAAAATGACTTAGAACGACAACAAGTGGCCTTATAGAAACATTAACATAAAGCCAGTGATGGTCTCACGTTTCGTTCCAACATTATCCATTTCATTCACAAATAAGCACTGCTAATGTTGTTTGTGTGAGGTTAAAACGCAAACTTTTATTTTCTACCATTCCGTTTGTATTTCAACGAAGTTGTAAGACCGAAAGCGTCAGGTTGATACAGACATTCAGGATAAAAGTCTCACGTTCCTTCCATTGCTTTAAGTTTAAGTAGACTGTGGAAGATGAAGTGAAGACATAATTGCAAAATTGGGAAAACATTCAAAGACAGCCACAAAAGGTGCAGTTCACTAATTCGAAAGACGCAACTATTGCATGAGATTTTGCATTTAGAAGAGACTGCTTCAGAGTTTGCTAACAGATAGTGAAAGTTGTATTGGATTTTTTAACATATAGAAAAAAATTCTAGAGCTCATCCTACAAATCCATCAGAACTTGCAAGTGTCGTGTTTTGTTTATTGTGACTGGAGAGATTAGAAGTTGCACATGAGTGTTACCTAAATGGGAGTTAGTTGTATTTAAGACATAGGTTATATTTAATAAGTAGACTTTAAGTATCCATGAATTAAGCCCATTGTAGACTGTAGCACCACCAAACATCAAGATCACGGGAGTTCCTTGGAACCTGATTCCAACATTACGTAATTAATAAATTTATGCGACTCATTACAGAAATTTAAAGCAGTGTCTGAATAAAAATACTATATCAGGCAAAATCCACCAGATTTTATTATTCCGTGAAGCCTCGTGGGTGAACCATGAATGAGTATTAATTCGGAGAAACGTGTAAAGAAAAAAACGTATTCGAATAGAGTTTTTTCCATTTAATAAATGAAAGCGTTCTCAGTAAAAATATACATAAGATACAAAAAATGACTGATATGAAGCTAGTAACGAATTGAAAAGGTAGACGTGGAGCTGCTGCTATGACTGCAAGACCGATTTCCAGCAGTGTCGTATTTGGGGAAAATTTGGTTGCTATTGAATTTAGGAGCGTTAAAACTGTTTTTGTCAACCCCATAACTTCAGTTTAAATTTAGCTTAGATGTTTCTAATAGACGCTTCTTGTAAATTTTCATTGGGGGTATATGGTGAAGGACTTTAAAGATTCAAAGTGTTAAAATGTGTTACACAGAGACGAAAAAGATACTACGTTACCTGACTATACCAAATATTTATGCTATCATTAAAAGGGATGAGCTTAGGTGGTCTGACCATTCAATCTCCCGTGACTCAATGAAAACAAAGTAGGTTAAAAAAGAAGATGAATTATTGGGCGAACATTATTGTAGAATTCATAGAAATAACAATATACACATTCGAAACTGAAACACAATACGTAAAGCGTGGAGGAAGAGGTGTGGAATGTTCATTAACCAATGAAAAAAGCGCTTATGTGTACCGGATATGTGTATTAACTAATGTAGATAAATCAATTGTTCAGCGTATAATACGATCAAAGTTACATTTTCCACTACAGAGTAATGTAAATTGGTGCTAGAGGTAATGTATTTTGGCATTATTGGGAAAAGATAATAAACCCTTAATACTCGGTAATAAAATGAGCAGCATAGCGTGAGGTCATTTTCGGGAAGACATCGTTAATCAGCAACTGTGTATGCAACAAGAGGTGACATAAAATTACTTTAGCCGTACATTACTGGTTATCAACGTAATTTACCCAAATTTTAATCCATCTGAGGTGAATGTAGGAAATGTGTTGACTGAAATTCTAACCTATATGTGACGATAATGTAGTGTACTGAATTTTTAACCTATATGATCTACAGAAAAGAAAAAATGTTGGCAGTAACTCATATGGTAACTTAGTTGTTATAGGTATATTATGATAGTGAAAGTATTTCTAACACACTGATTATAAGTGTACAGTTGTTGAAATTCTTATTTTATGAGAATGTAACGAACAGCTTCCATATTAAATCGACCCAAGTATCTGAGTGTTTTTTTTTCTTTTTTTGTGACCCGTACCTACCATGCTAGTTTAAACCCGTGCAACAGACTGAATATTTCATATTCAACGTGTATGTGTGCATTTACTTAGATTGTGTCAGCTTTCAGAGAGTGTGCAGTCAAATTTAGTGTAAGCTTGTTCCAAGCTGCGAGGTGGATAGTTACGCTAGTTCTAACAATACTGGACGATAATTATGCCATACCCCGCTTACCTTTACCATGGGAAGCTCTATGACCATCTGTACGGTTCTTAGCTCTAACTGAGATACCTAAATACGTGCAAGACAACTGGCCTAGGAGCCCTCCAATTGGCATATTTCCCAAAACGGGTCGCCACTTAGGAAGAAGTTGAGAAATGTGACTGGGCAGTACAAATACACAGCTGTTACTGAAAGAGGTAAATCTGTGTTTGGCTTAGAAGCTGTCTGATTGTCCTAGCACTAAGAAACAGATGTGGTGTAAGATAGTGTTGGGAAATGTTACTGGACAGTAAAATACTGATCTGTTGTTGGGTGGGAGAGCTAAAAATTTGTGTTACATTAGGCCAAGACGCTCTCTGACTGGCGTGCAACCAAGAATGACGGGTGCCTTGGGAAGAGTCGAGAACTGAGAATGAAAAGTAAAATATTGAACTTTGGGTGGGAGAGCCTATGTCCAGAAAGGAGTGAGGCTTAGGAAGGAGTTGAGATAGGACAGTAAATTAGTCATCTGTGATTTAGAGTGCTGAATATGCGTGTGTGAAGCTTGTTTCCAAGCAAGAGAGCGTGACTTAGGGAGTGGGAGGGGAGGAATGGGGTGTAGCTTTGGAATGAGGAAGATAGTGGCGATAGGAAGGTCGGGAGGGAATGAATAGTGGGGCTCTGGATTTGGGGGCGTAGCAGTAAAGGGAGGAATGGAGGAGCAAAGGGAGAGGGAATATGTGTGGGATGGGAGCGAGAGGTTCAAGTTCAAACTTCAAATATGTTCCGACATTAGGATTCAGTTCTTGCATACTTTCACGGAATAAATTCATTTTAATTCTGGTAGAATTACAGCAGCCAACTCTTTTGTATAGCTTTATACATGCCAAATTGCTCTTCTGGCATTTTTCCATCTTCAATTGTCTTAATATGTTTCTATCTTCTTCAGTACAGCACATTAACGTGGGAGTTATAATTCAAAGTTACACTATAACGACATTGTGGTATACTTCTAACAACACGTTCTCTGAGAGTAGCGATGTTATCACCATGATAATAGAAACTCTAAAATTCGAAATATAGCACATTCTTTTAACGAGATGCCCATGTTACCGTAAGCCCAACCGCTAATACGCCCTTTATTAATTACTACTCGTGTGTTTAAGGACACTGATTGTACTAGTCTGGAAACAGGAATCATGTTTAGTCTTCAAACAGCTTTGAATAATAGATAGTTAATACGACATTTGATACCATGTAATTATAGAGTATAACAGCAGAAAGGAATCAAACCTGCATATAGTTCTCCTTACATCTTTAAATATTTAAACATTGCCGTAAAATAGCCTTTTACACTTTACAAGATAATAACTGACGAGAAGATTGGACGTTACCATTTAGTTACCAAGGACGAGAGACACATATCACGGAAATAGATAATGTATCCATTTCCGTAGACACATTCGCAGTTACAGTTCCTAGCAATTTGCACTGGCTTAATTCGTCATAAGACATAAAATGGCAGCACTAGAAATAATCTAATAATTCAAGTCATGGATACTGAATGCTCTTAGATTTATCGTACAGATGCAAATAACTCTGCGTCATTTTTGTAATACAGTTCATCACACGTACATATGTAAAGATGTTCGAATACCTCATCTCTGCAGGCATGAGTTCTCAATGTAGCCAAGTCCTTAAGGCTTTCATCACAGTTATTCGCGTCAGCCACAGGTGTTTTTGCAGGGACGTCCTTTCCCTTCGACTTCATGCCGGGTAATACGTCAAATTTTGAACTGATATTTCCGAAGTAGGTTTCACAGCTGTTGCTATGCAACGGATTTTAACGGCAACAGCAGAATGTCGTAGCTGTTTTGTCATTCCTACGTCCATACTCCACATGCAAATTAGTATTTATCTGACACAAATCGTTACCATTCATCTTCATAAAATCATTTTAGCGTTTTGGAGAAACGTTGTGACACAAATATATCTTTTAGCTTCGTCTCATACCTGCAAGAAAAACTAGCAGTGCGAGATGAATGCGTTTCCTAAAGAAAGTTACACTTGGTAAACTTCCTCTCGAATTAGTTTCTGTGTCCCTATCACAGATCGTCTTATGTACAAAGAGCTTCAATTTTGAAAAGTGGAAGAGTCTATCTGAACATACTAATAATTTAACCAGACAGACAGAGAAAACCTGGATAAATTCTAGCGTACGATTCTACCCCTCAGATCTTATCGGTGACGACATATCGGACACAAAGAAGCAACACACACAAGATTTCTAAATGGTAACCAACACTGGTAAACGTTTCCATAGTGCCGACATGTAATCACGAATTATGGAGTCGCGGAAAATTCTTAATTACACATACGCGAGGAACTCGTCGGAACTAACGGGGACAGCCAGGTAAAATGGTGTTGCGGATGGGGAGAACTAACGTGTAAGACCATCACAAGGATGGCAATAGTAGAACACAGGAAACGCAACAGATAGCAACAAGATATAGCAAAAATCATTAAAAATAACGAAGCATAGAATCGACCACTAGAATAGAACTATATGACCCAAGTACAACGAGCGATATCCAAAAAATTACATTATAAAAAAGTCACATTACACACCTAATCAAAAATCATGGAAAATAAAGAAGCGTGGAATTTACAACTTGAATTGAACTACACAGCTAAAGTAGAGGGAAGAGAGTGACACAAAAACATCCTAAAAAATACAGCCAAATATGTGTGACAGCTAACATGATGAATATAACTGCTACTCTGTTCACTTACACCAAATTTTGCTGCTCCAGAGTAACACATCCCCGTACATCACGACGTTTTCGAAATACTCAGTGTGGTTTATACCTTAACAAGACGACAGTAGAAACAATTTAATAATAGGCTGCTTACATCCTTCGTACCGTAAGTCATGACGTCACATATGGCTTTGTAGCTCAAAGCCGATCATTGAAAACGAACATTAGAATCGAATAGAAAACCTCAAGAATTATATGTGGTCTTGTATTTCAATTATCCATGAGTTCAGAAAACGCTAAAGATTCAGATTAGCTTTGTATTATGATGGCGCCTTTTCAGTTAATCTTCGTCATTTGGAATTTTGAGAAATAAAGCTTAGCCACAATACAGTACCTCTACGCAACTCGCACACACCAGCAAAAATGGTAACCATTTAAGCTAGTCGTATTAATCTTATACTGAAAGTCCGCATTCAAGGAAAGAAGAAAGGAGAAACATTTCAAAATTTTAATTAAATTCTTGTAATTGCTATTAAATGTTTCCAAGTATGAAGAGTTCTGTCACATAACATCACATGCAAGTGGATTTTATCGCAGCAGTCAGAAGTTATTTCTTTCATCATCTGCACAAGCAATTACATGCAACCCTCTTGAAGCGACACATACACAAAATTAGAGACAGTGGTCAAACACCTGTAGCAAATTAAAACAATTAAAATTTCACGGTTTTTGGATAGTTTCCCTTGGTTATAGGTCAAATTTTGAACGTGATGATCACCTCAAAAATATTCGCAGCTGGTACTCAATCCGGCGCATTCCTAACTTTCTGGAATATTTGACTATAAAGAATCTAATCCCACAATAGTCCATCCTTCTCTCTTGCGTAAGAAAACCATAACTACTTATATTGAAAACAAATTATTGCGTTTTGGTTGTTAGAAAATGAGCATTTGGTCTTTTCTCAGCTTTAAATATAAAATTCGTCTGCCAAGACGTGATGGAGGGAAAAAAAAAAAATGAATGATGCTACAAGGCAAAAGTGCCTTCGAAACATTTCACATTCAGGCACAAATACATATTCAGACCCTAGTCTCACATATTTCTCTCGGACGTATCGTTGGAGAAATTGTATAACATAAGCGTAATTCCTCGGTTCCAAAAGAAAGTTTCGAAGAGGTTTCCGTTTTTATAAAGCAAATCCAATACCGTGTAACCCCTCCCAAACATTGCCTATTGGAGAACTCCTTTGCTCCTGTCGCTGTTCACCGCGATTTTGCTAATAAGAACGAAGCCCGCCATTGGGCCCTCTTATGTAATGACTGAAAGGCATAAAAAAGCTAAAAATTAATATTTATAGTGCTACTTGTCGTAAGGCGGGCGCTTCTGATTCAGTGTATGGACGTAATTAAAATGTTACCGGCTCAATCGCCCGAATCAAGTAATATTCAACCATCGACAGTCACACCAAAACCAACTTTCGAAACAATTAGGGCACTAAACAATTAGGGTCTACGTTTTAATCTCCGCTGTTTTTTTCTCCTTTGAAGATTAGTTGCAGCAGTACATCTCGCTCGCCGGTTAGGAATACTATATAAAACAAGTTATTCTATTCTATCCATTTTGCCTGATGAATAGGATGAAAGACATGATCCGTAGGATATACGTCATGTGTTTGACTCGTTTTTCAAAATGAAGAAATTTGTAGTGAACATAGATTTCAGCGTTACTTCTTAGGATATTACAAAGAGGTAAAAATCCACAATGTCACCTTTTACTATGGATGATTTCTTTACAGTCTGTACTAATAATAAATCTGTAAAACCGTCGTATTTGTCCGTCTGTCTTTGAACACGTTGATCTCCAAAATTCCTATTCGGATTTTTATGGTGTTTTCTCCGGGGACTTCAGCGTAGCTAGAGGCACAGTAAAGATTATATTTCATCAAACTGGAATCAGGGAATAAAAGGTACCCATACATATTATAAATCTTGGTGTATGTATGTTTGTACGTTGAAAATCTCCTCCGAAACCACTGAAACGATTTCAGTCAAACTTGGCGTTCATATCACTTACGGTCTGCACAGAATCGCTGTAGGGTGAGAAAATCTATCTATTAAAAGGATAGGGTTGGGGGTGAAAGAGAAGTGTAGCCTATAAGACGTGAGTACCCAGATTTCATTCATCCAGTAGGTGGGAACGGGAGCACTTTGTTACTTCCGACAAACTTTATTCACAATTTCAAATCCTTACGAAACTTCTTATCGCTGACACCCCCCACATAATGATGAAAGGGAAAAAGATGTTCGCTAAATAGATTTTCGCTGTTAGTTTTCGCCTCAGACATGACGTTTAAACTGATTACTTCTTTAGTACGAACTGTATTCTGGACCGTTTGCAGATTGTGTTCACTTACAGCACGAAATAAACGGGTAATGTTATATCATTGTACGGCATAGAGTGAGGAGGAGAAGCAGATGGCTGAGAAAGGGAAGAGGAAGAGATGGACAGGGAGATGGGGAAGCGAAGAAGGACATACAAAGGAAAGTGCAGGAGATGGAAAGACAGATAGGAAAGGAGGAGATGGACTAATACTATTGAAATAAATATATTTCAGGGCAACGCCGATAATTCAGCTAGTTTTTAATATAATCTTATAGGAATGACTGACACTACAACGTTATTTGTAGATAATTATAGCACATTATCTTTAACGACACTGAGGTAAAAAAAGTCATAATACAGCGATAAGAACGTAAACGGATGGTGTAGTATCGTGTACTCAATGTAAAGACGGGTAGTGCATTGGCGGAGCTGTCTCTCAGATGATTCATGTGAAAAGATTTCGGAGATTATTGTGGCCGCACGACGTGAATTAACACAATCTGAGCGCGAAATGGTGGTTGGAGCTGGATGCATGAGAGATTCCATTTCGGATATCGTTAGGGGATTCAATACTTCGAGATCCACAATATCAAGACTGTGCCCAGAATACCAAATTTCAGGCATTATCTCTCACCACGGACAACGCATTGGCCGGAAGCCTTCACTTAACGACAGAGAGCACCGACGTTTGGATAGAGTTGTCAGTGCTACCAGACAAGCAATAATGCGCGAAACAATCACAGAAATCAGTGTGATACGTACGACGAACATATCAGTTAGGACAGTGCCGCGAAATTTGGTTTAATTGGTGTGCCAGCAGACGACCGACACGAGTACCCTTACTAACAGCACGACATCGCCTGCAGCACCTCTTCTGGGCTCGTACCCATATCGGTTAGATCTTAGACGACTGGCGTGGTCATATGAGCCACGATTTCAGTTGATAAGAGCTGAGGAGTAGGGTTTGCCTATGGCGCACACTCGACGAAGCCATAGGCACTAACTGTGAACAAGGCACTGTGCTATCTGCTGATGGGTTCGCAATGGTGTGGGCTGTATTTAGATGGGACGGATTGGGTCGTCTGGTCCTACTGAATCAATTGCAGTGCCAGTATTATTCCGAATGTGATGCAAAATGCCTTTGCACGCTCATTCACGTCCAAAGGGACAGGTACTCCTGAGATTACAGACGTTATGAAACACATTAAATGTATACGGAGTTGCGAATATTGACAATCACCAGCAGAAGAATGGAACTATGAAAGTGAAAAATTGTGCCGGACGGGGGACACGAACCGAAATTTTCCGCTTATCACGAGCGGTCGCCTTACCATTTGGCTATCAGTGCGCGACGCACGGCCAGACTCAAACTTCCATACGTCGTCAACCATGTAGCGACAAAAGGTAGTCGTACGACCATTATTTATATTCCTCTACAAGCGAAATATTTTATTTCAAAGTAACTTGCCCGGTGACGGCGGATAAAGACGATAATGCTGTGCCTGTATTATTCTGAATAAGCCTCAAAGTTGTTTTTGGATTAATTTAGAGAACATTCTGCACACTTCGAGTGAATGATATGCCCACCTAGCTCACCCGACATGAATCCCACGGAACATTTGTTGGACATATTCGAGAAGTTAGTTCGTGAACAAAATCCAGCACCGGCAATACTTTCGCAATTATGGACGGCTATAGAGATAACATGTCTCAGTATTTCTGTAGGGACTTCCAGTGATTTGTTGAGTCCGTTCCACGTCGAGTCGCTGCATTACGCGGGGCAAAAGGAGGTCCGAGATGGTATTAGGAAGTATCGAAAGAGTTTTCCTAGTTCAGGGTGTATCCTAGATAATACTGCGAAAAAATCACTGGCAGCTAGACTTCTAGTAATAATACAAATATTTTTACGTCTCAGGTTCATTAACGTGACGTGTTGCGCGAAAACCGAACTAAAAGTAATTCCGAACCACAAGTCCTGACCATCATTTTTGGGAGGTTTTCCTTCGTTGTAACGAAAATGCAGGAACTGGAAACCCCTTCCAACAAATTCGCAACTGGGGCCTCTTCTGTCCCAGTATCAGCTTATCTTATAGTCGGCTGGAAGGTCAGTGATACTATATGGATCAGTGCTCAAACTTCCTTCTCTACCTAGGCAATGAAATAAAAAGAAGTTTCCTAATGTTGATTCTCTCACAGCTGATTATATTTCGAAACTGACAAGAGAATAAGTTTTTCGCTATGTAGCAGAAGGTGCGCTATTACCTGACACATTAAAACCGAGCGTCGGATCGTTACTCGAAATAGGGTTCCTTCACTGGCAGTTTCTTACTGCGACAAACGGGCGAGAAACACCATCTAGCTTTCTAGTTTTAAATTCCGTAGCTTTTCTCTCTGACGTCTCAAACTCAATCAAATGCCCCCTACATCAGCAAAGATATAGCCAAGGTTTCCGGTTCGAGTCACGGTACGGTAGCTACCATTTATCTCATACTAAAGCCACGTAACTGAAGATATATATTCATATGATTAAAACCATACCGCTACCAATATCTGTGTAAAGTCAGCACCAAATTTCTATTTCTCGGGTTCCTTAATCAATGTTGATAAATCTTGTTATAATAAGCAATTAGATAGTCCCTGAAGCTGTTAAACAACTCGTAGCTACACCAATAATAGACATCCAATGGAAGTGGACATCGTTCAAGAGGTTTACCGTCTGGAAAAACGTCCACAATCCAAATCTCCCTTCATTCGTTAAGATAAACTGGTACCTTATAGGAAATATCCAAAACACGACAAACGAGAAACTGAACGAAACTGCTCTCTGCATGTGACGTTTGCGGAAAAGTAGATATGCTCATGGACAGGTTAGCTTGCGAAAACGCCGTCTGCATCAGCATTTCTGAGTCGCTAACTGTAAATTATGGACCGAACAAATCTGAATTATTTCAGTGTGAAATGACTCGTTTATTTCAAGAACCCCTGATACACAAGCACTCAACCTAATGCGGTAACGGAACCGCTACGAAAATTGAGCGATTTAAGCTCCCACACTGATTACAAGCATAGTAAAATAAAAACAGACCAAGAGTGTCAAGAAACGTACTGTATCATACTACAATTATGATTAACTTGTAACGATGCCATTATATTAAAAAAACATATCAACGCCATAGATGTGGAGAGCGCTTTAAAACCGTTCAGACTGCAGCCGACGGGATCCGTAAGCGTCGGATGGTATTGCTGTAGAGTAATTGGGGCAGGGTAAATTCTTACAGTTTGACGTGTACAAGAGCAAAAACTGCAACAGGAAATTTCATTAATCGTGTTTATAATCTGTGCTAAAACCTAGTTATAGCTGGGAAAAGAAGTCTATATCAAGCAGACCGTAATAGGAACAGTTTGTGCCTTTGAAGTTACTGCTGTGATTCATGTCTTTCATGTCTTCCATGTTTCACATACGTAACCGTTTACCCCATTACTCAGGCCTGTACGAAGAACTGCTTTATTGTTCAGCTACTGTTGAAGTGATGAATGGTTGTATGTAGCCTGACTGCAGCGCTATAGACAAGTGTTAATATCGCTGACAGCGCTCTGCGCCCTCGGCGAAAGATTCTGTGGTTGGACGGACTAGCAGTTAGTGAGTGGATTGGGAAGTTTGTGGACATGATGTTGTTAGTGGAGACTCTGTTTTGGTAGGACATGTATTGTAAAACTATATGAAATGATGTGATCATAAGAAAATAAGCAAGGAAATGTATGAGGAAGGATGTACGGTAGATAATGTTTGGGTAGTGGAATTATTGTCAACTGTATAGTTTTGGAACTGGATCTCACATGAATAAGGTAAAATTTTATAAAGACATGGTTTGCTGCCGGCCGGTGTGGCCGAACGGTTCTAGGCGCTTCAGTCTGGAACCGCGCGACCGCTACGGTCGCAGGTTCGAATCCTGCCTCGGGCATGGATGTGTGTGATGTCCTTAGGTTAGTTAGGTTTAAGTAGTTCTAAGTTCTAGGGGACTGATGACCCCAGAAGTTAAGTCCCACAGTGCTCAGAGACATTTGAACCATTGTTTACTCATCAACAAAATCTTTCTTTTTGCTAACCATATGCCTCCTAGTAGTTAGTAATAAGAATGTATGTACCTGGCCGGTGTTGCTACTTGCTGTAATTGCTGCAGTTCGTGTTATGATAATTTTCTGTGACGTAAGTGACTTATGAAAAAGAATGGGGTTTCCACTATCGAGATTCGTGACTGAAGTGAGTTTAGACAATTAACAGAGTTGGAAGTAGTTCCCTGTTTCTTCAATTTCATATTTTTTAGATCTGTATTATTGTTAGGATTTCTAGCAATTCAGGGTCATTCTTTTGAGTTAATTATTGGAAGTCATGGTGTCAATGTGCAGCAGTCAGACTGCGTTAGGCTTGTATATTGTGGGTAATGAATGAATAGGTTAAGTCTGAGTTGTGCTTGTCAGGGAAAATTCTGTAGGTCAGTGTTTAATAAAAATATGGTTAAAGAGAGAGTTTCACCTGATGACCCCTATCCGAGAGTACTTCACTGCAACCTTCTAATTTCCTTGTAGTATGAATAATTAGCGCATGATTAGAAATTAGTTATTGTTTACTGTTAGCGTGTAATTGTGTGTACGTATCTGTTTTTGTAGTTGTATTTTCTTATTTTTGGACTGTATTGTCATGAGCAAGCATGTGGCTTTTCGCTGAGTATCTCGCAGTCGCGTTTGTAAATTATTAGATATTTATTATATTCAGTGCTACTTTAGTGTTTGTTAGTTATTTTACGTTTTCAAATTGTTCGTTATGTCTCATTGAGCAAAATAGGATAATCAAGATGAATGAAAAGCGTAACACGAGGCTGCAAAGAAAATTGAGAAATGACAGTGACGACGGTGCGTAGGAGCACCTAGTAACGAATTGGGAAATGTTCAAGAAAATATCTTGGCAGTGGTGCATAGGGACATGGACCAGGCGTTGAATAACGGGGTAGAAAGTTGAAACAGTGAGTGAACAGAAACTATTCTCGATGGATCGGTCGGTAACAGTTCGCCCCAGGAATGCGAAATAGCAGAACAAAATCTTGCAAATACCGCAGATTCAGGTTTTGTGTATCAGTACACTCCTCTCAATGAAGTCAAGATACACTCTCTAATCTTAATATACGAATATTGCCGGTGCAAATACACTGACGAAAAACCCGAAGGAACATATTTCAGTAACTAATGCACTGTTATTGCAGTTAATTCAAAAATTTGATCAAACAGACCAAAAACTTCAAAAGTTTGACACAATGGAACAAAATAAGAAACAAACACAGCAATAACTTCAAAAGTTAGACGCAACTGACGAAATTAAACAAACAAGTGAAGATTTAACCTTTCTGAAGACGTAAAAACACAAATTTGTGAGCATTTTCAGCATATTTTTTCGTTACATGAAGACACATTACAAAACCATGAAACAGCAGTAAAAGAACTGCAGACCTTTGTACACGAATTTCACGACAGCTAGCAGGATAAAATTGACTCTGTTGCATCTACCGATACGGTTCCGCAACTTATAAATTATCAGGAAAACTTAAACGGCACGATACATATGATTACGACACAAATGGACACTCTAAAACTTGACTCAGATAAACACGCGGAGGAAATCAGAACACTATCAGAAAAAATAGCTGAACTTTCAGATCAGTAAACAAATTTATCTACGAAGGTAGATGATGATTTACATGATACAAGACCGGTACCCCTTACTGAAACAGCGGAGTACGAGGAAATCCAGAAATTTAAACAGTCATAAGTAAATTAAGATGCAACACAAAAGAGAAACACATGAAGTACAAGATCAATTGTCACAGGTGATACAAGAATTACGTATTTCAGAGGGTACTCGCGCTTCGACACGGGAAGAGGATTTATAAACATGGAAAAGTCACACGGTAATAATACATGGTATTTCGGTGATCTTGAAAGCTGTCAGCAGGGTTCACTGAGCCTTTTTTTTCCCTTTGGCCTTTGGGCGTGTTCTTAATTTAGCCATCGGCCACTCATAGTGACAATGTACACGTAATTGAATAAACAAATACAGAAATACATTTTTACAAGAATAAGAAGCTTAACTGTTAAAGTTTTGTACATAATGTTTTAAAAATACAATTGAATTGGAAAATAATTAAGAGTTTCTTGGCTTACAATTCACACCAATTATGAAATATTTTCATCAGCAAGACATATTTATAATTTACGTACACCATTAAAACTTACAGATTATAACCAGTACTCTTGATGAAGTTAACTATCACTTTATATAGACGAACGTCATTAGTACACAAAAGAGAAGGAGCTGTTTGAGGAAGATGGTAGCCGAGCCTTGAGATGGAACTGCCGACGCGACGTAACAATGACCCATTTGCGACTCGGCGTTACGATGACTTTGTAAGCTCTTCATCATAACGCGTAAATTTAAAACCTTCAAGAATTGTAGTAATGTCACACATCCACAGGCTTGGCTTCTTCAATTTTCTCATTGTTTTCCTCTTAACTGGTCATTAGAGCACAAATTAAAATTTATGTGTGGCTATTTAGAAAGTGAAACAGCTGTACTATTGCGATCGGTTATTCGCGACTGTCGCAGTGAAGGAGATTATTACCATGCCTTCCTCTATGCATATTGCTCTCAGGCTACGCAAGATCGAGTAAAACACAGTTTTATGATGACGAATCGTTTCGAACATACTGAATTTTGCAGCCCTTACAGCATTGTCTACGGTAGAAAAAATATTAGAAAGAAATTCCAGAAACTTAAGAATGGAGAAACGTTATATGCGCTATCAGAATTTCCAACATTATTATATGTGTTCTTTTGTCGAGGAAGAATTGGTGTTTTTTTTTTTTTCTTTTCATTGTCATAACGTTCTGCTGTTCCCGCTGATGAACGTTAATTGTTCACAGTCTGTATGTGACAGATACAATTATTTCTAGTAGAAATATAATTGTGGTGAATATATATATATATATATATATATATATATATGAGATTATTAATTGAACTGCATGTTTTTGTCGATAGCGACTACCTATCCTGTATATGATTCAGTGCGTAGTAATTAAATGTTGCCCTGGCCATTTTTGTGCAGCCTCATTAGTGTAGAGACGCCATTAATGACAACAGTTATATAAGTTCTTCCAACAGTCTTATAATACTATAAGTATAAAAATAATAATCTTAATAATCTGAAAACGGCGTCTTGTAGTATTTTTCAATTCATATTAGGCCAGAGGTATAGTTTCTTAATAATGATATCAATGAATGGTTACGCTGGCATTGCACACAGGCAGCTATCTTGGAGCATCCAGCCCCACAGAAAAATAACCAAACAATGTTTAAATGTACAATCGCGTAATATTAAAACGGGATCTTCAATCCATCGTGAGTAGGACTGATGTCTTCACGGTGGGATGTGTGTGCTATTGTTGGTGATAGCGCCCTGAGAAAAATTAGCCGTGGCTTTTAACAGACATAAAAGAGAAAAGATTCATTAACTGTACGTTTCAAAACCATTTCATACAATAAGAACAACGGCGCAGTTATCGTTGTATGAAGTACTCAATTAAAAATTTTATTCTTCTTTACGCAATACCCTGTAAAATATTTTGAAGATATGTTACACAACAATCAGTATTTGTCAAACCCGCACAGCCCGTCGGAACTTTCTCGCATTTGCTTAATTAAGTTCCCTGAACACTTAAGACATATTATTTTGGCTGGACGTTTTAAAGATGATATCGAAGCTTTTCTGGGACTTTTGTAAGAACTGTAAATCGACAAGGACGAACGCAAGATGCGACAACAGGAAAACAACAACATTTACAGACCACATCCATCACAATTTCGCGACGACAGAAAAAATAACCTTACACGACAAGTCCACCATTATAACGGCATCCGTGACCAAAACATACACCATCCGTGTGACAACCATTGGCAGAATAACAATAATTAAAGAAACGGATCACATTTCCATGGTAATGACTATGACAGAGACCACTGTAGAAATAGACAATGTGGAAACTAGAATAATTATTATCAAGGGAGTAAAAATGACTTGAGACGTAACAGACCACCCCGCAATTACGATTCCGGGAGAAATTCTCCACCAATTAATCCACAAGAAAGAAACTACAGAAATTACCGACAAGACGACAGACGTTGTAGTCATGACTATAGAGCTCAATTTTATCAGAGTTGGCGTGATTCACATAGGGCAGAGCCCTCTTGACAAATGGAAATTGTAGAAACTAGACCTTCAAATCCCAGTAACGACGAGCGACAACGAGGAAAAAATAGACATTGACTCGCACCACTGGCAGATACAAAACGTACTTACGATGCTGACGACGTAGGTATCATTACTGTCAATTATGTGAATGTGGAAGACATTAGGGACATTTTACTCCAGGAACGTGACATGAAACAGAACAGTACTACATACCTGTTATTCACATCACAACAAATGACATGAAATTTGCGGCAGTACTTGACTCCGACAATACTATTTCGGTAATTAGTGAAACAGCTTACAGTAAATGCAAAAAATCTAATTATTGCCCCACACTTCCCTTATGGAAACCTAAATTTTAGTGTCCAGTTTTTGGAAAAGGTGTAGATGTACACCAACAAACTAACTTAGAATTCTTTGTCAAAGCCGCAGATTTAGTATGATTGTCGACAGAGATTATATGAGGTGTTCATTATTTGAAAGAGTTAAAAGCAATTTTAACCTTTCAAAATGCAGCAATAAGTTTAGAGAAAATGGTAAGTCAATAGCTTTGAAATTTGAAGATTGTCTTTCAAACCATGATTAGGAAATCAATTGGCTTTACCTTTTGTCTGATCACAGTTTGGAACTTTCGACGGAATTTGACACTATTGATCACTTTGCAAGTACTGACAGGGATGATACTGATGACGTATTGTATACCGACGTTTTAATTCAGAAAACAATTCAAACAATTGAGAACTCTAATGACACTTATAGGCAGGACCTTTTCTGACATCTTACAATTCCTTACCACAGTTTTGACTCACAAAACAGGATCAATTACAGGATTTCAATACAAACTTCGTGTTCGTGAGCGTACTACATCATGTGTCAGACCATGCGTAATTCCAGCGCGTTACAGGGACAGTGTTACAACGGAAATACAATCTATGATTGACGAGGGCATTATTGAACTGGCGGTAAGCTCATACAATAATCCATTACATGTTGTTGAGAAGCAAAATGGATCGATCAGGATTGTCGTAGATTCCAGACAAATAAATACCACAGTCATTCCTGAAACAGACAGGCCGCAAACGTTCGAAGTACTTCTCTTAATTTCAATGGCGTTAAAAGTGTTGTCTTCTATTGATAAAAGATTAAGCTTTTGGCAAATTTAATTTCATCCAGAATGTAGAAAACATACTGCTCTCTTTTGTTTCGGCGTTTGTCACCAATTTCTAAAACTTCTTTTCGTTTGAACATTTCTTCGGCAGCATTCATTTGTCGGCTAAATTCCATATTACCTGTTTTCTTAAAACGACACATCACCTCCTACGTGGACGATATTTTAATAGCAGAAGTCTCTTTGGAAAAACATAATCGAATCCTCGACAGTTTATTGCGTATTCTGACTGAATCTGGAGTTACAGTTACACTGAAGGAATCTGAATTCGGTAGGACAAAGTTGAAGCTTTTGGGTCACAATATTTCTTCTGAGGGTATTCAGCCACATCCGGAAAAGTTGGAAGAAATCAGAGTTATTCCTGCTCCATGCACAAAAAGAAAAGTTCATAGTTTTCTAGGTATCGTGAATTTCTACCATCGTTTCCTGAATAAGCAAATTCTAGTAACTCCAAAACTTTGTTCTCTCACTGGCAAAAACACTGTTATGAAATGGGACGACAGGCACAGTTGGAATTTGATTCTTTGAAAGAAGCGCTAGTTAACGTGCCAGGTTACCCAGATCTGTCACAGGAGTTCTGTCTTACCATAGACTCTTCTAAATTTGGTCTTAGTGCCCATTTATTTGAAGATGTCATAGAAAATGACATTACTGTCCAGAAAACCCATCGCTTTTCCTAGCTGCGCGCTAGCAAAAATAAGAAATTATTCTGTCACTAAAGTGGAAGCTTTAGCCATCGTTTGGGAATCAGATAAATTTTGTTTCTTTATTTCTGGCAAACACGTAAAAGTTAATAGTGATCATCGAACATTGCTATTTCTTGTGTCTTCAAAATTACATCATGACAGGTTGAAACGTTGGACACTATTTCGGCAAGAGTTCCGCTTCACAGTAGTGTACATTCCTGGCACGGAAAACATTATTGCAGACACACTTTCGTGTGCACCGGCTGGCCTTGAGAAAAGCAACACAGAAGCTAACCTTGAGAAAAATTTCAGTATTGTTTACATTCAAAAAGAAGCTTTTGAAAACTTCGTTACTGCGCCTTTAAAGGTCGTTGCTTATGAGCAAGATAAGGATTCGAATTGGAAAGATATTAAAAGTGAATGGCATGAAAAGACACACACACACACAGTGTAAGGTGTCAGGCAAATCCAACATCTTCCATGAAAACCCTGACATGATAAGCAAATCCAGCAGTATGTCACATAGCTCAGAATAAATCGTGACATTAAATTAACCAAAGTAATACGATTAACGAGTGAGCAAATGGAATACCACAGACTAACGCAAGAATGCCTAAATGCATTTCATACCATCCCACCGTCAAACAGACGCAGTTCCGAGGGGAGAAACGAGAACAAAAGCCGAGAGCCGAACCGTGTTAAGCTAGAAGGCTCTACGATAAGGGACGGACACCCACGTCGCCAGCCAAGCGCCAGGAGCACCCTCCAGCCCATGTTAAATGATAGGGCCCTCCAGAAGAACAGTATAGATCTTACGATAACACTAAAATGGCCACACCAGCTGCAAGTTTTAGCGTGAGACTTTTTCGCGTCTCTGTTACGTTGCAAATGTTAAAAACATTGCCCCACCACGAAAAGTATAACGTTTCTCATTGGATGGACAGAATTTTTGTAGGCGGAGCTTAACGTTAACATTGAGACCCTGATTGGTCAGATGAATACACAGCCAGATAGTTTTTTTTTTAAACCAACTTCGGTAAATTGTAGTAAGGAGAAGTTAGGAGAGAGTTGCTTCCGAGACAGCGAGCTGTATGGGGCTGCGCCGCTCACTGCCCCCTGACACTACCTAACCTAGGACGAGGTAATGAACACACGCGATGCCGCATAACAGCGCATAAAGCTTCACTCAGAACTGCAGAAGTGTCATCTGTTACACCCCCTTTTTACGTAATACTGGTGTCGATCGTCAATTAAATCTCATGGTGTTCACATTTGCTACTTGAAGTAAAAATCTGAAAATCGATGATTTTTCTGTTATATAATTATTGAGAAGCCACATCAGCCACTGTAATTTACGACAAGTTACATAAGTAATTAAAGATAATTGGGGTCACTGTAGACCATTTTGATAGGTTTCTCTTTTGTGAAATTTAATTTAACCCTAGATTATAGATGTGATATGGCATAGGTCATCCTTCGATCCATTGTAGAACTTGGAAACCCACTCAGGGAATATTCGTTCACATTTTTGTTGAACGCAGTTGGTTTTTATCATCCTGTATTAAAATATTTCCTTTTATCAATAGTGCAATTTATAAACAATGTTTTGTGAGTAGAATAAAATTTCCAGTGGTAAACTCAACTGCTTTTTCGACGTTATTTTTCTAGCTAGCTAAAAATAGGAAAGCCTTAAACCCCTTCCACTAAATTTAGTTATTATTAAGATTCTTTTACAGGGAGTGCAGTGGAGCTGACGCTGAAATCATTGTATTTGGTTATATCATCGCTAGTCTCACTGAACTCTTCTGAACTCTACATGTCATGTGTGGTCTGGCGTGTCCTTACCAGCAACAGGTCCCAGGTTGAAACTTGTCAATTCCCTAAAAAGCACGCTCAGAGCGTCGTTGCGCGAAAGTGGTAGGGAGACACGACTTAGAACAAACAGACACCACGCAGAATGTTACAACAGATTCGTCATTATTATGTGGTTAGAAATAACATATTCTTCAAACGTTGCACTGTTGGTGACAAGCTATGGGTAGTTTGCACTACTGACGATTTTTTTTTATAAGCTTATCTAGTACATTCATTTCAGCTACGCACATCTTGGTCCAAGAAAATGTTATCGTATACTTCTCACGACTTGTTATTTTAACAAAAGGGAAAAGAGAATTAGGCGAGTTCTGTCTATCTGCAAACTTTGTCAAAATGCCAAACCATCTATTCTCTCACATCGTGCCCCATTGTTTCCTGTTATTCCTAATGGATTAAAAGAATTATCTTCAGTTGATCTTCTGGGACCCCTTGTAAAAACACTGAATGGATCTTCATACGATTTCGTCGCTGTTGAGCTTACTTCAAAATTCGTTTTTTTCACACCTTCACATTCTGTATCTAACGACTTTGTTAAAAAGTTCTTATGTGAAGTTGGACGTGTTAACAAGGTCATTTCAGACAATGGACCACAATCTGCTATTTGGTCACGCAAGCTTCGGAATTGTAAAATCAAACCTGTTTTTACTTCATTGTATTCTCCACATTGTAACCAATCTGAACTCATTATGAAAGAAGTTAATAAGATTTGCAGAATTTATAGTCACAAGAGGTACCAGTATTGGGACAGATACTTACACTTATTTCAAAATGTACTGAACAGAAAGCCTCATGACTTCACTGCTTTACCACCTACACCTTTACTGAAGATTGTGGAACCACTGAACAAACTCAGAAAGCTCTTACCTTTTCCGAGCCCATGCAAGCTTCGACGTGAACACATAATTGATTTGGCTATTAAAAATATAAATTCTGCTGCATTCAAAAGGAGAAAACTACATGGTAAGAAAGATGCAAAGAAACTACACATTGGTCAAAAAGTTCTTATTAAAGCCCATTCATTGTCACTCAAGAAGAAACCTTTGTGTCTCAAATGTACTTTATGACTTACAGTGGAGCTTACAGGAACCGACATATGTCGAATGATAATTGCGTTGTAGGTGTAGCTCTGCGTCCTTAGAAAAATAAAGGATTACACCACATTTCTCATTTAAAACCGTTTATTGAGAAACAATATGCTTTCTGAGTCAGTCTTTGCTATAAAATTTTTCATTTCGAGTATACCCTTTGCAACATTTAGAAACTGTTAACATGCTGCGATGTTTTGAAGTTAACTATCCAGTGAAGAACCTATGGAACCCATTAAGACAGTTATTTTAAGAGTACACTTTTACAGAGAACAGATGACACAGTCTTACTGTGAGAACATTTTCGCTTGTCAGCTGCACGATTATGTCACTACTATAATGCTCACATTCTTGGAACATACACTCATAATGAGCTTTTACTGCAGCATTTTTGTTTACTTGAAAAAACATTTTTTATTTAATTTATTTTCTGAGAGGTCACAGATGACACAGTATTTGGTTTGGTTGACAGCTACACGATTGTATTACGACGCTACTAATGAGTGACACAATTTTTATTATTGCTCTTACACTGTATCTGTTTTATTCTTTAATGTCTGCACAGTTTTTCTACGTTTTTCTGGAAAAAAAACACACGTTTTAGTAATGAATTTTGTGGCATGGTTACAAAAAGACAGTCATTTTTGTAACAATACAATTCGTTTCAGTACTGTACTTTTAAAATCACGGCAATGAACACAATAACTGTGGCATTTATACGCACAGCACTTTACTTTTGTAAACGACAAGGTAAGAACATCGATATCTGGAGAACTTTGCTTATGAACGACGATAACTACGACACGTGACACATTTATACCATTAAACGATGACAGAAATTTTCTTATAGTAAGAAGTACGGTTTAGAGCTACATGAAACGCATCTGAGTGATTACTTTTTGTAATTGAAACATTGTCAGGAACATTTTTGAACTATGATGATACAGAGAAAGTTTTCGGTGATACATTTCATTACATAGCTTTAAACCGTAAGATCTGAGGTATAATTACATTATCCCTCAACGGGTTACACCTACTGAGTGTACCATCCATGTGGTCAGCTCAAGGAGCCCTAGCTAACATGATATTTGCTTGTACAGTTTTATACATCGGTAACATATTTCTCTAACACAGAACTATTCACCTATCTGGTCATTTAACAGAGAGAAATGAAAATTTTTACTACATCACTGACACATGTCTATATTTTTACAAAGCTGGATTACTTTGGATTTAAGAAATTGTTATTCATCTTCATTTTGTGAGCAGTTCACAAATATTTTCGGAACCATTGTGAAACTGTGAGCTTTCAGTGATGTATATTGAAGTACATTTGAGGTAGATGACACTATTGAAACGAGCAGAGAGAATCCTTTTCAGAGTTTTTGAGATTATAGAAAGAAGCTACGATGATTTTGAGTCTTGATTCATGTGTTATGATGATATTATTTCGACGACAATGTGTATTATGATGTTCAGATATGGTTATGATCAAAAAGGTGATGATATATAGGAATATGATTATGCTACATGATTATTATGACGAAATTAGGGATTCTGGTTTGTGGAAAAGAATGTTGGAAGCCAAGAACTGTACTTTAAGAGTTAAGCAAAGTGAGTATATTGTGAATGTATATACCAGAATATCGAGGGAAATTTTTGGTCACTGTTACTGATGAGATTTCATTTCTACACACTTCTCCCATAATTTTTCAACATGTGAAACTTTTTTTACTTGTATGAAACTGTCATTCTATCAAAACTGTCATTGTTTCTGAAACTGCAGCCATAAATATTTTGGTAAAGAGTATATGTGACCTGACATAATGCTATGCTGTGCTGGGCCATGCACTTGAAATATACCCATTGTTTTGTTGCCTTTCAACTTTACTGGTGCCGCTTCAGTCGCTCTGCAGCTCACCACACTTCCGCAAGCACTCATATAGCTATAGAAAAGAGAGGCCGTTTACCTCGCTATTGAGATTTTTTAGCAGAACACACCACAAACACGACATACACTACTACTTGTAAATGTATGAATACTCTTTGAAGTTTGAACTTTGTGCTATTTGCTGAAATGCTTATGGAATGATGAGAAATATTCTTACATTTACACATCTGATTAATGCATTTGTCTCTCTACGAGAGTTGAGACAATTCCTACTGATTTATGAAATGCCACATGGCTATTGAATCATGTTTTTATGTTTTGCTTTGTACATATTTGCTTCTTTTATTTGATAAATTGCTTCTAGCTGCGCTACAGCATTGGTTTTACAAAATTAAATTTAATACCTATGCTAAGGTAAATACTTTCTGTCAGCAGATCCATTAAATAATAATTTTATGATCCACATTCTTAAAGAAGAACACTTGGAAAGGAAAGAACAATAAGAAGGAGAAGGGAAGAGTAACATGAACTGCATACATAATTTTCTTTTTTGTAGACTAAGTTGTGGTCGTGCACCACTTTAGTGTTCAGATGTGACACAGGACCATTACATTTCACAAATATTCTTCAAGGCTTCGACTGATACTGATGTGGGTCTGCTCTGTTGCGGCCCGTTACCAATCTTACAATACCATTTCAAAACATCATGTCAAGTGTGAGCACTGTGTCTCTGTGGGGAGGACAAAATTGCTTCTTCAAGACTACATGGTTGTGCGCTGCTTATTTGAGCACTTTGATATACTGCTCAGCCATTGTGCGTAAAACAGGTGTAGACTTCTCTTCTGATGAATTATTACGGCTGTCTTTAAGGACTATGAGGAGAATATTTCCTTTATTGGTTCAAATGGCTCTGAGCACTATGTGACTTAACATCTGAGGTCATCAGTCCCCTAGAACTTAGAACTACTTAAACCTAACTAACCTAAGGACATCACACACATCGATGCCCGAGGCAGGATTCGCACTTAGACGCGGTTCCAGACTGAAGCGCTTAAAACCGCTCGGCCACAACGGCCAGCTTTTCTTTATTGACCAACAGCATATTACTTAACATTTGTGTGAAACTGCTCAGTTTGCTAATGTTAATATAAAATTTTTAACCTCTTAGTCCTGCTCACTGCTAAATACACTTCGTAAAATTTTTTCAGGGTAGCAAGTGGCTTGTAATTAGTCTGTTTATGTGTTGGCAGCACCGTAGACAGTGTTAATATCGTTGACAGCACTCTGCGCCTTCGGCAAGAGATTCTGTGGTTGGACAGACCAGAAGTTAGGAAATGTATGAGGATGCATGTATGGTTGATAATGTTAGGGTAGTGGAATTATTGTCAACTATATAATTTTCGAACTGGATGTCACATGAATAAGGTAAAATTTTATAAATATGTTGTTTGCTCCTCAACATAATATTTCTTTTTGCTAACCATGTGCGTCCTAGTAGCTAGAGCCTATAGTAGTAAGAGTCTCTGTATACAGCTGGCCGTTGTTGCTACTTGCTGTAATTGTTGCAGTTCGTGTTATGAAAATTTTCTGTGAGGTAATGACATATGAAAAAATATCGCGATTCGTGACTGAAATGAGTTTAGGCAATTAACAGAATTGGAGGTAGTTTCATATATCTTGATTTTCATATTTTTCGGGTTTGTATTATTGTTAGGATTTCTTGAGATTCAGGGTCATTCTTTTGTGTTAATTACTGGAGATCATGTTGTCAATGTATAGCAGGCAGGTTGCGTTGGGCTTGTATATTGTAGGTAATAAATGAGTAGGTTAAGTTTGAGTTGTGTTTATAGGGGAAAATTTTGTAAGTCAGTGTTTCATTAAAAAAAAGTTAAAGAGGTAGTCTTATGGTTTATTACTGAAGGCGTCAGAGGCTGTGACACTCATTTACAATGAAGAGTAACATGAGAAAGGGGTTATCGCACTATACTTCAGATGCAGCCCCTTTTTACAGATATCTTTTGGATGGGTAGTGCAAATATATTTGAGTCCAGACTGCGCACTAATATATTGTTATTGTCATCCGCATTTATCACAGAAGTAGCACTCGAACTGCATTGATTTGGACTTTCGTTTGCAGTTCCGAGCTATTATACTGTAAGATGTTCTATTGCATATAGCATCCGGCAGCATAGAAGACAGACACTTGTCTACAAAATTTAAAGTGCCTTGAATCAAATGCGATATCAGTCCAATAATGGAGAAATAATTTTGTGACGTCAAGCCTAACTACTAATGGATCGTAATCGACGAGCCAGGTCGGATAAGCATTTGACGTTCTGTCATAAAACTACTTCCCCGTGGATTTAAAAAAGAGAGAAGGAAAAAGAAAGAAAGGGAAAGAAAAGGAAGGTAAGATTGTCTTGACATGGGCTCTACTGCTCGCCGAGCTCTACTGCTAAATGAAGGCAGCAGAAGACAGACACCACTATATTTAAGGAACCACTCTGCCATTTATCTTGGATGAGACGTAGAACACCTTTTCGTGTAGTGAGTTTGAAATTTCATCGTCTACTTTTCTATTATGAATTCAGTGGCTTTTAAAATGTGCCTCCTCTGAAAATTCTTATCTGATGCAGCTACTGAATACTGAAGGTTTCTAGATTACGTTAATTTTCGATAAACTAATTGTTGTCAGAAAAATAGCGTAAGTGAGTGGTTATCAGTAAATTCTTGTTGACAAATGTCTCCAGAGAAGAAAGCAGAGACGTAAGTAGGATGAAAAGAGGAGCTGCACAGCAGAGCCGGTCCGGTTATCGGGCGTGTGTGTCGAAGTTCCAAGTAGCAAATCCCTCCGGTTACTTCTCGTACAGCCGCAGCAGCCGATCTGCAGTAAGAGCGAGGTCGGAATAAACGAAAGCCGTCAGTCATTTGAGTGGAGTACCGCTAATTAGCGCATCCAGTTAACTGGCGGGTAAATACTAGTTACCAACTAGTGCACTTCCATCGATTACCTACAGTGCTATCGTAAAAGGCGACGAGGAAACGGATGTTGCGGTCATTTGACCAAGCACAGTGCACGGACATTCACGCTGTATGTTACAGTATACATTCGTACATAGCAGCAGTTAGCTTGAAGTTTATGTACATTTGTAGATTCAATTAGCAAATCTGTTTTATCTGATAATATTGCGTTTACAATTGGGAAACGAATTTTTTTTCAGAGAAGTCTAAATGGAGCTTCAATGTATGCCAGTAGTCTGAATGAAAGAAGAGCGAACAAATGTCTTTCTATCTGCTGTGGGCGGTCCTGTGACAAAGGTGGAGGTCTCGCTAGTGTCCATAATCATTTAAAACAATGGCGCGAAAAATATTACGATGTTCAGGAGCCTAAAAATAACGAAACTGTGACGTACGGAAGGGGGACAGTGGATATACAGAGTGATTCAAAAAGAATACCACAACTTTAAAAATGTGTATTTAATGAAAGAAACATAATATAACCTTCTGTTATACATCAATACAAAGAGTATTTAAAAAGGTTTTTTTACGCTCAAAAACAAGTTCAGAGATGTTCAATATGGCCCCCTCCAGACACTCGAGCAATATCAACCCGATACTCCAACTCGTTCCACACTCTCTGTAGCATATCAGGCGTAACAGTTTTGATAGCTGCTGTTATTTCTCGTTTCAAATCATCAATGGTGGCTGGGAGAGGTGGCCGAAACACCATATCCTTAACAAACCCCCATAAGAAAAAAATCGCTGGGGGTAAGATCAGGGCTTCTTGGAGGCCAGTGATGAAGTGCTCTGTCACGGGCTGCCTGGCGGCCGATCCATCGCCTCGGGTAGTTGACGTTCAGGTTTCATAACTTTTTCGTAGGACTCTCCATACAGTTGATTGTGGAATTTGCAGCTCTCTGCTAGCTCTGCGAGTCGATTTTCCTGGGCTGCGAGCAAATGCTTGCTAGATGCGTGCTACATTTTCATCACTCGTTCTCGGCCGTCCAGAGCTTTTCCCTTTGCACAAACACCCATTCTCTGTAAACTGTTTATACCAACGTTTAATACACCACCTATCAGGAGGTTTAACACCATACTTCGTTCGAAATGCACGCTGAACAACTGTCGTCGATTCACTTCTGCCGTACTCAATAACACAAAAAGCTTTCTGTTGAGCGGTCGCCATCTTAGCATCAACTGACGCTGACGCCTAGTCAACAGCGCCTCAAGCGAACAAATGTACAACTAAATGAAAATTTATAGCTCCCTTAATTCGCCGACAGATAGTGCTTAGCTCTGCCTTTTGTCGTTGCAGAGTTTTAAATTCCTAAAGTTGTGGTATTCTTTTTGAATCACCCTGTATACCGAAGCTGAGTGAAAGTGTTATTATAAAGGCGCGTCCACACTGAGAGCGCCGCGGCCGAAGTGGCCGTGCGGTTAAAGGCGCTGCAGTCTGGAACCGCAAGACCGCTACGGTCGCAGGTTCGAATCCTGCCTCGGGCATGGATGTTTGTGATGTCCTTAGGTTAGTTAGGTTTAACTAGTTCTAAGTTATAGGGGACTAATGACCTCAGCAGTTGAGTACCATAGTGCTCAGAGCCATTTGAACCATTTGAACTGAGCGCGCCGCGCCGCGCCGCGCCGCGTCGCGCTGCGCAGACCGGCTGTGCGCGACTCTGTGCGCTGAGTGTGGACGGCGAACCACGCTGCGCCGCGTCGTGCCGCGCCGCGCAGTTTTACGGCTGTTGTCGGTACATCAAAGGAAGTGGCGCGTTTGCGCGCGCAAAGTTTAGACGGGGCTTCGGCTCGCTCCACCTTCAGATGAAGCGCGCGCTCCAACTGGAACACAGTGCGCGCCTCGGAGCGGCGCGGACGGCGCACTCCTCTCTGTAACAGCTGTGCGCGGCGCGCTCAGTGTGGACCCGCCTTAAGGTGAAGGGCTAGCAGAGAGAGACATCTATGGAAGGTCGCCTCAAACCAGTCAGAAAACTGAAGACAAAATAACAATTTCTTATAACTGGGAAAAAAATAATGTTGAAGAAGTATGTTTAAAATTGAGTACTTTTGTGACTGTGGGAGGGAGGGGGGGGGGGGGCGTGGATTTGCGCAACTCTGAATTTTATGCCTATTTCACCAGCAAAATGCTTTGCTAGGATAAATGTTACCCCATTAAATTTGTACTGCCGCTTGCGAGGTCTGAATGATGTACAATGGAATCAATCTTCATAAATCGGGCACATGGTGACATTTACTTACGATAATCGTTATGTTAAGTGTTTTAGCGTTATTAATCTGTAAATGTTTTCAAATCACGAATGGTTTTTAGTAATAACTTTTAGCGTTCTTAATTTCTAAATGTATTCAAATCACGAATGGTTTTTAGTAATAACTAATTACTTGCCAGTGTTTAAACTGATAGAGAATGCATAAAGAGCGGCAGATGTCATCTGTAGCCGGCCGTAGTGGCGGAGCGACCTAGGCGCTACAGTCTGGAACCGCTCGACCGCTACGGTCGCAGATACGAATCCTGCCTCGGGCATGGATGTGTGTGTTGTCCTTAGGTTGATTAGGTTTTAGTAGTTCTAAGTCTAGGGGACTGATGACTTCAGATGTTAAGTCCCATAGTGCTTAGAGCCGTTTGAACCATTTTTTGAACCATTTTTGTCATCTGTAACTACCACTTTGGAACCAGAAATCAGCACAGTATCCTCAAGGAAAGCTAATTTGGTGACAGTATTCCAGTGGTTAGAAACATTACTGTTTCTGCTATTTTATGAGGAGATACAGACGAATCGTCAAAATGAGAATAGGATATCAAAATCTGCAGCGTATACGAAGTACATGAAATGAAATAAATAGCACAAACTACATAGGCATTCGAGGAAGCGGCGTTACCCAAAGACCGTCGTGGCCAGCTGTTTGGAATTACGTTTCGCCACATTCCACAGCAACTACTCGAAAACTCCAAGAGACTCGCTCTTTGATTAGCACTACACCAAGGTGGCCTCTATAGAATTTCACAAAACTTGGAAAATATTTTTAAATCCTACAACGTCAAACCAGCTTTTCCATTCAAAAACATATTGAGACTCAAATAACGTCCCAACCTAAATGAAAAGAACAAGAATTTTCAGAATTCCATTGTGTGATTAGTTTATTTTACTTCATGTAGTTCAAATTATATGACACAAACGTAAACAGTCTTTACAAGTACCTAAAACTGTGGTATCATAGATCGCCAACATCCCATTAGCGTCTCACAGTTGGTGACGGAAACGCACGGTGCCGACAGATGCTGACAGCGGTGGCACGGGTACCCAGCAGATCCTACGTCTCACGCCTGCTGAGGGGCGCCTTAAGCAACTCTTGACTTCTGACGCCCTCTGTCGCCGGGATGTAGTAAGGCCGGCGGCAGCTGCGCGCCCAGTCTCAGTCGCAGTCCCTGACCGTGTTCAGTCTGAGTCTGCCTACGAGAGTGCGCTCGTGCATTAATAACGCGAGCATCACACATCCCGACGTGTTAAGTTGGCCTCTTGTAATAGCGGCACTTTATTGCTGTTTGTTATTTTTTAAATTTCTTCACAACGATTGGAGAAAGGTGCAAGTATATTTTTACTGTATTTACATCTTCGCTAATCATTTCTGCTCATGTCCAGGTTACCTACGATGACACTACTGCACTATTCTGTAGCCCACCCCTCCTCTCTTCCTGCACACCCTTGCCACCCACCACGTGGATGCCTTCCTCCTTAATGAAACCTTCCTCCAACCCCACCACACCATTCACACTTCGCCCTACCTCCTCCACCGCTCCGATAATCCCCTCCCAATTGCGCGTGGCGGAGTTGCCATTGGTCACCACCGCCAGATCCCCGTTCGGCTCCAACCTCTCCTTCCCGACCCCACCGAACACCTGATCCTTAGTCTCTTCTTCCCCGGCCTTACCGTTACAGTCGCAGAGGGTGGGCTTACTGGTAGTTGGGAGCTCCAACGTCAGGCGCGTAATGGGGCCCCTTAGGGAAATGGCAGCAAGAGAGGGGAAGAAAACCAATGTGCACTCCGTGTGCATACCGGGGGGAGTCATTCCAGATGTGGAAAGGGTCCTTCCGGATGCCATGAAGGGTACAGGGTGCACCCATCTGCAGGTGGTCGCTCATGTCGGCACCAATGATGTGTGTCGCTATGGATCGGAGGAAATCCTCTCTGGCTTCCGGCGGCTATCTGATTTGGTGAAGACTGCCAGTCTCGCTAGCGGGATGAAAGCAGAGCTCACCATCTGCAGCATCGTCGACAGGACTGACTGCGGACCTTTGGTACAGAGCCGAGTGGAGGGTCTGAATCAGAGGCTGAGACGGTTCTGCGACCGTGTGGGCTGCAGATTCCTCGACTTGCGCCATAGGGTGGTGGGGTTTCGGGTTCCGCTGGATAGGTCAGGAGTCCACTACACGCAACAAGCGGCTACACGGGTAGCAGGGGTTGTGTGGCGTGGGCTGGGCGGTTTTTTAGGTTAGATGGCCTTGGGCAAGTACAGAAAGGGCAACAGCCTCAACGGGTGCGGGGCAAAGTCAGGACATGCGGGGACCAAGCAGCAATCGGTATTGTAATTGTCAACTGTCGAAGCTGCGTTGGTAAAGTACCGGAACTTCAAGCGCTGATAGAAAGCACCGAAGCTGAAATCGTTATAGGTACAGAAAGCTGGCTTAAGCCAGAGATAAATTCTCCCGAAATTTTTACAAAGGTACAGACGGTGTTTAGAAAGGATAGATTGCATGCAACCGGTGGTGGAGTGTTCATCGCTGTTAGTAGTAGTTTATCCTGTAGTGAAGTAGAAGTGGATAGTTCCTGTGAATTATTATGGGTGGAGGTTACACTAAACAACCGAACTAGGTTAATAATTGGCTCCTTTTACCGACCTCCCGACTCAGCAGCATTAGTGGCAGAACAACTGAGAGAAAATTTGGAATACATTTCACATAAATTTTCTCAGCATGTTATAGTCTTAGGTGGAGATTTCAATTTACCAGATATAGACTGGGACACTCAGATGTTTAGGACGGGTGGTAGGGACAGAGCATCGAGTGACATTATACTGAGTGCACTATCCGAAAATTACCTCGAGCAATTAAACAGAGAACCGACTCGTGGAGATAACATCTTGGACCTACTGATAACAAACAGACCCGAACTTTTCGAATCTGTATGTACAGAACAGGGAATCAGTGATCATAAGGCCGTTGCAGCATCCCTGAATATGGAAGTTAATAGGAATATAAAAAAAGGGAGGAAGGTTTATCTGTTTAGCAAGAGTAATAGAAGGCAGATTTCAGACTACCTAACAGATCAAAACGAAAATTTCTGTTCCGACACTGACAATGTTGAGTGTTTATGGAAAAAGTTCAAGGCAATCGTAAAATGCGTTTTAGACAGGTACGTGCCGAGTAAAACTGTGAGGGACGGGAAAAACCCACCGTGGTACAACAACAATGTTAGGAAACTACTGCGAAAGCAAAGAGAGCTCCACTCCAAGTTTAAACGCAGCCAAAACCTCTCAGACAAACAGAAGCTAAACGATGTCAAAGTTAGCGTAAGGAGGGCTATGCGTGAAGCGTTCATTGAATTCGAAAGTAAAATTCTATGTACCGACTTGACAGAAAATCCTAGGAAGTTCTGGTCGTACGTTAAATCAGTAAGTGGCTCGAAACAGCATATCCAGACACTACGGGATGATGATGGCATTGAAACAGAGGATGACACGCGTAAAGCTGAAATACTAAACACCTTTTTCCAAAGCTGTTTCACAGAGGAAGACCGCACTGCAGTTCCTTCTCTAAATCCTCGCACAAACGAAAAAATGGCTGACATCGAAATAAGTGTCCAAGGAATAGAAAAGCAACTGGAATCACTCAATAGAGGAAAGTCCACTGGACCTGACGGGATACCAATTCGATTCTACACAGAGTACGCGAAAGAACTTGCCCCCCTTCTAACAGCCGTGTACCGCAAGTCTCTGGAGGAACGGAGGGTTCCAAATGATTGGAAAAGAGCACAGATAGTCCCAGTCTTCAAGAAGGGTCGTCGAGCAGATGCGCAGAACTATAGACCTATATCTCTTACGTCGATCTCTTGTAGAATTTTAGAACATGTTTTTTGCTCGCGTATCATGTCATTTCTGGAAACCCAGAATCTACTATGTAGGAATCAACATGGATTCCGGAAACAGCGATCGTGTGAGACCCAACTCGCCTTATTTGTTCATGAGACCCAGAAAATATTAGATACAGGCTCCCAGGTAGATGCTATTTTTCTTGACTTCCGGAAGGCGTTCGATACAGTTCCGCACTGTCGCCTGATAAACAAAGTAAGAGCCTACGGAATATCAGACCAGCTGTGTGGCTGGATTGAAGAGTTTTTAGCAAACAGAACACAGCATGTTGTTATCAATGGAGAGACGTCTACAGACGTTAAAGTAACCTCTGGCGTGCCACAGGGGAGTGTTATGGGACCATTGCTTTTCACAATATATATAAATGACTTAGTAGATAGTGTCGGAAGTTCCATGCGGCTTTTCGCGGATGATGCTGTAGTATACAGAGAAGTTGCTGCATTAGAAAATTGTAGCGAAATACAGGAAGATCTGCAGCGGATAGGCACTTGGTGCAGGGAGTGGCAACTGACCCTTAACATAGACAAATGTAATGTATTGCGAATACATAGAAAGAAGGATCCTTTATTGTATGATTATATGATAGCGGAACAAACACTGGTAGCAGTTACTTCTGTAAAATATCTGGGAGTATGCGTACGGAACGATTTGAAGTGGAATGATCATATAAACCTAATTGTTGGTAAGGCGGGTACCAGGTTGAGATTCATTGGGAGAGTGCTTAGAAAATGTAGTCCATCAACAAAGGAGGTGGCTTACAAAACACTCGTTCGACCTATACTTGAGTATTGCTCATCAGTGTGGGATCCGTACCAGGTCGGGTTGACGGAGGAGATAGAGAAGATCCAAAGAAGAGCGGCGCGTTTCGTCACAGGGTTATTTGGTAACCGTGATAGCGTTACGGAGATGTTTAATAAACTCAAGTGGCAGACTCTGCAAGAGAGGCGCTCTGCATCGCGGTGTAGCTTGCTCGCCAGGTTTCGAGAGGGTGCGTTTCTGGATGAGGTATCGAATATATTGCTTCCCCCTACTTATACTTCCCGAGGAGATCACGAATGTAAAATTAGAGAGATTAGAGCGCGCACGGAGGCTTTCAGACAGTCGTTCTTCCCGCGAACCATACGCGACTGGAACAGGAAAGGGAGGTAATGACAGTGGCACGTAAAGTGCCCTCCGCCACACACCGTTGGGTGGCTTGCGGAGTATCAATGTAGATGTAGATGTAGATGTACCTGCGCCACCATCTATGTCCGCCCCAACGCTCCTATTCCCTTCGACTTCCTCTCCCACGTCGATCGTACCTTTTCCTCCTACGTGATCGCCGCCGACCTCAACATCCATAGTCGTTCCGCTGCCCAGTTATGGCGGTGGCATCGGTTCCTCTCCACCCTTCAAGGTGACCTCGTCCCCATCCCCCAGCATACCCGTCCCGAATCCAACTCCACTCCTGATGTTATCCTCTCCTCCCCCAACCTCCTTGGCCGCATAACGGTGGATGTCCTGGAACCTATTGGTAGCGACCATCTCCCTGTCCTCCTCACCATTTCAGACGGTCGTCGCCCTCGCCCCGATCCTCGTACTGATCCTCCCCCTAAGTATGCCCACGACTATTCCCGAGCCGACTGGAATGCCTACCGGGATACCCTTTCCACCCAGGTCGATAGCCACCCTCTCACCTACCACCATCCTGACGATGTCACCCATGCCACCTCCTTTCTCCAGCAGACCTTGTCTGAGGCCGTGGAGGCCCACGTTCCTACTGTCGCCATCCACCCCCACCGTCCTACCTTACCCCCACAGGCCGTTCTCCTCCTCCATAAATCCCGTCGTCTCTACCGTGCCTTCCTCCGCACGCGTGACCCGGACACACTACGACGCCACCGGCAACTCCAGCGACACGTTCGTAATTTGCTCGCGGCTAAGAAACGCCGGGACTGGCGACAGACATGCACCCGTTTAAATGCAACCCTACCAATCAACTCGTCCAAGTTCTGGTCGGCCTTCCGTCGCCTTACCGGAACTAAACCCTCCCCCTACTATCCTCTTCTCCACGATGATCACCCCTTCCCTGACACCCTTAGTAAGGCCAATCACTTTGCCTCCTACCTCTCCGATGTTTTCTCCATCCCCGACGATCCCCAGTTCGATTACTCCCTCTTCCCGGATATCCGCGATCGAACTGACACCTCTGTCCCTCCCCTCGCTCCTGGTTTCCAGTACTTGGACAACATTACACACACAGAACTCAATGCCCCTATCACTACCCAGGATCTCATTGATACCCTCCGCACCAAACGCAACACCGCTCCTGGTCACGATCGTGCCACCTACCGTCACCTTCGTGAAGCTCCTGTCTCTTTCCTCTCCACCCTGGCCAGGCTCTACAATGTAGTCCTGTCCACCGGTTACTACCCCGACCTGTGGAAAACCTCCCGTATCCTCATGTTCCTTAAACCTGGCAAACCGCCGTCCGCCGTCTCCTCCTACCATCCCATCAGCCTTAACTCGGTCTTCAGCAAGGTCCTGGAATCTATCCTCACCCGCCGCATCCACCAGAATCTCCGCCAGCACCGCCTCCTTCCCGTCACCCAGTGTGGCTTTCGGCCATCCTTCTCTTCCGACGATCTTCTCCTTCACCTCACTCATCTCCTTTCCGAACAGTTTAATTCCCGTCGCTCCGCAATCTTCCTCTCCCTTGACCTCGAACACGCTTATGACCGCGTATGGCATTCCGGTCTCCTCTTCAAGCTCCAAACCTTCGCCCTTCCCATTAACTATGTCCGTCTGATCGGCTCCTTTCTCTCCCGCCGTCCTTCCTATGTCACCATCCATAACACGGATTCCTACACCTTTTTCCCCTCTGCCGGTGTGCCCCAAGGTTCCGTCCTCTCCCCCCTCCTGTATCTTCTGTACACGGCTGACATGCCGCCGCCATCACCCCCCATCCACCTTCTCCAGTTTGCCGATGACACCGCCTTCCTTGCCCTTGCCCCCACCCTGCAACGCTCCCAACGCCTTTTCCAATCCCATCTTGACCGATTCACCGCTTGTTGTAACCAGTGGTTGCTCAAGGTCAATCCTTCGAAAACCCAGGCGATCATTGTAGGCAAAACCACCCCTTCCTTCCGCCTCCTTGATTTCTATCTCACCGTCTATGGCCGTCCCATCGCCCTCACTCCCACCCTTAAGTACTTTGGCGTCACCCTCGACCGTCGCCTCTCCTGGACTCCCCATCTCCGTACAATCCAAGCCAAGGCACGTTCCCGACTCCGTCTCCTCAAGCTCCTTTCCGGCCGTACGTGGGGTCTGGACCCTTACACAATCCTCCACACCTATAAATCCCTCATCCGCCCTATCCTTTGTTATGCCCACCCAGCCTGGATCTCCGCCCCCCCTACCTTTTATAAATCCCTCCAAATCCTTGAACGCCATGCTCTCCGCCTCGCCTATCGCATCCGTCTCCCCTCCCCCACGCGGATCCTGTATGATCTCATCCCCTTCTCCCACCTCCTCCTTTTCCTTGAATGGATACGGATCCTGTACACCTCCCGTAAACTCGATCCTCCTCACCCGCTCGTCTCCCATCCCCGCCCACTGCCGCGCCTGTATTCCCACGTCCCACCCGGTCTCCATCTCTCCACCCTCCTTACTCTCTCCCAAGGTGGCTTCCGCCAGCTCCCCCTCCCTGATGATGTCCTCCTCCCCTCCATCTACCCTCCTATCAACTTTGACCCTGCCCACCCACCCACTTCCGGTGTCCTTTCCCTTAGGCACCCTCCCTCCCTCCCTTCTCTTCCCTTCCCTCCCATTCTCTTTCCTTTTCCCCCGTCCCCTCCCTCCACCACTCTTCCCCCCGGGCTTCCCCTCCCCCTTCCTCCCTCCCCCCTTTCTCCCCTGCCCGTGGCATCTCTGCTCTCCCCTCTCCCTCTCCCACTCCCCTTCCTCCTCCTCCTCTCTTGGCAGGTCCCCGGACTCGCACACGCATAGTGAACATTCGCGCGCCGGAGATCATCGCCATCAGTGTCCAGTGTGTGCCGTCGTGTTTAGTGTTCAGTGTTCACCGTCACACTCCCTCGTTCACCAGTGCCATCGTCATCTTCAGTGTTTGTGCGTCGTCTCATCAGTTCGCAGTGTGGATTATCGACGAGTGTGAACGGCTCCGTGTTTGTCTCTATGTGTCTCCTGTTTTATTGCCCCCATTCTGTAACTTATGTGTCTTCTCCTGTTTTTTCTGCTTGTATATTCTACGGCTGAAGAGCGGCGTAGTGTGCTGCTGACAGCCTGCCTGTTGTCCAGGCTTTAAAATAACAATAAAGTAAAAAAAAAAAAAAAAAAACCACCCCCCCACGCCTTTGTATAGAAATAGTACACAACAAAAATAAACATAATAACGCTTTCAGATATCATAGACGTGATTATCAGCTGCTGATAATCACATTAATTAACGAGTTACCCAGTCACAGATACCGAAGACGATCCTCGAGTGCTACACGTAGAAGAAATTGGGCAGCCCTGAATGAAACAGAAGTGCTTGATCAGGCCGTGGGTGACCAAAGGAACTTCTCCAGTAGGCTTGTCAATTTATCTTAACGTTCTCGGTCTCATAAGAAACTCAGTACAGCGGCTATGATAAACGAGCTTGACAATAACACATAGTGAAAGTGTCTGTATCACGTGCCATTTGGTAGCATTTTTTGGACTCTTTTTGTGTATCTCCTTCTACAGCTTCTCTTTCGCCAAATACAGAACGTCTGGATCAGTTACCGGCTGCTGTTATAGTGTTCAAGATTGGTTTGCTGCGGCTCTCCACAATGACAGTGGCACGTAAAGTGCCCTCCGCCACACACCGTTGGGTGGCTTGCGGAGTATCAATGTAGATGTAGATGTAGATGTAGATGTAGTATATCCTATGCAAACCTTTTCATCTTTGCACAGTTACGCAACCTACATCCATCTGAACCTTCATAGTGTATGCACGCCTTTATTTTCCTCTACGACCATTACCCTCTCCCAATTCCTCCACACCTCTTCTGACGTCCTTCCATTACCAAACGGAAGTTTTCTTTATGACTCAGAATGTATCCTAACAACTGACCGTGTATGACAGTGAAGCTGTGCAATAAATTTCTCTTCTCCCCAATTCGATTCATTACCTCCCCAATAGTTACCAATGACGGAGGGAATAGGGAAGGTTTTGGTGCATCCATACTGTGGCCGGCTGACAAAAATAAGTTTCTGTGTCTGCTAACTATGGTAATACGTCACACTGCCGACGGAAGATGATGAGCCGGAGAAGGAAAATGTTACCACTAAGCTGACTCTAAAGGCCACAGATTGCTCATACCAAGTACGACGAAGTCAGTTATTATGATTCCTTATATTAGGACAAGACTGAATTTACTTGATGCTCTGTCATTTTGTGCATGTCAAAGAAACAAAACTGCATAGACGTATACCCCCACGCAGAATAGAGTCATTGTTTCATTAGATTGTCTGTGCGTTAGTCTCACCATAGTTTACCTATCTTCTCACTTAGAAATCTTACCTATGCTGCGTCATTCAGTATGTGGCCAATAATAGCAACTTACGCGGCCGGCCGGAGTGGCCGAGCGGTTCTAGGCGCTTCAGTCTGGAACCGCGCGACCGCTACGGTCGCGGGTTCGAATCCTGCCTCGGGCATGGGTGTGTGCGATGTCCTTAGGTTAGTTAGGTTTAACTAGTTCTAAGTTCTAGGGGACTGATGACCACAGATGTTAAGTACTCTAGTGCTCAGAGCCAGAGCCAACTTACGCAGAAAAAAAGATAATTTTTTTTAAATATCTTCCAGAATTGTGGAATGCTAGAAATGTGGATAAGGGAATGGTCTCAAACCCTTAATACCCCTTAAAATGGATATTTTGCTTGAACATGTATGCGAGTAAATTGTTATTAATTATCGCCTGACACCGAGTAAGATAAATGCCTATCTTTCCAACAGTAGCCTGTTTGCTTCTTTTGCCGGAATATTTCCCGTCAGTAACGCTTTCAATCTTTTAGGAAAAACCAAACAAAACACAATTGCAATGTGCGTCTACTCTGATCATCTGTTTGATTTTGCTTTTGAATTTCATTTTGAGGTTTACAAAGTATAACAGTTTACACCATGTTCCCTGCATCATTTGCACGATAAAGCATAATAATACGGAACGAGTCATTATATATCGCCATCATTTTTGTTTTGTAAAGATGCCTGTATGCCCATCATTTATTGGTTTCTAAGTTCTTTAAGTGAAGACAGACAGATGTTAGTCCGTAATTCCACCCACCATTTACACATTGCAGTAACATAATTTTCCGCTCAATATGAGTAATCGAAGAAAAATGTTTTGTGTTTGGTTTCAACTTTTACTTTGGTGAGTGTCAATCACATTATATCAATGGCTAAGAAATAAAAATCTTTGGGCAGGATTGTGAACCCCTGTTTGTGCTACGGACAATCTTAATATGGTGTTATCGATGTCACTTTTTTTCTTTCTGGTACTGTTATTATGTACATCATTGTTCCTGTTACAATGCAGTGGATTACTTACAACAAACTTCATGAGGGATAACTATACTGTGGAACGGATTTATCGCTACTCCCACGCCGAGAACAAGGCAGGCACGACGAAAAGAGTTATCACAGAAATTTTCAGCCAAAGCCTTCTTCAGAAAGGAAGCACAGTATACGCACAGTCATACCCATCATACACACGAAAATCTGCGCATGACCACTGTCTCCGACTATTCTAGCCAGAATCTCTTCTAAAGGGAGAGGAAGTGTTAATAATGAATAATATTTATCGACAAGAGAAATTTAGTGCATCAGATGATGTCCCAACAATCGGCGCGGTTACGAAGCAGTACGTTGTGCGGGGACGAGACCGTTGATACAGTGTGACTCGGATGTAGGAGCTTTTGCGGTTTGGAAGGCAACGAGAAACACAGGAAAGAACATAAAGACTGGACACTGAGTAATATAAGGCAAGTCTGAAGTCAAATGACAGAAATAAAACCATTACAATAAAAGTAAACAGTGCAACAATAAAGCATGTATACAAAAGAAATTATTGTTAAAATTGCTCCCCTTACGGTTGAAATGTGATTCTTTTAAGCTTTAGATTACGAGCGGATCGATTATTACACCCGTAAACAACGCAAGCTGGTATTTTTCATCAAACAACTACGTCTTCACACAACCAAAGCACCCAATACGCTCGAAACTGGGCACAGACACGGCAGAGTGACGTCACGGGGAAGTGTCACCGCAGCGAACGATGTGTATACGAATGCGGTGAACCTGCACTACTGGCCATTAAAATTGCTACACCAAGAAGAATTGCACATGGTAATCGGGTATTCACTGGATAAATATAATGTGATTAAATTCATGGGACAAATACAATGTGATTACATTTTCACGCAATTTGGGTACATAGATCCTGAGAAATCAGTACCCAGAACAACCACCTCTGGCCGTAATAACGGCCTTGATACGCCTGTGCATTGAGTGAAACAGAGCTTGGATGACGTGTACAGGTACAGCTGTCCAAGCAGCTTCAAAACGATGCCACAGCTCATCAAGAGTAGTGACTGACGTATTGTGACGAGCCAGTTGCTCGGCCACCATTGACCAGACATTTTCAATTGGTGAGAGATCTGGAGAATGTGCTGGCCACGGCAGCAGTCGAACATTTTCTGTGTCCAGAAAGGCCCATACAGGGCATGCAACATGCGGTCGTGCATTATCCTGCTGAAATGTAGGTTTTCGCTCGGATTGAATGAAGGGTAGAGTCACGGGTCGTAACACATCTGAAATGTAACGTCCACTGTACGAAGCGCCGTCAAAGCGAACAAGAGGTGACCGAGACGTGGAATCAATGGCACCCTATACCGTCACGCCGGGTGATACGCCAATATGGCGATGACGAATTCACGCTTCCACTGTGCGTTCACGGCTATGTAGCCAAACACGGATGCGACCAACACGGCGCTGTAAACAGAACCGGGATTTGTCCGAAAAAATGACGTTTTGCCATTCGTGCACCCAGGTTCGTCGATGCGTACACAATCGCAGGCGATCCTGCCTGTGAAGCAGCGTCAAGGGTAACCGCAGCCATGATCTCCGAGCTGATAGTCGATGTTGCTGCAAACATCGTCGAATGGTTCGTGAAGATGGTTGTTGTCTTGCAAACGTCCCCATCTGTTGACTCAGGGCCGGCCAGTGTGGCCACGCGGTTAAAGGCGCTTCAGTCTGGAACCGCGCGACCGCTACGGTCGCAGGTTCGAATCCTGCCTCGGGCATGGATGTGTGTGATGTCCTTAGGTTAGTTAGGTTTAAGTAGTTCTAAGTTCTAGGGGATTGATGACCTCAGATGTTAAGTCCCATAGTGCTCAGAGCCATTTGAACCATTTTGTTGACTCAAGGATCGAGACGTGGCTGCACGATCCGTTACCGCCATGTGAATAAGATGCCTGTCATCTCGACTGCTAGTGATACGAGGCTGTTCGGTTCCAGCACGGCGTTCCGTATTACCCTCCTGAACCCACCGATTCCATATTTTGCTAACAATCATTGGATCTCGACCAACGCGAGCAGCAATGTCGCGATACGATAAAGCGCAATCGCGATAGGCTACAATCCGACCTTTATCAAAGTCGGAAATGTGATGGTACGCATTTCTCCTCCTTACACAAGGCATCACAACAATGTTTCACCAGGCAACGCCAGTCAACTGTTGTTTGTGTATTAGAAATCGGTTAGAATCTTTTCTCATGTCTGCACGTTGTAAGTGTCACCACCGGCGCCAACCTTGTGTGAATGCTCTGTAAAGCTAATCATTTGCATATCACAGCATCTTCTTCCTGTCGGCTTAATTTTGCGACTGTAGCACTTCATCTTTGTGGTGTAGCAATTTTAATGGCCAGTAGTGTAATTTTTTGAACTAGTAAAGATGGCGAGCATCGGCTTCAAGTTCGTGAGAAATGACACCCACCCCCCCTTTCTTCTTTTTTACCACCATTCAAGAACGTCTATGGATAACGGGATTGAACGTCCGGACATTACCGCTCAGTTTTGTTACACTCTGCGTCAGCGGCGTTCAAAGAGGCCAGCATGCAACACTTCTAAACATGACATCAGATGAGTGCGAATCGTACCGTTTATATTGAATTGTTAAGTAATTTTTACTACGGAGAGCTTTTGTAGTGACTTAAAAATGACAATACCTAAAAGGCAAAAACACATTTCTCTTTCTATAATTTCCTAAGGACCATGGGATACGTTAAGCGATACGTTACATAACAGTTCATTTACGGCTCTCCTGTCACCTACAGATATATGTTCAAGAACAGCGCTTTATTTTAGGAACAAAGAAACCGGCTTGTAAACACCAGAAGACCTTCCCTTCTGCAGAAAGAGTCCATTTACTCAACGCCGTGAAGTTTTGTTCGCTACAAGTCCAGTCAAATCATTGTATATGGAACGTAGGAAAGTTATATGAGATGCAAGTCCTACATTATTTAACGTACCAAATTATCTACCGCATGTAACTGAAGGAATAACCACACATACCTGAAAACAAAAGGTCAAAAATAATAAAACTGTAGCCTATCAGAGGAGGACCTGTTCCCCTATTGTTGCTACATCTGAGCCACAAACGGCAAGAATCTTCAACACATTCACCTTTGAAGCGAAATAGTTCCATTTACAAAACTATTAGTGTGTAGGAAAGTCGAGTGAACCGAAAGAAAATGGAAATAATTTTACACTACACAAAACTGTTATGTGCCAAGGAACGTGCCCATCATAATAAGAACAGACCGCAACAGAAATATACACTTCTCGTACTTCAATATGTGTTTCTATTCTCCTGATTTCAGCTGTGTAAGCTACAGTTACACATGTATTCGTGAAGATATCTTCGTGAATAAGTTGTAGCTTATACCACTCAGTCGGTGCTATTTGGCTGTTGCCACATTTATGTCATAGTAGATAATTAAATAATTCGTGGGACACAAAACCATAATTATTTATTTCATTAATTGACGAATGGATTCTTGCCGCTAAGGGCGCTAGTGTCGTTCCAAGTGTCAGATGGTAACAATTTTCACAGTAGTTAGTGTAGCGACTATTCTTGTTAGACCGTGATTAAAGTGTTAACATTATTATAGTTACAACAAAACGTTCCAAATTACTACTCTTTACAGGGTCTATCATTTTGTCCCGGTTTACTTAGTTTAAATTTATGAAATTTCTGCTGACCCGATTGTTTTTACCAATATAATTAAATGATCTTTACATGAAACTCATTCATTTGACCGAATATTTGATTATGGCATAACTGTTTTCACAAAACAGCACTTAAATAGTGATGGGAAGCTTGTGAATGAGTCGTTCAAAAGAACGCTTCACTCCAGTGAAGTGTGGTCTAACCACTCAATTTCTATGAACTGGTACTTCAAACTCTTCACAGATAGCACACTCTACACTTTCTTCTAGTTCACGCACTCTCTTCCCCTCTCTCTCTCCCACTAAATCGGCGCTACGTCACTCATTCTCCCTTCACTTCAGTCCTCCCTCTACTGCCTGTTGACGAATCTCCCGGTGTTTGTGGGGAACGATAGGTTTATGAGGGGTTGGGGTGGTGAGGAGCGAGGGGCGTAGGGAGGGCAGAATCAGCTGCTTCCTGCAGTGCTGACATCATTACGTGACTATTTGTGCAGTTATACTTCGCGTCTACGGGTAGCCTACTGTTGGCAGCGCTTGCAGACAAATGAATATTAAAGATACAAACGAAGAGGCTGGCTGTGTGAGCACGCACAGCCAACATAAAAATTAAATGCTTACCTTGTGAGTTTGGAACAGAAGCATGCGAGGAATCCACGCTTGAAAGATAATCGTTCATGTAGGAATGTTTATCTCATACACATTATTGAAATAATTACACTAGATGTCAATTTGAGGGTTGTCCTGAATAAACATCAACGGATTTGGTGAATGTTCAGAGATACCCGTATAAAAACATGACTTGTTCCACTTTCTTTCCTGTCAGGCGATTTCTTCTGTCAGTTATAAGGTGTCCTGCCTTCAACAATACTCTTTCACACGGCGTGGAAGTTGCAACAATACACAGTCGTATTTTTGCAAGTTCAAAGAGCGAGGGGTATACTGGCAGCCGTTCAGACCACCACTGAAGTGGATTGCCTTTTCTCTGTAGCAGGGCTCTTGCAAATATTTGTCCACTTCCACTATTGCAGCAGCTCTCGGGTGTGGATTACTCTGCAGTCTGGAAAACACTTAATCAAATTCGAGCCAGAGACTAGAAGTAGATTAAGTGGTTGGAAATGAGATTGTTGTAGTAGCAGTGGATGTGTTAGTCACAAATTTCTCACAGTGCCTGATCAGGTTTAATTTCACGTTCTCAGCCGAATTTTTATCAGAAAAACCATGTAATTTGAACGGAGGATCCAATGAAGTAGCTTCTGCGAAAATGGAATTTTCCTCTATATTTCGAAATCGTCGTTTTAGGTCTTCAGCTAACTTTTCGGCCATCTGTTGCACATCTACATGAATTTCAGTGTTATTAACAAACCTGCAACATCATATTTTCAACGAGCGACTAAGGAGTATAACTTTAGAAGCACTGACAACATTTTCACTTGACATTTCCTCAGTGCAGTCTTTGGGAAGTTTCAACAGGTCACAGGCTTGTGTTACACTTTCAATGTCCTCTGCGGTCAGATTTGGAAGATCCGGACAATTCAGAGTGATAACTGTCATTAAGGAATTCTTAACCTCGATTATTCTTCGCAGCACATCATAGGTTGAATTCCACCTTCTAACAGTGGCCTGTTTTACTGTCAGAACTGGCTGTTTTAACTGTTCCTGCATTATTTTCAGTTCCATGCTGGCCTGCGAACTTCTTTTAAGAAATTCAAAAAAATTTTTACTTTATTCAGATTGGGTTGAATGTGCGGAAGCCCATTCTGAACAATTAAATTGAGTGTGTGTGCAAAGCAGGGGATGTGTTTCCAAGCTGTGAGTCCTATAGATGCCACAATATTAGCAGCACTGTCGCTAATAATACACACGACTTTTTCCTGAATGCCCCATTCCCTTGTGATACGTCGCAATTCTTCGGAAAGTTTTTCTGACGTGTGCCTTTCGTCGTATTTAAAGCACTCTCGGAGGGAAGACACCAGCTCCAGGTCTTTAACGTAGTGTGCTGTCACCGACAAATAACTATCATTTGTGGTTGAGGTCCACCCATCCATTGTCAGCACAACCGCTTCCACAAAATTAATTTTGACTCTGAAGATTTCTTTCATCATGGCGTACTGTTGTTGTAGTAGTGTATTGGAAATGGTCTCCTGAGCTGGCATTCTGTAAGCACCATTCAGTTTGCCTACAAAACATGGAAAATGTTTGCTTTCCACTATGTTGAAGGGCAAATAATCCTTCACATCATCTCCAGAAGTGACAAACCAATCTCCTGATTTCTTTTGTTCGAAAGAGGTTTCGGAAAGTACATAGATAATGTTCCGTGATATTGATGTCTGCTGTCTGATAATGAAGTGATACTGTTATTTTCTGGCACCGACTGCTGTTCGCTCGAGGCAACTGCTGATGTTGGTTCCGGATTGTCCTGGCTATTTGTCCAAGGAATTTCGAAAGATGCAGGAGCAGGGGGCGCTAAGCGCCTGACTGACAATGACAGTGTTGGCTGCAGCACTCAAACATGACGCGCTAGATTAAATGTATTTCCTCCTTTATATGAAATACACTTAGAACAACAGTTGCACTTTGCTTTCCTATCACCTAAATCGGCGAAGAAACCCCAAATTTCACTAGTTTTACGCAATTGCGAGTTGCTAGCCATTGTATAAGGGTGAACAGACACAAAAACTGCTTTCCGAATAAAATAAAGAGGGATTTTACCTGAAATCATACCAATGACTAAAGGTGACAGTTTACATTCTGAATTTGGAGGGTTAAATTCTCAACAAAAATAAAATCTACAAGAAAACTTCTGAATAACTACTTAACGTAGGTATATAGACTTTGTGACAATGGTAAACATACTCATTCCACTTTGGATTAAATTTTAAAAGGAACTTAAAATTGGACTGCATTTCGTTGGTAGCCATAATTTTCAGTCCATGAATACAACACATAAGGTTTCACTTGGCAGATAAAGACTTTTGTGGGCACTTCATGAGAAAATGTGAGCGAGATTAAATGTAATACCTTCTTTATATGTGACAGGCTTCTCTGTTTTCCTTTCCTTTGTCCCCCTTCGACCATGTTCTATTTAAGTTAACTCAGACGCTGTAAGAGCGTAAAACGTTGCGTGCACGTTACTGCATAGTTCGGCTATCTGTCGGTAAAATTATGAAGTATTACGTAGCTTTAGGCAACTTCGCCAGGCTTCCGTACTTCATGAATCAACTACTTTATTTGAACGCTTCACGGTAAAGAGTGAAATAAATAAAGTAGTTCACGGGAATGAACGAGTTCGAACCATCTCTACACTTAAAGACATTTAAGACAGTTTTACCTTTTATCTTCTGCCGATTTCTATTACCCCGCACTGACATAGTGAAACGAACAAGTTATAAGGTACGCGGCTTTCAGAGGGCGTGACGAAATTATATATGTATGGGATTTTAAGCTAGATCGCCAGCAATACAACTGTGAGAACCGCGTGCATATCTGTGCAGTAGCTTTTATCTGATGCGCGTACAAACGGACAGACAGACAGACAAGAAAGATAGTTTTAGGTTCTATTGCTGTTACAGAGATCCCTCACATTAAGTTTACTCAAATATCTCGTATGTACAGGCATCGGCCAGCTATAATTTTGAAACGGAACTCGTCCCGTTCCGTATTTTTCCCCATAAATTCCGGTACAGGAGAATAATAGCGGGAGTCTTTTTACTCAGCAGAAATAAAATTGTGGGTAACAAGTAGGAGAGAATGGACCAAACGGCGTTAATTTGTTTACTGATTTTTGTTTCGTGTGAGCCACGTTTCCCAGCATTCTTTTCCTTGTGCGATCTGGGCTGTATGAATGAGAAATTACGTGAAGTAGCAGAAAGCTTTAGTCGGAGGTTGTAGCATTGCATGAGTTGAGTTGCTCTGTGATAGGATAGTACCAGCCCCCTAAACGCGAACAAGTTTAGCAAAGAAGGTGAGCAAGTCAGATCTGAGAGGTCGCGAAGGCACGAATATTGGTAACATTAACAAAGGTATAAGAATGTTTCATATCTGTTCATTACTAAAGTCCAGATGTTGAAATCAAGCATGAGATTACCAATAAACCCGCATAATGTAGATTATGTTCGTAATTTGAGTAAAGTTCAGTAACAACTTTGGGTTTGTGCCTTGGTCAGACACGCACCATGAGCCTTAATCTCACGGTCGTATTATTGCTTTGTGAGTAACAGAAGTTAACTCATTTGATGAATTTTAATGTGGTGTTTCATTCACAGTAATATTTTGGTTTTCTGTATTTCTCATATATTTTCTTTGTGTGCTTGGTTTCCCGCCACCTGGTGCGTTGGAGCAATTGCCACATTGGTATAGTGCAGTTTCGTTCTGAAAATGTAAAGTAGACGAGCGAATAACTATACGGTAGTGCGTGAGTATAGGATAGAGAAGGAATAATCTTGTGTGTTGGTATTTTTGCATTTCTGTTGGCTACCGCAACTTGGCACGTGTGTGGAATAGTATCAACGCGATAATTACTAAATATTTCTTACGACACCTCATAACTATTTGATTTGCTTACAATGAAGTGCGTTACATAAATTATACCGTTTAAACTCTTGTATCTAGGAAAAATTCAGATTTTAATGCTCATTGATGGGATAAAGACTTGCAAAATTTTCCCCTCTCTCAGCTCAGTAACGTGGTGTTGTTTCGGAACGCAGGATTAAACCAAAATTGGCAGTCATAGTCAAGTGCACCACTTGCTGCCCCCCCTTTTCAGCGTACGTTTTTAATGAAAATTGATGTGTTTACGCAGATACTCTTCCACCTTGACCGAGTTCGTTTGTAGTGTCTTTGCTGAATTTGTTCTGCGTGACCTATAGTAATTAAACGTAATATCAATAGAAGGCATGGGTTTAATTGAAGTTGTGTGCCTGCATTAAATTCCACTGAAACCAGGTCTGCGCTCCCCTCTCCGTTTCCAGAATTACGTGACGAAGGAAAATCATGTTGACTAGAGAGATCAGTTGTGACAATGTATAATGAGAGAGCCCCTGCTGCTCTGTAAGAATGGGCAGTAGCTATTCCAATAAACACCTGGCTAGTTGTTGAAATGCTATAGGTATTAAATAAACATCAATTAATCTACGTACTCGACTGATTATTTCCTGCCTTGTGATTCTTCAGTTTCTCTCGGCGTATTCCTTGCTCGAACAGTCCACGGGTGTACTGCCGGTTCATGGTGTCTAACGGGCACAATATTTCGGCGATCAGACATGTCGCCATCGTCAGCACACCAGGACACTATGGACCGGCAGTACACCCGTGGACTGTTCGAGCATTTCCTCCCTTCATCGTAAAGAATAGGTAAAACCTAAAGATGTTCACTACCTCAGTCGGATGCTGGGTCAAGAAATGAAAGTAAATAAAAGCTCTACGCTGCCTATTAAAACATGCATAGTTGCCTTCTGTAGTGGTTCTAAAGACTGCATTATCCGTTGCCCTGACATTTTTACCGGTTGTTTAAACCCACCCGCGCCGGCCGGTGTGGCCGAGCGCTTCTAGGCGCTTCAGTCTGGAACCGCGCGGCCGCTACGGTCGCATGTTCGAATCCTGCCTCGGGCATGGACGTGTGTGATGTCCTTAGGTTAGTTAGGTTTAAGTAGTTCTAAGTTCTAGGGGACTGATGACCTCAGATGTTAAGTCCTCTACTTCTCAGAGCCATTTGAACCAACCAAACCCATCCGCTAGAAATTATTAATACCCCCGCAGCAACGCGCAGGGGTCTGTAATTTCGTGGACCACATGAATCTGTTAGACCAGTAGTACAGAGGGTAACTCGCAGGAGCTGTAGGACATGAAAGGCGACGTTAATCTTCCTACCAGGTCGAGTTTTACCTGTACCAACGGTAGTAAGGTTGCATTGTAATTTTAATGTACGCATAGTGATGGACGAGTGTACCGTATGGCACTTCCCGCCTTCCCGCGAGTGTTTCTTTCGCCTTCGGCTGTGACGGGCTATAGCTTCAATCTGAAAGACCTGCTGTTTTCAAACTGCGTAAGGGGACAATGACCGCTAGGGAGTGCCGGCTACGTCCCGGCGAATGGCAGTGAGAAGGGCGGAGCCTTCGGGGTGATGTGTGTGGTGAGACGCGGGGCATAGACTCGTTCTTGTCTTTGAGAGTTCCTGCGAGTTGTTTTATTTTTGATTTTGCTCTGAGATTTTTGGTCTACGTAGTTGGAGATGTTGATTATCCAGCTGTCGTTGTATCCAAAATTAATGATTATGTGTTTTCCTCTTGGTTTCTGCTGTTATTCGAGTAAGCGAGTAGGGATTAAGAATTTGTCACTCTTCTGTTGTGCTCACGCACCTTCCTTTGGGAGGAATACGTGTGACGTATATTAAGCAGTGGATAGCGTTGTTCAAGTTGTTCTTTAAATATTTTTCTGATTTTGTGTGTTACCGACATTCTGGCAGCTATTAAGTCTGATGTGCTGATGATACGTCGTTGTCAATTTACGGTGTATAAATCCGTCGATGTTAGTAATATTCGTCACAAGCTGGCTCGCTTCCCATGTAATCATAAGCGTTGATGTGGCTTACCTCCGACCGCAAGTATTTCCACAAATAGTGTGTTAGTAAATACTAATAAGGGGACGAGGTTTGTGGTTATATTGCAGCGCACCCGGAATTGAGTGGGCTTAGTTAAAAAATGTGTGTGAATTCCTATGGGACCAAACCGTGCTGAGGTCATCGGTCCCTAGACTTACATACCCCCGGAGGAAGGGGCCGCACAATCCGTGACATGGCGCCTCAAATCGTGCGGAAACTCTGCGCGGCTCGGCTTAGTTCAATCACGAAAATGGTTCTAGTACTTCGAATGGCTTTTATGCTCATACTTATTGTTTTGCCACTGGTTTGAATAATCGATTATGCTTCAGGGGGGTCCTAGTTAAGGTTTACAGGGCATCATGGGTTTCTGAAGTTAAGTAGGGGTGTCATTGAGGTATCCAGCTGGAGATTAAGTCTAGTCTGATATTAGTGCTGCTGTAGTAGTTTTTCTTTTTTAAACCTGTCCGCGGGGGTTCCGTGCAGTTCATCCTAAGGGGCCTTAACACAGTTCTTCGTTCTAGTAGAGATAATACCCGATTTATTTCACGTCAGTTGACGCGGCTCAGTTGCTGTATTTAGTTGTTGGTCTTCTCACGAGGCTATAATTTAACGTATATGAAGTTGACTCGGGTCGTACTTTGCCCTAGATGGTTGTTGGTTCTGGTCCCTGACTTGGGTGTTTTAATTAGAAGCGGTACAAGTATCCAAAAATAGGTAAACACCAGCCCTCTAATTAAGAATTGCTCGTGAGACCGAGCAGGGTCCTCATGAGTTATTCAGTCTCAAGCGGAGTGTGCGATGTATTGGAATCTCTTGACGGATTCTAACTGTGTCCGCAACGGAACTCGATTCCGGAATCTATTCTTCCGTTGGCATTGATTTAATGGGCAGAACTGTGAAGGCCCAACTCATGAGATGGTGAAAATAAGTCCAGGTTTGGACAGAGTTTTCATCTACCAGGAAATTTATAACTTCTTATGATTAAGCAATTCATGTACACCTGCGTAACTTATTTCCTAGTGTTTCACTGCCATTTGGATGACCCGGCTGTAATTCCCGGTACTTCCAAGGGATCTCTCCTCGGTGGGAGGACTGGAAAGGGGTGGGCAAAAATATGACACACGAAAAACAAGACATATTGCCATGCCTAATGCTATGTAGGGAAACAGTTGGCATTTAAGCATCTACCAGTCTCTTCAGAATGTGTAATTATAGGCCCCATATGGTTTTAAAGGGAATGTGACACCATCATTTCTGCAAAACAGTGGTAAAGTCAGGTAGCGATGGTGGAGATGGATAACAACCACGCAACCTTCCTCCAAAGAATATCACAAAGGCTCAGTAGTGTTGGGATATGGTGACCTTGGCGGTAGGGAAAGGTCCCGAAATTCATCCTCGTGCTCACAAAAACAGCTCTGGACGATGCTAGCTGTGTGGGTACGGGCGATGTCGTGTTGGAACACAGCATCAACAATAGGGAACATACAGTGCTCCATGGGATGGGCCTGATCAGCCAAAATGGACACGTAATCCATGGCAGTAATACGACCTTGCAGAGAAACCGTGGGGCCATGGAACATCACGACATGGCTGCTAAAATCTTCATCTAACCCCCACCATGTTTCACTCTTGGGATGTAAACACACCCAGAAATTGGAAATAGTGTGAAACAAGACTCATCCGACCAAATGACTGTCTTGCATTGATCCATAGTCCAAGTTATTACTTCGGTACAACGTTTTTCTGTTATGGGCATTTGTATCACTGATGCGTGGTTTTGGAATTCCAGATCCCTGATTCTTCGGCTTTTTCTGTGTTGGTTCAGTGCTGGAAGAAATGAGTTTACGGGCACTCTACGACCATATTATCAGAGCGTTTTAGTACTGACAGGGTTCACGACTGTGACATTCAATTCTGCAGCGACGTTTGCAGCTGTCGTCGTCTTATATTTCATCACAATCCTTTTCAGTGTCCGTTGTTACGATCACTCAATGCACACTTTCGTACACTTTGTTACTTAGCGGACGACGTTGTACCGCTTCCTGAATCTCCAAACTATTCGGCTACATTGGATGTAGCAAAAGGTCAACAACAATTTACCCACGTTGGAAGTCATTTAGCTGCTACATAATGTGATGACAACTATACAGGGCCTGTTCTGACCGTGACTGGCACGTGCTGTGCGTGGTCGAATACAACAGCGCAACTTGCAGATCTTTATGTTCAAGGACGCATTTGTCGCGATTTTCCCAAATTTTTGCCCACTTGCTGTACTTGAGTGTGACATGATGGCTCCAAGGTTTGGAAAGCCGACAACGGCAGGGAGACCGGTGTGCAGGCGCCACGGCCATCGTAACGCATCCACATGATACCATATGGCATAGGTTGTCATGGCGGTCGATCGGCATCGCATGGTTCTCTGAGCCTACTGGCGAACCATTTTTTTGCAATTGATAATTCGTTACTGCCAGTAAACTTAGTGAAAAATGGCATTTATCAGTCCTTCGTCAGTCACAAACAAGCATTCGTTTAGCATTCCCGATTAGATGCCATAAGTAACTGTTGGACTGGAACTGTAACCCGAAATCTTGCATTTTATTGGTTAAGCTGAACATCCAGGAATGAAACATGACTTCTGACTAGTAAGAGCACTTGCCCGCGAAACCAAGGTTCCAGTTTAGGGCCCAGTATGGTACATAGTTACAATATGTCTTGCAGAGTCATCCTTTTTATGTTTAACTTATTTGGCAGCTTCAGAGACATTTAAATCAAAACATTTTGACATATTCGCTTTTCTACTTGTTAGAATTCGTATCTATGTGATATTGACATTTTCGCTGTTTTAATTGTTAGTATTAGTACCTGTGCTATCTAATATAATGCATCGTTTCAAGTCAAGTAACATAATACGTGATGTCATCCCCACAAGAACATATCCAACATCAGAAATTTTATCCCCCCAGAAAAACTCCTTAGCTCCTCACCCATGTAGTATTACTTATTGTTTAGTTGGGCTGGCGAATGTCCTGGATTTTGGGCAGAGACTTTAGTTTATAAATTGCAAGATGCAGGGGTACAACTCCTTGCAGCTAACAGAATTCACTGAGCTGGGAAAGTAGGGTTAACTCGTCAAACAGTGCAAATTTGTCATGATGTTTTGCTTTAAATCTCTCTGAAGCTGCCACATAAGTCGAAAAGCTAATTCCGTTATTTTACATCCCTTACTCTGCCCAAGACATATTCGACTTTCCTTGTGCTATAGTAGGAACATTTCCATTGTTGTTCACAGCTTTTACTCTACAATAATTTTGACATTACACTGCCTCAGTTATGCAACCAAAGTGGAGTTTTGTCGATTCTTGACAACTGATACGCTATAGATTTTTTTATTGTCTTTTGAGCGTTATTGCTTATATTGTGGCAGAAAAACCAAAAGACGACCATTAAATACATGTATTTGGGTCCCTTCTTACAAAGTCTGAATCGATTTGCATAAGTTTGAAAGATATAGGTGGCGTGCGCAGGAAAACTAGCAAAAAACGTTATTTCACAGGTAATATCCGAATGAAGATAGTTTTTTTAAAGGAAGTTGTCAATTTTTTTTGTTCATTTGAATTACTTTGAAGCGATTCTGCTCATTCAGTTCCTTTTAAGAATAATTTTGGTGCTACACTTACATCAAACTTAAACCCTGGTTTCGCGATAACGGTTACAAATTATTCAACCAAAAGAAATTCATTTCGACTTTATCCATTTACCTACCCGAGTGTAAAATTTGAACCGATTCGTACAAGATCAAAGCATGGAAGTGGCGTGCTTCAAAAAACTCCCAGGCAAGTGTGTTTTCTGCACACATTTGTAAGGAAAATCCGAACGGTGGACATACAAATGGTGCATTGTCTGAGCATTAATTCAGCCCAATTAAAATCCTTTGTGAAAGGAATTAATCGACGCGCACAAATTTTCTGGGTGCCATCTCCGGTTCGTTCTTCAAACCTAGCTTAATATTCTGGAACATAGCGACAGTGAGACAGGTGTTCGAATGGTTAGACAAATGGCCGCTGGTCTGTCCTAAACCAAAAAATTTTTACTCCACGTTCCTAGCTGAAATAGCAACCGATCACCAAGATCCCAAAACCACTATTTTTCGGATGGCCGTCTCAAACACGCTACATTTTGAATGCTAATGGTTAGAAATGTCATCACTCCAAGCTCTCCTTCAAACTTAAACAGCTAATCCTTTAACATACTTGTTGAGGTGCAGTAAACAATTGGTCTTCAACTGCGTGAGACGTTTTGTGTTTCACAGTCTGGCCTTTCGTCTGAGGTGTTACTGCTTTTTCTCACGACGTGCTTCTTCGAAGCCGACTGCATTGCGGCTCGCCTCGGGGCGCCGTGAATTGTGATGTTTGGCGGTCTTTTCCGGACACCGCGTTCAAGTAGCAGGTGCTTCCCGGCGCCTGCGTGACCAGGAAGGCAACCACAAACTTGCCACATACCGTGAGATGCGGGCCGGCGCCCAGCCGCGCCGTCTCCTTCCGGCGCAGATAAAGAATGGACGGACGGATCAGCAGGAATCCGGCGGGGAGATTCAGTTAACCGGCGCGTCTCCTATTGCTATTCCTATTCCTACTCGGTACCGCCGTCCTCGAAATGCAGGTCACGCAACATAACGTGCTGCCGGAACTTCGCACTATGGCACGCTATTTCGTTCTACTGCTGCTTGATTAATCTGAAAGCAGTCAGAGGGCTGGCGGTTTCTTTGCTCTCCTTTCAGCACCGCTTCAGGCCCCAGTTCGCTACAGAAAGAGCTCAGTATGCTTTAGAATAAGTTACGGAAAAGTAATGATAATAGTGTAAATTCTGTTACTCAAAATCTTCCTTTCACACTGCGTCACGTATCACGTGAGATTCTTCTGACATTTTTCGAGGATCGGCACCTATGTACAATGGGCAGGTGTGAAGTATACAGGAAATGTATTGGTAGTTGTGATTATGAACCACCATCGCCTGTGTATTGGAACGATAACAAATAAAATTTGCGCTGGAATAGGATTAGAATTTAGATTTCCTGCATTCTGCGAACGGTTCACTCAATTGCTTCGGCTATCTGTGCACGATACAAGGCCAGGCCCAAACTCCCATATGTCGTCGTCCATGTATATCACAACCTGCAATAGTACTCCACGTATATTCCGGTCCAGGAAGGACAAATTTATGAAGAGTCGAAGGGCTGGAATTGGCGAATAAATACGAAATAGCGGTCAGTGCCCGAGTTATTAGAAAGTACGATGCAATGTTCCTTTATAACACAGGCGCTGCTGTTTCGTAGCAGTGAAGAGATGTGAAGCGGATTGCGCTCTCATTCGCTTCCGTCCCGCGGGAGCCAGTGAAGTGTGTTATTGGCCATCCGAAAAATATTGCCTTACCCGTGAACCAGATTGTCAGCCTTGCTGTGTGTCATTGTTCGTCGGTTATAGTCTCATACCTCCTTTCTTTTTTCTTACAAGGAAGACACTGTATATTATGAAGCACTCTTTTAATGCCGATTATTAGTCAGGAACAGAACTACAAATTTGTCATTATTATTACGTGTAGAATAAGTAGTTCATGCTGTTATGCTCGTAGTATTTGTTTTCATCAGCATTTGTGCGTTGATACAAAGAACACAAGACTGTACGGTCTAAGGCGCTGCAGTCATGGACTGTGCGGCTGGTCCCGGAGGAGGTTAGAGTCCTCCCTCGGGCCTGAGTGTGTGTGTTTGTCCTTAGGATAATTTAGGTGAAGTAGTGTGAAAGCTTAGGGACTGATGACCTTAGCAGTTAAGTCCAATAAGATTTCACACACATTTTTGAACAAGAGTGTTCTTGATCCCTTAGGGGTCACACTACACACTTACGTTGGTATGGGACATAATTTCCGAATTGATTTGAAACGTAATCTTTTAATGCTCGTTTCGTGTTAAATATCTACACAAACCTTCATAAGCATTAGAATTCCGCTTCGTGGTGGAACACGTCTCATCTCTGTCGGTATTTGTTTCACCTAAACCAAGCAAACTGATAATTTATCTCGTCGTTGCAAAGTGCACGCATCAGGACACAAACCAAAGGCTATATGTAGTTTCACTGAAAAGGAAGCTATTCTGAAAAATGGGTCTAAGGAATTAAGCGAATAAGTCTTTTAGATCAAACATATGTCAAAACATGGCACAATCCAGATGGAATTTTTCACTCTGGCAGATTAAAACTGTGGCGCATCGAGACTCGAATTCGGGACTTTTGCCTTTTCCGTGCAAGCGCTCTACGGACTGAGTTACCCAAGCACTACTCGTTTGGATGGTAGGAGGTGATGTGGTGGAGGAAGTAAATCATTGGGAGGGGTCGTGAATCATGCTTGAGGAGCTCAGTCAGTAGTGCTCTTGCCCACAGAAGGCGAAAGTCCCAAGTTCGAATCTCGGCCAGGCACACAGTTTTAACCTGCTAGTAAGTTTCAAGACACAATCGTCTGTCGATATAGGAAAATAACTACACTAACAGTGACGAAGGTTTTTAAGTAAGAGTAATGAAGAATGGACATAACATATCCACAGGAATATAGGTAAAGGAATATGTATTAGTGGAAGATATCTCAACCACATTAGATATTCATAGGAATATAGGTAAACGAATATGTGTTAGTGGAAGCCATCTTAACCACATTGGTATATGGCTAGTGCAGGTGAATTTAAACAACGAATGAAATAAAATAGACAGGAACTAATAAATTGTGCAGACTTTCCCAAAACCAATTTCTATATGCCGGAAACTGGAAGTTTAGAAGCAGGTTGTATTCCCTGTTCTGATTTGCAGCAAAGAGGCGAGAAAACAACAACATTTATAAACAATAGATAATACGGAGTTCTGTGACAGAAGGTTCATTTGGTAGACATTGTGAACTGTAGTGTACGATCCGTGGAAAGTTCCATTCGATATTGCATGAAAGATTGTTGTATCATATATTCAGGTAATCACCAAAGGACACAGAAATAAATAACAAGTTAGAATTCGAGCTCATTTGTTACTTAGCTGGTTACGATATATATATCGTAAACACAAAATATGGTTCTACTATGAAATAGAAATTGAAATCATGTATCCATCAATACTTAATTCGTTGAGGAAACATAGTTGAGTATCACTTTGCGATTAATGAACTGATTGGCTTCCCATTATTGCCGATATCAAGAGCCTTATTGAACACTAACGGTGGTACAAAAGCTATACAATTTTATATATATGTTACTTGTTAATGCCGCATAAGTTACATTACTTTTTACTGAATGTCATAGTGTTTGGCTGAATCATTAACCACTTCTGTATTACTTATGTACCGGAAAACTACAATGTGTTTAGCATCGAAGTATAGTTCGGTTTGTGCATTTATCTCTAATACTGATTCATTACCTTCGGCTGGTAATGGTAACTACGAGAGAAATGGTGGTTGGAATGTTTCGCCTGCCTCTGAGTACATAAGAATTGGCAAAACAGACGCAAAGACAAACGTGTTGTTGAAGACTTTATGGAATCTTGAGGCTTTTTATCAGGGTGACGGTTTCTGAATATCTTGCCCGTGTCTGAAGTGTTTATTTAGCCTCAGCAGCATTAGAGATGCTATTTTTTATAAGGATGGGCGAAGTAAAACTGGCCCATGAAATATTTGCAATAACACTGACTAGGGATTCATCCTTGTAATAGTTTTTATTCACATCGGAGTCCGTTTCATGCCTTTTTGCCACTATATTTCGCATTGCAGGATTTGTTGTAAGTTTTGCCAAAACAGTTTGTATGTTAAACTCTTGCGATAAGAATTATGCATTACACTCGACAATGAACACGCGCTGTTTTTTTGTGAACACCGTTTCGTGTTGCACTCAACAGTCCGCTAAACACGTCACTTCCTCTCACTCACACGACCTTAATGCCATAACGGAGTGCTCGGAACAGAGCATGTGGGAGATGCACCTGACCAATCATGTGACAGCAAGCGACTGATACATCGACGTAACGGTTTGGAGATTTTTTTTGTGACGGATATGCTCCTATTCTTTAAGGATCAGTTCCGCATCAGACTTATAAATATTTTCTGGGCCAGTTTTACTTTGCCAGTTCCTTACAACAGAGGTCTGAGGTTTGAATCTTACGAACTTTCTAATGCTTCAAGTCACTAAAACTAGTTTAGGAAACTTCGGAGAATGAGCAGCCACCACTGGACACAATCGACCGGTACTGGTTACTAATTCCACTACCGCAGCAATCTATTTGCTGACGTGTTGCAGTTTGGTTGCAGAAGTAGAGTAGAAGAGACGACGAAATGGATCATAAGTAAGGACACTAGGAAACATGTTTATGACTGAAACCACATGGAAATGCATGTAGAAATGTGGATAATTCCTTAATCAACATACACTTCTTGTGTTACTGATCCTTAGCTATATCACAATTACAAAGCAAGCTATCCTTCGGCTTTAATGGTGCCTCATGTAACGAGATCTGTAGCTTCCAAATTTTCTGAGAATTTCACTGTTCCACTATGAACGATATGTTCGTTATTCCCCAACAAAAGATGCACCTCTAATAGTAAATATATGTTGTCGTGTAATTTTTATTTACATAAAGAGTTTCAAAAGCTGATGGACATAGAAAAAAATGTTCAAATGTGTGTGAAATCTTACGGGACTTAACTGCTAAGTTCATCAGTCCCTAAGCTTACACACTACTTAACCTAAATTATCCTAAGGACAAACACACACACCCATGCCCGAGGGAGGACTCGAACCTCCGCCGGGACGAGCTGCACAGTCCATGACTGCAGCGCCTTACACCGCTCGGCTAATCCCGCGCGGCAGGACGTAGAGAAAGATTTATATTCTTATCAGTGTGCATGGTTCATCATTCCTCTACTAAAATCCAGTCGCTTTTGCAGAAATGACACTCAAGTGGACTGCTGCCTTGCGGCTTGCTTCAATTTCGTGAATTATCAACTTTTAGCGTATGATTCAAATAGTACTCTGAAAAAAGTCACGAAATTTCTTTGATGTATAACCCTGTCTTGGAGCATGAACAAGTAAAGAGACATAGAGAGTGTTTTTCCCATTCTAATCTCTCATCATGCTGGCGTCTCAAGGACTGCAAATAAATCAACTGCAAGGAAAGGTTTAAATTTCTATAGCAACAGTTTTCAAGCACTGGATATCCTTTGGTACTGCCTGATACTCTCCTAGAACCTATATTAGTGTGGACGCTATTAGACGTAAACAGAGACATCAGATGTATTCCTTAATATATCCTACACATAACTTTTTTCATAGTTCTAAACACTGATACTCCTATGTGAAGTTTTATGGCTTCAAAAGACATGCAATGAGACAAAACAAAACAGACTGAACGCCTTTCTTCGGAACTGCAAAAATAGTGTGCAAGGTGACAACGAAGTAATTTTTAAAATCAGCTTCTTGAATCTATGACAACCCATGCTTCAAATTTTCGGAAGAGCAGCGTGCACGCAACCCGGAAGAGAGCGGTGACGCATAACTGCGAAAACTGCTCACCATTAATATAACAGCTCATTCGTTTCAGTGACTGAATAAAGAAGAACGAAAAATTAAACTAAGAGTCTGTTAGGTGACGCTTAATTTAACTTCAGGGAAGATAAAGGCACAAGACAAGCAGTTCTTACGTTGCGCTTGACATTGGAAGCGGAATTAACAAATGTCTATACACGTTCATAGTATTTGTCTACACTACAAAGGTATTCGACAGCTTGAAATGGTACAGGGAGTGTGAATTCCTGAAGAATCTAAGTTCGGGGAAAAGGAAGGTAATACATCATGTACGAGATGCAATATGAAGCAATGAAAGTGGAAGAGGAAGAGAAACTGTTCGTATTAAAAATAGCGTAATGCTGCTCTGTTAAGCCCGTTCATTGAAGAATCAACAACGGAAATAAATAAAAGTTTGATGAGTTGGATCGTAATTCAGTGGGAAAGAATACTTATGATAAGATTCACTGATATGGTGTTTGATAACGAATCATGGATTGTGATGCAACCAGAAAGAAGCGAAAGGAAATGTCTGAGATGTGGTGCTACAGAACATGTTGAGCGTTGACAGAAAAGACGAATTTCTTCGTAGAATCAGCGACGAAAGTAATGCCTAGAAGACACTAACTGGGAAGAATGGAGGATGGGAAGTGTAGTAAATAATGAAAGTCCTCAGAGAATGACGTCCATGGTAAGTTTCGGAATTGTGAGCAAGACCGGGGGGAGGGGGGGGGGGAGACAGAGACGAGAATAGATCCCACAAAAATGTTCAAATGTGTGTGAAATCTTATGAGACTTAACTGCTAAGGTCATCAGTCCCTAAGCTTACACACCCCAACCTAAATTATCCTAAGGAGAAACACACACAACCGTGCCCGAGGGAGGACTCGAACCTCCGCCGGGACCAGCCGCACAGTCAATAACTGCAGCGCCTTACACCGCGCGGCATAGATCCCACAATTTACTGTAGACATTGTACCAGAGTGGGTTGTGACGAGCCATCTCACATCCGTTGAAAGACTAAGTAACCGCCTTACCTGGGAAAAATGCAGTTACACAATACTGTGAGGTGACGAAACACATGAGATACCTCCTAATATCGTGGCGGACCTACTTTTTCCCGTCGTACTGCAGGAAATCGACGTGGCATAGACTCAACAAGTCCTTGGAAGTCCCCTGCAGAAATATTGAGCCCTCCTGCCTCTATAACCGTCCATAATTGCGGAAGTCGAGGATATTGTAGACGAACTGACGTCTCGATTGTGTTGTATAAATGTTCGGTGGGATTCATGTTGGCCGATCTGGGTAACCAAATCGTTCGCTCAAATTCTTCAAACGAATCGGGAACAACTGTGGCCCGGCGATGTCGCGCATTGTCATTCAAGAAAGTGGACCCCATGAATGCAGCAAATGGACTCCAAGTAGCCGCACATAGCCATTACACTCAATTATCGGTTCAGTTAGACCAGAAGACCCAGTCCATTCCATGTAAACAAAGCCCACCCTATTATGGAGCCATCATCAGCCTGCACAGTGCCTTGTTGACAACTTGGATCCGTGGCCTCATGGGGGCTGCGCCACTCACGAACCGTTTCATTAGCTCTTACCAACTGGAATCGGGACTCATCTTATCAGGTCACGAATTTCTAGTCGTCTAGGATCACGAGACGTTTAAAAGCGCGGCAGGCGATGTCGTGCTGTAAGCAAAGGCAATCGCGTCTGTCTTCTGCCGCCATAGTCCAGTAACACAAAGTTTCGCCCGTCATAACGAATAAGTTCGTCGTACGTCCAACATTGATTTTTACAGTAATTTCACACAGTGCTGTTTGTCTTCTGTTAACACTGACAACAGTACACAAACGCCGTTGCCCTCGATCGTTACGTGAAGGTCGTCGGCCATTGCGTTGTTTGTGGTGATGGGTAATTTCTGAAATTTGGTTTTCTCAGCTCACTCTTCACACTGTGGCTCTCGTAATACTGAATATACCATGCGTCTCCCTTCAACTACGATTCCACGTTCAAAGTCTGTTACTTACCGTTCCTGCAGCCATTATCACTTCATAAATCTCTTCAAATGAATCGCCTGATTACAAATGACAGCTCCATCAATGCACGGCCCTTTTATACCTTGTTTGCGAGATACTACCGCCAGCTGTATATGAGCATATCGCTATCCCATTACTTTTGGCATATCGGCGTATATGGTTTCAAAAACGTAGAGCTCCTTTCACTGTAGAATATAAGCTGTTATTGACAATTTAGAAACCATTTGGAATACAGTTTTTGCAAAGCAGTACGATATAACCACCCTATATTTAAACACATGTATATTTCTTATGCTTTTACCAAACTAATAAAATACTCGCAAAATTAGAGGTGCGTATAACAGTAAAGATATGTAGTGTTTTTGGTTAATGATGTGCGCTCCATGACAACGGCCTCATTCGGAAGAACTGAAAGATAACACGCAGCGGACAGTTTAACACCCGGTTTAATTCTGTTCGCGCAACATAAATCTCGCCGCTCGATTCGTCGGCCGACACGCGCAATGAGCACACACAGAGCGACACAAGTGCACCGGCGATCCAAAACAACCGGACCACTCGCGGGGCTTACACGAAGGGACAAAACGAACAGCATACCTGCAGGCGAGTGCCTGGTGTGGGTGTGGCCGGCAATCGTGTGCGGTAACTGCCGGTGGGATCCACGCCCGCACTACACTGTCTTACCGTTGGATCGTGCCCAGTGCAATAGACTGTCGTCAAATAGGCAGAATCAACTCTCTCATGCAAAAAAACATGGCTGTCATCAGTTACAGCTCATCTTCTGGTTTCGGAGAGAGGCTTCACAAAGGCTAGAGCAAAAACTCATTTCATCATACCCAGTTGACGCCAGAAGCGGAAATCCCCAAAGTACGAAAACTTTGGGAATTTTTGATTTCATCACTGTCACATTCGAATTCTCAGCTATTCCTGAGTTTTGAAATTGCCTGTGACTCTTTCGATGACAGTGGTGTACGTGGAAAGTGTACAGGTAAGATACATCATTCAGTTCGATTCCTCTCAATAGTACCTGGCAAGAGTGGTTAAGAATATGGTTGATCACGCTTTTAGTGATACGACCTATGTCGAAGACAATGATAATATCTAAGCCTGTCTCAAATAAGAGGCCAAATTAAACTAAGCTTCAGACGATTCTGAAACGGAAAGCTTCTGATTAGTATTTATTGCCAGTTATAGCTCATGACCGTTGCTAAGGACTATTAATGGGGAGACCACTGAGATACGTGAGATAGTTTGACTGCCAAAGGAGGAATGCTTATTGGGAAATAACTGAAGTGACACAAAAAACACCGACCGGGGTGGCGGAGCGGTTCCAGGCGCTACAGTCCGGGACCGCGCGACCGCTACTGTCGCAGGTTTGAATCCTGCCTTGGGCATGGATGTGAGTGATGTTCTTAAGTTGGTTAGGTTTAAGTAGCTCTAAGTTCTAGGGGACTGATGACCTCAGAAGTTAAGTCCCACAGTGCTCAGAGCCATTTGAACGGAAAAAAACAAGATAAGGGCGCAGGCTGAAAAGGAAGACGTAAGTAGAAAACGAAATGGGGATGGATGGATTGTGCGCAGAAGCGAACAGCAGGTTGATGAACGAAGGAGGTTGTCTGCTGTATTTCAAGGGATAAGAAAAGACCTGGACGACCTTCCAGCAGAATGTTGTAAATGGGTATAAAAAAGATGAAAGAGCACCTTGGATGCTCCTAGCTGAAGAAGGATGGTGAAATCTAGAAATTCCTTTTAAGTATTATTGGAAGTGGTAAGGGATAATGACTGCAGCTTCTGATGATGGTGAGGATGATGGTGAAGTTCATGTGAAGGTTATTTACTAGGAAATCACTTTTACAACTGGTGACGTGTTTGCCCCTGTTGTTTCCCTCTTAACATCATTTGTAGTTTTGTTTTGAACAGTTACTGTCTCACGCAACCGATAAAATTAATGTAATTTCATATTATTCTCCGTGGATTTATACTAAGCTCTACGATTGTGGAATACCACTTCAAACGTTAATATGAAATCAGAAATTAATCACTTTTGTTATCCAACTTGCACTAGTTATATTATTTATCTTCGTTTTTCTTCGAGTAATATACAGCTTTGACAGAACCATGCCATCTTTTAATTCATGTTTGGTAACTACAGACCTAAGGAAAAGGATAACAGTTACATTCACTGCTAAAATGAATCTGTTGACCTTATATTCAACTGTAATTTTTGATCTTCCTTGCATCTTCAGTTCATCTGTTACTAATTTTTTGATTTTTATTTGTTCATCCTGTACTTACCGTAGACCACACTTCAAAATTCTTGGTTTATAAAGCTTTTCTCCCTATTGAAACAGTAGAATGTACTCAATTTTAAGTAAAATAGTTGTGTTATTCTTAGACGGCAAGCAGATTCATTCCGTTTGTATAAGCCGGAGAAACAAGGTGTATGAGGGTTATAACCAGTTAACATAAGATAAGTGATAAAATTTTGCATTCTCTCAAGGTTGACACCACAGAACACGTTTGAACAGTATATATGTCTCCTGACCAAAGTTTTAACATAAAGATTGTCCGTGATGACTGGGTGTTGTGTGATGCCCTTAGGTTAGTTAGGTTTGAGTAGTTGTAAGTTCTAGGGGACTGATGACCATAGATGTTAAAAGTCCCATACTACTCAGAGCCATAAAGATTGTCAGACGTATTCTTGGCCTACAAAAGATCAACCTCATTCTCAGAGGAAATTATAGCGTCTATAGAAACAATTCGATAATTTTAACCTTGATGGATTAGGTAGACCGCAGTTGTTTGTAAATGACACCAGCTGCATTACTTTTGTGATAATAATTTGCCTTTCCGTAACGAAGCCTAAACCAAATATCGGACGGCAGCGAGGATTGTATGTAAAAGTTTCCATACTTTTACCTTGAGAGAGTATATTTATTCTTAACTAGCAGTCCCGACAGCGGTTACCCTGTTCAAATTTCAATAAATTAGATTGTGGCCGTTTTGTAAATTTGTGAAAAGTTAGTGGAAAAGTGTAAACGAGGTACAAATGAGAAAAATACGAATTTTTGAGTGAACATTGTATCTGTTAAAGATTCTCACTATGGATATTCAGTTTGAGAAGGAGTATTTCAGAAGTACACCTCGGAGGAATTTTACATGCGAGATGAATTCTATTCGTATTAGAATATGGTGTTCCTGGAATGTGATCGACGTAGAACTGTGCGATTTTGTTCCTACATTTAAGCCTCGATTGAAATAAGTCAGAATTTAGTGTCAACTAAATTATTTATTTCCTCCATTTAATTTGAAATCGCAAAGAGTTTCAAGGTCTTTTATTTACATTCCGATTTCGATTGCAAGATCTGTGTTCAAGTAAACAGTCACAAGAAAGATAAGCTTTGTTTCGATTGATTTGCTGTGACTTCATTATTTCGCTCATTGCACTGCTTTATGGTACCTGATATTTTTGATTTTGTTGTCTGGCGCATAAACAAACAAAGATGATGATTTTCCGACACGGGAAAAGGTGACATACAAAAAACATGGATTCTCAAGGTTAATGCTACACACACTCAAAGACTGCCCTGTGATCTGTTAATGTTTATTTAGTGTCATTGCGAATACTAATAGAAATAACATAACTAAATTTCATGGACGCATCGGAAGACAAAACTAAAGTATATGTAATTTTATTTTAATTTTGGGTGGAGTATTTTCTTTCAGAGTTTTCTTCAGATCTACCAATTTTTTTTCAATTAAAAATGAAATCTTTCTCATCCTGGGAGCATAAAGAACAAAAACAGAAAGTAATTCACTGAATACATCGTTCCTATAATCTGTTATCATCGAGAGTGCATCCAAAAATTATGGTTTTTGCCGTTTGTCCAAATTTTATGACTTTCTTTTGTAACCATCCTCAATTTTTTCCAGAAAACTTTTCCAGTACCATAATGAACTAAACGAAAATATTACACTTATCCAATGTTAGATTCGTGAGTGGTTTTGCATTCTTAAAAACATTGTAAGGAGAAAAGCACTTCCAAGTTATTCCCAGTTTTACAACTTTCCGGGCAACTCTTCCAATTTTTGTTTTCCCAAAATCCTAATTCTGACTATTCCGACAATATTTTTTAAAAAATTGGCCATATCGGTCCAGCCGGTCTCAAATAATGCCCATAGCAGCTTACCAACTGACAGCGTTTAATTTATATTTATGTAGATATATGAAGTACGTTGTAGTGACCAGTTCCCACGCTGAGCCGTTGAACAACAGCAAAAGATTGAGCTTTTTAGGTTATACTAATGGGAAATAAACGAAGACTGGGGCTAGATTTAGGAAGGGCGCAGGTACGAGGGAATTAAATGTAAGGTAGGTTTTTTCGTGCAACTCTCCCGTATTACTATTTCACGAGAGTGACTGACATATGTCAAAAAAGTCTTAATACGTCTTCGGTACATGCAGTGGGCAGTAGGGCGCTTGTAACCACAGGGAATGCTGGACGGTTGCTTGATGAAAAACAAGCCTAAAATGTCTTCCTTCCTTACAAAATAATAACAGTGTTTTTCTGAAACATTTCTTTATTACTTACATAAAGTTCATCTTCTCAGTAATCTTATTATTAAGTATCTACGGAAACCGCGTATCAAAAACTGGAATGGAGTGTTGGGGTTCTACAGCAGCAATAAAGTGAAACAAGTATAGAAGAAGTAACACGCAGTAGACGCCGCTGGAGTAGCTTCGTCTAGAATTACAACACTGGTATGCGAAAAAAAGAAAGTAGTTGTCCAAGCACCTATATAAGAAAAGAAGAAATGTTCAACGAAACTAAACAAAACGTAGAAGTAAGAAGTTTTTTGCATAAATATGGTACTCGGACTTTCTACTTGAGAAGGATTTGAATAAGACGATCGGAGGATAGTGAAAAAATCCACAGCAATAAAATGAAAATTTATATATTACTCAAGGAGTACACGAGAATAATTCGCTAGAGAAATTTCACGATAAGTAACATCTATGTCGCAAAGAATTAAATTCAATACCGTAGCCGGCCGAAGTGGCCGAGCGGTTAAAGGCGCTGCAGTCTGGAACCGCAAGACCGCTACGGTCGCAGGTTCGAATCCTGTCTCGGGCATGGATGTTTGTGATGTCCTTAGGTTAGTTAGGTTTAACTAGTTCTAAGTTCTAGGGGACTAATGACCTCAGCAGTTGAGTCCCATAGTGCTCAGAGCCATGTGAACCATTTTTTCAATACCGTAGACAACGATGGCATGGAGAAACATTGTTCGTTTGCGTTCATAGTTTGAGCAGGCTCTAGAGGAAGATGGGAAATTTCCACAGCGAAAGAGTCTGCTGTCAGTGAAGATCAATGGTAATGACGAAGACAATTCATTTCCACAAAATCCGCACCTTCCCTTTTTGAAAATGCCATCTCCATGGTTTCCCTTAACCTCATCAGTCCTGAGCACATATTTAATCTGCAAGAGGGCTACGTTTATGTTAGTTGTCATGTGTTAACGATAGTTAACAATGAAAGACCCTGCTAATAAATTTTAGAAACCATAGTGAATTTTTTATGGATCGTTTCACGTAGGATACCTTGCAACTTAAACAGGTCTATTATCCATACAACCATGTATTTTCTAGTTACCTTATTACATAAAGTGGTCATAAAGATTGAACATGTTTCTTACACTTGCACAACACAAATTGGTAAAAATACGAACTTGGTGCCAAACCTTTACTTTCGTTTCACGGATACATACTGTCCAGTTCAAGAATCCGAGGTTTCAGGTAAGTGCCACCACTTCTTGGAAGTTGGTATGATGACGAACAAATGAGTTTTGGCACATTTGATTTCAATCGTATTTGATACCACATGCTAGAATATGATCAGCTGCATATGCAACCGAGAACAAAATGAAACCTAGAGGTATCATATATGATATCTTAGGACTGAATAGGTTAAGCTTTTTCTTGTTTTATAACTAGTTTCAAATGTCACAAGCTAATTAAAATTTCCCTTGTTGTACAGGTTGTTTGATGATTTATTCTGGGTAGATATAGTCATCTGGATCACTATTTGCGTTAATATATATAAAAAGCTTCGGCTAGAACTGAGCGGTACATTGCTGATATAGCAGGAGAAACAGAACCTCGTCTGAATTAAAAAATTCATGATCTGCAACAACCGAGGGCTCCAAGACAAACAGCATGCAGGGCACAAACTTTGATATTTTGGTGAAAAATGTCACTCCAAAACAATGGATAGCGCACGCATGGTGACTCCCCAAGTGATGAAATTAAAATTTTGTATCACGTAAATATAAAGAAATGTAACGAATACATATTTGTTATTTCTCTTTTAATGATCTCAATTGTTAATTTGCCTGTTTTCTGAAAATATTCTGTAGTTCGCATTAGAATGCCGGTTATTCTGTGTTCTTGCAGTCGATCACGAAATTACAGATAACATATAACTTTTACTTGGCAATTTTGTTGTTAGATGCATGTTAAAGAGCTTGCTCTATGTCTTGGAGTGGACAGCAAAATACACGAGAAATAGTCGAATTTGTTTCACTGTGAGCGCTAACTCCTATAAGATAATTGTTACTTACTCTCTGTCTTCTCATTTTTTTTCCTATCATGTGTACAGCTGCTATGACAATACGTAGTTACTTCGGTGAAAGCTGTATATAATAGTAGCTTAAATATTGGTATTTTGTTTTTTCATTAAGACTCAGTTACATACCTAAATGAATTTTAGTGAAACATAATCCAGCACCGACACTTTCCACCGGTCATTTCAGCGCTTAAATTGATCAAGATGACTTCGTTGATTTCTACTTCCTAATGTGAACATTGTGCAACTGTATCACTGAATAAAGTATATCATTTGTCAGATAGGTGACACTGTTCCGAAAACTGCAAAGGGAAACATATTTAAATGACACTAAAAACTGTCTCCAAATTGTGAGAGATAAGTGTAATGGAGTTAATGAAGTTTTAGGGTGTAGAGTTTGTTTATTAATATGTTCAATAAATAAACCATTTTTATAGCCAAGGTAAAATAGAATTACTGTATCATCACTTCCATTAAATCCCGTTCAAGACTATTTCTCTACAATAAAGGAAACAAAATCAGCGACGCACTCCATAAGAGGAAAACTACTAAGACGATGGAAAAATTTACTATGTCCTGGAGATATATCAATTAACATTTTACTCCACGCTACTCGTCATTGAACCAGAAATTTGTTTTTGAAGTGCATCAGTTTAAGCTGTTGTACGTCGATTATATGAAAAATCCAACATAAGAAACATTAATCGTTTCACGCAACTTAGATTGATTACCTAGCACGAAAGTACAAGTACGTGAAAGCAAACTTATAGTTTCGACAAATGTCCAGAATAAGGATAAGAGAAGGAACTTGGTCGAAAACACTAAGACAGTTGAACTAGAAAGATTAATGTCAGCTCCAGATATCAGTATGATGTGGATATACACTACAAATGATAACTATCAATAGATTTTAGCTTAAGTACCTTAAACATTCCACTGTTGCAATATTCGAACCAAGGCAATCGGATATCCACGCAATGTGTTCTGTCCGTAGTCATGTGAGAATCTATTGAGATCTCAATACATACCTGTGGAAAAATAGGGAAAGTAAATAGATGTTCATGAAAATGAATCACGCTTTCTAATCCATTAAATCTGGTGCAGTGAAACCTAAATATTATGTAAATACCTTTCCACAAGAAGAAACGTTCCTCCAGTTTTCTAGCTTGGACGATCACAGATACTTCATATATACGGAAGTGATCAGGAGAATTAAACTTATCCCACTGAGAGACATGATCAAGCTAAACTGTATTTTGAGGATACAGCGTTACTACTTGACGTTAACTCTCATTTACTGCTTCTATATTTTGCGAATCAGTCGTCCTACTCAGCTTAGAGAACAAAAGATATTACACACAGTTAGTGAGCAACGATAACAAATACCGGAATCATTTTAAACGCAGAGGACGATGAATATCTGTCACAATCGGATTAGTTACTTACTAATAAGCTCTCCATATCTGCATCATAAGTCATCTATTTCTCTCCACATGGAAATAGATTTAAGGATATATTACTTTCATTTACCAGTTCGCTGCGTTGTAAATCCTGCACCCATCTGAAACTGAAATTTTCACGTACGTTCCCAGGGAACTGATGAATATGTATCCTCTTATTAGCGAGTAACATGGTGACGTGGTATCGTTTTTCTCGTGACTTCATGTCAGTTTCACTGCTGGAGCGGTTGCAACATCAAGCGTTTCACAAGGAAAATAAACGAGAGAGAAAATACGTCTGGATTCGTGCGAGAACGATGTTATTTGCTAGCATTAAAGTCTTTGCTCTTTGTCTTTAATATGACGTACTACCAACAGAATTATTAGCCACATTTTAGGTTTACGTGTAACTGCTGTTTATATTGTGACGCTACAATAAAATAAAGACACGAAAAAGTGTTGTTCTTCTGCTGTCTGGGTTCTGCTTTAACGTCCCGCTTAAAATCTTCGCATCTTACTTTATTTTATGCTGGATTCGCAGACGGTATTAACTCTTTGAAATGGCATGTATCAGATGCATCAAATGTATCACATTCAGAATCGTTAACGTTGTCACTGCAGGTAAATCTTTGAACATTTTTAGTGGATTGATAGGTATACAGCCACTTCAACTATAAACACTGCCTCAGTCATTGATTATTTATGTAATTCACTCCCCATCGGAGTAAATAATTAATAAATTTTGCAACATATTTGTTGTACACCGGGACAAACAGAGAACACAAATATGATGTTACTACCGTTCTTCTTTTTTCTCTTGAATAGCCGTGTAACTATCTGAAATGCAATAACTGAATAAAGACAATTCATATATCACTAAACATTAGTTATAACAATCACACAAAATTTTGATGAGTGTGGTAATTTTACAGGATGTTATGGCATTTTTGTATAAAAATTCCTGAATGCCCCGTGCTCTGCAGCTTAAAGATATTCTGAACACCCTGAGGGGCACTTGAAATGTTTATTTGCCAAACCGGTGTTAAGATGTATAACCCATCGACAGTGGTATCTGATGCAGAGGAACAAACAACTGCATGTACGTTAATTTCTGCAACAATACAACTGTATACATTATACGAGAAATGAGTAACTCCACTTGTGTTATGTACCTCTACATGCGCGTTAGTTAATACGATAGGCTATGAAAACCGCGTTATCACATAGTGCATGTATGTTATTGCTGTCAAATCTAATGTAGACTCTTTGCCAGTTTCATGTTTACACTATAAGGCAGTTATGTCAAACGTGATCACGAGTTATCACTAAATAAGATTCGACAGCATTAACTTACATGACAACATATTGTAGAAATAGATGTTCATACAGTTGTTGTCTGTTTCTCTGTAGCAAAAGCCGCTGAAGAAGGGTTATATGCGGGATTAACAGGTTGGTTGATAAATATTTCAAGCGCCGTTTATGGTGTTTTAAATATGTCGTTTAGTAAATCGTATTTCTAAATGTATTACGTTGTAATATTTCTAAAATAAACGTTCACAGTAGTAGGTGAGTCAAATGATATACAACAGATGAAGATAGAATTAACGTCACATTTCACGTGGGCGCCACTATATTTACAATACATTTTAACATACGACTGAGTCCTCTAAAGTAGCTCTGTTAATCGTAACAAATTTCTACTGAGATTTTTTTTCGGAAATGTAATGTTATTCTCCCTGATCAAACGTTACCGGGAATTTAAGTACATACTTCTAAGGGAAATTGATATGTAACGGTCATCTACCCTTCTTTCTTTTTAATAGTCCGCAGCTCGTGGTCTTGCGGTAGCGTTCTCGCTTCCTGCGCACGGGGTCCCGTGTTCGATTCCCGGCGGGACTAGGTATTTTCTCTGCCTCGTGATGACTGGGTGTTGTGTGTCTTTCATCATCATTTCATCTCCATCGACACGCAAGTCGTCGAAGTGGCGTCAACTCGAAAGACTTGCACCAGGCGAACGGTCTACCCGACGGGAGGCCATAGCCACACGGCATTTCCTTTCCTTTCTTTTTAATATATAGGATTAATAAGCAAAAGTCTAAATGCAGTGCAAAAGTATTATAAAGATCTGTTTAGAGTATCAAGTGGTTTTAATTACACCATGCGAGCGCATTTTGCATTCAGTTGTGCATATCAGTAAAATGGTGGTTACTGCACAAACACCTCTCTCCATAACCATGGGATGAGGTCTAAACTGAACTTATATTTCCCAAGAAAGTAGGTACATAAAAACTCAAAATAGCATTTTTAGCAGGAAATAAAACTGTGCAATAAATTTCCCAAGTGGGTTACAGAGATTACAAGATGAATTTATGTATAAATGCAGTTAAAATGTACCGGGGATCCAAAATTCATTATAAATTTGAAAACTGAATAAATCATGGAATAATGTAGATAGAGAGGTACAAATTGACACACATGCTTGGGATGACATGGTTTTTTTTAGAACCACAAAAATACAAAAGTTCAAAAAATGTCCGATCGATGGCGCTTCATCTGACCAGAATAACATTAATTAGCATAACAAAGTAAGACAAAGCAAAGATAATGTTCTTTACAGGAAATGCTTAATAGCTCCACCATCATTCCTCAACAACTGCTGCAGTCGAGGAATAATGTTGTGAACAGCACTGTAAAGCATGTCCGGAGTTATGGTGAGGCACTGGCGTCGGACGTTGTTTTTCAGCATCCCTAGAGATGTCGGTCGATCACGATACACTTGTGACTTCAGGTAAGCCCAAATCCAATAATCGCACGGACTGAGGTCTGGGGACCTGGGAGGCCAAGCATGACGAAAGTGGCGGCTGAGCACACGATCATCACCAAACGACGCGCGCAAGAGATCTTTCACGATACTAGCAATATGGGGTGGAGCGCCATCCTGCATAAACATCGTACGTTCCAGCAGATAATTATCAGCCAGGTTGGGGATGATGCGATTCTGTAACATATCGGCGTACCTCTACGCCGTCACGGTAGCACTTACAAAACCGCATTTTCTCGACGAAAAAAGGCCCGATAACGGTAGATGTGGTATATCCAACCCCTACCGTGACTTTCTCGTCGTGCAATGGAGTTTCCACGACAGTTGTAGGATTTTCGGTAGCCCAAATTCTGCAGCTGTGGGCGTTGACTGACCCTGGGAGCGTGAAATGAGCTGCGTTGGTCAACAACACATTACTCAACCAATCGTCATCTTCCGCCATCTTTTGAAACGCCCACACCGCAAATGCCCTCCGCTTCACTAAATCGACAGGTAACAATTCATGATGCCGATGGATTTTGTACGGATAGCATCGGAGGGTATGCCTCAGTGCCAACCACACAGTAATGTATGGAATGCCGGTGCGACGTGCGACTGCACGAGCGCTGACTTCCCTGTGCGTAGACGAACCCGCTACAGTCTCCATTTCTTCCTGAACTGTCTCGGCAGCATTACGCCTTGTGCTCGGTCGGCCACTATGGGGTCTATCGTCTAAACAACCCGTGGCTTCGAACTTCGAAATCATTCTCGCCACAGCTGAATTTGCCAACGGACGTTTACCCGTTCGAATCCCCTTCCTATGGCGATAGTATCGTAACGTTGAGCTAGCACATTCCCCATTCTGGTAATACAGCTTCACTAAAAGCGCCTTTTCAGGTAACGTCAACATGCTGCGACTGCTGGAGCATCTGATTCTCTCTCTCATTACAGCTTATTTTATACACGATTGGCATTCGCAGTCACTGACGTTTTTCTGTCCAGCGCTATCCGTCGGACATTTTGTGAACTTTTTTTTGTTTTTTTTTTTGTTCTAACACAACCCCATGTCATTCCATGCATGTGTGTCAATTTTTACCACTCTATCTACATTATTCCGTGGTTTATTAAGTTTTAAGATTGATACTGACTTTTTGATCACCCAGTACTAATTAAGCGTACATTCTATACAGTGAAGGATACACAAGCATATAAACTGAATAAGGTAGCAACGTTTATAACAGAACATTGCATTCGGAAGGATGGAGGTCCAATCTTCGTATGGCTACCCAGAGTTAGCTTTCCGTGGTTTCTTTTAATTACCTCAGGAAAGTGCCGAGGTGGTTCCTCCTCGAAGACCACAGTTGGCTACAATTCCCATCGTTATCCAACTAACCATTTAATTACGATAATTCCTGTCCATATGAGTTATGTTATTTTTGTTGTTATTTATTTGTAATTCCTCGACGCCTGAGACGGTCTTATAACTGCAGCAATCTGGTACGCTGCCAGATCACGGATTTACTGTGTCCTTTTCTTCGTTGTTTGATGTTCAACTTGAAAACGAAAGATTTCAGAATTGAAGCGTAACAATATGAAGAATAATAAAGCAACTAACTCGCATTTTCTGAGGCAGTTTCATATATTTTCAGACTTCGGAGTTTTGTTTTAAGCATCGGAACATCTCCTTTAACTAATGGTTCATGGTTAGTCGTTAAGAATCAGCATTCGGATACGACCGGTTATATCAATGTAACTAATTATGGATCGACAGAGACTAACTAATTTCGAGTTAACATTGAAGCTGACTGTTGACTATACGTCTACAGACAATACAGAGTGCATTCCACATCACTGATACTTACCAATAAATAAAAGACTTCTTGTAGAAATGTTAAACAGGCAATTAGTTGTAAATTGAAAGCTTCATAAAAACACCTTTTCCATGATTTCAACGTTTGTGGGAAGTCTTCAGCAGAGGGAAATATAGACAACTTGATTACAAGTTATGGCTGAGGTAAGTTAAAATGTAGCCGAAAAGCATCAGCCAGATATAAAATTTCACCTCCATTATAAATTAAAATATACAACATGGCTGAAGTAATGTAGTATTTTCTCAACGATGTACAGCTGGTGTCATGTGCATGTTTCTATTAATTATGGAGATGAAATTTTATACTTGGTGACGCTTATTGGCTATATTTTAACGTATCTTCGCCACAACGTGTAATCCAGTTGTCCGAATTTCCTTGCGAGAAAGACGTTTATGTAACCTTCCAGTTCGCAATTAATTGCCTGTTTACAACTTCTGCTAGATTTTATTCTATGGTTGCTGCTCAAGTTATATACAGAATTAAAAGACTACTTATTAAACTTCCAATTAATCTCAGTTATAGTTGAAATACTATGGGGAACAATTTACTTGCTTTATTGAAAGGAATGATGAATATTATTTACTGATGCATAAAAAATATCCCAGAGAATGGTTATTGTATCTGTTACCAGGCAGATTACACCACCACTATACTATACGATAGTAGCGGGTCACTACAGTTTCTGGTGGAAAATGTGCTGACATCAGCACCAGCACTTTCTCCTCAGCAGTTGTCATACTACAGCTGACACAATTATGCATGTTACACACAAGACTTGTGTCAACGTTATGGAGAGGAGGCCCGCCATCTGCAGTGCTGAAACAGTTGTGCTTGTTATATTTCGCTGATATCGTCATTATCAGCTCCCTCCCCCCCCCCCCCCTTTCCCACTCCCACCGTGAGTGATCCCGCCCCTGCACCCTCGCTCTGTAACCAATTTCATGAAATTTCAGCTCCCTACCCCTCAACCATCTTGTTTATAATAATCTGATTGCATGTGCGCTATCATCTGCTGCCCAGCAGGCAAAATCCAGTGCTGCAGGACGACACTCAGACATTCCCATCTGAGCACTACAGCAGTAGCAGTCACCCTCCACAAGATGTCTTCGTGACCTTTCTGAGCTCATGTCATCTGTAGTCACACACTAGTAAAGATTATTACTTAAAATAATCTTATTTGAAACATGGGTGTGTACAGAGCACCTCGAGTTACTGCTGCTAATAAGGCGAAATCTCTGTTCATTTATCATCTGAACAGGAGCGACTTCAGTAATGGATAGAAACTGTGATTGCTGTGCAGATGCGACCTAAGTTGGTGACCCTTCCCTCACATCTCCAGGCAGTGTTGGATTCTGTCACACAACTTCTGGCTGCTGCCAAAGGGCATCGCTGTGGGGGGTCAGATGCGGGGTAGGAGGGATGTCGAGCATGTCCCACATGATCCCGTGTTCGAGTGGGAGATCATTCCAAAGAATGGCAGGCAGCTAAAGACTTCCCGATGGGCTGATCGAAGGGCCTCCTCGGTTCGTTTGACGAACAGGTTTCGGGCTTTATCTGTGGCTGACGAAGTCTCTGAGCCAGATCAGTTTTCCACACTGTTCCAGAGGAAGCTCTTCTCGGCCCACAAGGTCTGGACATTCACAGAGGCTGGGTTTTCTGGTAGTTGGGCGCGTAGTGGGGCCCCTTAGGATCATGGCTGCCAAGGAGGGGAAGGAAGCCAGTGTGCACTCCATTTGCATACTGGGTGAGACTCATTCCACATGTGGAATGGGTACTTTTGGATGCCATGAAAACTACCAGGTGCAACCAACTGCTGGTGGTGGCCCATGTTGGTACTAATGAAGTGTGTCGCTTTGGATTGGAGGAAATTCTCTCTGGTTTTGGGCGGCTAGTGCAAAGATAAAGACCGCCAGTCTTACTTGCAAGATTAAGAACTCACCATCTGCAGCATCGTTGATAGAACCGACTCTGGTCCTTTGGTGCAGAGCCCAGAGGAGGGTGTGAATCAAAGGCTCAGGCGGTTCTGTGACCATGCAGGCTGCAGATTCCTTGACTTGCGACATGAGGTGGTTGGTTCCGCTTAATAGCTCAGGAGTCTACTACACACAGGAAGTGGCTACACGAGTAATGGGGACTGTGTTGGAGGGACTGGGCGGTTTTTTAGGTTAGAGGGCCTCAGGAAACCATCTAAAAGAGGGAAGGTAAAACACAGTAAGGTAGTTGCCGAAATGCTCGGTATTGTAGTTGTAAATTGTAGCAGCTGTGTTGGGAATGAACCAGAGCTCCAAGCCCTAATAGAAAGCACTGAAGCCCAAGTAGTTATAGGTACAGAAAGCTAGCAAAAGCCGGAAATACGTTCAGCCGAAATTTTTTCAAACGATCTAACAGTGTTCAGAAAGGATAAATTAAATACAGTTGGTGGTGGAGTATTTATTACGGTCAGAAGTAGTTTACCTTGTAGTGAAATTGAAGTGGATAGTTCCTTCGAAATACACATCAGAAAAAGCTTTGCATCACCTCGGTTCCAAGAGTACCGGAAACAGTGCAGAAATCTGGAATAGGGATCAACACAAACATCATTTGCGGCTTTTATATTGCTCAGGAAAACCACACATTGCATATTGTACAACGATACAGCGAGTCCTGCACAGGTGGTGGTGGTCCAGATTGCTGTATACACTGGTACCTCTAATACCCAGTAACACCTCGTCTTGCATTGATGCTTGCCTGTATTCGGCGTGGCATACTGTCCAAAAGTTCGTCCAGGCACTGTTGGTTCAAATTATCTCAATCCTCAACAGCGATTCGGCGTAGATCCCTCAGAGTGGTTGGTGGGTCACGTCGTCCATAAACAGCCCTTTTCAGTCAATCCCAGGAATGTTCGATAGGGTTCATGTCTGGAAAATATGCTGGCTACTCTAGTCGAGTGATGTCTTTATCCTGAAGGAAGTCATTCACAAGGTGTGCACGACGGGGGCGTGAATTGTCGTCCATGAAGACGAATGCCTCTCCAATAAGCTGCCGATATGGTTGCACTATAGGTCGGGGGATGGCACTCACGTATCGTACAGCCGTTACGGCGACTTCCATGACAACCAGCGGCATACGTCGGCCCCAGATTACGCCACGCAAAAGCAGCGGGCAACCTCCAGCTCGCTGCACTCGGTGGACAGTGTGTCTAAGGCGTTCAGCCTGACCGTGTTGCCTCCAAACACGTCTCCGACGATAGTCTCACTGATGGCATGCGCGACACTCATTGCTAAAGAGAACGTGATGCCAATCCTCAGCGGTTCATTCGGCATGTTGTTGGGCCCACCCACACCGCGCTGCATGGTGTCATGGTTGCAAAGATGGACCTCGCCACAGACGTCGGGAGTGAAGTTGCGCATCATGCAGCCTAATGCGCGCAGTTTGAGTCGCAACACGACGTTCTGTGGCTGCACGAAAAGCATTATTCAGTGTGGTGGCGTTGCTGTCAGGGGGTCCTCCGAGCCATAATCCATAGATAGTGGTCATTCACTACAATAGTACCCTTGATCGGCCTGCGCGAGGCATGTCATCAACAGTTCCTGTCTCTCTGTATCTCGCCCATGTCCAAACAACATCGCTTTGATTCACTCACAACGCTACTGCCTGGACAGTTTCCTTGTTGAGAGCCCTTCGTGGCACAAAGTAATAATGCGGTCGCGATCGAACCGCGGTATTGACCGTCAAGGCATGGTCGAACTATTGACAACACGACCCGTGTACCTCCTTGACTGGAAGTGGTCGGCTGTCGGACCTCCTCGGTCTAACAGGCGCTGCTCATGCATAGTTGTTTACATCTTTGAGCGGGTTTAGTGACATCTCTGAACGGTTAAAGTGACTGTGTCTGTGGTAAATACAACATCCACAGTCAATGTCTATTTTAAGGAGTTCTGGGAACCGTGCTGATGCAAAACCTTTTTCCATGTGTGTAGCATGTGTAGAGGTTATACTTGACAATCGGACTAAAGCATTAATTGGAGCGTTTCACTGACCACCGATATCGTTGCTGAACAGTTCAAAGAAAACTTGAGTCTCATTTCAAATAGGTACCCCAACATACAATCATAGTCATTGTTGACTTCAGTCTACCCTAGATATGCTCTAATAATTATACGTTTAAAGCCGGCAGCAGGCATAAAACGACATCCAAAATTGTACTGAATGCTTTCTCAGAAAATTATTTTGAACAATTATTTCATGAGCCCAATCGATGCGTAAATTGTTGCTAAATCATACTTGACAACTTAGGAACAAGTATCCTGGGCAAATAGGGAGTATCATGACAGATACAGGGGATTAGTGACCACAAGGCAGTTGCTGCTAGGCTGAATACCGAAACGCCCACCACTATAAGAAAAACGCAAAGTACATCTATTTAAAAAAAGCTGATAAAAATGCTCTTAATGTCTTTTTAAGTCAGTCTCCACTCCTTCCGTTCTGATCATGTAAGCGTATAAAATATGTGTTATGATTTCAAAGAGATAGTATTGACCGCAATTGAGAGGTTTATACCACATAAATTAATAAGTGATGGTCTGATCCCCCATGATACACTAAACGGGTCAGATCGCTGTTGCAGAAGCAACAAAAAAGCTTGCCATATTTAAAACAACGCAAAATCCCCTAGATTGGCAAAGTTTTGCAGAAGGCTGTAAGATGGCGCGTACTTCAATGCGAGATGCTTATAATAATTTCCACAACGAAACTCGGAATCTGTCGAAAACCCGAAGAGATTCTAGTCTTACATAAAGCGCACCAGTGACAAGACACAATCAACACCTTCACTGTACGATAACAACGGTGAAGTCACTGATGGCAGTGCCACTAAACCAGAGTTATTAAACACGGTTTTCCGAAACTCAGTCATCAAAGAAGACGATGTAAATATTCCTGCATTACAAACAAGAACAGCTGGCAAGATGAGAAATATTGAAGTAGATGTCCTTGGTGTAACAAAGCAGCTTAAATCACTTAATAAAACCAAGAGCTCCGGCCCAAATCACTAAAGTCAATTTGCAGTATGGTTTTGGAGAATATGAACATTATGAATTGCCTCGAAGAAAACGAATGACATATAGTCAGCACGGATTCAGAAAGTATTGTTCTAGCGAAACACAACTAGCTCCTTATACTCATGAAATAATGAGTGCTATCGACAGGGATGTCTAATTGATTCCATATTTCCAGAAGTCTTTCGACATCGTTCCTCACAAGCGTCTTCTAACGAAACTGCGTGCCTACGGAGTATCGCCTCAGTTGTGCGACCGGATTCGTGATTTCCTGTCACAAAGGTCGCAGTTCGTAGTAATAGACGGAAAGTCACCGAGTACAACCGAAGTAATATCCGGGGTTCCCCGAGGAAATGTTATAGGCCCTCTATTGTTCATGATCTATATCAACGACATAGGGAGACAATTTGGGTGGCTCTCTTAGATTGTTTGCAGATGATGCTGGCTTTTACCGTCTTATAAGGTCATCAGATGATCCAAACGAATTGCAAAATGATTTACATATGATATCTGTATGGTGCGAAAATTGCCAGTTGACCTTGAGTAAAGAATAGTCGGTCGCAGGTTCGAATCCTGTCCCGGGAATGGATGTGTGTGATGTCCTTAGGTTAGTTAGGTTTAAGTAGTTCTAAGTTCTAGGGGACTGATGACCTCTGAAGTTAGGTCCCATAGTGCTCAGAGCCATTTGAACCATTTCAATTACAAGTAACCTAAATTGGGACGATCACATAGATACTGTTATGGTTAGAGCAAACCAAAGACTGCGATTCATTGGCAGAACACTTAAAAGGTGCAGCAGGTCTACTAAAGCTACAGCTTACATCACGCTTGTCCGCTCTATTCTGGAGTATTACAGCACGGTGTGAGATCCTCATCAGGTGGGAACAACGGAAGACATCGAGAAAGTTCAAACAAGGGCAGTTCGTTTGGTTTTACCGCGACATTGGGGAGGTAGTGCCACAGACATGATAAATAAATTGGAGTGGCAATCATTAAAACAAAGGCGTTTTTTGTTACGACTGGATCTTCTCATGAAATTTCATTCACCAGTTTTCTCCTCCGATTGCGAAAACATTCTGTTACCACCTATATACAGAGGGAGAAACGATCATCACGTTAAAATGTGAGAAATCTGGGCTCACATAGAAAAATGTAAGTGCTCGTTTTTCCAGCTACCTGTATACTTGATCTTTGTTTCTTATTACTGTCCATCGGTATATGCGAAGTACATGTTGAGACAAACAAATGATTACAGTTTCAGAATATGTGGAAGATTTATTCAAGTGAAAGAGCTGCACAAACTGTGGAAGTCAATAACACGTTGGCACACCTCTAGTCCTGTTATTCGGCCAGGCACTGGCTGACAGAATTACTGGATGTTCTCCAGAGGGATAACGTGTCAAATTCTCTTTAATTGGCGCGTTCAGCTCAAAATCCTGAGCTGGTTTACCCATAATCCTCTAAACATTCTCCATTGGGCGAGATACTACAACCTCGCTGGCCTAGCTACAGTTTGGCAGGCACAAAGAGAATCACCAGAATCAACCGCCTGGCGTGGTCGGGCACTATATAGCTGAAACGTTACCCCGTTATGGCCTGCAATCTCATTCACTGGAGTAGAAATGTCTTCAGTGATGATACGCTCTCCTAACTAAGTCCTGATGACGAACGAGGACGTGTATGGACACGCCCCAGAGACAGGTGGGATTCCAACCTGAGTGTCACTCGGTATACGGCCCGACAATCAAGAGTGATGTAGTGGGCTGCCATTTCTTTTCATACCAAAACCCTTTTGATCATCATCCGCGGCACACTTACAGCACAGTGGAATTCGATGATATTCTACGCCATGTTTTACTACCATTTACAACAAGCTATCCTGGGCTTATACAGTATAATGCCATTTCCTCCGACAAAACGCTGAGTACAGCCATAAGTGCAACACGAAACAACCATGTTTTTCCAACATTCACGTGACTTTAGCCCAGAGATGTTGGAGCCACGAAAATGACGTCAGGGCCAGTCTATTATATTTATGGTCGAAGATTATATTATAAACGATGTATGTCTCTGACGGGCTGTGGAAAGGGGATCGCTGACTGTGCACGATCACAGAGCCAAAGATATTGCTTCGGGTCAGAGATTGTAGAGTTGTAGTACGGCCCGTTTCACACTGGGACACAGGTGACGGTCACCAGCGACGGTCACCGACAGAGATACATTCGTTTGAACTGGAGCGTTCACACCGGGACACTACACCGCCACACCGCCGCCGCTGTGACCCAGCAGTGACTCATCCTCGCCACATGCGACAGACAGTGTCACTGTGTTCACAACAGTCACAGCCGGACGGCCATTAGTTTGAACTGGAGTGTTCGCACTGGGACACAGATCACAGACACACCGCTGCAGATTTGCCGACAGACAGACAGTCGTTTTCTGAGACAGTGCCACGAAGCAATCATTGTATATTATACTGTACATATTGTAGCCATGAGTTTAAACTTCATTAACACGGAAGGTCTTACAAGTGAAGTGTAAAGTCGTCTTGCTATTTGCAATGTCAGAAGCGATGACTGAGCAACAAAATGGTGAAAACCAATATATGGCAAGAAGTTTGTGCCTGATTTCAATGAGAAGAGAATGGATGAAAAAAACAAAATTGGTAGGTTCTATGTTCTATTTTCAAATTTAATACCTTATTTTTCGGACCACAACAGACTCAAGGAATTTAATTGCCACCCCTGTACGAGGCTGGGAGGGTAGTAACCTTTAAGCTCATTTGCATCCTTCATCCCATTTCTTTTGCGTTAACCAGTATCAAGTGCACCGTTATGCAGCCTTAATGCGAGAAGAAGGGACAAAAAGGATGAACGTGGAAACCGTGAACTCACCCCTACAGTTGAATGAAAAGAAAATTTAACAAAATACTTTTACTTCAATATTTTCATAACAAAATTAAAGATGTTTCTTATCGTCGCATTAAGGCACTCCGCCTTATGCTCCGAAAAATACAGTTAAAATATTATTCCTAGTTACAATTATTTACGCATATGTGGCTACTACAATAGTGAATTTTATTTATTGATCGTAATATTATTGAGGAACAAGTTCCTGACACTCGATAATTTTAATTGTAAGTTCCAATCAGTTCATTGAATGCAACAATATGACTTGTTACAGTGAACATAGTAATAATTGCACAATGCACATCACAAATACTATGCCAGATGAACAATGAGGCCTAACCACGCTAACGTTCACATAACATTTCTAGCAATTACATTTTTTGCAGCTGCCAAGGCACTTCACCTTCAGGGCTAATGAAGCAGTTCGCAAAATCATCTCTGATACCGTTTGCAATATTTCCTCCACGAACTAAACAAGGTGACATGTCCTGCAATTCCTGATTGGTTATCGTGTCCTCAAACTCCATCCCATCGCGATCACGCACAAGTTACGGAGGAGGCATCATGTCTTTGAAATAGACACTGTTAAATCTAATTTAACACGAGTAGTCTATGGAAAATGCGCAACCTGTTGCAACAATTCTAAAACTACACTCAATGTACCTTCTTGCTCTGGACAGTCTATAGTTAAACACACGTGTTTTAACGTCTAAATACTTTCCTCCAAAAGGGCGTAGAATAAATTTTAACAACCCGAAACCATCATCACCTACTACCGAGAATGGCATAGGTCTTTCAAAACTTAATGACAGTGGTTTGAGTGCAGGGAAATCTAGCCTACCATCTTGTATTTTTTTTATCTAACACTGAATTACGAAACACAGTTCAGTTGGACGATTTGCCATACGCTCCAACGTATATAAACAAGAATTTGTACGTCGAATCACAAACAGCCAACCACAGAATGGAAAAATAGTTCTTATAATTGTAGTGGACTGAACCACTGGATGTGAGTTTTATAATTCTGATGTGCTTTCCGTCCACTGCACACACACAATGAGAAAGGTTGGCCCTTTTGTGGAATCCTTCAGCTGAGGTAAGCCATGGCTCTTTCGAGAGGAGAGGAAAACATTTTGACTTCGCCATGTGGCGACACAATCGTACGGGGCAATCGCTATTTGTGCAATTATTGTTATGGAAGTAATGTTTGTTAAGCATAGACTGTTTCAAATGTTTACTCCTGCGAGAAAGAGTAATCAAAAGGTTGTCTTCGTTTAGAGGATCACTGGCCTGTACATGAAAGGCAGAAAATGCAATAACTGAGCCGATATAATCATGGGGATGCAGCTCTAAGGGCCATGAATGTAGCTGGGGAATTTGGAAAGGCAATTTTAGACAATTGTTGGTCTTGTGGGGTGGAAGTAAGACTAAGAGACATTTCTGTTCTTGATACACTGGACCTTTCACACAAAGATTTCAGAATATAAATGCCACAAGCTATTAATCAGGCAGGTGGATCACGTCAGCATAAGGATCGATTATCAACAATTGAGATTATTGTGGGACTAGGAATGACATAACAGAAGACATGTAAAACAGCTAGCATATGAATAACCACACAGATAACAGGAACAGTAATGGCAAGTTTGAGAATGAAAGACAGGAGCGACAGTGGGATTCTAATGCTTACATAATGTTGTGAGACGTAATGTAATGCGTTTACTGTGAGTTAAATTTTAAAACACAGTTGCAACAAAATGTCTAACTGTAAAGATTGATATAGACACTACTGCCTTGTAATAAATAATCTGAAGGTGGCTATTTAACTTGCTGAAAGCATGAGTACAATTATTAGAGATAAAGGTTAATAAAGTGTTCTCGCCTCATGAACGTGGGATGGGTGGAGTGGTTCGTGTATATGAGTGTATAATATGAACTACTACTCTTTTTCGTCACCAGTTCCGTTTTCAAGTTTTGTACTTGCAGTTCACAGAATAACGCAGTAAAGGTAGAAACCAGAACAAATATGAAGTCATCATTTACAGCAGAAATGAAAGTTGAGTTTCATTGGCTAACTATACTCTCTTGAGACCCGAGAGAAAACTTTAAATATGGAGTTGGTGTCAAAAGATTTAAAGACACGTAAAAATTAACGTGATCTGCAAATACTTTAAGAGAGTGGAAAAGTGATGCGAACCTTATAATGTTGTGAACATTTAATATAATCCATGAATCCTATATATGTGTCAAATGAAATGCACACTAATTACTGCAAATCTGGTGCTATGTGTGGCTGCATTGTTCGACAATGGTCTAATCGCGCAGATATGAATTGTTGAAGCTGTTGGATGGAGGCGTTTTAGTGCAGAAGATGGTGTTGGACGCTTGTACATGGATACTCAGTGACTGCACCATAGAGGCAACAAATCCCGCAATTTCACGAATGCTCAAAAGTTAGTGTTAAATAAGTATGAACTATAGCAGATTTTTGAAATGAACGGTATGGTACTGCTTTTCCGAATTTCACTAGATGACAACGTCAACAGTATTTTACGATCCGTTGTGCACTAACCCATTTTATTTGGGGAACTTAAACTGATCTCTTTACGTTGCACCAATGTTAAATGTGTTCCACTGTCGATGTTGCATGCTGCTTTCTCGAGCCATCTTTTCCATCTGATGGTGTTAGCTCTAATCCCCTCCAAATATCTGCTGACATCCCTCACCGGTTCATCTCTCTCTTCTACATACCATTTCAACATGCTGCTAACAGAGCTCATACCATTCACCTGTCACACTTGGGCGCCAACTGCCGACGAGAACAGAAGAAATGTCATTATTTAAAAGTTTCTTACCAATACCTGTACAATAGACTCTGCATCCTCAAGTACAATAGAACATTTGGATTAATTAAATGTTGATTATATCTATTAAAAGTAACTGTAGATGTAGCAATTGTGGAACTCCGGGTCGTTAGGTTCGCTCGGTTTTTTTCAGGTTCTTTTCTGTGAGCTGTGCCCCAATAGGATCCTGGAGTTACGGAATCCCAACCCTGAGCAACGCAATTGTACTTCAAGACACTTTATAATCTTATGAAGAAAAGAGAACAAAAGCAAACTACCTATCCTGAACTGTCTACCAAAAGAAATCATGAAATACAACGCATTTATGTGCCGTTATAACTCCTGGAAGAAGGATTCAAGAAGTTTCAAAAATTCACTACCCACATTAACTAACTGCATATCTGATTGTGATTAAAACCTTATTTAATTCCATGTCCAGAGGACGAAGATTCACTACAATCATGAGCTCATTATTACTTAATGGCCTCCAGCCATATGATATCGAACAGAGAATAGTAGCACAAATATTTTATAATCAAAAGGTTTTTATTTACATCGGGGACCGTATAGTATATCGTGGAATAAATAATATTCTGAAATGTCATACGCAATAGATGATATAATCAGTGCAGCAGCAATCTGGTGCTCTATCCGACAACAGATTTACTCTCTGCTATTATTCGTTATTCGATATCCGACGGTAAAACGAAGAATAAATGAAGTATAAGATATCAAGAATAATACCTGCACGTAGCCCAATGTGAGACAATTTAATATATTTTCTGTCTCCTGAGTCTTGTCTTAGGCATCGGAACAACTCCATTAACTGACTGGCAATTATTGGTGGTTCATGGTTCTGCATTCGGATATAACCTGATTGATCAACGTAACTAATGCCGAGTTAACATCCAAGCTGACTATTGGATGTACAGTACAGAGTGCATTCCAAAGCATCTGCTGGTTAACAATAAACAAGGAATATTTATTAAACTTCCAGTTACATTCAGTAAAAGTTATATTGTGGAAAACAGTTTCCTTGCTTTATTGAAAGGAATGGTAATCATTATTTACTGATTCATAAAAAACATCTCAGAAAATGGACAGATACTTACCATACGATTACAATTTAAAATAATATTATGTCAAAGGTGTATATTACATTCTAATGAATATGTTCTTTCCTCAAGGTTCGTACATTGTACTACCAGATTCTGAGCTTTAGTATCTATTTGACTCAAACTTTGACGCTGACACACTAATTCTGTAAGAGAATGTTCAGTTGTACTGCGCAAATCAGTAATATGCATATTCTGACTGTTAATGCGTTTGACATGTCCTTGTAATGTACCTTTTACGTCTTCTACTGACTTTCTGATTTTTGTTATCACTGCATTTTACGGTCTGTTTTAAATGAGATAAGATCTCGCCTCGCTTTTCAATTTCTTGTCTTGTTTTTGGAAGTTCACGCTTTGTTTCTCTAATGAATTATGATTGCAATTTATCACAATTCTCGAAGACTGCCTGTCCCATCCTTTTCAAACTAAATCTGAACCTATGTAAGCGACTGTGTACATAAGTTACGTCATTTTTTTTGTTCTATCGATACTTATTCAGTATCCTTGCGAAAGTGATTTACGCATGAAGAGAACCACTAATACTACTAATACTAACACTGCTACTACATTTCCGAATAGTTTTAATTTAGCATGTTCTGTGATGTCTGTACATACCCTAGTATACTCTAAGAAAAAACAAACACAATGGAATTCTCTGAATGTGACGCATAATGTGCGGATTTATTCAAGAGAAGGAACATAGGCTGAACAAGTCAATAACGCGTGGTTCCACTTCTTGCCCTTATGAAAGCAGTTATTCGGCTAGGTGTTGGCTGACAAGAGTTGTAGGACGTCCTCTTGAGAGATATAGTGCCAAGTTCTTTCCAATTGGCCCCGGTGCGGGTGGGAATCATCTTAGCGAAATACACTCCTGGAAATTGAAATAAGAACACCGTGAAATCATTGTCCCAGGAAGGGGAAACTTTATTGACACATTCCTGGGGTCAGATACATCACATGATCACACTGACAGAACCACAGGCACATAGACACAGGCAACAGAGCATGCACAATGTCGGCACTAGTACAGTGTATATCCACCTTTCGCAGCAATGCAGGCTGCTATTCTCCCATGCAGACGATCGTAGAGATGCTGGATGTAGTCCTGTGGAACGGCTTGCCATGCCATTTCCACCTGGCGCCTCAGTTGGACCAGCGTTCGTGCTGGACGTGCAGACCGCGTGAGACGACGCTTCATCCAGTCCCAAACATGCTCAATGGGGGACAGATCCGGAGATCTTGCTGGCCAGGGTAGTTGACTTACACCTTCTAGAGCACGTTGGGTGGCACGGGATACATGCGGACGTGCATTGTCCTGTTGGAACAGCAAGTTCCCTTGCCGGTCTAGGAATGGTAGAACGATGGGTTCGATGACGGTTTGGATGTACCGTGCACTATTGAGTGTCCCCTCGACGATCACCAGTGGTGTACGGCCAGTGTAGGAGATCGCTCCCCACACCATGATGCCGGGTGTTGGCCCTGTGTGCCTCGGTCGTATGCAGTCCTGATTGTGGCGCTCACCTGCACGGCGCCAAACACGCATACGACCATCATTGGCACCAAGGCAGAAGCGACTCTCATCGCTGAAGACGACACGTCTCCATTCGTCCCTCCATTCACGCCTGTCGCGACACCACTGGAGGCGGGCTGCACGATGTTGGGGCGTGAGCGGAAGACGGCCTAACGGTGTGCGGGACCGTAGCCCAGCTTCATGGAGACGGTTGCGAATGGTCCTCGCCGATACCCCAGGAGCAACAGTGTCCCTAATTTGCTGGGAAGTGGCGGTGCGGTCCCCTACGGCACTGCGTAGGATCCTACGGTCTTGGCGTGCATCCGTGCGTCGCTGCGGTCCGGTCCCAGGCCGACGGGCACGTCCACCTTCCGCCGACCACTGGCGACAACATCGGTGTACTGTGGAGACCTCACGCCCCATGTGATGAGCAATTCGGCGGTACGTCCACCCGGCCTCCCGCATGCCCACTATACGCCCTCGCTCAAAGTCCGTCAACTGCACATACGGTTCACGTCCACGCTGTCGCTACCAGTGTTAAAGGCTGCGATGGAGCTCCGTATGCCACGGCAAACTGGCTGACACTGACGGCGGCGGTGGACAAATGCTGCGCAGCGAGCGCCATTCGACGGCCAACACCGCGGTTCCTGGTGTGTCCGCTGTGCCGTGCGTGTGATCATTGCTTGTACAGCCCTCTCGCAGTGTCCGGAGCAAGTATGTTGGGTCTGACACACCGGTGTCAGTGTATTCTTTTTTCCATTTCCAGGAGCACTCCCGCCTCCAGTGGTGTCGCGACAGACGTGAATGGAGGGACGAATGGAGACGTGTCGGCATCATGGTGTGGGGAGCGATCTCCTACACTGGCCGTACACCACTGGTGATCGTCGAGGGGACACTCAATAGTGCACGGTACATCCAAACCGTCATCGAACCCATCGTTCTTCCATTCCTAGACCGGCAAGGGAACTTGCTGTTCCAACAGGACAATGCACGTCCTCATGTATCCCGTGCCACCCAACGTGCTCTAGAAGGTGTAAGTCAACTACCCTGGCCAGCAAGATCTCCGGATCTGTCCCCCATTGAGTATGTTTGGGACTGGATGAAGCGTCGTCTCACGCGGTCTGCACGTTCAGCACCAACGCTGGTCTAACTGAGGCGCCAGGTGGAAATAGCATGGCAAGCCGTTCCACAGGACTACATCCAGCATCTCTACGATCGTCTCCATGGGAGAATAGCAGCCTGCATTGCTGCGAGAGGTGGATATACACTGTACTAGTGCCGACATTGCGCATGCTCTGTTGCCTGTGTCTATGTGCCTGTGGTTCTGTCAGTGTGATCATGTGATGTATCTGACCCCAGGAATGTGTCAATAAAGTTTCCCCTTCCTGGGACAATGAATTCACGGTGTTCTTATTTCAATTTCCAGGAGTGTATTTCACGTGTGTTTATGTGATAGTGCAGATGCGTTTATTGAAATCTGCTGAAGTGACTTTTATATGTTTTTTACACTTGAAATAGAGTATCACGTAAATTAAAGTGTTGAAAGTGATGCCTGTAAAGTCAGACTCATATTACATTTTGGAAAGTATCTGTGATAATTCGGTTACAGAAGTAAGTATAACTGTTTCTCGTTCCTACTCATAGGTTCACTAAGGATGAATACCGAAGGCAGCTTTGGATACAGGCCCTGAAACGGGAAAACTTTAAGCCCTCTGCACATACGCGCCTTTTTGTGTATACAAGTGAGATTATAATAAGGTAAGAGCACATATAGTCGACACATGAAGAGAATTTTTTTCTACCTTCTAATACTATTAAATAAATGTAGGCTCCAAAATTATTTTCTGAAACTTCAAAGTCTCACCTTTCATCTAAAATATCATTTTTTTAAAACTGTTAGTTTAAACTTTTGTAAAAATAGTAGGAACTTAGCCTTTGAAGTGCACCTAAAATTGATACCCTAAAATGGACCTGCTCCTAAAGTCGACAATTTTGGCACCTATAGTTGACGTAATAATTCCCATATCCCATTTTCTAATAACTAAAGTGATTAGAGCTCAAAACGCGGCGAATCCTATATTTAAAGTTTTGACACGAGCCCACTCTCACTGTTTAAAAGAATTTTAACGACATTTTACTTTAACTGATAGTTTATAGTAATTTCGTCCTGCAGCCCACCAGAGGGGCGTTCAATGTATTTGTTAGATTTTATAAATGATGCTGTGAACGAATCAAGGTCAAATGTAGTTCTCATATAATTTTTCGCAAATAAAGAAGTAATTTTTGTTGGAAGCGTTTGGCAGTCAATTGAGAAATGTGGGGACAATACGATACAAACATAGGATGGCAGACCGCTGATTTCAAATGCCGCCACGTTTTGCCAACACTCACGTGGTTTATGTTGGAGCCACACCAGCGCTATAGCTTCTGCACAGCAAGGCCAGTCTACTAGTATCTATGGTCGAAGAATATAATAGTTTCATTTTAGTTTGCATTAGTATCTTTACAATATTCGGGCACCACCTTTAAGGTACCCCAGCACACTCCTCTCAACTTAAAAATGTGTAAAGGAGAAAATTTGTTACCAAACATCTTGAAAAGTGCTTGACCAATTTACTTGAAAGTACTTGGTCCAGTTACTTAAATTTCTGCGTTAAGATGAGGCAGCGAAGATAAGTAATAAAAAATGAAGAGCCTAAAAAACGAAATAAATCTTGGTAAACTGTAATTCCTATCGCGAGAATAAATTACGGCGGCATTACTTTTCTTGGAGGTAGTACCGTCAGATGTCACAAGAGACGGATGAGGAGTTTTTATTTATTGATTAGTTGCCTTTGTTACACATGGTATCTATTCTAGTAGATTTTCAGTCTGTTTTTCACATATATTTTTGTTATTAAAATCCACAATGCTATAGAAAAGGTGCGGCAGGTCGCGAACAAAGTACCAACAAGACAAGTCACTAGATCGCGGTCGGATCAAAAGATAGAACCGAACCCGAGATTTCCCGAACTGTGGCGTGAAGTGTTCGCAACAGTTTGAGTGCTGCAGAAACGCAGCCCAGCTTGTACAGTGAAAATTGAAACTATTTAAGACGAATTCTCCAAAAACACAATACGCAACGCAAAGTATAACAACAGACGGTGGAACTAATCTTCTTCTTCTCATATAGGTGAAGACATTTTCATTCTATGCATTCGATTGACACTCTGTGATTCAAATATGCCCTTCGATTTAAAGCGACTGCTGTTTCCCATGCGGCATGAATATCAAGGGCACAGGGTCAGTCACTTCGTATGGCTGATATTAAACATCCGCGGAATACCAGCCACTGCAGTTAGTAATGAATAAATGAAAACAGGAGGAATTCCCACTTTACACGTGCATCTCGAGTGGTTAGTGCGGGCAGAGGTAATTGTTGGCTACCGGAATTAAATAATAATTGGATATTTTTACCGACCTCCCAAATCAGATGGTACAATTGTTGAAAAGTTCAAGAGAAACTTGAGTTTGATTTCAAACACGTACCCGACTCACACAGTTATAGTTGGTGGTGACTTCCATTTACCCTCGATATGTTGACGAAAATACACGTTTAATTCCGGAGGTACGCACAAAACATTATCCGAAATTGTAGTAGACGCATTCTCTGAAAATTTGTAGGAGGTCCATGACTAAGGAATTTATTGCTAGTGCACTCGAACAGATGTAATTTCGATGGATTGCTCACGCGCTGCCTGCGATACGTCCGGTTTTATGTATGAATTTCAAGTTAAACAGGACGACACATTTAAAGCCAAACGTTATCCCATTCCATATATTCACAGAGAACAAGTTAAGAAAGTATTAAAGCTATTTTTCACCAAGGAATTATTGAACCGGCAGTCAGTCCGTATATAAACCCGCTCCATATTGTTAAGAAAAAGGATGCCTCACTTCGCCTCGTACTTGATTACTTGATTCGCGTCATGTCAACGACATTATTATTAATGAAACATATCGCCCACAGACACTACTAGAACGTTTACAGAAATTTCATGGTACAACTATTTATTTCACATTAGATTCAAAATCGGGATTTTGGCAAATTCAGCTCCATCCGAACTGCAGAAAGTACACAGCATTTCTCTGTTTTGGTGATCGTTATCAGTTTTTCAAATGACCGTTCCGTCTAACAATTTCTTCAGCAGCATTTATTCGCGGTTTGAATACTATACTTCCGAAGGAACTTAAAGACAAAATCACAACGTATGTAGACGACATCCTTATTGCAGAAGCTAAATGGTCTGAACACAATTTGATTCTTGAACAACTGTTGAAAACTTTTCGAGCACACGGAATCACAGTTAATCTTAGCAAATCACACTTTGGCAAAACTTCTATATAATTTCTTGCACATGTAATTTCAGCAGAAAGCATTGCGCCTGACCCGGAAAAACTTCAAGCTTTATGTGACATTACTGTTCCAACGATGAAGAAACAACTACGTAGCTTACTGGGATTAATTAACTTTTTCCGTATATTTATTCATTACTCTGCTTAAGACACCCCTAGAGCATGCCAATTGACGGGTAAAAACGCTGTTTGGTCGTGGGATAGCCAAGCACAGTCTGAACTTGTTACATGCCTTGTTGAACGTATGACTTTTATCACACCCAGATCCTACCAGAAATTTTTCCAGTGCCACCGACAGTTTAAACACCGTTTTAGGCGTGCACGTTTCTCAGGAAATCGAAGAAGACGGTACTACAGTAATTAAAAACATCGCCTTAGCAAGTCGTATTTTGTCGCCTGCTGAACGCGATTATTCTGTTACAGAACTTGAAACATTATGTGTTGTATGGGCATTTACCAGAGTTAGGCATTATCTTTATGGATGACATACTACCGTATATACATATCATAGAGTTATACAGTTTTTACTTTCCGCTAAATTTACACATGACAGGTTAAGCAGATGGAAGCTTTATTTACAGGAATTTAGTTTTGGAATTGTTCATATTCCTGGTACACAAAATATTACATCAGACGCACTATCCCGTTCTCTCAGCAACAGTCAGCAAGACATCGCAACCGACATCTGCCAAGCAAATTTTAGCCTCAGGTATATACAACAAGTTGCATTTGAAAATTCCATTTCGTCGGCATTACGAGACATAGCACAAGAGCAGAGCAAAGACAACGTACGGAAAGAAATGAAACACCTTTGGCAAGATAGGAATAACGTTACCATTACAAACCATTATACTGTACGCAATAACATTCTGCTTCGCCGCTCTCACCCTGACAGCAACAACTGGTGATTATGTATTCCTGACGAACTTGTCAACAAATTAATTTGGTCTACTCCTTTAAGTTACGTACATTATGGAGCCAGAAAATTTTTTCTTATAGTCAGACAGAAGTGTTATTTTGCCAACATGGAGAAATGTATTCAACGAGTTTCAGAGTCATGTAAAATCTGCCAGAAAGCTAAATCAGACACGACTTCACATATTCCTCCGTTACATCCCATTGTACAGATTAAATTGAGACATATGGTAGCTGAAGACATTTTTGGACCGATTCTCAGATCTAATAGAGGTTTTTGTTACATCTTTGTCACTGTTGAACTCACTTCGAAATTTGTTACCTTCACTCCGTTAGACAAAGCTACTGCTAAATATATTTCGAATGCATTTGTAAAACATTTTTAATTCCATGTAGGGCATATATGGAAAGTAATTTCCGACAATGGACCACAATTTCGATCTGCGATATGGACACGTACGTTACGAGCTAGAAACATTTCTCCGATCTATATATCCAGGTGTCACGCTGCTTCGAACCCTTCTGAACGACTGATGAAAGAAATTGGTAAACTATGTGGAATATACTGCAATAAACTACATATTGATTGGGAAAGACACATACTCTCTTTCCAGGATGTAATTAACTCCATACCAAATGAATCTACTATGCTATCTCTACCTGATATATTGAAAAATGTTGAACTACCCATCAAAATTAAAGAATTATTATCTTTTGTTACATCTCATCGACTATGCCACCATGAAATAATTGGCATTGCGCTCAACAACATAAAACGTGCGCAGAACGCTGCAGAAGACAGTAAAAACAGGTTTGTACAAGCCGTGAATTTCACATAGGACAGAAGTTAGCATTTGCACACTATTTATCCAACAGAGGAAAGAGTAGATGCAGTAAATCTGAGCATCTATACACTGGTCTATTTAGAATTCGCAGCGTTCCTAACCCCACTGTAGTACACGTCGAAACATTGAGAACCAGAAAAACCAAGGGCAATCACCATATTTCCAATATTAAACCCTTTATTGAATAAACATACTTTATGATTTATCACACTGTAATGCCATTTGCAGATATTTATATGATCATTTACGGATGATGATAATATTTTTTCTTGGCAAGTGCCCGGGAAGGTAAGGTTGGCAGGTCGCTTTTCTTGTTGTTATACCTTAGACTGTGCACATTTTCAATTTTTATGTATATATAATGGTTTTCCTATCGAAAGTAGAATTTTCTCTGTATGCAATATGAAATCATTAAGATTTAGCAAACACCAGTTGACTTTGACATTTTTGCCTTATGATATTTCAATATCTTGACTATTCTACATTTATTGCTACTACATTATGATATTGTGTGTACGTTTTCGCACTTGAAAATAGTCAATGGTCTTGACCTAATACGTTTACTGTCATGCTATGCTGTATGCTTAGTTATATCTTTAGAAACAAGTTTTTATTTAATGGGTATATGATTTAAATGCAAGATATTAATCCATATTCACCATTTTCCGAATGCAATATCGTGTAAAACAAATAAATTAAACAACCACAGTGGTTTATTGTGAAATGGAAATTTCACAATTGGAATGAAAGAAAGAAATTGCAATACCCTGTCATGAAGAGTAAATGGATCAGAATCAACAAGAGTATGCTATACACACTGTATGATATCAGTCTTTACTAATTACTTTTCTTTCAGAATAAGAGGCGATTGTGGCAGGCTGTCAGACAAAACTACACATGTTAATTTTAGAGATAAAATGTGCTAGAAGTAAGAAACTCTATAATATATGAAATAATAAATGATAATGAATAGTTGTATGTGGAAAATGGTAATGTTAATATGAATAATGAATAATGAAGTGCCTATGTTTTGCAGATGATAATAAGTGATGATGAATAGTTGTATGAAGAATATGGTAATATGAATAATGAAGTTTTTCTTTGCATAAGATGATAATGATCCAGTTTATATATTTTCTATTAGTTAAGAGATGCTACGTAGTTATTTAATTATTTGTTGCAGTTCTTTTTGTCAGTATGTCATATGTCGCATAGTACAATGACTGAATGTTCAGGGGAAAGACATCTTGAATACATACATATTAAGTACACGTTTCATTATCTGTTAATTTGAAGTTCACTACTTTTCAGCACAGTATACATTTGTTGTTTCAGCTCAATAATCCACTTTGTATTTTTTCCTGCAGAAGCTTTTCAGGATATTAATTTTCTACAAGCACTTAGTTATTAAACATGTTCTAGTACTTGCATTTCTTCTACCTAGTTGTGTCTATCATTCATTAATATGATTACATATACTCTACTTGTTTCATAACCTTGCTACAACTGACTCATGACAAATGGCGTTATTAATCATTATTTCCAGCAATAAATCAAAAGCAAATATTTTCATGCCCCAGCAGTTGACTTCGATCACAATGCAATGCATTACTAGCACAAAAAAAATTATTTTTACCAGTCCCAACTATTACCAGTATACAACTAAATAAAGCTACCAGTTTAAGATATATTTCTAGTCCTAAATGTAATGCAAATTTTTCTGATTTATTGATTCCATTATGTCTATGTACTAATGGACTAAACACCTCGGGTACTAGTCCCTATGTCTTACAGTTTAAATATGTCTTCTGTCAGTTGCATGATATCATATACAGACACCAGCAGGTTGAAGCTACATGCAATAACTCCTGTTTTGAATGATGACTTCTGACTAATGCATAGTAAATGCTTTGTAGCTGGCCACCGAATGCCAATAATTACTGTAATGGGATGACTTATGAGTAATGTTTTATAATACTACACAAATGCATTGTAACTGGCTAATGAGTGCCAATAATTATTAAAATTGGATGATACACTAGTGTAGTTCTGAACAATTACTAGCATAAGACTTAATATATCCATCACCTTCTGACCTAATTACCAGCAATTACTGCAATATCCGTATGTTCTGTCCATCCTCATGAACATTGAGCACTATATTAGGTGTTTTCACTAATTCTCCTTTGATGTAGGAATATGGATTCTACAAGGATATGGTGTTGACGTCAAGCTGTCCACCACTCTGACCGAAGGAGATGTCATTATGGTCCTACTGTTTGGTGTACCCAATGTAATACCAAAATGATAACATAAAATATGAATACAACATTTCAGAGTCTTGGCTACATTGATAAATACTTCAGGGAAGAGAACTTCAGATTGTCTCGCTTGGTGTTGTGCTTCTGTAGAAAGATACAGACATTTAGTGCAACTATGTGCTGCTACCATGATGCTATCCTTCCCATTTTTTTCCTATTTATTATAAAATACTAAAGGCTTATACTGTGCGTTTGCACTTTATTTCATTTGTCAATATGTTTAAATTCTTGTAAAATGGTAAAGATTTATACATTTCTTAGTATGTTCTGTACTCATTGCATATACACTTTGTCATTTCTTAATATGTTCTGTACTCAGTGCGTGTGCACTCTATTTCATTTCTTAATACGTTCTGTACTTATGTTATTTGTCATTAATGTTATATATATATATATATATATATATATATATATATATGTGTGTGTGTGTGTGTGTGTGTATACTCTGTGACTGCAGACTTAAGAAACTAAATATATTATAGAAAAAATTGTTGCTCATAGCAAGTCTAATTGACTCACCATCGCTGCCAAATATTTACTCCCTCAGTGGAGGGTTATGTAAGAGGTCCATGACTAAGGAATTTATTGCTAGCGCACGCGAGCAGATTTCGATGGATTGCTCATGCGCGGCCAGCTATATTTAAGCTATAATAGAATCGCAGACCAGAGAGCAGTGTCGGCTGCTGTAGGAGCAGTGTCGGCAGTACTAGTGGTAGCTCGAAGTCGGGCGGTTGGGCCGGTCGTGCCTGAGAGATGTAGTATAGGGTAAAAACTGCCGCGCGCATATCTAATTTGTTACAACTAAATTTGTATTATTGTTATATCAAGCCCCATGTAAATGTTTTTAAAAAATCTTCTAACAATAATCTTTTTTAAAAAAATTAAATTTTTGACAATGAATCATCTGAATTTAAAGAATTTACTAATTTCTGCAATCCATGGTAATCCCGATTATCGTAAAAAATCAGTTGTTTCTTTTTATACATAACAAATCTAGCGGCCAATATTGCACTGGGCTGTGCAAGAAAAATTTCTTATAGGCGCAGATATATGCGCGACTTCATTGAGGTAAGAATTTTCAGTTTATCCAGAATGATCTTTCAGGGTCATGACGCAGCACTGTAGACGTCCAAATTTACCAGTTTAGACTCACAGTCAGTTAATTATCGAAAGGTTATATATCAGTCAAATTTTTGTTTTTATTGGGAGGTTAGTCACGTTATTATTGTAAGTTTACTGAAGTAAACTGTTGGGAGGTTACAAATTATTTCTCGCAGTTAGTTCATGAGCCTACGCGAGTAGGAAACGGTTGTGAAAACACACTTGACCTCTTAGAAACAAATAATCCTGAGTTAATAACGAACATCAAAATGGATACAGGGATTAATGAACACAGGGTTGTCGTAGTAAGACTGAGTATTGTAAATCCCCAATTCCTCCAAAAATAAACGAAAAATACACCTATTCAAAAAAGCAAATAAAAATTCACTTGACTTCTTCCTGAGAGACAATCTCCATTCCTTCGAAATTAATATAAGTGTAGACCAGATGTGGCATGAATTCAAAGAAATAGTATCAGCAGCTTTTGAGAGATCTGTACCAAATAAATTAACAAACGACGGAGCTGATCCTCCTTGGACACAAAACTGGTCAGAACATTCTTGCAGAAACAACGAAAAAAAAGCCAAATTTAAACAGACGCAAAATCTCCAAGATTGCCGATATTTTACAGAACTCGAAATTTCGCGCGGACATCAATGCCAGATGCTTATAATAGTTTACACAACGACCTTTGCCTCGAAATTTGGCAGAAAATCCAAACAGATTCTGGCCATATGTGAAGTATGCTAGCAGTAAGACACAAATCAATTCCTTCTGTCCGCAATAGCAATGGAGACACTATCGAAGACAGTACTGCGAAGGCAGAGTTACTAAACACAGCCTTCCGAAATGCCTTCACAAAAGAAGACGAAGTAAATATTCCCGAATTAGAATCCAGAACAGCTGCCAAAATGAGTCATGTAGAAGTTGATATCCTCGGAGTAGTGAAGCAACTTGTATCACTTAATAAAAGCAAGTCTTCTCGTCCAGTCTGTATACTAATCACGTTCCTTTCAGAGTATTTCGATGCAATAGCTCTTTACTTAACAATTATATACAACCTTTTTCTCTAGGAAAAATCCGTACCCAAAGATTGGAAAGTTGCACAGGTCACACCAATATTCAAGAAAGGTAGTAGGAGTAATCCGCTAAATTACAGGCCCATACCATTAACGTCGATATGGAGCAGGATTTTTGAACATATATTGTATTCGAACATTATGAATTACCTCGAAGAAAACGGTCTATTGACACAAGGTCAACACGGATTTTGATAACATCGTTCTTGTGAAACACAACTAGCTCTTTACTCACATGAAGTGTTCCGTGCTATTGACAGGGGACTTCAAATTGATTTCGTATTTCTGGATTTCCGGAAGGTTTTTGACTCTGTACCACACAAGTGACTTGTAGTGAAATTGCGTGCATGTGGAATGACTGGATTCGTGATTTCCTGTCAGCGAGGTCACAGTTCGTAATAATTGTCGGAAAGCCATCGAGTAAGACAGAAGTGATTCCTGGTGTTCTGCAAGGTAGTATTATCGGCCCTTTGCTATTTCTGATCTATACAAACGATTTGGAGGCACTCTGTGCAGCCGTTTCCTAATGACGCTGACGTTTATCAAGTCATAAGAAAATCAAAACAAATTGCAAAACGATTTGGAAAAGATATCTGTATGTGCGAAAATTGGCAAGTGACCCTAAATAACGAAGTGTGAAGTTGAAAGGTCTCTGTTGGATTCCTTTCATGTTTGATTTCTTAAATCTGTTGTCATTTATGGAATAAATTCCTCTCCTAAATTTACTGTGGCGTTTCTGACTATCTGGGAGGAGACTGAGTAGTGGAACGTGTTACTTTTACACATAAACAAGAACGATCTGTCACACTACTACACTTTAAAACACAGTTTATATGTAATTCATGTCACACAGTCTCATACGGAACCTACATCCGCTTTCTTTTATATACTGTGTATGATAAGATACTGTCATCCCCCTTCCCTTCTGTGTGAGAGGATGAATGAGCAAATGTATTTGTAGTTGCATGCTTGAGGGTAGCAGACAAGCCTGTCTGCTAGAGAACAGTAGGACCAACGTCGGAACAGGTAGCTACGCTTCCTAAAAGCAAAGAGGTTTCTATCCTTAGTATGGTTCTGTCCGTCCGTTGTCATGTTGGTATAGGAAGCTGCCCCTCTGGCCACTTCCGTTTGTCTTTGTGAGCCACCCTCAGGAAACACGCTCGGCAGTAGGCAGTTGCAGGGTGGCCGTGGCGAGCGTCTGAAGTGGTAAGATCTCCGGCTAAGCGCGTGTCTGCTAAGTCCATAGGACAATGGATTTGTTAAGTTCAGCCTAACTGAAAATTTAATCATCTTTATTTCGGTTTTAACTCTAAAATATCTAAGGTTATCTTAAATTGCAGCGTAGTGTAATTCTCGTGTGAAGTTCATATTATTTTCCGGTTGTTGCTTTGTTACTACTTTGTGAGTAAAGTGGAACCACGTGTTGATCAGTAACTCTAACTAAGTTCATCAATCTTAAATGCGAATGCTTGTGTGATTATAACGTCTCGTCTTGACTATATTTTCAATATAGCAACTTTTCTTTATGTTCAACCCACGTGGAGTGTACTTTGCGAGACCAGTACCACGTGCTTATATAACTGTTTGACCCATCAGGTTAATAGTAAGACGTTAGTAACCAGTTCAAGGTTTTGCTTTTGTCAATTGCTTTTCGATCTAATGTATTTTAATTATCAAAATTATTGTGGAGTTGTACGCTTTGTGTAAACCAAGTTGACCACGTGGAGCATGTGGTGTAATCATCAAAGTAGCCCTCAGCTATTCTTTTTGGGAAGATTTCACAAAGAGTTAATATGAATTTAGTATACCAGTGTGTGGTAATTACATGACGGACAGGATTGTGGTATGAACGTAATTTCTTTAGGTAAAAACTGAATCTGTTGGTTGTGGTTAATTTCTTCTTGCTTATGTTTCAATGTTCTTCGTGAGTTATTTTATGAATGCAGTGTCGTATGCAGTCTCCCAATCTTGGCTCCATATTTTATGTGTTCCGTAAGATTACAATCTCACATTTTTCAATCGTAAATAAGGCACCAGCTCAGTTATAACTCACGTATAATATGCTGAAATTTCAATGAACAATCATAAAATAAATTTCCAAATATAAACTGATTTCTTCCTTTTTATTTAAATTCTCTTTATATATATATATATATATATATATATATATATATATATATATATATATATATATTACCGGTTTTGTATGACTATTAAAAGATTATCATTAATGTTAGTCTGCTTGGTAAACCTAGACTAAATATCTGATGAAACAGTTGCCCAGTAATCCACGGTTAACGTCCCCAGACAGATCACAGCTTTTAACCCGGTATTATTGTCAGTCAGTACCGCTTTCATCATACCAAATTAATGTAGCAAAAGGTGCTAAAAGGAATCCGTTAATCTTCGGTTACACGATAAATCACTCTAATCTAAAAGGCATAAATGAAACTAAATACCTAGTAATTACAACTACTAACAACTTAAACTGGAAGGAACACAAAGAAAATGTTGTGTTGAGGCTAACCAAAGACTGCGTTTTATTGGCAGGACACTTAGAAAATGTAACAGATGTACTAAGGAGAATGCCTACAGTACGCTTGTCCATCCTCTATTAGAATACTGCTGCGCAGTGTGTGATCCTTACCAGATAGGACTGACAGATTACATCGAAAAATTTGAAAGAAGGGCAGTAAGTTTGTATTACCGCGAAGTCGGGAAGAAAGAGTCACTGAAATGATACAGGATCTGGGGTGAACATTATTAAAAGAAAGACGTTTTTCGTTGAGGAGCAATCTTCTCACGAGATTCCAAACACCAACTTTCTCCTCCAAACGCGAAAATATTTTGTTGACGCCTAAATACGGAGAAACGATCACCATGATAAAATAAGGGAAAGTAGTGCTCGTACGGAAAGATATAGGTGTTTGTTGTTTCCACGTGCTATGCTATATTGGAGTAATTGGGAGTTGTGAAGATTGTTCTGCCAGACAATTAAATGTGATTTGTAGAGTATCCATGTAGATGTAGATGTAGCTGTAGGAATGACATTTCGATAGTTTTAAGCAGACAAAAGAATTTACGATTTTCGAGATGCTTCTACGCTTACTTCTCGCAGCTACTAGGTACCTGACATTTAGTGAATGAACTAGGGAATATTTTCTAGTATGATCAGCAATTGGAGCTATAAAAGAACGAAAGGATGTATGGCGATCGGGGTTAAAGCCTCACCATCGGAAATGTATTAGAAGCTAGAGTTGCGAAGGGTCGAGAAGGAAATCACCCTAGTCCTGTCCGAAGGAATCATCACATTTGCCGTATGTGGCTTAGTGAACTCACAGATATCCCTGTATTTAAATGACCAGACGAAGATTTTAGCCGCGGTCACCTGAAAGTGAGTCCACTGTCTTAACCAATCCAGCACGAGGATCGATGGCAACCATTAGAAAAATCAGTTCTTTGAAGAGGTGGCTTTCAATTGGAGGGAGAACAATGTAATGGCTCTTTAATGGTAAGCTGTGAACGGTGGCTGATTGAATGAACAAGTTAAACGTGAATGGCAGAACACGGCGAAGTGAGCAAGTACGTAAGATTAATCTCTGTGTATAAGAAAGGACAAGACGACCTGCAACGTTTAGATGAATTTAATATTTAATGACGTTTAAGCGCTAAGACGTGAAGAGCACAAGCCAAGTTTGTGCTGAGGGTAACTTCGCCGTCAAGTTGGGAACTGGGCTTTTCGAGGCTTCCAAGTGAGCGTTCAGCCCCGGATGAACACTCGAGTCCTGCTTCGGAGTGACTACTGTCACTAAGTGCTGCCGGTGGCAGACGTTACTTCCTGCCGCTGAATATTTTACGGCGTTCCTCACGACGCCCTCTCGAGGGAGTACCTCGTAATTACTTTCGCGAAGCTGCAGGGGACTGTATGCCTGGCCACAATTTCTATACGCACAAGTAAGTGTCTTGTTGAGTCCCGTTACAGGAGAGTACGCCTTAACTATATGATAAATATCTCTTAAAATTACATTGCTGAAAAGATTGAGATCCAGAGGTTGAAGTTTTAGAGAGTTCTTAAAAGAGTCTTATAGACAGCATTATTTTTTAAAATATACTAAAAAACTGGAGAAACGTTTTCCACTTAAAGTGGAAAACGTAGGTCACATAGAATTATTTTGGGTGGTCTGCGGAATGACAGCATCTGAAGAGAACCGAAAGCATCAAGTCAATGTAATTGCTGCATGAGTAATTAGTGCTTCAAACTTTCTTTATCACAGTTTGACATCACGCATTATACTCCTAACGATGTTACTGCTAGCCAGCTGAGCACGTGATTAGTGCCAACGTCTTCAGCCAGGAACAAATTGACGTGAAGATTTTGGACGCACCTTGTATATTAATAAACATTCAGCCTGATTTTTTTTCGGCTGAAAGTTTCTAGTACATCATCTGTTGCGTCAAATATCAAATATCTCATGCGAATGCACGTATAGCTCCTTCCAAACGGCCCGGCGCTGACGAAAAGTTTGTGTGTCCTTGATACTTCTAAGTATGAGGTTGAAGTTCGTCTTGGAGGTACTGAAATGCAAAATATAAAGTAGCTCTGCCAGTCCCTGTTTCCCTACCATCAGACAAAAGACCACACCTGATAATCTTCTCTTACTGCAGGTGTTTCAGTTGCCGTGATAAGTAAATAAATTCATTAATGAAGGTAACTCGGAGAAACCAGAGACCAATAACAGGCAGGCCGGCGGGAGTGGTCGAGCGGTTCTAGGCGCTCCAGTCTGGAACAGCGCGACCGCTACTGTCGCAGGTTCGAATCCTGCCTCTGGCATGGATGTGTATGATGTCCTTAGGTGAGGTAGGTTTAAGTAGTTCTAAGTTCTAGGGGACTGATGACCTCAGATGTTAAGTCCCATAGTGCTCATAGCCATTTGAAACATCTGAATAACAGGCAGACAGTGCTAATAAATCTGGTATATTCGGAATGAAACACAGAAAAGTGAGGGAGTCCCGTTATATAAAGTGCCATTTCGCCAACCCACTATTCTTGACTCTATGACGGTCGACAACATTGCTGCGGGTCAAGCCCAGTGTACATGAAAAGACACAGAAACACATTAGAAACAATGATAATTTGTCTAGACCCTAGAAAGAGTGTTGACCAGTAAATCAGAGAGGAATCTTGAGAATCTGGAATGAAGAACGACGGTAACGAACCATGTAGGTACCATGAAGCTAGTTTCTCGGGGTGCAAGTGGCATATTTGCAGTTTAATCGCGGTTGCATGAGCTGCAGAGCTTTCAGCAGCGAATCTGTTGCGTAAATCTGTGTCTAACCGAACGTGGTTAAACCAACACATGCATCGCGAAGATGGTAGCAAATACTGCACCAGAGCCAGTTACGAAATGATGCCTGCGAAGAACAGCAATGAACTTCGACCCAGGGAGAGGCGCCAGTCCACACACAGTGGGAGGGATTAGTGTCCCTGCGCGCCGCCGTTGACTTGGCTTGAATTTGAAGTTAACGGCCCCTGGGACTTCTAACGGTTTACACTATTTATTTAACGAATTAAATGATTGGTGATCATGAAGTTTGCTCCGTCCCCTGCAATCGATAGCTCTCTACAAATACAAGCTATCGGTGTCTATAACTGGCTGGACATAATTACTTCTGATGTATTACTAAGCAGATTCAATTCATGACTTTTTAATTAGCTGACTTACAGGATCCATGTTTCCTACTTTTTGAATCGTAACGGCAGAAGCAGTACGAGTCTGCGACTCAAAATGCGGCTGTAATTTTACTTAACTCTCTTCCTTTGTAATGGGACTGGATTGGACAGGTTCTGAGACTTCTGCACAGGCTCTAAACTTCAAAAAGTATATGGATTACCACCTCAACACTTGAGAATCATTACTGACTTTTAGGTATTATAAATGGCTGGTAAAATGAAATTATTAACGTACCACACATCGGTATAACATTGGGTGTCAACAATGACGCGGTGGAAGAAAGATGGAGACTGACCATCAGAAGTGGGTACTAGCACACCCCACACAACTCCACATGACATAGGCCGAGTCCTCGCTGACGACTTGCCCATAAAAGATACAGCACAAGCCGACTTCAGAATCTGGTGGTACTTTCTATCTGCAGCATTGTACTCATTGGAACACTCAACAATTTCTGTTGCACTACAACTCGGCTGCTTTGCTGACAGCCTTCTACCTTACTACATGGTCGGAAAAAAGCTGTACTTCCTTTTAGAAATTTCGAATTCACTCAGGATTTGTTGTTGCAACAGGGCTAATGTAGTACATAAAATGATTACATTTACAGATCAATAGCACAAGTGGTTCTCAGGTACCTCATATCAACCCATGTTGAACACCCAAGTTAGTATGTGGTATAGCCTTCACGGGCGGTAAAGCAGGCGCTGACCCAGGCATCCAGTTGATTGTACAGCTGACGAATACTATCTTGGGATACGTTATACCACGCCTGCTTGACCAGGCCAAGTACTGGTTGACGAGTCGCATATTCCACGTGTGCTCGATTTGAGACGAGTCCTAAGATTATGATCGTCACGGAAGTTGATGCACGCCATGCAGAGCATATTGAGTTTCGCGGGCAGTATGTGGGTGAGCATTATCCTGCTGGAACAACGCATCACCTTCCCGTTGCGAGAACGGTAAAAGAACGGGTTTAACAACATTCTGCACCTACCGAACGCTGGTTAACATACCCTCGGGAAACACCAAAGGTGAACGAGACTTGTAGCATATCGCACGCTGCCCGCTGTTGTGGCCGAGCGGTTCTAGGCGCTTCGGTCTGGACCAGCTAGGACATAAAACTCTATCCCAGTGCCAACATCCAGGATGCCAAGGGCCAGTTACAGCACCTGCGGGGCAGCTTGTCTCAGGGCAGGGTAGAGTGGCTTTATTACACCATTCTCAAACGAATCACTGCATTCATGCAGGCGACAGGTGGTGCAACGTCATACTTATTCTTACTTCTTACTGCCAAGTTATCAAATAACGTCGCTCACATTTTTAACTAGGCAATGTATACGCCTTTTTTTTCACAAGCCGGACGCTGCGACCGAGTGGTTCTATGCGCTTCAGTTGGGAACCGTGCTGCTGCTATGGTCGCAGGTTCGAATCTTGCCTCGGGCATGGGTGTGTGTGATGTCCTTAGGTTAGTTAGGTTTAAGTAGTTATAAGTTCTAGGGGACTGATGACCTCAGATGTTAAGTCCCACAGTGTTCAGAGCCATTTGAACCTTATCGCACAGTAGACCATAAGTCCTGGAGTGTTGCCAGTGTGACTTGGACTAATGCACTGTTCGAGACAGCGCTCACCATGTCTACATCGTACGTACAATCGACCATCACTTGGGTGCAGACAGAATATCCTGTCTTCGCTGAAGAGCAAGGCGCCGCATTTCAGCTTCCAAGTGATCCTCTGACCCCACCGATCAAGTCGTCACGTCTGTGCTAAGCTCCACTGCTAATAACCGGTCCGCAACAGTTCGTTTTGCCATGTCTGGTCTCACATGCCCATTTATCTGTGCTGTGGTAGCTGTACGATCTGTCACTGCTGCCCTTGTAATACGACTATCCTGGTGGCCGTCTGTGGACTGCATGGACGTCCAGAATCTCGTCTACAAGTGTGAGAATTTTCACGTGACCACTGATACCAGTATCGTTGCGAAACCGACGCAGCACTTTCAACTTGTGCAGCAGTTCTCCTAGAGGATCATATCGCCATATGTTGACCTCTTTCAGGTTCGACCAGTTCGCTGTGGGAAACACGCGTGTGACTCTATGGTACGGTAGCCTCCTGGCTTCACACGTTTGCACCACACTGAGCCTTTTGGTTATGAGCGTTATCTATTAATGGATACACACATACGGCGCTCTGGTGGATATGCCACTACACTATCTGTCGGCGGACGACACTGAAACCATTATCAATATACCTACTCTCCCCCAGCTGGCATATTCCCTCATCGGATCAAAATCTACGTAGTTGTACTAATGTTTTTTCTGACAGTGTATTATGAGGAGATTTTAACGTTGCAGTTTTAAATGAAGCGTGCCTTGAACTGTGGTTGTGTAAGGTACTGGTAGAGACCGAGCCTGAGCAACCACGTGTACGGCTGCCAGCCTCAGCAAACCAGCCGTTATCAAACGCTTCGTATACTCCGCTCTGCTTCGTGTTGTTCGTTGCTCGTTGTTCTCTCACTTTCAAGTCAGTGCCTTCTCTCCCCCGCCCCGCCTCCACCCGGCACTACCGCGGTCGAAGCTCTCATTTATTTACTCTCGCGGTACCTGCTACATCCTTATTCTACATGAATCTATTTTCGCTCAGCTTTAAAGGAAACGGTAGAAACAAGCTCAGAAAACGCCCTCCACTTATACGCTCTTGTTTCGTACAGCCCATGTGCAGAATTTGGCAGATGGCAGCTCAGTGCTAATTGCATCCTCGATGAAGCCTTTTGTACTAATGCGTGACTCTTGTTGACTAGAGGCAACTGCTAGCAGCAACTATCCAGTGTACTCGTCTGTAGTTGTAACAAACCGTCCGACGATCCAACTTTGCCCAGAAGAATTCCATGGCTGTGTGTGTGAGCAAATACTTTCAGTTTCGTCAACAATGGAATAAGACCGTGATAAATGTATAGAAATAGAAAACATACGCGCAATAAATGTTTCAGATTTCATTTACACTGGATGTCCTTAAATGTTGAATGATTCTAGAGACAGTTGATTGTTGTTAACAGCGTATAAAATAGAGTTTCTTAAAATTGAAACATTTGTTCTGGTTAGACAATTTGTCAATCCTCACTTTTTTTTAATTGTAGCTTGATTTCAGTTTACTGGAGTAAGATAAGAAAATCACTGACAGGAACAATGATATTCTACGTTGGCTGAAACTGTCATTAAACAGCTTTGTGAACTTAGAAAGAATAATTAACAAATTAGTGATAAGGATTATTCAGAGCAGATAACCTTTCCATACGATGTCACACGTTCAACTACAGCGTTCTGGACTGAATCCAGAAATTCAAAATTGTCTGTTGATGTGTTTCATATATATTTGAGATTAGCCACTCGTCATACTGTCCCGTAAGCGTTATCAAGCTACCCGGCAGTAAGAACAGTATAAGTTATGGGAAGGCTCTACTACAACGAGAAGCAATAAAAAGTAAAAGAATATAAAAATATAAAAATTAACGCATCATTTACTTGCGTCTCACAAAAGAACGACATCCGATAGCGTCTTCAATAAGAGTTCAGCGCGACCAAAGTAGGTACGGGAAAATATTTACCATAAATCACACTAAAAAAGAAGAAAATATGAATGGCATGCGATGTTAACGCCGTAAACAATAATAGTTCAAATGACAGATGAGTTTCCACAAGTGAAAGAAGTTAAAAAAATGGATTTTTTCTCCGTATCAACACCCGTAACTAATAAAAATTGTTATTTAAAGTCCTGAAATGGCAACACACATGATGTGTGACCAACATCTTCAAGTAAAACTGAGTGTACGTCAAGAAACGTAGGTACAGATTCGTATCGCCAAGATATAAACGAAATTATTGTACAAAAGAAATAGACACAAACATGATCAAAGACATTATCAAACAAACACGTCTGATCGAAAAGATATACAAACAACATCTCATAAACGAAAACAATTACATCAGAGACGTGTATAGATTAAGAAAATTAGGGACGTGTACAATAATTTTTTAAATGTGTTTGTTGAAAGTAAATAACTAGTACAATTCGAATGAAAACTGTAGTGTAATACAGTATTAGATCTTGCCCAAGAAAGAAAGTTGTATCAATGTTGATGCGAAATTAAGGTTTTGGTATAATGTAGTCTGGTAATGCGCAACGGGGGAGAAATCAGCTAATCGGTAATACTGTAAGAAAGTGTTTGTATCTTTAAAAAAATTCCAATTTGTTTCCTGGTTTTACTATTTCCGCCTGGTATATTAGTAGTAGATATTCTCCCGGCCCCGAAATTAAATCTGTTTTAAAATCTCGTCTTAAGGTCAGTTTCACGTAGCACGCTTTACGCTTTAATAAGGTGCTCTACCACTTCATTCTTGTTTGTAGATGTATTCAGTTAACTGTTTGGCCAATAATTGAACATAACAGTATTTCTGTGTAAGCGCCTTCATCTGACTTGTTTGTTTTATATGATCTCACCCACAGTAATTTTTTTTCCAGTTTCACCCTACAAAGGACGGGAAGGGCTTTCACTAACTATTCACTCCCTACGCCAAAGTATTACATAGATCGTTATAGTCCTTGCTGGCACAAATAAATTGTAGCAGGTCGGTAGTATGGTGAGCAATTACATACGCCACATGTAAGTTATATTGCATTTGCATAAAGATGCAGCTATTGTAGCAGCAGAAAATTATGTTTTGTGCTGTCTTGTTTCAACCATCATGCACATGTAACACATTTAAGCATTTTAGGGAGAAGAATCAACGCAATTCATCTCTGAAACCTCTAACAATCATTAGCAGTTTTTAATTTTGTTATTTAAAATCTTCAGTAGCTGCATTTTAGTCGTGTACTTAGTAGCGAATCCAAAGTCCTAGTGGCTTGATGACTGATGCGATGAGGCATGATCGGACGCCGAAAGCGATGGGGAATCTTCATGACCTAGTATCACCTATCTGTTCCCAGCATCTGAAGGAGAACGTCTGGAGCTGGATCAAAGACGTTCAAGTCTAGCTCCAACGAGTCTCAGGTGTAATTAATACCAGTCCCGGCGCGTGGGAAAAATGATGGGAGGTTCAGGTGTCGTAATATCGGCGGCTTTAGAGGATGTTGTTCTGCAGAATTCCCGTAAGATATCCGAAGATTCAGTGTGCCAGGAGAATATCAGGTTACAGTTGCTGCAGCCATCTGCGGACAGGTACCCAAACGCTCTAAAAGTTTAGTTGTTTGTCAAAATGAGTTACTTCTCTGTCTGGATCACCGAAACAAAAGACCAGTATTGATCCCAGATGCCCTTCTTTCGTTTCTCGACCAATAACGTCTTCTATTCTTCCTCCTTTGCTTGTGTTCTTGCCTTGTTGCTCTTTCCCTGCCTTTGCTATCATTTCCGTGTCTATTCCATCAATTCTCTCACGTCCCTTGCCACACAGCCCAAAGAATTAATCTACATGCCTACGACGTATCTACGCTATTCTGCTCGTCGCTAACAATGGTGAACCGTGGTTCTTTTTATGATGGAACTATCTTTTTGTCAACAACTTCCACCCTCGGTATTGCTGCCAGATTCCTTTGTTGTCTTTACCTAGGCATGTGGCCTTGTGTGTGTTATTGGTCGTGCTCATCTGCTACGCACCGTTGATCTAAAGCGACCCTCGCACTGTGCACTGCAGCGGAGCAGCATACATCTGGGGCCCAACAGCGCCCGGCAGTGTCGGACAGCGGTTTGTGTTCTGCGGCGCCCAGCAGCCTGCTGCGGTGCCTGTGGCGGACATCTGCAGCCGGCCGCAGAGAGTTTATCACGGACCACAGCCGGATAAACCCTCGCAGCACGGCGCAACAGCTAATTACAAGTGCCAGGTGACTGCCGCGAGCTAGCAGGTCCCAGGCAAAAGTTTGGTTTGCTAATGAGAGCGGTCTTGTATTCGTGTGCGACATATATTGTAGCGGAAAATTGTAAATGGTCATGATCTAAGAATGACAGTTTTACAAAACTGATTTAGGATTCGTGGCCACTTGTTGACAAACTGCCTGTAGTTTATGTCTCCGGGTCTTCGGTTTACGCGTGTTTGATAATTTTTCTGACGCTTCACTAGCACGAGTGTCTGGCATTGTCAAAGCTTCACACTTCATTGCTGGTGGTGGACTGGAGTCGAGTTCGCGTCTGCAGATTATACATGCCTGGTGCACCAACATCCAAGGGCTTTTCCGTGGTCATTACTGCTGCGGTTCGCCCCTTGCTACCAGCAAACAGTCGTTCGCTGCAGCCCGGAAGCCCAAGATCCGTTGATCTTGAATCTTTGTTGTTGAAACTTTAATCACGTTTGTGTGTGTAAATAGCTTCTCTGAACAAGCGGGTGCGTTTGCCCCAACCTGCAGTTCCGCTTATGTTCGGTGAATCTGGTGTTTATTGATCGTCCAGTCGTTCTACTATAGACTTTTCCACACGTCCGTTTGTGCAGTATAGTCCCGGCACTGCAAGTATGTTCCTTTTCTCCTCTGCCGATCTAAGACACTCTCTGAACGTCTTTGTCGCTTTATAAATAGTCTTCACACAACACCCGGACGATTCTGTTCATCACTCTGGGGCTATATAGCAGAAAGGCAGTGCCCGAAATTTCTTTTTCCATTGTGTCGCTTCACCAATTGTTTAATTCTGTGACGAGTCGTATGTGACAGGTGAAGCACCTATTGCTCATCAGCAAGGAAACTCAGTATGAATTATTCAGCCATACATTCCCAGAGGGACGAACAAAATCGGCCACATATTGTAGAAACACGGCCGAAAGACTGTTTATAAACCGACAAAGAAGATCAAAGATTTTGCCGGCCGGTGTGGCCGTGCGGTTCTAGGCGCTTCAGTCTGGAACCGCGTGATCGCTACGGTCGCAGGTTCGAATCCTGCCTCGGGCATAGATGTGTGTGATGTCATTAGGTTAGTTAGGTTTAAGTAGTTCTAAGTTCTAGGGGACTGATGACCACAGATGTTAAGTCCCATAGTGCTCAGAGCCATTTGAACCATTTTTTTGATCAAAGATTTTCTCAGGTTGACAAAGGAGAAAAGGAACCTACTTGCAATGTCGGGAATATACTGCATACGATGTGCATGTGGAAAAACCTGTGTTGGAATGAATGGACGATCAATGAACACAGTGTTCATCGAACCTAAGCTGCATTGCAGGTGGCGCCAGGTGGAGAATGGGCCTTGGCAGAGCATGCGCTGTGTGTGACCGGCCGCATAGTGAAACCCGCCAACACGGGAATTCTTGCTGTAAAGAAGAATTATGACGCCCGCCATTTCAGGGAAGTTATAGAAATACATAAACGTGACAATGGACATCAACAAGAAAGAAGACTCAAGGCGAACGGATGCTGGACTCCCGTGCTGAAGACAACGACAGTTTGCTGGCAGAAAGGGGAGAACAGCAGCGATAATGATCATGGAAAAGTCTCTGGATGTTAGCGCACCAGGAAAGTGTAATTTGTGACCTCGAGCTTGACTCCAATCCACAACCAGAAATGGGGAGGGGGGGAGGGGTGAAGCATTAACAACGCCAGCCACTCCTCCACTCCTGCTGGCGAAATGTCAGAAAAATAATCAGACAAACGTCGGCCGAAGAACCGGAGACAGACGCCAACAGCCAACTGGTGAGCGATACATGTTTTCATGATGATCTTGAACAAAAATTTCTGAATCTCCGACGTCTCACTTGATGCAATGTGATGGTTCTTGTTTATACTCGCGATCAGAAATAAGTGTAACTCTAGTTCCTTAGTAGCCCACGTCAATTTACCCCATAGCACGATACTGCCGCTCCCCTGCCCCCTACACCCATAAAGTCCTGCGCCAGTGGCACGGTGAACGTTTCGAACAGTCGTTCGACTAAATGACGGCGTATCCGGACACGATCATAGACCCTCTAATCTCGACTATAGCGTGCTCGATACAAACGTAATTGACGATATCGTTCGCTCAACTTGTGAACAATTGAGGGTCGTCTGTGAAAACCGTATTTAACAATGTGTTACGAACTGTGTGCCCTGTAGTATTTGTGCCTCCACCAGTAGTTTACCCTGTTGTCAGATTTGCCACAGATCGCCGTCTTTCCTATGTTGCGGAGGAGGCAGTTCTCCGACCTCTATGCTCTGTGATTGCATTCGATATTTGTTTGGCTTCCTGTGGTTTCGCCGTCCATCAGTCAATTCCCAAAACTGCTCACGATAGCAGAATGCGAACAGCCGACCTCTTTCGTCGAATCCGATATGGTCGTTCTCAGGGCTGGGCCAACGCAATCTGTCCGTTGCCAAAGTCAGTTATATCAGGAGATTTCCCCATTTGCGCCTAGTATGATATCCAGAATGATCCCCACTTAAATCGTACCTTTACCACGCCAAGTCACGCTCAGTGGCGGCAGACGACTTTCATTTACTCAGTGGACAGCGGCCGAACTGTTTTGGTTCACCAATACATTCACTCCAGGCTTTCAGCCGAAGAAGCGGACCACACTATCCAAATGAAGAATTCATTATTGCACAGTTATAGTACTTGTAGTATGTCATCACACTCGTATTTGCTGATCAACGAAATCAGAATCCGCTCACTTCATTGGACCAACAATAACTGAAATCCAAAGATAATCGCCTACGAGAGTCTTCTCCGCTTCTGGCGCGACATTATTATCTACGTCAATGACCATCGATCTCAATGTCAACTACGCGTGAGGAATGCTGCGTTCGCTTATTAGTCAGTTATAGGAACAGACTGATACTTTTTATGAGAAGGGAGCTTTTGTAATCATGGTATCGTTGTACTGTTAATAGCAGCTGTTTGCAAAAGAAGTAGATTTCGGAAGTTAAACTCGCCTTAGTAGGAGACGTACTCGAGTAACTGCCTTGAATACAGTATTATGAAGGAAATGTTGTCTGAAATACAGATCAGTTCCACACTAAAGAAAGGTATGGTTCAGTACTTCCTTACTTTGGTACCTGAAATGTACGTGGTGCATTACGATATCGTAGAGCTTACTCGATTTGATGTTAAATGGATTTGTAATCGAACCTGCAAACACACTTTTCAAAACTGCAAGAGGAGTGTTGTTCTCTTCGTCGCTAGTAAAGAAATTTAGTGGGCTGACGTCCCACTTGCCATTAAACTGACCCTCATAGCACTGCGCGGGGTTTCCTTGGTCTCTAGCGTGAGGAGTAATAGGTCTTTACCAAGGTTTCAGTATCACTGAGAGCCTCAATCGAGAGTCTCCCAACGCTGAGTTTATGACGATGATAATTTTTTATGAATGTCATTCCTCACCAACTTTAAAAATACAATCTGCGAACTGAAGCACAATTTTTCTTTTTTACTGTTTTAAAATACACACAAAAAACATTTTTCTAACTCAAGAAGAAACCCAGTTTCATCGAGAGAGAAAGTTTCTACATTTTTTTTTACATTCTTTTTATGTCAAGTTGATACATTTCAGAGTTAATATTGATAACATGCTTTGGCTGTGCAGTTAATAATTACACGAAAGACATGGGATAGCGATTTGAACATATACAGATGGCGGTAGTGTCGCGTACACAAGGTACAAAAGAGCAGTGCATTGGCAGAGCTGTCATTTGTACTCGGGTGATAGATGTGAAAAGGCTCCCGGCGTCATTTGTACAGCCGCACGACGGGAATTAACAGAATCAGAACACTGATTGGTAGTTATAACTAGACGTAGGAGACATACGATTTCGGAAACCGTTAGGGAATTGAATATTGCGTGATCCACAATGTCAACAGTGTGCCGAGATTACCGAATTTCAGGCATTACCTGTCACCACACACAACGCAGTGGCCGTAGTTAATGACGTAGAGCAGAGGCGTTTGCATTGAGTTGTCGGTGCTCACAGACAAGCAGCACTGCATGAAATATCCAAAGATATCAATGTGGGATGTGCGACGAACATGTCCGTTAGGACATTGTGGCGAAATTGTGCGTGAATAGTCTATGGCAGCGCGCCCCGCGCGAGTGCCTTTGTTAACTGCACGACATCACTTGCAGCGACTCTCTTGGGCCCATGACCTTATCTGTTGGACCCTAGACAACTGGAAGACCATGATGTGGTCAGATAAGTTCTGATTCCAGTTGGTAGGAGCTGATGGTAGGATCCGAATGTGTTGCAGACCCCCACGAAGCCACTGACCCAAGTTTTCAATAAGGCACAGTGCAAGCTGGTAGTGGCTCCATAATGGTGTGGGCTGTGTTTGCATGGAATGTACTGGATTGTCAGATTCTACTGAATCGATCACTGACTGGAAATCGCTATGTTCAGCAACCTGGAGGTCAAGCATCGATGGAATTTTTATGGATGATAATTGACTATGTCACTGGGCAACAGTTGTTTGCGACTGGTTTGAAAAATATTCTGGACTTAACACTTATGCGAAAGGTTTGGCCACTCAGATCGCCCGACATGACTCGCATCGAACATTTGTGAGACGTAATCGATAGGTCGGTTCGTGCACAAAATCCTGCACTGGAAACACTGTAACTCTTTCATTTAAGTCTGAACTGCTGAATGCAACTGAAAGTACTTGATGCTGCTGAGTGAAACTGAACCTACTTAGCGTTATCATTTCAACACTGACATACAAAATTTTCCCTGACAAGAAACCTTCAAGCTAGTCTTATCCATTTATTGCCCAAAAGATACAAGCGCAACGCAATCTGACTGGAAATAATGAACACAAAAGAATGGCCCTGAATTAGAAGAAATCTCAACAATATCCTACACTTTCTCATGTCTCACTTACCTGACAGGAAACCTTCATTACACGAACTACAACAATGACAACAGCAGACAGCAATTACAGCCAGATAAATAAAAAGATTCTAACTACTGTAGGCTCTAACTACTAATAGGCATGTGGTTAGCAAAGGAAAGATTTTGTTGCAGAGCACGCAATGTTCTTAGCAGATTTTACCTTGTTCATGTGACAACCAGTTCCAGAAATTAAATGTACATCAATAATTTCAGTTACAAAACATTAGCAGGTACATCAATCATCATTTTACAATCATTTCCAACCAATACTAAATCTCCATGAAGGACACACGTCCTAGCCGTCCGCCGCGCTAACGCTGCTCACCGCTAACACTGCTAACTCTTCACTTCTAACTACAAGTCCATCCAGCCACAGAGTCTCTTACAGGGGGAGCAGAGCGCTTTCAGTGATATTAACGCAATCTACAACGCCGCTAACATACAAGCACATAAACAGGCTACTTACAACACTTTCGGAGTTACGGACGGCTATTGATGCACCATGGTTTAATAGTTCCGTAAGGTAACTCCATGTTGTGGACTGGCAAGACAGCCAATCCACAATGACGAGTAGCCGAAAGACACGCGTTTAAGCTCACCCAGGCTGGCGTGAGGTCTCGAACAGGTAAAGGAAGTTATAGTAGCAAAGAACGTACGTAGCTGCGAGAATACTTAACTTTAATCCATAATTGGTGAACATCGGTCTGATGGTACATGCATCACAAGATAAATAGCAAATAATAATGGCGCCTTGCTAGGTCGTAGCAAATGACGTAGCTGAAGGCTATGCTAACTATCGTCTCGGCAAATGACAGCGTAATTTGTCAGTGAACCATCGCTAGCAAAGTCGGCTGTAAAACTGGGGCGAGTGTTGGAAGTCTCTCTAGACCTGCCGTGTGGTGGCGCTCGGTCTGCAATCACTGACAGTGGCGACACGCGGGTCCGACGTATACTAACGGACCGCGCCCGATTTAAAGGCTACCACCTAGCAAGTGTGGTGTCTGGCGGTGACACCACACTCCAACTACTTGTGGAGTCCATGATCCGTCGAGTTGCTACAGTACAATGGCAAAAGTAGGTGTGAATTGATATTGATGTTCACATGACTTTGGTCACCTCAGTCTGGTCCCGGCGGAGATTCGAGTCCTCCCACGGGCATGGGTGTGTGTGTTTGTCCTTAGGATAATTTAGGTTAAGTAACGTGTAAGCTTAGGGACTGAAGACCTTAGCAGTTAAGTCCCATAAGCTTTCACACATATTTGAACATTTTTTGTCACCTCAGTGTATACTATTTAGTTAAATAAATTACACATACGGTAAAATATCATCACATGCCCTGATGTGCAGTTGTCAAAACCGTTTACTCGTTACGTTTACTTTTCTCTACTTCCAGTATGTGACACAATTGCCGACAGTCAATACAAGGGCCGTCACAGTAGGTACCACGCTATGTTAGACGGGGAACAGCCAGCTAACGTTGAACAAAATAGTTCCTTGAACAGAATGATCTCGCCAATACCAACAAGCGTGAAAAAAACTGAATAAAATATTCTCGTTTTACAAGCTGCGTCACTTAGTATGAAACACTCGAGCTTTCGGCGGCTGTCAGCGCCATAGTCAAGAGGAGGTGGAACTGTGTTCCGCTTATATAGGTGTGACTGTAGTGTCTTCATCCTCCCACAGAGAGCCGAGGGAGTCCATGCGCGGAAGGTGAACTGGGCAACTCAGAACAGCTCTGGTTCATCACGGGACTGATGACGTCAGATGGTGCGAAGGGCTGGTGCCACCTTTGAAAGTATCGCTCCCGCAACCCTACATGCATCAAACATCCGTCTCTGCCTAAGGTTGACATCCAAGGCCCGTCCATACGCTCTACTAAATGCGTACCGCTGAGTTTTGTTAAAATTATTCCGATTTATTCTAGCCTCACCCGTCTCCTTTAAGCGAAATCTCAATGCGACGATTGTATTTTATGTCTGTTTCTCAGAAAATGTTCCACTATTTAAAATGCTCCGCAACTGTGCGATTTGTTTTATCTATACAGATGCGTCCGCATTTGGCACTTATGCACTCGACGAGCTGTCATGTTTTACAGGGCATAGCATACCTCTTAGCTTGGAGCCGTGCCAGAACACTGGTCTTATTGTCTCTGCAGCACATGACCTATGTTGCCATTCGTTGCCCCACGGCATGGAAGGAATGCAGCGGGCTTGGTCTCTTTTGCCGATTCGCGAGGCGCCGTCCGGCGGTGGCACCTGAAAACGTTTCCGAAATCTCCCTTGATGTAACCATTCTCCTTGACCACGTATCTCAAATGCCGAATTCAGACTACAAGTGGTCATCGTCAGAAATAATCTTTGCCTTGTGTACTAAATTTTCCAGGACCGATTTTTGTGGAAAAAGATGCTCAAAACTGTTGGCGTTCAAGTACCAACCTGTGTGCATTGGTATCCTGAACACTGAACACGTAGACTTCCTGCCTTAAACTCAACTAAAACTTCCAAGAACGGTAGCTTGACATCTCTCGACGGCAAATTTAATGTTGGGATTGACACCGTTCGTGTGATCGAAGGACTGCCAACTCGCTTTCCGCTCTTGCGTCAATTCGGCTGTCTCTGGAAGATGCCAGACACTGCTGACGCGCCTATATAAGCAGGACCCAGTGCATCACCTGCAGTCGGTCCCTTTTACTCCTGTGATGATGGCGGGGAGAGCCGTCGAAGGCTTCACTGTTTTATTCGAATCGACGCGGCTTGTGAGCCAAGCAGATTCAGACATGCCACTGCGAAAGACTCTCAGAACACACATCTTTTCTCCGTAGTGAGGGCATAGCACGCCGTGTGAGGTTGTAGAAAAACTGTGGAAAAAGATATCACATGCAAAGTTCCTTAGCATTTTTGTAGTGCAGCCATGGCAAGGAGGTAATTCCTCGCTTTGCTGTAATATAGCATCGACCTGCTTCAGAGGAACGAATTTTGAAGAAGGCTAGACACGCCATAGTGAAGAAGCAGTTACGCAGCCAAGGTAAGAGTTTGATCGTGACGCCAAAAGCGTATGTGATAGCACGTATTTTCGTCATAAGTCTTCTCACAAACGTGCAACATCGTGCGAGTTTGGTAGAGTGAGAAAACCTTTTAGTGCTAAAATTTGACCATCATGGTGCGAAACGTCATTCACCCTTCTACTAACAGGGTTCCCATCTAGCGATGAAGAATGAATAAAAATATTCTCTATGAGTGTGCTACTGTTCCCCTGGACCTTGGCTGGGAAAAATACAGTCTGCATCAGATCATATGAATTTATGACATCTTCGAACATCTTTTTCTTGCACAGTCACATAGAAAATTAATATTGAAGTCACCACATGCAATTAATTTCTGGTACTTCCTATAAAGTGAAACAAGCTTGAGCAGAAATGCTCTGAAGTCAGATTGGAACATTATGAGCAGCACGTTGTTAACTTGCTGATGAAGATAGGCCAAAAGACATCATGGTGACTTTGCATGTAGTCTCACTTTTTACTAATGTGCGGACACAAGACATGATGGATATATGGCCGAACAGCTTCCACTTGGGATCGTAAAGTGGTTCCATCAGGCCTTAATGAAAAGTATGTCTTGTACAACGACGAATATTGTGTGATGAGGGATGGCCCAGCGATGGGATCCCACTGTTCTTAGCAATCGCGAATTTTTTTCTTGAAGAGCTTTGAGTCTCTGAATGCAACGATTTTGGGTGAATCATGCTTCCTACGGTATACTGAGAACCCCTTCCTGATATAGTCTCGCGGTGAAAATGCCCTGCAGCAGATAAGCCGTAAGTGAATGGTGTTCATCCAACATTAAATTTACTATCAAGCTACAATTTCTTGATGTTTTAGTTGAGCCGAAGGCAAGAGGCCTTGGTAATTTAGCGTACAATGAAACAAAGCTCGCAGAATGATATTTGGACACCAATAATTTTCCCCTTTCTTGACCCACAAATAGGGGCTGAACTCTTTGGGCAAACATTACTTCTGACAGCGGCCACCTACAGTCTGAATTGCAGCAGTTGAGACGCAGGTTTAGGCAGAATTACAGCAATAGAGACATTACAAAGATTTTCAAGAGCCACTCACTTAGGATGCCTTGTAAATCGGCAGAAGAGGCCAAGCCGAAAGCGGGGCATCGAGCATCAAGATAGAATGCGTGCTGCAGAGACCAGCGTTCCGTCGTGTCTCCAAGCTGCGAGATATGTTACACCCGGCTAAAGACGGGGAAGGCCTCCGAGTTCCCTGTGTGTATGACGTCCTATGTGAGTCCGCCAGCATCTGTGTATAGGTCAAACAGCCCACACTGTTGCTGATCGTTGTTCCGATCACAAACGACTTGTTAAATAAACGAAGTTTCTAGTAGCCGACAGTAGCTGAATATTACCTGAAAGAGGGATCAAACTGCAATTTGAAGTCTCGGTTAATGCGGCATCGTGTTGGGACTCCCTTATAATGCAGGAGGCAGAGATTATTCTAAACAGCAATAATTTTCCTAGATGCTCTGGGTACATACTAATTAGGGCATGGCGGCGGTCTTTAGCTGTCAAAAGAAAGCAAAGACAGATGCTTGACCCTTGTAGGGATGCAGAAGCTGCATGAGTCACGTCGGCTCTCTCTGGAAGCATGATAATGCTGCATACGCTCCGTACACTGATTAGCTAGGCCGTATGACCACCGACGTACTATCGACACAAAACCGTCCAGGCGATAACAGCGTCATCTGAAGAGACATACTGCTAGTCAGACACACGCGCGGTGCATGTATGATGATGATGGTATTTGGTTTGTGGGGTCATCAGCGCCCGTACAAAGTCCTAATTTTTCCACACTCCAATGTTTTAAACAATCCAATCAAACCACTATCGCGAATGATGATGATGAAATGATGAGAACAACACAAACACCCAATCTCCAGGCAGAGAAAAATCCCCAACACGGCCGGGAATCGAACCGGGACCCCGCGGGACCCCGTGATCCATAGGCAACGGTGCATATAATATCAATAAGCGTGTTGTCCCTCTGTATAATGGGGAAGCCGCGCAACCTATATGAGTTTAACCGAGAGCAGATTGATGGTCAGTAGGCTCAGCACGAGCATTTCGTAGCTGCACGGCATGTCGGGTGTTCGAGAAGTGCTGTGGTGAGTGTCTTCACACATGGTGAAACCGAGATGCAGCCACGTCCAGATGGCTTGGGTTTGGGCGGCCACTCGCCATTACAGAAGTCGTGGGCTGGGCAGACTGGTAAAACAGAACAGGCAGCGTCTATGGCGGAACTACGATTATGCTTTAATGCTGGGCAGAGTGTTTCTGAACACACAGTGCATCGGACACTTCTAACGACGGGCCTTTGCAGCCGACGTTCCACTCCTGTGGCAATGTTAATACAACGACAACGGCAAATATGGCTGAAGTTGGCACGTGACCATCGGCACTGGATGTTGGCCCAGTTGCATAGCGTTGCATGGTCTTATGAATCCCGGCACCTTCATCATGCCTACGGGAGAGGGCAAATACGTTGTCTTCCTGGGGAACAGACCCTCGGCACGGAGACATACTGGCGGTGGTTCCGTTACGCTCTGGGGAACATTCCCTTGGGGTTCCATGAGTCCAGTGGATATCGTGAGAGACACCATGACTGTCGAGGAGTATCGCGCACTGGTTGCAGATCACGTACACTCCTTCATGACGATCATGATTCCCGACGGTTTTGGCATTTTTCAGCGAGGTCACTCGCCGCAGTGCCGAGTCCCATCTGATATTCTGCCCCAACCCTCCCCCCCCCCCCCCCCCAACTCACCAGATCTGAACCCCATAGAATGAATGTGGGATGTGACTGAACGTGACGTCTGAGCTGATAGCCTCCCATACGGAATTTACGGGGAATTAGGTGACTTGTGTGTGCAGATGTGGCGCTAGCGTACCAAGGCCTCATTGCTTCCACTCCATGACGCGTCGCCTCTGCTATCAATGCCAAAGGTGGTCACATTGGATATCAGGTAGGTGGTCATAGTGTTCTGGCTGATCAATGTATAAGCGGAGCACCATACCAGGGCCGGCAGTCGGTGTTTTGTTTTTACTCGTGATGACGACAGTGCTAACAGACATCGAGCGCTCGAGTGTTTTATTCGAATTAACGTGACTTGTGAATGCAAAAGGTTTTGTTCGGGCTTGGCAGCACTAAAGCACTAAAGTCTCCGGGGACACATACGAATTCTAGCTCACGCTGTTCTCAAAAGATGACATGAGTCTTGAATCGAGGAAAACAGGTAGTTGCTACATTTCCTGAAATCCGAAAAGCATTTGAGTAACCCTTTCAGCGCTCATTAAGGAAATACGATCATCAGTGGTTGGAAACGAAATTTTCTACTGGATTGAAGGCTATGTGATAGGTTGGAAACAGATAGGTCATCACCTACGGCTGCAGAAGCTACTAAAGGCGTACTTTAAGTAACTCCCTGTAAACGTCTTTGCTACAGTTACAAATTCAATGTCTCAATGATTGAAACAGTCAGCCAGCGCCGATTGCGGCTAACCTATCTAATGAATTGCATGAGCAAGAAAAACTTTCTCTTCATATTTCATAAAAATCGTTGGCCGACGTAAGAAAATTCAAATGATACCATTAAAACACCCAGGGAGACGCATAATATTACGTGAAAGGTTTAACTCAGTAAGACGAGTTATTAGAGTTAAAAAACGTTTACATGTCTGAAGGGAGCGTATAACTCACGGAATCAAAATTGCGCAGTCCCTCTTCATCCAGTATCAGAGAATGAGGCAACTTTACGAATTCCAAAATTATTTACACATCATTCCAAAACTTTTCAAAACTTATTCCTACTGACATCTCTACTCCTCTCCCTCCCACCCTTTCTCCCCACAAAAAAAAAAAAAATAAAAATAAATAAATAAATAAATAAAAAAAAAATTGAAGGGAAGGAAGGGTATCGTTTGTCCCATTTTCGATTTTTATTAGTGTAAGAGTGAATAATCCGAGACTTCCAAAAACACGCCATAATAATGGTGCTGAATCTTCAACCACAAACGTTTCACATGCTGAACGTCAACTCTTTAACACATTAACTCATTTGAAAGGCAGTGGATTGTTTTAAGCTCCTTGGTACAGTGAGTCCGATTCTTCACAGGACTGTGGATGGTGAGGTGTACTAGTCAAAAGCTAATAGGAATAAAAGTTGACAGCGAAACTGGCGAACATAAGAGACACGATCTTAAACGGCCCATGATGTGCACTGATCAACGTGAGGCACAGCCATACAGAGAGAGGATGGCGGGAAATAGTCTGAGAAGCTTCTAAGGTTGTTGCAGGATGGGTCATGCTGAGAAATAATTGTTAAGAAAAAGAATTCGATACGCTTTGTCGGTTTCGAGATAACTAACATTGAAGTTAGCCAATCAGGTCGTTGCGCTCGCAAATTCAGCTTCCCGCCAGATACAGTTAGTGCCAGCTGCTCTCATAGCGCACGAGCCTGCTCGGCCTTCAGCTTGGGTTCCATCCTTACTACCGTCTCAAATCCAATTTTTGCATCGTTCTCTAGTTCTGTATACTAAAATCACATAAAGCACTCATTTGGCGACAAGATCTCTGACGAGCCGGTGAATTTGCGTGTGCAACGTTTTCATTGGCTAACTTCAATCAGGGCTAATTGTATTGGAAATGGCGCAAGGTAAAGAATTTGTTTTCTTTACAATTTTTTCCCAGCACAGTCTACCCAGAAACACCCTTACAAGATTTTCGGAGTGTTTCTGAACACTGTACGTGCATAAAATTGTGTCACGTGGCAAGAGGGAAAAATACAACCTACACCAGAAAATAGGTAACAGGCTGTGAGTGGCACTTTCTGTGTGAGGTCCCCTTACAATTCCGGCATGCAGTTCCTCAGTAACGAATGTGATGCTCCCTAACGGAAACCCAGTATATTTGCATGCATATTCGCAAAGAATTTTATGGTCATTCGTCTGGGAGGAGTTTCATCATCATGCAGCTGTGAACTTTATTGGGAAATTGAAATGTCCCCTTAGAAATATTAATTAATTACTGTGCTGATAAACCTCTTACATTATTTGATTTTCAAACAGCTGAGCAGAACTGAACGCACTCAGACATTTCGCTCTTTACCTATTCTGATCAACACTAAACTGACACACAATATTTTTAGCGCAATGCAATCTGACTTTCAAAAATCCCTACAAAAGAATGCCTTTCACAAATCACTTACCTGACCAAAACACTTCGTTACTCGAACTACTGCAATACAGCGAGCGCCACTACTGCCAGCTAAATAAAAGATTCAAACTACTGAAGGCACTAACTACTGATAGGCATAGTTAGCAAATGAAAGATTTTGATAGAGAACAAACAATGTATTTACCTTAATAGTGTTCAAAAGTCATAATATATACAGCAGTTCATGACATCCAGTCTTACAAATTTCAAAACTCCGCCATTTCTCTCCCCACATCCACCACTGCTGGCGGCTCACCTCCAACTGCGCAACGCTACGCGCTATTAACAGCCAACTGCGCAACACTACAATGGCCGACAACAATGCAATCTAGCCACAGACTGCACACAGCACAGCCAGTGATTTTCATACAGAGCGCTACGTGGCGTTACCAATAAGAAAACCTAAACAGCCTACTTACATAGCCGCCATGCTCCCCACAAAAAATTTTGCAAACTGTTTTGGGCACTGGCCAATAGATATATCTTAAAAATTTTTTCACAATTACGATAACAAAGAAATCATATGCACACACTTATTGATACAATGTTCGTCAAAAGCTAAAATTTTCTCATAGTCCATAAAGACAGTCCTGATCATTCATCACAGTAAAATTGCAGTTTTTTTTCTCAAAGTCTGAGCAGTAAAAGAGAATGCACACGGAAGTAGTGGAATTCCATGCAGTCTTGAAGAACTAGTGTTGTCCTTCCAACGGAAAGACAGTGCTGACTCTTGACATGCAGACAGGTAATGGGCCACAACAGTGCAAACCCACAGCAGACTCAGTCGAAGTTTTGAAGAATATTGGTAGGTAGGTCATCACAGAGCAGACCCACTGTAGTCCTGGTAGAGGGTATGGTAATGGTGGGCCACCAGAGGTGCAGACCCACTGCAGTCCTTGTAGAAATAATGGTATTCGTGGGCCATCAAAGATGTGGACACACTATCCTTGTAGAGACGGCTAGCAGCCATCTGTTGCGACTGTGCATGTGCACAATCACCATCGAAGCGTCTTGCGGAGAATATAGCAAGTCCATAAACCACCACTTGTGCCCTCATCAAGTTTTTGGATTTGTCCTTAGAACCAGCAATGCTGTTAATCAGTCCCTTGCTGAATTATTAACACACATCCTATCACTAACCGTCCTCTTTTTTTCACATCTTGTGCATATACTAAGACCAACAGAAATATGTGCAATGAAATGAATGCTTACAAGTTACTTAATTTGATGAACTGGTGTCAATTACAATTTTATAACATAAGAATACAATAACAAAGGTACAAAATACATCATTAAAGTACATAACAATACAGATAATATTCGTAGTAATATAGGCTTTACAAAAGAATAGAAATAAACATGTACATCAGTGTTACAGGAATTATGACATAAGTAAATATATAAAATGATGAGAATAGATTTCGAAACATTAACTTCACACTTGAGCATTGAAACAGAACAGAATTAACAATGTCTAAACATCTTTACAAAGTGAATAACATATTATTAATGCAAATTATATTTGAGGATAACAGTATGCCTCATCATAGTGAATGTGCCTTAGTACTAGAAAAATTCTACGACATACATAGTATTACCCAAACGCATAAAGACAGGAAGAACACAAATATACAAGAGTACACAAACACATAGTGGAATAACAGAAAGGGAAAGGACAGGGTTTGTTTTACTGCAGTATCTTGCAAACAAAACTTTCTTTACTTCTTGGAGATCTCCCTTCGTTCTTCATTATTTCAAAAAGTGCTGTCTATACCTGCTTTCTGTACTTTTTTCGTAAAACTTCTCAATGCATTTCTTCCAGTTCATCGCAACTCATTCTCTTATATAGTCTACCCCTCTTAAGCTAACTTAAATCTAATGTGCTCAGATGCTAAACTAAGGGACGAGGCAATGCAGCAGCACAAAACAATTAATACAAACAGCAATGAAAAAATGCAAATTGGCAAAGCTAGCAGCAGTAAATGCAATAACTTATATTTAAACATGACAAACCCACAAGCAGAAAAAATAGTACACTAAAGACAACAACACAGATAAGGGAAATGTATATTCACATCTTAATGTCTATGTAATTAAAGTGGTGCACTACAAAAACTTATTCTATGAAATAAATTACCAAGTACTTGAAAAGAAAATTGTGTATGCAGTTCCTGTGAAGGGAAATGTCTTTTTGTGCTCCCTCATTTTTATGGAAGTATATCACAAAACTATTATTTACTGGATCTGTAGACAGAAAATATTTATATTAGTACATCTATAAAATTTTATTTTAACCAATGCTGCAGTGCAGCTAGAAACTAGATATAAAACAAAATAGGCAAAGCTAGGCGTGAAATGTCATTCACTAGCAAGACAATAGATGTGAAATGTTTCTCATCATTTCGTTTCAGTAAACATCATAAATTAAAAACTCTACAGTGTAATCATGTTTTCAAGTTTGAGCGTGTCATATTTGTGGTGCTTTCTACAGAGAAATGTCAATAGCGAGTACAATGGCCTCTTTCTTCTTCACCTAATGGCTTTTTCTCAAGGCAGCTGGCACACTTGGCCGCTCACAACGCATTACGTCATGGTCACTTACCTTTCTTACCGAAATATTTACGACAGCAGTTTCCGCTACAGTGACAGTCTCATATAAAAGTTTCACAGGTCGAAAATTTGCGTTACAAATGTGTAGAAACAAAAATCCTGTAAATATAACAGTGTCCAAAAAATTTTCGGCGGCGTTGTGATACATTCACGCATATGTACACATTTCATAACTCTTAAAGTACGATTCTTGGTTTCCAACATCCTTTTTCACAAGTCAGAGTCCCTAACCACTACTCATTATTCCTTACCTTATTACACATATACATATTCGTTGACACTTCTTCAATATTTCATCATAATAAATATGTAGCATAATCAAATTCCTTGTATTGCATCAGCTTATTGATCATAAACATACCTCAACAGCGTATTACACATTTTCATCATAATAATAACATCATAAAAACTCAGCCAAATCTCAAAAACGTCGTAGCTTTCTGCAATAATTTCAAAACCTAAAAAAATTCTCTGCTCATTTCAACAGTGTCATTCAGAGCTCTCATAGTATCACAATGGTTCCAAAAAAATATGAACAGTTCACAAAGTACAGAGGAAATACAATTTCATAGGTGTGAAGTTATCCAATTGTGTAATTGCGTAAACATCTGTCACTGACGTAGTTAAAAAAAAAGATGTTTGTCTCTCTCAGTTAAATGATCAGATGGCTGTGTAATTATGTGTTAGAGAAATATGGTACCGATGTGTAAAGTTGTGTAAGTAAATACCACAGTAGCTAGGACTCCTTGTGCTTGTCAAACACATGATACACAAAGTAAACGTGTACCCCCCAGAGGATTAATGTAATAAAACCCTCAGGTGTTACAGATTACAGCAATGGAATGTATCACGGAAAAAAGTACAAAATTAATCACTCAAATACGTGTACTGTAGCGCTAAACTGTGCGTCTTGTTGTAAGATAATCTCTGTGGAAGTGTCGTAGTTATCGTCCTCCGAAAGCTAAGTTCTGCAGAAGTCAATGTACTTACCTCATGATGAACAAAAGTGAAATGCTTTGCGTATAGATATCTTAGTTATTACGCTTATTGCCGTGACGAAGAAAGTACTGTGCTGTAACATATTGTTGTGCTACGGAAAAGACTGTCTCATTGTAGCTATCCCACAAAAGTTACTACTAAAACTACTTTCCAGAATAATTCAGAAATACTGTTCAGATATAAAACAGAAACACCGCAAAAGCAACATTGTAAATTGTCACTCATTAGTAGCGTCGTGATAAAATCGTGTAGCTGTCACATAAACTAACCACTGTGTCATCTGGTATCTCACAGAAAGTACTTTAAATCCAGAATGTATTTTCAAGTAAACCAAAATGTTGCATTAAAATCTCATTAGCAGTACTGGTAAATGTTCTAAGTATGTGAGCCTTATAGTCAGTACGTAAGCGTGCAACTAATAAGCAAGAATGTGCACACACAATAACACTGTGTCGTCTGTTCACACTAACAATTCATTCGTAATTTCTGTTTAAATAAGTTCTCTTGGTTCTTGACTGGATATTTAAATTCAAACATTGTTGCATGTTAACAGATTCTAAGTCTGAAAAAGCATACTAGTAATGTGAAGTGAAAAGTTATATGGCAAAGACAAAGTTAAAAATCAGATTATCTTTCAATAAACGGTTTTACATGTGAAATGTGGTGTAAACCTTTACTCTTCCTAGTACGCAGAGTTTCAACTTCAACGCAATTATCATGTGGTATACGTCGGATTCTGTAAGGTCCATTGTAAACTAGAAAGAATTTGTGACTCAAGTGTTTCTTCTTATGTGACAATGAATGAGCTTTAATGAGAACTTTCTGACCAATATATAATTTCTTTGCATTTGCTTTACAGTGTAGTTTTCTCCTTTTGTCTGCTGCAGATTTTATATTTTTAATAGCCAAATCAATTATGTCTTTGTGTCGAAGTTTACAGGTATTCAGGAAAGGTACAAGCTCCATGATTCTGTTCAGTGGTTCTTCATTCTTCGGTACAAGTGTAGGTGGTAAAGCAGTAGAGTCATGAGGCATTTCATTCAGCACGGTTTGAAATAAGTGTAAATATCTGTCCCAATGCTGATGCTTTCTGTGACAATAAAGTCTGCAAAGCTTATTGATTTCTTTCATTATCCGTTCGGAGGGGTTACAATGTGGTGAGTACACTGAAATAAAAACAGGTTTGATTTTATGATTCCGAAGCATGCGTGACCAAACAGCAGATCTGAATTGCGGTCCGTTATCTGAAATGACTTTAGCAACGTGGCCAACTTCACATAAGAAATTTTTAACAAAGGCGTTGGATACAAACCGTCCAGTGGCTTTACATAACGGAGTGAAAGAAACAAATTTTGAAAGAAACAAATTTAGAACGTACAGAAATCCATTCGATGTTCTGACAAGGGGGTCCCAAGATATCAAAAGCAGCAAATTCTTTTAATTTAAAAGGAATAATAGGAAACAACGGAGCACGATGTGAGATAGTAGATGGTTTCGCCTTTCGACAAAGTTTAGAAATAGACAAGACTCTTCGAATTCTCTTTTCCATATTGTTAAAATAACCAGTCGTCCGAAGAATATGATAACATTTTCGTGGGCCAAAATGTGCATAGCTGAAATGAATGTACCAAATGAGCTTATTAACAAAATCGTCGGGAATGCAAAGTACCCATAGCTTGTCATCAACAATGCAGCATTTGGACAGTATGTTGTTTCTAACCAGATAATAATTCCGAATCTGTGTGTGTGTCTTTTCATGCCTTTTGCTTTTGATGTCTTTCCTAATCGTATCTTTATCTTGTTCATGAGCAATGTCCTTTAAAGATGTGGTGATGAAGTTTTCAAAGATGACTTTCTGAATGTAAAGAATACTGAAATTTTTCTCGGGGTTGCCTTCTGTGTTACTTTTCTCAAGCCCAGCCGGTGCGTGTGACAGTGCCTCCGCAACAATGTTCTCCTTGCCGGGAATGTAGACTATTGTGAAGTGGAATTCTTGCAGCAACAATGCCCAACGTTTTAACCTGTCATGATTTAATTTTGAAGACATAAGAAATTGTAATGCACGATGATCACTGTATACTTTTACGTGCTTACCAGAAAGAAAGAAACGGAATTTGTTAAATGCCCAAACGATAGCTAAAGCTTCTAATTCAGTAACGGAATAATTTTTTTCAGATTTTGTTAGCACTAGGCTAGCAAAAGCAATGGTTTTCTGAACAGTAGTGCCTTTTTTGTGGCTTCTTGAAATAAATGGGCACCAAGACCGACTTTAGAAGAATCCGTGCTAATGCAGAAATCTTGTGACAGATCTGGATGAGGTATATTGGTGCGTTAAGTAGCGATTCTTTCAAAGAATTGAATTCCAACTGTGCTTGTTCATCCCAGTTCCAAATAGTATTTTTTCCAGTGAGAGAACAAAGTTTTGGTGTAACTAGAATTTGCATATTCAGAAAACGACGGTAAAAATTTACGAGACCTAGAAAACCACGGACTTGCTTTTTTTGTGGATGCAACTGGAATGGCTCTGATTACTTCTAACTTTTCAGGATCCGGCTGAATTCCTTCAGAAGAAATAATATGTCCCAAAAACTTCACCTTTGTCCTACCGAATTCAGACTTTTCCAAGTTAACTGTAATTCCAGATTCTACAGAAATATGTAACACGCTGTTGAGGATGCGATTGTGTTCTTTCCATGAGGCTTCTGCTATCAGAATATCGTCCACATATAAGGTGCTGTGACGTTTTAAGAACTCAGGTAATATGGAATTTAGCCCACGAATGAATGCTGCAGAAGTAATGTTCAAACCAAAATGAAGTTTCCGAAACTGATAACAAACGCCGAAACAAAGGAAAGCTGTGTATTTTCTACATTCTGGATGAAGTTAGATCTGATAAAAGCTGGATCTGAGATCAATAGAAGACAACACTTTTACACCATTAAAATTTTGAAGAAGTTCTTCTAACGTTTGCGGCCTGTCTGTTTCAGGAATGATGATAGTATTGATTTGTCTCGAATTTAAGACAAGCCTGATCGATCAATTTTTCTTCTCAACAACATGTAATGGATTGTAGTATGAGCTTACTGCAGACTCAATAATGCCCTCGTCAAGCATAGATTGTATTTCTGTTCTAACACGGTCCATATAATGCGCCAGAATTTCATATGGTCTAACACAAAATTTAATATGCTCACGAACACGAAATTGGTATTGAAATCCCTTGATTGTTCCTGTTGTGTGAGTAAAAACTGTGGAATGTGCTTGTAAAATCTCAAAAAGGTCTTGTCTATCAGTCTCATTACAATTCTCAATTGTTTGAATTTTATTCTGAATTAACTCATTAGTATCAAATGCGCCGTCGATATCATCCCTGTCAGTACTTGCAGAGTGATTGTTAGTGGCAAGTTCTGTCGAAAATTCCGAACTGTTGTCTAACAGGAGGTAAAGCCGATTAATTTCTTCGTCATGGTTTGAGAGCCAATCTTCAAATTTCAAAGCTATTGACTTACCTTCTGTCTCTAAACTTATTTCAGCATCATAAAAGTTTAAGATGGCTTTGTATTCATTCAAAAAGTCTACTCCCAATATAATTTCCGTCGACAATAGTGGAACAATAAGAAAGTTCCTAGAGAAGCTGTGGCTTTCACAAAAGAATTCTAAGTTGGTTTGTTGGCGTACATCTACACTTTTTTTAACAATTGTACCTTGTAATTTAATCTTACGTAACGGAAGAGTGGGGCAATCGTTCGATTTGTTATATTTGATAAAGGCTGTTTCACTAATTACTGAAATGGGACTGCCAGAGTCTAGTACTGCCGTAAATTTTACGTCATTTACTGTAATGTGAATCACAGGATATGCAATGTTGTTATGTTTTACGTCGTGTTCCTGGAGTAAGATGTCCCTAATGTCTTCCATTTTTACGTAATTACTAGCTACGGCAGTTGCGTCGTCAGTTTCAGAGGTACGTTTTGTGGCTGCCAGCGGTATGAGTCATTGCCTATTTGTCTCTTTGTTGGCGCGCTTCGTTATTGGGATTTGGAGACTTAACTTCTACAAATTCACCTTGTCGAGAGGGCCCCGCCCTGTTTGAATCCCGCCAATTCTGATGCAATGCAAGTCTGTCATTACGATCATATCGTCTGTCGTCATGTCGGTAGATTCCATAGTTTCTTTCTTGTTGGTCACGTGGTGGAGAATTTCTCCCTGAATCGTAACTGCGCGCTGGACCGTTGCGTCTAAAGTTATTCTGTCTCCCTTGATAATAATTATTTTGGTTCCCATATTGTCTGTTTCTCTGATTGTCTCTGTGGTAGTCACTACCGTGGAGAGGTGATCTTTCCCTGTAATTATTACTACTCTGCCAACTGTTGTCATACGGGTGGTGTCTGTTTTGGTCACGATTTGTGTTGTGAGAATAGCCTTGTCGTGTCCAGTTAATATTTCTTTCATCACGGAATTGTGACGGATGTGACCTGTAATAGTTGTGTTCCTGTTTTCGCGTTCTGCGATTGTCAGTGTCAATTTCCAATTCTTGTAACAGTCCCTGAAAAGCTTCAATGTCATCTTTGCAACGTCCTGCCAAAATAATATGTCGTAAATGTTCAGGTAGTTTGATTAAGCAAATGCGGATGAGTTCTGAGGGGCTGTATGGGTTTGACAGGTACTGATTCTTGTGCAACATGTCTTCAAAATATTTCACAAGACTGGAAAATTCAGATTGTTCGAAATGTTTCATCATTATATGCTATGTTTTACTCGGTCTTGTGTAGCTTGAGACCAATATGCTGAGAGGAAGGCATGATAAAATTCTCCTTCACTGTGACAATTGTGAATGACCGATTGCATTCTTTCAGCTGGTTCATTCCCTTAGTAGCCACACATAATTTCTAATCTGTGCTCTAATGACCAGTTGGGAGGAAAACAATGAGAGAATTGATGGAGCCACGCTTGTGGATGAATGTCGTTGCCAGAATTCTTAAATGTTTTGAATTTACGTGTAGTGATGAACAGCTTATAGTCAAAATCATCGTGTCGGCCAGTCACATATCGGTCATTGCTATGTCGTGTCGGCGGTTCCATCTCAAAATTCGGTGCACCTTGCCAATTTCTTTCATAATTTCCGAAATGTTATTATTTTGTGGCTTTTCCGTATTTCTAAGTCCCTCTTCCCGTGTTGGAGCGGGAGTGTCCTCTGAAATATGTAGTTTTTGTATTACTTGTGCCAACTGATCCTGTACTTCCCGGATTTCTCTTTTGTGTTGCGTATTAATTTGATTCTGATTTTGTTTGAATTTCTTATTTTTTTCATACCCTTCTGTGTCAGTGATGGCTACAGGTCTTGTGTCAGTCAGATGATCATCTACTTTTGCAGATAAGTTAGTGAACTGATCCGAAAGTTCGGCTACTTTCTCCGATAGTGTACTTATTTCCTCAGTGTGTTTTTCTGAACCAAGTTTCAGAGTGTCAATTTGTGTTGAAATCGTATCTACTGTGTCCTTTAAGTTTTCCTGCGTTTTTGCAAGTAGCGTAACCGAATCGGTAGATGCAACTGAGTCAATTTTAGCTCACAACGTCTCATGATTTTCATGAACAGTGGTTTGCAGTTCTTTTATGGCTGCTTCGTGATTCTGTAGTGCATTTTCATGCCGCGAAAAAATAGGTTGAAAATGCTCACAAATTTGGGTTTTTACGTCATTACAGACTTTTTGACATTTTGATTCAATGTTATGTAACTCAGTAGTTAAATCTTCACGTGTTTGTTCAAGTGTGATGTCTATCTTTTGAAGCTTTTTCTGTGTTTGTCTCTGATTTTGTTGCATTGTGTCTAACTTTTGAAGCTTTTGCTGTGTTTGTCTCTGATTTTGTTCCATTGTGTCTAACTGTTGCTGTGTTTGTCTCTGGTGTTGTTCCATTGTGTCTAACTTTCGAAGATTTTGTTCCATTGTGTCTAACTTTTGAAGCGTTTGTCCCATTTGTTGCATTAATTGTAATAACAATGCACTGGTGTCTGAAACATGTTCCTCAGTGCTATTCGGCAAAGCATTTGAACCGGCAATATTCGCATTTTGAAAAGCAGAAAATGTGTCTTGACTTATTTGAGAAAACGGCGAGGACGCAAAACCTGAATCTACAGTATTTGCAAGATTGTGTCCTGTCATTTCGGATTCCTGAGGCAAGCTGTTGCCGACCGATCGATCGGTAATGCTTCCCTGTTCACTAATTGTTTCACTGCCTACACCATTATTTTCAGCCCGCTCCATATCCCTATGCACAGTTACCAAATTACTACTTTGAGCATTAGTTAATTCATTACACGGTGGCGCTAGCACACTGCTTTCGTCTTCACTGTCATTTCTCAGTTTACTTTGGAGCCTAGTATTACGTTTTTCACACGCCATTATTATCACAATATTTCACACGACGACACAGAAAAGCACAATTTGAAGAGCAAAATAAGAAAACACATTAACATAGCACTGAAAACAATATCTCGTCAATTGCAAGCGCAGCTGCGAAATACTTGGTGCAAATCTACATGCATGCCACAACTGTTTTACTGTACAAGAATGAAAAACTGCAACTACAAAGGAAATTCTCTCTACAATTACGCGCTAGCAATAAACAAAGGATGCACTAATTGCACAAACTACAAGAAAAAATCAGAAGATTCCAGTGAGGTATCCTCGGCTAAGGGTCGACATATGAAACGTCCCCTTAGAAAAATTAATTTATTACTGTGCTGATAAACCTCTTACATTATTTGATTTTCAAACAGCTGAGCAGAACTGAACGCACTCAGACATTTCGCTCTTTACATATTCTGATCAACACTAAACTGACACACAATATTTTTAGCGCAACGCAATCTGACTTTCAAAAATCCCTACAAAAGAATGGCCCTGACTCACATTAACCTATACCTTTCACAGATCACTAACCTGACCAAAACTCTTCGTTACTCGAACTACTGCAATACAGCGAGCGCCACTACTGCCAGCTAAATAAAAGATTCAAACTACTGAAGGACCTAACTACTGACAGGCATAGTTAGCAAATGAAAGATTTTGATAGAGAACAAACAATGTATTTACCTTAATAGTGTTCAAAAGTCATAATATATACAGCAGTTCATGACATCCAGTTTTACAAATTTCAAAACTCCGCCATTTCTCTCCCCACATCCACCACTGCTGGCAGCTCACCTCCAACTGCGCAACGCTACGCGCTGTTAACAGCCAACTGCCCAACACTACAATGGCAGACAACAATGCAAACTAGCCACAGACTGCACACAGCACAGCCAGTGATTTTCATACAGAGCGCTACGTGGCGTTACCAATAAGAAAACCTAAACAACCTACTTACAAAATGAAAATTTCGAGCAATACGGTTTCGAGAATACTAGTGACGCAACGTTTACACCTCCATGAAAAGCAGTGTGTGCGAGCAGAGGAGATAAATTATATTGTACCCACTGATCTGCGAAAGGATTATCCATGGTAGTACTGCAACGCCAGTTTCCTTTGCTGTGTATTATTCACAGGTTGTTCCTACATCAGTGGTAATACTGTTTTCAACTGCCGCAACAGCCATGTTTGGATGGGTGAAAATCCAAAGGCTACGCTGCCTTCAGACCAGAAGACGGTTCGCGACCAGCTTGCGTGTTGGAAATGAACAAGGGAAATTAATATTATCTGCTGCCGTTATGTCTGAAAGGTGCACGTTACCTAGTGTTCACTCGAGATGTGCAGTCCAGTTGTTGGATATCGTTACTCTTGCTGTGCGCCAGATTATAGTGTTTCGACACATTGGTGCGTTGTTTCACTTCTACATAAATGTCCGTGAGCCGTGGAACAACAGTTACAGTGATCACTGGATTCGACAGGGAATTCGTGTTCAGTGCCCAGCGCGATCACTGACTCTGTCTACTGTCTTACTGTTATTTCTCTTACTTTCGTTTACTGTTTTCCTTTGCTTGGGTCTGTACGAATATTTTTAATTTCTGGTCCGGGACGAGGTTTATTTTTATAATAATAATATGCACTATCTCACGAAAAATGAAAGACACCTAAGAAGACAAGAAGGATACGAAATGAAACTTGATGGATTAGGAGGGTATGGGATGTTATTTCAGTGATTACGAAGTGGAGTCGAATTTATACGTAACTAGGCATTACGTGAAAACTTATCGTTACGACGCACCCTCAACTGCCAGACCACATCTTCTCGTGAAGCAAGGCTGCTTGATATGCTGGATACTTGGTGTGGAACTGAGTTAATGTCCTACATGGTCGTGCATATGTTCTATCGAGGACACATCTGGGTATCTTTCTGGCCACGGGAGTATCACAGCATCAAGCAGACAGTTCATAAGGGGACGAGCCGGAAGTGGACGAGCATTAACATGTAGAAAAATGGCACCACGATACGGTCACATGAAGACGCAAGGTGCTCGCATATACCAATGCGTAGTCAGAGCTACCATTCCACAACCAGCGGTGACCTGCAGTCATACCCAATTGCTCCCTGCGCCACGACGCCAAGCGCGACAATGCAGTGCCACTACAAAACACAGGGAGAACGAGACCTCTCCCCAGGTCACCGCCATTCTCGCCGACGATCATCACCCGGGTAGTATCGTACCGCGATTCGTTACTGAACACGGTGAGACGCTTTTTATCAGCAGTGCATGCGGGTAGGTCACGGCACCAATCCAAACGCAGCCGTTAGTTGTGTAGCGTTAATGGCGGCTAACGTACTTCACTAATTTGGACCCTGATAGCTTCCGACCAATGATGTGGGATAACACAGAATGTCGCAGGATATCCATTAATTGTTCTCAGATGGCAGAGACAGATGTGAAGAGGTCACGATGTACTTATTCGACAATACGGCGTTCTTCCCTTCTGGCGGTCAGACGAGATGTGCCTGCTACCACAGTTGACAATACGGCGATCTTCCCTTCTGGTGATCAGACGATGTGGCTGCTATCACAGACTCATGGAGTCCAACACCAGGCCACTGTCATATCCGAATGCCCCACAAATCTGTTTACTGAGTGACATGAGCAGCAGGCAAAACAGCGCGGTTTCACACGAGTACGCCGCATTTCCGTGTCGTTCACAGCGATTACTCGACATCTGACGCTGGCTACGCTCTTCATACAGGGTGAACACTAATAAAACCAACAAACTTCAAGGACGGATTCGTGACTGGAAACTGGGTAAAAAAGGTCTTATGAACATGTGTCCGGGAATGCATAGTTATCACCACAGATGGTGCTGACGAATGAAGGTTCCTCTGACCACATGCCGTGTGTTCGTTCTGAGTTGCAGGCTGTGTGATTGGTGCAGCCTATTGCAAGCAGCAGAACGGTCCGGTATTCATGTCGAGACCTAGCCGAGATGGTGTTCGTATATGGGCAAGATGCAGCAGTGTTATGACAAATCAAGTACCCTCACAGACGCCAACTACATTAGACCACATTTCAAGCCCTCTTTGGATGCTTGTGTGATCAAAGGTCCGTTTAGACAAACGAAGGTGCAAGGAGGCGGCGGACTGTACAAACACCAGATTTTGATGGCAGGGCAATGCAGGGTTTTGAGACGAACTCTAGTACAAGCACATATGGTACTTTGGCTTACATCATGTTGGCGGGTCACTTGCCTGGAGCTAGGGTTTTTCTCAGTATCCTGTAGAACACGGTCCTTCAGATAGGGTCTACGCACAGTCCGCCGCCTCCCTGCACGTCCCTCTACCGGGAAGTACCCATGATCACTTAAAACGCCCAAAAAGGGCTTGAAATGTTGTGTGATGTAGTTGCTGTCTGCGAGAATATTTGTACTGATACAGCAGTGCTACATCTCGACCGTTTCCATCTGCTTGGCCGAATGCCAACACCATCTCGACTTGTTCCCGACGTGAATAACAAACCATTCCGCTGTTTACACCACGTTGCGTCAGTCACACTGCCTGATACAAAAAAGGATCACACGGCACGTGGTTAGAGGAAGTTTCACTCGTTAGCACCATCTACCGAGGCAACGATGCAATTCCGGACATATGTTCAAAGGGCCTCTATCCCTCAATTTCAAGTCAGGAATCCGTCCCGGCAGTTTTTCTGTTTTATTCATCTTCACCCTGTATATCCTTCCACAAGTTATAACACCACTGAAAACGAACAATACTAATGAAATGTTGTGACCGTTCTACCTGTCACAAAGAACTGCAACTCTAACCATTTACGTACACGCCTGTGGTAAGTATGTGTTCAAAGTTACTTTGATATCCGACAGTGCCTTCTGAAAGTTTCACGTTTTTTAACAGGCAGTGTAAATCAGCTAGTAGAAATATTTGAAGTAACAGGTGGATCAACAAACATAACGTAACTACAAAACTCCAAAGGTTACAAACATCAGATTTTATAAAACTAGAGCGATATCATTACTGTAGTATCGAAGCGAGTGTTGGAATTATAAAAGCAAAGACGACAGCAGAATGCAAGCAGCTGAGATTAGCCAAATGAGAAAAGTGAAAGGATACAAGAAGAGATTTCATTAAAAATGTTAGGCATTCTAATTAAGTGAATTTATACGCTTTTAATGAGAAGACAGCGAAGTACAGAGGTAAGTGAAGTAACAGATGAAATACCAGACAAGAAGTTCCTTAATTATGAGGTCGTAGTGAACAGCAATGCCTGTGAATTTGTTATGTGAAAACTCTTCAAACATTTTAAATAAAACAGACGTAATGGAAGTTGTACTACTTTATTCTTCATTTCTGTATATTTTCGGCCCTTTGCTGCTAGAGGGTTCCGAATGGTAGCGTGTAACATGGCAGTGTGTAACGTAACTACGTCGATGCATGAGAAACAGCATGATGTAATCGAGTTTCGATTTCGATGAGTTTGTCTACGTAAGGAGCACCCTCTGCTTCAGCATAACAATGCCAGACCACACGAAGGCTGCGACTTCTGCAACGATCTTATGCCTTTTGTTCTCTGTCATCGTATATCCTCCACACAGTTGCGACTTGGCCCTATTCAAGAGCACTCGAAAACTGCACTTTGACAATGATGAAGTGGTACTATCAGAGGTGAGGTTTTAGCTCCGACAAGAATGTCAAACATTGTGCAGTGACTGTGGGGGAATGTGTTCGTCGCGATGACGACTATGTTGAGAAATAAATATGTAGACGTGATGAATAAAGAGGCAGAAACTTTAATAAAGTCGGTTTTATTTAAAAAGCCTTAACAGTTTTCACACTAAAACTTCGAACGTATTACTTCTCAGCAAGCCCCCGTGCAATCCGACGGGAAGAAATGAGAAAGATCAACCGAGAAACGTAAGCTTTGCGAAAACGGATGAGGCATAAATAAATCAGTGCAACATATATTTCTCTTCACGGGACATCAACAACTGTAATTCACTGTTAATGATAAAATCTGCTACATTGTAAAACTTATTTATTTGTAATTTTATTTAAGATGCATATCACAATTTGAGTCCAAAAAGATGCATAACTAAGGTTAAAATATGTTAAAATAGTACATTCCTGGTACATGACATGCAAGACAATATCCTCTTCAACCCTAGGTCTTCCAGAAAGCACGTCGCAGTGGAGGACAACGGTCTAAGCTTAGTTACGCACTACACATGAATCCACATGAAGATAGACGGGCGGTCATTGGACCGTTCAATTTCACAGATTCGCATAGGCTGTGTTCCAAAAATGAACTGCATAGAAACAGAAGTGATGACACTTTCGGCAGGACCTGACCATCATATTTCAGGACAATGCTCAATCACGTACAGTGCAAGCTGCTACTGATTTGTGATTCTTGAGTTTCTCCCGGCGTATTTGATAATCAAAATATCCACGGGTATGCTGCCGGTCTATAGTGTCCAACGGGCACAATATTTCGGCGATCAAACATGTCGCCATCATCAGATGATGGCGACATGTTTGATCGCCGAAATATTGTGCCCGTTGGACACTATAGACCGGCAGCATACCCGTGGATATTTTGATTGTTACTGATTTGTTTGACTGATGGGGCTGCTAAGTGCTATACCACCTACTGCCCTCCCCTGACTTAAGCCCTCGTGAGTTCAACTCGATTTCTAAACTGAAGGGAACACTTCACGGCATTGGGTTCAGAACTGCTACATATTCGTCGGACAATAGACCGCGCCGCTCGAACTGTCAACACAACTGGCACTGCTAAGAGTAGCCTACGACTTCCACATAGCTGGCAACGGGTAATATGCTGGTGACTACTTTGAAGGTCAGTAAACCTTTGAAAGACGTATCTATTTTGTACGACCTGTAAATAAATAGTGATCTCTATTAAAGTTCCATCCCTCGTATAAAGTTTATATACATTTCTCGATAAAGTACTGAAAATTTACTTACTAGCATCAGTATATTACTCCCAAATAGATAACTTTCCACCTACACAATATTGCCACCTAGAATAACTCCGTAAGTATTATAGTAGCTGAAAATTTTGTGGGACAAACGTTGCATGGGACCACGGGCGCTATATTATGACGTTGGTTTTTTGTTGCTAGCTGCGGTCGCGTCAGAGATACCAAGGTCAACTTTGTATTTTTAAATGGGATGCTATAGTTTGGTACTAATTTTCTGACAGCGGCTATCGAGACGAATCCAATGATGTGTAACAGTAAGATCTTTGAAGGTCAACGAAGGTCAAAAAGGTGGCATGAATGTCCATTTACAGAAGTGATGACCATTGGTATCAGCGCAGTGCTGCAATCTTCTTATCATGAATTGAGAAGTATTCCTTACCACTTAGATACTTATCGAAGCACATTCTCTAACAATAGTCTCTCGTACATCGTGCAAATAGTAAATATTCGCCGAATAGGGCGTATCCATCTAACGTGCCATTCACATGTAGATACCATTCGACGGTTTCGCAATAAACACCAATCGGAATGGTAAGACTAGTATTGTCGAATAAAGAACATGTGAATGATGTATTCCTTCGAAGAACAAGTCGATATGCTTCTCATTTACGGAGAACACCAACGAAATTCAGTGAGAGCTCGATAATTATGCGCTGACAGATATCCGCAACTTACTCCCCCAAACGTCGTACATTTAAATATGTGTATGATAAATTGAGAAAAACTAGGTCTTTAGCGCATCGGAAACATATCCGGCAAAGGAATATTACTAACGAGGAAATGGAAATTGATACTCTTGTCTCTGTGTTTCGAGATCCTTGGATTAGTTCGTGTCAAATCGCAAGGGAACCTGGCACGAACCAAAGTAGCGTTGTTCGTGTTCTGCATCGCCATAAATATCATCCTTACCATATCAGTCTCCACCAAGAATTAACTGGTACGGATTGTATGCGTCGCACTGAATTCTGCCGATGGGCTCAGCTTCAGATTCAGAGGAATGACACGTTTATTAATGTGATTTTATTTGCTGACGAGGCTACATTCACAAACCATGGAAATGTTAATTCGCATAGCATGCATTATTACGCAACTGCAAATCCATGGTGGCTACGCGAAGTTACACACCAAAAACTGTGGTAGGTGAGTGCATTGTGTGGGATTCTGAAGGACAGATTTATAGGCCCCTATTTCATCGAAGGAAATCTTAATGGTAGGAAGTACACCACATTCCTGCGATAAACATTAAGTCTGTTATTGGAATAAATACCTTCAGGGTAAAGGAACAGAGTGTGATATCGACACAATGGGCGTACAGCACATTATTCGCTGATGGATAGAAATGAGAGACAATTCCCAAATCGTTGGAATGGATGTGGAGGTGATGTGTCGTGGCCGGCTCGGTTAACAGACTTGACGCCTCTGGATTTTTTCTTGTCGTAAAAGACATTGTTATACAGACATTCCAACTACACCTGAAGATATGCGGGAGAGAATTGTCACAGCACGTGCTCCGATAAGTTCCGATGTGATAAGGAATACCACTCAATCCATGATAATAAGATTGCAGCACTGCGTTGATAGCAATGGTCATCTATTCCAGCACCTTCTGTAAATGGACGTTCGTGCCACCTCTGTGACCTTGGTTGACCTTCAAAGACCTTACTGTTACACGTCACTGGATTCGTCACGGTAGCCGCTATCAGAAAATAAGCACCAAACTATAGCATCCTACTTAACAAAAAAAAAAAAAGTTGACCTTCATAACTCTGACGCGACCCCACCTAGCGAGAAAAAACCAACGTCATATAATGGCCCCCATTGTCCCATGTAATTTCTCTCCGACAAACTTTTCAGCTCCTCTCACATTTTCGGAGTTATTCTTGGTACAAATACACTCCTGGAAATGGAAAAAAGAACACATTGACACCGGTGTGTCAGACCCACCATACTTGCTCCGGACACTGCGAGAGGGCTGTACAAGCAATGATCACACGCACGGCGCAGCGGACACACCAGGAACCGCGGTGTTGGCCGTCGAATGGCGCTAGCTGCGCAGCATTTGTGCACCGCCGCCGTCAGTGTCAGCCAGTTTGCCGTGGCATACGGAGCTCCATCGCAGTCTTTAACACTGGTAGCATGCCGCGACAGCGTGGACGTGAACCGTATGTGCAGTTGACGGACTTTGAGCGAGGGCATGCGGGAGGCCGGGTGGACGTACCGCCGAATTGCTCAACACGTGGGGCGTGAGGTCTCCACAGTACATCGATGTTGTCGCCAGTGGTCGGCGGAAGGTGCACGTGCCCGTCGACCTGGGACCGGACCGCAGCGACGCACGGATGCACGCCAAGACCGTAGGATCCTACGCAGTGCCGTAGGGGACCGCACCACCACTTCCCAGCAAATTAGGGACACTGTTGCTCCTGGGGTATCGGCGAGGACCATTCGCAACCGTCTCCATGAAGCTGGGCTACGGTCCCGCACACCGTTAGGCCGTCTTCCGCTCACGCCCCAACATCGTGCAGCCCGCCTCCAGTGGTGTCGCGACAGGCGTGAATGGAGGGACGAATGGAGACGTGTCGTCTTCAGCGATGAGAGTCGCTTCTGCCTTGGTGCCAATGATGGTCGTATGCGTGTTTGGCGCCGTGCAGGTGAGCGCCACAATCAGGACTGCATACGACCGAGGCACACAGGGCCAACACCCGGCATCATGGTGTGGGGAGCGATCTCCTACACTGGCCGTACACCACTGGTGATCGTCGAGGGGACACTGAATAGTGCACGGTACATCCAAACCGTCATCGAACCCATCGTTCTTCCATTCCTAGACCGGCAAGGGAACTTGCTGTTCCAACAGGACAATGCACGTCCGCATGTATCCCGTGCCACCCAACGTGGTCTAGAAGGTGTAAGTCAACTACCCTGGCCAGCAAGATATCCGGATCTGTCCCCCATTGAGCATGTTTGGGATTGGATGAAGCGTCGTCTCACGCGGTCTGCACGTCCAGCACGAACGCTGGTCCAACTGAGGCGCCAGGTGGAAATGGCATGGCAAGCCGTTCCACAGGACTACATCCAGCATCTCTACGATCGTCTCCATGGAAGAATAGCAGCCTGCATTGCTGCGAAAGGTGGATATACACTGTACTAGTGCCGACATTGTGCATGCTCTGTTGCCTGTGTCTATGTGCCTGTGGTTCTGTCAGTGTGATCATGTGATGTATCTGACCCCAGGAATGTGTCAATAATGTTTCCCCTTCCTGGGACAATGAATTCACGGTGTTCTTATTTCAATTTCCAGGAGTGTACTTAGTGACTCACCCTGTATACCAGCTGTGTGAGAAACATAATGAGACTGACCAGAATGCTAGCGATCCGGTACTGACGTGTTGTTCTCCTTGTCAGACCAGTGTGTTCATCCCCTCCAGATTCTGTGACGGAGTTTCAGCTCCGTAAAACCATCATGGGTTTTTTGAGAGCGTCATTAGTGAAGTTTTGTGTTTGTCACGAAAATGTAATGGTAAAATGACCAAATTTAGAGCAACGGTATGCCATCAAATTCTGTTTTACTCTTGGGGAATCCGCAAGTGTGACCTCTGAAACGTTGAAGCCGACCTGTGGGGAACATTACTTATCAAGAGCGTAGCTTCTTCGCTGACACAAATCGTCTCTGGAAGGCCGAGAAGAAGTTACCTTGGTCACGGAGCCGTCCAAAAACTGACGAAAAGGTCGAACGTGTGCGTGCTCTTGTGAGAGAAGACGGACTTTTGAAAATAAGGGCAAACTGTCAACCAAGTGTTTTACGAACTTGTCCTTGAAAGGCTCAGGCTTTTGCAGACAAGAGGATGCAGCATCATGACTATGGCCCATGGCACACAACCACTTCCATCATGGAATTTTTGACCCCAAAAGACAGCCTCCTATTCACATGCTCTGAAACCTTGCGACTCCTTTGCCCCGAAATTGAAAAACGTCTTTAAAGGACGTCATTTTCTGACGTCCGCCCCAGTAGCTGAGTGGTCAGCGTGACCGGTTGCCGTCCTCTGGGCCCGGGTTCGATTCCCGGCTGGGTTGGCGATTTTCTCCGCTCAGGGACTGGGTGTTGTGTTGTGTTCATCATCATTTCATCCCCATCCGGCGTGCAGGTCGCCCAATGTGGCGCCGAATGTAATAAGAACTGCGATATGGCGGCCGGACCTGCCCCGCGGGGGGCCTCCCGGCCAATGACGCCAAACGCTCGTTTCCATTTCCATTCCATTTTCTGACTATGAAGAATGTGACCGACAAGTTAAAGGCCCAACTATTTGAAACTTTTCACCACTGCAACCAAGTCTGGGAACAACGACACCGCCACTGTATAGCCGCTGTATAGCTCCCGGATAGAACTACTTTGAAGGGTTTACATCTTTGGGCGGGTTTAGTGACATCTCTGAACAGTCAAAGGGACTGTGTCTGTGATACAATATCCACAGTCAACTTCTATCTGCAGGAGTTCGGGGAACCGGGGTGATGAAAAACTTTTTTTGATGTGTGTATTACCGTCGCAAGTACACCGGGTGATCAAAAAGTCAGTATAAATTTGTAGACTGAATAAATCACGGAATAATGTAGATAGAGAGGTACAAATTGACACACATGCTTGGAATGACATGGGGTTTTATTATAAGCAAAAGAACATAAGAGTTCAAGTAATGTCCGACAGATGGCGCTTCATCTGATCAGAATAGGATTAATTACCGTAACAAAGTGAGACAAAGCAAAGATGATGTTCTTTACAGGAAATACTTAATATGTCCACCATCATTCCTCAAGAATAGCTGTAGTCGAGGAATAATGTTGTGAACAGCACTGTAAAGCATGTCCGGAGTTATGGTGAGGCATTGGCGTCGGATGTTGTCTTTCAGCATCCCTAGAGATGACGGTCGATCACGATACACTTGAAACTCAGGTAACCCCAAAGCCAGTAATCTGACGGACTGAGGCCTGGGGACCTAGGAGGCCAAGCATGACGGAAGTGGCGGCTGAGCACACGATCATCACCAAACGACGCGCGCAAGGGATCTTTCATGCGTCTGGCAATATGTGGTGGAGCGCCATCCTAATAAAACCCCATGTCATTCCAGGCATGTGTGTCAATTTTTACCTCTCTATCTACATTAATCCGTGGTTTATTAAGTTTTCAAATTGATACTGATTTTTTATCACCCGGTTTGTGATGACAAGTGAAAGCAGGCGAGATGGCTCATAGACCGCTTTACCTCGGAGGATGTCTCCCGCAGATGAGGAGGAAACGTCAGGGGAGAGTTTCATACATCGACCACGCCTATCAGCCAGGAAGTTTTAAGTGAAGAATAAACAAAAAGCATTGGTAGGTAAAACAGTCTCTCCACTGTTCTGGTAGTTCTCGTGTGTAGACTGCACAATTGAGTAGCTTCGCTTCCATTGTGAGAAAAAAGCGTGGAGAAGCGGTAACGCAAGTAATGTATCACCTCGACCGTTTTAGGATGAGTTCTGTTAACACCCTTGCTACCGCAATCTGTTGTTGTAGTTGTAGACGATGGGAACATGTTTCGCGACATTTTCCGCGGAATGACTTTAGTGTTGGAACAGATGTTAGACAAAGGCCACTGACCAACAGGAGGCTACAATTTCATTTTTTATGTACACTAGGCAAAGAAGGATGGAAGGTGGTTGTCCTTTTAATTTTGTGCAGAAAACTGTTGCCTCAAGCCGTTGGAGGGAGCCAGAGTAACCGAAAACATTTAGGAAAGTGAGTACAAAAAGCCGGGCGCCTTCTGCAAATCGCGTGCAAAATGCAGTGTGTTTAATTTGGTGCTCAGTTAGCCAGTTAGGCGCGCATAAAAGCTGGCGCGCCGCGGTTTAATCTTGGCAGTCGCAGACGCCGGCGGCTGTAAAAGGCGCCGGTTAATGGTGGCTGTTTGCTCTTACGGCGTGCCTCAGCGTCTCATTACGGCAGCTGCGGCGCGCCGGAGTACGGCGCTCGAGCTGCAGCGGCAGCGGCAGCGCCACGACGCGCGGGCCGGACCAGTGGCTCTTGCTTCGCTGGGCGGTGGGCGCGCGCTAGCGACTGGCGACGGGCACCAACTGTGTGAACGCAGCCCGCGCAGCTGCTGACTAGGGAAGCTCCCCATCACACACCCCTCAGATTTGGTGGTAAAATGGCCTGTAAAAAACTGACCACACATCAGGCACAAACAAAGGAAATAGGTGTTCTGAACTGAGAAAAAAGGAAGCCAAATAGGAACAGTGGGAAGCTCACCATCGCACACCCCTCAGATTTGGTGGTAAAATGGCCTGTCAAAAACTGACCACACATCAAGCAGGAACACAGGAAACAGGTGTGCAGAACTGAGGAAAAAAGGACGCCAAATAGGAACAGTGAACGATCCAAGTTCAGGATGTGCAACATCGAATATATTCCAAGACTCATGGATTCGTGATTGTGTGGTAAAGTTGTTCGACTGCAAAGCGAGACACTCGTGTTCACATCTCTCTCGTACCACAATTTCTTTTCCCACGAAATTATTAACTTTCTGTCCGGTCACTGACGTGCCTGTAGTCCATCCGTATTCTTGGCAATTGTCATACTATACAATTGTTACAGAATACGAGTCATGCAGTAAGAATAAACACACATCAAAAATAGTTTTGCAACACCTCGGTTCCGTGAATTCCGGATCCGGTACACAAAACTGGAATAGAGATCAACATAAACATCATCTCCGTCCTTTTTATTGCTCATGAAAACCATACTTAGCATGTTGTGCCACAATACAGAGAGACCTTCTGAGGCGGTGGTCCAGATTGTTGCACTCGTGACGTGCTGTTGTTCCACAATACAGAGAGACCTTCTGAGGTGGTGGTCCAGATTGTTATACTCGTGACGTGCTGCTGGATATTAGAGGTACCAACCTCTATTATCCAGTAGCACGTCATCTTGCATCTATGCATGCATCCATTCGTCTTGGTATACTATCCACAAGTTCATCAAGGCACTGTCAGTCCAGATTTCCCCATTCCTAAACGGCGATTCGGCGTAGATTCTTCAGAGTATTTGGTGGGTAACGTCGTCCATAAACAGCCTTTTTCAATCTATTCCAGGCATGTTCAATACGGTTCATGACTGGAGAACATGCTGGCCACTCTAGTCAAGCGATGTCGTTGTCTGAAGAAAGTCATTCACAAGCTGTGGACGATCGGGGCGCGAATAGTCGTCCATGAAGACGAATGCCTCGCCAGAATGCAGCCTATATGGTTGCACTGTCTGTAGAGGAATGCCATTCACGTTTCGTAGAGCCGTTACGGCGCCTTCCATGACCACCACCTGCGTACGTCGTCCTCGCATAATGGTACCCCAAAACGGTAGGGAACCTCCACCTTAATGCACTCGCTGGGCAGTGTGTCTGAGGCGTGCAACCTGACAGAGTTGCCTCCAAACCCGTCTCAGACGATAGTCTGGTTAACGGTGTATGCGACACTCATCGGTGAAAAGAACATGATGTCAAACCTGAGCGTTCCATTCGGCATGTTGTTGGGCCCATCTGTACCGCACTGCATGTTGTCGTGGTTGTAATGATGGACCTCGCCATGGGCGTCGGGAGTGAAGTTACGCATCATGCAGCCTATTGCGCACCGTTTGAGTCGTAACACGACGTCCTGTGGCAGCACGAAAAACATTATTCAACATGGTGGCGTTGATGTCAGGGTTGCTCCCAGCCACAATCCGTAGGTGGCGGTCATTCACAGCAGTAGTTGCTCTTGAACGGCCTGAGCGAGGCATGTCATCGACAGTTCCTGTCTCCCTGTATATCTTCAATGTCCGAACAACATCGCTTTGGTTCACTCCGAGACGCCTGGACACTTCCCTTGTTGAGAGCCCTTCCTGGCGCAAGTAACAATGCGGACGCGATCGAACCGCGGTACTGGCCGTCTAGGCATGGCTGAACTACAGAAAACACGAGCCGTGTACCTCCTTCCTGCTAGAAAGACTGGAACTGATTGGCTGTCGGATCCCTTCCAAGTAACAGGCGCTGCACATGCATGGTTGTTTACATCTTTGGGCGGGTTAACTGACATCTCTGAATAGTCGAAGGGACTGTGTCTGTGATACAGTATCGACAGTCAACGTCTGTCTTGAGGAGTTCTGGGAACTGGGGTGATGAAAAACTTTTTTTGATGTGTGTATTACCGTCGCAAGTATATGTTATGACAAGTGGAAGCAGGCGAGATGGCTCATAGACCTCTCACAGAGATGAAAACAAATATAATAATCATGTGTGAACTATGTTACAAAAAGTAATTCAATAGTCAATGTGGTGTCACCGCCAGACACCACCCTTGCTAGGTGGTAGCTTTTAAATCGGCCGCGGTCCGCTAGTATACGAAGGACCCGCGTGTCGCCACTGCCAGTAATGGCAGACAGAGCGCCGCCACACGGCAGGTCTAGTGAGACGTACTAGCACTCGCCCCAGTTGTACAGCCGACTTTGCTAGAGATGGGACTGACAAATAGCGCTCTCATTTGCCGAGACGAAAGTTAGCATAGCCTTCAGCTACGTCATTTGCTACGACCTAGCAAGGCGCCTTAGCATTTGATATTGAGATTATAACATGTACCGTCAAGAGCGATGTACACCAATTGTGGATTAAAGTTAAGTATTATATAAACTACGTACTTTATTTGCTATTATTAATTCCCTTAATTGTTCCAGACCTCACGCCAGTCAGCGTGTAATTAAACGCGTGCATTTCGGCTTCCTCGCCTAGTGACTTGGCTGTCTTGCCAAGTCACAACAGTCAAAACTTCCAAAACCAAACGAAAGATTTGTAGTGTGTCGAACGGATAAGAGGTAACTAGGTGTGGATGTCCCTCCCTCACACCCCTCTGTTGCAAACGGACATTACACCACAACACAGACACAAAATTTGAATTTCGAGAACAGATACGTCAATAACCGGACGAACGGTTCATAATTTTGTGAAGAAAACGAGCATCACGAAGATTTGAATACGGATTCCTCCGTTAACAGCTCAACACCGTGACCACATAACTATGACGGCATGGCTAAGAAAATTCGCCCGATGTTGCACAATTTGAGGTTGGACCGTTTACTGTTTCTATTTTGCTTCCTTTTGCGCAGTTCAGTACACCTTCTTCCTGGTTTCATGCTTTATCTGTGTTCAGATTTTGACGGGCTATCCAGTGGGCTACCTTCCCACTAAATTCTGAGGAGGGTGCGATGGAGAGTTACACTGTTTGGACAAAGTGGTGCGACTGTCCCTGCATACTGAGTAACAGTAGTCGCGTGAAACTGCTGCCGTATTTAGGCCGTGCAACGTGCTTCGCTCGCAAACACGCAGTTGATAATTGAGCCGTCCGGCTTATTTTTATCAAATTCTTTTGCAATGGTTTCGCTGCGCCTTCTAATTTCTTGCATAAGTCGACTGTTATCTCGAAGTTTTCCAGTCAGTGGATTTCTTGTGCAGCGAGCTCGTGCGTGTTCCCGTGCTTTTCGCTTCGACAGTGGCACCGTGGATTGTGTGGTGGCTCCCTGCGAGGCGCTGCGAGTGACGCGGAGTGCGACGACAGGCGACAGAGGAGTCCGCTGTATTGTGGCTAAGGTGTCTGTTGTGCAACAGCGTGATCCGGCATGCCATTGCTAACGGCACGCGTCTCTCGAAGGGCTATACGAGCATCCTGAGAAGGAGATCAAGACACTGTGTGGTATTTCTTCGGAAATTTGTCTTAAGGTGTTATGGGACCAAACTGCTGAGGTCACCGGTTCGTAAGCCTACACACTACTTAATCTAACTTAAACTAACTTACGCTGTGGACAACACACGCACCCTTGGCGGAGGGACGACTCGAACCTCCGGCGGGGGAAGCCACACGGATCGCGACAAGGCACCCTAGACCACGCGGCTACCGCGCGCGGCACTGTGTGATATCTTGGAATTCCATAGCGCAGACTTTCGTGGAATCTACAATGAACATGGCGGCAGTCTATTGTGGGAGACATGTCAGTTATTCTTACTCTGGTATCCTGCCGTCAACAGTTAATTCTAGCCGATGCATAGAGCTAATCTATGGGCCGGTAGTTGCCGTCTACCGAGTCCTCAAGAAAGCGGTGTAAACTTTTCTACCGTTTGTACTATTCTCAGGCCCAGGTTACACCTTAAATCGGAGCTATTTTTATTCTCGTGTCGACGTTTGAACAGTGATGTGACTTCAAGTTGGCCGTGTTTTGTTAAAATTCAAATCAATAGCTATTGCACGTAAAAAGTATATAAGTGCCATATCTTACCTATTAGTTTAGTTGGTTGCTTCTGGTAACAGCGCTATGTTTCAGGTATTTCCAACCTGAGCCGTGCCGGCTCGTATCGATTGATCGATCGCCTCGGCATGGTGTGATCTTTGGGCTCGGCCGTTTGACGTGGCTTTTGGCCGCGACGGGCGTGTGACCCTAGAGAGGGACACACGCGGCGGTGGGGAATCAGGGGGAGCGTGCTTGAGCAGGCCGGGGCACGACGCAGAGGTTGTGGTGTGTTTGACACGTTTGCAAGACCGAACCTAGCTTGTAGTGTGGGAACTGGACTCGGCTATATTACCCGAATCGAGTCGTGCGCCTCTGGTTTGGATCTGTAAAGGATTTCATATAAGATTTGTGTGTTATAGTGTACTGTGCGCGGCACCCTGTCCAGCTCGCCCGCTTCCTGAGGGTTCCGGGTCTAGCAGCCTCTGGTCTGGGTCCAGTGGGCCCCCCCTTCTGCTACTTGAATTAGCCCGTGCCTATGTGACGTCACCTGTTTTGAAAATCTGTCACGAAGGGGTGCATCTGTTTGTATTTAAAAAAAATTGTAATATTAATCTTTATCTCATTATTGTAGTCTCCTTTTGCGAGCTTTACTGTGTACAGAATTTAATTATCTTGCGAATCACTTGATGCCTGTTTAAAGATTAATGTTTTTGTTTGAATAGGGCGCTGTCCCAATAGCTGGACGTGCATGCCAATATCTAGGTGTTATTATATAACATGGGGTGACCAATATCCAAGCAATGTTCGGCAAATAGCAGATCTACTTGGCTGCTGTAATCGTGTGTGCCGTTTATGCTCAGTACATCTGTCCTCCACGGTCCTGATTGTTTGACCAATATATGCCATGCCGCAGCTACAAGGAATACGATATACACCCGTCTTACGCAGACCAAGATCATCCTTAATGGAACTCAAAAGCGCTCTAATTTTAGATGGAGGTCGGAAAACACATTTCACATCGTATTTCCGTAAAATACGACCGATCTTGTTGGAAGTGTTTCCTATGTAAGGCAAAAAGGCAGTAGACTTAGGTATTGACTCAGAATTATCATCAATCACCCGATGTACAGTTGGTCGATAGCGCAACGCACGTTCAATCTGCCTATCACTAAAACCATTTTGACGAAATGTAACTTCAAGATGGGACAGCTCAGCTGGCAAAGTCTCAGCGCTAGAAACGACATGTACCCTATGTACCAAGGTACGAAGTACCCCCTCACGCTGAGCCGGATGATGACACTATTAGCCTGTAAGTACAAGTCGGTGTGAGTACGTTTTCTGTAGACTGCATGTCCCAATGATCCAACATCCTTCCTCCTAACCAACACGTCAAGAAAGGGAAGGCAACCATCCTCTTCCACCTCCATCGTAAAACGAATGTTCGGGTGGATCGAGTTCAAATGTTCTAGAAAGACATTCAAATTCTCCCTACCATGAGGCCAAACAACGAAAGTATCGTCAACGTATCTAAAGAAACAGGTGGGTTTCAAAGGCGCCGACTCCAAGGCACGATCCTCGAAGTCTTCCCTAAACAAATTTGCGATCGTAGGAGACAAAGGACTACCCATTGCAACTCCACCTGTTTGCTCGTAATACTGGTCATTAAAAGAAAAGTAAGTGGATGTCAACACATGCCGAAAGAGATTAGTTAATTCAGCACCAAACCTGGCCTCAATTAATCGCAACGAATCAGACAGAGGAAGACGAGTGAACAGAGAGACCACATTGAAACTCACTAAAATATCAGAGTCATTCAACCGTAGTCCCTCCAAACGACGTAAAAAATCAGCTGAGTTCCTGATGTGATGTTCACACTGACCTCCTTGTGGACTCAACAGAGAAGCAAGGTGCTTGGTCACACGATATGTCGGAGCGCCGACGTTACTAACTATAGGACGGAAAGGAACCCCTTCCTTGTGAACCTTCGGAAGGCCATATAACCTAGGGGGAGCAGCACTATAGGTGTTAAGACTCTTGATAGTGTCCTGCGACAAACCACTTTTCTTCAGGAGTCTGTTGGTCTTTCTCTCAACACTTTATGTGGGGTCAGCATCGATTCTACGATACGCTGAATCAGATTGTAAACGTTGCATCTTTTGTACATAATCTTGTTTATTTAAAACAACGATGGCATTGCCCTTGTCCGCAGGTAAAATAACAATATCAGGATCAACTTTGAGAGAGCGTAAAGCAGCCCTCTCTGCTGCTGTTACATTATTCTTGGGTGAACGAGCCCTAGTCAAAACATGGCATGCCTCCCTCCTAACCTCCTCTGCACCGTCATGAGGTATTTCGCAAACTGCCTGTTCAATTGTGCTAATAAAATCAACTACCGGCAAACTCCTCGGAGTGGGTGCTAAATTTAAACCCTTCCCAAGCACGGATAGAGTTACGTCGTCAAAAGATTTGTGTGTGAGATTCATCACAGAACGTCGAGATATAACATCAGACTCCGCGCGATGAAAACGTTCAAACTTTGCCAAATGCCGGGAAGAAACGGAGTTGTATTCCCAATCAGCTTGAGTCCATGAGGCACCGTCCAACCAATCCCAAATGAAATAAGACACTTCAGATGCAACAATTAAATGAAAAGGAAACAGAATCCAGACGTCGACGAGTAAAACGAATCCTTTCGCGAACAAGAGCCAAGCTAGCACGTTGCTTGATGCGATTGGCGGCTCTCTCCCTTGTCAAAAAACAAAGGGACACATTCAATGCTACCTCACCGGCGAATTCGTAGTCTCACTATCTATAGCTCTGACTCTGGTCATCTTTGGTGGCACTAGTGTTCAGTGTGTGTGTTATCTTTACTGCTTCAGTCCGAGAACCGAAGTTTTAAATTTGCATGTACGCCGCCTGTCCGTTGCAGTTTGCTTTGAAAATGGCGGGGTGTTCTCCCGCCGAAATATCGTCGGTCGCTGAAAGTGTTACCTGGCTGAATTCCTGGAAGTTATTTGAAAGTTGTATACGTCAAAGGCTTCTCAGCGTAAGTGGGATGAGTCTATTCCGTGGCTAAATTTAGCATTCAATTCCGCCCACGACGAAGTTCTGACGGCGACTCCTGCCTCCTTGATATTGGGTTATCCGCTTCATTCCCAACTTTCCAATTTATCGTCTGCCAATGACCTATTGCCGGACAAGGCAACACCGGAAGTAATTCGACTGAACTGGCATAGCGCTAGGAGGAACATCTAACTCGCACACCGGAGACAGGTACTACGTTATAATAAAGGTCGTCGCGAATTCCGAGTCAAGATTGGCGATCGCGTTTTTGCGAAGAATTTCCGCGGTCGGGGTCGCGGCGACGCAGCCATCTCCGGTAAGCTGTTGCTGTTGTTGTTGTCTTCAGCCCTGAGACTGTTTCGAAGCAGCGCTCCATGCTACCCTATCCTGTGCAAGCTTCTTCACCTCCCAGCACTTACTGCAACCTACATCCTTCTGAATCTGCTTAGTGTATTCATCTCTTGGTCTCCCTCTACGATTTTTACCCTCCACGCTGCCCTCCAATGCTAAATTTGTGATCCCTTGATGCCTCAGAACATCTCCTACTAACTTGTCCCTTCTTCTTGTCGTGCCACAACCTCCTCTTCTCCCCATTTCTGATCAGTACCTCCTCATTAGTTATGTAATCTTCTGTAGCACCACATTTCGAAAGCTTCTATTCTCTTCTTGTCTAAACTCTTTATCGTCCAAGTTTAACATCCACACATGGCTGCACTCCATACAAATACTTTCAGAAACGAATTCCTGACACTTAAATCTATACTCGATGTTAACAAATTTCTCTTCTTCAGAAACGCTTTCCTTGCCATTGCCAGTGTACATTTTATATCTTCTCTACTTTGACCATCATCAGTTATTTTGCTCCCCAAATAGCAAAACTACTTAACCACTTTAAGTGTCTCAGCATCAACCGACTTAATTCGACTACATTCCATTATCCTCGTTTTGCTTTTGTTGATGTTCATCTTATATCCTCCTTTCAAGACACTGTCCATTCCGTTCAACTGCTCTTCCAAGTCCTTTGCTGTCTCTGACAGAATTACAATGTCATCGGCGAACCTCAACGTTCTTATTTAGTCTCCATGGATTTCAATACCTAGTCCATCATTTTCTTTTGTTTCCTTTACTGCTTGCTCAATATACAGATTGAATAACATCGGGGAGAGGCTACAACCCTGTCTCAATCCCTTCCGAACCACTGCTTCCCCTTCGTGCCCCTCGACCCTTATAACTGCCATCTGGTTTCTGTACAAATTGTAAATAGCCTTTCGCTCCCTGTATTTTACCCCTGTCACCTTCAGAATTTGAAAGAGAGTATTCCAGTCAACATTGTCAAAAGCTTTCTCTAAGTCTACAAATGCTAGAAACGTAGGATTGTCTTTCCTTAATCTTTCTTCTAAGGTAAGTCGTAAGGTCAGTATTGCCTCACGTGTTCCAATATTTCTACGGAATACAAACTGATCCTCCCCGAGGTCGGGTTCCACCACTTTTTCCATTCGTCTGTAAAGAATTCATGTTAGTATTTTGCAGCTGTGATTTATTGAACTGATAGTTCGGTAATTTTCACATCTGTTAACACCTTCTTTCTTTGTGATTGGAATTATTATATTCTTCTCGAAGTCCGAGGGTGTTTCGCCTGTCTCATACATCTTGCTCACCAGATGGTAGAGTTTTGTCAGGACTGGCTCTCCCAAGGCCGTCAGTAGTTCTAAAGGAATGTTGTCTACTCCCGGGGCCTTGTTCCGACTTAGGTCTTTCAGTGCTCTGTCAAACTCTTCACGCAGTATCGTATCTCCCATTTCATCTTCATCTACATTCTCTTCCATTTCCATAATATTGTCCTCAAGTACATCGCCCTTGTATAGACCCTCTATATACTCCTTCCACCTTTCTGATTTCCCTTCTTTGCTTAGAATTGGGTTTCCATCTGAGCTCTTGATATTCATACAAGTGGTTCTCTTTTCTCCAAAGGTCTCTCTAATTTTCCTGTAGGCATTCCTCTGGCCATCCCTGCTGAGCTATTTCCAGTAAGTTAACACCTCAATTTCTGGGACCATGTCGGGGGGGGGGGGGGGGGGTGATTTTTGGGTTTTAGTGGCGGAGGTTGAGCCGTGCCGGCTTGTATCGTTTGATCGATCGGGTCGGCATGGTGTCATCTTTGGGCTCGGCTGTTTGACGTGACTCTTGGCCGCGACGGGCGTGTGACCCTAGAGAGGGACAGACGGAGAGCCGCGCGGCGGTGGGGAATCAGGGGGAGCGTGGTTGAGCAGGCCGGGTTCACGACGCAGAGGTTGTGGTGTGTTTCACACGTTTGCAAGACCGAACCTGGGTTGTAGTGTGGGAACTGGACTCGGCCACATTACCCGAAACGAGTCGTGCGGCCCTGATTAGCATCTGTAAAGGATTTCATATAAGATTTGTGTGTTATAGCGTACTGTATGCGGCACCCCGTCCAGCTCGCCCGCTCCCTGAGGGTTCCGGGTCTAGCAGCCTCTGGTCTGGGTCCAGTGGGCCCCCCCTTCTGCTACTTGAATTAGCCCGTGCCTATGCGACGTCACCTGTTTTGAAAATCTGTCACTAATGGGTGTATCTGTTTGTATTTTAATTTAAAAAAATTGTGATATCCATGATTGGTTAATCTCATTATTGAAGTCTCCTTTTGCGAGCTTTACTGTCTACAGTATTTAATTAACTTACGAATCACTAAATGCTGTTTAAAGATTAATGTTGTTGTTTCAATAGGGCCCTTGCCCGTGCTTGTAAGGATTCTTTGCTAACTTACCTTATCACAAAAATTTTAAAGATAAGATTTCATTTACTAAAGAAAAGTTTAATAAAAGTGTTGTTATAAACTGTGATGTTGCTTATGTGGCCATGCCCTCCCGCTCAAGAGAAACTGCCTGATTAGGGCGGATTGGCCACCACACACCCTAATTTTTCTTCTTATTTCATGCATTGTAAACACCATACGGTGATTGGTGTTTTGTTAGAAACCCAGCAAGCAGCCATTTTATGGAGCGACTCACACTTGAGTGTTATTAACTGGAACCATGGGGCTGGCTTGGGTTGGGTTGTTTGGGGAAGAAGACCAGACAGCGAACTCAACGGTCTCATCGGATTAGGGAAGGATGGGGAAAGAAGTCGGCTGTGTCCTTTCAGAGGAACCATCTCGGCATTTGCCTGGAGTGATTGAGGGAAATCACGGGAAACCTAAATCAGGATGGCCGGACGCGGGATTGAGGAACCATGCTTAAGTAATTTGGGCTCTAATTTGTCGTGTCGAAAGCCAGTCAAATTTTAATTGGCCATTCTGTAAATTAGTCAGTTGTAATTATTACTTGATATTACTAACAGAAAATCGCTGTTTAAGTTTAAATTTGTTGCTCTAACAGTCCACGGGTATACTGCCCCCGGTTCATAGTGTCCAACGGGGGGGGGATTTAAATCGGCCGCCCGCCCTCAGAAGCTCAGTTCGTCAGCGCATGTGACGATGGCGACATGTCTGATCGCCGAAATATTGTGCCCGTTGGACACTATGAACCGGCAGTATATCCGTGGACTGTTCGAGTCATTATAGTTTTCTTGGACCTGTCGCTGTTTCCAAGGAGATATGTCAGTTCCTAAAGGTGTTTAAAACGGCTGTGTGGCTTAGATATACATTGTATGTTATTTGTGTACATAATCCTTAATCCCTCTTAAAAGTCCCCGGGTCTGGACGGACTTTTATAGGAACTTTACGAGCGCTTTTCGTCACTGTTGGGTGCTACCTTTACGTACTTTTTGAATGAATTTTTACAGGATAGATAGTGACGACTTCGTTCAAAGTGAGAATCGTTGCAAAACCTAGTAGATAGTGTCGGAAATTCCATGCGGCTTTTCGCGGATGATGCTGTAGTATACGGAGAAGTTGCTGCGTTATAAAATTGTAGCGAAAAACAGGAAGATCTGCAGCGGATAGGCACTTGGTGCAGGGAGTGGCAACTGACCCTTAACATAGACAAATGTAATGTATTGCGAATACATAGAAAGAAGGATCCTTTATTGTATGATTATATGATAGCGGAACAAACACTGGTAGCAGTTACTTCTGTAAAATATCTGGGAGTATGCGTACGGAACGATTTGAAGTGGAATGATCATATAAAATTAATTGTTGGTAAGGCGGGTACCAGGTTGAGATTCATTGGGAGAGTGCTTAGAAAATGTAGTCCATCAAAAAAGGAGGTGGCTTACAAAACACTCGTTCGACCTATACTTGAGTATTTCTCATCAGTGTGGGATCCGTACCAGGTCGGGTTGACGGAGGATATAGAAAAGATCCAAAGAAGAGCGTCGCGTTTCGTCACCGGGTTATTTGGTAACCGTGATAGCGTTACGGAGATGTTTAATAAACTCAAGTGGCAGACTCTGCAAGAGAGGCGCTCTGCATCGCGGTGTAGCTTGCTCGCCGGGTTTCGAGAGGGTGCGTTTCTGGATGAGGTATCGAATATATTGCTTCCCCCTACTTATACCTCCCGAGGAGATCACGAATGTAAAATTAGAGAGATTAGAGCGCGCACGGAGGCTTTCAGACAGTCGTTCTTCCCGCGAACCATACGCGACTGGAACAGGAAAGGGAGGTAATGACAGTGGCACGTAAAGTGCCCTCCGCCACACACCGTTGGGTGGCTTGCGGAGTATCAATGTAGATGTAGATGAACCTCAAAACCGAGTATCTGGTCGTACCATTCTTACACCTTACACGTGAAATCGAGGGACTTGATTTCGATTGCTGCTGTAACGTCCGTCTCTTGTGCCCTTGCTCTTATAGACTTTGATAAGGCATATGATCGTTTTCATCGCGGCTTTTTGCTTCGGATTCTGTTGGCAGTAGGTTTTATTGTTGACAGCGTTTTCCGGAGAGACTATATAGCTGTTCGTGCGTACGCGGATGAGGAGATGGTTCTACTTCGCAATCTTCCGGAGATACATCGACTAAAGGCTGTAATCGATGGTTATTGTTGGGAGTTCAGGTGCACTATTTAATGAAGGTAAATGCAGGTATCTCACTTTGCGAGGTTTTGATGGGCTATTGCAGTGGATCGTCATAAGTCTCTCGGTATCATCATTGATCGATGTCCACTCAAAATGGCGACGCTCAGCTGGAAGTCTATTACGAAAAAAATTCAGGGGGGCGGTACTGGAGCGTGATAGGCGTTCTCTTATTCTTCTCCCGAAAGTAGCAAAGCTTATTACGTGGCCCAAGTTTATCCGCTTCCTTCGAAGAAACTGCAAAAACTGCCTAGTCATTTCAAATAAAAAAAGACATTTATTTCGCTTACGGTTTGAGATGGTCACGAATCCTCGTTGCTTTGGGGGATTGGGCGTCTCTGATATACGAAGGAAGACGCAGATGCTGTATGTGCGAGATACTGTTTTGATGATGACTCAAGAAACTCACACATTCATGTCTCGTTTGTTTGTTATTGTATCTGTCTGCTAGCCTTGAGCCGCCTATTGAGGTTAGTAGAATAAATTATAACTTCAGACACAGTCGTGACTTCTACCTTGCAGTGAGCTATTTATTGGCTGACATTTTGTGGAGACGGGTCCTCATCGTGAAATCCCTAAAGACTCGTTGTGAAGTAGTCCCATGTCTGAACCTCGTTGAAGGAGAATCGCCGCATACAACCTGGACGACGGTTCGGTTCAATATCAGTCTTCCGAGTTTGCCGGTGCGCATATTGTCGCTGTGGCATAAGGTAGTAAATTAACTTGATTCCAACGATCAAGCGATTTCTCCGTATTTGGCTTAGCGGCTTGGGTTTGTGTAGTCGTTGTACGTCTACCGATACGATACATCTTGCTATTCCTCTTGGTGGTCATATGGCAAAATAATCTTCAATTAAGACACAATTGCCCTTCCTTACTCGATCCTTTGAGACTGTATACCTACGGAAATCATATTACGCCCAGGTTCTTCCTTCTTTCCACGGTCGGAAACCCATACCGCAATGCGGCTGCTAGCACACTTCGTTCAGTTTGTTGTACGAAGCCAGAGGAGAGGTGACAAGAACATCATGTAGTACATGATCATGGCCTAATGGACACGCTCGACATAGAGACCTCTTCGCCAACATTCCGTCGGCAAGGTGTTGGTTAATTTCATTTTTCTGATGATAGGTATTTTCTTTGTTATGTATGTTCCCATCAAATTTTCTTAGGCTTGTTTTCTCCTAGTTTCGCAGCTTGTTTTGTTTTGTTTTTTGACTTAGTATTGCTCTACGTCTACTGTAAAATGTATATAGATAAATTAAATGTACAAAGGAACGTGTACAATCGTTGTAATAAAATTGGAATTTTTCTTTAGACGGAGGGCTTAGTTGGCATTGGCATTGATATTGGCGGACGAAGAGTTCCGGCATAGGAAGCCACCCTCATTCTACCGACTGCCTTGTCAAAGATGGCGGAAGAGCTCACCCGAGTTTCTGGGCGCTCTCTTCCATTGTTCTGGGAAACAGTCCATAAAGGCGGAAGAATGAGCAACGATAAACGCCAGGAGGATGCAGAAGGCAATGGAAACCACTGTATGAAAGACACATAACGTGCATCCACAGGACATGTGGTGTATAACTGGAAAAGTGTCATGATGATCTCTCCATTGCCAAAAGGTTCCGAAACAGTCCTCCATGTCGATCCTCTGGAGGGGGCTGCCAAGTGGGAGGTGACCATGAGAAAAAGATTGAATAACCAACGAAAAGATGACGGTCTACAAGTCGTGGCGTGGAGTGTTAGAGGTTTGAGATTGATATGTAAACTGTAACATCTGAAAAACGAAGCGCAAAGGCTCAATAGAGATTTAGTGGGAACAGTGCAGTAAAATAGAAAGGGAACACGGATATCCTATCAGATTAGTATAGGATCATTTCAGTAGCAACAGGAAATGGAGTAACGTAAAATTCGTTACGAATAGGAAGTTGGGGCAGAGAGTTTATTACTGTGAACAGTTCAGTGATAGAGTTTCTTACAAGAATCGTCAGCAAAGCAATACCGAAAACGACAGTTCAGGTACACATGCTGACGTCTCAAGTTGAACGCGAAGAGATAGAGAAAATACATGAACATACTGAACGGGTAGTTCGGTATGTAAAGAGAGATGAAAATCTAATAGTCGTGGAGACTCGAAAACGATTGTAGGGAAATGAATAGACAATATGATTACCTGAGATTATGGGCTTGGTGCAAGGAATGAGGGACGAGACAGTTTAGTCGAGTGCTGCAATAAATTTCACTGTGTTCAAGAGGAACTAGAGTGAGATATACTTTGGAAAGGCCGGGAAATACGGCAATATTTCAGTGAGATTACGTCATAGTTAGGCAGAAATTTCAGAGTAGGCTGAAGTTTAAGAGACTGGTCAAGGAGAATCCATGTACAAAGTAGGGGGGTACGGAATTACTAACGAATGAAGAAACACCCTAGACGTTCTCTGAGTCTACAGATAGTGAGATAATATCTCAGTAGGCAGTTCGTTTGTAAAATAATAGACGTCTCCTTAAAGTACAAAGAAGGTAGCTACGAAGTAACCAATGGTAAGAGAAGAAATATTTGTGTTGTTCGATGAAAGAAGAAAGGGCAAAAAAATTCAGGGAAGTTGAAGAATACGGAAATATAAGTTACTTGGGAATGATGTAAACAGGACGTTCAGGGAAGCTACTGCAAAATGACTGCAAGGAATGATAATTTTGTATCCCGCCTGGGAGGCGGCGCGTGGATAGGAATAGGAAAAGATAATAAAGTCGGTACTGCAAGAAAGTGGTTTACTGGTGCAAAAACAAGGTGATAAACGATTACACAGCTTTGTACGTAGGTGCGATGCTGAAACGAAGTGTTCTGGCTGGCTGCACCTGATGAAATGGGCTCGTAGACCTCGACAGAAGCGGCTAGAGGGCGCTGTCGTCGGTGTCTCTCGTAGTGCCAACCTAGCAGAGCAAAAATGATTCAAATGGCTCTCAGCACTATGGGCCTTAACATCTGAGGTCATCCGTCCCCTAGAACTTAGAACTACTTAAACCTAACTAACCTACAGACATTACACACATCCATGCCTGAGGCAGGATTCGAACCTGCGACCGTAGCGGTCGCGCGGTTCCAGACTGAAGCGCCCAGAACCGCTCGGCCACACCAGCCGGCCCTAGCAGAGTAGACCTACGTTGTGGCATTGTGGCTTCGTAGCTATCGATACCACGGATAAAAAATTATAGTAGGGCTAGTAACATTAGGAGTGCAACGGGAACACAAGCGATAAATGCAGAGGAGAGAGCGCGTAGGTGGAAAGAGTACTATGAAGGTGTCTATGCGGGGGAAGACTTCACTGATGTGATTGAGGAAGTAATAGGAGTCGATAAAGAAGGGATATGGGATCAACTCTTGGAATCAGAAGACGTCAAGAGCTGGGAAGTAAGACAAGTACCGCACATCAGGTTAAAAGCTCAAGCATCAGAGTTTCTGACAAGATTAATACACACAAGAACGGAAAAAAATTAGTGTTACATGAGGATGAGTCTGACTTTAGGAAAGGTAAGAGCACCAGAGGGGCATTTCTGAAGATGCGGTTGATAATGGAAGCAAGACCAAAGAAAATCAAGACACTTTTATATTATTTATTTACCTGGAAAAAGCGCACAAATATGTCAGATGGAACAAGATGTTGGAGTTTATGAGGAAAAAAGGGCTAAATTACAGGGACATACGGGTAATGTACAAGCCGTACAAGAGCCAAGAGGGAATAACACAAACAACAAAAAGAGTTTTGCATCACCCCGGTTCCCAGAAATGCAGAGATACACGTTGACTATGGATATTGTATCTATTATGGACACAGTCCCTTTGACTGTTCAAAGATGTCTCTAAACCTGCCGAAAAACAACAATGCATGAGCAGCGCCTATTGGACGGAGGGGGTCCGACAGCGGATCCTTTCCAGTCATTCCACCAGGAAGGAGGTACAAGGCTTGCGTTGTCTGCAGTTAAACGAAGCCTAGACGGCCAATAACCCGGTTCGATCGCGTCCGCATTGTTACTGTGTGCCAGGAAAGGCTATCAACAAGGGAAGTGTCCAGGCGTCTCGGAATAAACCGAAGTGATGTTGTTCGGACATGGAGGAGATACGGAGAAACAGGAACTGTCGATGACATGCCTCACTCAGGCCGCCCAACGGCTGCTCTTGCAATGGATGACTGCTACCTACGAATTATGCCTGGGAGGAATCCTGACAGCAAAGCCACCATGTTGAATAATGCTTTCCGTGCAGCCGCAGGACGTCGTGTTACGACTCAAACTGTGGGCAATAGGATGCATGATGCGCAGCTTCACTCCCGACGTCTATGGCAAGGTCCATCTTTGCAACCACGACACCATGCAGCGCGGTGCACATAGGAGCAACAACATGCCGAATGGACCGCTCACGATTGACATCACGTTCTCTTCACCGATGAGTGTCGCATATGCCTTCAACCAGACAATCGTCGGAGACGTGTTTGGAGGTATCGCGGTCAGGCTGAACGCCTTAGACGCACTGTTCAGCGAGTGCAGCAAGGTGGAGATTCCCTGCTCTTTTGGGGTGGCACTATGCGAGGCCGACGTATACCGCTGATGGTCATGGAAGGCGCCGTAACGGCTGTACGACACGTGAATGCCATCCTCTGACCGATAGTGCAACCATATCGGTGGCATACTGGCGATGTATCCGTCTTCATGGACGACAATAGCGCACCCCCATCGTGCACGTCTTGTGAATGACTTCCTTCAGGATAACGACATCACTCGACTAGAGTGGCCAGGATATTCTCCAGACATGAACGCTATTGAACATTGCAAAAACAGACATAATGTCTATTGGGATAACAGCAATCAGTGATTTTATGTTACTTTAAATCCGTCTTGATTGCAATTTTTTTATTATTCATATGACCGGTTTCGGTTCATTCAGAACCATCTTCAGATCTGTAAAAATAATTATACTAATTTACTATTTCACGAAAGCAAATCTTTTTCATCCTATCTTATCAACATCAAATGCACCAGAACGTACCTGATATTTAAGTTACAGGAGTAACCCGTCCAATTCAGCAACTTTCACATGCTACGTCACATAAAATTGGTTGGCAGAGTGCACGTCATTTATATTAATTATGACACTATTACCGACAGGTGGCGTCTGGTACATTTGTTACATTCCATTTGCACATACTGTATTCAGTAGATCTTTTTTATATTAAAAATATTTAATTAAAATATGTAGATGTCAAAGCTAAAATCTGTACTTGTCAGGATTAAAAAACAGTAAAATTATCATTTTTATACGATCTAACAGGCATAGGGCGATTTATATATCTATGGTGCTGGTGTGAACTTGTTTTCTTCTACGGTCTGCTTCCGTGGTTCCCGCCACTTTGGTGTTGTGCCGCGGCCGCTCAGTCGTCTGCTGTCCATCGCCGCGGGCAAGAGGGCCGCACAGGAGGGCCCCGTCAACGACGCCAGGCGTTGCACGCGTCTTCCGGCTTCTCCACCGCGCACCATCTCTCATCCCTCGGCCTGGATCTCCATACGCAACAGTTGTCATCTTAGTAGGTCGTCATAAATGCTAAAATAGGCGTTATGATTGAATTCGCGTTGTTCGTTGAGGATTAAATCCGGGTCTTTATTTTTATGGGTGTATATTTCGATTTCTTCTAAAATGTTAAGGAACCGTCCCTTGTGAGCTCTATGCAGGATGTCTAAGTTGTTTTCAATATTCGTGACTGAGTGCTTTGTCGCAGCCATATGCGCCCCAAAAGCTGTTTTGTTTTGAGAGTAGGTGTGCTCCCTGAATCTGGTTTCAAAGTTCCTACCAGTCTGCCCTATATATTGTTTACAGCAGTCATTACATTTGATTTTATATACACCTGAATCCTGAAATTTATTCCTACTATTACATATTCTATGCCGGAGCTTCAATTTTAACGTGTGATTTGTTCGGAACCCTATTTTAACGTCGGATTTACGAAAGCATCTTTCAATTTTGTCTGCAATTCTTCCATTGTAAGTGAGAGCTACATATTTTTTCTTGTTGTTCCTCTTAACTGCTACTTGCCTTCCTTCTGTTTGTTCCATTTGCCTCTTCTTTATCTTCCTATAAATATTCATCACCTGCTTACATGTATATCCGTTCGCTACGGCCACTTGTTTTAAAATACTTAACTCCTTTTCTACTTCGTGTTGGCTTAGTGGCAATCTTAGTAGCTTGTATACCATCGAAGTAAAATATGCCCATTTGTATCGCGGTGGGTGACAAGAGCGCTCGTTGATAACTAGATCTGTACACGTAGGTTTTCTGAATATGCTAAATTCATGCTTCCCATTTTTCTTTATTAGTGTTAAATCTAAGTAATCTATACGGTTGTTTTCTTCAAATTCCATGGTGAATCTAATTTTCGGGTGTTGAGAGCTCATTTTTTATGCTAAGTTTTCGATATCATTTTTATCTCCTTTGTATAATAAAATGGAGTCGTCCACATATCTCCTGTAATATACAATTTTCTCAGCGATATTGGGATTTTCATCAAAGAATTTGTTTTCTAAGTGATTTACAAAAATGTCAGCCAGCGTCCCAGCTAAACTGTTCCCCATTGCCAGCCCGTCTTTCTGTTGATAAATTTTACCATTGAAAGTAAAGTAGTTGAACGACAAGACATGTTCCAACATTTCCACTAGTTCAATCACTTCCCCCAGTGCCAATTTACCATGAGTGAGGAGATTGTTCTTAATGATCTCAATCGTTTCTTTTACGGGAATGTTTGTGTACAGATTGGTGATATCCAATGAAGCTAGTGACGCATTCTGAGGTATAAGTACGTCTTTAATTTGCTCGGCAAATTCGTAGCTGTTGCTAATGTTGAAAGTCCGACGATATGTATATGCCGCCCTCAATCTGTTATTTAGCTCTTTATTTAATTTATAACTTGGGCTGCTGGTGTTATTAACGATTGGGCGAATCGATTTTTCAACTTTATGGAGCTTTATTTGTGATCGTAATTCGGGGATTCGCGGATTCATTACTTTCAGTTTAAACTTTTCCTCCTCTGTGAATAGAAACACACTGTTATCTATTTGTTTCCTTATTTCTGTTTGAAATTTCTTGGTTGGATCTTTCTTGACTTCTACTATTCCGTTTTCCATAAAGAACTTTTCAGTTTTCTCTATATAGTCTGTATCGTGTATTAAAACCATAGTGCCGCCCTTATCTGCCTTTGTGACGATAGCCTTACGTGATTCTAACTTCTTATTCAAGCCGTTGAGAGTTAGTAGTTCGTTTCTGTTCTTGTGAGCAGAGTGCATTTCATCTATAATCGACTTCTTTACTTTAATTGCCGTGTTTGTCTGTTCGTATCTATTCATATTTGCGATATCACATGCAATTTTGACTTCTGCGACAGTCTTTTTTATTGTATTTGAGTTAATTGCGGGATTTAGGTTATATTGCAGGCCTTTATTTAAAAGATTCTGCTCATCTTTTGTTAATTCTATCTCAGTTAAGTTCACGACCCTCTCACAAAAAGTATGCACCTTTTTTATACGCCGTTTCGTTATCAGTATTAAAATCTACACCTAGGTTGAAAAGCTTCTTCTGATGTCTGTTTAGAGTTAATTCTCGCTCCCTGCCAATTCTATTTTCAATCTCTCTGCATACGTATGTGAACTGTAATGGAGATAAAATGTCACCTAAAATCAAGTGAAGATTAAAAGCTTCTCTATTTAACTTGTCTTTCATTTTATATGCTTCTCGAATTTGAGTTTTAATCCATAATACTTCACTTTTACGTTTTACTATTTGTGCTATGTTTGACATATTCCTGATTTTTACTTTTGCGTAGTTAGGAGTAATCCCTGCGTCTAAGCATGTTTTGTTAAATTTTATTTTCAAGTTTTCTTTCATTATCTTTGTCCTAATACGTAAGAACTTCTTAATGTATCCCGAAGCCTGACGTGGCACAAACTTTGCAAAAACAGACATAATGTCTATTGGGATAACAGCAATCAGTGATTTTATGTTACTTTAAATCCGTCTTGATTGCAAATTTTTTATTATTCATATGACCGGTTTCGGTTCATTCAGAACCATCTTCAGATCTGTAAAAATAATTATACTAATTTACTATTTCACGAAAGCAAATCTTTTTCATCCTATCTTATCAACATCAAATGCACCAGAACGTAACTGATATTTAAGTTACAGGAGTAACCCGTCCAATTCAGCAACTTTCACATGCTACGTCACATAAAATTGGTTGGCAGAGTGCACGTCATTTATATTAATTATGACACTATTACCGACAGGTGGCGTCTGGTACATTTGTTACATTCCATTTGCACATACTGTATTCAGTAGATCTTTTTTATATTAAAAATATTTAATTAAAATATGTAGATGTCAAAGCTAAAATCTGTACTTGTCAGGATCAAAAAACAGTAAAATTATCATTTTTATACGATCTAACAGGCATAGGGCGATTTATATATCTATGGTGCTGGTGTGAACTTGTTTTCTTCTACGGTCTGCTTCCGTGGTTCCCGCCACTTTGGTGTTGTGCCGCGGCCGCTCAGTCGTCTGCTGTCCATCGCCGCGGGCAAGAGGGCCGCACAGGAGGGCCCCGTCAACGACGCCAGGCGTTGCACGCGTCTTCCGGCTTCTCCACCGCGCACCATCTCTCATCCCTCGGCCTGGATCTCCATACGCAACAGTTGTCATCTTAGTAGGTCGTCATAAATGCTAAAATAGGCGTTATGATTGAATTCGCTTTGTTCGTTGAGGATTAAATCCGGGTCTTTATTTTTATGGGTGTATATTTCGATTTCTTCTAAAATGTTAAGGAACCGTCCCTTGTGAGCTCTATGCAGGATGTCTAAGTTGTTTTCAATATTCGTGACTGAGTGCTTTGTCGCAGCCATATGCGCCCCAAAAGCTGTTTTGTTTTGAGAGTAGGTGTGCTCCCTGAATCTGGTTTCAAAGTTCCTACCAGTCTGCCCTATATATTGTTTACAGCAGTCATTACATTTGATTTTATATACACCTGAATCCTGAAATTTATTCCTACTATTACATATTCTATGCCGGAGCTTCAATTTTAACGTGTTATTTGTTCGGAACCCTATTTTAACGTCGGATTTACGATATATAAATCGCCCTATGCCTGTTAGATCGTATAAAAATGATAATTTTACTGTTTTTTAATCCTGACAAGTACAGATTTTAGCTTTGACATCTACATATTTTAATTAAATATTTTTAATATAAAAAAGATCTACTGAATACAGTATGTGCGAATGGAATGTAACAAATGTACCAGACGCCACCTGTCGGTAATAGTATCATAATTAATATAAATGACGTGCACTCTGCCAACCAATTTTATGTGACGTAGCATGTGAAAGTTGCTGAATTGGACGGGTTACTCCTGTAACTTAAATATCAGGTACGTTCTGGTGCATTTGATGTTGATAAGATAGGATGAAAAAGATTTGCTTTCGTGAAATAGTAAATTAGTATAATTATTTTTACAGATCTGAAGATGGTTCTGAATGAACCGAAACCGGTCATATGAATAATAAAAAATTTGCAATCAAGACGGATTTAAAGTAACATAAAATCACTGATTGCTGTTATCCCAATAGACATTATGTCTGTTTTTGCAAAGTTTGTGCCACGTCAGGCTTCGGGATACATTACGAAGTTCTTACGTATTAGGACAAAGATAATGAAAGAAAACTTGAAAATAAAATTTAACAAAACATGCTTAGACGCAGGGATTACTCCTAACTACGCAAAAGTAAAAATCAGGAATATGTCAAACATAGCACAAATAGTAAAACGTAAAAGTGAAGTATTATGGATTAAAACTCAAATTCGAGAAGCATATAAAATGAAAGACAAGTTAAATAGAGAAGCTTTTAATCTTCACTTGATTTTAGGTGACATTTTATCTCCATTACAGTTCACATACGTATGCAGAGAGATTGAAAATAGAATTGGCAGGGAGCGAGAATTAACTCTAAACAGACATCAGAAGAAGCTTTTCAACCTAGGTGTAGATTTTAATACTGATAACGAAACGGCGTATAAAAAGGTGCATACTTTTTGTGAGAGGGTCGTGAACTTAACTGAGATAGAATTAACAAAAGATGAGCAGAATCTTTTAAACAAAGGCCTGCAATATAACCTAAATCCCGCAATTAACTCAAATACAATAAAAAAGACTGTCGCAGAAGTCAAAATTGCATGTGATATCGCAAATATGAATAGATACGAACAGACAAACACGGCAATTAAAGTAAAGAAGTCGATTATAGATGAAATGCACTCTGCTCACAAGAACAGAAACGAACTACTAACTCTCAAGGGCTTGAATAAGAAGTTAGAATCACGTAAGGCTATCGTCACAAAGGCAGATAAGGGCGGCACTATGGTTTTAATACACGATACAGACTATATAGAGAAAACTGAAAAGTTCTTTATGGAAAACGGAATAGTAGAAGTCAAGAAAGATCCAACCAAGAAATTTCAAACAGAAATAAGGAAACAAATAGATAACAGTGTGTTTCTATTCACAGAGGAGGAAAAGTTTAAACTGAAAGTAATGAATCCACGAATCCCCGAATTACGATCACAAATAAAGCTCCATAAAGTTGAAAAATCGATTCGCCCAATCGTTAATAACACCAGCAGCCCAAGTTATAAATTAAATAAAGAGCTAAATAACAGATTGAGGGCGGCATATACATATCGTCGGACTTTCAACATTAGCAACAGCTACGAATTTGCCGAGCAAATTAAAGACGTACTTATACCTCAGAATGCGTCACTAGCTTCATTGGATATCACCAATCTGTACACAAACATTCCCGTAAAAGAAACGATTGAGATCATTAAGAACAATCTCCTCACTCATGGTAAATTGGCACTGGGGGAAGTGATTGAACTAGTGGAAATGTTGGAACATGTCTTGTCGTTCAACTACTTTACTTTCAATGGTAAAATTTATCAACAGAAAGACGGGCTGGCAATGCGGAACAGTTTAGCTGGGACGCTGGCTGACATTTTTGTAAATCACTTAGAAAACAAATTCTTTGATGAAAATCCCAATATCGCTGAGAAAATTGTATATTACAGGAGATATGTGGACGACTCCATTTTATTATACAAAGGAGATAAAAATGATATCGAAAACTTAGCACAAAAAATGAGCTCTCAACACCCGAAAATTAGATTCACCATGGAATTTGAAGAAAACAACCATATAGATTACTCAGATTTAACACTAATAAAGAAAAATGGGAAGCATGAATTTAGCATATTCAGAAAACCTACGTGTACAGATCTAGTTATCAACGAGCTCTCTTGTCACCCACCGCGATACAAATGGGCATATTTTACTTCGATGGTATACAAGCTACTAAGATTGCCACTAAGCCAACACGAAGTAGAAAAGGAGTTAAGTATTTTAAAACAAGTGGCCGTAGCGAACGGATATACATGTAAGCAGGTGATGAATATTTATAGGAAGATAAAGAAGAGGCAAATGGAACAAACAGAAGGAAGGCAAGTAGCAGTTAAGAGGAACAACAAGAAAAAATATGTAGCTCTCACTTACAATGGAAGAATTGCAGACAAAATTGAAAGAAGCTTTCGTAAATCCGACGTTAAAATAGGGTTCCGAACAAATAACACGTTAAAATTGAAGCTCCGGCATAGAATATGTAATAGTAGGAATAAATTTCAGGATTCAGGTGTATATAAAATCAAATGTAATGACTGCTGTAAACAATATATAGGGCAGACTGGTAGGAACTTTGAAACCAGATTCAGGGAGCACACCTACTCTCAAAACAAAACAGCTTTTGGGGCGCATATGGCTGCGACAAAGCACTCAGTCACGAATATTGAAAACAACTTAGACATCCTGCATAGAGCTCACAAGGGACGGTTCCTTAACATTTTAGAAGAAATCGAAATATACACCCATAAAAATAAAGACCCGGATTTAATCCTCAACGAACAAAGCGAATTCAATCATAACGCCTATTTTAGCATTTATGACGACCTACTAAGATGACAACTGTTGCGTATGGAGATCCAGGCCGAGGGATGAGAGATGGTGCGCGGTGGAGAAGCCGGAAGACGCGTGCAACGCCTGGAGTCGTTGACGGGGCCCTCCTGTGCGGCCCTCTTGCCCGCGGCGATGGACAGCAGACGACTGAGCGGCCGCGGCACAACACCAAAGTGGCGGGAACCACGGAAGCAGACCGTAGAAGAAAACAAGTTCACACCAGCACCATAGATATATAAATCGCCCTATGCCTGTTAGATCGTATAAAAATGATAATTTTACTGTTTTTTAATCCTGACAAGTACAGATTTTAGCTTTGACATCTACATATTTTAATTAAATATTTTTAATATAAAAAAGATCTACTGAATACAGTATGTGCAAATGGAATGTAACAAATGTACCAGACGCCACCTGTCGGTAATAGTGTCATAATTAATATAAATGACGTGCACTCTGCCAACCAATTTTATGTGACGTAGCATGTGAAAGTTGCTGAATTGGACGGGTTACTCCTGTAACTTAAGTATCAGGTACGTTCTGGTGCATTTGATGTTGATAAGATAGGATGAAAAAGATTTGCTTTCGTGAAATAGTAAATTAGTATAATTATTTTTACAGATCTGAAGATGGTTCTGAATGAACCGAAACCGGTCATATGAATAATAAAAAATTTGCAATCAAGACGGATTTAAAGTAACATAAAATCACTGATTGCTGTTATCCCAATAGACATTATGTCTGTTTTTGCAAAGTTTGTGCCACGTCAGGCTTCGGGATACATTACGAAGTTCTTACGTATTAGGACAAAGATAATGAAAGAAAACTTGAAAATAAAATTTAACAAAACATGCTTAGACGCAGGGATTACTCCTAACTACGCAAAAGTAAAAATCAGGAATATGTCAAACATAGCACAAATAGTAAAACGTAAAAGTGAAGTATTATGGATTAAAACTCAAATTCGAGAAGCATATAAAATGAAAGACAAGTTAAATAGAGAAGCTTTTAATCTTCACTTGATTTTAGGTGACATTTTATCTCCATTACAGTTCACATACGTATGCAGAGAGATTGAAAATAGAATTGGCAGGGAGCGAGAATTAACTCTAAACAGACATCAGAAGAAGCTTTTCAACCTAGGTGTAGATTTTAATACTGATAACGAAACGGCGTATAAAAAGGTGCATACTTTTTGTGAGAGGGTCGTGAACTTAACTGAGATAGAATTAACAAAAGATGAGCAGAATCTTTTAAATAAAGGCCTGCAATATAACCTAAATCCCGCAATAAACTCAAATACAATAAAAAAGACTGTCGCAGAAGTCAAAATTGCATGTGATATCGCAAATATGAATAGATACGAACAGACAAACACGGCAATTAAAGTAAAGAAGTCGATTATAGATGAAATGCACTCTGCTCACAAGAACAGAAACGAACTACTAACTCTCAACGGCTTGAATAAGAAGTTAGAATCACGTAAGGCTATCGTCACAAAGGCAGATAAGGGCGGCACTATGGTTTTAATACACGATACAGACTATATAGAGAAAACTGAAAAGTTCTTTATGGAAAACGGAATAGTAGAAGTCAAGAAAGATCCAACCAAGAAATTTCAAACAGAAATAAGGAAACAAATAGATAACAGTGTGTTTCTATTCACAGAGGAGGAAAAGTTTAAACTGAAAGTAATGAATCCGCGAATCCCCGAATTACGATCACAAATAAAGCTCCATAAAGTTGAAAAATCGATTCGCCCAATCGTTAATAACACCAGCAGCCCAAGTTATAAATTAAATAAAGAGCTAAATAACAGATTGAGGGCGGCATATACATATCGTCGGACTTTCAACATTAGCAACAGCTACGAATTTGCCGAGCAAATTAAAGACGTACTTATACCTCAGAATGCGTCACTAGCTTCATTGGATATCACCAATCTGTACACAAACATTCCCGTAAAAGAAACGATTGAGATCATTAAGAACAATCTCCTCACTCATGGTAAATTGGCACTGGGGGAAGTGATTGAACTAGTGGAAATGTTGGAACATGTCTTGTCGTTCAACTACTTTACTTTCAATGGTAAAATTTATCAACAGAAAGACGGGCTGGCAATGGGGAACAGTTTAGCTGGGACGCTGGCTGACATTTTTGTAAATCACTTAGAAAACAAATTCTTTGATGAAAATCCCAATATCGCTGAGAAAATTGTATATTACAGGAGATATGTGGACGACTCCATTTTATTATACAAAAGAGATAAAAATGATATCGAAAACTTAGCACAAAAAATGAGCTCTCAACACCCGAAAATTAGATTCACCATGGAATTTGAAGAAAACAACCATATAGATTACTTAGATTTAACACTAATAAAGAAAAATGGGAAGCATGAATTTAGCATATTCAGAAAACCTACGTGTACAGATCTAGTTATCAACGAGCGCTCTTGTCACCCACCGCGATACAAATGGGCATATTTTACTTCGATGGTATACAAGCTACTAAGATTGCCACTAAGCCAACACGAAGTAGAAAAGGAGTTAAGTATTTTAAAACAAGTGGCCGTAGCGAACGGATATACATGTAAGCAGGTGATGAATATTTATAGGAAGATAAAGAAGAGGCAAATGGAACAAACAGAAGGAAGGCAAGTAGCAGTTAAGAGGAACAACAAGAAAAAATATGTAGCTCTCACTTACAATGGAAGAATTGCAGACAAAATTGAAAGATGCTTTCGTAAATCCGACGTTAAAATAGGGTTCCGAACAAATAACACGTTAAAATTGAAGCTCCGGCATAGAATATGTAATAGTAGGAATAAATTTCAGGATTCAGGTGTATATAAAATCAAATGTAATGACTGCTGTAAACAATATATAGGGCAGACTGGTAGGAACTTTGAAACCAGATTCAGGGAGCACACCTACTCTCAAAACAAAACAGCTTTTGGGGCGCATATGGCTGCGACAAAGCACTCAGTCACGAATATTGAAAACAACTTAGACATCCTGCATAGAGCTCACAAGGGACGGTTCCTTAACATTTTAGAAGAAATCGAAATATACACCCATAAAAATAAAGACCCGGATTTAATCCTCAACGAACAAAGCGAATTCAATCATAACGCCTATTTTAGCATTTATGACGACCTACTAAGATGACAACTGTTGCGTATGGAGATCCAGGCCGAGGGATGAGAGATGGTGCGCGGTGGAGAAGCCGGAAGACGCGTGCAACGCCTGGCGTCGTTGACGGGGCCCTCCTGTGCGGCCCTCTTGCCCGCGGCGATGGACAGCAGACGACTGAGCGGCCGCGGCACAACACCAAAGTGGCGGGAACCACGGAAGCAGACCGTAGAAGAAAACAAGTTCACACCAGCACCATAGATATATAAATCGCCCTATGCCTGTTAGATCGTATAAAAATGATAATTTTACTGTTTTTTAATCCTGACAAGTACAGATTTTAGCTTTGACATCTACATATTTTAATTAAATATTTTTAATATAAAAAAGATCTACTGAATACAGTATGTGCAAATGGAATGTAACAAATGTACCAGACGCCACCTGTCGGTAATAGTGTCATAATTAATATAAATGACGTGCACTCTGCCAACCAATTTTATGTGACGTAGCATGTGAAAGTTGCTGAATTGGACGGGTTACTCCTGTAACTTAAATATCAGGTACGTTCTGGTGCATTTGATGTTGATAAGATAGGATGAAAAAGATTTGCTTTCGTGAAATAGTAAATTAGTATAATTATTTTTACAGATCTGAAGATGGTTCTGAATGAACCGAAACCGGTCATATGAATAATAAAAAATTTGCAATCAAGACGGATTTAAAGTAACATAAAATCACTGATTGCTGTTATCCCAATAGACATTATGTCTGTTTTTGCAAAGTTTGTGCCACGTCAGGCTTCGGGATACATTACGAAGTTCTTACGTATTAGGACAAAGATAATGAAAGAAAACTTGAAAATAAAATTTAACAAAACATGCTTAGACGCAGGGATTACTCCTAACTACGCAAAAGTAAAATTCAGGAATATGTCAAACATAGCACAAATAGTAAAACGTAAAAGTGAAGTATTATGGATTAAAACTCAAATTCGAGAAGCATATAAAATGAAAGACAAGTTAAATAGAGAAGCTTTTAATCTTCACTTGATTTTAGGTGACATTTTATCTCCATTACAGTTCACATACGTATGCAGAGAGATTGAAAATAGAATTGGCAGGGAGCGAGAATTAACTCTAAACAGACATCAGAAGAAGCTTTTCAACCTAGGTGTAGATTTTAATACTGATAACGAAACGGCGTATAAAAAGGTGCATACTTTTTGTGAGAGGGTCGTGAACTTAACTGAGATAGAATTAACAAAAGATGAGCAGAATCTTTTAAATAAAGGCCTGCAATATAACCTAAATCCCGCAATAAACTCAAATACAATAAAAAAGACTGTCGCAGAAGTCAAAATTGCATGTGATATCGCAAATATGAATAGATACGAACAGACAAACACGGCAATTAAAGTAAAGAAGTCGATTATAGATGAAATGCACTCTGCTCACAAGAACAGAAACGAACTACTAACTCTCAACGGCTTGAATAAGAAGTTAGAATCACGTAAGGCTATCGTCACAAAGGCAGATAAGGGCGGCACTATGGTTTTAATACACGATACAGACTATATAGAGAAAACTGAAAAGTTCTTTATGGAAAACGGAATAGTAGAAGTCAAGAAAGATCCAACCAAGAAATTTCAAACAGAAATAAGGAAACAAATAGATAACAGTGTGTTTCTATTCACAGAGGAGGAAAAGTTTAAACTGAAAGTAATGAATCCGCGAATCCCCGAATTACGATCACAAATAAAGCTCCATAAAGTTGAAAAATCGATTCGCCCAATCGTTAATAACACCAGCAGCCCAAGTTATAAATTAAATAAAGAGCTAAATAACAGATTGAGGGCGGCATATACATATCGTCGGACTTTCAACATTAGCAACAGCTACGAATTTGCCGAGCAAATTAAAGACGTACTTATACCTCAGAATGCGTCACTAGCTTCATTGGATATCACCAATCTGTACACAAACATTCCCGTAAAAGAAACGATTGAGATCATTAAGAACAATCTCCTCACTCATGGTAAATTGGCACTGGGGGAAGTGATTGAACTAGTGGAAATGTTGGAACATGTCTTGTCGTTCAACTACTTTACTTTCAATGGTAAAATTTATCAACAGAAAGACGGGCTGGCAATGGGGAACAGTTTAGCTGGGACGCTGGCTGACATTTTTGTAAATCACTTAGAAAACAAATTCTTTGATGAAAATCCCAATATCGCTGAGAAAATTGTATATTACAGGAGATATGTGGACGACTCCATTTTATTATACAAAGGAGATAAAAATGATATCGAAAACTTAGCATAAAAAATGAGCTCTCAACACCCGAAAATTAGATTCACCATGGAATTTGAAGAAAACAACCGTATAGATTACTTAGATTTAACACTAATAAAGAAAAATGGGAAGCATGAATTTAGCATATTCAGAAAACCTACGTGTACAGATCTAGTTATCAACGAGCGCTCTTGTCACCCACCGCGATACAAATGGGCATATTTTACTTCGATGGTATACAAGCTACTAAGATTGCCACTAAGCCAACAGGAAGTAGAAAAGGAGTTAAGTATTTTAAAACAAGTGGCCGTAGCGAACGGATATACATGTAAGCAGGTGATGAATATTTATAGGAAGATAAAGAAGAGGCAAATGGAACAAACAGAAGGAAGGCAAGTAGCAGTTAAGAGGAACAACAAGAAAAAATATGTAGCTCTCACTTACAATGGAAGAATTGCAGACAAAATTGAAAGATGCTTTCGTAAATCCGACGTTAAAATAGGGTTCCGAACAAATAACACGTTAAAATTTAAGCTCCGGCATAGAATATGTAATAGTAGGAATAAATTTCAGGATTCAGGTGTATATAAAATCAAATGTAATGACTGCTGTAAACAATATACAGGGCAGACGGGTAGGAACTTTGAAACCAGATTCAGGGAGCACACCTACTCTCAAAACAAAACAGCTTTTGGGGCGCATATGGCTGCGACAAAGCACTCAGTCACGAATATTGAAAACAACTTAGACATCCTTCATAGAGCTCACAAGGGACGGTTCCTTAACATTTTAGAAGAAATCGAAATATACACCCATAAAAATAAAGACCCGGATTTAATCCTCAACGAACAAAGCGAATTCAATCATAACGCCTATTTTAGCATTTATGACGACCTACTAAGATGACAACTGTTGCGTATGGAGATCCAGGCCGAGGGATGAGAGATGGTGCGCGGTGGAGAAGCCGGAAGACGCGTGCAACGCCTGGCGTCGTTGACGGGGCCCTCCTGTGCGGCCCTCTTGCCCGCGGCGAGGGACAGCAGACGACTGAGCGGCCGCGGCACAACACCAAAGTGGCGGGAACCACGGAAGCAGACCGTAGAAGAAAACAAGTTCACACCAGCACCATAGATATATAAATCGCCCTATGCCTGTTAGATCGTACAAAAATGATAATTTTACTGTTTTTTAATCCTGACAAGTACAGATTTTAGCTTTGACATCTACATATTTTAATTAAATATTTTTAATATAAAAAAGATCTACTGAATACAGTATGTGCAAATGGAATGTAACAAATGTACCAGACGCCACCTGTCGGTAATAGTGTCATAATTAATATAAATGACGTGCACTCTGCCAACCAATTTTATGTGACGTAGCATGTGAAAGTTGCTGAATTGGACGGGTTACTCCTGTAACTTAAATATCAGGTACGTTCTGGTGCATTTGATGTTGATAAGATAGGATGAAAAAGATTTGCTTTCGTGAAATAGTAAATTAGTATAATTATTTTTACAGATCTGAAGATGGTTCTGAATGAACCGAAACCGGTCATATGAATAATAAAAAATTTGCAATCAAGACGGATTTAAAGTAACATAAAATCACTGATTGCTGTTATCCCAATAGACATTATGTCTGTTTTTGCAAAGTTTGTGCCACGTCAGGCTTCGGGATACATTACGAAGTTCTTACGTATTAGGACAAAGATAATGAAAGAAAACTTGAAAATAAAATTTAACAAAACATGCTTAGACGCAGGGATTACTCCTAACTACGCAAAAGTAAAAATCAGGAATATGTCAAACATAGCACAAATAGTAAAACGTAAAAGTGAAGTATTATGGATTAAAACTCAAATTCGAGAAGCATATAAAATGAAAGACAAGTTAAATAGAGAAGCTTTTAATCTTCACTTGATTTTAGGTGACATTTTATCTCCATTACAGTTCACATACGTATGCAGAGAGATTGAAAATAGAATTGGCAGGGAGCGAGAATTAACTCTAAACAGACATCAGAAGAAGCTTTTCAACCTAGGTGTAGATTTTAATACTGATAACGAAACGGCGTATAAAAAAGGTGCATACTTTTTGTGAGAGGGTCGTGAACTTAACTGAGATAGAATTAACAAAAGATGAGCAGAATCTTTTAAATAAAGGCCTGCAATATAACCTAAATCCCGCAATTAACTCAAATACAATAAAAAAGACTGTCGCAGAAGTCAAAATTGCATGTGATATCGCAAATATGAATAGATACGAACAGACAAACACGGCAATTAAAGTAAAGAAGTCGATTATAGATGAAATGCACTCTGCTCACAAGAACAGAAACGAACTACTAACTCTCAACGGCTTGAATAAGAAGTTAGAATCACGTAAGGCTATCGTCACAGAGGCAGATAAGGGCGGCACTATGGTTTTAATACACGATACAGACTATATAGAGAAAACTGAAAAGTTCTTTATGGAAAACGGAATAGTAGAAGTCAAGAAAGATCCAACCAAGAAATTTCAAACAGAAATAAGGAAACAAATAGATAACAGTGTGTTTCTATTCACAGAGGAGGAAAAGTTTAAACTGAAAGTAATGAATCCGCGACTCCCCGAATTACGATCACAAATAAAGCTCCATAAAGTTGAAAAATCGATTCGCCCAATCGTTAATAACACCAGCAGCCCAAGTTATAAATTAAATAAAGAGCTAAATAACAGATTGAGGGCGGCATATACATATCGTCGGACTTTCAACATTAGCAACAGCTACGAATTTGCCGAGCAAATTAAAGACGTACTTATACCTCAGAATGCGTCACTAGCTTCATTGGATATCACCAATCTGTACACAAACATTCCCGTAAAAGAAACGATTGAGATCATTAAGAACAATCTCCTCACTCATGGTAAATTGGCACTGGGGGAAGTGATTGAACTAGTGGAAATGTTGGAACATGTCTTGTCGTTCAACTACTTTACTTTCAATGGTAAAATTTATCAACAGAAAGACGGGCTGGCAATGGGGAACAGTTTAGCTGGGACGCTGGCTGACATTTTTGTAAATCACTTAGAAAACAAATTCTTTGATGAAAATCCCAATATCGCTGAGAAAATTGTATATTACAGGAGATATGTGGACGACTCCATTTTATGATACAAAGGAGATAAAAATGATATCGAAAACTTAGCACAAAAAATGAGCTCTCAACACCCGAAAATTAGATTCACCATGGAATTTGAAGAAAACAACCGTATAGATTACTTAGATTTAACACTAATAAAGAAAAATGGGAAGCATGAATTTAGCATATTCAGAAAACCTACGTGTACAGATCTAGTTATCAACGAGCGCTCTTGTCACCCACCGCGATACAAATGGGCATATTTTACTTCGATGGTATACAAGCTACTAAGATTGCCACTAAGCCAACAGGAAGTAGAAAAGGAGTTAAGTATTTTAAAACAAGTGGCCGTAGCGAACGGATATACATGTAAGCAGGTGATGAATATTTATAGGAAGATAAAGAAGAGGCAAATGGAACAAACAGAAGGAAGGCAAGTAGCAGTTAAGAGGAACAACAAGAAAAAATATGTAGCTCTCACTTACAATGGAAGAATTGCAGACAAAATTGAAAGATGCTTTCGTAAATCCGACGTTAAAATAGGGTTCCGAACAAATAACACGTTAAAATTGAAGCTCCGGCATAGAATATGTAATAGTAGGAATAAATTTCAGGATTCAGGTGTATATAAAATCAAATGTAATGACTGCTGTAAACAATATATAGGGCAGACTGGTAGGAACTTTGAAACCAGATTCAGGGAGCACACCTACTCTCAAAACAAAACAGCTTTTGGGGCGCATATGGCTGCGACAAAGCACTCAGTCACGAATATTGAAAACAACTTAGACATCCTGCATAGAGCTCACAAGGGACGGTTCCTTAACATTTTAGAAGAAATCGAAATATACACCCATAAAAATAAAGACCCGGATTTAATCCTCAACGAACAAAGCGAATTCAATCATAACGCCTATTTTAGCATTTATGACGACCTACTAAGATGACAACTGTTGCGTATGGAGATCCAGGCCGAGGGATGAGAGATGGTGCGCGGTGGAGAAGCCGGAAGACGCGTGCAACGCCTGGCGTCGTTGACGGGGCCCTCCTGTGCGGCCCTCTTGCCCGCGGCGATGGACAGCAGACGACTGAGCGGACCACGGCACAACACCGAAGTGGCGGGAACCACGGAAGCAGACCGTAGAAGAAAACAAGTTCACACCAGCACCATAGATACATTAATCGCCCTATGCCTGTTAGATCGTATAAAAATGATAATTTTACTGTTTTTTAATCCTGACAAGTACAGATTTTAGCTTTGACATCTACATATTTTAATTAAATATTTTTAATATAAAAAAGATCTACTGAATACAGTATGTGCAAATGGAATGTAACAAATGTACCAGACGCCACCTGTCGGTAATAGTGTCATAATTAATATAAATGACGTGCACTCTGCCAACCAATTTTATGTGACGTAGCATGTGAAAGTTGCTGAATTGGACGGGTTACTCCTGTAACTTAAATATCAGGTACGTTCTGGTGCATTTGATGTTGATAAGATAGGATGAAAAAGATTTGCTTTCGTGAAATAGTAAATTAGTATAATTATTTTTACAGATCTGAAGATAGTTCTGAATGAACCGAAACCGGTCATATGAATAATAAAAAATTTGCAATCAAGACGGATTTAAAGTAACTATTGAACATTCCTGGGATGGATTGAAAAGGGCTGTTTATGGACGATGTGACCCACCAACCACTCTGAGTATTCAACGCCGAATCGTCGTTGAGGAGCCAAACCATTTGGACCAACAGTGCCTTGATGAACTTGTAGATTGTATGCCACGACGAATATAGGCATTCACCAATGCAAGAGGATGAGCTACTGGGTATTAGATGTACCGGCGTTTACAGCAATCTGGACCACAACCTCTGAAAATCTCTCTGTATGGTGGTACAACCTGCAGTGTGTGGATTTCATGAGCAATAAAAAGTGCGCAAATAAAGTTTATGTTGATCCTTATCCCAGTATTCTGTACAGGTTCCTGAACTCTCGGAACCGAGCAGATGCAATTATTTTTTTTGTTTTGCGTGAGTGTGGAAGACAAAGAACGAGGTACTCGGATTAAAAATGGTGTAAAACATCGATGAAGTCTTTCGCCCCTATTGTTCAAACTACACATAGAAGAAGCAATGATGGAAATAAAAGAAAGGATCAAGAGAGGCATTAATGGTCAGGATGAAAGAATATCAATCATAAAGAGTCGCTAATGAGATTGCTATTCTCAGTTAAAGTGAAGAGTAATTACGTGATCTGCTGAATGGAATGAACAATCTAATGGGTACAGAATATGAACTGACATTGATCGATGAAAGACGGAAGTAATGAGAAGCATCAGAAATGAGAACAGTGAGAAGCTTAACATCACGATTGGCACTAACGAGGCAATTGAAGTTAAGGGAATTTTTACCTAGGCAGCAAAATAAACCATGATAGACGGGAGAACGAGGTCATAAGAAGCAGGCTAACGCTGGCAAAAAGGGTTTACCGGGCCAAGGGAATTCTACTAGTATCAAACATAGGCCTTAATTTGAGGAAGAAATTTCCGAGAATGTACGTTGGGAGCACAGCACTGTATGGTTCTGAAATGTGGACTGTGAGAAAACTGGAAGACAATCGAAGCATTTGAAATGTAGTGCTACACATGAACGTTGAAAATTAGCTCGACTGATAAGGTAAGTAACGCATAGTTCCTGCACAGAAACGGAGAACAAAGGAATACATGGAAAACTGACAGGAAGAAGGGACAGGGTGGTTAGACATGCGTTAAGAGATCACGGTACTAGAATACTCATCATAGTACTAGAGTGAACCGTAGAGAGTGAAAACTGTAGAGGAAGACACAGATTGGAATTTATCCTGCACGTAATTGAGATCGTAGGTTGCAAGTGCTACCCTGAGATGAAGGACTTGGTACAGGTGGGCTGCATGAAATTGGTCAGAAGACTGATGGCTCAAAAAAAAATAAAAAATAAAAAAATCTATATATATATATATATATATATATATATATATATATATATATATATATATATATATACATACTAGCTGACCTGACAGACGTTGTCCTGCATGATATTTCAAGCGATTAGGATATTAAACGAAGTATGAAGTAAAAGACAAATAATATAATAATTTCATTATTCTTTATTTTGAAATAACATCAATTTTTCTAAAAGCAATTCGTTATAATCAATAAAGTTTGTTTAATTTTATCTTAATGCGAGTTGATGAGCAATATTTTTAGTCAATTCCTGAGGAGTATAAATGAATAAACTTGACGGTTTTCCAACACGAGAACACGCCACATATAATAGGCCATGTGAAAAGACCGGATTTTCTAGATCCAGCCCACAAATCGTCATTGTTTGACCTTGGGACTTATTAATAGTCATGGCAAATGCCAAGCAAATTGAAAATTGCAGACGCTGAATGGAATGGGTGAGTCTGAAAGGATCATTAGGATTCGTGGCAGGAGAACAACTTCACCTTCAAATTTGCCGTTCAAAATTGTAGCTTCAAGAACATTGCCCATAATTTTTTTATCGCTAATCTTGTACCGTTGCATAGCTTAGGTGCATTTAAATTCCGAGCAAAATGATAGGTGAGACAATTTTTAATCGGAAGTTATGTGGCGGTATTCGTGGTAAATCCAGCGAATTCAAAAATTCAACAGGATAGTTGGCTGCTTCGTCATGATCGGTAACAGTGTCGTTGGATTTGAAAAATATCTCATTGCCGGGCAATGACTGCTGTATTTTGAAGTTAATAGAGTCAACATCGATATTTCTTGCGGCTAAAATAGCTCGTTCACGAAGACACGCAGGATTAATATAAGTAGATTGTAAATCAGGAAATATGCTTTCAATCAAAGCATCTGTCGTATTTACCATGTTGCGGAAATTGTCTGCCACTTTGAGGCATTGTGTGTCTCCATGCAGTGGTATTGTTCCATTTCTAATGTTGAGCAACTGCTCGGAGAATGATAGTGCCAATGAATCGTTTTGCAGTCGAACACGTTTATTTGTGTTAAAACGCCATGTACTGACATTTCGCAATAGATACGATTGTTTTATACATGTGTTAATTTTATCCGCATATGTAGTGCTTGGAATGACCGGCAATGTCTGCCTAAAATCACCGGACAGCGGCAGTAAGGCACCACCGAAAAGCCTGGTGTTATTATTTAGATCTTTCATCATCCTATCGAGAGCTTCAAGTGAATGCTTGTGGGCCATAGTGCATTCATCCCAGATTATAAATTTGCATTTTTGCAAATCTTTAACCATAGTGGAATACTTTTTTATGTTGCACCCTGCATCTGGATTAGTGTGAATGTTCAACGGCAACTTGAGTGCTGAATGTGCAGTCCGTCCGCCATCAAGCAAAGTGGCTGCAATACCTGACGAAGCAATTGCTAACGCAATGTGATTTTGTGATCGAGTGCGCGCAAATATTAGTGAGATGAGAAACGTTTTTCCAGTGCCACCTGGTGCGTCCAAAAAAAGAATTCACCCACCTCGTTCTGCTGCAATTGACAAATTAATTCGATCGTATACATTCTCTGTTCATTACTTTCAGCGAAAGTAGTTAAAGAGACCGTATTGAACTGTTGTTCTTACTGAATATCGCTATTAATGATGTCTGTTGCTGGGCGGTTAGGTGAGGGCTTACCAAAATGATTGAGTGGCATATTCGAAATCAGAATGCAAATATCTTCAATCTTTATTAGCGCCTCGTTATATATTTCCGGCAAATAATCGATATTGGGATCTTGATCAGCGATCCGAATGGGATGCAGAATGTCGTCGGTCATGGAATATATTAGTCCCAGAGGACAGAAGCTTGAGATGGAAAACATGTCGTTAATAATATGACGAATAATTGGCGAATTTGATGAGGAGAGGAACTCAATGCTGCATCTGCAAGTGTAGTATCCCAATGGTCGTCATCTTCTAGCAAATGTAATTCGCGACACGCATCATGATATGTGTCGTACAAAATGCCATTGACTGTTCGCAAGTACTGGAAGGACGTCGGTACAGGAACATTAACCAACAGTAAACGCACGAAGAAACATTTGCGTTGCTTTTTTTGGACTGTGTATAATCGGCCTAATTTATTTCCCATAAATATGCCGTTGTATCCTTCAACCGGAACACCTCGCTTTCGTGGTTCCCACTTTTTTTACTGTTTGTTCCATGTGACGTATCGTGACACATCAGTATACATTAGTGTCTTTGAAAATTGACCGGGAATATCTGGTCGGTTACATAGTTCGAAAATCTTGTTAATGTCGTTTTTGGGGCAATTGATGCAAGTTGTAGAGCAGTCTCTTCGTGAAATAAACACGCTGTCCATTTTCAAGGTGCACGGGCAAATGTATAACAGCAGGGTCTCTTTCGTGTATCGGAAAACCCAAATTTTCATTGCCCGTCAATTGATCTTCTGCCGATCTATTTAACCGACAGTTCTGGACTAATTGTGAATTCCGAGTCCGTTGACCAATATTTCTTCCTCGTCCACGAAGACGTGGCATTGTTTTATGTACGTAACTTATATGTGAATATAACTTTCACTGAAATGCGACACCTGAAATATCAAAAGACACCGTACAAAAAAATTAAATATCAAAATAAAATGTCGAACAATAAACGAAATCCTATACACGTAACTTATATCTGAATATAATACGCTCAATATTGCACACAAAAATGCTGCAACGCCACCTACCGTGCTGATTTAAGAACATAAATTTTCCATTCCCCCACTTGAATGCATACACAAAAATTCATTCAAGTCGATCCAGTCGTTTATTTGCGTTATAGACATATAACCTAGATACCGACTGCAGCGCCATCTGCAGGGCTGATTTGTGATTCTAAATCATCCAGGCCCCCACTTGAATGCATTCACAAAAATTCATTCAACTCGGTCCAGCCGTTTAGGAGGAGTTCAGTGACATACACACGTACAGTAGAATTATATGTATAAAGATATATATATATATATATATATATATATATATATATATATATTAATTTTTTCCTTGTCTGTTCAGTTTCCTAAGGCGACAGAGCACTTTGGCCACTTTCCACCCATTTATCATTAGCGAAGGTGACATAACATTTGGCTCCCCAGAACACAACGGTTGCCGACGTGCATCATAAAATTATGTGAACTTAGAAAAACCCAATTCAATTCTTAATGGGGTACGTGAGAACAACGTGTCCATAATCTTCCATTCCGTGAATTTATTTTCAGTTTCGACATCAATATGTCCTGCATTTGTTCATCACATTCTCTATGTCTCCGCGGCTTCAATTCTCTTTTGTTAACACGAATTTTCTCTCTCATAATGAAGACACTGTTTCACGAAGTGAGTTAGAAGAAAAATATTCGTATTCAGAGACAACAGTATCTTGGAAACTACGCTCGTTGCAAGACATGACATTGTATAGCTTTTCTTTCAGCCTATTGTTGTAATGTGAAGGAGGCAACTAACAAAATCACAGGTATTTGGTAAATTGTCCTACAACTCCACAGGGCTCATGCAGTGTTTGTGCTGTCGTTAGCTACAGAATAGTACTTCCCTTTTTGTGCAGTTAGAATCGTTATCTACTGTAAGCTCTTAGGTAAAGAATATTAAATTGATTCAGTTGCGAATCGCGGTTAAATCTTCTGTGCAGTTATAATGAGTCTCTTTGATTAATCTTTAGTGGCTAAACGTCTATTACGTCACACATCAATCATAGATACGACATTCTATTTTAGTCAGATGCAGTAAAAGTTACTAATCATATGTGCTTGGACGTTCCCTAATAGTTAGTTATGCTTACATTATCACCCTGAGTCATCTTTCAACATAAACCGACGAAGCTTTCAGTGTTGATGTTTATACGAAGTCTATGACGAGCTCGACATGTACAACGTACCTACGCCTATTCTTGTTCATTTAATTAACAATAAAACAGTTCCTCCGCGATAACTGAAAAGGAGGATTAGCCTTTTGTGTAATATTATTACTTATAATGCAGTGTAATCCTGAATAATCTCATTGTGAAATGACGTAAGACAAACAGTATCAGAAGCAGAATTTAACGCTGACGACAAACGAATGTCCAGAGCATAATACGTCTAGTTTAGTATTTCCATTGTCCTTTTCATGAAGCTTACTACTGATAGTTGAAACAGCTGTACCCTGCTAAAGAAAGCAAATAAACTGCAGTGCTACTCGGTTCATGAAATGAAATTATAACTTTCTACAATACACGTCTGCCGAAAGAGTTCATCTCGAAAACTCACAGAGTTCGTCGACGGATATGTTCAGCGGAGGCACCGACGGTGTGGTGGGAATACCGAGAGGAACTGTGACAATCTGTACAGTGCACAGGACAATGCCGAGACTACTACGTGGCTGGTCCTAATTAGCCTGGACTTGGTATGGATAATATTATCCGTCTTGTATGATTATCTGGCTCGTATAATTAGGAGGGAACTGCTTGCGGACGGGTTCACTAATTCCGATCACAATTGTGTTTATGTCGCGTCTGTAATCTACTGCGTTATCATCTATCAGACACGTTCTATAGACAAATATCTTCCTGAATTCATTACAATATGAAGTGGTACACGAAGGATATGAGGAAAAATATTCTCCCAATTTCAGAAAGATAGTACCTACGATTTCGAGATATATTTGTGCATTTATTTCATCTGATATGTTCAGTGCCTTATAAACACTGTGTTACGTACCTTTTTTCATAACTTAACATTCCTGTCGAATATGAGAAAAGACATTAACAGGAAGGTGTGCTGTAAATATTACGGAGTGTAATCTAGTGACCTCAACTTGCCCAAGGAAGGGAGAGAGAAATAATTGAAAAAGTAATCAGATGATGTAGGAAACCAACTGAAATGAGAGCGAGATGTATGAGGAGTGCATTGAAGTCGACAAAGACAGTGGTTAGCTGTGGGTCTGAAAGACCTTCTGATCTGCATGGAGAGGAGCCACGCTGATGACAACTTTAATGGTTCAATCTCCTCTTGAAGGCATCAGACAGCGGCTTTAGGATACGTTGTGGCAGACTGATACGGCTGAAATGGGGAAAGAGACGGAGAATTTTTTGATATCAAACACAGGTATAGTCAAAATGCTGGATTGGTCAGTTGCTTTAGTGCAATTGTGAAATGGTACTACATTTAATATGCGAGGAAAAGTACCGAAGACGACAGGAAGAATGATACTGATGAAGAAGATAGTGAAGTAGCTGCGCTAGCAGAATAGAAATGCAGAAAACACAAATCCGAAAACAATTTATTGGATTCAGCAAAACGAAAGAATAAAATAATCTCGAAATGAATAACAGACTCGATCCCAACTGCGGATCGTTACAAATATAAAATAGCTAATAATAATAGAAGAGACCTGACTGTTCACGGGGAGAGATCGAAATCAAACAACTCCACAATGTCAAGATGTTCGTCGACTATACCAAATCCAGCTGCAAGAGATCGGCAACCCAGAAGTAGCGTCTGTCCGTTGCTGTCAGGGTGGCAGCTCTATATACACTCCTGGAAATTGAAATAAGAACACCGTGAATTCATTGTCCCAGGAAGGGGAAACTTTATTGACACATTCCTGGGGTCAGATACATCACATGATCACACTGACAGAACCACAGGCACATAGACACAGGCAACAGAGCATGCACAATGTCGGCACTAGTACAGTGTATATCCACCTTTCGCAGCAATGCAGGCTGCTGTTCTCCCATGGAGACGATCGTAGAGATGCTGGATGTAGTCCTGTGGAACGGCTTGCCATGCCATTTCCACCTGGCGCCTCAGTTGGACCAGCGTTCGTGCTGGACGTGCAGACCGCGTGAGACGACGCTTCATCCAGTCCCAAACATGCTCAATGGGGGACAGATCCGGAGATCTTGCTGGCCAGGGTAGTTGACTTACACCTTCTAGAGCACGTTGGGTGGCACGGGATACATGCGGACGTGCATTGTCCTGTTGGAACAGCAAGCTCCCTTGCCGGTCTAGGAATGGTAGAACGATGGGTTCGATGACGGTTTGGATGTACCGTGCACTATTCAGCGTCCCCTCGACGATCACCAGTGGTGTACGGCCAGTGTAGGAGATCGCTCCCCACACCATGATGCCGGGTGTTGGCCCTGTGTGCCTCGGTCGTATGCAGTCCTGATTGTGGCGCTCACCTGCACGGCGCCAAACACGCATACGACCATCATTGGCACCAAGGCAGAAGCGACTCTCATCGCTGAAGACGACACGTCTCCATTCGTCCCTCCACTCACGCCTGTCGCGACACCACTGGAGGCGGGCTGCACGATGTTGGGGCGTGAGCGGAAGACGGCCTAACGGTGTGCGGGACCGTAGCCCAGCTTCATGGAGACGGTTGCGAATGGTCCTCGCCGATACCCCAGGAGCAACAGTGTCCCTAATTTGCTGGGAAATGGCGGTGCGGTCCCCTGCGGCACTGCGTAGGATCCTACGGTCTTGGCGTGCATCCGTGCGTCGCTGCGGTCCGGTCCCAGGTCGACGGGCACGTGCACCTTCCGCCGACCACTGGCGACAACATCGATGTACTGTGGAGACCTCACGCCCCACGTGTTGAGCAATTCGGCGGTACGTCCACCCGGCCTCCCGCATGCCCACTATACGCCCTCGCTCAAAGTCCGTCAACTGCACATACGGTTCACGTCCACGCTGTCGCGGCATGCTACCAGTGTTAAAGACTGCGATGGAGCTCCGTATGCCACGGCAAACTGGCTGACACTGCCGGCGGCGGTGCACAAATGCTGCGCAGCTAGCGCCATTTGACGGCCAACACCGCGGTTCCTGGTGTGTCCGCTGTGCCGTGCGTGTGATCATTGCTTGTACAGCCCTCTCGCAGTGTCCGGAGCAAGTATGGTGGGTCTGACACACCGGTGTCAATGTGTTCTTTTTTCCATTTCCAGGAGTGTACTTCCAAGCGGTGCGTCGAACTGTCCTTTGTCGGCAGTGCTTCGCCCTACAAAGCCCGTTTGGCGGACATATCTGTCGGAACTACTTGCGATCAGGTGTCTGGCGTATCAAAGTACTTCGTGGGCTGTTGTCGACGGCGACTGCCGCCATAGAGCGGCCAATGAGCAACGAGGCACTGGCGCGGACCCACCAGGGATGACTCTAGGTAAACACCATCGCCCAGACTGGATGCTGTAAATAAAAACAGGGCCATGACAAATGCAGACACAGGAGAGATGTGGGGGACCGATAAGGGTGACCGTGGAGTTTTGCAGCTGGGGCTGGCCCATCCTGGACAGTGAACCGGTAGGAGGAAAGGAAGATGGTAAGGGCGTCATCCAGGGAGTGTTGGGGACCCAATTTCAACATCTGGACTTTCAACGTACGCACAAACCACTCGGTTAATACGTTAAATGCAGGATAAAAGGGAGCAATATGAATCATCTGGATGCCCAGGGTGGTGCAGAACGAGGTAAATTCAGCAGATGTAAATTGAGGGCCGTTGTTAGTCACCAATGTCTCCAGAAGGCCTTATATGGCAGAGACCAAAACTTTCACTGGAAGAGGCATATTACTGAACTTCTCAAACAGTTAAATTCAGCTACTTATGCTCTTCTTATATTTTCTGATCGTGGAAACAAAAGAATTAACCTAGTGACATATTTTGCGTATTTCCACTCAACAGTGTTTTATGGGATAATTCACCACATAGGAAGTGTTGATTCTCAAAAGCCAGTTGTAAGAATAATGATGTGTTCATCCACGGACATCATCGAGGTACCTCTTCAAAGAGCTATATATCTTAAGTGCGTCGTTAAAACACACAGAATCGCTAATGAAATTCGTTATAAATAACACAACAAAACTTGTGAAAACTAGTGAGGTCTGTACCTAAAACAGTAAAAGGAAAATGACCTTCATTAGCATTTATTAGAGCTGTCAGAGGCTCAGAAATGAATTCAATGTGCAGCAACATAAATCATTGATCATTTACCTATAAAATATGTGACAAGCAGCAAATCAAATTTTAAACTAACCTAAAATCATTTCTCCAGGGCAACTCTTTCTATTACATGGACCAATATCTGTCTAAAATTGGTAGCGAGTATAAAAAATTATTGTCTTCTAGTGTAGGTGCAACACTAGACCATAAAAATGTGTTCATTAACACTTAACATGTATACATATCCTTCAGTGTGACTCATTCCATCATGTTCTTATAAAATAATAGTCCAAATGACCTACTGAACGTCCGACTGACTAACTAGCTAACTAACTAACTAACTAGGACTCCTGACGAAATCTTACTTATCCGACTGTCAAAGAACAATGTTGCTCTTTGTCTATTAAACCTCAAACTCAAGTGTCTTTATATCACTTTGTCGTTAAAACAAAAATTAGACATGAAAAATTTATGCAGTGCATCATGCATATATTACTGACATTGCGTTCTCATCATGTGGTAGGACCTGTAAGGAAACCTGCTCCATTTATCTCAACTTCCGGTCACATTTTCATGTTAAAAATAAATGTTTCATAATTTAAATAGTGACTATTGTAGATGAAGGTAGTTTTCTGGCGGGTACCAGCAGTCAATTGAAATGCACGTATGCCTTATTCTGATGATGCGCTGTGGAACTTTGATGCATAATAGCAGAGTAAACAACAAGGTGGCCTATGATACATTCTTGGTAATCATTACAGTATGCCAAACCAGGAAGTGCCCTCTATTAGCTAAATTTCTGGAGACATTAGCATTTGACCGCTCAGTGAAAACAGGGAGATAACAAACAAAAAATTTCATTACTGGGTTACTACGACCGTGCGTACACTGCACAAGGTCCGATGCACAAGGCTGGAAGGTGCGGTGAATTGATCACACAGTCGCTAAGAACTGACGAGCGAAGGATACGACCTGATTCTACCACAGGGAATAACCAACAGTTTTATTGAAGTGATTTAATGAATCAGTGGTGACACTGCGAAGCGGTAAAATATATTCATTCGCATTTACGCGTTATCGTTTACCTCATTTTACAGCTGCTGTACAGTTTGCAATGAATGTTCGAATATCGCACCGTCTATTTCAGTGCACTTGTGCGCTCTTGGGAGAACAAGTTATGTTGTTTGCCAGAGTGCTTCTGGATGTTCACTGATGAGGGCAGTAGCGTCCATGATGCGACCAAGCATCGTCTTCCGTATGTACACCTCAGACATCATCCAGCCCTATAAACAAAAATCTAATGGTGAAACGTCTGGCGACCTTCGTTGGCAGTTAATTTTACTACCACGATCATCCAAGTGGCTAGGGTAAGTGTGGTTGACATGGTCCCTCACAAGGCTGGTAAAATGTGGAGGGACTCTATCACACCCGAAGTATATAAAGAAAAGTCCTCAATGTTTTCAACATACGAATTTTCCAAAAAATTTAAGTAATTGTGTACCGATATTCTCTCTTCTAGAGTAACGGGACCTATAAACGTCTACATTAAACAAGTCCACCGGCGGTTCTAGGCGCTTTAGTCAGGCACTGCGCGACCGCTACGGTCGCAGGTTCGAATCATGCCTCGGGCATGGATGTGTGTGATGTCTTTAGGTTAGTAAGGTTTAATTAGTTCTAGGTTCTAGGGGACTGATGACCTCAGCTGTTAAGTCCCTCAGTGCTCAGAGCCATTTGAACCATTTGAATTTAAACAAGTCCTATCTCGGAAAGCATTCAACAAGAGGCGTGTATTAATATGAAGTATTTTGCATCATACATTCCTGTCATCTCCCGGATTACTGGCCATTCTTCCTAAGGCAACCTGTGTATAGTCGTTACGTCACCTTTCCACTTGTCAATATACATTAATTTTGATGGAGCAGTCGCGTTAGTCCTGAATGTCGGTCAGTCGATTCCAAATTCAGTTGGAGGTGTTTGCTGCTTCTATCGTTACTAACTGTTCGACGGCAGTTAGAAAAAATGAATAGGCGCATGAACAAATTGCGCTTTATTGAAATGTGGCTCCCCGCAACACGTATATTAATTTAATGAACACGTCGTATGAACAAAAAGGTACGAAGTATAGCTTTTATTATTTCACGAATAAAATGTCCTTGGTGCTTGATTGCTATTGTACTTGAATTGTGAAATAGTATGGGCAGTCTCGCGATATGATGCATAGACGAAAGACGAGCTGCTCCATCCATTCACTGTTTGGGATAGAGGAACAGCGACGGAAATAACATTTTTAAGCTACTGTAATAGCTTATTCATAGTCGCAATCAAAGTTCGGAGAGAAGACTTGTAAGTAGTGTCACTACAACAGGGAAAATTAAACCTCGTTTCGAAGCGGGTGTTAGAAATCTACACCCCTCTAAAGCCAATGCAGTAGCTTCATTAGGGCGATACCACACTATTCACATTTCAATTCCTGTTGATTCATCGTCGATATTTGATAATAATAGTATATAACGCTACAGGAATATTTTCCGTGGTTGGCGCCCTTACTTCCTGGATACCCTAAGTAAAATGACAAATATTAATTTGTTTATATGCAGTGCCTAGCAAAAAAATTGAATCACCCAGAAGACACTGTCTAATGCCAGTGAAACTTCGTACCCGTTCACGACGTCGGTGGGTATGTAAATGTGACAGACAGAACGGCCATTAGGGTGCATTAGTTGTATACGTGTATAGTGTGGTCAGCAGGTCTGCTAAGGTATACAGGGTGTTACAAAAAGGTACGGCCAAACTTTCAGGAAAAATTACTCACACACAAAGAAAGAAAATATGTTATCTGGACATGTGTCCGGAAACGCTTACTTTCCATGTTAGACCTCATTTTATTACTTCTCTTCAAATCACATTAATCATGGAATGGAAACACACAGCAACAGAATGTACCTGCGTGCCTTCAAACACTTTGTTACAGGAAATGTTCAAAATGTCCTCCGTTAGCGAGGATACATGCTTCCACCCTCCGTCGCATGGAATTCCTGATGCGCTGATGCATCCCTGGAGAATGGCGTGCTGTATCACAGCCGTCCACAATTAGTTGTATACGTGTATAGTGTGGTCAGCAGGTCTGCTAAGGTATACAGGGTGTTACAAAAAGGTACGGCCAAACTTTCAGGAAAAATTCCTCACACACAAAGAAAGAAAATATGTTATCTGGACATGTGTCCGGAAACGCTTACTTTCCATGTTAGACCTCATTTTATTACTTCTCTTCAAATCACATTAATCATGGAATGGAAACACACAGCAACAGAATGTACCTGCGTGCCTTCAAACACTTTGTTACAGGAAATGTTCAAAATGTCCTCCGTTAGCGAGGATACATGCTTCCACCCTCCGCCGCATGGAATTCCTGATGCGCTGATGCATCCCTGGAGAATGGCGTGCTGTATCACAGCCGTCCACAAGACGAGCACAAAGAGTCTCTACATTTGGTAGCGGGGTTGCGTAGACAAGAGCTTTCAAATGCCCCCATAAATGAAAGTCAAGAGGGTTGAGGTCAGGAGAGCGGGGAGGCCATGGAATTGATCCGCCTCTACCAATCCATCGGTCACCGAACCTGTTGTTGAGAAGCGTACGAACACTTCGACTGAAATGTGCAGGAGCTCCATCGTGCATGAACCACATGTTGTGTCGTACTTGTAAAGGCACATGTTGTAGCAGCACAGGTAGGGTATCCCGTACGAAATCATGATAACGTGCTCCATTGAGCGTAGGTGGAAGAACATGGGGCCCAATCAAGACATCACCAACAATGCCTGCCCAAACGTTCACAGAAAATCTGTGTTGATGACGTGATTACAAAATTGGTGCGGATTCTCGTCAGCCCACACAGTTTGATTGTGAAAATTTACAATTTGATCACGTTGGAATGAAGCCTCATCCGTAAAGAGAACATCTGCACTGAAATGAGGATTGACACATTGTTGGATGATCCATTCGCAGAATTGTACTCGTGGAGGCCAATCAGCTGCTGGTAGTGCCTGCACACGCTGTACATGGTACGGAAACAACTGGTTCTCCCGTAGCACTCTCCATACAGTGACGTGGTCAACGTTACCTTGTACAGCAGCAACTTCTCTGACGCTGACATTAGGGTTATCGTCAACTGCACGAAGAATTGCCTCGTCCATTGCAAGTGTCCTCGTCGTTCTAGGTCTTCCCCAGCCGCGAGTCATAGGCTGGAATGTTCCGTGCTCCCTAACACGCCGATCAATTGCTTCGAACGTCTTCCTGTCGTGACACCTTGGTTCTGGAAATCTGTCTCGATACAAACGTACCGCGCCACGGCTCTTGCTCCGTGCTAATCCATACATCAAATGGGGATCTGCCAACTCCGCATTTGTGAACATTGCGCTGACTGCAAAACCACGTTCGTGATGAACATTAACCTGTTGATACTACGTACTGATGTGCTTGATGCTAGTACTGTAGAGCAGTGAGTCGCATGTCAACACAAGCACCGAAATCAACATTACCTTCCTTCAATTGGGCCAACTGACGGTGAATCGAGGAAGTACAGTACAAACTGACGAAACTAAAATGAGCTCAACATGGAAATTAAGCGTTTCCGGACAACATCTTTTCTTTATTTGTGTGTGAGGAATGTTTCCTGAAAGTTTGGCCGTACCTTTTTGTAACACCCTGTATAAAGGAGCATGAACAGCGTAAAATGTTGAGTGATCGTGGGGAAACCACGGAGATGCCAAGTACTCGTGTAAGAAGTCTGATCTCCGCGAGGCAGGATCGTCGTAATATACATCCACGCCTGCGACTGCTGTCTCACTCTACTTTTTGTGTTACCCCGCACCATTCGTCGGTGGCTGGACTATTAGGTTACCACCCGACGGCAACGTTACAGTTGAAAGGGAACTATCCTATTTGCCATGACAATTTTCAGGTAGTTTTGGCAATATATTTGAACGGAATTATGAATTTGATAAATGTACTCAACCCCCGTAAAGTCAATATAACCGTATTCTTTGTACATTTGTTCCTGAGAGCACAGATCTTGCTCAGAGAGGTTAGTTTTACTTTGTAAGAGTAGCAATTAGTGTGAGTTACACAGTCTGGCTGTCTATTCGCTTGGAGGTGGATGGAAGCTGGCCTGCTGTTAGGGCAGGCAACATTACTGGAAAACAATTTTTTTTTAATGTACTACGAAGAAAAATTTTGTAGAACTGAGATTACATGAATGCAAGAATGTTGGAAGGGAAATTCTCTAAGGTTATCTATTTTTTTTATACATTCGTGATTGTGTAGTTTCTTATTGTTACAAAATTCTCTACGCTTAAAGTTTACCACAGAAATTTTTTGAAACAAATGTCAAGGAAAGTAACTGAACGCAGGAAAGTTATTAAGAAATATTTTGCTAACTTGTCAAGTTGCGAGAACCTTATAAAAGGGTGTATTATTGGTGTTGACGAAGCATAGTTATACTTGGAGTATTTAACTTCGTTTATCAGTCATTAAGTGTAGCTCCTAATTTTTCATTCTTGTTTGTATACTAGTACTGCACATTGTGAGTTCTGTGCTGCAGAAGCATTTTTGTGAAAACTGGTAAGATACCGTCATCGCAAGTACGGCAAATGAAATTTGGTTTTGGATGGTCAGGTCAATATTCCCGATACTAACAGTTTGCAGAACCGATGAGCGTGTACACATTTAGGCCAATGAATTTAATTACCATTAGAATTCATGCCCAGTGTAAGGCACAGTGATTGTCAGAATGCATTTTTGAAAATATATCAGTTCAGTGGCATAATACCAGTAGAAGATTTCAGTAAAATGCTATCTAGTGTGTTTTCAAACCGTTGTATCATAAAGTCACATTTTCTGTTCATTTGCTGTGTAATTAGAATTCAGATTTTGGTACCAGTGATGGTTTGCAAGACTAAAGATTAACAATATTCAGGGTGAACATTTTGTTTTGCAATCAGGCAGCCTCTGTAAATTTCATTGAAAGCGTATTGCTTTCTCGCAGGTGAATTGTTTGATGAAGTGGCTAGCCTGGAGTTAGCATAATCTAACTTGAGCTTCACGTATTTCCGGTCAAAACCTTAACACAGTTCTGTCGCCCTGCATTGAGATTTTACGCATTTCACTATCACAATAAGTTGTACCCATATTTATCAGATACCAACCAGACACAAACACGAGTTTGGAAGTGTTTCAACAATGTAGTTTCAAAGTTAACACCACAACACAAACGGCGACGTTAGGAATATGTGCGACCAGGAAGCTTGGACTGATGATTGCCATCGCATTATCTCCTGCAATGAGTCACGGTAATGCGCTACGCCGGATGACAATCACCAGCGATTATGGCTGCCATCTAGAGAAAAGTCCTGTTCTTCCAATGTTCTGGACACGCATAGCTGTGTGTTTGTCCTGACGTCATGGCTGGGGAGCCTCCGTTTATGAATTTAGGTCACGTCTGGTGCTGATTGCGGAAACTCTGATGGAACAGCGACACGCCACGAATATCCTGCTTCCTCGTGTGTTACCTCTAATGCGACGGTATAGTTTAGTCATTCTTCAAGAGGCACGCTACACATGGCACGTGTCTCTGACCTGTCTGCGTGATGCTGAAGTATTCCAGTGGCCACAAAGATTCCGAGTTGGGGACCAGCTAGGACATGAAACTCTTTCCCAATATCAATATCCAGGATATCAAGGACCGGTTACAGTACTTGTGTGACAGCTTGCGTCATGGCAGGGTAGAATGGCTTTAGTACACCCTTCTCAACCGAACCACTGCAGACATGAAGGCCAGAGGTGGTGCAACGCCGTACAGATGAACGGGACCTTACTGCCAGTGTATATGCCTCTTTTTTTCTTTTTTCTTTTTTTTCAGCCAATGCTGTTTATCGTTTCTCGAATTCCGAAGCAAAAGCCTGTCTTCCCAAGCCACTTCTTGGAAATTCTTGAGTCCGTAACTCCTTTGTCAGCTGTCTCGTGTCCTTCCCTCAAGGTTCTGCCTCTATACCGTCTGTGACTGTCTACTGTCATTCATTTATTGTAAATGGTCTTACCATAGTAACTTCTTCCTCGCAGTATCTTCAATTATGGTTCCTTCTAAGCCCTTGAATTCCTGATGTCTTCATTTCTAATGTGATCTAATCTTGACATTTTAGGGCCACAATTCTACGTTTCTTTCTACTTTTTGTCTCAAAATTCTGACCCATATAAGCACATCGTTCCCACTACTGTTTTTATTATAATCTTTTTAGTTTTGTTTGTTACACCAATGGATAAAATTTTAGGTTTTGGTAAATGTTATTTTCAATGTCTTCTACATTTATTCCATTCATATGGATCATTATTAATAAAATCTCCAGCATCTAAAGCACATTGTCCGTCATCAACGTTAGAATTTTTAAATCCTACCTGTCATGTTCTTGAAGCAGCCTCTTCAACTTGTACCAGTAGCTATAACCGTCGCCGTATGCACAAGTTGTAACGTAGTCATGAAAAAATCAGTTATCAAGGAAGTATGGGACTATTTTTTTTTTTTAATTCCAGTCTATGATCACAAACGCGGTCGTCAGACTATAAATTTCTGTCATACTGACCATCTTCAGTTCTGTTTCGAATATATTCTGGTAATATGATTTGAACTGTTAATATAATAAATCCAGGTGATCACACACTGGAACTAAAAAAAAAAAAGAAGCCTTATCTTCGACGTTGATTACCTGATTAGACAAAAGGAGAGAGAGCATTGTTTGCTATCTTTCACTGCCAGTTCCCCTTCTACTGAATAAATCACCTTGGACTTAACTATCTGCAGACTACTGTTCGGCTTTCCCGATATGTTCATAGTGAAACGGAACATTTCCCGTTCAGCTACGCGGACACGGAGTGGGCGGATCGCTGGAAGCAGTCTACGGCAGCGTCAGTGGGGCTGCGCCACACACGGCTGCCGTAATCCCCGCAGTTCCGAGCTGGCGCGCATTCGCGAGACGTGCAACAATTTTCCGCTTTAAGCTTCGTTAACTCCCCAGTGCAATTACATTCGTGATTTAATTATGATTGCACGCCTCAAGGGAGCTTTTCGCGGCGTTTGTCTGTCACTACCGAGAGGCGGGAACAAGCGCGCTGGCAGCGGAACCGCGTGGGTTGTTACTTTCCGCCGCGACTAACCCTGTGTACCTGGGCGCAGGAAGGAAAGTGCAATTTGGAGGTACTTCAGGACTAAATGTATTTGATGAATCGTTACAAATAACTAACTTCTTCGCCGGAATTGCGTTCTTAATTTCTTCTTTTAAATGCTAGAGAAGCAATAAGTAAACTTGGGGCTTACGTTTCCCGAGAGATTAAAACACTTTGCAAGGATAGATATCGAAATTGTAACGCCGGTTTTCATAGGTAATGCTGTTCCCCCTAGAATGATATTCACTTTGTGAAAGAGGACGAAATCTTGTACAGCTTCCTGGACTATTAAAACTTGTAAGTGCCCGATTGTAATTAAGTTCTACATCTGTATACGTACTCAACAAGCCACCGTACTGCACGAGTCGGCGGGTACCATTTATCACTACAAGTCATTTCCTTTCCACTGGCATATAGACCGGGGCGAAAAACGACTTTCTATGGTTCAAATGGCTCTGAGCACTATGGGACTTAACATCTATGGTCATCAGTCCCCTAGAACTTAGAACTACGTAAATCTAAGGACATCACGCAACACCCAGCCATCACGAGGCAGAGAAAATCCCTGACCCCGCCGGGAATCGAACCCGGGAACCCGGGCGTGGGAAGCGAGAACGCTACCGCACGACCACGAGCTGCGGGCAAACGACTTTCTACATGCCTTCGTAAGGAACCATAATTTCTCGTGTCTTCGTGGTCCTTACGCGAAAATTATGTTAGCGGCGGTAAAATCGTTCTGCAGTTTGCTTCAAAAACCGGTTCTCTAAATTTTCTCAAGAGTATTCCTCGAAAAGATCGTCTTCCCTCCAGTGATTACGCTTTTCAGCTCCCGCACATTGATCGAAACTACCGGTAACAAATCTAGCAATCCACCTGTAGACTACTTTCACGTCTTTGTTCAGACCAACCTGGTGTGGATCTCAAACAGTCGAGCAGTACACAAGATAGGTCACACTAGGCTTCTATACGGGGTCTCTTTTACGGATGAACCACGCTTTCCTAAAATTCTGCCACTAAACCGAAATCTACCATTTGCTTTCCCTACTCCAGTCCTGCCCGCCCATGGTAGCAGAGTGGTCAGCTATTTTCTAAATCTGCTATGACTCACTTCAAACTAACAGGAACACTTCTTCTTTCTAAACCCAAATACTGCAGTTATATAATAGAAATTTGTAATAATGACTGTGATACAGAAGGATAGACTTAGTGTGCTTCCTTCTCTAAGATATGCAAGTCGGCGAGTTGATTCTAGGGGTGATGAGATCGATAAAGCTCACTTTAATTATACCAGTTTCTTGATGTACAGCAGAAAGACTTTTGTACGGCCTTGGAATATTAAAAATTTGGATGCCCAGTAATGTGACGCAAGAGAAATTCAACGACAACGCTATCATGCATGTCCATAAACAAGAAGCGAACAACTTCACCCTTGACACGGGCGAACATTTTCACCAAAAGAGCCACTGTTCTAGGAGCACGTTCTTTGTGAGTGACGATTGTATTAATTAATTATTGTGGAAAAAGAAACTAATAAAGAAGTTTGTTCACCTTAATCAAGTAAAACGGAAAAATGCCAGATACTTTTCAGGAGGCATCGATATCAACATTTGTGAACTTTGATTTAGAATACCCAAACTCCTTTTCAAAAGCCGGCGTCCCTGCCTACGGGAATCGGTAATCAGCGAATAGGATGTTAATCGACGAGCGATGTTGCGTTTATGCGTGCCATAAGTTGGAAATTTGAGGCGTTTATGGAGAGTGTCCGGATGTCTGAAGCTGTCCACCGTTCATGAGAAGTTTTAAATGTGTGTTTGAGTCCTGGTCTAGCACAAATTTTCATCTTTCATCACTGCATTACCGCAATGCCCTCTGCGGATTGAAGTGACAAATTCCCACTCATCTCTTCCCTTTCTTTCCCCATTCTCTTTTTCACGTAAATGTACTAATTTTGATCGTGGTTCTCAGGCTTTCCGTCGGGTTTTATTACTGTGGCTCCACAATCTCCCTCCATAGAAATTGTCGAGTTTCACCGTTGGGAGTAGCAATTCCCTTTAAAATTTCACAAACCCAATCCACGGGTGAACATGGTGGAATTGTCACTTAATAATCTGTTAACAATCCGAGTCGCCGACCTTCGCGCCAGTATCGTTGGCATTCCAACTTCAGCCTGTTACGGTTCGATTATTATTTTTAGGTTAACGTATGTTATTCCTCAGGGTTAAAGCTACCTCCACACCCGGCTTCATTGATAAAGCAGTTTAGTCGTGAAAACGTAGGAGACATTTACTATCACATTTATGATATTGATATTGGTGCTACCTTATCTTTTCTTCTGTTGCCCAATTCATCTGTAAAACACACTTGTCGGTGGCCACTTCGCATTCACAACGCTTGCGTGAGGTCCATGCAAATCACAGCATTCGACACCTGTGATACATCATTTTTTGAAATATCGGTGAAGATAGTTTTTAAAACATGTTGGTTTTTGCTGTGTACGCATTTTGGGATTGATTTGTTCACTTTTATTGGCAATACGTTTTTAAATTTTCGAAGATAGATGCAAAGAAATGTCTATTATCTTGTGATGTACAAAGATTGCGAGCGGCACTGCAATCGCTGCGTTTGCTGATTTTGCAAAGATGACATGTCACCATTGTCGATTTTAGGAGAATGTACAGGACCTATTCGAGAACATTTTTCCACGCAAGAAGCTTCTCATTTTCCGATCTTCCCGCCTTCCCCTCACCACGTTCTAGCTTTTACTTGTGTCAGTTTTCGCTACTATTTTTGATACACACTTAATCGCCTCTCGCTCCACTAAGCCTATGACGCTTATGCTTTAAGCCCGCGCTGCGAATGTACACTAAAATAATTATTGACGCACTTGGGTGTCTTAGCTTGAATTAAATAGGTTTCTATGAAAATTGTAAGATTAAACACTTACCAGTAGACCTAATCTCAAGATTTTTGTTCTAAAAGGGTGTTGCATGTGAACTACTGCCATGGGGGCTTTAACTTTGTGCCAAGGACGTGCTTTTGTTGTGGAAGTGTGTAGTAAGTATCGGAGATGGTTCTACGCAACTGGTCGATATTGCTGAGAAACTTGGTTGAGCGTTTCCTAATGTCATTTTCTAACATGTGCATGAGGAAGTTGTGGCATTTATTTGCATTGCTTGCTTATCGTTAACGCGAGTTTTACTTGTTAAGCTTCAGACGGAACTTCGGTAAATCATTCTGGCTAGCACTACTCTCGTATATACACTCCTGGAAATGGAAAAAAGAACACATTGACACCGGTGTGTCAGACCCACCATACTTGCTCCGGACACTGCGAGAGGGCTGTACAAGCAATGATCACACGCACGGCACAGCGGACACACCAGGAACCGCGGTGTTGGCCGTCGAATGGCGCTAGCTGCGCAACATTTGTGCACCGCCGCCGTCAGTGTCAGCCAGTTTGCCGTGGCATACGGAGCTCCATCACAGTCTTTAACACTGGTAGCATGTCGCGACAGCGTGGACGTGAACCGTATGTGCAGTTGACGGACTTTGAGCGAGGGCGTACAGTGGGCGTGCGGGAGGCCGGGTGGACGTACCGCCGAATTGCTCAACACGTGGGGCGTGAGATCTCCACAGTACATCGATGTTGTCGCCAGTGGTCGGCGGAAGGTGCACGTGCCCGTCGACCTGGGACCGGACCGCAGCGACGCACGGATGCACGCCAAGACCGTAGGATCCTACGCAGTGCCGTAGGGGACCGCACCGCCACTTCCCAGCAAATTAGGGACACTGTTACTCCTGGGGTATCGGCGAGGACCATTCGCAACCGTCTCCATGAAGCTGGGCTACGGTCCCGCACACCGTTAGGCCGTCTTCCGCTCACGCCCCAACATCGTGCAGCCCGCCTCCAGTGGTGTCGCGACAGGCGTGAATGGAGGGACGAATGGAGACGTGTCGTCTTCAGCGATGAGAGTCGCTTCTGCCTTGGTGCCAATGATGGTCGTATGCGTGTTTGGCGCCGTGCAGGTGAGCGCCACAATCAGGACTGCATACGACCGAGGCACACAGGGCCAACACCCGGCATCATGGCGTGGGGAGCGATCTCCTACACTGGCCGTACACCACTGGTGATCGTCGAGGGGACACTGAATAGTGCACGGTACATCCAAACCGTCATCGAACCCATCGTTCTACCATTCCTAGACCGGCAAGGGAGCTTGCTGTTCCAACAGGACAATGCACGTCCGCATGTATCCCGTGCCACCCAACGTGCTCTAGAAGGTGTAAGTCAACTACCCTGGCCAGCACGATCTCCGGATCTGTCCCCCATTGAGCATGTTTGGGACTGGATGAAGCGTCGTCTCACGCGGTCTGCACGTCCAACACGAACGCTGGTCTAACTGAGGCGCCAGGTGGAAATGGCATGGCAAGCCGTTCCACAGGACTACATCCAGCATCTCTACGATCGTCTCCATGGGAGAATAGCAGCCTGCATTGCTGCGAAAGGTGGATATACACTGTACTAGTGCCGACATTGTGCATGCTCTGTTGCCTGTGTCTACGTGCCTGTGGTTCTGTCAGTGTGATCATGTGATGTATCTGACCCCAGGAATGTGTCAATAAAGTTTCCCCTTCCTGGGACAATGAATTCACGGTGTTCTTATTTCAATTTCCAGGAGTGTAATTTGAGCTTACTAGACACGTTTAGTTCGCTACTTATTGAATGGCACTAAGTTTCTAGGTTGGTTCGTTTGTGGGAGGAAAGGGACCAGACTGCTACGGTCATCGGTCCCCACTAAGTTTCTAATTCATGCCTAACGTTTTGGTGCGCAGGTTTTCGACGGGCGCGTTGGAGAACAAATGTGTACCCACACTAACGGAAGAAAGTCGCAACAGCAGGAACGAAATGGGTGACATAAACGAAAGTTGGTAGATGTTTTTCTGCATCTGAAAGATGTTGTCTGTTCAGATTTAGCGTCAGTCGCATGAGACATGAGGATGCGAATCACGTTTGCTTTAAATATACACTGTAAGAGTCGTCAGCTTTACTTATCTTTGAGACTTGGCGTAGTGAGTTGCTGTTAGTCAAGGATACCTCTAATGCGACGAAGAGGCCATTATCAACACCTCCCTGGGTTTGAACGAGGTCGTGTAGTAGAGCCACGAGAAGCTGGACGTTTCTTCTGCGATATTGCAGAAGGCACGACTGTAACTACGGCACATGATTAGTGGCAGCTGTGGTCAATAGAATATACGGTCGCAAGAAAACCGTATTCCGGACTGCCAAAACACATTACCGGGAGTGAAAAACCATCGTATTCGAGCTATGGATCTGGCGCATCGGACTGCACCTTTGGCACTACAGTGACAGACGAATTACATATTGGTTGCTGTGGTTACTGCAAGGGAAGCTCCGAACCAGTGCCGTGTAGCGTGCACTCCACTGACCCAGAACAGCTCATGGTAGAGCTGAGTGGAGGTATATTATGTTTCCTGATTAAAGGTGGATGTGCCTGGGTGCCGGTAACGACCGTGTGTAGGTGAGAAGGAGGGCAGCTGAGAGCCGAGCACCAGTCTGCGTGCTAGACACACTGGACATACACCTGGAGTTCTGGTGTGGGGTGCGATTTTGTGTCACAGCAGGATCAGTTTTGTGGCTATCCCACGCATTATTCGTCGGTATGATGAACCTGCTGTGCTGTCATTCGTGAACAGCACACCAAGGGGTGTTTTCAACAGGGTAATGATCACCCGTATAACACTTTTGTAACTCAACATGCTCTAGAGTGTGTCAACATGTTTCCTTGACCTGCATGATCACCTGATCTGTTTCCAATCGAGCACTCATGGGACACCATAGGACGACACCTCCAGCGTCATCCACAAAAGAATTGACACTTCCTATATTGACCGACCAAGTGTCACAGGCACGATACTCCATACCACAATCTGACATGCGGCACCTGCACAATACAATGCTTGCACATTTGCATGTTTGCATTCAACATTCTGACTGTTACACTGATTATTAGTGTACCAGTATTTCACATTCACGATGGCATATCTCACGCTTACCTTAACCTGTCATATTGCGATGTTAATCACTTGAATATGTTATCCAGAGAAATCTATTCCCGAAATTTTTGCTGTTGCATTTTTTTTTCGTCATTTTAGTTCGACTCTCTAGTAGATGAATATTTGATTCCGTTGGTTGTCCTGTTGTGTAGTCTTAGTTTAAGGGCTCTTTTTACATTACGCTTCCGACACCAGCCGCCAGTAACACATATCTGACATTGCAGCCTATAGCTGCCATGTGTCTGTTTCTATTTTTGAAGGCGTTTCTTTAAGTCCCTGTGGAGGTAATTAATTGTGGTACGAAGAGCAACTTGTTTATTGCAAGAATTTCCTATATTGACTTTGTGAGTGCTTTAATTCTTCGACCAGTATTGAAAATGGGTACTGGTAAATAGCGTTGAGGATGATTGTGTTTTTACATCCGCGCAACTTTCTGTGCGCACTAGCTGCATGTGACCGTTGCGCGTAGAGGTAATTGAGCGCAAGCAGCTGTACTAAGTTACGAATGTCTCTGACGTGTGCGTATGGGCCACAGTGTCCAGGCGCAGGAGTGGGGGAGGCACGCACAACAGCTGTGCTTATGTCCTCCATGATTCTTTCCGGTTATTGGTTTCTTTGCAAGTGATACTTGTAAAATTCAGTTTCTTGCAAGCGTTTGTGTTAGCACAATCTCTGATTGGGCTAATGAGAAAAATAGAATTTGTGGAGGAGATTCATTCCTTACCTTATTCGTGGTTTGCCAGTTCTGCCGATTATAAAGACAAGATTAAGAGGAATGAGTGTCTACAGTTTCTGACAAGCAAGTACGACATGCAAACAACGAAGCAGCTTTGTACGACAGACAATGTTGCTCACTGAGTAGTGTTGAAGAATGGAAAATACGTAATCGGTGAGTTGTTGGTTCAAACATTTCCGTAATCTTCCTTTTTTTTTATTTTGTTTTTTTCAGTCACTTAAGATACCTATATCACCATACAACTCATCAAGTATCCGCAAATTACATCTATCTAATCATTACTTTTATGAAAAATGGATTTCTTCTTGTTTGAAAGTACGTATTGTACGTTATAAAAGATTGTTAATAAAGATATGTTGTTTTTAATTTAAACAATCTTTATTTACAATATTTTATATAATATCGGTAATTAAGAATTTATATTTGTGATTAAAACTATAATTTTGCAAGTGATTTGAAATACACTCCTGGAAATTGAAATAAGAACACCGTGAATTCATTGTCTCAGGAAGGGGAAACTTTATTGACACATTCCTGGGGTCAGATACATCACATGATCACACTGACAGAACCACAGGCACTTAGACACAGGCAACAGAGCATGCACAATGTCGGCACTAGTACAGTGTATATCCACCTTTCGCAGCAATGCAGGCTGCTATTCTCCCATGGAGACGATCGTAGAGATGCTGGATGTAGTCCTGTGGAACGGCTTGCCATTCCATTTCCACCTGGCGCCTCAGTTGGACCAGCGTTCGTGCTGGACGTGCAGACCGCGTGAGACGACGCTTCATCCAGTCCCAAACATGCTCAATGGGGGTCAGATCCGGAGATCTTGCTGGCCAGGGTAGTTGACTTACACCTTCTAGAGCACGTTGGGTGGCACGGGATACATGCGGACGTGCATTGTCCTGTTGGAACAGCAAGTTCCCTTGCCGGTCTAGGAATGGTAGAACGATGGGTTCGACGACGGTTTGGATGTACCGTGCACTATTCAGTGTCCCCTCGACGATCACCAGTGGTGTACGGCCAGTGTAGGAGATCGCTCCCCACACCATGATGCCGGGTGTTGGCCCTGTGTGCCTCGGTCGTATGCAGTCCTGATTGTGGCGCTCACCTGCACGGCGCCAAACGCGCATACGACCATCATTGGCACCAAGGCAGAAGCGATTCTCATCGCTGAAGACGACACGTCTCCATTCGTCCCTCCATTCACGCCTGTCGCGACACCACTGGAGGCGGGCTGCACGATGTTGGGGCGTGAGCGGAAGACGGCCTAACGGTGTGCGGGAACGTAGCGCAGCTTCATGGAGACGGTTGCGAATGGTCCTCGCCGATACCCCAGGAGCAACAGTGTCCCTAATTTGCTGGGAAGTGGCGGTGCGGTCCCCTACGGCACTTCGTAGGATCCTACGGTCTTGGCGTGCATCCGTGCGTCGCTGCGGTCCGGTCCCAGGTCGACGGGCACGTGCACCTTCCGCCGACCACTGGCGACAACATCGATGTACTGTGGAGACCTCACGCCCCACGTGTTGAGCAATTCGGCGGTACGTCCACCCGGCCTCCTGCATGCCCACTATACGCCCTCGCTCAAAGTCCGTCAACTGCACATACGGTTCACGTCCACGCTGTCGCGACATGCTACCAGTGTTAAAGACTGCGATGGAGCTCCGTATGCCACGGCAAACTGGCTGACACTGACGGCGGCGGTGCACAAATGCTGCGCAGCTAGCGCCATTCGACGGCCAACACCACGGTTCCTAGTGTGTCCGCTGTGCCGTGCGTGTGATCATTGCTTGTACAGCCCTCTCGCAGTGTCCGGAGCAAGTATGGTGGGTCTGACACACCGGTGTCAATGTGTTCTTTTTTCCATTTCCAGGAGTGTAGAAGCTAAAATATGTACATTTTCGTTAAAAATAATGGTTAGATATGTGTTAGTTAGCACACATTTGATGAATTTTATGTGAAATGCTGTTGATATTCGAAAAAAATATCCTACTGAAAAAAATATGTCGTTTCTTTCGATGCGAAATATGTGAAAGTTTCGCATATTAACGACGTTCCAAGATACTTTTCTCTTGGTGAGCTACGATTTACTAAAAAGTCATTTCAGTACTTTGAACCGTTTGACATATGATGTATGATATAAATAATTCACTACAGCTATGTTGTCACTTGCACAGGCGGATGTGAGTACGATGCACAAGGCTTGAGGCAGATATAGAATTGCTCCAGGATATAAAGAAAAATTCAGTACGTTAGGTACATTTCATACACACTAATACACGACCTTACAAACATCAAATGGAAACTCATTGCGACACTTATTTTTCATTGCAAACTATTCGATATTCGTATGGTGACTTACATAATTCCTAAATGTTGCGAGAACTGTGAGCACTAATGAAAGTATAGGCCATTCATCTTGAAGCTGATATATATTGCTATAAATACCAGAAGAATCAAAATTTTACATGCACTAGTTTCCTACTATCGTAGCCAATGAGTGCGCACCTTCGTTTTGCCAGAGTAGCATGCCGATGTGGGCAAAGAATCTAGGTGCAAATGGGATCCGCTGAGAAAGAGGCATATAATTACACGTGTGCCTCTTCATCTTTTTACCGATAGCAGTGTCGCCAATACGTTATCCTCTTTTTGTTGTTTGAATGAGCGAATATATGTCGGCAAGTGTATGCCCAGTGCCTGGGCAATATGAGTTGTTTGATTTTTTGACTCGCAACCGAGTATGTAGGATTCCTAGACACAACAACCACCACTTACATTTTGAACAGACTTCAAAGGTGAGAAGTCACTCTCATTCTACTAACAGCCTTGTCAAAGTGGGCAGACGTGTGGTCACAGGCTCAGGGTACCCTCTTGCTCTTGGGGTGGGAAACTGCCCTTAAAGGTGGGAGAATCAACAATGATCAACGTCATGAGGATGAAGACAGTGGAAACCACCGCATTGAAGACACATATCGTGTATCCCCAGGACATGTGGTCTGTAATTGGAAAACTGTGTAATAAAGGATAACGTTCTACGAGTCGGGGCGTGGAATGTCAGAAGTTTGAATGTGGTGGGGATGCTAGAAAATCCTGTCTGGGCTTCAATGACCTCAAGTCTCGTGGCTGTTAATCAATTTGACGAATCTCACACCATACTCTCTCTCTCTCTCTCTCTCTCTCTCTCTCTCTCTCTGATAAGAGGATGGCCGAGTTAAGAAAGCGCAATTTGAAATTACTTGTTTCTTTGGACTAGTTCTGAATCAAAACTTTATCCGATAGGTTGATAAACTGTGTGAGGATAAGTCATAATTAACGTGTAACTGCCCACCTAGCATTTGCATGTGTCTTCTTTGGAAAAATATGGTTAAAGTTTTATGATATTTGTGGGACATCTGGTCCGTTGAATTTCTACTATTAATTTAGCTGTCAGAAACCCTTGCTAGACATGATGGCGTCTGATAATGGACGCGGTCAAGACAGCACTAAATCAGCAAATAACCCTAAATTCAACTGTTCATTGGGATTCAGAATTCTGGCAGCTTTTTCATAAATTTTACTGTCAGTATAGCCACGTTCTTTTAATGGAACGTAACAGCAAAAGGACTGCGTGAATATCACTTCGGAGATAAATCCTCAAACCTAAACTTAGCTTCGTGTATGCACCAAGGGCATTTTACTATTCGAAATATATGGTTATAACATAAATGACCCAGTAGATAGTGTCGTAAGTTCCACGAGGCTGTTCGCGGGTGATTCCATTGTAACCAGGGATGTCGCCACCACAGCAAATCGTAGCGATTGGAGGAAAGAGTGCAGACGGACTACACTTGGTGCAGGTATTCGCTGTTGACCCTCCATGAAAGTAATGTACTGTTAAGCGCATAGGAAAGCTAACAGAACCCTAACTGTTTGACTAATCGATTGTCAAACAGTCACTGGCAAACGTGACGCCGATGAAATATATGAGGAGCATGCGCGCAGAATGATTTAAAGTGGAACGCATACATGAAGACAATTGTACGAAAGACCAAGGTTTCGACTTGTAACCTCCCCCTCACTTATCGACCTTAATGACAGTGAAAAATTAAACCGCGTGTACCTAATGGAAATTTGGGAAAAGCAATCGTCACCGAAGTTAATCTGTCGGTAAAGAGGGAGGAAAGGGTTACATCTAAATGAAAGGAAAAATGCAAATGAAACTGGTGGAAATTAATTTTGAAAAGGGGTAAAGTTAATGAAGAAAGTAAATATGCGGCCGTTACGTTAACAATTAACTAGCGGTAATTAGATATTTGAGATTTGGGGGAAATTACGGTCGCCAGTCCTAAGGACAATTACTATAGTAACTGAAAAAGAAAGGTAATTACACATATAATTAGCACTAGAAGCGTGGCAACTGAAGGTTGACACGTGTAGTGTGAAAACTGAAAGTTTGTCAGAAGTAATAACTTTCGCTGCACTCTGACTTAATTTAGCAAAAGAATTAATAAAACCGGAAAACTGAAAGTTAATTTAGTGACTGAAATTAATAAGATGCTATCTTTCTTAGCACATCGAATTCAGTAAAATACGGTTAGTCTTGGACTACCTCAACAATCATTTCAAAAGCTACTTGAATCTACGCAATTTAGAAATAAGAGATTTAGCTTTGAACTTGAGTTAAATGATTCTGAACAATTAACAATAGTAAGATTTAGTACGTACCAAGCTGAGCTGCAGTCACAGGTAAGCTAAAATACGGTGACAAAACTCGCACTCTTAATTTGTGCTTGCGTTATCTAAATATTGTAGCCAACTATGAATACTTAAAGTGAACTTGGAAATTAAAGCAGTGAAATTGAATGATGGCGTTTGAATTTCAACGACACTCGGGTTCATTTCGGAAAAGGAAGGGACCCTGCTTGGCAATGCAAATTGGGACAATGAGCAACAAAGGTTAATGCTAAGTTGCTGTAATTTTGCGAGGCAAATGGAACAATTTGAAAAGCTGAGGTCTGCCATACAGTTCTGAAACTTTACGTGCTTTTAGTCCTCCTTGTTGGTTGATTGAAGGTTTGAAGCCGTCGATCGAGGAGGTGGCGACTGTCACTCATTGTCGGCCGTCGCTGTTGCAGAAGCTGCATGTTGGCGCGCCTTCTTCTCAACACGGTCACCAGACGAAACGGGCTCTTGATGTGCGCCAGCTAATGCTTCCCGTCCGCGACACCATGTCAGAAACTATCATCGCAAGTCGAGCGCAATTACATGCTGCCAAACCCCGAAAGTGCGGCAACTCGCGGGAGCTTCACACAACACACCTGCTCCACTGCACCACCCCAGCCAGACTCCCCTCTCTGCCCGCGCTCCACGCGACAGAGTTAACACTACCAAAGATCCTAAACACTTTCGTTCTCCACACGACCTATCGATGTATTCGTTCGATAGTATAGTTTTCCCTAGGCCAGACCCAGCGTATAAATACAAATAATCTTTACACAACAAATCAATTATACATCGACATAAATGCATAAATATATATATACAAATAGTAAAACAATTACAATATATAAGGGCACAGAAATGTCATATACTCAGGTAACAAAATAAGGAAAAAAATTTACAGTACAATAGATGGAAATAGGAGGATATGCATTTCCGGCGTTAAAGACTCAACGGAAGAATTATGAGGTATCTAATCTATCCACATATAAGGTTCTGCGTAGACTTAAGTATCGCTACTTAGTCGGGTCCATTATCCTATATGACTGTTGGCGGAATTACGAATGATCCAAAGAAGGAACCGATTTTCGTCTCCGGTTCGTTTAATAAGCGTGATAGAATTGTTGAAATGTATATAATTGTTCCTCCACCTCCAAATATGAAAAATTTACAAAGCTAACGTTAGAAAGCGTCTAGATGTTCGCCAAGTGCACCATTCGTGACTGTAAATGGAAAGAAAGCAATTGACAGCGTTGCACCACCACACACTGTAAGGCGGCTTTTGGAGTGTAGTTGTAGATAATGTACAGAAACGAAATGGAAACGTGTTTAAGAGTACAGAAGTACAAGAAGAGTAATCAGTTTCTTTTGTTAATATGAAACAGTTAGCAGAGAAAATAGTATTCATTAACGAGGAGAACAGAGAGGAGCAAACACATTGGTTACGAACGCACAGAGAGAGAACTATCACAGACTGATTACTGCAGTAGAGAACGATGTGCCTTGACGAAAGAACTTCACTTATGATGTTATAAAAAGCTTAATAAAAGGGAAAATATCTATGTCTGATAAATGGTAGTAAAACGAAAGTTAGGAAAACAAGTTGGGTAACGTTTATAACGCTGTAATTGAGAAGGATGAGTTTATTAAGGCACCCGAGGAGCAGTAGTCTGCCATATTAGAACAGAACGACTTCCACATGAAAGGCACTGGCTCTGAAGATATCAGGTGTAAATAAGAGACTGTGGTGGATTATGACTTACATGAAATTTTTTTAAAATTTTTTTTTCCTTAATCAACAAAGAGCTTCAGCGGCACTTCTATATTTCGGAAAGGCCTTCCATCGTGTGAACAGAGAATTACCTTGGCTAATGTTTCAGAAATATGGACATGAGAAACACTTTTCAAATTGTATTAGGGAGTTACACAACAAAACAAAATAGTTCTAGACTTGTAAAATGCCAATAGTGGTCAAGTAATTCCGAATCAATGTGCGCAACACCCAGCAGATAAAATTTCTAATTCGGCCATATCTGGAAATATAAGTATAAGCCAATGGATCGAAGGAGGATTGGAAGTGAATGGTGCCGGAGCAGTTTGTGTTGCAAAATTAATTGAGAAGGAAGAAGGTAAATGCGGGAAATACTGACGTTGAAATTCCATTTCCTTAAAAGTGTACTGTTATTTAAATAATAGTAATGTAGCATTATAAATAGCATTATTCACCATATTTCTAAGGTATTTTGCTATAACATTTAAAGTAGTTGGACTTCCACATTTAGTGTCATTTATATTTACATCCTATGAATACAAAAGGCAATTTTATCAAAATACGATTGAAATTATTTTATGGAGCTATCCCACCACAGTAAATAGACAACGCACGCATGAACACAATTATTGACATTGTAGCTTTTAATCACATAGTATCCGTTGGAAAATGTTTGACCGTAAGGTATTTAAGCACAGTTATCATTTACCTGTACTGACGATAAAAGCCAAAATGGCTGCATTGTCATGGTCATGCCATCTGTTTACAAGACAACACAATTAAATTTCACTAGTAGGCGTAAGAAGCACGCATGACAGAACATTGAGCATTATATTAGTTTGAAATTGATTTTATCACAAGTTTGGTTTGTTTTAAACATTCCAGCGCATGGCACTGTAAGGAAGACCTGTAATCGATAGTGGTATGACGTAGCAAATCATACCCCTTAATTATCGTTCGTTCTCTGGAAGGTTCGATGCTAAGCGCGACTTTTCCAGCCGGGTCATCGTCCACGTTCAGCAATCGCCAAGTGCTACTGGCGTCACCTCAGACTGCGATGTGGGCGTCGTCGTTCGCATTTAGAACGGAACCGGACCAGTAGCTGTGCAGTTGAGTCGCACAGAATTTGAACAGCTTGCTGATATAATGAAGTATGAGTTTGTAATTTTCCATCGATTGGTAGGGCCACAGTGAGTGAGAATTCGGTTTATTCAGGAAGGGTGCGAGCAATTAAAGACGAAATCAGTAGACAATCCAGTATCATCATTCTCGTCCAGTAGCTTCTGTTGGTGAGGCTAGTGTGGTCTGTCGTAGCGTGAATTATTTATTTAGAAAAGAAGTACAGGAATGAGTGTTCAGTGTGAAAGTGGAATAAAACTTAACTTTTAATGTGAACATCTTTACGTCAGGGCACCGCTAGGAATTGTGTTATTTACGAAATTAATAAACAAAGTGAACTGATATGTACTGTTCTCTTTCCCCCTAAATTAAAATAAATTTAATATTCGGCAAGTAAAGAGATTCGTTTTTGACTAGCAACACGTTCACGTTTCGCAACGAAACGTGTTCCCTTTAGAATGAGATTTTCACTCTAGAGCGGAGTGTGCGCTGATATGAAATTTCCTGGCTGATTAAAACTTTGTGCCGGACCGAGACTCGAACTCGGGATCTTTGCCTTTCGCGGTCAAATGCTCTACCATCTCAGCTACTCAAGCACAACCCATGACCCGTCGTCACAGTACTTTCCCGCGAAAGGCAAAGGTCCCGAGTTCGAGTCTCGGTCCGGCACACAGTTTTAATCCGCCAGGAAGTTTCGTGTTCTCTTTGTCAAGAACCCTAACCCATCTCATATCATTGAAAACTAAAGCATTGAAAAGCTGCGTTATCAAAATATACAGGGGAAGGAAGGTTACAGATGGCTATGTTGTATTGTTATGATAACAGCTACCGGTCCTATCGTACTGTTATTTTTCCGTAACACGTTTTATTGTTTCTTGCCATTATCAATGTCGAACGTTTTGCTCATCAGATGGCTGCCTTATATTTGCAGGACGAACTGTTAATCACCTGTCGAATGCTTGGAATGCCACAGTGGCAATGGATGTGCCTAGATTCTTTGAAATCTCGTACTTTTTCCCGTGTAGCATGAAATATTTACTTGAAAAAAAAAAAAAAAAAACATACGTGTATCAGAATGATGCACGTTTCTAATAAAATCATACATGCACCGAGCTGAAAGCTGGTCACGACCAGCACTTGTATATTGAATAATCAATCAAATCTTTCAGCGTGCAAATGATGATTCATTTTTAATTTTCTGCATTCGTGAATGTCGTTAAATAAAAGCAATGTGGTGATGCTTCAAAGCAACTACAACAAATTCACTGGCACTAATGTGGTGGAAGTATTCAGCAGCTAGCTGATCAACAATAGTTCCTTCTGCAAATGCAGTGCAGCCATATGATGATTACCAAAACTCTCGAAATCGTTTATAACACGAAACAATACAATGTGTTCATAAAAGTTTCATCATTGTCGTGGTTGGTAACTGTTTTTATAAGAAGTGCTGTACGCTGTTACTAAACTAAGGCGACTCAAGTGAAAAGACGATAAGTAATGAGGCTAAACAAAATGCCCTGTGACATTCAAAGTATCAAGAAAAGGTAAAGAAATTCAGCGTTTAACGTCCCTTTACGGGGACTTCCCTTCACAAACTCAGCACAAACTCGAGTCTCTGATGGATAGTGAGGGAAATCGGTTGGGTTCTTTTCAAAGAAATCACTCGAAATATCTCTTAAGTGATATAGCCCAAAGGAAACCAGACTCTGGGCTTTGAAGAGATGAACAGTCTTGGTTGCAAAACAGGCTTTGTTATTTTCTAGTTTACTAACAACGCCTTTCGCCTTGTTGGAGGTATCTTCACATTGGGTGGCACAACAGGTGTTAAACACACATAACTTTGCAAAGCTGGCAGCCACAGCCGTTAAAGTTCATAATGAATGGAAGTAAAATGGACAGCAAGACAGCTATAATAGGCGTTTTCTTTTTTGTTCCAACAGGTTTCGTCATATTATATGTGCCATCCTCAGGTGAACTGTAACAGAGTCACATTAGTGATCATAAAGAAAATATCACTTACAGGTGTCTTACTGTCCATTTTACGTCCCTTCGTTGTAGGTGTTAAATAATTAGGTTGCCGTCCACGTAAATGTCTTAACAGGCAAACACCGTTGTCAGTATCTTAAGAACAGAGCACGACATAATGTTCTCAAAATAATGACAATGGTGTATACCTGCTAAGACATTTGCTTGGACGGCGGCTTATGCATTTAACATGTGTTGTGCCAGCCATCTGAAGATGCCTTAAGCAACGCGAAACGCTATATTGGCTGAATATGAAATAATGAAGCCTGTTTTGCTGTCAAGACTTTATCTTATCAAAATATTTATGTGTGGCTACTGTATCATCCTGCCATGAAGTGTAGAAAGTTCTAATCCTGGATGCTCGCATGGGTACTGGAACTGCTATTCTCCTGAACACAAGATTGTGTACACCATGTCACTCGGTAACCTGTAACTATAAGGTGTGAAAATGGGGAGGGGGTGGGGAGGAGGGCAGACCTAAGTTCTTTTTACTTCTGTCTCTTTGCTGCTCGTGTGAAAATACCGTCTGTTTGTACACGACGTATAAATGCTCAGCGACAGTTTGTTCGCCGTTAAGTCAGAATATGATGTTTACTTTTATCATTGTTCTTCCCCTGTTACTGCATTTTAATTATATTCATGTCTTTAGTTTCTTGATGAATGTGCGTCTATAGCCGTGACGTAATTTGTGAATGCTAAAACCATATCTTATGCAGATGAACATTATTACATCATATATTGCATTACTGGCCATTTTTGGCCTAAGGCCGTTTTAAAATGCAGTTCCGTCGGTAAAATGTGTGTTTTTAAAATTAAAAACTCTTTAGTCTGTGTTGCTGCATAGACCTAAACAGTTTGATTGTAACGACAAATTTTACCCACGCAGCTGCATTTGAAAATGGCTAGAGACAGTGTCTGGCTAGTAATATAATACATTAAGTAATGAAGTTCATCTGCAAAAATTATTTCTGTTGTGAGGTTGCTTTTGGCATCAGTAACAGAAGGGCTATATGACGCAGTAGTGTGTCATTGGATTGAGGAGATGTGGGTGAGACATGAAAAACTATCTTCCTTAGAGATCTATACAAAGGGGAAACACGTACATTTAGGCGTGAAACTGAGAATTTTCTTTAGCAACATTACTAATGTGGGTGACACATGAAAAATTATCTTCCTGAGAGATCTATACAAAGAGGAAACACGTACATTTAGGCGCGAAACTGAGAATTTTCTTTAGTAATATTACTAATGAGAGTCCACTTTATACATAACAAGTGTTAGGAGGAGACTAATTGTCCCTGATGTACTGATTGATAGATACCGCCATGCAGTAAACTTACAACATCTGAAAAAATTGAAAATTATTCAGTTACGGAGTTGTACGAAGTATGCACTAGCTTCCTTCTGTGCGCCAATCACATTCGGCGACAGGATGTACTCTGTGGCCATCTTAAAGATGGTCTCAATTTTCCATAACTCTTGTGCTGAATTTTTTCAACTATTTAATTGTAAAAAGTTTTATGGCGTTCGCTACTAAATGCACCGTTATGACATGCTGGGACATATTTCAAATAGTTTAGTTACCCACACTACCAATTTATAGACTCAGCTCACCTGTTTTAATTTCGAATAGATCCATTGTGCTACAAGAACTGCTTTATGGGGCAACGTCAATGGGAGATCTACGGGAACATGCAAATTCGTGACTAAACGGGCATATTTTTATGAGGGATTGGTGCAACGAGGCTACCTTGCACAGTCCATGGTGGTAGTAAAAATTGTTTTAGGATTTGTGGAGTATTTAGTTTTTCTATTACAGTACATTTATATCGCAGGACGTGAACGTAGTCCCACTCTTTTCAGCATCACAGCAGTGTTACGCGTAGGATCGTTTCGCCGTTTTCATTCACAAATCGCAAGTACTCGATTACATGTAATGAACTTTGTAGTAACGCAGTTACGGTGGATTTACATGCAAAATGATATCGAAAAAGCGAATCGTTTACGTGCCCTTGTATCATACTCGTTATCACTTTTTAATAAACCCATCGGTTCAAAATAATAACATTTTAGGTAGTAATTTGCTTTGGAAGACTGTAATAACGTGTAATTTCATACGTTTTCCAGCCACTCACGACCCGCTATCATCAAAAAGTAAAAGCAGTCATATATGATGCGAAAATTTTACCAAAAAGCATGTATTCGAAACAAATGGCACAAGTTATGAAATTATGATTTTAGAAGAAAAGTAATATGGTAGTTGACTATTAATGATAAGCACTGAAGCCCTTGGAAACCAGTTATAAACAGTTGTAGGAAATGATCCCTGAAGTCTATGAGTAAGTGCATTTATTTCTATTGCATAGCTCTCCAGAAGGATTTGTCTCAAAGCTAGCTAAGTCCCCTAACTTCTTTTTATGCGACGACTTAGTGACTTAACTATTCCGTGAACCATAACTTCTTAAATTATACACCAGGGAGAAGGTTCCTACCATAGAAACACAAACTTCGTTTTTTCTTTTATATTTTAACTATGGAAATAATAATCATCCGTCTTTTCAAACAATATTCTCATTGAATCCAGCCGTAAATACTTATTCACGAAATGCACCGATATGTTTGTCAGGACTGCTTCTCCTCATCTCCCTCTACATTTGTACTTCGCAAACTACGTAACGGTGCGTGGCGGAGGTAGCATTGTGTGATACCATCACGACGCCCTTTCTCCGTTCCAGAGGTGTATGGTTCGTGGGGAGAACGACTGCTGGTAAGCTTCCGTGTGATTAGGATCTCTCTGATTTTATCTTCTTGGATTTTTACGAGATATACACAGAAGGAAGCAGTATATTTGTTCCCTCTTCTACGAATCTAGGCCTTCGGAAATTTAGCAGTAGACCATAATGTGATGCAGAATTCTTTCCTTGCAGCGTCTGCCACTGCAGTTGGCTAAGCATCTCCGTGACGCTTTCACTCCTGTAACGGAACGTGCTGTTCTTCTTTGTATCACCTCTGTCTCCTCTATCAGTCCTACCTGGTAGGCATCCCTTACTGAAGTTCTATACCCACGTATTGGTTGAACGAATGTGTTGAAAGTCACTTCTTTTGTTGATGGACTACATTTCCTGAGGATTCTTCTAATGAAGCTTAGCGTGGTATCAACTTTACCCGCGATTAATTTTAAGTGGTCGTTTCACTTCAGATCGGTCTGTAGGCATACTCCTAGATATTTTATGGAAGTACTTGCTTCCAGTGATTGTTCCGTAATTTTATAATCATGCAATATTGTGTCTTTCTGTCTATGTTTTTTGCAATACGTTACATTTATTTATGCTGAGAGTTAGTTGCCACTCCCTGCAACCAGCGCAGGTACAAAAATGGTACATATGGCTCTGAGCACTATGTGACTTAAATTCTGAGGTCATCAGTCGCCTAGAACTTAGAACTAATTAAACCTAACTAACCTAATGACATCACACACATCCATGCCCAAGGCAGGATTCGAACCTGCGACCGTAGCGGTCGCTCGGTTCCGAACTGTAGCGCCTAGAACCGCACGGCCACTCCGGCCGGCACCAGCGCAGATCGGCGAGGTTCATAATGGTGTTGTCTGCATTGGTGCTTAATGACACGCCACGAAGAAATTTCTGTTGAAGGTAATTTATGTTTCTAACATTTTTTTGATCATATTATAAGTATGGGAGATCGGTCTTTCGTATAACACAGCATCCTGTGGATCATGTGAATTACTGTAGGTGTACACAATCGAGCATTACGTGATACGGGAAATGGTGGAGGTCGTTCGAGGAGAGGAGAGGACAGTTTAGTGTTTAACGTCCCGTCGACAACTAGGTCATTAGAGACGGAGCACAATCTCGGATTATGGAATGATAGGGAAGGAAAAGGAAGGAAATCGGCCGTGCTCTTTCGAAGGAACCATCCCGGCATTTGCCTAAAGCGATTTAGGGAAATCGCAGAAAACCTAAATCAGGATGGCTGGACGCGGATTCGAATCGTCGTCCTCCCGAATGCGAGTCCAATGAGCTGACCAGTGCACCACCTCGCTCGGTGGGATCGTTCGAGAGGTGGCGTCATGCAGAGATTTAAAACACAGCATCCTGATAGCAGCAACATTTAAGGTCAAGTAGGAGCAGAGGATGGTCAGTAAGTCCCGACTGATTAAATTATCCAGTGTTCACCAGTGTTTGCTACGTGCCCCGTGTCTAATAATTCTCTCTGTAATGTTGTCCCAGAATTGGAGCACATTACAGATCGACTCACATGCTGCTGCAACGTTATGTACGTGTTATGTTTTTGATTAAGCAACTGAATAACAGCCAAGATTGTTAGGACAAGACGAAGCACGGCATCAAGAAAGTCGGAAGAACAGTGACGCACACAACACTCAGCTCTTGGCAAGATGAGGACAGTCAGACCATCTCAGTCCCAATTATTTTGTTATTTCCAAATATTGTCACCAACGTATAGTGTAAAGAAACAAGTTTACAGGAAGGTACATATAAACGTCATCCCGTAAAACTACTGAGTTATAGTGAAAGATAATCGAATTATGTTATTGACTACAGTGAATGCAAAATTATACTCACTATCCCATCGGTAGTGATATGTTGGTATTGTGAACATTTCTGTATCTTGAACGGTCTACGTGTGCTGGTGACGACTTACAGATCATCTAATCATTACAAAATATTCGTTTGGGGAGAGGGGAGAATAATTTCGATATACAAACAACGTCAACACGGTAGCTCAGCATCTTCTGTCAGAGGGCTGGATACCCTCTTTAATAGAAAGAAAAAGAAAAAAAGAAAATAAAACATCGTAGTGAAGCTTCCAACGATGAGTTTGAACTGGTGTCGTGTAACGACAGCCCTGACCAAATGCCGAAAGCAATAACGGAAAAGAGAGGAAACGCATTTGACTTCTGGGTCTCTGATTCAGACTTCACCACTTTTACACGTTGAACAAAAATCATCAGGGATGGTGGACGAAGACTTGCTGCATAACAAGTCATCTTTCTGCCAACAGTCTTGTCTAAGAGGACGGAGGAGCGACGGACGTTCAAGTCCCTGACTTGCCCTTGTGGTTGGAAAGTGCCCCTAAAGGGCGGAAGAATCAGCAGTGTTCAACGGTATGACGATACAGAAGGCATGGAAACCACTGCATTGAAGATACATAACATGTATAGCGTTTATCCACAGGACATGCGGCCTGTAAGTGAAAAATGTGAAAAATGTGATCTCTCCACTGGCAAAAGCTTTTAGACTACTCCCCCCATTCGGATCTCTGGCAGGGGACTGCTAAGGGCAAGGTGACTGAGAATTGGATTCAACAACCAACGAAAAATGAAAGTCTACGAGTTAGAGCATAGAATGTCAGAAGCTTGAACGTGATAGGGAAGGTAGAAAATCTGAAAAGGGGAATGCTAAGGCTCAGTCTAGATATGTTGGGAGTCAGTGATGTGAAATGAAAAGAAGAAAATGATTGTTAGACGAGTATAAGGTAACATCAACAGCAGCAGTAAATGATATAATTGGAGTAGTAATCATTATTAAGAGGAAGGTAGGGCATAGAATGAGTTAATTTGAACAGTTCAGTGATAGGGTGGTTGTTACCAGAAACGATAGCAAAACAACACCGACAACAAACCGACGTCGCCAGCAGATGATGAAGAGACAACGGAAGTATATGAGAATACTGAACGAGTAATTCAGTACGTAAAGAGAGACGATTATGGGGAGTGGAATGTGTTTGTAGGTGAAGGAGTAGAAGAAAGGCTTAAGGAAGAATAAGGACTTGGTAGTAAGCACTGACAGAGATGAAAGACTGAGTTGTGCAACAAATTTCAGCTAGTAACAGCGAATACTCTGTTGAAGAATCACAAGAGGAGGAGGCATACTTGAAAAAGGCAGGGAGATACTGGAAGATCAAGTTAGAATACATCGTGGTCGGGCAGAAATTTTGAGATCATACATAGGAGTGTAAAGTACACAGGAGCAGATGTACACCCAGATCACTGTTTAGTAATGATGAACAGCAGGTTGAAGTTTAAAACACTAATGAGGAAGAATCAACGCACACAGAAGTGGGATACGTAAGTACTAAGGAATGAAGAGAGAAGCTTGAAGTTTTCTGAGGCGTGGATACTGCGATATTGGAGACCCGAGTACGCAGGTCAGATGGAAAGGAGTATTTCTATTGTATCCCGCCTGTAAGTCGGCGTGTGGGTAGGAGCAGGAGCAGGAAAAGGCAATACACGTCAGCACTGCAAGAAAGTAAGAATGGTTTACTGTTGCAAGAATAGTAGTACATAAATTTGTACAGGTGAGCACGGTCTCAAGCTGAAGTGTCCCGGCCGTCGGCTCCTGATGAAATGGATGGAATCTGTAGCGGAGCTCATAGAGCTCCACAGCACCGGCTAGAGGGCGCTGCCGTCGGTGTCTCGTGGTAGTGCCGACTTACGAACTTTTATACGCTGTGGCATCGTTGCTATTGATGCCACATCCCTCCCTCCTGAAACGGCGTACCGTCACTGAGTATGGCTTCCGACAACGGGTGGAGGGACCCAGGGGCGGCGCAGCTGAGGGGGAAGACAGCGGAACTGCCGGGGCGCGCTGTCCACCCGTGACCCCGAATCGCTCGCGAAGGAGCGAGGAAAACGCCCCGTGGAAAACCTGCCCAGGCCGCGCAGCGCCACTGTGCATGCTCGGATGAGGAGACGGAGCTACGACCTCCATGGGCGACGGCGGCGGCGACATGACGGCAGCGGCGTGGCGGCAGCCTCAGCGTCTATAGGTTCTGGCATCGCGGAGGAACACGGCTGCGGCGGCGGCGAGAGGCTCCCGTACGGTACAGGTGACCGGTCCGGCAGCGGCGGCGACGGCAGGCGCGCCCGCAGAGGCGCGAGCGGTGGAGGAGCCATCGATTGAGTTGTGGGCTGTGGCGACGGAAGCCACGAAGCCTCAAATTCAGCCAGAAAACAACCAACGGCAGAAAACCAAGGACGGCACAATGAATCTGTTTCCGGTGTCGCTTGACAGTGCCAAAGGACCCAGAAATGGCAAATAAGGCGCGGGCAAGCTGGCGAAGAATGTGCCACTGCTCCCACCGCTGCCTGCCAGAGACAACGCGATAGAACACCAAATCATGCGGCGCCAAGCCAGAACGAGGCGAAGCAGCGGGAGCGCGCGGCGGCGGGGGCAATAGCTGCAGGAGCCACCGATGGGCACGGCCATTTAGCAAATCCGCTGGGGGACGGGCGCCGAGCGGCTGAGAGCGATAGGAAGCAAGGAAAGTCCAGAGCGCCGGCCGGAGTGGCCGAGTGGTTGTGGGCGCTACAGTCTGGAAACGCGCGACCGATACGGTCGCAGGTTCGAATCCTGCCTCGGGCATGGATGTGTGTGATGTCCTTAGGTTAGTTAGGATTAAGTAGTTCTAAGTTCTAGGGGACTGATGACCTCAGAAGTTAAGTCCCATAGTGCTCAGAGTCAAACTCCAGAGCGCGCTCATGTGAGTGCGTGGCGCACAACTTGCTCGTGTGCGACTTAAACGTACGCACAAATCGTTCAGCCTCCCCATTCCGCTTGGGGTGGAACAGGACTGAGGTCAGATGGTGAATGCCATTAGCAGCACAGAGCGCTCCAAACTGAGGACACTAACTGGGGGCCATTGTTGGAGACAATAACTTCAGGAAGGCCCTCAATGCAAAAATAGACATCAAAGTCCAAATAGTACTCGCAGGTGTAGTACAGGACATAAGGACAACAAAAGGCAAGTTGCTGTACGCATCAATGACTATCAACCAGCGGATGTCCCAGAAAGGACCCACAAAATCAATATGAACGCGCTGACAAGGCGCAGTAGGAGTCGGCCACGCAAAGAAGCGCTAGCAGGGAGTAGATTGATGCTCCGCGCAAGAGCGACAATTAGCAAGCAAATTCTCAATTTGATTAACAATACCGACCGAAGAACAGTGACGACGCGCTAATTGCTTTGTCTGCATTATACCCCAAAGACCAGCGTGCAGCAAACGGAGGATTTTCGACTGCAACGAACGAGGTACAAACACACGAGACTGACCACTGTCAGATCGTAATAAGATAACACCGTGGTGTACAGACAAGTGGTGACGTTGCGCAAAGTAACGTCGAACAAGTGGATCACGAATCTGCATAGCAGACTAAGGCCATTGAGTATGAATATACTACGAAAGAATCTGCAAAGAAGCATCGGCGGCTGTCGCGGAAGCACTGCGACGAAAATCCATAAGAAAACCCTCAGCTAATTCCTTATCTTACGAATCAATAAACATGCATGACAATTCGGAAGAATCAAACACTTCGTCAGGACCGTTAGGTAGACGAGTTAAAGCATCAACATTGCCATGCTGGGCCGTAGCCCGCAACAAGAATTCGTAATTGTAGTTAGACAAAAAGAAAGACCAACGTTGCAACTTTTGCGCTACACGGGCCGGAACTGGCTTTGACGGGTGGAACGACGACGTCAAAGGCTTATGGTCGGTGACCTAATAGAACTTGCAACCGTACAAAAAAATCATGAAACTTAGTCACTCCATAGACAATACGCAAACCTTCTTTCTCGATTTGAACATAGTTTTGCTGGGCAGAATTGGGCAACTTAAACGCAAAAGCGATCGGGTGGTCGACAGAATTAATTCTGTGCGTGAGAACCGCTCTGATGCCGTGAGAATATACATCGACAGCCAAACCAACGGGTTTGGAGGGATCGAAAGGAATCAAACAGCGATCACTCAACAAAGCAGATTCGAGCTTGTGGAAATCAGCGTCACTTTCAGAAGACCAAACAAAAGGAACGTTCTTACGCCGAAGGCGATGCAAGGGCGCTGCAATCTGCGCTGCATTTGGTATAACCCGAATATAATATGTAACCTTGCCCAACAATGACTGAAGTTATTTCAAGTTCCTTGGTGCTGGCAAGTCTCTAATCGCACTGAGATGCGACAGCGGGGGTGGATACCCCGTCAGTTTATCATATGACTTAAATACTGAAACTTAGTTTGAAAAAAATTGCACTTGTATCTGTTACACTTTAATCCTGCCCGCAAAAGTACAATGAATAAGGCACGCAAATTCTGGGAATGTTCGTTAGGGGTGCGATCTGATACAACTATATCCTCCAGATAATTTGAGCAACCAGGGACAGTGGCACACAATTGCTGCAAGTAACACTGAAAAATAGCAAGAGCCGAAGCACAACCGAACGGAAGGTGGCGAAACTTGAACAATCTAAGGTGGGTGTTTATCATAAAATACCGCTGCGACTGTTCACCGAGCTGAAGCAGAAAGTATGCGTCCCGCAAGTCAATCGTGGAAAAGAATTTTCCCATACCAAGCTTATCAAAAATGTCTTCAGGAAGCGGTAGGGGAAACGTAGCTACCACTGTCGGGGGATTTACTGTAGGCTTAAAGTCAGCACAAATTCGGAGACGACCGTTTTGTTTGCTCACACACACACGCACACACTATAGGCGAAGTCCTTGGCGAAGCAGAAACATGTTCAATTACACCAGTATCTTACAAATTCGTAAGTTCAGCAGCTACGTCGTCGCGCAGTGCGTGCGGTACCCGGTGTGCGCTCCAGAAAATAGGCGTGGAATTGTCTTCAACTACAACATGCGCTGCAAAGTCTGCGGCACAACCAACCGGCCGGGGTGGCCGAGCGGTTCTAGGCGCTTCAGTCTGTAACTACACGACCGCCACTGTCGCAGGTTCGAATCCTGCCTCGGGCAAGGATGTGTGCGATGTCCTTAGTTTAGTTAGGTTTAAGTAGTTCTAAGTTCTAGGGGACTGATGACCTACGCTGTTAAGTCCCGTAGTGCTCAGAGCCATTTGAACCCTTAGGAGCGACCAAGGCCATCAGAAAAGAGTTACGCAAAATCATCGCGCAGTGCGGCAACACTGTCTGTTTGGTCACTAGCGTGGATGCAAAGTACACAGTCCTGAATTGCGAGGCCAAAAAGTTTAAATGCGACCATACCAAAAATGTTCGTAGCATCACTAGAGCGGAGCACTTGGAAAGACACTGTACGGGTCGTTGCACCTTACGTGGTTTGCAAACTACACACGCCGAGCACAGATTTCCTGTCCAGTACATGCAGTCAGTGTGGAATGTGAACGACGAAGCGGGGGCGAACCAAGCAAGTCATACGTCGATTTGTTCAGTAAGGAAACTGACGCACCACTTTCCAGCTGCATGCGAACAGAACGTCCACCAATGTTTAAAGTCACAAAAAGCTTCCTCGCATCGCGCTGAATGCGAGAGGAAGTGTCTGACAAAACTTGATTCACACGACGAGCTGTTGACGCACGTGAAGCAGAAAGCTTCGAATATAAGCCATTAACGTCCATAGGCTGATGTGAATCATGATCATGGGGGTTGCCACTGCGGTGACGCCCACGCGAGTCACGCGAACGGGAGACAAATTGTGAGTTACTTTTTCTCTTACTACACACAGCTTGCACATGACCTTTCTTATTACAAAAATAACAGTGTTTGACGGGGGATGGCAATTGTCCCGTGGGTGGGCACGAAAGCATTTCGGACATAATTTCAGTTTCTTAATGGGTGCCTGGTTTGAAATGTATTTACGGGCGCGCGAGCGGCGCGGTGCGGGTGGCAGTGCTGGGGGGCGGGAGGGCAAGTGTAGTGACGTGCTAACAGTACACACACCCGGGGTCACGTCGAACGCGGTAGTAGCCATGTCTAACGTATCTTGTCTGTCTAGCAAGTCCACTACTTCCTGCAAAGACGGGTTTTTAGATCTGAGGTTTTGTTCGCGGATCCGGTGATCCAACACATTCTGAACAATAGCGTCTCTAATCATTATATCCGCATAAGAGAGTCCACATGAGCAATTAAAGTCACAATCAGATGTTAGTCCCTGAAGGTCCGCTAATCAAGCTTTATTGGACTGAGTAGGGCCACGCCGGAGGCGAAAGAATTTTTAGGGTGCAGCTATCACATTTACACTATCACGGAAGTGGGAGTTCAAAGCTAGAGCACGTCAAAACGCTGCTCAGTCTCGCTCGCTTCTCGCTGAGTACGCGGCACATTATCGCTGGCACAGGCGCCAGAGGTGGGGATGACTGACGTCACGCTACGGAACTGAGCTGAGACGAGGATTGTCGAACACGACGGGTGCCGGCCCGAGACTGCGAGAGGGCGAGCTGACCGAGAGACTCGCATTATCGTAACGTAGCGGTAGGCAGTGAACTGTCACGGGACTAAACTCAGCATGAGTGGTTCCGAAACCGGGACCAGCGCAATGACTATCATCACAAAAGATGTTCTGTTGAAGAAACTTGGTGATGGGACGTACATTCTGATAAATAAAGTGGGAGTAAGGAGTGTCGGTTCCTGTTGGGAAAAATTTAAGGTAAGCCCTTCAGTTATTACTAAATAATTACAGAATTGATTAATCGAATAGCTTCGTTTGTGTAGCATTTTTTAATGAATTGATACGTTTGTTGTGTCCGTAAACGAAAAGATAAATTGTCTTCGTAAAACATACATAAAGGTGTTTATTACGACTGTTTCAGGTGGTTGTTGAAAGAGATACACATCTTCCAGTTGGTCACGTTCAGTGCCAAAATGGAAATTGTGGAGCATTGCTTGCTTACAAAGGAAGCACAACTGGAATGAACATACATAAATGTAAGGATAATCGACTCTTGTCAAGCGCTGCAGCTGCCATTGCTGATAAAACATTTACTAGGGACAAATGTGTTTTAATGTGTGCAACAGACCTCCGACCATTTGATATGGTAAGCGGTGAAGGATTCATAAGCTTAGCTCAAGAACTGATAAATACAGGAGCAAAATCTGGACAAATCACCGCCCATGACGTGCGACCTTCCCCAAGGACTGTAGCACGACATATGAAGGAATTGGCTGACCATGTCAGGAGTAAACTTATTCCAATAGTGAAAGACGCAATTGGTAAAAACCAGTGTTCAATGACGTGCGATCTGTAGACAGAGAGTTATCGTAAGACCCATTACCTGACTGTCACGTCCAGCTGTACTGATGAGTCGACGGACAAATGGAAACTAAAAAACAGTGTACTCTTAACTACAAGGTTCCCTGATGTTGTTAAGACTGGTGAACATATCATTACGGAAAATGGCAGAGTTGCAGATAACGTCCTCGGTACTAAGACGTGTTACTTTCGTTACAGATAAGGGAGCTAACATCAAGAAAGCACTAGAAGCACACAAACGACTCGCATGTGTGATGCACTGTATTAACACAGCACTGAGGGACATATCCTATGAAGGTTTCTTAATGGATGAGATTCCTGCAGTGTATGACTCCATCCTGGCTGTACGTAAAGTAGTAGGCTTTATAAAACAATCTGGCCTAGTCGCGAGATTAGATAAAACCTTACACCATGATGTAGAAACCAGGTGGAACAGTGTGTACATGATGTTACACTCATTCCATTCACAGAAAGACCAAATAGAGACCGTTTTGCGTGATTCAAACAAGAGATGATGACGTCGTATCAGAATGCGACTGTGGAAAGCGTTATTCAATTTCTGAAGGTTTTCAAAGAGGCCACGGACGATTTGGAAGGCGACAATGAGCCAACACTACCATTTGTAGTGCCGTGGATTTTGAAACTGATAGGTGTCTGCGAAACTGGAGCCGACTATGTGACAATGTGTAAGCTAATGGAAAGGGCAGAACTGTCTATAAAACAAAAAGTTCTAAATGAACTACATGACATTCATTACGTGGCAACGTTCTTGCATCCCTGTTTCAAGGAACTATTAGTTTTTCCCGAAGAAAGAAGAGAGAAAATTCATCAAGATATGCGTAAAATGTTAAATAACGTTGTTGATACAAACGCAACCAAAGATGTCATGCCTTCTCCCACAAAAAATTTTCAAAATTGCCGAACATCCACCTCAAAATCGAAAGATGAGGTTGAGAAATATATGAACATGGATAGTCCAAACGATGAGTTCACAGACCTTCTTTCATGGTGGAAACCAAATTCGTGTGTCCTGTAGAAACTCAGCAAACTCAGCAAAGAGGTTTTCTGTATACCTGCCAGTAGGGCCTCGAGTGCAAGAAATTTTAGTAAGGCAGGGATGGTACTGACCCAGAAAAGAAGTTGTCTAGACTCCGATCGCGTTAATGATATTCTCATCATCCATAACAATAAGAGAACCAACTAAGCTAAATTTGAAGCACAGAAGCAAAGGCATCGACAACTGCTTTTCTGAGGTGTGTACGTAATCAAATATAATATTGAGAAGTGATAAGTAATGACTGCACAGTTATGCAGTGAATTTTACATACTTCATACTAAGTAATGAAAACTGTTGTATAATTATGGTACTACCAGGAGAACAGACTCTACTGCAGTACAATATCTTCAGAAATGGGACTGCTGAATTAAGTTTTCAGATTAATTTGCGAGACTATATTGTACATTATTCGTTTTGAATATGTACACTTTCTTTTAATTAATAATTCAAAAACATTCTTAATCGCATTTATTATTGTTATAATACCGCCAACCGGCTCCAACCAAACGTAGGGGTCATCTTCTGGGCGTTTACACCATTGGTCGACTGCTGGTGGTGTCACTCCTGTCTACATAACGGCAAAAATTTCTTTTAATTAAATGAATTTACTATTGTGTACTACAGTCGTTTACATCGCTTGAGTAGAAGAAAATTGGGTGGGTATAAGACGCTACTTCTTCACTAAATAACAGATTTATTTCAACGTACTGTTTAGCAGATGGATTACATCCTCAGCTGCTGCTTTAAATCGGTTTTCTTTTGGGTGCTAGTGTACGACTGCCAGTACACCAGTCTTTGGTTGGTCAGTTAGTTAAATATTCGATAGATCATTTGAATGATTCTTTTATGGATATGATGTGGAAAGAGCGTCTTTTTTTCTCTGGCTACCGCCTTTTCAATAGACATTCATCAATGGAACAGAAGGAGTTGTCCAGGAAAAGTGATTTTTAAGTTCCATTTAAAACTCACTTTGCTACCTGCTATACATTTTAATTTTTAAGTTCGCTTTAAACTTACTTTGCTACCTGCCAGACATTTTATGTTATTGGACAAGTAATCAGAGATATTTGTTGCTACATATTGAACTCCTTTCTGGGCCACAGCTTTAATAATGGGTAAGATCTTTTTTCCCTCTAGTATCGTCCCTATGAACATCACTGTTCTTCTCAAACTGTGATGGGCTGTTTATGACGAGTGTCATTAGGAAATATATGTATTTTGTCGGCGCAGTTAAAATGCCAACCTCATCGAAGATTATTGTGCCTACATGATTTCCGTAAGTGAACATCGCATATTATTTTTACTGCTCTCTTTTGTGCAATCTGTACTCTCTTTCTAAGTGACGAGTTATCTCAGAACATCATTCCATAACGCATCTCTCTTTGTTGAGTTCAAGCATCATAATCTTAAGGTTCTTTCAGCTTTAGCAACAGGTGGATCCGGCTTTTTGCTGTTTTTCTTATGTCTCTTGCTGTGATTTGTATATTTTCAGTCAGAAAACACAGCATATAAAAATAAAATTGGAAGGCAGTTATGGTTAACAGAAGGGTATCAAACGATATCAAACGGTAACTACGTACAGTGATTAATACATTAAGCACCTATGACCTGAAAAGTGGAACACCTCGAAAGGTGGTCGTTTCCTTCAAGCGTTCCAAGTATGTAGCTACAGAGCCTGCGAAAGACTGTTCATAAGTCCCAAGCACCTGCCTTCTCGAACATTCTACCTGTACAGCGTTGTTGAAAAAGCGAAATATCTTTTATAGAACAAGGACCTACAACAAAATAAAAATAAAACACAAAAGTTACACAGTTAGCTTTGATAGCAAACGTTACAAAATTAACCCTGAAACAGATGATATGTTAAGAACCTTGCTCTAGTTGACGACAGTCTTTAATGCTGACGGAGGTCGCAATAAATACAATGAACCGTATTAAGTCGTCGAAGAGTGAAGAAACAATGGGATAATAGCTAAATAAAGAAGAAGAAATAAAAACAAGCATAAAGGCAATAAACTTCAAAACTAATACCGCGAAAGGAAATCTTGCGTTTGCGCAGTTACACACGAAACGGGAAGCATTTGTAAAATGAGACGTCACTTTAAAAACAACCGTAAGTACAAAAAGGACACACACACAAAATTCAACATTAATATCTATGGTAGGCAGGAAAGTGGGTGGCTAGTTTTCCTTGCTACTGCAAGAAATGACTTGGTGTTAATGCTTAGCTTAGACCCCACAATAAGCGTATCTTCATGTAGAAAATAATTTACAGTCGTCATCTCTTGCTTTATCATAACGTTTCACGATTTCCCTTGTCGCCGTTACATGACAGTTTCTGAGTAATCTGAATGCCACCACTGATAGCACTTTTACAGGAAACTTTGGCAGCTTTACTTTTATAATTACGTGGACTTGATTTGTTCGAATGTCTCAGTTTTGATTCGTTCGACCGAAATGTGTCTTAAATCTCGCAAAATAAATTCATACACACCAGCACAACCGTGACATGACGCACGTGAATGTTCCTTACTAGTACACTTGTAACTAGGATAGCCGCACACAGTACGACCCGCGTTCGGAACGGCCCCATGCGACCGGCGGCGCTGCAGGTGGCCAGCCGAGAGTGTCGGGTCGCCTCGTTATCGAGACCGCGCTCTCGGAACACGATAATCTCGCAGGCAGCATTCTCGCTGCTCAGTCTCGCTTACGAGAACGAGCGGGAATACGGCGACAGCTGACGGCCTCTATTCAAAGCATCAATCACTTCGTCGTAGGTTTTACTTTCTGGGTGGGTGGTGGGAAACAATTTCACGAGCACACGGTACAACACACACCCGCGTTGGCAATGAAAAAACCAAGACGTTCTGTACCGGTATGCTGTAAGTGTGCCTCGAGCTGTGCGTTCAACGTCAGGACTGAAGTCACGGTGGACACAGGTGGTGGCGTCGGAGGCGCCGAAGTAGCTGCAGTTTGTAGCGTGATCATTCCATTTATGGCAGCAAGTAGCTGCGTCGTTTACTCAGCCTGAAAACGTACGTAATCGGGCAGCGAACCCTGTTCCTGTGGTGAAACCATGGTGTACACAAGTGAGTCTTATAGCGAATGGTGGGAGCACTTACAGTCACTCAGTCATACGAGAGTATCACTAAAAAGCTAAAGCAATACCGAGTAAAAAAAAGGAAATGATTGGAAAAAAAATAGCCTCGTCGCGAACTTTTGTATCCCGCCTGGAAGGCGGCGCATGGGTAGGAGCAGGAAAAGGTAATACTTGTCGCTACTGCAAGAAAGTAAGAGGGGTTTACTGGTGCAAGAAGAGTAATAAGTAACTCTGTACAGGTGAGCACGGTCTCAACCTGAAGTGTCCCGGCCGTCGGCTCCTGATGAAATGGGTGGAATCTGTAGGGGAGCTCGTAGAGCTCCACAGAACCGGCTAGAGGGCGCTGTCGTTGGTGTCTCGTGGTTGGGCCAACCTTTTAACTTTCATACGCCGTGGCACCGTTGCTACCGATACCACAATTTCCAAAAAGGGCAGTCACAAAAGTTGAAAAGAAAACTTAGGTACAAGGATGGTAATGTGTGAAGAAATATTTCAGTTGATCGACGGAACAAGGAAATACAAACATGGCATTAGAAATTAAGGAATACAGAAATAGGGCCTACAAGTCATTTATGAGCAATGCATGGAAGCTAAGGTAAAATAGCTACACGAAAGATTTGAAGAAATCGAAAAGGAATGATTGTCGGAAGGACTGACTAAGCATACACTGTAGAAAAGCCAGAACAACATTCGGTGAAATTAAAATCGAGGGTGGTAACTTAAGTAGCACAATGGGAAATCCTCTGTTGAATCTTAGAGGAGAGACTTGTCTGAGGAGCGGTAGAAGAATAAATATGAATCGCCAGGAAAGGAACAGACGATACAGTATCAGTATTGGCCGACTTATGATGAAATAAGGCACTCATGATATATAACATTATACCGGGACTTATAGAACCATTGGGGAACGTGGCAACAAAATGACTACTCACGTTGGTGTGTAGAATGTACGAGTATGAATATGGCGATATACCATCATTAGGAGAAACATCACCAACTTAATTTTGAAGATAGCAAGAGGAGACTAGAGCGAGAACAATCACACATTCAGCTTAACAGTTCAAGAATCCAGGTTGCTGACAAGAATAAAATACAGAAATGGAAAAGAAAATAAAGAATCAGGTATATGATGATCAGGTTACCCTTAGGCAAGGCAAAGGCAACAGAGGGGCAGCTATGACGTTCCGCTTGATAATAGAGGCAAGACTGAAGAAAAATCAGCACACGTTCATTGGATGTGTCAACCTGAAAAATCGTTAAAATGATGCGAAATGTTTGAAATTCTGAGGAAAATAGGTGTAAGCTATATGCAGATTGGTAACATACAATTATAAGATGGCAAGAACTATGCCCCTTACATGAAGTCATTAAAGATCACCTAACTCACATTGAGCGAACAGTAGGGCTCAACAAAAATGACTGACAAGGCACAATGCATCTTGTAGAAGGTATAGTATGGATGTATTGGAATAATTAATTTCGGGTGATGGTTTTAAAGTAATTCACACGACATGAAAACTTTGTGGAAATGCGTCGATTTACTGGAGGCTAGTTTATCCCAGGGAAGTATTCAGAGTTGACTGTGGCCGGCTGGGGAGCAGCGAAAAGAAGCGACAATAGGCAGCTTAGGGCGGTTCAAGCTCTGAGAAAGTGGTAACGGGGTGTGGCCTCCAGCTACCTTAAGATGAGTGACAGTGAGTGGGTGGTCGACCCCATGCTGGTGTACTGGGGAGCAGACGGAGAACTTGTATGCCTGTTGATAAATGTCCGTCGTCCCGTTTTCAGTGAAACATGCGAGAAAGCCGCGCAAAGCTACGGTGGAGCGATCAACAGAGGCCAAAATATGCATGTTCGTGACTATAGCAACTTCATGCTGAATTCACGGTCCGCAGTGTCTGAAGTAAATCTGGTGAAGATCGACAGAATGAAATACGCCGGCCTCCAATAGGAACGTAGGACCAAGGAATTTGAAGTACTCTCTTATGAGTCAGAAATCCGAAAAATTGATGTTTTGTGCAGACATTAACCTTGATGGTAGGCCTGGGAGGAGCTAAATAGCAGAAGTTGAGAGGAAGGGAAATTTTGTGGGAATTTGTTCACTTCCCAGAGCAGGCACTGGTCGGCGCTGGGAAGCGACGCATGATTAACGCGACTTGCGCTCCAACTGGCGTAAGTGATTTGGCTGAAGGGGAAACCGAGGCGAAGAGCGGACTGGGAGAAGTCTCTATAGTGGTCTTCCATTCCCAGCTTGCCTAGAGTGCGGACGTGGCGTTCTTTACTCAGCCTGCCTGAGAGAGAGTGAGTATCTCTGCAGTTTAGGACTTAGCAAACGGAACGATTGAGCTTGGAGATAGAAAGTTTTGGTTCAGCTATGTACTGAGCAAGATAGCTAGGAGTGAATAGACAAGCGCAGCCTTGCAGAACCACGAGGCCGGCCGATGTCCGCACAACGACGACGCCCCGCCACACTGAATTCGGTGATATTGCACCCACTCCGGCTTGAGTTAGGCACTGAGTAATTTGTTGGATCACGTCGGCAAAGTTTTCACGAGGGTTTCATGGGCCGCGTATTGTGGAATTCTTCTCCCACTTCGCATTACGCCTGGGTCAGTCGATAGGAATTAATTTTAATTTATAGTGCTTTACTCCACGTAAACGCAACTTATTACCACTGCCTGTTAGGAGAGTCATGTAATGTGATGATTGAAGGTCAGGAGTTATAATAAATTTGTGCTAATCGACTGCATCTGTTTTCAATCAAGTAGTTGACATCCCTAGTCACTTTCTTAATTAATTTTATGTTCAAGATTTGCATCTTGTGTTCAATAGCTGAATCTAACATCAATGTGTACCCCTTTTTAATTAAAAGTGATGAACTCTGAATCAATTAATGTCAACACTGCCACCGCAGTTCAATCAGGAGTCACAGGGCCTTATTACTTTCTCTGCGTTATCCGATATTGTGGCAGTTTTGCACTCTCTGCTGATCTGTTAGTCAATTAGCTGAGGTGAACACACACCAAAACCAGATAAGTGACGGGTGGGGTGTTACACAATACGCATTGATTTAAGGTGGTATAAGACAGGGATGTAGTCTTTTGCGTCTACTGTTCAATCCACACATCCCAGAAACAGTGACGGAAACAAAAGAAAGTTTCAGTAGTGGACTCAAAATTACATGTGAAAGGATATCAATGGTAAGATTCGCTGATGTCATTGCTGTTCTCAGCGAAAGTAAAGAGGAATCGGAATGGGCTGAATGGAATGAGCAATCTAATAAATGCAGAATATGGACTGAGAGTAAATCGAAGAGGGCGAATGTAATGAGAAGTAGTAGAAACGGTAATGGCGAGAGACTTAACGCTAGAGTTGGGGATCAAGAACTACATCTACATCTACATCTACATTGATACTCCGCAAGCCACCCAACGGTGTGTGGCGGAGGGCACTTTACGTGCCACTGTCATTACCTCCCTTTCCTGTTCCAGTCGCGTACGGTTCGCGGGAAGAACGACTGTCTGAAAGCCTCCGTGCGCGCTCTAATCTCTCTAATTTTACATTCGTGATCTCCTCGGGAGGTAGATGAAGATAAGGAATTCTGCCACCTAGGCAGCAAAATAATCCGTAAGGGACGGATTGAGGAGGACATAAAAAGTAGACTTGCATCGGTAAACACAGAATTCCTGGACAAAAGAGGTCTGTTAGTATCAAACATAAGCTTCAATTTGAGGTAGAAATTTCTGAGAATGTAATTTTGGAGAACACCATTGTATGGCGGTGAAACTTGGACTCTGGAAAAACCGGAACAGGTTAGAATCGAGGCATTGAGATGACCGGTATTGCATGCATATCCGAAGGAGTTTTACATCGTAATTCATAAAAGCATAGGCACCGAAGTGTCATATTTATTCGACGACGTCTTACTTTCAGGTAAAATGTCTCACCTCTAAGGGAATTTACGTATTGGCTGTACGGGTACAGATTATAGACGCATGGTTGACGACGTACGGAAGTGTGGGTCTGGTCGCGATTCGGGTGCGGATAGCCAAATGGTAAGGCGAGCGCTCGTGATAAGCGGCAAATCCGGGTTCGAGTCACGGTCCGGCACCGAATTTCCCTGTTGTTTTTACATTCTACAGCTGATGGTTGTCCACATTTGCAATTACGAATACATTTAATGCATTTTAGATGTCCATATTCGCAAGGGCGGTTACGTATTCTGCATTTGAGATGCAGATGGATGGACTGAGAAGGTATGGGGTGAGGAGTTTCTTCGCAGAATCAAAGAGGAAAGGAACAGATGGGGAACAGTGACATGAGAAAGGATAGGATGCAGAATATCTACTAAGACACCAGAGAATTACTTCCATGGTACTAGAGGGAGCAGCAGAGGGTAAAGCTGTAGGGAAACACAGGGACAGAAATACATCCAGCAAATAATTGAGGACGTAGGTTGCATGTGCTACTCTGAGATAAAAAGGTTGGCACAGGAGAAGAACTCGGGGCGGGCCGACTCCAGCCAATCAGAGGACTGATGGTCCTGAAAGAAAGAAGACGAGTGGTAGCGTAAGTAACGCTGTACGGTAGCATCACCACGCCTAATAACAAGGAAGAGTGTCGAATGCGCTGTCTACCACCACGCTACTGAAACGAGATCGATAATATCACAGATGACCAAAAAGTAAAAGATTCGTTCGCGCGTCGGCAAGGAGGATTACATTATGTACTGTATCAAAGAATTTAAGTTGCAGAATTGAGAGGACTCCGTAGCATGTGATGCATTTAACAATTGCGCATGGAGGGAGAATCTAGAGCAGTTCATGTATCCTTATTATTTTCCACATTTGCATAATTTTCACCTAGCCAGCAGAGTTCACGAGGGAACTTCCGGATGATGCGCTGTACAAACCTCCAAACCGTTGTTTGTTATCTCGTTTGTAGATGAAACAACGCTTGGGAGGATTGGAGTAGCGTATATTTCTTACCAAAATATCGGGCGGGGAGAGTGGGTGGGTATTTCGTGCTACAGATCAGGCTATGTATGAATAAATAATCTGTGGGCTGGACGATGTGTTGTCTAGAATCTTCAGTCTGTCTAAAGGAACTTTAGTTACAGTGCTGCTCGGTACCAGTGAAAGGACGTGCCACAAGAAATGATCGAGAACTTAGTTCATATATGATGATAGTCAATAATATTTCCGTAAGATGAACCGCTTTATACCTTAAGACAAATGGTTACTTACCCATTTGTGTTAAGACATAAACCGATTCATCTGAATTAATAACTTAACCTGCCTGTTTTCCTCATTTCGGACTGTTATCCGTTTGGGCCACCGAAACATTTCGCGGAAGATTGCAAAACGATCCGTCATCATTCCCTTATATTTGGAACACGGGAACAGACCAACGTGTGAAACATCTTACATTTCTAAGTTCTTATATTTATAAATAATTATTTACTAATAATTTAACATATGTAGGAGTACACTAAGAGTAATAATAGAACCACAAAGTGCAGTCTCCTGACACTGAACTTTAAACATTGAAGAATATAAATGCCAACATCATCATAATAGTAGACATATCAGTGTACAGACAACACCATAAGTAACGAGAAAAACAGAAATTGCATCCTCAGCGAAAGGTAAAAGGTAATGAATTATTTCAACTAGCGGAAATTGTCTACAAACACTGACACTTCACCAAGTCATTTTGCGGTTTCCTTTCTCGTCTTATGCGTTCATTACCATTTCTATTCTTCCATTGTTCACATTTAATGACTTCCAACTCTTATATCAAACTGGTTTATCCAGGCTTCACGAATTTCTGCAGGAACTCATTCGTCCTCGAAAACATTGGGCATATTTCAGCCCCTTGGGAGAAATAGATTTGCGGGAATAGCCTCATAATGTATCATTCCATTACCTTAACTTATTCTCTGTTACAGTTACCAAGCGTTAGTGAATGAAAGTCTCTACATTTGTTCTCAGTTGTCACTATTACAATTTAGCAGAGTGACGTCGTTTCTTAAGCTGTTATCACCTGAGATGTAATGCTTATAACATAAAGTTTTATTCTTGTAATTTGAAGTAGTAACTTCGGTTCGTTTCATAATTGGAATTTTTGTGCTATCGAAATTTGAAATAACTGAATAATATTTCCATATGACGGATAACGTTGCTGTCTTACTCACTGTAAGATGCGACGAAATATATGTCAAGAAGAAAAAACGAGAAGAAACCTTATCTAATTTTTGAAGGCGTGGAGAGGTGAGTTTTGGAATTTTTTATTTTTTTTAATGCGAGCATCGCGATCCAATATACATGCAAACTAGGTAGCAGCTAAATTAATTTACGTTCTGAGTTATGATTTATATTATTTATGGAACACTAATTTTAATAAGACTCCCCAAGCCACGGCTGCATTTTTCTTACCTTTCCCTGTGTCGGATCAAGTCGGACGTAGTGCAGTGCTACTTAGGGAATAATACAATAGCCTGTAGGACTGATAACAAACCTTCTTTCAGAGTAGGTATTACTGATATAAGTAACTGAGACTAACTTTTGGGAGGTATAAATACGTCAAGCTCTATTAACAACTGCTGAAAAAAAAAGACTACTTTCATATATGGATACTTTTGATTAACTTGTCTGGTCCATTCAGAATATAATCAACAGGAACTGATGGCTTATAGTCTTTCTAATTACAGCGAATAATTCTTAGACGAAAAATCATATTTCGCTAAAAGCTTCCTTGGCTAAAGCTTGCTGAGTTGCTCTTTCTCATTCGTAGTCGGATCCATGGGGAAGCAGAGTGGGGGAAGGGAGTCGTGCGAGGGGGGCTGACGAATGGCCCCTGGCTCCCCCCCCTCCTCCCCCAACAAAAACCGACCGGCAGCACAGGGACCAATGCTGAAAAAGCCTCGATTTTCATAACTCAGGCTGAAAGTGATGTAACTTTTTGTTTTTCATTAGCCTTAAATTTCCTACATTTGGCTATTAATAACTAAAAGCATGAATAGTTTAATTAAATAGTAGTATACAACAGCTTAAAACCACTGGAAATTTTTTTCACCCCCTCTCCCCGTGGAGTTCATCCTGGATCCACCCCTGCTCTCATTGTACTACATTCACAGTTTGGACATTCTCTGGTTGATGCATTCTGTTTGTTCACTGGTGACCATTGCAGTTTTAATTGTGTGTATCGGTAACAAATGTAATTGGAAATTACTGATTACAGAATTCTCTAAGCGCGTTAGCAAAATTAACTCCGTGAATGAATACCGATTATGGTGAAACTGTCAGATTTTCAGCTTATTTGGCACACTTCGTTTCGTTAATGTCATTGTTATTATTTTTCACTCTGCAGCGCTTAAATTAACCTATGGTTTGGTCATGATGTGCCCAACCTCATATCCATCTGCCACTTTTAGTATCTAACCTAACTCTCTCTCACAGCATCGCCTTATCTAATGCTACAAGTCCTGTCACCTATGTTTCATTGTTGTTGGTGGTCGTATTCTGACTTGCTTCCAGGACACTACCCATTCTGTTCACATCCAAGTCATTTGCAGTCTCTGAGGGAATTCAGTGTCAAGTGCGAAACTGAGTTAGTTATTCTCCGTGAACTTCAGTTCCCCTAATAAAATTTGCTTCACAGCTTGTTCAAGGTACAGTTTGAGTAGCATTTTGGTTACGCTGTAACCATGTTTCATCTTCTCAACTTCTGCTTTTCTTTCATGTCCCACGACTCTTATACAAAAGTAGATAACCTACGCTCCCTGTATTTTATCACTGTTATTTTCTGAATGTCGAAGAGTATATCGCAAGCAACATTGACAAAAGCTGTCTCTGCAACCAATTGCTCTAAACGTAGGGTCGCCTTTCTGTAATCTAATCTTAGGGTCAGTTCTGCCTCACGGCTTTCTACATATCTCCGAGGTAGGCTTCTAGCAGTTCATCCACTTGGTTCATATGGCTCTGAGCACTATGGGACTTAACTTCTTAGGTCATCAGTCCCCTAGAACTTAGAACAACTTAAACCTAACTAACCTAATGACATCACACATATCCATGCCCGGGGCAGGATTCGAACCTGCGACCGTAGCGGTCGCGCGGTACCAGACTGAAGCTCCTAGAAACGCTTGGCCAGTTCATCCACTCTTCTGTAAATAATTCAAGTCACTGTGTTGCATCTAAGACTGCCAGTCGAATTTCACATATAATTTATGACACCGATTTTTATCTTCACGTCTAGGGAGATTTAGACTCATAAAATTGCATTCTGATTGGAGTAGTTTTGTCACGGCTGGCTGTCCAAAGGATCACGATAATTCTGAATTCCAGTGGCCTTGTTCCACTAAGGTCTTTCAGTGCTCTGTCAAATTCTTCTCGTCCTGCCAAGCATTTCTTTCTTTGCTTCGTTAATTTGTTATCATCTGAGCTCGCTAATTTCATATAGCTGCCAATCATTTCTCAGGAGGTATCTTTAATTTTCCAATGAGCAGTATGTATGTACCTCCCTGACATGCATTCCTTTACAGCGTTGCAGTTGTGCCGTAGCATTATCAGTTTAGCCATTTTGAACTTTCAAACAATCAAATGGTTAAATGTGTGTATTCCTTATCTGCTGCATATTTTGGTTTCTCCTTTTGTCAATTAAAATTCGATATATGTGTTATCCGTGCAATTGATACATTTTGGAACTCTATTTACACCATAACCAATACTTAGAACGAAAGTATTAGTTCCATGTAATTGTGCTGTAAGAAATCGACGGCCACCTTTTAAATATCTGCAAAGAAAAAAAATGGAAGAGGAACATTTTCTAGTACAAATAATTAATTGTCTCTAAATACACTTTTCTTTAGCAAGAATACACTGTTTCACACATTCGAATCATGTCTGGACACATTTTGTCCCTCCTGATGTGTGTACCTCAAAAAACATCATTCTGATTAGGCCGCATCTTGAGGCGATCAAAATCACAGTCCACGAGTTTTTCGTTGCTATATAAAGGTAACAAGAAGAGGTCACTGGGTGATAAATCAGGTGAATTCGGCAAAGAAACATTACTCTGTTTTTTTCCTCCCACGGTTAATTATTTGACGGACTGCATGACAGCTGCCACTGACACGATAACAATGATCTGATGTTTTTGGATGTTTTTCCTCGTTTCGCTGTTGGCTTGTAACAAAATTACATTGCACTGGGACACCTAAATTTCTCACGGCGTATAACATGTTTAAACTAATTGCAGCTGTACAGCCTCTTTAAGCCTTCTACAACTGTCGATCTACAGCTACATCTACGGCTCTCTCGTATAGTCCGCCAGTGAAGTTGGCTGAGTCATTTCTGTAACGCTCTTGCGCCGACTAAACGATCCCGTGACGAAACACGCCGCTCTTCTTTGGATATTATCTACCTCTTATATCCGTTCTATCTGGTAAGGGTCTAAGGTTGACGGACAGAACTTACGAATCAGCGCCTTGTAAGCCACTTATTTCGTGGACGAGTTACATTTCCTTAAGATTCTTCCTATGACTCTCAGTTAGGCATCTGCTTTTCCATTTTACGTAGGTAGTGAACTTAAGGTCGGCCCAGAGAGTTACTCCTAGATATTTCACGGTAGATAGTGTTTCCAGCGGCTTGTCGTTAATAGTGAAGCTGCGCAGTAATGGATTTCTTGTCTTATGTAAGTGCAAATATTAGATACGTTCGGTATCAAATCTCAGAACCTGCACCATTCATCAAACCTCTGTCGGTCATTTTGAAAATCGATATTGTCTCCTGGTTTTGCTACTTTCTTATAGAGATCCTCATCATCTATGAACAGTTTTAAACACCATCCACAGCTTTCTACTAAATCATTAATATACATTATAAAGAGTAACACTCCGTCACGCTTCCTTGGGATACTCCGACTACCTTCCGTCAAAAGTGACGTGTTGAATACTGTCTACAAGAAGTTTAGAATCCAGTCACTAATCTGGTTCGACAGTCGGTAAGCTAAATGGCAGTGCGGGACGACGTCAAATGTCTTCCTGAAATCAAGGAACTTCCTCAAAAATCGGTTTTCGGAAGCCATGTTGACTTTTATAGCGGAGATTTCTGAGTTGCAAAAATATCATTACTACTTAGCATGAAACATATTGTATAATTCGACAGGTGCATGCCCCGTTTTTTTCAGGATAGAAGTACTACAAGAGATCGCTATACAGTTAAATGTGAAATCTAAGTATGCAGGGAGTATGCCAACACACACACACACACACACACACACACACACACACACACACACACACACACACACACGCACATGCACAGCGTTAACACAACCAAAGATGACCTCCTTCATTAGCTGTACGAACAGACAGATGAAGCTACGAGCCCTGGCCAGAAGTCTCAGTGCGGTGTAGATGTGTGAAGCAAGCAGCAACCATGCCATGAAGACTCACTCGTGCTTCCTACAGACAACAGAGCGAATATGGCCTTCTGGCCTTTCAAGTGGCGGGATGGTCCTTTCGGAAAATTGCCGCACGAGTTGAAAACTTCGCCATTTGTGCAACTGTGTTGGTATCAGTGGTCCCGTGACCATTATCGAGCCCTTAGGCGAAGTTCTGGACGTCCATGCAGCGCATACGCCCACCAGGAACGTCTTATTGAAAAGGCGGCTGTGGCAGATCGACGCCTACCACAGCACAGATGTGTCAACACAAATAGTTGGGAAGTGGTTATCAGCAGTGTGACTACCGGCACGCCCAGTGTAGCCTGTGTTCCTCTCGTGCCCCTGCATCGACGTGCACGGCTCGACTGCTGCCGTCAGCAGATTAACTGGAAGGTGGAATGGTGCGTTGTGATCTACAGCGACGAAAGTAGATTCTGCCTGCACGGAAATAATAGCCGTTTTCGTGTACAGTGTAGACCTGGTGAGTGCCGTCTCATACGGTGCATTCGTCCAAGACACATTGGCTTCACCCCAGGCCTTATGGTCTGGTGTGCGATAAACTGAAGCTCCCGTTCACCTATGTTGTTTCTGGAAGGGATGCTAACCAGCGCTCGGTACGCGCAGAATGTTGTTGGACCCATTCTATTGGCGTTTTGGCAACAGGAAGGTATGCGTTGTTCCAGCAGGATAATACTCGCGCAAACACTGCGCGTAAAGCTCAACGCACTCTGCAAGACGGGTAACAACTTCCCCGGCCAGTATGATTTTCGGACTTGTCTCCAATCGAGTACGTGTGGGACACAAGAAGTGACTCGTGCGACTCGTCAAACGTCAATGCTTACAAGACTTCTTGAACGAGCAGGTGTGGCATAACCCATCCCAACACAGTATTCGCCATCTGTTCGATCGACAGGATACCAGAGTCAGAGCCTTCATTGTCGCCCATGGAGGCTACACGACGTACTAGTATGGGTGCTGCATCAAGGGTCGCTAGCTAGTCCCTCAGAACCACTTGTGCCATTGATCTGTACATGTTATCAGTTCCTGTATTCCATATGCTCTGTTGCAACAGTAAATATTGAGTATATCGGAAGTATATATATATATATATATATATATATATATATATATATATATATATATATATATGGTTAGGTATATATAGTGTGGTACATCTGAAGTTTCGGATGAGATGCTCGAAAACTATACATCGGGTAAAAATTGTTTGTACGACAAGTTCGTAAGCTCAAAGGGGGATATCAAATATTGCTACACTTGTCTCCCACCCCCTTGGGTGGGGTGGGGGGCAATTTTTAAATCTTAAATGGAAACCCCCATTTTTATTGCAGATTCGTATTCTCCAAGTAATCAAGTTTTGTTTGAAACATTTTTTTAAACCATTGACAGATGGTACTGAAATGGTGAAACATTAAAATTGGAGAAGAACTCCGATTTATTTAGAATGATTCGAGAAGGACACATCATATCGATACAAAATGTGCACCAGTTCTTTCATTACGCCAAATTAAGCTTTTTTTTCTTTCTCTTTTTTTTTTTTTTTTTTTTTTTTTTTTACAAAATGTGTCCTGCCAGCCACAGTTTTTGATAAAGGGAGGCGGAATGGTATTAAAATCTCGTTAGGGAACTGTTCACAATTGCATTATTCACCCGACTGTGGCGTTACCGTGACCAAACTGCGAACTATGGCTCAGTATAAAGGTCAGTGCAATGCGATCAGACCTCACTTCACTTTCAGATTGTGAACCGTAAGCATCAACTGACGAAAGTAAATTATTCTTTAGCGAAACATGGCTCACTATCCTCCTACAGAGATTATTGATATGATGTTAATTTTTTGATGAATGCCATAACAATTACGCTGTAGCTGCGCAACTGTATGCGGATCGTTTCCCAAACAGACGACATCCAAGCGAAAACATTACTCAAAATTGCACTCAACGAGATCGAAATGGATAATGCACCATCCACCTCGTCATCGCGAATACAATGAAAATGACGCCTGTACCCTTACCGTTCTCGCCTGTGATCAAGTGGATCCCTAAACGAGTAGTCGTGCAATCCAGAGACAAACTGGAATACCGAAATCAACTGTTTTGAGGATTTTGAAGGCACATAAATATCATGCGTATCATATCACACTGACACAGGCATTAACGCAGAAAGATATGCAAATACGCGTGCATTTCTGCCAATGGGCCTAGGAAATGATAAGAGGCGACAATGACTTTTTTAGATACGACATGTTCACCGATGAAGCCACATTCAAAAACAATGCAAAATTAAATCTTCATGATTGTCATTATTGGTTCCCTGTCAATACACACTGTCACAGACCCGTTGACAATCAACACAAATTGTCATTAATGGTCTGGTGTGGAATTTTAAACGGTTGCTTGATAGGGCCGTATTTTTTTTCTGAAATGTTACTGGGGGAATCTTATTTCCAACTTCTCCGCGATGATTTGTAGGAGCTAGGCAACGAACGTGGTTCCAACAGGACGGAGCAGCTCGCCACTATGCTAAAAATGTGCTGAACGTTTTAAATTTACGGTACCCTGGACGGTGGATAGGACGCGGTGGACCAATTCAGTGGCCTCCACGTTCACCAGACCTAACGTCTCCTGATTTTTCTTGTAGGGTTATTTAAAAAATATTGTTTATGAAAGACAGCCTACAACGAGAAACTAAATGGAGCAACGCATTCGAAGAGGGTGTGCAGTCATACCACGGGACGTGCTGCTCAAAACTGTGCACAACTTTCGCAGACGATTGACTTTATGCATTGAAGGAAATGGGGATGATTTTGAACAATTTCTTCGTGGCTAATTTCATTAATTAATTACGCCAAAATGTGAGAGGCAACGGGACCCACACTAATGAAGCACCCCAACATGTGAGAGGCAAGGGGACTCTCACTAATGAAGCACCCCATGGGAACATCATTCTACTACGTCCATGTCGTTGTTTTTGGGTAACGCTAAAAGTGGGATACAGTAAATTTTGTACAAAAATAGCTTAATTTGGCCTAACGAAAGAATTGGTGACCATTTTTTATCGATTTGATGCGTCTTTCTCGGAGAATTCTAAATAACCGCAATTTTACTTTTTTGTCGATTTCAGCGCCATCTGTCAATGGTTTAAAAATGTTTCAGCAAAACGTGATAACTTTTTTATGGAGAATCCGAATTTGCAATAAAAAATTGGTGTTTCCATTGAAGATTTACAGGTTGCCCCCGCCCCACCCAATGGGGTGGAGGCTGGAGGTCACGTGTAGTATTATTTCACGTCCCCTTCTGAGCTTACGAAATTGTATTATCCACTATTTTTGCCCGATGTATTGATTTAGAGGTAATCTCATCCGAAACTTCAGATGGACTACCTGTGAAAAGTGATCATTCCTTTACTACCATCAGAGAATAATTGCAAATTTGATGAAGCTTGCGTGACCGATACTAACCGACACTCCCAATTACGGTAAATTAAAAGTAAATTTCGGATAACAAGCCCGTACTAACAGGTGACGAACAATAGTTTTTTAGCACATACTGATCCTTCGGAATTGGTATGTGAAATACGCGACTGAGAAGAAGGATTCTTTCGCAAACAGTCGTAGAAGAAGCAGAGACATCCAGTAAGCACTGTATTAGACGTGGGCTATTGTTCACTGTATCGACACAGAGAGCGGCCCCACTATAGTTCTGCGCCAGCGGGCACGAGTGCCGTTCGTCCTCCTTAGCGCAGAACGTATCTTGTATAGCACAGGAGCTTCGCGGGTTGCGGCGCTCCAAGACTGCGGGCTACTGCAAGCGGCGCACGCCCCGCTGCGCCCGGACCAGCCGTCTACTCATCGAAGTACTGAACTCGTTTGACCAATTAATCACGCTGAATAGAACAGAGGGCGCCCCGCCGATTCAGGAGAAAGCTCTGCACCAAAGCGAATGCTACACAGTCCGGTCGCGGTTCTGGGCGCAAACATACGTCAGCAACGAAAACAGCGACCATGGGAGTGATGTAATAACAGTCACTTATGGAGAATTAATGACTCTCCCGGCTGCATACAGTGTTTTGCAAGGGGCACTTTTGTAGTGGGGGACTATTTGTTTTAATACAGTATACCACCTTTAAGAAGCAGTGACCAAAAGTCAAACATCAACTACTTGTATTTAAAAGAAAGAAAAAAAAAGCAGATAAAACCTCAGTTGGTGCCTTCCCAAGAGACAGTTTACATTTCTCCCAAAGTAACTGCGTAGGGGTGGACCAGATGAGGATTGAATTCAGAGAAATAGTAATGACTGAAATTGCGAGACTCATGCCAAATGAATCAATAAAAGACGGGACAGACTTCCCACAGTACACAAAATAGATCAGGACACTGTTGTATGAAGGAAGAAATATGCATGCCAGTTTTAAAACAATGCAAAATTTTCGCGATTGACAGTGTTTTACAGAAGCTTGAAATGTAGCATGGTCTTCAGTGCGAGAAATTTTTAGTAGTTTCTACAAGGAAAGTCTGTCTCGAAATCTGCCATAAAATCCGAAGAGATTCTAGTCTTATGTAAAGTTCACCAACAGTAAGGCAGAATTAGTTCCTTCACTGCACGAAAGCAATGGTAATCTTACCGATGACAGTGCCACTAAAGTGGAGTTACTACAAACGATTTTCCGAAATTCATTCACATAAGAAGACGAAGTAGATGTTAAATAATTCTTCGGTGTAGTGAAGCAACTCTTAATAAAGGCAGGTTTTCTGGTGTAGGTTGTACGCCATTTAGGGTCGTTTTGGAGTATATTGATGTAATAGCTCCTATTTAACAAACATACAAAATCACTTCAGTCTTGAAACACATGTACCTAAGGATTGGAAGGTTGCACAGGTAATACCAATACACTAAAAGGGAAACAGAAGTAATCCACTCACTTAAAGACTCATATCATTAGCATCAATTTGCAGTAGGATTTTGGGAACATGTGCCGACTTCGAACAAAGAAGAAAACCATCTGTTGACAGACAGCACAAATTCAGAAAAATAACGCACCTGTGAAACAGAACTAACTCTTTGTTCACACTAAATGATTGGTACTATCGACAGGAGATACCAAAGGTATTCCTTATTTATAGGCTTCCAGCACACTATTCCACCGTTCCTCACAACGAACTTCTAATTAAATTGCTTGCTTATGGTGTATTGTCACTGCTGTGTGGCTCGATTTTTCATTTTCAGTTAAAGACGCCAAAGTTCACAATCGTTGAGTGAAACACAAGTCGTATCTGACGTTCTCCAAGGAAGTGTCATGGATCATCTGCTGTTCTTAATATACAGGGTGAGTCAGCAGGAAAGGTACATGCTTTGCGGGCTAATAGTGTTAGTGATTATGAACAAAAAACTTCATATAGACGAATACCCTATTCCGAATGGTTTCCGAGATAGAACACATTTAATATCACTTTTGTACGTTTTTCTTGGGTAACTCGAAAACCGCACCCTACAGCGAAAACGTGTCGCAGGACCAAATTAAACTATATTAAATTTCCTACAAAAAAGGTCCTATTCCTTTTTTTCTCTAGAACTAATGGTATGTGCGAAGAGAGCGCGAGAATGCTGAAAAAGTCGCTCGACGCCCATGCGCTGTAGCTTACATAATTTTGTAGGACAATTTGATGTAGCATACTGAGGTAGCAAGTGGAGACGAATAGTTTGAAACGGGACACTTGTGGTTTATCAAGTCGGGAAACTACCTCAAACCATATTCTCTCCTTAGTTAAACTGAATCTAAAAGAAAAAGTCTTTTAAGCATTTTAGATAGTACCGTGATAGTACAAATTTCGCCTGAATTTTGTATTTTTTAAACAACAACAGTGCAGCAGAAGACAGATTACCACATACTGCAAAGAAGACACGTCGAGTTGCAGAAGGATACAGTAAAACACACTTACCTAAAGCTTTTGGCCACAGCGTCTAAAAGGAAAAGAAAAGCACACACAATTCGTACATACAAGCAAGTCCCTCACGCACACAAAACTACCAACTCCAGCATCTCAGGCCGGAATGCAACTATCAGGTAGGACGTAAGCAGCAGGCTGGAAGGGGTGGGGAACGAGAAGGCATAGCAATATATGGGTAAGAAGAGAGACGAATACTGTCTGGTGGAGTGTGCAGGGACTAGAATGCCAACAGGGGTGCATCAGGCGGTTGTGAGGCACGAGCAAAAAAGGAGAAGGTCAGGGCAAGATAGGCAGGTGTGTTGGCAGAAAGGTGCAAATAAACATTTTGGGAGACGAGAAGGGGGAGGAGATGATAGGTCAGCGTCCTAATGGCACACTTTTACGGCTCCTACTAAAGAGCTAAGAATCAAAGTAACCGACACCGTGGCAGGTGGCGCTTCCAAATGGGAAACAGGGACTGTGTTTACAGAGTAATGATAAACTGAGATCCATTATAAAGAAAAAAACAAGGAAGGCTGGGTTACCCTTATCTGAAAGGGTGTAGGACGTTGTGAAAGGAGGGGTGGGATCCAGAGAAAGGAATCTTTCCGATTAGGACATTTGGTAGGAATCCATGGTTGAGGCAGCATTTGAGAAACGGGATGTGGGTTTGGCTTTTAGCCAGAGAAAGAGATACTTTTCTGAACTGGGGCAGGAAGAAGGAGCAATGGTCCTTTTTGACAGAAATGGTGTGAAGGAAAGGGGAAGGATGCTGATACGGATAAAATTGTTGTTGATGGTTGTGAGAGGAGCTGGACCAGATAAAATACGAGTAAAATGGGCAAACAATACCTAAAGACACGCAGGAACACGCACAGATAAGCAAAAATGGGCACTGATACGCAAAAATACACATAAGAACCTAAAAATGGGCAAAAATCTTTGAAATGGCTTGAAACCACTTAAAAACTACGCTTCTAAAATTTTGATAAATAATAAGCATTGGCTTCCGAAGACTTCCGGCATAAGAAGTCACCCCTCATTCTGCCAACAACCTTGTCAAAGAGGGCGGAGGAGCGAACAGAGTTTCACGGCACTCTCTTGTCCTAGGGGTGTGAGACTGCACCTAAAGGCGGAAGCATCAGCAATGATCAACGGCATGAGGATGCAGTAGGCAATGGAAACCACTGAATTAAAGACACGTAACGTGTATCCGCAGGACATGTGGCCTGTAGTTGAAGAAGTGTCACGATGATCTCTCTATCGGCAAAAGATTCCGGAATAGGATCCCATTCGGATCTCCGGCAGGGCGCTGCAAAGGGGGAGGTTACCATGAGAAAAAGAGTGAATAATCAACAGAAAGATAGCGTTCTAGGAGTCGGAACGTGGAATTTCACAAGCTTGAGTGTGGCAGCGAAACTAGAAAATCTGAAAAGGGAAATGCAAAACTCAGTCTAGATATAGTAGGGGTCAGTGAAGAAAAGTGGAAAGAAAACATGGATTTTTGGTCAGATGAGTATAGGGTAATATCAACAACAGCTGTTTTCGTATAGTGGGAGTAGGACTCGTATTAAATAAGTTGGTAGGGAAGAGAATGTATTACTGTGAACAGTTCAGTGATAGAGTTGTTCTTATCAGAATTGACAGCAAACCATCCCCGACAGCGATAGTTTAGGTATACATTCCGACGTTCCAAGCTGAAGATTAAGAGACAAAGAAAGTGTATGAGGATATTGAAACGGTAATACAGTATTGAAAGAGATGTGCAAGTCTAATAGTTGTGGGGGACTGGAATGCAATTGTACGGGAAGGAGTAGAACAAATGATTGAAGGAGAATATGGGCTTGGGGCAATGAATGAGTGAGGAGAAAGACTAATAGAGTTCTGTAACAAGTTTCAGCTACTGATGGCGAGTACGCTGTTCAAGAATTACAAGAACAGCAGGTATACTTGGAAAGGGCCGGGTGATACGGGAAGATTTCAATTAGTTAACGTCATGGTCAGACAGAGATTCCGAAGTCAGATACTGGATTGTAAGGCGTACCCAGGAGCAGATATAGACTCAGATCACAATATAGTAGTGATGAAGAGTAGGCTGAAGTTTAAGGCATTAGTCAGGAAGAAACAATACGCAAAGAAGCGGGACAAAGAAATACTAAGAATTAACTAGATACGGTTGAAGTTCTCTGAGGCTATTGACACAGTAATAAGGAACAGCGCAGTAGGGAGTAGAAAGAGGGATGGACATCTGTAAAAAGGGCCATCACCTAAGTTGAGAAGGAAAACATAGGTACAAAGAAGGTAATTGTGATGAAACCATGGGTAACAGAAGAAATACTTCAATTGATCGATGACAGGAGGAAGTACTAAAACGTTCTGGGAAACTCAGGAATAGAGAAATACAAGTCGCTGAGGAATGAAATAAATAGGAATTTCTGGGAAGCTAAGACGAAATGGCAGCAGGAGAAATGTGAAAATATCCAAAAAGAAATGATTGTTGGAGGGTCAGACTCAGTATACAGCAAAGTCAAAACAACCTCCGGACATTAAAAGCAAAGTTGATAACATCAACAGTGCAAAGGGAATTCCACTGCTAAATGCAGAGCAGAGAAAGGATGGGCGAAAAGAATACTGTGAAGCCTCTATGATGGGGAAGATTTCTCTCATGTGAGAGAGTCAATTTAGAAGAAATAGGGGATCCAGTATTAGAAACAGAATTTAAAAGAGCTTTGGCGGACATAGGATCAAATAAGGCAGAAGGGATATGAGCCGTGGTAAAAAATTGCTGTTTTGAAGAGCGCGCCGCAGCGCGTTGTGTGAAGCAGTCGCTGTGGTAATCGCAGCTTTGGTGTCTCCATCTGGTGGGAAAGCGGAAAGGTTGCCTGTTCACGTGCATTTAAGGGGCGCTATCAGCTTGTCTGGGGGTCAGTAGGAGTGAGGCTAGTTCAGTCTCACGTCACCTGTTGCTGGTCTGTCTCTCGTTTGCATTTGTGCGGCAGTTAGTGTCTGTCTGTCGTTGGAATGCTATCATGCCTGTCGTTTGGATCATACCTTAAAGCCGGAAAATGAGAGTCTTTCCACTCCGCCAGTAAAAGAACTCAGATAGAGGTCGCCCGGTCGGGGCTGAGTTCCTGCATCTGCGTCTGCGCGTTAGGCCGCCAGTCAGCTCGAGGACTCGGGTAACGGTCATTGGCGGTTGGATTGGTCGGTTGGTTGGTCGCTCACTGAGAAACGAGATGACTTGTCCGCCTTGAGCGTCGGCGCATGTGAGGTCCCCACGTGAGTTCAGTGGGCAGCGCCGTATAGAAAGGGGTAGTGGCTTCGCGGTTCACAAGAGAACAACAGGAGCGAATCCACCACATCGGGCGGGCGGGTGCGAGCTGCGACGCCGTACGACGGGAGATCGGCGCGCCTTCCTGCATCCGTTGAAGCGGCTGGCAGCGGACGGTTCGGGAGAGCGTCGGGGTGCTGCGCCAGCTCTTCGCCAGATATCGCAGTTTATTAGAAGTTGAGTGATTGGAGATATGTTGTTTCATTTACTTGTTAAATTCTACTTGTTTTCTTGGTGAGGTCACCAGCCGCTTTGTTTTGGGGTCGTCCCACCATTCTTCTCCGTTTGCCCACCCGGGTGGTTATTGTGAATTGGGTGGTCCGTTTTTCCTTTGTGGAATTGGGGAGGTTTAAAGCAATCTGCGGTTCGGGTTGTTTAGTATCCCCCCCCCCCCCCCCCACCGTCAATTTGCCATACGTTAATAGCTGCCTCTGTCATGGTTGTTGGCTTAAAGGCCTAATTCTTGAAATATGTTTCTATCTTGAAACTTCCTGGCAGATTAAAACTGTGTGCCGGACCGAAACACGAACTCGGGACCTTTGCCTTTCCCGGGCAAGTGCTCTACAAACTGAGCTACCCAAGCATGACTCACGCCCCGTCCTCACAGCCTTAATTCCGCCAGTACCTCATCTCCTACCTTCCAAACTTCACAGAAGCTCTCCTGCGAACCCTGCAGAACTAGCACTCGTGGAAGAAAGAATATTGCGGAGACATGGCTTAGCCACAGCCTGGGGGATGTTCCTAGAATGAAATTTTCACTCTACAGTGGAGTGTGCCCTGATATGAAACTTCCTGGCAGATTAAAACAGTGTTCCGGACCGAGACTCGAACTCAGGACCTTTACCTTTCGCGGGTAAGTGCTCTACCAACTGAGCTACCCAAGCACGACTCACGCCCTGTCCTCACAGCCTTAATTCCGCCAGTACCTCATCTCCTACCTTCCAAACTTCACAGAAGCTCTCCTGCGAACTTTGCAGAACCAGCACTCCTGGAAGAAAGGATATTGCGGAGACATGGCTCAGCCACAGCCTGGGGGATTTTTATATCTTGCTTATCATCTTGCGAGGTGGTATATGTGTAATGTAGAGCATATGTACATTTTATGTAAGTCTGCATTTCATGGGTTTTATTTAAATAGTTATTTTAGGTTATAAGCTTGCCACCCTTCCACCGTAAGAGTCCTTTAGAAACGAAAATGCACTTTCGGTGGCAAATAATGTGAGGGCTGTACCATTTCCATTCCTCTGCATAGTTTATAGGTTTGTGTGAGTTGTTAAAAATTTTTGTTTAAAGTAATCTGGGGCATTGCAGATTTGCACAAGTGTACTGTTTCAGTGGTTGCTGTGAGCGGTCCTGACTACAGCCGTGTTAAAAGAGAGCAAGCAAGCTTCTCAGCCCGAAGGCTCCTACTATTAATATTGTTCTTTACATCTAAATAAAACTGTAACCTGATATTTCGAGGGTGCTTTTTTGCTTATAATTTGAAATCTGTTTTGAAAATGGTTTTAGGAATAAAATTTACATTTGTTAAATTGTGACTTGATATTTCGAACGTGCTTTTCTGCTTATAATTTTAAATCTGTTTTGAAAAAGGTTTTAGGAATAAATTCACATTTGTTAAAGTGTGACTTGATATTTCGAGTGTGCTTTTCTGCTTATAATTTTAAATCTGTTTAGAAAAGGCTTTTAGGAATAAATTCACATTTGTTAAACGTAATTTTCCATCTGTTACTTCCTGGCAACTACTTCCACGCTCACCTAGTGTGATTAAATGTGTCAATGTTCTTGATGAATCACCAGTAAATGAAGTAAATTCTTTAAAGAAAAAAAATTGAAAGTAAATTCACGGTTCAGGATAGATAACATTTCATCAGACTTTCTAAAGTCATTGGGGGAAGTGGCAAGAAAACGTCTATTTAAATTGATGTTGAAAATGTGTGTGTCTGGCGACATACAATCTGATTTTCGGAAAAGCATCATCCACACAATTACGAAGACGGCAAGAGCTGACAAGTACGAGAATTACCGTACAATCTGTTTAACAGCTGATTCATCCAAGTTGCTTGCAAGAACAACATATAGAAGAATGGAAAATAAAATTTAGGACGGGCTAGGTCTAATGAGTACAGGGTATGGATTGAGAGTAAGTCGAAGAAAGACGAAGGTAATGAGATGTAGTAGAAATGAGAACAGCGAGTAACTTGACGTCAGGATTGATGGTCACGAAGTAAATGAAGTTAAGGAATTCTTCTACCTAGGCAGTAAGATAACCAATGACGGACGGAGTACGGAGGACATCACAAGCAGACTAGCAACAGGAAAAAGGTGATATAAAATACTAACTTTAATTTGAGGAAGAAATTTCTGAGAATGTACCTCTGGAGTCCAGCATTGTATGGTAGTGAAACTTGGACTGTGGGAAATCCGGAACAGAAGAGAATCGAAGCATTTGAGATGTGGTGCCACAGACGAATGTTGAAAATTCGGTCGACCGAAAAGGTAAGGAACGAGGAGGCTCTGCGCAGAATCGGAAAGGAAAGAAATATGTGGAAAACAGTGATAACGAGAAAGGACAGGATTATAGAACATCTGTTAAGACACGAGAGGATGACTTCCATGGTACAAGAGGGAGCTGTAGAGGGTAACAATGTATAGGAAGACAGAAATTGGAATACATCCAGCAAATAATTGAGGATGTTGGTAGCAAGTGCTACTCTGAGATGAAGAGGGTAGCACAGGACAGGAAGTCGTGGCATACCTCTTCTACTATTGTATTCCTTATATTACTCACATACTCTGTGAGTCGAGGTCTCTTAGCACTTAATATTTGTTCCTATATCTTTCTTGGTTTCTTATGTTGTTACGCTTACTGCTCTTCGCCTTGAAACATATTCTTATTTATTTCCCTAGGTGAATGTGTCCCGAGTATTTTATCGCGCGACATGCCATCCTTGGTGATGGAAGGAACTTCTGTACTCTTTCCAGTGGTCCTCGAGTGTTTTTACTTGTGAGTGTACCTTTGGTTACCTTCTTTTCAAAAAAATGGTTCAAATGGCTCTGAGCGCTATGGAACTTAACTTCTGAGGTCATCAGTCCCCTAGAACTTAGAACTACTTAAACCTAACTAACCTAAGGACATCACACACATCCATGCCCGAGGCAGGATTCGAACCTGCGACCGTAGCAGTCGCGCGGTACTAGACTGAAGCATCACTCCGGCCGGCTACTTTCTTTTCTCAACCCAGGTAGAGGTTTCCCGGTAATGTTAATTAACTGACAAGGTAGCCTTTTAGTTGATTCCTGACTAACAAATCTGTACTGCATAAACTTGTTGTCCCTCCCAGATGTGTCATGATGCTCCTGTGAGAGTGAAGAGTGTCAGAAATTAAATAAATGAAATGCCGTTTTGCGACCGAGACTGCTCATTCTTTCTTGAGCTTTTTATATTGGTGTGACTACCAACCAGCTGTCCACCACGATGGACGGCCACCATCAAGTTCAAGAGAAAAGTAGGCTAACGTGTGGGACAACATGCAGCTAAACATAATTCAGTTGATTTCAATGGCTGCTTCACTACTAGAGCCATCTGGATTCTTCCCTCTACTGCAAGCTTTTCTGACATGGGCAGATGAGAGTTACGACATATTCTCTGCTCCCGTAATTATCCTCACCTCAACCTATGATAATATACTGTCCTCAGACCCTCCACCCAACAGATTCCAACCCCTCTGTCCTATCATCTCCCAATTCTCCTCTCACATCCTGTTTATTTGCCGCCCTCTAGCAAAGCACCCGTCCATTTCCCCCGCTCACTTCCTTTTCCGATCCTTTTCTTTTCCTACCTCCCTGCCCCACAACCTCCTGGTGCTGCGCCTTTTCGCATTCTAGTCCCTGCACACTCTACCAGTCAGCATACGTCTCCCTCCCCACACATACACAACTGCCCCTTCCGCGTCCCTGCGCGTGATAGTTGCATTCCAGTCCGAGATACTGGATCTCGCGGTCAGGTGTGCATAATATGTGCTTGCTTGGTGTATGAATGCTGTGTGTTTCTCTTGTGCTTTTGAAGGCTGTGGCGAAAAGCTACGTTTAAATGTTTTTTATTGCGACTGTCTCCAACTTAGCTTGTCTTGTATACGGGAATAACAATCTGTCTTTTCCTATTTTACCACCTGGAGTTCCCATTGTTTGTACTGTTTAAACACTGTGATGAAAAATTCTGGGCGTTCAGACTATACTTTCTAATAAAGATTTGCCTGGTAGCGTGCCTGTGTAGATTTCTGCGGCCGTTGTAATCTTCAATAAAACGTTACCGAGTATGTGACAGCGTCTCCATGTTTATAGAACCTAAATTTCAGATACTGTTGCCAGTGGCCTCCATCATGGGGGTAAATTTACTAATGCGCAAGCGCCGCCTCCAATTCTTATGTGGCTATGGTGACAATGGTCTTTGTCTATGTGAACCTGAAATTTCGGGAATTTACTCGGATGAGTCCCATTGTTTAGAATCTAACAATTAACAGTAACGAAAAAGTATTTTATCTAGCTCCAGCTACCATTCCTCGTTCAAAGTCTTTCAATTCCCGTTGTGGGGCTATAATCAAGTTGGACACCTTTCCAGACGAATCGCTTGAGTAGAAATTATAGATGCGCCAATGCCCTGCCCTTTTTGTATCTTGTGCACGAGATAATACCGTCATCTGTACACTTGCATATCGCTACCCCATGTCTTTCGGTAGCCCACTGTCCATTTCTTGTTATAATCCATCTTGATGAATGGTCGAATATCTCAACTTCGATTCAAACTCTTTGTAAAGATTGTATGATATTAAACCGAACAGAAAATCGATACTGTTTTTTTTTGCGAGAATATTCCGAAAAATTGATCTTAGCATTCTAATCACTCATATGCAGTTATGAAAACGACTATAATATACACAAATTCGCAGTTCCTACAGTATTTTGCGTGCAATGTGTCATAATGAGCACCATTCCTTCTTTTCCTACGGGGCTTTTGGTATGCTTTCAGTCGTAATGCGACATATGACGGAACTGGCAATTCATTTAACTCAGTGCTAGTCTGCAAATGGCCATTACCAACTACTCCAACTTTATTTTCGCTGAGGTGTGTCTGGTTTGACAATAATTGGCAGCAGTTGCCTCAGAAGAGCATGAAACGTTCAGTGATAAAATGAAATAAAGAGTACAGTGGAATAATAAAATAACAGAAAAAACAATGGAAATCAGCGAGTGGCGCACGGCCCAGAGTATGCTGTGTCTCAGTGCGACAAAGTTATTAACCATTCTGAACTACGACAGTTCTTTAAAATAAGTCCTTCAGTGGCCGTGATGAATATAGTGTCTATGAATAACCCTGCACGTTAGTGCTGTTATATAATGCGATTAATTTTTTTTTATTTCTATCACTTGGAAATCGACTCCATGACCGAGGGTCGGACAATGGGTGCTGAGCAAACATCAGGGAGACTTTCGAAATTTCATGTGCAGTACCTAGATCGTAGGCAGTGATATACTTGGTATAGATTACTGATTGATGTGTTGGTAAATGTGCCAACACCTTGTAGATAGCGGGGGCCGAAATGCACGCCATCTAACGCAGACGGGCGTGAATTCTGGAACAGGATAAGTAGTGAATTCTAATAAGAAAAGTATGCAGCTCCTCGAATACTTATCTTTATTCCATCCTTGTGGTACATCGCTCTTGATAATACAAATAAGACTATCTTCAGATACGGTTAATGGCGCCTTGCTAGGTCGTAGCCATGGACTTAGATGAAGGCTGTTCTAACTGTCTCTCGGCAAATGAGAGAAAGCTTCGTCAGTGTAGTCGCTAGCAAAGTCGTCGTACAACTGGGGAGAGTGCTATTCCGTATCTCGAGACCTGCCTTGTGGTGGCGCTCGGTCTGCGATCACACAGTGGCGACACGCGGGTCCGACATGTACTAAATGGACCGCGGCCGATTTAAGCTACCACCTAGCAAGTGTGGTGTCTGGCGGTGACACCACACTGATATCTGTTGAAAACATTAGATAGAATCAGTGGTCTAGCCCAACTTTTTCTTCTTGTTCTTCTTCTTCCTCTTATTCTTCTGTTTCTTTGCCTTTCTTCCGTTTTACGACACTGTCGCCATTGTTATACCGGTTTTGGCACTCTAAGTGGCTACTGGTTGACAGATGTCCTTCTGACTCCAACTGTCTTTCGGGAAGGAATCTGCATATTCCATTCTGCCTGCGTCTGATGTTCAGATGTAATTCTTGACTGTAGTAATGTTTACTAAGTGTAGTACTAAGTGCAGTAGGCCCCAGGTGCAGTATGGGTGTCAGCCCAGCATTTACCTAGCTGGCTGTGAAAAACAGCGTAAAAAGCAACTTCGAAACTGGTTGGTTCACTATGCCTGGATTTTAATCTGCGAGACAGGTTCGTTCCGTGGCTGGCTCGTCACCCCATGTCCCGGAAGCGGAGTGTTAGGGCCGTCGGCCATCTTGATGGGACATTACATACAGGTAGTGAGAAAAAGTTAGACTTTACGCTCTTAACCATTATAACGGGATAATGGGTAAATTATATACTAACTAAGACAGAAATCACAACTCTATTTGAGCTCAGAAATTTACGAAATATTACATGCTAGCCATCAAGAACGAGATGGTGCATTCGCCTCTAGTGTTTTAGGCAGACAAAGGACAATGCAGTCAGTCGTTATTGTATCATGTATTCGAATCCAAATAGATCCTGGCAGAGGCATCAGAGCATAAAGTGTAGTTACTTAGGTATCGAGAATTATGTTCTCTGGAAGGAAAAATCTTTCTGTAACCTCAGCCGCTATCATTCTCCTATGCCGTACGAGTCCTTGAACACTAATCATAACATTTCACAGCGTGTAACCGTGAGTGGCCAGAAAAATCCGTACATATATTCCTTCCCATCTTCCTTTCTCAATAAGACAGGACAGATTTTTGCCCAGTTCAAACGAATCAATTGTAAAGACGTGGAAGCGCCGAACGCAGACAGCTGGTGGCAGTAACTCAGCAACAAGGCATTCTCGGGCGTATCCTGTTGATCAACCGACCGCCCTTTGGAGGCGCACGGGAATTGGTTGCGCCCTCCTGCAGTAGGCCCCAGTTGAAACGTGTCATTGAAAGCTCATGTGGAGGCGTTCTCGGTGCAGGTAGTGGACGAAAACAGATACTGCATGGTTGAAGCAGCCATTATATATATACTTCGATAAATGCATGGTAGACATTGTGATGTCTTACAATACATTTATTCACTACCGTTTTCGATCGTGGACCATCTTCACATCGCTAGCACCAAAATGGAAACTATGTGAAAAACTGTGAATCTCAATAAAAATTAGATTTTCATGTTAATTAGTAGTCGGATAAATTAAGTGTACTTCTGAAAAATTAGTTATTGCGACAACTTTACGTGGCATACATGTTATTTAAACTAGGAAACTATACGCCATTGATCACTTGAGAAACGTAGGAAGAACGATACTTGACGTCGCAATAAAAGCTTAACCAAGCAGAAAACAAAACGCTGAAAACATGAAAAACATGTAAGAGCAGTAGGTGCACAGCACCAATGCTCAGGAACAACAAGACCTAGTAGGCTACCACACAAGAGTTGATCAAAGAAGCTACAGGCGAAAGTCAAAGACCGTAGGTCAAAGACAAGTAACAACATATGTGTACACTCTTATACAGTCACAGAGAGATATACATGCTCTCAAATTACAATCAAATAAATATAATAACAGAAGATATAGTTCTATAAGACTTTTTTCCTCGGTATAATAATTGTTTCAGTGAAATGGTTCAAGTGGCTCTGAGCACTATCGGACTTAACTTCTGAGGTCATCAGTCCCCTGGAACTTAGAATTACTTAAACCTAACTAACCTAAGGACATCACACACATCCATGCCCGAAGCAGGATTCGAACCTGCGACCGTAGCGGTCGCGCGGTTCCAGACTGTAGCGTCTAGAACCGCTCGGCCACTCCGGCCGGCTTCAGTGAAACATTATGTAATATAATAGTCACATGACACTATCATAATGTCATAATGTCAGATGATATTGTGATGTCACACGATAAAAAAAGCGAACCAAATGGGGGAAACCATCGCATATAAAAATATACACAGACAAGAACAATATTGTGCTATACGACAGTCACATAATGTTGCTGAAATGTCACGTGATATTACAGTGTCAAACGGTAAAAACCAATTGCCTGTTTGGTACAAGTACTAAATAGGCATTCATTGTTGAACAACTTAATGACGCACCCCAACTACCACGAGTCATTGAAACAAGCAGCATCACAACAGCATGAACGTCGAATCCATACAGAGGTTGGGAGATACAAAAAATGTAATAAAATGTGGAACTGCATACTGCACACAGCACTATGTAATATAATAATCATATGACACTACTAAAAAATACAGTGATATTACAACAGACCAATGATTAGGTGAGAACTACACCAGAAGAAAAAATATACGTAGAAATGCATTTTACAAGAATACCGATGTTACTGATAGTTGCCTTATAACAGCCTTTTTATACGGTGTCTCTCAGTTTTTTTTATAAAAAGGCGTCCTACTCCTCATGGAGAGAGGCCAGAGAATCGGCCTTACAACTCGATATGTGCTATCCATGCTCGCCATAGTGGCGCATCCAGGCTTTTGCGATGCTGGGTCAGCATTTTTCTGCCCCACCCATCAGAAATTACGCAGGCAGAAACCTATTGGTGTAACAGTACCTGTGTTGATGCTCTAACCTAAGAAAACCTCGTATATAACACTGGACTCATTTAGTTTAAGATAGATTATGTGCAACCGAAATTTCTTGTCCCTCTTTCGTTTTATTTGTACTTTCCCCCCAACTGGAACATATTGTTTCACTTGATTTCAAGCAAATGAGCCGAGAGATGGGTAAGACTTTGTTTAATACAGAATATTTGGAAGAGTATTTCCAGAGTGGGTATCTGTATTAAAACCAACGTAGAGGTGCAAGGAGACGAAGTAAGAAATGGACATTTTTAAATATACTGATTTTTTACCGTGCCAGCACTGTTTCACGTAACAGTTTATATGCCTGATGTGAGCCCTTGTGTGTAGAGTTATTGTAGTGATTTCTCAATCTACATATACTACAGTTTGCTGGCCACTCCATCTTGACAATCTCATTCTACCTTCGAGATTTCTAGCGTTGAACACGCATCAAAGACAGTAGGGAACGCTGTCGGAGGTATTCCTTCCTGTGGAGTAAGGGACTCATAACTAGGGGGTGTCTGATAGGAGATTTCCAGTACCAGTTTCTTTAATAACCAAGGAAAATCTTATACTGATATAGACTACAATATAGGAATTCGAATTATCTTCAGTTTGTGTCAGAACAATGTTGCACCAGATCGTAATACAAAACATTTGAGTGCATGTATATAAGATCTTCCAATGGACTACGACGGCGAACTTACGCTTTTTGAGTTGGTTCGGTAAGATAATCGTTTCATCTTCTCTGGGGGTACTGTAATGAATAGGTATGCACCTCGGGATGTATCAACAGATGAATTATTTCCTTTGGCCAGTGAATGTACTGCTGTGGTCTGGTGTTGACGTGTGAACTTCTCGGCAGCTGCGGCATCCTTCGATTACGGCAGACTATGTCAGAAAAGTCTGAATTTCTTGCGAACACCAAACTGATATACGTGTGGTTATCGTAGCAGTTCCCCTTGAACGGCAACTGAAAGAATTAACAGAGTCTGCTTGCTCGATTGGAATTGCTTCATCCCGTAGTAATTGCCGTGATCCACAACTGATGCGGCTCTGTTTCCCGCCGATTTCCATTTCCACATAGCACATGTCCCTGTTGCAGCCTTCTCTTATTCACAGCAACGTTTGCTTGCGAAAATGACAATTAACAGGCAGCACTGTATTCATCAGCATACGCAGCAAATGGAATTCGCAGCTACCCGAAGCTGATATAACGTTGTACGAAAAAGGGAACGTGTAGGTGGAGAAGACGAGGCCGAAAAGATATGACATTTACCTATGATTCAATTTAAGTTTCACAATTCAATTCGTTGTACAATCTCGTTAAAAGAGCACCCTTGCGTTTGGTGCAGTTGTAGCAAAATGTGTCAGTATAGAAATGCGAGCATCTACTTGTTCAGCTATTACATACACATTCCTTCATCCTGTTGCTGAAAAAAAAAAAGATTAATATTACTGATAATTTGTTGTTGATGTTGTTAGTTCGAAGACTGATTTGTTGTAAATCTCCTCGCTGATATAGCTTGTACAAGTCTTTGCATACCTTCATAACTGTTACATCTATTAGAACCTGATCAATATGTGGAAGTCTAGCTATTCTTCTAAAATTTTAGTTCGCCAAACTTCTCTCCATTCCCAAATTAACTATTCCTCGATGACTTAGTATTTATTCCATGAGCCTTTTCCTTTAACAAAATTTTATTACTGAGCATTGTTGTCTCCAATTCTGTTCAGTGCATCTACAATAATTACGCGATCAACCCATATAATTGGCATTTTTTGTAGTAGCACATTTGAGAGTCTTTAGTGCTCTTATTGTCTAACCTATGTATCCTCAACGTGTCACCTCCATGTGAGAGTACATTCCAAACCAATATTTTTCAGAAAGCATTTCTTAACTCTAAGCTTTTACTGATGTTAACACATTTTCACATTTTGGTGTGTATTACCAAATTCAAAGAAGACAAAGAATTTTTAACCGCAATTTTAGAAAATATCAGTGGTTGTAAAATAATATTAACAGAATAATAAAATCAGTCTAGACCGCACAAATTTATGCTATAACACTATATCTCCTCAAAACACTTTGAGAGTCTCAGTGTTTCAGCAGCAGAATCTTTTCTACATCTCCTGGCTAGGTGGGGTCTGACATTTGTTGTTGCTGTAAGAGGCAGTAAAATCATGAAAAGAAATTTCCTGACACAACGAAAGTGTTGCATAAGATTACTTACATTCAGTTCAATTATGGCCAACAAACAGGGCCATACGTTGATGTAGCACAGATGGACGTCCAGCTCTACATCGAGGAAATACTCCTCTACAATTAACTGACGTGATGTCGCAACAGTTCCTAGAGGCTGCAGTGCATAATACCTTCCTCGAATAGTGATAAGGTCGCGAAAACGCAATGGAGGTAAACGACGGCAGTGTATGTGTACTAGCTCGGCAACCGCCGTTCTTCGCGTCCGATACTCTTTCAACTTCTCCTCAATCGGTCATTCTATACGTCACAGAACTTTCCGATGTGCAGAGACAGGCATTGGACGATAACAACGGACTGGTGTTCCGGCAGTAGTGCATTAATGGCAAAATAAAACAGTTCACAGACGCCTGGGCCAGTTCGTTTCTAATAGGTTCGTGAACGCTGGACCCCACTCGTTGCACATAATTTCGTTGCTTTCTACAGTGTGCGCTTTCTAGGATGTGTACCAAAACTCCTTTCTCTAAACACTCTATTCAGGGGCAGCAAGCTGTAAACGAGGGGACGTGTTTGACCATGTCGTCTGAAAGCTGAATAGCAAAATCTAGGCGAAGGCTAGGTTTGTTGCTGTTGGACAACATTTGCAAGTGATCATATGTTCAAAACTTGACGGACGGAATGGGTGCATGTGCAGGGGGGGGGGGGGAAGGGGAGGGGGGGGGAGAGGCGAAAGAAAACATTCCGTTTGCGACATCAGCTCGTAAAGACATGGCACCTTTGTTGAAAGGCTCGAGTAAGCGCTCGGTGTCAGGGATCGGTTACAGCTCGTGTAACAGCAGACATGATAGTATCTTCTAAATTTTTTGGGTGTACGCATTGATGAAGCTTGAACTGGAAGAAACACATTCTACATCTACATTGATACTCCGCAAGCCACCCAACGGTGTGTGGCGGAGGGCACTTTACGTGCCACTGTCATTACCTCCCTTTCCTGTTCCAGTCGCGTATGGTTCGCGGGAAGAACGACTGTCTGAAAGCCTCCGTGCGCGCTCTAATCTCTCTAATTTTACATTCGTGATCTCCTCGGGAGGTATAAGTAGGGGGAAGCAATATATTCGATACCTCATCCAGAAACGCACCCTCTCGAAACCTGGCGAGCAAGCTACACCGCGATGCAGAGCGCCTCTCTTGCAGAGTCTGCCACTTGAATTTATTAAACATCTCCGTAACGCTATCACGGTTACCAAATAACCCTGTGATGAAACGCGCCGCTCTTCTTTGGATCTTCTCTATCTCCTCCGTCAGACCGATCTGGTACGGATCCCACACTGATGAGCAATACTCAAGTATAGGTCGAACGAGTGTTTTGTAAGCCACCTCCTTTGTTGATGGACTACATTTTCTAAGCACTCTCCCAATGAATCTCAACCTGGTACTCGCCTTACCAACAATTAATTTTATATGATCATTCCACTTCAAATCGTTCCGCACGCATACTCCCAGATATTTTACAGAAGTAACTGCTACCAGTGTTTGTTCCGCGGTCACTGGCGCAGAAATACCTTCAATATACATCGAAAGATTCTTAGATTATTTTCCCAGTACTGAACTACTCAAATAATTAAATTCAGCTACTTTTACTTTTAATACAGTTGCTGTTATTTGAATCAAAGGAATCAACATCCTGACGTATTTCCGATATTTCACTTAATAATGCCTTGCGAAACAGTTTTCTGGGTAATTCATGACGTGGAAGGAAAATAAGATTTCACAAAAGCACGCGGTAAAAATTATAAATGGTTTAACGTGCAGTTCTCTTGTACCTATATAATAAGTTAAGCATTTATCTAGATGTCTCTCGTAAGTGTCGTCACGTGCACTTCTCTGATGTATTGGGAGGTATACGCTATTTCTCGATCGCATATAAACATTTTTAAAAAAATGGTGACCTTTTCAATCTGCTATAGACTATCATCAGATCCTACCCCAGATACTGTAGACGATGAAACCGAGCAGGAGACATCCATGCTTCACTCATAGGGTTCCTACAGCTGCTTCCTTTTCAATACGGTCTGAAGATAAGTCAGATTGAAAACGATCACCATTTTTAAGTAAATGGGTGCCTGTGATTAAGACTGTCTTTTAAATTTTATTAAATAATGTTTGAAGATCGATGGTATTTCCAAATATGATTATACGAAAACTGCCATCTCCATTTTGCAATGCGTAGATGGAGTCGGCCCAGACAAAACACGTGGCTCATACAACGCCTACTGTCAACGGAAAGCTTTGGTTCCAAATCTATTACAAATAAAATTAAGTTTAGAGCGGAATTTTAAGTGCTTATTTGGTAGAGCTGTCCCTGATTAGTTTAGATCGATATTCGTTTTATCTATAAGCATTAACAGGGACAGTGAAGGATGAAGAATAACGATTACTCAATCACCAAATTAATAGCGCTGCTGCATGGCGTTAACAAACACTTTGGTGCAGGACGGTACACAAGACACCAAAAGATCTTCGTGTCTTACTGTCTCCGTTATTACATGTCGATAAAATTAAAACCGCACTAAAAGATTAGGGACCACTCTATCGAAAGGGCATGTAAATTTCCGGTAAAAAACAATTTTATTTTTAATGGGAAATAAACAGACGCTTATTGTTGACACTGGGCACCCTATGAAAGACATGACGGGTCATAAATAACCCATCACAATTAGAAAGGAAATCGATATCCGTACCTACAACACCGGAACTGGAAGTGTACTTTATTACTCATAATTAAGGCGGTCAGTGGCGCAGAAATACCTTCAATATACATCGACAGATTCTTAGATTATTTTCCCAGTACTATAAAATGTCTTACTGGTGGTCATGTAAGTTACAAACTGTAATTTAAAAAAATTTATTTTCCATAGTAAAGAGTAAAGTCTGTGGCGGAGGGAGGCTCGTAGCCGGATAATTGGCATGAGTGCAGGCAGAGTGTTGTTTCTCTAGCATGCAGCAGTAGGAGGAGGTGAAGGCGGCAGGTGGAGGTGAACTCATGGCCGCCTTTTACCCCCTGGAAGGATCCCCGATATTCACTTGATATGCAGATGAGCAGACCAGGGGCCAGTGTAGAGGGTCTGGATGAAGGAAAAATCCACATCCTTGTGCGGGAGTGAACCCGGGACCTCCAGGACAGGGGTCTAGCGCTCTACTGGTATTTTTTTTTGTCCACTTCGTGACTCCCGTCTGTAATTTTTTGACACATTGCAGCTATTCTGTTACATATCCTCTACCCAACAGCCACTACTGTAAGTCTAGTCCTCCTTCACATGAGGGGAGTCTTGTTACTCAGCTGTGGAAGAGACCGTACCATTACAAGCATCTTGCACCTGTATCCAGCCTTAGTGGCTGCACTGCTAGTAAAACGTAAGGATGAGTATGTTGGGAAGGGTGTTTTGAAAGCGTGGCAATTGTCGGATGCACTGGCATGTTGAATATATATACTGACGAAACGCCAAGTGACCTTCTCCTCCATCACCAGCAACCAAAAACGTGTACAAACTGACCATTCACCTAAATTATTGTTTATTCTTCGTTCTCATAAAAAAACCAAATTGCAGACCGCAGATAAAGGTCAGTGGTTTAGGCGGTGTCAACACATCTGTTAAGAAAAACCGATTGTTTCCGGAGCCAATACCATTTCGCCACATGTCCGCAACAGGCATATCGATGCTGGTTGGACACGTAAACATTTTTCCGATTCACTAAACGCAGTTCGATGTAAAAGGTGATTAGTGGGGATCAAGTTATTGAAGGGACTATACCAAGAAGGGGCCTCTACCATGGAGAGAACAGTGGGGCTGACATTGAGCCATCTGGTCTTCCACGGGATCTGCGGCGATAATAGTACTATGGGATTGGGACAGACCACCCGCTCGCACCGTGTAAGCAAAGACTGGGTCGTAAGTACCGGCCGCTGCACTACGTTGCCAACGTAAAATACTCTAATGTGGCGTAGTGTAAAATTAAGGTCATCAACGTTAACAGGTGGAGCAACGCTCAGTGAACTGCCGAACAGTGAATGTATGTGACTCTCGGGTAGTAACCAAACTGTGGGCCGAACGTTTAAGGTAGAAGCTTTGGTCTCGGTGTCAGAGAGGCTCAAACACTCTACGATAGATGAGTTGCTCGTGCTCGCATAGCGCAACTTAAATATCTAATGTTTCGATTAAAACCACCCAAATGACTGCTGCAATATTTTTGCCATCATCGCAGGGATCTGAAACAAGTGGGAAATGCCAAATGCCTTACACAACACATAAGTATCAAAACTGCTAACTGTTTAGAGAAGTGTAACACAGTGCCATTGTGTTCAAGTATGTCCACTTAAATTTTGTCAGTTACATTTTTACAGTTAAGTGCCGCCATTTTAATAGGGAAACGATCGGCTGTGAGCCCCAATGACGTGCGCCTGTCTACTACAGTAGTCCATCGAACAGCAGTTTCATCGAAGCCCCGTGGCATAAGAATTTCACTTTTGCTCTCTTTCAGCCGTACACCAAGGCTCACTCCACGTAACTGCAGTGAGAGACAGCGAAGCATTGTGCTTCCAGAGAGAGAGAGAGAACGCATTAGGACATGGAAGGCGGGCTGCCCTGCGGCCTATCCCGACTAATTGCGATCAGAGGCGCCAGCTGACCATTAACAATTATCCCCGCCGCGCTGAGCTGAAACATGTGGGAAAGGACTACAGGAGTCTTATGGGTAAATCCGAGTATCTCCAACACACGGGCCAAATAACTACGAGAAACATAGTAAAATGCCCAGTTAAACTTCAGAAAAGCAAGGGCAAGGTGAACATAAGTGAATACAGTAATTACAATCCCATCCCGTTACTCCGCTATTGGAGTTACAATGGAGCGACCATGAAGGCAAGTCTGGTGCTCTCCAGTCACGTTCGTTAAAAGAGACGATAAACTGCTTTTGACTGCCCTCGCCACAGTTTTGTAATAAAAGGGAACACAAAAGGAAAACTTGAAAAATTTATCAGTTTTGTAAATAGTGTATCTCCAAGAATGAGAGTTACAAGTTCATGTAATACTTACCACCCGTTAACAGATCTTTTTCGGACAATGTGGTGTACGAAGCACAGCTTTTGGGTCTCACACTATGGAAAGAAAAACGAAGTAGAAGATTGATATTTTTTCTGGATCTTCTTTAAATATTATGTTCAAAGTAAACTTTTATAAATAAGTTGTCACCTTGAATTACGGTTCAATAAATTTATTAATAATAATCACCGTAAATTTAAGTAATGAACTATTAGTTTTTCTTTAATAAAGTCTTTAATATTGAAGTTTAAGTCGAAGAACCGTCTACTTCTTTGTTATGAGAGATTAATAACAGTATAAGAAATTTCAGCTCTCTATCTTTCATGGCTTTTAGCCATTGTCTGCCAGAAAATAAAAAACGGAACCTTCTGGAAATTCAATTTAAAGCACATTTCTCTACATACCCTTCCTAGTGCTAACGCATCCCAGGTCCATATCTAATTTTTGTGTTGTTCTCCCTCCCTTTCTTGCAGACATCTTCTTCTTATTTTTCGTTCTTTGGCGATTTCTGTTTCGGGAAGTCTCCTGCAGTCAATGGCAATATTTAGTCCGCCAGGCATTCCCATCAGTTCCATAACGTTAAACCTTGACACTGCACCATCATTGAGACACGGAAAGGCATTCAGCACACCTATCTTCCAAGTATTTAGTCCTCCCAGAATAGTTTTAGTATCAGTTCCCATATACTGTTGGTAAAACTCTCATATGATTTTTGAGGCCTACCATACAATTACTGCTCTAATTGTTTTGTGTCACAAAGAAATCAGAGGATAAAAGTCATAAGAAACAAACAAGTGAGAACAAAATTCTGTCCTTAACAGAGCTACGTGACATAGGAACATCATCATTTGTGGAGACGGTGTTCAATTATTCTGATTTTGGGGCTCTCTTTGGTACAATTAACTCGAAGTACGCTCTTTCTTCTTTCTGCTGAGAATTTTTAAGGCAAAAATGAAGAACTCGATTTTTTTAACTTTTTCATATACCTACTACCCTTAAAGGGTGCGGGAACAGTTTCTCCCTGCATAACCTCTTCTAACATCGCCGTACACATCGCACTCAAGAGGAGCCACAAGCGGACATAAAACTTGTTATGGAGACCGTCCGGACTAGATGATTTACGGGAAGGAGGGACAACATTAAGAGCAAACACTTTATCTGCCTGAAAGACGCCCAGAAGTTCAAACATTCTGCCACTTAGGGCTAAATGTAAAGGAGTCTCACATTGTCATTCACCGCATATAGTTCCGAGTATTATTGGTGGAGAAGGTGAACAATACCACTTTGCGCAGTCAGTTGCTGACGGCCTTCGGCAACTGTGAGATACGTGATCAAGGAGTGGCTCTGAGCACTATGGGACTTAACATCTGAGGTCATCAGTCCCCTAGAACTTAGAACTACTTAAACCTAACTAACCTAAGGACACCACACACACCCATGCCCGAGGCAGGATTCGAACCTGCGACCGTAGTGGTCGCGCCGCTCCAGACTGCAGCACCTAGAACCGCTCGGCCACCCCGGCCAGCAAGGGATTGCGAAGCAGGTGATACAAGGATGTCAGTAGTCCATCAACAAGCGACCGAGGTTTAGATTGGACCTGTAAACCTTTCATTTGATGCTACTTGATCTGCAGCAGCTTTGATCTGATAAGACTAATGTCTTGGATCGGTAGGGAGGCATAACCTGCTCGTTCGTACAGTTCACGCGGAGGAGGGCAATATAATTCGTAAATATATATCGAAATAATCAGCAACCAGTTGCAGAAAAGGAATTTAATTTCTTAAGCGGTTTCAGGCACTTAGTGCCCTTCCTCAGAAGGATTATAACTATAGCATTTTAGCACCTGTCAACAACAAGATGCATGCAGCATATTGGTTCAAATGCCTCTGAGCACAATGGGACTTAACTTCTAAGGTCATCAGTCCCCTAGAACTTAGAACTACTTAAACATAACTAACCTAAGGACATCACACACATCCATGCCCGAGGCAGTATTCAAACCTGCGACCGTAGCGGTCGCGCGGTTCCAGACTGTAGCGCCTAGAACCTCTCGGCCACCCCTCCGGCCATGCAGCATATTGCTGTGGTCATGTGGCTCATAGTGCTTTTACAAACATGGTATCAATAAGTCGAAAAACAACTTCCGACATCATGCCAGAGCTGGTACTGTAACCGAAGAAATGTGTTGCATGAAACTCATTATTGACACTCGAAAATAATGAGATAGGTCTAATCCTTCTTAAGAACGCCACTAAGTACATGAAACCACTTCAGAAATTAAATTTCTTTAATGTAAATTGTTGTTGATTATTTCAGTATATGCAACTACATTTGCTGAACATAGGTAAAATACTAAAATACTAAGTTCATAACTTTTCCTGAAGTCCCTCGCTTCAGTAGTACAGTGTAGCTTCGGCTTCGTGAAATCCGTCCATCAATCCAACAGAGAAGATTAAACGCACCACAGAGCAGAGGCAACGCTGCTACACCGCGCCATCCGTAACGTGGCAGACATTCAGCATCCATAGAGTCGGAAGCAGTTTTGCAGGTTGCTGTTCACGGTTTGCAGTGGCCGCCACAGAACAGTGGTAGCAAGAGGAAACGGGGTAACGTCATCCGCAAGAATCATACCACATAAGCAATCTACAAGAGGTAGTGATAAAAAACCTGTATCTAACGCAGAATATTTCGCCTCACTTTACGCAAACAAACTTAATGGACTCAGTTCCTTTAAACCACTACGTTGCGAAACGCAATTAAAAAAGCCACCTAGCTTGAGACACCGGCGACTCTTGCGCAAAAGATAGAAAACGCACACCACTGCATCCCCCGAACCAGACGGTGCATATAACACAACCTAGTTGAGGTCAAAAAGACTACACCCCAGCCATTTTTTCTTCTTGAATCATCAGTCTTCTGACAAGTCAGATGTGGCGAACCACGAATTCCTCTCCTCTGCCAATCTGTTCATCTTCGAGATAGCATTTGCAATCTATGTCCTAATTTATTTATTGGATATATTCCTATCTCTGTCTATCTCTACAGTTTCACTCTCTACAACTCTCTCTATAGAAGTTAATCCCCGATGTCTTAACAAATGTCTTATCACCCTGTCCCTTCTTCTTGTCAGTGTTTCCCGCATATGCCTTTCCTTTCCGATTCTTTGCAGAACCCCCACACACCTTACCTTATCAGTCCACCTAATTTTCAACATTCGTCTGTAGCACCACATCTGAAATGCTTCGATTCTTTTCTGTTCCGATTTTTCCACAGCCCATGTTTCACCACCATACAATAATGTGCTCCAAACGTACATTCTCAGAAATTTCTTCCTCAAATTAAGGCCTATGTTTGATACTATTAGACTTCTCTTGGCCAGGAATTCCCTTTTTGCCAGCGCTAGTCTGCATTTGATGTCCTCCTTGCTCCGTCCTTGGTTATTGTGCTGCCCATATAGAAGAATTCATTAACATTATCTACTTTTGGCCATCAACCCTAGTCTTAAGTTCCTCTCTGTTCTCACTTCTGATACTTCTCATTACTGCCGTCTTTCCTCGATTTATTCTCAATCCATATTCTGTACCCAATACACTCTTCATTCAATTCAGCGGACCGCGTAATTCTTTTCCACTGTCACTAATGTCAGTAATGTCACTAGCGAATCGTGTCATTGACGTCGTTTAGCATATAATTTTAATTCCGCTCCTGAATCTTTCTTTTCTTTCCATCACCGGTTCTTCATTGTATAGACTGAATAGTAGGAGCAAAATACAACTTGCCTGTTCCACAAATATTTTAATCCGAGCACTTCTCTCTTGGTCGCCCACTCTTATTATTTCCTCTTCGCTCTGTTACTTGTTTGAGCTGTTAGGCTAATAGTGCGATAATTTCCGCACTTGTCTGCTCTTGAAGTGTTCAGAATTGTGTGGTCGATCTTTTGCCGAAAGTCAGATGGTATGTTGCCAGTCTCATACATTCTATGAGTACACTCCAACGTGAATTATCATCTTGTTGGCACTCCTCCGAATGATTTTAGGAATTCTGATGGAATGTTTTTATCAATTCTGCCTTATTTGATCTTAAGTCTCCCAAAGCTCTTTCAAATTCTGATTCTAATACTGGATCCCCTATCACTTCTAAACCGACTCCTGATTCTTCTTCTATCATATCAGACAAATCTTCCCACTGATACAGGCCTCCACTGTACACTTTCCACCTATGCTCTGCATTTAGCAGTGGACATCCCGGTACGCGCTTAATGTTTCCGCCCTTGCTTTGAATTTCACCGAAGGTTGTTTTAATTTACGTATATCCTTCCAAAGATCATTACTTTTTCGATTTTTTCAAATTTTCCGTGCAACCATTTCGTCTTAGCCTCTCTGCCCTTCCCATTTATTTCATTCCTCAGCGACTGGTATTTTCTTCATTCCCGAATTTCCCTGAACATTCTTATACTTCCCTTTTACATCGATAAACTGAAGTATTTCTCCAGTTACCCATGGTTTCTTCCCAGTTACCATCTTCGTTCCAAAGTTTTTCTTTTCCAGTTTTATGATTACATTTTTAGAGATATCCATACCTCTTCAACTTTACTTGCCTACTGAGCTATTCCTTATTGCAGTCTCTATATGCCATATAGAACTTCAAGCGTATCTTTTTATTCCTTAATATTATTCCATATCCCATTTCTTTGCTTCTTAATTCTTCCTGACTAATCTCTTATATTTCATCCTATTCCTCATCACTACCTCATGTTGATCTGAGTCTGTCTGCCGATGGCTACGCTTTACAATCCAGTATCTGATTTCGTGATCTCTGTCTGACCACGATGTAATCTAACGTATCTTCCCGTATCTCCCGGCCTTTTCCAAGTATTCCTTGTGATTCTTGAATAGAGTTTTCGCTATTACTAGCTGAAATTCATTGCTAGAATCAAATACTTCAATTTCGGCAATGGGAATATCCTCATCAAAGAAAAGGGCGGTACCCGACGCACATCCGGGGCCCACATTTTAGCTCTAAATTCCAGGGAGAGCAAAACTTGTGAACGACCCTTCTTGTAAAAGCACAGTAGCAGCACAGGGACCATAAATAAAGTAACGTAACGAAGGTAGACGTAGATCTGAGTCAATTTCCTGATATTTAGGATAATAAGGGTGTTAGTTTGGGTTTTCAATTAGAATAAGAGACAAGCGAAAACGGTAATAGAAAAAATAACTTATTCCGCCCCTCGTATGTAACAATGCATAGACGAATCTCTGGGAAAAGACGGTGGATGAGGGGGGGGGGGGGGAGGGGGGCTGTTGCCGCATCTTGCTGAACCTTTATGCGTCTGTTGTTTCTTTGCAGCAGCATGATACGGCTGGATTCGTTGTTTACGCCGGCCTTGTGGCCGACCTGCAAGGTGGGAAGTTCGTTCACCACATCTGTGTCAATCAATAGCGAAGGAGGAACCACCAGCGAAAGCCATCACGTCACCAAGACAACCACATGGCTGACCGGGTATCACGGGAGACAAAACATGTGAAACTATTCCGTGTATCGATTCTTTAAGAGCAAGGAATTAGACCCACCGTCAGGATTACCAGACAAGGAAGCATGGGGCTTTGGTAGCTCAACAGGTGGAACGAACGGGACAGGCGATAAGGGAATCAACACCAAGTGTTCCGACCGCTTGAGAGATCAGAGGAAACACCTGCGGAAGCCGTACAAGAATCGTGCATCTCAACTCTCTGTTCTTTAGCCCTGACTCCATCCCCACCATGCAGAACATCGCCACCACGCACGAGCTTTCGAGGGGTGGGCGAAGCAAGAGAGAGGGTGAACAACAACACGACACCACACTTGAGCAGTCTTCCAGGGGACAATCACATCAGAAACCATCTTTGGCGGTAACGCCGGAAAATCACCCATAGCGAAATTTAGTAGTGTCCGGTGGGCGTCATTAGCAGAAGATTTCCCAGCTCTTAATTTACTGCCACTGGGAACAAGGCCTGGCACCATTAATTTACACTACTGTTCAAGAGAAGATCGCAAAACAGAGACTCTCCGCCGATAATTGGTATGAAGATGCCACTCTCGGTACGGAAGAAACAGGTCCCCATCTGGCCAGTGTATGGAACGTCCATGCGGTAAGAACATATTCGTAAGTGAGACGAAATTGTTTGACCTGAATTTCTACGGAACGAATGCTATTGTAACACTGAAGTCTGTGCTGGCTGAACCATGTTTTTAACCTATACGTATTTAAGCGGAACATCTTTAGACCAAACATCTACCTCGGGAAGCAGGTTGAACACACGAACGTTTGTGTATTCAACATCGGCTTGCCCAAGGAGGACTACATTGAAAACCTCTTTGGCGGGAAGAAACTCGAGAAACATTTTTAAGCAGTAATTTTTCGACATGTGATGATTCCCAAATTCAATAAAGAAAAAATAGAGTTTGTTGTCAAAGTACGCTGTGTGTGCCTGATCCGAAGTCAGACCAGACGTATTCGCCAACCAACAGTGGATTTCCAGAGTACTTGGCTGCACAAAAGAAAAACTCACCGTACCTTTAAGCGGAACAGTGCTGGACGCCATGTGAACAAAAGAAGCGGGCAACGGCTGCTAACAAGAGCACACTTAAACTAAGCCAAAGAGGAATTCGATACAGTGTATTCACTCACAAAGCACAAAACTTCCAATACACGTAGCGCTGAGGCGGAGCACAATAAAATAGCGTCCTTTATGGCGTCGCAAGCTGATCTGTTAGACAAGTACGGCCAGTTCTCTAGTCCATAGACGAATTTTTATTTAAACTGATTTTCTGTAAAATGCCCTGGCCCATTCATTGTGACAATAGAAAAAGCAACAGATTTATTGTTCAGTTGTTGATTCTTGTGACTTTTGCTGAGCATAACAAGCGCAAAACTCAACATATGAAATTAAAGATCACAATACTTATCACCTGAATACAAAATTTTCGTAAGAGTTGCAATACACCACTGGAAACTGAACACGCTCAGCTGAGATGCGCTCAGAGTTATTACCAGGTGGAAATTACTGCTAGGTAGGAGAATTCAGTAGTTGTGCTAAAGCGAACGTATGTCATTTCGCCACGGGCTGAATGGCGCACTTTGCAGAACTTCGAACCAACAGAAGCTGCAGTACATTACCAGAAGGTGCGGGAGGTAGTGATCAAGTGATGTGTCAGAGTAGCAATTTGCCGGTAATATGTGGTTTCTCCAGCGTTCAGAAACTTAAGACTAAGTTAAGTCCACCGCATACACTCTCATGTTTTCTGAACGGGCCTTTGCGGGAGGGAATCTGGGTGCAGTTGTCAGAGCATGTCCTTTCTGAAGGAATAATAGGAGAAACCGAATAATAAAAATCCATTCAATCGGTTGTTGGATTACAGTCAACAAATTCGGTTGTAGCTACATGTGTCGCTTGAACTGTATTGTATCTGTCGGTTGGATTATTATTCATTTACTTTTTACGAGGAAAACACTCGATGGTAGCAATCGAATGAAAAGATTTGACGCCGTTGTAGCTTTGCATATTGACTGGATTATTCATTCTTTGTTTTCAAGTGAAAACAGTCAGTAGGTTTTCTGTCGGTTGAACCTTATGTTCATCCCTTTAATTGAAACCACTCTTAGTGTTTTAGATGACCGAGTTATTCATTCATTCTTCAGAGTGCAACCAACCTAAAATAATTTAATTAGTTAAATTAAAGCACTACCACACATTACTGACGGAGGGTGGTCCTAAGGGAAGACATATCTCAGGGGTATGCCAAAATTAAACAAAAATTATATACTAACTGGAGTAATTTTTCTTTTCTTCATTTCGAAATAATTCATGTATTGTTGTGGATTAAGGTGTTCCAGGTGCCATTAACGCGTGACTAATTATCCTGACGTATCGCTGGGGTAATCCTGCCATCACTTATATTGCCGACCCCAGACAAAAGCTTCGAAAACCTCGGACATCTGGGACAAATTGGATTAGATTCCTTTTAGCACTGAGGTGGATGACCTCACATTTTTCTTTATTTGGGGTCAATTGCCAGTTGTCGAAAAAATACAGGTATCTTTTCTAAATCGTTTTGCGACATTTTTCTATCTTCCGGTAATTTTATTAGGCTATAAACGGCAGCATCATCTGCATGCCACCTAAGACGGCTGCTCAGATTTTTTACTAAACAGATAAGAAATAGCAGAGGGTCTATAACACTACCTTGTGAAACCCCAGAAATCACTTTGTTTTACTCGATGACTTTCCGTCAGTTAGTATGAACTTTGATGTACCTGAGAGGAAGTCACGAATCCAGTCATAGAGCTGAGACGATATTCCATTAGCATGCAGTTTCACTACAAGGCGCTTGTGTGGTATAGTGTCAAAACCCTTCAAGTCTAGAAATACGGAATCAATTTGCAATCCCTGGTCAATAGTGCTTAACACTTCGTATGAGTAAAGAGATACTTGTGTTTCACAAGAACGATGTCTTCTAAATCCATGTAGACTGTGTGTCAATAGACCGTTCTCTTCGAGGCAATCATAATGTTCGAACACAATAGGTGTTCCTAAATCCTGCAACATATTGACGTTAATCATATGAGACTGCTATTTAGTCGATTACTCCTACTACCTTTCTTGAATACTGATGTGACCCGTGCAGCTTCCCAGTCATTGGGTACGGATCTTTCGTCGAGAGAGCAGTTGTATATGATTGTTAAGTATGGAGCTATTCCATCAGCATAATCTGAAAGAAACCCAATTTGTATACAGTCTCGACCGGAAGGATTGCTTCTATTAAGTGATTTAGGTTGCTTCACTACACCGAGGATATCAACTTGTAAGTTGGCATCTGTTCTTGATCAGAGTTCTGGAATATTTACTTCATCTTCTTTTGTGAAGGTCTTCCTGAAGGCTGTGTCTAGTGACTCTTCTTTGGCAGCACTGTCTTCGGTAGTATCTCCATTAATATCGCGCAGGTAAAGCATTGATTATGTCTTGCCTCTAGCATATTTTTCATACGATAAAAATCAGTTAGGATTTTGTACCAAGTTACTCATTTGGAAAAATACCCTTACAGTAACAGCATAATGATACAGGTGAAATGAGCATATAATTCAGGATAAATATTTTACAATAAACATACCGAAAAAAGTTTTGCAACACCTCGGTTCTGAAAGGTCCGGAACCTGTACAGAAAATTGGAATAGAGATCAACATAAACATCTTTTCTGACGTTTTTATTCCTCATGAAAACCACAAATTGCATGTCGTACCACCATACAGCGAGACCTTCAGTGATATTGGTTCAGATTGCTGTACACACCGGTACCTCTAGTACCCAGTAGCACGTCTTCTTGCACTGATGAAAGTCTGTATTCGTCGTGGCATACTATCCACAAGTTCATCAAGGCACTGTCAGTCCAGATTGTACCACTCCTCAACGGCGATTCGGCGTTGATCCCTCAGAGTGGTTAGTGGATCACGTCGTACATAAACAGCCCTTTTGACTCTATCCCAGGAATGTTCAATAGGGTTCATGTCTGGAGACCATGCAGGCCAGTCAAGTCGAGCGATCCCGTTATCCTGAAAGAAGTCATTCACAAGATGTGCGCGATGGGGGCGCGAATTGTCGTCCATGAGGAAGATTTCCTCGCCAACATGCTGCCGATTGGTTGCACTATCGGTCGGACGACGGCATTCACGTATCGTACAGCCGTTACGGCGCCTTCCATGACCAGCGCCGTACGTCGGTCTCACGTAATGCCACCCCAAAACAGCAGGGAACCTCCACCGTGCTGTACTTGCTGGGCAGTGTGTCTAAGGCGTTCAGCCTGACTGGGATGCCCCCAACAGGTCACTGACGATTGTCTGGTTAAGGCATATGCGACACTCATCGGTGAAGAAAACGTGATGCCAATCCTGAGCGATCCATTGGGCATGTTGTTGATCCAATCTGTACCGTGCTGCATGATGTCGCGGTTGCAAAAATGGACGCTGCCATGGTCGTCGGGGGTGAAGTTGCGCATCGTACAGCCTATCGCACACAGCTTGAGTCATAACACGACGTCTTGTGGCTGCACGAAAATCATTATCGCTGTCAGGGTTCCTCCGAGCCATAATCCATGGGAGGCGGTCATCCACTGCAATAATATCCCTTGGGTGGCCAGAGTGAGGCATTTCATCGATTATTCCAGTCTTTCGGTATCTCCTCCATGTCCGAACAACATCGCTTTGGCTCACTCCCAACATACTGCATAGACACTTCCCTTGTTGAGAGCCCTTCATGGCACGAAGTCACAATGCGGACGCGATCGAACCTCGGTATAGACAGTCTAGGCATGGCTGAACAACAGACAACACGAACCGTATACCTACTTCCTGGTGGAATGACTGCAACTGTTCGGCTGTCGGACCCCCTCCGTCCAACGGGCGCTGCTCATGCATGGTTGTTTACATCTTTGGGCGGGTTTAGTGACATCTCTGAACATTCAAAGGGACTTTGATACAATATCCACACTCAACGTCTATGTTCAAGATTTCTGGGAATCGGGATGACGCAAAACATTTTTGATGTGTGTAGTTAAATCCAGCACAAGTAGGTGTCCGGGATTACTTCCGAAAAATTCGGGACGAAGCAAGAAAGGGGCTACGGGGGAGGGGTGGTCACCTCGAATATATGCGCCGTGTGTAGCGCACAGGTTATCTAAGGGATATTCCTTTTCCACGTCCGGCATAGAACGTCCTCAATAGTGTGCTGTTGCTGCTCGCAGTTCGTTCAAGTCCGCCCCAAGAAAAAAATATTATGGGGTTCCGCAGGTCTTGGGTGTTAGATCAGGTCTGTACCAACCATTCCACTCATTGTGCCGGCTGCTGGAGGGTGGCCAGTCAATAACCAACATGGTACAGTAAGAAAAAGTATCAGCTTTATTTGTATGTGAACAGTATGCCTTAAAGCTAACCTTTCTACCTACTCCGATTTCTAAACCACATGTGATGAAAGTTATAAAGATCATTTTGGAAGATACTGTACTGGTATAGAAGAGCGTCTAATCGTGCTCGCACCTAAGTTTTTTTATGGGCTACAAGGAAGAAATTACCTATGGTTCTGTCCTTCTTTAATGTACTTTAACTAAGGCTGATTAGAGTCTACATGCAATCACTCGAATTTCCACAGACACGAATAAAGGTCAAGATTCACCCCGGTCAGTTGCATAAAAGTCCCTCCAATATGCCTCCGGACGCCCTCAAAATTAGGAACAATCTGCGGAAATGTGGACGTAATGCAGCCCTGATTGTGGATGCAAAGATGACCGCAATGGCTCCCTTACTGATATATGAGGAAGAAAGAACTCTTGGCTCGTTTTAGTGACAGTCTGCATTCCGATCTGTACGCACTGTTGTATGATGATGACCACAAATGTGAAGTCATTTGAATATTTAGCCATTTATTTGTGCGTTAGGTAAATATTATTACAGAAAATTACGTCACCTGCTGCATAACCCTCTCCCCCCTCCCCCTCCCCCCCTCCCCCCCCCCCCCACGACGTTTTCAGTTTTACAGGTAATTTCATAGCTATTAAAATTTCACGAGCCTAAATTTTCAGGTTTCTCTATATGACTTTAGGAATCTGTGTGGGGCTAGGAAAGATTATTTAATATTAGTCCGTTTTAAAAGCGTTTTATATTAAACAGTTTCCCTATTGAAATAGTTATTTTGTGCTATTTAGTCTTGTGTGTGTGACATTTTTCAACTGATTTCAAACATTTCGGTGGGTTTACAACACAGACTTGTGGTAGACTTCACGTTTATTTCAGTTTATTAACAATTGAGTGGACCAATATGTCGCTTCCCCGTAGGAATATCTCGCAGGAAGACTGGAAATATAAAAGCGAGAGAGACTCGGACTCTCAGGGAAGGTTAGCAGCAATTATTAATTGCGAAACCTTCGCGGCTGGAAATAGAAAACAGGTAAGCAGCAGTGGTACGGTACCTAGTTTCCACCACAAAGAAAAACAAAGCGAGTTAATACTGAATTGTCATGCAGTTCTGAGCTAAGATGAAAGTTGCAAGTATATAACTTATCGGGAAGTTAGTTCAGAATCAGTTGCAAAGTTTGTACCGAACAGACAGACAGGCAGACCGAAAACAAAGTACCCTCCTCCACTCACCGGACTCGAAAGCGAAATGACATTGCAGTGTTAACCAGTTCTTACTTCTTACACCAAGTACTTACTCTCCACGAGATACCAGGAAAGAAAGCGAGTTAATATTACAGTGCCACCCAGTTCTGAGCTATGTTGAAAGTTGCAAGTGCTAGCTTATCGGGAAGCTATTTGAAAGCCACTTGAAAAATTTGTACCGAAAAAAAACAGCCAATAAAAGAACGTAACAAAAGGCTGTTAAAAATGATTGTTCATTTATATATAAACTGATCTACAGTGGAGCACTAGGTATTAAACTTTGAAAATAAACAAATAACTCATACTTAATGCCACCTGTAGGAAAATTCGTTTTTCAGTAAATAAATACATACAATCTGAATATATTTCATTTAGAGAAATATACTTTTGATTTACGTGTCTTTGAAATAAGATGCTTTATCTGGCTCTAAAGAAGTTGTCAGCCATAGTTATGGTTCATGTATAACAGCATAGGCTGAGAAAGATGTAAGTAAAATCTCTCAAACACGTCGAGTGAGTGAAAACATTCATATAACAGCGGCAGCCGACTTAGACTTGTTTCAGTCGGTTTTCTCACACTGAGTAAAACCACTCAACCGCGGTGAGTGAGTGAAATCATTCATAAAGCTGACATGGCCTCAGAGGTTCGTTTCGTCCGGTTGTTTCATTCGAATAAAAAACCGTCCGAACGGAAAAATAATCGATTGAGTTATCGATAGTAAAAAACAGTCGATTTTTCCATCATTAGACACATTTACGTGGAGACAAGCGACACCAGAACGAAGCCAACCACGCCATGTGCCAAAATGCGTGCATGAGTTTTCAAACGTCAAAGAAGAGGAACCACCTTATTAAACTTAAATTTATATTCCTACGGAATATTTTCCCCTTGGTTACAACTAAAAGCTGGTGTATTTCACTGATATAATATAAATTTTATTTCGATGTCCCCATAACTTTACAAAGGAAAACCGGATGGTAAAGAGACGGTCATGGCCATATTCCTTACACGTTACAGAGAGTATCCTGGAATCTCATCTTCGATACGGCCATTATTAGAGAATTTCGCAGTTTCTCTGAAACAACGACACACATCAGAATCCACTGAAATTTTGAATCCTTCCTTGTTTCTAAGAGGCACCTTGGAACTGGAAACGTCCTGTCTTGCGTCGCTTGGCGCCTAGGAAGGGTGATAACCTCTGTATAACGAAAACATTATCTTCTTTCTTTGGACAGCAATCAGAACTTGGACGCTGCCTTTTTCAGCGTTGGAGACTTACAAAAATCTAGTCACTCCAGAGATTTGTCCTAGACTCATTGTCGGGATCTCGGCTGCTGGCAATTACGTGGAGCATTTAGAATACACCTACGGTTCCGCATTCAGTTATATGCTGGTTACAGTTGTGCTTTCATTACGTTTAACGAAGATAAATAACGATGACCACGATGAAGTGTCACTCTTTCAGCACAGCCAACTGTTTCGGACAAGAGCGTTGCAGTGGCCTGATGGAAGCCCGCATGCCACATTTGACATTGTCATGTTGTAAGAACACATCCCAGACAGTCACCTTGTCTCTTCTACATGATATCCCACAGATCTGTCGTTTATCTGGACAGGCCGTCTACAACAGTACCTGCACCGTAGAGGTTATGTTTAACTGCTGGCTTTCGTGGCCGTTGACACTGAAGTTAAAATCTTCTGTTTTATTAGGCCAAGTCATGTTTCTTCTAAAATGATCGACTTTTCGACCCCTCTGCTGGGATCTTCCTCAGGGTCTTCTGGTGTCCACTACTACCAGAACACTGAAGTAGTGGACACCTGAAGATCCTGAGGAAGATCCCAGCAGAGGAGTCGAAACTTCGATCATTTTAGAAGAAACATGACGCGGCCTAATAAACCAGAAGGTTTTTAGCTTCACCATACATTGTCCGCCACTCTGCAACCACAACTTCTTTAATAATTTACTAACAGTGTTTATTTCCCTATCAGTGTCAGTTTTTCGTGTATGATTGTCTGCAGTGAATTCTTGCTGCAACCGTACTTTTGTAAACGCTGTTCTTAGAAATGCGAAAGTCGATTCCATTAATGTACAAATATTTGTAGTGACAACAATTTTGATTGTGTCTTTAACCTCTGTCAACCTCATTAGTTTCTTAATTATTCATTTCAGAACTTCCTGTAAATAAGGCCCAAATCTATTGCCTTACGTGGTCAAGACAGTTTGGAAATCATAATTTTTCCCATCCTCTTCACATGACTTAAACAAAATAATTCTCTACCAAGCTAAAACCATCAGACAGTTACACAACGGTTAACTAAGGGCATAGACATCAATGTGGCTCTAATAAGGCTACGTAAATGCTGTCTCATTCGAGGCCAGGAACCTGAAGCGAATTCCTACGATGACCTTAACTGTCGAGGTACCACTAGATGCAAAAGCATCTGTAAATCAGACTCACATCAGATGTACAACAGTGTTTTCAGTAGATATTGGCTAAAACGTAACGCAATGCCTAACCACTTTAGCCAGTAGGGCTAAATACAACATTTTGGATGACAAGATGTGTCTTACCGTTATGTACTTTTACTTGCAAGGTACAGCTTAACAGTGGTTCTAAAAAGTTCAGTGGTCTTCTCGTCAAGGCATGTCTTGACTTCCACGTATTTTCTTTTTAATGGAGAATACTACGAACAAACGGAGGGAGTCGCCATGGGTAGCCCACTCTCACCGGTGGTAGCGAATTTGTACATGGAGAACTTCGAGGAGGAAGCCCTGTCGTCATCCGTATGGAAACCTACTTGCTTTTTCCGTTACGTGGACGACACGTTCGTCATCTGGCCACATGGTATGGATAAACTCCTTGACTTCCTCACACATCTAAACTCCATACACCCCAGCATCAAATTCACTATGGAGACTGAAACGGAGGGTAAATTACCTTTCCTTGACGTCTTGGTCAAGAGAAGGGCTGACGGCACCCTAGGTCATGGGGTGTATCGGAAGACTACGCACACTGATCTGTATTTGCACTCAGACAGCTGCCACCACCCTTCACAGAGGAATGGGGTACTTAAAACTCTAGTACATAGGGCGCGCACTATCTCTGACGCAGAGAGTCTACCCCAGGAATTGGAACATCTGAGAACTGTATTTCGAAAAAATGGGTACTCAGAGTGGCAGATTCAACGTGCTCTCCGCCCAACCACTGCAGCACAACCTGGTGGGATGGATGAAGTCACGAGGGAGGAGGTAGGCACTGCATTTATTCCATACACAGGCGCACTCTCGGGGAAAATCGCCGGCATTCTGAAGAAACACCGGGTCGGAACTGTGTTTTGTCCTCCAAATAAAACTCGTGCACTGGTGGGGAGCGCCAAAGATGACCTGGGTTTGAGGAAGGCCGGCGTGTACCAGATTCCGTGTTAATGTGGCAAGTCGTATATTGGTCAGACGATGCGTACCGTCGAGGATCGATGCCGTGAACACCAGAGGCACACTCGACTGATGTATCCGAGCAAGTCGGCGGTCGCTGAACATTGTTTGTCGGAAAATCACGCCATGGAGTATGACCGCACGAGGATTCTGGTACAGACGTCGAGATACTGGGACAGCGTTGTTAGAGAGGCCATCGAAATTCGCACCAATGACGACCTCATAAACCGTGACTGTGGTTATAATCTTAGCAAGGCTTGGGAACCGGCGATCGGGTTAATCAAGAGTAAATCGAGCAAACGTATAGTTGTGACGACCACGGCGGACAGAGCCATCACACCGACGTCATCTCAGACGCCGTCGCAATCTGTTCCACCGCGCGACCGTGGCGCGGGGCGCGGACGGCGGAGGGAGCGCGCCGCGGGCGGAGGGTATTTAAATCAGCCGCCGCCGCGACCGAACCCAGTTCCCTCTGAGCAGCCATAGCGTACGGATCTCCGTGCCGGCACGTTCACAGGAGCTCAGTCCGTCAGTTCACCTGATGATGGTGACATGTATGATCGCCGAAATATTGTGCCCGTTGGACACTATAGACCGGCAGCATACCCGTGGATATTTTGATTATCAAATACGCCGGGAGAAACTCAAGAATCACACTATAATTGCTGTACCACGCCAACATTAGGATTACACGCGTCTGGGATGAGATGTTCCCGGGGGGTCCACTGGGGCCGAACCACACAATAACCCTGGGATCGGTGTGGGGCCGCCGTGGGGTGAGTGGACTGCTGTAGCCCGTTGTGAGGTTGTGTACCACTGAGAACTACGGCAGGGACGCAACCTTTCAGTCGTTTCTAGGTCCCCAGTTCCATACATATATACATAGCAAAACGGACTGTTCAGATGGTGGAGGAATGGAACAGTCAATTTTATGGTGTCTCATAAATCGTTCAAGCAATTACTGCGCTGCAGGTAAACGCGTTTTCTTCATTTTTATATAACTAGCACATGGCTGCAAAATTATGAAACTGGAACAGAGAGTAGTTTTTAACTGTAACTCGACTAAAATTAGTATGGGAAAATAGAATATATGTAAAATTCAACGAAAATTGGGGAAAGCTCAGTTCTTCACAGACTTAGAGGGAGCGAATAAATCTAGATCCAGTCGGAAATAAGATAATGGTATAGTTAAGAAGCATGTAGAATCCGTAGAAGGTAAGTATGTGTGTGGAGGCGGTGCCATTGATAAGTCTTCATCACGTGTGTACGTGTGCGGTGGTGCTTTTATCTCTGTCATCGTTATCTTACATGTGTGATATGTGGAACGTGATCTCGGCACGTGTCGGCATTAGGAGGCTCCCGGCCGTTACTGGCGACCATGCCTGTCGAATCCTGCTTTGATTATTGAACTATGTGCGCTCGGCGGCTGCTGAACAGAACGTACACTATGTGATAAAAAGTATCCGGACACCACCCCAAAACATACGTTTTTCATATCAGGTGCATTGTGCTGCCACGTACTGCCAGGAACTCCATATCAGCGCACTCAATAGTCATTAGACATCAAAAGAGAGAGCAATGGGGCACTCCGCAGAGCTCACGGACTTTGAGCGTGGTCAGGTGATGTGGTGTCACTTGTGTCATGTCTGTAAGCGATATTTCCACACTCCTAAACCCCCTAGGTCCGATGTGATAGTGAAGTGGGAAAGTGAAGGGATACGTGCAGCACAAAAGCGTAGAGGTCCACCTCGTCTGCTGACTGACAGAGACCACCGACAGTTGAAGAGGGTCGTAATGTGTAATAGGCAGACTTCTATCCAGACTGTCACACAGGAATTCCACACTGCATCAGGCTCCACTGCAAGTACTATGACAGTTAGTCGGGAGGTGTGAAATCTTTGATTTCATGGTCTAGCGGCTGCTCATAAGCCACACATCACGCCGGTAAATGCCAAACGATGCCTCGCTTGGTGTAAGGAGCGCACACACTGGACAACAGTCAAAAACGTTGTGTGGAGTAAGGAATCACGGTACACAATGTGGCAATCCGATGGCGGGGTCTGGTTATGGTGAAAGCCCTGTGAACTTCATCTCCCAGCTTATGTAGTGCCAACAGTAAAATTCGAAGGTGGTGGTGTTATGGTGTGGTCGTGATTTTCATGGCAGGGGCTTGCATCCTTTGTGGTTTTGCGTGGCACTGTCACAGCACAGGCCTACATTGATGTTTTAAGTCTCTCCTTGCTTCCCACTGTTGAAGACCAATTAGGGATGGTGACTGCATCTTGCAACACGATCGAGCACCTGTTCATAATGCACGGCCTATGGCGGACAATAACATCCCCGTAATGAACTGGCCTGTACAGAGTCCTGATAGGAATCCTATAGAACACCTTTGGGATGTTTTAGAACGCCGACTTCGTGCCAGGCCTCAACGACCTGCGTCAGTACCTCTCCTCAGCGCAGCCCTCAGTGAAGAATGGGCTACCATTCCCCATGAAACCTTCCAGCATCTGATTGAACGTTTGCCTGCCAGAGTGGAAGCTGTCATCAAGGCTATGGGTGGGCCAACACGATATTGAATTCCAGCATTACCGATGGAGGGCGCCACGAACTTGTAAGCCATTTTCAGCTAGGTGTCCGAATACTTTTGATCACATTGTGTAGCTGCGACGATGGCGATGGGCAGTTGTAACGGAAATCTAAATAAATAGTATATAAATTGAGATGCTGGTTGTATGTTTCCATGCATTGTTGGGAACTCCACAAAGAAATATTTGTAAACGTAAGAATTTGTTAGCGATTGGAGTACAGTTCTCAGCAACTTGGCTGCAGTGTCCAGCGCGGAAACGTGGGACCATTGATGTGCACAAGCTCTGTCGATGAGACAGAGGTAGGAAACGTGCTCGTGGCACTGGGGGAATGCTGTGGACGGAATCCTCCAGCGCGGGATGGTGGCTCGGCTCTTTGAAAAGATTGAGCCAAGTTGATTTCTGTTGCGGTGCAAAGAGGCGGGCAGCAGCGGTGGCCGGCTACCGCATAAACCCCGGCGCTGGATAGCCTCGGACGAGCTTCCTCCGAGCAAGACTCGGTTCCCTGGCAGAGGCAGCAGCCGCCTGAGGAAGACAGCGGATCCCTGAGTCGCCTTCCGGGCCGTTGGCTCTTGCCATGCAAGAGGCTGCGGAGTTAACGCTGCGGAGCTCGCCCCACTCGCTGGTGCCCTACTTGTCATCTGGCGTAAATTCTGCCAGTTGCCTTGAACGGATTTTACAGGAGTGGCGGAGGACTGTTCAGATATGAGGAACGCATTTTATGTCTCTTCCTGTTTTATTTCTTGACTTTAAGAGGCAGCGAGTGGGCGATTTCACAGATATGAGAGCAGAGGCGTCGTGTGATGCTCCAGCTGGTCATGTAGCATGCAGCAGTGAAGTCGTAAGTGTGATCCACAGTATGGCGATAACTGCTCACCGTTTAACACTGAAAAATTGTAATATCTTATTAACAAATAGCCGCATAGTTGACGGTCGCACTCAAGGACCGAGGAATAAATCTCTCAATACTTCCACGGTTTTAAAGAATTTCTTCACGAGTCCACAGCAGTTACGTCTCCGGTAATGATACCTTGACAGTATTCCCTTTTCTGTACCAAATTTGGACCCTTGAATCAACGACAAGATCTGATACTGTTACTAAATGATTAGGTATTGAGCACGCTTTCATGGCACATCGGGATATATGAAGAAGTCTGTAATATGTGTTAAAGTACTGAAAAATTAGGCGGCATATGTGGCCCAGCGGTTCTAGGCGCTTCAGTCTGGAACCGCGGGACCGCTACGGTCGCAAGTTCGAATCCTGCCTCGGGCATGGATGTGTGTGACGTCCTTAGGTTAGTTAGGTTTAAGTAGTTCTAAGTTCTAGGGGACTGATGATCTTAGATGTTAAGTCCCATAGTGCTCAGAGCCATTTGAACCATTTGAGCTGAAAAATTGAAACCACAAGGTCGGACCTTTGCAGCACAACTTAAAACTGTAGCTGATTATCTCTTGGAGAGAACACACTTGCAACGCAAATGTAAACTGCTCCACGTATTGCCGCTTAACAGCAAGAAGCACGAATCACACAAGAGCTATCTTTCGATATACTGAGGACTGTAGTAGGCGTTTCGATGTTCTGTGCAGCCTAGACCTCGCTTCTACTGAGTGTTAGTTGCACGCAAAGAAGAGGATACACTCTTTGCTGAAAGCCATTTATAATACTATAAATTCTGCTGAAAGCACTTTGTTTCTATAAGCAACGTCGCCACTGACAATTTATAATACGGGCTGAACATAAAGGCGTAAGGCTTAGAAATTATTTCAGGACAACATAATTTAGGACTAGAGATAAACTCCAATATTGTCAGTAAATGAGCTCAATTTTCAATAACAGAAACATTTCCTCCAAGGAACCTAGTGGAATTGGTTGGTTGGTTGTTTTTGGGGGGAAGGAGACCAGACAGCGAGGTCATCGGTCTCATCGGATTAGGGAAGGAAGTCGGCCGTGCCCTTTGAAAGGAACCATCCCGGCATTTGCCTGGAGCGATTTAGGGAAATCACGGAAAACCGAAATCAGGATGGCCGGACGCGGGATTGAACCGTCGTCCTTCCGAATGCGAGTCCAGTATGCTAACCACTGCGCCACCTCGCTCGGTACTAGTGGAATGACGTAACCACGTATTCTCCAAAACAGACAAATTACCCCATATGGCCTCAAGTCTATGTAAAACTGTTTAATGAGTGAGAAAGTAAAACGGAGAGCGATTAATATTTACAGATGACTCGATATTAAGCAGAAACTAATCCCCACTATATCAGATAAAGACGCGTACCAGACAAAAAAAGTGTCCGAAAGAACAGACACCACCCATTAATACTTTATAACTGATTATCCTCGATGAACCATGAATCCTCCTTGTTCAGTGCGGATGCACAGTTATGTCCGACCTCTTGCATGACTCTTTAAGTAGCGAGCATAGCGTACAGGGACGGGACCAACGGATAGGTGGTGCTAGGTGGAAATGTGGGTTGGTTGAGAGGCATGGCGAGACAGTCCGACTGCGATAAACACCATGTACGGGTGACGCAGTGGTTACTCCAACTGCCTACTAACTAGGAGATCACAGGTTCGAACCCTGGTCTGGTACACATTTTCACTGGTCGCTGCTGACTACGCGTAAGGTCACGGTGCAGCTGACATGATAGTTCCTTTCCTTTCCCCCACTACCTTCAGTTTACGTAATTAATCTTTATCTCCTTTGCAATTCTTTTCATTAACTCACTATATCTTCAGTTTACATAAATAATCTTTATCTTCGTGCAATTCGTTGCATTAACTCACTATTTCTATACTGAACCTTTGCATGCAGATTTTCAATTTTTTTTTTTTTTTTGGTTCTCTACCACATTCTGACAATCCACTCTTCGACTCGAACCATGTCACTTTCGTTAATTACTTCATCTTCATTTCATGGCTACCTCCGCCTTTACAGTCCTCTCCGATATATCCCAATTAGGGGCTAAGCAATGGAGAGTTTACCATGACAATTTTTCAAGGATCGTGTTCTAATAGTGCACACTGCGTTTCTTTAATGTCGTGGTTCCCAATGCCTTACGAGTCGTTTAACATTCCATTTGGTTTCACCCCAAAACGTTCTCTTTTTCTGCACTCTCTTTGGCAAAGCCTTTGGGAAAGCATGATTTCCAGTGTACAACAGATATACCTCTTATACTTAACATTTTTTAAAACTGGATGATGAGTTTCGACGTACTTTTTGGTCTTCCTCAGATCTATGAATTATTCACTGAATCTTTGGAAACTCATGGCCTGCGCTTCGCAGTAACTGGTAATTAATGGATGTGTAGATGATAAGGAAAGGGTCGAAGCGTGTTATCAAATGAAATAACAAGTTACCTGAATACTGTCTGTCACTTTATTACTCTGAAACAGTGAAATGAGTATCCAAGCGTGAAGCTGAAAGCCATCTCTGTAAAGATCTTTGTTACAGGCAACAGGGGACAAGAAGGAAACCGACAGATACGTGTGTTACAACGATCAGACCGATGCCACCGCAGTCTACAGTAAAAGTGATTTAACAAAACCGCAGCTGTCTGTACGATGTGTTTCTGGTTGTAAGCTTACGAAGGCGTCAACATATGCTACGGGTAACGTAGTCGGTTGATTAATAGCAAGCAGCGGAGCTATTAGCACATTCTGTTACTTCAGTGTTCTTATATAATACTACAGAATTTCTTTGAATAAAGACGCTCTATAACTAAGTACATAAATCAAGATAATACGAGGGCAAATGTTTTTACAACCTTCGCACAGATGTGTTGCGCAGTGTCTCTAGTATGACAGTCCATCGTGTCACGTCGCACTTGTCAGTACTGAGAGCACAGTGACCACTTAAAGATGATCAGAACAGTTGCCTATTTGAAACGCCGTCATCCAGAGTGTCAGCCCAGTGCCTTCCCACTACGCCGCCTTGCTGGGTTGGGAAATTCTAAACTTCTATGAGAAGGTTTGTTATAGAATCATTCTGAAATTTTCGTTGCCTCAGTACCCTCGATGTCTCTTGAGCAAATCAACACGCAGTTCCCTAAGTATCCGTCGAATAAGAGTCATGCTTGTCGTATCATCACTTGAGTATTGATTTCTTTCGTGGGACATAACCATTCCTTCAGTGTAGTAAGCCTGTGTCGACTACAAACGAATAAGGAAAAATTATTTCAAGCGTTACCTTCTCTTCAATATTGACAGGCGCTTTTTAAGGAAATTATGTTACGTTATGCAATTATTTTTGCGCATATCATTCTCCTGATCTCTGTAACTTTTTATGTGGATTATAGCATCGTACTGTTCGCCGCTACTATGCTGAAATGAGATCTACGACCTATTATTCTGTCTTCGGCTAAGCAGTGGTTTGGGCTTTGAAAAACACTCTCATTTTCAGAATATAGATTTTCGCTTTCTCTTCTACCAGTCGTTGGTAAGTCCATAATAATAAAGTTTTCTCCTCTTCACAGTGTTAGTCGCATTGTGACAGAACTCCAATTCTCATTTTTCGCGCTTCTCTGTGCTACAGGATACAATGCGCCACATGATGGACTGTCAAGGGAAAATAGCGTATTAGTGTCCTAAGATTCATAGATGTGGATGCCCCAGACCACTCCTATTTATGTTTTCTGGCCCCCACCGCACTTCCTGGATTACAATATTCTCTAAGTGGACAGATACGGTGCGAGAAAAAAATCTGAATGTATTTCCTGAAGCTTTCTCAACGATGTACCTACGGTGGAGCGTTTTGGAGAGTTCTACCAAACCTGTCAGTAATTAACCTCCATTCCTCGTGGAAAACAATGTCACCATTCTGTTAGGAAGCAAACTTTTGGATTTAGAGTCTTCCCGTTTCTAATTTATCGGTAGCTACCGCGCAATATCAGCTTTCATTATACTAAATGATTACGTGTTATTTCCAGAATGAGATTTTCACTCTGCAGCGGAGTGTGCGCTGATATGAAACCTCCTGGCAAATTAAAACTGTGTGCCGGACCGAGACTCGAACTCGGGACCATTGCCTTTCGCGGGCAAGTGCTCTACCAGGAGAGCTTCTGTAAAGTTTATAAGGCAGGAGACGAGATACTGGCAGAAGTAAAGCAGTGAGGACGAGGCGTGAGTTGTGCTTTGGTAGCTCAGTTGGTAGAGCAGTTGCCCGCATAAGGCAAAGGTCCCGAGTTCGAGTCTCGGTCCGGCACACAGTTTTAATCTGCCCGGAAGTTTCATACTTATTATTTGTGTTGCGTGCTTATTTGTGTTGCGTTCTTATTTGTGTTGTCTTAATGCAAAAGGTGCTACTAGAAGTACACTGAAATAGTTGAACGTAGTGTATTGTGAGACAAAGAGAGAGGGCATTAACTTGAGTGTTCCTCTATAATCATGGAATACTACGAGTTGTGTTTGGTAACGCCTGTACAGTCCCGCTGGATATGTACGGTACAGCATTCGTTTGATAGAGCTAGAGTTCCCAGCACTTAGTAACGACGAATAAAACACGAGAGCCGTTTTCAAGTATTAAAGTTAATACTGACAGCACTGACTACACGCGACAGGTAATGACTGTCGTTCGTGTAATAATAATAGCGCTACGTGGAGGTAGTGTCTCATTTATGGAAGACATAAAATGGGAATTTCGTCAGCGTGCAGCCTTCCTTCTAGTACAAACATTCAAAAATGGCTAGAAATGTTCGCGGGATGAGCTTCACTTCGTTATAAAACAGCATTTCTCCACATCAGAGAGACCTAAAAAGCCTGCACTCAACGTCAGACAGTCTGAAAATGTTCCACACCTTGTTGATTAATTTGTGCACACCTTTCCAGCAAACGATGACAGCGTAAGGAACGCCTTGAACACTGCAGACAAGGCACTGCGGTAGCTCAAGAATTATTATTATTTGTCGTACAGTCATGCAGTTGACACGGTGTTAAACTGCGGTTTTAGAGAATGAATGGAAGCTAATTTAATCAACGGCGAGTTTAATACAGGCGGAACGCTAGCTCAGCTGGAATAGACTAGAAGGCAGTAGTCTTACCAAAGCAGCAGCCCGAACACTCGTCTACTTTATTCTGAGAAGAACTAATTTCATTTTAAGACTGTTGTATGACAAGAGTACAGGATTTGAAATTCTCTTCTTCTAAAAACTGGTCGATGTACCTAAACTTAGCATCACTTCAGACCACACTTATTTCGCTTATTGCTGTGTCGTATGCTTGTTATAGTTGTGATGGCGAAATGTTGAAAAGTGGTGAGACTGATATGGCAAAGGATGAGGTGTTTCATCACAGAACCGGTGAACGCAAAAATGTGGACTCGAAGGACAGGATGATAGGTCATGTGTTAAGACATCAAGGAATACGTTCCTTGGTACTTGAGGGAGCGGCAGAAAGAGAAATATATCCAACAAATACACTGGTGTGCAAAACATAAGGACGAAAGTAAGTTTCGCATTATGTGTCACTGCCAAGTAACATACCTCGATGAATCATGCACCACACATAAGAAGCACAGGTACGTGTAGTCTGGAAATGACATTTTTATTCAAATGCAGTAATTACACTGAAGTCAGCAAGATTCATGATAACCAGCTGGGCACTACAAGTGGTGAAACATAATTCTTAATAGAGTGCATGCTCGGCGACTTACTCGCATGCCAGGTACATAGTTGGTAACGAGCTCTTGAGGTATGTCGACCATTCCTCCCCTAACGCGACTGACAAGTGATGAATGGTCGGGCTGCATTACGTCTCCCCACAGCATCCCACAAGTGCTCAATGGGATGTATGTCGGGGGACAGTCCAAACCGGTTCATTCGTCGAATATCCTCAGGTCCCATGAGCTCCTCCTCGTGCGGTGTTCGATATGGTCGTGCATTGTGAGCCGAAAAGGTGAACTTAAGACGCAGGCGAGGTAGGAGTACAGCTCCACAATAACGTTGACCAACATACTACGTCCAAAGGTTTCTTATGTCACTATGTTCATGTAACATCATGCCTATCCACACTATAACAACTGGACTACCTCGCCAATCTTGTTTGAAAGTATTCTATGATGTAATGCGTGTTCCCAGTTCTCGGTGTATTAGGGCACGTTCATCAGTGTAGATAAAAGCAAACTCTTGCAGCATATATATCAAATGATGTTTTAACACTGTGATTTTGTATGTGGCCTCTTGAACGGTTGTTCTTACTTGCTTGTAGGTACATCTTTTTTTCTTCTTGGTCCTGGGATTCATCACTGCGTTTTAGCACCCAACACTCGCTTCCATGTAAAAGACCTGGGATAGTTAGTTTTTGTATAAGTTTGAAATTTTTGCTCTACGCTTGTTTCTCAGCGTCCTATGTAATGTGGCAGACGTTTTGCAGAAATTCTGGACCTAATCTCTTAGGTCTCAAGTCATACTTTTACGTTATGTTACATCCAAGATACTGTCAGTGTGACGAGTTCTACAGTCACAGGTTACATCGTACGTCTTCAAATTTGAATTATTTGTTAGGAACACTGAACTGCATGTATTCAAAGCAGTTACGAGCTGAAAATCAGAAACTTTGTCTGCTAATGTCATTATTGGTACTGCGTTTTGATCGAATGGACTGTTTCCGCTGAAATGCCGTGTTGTCAGTTTCTGATGTCGAGATATTGCAGGTAACGAATCGGAAGTTTTGTTTAGCCAGTGAACGAATTTATGGCAGTTGTTCAAATGGTTGAAATGGCTCTGAGCACTATGGAACCTAACATCTGAGGTCATCAGTCTCCTAGAACTTATTACTACTTAAACCTTACTAACCTAAGGACATCACACACATCCATGCCTGAGGCAGGATTCGAACCTGCGGCCGTATCGGTCGCGCGGTTCCAGACTGATATGGCAGTTGTCTTCTGAGGTTGGCAAAATTGCTTGGTTTTTTGTGATGGGAATGGTTTTACTGTCTTCTGCTGTCTTAACTAAATCCCAGTTGGTATTTTGCTTTCCAGTGCTAGTAGGTCACCGTCAAAGTGTGAACCGCAGTGACGGCAGAGAATCAACGTTCCTGGCACCTTTATTTAATAATGTAGGCACAAAGAAAGCGAAAAGATTTAAAGAAAAGACTTGCCATCAGATCTACACGAAACAGGACTATACGGCAGTTAGATAATAAATGTGTTCTGGAAAACGACCCATTTGATGTCCATACACAACACATAGACAACATTCAGAGTAAACAGCAGTGAGGTAAGGTGCTTTACTGAGGAATCATTTATAAGAGGAGAGAAAGTGGTTCAAAACTGTTAATTTTAGATTAGGAAGGCTGGATAGGCCTCTATTAAATTAATTAACTTAATTTCAGCAAGCATTTCCACTCATCAACAATTGTCTATTCTCAGACGCCACATGCTTCTATCCTGCCAGTCTTCTTCCTACAGAGTTCTCCTATCCATAGCTTCTGCTATAGTACCTTTCCACGTTGCCCTCGGACGCCCTTAGCTGCTTCACCCGGGCGATCAGTTGAGTAAAGACTGGGGCCATCGTTGTTTTTCCATCCATCAGACAGTTGATGAAATACTGCGGCGATTCATGTTCTTCTCTGTCAGAAGTGTCCAGACCGTCTCAGTGCTCGAGCATCAGTCCTATAAGAGACTTATTCTACCTCAACGATCTCCATTCTTGCGTATTCACTCATGAGCCGATCCAAGTGGGTCTCTGTCATGCTGTCTCGTAATCTGTCCTTTTCCATATGTCAGTTCCCCCCTTTTCCTGTCGTTCTGTGTGTATGGCATGTTACAATGCTTTTAAACTTAGCACGTAACACTTCCTTCTTTGTTCGCCTGGCTATTGCAGACTCCCAAAGATCCCATTTAATGACCTAACAGCCACCCTCGCTTGATTTATCCTTTGGGATATGTACAAGCTACACTGTTCAGTCTTATAGATTAGTGAACCCCACTTCCACATATCTTACGCGGCCAAACTCAAAATCTAAATCCAAACATTGCCGTCTTCCAACGACAAGATATCCTGCTTTACCCATACTGTTATTCCCCAATGAATAAGTTTCGCACGTGATACATGCCATCATTCTTATCCAGAGTCATAAGTACTTGATCGCCGGCAGACACAAGATATCCTGCTTTACCCATACTGTTATTCCCCAATGAATAAGTTTCGCACGTGATACATGCCATCATTCTTATCCAGAGTCATAAGTACTTGATCGCCGGCAGACAGTAACAAATATAAACTTTGATGCTCTAGTGCTAAACACAAATTTCTGCACTGTCCATTTCAGAAATTAGGATGAACTTGTAAATACAGCTTACATAAGGTCGATGACAACGAGCATCCTTATCTTAATCCTTTACTTGTTTCAGACTTTCCCATATCTTACATCCAACCTTCACTATTACCTCACCTCACACTGGTGGTCCACCTTTCCCACCATCAATGCAATGCAACATCCATTCCAACCTTTCCCAGTGCTATCCACAGTAACCTCGTTGGCCTTATTTAGACTAACAAATACCAAATGGAGATGTTAATTTTTTGGCGGCCGTTTCCAGACATATCTGGGGTACACAAAAGAAGTTTTCAAAACAGCTTTTCCAGCAGTAAAACCCGACTGTTTCTGTGATACAAGAACCTGCGCTACCTTTTCTAATCTGCTCTGTATTATGCTGTTGAACAAACTACTCATCGAAGCAATTACACTTATACCTCTGTAATCAGTCGAGGCTCTCCTGCTTCCTCTCTTATACGGCTGTTGTGTTAGACGTCTTCCAATCTCCATTAAAAACAGTTGCTAGTGCTGCCACTACTTTAGGTCCTCCACACTTCAATAATTTCATTACTATACCTCCAGGACCGGCTGCCTTTCCATTTTTGAATTTTTATAGTGCATGATAAACATCATTGTCAGCCACCTCTTCCAAGGGATAAATCTCCTCTTCATTGTGTTCTTCTCGAAACTATTCCATTTGCCCTGTAAGAAAATCTTTAAAATACGTTTTCCACTCAGAAATGGCACTCGTTCAAGCTCATCTTCTAACTGAGGCAGGGGCTCTCACTTCATGCCAAGCTTCTGATACCCTGTTGTATCCAACTAAATATTCTATTTCTCCACATTTGTTCTCCCATGACTTCTCTTTAGCTCGGGTAACCATCCTTTTTACTTCTCCTTTAATTGCGGTGATCTCTTCTTCCTGCCTTTTAAAGCATAACCATATCTGGTAAGCAGCCTTCGTTTCTTCAATCCTTTCTCTCGTCAGGCGTGAGTCATTTACTCATGCCGTCTTTCTCTTCCAAGAGCCTCCTCAGTAGGTCCAAGTAAATATTATTTTAAAAGCTCGTACAGTGATATTGCAGCTCCGTCCTCATCCAATCTCAGTTTTGTTCAACTCTTCTCTGGTATATGTCTCGCATACTCCAGTCCAGCAGAAGCCCTAGTTTTAGCCGCTGCTCTTTTATACTGAGTCATTCTTCTTGTTCCCTCTCTGCATCTTTGTGGCATTATGGCACTTCCCAATACCATATGGTAATAGTAGTAATAATAATAATTGAAGGAAGAAGGAGAAAAAAGACGAAGAATATGACAATAATAAATATAAATAATAATAATAAATAATAATAATAATATCTGATGGTATAGTTCAATGCGAAGTACACTAAACTGAGAGGCAGGCGTGCTCCCGACCTGGACTGAAACTGCGCAGCTGAGTAGCGACCATTGTTCCGGTAGACCAGCCAGCCGAACAATAATTTGTAGGCTGTTTTCCAGACTGGACTGGACAAAAGCTAGGCTAATAACCAATCTCTGATTAAGGAAACACGATACAGAAACAGTTAAAGTACACCAACACACTGAGCGTAATTTACACGATTCAGAGATGTCACACGCGGCTTCCTTGCCTTAGAGCTACTGATGACTGTGGCGACAGCTATGGCATCCGGTCATAAAGGCAAAAGAAAATAAATTGGCCAAATCATGGAAAACAGTGGAACCCGTACGTCAGGATAGGCGCTTTAAAATAACATTAATAGTAACAATAATAATAATAATAATAATATCGATAATTATATTACCAGTAATAAGAGTAATGGAAGTAACATTACTGATAAACACAATCATTTTTGAAGCAGTCGTCTGAGGTACAACTCGTAACTTTAAAACGGAAAGAGGGCTATCCGACATACCAGAGACAGAATTACACGTGAAAACAATGGTACCTTTTACTTGAGTGTAGCTTCATTGATTTTCGAGTTATCACTGATGATACTTCCTTACAGACGATGGTAGTAATACAGTCGTAGCGCATGATGTCATTCTGTTATCAGGAGAGAGAAACACTTGTATTATCGCAAAGAATTTCAGTCAATATCATGAAGAGAAACCACTCGTTAACCATAGTGCTGAAGTGAAACTTTTCGTGAAATTCGGTTAAACAGGCTCTGTTGCAAACCAATCAACAACGCCTTCGGATGAAGCAAAACCAATCGCTTTTATGCCGTCGTTCAGTATGTGACTGAAGCGCAGTACTTGCACGAAACTGGGGTCAGCCGCACAAAACCAATAAGATTCTGGTCCACACGTAACCGACACCTTTAAAATATGAAAATGTTTCAACTTCTCACTGAATAGATCCAGATTTTTGCAGATTACAAGTAGGGCGAAAACCATCGTTTTCCCTATACCGTACTGTTAGTGGGTGAAGCTAAGTTAATTGTGAACGGAAAGGTTAGAAACAGAATTACAGTTACTACCGAGATATCATCCATTGAATGTAGATGGGGCATCGAAAGTGAATGTTTGATGGAAATATTAGGTTCTCGTATTGCAGAGTCGTGTACACTAAAACTTTCCCTATAACGCATCTGTGAAGGTTATAGTTTTGTTAGTAGATGTCGTTAGAAGAAATCCTACGAAACATCACTGAATTGCTTCTCTGAAAACTGTCCGCAATAAATAGCCTGAAGCCCTACTCATGATGAAAATATATTTGATCTAATGGGTACAGAGAGACCTGATCTCGTTGACGATGTTCACACTGAAACTATTATCAATGACCATGCTGTAGTTTTGGCAACAATGAGTACCCAAGGGCAAAGGGCAACCAAAGCAAGCGAAAATGATTTAGATGTTCAGTAACCTAGAGGCAGTAGTGGCACATCTTCATGAGAAACGTGAAACTTTTAGCCTATGACCGGGAAACGCTGAGGAGCTACGGTTCAGAAGAATAGTTGACCATCACTGGATATGTGTGTACCTAATACAAATGTTCATGACCAGGGACCCTCCATACCAACAGACTTCTAAAGGAACGGTGACTACAGCATTATAGGAGCAAAAGAAAGCATGCACTGTAGATAGATGAATGATGAATGAAACGCGTCTGGTTTTCAAGAGAGAAATGCGAGAAGCTGTGAACGACTAGAGTAGAAGAATATAATGGTAAGATCGGAGTAAGAGCAGGATGAAATTCTAGTCGTAGGCAAAGCCTATTACAGGCACCAAAATTAGATTCCATACCCTAATGGTCGGAACAGAAACAGAAACTGAGGATAGCAAAGCAAAAGTATAAATGCTTAACTCCGTGTTCAAATCTTCCTCCATAGAGGAAAACTCAGGAGGATTGCTCCAATATAATCTTCGCACAAGTGTAAAGATGAGTTCAATAGATACTGAAACGTACCCTTAGAAAAATTATACATGACCGTATTTAGACTGACACACAATATTTTTAGCGCAACGCAATCTGACTTTCAAAAATCCCTACAAAAGAATGGCCCTGACTAACATTAACCTATACCTTTCACAAATCACTTACTTCACAAAATCTTCGTTACTCGAACTACTGCAATACAGCGAGCGCCACTACTGCCAGCTAAATAAAAGATTCAAACTACTGAAGGCACTAACTACTGATAGGCATAGTTAGCAAATAAAAGATTTTGATAGAGAACAAACAATGTATTTACCTTAATAGTGTTCAAAAGTCATAATATATATAGCAGTTCATGACATCCATTCTTACAAATATACTGTTTCTGATGGACACATGTCCAGATCAACCGCTCTCAAAAATCCGCCATCTCACTTCCCCACATCCACCACTGCTGGAGGCTCACCTCCAACTGCGCAACGCTACGCGATGTTAACATTCACCTGCCCAACACTACAATGGCAGACAACAATGCAAACCAGCCACAAACTGCACACAGCACAGCCAGTGATTTTCATACAGAGCGCTAGATGGCGGTGGCGTTACGAATATAAGAACCTAAACAGCCTACTTACATAGCCCCCATGCTCCCCACACAAAATTTTACAAATTGTTTTGGGCACTGGCCAATACATATTTGTTAAAATTTTTTCACAATTACAATAACAAAGAAATCAAATGAACACAATTATTGATGCAATGTTGGTCAAAAGCTAAAACTTTCTCACACTCAATTAAGTCTGTCCTGATCGTTCATCACAGTAAAGTTGCAGTGTTTTTCTCAAAGTCTGAGCAGTAAAAGAAAATGCACATGGAAGTAGTGGATTTCTATGCTGTCTTGAAGAAGTAGTGTTATCCTCCCAACGGAAAGACAGTGCTGACTCTTGTCATGCAGACAGGAACTGGGTCACAACAGAGCAAACCCAAAGCAGAGTCAGTCGAAGTTTTGAAGAATATTGGTAGGTAGTTCATCACAGAGCAGACCCACTGTAGTCCTGGTAGAGATTATGGTATTGGTGGGCCACCAGAGGTGCTGACCCACTGCAGTCCTTGTAGAAATAATGGTATTGGTGGGCCATCAAAGGTGCAGACCCACTTCAGTCCTTGTAGAGACGGCTAGCAGCGATCTGTTGAGACTATGCAGGTGCACAATCACCACCAGAGAGTCTTGTACTATATAGCAAGTCCATAAACCACCACTTGTGCACTCACAAAGTTTTTCGAATTATCCTTAGAACCAGCAATGCTGTTAACCAGTCCCTTGCGGAATTATCAACACACATGCAAACACTAACAGTCCCTACTTCTCACATATTGTCCTTATACTATGACCAACAGAAACGTATGCAGTGAAATGTACCTTAATTTGAAGAACTGGTGTCTATACAATTATAAATTTACAACATAAGAATACAATTACAAAGGTGCAAAATACATCATTAAAGAACATAATAATACAGATAACATTTGTAGTAATACAGGCTTTACAAAGGAATAGAAATAAACATATACATCATTGTTACAGGAATTATGACATAAGTACATACATAAAAGTTCAGAATAACTTGTGAAACATCAACTTCACACGTGAGCAACAAAACAGAACAGATAAATAAAGTCTAAACATCTTTACAAAATAAATAACATAGTATTAGAAAAATTCTACAACATAACTCTCATCAGCTAAACACATAAAGACAGGAAAAACACAAATACACAAGGGTACATTATCACTTAGCAGAATAACACAAGAGGAAAGGGCAGGGTTTGTTTTCAGTGTAACATTTGGTTCTGCAGACCAACCCAAAACTTCATTCCATGGATCTTTCATCTTATTTCAACATTAGGTTCCACCAAAAAACTCCAGTCTAAGCATCCTTCCTGTATGTATATGTTCACATTTTTCTTACCTCATTATTTATTTTCCATTATCTTACCTCATCATTTATTTCCAAGAAAATCCTACCTAAACCTGTTGTCCCTAAACCCTACTTTTTTGTTCATATCCTCTTTCAAAGTCCTTTTATGGCCAAACCACTTTCTTATGACTACTCAATGCATTTCTTCCAATTCATCACAACTCGTTCTCTTATATAGCCTACCCCATCTTAAGCTAACTTAAATTTACTGAGCTCAGATGCTAAACTAAGGGACGAGGCAATGCAGCAGCACAAAACAATTAACACAAACAGCAATGTCAGAAAATGCAAATTGGCAAAGTTAGCAGCAACAAATATAAATTAGCAAAGCAATTGCAATATTACAACTAATATAAGCCAATGTGCAGCAAATAATAAAAATAAATCAATAGTAAAACTGGCTTAGCAGAGTAATACAAAGTGAAATTTAATAGCACTATGCCTGGCAAGCAGCAGCTGCAAATGCAATAACTTATATCTAATCATGACAAAGCTAAAGCACAAAAAATAGTACACTAAAGACAACAATGCATATAAGAGAAATGTCTATTCACATCTTAATGTCTATGTAACTAAAGTGGTGCACCACAAAAACTTATTCTACAAAAAATTGCCAAGTACTTGAAAAGAAAATTGTCTATGCAGTTACTGTTATTAGTCCCTTCTTATTGTTCTTTCCTTTCCAAGTGCTCTTTTTTCGAGGAATGTGGAGCATAAAATTATTATTTAATAGGTCTGTTGACAGAAAGTGTTCACATTAGCAAATGTATTTCATTTTATTTTATAAAACCAATGCTGCAACACAGCTGGAAATCAGATATCAAATGAAATAAGCAACTATCTAAAGCGAAGCATAAAAATATCATTCAGTAGTTATGTGGCATTTCATAAATTATTAGAAATTCTCTCAACTCTCGTAGAAAGACACTTGTCATAATCAGGTGTGCAGATGTAAGAATATATCCCATCAGTTCATAAGCATTTCAGTAAGTAGCACAAAGTACAATAAGTTTCCAAGTAATGAGCGTGTCGTATTTGCGAAGCTTTCTACAAAGAAATGTCAATAGCGAAGATAATGGCCTCTTTTTTTTCTCCACCTCTGCGTCTGAAAGGCACACACTAATGGCTTTTTTCCAGGTGACTGTCGCACAGCTGGGTGCTTAGAGTGCATTACGTCAAGGTGACCTACCTTCCCTACAGAAATATTTACATCAGTTTCCGTTACAATGACAGTTTGATACAAATAAGATTTCACAGGTCAGTTTTGTTCACTCTGAATGTTTGCCTTTTCATTCTGGTACATGTGGTGGTTAAAGCCCGTGACGACTGGTTGCAATTGATAACAACGTTCTATTGCGCTGGAGAAAGAGCTCATCCTGTAGTCTTTATGTGTTATCACCAATATTTACCTTTGTCTGTACGAAATATGATAGCTCGAGAGAGAATGAAACTTTACCCAAGTGAAAGAGGCCACTGTTTTTCTCTAGTCACTGTCTATATGTCTCATATGTCACATGAACAACCACCACATTCCATTTAGAAAGTACGGTTTATATCAGAATTTCAAAGTGGAGTGAGGTGGGAGTTCATACTTTGGATCTGTCGCAATTTAGAGGCTATAGTAATGATGAACGGTTAGTACTCGCACGTTGCACTCAGCGTAATTAACTCGAGCGTTCTGCATCTTGCGCTGTGTCAGTAGCAGATCTGCTTCACTTGTAACCGTTTTGGGCACAAGTTTAGACAATGCTGAGGGTCCAGGAGAGAGAGAAGAAATAACTTGGCACAACTTTCCTGTACGTATCGTTCCTTTTGTAGTGTATTTTAATCGTGAATAATGGACGCACACGCAAAATCAGAGACACAAAATGTCACCGGCGAAGAAGTGATGCAGTCATTAGGTGGCTCAGGTGCCTCAGTTAAAAGAGGTTAACTTTGTTATGGTTAATACACTAACAGAAAAGAACCGTGGGATAGAAGTAGAAATCACAAACTCTAGGAGTGGATCCGACTGTGGCGAATTTTGTTTCTCTGGTGGAGCGTCTGGGGATGTGTTGGCATTTACAGAGGATCTGAAGTCATCATCTGACATAGGGAGTCAGTCAGATAAACAGCTACAGATCGCATGGTTACTTTTGTTAGGAGAAGCAAAATTATTCATAAGGTGCACAGAAGAATTGGAAAATTCTGAAAATTTTGACCATTTGGGACAGGCGTTGGAACAAGGATCACGGAAGCATAATAGTGCACAGTTTTTTCGTGAACAATTAGGGATGGTACTCAGGAGATGTATCGAGGCACTAGAAGACTTTGTGGATAGAATTAGGGAAATCAACTTAACACGTACGAGCTCTCATTAAACTAGGACGTAAATGAAGTGGTGCTGCAAGAGGCTGAGCAACGAACGCCTGAGGAGTTTGTCACAGGGAATGTCTTCGATAGCGCCACGAAGGCGCCTAAGGATCTTCATGAACAGGATGGGCTAGCTTCGGAGTACGAAGAAAGCGATGAGTCGGCAGGGGTAAGAGAGCGCAAACAGGTATTTGCATCGATTATTAAGTGTTTTTATTGCTGCCGAACGGAACATGTGGACAGACAATGCTACCAATTATGGAAACCACAGCACTACTGGAGTACAGGAGTCGCCAACAATTTGGTGGAAATGGCAGTAAAGGCGGTTTTGGCCATCGGCAATTTTATAGGGATAATAGCAGAGGCAGTCCAGGTAATAGGAAGGTAATAATCTTAAAAGGGATCCACAGGGCCGCCGACAGGAGTTCCCGGTAAGAATAAGTTCGGTCAGAACAGACGCAGAGGCGGAATGTGTCATGATGTGTGTTGTGGATGGATAAGAGCATAAAGTGTTGTTAGACACAGGAGCATATGTGTCAGTAGCCTCGGGAGAATTAGTGGGGGTGAGGCAGTGGAACCTACCACGACATGATTTACGTGTGGTGTGGGCCAATGATGTACGACTGTTGGGGTCAGAAATGGTGAAGTTTTCTGTTGGACAGTGTGTGGAAGTGGTGTCTCATGTAAGCGTGGGATACAGCATGATCCTAGGGCTAGATTTTCTTCATCAGCATCATACCATTATTGACCTTCGACGACTTGTAGTGGAACTCAGTGGGAAGACATTCCAACTAGGGGTAACCGTTATCAATATTAATCTGCCACGAGGAGTGTCTAGTATAGAAGAGAGTCCACTTAAACTGCGAGCAACAACATTAAAGCTTGGTTCGCATGATTGTGTGGCGAAAGGCGCCGGAAAATTACAATGGGCATATGTGGAACCGAACTTGCCAGTAGACGTGATATGTGTAACAGAGCCATTGCAGCGTAATGAAGTATTACACATAACATGTTGTTCGGTGAAACATAGTATTACATGCATACAGGAAAGGCACGGAGGAAAACTGGTACCCGTCAATGCCTATAATTTCGGAGCTAAAGGTGTGAAGCTGTAGAAGGTAACGTTATTAACTACATTAGAATCTCCAGACGAGGAAGATAGCCACACTGGTGGTATGAAAGATATAGCGTTCCCACGAATAAATAATATAAGTTTTTGATTACTACCGCCTTCACTAACCCTTCTTCTTACATCTTCTATAGTAGATAACGGTGCTGGTACAACTATAATGAGGCATAGGGCGTGGCAAAGACTGCATTTCCCGAAAAATACTGGAAAGGAGTAGAAAGAGCACAGTTGGTGGGCCTGCTGGAAGAATTCCCGGATGCTTTTTTCCGAGAGGTCCATTGCCCACCATGCCACTGACGCAACACAGGATTCCTACAGGAAATAGAGCACTGGTATACCGAAAACCATACAGAATATCACGGTAGTTACCATATAGAATACCACAGTCGATGTACACAGTTTTAGAAGAGTTCATAGATTAACAGTTAGTTCACGGAATAATAGAATAAAGTAATAGTACATGGAGGCAGGAATCGTAATCGTACGTAAGAAGGAGTGTGCTGCCAGGCGATCATTGACGCAGAAGTGATAACTCTGGAGCTGAGTGGCTTAACTGTTGTCTCAGTCTACAAGCCACCGAACGTCCAGTGGCCCACCCCAGTCTTGTCATCGGTACCGCAGGTGTGCATATATCTAGGTGATTTTAACAGCAACCACACAACCTGCTGTTATACAAAAAATTACATAAATGGAGAAAAATTAGTGGAATGGGCAGCTACGATGCCAAATAACCGAAAACCTTTTGCTCCGGTAGGTGGTACACCGACACTAATCCTGACCTGTGTTGCCTCTCCACCGATGTAAACACACTCCCCATGAGTCATACAAGGAAAGTTCTAAAGGGCTTCCCAAGAAGTCAACACCGCCCAACAATAATCAGCACTGGGCTGGATTTACCCTTAATTAATTCCGTTAACAAGCCAAGATGGAATTTTAAGAAAGTTAACGGAGATCAGTATACACGAGAAGTTGACAGCAACCTACGCTGGGTAGGCCCAAAAGCAGAATATTACAAAAGATTCGTGGGAATCATAACTGCTGCAGCCATACGTAATATACCTCGAGGGCTCAGGAAACAATACATCCCTTGCTGGGGTTACACAATAGAAAACTCGTATGCAGAATACCAACAAACTGAAAACTGTGATAGTGGTAAAATAATACTAGAACAGCTGAATGAAGCAAGAAAACAGAAATGGATGGACCTGAAGTCTAGTTTAAATTTCACTCATTCAAGCAGAAAGACATGGGATTATTAAGAAAACTTGGCACTGCAAACAACGTCTGAAATCAGCAACCGAAGTTAACACCATTAGAACTGGCACTATACATATAATCAAGAGCTGAGAAGCTCCCTGTAGACACAACCATGAAAGGAAACGTAAAGAACGAACTGAACGAAGTCAATAGGCACCTCCATGATACCACCACACTATCAGACCCCTTTTCTGAAATAGATATAAATGAGGCCATCAAAACATTGAAAATGAGAAAAGCCGCAGTACTGGATGGCATATTTCCTGAATTTATAAAACACGTAGGGGTACATGGAAGAACTTGGCTGAAGATGTTCTACAATTATATACTCAAGACTAGAAGGGTGCCTCAACAGTTCAGGATCGCACACACATTAGCAATCTTCAAATCTGGAAAGTCAGTACATGACCTCTCAAGTTACCGGCCAATTAAATTGCTGAGCGTGTGCTTCAAGCTACTGGAATGACTCATCCATGACAGAATATAAGGAATAATAAACAACATAACCCCAACATACAGGCTGAGTTCAGAAGCAAGCCGAGAGGCTATGAGCATGTCCTAGCCTTGACATCCTACATTGAGGCTCCAGTCCAAAAGAAACTAAAGACATCAATGGCCTTTGTTGATCTGTCAGCAACATATGACACTGTGCGGCTTGATGGACTCCTGTTGCAGATAAAAACATGTCCCGGGCAAGAAACTGACGACACATGTGGGAAATATGTTAAACAACCGCTACCGCAAGGATGGCACTGGAAAATGTGCTCCCCAAGGGTCCATCCTAGCACCCCCACTTTTCAATCTGTACACCAGTGACATGCCAAACACTTCTAACGTGAAGTTTTGCTATGCCGACGACGCCATAGCCTCACAAACAAGCACACTTTAGGAAGGAGAAGCCATATTATTTAGAGACTTAGAAATTCTCAACACAGCAACATAGCATGGAGACTCCATCCGAAAGCAGCACAGACAGAAGTCTGCGCATTCCATCTAAACAACAGAATAGCAAACCAGCAGCTGAATGTCAGCTTCTGCCAACAAACGGTTAGGCAAGATTTACTGCCTAAATACCTTGGTGTGACACTAGATCGGTCTCTGACGTATAAAAAAACGCCTGGAAAAAACAAGCCAAAAACTAAAGACCCGAAACAACATCGTAAAGAAACTAGCTGGTACAACATAGGGTGCCGACGAATCGACTCTACGTACCACAGTACTAACGCTGGTGTACCCAGTTGGCGAATACTGTGCTCCAGTGTGGCAACATATTGCCCACACGAAGAAGCTGGACGTACACGTGAACGAGTCAATGAGGATTATTACGGGCACATTAATATCCACCCCGATCCCCTGGCTGCACACCATCAGCAACATCCCATCACCTGAATTAGGACGCCAGGAAGCAATCGATCGAGAATGGAGGAAACTACACCACTTATACCCACTTATGGGTTTAAGACCTCCCAATTCATACAGTCTCCCCTAGACCGCTTGCAATCTTGCAATCCACTGTGGCATAATGGAAGGAACGATAAGAAGTTCGACATTAAAGAAGAGAGGTGGAATGCTGCAAAAGCACATCGAGGTATCCAAGACCCAACTGCCAGCCTACCAGGATTTCATCTGCAGAGAAGGGAGTGGACAAAGCTGAACAGAATAAGAACTGGCCACGCCAGGTGCAACGCTATGATGTATAAGTGGGGACTCTGAGATTCCCCAGCCTGTGATTGTGGGGCTGAAGAACAAGCTGTTCAACATGTTGTTAGAGACTGTTCTCAGAGGAAGTATCCTGGACCACATAGTGACTTTATTAATGCTACTCGCTTTGCTGTTAGTTGGCTTCAATGATTAGATATTGAACTATAATTAAATGTATCAGCCTTTTTTTAACTTGCAATTATATCAGTCAGTAATATTACGTTAGTAATTTTCACAATTTAAAAATGTGTATACAATTTGTACCAAAAAGTAAAACTGATGTATAGGTAAATACTTAACTAGATATACATGTAAAATTAAACTTTATGTACTTGTCAATGTTTGCTGTTGTTGCCATACGATAAATAAATTCATTATTTATTATATAACTATTTATGTATTATAAAATGTTTAAAAATGATCATTTATTAGAGTATCATCTAAATATTTGAAATAAACTGCTATACAACATTTCTAAAATATTGCTAACAACTGTTCCTCTTTACATATTACATTTATATTTACGTACAGTATATATTAAAAGATATAGAGCCAATGCCCAGCTGAATGTTTACTACAGGCGAGTGTAAAATTTTGAAACAAATCGGTCAAAAACTTTTCGAGATTTTTGATAGTAACGTTACTTCATTAAATATTGTAAACTTTTTTATATACTAACAAATTAAAGTATATTGGTTCCTTGTGCGTCCATATCTCTACTAAAGTGTCGTGTGAAAATTTTTAATAAACTGGTCAAGAACTTTTTAGGGCTTTTGAAAAGAAACATGAGTGGCAAACATGGTTGAAATATAGTGGGGATATATAAGTGGCAACGTGGAACTACGCGCCACAGTCATTAGTTAAAAGATCAGTTACGAGAGCTTGTAGATAGGAGTGGCACATGTGTGTGTTCTTTTAGCTGATGACTGTGGCGCTTAGTTCCACGTTGTCACTTACATATCCCCACTAAATTTAAAACTTGTTTACCGCTTTTACAAATATATCACATGCCCAAGGTCCCATTCTGTTTCGCCATCTTCTCTTTACTGGGCAGCGGTACAGCGTCGAAAATGCGGAACCTGGCAACGTTGGTATCGGACATACTATCCTGATCCAAGAGCCAAAAATATCACAGTTGTCGCGTGGGCAGGATATCAATCCCTACTATGGGTCGAACACGAGTTTCTTCTCCGGACGAACGGGTTCATTGCGTGTGGTTTAGTCAGACGGATTAGCTGACAGACAAGCGAAGGTGTAAGAACGATTCAGAAATTAATCCAGTTATATGGGGAAACTGTCAACGTCTACACGTCATAATTCCATTATGTCACAGCAGTCGGAACGATTTTCAGGCCACAAGGTGGTTTACAAGAGATACAGTTGACTGAGAGTGTGAGTAAACTGTGTGAATACAGTTAAGTCAGTTGTTTTGTATCCCGCCTGGATAGGCGGTGCGTGGGTCTGCTCCTGTGAACTGATAGGCCGAGAATGAATGAAGCGAGTAGTAGCAGTGGAGGTGAAGCACTTCCGTACTGCATGTAACTTTAACACTTTTAATAGAGTCAAAATCACAAGTAAATATCAAATGCATACATAACTTTGGCTAGGATGAGCACGTAGGTGTGAAGTCGTAGTCCGTGTCTAATCCTGTGAAGTTAGGAAGACTGATCTGTTTAAGCTCAAAAATAACTCGTTTCTGTCGAAACTTTAACTGAACATAACTACTGCAAAGTCTCAATAGCAAGCTAGCCCACTCGGTAGTAGAAGCGATATTTCCAGACCGTCTGCTCTTGATGACACGGGCAAAATCAAGACGGCACTCCCTGAGTTTCACAGCGTCGGCCAGAGGACTATATGGACGACGTAGATAGTTTTCTCTCGTAGTGCCAACGTACGAGAGCATGCACCTACGTTGAGGCATCCTAACTATCGACGCCCCAATTTGCTAACTTCAGGCACCAGTATTAACACTACTCACGAAGTCAGTCGTTAGGAGTAATTGGTCTGAGATGGTGCTTCCAAATAGGTTGGTAACTGAACACGGCTAGACTTCACACACTGAGCTACTATACAGCGAAGGATTATTTCTGCAGCCACAAAGTCTGCTGTGTGTTCGCAGGATCCGTTTCCTGCGCTGATTCACTGACTCAATTGAACAGGTCGGTCCAGAACTGTGGTAAAACTGAGTGGAAGGTACATTATAAAATTGTTATATAAACCGTAAAGCGCAATGAAACTTTACTTTTCCATGAGTGGCAAACATGGTTGAAATTTAGTGGGGATATATAAGTGGCAACGTGGAACTACGCGCCACAGTCATTAGTTAAAAGATCAGTTACGAGAGCTTGTAGATAGGAGTGGCACATCTGCGTTTTCTTTTAGCTGATGACTGTGGCGCTTAGTTCCACGTTGTCACTTACATATCCCCACTAAATTTAAAACTTGTTTGCCACTCATGTAAAAGGAAGGTTTCATTGCGCTTTATGGTTTATACACTCCTGGAAATGGAAAAAAGAACACATTGACACCGGTGTGTCAGACCCACCATACTTGCTCCGGACACTGCGAGAGGGCTGTACAAGCAATGATCACACGCACGGCACAGCGGACACACCAGGAACCGCGGTGTTGGCCGTCGAATGGCGCTAGCTGCGCAGCATTTGTGCACCGCCGCCGTCAGTGTCAGCCAGTTTGCCGTGGCATACGGACCTCCATCGCAGTCTTTAACACTGGTAGCATGCCGCGACAGCGTGGACGTGAACCGTATGTGCAGTTGACGGACTTTGAGCGAGGGCGTATAGTGGGCATGCGGGAGGTCGGGTGGACGTACCGCCGAATTGCTCAACGCGTGGGGCGTGAGGTCTCCACAGTACATCGATATTGTCGCCAGTGGTCGGCGGAAGGTGCACGTGCCCGTCGACCAGGGACCGGACCGCAACGACGCACGAATGCACACCAAGACCGTAGGATCCTACGCAGTGCCGTAGGGGACCGCACCGCCACTTCCCAGCAAATTAGGGACACTGTTGCTCCTGGGGTATCGGCGAGGACCATTCGCAACCGTCTCCATGAAGCTGGGCTACGGTCCCGCACACCGTTAGGCCGTCTTCCGCTCACGCCCCAACATCGTGCAGCCCGCCTCCAGTGGTGTCGCGACAGGCGTGAATGGAGGGACGAATGGAGACGTGTCGTCTTCAGCGATGAGAGTCGCTTCTGCCTTGGTGCCAATGATGGTCGTATGCGTGTTTGGCGCCGTGCAGGTGAGCGCCACAATCAGGACTGCATACGACCGAGGCACACAGGGCCAACACCCGGCATCATGGTGTGGGGAGCGATCTCCTACACTGGCCATACACCACTTGTGATCGTCGAGGGGACACTGAATAGTGCACGGTACATCCAAACCGTCATCGAACCCACGTCCAGCACGAACGCTGGTCCAACTGAGGCGCCAGGTGGAAATGGCATGGCAAGCCGTTCCACAGGACTACATCCAGCATCTCCACGATCGTCTCCATGGGAGAATAGCAGCCTGCATTGCTGCGAAAGGTGGATATACACTGTACTAGTGCCGACATTGTGCATGCTCTGTTGCCTGTGTCTATGTGCTTGTGGTTCTGTCAGTGTGATCATGTGATGTATCTGACCCCAGGAATGCGTCAATAAAGTTTCCCCTTCCTGGGACAATGAATTCACGGTGTTCTTATTTCAATTTCCAGGAGTGTATAATAATTTTATACTGTACTTTCCACTCAGTTATACCACAGGTCTGGTCCGACCTGTTCAATACACTCCTTTACTACGCATAATGCGCTTTTAATTTATATCGTGTATGTTGTATGTAATTTTTTGTTTTCTCTTCAGTTTAAATGTAAACCACTAAATTCAAATTGTGAACAGCCGGGGTAGTGGCCCCGCGTTATTCTCTGCGTCAGTAGATGGCAGCACTTTGCCACTCTCGTATACCAATCTGCCTCCTCGTTCGCATCCGCTACTCCCAGTTCTGCGCTCATAGGCAGCACACCGCGCCTGGTACACGCGGCGCTCGGGTTCCACAGCACAGCTGCGTAAGTGTCGTGATATCATTTCTAAATATTCCCTACCCAGGCAGTCGTCCGTAGTACTGTCTCGGGTCACTGGTCATTGACTTAGGTTTCTCAGAATCTAGCCAGACCAGCGAGTTTTTTAAACATTTTAGGAAAAATAATTACTATTTTGCTTTTATCTGTGTTGCGGCGTGTGGAAATTATCTCCCGTCTTTTGCTATTTCCAGTAAGACCCCTGAGGATGGGCTTATAACAGTCCGAAACCGGTCCTGTGAAAATAAGGAAATTTACCAATGAAGCGGTATTTCAACCTCTGCTATAGGTTCACCATTTAAAATGTCAAATGCCACAATGATAAACAACACGAAGAAAACATTCAAAGATTTCTTAATCTGTTCTTCAACAGGTGGACGATAAACACCGCAAAAGTAAAAAGAAGATAGATTTTCGAAGTAATACAGGAAGTAAATTATATATCCTTTCCAGTTATAAAGAAGGTAAATGGACCTTGAAATAGTATTTTTTTTTAATTAGTCTGACTGGTTTGATGTGATCCATCATGAATTGTTAAATTTTGAAAGGAATTAATGCAGATCGACGTTGCAAAACCGTGTATTGAATGTCTACAGAGGAAGAGAGTTAATCAAGCCTGTAACAATGATGTTAGTAAGTTTCTTAAGCTTGTAACAATGTTATTAGTATTGTTCTTCAGTAAAAAACTATAACCCCATCAACCACCATTTCGGCAGTGTGCAGCAAATTCCATAATATTTTCCTCGTGCGTACGAAAAGTGTTAGATTTTAACTGTTATCAGTACCCATATAAACTTTTCAGTTCCTTAACTGGAAATACGAAGAAGCCATAAGTGTAGTGTAAATGAAACTTACTTGAGCCAGCTTCGTTGTGTTGATAAACGTTTCCTCTAACGCAAGTAAACTACAACACCGAATGGAGGATCTGAATAGAGAATATCTCCTGGTAGGTCTCATAATTAGTTGCAAGAAGACTTATTCATAAATTACAAATTGAAATGAGATTACATATTAACAACGAAGTTATGTCACCAACTGATTAGTTTTTGTATTTGAGATAGTGATATAACTGGACCGGATGAAAAGCAAACGAAATAGCCAGACTAGTAAATGTGGCCTATACTAAATTAGCATCCATTGATTAGCAAATAGCTGAATGTCTAACGGCAAAGAACACATCGAGAGGTATCGTATATCTAGCACAGTATACCAAATAGCAGGTACTTTTGATAAACGAAGTCAGTGAAAGAGAGTTCAGATAATGTGTAAACCAAAAGACAATCCATCTTGTCGGCTCCATCTTCAATGTGGGCAACAGTCCACGCTGTGAAGCAGATACCAAACTAATTATAAATTGCGTGAGATGGTTACGCATTAAAGAAGCGCCACTCTGTATGGAGACTCATAATTCAAGACTTGAAATAAAATATGTAAGAAAAACATTTATTCTCACTAATAGATATAATGCACACATAGACATTCGTGTAAAATGATTATATTACCGAAGTAATATGAATATAATGAAACAAATGAAAACAGTCTGCTGATATCAGCACACTACCGACCACTTTCGAGCAACAAAACATGCAGTATACTGTTCCTACTATACAGACAATGCTACTGTATTACTACAAATGATACTGACTAAAAAGTGTTACGATTATTACTTTGACAGCAGAAAAACATTAGTTTGGAGTTTACATCAACAAGCACGATATCTGATAAGTAATAGAATTAAAGATTTCTGAATGCTCTTAAGCATCAAACCTACGTGTTAAAGCAATAACAAAGCATCAAACCTATCTGTTAAACCAATAACAAGAAATTTTGCAATATAAGCTGTTGTTGTTGTTGTTGTTGTGGTCTTCAGTCCTGAGAATGGTTTGATGCAGCTCTCCATGCTACTCTATCCTATGCCAGCTTCTTCATCTCCCAGTACTTACTGCAACCTACATCTTTCTGAATCTGCTTAGTGTATTCATCTCTTGGTCTCCCTCTACGATTTTTACCCTCCAAGCAGCACTCCAATGCTAAATAGGTGATCCCTTGATACCTCAGAACATGTGCTACCAACCGATACCTTCATCTAGTCAAGTTGTGCCACAAACTCCTCTTCTCCCCAATTCTATTCAGTACCTCCTCATTAGTTAAGTGATCTACCCATCTAATCTTCAGCATTCTTCTGTAGCACCACATTTCGAAAGCTTCTATTCTCTTCTTGTCCAAACTGTTAATCGTCCATGTATCACTTACATACATGGTTACACTCCATACAAATACTTTCATAAACGACTTCCTGACACTTAAATCTATACTCGTTGTTAAGAAATTTCTCTTCTTCAGAAACGCTTTCCTTGCCATTGCCAGTCTACATTTTATTTCCTCTCTACTTCGACCATCATCAGTTATTTTGCTCCCCAAATAGCAAAACTCCTTCACTACTTTAAGTGTCTCACTTCCTAAACTAAGTCCTTCAGCATCACCCAACCTAATTTGACTACATTCCATTATCCACGTTTTGCTTTTGTTGATGTTCATCTTATATCCTCCTTTCAAGACACTGTCCATTCCGTTCAACTGCTCTGCCAAGTCTTTTGCTGTCTTCGACAGAATTACGTCATCGGCGAACCTCAAAGTTTTTATTACTTCTCCATGGATTTTAATACCTACTCCGAATTTTTCTTTTGTTTCCTTTCCTGCTTGCTCAATATACAGTTTGAATAACATCGAGGAGAGGCTAAAATCCTGTCTCACTCCCTTCACAACCACTGCTTCCCTTTCATGCCCTTCGACTCTTATAACCGCCATCTGGTTTCTGTGCAAACTATAAATAGCCTTTGGCTCCCTGTATTTTACCCCTGCCACCTTCAGGATTGGAAACAGAGTAGTCCAGTCAAAATTGTCAAAAGCTATGTTACAAACTTAGGTTTGCCTTTTCTTAATCTCTCTTCTAAGATAAGTCGTAGGGTTAGTATTGCCTCACGTGTTCCAATAGTTCTACGGAATCCAAACTGATCTTCCCCGAGATCGGCTTCTATCGGTTTTTTCATTCGTCTGTAATGAATTCGCGTTAGTATTTTGCAGCTGTGACTGATTAAACAGATAGTTCGGTAATTTTTACATCTGTCCACACCTGCTTTCATTGGGTTTGGAATTATTATTTCTTCTTGAAGTCTCAGTGTATTTCGCTGTCTCATGCATTTTGCTCACCAGATTGTAGAGTTTTCTCAAGGACTGGCTCTCCCAAGGCTGTCAGTATCTCTAATAGAATGTTGTCTACTCCAGGGGCCTTGTTTCGACTTAAGTGGTTCAGTGCTCTGTCAAACTCTTCACGCAGTATCATATCTCCCATTTCATCTTCAACTACATCCTCTTCCCTTTCCATAGTATTGTCCTCACGTACATTGCCCTTGCATAGACCATCTATATACTAATTCCACCTTTCTGATTTTCCTTCTTTAATGAAAACTGGGTTTCTGACTGAGCTCTTGATATTCTTACAAGTGGTTCTCTTTTCTCCAAAGGTCTCTCTAATTTTCGTGTATGCAGTATCTATCTTATCCCTAGTGTGATAGGCCTCTATATCCTTACATTTGTCCTCTAGCCATCCCTGCTTAGCCATTTTGCACTTCCTATCGATCTAATTTTTGAGACGTTTGTATTCCTTTTTGCCTGCTTCATTTACTGCATTTTTATATTTTCTCCTTTCACCAATTAAATTCAATATTTCTTCTTTTACCCGAGGATCTACTAGCCCTCGTATTTTTACCTACTTGATCCTCTGCTGCCTTTACTACTTCATCCCTCAGAGCTACCCATTTTTCTTCTACTGTATTTCTTTCCCCATTCCTGTCATTTGTTTCCTTATGCTCACCCTGAAACCCTAAATTCCCACCGTTTTGCCGTTTCTTCAGTTTTAATCTCTAACCAATAGATTGTGGTCAGAGTTCACAGCTGCCCCTGAAAATGTCTTACAATTTAAAACCTGGTTCGCAAATCTCTGTCTTACCATTATATGATCTATCTGATACCTTGGAGTATCTCCCGGCGTCTTCCATGTATACAGCCTTCTTTCATGATTCTTGAACCAAGTCTTAGTTACGATTAAGTTATGTTCTGTGCAAAATTCTACCAGGCGGCTTCCTATTTCTTCGTTGCCGCCATTCCATATTCGCCTACTATGTTTCCTTCTCTTCCGTTTCTAACTATGGAGTTCCAGTCACCCATGACTATTAACTTTTCGTCTCCCTTCACTATCTGAATAATTTCTTTTACCTCATGATTCATTTCATCAATCTCTTCGTCATCTGCATAGCTAGTTGGCACATAAACTTGTATTACTGTAGTAGGCGTTGGCATTGTGTCTATCTTGGCCACAATAATGCGTTCACTATGCTGTTTGTAATAGCTTACCCGCACTCCTATTTTTTAAATTCATTATTAAACCTACTCCTGCATTACACCTATTTGATTTTGTATTTATAACCCTGTATTCGCCTGACCAAAAGTCTTGCTCCTCCTGCCACCGAACTTCACTAATTCCCAATACATCTAACTTCAACCTAGCCATTTCCCTTTTTAAGTTTCCTAACCTACCTGCCCGATTAAGGGATCTGACATTCCACGCTCCGATCCGTACAACGCCAGTTTTCTTTCTCCTGATAACGACGTCCTCTTGAGTAGTCCCCACCCGAATCCGAATGGGAGACTACTTAGGAATATTTTACCTAAGAGGACGCCATCATCATTTAATCATACAGTAATGCTGCATGGCCTCGGGAAAAATTACGGCTGTAGTTTCCCCTAGCTTTCAGCCGTTCGCTGTACCAGCACAGCAAGCCGTTTTGGTTAGTGTTACAAGGCCAGAACAGTCTACCATCCAGACTGTTGCCCCTGAAACTACTGAAAAGGCTGCTGCCCCTCTTCAGGAACCACGCGTTTGTCTGGCCTCTCAAAGATACCGCTCCGTTGTGGTTGCACCTACGGTACGGCCATCTGTATCGCTGAGGCACGCAAGCCTCCCCCACCAACGGCAAGGTCCATGATTCATGGGTGTGGGGGGGGGGGGGGTGTGTGTGTGTGGAAGGGGGGGCTATATAGGCTATCAAGCCAAAATTGAACTGAGACTAGCGAAGTGGTAGGGATTTAGATGCCGATAAAAGTTTTATATGATGATGTAGTGGAAAGAACCAGTAGCAGCGTTAGACACAGGTAATAACTGTGGTGCACTACACTTGAACGAAGGAAACAAAGAGGAAAAAACGTTACACACAACTCTCTGGGAAACTAATATTTTGAGCACTGCTGCACTTATCAGGGATGCATATTACATTAATCGTATTTCATAAATCCTGGCTGTCAATTTCAGAAAATTCTCTATTTTTTCAGATGTGACACATATTCTTAATTAAATACAGGGTGTTCCTTTTAACTGGTGACATTGAAATACCTGGAAAACTGCTAATAGGATCAAACATCCAATAATACACTAGACCCGTAATCCCATCCCCTGCGAAGTTGGTAAAGTGGCAACTTTGAAATTCTCAATGGGAACTCCCATTTAATTCCAGATTACTATTCTACGGGCAACATAAGTCTTGCCTGAAGCGTTTTTTACGTTTCGCCACAGATGGCGTTGTAATTGGAGGAACAGAAATAAGTACACAATCTGTTAAATCAATAACACCAAATCTTGCAATATAAGCTATGGGGTGCTACATACGACTGGATATTCAAGAGCCGATGAGTACCACATCGTAAATTACGGTTATATACCCACTTCTATTCTCCCATTGGAGCGCCATCTGTGGTGAAAAGATGAAAACGCTTCAGACAAAACGTATGTAGATTATTCCGTAGAATATTAATCTAAAATTAAAAACGGAGGTACCCTTTGAAGATTTCAAAGTTGTCCCTCGGCGTCACACACTGTTCGGGATGGAGGTTCGAGCGTGGTATCACCGGATGTCCCCCTCCGAGACAGACAAAGTGGAATTATAACTTTTTTTGATTCTACGTCTAGTTTTCGAGATATTTCAGTGTCCTCAGTTAAAACGAACACGAAGCATATAATGAGTGGAAATATGTAGAATACTTGTAGTGCAAAAGCTTGAAATCTCCTATTTGTTGCGTTTGATTAAATATGTGTGTGAAATCTTATGGAACTTAACTACTAAGGTCATCAGTCCCTAAGCTTACACACTACTTAACCTAAATTATCCTAAGGACAAACACACACACACCCATGCCCGAGGGAAGGCTCGAACCTCCGCCGGGACCAGCCGCACAGTCCACTACTGCAGCGCCTGAGACCGCTCTGCTAATCCCGCACGGCTTACGTTTGATTGAGTAAACTATTTATATAGCTTCTGGAGTACAATGAAATCTACTAAATTGTTTGTAATGAGTCTTATTAATATTTATATCCTTATCTTGAGATATTTATTGACGTTTCATTAGCAGCTTACTGATACTCCATAACATTCGTTTACCTGTACTATCAAGGACGAAAGAAGCTTTTTGTGGTAATGCTTGATGTAAGTCATTTACTCAATGTATGAAACATTGCAGGGTCCGTAATAGTCTATGATCGACATTGATAGGATACATTCTTACTTCTGTTACGCAGATAAAGTAAAAGTCATGAAACTACTGTTCTGGTAGTTCATAATGATTAAACTTTTTCTTGAGGAAATCTTGGTTTGGGTAACAAAAGCCATTAGGAAGTAACTAAATGTTCCCAATGTTAACCTCTTCTAAATTATTTTTCCTGTACGCCGTGTGTGAATGTAAATAAAGTTATTTCCAGGTGGCAACCGTTTTCGAAATCCAAACTGTCTGCAACTAGGTATGTTTTTTTTTCTATGCTTAGTGCCTATTATGTTATTAAATATGAGTTCCTCGAAAATTTTAGAAAATACCAGCAGTAATGGAGTTGAACAGCAGTTCATTGCTGATGTACTTCCCTTGTAGCCTAACAACATGTGGTGAGATCTCACAGTAAAAAATTCACTAGATGTTTAGCTTAATCTATACTACTATATAATGGCAAGTTGATGTTTAATGTCTTTACCAAAAATATCGAAAAGTATTCTAACAGTTCGCTTCAAATATTTTCACGATACTCTAACAAACGTTCGAACAGATATAGGTTATATAGTTCCAATACCTGTGGTGTGTAAATATACATTTAAAAATGTATACTACTATATAACGACGAGGTTGAACGTAGTTACTAAAAGTCTCGAACGATTTACTTCAAGTTTTTACAGATTCGGGCGGACAAGGACTACATATTTTTCAGTAAACATATTTTCTGTATTTTCTGTCTCTCTCTCTATCTACATCTCTCTCTCTCCCTCTATCTCTCTCTCTCTCTCCATATATATATGGTAGATAGAGAGAGAGACAGAAAATACAGAAAATATGTTTACTGAAAAATATGTTGTCCTTGTCCGCCCGAATCTATAAAAATTTGAATACTGTATATATATACAGGGTGAGTCACCTAACATTACCGCTGGGTATATTTCGTAAATCACATCAAATACTGACGAATCAATTCCACAGATCTAACGTGAGGAGAGGGGATAGTGTAATTGGTTAATACAAACCATAAAAAAATGCACGGAAGTATGTTTTTCAACACAAACCTACGTTTTTTTTAATGGAACCCCGTTAGTTTTGTTAGCACATCTGAACATATAAACAAATACGTAAACAGTGCCGTTTGTTGCGTTGTAAAATGTTAATTACATCCGGAGATATTGTAACCTAAAGTTGACGCTTGAATACCACTCCTCCGCTGTTCGATCGTGTGTATCAACTTTAGGTTGCAATATCTCCGGATGTAATTAACATTTTACAATGCAACAAACGGCACTGATTACGTATTTGTTTATATGTTCAGATGTGCTAACAAAACTAACGTGATTCCATTTAAAAAACGTATGTTTGTGTTAAAAAACATACTTCCGTGCATTTTTGTATGGTTTGTATTATACAATTACACTAGCCCCTCTCCTCACGTTCGGTCCGTGGAATCGGTTCGCCAGTATTTGATGTGGTTTACGAAATATATCCAGCGATAACGTTAGATGACTCACCCTGTATATATATATATATATATATATATATATATATATATATATATATATATATATATATACTCCTGGAAATTGAAATAAGAACACCGTGAATTCATTGTCCCAGGAAGGGGAAACTTTATTGACACATTCCTGGGGTCAGATACATCACATGATCACACTGACAGAACCACAGGCACATAGACACAGAAACAGAGCATGCACAATGTCGGCACTAGTACAGTGTATATCCACCTTTCGCAGCAATGCAGGCTGCCAATCTCCCATGGAGAAGATCGTAGAGATGCTAAATGTAGTCCTGTGGACCGGCTTGCCATGCCATTTCCACCTGGCGCCTCAGTTGGACCAGCGTTCGTGCTGGACGTGCAGACCGCGTGAGACGACGCTTCATCCAGTCCCAAACATGCTCAATGGGGGACAGATCCGGAGATCTTGCTGGCCAGGGTAGTTGACTTACACCTTATAGAGCACGTTGGGTGGCACGGGATACATGCGGACGTGCATTGTCCTGTTGGAACATTGGAACAGCAAGTTCCTTTGCCGGTCTTGGAATGGTAGAACGATGGGTTCGATGACGGTTTGGATGTACCGTGCACTATTCAGTGTCCCCTCGACGATCACCAGTGGTGTACGGCCAGTGTAGGAGATCGCTCCCCACACCATGATGCCGGGTGTTGGCCCTGTGTGCCTCGGTCGTATGCAGTCCTGATTGTGGCGCTCACCTGCACGGCGCCAAACACGCATACGACCATCATTGGCACCAAGGCAGAAGCGACTCTCATCGCTGAAGACGACACGTCTCCATTCGTCCCGCCATTCACGCCTGTCGCAACACCACTGGAGGCGGGCTGCACGATGTTGGGGCGTGAGCGGAAGACGGCCTAACGGTGTGCGGGACCGTAGCCCAGCTTCATGGAGACGGTTGCGAATGGTCCTCGCCGATACCCCAGGAGCAACAGTGTCCCTAATTTGCTGGGAAGTGGCGGTGCGGTCCCCTACGGCACTGCGTAGGATCCTACGGTCTTGGCGTGCATCCGTGCGTCGCTGCGGTCCGGTCCCAGGTCGACGGGTACGTGCACCTTCCGCCGACCACTGGCGACAACATCGATGTACTGTGGAGACCTCACGCCCCACGTGTTGAGCAATTCGGCGGTACGTCCACCCGACCTCCCGCATGCCCACTATACGCCCTCGCTCAAAGTCCGTCAACTGCACATACGGTTCACGTCCACGCTGTCGCGGCATGCTACCAGTGTTAAAGACTGCGATGGAGCTCCGTATGCCACGGCAAACTGGCTGACACTGACGGCGGCGGTGCACAAATGCTGCGCAGCTAGCGCCATTCGACGGCCAACACCGCGGTTCCTGGTGTGTCCGCTGTGCCGTGCGTGTGATCATTGCTTGTACAGCCCTCTCGCAGTGTCCGGAGCAAGTATGGTGGGTCTGACACACCGGTGCCAATGTGTTCGTTTTTCCATTTCCAGGAGTATATATATATATATATATATATATATATATATATATATAGAGAGAGAGAGAGAGAGAGAGAGAGAGAGAGAGAGAGTGAGAGAGAGAGCTGGTAGCCAGTGGCCTACTTAGAGATTTCAGTGCATATATCTCTGAAACAAAAATATATATTGGAGAACGATTTTCATGGGCATAAACGGAAATGAAGGAGGGGCTCATGAAAGTAAACCAAAACGTAAGCAAATATTAGTTTCAACACAAACTAATATTTATTAAATGGATACCCTTACTATTTCATATGCAAACAAGAAAATGGCGTTGATTGCATCACAATAAGTTACTTAAGTCCCGAGAAAATGCAGAGAGAGACTGTCACTTGAAATAAACGGAACGCGCCGCTGTTGGATATCCCGAGATGCAAACGTGAACCTCACTTTCCCGGAAATGCTATGCGACTGACGTACTACGACGCGACAAACGCTGTGCTTGTTGGTATTTGTACTGTTATTAAGTTGACAGGAAATAATAGGACCGTCCATTTGTAATGTCTGTAAGACCTTTATCGTTAATGTCAAAATGTTTTAATGATTATTCATTATTACTTTTGTTTATTATTTAGCTTTCTAGGATTGTCGTAGTTAAAGTTAATTAATAGAAATGGAGGCTTTTGTATTTTCATTGATTTCAAGCCTATGCTCATAACAGGATAATTTCACTGAATCTTGTAATGTATTACTCCAATTAATAGTACTTTCTGCGTGAGCTAGCATAGAAGCATGATTATAAAATCAGGGTATAACACACATTTGTGGTTAGTCCTATCAGACAACGTCGTATACAGCCATTATAACACGAAATTTCACGTGACATATCTCACCGAAATTATGTAGCAAACCGTTTGAATTAAATTCAGTTCTCATTTAGTTGCTCTCATACCATTTAACTGACAAAATAAATCTAATGGTTCTTCGTTACGCGTAGCTATGCCAGCAAAGGAAAACAATATTGATAGTCCATCTACGTGGAAAAAATCCTTAAATATTTGCTGCGCCAGGTCTGCGTAGTACTGAGCGAGAAAGTATCGGTGTTTGTTACGCTGATATAAGCGCTGCTGGAAAGATAAACATTTAAACGCAATTTTGCGCTTAATGGCGGCGATCTGGTCGATAAGGCGCTGATAGATTGTTTTGCCGTCGGCCTGCTATGACGGATGAAATCCGCAGATATTTGACTCTGGCCACACAAACCTACGGATTAAAGGCACTAAATAACCAGATTTAAACAATTATTTATTTTACCAGTTAATTCATCTCGTATATGGTTACAGACGTGATATGGCTTAGTAAGATGTTATCACATCTACCAGAACAAAAGAACAAGAGAGACGACGACAAGAGCAGAGTCTCCTGAATATATAGAAAAATCATAGATAATAATTGTCATTAATACAGTTACCATAATATGTCTACACGACGCATATCTTCTGTGTTGCATTATATCAATAAGTTCAATAAACTTCATTATTTTTGATATTAGTTTTATACATATCTCCACATGGCGTAGTTTGCTAATTCCATACTGTCTCATATGTATTTCGTCGAACTGCATTGGATGAAATTACATAGAGAGGCCATACAGTATCACATAATGAAAAATGAATAATCGTTTCACCTGTTCGTGCTTTATTGATTTTACTGCAGTATAGAACGGATATAATGGCAAGGTAACGAAATACGGAACATCACTGGCCAGGGTAAACATAATTAATGGTTGACAAAGGATCTAACACAGGGATAATTTCTATTTTTACATAATTGTACATCAGTTACATAATGGTACATGACACTTACAGGACTGTCACTGAACATTTTAATGACTACATTACAACTGAAATTTTGCACGTGGTAAATGATTACATAAAAGTACGACAGTATCAGCAAAACAAACACACATCTAAGAAACATACAAAATGTATGTCGGTATCCATTCATATATCTCACAGCAGAAACGATACAACGTATGTTCGTAGAGATCGCCATTTGCATGGCAATTCTGCTATGCACGTTCTGATACCGATCGACATTCTGGTTTCTGTGTTACTGTGGCACATGCAGCAGTAATATTGTTTCTCATGTTGCCCATTGTTGTTGGAACATGCTGATATAGCACCTTTCCCACGTGTCAGTCACAGTGTGATTACGAGCAACGTCGGATTCAGGCCTGCCTCTCAAGACATGCAACAGCAGCGCGTTTCATTTATTTCAAGCGTCAAATTCACTTTGCAGTTTCTCGTGATGTAACTGACCTATTGCGATAGAACCAACACCATTCTTTTTTGTGATTAATCATATTATTGCTTGCGTAAGAAACAGTACGTGGAAGCCATTATAAAAAAGACGTAAGTTTGTTTTTGTGTCAGAAAACTAATACATTTTCACGTTTAGGGTGTCTCATATTATTTACTTCCATCAGCCTCTGCCTTACATTCATAACGTGAAGGTAATTTTCATTATCTATTGTTGTTTCAGAGGTATTCGCGCTGAAACATTTAAGTGAGCCACCCTATATACATACATATGGGGAAATGTTGTTTGCAGGAACCTCGAAATTTTCTTAACCAATTTACTTCAAATTTTAAACGATACTGTAACAAACGTTCGGACTATAATAGGCTACATATTTCTTCATATATGTGGGTGGGTGTGAATATGAAGGTCAGTGAGAGAGGGAAAGATGGAAAGAATAGATAGAGAAGGGTGAAGGAATTGGCTTAGATAGGGGAAAGGAGGAACTGGGTGAGAGAGGAAGGGGCTGGAGGTCTAGACAGATAAAGGGAGGGGGCGAGGGGATGGACAGAGAGAGGGAGAAGAGAGGAGATAAGAAAGAGGGAAGGGAGAAGGAGATGTACATTGAGAGATGGCAAGAGGAGATCACGACGTATATCCAATTCCCATACATATTTAGCAATTGCTAAGCATTGCCGGGTTCGCTAGTATAGCTAGTGTAGCTTAGGAGCGTTGGTTTTACCTCTGAATGAGATCTGATTCCTCAACATTCTGCAGGTACAGCCGAAAACATTAAAATAACATATTCTTTCTCCTTGGGAGACATGTTGAAACTTGACAGCTAATACATGGTTGTCATGAACAGGATAAACGTGTGTCCAGTAATAAAGTTAAGGTTTCTTAAATTTACAGTAACATTAAATGAAAAGAGTTTTTGTGCTGTATTTTAAGTCTGAATACATTTAACGTGATATCAACCATACACGTGTTCTGCATTATTTCTACGAAACTTTCTACAGTATTACCGAGATAAAATAAACTAATTTTTTACAATATTTAAAACGACCCAGAAGTTACGTATAAAATCTGTCACATAAAGGAATTTTTGTGCTGATTGAGGCCAGAGTCAATGAATAATGCTGAAAATGACGTGCACTGATCAGATAAGAAACGTGGATGTTCGCCAAGAAATCGAGTAAGAGACGAATATTTGCAAAATATTACCGCGGACAAGAAAAACGAATGTGTCTATACATCGGGGGACCACTTTCATGAAACTGCAGGGAACCGTTGAGAACGTAGAAAAATTAAACCAGATAACTGATGACATGTGGTGTCACTGGTACTCTGAGATGAAGAGACGGGAACAGGTGTGGAAATCGCGGCTAGCCGCTTCGAACCAGGCACAAGACTGATGACCTCCACTATTCTCTCCCCACCCCCCTCCCCTACATTTTCTGCGAAGAAATATACAAGGGCTGAGTAGATTAGTTTAATACAAATGCACTCTATAACGAAAAGTTTACCATAATGTGTTGTATAGCTACTACAGGAGAAATTCTACATCTACATCTACGTGATCACTCTACTTTTCACAATAAAGTGCCTGGCAGAAGGTTCAATGAACCACCTATTTAGCGACATAGAAATGCTACAGTGTCTAATAACGACTAATCAACTGACATTTCCTAATTTTAGTAACTCCCTGCAATGAAGACGGACCTTGGAACGTCTACACGATGTAGTCACGACGTTAACAAGGTGCCCCATCGCTGATTGAACGTTTCCAGTTGTTTGAAGTTCTCAACATTCCAGGACATTTAAGCGACGTTTCACGTCTGAGCCAAAAGTTAGCAATTAATATGAATCCCACGGTGGCAGCAATAGTAACGTTGTGCCATTACGTTGCTGCATAGTGTTCACATTACTTTTGTACCACATTAGACCAATGGCTCCCTATGAACGTTCTGCACGATAATCAAGCAAGGAGATTTATACCATGCAAATCGAATAACAAAACGCGTCAAATTTTGTCCTCGTGTCACCGTTTTTATTTTCGCTGAAAGAGGGGCATTGACATGTATTCCCTGCTGATAAAGACTCATATTTGTTTGCCTCCAGCAATTCAGAGGCAGTTCATTCAGGCCCAGCCGTCGCCCGCCTGACGGGAAACGAGATAATTTGCGCCATTCAGGCTGAATTATTGGACACGTAGCCTCTTCGCGTGGAGCCTTACACGCAAACGCTGTAATTGAGTAGATGATAGCGCTGCGAACAACGGCAAACACGGCCGGTGGAAGAGTGGTGGTGGTCATCCGCACAGTAATGACAGCATATTTGTTTTCCCTTTATTTAGAACTGCTCTTAGAGAAGTAAACGTACGAAAGACACCCCTCAATTTATACGTGGTGATGTAGCATTAATTTTCACTTGTGTTGATCTGTGCATAAATTCACTGTTGAATCGATTAAATGATACTGGATGTGGTTAATGTACGATGTTTAAAATTTTTCAGCGTGTTGTACTGTGTGACTGATGTAGATATTAGCTAGCACACGAAGCGTGAAACATTAATAAATACATCTTATTTATTGTTATTCTTAGTCTCCAGAGAGAATTTTTACTCAGCGGTGCTGTGTGCGCTGATTTGGTGCTCTGATTTCTAAGCTGGTGACAGATTACAACTATGTACCGGATCGGAACTCCAACCGAAGACATATGCCTGTCGCGGAGAAGTGAGCCACCCTTTCTTTTCCTTTTATTTTTTAATAAGAATACCAGTTTTATTTGTATTTTTAATTTCCGTTCACCTGTGCACGGAAAAACGGGTAATAAGGCTCACGAAAAAATAAAGCATGATTTGTATATATTATATTCGATGACCGTAAATGAATCGCATTTATGAAATCATATTTTTCTCTTTTCTCCGCTATTTCATTAGTGAGGACTACAAACTCATACGTATGAAAACTTTCGAACGAAAGTGAAACGATATTATTTTCGCTCAGACATGTAACTACAGCGCTGTTGGTTTCCTTTAATGAACATTTATTGTTGTACTAGGAACATACATACATACAGAATGGCGCGCGGAATATCATACACTGAAAACAGTTTTTATAACATTTAATAAACAAAACATGTCAGTTGTGTTCTTTTTTACATTAATCATCAGAATCTGTATGCACAGAGAGCATGCAGAACGTGTTCAACATGTCCATCTTGTTGATGTACTATTTCTTCGGGACGAACTGTGACGTTTCCAGCCACCCTACGACACAAGTTCTGTGGTTTCCTGTGAAACTGTTGTGACTGTCGCTTGCAGGTGCATTAGGTTGTTGCAATAGATCGTCCCCTCCAAATATCCCAAAGAAATAATCACAGAGATTAATATTCGGGCTGTGTGGCGGCCACATTAAACCGCCCTTAAAACGTTCAAGATATCAATGGGACATCTTACGGTGCCAGAAATTTTCGTGCAGAAAATCCAGAATAACTTATACTCTAATTATAAGAGCTCAATTTTTCCAGAAGTGTTGTGTCTCCAATGGCCACACCATTGCACAAAGTTGCAGAAGAGAGTTGTTCTGCAACACGTCCATATAGTGCGCACTGTTAACTGTGCCGTTCAAAATGACAGGCCCAATGATTATGTGGCTGCAAGTGGCACCCCATACACTCACTTTATCTTCACAGTTTTCAATTACCTGTAGTGGAGACCGGGAAAAGTTGGCTATAGGGTCACGATGGCCAAATGGTATTACTTCGTTAAACTGCTGTTAGAATGCGCCATCGACCAAATACGATGGTGGAAACAATGGCGTCGCCATTCCACAAATGCGTCTCAGGTCGGTGCAGACAGAGTGTCGAGTGAGTAGGCCGAGCATTTTATGTTTTCTTTGTACTGATAGTAAATTTTCCGTCCTCGAGATATTTTGTCGAGTACTCGAAGACAATGCTCATACTAAACAAGTAAGCAGATTACAAGTAAATAGATTAAGTATTATTTTGACGTTGTATGGCGATAAATGTTTAAAATGTTTTCGTAAAAACGAACAAATCTAATTGCAGGATGGCGATGGAGCACAATGGCCCATTTAAAAAAGGGCACGTCGGCCACGTGGCCAACCTGCCCCACTGTCCTTTTGTAAGCGATTGTTCTTATTAACTTTAAAAGGTCCTATGCAGTCAAAGTCTACATTATATTCAGTGCAGTTTTTAGGTAAGAAAATTGTGACCAGAAGTGAGCTTAAACCAGTAATAATGTTAGGTGTTTGCCTTTTTTTCTTCTCTTTTCTTCCAAAACTAATAACTTGTCCTCATGTATTCAACTAAAACGATTCTAATATAGGTTTGAAATTGTTACTTATGGGACGTTGCTGGACATATATTTTGAAGTATGAAATCCGCATCTATCTTCGAATGTGGCCATATTTATGCTTCTCGTCACTCTGCCGTTTTGTTTTTAGGATCCTCCGAAATTAAAAAAAGAAAACTGATAGAGATATTCTTTCTGAAGCAACTATGAGATTAGACGTAATAAGAGAAAAACTGACTGAAATATTAGTTAAGGAAGCGAGCAGAGGTTGAATATTCCTAGAAAATCTTTAGAGATGTACTGGAACAAATTCAGTGATTTAGAACATTCTGAAGTGTGAAAAAGTTCTGGGACGGGTTAGGTTTCGCAAAAAGATTTCTGGTAATATATTCCTTTGTTTTGTGTTGTTGTAGCTTATATTTTCACTACTTTGATAATAACATCAAATGGAATGGAAGCAATGCGTAAAATTAAGTTATCTAATAATTTTATGAAAGTCTTATTTATTCGCTGATTATGTAACTAACGCCCTCATTGCAAAGACAAATCCACGTCTATGGATTTTTAAACCCGAACAGGAAAACGTATTTGAAGAGTACATGACTAAAGCTAGCCACATATGCTTTGGCCTTTCACCAAAAGAGGATCCACGGTTTGCACACACCTATGCGGTTGCCTGTCAACTTGAAATACCCCAATACTGACTTGGAATGGGCTGATGCTGAAGCTTGTCTCGTTGGTTTCCTAGGGCTTCGTATCAAAGCCGCTCTGACAGCCACCATATTCTCTGCAGTATCGACTGTGATGGCACGAGATCACGTATGTTCTAAAACACTGCCGTCCGCTTCAAATTGTGTGGTTGGTATATACACTGCCAGTCCACACAGGCCCCACCTCGTACGCAAATGAATATGAAAGAATCGCTGAGTCTCTGTACCATTCTTCGTTTCCACGTAAAACAACACTTTTCACCTTCTGTTGTATCGTCAGCTGGCCTTTATCCGCCATAAAATAAAGGGGTGACGATACGCATGATATTGACAAATGCCGTCTTCTGATGAACCATGCGCTAACAATGACTATTAAAATGTTGGCAACCTGCAAATAAAATATTTATTAAACAATGTTAATATATGGCATTAAGTTCACCACACTGTAGTTAAATCAACAGTGGAAACGATTTGACACTTCACACACTTCATTGTGGCTAATTGTTACTGAATGGCGACTCGGTGTGGAGGAACGTCTTATTCGTCCGGATGCAGCCGCTTTCTTCCTTCACAGGTCTTTAAGCTCAGTGTTGGTGCGTCTCCATGATGACAGGAGCCTGTCGGTTTGATGTTCTGAAACAACTTTTGGCTGTATCTAAGGCAATGTTTTAAAAAATTCACAAAAATTTCTTCGTAAGTTGGTATTTTCCTTGTTTCCTCAAGTTGGTCCCGTAACTAATTTCTCAATGCGTCGCACATGATAGATGTAGTGCGCTGTTTGTGTGTTTACTCATTGCTCTTGCCGGCAGTGAATGAATTAGGCCTGCTGCTGTAGTTATTGTTGAGGCGAAAGGGATTGGCGCGGTTGTGTTTATCAGGCTGAGTATTAGTTTACTAGTTTACTCTGCAACTGTTCGACACATAACCCAGTGCTCCAGAGTGTCTGGCTCACTGCACGTGTCACAGAAGTCTGTTACACACCCTTCTACCAAGAGCTAAAAAAAGGCGCTGTGACATTTCGCTATACGATGTTCCACCGGTGTTGCTGAAATTTTGACTCACTGATATTTTAGAGTGGATTACCTCACACTTCGACACATATTTTCCTCTCTCTGGGATTGGAGGTGCTTCCTATTATGTAGCTCTTCTGTATTAACTATGGTCGCATCTAGTGGAGTGTATATGGAATCTTTGTGTCGTCCGTTGATACCGATTCGGATATTGCTCTGTGTTTGTCGGATGAGACCGCTGTCGAACTGGTGTCTTTCTCTTCTATGGTTTCGAATGTCCTGTGCACCAGAACAGTAGCGCACTTCGATATAAAAATCGATTAGGACGAGGACTCCTGCTTCTGGTTTTAGAGTGCATGAAGATGATCAGAGGGTCGGCATCAGGGGAAGCTGTTGCTGGTCATGCAATATGACGTTTTTAGAAATATTTATGAGCCGTCGAGCACCACCGGCGTAAGAGATATTAGGAGCGGATCAGATTTGCTTACCAACGGTGCCTGCAGTTTATATTCACTTAAGAAGTACTTTAATCCTAATTTGTTCAAGAGGACATATGTTGTTTTTGTTGTGGTCTTCAGTCCTGAGACTGGTTTGATGCAGCTCTCCATGCCACTCTATCCTGTGCAAGCTTCATCATTTCCCAGTACCTACTGCAACCTACATCCTTCTGAATCTGCTTAGTGTATTCATCTCTTGGTCTCCCTCTACGATTTTTATCCTCCACGCTGCCCTCCAATGCTAAATTTGTGATCCCTTGATGCCTCAAAACATGTCCTACCAACCGATCCCTTCTTCTAGTCAAGTTGTGCCACAAACTTCTCTTCTCCCCAATCCTATTCAATACCTCCTCATTAGTTACGTGATCTACCTACCTTACCTTCAGCATTCTTCTGTAGCACCACATTTCGAAAGCTTCTATTCTCTTCTTGTCCACACTAGTTATCGTCCATGTTTCACTTCCATACATGGCTACACTCCATACAAATACTTTCAGAAACGACTTCCTGACACTTATATCTATACTCGATGTTAACAAATTTCTCTTCTTCAGAAACGATTTCCTTGCCATTGCCAGTCTACATTTTATATCCTCTCTACGTCGACCATCATCAGTTATTTTACTCCCTAAATAGCAAAACTCCTTTACCACTTTAAGTGTCTCATTTCCTAATCTAATTCCCTCAGCATCACCCGATTTAATTTGACTACATTCCATTATCCACGTTTTGCTTTTGTTGATGTTCATCTTATATCCGCCTTTCAAGACACTGTCCATTCCGTTCAACTGCTCTTCCAAGTCTTTTGCTGTCTCTGACAGAATTACGATGTCATCGGTGAACCTCAAAGTTTTTACTTCTTCTCCATGAATTTTAAAGCCTACTCCGATATTTTCTTTTGTTTCCTTTACTGCTTGCTCAATATACAGATTGAATAACATCGGGGAGAGGCTACAACCCTGTCTCACTCCTTTCCCAACCACTGCTTCCAGTTCATGCCCCTCGACTCTTACAACTGCCATCTGGTTTCTGTACAAATTGTAAATAGCCTTTCGCTCCCTGTATTTTACCGCTGCCACCTTCAGAATTTGGAAGAGAGTATTCCAGTTAACATTGTCAAAAGCTTTCTCTAAGTCTACAAATGCTAGAAACGTAGGTTTGCCTTTTCTTAATCTTTCTTCTAAGATAAGTCGTAAGGTTAGTATTGCCTCACGTGTTCCAACATTTCTACGGAATCCAAACTGATCTTCCCCGAGGTCCGCTTCTACCAGTTTTTCCCTTCGTCTGTAAAGAATTCGCGTTAGTAATTTGCAGCTGTGACTTATTAAACTGATAGTTCGGTAATTTTCACATCTGTCAACACCTGGTTTCTTTGGGATTGGAATAATTATATTCTTCTTGAAGTCTGAGGGTATTTCACCTGTCTCATACATCTTGCTCACCAGATGTTAGAGTTTTGTCATCACTGGCTCTCCCAAGGCCATCAGTAGTACTAATGGAATGTTGTCTACTCCCGGGGCCTTATTTCGACTCAGGTCTTTCAGTGCTCTGTCAAACTCTTCACGCAGTATCTTATCTCCCATTTCGTCTTCATCTACATCCTCTTCCATTTCCATAATATTGTCCTCAAGTACTTCGCCCTTGTATAAACCCTCTATATACTCCTTCCACCTTCATGCCTTCCCTTCTTTGCTCAGAACTGGGTTGCCATCTGAGCTCTTGATATTCATACAAGTGGTTCTCTTCTCTCCAAAGGTCTCTTTAATTTTCCTCTAGGCAGTATCCATCTTACCCCTAGTGAGACAAGCCTCTACATCCTTACATTTATCCTCTAGCCATCCCTGCTTAGCCATTTTGCACTTCCTGTCGATTTCATTTTTGAGACGTTTGTATTCCTCTTTGCCTGCTTCATTTACTGCATTTTTATATTTTCTCCTTTCATCAATTAAATTCAATATTTCTTCTGTCACCCAAGGATTTCTATTAGCCCTCGTCTTTTTACCTACTTGCTGTTCTGCTGCCTTCACTACTTCATCCCTCAGAGATACTCATTCTTCTTCTACTGTATTTCTTTCCCCCATTCCTGTCAATTATTCCCTTATGCTCTCCCTGAAACTCTCCACAACCTCTCGTTCTTTCAGTTTATCCAGGTCCCAATCCTTAAATTCCCACCGTTTTGGAGTTTCTTCAGTTTCAATCTGCAGATCATAACCAATAGATTGTGATCAGAATCCACATCTGCCCCTGGAAATGTCTTACAATTTAAAACCTGGTTCCTAAATTTCTGTCTTACCATTATATAATCTATCTGATACCTTTTAGTATCTCCAGAATTCTTCCAGGTATACAACCATCTTTTATGATTCTTGAACCAAGTGTTAGCTATGATTAGGTTATGCTCTGTGCAAAATTCTACAAGGCGGCTTCCTCTTTCATTTCTTCCCCCCAATCCATATTCACCTACTATGTTTCCTTCTCTCCCTTTTCCTACTGACGAATTCCAGTCACCCATGACTATTAAATTTTCGTCTCCCTTCACTACCTGAATAATTTATTTTATCTCGTCATACATTTCATCAATTTCTTCATCATCTGCAGAGGTAGTTGGCATATAAACTTGTACTACTGTACTAGGCATGGGCTTTGTGTTTATCTTGGCCACAATAATGCGTTCACTATGCTGTTTGTAGTAGCTAACCCGCACTCCTATTTTTTTATTCATTATTAAACCTACGCCTGCTTTACCATTATTTGATTTTGTATTTATAAACCTGTAATCACCTGACCAAAAGTCTTGCTCCTCCTGTCACCGAACTTCACTATTTCCCACTATATCTAACTTTAACCTATTCATTTCCCTTTTCAAATTTTCTACCCTACCTGCCCAATTAAGGGATCTGACATCCCACGCTCCGATCCGTAGAACGCCAGTTTTCTTTCTCCTGATAACGACGTCCTCCTGAGTAGTCCCCGCCCGCAGATCCGAATGGGGGACTATTTCACCTCCGGAATATTTTGCCCAAGAGGATGCCATCATCATTTAATCATACAGTAAAGCTGTAGTTTCCCCTTGCTTTCTGCCGTTCGCAGTACCTGCACAGCAAGGCCGTTTTGGTTAATGTTACAAGGCCAGATCAGTCAATCATCCAGACTGTTGCCGCTGCAACTACTGAAAAGGCAGCTGCCCATCTTCAGGAACCACATGTTTGTCTGGCCTCTCAACAGATACCCCTCCGTTGTGGTTGCACCTACGGTACGGCCATCTGTATCGCTGAGGCACGCAAGCCTCCCCACCAACGGCAAGGTCCATGGTTCATGGGCGGAAGAGGATATATATATATATATATATATATATATATATATACATCGCAGAAGAAAAATAACTAGTTACAAAATGTAGCAATAAATGGCACTATTAAGTATCACAATTTAATAGTGGTCGTCTACAAATGACAAATGAATCATGCAATAATGACTAAGGTATATGTTTGACGTTAAGCAAACTGTACTACTCAGTGTGCATAAGTGTACAGGTATAACACTGTTAGTTGCGTACGCCCCCACCATTGCAAGGTCATATCACGTCGGATGGGAAAAACTGGTTTTTAATTGTCATGAGGCCAAACAATGCATAAGAAGCAAAAATGACATCGGTTTTTAATTGTCCTGAGTCCAAAAACCGAATGAAAAACATCAATCTAAATCAAATCGGATTATTAATATCCGTGTGACTGACACAAAACATGTTAAATATGCTGTCCACTGTTTTCTGCAACAAGTTGAAATTGAGAAACAGTATGTTCCATAAGTGATAGAAGTGTTGCCGAGGCTACGTTCAGAGTGTGTTGCGCAATGCGTGCTTCAAGGCAGCTAAGTTTGCAATCGGAACACTGAACACATCTTTCAGATAGCCCCACAGCCAGAACCCACACGGATTAAGATTAGGTGATCGGGACGGTCAAGCTGTAGGGAAAAGGGCGGTCATAATTCTAGCTTGGTGCAAATGGCTCTGAGCACTATGGGACTCAACTTCTGAGGTCATTAGTCCCCTAGAACTTAGAACTAGTTAAACCTAACTAACCTAAGGACATCACACACATCCATGCCCGAGGAAGGATTCGAACCTGCTACCGTAGCGGTCTTGCGGTTCCAGACTGCAGCGCCTAGAACCGCACGGCCACTATGGCCGCAATAATTGTAGCATTTCCGAAATGATGCGTCAGCTGCTTTCTTCATCATCTGCAATCTTGCATAAAAATGATCTGATACATCCACGCTGTTGGAGAGCTGGAATGACGTGGTCGCGCAAAAGACACTCAAAGCGCTTACCGGTGACGGTACAGGTAACTGTACTGAAAGCACCTGTCTCTTCGAAAAAATAAGCCTTATGATAAATCATGTAAACCTGCACCACCCAGTGACTTTTTCAGGATGAAGTGGTACTGGCTGATTTGAATGTGGTTTTTCCGTTGTCCATATTCGACAGTTCTGTGTATTGACGTATCCTGTCAGACGGAAGTGGGCTTCGTCTGTCCACAAAATCTTCCACTGCCAATCATTGTCCACTTCCATGCGAGCAAGAAATTGTGAAGCAAAGATCTCTCTTGCTGGCAGGTCAACAAGAAGCAACTGGTACAAATGGGAATTTTCAACGAATAGCAAAGAAGGATGTTTCGTGGGATTTTACATGCTGTGCTCACGAGGGTGTCCAACGTTCGGGCAATTCTCCGTGCACTACACGTTTGCACACCACAACTTGTCTCCTCCTGCACTGCTGTGGCCACAGTTTCCACTGACGTCAAATCAATTCGTTTCCTCCCTCTACCAGGTTGCACACTAAAATAACCCATCTTTTCGAATTTCGGAATCATTTTCTCCAGATCCTCGGCGGTCATCGGACCAACGCCTTATTTCAAACCCTTTTGTGTCCGGAACTTCAGCAGAGTGACGTGTGCACAGTCATCATCTCGTTATATAGCATTACAAGCAGAGCGTGACCCTGCATTGAGACAGTCATGGCGAAAGTCACACACGCGAAAGGAGGAAAACCCGTGAACGTGGCGTGTTTATACGAACTTCAATAGGTCGTGCGCGTGACAGGTGTTTTCATTTACGTATTGTGACCCATACAGCGCCTTATATTGATCAATTTTCTCTGTATTTTTTTTTCTTCTGCCAAACGTTTTCCTCCTTCTCTGATAATATTCCGTTGCAGTTTGACGTCATTCTGGCCAGTGGTGTTACTTCTACGGCGTTTTGAAAGTTTATTTATAATCACTCTGTATACAGGGTGTTACAAAAAGGTACGGCCAAACTTTCAGGAAACATTCCTCTCACACAAATAAAGAAAAGATGTTATGTTGACATATGTCCGGAAACGCTTAATTTCCATGTTTGAGTTCATTTTAATTTCCTCCACCTACGCTCAATGGAGCACGTTATCATGATTTCATACGGGATACTCTACCTGTGCTGCTAGAACATGTGCCTTTACAAGTACGACACAACATGTGGTTCATGCGCGATGGAGCTCCTGCACATTTCAGTCGAAGTGTTCGCACACTCCTCAACAACAGATTCGGTGACCGATGGATTGGTTGAGGCGGACCAATTCCATGGCCTGCACGCTCTCCTGATCTCAACCCCCTTGACTTTCATTTATGGGGGCATTTGAAAGCTCTTGTCTACCCAACCCCGGTACCAAATGTAGAGACTCTTCGTGCTCGTATTGTGGACGGCTGTGATACAATACGCCTTTCTCCAGGGCTGCATCAGCGCATCAGGGATGCCGTGCGACGGAGGGTGGATGCATGTATCCTCGCTAAACGAGGACATTTTGAACATTTCCTGTAACAAAGTGTTTGAATTCACGCTTGTACGTTCTGTTGCTGTGTGTTTCCATTCCATGATTAATGTGATTTGAAGAGAAGTATTAAAATGAGCTCTAACATGGAAAGTAAGCGTTTCCGGACACATGTCCACGTAACATATTTTCTTTCTTTGTGTGTGAGGAATGTTTCCTGAAAGTTTGGCCGTACCTTTTTGTAACACCCTGTATATATACGTCGTATATGGTATCCACCTTTATACGTCTAGCACGAGTAGCATTTTAATCAGCAAGCTCGAGAGAGTAAAAGAAACGAGTTGGTTTTACATCACGTCGACAGTGGTGTCACTGGGGTCGGAGCGCAGACTCTGTTTGAACGAGGACTCGGAAGGATATTTCACTTGTCCTTTTCAGAGAAATGATTCCAAAAGTCGTCCCTAGTGATTTGGGAAGTCTAGGAACAATTAAACCGGAAGCAAATTTTAATCACCTCCCTCTGGAAGTGAAGCCCAACGCTCGCCACTGGTTCAGAAAATACCTGAATCTGAAACGGAAGGAAGACGGAAGGAAGTTTGGCTTTAACGTCTCGTCGACACCAAGGTCATTACAGACGGAACACAAACTCGAATTGTGTCAATGATGGGGAAGAAAATCAGCCGTACCCCTTCAAAGGAACCATCATGAAGTTTGCCGGAAAAGCTAAATCTGGATTGTCGGACGCGGTTTTGAACCGTCTCCTCCCGAATGCGAGTTCCATGTAGTAACCACTGCTCCATCTCGCCCGCTAACCTGAAATGGAATCTAAACGACAATCGACTAAGTATTCCATGTACGCATATAATTTTCAAATACGGTGAATCAGCCTTAATAAATGGAGGATCCAAAGGGAACATAACCTGTGATCTCTGTAATTCTAACACTGAACTACATGGTCTGTCGCTTACATTGATGTTAAAATTCAAATGATGTAATACTTATTAGCTATATTCTATGGTAATTATACAAAAAAACTGATGGAAATATTGCAGTTAGGAGGAGTCGAGCAAAATTGGTGTTGCGTATTTATAATACGAAGTCAGGGCATGGCTAGCAACTTGGATAATAAATTATTTGCATTTAATTAAGCTGGTGGCTAGTTTCGAATTACCAAGTTTATTTTCAAGCCAGGCTTATTATAGCTCGGTTACATCAACTGTATGCGCTTCAAGGAGACACATTGCGAAATTGGTTGACGATCAATTGACCATGTACCGTGCGCGTACTATCAATGTGCGAATTGGCTGTCGCCTAACCACACACTGTTAGTGCAACTATAATAGGCCTGGCTTCAAATTGAACTTAGTACCTCGAAACCAGTCGCCAGCGTAATAAAACGCAACAGTGACGGAATTACATTACAAAATTTAAAAATTTGTTGTAATAGTATTTAAATGAATGGTCTGTCATCTTACTATACAGTGTTTTTGCTATTGTACATTCCCTATTTCGGCTTTTGACCATTTTCAGTTACCACATTGTTATGATCAGACTTCTATATAGCATAGCGATCTTAATAGTCCTTTAGCTCCGGTTTCATCAGAACAGTCCTTAACCATGCTGTTACTTTTCTATGTTCCTACTGATAAACGTCTACCATTTTCGACGTTACGGTATTGATTATTTCCATTAAAAAAATGGCGCTGAGCACTATGGGACTTAACATATGAGGTCATCAGTTCCCTAGAACGTAGAATTACTTAAACCTAACCAACTTAAGGACATCACACACATCCATGCCCGAGGCAGGATTAGAACCTGCGACCGTAGCGGTCACGCGGTTCCAAACAGAAGATCTTAGAACCACTCGGCCACAGCGGCCGGCGATTATTTCCATTCTCCTGATTGTTTATTGAGAGCGTATGCATTACAGTTTAAAGGACAGCGCTAAGCGATGTTTATAGCTTAAAGTACTTACCAACGCCTCCACAATAAAACAGAATGAAATAACAGAAAATTAAAGTAAATGACACACACTGTGGTTACGGTTACTACAAGCCACACCACAAGTTGGGAAACGGGGCCAAATTTCTAGTAGTTTACTGTTGAGTTGAGATTTTCACAAATGTTTTATTCGTATCTTACAGAAACTAGCAGTACGGCAATAAACAGCCTTTTAAACACGCCGCTAACGGCAATCAAGTAATTTATAGCAATACAACAATTTAAGAATTTAAAAAAAAAACACAGATGCTAGCAGTACGGCAATAAACAACCTTTTAAAACAAGCCGCTAACGGCAATGAAAGTAATTTATAGGAATACAACAATTTAAAAAAATTAAAGATCATTAGTAAACAGGCTACTAAAGTAAATACAGAACTTTGTTAATAAAGTACGGTGAGGTAGTGAAGCTACCAACACCGCCATTAAAAAAATTAAACAGGTCTCAGCAAACACAGGATTAATGGCAATAAAAGGAATTTACAAACTTGGAGGAATTAAAAAAAATTTAAACAAAAGTGTCCTGGAATATCATTAGAACATAAGAGATCTGACGGACCCGTGTAAGGCGGCCACAAATCACTCACTCAGGGATGCTCAGTCTAGGCAGAATACTGACCAATTTAAATACGCCCGTAAACAATTGCCACTCTCAGGCTGGTCACTGCACCGACCTTTAGCCAGCGAAAACTTGTTGTAAGATGGCTTAACTTGCTGACAGAATTAGAGCTAGCCTCGTGCAAGGAAACATTGCACCACACAGTCCTGAATGAGCGACCACATGATCAACCAACAAGAAGCATGAATTTACTCATAAACCATGACAGAATAGCGAAACAATTAAACTGCCAAAACAGCACCTCCCATCGGACAGTAACGAGAGGTGGAGGAAAGGTCACTGTCTTCAATTACACCGGTGCCAGGGACAGGAAACCCGGTCGCCGGAGACCACAAGGCAGAAGAGACGCTGGTTACAGAAAATTATTACTTAATGATTAAACCTTCCACGAACTTAACTTGCAGTTATGCTCAAACAGGCAGTCCACGACCTCCGATGACAAGGATCCACACATTGGACAGCGCACGCGTCGCCAGCGTACCCAACACGCCACGGTCACGCGACAACACGCTCTGTCACCGGAGTTCACGTCTTCTCTGCAACGTTGACGGGTAGTGACCGCTCCTTCATGTTAGGTGTCTCCTTTTAAACTCCAGCGTTGAAAACGGAGGGTTTAAAGAAGCTTGTTAACGTCCCACAAAGCCGAAATGAACAGCAACTACTTGTGGGGCGATTCTGTATACAACCAACCCGCGGGGAGCTATTCCGTCAACTCGACCCGCTCGTTACACACAACCGACATACATCACGTGGCGACTCGGTACAACCGACCACGCCTGCTTCGCGCTGGAGAGCCACACTGCCTCTCGTGTTCACCACACTCTCCGCGCGCAACGCCCCTACTTCCGCGCCACCACACGAGGTTACAACCGGTCAAAGATCTCAATTCCTCCATAGCAGTTTCCCGGAAACAAAAATGCAAATATCGATAGCAGAATGAAAAGACAACCAAGCAGCCACTTAATAACAGGCAACATATCAAACAAACATGTCAGGGGAAGAAAAGGAAAACCAATGCAATCTAAAAAAAAGGTGTAGCACGAGGCGATACACGGCTCAGTATAATACAGAAAATATTCACAAAATCACAAAAAAGTAATTTTTGATCTAAAGTACTCTTAATGTGATCGTTCTGTACACAACACATAAGCAGACAAGCAAGTCTGTGAAACTGACGGTAGAAGGAATTTTGATTATCAGTTTTTGCCCGGCAGGTATTGCAGAGGAGATGCTTAAAGCTCCGGCCACCGAACTTGGCGCAATGTCCTAGATTATATTCCTAACCCGTCCGAGTGTCCCATGGTGAGAGGGTCATGTGACATGGTTGATGGCCACCCGTTCGTTGGATGGGAAAATTAATCCTTTGGCACCGGTAAATGTATATACTACTTTCAACAACCGAAAGTTCCACGTATAATTGTTTTTGACCTAGTTCACTGATCTTCATATTAACTACCCCGTACCGCGTGTTGCAAATTAAAACTCGTAGTAAATGGATCAGGTTTATTCACTGCTCTTCCCAAAGGGTACATACCGGTATATATGTCACTGTTATGGTGGTATAAACTTTTTGTTGCGTAAATGGTTTATGCTCGGCGGTTCTCGTGGTGCTACACGGTGGGAACAGACTGTGTCCCAGCACGTGCATTCAACTTCTGTGATCATCGTGCTACGTAAATATCCCAACGCACTATGCGCGCTACCATTACAGTCATCAACACTCTGCAGATACACGTAAGACACGAACCTCAGTCAGTGCCCGGATGGAGGAAACATCTCCGACTAGGTACCTAAGAGCCACTCGTGTTTTCGAGACTGCAGTAACATACGTCAGTTTTCATTATCTTCAACATTATTCGGAGAAATTATGTGTATGGGTTTGTAGCTGGTAAAGTACATTTCTCTTGGTATAATACTGCAACAGCTACTTTTTTTTCTTTTTTTACAAACTACTAGTATTGGTGACGTAGCCATGCTATCAAGTGCCCGTTCTAGTTGAAATCATCCAAGTTATCATACTGTTACCTGGTAACGTCAGTAATTGATAACTGATCCGTGGACAGTTGACTCTCAAATCTCAAGGTTGCAACATGAGGGCTTGCTTGAGAATGAGGATTTCAGAATGGGAATGCAATCCAGACAGTAGAAAACGAAAAAGGTATGAAAAATTTATGTGGGGAACTCTTTATTTCCTGGACAAAGTGCCATTTAGTTGACATAATTTACGAAGAGAATATTCGGCGAGGACCCTCGTGGCAATTATCAGTACAATGTACTGACTCTGATACATGTTCTGCAACTGAACAGAAAATCTCAGTGCTCACTGTTATGGAAAATTCTTTGCCCCTTTGCTTTAGCTGTGAAGGATATTCATTGTTCCTTACGTTAAAGTGACAAAAGATATGAAACGGCAATAAGCACATATACAGATGGTGGCAGTATCGCCTGCACAACGTCTAAGTGCATGGGCGAAACTGTCATTTATAGTCAAGTGATTCAGGTGAAAATGATTGCATGTGATTATCGCCGCACGACTCGAATAAACAGACTCATGGTGGAATAGTGATTAGACTAGACGCATGGGACATCTCATTTCGCAAATCATTAGGGAATTCACTATCTCGTGATTCACAGTGTCAAGAGTGTGTTGAGAATATCAAATTTCAGGCATTATCTCTCACCATGGAAAACGCACTGCCCGACCGCCTTCCTTTAACGATTGAGAGCAACGGCGTTTGCGTAGAGTTGCCAGAGCTAACAGACAAGCAACACTCAGCGAAAAAACAGCATAAATCAACGTCGGACGTACGACGGACGTATCTGTTAGGACACTGCCGTGATTGGCGTTAATGGGCTACGGCAGCAGACGATCGACGCCAATGCCTTTGCTATCAGCGCGGCATCACCTGCTGAGCCTGTTCTGGACTCGTGCCCATATCGGATGGACTTCAGACGACAGGAAAACCACGGCCTGGCCAGATGAGTCCCGATTTCTGTTGGTAAGAGCTAATGGCAGGCTTCGAGTGTGGCGCAGATTCCACGAAGGCATCGATCCAATTTGTCAACAAGGCACTTTGCAAGCTGGTGGTGGCTCTATAACAGTGTGGGCTGTGTTTAAATGGAATGGACTGAATCCGCTGATCCAACTGAACCAAGCATTGAGTGGAAATAGTTACATTCGGCCACTTGTAGACCATTTGCATTCGCGAACTTCATGTTCCTCAAACATCGATGTCAGATCACCGAGCCACCACTGTTCGCCATTTGTATGAAGAATATTTTAGACATTTGGAGTGAATGATTTGGGCACCCAGTTTGTCTGACATGGATCTAGTGGAACATTTATGGTACATGACTGAGAGTTCAGTTTATGCAAATCTTTCTGCACTGGCAACACTTTCGCAGTTATGAATGGCTATTGAAGCAGCATGCTTCAGTAATTCCTCAGCCGACTGCCAACGGCTTGGGTTCATGCCACGTCGAGTTTGTGCCCTGCGCTGGGCAAAAGAAGGTGTTCCATGAATTTTATCACCTCATTGTATATCATCTAGAGGAGTCATCTGAGTCGTTTTTCGAAACACGCATGAATCTGAGACCAGCAGATGGAGCAAAACCGAAGAAAATGAAGCAGATATCTTACCCCCACCCACTAAATGAAACATTGCTCAAGGTTTTCTACTCTTATAAGTTGGAAGCGTCCTCTAAGCTTCCCATTTTTGCTTCGCGTACAACTGTTTAGTACTGAACAACACCCCCAAACAGCCATCTTTGTTCTATTTCCACGCCTTTATTCAGTATGTTTACGAGGCCACTTGTTCTCGGGACACAATTTGTGTTTCTTGTTTTATTCACGTGAAACTGTCAGAAGATTTTGCTAAATCTAGGAGTATTTAGGAAATTTGTGGTAAGGTCTTATGGGACAAAAACTGCTGAGGTCATCGGTCCCTAAGCCTATACACTACTTAATCTAACTTAAACTAAATTACGCTATGGGCAATACACACAACCATGCCAGATGGAGGACTCGAACCTCCGATGGGAGGAACCGCACGGACCGAGACAAGGTGTCCGAGACCACGCTGCTACCCCGTGCGGCTATGCGTATTGCTTAACTGAATAGGGACAAACATTCACCTAGACCGATGTGGGAAGCCGTCTAAAAACCACGTCCAGGCTGGTCAGCACTCAGACCTTGGTCTGTAATCCATCCGGTGCATTCGAACTGGCACCGGTGCGCCTCCCGCAATCCGAGAGGGAAGAGGTTTGTTAACGCGGGTTGGAAAGAAAAGAGCTGAAACACATGAAGGAATTATCGGAATAGGATGTAAATCGGTAGATGTGATGTACATGCACACACAAACAAATGGTTAGAATATCAGAGCTTCACAAACTGAGGAAGTCAATATCGTGTTCGTCCACCTCGGACCCTTACGCAAGCAGCTATTCGGCTTGGTGTTCATTGATAGAGTTGGATGTCCTCAGGAATTTCATGACAAATTATGTCCATTTGGTGCATTAGAACATAAAAATCGTGAGGTTGTTGGAAGTCCCTACCGATATTCTACGCCCCGTTCTGTTGTTATTCATGGTAAGCCATATTGAACTTACATGTCAGCAACGTAATGTCTGCCTGCCGAAGATATAAGTTTCTACTGCTTGTCTTTGTACTTATCCAACTCTATCCTGGAAAGTAAGGTCGCCGGATCTCTCCCAATTTAAAATGTTGGTAACATTATCGGCAGGGCCCTCCAACTACCTTGAGATTTTGGCAATCTACCGCACCAGTTGGACAGAATTTGGCACGATATCTCTTCTGAGAACAATCGACAACTCTATTAATGACAAGACTATCAATGACAAGCCAAATAACTGCTTGCTTAAGGGCCAGGGGTGTCGCAACGAAATATTGAATTTCAAATTACAGATTGCAGCGATCAGTCAACCTTTTTAAATTTTATTGTGCAGATCAAGATTTCGGCTAAAGGCTAGCCATTCTCAGTGTACTATTATTTTCGCTCTATGTATGTTATGCCTGTTGGTCTGGCTTCACCTACAGTTCACTGTTTTGCGGAAGGCAGCAGTATTCAATGAACTGCGGGTGAAGCCTGACCAACAGGCATTACATGCATTGAGCGAAAATAATAGTGCATTGAGAATGGCTAGCCTCTAGCCGAAATCTAGATCTGCACAATAAAAAAAAAGTTCAAAAGGTCGACTGATCGCTGAATCTATAATTTACAAGTCAATATAACAGTGCCGGAGTGCAACAGCTTTCTGAATGGATGGTAACCTGATGAATTATGACTTGCTCTATGTGTGAATCTCTTTCTCTTGAATAAGCCACCCAATTTTTCTAAAATTTTAATGACTTGTTTGTCTCTACATGTACGTCACATCTACAGATTTACGTCCTATTTGGGTAATTCTTCCGTCGTGCGTTTACTTTTTTTTTTGTCACAGAGTGAGTTATAAATCCTTTGGCAATAAACATACTAGTGAAAACTAGTTGTTAGAAGATGTGCATCCGTTAAACCGTTAACTCTAAAATTCAGTTACTTTTGTACATTCAATCACTGTCGAAATTTGCATGACACCAGTCAAACATTCATGATTTGAAAAATACGTGAGTGCCAAGAGCTGAAAACTTTATTGCTTTAAACGGATCTTCGTATGTCTCTCCTCTCGTGAAATATCAACAACCGAACGATCGTAGAAAAGAGCCAATGGCGTCCAAAACGCTAGTTTTTTTCCGTGTGAAATAGTGAAGGTATTAAAAACACGATGGAAGGTATTAGAGAGAGGCGCGAACTTTAATGTTGTCCGCAACAAAAAATAAAAGAACATTCTATAGGCCTGAGCAGATACCGCAGTGCAGTCGTTATTTGCAGGCTAGCGTTTGTGAATAATAAATCGCGGCCGCTCGATCTACCATTGCGCTTCTTCCACGCTGCCGCACTAGCTGAATTAAAGAACGCATTCAAAGCCTATGCATTATAGAGTGCACTTGCCTGTTAATGGATATGAGTGGTTGCGGCCAGATATAAAGTAACGGCTGACTCGCGAGAAAAACCGAACCGACCACCGACGCGCCGAAATGCTGTGGCTTTGCCTTACGCGTGGTGGTGTCAATGGGAAATCGGTTCACCTCATCTGTTGATGAAATTTTGTAAATGCAAGCACACTAAATTGTAGAAGTTCTCATGTTTCGGCTGAGAACCACGCAGACACAGACTTTTTACAAATTTCACACTAGTGGGGATTAATTTGGGGTGTGCCCACCATTCCCATTATGACGGCTTGAATCCCGCTGGAAACAATTCCAGTGAACCTTGTGGACATTTTTCGAGAAACGACTCCCCATTTTTCCTGAAAAACCTGAAGCACAGAAGGTAGTGATGTTGGACACCGGGGTGAAGACGAATTTCTAATTCATCTCAAAGGTTCAAAAATGGTTCAAATGGTTCTAAGCACTACTGGACTTAACATCTGAGGTCATCAGTCCCCGAGACTTGGCACTACTTAAACCTAACTAACCTAAGGACATCACACACATCCATGCCCGAAGCATGATTCGAACCTGCGACGGTAGCAGCAGCGGGGTTCCGGACTGAAGCGCCTAGAACCGCTTGGCCACAGAGGCCGGCCACCTCAAAGGTGTTTGACTGGGTCCAGGTCGTCATCTACACAGGCTGGTCAGTTGCAGGAATGTTATTGTCCACAAATCGTTTCCTCAAAGATCCTCTGCATTTAGCGTTTTCTGAAGGGCAATCGACGGACCACGCCCTAACCTCGAAAAGCACCGACAAACCGTGGCATCATCTCTGCTGCACATCACTGCCAGCACTGCACATAATGACAGGTAGCGTTCTCCAGACATCCGCCACACCCAAACCCTTCCATCGGATTGCCGTAGGTTACAGCACGATCCGCCTCTCCGATCACACGTTACGTCATCCGCTCTCCAATGGTGTCACTCTTTGCATCACTTCACGCGTAGCTTAGCATGGCTACAGAAATATATGGGTCATGAGGAGCTGCTCGACCATGCACTCCATCCTCTTAAACTGACTACGTATACTCATTGACTACGATGAACTGCTATTTAATTCTGCTGTAACGGCTTCTCCACTGACAACACAGTACTCCCCACTCCGTATATACGGGTGGGTTAAAGCTCTATATAAAGGGAAGTATGGCTATTCTTTTCCCCTGCGTTTGCCGCCGTCTGTAGTTCAGGATTGGCTGAAACCGCGTCACGTGACATTAGCAGCCATTGTGTGCCCAAGCGTTACATGCTAAGCGCAGAAAGTGTTCTGTATTTTCGAAGTTTCACGTAGAATAATGCCTCAGGATTATGGTTTCGGCTTTTCGTTTTGAGTGGAAAGAGGAGGTAAACTGTAAGGAATTCCTTCCGATTAGTGAGTGGTACCGTACAAAGTCATCATGACAGGTAAAATAATTGACCTGATTGACTGTACATTATCGTTTAAACTTATATTTAGGATGCTCACAATAACAACCTGTTCCTTGTTCCACACAATATAACGTACAAAAAGAAAATAAGTTTTTGTACTGTTGAAGTATTCATTCAATAACCAATAACGATACCAGGATCTGCTATTGCTGATGCTACCCGATTGGTGGTATTAATGCAAACACAGTTGTTACTGTTGCCTACATCCTATTTTGATCGTAGGCCTAGTTTTATTCGAACACATTTTAAAAATATTGTATTCTCTTGCACATTCCTAATAATTCTCCTAACGCAATAAAACAATTTGCAGACAAAATTTTATGGTATAGATCTGACAAAAATATAAAGGATGCCTGTGCGGATGCAGGAGGAGTTGGTGACAGTCCAAACTAAGCTGGAAGCTTTGTTGGCCACAGTCAACAAGCTCCAGAGTGCCACCTTGAGAGGTGCGTTGGGGATGGGTTGCCTGGGGCAGCCTCTGCTGTACTAGATTTCTAGATTTACGGGTGGGGGGTGGGGGGGGGGTGGCGCACTTTGTCAAGGTCTCGAGGCTCAAGGCGAAGGTTGCATGGGGGGCGCAGGCTCCTGCCAAATCCCATGCACTTTGCTAATATATTCAGTGTGCTATTTGATGCTTGGGGGGGGGGGGGGAGGAGACTGAGCCGGATCAGACTGCACCTTCTGCCAGGATAGTGGCCGTTCCTTCAGTGAAGTCTGGACAGGCAGGTGGGGGTGGGGGTTTGTTAGTTACAGGGAGCTCCACCGTTAGGCGGGCCATGGAGCCCCTCAGGAACATAGCGGCTAGGGCGGGGAAGAAGTCCAACGTTCACTCGGTGTGCTTGCCAAGGGACCTTGTCTGGGATGTGGAAGAGGATCTTCCGGCGGCTATCGAGCGTGCTGGGTGCAGCCAACTGCAGATTGTAGCACATGTCGGCACCAACGATGCCTATGGTCGGGGTTCCGAGGAAATCCTTGGGTCCTTTCGACGGCTGGCTAAACTGGCGATGGCGGCCACCATCTCTGGAGGAGTGGAAGCCAAGCTGACGATCTGCAGCCTCGTACCCAGGATGGACCAGAGTCCTCTCGTCTGGAGTCGAGTGGAGAATCTAAACCAGAGGCTATGTCGACTAAATGGTTCAAATGGCTCTGAGCACTATGGGACTTAACTTCTGAGGTCATCAGTCACCTAGAACTTAGAACTACTTAAACCTAACTAACCTAAGGACATCACACACATCCATGCCCGAGGCAGGATTCGAACCTGCGACCGTAGCGGTCGCGCGATTCCAGACTGTAGCGCCTAGAACCGTTCGGCCACTCCTGCCGGCCTACGTCGACTCTGCGACGAAAATGCGCTATGAGGTGGAAGGTTGTAGGACGCCACTAGATAGATGAGGGGTGCAATACACACAGGAAGCAGCTACATGGGTTGCACAGTACTTGTGGCGTGCATTTGGGAATTCTTTAGATTAGGTTCCTCCTCACGGTAAACAAACCGTTGGCCTGAAAAATTACCAGTTCATGTCGCTCATGTGGGTGTGCCAACTGTAAAAATTGTTAGTTCGCCTAAACATGTCATTCAAAAGGATTTAATTATGCATAATCTCATGTTAGTAAACTGTCGAGTTACTCTCCGAAATAAACGGTAGCAGTGCCATGTTGTATTAGGTACCGAAAGCTGGTTGATACTAGACATAAAAAGCAGTGAAATTTTGAACTCGGAATGGACAATGTTTGGGAAGGATAGGACTGATGCTATGGGAGGTGGTGTGTTTATTGCAGTTAAAAGCTGTTCAAACGCAGTTGAGATCAAGACTCGGTCGGACTGTGAAATAATCTGGATAAAGCTGTCAATCAGACAAGGACTGACCATTGTATTAGGATGTTTTTACAGACTACCAGCTTCCGCAAAAAACGTCGCAGAACGTTTCAGGGAAAGTCTTGAGTACATACTAACTAAATATGCAAATTATCCGTTAGTTATAGGGGGAAACTTTAATCTGGCATCAACTGACTGGGAAAATTACTCGTTTATCACAGGGGGCAGAAGCAAAGATTCGTGTGAAGCTATTCTAGGAGCGCTCTCAACTTACAACCTTGAGCATTTGGTTAAAAAACCAACTCGAGATGGCAACATAATAGATACCTTGGCGACAAGGAGATCTGATCTTTTGAAGAAGTTAATCTAGAAGAAGGTATTAGCGACCATAATGTCGTTGTGGCTTCTGTGTCAGTGGAAGTTGAAAAAAAAAGAAACCAAAGAAAATCCATATAGTTTTCTTGTTTGGGAAAGCAAATAAAAGTAACATTAATGAATATCTTCATAGTCAGCTCCAAGCATTCACCGCGAGACACAAAGATACTGAGCATCTTTGGTCGGAATTTAAAGGTATTGTCCACTACGTGCTAGAGAAGTATGTGACTAGCAAAAATATAGGGGAGTGAAAGAATCCACCTTGGTACAACAGACTTATTTGGAAGTTGCTGAGAAAGCAGAGATTGTTGCAGAGTCGTTTTAAACGTAGTCACTGATCCGCTGACAAACAGAAATTATGTGAAATGAATGCAGCTGTTAGGACAATGAGAGATTCTTTTAACGGATTTGAAAGCAATATTTTATCTGCAGATTCTAAAAATAACCCCAAAACATTTTGGTTGTATGTAAAATCTATGAACGCTACAGATAATTCAATACCTTCTCTTGCTGACAGTACGCGTCATGTAAATGATGATGATAAACAGAAGGCCGAAATTCTAAACCTAGCTTTCAAAAACTCGTTTACGATAAAGGACTACAGCATCATTCCCCCTTTCAGTTATCGAACAAACGCAAGGATGGCCGACATAGTGTTTAATGTATCTGGGATTGTAAAACAGTTAAGATCCTTAGACGCCAGGAAGGCAACTGGCCCAGACGGTATCCCAGTGCTACAAATATAGCACCATTCTTATCCATCATCTATCAGAGATGATTGGAACAGCTGAAGGTTTCACGGGACTGGAAGAAGGCCCAGGTCATAGCAGTCTATAAAAAGGGTAGAATATCGGATGCACATAATTGCCGGCCAATTTGACTGACATCGATTTGTTGTAGAATCATGGAACATATTTTGCTTCAGACATAATAACATTTCTAGACTCTGAGAAGCTCATCTGTAGAAACCAGCACTCTTTTAGGAAACAGCGGTCATGCGGGACACAGCTGGCCCTCTTTGTGCATGATACACAACAGGCTCTAGATACCGGCTCCCAGGTTGATGCCATAATTCTCGACTTTCGAAAGCCTTTGTACTCATTTCCGCAGTGTCGCTTGCTCCAAAAAGTGTGCGCTTACTGTCTATCCGATGACATATGCAGCTGGATAGAACGTTTTCTAACAGACAGGAAGCAGTACGTCGTCCTGAACGGGGTGAATTCACCAGAAACAAGCGTAGCTTCAGGTGTGCCCCAGGGCAGTGTAATAGGTCCACTGCTTTTTACGATTTACGTAAACGATCCGGTTGATGGTACTGACAGCGGCATTAGACTATCTACCGTTGATGCTGTAGTCTACAGGAAAGTAGTATCACACGAAAGTTGTGAGCAAATCAATGAGCATATGCAGAAAATAAATGTGTGGTATAATGACTGGCAGTTATATCTCAATATTAGTAAGTGTAACCTACTGCGTATAACAAGGCGAACATTATCGTTAATGTGCGAGTACAAAATAAATTCCCTGGCTTTGGAAGCGGTAACATCCGTCAAGTATCTGAGTGTGACTGTTCTAAATGATCTCACATGGAATGATCAAATTACACAAGTGACGGCTAAGGCAAACTCTAGATTTCGGTTTGTTGGTAGAATCCTGAAGGGAGGCAGTCTTTCAACAAAGGAAATAGCTTACAATACGTTAGTTCGTCCCGAGTATTGTTCGTCTATGTGGGACGCTTACCAGTTGGGTCTGATTCAAGAGATTGAGAAGATCCAAAGAACAGCGGCAAGATTCGTGACTGGTACAATTAGCCATTGCGAGAGTGTTACAAATCTCATAGAAAGTTTGAAGTGGGACACACTTGCTGATAGACGGCGCGCTAAACGGAAGGGGCTGCTCACTAAATTCCGAAATCCGATCGTCACCGAGGATGTGGAGCAAATCGCGCAATGATCACCATTCAAAGATAATGGAAATTAGAGCTCGTACTGAATCGTTCAGATAGTCGTTTTTCCCTCACGCGATCCGCGAGATGGGGGGGGGGGGGGGGGGGGGGGAGGGGAATATCTTTGGCGCGAATTGTGCCCTCCGCTACACACTGCTTGGTGGCTAGCGGAGTGTATATGTAGATGTAGAATCATTTAGGCACGTTTATCAATTGTGTTTACGAAGGTACCACGCACATATATTTGAATACAATGCCTTTTTTCTTATACCAAAAGAGACATTGGGTGAATTTTCGTAGTACCGAGTAACAGTAAAAAGAAGAGAGCTTTAAATTAGCAATGGATTTTTCCTTGCACTTGCGAACTAACGTAGGTTCCCTTTTGTCCTGAAGACTATTGGATAGGACCAGTTTAAAGCTAATTACTAAAACAGTTGTTCAAATTCGATACCGCAACAAGAACTGTGAAATCTTCTTTCGCTATCAATAAAGGATAGCATGGAAAAACTGTGTGCCATGCTTGTCACAACAAATGCTTTTCTACACATTTAGCTTGAATTTGTTGAGATTTTTAGTTGCTAAATATCCGACAAGTTCCGTTTGAAGCAACGGATCAGTTTTACCCGCGCACTAGACGGCTGAGTGCACTTCTTTAACATACACAGCTAAATATGCTACAGAAGTCAATGTATCACCAGCGGCGCAGTGGGCCCAAAATGGCTGCCACTGCCAAGTTGGTCACACTTTCCCCATATACAGCTTTAGGGGGGTTCAGCCTCCCGCGACATCTAGTGGTCAATTCCGTATTACGCAGAGGTGTCTGGATACTTTGGATCAAAAAATGTACATTACTTGACCCAATAACATAGTCATCACGTTCGAACATTATCTAACGATGTCATGCATATTGTCTTGTACCATATTCATATAATTAAAATGCAGCTACTTACAGAGGACCAGTGTAGGCTGTGTTTACCGTATGGCAGAGAAACTTGGTATGTATGTGAAAGGGTAAATCCAGAAACCACTTTCTCCGGAAGGAACATTACTTCCAGTTATGGGCGCCAGGGGCAATTATAAAGCTTTACACTGTATGTAGGTATGACATCTGCGGTGTCTTTAAACAAGCCATAACATAAGTGAACATTATAGCCATCGAGAAGAGAGACCGTGGGCTGTTAGTGAAACACTGTTTTGTGAACGGCAGGAATTACATTGCTGCACTGAGAGAGTATCGCCGATTGAAAGGTGTGATGAGGGGACCGATGGCATTGAATGATTTAAGGAAGATGATAATGGAAGTCTACGGCTAAGCTTGGTAGAAGTTATTGACGAGGTTGCTGTTATCGTAACTGACCATAACTGCGGAACACTCTTCGGGTGGCGCTAGTGCTAGTGCAGTTTCATGAGAATTGTCCATCCCACAGTCAACAGTACGGGAAATTTTGTGGTCTATTTCACACTAGCACTCATACAAGATCCAGAAGGTACAGCAACTGACATCTCATGATCCGCAGCAACATTTCGAATTTGTTCTCCGGTTTCTTGCATTGATCGAGGTTGATGAATGTTTCTCAAATAGCTCCAAGCACTATGGGACTTAACATCCGACGTCATTAGACCCCTAGACCTAGAATTACTTAAACCTAACTAACCTACCACACAGCCATACCAGAGGCAGGATTCGAAGCTGTTATCGTAGCAGCAGCGCGGTACCGGACTGAAGCTCCTAGAACCGCTCGGCCACAGAGGCCGGCAGACATGTGGCCGGGAAATATTCTATGGAGTGGCAAAGCACATCTTACACTACAGGGTGCATTGAAATCACAGAGCTGCCGTGATTGGGGTACTCTTAAACCGCGTATTGTGCACAAAGAGCCATTGCAAACGCCATATGTGTCTCTATCATGTCGATTCTCAAGTGCCTGTACTGTCGGTCCGTTCTTCTTTGAAGAGAATACACCCAGAGGCCCTGTCAGGTTTACCGTGATGTTTGCACGTTTCTGAGGCATTTCTATACAGCACTTATTTCCTTGGAGGAGCGCAACTATGTGGGAACTTCTGTTTCCTTGCACAGTGGGGCAACACCCCATGTCTCTTGCCCCATAAAAAATTTGCTTTAAGCAACCTTCTACGGTGGTGTTATCTCTAGAGGTTTCCCTGATGCATGGCCTGCAAGGTAATCTGATCTGAAACAATGTGACTTTTGGCTATTGGTATATCTAGAAGAACCTGTTTTGCAGGGACACGTTCGGTCTTTACCGGATCTGAAGGCCAGTATACAGGAACATGGAGCTCACATTCAGACGGAGCTCTTACGCTCAGCTGTTGATCATGTCGTTTTACGGATACAACATCTCGTCGACATCTATGGTGGCCATGTTGAATAAAATGTGTAAGCGGCAGCTAATAATAAAATGAACATTATACCTTTCCCACTTGTTTGACCTTTTCTGTCGACGTCCCGTTTCCACTACATTAAATATGGAAACATTTCTGCACGTATTTGTTGCACTAACGTCAGATACCGTAGTGACCAAAATTCGACCTATTACTCGCATTTTCCCAGCGTAAATCGGTGGCGCATTAACGTGTTAATCTATCTATCAGGTTCTGCTGCCGTACGATAAACACGGTCAGCACAGGACCTCTGCGATTAGCTGCACTTTATTTATAACCACGCAGACAGATTTGAAATGTAGCATATAATTTATCTGATAACTGCAGACGTAACATCGTCGAGTATGCTAAAACATACAACAAAGGTCACTACATATTTAAGTGCCTAATAGAGAATGAAATCTAGAAATCTGCATCCAGAGTACTAACTCATGCAATATAACGCCCTGAAATGTCACAAACCTTCTTGGATTACTGGATGAAAATTAAAAGCAGTTTAATGATAAGTAAAATATGATTGATATGATTCCTCATCTGGTCAGCATCATTATCAACTAGTGCGCAATCACTTTCAACCCAAATGAGTTTACAATAGTTCTTCGTAAGTGCCTACATTTTCTCCGTTTCTGTAATGAAGGAGCTTTATAATTTTATCCACGTGCCGGCCGCAGATTTTTATACCACAGGCACTATAGCCTTTGCTTTTTTCAAATAAATTTCAGTGTTTCTACTGTCGATATGCTTTCAGTCATAGCGTATAGGGGAAATATAACTCATCTTATTAGTAAGTCAGAGACCATAAACAGAAATTACTCAATAATTATAAAACAAATCTGGACAATATGGCCACACAAGTAAAGAAATTGCAAATGGAAAGGTAATTGCCTTTACGAAACGTTCTAGCACATGGATGTATTCTCCCATACAGGTAGCAGAAAATAGCATTCATTGGCCGTAGACCGTCTGATAAATATCCTGCATCAAATTTAATTCGTAAGACATTGCAACTTCCACACATATAAATCTATTGGTAACTGTAGGTCAGGTGTGCACGGCAGGGTATGTGTTGGCACCTCTCTTAACAATGTTATTTTTCGTCGTTATTATTCCTTCTTGGAACAGAGGGAGGGAGGGATTTGTAGACTCGGCAAATTACAGTCCAGCTGTTGAGAGCTGTCTTTGAAAAAAGCACAAATATATTCGAATACCAAAATTTTTTATGAGGACGGAGGAATGAAGATTGAGGTAGCTGGTTCCTCACTTTGCTGTCAGAGTTTTTTTAAAGACGTGGTATTCGCTTGTTTTGCGCTCCTATGTAAATATTTTTTAGCTGGTTCCCTTCTTTTTCCTGTTACAGCGGTTTTTGCTGCATACACATATAAAAGGAATTCTGTAGGTCAGTAAGATTTTGACAGATTAATTGTGTACTTAGGTAGAACAAATTTTAAGTCAAAATTTGTTTTTTTAAATGAAATAAATCTTCAAAATTTTAATTTAATGCTGCTGAAAGTCTTTATGTAAAATTTCAAAGGAACTGAATTAATACATGGCTGCGGGCCACACACAATACTTCAAACTAAAATGAAAATCACAATCTAAAACGAACAGAACAGGTGGTGCTCAGAAGTGTTCCAGGGGTCGGCCTGGACGATAGCTCAAACGCAAGGTGAGGTGAGACAGGCAGCCAAGAGTTGAAGATAAATAAAATGGTTCAAATGGCTCTGAGCGCTATGGGACTCAACTGCTGTGGTCATAAGTCCTCTAGAACTTAGAACTACTGAAACCTAACTAACCTAAGGACATCACACACATCCATGCCCGAGGCAGGATTCGAACCTGCGACCGTAGCGGTCGTGCGGTTCCAGACTGTAGCGCCTTTAACCGCTCGGCCACACCGGCCGGCTGAAGATAAATAACTGGATGGCAACCCAAACTAGGGACGGCTTAAGGACCGGTCAACAATTTAACCAATTCCCTTCTGTCCGACCAACTGCACGACGATGGAAAATATCGTTTGAGGACGAGGATACGAACAGCACCACTTCTTCAGAAACTGGCGTTTAAAAACAGCCAAGGGAACAACAAACACTCGAAGCAAATATGAACCAAACAACTTAAAAGGCTGTCGAAATACACGTCGTGCCGCACAGCATCAACATTACGAGGAAAGGCACACTGCCTGAGAAAGTACGCTAAATAGGGCGTTAATGGCCACAGGGCAAACAATACCGCTGGTGTACTTCACTGGTAAGTAACAGTCAATTTAATAATTAATCGCAATGTAGAAAGACGGCTGCAAGATTTCGCCGACCCCAACACACCATACGTTGCTGCTAGCCCGAATGGCCCAGGGAGCAACAACTCGCAAATAAACGAAGAGACGTCACAAAAGTTGAAGTTTCATAACAGGTTAACTTATCACTCAACTGCAGCGTCCAGGTTCGGTGGGCAACGAACTTTCTCGCTCTCACAGTTAGCGCCTCACGATCCGACAGCGCTTGCACGCTGCTAGCAGTCCCGGCCTGGCCTTGCGCCATGGAGACTTCCTCGCTGCTCCTTCCATAACGACTGACCCAATCCAGCACGCAGACAGCATTAAAGTAATTGCTCAGTCAAAACCACTCAAGCTCCGCATGGTTCCACGAAACACTTCCACAAACAACTCAAACAATACTAAGCCCTGTGACTGTGGAACAACTAGGAGGACTCACAACTCGACACACACAGAGAACACGGAAGCGGTCGGCGACCAAGTACACATTGTCCAATGAGACGACCGACTGAACGACCAACCAAGGTCGTCCCCACTGAAGTCATGTGTACCGGCAACGGTCGGGCGAGTCATGGTTGGGCGGACCTCACTGCTGCTGCGTCCCCACTGAACTCCCGACACACGACGAGCCGGAAATACTAGCGGCCACTCCAAAGACGGTACGACAGAGCTCTTATCGATAAGCGCTGCTGCTGCCACTCACGGGCAGGCAAGCCAGCAATTTAGTGACGCCAGTACTGCAAAGACAAGATATCTAGCAATAAACGGCACGAACACGAACCGCGCACAGCTCATATACCTCGACACTTTTGGATACTTTGATACATGTAAGCGCCAAATATATATGGATAATATAATGTTAAATCAAAATCTTATCCTTTCCAGCGCAACTTCACCTTAAACTACTTTACATAAGAATGCACAATGTTCTAGGCAACACTGCAGTATATTAAAAACACAGTTCCTTATTTTCAAGTACACAGGTTTTTGCGCGTTAAAACTGCTTTAGTGAGGTGCCCACACCTCCAGGTATCGTCATTGAATAATTTCCTGGTGAAGACAGCCTGTATAGGCGTTAACTGCCGATTACAGGGAGAAAGTGTGCCATAAACTTTTATTGTTGGAAAAATGTTGACTGAAAGTATAGCTTGGTGTCCTCAGAAGCCCTCGTTGACCCTAGGGACCCTGCCATGCTCTCACTACGCCAGTTAAAACTACATCTATAACATAGATTAATGATAGGCTTTCGAAAACTATAAGCTTCTCTGCATCGGTACACCTTAATGCCGACTACACCCGATATTCACTCGCTGAGCTGTACTCTACCTCAACACGCAACTAACCGTACACTCCGCGTTATTAACAACATCAGTGCTAGACTGCAACCCAAACTATGCGTTAGCTGAACACAAGTAGAAGGCCTTTGATACGGTGAATTGATTAGGCTCGTATTTGGGTGGTCGCTTGTGTCCAATCCAAAATGAAAGACTCTACGGTACTCAAATGTTGTACATGGCTGGAACAGCAATCGTAGGATGAAACCTTCTTATAGAATTAATAAGCAGCCAGTCGAAGGCTGAGTTAAACCTGTTTACGACGGTTTCAACGTTTGTAAAAACGTCTTCTTCAGAAGAACGATTAACAGTGAAAAAATAATATCTTGACTACAAAAATCTACAACTTATAGCGGAGGTATGTTAAAATAAATCCGAAAGACATCAGTGAAACATAAAGTTTGACCTCCATAATTATTAATACATGGACTACATGATGGTTGTCACTTAATACTACCTCTTCAATGGACAGCTAGGGCACTAGAGTCACGTACACAACGCTTGGACCAAGAAAACCTTCCGGCAAAATAGGGCACTAGTAATATGCGCGAGGAGGATGCGCGATGGTGAACGAAAATTAGTACGCTAAACTTGTTTAATATATTAAAATTCACACTATGGCATTAAAAACCAGATCTTATTTGGCTTAAAATCGACAAAATGGCAATAAGTGATGGAAACCATCTAGAAGTAGTCATTATGGTAAAAGCTAATTACGAAAGTTGTGAGATAGTATAAAAGGAAAACAAGAACAAACAACCAAGGCGGGGACGAGGGGTAGCGGGAGGGAAGGAAAGGTTGGTGAGAGAGATTGGGGGAGGGGGAGATGTGAAAACGTGTATAACTCAAAAATATACCATAGCTGAAAAATTGTGAATATCAAAAGCTCTAGAAATACATTTGCATCATCACAAAGGAGAAACACAAGTACTACTAGCATTAACGGACGAGGAAAATTCTGTATACAATAGTCATGCGCCAAAGCAGGTGACAAGCCAGGTTGAGAAAGGAGGAGGGGGAGGAGTAACACTTCTTTAAAAAGCCATGGTGCACCTGGTCCGGGTGATAGTACTTCGTGAGGCCCTCTTGCCCAGGAAACAGCGAAGACCGCAGCGACAGTGAAGACGAAGATAGTTGGTACGGCGTAAATGGAGGAAGAGCAACCCTGGTTTTTAACGATGGTATAAAAGCTACAGTTTAAATTCCAAATATGTTCCCGTATCGGGTGGCGTCTGGTCAGCGTCGGTACCCCAAGTGAGAGGCGGCTGAAATAAATAAATAAATAAAACTTAGGGTCTTATAATCTCAGCTTTAAATCTGAATTTGGACCCATCAGTTCCGCAACACGAATATCAAGTAGCTAATGTCTGATAGAAATTTCTCCAAATGTAACGACCCCAGGAGGTAACCTTGAAAGGAATTACTCCATCGCGGAGAGCTGCGCAACTTGGCCGAACAGCTTGCAAAGCACTCACAATGCTCTGAAAGACCTACGTGTAAATTAAGAACAAGAAGGAAGTACTTCTTTCGCACCCTAAACACAAATTAACTTTTGAAAATATTAAAACAAAAATTAGTCAAAGCAGCCCTTGAAGTAGCACCAATCAAAAGACATAGAAAGCACATAATGGTGGAATAAAACAAGCATTGCAGAAAAGGTAATGAACAACAGAAGTGAAGACTATATCATCTTTAAACAACAAACATCAAAAACAATAAGACCTGTTAAAAGGAGGTTTCAAGGAAACCAAATGTCACTTAATGAAGGCGATTTCCAAAAGAACAACACTAGGAACTTCTATAACATTTTTAAACTAAGCTTCCATAAGTACCAGCCACCTGTCTTGTGCTTAAAGAATGAAGACGGAAAATTAGCCCTAAATAGCAAAGAAATCTGTGAAATATTAGCAAGCTTTTTAAATTAAGTGTTAAATTGCGAGGATCTAAAAGCAGTCTTACCAGAACCAGTTCCAAATAAACACACAAACACAGAACCACCCAGCATGGATGAAATCCAAAATTTCATTAAAGATTTGTAAAATGACGAAACCTCCGAGGAAGATTCAGTATCGGCTGAAATGTGCAAAATTGCACGTGTGGAAAGAGTCAAGAAGCAGTATGGAGTCTTTGAAAAAATTTGGGAAACAGAAGCTATACCAGGAGACTGAAAAAAAAACATTACTTCACCCAATCCTCAAAAAAGGCGGTAAAACTGAACCCAACAACTATAAAGGAATACCCCTCCTTCCAGTGACTTCAAAATTCTTTGAAAAGCATTATAAAACATGCTGAAAAGCCAAATGGATCAAGTATTAGGATCGTACCAAGGAGGGCTTAGAAAAGGACGACCCTGTGTGCAATAAATTTTAAATCTGAAATTAATAATCAGGTCTAGAGGAGTGAGATCTAAAAGCATTCATACAACATTTGTAGACTTCAAAAAAGCATATGGTTCGATTGACAGGAAAACATTATTCAATACCTTAAGAGAGTTTGCAGCTGACAACAAATCAGTCACAATCCTAAAATACACACTAACAAGTAAAAAATGGAAAATTTAACTTTTAGGCGAAATCTCCAAGAGTTTTGAGACCAAAACTGGCGTAAGGCAGGGAAAAGGGCTGTCCCCACGGCTGTTCAATTGTGCTAGAAAAGATTATCAAGGAATGGAGGAAAAGAACGGAAGAAGAATGAAGTAAATCAATATTGGCAGAAAGGGAGATAACATGAGTTGTCATATAGTCTCGGTTTTGCAGACGATCTTGCTTTTTTTCTGAATCTGTAGTAGACACAACAATGCAGATAAATCTGCAGAGTCAGTTTCAAAAGCAGGCTTACATACGTTCTTTGAAAAAACATAGTACATGACAGATTTGAATTGCCGGCCGCTGAGGCCGAGTGGTTCTAGGCGCTTCAGTCTGGAACCGCGCGACCGCTACAGTCGCAGGTTCGAATCCTGCCTCGGGCATGGATGTCTGTGACGTCCTTAGGTTAGTTAGGTTTAAGTAGTTGTAAGTTTTAGGAGACTGATGACCTCAGATGTTAAGTCTCATAGTGCTCAGAGCCACTTGAACTACACTCCTGGAAATGGAAAAAAGAACACATTGACACCGGTGTGTCAGACCCACCATACTAGCTCCAGACACTGCGAGAGGGCTGTACAAGCAATGATCACACGCACGGCACAGCGGACACACCAGGAACCGCGGTGTTGGCCGTCGAATGGCGCTAGCTGCGCAGCATTTGTGCACCGCCGCCGTCAGTGTCAGCCAGTTTGCCGTGGCATACGGAGCTCCAGCGCAGTCTTTAACACTGGTAGCATGCCGCGACAGCGTGGACGTGAACCGTATGTGCATTTGACAGACTTTGAGCGAGGGCGTATAGTGGGCATGCGGGAGGCCGGGTGGACGTACCGCCGAATTGCTCAACACGTGGGGCGTGAGGTCTCCACAGTACATCGATGTTGTCGCCAGTGGTCGGCGGAAGGTGCACGTGCCCGTCGATCTGGGACCGGACCGCAGCGACGCACGGATGCACGCCAAGACCGTAGGATCCTACGCAGTGCCGTAGGGGACCGCACCGCCACTTCCCAGCAAATTAGGGACACTGTTGCTCCTGGGGTATCGGCGAGGACCATTCGCAACCGTCTCCATGAAGCTGGGCTACGGTCCCGCACACCGTTAGGCCGTCTTCCGCTCACGCCCCAACATCGTGCAGCCCGCCTCCAGTGGTGTCGCGACAGGCGTGAATGGCGGGACGAATGGAGACGTGTCGTCTTCAGCGATGAGAGTCGCTTCTGCCTTGGTGCCAATGATGGTCGTATGCGTGTTTGGCGCCGTGCAGGTGAGCGCCACAATCAGGACTGCATACGACCGAGGCACACAGGGCCAACACCCGGCATCATGGTGTGGGGAGCGATCTCCTACACTGGCCGTACACCACTGGTGATCGTCGAGGGGACACTGAATAGTACACGGTACATCCAAACCGTCATCGAACCCATCGTTCTACCATTCCTAGACCGGCAAAGGAACTTGCTGTTCCAGTGTTCCAACAGGACAATGCACGTCCGCATGTATCCCGTGCCACCCAACGTGCTCTAGAAGGTGTAAGTCAACTACCCTGGCCAGCAAGATCTCCGGATCTGTCCCCCATTGAGCATGTTTGGGACTGGATGAAGCGTCGTCTCACGCGGTCTGCACGTCCAGCACGAACGCTGGTCCAACTGAGGCGCCAGGTGGAAATGGCATGGCAAGCGGTTCCACAGGACTACATCCAGCATCTCTACGATCGTCTCCATGGGAGAATAGCAGCCTGCATTGCTGCGAAAGGTGGATATACACTGTACTAGTGCCGACATTGTGCATGCTCTGTGGCCTGTGTCTATGTGCCTGTGGTTCTGTCAGTGTGATCATGTGATGTATCTGACCCCAGGAATGTGTCAATAGAGTTTCCCCTTCCTGGTACAATGAATTCACGGTGTTCTTATTTCAATTTCCAGGAGTGTATTTTAGATGTGAAGGAGGCATCAAAATATGTGGAAATTGATTATGGTAGAATAAAACAGGCTACACAGTTTAAACATCCAGGTGAAATAACACAACTAAAGTCTTTAGACAAAGAAGCTAACCTAGCAAGGGGAAGGAAAATGGAGATGGCTTTTCACCTAACGAAAAAGTTGTATAAGAAGAAATCTGTTTCGATAAATGCAAAACGTCGGCATTACAATACTGTCATTGAACCAGAATCCCTTGATGCATCAGAATCCCTTTCGTTAAATACAAACAAACTGGTGAAATAGAAAAGAAGGAAAGGAAAAGCATAAAGAAAATGTTGGGACTAAAATATGAGAATGGATAGGGAAATTAGGTGGTAATAAAGAAGTTTACGGAGAAATAGAGCGAATGCCAGAAACGATGAGGAAGAGAAGAATTGCATTCTATGGGCACCTAAAATGGCACGATGAAGACGAGATAGTAAACAGAAAGCCCAAAACATAATTGACGTGGATAAACGACGTCAAACTAGACATGAGGAAAATGGAAAGAATGGAGGAAGAAATGAGAGAAAGACAAAAGTTTAGAGCAAAAGTAAAAAGTTTCAAGGGCTTCCTGAAGATAATAAGGAAAAAGACTGGTGCATTATGGACAGAAGATAGAAGAGAAAAACACAGGGAAGGAAAGAGAAATTACTGGAAAGAAAGTAAGGGGGAAAGAACGATTAAATTATTTACCTCATGTGGTCCTGAGTAGGCCAAATCAATTAAAACAAAAAAGGTCATTCGGAAGATCGAGCCACTTCTCTGTTACGGTAACGAAAGTAGAAAATTTCTAGGTTCAGTTGCAGCTGTTCATTTAAAATGGATCCATCATTGCGAGGAAAATGTTTAAAGCCTCTAATTCTTCAAGAGGTCAAACCGTAAGTTTTCTTTATGCAAAGCTTCTAAGTCCTTTAGCGTCCGTGGTGTCTTGTCGCCATTTAGTTAATTTTACATGCGTACGTAGCCAAATAGGATTTGGTTTTTAATGCAATAATTTTAATGTTTTAAGCAAGTTTAGCGTGATAATTTTCATTCCCCATCGTGCACCCTCCTAGTGCATACTACTAGCGCCGTCTCTTGATGCAAGTTTTCCTTAGACCAAGCACTGCGTACACAATGCCAGTGCACTAGCTATGCATTGACATGGTAATACTAAATGACATCCATCATGTTGTACATGTTTTAATTATTCTGGAGTTGAAATTTTAAGCTTCACTGACGCCTTTCGGCTATATTTTAATGTACCTACGCCACAAGTTGTACCCGAATTAATCTGTTTGCGGTATCACCATTTCCGTCTGAAGAAGATGTTTTCATAAAAGTTGAAATCATAGTAAACGGGTTTAAATTAACCTTCCATCTTGCGACTGATTGGCCGTTTATTAATTCTACGAGGGTCGTTCAATAAGTAATACCCCACATTTAAAAAAAAAGCCATTATTATACATAGAGAAGAGTCCTTGTTGGTGCTTCACATTTGATGTTTGTTCTGTGAGCCGGTGAAGTTTCGAACCGTTCTGGCAGATGGCAGAGTCGTAGTACAGCGTCAAAATGCTGTCTAAATACGACTCATGTTACAAGCAACGTGCTTATATTGAATTCTTGTGTGCAGAAAAATAAACCTCGTTGAATATCCATAAAAGTTTGTGTGCATTGTGTGACGATTCTGCAGTTGATAGGAATACAGTTGGGCGATGGGTAAAGAAAGTTGAAACCTCAGGAAATGCAGAAACAGAGCTCTACGATCAGCCACGCTCGGGACGTCCTGTCACAGCCACTGCTCCAGACATGCTGAATCGTGTGGATGCCATTATTCGTGTTGACCGGCGCATTACAACTCGACAGCTGGCTCTACAGTTGTCGGTCAGCATTGGAAGTGCGTCTGCAATGATCGACACTCTCGGATCTTGAAAGAGGTGCTCACGGCGGGTTGCACGAATGCTCACAGCTGACCACAAGATTCAAAAGAAAGGCCATTTCATCTGCACTGTTGGAGCGTTTTGAGACCGACGTTACGGGAGACGAAATCTGGGTGCACCAATTTGCTCCGGAAACAAAAAGGCAGTCCATGGAGCGGCATCATCCTCATTCACCAGAAAAGAAGAAATAAAAGACAATTCGCTCTGCTGGAAATGTCTTCTGGGATTGTTATGGCGTCATTCAAGAGGATGAGACGCCAAGAGGGTCAATAATCAATTCAGAGGCATACGCGAAGAGTCTGAATAAACTCAAGAACCGTTTCCGACGGTTCGATCAGACAAGAAACCGCAGAAATCTTGCTCCAACACGCTAATGCACGCCCACACACAAGTCTGAGAATCCGGGATCACATCGCCAAATTCGCTGGACATCGCTGCGTCACGCCGCACAGTCGAGACCTGGCACGCTTGGAGTTCCAACTCTCTGGTTCGCTTAAAGATTCTCTACGGGGAACACACATTGAAGATGACGAGAGTGTGAGTCACGAAGTGAAAACATGGCTACGCCTACAGGAGAAGAGCTTTTACCAGCAGGGAATCCATGCTCTTCGACAAAGTTGGCGTACAGCCACAGAACGTGATGTAGATTACGTAGAAAAATAGCAGATGGACAACACATCTCTATGTACATTTTTACCAAATTCTGACTCTTAACAATAAATACGTTCTGATACAAAACTGTGGGCACTACTTACTGAACGATTCGCGTACAAGACGGCTCAACATCCATCTGTCTATTAGAAAAGCACTTCTAAACTTCGCGCCACGCAGTCGAGTCAGAATAGACGATATCAATAGATAATTGAAAACTGTGCATTTCTTATCATCACACAGGGAGTTCCACAACCGCATATTTTCCATTAAAACTGAGGAAAGAAACTTCTACGACTGTCGCTTACGCATCCATAATGTGGCCGTCGCTCAACGATAGCGCTGCCGGCGTAGCAGCCAAGGCATTTGGCTGAGGCATAGAGAACCCATGTTCGATTGTCAACTGATTTCTGTGGATTTTTTTATTTGTAATTTATTTCAGTTATCAAAAATGGTAGAAATATGAGGGTTAATAAGACAACTAAATCAATAAGGAGCAATAAAAAGGTAGGCAAATAAATTCCTCAAAGCCTGTACAAAAGAATTATAATTTTGAGTCTCGTCTTGTGTAAACAACTCTGAGCAATACTACTGCGAATTTGGCACAAGGGAATACAGACGGCCAACTACGCGTTACTTGTTTACAGTTAGGTGTGGGACCAAATTTCGTATTGGCACTTCAAAAGAACAATATTTTTCGAGAGACCTAGCGGTAATTGCCCAGTCGTCCGAATGTAATACGGGTGTACAACATAAATTTAAGGTCAACTGTCAGCACCGACTTTTCAGTCGATGCTCCGTATGTCTGGTATGCATCAAAGACAATTCCACAAAAACAAATATTTGCAGTCTAATCCAAGTCTGTTTTCCGCCGAATCGTCAGCATGAACACTATAGCTGCGCGAATACTGTATTCATTAGATGTTCTTGATGACGTGACCATCCATGTAGATGAAGGAAAGTGCGTGAAAGAGCCGACCACGATTAAAACTTACTAATGTAAGTCATTTCAGAAATTTATTCGTTTTTGTTTACTTACTTTATTAACGCTCCTATTCCTACGAAAAACAATACGGAGGAAGAAAAAGTTTAACAAAGCGGAATTCGTTCGGGAATCGAACACGGTTTCTCTGTTCTTCAGCCAAATGTCTATGTTCCTACTCCAGCGGCGCTTTCATTCAGTAGCTTTTCGACTGTGGATACATAGATGTCAGTCGTAACAGTTTCTTTCCTCGATTTCTAGGAAAATATGTGTTTGAATGCTCCTTTTATTATGACGAAAAGTGCCCAGTTTTCTATTATACACTCCTGGAAATGGAAAAAAGAACACATTGACGCCGGTGTGTCAGACCCACCATACTTGCTCCGGACACTGCGAGAGGGCTGTACAAGCAATGATCACACGCACGGCACAGCGGACACACCAGGAACCGCGGTGTTGGACGTCGAATGGCGCTAGCTGCGCAGCATTTGTGCACCGCCGCCGTCAGTGTCAGCCAGTTTGCCGTGGCATACGGAGCTCCATCCCAGTCTTTAACACTGGTAGCATGCCGCGACAGCGTGGACGTGAACCGTATGTGCAGTTGACGGACTTTGAGCGAGGGCGTATAGTGGGCATGCGGGAGGCCGGGTGGACGTACCGCCGAATTGCTCAACACGTGGGGCGTGAGGTCTCCACAGTACATCGATGTTGTCGCCAGTGGTCGGCGGAAGGTGCACGTGCCCGTCGACCTGGGACCGGACCGCAGCGACGCACGGATGCACGCCAAGACCGTAGGATCCTACGCAGTGCCGTAGGGGACCGCACCGCCACTTCCCAGCAAATTAGGGACACTGTTGCTCCTGGGGTATCGGCGAGGACCATTCGCAACCGTCTCCATGAAGCTGGGCTACGGTCCCGCACACCGTTAGGCCGTCTTCCGCTCACGCCCCAACATCGTGCAGCCCGCCTCCAGTGGTGTCGCGACAGGCGTGAATGGAGGGACGAATGGAGACGTGTCGTCTTCAGCGATGAGAGTCGCTTCTGCCTTGGTTCCAATGATGGTCGTATGCGTGTTTGGCGCCGTGCAGGTGAGCGCCACAATCAGGACTGCATACGACCGAGGCACACAGGGCCAACACCCGGCATCATGGTGTGGGGAGCGATCTCCTACACTGGCCGTACACCACTGGTGATCGTCGAGGGGACACTGAATAGTGCACGGTACATCCAAACCGTCATCGAACCCATCGTTCTACCATTCCTAGACCGGCACGGGAACTTGCTGTTTCAACAGGACAACGCACGTCCGCATGTATCCCGTGCCACCCAACGTGCTCTAGAAGGTGTAAGTCAACTACCCTGGCCAGCAAGATCTCCGGATCTGTCCCCCATTGAGCATGTTTGGGACTGGATGAAGCGTCGTCTCACGCGGTCTGCACGTCCAGCACGAACGCTGGTCCAACTGAGGCGCCAGGTGGAAATGGCATGGCAAGCCGTTCCACAGGACTACATCCAGCATCTCTGCGGTCGTCTCCATGGGAGAATAGCAGCCTGCATTGCTGCGAAAGTTGGATACGTACTGTACTAGTGCCGACATTGGGCATGCTCTGTTGCCTGTGTCTATGTGCCTGTGGTTCTGTCAGTGTGATCATGTGATGTATCTGACCCCAGGAATGTGTCAATAAAGTTTCCCCTTCCTGGGACAATGAATTCACGGTGTTCTTATTTCAATTTCCAGGAGTGTATGTCTATCCTGTCGATTTTGCGCCGTACTTAACTTACGGGGCGGATTTCTCAAAAACGTTAAGGTGGTGAGCCAAGACATCTAAATTCTTAAATTCTTTGATCTTAGGTCGCACCACTTACAGCCGATTCGGATGGTAGCGTCTGAGGTTCCACTACACGGAAGATAGCCTATCATCGTAAAAGCGCCCAGAATAGGTGGTGGTAAGTTCCTATGGGACCAAAGAGCTAAAGGCATCGGTTATTATGCTTACACATTACTTAATCTAACATAAACTAACTTACACGATGGTCAACATACACACACCCATGCCCGAGGGAAGACTCGAACCCCGACGGAGGCAGCTGTGCGAAGCGTGACAAGGCGCCCCAGACGAAGCGACTACGCCGCGCAGCCACAGAAATTGTCAAAACACAAAGTGTCACAAATTATGGCACGTGCGACCTGGCATTTATTTATTTAATTATGGATCTTTTATAGTCTTCCATGAGGCAGAGAAGTGAATGGCTACAGAAGGTGCTGATTGATTGAGACTTAATGTTATCTTCTCTTTGTTATCACTTCTGGTGCACCGAATGAAACTACAAGTTAACTGTTACCGGTGACTACTTATTTGCTCCCACTACGTGATACAAGTGTATTAATGTGGATTAATATGGCCTATATGTGTTAACAGTTTCGTGTAGCTTCACTGTCTAGTACGGAAGAAACAAAACACTGTTTCAGTACATTACTCATAGTTCTGTGAAGAAATTTGACTGAAAGGATGAACTAAAATAAAAATAAAAGTAAATCCAGTGGTAACAATCTCCTTTACCTGTCTTGTTGTACCACACAAACAGCCACACTCTGGGAACCAGAATATTTTCACCCTGCAGCGGAAAGTGCGCTGATATGAAACTTCCTGGCAGATTTAAACTGTGTGCCGGACCCAGACATTCGAACTTGGGACCTTTGCCTTCTGCAGGTGAGTGCTCTACAGACCAGAATCTAGTAATTGCACGGAACATATGTAAATCACAGTACTACTGTGGAGGACATCTTTAACCATTGTGGAGATCTTAGGTTGCGTGAACGAACAGATATCTAATTGTAGGTATCTGCGGAGGTCACAGCTTCTTTTCTGTCAAGTGTGTGTGTGTGGGGGGCGGGGGGTGTCGTGCGTGGGTGTGTCTTTGTGTGTGAAAGAGAGAGAGAGAGAGAGAGAGAGGGAGGGAGAGAGACAGAGAGAGAGAGAGAGGGGGGGGGGGGACAGAGAGAGAGAGAGGGACAGAGAGAGAGAGAGAGAGAGGGAGGGGGGGATGGACAGAGAGAGAGAGGGGGGGAACAGGGAGAGAGAGGGGGGACAGAGAGAGAGAGGGGGGAACACAGAGAGAGAGAGAGAGAGAGGGGGGGTTCAGAGAGAGAGAGAGAGAGAGAGTGGGGGGGGGGGGGGCAGAGAGACAGAGAGGGACGGAAATTGAGTGACACAGGATGAAATAAGGGAGGAAAGGAGAACTAGTTTAAGCTATGTCAGATAGCTACATATACTCTTAATTATGAATAGCATCAAGCTGACAGGGGGTGCGAACGTTTGGTGTGTGGGGGGATCTGTCCGGCATTTTGAGGCAAGCCAGTCAACTATTCATGTAGCAACTATCATGGAAAAATGGATATGTCAAAAATCCGTTCCAGACAGATAAAAAAACGGATCAAAATGTGGCACTTTAAATTAGCACCGGTGAAAACTGGATCGTAAATGGGAGAGTATATGAAATAAAATATCAGGATTGTGAGGCGAAGTATGAAGGTATCTTTAAAATAAGTTTCAAGGAACACAATAGTAAAGAGAATGATTCATCGGCGGTAGCAAGGCACTTTCAGAGTGAGCATCATTCGTTGCGAAGTATCAGTGGCAGCTTGAGCATTTCGAACTTGAAGGAGAAACTTTGTTGCTCTCGGATTTTGATGAAATACGATTATTTTGAGCTTTAAAAGACGAATGCGTCAATTTCTTGAAAGGGAAGACAGAAGTGTCCTCTGGGCTTATCTGGACCGACTTGAGTGTTGTTCTTCTGTACAAATGTAATCTCATCATTGGTCATTAAGTTTTCCTGTTACCTTTATATATTTTGTAACGCTCGTCATGCGCACATTTTGAAATGTGAATCAAGCATTAGTCATGAGCTTCGATTCGTTTGCACGGGTTTCATATGTGTATAGATAAATATGTTCTTTCATTTCTTGATAGACGCTATCTTTGTGAAATAGGAAAAAGATCATTTTTAGGATTTGGTATCACTTGACACATAAATGTTCCAAAATTTTAGTGCTAACAGCAGCACTGTCGGCGACTCTGATATATACATAACAAGCTAGGTGTTCCTCACTTGACTTTCGTTTTTAAATAAAGCTCTGTGACAACGGCATTTAAGTACATCATACAGTAAGACGTCCAAGGAAAAGTCTCATATGTTTGAAAATCGATTTTTGTTGCTGGCTTATTATTTTCATCTGTACGTAATGACTTAACAATGTGAAGGTAAGCAATACTGCAGGTTAATATATACAGATTTCCATTACATGTATGATAGTAGTAATGCGAAGTGACGAATTTTGCCTTCGACGTTTTGCGGATCTCTTTAATGGGACAGTCGTCTAGAAACATTATGTGTTCTAAAAATCACATGGGTTCATAATAATCTAGTAATATCGTAATAGTGGCTTCCCTACAGATAACACACAGTGTGCCAGGACGACCAGTCTTGTAAACTGGAGGACTAGGAACCCAATAGCTTATGTGTATCAGTAACCACGAATCCTAGGTAATATAATTACCAACCAAGCCCCATTCCATACTAAGACAGTTACACATAATCCACATCCTCTCGCTCTGCTCGAAGAATCCTTTCTTTACTACATAGAATTCCTCTGTTCTCGTCACAGAGACACTGGTCGCTGCAGAGATAGGTTCTGTGTTACTTACAAGCTAAAGGAAATGGTCATTGGCACATAACAAGCAGTAATCTTAACAAAATACCTGCAGTTTCTACAAAACATTGGAAATCATTGCATAGGTTTTCGAAAAAAATCACACACCCAAGTATCACAACCCATTACACATCAGACCCTTCCTGACAACCTCACTGAAGCCTACCATTTCACTTCCTACGTCGAAGATATCTTCACATTCCCACATGACCTCAACTTTGATGAATCCATGGACCGCTATGTTTATGAACGCAGTAACGTAGATTTCTCGCTTCTCGCTCTAACATCCAGTACATACCCAAGCACTCCGTCTTCAGGCCACAAGTGGCCCATCGGGACCATCCGAGCGCCGGTCATCCTCGGTTGAGGATGCGGATAGGAGGGGTCAGCACACCGCTCTCCCGGTCGTTATGATGGTTTCCTTTGACCGGAGCCGGTACTATTCGGTCGAGTAGCTCCTCAGTTGGCATCACGAGGCTGAGTGCACCCCGAAAAATGGCAACAGCGCATGGCGGCTGGATGGTCACCCATCCAAGTGCTTAACTTCGGTGATTTCACGGGAACCGGTGTATCCACTGCGGCAAGGCCGTTGCCCAGTACATACCCGGCGTACCACGAAAAGGACGAACTATACCAGTGACAAGGCTGAAAAGCGAAATACTGCTGCCAGTCATGATACACTTACCTATCACACATTTAAGGAACCTCGTAGAGTGTCTCATAAAACCGTTGCCGACCTTTACAATGATATTCTGCCTTCAGAGAAAAATCCAATTTAGCAACATCCTTCATAGCGTCCTTGCCTACCGAATTCAGCAGCACATAGCGTCATACCTAGTTATTATTAAATGCACAATATGGCTTTCAACCTTGCTATTCCATAGGCAACCTAGATCTTTCCCTTACGCAGCTCATCTCTCATAACTAAATAAACGAAAACTCGCAATATCTGTCTTCCCTAACATGTAATAATTTTTTTAATCTGCTGTGGCATGTCATCTTTGCAGCATCCTTTCTTTACTGACGTATTACACCTGTTCCCGTATTTTTCACCTAACTGTCGATATGCCTCAATGTTCTGTTCTGTACGCATTCCTTTACGTCCTGTACACTGTGAACACTCCCAAACCACCATCCCCTCACACACTTCTTAAAATATACCTGTTTAGCTACTCACATCCCTCCCACACCTCCCTCCAATGTCATTTGAATATACTGGTGAACTAAATACAAAAAAAAAAGAGTAACCAACATTTGCCCCATCACTTGGCATTTCCATCATACACATTTCGACATCACCATCTACAGCCAATCCTCCTATCTGATTAACACAGTGATAAAATTTGGAGTAAACCTTGAGAGAAAAATAGCATGGAATGAAGAACACCTTTGTATTAAACATTCAAGAGAAAGTGCTTCACAGACTGAGCAAGTCAATAACGCGTTGGTCCACCTCTGGCCCTTACGCACACAGTTATTCGGCTATTGTTTGATGTCCTCCCGACATACAGCGTGCCAAATTCAATCCCGTTGGCACCTTAGATCTTCAAAATCGTGAGGTGGTAGGAGAGCCCTGCCCATAATACTCCAAATGTTCTCATCTTGGGAGTGATGTGGCGAACTAGCTGGCCAAGGCTCGGTTTGATATGCACAGAGATGAGCAGTGCAAACTCCTGCCGTGTGCGTAAGGGCATTATCTTGCGGTAATGTAACGCCAGGACGGCTTGCCATGATGGGCAATACAATGAGGCGTACAAACTCGTCGGCGCAGTGGTGTGCTGCAAGGGTGCCGCAGATAACAATTAATGGTGGCCTGCTATGAAATGAATCGCCACCCCAGATCATCAGTCCTGGCTCTCGGGCGAGTGGAGCGGGCGACAGTTAGGTTGGTGACCCGTCGCCGGCTGGGACAGCTACAGACATGGCTTTGCTGGTCACCGAGGCTCGATTCGAAGCGGGACTCATCACTGAAGACAATTCCACCCCTGAAAGAAATTTACACTCTCCAGCGGAGTGTGCGCTGATGTGAAATTTCCTGGGAGATTAAAACTGTGTGACGCACGAAGACTCAAAACTCGTGATCTCTAAAAAATGGCTCTGAGCACTATGGGACTCAACTGCTGAGGTCATTAGTCCCCTAGAACTTAGAACTAGTTAAACCTAACTAACCTAAGGACACCACAAACATCCATGCCCGAGGCAGGATTCGAACCTGCGACCGTAGGGTCTTGCGGTTCCAGACTGCAGCGCCTTTAACCGCACGGCCACTTCAGCCGGCCTCGTGATCTCTGCAACTGTTGTACCGACTGAGCTCTAGACGCACGACTTAACGTCAACTTTACTCCCACCAGTACCCCATCTCCTTGTGAGGTGGGAGAAGATGCACTGGCGAAAGTATAGCTGAGTGGAGGGCTGCAGAGTCGTTCTTGGGTGGCTCAGTAGGTAAATCACTTGCCCCCAAAAGACAAAGTTCCCGAGGGTGACTATCGGTGTAGCAGGAAGTCTTAATCTTCCAGAAAGTTTCAGTTCTACTTCAGTCAGTGAGATTTCAGGTGTCTGTGACCCGTCATATGGTCTGGGGTGCCATTTCCTTTCACGGCAGGAGCCCTTTGGTTGTCATCTTACGTCACAGCAGTACGTCGAAGACTTCTACACCGCACAGTGTTGCCATTTATGACAAACCGTCCTGGACTTATATTTCGGCAAGATAACGTATGCCCGAACCCAGGGAGAGTTTCAACTGTTTGTTTCCGTGCATGCCAAAACATTCATTTGCCAGCAACGTCACCAGATGTCTTCACAAGCGAGAACGTTTGGAACACTATGGGCGGGGCCCTCCAATCAGTTCAGCATTCTGACAATCTAACGTGCCAGTTGGACACAATTTGGCACCAGATCCCTCAGGAAGACGTCAAAACAACTCTATTAATCAACGACAATCTGAATAACTGGTGATACAAGGACCAGAGGTGGAGCAATAGGTCATTGCCTTGCTCAGTTCGTGAAGCTCTTGAATAAATAATCAATGTTTCTGAAAATGTAATCATTTGTATTTCTGTACATAAACGTCACATGTACGAGGATTTCAATCTAATTCGGATAATTTCTTCGTGGTGCGTAGTTTTTCGTGTATTTCACTGTTCACTATTAAATAGTTTCAACAGTCATCTGGAAAATGGTCTCGCAGCTTTTGAATCAAAGAAATATTATTGTGACGGTAATTTTACTCATTAACACAAGCACCGCGCCTCCTTTGTTTCATGTTCATGTTCATACTGCAACAGTTACGGCTACAGAAAACGATCCAAGTGTTCGGGGGTTTCACACGGAACGTGGCTACACGTAACGTACCCTCTATGCACATGCCACGCAAGATTTCAGATATGATAAAATTCAGTACGCAATGCTTGCATGCGTACTTACGCGCGTGGCACTCTGAACGCTGACTTGAGCAGTGGTAACGACGCCGTCATACTCTTCAAACCACGCACTGCACGGTATGGTTCTGTGCGTGTGCTTAAGTGCCGCACTCTGTAGTATGGTTGAAAAAGTAAGGACGAAGACCCCTACTAGATAAGGCACGCAAGTGCATGGAATGTTGGACATGGATGAGCCGCCGCTTGGGTTGAGTAGTGAGTAGTGAGTAGAATATCTGCTGCTGAGAACATATCTTCCGATTAATGTATAGTGTCCGAAGAGAAAAAATCTGAGCAATTGATAAGCTGATACAGTAAGCGAGCTGGGAAGCTAAGCCAATGCAGAATGCTAGGTGGGGCTCATGCCTTTCGTGGGTTTTAAGTGATTTGTGGAACTTATGAGAAGAATATATAGTCTGAGACGTGGCGAATGATAAGTTTTGTAGATGTGGGTTATGGAAGGAAATGCAAACCACAGAGATAGCATGATACCTGTATTAGGAATTTTTGTCAGTTTCGGAGTTTATGTTGGACAGGGCGGGGCTCTCCAACTATCTCCGGATGTGAAGATCTATCGCTCTAATTGGACAGAATTTTTCCCGATACCCGACAGCAAGACATCAAACAGTTCTATCAGAGCCAAGCCGAATAACTATGTGTGCAAGGGCCAGAGGTTGATCAGCGCGTTATTGACTTGCTCAATTTGTGAAGCCCTTTCTCTGGAATAAATCATCCAGCTCTTTTTTTAAGTGCTCACCTTTGTTTTCTGTACTTGTCCATCACATCTAACAATATCAATCCCTTTCGGACAAATCTTTTTTTTTTTTTTTTCCTTGGAGTGTATTTGATACATCGTCAACGTCAAAGTCAGCTGGAACTATGCAAATACGGGAAAGAAAATTTCTGCAGAAGATAGCGTTACAGCTACTCCCAGATTTTCAGCAACAGGTCACTCCCAAAAGATTACAATCTGACGCAGAAATTTTCACATCGAGGAGGAATTGAGGGTAAACAATTAATTACAGTATCAATATCTATTATTTGCCCAGAGGAGTGGCTGCAGTTTAATCTGTGACTGAAAGCAGGTATCAGTGAAACTATAGCTGAAGGGTTGGTTCTATTGAGTGCTACATCAGCGACAGCTACTGGCCTTTCAGGTGCAGTACGGAACGTGCGTGATGCAAGCCGCCTAATGCCATATTCCGCCGCGCTAGTTAAGTGTCAAAGTGAAAAGCGATTCCGCAGGTGGCACCAAGCTTTTCAGGCGCTGTCACTGTGGCACTGATGGAGGGATGTGGCCGCGAATTACTGAACTTTACCTGACCTTTCTGTAATATGCGTCGTGGCGGGCTTACGTCGCCTGACGTGACCCCGGCATAATATGCAACAGGCGGGATTCCAGTCACAGCTGAAGCCGCGAGAACATTCAGTCTGCTGCGCATTCGGATGAAATTATTTTCTAGATTTTAGTCTTTCCCTTGTTCCTGAGAAACAGCTTGTAAAGCAGCTCAACTAATAATGATATTTACGTAATGATACCAGCTTAACTTGGCAAAGATAGTCAATTTAAGATCATTATATGATCAAAAGTATCCGGACGTCTGGCTAAAAATGACTTACAAGTTCGTGGCTCCCTCCAACGGTAATGCTGGAATTCAATATGGTGTGGACCCACCCAAAGCCTAGATGACAGCTTCCACTCTGACAAGCATACGTTCAATCAGGTGCTGGAAGATTTCTATTGAAATCACAGCCCATTCTTCACGGAGTGCTGCACTGAGGGGAGGTATCGATGTCGGTCGGTGAGGCCTAGCACGAAGTCGGCATTCCAAAACATCAGAAAGGTCTTGTGTAGTATTCAAGTCAAGGGTCTGTGCAGACCAATCCATTCCAGGGATGTTATTCTCGTGTAACTATTCTGCCACAGGCCGTGCATTATGAACAGGTGCTAGATCGTGCAGAGATATGCAATCGCCATTCCTTAATCGCTCTTCAGCAGTGGGAAACAAGAATGTACTTAAAACGTCATTGTAGGCCTGTGCTGTGATAGTCTCACGCAAAACAATAAGCGACGCAAGCCCCCTCAATGAAAAACACGATACACCATAACACCACCACCTCCGAATTTTACTGTTTACTGTAAATATAGAAAATCAGAGAAACAATAAGCAGATTAGAAAAGAAAATATTACTCTAATGAGTAATATTTTCGGTCGCAGGTTCGAATCCTGCCTCGGGCTTGGGTGTGTGTGATGTCCTTAGATTAGTTAGGCTTAAGTAGTTCTAAGTTCTAGGGGACTGGTGACCTCAGAAGTTAAGTCCCATAGTGCTCAGAGCCATTTTTTTAGTAATATTTTGTAAATATACCGCTTCAGTCTGGAACCGCGTGACCGCTACGGTCGCAGGTTCGAATCCTGCCTCGGGCATGGATGTGTGTGATGTCCTTAGGTTAGTTAGGTTTAAGTAGTTCTAAGTTCTAGGGGACTGATCACCTCAGAAGTTAAGACCCATAGTGCTCACAGCCATTTCAACCATTTTTTCGTAAATATACAACTCTCGAAGTGTTGTAGGTAAACAAAATTGTTGATTTGCACAGAGCAGCGGCAGCATCTAAACTGCAGTCGATGTTTTTAACGATGTGCTAACTGAAGCTTTAAATGTGTAGTACACAAGTTAAAGGCACGAGATAACCGGAAATGCGTGCTGGTGATTGAAAATACCTAAAAAAGGGGATGCGTGATGTATTTCTCAAAGTAATTTGTCTATTTGAAACGAAAGATCGACAAATTGTGTTATATTGAAATATACGTACACTGCCTAGGGAAAGTGAAACACCAGGAAAGTGAGAAGGAAACGAAATGGCTCATCGCGTGTTGAGAGAGTGTGTCGTATTATTTCAGTTTGCACAAAATCGCGTCAAGTTTACAAAGAACTTGGGAGTACGAGCCAGCTTAGAAGTATGAGGCTGCACGCCCTCTAATCTGGTTTAATGCTTCATTCGGTTGGGATAGGTATCACAAAGCTGCGGTATCCTCTCCTGAAGATCTAGAAGATTTGCATAGGGTGTTTCAGAATATGTTTAAGAATTCAAAACTGAATAACGGGTGCTAAAAGCAAGATACAGCTACAGTGGCGATGTCCGTTAGTAGTGCTCAGTGTCACATTTGATACCATATAAGGGTCAGTAATAATGTCGTACTTGTCGAGGCAACATCGTGCGCTCGCACTCGAGTGCTGTTTCCGCTACGGAAAGTCTGTCATCCACGTGCAATGTGCCTCTAGTAAGCACTTCAGCATTCAGGAGCGATATCGCATTTGTGGAACAATATTTAACTGGTAAGAAGCTTTCGTGCAACTACCAGTCCATCGAATCTAAAGTCAACTGGCCCTCGTAAAACCAGCAGAAATCCCGACAATATCGAACGTGCAGGCAGAAGTTTACAGGTAAGCACTCGTCGTTTGTTAAGAAAGCGTGCCGCCGCCCCCCCCCCCCCCCCCCAAAAAAAAATGCAAGAGTTAAAAGATCGATGATTCGCGATGAACTTTCCGTAATTCCTCCAGTAGATTCTTAAGATGTGTTCAAAAACCGGACGATACGCCTCGACAGTTGTGTAGTCGCGAATGGTCGCCATTTGTGCGATATACTATTTCACAAGTAAACTTGAATAAATGGCGTACTTTGTGTCCAGAAAAAAATAGAATACCCTGAACGACTAGACATAGAACTTTCACATTCACAGGACATGTATATTAGCATGTTCTGCAGAAATGATTAGCGTTTGCGGTTCTAGACGCTTCGGTCCGGAACCGCGCTGCTGCTACGTTCGCAGGTTCGAATGCTGCCTCGGGCATGGATGTGTGTGACATTCTTAAGTTAGTTAGGTTTAAGTAGTTCTATGGGACTGATGACGTCAGATGTTAAGTCCCATAGTGCTTAGAGCAAATTGAACAATTTTTGATTTGCGTTGGAACCACGTCGGCCACCGGGTTAAAGGTCAACATCGACATCGTGATGCAAGGCCACCCACCTGTAAAATGTTTCTGCTGCTCTCATTGCGTCAATGTGACTTCAGCAGAGGTGCAGCGTGCCTCGCAGTCGTATACGCTTACCGTGCCGTCAAATCAGTGAGTTTGAAAGAGGGCGCATTATTGGCATGGGAAAATGTGATGTATCGATCTGGGAAACTGCTGCTCTTGTAGGACCAAGTATTTAGGCACTGCAGTTGGTGTGTGCAATATGGTTCAAGGAAAGCCATAGAACACGAGATGGATCAGGTCGCAACAGCCAGACTATCCCCTGAGAAGATCGACACCTCATACAGCTGTCTTTGCAGAGCCAATATCGGCTCTGGCGCAAAAGTGGAACAGTGTAACACGTCGTACACTATCAGGGGTGACAGTCCGTCGCCGTTTATTACGGCACGGTTTACGTGTGCGTCATCCACTTCTCCGCCTACCTTTGATGAATATGCAGAAACGTGTTGGACGACAGTGGTCTATGGAACGTCACTGTGGATAGGAATTGCATCACGTAGTGTTTTCGGACGAACGCAGCTTCTGTTTCTTTGAAAACAATGGTCGCATTTTGGGTAGCCGCAGACAGGGGAAGCAGTATCACAGTGATTGCATTCGCATAAGATATTCAGCACCAACTCGATGCCTAATGGTGTGGGGTACTATTGAGCACAACCACAAAACAAGGTTAGTGCGTGTCCAGGGCACTGTGATCAGTGTGACATACGAAAATGACATCTTGCGATCCGTAGCCTTATCATTTCTGCATAACACCCCAGATGCCATTTTTCAGCAAGGCAGTGCACGACCACATGTTGCTCCACGAACGGGTGCCTCTTGGCGTCACAATATGTCAGCATTTTGCCACGACCCGCCTGATTACCAGTCTTGTCGCCAACCAAATATGTGTTGGATATGGTGAAACGATGGGTGCAGTGCTGCGACCCATTGCCAACCACCACAGATGAACTTTTTAAACAGGTGGACGCAGCATAGCATGGCTAAACCACATGACGCTATTCGCGCCTTACACGTGTTAATGCCATCGCACATGGAACAAGTTATCAAGGCCCATGGCGGACTAGGCAACAGGACACAAGCTGAACCGGCTGGCCTGGAATGCTAACCATTCCTGCAGACATATATGAATATGATTTTCCTATCTCTAGTCGTTCAAGGTGTCCTGTTTTCCTCTGAACGTAAGTGTAATTACTGTTCGCACGTCCAATCTGTGAACTGCCACTACGTTTTGCTTCAGATGAGAATGACGCTACTTTGTTTTGAACATATCGGTTCTTTTCTTGCAGCAGGTTTTAGTTTAATCTTTAATTTTTCCTTTCTGGGACTCTGAGCTAGTAAATCAACTTCTGATATGACATGAACAGTTGTTATTGAACACTTTCCAGGAGTTTCAGTGTTTGCATCAATGCCGGAGTTTTCATTCATGTTTTCAACCTAAAGGTAACGCATAGCTTTAAATGAAACTAGCAGGCTGATTAAAATTTAATTTACACAAATGTCCAGAATTAGGCCCAGAGTTATATGTCCACTGTAACATATTAGTAACATGAATCGTATTCATTTAATAAATGACACTGATTAGAGTCTAAAGAAACTTCTGTCGAACTCTGTTCTAAATATCGAATGTGTTCAGCTTTTCCGTTATGTAACTGGTGGTATATAATGTTTTCTTCATTATTTTCTTCTAGCAATAAGTACTACAATAAATCGCGATCAGTCGTCTGAGAAATGTGCATCTGCTTCAACGAACTTTTGACGACTGACAATGGGACGACATGTAGTCCTCTTCACCAACGTGCTCTAAATTTATAGTATACACAGGGACTGGCCAGAAATGAAGGACGTAGAAGGGGAACTTCCAGATGGCGTAGCTTTTAGAAAATATAGCAATTTTGGCGCAGGTCGAGCGAGTTATGAGCCAGTGATGTTACCGTGTATCGTATTCAAAGTCTGGAGGTCAGTACATACATGCAACATTACGTCTGCGTACATCGTACGATCATGTTCGACAGTGCCGGACGAACCCTTCCGTTGCGAGAGGTGGGAATAAGTAATGCGCCCAGGAACATTGCCGAACATGATCGTTTTGGTGGTCCAGACGTTATGGTGTGGAGTGTCATAAAAATGTATGGGCGTACTAATTTCCGAATCTTTGAACACAGTACGCTCACCAGTCGACGTTTTGACCGCTGTACTTGAAACGTGGTACTTACTGCAAATAAGGAAAAACGTGGAAGGGACGACCCACCGGTATAACTTCCTTTTCACACAACCTGTTTATTTAACAATATATAAACTGTGTTTTACAGACAATCGCAGCATGTAGCCATAAAATTATCTTTAACAAAATGATCAAATTTGCAAAGTTCTTTTGACCATAAACGTTAACTGGAATAAGCTTTCAATCTTGGCAAAAGAAATCTGAAGTGCTGTACAACCAAACAGCAAACAATATGAAAGTGATTGCAAGACGGCCGGATCTGCAGCCCACCCGTTATCGGATGAATCAGCTGTGTTTACTACCGCGCTGGACACAGTCTGTCTTATTAAATGCCCTTCTGCAACACATGAAATCTGTATAAGCACCACTGATGACGAGAGTGATTCAATTACTCAAAATAAATGAATTAACTTTTAATTTGAAAGCTACATGTCGAAAGGTTCAGGGTGAAGATGCGCACCTGTGCTTAAAGATTAAACAGATTAGCAAACAATATGACAATGATAAGATTTACCTCAAAGCAACCAACCTCTTAATTTCACTAGGCAACCAAGGAGCGACTGGACCCCAAACCGTTCCTTCTGACAATTGACTTCATCCCTGGTGTCAGTTGACTTCTAATATTTTAGTAGTTAAACTGATTAGCAGTCATTGAGACCGCTCTGAAGGAACGTCTTAAAACATCACTTGTGGATAGGAGAACTCACTCGACGGAACCACAAGATCCAGCTAAAATACATCGATAGTGACCCGGTCTTTCAAACACAAAAAGAACATTACTTTTGAATACATTGTGGAAGTGAACAGTGATCAATGTGTTATAAATATTTACTATCAAAAACGGTATTGATCACAATTTATTTATTACGGTGACCGGTATCGGCCACAACTGTGGTCATCTTCATATCAATGAGAAGAACCACTTTCTGGTGGTAAATCGCTACCACTGGAAGGAGGTTCTTACTCATTGGTCTGAAGATGACCACAGTAGTGGTCGAAACCGGTCACCGTAATAAATAAATTGTGATCGAGATTGTTTTTGATAGTAAACAAAAAGAAAAGTATAGTACATGTTGTTTAGATTATAACTAATGACTGAGAAATGCAGTTACACTCAAAGAATTTAACTGGTTAACTGTTAAATATAACCCCAATGTCACTCTTCTGTTTAACGGCAACCTGTGACTTAGTGCAATTATTCCGGGTGTATTTACGACCACAAGTTGATTAATTAGAACACTAATGATCGGGTACAAATCAGAAAGGAAAGACAATATAATAGCGCGACAAATTTTCAAACAACTGGTGTCTTAGTACGATACTACGGCCTATATTTACGACCCAAGAGCCAACCGAATAAAACTTTGAGGGTCGGGTACAAACCACAAAACAATAATGAGGGCAGGTAGACAAAGAAACAAGTCATCACGAGGATTACAGAGTGTTTCTCCCCCACATCTGCAAGCTGTTCCTTGGATCCACGGTGCGTCTCAGCGGTTACTCAGTGGTGTCGATGAAAGCCAGGTAGATGAGGGCAGCCCGGCCACGTGCTGTCTTCCGGCACGAACGTTGCCAACCAACCGACTGAATGTCGGCCTGATGCTTGTAGTCGATGCAGATCCCGGTAAAGTACTCCGGTATCTTCTCTTTGTGCAGACCCTGCTTCAGCAGATCGTGGCTTCGGCCGCTCGGATCTCCTGACCACGTCTTGTTGCGACGCTACCGCCAATCCCTGAACTTCGTGCCTCACTTTCGGGCCAGTGAACCCTGTATATATACCGACAAGAAAAGACTTTATAAGACCCGACCCACAGATACCAACTTTTCCTCACTGATATTGGCAATGGGGACGCAAGAGGGATAGTCGATACTACAACTCAGCCAGTGACGCCAAACAGCCTACTAATTCAATGGCGCCACTGCTCAATGTTGTTGCTGTTGTGGTCTTCAGTCCTGAGACTGGTTTGATGCAGCTCTCCATGCTACTCGATCCCGTGCAAGCTTCTTCATCTCCCAGTACCTACTGCAACCTATATCCTTCTGAATCTGCTTAGTGTATTCATCTCTTGGTCACCCTCTACGATTTTTACCCTCCACGTTTCCCTCCAACACTAAATTGGTGATCCATCGATGTCTCAAAACATGTCCTACCAACCGATCCCTTCTTCTAGTCAAGTTGTGCCACAAGCTCTTCTTCCCCCCAATTCTATTCAATACCTCCTCATTAGTTATGTGATCTACCCATCTAATCTTCAGCATTCTTCTGTAGCACCACATTTGGAAAGCTTCTATGCTCTTCTTGCCCTAACTATTAATCGTCCACGTTTCACTTCCATACTTGGCTATACTGCCTACAAATACTTTGAGAAACGACTTCCTGACACTTAAACCAATACTCGATGTTAGCAAATTTCTCTTTTTCAGAAACGCTTTCCTTGCCATTGCCAGTCTACATTTAATAACCGCTCTACTTCCACCATCATCAGTTATTTTGCTCCCCAAATAGCAAAACTCCTTTACTACTTTAAGTGTCTCATTTCCTAATCTAATTCCCTCTGCATCACCCGACTTAGTTCGACTACACTCCATTATCCTCGTTTTGCTTTTGTTGATGTTCATCTTATACCCTCCTTTAAAGACACTGTCCATTCCGTTCAACTGCTGTTCCAAGTCCTTTGCTGTCTCTGGCAGAATTACAATGTCATCAGCAAACCTCAAAGTTTTTATTTCTTCTCCATGGATTTTAATATCTACTCCGAACTTTTCTTCTGTTTCCTTTATTGCTTGCTCAATATACAGGTTGAATAACATCGGGGATAGGCTACAACCGTGTCTCACTCCCTTCCCAACCCTTGCTTCCCTTTCATACCCCTCGGCTCTTACAACTGCCATCTGCTTTCTGTACATATTGTGAATAGCCTTTCACTCCCTGTATTTTAGCCCTGCCACCTTTAGAATTTGAAAGAGAGTATTCCAGTCAACACTGCTCAATACTTCTTCCCATTTGCGTGTTTTGGGCCCTGACTCCATTTTTATGGATGACAATTGCGCAACCTTATTGAACAATGCAGATGGTGAAGCTCTTGGAAAGAGTGGATATTCAACGAATGAAATGTCCTGCCCCTTCCACCGACTTAAATCCCATCGGCCATATGTGGAATTTATATTGCAACACGACATGCATCAAAGACCGAACATCAGCTGTCAGCAATGCTGGTGGAGTAATGGAACGCCCTACTAGAAGAACTCCTGACCAACCTTGTGGCTAGGCATGGTGACTCGTTGCAGAGTTTGCATAGCGGTCGGTGGTGACCACACACCCTACTAAGAACCATTTTCTGTGTTTTGTAATGTCTAGGAGTCCATCATGAGTGGCAGTGACATCATTGAATATGATTGCTTTTGAATAAAATTGAAAGTTCTGTTCATCTCACTGCATACTGCCCCCAGTTACCTTCTGTACTGTATTGTGCTGTGTTACTTCTTTCTATGTATGGTCCAAGTTTTCTCGAGTTATGTTACTTTGCAGTAATACATCGTGCGAAAATTATTTTGGTCCTTATGTTTTGCAGAGCTCAGTACTTCTGTGTATGAAAATCACTTTCCTTGCAGAAAAACGCACTGCGTTGGGCAAGTCAAGAAATTTCAGTTCAGTTGCCAAACCTGAATAAATAGTCGATGAGAATGTCTTTCTTCTGTATCTGTCTGGCTCACAGGGCACAGTTAGTGGTGATAAGTTCAGTTCCTCATTATCAGTGTTTCGGGAATAGATGCTGCTTTCGACAGAGAAGGTAGTTTTAATGGAACTCGGCCGTTGTGTTTGAAGCTAGAATTTATTGTAGAACTGCAGATGTTAGTAGACATCTAGGATGAGTTTTAGCATTTATGTTACATTCAGTGCCATCCTTAACAAGTTGAAAACCACAGACAAGAGGAAACATTTTATAATTCCGTGAGCAAACTTCACGTGCCCTCCAAAACAACTTAAGTCAAAGCCCCAGACAACAAAAATCAAAACATGGGTCAAATGGCTCTGAGCACTATGGTACTCAACTTCTGAGGTCACCAGTCCCCTAGAATTTAGAACTACTTAAACCTAACTAACCTAAGGACATCACATACACCCATGCCCGAGGCAGGATTCGAATCCGCGGCCGTAGCGGTCGGGCGGTTCCAGACTGTAGGGTCTAGAACCGCTCGGCCACCCCGGCCGGCTAACAGAAATCACACTCCTGGTAGAAACAATATAGTTGCCAAGAAAAGAGAGCCCTTCTGCCCCAACATAATAGCACAATGATAACTAAACATTATGATTCAGCTGTATTTAAAAGAAAAAGCTGTATCTCCTCAACGTTTGTACCAGATGTTGCGGAATATAATTGTTCTACATGCAATTAGTTTCAAACTATTACGGTCTATGCGAGTTTTACAATCATGTAGCTATAGGATGCCACCTATTGAAAAAATCATGTAGAACCATCTTCCCATCTTCCTCCCCCCCCCCCCCCCCGAGAAATTATCTTTACGTCATATTCATTATACAAATGTGAAATGTGTCCACTAGTCTAGGGACGTTATAGGACATTTACTTTTACCTGCTCTGCCAATACATGTGAAAAAGTTTTAAACATGTTTTGATTTTCTTTACATATCCTTTTTTTGTTTGTATGTTGCTTTCCACGTTGGATAATGTGATAAATGTAGCTACAAAAATAATGTCTGATATTAAGCACGGTTCGATTCTGCAATAGAGCATCACATTATTGTTTCATTAGTGTTGTATAGCGTTTAAAATGACTTTCGTTAATGTTCCGACGTATTTTTAGTGCACAAGGTATTTTCCTTTTTACATTTCCAAAAGCACGTAGTTTATAACAGATGTACCGGTTCATCAGTCGAATTACCAGCTTTTGGCAACTACCTCACATATAATCTACATGAGGTTCCCTTTCTAAATTCATGTTTCGTCACTAAGAATCTCACAAATTATCTGAATTTCTTATTGCAGCATGTAACTTACATACAGTCTTTGACAAAACCTCGCCATCTGCTGGCCGACACTCATGTAAGGTGACAGTAAAAGTGGCCACCCCTGCAACGGTCTGGAAACACTGTAGCTTACGGCAGTTTCGGAGGGAGTGTTTTATTCCGCTGGAAGTGTGAGAGATTGGTAATCTTGGTTATCGCCTCCACAATGAGGTTGCTGGGTTTTGCAGTCTACCGAAGAACAAATTAACAGTTCTGACTTCTGAAATTTTCCTGGCGTATTTTTCTTCCAGTAATTTCGGGTTTGCAACCGGATCCCATCAACATCGTGCCACGATATTTCGGCCCAGAGACGTTCGGCCATCTTCAGGTGAGTAGACGAAGTACTGAAGAGACCTGACACAGTCATGGTATTTATAGCGAATTTCGCGCATGCGAATCGTATTCGCTGTTTACGGCGCATGCCTCAGAAGGTGACATGCGCAAGGCAGCCAAGTTGTGTGTGCTGCCCTCAGTGGTTCAGTGGTGACGTAAGAACAAACTAATCCCTGAGTATCGCTTGAAAAAGTCGATTTCGTTGTGACCGCATCATTTTAATAATAGGATCCCAATATTTATCAAGCTGAAAGCCGTTGTCACGATTCATTACAGTATCAGCAAGACGTATATCCAAGTATTCATTAATTACAGAATCCCAGAGGCTGGAAACCGGTGCTAAAATTTTGGTATTATTGTATTCCATTGAATGTCCCATGGAAAAGCAATGTTCTGCCACTGCTGATTTTAAAGGTTGCTATACTTCGTGTCAAATACGGAAGACCATGCACAATTATAATATCAAGAAGCAACTTTCTCAGGAGACTGATGACAACTATTAACCAACTGCGTTCCTTCCATATGCCAGGAACGTATCCTCTAAAATAGGCAGAAGGAATTAAAAGTTTTCTTTTAAATACTCAGTACTTGGTTTCACAACACGCGTCAAGCTACACATGGTAACAATAATTTTATAATATAAAGATGATTGCTAGTGAAAATGAAAATTGTCATATTACTGTATAAAATTTATGATCCACTCCAATTAAGAACTTCGTACTGAAAATTAAAATCGCTATTTAACATACTTGTCCATATCAAGACATACAAAGATTAGTTTTTCTGCTTCTGATGACATAATTTTTGGTTGTTCTGAATCATATTTACGAAACTGTGTAGCGAAATTATTTGTTAACTGGGTTTCTTTGTGTCCACTCTACTGCGAATTTCCATATAACTTGAATGTCGAGCAGGACAGCCTGAGCCTGGAAATACAGATGATTCCAAAGGGCAAATGTAACACATTACAAATTTGTGTCTATACAGGCACATTCATATTATAGGTACTTTATACTTTATTAAATTTTACGTCCTCTGTACGGTAAGTTGTGGCAGACTGTAGCTTTTGTGTTAGTACAGTGGATATTTTAATAACGGTTTTCCATTTGTATATTGAACACAACAGTAAATATACAGTAAGAGAGAATTAATGATCAGCACTATATCCTCTGACATCATCTAAAACAATTAGGCAATGCTCAGGCAGTTTAATTGATAGCACGCTGTAGAAATCTGCTTCTGCAGAGTTAATGTTCTCATCACGCCACGTGAGGTCTGTTATGGTCCGGAAAAGAAATCAGAATAATAAGCTAGCGAGTGATGACATCCCAAAAAAGTCATTGATAGCTTTTTCTCTGGCATCCACAGAATGGTGGCTGCCGTTAGCGTGCTGTAGCAACACCTGATATAATTTGTTGACTGTTTTCCTTACTCTGCGACAGAAAAGCGTCTCAGTTGGTGTGACAATTTCAGCTGTGACGGGTACAGTCGTGGGTAGCAGTTCCTAGTGCACAACACCATTTGTACGTCAACAGACGAAAAACATTATCTGCTCGAGGAGTAGGACGTTATCACCAACAGTATTGCATAATAGTGATTAAAGAGTGAACTGATGGCGTTCAGGCAAAACTGAAGGATGAGTCACCGATTTCAATTTCTGTTCCTTTTAATAACAGCGTACAGTACTCGTATACCTTACTTGTAAAAATGAAATGAGGGTGTGGCATTGTTGGCCGGAAGGCCCCATCCGGGGAAGTTCGGCTGGCGACTGCAAGTCTTATTTCAGTCGACGTCACATTGTGCGTGCCGGTTCAAAATGGTTCAAATGGCTCTAAGCTCTACGGGACTTAACATCTGAGGTCATCAGTGCCCTAGACTTAGAACTACTTAAATCTAACTAACCTAAGGACATCACACACAGCCATGTCCGAGGGAGGATGCGAACCTGCGACCGCAGCAGCAGCGCGGTTCCGGACTGAAGCGCCTAGAACCGCTCGGCCACAGCTGCCGGCTTGCGTGCCGGTGATGAGGATGAAATGATGATAACACAACACCCACTCCACGAGCGGAGAAAATCTCCTACCCCGCAACGAATCGAACCCGGATCCGTTGCATGGAAGGCTAGCACGTTACCACTCAGCTAAGCAGACGGACTTACTTCTGAATTTGTGAACCTTGCCTACAGAATGCAAAAGTCACATGAAGATTCATTGCCCACAGACCACCGCACATGCCAGTAATCAAGACTTCCTAAATGTAGAAACTCATTCGTGGCAGAGGGATGTTTACTGAAACAAGGAAATCTTTTTCCGACATGATCCGATAGCGCTCGCCCTACACATGACACAAATGATTGAAGCTGTCCCTGTTGCCTTCATCCCTGTATTAAACCTATAGATGTTAGACCTTTTCCTATTTGCGACACTATTTTTAACGGTTAGTGAAAATTAATTAGGTTCAAGTACCCAAAATTCAAATCGTAACTTCAATACAAATACCTGATTATAAGTTAAAAATTACAATTGTTAAATATGTTCGTAGAAACCTACATGTATGGAGTTACTGCACAGTGTTCACTCGGTTTATCACGGGAGATCAGACTATAATAGTAAACAAATATTACACTTCTCAATACGAAAGCAATACGTGTTCAAGGTGTGTGAGTTATGGTCACCGAGGCGGATTCTGGCTAGAGTCATTTGACAGGTCGTGGTATGCTGTGACTTACGGTAAGCCGCCACTGTATCCCGAGAAAACACTGACGCATAAACTGTTCCTGACAAGAGCTCATACGGAGATTTGTTTCTGGAAAGTGAAGAATGCTGTCTTAGAAGTTTCACTGAACTTTAAATAGACAAACAGAGTCCAGTTTAAAAAAAAACAAAGGAAACAGTGGACTCAAACTCGTCCCTTTGCATGCAGTTTGCCACTAGACTGTGAGCTGTTACTGTGACATCTCCAGCGGAGGGCAACACCTGCACCAGAAACTTCTGTATCCTACAGAGTTAGCAGATAGTGCAGTTGGCTGGACTTTGATTTGTGACAGGCGGCCAGTTTTCTTGGCACCTTCAGCCAAAACTTGGACTTTGTCTGTACGGGATCTGGATGGCAGCTATGTTTCAACTCAAAAACTGTAGTGAACTGATGAGTAATGTTGTATAAATCTGTAAATTTGTGGTCTTTTCGACTATATACCGTGAAATAATACATTATTTATCAAATTTTCCATTAACCGGCTATTACAGTTGTCACCATTTGCTTGATTCTAGGAAGATATTTGACAGTTTAGGTTAGTGTGCAAAATGTTGACTTGCCAACTCACCTCCTGGACGCATTGTAAGATCATATTTGTCACTTCATTCATTTACAATTGTAACATATCGCTAAATGCACTGCCTCCAAATTTATTATTCTGTACATAATTTAGGTGATCAGTTTTTGCTTTCCTTTTCAAATATTTTGAAGCTTTTCTACAATGATTAACAGTATCAGCTGCTTAGTCTTCTTCTTCTACTAGTATTCGCATTGTCATGCATTACGTAAGCGTTTTCTAAATGAAATTTTCATCACTCATAATGCTTGCAAGTATAGAAATTCCCTTAAGCACACCCTGTTCTATGTCGTAACAAATAATTACGTACCCATCCAGTTCTTTCTTAGATCTTTCTTCTCAATTTCTGTAATGACTAAAGTTACTAAGTTCATTCTCTTCTTTAACTTTCCTAATGACGTTAAACTGCATCCGAGTACTCTCAATCTTCGTTCTCAACACTCTAACTGTCTTTTACTTTCCATATTTCGGTTTCTGTCTTAATTTACCGACCCGGTATGTTTATCATTGTGGAGCTGACAATGTGCATAATACAGGACAAGGTTGGGCGTGAGCTGAAGGGGCTGCCGACGCTATGGTACCTCGTTTCTTGTCTGAGACCCTTTCACTTGGTTAGGGTCACGAATTTCGTTCTAGTCATAATAATACGATAATATTTGGAATGGAGTGGGAAAATGTATATACTAATGACAGACAGAAACATGTCGTCAGCCTGCTTTAAAACAATGTGTGAAGTAGGTGTTAGCTTCGTCGTCAGGGGGTGATTATTCTTAATGGACACTCGAAACAGCTGGGATTAAAGTTTATCATGAAAGCATATTTCGTTTGGACACATTGAGCGCAGGACTGCGTGGTTAGAACACAGGACTCGCTCTCAGGACGACGGTTCAAATCCATCTAGATCTGTGTTTTTCATGATTTCGCTAAAGCACTCCGGGCAGTTCCGGGTGGTTCCTTTGAAAGGATTTGCTTTTCCATCATTCCAAACATGTGCGCCGGCTCTAAAGACCTTGATTTAGACGGGACGTCAAACCATAATCTTTCTTCCCTCCTTTCTTCGATTGCGCACTTCGCTGTAGGGGAAAGTATAATTTTATTCCCTGTAAGGATCTCATCATACTAGATGCTAATGTATCAGCAGTTGTGATAATCTCTTATACATCACCTACAGTCAAAATAAAAACTGACACCAAGGAAATACTTCGATAACACACACGCTTACTACGAAACTCGTTTTGTGTTCTTTTCAGTGGTTTGCGAAGCACTATATGGCGATGCAAATCACGCCTGTTCTTTCACAAAAAGACAAATGCTCTCTATACTTCTCTAAAGCCCAACAAATGTCAGACTCCGCTGTTATTAATCCGACGGCGGGTACAACAGCATTGTGTTTCGAAGCAATAACGTCCACCACGGGACTGATTAAAAAATCCTCATCGCCAGGGTTATGTATTGCTCAAACATTTGGACTGTTATTGCAAATGCGTCTCGCCCACACGACCGTTTTCAAGGTAACAATGTAAAACGTTCACATTCAGACACCAGCACAAGTGCACGCTCGCTCACACACATACACGTACACACGCACGCACACACACACACACACACACACACACACACACACTGTAGAAGCGTTCACGCTCGAGTCCCTACGGAACAACGTAATAATGAAATAATGACATTACAGTGGCGATTAACGGGAGCTTTCATTACCTTCACCTGGCGATTAGTCTTTTTGTACCGGAATTCAGCCGGTAACTGAAACCCTAATAGATTCATTTTTTTGGCTTCTAACACACTTATTTCACGTAGCAACGAAGGCGTTTTTCGATTAGATGGATGATATTTACCCTGATTTAGGGTCTCCGTTGCAACCAAAAATCGTAAAATATATCATGTAACAAAATAAACCCATATTTTTCCAGTAATAATCGGGCTCTGTTAAGAGTACATTCACAACGTACTATGCGTGTTCATAAAATAACGGTGATTTTTGTGTTTTGGAAATGAGTTTTTTATTTGGTTACATCAATGTTATCCCCTTGGAAAAAGTCCTCAGTACACATTATGATCACTGAAACACTCTTGGACTCGATATTCGAGAGAGCGTGTAGCCCTCACTGCGACGCGTTTCTAATCTCATGTATGTTTGTAAACCGACGGTCCTTTAAGGTTTTCTTTATCTTAGGAAACAGATAATATTCACGTGGGCCACGTCTCATTTTAATAGACGCTGCGGCATCATTACAGTTTTGATTTTGGCCAAAACTTTGCGAACTAGTGACGGAACGTGAGCAGGTACATTACCATAGTAGAAAAGCAAGCACTGGTTCGCCAAAAACATCCGTGGTTCCTTTTTTATTTTTCATTGTTGCTTCACGCAAACGGCGTTTAAGTTGTAAATGGTAGTCGTTACTGATCGTTCTCCCGTGTGGGAATAACGGATGCACTATGTCCTCATTATCGAAGAACAATCAGAGTATATCCTTAAATTTGTTTTTGCGATCCAGAGCGCTTGCACTGAGACGACTGAGTTTTTGTTCCTAACTCATCCGTATACCCATTCTTTATCACCTCCTACAGTACATTTCAGTAGTTATTCTTCGTTTCTGACCTGATCTAGCATTTATTGATTTTTTTGCTCGATATAAAACACTTTTCGAAGAAACTTAGCCGTCACATGTTTCATTCCGAAAACATCCGAAAACATTTCATAGAAGTACTGGTTTACACGCCAAAAGCATTATATACTGTTCTGACTGTGGTTCGGCATTCGGTCATACTCATTTCTTTCACTTTTAACGCTAGTTAGTTGGTTCAAGATGTGCAGAGATGACCATGGCGTTCGTTATCTTCAACATTTCATGGCCTTTTATAAACGCTCATATGACTACTAAAACATCGTTTTACAAATAGCAAACTCTCGAGACTCATATTTCACACTCGTAAAACTTTGCTGTAGTTCATTCTGCTCTTAAAATGTAATACGAATTTTTTGGTCCGTTCAATAGTGAAGTACTTGCTTATACTACCAAAACATGCACCATCTTTTTTTCAGTTGTCATCGCGTTAAATGTCCGAGATTACTAACACTGTTCAGTTACTTTCCAGATTTCTTACCAATACATTAACGAAAAATTTCCATGAATCAAACCAATACAATACGCGCAAGTATAAAAGGCTCATTGCTTTTATTTTGATACATGCGTCTTATTTTCTTCTTTCACATAAATCTGACGAAATCTTAAAAAAAAGAAAATATCAATAATTGTAATTGAAGGCCAACTTATGGTTGTTTAAGTATTGTCTAACATGTATGGAGACGCAGACTGGTGTCTGTCATATGGTTGTTAAACACATAGTAAAAGTGAAAGGCTGAATAGCTGACATGCATAAAGCTAACTTGTCCATTTTCTCGGGGATGAAGGACGGCTGTGCCATAACCAACCGATTCTCACTTTTCGATTTATGAGGGGTCATTTATTTAACATGACACAGGTTTCTGTATGACTGTAGTTTCACGTATCGTGAAAGTTATTCCCTGATGCCTTAATAGATATCCTGTAATCCTGTCCGTTCTTCTTGTCAGTGTTTTCCATACAGTCCTTTCACTTGCCGATTCTGCGCAGAAATTCTTATTCCTTACCTTATCAGTCCACCTAATTTTCAAACTTCGTCTCTAGCACCGTATCTCAAATGCTTCGATTCTCTTCTGTTCCGGTTTTCCCACAGTCCACGTTTCACTACCATACAATGCTATGCTCCACACGTACGTTTTCAGACGTTACTTCCCTACATTAAGGCTTATGTTTGATACTAATAGACTTCTCTTGGCCAGGAATCCCCTTTTTGCCAGTGCTAGCCTGTATTTGATGTCCTACTTGCACCGATCATCATTGGTTATTTTGGTGCCTATGTAGCAGAATTAATTAACTTCATCTACTTCGTGATCATTAATTCTGATGTTACGTTTCTCACTATTCTATCACCTCTCTCTACCTTCGTCTTTCCTCGATTTAATATCAGTTCATATCCTGTTCTCATTAGCCTGTTTATTCCCTTCAGTGTATCGTATAATTTTCCTACTCCTTCAGTCTGGATAGCAATGTCATCAGCGAATTGTATCCTTAACATACTTTCACCTTGGATGTTGATTCCACTCCTGAACCTATATTTAATTTCCATTATTGCTTGTTCGATGTACAGATTGAATAGTAGGGGCGAAAGATTACATCCCTGTCTTACACCGTTTTTAATCCCAGCACTTCTTTCTTGGTCTTCCTCACTCGTTATGCGCTATCGGCTCTTGTAGATGTTGTATTTTACCCGTCTCTCCGTGTAGCTTACCCCCATTTCTCTCAGAATTTCGATCATATTGCACCATTTTATATTTTCTAAAGCTTCTTGCAGGTCATAAATCCTATGAACGTATCTTGATTTTTTCTTTAGTCTTGCTATCATTATCAATCGCAATATCAGAATTGCCTCTCTAGACCCTTTACCTTTCCTGAAGCCAAACTGATCATCATTTAATAGAACCTCAACATTTTTTTCATTCAGAGGAACCTTTCTCGTGATTGGTAATACACTATCAACACTACTTAATATATTTGTTTGTACATCTCCATTATCTTAGAATATTTTTAGGTTTATAATTCTCGTGGTTTATAACTACAAAAATATCATGTCTTAGTCTTGCCAGCAGCTTGGATGCATGAGCTGTTAAGCTGACTGTGCGACAGTCGTCGCACTGGTCGGTACTTGAAGTCTTCGGAATTGTGTGGATGACATTTTTCAGAAAGTCAGATGGTATATCGCCAATCTCATACATTCTACACCTCAACGGGAATCATCTTTACATTGGCACTTTCTCCAATGATTTTAGCAATTCTTTTGGAGTGTTATCAATCTTTTCTGGCTTATTTGATCTTAAGCTGTTTTAAATCCTGGTTCTAATACTAGATCCCCCACTACTTCTCTATGGATTCCTGCTTCTTCCTCTATCACATCAGATGAATCTCCCCTTCATAGACGCCTTCATTGTACTCTTCCCAACTATCTGCTCTCTCCTCTGCATTTATCAGCGGGATTCCCCTCGCACTCTTAATGATACCACCTTGGCTTTTAATTTCACGGAATATTGTTTTGGCTCTTCGACATGTTGAGTCAGTCCCTCCGACAATCGCTTCTTTTTCGATTTCTTCACTTTTTCATGCAGCAATTTCGTCTTAGTTTCCCTGCACCTCTTATTTATTTCATTCCCCAGCGACTTGTATTCCTCTATTCCTGAATTCCCCCGCACAATTTTGTACTTCCTTCATCCCTCGATTCTTCGCAGTTACCTTCTTTAAACCTTTTCTTTTTCTTTCCATCTTCTGTGGTTGCCCTTTTTAGAAATGTCCTTTCCTCTTCAACTGAACTGCTTACTGAGCTCTTTTTTATTGCAGTATCTATAGCCTCTAAGAACTTAAAGCAGATATCTTCATTTATTAGTACTTCAGTGTCCCGCTTGTCTGCACAATGATTCATCCTGACTAGCCTCTTAAACTTCAGCCTGCTCTTCATCGCTGCTAAACTGTGATTAAAATATATGTATTTCGGAATCTCTGTCTGATCATGATGAATCTAATAGGAAACTTCCCGTATGACCCGGCCTTTTCCAAGCACACTTCCACCTCTTGTGACTCTTGAACAGAGTATTCACTGTTACTATCTGAAATTTCAATTAGTCTTTCTCCTCTCTCATATCTAGTACCAAGCCTATATTCTCCCGTAACCTTTTCTTCTACTCCTTCCCCTACCCTCACGGCTTTTAGATTTTCTTCGCCTTTTACGAAATGAATTAGCCCTCCTGTCTCCTCATATACGTTATCTCTTCACCTTCATCTTACGACGTCGGCTTATATACCTAAACTATCATTGTCGGTGTTGGTTTGCTGTCGGTTCTAATGAGAACAACCCTGTCACTGAACTGTTCACAGTAACACACTCTATGCCCTACATTCCTATTCATGATTAATCCTGTTGCTTATATACCCTTTTCTGCTGCTTTTGATATTACCCTATACTCATCTGACCATAAATCCTGTTCGTCTTTCCCTTTCACTTCTCTGACCTCCACTGTATTTAGACTGAGCCTTTGCATTTCCTATTTAAGACTTTCTACCTTCCCTACCACGTTCAAACTTCTGACATTCCACACCCTGACTCCTAGAACATTATCCTTGCATCACGATATTGATGTGACTGTTTTATTCCAAATGACGATGTAAAGTTCCTTCGGACATGCATGCACTGATGCGACTACAGCCATCATGAAATAAATGAAATATTTTCGTAGTTGTGAATATGGACTACAATCAGCTGTATAAAGGAATGGCATTGTCATTCCATTCTACAGCTGATGGTAGTCCATACTGGCAACTGCGAATAAATTTCATGTATTTTATGATGGCTCTAGTCGCCGTAATGCCATGCATCTGCTAAGGAATATCATACTGTAATTCGGGATAAGAAAGGGGCTGCAATATCGTATTTATCCGCCGACGATTGGCAAGCGACTTTCAGGTGTAATGTCTCCCCGTACGGGAATAAACATAAAGTACGGATGCAGGATGTAGACACATGGCTGACGACATATTGAAATTTGGGTCCAGACATGAGTCCTGTTAGGATTGCCAAATGGAAGAACGATCGAAATCCTGTTTAGAGTCCCATTCCGGCACAAATGTTCATTGTCGTCATTCGTTATAAAGCTTATGGTAGGTCATATCTGCAATTGGGAATACATTTCATTTTATCCTTTTGGTGGTTATTCAGTTATTCTTTCTCATCGTCACTTCCTCCTTGGCAATTCCCTCTCGGAGATCCGAACTGGTATATTTTGGAATCTCTTGCCAATGGAGAGATCATCATGACACTTTCTTCAATTACAGGCCACACGTACTGTGGATACACATTAAATGTCGTCAATGGAGTGCTTTCAATTGTCTTCTGCATCCTGAAGCCTTTTATAATTGTTGATTCTTCTGCCTTTTGGGCCGTTTCCCACTCCAATTGCAAGAGAGTGACCTGAGCCTCTCTCCGCTCCTCTGATCTTATTGACAAGGCCGTTGGCAGAAATTGGGTGACGTCTTTTGCCGGAAGTCATAGGCCGCGAACGCTGATGTTTTTATTCAAAATTTAAACTGTAGTGGATTTCGAACGCGGGAACGTCATCGGTCCCCCGTTCTACCCATGCACTGTTTAACTGGAGACGTTTTAATTACTAATCAAAGATGTTAACCTTATACGATGGGTAACGTCCTATATCAGCTATGTCAATGAATTATTATTAATTGTTTATCCACATACAGAATTTCTGCTCTGAGGCAAATCATCTCCTTCAAACTGTACTGAACTGACGACTTTCATTCTGTGTGGTGCAAATATTCGCATATACTAATTGTTATTAAAATACACAAAATTCGTTGGATATGTTGAATGTTTGGGGAGACAAAAAACGCCAAAATTCAATGTACTTTTCTTAATATAAACATCTATTTACTGAGATATACAAACATACATACGTTCAACATTTTTGTATAAAACCTGGCTAACAAAAGTTTTTTATAGGTACTGAAAAGTTAGTAGAGCAGTCTGTATATATATCTGATTATTGTTTTCACTGCGAACGGAGAGAGTAAATGTTTCTTTATAGTTTTATTAACTAGCAAAAAAGATGTTTATATACTCCAACCCTCTGCATTAAGCGTACCGTGTTGATCTAACCAAGAAATTTTTAGAAAGTATCAATGATTTGCAGCTCCTTCTTGCATTCATTTAAAAGGTGATTTGTCCTGTCCTTACTTCGTTTTCGGTTGTTGTAATAATTTTCACGTTATACTGGCTCTCTACGACAATAGCTGTTCGGCGGGACAGGATTCATTTCTTCTAATGTTGTGGCCTGACCAGGTGAAATATATGATAAACTAGCTTTTTGCCCTTGACTTCTCCAACGTACGCATAAGCCACATAGATTTAACGTAATGTATTTCATTTCTTTTTTTCTTTTTAAACCTTTCCACTAAATCTGACGGATTTCCATATCATTTGAAGGAGGCATTTCTGTTATTAGTAAAATTTTCCAATAGGCTACCGGTTTCACAGTAAAGGTGATTTATAAAGTAGGGAAGTAACTTTACTGCAAAAAACTTATAAAGCAGTGTTACAGTGAGTTAAAGCCTATAATAATAGTTAATTGCCAAGTACTTAACAGCAAATTTTGTGAAAACCTGTACCAGACACCTTCCTCCATGAAAGCTGGTACGCCCTCTAGTGGGCACCAGGAACCGGGTTGACTGTCATTGGGCTGAAGCATAGGGACAACAGCGGCAATGTTTGTCTCGGGAAAACGGACTGTCTTTGACGCTGTCTGACTCTCCACCTTATTTTACACCATGTGGTTCCAGAGGGACGTTAAACCTAATATCTTAGGTATTCAGCCGTTTGTCATGATGTTTGGTTCTGCAAATGATAAAATGATTGGCTCGCTGCAGTGCTTATTATTGCGACGTGATTGACGCGTTGAGGATCACAAATAAGACATAGCTTGCGCTTCACATTTGTAACGTTTTACAGGTCAACTAAATACAGTGTAGAAACATAGATTGTTTCTGATAATTTTTGTATGTCATATCATCTCACATGTAGCCTACAAGGGTACCAGGGGTATCTTATACCCACACTGTTTCAGGTAAGTTATGGGTCATGTAGCTAGCAAATTTGGTTTAAATTTCCCGAGGCGATTATGACTTGCGATTTTATATACTTTGATGGAATGAAATGAATAATATTACGATTTTATGTTGCCTTTACTCGCCACCACCCTCAGATTGTAACACTTTCCAGACTTTCGTCTCTAGCCACGTGTAATAGAAGCTAAAAATGTTTTTTTGTTCAGCTTTTAAACGACGTATGCACGTTTTAAGTACTGCAGCCCATTTCTGAAACTACAAAATTTACTTACAAAAATCAAGGGTTTTCCAAACTTGAAAACGTGTTCCAAGGTACATCACAGTCATGTTCCTAGGAACAAATAATCAGTTGAAATTTAAGAGCGTTGCAATCAATAAAATCTTCTCAATACTGCACTGAATAGTATCTGCAACGTCATTTTCTACAAGCCAGTAATAAGTTAATTCAGATTAAACAGAAATATCTTCGTAAACCAGTTACAAGTTTTAAACGTTTTCATATAAAAGCTGTTGGAACTAACACCAATTTCCATTTTCAAGACAGTCAAAACAGTTAATATATTAAGGAAAATATGTTCGCTTCTAAGCATTGTATGTTTTATGTTGAATGAATTTCTTTTTGTTTCAAAGTACAAGATCGTCAACGACCGACTGAGCATGGCGTAACTGTCCACGCATTATATAAATTGTTCTAAAAAGTTATAGCACTCACTACAAAATTGTAGAATTAACAGTATACTAAGGTGACAATGGTCAAGGGATACCTCCTAATATCGAGTGGGACCTCCTTTAGCCGAGTGCAGAGCAGAAACTCGAATGTGGCATGGACTCAACAAGTCGATGGAAATCCCTTGCAGAAATATTGAACAATGGTGGTGTCTTTAGAGCCGTGCATAATTAAAAGGAGTTGCCGGGACAAGATTTTGAACACAAACCGATCTCTCAATTATGGCCCATAAACGTTTGATGCGATTCACATTGAGCGATCTGGGTAGCCCATCACTCGCTCGACCTGTCCAGAACGTTCTTCAAACCAATCGTAACACTTGTGGCCCGGTCACGTAATATCGTTGTTTGGGAACATTAACTCCATGAATGGTGGCAAATGGCCTCCATGTAGCCGAACATAACCATTTCCAGTCAATGATAGGTTCATTTGTACTAGAGGACAAAGGCTATTCCCCATAAACACAGCCCACATCATTACGTAGCAGGCCAGTTTGAACGGTGCCTGATTGACAATATTTATCCATGGCTTCGTAGCCCGCGCCATGCTCGAACCCTACCATCAGCTCTTATCATCTGAAATCGAGACTCATCCGACCGCGCCAAGGTTTTCCGTTCGACTAGGACCCAACCAATATGGTCACGATACCAGGAGAGGCGCTGCAGGCGATGTGTGCTGATAGTACAGACAGTTCCGGGAGTCTTCAATTCCTGTAGCCCGTTAAAGCCAAATTTCGCCCCACTGTGCTAAAGGATACGTTTATCATACGTCCCACATTGATTTCTGCATTTATTTCGCGCAATGTTTTTGGTCTGTTAACACTGACAACTCTAAAGAAACGTCGCTGCTCTCGGTAACTAAGAGAAGGCCATCGGCCACTGCGTCGTCCGTGATGGGATTTAATCCCAGAAAGTTTGTAAGCTCGGCACACTCTTGACACTGTGGATCTCACAATATTGAAATACCTAATGATTTCAGAAAGAAACGTCCCAGGCATCGAGCACAGAACGTAAATGTGTAACATGCGAAATAGTTAAAAACGCTGCACAAAACACAATATCGTGTCTTACATCAGCAAGATCTGTAGAAAATGGCGGAAACGTGCGTATAGAAGACTCTAATGCTCACTTTTTCAAGTGATTCAAAAATCAGTCTTTAGACTGAAGTACCGACCAAAAACACTGGGTGTTCTTACTATTTCGTAGGTCAAAACACTCCCGTTTTTTGTCATATATATGCTTCTATGTCAACACGTCTTCACCCCTCACACATTCATTTTTTTCAACATCGTAGGTGATGAAATTGAGGCCAAATCGGTCCTGGGGTTTACGAAGAGATGTGGAACATTACAAACATGCAAATAATGATTTTTATAAATATACGTTTCGACAGACAAAATACATACTAGTTGTAGATTTGTTTTTTAACAACAGATAAATTCCTTTCTCTGTTATATACTACTCCTACTTACACCATTTCTTCCTAATGCTCATTGTTATTACTATCGCATGGGCTGGTTTTTCCTTTAGCGGACCAGTAAGATTTGTTTACAAATAACGTAGTTTGTAGAAATAAATGTGCGACAAGATTAAACGTACATTATATGGTTCTGATACTATTTTTCACATTTCCTTTCGTTTGATCCTGTGGTATGTCTCATCTTTCATAACTTTCTGACAAGTCGTCTTCAACAGAAATGTATAGGTAATATCGTAGAACGTCCGCCTAGGTAGCTAAGTGGTTAGGATGAAGCATTGCTGTTCAAAGGGGCCCGGGTTCGATTCCTGGTTGGTGCGGGGATTTTCTCAGCTCAGGGACTGGGTCTTGTGTTGTCTTCTTCATTTTATCCTCATCCGGCGCGCAGGTCGCCCAAAGTGGCGTCGAAAGTAATAAGACCTACACCAAGGCGGCCGGACTTGCCCCGTAAGGGGTCTCGCGGCCAATGATGCCAAACGTTCATTTCCATACAGTAGAATTGCTTCAAGAGTTTTTGACATTTTATGCTACTGTTATTGATCTCTTATAAATAAAATTTTCGACACAGTTCGTTCGAGACTCTTTGTCATATAAAAACCTTGTACGGATATATTGCACTCACTTAGTGTGTTTGCGTGCACGTAATTCGTATGATGATAGATGCAGTTCTGAGGTGTTATAGTGTATTTTTCTCAATTAAGATATTTATTATTTGTGGTGGCTTGTTGCACAGTGAATCTAGTATTTCCACTAAATAATGTCAGCTTACTTCAAGATTTTCAAATAACCCACTGGTAGTCTTCAATAAAGCGGTTCTTCTCATGTGTGAGAATATCAATGGCTACCATGTTCAACGACTGAAATGTAGCATAATCTGAAATCTGAAGCATCACTTCTGAATAAATACGCTATGGAATGAGTTGGGAAATCTGCTGTTAGCCTCCTGAAAATGTATTTACAGCTGTTACTAAAAGCAGTTGCTCTGGCTATTATACCGGTATGATGTTTGAGCAAGGCGCAGCCCTGTACATGTTACTACTTAGGTGGTACATCATGTAGTCCGCCATTATATCACTGAGGGATCGTCAGGATCGGCTATCTTCCTTACTCCTATGTTGCCTTGCCTCTGACGTCTAGCTCCTAATACTACTGTTTGGAAACACACGTTCCACCCAAGGACAGTGACCCTGGTCCGTACAGTTACCGTGGGAAATCCTTTTTCTTGAGAAAGGTTGTGTGTGGTTAGCCTGGACACGTATTAGCCACTAGAGTAAGCGTCTCATCTGATGATGTGTGACGCAGTCGGTAGAGGTATAACGGTGTAAACCAGGGGTAGTCAACGACTTTATACCTACCGTTCAATTTTGCGTCTCTGTTAGTAGTAATATTTTCTACGTGACACCATGTCCATAGTAAAGCTCCAAGTCTACTGCCCACAGTTTTCTTGTTTTGATGCCCAGCGCTTCCTCCAAAATAATTTGGAATTCAAAAATCCTGCAATATAGGAGGTCCATTGTTGGAGGTATCAGATTATCACTTATTACTTTAGACTGGGTCGTTTCCGGGGCAAGGTCACTTGCATCAAACTGAAACATTTACGATTCACCACCATCCCAGAAAGTCTGTAACACCATCGTTGAATCTTTCTATATAATAATAATTACTTGACTGATAGTTGCACTTTCACTAAGTTTGGCAGGATAAATATTAATAAATCTTAATAAAATCTTAATAAATCTTAATAAAAGTACATAGTATACCTAAATCACTTTATTTATACTTTGCACACAGAGATGCTCGAAGTCAGATGAAAATATATTTAGGTAATTAAATTATTAATGAAATCTCTGAGGCTACGATCTACTCTCTTCTGCAAGAAGGAAGTCAGTACCAACACTAAGTTATCTGTGCACCGTTCACTCTGTCGACCAACTTGGTTGTATGGGAGCGAAAGCTGGGTGGATTCAGGTTACCTTATCAACAAGGTTGAGGTTACGGATATGAAAGTAGCTAGGATGCTTGCAGGTACTAGTAGATGGGAACAATGGCAGGAGGGTGTCCACAATGAGGAAATCAAAGAAAAACTGGGAATGAACTCTATAGATGTAGCAGTCAGAGCGAACAGGCTTAGATGGTGGGGTCATGTTACACGCATGGGAGAAGCAATGTTACCCAAGAGACTTATGAGTTCAGCAGTAGAGGGTAGGAGGAGTCGGGGCAGACCAAGGAGAAGGTACCTGGATGCGGTTGAGAACGATTTTGAAGTAACAGGCTTAACATCAGAAGAGGCACCAATGTTAGCACTTAATAGGGGATCATGGAGGAATTTATAAGGGGGACTACGCTCCCGACTGAGCGCTGAAAGGCATAATCAGTCTTAAATGATGATAATGATGATGATGATGATGATCTCTGAGGCTGGATATCTGGGCCCCTGTATCTAAGGAACAATGGTCCCCTGTTTCATAGATACTCACATACATTCTTTCTTCAATCCTGATTTAATTAAAAGCACTAAATCCTGATTTCAGGAGGTATGATGTAAGGTGAGGTACCAATAAACTGAATCCAATTTTCGGCATATTTGTATGTAACACAAGTATTTTATTTTCCCATTTATTTAAGTCATCAATCTTCTGACTGATTTGATGTGTCACGAAACGAATTCCTCTCTTCGGCCATCCTCCTCATCTCAGAGTAGCACTTGCAACCTACCTCCTCAATTATCTGCCGGATATATTCCATTCTTTGTCTTCCTTTACAGTTTTTGCCCTCTACAGCTCCCTCTAGTACCATGGAAGTCATTCCCTCATGTCTTAACAGATGCCCTATTATCCTGTCCCTTCTCCTTGACAATGTTTCCCACATACTACCGATTCTGCCCAGAACCTCCACATTCCTTACCTTATCAGTCCACCTAATTTTCAACATCCGTCTCTGGCACCACATCTCAAACGCTTGTACTTCTTCTGTTCCGGTTTCCCCACAGTTATTGTTTCACTACCATACAGTAGAGACATACATTCTCAGAAATTTCATCCTCAAATTAAGGCCTACAATTGATAATAGTAGATTTCTCCTGGTCAGGAACGTCCTTATTTGCTAGTGCTAGTCTGCTTTTGATGTCCTCCTTTCCCCGTCCGTCATTGGTTATTTTGCTGCATAGGTAGCAGAATTCCATAACACCATTTATTTCATGACCATCAGTCCTGATGCTTCATTGGTTATTTTGCTGCATAAGCAGCAGAATTACATAACTTCATCTATTTCATGACCATCAGTCCTGATGCTAAGTTCTCCCTGTTTTGATTTCTGCTACTTCTTATTACTATCGTATTTCTTCGATTTACTTTCATTCTATACTGCAGATCGTGTAACCCTTCTTCACTTTCACTCGGGATAGCCGTGTCATCAGCGAATCGTATCATTGATATCCTTTCACCTTGAATTTTAGTCCAATTCCTGGACATTTCTTTTATTTCCATCTTTTCTTCTTCGATGTAGCCGGCCGGAGTTGCCGAGCGGTTCTAGGCGCTACAGTCTGGAACTGCGCGACCACTAAGGTCGCAGGTTCGAATCCTACCTCTGGCATGGATGTGTGTGTTGTCCTTAGGTTACTTAGGTATAAATAGTTCTAAGTTCTAGAGGACTGATGACCACAGCAGTTAAGTCCCATAGTGCTCAGAGCCATTTGAACCATTTTTTTCTTCGATGTAGAGACTGGACAGTAGGGGCGAAATACTACATCCCTGTCATATTCCCTTTTCCATTCTAGCAATTCGTTCTTGGTCGTACAATCTTATTATTTCCTCTCGGTTTTTGTACAGATTGTATATTACCCGACTCCCTCTATAGCTTATTCCTATATCTATCAGAATTCCGAATATCTTGTAGCATTTTACATTGTTGAACGTTTTTCCAGGTCGACAAATCCCATGAACAAGTCTTGAGTTTTCTTTAGTCTAGCTTCCATTATCAACCTCAACGTCACAATCGCCTCTCTCGTGCCTTTACCTTTCCTAAAGCTAAATTAATCGTCATTTAGCACATCCTCGATTTTCTTTGCCATTCTTCTGTATATTATTCTTGTCAGCAGCATGGACACATGGGCTGTTAAGCTGATTGTACGATAATTCTCGCATTGGCAGCTCTTATAGTCTTCGGAATTGTGTGGACGATATTTTTCCGAAAGTCAAACGGTATGTCGCCAGATTCATACATTCTACACACCGACCTGCATAATCGTTTTGTGGCCACTTCCGCCAATGATTTTATAAAGTCTGATGGAACGTTGTCCATCCCGTCTTCCTTTTGTGTTCTTAAGTCCTGCAAAGTTCTCTTAAATACTCATTCTAACACTGGATCCTCAATGTGTTATAAATCGACCCAGTTTCCACTTCTATCACCTCAGCAAAATCTTCCCCCCTCATAGAGGTCTTCAATGTTCTCCTTCCACGTATCCGCTCTCTATTCTGCATTTAATAGTGGAATTCCCGTTGCACTCATAATTCTGCCATTATTCCTTTTAATTTCGCCGAAGTTTGTTTTGACTTTCCTATATGCTGAGTCAGCTCTCCTGACAAAGATTTCTTTTCGATTTCTTCCCATTTTTCATGCAGCCACTTCGTCTTATCTTCCTGTTTATTTCATTCCACAGCGACATGTATATCTGTGTTCCTGAATTTCCCTAAACATTTTCGTACATCCTTCTTTCATTTCTTCCGTTACTTGTGGTTTCTTTGCAGTTACCTACGTTGTACCTTTGTTTTTCTTTCCAACTTCTGTGATTACATTTTCTAGAGATATCCATTCATCTCCAACTGTACTGGCTACTTAGCTATCCCTTATTGCTGTACCTATAGCCTTAGACAACTTTAAGCATATCTCGTCATTCCTTTGTGATTCCGTATCTCACTTCTTTGCATATTGTTCCTTCCTGCCTAATTTCTTAAACTTCAACCTAATCTTCTACATTACTAGTTTTTGATCTGAGTCTGTATCTGCTCCTGAGTGTGGCTTACAATCCAGCATCTGATTTCGGAATTTCTGTCTGATCAAGATGTAATCTAACTTCCCATATCTCCTGGCGTTTTCCAATTATACCTCCTCTTTTTGTGATTCTTGAATAGAGTATTCTCTACTTCTAGCTGCAATTTATTACAGAACTCAATTAATCTTCACCTCTGATTCCTTGTCCCTAGCCTATTTGCTCCTGTAACCTTTTCTTGTACTCCTGCCCCTACAATTGCATTACATCCCGGCCTGACTATTAGATTTTAATCTCTCTTTACGTACTGTTGTACCCTTTCATAATCCTCATATACTTTCTTTATCTCTTCATCTTCAGCTTGCAACGGCGGCATGTATTCCTGAACGATCGTTGGCGGTGTTGGTTTGTTGTTGACCCTGAAAAGAACGACCCTGTCACTGAACTGTGCACTGCCACACTCTCCGCTGTATCATTCTATTCATAACGAATCCTACTCCTGTTATACCATTTTCTGCTCATCTTACCATATACTCATGTGACCAGAAATCCTTCTCTTCTTTCCTGTTCACTTCACTGATCCCTACTGTATTTGCGTTTCCATTTTCAGATTTACTAGCATCTCTGTTGTTGTGTACATAGTTCCGCGTAGTCAGCGCGTACACAACTTTCCCACTAGAGCGCGCCCCGCTAAGCACAACAGCGCAGGCGCAGCGTCGTCCGTCTCTGCACTACGACATGGCGCTGTCTTAGAGACGGACCAAATTCTGCTTCCGCCGATTAGTTAGTCTGCATTAGTCTGGATTAGACTGCATTAGTCAAGTTTCAGTCGGCGCCTAATAAGATTATCATATTCCTGTACATAGCCATGAAGATAAATGAATAGACACTTGTTCAAGTATCAGAGATATGTGAGAATAAGATTAACGTACCCAGACCAAGGGAACTTCAGATTGTCAGTTGTAAACAGCATTGAGAATCAAGTTACGTAATGTCTATGTTTTTTATTATTTTAATAAATGTGTGTGAAAATTAATCAAGTTCTGTTTAAAGTTGGTCACCATCAATCTGGTACTCTAAGCATGCAAGTGGCATTTCTATCGTCTGACCTAACGGCAGAAGATAAACACGCCACGATAAGACCACGAGACATATTGCTGACACTCGCCTACTTCGTTAGAGCGACAAGTCAAACAATCTGATGGTGTGTGTACCGAAGGTCTTACAGTACGCACACCACATCTGTCACATTCAAGCTTCTGACATTTCACGCATCCATTCGTAGACCGTTACACTTTTGTTGATTATTCAATCATTTTTTAATGGTCACCTCCCTTTTAGCAGCCCCCAAAAATCTTTTGCCACTGGAGAGATCGTCATGACACTTCTCAGTTAAAGACCACATTTCCGGTTGATAAACATTGTGTGTCTTTAATAGATCCGTTTCCGTTGCCTTTTGCATCCTCATGCCGTTTGTCATTGCTGATTCTTCCGCCTTTAGGTGCTGTTTCCCACCCCAAGGACTTGAGAGTGTCCTGAACCTCTGTCCACTCCTCCGCCCTCTTTGACAAGGCCATTGATAGCATGAGGGTGACTTCTTTTGCTGGAACTCACAAATGCTGATTATTAAAAAAAAATTAAGGGGGAGCGGGTTTCAAACCCTGAACCGATGATGTTTTGACTGTTAATCAAAGACGCTACCGTTTTTTTATTTTGTTCGTTATTGGTCGTTGCATTTGTTCAGGTTGGACGTCCATGACGCTTATTTAAGTTCATCCATTCACTCAGTTTTTTCCGATAAAATTCTCTTAACTGTAGATTAAAACAAAATAATTGTAGTTCGTCAATGAATAATGATACAATACTTTGGCAACCTGTAGAAGTCTCATTAAGTCCTTGAAGCAACAAGTTGACGTAATTAAATTTCTTAAAAATATCTGCCAAATACAAGGTATAATTCCTTACTGTTTTTAACGACTGAAACATCGCTCTTATTATTAGTTTCAAAAAATAGTATGACACTCTATTATAATATTACAAAACGAACCAAAGATGTAACCTTTGACAGCAACCGGAGTTCCGTGGTCAATTTGAAACTAATAAAATCTTCATTAATGTTTTGTCAGAGTTATCATTTTTTAATTGTGTTTTATGTTGTCTACCTGCTGGAATTGCTATAGTGAATGGACACTTGTATTTGGATATTTCCCCTACAAGATGTTGTCTGTGCAGCACAAAATGAATATATTAAGCATCTGGCACTTGTTTCTTCAAATAAACTGGATATGCACGGTAGCTATCTACCATTTATGCTTCTGCACCGGTAGCGCAGACAACAATATTTTTCAGGGGAATATTGTTTTTAGTAAAGTTAGAATTTTTTGTATCCCACCTGGAAGGTGGCGCGTGGGTCTGCTCTTGAAAACTGAAAGGTTGGTGGAATGTAGGAAGTGAGTAGGAGCAGGAAAAGGTAAGACACGTCGTTACTGCGTTTCAACTTATAGATGTTTACTATAGGCAAAAAACAAGTTAATACATGGTTACATAACTTTGCAATGAGGTGCGAAGTCTTACACCCGTCGTAAGTAGAGTAAAGTCTCTTGCTGAAGCGAAGTGTCCCGGCCGTCTGCTCTTGATCAAAGTGGGCTGAAACAGGAGCGGAGCATCGTTGCTATCGATACCACATAATTCACGATATTAAAATCACTTCACATGCAGCAAACATCCATTCACCATCGATGTGAAAAAGAATCCTGCCTTTCATTCTCGTGAACCGTAAGAAATTTGGCACCTTCTCAGTAGTACATATTCCATCCAGTCCTGTGTTTTGCCCCCCCCTGTGGGCGCCACATCCTTCGATAGTGAGAGTCCGTTCAAACTCGGTACCAACCTCAGAAATATTTTATGTGCTTTTATACGCTGTGTTAGGGAAACTTTTGCAACTTTTCGCTCTGTTTTCATACTTGAGGGCAGTTTCTCCTTGGTCACATAGCTACGGGGTTTGCTGGCACTCCTCCAAATAGAGTTTCGGCTCAGAAGAGAGACCTTCGCATTCTTGTCTTTCGTTTCGTTGTAGTCGTCAGTGTCGACTATCATTGACCTCCCACCTGTCGACCCCTGGTGACTGTGTAATTTGAAGATGTAAGTGTCACTGTTTTCTATAGCATCCTGTGTTAGTTTCATATATCAGAAACCGTACTCTCAGCAGTTCGCGTTTATCTGGTTGGTCGTGCTTGTTTTATACAGAATACATTGGGTTATTTCTCTTCTTTCTTCGAAAACTTGAGTTGTGCGGATAAGTAACTCTTATTTGGTTCTTCTTGAGCCTTTCTAATGATGTCAATCGAATTGCCGCGTAATTAGCTTCGTTTTCTCATGTTGATTTTCTGTGATTTTGATTTAGTATCCACGTAGGGTTTTACTGCAGTGTTACTCTTGTTTTCCAAGAGTAACCCTGCAGTAAGATCATATGTGGTTTTTAAATCTGAATAAAAGTTTAGTAATTTATGAAATCACCGTCCATCATGAACATTACTTCCGACAACTCCTATCACGATTAGAAAAAGAAAGAAAACCTTCCGATCAGGCCCTGAAGACCATGCAACAATCGACTGACTGCCAAGTGAACCTGAGTCATTTATCGTCAGATGTGATATGGAGGACACGGCGTCAGCACACTGCACTCCCGGCCGTTGTCGACCTTTCGACCTTGGAGTAGCTCCTCAAATTTCCTCACAAGGCCGAGGGCACCCCCGTCTAGCCCTTCCACTGAGGAAAAGTGGCTGGAAGTACCGGCTATCGATGTGCCCCGCGTGAGTCTCTGTCGCTTTGACTAGTCGGCTACAGAGGTGCACCTCCCATGGTTAGACGTTCCTTTTTTGACAAACGTATCCAATAATACATTAAGCTTTTGCTCCAAAGTGATGGTGTTTCCGTTGTGTGCAGCGGCCAAACTGTTAATGGAATTCTGTGTAGCGTAAGGATCGGGTGGGTTGCAGTTTTGGGTTTCGTCATGCAAAATGTTACGAATGCAGATTGGTTTCAGTGCCTGCCCACACAATGATTGAGAGAAGACGCTACTGGAGTCTTTCTGCAGTAGGATTTTCAACAGCCCACAGACGTTTATTATGAAAATTCGCAGTACCAACTCCTCTGTGCTCTACGTCACCGGATATAAAATATATAAAGAGCGGCTCTGCAACACATTGTTTCGCTAGCCATCAACAAAACACTAACTTTTCCCGTTTTTTCTGTGGTCTGAAGAATGTGTACACCCACAATTGTTCATGTAGTATCCGGGGAGACATTCAGTCACACCTTTGACTGATGCTTATAGTCGTACACTCGTTCCAGGATGTTTACCAAATTTGTCGACACGCTCCTCAAATTTATAAGTTGAGACTGGGATAGGCCGTCCACTTCGGAGGTCGTAGAGACCTCAAAAGCTGGAAAAGTCTTTCGAACTGTTCACAAAATGGTGTTCTGCGTAGTGGATATTTTCCAGCGTAGAATCCACTTCCTCACATTGTTAAACCGCAGCAGAAAATCGTATCCGCCATGTGATTCTTGGAGTAGAAGCTCTCTTTGCTAACAACCAAAGGAAAAAAAATGTACAGAACTATTCGTAACATTAAAGAAACTAGTGACGTAATTTGTGTAAGTACATAACATATCACGATATAACGCTGTGAGTAATTTACTATTCAGTAAAAAGCATTAACGTGACTGAAAGAACATTACTACACGATTCGAACCACACAACTAACTGCTGACTACCAAGCGCTTATAGTATTGTTTACGTAGAGTACTGTGAATCAATAAGATGGTAAATGAATCAGTAAGAAATTAAATTATGTAAGCGGGTGTACTGTGTTGAGAAATGGATCTACTATTATGAGTAGTTAAACCCAGATCCTTGAAACCATACCTTGTTCCATGAAGGTTCATGACACAATATTCAATTTACGAACCCCGTACAAAGGAAAGTAGGTTAAGGAATTGATCACAGGGTCACACACATTAACGTACATTTGCGGAACGGAAAATGGGTATGCGTAATTAATGTAACTGAGCATCACACCGTAGGTAATCATTCATAAAGTCCTACGAAAATTATGTAGTGTGGCTGCATCCAACTAGCGGCCACACATTGAGCAGTGAGGACTGACTGTTATTACACATATGGGATTCGAGAAAGGTTTATCACTGCAGCACCTCGTCAGAATTGGTTAAAAGAAGAAGTCTGCACGTACTACTGAAAACAGAAAAACAACACCATCTGCTACACAGACTATCTCGTCATTAAATGCAAAGTGTGCCACAGCAATCTGCATTCCTGAAATAGCACCCAGACTGGAGTTAAGGTCGCCAAGAATGGAGCATTTATTTATAGTGAAGTGGGAGGGTCTTATATAATTGAAATGTTTGATTATACGTACACTTAATAATCATAAAAGACACAAATGGGGTTTTTAGAAACAGCTGATGACAAGATGGCGTCACGCAAAGCATGCGTCCGTCTTACGCGCAAGAATTAATGGATGGCTTAGGGAGAGCAAAAATAGCTAAATGTCATACTGAATTCAGAATGTATATTGACTTGGATCTGATCAGACATGCAATATAAACTCCGTGCGCTTCTCAATATATGAGAGATGAATCGAAATTCACTAAAGCCAAGAATTACTACTTGTTCTCTCTACGCTTTGTAAAGCAATAAATTATTGAAAGCGCGACAGATAGGACTGAGTGCATGATACATCTACTAAGGAAATACTAGTTTGTCCTGTAGTAGCTCCCACCAGACCAGTCTCTGAGTCCTTCAAGCCTGAATACCAAATCAGTTTACTGTTCATTGGAAGTTCTGAACGCACAGTGATTGCAAAGTACATCAAAAGACTGAAATGGGCTAAACTTTACCTAAGATCTACGCGCCACGACATTAAAGGTCTCACCAAAATCAGAACCTTCAACGCTGCAGCCGTCGCCTTCGAAATGATTACTTAGCTTTGGTAACCGGAACGCGGTTCGAAGTTTCTTAGAATAAGACCATATGGGCAGTGGACCGCACGAGCGCCAGATCCGCCAAAGACCGAGCGGCTCACGAAATATTAAAACACGCCACAGCAACGCCTGTAAGAGAGAATTTAAAGATTTTATACGACTAATTGATTCTTATTACAGGAAGCCTTTGTCCACTATTGTAATGACTGTTTAGCGATTAAAACTGTGAGTAAAAATGGAAGTGCAGTTTTAGACGCCGGTTTCAGCCACTCTGTTGAACTAGGCAGCCAAACGCCAATACAGCGACTGCGTTCACGTCCCCAGCGAAGAGTCATTCAGCCTCTCCTATGAATAAGGATGGGACGACTCACTGCTTGAAAATGGTGTTCCATTTATTTGATGACCGTATGCCTGAGGTATTGCAGGCCGGCCGTGGAAGCCACGCCGGCCGGTGGAATGAGTCCCCCGGGAATGCACTATGCCCCTCCCCTTTTTTTGTGAATTTTTATCTGCAGGTACTACAGACATACGCGCATGGTCGGCAAGTGTCATTCGAGCAGTTAAGCAGGAATCACGGGTGTAACAGTGAAGTTTGCGGACGCAACAATGGTAAGAGCGAATTATACAATTTCACAACGAGTGTTTGCTTACGATTCGTATGCGCGTATAGAGTCCGCTCGTACTGTTAGGAAACTGTTTGAACAGAAGTTTCCAGGTGTTCGAGTTCTGAATCGTTATGCAATTTACAAAGTAGTGAATAAATTTCACGAAACGGAAAGTGTTCAAGGCAAGAAGCGCACACAGAAGTGCTCACAGAAGCTCATCGCGATGATGATGTATGCTGCCTGGAAACTTTCCCCAAAAAGTCTCTTAGATGTCTTTTGCAGCAAACACAAATATCGTGCTCCTCTGTACAAATAGTTGCTAAGTAGCTTGGGCTAAGGCCCTATGAAGTATCAGTAGTCCAAGAACTCGACCCGGTGATCCTGTGCACAGGGTTAAGTTTTGCGAATGGGTTTTAAAACAAGTGCATGACGGTGAAGTGGATCCTTACCTCGTTATTTTTTCAGACGATGCTTGGTTCCTTTTACACGGATAAGTGAATTCCCAAAACTGTCGACATTAGTGCGCAGACAGACTTGTGCTTCATGAGGAACCCCTTCATGATCAGAAAACAGGGATGTGGTGCGCAGTTAGTGGTGACAGAAGAATAGGCCTAGTTTTTGTAATGACGTGCAAAATATTTTGCGACAATTTTTTAATGAACTAAGTGAAAGAGAACGAAGCCTCGCATTTTTTCATCAGGATTCGGCAAGAGCTCATGCGGCCAATGTTTATTTGCAGGCAATTCACGATCTGTTGGATGAAGGAGTCACTTGTAACATCTGCCCCGCTAGAAGTCCTGATATAACTCCATACGATTTTTGTTTGTGGGGCGCACTGAAGGATAAAGTATACACAAAAAATCCTCAAACGACAGAGGAACTCAAGGATAATATCCGTGAACGAATTAATTCAATATCTCAGAGAGTATTACATCGTGTGATTAATAATTTCTTGAGTAGACGTCAGAAATGCGTGGAAAATAATGACAGGGAATTTTAGCATCTCCTTGCGTGACATGGATGAGTACAGAATTTATTTCCTTATATTTTAAATGTACCGCAGCAGTAGACGGGCGACACGGCATCTGACCGCCGGGCAACGTAGCGCTCGCTGCCCGGAACCTATTACATCGCACAGGCGGTCATCAGATAAATGGAACACCCTGTAGTAGCAAGCTTGGAAGATAAATAAAATCTCTGTAGCTGTGGAAATTATATTTCCAAAATAGCTGTTACGAACCCGCTACCAACATTCTGTATGAAAAGTAAAGGAAAATGTTATGAAAAGGCTTGAGGTCTCAGAGAGCATGGCCGGCCGCAGTGGCGGAACATTTCTAGGCCCTTCAGTCTCGAACAACGTGACCACTACGGTCGCAGGTTCGAATCCTGCCTCGGGCGTAGATGTGTGTGATCTCTTTAGGTTAGTTTGGTTTAAGTATTCTAAGATCTAGGGGACTGATAACCTTAAATGTTAAGTCCCTTAGTGCTCAGAGCCATTTGAACCATTCAGAGAGCGTGCGTTTCTGAACCGCGGCGTGTTACCCACCGCCAGCACGTCGCCGGCTGCTGCGCTGCACTGCGATTTAAACAGCAAACAGCGCAGCACTTGTTAGTCCAGCTGCACCCGGAAGGTTACACAGGCAACGGCCCGCGACGGCGCGGTTTATTTATTCAGTACAGGTACACAATAGAGCGCTGTGACAATGGGTCAACTTGCAAAACAACTGGGGGGCGCGACTGTTGCTGCTGCGCGCGCCCAGGTGTGCCAGCCACCCATTCAGCAAATTTGAGACAAAAGGCTGGAGTGCCTTGCGTATATATCTAAAACCGTGTCAGTTACACAATCATCCCATGTTGCTTCCTATTGTCCATAGTATATAAAGCTGATAGGAGTACAGATACAAAAAATATTTCGTACCTGAGTTTCGGTGACATATTAAATTGATGCAAGTGCATCAGAGGCAACTGATCTTTCTTAATTCGTCTGTAAATAGACGCTCTTCATCTGCATGTTAATTTTTTAAATGTTGGTTGAGGAGAATAAGGCAAGCAAACAAGAGAAAGAGCGTTTACATTTATGACGGGAGCAATCAGTCGGCGAAGCCTGTATTGGCAGCACATTTTTAATACGATGATTCATGACCGTGAAAAGATTATTAAGAGTTGCAGTATCTATATTGACTTTCTGGAATCATGCCTAAGGCGCTGCAGTCATGGACTGTGTGGCTGGTCCCGGCGGAGGTTCGAGTCCTCCCTCGGACATGGGTGTGTGTGTTTGTCCTTACGATAATTTAGGTTAAGTAGTGTGTAAGGTTAGGGACTGATGACCTTAGCAGTTAAGTCTCATAAGATTCCACACACATTTGAACATTTGAAGCATGTCTCTTCAAGCTAACATCCGACTTCATGGGGGGTAAAATCTAAGGATCTGCAAATTCTAACTTAGATCGTGCAATTTGCACTGAAAGCCGCGGCAACGACGGTCGATCAGTTGCGTCTTCGTAATAAGACGACTGACGTATAACAATTAATTTTCTGCAAAAATGTTTAAAAAAGCAGATTAGGACAAGGAATGAACCAAATGAGCAACACTGAGGCAAACACTCGTAGTATTATCATATAAGTCAAATTTCACATCAAACTTCACATCACAAAATTTCCGTTCCAATCCATCCGTCCAGATGGATCATTGCCAAGGAGGAGAAGAAGACTATGCTGAGGCTCCAGCATTTGCCTTTAAAACAAGCCACTAATGAAAAAACAGTCGGAGGACATACATAAGATCGAAGTAGTTTTTGAGGTCGGGAAGCTGTGAGGATGATAATAAAATGTGGGATTACATAGAGAAGGAGCTAGAACCCTACTAATAAACATTTAAAAGTCGGTTACTGGGAGTTTTGACATTAAGATCATAGATCACAGTAAGCTGTAGATATCGAATTACAACCCGATTATTTGTACGGGTGAGCAGAACATAAATAATACACGAAAACACACAAAACTGCAATTCTTCGAAGTCATCGCTGCACCTGCTTTACTGCATGATAGTGAATTCATGCGACTGTAATTAAACTTGTAAGAGCTGTAAAACGTTGCACTACGCGGGCAAAACTCCTAATGAAAACATTGGACAAGAACGGAGCACTGTTGCACTAAAAAAACAAAGTAAAAGAGCGTAAACAAAACTGGAAGAACCTCGGGAATGAATGCAAAAAACCAGGATTCAAAAGATGGCCTTGCAAGAATAAGCGTAAGGACAAAGTTGTACAGGAGGGACAGCTAAAAGCTGGAACTGAGGCCAGAACAGGTTATGGGCCTAATCTCTGAAAGGCATAAGAAGTGGAAGATGTCAAGACGGTCATTCGAAAGAAGAAAAAACTTTTTTTCAAGGTGATCGCATTAATTAATACGACCGATTTCGACAGTTACAACTATCATCGTCTGACCTTCCAAAAATTTTTGGTTATGAATCCTGTTCCATTATGTGTTTATCAGCTATTCCATGCCTTCGTTATTTTGGACAATATACTGTACAGCACATTATACACAGGTTTGTCAAGTACACAGATAAAATGCAAAAAAATGGCTCTGAGCACTATGCGACTTAACTTCTGAGGTCATTAGTCGCCTAGAACTTAGAACTAATTAAACCTAACTAAACTAAGGACATCACATACATCCATGCCCGAGGCAGGATTCGAACCTGCGACCGTAGCGGTCACGCGGTTCCAGACTGAAGCGCCTTTAACCGCACGGCCACACCGGCCGGCTAGATAAAATGCACCTTGTGCAAATGAGCATGTTAACACATGTACACGCCACTGAGGCTTGTTAGTTCTTGCAATGCACGATATATAGTAAATATGGACAATTGTACAAATTTTTACGTTTACATGATATGCTGCAAACATAATGGATGCATCTGAGTCTTAATATACATTGCATCTTGGCTATAAAAAGTTCCTTCCTCTCTCTGAACATGAGGAATTCCAGTTCATTAATGAGTAATTTATTACAGTTTATGAGCCCAGATGTGTGACTATTGTGCTGAGAATACTGTGAACACCAGTGGACAGTATAATGTGTACAGTATTTCTACTAAAACGTTTCCCTTCACTGATCATACTTGCGGTTGATAACATGTGTATAACGAAGATAGCCACTGCATGGGTGTCCGAACAGCAGACTTCACGGAAAAAGTAGTACCGAGCCAGTATGGGTGGCCTTTACTGTTGGCATTTGGGCTAATATCTCTTCAAGGTCCAGAGGGCAAATCTGATTATTACTGGGATCTCTTCAGGTAGCTGCGACATCTTCAGGCAGTTATGCCTGGAAAGAAAGGCAGTGTTTACTAGAACTGCTTGGAGGAACTTGTCACCTGAGGTAGTAGTTACTGAACTTAATGCGTGCTGCTGGTTGCAAGTCGTCAGTCATATCATAACCAATGATGACGGTTGCCTGAGTTTAAGGGTCAATCCGCGACGCTTCTCAGCACCGACTTAAAGCGATAAAGTTTGCTAGCTCCCGAAGTGGAAGGATAGCTGTTTATTATTATGACTTCCCACTGGACCGACAATGACATATTTGACTTGGGAGAGTGTATAATGCTTAACCGAGAAGTATAGTCGATTCTTCGATCATATCAATACAGATTTCTTGAGATGCGTTATCATAAATGTAACATATTGCGCATACATAGGAAAGGAAATCCACTACCCAACAGCTACACTATTGATGACAAACAGCTGGAGGCAGCGTCTGCAGTAAAATATCTAGGCGTAACTATCCAGAGCGACCTTAAGTGGAATGACCGTATAAAACAAATAATGCGAAAAGCAGACACAAGACTCAGATTCGTCGGAAGAATCTTAAAGAAATGTAACTCATGCACGAAAGGAGGCCCTTGTTCGCTCGATTCTCGAGTATTGTTCATCTATCTGGTATCCCTATTGAGAAGATAGAGAAGATCCAACGAAGAGCGGCCCGTTTCGTCATGGGATCGTTTGCTGACGAGAGAGCGTTACGGAGATGCTAAAGAAACTCCACTCACAGACGTTACAAGAGAGACATTATGCATCACGGAGAGATTTACAATTGAAATTTCGGGACAGCACTTTTCAGGAGGAGTCAGACAACATGTTACCCCCCCCCCACTCACATATCGCGTAGTGACCACGAGAAGAAAATTCGAGAAATTAGAGCCAATACAGAGGCTTACCGACAATCATACTTCCCACGCACTATTCCCGAGTAGAACATGGTTGGAGGGATCAGATAGTGCTGCCGATAGTACCCTCCGCCCCATACGATTATGTGGCTTGCACAGTATGATGCAAATGTAGATCAGATATTACCGATAACCTTTAACAGATCAGACGAGCTATACGCAAAGTGACAGCCACATGGATAACGAAAAGCATGTGTAGTCCATTTGGGGAGTTTCTTCTCGTTTCTGTAGGGGCGAGAGACCATAGGGTATAATGGATCAGCAGTCGGGTGTTATGCACTAGAAGCAATAAACTGCTCACTTGTTATTGCTGCAGACACACACACAAATTTTAAATTGTCCGAATAATGCATTGCACACATTACAGACCTGCAAACTACTCGTAAATCACTGAAATAATGTATGTGAAGGACCTTTCAGACACGCTCACTACTCATAAACTGTCGAAATAATGCATTGCACAGAATACAGACATGCAAACTACTCGTAAATTACCAAAACAATGCAGTAAACTGATGGACAGACACACAAAGAACACGTACATTACCGAAATAATGCATAGCACTGCCTACAGACCCATTCACAAAATAATGCAACAGACACGACCGCTACCCATAAACAGCCGAAAATAATGCAGTGCTCAATCACTCATCACTTATAGAAAACGACTATCATCAACCACAACGTATCGCCGGCCGGAGTGGCCGAGCGGTTCTAGGCGCTACAGTCTGGAACCGCGCGACCGCTAAGGTCGCAGGTTCGAATCCTGCCTCGGGCATGGATGTGTGTGATATCCTTAGGTTAGTTAGGTTTAATTAGTTCTAAGTTCTAGGGGACTGATGACCTGAGAAGTTAAGTCCCATAGTGCTCAGAGCCACAACGTATCAGAGGCTCCAACGCACACATTCACTGACGTCACAGGGCTGTGTAAATAAGAGCCAAGTCTCCCTTCTGAATGCGACACAGAAACGTGCTGCAATGCTTCCCACAATAGTACAGGGTGCATTCTCCCTAGCGATCCTAATGGGATATGCGAGACACCTCCGGCAGCAAACATGTTTACTCAGCCACGTCATATAGCTGTCAATCCAGCGCAGGCCTAATTACCAAGTGCGAAATGTTTGTGTAGCGCCGCACCCACGCAGGTGCAGCTAAAAGGTTCCCAATGTTATACTGATGTCACATTTGTTTGTAAATAAGAGCCAAGTGTACCTCTCGGAAATAGTAAAGTACTGCAGAAATAGTTAACGATCGCGCTTCTAGGAGCTTTCATGGTGTCTCAGATACTCTGGGTGGTACTTCTGCTAGTAACAGGACCTGTTAACGAAAAAAGCCCATAAAAACATCGATAGCATTCTCCCTCGCGAAGCTAATGGGACAGCCCGTCAATTACTTTTCAGTCCCTTCTCGGAATTGGTAAAGTGCTGCAGAAATAATTAACTGTCGCTTTTGTTGTAGCTTTTGTGGCGTCCCAGATTGACTGCATGGAAATTCTTGTCCTAACAGGACCTGTTCGCAAAAATCTCCCAGAATAACACCGATTGCTTTCTTCCTGATGGTGCTAACGAGGCATCACGCTGCACCGTTCCCTGAAATTGTAATATCCTTCTTTTAACATACGTCTGAGAAACGGTAAATTTCTCACTGCTAAAAGCCTTCATTGTGTATGTGCACACTTGCGAAAATACCATTAATTATAAAAGCATTCTAGTTACTTGGAGAGAAAGAGAGACGATTATTGCATCAAGCCCTTCCAGACTGGTGACATTCGATAAAAGCTTCTCATTGGCTGTACATTAAAATAAAGCTCTCTCATTAGTTATTGGTTACCTCAGCCTATATATAAGCCCACAACCATCTTCAATTCTCCTCAGTCCGCTGATGTCTGCCTTGTTGTGCGTTCCATCGTCTATGTGTGTACTTGTTCTTTTCTCTACAAAAGATGAATAGAGGTAACTCCAGCAATGCTTAAGACTGTAGCAGCAAGAGACGTAGAGTGTGATCACAGAATTACCAAGTGAGTAAATAGTTTCTATTTTCAATGTAACTTTTTTGTGTATGTTAAATTCGCCTCGTTAATTCTGTCTTCTTGGTTTAGTACAGGAAGGGGCTGGACGGCGGCCGACTCTCGAAGTCCAGCCTCCTGTAGAGGGTTCACAGCCAGAATTGCCATGTAAGTACAATTTTAATTGTAATTTGTTATTGTATGGTAGTGATTCAAAATTTTGATATTTCGTACTTTTTTCCTCCAGCTCACTTGATGCAAATGCAAACTAAGCTGGAGGCAGAGCTGGGGGCTGAAAAGAACTATCCACTGCAGCAACAGCAACACTACGTGGAACAGCCTCAGGCTGTGGATAACCAGCAGCAACACTCACTTAAATGTAGAAAAAATATTCATGTGTGATCTTTCTGCGCAACTCGACATTAAAAATAAATAAAATTAGGTCTCGTCCTGTTAGTAACAGCTATGGTGGTGGTTAGTGGTTAACGTCCCGTCGACAACGAGGTCATTAGAGACGGAGCGAAAGCTCGGGTTAGGGAAGGATTGGGAAGGAAATCGGCCGTGCCCTTTCAAAGGAACCATCCCGGCATTTGCCTGAAACGATTTATGGAAATCACGGAAAACCTAAATCAGGATGGCTGGAGACGGGATTGAACCGTCGTCCTCCCGAATGCAAGTCCAGTGTGCTAACCACTGCGCCACCTCGCTCGGTGAACATCTATACACGAGGAGTTCGATTTGTTGGACAGGCAGCTGTAGGCTTTTGATCAGCAGATGCTGGAACAGCCTCCAGCAAATAATGAGATGCCACAGCAACATGCTTGTGAGTTAAAAAAAAAGATTACGTTTGTACGAGTCTCTAGTAGTAGCGGTAGTAGTAGTAGTATAGGAAGTTCTTTTTTGTAACATATCGATTGATACATCTTGTTTGCTGTTGTCGTTGTTGGAGGCAAGACAGACCAGTTGCCAGAATCGATGAGGACGATGATATGCCTCAATGGATCACATAAAGGCCCTCTAATCTAAATGATGATGATGATGATTACTTTTGTGAGGGTGGGGTTGAGTCTCCCCATGAAGTGTTAAGGCCCTGGAGCCAGAGCATTTTATTGTCAGAATTCCTTCTTTCACCGTGCCGAATGGCAAGCAATGTGCATTCTAAGCGGTCGCATGTCTGCAGCCTCAACACAGTGTGGCGCGCATACTGGTGGTAGCTAAACCTTCTTCCTCACCACAGCGGCGCCCAGTAAGGCACGCGTGGCAAATAAGCACGCTGTCGCTGTCGCTGCGTGGGAAGTCGCCGCCGCCACTGCCACCGCCCCTTTACCGCCGGTCTGACGTCCATGGGCCGAGGAATGAACCACCAAACCTCAAGTTGCCCGGTCAGGTCTGCAACAGCATCGAGAACCATCGCCGCACCTGGCTGCTCACATCACCACGACATCCTCCTTCATCATCTTCGAATGAGCCGCATCGGAATCGGCGTAAACTCAAGGTATGTGTGCCTTGGTGCATACCGAGTTGCCCCTCCCCAACACCATCATCAACGGGGTGGAGCCAGAGTTATATTAACACCAATATAGAGGTTCCTGTGGTTAGTGGCAGTTCTCTCCCTTTTAGTGAAGGACATCACGTCAGTGATACCATACTGGAGTTAGAATACTCGGTGATTACAGATGTTTTTGAGGAACGAATCTCGTTCACGAGGATCGAGAACCCAGCAGGAGGGTACCGCAACCCTGTTGGTTTTCTAAGTATGTGCCTTCCTGTCGTGGACACAAAGCTCCTGACGGTAGAAAATGATCCGCAGTATCCCGCCATTAATGCAGTGCCGTGCTCTGCATCGAATTATTGCACCCCCCCCCCCCCTCCCCAAGTTTATTCTGGTGTTGAAGAGAAAACTCTTCATTATCTTTAGGAGAAAAATGGAGTGATAACGCAGAGCACGTCTATCACCGAGTGGTTTCGTATTTCCACCTTGAGTGCTTTTCCGAGATGGAAGTCAGAGGGTCAGCTAAAGCACTCAGCCAGATACTACACCTGGACACCCATAAACATGTCTGTCATCCTGTAAATGAAGGGTCTAGCTGTATCAAGCCCCCTAAAGATATAGCTAATAACCAGGCATATATTAATGTCGAAAATAGAAAGGATTAGGATTATTTTTCATGGTCAATCCTGGCTTGCGAAAGAAAGAACGATCGAAGGGATCATCCTGAGCGTCGAAGTACATACCATGTAGGTGATAATATTCGTGGGTGCTATAACTTTGATAGCCCAAATTTCAGGCGCAGAATACCGGAATATCGGTTCATGTTTATGGCCTGGAGTAGAAAAGCGAGTCAGAAAAGATAAATGTATTGTTATCGGCCCCCGCCATTTCTCAAAATTTTTCGCTGAGCGCGAGCTACAAGTAAACATTTTGCTCTTCTCTGAAGCTGATAACTATCACTATGTTTGATTCAAAGACATGTCCCAACTCCTTTTCTCCCAACTATCAACTGGTCATCGTGTGAAGCATATTTGATTGAGGTGCCTGAATTATTTCTCCTCAGACAAGTTATTAGCAGCACATCAAGTAGACTGTGCTTCCTAGGACCCGGTACGTGTTATTATGCCTCCTGAGGAAAACAGATTCATAAAGATCAAGAATGCTCACCAACAGGAGCGATGCCCGTTTGTAGCGTACACCACTTCGAATGCCCCTTCGCTCCTGTGACCCACTGTGAAGGTGACTCTACAGCCTCACATACCAAATTTACAGAAAAACTCGCACATATGAGACAGCGTACTAAATTGTGTCGTCATATGATTCCAGTCATAACCGCTACAAATCTTATATCTGTGATAATCCTACAGTTTGGCTGCTCACTGAGCTCGAAATACTTTCATGGGAGGGTGATAAACTTTACAGCAACAACGTTCCCGTGACCAAATCTAAGGAGAATGAATCCTTGTATAATAACGCGGTTGAATGTCATATATGTGGGCTGCCATTAGATAGAAAAGTCGAAACTCCTCATAGGGGCCACTGTCATCTTATGGGGAAGTTCCGTGGTGCAGCTCACAATGCTTGCTATTTGAAGTACAAGCTATCAAGGTACATACCCGTTTTCTCAACTTAAGCAGGTATGGCGTTTACTTTCTAGTTGAGCACATGGCTGATTTCGGTTGGGGGAAAAATCAGGTCAGTGTCCTACCTAACAGAGTCGAGAAATACATTTCATTCTCGAAAAGAATGACGCCAAGAATTACTCCCCACTTCCTTGACACGCTTCGTTTTGTGCACGCACCACTCCAGAAACTTGTTGAAACTCTACCTCAGGAGGACAAGCCTATCACTTGAGTTAAACGTGTGCATAGGAAGCAGATTTTCCCATATGAGTATGTGGATAGTATGGCGAAACTCAACGATACCAGGCTACCTGACATATCTGTACTCTCCGGCAACCTTACAGGCGATGCCATAACGGATGCAGAGTATAAGCATGCCGTGATTTTCTGGCGGGATTTCAGTATTTCCACTTTAGGAGACTAGACACGGCTTTACATGGACACATACGTGCGCTTGCATGTGGACGTTTTCGAGAAATTCCGTAGTCTATGCATGGCCACATATCCTTTGGATCCAGCCTTTTATTGTTGCCGGGACACAACGATCAATAAAACGAAGTGCAGCATTGAATTATTGACTGATGCTGACCTGATTATTTTGTTTGAAAGAGGGATCCTTGGGACTTTGCCAATAGGCATGCGAAGGAAAATAACCTACAGATGAGTGACAGATTCAACGTATCCCTTGATTCGTGTTACATAATGGACCTGGACGTAAATAACTTATACGGACCAGCCAGTCAGCAATCACTGCCCAATGGTGAGTTTCAATGGGCGCCCGAAGACGAATGCAAGGTATTAGGTGGAAAAATCATGTGGGGTATGGCATCTGATTATGATTTAGGGTATGTGGTGGAGGCAGAACTCACATACCCTATTAGTTTGCATGATGCGCACGCCAAATTGCCGCTGTGTCCAGAGCAATTAGTTCCGTGAGGAGGCTCCACGTCAAAACTGATGAAAATGCTGGGGGATAAGCGGAGATACATTATTCATTATCGTAATCTCCAGCATGTCTTAGTTTGGGTATGGAGCTGGTTAGAATCACCTGGGCTATCTCCTTCAAGCAGTGCCCCTGGTTGAAAGAGTATATTGTTCTGAAGACGAGATAGAGAGCTTCCTCGACGTGTGACTTTGAGAAAGATTTTTATAAATTAATGAATAATTCAGTTTTCGTTAAAACAATGGTAAATTTGATGAACGACGTGAAATTTGATTACAGCCGAATGGTATGGGCGGTATGGCCTAAGAAAATGCATTGCCAGACCAAATTTTAAGTGGGTCACCATATTCAATAAGAACTTTGTTGTTTAGGAGATGGCGAAGACTGCAGTAGAATTTACGAAACCTATTTACGTGGGGATGTACAAACTAGACTAAAATTCACACGTACAGCTTTCTTTATGAGTTTTCAAAACTCATTTCGCAGATCCTAAATCACTTTATATGGATACAGATAGCTTCATCTATTGGGTGAAGATTCTGTGGTACATATGAAGTAATGAGGTGCCATGGTAATGAATTCGACACGTCCTCATACACAGCCGATAATATTTATGGTATCATTACACAGAAAAAGAAGGTTATCGGTGTTACGAAGGACGAGGCGAATGGATTGCCGATTGCGGAGTTTGTAGGTCTACACTCAAAAATGTATGCGTATCGCACATTGCAAGGTGCCACCTAGAGATGGGCTAAGGGTGTGCGTCGTATATCATCGAGAGCCCTCTCTGTCGAAGACTATTTGCGTTGCCTGTGCAGTGGTGTTCACCGTGCTGCACTACAGCCACCGCATATGGTACGGCAGACCAGTATTTGATCGAGAGGACGATAAAAGGGTCATTTGTGATGACGGGATTGAAACTCTCCCGTACTCACGCTACTCACTTGTAGCGAGAGAAGGGGTGGGTGACTTTGACTGAGTGACAGTGAGAGAATGAGAGAGAGAGAGAGAGAGAGGGAGAGCGTCTGCAGAGCAGTAGTACAACCCACTTCTCAGATTGTAAGTAATTTTGTGTGTGTGTGTGTGTATACATGTCGTGTATGTATTTTTATGTACTATGTACACATATGTAGACATACATAGAGGGGCCCATCATGTGTGTGTGTGAAAGGAAGAAAAAGGGTAAAAGATATTAAAAAGCATAAACAGAAAAAATATTTCTATTTTTATTTATTTGTTCATATGCAATGTATGTGTAGGCAATGTGGGTCTTGCAAATAGAATAGCTTATAAGTTTTCCACCTGCCACTAGCCATCCAAGTCAGAATAAATGGCTCAAATGGCTTTGAGCACTATGGGACTTAACATCTGAGGTCATCAATGCCCTAGAACTTAAAACTACTTAAACCTAACCAACCTAAGGACATCACACACATCCATGCCCGAAGCAGGATTCGAACCTGCGACCGTAGCGGTCGCTCGGATCCAGACTGAAGCGCCTAGAACCGCTCGGCCACTCCGGCCGACCAAGTCAGAATAGTAGAACAGTATATATATATATATATATATATATATATATATATATATATATATATATATATATATATTCCCTTAGAATTATGCTACCAGGACTGTGGAATGTAGTTGTTGTAAAGAAAGTATCTCCACATTAGTTTTTAGCGTAGATTTGTAAAAAAATTCGGACCATTATTACTGTTGTAGCGAGTAACTTAAAAGTACTTCCGCACTGGAGTAGCAGAGTCAGTTTATACCTCAAAAATACTGTATAATACCTCAAAAACTACAATGTACCTCAAGAACTATATTGTATTTAAGTGAACTGAATAAACGAAGAAAAAAATTCGTCACCGTACATCTTTGTTTTGCTATTTACAAAAACCCTATCCCCTATTGCATTACGTATGTATATGTGTTTAAAGAGTGTGCAGGTCATAAATGACAGTTTTTCTGAAGACAACTGCTATTAAGGAGGTGGAATTTAGATAGAAAATAGCGAAATATGTAGAATATTTGCATGAAATTATGCCTATCGTGCAGCACGAATTGGGGTATGGGAGCAGGAGGCACATGAGCGTGTCCGCTTCCAAAGATGTAGAGCAGACATGTCTAAAATTATATCTCCTGTGCTTGAAGAAAACCACAGACATAGTATGTGGTTAAAACTGTACATTGTCAAGAGCGAACAGGGTTGGGGAAAAAAGAACCAAGAAGCTGTAAAAATTCATTTATTTCTCATCAATCTTAAAAGTAATTTTACATTTTCATAAGCAAACACAGCAATACTATTTTCACACAGCTTCCTCTTCTCGGGTCGATGGAGAGAAGGACAGTCATAAAATTCCAGGTCTTGAATAGCAGCAAACTTAAAGATTCGACGCATCCATGACCTCTTCTCCTTTCCCTTCACGTAGATGATGGTATCTGTGTGGTCGAATAATCTTTATAGGATATACCAGGATCATCCCAGTGAATTCCATGGCAGAAATGTGATAAACACTTTGGACTCTACCATGTCTTATCACACTTCAAATACGTGAAAGATATTGGTGATGTTATGTTTGCTGACAATCTCTCTATTATTCCTGCATCTTCCGTGTGCGCTACGAACGCAACATCTTTAAATATCACCTTCATAGAAACCCTGAGGGTCTGAAATGATGTTCACGCTTTGAGGGTGCCATTGTGGAATGCTCTAGGTATGATGCAGCATCTGTTCATTTATGCAGCTCATGCACAATGCCGGTAAGTGGGCGGTAGTTGATCACACAGTCATGTCGAACTAGATCATACGTGGAAGTGTGTTCGCGAAAATTTGTCGAAGATTGAAGTTCAATTCGCATATCTATAGGTCCAGACTTAATTATCTCGTTCTGTTTCGAGCAGTCTATTACGATGATCGGTAGTAGCTCCTTTAACTTCCGTAGACTGAGTAGACGTCCTCCTCCTTCTTCTTCACTACTTTCATAGTAAGAAGCATGAAACCTTGTGTGTATGTCATATGTTAGACAGTATACATTTTTATTCCACTGCAGGTCTAAATTTTCATATAAGTAGAGCTCTGAATTCAGATAGACTTTGGCATTAGTTAACTTCCAGTAGTTGAGCTTGGTGGAATCATTTGCTACATTCTCTCTTCCATCAGTCCGAAACGCAAGTATGATGAATCTAGGTATCTCTAGCTGTGAAGAGGTTTTAATAGCCCATGTTTGTCAGCTCGCAATTGGTAACCCTGGGTACTCGAAAACCTATCACGAGCGAAATGTCAGTGACAGAAATGTACCTCAATTCAGGACTTTTAAAAGCTTCAAACGCTCCTCCTCTGATACACTGATCTGAGGCATTTTCCTTACTATCTTTCTGATTGTGATCATATTCTCCTCTTCAGCTACTTCAATGTATAAATTATTTTCCGTCGCACTCCGTACCAGAATGAGTTCCTGTCTAGCGTTCATAATAATCTGCCTCATGTCCTCAGTGTAGCCCATAAACATTTTTAGAGGTATTCAAGCAGTAAATCGCTTGTACTCTGCAACTGTTCTATCTTCCGGATCGTCTATGAACCACCCCTCGTTTTCTAAACTATGCAGACCTGCAGGTGATGCAGAGACGTACGTTTTAAGAGTTGATGTTATGCCTACACTGGGTACATGGTCGATCTCAGACCCATTGAATTCATAGCATATCTCTTGGAACAGGAATGCTAAAGCGTTACATGTAAGCTTTGATCCCACTGTATCGCTGCTGCCAGTTTTCTTGAATGACCCCTCTAGATATATGAATCTCTTTCATGGAAGCGTCAGTGCGTCTTGATACTGGATGACAATCCTAATTTCATCGTTCTCGTTAAATGTGGTTGAAGCGTAAGGTTTATCGAAGAAGTATTCCTGACATAATTCTCTCATCATGATCTACTGGACTGGTTATATTGAGGATGTCATTGTGATGCTTCAAGCCCACTGATTTAAGAAACTCGAGGATCTCACGTGTTATCACTTGGGGTTCAGCAGCGAAGTGATGTGCTGTGGATAGCGTACACTGGTTTTATACTGTACGCCCTTCCTGCCTTAGATGTACTTGTACCATGATTTCCTCACCATGAAAGTCAACACGATGATTATTCTGGTCCAAAATATGCAACTCCTAATAGTCCAATGTCTGAGCTGTCACTGGAAGGTATATTGCATTGGCAGGAGTCTCAACAATCTTATACCCCGTTGAAACTGAGTGGAAGAATCCGTAAATAGTATGAATCAGAATGTCGTTGAGATAGGTCGTTGCAATGTTACACTCGACTCGGATTGTGCTGATGGGAAGTATATCCTCAGTCTGATCTGACTTGCAAAATTTAATAGAATCCTTCTTCAAATCCTGCCCTTTTGTGAAACCCAGTAGGCACCCAATTGAACCTTTCTGGTTCAAGTCAATCGTTATATTTACAGTCCTTATTTCAGATTTAAATGTATTGATGTTTGCACGTAGCTGCATACCTTTTCCTAACTGCTTTATGACCTCGTTTAAATCATCAATATCACGTGCACCCGGTTTTATTTCCACAATGTCTTTTTCACTATTAATATTCAGGTGAAGTTTGTTGTTAGTCTCGGTGATATTTGGGATGCTGTTGTACGTCTCCCGTTCAATCAGTGCAACACTCCATTCACCAAAGCTCAAATCAATTGGCGGGAAGTAATTTGCACACTGTATGGATGATCGTTCTTTTAATGTCAAAGTGTACGATATTGCATTTCAACCTCAACTGATGAAAGAATGTTTAAAGCTCCTCCTTATGTAGTCTTCTACTTCTTCTTTGTAAACGTCAAGAGAAACATGATACATCGATGTACACAGCGGTGTGTATTAAGGTCGTGATAGCGCCAAAAATTATAGAACGCACGTCTTCTGTGAGTGAAATATCGTTGCAATTCTTCTGGCGGTTGTACGTCACCAAATGAGTCGAAATAGTAGACGGTAACCGCGTTTGTCATAACATATGACATCGAGTGGTTGCCGGGGCCTCCTGTAAGATCTAAATTCACAATACCACATTCAGCAGTTTCCACATAGTCTCCGGCAATGTATCCCGCATAAACACAACACAGAATCTTGGAAACTTGATTTTTGTTTTCTAACAAACTTTAGAAGATCAGTATTTGTTCAGATGGTTCAAATTGCTCTGAGCACTATGGGACTTAATATCTGAGGTCATCAGTCAAATGGCTCTGAGCACTATGGGACCTAACTTCTAAGGTCATCAGCCCCTACAACTTAGAACTACTTAAACGTAACTAACCTAAGGATATCACACACATCCATGCCCGAAGCAGGATTCGAACCTGAGACCGTAGCGGTCGCGCGGTTCCAGACTGTAGCGCCTAGAACCGCTCGGCCACCCTAACCGGCGGTCATCAGTCCCCTAGACTTAGAACTGCTTAAACCTAACTAACCTGAGGACGTCACACACATCCACGCCCAAGGCAGGAATCTACCTGCGACCATAGCAGCAGCGCGGTTCTGAAGTGCCTAGAACCGCTCGGCCACAATGGCTTCAGTATTTGTGAGTGGTCACTAGGTAAGACCGTTAATGGGCTTTTTTATAAATTTATGAATAGACCTAATCCTTTCCTGTACGGTTTCAAGTATAGTCCTTTCCCTATGGCTGCGGCTTCTATCATGCGGTTATGTCTTCTTGCTCTTCTAACTGCGCTTGAGTATTTTGCCCGTTCTTGACCGTTCGAGCAATAGCTGCAGCACCACCAGCGAGGGACCATACCGCCGAAAGTGCGGAGAGGGCTGCAATGAGGAAGAACACCACAAGATGTCTTGGGTATTGGTACAACTTGAGGTGCTTTAACTGATCCTCTTGTTCTTCTTCCCATACCTTTCAGCTCCAGTGCGTTTTTAGCTCCATACATCGCTGTCAAGACACAGTTCTTCAAACTGCACTATTTGCCGCCCTTGTCTTTCATGTTTGGTGCACAACGTGCAGCATTCATAACTCACTTGAAATTCATCACTCCTAAACCCAACTTAATTTTTCCACGCATGGTTTTATCAACTGCAAATGCTGCGATGCGTTGACCTATACCAATATCTATCTTCTCCGTATCGCCTTAGCCTTATCAGCTAAAATCCTATATGCAATGTGACGACTTGAGAGATCTTTATTTGCAGCGTATGCCATGTCATGTTCCATACACGCTTCGTCGAGCAAATTCACCTCTTTACCACCTCGTGCCAAGCGTTTCTGAAGCTTTGTTCTAGGTCCACAGTAGTTATACCCCGGAATGTATAATTCCACGGACAGTTTGTCTAGAATACCACCGCCTCCTCTAATGCGTCTCCCAGCACATGTTATGCTGCTGCGGTGGTTGTAGAATGTGCGCCCGCGTTATAAAGCAAATCGTTAGCATTAATCCAACTGTTTTGCGTTGCAGGAAAACCAAGCTATTTGACTAGTGCTCTGTTTCTCCGACGTCGTATGACTCTCTCCACGAGAAACATATCCGGTCCTGACTTTTACAGCAACTCGTCGGTGTTGAAGCAGCTGGTAATTTCTTCGCCTTTACTATCCCTCAATATATAAGTCGTAGGATTCGTTCTTTGCACCTTTTAAACTGTAAATATCTCTGCTGACCAGTTCTGTAGATATAAATTCGCAAATGCTTTGTTTTGAGATACGTACCAGATCACTTAGATTAAATTTCTCTCAGCGTGGATACAGCATTTTAATGTGATAGTACACCGTATCAATGAGGCCATTATCACGAACGTCGATTGGTCTCATTTCTATTCTGATATGTTTGGTTCGATTATATTGAGCAATTATTTGTATGAGCCGCGAAGGTTAAAACGCATCCACATTCGACCTTTTATTGTTCTGTTCAAACGCTCCACGATACTTGCATTCAGGTGAGTGAATGTCGAGTAGAGATGTATTCCATATCACTGCATCACGGTTTTAAATACCTATTGTAAAACTCTCCACGTGATCGGTTTGGAGGTTGTCTGGGCATCGATTCGTCCCTGTCTCTAGCAAACGCTCAAACACATCCACCACATTTCTATCCGGTTTTTGTTTTAACAGGTAATGCCCAGGCAATTTTGGAGCATGTATCTATAACTTTTAACATATATTTCAATCCATTATTCTCATGTGAATATTCCCTAATATCTATAAGATCAGCTTGCCATAAGTCATCCAAACCTTTAATCATAACATGCCTACTAGGGTATGTTTAGCGTGATGGCTTCTGCAGTTCTCGAACTACTGTCTCCATACTTATTCGACGGTACCTCTCTCTCTGAGCTCAGAGATTACTGAAACAGCCTCATTCGAATGAGCTGCTTTATGCTTAGCGTCAATACCATCGCCGCTGCTGCTGCTGTTACTGCTGTTGTTTTCGCCATAAAGTATTGGTTTTACGATGGTTTTATATTTCATGTTGCTCAGGCTTTTTGCGATCTTATGCACATCGCTTAAATGCAGTATTTCACGCTACATTTCCCCATCATTAACTGAATAATTTATGGGTTTTTTTGGTAAGTCTTAGGAAAATAAGGTTCATTAAGCTAGGTGTTCTCTCATACCGCCTATCACCAATCTGTATTGTGCGATCACGCTCAATATGTACGGTCTCCCTCTGCTAACGTCGAATGTTCTATCAATCCTACTAAGAGCTTGACAGATATTGAATTCGTCAATGGCAACACCATCGTTATCTTCAATTTTTTTTTTTTTTTTTTTTTTTTTTTTTTTTTTTTTTTTTTTTTTTGAGAGCAGCTTGAGCGATCCACAGCGACATCGCCAAATATGAAGGCAGTGTTTGGCTTTGCTTTCTCAGGTGGGAGGATATCACCGTTTTCACTGAAGGTCACGTATGTAATACCATCTACGCCGCGCAAAATCTCCTGCAGTAACTGATACTTGGGTTCAAACAGTGTTTTTGAGAATACACAAACATGTTCAAAAGTGGACTCCATCTACATGTGTTAGCAGCGTCGTGAGGACTTTAGCCTTGCCGCAACGTGATGGACCTACAGTAATTACTCGTATATTATCAAGAAGGAGAATTCCGTTCTTCTTCAGGTCTTCATTTGCAGCCTGACAATATTGTCCTGAGGATGTTTCACCCACCCTGCCATGATACGAACTATGCCAGGTACTGACAAGTAGTAGCATATGTAGAAATATGCACTTAAAGTGACGTTAATAATATTTGTAGCAACTATAGTTTCATCACTTAACCGACTGAGCTATATTGGCTACACATATGTATTACCCATGAAGAGTAACTTTATCTTCATTTTATCAGTAACTGGTGAGGCGATGTTTGGGGCAATTGTCTGCTGCTGCATCATTATAGTTGTAGCACTGAAAAATAACTCCACTATAATGAGAGTGGTATGAAATGAAATACACATACACTGTTTGAAATTATATTTATATACATTCATTATTTATTTGAATATCATACATAGGATGCAGTATTTCAAAAAATCTTCAGAGTCTTTCTTTATCTTCTTTTTTGCACTTGTACAGTATTTCCCAAACAAAGGTTTTTAATATGCAATAAATTCCGTGCGTATTTCCCTAAGGCCAACGGGTGCCTCACAGTATTTGGGTTTTTCAAACACACATTTAATCGGTTTCTCTTTTGGTTCGGCATCTGTAGAGCCTGCCCTATAGCCCATCCAATGATATTAACAGATACCACCATCCTACTAGCTGAAGTCTAACACATGAATGGATTAAGGGCTCCTATTTGTTCCCACCATTTCCACCCCTCCCCCCCCCCCCCCCCATACCGGTATCTTGGATTATTTCACAGGAGGCACGATGGGGTGGCAGTACTGTGTACTAAGTCAGTTGGACTCTGTACCTCATGGTGAACAGACTGGATGAAGCTACTGCCTCTAACTGTTTAAGTAAAGACTAATGGAAAAATAAAGACTTATGACCATCCTATCCAGTGCAGGCTGAGTCTTTTCCCATCAATTCCAAGGAAGAGGTGGCGGTCAGATGACTTAGGTTATGGAGGTAGCTCAAGTTTCAAGTGACGTTTTTATCGCCAAAATTTGAACTTCCCGCTATTTCTGAGGGAGGGGACAGGAGGGGGAGGAGAAGAGGTTAGGTTATTAGAGGTAGCCTATTCGACCTATTTCATCGCCAAAATTTGAACTACCTGCCAAGACGTCATTGCGACATTGCCATACATACGCCGCCACCTTGGAACCGCAATCTTTATTAAACTTGGCAACAATGCAACGTGGGGCCTTACCAAGGTTGTCCCACTACTGGCGGTTTCTGTCGCTGCTGCAGGTAAGAACTTTTGATAATACAATTCCTTCCCCAGAAAGAAAAGAACTTGCTTATGCGTTGTTGGTCTGGGAAGTTTGGTTATGGCATCGACATGTTTATATAGAGGGTGAATGCCCAAGCTTGAATTGGTGTAGCCGAGGTACTCAATCCCAGGCTGGAAAAGCCTTCTGCATTTTAGGATAGTCTCCCTTAAGACAGTGCATGAAGATTTCAGCTTGCAAAGGTGTTCCTCCGGAGCCTTCCCTGTTAAAATGACGTCGTATAAATAGCAAATGATTCCATTCTCTTTGAGTACCAATTGTTCCAAAACCCGTTGAAAAATTGAGGGAGCACGTGCTATACCAAGTATTAGGCTTTTCAAACGATAAAGCCCATGTCAGGAACTGGTGAGATTCTGCATCAAGGGGAAGTTGGAGGTATGCATCCGCTAGAGCTGTTTTAGAGAAGAAGTTTCTACCTTTTAATTTTGACAGTTATTCTTCCGGGTTCGGAATAGGATATGTCTCAGTCTCTGATTGGCGTTGACAGTTCTTTTAAGATCAGCGCAAAGGCGGATCTTCCCCGATGACTTTCGTACGATGGTTGATGGGGTAGCTCACTGACTAGAAGGAATAGATTCTAGATTTCCAAATTCAGTTTTGCGATCCAATTCTTCCTTTACTTGGTCGTCGAGAGCTAACGGAACGGTGTGGGCTCGAAAGTACCGGAGCCGTGCATTACGTTTCAGTGTGATGTGTATCTAAAAATTCTTTACGATGCCAAGTTCATGGCTGAACGGGTCCTCATAATCCTGGCAAAATGTCTTTATGTCCGAATACGGAACATATTCGGATACCACATTCACAGAACCATCTAGTGATAAAATAGATTTTTGAAAAGAGTCATGTCCGAACAAGTTCTCAGTGGAATCACTGTTAAGGCCTAAGAGGATAATCTGTTGGGTGACATTATGATACGTCGTTGGCAGCTAGACTTAACACGTACTGGGATGGTATGTTTACTATACGCCATTAGAAGTGCCTTTGTGCCTTGCAAGGGAGGAGCTCCAAGTTTCAAATAGGTACCGTAATTCATAAGGCTTACGGCTGCGCCGGTGTCTCCTTGTAATTGCTTTTGTACTTTTATTAGGTGTTTTTTGGAGGTCCCTTGATGGTCTGTGATGGCTACCAGATTAAAGGCCATGTGTTGGCTAGGTGGGTATGTAACCAGATGGAATTTACGACATACAGAATCTAAATAGCCGTTGGCAGAACATTTTGGCAGTAGGCCCATCTGTCAGGACAATATTTACGTTCATGTTTTCTAAAACCGGAGATGGCGGCAGTCTCTTTTGTACCCAAGATTGGTTTGATCGGCTCAAATGGACTAGTTGTTGGTTAATGGTCCTGCGTCCCAACTGCTCTGTGCTATGTCCAAATTGCCACTAGTGTGGCCATTGGATGCTGCGTCGGATGTATTTACATAAACAGCTGTTATGACGATCCACGAGTCCAGTTTCTTGCCTGCTGCTCGGGTCACTTCGTGATAAGTCCAAAACTTTGTCTTAAGATGAGTCTTCAAGTTAAAGTGCCTCGTGCTGGAAATCCGTGTCTGGAGTACCCCAGATGATCATATCCCTGATCATTTCCTCTGCATTATACTACTTACTTTTAGGGGTGAAGAGAATGTCATTTTCGCCTTGCAACTCTACAGCCCATTCTCTGTGAGTCTGCTTTAATTGTTTCTTCCTTTAGTAATATGCTACCTGGGAGGAGCCGGCCGGAGTGGCCGAGCGGTTAAAGGCGCTACAGTCTGGAACCGCACGACCGCTACGGTCGTAGGTTCGAATCCTGCCTCGGGCATGGATGTGTGTGATGTCCTTAGGTTGGTTAGGTTTAAGTAGTTCTAAGTTCTAGGGGACTTATGACCGCAGTAGTTGAGTCCCATAGTGCTCAGAGCCATTTGAACCATTTGAACCTGGGAGGAAATAACAGGGGTATGGCGCTGGTAATATTTAGTAAACAAGGAACGAATATTTGAAAAAGTGAACTCAGAGTGCTCGGATGTTTACCGTAGGTAGATGAGGGGGCCAATTTACACAGTAGTTGGTAAATCTCAGTTTTTGACTGAGGTCAAAACAAAGATTTCATGAGGCGGGCGTCAGTTACCTTGACGGCCTGGAAATGCTCCGGCGTCAGTTACCTTGAAGGCCTGGAAATGATCCAATAATCTTGATTCCTAGGCTTTCCAGTCCTCTACAGCCTCATCAAAGCGAAGAAAATCCGGCATTTACTGTGTTGCTTGCGTCTGGAACAAGCTTTGAACAAGTGGTTGGAAGGTGTTCAGTAACAGCTTCTGGCAGAGTAGAGCTTCGAATACTGATGGCTGCTGACTCGTCGCCATTTTATTGTGTTCTTCCGTTTATTGACTCATCAACACTAATACAAATAATTCTGTTACCAAGCGCCAAGCTCTAGATGAACTTTCTGTGGAAAATTCTATAAATTGATGATGGGTGAACCGATGTCCAGGAAGCGCAAGTGTAATGCAGATTTCCTTCGGAAATCACAAGTTCGTTGCAACACTAAACCTAGAGACAGTTGAAGTCCTAGTTTCAGTATAGTATTCGGATTCTAAGTCCAGAGCGCAGCCAGATCTACATCGAACAGCAGGTCCACAGTAGTGTAGCTCTTCCGAGTTGTTGAGTAGAAACACAGCACGATGATAACTGGCTTGCAGAGGTCTGGAACGACGTAAAATTGAGCTCCAGAGTTAGCAGAGCCGGAGACTGGGGTCGCTGTACATTCTGGTCGGCCAACGCCGACTTTTATGTGTAGTCAAGCGCTGTGATCTGAAGTGCGAGTGCGTGAAGGCGGTCTACGATGCTAGACAGCGGGCTGCAACATGGAGACGTGCGACGAAAGATGCGTTTCTCGGCCGCTCTGGAGCGCACCACTACTCGGTGCCGGCATATACGCTACTGGCCATTAATGTTGCTACACCAAGAAGAAATGCAGATGATAAAAGGGTATTCATTGGACAAATCTATTATACTAGAACTGACTTGTGATTACATTTTCACGCAATTTGGGTCATAGATCCCGAGAAATCAGTACCCAGAACTACCACCTCTGGCCGTAATAACGACCTCGATACGCCTGGGCATTGAGTCAAACAGAGCTTGGATGGGGTGTACAGGTACAGGTGCCCATGCAGCTTCAACACGATACCACAGTTCATCAAGAATAGTGACTGGCGTATTGTGACGAGACAGTTCCTCGGCCACCATTGACGAGACGTTTTCAACTGGTGAGAGATCTGGAGAATGTGCTGGCCAGGGAAGCAGTCGAACATTTTCTGTATCCAGAGAGGCCCGTACATGACCTGAAACATGCGGCCGTGCGTTATCCTGCTGAAATGTAGGGTTTTGCAGGGATCGAATGAAGGGGAGAGCCACGGGTCATAACACATCTGAAATGTAACGTCCACTGTTCAAAGTGCCGTCAATGACCAAGGCGTGTAACCAATGGCACCCCATACCATAACGTCGGGTGATACGCCAGTATGGCGATGATGAATACATGCTTCCAATGTGCGTTCACCGCGATGTCGCCAAACACGGATGCGACCATCATGATGCTGTAAACAGAACCTGGATTCATCAGAAAAAATGACGTTTTGCCATTCGTGCACGGAGATTCGTCGTTGAGTACACCGTCCCAGGCGCTCCTGTCTGTGATGCAGCGTCAATGGTTACCGCAGCCATGCTCTCCGAGCTGGTAGTACATGCTGCTGTAAGCCACGTCGAACTGTTCGTGCAGATGGTTGTTGTCTTGCAAGCGTCCCCATCTGTTGACTCAGTGATCGAGACGTGGCTGCACGATCCGTTACAGCCATGCGGATAAGATGCCTGTCATCTCGACTGCTAGTCATACGAGGCCGTTGGGATCCAGCACGGCATTCCGTATTACCCTCCTGAACGTACCGATTCCATATTCTGCTAAAAGTCATTGTATCTCGACCAACGCGAGCAGGAATGTCACGATACGATGAACCGCAATCGCGATAGGCTACAATCCGACCTTTATAGAAGTCGTAAACGTGATGGTACGCATTTCTCCTCCTTACACGAGGCATCACAACAACGTTTCACCAGGCAACGCCGGTCAACTGCTGTTTGTGTATGAGAAATCGGTTGGAAACTTTCGTCACGTCAGCACGTTGTAGGTGTCGCCACCGGCGCCAACCTTGTGTGAATGCTCTGAAAAGCTGATCATTTGCGTATCACAGCATCTTCTTCCTATCGGTTAAATTTCGCGTCTGTAGCAGGTCATCTTCGTGGTGTAGCATTGTTAATGTCCAGTAGTGTAATACAAGTGGATACCACATGCAGCGTTTTTTCTCTACTTACTCCGGAAAAGCAAGGTTTCCCAAATGTGAAAAAATGTACCGAGATTCAACATGGTCATGTACATAGGAATAAATTTGTACTGAAGATAGAAACTGCTGCAATCAAGAAAATCTTGTCCAATTTGGATTTAATAATCTATCTGTTACATTATGGGGGCAGAATATACCAACAATGGGTACTTTTCAAATTATGTACGAGTGTAATTAAAGACTGGTTACAATTTAAATATCTCTTGAAATATAAGCGATTCAAAGCAGATCTTCCCATTTTGAAGATAGAATTGTTCATAGATTGAAGAAACCCATTTGGCTTACAGATATCGCATGCTCCGTCGTAAAAGATCGTCTTTCATTTGAGGGTAATGTGCTGTACAAGTGGAAAGGTGTGGCGTCGCCGTCCACGTGTTATATAGCTAGTTTTAAAATCTTAAAAGCCGGCCATTGTGGCCGAGCGGTTCTAGGCGCTACAGTCTGGAACCGCGAGACCGCTACGGCCGCAGTTTCGAATCCTGCCTCGGGCATGGTTGTGTGTGATGTCCTTAGTTAGGTTTTAGTAGTTCTAAGTTCTAGGGGATTGATGACCTCAATAGTTAAGTCCCATAGTGCTCAGAACCATTTGAACCATTTAAAATCATAAAATGTTTACTAATTATAAAATTCTGCAACCGAAGAACTGACTATACCCTCCGAATTGCATTAATATGTTTTACCGCACATAAAAGTTTAACGCTAAAACAGTTAACAAATAATGCACTAATCACCGTCTCACGTTTCACGGCAGCAAAAACAGTAGAAAATGCCGTATACGACTTATGGTGATCCATAGTTCGCAGTTTTTCCTGTGGTTCTAAATTCGGTCACTAGATTGAAACTTGAAACACAGACCAATGTCATGGGTTTCTAGGCACTGTATTTTTATGGTTCTACCCTCTTCCCTACTTATGATACACACCATAAACAAGATTTTCCTATTACCATATGTCTAGTTGACTTACAGCTGTAGGTAAGGTTATGATGAAGAACACAGTCTCCATGGTTTCAGTTAATTAAAAGACAAACGGATGATTAATTTCTGCCTTACAGAAAGCTACATTCTAAAGGAGTTACGTTCCTCCATCAACAAAGTAAACTATGTTCAATTAACATAAAGAATGAACTCTCGACATTTGACTTTCGGTGATTTGAAACTCCCATTTATTTGAAACTTTTTACAGTTCCTTGACAACACTCGATAAATTAAAAATAAATATCTGTGTGGTTTTGTCCCTTCGGTAACTTTAAGTTGCATTGATGACAACATCTCGTAATTTGAAGTCAGGGCTCCCACACTCTATACAATTTTAAATCCTGTACTTGTGTTACTTCTGTTGATCTCCGCCTACTTCTGTTAGCATTGTGCTTACTACAGCCACTATAGTGACTGAGGAGCGCTACATTCTGTTCTCATACGTTTCACTAAGAACTGTCCTGAGCCAGCCTCATCACCTCAGGGTAACAGTGATACAGTATATCCTCTATTATTTGTTTAATATATTTAAATCCCAGCCTTCCCGTACAGTTTTTATCCTCTACAGCTACCTGAAGTAAAATGATAGTTACTCCTTGATGCCTTGACTTGACACATGTCCTGTCATTATCTACCTTGTTGTCAGTGGTTTCCGCAAGTTCCTCTCCTCGCCAGTTGTCCGGAGAACCTCCTCATTTCTTATGAATCCATCTGTTTGTCTTCAATTTATTACGCCACGATCACTTAAAATATGTAACACTCACATTACCGCTTTCGGCACCAATATGACTTGGTGAGAAATTGTAGAGACGTTAAGAGGCATGAACATGTAGGGAGTATGGCAAAAATAGCTGACACATTTCATGGCTAAATAAATTCCAAACAGAGTACATGGCAAGTTTCAATTCATTCTCTTCTCGAAGTACATGAAATAGTATTTTAGTTACAGTAATTACTGCTTTGTGAACTTAATGCCACTTACGTGAGTGCTGTTGCGTATTCACTGACGAAATCGTAGACGACCCCGTTCCAAACGTAAACACTTCCTGAGTGGATGAGATACGGTGGCCGGGAGTAACGAAAGGGAGGACGAGCGAGCACTGGAGAGGGGATAACACGCCACTTTCAGTCATTAACCGGACTAGTGAACAACGCATTTTCATTGTTGGAACGTTTATCTAAAGCAACGAATTTGTGAGTGGTACTCAGAGAGCTTTTCGATGGCTCTTTCAGCTTGGTCTACAAGGAGCACTACCTGTTTCAAAAACACGATATCGCTATGGGTGAACAGCTTTTGCAGTAATGAATTCGCAGTGAAACGAAGAGAATTTGGATGACCTCGGACCTCCAGAAGTCCTGAACATGTGGCATTGGTAAGAGCACCCATTCATCAAACCCTACGCCGCTTGACTGGCAAACACACCACTGCACTTGGGCTTTCGGACCGCGGTGTGCACACAGAACTGCAAAAGGATCCTTAAAGACTGATGTTGGAGCAGAAACTGAAGGAAAGGGAGAGATGGACTGGCAAACCGAAGGGCCGTGTGTCTGGACAGTGGAGCACATTTTTGCTTTTTTTTTTTTTTTTTTTTTTTTCTTTATTGTATTTCAATTCCCCTATCGGGGCGGGCTGGCAGCAGCATATGCGCTGCTCTTCAGCCGAAAGACATAGAACAAAACAATAGAAGACATTTAAAAACAGCAAAGGAGAGAAGAAGGCGAACATAGATATAAAAAGGGAGAACATCATGGAAGGCAATATACAAAAAACGGGGTGACTGTAAAACGGAGATAAAAAACTGTTTAAAAGTAGCACACACAAAAAGCCACACACTGCGACGATTAAAAGAAACACAAGGCACAGTATGACTGGAGCATAAAGGTGTTGACGGCTGGCATAGCACACAGCGTAGCACTGACGGCGAACCTCAAGGCAGCACACAATTAAAATCACACCTCTTGACGCACACGAGAAAAGCACGAAACACAACACTGACGTGGCACACTGATGTTGATCAATACAGAGGATCTGCCAGGTTCAAGGAGATGAGGGAGACCTGAAGAAGGGAGGGAGGGGAAGAGATGGGGGAGGGGAAATGGGGGGCGCTCGGAAGAGGGCCAGGTAGGGAGGGATGTGGGAAGGAGAGAGGCAAGTATGGGGTGCAGGGTCTCAGGGGAGGGGGGGATGGAGGAAAATCCGCTCTGGGAGAAGGAGGAAAGAGGAGAAGGGGGCCCTGGGGAGGGGGGGGGGAACAAGGCCGGGTTATAGTTGGAAGGAAGGGTATATGTCACGGCGAAGTTCGTCATCCGGGAGGGGGAGGCGTTGGAAATTGCCCTGATGAAGGAGATGGAGGGTGTGGAGGTGGAGAGAGGGAGGGATACAGCGATAGAGGCGCGGCAACGGGCGGGGGGTGGAGAGGAAGGAGGAAACCAGAGGGTGGGGGGGATCAACCCTGCGAACAATGTAAAGGATGCGGAGATGTTGGAGGAACAAGAGGAGGTGGGGGAAGGGGATCAGTTCATACAGGAGCCGTGTGGGGGAAGGAAGGCGGATACGGAAGGCAAGGCGGAGCGCATGGCGTTCAAGGATTTGGAGAGCCTTGTAAAAGCGGGTGGGGGCGGAGATCCAGGCGACGCTGGCATAACAGAGGATAGGACGGATGAGGGATTTGTAGGTGTGGAGGATGGTAGAAGGATGCAATCCCCATGTCCGGCCGGACAGGAGTTTCAGCAGGCGGAGGCGGGAATGGGCTTTCTGCTGGATGGTCAGGAGATGAGGGGTCCAGGTGAGGTGTCGGTCAAGGGTGAGGCCAAGGTATTTCAGGGTGGGGGTGAGTTGGATAGGACGACCATAAAGGGTGAGGTAGAAATCTTGGAGGCGAAAGGAGCGAGTGGTACGGCCTATGATGATTGCCTGGGTTTTGGAGGGGTTGAGACGGAGGAGCCACTGGTTACACCAAGTGGTGAACTGGTTAAGGTGGGTTTGGAGGGTACGTTGAGACCTTTGAAGGGTAGGATAGAGAGCCAGGAAGGCGGTGTCATCAGCATATTGGAGAAGGTGAACTGGTGGGGGTGGCTTGGGCATATCAGCTGTATACAAGAGATAAAGGAGAGGGGAGAGGACAGAACCCTGGGGGACGCCAGCCGTGGGATAAAAGATACGGGAGTTGGTGTTGTGGAGGGCGACATAGGAAGGACGGTGCGAGAGGAAGGAAGCGACCAGACGGACAAAATTGATAGGCAGGGCGTAGGTTTGGAGTTTAAAGAGGAGACCGGGATGCCATACACGGTCATAGGCATTTTGGAGGTCAAGGGAAACAAAAATGGCGGAGCGACGGGAGTTGAGCTGGAGGGACAGAAGGTGAACAAGGTTGAGGAGTTGGTCATCAGCAGAGAAGGAGGGTCGGAAGCCACACTGGGTAAGGGGGAGGAGGTGGTGTTGAGCAAGGTGCCGATGGATACGGTGGGAGAGGATGGATTCAAGGACCTTACTGAAGACGGAGGTGAGGCAGATGGGACGATAGGAAGAGGCGGCAGAAGGGGGTTTGTTGGGTTTGAGGAAGAGGAGGACGCGGGAGGTCTTCCACAGGTCAGGGTAGAAGCCAGTAGAGAGGATGACATTATAGAGATGGGCGAGGACAGTTAGGAAGGAATAGGGGCTTTCTCGAAGGTGACGGTAGGTGACACAGTCGTGACCAGGGGCCGTGTTGCGTTTGGACTGGAGGAGAAGTTTAATGTCTTGTGCTGTGATGGGAGTGTTGATGTCCGAGGGGGGCAACTGCCCCAAGTACTGGAGACTAGGAGCAAGTGGAGCGACTGAGGTATCAGCACGTTCCATGACGGTGGGGAAAAGAGAATAATCAAAGTGGGGATCATCGGGGATGGAGAAGACCTCGGAAAGGTGGGAAGCGAAGTGGTTGGCCTTACTGAGGTTGTCTGGAAGGGGGCGATCGTTATGGAGAAGGGGGTAGTGGGGAGCGGAAAGGGAACCAGTAAGACGATGGAAGGCAGACCAGTACTTGGAGGAGTTGATAGGGAGGGTGGCATTGAGTCGTGTGCAGGTCTGGCGCCAGTCCCGGCGTTTCGTTGCTGTAATAAGGTTCCGTACGTGTCGCTGTATTTGCCGGTGGCGTTGGAGTGTATCCCTGTCACGAGTGCGGAGGAAGGAGCGATAGAGGCGGCGGGATTCACGGAGGAGGAGGACAGCCCGCGGAGGGAGAGTGGGACGGTGTGGGTGGATGGTTTTAGTAGGAACATGGGCCTCCACGGCGTCAGTAATTACCGTCTGAAGGAAGGACGAGGCGCGGATGATGTCGTCAGGATGGCGATAGGTAAGAGGGTGGCTTTCGACCTGGGTGGAGATGGAGTCCCGGTAGGCAGCCCAGTTGGCACGGCGATAGTCATGGACGACCTTGGGAGGGGGTGCAGGTTGCGGAGCTGGAGGGGGGCGGTTTGCAGACGTTATGGTGAGAAGGACAGGGAGGTGATCGCTACCTGTGGGGTCAAGGACGGCGACAGTGATACGCCCAAGGAGGTTGGCGGAGGCAATGACAACATCGGGGGTGGTGTTACTTTCGGGTCGGGTGTGCTGGGGAATGGGAACAAGGTCACCCTGGATTGTGGAGAGGAACTGATGCCACCGCCGAAGGGCAGCAGGAGTGCGGCTATGGACGTTGAGGTCGGCGGCAATCACATAGGTGGAGAAGGTGTGATCAATGTGTGAGATGAAGTCATAAGGAAGAGGAGCAGTGGAGCGGACATAGATGGTGGCACAGGTAATGGTGAGGGAGGGGAAGAAGACGCTAAGGATAAGGTGTTCAGTGGGGTCATTGAGGAGAGGTTGTGGCCGGACGGGGATATGCTTAAGGTGGCCAATCGCGACTCCACCCTGCGCACGAGGACCAGGAGCATCAGTGCGGTGGAGGATATAGGGGGAGGAGCGGACAGAATGGTGGGGCTGGAGAAAGGTTTCATTCAGGAGGAAGGCGTCGACCTGGTGGTGGGAGAGGGTGTGCATGAGGAGGTATTTGTTGGAGCGGAAGGAGCGAATGTTCTGGAAGAGGATGCGAGACTCGTGCCGCGCCATGACGGGAAGGAGGGGGGGAAGAGAGGGAAGGGAAGAGACTTAAACTAGGGTGTCGAGGCGGGTGAAGGTGAAGTGGGCTTGGTTGTGGGAGTAAGTGGCGAAGGTGTTCAGGTGGAACACAGAGCGAGCAGCAAGGGATATTTGTTGGAAGGTGTGCGGGCGCTGAAAAGGGTGAATGTTTTGGAGTACAACGGTAATGAACCGGATGATGTCCTCGGCCGTGGGGGGTGGACGGAGGGAATTGTTAGGATGGACAGGAGGATCGACGGGACGAACTGGGACTGTAAGTTCAGGGGTGGCTGGAGGGGGTTTAGCTTTACACTTGTAGGAGTATGTGGGATGGGGGCCATTGCAGGTATTACAGGAAGGAGGAGCAGCGAGGTTGGGGCAGTTCTTGAGAAAGTGGGAGGCCTTGCAATGGGGACAGGTGGGGGGGTTTTTGCAGTTGGGAGTCAGGTGGTCATTGTACATCAGGCACCGTTGGCAACGGTAGGATTGGGGAGGGGATTTGGAGGATTCAACAGGGTGGCGACGGTGGTATATCAGGGCACCCTGGGTGAGGAGATGGTCTATGGACGGGGCGGACTCTGAGAATACCCGCATGAGGTAGGTGGGACCAGAGGCATTGTGGATACGGCGAGCAGAGCGGATGTCCAAGTCCGGGTGGGAGTTCAATTCTACCAACACTTCATCCTCTGTGATCACCGGGCTGAGCTTGGTGATCACAGCGGTGTAGGTGGGGGGGCGACGGGGAGGCTGGGGCTGACGAGGAGTGGAAGCGGAAAGGAAGGGTGTCAGAGAGGCGTGGGGGCCAAACATAACTCGTGGGAGTTTTCGCAGGAGGTCTGTGTGAAATGATGGGGATGGGGACTTGATAAGGACTGAGTCCCTGCGGGGAATGAGTTGGGAGATGGGAGCACCAGGTAAGTACTTTCGTATTTCCTTGGTGAGGGTACGAGCGTCGAGGAACTTAGGATCGGGAGTGGACAGGACAAAGGTGTGGAGGGTGGGGGCCAAGGTAGGGGTGGCAGGAGGAGGGGTGGTGTCCATGGTGACGGCAGGGGGAGGGGGAGGGGGAGGTGGCGTTGATTTTTTGTGGGAAGTGGCGGGAGCAGAGTCGGTAAGGACGCGCTTTTGGGGTTTTTTGGAGACTGGAGGCTGGGAGGAGGGGAGAGGGACGGGGAGGAGAGGGAGGTGGCGGGTGGCAGATCCCTGTGGCGTAGTGGAGGCACCGGGAGAAGCAGCTGGTTCAGTGGTGGCGATGGTGGCTCGGCGCAACGTGATGCGTGCGGGAGATGCAGAAGACGAAGCGACGGGGTCGGTGAGAGAGGGGAAGCCAACCACCTGAGGGGCGGCAGCAGAGGCGGCAACAGAGGCGTACGTGAGGGCGGGGGTAGTAGTGGGAGCTGTTGAGGGTGTGGAGGCTGGAGGAAGGGTGTAGAGGTGTGGGTATACAGCAGGGGAGGAGATAGGGGGGTGGGTAAGTGGAGGAAGGGAAGGGGAGGTGGAAGGAGGGAGGCCAGAGGCGGCACTCCAGGAAGTGACTGTGGGAGAGGGGGAGGGGGAGGTGTAGATGACGGTGGAGGTGGGAGTACTCATTGCAGACGAACGGCGACGGACAGACGGACGTGCAGCAGGCGGCGTCGGCGTCGGCGTCGGCGATGGGCAGCGGCGAACAGCAGGCGGCGTCGGCGTCGGCGTCGGCGTCGGCGTCGGCGGCGAACAGGCGGACGAACAGCAGGCGGCGGCGGCGGCGGCGGCGGCAGCGGTTACGACGACGGCGATGGACAGCCAGCAGGCGGACGGCCGGACGAACGAACGAACAGCGACAGCAGCGGGCAGACAGACAGACAGACACACACAATCTTCGAAGACGGAGATTCCACCCTGAGAGTAGCCCAGGCTTTGCAATCTGACGCTTTCGAAGGAGGGGATCCAACCCTCTAGATGCGCATTTTTGCTTCTGTGGCAGAGGTATTTAACAAGCAGAATTACAGATACTGAGCAGAGAACAATCCTCAGCTGTTGCATGGAAGACCCTTACATAGCCCTAACGTAAGTGTAGATTGTGCGATTTCGTTTTCTGGCAGTCCCAGCCTGTATTTCTGGAAGAAGACGATGTTACAGTGACTGTGATGTCGGAGCGATACTGTGATATGTCGGAAACCTTCCTAATGTCCAGAATGATAAATACGGACAACGTTTGGTTTCAACGCGGTGCAGGAACAGCCCAGACCACCTATGAGTCAATGGCGATGACGGGGGACATGTCCCTGTGTAGTTTGATTTTGTTGCGCGGTGACATACGTTGACGTCCCCGATTACCCGACTTGAACGCTTGTGAGTTTTTCCTTTGGCGCCACCACAAATCAAGGGTATACACTCATCGTCCCCTTCATTTGACCAACTAAAAGACACAATTCGACAGGAAGTGGCCGTCATTCCATAGGAAATGATCAGCTGCATGACAGACAATTTCCATGGAACGCGTTCTCCAGAGTATGTGTAACAACGCCCGTCCCTTAACGGACGTTATTTTTAAAAAGATTTAATTACTTTAACTACAACGGCACTTACGGTACTTCCAGATGAGGGTGAATTAAAACTTGTCGTACACTGTTTTTTGAATTTATTTGCTCTTGAAATGTGTCAGCTATTTTCGCTGCACCTTATATAACAATTACGTTTATTTACTCTGAGCACGTCAATGTATGTACATCTTATCGCCACAAAGTGAAAAGAAAAGACTGAAGGCTTTTTGTATTGTTCATACTTCCTAACAGTGTTTCATGTCTCGACGCTCCTTTTTAGTGGATTAATCACATCTGAAGATGACTCCTTGGTGCAGAAACTAGAGGTGTGATTATTACAAATTTTTGAGATATCGTGGCGCTATGAATTTTAATACCAGTGGTATTAGCCCTTTCTGCTTGGCTTCTTACTGCACGGCCATCTTACCGTTTACAATTACTTTAAATTTCAGAACTTTCCTGTGAGTATTTGTGTAACGTTTTACCTTTTTTACAAAAGTGAATATTTAGGCGATAGTTTTAGTGAGCAAGAAGGTGATGCTCATTTAGGAATCTCAATACGAAGCAAGTAACCTCAAATAGTATTACCGAGTATTATTATAACGCTAACGGCTATCAGTAACTACGTGCTTCGAGAACCTGACGAAATATTGGGCAGGTATTTAGTAAAACTGCTTTCTGCTGTTGTCAGTAGAACGAAGGATGTAGTTTTAGCCGGCCGGAGTGGCCGTGCGGTTCTAGGCGCTACAGTCTGGATCCGAGCGACCGCTACAGTCGCAGGTTCGAATCCTTCCTCGGGCATGGATGTGTGTGATGTCCTTAGGTTAGTTAGGTTTAATTAGTTCTAAGTTCTAGGCGACTGATGACCTCAGAAGTTAAGTCGCATAGTGCTCAGAGCCATTTGAAGCATTTTGATGTAGGTTTAGATACTGTACGCCTTTCACGGTCTCGGATTTTACATTGCCTTCCAATCCCTCTATTTGGCCATGTTCCCACTACAGGTGGTTCGCTAACTATCAGTACTTATTTACTACGATGTTTATTCGGTAGGTAAATTCGTCACCTCTGTTGACCATTGTTACATCAGGTCGACTACAACAGCTGTTTTGCGTACGAGGGCTGTTCGGAAAATGGGCTCCGATTGGGCGCGAAATAGAAATCATAGGGAAAAACCGATGAGGGTTTGCACAAATGTGGTGCGCCGGGTCTCTAGTAAGTCCGTCGATCGCGACACGTCGCTCTTTTCAATTCTGAGCGCGCATTGAGCACGTAAAAATGCCTAGAAAATAGTGTCTTCCACCAAGTATGAGGTCAGTGATATTTCGCCTGATGTCAGTAGCCCACGTCACTGTCATGCATTTCCTTCTTGATGACAATTTTCGGCCGCTCTGAAGGGGAAGAGTTTTCAATGGGAAGTGTGCCGCCCGGAGTGGCCGTGCGGTTCTAGGTGCTACAGTCTGGAGCCGATCGACCGCTAAGGTCGCAGGTTCGAATCCTGCCTCGGGCATGGATGTGTGAGATGTCCTTAGGTTAGTTAGGTTTAATTAGTTCTAAGTTCTAGGCGACTGATTACCTCAGAAGTTAAGTCGCATAGTGCTCAGAGCCCCCTCCCCCCCGACCCCTTTTAATGGGAAGCGTCTGATGACCAAAATACAGCCAGTAAGCGTCTCCCCTCTGCTCACATGAATCGCTGGCTATGGCGACAACATTTTGACACAGACAGAAAGCTGTCGACCCGGGCAGAGAAACGACGGAAATCACAGGCTCCTGCCTTCTCGGACGATGTTATCGGGAAATTGGTACAGCGCTACGACAAATGCCTAAGTCGGAGCAGCGTCTGTGTAGAGAGGTTGCTCGCATTAATTGCTATATTTTGCAAATAAAACATTTTTGATTTTGGCAGTGGTTTCCGTTTTGCGACCAATCGGACCTTACTTTCGGAGTAATCCTTATATTGTGATTCTTGAGTTTCTCCCGGCGAATTTGATAGTAAAAATATCCACGGGTGTACTGCCGGGCTACAGTGTCCAACGGGCACAATATTTCGGCGATCATACATGTCGCCATCATCAGGTGAACTGGCGGACTGAGCTCCTGTGAACGTGCCGGCACGGAGATCCGTACGCTATGGCTGTTCAGAGGGAACTGGGATCGGTCGGCCGATTTAAATAACCTCCGCCCGCGGAGGTAGTGCAATCGAATGTTTTTATGAACTTACACTGCTGTCCTAACATTTGTTGGATTATGCTGGCGACCTCGTCACTCCTAATCAAATACTCCGTGGGTACCACAGTACTACTACCATATGTACGAGGGCGGTTCAGAAATTAACCTCCGATTGGTCTCAGTGCGGGTTGTGGGGGGAATAGCGACGCCATCTGTGCGTTCACGCACTCAACAGGCCAGTCGGCATCAAGCCGTGGTCGAGTGAACGTCGTACCTACGCTAGTTTAGTTTTTGTGGCAGTTTGAAATGTGTGCTGCAATAGAAAACCCCGCCAAATGTGAAGTGCGTGCTGTCATAAGGTTTTTTACAGCCAAAGGATATTCTGCAGCAGCTATTCATCGTGAGCTTTGTGCCGTGTACGGACCAAGAGTTATGAGCGATGGAGTAGTCCGTTTGGTGCACAACGTGCAGCATTCATAACTCACTTGAAATTCATCACTCCTAAACCCAACTTAATTTTTCCACGCATTGTTTTATCAACTGCAAATGCTGCGATGCGTTGACCTATACCAATATCTATCTTCTCCGTATCGCCTTAGCCTTATCAGCTAAAATCCTATATGCAATGTGACGACTTGAGAGATCTTTATTTGCAGCGTATGCCATGTCATGTTCCATACACGCTTCGTCGAGCAAATTCACCTCTTTACCACCTCGTGCCAAGCGTTTCTGAAGCTTTGTTCTAGGTCCACAGTAGTTATACCCCGGAATGTATAATTCCACGGACAGTTTGTCTAGAATACCACCGCCTCCTCTAATGCGTCTCCCAGCACATGTTATGCTGCTGCGGTGGTTGTAGAATGTGCGCCCGCGTTATAAAGCAAATCGTTAGCATTAATCCAACTGTTTTGCGTTGCAGGAAAACCAAGCTATTTGACTAGTGCTCTGTTTCTCCGACGTCGTATGACTCTCTCCACGAGAAACATATCCGGTCCTGACTTTTACAGCAACTCGTCGGTGTTGAAGCAGCTGGTAATTTCTTCGCCTTTACTATCCCTCAATATATAAGTCGTAGGATTCGTTCTTTGCACCTTTTAAACTGTAAATATCTCTGCTGACCAGTTCTGTAGATATAAATTCGCAAATGCTTTGTTTTGAGATACGTACCAGATCACTTAGATTAAATTTCTCTCAGCGTGGATACAGCATTTTAATGTGATAGTACACCGTATCAATGAGGCCATTATCACGAACGTCGATTGGTCTCATTTCTATTCTGATATGTTTGGTTCGATTATATTGAGCAATTATTTGTATGAGCCGCGAAGGTTAAAACGCATCCACATTCGACCTTTTATTGTTCTGTTCAAACGCTCCACGATACTTGCATTCAGGTGAGTGAATGTCGAGTAGAGATGTATTCCATATCACTGCATCACGGTTTTAAATACCTATTGTAAAACTCTCCACGTGATCGGTTTGGAGGTTGTCTGGGCATCGATTCGTCCCTGTCTCTAGCAAACGCTCAAACACATCCACCACATTTCTATCCGGTTTTTGTTTTAACAGGTAATGCCCAGGCAATTTTGGAGTATGTATCTATAACTTTTAACATATATTTCAATCCATTATTCTCATGTGAATATTCCCTAATATCTATAAGATCAGCTTGCCATAAGTCATCCAAACCTTTAATCATAACATGCCTACTAGGGTATGTTTAGCGTGATGGCTTCTGCAGTTCTCGAACTACTGTCTCCATACTTATTCGACGGTACCTCTCTCTCTGAGCTCAGAGATTACTGAAACAGCCTCATTCGAATGAGCTGTATTCCTGCAACAGCTGATGCCATGAGCAGCCGAAATCGATGTATTAGCTCACTGGGATGATCATAATGTATATACTGAGGGATGCGATACTTCACTGCTTTATGCTTAGCGTCAATACCATCGCCGCTGCTGCTGCTGTTGCTGCTGTTGTTTTCGCCATAAAGTATTGGTTTTACGATGGTTTTATATTTCATGTTGCTCAGGCTTTTTGCGATCTTATGTACATCGCTTAAATGCAGTATTTCACGCTACATTTCCCCATCATTAACTGAATAATTTATAGGTTTTTTTGGTAGGTCTTAGGAAAATAAGGTTCATTAAGCTAGGTGTTCTCTCATACCGCCTATCACCAAACTGTATTGTGCGATCACGCTCAATATGTACGGTCTCCCTCTGCTAACGTCGAATGTTCTATCAATCCTACCAAGAGCTTGACAGATATTGAATTCGTCAATGGCAACACCATCGTTATCGTCCTTTTTTTTTTTTTTTTTTTTTTTTTTTTGTTGCTGAGAGCAGCTTGAGCGATTCAGTAACCGGCTTAAAGGTCTCTCTCAGTGATTGCTGTCGATCCATATGCCTAACCTTAACAACCGTAATTTCTCTCGAACCGCTCTCCATGCTTGAATCACTTTCTGCTTCGTTGACGTCTCGGTTTACGCTAATCAGACGTCCTCGCAGCGTGAGGCTTTATATATCCGCTCATCTTCTTCCTCTTACTATGTGTCTGCTCCTCCTTCTCAGATAAGGAACTGTACATCTATTTTCTCCTCAATAGACAGGGCCTTTTCAGTTAAGTCAGTTACTTTCTTACCGATTTCATTAAGTAACTCATTTAACGCACTGATCATTCTCAGAAGAGTCTGATAATACATCTCTAGTTTCCTGTGCATACCTCCAACTTTATGCTTAGTATATTTAGATTAAAGTTCAGTCTTGATCACGTTATGTCTGTTTTAATGAGTAACCGGTTTCGGTTTTTTCTATAAAACCATCATCAGACCTGTGAATAAATTTTAAGAAATACTAGATACCAATCTTTAAATGAATGAAAAAGTCTAATGATGTCAAAATTTTTTAACAAAATAAAATAAAATTAGTTATACCCATTGGCTCCTTTGGGTTGGTAGGTGGAGCTCTCCTTGCTGCTGTGCAGTCAACTGATGGTTATGAGTGCTAAGCATGAGCTTAAATATGCAGAGGCTCCGCCTACTTCCTGTCACACTACTTCATAACTGCCAATCAGCGTTCATAATATGACGCCATCGTCAAAGTATAAAAGTAGGAAATACACTAATAACATAAAATTGATTCATTTAAATATCTGATTAACAGATAATAGTTGTATCTACAACTTATTTATATTTTGAATAAAAACAGTGAATTACGATGTGTGATAGCTGTGCCCTCTATGGACAACCTTAATATTATTACAGTGCCAGTTACTTCAAAGATGTAAAATCCTTGGCGTTGTGGTATATATCGATTATACCAAGTCGCCTACATCACAATTGCATCTTTGTTGGATGCTGCAGAATCGTCTTGTTTTCACTGTAGTTTTTATGGCAATGTTCTTTATAGCATTAAGTTAGCAGCTAATAGTACGTTCAACATTTTATTTTTATTTCTTATTTTTTATTTTATGTATATCTGAATAACTGATGTGTTATGCTTAGTAGCCTGAATTTTAGCATCCATGTATAGGTGAATGTTCTCTCTGTGTACGCCAATTCTCTCGGGCTGAGTGATAGACATGCGGGCGAATTTGTCTATGGTGCAGCGCATACTGATGTACTAACCTCTCTTACCGGACTATATATACAGAAACACTTGAAATTTTCCCCTGTACCTACCACCACTCAGTTTTCATGTTTTATCAATAACAAGAAATCCATGCTGTGAATGATTCCACCAATTAGTACATATCTTTACAAAATCATTGAACGATATGTGCCTGGTAAATGTGTTTTAAATTCATATTGTCTTGTTTGAAAGCTATAATGAGGTTTGCATTATCCATAACCAACTGTTTCGGGGTTCTGGAATATGTTTGCCTTAGACAAAATACATCAGCACCCATCTGACGACCAAAACAGAAATATTTTCGAATTTTGTATTGGTTTTCCACAGCGACATCGCCAAATATGAAGGCAGTGTTTGGCTTTGCTTTCTCAGGTGGGAGGATATCACCGTTTTCACTGAATGTCACGTATGTAATACCATCTACGCCGCGCAAAATCTCCTGCAGTAACTGATACTTGGGCTCAAACAGTGTTTTTGAGAATACACAAACATGTTCAAAAGTGGACTCCATCTACATGTGTTAGCAGCGTCGTGAGGACTTTAGCCTTGCCGCAACGTGATGGACCTACAGTAATTGCTCGTATATTATCAAGAAGGAGAATTCCGTTCTTCTTCAGGTCTTCATTTGCAGCCTGACAATATTGTCCTGAGGATGTTTCACCCACCCTGCCATGATACTAACTATGCCAGGTACTGACAAGTAGTAGCATATGTAGAAATATGCACTTAAAGTGACATTAATAATATTTGTAGCAACTATAGTTTCATCACTTAACCGACTGAGCTATATTGGCTACACATATGTATTACCCAAGAAGAGTAACTTTATCTTCATTTTATCAATAACTGGTGAGGCGATGTTTGGGGCAATTGTCTGCTGCTGCATCATTATGGTTGTAGCTCTGAAAAATAACTCCACTATAATGAGAGTGGTATGAAATGAAATACACATACACTGTTTGAAATTATATTTATATACATTCATTATTTATTTGAATATCATACATGTTGTTGTGTTGTGGTCTTCAGTCCTGAGACTGGTTTGATGCAGCTCTCCATGCTACTCTATCCTGTGCAAGCTTTTTCATCTCCCAGTACCTACTGCAACCTACATCCTTCTGAATCTGCTTAGTGTATTCATCTCTTGGTCTCCCTCTACGATTTTTACCCTCCACGCTGCCCTCCAATACTAAATTGGTGATCCCTTGATGCCTCAGAACATGTCCTGTCAACCGATCCCTTCTTCTGGTCAAGTTGTGCCACAAACTTCTCTTCTCCCCAATCCTATTCAATACTTCCTCATTAGTTATGTGATCTACCCATCTAATCTTCAGCATTCTTCTGTAGCACCACATTTCGAAAGCTTCTATTCTCTTCTTGTCTAAACTATTTATCGTCCATGTTTCACTTCCATACATGGCTACACTCCATACGAATACTTTCAGAAATGACTTCCTGACACTTAAATCTATACTGGATGTTAACAAATTTCTCTTCTTCAGAAACGCTTTCCTTGCCATTGCCAGCCTACATTTTATATCCTCTCTACTTCGACCGTCATCAGTTATTTTGCTCCCCAAATAGCAAAACTCCTTTACTACTTTAAGTGTCTCATTTCCTAATCTAATTCCCTCAGCATCACCCGACTTAATTAGACTACATTCCATTATCCTTGTTTTGCTTTTGTTGATGTTCATCTTATATCCTCCTTTCAGGACACTGTCCATTCCATTCAACTGCTCTTCCAATATTTGAAATACTGCATCCTATGTATATCATACATAGGATGCAGTATTTCAAAAAATCTTCAGAGTCTTTCTTTATCTTCTTTTTTGCACTTGTACAGTATTTCCCAAACAAAGGATTTTAATATGCAATAAATTCCGTGCGTATTTCCCTAAGGCCAACGGGTGCCTCACAGTATTTGGGTTTTTCAAACACACATTTAATCGGTTTCTCTTTTGGTTCGGCATCTGCAGAGCCTGCCCTATAGCCCATCCAATGATATTAACAGATACCACCATCCTACTAGCTGAAGTCTAACACATGAATGGATTAAGGGCTCCTATTTGTTCCCACCATTTCCTCCCCTCCCCCCCCCCCCATACCGCTATCTTGGATTACTTCACAGGAGGGACGATGGGGTGGCAGTACTGTGTACTAAGTCAGTTGGACTCTGTACCTCATGGTGAACAGACTGGATGAAGCTACTGCCTCTAACTGTTTAAGTAAAGACTAATGGAAAAATAAAGACTTATGACCATCCTATCCAGTGCAGGCTGAGTCTTTTCCCATCAATTCCAAGGAAGAGGTGGCGGTCAGATGACTTAGGTTATGGAGGTAGCTCAGGTTTCAAGTGACGTTTTTATCGCCAAAATTTGAACTTCCCGCTATTTCTGAGGGAGGGGACAGGAGGGGGAGGAGAAGAGGTTAGGTTATTAGAGGTAGCCTATTCGACCTATTTCATCGCCAAAATTTGAACTACCTGCCAAGACGTCATTGCGACATTGCCATACATACGCCGCCACCTTGGAACCGCAATCTTTATTAAACTTGGCAACAATGCAACGTGGGGCCTTACCAAGGTTGTCCCACTACTGGCGGTTTCTGTCGCTGCTGCAGGTAAGAACTTTTGATAATACAATTCCTTCCCCAGAAAGAAAAGAACTTGCTTATGCGTTGTTGGTCTGGGAAGTTTGGTTATGGCATCGACATGTTTATATAGAGGGTGAATGCCCAAGCTTGAATTGGTGTAGCCGAGGTACTCAATCCCAGGCTGGAAAAGCCTTCTGCATTTTAGGATAGTCTCCCTTAAGACGGTGCATAAAGATTTCAGCTTGCAAAGGTGTTCCTCCGGAGCCTTCCCTGTTAAAATGACGTCGTATAAATAGCAAATGATTCCATTCTCTTTGAGTACCAATTGTTCCAAAACCCGTTGAAAAATTGAGGGAGCATGTGCTATACCAAGTATTAGGCTTTTCAAACGATAAAGCCCGTGTCAGGAACTGGTGAGATTCTGCATCAAGGGGAAGTTGGAGGTATGCATCCGCTAGAGCTGTTTTAGAGAAGAAGTTTCTACCTTTTAGTTTTGACAGTTATTCTTCCGGGTTCGGAATAGGATATGTCTCAGTCTCTGATTGGCGTTGACAGTTCTTTTAAGATCAACGCAAAGGCGGATCTTCCCCGATGACTTTCGTACAATGGTTGATGGGGTGGCTCACTGACTAGAAGGAATAGATTCTAGATTTCCAAATTCAGTTTTGCGATCCAATTCTTCCTTTACTTGGTCGTCGAGAGCTAACGGAACGGTGTGGGCTCGAAAGTACCGGAGCCGTGCATTACGTTTCAGTGTGATATGTATCTAAAAATTCTTTACGATGCCAAGTTCATGGCTGAACGGGTCCTCATAATCCTGGCAAAATATCTTTATGTCCGAATACGGAACATATCCGGATACCACATTCACTGAACCGTCTAGTGAAAAAATAAATTTTTGAAAAGAGTCATGTCCGAACAAGTTCTCAGTGGAATCACTGTTAAGGCCTAAGAGGATAATCTGTTGGGTGACATTATGATACGTCGTTGGCAGCTAGACTTAACACGTACTGGGATGGTATGTTTACTATACGCCATTAGAAGTGCCTTTGTGCCTTGCAAGGGAGGAGCTCCAAGTTTCAAATAGGTACCGTAATTCATAAGGCTTACGGCTGCACCGATGTCTCCTTGTAATTGCTTTTGTACTTTTATTAGGAGTTTTTTGGAGGTCCCTTGATGGTCTGTGATGGATTCCAGATTAAGAGCCATGTGTTGGCTAGGTGGGTATGTAACCAGATGGAATTTACGACATACAGAATCTAAATAGCCGATGGCAGAACATTTTGGCAGTAGGCCCATCTGTCAGGACAATATTTACGTTCATGTTTTCTAAATCTGGAGATGGCGGCAGTCTCTTTTGTACCCAAGATTGGTTTGATCGGCTCAAATGGACTAGTTGTTGGTTAATGGTCCTGCGTCCCTACTGCTCTGTGCTATGTCCAAATTGCCACAAGTGTGGCCATTGGATGCTGCGTCGGATGTATTTACATAAGCAACTGTTATGACGATCCACGAGTCCAGTTTCTTGCCTGCTGCTCGGGTCACTTCGTGCTAAGTCCAAAACTTTGTCTTAAGATGAGTCTTCAAGTTAAAGTGCCTCGTGCTGGAAATCCGTGTCTGGAGTACCCTAGATGATCATGTCCCTGATCATTTCCTCTGCATTTTACTACTTACTTTTAGGGGTAAAGAAAAAGTCATTTTCGCCTTGCAACTCTACAGCCCATTCTCTGTGAGTCAGCTTTGCTTGTTTCTTCCTTTGGTAATATGCTACCTGGGGGGGAGCCGGCCTGAGTGGCCGAGCGGTTAAAGGCGCTACAGTCTGGAACCGCACGACCGCTACGGTCGCAGGTACGAATCCTGCCTCGGTCATGGATGTGTGTGATGTCCTTAGGTTGGTTAGGTTTAAGTAGTTCTAAGTTCTAGGGGACTTATGACCACAGCAGTTGAGTACCATAGTGCTTAGAGCCATTTCAACCATTTGAATCTGGGAGGAAATAACAAGGGTATGGAGCCGGTGATATTTAGTAAACAAGGAACGAATATTTGAAAAAGTGAACTCAGAGTGCTCGGATGTTTACCGTAGGTAGATGAGGGGGCCAATTTACACAGTAGTTGGTAAATCTCAGTTTTTGACTGAGGTCAAAACAAAGATTTCATGAGGCGGGCGTCAGTTACCTTGAAGGCCTGGAAATGCTCCGGCGTCAGTTACCTTGAAGGCCTGGAAATGATCCAATAATCTTGATTCCTAGGCTTTCCAGTCCTCTACAGCCTCATCAAAGGGAAGAAAATCCGGCATTTACTGTGTTGCTTGCGTCTGGAACAAGCTTTGTACAAGTGGTTGGAAGGTGTTCAGTAACAGCTTCTGGCAGAGTAGAGCTTCGAATACTGATGGCTGCTGACTCGTCGCCATTTTATTGTGTTCTCTCGAGGAATAACACAGTGAGTATATCACCGTTCTTCCGTTTATTGACTCATCAACACTAATACAAATAATTCTGTTACCAAGCGCCAAGCTCTAGATGAACTTTCTGTGGAAAATTCTATAAATTGATGATGGGTGAACCGATGTCCAGGAAGCGCAAGTGTAATGCAGATTTCCTTCGGAAATCACAAGTTCGTTGCAACACTAAACCTAGAGACAGTTGAAGTCCTAGTTTCAGTATAGTATTCGGATTCTAAGTCCAGAGCGCAGCCAGATCAACATCGAACAGCAGGTCCACAGCAGTGTAGCTCTTCCGAGTTGTGGAGTAGAAACGCAGCACGATGATAAGTGGCTTGCAGAGGTCTGGAACGACGTAAAATTGAGCTCCAGTGTTAGCAGAGCCGGAGACTGGGGTCGCTGTACATTCTGGTCGGCCAACGCCGACTTTTATGGGTAGTCAAGCGCTGTGATCTGTAGTGCGAGTGCGTGAAGGCGGCCTACGATGCTAGACAGCGGGATGCAACATGAAGACGTGCGACGAACGATGCGTTTCTCGGCCGCTCTGGAGCGCACCACTACTCGGTGCCGGCATATACGCTACTGGCCATTAATGTTGCTACACCAAGAAGAAATGCAGATGATAAAAGGGTATTTATTGGAAAAATATATTATACTAGAACTGACTTGTGATTACATTTTCACGCAATTTGGGTGCATAGATCCTGAGAAATCAGTACCCAGAACCACCACCTCTGGCCGTAATAACGGCCTCGATACGCCTGGGCATTGAGTCAAACAGAGCTTGGATGGCGTGTACAGGTACAGGTGCCATGCAGCTTCAACACGATACCACAGTTCACCAAGAATAGTGACTGGCTTATTGTGACGAGACAGTTCCTCGGCCACCATTGACGAGACGTTTTCAATTGGTGAGAGATCTGGAGAATGTGCTGGCCAGGGAAGCAGTCAAACATTTTCTGTATCCAGAGAGGCCCGTACAGGACCTGCAACATGCGGTCGTGCATTATCCTGCTGAAATGTAGGGTTTTGCAGAGATCGAATGAAGGGTAGAGCCACGGGTCATAATACATCTGAAATGTAACGTCCACTGTTCAAAGTGCCGTCAATGACAAAGGCGTGTAACCAAAGGCACCCCATACCATCACGTCGGGTGATTCGCCAGTATGGCGATGATGAATACATCCTTCCAATGTGCGTTCACCGCGATGTCGCCAAACACGGATGCGACCATCATGATGCTGTAAACAAGAGCATGGATTCATCAGAAAAAATGACGTTATGCCATTCGTGCACGCAGATTTGTCGTTGAGTACACCATCGCAGGCGCTCCTGTCTGTGATGCAGCGTCAAGGGTAACCGCAGTCATGGTCTCAGAGCTGATAGTCCATGCTGCTGCAAACCTCGTCGAACTGTTCGTGCAGATGGTTGTTGTCTTGCAAACGTCCCCATCTGTTGACTCAGTGATCGAGACGTGGCTGCACGATCCGTTACAGCCATGCGGATAAGTTGCCTGCATTCTCGACTGCTAGGCATACGAGGCCGTTGGGATCCAGCACGGCATTCCGTATTACCCTCCTGAACCTACCGATTCCATATTCTGCTAAAAGTCATTGTATCTCGACCAACGCGAGCAGCAATGTCACGATACGATGAACCGCAATCGCGATAGGCTACAATCCGACCTTTATAGAAGTCGTAAACGTGATGGTACGCATTTCTCCTCCTTACACGAGGCATCCTAACAACGTTTCACCAGGCAACGGCGGTCAACTGCTGTTTGTGTATGAGAAATCGGTTGGAAACTTTCCTCACGTCAGCACGTTGTAGGTGTCGCCACCGGCGCCAATCTTGTGTGAATGCTCTGAAAAGCTGATCAATTGCATATCACAGCATCTTCTTCCTATCGGTTAAATTTCGCGTCTGTAGCAGGTCATCTTCGTGGTGTAGCATTGTTAATGTCCAGTAGTGTAATACAAGTGGATAACACATGCAGCGTTTTTTCTCTACTTACTCCGGAAAAGCAAGGTTTGCCAAATGTGAAAAAATGTTCCAAGATTCAACATGGTCATGTACCTAGGAATGAATTTCTACTGAAAATAGAAACTGCTGCAATCAAGAAAATCTTGTCCAATTTGGATTTAATAATCTATCTGTTACATTATGGGGGCAGAATATACCAACAATGGGTACTTTTCAAATTAAGTAGGAGTATAATTAAAGACTGGTTACAATTTAAATATCTCTTGAAATATAAGTGATTCAAAGCAGATCTTTCCATTTTGAAGATAGAATTGTTCAGAGATTGAAGAAACCCATTTGGCTAACAGATATCGCATGCTCCGTCGTAAAAGATCGTCTTCCATTTGAGGGTAATGTGCTGTACAAGTGGAAAGGTGTGGCGTCGCCGTCCACGTGTTATATAACTAGTTTTAAAAACTTAAAAGCCGGCCATTGTGGCCGAACGGTTGTAGGCGCTACAGTCTGGAACCGCGAGACCGCTACGGCCGCAGTTTCGAATCCTGCCTCGGGCATGGTTGTGTGTGATGTCCTTAGTTAGGTTTTAGTAGTTCTAAGTAGTTAAGTCCCATAGTGCTCAGCACCATTTGAACCATTTAAAATCATAAAATGTTTACTCGTTATAAAATTCTGCAACCGAAGAACTGACTATACCCTCCGAATTGCATTAATATGTTTTACCGCACATAAAAGTTTAACGCTAAAACAGTTAACAAATAATGCACTAATCACCGTCTCATGTTTCACGGCAGCAAAAACAGTAGAAAATGCCGTAAACGACTTATGGTGATCTATAGTTCGCAGTTTTTCCTGTGGTTCTAAATTCGGTCACTAGATTGAAACTTGAAATACAGACCAATGTCATGGGTTTCTAGGCCCTGTATTTTTATGGTTCTACACTCTTCCCTACTTATGATACACACCATAAACAAGATTTTCCTATTACCATATGTCTAGTTGACCTACAGCTGTAGGTAAGGTTATGATGCAGACACAGTCTCCATGGTTTCAGTTAATTAAAAGACAAACGGATGATTAATTTCTGCCTTACAGAAAGCTACATTCTTGAGGGGTTACGTTCCTCATTCAACAAAGTAAACTATGTTCAATTAACATAAAGAATGAACTCTCGACAATTTGACTTTCGGTGATTTGAAACTCCCATTCATTTGAAACTTTTTACAGTTCCTTGAAAACACTCGATAAATTAAAAATAAATATCTATGTGGTTTTCTCCCTTCGGTAACTTTAAGTTGCATTATGACAACATCTCGTAATTTGAAGTCAGGGCTCCCACACTCTATACAATTTTAATTCCTGTACTTGTGTTACTTCTGTTGATCTCCGCCTACTTCTGTTAGCATTCTGCTTACTACATCCACTATTGTGACTGAGGAGCACTACATCCTGGTCTCATACGGTTTACTAAGAACTCTCCTGAGCCAACCTCATCACCTCAGAGTAACAGTGATACAGTATATCCTCTATTATTTGTTTAATATATTTCAATCCCAGCCTTCCCGTACAGTTTTTATCCTCTACAGCTACCTCAAATAAAATGAAAGTTACTCCTTGATGCCTTGACTTGACACATGTCCTGTCAATATCTACCTTGATGTCAGTGGTTTCCGCAAGTTCCTCTCCTCACCAGTTGTCCGGAGAATCTCCTCATTTCTTATGAATCCATCAATTTGTCTTCAATTTATTACTCCACGATCACTAAAAATATGTAACACTCACATTACCGCTTTCGGCACCAATATGACTTGGTGAGAAATTGTAGAGACGTTAAGATGCATGAACATGTACAGAGTATGGCAAAAATAGCTGACACATTTCATGTCTAAATAAATTCCAAACAGAGTACATGAAAGTTTCAATTCATTCTCTTCTCGAAGTACATGAAATAGTATTTTAGTTACAGTAATTACTGCTTTGTGAACTTAATGTCACTTACGTGAGTGCTGTTGCGTATTCACTGATGAAGTCGTAGACGACCCCGTTCCAAACGTAAACACTTCCTGAGTGGATGAGATACGGTGGCCGGGAGTAACGAAAGGGAGGACGAGCGAGCACTGGAGAGGGGATAACACGCCACTTTCAGTCATCAACCGGACTAGTGAACAACGCATTTTCATTGTTGAAACGTTTATCTAAAGCAACGAATTTGTGAGTGGTACTCAGAGAGCTTTTCGATGGCTCTTTCAGCTTGGTCCACAAGGAGAACTACCTGTTTAAAACACGATATGACTATGGGTGAACAGCTTTTGCAGTAATGAATTCGCAGTGAAATGAAGAGAATCTGGATGACCTCAGACCTCCAGAAGTCCTGAACATGTGGCATTGGTAAGAGCACCCATTCAAAACCCTACGCCGCTTGACTGGCAAACACACCACTGCACTAGGGCTTTCGGACCGCGGTGTGCACACAGAACTGCAAAAGGATCCTTAAAGACTGATGTTGGAGCAGAAACTGAAGGAGAGGGAGAGAGGGACTGGCAAACCAAAGGGCCGTGTGTCTGGACAGTGGAGCACATTTTTGCTTCTGTGGCAGAGGTATTTAACAAGCAGAATTACAGATACTGAGCAGAGAACAATCCTCAGCTGTTGCATGGAAGACCCTTACATAGCTCTAACGTAAGTGTAGATTGTGCGATTTCGTTTTCTGGCAGTCCCAGCCTGTATTTCTGGAAGAAGACGATGTTACAGTGACTGTGATGTCGGAGCGATACTGTGATATGTCGGAAACCTTCCTAATGTCCAGAATGATAAATATGGTCAACGTTTGGTTTCAACGCGGTGCGGGAACAGCCCACACCACCTATGAGTCAATGGCGATGACGGGGGACATGTCCCTGTGTAGTTTGATTTTGTTGCGCGGTGACATACGTTGACGTCCCCGATTACCCGACTTGAACGCTTGTGAGTTTTTCCTTTGGCGCCACCACAAATCAAGGGTATACACACATCGTCCCCTTCTATTGACCAACTAAAAGACACAATTCGACAGGAAGTGGCCGTCATTCCATAGGAAGTGATCAGCTGCATGATAGACAATTTCCGTGGAACGCGTTCTCCAGAGTATGTGTAACAACGCCCGTCCCTTAACGGACGTTATTTTTAAAAAGATTTCATTACTTTAACTACAACGGCACTTACATTACTTCCAGATTAGGGTGAATTAAAACTTGTCGTACACTATTTTTTGAATTTATTTGCTCTTGATATGTGTCAGCTATTTTCGCTGCACCTTATATAACAATTACGTTTATTTACTCTGAACACGTCAATGTATGTACATCTTATCGCCAGAAAATGAAAAGAAGAGACTGAAGGCTTTTTGTTTTGTTCATACTTCCTAACAGTGTTTCATGTCTCGACGCTCCTTTTCAGTGGATTAATCACATCTGAAGATGACTCCTTGGTGCAGAAACTAGTGATTATTACAAATTTTTGAGATATCGTGGCGCTATGAATTTTAATACCAGTGGTATTAGCCCTTTCTGCTTGGCTTCTTACTGCACGGCCATCTTACCGTTTACAATTACTTTAAATTTCAGAACTTTCCTGTGAGTATTTGTGTAACGTTTTACCTTTTTTACAAAAGTGAATATTTAGGCGATAGTTTTAGTGAGCAAGAAGGTGGTGCTCATTTAGGAATCTCGATACGAAACAAGTAACCTCAAATAGTATTACCGAGTATTATTATTTTAACGCTAACGGCTATCAGTAACTACGTGCTTCGAGTACCTGACGAAATATTGGGCTGGTATTTAGTAAAACTGCTTTCTGCTGTTGTCAGTAGAACGAAGGATGTAGTTTTAGCCGGCCGGAGTGGCCGTGCGGTTCTAGGCGCTACAGTCTGGATCCGAGCGACCGCTACAGTCGCAGGTTCGAATCCTTCCTCGGGCATGGATGTGTGTGATGTCCTTAGGTTAGTTAGGTTTAATTAGTTCTAAGTTCTAGGCGACTGATGACCTCCGAAGTTAAGTCGCATAGTGCTCAGAGCCCCCTTCCCCCCGCCCCCTTTTAATGGGAAGTGTTTGATGACCAAAATACAGCCAGTAAGCGTCTTCCCTCTGCTCACATGAATCGCTGGCTATGACGACAACATTTTGACACAGACAGAAAGCTGTCGACCCGGGCAGAGAAACGACGGAAATCACAGGTTCCTGCCTTCTCGGACGATGTTATCGGGAAGTTGGTACAGCGCTACGACAAATGCCTAAGTCGGAGCAGCGTCTGTGTAGAGCGGGTGCTCGCATATATTGCTATATTTTGCAAATAAAACGTATTTGAGTTTGGCAGTGGTTTCCGTTTTGCGACCAATCGGACCTTACTTTCGGAGTAACCCTTATATTGTGATTCTTGAGTTTCTCCCGGCGTATTTGATAATCAAAATATCCACGGGTGTACTGCCGGGCTACAGTGTCCAACGGACACAATATTTCGGCGATCATACATGTCGCCATCATCAGGTGAACTGGCGGACTGAGCTCCTGTGAACGTGCCGGCACGGAGATCCGTACGCTATGGCTGCTCAGAGGGAACTGGGATCGGTCGGCCGATTTAAATAACCTCCGCCCGCGGAGGTAGTGCAATGGAATGTTTTTATGAACTTACACTGCTGTCCTAACATCTGTTGGATTATGCTGGCGACCTCGTCACTCCTAATCAAATACTCCGTGGGTACCACAGTACTACAACCATATGTAATATATGATATCGTCTACTTTTGAACCCGACACTCGAAGGAGCGTTATTTATTTCTAACTCTTTCAAGATATACTTCCCGTAGATCCTCGTTATTGATAATAATACAAAAGTAATAAGAAAGTTATTATTATTAATAATAATATCGTTATTAATATTTCACTTAATTTGCCAGGACACAGTGATAATAGGTACAAATTCCGGCCGAACATTAGCATCGTAGCATGATGAGGATGCCGATGTGACCAAGAAAACGCATACCTTTCCTCAAGAACCTCGCATGAAGCTCCCAGGCAAAACAAATTTAAGCATAAAATATAGTGACTCGATTATTCTACCCATAGCAGGTTGCCATGAGCAGATGTTAACAGCAATGACCGTTACGTGTTACTTGAAGCGTGAAAAGGTGCCCCAGTCTTCAAATTTTGTATATCCATCTTATTCACTGGAGGTCTTGGGGACCACGGCCGTTCACTGTTGTCACCGGTATTCAGCGGTTGTATTTACCGTAGTGACATTACTGAGGGCTAGCTTTTAACTGCTGTTGTTTTTATATAGGACTTACCACCACTATTAGAAACATAACAGCTAATTTTGTTTCCATCCAGAATCTCTGAAGCCCTTTCAGAAGTCTTTAGATATACATTTCAGTGTGTTCGGTTATGGTATGCCTATCTTTTGCACAATTTTGACACAGTATTTTGGAAATTATTATTTAGTTTCTTACTAACATAAACCACGTACACGTAGTGGCGACACTGTATGCTCATAGTAGCATAAAAATGTGCTTCACTAATTAAAAAACTTGCGCATCTACGACCATTCTTTCGTTTCTACTAAGGTTCTTACGCGTTTTGTGAAGCTTTTCCCTTTACATAAACGCTTTTGGAACGCTATCTTATGCCAACCTGTGCATCTCAGACTAGCATCCAACGTCTTCAGCTATGTGCTGGACGTATTCCAGTCTCTGTCTTCCCAAACATTACTTTCGCTCTCCAGCTCTCTATCGTTATTCTTTGACGTCTTCGCACATGTCCTGTCATCCTGTACCTTCTTCTGGTCAGTGTTTTCCATATGGTTCTCTCCTCTGCCATTCTGCAGAAAAACTGCTATCACCTTATCTTAAGTGTCCACCCAAATAACAGTATTCTTCTATGGCACCTTCATCTCAAACGTTTAAATTCACTTCATGTCTGGTTTACCCATTGATCATGATTCACCTAATGCCTTGCGTGCTCCGAACATAAATTTTCAGAAATTTCTCCCTCAGTTTAAGGTTTTTCTTTGATACTGGTGAATTTAGTTTGGCCAGGAATGTGCTCTATGTGTGTGCTAATCTGCTTTTTATGTCCTCTTTGCTTCGTCCGTCAATTTTTAGGATTCCGTACCTCAGTTGGTAAAAATCTAACCTTTATCGGTTCCCTTTGTTGGACGTCTGTCTGTTCGACTGTTAAAAACCGTTTTCCTCAGCAACGAGTAGGCATGTCTAATTGAAATTTATGTCACATATTACGGTCCCTTCGTGGTGTTATAATTGGAGTTCATAAGTCAGTGTAATCAAAAGATACGGCCGTTTGTGTCACATATTTTGATACTCGCAAACTCAACCATGAAAGAAAACTCCAAGGATACTACTCGAGAAAATCGGAAATTTTTTAATTTGTAATTATTTCGCCGGCCGCGGTGGCCGTGCGGTTCTAGGCACTTCAGTCCGGAACCGCGTGACCGCTACGGTCGCAGGTTCGAATCTTGCCTCGGGCGTGGATGTGTGTGATGTCCTTAGGTTAGTTAGGTTTAAATAGTGCTAAGCTCTAGGGGACTGATGACCTCAGATATTGAGTCCCATAGTGCTCAGAGCCATTTTTTTTTAAAATTATTTCACACGAAACATCGTTTTCATTTGTTATCTGATTGTGTGTCCGTCCATCTGTTAATACTCATTTTTCTCAGGAACGAACAGCGTACCAGAATGAAATTTGTGTCGCATACTAAAGACTTGACAGTTTAAAAAACTTAAGCATATCTACATCTACATCTACATTTACATTCATACTCCGCACGCCACCTGACGGTGTGTGGCGGTGGGTACCTTGAGTACCTCTATTGGTTCTCTCTTCTATTCCAGTCTCATATTGTTCTTGGAAAGAAAGATGTTCAGTATGCCTCTGTGTGGGCTCTAATCTCTCTGACTTTATCATCGTGCTCTCTTCGCGAGATATACGTAGGAGGGAGCAATATACAGCTTATAAGTCAATGAAATCAAAAGAAATCGCCATTTTTGCCACATATTTTGAGAGATAAAAAGAGACGGCCAATTACGTCACATATTTTTATATTCGCTAATTCACTCATCAAAACCTATTGATCCGTGGAACTGGAATAATGAAATTAGACAACAAGCAAGTCTTCACAGCACATGAAAACAAAAGAAATCCGAAAGGTCTTAATTTGATATTATATAACATGAAAAGCAAATTTATTTCGTCATTTTGTATCCGACTGTCAATCTTAAATCTGTCAAGACCCTTTTTTTCTCAGGAACACGTTTATGTCTCACGTTGAAGTTTATGGCAAACTCTGAGGTTCACGGTTCCTTTGTGATGTAATAAATTTAAGCTACTAAGTCAAGGAAGTCAAAAGAAAGGCCATTTATGTCAAACATTTTGATACCTTATCGGTATTGATATCGATAACAGGCAAAAGTTCTCGAAATTCTCGACTCACGGGATGGATGAGCCATCCATACACACAATTAACTTCGAAACGGAACGTGAGTCCAGTTCGAAATTACGTTGATTATTCATTTTGCTAGCAATAGAGAAGAATCTCCTCACTCCATCTATTACGGGGTTCCGAATTCTGAAGTTTGTAGTTAATCACAATCCTCATTACATCCGCCCCTCGGTTTACCCTAAGTCCACAGTTACTTTTAGACTTTACTTTCCATTCTACAGGTCTTGCAATTCTTCCTCTCACTAAAATTTTAATTCTACAACTCAACTTTTCTTTTATTTCCACCATCTCTTCTTCGTTGTATACACTGAACAGTAGGACTGAATGACAGCAACCTTGTATTACACGCTTTCTGATTCGAGCGCTTCTTTCATTGACTTCCATCGTTATTGTTTTAATAGGTCGGCAAATCCTGTGAACGTGTCTCGATTTTCCTTAAGTCTTGCTGCCATTATAAGGCGCACGTCGTAACTGCTTCTCTGGGAGCCTTCCTAAAGGTAAGCAAATCCTTAATTTTTCCATTCTTCTGTATGTTATTCTTGTCAGAAACTTGGATATAGGAGATTTTAAGCTGGTTGTGCCACTAATTATTTCTACTGAAGCACACCTTAAAATTATTCATGCAAGTTCCCGCACAGAGTAATGCTTAATCACCAACAGCTGGACAGTCAAAAGTTGCCATGTTGACGGTATTAAGTCGTCTATGATATCCAATGAGAATTAGCGTTCCATGCTCTTAAGCTGTTGACAAAAGTCGAAGACTTTGTGTTGTCTGCTGTAAAATACTGAATGCTCATTCAAGAAATACAACTTGAAATATTGTTCTCTGACCATTGTTCTGTCTCACTTACTGTCAGTACTGTTTTACCTTGTTGGTGACCATACAACAGAACGTAGACAGATGGAAGAAATATTTCACTAACTTAATTGTGACCTTTGCTTTCTGAACCTGCTCAGATGTTTGCCATGTAGAATAGTGTCCATTTAAGTATTCACAGAAGCCTTTGTACGTTGGAATGACAGGGGCAACCTACCCTGTACCCCAACCCCTGCCCCCCCCCCCCCCCCAGCCCTCCCTTCTCCCTAATTCATTAAAGAATCATACTCCCTTGCTTCAAACGTCTGATTCCCTTGAAATTAGTTAGTGGGTTTAATATTTAATGTAAAGCATGTAAAATCGTTAGAGTTGAGAAAGCAATATCCTTTGGAAGTCGCAGAGTCCTCTCATTAACATAACTAGAAGAGTGTAATTTGGGTAATTTGTGCTCCATTTTAAGAAATGCTAGTTTAATACACATTGCATATAGTGTCAAGTTATATGTGGATTCTGTCCACAAAATACGTTGGGAATAGAGTTGATAGCAAAGAAGTAATAAATTAAAACTTGATGTTTGATGCTATTGGAATTTTACTGCATGGTCAGTGAAAATGTAATAAGCTATAAATTTCTTTCTGTTCATTATTTTGTGGTAGATGACAGTCAGAAAAAGATTCTAAGAGCTATGAAATTATACATAAACTTGCTGGAAGCAGCCTAGCACTCAAATTCTGAGATACTGCACGAATATAGTTTGGGGAATTTTCTGCCTCTAGGTTCATAACCAGTTTCCAGTTGTAATACACAACTTATTCTGTTAAACCTATAACACAAGATTTTTACCTCTACATGAGCGGATTATGACCGCAGGTTAAATATTTAAGTTCGCTCAATAATTATCTGAATCACTGAAAATCGAACTTTTCTTGCCCCTAGAAATCGTTAGACAGGCAGCAGCAACCATTGTCTGGTGATTGGGTGACCGTTTATGTCAGTTCATGGTTCAGATTTCGGGTGATATTGGTGCTTCAGTCTGGTTTAAATGTGCATGTCTTCCGATTCCAGTTGATTAATATCACTAGGGTGTTATTCTTCTCTCCAGTTCAACATTAACGTGATGAACCTGCTTCCATAACAAAATCTTTCCTGGTGCATCATCAAATATCACTATCTTTTCCCCCTTACTATTCCCAACTACTTCGTTGACAGTGCACTGGAAGTACGACAGTCTGTATGCCAGTGTATGAACTCTATTTTTATTTCCTAATTTATTTTTTATTTCACCGTCTTGGTCGTTTAGTGATAGTGTTCCAGCGATTCCAGTGAACTGTTTAATTCTTTTTGAATCTTACGCTGCTGGAGGGTTACTAGCAAAATTACTTCGTCCACGCTTCTCTGTAGCGCGAGCAATTGGTGTGGCACAAGTATCTCAGTGATATTCTCACATTTACAGAACAAACTCACATTGACAAGTGCATCTCTTCTTTAAATACTCTGTACCTCCTTTGGAATGTCCCAAACTGACAACAGTGCAAAAATGTTGGCTGAACAAAGGATTAGTAAGCTACCTCGCTCGTGCTCACTTTACCTTTCAGCTATTATTTTATAATTTAATCATTTTTCATGTTACTAAAGGGAGCCGTATACATTCACCAAATAACTGCGAATGTGATGAGTTGATGCTGCTTTGAGATGAAAAAGAATAGCATAATAGAAGAAATCTCGGCGGGTCACATCAAACTCATTAGAAGACCCAGGTGAAAAAAAGAAAATGAAACAGGAAACAAGCTGTCGAGGCTAAAGGATATCAAAGGCGTGTTGTGCGTGCAGTGTGCTGCTAGGTGAGCACGAGCGTTGACACGCAGTGCGTGGCTTCAGCCTTGACGTGTGGTTCGTGGCCGGCATTCGGGCAAACGAATCTAGGGGGTGAGGCGAGATTCTTTGCCCGCCACTTTCTCTACTTCCGCCTTGCCCACTTCTGTCAGGAAGGCGGCGAGGGTGTGGGGAGGGGGGAAGGGATGGGGGTTTGGGCTAGTGCAGGTACAAGGCAGCAGAGAGAAGAGAAAGTTACCAAAAGGAACAAGTGGCAAAGAAGAAAAGATGACACGCAAACATAATGGCTACATACACGTCCACACTCCCTCTGGAGAGTGGAAACACGCATTCCCCAGTGTTGTCTGTTGTCAGTCGAACCATTCTAGGTTATCAACGACTTGTTGAAAACAATATGTGAGACGAGGACATGTGACCTTTTTTTTAAAAAAAATTAGGGTAGATGCCTGCAAAATACAAATCACCTTTAATCGATATTGCACCTCATAAGTTCTGTGTGATCTAGATTTCTGTTACGATGTACTTCGCAATAAACTATGCAGGTTACAAGGAGAGACAAAGGCATGTATGTCTAGGGGAAAGGTAGATATCGTCTATAGGGACATTAAAGGGACTTTTGGTGAAGAGAGAAGCAACTTTATCGATATCAAGGGATCAGGTGGCAAGTAGGTAAAGACAAGCGGAAACGTGGGAGGACTACACAAACGAAACAAGGAAGGGAAGATGAGAATGGGACACGAAACTGAGAGAAGAATTTCACAGAGCACTGAAAAATCTAAGTCGAAACAAGGCCCTGTGAGTAAACGACATTCCTTAAGAATTGCTGATATGACAAAACTAATCCACCTGCTGTGAAAGATATGTAAGGGACGAATTACCCCCAGGAAGAACGTAATAATTCTACTTCCAAGGATATCAGGAGCTGACAAATAGGAAATTTACCGAACTCTATCTTTAATATGGCATGGTTACAAAATACACCACAAAAACTATTTACAGACGATTGGAAAAACTGGCAGAATTCGATGTCAGGAAGATAAATATCGGTTCAGGATAAATGTACGAACACGTGAGGCAGCACTGAGCCTACGACGTATCTTAGAAGATAGGTTAAATACAGGCAAACCTGTATTTAAGGAATTTCACGACTTTGCGCTTTTTGCAAGGGCTGGAATACACTCTTTGAAATTCTGAAGACTGGACAGATTTCTGGGACCGAAATGTTGTCAACAGCTTGTACAGAAACCGGCGTTATAAAAGTCTTAGACAAGCAATAGCTGAGAATGGAGTGTGGCAAGGTTGTATCCTACTCCTGTGGTTATTCACTCTGTTCTTCGAGCAAGACGTAAAGGATACCAGAGATGACTTTGGAGCAGAAATAAAAATTTTCTGATCTGCCAGTGACATCGTAATTCTGTCAGGATAAGAAAGGAGGTACAGAATCAAAATGCAGAGAAGGGAAACTCATGGTACAACTCATCTAAAAGAAGGAATCACTTGATGGGAGACACTCTGAGGAATCAAGGAGTAGGCAGTTCGGTGTTAGAGGACTGGCAGGTATATTCTATGGAAGGACGGCTTTAGATGAATTCAATAAGCATGTTCACCTGTATAGTGGTTGTAGTACTTAATCGGAGTGAACAGACTTATACAAGATAGATTAACGTGGAGAACTGTATCAAGCCAGTGTTCGGAATGAAGACTACAACAACTGCACGAAAGGTGAACACTAATGCAGCTACCTCAGTAGCACATGCTTGTAGCTTGTAGCCGGCCACGGTGGTCTCATGGTTCTAGGCGCTCAGTCCGGAACCGCGGGACTGCTACGGTCGCAGGTTCGAATCCTGCCTCGGGCATGGATGTGTGTGATGTCCTTAGGTTAGTTAGGTTTAAGTAGTTCTAAGTTCTAGGGGACTGATGACCACAGATGTTAAGTCCCATAATGCTCAGAGCCATTTGAACCATTTTTTGTAGCTTATAACTGAGCTTGTAACTAAGGACGAAGAAGAATTAACACATCGTAGCGTAAAACGATATACTGGAGGAGAAACGAGCATTGTTTAGAGTGTCAAACACCATCTGTCAGCTGAAAACACAAATAATGAAATTCCTATTCAGTAAAAGCAGGAACCTGGATAAAACATGTCGCATACAATCCAGTTCACAGCACTTACAAGGGAAAGTTCTGAAGTGTCCATAAACATCTTGCTGAAGCTTGGTGAGTGTGCAGAGTGGGCAAAACAGTGGAACATGTACTTTTTTTGTTTCTGTCAAATTAATGCAATACAGAGTAGTGCAATAGCTACTTCTTTTTTTGTCCAGTTTAAAGTATAGGGGGTAAAACACAACCCAAGAGGAAATTTGGCATATTAGGTTTGGAGGCAATATCTTCAGAAGGACGATACATAAAAAACGTTTCCCATTTAAGAGTTGATATGAAACTAACGTTCTTGAAAACTGAATGATTGAAATTTGCAATAATCTCAATGTTGCAAAGTACCCCAACACCATTAATTAATTTGAAAAATGAAAGCTTTTGTCACAGCATACATTGAAGAAGCTTTCAAACCACATACCTCCATGAGTAATAAAGCTGGTTTCTCAAATCCATTTCTGTAAATCAAGCTGTTCACAATGTGTTTCCAAAGTTTTTTCAACATACCTAATTAAAATATGTAAACATTCATTATTAGTCGACATTTTTATTATACATTACATTCTAAATTGTTATTTCACATTGGGTTCCTTTTTGTTTGTTGGTTTTTTACTTTACCATTTCACAAAAGTGTTTTTTGTTCATTCAAAATAATAAGTAACTCAATATTATAATACAAAACATTATGGTTATGATACTCTGTAAACAAATGCTTGAAACATAACACTTTCTTACATGAACGAAATTTCTTCACATAACAAACATAACTGAGAATGAAAATAAATCAAAATTCAGCAGGATTTCAAATTATCACTGCGGGACCTCTAATTATCCAGACGTGTACATTGGTAAGCTTGGCAAAAAGAACTGATTTAATGTTAGTAACTGCAGGTTAATTATATACTGTCAAGTGGAGATTAACAACTAATCATTGAACAGAATTAGATCCGAAAATCTTCTTATAAAGTTATTCGAGCACCAAAAGCTGCAAACTCGTGGCTGTAGCTGTGCCATAGAACGCTTTGGGGTCAGCAGATGAACAAACTCCTCGTTCTGAGTTATGATGTTCTCCACAGTTCTTTCACAGTGACAGCCCTAAGAATGTAACAATACAAATTTTCCCCCTCACTGGGAAAGAAAATATCTTTCAAATCTATTTGTACTTGGTCAGACGTTTGTTTATTTGATTTCTTTGCTATCACAAGCAAATTTGCGGCTTCAAAAAGAGATTCTCGAATTCCTGGTCCAAATTCACCATTAGCTTCTTTTAAAACTATGTCTATGTGAAATAATGTGGTACAGAGTGATAAGAAAATGAGAAAAACAGGAAAGTCAACTAAATATTGTGTAGCGTCCATTATATTAAGGCTTATAATAATATCAGCTTAGAGTAAAACTCTCAACCATGAACTAATGTGTGCATAAAGAAACCATAGGTACGTTATGTTGTGACTTGGCAAGACAGCCAAGTCACTATGAGAGGAAGCCGAAAGGCACGCGTTAAGCTCACGCAGATTGGCGTGAGGACTGGAACAAGGTAAAGTAATTATCCTATAAAGAAAAGAACGTAGTTCTTGGAATATTTAACTTTAATCCACAATTGGAGAACATCGCTCTTGTTTAGACATTATTACACTGAATATAAACTGGTAATGGCGCCTTACTAGGTCGTAGCAAATGACGTAGCTGAAGGCTAAGCTAACTATCGTCTCGGCAAATGAAAGCGTATTGGTCAGTGTAGCTTCGCTAGCAAAGTCGGCTGTATAACTGGGGCGAGTGCTAGGAAGGCTCTCTAGACCTGCCGTGTGGCGGCGCTCGGTCTGCAATCACTGACAGTGGCGACACGCGGGTCCGACGTATACTAATGGACCGCGGCCGATTTAAAGGCTACCACCTAGGAAGTGTGGTGTCTGGCGGTGACACCACACGTTACATTCCAAACTTTTGCTGTGAATACTACATTCTTGATAACCATAGAAAGGACATGTGCCAGCCACAGAAGGTGCAAAACTGAACAAGGGAGAATAGTTCGAAATTTCTTGAACACAAATCGATTTAAAAAATTCATTTTCAATTTTGTTGTAATTGTTGCAAATATTCCATTTTAATATTTGGTGTCCAGATGGAAATAAATCGTTCAGTTACAGAAAATGTACAATATGGCTGATAAGTGTTATCACAAAATTGACTTGGAAAGACTGAATTACCCACATTTCTTGAATTATCCAATGGCGCACCTTCCAAATACAGCAAATGGGCAACGTAATACCCCATATGATAGAAATCACAAATTAAACGGACCAACAGCACGTCGTGGAAATAAGTGAACAGGCTTATGGCCCATATAATGGAGCCCTATACTGAATAGACTGACAGCTTTGCACCTATGATAACATTATACTGTACTACGCCTCGACAATACCCGAGCTACAATCCACATTAGACAAGTCAGTCATGCAATGTTCGAGATATTATCGCCTATAACATAGTACTATTGGGACATCTAGGCGTCAAACATACTAGACATGTGCTCCGTCACATTTTCTGTAAGATAAGTGATGTATCAAGCAGCACAATTACGATACTACTAGAAAAGTCAGACACTTAAAGCCTGGTTTTCTGTCAAATAATTTAAAAGAGTCTTTCATATGTCACATTTCGTGAAATCAGATGAAATGAGATGAAACAACGTCCGAAACGACACGTGTTTCGTCCAGGTGAAAACTAATCTACCAGACGCGCTCAGAAAGAACGTCCGCGCACATCGTTATTTTTTGTTTTATTATAAAGCAAGTGTCACGCCTGCTCTCTGGCGCGCTGCTAGAACAATATGTGAGCTGTAACTCCTTTAATCAACGCGTAGTTTGCATCACAAACGTTTCAGAGTGCCGCCCAAAGCGACACGCTAGCCTTTTACGACATAAAACTCTTCACATTCAAGTTTCATTGTTGCTTTTTAACATTTCTAATGGGCTAAAATATTGCACTCAATAAACTTATTAACGCAAAATCTGCTTTAATTTTACCTTCAATAAATGTTTCACAATGATGACATCAGAGCTTTTGTGTTCCAGGTGATGCTTTTATCTATTTAGACATTTCCTTTTTAGAGTAATAATCACCGTGGACAGAGCGCTTTAGATCTCCCTGTCACAGGAAGAAAAATTAAGTAGATAATAATTTTATTTCGCATACATTTTCCTTTTTATTGCTGCTAATGGCAGCATGATCTCCCAGTATCCAATAACATTACGGTTGTGATTTACTTAATTCCCGCATGATCAGCACATGTAACTGCCACGCGAAAGAACTGAAATAAATTTACGGTTTTGGCAGCAATTTTTTCTTGGTTAGAGGTATGGAACTGGGCGTGTTCAGCCTCGTGTTGGCAACTGAGGACTCCCGTGAATGAGAAGCAGTAGCTGCAAGATGTGGATATATGTGGGACGTAGGTACACATTTAGTACATGAAGAGACAATATTGTTAGCAAATATCTCAAAAGGTTCTAGACGTGTTTATTTCAGATTTTTACATGATGTTCTAATAAACAATCGGACATTCGTTCTATATTTCTTACATGTATATAATATATATTTAATATATAAAAAGGAAACCTTATAAGTAAAATCTAGAAAATATCTTGACCATATTACTCTATATTTTACACAGTAATCTGTTACACATTCTGAGGGTCGTAAGCTACACATCTTTTAAGCAAGAATACACAGATTTTTCTCTTAAATACTGGACCTCTGCTAATTTAAAACATTTTTCACCACTAAAAGAACAACACCTTTATTTCACACTCTGAATTTAAAAGGACAGGCAATAACCGTTTAGAGACGGCCCGAGCGGTTTAAGGCGCTACAGTCTGGAACCGCGCTACCGCTACGGTCCCAGGATCGAATCCTGTCTCGGGCATGGATGTGTGTGATGTCCTTAGGTAGTTAGGTTTAAGTAATTCTAAGCTCTTGGGGACTGATGATCTCAGCAGTTAAGTCCCATAGTGCTCAGAGCCATTTCAACCATCTGTCCGAACGTTTATTGCAGCATAATGTAAAAATGTTTATAAGTTAGTTTAGACGATGGCTCTTTGTTGCAAGATAAGCAGATTTGAACCACCATGATCGCTTCTCACATATACAAGTGATTTTACTTTTTGTTAATGTAATAAGTTTTTCCTAAACTTTTGAAGGTATGTCTTATGCAGATTTACAAGCAGTCGTCTTTCAGTGGGAAGATCTTCTGGCACATCCTTGTCAGCCATTGTGGAGCCACTCTAACAATAAGCCCTGTCAGTTGTAATCTTTTAGCTTCATTTCACACTACACTACCTCGTCCACTCTGTAATCATGAATGAGACTCACAAAACACTGGTGTAGTTTTTACAATATTTATTATCTGTTGTGGGAATCGTTTGTCGGCTGTTGCATCATCATGAGGGTGAAAGATGAGTATGTGCTGCATGAAATATTGTTGGATCAAAGATTTTAAAATAGCACATCTACCGAGTATATCCGTTTCCAGAGATGAAAAATATTTCCAGGGGTGAAAAAGGTTAATGTTAGCATTAAGAATGAAACAAGAGAGGTTATTTCATTGTAAATTGAATGCAAGATTATTTAATGAAGATGATATATGTGACAAATTAACAAATGAATGTTGAAAATTATAACTGTCGTACGCAGAAGATAACAACTCAACAGTAAACTTTGGTGGCGTATTCCAAAGATGTGGCTGAGCAAAATAATCTTGTCTTCAGTCTGTCCAAAATTACAAATAGATAAGATGTAATATAAAATTTGAAATTTTCCCGGCGTATCAACTGGTCAAAAAGATTTCGGGTTTGCAGCCGGTTGTCGTAAACTTCATTGCACGATATTTCGGTTGGACAACTGCCAGCCATCTTCAGGTGAGCCATCTCAGAAGAATTGTTCCATCTACACTTGAAAATTGCAGCACTTCTTTCTCCTATGTCAAGGGAGTGGGGGGATGGTATGACGTCAGCTAAGTTCGACTGGGTATATAAGGCTGCTAGTTCCCGGCAGGTGTCAAAATTTGAAAGCTTGGTGCCACAACAGCCGACGCCGCAGGAAATAACCGCACGACGTTCCGTGGTTAATTTCACGGAGAAGATTTTATACGATGCGACGCTGTCGGTTTTGGGCAAAGGTCTTACCTTTGCACCTACACCAAGTGCAGTACCTCTTGTAACTGGTCGGGCCTTCTGAAAGCTCCCCCTCAACGCAGTCATATAACCGCTGAAGAAAGGGCTGTACTAAGGAACCTTCGAGAAGATCCGGAAATAGTGGTGCTGAAGGCTTATAAATGTAACTCGTGGGTGTAAGAGGTGAGGTACTTAGGAGAGTCTCTGACCAGAGAGCAGTATGTCGTTAGTTGTTGCTTGTCGCTAATCTGCGCCAGTCTGCGCATGTCAACAGTGGTCTTGAGTACCGTAGTCTGCGTGAGTCGGCGGTAGTCGGCGCGTGTCGGCTGTCTACTCAGCTCGGGACTCTGGTCAGGACTCTGGAGGATGAGTATTGTTGTAGAAGGTAAAGAAGAAGCCTTGCGCATATCTAATAATTTATGTTAATTGTCATTTAATTTGTTTAAAAAATGCCCCAATAATAATTTTTATAATATAAAGTATTTTTTTTAAAAAAGCATCCATTTCAATTTAAAGATTTTATCAAATGAATAATTAACTCCTTTCACGAATCACAAAGCATGGGCCAGCATTGCACGGAGCTGTGCCGAAAATTTTTATGTAAGAGCAGATATATTTGCAGTTTTTATTGAGGTAAGAATTTTTGCTTCTTTTTTTATTCAGAATACGGGGCCGAGGTGCAGCGCTGCTGTCGTCATAAAATTTACCAGGTTACTGAATTTTCTTTATTATTTTGGTGTTTAGGAATTTTTCTGTTTCGATCTTAACATTAAATGAGAAAAAAACTTTGTGGGAACATTAAATGTGAATGCATTTCTGCACACAGATTATAAATGGGAGCCAATTTTGTTCAGAGGTTACAATATTAAAAAATTCATTTAATTAACAATTTTGTTGGGAGTTTACGCTTGGTTCAATTATATAAAAATTTCTGTGGGGAGGTTACGCATGGTTCAATTACATTAATAAATTTTGTGGGGAGGCTACACTTGGCGACATCCGGCCAGGATCGTATTTCTGTGTGAATCTTCTGAGAAGTAGTCATATATCTGCTCTTATTTACTTAAATGTAGGTTGCATTTGGCGCAACGCATTTACTAATTTGTCACTTTTTCTTTGACAGATCATCAGCCATTTGTAGCTCTTTGTTGTAACTGTGTTTGTTGCAATTTTGCATTGTTTTTGTTTCATTTTTGTGCTTAATTTTGATTTGTGTAAAAATGCCGCGAAAAACTGTTAACAGTACATCGCGATGTGTAATGAGTGAAATAGCCGACTCGAATAGTTTGACCGATAATACTTGCGACACTCAGTGTAATGATGATAATCCCCTAATTGTAGACAATCGGTGCCTACCGACCACTAGTAATGAATTTTATCCTTGTGATTAGCAAACAAATTCAATTGTGTCATCTGTTAATTTAACAGCCATTGATGACGTGGCACGTTCTGTTACAATGAGCGCTGCCCAGCTTGACACACCCGGGTTGCAAAATTTATGTAATGAACAGACAAATTTTTCTAACGAAAATGAAGTGTACTCAAAATACGACAGATTTATTTGATTCCGAGGCGGTATCTAACAGTGCACATCCGATTGGCAAACCTTTTCAAGAATCACAGAATGACCAAATGGTTACACAAAACGTGATAATTGCAGGTACGCCATCAAATAGCACAGAGAATAGAGTAGGTAAAATTGGCTTGGATCAAATTATGGCAATATTGCTACAACAGAATGAAAATTCAAAACAACGGAATGAAAGACAAGAGAACAATCTCAAACAACTTAGTGAAAATCTCAAACATCAAATTAATGAAAATAATGGAAATCTCAAACAACAAATTAATGAAATTAATGAAAAATTAGACAACAATTACAGACAGCTTAGTGAACAGATTACAGCCATTGCCGCGCTGTGTCATGATACTAAGGAACAATTACGTGAGGAAATTAAGGCTTGTGCTAGAAACAGTAGTGAAGAAATTAGATCTGTGGCACAAGAATTAAATAATAGACATGCAGATACAACTAAATTACTTAGAGACGAAATTAGTGCAGTCGGTAAGCAATGCTCTGAAAACGCAACACAGTTGCGCGACGAGTTTAAATTAATGTCAGGAGAACTTTCGCGCACATTGGATGCGAAAGTAGACGCGAAATTCGACCAACAGAACAGACAAATTGACGAACGTTTTAATCACCACCTACAAAACAGTGAAACGCGTTACCGTAAATTTATACAGGAACAGAATATAGCAAAGCGACAAGTCATGGAAACAATTACCGCACAGAGACCGGAAGATAAACGTAAATTGTTTACGAAAGCAAAAACATACGTAGACAACAATATTGCTACAGTATCAGACGAAATTAATACTATCAATCAGTTGAACACCGAATTACGTGATGAAATTTCCGATCTTATAACAAAAACAGACACACACACAGTAGACTTTCAGACAGTGACCGACAGACTTGAACAATCAGAACTAATACAGGATTCCGATGTCATCAAAGCAGACATTAAAAAATTGAACGGAACTACACGTAAAATACAAAAACAAATTAATGCTTGTGACACTAAAAATAATGATCAGGTAAAAATACTGACTGAAAAGTATGATGATTTGGCCACTCGTATTGATGTTATTGAAAGTAATAATGACAGCAAATCAGACGATACTTCACCGATTTCGTTTAATCAAACACGTGAATTCCAAAATTTACAGCAGACGATCAGTGAGACAGATTCGTCCAATAATACATTACGCAGAAAATTGTCAACTTTGCAGCAAGAAGTGACAGAGATGAAAAATGTTTCAGTCATTAACACGTCACAGTATACGGCACATTCCGAACATTTGTCACACTCACACAGCCAATATAATTTGGGTAATTTACAGAGAGTACGTGACTTAGATTCCGAACAGTCACAGACAAATAGATTCTCATACAATCCTGAACCTGTTCAGACGTACAGAGACGATAATTTTGATTATAAACATTTTCTATCAGTGAGAAAATTTAAAGTATTTAAAAATGACAGAACACAGATTCACCCATTGGATTGGATACAACAATGTAGCTTTGCCTTTCCACCGACTCGGCCAGTAACACATAAACTTGAATTTATTTGCAGTTTTTTGGAAGGCGAATGGGCAACTCGTATGAGACCGATCGTGAGACAATGCTACTCAGTAGAAGAATTTCAGAATGCTTTTCTGTCAGCGAATTGGTCGAAGACGACACAGCGCGGAATTAAGGATCAATTAATTAGTTTACTGAATTATGAGAACTCAAATTTTTCCACTGTAACGCAATTTTTTGAAAACATGGTCCAACAAAACCAGTACTTAAGTGAACCATACAGTAAATCTGCACTTATTCAATTATGTATTTCTAAATTACCACGATCATTGAGAGTGTCACTTTTAGCGGGTCAGCAGAAAGAAAATACTTCGGCATTCAGAGATCTGTTAAAGCTTTTGGAAGTGCAGCAATCAGATTATTCCTTTATAAACAAAAATTTTTCATATAATAACCAAGGTCAACAAACATACAGCAATTACGATCAGTTACACAATTTCAATAGCAAAGCTAATAGACGCTTCAGGAACGACAACCACCAGAACTTTAATAACAGACAAAATTTTAATTACCAGTATCGTCAAAATTATCAGCAACAGGAACCACATTTTGGTAACAATAGAGGTTTTTCTCCGCAACAGCAACAAAACCAACCGGTTAGCATACCTAACCAACCATGTAATGCACAAGGTCAACCAAGCTTTAATGTTTCGCCGCATACGCGTATAGCGTCGGCCCCAACAAATAGTAATGCACAGCAACAAGGAAACCAGTACATACAGAAAACACACTATTTCAATTCCTATCGCAATGCGCCGTATAGAAATGACTATCATGAGAGACGTAAAAGTAATGAGCACAATTTTCAGCGTACATTTAATAACAGTCGATCTTACCAACAGCAGAATCATCCGCAACCAGACAGTAGGTATCATCCCGAACGTAATACGTCAGGAAGACATAACAGAACAGTTCAAATAGGGGAAATGTCACAGCATCCTCCCGAAATTAATAGCACGTCAGATAGAATTTGACAAAATTCAGTACAGGTTGCATCTTCCAGTAACGTAAGCAATACTTTTGACACAGAGAATCATGTTCACGAAAATGTTATTACTTTTTACGACATCCGATACACTCTTTTGCAGGAAAGACAGTTGTTTAAAAAATCATTTCACACCCTGTCATCGAAGTAAAAATTGGATCATCGAAATTTTCAGCAGTAATCGATTCTGGATTACCTATGTCAGTTATAAATGAAGAAACTTTCAACGAGTGTAACAAAGAGAATACCTATCCCACGTTACCATTGGGCAAAACGAAAGTAAAAGGAGCAGTATCTAGTAAAGGAGTAGATGTAAAATTACAGACACATTTATCATTTTGTATTGCAGGTCATACATTTCACTCAAATTTTTGGATTGTTCCCTTATTGACGACAGACGTTATTTTAGGTACGTATTTTCTGGTACAACACGACGCAATTATTGACCTTCAAAACTCCTATTTGATGTTAAAGGATGAAAATATACAACTGGCTTTAGAATTTCAGCATTCTTTATCTGCAGAAGAACAAACAATTAATCGTACAGAGGTCATTTCCGCATCACGTGACATAGACTGTCATTCCACATTGTTCACAGACACGTACGTACACAACTATAATACTCCAGACGAAGCCGACTATGACGTTATACAGATGATTTCTGATAGAGTTAAACAGAGCAGTGCAAATACAGACGACGAACGCACACAACCACGAAAAATTCTTTTACAGCAAGCTCCAGTTTTTGACAACGTTCCTGGTACTATGTCCGGTTTTATGTATGAATTTCAAGTTAAACAGCACGACACATTTAAAGCCAAACATTATCCCATTCCGTATATTCACAGAGAACAAGTTAAGAAAGAATTGCAAGCCATGCTTGGCCAAGGAATTATTGAACCGGCAGTTAGTCCGTACATAAATCCACTCCATATTGTTAAGAAAAACGATGGTTCACTTCTCCTCATACTTGATTCGCGTCACAACAACGACATTATTACTAATGAAACGGATCGCCCACAGACACTAGAAGAACTTCTACAGAAATTTCATGGTACTGCTATTTATTCCACATTAAATTTGAAATCGGGTTTTGGCAAATTCAACTCCATCCGGACTGCAGAAAGTACACGGCTTTTCTCTGTTTTGGTGACTGTTATCAATTTTGTAAATTACCGTTCGGTTTAACTATTTATTCAGCAGCATTTATTCGTGGTTTGAATACAATACTTCCGACAGAACTTAAAGACAAAATTACAACGTATGTAGACGACATTCTTATTGCAGAAGCTAACTGGTCTGAACACAATCTGATTCTTGAACAACTGTTACGAACTTTTCGTGCACAAGGACTCACAGTTATTCTCAGTAAATCGCACTTTGGCAAGACTTCTATAAAATTTCTTGGACATGTAATTTCAGCAGAGGGCATTGCGCCTGACCCGGAAAAACTTCAAGCTTTACATGACATTACTGTTCCTACGACGGAGAGACAACTACGTAGCTTTTTGGGTTTAATTAACTTTTTTCGTAAATTTATTCATTACTCTGCTTTAGACACCCCTAGATTATGTCAATTGACAGGTAAAATCACTATTTGGTCCTGGGATAAGCAAGCATACTCTGAATTTGTGAACCTGAAAGAAGCTTTGTTGAATGCACCACTTTTATCACACCCAGATCTTAGAAGAAATTTTTCCATTGACGCCGACAGTTCTAACACCGCTTTAGGCGTACACATTTTTCAGGAAATTGAAGAAGATGACACTACAGTAATTAAAAATATAGCCTTTGCGAGTCGCATTCTGTCCCCTGCTGAACGCAATTATTCTGTTACAGATCTTGAAACATTATGTGTTGTATGGGCATTTACGAGATTTCGGCATTTTCTTTATGGAAGACACACTACCGTCTACACAAATCATAGAGCTATACAGTTCTTACTTTCGGCTAAATTTACACACGATGGATTAAGCAGATGGAAACTTTATTTACAGGAATTTAATTTTACAATTGTTCACATTCCCGGCACACAAATTATTGTAGCAGACGCACTATCCCGTTCTCTCAGCAACAATCAGCAAGACATTGCAACCAACTTCTGCAAAGCAAATTTCAGCGTCATGTACATTCAACAAGTTGCATTTGAAAATTTCATTTCGTCGTCATTACAAGACATAGCACAAGAGGAAAGTAAAGACAACGTATGAAAAGAAAGTAAACACCTTTGGCAAGATAGGAATAATGTTATCATTACAAACCATTACACTGTACGCAATAACATTCTGTTTCGCCGCTCTCACCCTGACAGCAACAATTGGTTATTATGCATTCCTGACGAACTTGTTAACAAATTAATCCGGTATACTCATTTAAGATACGCACATTACGGAGCCAGAAAATGTTTTCTTATACTGAGACAGAACTGTTACTTTACCTACACGGAGAAACATATTCGACGACTTTTAGCGTCATGTAAAATCTGCCAGAAAGCTAAGTCAGATATGACTTCATTTATTCCTCCATTACATCCCATTGTACCTGTTAAATTGAGACACATGGCCGCTGTAGACATTTTTGGTCCGATTTCCACAACTAATAGAGGTTTTTGCTACATCTTTGTCGCTGTTGAACTCACTTAAAAATTTGTTACCTTTACTCCGTTACGCCAAGCTACTGCTAAAACTGTTTCGAAAGCATCTGTAAAACATTTTCTATTTCATGTAGGACATGTATTGAAAGTAATTTCCGACAATGGATCACAGTTTCGATCTGCTATATGGAGACGTATGTTACGAGCTAGAAACATTTCTCCGATCTATATATCCTGGTATCATGCTTCTTCGAACCCTTGTGAACGATTAATGAAAGAAACTGGTAAACTGTGTAGAATATACTGCCATAAAAACATATTGATTGGGACACACACATACTCTCATTCCAGGATGTAATTAATTCCATACCAAAGAAATCTACTATGCTATCTCCGTCTGTTATGCTGAAAAATGTTGAACCACCTAACAAAATTAAAGAATTAGTAACCTTTCCTACATCTCGTCGACTACGACACCATGAAATAATTGACATTGTGCTGAACAACATCAAACATGCCGCAGAGCGCCAGAGAAGACAGCAAAAACAGGTTTGTACACGCTGTGACTTTCACATTGGACAGAAGATATTAGTATGCACACATTACTTATCTAATAGAGGAAAAGGTAGGTGTAGTAAATTTGAGCTTCTATATGCAGGTCCATATCGAATTCGCAGCATTCCTCACCCCAATGTAGTACACGTCGAAACTTTAAGAACCAGAAAAACCAAAGGGAACCACCACATCTCCAACGTCAAACCTTTTATTGAATGAATATACTTTATGATTTATCACACTGTAATGCCATTTGTTGATTTTTTTATGACCACTTATGCCATTATATTCACATGAACACTTACTGATGATTGTCGTATTTTTTCTTGGCAAGTGCTCCGCAAGGTAAGGTTAGCAGGTCGCTTTTCTTGTCGTTGCACATTAGACCGTGTACATTTTTCCAAATAAACTTACACATTATATGACCACTTATGCAATTATATTTATGTGATTACTTACTGATGATTATCGTATTCTTTCTTGGCAAGCGCCTGGCAAGGTAAGGTCGCAGGTCGCTCTTCTTGTCGTTACGCATCAGACCGTGCACATTTTCCATTTTTCATGTATGTATGATTGTTTTCCTGTTTTGTTTGTATGCAGTATGTAATCTTTCAGATACAACAAACACCAGTTGACTTTGACATTTTGCCTTATGATATCTGAACATCGTGACTATTTTTACATTTTTTGCTGCTACATTGTGATATTCTGTGTACGTTTTTGCATCTGAACACTGTCAATGTTTTTGACATATTACGTTTTCTGTCATGCTACGCTGTATGCTCAGTTATATCACTAGAAACCAGCTTTTATTTAATGGGTATATGATTTAAATGCAAGACATTAATCATTGTTCATTATTTTCAGAAAGAAATACAAAAAAACTACATTATACAGAAATGGGAATTTCACCTTCGGAATGACCGAAAGAAGGTAGAATACCTCGTCACGAAGAGTAAATGGGTCAGAATTAACAAGCATTAACAAGAATATACTATACACATCGTATGATAGCAGTCTTAACTAATTTTTTCTTTCAGAATACGAGGTGATTGATGCAGACTGACAGACAGAACTACACATCTTAGTTTTAGTGATGAAATATGCTAGAAATAAGGAATTCTATACTATGAATAGTTATATAATGAATAATGAATTTTCTTTAGTGTAGATGATACTGAATGGTGATGAATAATGATGCAGAATATGGTAATATGGATAATGAAGTTTTTCTTTAGAGGTGATGATAATAATGGAATTATGGTGATATGGATAATGAAGTTTTTCTTTGCAGATGATGATAGTAATGATAATGAAGTTTTTCTTTGCAGATGAAAATAATGATAAAGTTTATATATTTACTGTTAGTTAAGAAATGCTATGTAGTTATTTAGGTATTTGTTGCAGTTCGTTTTGACAGTATGTCTTATGTCGCATGGTATGATGACTGAAGGTTTTGGAAAGGACAGCTGGACAACATTTATATATTTTTTTATACATCTCAATACCTGCTAATTCGATGTTCACTACTTTTCAGCATAATATGCGTTTCTTCTTTCAATTTAATAATTCATTTTGTATTTTTTCCAGGAGAAACTATTCATGAAATTAATGTGCTATAAGCAGTTAGTCATTAAATCTGTTCTAATACTTGCATTTTTTTTGCCCATTTGTGTGTATCATTCATGAATGTGATCGCATTTACTCTATTTCTTTCATAACCTTGCTACAGCTGACTCATGACGAATGACGTTATTAATCCTTATTTCCAGCAATACGTGAAAAGGTAAAATATTTTCATGCGCCAGCAATTAATTATCGATCCCAACGCAATGCATTGCTAGCAAAAAAAAAAAAAAAAAAATTATTGCCAGTCCCAACTATTACCAGTATACAACCAAATAATGCTACCAGTTTAAGATATATTTCTAGTTCTAAGTATAATACAAATTTCTCTGTTGTATTGAATCCATTATCTCTATGTATTAGTCGACTACAGACCTTGAGTAATAGTTACAGTGTGTTACATTTTAAATATGTCCTATGTCACTTGAATGATGAGTTCTGAGTAATACTGAATGATGACTTATGCATTAATGCTATTCCAATAATTAACTCTTGTTTTTAATGATGACTTCCGAATAATACTGAATAATGTTTTGTAAAACTATATGAATACTTTGTAACTGGCCAATGAGTGCCAATAATTACTGCAATCAGATGAGTTATGAATAGTGTTTTGTAATATTCAATATTTGCTACATGTTTAGTAACTGGCCAATGAGTGCCGATAATTATTTTTAAATATGTCATATGTCACTTGAATGATGAAAAATGTTTGGTAATATTCAATACTTGCTGACCAACGAATGCCACTGTTTCTTATATTTTCAATTTATATTATGTCACTTTCATGCTATATATATGAATTAGCTCCTGTTTTGAATGATGACTTCTGATGATTTGTATCTGGCCAATGAGTGCCAATGTTCTCTATAAACAAATAACTTATGAACATTATTCTGTAATACTTCATACATGGTACAGAAATGTTCAGTAACTGGGCGTGAGTGCCACGAATTACTTAAAATCAGTTAAGAGACTAGTGTAATTATAAATCATGATTGGCATAAGATTTAATGTCCTTCACCTTCTGACCTAATTACCAGAAATTACTGCAATATCCGTTTGTCCTGTTTATCCTCATGCTCATGGAGCACTGTATTTGGTTTTTGCACTAATTCTACGTTGGTGTACATTACAAGAACGTGGTGTTGACACGACATGCTGTCCACCACCTTGAGCAATGGAGATATTATTATGGTCCCACTGTTTGGTGTACCTAATGTACTACCAAAATGATAACATGGAATATTAATACGACATTTCAGTGTTTTGGCTACACTGATTAATACTTCAGGGAAAAGATCTTCAGATTGTCTGACTTAGTGTTGTGCTTCTCTGGAAAGATATGGACTTTCAGTGCAGCTGCGTGCAACCTAATGTGCTACAACCATGACGCAATCTTTCCCATTCCTTTCCTCGTTCTTGTAAAACGGTAAACACTTATACAGTGCGTTTAAATTCATGTAAATTGATAAAGACATATACAGTGCGTGTGCACTTTATTTCACTCAATGATATGTTATGTAAAAATGCTACAGACTTATACAGTGCATGTGCACTTTATTTCACTCCATGATATGTTATGTAAGAATGCTAAAGATTTCTACAGTGCGTGTGCACTTTATTTCACTCCATGATATGTTATGTAAAAATGCTAAAGACTTGTACAGTGTGTGTGCACTTTATTTCATTTTTTTAGGGTAATCAGTTCTTGTAAAATACTAAAGACTTTTACAGTGCGTGTGTACTTTATTTCACTCCTTGATATGTTTATTTGTTGTAAAATTGCTAAAGAGAACTACAGTGCGTGTGCACTTTATGTCATCTGTTAATATGATTTGTACTCATTCCGTATACTTTGTGACTTCCTGATATGTTCTGTACTCAGTGCATGTGCACTATATTTTATTTCATCTTCTGCACTTATATATATGTATATATTCTGTGGTTGTAAACTTAGTTAATTAGGAAAAATTTGTTGCTCATGGCAAGTCCAATTGACTCACCATCGCTGCCAAATTTTTGCCCCCCGAGTGTAGGGTTATGTAAGAGGTGAGGTACTTAGGAGAGTCTCTGACCAGAGAGCAGTATGTCGTTAGTTGTTACTTGTCGCTAGTCTGCGCTAGTCTGCGCGGGTCGACAGTAGTCTTGAGTAGTCTGCGTTGAGTCGGTGGTAGTCGGCGCGTGGCGGCTGTCTACTCAGCTCGGGACTCTGGTCAGGACTCTGGAGGATGAGTATTGTTGTAGAAGGTAAAGAAGCAGCCTTGTGCATATCTAATAATGTATGTTAATTGTCATTAAATTTGTTTAAAAAAATACAATAATAATTTTTATAATATAAAGTAATTTTTTGTAAAAAAAGCATTCATTTCAATTTAAAGATTTTATCCAATGAATATTTAATTCCTTTCACGAATCACAAAGCATGGGCCAGCATTGCACGGAGCTGTGCCGAAAATTTTTATGTAAGAGCAGATATATTTGCAGTCTTTATTGAGGTAAGAATTTTTGCTTCTTTTTTTATTCAGAATACAGGGCCGAGGCGCAGCGCTGCTGCCGTCATAAAATTTACCAGGTTACTGAATTTTCTTTATTATTTTGGTGTTTAGGAATTTTTCTGTTTCGAACTTAACATTAAATGAGAAAAGAACTTTGTGGGAACATTAAATGTGAATGCATTTCTGCACACAGATTATAAATGGGAGCCAATTTTGTTCAGAGGTTACAATATGAAAAAATTCATTTAATTAATAATTTTGTTGGGAGTTTACGCTTGGTTCAATTATATAAAAATTTCTGTGGGGAGGTTATGCATGGTTCAATTACATTAATAAATTTTGTGGGGAGGTTACATGGGTTGTATTTGGAGAAGATGTATAGCCTTCTTAGTGATACTATGTATCGGAGAATTGATCAAGATCCAACAGCACGTGTGCAAGGGAAGACGTGTGCACTTTTGAACTCTTCCTCGCTAGCTCCAGAGACTATCAAGCGATTAAGACCACATGGCAGGGTACCACCGAGAATGTATGGTCTTCCTAAAGTGCATAAAGAAGGTCTGCCTTTACGGCCTATAGTGAGTAATATTGACGCACCGACATATGATTTAGCCAAACATCTAGCTTCTTTGTTGAGTCCATTTGTTGGCAAATGTTCACACCATATACGGAACTCTGCTGATTTAATTAAAAGACTGGGGGCTCTCCACTTAAGTAGGTAGGATCTTCTGGTGAGTTTTGATGTAGTTTCCCTTTTCACGAGCCGGCCGGAGTGGCCGAGCGGTTCTAGGCGCTACAGTCTGGAACCACGCGATCGCTACGGTCGCAGGTTCGAATCCTGCCTCGGGCGTGGATGTGTGTGATGTCCTTAGGTTAGTTAGGTTTAAGTAGTTCTAAGTTCTAAGGGACTGATGACCTCAGAAGTTAAGTCCCTTAGTGCTCAGAGCCATTTGAACCATTTTGAACCTTTTCACAAAAGTACCTCTTGCGGATTCCATGATTCTAATTGGTCAACAGTTTGAATCGGACATTACTGCTTTGTTCCGACATACTCTTTCCTCAATTTATTTTATGTTTAACCAGGAATATTTTGAACAGTTTGACGGTGTCGCCATTGGCAACCCTCTGTCTCCTCTGGTGGCTAACCTCTTTATGGAGGATTTTGAGGAGAGAGCACTTGAATCAGTAAACCAACTGTTTTCTGTAGATACGTCGATGACACTTTCATTGTGTGGCCCCACGGAGAAGAAAAATTAATGGAGTATTCTCATCATCTTAACTCCACCCATGAGAATATTGAATTTACTATGGAACAAGAGGAAGATGGCTCCCTCCCATTCTTGGATGTTTTGGTTAAACGGAAGAGTGACGGCACTGTGGGACATTCTGTCTATCGCAAGCCCACTCACACTGATTTGTATTTACATTCTTCAAGTTGCCGTCACCCATCCCAGACCATGAGTATACTTAAAATCCTTGTACACAGGGCATACACAGTGTCGGATGCAGAGAATTTGCCTAAGGAACTGGCACAATTGAGGTCGGTGTTGAGAGACAATGGGTACTCGACCCAGCAAATAAACAGGGCCTTCTCAACTAGAGCCAGGAACCGGGAAGTGGATAAAGAGGAGGACGCGCCAGCCAAGTCCCTAGCTTTTCTTCCCTTTGTCGGAATTATCTCCTTCAAGATAGCAAGCGTTCTTAATCGTTTTAATGTGAAAGTGGTTTTTCGTCCGCCTTCTAAGATTTCGGATTTTCTGGGATCGGTGAAGGATGATTTGTTACTGCGGAAGGCGGGAATTTACAAAATGCCGTGTCAGTGTGGTATGGCCTATATAGGACAGACAACGCGTACAGTGGAAGAGCGTTGAACAGAACATCAACGTTGCACTCGCCTACTGCAACCCAGTAAGTCTGCAGTTGCGGAACATTGTATTTCTAACGGACATTCAATAGAGTACGACAAAACTTCGATTTTGGCCACTGCAAAAACTTTTTGGGACTCCATTATCAAAGAATCCGTTGAAATACGCATTGTGGAAATCTAATGAACCGTGACAGTGGTTATCAATTGAATAACGCATGGAATACCGCCATCTCTGAAATTTGCTCGAGGCGAAGACGCCAGAAGGCGTCGATAGCTGCGGCCAGCGATAATACCGACGGCTTCTGATTACTGCAGTTCCACCACCGAGGGCGCTGCCGCTGGTCGGTGTGGCCCTTCCGTCTCCGCAATTGCAACGCATGCGCGGTAGTACTATCAGCGCACTATATAAGCTGGAGCGGAGAACGTCTTCGTCAGTCCTTGACCGGCTCACCAGAAGATGGCTGGCAGTTGTCCAGCCGAAATACCGTGCAAGATATAATAGTGATATGAAGCAGATTAGTGAAGCAGTTGAGGTTATAGAAAGTGATGTATGAGATTATGAGCAGTATATGCAGTCAGAAGTACGATTAAGTTAGCTCTGTCAGATGGATAATCTTAGTACTGAATTACCAGATAAAGTTCCCTTACTCGCCGCTTCTATATGCAGACATTATCTTTATTTCAGTTACTATTAAAAATTGTGATACAAAATTGTACTATGTAAAATCACACTTGCATTACTCACTTTTTTAGTGTCACTATTTCACCTGATCTAATTGTAATTGAGGACCTATTGAAGATAACATTATTCTGTTGAGCCCCATCTTTGGAATGTGTCACCGAAGCATATTTTTCAAGTGTTTTCATCTCTGTACAACTGTTGTAATTTGCCTATAATTCATTAGGTAATGTGTCACATATTTCATCCCGTTAAACAATCTTACATCTCATTTACAATGAAATAATCCCTCTTGTTTTGTTTGTAATTCTAGCACTGAAGTTTTTCATCTCCGAAAATGGAGATACTCGGTAGATCCACCAGTTTAATATCTGTGATGTAACAAAATTTCAATGCACCACATACTTACCTTTCTAGCTGGTGATGGCGAAACACCCAAGACCTATTCTTGTAACAAATAATAAATATTGTAGAATATTACACCTGCGTTGTGTGAGTTTTATTGATAAGGTATAATTTATACTACCAAGAACTGAAGAGTCAAAGAAAATGGTACACCTGCCTAATGCCGTGTCGGGTCCCCACTAGCACGACTTGGCATGTACTCAACTAATGTCTAAAATAGTGCTGAAGGGAACTGACACCACAAAAAAAAAAAAAAAAATCCGTAAGAGTACGAGCAAATGGAGATCTCTTCTGAACAGCACGTTGCAAGGCAACCCAGATATGCTCAATAATGTTCATCTCTGGGGATTTTGGTAACCAGCAGAAGTGCTTTAACTCAGAAGAGTGTTCCTGGAGCCGCTCTGTAGAGGTTCTGGGTGTGTGGAGTGTCGCACTGTCCTCCTGGAATTGCCCAAGTCCTTCGGAACGTCAATGGACATGATTTGAGGCAGGTGATCAGACAGGATGCTTCCGTACATGTCACCTGTCAGAGTCGCTTCTAGACTTCTCAGGGTTCCACATCGCTCCAACTGCACACGCCGCGCACCATTGCAGAGCCTCCACCAACTTGAACAGTCCCCTGCTGACATGCTGGGTCTATGGATTCATGTTCTCTCCATACCTATACAAGTCCATCCGCTCGATACAATTTGATACGAGACTTGTCCGACTAGGAAGCATGTTTCAAGTCTTCAACGGTCCAATGTCGGTGCTGACGGGCCCAGGAGATGCGTAAAGCTTTGTGTCGTGCAGTCATCAATGATTGACGAGTTGGCCTTCGCTTCCGAAAGCACATATCGATGATGTTTCGTTGAATGGTTCGCACGCGGACATTTGTTGACTGCCCGTCATTGAAATCTGCAGCAATTTGCGGAAGGATTGCACTTCTGTCAGGTTGAAAGGTTCTCTTCAATCGTCGTTGGTCCTGTTCTTGCACAATCCTTTTGCGGCAACAGCGATATCGAAGATTTGATGTTTTACCAGATACCTGATATTCACGGTACACTAGAGAAATGGTTGCACGGGAAGATGCCCTACCTCAGAAATGCTGTGTCCCATTGCTCGTGCGCCGACTGTAACACCACGTTCAAATTCATTTAAATCCTCATAACCTGCCATTGTAGCAGCAGTAACTGATCTTACAACTGCGCCAGACACTTGTTGTCTTATGTAAGCGTTGCCGACGCTAGAGCTGTCCTCTGCCTGTTTAAATTTCTCTGTATTTAAATACGCATGCCTATACCACCTTCTTTGACACTTCAGTGCATGCACGTTACGTAGAAATATTGCGTGTAAATGATGGAAATTATATTGTTATAGAGGACAGTACCTTGGCGTCCTCTTCTTCTAGAAGGTGAAACGGTTGCGAGTGCAGTTAAAGGTCGCCAGATTCTATATTTTCTCCACTACAGGGTGCACACGCATAAATCAGCCAGATTCTGCGCTCTATAATAACGACATGTTCTTATTAACTTCGTGTGAATCAATAATATAATCTGTAGTAATCGCTGACTAAATGAAAGGACACAAAGTTTAGACTTGTTTTGTGACATCCGGACATAACAGACATGGTAATAGTGGGAAGTGTATCGAGGGAAATCGGCAGAGGGATGCATAGATCCAAAAAACAACTGAGGACACTGGATTTAAGCACTGCTAATCCATGAAGAGTTGGGCACAAAAGAGGAAGTGCTGATGGACTACGCCACATTAATCAAAAGACTGGCGATGGAAAGGAAACACGCTATTGGTTTTACGCGAAATCCTTTCTCTCTAAACTACATAGAATACGCAGTTTGAAAGCTCGCCCATAACGAAATTAGATCATAGGAAACGAATGGATAAAGGGACCAAATTGTGATTTTGTCTTAAGGGAAGCCATACCATACTTTGTCCTTAGTACCTGGCCCTTTGAAGACCTCTGGACAAGAGAAATCTGCTAGTTTCAAACATAGGCCTTAACCTGTTGAAGAAATTTCTGGGAATATACATTTGGATCAAAGCACTGTATAGTAGTGAAACATGGAGTATGGGCAAACTAGAACAGAAGAGTATCGAAGCATTTTAGCTGTGGTGCTACAGAAGAAAGCTGAAAACTAGGTGGACTGATAAGGAACGAAATGCGGAAAGGAATGTATGGAAAACGCTGCAAGAAGAGGGTACAGGACGACAGAACATCTGTTAAGACCTCAAGGAATAACTTACATGCTACCAGGGGAGGGGGGGGGGGCGGTTGTAGTAGATAAAACCGTATAGGAAGAGAGAGACTGGAACACATCGAGCAAATATTTGAGGACATAGGTATAAATTGGTACGTGAGACGAAAAGATTTGCACAGGAGAGGAAGTCGTGGCAGACCACATCAAATCAGTCAGAAAATGATATATGTCTTATGTCCAGAAATGCATGGTTTCCACACTAAAGACCATTTATTCAGTCATACGTTGTTACAGAGCCCGCGGTCTAATACACGCTGTACCGTGCAACCACAGTTACAGTATGTGATGAAAATGGTTTCGATGTGCCTAACTCATGCGTGTATGCGCACACTTTCTCATCGGCCAGGCAGCATTCGAATAACGCCAAAGGCAGCGCTCCAGTGTCTCCACATCTCTGCATACATGATACTTCTGAAATGGCCCCATATCCAGAAATCGTGGATGGCTCCCAGAACCAGCAGTAGACCTGAATTAGCATTCGAGTGTGGATCTGCCGTGCATTATATCTGAAGCAATGTTTGGATGCGAATACACGATATGCCAAGTCCGGGATAGAGTTCTAAGGTGAATCCGACACGCACAATATACAGAGTAATGTTGGGATGTGGATCCACACTATACCACAACCGAGCTACCGTTTGAGCATGACTCTGCTATAAACTATATATCCAGATCGATGTTCAGAGGCGGGTCCACCACACATCGTCTCTGGGATAGGTGGACCACCCACGCATTACATCTGAAGACGTGTTCTATGTTCGAATCTGGTTCCACCAGCGGGAGGACTGGGTCCTGGGAGCCATCCACGACACATGCACATACGTAGACATACAGAAAACAGAGCAAACGCACTACAAATGTGGAATAAGTGGGTGGAGGCAACTGGACGCAATCGAGTACAGTGCTATACTACGCACTGCATTTGCACTAGGTCTTGGCAGCTGTACTACACTTACAAACAATTTTAGATGACGGAGCGAGAAGTCATGTCATGATCATATGGGTAGAAGTGACATAAAGTAGACAATAGAATAGCGAAAAATGACGGAAAATATAAATTGAGGGAAATTACACTGAAATGCGGGGAAATTGAGGAAGAAATTGCGTGTCTTCTTGATGACACAGAACAATTCTTGTATATGGGAACAAGTATGCAACAGCAAGAGCAATCCGAGTAAAAGTTGACATGGAAGCGAAGGGAACAACGGAAGGTCACCTTTTTCCGTCGAGTTAGCATTCTATTGTATTTCTATTGAGGTAACAGTGATACACCGGAATTGACTACTGTATTTGACGCTTTTCAGGAAGACAGAGAACCATCTGTCTCTAAACTTATTTGCATCTGCATTAAAGAATGACATAGAGTGGATGGCGTGGTCGGTTGAGATGAAGTGGCAACGATGAACGATTTAATGGTAGCCTGACGATGCATTCCAGAGGGAGAAGTTGCTGTAGGTGATTTGATCATTTTTCATGATGTTCTGTCAGGATGCATCAGTTGTGTGACATAACCTGCATTCGACTCACATACAACCACATGTTCTGTATATGTTTTAGAGCACTTTCTAGTTGCGATCATTAACAGGAAACCTGTCGGTCATCAGAGGCGTTCCATCCCATGTGTTATGAAACATGGCCATCCTGTTTCGACATATTCCTCTAAACGAACAAAGATTTATGCAATGTACTCCATCTCCCCTCTCCCATGTTGGGTGTAAAATCAAAACTTGAGTTTCATAACTAAGTTGATTCTAAATTAGCGTTAGGTTTTGTGAGACACAGCAATCACCATGTATACATCTGCTTGACTGATGTCCTGCTTACAAAGTTGTTGGTGGCATGTAATTGTAATTTCACATGTTGAGCGCTGGTGCTATGCGTTTATCTGTTTCCTTGTAAGAGGTATTCTCCGTTACTTAAGATCATTTTCTGTAGGACTGATGTGGGCATAGTGTAATTTCTGAACCGTGATCGGATGTTAACAGACGACGCTATACACCTCTGGAAAGCTATATTGTGCCCGTATCACACAGAATCGATATTTTAAGGAAGTAGTTTTTTCCATTTTACAGTTTGTTACCATAGTTTTCGTAGAGAAACCGACAAGAAGGATGAATGTCGTGAACTGGAAATATATTTCTTACATTGGAATATTAACACCGTTACATTCCATATGACTAATAGGTCGGAAACTGGAGCGATCTGACATTATAGCGTGATTTAATTGCAGAACCTTTATGCTCCCTCTTACCGATACCTACCAGGTATTGATCCCAGACTCTAGAACAATACTTTAAAATTGATAACGTAGTTGATTTACCTAAAATGCTTCGAACTCCATCTTTCTGGAGCTAAATAATGCATAAAAATCGCCCGTTTCTTTTTCTTCTTAACCATATACTATTACATCACAACATATTCAAATATGTTATTATACACCGATAAGAAGTCCTAATCTTCTCAACACGGGCGCATCTGGAGAAATATTGTGTACTAGGATGGGTGAGGACTTAGCTAGCTCCATTCATTCAAATGGCTCTGAGCACTATGGGACATAACTACTGTGGTCATCAGTCCCCTAGAACTTAGAACTACTTAAACCTAACTAACCTAAGGACATCACACACATCCATGCCCGAGGCAGGATTCGAACCTGCGACCGTAGCAGTCGCGCGGTTCCGGACTGTGCGCCTAGAACCGCTAGACCACCGCGGCCGGCGCTCCATTCATTTAGGATATCTGGAATGTAGTGGTCTACTTCTGGTCGGGTGCAGATTAAATCGGTAACGGGGCTGCAGGGTGGGCTGATCAGAGACAACGCGATAGAGCCTTTCAGTCTCCAGTTTTATCCTAGGACTGCGAGAATGATCTGCGACACCCATTCATATAGAAATAGATCGAAATTAAGCACTATGCTCCATGAGCTAGAAATATGTATAGCACTGCCTGGTATACTCTGATGATTAATTAACAGTGAATGGTTGTACTGCACAGTCAGCTGACTACATTCGTAATGATACTCACAAGGTAGAGAAGGGGCGGTTTAGCAATTATACTGAAATTGGGAAACATGCTTTCGCACCATTGATTAGAGTTGAAATTACTGTAAAATTGCTAAAATTGTTTGCACTATCAACTGCGATGCTTATTATTACAGTACATTGATGGTGTCTTTTCCATCCCATCCATCCACTGGTACGCTCTTGGTTACCACATAATGACTGACTGATACCGATTGTTTGAGATGGAGAAATAGTTTTAGTGGAGGGGCAACACCTTCTTTTGTGAATGACTTTTATTTAAAATCATCCAGTGTGTGTGTTGTGTTATGGTAGCAGCAGTAACAACATGACTTATACCATGCGACGTCTAGTTTTCTGTGACAAGCAATGGATTGGAACATCTTAATGTCAGTTTAGAACCTGACAGAGACCTCAGAGTCGTGGCGGAAAAAGCAAAATGTATGGCAATGCAGAAAGCGTGTCACAGCAGAAAAAAAAACAATGTTTCAAACAACGATACAGGGTCACAAGAGGGTCTCTTCGACTTACAGTATAGTTTGTAGGGTACGGTCATCCTCCTACAGTACAGACGGTGCAACTTTACACTGGTCCGTGCAATGGATCAATAGCTGTATATTTAATAGGATCGTCACATGCGCTCGATGCCAGCATGCAGACAGTATTTGTTTTCGATATATGGGAGGAGAGAGATGTGGTAAAAATCTTACCAGGTTGTCTGTCAGATGAAGTTAGTGGAGCTTCTAAAGTTTGTAATTTTTCTCTGTTGGATGGGGCAGAATGACGAAGATAGTATGTTCGGCTGATAGATGTGAATGGGCCCTGAGGGGCGCAGATCTGCTTCAGGCAGCAGTACTTGAACGTAGTTTGGAGACGCGCCACAATGCAGTAGCAAAATCCTCGTCCTCCACCTAGTTCCCATACTGTCTTTTATAATACCTCGTGTTGTAGGAGCGGGCTTCGGTTGGCGCTTACCTTAAACATTGTGCATTATTGGCAGAACTACAACAACATGTTCCCATTTTCACCGAATGGTCAAAACAAGGATCTGTCAGTGTAACTCAGGTCACTCTGTTTCTATATGGATTGCAGGAGGTGGTGGATATATTTCTCTCTGACTTCTGCTCTGTTCTGTCTTAAATTGGAATGGTCACATGCACAAAGCGGCAGAAATGGCAGCAGTTGCTGGAGGCATAGGGACCATCTACAAAAGATTGTACTGTAGAGGATAGTTTCGAAAAAGGTGACTTGTTTTAGGATATGAGAGTGCCAGAAATATGATTCACTAGTAGCTGTAACCATTAAAGGAGTTCTTCATAGGATCCACGCAGTTGTGTGGTTGAATGGAAAGACTTGATTCCAAATCCCAGACAGCATTTCTACCGGAGAGCGTAACACTAGAGATCTGAAAAGCTAGTGTACATTTCTTATAACCTCAATCACTACACCATGTACTATTTGTGTTCATTCTCAATCAACCTTCGCCTATAACCCAGTGGATGTATCTCGGAACTTCTGACAGCATCGGGACAAAGGGCATTAATAATACTGGAGAAATATCTAGTGGGGCCATGAGGGAGTTGCAAATACCAGTTTCATACCACGTTCCTTAGCCAATTCACTTTGTAAATTCGGTAATTTTATTACGAGGTTTCACCGTTGGCTATGTGTAAACGCACTGTTGGTCTGATTATATACACTCCGGCGCTCACCATCTATGTTCAGTGTCGCAGTATTTGTCTGGAAAAACCACTTCATTCGGAAGTAATGCCGTACCTCCAATTATAAAGCCAGTATCGCTTTTAACGTGGATACTTGTGTGCTCCTGTAGAACCAAGATCGCTTGTGATAGTGATATGGTCGTATTTTTTTAAGATATGACCGTTTATAAGACGATTATGTCTCTCTTTCTAAGACACAGTGGTACCATTTGCAAGAAAAACTTAGGAGACATGCCCACCCATCGCTGATTTTCGATAAGTATTATTTCGTATAACCGGAAATCAGTTATTGGCCAAGTATTATACTCAGTATTAGGGGATGTGTGGTAGGTTTCCCTTGAGCATCAGGCTTATAAATTATGTGTGAATTTGTGTTCTGGCATGTGCAAAGGAAATGACTATGTCCAGTAGTAATGAAGGTATGGATTTTACGTGGAATACTGTGATAGCAAAGGGGAAACTATGTCAAGTAATATGAATGGTACAGATATTTCTTTTTCAAGAGCCACAGCCATCAGCAGGGTGTATTTCCAATACTTCACTCTGATAATATATATATATATATATATATATATATATATATATATATATATATATATATATCACTGGTTTCATAGGATGATTCTGTCGGCGCTGGTGATCTGTGGCGAGAATGATTCACGTTTCTGGCTAATGGTAGGAGTTGTCCGAAAGAAGAGGGCTGTTGGGGTGGAGGAATATAGTTGACTTAACAGTGTCGTCCTCTGCAAGGCCGAATAGCGATCTAATACTTAGTATGTGTTGGATAGTGGATAGCTTTCGTGATCGCGTGGAAATTCCAGAATATTCAATACGGACGTCTGTTTGCGTTGGACCATTATTCCCTCCCATGTAAATTGTCTGGTTGACTGCTCTGCACATTGCACGCCTTTATTTTGTTGAGGGAACACCGATTGTGCTGTGTGCATCTAGCAAGTGAAATACAGGTGGAAGATATGCTTGCTGTTTCTCTAGACGTGAGAAACACCTTAATTGACTTTCTAAACTATAGCGATGATTTTGAATCTGTTATATGACCGACATCGCTATTGGCAAGTGGAAATATCTGTTTCCTCTATCTTTTTCGAGTTTTCATATAAAGGTCTTCGCAGACTGTATAAGTTTCTAGTTACTCAAAGGTTTACAGCACTCTCCACCTCGCTGAAGTTTTGGGTTTCTAGAGAAATAATTTCCAGTCTATATCTACGAAACAATGTCGTGTGAGCAATACTGCTATGCAAGCGATATTGCTATGTGCTTATCGTGAAGCAGGAAAACAACGCCTTCACAGTTACGTTCCTCAGTGGCAACAGGAAAGGCCGCATTGGACAACGCCGCTTCGAAGGACGAATACGATACGGGAACATATCTGTGTCTCAAAAACTATTCGCCTAAATATTATGATATACACATATTTGAAACTGTCTTTTAAGCCCATCATGTTACACTAAAATTTAACATATGGTTCCAGAAAGATAGCCTCATATCTCTGTAATGAAAAATAGCACAAACATGAAATGTGATGAATTCAAGTAGTCTCTGTCCCTGCAATCCACTGTCCAAAGGGCTTCTTTGTATCTATTACGGTTGGTGAGATGCAAGGGGTGTTATTACTAAGCTGCTTCACCCTGTATATGGGTATGTTACAGATTACTAACTTCGCTTCATGCCAGACAAGAAGAAAATTAATTACAGTTGAAACGAATGTCAGTGTTTCTTATAATGACGAGGTCATGAAATATGTCAATAGGAAATTCAAATGAAAATAATGTGATGTGAGGCTTACCTTCATCTTCGTTTCAAACTGTTGTTCCTCCTCTACTGCCCAGCAAAGCTTCTTCTAAGTTCTGCGAATCGAAGTGGCTAACATTTCCACGAACTGTATCGCATTTGATGCAGAGCTTCAAGCAGTGGAGGCCTGTTTTTCGGCACTCTGTCTTGCGTTTCGATGCAATGTAGGGCGGAATGACATCGTGTGCTGTTGGATGAAGCGTGGTGGTTGGAACCAGGATATCCTTGAACCCCATCCAACCCCATTTCTCTGGAATTTTATTTTTGATCCGCCACAATAGTACCTCGTGTTACACATTGGGGATATTGTGGCAAGTATGATACTCAGTTGGTGGCAGGGAAGCGATGTTGGCATTTGTTCAAAATGCCAACCTGCATCCAGGTGGTTCCGAGATTCTCCGTTTACACCACCGTACTAAATGACGAGGAATTGTTTGCCACGCTCCACCACCGTCTCTTTATTCGCCTTTATCCGCGTTCAGATCTTCCAATGTTTATATGTCTTGTTGGAATTCAGGATTTTCGTAGCAGACGAACTTGAAGTTGTCTCAGATCTTGGCTTTCATTAAGAACTCTTCCCTCTCATTGTAAAGGGTTGCGGAGACGTCAGAGACAAGGAACATGCGGCTGACCCGCGACTGATGTTTGGGGCTCATCCTGATGCAGCAGAGCACGGGTTGCAGCTACACTTTGCAGCATATAATTGGTAGGATGAATCTGCGGTGTAGGGTGTCAGGACTCTGATGAAGTTTAGGCGCAATCGGAACGGAGGATGGGTTAAATCTGTAATAGTCATTCAATCCATTTAAATACTCGCGAGCACGAGAGATCTACTGATCAAAATATCTCTGGAACTAAGTTTACCATTTGTCAAATTTGTGTAATTCCTCACTCGATTAACAACCCATAGTAAATTCTGTGGTCGTCTCTCGAATCAATTTTCGTACTACCGATCTGCTTATATATCAACAGCACAGTTCCACAAACCATATGTTGTACTAATTAACCACAATCTCATTATTCCGTTATGAATCGGGAAGTCAAATTTATTGTACCTTACGTGAATATATGCTGACAAAATAAATGTAGAAATTTTACTGGACCACGGATTTAATTTTTTAGAAAACCTATAGCGTTTCAAATCAGACAGTCAGTGTAGAGGTACGGTACTGACAACATGACCCTGTTACTTGGGTCCGGTTTGATATCATTTAAATTATTAATCTTGGTTAAAGTAACTAGCGTGTCCGTTGTGTAACAAATCTCAATGGGTAAGTGGGTTCCATGGAGCTGTCTGACTCACGTAGGTCCAGGAAGGGCGGACATTTTCTATTTAACTGTGGCTAGGAAGTCGGTTGCTAGGTATCATGGATTAAGAATTGCTATAATAATTCTGAAGATGTTTACTTCAAGTACGGAGAATGTAGCTTACAATACCTTGTTCGATCAATATCTTAATGTTATTTGTCGGTCTGGCAATCTTATCAGACTGATATAAGGGAACAGAATAAAAGAATCAAAGATGAGTTGCTCGTTTCGTCAAGATTTCGTTAGTCAATGTGAAACGGTCACACTAATGATAAACGAAGAGCATTGTGGTCGTTACAAGATGGATGGTGTGCACTGCGAAGAGAGTTACTCAGAAAGTTCCAAGAGCCTACGATGGAAAATGGTTCTCCCAACATACACAGAGGAGCCGAAACACTCTGCACACTGTCCACTGCTGGACTGGATGCCGTCTTCTGGCATTGCGAGGACGTGTGTAAAAAAATGGCTCTGAGCACTATGGGACTTGACATCTGAGGTCATCAGTCCCCTAGAACTTAGAACTACTTCAACCTAACTAACCTAAGGACATCACACACATCCATGCCCGGGGCATGATTCCAACCTGCGACCGTAGCGGTCGCGCGGTTCCAAATTAAAGCGCCTAGAACCGCTGGTCCACAGCGGCCTGCAGGATGTGTGTACTGTATAAGGGCTGAGTAGAGATTGATGGTGAACTGTGATAGTGACGATATGAGTCGCAAATGGAGAAAGCTGTGTCTTTAAGAAAGCACGTATTGTATTGGCCGAGCGCTTTGGCTCGGGCATCTCGGAAACGACTAAGCTGATGTGGTGTTCGTATGCTACATCATAGTCATCTACTGGAAGTTGTTGAAGGCCGGTGAAACGACGAGCAGGGGACAATATGTTGGTCGTCAACAGAAAATGGAGATCTGAGGCTTCCACGCATTGTGAAGCAATACAGGCCCCCATATAGGACACGTCTGACGACAGAGTACAGGCATAAGACTTTCGGAGTGCACTGTTCTGTTCACAACGTGAAATATGGAGCCCCGTCACAGACAACCACTATGTATTCCAATGTTTACCTAGTTACGTCAGTTACGACTACAGTTGCACAAGGATCTCGAGATTTGACCGCCGATCAATGAGAAGTGTCACCTGGTCACAACATTCACTTGATTCTTGTTATACTACGTCGATGGTCGTGTCCGAATAGGCCCTCATCTAGGCACGCAGCTGCCCAATACATACGCTGGACAACGGCAGCAGGTTGGCGAGACCAGTATTGTGCTATGGTTGACATACATATGGGCTTTCATGGGACATGTGGTGGTAGCTGTAAGCACAATGGCATCTGTGGACTTCAGGAATATTATTGCTGACCAACTGTATCACTTAGACTACGATGTATTTCCTAATGGCGATGGCATCTTTCAGCAGGATAATTTCCTTTGACACAAAGCCACAATCGTGCTATAGAGGTCCATGGAGCAGAAAAGTGAATTTACGCTGAAGCGCTGTCCATGAAACATATCTGGATCGGTACAAGGCCTAAGATCCGCGGCCGCAAAGCATTGTCCTATAATTTGAGGGAATTGAGCGACCTGTTTGTATGCGTATGGTGCCACAAACCTCCGGAAAGATATCAAGGATCGGTGCCAGAACTACTGCTGCACAGCGCCCCGAAAGGGGACCAAGACGGTGCTAAGCAGGTGACCATAGTGATTTGGGAAATAGGTGCGTGGACGTGGCGGGAAAATTAGAAGAATCCAGTCCATCCAGAAGGCAAAAGACAGTGTTCCTTGCCACGCTCCATCTGCGAATGCTGTAGGGAAATTATAAGGGTACACCACATACACTTTGTGTCTTGTTCCACAGTGGTTTGCTGGGAACAGATGTGGATACAGAATACAATAACTAAAAACAAAGTTGGACCATGTTGAAAGTTGGACACAAAAGTGTATTCTTCAACAATTAATTGTCAAATGAATAGAATGATATCCAGACTTCAACCAAACTTCAAGTTATTCCTACCGCCAATGAAAGCGTGTGTTGGAGTAACTGCTCGAAGCACATGGAATGTGACGTACCACAGCAAATTAGGCAGATAGGGGACAGAGAGATTTCGAAGAGGAGAGACGGTCAGAAGCAAATGAATCAAAAGAGACAGATACAGAGTGCAAGTCGGGTACAGAGAGAGAGAGAGAGAGAGAGACAGCAAGAGAGAGAGAGAGAGAGAGAGAGAGAGAGAGAGAGGTGGGGGAGGGAGAGAGAGGGAGGGGGACAAAGAGCATAATGAGAATGTGAACTAGTACATCTGTGTTCAAAAGGTTTTCTAAAATAATATATTGCTGAAATGTGTTAACTTCCACAAAGCAGAGTGCAGTTTCTCTTTGAAACGTGAAATAGGATTTAATGAAAGTACCGACCTCGTATAGAATTCCATGATTCAGTGCTCTCTGCCCACAGCCGAATGTTATTACTATCACGATATATGAAATCACATTCAACGAGTAACGTGTCACACGTGTGGCTTGGAAATATTGGTTATCACAGTGCCAGCGGTCAGAGTCGTGTGAGCCGATTCACATATGTGCATCTGTCAGCGCAAGCAAACAAAGCACTCGCATTAAACAATTTATATAAGACAAAATGTGACATGTGGTACACATTTACATTCAGGCATTTCATACATACCTGCTACTGCGTCGTATGTTGCACTCGAACTATAGCAGTGAGGTGTGTTTATATATTTCTTTAATTCGTATTTTTCGTTCCGTTGGACCCGCAGCATAGTATACGTCGGTATAAGAAATTATGGAAATTAATGCTCCAAACCAACTGCTGTAAGGTAATACGTTTATAATGTTTTACACCATAGTTGTGAAGCGGAAACAGGCCTTTCGCACGAAATATTAAAGAAAATTCATATTACCTTATTGCAGTTGGTTTGGAGCATTTAATTCCATAATGTCTTGTTCCTGTTTTTATTTCTGTGACAAAATGAAAGATAAAATAAGGTGAAAGCCGATAAGTTGAATCATCTTAAGAGAATGCGCCTCGGAATCAATTCCTCAACAGTCACTTTTGAAAGTTGCATATTGATGACAGTAAATATATATGCATATTTAATTTACATTCGTGGTTTCAAAAGTAATATGTATTCGTTATTGCAAAATTAACCTCTACTATTTATGAAGTCTATAAAACTTGAGTTCTAGATAACATTTCTTTATAAATTTTTTACCCAATTTCCGAGGACATACTGATTATTCTTTAACGCAAATTGATTCTATGCTAGACATGAGAGCTTGCCATGTTCGTGGCTTCTTTTAATAACAATAATATTTGTTGGCATCTGGGGCGTCGTTTTAAGGCCTCTGGTTGTGTATATGTATGTGTATTCGCGCGCGCGCGTGTATGTGTGTGTGTGTGTGTGTGTGTGTGTGTGTGTGTGTGTGTGCATTCCACAGTCACTACATGTCCTGACAGTTAAGGATTCCTTAAAGTTCTGGAAAATGGATTGTTTTCTGAGTAAAATCTTTCGTTCAAGTTTGGGAGGGGGGGGGGGGGGGGGGGGGGGGGGAAAGAAGAAGGGAAATGATTTATGGATGGTTAAGATGGAAACTCTGTAATTGTTCAAGAGCGTTGATCTTTATCTCTTGTCCACAGCATGCGAAATATGGAGTTTAGTTTACATGTCTGTAATGGAAAGACTAGTTTATGCTAGGCAGCAAAACTCGATTTATTTAGATTTTTTACACGGAGTGCATCAACGGGCATTTTGTATCAGATTTCTAAGATCATTTCATGGGCATTTCTCTAGTATTCGGATATCATGCACACTTAAGCGCCTTTGTACTGTTTGAAATTAGAGGCGCGCTTTGTCATGAGAGATGATGTGTCACCTGGAGTCTTTCTTGGACCATCTCTACTTTTCATGATGATCGCGAGATGATGCGTACTGTTAACCGTGAAATTGGGGGAGACAGTAGTCGGCAGTGATCTGTCAAGAGTTGCAGTACGGCATAGAGCAAGTGGTGCCGTTGCAGTTATATTCTGGGCACGTGGAAAATGTTGATTTACTGACTAATTATTTGAGATGAGGAGAGGGATTGGAGCACTTTGAGAGTAATATTTTATTATGATTATTTCTATGAGTAGTAGTAGAGGATTTAATTTGAGGTAATTATCATCAGATGTTGTACTTTATTGCTGCAGCTTGTAGTTACTCTTTCTTGGTTCTGACATCCAGATGCTCGAGTATAGGGAAACATAAACAACCATACATAATTTTTAATGTGAACTGGGGGAGGGATGCTGAGGGAAGGAATACTTGTTGAATATTTAATATCATTTTATGAGTTTCATTTCTGAGATGTTTTCATTTGATGTTGAAGACTACTTACGTTTGTCCACTCAAGAACTGTAATATTTTGTGTATTAATGTTTGTGAATCAAAGAAAGAGATAATTTTTCTAATCAAAAAATTAATTACACTTGATGATAGTATTTATTCCAAGCCATTGTCCGCATCCAAAGTCCATGCCACAATACGAGTTATCATTTTTACTTACTCAGATTTGTTGTGAGGCAAGTATGCTTTGCCTTTTTTTTTAAAAAAAAGGACCTCAGTAGTGGTTGTAGCTCAACAAATGCGACGCGCTTCCAAAACAAGAGCAGTGTCACGATGTTTCCACTGTGCAATAACGAAGCCAAATATATGATAAAGAAGGGAACATTGAGTTTTCCCAGGGTCAGTTTATCAGTTTAAATGTTAAATGATCACAATGTTATATATACAGTATTCTTGCCTTTATGAGTGTTCAAACAGACAGGGAATCAGACCGGCACTCTCAAGTTACTTCCTCACAGTCGGATTTTGCAACACTTTGTCTCAGTACAATTTTTAAGTTCAATATTCACGAATTTCTACGTTGAAGGCTCAGAGATAACAATGTCAGGAAGCAAAACTCTTAATAAATGGCCTAATTCATTATTTTTTATTTAGATAACTTTGACATGTCGACATTCCAGCAAGGACAGGACGTCAGGGAAATTTTTTGTGAAATCAGAAAAGAGCACTGCTCTCGTCTTACATTATTTGTAATTGTGCTTTCTCCCTACGCCATTTGTAAACAAACTGTGTTTATTTCCTGCTATTAGAGTGACCAATTGTTTTCCATCATTGCTATGAACATTGTATTAACTTCCTGCTAACGTACCGCGCAGCGCTGTAGGTAGTAAGCCGCGTACCACAATCAACTTGCAAATAACTCATCTGCAAAACGCTGCAGTGAACGATCAATTGATTTCGTATCATATGGTTACTAATAACAGTGAGCTTAATTTGGAAGTAATAATGCAGGATTCTGTTACGTCCTATCCAGGCAGCCAGAGTACAATTAATATCGCCACTCATGAATCAGACACGATTTAAAATCCGGATGATAAGATTTATGGACATTTGGACATTTGTTTTTCTGAGTTATCAAAATTCGAAATTAAATGTTGCAAATTCAGCTCAATTGGAAACCGTAGGCACTTAAACATTGCTAAATTTTCAGACACGTCTGTCATAGAACCGGTTCATCAGTCAAAAAACAATAGGAACTCTTTGCAGAACAATGACCTTGGTGTTCTGCGTCAGTAGTTATTACAAGAAAATAACAAAGATATGGCAAAACAATGTGACACTTTACTCAAATCTGATCAAAAGGAACTAGTAAAATAACAAAAATAAAACGTAGAATTACTTGAAACGAATTTAACAAAAAAAATAAAATATAATGAAACAGAAATAAGGGATGTAGCTTCTAGAATCGAGGAAATTTCCGTAACACACACACACACAGTTAGAACAACGTTTCTGAGGCTGAGGCAGACGAAACGCTTAAAGCAATAATCGATACTTTCCTCTAAGACAAAGCTTTAATTATTGTTAAGATCAAAAAGGGATAGTAACGAAATTACAAAACAAGTCACACACCCATTCAGAACAGTTGCAACAAATGGAAAGGAGCAAAAAATGATCGATGCAAGAGACAAGGAGCAGTACTAGAAACTGAAAGCTCTTGTTGATGTCATTTCCAGTAAAGTAACTCAGTTAAAGGTAAATGCGGATAATCAGTCAGATGGAACCCAATCGGTACATCATAGCGTGTAGGCTTTCACGGCCGGCGTCTTCAGTAATTAAAACTTTCGGGCTAAGAGGCCGTGGTCCAATAGTAGAAATACTTCTCTCTGACGTTTCGTTGCCAGCTGCGGGCAACATCATCTGAGGTGAGTCTACGACTGGCTACTAGGCCGTGGAGGTCCTATTTATATAGAGCGTGTAGAGGGCGCCACCACTCGTCACGTGCTGTCAACAGTAAAGCCAATCGGAACACTTTACAGAAGCGAAGGAATATCAATCGTTGGAAAATTTTAAACAAAGACAGGTCGTATTTAACAGACAGTACAAGAAAGAAATGTACAAAATTCATGCTCACCTTGCAGAAATTGAGAAGAACTTCACTTCTTAGGATTGCACTCACAACAGCACAGAAAACAATAACAAAAGCGAAATATAAAAATTTCAGCAGCAACATTTAAGCAAACCTTTGAGAGTAAGAGGCTTTATACAAATACACGAACGTTCTCGCACTTACTCCAGTACACAAATTTCTTAAGCCATCACAAAGACACGACAGCTTTGACTGCAAACAATTTTTATCAGTAAGGAAATTTAAAGTCGATTGCACGACAATGCTTTTCAGTAAAATATTTTTAGAGCTCGTTCCTTGCAGCATACGGGTATGAGACAATACAGCGTGGTGTCAAGGACAAACCTCTAAATTAACATACTCTAAAAACTCGCAATTTGAAACGCTCATTCAATTTTTTGAATACATGGTACAATAAAATGGACGTTTATTAGAACCTTACAGCCCATCAGTGTAAATCCAACTCTGCATTTCGAAACTACCAGGATCATTATAAATTTCGCTACTAATCGGATACCAGGAAGATTCCGAGACGTTTTAAAATTACTAGAGATTGAGAACTCACGCACTCAATACAGGAATAACAATTTTTCACACAACAACCGCAATCAGGGCAGAAACAACAGAGGTCAATCAGGATCATTTAATGATAAAAGACGACACCTTTTTGGTAACGACAGGCGATACCGAAACAAAACCATCATCGCAACTAATACGACAACAGACAACACTATCAGAATGAAAATAACGGTTATGGGAGCAGGGGTAATTAACACTGGAGAAGGGGAAACTTTAACAACCAACATAATCTGTTTTTAATGTACCAGACAGCCGTTTCCATCCACAGCAGCACTATCTGAATAGTTATGAACAACAAATAACAGTATGGATATTTGAAGTTTCATCGCCTAACACCCAGAGACACGGCAGCAGAGGTCGACAATGACTGGAAATGCGAAACAACAGAGAATACTACTCATTCAGACAACATTATTGAATACATGATCAGTTTAGAGGACGCTAGCGATTACTAAGTATATGATCTGTTTAGAAGACATTAGGGATATGCTATTACGAGAGAAAGAAGAACCACAGAATCACATTTGCCACCCAGTCATCAGTATATAAATAGGAAAACACACTTCACGCGCAGTTTTAGACTCAGGCTCTCCCGTGACTGTTGTCATCCATTCAGCATTCAACAAATGTAACTGAGACAAATTTTGTTCTGTTTTACTCTTACGAAAAGTAACGTAAAAGGTGTTGTTGCAGGAAAAGGAGTCGAAGTCAAATCACAAACACACCTGGAATTCATGGTACAGGGTCACACTTTCCCGCAAACTTCCTGATCGTACCTCTACTTACAACAGAAGCTATACACGGTACCGATTTTCTGAACAAACACGTAACAGTATTGGATTTCAAAAATTCTTTCTTATCGCTATACAACAATGATGCTCAAATTACATTAAACTTTGAACAAAGCTTATCGAGAGAAGAACAAGACAACAGATACATCACCAAATAGCAGACACTGCACTAGCTAACCCCAAGCTAGCAGCAGAGAAGAGAAATGACAAAAGACAGAAACTTCTAGGTACGTTAAGTGTTATTTTTATTTCATCCTGTATAAGTGCATCTTATCATTCATCTTGTTAAATTTAAGTGGAAGACTTCGCAGATTTTAATTTTTTTATGATGGAAAGTGAATAATTTCTTGTATTTCTGCCTTACTTAAATGTGATGATGCAATTTACTTCTCTGTAGCAGATTATATTTCACACATTATGCGTCATGCAATTTATTTTGAGAGATATAACCAAGATAACAAAATAAAATGAAAAGGATATGAAACGAATGATGAACACATAAAAATATAGTTTCACAGGTACGAGAACAAGCTAATAATTTTTCTTACACAGAGACTGTTTTATACATTGGAAATTACAGGTAATTATAAATAATGTTGGACGCTTGTGCTGTTTGGGTAACATTTTTTTAAAGGAGTTCTTGAAATGTTAGGAGAATTAGCAATTTTCAGCAAGCACTACTTTCCTGAATTGTGGCAAAGGCAGCATTTCTAAGCCAAGTGACGAAACGTTTTAGCGACATTGGTATAGATTTGAAGATGAAATATGACGCACTGGAGGATTTGTAGTAGTTGATGTGACATAATATTACGGATATTTTATTTTGACACGGTTATGTTGTCTGTTGTCATACATTTTCTAGCTATGTATTGATGGTACATAGCATTATGCGAATATGGATAGGAAACTTTTGGTTGCTTACCATGCACACTTGTAATTTTTCACATTTAATAATTCTTCTTGCCTGAGGAAGAAATTTCGTATGAATTGAGATAGAAAGTTGTTGATAAGGTTCTGGAGAGGATGCTACATTTGATTTGTCATGATGTTTGAAACGATTTTTTGTGTGCAGATAACTGATTGTTCAAGAGATTGTACCTGTATTCATGTTCCTAATTTTGCAGTTGTTTTTCTCTGCATCGCTTTGTTTGACATGATTCCTGTTTATTCCATGATGTTAGCAGTAATCTCTGTCCAACAACTCTTTATTGCTTACACTCTACCTGACTTACGTTTGGCGTAAGTTAAACAGATACTTAGGTAAGATTTCTTAGTATATTCGTAGATTAGATGCCCTTGTGGCCACAAATTTTACTTACGTTTAGCTAACAGACAAGTGACTCCGTAATAACATACTTCTTTCAACAGGAGCAATTAACATGCTGTGCACAACAAATTTTTCTCCTTCTTCACCTACTTCCCTTCCCAGTAGTTACATGAGCTCCTAAAAATCTGCAGGAAGAAACGTTTCTTAGATACAATTGTTGAAGATATTTTTCATGGTGTGTAAGTTAGTTAAAAGCAGAAGAATATTAATTCATGACTGTATAAGACAGATACTGCGCCGTGCGTGGGTCTTGTTCGTGCCATTTTTCTTAATTTACATCTTGTTTTTGGCATACTGCCACCTCGATATATTAGTTTCAATTACCTGCGTCACTGAGTTGCTGCTTTGTCTGCCCGTGAGCGGCGGCAGCAGCGCTTATCGATATAGGCCCTGCCGTGTTATCTTTTCTGGACTAATATTACTTACCGGTAGTCGTGTGTTGACCAGTGAGTTGGAACGCACCAGCAGTTAGTTGGGTCCTGGTAGTGTTTGAGATGGCACACGGCGCAAGTTCAGTCGGGGTGCAGCAGCAGTCAGTTCCGGACATCCATGACTCGCCCGGCGGTTGCCGGCACACATGATTGGAGAGGCGACGACTTTGGTTGGTCGTCGGCCGGTCGTCTTGCTGGACGACGTGTATTTGGCCGGCGATCGCTTGTGGGTTGGCTGTGTGTGCCGACTCGTGATTCGTCCCTCTTATTGTACAGTCACTGCCGTTAGCACTGTCTAGTGTTCGTGAAACTGTGTGTAGTTGGTGTGATTTTGACATCATAAAACTTACATCTTCTGCCCCAAATACGCCGTGTACCTGAGCTTTCATCGATAATTCCTGACCCGGACAGTTTTCTATGGTCAGCGGCTACCTTTCTATCTTGATTGCGTCGTCTTGTGCGTATTTATGCGATCATCCATTCTGCTCTTTTCTCCTACTGTAATCAACTTGCCTGTGACCGGAAGTGTGTCTTATACCCCTGGCATTCAACATAAGCAGATGTTCCTCCTTAGTGGGGTCCGAAAAAACTGAATATTTTTCCACTGAAACGAGGTATCGTCTACTGTCTACATCACCTCTTTCGTCAAAACTTCTCCCAGCATCAGATACTATTGGTCGAAGGATCACGTTTGCTATATGGCCTAGCTCATAAAACTCTTCGTATTTTTCTCTTCGCCTTTTGTTACGGTCGCACAAATTCCCTGCATTCAACAGAACGGACAATTCTGATCCTCTGCATGACCATATCCTCTTATTGCCATTTCCCTGCTGGTGGTACTCGCATGTATCCAAGTGTAGTAAGCTAACAACCGTTACTTTGCAGTCTATTCTTACTGAAATAATGAGAGAGCAATCGATATTGCTAGTGATGTGCATTTATCGACAGCAGGTAATGGTTCAAATGACTCTGAGCACTATGGGACTTAACATCTGAGGTCATCAGTCCCCTAGAACTTAGAACTACTTAAACCTTGCAAGTAGGCTGTTTGGTTTTTTTTTTATTGGTAACGCCACGTAGCGCTCTGTATGAAAATCACTGGCTGTGGTGTGTGCAGTCTGTGGCTGGTTTGCATTGTTGTTGGCTATTGTAGTGTTGGGCAGCTGGATGTTAACAGCGCGTAGCGTTGCGCAGTTGGAGGTGAGCCGCCAGCAGTGTTGGATGTGGGGAAGTGAGATGGCGGATTTTTGAGAGTGGATGATCTGGACTTGTGTCCATCAGAAACGGTACATTTATAAGAATGGATGTAATGAACTGCTATATATATTATGACTTTTGAACACTATTAAAGTAAATACATTGTTTGTTCTCTATCAAAATCTTTCATTTGCTAACTATGCCTATCAGTAGTTAGTGCCTTCAGTAGTTAGAATCTTTTATTTAGCTGGCAGTAGTAGCGCTCGCTGTATTGCAGTAGTTCGAGTAACGAAGATTTTTGTGAGGTAAGTGATTTGTGAAAGGTATAGCTTAATGTTAGTCAGCGCCATTCTTTTGTAGGGATTATTGAAAGTCAAATTGCGTTGCGCTAAAAAATTTTGTGTGTCAGTTTAAGCACAGTCATGTCTAATTTTTCTAAGGGGACGTTTCGACCTAACCAACCTAAGGACATCACACACATCCATGCGCGAGGCAGGATTCGAAACTGCGACTGTAGCGGTCACGCGGTTCCAGACTGTAGCGCCTAGAACCGCTCGGCCACTCTGTCCGGCCAAAGCAGGTAATGCCACATTCAACTCACAAACTGGAATAAAAACACTTAATTAAGCAACCAAAAGAAGTTTTCCATGTGGATAGGTTATAATTTGTTCTGCGCAGTGCACTTGATAGAATGATCAGATTTACAGCCCCGAAGCGGTGAAACCCAGTACACATGATAGGGTTGTGAATCAAAATTCATACTAGGTCTAACTTAACTGAAGTCCAGGCTGGACTTCAGTTAAGTAATTTTAATTCGATATGGTACCATGGTACTATAAGTTTAAATTTTTAATTTTTAATGTTGACTGTACCTTACTCTGGCATGTTATGGTAATTTTATGCTTCTGAAGAAGGCTAGATTATTCTAGCCGAAACCTGGGTAAAGACCAGAAAATTTTAGCAACTGAGGCGGATTTTCAATATATTGCTTTGATTCTCTTATTTCCTGATTTTCTCATAGTCCATTTGTCGCTGCCATACAACTCTGGGCTCCAAATGCTCATTGTCATAATTTTTTCCTGAAATTAAGGCTTATGTTTGATACTAGAAGACTTTTCTTGTCCAGGAGTGCGCTTTTTGCCAGTGCTAGTCTGGTTTTTGGGTACTTGTTCCTCCTAATAATGGGTTATTTTGCTCCCTAGGTGGCAGAATTCTTTGACTTGGTCTACTTCGCGATCGTCAATGTAGATGTTAAAATTCTCACTTGTCCAATTTCTGATACATCTCATTACCTTCGTCTTTTTTCGACTTAGTCTCACTCCATATAATGCACTCATTAGAATGTTAATTGAGGTATACATGCCGACGTCGCTAGCTGAAGATGAACACATAGAGAAAGTGTATGAGGATATTGAAAGAGTAATACAGTATGCAAAGGGGGCTGAAAATCTAATCGTCATGGGGGAGTGGAAAGCAGTTGTAGGGGAAGGAACAGAAGAAAAGGTTACAGGAGAATATGAGTTTAGGACAAGGAATGAGAGGGGAGAAAGACTGAGTTCTGAAACAAGTTTCAGCTAGTAATAGCGAATATCCTATTCAAGAATCACAAGATGTGTAGGTATACTTGGAAAAGGTCGGGAAGAGTTCAGTTAGATTACATCATGGTCAGACAGAGATTCCGAACTCAGATACTGGATTGTAAGGTGTACCAAGGAGCAGGTAATGACTCAGATCACAATGTAGTAGTGATGAAGATTAGGCTGAAGTTTAAGACATTAGTGAGGAAGAATCAATATGCAAAAAAGTGGGATATGGAAGTATAAGGAATGGCGAGAATATTTCAACTAGACGGCGCCGCAATGGGAAGCCAGTTGTAGCCAATCACTTTATGGAGCATTTTGAGGACATCGCCTTGGATAAGACTCCTGCAAAGCCCGGTTGTTTCTGTTGCTGCCTCGACGATACCATCGTCACACGGCCTCATGGATACGAAAAGCTGGAAGAGTTCCAGGAAGACATTAATATTATCCTCGACCACATAAAATGCACATTGGAAGTATACAAGGACGGATCCTTACTGTTCCCGCAGCCGCATGGGGTAGCCGCAGCAGTTTGTCTACGTTCGAATTCACTTAGCGCCGACATAATGGACTCACAACCAAACACAACACAGTTATGACCACGACTGATATTCGTATTGACCATATTGCACAGAAGCCGATCGCTTCTTTAATTACGCTATTCAAGCCTGTAGGTGAAAATATTGTATTTGACCAAGTACAATATTTTCACCTTCGGGCTTGAGTAGCATTTCCCGCGGGTTATTTTGATCCCACCCCTATATGTACAAGGAAAAGATACCACAGTCACTTGACGATATATGCATGTACCTCTGCAAGCTAAACGCGAAGTAAATATATCATTTACAAAGTGACGGGTTCTTCTGTATCTCCGCCATTGAATGTTTCCGTGCAAATTACGAACAGTGTGCTTTGTTCAGAAGAAGCAGCTTCGTGATATTTTTGTAAAGTAATCATTATGCGTAGGAATCAGAGTATGAATGCATGGTTTCGCGACGGTTGTACCGATAAAATTCTCTCGAGCTTCCAGACGTATCAAGTGGCTTAAAACACATGGGCTTTCGGCCGAATACTTCTCGGTCATTGTCATATGGTGACTGTCTTTTAGTTGCACCTGTATAGCCGTGCTGCCTTCTCAGAAGTCACTTGTTCTCACCCGAGCGCCGTGAAAGGTAATGTTTTCGTTGCGCGGCAGCCGCGCCTGCTTCATACTTCAAGAAGTATATTAAACTTATGTTAACAACTCACTCAAATGAGCCATTTCACTTAGTAGATTGTAGATCTTACTGGACTTATTGGCTGGGCCCCAAGCACTGCTTAGCTGTAGGCCGCAACCTCTATACTGAGTACATTTTAACCAATTTTTTTTATCGATCGCTTCTTTAATTACTTTGGCCCAGAAACTACCAGTTCGTGTAGTTATGGATGTCTATTCGAAGCGGCTATACGAAATCCATTTTCTGGAGCATGTTCTGCCGCTTGTGATTTCTCATGATACCTGAGGAGAAAGCATATCTCATGTTCTACTTAGCGCTGTTCCGTAGTATCCACTGCCCGTCTGACATAAAACTCTTCACACCAGCACGGTATTCTATACATACTACTGGAGTTCTTGGGTACACATCGTCTTTCATATTCCTCACCACTTGTCGAATTCTTGTCGGACCCCGATTTCATGATTTTACGCCTCTATAGGAGCTGACTAATCTTTCCTGTTACTGAGTCACAGTAAGATAAAAAACGCAAGCTTCTTCGAGCTCTCCTTGGGGTCTTTCTGCTTGCATGTTTTCGGAAAGATGGCTCTCGAAATGTGGCAGCCGTTGTAGCCTGAAACCGTCTCAGACGCTGATAAACTACCAAAGGAACTGAGACACATGAGAAAGTACGCAAGGGAAAAGGCTGCAACAGATTTCGCAAACCATATTTCCGAAAACCTAGAAGTAGGAGGACCCTGAGGAGGACTCGAAGAAGTTTGCGTTTTTGCCTTTTCTTTCGTGGCTCAGTAACTGGAAAGAGTAGGAACATAAACTCGAATCGCTCTTCAAGGACCTTAAAACAAGCTTGTGAGTAACAGAAATATACGTCGATTACTTAGGAGAAATATTGCGCCACGCCTAACAAACACAGGAGATCTTAACTTCACTGACAATGGCTGCAGACTTACATAAAACGCGTGAATGGGAAATATCGTTATACCACCCTCACAAGATTTGAGGACGTACGCAGAAGAAGATGTAAATTATAGAGTGATGTGAACTTGCAGAAAAATGTAGTTTTGGGTGAAAAATGATACACAACTTTTAGTATTTCTTCTTTTGATTTTCTCTTCACATCGGAAAGGAGAATTTAGTAGCTGTACTGGTCTCTTGAAGCTGCAGTAGATACGTTGGTGCTCCACAGTACAACCTGCTCTGCGTGCCTTAGCGGCTAGAAAGCCCCTCTGGCTTTCTGCGAGGAGCAGCAATATCTCTGGAATCCTCGCCGGGGCGGGGCGGGGCGGGCTGCCGCCGCAGTCTCAGGCCTGAGCCGCTGAGCAGGCGGGTGACCACGCACTGAAGCGACGGCAACCACGCGTAATTATTTCGCACTATAAATTAAACGCGGTGATTTATGGAAGCAGGAGGGCGGCCGATGGCGCCCCGCCGACTCCGGCATCGCAGGTGGGCGCCGGCCGTGATTTATCGCGTCATATTACGACCACAAACGAGTGCACGAGTATTTTTCTTCCCCTCTGTTTCCCCGCTAACCTCTCAACTGCGAAAGTTCCGGCGCGGGAAGCCGGAGAAACAGAGCGTGCGGGAGCTGTGCAGTCGGACACTGACGAAGAAAAGTGCGCAGATGCGCTCTCCCCTTACCTCGTGAAACAATAAATTCTGCGAGATACCTAAATTATTTCAGCGACTGGGGGAAAACGTTGAATTACGTTAAACAAAAGGACAACAGTGAAGCAACTGGACACGGCTCACTCAGACGGTAAGGTTCGTGGACGATTGCTCTCCTGAGGTCATCACAGAGTCACTGCATCCGTAGCTACGAATTATCTACAGCACAGTGCACCTTATGTAACTACTCACACAGTGTTCTGGTGTAGTGAAAAGTATTTTACTACGTTATTTGTCGAAAATACTTGTTATAGTTATGTGTGCATCACAACAGCTCAGGATGATGCGGAGAATGGAAGTGCTTGCCACACGAAAACATGAGAAGCTACATGTAGTAATTAACACAAAAGTGATCCAGAAAATTGATGCACACCAAATGTAAAGAATAAATAAAAAATAAAAACCCCTTGATGATGTCACAGGGGTGCCGAAACATGTCTGAGTACTGATAAAAACGGTATTTTGCATAACTGGTGGACCTCACATCCAAAATGTTAATATCGTTTGTTTTATTTTAAAACGTTTAACAGTTTTCACGCAAAAGAATCGAAGCCATTACTTTACAGGCACACGTCTAACAAAAATGAAAACGATCTATCTCTCGACCGAGTTAATGAGAATGAAACTGACAGGCTATCTCTCTCTTCACGAATTTCAAGATACTGTATTACAAGGTCTACTTTTGTGATGGCTAAAAAGTTTGTACGCTAGAAGCCATAAAAAGTATGTTGTACTTAGGGTACATAGCCATACACACTCAGATTAGTAATGATGAAGAGTAGAAGAGTAGACTGAAGTTTAAGTGACTAGTCAGAACGAATCAGTGTGCAAGGAAGTTGGACATTTAAGTACTGCAACAAAGAATACCGCAGTAAGCAGATCAGCTGAAGAGGGGTGGACAATTCCAGAAAAACTTACTAACATCGGTACAGCGAACATAACTGCCAAGAAGCCTTGGGTAGTGGAAGTAATAATTCAGCTGATTGACCAAAGAACTAGATACAAAACTCTACATGGAAACACAGGAACACAGCAACATAAATCACTTACAAATGGAATAAATAGGAAGTGCAGGATAACCAACGGTAAATGGCTGCATGAAAAAGACATAACTTGTACCAAACTGAAAACAATCCTCGATGAGATATAAGTAAAAGCACGGTTGACAATATTAAGAGTGCAATGGGAATTTCCGGCTGGACGAAGAGGAGTGAGCGGATAGGTGGGAACAGTATACTAAAGGCCGCTTTGAGGCGGTATATTGTCTACTTGTGTGGCATAAGAAGTGGCGGAGTCGTTGTGGATGGAAAAAGGAATCGATTATCAGTCAGAACTGAAAAGAGTTTAGGAAGGCGTGACATCAAACAATGAAGAAGGGGTATGTAACACTCCTCCGGAATTTCTAAGGACAATGGGAAAAGTGGCAACCAAATGACTGTACAAATTTGTGTGTAGAGGCCGTGAGACTCGCGACATACCATCAGACTTCCGGAAAAATACCATCCACACAATTTTGAAGATATCAGGGGCAGATAAACGGGAGAACAATCGCAGAATCAGCTTAACAGCACCTGCATTCAAGTACCTCGCAAAAATAATATACTAAAGAATGGAAAAGAAAGCCTGACTTTAGGGAATGTAAAGGCACCAGAGAAGAATTTCTGGCTAATGGGAGCTGGAAGGAAGAAAAACCAAGATACGCTCAAGGGATTTATCAACCTAGAAAAAACGTTGGACTGGTGACGCAAGATATCCGAATTTCTGAGAAAAACATTGGTAGAGTATAGGGAAAGATGGATGATATGTAGTGTGTAAAAGACCCAAGAGGGAGAAATAAGATTGGAAGACCAAGAGCGAAATGTTCGGATTAAAAGGGGAAAAAGGTTATATAGCAGGGTTGCAGACTTTCACCTATACACCCAGTCTATACATTGAAGTAGCAAAGAGGAAGTGAAAAAAAGATTCAAAAATGAGATCAATATTTTGGATTTGTTGATGACATTGCTATCTTCATTGAAAGTGAAGAAGACCACGAAATAGACGAGTTTAAGGAATTTTAGTACCTTGGAAGCAGCGTAACGAAAGAAGGAGGACGCAAATAGCACAGGCAAAGAGGGCGTTTCTGGCCAAAAGAAATTTGTTAGTAGATAAAGCAAACCTTATATTGACGAAGATATTTCTGAGAACGTGCGTTTGGAACACATCGTTGTGTGGTTGTGAATCGTGAACTGTGGGAACGCCATATCAGAAGCGAATCGTTGCCATTGAAATGTGGTGCTAGAGGAAAAGAAGTGTACGAAATTGTCTAGTGGTTGAACATAAAGTTGATTAGAAAGATGAGGAAGTAACTGATTACCCTTTTGATTTTCTCCGTAATTCTGTCTATAGAAAGAGGAAGGGACTTGTATCAGAATAATGACACAGACATGTGGATCCGCTAAATTTAAGAATTATAAACGTGAATTTTTCAAAGCTGAAATCTGCCATGCTGGGTTAACTCTCCGACCATTTCGAGTATTCAGCCTCCCGGTGAAATGAATTAGAGGTCATTCGACAGGCGGCGTCACCGTTCGGCACTGTCGTTCAAGTCTTCGTGTAAGTGTTTGTCAAACTGCGTGCGTAGTTGATGTCATTTCCTCTGACAACTTCTTTTAAATGTTATCAGCTTACTGGCAGTGAGTCGGTCGGTTGGTGCGGACCAGGGAGGATATCTCCTTGTGGTGCAGTCGGCTGGGTAAGCTGGCGGTCCCTGGGCAGTGTTGGAGCGTGTGTGGAGCTGTCAGATCGCTACGAGCTTCGTGTCTCACCGACCCAGGACGTCAAAGTTGAGTGGTGCGTTAAGTACCCAAGCCACGTCCGTTCATGTTGTGTCGTTCTTTCGGTCGTTCGCTGTTGGGGAGCTTTTCCTGTGAGCAACACCGAGTGTTTGTAGTGGTAAAATCGAGCCGCCGTGCGGTGGAACTACTACAGCTCAAGTTCACCAGCGGAATTTTCTGCCTTGTGGCCGTTAGTGTTCTGGCTATCTGCCCTGGCCACTGACGTAAATTCAGGCCGTGTTCCGTATGGTGAAGTTAACTATATTACCTTATTTTAAATTGAAGTGTACCAGCGGAATTTTCCACTTTGTGGCCGTTAGTGTTACGGTTACCTGCCCGGTCCACTAACGTAATTTCACGCAGGGTCCTTTCCTCACCGGTTTTAGCTGTCCAACATGGTGTGTAGTTTTGACAGCTTAATACATATTTCATTATGGATAATCACGTCCATAATAATTTGGTCTTTTACTTTTTATGTACCGATTGGTGGCATGCAAGTTGTTTGGTCGATCGGTCTGTGACTGTCTCTTGGTTGGGTTACCGACGGATCTAGTGTAGTTGGGCCCACCAACTGTCTCAGCTAAGTGAACGTTAATGTTTCGAGGTCAGGCCCAATCCCTGGAGGCGTCTGAGTTCCATTGTCTATACTGTCCTTTCAGGGATGTTTAATGGTCTGTTGGTAATGTATTATAGCCGATACTTTAAAAGAAATTTTTTTTATTGTGCTTCATGTAAGTCCATTTATGTAAATCAGCCTTCAGCTGCTTAAAACCTTATTCTTAAATTTAGTTGTAATCACTGACACAGTAAGCGTTAAAGCCTGTGCTACGGTAAGTGAGCGGGATTCAGCTTAAGAGAAAGAATTTTCGCTTAGATTTCGACCGTGTGTACATGAATGGTGGCAAATCAGACTTACATCCACTCTGTAATAAAAATGATCCGTCAAGTAAGTTCGAAATGCAATCACACGTCAGGATGGACCAAAAGCAAACCAGAAGATGCTACAAATGTGACAATAATACAGTCGCCAGCTTAATTAGGCATTAACTGAGATTAGCAAACTCAAGTGGCAGACTCTGCAAGAGAGGCGTTCTGCCGGCCGGAGTGGCCGAGCGGTTCTGGGCGCTACAGTCTAGAACCACGCGACCGGGCATTGATGTGTGTGATGTCCTTAGGTTACGTAGGTTTAAGTAGTTCTAAATTCTAGGGGACTGATGACCACAGCAGTTAAGTCCCATTGTGCTCAGAGCCAGCTGAACCAGTTGAACCAGAGGCGTTCTGCATCGCGGTGTAGCTTGCTGTCCAGGTCTCGAGTGGGTGCGTTTCTGTATGAGGTATCAAATATATTGCTTCCCCCTACTTATACCTCCCGAGGAGATCATGAACGTAAAATTAGAGAGATTCGAGCGCACACGGAGGCTTTCCAGCGGTCGTTCTTCCCGCGAACCATACGCGACTGGTTGGTTCAAATGGCTCTGAGCACTATGGGACTTAACATCTGAGGTCATCAGTCCCCTAGAACTTAGAACTACTTAAACTAACATAAGGACATCACACACACCCATGCCCGAGGCAGGATTCGAACCTGCGACCGTAGCGGTTGCGTTGTTCCAGACTGAAACGCCTAGAACCGCTCGGCCACACTGGCGGGCCCATACGCGACTGGAACAGGAAAGGGAGGTAATGACAGAGGCACGTAAAGTGCCCTCCGCTACACACCGTTGGGTGGCTTGTGGAGTATAAATGAAGATGTAGAAAACGTTTTACATTTGATTACCTCCTTTTGGAGAAAATTAGATACGTTACTAGATCATTATTGACATACATACCTGTATACATATGTTTTGTCGCGCCTAAATGACGCATCGGTACAAGTTCTTCATTTCAAGTTATATTAATATAGTAAAAAGAAAACTCTCACTTTCAAAGTTGAGAGAACCCGAAGACACAAAACCAACCACTAGACACATAATGAAATAATAGTGGAACAAATTGGAAAAGATTCCTCCGAGAACCTGAACTCCTGAATCAGTCAATGAGCACACACATTGCGTATGAAGCCAACGCCACTGGAGGTAATATTGGTGATCGTAAGGAAGTGCTGAATGGAACGAGGGAACCCCCGCCCCTCCCCCCCCCCCCCCCCCCCAGAAAAAGAAACGAATGGCACCTCTGCCTTCCGTTCCGAAGAACACAGGGGCGATTTCCGCTAGCTACTGAGATATGTTTCTGCGGTAGGAAGTCCTGAAAGAGGTCCAAGTAACCTTGTGAGGCCAAATGAGGAGTTGCTTCAATTACAGAGCAGCAGTGTCATTGGATTAATCTAATTTCAGTAACGGCTGGAGGGACATGCTGATCACATCACCCAGGGTCATAGAGCATTAGTCGTACTACCTTGTAGCTTGCAGTCCGCCAGTCGCAAAAGGCATGGCGTTTAATCCCTGAGTGGTGTTCACGTTTACTAGAACGAACAAAACATCCAACTGGTTTTCTCAACGTAAATGTGAGTAACTTTGAAATAATCCGCAGTAAGAAGTTAATCTAAAATGTTCGTTGTCATTTCTGATCACAGTTTGTTATAGATTTCAGTTTCTACCGATAATGTCTCTGACTTATCGCAAACTTTTATTGTGTAGTATGTCCCTAGAATAAGCAAGACTAGTGGATCGCTTCTTCTTTGCAAAGTCTGTAGTTAGTGCAATTACGAAATTGCAGTCGGCTACAAAAATAAGAGAAATACGTTCTTACGCATAAACTTAGCTCGGTATCCAGTCTGGGACATTGCCTTTTGAAGAAAATGCTCTTCCGAGATAAAAAAAAAAGGTTCACTAGTTCGAATCCCAGTACAACGCACAGTTTCAGATTGTCAGGAACTTTTTTCAACAGCTCACAGTGAGCTATGTAGAGGAAGATTCATTGTAGTGTCCTCGTTAATATTTGGCGTTACAAGTTTGCATACAGTGGAGTCTGGATGGCGCGAACGCTAAATATCGATAGTTTTCAGGCTCATCATTCATCATCCAACAAGCCTGCTGCGGTTACAGAACTCATTCATAGCGTGATTAATTAATTGGAGCTTCCGCAGGTATTAAAAATAATTAATATTCGTATTACTGTTAAATGACGTGGCTGACTGATGGGACATGCTCAGCTGTATTGTATGTAATCCTATTGTCCGATTTATAACCTGTATTGAACCCTAACGTAGTATTTAATTGACTGATTTATATTTTCTGATTAATTTCATTGGAGGAAGGAAGCTTAAATATTACGAACCAAATTAAGCAGGCGCATGCTGCACTACAACAGAAAATTTTCCCTTCTTAGTGAGTTTTATTTTCTATTTATGAGTGTAGCATTATGTTTGCAAGTTCTTCAAATGCCGTGAAATATGATCGCACTGTTTCGCGTGATATTATGATATGCAGCGCCTTTGAACTGATTTATATCATTAAAATTGTCAGTCGGGGTGACGGACATAAAAAACTTGTTCAAATGTGTGTGAAATCTTATGGGACTTAACTGCTAAGGTCATCAGTCCCTAAGCTTACTTAAATTATCCTAAGGACAAACTCACACATCCATGCCCGAGGGAGCACTCGAACCTCCACCGGGAACAGCCGCACAGTCCATGACTGCGGGGTTTTAGACCGCTCGGCTAATCCCGCCCGGCGGCGGACATAAATAAATAACACCGACAAAGAGCAGACAGACATTCCATCAGAAGCACCTGATGATGGAGGAAAGGTTATTCGCTGAAATATCGTGAGACTTGAACGATCGCATCCGGCTGGACACGTGAGGACCCTGGAAACAACACTTACGCGGGGGAATACTTGTAGTCCGGGGTGATATGTTACAATACAGCGTCACCGGTCTATTGCGGTCTAACTGTGTTGGTGAGGCAGTAAATTTCCACAGGGCAGTGACTCCGTCACTGCAATTCGCTTTGGAGGTGTGGCGGTGGGACTCGTAGTCCCGTACCACCCTCTGACGGTGATAGTACTACATGAGTCAGGCAGAAAAATTTTGCCTAACATGGGGGAAGTCTCCCATCACATACTTCCAGCAACTGATTGAATTTGTGCCTGCGAGAATGGAAGCTGTCATGAAGGCTAAGGGTGGACCAACACCATACTGAATCCCAGCATTACCGATGGAGGGCGCCACGAACTTGTAAGTCATTTTCACCCTGTTGTCTGGATACTTTCGATCACGTAGTGTTTAATAATTTTTCTATGTCAATCACATTGAATAATTTGTTGTAATAACTATCTTATTTGCGATGGCTCAATATGTGTGTTACCAATATGTGTTCAATATGTGTGTTTCTTGCCTGGTAAATCTACATCTACATTTATACTCAACCTTACGGTGAGAGACAGGGTACTTGAGGCAGCACTCGCTTTTTGACATCTACATCTGCAAAACTCCCCGAAAGCTACCTGACGGTGTGTGGTGGATGGTACTTCTGGTACCACCAACTAATCCATCCTTTCCTATTCCATTCGCGAATGGCGTGTTGGGAGAATGACTATAATTAAGACGTTAGCTCTAATTTCGGGAATTTTCTCGTCGTGGTTCCTTGCAAGATGTATATCGAAAGAAGTGATATGTGGTCCTACACCTCCCGGAGAGTGTTCTGTCAAAATTTCAATAAAAACCTCTCCGTCATGCAGAACGCCTCTCTCGTAACGTTTGTCACTGGAGTTTGTTAAGCATTTCTATGACGCTGTTGAGCGGACTAAATGATCCCGTGACGAACTGTGCGACTACTCGTTGAATCTTCTCTACCTTTTCTATGAATCATATCTAGTCATGGCCACAGATAGATGAACAACAGTGAAGAATCTGTCAGTCATGTCTCTTGTAACCCACTCCTCTCTTGGATGAGTGACATTTCGTTAAGATTCTGCTGCTTACGCAGCAAATTAACTTATCACGGACAGAGGAAGGAGGACATAAAAAGTAGACTAGCATGGATAAAAAGAGCATTCATAACCATGAGGAGTCTGCTAGTATCAAACATAGGCCTTAATTTGAGCACAACATTGTACGGTAATGCAACATGGTCTGTGGGGAAACCGCGAGAGAAGGCAATCGTAGCATTTGAGATGTGATACTACAGAAGAATGTTGAAAATAAGACGGACTGATAAGACAAGGAATGAGGAAGTTCTCCGCAGCATCGGTGAGGAGAGGAAAACCTGGAAACTCTGACATGAGAAGGAACAGGGTTATTGGATATACGTTAAGACACCAGAGAATACCTTCCACGATAATAGAGGATTCTGAAGAGTGTAGATACTGTAGAATAAGACAGAGATTGGAATACATCGAGCAAGTACTTGAAGATGTAGGTTGCAACTGCTACTCTTAGATGAAAAGTTTGGTACAAAAGAGGAATTCGTGGCACGCCATGTCAAGCTACTGATAAGAATCATCACTTAAAAGACAAAAAAAAAAAAAAAAATACTTCCAATGATTCTTAGTGTGGCATCTGTTTTGCCTACTACTTTAAGTGGTTTTTCAATTACGGTAAATATTGTTTCCTGGAATTTGTCATAAACAGTGTAGTTGTAGGTCGAGCGGTTCGAGGCGTTATGTCACGGATTGCGTGGCAACTGCCGCCGGAGGTTCGAGTCCTCCCTCGGGCATGGATGTTCTTAGCATAAGTTAGATTAAGTAGTGTGTCAGTCTAGAGGCCGACGACCTCAGCAGTTTGGACCCTTAGGAATTCAAACACACATTTGAACATTCTGTAGTTGTAAAATAGTGGTTTTACATTCCTTTCTACTCCTTCGCATGCGCAAAACATTACATTTATTGACGTTCAGGATGGACTGTCAGAACCTGCACGAGCATCGTCTGTAGGTCACTGAGCAAATCAACACTATCTTCGGCGTTGCTATTCTCTTATAGACAAATGTATCATCTGTGAAGAGGCTTAAAGGCTTTCGACGCTTTTCGCTATATCAGTGTCCGTGAAACGGTTTTATTCAAGAGCCAATACCGATATTGTATGGCGTCTCGAGCTGCATATTCACGGATGTTATTGGTAACTGGTAACCTACATAAAATAGTATCTTAGGAGCCCTCAGCAGAATAGAGTTAGTAAGGACGCCATATATTGACCAGCAGCCCGTAAGTACCAATGGTTAGAGGTCGGCTCCATTCAGAGCACTTCATGTGGTTTGATCTCTGTTTCAAATTGCTGCCACACTTAGTGACCCCAGAATTGTGACGCTATAATATCCTAGGGCTAGCATCACTTAAATTGCTGACTCCAGTAAAAAACTTCGAAAATCCTAGACATTTGTGCCACATCGGTTTATTATCCCGGGCACATACAGTATATCGACGATAAGTCTGCCGATTGCCACTAGCGTACAGCAGATATTCTTACTTGCAGCGGAAATGATGATTCACAAAATTGTGCAGACTGCTTCCACGTCATGATTTCCTCTCTTGAACACTGGATTTTTGTTTTGCAAATTGCTATTAAATATACGTTTTCGTTTCGGCATTTTGCATCTGTAAACAAGAATAGATTGTGATTATTGTGCTTTAGGGGTGTTTAACAGCGTGATTATTAGTACGAATACAGTTAAAAGTAAAACTTAACGAATATTAAGTTCGCAGCACTGTCGCGTGGAGCGGTTAGTAGTGTCGCACATCGGCACGCTTGCGCACAACACTCTCGCGGGCGGGGAGGTGCATGCGATCGTCGATTGTCGGCAGCTTCTCACTGTTCTTAATAAAGAAGTATGGAATGTCTGTGTATGAGAGAGGGCCTAAGAGTGTTTGCTGCCGTTCTTTACTATGAAGCCAACGAAACCACCTACGCACCCGTCTTCATTAGGAGAAATTAACTAAAATTTATTAAAATATATTTTATTTCCAATCACTCGAATTTTCCCACGCACAGAAAATGTCTGTGTCCAGTCTAGACCAGCAGATGAAAACGCCCCAATACCATCACGGAATTAGTACAGATCCGGGGAAAGCAGCGTGTACGGCACACCTATAACTGCCTGACGAATAGTTGTGCTGGTTCTGTGAGTGGATGGTTAATAGATTAATAACGGTGAATGTACTTGCTGTATGCAGTACGTAAACAAATGTTTACTAAATACATTCGATGTCATTTTTCCTCTACTCACTTCAAATAAATAAAGCATTTGAAGATGACCATCCCTGTAATACGTAGTTCCGAGTCCATGTTATTTCGTGTCAAAATTTATACTGTAGCAGTTAGTCAGTGCAGATCGCATACGTCAGTGGTTGGTGATTACTGGAAGATATACATTAAGACACTTCCCTCTCCTATCATCTAACCACCCTTTAGCGGACGATTGTGAATTGGGCTGGTAGATGCTTACTATATTGTATTGTGCATTATAATTTAGAGCTGACAACCATAGACCGCACCAATAATTGACTCAGGCGTTGTGAGGCCCTCCGGCCGCCATTTAACTAACACCATACTAGGTCATTTATGTACTTTATAAACTGTAACGGTAGTATCACACCTACTTGGGGTACTCCTGAAATTACCGCTACATCCGTCGATTTTGTTCCGTTAACAGTGACATTCGCCCTCCCCCCCCCTCCCCCCACCCCCCAACACCCCCCATGAACCATGGACCTTGCCGTAGGTGGGGAGGCTTGCGTGCCTCAACGATACAGATAGCCGTACCGTAGGTGCAACCACAACGGAGGGGTATCTGTTGAGAGGTCAGACAAACGTGTGGTCCCTGAAGAGGGGCAGCAGCCTTCTCAGTAGTTGCAGGGGCAACAGTCTGGATGATTGCCTGATATGGCCTTGTAACACTACCCAAAATGGCCTTGCTGTTCTGGTACTGCGAACGGCTGAAAGCAAGGGGAAACTACAGCCGTAATTTTTCCCGAGGGCATGCAGCTCTACTGTATGATTAAATGATGATGGCGTCCTCTTGGGTAAAATATTCCGGAGGTAAAATAGTCCCCCATTCGGATCTCCGGGCGGGGACTGCTCAAGAGGATGTCGTTATCAGGAGAAAGAAAACTGGCGTTCTACGGATGGGAGCGTGGAATGTCAGATCCCTTAATCGGGCAGGTAGGTTAGAAGATTTGAAAAGGAAGATGGATAGGTTCAAGTTAGATATAGCGGGAATTAGTGAAGTTCGGTGGAAGGAGGAACAAGACTTTTGGTCAGGTGAATACAGGGTTATGAATACAAAATCAAATAAGGGTAACGCAGGTGTAGGTTTAATAATGAATAAAAAAAATAGGAGTACGGGTAAGCTACTACAAACAGCATAGTGAACGCATTATTGTGGCCAAGATAGATACGAATCCCACGCCTACTACAGTAGTACAAGTTTATATGCCAACTAGCTCTGCAGATGACGAAGAAATTGATGAAATGTATGATGGGATAACAGAAATTATTCAGGTAGTGACGGGAGGCGAAAATTTAATAGTCATGGGTGACTGGAATTCGTCAGTAGGAAAAGGGAGAGAAGGAAACATAGTAGGTGAATATGGATTGGGGCTAAGAAATGAAAGAGGAAGCCGCCTGGTAGAATTTTGCGCAGAGCATAACTTAATCATAGCTAATACTTGGTTCAAGAATCATGAAAGAAGGTTATATACATGGAAGAACCCTGGAGATGCTGAAAGGTATCAGATTGATTATATAATGGTAAGACAGAGATTTAGGAACCAGGTTTTAAATTGTAAGACATTTCCAGGGGGAGATGAGGACTCTGACCACAATCTATTGGTTATGAACTGTAGATTTAAACTGAAGAAACTGCAAAAAAAGTTGGGGATTTAAGGAGATGGGACCTGGATAAACTGAAAGAACCAGAGGTTGTACAGAGTTTTAGGGCGAGCATAAGGGAACAATTGACAGTAATGCGGGAAAGAAATAGAGTAGAAGAAGAATGGGTGGCTTTGAGGGATGAAATAGTGAAGGCAGCAGAGGATCAAATACGTAAAAAGACGAGGGCTAGTAGAAACCCTTGGATAACAGATGATATATTGAATTTAATTGATGAAAGGAGAAAATGTAAAAATGCAGTAAATGAAGCAGGCAAAAAGGAATACAAGCATCTCAGAATGAGAAGTGCTAAATGGCTCAGCAGGGATGGCTAGAGGACAAATGTAAGGATGTAGAGGTTTATCTCACTAGGGGTAAGATAGATACTGCTTACAGGAAGATTAAAGAGACCTTTAGAGCAAGGAGAACCACTTGCATGAATATCAAGAGCTTTGATGGAAACCCAGTTCTAAGCAAAGAAGGGAAAGCAGAAAGGTGGAAGGAGTATATACAGGGTCTATACAAGGGTGACGTACTTGAGGACAATATTATGGAAATGGAAGAGGATGTAGATGAAGATGAAATGGGAGATATGATACTGCGTAACGAGTTTGACAGAGCACTGAAGGACCTGAGTCGGAACAATGCCCCAGGAGTAGACAACATTCCATTAGAACTGCTGACAGCCGTGGGAGAGCCAGTCCTGACATGTCTACCATCTGGTGAGCAAGATATATGAGACAGGCGAAATGCCCTCAGACTTCAAGAAGAATATAATAATTCCAATCCCAAAGAAAGCAGGTGTTGACTGATGTGAAAATTACCGAACTATCAGTTTAATAAGTCACAGCTGCAAAATACTAACGCGAATTCTTTACAGACGAATGGAAAAACTGGTAGAAGCGGACCTCGGCGAAGATCAGTTTGGATTCCGTTGAAATGTTGGAACATGTGAGGCAATACTGACCCTACGACTTATATTATAAGAAAGATTAAGGAAAGGCAAACCTACGTTTCTAGCATTTGTAGACTTAGAGAAAGCTTTTGACAATGTTGATTGGAACGCTCTCTTTCAAATTCTGAAGGTGGCAGGGGTAAAATACAGGGAGCGAAAAGCTATTTACAATTTGTACAGAAAGCAGATGGCAGTAATAACAGTCGAGGGGTATGAAAGGGAAGCAGTGGTTGGGAAAGGAGTGAGACGGGGTTGTAGCCTATCCCCGATGTTATGCAATCTGTATACTGAGCAAGCAATAAAGGAAACAAAAGAAAAGTTCGGAGTAGGTATTAAAATCCATGGAGAAGAAATAAAAACATTGACGTTCGCCGATGACATTGTAATTCTGTCAGAGACAGCAATGGACTTGGAAAAGCAGTTGAACGGAATGGACAGTGTCTTGAAAGGAGGGTACAAGATGAACATCAACAAAAGCAAAATGAGGATAATGGAATGTAGTCGAATTAAGTCGGGAGATTCTGAGCGTATTAGATTAGGAAGTGAGACACTTAAAGTAGTAAAGGAGTTTTGCTATTTGGGGAGCAAAATAACGGACGATGGTCGAAGTAGTAAGGATATAAAATGCAGACTGGCAATGGCAAGGAAAGCGTTTCTGAAGAAGAATAATTTTTTAACATCGAGTATAGAATTAAATGTCAGGAAGTCGTTTGTGAAAGTATTTGTATGGAGTGTGGCCATGTATAAAAGTGAAACGTGGACGATAAATAGTTTAGACAAGAAGAGAATAGAAGCTTTAGAAATGTGGTGCTACAGAAGAATGCTGGAGATTAGATGGGTAGGTCACATAACTAATGAGAAGGTATTGAATAGAATTGGGGAGAACAGGAGCTTGTGGCACAACTTGACTAGAAGAAGGGATCGGTTGGTAGGACATGTTGTGAGGCATCGAGGGATCACAAATTTTGCATTGGAGGGCAGCGTGGAGGGTAAAAATCATAGAGGGAGATCAAGAGATGAATACACTAAGCAGATTCAGAAGGATGTAGGCTGCAGTAGGCACTGGCAGATGAAGAAGCTTGCACAGGATAGAGTAGCATGGAGAGCTGCATCGAACCAGTCTCAGGACTGAAGACCACAACAACAACAACAGTGACATGTAGAGTTCTCTCCCATTCCCTTCGAGAATGGTACAAAGGTAAAGTGCAAACAAACAAACACCATCCGAACAGGCCTTGAAGGCCCAATGGTACTAACGGGCCACTATGTCATCCTCAGCCCTCAAGCGTAACCGCTCTTCCTGCCGATGTCAATTTTCGTGGCCAATGTCGCTACTTCTCACTGAAGTAGCTCTTCAATTATCCTCACGAGAGCTGAGTGTACCCTGCTTGCCAAAAACACTCGGTAAAAGCGGACGGTGACCCATCCAAGTGCTAATCAAGCTCGACAGCGCTTCGGAGTTCGGGGTTCGGTGTACCCACTGCGCCAAGGCCGTTGGCTAAAAAGGTAAAGAGGTGTGAGGTCTAATTCGTCCGTTGGTTTCGCTTTGGTCATTTCACTACACATATGTGGCAGGAAGTAAAATATCCAACCCTTCTTGCAACGTACGTCCTCACAATTTCAACTGTAAACTTCTGTCTATAATGCACAGTGCCTTTCTTGTAGCATCTGTCGCTGGAATTATTTGAACAATCCCCGACTATTAAAAGACACTGTCATGAGATTTGTCGCCCTCCATTGGCTTTTCTGTTAATTCAGCTTGGTAAGTTCTCCACGTTGATGAAAAACAATTAAGATTCGTCGAACAATTGCTTTTTAAGTCAGCTATTCGTGGATGAGCTACATTTCCTTAATAATCTCTCATCGAATATGAGTCAATAAAGGTGGTTTTATACAAACCGTTTTGTGTGGTTACGGAACTGCAGATTACTGTGGACAGTTACTCCAAGATATTTTTGCGTGTGTTGCAGTTTGCAGCGATTTTTGCGAGTAATGTATTTGAAAAGTAATGGAACTCACTTCCTGCTTATGTGCAATACGTTCTCTCTATTTACGTTCTGAGTAATCTGCCAGTCTCTACAACAATCGTCGGTCCTCACATGTTCCCTATGTTTCCCTACTATCTTTGGGGTTTGCAATCTTCTTATATAGAACAACGTGGCCCACAAATAGACGGAACTTCTGAAATTTTCCATCTTTTCGTTTATATATAGTGTTAACAGTATTGGCTCTACACAGTAATACAGGGTTAACCAATGAAGTACGAAAGAGAAACACACGTACTAGGAAGATATCTGCGAAGAAACCATGGTTAATAGTAGAAATCAGTTCGTAGCAGAAAGAAGAAGATAGAAAAATGTTGAGGGAAATTTAGGAATACAGGAATACAAGTCATCTAAGAATGAGATAAATAGAAAGAGCAAGAAAGCTATGGCGAATGGCTGCGTTAAAAGTGTGAAGAAATTGAGAAAGAAATGACTCTCAAAGGGACTGACTCCACATACAGAAAAGTCAAAACATCCTTAGGTGAGATTAAAAGCAAAGGCGGTAACATGAAGACTGCAATGGGACTTGCACTACTAATTTAGAGGAGAGCGTGAATAGGTGGCAGGAGTGCATTGGACGTCTCTGTGAGGGGAAGGACTTATCTGATGACAAGTCAGTAGGGATGAGATAGGGGATAAGTTGAATCTGAATTTAAAAGGGTTTTGCAAGACTTAAGGGTAAATAAGGAAAAAGCAATACATAACACCCTCCCCTGGGGTGCCTTCTAGATACCTTTACATCTGTCGACTTTCTACGTTAACAATAACATATTTAGTTTTGTTTGAAAGGCTGTCCTTGTATTGCAAATCCGCTCCGGTACTCGCGAAGTTCAAACTTTGTTTCCTGAAGTCCAGCGAGGAGCTCTGTCGTCGAATGCATTCCCGAAATGAACATTGTATCAACCTGGGCGCCATTATCTACAGAGTTTCTCAGATGCTTATTCCTATCGGGGGTGTAAGTATATTATAGTACAGCTGTCTATCACGCCTAAAGACCTCTAGCGAACGCTGAGTGCGATTACAGGAGCCGTGACTTACCTTACGTGGTGCGTGTACCAAATAGTGTACTTGATGCAGCTGTAGAACGAAGTTTACCGTAAATTTCTTGAAGTGATGAATATCCGTGACACGAAAGTTTTGTGTTTCATATTAGTGCTGACGGTTAAGTATTAGTGATTTATTTGAGAATGACAACTCGGATATCGTGCGTCGTGTCGCCAGAACAACAACCAACCGCTTCGCGACGTTTGTGGGACAAGGAAGTTTGTTATGCGATTAAATGATAATCTTACAGGATTCCACTTTTAGTTGACAGTAGCAGAAGCAAGAATAGAGCCATGAAAATAAGGGTTTGTCGTGTGGTATATTACCCGTGATCAAGGGATAACGTCTTTGATTCATAATCAAAAGGTTTTCGGTATCGGGTTTGAATACCGCCGATGCTTAAATTTCGATTAATAATCAGCATTGGCGGCCGAAGACTTCCGGCATCATAAGTCACCCTCATTCTGCCAACGGCCTTGTCAAAGAGGGCGGAGGAGCGGACAGAGGTTCACGGCCACCTCTTGTCCTAGGGGTGGGAAACCGCCCCTAAAGGTGAAAGAATCAGAAATGATCAACGACAGGAGGATGCAGAAGGCAATGGAAACCACTGCATTAAAGACAGGTAACGTGTATTCACAGGACGTGTGACCTGTAATCAAAGAATGTCACTACAGGGTCTCCATTGGCAAAAGACTCCGGATTAGCCCTCCATTCGTATCTCCGGGAGGGGACCGCCAAGGGGGAGGAATAAAATATTGAATAAAACGGAAGGATAAAGTTGTAGGAATCGGGGCGTGCAATATCCGAAGCTTGAACGTGGTAGCTAGAACTAAAAAATCTCAAAACGGAAAGAAAAGACTCGATCTAAATATAGTAGGGGTCAGTGAAGTGAAGTGAAAAGAAGGCAAGGATTTCTGATCAGATGAGCATAAGGTAATATAAACAGCAGCAGAAAATTCGTTATGAATAGGAATGTAGGGCAGGAGGAAATCCTCTCTGGCTTCCGGCGACTATCTGATTTGGTGAAGACTGCCAGTCTCGCTAGCGGGATGAAAGCAGAGCTCACCATCTGCAGCATCGTCGACAGGACTGACTGCGGACCTTTGGTACAGAGCCGAGTGGAGGGTGTGAATCAGAGGCTGAGACGGTTCTGCGACCGTGTGGGCTGCAGATTCCTCGACTTCCGCCATAGGGTGGTGGGGTCTCGGGTTCCGCTGGATAGGTCAGGAGTCCACTACACGCAACAAGCGGCTACACGGGTAGCAGGGGTTGTGTGGCGTGGGCTGGGCGGTTTTTTAGGTTAGATGGCCTTGGGCAAGTACAGAAAGGGCAACAGCCTCAACGGGTGCGGGGCAAAGTCAGGACATGCGGGGACCAAGCAGCAATCGGTATTGTAATTGTCAACTGTCGAAGCTGCGTTGGTAAAGTACCGGAACTTCAAGCGCTGATAGAAAGCACCGAAGCTGAAATCGTCATAGGTACAGAAAGCTGGCTTAAGCCAGAGATAAATTCTGCCGAAATTTTTACAAAGGTACAGACGGTGTTTAGAAAGGATAGATTGCATGCAACCGGTGGTGGAGTGTTCATCGCTGTTAGTAGTAGTTTATCCTGTAGTGAAGTAGAAGTGGATAGTTCCTGTGAATTATTATGGGTGGAGGTTACACTAAACAACCGAACTAGGTTAATAATTGGCTCCTTTTACCGACCTCCCGACTCAGCAGCATTAGTGGCAGAACAACTGAGAGAAAATTTGGAATACATTTCACATAAATTTTCTCAGCATGTTATAGTCTTAGGTGGAGATTTCAATTTACCAGATATAGACTGGGACGCTCAGATGTTTAGGACGGGTGGTAGGGACAGAGCATCGAGTGACATTATACTGAGTGCACTATCCGAAAATTACCTCGAGCAATTAAACAGAGAACCGACTCGTGGAGATAACATATTGGACCTACTGATAACAAACAGACCCGAACTTTTCGAATCTGTATGTACAGAACAGGGAATCAGTGATCATAAGGCCGTTGCAGCATCCCTGAATATGGAAGTTAATAGGAATATAAAAAAAGGGAGGAAGGTTTATCTGTTTAGCAAGAGTAATAGAAGGCAGATTTCAGACTACCTAACAGATCAAAACGAAAATTTCTGTTCCGACACTGACAATGTTGAGTATTTATGGAAAAAGTTCAAGGCAATCGTAAAATGCGTTTTAGACAGGTACGTGCCGAGTAAAACTGTGAGGGACGGGAAAAACCCACCGTGGTACAACAACAAAGTTAGGAAACTACTGCGAAAGCAAAGAGAGCTCCACTCCAAGTTTAAACGCAGCCAAAACCTCTCAGACAAACAGAAGCTAAACGATGTCAAAGTTAGCGTAAGGAGGGCTATGCGTGAAGCGTTCATTGAATTCGAAAGTGAAATTCTATGTACCGACTTGACAGAAAATCCTAGGAAGTTCTGGTCTTACGTTAAATCAGTAAGTGGCTCGAAACAGCATATCCAGACACTACGGGATGATGATGGCATTGAAACAGAGGATGACACGCGTAAAGCTGAAATACTAAACACCTTTTTCCAAAGCTGTTTCACAGAGGAAGACCGCACTGCAGTTCCTTCTCTAAATCCTCGCACAAACGAAAAAATGGCTGACATCGAAATAAGTGTCCAAGGAATAGAAAAGCAACTGGAATCACTCAATAGAGGAAAGTCCACTGGACCTGACTGGATACCAATTCGATTCTACACAGAGTACGCGAAAGAACTTGCCCCCCTTCTAACAGCCGTGTACCGCAAGTCTCTAGAGGAACGGAGGGTTCCAAATGATTGGAAAAGAGCACAGATAGTCCCAGTCTTCAAGAAGGGTCGTCGAGCAGATGCGCAAAACTATAGACCTATATCTCTTACGTCGATCTCTTGCAGAATTTTAGAACATGTTTTTTGCTCGCGTATCATGTCATTTCTGGAAACCCAGAATCTACTATGTAGGAATCAACATGGATTCCGGAAACAGCGATCGTGTGAGACCCAACTCGCCTTATTTGTTCATGAGACCCAGAAAATATTAGATACAGGCTCCCAGGTAGATGCTATTTTTCTTGACTTCCGGAAGGCGTTCGATACAGTTCCGCACTGTCGCCTGATAAACAAAGTAAGAGCCTACGGAATATCAGACCAGCTGTGTGGCTGGATTGAAGAGTTTTTAGCAAACAGAACACAGCATGTTGTTATCAATGGAGAGACGTCTACAGACGTTAAAGTAACCTCTGGCGTGCCACAGGGGAGTGTTATGGGACCATTGCTTTTCACAATATATATAAATGACTTAGTAGATAGTGTCGGAAGTTCCATGCGGCTTTTCGCGGATGATGCTGTAGTATACAGAGAAGTTGCAGCATTAGAAAATTGTAGCGAAATACAGGAAGATCTGCAGCGGATAGGCACTTGGTGCAGGGAGTGGCAACTGACCATTAACATAGACAAATGTAATGTATTGCGAATACATAGAAAGAAGGATCCTTTATTGTATGATTATATGATAGCGGAACAAACACTGGTAGCAGTTACTTCTGTAAACTATCTGGGAGTATGCGTACGGAACGATTTGAAGTGGAATGATCATATAAAACTAATTGTTGGTAAGGCGGGTACCAGGTTGAGATTCATTGGGAGAGTGCTTAGAAAATGTAGTCCATCAACAAAGGAGGTGGCTTACAAAACACTCGTTCGACCTATACTTGAGTATTGCTCATCAGTGTGGGATCCGTACCAGATCGGGTTGACGGAGGAGATAGAGAAGATCCAAAGAAGAGCGGCGCGTTTCGTCACTGGGTTATTTGGGAACCGTGATAGCGTTACGGAGATGTTTAATAAACTCAAGTGGCAGACTCTGCAAGAGAGGCGCTCTGCATCCCGGTGTAGCTTGCTCGCCAGGTTTCGAGAGGGTGCGTTTCTGGATGAGGTATCGAATATATTGCTTCCCCCTACTTATACTTCCCGAGGAGATCACGAATGTAAAATTAGAGAGATTAGAGCGCGCACGGAGGCTTTCAGACAGTCGTTCTTCCCGCGAACCATACGCGACTGGAACAGGAAAGGGAGGTAATGACAGTGGCACGTAAAGTGCCCTCCGCCACACACCGTTGGGTGGCTTGCGGAGTACCAATGTAGATGTAGATGTAGATAGTGTGTTTCTGAGAACAGTTCAATGATGGGGTTGCTTTTATAAGAATCGGCAGCAAACCAACACAGACAACGATAGGTTCAGGTAGTCATTCCGACGTCGCAATCTGAAGATGAAGAGACAGAGATAGTGTATGAGTATCTTGAAAGGGTAATGCAGTATGTAAACGGCGATGACAATCTATTGGTCATGGGGGACTAGAATGCAGTTGTAGGGGAAGGGGTAGAAGAAACGGTTACAGGAGAATATGGACTTGGGACAAGGAATGCGAGAGGAGAAAGACTAATTGAGTTCTGTAACTTCAGCTAGTAATAGCGAATACCCTATTCAAGAATCGCAAGAGGAGGAGGTACAGTTGGAAAAGGCCGGGTGATACGGGAAGATTTCAGTTAGATTACATCATGGTCAGACAGAGATTCCGAAATCAGATACGGGATTGTAAGGCGTACCCAGGAGCAGATATAGACTCATATCACAATTTAGTAGTGATTAAGAGTAGGCTGAACTTAAAGACATTAGTCAGCAAGAATCAAAACGCAAGGATTAAGCAATGCCGAGATACGATTGAAGTTCTCAAAGGCTATAGATACAGCAATATGGAATGGCTCAGTAGGCAGTACGGTTGAAGACGAATGGAAATCGCTAAAAAGACCTATCACAGAAGGTGGGAAGGAAAACTTAGGTACAAAGAGGGTAGCTCCTAAGAAACCACGGCTAACAGAAGAAATACGTCAGTTGATTGATAAAAAGAGGAGGTATAAAAATGTTCTGGGAAACTCAGGAATACAGACATACAAGTCACTGAGAAAATGAAATAAATAGGAAGCGCGGGGAAGCTAAGACGAAATGGCTGCAGGAAAAATGTGAAGACATCGAAAAAGAAATGATTGCCGGAAGTACAGACTCAGAGTACAGGAAAGTCAAATCAACCTTCGGTGACATTAAAAAGGAGGGTGGTAACATTAAAAGTGCAGCGGGAATTCCACTGTTAAATACAGAGGTGAGAACGGAAGTTCAAATAAGGGGGGAAGGTATAGGTAACATTGAAACAGAATTCCTAAAATAATTGAGGGAAGTGGCAGCTAAACGACTATTGACGTTGGTGTGTAGAAAGTATGAGTTTGGCGACATACCATCTGACTTCCAGAAAAGCATCATCCACACACTTCCGAAGACGGCAAAAGCTGACAAGTGCGAGAATTATGGCACAGTCAGCTCGCAGCTCATGCATTCAAGCTGCTTACAAGAATAATGTACAGAAGAATGGGAAAGAAAATGTGGAGACGCTAGATGACGATTAGTTTGGCTTTAGGAAAAGTAAAGGCACGAGAGAGGAAATTCTGATGTTGCTGTTAATAATGGAAGCAAGACTAAAGAAAAATCAACTGTTGATGACTGATAACGTTTTTCCTGGTCGGACGAGACTGGTATCAAATTGTATCGAGTGGATGCACATGTACGGGTATGGAGACAACCTCATGAATCCATGGATCCTGCATGTCAGCAGTGGACTGTTCCAACTGATAGAGGCTCTCTAATAGTGTGGGGACGTGTGCAGTTGGAGCGATGTAGGGCCCCTGATACTCCTAGATACGACTCTGACATGTGACACGTACGTAAGCATCTTGTCTGACCACCTGCATCCGTTGATGTCCATTGCGCTTTCCGGCAGGACGTGCGACATCCCAAATGTGCATAATTGCTACAGAGTGGCTCCAGGAACACTCTTCTGGGTTTAAACACTTCCGCTGGCCACCAAACTCCCCAGACATGAACACTATTGAGCATGCCTGGGATGCCTTGCAACATACTGTTGAGAAGAGGTCTCCACAGCCTCGTATTCAGGACTGTATCCACACTGTGGATAGTTTTCGGTTGTACTAACCAGCCTGGAGCCCAGCCATCTCAATGAATTAACTCAGTTCTTTAAGAATAAAATAATTCTGTACAAAGTAGTTATTGTAAAAATTAAATTTCATGCATAATATTATGACGCCAATTCCTTAGGCCGGTACATGAAACGGAACACTAACATTACTCTCTGACAGAGAGAAAAGAAGACATAAATCGAACTACAACAGTGGAGAGATCTGGATTTATCGATAAATATTTTGAGTCTTCTGGGATTGATCACTATCAACATGTAGAACAAAATCGCTTGCTCCGAATTCCGTTATTAAAGTCCACGTTCACCTCTCAGCAAATTCACCAAAGCAAAGACAAGGGGTAAGTAAAAGGTAAATGGTGTTTAATTAGAGGTGATTGGTGTTCTCCTGCCTGTGTATTCTGACTTAATTCCTGAAGGCAAAAGCATCAGCAACGAGTAAACTGTCGTGAACAGCCAGGGATCTCAAATTGATTCCGTATTTCTAGATTTCTGGAAAGCTTTTGACACCGTTCCTCACAAGCGACTTCTAATCAAGCTGCGGGCCTATGGGGTATCGTCTCAGTTGTGCGACTGGATTTGTGATTTCCTGTCAGGAAGGTCGCAGTTCGTAGTGATAGACGGCAAATCATCGAGTAAAACTGAAGTGATATCAGGTGTTCCCCAGGGAAGCGTCCTGGGACCTCTGCTGTTTCTGATCTATATAAATGACCTGGGTGACAATCTGAGCAGTTCTCTTAGGTTGTTCACAGATGATGCTATAATTTACCGTCTATCAAGGTCATCCGAAGACCAGTATCAGTAGCAAAGCGATTTAGAAAAAATTGCTGTATGATATGGCAGGTGGCAGTTGACGCTAAATAATGAAAATTGTTAGATAATCCACATGAGTTCCAAATGAAATCCGTTGGAATTCGATTACTCGATCAATAGTACAATTCTCAAGGCTGTCAATTCAACTAAGAACCTGGGTGTTAAAATTACGAACAACTTCAGTTGGAAAGACCACATAGATAATATTGTGGGGAAGGCGAGCCAAAGGTTGCGTTTCATTGGCAGGGCACTTAGAAGATGCAACAAGTCCACTAAAGAGACAGCTTACACTACACTCGTTCGTCCTCTGTTAGAATTTTGCTGCGCGGTGTGGGATCCTTACCAGGTGGGATTGACGGAGGACATCGAAAGGGTGCAAAAAAGGGCAGCTCGTTTTGTATTATCGCGTAATAGGGGAGAGAGTGTGGCAGATATGATACGGGAGTTGGGATGGAAGTCATTAAAGCAAAGACGTTATTCGTCGCAGCGAGATCTATTTACGAAATTTCAGTCACCAACTTTCTCTTCCGAATGCGAAAATATTTTGTTATGCCCAGCTTACATAGGTAGGAATGATCATCAAAATAAAATAAGAGAAATCAGAGCTCGAACAGAAAGGTTTCGGTGTTCGGTTTTCCCGCGCACTGTTCGGGAGTGGAATGGTAGAGAGATAGTATGATTGTGGTTCGATGAACCCTCTGCCAAGCACTTAAATGTAAATTGCAGAGTAATCATGTAGATGTAGATGTAGATGCAATGTAATTTAAATTTTACGTCCCCATGGACAAGTCGGTTTAAATATAACAGGAAGATAAGAGCTTACCACCTACTATAGGACCAGGCTTAGTAAGGCGTCAAGTTGAGGATAGTTTTATCTTTAGACAATGCTGTGCTCAAGATTTATTCGTACCAGATGGCTATTCCCCTTATTCTCTGGAATGAGGGATATGCCATACCTTGCCTGAGGGAGTCGTTGGGGACGTGAATACATAAATTCCAGTTATCAAAATGTTGCATATACATGGCCATAGTATGGAGAGGACAGTCAGTGGTCACTGTTTGTGCCTGCATTTGATGACCTATAGTGCCGTAGAACGATGTCGTGTATATTTTCGTCTTCATACACAATGACTGTTGTCGTCAGACAGCGCCCCAGTGAATGATTTCATCATATGGTGGTTCCATTGTCTTTAGCTTTTTAATCCCTATTGATGGTACAATCTCTTCAGTGGTATGATCTGAAGCACCACACTAGGTTCATCTTTGTTGTGAGAGACAGCATGGACACAAACAAGGTAACAGATAAGTTGTGATGGCCTGTAGCAGGAATCAGAAATGATCTGTACAAAATACTTCCAGATTAATAGAACAATTAATTTCTGAAAATGAAAAAAATACAAAACTTCTCGTTATGAGGTGGCTTGATGCACTTCCTCTGCCTCCTACAAGCAAATACTTTTCACACTATTACTACTCTCAGGACGCAAGCAGTGCAAACTGTAGAAACGTTCCATTTTGGCAATAAGAGCGATTTGATGGCTTCGAAGCGTACATAGGGACAGACTTATATGGGGCAACCAAAAAGTTTTCGTTTCATGGCATTGCTGCAGCTTATATTGAACGTAGCACGATCCGATGCAACAATATGAGCTGCGACATGTACGAGGGTGAGTCAAATGAAACCCTTAAACATTTTTTTAAATGTTATTTATTCTGCAGAAGTGAAACAAAGCTGTATCACTTTTCAACATAATCTCCCACACGCTCAATGCAAGTCCTCCAGCGCTACAAAGTGCATAAATTCCTTTAGAAAAAAATTCTTTTGGTAGTTCGCGCAACCACTCATGCACCGTGTACCGTATCTCGTAACGGAACTTATTTCCTCCCATTGCGTCTTTGAGTGGTCCAAACACATGGAATTCACTTAGGGCAAGGTCTGCTGAGTACATCTACATCTACATCTACATTGATACTCCGCAAGCCACCCAACGGTGTGTGGCGGAGGGCACATTACGTGCCACTGTCATTACCTCCCTTTCCTGTTCCAGTCGCGTATGGTTCGCGGGAAGAACGACTGTCTGAAAGCCTCCGTGCGCGCTCTAATCTCTTAATTTTACATTCGTGATCTCCTCGGGAGGTATAAGCAGGGGGAAGCAATATAGTCGATACCTCATCCAGAAACGCACCCTCTCGAAACCTGGCGAGCAAGCTACACCGCGATGCAGAGCGCCTCTCTTGCAGAGTCTGCCACTTGAGTTTATTAAACATCTCCGTAACGCTATCACGGTTACCAAATAACCATGTGACGAAACGCGCCGCTCTTCTTTGGATCTTCTCTATCTCCTCCGTCAGACCGATCTGGTACGGATCCCACACTGATGAGCAATACTCAAGTATAGGTCGAACGAGTGTTTTGTAAGCCACCTCCTTTGTTGATGGACTACATTTTCTAAGGACTCTCCCAATGAATCTCAACCTGGCACCCGCCTTACCAACAATTAATTTTATATGATCATTCCACTTCAAATCGTTCCGCACGCATACTCCCAGATAGTTTACAGAAGTAACTGCTACCAGTGTTTGTTCCGCTATCATATAATCATACAATAAAGGATCCTTCTTTCTATGTATTCGCAATACATTACATTTGTCTATGTTAAGGGTCAGTTGCCACTCCCTGCACCAAGTGCCTATCCGCTGCAGATCTTCCTGCATTTCGCTACAATTTTCTAATGCTGCAACTTCTCTGTATACTACAGCATCATCCGCGAAAACCCGCATGGAACTTCCGACACTATCTACTAAGTCATTTATACATATTGTGAAAAGCAATAGTCCCATAACACTCCCCTGTGGCACGCCAGAGGTTACTTTAACGTCTGTAGACGTCTCTCCATTGATAACAACATGCTGTGTTCTGTTTGCTAAAAACTCTTCAATCCAGCCACACAGCTGGTCTGATATTCCGTAGGCTCTTACTTTGTTTATCAGGCGACAGTGCGGTACTGTATCGAACGCCTTCCGGAAGTCAAGAAAAATAGCATCTACCTGGGAGCCTGTATCTAATATTTTCTGGGTCTCATGAACAAATAAGGCGAGTTGGGTCTCACACGATCGCTGTTTCCGGAATCCATGTTGATTCCTACATAGTAGATTCTGGGTTTCCAGAAATGACATGATACGCGAGCAAAAAACATGTTCTAAAATTATACAAGAGATCGACGTAAGAGATATAGGTCTATAGTTTTGCGCATCTGCTCGACGACCCTTCTTGAAGACTGGGACTATCTGTGCTCTTTTCCAATCATTTGGAACCCTCCGTTCCTCTAGAGACTTGCGGTACACGGCTTTTAGAAGGGGGGCAAGTTCTTTCGCGTACTCTGTGTAGAATCGAATTGGTATCCCGTCAGGTCTAGTGGACTTTCCTCTATTGAGTGATTCCAGTTGCTTTTCTATTCCTTGGACACTTATTTCGATGTCAGCCATTTTTTCGTTTGTGCGAGGTTTTAGAGAAGGAACTGCAGTGCGGTCTTCCTCTGTGAAACAGCTTTGGAAAAAGGTGTTTAGTATTTCAGCTTTACGCGTGTCATCCTCTGTTTCAATGCCATCATCATCCCGTAGTGTCTGGATATGCTGTTTCGAGCCACTTACTGATTTAACGTAAGACCAGAACTTCCTAGGATTTTCTGTCAAGTCGGTACATAGAATTTCTCTTTCGAATTCAATGAACGCTTCACGCATAGCCCTCCTTACGTTAACTTTGAGATCGTTTAGCTTCTGTTTGTCTGAGAGGTTTTGGCTGCGTTTAAACTTGGAGTGGAGCTCTCTTTGCTTTCGCAGTAGTTTCCTAACTTTGTTGTTGTACCACGGTGGGTTTTTCCCGTCCCTCACAGTTTTACTCGGCACGCATTTTACGATTGCCTTGAACTTTTTCCATAAACACTCAATATTGTCAGTGTCGGAACAGAAATTTTCGTTTTGATCTGTTAGGTAGCCTGAAATCTTCCTTCTATTACTCTTGCTAAACAGATAAACCTTCCTCCCTTTTTTTATATTCCTATTAACTTCCATATTCAGGGATGCTGCAACGGCCTTATGATCACTGATTCCCTGTTCTGTACATACAGAGTCGAAAAGTTCGGGTCTGTTTGTTATCAGTAGGTCCAATATGTTATCTCCACGAGTCGGTTCTCTGTTTAATTGCTCGAGGTAATTTTCGGATAGTGCACTCAGTATAATGTCACTCGATGCTCTGTCCCTACCACCCGTCCTAAACATCTGAGTGTCCCAGTCTATATCTGGTAAATTGAAATCTCCACCTAAGACTATAACATGCTGAGAAAATTTATGTGAAATGTATTCCAAATTTTCTCTCAGTTGTTCTGCCACTAATGCTGCTGAGTCGGGAGGTCGGTAAAAGGAGCCAATTATTAACCTAGTTCGGTTGTTTAGTGTAACCTCCACCCATAATAATTCACAGGAACTATCCACTTCTACTTCACTACAGGATAAACTACTACTAACAGCGACGAACACTCCACCACCGGTTGCATGCAATCTATCCTTTCTAAACACCGTCTGTACCTTTGTAAAAATTTCGGCAGAATTTATCTCTGGCTTAAGCCAGCTTTCTGTACCTATAACGATTTCAGCTTCGGTGCTTTCTATCAGCGCTTGAAGTTCCGGTACCTTACCAACGCAGCTTCGACAGTTGACAATTACAATACCGATTGCTGCTTGGTCCCCGCATGTCCTGACTTTGCCCCGCACCCGTTGAGGCTGTTGCCCTTTCTGTACTTGCCCAAGGCCATCTAACCTAAAAACCCGCCCAGCCCACGCCGCACAACCCCTGCTACCCGTGTAGGTGCATGTTGCGTGTAGTGGACTCCTGACCTATCCAGCGGAACCCGAAACCCCACCACCCTATGGCGCAAGTCGAGGAATCTGCAGCCCACACGGTCGCAGAACCGTCTCAGCCTCTGATTCAGACCCTCCACTCGGCTCTGTACCAAAGGTCCGCAGTCAGTCCTGTCGACGATGCTGCAGATGGTGAGCTCTGCTTTCATCCCGCTAGCAAGACTGCCAGTCTTCACCAAATCAGATAGCCGCCGGAAGCCAGAGAGGATTTCCTCCGATCCATAGCGACACACATCATTGGTGCCGACATGAGCGACCACCTGCAGATGTGTGCACCCTGTACCCTTCATGGCATCCGGAAGGACCCTTTCCGCATCTGGAATGACTCCCCCCGGTATGCACACGGAGTGCACATTGGTTTTCTTCCCCTCTCTTGCTGCCATTTCCCTAAGGGGCCCCATTACGCGCCTGTCGTGGGAGCTCCCAACTACCAGTAAGCCCACCCTCTGCAACTGCCCGGATCTTGCAGACTGAGGGGCAACCTCTGGAACAGGACAAGCAGCCATGTCAGGCCGAAGATCAGTATCAGCCTGAGACAGAGCCTGAAACCGGTTCGTCAGACAAACTGGAGAGGCTTTCCGTTCAGCCCTCCGGAATGTCTTTCGCCCCCTGCCACACCTTGAAACGTCCTCCCACTCTACCACAGGTGAGGGATCAGCTTCAATGCGGGCACTATCCCGGGCAACCACAGTCGTAGTCCGATCAGGGGATGCGTGGGACGAGCTGGCCGTCCCCGACAAACCCCCATCCGGACCCCCACAGTGATGCCCATTGGCAACAGCCTCAAGCTGTGTGACCGAAGCCAACACTGCCTGAAGCTGGGAGCGAAGGGATGCCAACTCAGCCTGCATCCGAACACAGCAGTTGCAGTCCCTATCCATGCTAAAAACAGTTTTGCAAAGAACGTCTGAACTAATCTACAGAGAGCGCAAACAAATCGACTAAATTTAAACGGTTATTAAAATACAAGATTGCCTAGTAAATGCAGTAATGCTGCTACTTGCGCACTGCTGACACTGCTCGGCGGCGGAAGGAGACTAAGCGAAATTACACTATTCAGGTACTAAAACGCGATGCTACACTCTCAAATACTATAATACGCCCGAAATTTATGAATTAAACAATGCAAGTACCAAAAACACGCAAAGAAATTAAGAATTAAACTATGTAACAAATGAGTGAGCTAGGAGTATACGACTTGCTGCTCAGCTGCTTATCCAACGGCGGCAGGGAGCACACTGACTGTGACCAACCGACACTGGCCGTTCAAAACAAAAACAGTAGACAAACGACTACGCGAATTTACACTATTCAGGTACTAAAACGCGATGCTACAACTCTCAAATACTATAATACGCCCGAAATTTATGAATTTATTATTATTGTGGATGAGGAAGAAACTCAAAATGATGGATGGTGGAAGTGAACCCAGGTTTCGTCCACAGTAACGATTCTTGCAAGATAGCCATCACCTTCTCGTTCAAAGCGCCGAAGAAGTTCAAAAGCTCTCATTTCAGGAGTCAGCTGCCGTGACTCCCATCTTGCAGACACTTTGTGAAACTGGAGCACATCGTGCACAATGTGGTGTGCTGACCCATGACTAATCTGTAAACATGCTGCATTGTCATTCAGTGTCACTCGGCGGTTTTCCTTCACTATGGCTTCACCTACTGCAATGCTCTGTGGAGTCACAAATTCGTTGTGCCTCACCTGGACGAGGAGCATCTTCCACTAAAGTCACGCCATTTGCGATCTTCCTACTCCATTCGTAGACTTGCTGCTGTGACAAACATGCACCACTGTGCTGAACCATCATTCGTCGATGAATTTCATTAGGTTTCACACCTTCACTACGCAAAAACCGAATAAGACAACGCTGTTCTTCCCTGGTGCAAGTCGCAAGTGGAGCGGCCATCTTTATACTGATACTGGACGGTGTCTGTGCATCTGCACTATGCTGCCACTTACAGTTTATTCTGCACGCTGTTCCTAGCACGCTTACCAAATTACAGGATAACGGCGCGAAATTTCCATTTGTTATTACAAATTTTAGGTTTTCATTTGACTCACCTTCGTAGGAAAGGGATTAACGTCGCATCTGTGTCTGTCCAACGGACTTGCGGTAAGACTGGAATCGTGAACTATGGCGACGTTATTACCAAACGTGTACAAACAGGTCGAAGGTGCTACTATTCTTTTCGTGGCTGCTGAAGAACAAACGCCGGTAGACATCCATAGTAGAGTAGGGATCCACGTCTGTCTGTCGAAAACCACCGTTTTGGGACGCTGGTGCTGCTGCTTGCCGGCCGAAGTGGCCGTGCGGTTAAAGGCGCTGCAGTCTGGAACCGCAAGTCCGCTACGGTCGCAGGTTCGAATCCTGCCTCGGGCATGGATGTTTGTGATGTCCTTAGGTTAGTTAGGTTTAACTAGTTCTAAGTTCTAGGGGACTAATGACCTCAGCAGTTGAGTCCCATAGTGCTCAGAGCCATTTGAACCATTTTTTTGCTGCTGCTTCATGATGACGCACGTCTGCGTACTGCAACCGTCGTAACGCACAAATTGCTCCAACGCAAGTGGGAAACACTCCAGCAACCGCCCTACACTCCAGGTAATCTTCCGGTGCGATTATAAGGCCTTGGGTTCCTTAAAAAACGCCTTGGAGGTTCCAGGATTGCTGTCGGATGAGGGTATGCAGCAGACAGTTACCGACTTCGTCACGCGGCAGGACACGGAGTTTTAAGAAACGGGTGCCTTCACGGTGTGTTTATTATCCCAACGCTCCAGGCAAGATTGCCTGATTGGCCTACCGATTCTGGAGTGTGCGACCTTCGAAAAGAATCGCTCCTAACATTTTTATTTTTATGAACGGGTTTTGTGTCTGAGTTTCTTAAGTAATAGTAAGACCTCCTGTGTTAAAACGTTTCGTGTTATGAAGATGAAAATGTACATCTTGTGTGTCGAAATAAAAACGTAATACAGTTTACGTATTGTGCCAACGTCAGTGCGGCAATGTGATGGCATCTGGCGAATTCTAAAGCACCTGATTCAGTGCGAAATTTGTAAGTTCACATTATTTTTCAACATACATAGCGTTAGTGGACATACAAAAGGACTGCCTTTATTATGGTATGTTGTGGCATAGTTTTTGTTCATAAGGAATCCTCGTGTACTGTGTCTTTTTGTGGGTCATGGAGCAATACCTTGGCTGACGAGATGTGGTAACACACATTTTTGTAAGAGGGAAATGTACTGGAGAATTTCTGCTCAGATTAGTTGGCAGACACTGGATTTGAAATTTGTAATTATTTTGAGAGCAGAGAGAGTGCAGCTAATCGAAACATACTTTTCAAAGCACTAAAATATTTCCTTGTAACAGGAAAAAATTATAGAAGTGATTAGACTTTATTTTCAATACATTTAAATAGGCAAAGGTATTTTGATGATCTGTACACAGATAAAACACAATCAAATTATTTCGTTGCCTACAACAGCGTTTAACGATGAACCGACGTTAATGTTCGTGACGTGATCCTTACGATAATTTAGTAAGTAGTGTGTACGATTAGGGACTGATGACCTTAGCAGTTAAGTCCCATAAGATTTCATACACATTTCAACATTTTTGTTTTTGGAGATGCGAAAATTACAGACTTCTCAGTATCTTTCCGAGCTTAAGCGTCACAACAAAAGAAATTGTTTCATATAACTTAGGAAATGCAGTGAGAATCTTTCTTATTGAAAGCGTATTACTGTTACAACTTCATGGCAGATTGAAACTGTTTGTAGGACAGAGTCTCAATCTCGGAACCTTTGCCTTTCACTGGAAAGTACTCCACCGACCAAGCTATCCCAGAACGACTCACCACCGCTCCTTACAGCTTTATTTCCGTCAGTATATCTGCTTCACTTCGAATTACTGTGGTTGTAAAATACTTATACACAAATAATTTGAGACGAAGTAAGATTAACGGGGTGAGATTAGTTTATGTGTCTGAGATTGCGTTGACATTCGATGTTTAACAATGCGCATCTGTGCTATGTTAATAATAAGAACTCCCTTCATCTGTAACTGTCGGAAATAAGTTAAGAGGTGGCAGGCAGTCTTCCTATGAATAAATAAACAGTCAGAGGAACAAGACAAATGAAAGTAAGGGAATATATGTTCCGTATAATGCTACACACAGCATAGACGGCAGAACACAGCTTCTGCTGTGCGGTGTAATTTTATTCCGCGACGAAAAATTACCTCGCACAGGGAATTTCAAAAGCAAACGCAATTTTTTACGATAACATTTACCGAGCGTAGTATTTAATCCAAAATTCCAACTGTAGGTTATTGAATAAAGTACATGTTGCGCATGTTATCTCTGGAGTGGTATTTATTGTCTGCGTAATCTGCACATTTTTACCAGTCACGCACGCCGCTCTAGTGTAATACTTCCATTCAACGTTGGTTTACGGCGACGACACAGCGTAAAGACCTATTTTCGGTATCAAATACAGTCATGCTGGTTATTTCCGTCTGAAAGAGAATCTTTTGGGTTTAGCAAATGTAATTATTCCACTGTTTATGCTGCACTACTATAGCTCTTTTATAGCTGGGTGACCGCTACCTTATATGTACTGCGTGCTGTAACACAGGGTACACTAATAAAAACTCAATATGTTTGTACAGCACGGACTCGGGTGACTGGTTCTCCGTTTATAGTTCGGTTACAGTTAAATTTTATCTTTTAGATTGTAGTAATGTTACTATTGTGATTGGTATCACTGTTATAATCAGGATTATCTCAGCTGTTCCTCTAGTAATTCGCATGGTCAGGTTCCGGATTCTGCCACGAAATTAATCTGCACCATACAGGTAATAAATACCGAATTCATTTCAGTTTCTCCTGTACAGTGCCACTTAAGTCAGAAACAAATGTCCTTTCCCTAAAAATTATAACATTCACTGTATTTTACGCCGGCCGCGGTGGTCTCGCGGTTCTAGGCGCGCAGTCCGGAACCGTGCGACTGCTACGGTCACAGGTTCGAATCCTGCCTCGGGCATGGATGTGTGTGATGTCCTTAGGTTAGTTAGGTTTAAGTAGTTCTAAGTTCTAGGGGACTGATGACTACAGCAGTTGAGTCCCATAGTGCTCAGAGCCATTTGAACCATTTTTTTTTTTTTGTACTTTACGACGACATTCCATACATCTCAATTGCTGAGAATCTTTAAACCATGGGCTTGTTAAGACGGAGAAGACTAGACAACTAATGAGTACACATTATTACTTTCAAAACAAATTATGTTTCTTTTGAAGACACTTCTAGCTCAAAAATTTTTTAAAAAAATGGTTCGAATGGCTTTGAGCACTAGGGGACTTTACATCTGAGGTTATCAGTCCCCTACAAGTACTTAAGAATAAATAACCTAAGGACATCACACACATCAATACCCGAGGGAGGTTTCGAACTTGCGACCGTTGCGGTCGCGCGGTTCCAGACTGAAGTGCCTAGAACCGCTCGGCCACACCAGCCGGCACAAATCGTTCAGTAGATAGGATGGAAGACTAAAGGAAACGCTGTTGGCTTCGTGTTTTTGACCATGTGGTTCGGTCCTTCAGTATTCTCAGTAGCTTAATACGGCCTGCCCCCACTTTCTCTTCAGTGCTGACTCCCTGCATGTCACAGTACCACTTACAGCCAACGTGCTCAACGGTTTCGTCAGTATATTCCAATCTCCGTCTTCCCCTACGTGTTTTGCTCTCAGCAGCTGCCTCTAGTACCATGTAACTCGTTCCTAGATGTTTACGAGTCTATCACTCGTAATTTGCAGCACCCTCCTTTAACATCACAGTGCCAACTCATTGCCAGACAGTACCAACAGTGAAACTTCCTGGCAGATTAAAACTGTGTGCCGGACCGAGACTCGAACTCGGGACGTTTGTAAAGGTCCCGAGTTCGAGTCTCGGTCTGGCACACAGTTTTAATCTGCCAGGAAGTTTCATATCAGCGCACACTCCGCTGCTGAGTGAAAATCTCATTCTGGAAACATCCCCCAGGCTGTAGCTAAGCCATGTCTCCGCAATATCCTTTCTTTCAGGAGTGCTAGTTCTGCAAGGTTCGCAGGAGAGCCTCTGTAAAGTTTGGAAGGTAGGAGACGAGATACTGGCAGAAGTAAAGCTGTGAGGACGGGGCGTGAGTCGTGCTTGGGTAGCTCGGTTGGTGGAGCACTTGCCCGCGAAAGGCAAAGGTCCCGAGTTCGAGTCTCGGTCCGGCACAAAGTTTTAATCTGCCAGGAAGTTTCATATCAGCGCACACTCCGCTGCAGAGTGAAAATCTCATTCTAGTACCAATAGTGCCAGCCTTTTGACTCCTTTTCACGGAGTGAGACGGCGAAATACACTACTGGCCATTAAAATTGCTACACCACGAAGATGACGTGCTACAGACGCGAAATTTAACCGACAGGAAGCAGATGCTATGATATGCTAATGATTAGCGTTTCTAAGCATTCACACAAGGTTGGCGCCGGTGGCGACACCTACAACGTGCTGCCGTGAGGAAAGTTTCCAGCCGATTTCTCATACTCTAACAGCAGTTGACCGGCGTTGCCTGGTGAAACGTTGTTGTGATGCCTCGTGTAAGGAGGAGAAATACGTACCATCACATGTCCCCGCGATGTCGCTAAACATGGATGCGACCATCATGCGAAAAAATGATGTTTTGCCATTCGTGCAACCAGGTTCGTCGCTGAGTACACCATCGCAGGCGTTCCTGTCTGTGACGCAGCGTCAGGGGTAACCGCAGCCACGGTCTCCAAGCTGATGGTCCATGCTGGTGCAAACGTCGTCGAACTGTTCGTGCAGATGGTTGTTGTCTTGCAAACGTCCCCATCAGTTGACTCAGGGATCGAGACGTGGCTGCAAGATCCGTTACAGCCATGCGGATAATATGCCTGTTATCTCGACTGCTAGTGATACGAGGCCGTTGGGATCCAGCAAGGCGTTCCGTATTACCCTCCTGAAACGACCGATTACATATTCTGCTAACAGTCATTGGCTCTAGACCAACGCAAGCAGCAATGTCGCGATACGATAAACCGCAATCGCGATAGGCTACAATCCGACCTTTATCAAAGTCGGAAACGTGATGGTACGCATTTCTCCTACTTACAAGAGGCATCACAGCAACGGTTCACCAGGCACCGGCGGTCAACTGCTGTTTGTGTATGAGAAATCGGTTTGAAACTTTCCTCATGTCAGCACGTTGTAGGTGTCACCATCGGCGCCAGCCTTGTGTGAATGCTCTGAAAAGCTAATGATTTGCATATCACAGCATCGTCTTCCTGTCGGTTAATTTTCGCGACTGTAGCACGTCATCTTTATGGTGTAGCACTTGTAAAGGCCAGTAGTGTACTTTGTCAATCTGAGTATTCCTGCGAATTGTTCTTTTATGCAATGTGCCATACATTCAGAAGCATTTTAGGTGAACTAAGATCACATTCATAAAAGGTAATCTGCATTGATAAGTTCATATTGAAAAGCAACGCAGCTACGCTGTTTCTGGATCAGAATCTGTAAACGGAAAATTAGAAGTCACACAGTTTTCAAACACAGTTTCTGCATAAAACTTTCAATTGTACAGATAATTTCAAGTTCCGCAAGGTGCGACACAAGAAGGGAGCTGAAAATGCGGACTTAAGTGATCGGCAGGCGGCAGCAACAGGTCCGCCGCGCGTGCAGGCTCGCTGACCGCCGCCCGGCACCCGACGTCTCCTAAAGCAGTGGCCATACTGCCTCCCTCCCTCCCTCCCACCCCCAGGACGGCGGTAAGCGCCGCGCAGAGCTCTCCGCTGCAGCAGGCGGCCAGCAGCGAGCGTCGCTCGCTCCGCTACACTCAGAATTCAGTGCGCCGCCTTTACAAGCGCCTTATCTGCGCTTACAAGTTCAATACTCACCGCTTCATTCGGTAGCCGAATATGCATGTCGTATTCCGATACAGAGTGGGTATCTCATCAGCATGCATTCAACATTGTTCCGCGAGTTCAACGTCAAGAAGCTTGCTTCTTTAGTAATACGAGATTTTGATCTGACTCGTTCCAGGAAAACGAGTTATCAACGCGTCGCAACGAAGTTCTGTTAGAAGCGTTGTCCGCAACGCTCTTACTGAAATTGCAATTCATTGTTAAAACATCAGACACACTGGAACCATACATAAATCTAAAGTTATAGCAGTTCGTATTTCTGTAAATTATTGTTGTATCATTTTGTTGGTTCAAATGGCTTTGAGCACTACGGGACTTAACATCTGTAGCCATCAGTCCCCTATAACTTAGAACAACTTAAACCTAACTAACCTAAGGACATTACACACATCCATGCCCGAGGCAGGATTCGAACCTGCGACCGTACCGGTAGCGCGGTTCTAGACTGAAGCGCCTAGAACCGCACGGCCACAACGGCCGGCGTATCATTTTGTTATCGAAAAAAGTTTTGCATCGCCTCGGTTGCTAGAGTTGCGGAGCCTGTAGAGAAAATTGGAATAGGGATGAATCCACTCTTATTTTCGCTCATGAAAACCACACATTGCATGTTGTACCACCATACAGCGAAACCTTCAGAGGTGGTGGTCCAGATCGCAGTACACAGGTACCTCTAATACTCAGTAGCTTGTCCTCTTGCCTTGATGCATGCCTGTATTCGACGTGGCATACTATCCATAAGTTCATCAAACAACTGTTGATCCAGACTGTCCTCAACGGCGATTCTGCGTAGATCCCTCAGAGTGGTTGGTATTTCACATAGTCCACAAACAGCCCTTACCGATCTATCCCAGGCATATTGGATGGATTTCATGTCTGGAGAATATGCTGACCACTCTAATCGAGCGATGTCGTTATCCTGAAGGGAGTCATTCACAACACGTGCGCGTTGAGGGCGCGAGTAGTCGTCCATGAAGACGAATGCCCCGCCAATATGCTGCCAATATGGTTGCCTATCTGTCGGAGGATGGCATTCACGTATCGTGTAGCCGTTACGGCGCCTTCCAAGACCACCAGCGGTGAACGTCAGCCCCACTTTTTTTTTTTTTGTCATCAGTGTACTGACTGCTTTGATGCGGCCCGCCACGAATTCCTTTCCTGTGCTATCATCTCAGAGTAGCACTTGCAACCTACGTCCTCAATTATTTGCTTGACGTATTCCAATCTCTGTCTTCCTCTACAGTTTTTGCCCTCTACAGCTCCCTCTAGTACCATGGAAGTCATTCCCTCATGTCTTAGCAGATGTCCTATCATCCTGTCCCTTCTCCTTATCAGTGTTTTCCACATATTCCTTTCCTCTCCGATTCTGCTTAGAACCTCCTCATTCCTTACCTTATCAGTCCACCTAATTTTAACATTAGTCTATAGCACCACATCTCAAATGCTTCAGTTCTCTTCAGTTCCGGTTTTCCCACAGTCCATGTTTCACTACCATACAATGCTGTACTCCAGACCTACATCCTCAGAAATTTCTTCCTCAAATTAAGGCCGGTATTTGATATTAGTAGACTTCTCTTGGCCAGAAATGCCTTTTTTGCCATAGCGAGTCTGCTTTTGATGTCCTCCTTGTTCCGTCCATCGTTGGTTATTTTACTGCATAGGTAGCAGAATTCCTTAACTTCATTGACTTCGTGATCATCAATCCTGATTTTAAGTTTCTCGCTGTTCTCATTTCTACTACTTCTCATTACCTTCGTCTTTCTCCGATTTACTCTCAAACCATACTGTGTACTCATTAGACTGTTCATTCCGTTCAGCAGATCATTTAATTCTTCTTCACTTTCACTCAGGATAGCAATGTCATCAGCGAGTCGTATCATTGATATCCTTTCACCTTGTATTTTAATTCCACTCCTGAAACTTTCTTTTATTTCCATCATTGCTTTCTCGGTGTACAGATTGAAGAGTAGGGGCGAAAGGCTACAGCTTTGTCTTACACCCTTCTTAATACGAGCACTTCGTTCTTGATCGTCCACTCTTATTATTCCCTCTTGGTTGCTGTACATATTGTATATGACCCGTCTCTCCCTATAGCTTACCGCTACATTTTTCAGAATCTCGAACAGCTTGCACCATTTTATATTGTCGAACGCTTTTTCCAGGTCGACAAATCCTATGAAAGTGTCTTGATTTTTCTTTAGCCTTGCTTCCATTATTAGCCGTAACGTCAGAATTGCCTCTCTCGTCCCTTTACTTTTCCTAAAGCCTCACTGATCGTCACCTAGCGCATTCTCAATTTTCTTTTCCATTCTTCTGTATATTATTGTTGTAAGCAGCTTCGATGCATGAGCTGTTAAGCTGATTGTGCGATAATTCTGCACTTGTAAGCTCTTGCCGTCTTCGGAATTGTGTGGATGACGCTTTTCCGAAAGTCTGATGGTATATCGCCAGACTCATATATTCTACACACCAACGTGAATAGTCGTTTTGTTGCCACTTCCCCCAATGAATTTAGAAATTCTGATGGAATGTTATCGACCCCTTCTGCCTTATTTGATCGTAAGTCCTCCAAAGCTCTTTTAAATTCCGATTCTAATACTGGATCCCCTATCTCTTCTAAATCGACTCCTGTTTCTTCTTCTATCACATCAGACAAATCTTGACCCTCATAGAGGCTTTCAATGTATTCTTTCCACCTATCTGCTCTCTCCTCTGCATTTAACAGTGGAATACCCGTTGCACTCTTAATGTTACCACCGTTGCTTTTAATGTCACCTAAGGTTGTTTTGACTTTCCTGTATGCTGAGTCTGTTCTTCCGACAATCATATCTTTTTCGACGCCTTCACATTTTTCCTGTAGCCATTTCGTCTTAGCTTCCCTGCACTTCCCATTTAGTTCATTCCTCAGCGACTTGTATTTCTGTATTCCTGTGTTTCCCAGAACATTTTTATACCTCCTTTTTTTTATCAATCAACTGACGTATTTCTTCTGTTAGCCATGGTTTCTTCTGAACTACCTTCTTTGTACCTAAGTTTTTCTTCCCACCTTCTGTGTTAGGTCTTTTTTGCGATTTCCATTCGTCTTCAACCGTACTGCTTACTGAGCCATTCCATATTACTGTATCTATAGCCTTAGAGAACTTCAATCGTATCTCGGCATTCCTTAATCCTTCCGTATCCCACTTTTTTGCGTTTTGATTCTTGCTGACTAATGTCTTAAAGTTCAGCCTACTCTTCATCACTACCATATTGTGATCTGAGTCTATATCTGCTCCTGGGTACGCCTTACAATCCAGTACCTGATTTCGGAATCTCTGTCTGATCATAATGTAATCTAATTGAAATCTTCCCGTATCTCCCGGCCTTTTCCAAGTATACCTCCTCCTCTTGTGATTCTTGAACAGGGTATTAGCTATTACTAGCTGAAACTTGTTACAGAACTCAATTAGTCTTTCTCCTCTTTCATTCCTTGTCCCAAGCCCATATTCTCCTGGAACCTTTTCTTCTACTCCTTCCCCTACAACTGCATTCCAGTCGCCCATGACTATTAGATTTTCGTCCCCCTTTACATACTGCATTACCCTTTCAATATCCTCATACACTTTCTCTATCTATTCATCTTCAGCTTGCGACGTCGGCATGTATACCTGAACTATCGTTGTCGGTGTTGGTCTGCTGTCGATTCTGATTAGAACAACCCGGTCACTGAACTGTTCACAGTAACACACCGTCTGCCCTACCTTCCTATTCATAACAAATCCTTCACCTGTTATACCATTTTCTGCTGCTGTTGATATTATTCGATACTCATCTGACCAGATATCCTTGTCTTCCTTCCACTTCACTTCACTGACCCCTACTATATCTAGATTGAGCCTTTGCATTTCCCTTTTCAGATTTTCTAGTTTCCATACTACGTTCAAGCTTCTGACATTCTACACCCCGACTCGTAGAACGTTATCGTTTCGTTGATTATTCAATCTTTTTCTCATGGTAACTTCCCCCTTGGCAGTCCCCTCCCGGAGATCCGAATGGGGGACTATTCCGGAATCTTTTGCCAATGGAGAGATCATCATGACACTTCTTCAATTACAGGCCACATGTCCTGTGGATGCACGTTACGTGTCTTTAATGCAGTGGTTTCCATTACCTTCTGCATCCTCATGTCGTTGATCATTGCTGATTCTTCCGCCTTTAGGGGCAATTTCCCACCCCTAGGACAAGAGAGTGCCCTGAACCTCTATCCGCTCCTCCGCCCTCTTTGACAAGGCCGTTGGCAGAATGAGGCTGACTTCTTATGCCGGAAGTCTTCGGCCGCCAATGCTGATTATTTATCAAAATTTAGGCAGTGGCGGGGATCGAACCCGGGACCGAAGACGTTTTTGATTATGAATCAAAGACGTTACCCTTTTTTTTCTTTTAGAGAGGCTATATAAATATTTTATGCCAGCTGCTCTTTTTTTATTTCTTTTTTTTGTTTACTTTTTTTTTATATACTGGTTTCTCCTTCCAGTAAACAAAAATGAGTCTCCTTCGTCTTGTTGGCGAAGAAGCAATCCTTTGGAACAAAAAAAGTTTCTCAAAGCCAAAATCAAATTTCTTTTTCCTTTAAGAACAAACTATGAGGAAGAAATAAGGAAAAGCTTTGTAAGTCGTCATGCGACTTGTAGTTGAAGTCCAGTTCTTACAGGAGCTCCTGAAGTGTATCCGCCTACAGCATGCCAGCTCGTCCAAACGTGTCTTCTCATGGCGTAGGCGTGAGTTCTGGGTAGCAGATCTATTCAGTTCGGTTCGTTTTATACAGTTTTCAGCTTCTCAGGGCTTGGACGTTCCAGCTACTAGGTGGGTCATCGAAAGCGCTCCGTAAGAAATTAGAAAAATATTGTTTATAGCGTGGGTTGCGTATCAGGACGCAGTGTCGTTCGTTGAGATAAGTCCAATATCCTAGCGTAGACTTGTCGCCTGAAGTAAAAAGATAGCGGATCGTGAGTCCACAGATCCAATTCACAGAGTTAGTTTTGGCGGAGGGGTAGAAAGTCTTATCGGGGTACAAAAGCATGTGGACGTCGATCTGAGCCGGTGTCTGGCGAGTAAGAAACGCCAAAATTCGCCGCGCAAGTGTCCAGACGTCTAGCGCTGTGCCACAGTGGAACCGGTGGACATCCGTGTCATTCACGCCACAGTGGGTGCAGGGGGATGAATCGGCGAGATGGATGCGGTGCAGACGATCTCGGTTAACTTGTTTGCCATTCACGGTGATGTACCACGCTGATTGAACGTCTGATTCGAGAAAACGCGCATGGATCGCCTTCCATATGTGTCGCCACACGTACTGTGGATACTTACGTTCGATGGGGTTAGACGGGCGGCACTGTTGTAACAATTCGGAGACTGTTTTCGTGAGGTACAAACGTGTAAGTGGTAAGGACCGGTAGATATAACTGAACTCCAGGAAAAATCGTTGGATGTAATAAAAGGGGGTTGGAATGGTCGATATCAGTACTGGGGCGGACAAGGAGGCCGGTGCAAAGTTGTGAAGCAGGAGGCTAGTAAGGCTCTGCGGGCAACGATGCCAAAGTTTGAGTTGGGAGCTGACGTATAGTGCCTTGACACGAGTCGGCACGTGGATGAGTCCCACCCCGCCACGATCTCGTGGCAGTGCAAGGGATTCATACTGCCCCTTGAATAACATCCCCGAGCTGACGAAGGAGCCGAAAGCCATCAACAGTCGTCGCGCCAGGAGATTTGGGACTGGTAGTACTTGAGCCACGTGTGGTATACGGGAAGCATGATACATGCTCATTATTGCGCGCGTTGGATAACGCCGAGAGCTCGTAGCCGGTGATCTGCGAGATTTGCTCTGATTGTCTGTAGCAAGCGTCTACCATTGATAGCCGCTGAGCGGCGCAGGGCTGCTGTGAAATCAAGTCCAAGACACCGTATGGTGGCGGCGACACTATGGGGGGCAGCGTATCTCTCCGGCAAGCCCTCACCAATGAGCAGGACCTGGGATTTTGACACGTTGAGGCAGCTCCCCGACGCTTCGCCGTAAGTCGCCACCCATGTCAGTGCTGCTCGTACTTCATCTTCACTGCGCAGGTATAGTACTATGTCGTCTGCGTAGGCTGTACAACAAAAACGGTGGCCTTGCACAGCCATGCCTTCCAAACGTTGGCGCATGCCCTGGAGCAGGGGTTCCAAGGCGAAAGCATACAAAATCGTGGAAAGAGGGCATCCTTGCCGTACAGATCGTGCGATGACCAGGGACGGTGTAAGACGACCATTGTACATGATTTTAGAGGTTGCACTACTCAACAGGCGCATAACCACCGTTACAATACCGCCAGGAAAACCCATATGCTGAAGAACTGTCCGTAAATAGAAGTGGTCAACACGGTCGAAAGCCTGGCTAAAGTCCAGTGAAGCCAAGGCACCAGGGAGACGCTGATGATGCGCTAATGCTATCATGTCTCTGTAACGGCAAAGGGCCGTACGGATGTTGTTGTCGCCTCCTAGGGAAGTCTGGTCGCAGGATGTGACGTAACGTGCGACCTTCTTGAGTCGCGATGCCAGTAGCCGTGTGAATATTTTCATGTCGCTGTTGAGCAAAGTAATTGGTCGATAGTCCTGGACCCTCGATAACCCGCGCGGTTTATGTACGGGGATAATAATTCCTTCTAGAAAGGCGCTCGGGACCACTGTCCTCGGTGAAATCAGCGCTTGTGCGATTGCCGTCCACGTGGAAGCCAACAGATACTGAAAATTTTTATAAAATTCGATGGGTATACCGTCAGGTCCAGGAGACCTGTTATCGGAACCCGCCTTGATAGCATCTACCACTTCATCTGTGGTTACGTCGTCTTGGAGATCATGCACTTCATCCTCCGGAAGAATGTTCATAGTGAGCTGAGCGACTTCTGTGATCAGTGCTGCAGAATGCGGTACGGCTGCGTATAGCCCGGCAAAATGAGCATGGAGAGCACGACCGATGCTTTGTTGGGTGTCGTGCCGGCGCCCTTCCACATCAGTGAGGACTTGGATCAGAGCTCGTCGTCGTCGTTGTCTTTCCTGAAGGAGGTGGTACATAGACGGACGTTCTTGAGGGATTCGATTAGAAGCTCGAGAACAGACTACAGTGCCTTCCAAGTTACGCCGCATGATCAAGGAGATCTGCGCCTTCGTGCGATGGACCATCGACTGCCGGGCTGGCGAGAAAGGCATCGTCGCACAGTCACGTAGAATGGTGTAGTAGAAGTGCAGGGTATTAGTTTGCCACGCCTTTAATTCCTTCCCAAAACTCATCAGAGTCTTCCTGAGGGTCGGCTTTGCACAGGAGAGCCACCATGATAAGGTGGAGTCATAGGCTTCTCGACGATGGTGGAAGCGTGCCCACGCTTCTTCGACCATACGGCGACAGTCTGAGGAGGTCAGGTAAGCGACATTGAGTTTCCACAGACCACGACTATGCCACACTTGCTGTCGGGCGAGAGTGACGTCACAGAGGTATGCGTCATGGTCTGAAAAGGCCAAGGGCTAGACTTCCGCATGACGTGTGCCATCAGCAAGGGAGCGGGTAACGTAGATGCGATCTATGCGGCTTGACGAGTGAGAGGTGTAGAATGTATAGCCCGGTTGAATTCCGTGGAGCTTCTTCCATGTGTCAACTAGTCGGAGACGGTCGATGACCACTGAGAGAGATGCACAAATGGAATGTCGCGGGAGTTGGTCCGCGGGCTCTTGTGTCGAGTTAAAATCCCCACCGAGTACCAAATCGTCCCGCGGACCGGTGAAGAGGGGTGTGACGCTTTCGGCAAAAAAAGTTTGTCAGTCATGACGGCGCTCAGTGCCGGACGGAGCGTAGATATTAATATAACGCACGCCGAACAGTGTGAGGGCCATACCTCGCGCAGTGGGGAGGTAGATGACGTCCTCTGCAGGGAGTCCGTCGCGTAGCAGGATGGCGACGCCGCTACCGGTATCGGATGCGGGGGAAACATGGGCGTTGTATCCGGTGGGAACTAGGAAGTCAGCCACAAACACCTCTTGTAAGAGTGCTATATCAACATCCGCAGAGTAAATAGTGTCTCTGAACATGGCCAGTTTATGGGGGGCACGAATGGTGGCAAGATTCATCGTGGCGATACGATATTGCTGTGTGCGGCCATCCTCAGTATTTGCAGAACGTGCGGTAGAAGTAGCCGGCAGGTGGAGACCCGCCGGTGGTCCCGCAGTGGTGATAATTACTGGCGGGGCGCCAGCCCCAGTGTCGCCGAGGTGGACTCCTGTGCAGACACGCTGGCAGTCTGTTCCGCTTCTTCTTCAACGTCATCGGCCCAGGAAGCTGACGTCGTGGACATGTGACGGTCACGTACTTCCGGAACGGGTGTTGTGGATTCCGCAACATGAGTGGCAGGGGGACCGCCGTCATCATTCGTTGACAACGGCGAGGACACGTCCCTGGCTGGAAGAGTAGGCGTCACCGGAGGGGCTCCTGTTGCTGCCACATCGCGTGACTGGACGCAATGTGGGAGATCACCGTCAGACATCAGGTCGACATCTCGTGGGGCCGTCTGAGAAAGGGCGTCATCGGAAGGCGTTCGTCGTCGTTTCCTGTGTTTGCGAGGCGACCGCTGTTTTCTGATATGGCCTTCTGAATCAGAATGTGGTCGCCCGTCGTCTGACGCCGAACCCGTCTGGACAAAGGCAGACGTCGGCACGACACCGAGGTCGACGTCCATGGTTCTAACAGGAACATCGGTTTCGGTCTGCAAACCGGACGGTCCTGAAGTGAGCACTGGAGGTGACGCCGTGCTTGTGTCCTCGGCGCGTTGTGCTGCGGCGGGTGGCATTGACGATGCTGCTGGCGCAATCGAGATTGGTACGACGGGGTCCTGTGCAACCTTGGCGTAGGTGATGGGTAAGGACGTGACCGTCGAAGCCTGGGTCTCTTCACGTAACGGCGTCTGTATTAAACGACGGTGTAAGGATTCGGAACGTACATGTCCCTCCTGGCCACATCCTGTTCACGTTCGTGGCTGTCCATCATACATGACGATGGCCCTCACACCGCCAATCAGCAGGTACGGTGGCTAATGTTTCGTCAGCTCAATTTTTATTTGCCTGACGCCATTTAATACGGGGTAGGTCGTAAATGTTTGCCACTTCTCCGCGACGTGACCCAAGACGGTGCCATATGTTTGGAAAGCGGCAATGACCACATCCTGAGGCACCTCGAACGGGAGTTCAAACACCCGCAAAGTCCGGAGACCGAATCCAGCATGGGCGACTGTCACAGCACCCACATGTCCATCAGAGTGTTTAAATTTCAGTCCGGTGGCATGACGGTGAGTTATGTCATTGCAAATTTCCTCCGTCGACATCTTGATGTAGACAACACTTCCAGTGATGGAAGAATGTATGCCGATTACGTCCTGGGGGTTCAAACGTAGATCCTCACGTATGAACTGTTCGACTTCGAAAGCTCTGGGTCGTGGATGTTCGGCCTGAAACGTTACTTTGGTCGTTGCACGGCGGTGCGAGTGCGCCATGGTGTACGTTAGTACTGGACTCGATAGACACAAACACCGCGACGCGGAAGTAAACACCGCCAAGAGCGGAGCGTCACACGGCGCCCGGAGCAGCTCCGCACGCTAGCACGGCTGCGAGCCGACTGCCCTCTTAGACCATGCGTATAAAAGCCCCACATAACGCCGCCTAAAAACATCAGGGAATGTCCATCTAGCTGCACTCACTTCACAGTTTGTCTATGGCGTTCAGCCTGGCCGGGTTGCCTCTAAAGACGTCTCCGTCACAGGCACGTCCGTAATTGCCTCCCACTGCTTTGTGTAACTTCGAAATCGGGCTCACAGCTACCTACAACCTTCCTGTGTGATGGTGCAAAAGCGTGGCGCCTTGCGACGTTATCCTGACGTTCGACGACGCATCCTTGGGCAAGGTGCCGAGACATGCGGAAAAAGGCCATAGCTCCTGAATTCACCTGAGCCTTAAGGTGGATTACTGACGTCACATTGGCACCAAATTTCGCCACAATTCTGCTCATCACCACCATGTCACACGACGGGAAGGTCGTCACACACCATCTTACCTTCACCCCATTTTTGACTGGTAACTGAAGGAAACTTCCCAAGCCATAATCACTAAATCAGCATTTTATTTCATCAGTGGTTTCCATGGAGCTAAGCTGTCTCCATCGGATCTTATCCTTTAACATATAATAACACACTGGCGCTCAGTAACGCGTTTCACACTGCATACAATCATGAAGATCATTACAAATGGGCATTTTGAATGTAATTTGTCATGAAATTTGGTTGCAGCGCTACATCATTAACCCACCTTACACCTCACAAGCAGCCGGCCGTGGTGGCCAAGCGGTTAAAGGCGCTACAGTCTGGAACCGCGCGGCCGCTACGGTCGCAGGTTCGAATCCTGCCTCGGGCATGGATGTGTGTGATGTCCTTAGGTTAGTTAGGTTTAAGTAGTTCTAAGTTCTGGGGGACTGATGACCTTAGAAGTTAAGTCCCATAGTGCTCAGAGCCATTTTTGAACCTCACAAGCACTTCCGAGCCGTGGCCTGTTCCTCGCATGGTCCCAAGACTCTTCAAAGTGATCTTTATGATGGTGGAAAGTATTTCTTTGTCTTCAGTTCCTTAATGGTTTCATGTGGCCCGTAACGTGTGCCTGTGTAACCTCTTCATCTCAGAGTAGCGCGGGTCAGCAGTGACGTTTTGGGCACCTTGTAACCCTTCGCGCAGCAGCCCACTTCGGAGTTTTCCCTCAGGCATGGGTGTTTGTGTTCTCCTTAGCATAAGTTGGTTTAAGTTAGATTAAGTAGTGTGTACGCTTAGGGACCGATGACCTCAGCATTTTGGTCCCATAAGACCTTACCACAAAATTCCAAAAAACTTTCAGAGTAGCAATGGCAAAATACATTATTTGCTGAATGTATTCCAATCTCTGTCTACCTCTACAGTTTTTGCCCCCTACATCTCCCTCTAGTACCAAGGAAGTCACTCCCTCATGTGTTAACAGATGTCCTATCATCCTGTCCCTTCTCCTTCTCAGTGTTTTCCACATATTCCTTTCCTCTCCGATTCTGCGCATATCCTCCATTCCTTACCTCATCAGTCCACTTAATTTTCAGCATTCGTCTGTAGCACCACATCTCAAATGCTTCGATTCTCTTCTGCTCCGATTTTCCCGCAGTCCATGTTTCACTACCGTACAACGCTGTACTCCTGACGTACATTCTCAGAAATTTCTTTCTCAAAATAAGGCCGATATTTCATATTAGTAGACTTCTATTGACCAGGAATGCCCCATTTTGCTATTGCTAGTCTCATGTTAAGTTTCTCGCTGTTCTCATTTCTACTACTTCCCATTACCTTCGTCTTTTTTCGACTTACTCTCAGATTCTATACTCATTCGACTGTTCATTCCGTTCAGCGGAACATGTAATGCTTCTTCACTTTCACCCAGGACAGCATTGTCATCAGAGAATCCTTTTACCTTGCATTTTAATTCCACTCTCGAACATTTCCTGTATTTCCAACATTGCTTACTCGAGGTACAGATTTAACAGTAGGGGAGGAAGGCTACATCCTTGTCTTACACCATTTTAATTCAAGCACTTCGTTCTTCGTCGTCCACTCTTATTATTGACTCTTGGCTGTTGCACTTATTGTATATGATCCGTCTCTCCCTACAGCTTACCCTTACTTTTTTAAGAATTTTCAACATCTCGGTCCATTTTACGTTGTCGAAGGCTAATTCCAGGTTGACAAATCCTATGAACCTCTCATGATTTTTCTTTAGTCTTGCTCCCATTATTAACCGCATTGTCAGAATTGGCCAACACGTACATTTACCTTTCTTAAAGCAAACTGATCGTCATCAAGAACATCATAATTTTTCTATTCTTCTGTATATTTTATTCTTGTAAGCAATGTAAATTCATGAGCTGTTAAGCTGATTGTGCGATAATTCTCGCACTTGTCAGCTCTTGCCGCCTTCGGAATTGTGTGGATGATGCTGTTCCGAAAGCCAGATGGTATGTCGCCAGGCTAATACATTCTACACACCAACGTGAATAGTCGTTTTGCTGCCACTTCCCCCAATAATTTTAGATATTCCGCCTTGTTTTATCTTAAGTCCACCAAAGCTCTTTTAAATTCTAATTCTAATACCGCGTCCCCTATGTCTTCTAAATCGACCTTTGTTTCTTCTTCTATCACATCAAACAAATCTTCCCCCTTATAGAGGCTTTCAGTTCGGTCTTTCTACCTATCCACCCTCTCTCCTGCATTCAGCAGTGTAATTTCCGTTGCACTCTTAATATTATCACGCTTGCTTTTAATGTCACCGAATGCTGTTTTATCTTCCCTGTATGTTGAGTCTGTCCTTCCAGCAATCATTTCTTTTTCCATGTCTTCACATTTTTCCTGCGGCCATTTCCTCTTAGCTTCCCCGCGCTATTTATTTGATTCCTCAGCGACTTGTATTTCTGTATTCCTGAGTTCCCTAGAACATTTTTGTACTTGCTCCTTTCATCGATCAATTGAAATATTTCTTGTGTTACTCATGGTTCCTTCGCAGTTACCTTCTTTGTACCTACGTTTTCCTTCTCAACGTCTGTGATGGCCATTTTTAGAAATGTACATTCATCTTCAGCTGTACTGCCTACTGAGCTATTCCTTATTGCTGTGTCTATAGTCTTAGAGAACTTCAAGTGTATCTCGTCATTCCTGAGTACTTCCGTATCTCACTTCTTTGCGTATTGATTCTTTCTGACTAGTGTCTTAATCTTGAGCCTCCTTCGTCACTACTATATTGTGATCTGAGTCCGTATCAGCTCCTCGGTACGCCTTAAAATGCAATATCTGATTTCGGAATCTCTGTCTGTTCATGATGTAATCTAACTGTAATCTTCCCGTATCAATTGGCCTGCTCCAAGTATTCCTCTTATGATTCCTGAACGATGTATTCGCTGTTACTAGCTGAAACTTGTTACGTAAGTCAATTAGTCGTTCCCCTTTCTCTTTCCCTGTCACAACCCAATTTTCTCCTGTAACCTTTTCTTCTTCTCCTTCCCCTACAACTGCATTGCAGTCTTCTATGATTATTAGATTTTCATATCCCTTTACAAAATGTATTCCCTTTCAATATCCTCGTACACTTTCTCTATATCTTCATCCTCAGCTTGCGACGTCGGCTTGTATATCTGAACAATCGTTGTCGGTGGTGGTTCGGTGCCGATTCGGATAAGAAAAACCCTATCACTGCACTGCTCACAGTAACACGCTATATGCCTTGCCTTCCTACTCATAACGAATCCTACTCCCGTTACATCTTTTTCTGCTGCTGTTTATATTACCATATGGAAAGTATCTATGCAATGTGAAACAACTTACAACACTGTTGGAAAATATACTTTAATATTTTATGTCATAAAATGATTAATGCATAGCTCACCCGAAACGAGTCGTACAAGGAAAGGTTTTTTTTTATTTAGCGATCTCGGCTTGTGAAGTTTTCTTCACATGCCATATATTGCATATTGATACTGACAATGTCTCGAATAAATAACCTTTTTTGGACGTCCATGCGATGAAATTTTTTAGAAAAAGTGATACCCAGCCATGAAATCATGTGGGTTTGCTTCTGGGTGCCAAAGGAAAACATTTCAGATGTATGCTGTTCAGAATAGAGACGAAAAGGCCTCAATGGTCTGCATAGAGGGTACTACTGAAACCACCTATTTTCTGTCGGTGTTGATTCCTACACATTTCGCGGTCGATAGCAACAAGGAAACGTTCCTGACAATCTTTGACACTGCTGACACCATCTAACGTTATTGTCCTGTGTTCCCATTGAATATGATTGCTCACTTCGGACTTCAGCGGAACCACGACTTTATCTCTCATATACAGGTTGGAACCACTTGGGACAGTTCAGAACCATTAGATGAGTTTTCGACGTGATCCGAAGCGGTGAAGGGTATTTCCTCGTTTCCAGTCTGCCCTCCTGTGGGTGTTCACACAGGAGTACAACATTAACATGTTGAGTACCTAGTTGAGCAATGTGCTTTCCTTCCATCTTTGTTGAGCACGTTAGAAATGTACCTTCATGAACTCGGACATCTAAATAGCCTGACAGCTGCTCTTGCACCTATGGGTTAGGCCACCAGTTAGCCACTCAGCGGCAGGCGTCAGGCGCTAGAGAAGCAACCAGGCTACTACATTCATGTAGAAGCTAGTGACCGGTAAATTTATAACGTGCTCAACAATGTTGCGAGATGGCACACAAATTGCTGCCGAACTTGAGGGCCTTATAGGGTCGCCATACCCCTTTATTCACATGTTAATGTTTCATTCCCGAGTGATCACGCCACAGGAAGGCTGAAAACAGGAGGGATGAAACGGCGTAAGTGCTGCTTGGTATCACGTTTAGATTACATCCACGGGCGTCGAACGATCCGTAGACGCTCCACCCAATCTGTATGAGAGGAAAAATGGCGATCGCGCTGCAAGTCCAAACGGGTGCGATCATGTGTGATGGTGCTGCAAACCCACAATGTCGTTGGAGAAGGGAGTGAAAAGTCCGAGGGTTTCAGAATTGTCAAAGGTTAGCAGCATCTTCCCACTGATCATCGCACTATCGTTTTCGTCCGCTGAATGTGTTGTAATGAACACTGCAAGGGAATGCATAGTTTCACTAGCACCATTTATCAAACCCCCTGAGGCTTTTCCCCTTCGACTCTGAGCGGCGGTGTGTCTGAACCGTTTTCCTCAGCCACCCATAACGAAACCGCGTGATTTAGACGCCGGGTGTCGCCGTTCTGGCCTCCATCGCAGAGGCACCGAAAGAACGGGTGAAATATCGGTAAGTGACGGTGTGACGACCCTTTAATCATGCGACTCATCTACAGCGACATTGAGTTTGGTGATATTTGGGGCCAATGTCGCATCATTAACCCACCTTAAAACACATGAACTTCGACGTGTGATCTTTTCTTTCGCATGTTCCAAAGGATTGGAAAAGGGCACAGGTCACCCCCGTTTTCAAGAAGGGACGTCGAACAGACCTATATCTCTAACGTCGATCAGTTGTAGACTTTTGGAAAACGTATTATGTTCGAGTATAATGACTTTTCTGGAGACTAGAAATCCACCCTGTAGGAATCAGCATGGGTTTCGAAAAAGACGATCGTGTGAAACCCAGCTCACGCTATTCGTCTACGAGGCTCAGAGGGCCACAGACACGGGTTCCCAGGTAGATGCCGTGTTTCTTGACTTCCGCAAGGCGTTCGATACAGTTCCCCACAGTCGTTTAATGAACAAAGTAGGAGCATATGGACTATCAGACCAATTGTGTGATTGGATTGAAGAGTTCCTAGAAAACAGAACGCAGCATGTCATTCTCAATGGAGAGAAGCCTTCCGAAGTAAGAGTGATTTCGGGTGTGCCGCAGGGGAGTGGCGTAGGACAGTTGCTATTCACAATATACATAAATAACCTTGTGGATGACATCGGAAGTTCACTGAGGCTTTTTGCGGATGATGCTGTGGCATATCGAGAGGTTGTAAGAATGTAAAAGTGTACTGAAATGCAGGAGGATCTGCAGCGAATTGAAGCATGGTGCAGGGTATGGCAATTGAATCTCAATGTAGACAAGTGTAATGTGCTGCGAATACATAGAAAGAAAGATCCCTTATCATTTAGCTACAATATAGCACGTCAGCAACTGGACGCAGTTAATTCCATAAATTATCTTGGAGTACGCATTAGGAGTGATTTAAAATGGAATGATCATATAAAGTTGATCGTCGGTAAAGCAGATGCCAGACTGAGATTCATTGGAAGAATCCTAAGGAAATGCAAACCCGAAAACAAAGGAAGTAAGTTACAGTACGCCTGTTCGCCCACTGCTTGAATACTGCTCAGCATTGTGGAATCAGTACCAGATAGGGTTGTTACAAGAGATAGAGAAGATCCAACGGAGAGCAGCGCGCTTCGTTACAGGATCATTTAGTAATAGCGAAAGCGTTACGGAGATGATAGATAAACTCCAGTGGAAGACTCTGCAGGAGAGACGCTCAGTAGCTCGTTACGGGCTTTTGTTGAAGTTTCGAGAACATACCTTCACCGAGGAGTCAAGCAGTATATTGCTCCCTCCTACATATATTTCGCGAAGGGACCATGAGGATAAAATCAGAGAAATTGGAGCCCACACAGAGGCATATCGACAATCCTTCTTTCCACGAACAATACGAGACTGGAACTGAAGGGAGAACCGATAGAGGTACTCAAGGTACCCTCCGCCATACACCGTCAAGTAGCTTGCAGAGTATGGATGTAGATGTAGATGTGTTGACGCCGAGGTTGACATCGTACGGCTCCCCACTTTTGCGTCATTACAAAGGAAATTTGTAGGCAGTTTTGAGCCATATTTAATTTTATTACGGGGTGTAGAAACGTCTCTCTGCAGTCTACTTTAAAGGGAAGCTAGAAATACGCCTTCTAAACACAGGTGCATCTCAAGCCGTAAGTTATGGTCGTCAACCGCTTTATCTTCATCATTCATCGCTGTAATTCTACAAGTTACTGAAGCATCCTAGGGCAGGAGTTCCTCAGTTGACCTTATCTCTGCATTTACGCCGGAAAACTCTTACGTTACGTCAAAATATATGCAGGGGTTTCCACTAAAATATCTCAAGACACAAATTCGGAGATACGTTGCAATGATCGCAACAGGTGAGTGTGACCAATACAAAAGTGTAACAAATGATTTCGATATTTAAGTGTTAATGTCTGGACCTCATCACTCGCGAATCATTGTTGATTAAATTTAGAGAAGGCTGCGTTTGACGAAGCATCCATCCTTACGCAGGCGTAATAAGAATAAAATAAGTTACTTTAAAGTATAGAGTCATACAATAATTTTTCCTTCTTTAAATGGGGTAATGGAATGAGAAAGAAATTCTATAATATTCATACTCTGTACCACTTGCCAGGTGCTGTGTAGTGATCTTTGGAGCATATATGTTTACGTGTACCCTATTGCTCCAATACTAATTCTTGCTATAATAATAGTTCAAATGAATTTTCTTAGTTGAGAACAATGATGGATAGACAACTCACTTACGGTAACCGTCTAACTAGCAAACAACGAAGAGTATTTCTCCTTTACAACGACAATTTTACAATATTCCTTAGGTTAGTTGCAGTGTTTATATGCAGTTCAAATCGCACACATGAACTTTGATAGATGTGGTATTAACAAAGGTATTAGGGAACAGCAGAAATGAGATAGTGGGGATCATATAGTTAACGAAGGAATTCTGGTTCCTTGCCCTTGCAAACAAAATAACGCAGGACGGTCGAAGCAAAGACGATATAAGAGGTTGACTCTAATGTGTTTACAGTTAGCAGGGGGGCACGTGATGTCGTTGCCCAGGTAACATTAATAGCGGGCTGGCTTTCCCCACCACGGCGCCAGTGGTTCGGCTGGTTAAACACCCCTGCTGCCACACCACGATTAAACAGCACCACGTGGTGTTACGCATTTGGTGCATTTACATTCGTCAGCTCCCGTTCTAAAGTCGTATTTCGTGGTATTGAAGTGTTCTGTAGTAGTCAGGTATGTGAACAAGTGTTTTGTGTTTGCGTTACAGTAATAACAACAGTGCTGTAAATCTGAATACGAGAGTTGCAATAAAAGCGTCGTCCAGGAACACGTTAACCGGATGGGAAGTTGACGTTGTGCTGCAAAACATTATTCGGAATTCGACAATAGTAATGAACGCAGCACCATATCAATCTGTTGTGATGTATAAGGCTCCAATAGTGTAGTGGACGAAAGCGGACATTTTGCTCAGAGCACAAAGAAATCTTGCCTGATATTAAGTAGAACGTCACACGTATAAGGTGAAGTTGATGCAACATTTTGTGCTGTACAAGCCAAAACTTCACACTACCAGGTCGACGAACTGGCTAACAGTAAAGGGCGTAGTTTAATCAGCCTTCCCCTGTATCATGCGCATTTAAAAAGTAATGTGGTAGAAAGCAACAAGAAGTTTACACTCAATGAGGTTGAAATGCTGACAAAAGAAGCCACTGCAAATGTTACACAACAAGACTGGTCTTGAGTTGTCAGTCATAGCAGGAAGGTAGTTCAAGAGGTTTTGATTCATGAACGACTATGACGAGTTTTGAGGAATACATAATTTTTCTTGTTGCTGCGTTGAAATCTGCTTCTTTAGTCAAAACTCAGCAGAATTTAGAAATTTTCAACTCACTAACAGTCTAATGCAGTTGAAATAGCGACAGACTCCTGAAATAATGTGTTATTGAACTAACAACTGAATGTAAGTCAGGTCAATAGTTTAAGAAAGAGACCGTTCTCAGTATAAAAATAAACGATTAGCTTCTTCACTTATATTGTTGTAAAACTCACAGAATCTCTTGATTCGCCAGCTACCGATGGTCGTCAATAACTATATAACTTCAGTTGAATATCGCGGTAGATATGGAAGTTTCGCATATTACTCCTTCGGCTAAACATTCATGTCTTTGCGCGCTATCATTTTCACTCACGCACGAGATCGTGGAAGAGCGCTTTACATATATTCTGTTCTCTCGATATTTGAAACAGACAGCGATAGCCTTCCAATTTTAATGTTTAGTTCAATGTATTATCTATATTTAACACGCAGCAACATGCAACCTAACACACACCAAACACAAAATCGTTGTGACACCTGCTTTTCACTGCAAACTACACTAGTGGGCATTAAAATTGCTACACCACGAAGATGACGTGCTACAGACGCGAAATTTAACACACAGGAAGAAGATGCAGCGATATGCAAGTGATTAGCTTTTCAGAGCATTCACACAAGCTTGGCGCCGGTGGTGACACCTACAACGGTGCGGCTGGTCCCAGCTGAGTTCGAATCCTTCCTCGGACATGGGTGTGTGTGTTTGTCCTTAGGATAATTTAGGTTAAGTAGTGTGTAAGCTTAGGGACTGGTGAGCTTAGTAGTTAAGTCCCATAAGATTTCACAAACATTTGAACCTACAGCGTGCTGACATCAGGATGGTTTCCAACCGATTTCTCATACACAAACAGCACTTGACCGGCGTTGCCTGGTGAAACGTTGTTGTGATGCCTCGTGTAAGGAGGAGATATGCGTACCATCACGTTCCCGACTTTGATAAAAGTCGGACTGTAGCCTATCGCGATTGCGGTTTATCGTATCGCGACATTGCTGCTCGCGTTGATCTAGAGCCAATGACTGTTAGCAGCATATGGAATCGGTGGGTTCAGGAGGTTAATACGGAACGCCGTGCTGGATCCCAACGGCCACGTATCACTAGCAATCGAGATGACAGGTATCTTATCTGCATGGCTGTAACGGATTGTGCAGCCACGTCACGATCCGTGAGTCAAAAAATGGGGACGTTTGCAAGACAACAACCATCTACACGAACAGTTCGGCGACGTTTGCAGCAGCATGGACTATCAGCTCGGAGACCATGGCTGCGGTTACCCTTGACGCTGCATCACAGACAGGAGAGCCTGCGATGGTGTATTCAACGACGAACCTGGGTGCATGAATGGCAAAACGTCATTTTTTCGGATGAATCCAGGTTCTGTTTGCGGCATCATGATGGTCGCATCCGTGTTTGGCGACATCGTGGTGAACGCACATTGAAAGCGTGCATTCGTCATCGCCATACTGGTGTATCACCCGGCGCGATGGTATTGAGTGCCATTGGTTACACGTCTCGGTCACCTCTTGTTCGCATTGACGGCACTTTGAACAGTGGACGTTACATTTCAGATGTGATACGACCCGTGGCTCTACCCTTCATTCGATCCCTGCGAAACCCTACATTTCAGCAGGATAATGCACAACCGCATGTTTCAGGTCAGTACGGGCCTTTCCGGACAAAGAAATTGTTCGACTGCTGCCCTGGCCAGCACATTCTCCAGATCTGTAACCAATTCAAAACGTCTGGTCAATGGTGGCCGAGCCTCTGGCTCGTCACAATACGCCAGTCACTACTTCGTGATGAACTGTGGTATCGTGTTGAAGCAGCATGGGCAGCTGTACCTGTACATGCCATCAAAGCTCTGTTTCACTGAATGCCCAGGCGTATCAAGGCCGTTATTACGGCCAGAGGTGGTTGTTCAGGGATCGAGACGTGGCTGGCTGCACTATCCGTTACAGCCATGTGGATAAGATGCCTGTCATCTCGACTGCTAGTGATACGAGTCCGTTGGGATCCAGCACGGCGTTCCGTATTACCCTCCTGAACCCATCGATTCAATATTCTGTAAACAGTGATTGGATCTCGACCAACGCGAGCACCAACGTCGCGATACGATAAACCGCTACCATCCGACCTTTATCAAAGTCGGAAACGTGATGGTACGCATTTCTCCTCCTTACGCGAGGCATCAGAACAACGTTTCACCAAGCGACGCCCTTCATCTGCTGTTTGTGTATGAGAAATCGGTTGGAAACTTTCCTCATGTCAGCAAGATGTAGGTGTCGCCACCGGCGCAAACCTTGTGTGAATGCTCTGAAAAGCTAATCATTTGCATATCACATCATCTTCTTCCTGTCGGTTAAATTTCGCGTCTGCAGCACGTCATCTTCGTCGTGTAGCAATTTTAATGGCCAGTAGTGTACTTGCACGTTACGAGTTTAAAGACAACTTCTTGTTGAACATCATCGCAAGCGATGAAACCTGGTTCATCGTACCGGAAACCAAAGGGCAATCGATGCAGTGGCACCGCACCACATCTTCTCCCAAGAAAAGGTTCATACCGCAACCTCAGTCGGTAAAGTCATGGCAATAGTCATCTGTTACTGTGAAGAAATTCTTTTGTGTAATGTCCTCCATCATGGTGCAACGATCACTCTGGAGTGTATTGTGCTACCCTCGGAAAGTTGAAGAAACACCATTAGCTTGTTCATCGTCATAAAAATGTAAACGAACTTCTCCTTCTCCATAAGAACGCAAGGGCTCACTGATGTCAGCACACACGAGAGGACTCACGCAACCTTACCGGACTCTTCTTCCTCATCTACCCTTCAGCCCGGATCTCACAACTTTGAACTTTGTTTGGCCCACTGAAGGATGCGCTTCACAGGAAGCAATAAGCGGATGATGGAGGCGTTATTGGTAGAGTTAGACGTTGACTCCTACATCGACCAGTAGAGTTATAACATGCGGGCATACAGGCCCTTCCAGTAAAGTAGCGTTAAACCGTCGCACACTGAAAAGATATTATTTTGGAAAACAGGGTTTTGTAGGCAAACGAATGTGGAATGGCATGGTGTATCGAATTCCTGAATAAAACCAACGTGCTTTCAGGAAAAAAAAAGTGTAACATTACTTACCGAACTCCCTTCGTACAAAAATTACTTCGGAAAAATAAGTATATTAGATACATTTGAAACAGAAGCTGTTAGAAACTAAAATCATCTGCAAGTAACACATGTTCTATCGAAAAGGACGTTCATCCATCTACTAAGAAAATAAAGATACTAAATTCATTTGGGAATATCACAAGTTCTGTGGAAAAGGACGTTCGCTAAACTCAGGGAACATGATGGTGCTCGACCAACGAAGTATTGCTTAACCGTCCATACATTACATCACTAATTTTTAAATACACATGATTTAACTTACCATTATATTTTGTAACTGAACAATTAACAATGTCTTTCAAACAGATTTAATAGATTACACATCACTCAAATGGACTACGCTGAGAGTAATTACAAATGCTGAACGAATGTAAACCTCACATCTTGCAGCAACACAAACGACGAAAACTACTTCTGGCGATCCCTAGTGATTATTCCTTCATGTGATCCTAATAACGGTCAACCGGTTGAAATATGAGCTGCTGTCAAATGAAAACTGAGCACCGAACTTGACCGCGGAAATGGTCCCTCCAAAAGTAATCACCATGCGTGTTAAGAAATTTACCCACTGGCGTACGAGACGATCAACTCTTGTTTCGGCGAAGGCGCTCGGCCGCTGACGGACTCTCGCACTTTCTTGTTCGACTGAGACCGATTTCCAGGCATGTCTTACTTCGGGTCGCCGAAAGATGCGAAAATCACACGGTGAAAGACTGGGGCTGTGTAAATGATGTACCAGTGTTTCCCAACCAAACCGCTGAGGCATAAGCGTCGTCAGATTACCACTGCGGGGCGGGCATTATCGTGCAACATGATGATTTCGTCCGACAGCATTCTGACAGCCTGTGTTCAAATGGCAAAACCAACGGTAGAAACATCTCACTTCCCCACAGCCAAAAAAGTCCAAATCTGTTCAAATAAGTTCTGGTAAGGTCATGATGACCTTACTCTTCGACTGCAGGAACCCTCTGCTCGTCGTGTTCCTTGAGCGTGGAACCACAATCAGTCCGCAGCCGTGAAGGCAAAACGCATAGGAATGCTGTCGGACGGAGACATCCTGTAACACCTGTCGGACGGTAAGGCCCACCCCCATACCGCCAATAGATCGAGGGCCGAGCTTCGACGATATGGTTGGGAAACTCCACAACATCCTTCGTACAAGGCGGATCTTTCACCGTGTAGTTTTCACATCTTTGGTAACCTGAAGAAAGATATACGTGGACGTCGGTTTCAATTGAACGAGGAGGTGAAAGTATGGGTGCGGTTATGGATCCGTCAGCGCCCGATTGTATTCTACGAAACAGGAACTGACCATCTCTTCTACAAGTGGAATAATTGTCTTAACCCGTGTGGTGACTACGTTAGTGTGGAACCATTACAAGGTCCCGTTGTAATGGGTATTCGGTTTTAATTTGACTATCCTTTACACCAACTAGGAAATATCATGTGTTCCCAGGTAATCGTGTTTTCTAGGTAGAACACAGGTCTCTCCTTTTAGTGCCTCTTTCCCTAACCTAACTCCTTCAGTCACAGCTGTTTAATTCGACCGCATTTCATTAACCAGGATTTCGATATTGATATACATCCTACAATACATTTTCAAGACACTACTCGTTCCGTACAACTACGTCACAGATAGAATTGCAAATTTATCATGAACTTAGCAATTTTGGTTTCTTTTCCATGAATTTTGAGTTTCAACTTAATCCTTGGTTTTATTTACTACTTGCTGAATGTTCGGATTGCATAACAACGGGGTTAGGCCAGAGCTATGTCAGGCTCCTTTCCCCAACTATTGCTTCTGTTTGACATTTGTCGACTCTTTAATATCACTCTAGTTTCTGTACAAATTGTAGACAACTTTTCGCTCACTCTGTTTCATCCCTACTACCTGCACAATTTCCAAGAGCAAGCTATAGTTAACTTTGCCAGTACCTTTCTCTATATCTACAAGTGCTATAAATCCTCTTAAGCCTGTACGAGGTAGGCTTCTAACAGTTTTTCCCACTCCATTGTAAACAATTTGTGTCAGTGTTTTTTTTATGATTTATTAAGCTGTCGGTTCATTAATAATCATACCGATCGGTAACTGCCATATTTTGGATTATCACATTCTTCGTGATGACTCATATGTTGCATAGCTGCTGCAATCGTTTTGTCAGGGTATGTGCGTTCAAGGATCTCGGTAATTCAGAGGAAATATTGTCTTCTCAAGTTGCCTTCTCCCGATTGCGAAATCGACCGCACTTCAAATAACACCGCATACAGAGAAATACGGTGTCACTTTTCGACGTACATCGGAACGTCGTCTACGAAAGAGACGCTAATTTGAAGACGAAAATCCCTCTTCCATTCCATTATTTAGTCATTGACTTACGTCTCATATATTTATTTACTGGAACGTTCTTTGGAAACTCTGTGATTCAGCAAAAGCCTCATTGGAGTGATCGTTCCCATTGAGAAAACAATTAGGATATTGGAACATGTATCCCCGTGGCAGAGTTCTTGGATCGTGTACATAATCATCGACAGCTTCCGAATTTTAGCGCAAGAGAACTTTCACGGTGCCATCTCGCTGCTCACGCATCACTGTTCGATATCCTCCAGAAAAAATTACTCGGCAGCTATTCACATTGCTAGTTGAGTGACTATCGATTAAAAATATTCCTGAATCAGAAATACTTACACATATGAATATGCGGCTCAGCGTTATTCATGAAATAACTGTGGGACAACCATTAGTACACCTGCTCATTGTGAGCCAATATTTCTCAAATCTCTTCCACACCTACTTAAGGTTCTAAATCTTCAACATACAGATTATCTTCCTGATATTTTGCGGAAAGAAGCGCTAGGAACCAAAGTGAAAAAAAATTGTTGCACCTTTTAGTGTCCAGTATGAATTATTTGCAAAGACGTCTACGCATCTGTTATCATATAGCATGCATTCATAAGCAGATGAAATAAGTGCCTGTCTATAGTCGTCAATTATAGTCTTGAGTCTGGAAGCGCACAATAATCACTACTGTTTGGCAGTAGAGTTTTCTTTGCTACAATGCCGGGAAAGTGCAGTTTGTCTGCAAAGGAAAGTCCTGACAAAACACTCGTGGGACCCACTGTAAGATAACAGGTGATAATACCGTAATATGGCAGCTTTTGGGGCTATGACATTGTTGTCTGCTGTTGAGCTCAGACAGGTAAGGCAAGCAGGGGGAGGAGTGAAACTGTGATGGCTAAACCGGAGTTATCTAAAACATATAAATCTGTTAGCCTCTGCATGGGTAATTTGTACTGATCTTTAATTTTCTCTGTTCATTTAATAATAAACTTACGTATTAATTGTTGTAGAGGAACTTGAATAACGTTCAAGTTCAGTGTGTTAAAATAAAAAAAAAACTGTAACGAGAAAGTGTATTAATATTTGGTAACAATAACTGTCTACGGATCTTTGTAATATATTTCCTTGAAATATCTGACAATTATAAAAAAAAAAAAAATTTAACGTATGGTGGTCAGGTATATGGATATTAATTTGACTACAGTAGTGTGTTAGTGACAAAACTCAGAGCATGCAAAGGAGTGATCGTGGTCTTTCGCTGGCGAGAGCTAGTGAGGTGGGCTAAACAGACTGGGGGCCGCACGTGCCTGAGATCCGAAACGGGAACATTACTATAGCCTATAGTATTATTCGAAAGTTAGTTTTCGGCGTATTAGTTGGCGAATTCAGAAATAAAACTGCGTACCTAGCGGAACGTACAGTGACTGTTATATAGTGAACTCTTTATTTACCTGCAACTGCTCTGCTAGACCTTCAAATTACGTCTGTGCCATTGTGTATGGAAATCGGTTTGCGAGTTGAGAATTCAAACTGTGAGTTTAATGCAACTTAAAGTGACTGTGATAAAATGAATTACTTATTTGTCTACAACTGCTCTGCTAGAACTGTTTGAAATTCGGGCTGTGTGATTATATATAGTAAGTGTAGGACCATTACTCACAGCAAAGTAATCTCCCATGAATACATCAATATTATAATTGAAACGTCTGCTACACATACATTAATATCACAACAGATCATAGCCTTAAATCCCCATCTCATGACCGGATGGGATGGCCGAGCGGTTCTTGGCGCTACAGTCCGGAACCGCGCGACCGCTGCTGTCGCAGGTTCGAATCCTGCCTCGGGCATGGATGTATGAGATGTTCTTAGGTTAGTTAGGTTTCAGTGGTTCTAAATTGTAGGGGACTGATGACCTCAGCACGTAAGTCCCATAGCGCTCAGAGGCATTTTAACCCTATCTCATAACCTACTCGTGTGTATAACAGGACTTCACTGGCTGATATCGTAGGCTACTTTAATAATCGTTACTCACAAGTGCATGGCCGATATGCAACAAACCCTGCGCAAACAAGCAATTTAACAGGCTGTGCGCTCGCCAGCTGCTGGAATGGTAGCAGTGTAGTTACTGCTAGCTGAAATGTAAAGTTGCATCATCCGAGAATGTTGGTGAGGTATGTGCTTCACTAGTAGTCAAAATAAACTGAGAAAGTACGTCGCAACATTTATAACTGTCAGGAAAAGTTGTTTCTCATTGCCAATAAAATCTTTGGCGCGAGCAAACCATTGTCACTCTGTTCAGGCGAAGAAGAGAACATAGCTTTCGCTTCAGAACACTGCAGTTAATTCACTCAGCTCGCATTCTAAAGACTCCTGGCGAACAGAGAGATTCCTGTGTTAGCGGCGAGGTTGAAGCGTAACCGAAAACAAGAAAACCCCTAATAACTTTAATCAATGGCTACTGAAAGGCAACGTACTAAATGCAAAACAAGAGTTTTCAGTTAAAAAGTAGTCGTAAAATAGAGAGGCGTTCAATAAAAATTGCATTAAATTTTTTTCTCGGCCAGTTTATGTTGAGAAAATGCGGAATTTATATGAATATAATGATGGTATCTGTTCTTTCGGACGTGTTCGAAAGAACAGACACCTTCGGTGACGGTGCAGCTCGTTACAATGAATTTACAATTAAATCATAGAGGCGTCGATATACGTCAACGGGGACAGTTGTAAATGTGTGATCCGATCGGGACTCCAACCCGGGATCTCCTGCTTACACGGCAGACGCTCCATCCATCTGAGCTACCGAGAATAGTGCGACTGCAGGGACTTATCTCTGGCACTCTTCCCGTCAGACCCTCTTTACCAACTTACTGTCCCACACTATATTTTCAGTGCCCCTGCCAATTACACTCATTACTCGCAGCTTTACCAATTCCCGTAAGAGTTCGGGCAATGTGTGTGCATCCGCACAGAAGATGGTCGAATGGCCGGTGAGCCTTAGCTACATATATGACGATGGTATCTCTTCTTTCGGCCGGTGAGCCTTAACTATATATATATGAACATCGTATCTGCTCTTTCGGACGTGTCAGAAAGAACAGGTTCCATCTTCATATATATATATATATATATATATATATATATATATATATATATATATATACACTCCTGGAAATGGAAAAAAGAACACATTGACACCGGTGTGTCAGACCCACCATACTTGCTCCGGACACTGCGAGAGGGCTGTACAAGCAATGATCACACGCACGGCACAGCGGACACACCAGGAACCGCGGTGTTGGCCGTCGAATGGCGCTAGCTGCGCAGCATTTGTGCACCGCCGCCGTCAGTGTCAGCCAGTTTGCCGTGGCATACGGAGCTCCATCGCAGTCTTTAACACTGGTAGCATGCCGCGACAGCGTGGACGTGAACCGTATGTGCAGTTGACGGACTTTGAGCGAGGGCGTATAGTGGGCATGCGGGAGGCCGGGTGGACGTACCGCCGAATTGCTCAACACGTGGGGCGTGAGGTCTCCACAGTACATCCATCTTGTCGCCAGTGGTCGGCGGAAGGTGCACGTGCCCGTCGACCTGGGACCGGACCGCAGCGACGCCAAGACCGTAGGATCCTACGCAGTGCCGTAGGGGACCGCACCGCCACTTCCCAGCAAATTAGGGACACTGTTGCTCCTGGGGTATCGGCGAGGACCATTCCCAACCGTCTCCATGAAGCTGGGCTACGGTACCGCACACCGTTAGGCCGTCTTCCGCTCACGCCCCAACATCGTGCAGCCCGCCTCCAGTGGTGTCGCGACAGGCGTGAATGGAGGGACGAATGGAGACGTGTCGTCTTCAGCGATGAGAGTCGCTTCTGCCTTGGTGCCAATGATGGTCGTATGAGTGTTTGGCGCCGTGCAGGTGAGTGCCACAATCAGGACTGCATACGACCGAGGCACACAGGGCCAACACCCGGCATCATGGTGTGGGGAGCGATCTCCTACACTGGCCGTACACCACTGGTGATCGTCGAGGGGACACTGAATAGTGCACGGTACATCCAAACCGTCATCGAACCCATCGTTCTACCATTCCTAGACCGGCAAGGGAACTTGCTGTTCCAACAGGACAATGCACGTCCGCATGTATCCCGTGCCACCCAACGTGCTCTAGAAGGTGTAAGTCAACTACCCTGGCCAGCAAGATCTCCGGATCTGTCCCCCATTGAGCATGTTTGGGACTGGATGAAGCGTCGTCTCACGCGGTCTGCACGTCCAGCACGAACGCTGGTCCAACTGAGGCGCCAGGTGGAAATGGCATGGCAAGCCGTTCCACAGGACTACATCCAGCATCTCTACGATCGTCTCCATGGGAGAATAGCAGCCTGCATTGCTGCGAAAGGTGGATATACACTGTACTAGTGCCGACATTGTGCATGCTCTGTTGCCTGTGTCTATGTGCCTGTGGTTCTGTCAGTGTGATCATGTGATGTATCTGACCCCAGGAATGTGTCAATAAAGTTTCCCCTTCCTGGGACAATGAATTCATGGTGTTCTTATTTCAATTTCCAGGAGTATATATATATAGTTAAGGCTCACCGACCATTTGATCATCTGCTGTGCGGATGTACACACATTACCCGAACTCTTACCGGAATTGGTAAAGCTGCGAGTAATGAGTGCAGTGGGCAGTGGCACTACGAGTATAGTGCGGGACAATAAGTTGCGAATGTGCGTCTCACGGGAGGCGTGCCAGAGATAAATCCCTGCAGTAACTCTATTCTCTGTGTCCTCGATAGCTCAGATGGATAGAGCGTCTGCCATGTAAGCAGGAGGTCCCGGGTTTGACTCGCGGTCGGGGCACACATTTTCAACTGTCCCCGTTGACGTACATCGACGCCTGGGTATTCATTTCATTGTAAATGCGGAATGCGGAATTTGTTATGGAATAGCACAGAGTATTCCGACTTCAACCCGTACGGCTTTTATGAAGTTCGGATAGGTGGCAGCACAATATGTAACTTTCAAAATGGCGTCAATAACGAGGTGGCATTCCAGACAGAGAACTTCCTTTTGACAGAAAACCAGAGGATCGTAGATATTCATAGGTGATGTCAGAACATCTGTGGTGACCTAGTAGTGAACGAAAGCATGGTGGGTCGTTGGGTGAGACTGTCATCTTCGCAACAAAGTTGTATAAGCACACCCCGCATGCCGGCCGGTCTCACACAGCTGTGACTCTGCACTGTTGGAACGTGTGGACACTCTCATTCGAGATGACCGACGGATCACAATCAGATACCTCGCAGACGAAATTGCAAGGCATCGCACAAGTCTGTGCATCCGAGAGGAGCTCACAAAACTTAACTGAACTATTCTTCCTCATGCCGCCACATCCCCGATGTCACAGATTTCCATCTGTCTGGCCTAATGAAATATTCACCCCGTGGGAAGCAGTATGTGTATGATGAGGACGTTACTTATGCAGTAAGACGTTGGCTCCGACGTCGACAAGTAGAGAGGTACCATGCGGGCATACAGGTCCTCCCATTAAGGTGGTGTAAGACCCTCACATTGAACGAAGATTGTGTTGAAAAATAGGGTTTTGTTGCCAAAAGAGTGGGGAATAATATGGCGTGTTGCAATCCTGAATAAAATCAACCTTTCAGGAAAAAGTGCTGCATTACTTATTGAACGACCCTGGTAATTTTCGCTTCACAACATTGCAATTAATTCGCTCAGCAAGCGGTGTAAATGTACCAGCCGAGTAGAGAGATTGCTTTGTCCGCAGCGAGGCTGCAGCGTAAACGAACCCCAAATAAATCCTAAGAAATATAAAGTGTGAGCTATGGCTGCTAAAGGCAACCCGCTTACTAAATACGAAACGAGCGTTTTCAACTAAAGAGTAGGCCGTAAAACAAGTGCCGTAAAACTCGGCTTTGCAGGAGAACGGGCACATTATAATACCGGTTCAGTGGACACCACAGGAACGAATAGGGGCGGCGTCAACTGCTGACGCTGTGCTATGCTGGAGATGCGACGGCTCCCGCCACTTGCGGGAGATCAGCGCCGGGACAGACAGTAGCGGCTGGCGGCCTCTCCTTTGTCCCCGTTACACCGCCAGGCCCTGCATTATTACACAGCGCCACTCTGTGACGTCACACACGGCGGCGCAGCGTCATTTAGTTCCGCTCCGGCTCGTCCGCTTTGTTTCCCCCGTGTTTACTCGCTGCGTAATCAGTTTTGCTTTTCACGGGGCGATGCGTGTCGCATTAGTTAATGAATTCCTCGTATCGCGTTTTAATTTATTAGAAAGCTGCGTTCTTCTTGTGTCCTTTTTAACGTACCTCTACCTAGACGTATATGTGGGTCTTCTTTACACCACCTGATGAAATGGTCTCTGCGCAGGAACAATGGAAATAGTTTGTACTCATACGGTGACATATATTTTTCACTTAGCCATTTACGCTCGTATTTCCTTTTCAGGCCTTCTCTGTTACACTTCTCTCTTACAGTACAAGGTACATACCACTCCTTTATTATTCGACGACAGAATGGTACCTAAAAATTTTTCTTAATTTATATGTGCTGCAGCTCGTTGAATGGTTATCGACTATTATTGCTGGTAAAACAGACGGACGAAACAAATGAAATGAAAATGAATCACAACAATTTTCATGTGTCATGACAACTATTTCAGCACTTTTATCTCGGGGGTACCGCCGGGTAAAGGAGACGTCATATTCGTTGTTGACTGAAGACATTATTTATTTCACAACTGCAGTTCAGGCCTTTGGACCATTTTCAAGTGGTACTGCAAAAGATAAAAGAATAAGGAAATGAAGCCCAGAGTATATGTATGGAACGGCAGAAACATGTCATGTAGATAGTAGTACATTACAAAAATGCTAAAAATAACAGCTCACACATTTTTCACATGTCGATTTTTAAAATTTTCCAGTATGTAGATATAGTATGTGGAGGTCCTATAAACTGTGTAGAACCAGTGAATGATAATAAAACGTCCTAATACTTTCACAGCAACTCTTAGGTCTACACTTACACTTAGTTTCTTTCCCCCTTCAGAAATCCGAAGCTCTGTAATCAGCAGTAGTAACACCTCATCGTATTTGTGAGTTCAAACTCTCGCCCCTTATGAAGGGATGCTGACACAATCTTTCAGGAAAGGGAAAAAAAAAAAAAAAAAAAAAAAAGGCAAGGAGAAAGTTATAGTAAGTAAAATGGTAAACAAACATCATCATGAATTCCTTTTATTTCAGATTCGATCTTATTCCATGGGGCACTCATGATTAGGTCGTTAAAATGTCAATATTCCTTAAAGGAAAGGGAATTTCATAACAGGTGAATCACCGATCTCTTTCGATGCAATGTTGTTTCTCTCCAAAAGTGTCTTCGAAGTTATGCTGTTGTCAGCTGGTAGTGCGTGCATGTTGCATCCAGCAATTTTTTCTTAAGAAATCAGTGAACAGTGTAGCACAAGCTTTTATTTTACGAAATATCTTCTTTGAAAGAGCATAAACCTAAAAACTAATATCAATGGGAGTAAATTGAGTGAGGTTGCATCATTTCGAAAAATATGGCTATATATATGGGAGGCTACAGGTCCCAATCTCCATTTCGCCATCCTCATTAGGTTTTCCGTAGTTTTCCTAAATTGCTTCAAAAAAATTTATTTAGTTTATATTACCTTAAATGGTCTAAGTTGGAACATTCACATTCTTTCCATTTCACATCACTAACACTTACTACATCTAAATTCGTCTTTTATGTTTTCTTTTAGAGTTTTTTTAGCTTCCATATGGCACTCAAACTACCAGCATTCAAGGCTCCACCTCGTATAATTTTACCGTTTCACTGATGTTTACTCCTTTTGCTGAGTGTCATTTTCTTCTTGGCAGTTCTCTCCCAGAAATACGATTGAGGACCACCATGTAAGCTATTCACAACGAAAAGACCAGTGTGCTACAATCTCTCAGTTAGAGGCCATCTCTGCTACGAATGTGTACACCGACGTGACAAAGTCATTGGATACCACCTTTTGCCCGGAGTATTGGAGCAACTGAACGTGGTATGCACTCACCAAGTCGTTGGAAGAGCCCTGCAGAAATATTGAGCTACGCTGCCTCTATAGCCTTCCACAGCTTTGAAAGTTGCTGGTGTAGGATTTTGTGGTGTAGGATATTGTGCTCGATCTCACTTCTCGATTACGTCCCATGAATATTCGATTGGATTCATGTTGGGCGTCTTGAGTAGAAAAACCCTTCGCTCTAGTTGTCCAAAATTTTCTTCAAATCCATCGCGAACAATTGTGGTCCAATGAAATGTTCCAAGATGCTACTCCAGGCGGGTGTAAAATGAATGTGCGCAACGGAAAATAACAAATGCTAAATGAAGATTTGACGCTGTCTGACTACCCCCTGAAGCAGATCGTAGGATCTCTTAATTCTATAAATTACAATCTAAACATAAATGAATAATGAAGGCGACCAATCCTACTAAACGATAATCGTTGTTCCTGCTTATATATTTATTGTAGATTAAAAAACCTCTAGATTACAAAGTTTACATTTCCTAAGTAAAATTACTAATCAATTGCCCAACGAGGCCCCTTATTATGTCTGCGCGGTCTAATACCAATGATGCGAAATGACTGACATCATCTACGTACCAAACGCTAGAAGACACTATTTTCAAAAATGATATACGGGGTGCGGAACCTCAGTGGAAATAAACTATCGTGATCATAGCTGTTTAGCTTTTATAGCCCTAACAAGCCGAAGCAATTTGCGATATCACCGTATGTACTGCGTCCAATGCGTCGAAGTGATGGTTCTTGTACTCGTCTGCGACGATGGAAGAACTCCATCCACAAATAAACTCCTTCAAACACTAGGACGGTAGAAGGCGGTCCTCTGACTAATATACTCTGATACTGTCTTCTCCTCTCTGTGTTCTACAGACGAGAAACACGAACTCCCAGCTACAAGGACGGAGTTAAGATAATGTGTCAACGTAAGTCTAGGCAGAGGAAGTGCTCTCAATTACTGAACGCTGCTTACTCAACGACGACTTCCAACCCGGAGGCGAAGTCCAGAATCGTATAAGTTCACAACAGTACAGTGCCTAACGGTTCTAAGTATAAACTCTCCTGAGAGCAAAGACAGAAAGTCCATCTGTACCAACAAAAGCGGATACCGAGCGACCGTCACACACGGGCACTCACAACGGAAGACCTCGTCTCTCCAGTGCTGGCTTTCCAGCAAGGCTTGGCTCCCCACCATCGTAATTCAGATAACGAATCATATTCCCGAAACCACGGAATATTCTCCCTCTCTACAGACTCTTAGACTCTTCAGCACGCCGACCAATCGTATTTTAGTCTTTTGTCGTCCAGCGAAGAAAGTTTGCGAGGAAAATCCTAGACTCGTACAATGGTACGCTTCTGCGTAAAAAGCCTTTTAAATAACCCAGCCTGAGTTGTTTCCGAGGTGCCGCTTCTTCGTTCCTCTCACCTGCGTCCAAGATTTGCAAAGTTCGGTAGTATTATCCGGTTATCCTTCCGGCCCCTACTACAATAGCGGCCGGTGGCGACTCTATTGTGCCCCAGCGCTCAGGTGTCCCAACGTCCGTCTTGCTACTTCCTGTGTTTAAGCAGCACCAACACACCTGTGTGGGCCTTCCACCCACGGCTTGAGTTCACCTGCGTCTCGCGACCCGCTGGTCGCGATGCTGATTGGCTGACAGTTAAATTCATGACGTCATATAGAGTAGCCAATCAGAAGCATAGGTGACAGTTGAGCGAATGCAACATCTTTCTACACTCCACACATTCTCGTATTCACAGTTGATGAGCGGATATCCTTACACCTTGTGAGAGTGAGTTATTTCGTTGGAATGGCTGGTACTGTTGCTTGTTATGTATGTGATAGAGAATATTCAGCAAGGAAGCATTTGAATGCTCATTTGAGAAATGTGCATAAAATTCAGCCAGGTGAAGAAGGTACGATAAAGTGCTCAAAAAGTGACTGTTGCTTTAAATGCAATTTCTTGGCTAAGTTGCGCCTACATGTGGAGCAGGAGCACATGGTTGAGATGGTAAAAGGAATTAGTGAATTTCAAACGAAGGACGGTAAGTAAAGTGTACACTGCCTACTTAAATTAATATCGCCCATTATTATTACATACTTGCCTGATCCGTGGCCATTAGATCTTGTTTTTGTTGGTCAATAGAACATGTGCTTATTTGAAAGCGTGAAAAGACGCATTTCACATTAACTGAAAACTTACTGTCTGCTACATTAAGTATAAGTTAAATTGTTGCAAATTTAAATGATTAAAATCACACCAGTAACTCGTGAGGGTATCTTAACAGTGCACGTTTTTTTTTACTCCCGCTGTGTACTTTGCACTTATTGAATCTGAATGCAATTGCCTTTCATTGATGCTTTTGTTTTAGACTTTATGAAGTGGAAGTCTGAGGAGGAGAGAAAAACAAAAAGTAGTTTTGTCTCTAGTTATGGCACTAAGCGTTTAAAGGATGGCACTGCAAAAACCACCTTTGTATGCCACAGAAGTGGCACATTTTCTTCGAAGTCAGGTGGCAAAAGGTTGTGTGTAAGTCCCAGGGCACTTGCAAGATGGGAAACCATTGCGTTGCTGCCATAGAGCTTCACGAAGAAGAAAGTGGAATCTGTAGTGTCATTTACTACAGAACACATTTCGGCCACGACCAGAACATTGCTTTCCTGCATCTCAGTGGTTCTGATAGAGAAGCCATCGCTGGTGAGTATTACCTTGATTGTAGTATTTTGCTGGCCTTTCAGTGATCACCAAGTAAATATGGTGTGAAAGTTTCAGAATCCATTGTCAGGCTTGCTGTTAGTTATATGTAGTTGACTTTTATTATTTTTGCAGTGAAGGAGCATTGTTTTTTTTCTGCTGCGAAATTAATATTGTTATGGATATGTGATCTGGAGTAAAAGGTGTGAATATATCGATTGGCAGTTCATATGAATACAATTTGTGATGTTAGCTTGAAAGCAGTTGTAAAAGACCAGATGTGATCAATATTGACCACAATATTGGTGACTGTAATGCCATGTACTTAGGTGTGTGTGAGAGCAGGTGTAATGCATTACAATAATACAAGTGTGGAAATAAGTTCTGAAATACTTGTGTTGCCCTGTGTTATTGCTTGCATCATAGTAGTCTATTTAAGAATAGATCATTAATGTATCTAATAGACTAAAGGCAGTACATTTATTGTTTCTTGTCCAGCATGTTAAACATGATGGATCAGGGCATTTGCAACTACAATAATGGATTTGAGACTAGACAAAAACACCAGTTACAATTCTGACATGTACTTGTAGACCTCGTAACCATTTGGAAATAGCCTTGGTAGCTGAAACTGGGAAATATCACATTGCAACAGGTGCTTTAATCAGGCCTGTTTATTCTCCCATCCCCAGTGTTTTAATAGCATCTTCAGTACTGTTGGAAGGGTACACTGAATATACTGTTATGCCATTTATTAAACTATCTAGTTCATAAGTACTTAGCAACTGTTATATTGCATGAATTTATTTTATTGGGGGTGGTTAACTACAGTGTCCTTTCTGAATAGTGTTTTCATGTACATACTCAGAATTGGCCTCTTTGTAGTTGGAGTAAATTTAAAATGTTGCAGGCAAAATTGCTGAGGGGGTCACTTTCCAGAGAATTCTGGATGATGTGCGGGACTCAGTTCATTCCAGCGGAGTGGAGAGGCTGCATCTCCTGACTCGACATGACCTTCATAACATTAAGAGAGACTTCGCCATTGGTGATGATCAACAGCATAACATTGATGAAGTCAGTGTTGGTATGTGGTTGGAGAAAATGAAAGACTGTGTTCTCCTCTATAAGAAAGAAGGCGAGGCCAGGGAAGATTTTGATAGGACTGACTCGGTGATAGTGTTAATGACTGACTACCAGAAGCAGTTATTACAGAGATTTGGACAAAATATTGTATGTGTAGACTCCACACCTTGTACAAATGTTTACAAACTGTTGGTGACCACATTGTTAGTGGTAGACGATTTTGGTTCAGGTATGCCTGTGGCATTCTGTGTTTCAAATCGGGAGACTACTTCCATAATGACTCATTTCTTTAGTGCTGTGAAAGAGAGAGCTGGCATCATAAAAACGTCTGTATTCATGTCCGACGACACTAATACTTTCCGTAGTGCATGGTCACGAGTCATGGGACCTGCAGAAAATAATCTACTGTGTGCTTGGCACATAGACCGCAGCTGGCGGAATAATTTGAAGAAAGTACATGGCAATGAAGAAAAGAAAGCACTTGTGTGCAAAGCTCTTCGTACATTGCTTGAAGAAGCGGACATAGACAATTTTAATGAGCTGCTGGAATCGTTCGTCGGGCAGCTTCAAGCAGATGAAGGTACAAGAGACTTTGGTGTATATTTCTCGTCAAATTACTTATTCCGGCCTCAGCAGTGGGCATACTGTCACCGTCGCAATCTGGGTATAAATACAAATATGTACCTTGAAGCAATGCATAGAGTTTTAAAATATTGTTATTTAGAGGGAAAAACAAACAATAGACTTGACAAGACTACTTGTTGTGTTGATGAAATTGGTGCGTGACAAACTGTGTGCTCGAATGGTTAAATTGTATAAGGGTGGCCATTCATATAGAATAAATCTTATTGAGGCTCGTCATAAAGCTTCATGTAGTATTAAGGAGAATGACATTACAGTCAATACTGATGGTACAAAGTTTCATGTGAAATCCCAAACACATTGTGGTGTAACACATACTGTGATTTTAAATAACATTGAATGTAAATTGGAGTGCAAGTTGAAGTGCTCCAAATGTAATATATGTTTACATGCTTTCAGTTGTTCTTGTGCGGACAGTTTAATTCATTTGAACATATGCAAGCATATGCATTACATTCAAGTGCCACATTTACACCAAGTGAAGCAACGGTGACAGAAGAGGCTTCTGCCATTTTGTGTTCACTGCAAACAAATACTGATGATCACGAGAACACATCTCTGGCCCAAGACCTAGTGTCCACATATCAAATTTTGATTAACCGTGTCGGTTCAGGTAAAGTGTCCACAGAAATCCTGAAGTCACTACAGAAGGATGCAGCTCATTCGCTGTCACTTTTTCAATCAGACTGCAGGGAAGCTTCACGACCCCCCTGCAACGAGAAGGTAAAAGTGCAACGAAGACATGGTAAATGTAACAAACAGCCAAAGGGCAGTTTGAAGAAACCAACTCTTGCTGAAAAAGAAAATATTGTTTCAGCACTGAGGCAGCCTGAAAGTGAAATATTAAATGTTCACGTAGATTCTGACCATAATTACTGTCGGTACTAAGTTTTAGATGTGTATGTGTTTCTGTACATTCCATGGTTTGTAGGCCTACTGGGGAAACTCGCCATGTAAAACAAAGAGTAACGCATTGTGCTTGGTACCCCTGTTGGTGATGTGGAAACCCAAGTGATATTAATAAAGAAAATAAAAACGTTTGCAGTGTTCTTTTTCAATTGATACCTTTATCCTTTTATTTGCACATGCAATTAAAACATTTATTTGAAATACTACTTGATTACATTAAAATGAATTGCTGTGTAACTAGAGTAGAAAATTGACGTCTGCAGAGCTTGTGTGGCATGAATTTGAAGCCCCTTATCACATGATGTACTGAAGTCTGTTGTAACAATACATTGCATAAAAATTAAAAAGATATTTTTCACTTCTGAATCAAATTTCAATTTGGTTCATTATGAAGAGTTCAACAGAATAAAATTCAGTGCACTTAAGCTAAGCATCTGATGCTCCCTTATATTTATTTAAAGGCTCTGAATGTAGCAACTTCCTGAAAATTTTTGTCTGTGCATTCCTACAGTAATTGACCAAGGAAATTGGTGGTAAATAATTTCAGTCTGAGGAAACAAGGTGCAATTACTGAGCAGGGTGGTGCGGTTAGTATGATTTACAGAATACTGAGAATTGTAAGGACAAGTGGGACACTATTTTCTTTACTACAATTAATCATTTCCTTTTCAGTATCATTCCCAGCTGCTTTAGAATAATTTTTAGAGTTTGTAGTCTCATGTGCTTTACATGTAGCAATTATATTTTTAGATTTATATACCTTTGTCTTCAGTACCTTTTGAGATTCATCTTTCAGAATAGGAGTTTTTATGTAGATTGATAATGTGCAATGCTTGGTTGGCAGAATTTGCCAACCAGTAGATAGCAAAGAGGAAAACTTTAAACTATTTTGGTGTCATTCGCCCAATTTTTATTGGTACAGAAGATGCTGTAACTGATTCTTTCTAGTCAGTACAGCAGTTGTTATAAGTTGGCCTTTAAGAGACTTTACATTAATGTAGAGAAAAATTTCATCATTACTGCATGAAGGTAATCCTATTTTCATGGATATTAATTGTGCGCTTTCTTTCACTGAATATTCTTTACAAGTTGTCAGTGGCTTTTTTTTTAATAGACAATAAATGTCTGAGCTGCAGTAACTGTACTTACAGTAAAGATGTTTCACCTGTTTTTTGTTCACACTTCACTGGTGAGAACACTTCATTCCTGTTATTGCAGTTTTAGAACATTTTTCAGAGTGAAAGTGGAATTTGCTATGCTGGTCACTTTCTTCCTTTTTTTAGCTACACATATTTCTCAACATATGTTTCAAATGTAAGAATTTTACTTCAAAATGGACACTACGTTGCTAGGATATTGAGAGCAATAGAAGTAATAATTGATTCTGAGACACCAGAGATTATGTGAAAGTGGACTGGAAGAAAATGTAATCAAGATGTACAACGTTCTTCTATTTGTAAGGTATGTGACCATTCAGACTTTCCATGGAAATGCTTTAATTGCTAAAAACTTTATGGGTTTTGAGTCATCAGATAATTGTGGCAAATTTACAATAAAGACAAATTATGAAAGCTAATACATAATAATTATGAGGCAAAAGTAACATCAGGAATGAAAATACATACTGGGTACAAGTACCTACAACACGCTTAGGCAGGTTCATATGAGTTAGCAATACAAGAAAAACACACCGTCTCGTACGCAATTGCCGGTAGACAACATTTGGAACAGAAGGTATTATCTGGGAGCTTCATGTCGGACTGAAGACAGCAGACTTGAGGATTGTATTGTTTTTAACTTGCACCAGATGGCATTGATGTCAAAGATTGAGACAAACCAAGACATAGCTTTTATAATACACAAAACAATGTAAATATTCCAGCCACATTTTTGGATACAAGAGACTTGCAATGTTTCAGTGGACAGGGACATAAGGGAGGCAGAGTTGCTATATATTTAAACAGAAAGGTAAAGGATACCACTTTGTGGACAGACAGTAACATACAGAAATTGTCTTGAAGCAGTGGCTATACAGAGAAAGGAAGCAGAGCTTAATACTAGGGCGGTACTGATCTCCAAGTTGTCAGGTAAGACATTTTCTCAAGTAACTGCATGTACTACTAGAAAAGGATACCAGAGAATTCCATTAAATAATAGTAGTAGGTGATAGTATAAAAACACTGGAAGACAGTTCTCATTCAAGAGACTTATATGATCTAATCAGCCCAAATAGTCAAAGTTCTGCACATGTTCAAAACTGAAACAGTCTGCTTATAATCTATCCAAGTTATTATTTTCCTTCCTGGTGAAATTCATGTACTTAGTCTTTGTTTCATTTACAGAAAGGCCTCTAGGTCCTGTCGCTTCTTTCATCTCACATATTGTCCTCTCTAGTGATACCTTTCTTCTACTATTAATTGTTAGATCATTGGCATAAGCACATATCTGAGTCGACTTTGTGCCTATGTAACCAGATATCTGAAGCTTCCGCGTGGCTGCTTGAAGTCAGATGGAAAAGCATTGTAGAGAGTGCGTCCCCTTGTCTGACACCTTTACTAATGCTAAACCAATTGGTCAGTTCTCCATCCACTCGCACTGCAGCCTTGGAACCAGCCAATATTGCTTGAGTGAGTGAGACATACTTCGATGGTATACCAAGTAGCAGCAAATCATTTAACATTTGTGCTCCATTTAGACTATCAAAGGCCTGCTTGAAGTCTACACAGAGGTTATGAAGCTCAATGTTATACTCATATGTATTTACCTAAACACAAATATCTGGTCTGTTGTTGATCTATTAGCCTGAAATCTGTACTGATACTCCCCCAAAATATCTTTTGAATATGGTACTAACCTGTTGTAGATAATACTAGAGAAGATCTGATAGGTTACATTCAGCAAGGTAATTCCACGGTAATTTGAACAGCAGGTCTTGTCTCCCTTCTTATGTATTGGTTGGATTACACCTAAGGTCCATTCTTCGGGCATTCTTTTCTGATTCCATTTCAACTTAATAAGTTTGTGGATTCGCTTATGAAGACCAGTTCCCCCGTTTTTAACAGTTCTGCAATTATTTCATTGGTTCCTGGTGCTTTATAATTTTTTAAACAATGCACTACCTTCCGTACTTCCTCTAATGTTGGTTCCTCTATTTCTGGATCTACGGTATAATAGAGTGGCTGCCCATTCCTGGTAGGATTGACCTCCAAAATTCCCTTTTATTATTCTCTCCATCTATCCAAAACATCTTGTTTATCTGTCAGCTAATTTCCCTCTTTGTCCTTACAAGCTGTTATTTTTGGTCTATGTTCTCGAGTTCCTTTTTTGTAGTATTTTATGCTTTCATTCCCTTTGTACTGCTCTTCCATCTCTTCTCTCTTCATGGCTTCCCTTTTTCTCCTCCTGCATACCCTTGCTGCCTCTATTCTCTTTTCATTATATAATGCCTGATTTGATCTAGTATTCTGCTGAAAGCATTTCAGCCTTACTTCCTTTTTCTGTTCCACTGCCTGTCTACTGACATTGTTTGTCGTGGAAGCTATGGTTCGCATAGTTAAAAATGGATCGTTGGTTAAAAAGTGGTTCATTAAAACGAGAAAAGTCTACAGATGAAGAGGAAGATAATGCATCTGATGTTCAAATTGAGTGACTTGAACCGAAGTTGTCAGTGTCCATTGAACCTAAATTGTCGGCGTCCCTTGAACCTAACCCTTCCAAGATCAGTGTTAAGCTTACTGGAAAAATTACAAAATATAACTCTGATTACTGGAAAATCGGTTTTACTTTCACTTGACCTCAGCCTAAACCTCAATGTGTAATTTGCTATGAAAGCCTTTCGAATGAATGTATGAAACCAGCAAATCTCTGGTGCCATCTTGAAACAAAGCATGCAGAGTACAAAAGTAAGTCATTTGTTTTTTTCAAAAATAAATTAAGAGAGTTGAAAATATCTCTTAAAACAATTACCAAACACTGTGGTGCAAATACAAATGAAAATGCAACCCTTGCGTCTTACGAGGTGGCTCAGCTTGTTGCTAAATGTGGGAAAAACCACACAATTGCTGAGAAACTTATACTGCCATCAGCAATAATATTTTGCAAGAGAATGTTAGGTGATGCAGCTGCTAAGATAACAGGAACTGTCCCACTCTCAAATAATACTGTTCAAAGACAAATTACTGATATGGCAGTTAACGTGGAAGAAACATTGCTGGCTAGACTTTGTATGAGTGACATGTATGCTCTACATTTGTATGAAAGCATAGACATATTTAAAAAAAACATAATGTTGGTTTTCGCATGATTCTTATGGGAGGGCCAAGTTTTTGAAGATTTTCTTTTTTCATGCGAACTACTGCATACAACATCAGGCAATATTTTTACTGCATTAAATAATTATCTCAATGAACATGATGACACCTGGAAAAAATGTGTAGGCTTGCCGACGGATGGGGCAAAGTCAATGGCTGGCAAAAAAACAGGACTTCTAGCTCATATCAAAGCAGTAGCCCCCGAGGTGAAATGGACTTACTGTTGTATCCATCGTGAAGGCTTAGTAGCCAAAAGATTGTCTGAACCTTTGCAAAAGATACTTAACGAAGTAGTTCAAATCATCAACTACATTAAAACTCGACATCTGCAATCTAAGGAAAAATGTAGACATGTTCAAAGTTGAGGATAAGATTAGTGCTATGGTCAAAAAGCATCAGATCTGGACATCAAGGATAGAAAACGAGTCACTATCTAACTTTTCTACTTTAAAACAATTCTTGGAGTCATCAGAGGAGAGTTTGCCTGACCAGATCAAGATCAATGTAGCCGAGCATCTACGCAGCCTAGCCACCATTTTTAGAGAGTATTTCCCTGAACCTGACCCGGACGACAGATGGATTCAAAATCCCTTCAGCTGTGAAGAAATAGACAAAATCCAAGGCCTCACTGAAGAAGAGCAAGATCAACTTGTGGATCTGTCAAGCTGTGGTATGATGATAAACATTTTCATTGGTGATAAAATTACAGACTTCTGGGCAACAGCACGCAAGGACTACAAGAAACTTGGAGATAAGGCAATGAAAAAGATCCTTCCATTTGCCACCACATATTGGTGTGAGCAAGCATTTTCTTCCATGTGGTTCATGAAAAACAAAATATAGGAATCGGCTCGACGTGCGGTCAGATTTCAGAGTGAAAGTTTCAAGTTTGGAACCTAATATTTCAGAAATAATGGACTCAGAGGTCAGATTGAACTCACCTCATTAAGAACTGAAAATTAAAACTAATTGTATACTGATGGAGTACTCTGTTGTAACTGTATTTTTTCAAATAAATAATACCTTGTATGAAATTAGTGTTTTCTTATTTTTCACACATGTCTACTCAATGCAATCTCAAGTGTAGTACACTTGAAAGACCAATACACTCAGTTTAAATATTTTCCTGTCTTTTCAGTTCATACTCAATTTTTTTAAGGACTTTGTTATGCTAAACACCCAGATTTGAAGGCAAAGATTTTGAGCAATAATCAAAAATTTAACAATAACGATGATGGCTAAATTGAAAAAGTTTTAAGCTCAATATTTTTTCAATAATGAATATGTCAATGTTTTTTCTAAGTACCAAAAATAGAAAACTTATAAAAAGACTCTTAATTTGGCTTTCTAGGTACTTGATACTGTGATATGACAAGGTACCAATCATGTTCGATGAGGGGGTCCTTGAGAAAATTTTGTTGGGAAGCCCTGCTCTACACAATCAAAAGCTCTGCTCAGGTCACAAAACATAGCCGGAGCATAGTCCCAAGCCTCGAACACAACTAGGACAAATTTTACTTGTGAATTCATTGAGTCAGTTGTACATTTACCTTCCCTGAACCCAAACTGTTTATCATTGATTTGTCCAAATAAACACTAACTTTTTTATACATTATTGTTTAAAAATTTTAGAAAAAAAGGAGTTATGGATATGAGCCTATAGCTAGTGGGACAGTTCTTTTCAACTTTTTTATATACGGGCACAACTCTAGAAATTTTTAGTTTCTCATTGAACTTATTTTCATCTAGAGATTTATTTACACAATAAGTTAAAGGATAAATTACACAGTCAATAGCATCTTTAAACAAATTACATGACAAATCATAGTAATCAACACTAGCTGAAGGTTTGAAAGTTTTACATATTTTCAGGATCGTACTTGGACACACTCCTGTGAAAGTGCTTCGGAAGGGCTTTTCAAAGCAGTTGTCGCTGATACTAACTGCACTTTCGGGAGGTCGTTTATTAGCTACTAATTTCTTCAAGAAAACTAGCGTTCTATGGGTTGGAGCTTGGAATGTCAAACTGGCAGGTAGGTTAGAAAATTTAAAAAGGGAAATGGTCAGGTTAAAGCTAGATATAGTGGTATTAGTGAGGTTCCGTGGCAGTGGGAACAAGACTTCTGGTCAGGTGAACACAGCATTATAAATAGAAAATCAAGCTGGGGTAATGCAGGAGTAGGTTTAATAATGAATAAAAAACAGGAGCACGGATAAGCTACTACGAATAGCATAGTGAACGCATTATTGTAGCCAAGGTAGACATGAAGCCCAGGCCTACCACAGTATTACAAGTTTATATGCCAACTAGCTCCACAGATGACGAAGATATTGAAGAAATGTATGTTGTTAAAAAAATTATTCACATAGTGAAGGGAGCTGAAAATTTTATAGTCATGGGGGACTGGAATTTGATAGTAGGAAAATAAAGAGAAAGAAAAGTAGTAGGTAAATATGGAATGGGGGTAAGGAATGACAGAGGAAGCTGCCCGGTAGAATTATGCATGGAGCATAGCTTAATCATGGCTAACAATTGGTTTAAGAATCATGAAAGAAGGTTGTATATGTGGGAGAGGCGTCAAGACACTGGAAGATTTCAGATATGTTATACAGTGGTAAGACAGAGATTTAGGAATCAGGTTTTACATTGTAAGACATTTACAGGGACAAATGTGGACTCTGACCACAACTTCTTGGTCATGAACTGTAGATTAAAACTGAAGAAACTGCAAAAAGATGGGAATTTAAGGAGGTGGGACCTGGATAAACTGAAACAACCTGAGATTGTAGAGAGTTTCCGAGAAAGCATTAGGGAACAATTGACAAGAATGGGTGAAAGAAATATGGTAGAAGAAGAATGGGTGGGTTTGAGAGACGAAATAGTGAAGGCAGCAGAGGATCAAGTAGGTAAAAAAACAAGGGCTAGTAGAAATCCTTGGGTAACAGAAAAGATACTGAATTTAATTGATGAAAGGAGAAAACATAAAAATGCGGTAAATGAAGCAGGAATACAAACGTCTCAAAAATGAGATTGACAGGAAGTGTAAAATGGCGACGCATAGATGGCTAGGGGACAAATGTAAGGATGTAGAGGCTTATATCACCAGGGATAAGACAGATACTGCCTACAGGAAAATTAGAGAGACCTTTGGATAAAAGAGAACGACCTGTATGATTATCAAGTGCTCAGATAGAAAACCAGAGCTAAGCAAAGAAGGGAAAGCAGAAAGGTGGAAGGGGCATATAGAGAGTCTATACTAGGCTGATGTACTTGTGGGCAATATTATGGAAATGGAAGAGGATATAGATGAAAATGAAAGGGAGATATGATACTGCGTGAAGAATTTGACACAGCAGTGAAAGGCCCCAGAAGTAGACAACATTCCATTAGGACTACTGGTAGCCTAGGAAGAGCCAGCCAGGACAAAACTCTACCATCTGGTGAGCAAGATGTATGAGACAGACGAAATACCCTCAGATTTCAGGAAGAATATAGTAATTCCAATCCCAAAGAAAGCAGGTGTTGACACGTGTGATAATTACTGAACTAACAGTTTAATAAGTCATGGCTGTAAAATACTCACACGAAATATTTACAGATGAATGGAAAAACTGGAAGAACCCAACCTTGGGGGAGATCAGTTTGGATTCCGTAGAAATGAAGGAACACATGAGGCAATACTGAGCCTACGACTTATCTTAGAAGTTAGTTCTAGCATTGGTAGACCTAGAGAAAGCATTTGACAATGTTGACTGGAATACTCTCTTTCAAATTCTGAAGGTGGCAGGGGTAAAATACAGGGAGCAAAAGGCTATTTACAATTTGTACAGAAACCAGATGGTAGTTATAAGAGTCGAGGGACATGAAAGGGAAGCAGTGGTTGGGAATGGAGTGAGACAGGGTTGTAGCCTCTCCCCAATATTACTAAATCTGTATATTGAGCAAGCAGTAAAGGAAACAAAAGGAAAATTCGGAGTAGGTATTAAAATCAATGGAGAAGAAATAAAAACTTTGACATATGCCGATGACAATATAATTCTATCAGAGACAGCAAAGGACTTGGAAGAGCAGTTGAACGGAATGGACAGTGTCTTAAAAGGAGGATATAAGATGAACATCAACATAAGCAAAATGAGGATCATGGAATGTAGTCGAATTAAGTTGGGTGATGCTGAGGGAATTAGATTAGGAAATGAGACACTTAAAGTTGTAAAGGAGTTTTGCTATTTGGGGAGCAAAATAACTGATGATAGTCTACATTTTATATCCTCTCTACTTCGACTGACAATGGCAAGGAAATCGTTTCTGAAGAAGAGGAATTTGTTAACATCAAGTATAGAGTTAAGTGTCAGGAAGTCTTTCCTGAAAGTATTTGTATGGAGTGCAGTCATGTATGGATGTGAAACATGGACGATAAATAGTTTAGACAAGATGAGAATACAAAGTTTCAAAAAGTGGTGCTACAGAAGAATGCTGAAGATTAGTTGCATAGATCATGTAACTGATCAGGAGGTACTCAATAGAATTGGGGGAAAGAGGAATTTGTGGCACAACTTGACTGGAAGAATGGATTGGTTTGTAGAACATGTTCTGAGGCATCAAGGGATCACCAATTTAGTGTTGGAGGACAGCGTGGAGGGTACAAATCATAGAGAGAGGCCAAGGCATGAATACACTGAGCAGATTCAGAAGGATGTAGGTTGCTGTAGTTACTTGGAGATGAAGAAGTTTGCACAGGATAGAGTATCAGGAAGAGCTGCATCAAACCAGTCTCTGGACTGAAGACCACAACAACAATTTCTTCAATGGATTGGATACAAAATTTCTTACAGTTGTCTAGGGTTATGGCAATATCATCTTTTTGGTTTGGGTAGACAATAGAGTTAATAACAGAAAAAAATGCAAAGAAGTCGGAAATGGAATTATTTTATTTATTTATTTATTTATTTTTTTACTTTTCAATGTTTAGTATATCATATAGTTTCTTTATTTCATTGATCGCCTGCTTATACTTACACTTAGCTCTACCATACATTTCTTTATACACTTCTGATTTACCAGTTTAGTACAGTCCAGAATATAGCATAACAGTAACATGGTTATAGAAAATCCATGGATAAACATTGAGAAACTTTCTATTCATCTCTAAGCTATTGCAAAAATATTGCATGCTGTAAGAAAAGCAAAAATATAATGAGAAAGAAATGGATCACACCAGTCATTCCATGGGGAGGAGGGGACCTGAAACATCCATCTGAGAGGCACAAAAAATATTAAAAATCAAACCAGTAATGAAGACTGCACGAACAGAGAGAGAGAGAGAGATTAACACTAAAAGAAATAAAGACAATGTTCTTCAAGAAATCAATTACCCACTTAATATGGCAAAGACTGTCTGGGCTTTGATTAGCACAGACAGAAAAGAAATACGTGCCAACAATAATGAAAACATAATACCTAAAAAAAAAGAAGGAAATGAATTTTTGGACCCACATTTCATCGATTCCATTTTCTATGAACACAATTGTAACTGTGGTAGACAATCTCATATGACAAAATCCCACAAAACAAAAAGAATAATATATTTCTTTAAGCATTGTAAATGTAACAGAGTGTTTATTTCTGTTTCTCACAAGTGATCTGTAAATATAAAAAATAATCTGCAAAATGAAAATAAAGAAAAAAATGCTATAGGGCCCGATGACATATGTACAAGAGCAGTTAATTATTGTTCAGAGTTTCCAGTGGAGCCACTGACGTTTCTCATAAACAAGTGTAGGGAAGAATCCCAGAGCCTCAAAGCCAACACAGTATTGGGTCAACTGCTTTTCATTCTCTATATAAACGATATGAGTACACTAAAGGGTCCAAATGTCATTATATATGCTGATGACATGGGTCAATGGAGGTGGCCAGTCCCACCCGTCAGCTTTGGCCCATGACGTAAAGGTGTTGTGGTGTGTGATGTATTATGGTGCAGAGTTTAGTTTATGAGTGTGTTTTGTTTGTAGATGCTGTCTTGTTGCGGTTGGTGGTGTGTGTATGGTCCGCATGTCATGTGGTGTACATGGTGTACACTGGGTTCATTTGGGACTCGGTGCTGGAAGTGTGCTTTTATCAGTCGTGACATCTATAGAAGAACGAAAATTGATTTCAGTGAGTTAAGAATTAAGTTTCTGTTGTGTTTATGATTATTTGTGGCTTCTATTGTTAGGTATGGACATGACTTCTAGGTTTAATAGTGTGCGTCTGCGGCCTAAAATGAGGGACGACATATTGTCCTTTATTAAGATTCTGCAACTTTTTGGGCTTGTGGTGGAGATAGTGAAATGTGGCGTATGCGAGCTGAATATGTGATTATCCAGAGTTCTGGCTTCTCGGACCAGGGACTGTTGGTGGGTTTTTGTTTTTGGGGGGAGGGTGAAGGTTGGGTGAGGGGCGTTGGTAGGTTGGGAGTTGATTTTGCTTGTGGCTGTGGTTTTTTGTGTGTGTGTGTGTGTGTGTGTGTGTGTGTGTGTGTGAGAGAGAGAGAGAGAGAGAGAGAGAGAGAGAGAGAGAGAGAGATTGGGGTGGCTGTCCTAGTGTGTAGTGCTGGAACTTTTTTGGGGTAAATAGTCATTGTTTTGGGTCTATTGTTCACGTGTTATGATGTTTGGTGGAGTTTTTATATGTTCTTTGGTTGGTGTTATTTACTGCATGTGTTGGTAGTTGATGTTTTGGTATTGGCACTTGTGGTTGATTTATGTATCTTAGAGGAAGAACTCAATTCCAATTTTTTTGGGTATCGTCAGTTGTATTTGAGCCATATAGGTCATGGGAAGTGTCTGATTCCAATTTGTCATCGTAGCTATGTGGGTTTTGGTATCGTGAGCTGCTGTTGACTTATATAGGTCAAGGGAAGTGTCCGATTCCAATGTGTCGTCATAGCTGTTTTGATATCGTAAGCTGCTGTTGACCTATATAGGTCAAGGAAAGTGTGTGATTCCCGTTGTTTCATGTGTTGGTTTTGTGGTATTAATAGTTGCGGTGTGATTATAATTTTTGGAGTAGTTGGTTTTTATTTTGTGGTATCGACAATTGCAAAAACAGACATAATGTCTCATGGGATAACAGCAATCAGTGATAAAAAAAGTCATTAATAAAAAAAAATATAATTGCAATCAAGACGGATTTTAAGTAACATCGACAATTGCGGTTGAGCTATGTAGGTGAAGGGAAGCAACCGAAGCCTGTCAATATTGTGAGTGTACCGGAATTTGTGATTTTGTGGTGTTTTTATGTAGTCGTTTTGTGTGGTTTGGGATCGTGGTGTGTGCCTGTATGTGTTTATATTTAATTTGTCCCCACCCATAAACCCCCAATTTCCCGCACTGGTCTCGTTAGTTTGATTATATTTTTGGAGATAGAGGTGTTTGTTGGTTTTATATCTATTTTTGTGTTTATGTAATGACGTTATAGGCGCTATATTGGAGATATTGAGAATGGCTGTTTCCACCATATTAGTGAGAGTCAAAGCAGACGAGTGGAATCGGACGCTTCTGTAATCCAGATAATACATATTTTGTAGCTAGTGATAGCACTTACAATGACATGGAGAAAAAACTTACTCTGAACATAGAAAATGCAAACCAGTATTTCAGTAGTAAGTTTGTTCATAATTGGTAGACACACAATGTACATGGAGTCCCAATTCAGCAGAAATATCCACACTGAAAATATCAGCCTGAAATATGGGAACACAGACATACAACAGACAAGTACTTATATTCAAGTATTTGGGTGTGGTGATAAAACTGGGAAAATTATGTTGATAATGTGTATCCAAAAATTTGTACGATTCTTATCAGTCCTGTAACGTAAAACTCTGTTTTTCTTGCTTGTTTCAAGCTGCCATACCTGGCATCATGCAAGATGATCTAAGGAGATGTAAACGTAAACGTTATTCTTGTTGGTTTATCAAATATCGTATTTGTTTGTGTTACATGTGCCTGGGGTTCATCTATTAATAACGCAGTAATCTCGCATATACAATCTGTGTTCGGAAATTATATGACAAACTGTCACGTAAAACAATAATACCGTTCTCTATCAATACAACCTACGTAATACGGCCTGGTATATCAAAATGTAAAGTTGTGTGAGAACTTTAATGTTAATGTTACTCAATTACAGATATTGGAGTTATGTTTAGTACAAATACACTATAAGACATTGTAATATATTCGATCTCTTTTATTAAGGGATACAGTCAGACTGGAATTATACTGTTACTAGAAACCTCGTTACTTCGTTTCGGAAAACCACTTGGCAAGTGTTTTGTTTTTAAGATCACTGAAGGGGCCAGTACGAGAATATGAATATAACGCCAGCACTGCATTAATTTAATCATTTGTAGAATGTGCAACTACAATTTATCTATCAGTAATCACTCAATAATACTAGCTTCCTCATGCACAAATGAAAGACCGAATTAAAAATGGCACTGTTTGGAGAGATCTTTAATACGGTGGATCATTTCTTTCGTAATACGCAAAATCGCAGGCTTCAATACGAGAAACACAGAATACGTCAACAACTTCGGAAACCTTGAAATTAAGATGGCGGCTGTTATTTACTTGCGTCTCGACTAGAGTCTTGCGACCCGCTGGTCGCAATGCTGCGCTTCCGATTCGCTACTGTATATGACGTCATGAATTTAACTGTCAGCCAATCAGCATCGCGACCAGCGGGTCGCGAGACGCAGGTCTTGAGTTCTGCCTGCCGTTTCATCTCCACTGGCGTTCCTACCTCTACCAGTATAGGCAATCATTCATTATGCCCTTTTTTATATAATAAAGACACTCCGTCACCTTTCATGCAATAAGCGTTAACAATTATTTACAAGACGTACGTGACAATGTCAGTCTCCATTATATATTCATATTTACAACGTACAACCTATCACATGATACCTAATTGTGTTTGCAGATCATAGCAAAGTATGTGGATGAGTTCTTGTAAGGTGCGAAATTATAGCCACCTTACAATGCTTATGAACGTGAAGCCAATAAATGGCTGCAAATGGTCTTGAGGTAGCCGAACATAAACATTTACAGTCAGTGGTCTGTTCAATTGGACCTGAGGAATGAACCAATCCATTTCATGTTAACACAGCCCACACCGTTATGGACTCACTATTAGCTTGCACAGAGCATTGCTGACAACTTGGGTCCATGGCTTCATGGGGTCTACGTCACACTCGAACTCTTACCAACTCAAATAGAGACTCATCTAACCATGAGCCCAGGAGAGGCGCGGCAGGCGATGTCGCGCTAGGAGCAAAGGCACTCACATCGGTTGTGTGCTGCCAAATTTCGCCACACTGTCCTAACGGACACGTTCGTCGTACGTCTCACATTGATTTCTGAGGATATTTCACGCATTGTTGCTTGTCTGTTAGCAATGACAGCTCTACCCAATGACCGCTGCTCTCGGTCGTTAAGGGAAGTCCGTCGGCTACAGCGTTGTTCGTTGTGAGAGTTTCTGCCAGAAATATTGTACTCGTGGTACACTCGTGACACTGTCTCTGAAAACTGAATGCCCTAAAAATTTCCTAAATGGAATGTCCCATGCACGCTTCCCGCACCCGGGTTCCCGGGTTCGATTCCCGGCGGGGTCAGGGATTTTCTCTGCCTCGTGATGACTGGGTGTTGTGTGCTGTTCTTAGGTTAGTTAGGTTTAAGTAGTTCTAAGTTCTAGGGGACTGATGACCGTAGATGTTAAGTCCCATGGTGCTCAGAGCCATTCGAACCTTTCGAACCATTTTTTAATACAGGGCAACAGAATACATGGAACACGTAAGGTAAGCATACGAAACGAATTCTTAAGCAGCTCTGGAGGCCTCAAACGGCGAAGGTATCGGCCTCTGCCCTCCATGCGGACACTTCTGACCAGCTTCACAATCGCCTCTTTATTTAAAGTTGATAGTGACCTCTAGGACCTTCCTCCTATTACTACGATTTCGTCTTGAAACCATGATTTTAAGCTTTGACCACGAGTTCTCGATTGGGTTGTGGGCGGGGCTGTTGCCAGGCCAAGACAGCACACTAACCTGATGGCCATCGAACCACTTCTCATTGATTTTTGCAGTATGACATAGTGCACCGTCTTGCTAAAAGATGCACCAATATTTGTTACCTTCAACAAAATGATGGGATGCTTCATAGTGGCAGTTGTGCACTGAGGCAATGAGACTTCGTCTGGCTGACTACGACCGAATTTAATACCAATACTTCGAAAGATACTGATGTTAGTCTAGTCACTCCAAATGACTCTAGTCCAGTCGATTTGCTTCCATTCTGTGTGTATGTGAACATTGCACTTGTTTCTTCCTTTGCATTTTGATCACATAATGATTCTTGCTTGGAATGCTTGCTCGCAAACCATATTCACAAAGTTTCTGTCCGACGCATCGATTAGACACCTAAAGATGGCATTTACGATCTTGCAGAGAAAGACGGCAGATTCTACAACAGTCTTTCTTAGTCATTATTTGTTTTCCATCGGATATTGCAGCAGTTTTGATTGACACAGTTTCTTCATGTCGGTTGTAGACTTCCCTCCAGTCATCCTTTCTGCTGATCCTATATACGTGTAACCTTCCTCTCGTAGTGTTAATGTCATGCTCCATTTACTTGGTGACCAATCACCACGAGAGACCTTGTTTTCAGTACGTCAACCTTCTCATCACACATCACAACATAATGTATTGCTACTGCTGGAGTTACAACAACGATAAGAAAACTTTTTTCACTGGGTAAAGCAATAACATCCCGCTTACATTGACTGATTTGTCGGAAGGACTAAATTACAAGCAGTTGCACAAGCAGGTAAAACAGTGAACTATTTTAATCGTTTTCAGGTAAGTCTATTTGGTCCATTTTAATTAAAATGTGTAACATTCCCTATAAATGATAAATATTGAGTAGGACAGATCATAAACAACAAATAATTTATTATTTTAGTATACAAAAACTTACTTACATCATATGATCTTAAAATGAATTGATAATTCGACAAGCCTCTGGAATTAATGCCACTACTGTACATCTACTTTTAATTACATAGTCCGCAAGCTACCATACGGCACATGGCGGAGGCTCTTTTGCACTATTGTTTCTTTCGCAAATGGGTTGAGGGAAAAGCACTTGATTATATGCTTCCGTATTAGATCTGACTTCTCTTATCTTTGTTTCACTATCCTTACGCAACATGGATGTTGCTGGCAATAGGACCAATCATCAATCTGTGGATAATGACTAATCTCTAACTCTTCCTCATACTTTACCGCAAGAACGACGCTCTCTTTTCCGTGGATTCCCATTCGATATCATGGAGATTTAAGTAATATTCGCTGACTAATCGAACTTATCAATTGCTATATGCTTTCCCTTAATCAGTCATGGTGTGGATGCCAAACACTTCAGCAGTATTCAAGAATGGCTGCACAAAAATTCTGAGTGCGGTCCCCATTACATGTGTAAACTATCCGAGAGACTCTCAATTACGCGAAGTCGACCGTTGGTCTTACCTACAACCAAATTTGCTTGCTTGATGCATTTTATGTCGGTTTGCAAAGCTACGTCTAAATATTTAACCGACGTAGCTGTCTCAGGGAGCATACCACAAGTACTGTTCTCCTACTACACATCTACGTTAAATTATATTATTCCACTTTTAGGGCAAGCTGTTGTTCATGGGGGGTCACTCTGTAGATAATTGATAACCTATTCATATCACTTTATGAAATACTCTAATGTTCTGAGACCAAATTGTGTACAAAATATAGGTTGATTCTTTCGGAGAGAAAAAAGAGGAAGAATCCACTACTAATAACGCTATTTATCTGGGTAACCGGTTTAGAACCGACAGGTTCATCTTTTGACACCTATTAACAAGCTGCACTTTTGTCTGAAGTTTACTTAACTTTTTTGCTCTTTATTCCCCCACGTCGTGAAAGATTCAATGGATGGTGGTGCCGTCGACGAACCTGCGTAATTTTGTTGGGTCTTATTCGTACATTTTCCATGTGACTAAAATTGATTGTGTGTGTGTGTGTGTGTGTGTGTAGTGCTTTGCGCAGTGTGGTTGCATACAAATCACATACTGTACAGTATTTCGTGAATAAGCTAAAAGCAATCAAATAAAATTAAACTGTATTTTCGACGTCACCACCAAGCCAAGAATCTTTCACCACAAGAGGGAATAGAGAGCAAAAATTTAATGTAAATTCCAAACAAATGTGCGTCTTGTGTACGGGCGTCTGAAGATGAACCTGTCTGTTAAATATCGGTTACGGCGCTGTTTACTTAAATAAATAGCGTTATTAATAGTGGCTGGTTGTTGTCTTTTTCTTTCAAAGGATCAACCTACACTCTCAAATTTTGATTTAGGTCACATGGAGAAAATCGAGAGAGAAGGATAATCTTACACGTGTAGGAAATTGTAAGATATATGTCCTAAAAACAGCAAGTATTAGGTTAGGACAGCTGACAGATTTACTGTATGTGCAGGAGATACGTGTGAAGAAGAATTGCAGATTACTAAAAATGCAGTATTGGAAAAATATGAAGAGTTTACTCGTAAAAAACGATATACATAAGAAAAAGGGACTTACAAATTTCCCAAGAACAGATAGAGCAAGTAGCAAACGGAGAACAACAAGCACACATTATTTACCTACATGCAGGGGACGAAATATAGCTGAAAATATAACTCGTAAAAAGCAACAGGAATCATGGGATCGATCCATTAACGAAACTGAAAATGAAATTCATGAACGAGAGTCAACAGCATATACATTAATGAGATACATGAGCTAAAAAGAGAAAGACAGACTGAATAATTTTTGGAACGGTAGGAAGAGAATTATAAAAATATCTAGGCTGATGATTCTGTAGCGAAGAAACACTGGGAAATTTTATCAGTTAACAATCATACACTTGTTCGAAATGAATGAATGTGATTTATCAATAGAAAAATTGAAGAATAGAGGAACAACAGGAACAGACGGCATAGAAGCCGAATACTGAGGTTTTTTATTGACCAACATACGCTACATCTCATTAACTTAGGTTCGACTTCGTGCCTAAGGTGCCTGAGGGGCGGAAGAAGGGCAGCAGGAGCGACCCAAGCATTTGTATAGAAATTACACTCGTTAAGACAGTCAGTAAAATCTACAGCAGTATGTTAAATAATAGTCTGTGCCCTAAGAACAAATACACTTCAAAAACGGACGATCCTGCACCAGTGGTATTTTTGATCTAAAGTCACTGGTTGAGAAAAAAAAGGGAATACAACTCAAAGACGCTCATAGGGTTTGTAGGTTATGAAAAAGCTTTTGAAAAACTCTATATGCACTTATTGTGCGAGATATGGAAACAAGAGTTATCCCTAAGCTCTTAATTAACTCTCTAGATGCCCTTTACAAGGATACAAAAATAATAATCGAAGATGGACATAACTTGTCTAAACAATAACAACACAGATGAATTCTTCTCGGGTTATCAGACGAGTGGTGGCGACGTCTTGTCGTCACGTTTCAATGAGTTTCGTACCCATCATCTTCTGGCGAAGTGTCGAGATGCTCTCTCTCTCTCACCTTTTAACTTTCCCCTCCTTGTGGAGGTGTTTTGAGGAGTGTGTAGCATGTTGGCTTGTGTTGGTGATTTGGTGGTGTCTAGTACTTGCCTGAGGTTGGCGAGATGTTTGGTGTTTTAAGGATTAAGGATTGGGGCTAGGATTTGGGCATATTCGACTCAGTCGTTGAAGATCGTCATTGGGCGTTTGTGCTTGTCGTGGGACATTTCATACCGACCTGGGGATTCGATAAGGTTATTTCCAGATTTGGAAGAGCTCTCATAGAAAGCGCTTGCCAGATCCTGGAATCTTTCTTTGAGAAGTGGGATTTCAGCAGCAGTGTGCAGATCGTCAGTGGGGAATCCCATGGGTAGCTGCAGTTGCCTCCTGAGGGCGCGGTTCTGCAACCTCTGGAGTTTGTCCAGGTGCTGCTTTGCCGCGTATCCCCAGACAGGACACGCATACACCATGACTGGCAATATGAGGGCCTGGTAGACGTTTAGTCCTACAGAGCAGGGAAGGGACCTGGTTGTGTTGAGGACTGAGTATAGGATGGACATTCTGGAGCAGACCTTCCTGTGAATCTCGTCTATATGGGGTTTCCACATTAGTCCCAAGGTTATGCGGAGATACTTGGCGGATCTGCGCCAGGGGAGTCGGGATCCATGTAGGTGCAGGTGAATGGGAAGGGGGTAGGGGGTTCATTGAGGAGGTCCACGTCTCCCGAGTCTCCAGGTGATCAACATAGCCTCTGTCTTTTCAGGATTTATGGTGATGCGCCAGCGATGGGCCCAGGTTTTTGTGTTATCTGATACCCTTTGTAGCCTACAAATGACCAGGTCTTTATTTGCATTACGAGTGTAAATGGCGGTATCGTCAGCGTACTGTGCAGTGTGCACCACGGGGGTTGTTGGAGTGTCCACAGTGTGCAGACTGTACAAAACGGGCCCCAGAATCGATCCCTGTGGTACCCCAGCACGAATACGCCTTTTTGTGGAGGTGGATGTTTCTACTTTGACAGAGAAGGTTATATTTGTAAGATAGCTTCGGATTAACCTGACTATGCTCCCAGGGAACACTTGTGTGTACAGCTTGTATAGTAGCCCTTTATGCCATACTGAGTCGAAAGCTTTGGCTACATCAAGTAGCACTATCCCGCAGTAGCCTCTGCGGTTGAAGCCTTCTGTGGCTGCTTCCACAAGTCTCATGATCTGTTGTGGGGTGGAGTGCTTCTGTCGGAATCCGAATTGGAAATGCGACAAAAGTCGCTCATTGGTGATGTAAACTCGTATGGGAATAAGCAGTAGGCGCTCATAGATCTTGCTGAGAGTTGGCAAGAGGCTAATTGGCCTGTAGTGCTGCGGGAATAAAGGGTCTTTCCCTGGTTTGTGTATCGCGACCACTTCTGCGTGTTTTCAGTTTGCTGGGAACTCGCAGGTACGACTAATCTCGTTGAAGACGTAGGCGAGTTGTTCGATGGCCGAGGGCGGGAGGTTTTTAACTAGCTGGTTGATGACACTGTCGTGTCCTGGCGCCTTTTTTGTAGGGAGGGACCTAATTACTTTTGCCACATCTTCGGGGGCGAAAAGTGGGGGTTCATCCTCTGGGTCTGCCTCAGCGTTGAGGAAGACAGCCAGTTGACGACGGACTACCTCTTCATGCTCGTCATCCTGGGGTTCTGCCGCTTTAAACTGCTTCTCTAAGGTGTCGGCGAGGGCGCTGGCCTTTTCAGCATGGCTGTAGGCCAGACCCCTCTCGCCATACACAGGCGGCAGCCTAGAGCGTCTTTTGGTAAATTGTTTGGTTGCTGGCCATAGTGTGTGATCCTCTACTTTGAGGGCTGTGAGGCGGTTTTGCCATTGCTGGTTTCGGTGCTCATTGAGTGCTACCCTCAGCTCTCTCTGTAGACGGTTGAACAGCCTCATGGTGGCCTGACTTCTGGTTATCTTCACTCTTTTGCCACTGTGTTCTTGTGACAGATTTGGGCTAGTAGATGTTTCGGGAGTTGTACTTGCGGCGACAGGCCATCCATTTGTGAGGGAGAGGCATCTTCCGCGGCCTGCAATGTGGTTCCTGTTAGGTCTTGTAGCGCTTGTTCTACTATTTCGGCAGTAGGTGGTGGAGCGCGAGCGATGTCAGAGGCGACAGTTTCTCGGTATCGCTCCCAGTCAGTACGTTTGTAGGACGTCTGGTATCGTGGGAGTGCTACCCATTCTCCCACATCGACCCCTAGAATCACTGGGTTGTGATCGGAGGACAGTCTGTTGATTGCCCTTGCAGCCACAAACCCCGCGATCCTCCTAGTGAGGGCTATGTCTAACACGTCGGCCCCCTACCTCCATTTTTTGGAAAGTGAGTGGGAACGACCGGACCCCATGTTTCAAAGTGGTGGTCGCACTCTAGTCGTTGCTGTTTGGCACCTACTCTGGAGGTTACTCTAGAGTTCCAGTAGCGGTGTTTGGCATTGAAGTCGCCCAATATTATGAGTTTGCCTTCAATTTGCCCTAGAGCAGCTATGTGTCCCTCGTCTATCTCGTCTTGTGGGTGTCGGTAGATTGCAACGATTGTTAGGGGTCCGGTAGCAGTGGTTACTTCCACGGCCACTGCTTCGATTTTAGTGGTAACTGGTATGAATACCTGGTGCTGAGGGATCCCTCTTTTTATGTATATGGCCACTCCTCCGCCTTGGGTTGGCCTGTCTTTACGGTAGCTAACATAGTTGGGAACTGTCACTTTTATTTCTGGTTTTAGGTGGGTTTCCCCCATCATGCATATGTCGATGAAGAACTCCTTCATGAGTTCTCTGAACTCGACCTCTTGATTAACAGTGCCGGCTGCATTAAAGACACACATTGTCATCCAGTGGATATTTAGTCGTCAATTCATGATGTGGAGTGTGTGTGGGGTTCCCTAGAGCTTCCTCTGTCTTGGTGGACCTGGTCGTTGTTGTGTTTTACCCGGCGTTGTTCTTGCGTGTGTTGTCTGGTGTTATGGTGACAGGGCTTGCGCCGATTTCTCGACGTTTTCGTGGCTGTTTGATGGAGAGACTATAACACTCCTGTCCGCTACTGCTATACCACAACCTCGAAGCTGGAGGCAGTTTGCAAAACAGAATTATTTTGTAAGAGTAATTATGGTGTAAAGCATCAGAGCAGTGTTACCCTCTGAGAGGAATTTTATTATGTTGACCGTATTGTACCTAATGGAAGTGGCTTATCGGAAGTGAGAGTCAGAATTACGTAAATATTTGAACAGTAACAAACAAAATTTTTGCCTATCTGCACTGTTTAATGGATAAAGGCAACGGTCGCCAGCCTAATTAGGCAAGAGAATGATTAACATTCTTGTTCAAGAAAATAGTTATTAGTAACTTAAACTGATAAACACAACCTATACTTTGTCACACGCAAGTGCAATGATCTCCGACACATACATATGTTTACGGTAAGATGGAAGCTAACAGGTAGAGCAGCACGAAGTATTGGCAAAAATATAACAGATATCGAAACACAATATTAATTTCGGGGCTTGTTCAAACTGAATGGTGTTTATAACATTACTATTAATATTCACTGCAGAATCATTAATTGGACACAGGTTAAGTACTAATTTTCACACACTTTCCTAGTTGACATAGAATTATAAATGTTGTTCACTGCAAAAGTATGAGCAGGTAATAGGTTGAGTCTCTCTCAGTTAAATACTTTACTATTTACAATGAAAGTTAATTGCAATTCACTAACAGGTTACTTCTCACTGTCTTTTGAATAAAGATATTATTGTTTTCATAGATAATGGTAAAGGATAACCTGTAGATCTAATTACACTTTCAATACCCGAAAGAAACAAGTGCTTAGCAAGCCAATATAACTTTCCACAAATGCAATTCACGACTTTTGCTGCAGTGAGACACTATGTTGACAAATTTACAAGAAACTGAATCACCTTTTAACGTTTACTACAGACAGTACTATGATCATTAACCAAGTAAAACTTTATAAGCCTCAGTTTTATGAACTTTTAATCTTTAAAAAGGAACAGCAAATTTTACTTTCAAGTAAATGATTAAATAGGTGACTTTGAAACTTCACAGAACTACATTTACTGTCTCCCACAATTTCACTAAATCCACAGTAAATCTGAATATTTCCTTCTCATCAAAGATCAAACAACATTATGTAATAAACTGCCTAACTTTGAGGCTTTCGTTTTTTCCACAAAATAGGTCACTCGGTAATCATAGTTCAAATGGAGAGGAACCTGAGAGGTGTTGTGATAGGGAGAAAATTAAGGTGGGTACATGAATTCAGTTCTAAGTTATATTTGTGCACACTAAAACATCCAATCAGGTGATCCTTTACTGTATATTATTATAGTACTCCTTTACAGTGATTGCGCAATCTGGTGACAACTGCATGTTGGTAGGCGGATTTGTAGACAGGATAGCTGGACTCTGGCTCTTCTCGGTGGCGATGATGAATACCAATTCCAGAATCGTTCCAGCGTTTTATCCATCCATCCGAGGCATTGGAAAGTAGCAGAAAAAACCTCGCTCGGAACCAGTACACTATACACCTTTTACATGGCAGTGCACAGTTTGGTAGCTCGTCCCCGACTGAAACTCAATTCTACCTTTTCTACCTAGGCCAACCACAATTTGCGAGCGCAACACAGTTCCGTTCCCGAGGGGAACCACAACAACTTTTACATACAGAATGACTAAGAATCCTAAGTGAAGGTCAGCAGTTTACATAATAGAGAACAAACATTTTAAATAAAGCAAAACCTTTGTACATATTCCCATTTCTATAAAAAAATTGTTTAAACAAAATTAGAATTATATACAGTGAGTTCCCTCCAAATGGGACAAAGAATTTCAATGACAGATATACTACATTGCATAGAATCAAGCCACGACATCAAAGTTTTTACAAAGAAAGGAGTATACAATTCAGTGTTATCGATTCAATCAAACACATTAACAAAAGCTTGGAGTGTCAGATCTTGGTTTTACCCAAGTTTTGCCTGTGTGTGTTGTCCTGTTTTGTCTCTCTGTGTGGTTTGATAGGGCGGCTGTGTCTTGTTTTCGTGTTTGTGTGTGTGTGTGGGGGGGGGGGGGGGGCTTCTCACCTTTGGCCTTCTGTGTGTGTTTTTTGTGGACCTCACAGCCTTGGTACTCAGCTGTATTTTTCCCACACAGCGCGCACCTTACCTGCGGGTCCATGTGTTTTACTGTGCAAGTCGTGTGGTTCGGCGCATTTTCTACGGCGCACGGGCATCTGGCAGTGGGCGGCAATGTGATCCAGTCCCTGACACCTGAAGCACTGCATCGCCTAGTTCTTGTGGCGGAGCGGCTCTATGGTGACAGGGACTGCCAGAACAGCTTTTATCTCGCGCCTGTTCTGCGGTATGTCCGGCAAAGTAACCTGGAATTGTGGCCACTTACTCTCTGCCCCATTTTTACCCATCTGGTCTTCTGTTTTGACTACAAATCCCTGGGCTGTCAGGTCTGTCTTGACTGCCTGGGCAGAGAGCCGTCTGGGGAGGTCCCTAATGACAATGATTTTGTTCCTTGTCTTGGTGGTGGGGAACGTGTAATGGGGTATATTTTTGTCTGTGAGGGCCTTTTTAATGGTGTTGTAGTTTTCGATGTTGTGTAGAGTGATCTTTATTTTGTCCCCCCCTGGTGTTTTTGCTGTAAAGTTGTTCCCTTTGAGTTGTGTTTTGATCATGTCTTCGAGTTCCTCGTATTTGCAGGGAAACTCCGAGACGATCGGTGGGAGGCGGTGTGTTGTGTGATTTTGTGCTGTTGTTCCTTGTGTTTTGTCTGACGCATCAGCCACAGCATGAACCCTGTTTGGGGTGGGTTCCGCTCCCCGAGCAGGTGGAAGTCTCGGCAGGAGAAAGATTTTTGTGCTGTGTTCTGCATATCTATATAGCTGCTTAGCCGTCGTCCGCTACTGTATGCCGGCTAATCACGTTCCTCCGGAAGGGGGTACCGCGTCGGTGGTGGCGGTGGGGGTTGGAGGGGGGGAGGGCACCGCACGGCGTCGAGACCCGATGGCTATCTAATGTCTGCAGACGCCGCTGCCTTCAGATCGGAGCGTTCCTGACATACAGGGTGATTCAAAAAGAATACCACAACTTTAAAAATGTGTATTTAATGAAAGAAACATAATATAACCTTCTGTTATACATCATTACAAAGAGTATTTAAAAAGGTTTTTTTTTCACTCAAAAACTAGTTCAGAGATGTTCAATATGGCCCCCTCCAGACACACGAGCAATATCTACCCGATACTCCAACTCGTTCACACTCTCTGTAGCATATCAGGCGTAACAGTTTGAATAGCTGCTGTTATTTCTCGTTTCAAATCATCAATGGTGGCTGGGAGAGGTGGCCGAAACACCATATCCTTAACATGCCCCCATAAGAAAAAATCGCAGGGGGTAAGATCAGGGCTTCTTGGAGGCCAGTGATGAAGTGCTCTGTCACGGGCTGCCTGGCGGCCGATCCATCGCCTCGGGTAGTTGACGTTCAGGTTTCATAACTAACCTTTTTCGTAGGACTCTCCATACAGTTGATTGTGGAATTTGCAGCTCTCTGCTAGCTCTGCGAGTCGATTTTCCTGGGCTGCGAACAAATGCTTGCTGGATGCGTGCTACATTTTCATCACTCGTTCTCGGCCGTCCAAAACTTTTCCCTTTGCACAAACACCCATTCTCTGTAAACTGTTTATACCAACGTTTAATACACCACCTATCAGGAGGTTTAACACCATACTTCGTTCGAAATGCACACTGAACAACTGTCGTCGATTCACTTCTGCCGTGCTCAATAACACAAAAAGCTTTCTGTTGAGCGGTCGCCATCTTAGCATCAACTGACGCTGACGCCTAGTCAACAGCGCCTCAAGCGAACAAATGTACAACTAAATGAATCTCTATAGCTCCCTTAATTGGCCGACAGATAGTGCTTAGCTCTGCCTTTTGTCGTTACAGAGTTTTAAATTCCTAAAGTTGTGGTATTCTTTTTGAATCACCCTGTATTTAGTCAATTGTGGGATTCCACGCTGCACTGAGCTGAAAACCGCTGTCGCTGTTTACTACATTGTTGTGCAGAGGTATCTCCACTGCCTCTTTGAAGATCGAGTTTCGGAAACCGTTGGCGCTGCATTGCTTCTTCGTTTTATGGAATTCGAAGGTGTGTCCCTCGGTAAAGCTATGTTCTGCTACCGCAGACTTATTTGTCTGACCTAGTCGTACGTTCCTGATGAGTTCAGTACAGCACTGGGAAATATATCGTTCTGTCTCGGTGTAGCCGTTCTTTCGGAAGCTTTCCCGCAGATGTGCTAACTCATGCAGCAAACTCGCGCTGTCACAGATCGACCTGACTCTTTGTACTAAGGTGTACAGTACTGAGTTACGTTGTGCTGGATAATGGCAGCTGCGAGCCTTGAGATATAAGTCCGTATGCGTCTTTTTCCTCTAGACCGAGTGTCCCAACGTACCGTCCGGATTTTTCGTGATCAGAATATCCAAGAAGGAAGGAAACCATTCTCTTCTACCTCCATGGTGAATTTGATGCTGTCATGTATGCAATTGAGATGGCCTAGGAACTCCTGCAGTTTTTCCTTGCCATGGGGCCACACTACAAAAGTGTCGTCTACGAATCTGTAGAACACTTTTGGTTTATGGCGGGCGGTGTTCAGCGCCAGATCTTCAAAGTCCTCCATGCACAAGCTGGCAATATCTGGGGCCAGCGGGGAACCCATGGCAACACCATCTGTTTGTTCATAGAATTTCCCACCACATTGTACGTTGTGGTTAACACGAGACGAAATTGTCTGAGTGTGTCCTCATCGAAGTGATCTTCGAGTAGAGCTGAGGAATCGTCCAGTGGCACCCAGGTGAAAAGAGAAGTGACATCAAAGCTGAGTATTAGATCCTTCTCGTCCAGGCGTAACCCTTGGAGCACCTTAACAAATTCGGTGGAGTTCTTAACATGGTGAGTGCAGCGAACACATCAGGAATGTACGACTAGGACTGACAAACATGTCCGCGGTAGCAGAACATAGCATTACCGAGCGACACTCCTCCGAATTCGAAAAAACGAAGAAGCTGTGCAGCGCCAACGGTTTCATGGACTCGATCTTCAAAGAGGTAGTGGAGATACCTCTGCACAACAATTTAGTAAACAGGGATAGTGGTTTTCAGCTCAGTACAGCGTGGAATTGACAAAATACGTCAGGAACGCTCCGATCTGAAGGCAGCGGCGTCTGCAGACATTAGAGAGCCACCGCGTCTCGACGCCGCGCGGCGTCCCCCCCCCCCTCCCCCCACCATCACCGACGCGGTACCACCTTCCGAGGAGGAACGTGATTGGCTGGCCCACAGTAGCGGACGACGGCCTAGCAGCTATATAGATATGCAGAACACAGCACCCCGACACTTCGCCAGGAGATCGTGGGTACGAAACTCATTGAAACGTTGCGACAAGACGACGCCACCACTCGTCTGATGACCCGAGAAGAATTCATCAGTGGAATACGCCGAGAAAGACTGAAATCGCATATCAATAACAACACAGGCACTTTGATGAGAATGTGCTGCATAGATGACCTAGTCTAGCCTTGGAAGCAAAATACCTCCTACGGCATAAATATCAAGAGTGATAAATGTTTTAATAGCCTACTATGGGCATATTACCAAACAATAATTCAAGGAAATGAAGGTGAACTTGAAAGGGCAGTTTATCACCTCAAGTAATGATTTCAAAATACATTGAGGAAAAAATCACAACACCAAAAATAATAAACTTACTGTAATGAAATTTAGGGAACACTTATGTCTAGGTAACATTTTGAGTGAGTAACACTGCAAGATCAAAGGTTAATGTAAGCGCAACGTAAGTCATCGCAAATGTAAAATTCTGGTACGTTAATATACGGTATAACCACCAGAATTTTGAATGGAAGCATACAAACGTGCATGGGATGCTTAATACTATTTGTGGATGACGATGAAGTTGTCGTCCCATATGTGACTGATTGGAGACAGATCTGGTGATGAAGCAGGCCACGGCAAAATGTCGTTACTCTGTAGACCATAGTGGGTTACAGCGGCGGTATGTAGGCGAGAGCTATCCTCCATCCTGCCCATCGATGAGCTATCGCTTGAGGCAAATAAAGTCGCAAATGGCGGTTGTTTGGTTTCAGTGAAAGCACATTACAGGGCGTCTGTCTTGGAGCTGTCCTTGAAGTAACCGATTTGTAACAGTTCGTTGTGACACTGTGCTACCAACTGCTGCTGAAACAGCTGCTGCAGATGCAGTATGATGCGCCAGAGGCATACGCCGAATACGATCATCGTCTTCCCTCTCGGTAGTGGAACGTGGCCGTTCGGAGTCCAGACTTCTTGCGAAGTCCTGTGCAGTACAGCAGAAGCGACGTCTGACTTCTCCCAGCCCTATTCCACGACTTCATTCAAAATTAGTGAGATGCTGATAATGGCATCTTTGTCGCCTCAAAGGCATTTTTGACCAATATCGACTCACTACGTCCAATCTCAAAGGTAGGTAACGCTCGCGACCTTTACACAGTGCATTTAAAGGAAACCTGACTTGCACCCTCGTAGTGCTGCTACTAGCGCCACTTTAATGCGAATGGTCCGGAATTTGAACAGACAGATGTTTCAGATGAAGAAATACGTCTACAAACTTTCGTTTATGTCGGACAACTTCTTTTTGGTGTTGTTACTTTTTGTGTCAGCACCACCACCACCACCACCACCACCACCACTAATAACAGGAATGTTCAGAGCATCAAAGGAAAATCTCCTAAAAGATATAAAATTATAAGAAATGGTATGACACTGGAATACTTTCAATATCACGGTTGTAACATGGGACGAAATTCCGACAGTGAAGTTCATGGCACGACCTAAAATATAAAGCACGCTGCGAAAAAATTAAAAATACGTTAAAAAGCCACCAACGAGATAAAGATGAAGCTTTACATAGTAGTAGGAGTGCCTGTTTTACTGTATGAGTGTTGTACCTGGATTCCCGTGCAAAAGGTTATGAGCGAAGTCCAGGCTGCAGAAATGAGATTTCTCCGTAATGTCAAAGCGTGTGCCAGAAATAAACACTTCAAAAACGAAGATGAATTACGTTTTGATTCAGCTGTTAAGGAAACAAATCCTGACAGAAACAGACTGTGGGAACATGTACCTAAAATCCATAAAAGCAGACTTTCATAATATTCACTACAAACCTAGAAGGTCACGATGGACGGGAAGACCACAGAAGACACTTCACGCCCGGAATAGATAAAACACCTAATGCATGAGGGGAAAAAGAAGAACTTATTTGATCTGAAAAGATTTAGGCTTTACTGTCAAATATTGTTGTGCATATAAATTAATTTTTCAGCCTCTATTTCGTTGTTGATTTTATGGGAATTGAAATGTGTGCTCTCCCCCCAGTTCGAGTGGGATCTGGTATGGTCTAGGGTCTCCTTTGACGGCGGAGGGCAGTCTGTGAATCTCATCATGCGAAACACGTCTCCCTTGGATGCTCAGCAACCTACTTGGCCTGCCAAGCTGTGGCCCATTTCATCGCTTTTGTGCGAACACGCCTGGCATCTGTCCACTTGCTGGACAGTGAATGGCAAGATTTCGTTGCGACCTCATTGGGATAGTATGAGCACGTCCCATTTGAAGCTGTGAGCCAACTTGAAATGCTCAGACACCGTGGTGCTTCTCAGCTAGCGTGAGAGCGTCTGTTCCGCTTCTCTCCAAATATCTTGTTTATCCTGGGAGAGTGCGTCGTTTCACCTACAGCACGACATGTACATTCCGACCAATCAAGGTAACGCTGCTCAAGCCCAGTGCCAACTTTGTGATGTAGGTCTTGTATGAAAAAGTGGGAAATTTTCTTGCCTTTCCTTGCGTTTCTGTAAATATTGTAATATTTCTCGTCCGTCATCCCCCCTCCTTCCATATTGGACTTCCTTCAGCGTTGGGCGAGAGGAAGAAATGTTTTGGACATTCGGGGATTGACTGACGTAGGGATCGGTATCTGACGGCCATCTAGGATTGCTCGGCACGCATTTCTGTCCTCGAGGAGATGTAAGTTTTCTCAATACATGGTAGTGCCACCTGTAGTCTGAGCAGTTTGCCTCTCTTACGTTTTGACTACGCAAACTGAGTTGCTGATTTCATTCCAGTCTGAATTTAGTCTTTTATATCTTGTATCCGTGTGCTGCATCGATATGTTGGTGCTTCGCTCTACATGCAATCTTCCTTTCATTTGGTACCTCCTACACTGTATGCGTCATTTCTGTTGCCGTAATTTCGTAATTTATATACAACTGTTTTGTAATAACTTATGGTTCAAATGACTCTGAGGGCTATGGGACTTAACATCTGAGATCGTCAGTCCCCTATAACTTAGAACTACTTAAAACTAACTAACCTAAGGACATCACACACATCCACGCCCGAGGCTGGATTCGAAGCTGCGAACGCAGCGGTCGTGCGGCTCCAGACTGAAGCTCCTAGAACCGCTCGGCCACACAGGACGGCCGATAACCTATGACTAACAATTGTGAAACCGTAGAGTTCCTTTCTACCAAAACTACGGTTCGGTAGTCTTGGTACCCTACATAAACAACGTAGTGTACGACAGAATTGGTAGCACTGGTGGAGAAAGAAACATAAATGAATGAGTTAGAGGGAGACAGGGAACCAAAAGTTCCTCTTTGCTTTTTGTTTGTTTTGCACGTAACTAGAACAGCACATTTATGGCGGCACATAATTCAGTGTTAGTGCATTGTTTATTTTTTTTTTAACCTTACAGGATATAAATTGCATTTTATAAGTAATAAAAATCAGAACTTCTGTTCTCTAGGTGATCAAAGCAGTTCGATGCATGTACAGCTTACATGGAGAAACATAAAATATACATGTTGTTTTTATTTGGTATTCAGGGCTACGTTCTTCATCTTGATTAAATGCAAGGGCTTCCTGTTATTATTGACAGACGTGAAAGTTATCTATGAACAACAGAAATAGGTTTCTTGTAAGGTCGAGGAAGTACAGAAGTGATGTCAGACACACTTTTGTTGAAGGGGTCTTTTCTTACTTTGCTTTTTTGTTGGGGAAATTGTGTCGCATCGTTCCACCTAGAACACGAGATGCACAGGCCGACCAATCAAAGTAATGCTGCTCAAGCTGCTACGGCTTTCGCTAAGTACGATAGTAGTGTCGATAGCAGGTGCCTGCGCTGTTCCTGTCGACCACCTCATAGAGGGCATACTATTCTCTCCCAAATACCAGGCTCTTGGTGCCCGCTTGGAAACGTGCCTGTCGTCTGCATGAGTTTTCGAATTAAACATCAACAAGTTTAGTTTTGCTATAGATACTCTTTATTTTTAAGTAACACACAGGAGGCTAACTATGTAAAAGGAAAATGTTTCGCTGGTTACGCGGCCCTTTAAATATATATCCTTACTCACTTACTCATTTTCTAGACGGTTTACCGCTTCCGGTTTTTAGGGGAACCTAGTAAGATACTGATCGCATACGTAAAGAAAGTGATCGCAACACCCCTAACATACAGATAACACTGGTACGATGTTAATTGACAAAACCTATTAGAACAACAACCGTAGTTTCCGCTTACTTACGATAGTCTACAGTACCCTATGATCCGGCACTAATCCAGCCGGCGGATTTTTGTCGAGGCCCGGTGTGGCACCCAGCCTGTGGATGGTTTTTAAGGCGGTTTTTCATCCGCCTCGGCGAATGCGGACCGGTTTCTATTATTCCACCTCAGTTACTACTATGTCGCCGATTGCTGCGCAAATACCGGGTGATCAAAAAGTCAGTGTAAATTTGTAAACTTAATAAACCACGGAATAATGTAGATAGAGAGGTAAACATTGACACACATGCTTGGAATGACATGGGGTTTTATTAGAACCTAAAAGAACCAAAGTTCACAAAATGTCCGACAGATGGCGGTGGACAGCAGAAAGTCAGTGACTGCGCATGACAATCGTGTATAAAAGGAGCTGTAAGAAGAGAGAGAATCAGATGCGCCTGCAGTCGCAGCATGTTGACCTTACCTGAAAAGGCGCTTTTAGTGAAGCTGTTATATCAGAATAGGGAATGTGCTAGTTCAGCGTTACGATCCTATCGCCATAGGAAAGGGATTCGAACGGGTAAAGGTCCGTTGACAAATGCAGCTGTAGCGAGAACGATTTCGAAGTTCGAAGCCACGGGTTGTTTAGACAATAGACCCTGTAGTGGTCGACCGAGCACAAGGCGTAATGCTGCTGAGACAGTTCTGGAAGAAATGGAGACTGTAGCGGGTTCGTCTATGCACAGGGAAATCAGAGCTCGTGCAGTCGCACGTCTTACCGGCAGGAAATGCGTGATTATGGTTTTGTAACTGCTACCGTGACGGGTGAGAGGTACGCCGATATGTTGCAGAATCGCGTCATCCCCAGCCTGGCTGATAAACACATGCTGGAACGTACGATGTTTATGCAGGATGGCGCTCCACCCCATATTGCTAGACGCGTGAAAGGTCTCTTGCCCGCGTCGTTTGGTGATGATCGTGTGCTCAGCCGCCACTTTCGTCATGCTTGGCCTCCCAGGACCCCAGACCTCAGTCCGTTCTATCATTGGCTTTGAGGTTAACTGACGTCGGAAGTGTATCGCGATCGACCGACATGTCTAGGGATGCTGAAAGACAACATCCGACGCCAATGCACCATAACTCGGGACATGCTTTGCAGTGCTGTTCACAACATTATTCCTCGACTACAGCTATTGTTGAGGAATGATGGTGGATATATTGAGCATTTCCTGTAAAGAACATCATCTTTGCTTTGTCTTACTTTGTGATGCTAATTATTGCTATTCTGATTAGATGAAGCGCCATCTGTCGGACATTTTTTGAACTTTTGTATTTTTTTGGTTCTGTTGAACCCCATGTCATTCCAAGCATGTGTGTCAATTTGTACCTCTCTATCTATTTTATTCCGTTATTTATTCAGTTTTCAAATGTATACTGACTTTTTGATCACCCGGTACTTTCTCCACGTACACTTACACCATAATTACTCTACCATGGAACCATTTGGGGTTACAGTCGTCTGGTATGAGACGTTCCCGGGGTGGGTCCACTGGGGCCCAAACCGCACAGTAACACTGGGTTCGGTGTGGGGCGGCAGCGTGGTGGGTGAACTGCAGTGGCCTTTTGTGGTGTTGTGGACTACTGTGGGTTACGGCGGGACGAAGCCTTTCCGTCGTTTCTAGGTCGCCGGTCACAATACACAATACACACACCCTACGATAGTTTTGCAACTGTACTTCAGAGTAAATAAAATGCTGTTAGAGGTAGATGAAAATCTTGTCGTATTACTTTCCAGGTTATGCGACCCACAGAAAAATTAATTTAACCTAGCGTACTACCAAACTGTGTATTGTCACGTAGGCTTTCTCCTTTTGCATACAGTGGTCAGATTATACAATAAGTTACCGATTATTTCATTTCGTAATAGCAATTGCCATGAACTCCGCTCCATCATACCACACTAGAGTGAGCCACTTTTCAAGTTATTCTGCACGGTGCATAATGACGACTTCTTGTTCCCGTTAACTACCTTGTGCATAATTACAACCGTCAGAAGACGATGTTTGTCGTAGCTGCAGCAGAACGTGCAAAGAGCCCAGAGTCGTTAGCGTCCTCGGTGGGCCGCCGCGGGTCGTCGCACCTGGCGGGTCACGGCGGCGACGACTGCCGCGGCCGGCGGCGCCAACGCCCCGCCGGCGACCGCGGCGCCTCGCTGACCCGTGTCATGTGGCAGCGGCGGCGGCGGCGGCGGCGGCGGCGGCTGCGGCGGTAGGCGCCGCCTGTCACGTGGCAACACGCCGCGCCGCGCCGCGCCGCTCTGCGGTTTCCGTCGGCGGTCGCCTGCACGCCGTACGTACGCATTGCCCACTGTATTTGTCACGGTCCGCAGGCGCATAAATTCAGAGAACGCCAGCCAAAGTAATTAAACCGAGTAGGCCCCATGTCCCCCGTCCTCCAACTTGCTACAGCTTCAGTCAGGAACGAGAGATCCGTACATAAGCCGATACGAGTGTCTGAAGTGGGTATTATGCAGTCAATAATGTCTTCTGAAATACCAAACTTAACCGCAGGGTGTCAGTGTATGATAGCGTAGATAAGAATATTGCCATTTCTGTTAGACAGTATTTGTGTAAGACAGGGATGCAGCATTTCTTCTGTGGTGTCACAAGGCTTAGGCCTGTCCCACCCCTCATTAAATCGACCAAGACTTATACGAAAAATTGTAAGAACAGTTATTATTATTATGTTCTTTAAGTCTGTTTTTGGGTTTTCAGAAATACTGTGAGAAGAAAGTTTATTTATGTTGGAGATAAACGTGTAAGTGGCTATAATGACTATAGTACTGAAAGTAACATCTTAATGAGAGTAGAAACGATGATAAAGTTATAAATTTCCACAGACCAGCGGTGAGCCTGACAACTGGGACTGTACGCTCGCTCTATGACTTCGTAGTGCACATCAATATGCCATTAAGAAGTTCGCTTCACCCAACAGTTCCGTACTTCGGTAATTGTGTTACTGAAGCTGGCCAGTGAGAGTACCACGTCTTTACAAATTATGGCACCGTAATGTTCAAATTGTTACTGGTTTGAGACTCCGGAGCTGTCTTCTGACGTAACGATGCGATCGTAACAGGCATAAACAAACCAACTGAAAATAAATTCGACAGGTGTGAGTGGGACCCGCGCACTGATGATTCTGTACAAACTTATTAATGTTTATAGACAGCTCATCCTCTCTGGGAATCAAGAACCTCAAAGAATTTTGTCTTTCATCGACACTGATCATGGCAAGCATCGGGAATGTTTTAATTTCAAGTTTGAAAACGGATAACAAACAACAAAAAAGTATTATTTCGTGTGAAATAATTACAAATAAAGAATTTTCTCATGTTTTTCCTCTTCTTTTATTGGCAAATTCCATGTGACCGTAAAGCACCCTATAGGTTTTAATGAGTGACTTTGCAAGTATCAAATTATATGACATACATGACCCTCCTTTTGTTTGCATTGACCTAGAAGCTAACGTTTATTATAACGCAGTGGGATTATAGACCTTAGTATGTGACAGAAAATTCAACTTGATACTTAAAATCATTCCTGTCTTAACAGAAGGACAGAGAGACAGTACGATAATAAGACGGAAGGTATTCATCGTGTGATATAGTTACTTACTGACAGTTTTCGGATTTTTCGTTGATTGTACTGTAAAACCTATTTTCCTGCCAGATTTCACGATTCTAGGGCAACATGAAATACCGTAAGGGTTTTGATGAGTGAGTATTTGAGTGTCAAAATACGTGACAAAAATGGCTGTGTCTTTTCATTGCATTATCTGAAGTTACAGTGTTTTCACCTATAGGAGATGGCAGACCTTGGTCTGTGACATAATTTCAACTTAATGCTCTTCTGGCTCACGAGAAGAACGGCTTTTAACAGTTGGAGGGACAGACCAACAGTCAGACGGACAACCGAGTGATCCTGTTAAGGTTCGATTTTTACCGATTGTGCCACCGAACCCCAAAAATACTACAAATTACTATAAAAATACTATAATCATCCCATTTCTATCGCCACATTACAGATGAAATTTATTTTCTACACATCTCATTCCTTTGTCTTCTTATATAAATTTTACAGTAACACTGTTAATAATTTTTAAGTAATTCTTATATGCTATTTTCTATTATGACTACTCAGCGTGCTGGGTATCGACAGACCGCGGCTGCCACGTGTGACAGAATGTATGTGGCAAACCTGCCCATCCTTGCATGGAGATGCAGAGCAGTTGTAGTCGATATGCGACGTCACTCAACGCTGGTTGTTTGCTGCTGATTGCAGGTTACGCGGTGCGTGTAGGACACCATGGATGCGACATGTGCTGGGTCTGCCTCCATACTGAAGTATAGCGTCGAGAACACCGGGAAACAGAAACGGAAAGTGTGTTGGCGGGTGAATGAATTGTGTTACCAATGAGTATTTTATTCAGTTTATAGAGGAATGTGGTGCATATTGGCATACTTTCCACATTTTCACCTGTAGCTAGCCATGTAGTAAAAGTGTGTTATATTTTCCCATTCCATTATAAAATCATGGCAGTCACTTCTTGTATGCTGCAGTCTTTTCTGCAATTACAAAAATTTCTTCGGAAAGTAAGGTTTTCCCAAAGGCGAGAAACTGATTCACGGTAAATGGTCATGTACCGAGGATGAAATATTCTTTTCAAAATTAAAACTATAGCAATCAAGAAAATCTTGACAGTACTCTGCACAATAGCGTGTGCATTTCATTATACTCTACTAGACTCCGACAATCAGTAAGTGAAACCAAATAAAGAAGAAGTATTATCATAGCCAGTTATAGCTCAAAAACGTTATGAAAGAGAAGCTAATGGCAGCTAACAAAAATTTCCATTGTCAAGACAAGGAAAATTGCTAGGGAAACTCTGTGCATTTGCAAATTTGGGATGTTCCATGGTAGAAGATATCCCGTGTCAATGCACAAGACGGTGCACAAGTGACGAAGTATGGCTCAACCGCCCACATGCTGTATAAATAGCACGAAGAAAGCTGTTTGAAAGCTCTGTGCCCCGGGATCAGTACCATGCCAGTTCGCACGCGGTAGATCGTGTCTACCGCACGAGGTCATGTGACGAACGCTGATGGTGGTGGACGTCAAGCTCAGTCTACGCCCAGGCTATAAAAATGCATTCATTGTTGACAGATTTCTTCTTATTTCACTAACGCTGATTCGGCCCATCTCATTGTCATTATCTCTTGGTGACTCTCCAACTGTCACTGTCTCCGGTCTCACAGCCACAGCCGCCTTTTTATTTTATAGATCCATCTTGATCATACAAACTTTTACACTTCACCATTACCGGCTTATGCTAGTGCCATCGTCAGATCACAAAATATTCTTATGTAATATCAACGTCAAACTAAATGTGTAGGTACACAGTTACAATCTCTCTATTCCTTGTCGCCATTGTCAAAGACTCTCATTATCAATGGATCTCACCAACTTCCACTTTCTCCTTCCCTTTTTCCTCTCCCACTGGCACTGTCACCGTTACTATTTTCCCAGCACTGTTCTCTCACTGTCTGCTATGTTCCACAGCCACTCTGCCTCTCTCTTTCCCCCAAACTGCTATTGCCTCCTTTGCTCCTTCTGTACCACAACCACCATCTACTGTGTTACAGTATTATTATTTCCCCACCTCCATAACGCTGCCAACTTCTCATTCTCTCTCAGTATAAAAAGATGTAAATGTGTTCATATGAAAAAAAATAGTTGAGAAAATTTTGAAAAGTGCTGAGCGTGGTAGAATGAGGCAGTTGGTACTCCACTTCTCAGTCTTTTAATAAATCGGAGCTTAATTTATTCTGGCATGAGTGAGACTTGTTCAGATTTACCTTCCTAACACAGTTGGGCAAGGACGATCTGTGATTTCTGAATTTGGTGTTGAAACTAAGGCATGCAAGGTAGGAAGATAACATCTCATGCATACAGTGTTTAGAAGAGTCCAGCAGTATGGACAATGATATAATCAGATAATGATCTCAGTGTTGGTTCCTCTACACTCCCTGTAAATGAAACATTATCGCTAACAGAAATTAGTGTAAGGGTTGTAGTGCTACAACGATGAAAATTAATATTACGGCGATGTCAAACCTTATTTCCATGATTTAAAGAAGTATTCATGATACTAAAAATGTAATTATAATTTTATTATTTTCATTTTTGTGCTCAGTGTTTCAAAGACTTTCTAGTGCACGGAGTAATTAGCATTGTTTGTACTACGAAACTATAGATGTTTGTTAAGGGTTAAGCGTGTAATAATTCGATGTAAGACATTTTGTTGAGTATGAATTTTGTTCTCGTACTGGTCGGTAGAAAGGAAAAGTTCCTTAATCGATGTGAAGGTATAAAGGCTGTAAAAAGGAGAGAGAGAGAAGGTAAATACAAGTTATTCAAAACAAATATCTCCCAAGTGTAACGTCTTGTCATATCCTATAACTAAAAATTGCAAGGTCTAATTTGAGCCTGTCCTGAATAACAACGAAGAACATTTATGTTATCACATATGTTCTTCGTTTGATCACGGTTGTGGGATCGCATGTTTCTTTTTGTTACGCGATGTGTTATGAATATTTTCATTATACGCGCAAAAGTGCACACAGCTTTAATCGAACCTGCGTCTTTCGGAAACGATAACTTTTAATCAGTACAATTACGCGAATACCGTCTAAATCGCAACCGTGATTGCAAAAGTGTTTCCTGGACCAAATAATTCTTATAAAATGTGTATTTTCCAAAGCGAGCAGCATTGCACTATATGCTTAAATAAAATTGCCACCTTTTAATAACTACTATTATCCCATTAAATAAATAAATAGCAATACAGTGGCTATACAATCAATAAACAGAGAGGGCAATTCAGTGGCAACCTTTTGACAGGACTAGCTTATTTGTGTGTGCTAATGTGTGTTTTTTCTACTTGTTTCATGCTGTAATGAGCGGAAATCTACGACGACCCTAAGCACGATAATTTTGCTGTACCATTCCATCCCAGTAGACTTGGCCACTGTTTCTTTGTTTCGATACAGTGTATCGATACGTGGAACTGTTTCAGTGTTTCGGAACGGCTGTGGTTCACTGTTTCGAAACAGTGGTGTTTCATTCCGTCCCTGTCTCGGATGACCGGACCAGATTCGATCTCGAAACAGACACAGAAACTGTATCGTTGTTTCAAAATAAGACTGTTTCAGTCCACCTGTGTTTGTATCGAAACAGTGATGTTTCATTCCGCTCTGTGTCGGACGAGATTCGGGCTTGGCACAGGTACTGAAACACAACATAACACTTCATGAAACACTTTCAAGAGTGTCGAAATCTTTTTGACAAGCAATAGTGTGAAGATGAAGATATCCGAAAATAAAGCTTCGTTTCTAGCTGACTGTCCTATTACGAAATGGCGTAACATTTGCTTTATAAACACTAACCAAACAATAAAACAACACATACTATTCACATTCGAAATAATAAATATGTGAAATCATTCAGTTAAATTACACTTTTTTATAACATACGCTTCTCTGTTCGTGTACAGTAATCACACAAGAAACGCAAATAAGCCTACAACATTTTGAATAAAAAAAAAAGGCGTAGAGTGACAGTTATTAGACATATACATAAATTTGATGTAGGTATAATTGCAAGCAATCTGTTTGACGTATCACTGATAGTGTAATGGTGAACAGGAAAGGCTGGGAAGCATGGTGAATTTATAGTAACGGTTCGAAAACCCTTGAAAGACAAAAAATTTTTTCTGTTATACTTTGTTATTTATTCGTATTATTTGGCGTTATTTGTGAGTCTATAGTCACTGTGCCTATTATCCACAATGATTCCCTTTGTGTGAATGGAAATTAGCAGGATGGGTATATTACCCATACCAACAGAATATGGGAATCCCAGTAGCATATCCGTTGTTTCTGCAGTTTGCTCCCACTTCCAGTTCCGTTTGTGGTAGTTCTTGTCTTCAGCTATGGCTCTCCTCAGCCAATTGAAAAGTATGGAAGTCACACGACACGGATGCAGCGCATTTGCTGCAGGAAATACGAAACTGCCAAGACGCCTAAGTGATAGTTTCATGCTTTCTGCGATATGATTAGCGCTCTCGCACCTCATTTGTGTTTATATGGACATACTTATAGAGTACACATTCAAGATGATAAAATGAGTAGGTTTATTAGATTACAAAACACAAACTGTTTCGAAACATTACATTGTACTGTTTCATTTGTTCGAAACAGTTACGTGTTTCAATGTGCCCATCTCTACATCCCAGCGGCAGCAGACTGAAGCACTGCATACAGTAGACACAATATCTTCATCAACCTGGTGCCTTAACGTACTAAAGAAACAAAAAAATTTCATTTACAAAGTGTGTCCTCTTAGGAAGCTATAAGAGTCAATTATATTTAAATAACTGCGAGAAGGATCAGTAAAGTACAGCATCAAGTGTTTTCAGTAGAGGTTAACTGAACGAGATTGGAACTGAATTTTAATCAAACGAAAGTGAACATTTATAGTACTGATTCCAATCTGGTGCAGTGTGGTAATTATTTTATGTTTTGTGTGACGGAATAATTGATGTGTTGCGTGTGACGTTTTCCCGATTAAACATGCACCCAAACATTTGCAAACATGGTGAAAACAGTGCGACGTGTAAGAAAAGCTACACAGCAGGAAGTAACTGTAGAACATTCAGAGGAGGACGGAATAACTAGTGATGCAGAAATAGATAATATTTTTTCAGATCAGACAGAGGATATAGAACAGGACACTAATATTAGAGTCAGTGATCCATCTGCTGTAGAACACTCAGGCAGAATACAGACGGTAGTTCAAGTGGATACTGAAGCAGAACCACACGAAACACCAGTTACAGTCGATTTACCACCGGTAGAGCCAACACAAACAGTAATAGATCCATTTTCTCTCTTAATGATGAAAATGGAACAAATGTTTAACATACAGGAACCATCACAGGAACAAATGTTTAAAATACAGGAACAATCACAGATACAGCGAGAACAAGAAACTGCTAAACAGCTTGCAACTGAGATTAATAATAATTTAGATAAACGTATTAGCAGAGTAGATGAACGGATTAGGACCTTGGATGAACGCATCAGTCAATTAGACGAGCGTACGCAGTTAAGCTTTTCACAGTTCTCAAAAGAGATAGATGAAAAGCTTGAAAACCGGTTAAAAGAACACGATCGCCAGCTGCGACAGCAAATAGATGCCCAGTTGTCTGCTATACAGAACATTTCAAGTATGCAACAAACATACCATGACTTACCACAGAATGTAAAGCAAGTAACGGATGTGGGCAAATTATAACAAACACACACTTCTTTGGAAGCAGAAATACGCAACATAAGTAGACGTATAGAAAACCTTACGTTTGATAATCAAAACGTAATAGAACAAAAATGCAAAGATCAAGAAGAACGCGCTGTGACCACATTCAACACATGGCTAAATGACAAAGACAAACAAATTAGTACTGTTATACAGAAGGAACTACCTGTAATGTTACAACGAACAGGAACACATCTAATACATGAAAACAACACAAAGATTCATGAACTCCAGACTGAATTACAAAACGTGCAGAAAGTGCTTAATGAAACACGTATGCAAACATCTCATAACAGTTCACAGGAGTGTGTTAGTGTCACATAAACACACGCTGATCATTATGAAACGCCTTTAACTGAAAGTAGGGGGCAGATGGGCAATAATTTCAATCCAACACGTGGAGTAACATCCGTTTATCAAGACCATACACAATCATTGGTGACTCAGGGTGCTTTAGTGAAGAATTCACAGTTTCAGAAGTTTACCAATGATAAGAACGGACCCCATCGAATTGTGTTTATCAAAGGGATCCGCGGAATAATGCCAAAAAGTTGGAACGAAAGGGAGAAAATAGTCTTTACCATTACCCATATTCAGGATGAGCCGGCGTTGTTCGCGACACAGAAAGCTGAACAATGCAGCTCCTTCGATGAATTTGAACAAGCTTTTCTAAACAAGTATTGGTCGCGTGGGGTACAAGAACGATTAAGTAAAGAAGTTTATAGTCCTGAGCCATTTAATAGAAAAGGCGGTACTTTGCGGCAATATTTCGAAAAGTATCTGGACAAAGTGAAATATTTATCCACACCAATTCCTGAGTGTGATGTTTTAAAGATTTTAAAGGAGAAGTTGCCGCGTGATCTAAAGGAGAAATTGTTTCACATTCCTGAAGACAACGTGGAACATTTTCTATCTGTACTGGACTCTTTAGATTTGGTTATCGAAGAGGACAGACACCATTATGGGAATAATTCGTCGAATAATGGTAATGGTAATGACAATGGGCGAAACCACAAGAACAATAGTAATAGAAATACATACTATGGGAATCAAAATCATTGGAATAGTCCAAATTATTCAGGATGGCAGAACCACAATATGAACACAAATGGACAGTACGGTAATGCACCGAATCACAATTATCATCCATAGAACAATAGTGGACAAAACAATAACGGAAACTTTTCAAAGAAACGGAAACGAGATTTTAGAGCTAATGCCAATTACAACAACGGTAATTTTTCAAATAATCAGCAAAACATGGAACCACCACATAACTGGTCAACACAGAACTATGTACAATAGCAATGGCAGCAGCCTAGGCCACCACAATATCACAACAACAATCATGTACAACCCCCGTACAATACAAATATGTCAAATAACATGCAGCAGCATATGAATGCGCTACCATGGCAACCACCGAATCAAAATATCAAGATCATTGAGGTAAGTGAACCGCAACCACCAACCAGTACCAGTCAGTCAAACTAGTTGCGACGACATTCTGCTACCGTGTGTCAGTCGCAGGGTGTCTAGGGGGCACTTGCATGAATGATGTTAGTAATAACGAGCAACCAAGCGTGCAGACAACCAGCTGTAGTAACAATGAGAATGTGTGTCTCATAGAATCAGCAGCGATCAGGTCGAACGACGCGAAAAATGCAGTGTGTATGAATAATTCTGTTGATGTTGCTCAGCAACGTAGTTCAACTATGCAGATGTTAAGATATAATGACGGAGTCGATATACGAGAGGAATTATGTCAAGATTTTCGGAAGAAGTGTAATTTGTTTGAACGGGAAGTTATACAAGCAGCTATAGTTTGTGATATTTATGGTATTCAAGCTACGGTGATTTTAGATACTGGAGCATCTGTTTCTGTGCTGAATGAATCGTTCTTTCTTCACTTGAAGAAGATTAGAAAGATTCCGGTTTTTCCAGTGACTAATTGTCGAGTTACAGGAGCCATTAGCCAGAAAGCCCAACTAGTTCGGGAACGGACACGGATTTGTATTAATTTTGGAATAGGAGTCAAAGAGAGCACCTTCCTTATTGTAAAGAATTTAGCCGTGAACTGTCTCCTCGGATTAGATATTTTGCGAGAGACGGAAACTATAATCGATCTCGAAAAGGGTGAATGCAGCATGTGTTTCGGTGACACGAGAGTCGGGTTAGACTTGGTAAAGACCAAAGAATTGCATGGCAAATATTGTCAAATTTTAAAGATAGAACCGATTCGCGCACATTTATGGCGGTTTCAAGATAGTTTCAATTGCAGTACATTCCCGGTCATGGAAGATGCGAAGGACGAGGAGAATATCCACCTCTCTGAAACAGTAGAAAAGTACAACAATCCTCTGGTCCTGACAGTCTGCATCAAAAGCAATTATTAGACACTCTTACTAATTATCGTAAAGTAGTTTTGAAAAAACCTGGACTAATTAAAGGTTTCGTGTACGACATGCAAGTGTTTCCCCATGAAATTTACTGTCATCAAACGTACTCAATACCCAGCGCGAAAAGGGAAGCAGTAACAAAAGAAATTAGACGAATGCTGGAATGGGAAATTATTGAGACCTCGTTATCACCATATAGCAACCCACTTCCAAAACTAAATATCGAACCGGAACACTGGGAGGACAAAGTTAGACAAGCATTTGTCACACTATACGAGAATGCACAGAAACGGCAAGAATCACATAAACGGAGACTACAGAATACTCAACAATTTAACATGGGAGATATGGTGTTAGTAGGGAATTATCCGAAGTCGTCATTATTAAAGAGAAAAATAAAGAAGTGGTATCCGTTATATTCAGGACCATTTGTGATCTTAGGTGCACCACATAAAAATTGTTATTTCTTAGTCTATTCCAACTCAAATAGACAGAAAGAACTATACAATCACGAAGACTTGAAAAGATATATATCTTAAGTACAGTAGATGACCTGTTACGTGTGTCGTAATGAGGTGAAGTCAAACATCAAAGACTCAAGTAATGTGGGAGTAGGCTAAGTGACAATTATTATTTAATGGACTAGTGTATAAGTATTTCATGGACACACTGCGATGTGGCGTGTGGGTGAATAGGAACATACAACACTGGAAGCATCAGTACTGCTTGGAGGGAGCAGTAACAAGACTCTCAGAATACAAATTAGTTGTAAGAAAATTTCAGCTCCAGTTCGACGGAGAAAAGGACGCCGAGCTGCAGCAAGGAGGAGAAGAATTGCTTCAAGAGGATTTCACCCTAAGACACCTAATCAAACATAATACAAACTTGTTGAGATTTAGTAAACTTTCAGGAACTTATGCGTGTGAAACTACGAACAGTGAACAGAACTGCATATTTCACACAACAGTAGGCTATAGCGACTTTAGAAAATAAACATTTCATTTTGTTGATTGTTAACTATTTTGAACTCACTAGGATGAGCAGGTTATGTTCTTTTTTTTTTCTTTCAGACTGTGTACAGGATACACTTGCAACATGTAAAGTTTACGCGAGTTACGTATAGGTTTAACAAATTTTCCACCATAAGTTAGTGCTCGGACTTGCATGAGCTATAAACCAGGTCGAACAAGATGTTGTCTATGACCGAGCAGATCATTACACAGACAAACATATACAGATTTGTGTTTATCACTGCACAATTCTTTGTAAGTCCAGGAGCACCTTTTCGAGAAAATACATGACTTAGGATTTGCTTTTATATTGTAAATGACTACAATTATGTACTTCATTGATATGTACAATCATTCAGTTATTTATCATTATATAACTAGACTGTGTAAAGACATTCTTATGGGTAGCCCAAGGACTTTACCTTGTCAGACTTGATAACTGTGATCAAGTGACTGCGTGGTTGAGTGAACATGTCACAGATGACCCATGAACAAAGATTTCCTGTGAACATTATCCTCTACGCGTACGAACTTTATTTCACTAGCGAAAGAGTGGAATTTAACACAAAAGTGGACGCTCAATGAGTGCGTTGTGTTACCACGATTTCGTTTTCAAATTTTGTGCTACGAGTGTTTAGTAACGCCAAATATTCAGAGTGTTATTGGGACCACATGTGTGGACGTAACATTCCAGGCAAACTAAAACTCAAAAGCGAATGTTTTTATCGATCAGTCAGCAACAGTGGTAAGTCGTAACAGTGTTGGGAACTGCTACTGCCTATATCATTAAACCCGTTGCAGAACTGTATCAATGTTGGAACGGAATTACATGAACCTTTAATTGCAGATAGTCAGTTACGTCGGAAGGACGAATGGACTTGCATCATGATAAAGAAACTCACAAACAGTCGAACACCTCAAAAAAAAAAAAAAAAAAAAAAAAACAACATTCTTCTTGTTGAGTGAAAGAGTGCGTGAAATATGATGTACTTTAGATGTTAATTTAAGGAACTGATACTGCTGTTTGAATTTCATGTGATGTATGCTGGGATGCTGAGCACACGTGTCGGTGAGGGCAGCGTACTGCAGTGACATCATCCGTCATCCCTTGCCGCACCCTGCCACGTCATCGCAGTCCATCGCAGACTTACCTGATGGGGCGAGACATCGGTGTTGCAGTACACCAAGTCACGAGCCGCCGTCACCAGCAGCACCATCACGAAATTGTACCATTATTAAATGTCATACGAAGTGAATATTCAAATGTTGATAATTAAAAAAGAGGGTGTGGAAGATGTGCTCGCTCCGCCGCCGTTTTTTTCCGGGGTTTTTCCCATTGGCCTTCGCCCGAATGGGGGAGAGTAACTCAAAATCCGTGATACTTAAAAGTAAACAAAGCACATGCTTCCAAGTGAAAGAACACAGTGAACTTAAAACAGAACAGACAAGGAAAGTAAGCCTGCTTGGATGTCCAGTCAAACAAGTGTGACTGTACATTTAAAGGGGGCAATGTAGTGCTACAGCGATGAAAATTAATATTACGACGATGTCAAACCTTATTTCCATGATTTAAAGAAGTATTCATGATATTATAAATGTAATTATAATTTTATTATTTTCATTTTTGTGCTCAGTGTATCATAGACTTTCTAGTGCACAGAATAATTCGCATTGTTTGTACTACGAAACTATAGATGTTTGTTAAGGGTTAAGCATGTAATAATTCGATGTAAGACATTTTGTTGAGTATGAATTTTGTTCTCGTGCTGGTCGGTAGAAAGGAAAAGTTCCTTAATCGATGTGAAGGTATAAAGGCTGTAAAAAGGAGAGAGAAAGAAGGTAAATACAAGTTACTCAAAACAAATATTTCTCAAGTGTAACGTCTTGTCATTTCCTATAATTAAAAATTGCAAGGTCTAATTTGAGCCTGTCCTGAATAACAACGAAGAACATTTATGTTATCACATATTTTCTTCGTTTGATCACGGTTGTGATTCGCATGTTTCTTTTTGTTACGCGATGTGTTATGAATATTTTCATTATACGCGCAAAAGTGCACACAGCTTTAATCGAACCTGCGTCTTTCGGAAACGATAACTTTTAATCAGTACAATTACGCGAATACCGTCTAAATCGCAACCGTGATCGCAAAAGTGTTTCCTGGACCAAATTATTCTTATAAAATGTGTATTTTCCAAAGCGAGCAGCATTGCACTATCGCTGACTTGCAACAATCGAAAGAGTAAAATCAATGCTTAAATAAAATTGCCACCTTTTAATAATTATTATTATCCCATTAAATAAATAAATAACAATACAGTGGCTATACAATCAATTAACAGAGGGGGCAATTCAGGGTACAGGCATAACAGTATGTTAGCAAAACAACCAAATCTTAGATTTTCATTATTAAGGTTTAGATTTTTCTCTAAGTATGACTTCGTAATATCCTAATTTTAATATGTAGAGGGTGGTAAAATGTTAATATTGCGTTTTCACAATTTTGATGCAAAGTTCCTAACTGTTCTAAGGTTCTTTAATAGAAGGTTGATGACCATGTCTGCGGGTCAATAGAATACAAACTAATTAAATAAAATTGGGGCCAGAGATATCAGTTAAGCTAAGAACGTACAATTAAAAACCAATTAATGGATGGGGTAGGTGAAGAGCAATAAGATAGAAGTACACAATTAAAACACTTCAATAAGTTCAGGGTGCAATGCACCCTGCAGTAGCTGATCAGTTCTTTTCATTAAATCGGATATCTCGCGTTTCTGCTTCAATTAAGCCCGACAATAGTGAATACGTTTAACAACAAGTCATGGTTGAATGTACGAAAAACAATAAGAGAGAAAGAGACAACAGCAGTTCTGAGTGTCAATTGAATATCATCTGCTGACGTAGCGCTAGTGTGCGTGTTTCTCTTTTGTTTGCGGCGGCAGTGGCTGAAGTCGGCTCGGCCTGTGAACCTGACAGCCTATTATACATCTCTCCCGCTGGAATAGCTCGTACATCGTAGCCCTCAATTCTCTCACAAGCGTTAACTGTCAGTGCTGGATGCGATTTTCCATACTTGGAGACTTTGCACTTTAAATCTTTACGAGTTAAGACAATCTTGTGAACAAGTGTTCACATAATGACTCTCACAATCATCTCAGCGCAGCGCAAGTCTCTTTGCTCAAACACTTAATGATTTGCTGCAAGAGAAAACAGCGAATTTCACGGACTAAATTTGTCTATGTTAAAGTTGGTGGCCACACGTTTTCTTTCTGGCCCATCAGAGCATTTCTACCTGTTATAGCCCCACCCACTAGACGTCTTGTAGCCTATGACAGATGATGTCTCTTTCATGGGGCAGAGTTTAAGATATGCAAAGTAATGCTGAGATGAACAGCTTTCTTTTCGCGTCAGTTTTTACAAAGATTGCTTCACTACCGCACCAATGTTTTGGGTTGGTTTTCTCCGGACGTTTATCTGCCATCTCCCGCTGCGTTCCTGTAGAAAGGCTTTATAACCGTTTGTCATTGAAGTAGTGACAAGGGCGGCTATTGCCAATGGCCTGTGCAGTGTCTCCAGTGTCTAATTGTGTCTGCTAGATGTCCTACTATGTGGGTTTTAGCCTAACATTGGGATGGGCTTGCTGTTGTAAAATTCTCCTTCCCTCGGAACAGCAGCTCATAGCTCAGCCATGGGAAGATACTTACGTGCAGTTACTAGTGTGAGATTTAGTGGTTTATATTCATGAAATGCTGACTTGCTTATTCACTTTGTCTATCAATAACTCGTACATTTCCACATAACTATGTCGTGTGACACATCGATTTAACCAGAATTGTTTCATAAATTCAATGTAAGGTCTTCTATTTGTTTGACACCGAGCCGTGCGCGGCTCGTGTTCATGCCGTTTATTGTTTGTCATCTTCTATTGCAACACTGCCGCCTCGTTTTTTATTCCATTTACTGGCGTCACTAATTTCATGCCTGACCTGCCGTGAGTGGTAGCAGCAGCACTTACCAATAAGTGCACTTTTGTCCCAGCTCTGGAGTGAACGATTGAATTTCCGTGTCGTCGTCTGTCTGGAGTTCAGTCAGGACGCTGCAGCAGCGAAGTCGCGGACGGAACACCGGGGAAACGCGGACAGGCAGTACTCGCCGACGCTAGAAACACACACATGAACTGTCCGACGGAAGGAGACTAGAGCGGGAACGACCGTTGGTTGGTCGTTCGGTATGTCGTCTCATCGGCCGACGAGAATTTTGGTCCTTTCAGCGTTTCCGGGCGTAGGCAGTCGGTCTGTTGGGGCAAAGCAGCGAGGAAGTCTCCGTGACGCGTATGTCAGGCCGCAGCCGCTGGTTGCGCGCATGCGTGGTTGGAGTTGTGAGACGCAAGTGTTACGAAATTCGTCGCCCACAAATCCTGGACACTAAAGTTGAGTGCTCACCTAACCTACTATAAAGCCTCAGCTGCTATCTCAACTCTTCGTTTGATCCTGGTTGTCACTTTCAGGGAGATTCACGCGAACAACAACGTGCGTGCATTGAATTCGGCTAGAATTTCAGCCATCTGCGTGGCGTTCAGTTCCACAGCTGAGGTGTTGTTGTTAGTTTTGGGCGTTTTTTCTGACGGGTGGATTTGGCACCAGTATCTAGAACGTTGTGCTATTGACATCTTGTCGTCGTTTTGCTGGTCGGGTGGAGCAGAACTGAACTTGTTGGTTGGTTCGTCTGCTGGCTTTCGGTTGGGTTGCCCTCCGATTACGAAGATGTCGCTGTGGCTGCCTGTCTCACCTACATCTACGTTAGTGTCACCTTCCTAGGCCGATCCTTGGAACCTTCTGAGCGCCGCTCCTTGTGTTTTACATAGTGATTTCCCTTTTAGTCTTAAGTACTCTGTGTGGCCTTCATCCGAGTTTTAGCTTATTAGAAATTAAAATTGAAAATTCCTTGAGCCTAGGCGATAAGCTGTTAAAATGTTTCGTTGATATGAGGCCTTCAGCCGAGTTTTCAGCCTATTTAGAGTAAACATTGAAAATCCTTGTCTCGGCCTTAAACTCTAACACTGTTCGTGATTAACGTGAGGCCTTCAGCAGAGTTCTACAGGAAGAATTTACGTGAGGCCTTCAGCAGAGTTCTACAGGAAGAATTTAAGCTAAGGCATTCAGCCTATTTATTTTGAAGATAAAAGTTTTATTCCTAATGAAGTGAAACCTCCAGATGTACTCCAGTACCTCAATTCCCTGCTTAGGCCTTGTGCCTTGGATTTTCGATGTGGCCTTCAGCCATTCTAAATTAAATCCAAGGAAGTCTTTTGTTAAAACCTTGAGAGTTTTTTATCCTTGCTTGTGTTATTGTCTGTTTTAAGAAATTAAGTTGAGTGCAACTAACAGTAACTTATTTCGGACCCTTTCCACAAATATAACCTCATCCGCTCTGTCCTCCTAGCCCAGGGATTTCAATGGTAGCAGAGCATGGCTACGTTTGTGTTCTTGCCGTTCCAGTTACTGTCAGTTTCAATTTATCTGTTCAAGGGCACAAAGCTGTTTTGGTTGTTGATTGCTTCAGGTGTATTCTAACGGCGGTCAGACAGTGTCCGGGGATCGGCCTGTTCAGGAGGGACCATCTTGTTTACGAGCTGGAAATAAGGCGCCAACCTATTGAGGGCAGTGTTCCCGATTTAGTGGCCCTTTTGCGTGCTCCGATCTTCAGCCAGTTGATGTCACGCCAGCGGTGGGGGGTGAGACAGGAGCGGCTATTGAATTTTGGTTTAAGGCGGTTGTGGGTCTTGAGGACAGTATTTGTGTTTTGGAAGGCACTCAACCTAGTGACAGTCAATTTGACACGGAGCGGTCATAGTTAATGCATTAGTTCCAGTAGCATTTTTGGTTCTCAGCTGAGAATAGTTTTCGAACTTTGTCATCTCCTGAAACTTAGCTCGGGACCTTCCCAGTGCAGGTATGTCGGGTTGCCTATTGGCATGTGTTTCCTCTGCCTGGTTGGCTTCGAGGGGTGTCTCGCTTCTTTTCACTGTTGAGGTGGCAATGGTACTTCAATTGGTCATCTTGTGGGACTTAGGTCGGTCCGTTCCTGGTGTAGGGATGTCGGTTAGCCAGTGCGGGTGTTCCCTCTGCATGGATGAGTCCGTGCGAGTGTCTCGCTGGCGGCTTTCTCATGGCCATTGTCTTTTGCGTTCATTAAGAAGCTGCCGGTCAATTTCATTTTGGTATGTGACCCTCGGGTTGATGTTTGAGGTGGGAGGTTGAGCCGTGCGCGGCTCGTGTTCATGCCGTTTATTGTTTGTCATCTTCTCTTATCGTACTGCTGCCTTGTTTTAATATTCCATTTACTGGCATCACAAACTTCCTGCCTTCCCTTCCGTGAGTGGCAGCAGAAGTGCTTATTGATAAGTGCACTGTCGTGACATCTCTGGAGCGACTGATAGTATTTCCGTGTCATCGTGTTGTAAGGTGTCAGGCAAATCCAGCACCTTCCATGAAAACCCTGACATGATAAGCAAATCCAGTAGTATGCCACATAGCTCCGAATAAATCGTGACATTAAATTAACCGAAGTAATACGAGTAACGAGTGAGCAAATGGAATACCACAGACTGACACAAGAATGCCTAAATGCATGTCATACCTTCCCACCGTGAGACAGACGCAGTTCCGAGGGGAGAAACGAGAACAGAAGCCGAGAGCAGAACCGTGTTAAGCGAGAAGGCCCTACGATAAGGGACGGACGGACACCCACGTCGCCAACTAACTGCTAGGACCACATCACCCGCTAGTTTTTAGCGTGAGACTTTTTCGCGTCTCTGTTACGTCAAGACCACCCCCCAGCCCATGTTAAAAGCTAGAGCCCTCCAGAAGAACAGTATAGATCTTACGATAACACAAAAAGGGCTACACCACCCGCAAGTTTTAGCGTGAGACCTTTTTCGCGTCTCTGTTACGTTAGGACCACCCCCCAGGCCAGCCATGTTAAAAGATAAGAGCCCTCCAGAAGAACAGTATAGATCTTACAATAACGCAAAAAGGACCACACCAGCTGCAAGTTTTAGTGTGAGACTTTTTCGCGTCTCTGTTGCGTTGCAAACTTTAAAAACATTGCCTCACCACGAAAAGTATAACGTTCCTCATTGGATGGAGAGAATTTTTGTAGGCGGAGCTTAAGGTTAACATTGAGACCCTGATTGGTCAGATGAAAACACTGCCAGATAGTTTTTTTTTTTAAACCAACTTCGGTAAATTGTAGTAAGGAGAGAGTTGCTTGAGAGTTGCTTCCGAGAGGGCGAGCTGGACGGAGCTGCGCCGGCCGCCGACCCCGGACGAACACCGACAAGGTAATGAACGCACGCGATGCCACATTTTTGAGCGCATAAGGCTTCACTCAGAACTGCAGAAGTCTCATCTGTTACATCCCCTTTTTGCGTAATACTAGTGTCGATCGTCAATTAAAGCTCATGGTGTTCACATTTGCCACTTGAAGTAGAAATCTGAAACTCGATGAATTTTCTGTTATATAGTTATTGAGAAGCCACATCAGCCACTGTAATTTTCGACAAGTTAGATAAGTAATTAAAGATAATTGAGGGTCACTGTAGACCATTTTGATAGTTTTCTCTTTTGTGAAACTTAATTTAAACCTAGATTATAGATGTGATATGGCATCGGTTATCCTTCGATTCATTGTAGAACTTGAAAACCCATTCAGGGAATATTCGTTCAGATTTTTGTTGAACACAGTTGGTTTTTACCATCCTGTATTAAAACATTTCCTTTTATCAATAGTGCAATTTATAAACAATCTTTTGTGAGTAGAATAAAATTTCCAATGGTAAACTTAACTGCCTTTATCGACGTTATTTTACCAGCTAACTAAAAATAGGAAAGCCTTAAATCCCTTCCACTAAATTTAGTTAGTATTAAGATTCTTTCACAGGGAGTGCAGTGGAGCTGACGCTGAAATCATTAAGTATTTGGTTATATCATCGCTAGTCTCACTGAACTCTTCTGAATTCTACATGTCATGTGTGGTCTGGCGTCTCCTTACCTGGAATAGGTCCCAGGTTCGAACTAGTCAATTCCCTAAAAAACACTCTCAGAGCGTCGTTGCGCGAAAGTGGTAGGGAGACACGATATAGAACAAACAGACACCACGCAGAATGTTTAGAGTGTGTCTGGAGTTCAGTCAGGGCGCAGCAGCAGTGAAGTAGCGGTCGGAGCGCTGGTGAGATGCAGACAGCCAGTACTCGCCGACCGCTGCCGACGCACTTGAACTGTCCAACAGAAGGGGACTGGAGCGGGAACGACCGTTGGTTGGTCGTTGGGTCGGTAGTCTCATCGGCCGACGAGAATCTTGGTCCTTTGATCGTCTCCAAGCCTAGGCAGTCGGTCGGGTGGGGTAGAGCAGCGAGGAAGTCTCCGTGGCGCGTAAACAGGCTGGAGCCGCTGGTGGCGTACACGCGCGGTTGGAGTTATGAGGCGCTTCTTGAGGGAATTACGAAGTTCGTCGACCACCGATCCTGGACACTAAAGTTGAGTGCTCACGTAACCTACTATCAAGCCTCAACTACTAACTTAATTTAATTCTTTCCTTCATTAGTGAAGTGTACCAGTCGTATCTTCTGCCTTGTGGCCGTTGAAGTTCCGGTTACCTGCCCTGGTCGTTGTTGAAGTTTTCGGAAGTGTATTTTCCTCATCGTGTTGATGCTGTCCAGCACGGCATGTAGTTCCACAGCTAAGGTGTTGTTGGTAGTTTCGGGCGTTTATTCCTACGGCTGGATTTGGCACTAGTATCCAGAACATTGTACCATTGACATCTTGTCGTCGTTTTGCTGGTGGAGCAGAACTGATCTTGTTGGTTGGTTCGTCGGCTGGCTTTCGGTTGGGTTGCCTTCCGATTAAGAAGTTGTCGCTGCGACTGCCTGTCTCACCTAAATGTCGCCGGCACGGTAGCTCAGCGTGTTCGGTCAGAGGGTTAGCTGCCATCTGTAATAAAAAAAACTGAGTTAATCGATCAATAACGAACTTAAACGGATGTCTTACGACGTCCGCCCCGAGCAGATGCAACGAACAAAAGCGAACAAAATGAGATTAAAAAAAAAAAAAGGAAGTTTGTATTACCTTCCTAGGCCGATCCTTGGAACCTTCTGATCGCCGCTCGTTGTGTTATACATAGTGATTTCCTTTTTTAGTCTTAAGTGTTCTGTGTGGACTTCAGCAGAGTTTTAGCTGATTAAAAATTAAAATTGAAAATTCCTTGTGGCTATGCCTTAAGCCATAAATTTGTTTCAAGTTGGTATGTGGCCTTCAGCTGAGTTATCCAGCTTAAATTAAAAATTTGAATTTTTTTTTGTCTGGACTTTAAGCTGTGAGATTGTTTGGGTTTCGTATGTGGCCTTCAACCGGTTTTTATGTGAAGCATTTTAGGATAAAGCCTTTAGCCTATTTTAGTTGAAATTTAGAAGCTCTTCCCTGTATTCTTTAAGCCGTAAAATTGTTTTCTGCATGGTGTGTGGCCTTCAGCCGAGCTTTAATCTCCATTAAATTAAAATTCAAAATACTTGTCTTGCCCTTAAGTCATAAGTCTGTTGTTATTTAGTATGAGGCCTTCAGCCGAGTTTTACACGAAATATTTTAAGATAAGGCCTCCAGCCTTTTCAAATTAAAAGCTCTTCTTCCTTTTCCTGAAGTCGTTAAATTGTTTTTTTTGATATGCGGCCTTCAGCCGACTTTTCAGCCTATTTAGATTAAACATTGAAAATCTTTATCTCGGCCTTGGCCGTTACACTGTTTTGATTAAAGTGGGGCCTTCAGCCGAGTTCTATGGGAAGAATTTAAGCCAAGGCCTTCAGCCTATTTATATTGGAGATAAAATACTTTTTTCTGAAGAAATGAAACCTCCAGAAGATCTCCTGTACCTCAATTTCTTGCTTAGGCCTTGTGCCTTGGATTTTCGATGTGGCTTTCAGAAGATCATTATTGAATCAAAGGACTTTCGTTAATACCTTGAGAGTTTTTGATTCTTTCTTGTGTGATTTGTGTGTTTTAAGAAATCAAATTTATATGATGAGTGCAACTGACAGTAGCTCATTTTGGCCCCTTTCCACAAATATAACCTCATCCGCTCTGTCTTGCTAGCCCAGGTATTTCAGACACCTTACATTGTGCTTCAATAGGAGCATTTTTCCGTTCGTTCCCTTTCTCCCCTCCACAGCGCGGCACTTCACTCATATCAAGGGAATTTGATGTGTCAGTAAAATTCCGCTAGTATATTTATGTAGGTCATCGAACATATTTGGTCAAAAGCACGCCAGAGCAGAAGCGTGTTTCAACAGAATTTAAATATCTTTCTGTACAGCACTCGTGGCTAGCGCATCGCCGTCGCGAAGTGGGACGAGGCAGTTCCAGATAAATTTTATTGTCTGACGATAATTTATGGATTTATAGTTGTAGCTTGACGATGTCCACTATGGATAGACGGTATTTACTGTTATTCTGAAGAAGGCTGGGATATTCCGACTGAAACCTAGGTAATATCCGGGCAAAATGAGGCTGTTAATTATTAATATTAAAATTAATGTTTCAACAAAGCCAACTGCAGGCAGGCAAGAGTGGTCCGCACTGTCAAGCAAAACATGGCGGACAGGTGTTACAAAGCAGAGCCAGCTGGGTGCAGTATAGCAACAGCCAATGCTGTAATACGCTAGCAGGACAGAAGCCTTTCCTCATTCGCCATCAAGGAAGTGTAGGTAGTATGTGCCTTTTGCCTTAACGAACATAGTCTGAGCATATAAGTACTCAGCCATTCGTGTAATACTCGTCTCAGTATCATGGCCTACACCATGGGCCTGCGACACGTGTCGCAACATGCTGGTTTGAATTATGGGGTCTACTGTTCCACCATGGGATGGGAAAGCCTGCCCTGAGTCGCAAGACGATTCGCCATCGGAGCAGAAAGCTACACGCTCGCAATAGGTAGGTCACAACTGCCTCCGCTGTATCGCCAGAATGTCACTGCTATGCTGTCATCATGGTCGCTTCTGGAGATGTCACTGACAATGGTATTCGTGTGACGAAACAAACGGCTCCCCTCTTAGTGCCGTCAACAGTGCCAGACATCTATTATTTCGCATGAGAGGCAACTGGATGCCTCCACCAAGCTGTTCCTGGTGTATTACGGTCGAGGGCAGGAATGAAGAAGTGAATTAAGTAATTCTACTGCTGTCCTGAAGTCTTATTTAATTCTCCACTTGTGACAATTAAAGACACATCTCACACTGGTGTCAGATCATTGACGTCGCCTTCTTTGAACAATGTCTGAACATACATCCTATGCTACAATGAGCCCAAAAATTATGATTGTATTTTGGTCATGGGTAAAAGTTTCACTGTCCTGCATTTACTACAGCAGACTTCATTGCAAGTAGAGGAACAGTGGATTTGTCCAGTTAGTGGTAATGGAAGTCACGATATGTTATTGCCTATTGGATGCGCACACTGTAACTCTGAGGTCCAGTCAGCACCATGTACAGATTCTTAACTGTTAAAATGTCATACATGTAACCTTTCGGGGTCATATGGCTAGGCATTTTAGGGAGTCCAAATGGCTTATGATTAGATGTAAGAATTAAGTATATATCTTGTTTTCTTGTTGTCTAGGTCAAAGCTTCAACAGAACCAGAGATGCCAGGGGTCAGATCAGGAAGCAGTATGCGTATAGTTAGAAAAGGTAGAGATGTTAACATCAGATAATGCAGAACTGCACGGCTCGGTAGAATCGCGATTGTCAGAGCGGGGTGTAGATTTATCAGTCGCAAGTCTAATGGCGCCTTTTTCTGGTAAGGATCTGAGGATATGCAGGCCTTTATGGGACACCTTGGAAGTCTGGCTGAAATGAAATGTTTGTCTCTTAGGGAATTACTGAGTGTTGTAAAACTGCGACTAAGAGCGGAAGCTAACACTTATGTATATAAAGAAGTTCTTAAGGGAGACATAACATTCGAAAAATTTGAGGAGAGTTTATTCAGAGATATAGAAAATGAAATAATGCCAGACACTATAGAGAACAGTTAGGAGTAATAACTATTATTTTGCAAGAAGCTGAGCAGAGGGCGCCCAATGCCTTTTTAAGAGAGTTGCATGCAGAAGTGTCACAATGTGTACTGACAGGGGGTACAACGGATTTCCGCACAGCAGTATGGTTAGTTACAAAGTGTAAGGAGACAGATTCATCCACTTGAATGCAGGGTAAACTGTCAGTGTTTTCAGCTACTATAAAACGTTTGAAGTGTAGACGATCGGGACATCTAAGCAAGCAATGTCGCCAACCACAGGGTGTTGTGAACGAAGTAAGAGGAAGTAATAGTGTTAAAAGTAGAGGATCAGGGAAGAAAAAGGTGTTAAACGCCAACGGAAACCCTAAGTTCATTGCCAATAACACTGGATGCTATGAAATCGTAAGTATAGGTGGATTGTGCGATAAGAGGAACAGTAGCAGCAATTAAGGGTTGCGGGAGATTATTGGACACAGGAGGGCATGTGTCGGTCACCAGTAGAGATCTGTTGAAACGTCAGCAACGGTACCCACCACAGTACAGACTACGGTGAGTGGGGGATAAATATGTCACACCATTGGAATCGATGGACATAGACTTTTCTCTGGATATGGTTTGATATAAAGAACGTGTAGAGACTGTGCAACACGTGTGTGAGGGCTACGACGTGATTCCAGGATCAGATCCTGAGAGACAGCCCTTCAAATTAAGCAGATGCATCGTTCATTCATTCGTTCATTCATTCACGGGTATACCTGGCAGTTTAATTAAATCGTGGGCTTATCCTCGACATGCCTGTCATCCCTCAACCTACTTAATTTTTACGATCATTTTTTTTTGTTACGTGTACGAGTAGGGTAAGTTTGAACCTCTGTAACTTGGAAACGGGTAAAAATGTCAAGAAAATTTTCAAGGTTGTTCGAGACCCGCATGTCAGGAATATATTGTAAGAATTTTAGACATTTGCTGTGCATGAGCATCTTGGAATCTTCGGCTGCGTTTTGGTCCACTGGTGTTAGCAAAAATATAGTAAAAAATTCTTTTTCGTTGTTATATGAGGACCCTCCCATGAAATAATGTTGCCTCTGTAACGTTGATCAAGCTCATCGTAGATCATATCAAACGCTAGAAGAACCAAACAATTTGCTCCTTTTTCGTAAGTAAGTTTGTAATATTCACGATTTGACACTTCAAAATGGCTCTGAGCACTATGGGACTTAACTTCTAAGATCATCAGTCCCCTAGAGCTTAGAACTACTTAAACCTAACTAACCTAAGGACATCACACACATCCATGCTCGAGGCAGGATTCGAACCTGCGACCGTAGCGGTCACGCTGTTCCAGACTGTAGCGCCTTTAACCGCTTGGCCACACCGGCCGGCCAATTTGACACTGTACGGTAGGTGTACGGTAGGGTAATGACGCTAAGACGATCCTTCTGTTAAGTGTACAAGTGCTTCCCAGCGCAGTGGCTATCCAATAAAATTGAAATTACCTTTTTATCGCCAATAGCACCCGAGGTACGAGCACCGAAAAATACCGGTTTTATGCGCTGCCTTTTGGAACATATTGGTAGCAAGCTGTCTCATGGATACCGATTAAAAGGCCTTTGACTCTAACATGGATATTTATTACTTTGGACTATAGTTTGATTCTCAATATCAATGAAATCAGTATCAATGAAATCAGAATCAATGAAACTCTCGAATAGCCATGTAACTAAGATGTTATTTAATTTTGCTACCAAGTCTCCGTATGAATCCCTTGTGAAACCGTTTGAATTCAGAAAATCTAGGGATAAATGGCACTGTATGGCATTATCGTTTATTTAGAGAGATGTGTATGGGGCCTGAAGACTGCACAGCGAAACTATTTGTCGTCAAAATAAAATTAAATAACTTCTTAATTACACGGTTGTTGGAGAGTTTCAATTATATTGACAGTTACTTAACCAGCTGATGTCCCCTGTCCATGATGGACCAACAGAGATATAGCTTGATTAGTGATTTTACTTGTTTCGAGAGCGCAAGCGAGAGATAATAAATAGAGAATAATGTTACACTGCCCTTATAGAGGTACTAAACATAGCTTTTGCTGATGGGAGTTACAGTAAGTTGTAAGACACTCATTCTCACCAAGATGGCGTTTTCCGTTGTACGTGAACGATTTGTGCAATTTCAGACAATGCACTAGATATCTCCAGGGAAGCACCCCTGGCCATTAGAAATCGGCGTCTCGCAACTAACGCGTACTAGGCAACCTGTCCAGAACTGTGCAAATCATCAGTCAGTTTGGTTATGAAGTGTAGTGTCCTAAACGCAGTCGGAAGTTTTCTTCGAATTCTGGAAAGTGAAATAGCCCCACATAACGAACTCTTGTCACATTGGTGCCGAAATTCTTCTGCCGTCAATATGAATTTCCGTGACAGGTGTAGTCAGTTTCCAGCCACCTGGTCCTGCCGTTTAGGGGTCGTATTGAAACAGGTTAACTGAGAGCTACAGGTAACAGAAAAGCCGACAACAGATTACTGATCAGTCGTGGAAACAGTTAATGATCTTACTGCGACAATCACATTACTGGGAATTGCTGTGTCAACTCGTAATTACGATCGCATCCCCACCAGCGACGCCTCCATGGCGTCGCTGAGGAAATCTTGCACGTTTTCCTGACGTACGTCATCATCAGCACGTCAGTCGCTCGCCATCATTTACGTGTTTCATTATTTCAGTTCAATGTTTCGTGCAGCCTGTTTATTTCTGGGTGTGGTTTTTCTTGATTGACTCAGCGTTGTCTACCGGTCCAGTAGCACGTTTCTGGTATCCAGAGACTTTTGCCACCTGTTTCAGTGCCTTTTGCACTGTTAGATCTGTAGGCTTTATTAACGAGAGTCTTTATGGAAATACGCATATCTGATTGGGTCTGTGGTCGACTCTTATTTAAGCAGACCTTTTGTATACCATTCGTTATTTAATCTGTATACTGTGATCGTTGAGAGAAGTTCGTTCACAGCTGGAGTAGCAGACGAGATCATCGCTTCAGATACGGGATGGGCAGTAGTCGCTCTACCTGACCGTTTAAATAACGCCTGCGACCAAACACTACTGCGGAAGGACTTGGGGTACTAGTACGATATTATATGGAATTTTACCAGTTACATTACTGCATGAATTGTAGGGCCTATTTGGTGCTGAGTGGAGTAATCGACCAACTTTCTTTTTTTTTTTCGTCGACACTCTTATGATAGGTTTGATGTGGTGTGGTCCGCCACGATCTACCCTTCTGTGTCAACCTCTTTACCTCAGAGTAGTACGTGCACCCTAAGTCCTCAGTTATTTGCTGGGTGCATTCCGATCTCTACCTTCACAAACGGTTTTCGCCCTCTCTAGGTCTCTCTAGTTCCGTGGAACTTTGTCCCTGATGACTTATCACATATCCAATGATCTTGTCCCTCCTCCTTTTCAGTGATTTCCATATATTCCTTTCTTCGCCTGTTCTGCGGAGAGCCCCCTCGTTCCTTATCTTGTCATTCCTCCTGATTTTCAACATTTGTCTCTAATACCACATCTTAAATGCTTCGATTCTCTTCCGTTTCGACTTTGTCACAATCCATGATTCACCATCATGCAATGCTCTGAACCAAAGATACATTGTCAAAAATTTATTGCTCAAATTGATAAATTTATGCCTATGTTTGTCACTACTGTTGACATCTCTGGGCAGAAGTCTCATCTTTGCGTGTACTAGTCTGTCTGTCTTTTTTTTTTCAATGTTCTCCTGGCTTCGTCCGTCATGGGTACCTTAACTTCCTCTTTTTCGTTACCAACAATGTTAATATTGAGTTCCTTGTTATTTTCATTTCTGCTTCTTCTCATTACTTTTGTCTTTTTCCAGTTTATTGTCAGCCCACGTTTTGTGCTCATCTTCTTTTAGTTCCGTCATTGCTTCTTTGACGTATAGTTTGAACAGTAGAGGCGACAGACGTCAGCCCCGTCTTACAGTATTTGTAATCCGAGCTCTTCGTTTTTAGTCTTCCAGTATTCTTCTTCCGTCTTCGGTCTTGCACGTGTTATATACCGCCCCTTTTTCTCCTGTAGCAACCAGTTCTTTATTCTCAAGACGTAAAGAGTGCTGTTGACAACGGATGTCAACTGATCCCATATTTTTACATTTCCAGAAGACTTTTGACTCCATTCCCCACAAGCGGCTTCTAATCAGTTTGCATATGAAGTAGGCGACTTGATTCCTCCTGTCAGAGTCCCTGTCATAAAGATCAAAGTTCGTATTACTTGATGGAAAGACATCGAGTAAAACAGAAGAAAATTCACCAAGGAAATATTATAGACCGTCTGCTGTTTCTGATCTACATCAGCGACACAGGTGATAACCTGAGCACCTTTTTTAGATTGTTTGCAGATGATGCTGTCAATTATCGTCTTTTCATTATTTAGAGTAAACTGCCACTTTTTGCACCATACAGATGTCTTTTCTAAATCATTTTACAGTTGGTTTCATCATCGGTTACTTGATAAATCACAAAAATCTAAAGGCTGTAAATTCAATTAAATACTTAGGGGGATTACAATTACTAATAACTTAAATTGGAACGACCACATAGATAATGTTTTGGTTGAAAGCAAGCCAAATACTGCAGTTTATTGGCAGAACACTTAGAGAGTGCAACAGATGTACTAAAGAGCCCGCTTACATCACAACTGTCCGCCCTCTTCTGGAGTAGTGCTGTACGGTGTGGGATCCGTATGAGATGGGACTGACGGAGGACACCGAAAAGGTTCCAAGAAGGACAGCTCGTCTTGTATCGTCACAAAATAGGGGACAGAGTGCTAAGGACATGATACGTAAATTGGGGTGGCAGTTATTAAAACAAAGGAGTTTTTTGTAATGGTGAAAATATTCCGTTGCGCCCACCTACATAGGTAGAAATGCTCTTCATGACACATCAGAGCTCCCACATCAAGATGGAATGGCCCCTCTATTGGAAAACGGTCGAGAGTGGAGCGGTAGGGTAGCAGCCCGAAGGTTGTTCGATGAACCCTCTGCCAGGCACTTAATTGTGATTTGCAGAGTAATCAGATTGATGGACTTTATTCTTATTTTTCTTAGAATGTCAAACATTTTCCACGCTTTCACTTTGACGAAGGCTATTTCTAAATCGACTATTCCTATAAGTGTATCTTGATTTTTCTTCATTCTTGCTTCCATTACCAATTGCAAAGTCTGAAGAACCCCTCTGGCGCATTCCTAAAACTAAAATTATCGTCATAACAGATCCTAGATTTTATTTTCCATTCTTCTGCATATAATTAGTGTCAACAGCTTGGATGCAGGAAATCTTAAGCTGATTGTGCGATAGTTTTCGAACTCATCTGCCTTTGCTGTCTCAGGAATTGTGCAGAAGATATTCTTCCTAAAGTCTGATGGTATGTTGCCAATCTCACAGTGTCTTCACACCAAGCAGAACAGTCGATTGGTTGCTATTTCCCCAAATGATTTTAGTAATTCCGATGGAATGACATCAAATAAAGCAGAGGAGATAGCATTCTTATAAATTCTGGCATTAATACTAGAACCCCTACATCTTCCTTATCGACTCGAATTTCTTCTTTTATCAAAACATCACGTAAGTCCTCTCCCTCAAAGAGACCTCCATTGTACTCTATTTATACCTATATGACCCTCGCTCTGCGTTTAGCAATGGAATTCACATTGCATTCTTAATATTACTATCAGTTTTAGTGTTACCACCCTTGCTGTTTGTTTCACTGAACGTTGTTTTGACATTTCACCGAACGTTGACATGCTTTCTATGTTATTCATTCTGACAATCATTTCTTAATCGATTTCTTCATATTTTTCCTGCAGGCATTTCACCTTAGCAGCCCTGCGCTACCTATTTATTTCGTTCCTAAGTGATTTACATTGCTGTAATCCTCTCTGTCCCTGACAGTTTTTGTATTTCCTCGTCTTGTCGCTCATTTTAAGTATTCCTTCTGTAATCCATGTTTTCTTACGAGTTACCTTGTACTATGTGTGTCTGGCATGTGTGTTTCCTCTGCCGAGAGAAGTTCATTCCTCTTCAACTGAGCAGCTAACTGTGATATTCCTTATCGCAGTATCCATATCCTTAGCGAGCATCAAAAGTGTCTCGTCATTCTTCAGTGCTTCAGTATTCCCATTTCCATCCACACTGATTCCTTCGTACTTCAGTCTAATCTTTATGATTACTAAATTATGGTATGTCTCTTAATGTAATGATCTGCCTCTGCCTTACAACCTAGTATCTGATTTCGGAATCTCTGTCTAACCATGACATAACGAATCTGGAATCTTCCTGTGTTTCCAGATCTTTCCCAAGTATACCTCATCCTCCCTCCCTCTCCCCCCTCCCCCACCCCCGTGTGATTATTGAACACCATTTAACATTTACTGCAGAACCGAATTTTTCTCCTCTCCCATTATTACTATCTAGCCTGAATTATCCGGTAACCATTTCTTCTGCACCTACCCCCCCCCCCCCCACCTCGAACGTGTTCCAATCACGCATAATTACTAGACTATAATCTCTCTCTACATACTGAATAACCCGTTGACTTTCCTCGTATACTTTCCCTACTTCTTCATCTTTTGCCTGCGACATATATAACTGAATCATCGTTGTTGGTGCGGTTTTACTGTCTAATCTGATGAGAACCACCCTGTCACTGAACTGTTCACATTAGTTCACCCTCTGCCCTACTTTCCTGTCCATAATGAATCCTACAATTTCTGGTGCTGTTGGTGACACCCTGTGTTCTCCTGGACAGAAATCCTTATTTCCGTTCCGTTTTACTTCACTGACCATCACCATATCCAGAAACAGCCCTTTTATTTCATTTATTTAAAATTTTCTAGCTTGTTTACTACTTTTAAACTGTTGACATTACATTCTCAGCCTCGTAGGACGTTATAACTTCGTTCGTTATTCCAGCTTCTTCACCCTCTCCCCCCCCCCCCCCCCCCAACTTTACTTTTGGGGCAGATCCCCATTGCCCGCCCTGGGGATCCGGGTGGGGCTATCCGGAATATTTATCCAAGAGACTTTTTTCAACTCAGATGCTGCATATCCTGCGGATACATATTATGTATCTTAAATGCCGTGGTTTCCGTCGTCATCTGCAACGTCATGCCGTTGATCATTGCTGATTCTTCAATCATTTTGGGCCAGTTTCCCACCCCAAGGGCTAGACAGTGCGTTGACCCTCCGTTCGCTCCTCCGCCTTGCTTCACAAGGCCGTTGGCAGATCGAGGGTGACTAATTTGTTCCATTGTTGACGAATTTTTCATAAATTTTAAGCACAGACGAGGTTCGAACACGTGTCCCATTGAAAGAGCCTACCCCTTCTTACGCTCATACAGTGAGTGTGCGGAATTAATAGTACGGTTATTATTATTATTACATTATTAACTGACATCTGGATTCGCAGGACAGAGCGGATCAGGTTGTGGTTGTGGAAATGGGCCAAAATCAGTTACTGTTAGTTGCACAAAACACACAACTTTATTTTCCTAAAGACACTCAATCACACATGCCCTTAAAAGGATTCAAAAACAATACGCCTGTAGGCCCAAACATGTTATTAAAATTGCTTTAAGGAATACACACGGCTGAAGGCCTTAGTTAAAAAAAAATTAGATAAAAGCTCGGCTGAAGGTCACATACTGAACACTGAAGAACTGCAGGCGTAAGGCCTGAATAAGAAAGATTTAAAATAAAGCAAAATCTCCTTTTTAAAATGTTTTTAAGCAATTCAATCTTGAAACCTTAATGTAAGTTGGCTAAAGGCCTTATTTTAAATTTGAAACAACTAAATTCATAGACGACTGAAGGCCCGGCATAGCACTTGAGACAAAAAGAAAACCACAATCTAAGAACAACAGAACAATGGTTCTCAGAAGCGCTCCAAGGGTCGGCCTGTGCAGGTAACTCGAACATAAGATTAAGTAATCAGATGGCAACCCCACCAAGGGCCGCTGAAGGACCGACCAACCACCTAATCAACTCCCTTACCCTCGACCAACGGCACGACAACGGAAAATGTCAGCTAGGACGAAGATACCAGCAGCACCACGTCTTCAAATATTGGCGTCTAAGTACCGCCAAGGCGCATTAACCACTCAAAAATATGAACTACACTAAAGGCTGCCGAACTACACGCCGTGTCGGACTCTGTCCCAACCGACGCACTGACAACTGCAGTGCGCAGGCAACATTAACATAAGCTAGACACGGTTGCACAAAAACACTTCCTCAAGAACTCGAACAATCCTAAAATCAATCACTGTGGAAGAACAAGGACGAATCAAAAGTCGAGGCACACAGAGAACCCATAAGCGGTCGGCGACCAAATACGAGGTGCGGCTAGAAAAAAACCAGACTGATGCTGGAAAAAACATTTATTTACAATTATTTACAATTTCATGTTATCTCCTTCAATGTACTCTCCTCCTCGGTCTCTACACCGCTCCATACGAATTTTCCACTGTTCATAGCAATGCTGCAGATCATTTTCCGTAAGTCCATACATTACTTCCGTCGCTTTTTCTTTTACTGCTTCAACAGTCTCAAATCTAGTTCCTTTCAAAGCTGACTTGACTTTAGGGAAAAGAAAAAAGTCACAGGGGGCCAAATCAGGTGAGTAGGGTGGATGATCTAAGATGGGAATGTTGTGTTTTGCCAAAAACGTCTTCACTGACAACGCACTGTGAGCTGGGGCATTGTCTTGGTGAAGGATCCATGACTTTTTTCTCCACAAATCGTTCCGTTTTCTCCGTACTCGCTCACGTAGGGTAGCCAGGACGCTAATGTAGTAATGCTTATTCACTGTTTGTCCCTCTGGTACCCAATCAATGTGCACAATCCCTTTGATGTCAAAAAAAAAAAAGCAGTCATCATTGCCTTGAATTTCGATTTTGACATTCGTGCTTTTTTTTGTCGTGGAGAACCAGGAGTCTTCCAATGCATCGATTGGCGTTTAGTTTCGGGATCGTAAGTAAAAAACCACGATTCATCGCAAGTAATAACATTTTGTAAGAAGGTGGGATCACTTTCAATGTTTTCCAGGATGTCAGAACAAATCATTCTTCGGCGTTCCTTCTGTTCAATTGTGAGACACTTTGGAACCATTTTTGAACACACTTTGTTCATGTTGAAACTTTCATCAAGAATCTGCCTAACACTTTCCTTGTCAACTCCTGTTAACTCAGACACTGCTCTGATCTTGTCGGTCAAGTTCACAGATTTTTTCAATGTTTGCATCAGTTTTTGCTGACAATGGTCTGCCAGTGCGAGTGTCATCACTGGTGTCTTCGCGGCCATCTTTAAATCGTTTAAACCACTCAAACACTTGTGTTCGCGATAAACAATCATCGCCGTACACTTGTAACATTACAAACGTTTCACTTGCAGATTTTCCTAGTTTGAAACAAAATTTGATGTTAACACGCTGTTCTTTCTGTACACTCAACATTTTCCGACGCACAGACAAAACGTCATCTACTTAAAACAGACGCCACGGGCAGAGTGAGTGCAGGAGGCAGATGAAACTCGAGCAGTAGGCGGAGCGAGAGTCACGTGACAGGCCACGCGACTTTCAGCCTTATTGCATTCGTTTTATTGTTTCACCAGTACTAGTCCGGTTTTTTTCTAGCCACACCTCGTACATGACGTCCGATGAGACGACCGACCGAACGACCAACCAACGGTTGTTCCCGCTCGTCTCCTTCCGTGGGATAGTGCATGTGTGTCGCCAGCGGTCGGCGAGTACTGGCTGCCCGGACCTCTTGGCGCTCCGTCCCAACTCAATTCCCGACACATGACGAGCCGGAAATACTAGCGGTTGCTTCAAAGATAACACGATAGTGCTCTTATCGTTACGCGCTGCTGCTGCCACTCACGGTGTAAGACGTCGTGGTTTCCTGACCTTCATTGCTTACGTATTCTGCCCTCACAATCATATTCCGCAAATCAAGACACTTCATTCGAACCCAAACACCATAAGATAAAGTCAATGTTGTATGAATTCATGTAAACGATATGCAAATAACAAGTAAGCACACTGTGGTTGAAATACTCCAGGCTGGTGTACACACATACATTCCAGACACAACGGTCACAGGAGCCTTTAGTTCGAGAGAGGCAGACCACACGCCAGGGGGCCGGTCCCTTCAGAGGACGACCCAACCTATCTATGTCGGCCAGTGACTGCCCATAGAGTAGACAGTGGTTGCTCGAGTGAAAGGAGGAACGACCCCGTGTTAGGCTTAAAAGCAAATTCCGCTACATTGTGTGGGAGCGGCTAGCCTACGCATTTTCATGCACTTCCAGAGATTTTCACAGGGAGACAGCAAACGCCAAATGCCAATGCTACGGATTTCCGGATTGGTCGCCTTAAACGAAACGTCATTCTCCCGTTTTAGAAGAGCAATGCTGATTGGCAGACGATATTTCTAACGCCTTGAGCTGAAGGAGTAATGGAAGAGACTGCAAGATACACCCCTTCACGTCTGGCATGGAGAGGGCCTGTTCCGTTGTCGCTCTTGGAGCGAGAACACGTAATGAGAGCGTGTGCATGTACTCAAAGAGCGAGGAACAAGTCTCTCCTCAGTGCTTTACTGGAAGAGCACCTCTGTCGAGAGCGTATCGGAGTGTGACTCTATATTGAGTTCTTGCGATTAAGCGTTGTTCACTGTGTTAGCCGACACTTATTGTGCGGTGTGAACGAAGAGAGTTATAGTTAAACGCCTGCGAGCGAATATTTGAGTGGCATCGCGGTGGACTGATTATCTGACCGGTGTACCACACCAATAGTTAGACTAGAGGCGAATAGGAGTCCTTGACTTCATCAAGGCGTAGGGATAGTTTGATTGGCAAAGGTCAATCCAGATAGAACGAGAGTTATCTTATTTGTCAGCAGCGAACGGCGCAGACAGCAGTCATCGCAGCTTACGTTATTGTGCGCTACAGCTATTGCGAGCCCCATATTTCCTCCACAACAGTACCATTCACTGGATTTCACACACGACAGTCTCGACCGTACCTAGCAACATTCTAATGGATAATTATTCAAGTTCAGTAGGCGTGGCTCTCAGCCATTCTGCCAAGTTAATAACAATCTTAATCTTTGTATAGAAATTTCATTAACGAATCCTATCCTTGAGAGGTAACTTCACATTCCGAAAAGAACCAGGATATAACTTGTTCAATTCATAACTGAAAGTGCCATTGTTATTTCTCAGAATATTTGCAATATAAATAATGATTTTCGTTAGTTTCATGTTTTTCTTACTCTAACTTGCACTACTCCAGTACCCAAGTATCTCACTAGTGACGTAAGAAATTTTGTGAACTTTTGTGTCATTTCCTTACAGCAGACGACTCCAGAAGATATTTATTGCTGGAAGTTTTTCATGCATTTCTCTTTAGAACGTTAGGAGCGTCTGTCTGACTTCTGTAGTAGTGTGGGGGTGGACATTGCATCTTGCAGGAGCCACAGGTTAAAGTGTACATCTCAGATTAATCCGTTGCGCAGAATAACAGAATAGCAACCCCATCGCACACAACGGGCAGGCAAGGCAGCAACTTCGTGACGCCAGTAAATCGAATAAGAAACGAAGCGACAGTTCCGTAAAGACAAGGTGTCAAGCAAGAAACGGCATGAAGACGGGACGCGCACGGCTCATTAACTAATACAGAGATCAATTAACAGTAATATTTTGTTGTATTCCTGTTATTTTCTGATAACTTGTCTACTCAGTGCCTTCTCCGTGAGCATCCAGCGATGCTGCATTATTCAGTTATTGTGTCATTCCAAGAACTTCGTGGTCTCTCAAACTATGTCTGCCAGGTGGTTTCCATTCAAAAATTTTCTTTGGCCTTGCATCAATGATCTGGCATTTTCAACGCATGATCATAGTAGAAGTATTACTAGCATTACAACTGCAAATACCGATGACTAATGTAAGAGACGTCTTGCAACTTGAAGAGGGCTATTATCTGGCCTAATTCGGTCGTAGTTAATTATATATGTTATACAGACATGAAAAAAGGCTTTGCATTACTTGCTCTTTACTGTTATTTTCAACTGCGATCATTCTCCTCAAGAACACCGCTAATAGTCGACCAAAATGTTTATGCGTTCACTGCAGTTACCGACATAACACATGCCAACTACGTCGTCGCTGTGATCTTGTGATATGAAGCCGGCCGGTGTGGCCGTGCGGTTCTACGCGCGTCAGTTTGGAACCGCGTGACCACTACGGTCGCAGGTTCGAATCCTGCCTCGGGCATGGATGTGTGTGATGTCCTTAGGTTAGTTCTAGGGGACTGATGACCTCAGTAGTTACGTCCCATAGTGCTCAGAGCCATTTGTGATATGAAATGAAAGGTTAGATTTTATTATTGAAATTTCTCATAATTAGAGATAAGGAGGGTGTTATGTGTGTGGAAATCCGTTGTTACACGGAGTGCTTTTTCATACCTATACCGAATTTGCTACATACTGTCCATAATTATATCAACGTGGCGTGTGTGTTACAGCGGTAATGGTATAACGACAAGATTTTAAACTTCACAATAGGACATTCTTAACTGTTGAAATTGGTCATCATGAATATATAATACTGAATGCGATCTTGTCTATTAAAGTTTCTTCTAATTTAGATTTTTAATATGTAATAATTATCAGTACGCACACACTTTCAATTTCGAAATACACTTGCTCGGTCTGGCTATCAGCTGACATTTTTAACCCAAGAGGCTCAGGCATTATTTCCTCCCTTCGGATATCTGGTCAGGAACTATTGTGGATTTCATATTTGAGTCATTCAAGCTCAAGCAATTCATATTTGTACCAGCCATAATGTATTCAGGCGTTTTGCAGTTTTCGATGCGTACAGGAACAGAGTTCAGAATTATTCCTTGTATGCATCTACATCTGAATGCGACCTTATAGTGTGTAGTAGACTGTACGTCTGGTACTAATAAGATTCCTTGTACCGGCTGTGTATAATGTGAAGTGAAACTCACTATGATCTCCAGTTTCTTTGATATTCTCGTACTGGTTCTGGAACGAGATGTATGTAGGACGAAGAGCTGTTCTCTTAAAAACTGCGCTCTGAATACCATCTGGTCAGTGTCTCTGAATGACGAGCAGCTCTCAGTCTTCGGTCAAACGAGTGTTTTTGTGAAATAATTCTGCTAGTTGCTACCTACCTCCCGAGTAGGTAGAAACAATAGCTCGGATTTATTTTCGGAATCCCCGTTCGCAACAATCTCTTACAAATCCGTTTCGCTAGATACGTTTAAATGTAGACAGCCTATTCTATTCACGATAACATGATCAGCTAATTTCCCCGTTGACAATCTCCAAGCGCTGTAAACTTGCTAACTACATAAAGATGCCTCAGAGCTTAGTAGTTAAACCAATTTCGTTCTTTAGTATCTTGCAAGAGACCCTTTAAGAATTTTCTTTGGACGGATGCAGATCGGTTCGGTCTCTTTAGAGAAGTCACCCGTATTTGCTGTCTGACGTATCTCTGCCGGGGAAACCGAGAGGGCGTTATTTGCTGAGCAGATCCCCAGTAGAGCAACACGACTCTTGCTTCCAGTTTCCCCTTTCAACAGCCGCGGGTCCGTGGTAAACACAGGGTAGTCCTTGCACTGTAACACAGAACGCACCACACCAGCCGCGCATCAAACCGACTCTCAAGGACGCCTGCACGTCACAAAGGTCATTGCGCAACCGATACCAAATTATGCTCCTCCATCAGGCCTACGTTTATTGTTGGCTGCTCTCGCGTCTCCAGTGAACCAACCATCTTTCTTACATATTATGTCACACAGCGTCTGATGTGTGCCATCTTTCTTACATATTATGTCACACAACGTCTGATATGTGCTGATTTTTAAGTGAATTCCATGTACGGTTGACGAAAATTTAATGTTCAGTCGATGTCGCAGAAATACTTGCTCTGATTTGTTGCTTTACATTATTTTGCAATCAGTGTTCAAAGAGAATTTACGCACTTTTTTGAAAGCTGCAAGCTACGTACCCGGCATTTCCCTGGGATGTTTTTATATTAGGCCATATCTCTCCCCACTATCTATGTCCTCTTCTTCCTCCTCTCTGTCCATTTCCCTCTCCCCTTCTTACTACCCATCTCCCTCTTCCCCTCTCTTTCTGCCACCTCTTCCTCCTTCCTTCCCTCTCCACATTATCTAAACTTAACTCAGTCCCAGCTCTCTTCGGAAGGTGCATCGGTATCTACCGACCGACCTATGTGTCATCATGAGGCGGTTGACGTCACTGATGCCGATATTGGGGGCACGTGGTGAGCACGCTGTTCTTCCGGCTATCGTCGGATTTCCTGGCCGGAGCCAGTCAAGTAGTTCCTCAACAGGACTGACAAAGGCTGAGCGCGGCCCTCTTGCCAACAGTGCTCCTCCGCAGACACGGACGGTCTGCCATCCAAATGCAAGCCATGCCAAACAGCGCTTAAATTCGATGATTTGACGGAAACTCGTGTTAACACTGCGGCTGAGTAGTTGGCCTCCACGTTAACAAATGGTTCGAATGGCTCTAATCAGTATGAGACTTAACATCTGAGGTTATCAGTCCACTAGACTTAGAACTACTGAAACCTGACTAACCTAAGGACACCACACACATCCAAGCCCGAGGCAGGATTCGAACCTGCGACCGTAGCAGCAGCGCGGTTCCGGACTGAAGCGCCCAGAACCGCTCGGCCACAGCGGCCGGCCCACGTTAACACCCCCACAGGTAGTTAGCCCCATAATATTTATTTCCAGATGGTAAATAATTTGTGTACCAAATTTGGTTGATATCCATATTGGGATTTAGGAGATTTTATCCGTTTCTTTGCTCGCAGACACACATATTTCACGTACATTTAATAGACATGGTATTCATTTTAACTGAAGACATTGAAACATTTCGAAAACTAGACATAGTGAAAAAAAACCTACAGCTCTCATTTTTCCCGAGGGGGACATCCAATGCCCCCACCCCGCCCCTTGAGTGGGTGACTGGGGGAAACATTGGAATCTTCGATGGAAACCTATGTTTTTTACTGCATACCTCCCATCGGCTCAGATTGCATTAGAACCGGAGGAATAGAAATTGTTTCAGAAACGTGATTTGACATGCTACTCAATGGCTCTTGAATATCCAATGACATGTGGGACTCCATCTCGATGCTGCGAGGATAGAATAGGCCAGTACATCATTAACTTCTAGTTTCCATTCGCAACGGTGTGTTCCTCCGACATATAGAACAGGGCCCAATCGAAGAGCTACTGCAGTCGGGCCTGAGGCGAACGGTACGCTAGTTTTATAATTAGAGCTTCTGTTCAAACGTAGTACCTCCTACTTCAGTACACTTAGTGATCCGCTTTTCAAATGGCCGAACACAGGACAGAAGCATATCTGAAGGAATGTCAGCACTAGCGTTTCTGATGCTGTTGGTCATGTCTTCACCGCCTGTTGTCACTTACTGGTACACGTTATCTTTTACATGACCCCTTAGAAAGATATCCGGTGACTTCAAATCCGGTGAGCTATCGGCCCAACTATTAGGTCCATCTCTACCGATCCACCGACCTGCGTGAATACGGTCTAATATATCTCGAGCTGAGAAAGCGTCATGCTCACACCACATACGTTGTCGAACGTCCAGGGCAACATTCTGCAGTAATAACTGTAATTCCTGTTCCAAAAACGTTCCATTTTCGCATGCATTTAACGTGCCGTCGATAAAATTTGGGCCAATCGAACAAGCACGTTGATGTTGAACTTGCCGTAACCAGTGGGTATTGTCTACACCCTATTGATGCATGTTAAGTCGATTAACGCTAGCATGGTTTGCATATAGGCACATCAATAAATAGTATCCGGCAAAGAACGTAGGGGTCGTTTGCATTTGTTGTCGTGCCTCTTCACAAAACACTATCCGGTTGTGGGAATCGGTGCCATGAAGTTTTTAATGCAGTGACAAGGATGGATGACGCAGCGTCGTGACAGTACTACCGCGGTTTAACTGCCTGGCGCTAATTCGTAGGTTGTGGTGTACTGCCGCTAGTACAGTTATTTCATTAGCCTCTCCTGTAACGCGTTTGCTTCTTTCATTTTGCCGCTCTGTACGCTGCCATCAGACATAAAGGCGTTCACAACCTTGTAAAAGAACAAACGAGAGCGGCCTTTCTCTGGAAAAATCACGGCGTATAAGGCAGCAATAGCATCAAAATTTCTCCTATATTCTCTGTAAATCAGTTTACAGGTGGTTCCAGCATTCATAGTCCGCTTCTGTTCTCCAAACCCTAGGTAAATATGCAAGCAATAAACAATGCGCAAGTATTGTAATGTTTGGAGCCGCAGATTGTTCTATGTCTGCACGATACGTGAGCTCCGGTGCAGCGTACTGCCGCCTGTTATGATACGTCGTACTTCCCTACACGGCCACAGTGGTGCATCGAATAGATCCCTGTTCTACACGTCGCAGGAATACAACATTAAGAATTCGGTTTCCATTTCGAAGTTTCGAAATATTTTCCTGTCCTACCCTCACAGCAAGAAGGTGGCGTCACACGTGCTATTGCCGGCCGGAGTGGCCGTGCGGTTCTAGGCGCTACAGTCTGGAACCGAGCGACCGCAACGGTCGCAGGTTGGAATCCTGCCTCGGGCATGGATGTGTGTGATGTCCATAGGTCAGTTAGGTTTAATTAGTCCTAAGTTCTAGACGACTGATGACCTCAGAAGTTAAGTCGCATAGTGCTCAGAGCCATTTTACGTGCTATTGGATATTCAAGGACAATTGAGTAGCATGCTATTAATTACGATTGCGTACCCATTTATATTAGTCAGATTACAGTGCCATCTGTGGAGAAGAGAGGAAAATGCGTGAGGAGAAATGTATTTCTTCGTAGAATCGCAATCTTCAATAAAAAAAAATGGTGATTCCGGTGAAGATTTCAAAGCTGCCCCCCGCCACACATGGACGGGGTGGGGTGGCTGGTCGAGTGTGGTATCATTGGATGTCGCTCCCCCCCCACGCCCTGAAACAAACTCATTGGAATTTAACATTTTTTGACACAATGTGTAGGTTTCTAAATATTTCAATAGCTTCAGTTACAATGAACACTGTATTTCACATACATTTGTACACATATTTCACCTGTTTCTCTAGGGAATGTAGCCCTTCAGTTTCTTTTACAAACACCCTATGTTTATGACAATATCTGGCGAACAAAATGCCGTACAATGATATAATTTTGTACGTACATTCAGCGGTATATGTGAATACTGTCTACGAAATGTGTTGCGAGTAGAGTTTGTAGCAAAAATGTGATAAATTTAAACATGATGCCTGATACGGCAGTTTTTCACACATCTCAATGCTCTGACGTCTCCTGAACTACGTGTAACACGATGCACCTACAGTCTCTGACGTAACTGTATACAGCATGTAGAATGTGTCGCGAATACAGTTAGTAGAGATGAAGTAATAAATTAAAACGTCATGCTCATGCGACGGTTTTAGTGCATTAACCGCGAAAATTTAGTAAGCGATAATTTTTTTTTTCCTTTCATCATTTTGTGGGGGTTGTCAGCAAGAAAAATATTGGTAAAGGTTTGATATTATGTGTAAAGGTTCGTTGCAAGTCACTGAGTACTCTCATTCTCAAATACTGGATGAATAATTTCTTGGTATTCGCACGTAATGAGCTAAATTAGGTTTCCACCCCTACCCCTTTTAGAGACGGTTCTTATCCCAACTGCAATTCTTTCCAGATAGATAGGTGTGTACCGAGTCGGTTTGAAGCCCGTTCAGGAGGAGGTGTGGATCACACATCGAAGCAGTTGGAACTGTTCAAGAACGGAACCGCTCCTCTAAACTCTCCTCCGATCCTGAATTAAATCTGTACGGCAAGTGGTTCTTGTGGAAATTTACATCCTAACATTAGATTTAAAAAATCATTGTGACAGAAGCATAGAATGTTGAGCGTAGTACCGAGATAAGTTAACAGAAAGCGGGCCTAGTGGTCTAGCAACGAAGGACGTGCTCGGTAATCGAATAACTGTCGGAACTCTTAAATTTTCAGTCTGCCTCTAAACTACCTTTCACCAGTCACTACGGTCAACATGTGATTCAGATTCCACGTTAAACTGTAGGTATCCTTTTATCAGTTGGATAAAACTTCTTGCCTGAGTACCTAAAATATACATCTATTTCTAGATAAAAGTTACATACAAGGAAATCAAGAAATGTGCAGTAGCTGGACGAGAAAAATAAACATTTCAACTAAACTCGTTCTCAAAATTTGTCACGTTAGTATTCCATCTTCTCCCTGCATTCTGCGTAATAATTGATTTGAAATTTCTGGAGTTCTATGGTGGTCTTTATTTATTATTTCTTGATTTCCACTTCTTTCAGTCTGGAAGGCTTGCATGTCATATATATTATAAGGTAAAAAAGATCGGAAGATGTCGCTTCATAGCCGGGACTAGCGATAAACGTATTTAAAATAGCTATTTCTGGAGATATAAATTGGTTTTAATTTCAATTAATGACCGTTATAGCTCTCAACTTTCAGAATTTCATCTCACATGTGCCTCATATTTACTAGTAAGAGGCTTCAAAGTAAAGCATTTTGTTAACCCTTTCCCAAGATATTCGTGAGACGTTTCTGGCGAATGTGAATATGATTCCTTCATGATGACTTTGATCGACTTTCTCTATTACAATGTCAAAATAAGTTCAAAGTGTTTGTTCAAATGGTTCAAATGGCTCTGAGCACTGTGAGACTTAACATCTGAGGTCATCACTCCCCTATAACTTAGAACAACTTAAACCTAACTAACCTAAGGACATCACACACACCCATGCCCGAGGCAGGATTCGAACCTGCGACCGTAGTGGTCGCGCGGCACTAGACTGAAATGCCTAGAACCGCTCGGCCACACAGGTCGGCATTAAATGTTTATAATTATGACATCATTTGTCATTATTACCTCAGTATCAATGGACGCTTTTCTTATGAGACTTACTTCGCAAACGTTGCAAACTCACTCCAAACGACTTCCAGTCTCTTTTGACTGACAATTGGCTCGAAAACGTTATTAAAGTTTGTATACATGCATACTCTTTCACTGCAGTTGTCATCTTCAGTTAAATGTTTCCCGGTATACGTCCACGTTATCACCTTGTTCCTCAAACCAAGGTTTCTGCCACTGTTGCAACTGTGTGAAACATTTATTTTTTAAACACCATGACGAAATGATCACTTGAATGGGAACGTAGTATCGCAAATATACAACAAGGCTAGGACTCACTTGTAAAAAAGTGTGTTTAATTCTTCAAAATCCTAAAAATGTCTGCGATTAAGAAACTGTATATATTTGAAGAGACAGAAATAAATCATCCAACGAGTTGTAAGCCAAAGGTTTATTTAGGCCTTGATCTAAGTTTCGTTACTTGTAACAAATATCTTCTTCAGAAGTAGTGAGTTCTAGAAATGAATATAAACGGTTACATACAATTTTTACATACGTAACAAAATATTACTAATAAATAAATATTTGTGAGGTAGACATACTCACTTGTTACATCACAAGATGGTAAACTACATTAGTTGAAGCCGAGCAGTTCTTTTCTTATATAAAATGGACATAAAATTGATAAGCATCTCGTGCCATGGCTTAAGATAGCATCCAGATTACACTCAGAGTACGTCAGCTAGTTACAATATATGACATAGCTCCATTGAGCAATACTAAACAGTCCTCCAAATTAGTACGTTCAGTCAACGATTTAACAATTGCAAATTTCAGGGAAAGCCTACAGCAGTTAGACTGGGATGACGTGTACCGTGAACCTGATGTCAATTTAAAATATAATTTATTTCATGACATTTTTGTAAATGCATTTGAAAACTGCTTCCCCAAGAAAAGAGTTAAATATACTCATAAGAAACCTTGTAACAAACCATGGCTTACTAAGGGTATAAAAATATCTTGTAACCGGAAAAGGGAAATGTATCTGACAGCAAGAAAGAGTAGTGACCCAGAGACTATCAATTATTATAAAAACTACTGTGTTATATTAAGAAAAGTTATTAAAAAATCCAGAAGTATGTGTACCATGTCTGAAATCAGCAACTCTGATAATAAAATTAAAACAATTTGGAATATTATTAAAAGAGAAACAGTTCAACCAAGAGCACAGGAAGACAGTATTACCATCAGATTGAATGAAAACTTTATGAACAAAAAGTCAGAAGTTGAAAATATTTTTAATAATCACTTTCTAAATCTTGTGGATATAGTAGGATCCAGGTGTTCATTAGAAGATGCTAGGCTGGTAATGGAAGAGGCCATACCTATGCAATTTGATATAATTGAAATCTCACCTACTTCTCCCTCTGAAATTAGGAAAATAATAAACTTGCTTAAAAGCAAAAACTCACATGGAATTGATGGCATTTCCAGCAAAATCCTAAAAGCTTGTTCTCAACAGATAAGTAAGATTCTCAGCCACCTGTGTAATAGCTCTCTGGAACAGGGCATTTTCCCTGATAGACTGAAATATGCTATTGTTATACCTTTGCATAAAAAGGGGGATAGATCTGATGTCAACATTTACCATCCAATCTCCCTTCTAACAGCTTTATCCACAATTTTGAGAAAGTAATGTATTCAAGAGTAGCTTCACATATCTGTAAAAATGAAGTACTAACAAAATGTCAGTTTGGTTTCCAGAAAGGTTTTTCAACAGAAAATGCCATATATGCTTTCACCAATCAAATTTTGAATGATCTGAATAACCGAACACCACCCATTGGGATTTTTTGTGATCTCTCAAAGGCTTTTGATTGTGTAAATCAAGACATTCTGCTAGACAAGCTCAAGTATTGTGGCACGAATGGGACATTGCACAAATGGTTTAATTCGTACCTAACTGGAAGAGTGCAGAAAGTTGAAATAAGGAGTTCATATAATATGCAAATATCAGCACATTCCTCAAACTGGGGAACTATCAAGAATGGGGTTCCACAAGTGTCGGTCTTGGGTCCTTTGTTGTTCTTAATATATATTAATGACTTGCCATTCTATATTCATGAAGAGGCAAAGTTAGTTCTCTTTGCTGATGATAAAAGTATAGTAATCATACCTGACAAACAAGAATTAACTGATGAAATTGTCAATACTGTCTTTCAGAAAATTACTAAGTGTTTCCTTGTAAACGGACTCTCCCTGAATTTTGATAAGACATAGTACATACAGTTCCTTACAGTGAACGGTATGACGCCATTAATAAAAATAGACCTTAATCAGAAGCATATAGCTAAGGTAGAATATTCCAAATTTTTAGGTGTGTCCATTGATGAGAGATTAAATTGGAAGAAACACATTGATGATCTGCTGAAACGTTTGAGTTCAGCTACTTATGCAATAAGGGTCATTGCAAATTTTGGTGATAAACATCTTAGTAAATTAGCTTACTACGCCTATTTTCACTCATTGCTTTCATATGGCATCATATTTTGGGGTAATTCATCACTGAGGAATAAAGTATTTATTGCACAAAAGCGTGTAATCAGAACAATAGCTGGAGTCCGCCCAAGATCATCCTGTAGACATTTATTTAAGGATCTAGGGATACTCACAGTAGCTTCTCAGTATATATACTCTCTTATGAAATTTGTTATTAACAACCAAACCCAATTCAAAAGTAATAGCAGTGTGCATAACTACAATACTAGGAGAAAGGATGATCTTCACTATTCAAGATTAAATCTAACTTTGGCGCAGAAAGGGGTGAGTTGTACTGCCACTAAAGTCTTTGGTCACTTACCAAATAGTATCAGAAGTCTCACAGATAACCAACAAGTATTTAAGAAGAAATTAAAAGAATTTCTGAATGACCACCCCTTCTACTCCATAGAGGAATTTTTAGATATAAATTAAGAAAAAAAAGAAAAAAAAACAAACAAAAAAATTATAAAAAAATAAAAATATAAATAAATAAAAAACAAAAAAAATAAAAAGTTTTTATATTAACTTTAGTATGTTGTTAAATTAACTTCATTATGTCATGTATTGGAAAATTTGACTCTTTCCACATCATTACGAAATATCGTATTCATGATCCATGGAACTAGTATTAATCAAATCTAATCTAATCCAATAAGAATAAATGCACAAATGTACTCACCCACTGGTAAAGGCTCTAGTCTACAACAAATTATAACAGGAATTCAAAGAATAAAATATTTGCATAACATAGGGATTCAAAACCCCAGAGGAAAGGGCCAACTGTTCAAACGTACAGGCCCGAGCGATAAGGAATATTTGGGATGCAGACAGCACTAAATACATGCGCGTAAGAACTACGCGTTACTTGTTTAAGTAACAGCTTTTACATTAAAGTAAGAATGAAAATATCTTCTACAAGGTTGCTAATAAAGCAATAAATTTAGCAGCAGTAGTCTTTATCAGTATGTTTCTGAAAATGGTGTGGGGAAACTGGCATTGCTAAAGCACGATTTATTGCTGAACGTAAAAACGCCCATTCTCATAAAGTTAGCGTTTTCTCATTCAATAGTAAATCGTGCATTAACAACGCCACCTTCTCCGTATCATTTTCAACAAATTAAGCAAATTATGACTATTACTAGCAGCAATTAATATAAAGAAGACATAGTCAACCAGATACTTAGTAGCGAAAGGGCAAAAACAATTTTCAACATTAGGTGACAAAAAACTAAATAGTAATCAAGAGGGAAATGGCAAGTTCATTTCGATAACATTTTTGGGTAATATGTCCTCCAGAATTGTCCGTCTTCTGACTAGAAAATACGGTTGTAAAATCACCTTCTCCTCTAACAGTAGTTTGAAGAAAAATTAAGTACACACATTAAAAACTGGCCAAAGCCCTTTCACAAATGCTGTTACTGAACTAAAGTGAGGCGGAGGTCTTACGCGCATGTATTTCGCGCTCTCTGGATCCCACTGTTTCCTTATCGCTTGAGCCTGCAGCTTTGAACAGTTGGATTTTATGTTATGAAAATCTTTTATTCTTCGAATTACTGTTATAATCTAATGTAGACAAGATTGTTTACAAGTGGTTGAGCACATCTGTGCATTTAGTCTGACGCACTCTGAGTGTAATGTGGCTGCTGTCTTAAACCATGGCATGCGATGCTTCTGGTTTTTATATCAATTTTATGTACGAGACGAACCGATTGGATTCAGCTAATTTAAGTTATCATAAGTGATGTAAAAAGTAAGTACATTTACCTCACAAATATTTACACTAAAGCTCCAAAGAAACTGGTGTAGGCATTCATGTTCAAATGCAGGGATATGTAAACAGGCACAATACAAGACTGCGGTCGGAGAAGCCTATATAAGGCAACAACTGTCTGGCGCCGTTGTTAGATAGGTTACTGCTGCTACAGTGGTAGGTTGTCAAGGTTTAAGAGAGTTTAAACGTGGTGTTATAGTCGGCGCACGAGCGATGGGACACAGCATCCTCAAAGTAACGATGAAGTGGGGGTTTCCGGTACGATCATCTCATGACTGTACCGTGAATATCAGAAATCTGGTAAAACATGAGATCTCCGACATCACTTTGGAAGGAAAAGGATCCTGCAAGAGCGGGACCAAAGACGACTGAAGAGAATCGTTCAACCAGACAGAAGTGCAACTTTTCTCAAATTCCTGCAGATTTCAATGCTTGGCATTCAACAAATGTCAGCTGCGCACCATTCAACGAAACATCTAGGACATGGGCTTCCGGAGCCAAAGGTCCACTCGTGACTGCACGACACAAAGCTTTACACCTCACTTGGGCCGGTCAACATTGTTATTGGACTGTTGATGGCTGGAAACATGTCGCCTGGTCAGGCGAGTCCCGTTTCAAATTATATCGAGCGGATGGACGTGTACGAATATGGAGATAACTCATGAATCTATGGACCCTGCATGTCAGCAGAATACTGTTCCAGCAGGTGCTGGCTCTGTAATGGTTCGGGGCGTGTTCAATTGGAATGATATGGGATACCTGCTACGGCCAGATACGACTCTGACAGGTGAGACTTACATAAGCATTCTGTCTGACCAATTGCACCCATTCAAGTCCATTGCGCATTCCGACGGACTTGAGCAATTCCAGCATAACAATGCGACACCTCACAGCATCACGAACGCTGCGGAGTGATTCTAGGAACAATCGTGTGAGTTTAAACACTTCCGCTTGCCAGACACCTCCCCAGGTGTGAACATTATTGAGCATATCTGGGATGCCTTGCAACGTGCTGTTCAGAAGATATCTCCACCCACTCGTACTCTTATGGATTCATGGACAGCCCTACGGGATTCATGGTGTCAGTTCCCTCCAGCGCTACTTCAGACATTAGTCGAGTACATGCCACGACGTGCAGCGGCACTTCTGCGTGCATGCGAGAACCCTGCGCTATGTTGGGCAGTTTCTTTGGCTCTTCAGTGTATTTATTACTAATATTTAGTTGTCCAGGTAAAAATAGTGCATTACCGTTTATATACATTTTTAGGGCTCACTCCCTCTGAAGAATGTATTTTTAAAAACAGGCTTTGCAACTGATTGGTTGATTTTTTTCAACCTGTTTGTATATTGAGTAAAAATTTCTCGGTGTACATGCCGCGTCAAATCAGGATAAATCTCCGAGCTTTCGACCACTACCTCCATGGTCGTCGTCAGGGCTAAAACTGACTGTCGTGAACTAGCGAGGTTCCCACTTTTATATGCAAAGGACGGCTTCTTATTGGCTGGAATACGTCAGCGATATGGCGCGTAGCGAAGTGGTGCCCTCTACTTCCATAGATGTAGTTGCTATCCCGCGTTGCTTGCTGCGCCATCCCTTAAATCAGGAGGTAAAGTGCGAGAGGTTTTTCTCAGCGATTTTTCTTTATCCAGTGCACTCTTCCAAGTGTTGCTAAGTGCATAGCCGTTGTCTCTATTAAAGTTATTATCGCTAAGCCTAATTTCGACTGCTTCCCGGATCACAGAGTCCCAGTAATTCGATGTGTGGGCTATTACTCTGGTTTCTTCAAATAAAATCTTATGCTTGTTAAGCAGGCTATGTTCAGCCACCGCTGATTTTTCCAAATACCTGTATTTCAGGTGACGTTGGTGCTCGATGCAGCGGTCGGCAACGGTTCTTACAGACTGGCCCACGTAATTCTTGCCGCATTCGCAAGGATTAGTATAAATTCCCGGCACTCTTAAGCCGAGACTATCTTTGACTGGTCTCAACATTTCCTTAATTTTCCTAGAGACAACGGCTATGCACTTAGCAACACTTGGAAGAGTGCACTGGATAAAGAAAAATCGCTGAGAAAACTTCTCGCACTTTACCTCCTGATTTAAGGGATGGCGCTGCAGGCAACGCGGGATAGCAACTACATCTATGGAAGTAGAGGGCACCACTTCGCTACGCGCCATATCGCTGACGTATTCCAGCCAATAAGAAGCCGTCCTTTGCATATAAAAGTGGGAACCTCGCTAGTTCACGACAGTCAGTTTTAGCCCTGACGACGACCATGGAGGTAGTGGTCGAAAGCTCGGAGATATATCCTGATTTGACGCGGCATGTACACCGAGAAATTTTTACTCAGGAAATACGTCGCGAAAGACTTCGTAGCCATATTAGTTTCCTCTACGGGGAGGGCATAGCGCGCAGCGTTCGTCACCTGGAGAAGCTGCGCCTGAAACAGTCTCAGTTGCTGAGCAATCTGGCTTTTTTACAACGCTGTCGTGACAAGGAGGTAGTACCGAAGTTTGCAGTCGTCAAACACCACATCAGAAGCGCTGCAGTAAACAGAATTTTACGAAAGACCAGCCATGCTATTGTGAAGGAGAGGATACGTCATACCAGGTATGAACTAGACATGAACGCTCGCCTGTTATTTAGTTGCCATTTATTTCTGGCCGAAGTCCTCTCACCATTGGACTGGGAATGGGTGGATATGACTTTGGCGGCACACCAACGAGCCAATTTAAGCACGACTACGGCGAAACAGGCCGATAAATTTGAGCGGCTTAACCGTGATCAAGCAACTACTGGGTCCAACGGCATTCACCGCACTGTTATCAACTTCTCTGACAAGGAACTTGATGAAGCTACCATCTCGGCTCTCAGTAAAGGATTGAACTTTGCCCCAGCTCCACGTAAGTTACTGGTGGTTGAGATCATTAGTGGAGTGGAACAAGCAGTTCGTCATCTTCCTCAAGAAGCAGCGGATGACGTAAGGCTTGCTACTAGCCGGATTTTAGCGACATCCAAGCCGCCTAAGTCAAACATCAGCAGAGAGGAGAGACAAGGACTGAAATTGTAGCAGAAGGATGAAGATCTAGTTGTTTTACCTGCTGACAAGGGGAACGCCACGGTAATCCTCAATGCTACAGATTACCATAAGAAAGTTGGATTATTACTGGAGGACAGCACATACCGGGTTCTCAGACGGGATCCCACATCGGCGCTCAGCAGGAAGACAAGGGAGCTACTAAAAAACTCTGGCCTCTCCGACGAACTGGTGAAGAACTTACGGCCGAGAGCACCTAGGCCACCAAGACTGTACGGTTTGCCAAAGGTTCATAAGGAGAACGTCCCGTTGAGACCGATTGTTAGCGCTATTGGCTCTCCTACGTACAAGCTTGCAAAGCACTTAACTAAACTGTTGGCGCCTATAGTTGGTCACTGCCCACATCATATTAAAAATTCAAAAATGTTTGTTGATATCATAAAACAGATGAAGATAGGCCCAAGTGATATCATGGTCAGCCTCGACGTGGTTTCTCTGTTCACCAAAGTACCTGTGGATGACACATTACAATTGTTGTCTGCTCATTTCTCCTCAAAAATTTTGAAGTTGTTCCGGCATACCTTGACGACCACTTATTTTTTATACAGTGGAAACTATTATGAAATGACGGATGGAACAGCCATGGGTTCGCCACTGTCACCAGCAATAGCGAATTTTTTCATGGAGGACTTTGAAGAACGAGCCCTGAGCAGTGCACACCTCCGCCCATCATGCTTCTACAGATACGTCGACGATACTTTTTTAATCTGGCCACACGGCAGCGACACGCTACAGCAGTTCGTCGAACATCTGAATGGTGTACATCCAAACATAAAATTTACATTGGAGGTAGAGAAGGAAGGGAAGTTACCTTTTTTAGATGTGGTGGTAGAGCGAAAGCCGGATGGACGACTGGGCCATTCTGTGTACAGGAAGCCAACCCATACAGACTTATATCTGCATAGCCATAGCTTCCATCATCCGTCTCAGAAGAGAGCTATGCTGAATACTTTAGTACACAGAGCCAGGACTATTTCCGACAAGGACCACCTCGGTCCCGAGATCAACCATTTGACGACTGTTTTCAAGAGGAATGGTTATTCTGCCGGTGGAATTAAATCAGTATTGTCCAAGAAAGTAAGACACGATGCCGGCCACATACAAGAAGAGGACCAACACTTAGCGCGGCTTCCTTTTTGCGGTGCTACAACGAGCAAGATAGCCAGAGTCCTGAAGAGGCAAGGAATAAAACCAGTTTTCCGACCACCTAGGAAAATTAAGGAAATGTTGAGACCAGTCAAAGATAGTCTCGGCTTAAGAGTGCCGGGAATTTATACTATTCCTTGCGAATGCGGCAAGAATTACTTGGGCCAGTCTGTAAGAACCGTTGCCGGCCGCTGCATCGAGCACCAACGTCACCTGAAATACAGGTATTTGGAAAAATCAGCGGTGGCTGAACATAGCCTGCTTAACAAGCATAAGATTTTATTTGAAGAAACCAGAGTAATAGCCCACACATCGAATTACTGGGACTCTGTGATCCGGTAAGCAGTCGAAATTAGGCTTAGCGATAATAACTTTAATAGAGACAACGGCTATGCACTTAGCAACACTTGGAAGAGTGCACTGGATAAAGAAAAATCGCTGAGAAAACCTTCTCGCACTTTACCTCCTGATTTAAGGGATGGCGCTGCAAGCAACGCGGGATAGCAACTACATCTATGGAAGTAGAGGGCACCACTTCGCTACGCGCCATATCGCTGACGTATTCCAGCCAATAAGAAGCCGTCCTTTGCATATAAAAGTGGGAACCTCGCTAGTTCACGACAGTCAGTTTTAGCCCTGACGACGACCATGGAGGTAGTGGTCGAAAGCTCGGAGATTTATCCTGATTTGACGCGGCATGTACACCGAGAAATTTTTACTCAGGAAATACGTCGCGAAAGACTTCGTAGCCATGTTTGTATTTTATTTACGGGACTTTGTAAGTAATTGTGAGAAATAAACGAGAAATGATCAGAGAAGGTATGTCACCCGCCAGACCGTTTCTGTTATATCTTTGACATGGACGGACGAAGTCGCATGTATGAAGGAGAACAAGAACGTCGTATATTGAACATCTCTGCCACGATGGGCGGTATAGCGCCGTTGTCACCATCCATGCGAGTTAACCGCATAGTGAGCTACAATAAAGGATATACAGTGATAAGCCAAGACATTATGACCACTTCCGTGACTTTGGATGCCGCTTGGTAGCGTTGGTGCCTTACGCCGTGGCATGCGCTGTTTCTGGTTTTTATATCAATTTCATGGGTGACAAGAGTCGCTCAGCTTTAGCTAAAGTTTTTTACCACCATTTTATGTAACAAGTGAGGGCACTTCAGGGGAACAAAAGTATGTAAGCGGAATAGGCATGGACGGGGTTCATCCTAGCGAAGATGTAGGATGCAAATGGGGAAATCCATACAGATAAGCGTCTTTGACAAAGGGCAGATTCTTGTTACGCAGAGCCTGTGAATGAGTATCTCGAAAACAGAGAAGATGATCGATTATTCTTGTGCTTCTGTCGTTAACGTCTATGGAAAGAGGTAGAAGGACATTGAAACTACCATTAGGCGCTAAATGGTTGGGCTTCCACAACTCTTCACAGAGCATTGGGTTCGGAGGCTTGACTGCGGTTTAAACTGGCTTATATGGTTATCTGCGGCATCTCTGCCGAAAGAGAACATTGCTGGTGTACGCACAAGAATTTCGGTGCTCACCATTCATCGTACATTGATGAACATGGAGCTCCGCAGCAGACTATTCCCTCGTCTCCACATGTTGACCCAACGTCATCGACAATTATTACTGCAGTGGCCACGGGACCATCGGGATTCCACTGTCCGTCAATGGAAACGTGTCGGCTCTTTAGGTGAATCACATTTTTGCTGCTCTAGGGTGGTGGTCATTTCCACGAACGCCGTCATCGAGATGAACGGCGGCTCGAAACGTGCAGCGCGCCACGGATCCAGGCTGGTGGGAGCAGCATTACGCTAATGGAGACATTCTCCTGCGCTTGCATGGAACCTGTGGTAGAAACTGAAGACACGCCGGTACCTGCAATCTACCTGCACCCCTTCACGTCTAATGTATAATAGCCCGCGTCTCGGAGCCAGAGCCGTATTTCAGGGGTTTGAGGTGCATTATAGTCAACTAACGTTGACGTCTCTGCGACCAAATTCGCCTGCTGTATATCCTATTGGACCCATACGTGTCACAATCGCGCGCCATCACTGCGTACGCAGCTCTGCTGCCAGTTATTTACGCGAATTACATGTCCTGCGCATTGACATCTCATACGGCATACATCCACAAACCTAGCAACAAACAGGATTATGATACGCAGGATGATTGATGAATTTGTTCCAAAGGCGGGCAAACAAGTTACTAAGAATGTGGTCATAATTTTTTGGCTCATCCGTGTGCAAGAGAACTTCAAATCAAATCAGAAGTTACTCATTGCTGTGTGGGGCCAAGTGACTTTAAGGAGTACTCTGCACTCCAACGTCACACAGGTAAGTGACATTATTTTTCAACATTGTTACCAAGAATATGTTAACAACACTCTACCCATCGTTTATTTCCATACAGCAGAGAAAGTCTCTTTGGCCCTCAGCGATGGAAAATTGCTGATTGCAGTGCATCAGTTCCTCGGGCGCCTGGACATTGTCTTCTGTGGTTGATGTCGATGCCGTTCCTTTCCGATGAGCAGTATCACCATCGTCTGGTGCTAAAACTGTTGGCACCATTTCGCTGCGCGTATAAGTAACATAGTATTTTACCTTTATTCCGCCTAAATTTCACGATCAATCTTTGCGCAGTTCAGGCGTTTTGCTTGCAAGAATCGTAGTGCCCCACATTCTTCAGTTTAGGAGTACGTTTCCATTTACCGCGTCATTTCAGTCGCGTAATATTACTCACCTCTTATTCGCACAGGAGCGGAGCCACGAGTACTTCCGCAGAAGGCTCACGATACGATGTGGTCATAGCGTGGAGTGACATGTGCGGTTTGCGTTTGAAAGTCTCCTCGTAACTGTTTGCAGAGCAGGTATCTTCGGGCAGCCATCTCAAGGACATGATTGACAGATACGCCGCCACCCACTCACTGCCAATGCATCTAGACTCTGATTATGAAATCCCTCCGTTCCGTGAGATGCTTCCGAATTCTTCGTCTCGCTTACTTCTACTGTCACTGTCCATTGACACAGTAAACGGTGTGTGGTCGACTATGCCACATTCCGTGGTCTGTCCCGTGTGAAAAACTCCGATATTATTGAGGTCACCGTCTCCATCGATACGAGAACAAATACAACCTCTGTGAGGCACAATAAGCGGTAAGGATCTCTGGTCACAACAATGGGTTGCTGTTACCGTTCCTTGCTGTGACTGCGTGCCAACACAGCCGTCGTAAAGACTCTAAAGATGTGGTCGGTCGTGAAAACTCGGTGGAAGGAAGTATTCGAAAGATAAATGTCATTCCTCAAGTATGAAATGTCGAACAAGTTTCAAGCATTTATGAAAGTTGAAGTTCTATTCGAATCTCATGGTCTCATTTTCTTACAATAATTATATAAAACTTCCTGGCAGATTAAAACTGTGTGCCCGACCGAGACTCGAACCCGGGACCTTTGCCTTTCGCGGGCAAGTGCTCTACCATCTGAGCTACCGAAGCACGACACACGCCCGGTACTCACAGCTTTACTTCTGCCAGTATCTCGTCTCCTACCTTCCAAACTTTACAGAAACTCTCCTGCGAACCTTGCAGAACTAGCACTCCTGAAAGAAAGGATATAGCGGAGACATGGCTTAGCCACAGCCTAGGGGATGTTTCCAGAATTAGATTTTCACTCTGCAGCGGAGTGTGCGCTGATATGAAACTTCCTGGCAGATCAAAACTGTGTGCCCGACCGAGACTCGAACTCGGGACTTCGGCTTTCGAGGGCAAGTGCTCTACCAGATACTGGCAGAAGTAAAGCTGTGAGTACCGGGCGTGAGTCACACCTCGGTAGCTCAGATGGTAGAGCACTTGCCCGCGAAACGCGAAGGTCCCGAGTTCGAGTCTCGGTCGGGCACACAGTTTTAATCTTCCAGGAAGTTTCATATCAGCGCACACTCCGCTGCAGAGTGAAAATCTCATTCTGGAATAATTATATAATATCTTTCTGCAGACGAAATAATAAATTAGTAGTGACATCTTTGTCACTGTACTTAATGAACGCCAATCAACCGATCATCAATTAAAAGGGTGAAGTAATTCATCTTCGACATGGAGAGAAGTGAACAAACGAGGGGCTCGCCACTTGCTCACGTTACTACCACGTATCAGTAACTGTATAATGTGATAGGCGCTGAGCTGTTGGAACTCCAAGATGCAGATAATTTTCTTGTGTACAATTTTTCCCAGATACAAGAGCACGGCGATTTAATTTGTATAGGTACATCATGACCAGTAATTTCTGTAAGAGTAAGAGTATGAAATATTTTCAGAACGTGATTATCCACATCTCATAAATATCCGAAGGAAGTACTGTTACCGCCCTGATCTGTAGATGAAGTTCTTTAATTACAACCAGTTCGGTCGACTGGCCTTCTTCAGGTTCATAAATGTATTCACAACATCGTGTTAGGCGAAACAGAAAATCATTAATGTCAAGTAAGAAAACGATGAAGAAGGCACTGTTCTCATGTCGTAATACAAACTACATTAACGCTGTGAACACGTTTTACCGCCAACAGCAGATATAAAACGAATGGGCGAATCTTATTGAGTAAATAAAGAATTTTCTCAGCAGGTCACAGCGATAATATGGCATTATTTAAAAGTGTTTAAAAAACTGTGTGCGTTGGACAGACGGCCTAGGATCTAAGCATGGCCGCAAGTATGATCAAAGTTTCTAACGCTGAGGTGACATAAGTCATGGGATGCCTCCTAATATCATGTCGGACCTCCTTTTGCCCAGCGTAGCGCATAGACTCCGTGTGGCATGTTCTCAACAAGTCGTTGGAAGACCCCTGCAGAAATATTGAGCCATGCTGACTCTACAGCCGTTCATAACTGCGAAAGTATTGCCAATGCAGATTTTCGTGCACGAATTGCCCTCTCGGATAGATGCCATAAATGTTCGACGGGATTCATGTCGGACGATATGGGTGGTCAAATCACTAGTTCCAAAAGAAATGTTCAAATGTGTGTGAAATCTTATGGGACTTAACTGCTAAGGTCATCAGTTGCTAAGCTTACACACTACTTTACCTAAATTATCCAAAGGACAAACACACACACACACACACACACACACACACACATGCCCGAGGGAGGACTCTAACCTCCGCCGGGACCACCCGCACAGTCTATGACTGCAGCGCCTAAGACCGCTGGACTAATCCCGCGCGGCCACTTGCTCGAACTGTCCAGAATGTTCTTCAAACCAATTGGGAACAGTTGTCTCACTGTGATATGGCGCATTATCACTCATAAAAATTTCTTCGTTGTTTTGGACCATGAAGTCCATGGAAGGTTGCAAATGCCAAGTGATCTTTTTAGTTAGACCAGAGGACCCAGTCCATTCCGTGTAAACAAAGTCCCATTTGGAGCCACCACCAGCTTGCACAGTGCCCGTAGGTATCTACACCAAACCGTACTATCAGCTGTTACCAACTGAGATCGGGACTCATCTGACCAAGCCACGGTTTTCCAGTCGTGCAGTGCCCAACGGTGGTCACGGGTCCAGCTGAGGCGCTGCTGGCGATGTCGTGCTATTACCAAAGGCATTCGCGTCGGTCGATGCTGCCATTAATACCAAATTTCGACCCAATTATCAAGCGATTATCCACGCTGAGTTCACGGTATTGCTGAACTTGTGCCCGAAGTTGTAATCTTGTATTTAAACTGCAGAACTACTGCAACAAATTGGTTTGATGTAGAATCATGATTCATTTTTAGTCTGAGGTACTCCCATTTTTAGTTATATGTTGCTTTGTTGTGATTCATGGCTTGTGTGTCATCACGACCACCTTTTTTGATATCTTTAACCCGTTGCGCACTATTTTAATTTAAGATCATGGATTGTTGAAGTATGCAAAAATACCAACGGCTGCAACCATAATGACGCCTCTTACTTAAATTGAATGGTAAGAGGCGAGAAAGGAAGGGAAAGGAGCTAATGATACCAGCTGCATCGGGACTTTGTGCAGTATCGGCGGTGACGGGTGAAAATATGTCCCTGACCAGGACTTGAACACAGGATCTCCCACTTATTAGGACTTATCACTGCTCCATTCGGACAGAGTGATGATCGAAAATGGGCGGAATATCTCTGCACTTTCCTTGGCCAAGTCACATTCCCACCTATCCTCAGTCTCCCACCCGTGCCCTCCAAGCTCGCTATTAAATATCCCACTTGAGTTCGAACCTAAATTTGCCTCCGCGGTGAAGATTATGGTTTCACTGACCATCTATGTGAATGAATTATATGAATGTGTGGTATCTGGTCTTTTGGGTACCACGTATTCATATAGAGATGCCTAACAAACCTACGTCACACAAACGGAAAGGGTGTCACATTCGGAAAGATGCAAAATAGATTTGATTTTTTACCCATTATCGAAGCACTTCGTTCGTTGCCACTTCTTACCTGCTGTAGTCATACCTTTTTTCGCTATTACATTGACGTACACACGTACTGAAAACGAAACCAGTGACACCCCTTTAGATACCTACCACCAGGAAATGATGTATTTTCAGAATACTATTTCAAACTTTGAATAATTGAAACTTATATATATTTTAACGTAAGTATTTATTCTTTTGTGAAACATCTTTCACGTTAACACGTTTTAGAGGTGGAATCACTACAGACGTACTCTGAACAGCAAGAAAAGTTTGATTACTCACAATGAAATAATATTCTTTGAAAACAAATTTCAAGTAAGTCATAAGAATTAAGCATGGTAGACGTCCTTATGAATATTAAGTTTATAGTAATTCTCTTTGTTCAAACATCAGTACCGTAAGCAGCAATTTCTAACCTTGACTTGTCCCTTGACAGCTAATCGCTTCTCTCACTCGAATTTAGCCACTCATGAAATAGTATAGACAAAATAGGACCTAGATCCGCCATGAATACAAGGAAACAATGATAACAGTTTTGACGGATCTTATAAATTCAATCCACAAAGCAAATTTGATCGTCACTCTGTTACCAATTTTAGTTTAAGAAATTGAACTTAACTGCCTTTAGTTGCAGTGATTCGAAAAAAAACACCGTCAGTAGGGAAGTGTTCAAAAGTATAGTGCAATTTCGAACAGTGCGGGCATCGTTCACTCGTTCTTCTTGCTTTCGATCGTCAATACACCGTGCGATTCTTCTAGAGGCCTGTTACCGTATCTAAAGCAAACCAAAGAATAATTTGGAGCAGGAACTAATATTTTGGGAGATGAAATATAAACGTTGGTGTTTTCTGATAACATTGTAATACTGTCAGAGACAGCAAAGCACTTGGAACAGCAGATCAACAGAATGGACAGTGTATTGAAAGGAGTATAGAAAATGAACATCACCAAATGTAAAAGTAAGGATGATAGAATTGAGTCCAATTACATCAGGTGATCATGAGGGAATTAGGCAATCATTAGAGAATTCGATTAGGAAGCGAGACTCTTAAAGTAGAAGAGTTCTGCTATTTGTGCAGCGACATACCCAATGTGATCAAAAGTATCCGGATACCACTAAAAACGTACGTTTTCCATATTATGTGCATTGTGCTGAATCCTACTGCCAGGTACTACATATCAGCGACCTAAATAGTCATTAGACATCGTGAGAGAGCAAATTAGGGCGCTCCGTAGAGTTCACGGAGTTCGAACGTGGTCACGAGATTGGGTGTCACTTGTGTCATACGTCTGTACGTTAGATTTCCACACTCCTAAACAGCCATATTCCTCTGTTTCCTGTGTGATAGTGAAGTGGAAGCGAGAAGGGACAAGTACAGCACAAAACGTACGGACCGACCTCATCTGTTGACTAACAGAGACCGCCGACAGTTGAAGAGGGTCATAATGTATAATAGGCAGAGATCTATGCAGACCACCACACAGTATTCCCAAACTGCATGACAGTTAGGCGGGAGATGAGAAAACTTGGATTTCATGGTCGAGCGGCTGCTCATAAGCCACACATCACGCCGATAAATGCCAAACGACGCCTCGCTTGGTGTAAGGAGCATAAACATTGGATGACTGGACAGTGGAAAAACGTTGTGTGGGGTGATGAATCATAGTACGCTGTGTGGCGATCCGATGGCAGGGTGTGGGCATGGCGAATGCCCGGTGAACGTAATCTTCCAGCGTGTGTAGTGTCAACAGTAAGATTCGGAGGCGGTGGTGCTACCGTGTGGTCGTGCTTTTGATGGAGAGGGCTTGCATCCCTTGTTGTTTTGCGTGGCACTATCACAGCACAGGCCTACATTGATGTTTTAAGCATCTTCGTGCTTCCCACTGTTGAAGAGCGATTCGGGGATGGCGATTTGATCTTTCAACTCGTTCTAGCACCTGTTCATAATGCACGGCCTGTAGCGGAGTGGTTACACGACAATAACATCCCTGTAATGGACTGTCCTGCACAGAGTACTGACCTGAACCCATTAGAAGAGCTTTGGGATGTTCTGAAGCGCCAACTGTGTGTCAGGCCGCACCGACCGATATCGATACCTCTCCTCAGAGCAGTACTCCGTGAAGAATGGGCTGCCATTCCACAAGAAACCTTCCAGCATCTGACTGGACTTATGCCTGAGAGAGCGGAAGCTGTCATCAAGGCTAAGGGTGGGCCAACACCATATTAAAATCCAGAATTACCGATGGAGGGCGTCACGAACTTGTAATTCATTTTTAGCCAGGTGTCTGGATACTTTTCATCACAAAGTGTAACTGATGTCCGCCGAAGTAGAGACGATATAAAATGTTGACTAGGAAGAGAGGAGAGACTTTTCTAAAAGACAGAAATTTGTTTACATCGAGTATAGATTTGCTCTGTTCTGAATGGAGTGTATCCACGTGTGGAAGTGAAACATGGAGGATAAACTGTTTAGACAGGAAGACAATAGAAGCTTCGGTATGCGATGCTACAAAAGCATGCTGATGAATAGATGCGTAGATACCGTAAGTAATGAAGAGGTACTGAACAGAACTAGGGAGAAGATAAATTTGTGGTGCAAACTGGGTAGGAGAAGTGATTAGTTTATAGGAGACATATTGAGACATCAAGGGAACACAAATTCTTTATTGGAGGGTATTATGGGGGTAAAAGTCGTAGAGTGAGAGCAAGAGGCGAGAGCAGATTTGCAAGTACGTGAGTGGCAGCGATTATTCGGACATCTTGAGGCTTGCACAGGATGGAGTAGCGTAGAGACCTGTATCAAGCTGGGGACTCAGGACCACAACAACACCATATAAGGTCTCCGGATGGGTAGCTCTAATTATCTACGGCTTACTACGTGTCTGGTGCTGCTGTAGTGTTGTTTACATGACACTTCGTAGAATAATGAACAAAAATTAGAGACCAACGTCATATAACCGAATACAGCCACTATCATATAAGTTCAATGACCCGAGTAGCACATGGAGCTACTGCTTACGCCAGCACCTCCAGGTGTTGGCGGAACTGTCCCACCGCAACCTGCTGACACCAAAGAAGCCGCGCCTCTGCAGCTGCCCACTTGTCAGCTGGGCGGTTGCGGCAGTCCATCGTCATTATCAAATCCTTACCGTGGTTCCTGAGAGTAGCCTTAACACATAGATAGTAAGAGCGCGAATGGGAACTGGAATTCATCGTTATTCAGATAATTTTCACAAAATATTTATAAACTATGCATACGAACATTCCTTGTGAATCAAGGAATCTGTTACGAAAAACGTTATCGAAATCCCTATAGTTGTTCCATAGATTTCCCTTCATAAACCGGCAGAAAAAACGCGACGAGGTTCTTTAATATATAACGTCTCCACAAGGAGAATGAATTTAAATACTAGCGAACCCAGCAGTGCATCGCAATTGATAAACATATATGGAAATTGCATATACATCCCAAATTCATTGCCTCCACTCTCTCTGCTCACCTCTTCATCCCTGCTCTCTCTCCGTACATCTTTACCTACCCCGATCTCTCTGTACATGGCCTCCCCCTTCTCTATCTCCATTTCCGTTTGAATGTTCACCATTGTATCGTATAGAAATATGAAATAAATCGGTCAATTACTTTTCGAGATTTTCAGTAACAACGTATATATATATATATATATATATATATATATATATATATATATATATATATATTGTGGATGATGACGGTGTGTAGGTAAGAAAAAGAAAATAAAAATTGCTCTGCGTTCAGTCTGACAGTTCGGCTGTCACATCTTTTCGTAACAAAAAAATCTATGTGACATCTATGCTCTGAACGCAGAGCAATTTTTATTTTCTTTTTCTTGCCTACACACCGTCATCATCCACAATTACGTACACACACAAAAGAAGAATGAAATTGGCCAAGCCGATCATTCACAATTGATTTTAATTTCAGACATTTCTGTTGGACTTTAGAAAGATTCTCTTTCATACAAACCTTGTTCTGATAATTACAAACCAACAAAGACAAAACCAACCGAATTGGTCAAAATGTTCTCAGGTAATGATCTTTCTTACATGCTGCTACTGATTTTTATTTATATAGGTTTATAGGTTCTGGTGGTAATTATTTCGTGTAGCTCAGCGTCCTGGTGTGAGTCTTTCCATTGGACGTCATTTCGGTGACTTAGGTCTCTCTAAGCCAACTGTCCAGCGGGAAAAGGGGTTCTACAGTTTACAGCGGAACCCTGAACGATGTTTCGCTACTGGCGAATGTTCACATCTTGAGGGATAAATGATAGGTTAAAGGACAGTGACAAATGGATGGCCCAACCAGGATTCAATCCCTCGACATTTCGGTTGTCAGGCATGTACTAGAGCACCATAGTGGATAGTAATTATGCTCAGGCTTCTCTGTTGTCTGGAGCTGAGGCGGCTGTCCCTCTAGATCGCAATGCGACGGTTTTCACAGAGGCAACGGAATTTACAGTAACTCCTAAGATTGTCCCACGCACACACACAAAATATACTTTAGTTGCACTGTGCTGGATCCTCCCACACATTCTAAATTATCACTTGACTCACAACCACTGTGCTGCCATAGCTGTGTTGCCGCTCTTCCTGGAGTAGCTGAGACATCTATCACGAGTCACCGGTCGACGGAGTTCGTATTCGGTGGCAGCGCCAAGAGCATCCACAAGAAGTAAGATGTCACGATGTAAGCCATCGCTTGCCTTAATCGTAAATAGATCCCCGGGTGATGCTAAATATTATATAAAGAAAAGTATTATCTTCTCAGTAACCTTCAAACTTTAAGCTACATCCCTAGTTTTTTAGTTCTGGAATTCGTGAATTTACCCATGGCCTGTGTCAGTGATCACTTTCAGAACTCAAATTAATAAACCAATTAACTAATTTAGTAAGATTTAACCTCGAACTGCTGGTGTACCCATGTATTACCACAAAAGAAAAAAATTATAAAAATGGAGAACAGTTGAGGTAGTTGAATGAGAACAGTGGCATAGTTAAGTTTACAAAGACAGTGACAAGTCTTTATTCATCCTTTTACAACTACAACGAGATGATAAATCTTACAGAAAATGACAAACACAAATCAGAAAAGAGATGGTGCTTGATCGGCAGAGTATTCATTGGGGTGAAAAGTAAAGTAGTGAATTAAACTTTTTTACAACGCATGAATCCACTGTAAGGCCTAATTCAATTCAGATGGAAACAACTACAACCAAGTACACCACAAACAATGGTTCATCGGAGAATAGGGAGCTGTGAATGTCATTGAACAAACCTATGCTGTTGGAGCAATGCTTTACCCTATCACCTTGATTCGTGTGGCGGCAGAAAACATCAAGCTGTGGGCTATGAGTGGTGCGCTGCGACAGCTGTAATGTTCTAACGCGTCCACGAAAATCTACAAACTACGCGGACTGGCGTAATGATTATTAGAACGCCTGAAAATTTCCTATGAGAAGCCTGAAATCCCAGCAGATTTCAGTGTTAGTTCCACCCATTGGCTGGTCTGGCCGAATAAGTTTGACTCACAGGCTCGAAGGTGCGTTCTGGAATTGTCAAATGTCAGATGGCCGACTCGGGATGAACAAGTTCATCCTCGTGAGATACGATATGTTCGGGGCGATATGCAGTTCCACAGTCGGTACAGTTGGACACTGCTATTGGCTCTTAGTCCACTACAAATTGCAGACTACAAGTCTCACTCACAAGGGAAAGATCAAAAGTTCTCCACCAGGGGAGGACCAGAAGACGAAGAAGCCGAGAATCTCCATTACTTTCCACCAAGTCTTGTTACGGGAGATGAATCGTACAAACCAATGGAACTACCCTCTCCAACTTCAGTCTTCCATCTTGATTATTCTGCTAGCCTGACAGTCAGTCCAGACACAGCATGGGGATTCCCACACTGGGGAAGTTACCCCTCGTTTGCATATCCTGAGAGAAGCCAATCAGGGACTCAAATTCTCGCTTGTCTGAAAAAAGAAGGAATTAGACCAGGGAGACGTCGTTCTCACGGTAAGCACGGCCACGTTTTGGCAAAATGCCTCTGCCTAGATGGCACCACAATCCCTCACTTACAGAGAGGTTTAATCTTTGCAGGCCAAAGAAAGAAGGCTGTTAAGCTTCACAGACAATCTTGCCCGTGAAATATCTATTTTTGCCGATCGCTAAAGGACCCTGGCGACTTCCAGACGTCAGGGGAATCACAGTCTTGTCACCATTAAACGTATGCACCAGTTGATCTCTCCGTTTCGTCCAAGCTTCTAACATGAGAATGCTTGACGTTTTACGACCACCCCACTGCTTGCACAAAAGCTCAGGTTACAGAAATCTCTCCCAAATGGCCCCCTCCACCCACTTTCCCCTAACTGGACATCTTCACGACAGTCTGTCGGCCGGCTCAGGTAAAGTGTTTTGTGAATCGGCGTCCTCCTGCTCCGACACTAAGTGGGAAGGGGGAGAGGAGTTCCACGGCCCGAAGCCACTATGCAGGTACAAGCCACAGAGCCCTATTTCCCTGAACCACTCGCTCAGCCAGGTCACTGGACACAGTATTAAATCACATATATCGAATGTAGTACTGGGGAACTCCGAGGTCATGACCTAAAATATGAATATTAATCTCATTGATAGTGTTGTTGAAGTGAGAGAGTGGTGTGCCACCTCTTAACGTCACATGAACTTCTGAGCTCTCTTCCTTTTTTCACGTTTGTCAACACCTTGCTGTTTGAAGCGTTGTTGGGCAACACGCTTTTGTACCATTACACAGGAAGGTCCGAGCCAAATTTCAGATTTCTGCGCCTCAACAGTGGAAGACGATTATGTGGTTTCGAAAAAGTGACTCTTTAATTGTGTTGCGTAGTGCGTAAAAGTTTGAGTAGAGATATTACTGCCAAGCCTGTGCTACCTTTCCTGTTTGTGAGATTAATAAACTACTAACAGAAACATGGGTTTTACGTGTTTAGTCCAGCCACCCACTACCTCCCTCCTTACAGGTTTCATTTGTTCTGTTTCAATGCTACACGTAGAAAAGGGACGTAGAAGCCAAAATCGGCTGCTTGTACAATACGTGGAATTTTGTCTAATAATTACAGCAAAATGAAGGGAAAAAATATTTCTAATCTGTGTAAGTTTTTGATGTCGACTAACTCATTAAATTTTCTATATATCCATGATCTAAAGGATAATCGTATAGCATGTGTTTGATTAGTAAGTGATCGCGCTTTCAACAGGCATCATGACCAACCTGGATTTAGTTGATAAGCTGCAAATTCACACCATAAACGATATGTTCCGCGTAAGCCAATGGTTTCCTCTTCTTTTTATTAGAAATGCAGTGATGATGCCAGTTGAAATCATGAGCACTCTATGTTGCAGGGGGAGCTGAATATGGTGGAGTGTAGCACCAAACTCGTTACAATAACCTGACACACACAGCTGTTGGTGTTGCTGTTGCTATACAAAAATCGGCAAAAGACGTTCACTAAAAATAATTTACAACTCCACTGTGTATTGAATGCAGCATCTGCTCGTCCTTGCTGCAGTGACTGGGGCAGCCTCCCTGGTGGGAAACTGTTTGGCTTTGAAGCCGCTGAGAGATAGGCATCCGGGGTGGCGTCCCCTGGTGTGACCTGAGACCCTGTCGTCGCGCCGTCACTACAGGGAGCGACGGCAGGGGTGAAGGGAGAGGCGGGGGGGGGGGGTGAGGGGGAGGAGGGGAGGCGCCGTGGGACGCCGCCAATTACGGCGTCCGCAGCCGACTGCAGCCGCGGCGACAACTTCCCTCCCGGGTCTCTGGCAGGTGTTTCCCGTCCCAGGCGCGGGGCTGCCACCTCATCAGCACCACTCTAACCTAACCTGACCCCACCCCACCTCGTCTCTGCTGTCGATTCTCCGCAGCTCATTTCAGTGTCTGCTTTTACGAATAGAGTTTCTCACAGTGAAAATGGTCACCATTTATTTCTAATCATAAATGCATTATTTCATTCGTTCGATACTGAGATGCTGTTCCAACTCCTGTAACTGTTTGTGCGGTTCTTCCATTTGCTTCTTTTCTCCGTGGATTAGTATTTTGATCGTTTAGTGCTGTTATTTTATTTTACTGTATGTTTAATTGTGTGCATTTTTTGTTTTGTGTAATTTAGAATTGTTAGCAATTTTAGGCCATCTATTGTTCACTTGAATAGTTAAATGGTTGCTCACGTAATTTGAAGATGCTTGAATTTGAGACCATTCAATGTTTCATTGGACAATAAAGTAAAATACTGCTTTTTCTTTGTTAAAGCCCAAAACGTCTATTGTCAGTCCTTTTAAATTCTAAGTGTGAAATAAAGGTGTTCTTCTTTTAGTGGTGAATAATGTTTTAAATTACCGGAGGTCCAGTATTTTCACTTAACAGCATTTACTGGCACCGACTTTGGTGCAATTACCAGGCTCGATGAAGTGCTATTGCAATGCAGTTGGAGAGCCGCTGCTTGAATTTAGGGCGAATATCGATTGGACTAGTATGAATGGGAATTTACATTGAGGAGGTAGGCATTCTAGACTAGCCCACGCAGTTGTGTTGACCACAGTGCCCGGATGGCGTAGTGGTCATTTCACTTGCCTAATGAGTATGGATCCTGGGTTCAAACCCTGGCCTTGGTACAAATTTTCATTCGTCACTTCACTTTGCATATATACATCATAGATGTTTGAGACTTCAAAACGTCTCTGTAATCATATAGATTCATTTGATTAAAGTATCTTTGTCTGGGTTCCAGGGAAGTTCCCCCATTTCGTTCGATGCTGAGATGCTATTACGATAGAGTTGAAGAACCTGTACAACGGTGTTCAAGTTTACGACGAATACAAATCAACTGAGCCCTGAATGGGGATTTAGACTGAGGAGGGAAGTGTGCAAGGGTAGTGCGTGCAGCTGTGCTAAACTACTGTGCCAGTATACTGTAGTAGTTATCGTATCTGCCGCATGAGCAGAAAACCCAGGTTAGCATCCCACCTTTTCTTTTCAATTTGTTTTTTGTGTTTCGTCACCGGTCTCCAGACAGGTTTGATGCGGCCAGCCACGAATTTCTCTCCTGTGCCAACCTCTTCATCACACAGTAGCGCACACATCCTATGTCCTCAATTACATGTTAGATGTATTCCAATCTCCGTCTTTCTCTACATTTTTTGCCATCTACAACTCCCTCTACATCCACGGATGTCAGTCCCTGATGTCTGAACAGATGCCCTATCACTCATGTCCGAAATTCCTACACGTGTCTTTCCTCTCCGATTTTGCGGAGAACCTCATCATTCCTAATCAGTCCATCAGTCCACCCAGTTATCAACATTCGCCTGTGGCATCACATCTAAAATGCCTCGATTCTGTTCTGTTCCGGTTTTCCCACAGTCCATGGTTCACTATTACACAATTCTATGCTCCAAACGTACATTCTCATAAATTTCTTCGCCAAATTAAGGCCCATGATTTATTAGTAGCTTCCTCTTGGCCAGGAAAACCCTTTCTGCCAGTGCTAGACTGCTTTTTATGTCCTCCTTGCTTCATCCGTCATGGGTTATTTTGCTGCCAAGGTAGCAGAATTCCTTAGCTTCATCTACTTCGTGACCTTCAATCCTGATGGTAATTTTCTCGCTGTTCTCATTTCTGATAATTCCCATTACATCCGTCTGCATCTATTTACTCTCAATCCCTATCCTGTACTCATTAGACTGTTCATTCCGTGCAGCAGATCATGTGATGCTTCTTCTCTTTAACTCAGGATAGCCGCGAATCGTACCGTTGGTAGCCTTTCACCTTGAATTTTAATTCCGCTCCCGAAACTTTCTTTTATTTCGATCATTGCTTCTTCGATGTACAGATTGAACAGTAGGAGCGAAAGACTACTTCTATGTCTTAAAACCTTTTCAATCCGAGTATTTCGCTGTTGGTCGTCCACTCTTATTATTCCTTCTTGGTTCTTGTAGATATTTTTCTCAGAATTTATAATATCTAGCACATTTTGACATTGGCGAAAGCTCTTTCTATGTCGACAAATCCTATGAACTTGTCTTGATTTTTATTTAATCTAATTTCTATTGTCAACTGCAACGTCAGAACTGCCTCTCTTGTGCATTTACCTATCCTAAAGTTAATCTGATCGTCATCTAACACATCCTAAACTTACCTTTCCCTTCTTCTGTATGTTATTCTTGTAAGAAACTTGGATGCACGAGTTGTTAAGCTGAGCGTGCGACAGATCTGGCACTTGTCAGTCTTCGGAATTGTGTGGATGACATTATTCCAAAAGTCAGATATTATGTCTCTAGTCTCATATATTCTAAACACCAACTTGAATAGTCGTTTAGTTGCCACTTCCCCCCCCCCCCCCCCCACCCCCACCCCAGTGATTTTCTAAATTCTGATGGGATGTTATCTGTCCCTTCTGTCTTAATTGACCTTAAGTCCTCCAAAATTCTCCTGTATTGTGATTCTAATGATGGATCTCCTATCTCTTCCAGTTTTCATCTACTATCACATCAGACAAATCTTCCCCCTCATTGAGGCCTTCTATGTACTCTTTTCACCTATTCGCTCTCTCCTCTCCATTTAATAGCGGAATTCCTGTTGTCCTCTTGATGTTACCACTTTTTCTTTTAATTACACAAAGGGTTGTTTTGACTTTCCTATATATTGAGTCAGGCCTTCCGAAATCGTTTCTTTTTCGATTTCTTTACATTTTTCATGCAGCCAATTCGTCTTAGCTTCCTTGTACTTCCTACTCATTTCATCCCTCAGCGACTTTTATTTTTATATTTATGAATTTCCCTGAATATATCTGTACTTCCTCCTTTCATCGATCAACTGAAGTATTTCTTCTTTTACCAATGGTTTCTTCGGAGTTACCTTCTTTGTACTTATGTTTTTCTTTCCGACTTCTGTGATTGCCCTTAGAAGAGATGTCCATTCGTATTCAACTGTACTGCCGGCTACACGAGTCCTTATTGCTGCATTTAAAGCCTTAGCGCTCTGGTATCCTACTTCTTTGCGTATTGATTCTAATTAAATTTCAGCCGACTCTTCATCACAATTACATTGAGTCTATATCTGCTCCTGGGTACGACTTACTATCCAGAATCTGATTTCATAATCTCTGTCCGACCACGATATAATCTAAATGAAATCTATCACCTGGCCATTTCCAAGTATACCTCCTCTTCTTGTGATTCATGAACAGAGTATTTGCGATTACTAGCTGAAACTTGTTACATAATTCAAATAGTCTTTCTCCTCTCTGATTCCTTGTCTCAAGACCATATTCTCCTGTAGAGTTTTCTTCTGTTCCTTATCCTACAACTGCTTTCCAGTGCCCCATCGCTATTAGATATCCATCTCCCTTTGCGTATTGTATTACGTTTTCAATATCCTCATCTTCAGCTTGCGACGTGGGCATGTACACCTGAACTATTGTTGGCCTTGTTGATTTGCTGTCGATTCTGACAAGAATAATCCTATCACCCAACTGTTCACAGTAACGCATTCTCTGCCATACCCTTCTTATCATAGCGAATCCTGCTCCCGTTATACCATTTTCAGCTTCTATTGATATTACCCTATACTAATCTACCCCAAAATCCTTGTCCTTTTTCCATTTCAATTTACTGACCTCTACTGTCTCTAAATTGAAACTTTCCATTCCCCTTTTCAGATTTTTTAGCTTCCCTACCTCATTAAATCTTATGAAATTCCACGCCCCGACTCGTAGAACGTGATTCTTTCGTTATTATTCGATCTTTTTGTCGTGGTCGCCTTTCCCTTGGAAGTCCCCTCCCAGAGATACGAATGGGGTATTATTCCGGATCCGTTTGTCAATGGAGAGATCATCATAACACTTTTTCAATTACAGGCCACATGTCCTGTGAGTAAACGTTATGTGTCATTATTGCAGTGGTTTCCATTGCCTTCAGCATCCTCAAGCTGTTGATCATTGCTAATTCCACCGCCTTTTGGCGGAGTTTGTCACCCAAAGGGCACGAACTTGAACCTCAGTCGACTCCTATGCCCTCTTTTGCAAGGCATATCAACAAATTTTCATTGGTCGCTTCCCTCTGCATATATACATCGCAGCGCTTTGAGATTTCGAAAGATGTCTGGAACCATATACGAGTAGTTTCATTGGAGTAAAGTACCTATGCCTGGTTTTCGGGCAGGATCCTCCATTTACTGCAGTGCTGAGGTGCTATTCCAACCCTGTTAGGAAACCTCTGCCAATCTTTTCGAGTTTTGGGGGGATACCGAGTGAGCTGAGGAAGGAGGCACGCAAGGGCAGCCCACGTAGCTTTCGTTATTATTCGATCTTTTTGTCGTGGTCACCTTTCCCTTGGAAGTCCCCTCCCAGAGATACGAATGGGGTATTATTCCGGATCCGTTTGTCAATGGAGAGATCATCTTAACACTTTTTCGATTACAGGCCACATGTCCTGTGCTACAGTGATCAGTCTGGCTGGCCCAACTGCTCTATCGCCATGGAACACTGTCTGTGATGGGGATGAAACTAAGAACGTCCCACTTTTAAATGGCAATGCAGTCAGGCTGCACTCGATTTTGTTCTTTATTTCGTATTTTTCAACAACACAGAGCAAAAACAAAACAAATTTTCAATATAACAAGATTATTTTCGGCACGATGAAGAAATGTTTTCATCTGATATAAACTGTCGGCATACGGACAGATGCCCAAAATTTTACAGTATTTCGCACCTAGGCTGTGAAATAACCATGGCTTACATAGTTTTATACACATACCTTGGCCGAAATGCTCTAGCACTTTTACAACCTCGTTATGGACACGTGGAAAGTAACTGAACAAAGCAATTAGACATCCTTTCATAGAAAATTTCGAGTACCCGTTGCTTATGTGACTCCCTAATAAACATCAAGGGTTCTCATCACTCTCTTCTGTCAGTTACATTCATTTTAAAAGCCTCTAACGATAGATCCCTAGACTGTTTGTCTTTGTGCAAACAGCCATAGGTACTGTGAACCTCCTTCATATCACGAACAAACAGCGAAAGGTAAACAGCGCTAACACCACGATTCTGCTGATCTGAAGAGAGTTGTGCCGGACGAGAAATGCCAAGCAGCATGCTAAATGAATTTCTTGCGCTGTACTGTGTATTGGTAGAGCACCCGTGGTTTCGCCATAGCGTCTTTGATCCATAATCATAACGATTTCGATCCCGAGTTCGAATCCCGCGGCTGATTTAATTTCGACTAATAATCAGCATTGGCGGGCGAAGAGTTCCGGCATAAGAAGCCACAGTTATCCCGTCAACAGCCTTGTGAAAGAGGACGGAGGAGCGGACAGAGGTTCAGGCAAATCTCTCTTGTCCTAGGGGTGGGAAACTGCCTCAGAAGGTGGAAGAATCAACAATGATCAACAGCATGAGGATGCAGAAAGTAATGGAAACCACTGCATTAAAACACGTAACGTGTATCCACAGGACATATGGCCTGTAGTAGGAAAAGTGTGATGATGATCTCTCCTTTAGCAGAAGATTCCGGAGTATTATCCCATTCGGATCTCCGGAGGGGACTGCCAAGGAGGAGGTTACCATGAGAAGGAGACTGAATAATTAACATAATAATACTCTACGAGTCGGGGCGTGGAATGTCAGAAGCTTGAACGTGATAGAGAAACTATAAAAACTGAAAAGGGAAATGCAAAGGCTCAATCTAGATATAGTAGGGGTCAGTGAAGTGAAGTGGAAAGAAGACAAGTATTTCTGGTCAGATGATTATAGGATAATATCAACAACAGTGGAAAATTATGCTACGGGAGTAGGATTCGTTATGAATAGGAAGGTTGGGCAGAGAGTATGTTACTGTGAACTGTTCAATGACAGGGTTGTTCTTATCAGAATCGACACCAAACCAACACCGACAATGATAGTTCAGATACACAGACCGACGTTGCAAGCAGATAACAGTATAATAATGATGAAGAGTAGGCTGAAGTTTAAGACGTAAGTCAGGAAGAATCAACACGCAAAGAAGTGGGAAACGGAAGTACTAAGGAATGACGAGATACGCTTGAAGATCTCTAAGGCTATACATACAACAATAAGGAATACCTCAGAATGCTGTACAGTTGCAGAGGGTGATAACAGAAGTTGGGAAGTATAATATTCGTATAAAATATTTGTACAAAGAAGGCAACTTCGAAGTAACCATGGGTAACAAAAGAAATACTTCAATTGATCGATGCAAGGAGGAAGTACCAAAAGGTTCCGGGGACTCAGGAATACAGAAACATAGGTCGCAGAGGATTGAAAAAAAAAAATAAAAGAAATATAGAGGACGTAGGTTGCAAGTGCTACTCTTAGATGAAGAGGTTAGCACAGTAGAGTAGTTCGTGGTGGAGAGCTGCGTCAAACCAGTCAGCAAACCGATAACAAAATAAATAAATAAATAAACTGTGTACTACCGGCAAGGGACGAGCAAAGCAGAGACAGGCCCTCACGCCCTGCACTCGCACTGCCTGCCAAGCCTGGCCGGCCCTGAGTTAGCGCTTCTGCCTGGCCCGCTGCAGACCCAGGTTGGAAACCTGGCCTTGGTTCAAATTTCCATTCATTGCTTCAGTCTCCATGTATACATAAGAGGTGTCTGAGATTTTAAGAGTGCCAGGAAGCATGTAGTTTAATTTAATTTAATGCTTTACCGTTTGTTTCTATCGATTTAGAAGTCACAAGCACACATCTGCGGGCAGGAAGCAATGCATTGTTCCGTGTTTTCTGTCGTGATGTTGACTATATGTGAAGTTTCCTTATACTCAGATGACATAATCTCACCAGACTAACAATTAATTAATTACAGAGGTGTGCATGATGAGCATCGAGAGTGGAAACGTTTAGTGGAACTAAAACGCTTTTAAATTTGTTCCTTGCATTTCTGGCCAACTGTGTCTTACAGTGGAGCCGTGGCTGGATCTGGACTGGTGCGAAACCGGATGTTTCTAGATATCTCACCTACCCACGCTCAATCCGTGTGAATTGAATCCCCACACCGAGTACTGCTGGCAGGGTATGTAACTGCAAAACATCACTGACGGAGGCACACACCCGAGGCACCCTCCGCCAGCCAATCAGAGGACACGGAACCGTCACGTCGGGGACCTGGGGCGGGCTGTCGAGAACACACCGGTACACCGGGGTCACTCTCTTGTCCCGCAGCTCCCGACCCGACTAGATAAGTTCTCCCGGCCCTCTTTCCTTGAAATGTGACTACGAGTCTGGCTGCGGCAGACGCCTGCCTCGCCACACTTTAACTTTCCCGCATCGTTTGGTAGTGGAATATCGACAAATACACTCTATTCACTGAATCAAACACTCCTTGTGTTGTCTTTTCGACAAATTTTCTCACACACCCGCCCACCCAAATCCAGCCTAAATCCCCATCCGGTCCATCCATGCACAGAAGAAAAGCAGTTACAATTTACATATCAGATGAAAACACTTGATGCGTGACTCAGGTATTAGCAGTATATCACAAAAGGTCGTATGTCTTGCGCTACTGAGTAGGATTCCTCAGATACCAAACTGATGCAGTTGTATGAACTGTATTGAAGGACCAATTGGAATACTAAACGTACATAAAACCTGATATATGAACTGCTCAATAGAATTAGTGGAACAGACTTTCGGCGTCTGTCGTTCTGCATTGAAAAATAACTGAGAACCAATTTATCCCATTATCTTTCATAAACTAAGTACACAGCAAATCATCATTACATCCTCGATCATTTACATCAAAAGAATTGAAATGTCCATCAGGTGTCTAAGTGGGCACAATCATTCAGCCCATCACCCTGGATGCTTCTCATTGAAAGCTTTCCTAATGTGTATGCCAGCCGTGAGAGTTTGTTACAGCCTGACACCACTGCTGCGTGCTCCGCATAGGTCTCACCCTGTGATACGCATTCCCATTCTTCAGTGACAGCCCATTAAATTTCTGGTGTAACAGGGCGATCATGAACACTTCTGTGAAGTTTGTCCTATGTACACTCGTGGAAATTGAAATAAGAACACCGTGAATTCATTGTCCCTGGAAGGGGAAACTTTATTGACACATTCCTGGGGTCAGATACATCACATGACCACACTGACAGAACCACAGGCACATAGACACAGGCAACAGAGCATGCACAATGTCGGCACTAGTACAGTGTATATCCACCTTTCGCAGCAATGCAGGCTGCTATTCTCCCATGGAGACGATCGTAGAGGTGCTGGATATAGTCCTGTGGAACGGCTGGCCATGCCATTTCCACCTGGCGCCTCAGTTGGACCAGCGTTCGTGCTGGACGTGCAGACCGCGTGAGACGACGCTTCATCCACTCCCAAACATGCTCAATGGGGGACAGATCCGGAGATCTTGCTGGCCAGGGTAGTTGACTTACACCTTCTAGAGCACGTTGGGTGGCACGGGATACATGCGGACGTGCATTGTCCTGTTGGAACAGCAAGTTCCCTTGCCGGTCTAGGAATGGTAGAACGATGGGTTCGATGACGGTTTGGATGTACCGTGCACTATTCAGTGTCCCCTCGACGATCACCAGTGGTGTACGGCCAGTGTAGGAGATCGCTCCCCACACCATGATGCCGGGTGTTGGCCCTGTGTGCCTCGGTCGTATGCAGTCCTGATTGTGGCGCTCACCTGCACGGCGCCAAACACGCATACGACCATCATTGGCACCAAGGCAGAAGCGACTCTCATCGCTGAAGACGACACGTCTCCATTCGTCCCTCCATTCACGCCTGTCGCGACACCACTGGAGGCGGGCTGCACGATGTTGGGGCGTGAGCGGAAGACGGCCTACCGGTGTGCGGGACCGTAGCCCAGCTTCATGGAGACGGTTGCGAATGGTCCTCGCCGATACCCCAGGAGCAACAGTGTCCTTAATTTGCTGGGAAGTGGCGGTGCGGTCCCCTACGGCACTGCGTAGGATCCTACGGTCTTGGCGTGCATCCGTGCGTCGCTGCGGTCCGGTCCCAGGTCGACGGGCACGTGCACCTTCCGCCGACCACTGGCGACAACATCGATGTACTGTGGAGACCTCACGCCCCACGTGTTGAGCAATTCGGCGGTACGTCCACCCGGCCTCCCGCATGCCCACTATACGCCCTCGCTCAAAGACCGTCAACTGCACATACGGTTCACGTCCACGCTGTCGCGGCATGCTACCAGTGTTAAAGACTGCGATGGAGCTCCGTATGCCACGGCAAACTGGCTGACACTGACGGCGGCGGTGCACAAATGCTGCGCAGCTAGCGCCATTCGACGGCCAACACCGCGATTCCTGGTGTGTCCGCTGTGCCGTGCGTGTGATCATTGCTTGTACAGCCCTCTCGCAGTGTCCGGAGCAAGTATGGTGGGTCTGACACACCGGTGTCAATGTGTTCTTTTTTCCATTTCCAGGAGTGTATATTCGACGGGGTTTAGGTCGGGACTCACTGCCGGCCATTCTGTTACTTCATTGTCCAGGCTTCGCAACACATACTTGCTGACGCTCGCCACATAGGCCTTGGCATTAGGAGCAGCCGCCACATGGTCCAGCAGCTTATCTTCCATGTACTGCCTGGTGATTAGGCGACATGCACTACGGCGAGATCTATATGGCTGTCAACACTGATCCCTCCCCGAAACAATCTTGAAAATCTGTTGATTTCCTGTACAACATTTTGCAAGTACCGCTCACCACGAGTCTCCACACACGAGCACGACCATCACCTTGCATCGGAGAAAGTCTGAAATTATTTGTGAATAATACGTTTCACCACTGACGAAGTTACCAGTTGACATGGGAAGGGGAAAACTGAAGGCGAGCTGCAAGATGCTGTCGTGTTTTCTTGCATTATACTCGAACAAGACGTCTGGGTCGTAAGTCCCATCCTGGTAGCCTGTCCCTTACAGTCTGATCGGACACAGCAGCTACAGTGGCTCTTCTGAGTCCGTCTTGAAATTTTCTGGCGGTATTCTCACGATGCTGCAATACAGAGATGGCGACACCTTGGGTTGTAATTCATCGGCGACCTCGCTTAACTCACCTTGTGTAGTGACCTGTATCTCTGCAGCGTTCCAGAACCCAAGGGCGACACGTGGAGAGGTATTGGTATCTGCATATGCAGCAACATCACCGAAAGGCCACCCTCTTTGTTTCAAACAGACCGCCCTAGGACGGGATGGCGCCCTGCATATGCTTGACTGAATGCAACGTCCACAAACGACAGCTGCCATTTATATACCTCAACAGGAAATACTGTGACACAGGTGATCACTTTCTTCTGAGGGGTCGCCTGGCATGTAATACGTAAAACAGCCTTTAGATGGCAGCTGGTTTTAATTGTTGCCTATATTGAAACGGAAGATCTCAAGCCATGCAATAAGACCAGAGGTTCGGCCAGTAACAAAATAGGTTGAACACACGGGACGTTGACGCCTTTGTACCCCTAATTATTTTGAAGAGTGTGTGTTTTATTTCATATCGAGAGGATACCGACATTTCCATACTTAAGAATAATGAAAAGCAAATGATTTTGCATACAAGAGGCACATAACATCTATAGCGACACGTGTACACTACTTCTTAAACAAAATACATGATAATTAATCCAACGACCAAATAAAGGCCAAAATATGCAACTGTAGCGAGAACAAGAGATTTTCTAACCATACGAGAACTATAAAATATGCAAAATGAGAAACTTGAACAGAACTTTAATACTTTGTTGCGATCTTTCGATAATCTGTGGATTTAATACAATGGTCTATTCGTTACGTAATTAGCATTTTTTATAGTAACTAATTTCATTAAAGCAAGAACTATAACAACGTTTGTTTGTGATCAGTGACGTCATATTTCCGAGCCTGCCTTCTTCATATGACTGCTCCGGCATGTTCTCGTAAACTCAGGCAGTTAGCACTGGTACGTTCGAGCTGCTGGCCACGTTGTGCCTTAGTAAGCAAGTTTGTAACGGTGAATTTCGTAGCTCTGAATTTTCCAAAGCGATGCAGTAACCAACACACAGCATTCGTCACATTCAGTGGTCACTCCATGATAATTTTGGGAAACACTTCGGGATCACAGTAAATAAAATGTAAACGTGTCTCAAAAGGAAGTAGTAATTCATTCGATGATGATACGAAAGGTATACCAACAATTTAATAAAAGGTTAAACACCATTTTAATCCATGTTTCTGAAATGAGTCCCTTTCAGCTGTGTATGAACTTATACAGGTACACACGACCGGTTTCGCGATTTCAGATAAGGTCTTGAGGTGCACATACATCAGTAAAATATTTAAGACCCTATACGGATGGAGGTGGACTCAACCTTCTCGAACTAAAATACTGTTACCCACAACAAGCAATACATCGTAATTCAGATTCACCATTTGAGAAACTGATGTTATAAAACATTCTTTTGCGGGTAACTGTGTGGTGTCACCGCCAGACACCACACTTGCTAGGCGGTAGCCTTTAAATCGGCCGCGGTCCGTTAGTATACGTCGGACCCGCGTGTCACCACTATCAGTGATTGCAGGCCGAGCGCCGCCACGCGGCAGGTGTAGAGAGACTTCCTAGCACACGCCCCAGTTGTACAGCCGACTTTGCTAGCGATGGATCACTGACAAAATACGCTCACATTTGCCTAGACGATAGTTAGCATAGCCTTCAGCTACGTCATTTGCTACGACCTAGCAGGCGCCATTACAAGTTACTATTGATGCTGTAAAACATGTACCGTCAAGAGCGATGTTCACCAATTATGGATTAAAGTTAAGTATTCCTCAGCTACGTCCTTTTTTGCTAGTCTCATTTCCTAGACCTGTTCCAGACCTCACGCCAGCCTGCGTGAGCTAAAACGCGTGCCTTGCGGCTTCCTCTCATAGTGGGTTGGCTCTCTTGCCAATCCACAGCATTTTGGCGACGAGGTTTTCCGCGTTCTTATCAATATTGCCCTGATTGACTTGTGTCATGGCTTCGCCACCATCTACAGATGTACTGTCAGAATTTTATCGCTTACAGAATCAGCAGAAGCAGGCCTTACTGGATGCCCTTGGGCAGCTCGTCCAGGGTCAACGTGCAATGCAAAACGATGCGGCAGCCGCCGCTCCACCGCTACCGCAGCCACACCACGCTGTTGCACCATCTTTTCGTCCTTTTGATGCTGCACTGGAAAGCTGGACGGAGTGGTCACGCCAATTTGGATTCCATCTCGCCGCCTACAGAATTCATGGTATTGAGCGGCAGCCTTTTCTCCTTTCCTCCGTAGGCGTCCAAACGTACCGTGTGATAGTCAAATTATTTCCCCGACGCGACGTAGCAACTCTGTCCTAAGACGAAATTTTTGTCTGCATTAGATGCATATTTCAAAGAATCAGTCAATGTAGTTGCCAAACGGTATACCTTCTTTCGTACAAAACGTATGTCAGGTCAGACTAAAAGGGAGTGTGTTGCAATATTGCAAGGCCTTACTAGGGATTGTGCTTTTGAGTGTCAATGTGGACTCCCTTATTCAGATACTATGGTACGTGATGCAATTGCACAGAAAGTTTCTGATGTTCATATAAGGGGGCAGATTTTGAAACTAGTCAATCCCTCCCTTCAACAAGTGATGGACATATGGGATCTACAGGATACACTTGACTTTGCTCAGGAATCATTTGAAACTTCACCAGCCGTGTGTCACATTAATCGGCCCGCCGGGCGAGCTGCACGGAACAGTAAACAGCCCTCACCCCCGTCCGTGCAGCTGCCACCAGGCTCTCAGCCATGTGTGCCACGCAGGCAAGCAAATGCAGTGCTAAAATCATGCCCGCGGTGTGCTACTAGACATTCGCGTGAGAATGCCCGTCACGCCAGGCTATTTGCTTTTTCTGCAATAAAAAAAAGGACATGTTCAGAGTGTTTGCCAGAAAAAGCTCAGATCGGACACTCACAACCATTCCTGGAATCGGAATCGAACCAAGGATACTCCGGCTCGTGAAACTTCGCCCATGGAAATTCATGTAGTTCATTCCACTCCGCCCAGTGCCACTCTCTCTAACAGTGACTGTGTTCGTCCCACAAATAGTGTGCGTCGACATCGACGGAAATCCCGTCATGTCACAAGTGATTTTGTACCAGTGTCAGTCCACGTTGCACGAGACACTCGCTCTTGTCGTCAGCAGGACAATAAACTTTTTGTAGACTTGAACATTAACGGCAAAGTGAAACCATTCCAGCTCGATACCAGAGCTGCAGTTTCACTGATCAATCAAGACACGTACAAACAGCTGGGCACACCTCTGTTGCGTGCCGCAAATGTTACGCTAACTACATATTCAGGTCACGGGCTCCCTGTGTTAGGACAGTGCAGCCTTTTTGCAACATACAAGGGACAAACAAAACTTGTTTCATTGTACGTCCTTCGTTCTTCTGCAGTGAACTTGTTTGGTTTCGATTTGTTTCAGTTGTTTAACTTGTCTATAGTCAATCAGGTCCTTTCAGCGAACCAGACTGTGCCTTCAGACAGTGTTTCTCGTCTATGTGAAGAGTTTGCAGACATTTTTGCACCGGGCCTTGGTTGCACTAAGAACTATAAAGCACATTTGGAACTGAAAGTAAACGCGCAACCGAAATTTTTCAGAACGCGCAATGTTCCCCATGCATTGTGTGATGAGGTCGAAAAAACATTACACGATTTGGAATCACAAGGTGTAATTGAACGTGTGCAGGCTTCTCTCTGGGCATCACCCTTAGTAATTTTGCAAAAACCTTCCGAAAAATTGAGACTTTGTGTGGACTTCAAGGCAACAGTGAATCCACAACTAGTGACTGCAACTTTTCCTTTACCCCACCCGGAGGATCTTTTTGACAAACTGTGCCCAGAGCCGGCCGGTGTGGCCAAGCGGTTAAAGGCGCTACAGTCTGGAACCGCGTGGCGGCTACAGTCGCAAGTTCGAATCCTGCCTCAGGCATGGATGTGTGTGTGTCCTTAGGTTAGTTAGGTTTAAGTAGTTCTAAGTTCTAGGGGACTGATGACCTTAGAAGTTAAGTCCCATAGTGCTCAGAGCCACTGTGCCCGGGTAAATATTTTTCGAAGTTGGACCTAGCAGATGCGTACTTGCAAATACCGGTGTACAAAGACTCCCAGCGCGTTTTGGTGGTTAACACGCATCTTGGTTTGTATCGCTTCAAACGACTGCCATTCGGGTGTGCATCCGCCTCTGCATTGTTTCAGCAATATCTACAAACTGTTTGTGCGTCGGTCCCTACTGCAGCAAACTATCTGGACGATACTGTGATCTCCGGAAAGACGGAAGAAGAACATTTCGCCACTCTCAGAACATTATTTCAAGTCTTGCGACAGAATGGTCATCGCTTGCGGAAGGACAAATGTGTGTTTTTTGCTCGTGACTTACCCTATCTGGGACATGTACTCAATGCCCAAGGCATACATCCCAGTCCAGAGCGCCTCCGTGCCATACCAGACTTGCCTTCGCCGCAGAATTTGAAGCAGCTACAGAATGTGCTGGGAAAAATAAATTACTATAACAAATATGTTCCCCACGCCTCTTCCATTTCAGCTCCGCTTCCACGCTTACGCCGTAAAGGTGTTCCGTTTGTCTGGGCGACGGAATGCGAACGCGCCTTTCGCCAGTTGAAATCGGCGTTGCTTTCCAATACTTGTCTTACGCCATTCGATTCCCGGAAGCCCCTTTTGTTGATGATGGATGCATCGGATTTCGGGATCGGTGCTGTGATTGCGCACAAAGATGGTTCGCACGATCGCCCTATTGCCTTTGCGTCCAAATTGCTCTCGTCTGCACAAAGAAATTATTCACAGATCGAGAAAGAAGCATTGGCTCTCGTATTTGGTGTTACAAAGTTTCATGATTTCTTGTATGGTCGTCACTTTACCATCATCACAGACCACAAACCTTTGACATCGCTTTTTCATCCAACCAAGCCTGTACCTCCACGTACAGCGCAGAAATTCATTCGCTGGTCTATTTTCCTCTCGCAGTACCGCTACGATATCTTGTATCGGTCCACTGCTAAGCACGGAAACGCCGATGCGTTGTCCCGTTTGCCTGTTGCTGAGGACAGAGCATCGATTCCTCCGAACTTGCTTGCATGTTCATTGATTCGGAAACCGATGGCGTGGTCGATTCGTTTCCGATTGATTTTCTTCGTGTAGCTACAGCCACGGCTGCTGACCCTGTCCTTGCTACCGTTCTACGTTTTGTTGCCACGCAATGGCCCTTGTCAAAGTCACGGATCGAGGATCCGTTGGTTCGCCGATATTATGCTCACAAGGAGAGACTTTTTGTACGACGTGGTGTTTTGCTGTTGCGATCTGGTAATGATCAGTCCAGGGTCGTGGTCCCATGTTCGTTACAGTCCTCTATCTTACGGCTTCTCCACCAAGGACATTGGGGTATAGTGAGAACGAAACAACTTGCTCGTCAGCACTGTACTTGGTTCGGAATCGATGCTGCGATTACGAATATGTGCTCTTCTTGCATGGCGTGTGCCGAACAACAATCCGCACCACCGCGGAAATTCTTTGCATGGCCAAAAGCCACTTCCCCTTGGCAACGCTTACACATCGATTTTGCTGGTCCATTCTGGAATACTCGACGGTTGGTTGTGGTAGATTCATTCAGTAATTTTCCTTTTGTTGTCCAGATGTCTTCCACGACGTCATCTGCCACCATCCAAGCGTTATTTGCTATCTTTTGCATTGAAGGTCTGCCACAGACTATTGTTTCCGACAATGGCCCACAATTCATGTCCCCAGAATTTCAGTCATTCTGCAAGGCCAATGGTATTCAACATCTGACGTCCGCGCCGTTTTCGCCACAGTCAAACGGTGCCGCTGAACGATTAGTCAGGACTTTCAAGTCACAGATGTTGAAGTTGAAAGAGTCGCATTATCGGGAGGACGCGTTATTGCTCTTTTTGTCCTGGTATCGCTCTCCGCCCCGAGATGGTCGCTCGCCGGCTGAGTTGCTTCACGGGCGCCCTCATCGCACCTTGATGTCTTTGCTACTTCCGCCGCATCAGGTTCCTGTGCCGCGGCAGACACCTGCTTTTGCCCCAGGCGACGTTGTCTACTATCGCAACTATCGAGGTTCACAGCGTTGGCTCGAAGGGCGCATTCTTCGCTGCCTCGGCCGCGTGATGTATCTGGTTTTGAGGGCCTCTGGTGAGGTGCGTCGGCATTTCAATCAGCTGCGCCTCTGTCGTCGCACGGGATCTGCCGCTCCCCGTCTGCTTTCAGGGACGGTGCCGTCCGGTCAGCGCCCTAGGGACCCATCTACTGGCTCGCCTCAGCCTTCCATTTTGCCGACGCTGCCTTCCATTGTGCCCCATGGAGACGCGCCGCCGCTGTCCGCCGCCGCCGCCGCATGTTCTCCCGCCGGCGACGCCCGCGGTGGACGCGTCGCTGCAACCGCAGGGCACCTCCCTGTGTCACGCGCCGCCGATCGCTTCCCGTGACCAGTTGTCCTCCGACATGGAACTCTTGCCCGCTCCGGACCGTATGTTGTCTTCGCCCGTCGGGTGCCCCGGCCCGATGGAGGTCGACCCTTCGGCCCCTCCTGTCTCTCTACGGGCGCATACACCGCATGTTGACGTGCACCCTGGAGCAGGTTTTCAGGCGTTTCCTAGCTCCCCTCGGTCCGAATGGCTGGGTGCGGGTGGCACAGCCTCGCCTATTGTTAGGCTCCCCACCTCGTCGCATACGTCAACATGGGGTCCTTCCCCCGGCGGGCGGAAGCCTTATTCCACAACCGTCCGCCGATTTGCGGAGGAGGAATGTGGTGTCACCGCCAGACACCACACTTGCTAGGTGGTAGCCTTTAAATCGGCCGCGGTCCGTTAGTATACGTCGGACCCGCGTGTCGCCACTATCAGTGATTGCAGACCGAGCGCCGCCACACGGCAGGTCTAGAGAGAGTTCCTAGCACACGCCCCAGTTGTACAGCCGACTTTGCTAGCGATGGTTCACTGACAAAATACGCTCTCATTTGCCTAGACGATAGTTAGCATAGCCTTCAGCTACGTCATTTGCTATGACCTAGCAAGGCTCCATTACCAGTTACTATTGATGCTGTAAAACATGTACCGTCAAGAGCGATGTTCACCAATTATGGATTAAAGTTAAGTATTCCACAGCTACATCCTTTCTTGCTAGTCTCATTTCCTAGACCTGTTCCAGACCTCACGCCAGCCTGCGTGAGCTAAAACGCGTGCCTTGCGGCTTCCTCTCATAGTGGGTTGGCTCTCTTGCCAATCCACAACTAACAGTACAGGATGTTTATAAATGAATATCGGGGTTTTTACACTTTACAATATTTATTACATTAAACTAACAGTTATAAATGATATGTCAAATGAAAGGGCAACCCGAACGGTTGTGTTTGGCACCAGCGAGCAATGTTTCTGCCGCAATCGACTAGACCGCGGTAGTAGTGAAGATGGCGACTAGTGAACAGAAAGCGTTTTGTATTTTGCAGTTTGCAAAGACCGAAACTGTAGTTACTGTGCATCGTGCGTTCCGGCTGAAGTTCGGTTGTGATCTTCCAAGTGATAATAACATTCGTAGACGGTACCATCAATTTGAATATACCGGATGCCTTTGTAAAGGGAAGAGCACAGGACGACCATGAGTTAGTGAAGAGGCTGTTGAGCGAGTGAGAGAGTCGTTCACTCGTAGCCCAAAGAAATCAGTCCGGAAGGCTAGTAGTGAATTACAAGTCCCCGTGTCGACTCTTTGGAAAGTTTTAAGAGAAAGCGTACAACTGCGTTCTTACTGTTTACAGTTATTACAGGCTCTATAGCAGGCAGACGATGGATTACGTGCCAACTTCGGAAACGAAATGTTGCTTCATGACAATGAAGATTTTCTGGATCATATTGTCTTCAGTGATGAATCGACCTTTCACCTTAGTGATCATGTTAACACTCACAATGTGCGCATCTGGGACTAATAAAATCCTCACAAGGTGGTACAAATGCAACTAGATTCCACTAAAGTAATTGGTTTTTGTGCTGTATCCAGGCGGAAGGTTTGTGGGCCTTTCTTTTTTGATGAACCTAAAGCTGAAAACGATTTATTTCAGAAACATGGATTACTTCAGCTACGGTTGCCCTCAGCAGAAACCCGTTTGTAACCATTTTAATCATTACGTATTCTGGAATGTGAGACACCGTCCTCTTACGTTCTTATTTGTATTTAGCTCCAATGTGTAGGAAGAAAAAGATCAACAGAAATGTATGTAAGCCGCCGCAATTAATGTCGTAGTTTGACGCCCTTTAAGCCACCATTACAAGCGGCACGAATGAACGTTCGCCGCAGTACAATTGCACTGCGCGCTGGGAATTTAATATCGCTCGATTCCAATGACCGTCGTAACTTCGTGTTAATGCGGCCAATTATTAGCCAATCTTCATTGCACTGCGAATTTATGCCGCACTGCTCTGAATATACCCTAGTCTCCCAGAGAGAATAATCTGAGCTTAAGTAGTCATTTTACGTTCTCTTGCATTATTAGCACTGGAATATTGAGAAATATAATCACTATGCCTTTCCACAAAAGTCTTCGATGAAGCAGTGCGGTGAAAATAAAGCTTAAATGTATAGTAATTTTTCTAAGAGTGTTAGTGATTGTGCAAAGCAAGTAAGTCCATACAGAACTTACCGGGTATTAAAAAAATATTACTTACTTTAAGAGGTGGTAGTATGAAGTAAATAGTATGGAGCAAACCAAAACAAAAATATCCAGTATATACTGACTCTGAAGCACCTACTTTATGATCATATTGGCTAATGTTAAATAGATCTCTTATACTGGAAGCTCCTTGTTATTACGAACAACTTATAGAAGGCTGTAATTGAACTAGACTCCTGAATCAGTTACTGTGCATTCATAGAGCAGTAAACATCCGTTAGTGCTGTTACAGCGGACTGTGTCCAAATTCAGGGCAAGTCCAGTGCATACATTAGTTCAAACGGAACTAGTTTGTGTTTTGATAGATTTTTGAAATACTTTTACATTGTAGTTTTATCTCTGCCCTTACCACCATAGCGCAAGCCTATTATTCCACAAGTGAAACAACAGACGTGATCTTCTGTTGTGATGTGGTCACAGTAGCGAAAATGAACTAGTTGTATTAGCTACTAAGGTTTACATTATAGAGTCAATGACACTGGACACTCTGTTACTTCTTTTAGTCCATATCATCACCTCTCAAAATATGGATTATTTTTTTTACCATTCTGAATAATAAAGCCACATCTACTGTAAGTTTTCATTACTTGTTAGAACGCGAGTTGTACTTAATGGCCACGTTTGTTAATCCTATTCTTGTCGATCAAAAATGGCTCTGAGCACTATGGGACTCAACTGCTGAGGTCATTAGTCCCCTAGAACTTAGAACTAGTTAAAGCTAACTAACCTAAGGACATCACAAACATCCATTCCCGAGGCAGGATTCGAACCTGCGACCGTAGCGGTCTTGCGGATACAGACTGCAGCGCCTTTAACCTTACGGCCACTTCGGCCGGCTCTTGTCGATCCATGGCCAATAACGATATAAACCACAAATTGCATCGGTGTTCTTACATATACATATCTCAAAAAAAGTTTTGCATCAGCTCGGTTCTGAGAGTTCCTGAATCTGTACAGATAATTGGAATAGAGATCAACATATACTTCATTTCCGCCCTTTTTATTGCTCATGAGAACCACGCATTGCATGTTGTACCGCATACATCAACACCTTCAGAGGTGGTGGTCCAGATTGCTGTACACACCGGTGCCTCTGTCCACAAGTTGATGAAGGCACTGTTGGTCAAGATTGTCCCACTCCTCAACGGGGATTCGGCGTAGATCCCTCAGAGTCGTTGGTGGGTCACGTCGTCCATAAAAAGCCCTTTTCAGTTTATCCCAAGTATGTTCGGTAGGGTTCATGAGTGGAAAACATGCTGCCCACTCTTGTCGAACGATGTCGTTATCCTGAAGGACGTCATCCACTAGATGTCCACGATGGGGAGCGCGGACTGTCGTCCATGAAGACGAAATGGTGCCGCTATGGTTGCACTGTCCATCGGAGGATGGCATTCACGTATCGTACAGCCGTTACGGCGCCTTCCATTACCACCAGTGGCGTACTTCGGCCCCACATAATGTCATTCCAAAACATCAGGGAACCTTCACCTTGCTGCACTTGTTGGACAGTGTGTCTAAGGCGTTCAGCCTGACCGGGTTGCCTCTAAACATGTTTCCGACGATTGTCTGGTTGAAGGAATATGCGACACTCATCGATGAAGAGAACGTGATGAAAATCCTGATCGGTCCATTCGGCATGTTGTTGGGCCCATCTGTACCGCACTGCATTGTGTCGTGTTTGCAAAGACGGACCTCGCCATGGACGTCGGGAGTAAAGTTGCGCATCATGCAGCCTCTTGCGCACCGTTTGAGTGTCATCAGTTTTAACCCCTGGAGCAGGTACTGCTCATGAGTGGAGAACATCTGAGGCTCTTGCTAATTCTCGTACTTCTGTATTCATGGGAAGAATTGTTCGACTATCTACATCTAATAGTCGAAATCCATGGAATACGATGTCCTGTGGCTGCACGAAAAGTATTATTCAACATGGTTGCGTTGTTGTCAGGATTTCTCTGAACCGTAATTCGTAGGTAGCGGTCATCCACTGAAGTAGTAGCCCTTGGCCGGCGTGAGCGAGGCATGTCATCGTCAGTTCCTATCTTTTTCTGCATCTCCTCCATGTCCGAAAAGTATCGCCTCCGACACAACTGGACAGTTCCCTTGTTGATAGCCCTTCCTGGTACAAAGTAACAGGCGGACGTGATCCAACAGCAGTGTTGACCGTCTAGACATGGTTGCACTACAGACAACATGAGCCGTGTACCTCCTTCCTGGTGGAGTGACTAGAACTGATAGGCTGTCGGACCCTATCCGTCTAATAGACGCTGCTCATGCATGGTTATTTACATCTTTGGGAGGGTTTAGTGACGTCTCTGAACAGTCAAAATGACTGTGTCTGTGATACAGTATCCACAGTCAACTTCTGTCTTCAGAAGTTCTGGGAACCGGGGTGATGCAAAACTTTTTTGATGTGTGTAGAACAAGAGCAGGAGCGCTCACAGTATTTTGCTAACAGGGGCACGACGTTACACACGTAGCACCTACTGGTTTTTCTTACGTGAAAGGATATACATGAAATCGCAAGTATCTGAACACTACTGTAAGGTAATTTTGAAATGTAACTGTTTTTAATTTTCTGCAGACACATCCAAAGCTATACTACTGGCAGTGCAGTGTTTCTCGGTATACTATGCACTGTCCTTCAGACATGCATGACTGTCTGCAGGAATAGGGTTTTAAAATGGTTCAAATGGATCTAATCACTATGGAACTTAACATCTGAGGTCATCAGTCCTCTAGATTTAGAACTACTTGAACCTAACTAAGGACATCACACACATCCATTCCCGCGGCAGGCTTCGAACCTGCGTTGCAGCAGCGCGGTTCCGGACTGGAGGGCCTAGAACCGTTCGGCCACAGCGGCCGGTGTGGAACAGGGCCTACTACAACCGGCAACTGTATGGAATGGAAGAAAAGTATTTGGAACTGCGAACACGATTAGAATGCAACAGCACAATTTATTAGTGTCAAATAAACATTTATGCCTTAACCACTTCGGCTATCAGAGAATGTTACTACGAGGGGCGTTCAGAAAGTAAGCTCCGATCGGTCGCGAAATGGAAACGACTATGAAAATCCGATAATGCTTTGCACAGATGTGTTGGGTAGTGTCTCTAGTATAACCCCAGTTAGCATCACGTCGCTCTTCTCATTTCTGAGCTCGCAGTGAGTGCGTAAAGATGTCTAGAAAATAGTGTCTGCCGCCAAGTACGAGGGCCTGGTGAGAAATTTCGCCTGAAGCTATGCAGCTAACATTACATAACTGTCGTGCTGTTTCTTCTTCAAGACAATTCTCAGCCGCATTCTGCAGGGGCAATGAAGATGCTCCTGCATCGTTTTCAAATGGATACGTGAGATTACCCACAATACAGTCCGCAATTGTCTCCCCCTGAGTTTCATCTCTGGTCACATGAACCGCTGTCTTTGAAGACAACATTTTGGCACAGACAACGAGGTGTAGGCCAGCGTGGAGAATTGGCGGAAAGCACTGGCGGCTGCCTTCTATGATGAGGCTATTGAAAAGTTGGTACAACGCTATGACAAAAGTCTAAGTCAGAACGGCGACTACGTAGAGAAGTAGCTGAAAGGTGTAGCTAATTGTTACAAGTAAAACATTTCTGATGTTCACTGTGGTTTCAATTTGGCAATCAATCGGAGCTTACTTTCTGAACAGGCCTCGTATATCATGCACTCGCACCATTCTTTGATCCCTGCTCATTGAGAGAGTGTGTTATCATTGTCATGGCCTGTCTAGGCGTATCATACTATTTGCAGAGTGTGTTTTAGGAATACCCTGCACGAATCTCTGAAGGACACTGCTTAATAAACCGAGCACTGCAAGTAGTATGACATGCCTAGACAGGTCACGACTGTAATAATGATGTCTCCTCCTCTGCGAAATCACAGGAGTTGTGCGAGTACAGGACGTGTACCTTCAGTGAGATATGGGGATTTCGGTCGCTCCTGGTGGCATGCTCGGGTAGCCGAAATGGCGGAGTCTGTCTTCGGCAGTAGCGAGGCGTGCACGCCTTGCTTGCGAGCGAGCGCGCGTTTGTTTACTTCTACGTAGCGGCTTGCCTCAGAGTCCGACGTCATCGACTATCATGGCATCGTCTTACCCCAAAGTCTGAATTAATTAATCGTTTCCTTTGGATTACGAACGACCGAAGGCGTATGAAGTAGAAAGTTTAATACGTGATGAGAACCGTCTCCCGCCACAGAATGTTCTCGGAATACATTTTTCCATCCTCACTCCTCAAAGACGAGTTGTGTGGCGACGTTCTGCGGCGCCACACTAACGCTCTGAAGTTGCGATACTTAGAAGAGCACATAGGGGCTGTCGTGGTTGATCACGCTGGTTTTAGCCTCCCGAATGTAGTGGGCTTTCGAACTCCCGTCGGGAGTTGTGGTGGCCTGCTTTAAACCTTACTGCAACGTCGTCAGTCACGTTACTGAAACGTGGAAGACGCTCGAAATAAACTGTGTCCTCAGTAGCGTCCGTCAAATAAAAATTGAACTACGGAAGCACATGTCTTCCTGCTTGGTGATTAGCGGCTGCAGGGCTGCCTTCACGTACGATGACCAGCTGCAAACCTGTTCAGGTTGTGGCCGGGAAGGCCATGTCCGTTCTGTATGTCTCCGACGGAGAATGGTTCAGACGCCGATCGGAGCCGTCGCTCTCCCTGTGGAGTCTAATGTGTTACCTATGTCTTACGCGTCTGCGGCGGTGTTGCCTGCTGCGGCCTCTATGAATTAGTCGGGTCGAATCCTGTAGACGAAGCGATGGGCGTTTCACCCGTCTCTCCTGGACTCCTGCCGGAGGCAATACAAATGAACGATGATAGTCAGCAGGCACAAGTTGTCTGTCCAGACAGCGCCATGCTTGTTGATCATGGAGCTGTATCGACCTGCCCTTTTCAGACATCTCGCCACATGTCAAACGACAGCCGTCCGCTATGTGAGACGGAGCACGGTCGGCTAGGAAACGGAAGAGACTGACTCCATCGGGTGTCTGCACAGGATGACGACCCTGCTATTGATGGTTCACTGTCCTCTGACGCCTTGACACCTGACCACGTGACGTGATTCCCCGCCTACATCATCAATCAGCGTCCACCTTTGGACACCGACCTTCCCCCATCTGCGACTGACGCAGTTGCGCCCCTTTTTGTGCCTGACGCAACCTGTGGGCGCTACTGTAACAGTGGTGAAACGATTTCGGTGCTGAAGATGGACATTCTGGAGATGTACGGAGCGATGGAGCTACCTTGATGGGGTCGGCTCCCTTCTCGTCATAGTGATGCGCCCTCCCACGAGGGCCTAACGGGGAGTTCCCTGTGCTTACCCCGTATTTGAATCAGCCATCCTCCTGGAGATGGCAGCTTTCCAGACAGACTTATCGCATGACTTATTGCTATGGTCAACGTCAATACCATTCGCGTACGCCACAAGCTGGCTTTACTCCATGACGTGCTATATGCTGCGGACGTTGACGTTGCTCTCTTTCAGGAAGTGCATGCCGCAACTTTCTAGCTCTCCATGGTTTTACAGCACATGTCTCCCATGCTTCCCCTGCTGGTAGTGGGATGGCGATCCTGTTACGTGACGGTACCCTCCCTGATGAAGTTTCCTGTTTCCCTGAAACCAGAGGTGTGACTCTCAAGTTCAGTGGCGTCAGCATCAACAGTGACTACGCACCATCTAGTTCGGGTCGCCACCATGACGGGTCCACCTTCTTCTCAGAGAAGGGTCGGCAGTTTACATTGATCATCGAAGGCGATTTCAACTGCACGCAGGCACCTAAAGACCAACTACCACGCCTGTCTTCATGCGCGGCGCTAGCGACAATCCTCCAGTACCTCAGCCTTGTGGATTCCTGGCAGCACGTTCATGTTGATCGTTCGGAGTTTTCGCGTTTCATTAGCCATTCTTCGAGTCGCCTCGATCGTGTTTACATTTGCCGCGATATTGTCAGTGCCGTGACCATGACGCATATATCTGAGCCATCAATATCTGCCGCTAAAGGGTGTGGCATGGCTATGGACCACGGAAACTGAACACGATTCACCTTACTTCAGCCGACTCTGTACGTGGTTCCCCCGATCAAACTTCTTTGGGAGGTGCCAATAACATCCGCACAACGCCCTGTCGCTATCGGTACTATCGCGCTTGCTCACGCTCTTCGTATGTCTTAACTTTTGGCAGCTCTTCAGCCAGGTGTTCTTTCAGATCAACCACGACTGCTCCGCAATATGAGATACCTTGGTACTAACATCTACGTAGTAATGGGTATTCTACGTGGAGATAAGTCTCGTGTACTCGTGTACTCCTCCCATCTCACCCGTCGATCAGTGCTGCCCGTTCTCTGTACTGTTATATGCTTTCACCACGGAACCGATGCTTTGAGGCCTCCGTCAACACCTCTCTGGGCTGTCTCTCGGTGACCATGCATTCAGCTGCACTTCTCATGCATGCCAGTTCGTCATCGTTCTTCGTAACGGTGTTGAGTTACGGTGTCACTGGCATGGGTTACCATATATAGAGAAGCTTCAAGTAACTGCCCTAACGTCCCCAATACGAGCGCCAAGCCCACAGGTGCAGGGCTTCTTGCGGACAACGCTGCTCCTTTGTGTGTAGCTGACCACCCAAAAAAGGTTCCCCACGTGGTACAGACATTTCCTAGTCTGCCATCCATGGCCCGCCGCATGTTAGGTACCTCGGGTTCATTTGTTTACCACGGCGTGCTGTCCAAGACCCTCAAACCCCGCATTGCAGGAACGGTTTAGGTCTGTATCATGTGCATGCCAGAGTGATAGGCCTTTTCACTGGCTCTCACAGGGTGTTGTGGAGCCGTTGTCCTCAGTACCTTAGCAGCCTGTTGTTGGAGACCCTTCACCTCACTCTCTCACACACCTGCCCAGCTCTGTATCCTATTTCACCTTCTCGTATTTCGATCTCTGATCCCTGCTCCACCATTTGGTTCATGTGGTCTGGCCTCTGACTCCCAGCTCCTCTAACTTGTTCTTGTAGTTCCATCTCAGGACCCCGACTCTACCATCTTGTTCTCGTAGTTCGGTCTGTCATCCTGTTACAGTGGTAGTTCTCTGTACGTTCTCCAGAGCTGCCATTGTACTTCATACTATTTATCTATTGAATTTACATTGTATAAATTGTTGCTGTCGTCTAGCCTTGGAGTTTCACATCGCTCTCATCCCGTGCTGCATTTAATATGAAGCGTTTATTTCTTCAGAATGAGATTTTCACTCTGCAGCAGAGTGTGCGCTGAAGCGAAACTTCCAGGCAGGTTAAAACTGTGTGCCGGACCAGGACTCGGACTCGGGACCTTTGCCTTTCGCGGCTAAGTGCTCTAAGGTGGAAGGTAGGAGACGAGATACTGGCAGACGTAAAGCTGTGAGGGCGGGGCGTGAGTCGTGCTTGGGTAGCTTAGTTGGTTGAGCACTTGTCCGCGAGGGGTAAGGTCCCGAATTTCAGTCTCGGTCCAGCACACAGTTTTAATCTGCCAGGAATTTTCGTTTATTTCTTGCCGATAATGTCAATAAACATCTGCTTACAGCGGAAACTGTGTTTCCTGGATTGAATTATGTACTGAACAGTCTAGTTATCAGCAACATGTAATACCTAAGTGTTAAAGATCCAAGTCAGGTGAAGCTAGTCTGGTGATCAGGGCATAGCGTATGGAACGACAGGAGCTTGCCTCGCTGACATTCGAGCACGCGCAATGTCAGACTTGTGTCATACGTGCTACACTTTCTACATCACTTCTTTCAAATTTAAGTCTGCCTTTTGCTTCCATCACAGTAATATTGATAAGAAATTCCGTATCTTCTTGGGAGTGTGTTGGCAAATTGTCCTCCGATTGTAACGGAATTAGCATGCGGAACTTTTAGTCTCCCGTGTGGAATTGGCTTGTCTCCCATTGGGCTTCTCCCCAAGTGGCGGATCGGAGAATGCTTACCGGATATGGTGACCAATGTATAAATAAATTACCTGGAGTGGCCCAAACTAGTACGGGTGGGAAAAATCTCGAAGCCGTAAGAGGGCAAACTGTATAGGTAAGATTAAGTCCGAAGCAGAAGAAGTTGGGAAGGAAGGTAAGGCTGCCAGTTCCACCGCTGTCGTTACCCTGCACAGTGTTTGCAACACGGCCAGTGGGCACTGAAATTACTAAATATCCAAAGAAAATTTCACGTCCGACTGATCATTATATGCCGACCCATGAAAGAAATAAGACAAGGGATGAGGACAAATTAAATATATCAGAGGCGTTTAAAATAGCTACGTGGGATGCAAGAGGTTAACGCGCAAAGGAAAAGAACTCGAACAACTAGGCAAAGCTAATATCGATATGTCTGACATCATTGCAAAGAAAACAAAAAATAAATTAAAGGGAACTACTGAATTTCAGAATTATGTGATGATGTACAGTGGAGTACCAAAAAAACAAAAAGCTGCTCCTGGAAACTCCATCTGGGTGTGGAAAGCATTAAAGAGCAAAATACGTTTCTTACACTTTTCCAAATGAAAGAATGATAGCGCTACGTCTTAAATAACATACTGGGTCCGTCTTCATTGTCTTTGCACGCGCCGGAATAAGAGCTCACTATACTAATGAATATTTATGGCCTGTTACAGAACACTATAGGAATAAATATAAAAATATACTTCTCATGGGAGAGTTTAAAGCCCAAGTGGGCAACAGATCTATTACAGATAAAGTAGGTATGGAGGGTGAAAATACACTTAACAACAATGGAAAGAAGCTTATAGAGTTTGACACATAATAATGAATTAACGGTAATAAACACATTTTTAAACGTAGTGGCATACATAAATTTACCTTGGCTGCTCGAGGTATAGCTTCTGTAACAGTCTACAGAAGCTTAGAAGTGTAATCAGATCACTTTTTAGTAAGAAGTGAACTAGCGTATTTAAATATGGAACATTCCACAAATAAACATACATTTGCTGTAAGAACTTACAAGGTGCACTACTCCAAGAATACGGTATCAGGCTATCGTATCAAAAGGGACTAAATGAAAAAGTTATGTGAAACCAGTAAGCAGCAACGTAGATGGAGAACGGATACTATTAAAGAAATTATAAGCAAGCAGGCACTGAAGCATTAGGAATGAGGAAAAAGAAATAATGTGAAAGCTGGAACGACCTTACAGCAAACTAATAAAAGACTAAAAGGAGACATATCCAAAATCCTTGCTATAATATAATAATATGAACTGCAGAAAGTATTATTATAAAAGTAAATCTTCTTCTGTAATGAAAGATATACGATAAATTAAATGTAAAATCTGGGATCGATATGTAAGTGAAACAGAAAATGATAACTCTGAAAGACAAAAAAATGCATACGAAATTATGCAGGAATTGAATAAACACGAACGAGGTCTTTACAACTAAATGTAATATCCGAAAATAGACGTTACAGCGCTTTAAATATTTAAAGTCTGATATTGAAACTGAAGCAGAATCGGACGCCACTACCAGTTACTATAAGACATCTGATGACGGTGAAAATATTGCGTAACGTGATCCAAGAAACAAGAGACAAGAATCGCCGGGCACTGGTAATATGAAGAAGGAGCTGATTAAATATGCATCTGATCAACTAAAGCATACGCTTTCTTACAATTTATGAAAGTTTGCTGGCTGATATGACGTGGGTCAGATGAGTGGATTCAAGATTTGGTATGCCCTATTTTCAAAGAAGGACACTAGTCACTGTGTAGAAATTACCATGGATTGTGACTTCTGCTGCCGGCCGAAGTGGCCGTGCGGTTAAAGGCGCTGCAGTCTGGAACCGCAAGACCGCTACGGTCGCAGGTTCGAATCCTGCCTCGGGCATGGATGTTTGTGATGTCCTTAGGTTAGTTCGGTTTAACTAGTTCTAAGTTCTAGGGGACTAATGACCTCAGCAGTTGAGTCCCATAGTGCTCAGAGCCATTTTTGTGACTTCTGTATTATTGTTACAGACTTATGCTAAAATTGTAAACAAGGGTTAATACTAATAGTGGAAGTAAGTACATTAGAAGTAAAAAGTTGGTTATGGATATAGTAGATCTTGTCCTGATTTTCATTTTAACATAAGCAACTAAGAAAAGGTTACCAACTTGTGTTTTTATCGATTGTGAGAAGGCGTTTAACAACATTAAACGAAAAATGGTACTTGAATCACAGAAGGGAATGGAAGTCCCAGGACATAAGATTGCGTCAATTCAGTCATTATACAAAAATACTGAAATATGGATCCGTTGTTTAAAGAGCTGCAAATAGTCTGCAGGTATTTATCAAGGAGTTAGATAACACTACTCTCTGTCCCCAGCCTATTAATTGTTTATACAGACGACATCATTCATAAAACGTTTATTACATTACATTAATAAGTGATAATTTCAGTTTCATAACGATGCTGTTTGCTGATGATCAGCTTATAGTAGAAGAACCCGTTCAAATTGTAGTACGTAACCTGAGTATAATTGCCGCTAAATACAGAACGAGAATGTCGAAAAAAGCATGTGACTGCAGTTTAGCGACTGGAGCCCATAAGAGCAAAATTTGTAATCTAGGGCCGGATAATGGGCAAGTAAGAGATTTTACAAATTTCGTGTCCATTTTTCAAGTTTCTTAAGTCAGATGATGAATACCTAAAATTTCCCAGATCCACATATTTCTATGCAACCATCCAACACACATTAAAACATAAGGTACGGATAGAAACAATAACTATTGCTGCTGGTAAACCTTTCTTGGTATAATGTCGTCGTCAACGGAACTCTTCTGTTCCCAAGGATTCGTCCAGCCCTGCGCTGGATATCGTCAGAGGCCTTGCCAACTGAAATGTCGTGTGACGAGGGCCTCCCGTTGGGTAGACCATTCGCCTGGTGCAAGTCTTTCAATTTGACGCCACTTCGATAGGGATGAAATGATGATGATTAGGACAACACAACACCCAGCCCCTGAGCGGAGAAAATCTCCGACCCAGCCGGGAATCGAACCCGGGCCCTTTGGATTGACAGTCTGTCGCGCTGACCACGCAGCTACCGCGGGCGGACGCCTTGCCAACTAGGCAAGACTCAAGGGAGAAGTAACGCCTCTGAAGCTGTCCAGCGCAGTTGTGGACGAAACGTTAAGGAGGATTTCATGGACCACGGCCTTATACTCCGGAAGATTACCCAGTAGCAGTGTCGTCCGACTGTGAACGCCTTCATTCTATCAACAATAATCAAAGTTTGAAAAATGATAGCATTGTCTGTAAGACTGTGAATGTTGGCCCCTGAAATCTGATCTATTGTGCAAATCCGATAAGCAGAGGGGAAACTCCTCTGCTTTGCAGCAGGATATTCATTACTGGATCATAAAAGAAACGCCGGTATTAGAAAAGAAACTAATGTTGAATTCCGTCAGAATTACAATTGCTGAAGATCCTCCGATCATGCGCATTGTGCACCTTAGCTGGCCATAACTAGGGGAATCAGCAACAGACACCGAGCTAGGAAATATTGGTTGTCGCTTTTTTTAGCTAATTTCCAGTGTGTATCTTGGTTCAAATGGTTCAAATGGCTCTGAGCACTATGGGACTCAACTTCTGAAGTCATCAGTCCCCTAGAACTTAGAACTACTTAAACCTAACTAACCTAAGGACATCACACACATCCATGCCCGAGGCAGGATTCGAACCTGCGACCGTAGCGGTCTCGCGGTTCCAGACTGTAGCGCCTAGAACCGCTCGGCCACTCCGGCCGGCCTGTGTGTATCTTCAGCTAAAGTTTGAGTTGTGTTTTTTAAGTGGCGTTAACTATCAATGACAAAAAATTAAGACAGATATCGACGTGATACGTCTGACCGTTCCAATTTAAGCATTGTTAGACGCGTGATACTGACAGACCGCGTAAACTGAGAAAAAGTGGTAGCTGAGACAAAGACTGTGACATGAAATTGGATCATCATGACTGTTGACGTCGTGAATACGTAAAACTGAAAAGATTAGAAAAGTTATGAACAGAACCTGCGATATTGGGTGGATACTGATGCCATCGCTACATCTGAGCTTCAGAGAACTCCAATGTATTTCATTTGATGCATCCCCCAGCTACGTTGCTTATGTTGAGTCACAGGGGACACGTATGTGACAATGACATAACAAACTAATATACCGAGTGAAGTGGCTGAATGGTCAGCAGACTGAACTTGAGCTTAGGAGAACGAAGGTTCAAATCCTAGTCTCGCCTTAAGATCTGGATTTTCCGTAATTTCCCTAAATCACTTGACGCAATCGCTGTCACCGTTTAATTGAAACGTCACGACCGATTTCCTTTCCTATTCTTCCATCATTTGCGCTTGTGCCCCGTCTATACTGATCTCTTTCGGCGGGTTGTTAAACACTAATCTTTCCTCTCAAATCAACAATTTGCCACATTTGTGTTTGATTTCGTCACAGATTTGGCTCGCATAAATCGAACTACTGTCTGGATACTCCGACGATGATTTTAGCTATACATAGACAGTATTTAGTGACCTTAAGTGACTTAATTGTGTGGCGAATGGTAATCCATGACATTTGGCTTGTAGATTCGACTGCTGTGGGGTCCGTGTACGTTTACGAATAATCTTAAAAGAGGTATTTTAAGTTCTCACTGTGCCACGATGAAGACGATTTTATTTTTCGAAATATTTCTTTTCCTTAAGACGGTGTTGTTTTCCCCACTAAACTTAATAGTTATTCTCCATGATTAATTGATAAACGTAAGATTTTAGTGAATTATAGCTACTAAGTAATAATTATAGAGCCAAACTAACTTATCAATATATTTTATAGTCGCTGTCGCTCTAGCACATTACGTTAGTGGATACTGGTCATACACGAAGTAATTGTCAATATACTGTTTGGAATAGTAATAATCATTCATGCCCTCTCTGTTTACGTAACACTCTCTTCTGAAAACACAACAAACAACAGCAAATAAGAACACGGATTTCAGAAAGATCGCATTTTGTAATAATGTTGTGTTTGATTTCTTTATTGTGTAAAAATGAGGAATCCGTTGGAGGAACTCCAGTGGATGAATAAAATGAATGAATGACTGTGACCGATCCTGCCTTGGAACTACTTCTAATCTGTCCCTCCCCCTTCCTACCCCCTCCCCGCACGTGATCACCCGCCACCCTCTTTGTTCATTCATGCGATAATGACAAAGCGACCTCGGCCTCCGTTGTTTTTGGTATTCCGTTAGCGATAAACATCCGAAATTTACATTCCCTTTCCAGTGTACGATGGTTGCCGGATTTCATTGATTACAGAGAAGGTCTTAGCCATTATCTGCGAAGGTGGAATGGGTAAGATACCGGTATTAAGCTCCTCTATAAATCCGTCCCTTGTGAGATATTTACTACCCAGTAAATCGTAATTTCGCTAGTCTGGCCTCTCCATTACTTATACGGATTGTTGCCGAGCATTTAGGTTGGATTCAGCGATTCAGCAGAGAGTGGAGAAGCGTATAAATGCTACTCTAGTCAATCTTCCGCAGATGTTGACATATCAACTGATCAGCCTGACAAATTTTTTTCTTTGGAATCATCAGGTTAATTCTCTCCGAAATCAGATGTCAATTTGAGCAACGCTAAAATCACCTTCGGCCAGACATCCAGAGCCAAGATTATTTCGGAAGTACTAGGCATAGAATTATTCAGAAACTCATAGGACATCTTTTGAACAACATATGTATAATAATTCCTATAGATCGTGTTAATGACATTGTTATAAGGAATCAACTTATTTTGCAATAACTTTGACGGTAAATAGTCATCCTCCGGAAATGTCTGTGTTGCTCTAACACGGAACGCTAATTCACAGAAAAGGATGTTTTGTAGGTGTGTACACGGTGGCATATGACACTTATTATCTTTTTGTTAGGTTCCAAATTCATATAAAGTCGTTTAAATGACCATACATTCGCTAAAATGACTGAATTATTTATTGTTCCTCTGCTGACCCACTACGGCCATATATTGATTATAGCACACTTAATTACTACGTCACCACTACAAGATGTCATATCCCTGAAATTGTACGACAGCGGACTAGTAACAGTCGCTTTTGCGCTACTGTAGTCAGACAAGTAACCGTTTATGATCTTAATTGCTGGAAAAATAAAATGATTCGTCTTGGCAGTTGTGGATGTTTTCAGTATTACATTATTCACACCTTTACGAACAATCGAAACGATAGACATTATGTGAATAGAACCTATGTCCATAGACGTTCCGTAGACACAATGTTGCCGGGAAAAAGGAAGAAAAACCCTCTCATCTGTCAGCTGGTTGAATTTACAATAACGCTGACAAATACTACGTAATTACTAGATCTAGAAATAAATTCATTCATGTTTCTGCTGATGTCATTTTATGATTGAAGTCTTCGAAGACTAATTTACAGAGATCAAGCCGCCGGCACACAGACTGTGCTTTCGTAATTCAATGTTGAGCTTGCTGTATTCAAAGTCAGGTGAACGCCCAGAAAGGATGCGACTAGTGCATGTGTTACGTGTGCCTTAACGTGGTATATGCGATTGCAGCGCGCTCCAGCGGCAGTTGTCTATATCTTGCTCATAAGTCACACAGTTCATGAAATTTCTACGTTAACTCTAATAAAACGCGCATTTCCTCTCTTGTACATATGCTAGTCATATTGTTCTGTCTGTAGTATACATAAATAAAACTTTCAACGTCCATGAACACGTCATAAGGCGGAAAGGGGAGTACCATGTGCAATCAGTAACGACATCGGCCTTTAAAAGTTCCCATGCAAATAGTGTAATGCAAATTTACCATAGCTTTCCACGTAAGATATAAAGTATTTCATCATTCCCACCATTTAGTTGAACCCTAAGGTCATTATTAACCCATCACTGTTCCCATTCAGTAGTAGACTCTTTACAATTTGCGAAATACAGAACTTGAAACAAGAAGGTACAAAGTATTTTACTGCAAGAAGTGCGAACTGTTTTGAAGTCATCGAACAATCGCACTTCACAGAAACAGAGCACTTATATTTATATAACTTCAGATATCATAGAATATACCTCTAATAAACTGGTTAGAAAGTACCAGATTAGAAGCCGTGAAGGCCGGGAAAAAAGAGCACAGCTTGTATCCAGTTAGATGTGAACTAGCATAAAATCGGTTGCTACCTTGCCGTTCTGCGAATGTATTATTTACACTACATCAACCCTGAATGATTTACGACCTTGCTTTGCATCTTACCATCACCTTAAACTTTTAATCGTTGATATGTTAAAAACTGACATTTAATTATAGCAAATCGTGCCAAGAACAATGAGTTTTTGGTCTATCCTCTATGTGCTCTTGCCTTGAAACGGCATAGTTCCATAATATGCAAGTTAAAATACTTCTCTAACCACCAATATGAGGTTTCTTGTCATTTTATGACACCGAATCGTGCAACTGAGACGGGTTTTCAAGAGATTCTCAATTTCATGGAGCTTGTCATATATATACATATGGGTTTCAATTGAAAGCCAATATAGTGTATCGATTGTTTCTACTAAAGAGAGGTGGTATCATGTGACGTAAGTGGCGTTCTTCCATCTGATTTGTCTACGTTCAAACGCACGTTCAGAATACCTGACGTACTAGATATTGACCTGCGCGTTCAGAAAGCGTTCCCAATGAGCTTTTTTATGCGCTTTGAGATCAGAAACTCCGCACGTTCAACATTAGAATGTACGGCCCGTGAGCCGATGACGTTCGCATCTTACATTAATGTGATTTGAGAGATTTCGTCAGGAAGAATTTAGCAAGACATACTGAATGGAACGAGCTGCCTCCTGAACACAGAATGTGGACTGAGAGTAAACCGAAACAAAATGAAAGTAGTGAGGACCAGGAAATACAAGCGGTGGAGGTATTCTGCTATCTTTTGAGCAAAATAAAATGTGACGAACGAAGTTAAAATGACTTAAAGAGCCGATTAACACAGCTGAAAAGGCCATTATTGTGCAAAAGAAGTCTTTAGTGAAATAACCAGCAATCAGCTGCACAAAGGAGATTTTATTTCCTGAACTGGTCTTAGGCACATAATGCTCTTCTTCCGAATGTTATAAAGTATTGCATTATTTGCTAGTGTCGGCAAGAAGATTCATGCAGCATATTACTATGGTCGTGTGGTTCACAGTGCTTGCAATATGCTGCGTTCATCTTACTTTTATCATTCTCATATAATGTAGTAGTTTTATAACTTTCTTGAGAACGACATTAGATGTCTAAGCCTTGATAAGGAAATAAAATATCTCTTCTGCAACTGGTTGCTGATTTTTGCAATTAATATAAATACAGTTTCTGAAGACGTATGAAATACTAAATGAAGCAATAACATCTGCCTGAGTTTGAGGAAGATGTTCCTGTAAATGTAAGTATAGAGCGCGGAAGTGTTTGGTAGTGAATCATGGACTATGCGAAAACAAAGCGGGAAGAGAATTAAGGGGCCGTATAAGTGGTGCTATAGACGAATGTTGAAGACCCGGCGCACCGACAATATAAGATAGAAGTAAATATCCTCGGAGTAGTGAAGCAACTTAAATCACTTAATAAAAGCAACTCTTCTGGTCCAGACTGTATACCAATTAGGTTCCATTCGGAGTATGCTAATGCGTGAGCTCCCTACTTAACAATCATGTACAACCGTTCGCTCGACGAAAGATCCGTACCCTAAGACTGGAAAGCTGCACAGGCCACACCAATATTCAGGAATAGTAGTAGGAGTAATTCACTAAATTACAGGCCCATGTCCTTAACCTCGACATGCCGCAGGATTTTAGAACATATATTGTGTTCGAACATTATGAATTATCCCGAAGGAAACGGTATATTGACAAACAGTCAACATGGGTTTAAGAAAACATCGTTCTTGCGAAACACAAGTAGCTCCTTTTTCACATGAAGCGCTGAGTGCTATTGACAAGGTATTTCAGATTGATTCCGTATTTCTGGATTTCCGGAAGGTTTTTGACACTGTACCATACAAGCGCCTCGTAGTGAAGTTGCGTGCTTATGGAATATCGTCTCAGTTATGTGAGTGGATACGTGATTTCCTGTCAGGGATGTCACAGTTCGTAGTAATTGACGGAAAGTCATCGAGTTAAACAGAACTGATTTTTGGCGTTCCCCAAGGTAGTGTTATAGGACTTTTGCTGTTCCTTATCTACATAAACGATTGGGGAGGCAATCTGAGCAGCCGTCTTCGGTTGTTTGCAGATGACGCTGTCCTTTATCGATTAATAATGTTATCAGAAGATCAAAACAAACTGCAAAACGATTTAGTAGAAATATCGGAACGGTGCGAAAAATGGCAGTTGACCCTAAATATCGAAAAGTGCGAGGTCATCCACATGACCGCTAAAAGGAACTCATTAAACTTCGGTTACACGATAAATCAGTCCAACCTAAAAGCCGTAAATTCAACTAAATACCTAGGTATTACAATTACGAACAACTTAAATTGGATGGAACACATAGAAAATGTCGTGGGGGAGGCTAACCAAAGACTGCGTTTTATTGGCAGAACACTTCGAAAATGTAGCAAACCTACTAAGGAGACTGCCTACACTACGCTTGTCCGTCGTCATTTAGACTACTGCTGCGGGGTGTAGGATCCTTACCAAATAGGACTGACGGAGTATATCGAAAAAGTTCAAAGAAAGGCAGCACGTTTTGTAAATATCGCGAAATATGGAAGAGAGTGTCACAGAAATGATACAGGATATGGGATGGATATCATTAAAAGAAAGGCGTTTTTCGTTGCGACGGGACCTTCTCACGAAATTCCAATCACCAACTTTCTCCTCCGAATGCGAAAATATTTTGTTGACACCGACTTACATAGGGAGGAACGATCACCAAGATAAAATAAGGGAAATCAGAGCTCGTACGGAAAGATATAGGTGTCCATTCTTTGCGCGCGCTCTACGAGATTGGAATAACAGAGAATTGTGAAGGTGGTTCGATGAACCCTCTGCCAGGCACTTAAATGTGTTTTGCAGAGTATCCATGTAGATGTAGATGTAGAAGAGGTTCTCCGCAGAATCAGCGAATAAAGGAAGATATGGAGCACGCTGACAGGAAGAAGAGACAGTGTTATAGGACAAGTATCAAGACGTAAGGGAGTAATTTCCATCGAAAGAGAGGAAACAGTAGTGGTGCAAAGAAAAGAAGGGTGTTATCGGGCTGCATCGAAAAACCAGCCAGAATACATTGGAAAAATGGAGAGAGAGAGAGAAGAGAGAGAGAGAGAGAGAGAGAGAGAGAAGCAGCGATTCTCGTGGATTTGGCAAGTCTTTGATATTTATGTGGCAATTTCGTAAATGTTATTAATGTACGCTTAGAGGCGCCGCTTACCATGATGAAGGAGTTTGTGTAGACGACCGTCGATCTAGTGTAGCAAAAATGTGGTTCGCCCGAAGAGGCGAACGTTTCCAGTGTTCTACGGTGGAATGTGGATGGTCCCGTGCCCACTGTAGTAGTAATTGATGATGTCCTTGGGAACATGGAAACACGTTGGTGTGGTCTACTTCGGAGTGATCTCGACATTCTATGCAGAGGCTTTGATGCCCAACGTGGGGGTCGTCCACTCGTGTTTTCACCTTCCTTCAAGCACTTTCCATATGTACTCTCTACAGTAGCACACAGATAGTTGTTTCGTAATGGGCATTCCGTGGCGCCAGTTCATGACAATCTATTTTGTCGAAATTGTTTCGTCAATGTGTTTCATCATTTATGTTCCGTCTCTACATTAGAATGGTCCTAAATTCTTCTCTGCTTCGCTTTCCTTACCGGATCACGTAAGCGCAATTGCATTAGACGGCTTTCAGTCTCGCAGTGGACAGTGGTCAAAATGTCTTGGCTCCTTATGCTCTCTACTAACTATACTGGTTATGCTGTGGACGTACCGTGCAGAGAAACAAATCGAGTGTGTAGCGTGACGCGTGAATTCTATATTTGTCTTCTGTACATCGCCTTTCGGAAGACCAGAGTCAGCCATGCACATTCCGGTATCCGTCATTAGCTTCAGTCGCTAAAACTAATGTTGCGATGGTTCCATTGCAGTGGTAAAGCCCATTTTCTTTCAACATAACTATATTTCTTTTAACGACTTCTAACGACACGATAAACAATAATGATGTAATTCTTCATCTCCGTTTCAAAGTTAAGTTTAAAACTAATCTTAAATCTTTCCCTTCAGGATATCTTCTTTTAACATAATCAGAAATCTTTCCCTTCTGGATATCTTCTTTCAATCTCTATATGAATATTTAATTCCTCTAATACAGTCTGAAATCACTTACGTTCCGATGCGGCAGTGTGGGAGCCATTAATTTGGTCTCCGTCACCCTCTTTTCCTTGTATGAAAACAATAATACCAATAAGATGTTTGTATCAATTCCTTATCAGTTCCTTGTGATTATTTCTTCACATTTTATGTTTTATATCTGATGAAAGAGAAGTTTCGACATCAGCTGCAAACGGGCGTTGAAGTAAACCCACAGCGACAAATGAAAATTTGCTTTGGAAGGGGACTCGAAACTGAATTTCCGCATATCGCGAGCAGTCGCCTTAACCATTTTGGCTATCCAAGCATGCTTTCCATCCAACCCAAATTCCCCTATCTACCACACAACATACGAGGGTCACTCCAAAAGAAATGCACACTATTTTTGTAAAAATTACAGTTTTCATTCTGCATGTGTGAAAGTTTTACAGTGTGTGGATACATCCTTCCCGCTTGTTTTCAAACTGAGTTCAACCTGTTCCCGTGAGTGGCGCCGTCATAGCATGTCTTGAAGATGGCTGCTAGACTTGACGTTCGTCAGAAGCAACGTGATGTCATAAAATTCCTGTTCTGTGAAAACGAGACAGTAGAAAACATCCACAAGAGGTTGAAAAAGGTGTATGGAGATGCTGCTGTCGATCGCAGTACAGTTAGTCGGTGGGCAGGCACGGCAATATTGAGGATTGTCCTCGCAGTGACAGGCCTCGTACTCCACACATTCCAGACAATGTGCAGAGAGTTAACGAATTGGTGACTGCTGACATGCATCATACTGAACGAATTGTCACGCTGCGTTGGGATAGGGAAAAGAAGTGTTTGCAGAATACTGAAAGTGTTGGCGTTAAAAAAGGTTTGTGCCAGGTGGGTTCCCAGGATGTTGACAGTGTCTCACAAAGAAACAAGAAAAACGGTATGCAGCGAACTTTTGGAAAATTACGAGGATGGTGGAGATGAATTTCGTGGAAGAATTGTGACAGGTGATGAAACATGGCTCCATCATGTTTCACCAGAGACGAAGTGGCAATCAATGGAGTGACATTATGCAAATTCACCCAAGAAAAAAAATTCAAAACCACACCTTGTGTGGCTAAGGCGTTTTTCGATTCCGAAGGACTCTTGCTTGTGAAGATCATGCCAAGTGGAACCACCATAAATTCTGATGCATATGTGACGACACTGAAGAACCTTCAAGCTCGACTGTGTCGTGTTCGACCACATCGGCAAAAGCAGGATGTTTTGCTGTTGCACGACAATGCACGGCCTTATGTCAGTCAAAAAACCATGGAAGCGATCACAAATCTTGGATGTACAACACTGAAACACCCACCTTACAGTCCTGACCTGGCTCCATGTGACTATCATCTCTTTGGGGAACTGAAAGACTCTCTTCGAGGAATAAGGTTTGAAGTTGATGACTCCCTTGTGCTCACTGCCAGACAGTGGCACTAACAAGTTGGTCCAGAATTTTGCCGTGCGGGTATACAGGCGCTGGTTCCAAGATGGCGTAAGGCAGTTGAGAGGGATGGAAATTATGTGGAGAAATGAAAATATTGCTCCTAAAGGATGTATCTACACAATGTAAAACTTTCAAACATGCAGAATAAAAGACGGATTTTAAAAAAATTGTGTGCATTTCTTTTGGAGTGACCCTCGTAAATAGTGTCTTCTGTCCATCATCCTAACTGCTCGTAGCCACATCTGATTCCCGCAAGAGGTCGAACGAATAGTGTATCCGCACTATATTTATATGTGTGATGTCCTTTCTTTCTTATCGAAAAAACATCTACCGCAATATAAAGAAAGCTTTGTATTTCTCATTCAGAGTTAGTGGATCCGTAGAGACAATCCATTTCTTGTTTGACAAAAAACAAACAAAAAACATTCAAGGAGACGGGAATTGAGTTATTAGAAAATTTTGTTTGTTTTTGGCATGACGAAAATAAACAAACCTGTATCATATTTCTCTCTTCTTTGTACCCAGATTTTCAATAGTGTACGTTCCTAGAATTGCTCAGCATTTGTGTATGTTTATGATGCTTCTCGCTTGCAATCACATTATGTGTATTTCACAGACATACTGTCCCTATGCCTCACCCTGTGATTACGAGAGTGTCCATTGTGCCCGAAAGGCATGGAGTTTGCTCAGCAGCGATTCAGGGGTGCAGGGGAGAGAAGCGGGGAGCTGGCGGTCATCTCGGTGCTCGGCAGCCAACAGAGATGGAGCGGCGCCCGCGGGGTCACACGTGATGAGCCCCCGCCGGTGTCCGCGGGCTGCCATTACTCACGGGCCACACTGCGCACGCGCACTGCGCACTGCCGCGTGGCACACGCAGTCTGCGCTTATCTCGCCTCGCGCCGTCCATCACGGCGAGATGAGCGACGCCCGCAGTTGGCAATCCCGACCGCTGCACACAGTACTTAGCGTCCTTTTCGCCGGCCCGGGCCGCCAGTAAGTGCCGGCTTAAGGCCGCGCCTGGATGTCACGCAACCCAACTAACACTGCCGGCAACCCGGTAGCCAGGATTTATCGTTGCCCAGCGACAGCGGCCGTAGGCAACGACTGCATTATCCGCCGGTGAGGTCAGCGCAGCCCTCTCAGTGGACGCGCCGTATGTAACCAGTACGGACATCCTGACGTGCCCTCGGCATTTCAAGCGCTGCACTTTGAAATGATTTCCAGTGCAGCTCTGTCTGTCACGTTGTTTCCACCGCACTCCCCGTACATTTATCCTCTTTCCGCCCACGTCCTGCAAAGGTAGCACACAACAAACATCATATTAAGGAGTAAGCGGAACAGACATTTCTCTCATAACTCAATTACAAATCACACGATTTCTTGTTCGGGTTTTTAAATCATGCTTTAGACAGCCTTCATAGCTTCCCGTCTATACAGTGCTACTGCACACACCATCCTGTAAAAGCAATTATAGATCTATAATTAGCAAGCATAAGGTACAGAGTATGCCACTATTGTTTATCTTTACCTGTTGCATTCAAAGGTTACAAAATGTCAGGTATCCATAAATCCAGATATCTCCTATTATAATTTACTTGACATACAGAGGGCTTGACAATATGGAAAAACCAAAATAAATAAATAAATAAATTATATATTGTGGCTCATATGGTGTGGGAAATCCGTTGGCATTCAAAACAGTTTCCAGTCGTCTCGGAGTGGATAAAAGCTAGTCATGGTTCTGAATCGAATACACTACTGTCCATTAAAATTGCTACACCAAGAAGAAATGCTGATTAAAACGGGTATTCATTGGACAAATATATTATACTAGAACTGATATGTGATTACATTTTCAAGAAATTTGGGTGCATATATCCTGAGAAATCAGTACCCAGATCAACCACCTATGGCCGTAATATCGACCTGGATGCGCCTGGACATTGGGTTAACCAGGGTTTGGATTGCGTGTACAGCTACAGCTGCCCATGCAGCTTCAACACGGTACCACAGTTCATCAAGAGTAGTGACTGGCGTACTGTGACGAGCCAGTTGCTCGGCCACCATTGACCAGACGTTTTCAATAGCTGAGAGATCTGGAGAATGTGCTGGCCAGGGCAGCAGTCGAACATTTTCTGTTTCCAGAAAGGCCCGTACAGGACCTGCAACATGCGGTCGTGTATTATCCTGCTTAAATGTAGGGTTTCGCAGGGAGCGAATGAAGGGTAGAGCCACGGGTCGTAACACATCTGAAATGTAACGTCCACTGTTCAAAGAGCCGTCAGTGAGATCTAGAAGTGACCGAGACGTGTAACCAATGGCACCCCGTACCATCACGCCGGATGATACGCCAGTATGGCGATGACGAATACACTCTTCCAATGCGCGTTCACCGCATTGTCGTCAAACACGGATGCGACCATCATGATGCTGTAAACAGAACCTGGATTCATCCGAAAAAATGACTTTTTGCCATTCGTGTATCCAGGTTCGTCATTGAGTACACCATCGCAGGGGCTCCTGTCTGTGATGGAGCGTCAAGGGTAACCGCACCCATGGTCTCCGAGCTGATAGTCCATGCTGCTGCAAACGTTGTCGAACTGTTCGTCCAAATGGTTGTTGCCTTGCAAACTCCCCCATCTGTTAGGGATCGAGACGTGGCTGCACGATCCGTTACAGCCGTGCGGATAAGAAGCCTGTCATCTCGACTGCTAGTGATACGAGGCCGTTGGGATCCAGCACGGCGTTCCGTATTACCCTCCTGAACCCAGCGATTCCATATTCTGCTACCAGTCATTGGATCTCGACCAACGCGAGCAGCAATGTCCGGTAAGACAAACCGTAGTAGCGATAGGCTACAATCCGACCTTTATCATAGTTGGAAACGTGATGGTACGCATTTCCCCTCCCTTACAGGAGGCATCATAACATTGTTTCACCAGGCAACGACGGTCGACTGCTGTTTGTGTATCGTAGATCGGTTGGAAAGTTTCCTCATGTCAGCACGTTGTAGGTGTCGCCACCGGCGCCAATCTTGTGTGAATGCTCTGAAAAGCTAATCATTTGCATATCATAGCATCTTCTTCCTGTCGGTTAAATTTCCCGTCTGTAGCACGTCAGCTTCGTGGTTTAGCAATTTTAATGGCCACTAGTTTATTATATCATTAATCTTATAAAATATTGGCAAGTTCTGGTAACGATTATGGAGACAGATTTCGATAACGCATTGCTATTTCCAAAAGTAGTTCACAATGCTCTGTGATATTGATATTTGGTTACTTTGGTGACCAGCATGAATGGAACAGTTCATACTTATTCTACCAATACCAGCCCTTGGCGATCACAGCGTCACCATTGGGGAACACACATTGTTCGATGGGGGGATCAGGTACGAATCTTGCCTCGGGCATGGATATGTGTGATGTCCTTACGTTAGTTAGGTTTAAGTGGTTCTAATTTCTAGGGGACTGATGACCTCAGATGTTAACTCCCATAGTGCTCAGAGCCATTTGAACCATTTTTGCACAGTGATCATCTTCTCCATGGGACACCACAATGTGGCTGCTCAAACCATCAACTAGTCCCGCAATGTTTCAGTCTCTGGACCTGAACTCGGTATGAAGTTCGAAACTGTGTGAAATAAGACTCTTCCTAGTAAATGACTTTCTTCTACTGCTCGATAGTCCTGGCTTTATGGCTTAGGCATCACGTTTCCTTATATGAGCAATTGCATCCCTGATGAGGTGTTTCAGAGATACATCTCACAGTGCAATTCCTCACTAATGGAACTCCCATCGTGCTGATTTGGTGCTGACGTGGTTCTGGAGTATGGCATTCAGTTGTGCAGCAACTTTTGTATCTGCCGTTCCCTTACTTTTCGTCACAGTCATTTTCAATGGCTGTCTGTCACCATCACTCTTTCCGCTGCTCGTGGTTTAGTGGCTAGCGTTACTGTTCTGAATCATGGGATCTCGAGTTCGATTTCCGATTTTCTCCACCCGGGTAAGTGCCTAGACTGGAAATGGAAAGATTTGGAACTCGTAGGGGCGCTGTTGACCACGATGTTGAGTGCCGCACAAACCAACATCATCATCATCAACAACAAACGCTATCGCCTGCGTTGTGAGTCAGTCGATGAGAATTTTCCGGTTTCGCTGTATGCAGTGTAAATCTTAGATACAGTGCCTCTTGAGACACCAAACACTTATGGTCTCTTGGTTGCAGAAGCACCCATAATGAATGCACTCACAAGTACCCAAAGCACTGATCTTACCACAACTGAGATTTCCTTTAGGAAATGTAAAGGCGCTGTTTGTCGTCAAATTGAAAACAGCAACCTTCAGGCTTGGCTATCTTCTGCATTCACGTCCAAGCAAGAATTTTTGGCAGTGTTTCAAATTTTTCACCCATCCTTCTGTATGTTGGAGGATTGCATATTGGACATTTTCGAAAGTTGACAATAAGGCTCTTCGTATGGAGTACTCCTTAAATGGAGCGTTTGCTAATGGATTTATCACTTACTAGTTAATGGAAGTGTTTCATTCGATTTGATAGATTCTGCATGACATTACTGAAACTAGATAGGGCCGCAGATCGATTAATCCTGACGCCATTCGCATACACTTCAGCGTGGATTGTACGCGGTCTTCTGTGTTCGTTTAGGCAAATTTCCATCTCGCAAAACCCGATACACAGACATCTAAAATAAAATAACACTCATTGAAATGTTCCTTCACGACACGGCAATTTTTATGTCCAGTAAATGAGGGCTCAAATACAAAATCTGAAATCGATCGTGGACTAAAAATGAAAATATTAGCAACTGTGGCGGCTATTCATTAATTCGGTATACAGCTGCGGAGCAACAGTACTCCATAAACAAGGAGGAACTAATAAACGACTAGGGGCGTTTGGAAGGAAACTGGGTTTATTCTAACAAAAACCAGCTGAATAAATTTGAGAAACCCATACCAGAGAAAGATTGCGCTGGATATCTATTGCCGCCGCAGTATACCTCGCATAACGCTCATGACATAACACAACATTATCCATGTTGACACCCATTTTTCCCTCGCTCAGTTTATGTGTTATTAATAGCAGTACATTACTAATACTTTTTTTAGAATGAAGTACCCGTCACCACCAACAATAAAGAGGATTAATGGTGTGCTTCCCGGTGCTCAACAAAGTTGTTGCTTCCATTTTATATAGAATAGATACATTGCTATGTGTCCTCGCTGCCTGGATTCCAACACCGTTTCTCGTAGCACATGACAAAGGCCACTGATTCGGTCGTCTAAGTACTGTGTATGAAATAGAAACAACAACTTACCTGAGGATCCGGGAGCACGTCATCAACCAATTAAGTCGAAAAAACTAAGAGATCACAGTACAGTGGCTCACAAAACCTGTCCACTAACTGATAGAAAGTATCCGGACAGCTGTTAATGGACACAAAAGAAATCAAGACAGGTAGGAAATCGACAAAATGCAGCCAGCAGAGCTCTTACCTATGTGAAGAATATTGCTGACCGGATTGGTAAATTCCTTTGCCGGATTTGTGTCCGGTCTGCCAACTACAGCAGCGCCAAGATCCAGTATGTGCTACGCTCCACCATGGACACGATAGATGCTTGACACAATGCAGGTTTATACAAGTTGGAATGTCGGTGTGGAGAAGTATACATCGGCCAAATTGGCAGACCAATAGCAAAGCGCATATGGGAAAATGAGTGCTGTGTTTGTCTGGGTCAGCATGGCAAATCTGCAGTGACCGACCTCCATCAAGACTGCGGGAAGGAAATAAAATTTAACGGAATCTACATGCCTGTAAAGGAGCCTGCTTTGATAAAACGGAGGATCACCGAAGCTACAGAAATACTAAAACCTTCTAACAACACGTGCAGGGAGGATGGATACGGGCTTGGCCCATTCTGGTGCCAACCCTCAGTGTTCAATAAGCCGCACCAACAACTGAAGGTGCGAGTGCTACCGGCGAGAAACTACTGCCGCACGGCCTGCGTCGAGCAGGAGGAAAGCAGGTGCCCACGCTTCACCAGCCGTTGACCACCAATCATGACACAATGTAAGAAGCAACAGACAACAGCAGATCCACGGTCCCTCCACCGCACTAAACTGTTAAAAGAAAGTGTCCGTTCCTTCGTTTCAAGACACCAATCATAACAACCATCTTTTAAAGTTGTGACGTAACGAAATGTTCAGTGAGAAGTAATAAGTAGCTCTGCAGACTTATAACACACCAGTAGCATAAAAAAAAACAAAAAAAAACACTGAAACCGTGTTCGAAACTTTGCTTCTCCCATATACGTCTTTTTATTTTCCTACATTACGACGCGGTACGATACTCAGAAAACTTACTTCAATGAATTTTCATGTATACGTGCATGTAACAGAGCAGCGATTATGTTATCTTATATCTCTGACTAGTATGGAACTTTATTCTCGGTCTTATCTACTACTTGATGTTAAACTACGACGAGTGAAATTGAAAAGTGCACAGCGCCGAAATCAGGAAATATTGTGCAATAAATGACTGTGATACCGTAACAGGCAAGGTGGAAAATGGATTTTTTTCTGGCTGTACTGAGAAAACTTCCTCATAGTTACCATTTACACTCCTTGGCTTTCCAACTTAAATTGCTTCGGACAGATATGTCTAGTTATTTCGCTGTTGCCAATGCTAACAGTGAATGATAGTCAATCCAGTAAGAAAACAATAGTTGATTTCTTAGTATATTCGTGTGCATAACAGTATCTTGCATTTATTGATGTTTTGGTTCAATCAACAGTTTTTGCATCAAGGTATAAACCCCTTTGCGTAACGCTGCGATTTGTCCATGACAGCAACATCTTTGTTGACGCAGCTGTGTCATCTACGAATCACATCGGACTGCTACAGACTAATCGCTCAGGTGATTCACATTTACTATCACCACTAATGCCCTGTCACGGTTGGAGTGCGCTGGACTATGCTTTCGTTCCTGAAAATATTCGGGGTGTGTCACGTACGATTCAAAGAAATGTATCTAGCGTTGTGTGGAGCCGCTACTTATCTCTCAAGTAGTTCCTCACTTGACGTCAAGAGGCTGAGTGCATCCCGTTCCACTCCTCTAACCAAGGAGAGATCCCTGGCAGCACTCGGAATCGAACCCGGATCCCTCGCATGGCAGTCAGCTGCGCTGCTCACTCAGCTGCGGAGAACAAACGACAGTCTAGTGTATTTATATTTATTGGTGGCTAGTTTTTAACTAGAGGCATCATCTGAATCTATCGTACACCATCACGCGATTAACAAATTTAAAGCATATGGCATAAAAGTCTGAGACTGTGATTTCCAGTGTAAAATGGTATATTTATAATACAGTATGACAAATATCCTATGAAATGTTAATATTTTATGCATTGTTTGAGGAACTTAAACATCAGTTTTGTGTAATGAAGACTTTATTTAGTTTAGTGTTGTATCTTGCGCCACAGCGGTGTGCTGAAAAGAATAAGCGCCACAAACATAATCAGGCCCCTATTCAGGTTTATTCTATGTGACAATAGAAATTAAATGAAATAATACGATCGTATGGCATTATCGATCAGGGACACCATCTGCTCTGCTGCCTAGAGCAAGCTTTTTTTTTCTTGTTTTTTTTTTTAATTTTTTTATTTTTTTTATACGCCATATGGCTGACTTGCGCGATGGTATGAGACTAGAAATTCACTCACAGACGACAGCTTTTTTATCGTGTAACACTCACAGAGATTTCCTTCGATGACGACTCTCTTTGCACAAATGATGAATTTATCACAGACTCTTACAATATAATTGGTACTCATTTTATTTTTATCGGTGTTCTACATTCACCACATTTTTAACCTAAGTAACAACTACATTTTTTGCGATATTTGGCTACTGTGAAGAAATATTGGCACTGTAGCCAACTCTGATGTTGAGTATGCAGAGAATTCAACACATAAGCTTCATTAAATGCAACGGACATACCAGATATACGAAATTAAATGTCACAAGTTCTTAGCAAATTAATAAGTAAAATAAATGATTTAAGCAGTAGCCTTCGTAAGACGCACACATTACGCGTAGCGAAAATTAAATTACAGACTCTCGTCGTGTATATTGTTGTGTTAGAGTCTTTAAGTCTACTTTACAGAACTACGAACAACATCATCAAAAACTGAGTATATTAAATGTTTCTTGACATTTAATCTGTGGACGTATAGATTATATATAACTGTCATCGTAATCCGTGCAACAACGGCTTGGGAACCGCAAATGTTTCTTCGATGGTGTTTTGTCATGTTGAGAAATTAGGAGGAGCCATCTACGTATTACTTGGTAAAAACATTCAGTAACCAAGATCGTTTACATTCGTCAATATTTCAGGTAATCGGTTTCGAGATATGTAACTGTCATATTCCGGTGTTGAAAATAAAAATTATTACAAAATGTGTTCATTGCGAATTAGAACCTCATGCCATGTAGTCATTATGATCGATAAAATGTAACTGTTTTTTTACAACCATTTTCAGGAATGAAAAATGTGCAGTTAAAAAGCAGCTAGTAAACATGGTCGTGTCCGTATGTGTAGAGCTCGCAGCATGAGATCACTATACTGCACGTGTCACGCAAACGTAAACAGAGCAAATGTGCATTTTACTGTATATAGTGATTTTTAAGAACTAACAATCGCATGCGAGCGTTATATATACAGACATGGCCATGAACACAAGATGCTTTTTATTTGTAAATGCTTTATTTCTGGCGTATCTCTGTATAATGTGCTACATTTTATCGACCATAATGGCATCGTGGCATGGGGTTCACATTTGGAACGAACACGTTTTGTAATAGAAAAATAACTTTTTTAATACCAGAAGATGACAGTATCTATTGAAACCGACTGTAAAAATTAATGACGAGTTTATGCGATATTGGATGTTGAAAGTTTTTTAAACATATGTTACTTTTCTCAGGCCACGAGAATTTGTAATGGACTGTTATGCATTCTACACATTATAAGTTGACAAATTTGTATTCCACGTTTTACCATTGTTCCAGAACAATGAATTATCAACGTGAAGAAGATAACATTTCTGGAAACTTCCTTCATTCATAAATTGTATGTCATTTATTTTACAACCAAACTTATTTTGGCATTGTTGGACCGTCTTCAGTACACATTACCTTTAATCCTGCATCAAGTTGCCAGCTTTTGGGATATAAACCGATTGTCGTGATTCATGAGAAAATATCGCATGTATTTTTATTATTATGCACTAACTGTGTACAAAAAGTGATCTACTGTTGTTTTCCAGTGTAAATGGAAAAATTTGCTTGTGCAATTAAACATTAACTTCGATTTTCAGGTGTTGAACGATTTTTATCTGTCCTTGTCAAGCTCTGTAATAACTGATAGGGAATCCACTCATTTTCTCACCTCACGTAACTTTATAGCATGGTAAACTGACAGTTTTTGTGAAATAGAAACAAAACATGTTTGATTACACAAGCTGCATCCGTCGTAGCATTTCAACTGAAAGCCATCGGAAATAGATTAATAGTAGACATATTCTGTTAAATAAAATTGTTTTGCGGTATTTTCCACAGCAAGCAAAAGTGAACACATACTTTAAAATTTGCAACGAAACGTTAGTGTATGAATGTGAATATGAACAATAAGACTGAAATATAGTGAAGTGTAAAAATACAGCTTGGTAAAAATACCGCTTAGTCTTCAATAATGCCATATTTTACGATCAGTTTACTAGAAAAACTTAGTTCCAGAGTATTAAACCGCTTAAGAAATCAGGAGTCTGTTTTACGAACCCAAAAAAATTCTAACACTTATAGAGAATATAAATGGAAAATCCTGACCACAGAACTGTCGCGGCTGTGATTGCAGTCGTGGGCTCTGTCGTCTAGTTCAGTGTGACGACTAACATCTGACACTAGCAGCATTCCACGTTAATACCTTCACGGAAAGGCTTTTAAGCGCATTTTCCTGCTCGTATTACATCGGATTATTCCCCGCCGAGCTCTGTTTGACTTCACCGCAGCACTATATGCTCTCACTTCTCTTTTACTCAGTTACAGCTGATAATAATTTGGCTTCCCTACTCACTTCTCTGAAAGTAATTCGCTTACGTCGTTAAATATCCAGAGATGCGACTCTTGCAGCTCGTTTAACGCTTTCATCTACCTTTTTCCAATTCTTGTGCAAATAATTTAATCTGTATCTCTCAACGAAATCCAAATTATTCTAGAACATAGCCAATAAAATATTTCTGGTTTTGTGACCGCTTTGTCAATATGTAAAACTATCGGCGTTTCGGTCACTGTTGCAAGTGACCTTCTTCAGGGTGCAAATGGCCGCGGGAGCCGACGTTTATATTTATAACATGTTTAGTTTGCTCTAGTATTGCATGCTCCTACTATGCGTCTACTGCTGCCTGTAGCGCTGTATTACTATTCTTAATTCTTGCGCACGTACCCCTAAAATGTCCTTGTTTCCAGTAACTGTAAGTCTTTATTTTGTGCTTCATCTTTACATAAAGGTAAAAAAATTCATAGGATAGCGATATGCACATTTGCAGATGGTGGACGTATAGCGTATAAGAAGTATAAGAGGACAATGTACTGGCAGAGCTGTCACTTGTACTCAGGTGAATCGTGTGAAGAGGTTACCAACGTGATTATGGTAATGGCTGCACGACCCGAATTAGCAGGTTGTCAACGTGGGATGATAGTTGGGGCTGGACGCATGGGACATACCATTTCGTTAATCCTTATAGAATTCGGTATTCTGAGATCCATAGTATCAAGAGTGTGCCGAGAATACAAAATTTCAGGCATTATCTCTCACTACGGACAACACAGTGGCCGACGGCGTTCATTTAACGACCTAGAACAGCGCTGCTTGCGTAGAATTGTCAGTGCTAACAGACGAGCAACAGTGCGTGAAACAACCGCAGAAACCAATGCGGGATATACGACGAAGGTATCCATTAGTACAGTTCGGCGAAATTCGCCGTTAATGAGCTATGACAGCAGACAACCAACCCGATTGCTTTTGCTAATAACAAGATATCGCCTGCAGCGCCTCTCCTGGGCTCGTGGCCATCTGGGTTCTACATTTATATCGATACTCTGAGCTCCACTTTAAGGCGCGTGGTGAAGGCTACACCGTACCACTAAAGTGTTTTCCTTTCCTGTTCCACTCGCAAACAGAACGAGGGAAGAACCAGTGTCTAGATGCCTAGGTATCACCCGCAATTTCTCGAATCTTGTCTTCGGGGTCCTTACGCGCAACGTATGTTGGAGGCAAGAGAATCCCTCTGCATTCAACTTCAAATGCTGGTTCTCTGAGTTTTCTCAATAGTGTTGCTCGAAAAGTATGTTGCCGTCCCTCCAGGGATTCCGGTTTGAGTTCCCGAAGCATCTCTCTGTTGATCGACACTACCAGTAACATGTCCAACAACCTGCCTCATATATGCTTCAATGTCTTCCTTTAATCCGACATTGTACGGATCTGGAACACTCGAGCAGTACTGAAGAAAAGTCGCACTAGCGTCCTATATGCGGTCCTCTTTACAGATGAACCACACTTTCCAAGAATTCTCCGAATAAAGAGAAGTCGACTTTCCTACCGCAATCTTCATATCTTCGTTCCATTTCATGCCACTATGCAGCGTCACGACCAGATATTATGACGACCTGTCCGTATCAAGCAGGACACTAACAATGATGTACCCAAACACTAGAAGTTAGTTTTTCGTACTCATCCGGATTACCTTTTATTTTCTGCATTTAGAGAAAGCTGCTAGTCATCAAACCAACTATAAATTTTGCGTAAGTCAGCTTGTGTAACGTCCCCTTTGACTGGGCTTAAACTGACACACAATATTTTTAGCGCAACGCAATCTGAATTTCAATAATCCCTACAAAAGAATGGCCCTGACTAACATCAACCTATACCTTTCACAAATCACTTACCTCACAAAAATCTTCGTTACTCGAACTACTGCAATACAGCGAGCGCCACTACTGCCAGCTAAATAAAAGATTCAAACTACGGAAGGCACTAACTACTGATAGGCATAGTTAGCAAATGAAAGATTTTGATAGAGTACAAATGATGTATTTACCTTAATAGTCATAATATATATAGCAGTTCATGACATCCAGTCTTACAAATTTCAAAACTCCGCCATTTCTCTCTCCACATCCACCACTGCTGGCGGCTCACCTCCAACTGCACAACGCTACGCGCTGTTCGCATCCAGCTGCCCAACACTACAATGGCAGACAACAATGCAAACTAGCCACAGACTGCACACAGCACAGCCAGTGATTTTCATACAGAGCGCTACGTGGCGTTACCAATAAGAAAACCTAAAGAGCCTACTTACATAGCCCCCATGCTCCCCACAAAAAATTTTACAAATTGTTTTGGGCAGTGGCCAATAATGATTTGATAAAACTTTTCATAATTACAATAACAAAGATATCAAATACACCCACATATTGATACAATGTTGGTCAAAAGCTAAAATTTTCTCACATTCCATAAAGACAGTCCTGATCATTCATCACAGTAACATTGCAGTATTTTTCTCAAAGTCTGAGCAGTAAAAGAAAGTGCACACTGAAGTAGTGGATTTCCGTGCAATCTTGAAGAAGTAGTGTTGTCCTTCCAACGGAAAGACAGTGCTGACTCTTGAAATGCAGACAGGTATTGGTCCACAACAGAGCAAACCCACAGCAGAGTCAGTCGAAGTTTTGAAGAATATTGGTAGGTAGGTCATCACAGAACAGACCACTGTAGTGTTGTTAGAGATTACGGTATTGGTGGGCCACCAGAGGTGCAGACCCACTGCAGTCCTTGTAGAAATAATCGTATTGGTGGGTCATCAAAGATGCAGACCCACTGTAGTCCTTGTAGAGATGGCCAGAAGCCATCTGTTGTGACTGTGCAGGTGCACAATCACCATCGAAGAGTCTTGCGGATAATATAGCAAGTCCATAACCACCAGTTGTGCACTCACAAAGTTTTTGAAATTGTCCTTAGAACCAGCAATGCTGTTATCCAGTGCCTTGCTGAATTATTAACACACGTGCAAACACTAACAGTCCCTACTTCTCACATATTGTCCAAATACTATGACCCACAGAAACGTGTGCAGTGAAATGTAACTTACAAGTTAATAATATGATGAACTGGTATCAATTACAATTTAATAACGTAAGAATACAATAACAAAGGTACAAAATACATCATCAAAGAACATAACAATACAGATAACATTTGTAGTAATACGGGCTTCCAAAAGAATCGAAATAACATATACATCAGTGTTACAGGAATTATGACATAAGTAAATACATAAAAGATCAGAATAACTTTTGAAATATCAACTTCACACATGAGCATTAAAACAAAACAGAATAAATAATGTATAAACATCTTTAGAAAGTAAATAACATAGTATTTGAAAAATTCTACAACATAAATCTTATTAGCTAAACACTTAAAGACAGGAAAAAGACAAATACACAGGGGTACAAAAACACATAGCGGAATAATACAAAAGGAAAGACAGCATTCGTTTTCAGTGTGACATTTGGTACTGCAGTCCCACCCACAACTTCGTTCTGTAGATGTTTCCCCTTATTTCATCATTTGTTTCCACCAAAAAAACATCCTATCCAAGCATGCTTTCTGTATTCTGTTAACATCCTCTTTCAAAATTCTTTTTTGGGCAAACCATTTTCTTATAGCTTCCTAATGCATTTCTTCCAATTCATCACAACTCGTTCTCACATATAGCCTACCCCATCTTAAGCTAACTTAAATCTACTGAGCTCAGATGCTTAACTAAGGGACGAGGCAATGCAGCAGCGTAAAACAATAAATACAAAACAGCAATGAAAAAAAAATGGAAATTGTCAAAGCAAGCTACAGTAAATCTAAATTACCAAGCAATGCAACATTACACTATGCCTGGCAAACAGCAGCAGCAAATGCAATAACTTATATCTAAACATGAGAAAGCTCAAGCAGAAAAAATATTACAGTAAAAATGGCCATGTTTATTACCTATGTCACATCTTAACACTAGAGTGATGCATCACTGTAACTTGCTCTAGCAGACAAGTTACCAAGTCACTGACAAAAATTATGTATGCAATTCCTGTGAAGTGGAAATGTCTTTTTGTGCTCCCTCATTTTTTTGGAGTACATCCATCATAAAGTTATTTTTTACTGGATCTGTAGGCATAGAATATTTATATTAGTACATCTATAAGATTTTATTTTAACCAATGCTGCAGTTCAGCTAGGAACTAGATATTAAACAAAATAGGCAAAGCAAGGCGTGAAACGTCATTCACTAGCCATATGGCAATTCATAATGCAGTAAACAATCTTTCAACTAGCAAGACAATAGACATGAAATGTTTCTCATCATTTCATTTCAGTAAATATCATAAATTAAGAACTCTACAGTGTAATCATGTTTTCTAGTTTGAGGGTGTCGTATTTACGATGCTTTCTACAAAGGAATGTCAATAGTGAGGATCATGGCCTCCCCTTTTTTTTCTCCACCTGTTTCTCTGAGCCAGCCGGCGCACGTGGCTGCCTGCGGTGCGAGTAATTGTCTGTCTCTTTGTTGGCACGCGTCGTTATTGGGATTAGGAGACCTAACTTTTACAAATTCACTTTGTCGAGAGTGCCCTGCTCTGTTTGAATCCCGCCAGTTCTGATGGAATTCAGGTCTGTCGTTTTGTCGGTAGTTTACATAGTTTCTTGTTTGTCGGTCATGTTGTGGATAATTTCTCCCGGAATCGTAACTGCGCACTGAACTGTTGCGTCTGAAGTTATTCTGTCTCCCATGATAATAATTGTTTTTGTTCCCATATTGTCTGTTTCTATGGTAATCTCTGTCATATTCATTACTACAGAAATGCGATCTTTCTCTGTAACTATTATTACTCGGCCAGTGGTTGTCATATGGGTGGTGTCTGTTTTGGTCACGATTTGCGTTGTAAGAATAGACTTGTCGCGTCCAGTTATTGTTTCTGTCGTCACGGAATTGTGACGGATGTGACCTGTAGTGATTGTTTTCCTGTTTTTGCATCCCGCGACTGTCTATGTCAATTTCTAATTCTTGTAAGAGTCCCTGAAAAGCTTCAATGTCGTCTTTGCAACGTCCTGCCAAAATAATATTTCTTAAATGTTCAGGCAATTTCATTAAGCAAATGCGGATGAGTTCTGAAGGGCTGTATGGGTTTGAAAGATATTGATTCTTATGCAACATGTCTTCAAAATATTTGACAAGACTGGAAAATTCAGATTGTTCAAAGTGTTTCATCATCATGATGCTATGTTTTACTCGGTCTTGTGTAGCTTGAGACCAGTATGCTGAGAGGAAGGCATGATAAAATTCTCCTTCACTGTGGCAATCGTGAATGACCGATCGCATTCTTACAGCTGGTTCATTCTCTAAGTAGCCACACATAAATTCTAATCTGTGCTCTAATGACCAGTTGGAAGGAAAACCATGAGAGAACTGATGGAGCCATGCTTGTGGATGAATGTCGTTGCCAGAATTCTTAAATGTTTTGAATTTACGTGTAGGAATGAACAGCTTATAGTCAAAATCATCATGTCGGCGAGTCGCATGTTGGTCATTGTTAGTCGTTTCGGCGGTTCCATCTCAAAATTCGGTGTGCCTTGCCAATTTCTTTCATAATTTCGGAAGTGTCCTGTGTTATTATTTTGTGATTGTTCCGTATTTCTAAGTCCCTCTTCCCGTGTTGGAGCGCGAGTGTCCTCTTAAATATGTAATTTTTGTATTACTTGTGTCAGTTGATCTTGTACTTCCCGGATTTCTCTTTGGTGTTGCGTATTAATTTGATTCTGATTTTGTTTGAATTTCCTAATTTGTTCGCACTCTTCTGTGTCATTAAAGACTACCGGTTTTGTGTCATTCAGATTATCATCTACCTTCGTAGATAAATTATTTAGCTGATCCGAAAGTTCAACTACTTTCTCTGACAATGAACTAATTTCCTCCATGTGTATTTCTACTGTGTCCTTTAAGTTTTCCTGAGTTTTTGCAAGTTGCGTAACCGAATCGGTAGATGCAACTGAGTCAATTTCAGTTTGCAAGGTCTCATGATTTTCATGAACAATAATTTGCAGTTCTTTTATGGCTGCTTCGTGATTCTGTAATGCATTTTCATGCCACGAAAAAATAGGTTGAAAATGCTCACAAATGTTATGTTTTTACGTCGTTACAGACTTTTTGACATTTCGATTCGATTTTATGTAACTCAGTAGTTAAATCTTCATGTGTTTGTTGAAGCGTGGTGTGAAGATTTTGTTCCATTGTGTCTAACTGTTGCTGTGTTTGTCTCTGGTGTTGTTCCATTGTGTCTAACTTTTGAAGCTTTTGCTGTGTTTGTCTCTGGTGTTGTTCCATTGTGTCTAACTTTTGAAGCTTTTGCTGTGTTTGTCTCTGATTTTGTTCCATTTGTTGCATTAGCTGTAATAACAATGCTTTAGTGTCTGGAATCTGTTTCTCTACGCTTTTCGGCAGTGCATTTGCACCGGCAACATTCACATTTTGACAAACGGAAAATGTGTCTTGACTTATTTGAGAAAACGGTGAGGACGCAAAACCTGAATCTACAGAATTTGCAAAATTGTGTCCTGTCATTTCGGATTCCTGAGACGAGCTATTGCCGACCGACCGATCGATAATGCTTCCCTGTTCACTAATTATTTCACTGCCTACGCCATTGTTTGCCGCCCGCTCCATTTCCCTATGCACAATTACCAAATTACTATGTTGAGCATTAGTTAATTCATTACATGGTGGCGCTAACACACTGCTTTCGTCTTCACTGTCATTTCTCAGTTTACTTTGGAGCCTAGTATTACGTTTTTGACACGCCATTATTGTCACAATATTTCACATGACAACACAGAACAACACAATTTGAAGAGCAAAAATAAGAGAACACATTAACATGGCACTGAAAATAATATCTAGTTAATTGCAAGCTGTGAAATACTTGGTGCAAATTTACATGCGTGCCACACCTGCTTTACTGTACAACAATGAAAGACTGCAACTACAAAGGAGATTTTCTCTACAATTACACTCTAGCAATAAACAAAATCTACACTAATTACACAAACTACAAGAAAAAAAATCAGAAGATTCCAGTGAGGCATCCTCGGCTAAGGGTCGACGTATGAAACGTCCCCTTTGAAAAATTATACACGTGACTGGGCTTAAACTGACACACAATATTTTTAGCGCAATGCAATCTGACTTTCAATAATCCCTACAAAAGAATGGTCCTGACTAACATTAAACTATACCTTTCACAAATCACTTACCTCAGAAAAATCTTCGTTACTTGAACTACTGCAATACAGCGAGCGCCATTACTGCCAGCTAAATAAAAGATTCAAACTACGGAAGGCACTAACTACTGATAGGCATAGTTAGCAAATGAAAGATTTTGATAGAGAACAAATGATGTATTTACCTTAATAGTCATAATATATATAGCAGTTCATGACATCCAGTCTTACAAATTTCAAAACTCCGCCATTTCTCTCCCCACATCCACCACTGCTGGCGGCTCACCTCCAACTGCGCAACGCTACGCGCTGTTCACATCCAGCTGCCCAACACTACAATGGCAGACAACAATGCAAACTAGCCACAGACTGCACACAGCACAGCCAGTGATTTTCATACAGAGCGCTACGTGGCGTTACCAATAAGAAAACCTAAACAGCCTACTTACACTTGTATGCTCCTACATTCACTCAACTTTGACAGCTTACCGTACATCACACCATCAACAGCAAACAACCACAGATTGCTGGCCAACCTGTCCGCGAAATCATTTGCGTATGCCTATACGGATAATAACAGCGGTGCTGTCACACTTCCCCGTGACACTCCCGACGAAATTTTGTGTTCTACAGCTGGAATGTAAATGTCTGGAATACCTACCTGCCTTGGTCAGATGAGTCCCGATTTCAGTTGGTAAGAGCTGATGGTAGGGTTAGAGTGTGGTCCAGATACCATGAAGCCATGTAACCAGATTGTCAAGAAGGCACTGTGGAGTTGCTGGTGGGTTCATAATGGTATGGGTTGTGTTTAAGTAGAATGGACTGGGTCCTCTGGTCTAACTGAACCGATCATTGACTGGAAATGGTGATGTTGAGCTACATGGAGAAAATCTTCAATGCGCCATGTCACTGGGCCACAACTGATAGCAATTGGTTTGAAGAGCATTCTGGAAAATTCGAGCGAATGATTGGCTACCCAGATCGCCTGACATATATTGGACATCCACGCAATCCAGTTCGTGTACAAATTCATGCACCGGCATTTATGGCTGTAGAGGCAGCATGGTTCCATATTTCTGCAGGGGACATCAAACGACTTGTCGAGTCCTTGCCACGTCGGACTGCAGTGCTCAACAGGATACAAATAGGTCCGACACGATATTAGGAGGCAACCAAAAATCAAAATGTTCAAATGTGTGTGAAATCTTATGGGACTTAACTGCTAAGGTCATCAGTCTCTAAGCTTACACACTACTTAACCTAAATTATCCTAAGGACAAACTCACACCCATGCCCCGAGGGAGGACTCGAAACTCCGCCGGGACCAGCCGAGAAGGCAACCCATAACTTCTGTCACTTCAGTTTAAGGTCGCACGTTAAGACTTTCAATTCTGCTGTACTATGTTGTATTAACTCACTGTTGAACACAGCTTCTTTACTTGACGTGGCCGAGTTAACGAAAGCATGTGTTAATGCAAGAGGCTGCAGGTAAACAGGACCTTGTTGTATAATTATATAATAGGAAATATGCTCACGCAACAACAATCGCAGCCCTTGCGTCATGATAGCTGAAGCTGACACACCTTCAAACTCCAATGGCGAAGCGGGATCTGTCACCTGATTGCAGTGACCAGTCTTCGTGTCGTGCATCTGTGGCGGCTTACGTGACTGTAAAGCTACCTTTCAGAGATGGGTCAGTCCCGCATAATACTGCCCACTTTAACCATAATGCATCAGTCACCCCCTGCAGTCAGCTACTTCAGACAGCCATCATATTGAAACGGGTCATCTAATTGTCACCGCTTCACACTGTCTTTACTAAGCTGCAATTCTACCTGCTGCTACTGAGAACTGAACTGGTACCTTCGAGTCAGAGGACCACCTATCGGCTGCCACCTACCTGGGGCAGGGGCTCTGTGGTTTGAGCAGGTATCCTCTACTGCTGTTTGATTGCTTTGTGTGAGCACACTCTACTACTACAAGCCGGCCGGAGTGGCAGTGCGGATCTAGGCGCTACAGTCTGGAGCCGAGCGACCGCTCCGGTCGCAGGATCGAATCCGGCCTTGGGCATGGATGTGTTATGAAACGTCCCCTTTGAACAATTCTACATGACTGTCCTTAAACTGATACACAATATTTTTTTTTAGCGCAACGCAATCTGACTTTCAAAAATCCTACAAAAGAATGGCCCTGACTAACATTAAACTATACCTTTCACAAATCACTTACCTCACAAAAATCTTCGCTACTCAAGCTACTGCAATACAGCTAGCGCCACTACTGCCAGCTAAATAAAAGATTCAAACTAAGGAAGGCACTAACTACTGATAGGGATAGTTAGAAAATGGAAGATATTAATAAAGAACAAACAATGATATCATCATATAGAAATATAGCAGTTCATGACAAATTACAAAACTCCGCCATCTCTCTCCCCACATCCACCACTGCTGGCAGCTCACCTCCAACTGCGCAACGCTACGCGCTGTTCACATCCAGCTGCCGAACACTACAATGGCAGACAACAATGCAAACTAGCCACAGACTGCACACAGCACAGCCAGTGATTTTCATACAGAGGTGGCGTTACCAACAAAAAAACCTAAACAGCTTACTTACATAGCCCCCATGCTCCCCACAAAAAAATTTTAGAAATTTTTTTGGGCATTGGCCAATACATATTTGTTAAAATTTTTTTCACAATTACAATAACAAAGAAATCAAATGCACACACTTATTGATACAATGTTGGTCAAAAGCTAAAATTTTGTCACAGTCCGTAAAGACAGTCCTGATCATTCATCATAATAGTAATTACAGTTTTTTTTCGCAAAGTCTCATTAGTAAAAGAAATTGGACACAGAAGTAGTGGATTTCCATGCAGTCTTGAAGAAGTAGTGTTGTCCTTCCAACGGAAAGACAGCGCTGACGCTCGACATGCACACAGGTAATGGGCTACAAGAGAGCAAACCCACAGCAGAGTCATTCGACGTTTTGAAGAATATTGGTAGGTAGGTCATCACAGAGCAGACCCACTGTAGTCCTGGTAGAGATTACGGTATTGGTGGGCCACCAGAGGTGCAGACCTACTGTAGTCCTTGTAGAGACGGCCAGCATCCATCTGTTGCGACTGTGCAGGTGCACAATCACCATCGAAGAGTCTTGCGGAGAATATAGCAAGTCCATAAACCGCCACTTGTCCACTCACAAAATATTTGTTTGAAATGTCCTTAGAACCAGCAATGCTGTTATCCAGTCCCTTGCTGAATTATTAACACTCGTGCAAACACTATCAGTCCCTACTTCTCACATATTGTGTGCAGTGAAATGAATGCTTACAAGTTACTTAGTTTGATAAACTGGTGTCAATTACAATTTTATAACATGAGAATACAATAACAAAGGTACAGAACACATCATTAAAGAACATAACAATACAGATAACATTTGTAGTAAAACAGGCTTTACAAATGAATAGAAATAGACATATACATCAATGTTACAGGAATTATGAGATAAGTAGATACATTAAATATCAGAATAACTTTTGGAACATCAACTTTACACATGAGCATTAAAACAAAACAGAATAAATAATGTCTAAGCATATTTACAAGGTAAATAACATATTATTAATGCCAATTATATTTGAGGATAACAGTATTCCTCATCATAGTGAATGTAGCTTAATATTAAAAGAAGAAAAAATTCTATGAAACTACACAGAGACAGGAAGAAAACAAATACACAAGGGTACACAAACACATAGTGGGATAACACCAATAGGAAAGGACAGGGTTCGTTTTCAGTGTAACATGTGGTACTGCAGTCCAACCCAAAACTTCATATATCTTTCCTCTTATTTCATCCTTTGTTTCCACCAAAAAAATTCTATCTAAGCATGCTTTCTGTATTTATATGTTCACACATTTCTTACCTCAACATTTATTTCCAAGAAAATCCTACCTAAACCTGTTTTCTGTACTTTTTTTGTATAACTTCTGAATGCATTTCTTCCAATTCATCGCAACTCATTCTCTTAGAGGCTACCCCCTCTTAAGCTAACTTAAATCTACTGAGCTCAGATATTAAACTAAGGGACGAGGCAATGCAGCAGCACAAAACAATTAACACAAACAGCAATGATAAAAAAATACAAATGCCAAAGCAAGCAGCATAAATTATCAGAGCAACTGCAATATTACAACTAATATAAGGCAATGTGCTGCAAACAATAAAAATAAATCAGTAGTAAATCAGTAGTCAAATTCAGTAACACTATGCCTCACAAACAGCAGCTTATATCTAAACATGACATTGCTCAAGCAGAAAAAATAGTACACTAAAGATAACAATGCAGATAAGGGAAATGTATAATCACATCTTAATGTCTAAGTAATTAAAGTGGTGCACCACAACAACTGATTGTAAAAGGAAATATTACCATGTACTTGAAAAGAAAATTATGTGTTACTGTTACTAGTTCCTTCTTATTGTTCTTTCCTTTCCAAGTGCTCCTTTTTTAAAGAATGTGGATCATAAAATAATTATTTAATAGATCTGTTGACAGAAAGTGTTCACATTAGCAAATGCATTTCATTTTATAAAAGCAATGCTGCAACACAGCTGAAAAACAGGTATCAAATGAAATAAGCAATTACGCAAACCAAAGCATAAAAACATCATTCAATAGCTATGTGGCATTTCGTAAGTCAGTAGCTCTCAACTCTCGTAGAAAGACGCTTGTCGTAATCAGGTGTGCAGATGTAAAAATATTTCTCGTCGTTTCATTAGGCATTTCAGTAAATATCATAAATTACGAGCTCCACAGTACCCGAGGATAATGGCCTCCCCTTTTTTTTTTCTACCTGTGCTTCCGGAAAGGCACACCCTAATGGCTTGTTCTCCAGGTGTCTGACACAGCGGTGTGCCGACGATGCACGTGCAGGTGGTCACTTAACTTTCTTATGGAAATATTTACGACAGCAATTTTCGCTACAGTGACAGTCTCACATAAAAATATTTCACAGGTCAGGAATTAGCGTTGCAAATCTGTAGAAAGAAAATCCTATAAATATAAGTGTCCAAATAAAATATTCGTCAGCATTGTGATACAGTCACGCATTTACGCACATTTCATAACTCTTAAAGTACGATTCTTGGTTTCCAACATACTTCTTATTCCTCATATACGGTAGCATCATCTTATTGATCATAGACATATCTCAACAGCATAGTACACATCGTCATCATAATAATAACATCATAACACCTCAGTCAAATCTCAAAATCGTCGTAGCTTCCTCCAATAATTTCAAAACCTAAAAAAAATTCTCTGCTCATTTCAATAGTGTCATCTACCTCAAACGTACTTTAAAATCATGCTCCCTTACCAAATACATCATTCAAAGCTCTCATAGTATCACAATGATTCCGAAAAATATGAGCAGTTCACAAAGTACAGACAAATACAATTTCATAAGTGTGAAGTTACCCAACTGTGTAATTGCGTAAACATGTGTCACTGATGTAGTAAAAAAAATGTTTATCTCTCAGTTAAATGATCAGATAGCTGTGTAATTTGTGTGTTAGAGAAATATGGTACCGATGTGTAAAGTTGTATAAGCAAATACCATATTAGCTAGGGTTCCTTGTGGTTGCCAGACACATGGTACACAAAGTAAGCATGTACCCCCCTGAGGATTAATGTAATTATACCCTCAGGTGTTGCAGATTACAGCAATGAAATGAAATGTATCACTGAAAACCTTTGTATCATTGTACTTCAAATATCTTTAAAAATAAATGTTTTAAGTACAAAATTAATCACTCAAATGCGTGTCCTGTAGCGCTAAATGTGCGTCTTGCTGTAAGATAATTCTGTGGAAGTGTCGTACTTATCTTCCTCCGAAAGCTAAGTTCTGCAGAAGTCAATGTACTTACCTCATGATAAACAAAAGTGAAATGCTTTGCGTAGAGATATCTTAGTTATTACGCTTATTGTTGTGATGATGAAAGTACTGTGCTGTAGCGTATTGTTGTGCTACAGAAAAGGCAATCTCCTTGTAGCTATACCACAAAAGTTACTACCAAAACCTGTTTTACTTTCCAGAATAAAACAGAAAACTGTGCAGATATAAAACAGAAACACTGCAAAAGCAACATTGTAAATTGTCACTCATTAGTAGCGTCGTGATAAAATCGTGTAGCTGTCACATAAACTAACCACTGTGTCGTCTGGTATCTCACAGAAAGTACTTTAAATCCAGAATGTATTTTCAAGTAAACCAAAATGTTGCATTAAAATCTCATTAGCAGTACTGGTAAATGTTCTAAGTATGTAAGCCTTATAGTCGTTACGTAATCGTGCAACTAACAAGCAAGAATGTACAAATAGAACACTGTGTCGTCTGTTCACTATAACAATGCATTCGTAATTTCTGTTTAAAAATGTTCCCTAGGTTCTAGACTGGATAATTAACTTCAAACATTGTTGCATATTAACAGTTTCTTAAGTCTGACAAGGCATACTAGAAATGTGAAGTGAAAAGTTATATGGCAAAGACAAAGTTAAAAAGCAGATTATCTCTCAATAAGCGGTTTTACATGTGAAGTGTGGTGCAATCCTTTACTCTTCATAATACTCAGAGTTTGAACTTGAATGCAATTGTCAGGCGGTATACGTCGGTAAAGAATACTGGAATTTTTCTCAAGGTTAGCGTCTATGTTATTTTTCTCTGAGCCAGCCGGCGCAAGCGGCTGCCTGCGGTGCGAGTCATTGTCTGTCCCTTTGTTGGCGCGCGTCGTTATTGGGATTAGGAGACCTAGCTTCTACAAATTCACCGTGACGAGAGGGCCCTGCCCTGTTTAAATCCCGCCAGTTCTGATGCAGTTCAGGTCTGTCGTTACGATCACATCGTCTGTCGTCATGTCGGTAGTTCCTGTAGAGTCTTTCTTGTCGGTTAAGTGGTGGAGAATTTCTCCCTAAATCGTAACTGCGCGCTGGACCGTTGCGTCTGGAGTTATTCTGTCTCCCTTGATAATAATCGTTTTTGTTCCCATATTGTCTGTTTCTATGGTAATCTCTGTCATATTCATTACTACGGAAATGCGATCTTTCTCTGTAACTATTACTCTGCCAGTGGTTGTCATACGGGTGGTGTCTGTTTTGGTCACGATTTACGTTGTAAGAATAGGCTTGTCGTGTCCAGTTATTGCTTCTTTCATTGCGGAATTGCGACTTATGTGATCTGTAATTGTTGTGCTCCTGCGTTCCGCGATTGTCAGTGTCACTTTCCAGTTCTTGTAACAGTCCCTGAAAAGCTTCAATGTCGTCTTTGCAACGTCCTGCCAAAATAATATGTCGTAAATGTTCAGGTAATTTGATTAAGCAAATGCGGATGAGTTCTGAGGGACTGTATGGGTTGGACAGGTACTGATTCTTGTGCAACATGTCTTCAAAATATTTCATAAGACTGGAGAATTCAGATTGTTCGAAATGTTTCATCATTATGATACCATGTTTTACTCGGCCTTGTGTGGCTTGAGACCAATATGCTGAGAGGAAGGCATGGTAAAATTCTCCTTCACTGTGGCAATCGTGAATGACCGATCGCATTCTTACAGCTGGTTCATTCTCTAAGTAGCCACACATAAATTCTAATCTGTGTTCCAACGACCAGTTGGGAGGAAAACAATGAGAGAATTGATGGAGCCATGCTTGTGGATGAATGTCGTTGCCAGAATTCTTAAATGTTTTGAATTTACGTGTAGTAATGAACAGCTTATAGTCAAAATCATCATGTCGGCGAGTCGCATATCGGTCATTGTTAGGTCGTGTCGGCCGTTCCATCTCAAAATTCGGTGCACATTGCCAATTTCTTTCATAACTTCCGAAATGCCCTGTGTTATTATTTTGCAGCTTTTCCATGTTTCTAAGTCCCTCTTCCCGTGTTGGAGCGCCAGTGTCCTCTGAAATACGTAATTCTTGTATTACCTGTGTCAGCTGATCTTGTACTTCCCGGATTTATCTTTGGTGTTGTGTATTAATTTGATTCTGATTTTGTTTGAATTTTCTTATTTCTTCATACTCTTCTGTGTCAGTGAAGGCTACGGGTCTTGTGTCATTCGTATCATCATCTACCTTTGTAGATAAGTTAGTGACCTGATCCGAAAGTTCGGCTACTTTCTCCGATAGTGTACTTATTTCTTCAGTGTGTTTTTCTGAACCAAGTTTCAGAGTATCTACTGTGTCCTTAAAGTTTTCCTGAGTTTTTGCAAGTCGCGTAACCGAATCGGTAGATGCAACTGAGTCAAATTTAGCTTGCAAGGTCTCATGATTTTCATGAACAATAATTTGCAGTTCTTTTATGGCTGCTTCGTGATTCTGTAATGCATTTTCATGCCGCGAGAAAATAGGTTGAAAATGCTCACAAATTTGAGTTTTTACGTCATTACAGACTTTTTGACATTTCGATTCAATGTTATGTAACTCAGTAGTTAAATCTTCACGTGTTTGTTCAAGTGTTTGTTCCAATGAGTCTAACTTTTTAAGATTTTGTTCCACTGTGTCTAACTTTTGAAGCTTTTGCTGTGTTTGTCTCTGATTTTGTTCCATTGTGTCTAACTGTTGCTGTGTTTGTCTCTGATGTTGTTCCATTGTGTCTAACTTTTCAAGCTTTTGTCCCATTTGTTGCATTAATTGTAATAACAATGCACTGGTGTCTGAAACATGTTCCTCAGTGCTTTTCGGCAGTGAAGTTGCACCGGCAACATTCACATTTTGACAAGTGGAAAATGTGTCTTGACTCATTTGAGAAAACGGTGGGAACCCAAAACCTGAGTCTGCAGTATTTGCAATATTGTGTTCTGTCATTCCCGATTCCTGAGGCGAGCTGTTGCCGACCAATCGATCGATAACGCTTCCCTGTTCACTACCTGTTTCACTGTCTACACCATTGTTTGCCGCCCGCTCCATTTCCCTATGCGCAATTACCAAATTACTGCTTTGAACATTAGTTAATTCATTACTCTGCGGCGCTAACACAATGCTTTCGTCTTCACTGTCATTTCTCAGTTTACTTTGGAGCCTAGTATTACGTTTTTCACACGCCATTATTGTCACAGTATTTCACACGATAACACAGAAAAGCGCAATTTGAAGAGCAAAATAAAATAACATAGCAATGGAAATAATGTCTACTTAATTGCCAGCGCAGCTGCGAAATACTTGGTGCAAATCTACATGCATGCCACAACTGTTTTACTGTACAACAATGAAAAACTACAACTACAAAGGAAATTCTCTCTATAATTACGCGCTAGCAATAAACAATAACTACACTAATTACACAAACTACAAGAAAAAAATCAGAAGATTCCAGTGAGGTATCCTAGGCTAAGGGTCGACATATGAAACGTCCCCTTTGAACAATTCTACATGACTGTCCTTAAACTGATAGACAATATTTTTTTTTAGCGCAACGCAATCTGACTTTCAAAAATCCTACAAAAGAATGGCCCTGACTAACATTAAACTATACCTTTCACAAATCACTTACCTCACAAAAATCTTCGCTACTCAAGCTACTGCAGTACAGCGAGCGCCACTACTGCCAGCTAAATAAAAGATTCAAACTATGGAAGGCACTAACTACTGATAGGGATAGTTAGCAAATGAAAGATATTAATAGAGAACAGATATTAATAGAGCACAGCCAGTGATTTTCATACAGAGGTGGCGTTACCAATAAAAAAACCTAAACAGCCTACTTACAGTGTGTGCTGTCCTTAGGTTAGTTAGGTTTAATTAGTTCTAAGTTCTGGGCGACTGATGACCTCAGAAGTTAAGTCGCATAGTGCTCAGAACCATTTGAACCATTTTACTACTACAAGCCGCTGCCGCTGCCATACACAGATCGACTCCACTTGCTGTGCCACGTCCTGCTCTTATCTGTACGCCATCGGCAACCAGTGCTGGTGCCCATCACAAAAGGCCGCCACAGCCTCACTCTGCTACAGCCACGTCTCTGATTCTTTTCTGTGCCGCAAGAGTGCTGATGACAGGACGCTACCCACTGGAGCCCGTTTATGACGTGCAGCGGAGACTGCATGCTGAGTTTAGCACATTCAACGCATGCTGGGGCCGCCAGCTCCTACAACACATCTGCTGTGTGTGAAGGAGTAAATGTTTGTCATTGTCTTAATTGGTCAGTTCCCCTCCACTTGGTTCCCACCTCCCAGCTCTAACTGATGACATGGAGAGGATCAGATGCCATCGTGACAACCAGATGATCTTTCGCCCAAACACCATGCACTTCTCCATATTGGCGTCAGAAGTGGCTCGTAGTAATGGGAATCACGTCAACAGCCGGAATGTAGATCAGCACCACCACAGTAAAGTGAATACAGAATATGTTTCGTTTCCTCATTCTTATGCAGTGTTGGCCAGCAGGTTGACAGGACGTCTCGAGTGTCATGGGAATTAGAGAGAATTTTAGCCAGAGGAATAGACATTATTCCAATTTCAGGAGAACATTAGGGAGGACTATGTGGGCATGAGTCCAAAGTGGTGCACAATTTGTAACTTATCAGACTTCAGCATGCCGTGTACACAAACGTCACCAGTCTCATGTTACTGGCGCTGTAAGTATGGCTATTATGCTAAATAGCTGATGATATACGAGTAAAAGTAGTATTTCACTGTTATGATTGGTTAAATTGTTGTTATGCCCGTCGTATTTTTCTGTTGGAATTTTATTGGGTTGAGGTCCCACAATGTCTGAGTCAACATGTATCACTTATTTGCGTTCGTGGGCAACGGTCAGTCCCTGTACAACTTAAGTCCTTTGCAGACAAACGCAGGCCTATGGACTATAGACTACAGCATTGTCCTTGAAAAGCCTGACTAAACTTCCCACTTCATGCCATTAACTATGTATACAGGCTGCATCACGATTAATAGGGGAAAACAGAAGCATAACCGTTTTAACGTTTCAGTAAACATGGGCGAACTGTTTGCAAAGTTTCTGTTAATGTGTGATAAAGAGCTGCCACTAACTTCATCTTAGTTAATAGCAATTTCTTTGAAATTCAAACTCTTCTCTTACTTTCCAAAAAACTCGTATACTTTTACGCATGTCAGTTATCACTATTAATTTTGATACGCAATATATACAGTGCGTTTCACAAAAATATTCATCTTATTTCACAACACTAATTTATATCTTCTGAAAGAATGAAGAGAGAAATTGTAAGTTTATTTCAGCTTACGCGTCGAAACTTGAAAAATACCATGGCAACAGTTGCAATTTATAGGGTCATGTGGTTGCCAGTAACTGGTCTGCCAGATGCAGCTAAATTGATCGCTCTATTATAGGAATCTCAGGCCTAGCAGCAGTAGAAGCGGTAGTTGCAGTGGTAGTAGTAGACTGCAGGAAACTTTTACAATGCTATTGGATACATCGTGGTGTTACAATTTAAGAACAACAATAAAACACAATCTATACAGGGGCTGGACAAAAATATAGGAACACCTCGAAAAATGTATGCTTGAGGATAAATGCAGATGATACCCATAATTGAAGGTAGTGCTGCCGTATTTGATCATGACTGGCGTATGTGCAATGTCCGTCGTGGTAGGACAATGGTTTTTGAAGCTGCCAGTATGGTATGACGGAGCAAAGCGAATTCGAACTTGAGCATATTGTTGGATTGGTGCTGGAATGGTGGATTCTCTTGTAACCAAGACAGCCCAAGTATTTGATGCATCAAAGTTTTGTAAGGTATACAGGGAAAGCGGAGAAACATCATCCGCTAAGTCACAAGACGAACGAAAGTATTATCGTGACAGGCAGTCACTGAAGAGGAGAGACCGCAGTTCGTAGTCTAGTGGCTAGTATTGCTGCCCCTAGATAACGGGTTAATGTGTTAGATTCTCGGCCGAGTTGCTGACTTTCTCTGCCTGTGGACTGGGTGTTTGTGTTTTTCTCATCATTGACCATCATCATCGTCGTTCGTGACAGTGGCTAAATTGGACTGTGTAAGATTTGGCACTTTCTATGGGTGCTGATGACCGCGCGGTTGAGGGCCCACAAACCAAACATAATCAGGAATGCGATGAAATGTAAGAGGACGACAGCTTCAAAAGTGACTGCAGAATTGCATGTCATAATCGCGAACACTGTCGACACCACTCGTCAAAGATACAAATGCCTGTACAGCGAAACATTGTGCTTAGGCCATAAAAACTGAACTATAGAGCAATGGAAGAATTTCAGTTGGCTGAGTCTAAGTTTCAAAAGAGATATGTGATGGGGTTCGTTGATGATTTTGGCAGCCAAATCATGGTATTCCATGGGCACCATGGTTACTCTGCAAGGTCGCATTGCTGCTAAGGATTAGGTAAGCATTTTGGGCGGTCAGGTCGATACCATGGTACAATATTTGTTCGTCAATGCTCGTATTGCGTTCCAAGTCAACAGGACTCATGTTCACACAGCTTGCATCTTCCAGTACTGGTGAGTACGAGGACGAATTGTCACATCTCTCCTAGTTTCCACAGTAATCAGATCACATTATTATTGAATGTTGGCGGTCTACTTTGGGGATAAGAATGCGTTATCGCTTACCACTTTCTTCACCATTACTTGAACTTGCTGCTATTTTGTAGGAAGAATTATACACCCATCAAAAAAAGTTTTGCATCACCTTTGTTCCAAGAGTTCCAGAACCCGTATAGAAAATTGGAATAGAGATCAACATATACATCATTTCCGCCCTCTTTATTGCTCATCAAAACCACACATTGCATGTTCTACCACCATACAGCGAGACCTTCAGAGGTGACGGTCCAGACTGCTGTACACACCAGTACTTCCAATACCTAGTAGCACATCCTCTAGCATTAATGCATCCTTATATTCGTCGTGGCATACTATCCACAAGTTCATCAAGGCACTGTTGGTCTCGATTGTCCCAGTCCTCAACGGCGATTCGGTGTAAATCCCTCCGAATGGTTGGTGAGTCACGTCGTCCATAAACAGCCCTCTGGCATACTGTCCACAAGTTTATCAAGGTACTGTTGGTCCAAATTGCCCCACTTCTCAACGACGATTCGGCGTAGATCACTCAGAGTGGCTGGTAGGTCACGTCGTCCTAAACAACCCTATTTAATCTCTCCCAGGCATCCTCGATAGGTTTCATGTCTGGAGAACATGCTGACAACCCTACTCGAGTGATGTCGTTATCCTGCAGGAAGTTATTCACAAAACGTGCATGATGGGAACACGACTTGTCGTTCATGAAGACGAATGGCTCGCCAATATGCTGCATATATGGTTGCACTATCGGTCGGCGGATGGCATTCATGTGTCGTACAGCCGTTACAGCGTCTTGCATGACCACCAGCGGTGTACGCTGGCCCTACATAATGCCACCCAAAACAGCAGGGCACCTCCACCTTGCTGCACTCACTGTACAGTGCGTCTAAGGCGTTCAACCTGGCCGGGTTGCCTTCAAACACGTCTCCGATGAGTGTTTGGTTGAAGGCATATGCGACACATCGGTGAAGAGAACGTGATACCAACCCTGAGCGGTCCATTGGGCCCATCTGTATCACGCTGCATGGTGTCGTGGCCACAAAGATGGACCACGTCATAGGCGTCGAGAGTGAAGTTGCGCCTCATACAGCATATTGCTCACAGTTTGAGTCGTAATATGGCGTCCCTTGACTGCGTGGAAAGCATTATTCATCATGGTGGCGTTGCGGTAAGGGTTCCTCCGATCTCTAACCCGTAGGAAACGGTCCTCCACTGCAGTAGTAGTCCTTGGGCGGCCCTCAGTTCCTGTCCCTCTGTACCTCCTCCATGTCCGAACAATATCGCTTTGATTGTCTCCGAGACGCCTGGATACATCCCTTGTCGAGAGCCCCTCCTGGCGCAAAGTAACAATGCGGACGCGATCGAACCGCTGTATTGACGGTCCACGCATGGTTGAATTACAGACAGCACGATCCGTGTACCTCCTTCCTGATGGGATGACTGGAAGTGATCGGCTGTCGGACCCCCCTCCGTCTAATAGGCGCTGCTCATACATGGTTGTTTACATCTTTGGGTGGGTTTAGTGACATCTCTGAATAGCCAAAGGGACTCTGTCTATGATACAATATCAAAAGTCTACGTCTATCTTCAGTGGTTCTGGGAACCGAGGTAATGCAGAACTTTCTTGATGTGTGTTTTAGATATCGTTGAAATCCGCACATGACCTATATTTCTGCACTATGACACGACTGGAAGCTGCTTTAAATGCCAGCGCGTTTCCTGCACCGTATTACGCATAATGTAGTGTTTTTGGTCTTTAGATAATTCTCTTCAGCCCTTGTATATACAGACATTTACAAGCTTTCCGAGTAGATAAAGGGTGACAAACTACACTTTATTCAACACGTAAACATCACTACAGATATTCGGGTTTAGGTTATGATATGTTAGAAATGCGTGCCATCACTGTCGATGATGTGGCGCAGACGGATAGCGAAATTCTTCATGATCCGCTGAAGTTTCAGAACATCGATGCTGTCGATGACCTTCTGAATGGCTGTTTTGAGTTCAGCAATGGTTTTGGAATTTATGTTGTACACCTTGTCTTTAATATAGCCCCACAAAAGGAAGTCGCATATGTTCCAAGTCCGGAGAATATGGCGGCCAATCGAGGCCCATGCCAGTGGCCTGTGGGTACCCCAGAGCCAGAATGCGTTCCCCAAAATGCTCCTTCCGAACATCACTCTCCTGTTTCTGAGGGATCGAGCTCCGTCTTGCATGAACCGTACCTTGTCGAAATCAGGATCACTTTGGATAATGGTGATGAAATAGTTTTCCAAAACCTTCACGTACCGTCCGCTAGTCCACGGGCCATCAAGGATTGTTCCCTTCTTGGACATTGCACGCCACACCGTCACGTGTTGAGGATGAAGAGACTTTCTCGATCGCGAAATGCGAATTCTCAGTCCCCCAATTGTGCCAGTTTTGAATATTGACGAACACATCTAAATGAAAGTGTTCATCGTCGCTAAACCAAACCATATTCACATCAAAGTCCTGTACGTCAATTCCGTGGACAATAGTGTTAGCGAAACACAACCGCTGTTCCATGTCCCTGGGGCTAAATGGCTGATGAGATGAGATGCAGGTCTTCAACAACAATTTGTCGCATTGTCTTTCAGTTGATTGTGCAGCTCGTCTGATCGATTTCCTGGGGCAGGTTCTAAATACAGCACGTCTCGTACCTATGTTTTCAGGCGTTTCACCCTTTTTGGATGACCGACATTGCCACCACTGTCATCACGAAGACTATCCGTTCTCTCAAAAAATCGTTCAAATGGCTTTGAGCACTATGGGACTTGACATCTGAGGTCATCAGTCCCCTAGAACTTAGAACTACTGAAACCTAACGAACCTAAGGACATCACACACATCCATGCCCTATCGGTCGCGCGGATCCAGACTGAAGCACCTAGAACCGCTCCGCCACACCGTCCGGCTGTTCTCTCAAACTTGTGAATCTAATTTTTTTATTGTTATTAAAAAATGGTTCAAATGGCTCTCAGCACCATGGGACTTAACATCTGTGATCATCAGTCCCCTAGAACTTAGAACTAATTAAACCTAACTAACCTAGGGACATCACACACATCCATGCCCGAGGCAGGATTCGAACCTGCGACCGGAGCGGTCACGCGGTTCCAGACTGAAGCGCCTAGAACCGCACGGCCACATCGGCCAGCTTATTGTTAGCATACTTGGATCATATGTCTTCAGCTTAAACTCGTTCGCAAACTTCCTTTGAACTGCTGTTGGGCTGTTATTGCTCGCATAGTAGCCCTTCACAAGCGCTATGCTCTCACGCGCGCTGTACCATGATATTTTCACGTATAAATGACCGACAACAACAAGGCGCGTGCGCATGCACGTACTAATGCCCAACATGCCCCGCAGTTAACCGTGCAGTTTGAACTTCCTAACGCTAACCGTTATGAAGTTTTGACGATTTTATTTCATGCAGTTCAATACGTGTCACCCTGTACTTACGTGTAAAGCTCGACAAGCATGATACAGGTAGTTGGACGTGGCTTCAAAGTAGGAATCACCCCGGAATGCGTTTGAAATAATTTATGGGAACCTGTATCAGGATAGCCGGATGCAGAATGGAGCATCAACCCTCATGTGTACAATGTCTGTTTGAAACAGAGCTACATCATTTGGTTTATGCCTAGTGTACAGTTGTTTTACAAATAATTTATTTTGTAATGCGGAAGACTAATGCTACTCTGTTCTTTCATTTCTCATACACAACACGCACTACACGCTAAGCACACACTGATTAGTAATGTAACACTGCAGACACTATCGTCTGATGTCGGGAGTCAAGCGAGATGTGTGGTTCCCATATGATTACCGCAGCTTCTCTAAATATCTTTAATACCTAGCTTTTCCCACAATTGCGTTAAATGGCTACAATTTCATTTCCAACGGGCGGAGCACCATGGCAGTGGCATCTGCATGCGATTGTATGGTAACAATGAACTGCCTAAAATACAGATCGGCGGTAAGTGTTATGCAGATGTATGTCTCACTGCCCCGGAGGGTTGCAGGGCAGCCTGATCTCACGGCTTGTGATTTTTCGTATTGTAGGGATTTGTGGAATATTCCGGCTCTGTGTCTCACCTCCCAACAACTTGGGTAAATTGTGGTGTAGTACAAAACAGCAGTGAAGACAGTAATTCTATACATGCTCGCAGGACAATGGGATGAGGTTGTCTAATGTCCTGATGATTTACATGCTTTCGGTCGACAGCACATCGAAATGTTTGAAGGGTAAAAGAACATGCTGATCTTAAATTTAATTGTAATATTCATCCCAAATTCGTATTTATATAAAGGGGAAAGATATATATCCTTCTAAAATCGGATGGTTCTGTTTAAAATTAATGTTTTCCGTTATCATACCTAAGTTAAAACATATTACAAGCTGATATCTTCATTCAGACAGAAGACGCAGTCTTCCGAAAGTGAATGAATCTTTCAAGACACACGGTACACTTAAGAAAAGACAGTCCTGTCTTGAGGAAATCGAATATCTGCTAGAAGGGTACCAGTTCTTCCACATAATTTTTGTAGCATGTCAGATTCGCATCTGGCCCTCATGCCTTTCCTACTTTGAATGATTTTAATACATTTTCTGTTCCGTCAGCACTTATCTCAGTACCTACCAGTTGAGGGTTGGTGCGATGATAATATTAACAACCGTTTATGATCTTCCACAGTGAAAATGTTTTGGAAGAACGAACTTAACATTTCGCTCTTTTCGCTGTACCTATTCCAGTATGCTCACTGAGCGATACAATAAGTGATTTCGATCCGCCTAGGACTTTACGCCAAACCAACTCTTCTTAGATTTTATGACAGGTAGCTTGACCAATATTTACTTTCATATTCATTTAAAACTTCTCACATTGCTCATTTTGGCTTCCATCAACTACATTCGTTAGGAAGACTTTGACTTCATGTTAAATATCTGATGTAAATATGTTTGCCTCTGTTGCAGTTTCTGTTGCAGTTTCTGAATCATGACGGGCATTTCCTTGAAATCCTTGCTAGGCACATGTATTTTTCAGATGTATCGTACAATATTTTTGGATTTTATCCACTTGTGGTCCAAATCTTTGCCTCCAGAGGTAGATGTTTTATGTTGTCTGCTCAGATACTAAGCAGTTTCTTATTTGTTACTCTTGCTAACTGCGAATATTTTCATACAATTGTTAATTTTCCTCGTAAAACCCATTGGCACTGAAATTATAATAATCTTATGACAACCGATTCCGTCATTTACAGGAAGTAACGTGGAAACTTAGTTCTTGTAGTTACTTGCAGATCTAAGACATACACTTCTGTATCGTATTGTTCAATATTATATTGCAGGTGAAATCGAAGTGAATAGCAAGTGACGATCTTTCCAAGCTGAAAGTTACGCCACGATATATTAGGAATCTCACCACTAATCTGCGCTTCCTCACTATCCCATTGAACATTAAGAGTCACACGTGTAAAATTGTTGAGCCCAAAAGAAGTCAATTACACCGTCATTCAACCAATATAAAAGAATTAAAAAGAATGCACCGACAAAATTTATCTTTGTAAAAATGAAAGAAACCATCTGCATACGATGAAGATTAATTTACGGTTCCCACAAAGCTCATATTTTACTAAATGAAGCGCTTTGCGAGAATGAAACCTGACTGCCCTAATGCACTCCGTATCTCTTTTTAATCGTTGTGCCTTCTCGACTCACATGTAATCATTTTCACTGCAACACTCGTACCAGCGTGCGCCTGCTGATATAAAAGCACAGCAGCATGCATGTCGGTTTATATCTTCCTTAAGTAAAAAGCGCCAGTGTCACGAATTGAAGACAGTTTTTGACTTTATTCATTGCCTTTGTATTTTAAATACCATAAAGCCATTTCAAATGCAACGATAAATCATTTGGTTGAATAATATCAGTAACTGCCAAGGAAAATGGAGGATGTAGCTGACATCGACAAATTTTACTAAATATCAATATATTCAGTGGTTCAACAACCTTTAAGCACAAAAAAGCTGTTCTATTCTACGCTTGCTTTGGAAGATCATCCGTGCCACGTAAGAATTCATTTCCCACAAATAAGCAAGTCGGCTGGACAAAGACCGAGTGAAAAGCTGCCTACAGATCATAGGAAGCACAAAATGCGGTTTAAAGAACTTTTTTTGTCTCCAGAATATTTATAAACATTATGCATGTATACCACTAGGCCGACCGAAGTGACCGTGCGGTTCTAGGCGCTGCAGTCTGGAACCGCGAGACCGCTACGGTCGCAAGTTCGAATCCTGCCTCGGGCATGGATGTGTGTGATGTCCTTAGATTAGTTAGGTTTAACTAGTTCTAAGTTCTAGGGGACTAATGACCAAAGAAGTTGAGTCCCACAGTACTCAGAGCCATTTGAACCATATACCACTAGTAAGAAGGGGGGGGGGGAGTACAAATAGGTTTAAGACAAACATCTCGATAAGAGCTCCAACGTTAAGCACGTAGTGTGACTATACACCGTACTGCATAATATAAGCTATGACTTTACACTTTACAGTGAGTGATACTAATCAGGCAATAAAACAAATTTAACTACTAATTCTCCAGAAGGCTATGTGCTTCTCAGAAGGAAAACCATCTACAGAATTTGTACAATCATTTACCTTGAAAAGATAACTTAAAGACAGTAAACCATAGCAGAGGAGATTCCTAAATACAAAAGTTAAGGAAATAGACTTTAAACTACACTACAGCTCAAGCTATGCTGCAGTGGGACGCTCTTACGAAACCAACGATGCATCTGCCTTCATTAACACCATCATGACTGCCAGGTGCCTAATAAAGTGCCGCCAAATGCCTCAACTTCCATGTGGCCGAAATGAGTTGCCCCTCTCTCCTTTGTTCAAAGACCAAAGGACAAGTACCTGCCCAACACGTCCGCACAGAACTCAGACATCAGTTAGCGCAGACAGTGTGTCGCTGTGTGTTGATCGTTTCTGCAAGTTGTAATCTTTTCAGCCACAGCACATCTTCGGCAAATGTCTGTCTATGGTGTAATTTAAATTACTGGCCATTAAAATTGCTACACCACGATGATGACGTGCTACAGACGCGAAATTTAACCGACAGGAAGAAGATGCTGCGATATGCAAATGATTAGCTTTTCAGAGCATTCACACAAGGTTGACGCCGGTGGCGACACCTACAACGTGCAGGCATGAGGAAAGTTTCAAAACGATATCTCATACACAAACAGCAGTTGACCGGCGTTGCCTGGTAAAACGTTGTTGTGATGCCTCGTGTAAGTAGGAGAAATGCGTACCATCACGTTACCAACTTTGATAAAGGTCGGATTGTAGCCTATGGAATCGCTGGTTTCAGGAGGGTAATACGGAACGCCCGTGCTGGATCCCAACGGCCTCGTATCACTAGCAGTCGAGATGACAGGCATCTTATCCGCATGGATGAAACGGATCTTGCAGCCACGTCTCGATCCCTGAGTCAACAGATGGGGACGTTTGCAAGACAACAACCATCTGCACGAACAGTTCGACGACGTTTGTAGCAGCATGGACTATCAGCTCGGAGATCATGGGTGCGGTTACCTTTTACGCTGCATCACAGAAAGGAACGCCTTTGATGGTGTACTCAGCGACGAACCTGGGTACAAGAATGGCCAAACGTCATTTTTTCGAATGAATTCAGGTTCTGTTTACTGCATCATGATGTTTGGTGTTTGTCGATATCGCGGTGAACGCACGTTGGAAGCGTGTATTCGTCATCGCCATACTGGTGTATCACCCAGGTATGTTAGTATGGGGAGCCATTGGTTACACGTCTCGGTCACCTCTTGTTCGCATTGACGGCACTTTGAACAGTGGACGTTACACTTCAGATGTGCTACGACCCGTGGCTCTACCTCTCATTCGATCCCAGCGAAACCCTACATTTCAGCAGGATAATGCACGACCGCATGTTGCAGGTTCGGTACGGGCCTTTCTGGATACACAAAATGTTCGACTGCTGCCCTGGCCAGCAAATTCTCCAGATCTCTCACTAATTGAAAACGTCTGGTCAATGGCGGCCGACCAACTGGCTCGTCACAATACGCCAGTCACTACTCTTGATGAGCTGTGGTATCGTGTTGAAGGTGCATGGGTAGCTGTACCTGTACACGCCATCCAAGTTCTGTTTGACTCAATGTCCAGGCATATCAAGGCCGTTATTAGGCCAGAGGTGGTTGTTCTGGGTACTGATTTCTCAGGATCTATGAACTCAAATCGCGTGAAAATGTAATCACATGTCAGTTTTGGTAAAATATATTTGTCCAATGAATACCCGTTTATCATCAGCGTTTCTTCTTGGTGTTGCAATTCTAATGGCCTGTGTGGTACGAACACATAGCAGATGATCTTTGTGCCAACCATTGATTGCTGCAATCTAATGTTTCTTCTATGTACAACGTCAATTAGACATACAAAACTATTTTAATGAAAACCAGCATTTCTATCATATGTTAAACCCTTTCTGTGTTTGGAAGTTACAGGATCATGCCGATGAAAAAAGCCTTGCATCACATATACTCTGTGTTGATTAAAGTGAGGTTGGACAACATGACAATATGAGACCTCTTAGTGGGTCCCAAGAGTCCAAGTGGCAGGATGGGAAAAATCATGTTTGAAAGATAAGACCTAATAACTGCTGAGAGAAACGGGTTGGATATTTATATCACCTCAGCATCGTTTCGTGGCTGAACATAAGACTCCAGCACGGAAGTATCCATCGTGGTAAGAACGCTTACAGTTATAATACAGTGCCCAGTCGCTACCTTTCCACAAGTGCTCATAGTCAAGCGCCAATCCTGTACTCCTCTACTCCTCGGAAACCCTATGGCAGCCTCTGATTCACACGTCTGACGGCAGGCCGTATGCTGAAGCTGCTATGTGCTGCAAGACCTGCGACATACATTCCTGTTACACATAGACAATACAGTGTTCGGAAACTTTTATTTTCTGCCCGAAAGGATTGTTCCCATTAAATGAGCAATTGCGTTCTGCTTACAAATGAATCGCAGCTTAACGTGCGAGAAAGGAGGGTTATTACGCTTAATGAATAATAGAATTTGTGCTACCAGAACCCTACAACGTCTCTACGAGAAGTGACGATTACGAATGGAAAACGCGCGGCATTTTTGTAATCGTCCACTACATTAATTCTATCACCAACCGATTTAAGGCTACTGGGCCACTGCCAGGTAAAAAGATAATCAGTGCATTGGTACAAATTATGTCTTGAGAGATGCAATGGTAGAGTAACAAAGAAATGCAATTTCTTCACTTTGTCATCGTTGTAAAAAGGGGGTCATTTAGCGGCGCCATTGTTCTTCTATGGTGTGGTATCATTTTAAAATTTTTGACATAACTACATGAGTTTTATAGGGTCGCTGACGAGACTGCAAGCTGTAATGTAGCCATGCTTCTTCCTATGAACGGCATGCACCTGATGAAGCACTCCGGTTCCATCTTACAGCTACAATGTATTAGATCATAGGGTTGGAATGGTGAACCTGCAACATGAAAATAGACACAGATCTTCTGTTTCCATCTCGACATAGACTGAAATTCGGATGAACTTGCAGGAGACGATTTACGAGAAGAATTGACGCCCTACAATCTCAAAAATGGTCTCTTTCTGGCATCTACAATGTGCTATGCAAGAATTCTGTCCACTAGTCATATACTGTAAGCTGGAGCACGGTGTGGGAAACCATCGTGCATTATGCAAGCTCATGCGAGGACTTAAGATTCCGTGTTGATGCAAACTGTGGATAGAAACTAGATGCTGTAAATGCTCGTGGACGTCTTTCCAGTATTACTTGCACACGCTCGTGCCATGTAATCATTAAGTGCTTGTCTCGTGTCGTGGACCGTGTAGATTACATATCGGCCTAGGTGTAGGCCTACTAAGACGAAGAGAAGTGAATGAAAATAAAAAGAATCTCCACGAGCCAAATAGACAAAGATTTCTTCGGTGTTCAGTATGTCCGCCCCCCCCCCCCATGAACCATGGACCTTGCCGTTGGTGGGGAGGCTTGCGTGCCTCAGCGATACAGATGGCCGTACCGTAGGTGCAACCACAACGGAGGGGTATCTGTTGAGAGGCCAGACAAACATGTGGCTCCTGAAGAGGGGCAGCAGCCTTTTCAGTAGTTGCAAGGGCAACAGTCTGGATGATTGACTGATCTGGCCTTGTAACATTAACCAAAACGGCCTTGCTGTGCTGGTACTGCGAACGGCTGAAAGCAAGGGGAAACTAAGGCCGTAATTTCTCCCGAGGACATGCAGCTTTACTGTATGATTAAATGATGATGGCGTCCTCTTGGGTAAAATATTCCGGAGGTAAAATAGTCCCCCATTCGGATCTGCGGGCGGGGACTACTCAAAAGGACGTCGTTATCAGGAGAAAGAAAACTGGCATTCTACGGATCGTAGCGTGGAATGTCAGATCCCTTAATCGGGCAGGAAGGTTAGAAAATTTAAAAAGTGAAATGGATAGGTTAAAGTTAGATATAGTGGGAATTAGTGAAGTTCGGTGGCAGGAGGAACAAGACTTTTGGTCAGGTGAATACAGGGTTATAAATACAAAATCAAATAGGGGTAATGCAGGAGTAGGTTTAATAATGAATTAAAAAATAGTACCGATTAGCTACTACAAACAGCATAGTGAACGCATTATTGTGGCCAAGATAGACACAAAGCCCATGCCTACTACAGTAGTACAAGTTTATATGCCAACTAGCTCTGCAGATGATGAAGAAATTGATGAAATGTATGACGAGATAAAAGAAATTATTCAGGTAGTGAAGGGAGACGAAAATTTAATAGTCATGGGTGATTGGAATTCGTCAGTAGGAAAAGGGAGAAAAGGAAACATAGTAGGTGAATATGGATTGGGGGGAAGAAATGTAAGAGGAAGCCGCCTTGTAAAATTTTGCACAGAGCATAACTTAATCATAGCTAACACTTGGTTCAAGAATCATGAAAGAAGGTTGTATACCTGGAAGAATCCTGGAGATACTAAAAGGTATCAGATAGATTACATAATGGTAAGACAGAGATTTAGGAACCAGGTTTTATATTGTAAGACATTTCCAGCGGCAGATGTGGATTCTGACCACAATCTATTGGTTATGAACTGCAGATTGAAACTGAAGAAACTGCAAAAAGGCGGGAATTTAAGGAGATGGGACCTGGATAAACTGAAAGAACCAAAGGTTGTACAGAGTTTCAGGGAGAGCATAAGGGAACAATTGACAGCAATGTGGGAAAGAAATACAGTAGAAGAAGAATGGGTAGCTCTGAGGGATGAAGTAGTGAAGGCAGCAGAGGATCAAGTAGGTAAAAAGACGAGGGCTAATAGAAATCCTTGGGTAACAGAAGAAATATTGAATTTAATTGATGAAAGGAGAAAATATAAAAATGCAGTAAATGAAGCAGGCAAAAAGGAATACAAACGTCTCAAAAATGAGATCGACAGGAAGTGCAAAATGGCTAGGCAGGGATGGCTAGAGGACAAATGTAAGGATGTAGAGGCTTGTCTCTCTAGGGGTAAGATAGATACTGCCTACAGGAAAATTAAAGAGACCTTTGGAGAGAAGGGAACCACTTGTATGAATATCAAGAGCTCAGATGCCAACCCAGTTCTAAGCAAAGAAGGGAAGGCAGAAAGGTGGAAGGAGTATATAGAGGGTTTATACAAGGGCGATGTACTTGAGGACAATATTATGGAAATGGAAGAGGATGTAGATGAAGATGGAATGGGAGATAAGATACTGCGTGAAGAGTTTGACAGAGCACTGAAAGACCTGAGTCGAAACAAGGCCCCGGGAGTAGTCAACATTCCATTAGAACTACTGATGGCCTTGGGAGAGCCAGTCATGTCAAAACTCTACCATTTGGTGAGCAAGATGTATGAGACAGGCGAAATACCTACAGACTTCAAGAAGAATATAATAATTCCAATCCCAAAGAAAGCAGGTGTTGACAGATGTGAAAATTACCGAACTATCAGTTTAATAAGTCACAGCTGCAAAATACTAACGCGAATTCTTTACAGACGAATGGAAAAACTGGTAGAAGCGGACCTCGGGGAAGATCAGTTTGGATTTCGTAGAAATGTTGGAACACGTGAGGCAATACTGACCTTACGACTTATCTTAGAAGAAAGATTAAGGAAAGGCAAACCTACGTTTCTAGCAATTGTAGACTTAGAGAAAGCTTTTGACAACGTTAACTGGAATACTCTCTTTCAAATTCTGAAGAAGGCAGGGGTAAAATACAGGGAGCGAAAGGCTATTTACAATTTGTACAGAAACCAGATGGCAGTTATAAGAGTCGAGGGGCATGAAAGGGAAGCAGTGTTTGGGAAAGGAGTGAGACAGGGTTGTAGCCTCTCCCCGATATTATTCAATCTGTATATTGAGCAAGCAGTAAAGGAAACAAAAGAAAAATTCGGAGTAGGTATTAAAATTCATGGAGAAGAAGTAAAAACTTTGAGGTTCGCCGATGACATTGTAATTCTGTCAGAGACAGCAAAGGACTTGGAAGAGCAGTTGAATGGAATGGACAGTGTCTTGAAAGGAGGATATAAGATGAACATCAACAAAAGCAAAACGAGGATAATGGGATGTAGTCAAATTAAATCAGGTGATGCTGAGAGGATTAGGTTAGGAAATGAGACACGTAAAGTAGTAAAGGAGTTTTGCTATTTAGGGAGTAAAATAACTGATGATGGTCGAAGTAGAGAGGATATAAAATGTAGACTGGCAATGGCAAGGAAATCGTTTCTGGAGAAGAGAAATTTGTTAACATCGAGTATAGATTTAAGTGTCAGGAAGTGGTTTCTGAAAGTATTTGTATGGAGTGTAGCCATGTATGGAAGTGAAACATGGACGATAACCAGTTTGGACAAGAAGAGAATAGAAGCTTTCGAAATGTGGTGCTACAGAAGAATGCTGAAGATAAGGTGGGTAGATCACGTAACTAATGAGGAGGTATTGAATAGGATTGGGGACAAGAGAAGTTTGTGGCACAACTTGACTAGAAGAAGGGATCGGTTGGTAGGACATGTTTTGAGGTATCAAGGGATCACAAATTTAGCATTGGAGGGCAGCGTGGAGGGTAAAAATCGTAGAGGGAGACCAAGAGATGAATACACTAAGCAGATTCAGAAGGATGTAGGTTGCAGTAGGTACTGCGAGATGAAGGAGCTTGCACAGGATAGAGTAGCATGGAGAGCTGCATCAAACCAGTCTCAGGACTGAAGACCACAACAACAACAACAAGTATGTCCGAAGTCCTTAGAATCATGTAAATTGTATGCTGAGACAAAATAACAAAGACTACCGCTTATTAAATCAAGCATGGCTCCCGAAAATGATAAACCGAAATATCCTCGGGTCAGAAGTGTGAAACTTTCCTTGTAAGCGATCAAATTTAAACCTCCCCTTCTGGCTGAAAGTATAGCCAACAAGAGTTCAATTGGATAACCTAATTCAGTAAATAAAGAGAGTGTTTATTGTTTATTCTACAAGCCTGTCTAGTATAAGTAACGACGGAAAGATTATTTGAGTTTCACTGTAATCTATGAAGAAGGGCTGAAAAAAGATACGGAACAATAATTACCAAGCAACTATCAGCAAAACTTTGCATTGGATTTTGCAGTGTCATGTCTGCACTCATCTAAAGTGTTCTCGTCTTTACCAGCGTCGTAAATATAGTCGTACAGAGTAGTTTTACGCTTTGTCTCAGACGCTTGCGCTCCGTGGAACGTCTCATACCATCCGACGCGGTGTGGGGCTTTTACGGCTTCTCTTTCCTCCTCAGTGCTGTAAAAAATTAACGTCATAAGCAACCGTGTCATAAATGCGCGTAGCGGCATTGTCTCGTGGTAAAGTAATAAAAGGGAGTTCTGAAAATGAACGAATGAAGCAATGCACATGTCTTTCATTCGAGGAAGGAGCACAAGTTGACGAATGTTTCGAAACTTTGCGTTAATAAAAAAGTCTTTAGAGCCAACTCTTAATCAGAATTAAGCACTAAAATACAGTGTGACAAAAGTCATGAGATCTCCTGTTACCGTGTGAGACCTCGTTTTACTCAGCGTAGTGTAGCGACTGGGTGTGGCATGGACTTAACAAGTCGCCAAGAGTCCCTTCTATAAATACTGAGCCAGGCGGACTCTGTAGCCGCCCGTAATTGCGAAAATGTCGCCGATGCATGATTTTGGGCAAGAGTAGACCTTTCGATTACGTCTCATAAAGATTCGACTGGAGTACCCAGTACAGTCCACATAAACACTGACCACATCATTAGGGAGCCATCACCAGTGCCTTGTCGACAAATTCGGTTCATTGCTTCGTGGGGTCTGTGCCATACTCGAACTCTACCAGCAGCTCTTACTAAAGTGAAATCGGGTCTCATCCGACCAAGCCACAGCTTTCCAGTCTTTAATGTCCAACCGATACGGTCACGAGCTCAGGACAGGTGATGCAAGCGGTGTTGTGCTGTTAGCAAAGGCATTTCCATCAGTTGTCTGCTGCCACAACTCATTAACGCCGAATTACCTTACACAGTCCTGACGGATACGTTCGTCGTGCGTCCTGCATTGATTTCTGTTGATATCTGATTCAGTGTTGCTCGTCTGTTAAAACTAACAACTCTTCGCAAACTCCACAGCTTTGGTCGTTAAGTGAAGGCCATCGGCCACTGTGTTGTCCGTGGTGAGAGCTAATGGTTGAAACTTGGTATTCTTGTTACGTTCTTGTCACTGAGGATCTCGGAATATTTCATCCCCCAACGATTTCCGAATCTACATGTCCCATGCGTCCAGCTCCAACAACGATTCCACGCTTATGGTCTGTTAATTCCCTTCGATAGGCCACAATCACATAGGAAACTTTTTCGCACGAATCACTTGAGTAAAAGTGACAGCTCCGCTACTGCACTGCCCATTTATACCTTGTCTATGCGATACCACCGTCATCTGTGTATGGGGGTATCGGCATCCCACGTCTTTTGACACCGCAGTGTAAAACTGTACGACAGCATTGTTTAACTGATCAGATTAGGGGCTTCAGGGATTGCCTTACATCGGAGCATAGTACAGAGCCATAGTACAGAGCCATTTTTTACGTCACAGGTACCTGAGAAATTATAATTATATTAGTGTGAGAAACGGTAAAAAGTAATTAGAGTATCTGTAGTGATAACGTAAATGTATAGTTCTGAGATATCATAAATAATGGCAGTTGTTATATTACTGATGCTGCCGCTAATAGTGATCAGTAATGATAATAATAATAATTAGTGTTATAACAATTATCCATACTGAGCTTAATATTGAATAACAGCTCACGGGGATCTGTTAAGACCTACGACTCGCTATTAGGTGGGCTGTAAGTTATCGCTTTTTAATGATATCTACAGTGCCTTGCTCAAGTGAGTCTAGCTGCGAAAGTTCACTAAAACATAGATGAGCCTAAACATTATTGCCACTCGCTGCCCATCCGAAGGCGCTGCAATAATGTGACACAGTACGGAAAGAATGTAAGCGGATCAGAGTCGAGTGGGGAATCATTCTAACAGTGGTATGACCCGCAAATGGATTGTTAAGACACATAAATGACTTTTATGGACGGAAATTTGGAAGTTTATGGCCGGACGCCTCGGAAGGAGCATATCGAAAACGACTATGAAATGGACGGCGCATATTCGTCATCGCTGATTTCTTCAAAATCCAAGTACATGCTCGGCATGCCCCAGTAATGGAGTTGCAGGACTGGGAGCTCCAGATAGCCAAGGTTTTAGACCAAATTAGCATTTTTGCCGCTGGTCGCACGAGGCATGGGCCATTTATGACAGCGTAGTTTCCATGTAACGATTGCCGCAACGGGAAGAGCACAAAAAATGGTTCAAATGGCTCAGAGCACTATGGGACTTAACATCTGAGGTCATCTGTCCCCTAGAACTTAGAACTACTTAAACCTAACTAACCTAAAGACATCACACACATCCATGACCAAGGCAGGATTCGAACCTGCGACCGTAGCAGTACGCGCGGTTCCGGACTGAAGCGCCCAGAACCGCTCGCCCACCGCGGCCGGCGGAAGAGTACACAACGGTAATCCCAGGGTCCTAGAGTCGATTCGTTATGTTTAAACTTTTCTTTTCTTTTTCAGTTTTATGGCTGCGTTCCTCTCCCATTAAAAACGGAACCGTTGTAAGATAACTTTGTTGTCGTCTGCTGCTATAACCCATTAACACCGAATTGCGCCACACTGTGCTGACAGATGCGTTCGCCGTACGTCCTACATTGATTTCAGTTAACACTAACAACTCCACTGAAACTACGGTGCTCTTTGTCGTTAAGTTAAGGCCATCGGGCACTGTGTTGTTCGTGGTGGGAGCTCTCCGACTGCCTGACTTTTAAGACCCCTACTTTCTCAAGAACGGATCGACATATCAAGTTGAATTTTACGTCACATGTGGTCCATTGAGGAAGTAAGAGATTTATGCTTCTAAGTCAATGCAGTCAAAAGATATGGCGAGCTAGGTCTTATATTATGATAACTTGCTAGCTCACTCATCAAGACGTATAGGGTACTTTCCGTTGACCTAGAAGGATGAAATTTGACAAGAAGTCAGGTTTTACAACATACGTAAGGGAAGAAATGGGAAAATTGTTAATTATATCACGCAAAAAGTATTTTTGTCACTTGTTATCCGACTGTCTGTTCGTTTATTAAGACATCCTTTTCTGAGGAACAGGTAGACGAACAAAGTTTAAATTTACGTCTGATTTTAAGGTCTACGGTCACTTGGTGGTGTAGTTAACAGTTTTCGGATATTTTCCCTTTACTTGAACTGTGAGACTTTGTTTCCTGCCAAATGGTGAACGGGAAGTACCTAACAGGTTTTGAAGATTGAGTTTGCGTGTATCAGCTTCAAAATCTAATAGATCAAAAATGACAACAATAAATGCGAAGTTACAGGCTAAAATCGTTGAGATTTTCGAATTCTGGGATGGATAAACTGTTTGTAAACATAATTGTGTTTGTCCGGAACCCTGTGTGCGCCAGCCTTACTCACACTTATCTGGAGCTGTTTTACGTCATTTAGACTGAAAGTAAACCAAAATAGTGCTGAAATTATGATCTCTGTTAACATTTTCGCTACAGGGATGAAAAGGAAAAGCAAAGGAAAATTTATGACTGCAAATATGTTTCCCAGAAGGGATTTTAAGTCGCACGCAAGTACTTCGTTAACAAAATTATATGCTATTATTCTTTTTACTGTTGATGATTTACTCGGTCTTCACCGTAAAACAGGTAAAAACCGTAATATTCTCGGCATTTTGCGAATGCTATGAACGTCGAATTTCTACAATTATATAGTTGTTTTAAAGTTTATGTAGATAAACAGATTTGTTTTACATTTATACAAGATTCTCTCTTTCATCGTAGCGTTTGGCAGCAAACCACGCAAAACTCATAATTTCGCCAAATATTGGCGAAGACAGCTGGAGATGTACAACAGAATGCAGTCTGATGCAGCCTCGTCCGAGGTCAACATGAAACTAACGCAATAGGAAGTCCTTGACGCTTTAACGACAGTCGACGCTGCGAATACAATCCTTTTTCGCACATTTATTTGCAATTTCAAATTTTCCTTTGCCTTCCAGTTTATTGTCTCTTATCAGAATATTAATAATTCCAATGTACCGACCATATTTTCAGTTTTTATGTGGTATAAGTGGCGTAAAAAATGAAAATAAATTGAAAATAAAGGAAAACATACGTACTCGTCCCCGCGCCTCTTGGAATATCGTTCTCTAATCTTATCGCTGCCTGTAAAATACTCTATCATAAACGAGTAATGCCGACCTCACTCCGCGCCATTTTTTTTCTCAAAAACTTGGCCATCTGATGCTGCCGTTCCTGTCACTTTCGTTTATGTCCAAGCCCTGTACATACCATAAATCTTGACGAAACTGTTAATGACTAAAAGGCGCTGTCCGCTTATAAGCTAGTCGACTGTCTGTGTGATAATCATGACCATCTACGGAAAGCGGTTGATGCGGAATGAAACCACCAGGAGGCGACAAGGAGTTTGACGTCCACAACTCATTACAGAACATGGAGAGTGGAGGGTTGCATTTTGGCCAAAATGGTGAAAGGTCGACGTTTGTATACGGCTCATTAGGTCTGAATAATGTACAAACGTCTAAAAATGAGACTGACAGGAAGTGCTAAACAGGAAAGGCTAAATGACACGTGTAAGAATTTAGAAGCATGTATCGCAAGAGAAAAGATATAGACCACATGCAGAAGAGTTAGAGACACCTTTGGAGAAAAGAGAAGCATCTATATGAATATCAAGGTCTCAGATGGAAAAACAGCCGTAAGGAAAATAGGGAAAACTGGAAGGGGGAGGACTCTGAAACGAACAGATGAGTTTTGCTATATGGACAGCAAAATAACTGATGATGACCGAATTACAGAATGTATAAAATGTAGACTGGCAATGGCAAGGAAAGCGTTTCGGAAGACGGGAAATTTGTTAACATCGAATGTTGATTTCAGTGTTAGGAAATATTTCCTGGAAGTATCTCTATGGAGTGTCGCCATGTATGGAAGAGGAACATGCACGAGTAACAATTTAGACAAGAAGAGAATAGAAGCTTTTGAAATATGGTGCTACATCTACATCTACATACTCTGCAAATCACATTTAAGTGCCACGCAGGGGATTCATCGAACCACCTTCACAATTCTCTGTTATTCCAATCTCGAATACCGCACGTAAATAACGAACACCTGTACCTTTGCGTACGGGCTCTGATTTCCCTTATTTTATGTAAGTCGGTGACAACAAAATATTTCCGCATTCGGAGGAGAAAGATGGTGATTGGAATTTCGTGAGAAGATTCCGCTGCAAATCCTGTATCATGTCAGTGACACTTTCTCCCCTACTTCGCGATAATACAAAACTTTGAACTTTTTCGATGTACTTCGTCAATCCTATCGGGTAAGGATCCCACACTCCACAGCAGTATTCTAAAAGAGGACGGACAAGCGTAGTGTAGGCAGTCTCCTCAGTAGATCTTTCCCATTTTTTTTATGTGTCCTGCCAATAAAACGCAGTCTTTGGTTAGCCTTCTCCACAACATTTTCTGTGTGTTCCTTCCAATTTAAGTTGTTCGTTATTGTAATTCCTAGGTATTTAGTTGAATTTACGGCTTTTAGATTGGACTGATTTATCGTGTAACAGATGTTTAATGGATTCCTTTCAGCACTCATGTGGATGACCTCACACTTTTCTTATTTAGGGTCAACTGCAATTGTTCGCAACACTCAGATATCTTTTCTAAACCGTTTTTCAATTTGTTTTGATCTTCTGATGACTTTATTCGTTGATAAACGGCAGCGTCTTCTGAAAACAACCTAAGACGGCTGCCTAGATTGTCTCCCAAATCGTGTATATAGATAAGGAACAGCAAAGGACAACACTAGCTTGAGGAACGCTAGGAATCACTTGTGACTTTCCGTCAGTCACTACGAACTGCGACCTCTGTGACAGGAAATCATGAATCCAGTCACATAACTCAGACGATATTCCATAAGCACGTAATTTCAGTACAAGCAGCTTGTGTGGTACAGTGTCAAAACCCTTCCGGAAATCCATAAATACGTAATCGATCTGAAATTCCTTATTAATAGCACTCAACACTTCATGCTAGTAAAGAGCTAGTGGTGTTTCATAAGAACGATGTTTTCTAAATCCATGTTGACTGTGTGTCAATAGACCGTTTCCTTCGAGGTAATTCATAATGTCTGAACACTATATATGTTTCAGAATCCTGCTGCATATCGACGTTAACGACATGGGCCTGTAATTTAGTGGATTACTCCTACTACCTTTCTTGAATATTGGTGTGACCCGTGCAACTTTCCAGTCTTTGAGTACGTACCTTTCGTCGTGTGAACGGTAGTATATGATTCTTAAGTAAGGAGCTATTGCATCAGAATACTCTGAAAGGAATCTAATTGGTGTACAGTCTGGACCAGAAGACTTATTAAGTGATTTAAGTTGTTTCACAACTCCGAGGATATTTACTTCTACGTTACTCAAGTTGGCAGCTGTTCTTGATTCGAATTCTGGAGTATTTACTTCATCTTCTTTTGTGAAGGCATTTCGGAAGGCTGTGTTTAGTAACTCTGATTTGGCAGCACTATCTTCGGTAGTATCTCCATTGCTATTGCGCAGAGAAGGTAGTGATTGTGTGTTGCCGCTAGCATACTTAACATATGACTGGAATCTGTTTGAATTTTCTGCCTACTTTCAAGACAAAGTTTCGTTGTGGAAACTATTATAAGCATCTCGCATTGAAGTCCGCGCTAAATTTCGAGCTTCTGTAAGAGATCACCAATCTTGGGGATTTTTGGTCTCTTTAAATTTGGCATGTTTGTTTCGTTGTTTCTGCAACAATTTTCTCGCCCGTTTTGTGTACCAGGGAGGATCAGCTCCGTCGTTTGTTAATTTATTTGGTATAAGTCTCTCATTTGCTACCGACACTATTTCTCTGGCCTACACTTCTCTTGTTAATTTGGTGTACGAAGGAGAATCATCTCCGTCGTTTGTTAATTTATTTGGTATAAATCTCTCAATTGCTGCCGATACTATGTCTTTGAATTCAAGCTACATCTGGTCTACACTTATGCTGTTAATTTGGAAGAAATGGAGATTGTCTCTAGGGAAGGCATCAAGTGAATTTCTATCTGATTTTTTCAGTACGTATATTTTTCGTTTAGTTTTGGAGGATTTTGGTTTAAAATATTCAATCTCGCTATAACAACTCTGTGTTCACTAATCCCTGTATCCGCTTGGATGCTCGTTATTAATTCAGGATTATTTGTTATTAAGAGGTGAAGTGTCTTTTCACAACCGTCAACGATTTGCATGGGCTCATGAACTAACTGCTCGAAATAATTTTCAGAGTATGCGTTTAGCAGAATGCCGGATGATGTTTAATGCGTATCTACGGAACTAAACATGTATTTTCGCCAACATATTGAGGGCAACTTAAAGTCACCACCAACTGTAATCGTATGGGTCGGGTACGTGTTTCAAATCAAACATAAGTTTGAACCTTTCAGTAATTGTATCATCTGAATTGGGAGGTCGGTAAAAGAATCCTATTATTATTTTATTCCGATTGCCAACAATGACATGTGCCCATACTGACTCACAGGAGTTATTTGCTTCAATTTCGCGACAAGATAAACTACTTCTGACAGCAACAAACACGCCACCGCCAAACCGTGTTTAGCCTATCCTTTCGGAACACCGTTCAATTCTTCGCAAAATCTCGGCTGAACTTATCTCCGGCTTTAGCCAGCTTTCAGTGCCTATAGCGATTTGAGCATCAGTGCTTCCTATTAGCCCTTGGAGCTTTGGTACTTTCCCAATACAGCTATGACAATTTACAACTGTTATATCGATGGTTCATGTATCTACGTTCTCCCTGTATTCGGCCTGCACCTTTTGTGACTGAAGCTCTTCTTGTATTTCCCGGAAGCACTCTAACAAAAAAAAAAAAAAAAAAAAAAGCCCAGTCCACGCCACACAGCCCCTGCTACCCGTGTAGCCGCCTCCTGCTTGTATTGGAATCCTGACCTATTCATTTGAACCCGAAACCCAACCACCATTTGGCGCAATTCGAGGAATCTGCAAGCTACACGGTCGCAGAACCGTCTGAGCCTCTGATTCATACCCTCCACTCGGCTCTGTACCAGAGGTCCGCAATATGTTCTGTCGGCTACGCTGCAAATGGTCAGCTCTGCTTTCATCTTGCAAGCAAGACTGGTAGCCTTTACCACTTCTGTTAGCTGCTCTAAACCAGAGAGAATCTCTTCTGATACAAAGTAAAAATCATTGGTACCGACGTGGCTGCACCCTGTGCTCTTCATGCCATCCGGGAGGACCTGTTCTGGAATGACTCCGCCCGGTATGCAAACGAAGTGCACGTTGGTTTTCTTTCCCTTCTTGGCAGTCATGTAGGAAAGGAAATTGTGGAACAACATGACAAGAAGAAAGGTTCGAATGACAAAACACATTCTGAGATATCAAGGTATCTCCGGTTTAGTACTGGATGGAAGTGTAGGAGGTAAAAAATGTATAGGGACACGAAGAGTTGGATACAGTAAGCAGTCTCAGATGGATGTGACTTGCAGTAGTTATTCGGAGACGAAGAGGCTTGCACAGATCAGAGTAGAGTGGAGAGCACCATGGAATCAGTCTTCTGACTGAAAACTACAACAACACAAAGAACTCTAAAATTTGTGGGCAAACAGTCATGAAACAATACACAGTGAACTTATATTTTGTATCGATTCTCCCTAGAATTCTCTCGCTCGTCTTGTCTGATTTATACACAGCCGCTTTACGTATATTTTTCACTATTACAGAACAATTTAGACCCAGAAATACAGAGGAGGCACTGTATCTGAGAGGCAACAGTCACGTTTTAGGCATCAATTATGAAAGATATTTTAGACAGGGATTGATGTTATGAAACTTAACGTAACGATTGTGCATGTGTATTTCTGTTGCGTGTTATTTTATGTATTATACAGCTAACTGAATGTGGAAACATTTAATTTCGGGGTTCCTTTGTGTTTTACATCAAGTGTTTTACAAAGATCGAGTTAAGTCGTTGAAAGGCGCTCTTCCAACTCTTAGATCACTAGTGCAAGTTACATAAGTGTTGTCCATATCTTTACATGATTTAAAAAAATGACTGAACAGTTTTGAATATTTTAATTAGGTTGGACTCTATTTGATCCCAATGTGTGCAGCGATCACTGAATTGGGACCATGTAGAAAAGACAATCGTTCGCGAAATACTTCGTTTTATTACAGAAGATCTAGATTTCAACTATCACATTGTCATCTTCAGTGTATATGACAGTTAAAATTAGTCCAAAGTGTAACGGAGTAAATATATTGGTTGATGTAGAGCATAAATTACTCTAAAGGTTCAAGTTAGGCTCCTGTATGCTCCACATGAACCAATGTTGTTTACTAAGTGCCACTTTGTACTAATGTCACCTGTTGTTATAGGCACTGAAGATGACTACGTAATTACTTAAATGTAATTTTGGTGTAATAAAACGACTGATTTCGAGAACGACTGCTGAAATTTTCTCTATTTTGACTTTTCAACATGGCATAAAACTTAGATGTTTCTGATACTTTTGAACATGGTGTTAATTTAGGCAGAAATCAGGTCCTTTGGATACTTTTGAACATGGCAGCATAATGGCCAGTAGCGCAAGTGAGATAATTCTGCCAGCCTAAATACTTTTAAAATTTACTGCCAACTTAGGAGAATGATCTGGTTCTCCCGACTTTATTGCTGAATTTCCCGTCAAAGTCATCTTGCACTTTAGAGTTTCTTTCCACCACCATCATGCTATTGGTTTCTTAAATATTCCATATATTCCCTCTTGGTTCAAATGGCTCTGAGCACTATGGGACTTAACTTCTGAGGTCATCAGTCCGCTAGAACTTGGAACTACTTAAACCCAACAAACCTAAGGACATCACACTCATCCATGCCCGAGGCAGGATTCGAACCTGCGACCGTAGCAGTCGCGTGGTTCCAGACCGTAGCGCCTAGAACAACTCGGCCACTCCGGCCGGCTATGCCCTCTTGCATGTTTGAATTACCCACCACCGCCATCTTGGATTAATTAATTAATAACAAAATCACACAAATGAGTTAAAAAGGTTTACTTATCTTCGACTTATTGAGTAATGAAGTCTGCAACACTAAATGTAATCTAACACCAAAAAGTCCCCCAATGGCTAAGTGCAAATGATTGTAGATAAACTTCACAGCACATAGCAAATGCAATTTACAACAACCGTCTCTTCACTTCTAAGAGTTCGCTAAACGACGTTCCGTGTCTAAGTCAGCCCTGGACGAGGATCTATAATCAAGTGGGTGAAAGCTGCTCTTCTGTCTTCCGAGTAGGTGTCTGTCCGTTGTCGTCCGATCATTTGCAGATTGTACTCGGCCGGCAATTGGCCGAGACTAAGTCAATATCGTCATCCTCAGCGCCGCCCCTGGCACAAGTGGAACTCGAGCAAGTATCGAGTCTCTATGGCACTGGCACCAGATCGCACCTTTGTGCTTGTGCGACTTTTGGCCAGGTTGTGTCTTGTTCTGTCAACACAGCACAAGCCTTCTTCAGTCAACCAGAGCATCAACTAGTCTTTCTTGCTTTTCAAGTTATCTCACAGTTATGTGTTATTCCCACATAGTGAAGATTATTCGCTTGTGATGCACCTATTTACTTTCGAGACATAACTTCTTGTATCACTCCACTTTGAAGAGAACATTATGTATTTATAGTGACACCACTAATACTTTTGTACCTTACTTTTGATTACAAGTCATGAGATAAGGACACGATCTCTTGGCCCTTTACCACTTTCTGTAACGAGTCACTTATCTGATCGGAGTCCCTTTAACAAATCTTGCTCTTTCTCTTTATATTACAGGCATCGAAATTCAATAGTTCAAGATGACAGTCTGGCAATGCAACATTCCTTCCTCTATAGTAATGATGGGAAATTTCCTGTGTAGCAGATAGTTCTTACTTCGTTGCTCCTACACTTTTTATGTTGTAAGTGACTCCAGAGGTATTTCATTGATTCCTCACTTGTCTGCGCTCTAACCATTCGATGCTGTATCGACATTGCCGGATTTAATTGATCAGCTGTATCTTCCATAGTAGCCTCTTCTTGCTTGCTTTCTCGTTTCGGGTAAGCTTTTCAGTATTGTACTTCCTGTTCCCACCATCTACAGCACATAATTTGAACTTCCTTCTTCAATTATATTGTCCGATGGTATATTTGAGCTTCCTGTTCAAGAGGTCAAATTTTTCTCCCTTTAAATCTTTTAAATTCCCTTACATATACCTCTCATTCATTCGATTTTTATTTTTTGAATCTACCCTTTCATTTATTACTAAGAAATTTTCGCTCTTTACCCCATGCAGTCCTACATTAACTAGCCGATAAAAGTAATTCATGAGTTATCCAAGCATTTCATGTTGTCCCTCTGATCACCTGTCACTGTTTTACTATCCTCTTTCATACATCTCTGTATCATTGAAATTCAGTGTGACAGTAGCCTGCCTCATTTTCACGTACAACCTCCCAGTTTCACAACCCCAGAGGGGTATAAAGCTCACCCTAAAACCCGACCCTGAACCAACGCCACTGTAAAGCAAAGTGTGTGCCAAATCATGCACGAACACAGCGAAAATTCACGAGAAGTCAAGTAATTTAAAGTGGGTCGCCTTTTTTAGTCCAAAATAAATAATATGTAGAATAAAATGTAATAAAGGTCGATGAAAAACAGAATCAGGATCACTAGATAGTTTTTTTGATAGGGAAAAACCTTCTCACCTTCTTACATGTAATATTACGTTAAAAAAACCAGGAGATATGGTGATAAACGACAAAGAACAATGAATCAAGACTGATATCATTCAACAGTGAAGCGGGAGTAATAGGTGTACGGCAGGAGTAAACACACATCGGTAGAAAAGTATTTTAAATCTACTGGGTTATTCATACATGTAATTTGCGTGGTTTCCCTGCACGTGTAGCAAATGCTGTGTCGCTTTCATACAGGCAAACCTTCTTACTTACTTTTTCAGAGTGAGATGAAATATGGTCTGTGACGAAATAGGGAAGAAGAACCGGCAAACACTCCATATGTGGTGAGACGGAAAGAAAATCAAACAATGTACGAACAATTAAAATAGAAAATTCAAGGATGCGGAAAAACTGTAGTAAGTTATTAAGTTAGTGATATTTCCGCTTCTGCATCTAGGAGCAGTTATGTAGTAAGTGGAAGGAAATCAGTACGGCTGACGCATGGAAAATTTATTTTTTGCGCCTCATGTGTCATCTTTTCTGGAGTCTTCTACTCGGACATTATCTCATTAATCTAAATGGCTCTGAGCACTATGGGACTTAACAGCTGTGGTCATCAGTCCCCTAGAACTTAGAACTGCTTAAACCTAACTAACCTAAGGACATCACGCACATCCATGCCCAAGGCAGGATTCGAACCTGCGACCGTAGCAGTCGCGCGGTTCCGGACTGCGCGCCTAGAACCGCGAGACCACCGCGGCCGGCAAAATTAATCTCCTTCAGTAGATATTAAAGTGCAGTTATGCATTTCCGTGTAAGAAAATGTATATTTAGCTTTTTGTTTCTTGTTTTTGTTAATTACCGTGTTTTTATTTACTCACAACAGCCAGATTTCGATTTTGGCCTACTTTAAACTGGCCATATTCGTATGAATCATCGCGAATCAAGTGCCATAATTAGTATTGACTATTTTGCATAGTGCTGAACTACGTGAAACTGGTGGCAAGCCGAGGTTAGATCAGTAATCAGTACAGCTAAGAGGTTAAATGGTTACGTTTTGTATTTGCTTGTAGAAATTAATATACAGACATGACAAACAAATGCAATACTTTCACAACCATTGCGATGATGCAACGCTGTAACGGACTGGTTTATAGAGTGCATGGTCAGTAATGAAGACATCAGACGATATGTAGTTAATGTATACAGCGTAACTAGTAACTGAACTTGGTCGTTTTGTGCACCCACGGCTGAATAATGAGTTAGAGACTATAGGAGGCGCAGAAGTACATCGCTAACGTGGCTCTTTCTGAAAAGGTACAAATATCGATCTTTCAGCAGGAGCGAAACTCGGAGGCAGTGGAAACAGTGGTCGTTGGAGAAGCTAAGTACCCTATTCTTGAATGAAAGTGATGGTATTTTCAGTACTCAGCGTAAGGAGATAATTAATAACTTCGCAATACTGTGAGGAGCATGGCCGAAATATTGCTTTATTCGATTTCGTAGCAAATTTGTTTTGTTACACATGATGAATGTTAGGTGTTTCAGGATTTTATGTTGCTTCCATCATAGTTCCACAATACACTTCCTGAAAGTGTATTCATATGGTACGTGTTTTTCAAGCATAGTACTGAGAGAAGTCACTAGTTTCCGTTATTTGTGCATCTTGGTCACTAGGGTGTTAGTCTTAGTCTGCTGGCTCAGCTAAAGAGCCTTGCACGAGAGCACACGCGTAGGGTAGATCTCTGCGCTAGGTCTGGTTAGGCCAAGTTAACGTGCTGGTAGAGTTGAGACGTTCGCAGACGCACTTGCTTCACGGATGCCGTTCGCAGTGTTATGACTGCCACAACTGCATCCGTGAGCTGAGTGTGGTAACGCGTAGGAACGCTTTTGGGCGTGCGCGATCTCTAATAGTTTAGAACATATAGCATTGTTGCGAGTTATTTGTTTAATGTCATTTTTATGATAAGAAATTCCTGCTGGCCGCTTTACAGTAGTTGCGTTGATCTTAGTGTTACGTTGCAAAAGACCATTTGGGATTTCGTATAGATGCTTATCATGACAATTCATTTATTTTCGACTCGTATTACAGTCTTTCGTTGTAAGCACCCACTGACGTGATTTGGTGTATTTATGCAGTGGCGAAGTGCTACGATCTGAATTAACGGATGACTAATGAGTTCTCGTCACACAAATGATAAGGAAATTGTGCCATCCCCTTCCTTTTGAGTGTTTAACTATATTTCATGCCCAAATCTTTTGACGAGGATGTTTGATAAGTTCCTTGCGGTGAGCGTTTTCGTGATAGTTATATATAAACTGCGAAATTTTATGATAAAATCGGCCTTTGTATGTTGCACATTACTTTTTTTATTTATGCATCCACAGGCGTTTTGCATTTTAACAAGGTACCTTCAGTGGCTGTCCTGAAAAATTACATGATTTTTTCGTTGTCGTATGTAGGTTACAGGATGAAAACAGTTCATTTAAGTTTTTATAATAAATTGGGAAGGTACTTACAGATCAAAATTAGACGCAAGCAAAGGAATTTTTGTAATCTATTGCGGTTAACATTTTAAATCTTGTATTAATATAGTTTCTGTTTTCCATGCTTCCATCAACGTAGTCGTGCCCAGTAGCTTTGTGTAACAGAGGTATACACCTGAAACTTGAACTGTACATGGAGTGCTTCAACCATGTATTTACTTTACTGGTTTCAGAATACATGTTCCATTGAAGTACATTTCCAACTCATATTACTGAACGACTCGACACATGTTGCTTACTGTTGAAACACCACTTTGCACAAATAACTGCACTCTGATTGTACAGCAAAGTAGTGTGGTTCGTTTCTTTTGCAGATGCCGACTATTATACCGGGTGATCAAAAAGTCAGTATAAATCTGAAAACTTAATAAACCACGGAATAATGTAGATAGAGAGGTAAAAACTGACACACATGCTTGGAACGACATGGGGTTTTATTAGAACCAAAAATACCGTTATCGGGCCTCTTTTCTTCGAGGAAATGCGTGATTCTGGTTTTGTAATTGCTACCGTGACGGGTGAGAGGTACGCCGATATGTTACAGAATCGCATCATCCACAGCCTGGCTGATAAACACCTGCTGGAACGTACGATGTTTATGCCGGATGCCGCTCCACCGCATATTGCTAGACGCGTGAAAGAGCTCTTGCACGCTTGGCCTCCCAGGTCCCCAGACCTCAGTCCGTGCGATTATTGGCTTTGGGGTTACCTTAAGTCGCAGGTGTATCGTGATCGACCGACAACTCTAGGGATGCTGAAAGACAATGCCTCACCGTAACTCCGGACATGCTGTTCACAACATTATTCCTCGACTACAGATATTGTTGAGGAATGATGGTGAACATATTGAGCATTTCCTGTAAAGAACATCATCTTTGCTTTGTGTTCCTTTGTTATGCTAATTAATGTTATTCTGATCAGATGAAGCGCCACCTGTCCGACATTTTTTGAAATTTTATATTTTTTTGTTCTAATAAAATCCCATGTCATTTCAAGCATGTGCGTCAACTTGCACCTTTGCAGCTACATTATTCCTTGATTTATTAATTTTTCAAATTTATACTGACTTTTTGATCACCCGGTACTTCAGGTAGGGGAGAGTGCTGTGCACAGTGGATAGTGAACCTATAAACACATGATTTCTTTTGGTTAGTACACAAGTCTATTGACTGCATTTAGAATCGCAGAAAGAGTGCGCGTTAGAGACTGCCATAAGCAGATTCCAACATTTTCTGCACTTTTTGTTGTTGTTAGACCTGAGTTTGTGTTTAGTGTAGCATCTGTATATATTTCGCGGTCTACACACTTAAGTGATGTAAAATGTATTCAAGCTATTTGGAATACATTGTCAATTCTTCAATTACAGAATTTCGTGGTGAGTAAAACGTAACATATTTTTAGAACTCTTCATATACCAAGCGGACACTAAAGCCATACTTCATTGATCGTGCACCGTCTTGCGTTCTAAAGTGAAGACGGCCTCTTCCCTTTGAACAATGAGCTGAAAAATGTGTATAAACTGAATTTAGAGGGTGGGGCAGATAAAAGTGGCTAGGAGAACAGAGTTCCAGGGTACAAAGGAACACAGCAGAGGAAAGGTAATGCAGTACTAACCTGGCTATAGCAGATGTTGAAAGAGGTAACTCTTCATCTCTTGGCACATTTGGATTCTGGTCAGAAAGTAGCTGAAGGCGCATCGAAGCTGGACTGATGGAACTGCTGCAGTCGCATCCGAAATTTCTTGCTGCACTTCTTGAAGACTATGGGGGTTATTGCGGTACACCTTAGATCTGACGGCTCCCCACACAAAGTAATCACACACTGACAGATCAGGAGATCTGGGTGGTCAGCTAGGTCCGCGACCAGACTGTGAATCTACACAGAGTACGCGAAAGAACTTGCCCCTCTTCTAACAGCTGATGGGAAAAGAGCACAAGTAGTTCCAGTCTTCAAGAAGGGTCGTCGAGCAGATGCGTAAAACTGTAGACCTATATCTCTGACATTGATCTGCTGTAGAATTTAGAACATGTTTTTTGCTCTCGTATCATGCCGTTTCTGGAAACCCAGAATCTACTCTGTAGGAATCAACATGGATTCCGGAAACAGCTATCGTGTGAGACACAACTCGCTTTCTTTGTTCATGAGACCCAAAAAATATTAGATACAGGCTCCCAGGTAGATGCCATTTTCCTTAACTTCCGGAAGGCGTTCGATACAGTTCCGCACTGTCGCCTGATAAACAAAGTAAGAGCCTACGGAATATCAGACCAGCTGTGTGGCTGGATTGAAGAGCTTTTAGCAAACAGAACACAGCATGTTGTTCTCAATGGAGAGACGTCTACAGTCGTTAAAGTAACCTCTGTCGTGCCACAGGGGAGTGTTAGGGGACCGTTGCTTTTCACAATATATATAAATGACCTAGTAGATAGTGTCGGAAGTTCCATGCGACTTTTCGCGGATGATTCTGTAGTATACAGAGAAGTTGCAGCATTAGAAAATTGCAGCGAAATGCAGGAAGATCTGCAGCGGATAGGCACTTGGTGCAGGGAGTGGCAACTGACCCTTAACACAGACAAATGTAATGTGTTGCGAATACATAGAAACAAGGATCCTTTATTGTATGATTATATGAAAGCGAAACAAACACTGGTAGCAGTTACTTCAGTAAAATATCTGGGAGCATGCGTGCGGAACGATTTGAAGTGGAATGATCATATAAAATTAATTGTTGGTTAGGCGGGTACCAGGTTGAGATTCATTGGGAGAGTCCTTAGAAAATGTAGTCCATCAACAAAGGAGGTGGCTTACAAAACACTCGTTCGACCTATACTTGAGTATTGCTCATCAGTGTGGGATCCCTACCAGGTCGAGTTGACAGAAGAGATTCAGAAGATCCAAAGAAGAGCGGCGCGTTTAGTCACAGGGTTATTTGGTAAGCGTGATAGCGTTACGGAGATGTTTAGCAAACTCAAGTGGCAGACTCTGCAAGAGAGGCGCTCTGCATTGCGGTGTAGCTTGCTGTCCAGGTTCCGAGAGGGTGCGTTTCTGGATGAGGTATCGAATATATTGCTTCCCCCCTACTAATACCTCTCGAGGAGATGACGAATGTAAAATTAGAGGTATTCGAGCGCGCACGGAGGATTTCCGGCAGTCGTTCTTCCCGCGAACCATACGCGACTGGAACAGGAATTGGAGGTAATGACAGTGGCACGTAAAGTGCCCTCCGCTTGCGGAGTATAAATGTAGATGTAGATCTCTGCTAATACCTGTGTCAGGCGTGAAGATTGCGTAAATGTGCTCCAAGGTTCGGCCGGCTGTTGCAGGTGGTTATGTGCATACATTTACGTCCAGTAGTCCACTCTTCGAAGCCACTTTCATTTTCCCCAAACTGTATTTTATGTCTGAACAGTTTTAACTGCCATAAACAAAGAAAACTTTTTAACGTTTCTATTTCGAAACGAAATTAAATTGTAACAGGTTTTTCGTAATAGCGTCAAATATCAAGAAAGTAAGGGAATGGGAGAGTGAAATCTTCCGCATCCGAACAGAATGCCATTGCTCAAGCACACAGAAGTATCAACGTGAGCCAGCCGCTAGGTGTAACATTACGACACGGGTACACGGTCACCGGGAGTGCGACGTCAACACATCGGTGCGCGCGCTCGCGCGCGCGCTTGTGTGTGTGTGTGTGTGTGTGAGCAATCTCATTAGAAAACGGTTTGGCGAGTTCGGACCAATCTGCCTCCGTCACTTTCATAACATTACGTAAGAAATGCTGTGGATGAGGCAACAACAGGCATGAGGGCTTGACAAAGCAGTTAAGACACTGAAAAAAGCTGATTAAGCAAACGTACCAGAAAGGAAGACCGCTGACAACTCGTAAAGATCAGAGCTGATTCGGTCATGACAAATGACTTAAAAAGGTAGAGTCTCACAGACTCCAAAAATATTCAACCTCGTTACAATCAGTCGATCCGCAGCATCGATGGCTACAATGCTTTGCCATATATATGAGATTGTTCCAGTATCTCTATATGAGATTGTTCCAGTATCTGCCGTACTTCTGCCTCCTTAATCCACCAATCTGCATGAGTGGATGATAAAAGGCTGGTTCCAGCATCAGCCGCCACTGATGAGTAGTCTAGGGCCCTATCAACAGCGTTCCATCCTGGGGCACAACTGCGCTAAGGCCCTGCAGCGCTTGGGTCACAGGGTCTCCCGAAGGGGTGGCCAGAGCATCATTCAACACGACCTTACGACATCCGACATCTGATGGGGCAAAACGGACAATGACTTGAGAGGAACAGAGTACTGAAACAATAACGCGCGAGTCACAGCGCGTACACGTACCTCGGTTCTAATGGCTCTGAGCACTGTGGGACTTAACTTCTGAGGTCATCACTCGCCTAGAACTTAGAACTACTTAAACCTAACTAACCTAAGGACATCACACACATCCGTGTCCGAGGCAGGATTCGAACTTGCGACAGTAGCGGTCACACGGTTCCAGACTGTAGCGCCTAGAACCGCTCGGCCATCCCGGCCGGCACACGCCCCTTGGTCATCGCCATCTTCCGGCAGAACTTCCGACGGTTCGCATGTTCCACACCAAGGGACTATCTCACTTAATGAAGTCACCGGCCTAAGCACAGGGCTAATACAGTGATACACGGTAGTCTGAACCAGCCACAGGGTTCAGCAAATTCCTCCTCACCTTGCTCAGCCACCAGCCGCCCCTGAAGAAACAATAACGAGCTGTATCCAGAGAAATAAATAAAGTACTACTATGACGGCACACATGGTTCTCGACCTTCGTTCTGACAATCAGCAGCGGTTTTCAGCATAGGAACGAGCGACCATACACTACTTCAGCTTTATTCGATTACACTTACAGACAACGACTAAGTACCGTATTCACAAGATTTTTTTTTCAATTGCAACGCTTTTCAATTTCAGAAAAATTTGTATTCATAGGTACATGACTATGTTGTACATTGAGACGACAAAAGTCATGGGATGCTTCGTAATATCACGTCGGACCACCTTTTGCTCAGCATAGCGCAGCAACTCGACATGGTATAGACTCAACAAGTCGTTGGAAAAGCCCTGAAGAAATACTGAGCCATGCTGCCCCTATAAACCGTCCACAATTGTGAAAATGTTGCTGGTGCAAGATGTTGTGCACGAACTGACCTCTCGATTATGGCCAATACATTTTCGTAGGGACTCACGTGGGCAGTCTGGGTGGCGAAACGATTCGCTCTAATTGTGCATAATGTTTTCAGATCAGTTGCGAACAGTTGTGGGCCAGTGACATGCAGCTTTGTCAGCCATAAAAATCACACTGTTGTCCATGAACAGAGACAAATTTTCTCCAAAGAGCCGAATACCGTGAAGACCTAGTCCATTCCGTGTAAACACAGCTCGCACCATTATGGATAGGCGGCCGGTGTGGCCGAGCCATTCAAGGCGCTTCAGTCAGGAACCGCGCGACGGCTACGGCCGCAGGTTCGAATCCTGCTTCGGGCATGGATGTGTGTGATGTCCTTAGGTTACTTAGGTTTAAGTAGTTCTAAGTTCTAGGGGACTGATGACCTTAGATGTTTAGTTCCATAGTGCTCAGAGCCATTTGAACCATTAGAACCATTATGGAGTCATCACCAGTTGGCACAGTGCCTTGTTGGGTCCACGGCTTCGTGGGGTCGCTACCACACTCGAAGCCTACCATCAGATCCAGGTCACAGTTTTCCAGTCGTCTAAGGTCCAACGAATCCAGGAGAGACGCTGCAGGCGATGTCGTGCCTCAGTTTGCATTGGAACATATTTTAGCATTTGGAAAAACCCAAATTTTTCAGTGTAATTTATTAGTTACGTAATTGACTGCTACACATAAAAATGGTATCGATCGTTTAAAAATGGAATAAGAAAATACGTTAAGCTCCTATTACAGGGCTGGCGAGGGGGCGAAAGTGTGGAGAGCAGAGCAGATCTTCCGTTGCGAAGGTAACATTTTTTATTTAAGGGCTTGAGGAGCATTACTTTTGTGTATTTTAGAGCATCAGAACATGCACTGAGTTCTTTATAAGTTACGAATAAGAGTCATTAAACGTTTCAAACGCTGGATCAATATACAAATTCTTACATTAACCAATTCCACATTTAAGAAACGAACAGTTACAGAGTTTCAGTGTGCCGTGTTAAAATGATGGATGTAATTAAGTGACGTTTAATGGAGATTTTTGAACATATTTCTAGCACTGTATAAAATACACTACTAGCCATTAAAATTGCTACACCACTTAGATGACGTGCTACAGACGCGAAATTTAACCCACAGAAAGAAGATGTTGTGATATGCAAATGATTAGCTTTTCAAAACATTCACACAAAGCTGAAGCCGGTGGCGACACCTACAACGTGCCGACGTGACGACAGTTTCAAATCGCTTTCTCATATACAAACAGCAGTTGACCGGCGTTGCCTGGTGAAACGTTGTTGTGTTGCCTCATGTAAGGAGGTACCATCACGTTTCCGACTTTGATAAAGGTCGGATTGTAGCCTATCGCGATTGCGGTTTATCGTATCGCGACATTGCTGCTCGCGTTGGTCGAGATCCAATGACTCTTAGCAGAATATGGAATCGGTGGGTCCAGGAGGGTAATACGGAACGCCGTGCTGGATCCCAACGGCCTCGTATCACTAGCAGTCGAGATGACAGGCATCTTATCCGCATGGCCGTAACGGATCGTGCAGCCACGTCTCGCTCCCTCCTGAGTCAACAGATGAGGAAGTTTGCAAGACAACAACCATCAGCACGAACACTTCGACGACGTTTGCAGCAGCATGGACTATCAGCTCGGAGACCATGGCTGCGGTTACCCTTAACGCTGCACCACAGACAGGAGCGCCTGCGATGGTTTACTCAACGACGAACCTGGGCGAACGAATGGCAAAACGTCACTTTTGCCGATGGATCCTGGTTCTGTTTAAAGCATCATGGTCGCATCCGTGTTTGGTGACATCACGGTGAAGGCACACTGAAAGCGTGTACTCATCATCGCCATACTGGCATATCACCCGACGTGATGGTATGGGGTGCCATTGGTTACACCTCTCGGTCACCTCTTATTCGCATTGACGACACTTTGAAGAATGGATGTTACATTTCAGATGTGTTACGACCCATGGCTCTACCCTTCATTCGATCCTCGCGAAACGGTACATTTTAGCAGATAATGCACGATCGCATTATGCAGGTCCTGTACAGGCCTTTCTGGATACAGAAAGTGTTCGACTGCTGCCCTGACCAGCGCATTCTCCAGATTTCTCACCAATTAAAAACGTCTGGTCAATGGTGGCCGAGCAACTGGCTCGTCACAATACGCCAGTCACTACTCTGGATGAACTGTGGTATCGTGTTGAAGCTGCATGGGCAGCTATACCTGTACACGCCATCCAAGCTGTGTTTGACTCAATGCCCAGGCGTATCAAAGCCGTTATTACGGCCAGAGGTGGTGGTTCTGGGTACTGATTTCTCAGGAACTATGCACCCAAATTGCCTGAAGATGTAATCACATGTCAGTTCTAGTATAATATATTCGTCCAATGAATACCCGTTTATCATCTTCATTTCTTCTTGGTGTAGCAATTTTAACGTCCAGTAGTGTACGTACTTGTAGGAGGCGCGAGAGAAGACGACAGAGGTAGATCGCGGGAGGACTATGTTGATATAATCACGCTCGAGGAAGTAACAAAAGGTAACTGGGCACTCAGTGAAAGTCCAAAACATATCCGACAGCTGCGACAGTAATTAGTTTCGACCATCACGCTTTATATCCGCCCCGGAATGTGGCATCTGCGCGGGCTGTCTGCCCACACCCCTACTCCCTTTCAGGCCACACTTTTGATAACGCAAACAGGCCTGGTGTCACTACACAGTAACCGCCAGTGCTGCCGCCGCCGCTGTCGCACATTAGGTCCATATTTGACGCAGCGGCGACTCCACGTGCTGGTGTATTGAGCGCGGGGCAAAAATAACGCGTAATACAGTGATGCCACCGCTGTGTGTGGCGGGACAGGACAGGACGAGCTGAACGGTCGATGGAACAAAGCGAGCAGCCGCCACCAGACAGACACGGGTACAGGCGTGCCGCATAGCCGAGGCCGCCACCACGGGCAGCGCCACCGATAAAGCTGGGCACGTCGAAGCGTGAAACTTGTCCGACACTGCCGTTCCGGATCACTGGTTCTTACATCCTCATCGCAATAAACGTCTGCTAATGTTCAGCTATGCCTGACTACAGACTGTTGCTTGAGCTTGAGCGTTGTAATACCGTGGCGTAGAGATATGTAATTACTGAGAGCACTAAGAAACTTGAGTGCCTGAGATTACCTAGATCAAAATAACGAAGGGACTGATGGTCGACTACGGAAAGGGGCGATGTTGGAAGCTCGCCTTGCTCAGCTCGCGCGATCTGCCTGAGACAGTTCTGAATCTAAAATAACAGAAAAGCCACGATCGGTTCAAGATCGTTTACTAGATGACCGGTTTCAGCACTATGAAGGTGCTATCATCGGATCTGTGAAGGCATAACATAACAGGTTTCAGGGAGGGCTTACATGAGTTAACTATATACATTACAATTGTTACAGAACCACATACCTGAAACGTGTATTAACATTTATTAAACCATATGGACATCATAGCACATGTGGCACACCATGTGATAAAAATCGTTGTCGTAACCAATAAAAAATAAAAAAACTACTCTCATGGTCGTTTTTTCCATAAAACATAAAATTGATTTCACCAGTTGAAACAACCAATGCTCGCCCAACACCAGTCGGCATCATCACTGCTCTATTCCGCGCAGGCTTACCTGCTGTGATTCTAGCGGTTCATAACCGGCCACCAGATAGCGCTGTCCAAGCAGCGCATACACAGTCCCACGGTATAACCACTCATTACTACTAAAACAAAACTGTACTATAACTGCTTGTCACATACCCATGCAAAGCCCACATTTGCGCAATCATTTCCTGTACATACTATAATCACTATAAAGTACGTCAATTACAAAGTAAAAGCATCTAAGGCACAGACATTATCCATTAGCGCCTTACAAAACTACATATTATAATTTACCTTTATTCGTATAAGGACGTCAGGAATATGCACACAGAAAGCTGTTCATAACACGACTTAGGTACAATGTGACGAGCTATTAAAACCTTTATGCTCGGCTTTACCTGTCTAGGCACTATGGTCTTAGGTATTGTAAGCGCTAAAAAAGAACGTATTAACTTGCTATAAAGTCTCTCACCATCTATATATTCGTTATGAGGAAGGTTCGAATCAACTATGAAAAACTGCATAGGCACATGGAATTAAGGGATGACTGGTAAGAAGCAAACCCAAGGACACAGGAAAAAGGGGGAAAATGACTTGCGGACCAAGATGCACAGTGACTCCACGTACGCTCCCATCGGCATGGCACTCGTTTCGTCCGTGGGCCTCACCGAATGGGGAATAGTGAAAAACCATATTACTATGATGCCAAAAACACAAGCGTTCTGGCTTCATACACAAATGTGTCCGTAAAATATAAAAATAAATAAAATAAGAACGGAACGAAGACACGCTTGGCGGGCAATGGTAATCACTGAGTAAAGTTTTACTGGCGAAGCTGGCCAACTACACTTCAAGCCTTATAACAAGTATTTGCTTTACCAAGGTAGGCCCTCCTAAAAACATATAAATAAGATTACCAGTATTCTAAAGGTGGCTTTCCGAGTGTGGTGTCACCGCCAGACACCACACTTGCTAGGTGGTAGCTTTAAATCGGCCGCGGTCCATTAGTACATGTCGGACCCGCGTGTCGCCACTGTCAGGGATCGCAGACCGAGCGCCACCACAAGGCAGGTCTCGAGATACGGACTAGCACTCGCCCCAGTTGTACGGACGACGTAGCTAGCGACGCACACTGACGAAGCCTTGCTCATTTGCAGAGCAGATAGTTAGAATAGCCTTCAGCTAAGTCAATGGCTACGACCTAGCAAGGCGCCATTAGTAACATTGCATGTGTCTATGGAGTCTCAATTATATCGTCAATAGCGATGTACCAAGGATGGATTAAACTTAAGTATTCCAGAAGCTACGTACTTTTCTTTATAGCATTCATTACGTATCCTGTTACAGACCTATCTCTTGCCTGCGTGAACTAAACGCGTGCCTTTCGGCTACTTCCGTGGCGTGGCTGTCTTGCTACGCCACAATACCGAGCATAATACTTTACAGTGATTATAGTATGTACAGGAAATGATTGCGCAAATGTGGGCTTTGCATGGGTATGTGACAAGCAGTTATAGTACAGTTGTGTTTTAGTAGTAATGAGTGGTTATACCGTGGGACTGCGTATGCGCTGGTTGGACAGCGCTATCTGGTGGCCGGTTGTGAACCGCTAGAATCACAGCAGGTAGGCCTGCGCGGAATAGGGCAGTGACGATGCCGACTGGTGTTAGGCGAGCAGTGGTAGCTTCATCTGGTGATTTCAGTTTTATATTTTATGGAACGACCATGAGAGCATTTTTTTATTATTTTTATTGGTTATGGCAACGATTTTTATCATGGTCTGCCACATGTGCCATGATGTCCGTATGGTTTTATAAATGTTAATCCACGTTTAAGGTATGTGGTTCTGTAATAATTGTAATGTATATAGTTAACTCATGTAAGCCCTCCCTCAAACCTGTTATGTTATACCTTCACAGATCCGATGATGGCACCTTCATAGTGCCCAAACCCGTCACCTAATAAACGATATTGACGCGATCGTGGCTTTTCAATTATTTTAAAAACGGAGTGATCGCCCACGACACACCATGTGTTCACTGCAGTTCAGAATCTGTTCAACCGCTCTCCGTCAACGAGCTTTTAACAGTTTTTTCAACTAGATTATAACAGCCTTATCAGTTTTCTGGGCACTTTCACTAGTTTCACGCAAAGTGTCATGTAAAATAAACAAACTGCAGAGAGAAACATAGCACAGGACGAAAACGAGTCAAAATGTTACGTTACTCATCTGAAGCGTCGTGTGTAGCGGACTTTGGTAACTGACACTTGAAGCACAATGATAAGACAACACTGAACAAAGCAGAATAGAAGGCGTGATCGACCTCATTTACTGTTGGGTTTACTCTCTTGTGTCACTCTTCACCTCAGAGTAGCGTTATTTGTAGGAATTGTTCCAGTCTCTGTACTCTCTAAAGTCTGAAACGTCTATAGCTTCCGATGAAACCATGAGAATTATTCCCTATTCTTGCAAGACCTATCATGCTGTCCCTTTTTGCCATTATTTCTCATATATTAATTTCTCCGTCGATTGTGTGAAAAAACAATTACTTATCAGCCCACTTAATTTTCAACACCCGTCTACAACATTTCTTCTCCAGGTCTTCGTTTCTCTTCTTTTCAGCTTTTCCAACAATTCGCGATTATGAATTGTACAATTCTATGCTCCAAACGTCCATTCTCCGAAATAGTTCCCTCGAGCTAAGGTCTGTGTTTCACACTAGTAGACTTGGTTTGGCCAGCAATATCCTACGTACCTGTGCTTCGTCCGTTTCCCGTTACTCTGCTTCCAAGGTAGCAGACTTCATTAATTTCACGTACTTCGAGGACATCGAGTTTGATGTTACGTTTATCGCTATTCTCAATACTTTCATATTCCTTCGGTTTGCTCTTTGCCTTTACCCATTACACTCTTCAGTCCATTCATCAGGTTCCTAGTTTAATGTGATCAGCGAATCTTATGATTAATATTTCTTCACCCTGAATTTGAATCCCACTCTTGACCCTTTTATCTCCGCCGTAGCCTCTTCGATATATAAATTCAACAGTAAGGACCAAAGACTGCTGACATATCTTACACCCTTTTTATCAGAGATTTTCGTTCTTGGTCCTCCATTCTTATTGTTCACTCATCAGTATTGTAAATATTTAAGTTACCCGTCGTTCTGTATAAGTTACTCCTATTTTTCTCAAAAAATCGAACACCTTGCACGATTTTACATTATCGAACGCGTTATGTACTTCTACAAATCCTACGAATGTGTCTTGATTTTTCTTTAGTCTTGCTTTCATTATCCATAATAGGTTCATAAGTGCCTCTTGTGCGCCTGCTCCCTATGTTGTCTTTGTTTCTATCCTCTAAGCAACCAGCTATCAAACACTTAATTACTCTGATCCAGATGTAGATGCTGTGCTTAGATGTGCGCAAGAGGCGTGTCTTCACTACGTGTTTAGAAGTTGGCCTACCGCAGTCCTACGTGTATAGCGTGTCCATGATTTAACATTTTTGTTTCAGTACGCCCATTGTAATAAAAGATTACACAATGCTGAAAAACAGCCATAACAGTTCACAGTGGCAGTTACAATGCGATAACTTCAATACTTGCTGAGACATAGAAATTTAGTTAAAACTCGAAATTTTGGCATTGAGTAAGGAGAAACTTCTTGATACACTGATATGATAATGTATACAAATCATAGAACAAATCTAGGTAAACATCGTATCGTGAAGTTACCAGAGTACAACGTGCATCTGCAAAAGAAAGATGTACGGTAGAAAAAACGTTTCGGAACATAGTGTTCCATTTCGTATTGGTTCTGATTAATAAATCAGAGTTTAGATGCAGTCAAAATTAATTGTGGAGTGGGTGAAGAGAGGACGTGAGGAATGAAAATTTACATCTGTATTGAAACTGTAACTGAAAAGTATGAATGAGTCTGTACCTATGCTTGCATTGACATTGTATACACCGAAGGACATTGATTATTTGCATGTCGCCATTTGCTTGCGACTCACCTTTGTGAATACACAAAGTTAAGTATTGTCAATTTAAAACTTCCTGGCAGATTAAAACAGTGTGCCGGATCGAGACTCGAACTCTGGACCCTTGCCTTTTGCGAGAAAGTGCTATACCAACTGAGCTATCCAAGAGCGACTCACGACCCATCCTCACAGCTTCAGTTCTGGCAGTACATCGTCTCCTACCTTCCAAACTTCACAGAAGCTCTTCGGTGAACGTTGCAGAACTAGCACTCCTGGAAGAAAGGCCACAGCCTGGCAAAAGATGTTCGGTGAAGTTCGGAAGGTAGGAGACGAGGTATTGGCAGAATTGAAGCTGTGAGGACGGGTCGTGAGCCGTGCTTGGGTAGCTCAGTTGGCAGCTGGCACTGTAGCTCAGCGTGTTTAGGCAGAGAGCTGGTTGGTCTCTATAATTAAAAAAAACTGAGTGAAAGGATCAACAACGAACTTTGAACGGGTGTCGTGTGAAGTCCGTAACGACCAAACACAATGATGAACAACAACTCACAATAAAAATGAAGTTGGTAGAGCACTTGATTTGCTTGAACTGGTGTCTACCGATCAGAAATAACTCTTTCGTAGGCACCCTATATTAGACGAGTGGGCAGGATACTACATTTAGTTAATAGATTTCAAAAATTATGCATTCATTAAAAGCTTATTATTACTCAAGTAGGTGAAGTCTGCAGTTATCAAGGAGCAGCTGCAACGCTCCTTGGCTCTAGTTTGTGTCGTCCAACCAATGAATAGGCCAGTTCCGCATTATGGAGCCGGCAGACTGACTAGGCGATGTAAAGATAGAGGAGTCGGTATCTAGTTGAGACAGTGTGTGCCACCGATGGCTCTGAAAATGTCCGTTACATATTGAGTAAAGCAGTTTATTGAGAAACAGTGTGATAGAGGACGGAATAAAGCGGGCGTTATCGATAATATACACTGGTGAGCAAAACCTAGGGACAAAAGTCACTTTCGCGTGATGTGGCACTGCCAAGTAAAGTAACTCAATGAAACTTCGGCCTTACATAGAAGCCGGCCACGGTGGTCTAGCGGCTCTAGGCGCTCAGTCCGGAGCCGCGCGACTGCTACGGTCGCAGGTTCGAATCCTGCCTCGGGCATGGATGTGTGTGATGTCCTTAGGTTAGTTAGGTTTAAGTAGTTCTAAGTTCTAGGGGACTGATGGCCATAGATGTTAAGTCCCATAGTGCTCAGAGCCATTTGAACCTTACATAGAAAAAACTGCTACAGTGTAGTACAGAAGACAACTGAGAGGAAAACGCAATGAAAGCAACAGAAGTAATATCTGTTTTTACAGATCCAGGGTGGTCCATTGATAGTGACCGGGACAAATAACTCACGAAATAAGCATCAAGCGAAAAAACTACAAAGAACGAAACTCGTCTAGCTTGAAGGGGAAACCAGATGGCGCTATGGTTGGCCCGCTAGATGGAGCTGCCATAGGTCAAACGGATATCAACTGCTTTTACTTTAAATAGGAACCCCCATTTTTAATTACATATTGGTGTAGTACGTAAAGAAATATGAATGTTTTAGTTGGACCCCTTTTTTTCGCTTTGTGGTAGATGGCGCTGTAATAGTCACAGACGTATAAGTACGTGGTATCACGTACTTATGGCCGCACGTTTACCGGATCCGACGTCCCCGGATTTCTTTCTGTGGGGAAAGTTAAAGGAGATTTGCTATCGCGATCCACCGACAACACCTTGCAATACGCGTCAGCGCATTGTCAACGCATGTGCGAACATTACGGAAGGCGAACTACTCGCTGTTGAAAGGAATGTCGTTACACGTATTGCCAAATGCATTGAGGTTGACGGAAATCATTTTGAGCATTTAATGCTTTATTGTGGTATTTACAGGTAATCACGCTGTAACAGCATGCGTTCTCAGAAATGATAAATTCACAAAGATACATGTATCACATTGGAACAATCGAAATAAAATGTTCAAACGTACCTACGTTCTGTATTTCAATTTAAAAAAACCTACCTGTTACCAACTGTTCGTCTAAAATTGTGAGCCATATGTTTGTGACTATTACAGTGCCATCTATTACAGAGCGAAAAAGGTGGTCCAACTAAAACATTCATATTTCTTTACGCACTACACGAATATGTGATAAAAAATGGGGGGGGGTTCCTATTTAAAAAACCGCAGATGATATCCGTTTGACTTATGGCAGCGCCATATAGTGGGCCAACGATAGCGCCATCTGGTTTCCCCCTTCAAGCTAGACAAGTTTCGTTTTTTGTAGTTTTTTCGTTTGACGTTTATTTTGTGAGATATTTGGCCCGGTCACGATCAGTGGACCACCCTGTGCAAAGTACAATAAAGTCACCGTGAGTCACTATGGTGCCTCGGGCAATGATGACCACGGACGAGAGTGCATGCTCTGCACAGTGCCCCCATGCTTACCACATGGCTGCTAAGGAGTTCTTGTGGTAAGACGCTCCATTCCTCCACCAGTGCGGCTGACAGCTGCTGGGCGGTTGGTGGTGCGCGTGGGCGTGTTGCAGTACGTCTTCCCAACGCATTTCACACGTGTTCGAAAGGGCTGAAGTCTGGGGTACTGGCAGCGAGTCCATCATCGCAGGTCGATGCGGTAGCGCGCTGTCCTCCATAAGAATAAAGTCAGGACCGAATGTTTCCCGCAAAGGGCGCACATGGGGAAGGAGTACAGTGGCCCAGTAATGCAGACCTGTCAGTGTACAGCGTTCAAAGATTTGGAGGTCAGTAGGCCCACGAAAACCCATGTCACCCCACACCATGACACGTGGACCACCAAAACGGTCATGTCTCCCAGTGTTCCTGGACGCATCACATGTTGTCACCTCTCGCTATGTGAGGTATGTATGCACCCAGGAACACTGTCGTTCGTGGTGGTTGTGGTGGTCTAGGTGTTACGCTGTGGGGAGGCATAATGCTGCGTACTGCCAGCAGTTGTCTGAAAACAACCACGCCCCCATAATCGGCCTGATCGCGAGACAGCCAGCTCCACACCTTTCAGGAGAAAGAAAAGCTTCGAAAAGTTACTACAAACTGCTTTTGCTACTAAGAGTATGTTGTTACCGCTACTAGACAAGTTAATGTTTATTTCCGAACTTTAGTTCCTTATCTCAGGGTATCCATATTAGGAATGTTAATTTTGATCCCAAAGGATATGAAGATCCTATACAGTGATGGTACCATAAATAGTTATATTTTACTCCTTCATCCGCGCTTTATGTTTTAGGCTCGTAGTCTACACAAAATACATTTCAGTTTCTTATACTTTCTAACATCTCTTGTAGTCGCTGTTTTGCACGTCAACGCTAACTTGTAAGCTCAAACGTGGTCTATCCTATGATTGGGTCAGTTAAAATTGTTACTACGTGCAATAAATGGACTTTCATATGATTCTACCTCTATAATTTCATATTTTATTTCGTATCCTTGCGCATCCCTCTAGAAACTTTCAATAAAAAAAAATGTTTTTTATGACTAGTCTGACGTTTATACTGTAAGTACTTCATATTCACTCTGGTAACGAGGAGCAGGATTTTAAAACAACTTAGTATTAATTCTTAGGTGTTCTTCCTTACTAATCCACTATCGACAATGTTATCAAATACAAGTTTTACTTCTACATTATTACTTCTCTCAACGTCGATTTGGTACCAGAAGCAGCTGAAAGCTGAACATAGCTGATACAAGCCATTCTTCCTCTTTCTTCTTCGTCTGGTGCCCATCGGAGGTTGATAATCATCATAGCTATAACACTTCCGCTTAGTCTAAACAGTTCCTCGCTCGTGTGTGAAGTTCATGTCCTCAAGTTTGCGAGGAAGATGTTCTTCCTCTTACTAGTCACCTTTTACCAGGTATCTTTCATGAAGAATGTTGTAGAGCGGTTTATATGTTTCTATTCCACATTAAGTGGCCTAGATATCGTAGTTTTCTGCAGTTCGCTATGTTTGCTTATTTTGCGCCGAATATCCATGTCACTCCTATCATTCTTCTGTACTGCAACGCCTCCAACACCTCAAGTCGTATGCATGATTCCTCAGCCAAAAACCAGGTCTCAGCTCCATGGCAGATGATGGGACGTATGTAACAACGTAGAAATCTTATTTTTGTTTCGAATGAAAGGTGATGGCCCTTGCACACACTAGCCATTCCACAAAACATAGCTCTGGCATTATATGGTGTTTAATGTCTTGCGAGATATCCCATTTCTGGTTAATGTTAGTTCACTGCTACGTCAATTTGTTTATTTGTTCGATATTTCTATCGTAATATGTAGATCCCTGTTTGGTGTGTCTTTCTTCCTCATGAACATTAACTTCGATTTACTTCTTGAAAGAATGTAAACCACTTGCGTAAGAGACATTTTCTTTCCTTCGCAGGTCCCAGGCACCTAGCGACCTTCTTCAGAAGGTTGTTATTATTGTATTATTTACGAATCTCAAAAATGGGACGCATGCAGCATATGCTGTGGTGATGTGGTTCATAGTGCCTGTGCAACTGGTTGGTGACTATTTCAACAAGCAGCAATACAGTTACTGGAGGCGGATAAAATACCAAATTTTATTTCATTTATGTCGGTTTCTACAGCCTGACTCTCTCTTCTTTTGTTGATTTAGGATATAAGATGTTAAAGATTATAGTAGCAGGACAAAAATGTGACACTACCGCAAGTAATCCATGCTACAACATAAAAGCAGATGCTAGGGAAGTATACAGGTTGCGCTGTTGTATTTGGCCACGAACGGCACCTGTGCATTGTCCTCAGCACGCTGCATGGGTAGTGGCCAAAGAGGGGTCTGTGTAGATGTGACTGCACTATGTGGCAGTTACGCGAATTGCAACGTGGGCAAACAGTCTGAACTCGTTTGGTGGGTGCTTCAGTAACCAAGGGAGCCGAAGTCTTGGTGTCCAAAGAGGAACCATATCAAAGCCTTATACCGCATACAGGGAAAGCTGAAAAAAATCATCCATTAAGTGACAACTCTCACGACCGCGTGGTCTCAGAAGCGTTGTCACGGTTCGCGCGGCTCTCCAAGTCGGAGGTTCAAGTCCTCCCTCGGGCAAGGGTGTGTGTGTTGACCTTAGCGTAAATTACCTGCAGTTCGATTAAGTACTGTGTAAGCCTAGTAACCGATGACCTCATCAGTTTGGTCCCATAGGAAGTTACCACAAATTACCAATTTCCAACAACGAGGACGAAAATGTGTGTGAGTTATAGAGACAGGCGGTTATTGGACATGATTGTGATGAAAAACGTGAGAACGACAGCAGCAAAAGTCATTGTAGAAACTAGACAAACTTGCGAAACCTGTCAGCACCAAAACAACACAGAGTGAACTCCAGAGGCAAGGAATTCCAGGGAGAGCTGGAAATCCAAAACCACTCATCAGTGATATAAATGCCAAAGCCACAAAACCGGGACTGGCGCAATGGAACATCGTAGTTCGATCGAAAGAATACAATTTCACACTGTTTTCAACTTCGGGCCGGGGTTACAGCCCTACAGCGCTACACGAGGGGGTTCAGTGAAGATCTAGGCAGCCATATTCCATGGTTACCATGGTTACTCAGCAAGATATCATTACTGGTAAGGGGAAATTGGCTGATTAGTGTTTGTTCCCCAGTTTCGATACTGTGTTGCAAGACGACAGGGCCCATATCCACACAGCTCGCATCGTCCAGGACTGGCATTGTGAGCACAGGACGGACTGTCGCATCCCCCCTGGCCACCACGCTCACCACATCTCACTTTTATAGAGACTTTGTTATCTACTTAGGAGACAAGAGTGTCCGATCGCTATCCACATCCTCCATCGTTACCTGAACTTGCCACTGTTATGCAAAAAGAGTGGGATAAGATTACCTTTGAAAACACAGAGAACCTTCATTAACCCATTCGGAGGGGACTCAAGCTGTTTTGAGCTGAAGCAGGTTTGCTACACCGTACTAGCCACGAGTTGTGTTTTTAGTGTTTCCATGTTTCTGCCCGACGCCTGTATTTTAGCTGTCAGTACATATTACCAAACCATCAACATTGTGGATATTGTTCAAGTTTTGTCCATTCAAGACGATTCCGTGTTGGATATTTTTCAAAGGCTTCCTTATAGGTGCACTAGGTGAGCAAAAGAATCCAGGCACCCCCAGAAAATATGTTTTTCGTATTAGGTACATTCTACTGCCACCTACTGCAAGGTTCTACATATCAGCGACCTCCGTAGTCATCAGACTGGGAGCAGAATGGGGCGTTCCGCGGAACTCACGGACTTCGAACGTGGTCAGGTGACTGGGTGTCACTTGTGTCATTTGTCTTTACGCGAGATTTTGAGACTCCTAAACATCCCTATATCCAGTGTTTCCGATATGGTAATGAAGTGGAAACGTGAAGGGACATGTACAGCACAAAAGCGTACAGGCCGACCTCGTCTGTTGACCGGCGGTGACCGCCGGCAGTGGAAGAGAGTCGTAATGTCTAATAGGCAGACATCTAACCACACCTTCACACAGGAATTCCAAACTGCATCAGGGTCCACTGCAAGTACTATGACAGTTAGGCGGGAGGTGAGAAAACTTGGATTTCATGGTCGAGCTGGTGCTCATAAACTACACATCACACCGGTAAATGCTAAACGACACCTCGCTTCATGCAAGGAGCTTAAACATTGGACGATTGAAAAGTGTAAATACGTTATGTGGAGTGACGAATCACGGTACACGATCTGGCGATCTGGTGACAGGGTGTGGATATGACGAATGCCCAGTGAACATCATCTGCCAGCGTGTGTAGTGCCAACAGTAAAATTCGGAGGCGGCGGTGCTATATTGTGGTCGTGCTTTTCACGGAGGGGGCTTGCATTCCTTGTTGTTTTGCGTGGCACTATCAAAATACAGGCCTACTTTGATGTTTTAAGCACCTTCTTGCTTCACACTGTTGAAGAGCAGTTTGGGGACTGCCATTGCATCTTTCAACTCGATCGAGCACCTGTTCATAATGAACGGCATGTGGCGGAGTGGTTACACGAGAATAACATCCCTCTAATGGACTGGCCTGCACAGAGTCCTGACCTGAATCGTATAGAACACCCTTGGGGAGTACCCGTGGTCTAGGGGTAGCGTCTTTGATTCATAATCAAAACGTCTTCGGTCCCGCGTTAGATACCCGCCACTGCCTAAATTTTGATAAATACTCAGCATTGGCGGCCGAAGACTTCCGGCATAAGATGTCAGCCTCATTCTGCCAACGGCCTTGTCAAAGAGGGCGGAGGAGCGGATAGAGGTTCAGGGCACTCTCTTGTCCTAGGGGTGGGAAATTGCCCCTAAAGGCGGAAGAATCAGCAATGATCAACGCCATGAGGATGCAGAAGGCAATGGAAACCACTGCATTAAAGACAGGTAACGTGTATCCACAGGACATGTGGCCTGTAATTGAAGAAGTGTCATGATGATCTCTCCATTGGCAAAAGATTCCGGAATAGTCCCCCATTCGGATCTCCGGGAGGGGACTGCCAAGGGGAGGTTACCATGAGAAAAAGACTGAATAATCTACGAAAGGATAACGTTCTACGAGTCGGGGCGTGGAATGTCAGAAGCTTGAACGTGGTAGGGAAACTAGAAAATCCGAAAAGGGAAATGCAAAGGCTCAATCTAGATATAGTAGGGGTCAGTGAAGTGAAGTGGAAGGAAGACAAGGATTTCTGGTCAGATGAGTATCGGGTAATATCAACAGCAGCAGAAAATGGTATAACAGGTATAGGATTCGTTATGAATAGGAAGGTAGGGCAGAGGGTGTATTACTGTGAACAGTAGAGTGACCGGGTTGTTCTAATCAGAATAGACATCAGACCAACACCGACAACGATAGTTCAGGTATACATGCCGACGTCGCAAGCTGAAGATGAACAGATAGAGAAAGTGTATAAGGATATTGAAAGAGTAATGTAGTATATAAAGGGGGACGAAAATCTAACAGTCATGTGCGAATGGAATGCAGTTGTAGGGGAAGGAGTAGAAGAAAAGGTTACAGGAGAATATGCACATGGGACAAGGAATGAAAGAGGAGAAAGACTAATTGAGTTCTGTAACAAGTTTCAGCTAGTAATAGCGAATACCCTATTGAAGTATCACAAGAGGTGGAGGTATACTTGGAAAAGGCCGGGAGATACGGGAAGACTTCAATTAGATTACATCATGGTCAGACAGAGATTCCAAAATCGGATTGTAAGGCGTACCCAGGAGCAGATATAGACTCAGATCACAATATAGTAGTAATGAAGAGTAGACTGAAGTTCAAGACATTAGTCAGGAAGAATCAATACGCAAAGAAGTGGGATACGGTAGTACTAAGAAATGACGAGATACGTTTCTCTGACGCTATAGATACAGCAATAAGGAATAGCGCAGTAGGCAATACAGTTGAAGGGGAATGGACATCTCAAAAAAGGGCCATCACAGAAGTTGGGAGCCGGCCGCGGTGGTCTAGCGGTTCTAGGCGCGAAGTCCGGAACCGCGCGACTGCTACGGTCGCGGGTTCGAATACTGCCTCGGACATGGATGTGTGCGATGTCCTTAGGTTAGTTAGGTTTAAGTAGTTCTAAGTTCTAGGGGACTGTTGACCACAGATGTTAAGTCCCATAGTGCTCAGAGCCATTTGAACCAACCATTTGAAGTTGGGAAGGAAAACATAGGTACAAAGAAGGTAGCTGCGAAGAAACCATGGGTAACAGAAGAAATACTTCAGTTGATTGATGAAAGGAGGAAGTACAAACATGTTCCGGGAAAATTAGGAATACAGAAATAAAAGTCGCTGAGGAATGAAATAAATAGGAAGTGCAGGGACGCTAAGACGAAATGGCTGCAGGAAAAATGTGAAGACATCGAAATAGATGTGATTGTCGGAAGGACAGACTCAGAATACAGGAAAGTCAAAACAACCTTTGGTGACATTAAAAGTAACAGTGGTAACATTAAGAGTGCAACGGGAATTCCACTGTTAAATGCAGAGAAGAGAGCAGATAGGTGGAAAGAATACATTGAAAGCCTTTATGAGGGTGAAGATTTGTCTGATTTGATAGAAGAAGAAAAAGGAGTCGATTTAGAAGAGATAGGGTATCCAGTATTAGAATCGGAATTTAAAAGAGCTTTGGAGGACTTAGGGTCAAATAAGGCAGAAGGGATAGATAACACTCCATCCGAATTTCTAAAATCATTGGGGGAAGTAGCAACAAAACGACTATTCACGTTGGTGTGTAGAATATATGAGTCGCACAATCAGCTTAACAGCTCATGCATCGAAGCTGCTTACAAGAATAATATACAGAAGAATGGAAAAGAAAATTGAGAATGCGCTAGGTGACGATCAGTGTGGCTTTAGGAAAAGTAAAGGGACGAGAGAGGCAATTCTGACGTTACGGCTGATAATGGAAGCAAGGCTAAAGAAAAATCAAGACACTTCTATAAGATTTGTCGACCTGGAAAAAGCGTTCGACAATATAAAATGGTGAAAGCTGTTCGAGATTCTGAAAAAAGTAGGGGTAAGCTATAGGGAGAGACGGGTCATATACAATATGTACAACAACCAAGAGGGAATAACTGGAGTGGACGATCAAGAACGAAGTGCTCGTATTAAGAAGGGTGTAAGACAAGGCTGTAGCCTTTCGCCCCTACTCTTCAAACTGTACATCCAGGAAGCAATGATGGAAATAAATGAAAGGCTCAGGAGTGGAATTAAAATACAAGATGAAAGGATATCAATGATACGATTCGCTGATGACATTGCTATCCTGAGTGAAAGTGAAGAAGAATTAAATGATCTGCTGAACGGAATGAACAGTCTAATGAGTACACAGTATGGTTTGTGAGTAAATCGGAGAAAGAGGAAGGTAATGAGAAGTAGTAGAAATGAGAACAGCGAGAAACTTAACATCAGGATTGATGGTCACGAAGTGAATGAAGTTAAGGAATTCTGCTACCTAGGCCATAAAATAACCAATGACGGGCAGAGCATGGAGGACATCAAAAGCAGACTCGCTATGGCAAAAACGGCATTTCTGGCCAAAAGAAGTCTACTAATATCAAATACCGGCCTTAATTTGAGGAAGAAATGTCTGAGGATGTACGTCTGGAGTACAGCATTGTATGGTAGTGAAACATGAACTGTGGGAAAACCGGAACAGAAGAGAATCGAAGCATTTGAGATGTGGTGCTATAGACGAATGTTGAAAATTAGGTGGACTTATTAGGTAAGGAATGAGGAGGTTCTACGCAGAATCGGAGAGGAAAGGAATATGTGGAAAACACTGATAAGGAGAAGGGACAGGATGATAGGACATCTGCTAAGACATGAGGGAATGACTTCCATGGTACTAGATGGAGCTGTAGAGGGCAAAAACTGTAGAGGAAGACGGAGATTGGAATACGTCAAGCAAATAATTGAAGACGTAGGTTGCAAGTGCTACTCTGAGATGAAGAGGTTAGCACAGGAAAGGAATTCGTGGCGGGCCGCATCAAACCAGTCAGTAGACTGATGACCAAAAAAAAGAAAAGAAACTCCGAAACTCCTACTTCGTGACTGACGTCACCGTCCGAAATCGATACCTCTTCTCAGTGCAGCACTACGTGAAGAATGGACTGGCATTCACCAAGGAACTTTCCAGCACCTGATTGAACTTGTGCCCGTGAGAGTGGAAGCTGACATCAAGGCCAAAGGTGAGCCAACACATATTGAATTCCAGCATTACCGATGGAGGGCGCCACGAACTTGTAAGTCATTTTCAGCCAGGTGTCCGGATACTTTTGATCACATAGCGTATATTCCAAATAATGATTAAACACCACTGGCGACGAAATACAGCCATGTGTCGGTTTTCGCCATAGCTTTAATGTGTTAGACTTCCATTACAATTTCCCATTATCTTATTCTTACTGCTGTTAACACATCATGTACAGGAAGTCACATACATAAAATATTCACATTATTTACGTGTTTACACGTGTATTGCTTCAAATTTAGCGTTGAGCCGTGGTAAAAATTGCTGTTTTGAAGAGCGCGCCGCATGCTTAGTGTGAAGCAGTCGCCCTCCGTTTCTGGCGCCGCCGCTGTGGCATTCGCAGCTTTGGTGTATCCCTCTGGTGGGAAAGGGGAAAAGTAGCGTGTTCACGTGCATGTAAGGGGCGCTATGTGCTCGCCAGGCAGTCAGTCTGAATCAGTCGGAGTCAGTCTGGGAGTCGGTGCAGCGAGTCGAGAGAGTCAGTCGGAAGGCAGGCACTCACATGTTAGTCAGTCGGCTCTAGGTCTCAGTCGCTGTTGGGTTGTGGACTGAGTCGGGTTCGTCGTTACTCCGCTGTTGGACGAGTTGGCAGTCAGCAGCAGGTAGGTCCGCACGGTGCAGTTACGCGCCGGGACCGTGGTGGACGCAGGCGGAAGGCCGTTGGTCGATCGGTCTGCTGGTCGTCGGATGGCGACATGTGGTCTGCTGAACACTGACACCAGTATCAGTCGGGAAGAGTTGGCAGCCAGCAACAGTCTGATCCGTATAGTGTTAGTATTCGCTAGCTAGCTGCGAGAGCGACTTTTTTTTTCTTTCCTCCGTAGCAGGACCCTAAAGTTGAGTAATTAGTTACTTCTTTTTAAATCTCGGCTGTTACGATTTGTTCGTTTATTTGTGGATTGTTGTTTCCTCAGCCGTTCACCCGTGTGATAACAAGTGGTGTGTGTGTTGTTGTCTAGAACCAGCAGCCTTCATCCATAGTGATGTGACAGTTGTGGCTTGTGTTTTGTGTTTTCTTTTAAACTTGTCTTGAGTGGTGTTTGATGCCTTGATCTTGGTGAGACCGAGTTGGAAGGTGTAGGAATCTTGGTTTACTCGACATCGGTCGATATTCTCTGTTGTTTGTGCAGTTGGAAATCGGTCAGATTGTTGGTCGGAGTACGAGTATGTCTGTCGTTCGGAGGTGCCTCTGTCATGTTTGTCAGATTTGGCGTGTTAACGAATTTATTGCTTGGAGTGTAACGGCCTAGTTCCTGAAATATGTTTTGATCTTGCCTATCATCTTGAGAGGCGGTATCTGTGTACTGTAGAGCATGTTAACTCGTTTGTCCAACTTTGTATAATTATTATAAGATTGCATTTCATGGACTTTTATTTAAATGGTCATTTTCGTATATAAAGTTGCCACCCTCCCATTGTAAGACTTTTCTTGGAAGTTAAAATCAAGTTGCACTTTCGGTGGCAAAGTTAATTTTTTAATTTTAGTGTTTTGTACCATTTCCATCCCTCCTACGGGGTACATAGTTTGTGTGCTTGTGTAAATTGTTAAAACTTTTAGTTTAAAGTAATCTGGTGTGTTGCAGATTTGCACTAGTGTGGTCTTTCAGAGGTTGTTGTGAGCGGTCGTAACTACGGCCATGTCAAAAGGGAGTGGCAAGGTTCTCAGCCCGAAAGCTCATATAGTCAAAAATTTGTTTCTTTCTGCCTCTGAATAAATTGTAACTTGATATTTAGAGGGTGCTTTCTGATTATAATATTAAATCTGTTTCTTTTAAAAAATGCTTTAGGCACCATTAAAGTGAAGAAATTACCATTTCCAGAATGAGATTTTCACTCTGCAGCGGAGTGTGCGCTGATATGAAACTTCCTGGCATATTAAAACTGTGTGCCCGACCGAGACTCGAACTCGGGACCTCTGCCTTTCGTGGGCAAGTGCTCTACCAACTGAGCTACCGAAGCACGATTCATGCCGTTACCCATAGCTTTACTTCTGCCAGTATCTCGTCTCCTACCTTCCAAACTTTACAGAAGTTCTGGAAACATCTCCCAGGCTGTGGCTAAGCCATGTCTCCGCTATATCCTTCCTTTCAGGAGTGCTAGTTCTGCTAGGTTCGCAGGAGAGCTTCTGTAAAGTTTGGAAGGTAGGAGACGAGATACTGGCAGAAGTAAAGCTGTGGGTACATGGCGTGAGCCGTGCTTCGGTAGCTCAGTTGGTAGAGCACTTGCCCGCGAAAGGCAAAGGTCCCGAGTTCGGGTCTCGGTCGGGCACACAGCTTTAATCAGCCAGGAAGTTTCGTATCAGCGCACACTCCGCAGCAGAGTGAAAATCTCATTCTGGAAACATCCCTCAGGCTGTGGCTAAGCCATGTCTCCGCTATATCCTTTCTTTCAGGAGTGCTAGTTCTGCTAGGTTCGCAGGAGAACTTCTGTAAAGTTTGGAAGGTAGGAGGCGAGATACTGGCAGAAGTACAGCTGTGGGTACCGGGCGTGAATCGTTCTTCGGTAGCTCAGTTGGTAGAGCACTTGCCCACGAAAGGCAAAGGTCCTGAGTTCGAGTCTCGGTCGGGCACACAGTTTTAATCTGCCAGGAAGTTTCAAATTACCATTCGTTAAAAAGGAATTTGCTTACGATTTCATCAGTTATTCCCTGGTAACTACTTCCACGCTCACATAGTGTGATTAAATGTGTTAACGTTTCGATGAATCGCTAATAAATCAAATAAATTCTTAAGAATATTTTTTGAAAATAAATCCACGGTTCAAAAGTGATGTTATTAGTATTTGGATGTAGACGAAATCAGAGATCTTCGTCTTTCACCTTTATTCATCTTTCGCAGACCGCATTTATTTATATTTACTATAATATTCCTCTCCCTAAACAAGTTTTTTATTTATAATTATTAAAACACTTTCCTCCCTAAATAGGTTTTATGACTCTTATTAATTATCTGGGACACAAATAGGTACTAATTTCATTCTGTTAACGTTGTAAAATATGCGACGGTTTATTTCTGTCACCAGCACCTGTTGGTCAGAGTTTCCGCTCAGCGAGCCCAACCACCATCGACTGAAAGGAAGGCCTCGGCGCTTGTTCGTGACGCCACGTCACCTAGGCACGGCCATCGACAGGTCTGTTGCAGGCATACTCATTATGGTGGTGTCTCCCTCTCTGACACAGGAAAATGTGAAACTATTGGCGGTATTTGACCAACACACATTGTTCTGAGAGATTTCTGCAATCAATTAATTGTGCAATTCATTACACTTCTTAACAAATAGTGTACCCCTGATCTTAAATTTCCACCTGTTTTAAGGATTGACGTACAAAAACAACTTCATGGTCCAGAAGCAACAGAATTCGTGCTTTTTTACCTTAAGTGTAAATCTGAGGAGGTTACGTTTGTACTGGGTTGCTTTTACAAGAAACTGTCAACATATTGGTGCTCTTCTTTAGTTATCTTGGTTGACTATGGGGTGAGGAGCACTGAACGTTAACGAAATATCTTGCGATTGTACACGTTCTGGGATGGGGTGGGGGACAGAAGAAGAGGTAAAAGAGAGATACCTGTTTCATCAAATAATTTTTTTTATCTTATAAAGTTTGTCCTTTCAGTTGCAAGAGGGGAATATTTATCTTTTCTAATGTGCATGTTTAAAAAAGTTTAAGCTAGGCAGTATTTTCGATGTATGAAGCTACTTCGTTTCCTGTTTAGAATTCCTTTCGTTGAAAACGACTGTAATCTAATGGCTGGCAACAGTTGAACATTTACACACGTAAATTAGTTCATATTTCCAGTGACGATGTCAAACGAAAATAAATAAATACATAAAAGAAACGAGTTCATTGTAAGGGGGTTGGGGTAAGTTTCGATAACAAAATGGATCAAGTATATATAGTTACTTGAATGTAAAATTTCCGAAGCTTGCAATGGGGCAAAGCATCTTCTCATATTGATCTACGTTTCTTTCAACAGGATTCAGTAATACAGAACTATGATTTTCATTTGTAGCTTTGCGATAGTAAGAAAATCTTTCATCAAAATAAAACTGCAGAATCCAAATCAATTACCAAACAGTGTGTCCAAAAATAAGAGATTTATAGTGATAAGCACGTCCAGGCGTTTCTGCCTGCAACAGACCTGACGTTCGCCCTGCCTAGCTGACGTGACGACACCAACAAGCGCCGAGCCGTTCCTCTGCGTTCCTCTGAGTCTGTGTTGGTCCAACGCGGCGCGCGCACGCCGCTGGAGACACGCACACGGCGGCCGCGAGCGCTGGGTAGGCGCTACGCCGACTGCAGGAGCAGCACTACATTCCGGCGGCAGAAGACTTTTTACGGTGGACCGATCGACTTCGCAGCATCGCTCGAACGAGGACGGTGGTGGGGCCACTCCCTGCTATGCGTCGGGTTCCGATGGCGAGTGGACCCGTGTATTCAGAGCGAACGGCAATTGTTCTTGAGAAGATAACCACATGGTGTATCGAGCAGAAGCTGTTCCTGCATAGCTTCTACATCTACATCTATACTCCGTAACCACCTGACGGTGTGTGGCGGAGAGTACCTTGAGTACCTCTATCGGTTCTCCCTTCTATTCCAGTCTCGTATTGTTCTTGGAAAGAAAGATTGTCGATATGCCTCTGTGTGGGCTCTAATCTCTCTGATTTTATCCTCCTGGACTCTTCGCGAGATATACGTAGGAGGGAGCAATATAACTGCTTGACTCTTCGGTGAAGGTATGTTCTCGAAAGTTCAACAAAAGCCCGTACCGAGCTACTGACCGTCTCTCCTGCAGAGTCTTCCACTGGAGTTTATCTATCATCTCCGTAACGCTTTCGCCATTACTAAATGATCCAGTAACGAAGCGCGCTGCTCTCCGTTGGATCTTCTCTATCTCTTCTATCAACCCTATCTGGTACTGATCCCACACTGCTTGAGCAGTATTCAAGCAGTGGGCGAACAAGCGTACTGTAACCTACTTCCTTTGTTTTCGGATTTCATTTCCTTAGGATTCTTCCAATGAACATCGGTCTGGCATCTGCTTTACTGACGATCAACTTTATATGATCATTCCATTTTAAATCACTCCTAATGCGTACTCCAAGATAATTTGTGGAATTAACTGCTTCCAGTTGCTGACGTGCTATATTGTAGCTAAATGATATGGGATCATTCTTTCTATGTATTCGCAGCACATTACACTTGTCTACATTGAGATTCAATTGCCATTCCCTGCACCATGCTTCAATTCGCTGCAGATCCTCCTGCATTTCAGTACAATTTTTCATTGTTACTGTGGTGTCACCGCCAGACACCACACTTGCTAGGTGGTAGCTTAAATCGGCCGCGGTCCATTTAGTACATGTCGGACCCGCGTGTCGCCACTGTGTAATCGCAGACCTAGCGCCACCACCAAGGCAGGTCTCGTGATACGAGAGAGCACTCGCCCCAGTTGTACGAGAACCTAGCTACCGACCAGATGTACGAAGCCTTTCTCTCTCATTAGCCGAGAGACAGAATAGCCATCAGCTAAGTTAATGGCTACGAACTAGCAAGGCGCCATTATCCATACAGTGATTGTACTTAAAGTCTTCTGTGTATCGTCAAGATCGATGTACCACAAGGAATGAGTAAAGTTAAGTATTAAACCTGCTCCGTACTTTTCTTCCTAACATTAATTACGTATCCTGTTCCAGTACTTCACGCCCGTCTGCGTTAGTCTAGCTTGCCTTTTCAGCCATCTCAACTTCACGGTGTCGGCCCAGCTACCGACACAACAGTTACAACCTCTCGATATGCCACAGCATCATCCGCAAAAAGCCTCAGTGAACTTCCGATGTCATCCACACGGTCATTTATGTATATTGTGAATAGCAACGGTCCTACGACACTCCCCTGCGGCACACCTGAAATCGCTCTTACTTCGGAAGACTTCTCTCCATTCAGAATGACATGCTGCGTTCTGTTATCTAGGAACTCTTCAATCCAATCACACGATTGGTCTGATAGTCCATATGCTCTTACTTTGTTCATTAAACGACTGTGGGGAACTAGGAAGCAGTTTCACTGTAACATTCTGACTCACGGATACTGTGTTGAATCACAATGTGAATGTATTATTTTCCATGTTTTGTGATTCATGAGCAAGGGAAGTTAGAATATTTTATAAGCCAACTCTGAGGCTGGTGACAGTGTCCGATAGTCAATGCTTGGCCTGGGGAACCCTTATGTAGTCTTTAAAGAATTTCTTGGTTGTATCATCACTTTCAAAAGCTCATTGGTTCCTGTGTTCATTTCTTGTTCGACTGCGTTCAGTTAATATTTTTGTAGCCCTTTCCTGGCAAAACGCTACTAATTTTTAATAAGATTTCTGGTGTAAAGCAATTTATTTATTATTACAAAGTTGTTTATATCACCGTTGGCCAACTTTTAAGAGACTTCTTTGACACCTTTTAAATGCTTCTGTCACCTTGGTTTCTTAAATATCAGTTAAGTACAAGGTTAATAAGAAAGTCGCTCTTCCTGGTAGAGAACTTGCGTTCAAGTTGGTTAGTTGGTTGTTTTGGGGAAGGAGACCAGACAGCGAGGTCATCGGTCTCATCGGATTAGGGAAGGACGGGGAAGGAAGTCGGCCGTGCCCTTTTAAAGGGACCATCCCGGCATTTACCTCGAGCGATTTAGGGAAATCACGGAAAACCTAAATCAGGATGGCAGTACGCGGGATTGAACCGTCGTCCTCCCGAATGCGAGTCCAGTGTCTAACCACTGCGCCACCTCGCTCGGTTTGTGTTCAAGGTTTGTTTGAAAGAAATATAGAAATACTAAGTTGTGGTTAAACTTATACACACACCTCTCAATCCCAGTACCGCAATTCCTTATATTGTTAAAAAATACTTTTACTAAGCTACTGAATTATAATATAGTATTGGAGTTGAATAGGTCGCTTCAGAAAAGTCATACAGCCGGTGAAAAATTACTTTGTTACTGTAACTGCTCACTTGACACGTGACAGATTTAGTTTCTTGAAGCGACCCATACAGATCCAGTACATTACTTCATTGTAATACAACCATCGTCGCCTGACTCCTACGAGATTTCATCAATAAAACTATTAAAGTTATGTGAGTTTTTACCAGATGTGATTCTCGTTCAAGAATAAATGCATCAAGAGAAGTTTCTCCCCCCCCCCCCTTTGGAGTTAATCTGTCACTTATCAGTAATGGTTTCTTTATATCATTCGAAACCTGCCATTGGTTCATTTTGTATTTTTACAATCTAAGAGTTGGGGTTGTTAGGGGGAAGGAGACCAGACAGCGAGGTCATCGGTCTCATCGAATTAGGGAAGGACGGGGAAAGAAATCGGCCGTGCCCTTTCAAAGGAACCATCCCGGCATTTGCCTGGAGCGATGGCCGGACGCACGACTGAACCTTCGTCCTCCCGAATGCGAGTCCAATGTGCTAACCATTTCGCCACCTCAGTCGGTTTTTATTATCTAAGAAACTTGACGTTATCTGGGTATTTATTTATGGATGTGCTTGAGGCTTCACACGCATGGGATTTATTTTTTGACTTATAAGCGTCTGTGTATACAACATTTAAAGCGGTATGATTGGGGACATGAACGAAGATATGTTTGAGACCATGAACGAAGAGTTTGTTTACTTCACTAACCTGAGAGAGAGGCGCATAGAGCTGGTCATGAGAAAAGCAACTGACTCTAAGGCCCACGCCGCTAACAAGCTCCGTTTGGCGTTGTGCTTTGTTTATGGCCAACTTTAATCCCCTGCGAAGGACTGTGAGAAAAGAGATAATGCATGACACTCTGATTCAGAGTTGCGTTGGGCCTCACTTTCGGAAAAAATTTCTAAGAGTGAGTTAAAACTATATGTTCTGGAGCCACAGCAAATCTATTCTGATCATCTTTGAATGTTTCGATTCTTTTAGCTATTCTAGGGTATTCAGCAAAAGTAGACCATTCTCAAAAAAAATTAAAAAAATAAGCAAAGCGAAATCAAAATGTAATGAACAGTCCTTCAAATAACAAAAAAAACTTAATAAATCCTATTGTCGTAGCAAATAAGATAAATAAAACCTCCCTAAAGAAGAGAAGCAATTTCCTTGAGACTATAATTCACATAGCGAAACCAGTAAACCCATATATCCTTGCGGAGAAAAGTCGCTTAATTCTCTCCGTGACATAAAATTCCGAAAATGCGTCTGCCACCTAGCTAAGAAAAACTAATAGCGCCGTTTGTTGGTTGTTTCTTGCATTATGTTGTGATGACTAAACGCCCGACCCACTAAGCTAAGCAGGCGACTTTAAATAAAATTTTGCTTTACGATACTCTCAAGTTACCTGTGAAAAGCACACGAAAATTCTCCTAGTAGTGTTGAATATTAACGTGTTCAAACAGACAAACAGACACGACAGCTTTAGACAAGGCATTCAATGAAGATACATTTTCTTTTCATGACCCGTTTAACATGGCTACGCTCAAATTGCCTGTGAACACCCCTTGAATAATCGTCCAATAGTTTTGGTTATTATCGTGTTCAAAGAGAAAAACAAAGAGACACGACAGTTTTACTGTTTTATTTTTAGCATAGATATAGAGAGACTGTGGTTGTCTTCAGTCTGAAGACTGGTTTGATTCAGTTCATCACACTAGTCTGTCCTGTGCCAGCATTTTCATGTCGCCATAGTAACTTCAACCTACATCAGTTTGAACCTGTGTACTGCATACAAGGCTTGTTCTCCCACCACAATTTCCATCCCACACTTCACTCAGTCACAAAACTGAATATTCCTTGGTGTTATGTCAATCTATCTACATCTTCAGTCAATTTTGGCATAAATTTCTATTTTCCCCATTTCAAACCAGTATCTCTGCATTAGCTATTTAATCTATTTAAACTTCAGCATTGTTCTCCACTATCATATGGGAAATTTTTCCGTTCTCTTCTTCTCTGGTCCTTTTACAGTCATAGTTTCACTTCCATAAAACCTTCACTACAGACTTCCCAACATTGAAAATAACGTTGTATTCTATAATCTATGTTAATAAATGTCTTTTATTCAAAAATGTTTTTTTTTTTTTTTTGCTGTCCCCAGTCTCCATTTTACATCTTCTGCACCTCTCACTATTACTACGCTGCCCAAATAGCAGAATTCATCTCCTAATTTTTATTTTCGAATCTAATTCTCTCATCATTCCCTGGTTTCAGTCCACAACATTCTCTTATTCTTATTTCGTTTTTGTTGATACCTTGAAACCTCTTTTCAGTCACAATCCACTCTGATCAGCTTCTCTTCCAAATCCTTTGCCTTGTTGAGAATTATAGTGTCGTTGTCAAACTTAAGTGTATTTATTTCTTCTCCCTGAACTTTAATTAACTACTCCTTGGTTTTCTTTGATCTTGCTTAAGTTACAGATTGAATAATATTCGGGATAAGCTAGAAATTCATCTCAGTATTACTCTCATCCTTTCATTTCCTTTGACTCTTATAACTGACTTGTTTCTATACAAATTTCAGTAAACTTTCACTCCCTGTATTTTATGTTTAATACTTTGAAAATTACAAAGGGTGAATTCAACTCAACAGTGTCAAAAGCTTCCACAAAATCTACAAAAGTGGCATACCTAGGTTTACCTTTCTTTAACTTATCTTCTACGGTAACTCGCAGTGACAGTATTGGCCAAACTGATCTTTATGAGGTCTGCTTCTAACAGTTTTCCATTAAACTAAATACTTCATGTCAGTATTTTGCGGCCATGGATTATGAAAGTGGTTGGTCGGTAATATGCACAGCTGTGAGTACCGGGTTCTTTGGAACAAGACTGAGGGTATTTTGTCTGCCTCATTTATCTTGCACACCAATTGGACTAGTTTTGTCGTGGATGAGTCTACCACGGATCTCAGCATTTCTTGGGAATTGTCATCTGTTTCTTTGATTTTCTTTCAAGTTCATCTCAAGGGACATAAATTGTAATCCAGTAACTCTAAACTTATTTCGTTACCATAAAAGGACAACCACGATTAATCTGGAGGATCGAGATGCAGATTGAAATCCCTATGGGAAAGATATGTTCCTGGGTTCAGCAGTCTTCTTACTTGGGCAACGAGTTTATTTAAAAACTGTCATATCTTGCCATTGCTATAACTAGCTAAATCATTGACCTACGTACATTAACATAGTAACTTTTGGTATTGTAAGAGACTGTCCGGAATTTTCTAGTATCTCATTTCCTTCCCTCATGAATACATTTACTATTCAACGTCCTCTTATAGCACTGGATTTAAAACTTCTGTAGGATTTGCTTCTTCAACTTTATCGCGGTTTACGTTACTTTGCACATAGTGCTGTACGTTTTTAGATACAGTTTCAGCAAAACCGGAACAATTTCACGCCAGAGAGTTACTTTTATAGTTTATCTCAGGCTGTCGTTTAGTAATGGAAAACTTTTTAAAACTGCCAGTGATTGTAGAAACTATTCATTTTCACTACTGAACGACATAAGGCCGTGATCAAGGGGTATACTGCAAAACGTAGTGCATGTCGGACTTCAAAAATCCGCTGACAGATATACATCTCAGCGTCATTTCTGAGCGTTTCTACGATGTTACCATCTGTAACATGAATCCCAACAAACCATTCTTCCTGTATGTTTACCTCAGTCATTTAATTGTAAAAATATTGTACAAGTATGGTTATTTATTGAGATTTCAGTTGTAGATGGTGACATCATTAAACGGCTCAGATATGACATGTGTACATATCGGAAGACTTTCTGAAGTCTAACAACTGCTGAAGAACGGTATTTTGCTGTATGCCATTTGATAATGTCCTTAAGGCCGTAATTGCAATAGAGAAAATATATACGTTATACATTTCTTGGTGACAATGACATCCCGATAATACTTGCTCAATGAATGAGACAGGTTTCTTACCATGCTCAGGCTGTATTATATTATTTTGAGTGTAGTTGTGTCTCTTGCTTTGAGTCTCCAAATTTTGGATTTCCTTAGGATATTATTCCCCTGTGGACTATTATTGAACAGTACATTTCTGTAGTTTCTGTATTAATATGACTGTCCTACCAGTCGATCTACTCAGTCATGTATACATTGGCCAGAGTAGTTGAGGGATAAGAAAATAAATTTTGGAAAATTATCTAAGGATGTAATGTCCATTGATATTACTTTATAGGTAATATTCTTTACTGCTAAATCGGACACTCTCTAGGTGACGCATAGGCTGCTGGGAAGAAAGGCATTGCTCATGTACTCGACGTTCTTAATGTGACTACAGTCTATGGTTGAATTCGTTCAATACAAGCTACCTTTTCCAAGAAACAATTACGAAATTCAGGGAAACGAAAAATTCATTATCAGGTTGGCAAAACCAGGATATGAACGCCGTCCTTGGAAATGCGAGTCCATTGCCTTCCCACTGCGGTACGTACAGTAGTAATATGATATTCTGAACGTGACCGTGTGTTGAAGCACAGCTACTGGTCAGCCACTGGCGAAGGTTCTAACACTGTTATGAGCGGCAGACAATACTATGAATTCGTTTTGCGGTTAGTTATTTGGGTTCGGATACAGTGTAATCGGCATTTATTTCTCGATAACTGTCGTAGGTAATTATAGAAGAAATGTATCTCGAATGAAATAAGCCTTATGAACGGTAGGACAATACCAAATTGTGAATCCAGAGTTTCAGCAGTGACTTCCAGAAACGTTGTAGCCAGGTAATTGGATGTCCATCAGCTGTGCGACAAAGAAGCGAATCAAGACACTGAACGGACAAGAATCGTGCTCTCTGTTAGGATTTATTATTCTAATTGGAACAGGATAGACATTATGAACGGTGTACCAACGACATTGTTTCACTTTGTTAATCAGCAGTTTTCATTTCAGATGCTTCAATAAATTATCATGCCTATTTAACAAATAAAAATTTGAACGTACCTCTGAAAATATACGAGAGAGATAAAGTTGAAACATTAACCAGTACATCACACAAAATGTAATAATATTCTCCAGTTCATCATTAATACAGTTTACAAGAAAATGAAACTGAAGATTTGTAATTGACGAATGTTGAACACAAAAACTGATTAAAAGGCTAGATGTGCTTTAATTTTATGCAGACACAGATACATGTTTCTAACAATTGATATTTCTTTATTTTTGAGCGGGGCGTGTTAACGTAGAGAGAGATGGAGAGATCTTTTCTTTCTTTGAGCGTTTGCTTTCGATCTCCGTCACACACGACACGATCCAGTCCTGGCAACTAGCCGGAAGTGACGTCGCAACAGACAAGCATTCTGGGCGATGACGGCTCAAATACCCCTCCTGACATTCCGAGCTTGGATTTTCATGATTTCCCTGAAGCCCTGAAATAAATTAAGGAACGATTCCTTTGCAACAGACATGGCCGATTATCTTCCTCTCATTTCTAGTTGTGCTCCGTCTCTTATGCTCTCGCTGCGGACGAGACGTTAAACGCGAGTTCTCCCTTTTTCCCCTGGCAGTTGGCTAGTTGTGGCCGCACGCCACATAACGTGAAAAAATAATACTGAAGAACTTCACAAATATAACAAAACTGAGGTCGTAACGAAATAAATATTATCGCAAAATATCACAAACACTTTATAATCAATTAATATGACTGCGAATGTAATTGCCATCTCTGTTCCTTTTGAAAAAGGATCGCTCTCAGCTCTCTTTTGTTTCTTCGTAGTGTAAGAAGCCACTTTGTGACGAGGCACAAAAACGTGTAGGTGTTGTTGTTGTGGTCTTCAGTCCTGAGACTGGTTTGATGCAGCTCTCCATGCTACTCTACCCTGTGCAATCTTCTTCATCTCCCAGTACCTACTGCAACCTACATCCTTCTGAATCTGCTTAGTGTATTCATCTCTTGGTCTCCCTCTACGATTTTTACCCTCCACACTGCCCTCCAATGCTAAATTTGTGATCCCTTGATGCCTCAAAACATGTCCTACCAACCGATCCCTTCTTCTAGTCAAGTTGTGCCACAAACTTCTCTTCTCCCCAATCCTATTCAATACCTCCTCATTAGTTACGTGATCTACCCACCTTATCTTCAGCATTCTTCTGTAGCACCACATTTCGAAAGCTTCTATTCTCTTCTTGTCCAAACTAGTTATCGTCCATGTTTCACTTCCATACATGGCTACACTCCATACAAATACTTTCAGAAACGACTTCCTGACACTTAAATCTATACTCGATGTTAACAAATTTCTCTTCTTGAGAAACGCTTTCCTTCCCATTGCCAGTCTACTTTTTATATCCTCTCTACTTCGACCATCATCGGTTATTTTACTCCCTAAATAGCAAAACTCCTTTACTACTTTAAGTGTCTCATTTCCTAATCTAATTCCCTCAGCATCACCCGACTTAATTTGACTACATTCCACTATATTCGTTTTGCTTTTGTTGATGTTCATCTTATATCCTCCTTTCAAGACACTGTCCATTCCGTTCAACTGCTCTTCCAAGTCCTTTGCTGTCTCTGACAGAATTACAATGTCATCGGCGAACCTCAAAGTTTTTTACTTCTTCTCCATGAATTTTAATACCTACTCCGAATTTTTCTTTTGTTTCCTTTACTGCTTGCTCAATATACAGATTGAGTAGCATCGGGAAGAGGCTACAACCCTGTCTCACTCCCTTGCCAACCACTGCTTCCCTTTCATGCCCTCGACTCTTATAACTGCCATCTGGTTTCTGTACAAATTGTAAATAGCCTTTCGCTCCCTGTATTTCACCCCTGCCACCTTCAGAATTCGAAAGAGAGTGTTCCAGTCAACATTGTCAAAAGCTTTCTCTAAGTCTACAAATGCTAGAAACGTAGGTTTGCCTTTTCTTAATCTTTCTTCTAAGATAAGTCATAAGGTCAGTATTGCCTCACGTGTTCCAACATTTCTACGGAATCCAAACTGATCTTCCCCGAGGTCCGCTTCTACCAGTTTTTCCATTCGTCTGTAAAGAATTAGCGTTAGTATTTTGCAGCTGTGACTTATTAAACTGATAGTTCGGTAATTTTCACATATGTCAACACCTGCTTTCTTTGGGATTAGAATTATTATATTCTTCTTGAAGTCTGAGGGTATTGCGCCTGTCTCATACATCGTGCTCACCAGATGGTAGAGTTTTGTCATGACTGGCTCTCCCGAGGCCATCAGTAGTTATAATGGAATGTTGTCTACTCCCGGGGCCTTATTTCGACTCAGGTCTTTCAGTGCTCTGTCAAACTCTTCACGCAGTATCTTATCTCTCATTTCATCTTCATCTACATCCTCTTCCATTTCCAGAATATTGTCCTCAAGTACATCGCCCTTGTATAAACCCTCTATATACTCCTTTCACCTTTCTGCCTTCCCTTCTTTGCTTAGATCTGGGTTGCCATCTGAGCTCTTGATATTCATACAAGTGGTTCTCTTCTCTCCAAAGGTCTCTTTAATTTTCCTGTAGGCAGTATCTATCTTACCCCTAGTGAGACAAGCCTCTACATCCTTACATTTGTCCTCTAGCCATCCCTGCTTAGCCATTTTGCACTACCTGTTGATCTCATTTTTGAGACGTTTGTATTCCTCTTTGCCTGCTTCATTTACTGCATTTTTATATTTTCTCCTTTCATCAATTAAATTCAATATTTCTTCTGTTACCCAAGGATTTCTATTAGACCTCGTCTTTTTACCTACTTGATCGTCTGCTGCCTTCACTACTTCATCCCTCAGAGCTACCCATTCTTCTTCTACTGTATTTGTTTTACCTATACCTGTCAATTGTTCCCTTATGCTCTCCCTGAAACTCTCTACAACCTCTGTTTCTTTCAATTTATCCAGGTCCCATCTCCATAAATTCCCACCATTTTGCAGTTTCTTCAGTTTCAATCTGCAGTTCATAACCAATAGATTGTGGTCAGAATCCACATCTGCCCCAGGAAATGTCTTACAATTTAAAACCTGGTTCCTAAATCTCTGTCTTACCATTATATAATCTATCTGATACCTTTTAGTATCTCCAGGATTCTTCCAGGTATACAACCTTCTTTTATGATTCTTGAACCAAGTGTTAGCTATGATTAAGTTATGCTCTGTGCAAAATTCTACAAGGCGGCTTCCTCTTTCATTCCTTCCCCCCAATCCATATTCACCTACTATGTTTCCTTCTCTCCCTTTTCCTACTGACGAATTCCAGTCACCCATGACTATTAAATTTTCGTCTCCCTTCACTACCTGAATAATTTCTTTTATCTCGTCATACATTTTATCTATTTCTTCATCATCTGCAGAGCTACTTGGCATATAAACTTGTACTACTGTAGTAGGCATGGGCTTTGCGTCAATCTTGGCCACAATATTGCGTTCACTATGCTGTTTGTAGTAGCTAACCCGCACTCCTATTTTTTTATTCATTATTAAACCTACTCCTGCATTACCCTTATTTGATTTTGTATTTATAACCCTGTAATCACCTGACCAAAAGTCTTGTTCCTCCTGCCACCGAACTTCACTAATTCCCACTATATCTAACTTTAACGTACCCATTTCCCTTTTTAAATTTTCTAACCTGCCTGCCCGATTAAGGGATCTGACATTCCACGCTCCGATCCGTGGAACGCCAGTTTTCTTTCTCCTGATAACGACGTCCTCCTGAGTGGTCCCCGCCCGGAGATCCGAATGGGGGACTATTTTACCTCCGGAATATTTTACCCAAGAGGACGCCATCATCGTTTAATCATACAGTAGAGCTGCATGTCCTCGGGAAAAATTACGGCTGTAGTTTCCCCTTGCTTTCAGCCGTTCGCAGTACCAGCACAGCAAGGCCGTTTTGGTTAATGTTACAAGGCCAGATCAGTCAATCATCCAGACTGTTGCCCCTGCAACTACTGAAAAGGCTGCTGCCCCTCTTCAGGAACCACATGTTTGTCTGGCCTCTCAACAGATACCCCTCCGTTGTGGTTGCACCTACGGTACGGCCATCTGTATCGCTGAGGCACGCAAGCCTCCCCACCAACGGCAAGGTCCATGGTTCATGGGGGGGTTTTATGTAATATTTAGCCTAAATATAACCAAGTATTAGGCGCTAATGTTTTACTGTAACAGATCAAATACTCATGAAATGAATGATTTAAATGCTTTGTGCAAATTTTATAGGGGAACAATGGTGCAGATGTCATCGCCATTGCTCTAAATGTAACGGCCCAGTGTCGTAATAAATATCTTAATATTTGCTATTTATGTGTGTGTGCATGTGTGTCTACTGCTGACAAAGGCCTTAATGGCCGGAAGCTTTAATTGTGTGAATCTTTTTGTTGTGCCTATCGCGACTCTGCATCCCCGCTATATGGTGAGTAGGAGCTTTCCTTCTCTGGTATTGTTAATATTTGCTTATTTTGACGAATATAAATTAATGTAAATGTGGGAAGATTCTCTTGATTAGCAGTACTTCCCCCGAAACGGTGAAAGTAATCAGATTTTCCAATATTCGATCATATTTGAGTAATGTAATTTCAGAAAATTATTTGACCACCGCTAAGCGAAAATTGCCAGTAATTCTTGAACATTGCATTCCCACTGAAGAACAGAACAATTAGAAAACCCACATGACAAACCTGAAATTTACATCCAGATTAATAAATGTTTGAACTGTCTTTTACTATAAAACCATAGTGTGGGGCAAACTAACTGCGAGAAGTACCACACCTCAGTCACTGACGTAAATAATTTTCCAGTTGTGAAGCAGCCAGAATAACACTAACTCCAACTTTTCACACCATATGTATACCAATAAATAAAAAAAGAACCACGACGTAGTCTGTCATAGTATTGAAATTAAGATGCCAGTCCTTCTCAAATGTTCTTTGTGCCAATGGATAAAGATGGGTCGTTTCAATTAAAATGCAGCTACCCACAGTGGTCCAATGGGGGCTGTAATTATCGTATGACAACGAAACTTGGTATAGATGCTAGTGCGTTAATCCGCAACTGATTAGTTCTAATTTTTCACAGCAGGTGCAAAACTGTCGCTGTACAATGACTGCATGACATATACGCTGCCATTTGACAAGCCTTAACTTGAATGAGCGGCACGAGAAGAGAGACCGTATGCTAGTAGTGAAACTGTTTTGTATGAACGGCAGCAGTTACAATACTACATTGAGAGAGTATCGCCGACTTAAAGGTCTGAGAAGAGGCTATATCTCGTTAAACGGTTTAAAAAATGATAACGAAATTAGAAAACACGGGTGTGGCACCTGGAAGAGGAAGCATCTTATCCCGGTGGAAGTTACTGACAAGGTTGCTGCTGCTGTAACTAGCCATGCATCATGCGGCCCGAGTAGTGCTGGTGCTCGTCCGTCTTCTCCGCAAATGCCCATCCCGTGGTCAAATGTACGGAAAGTTTTGCGATTAGTTTTACAATGGTACGCGTGAAAGATCCAGACCGTGCAACAAAGGAAACCTCATGATCCGCAACAACGTTCTGAATTCGCTCCACGGTTGCTGGAGCAGATCGTGGTTGATGACATATGGCCGGACAATATTCTATTGAGTGACGAGCCACATTTTACACTGCAAGGCGCAGTGAATACGAAAAACTGCCGAATCTGGGCTACTGTTGGACAGCGTGTTGTGCACGAAGGGCCATCGCACTCGTCATATGTGAGCATGTGGTGTGGATTCAAATGTACTTTAATCCTTGGTCTATTTGAAGAGAATACACCCAGAGGGTCTGTCAGGTGTACCGTGACGTTTATCGAGACCTCCTTGTACATCATGTGATTACTGCTCTGGAAGAACGCAACTTGTGTTAACCACTGTTTTATACTACGTGGGGCAACATTCCCTGTGGCTCATCCAGTGAAGGATCTGTTTAATGCAACCTTCCACGAACGTGTTATGTCGTTTTTATTGGAACTGCTTCGAACAACAGTTACTCATATCGTTTTACGGGTGCAACATCGCGTCGAAGCCTCCAGTACTCATACCGAACATACTGTTTTAAGCGGCGGTTAAGAATAAAACCTCTCTGGCTTGTTTCACCGTTTTTGCCCACGTCCAGAGGCTAATCCATGACGTATGGAAACATCCACATCGTCTTTCTTGAATTCGCAGCGCCTTTGCACCTAGTGGTCAAAAAGCAAACTAATTTTTTTCAGTTTAAATCGGTTCCGCATTAACGCATTTGAATATCTTCCATGTTTCGCTGTCGTATGATAATCGCAGCCCACACAGGACCTCTGCGAGTAGCTGCACTTTAATTATTATCGCCAGAAGTGAAGTAATATTCATTGATTTAATCTATAACGAACGTAGTAAAAGGGAAATAACCATAGCGATATGAGGTATTGTTCATTAAATACACATTTCGAACCACTTACCATTAAAGGGCGTGGTAAAAGCTTCAGGGTAGTCTGTCACTTGATAATGTGCCTCTCGCTACAACGTGTTCGCCGCTCACAGCCTTGCTAGCTACACTCCTATTCTAACGGGTGTAAGAACCATCCAACTGAAGTGACTGAGGACTTCCTTGCTTACTGAGACTAGAGAACTCTACCGTTTGTGCCCTAGTATTCCGGCTACACTGGTAATTTGTGTCTCATTATGGACAGCATACACGTTTCGCCGAGTTCAACAGCAAAGCAACTCTGTCAATGTGAAGGTAACTCACGATTCCTTGCCGGAGTTCACTGTAACAAATAACGTTTGGAATACGCCAACGAGTCACCTTCTAGCTGCGGAAGCTCATACCACAATTCCGTCGCTCTCGATTGTCCTCCGTTAAGTTGCGCAGTTTCCTCCAGCAAGCCGTCACAACTGTCGCTACTGAGACAGAAAAGTAGAGCATGTAATAGAGAACCGACAGTATCTGGAAGGACTGCCGTTTTCTCCTGTCAAATTCGTTCTTCTACTGTCGTTCACCGCATCACAAAACATCCTAACTAATGATTTTCGCGTATCCTATCTTCTTATTAGCTCACAAATGTTCTCTTCTGCTACTCCTCGTTACGCCATCTTAAACATCAATGGACATTTTATCACACATAAGCGTTTGCAGCATACATCGTTCCTCACCAATTAGTACTAGTACAACTTCGTTATCTGCTGCGGCTTTGTGCTTAACATTTAACTTCTTATCGTAGTTTTACATTTGAAATCACTGCTATATCTGAAATTATCCGTTGCCTCATGCTGTCATCCAAGGAATGTTCCAGACATAGTATCGTACTCATTACCATGAAAAGCAATAGAAATTAGGGAAATTTTCTTCTCCAACGTCTTCTGATATACACTCATGCCCATAAATTAAGTATAATTGCAGAATGTAGTGCCACACAACGTGGCACTACACAGAAATGGCGCTAACAGCATAGGCACGCACATAGGGAACACACACAACACAGATTGTAAGTCCACGGTATTGGTGATGAGTTGATGAAACCGCCCCGAAACGCATGTGCTACAAAACGCCACTGTTTCCTGCGTATGTACCCCGACATCAGTATGGGATATGATCACCATGCACACGTACACCTGCCGCACAACGGGTTGGCATACTCTGGATCAGGTGGTTGAGCAGGTGCTGGGGTATAGCCTCCCGTTCTTACCCCAGTGCCTGTCGGAGCTCCTGAAGTGTCGCAGGGGTTTGAAGACGTGCAGCGTTACGTCGACCGAGAGCAACCCAGATGTGATCGATAGGGTTTAGGTCTGGAGAACAGGCAGGCTACTCTACTCACCTGATATCCTCTTTTTCAAGGTACTCCTCCACGATGGCAGCTCAGTGGAGCCGTGCGTTATCATCCATCAGGAGGAAGGTGGAACCCACTGCACCCCTGAAAAGGCGGACATACTGGTGCAAAGTGACGTGCCGATACACCTGACCCGCTACAGATCCTCTGCCAAAGGCACGCAAGGGTGTACGTGCACCAATCATAATCCCACCCCACACCATCAAACCACGACCTCCATACAGATCCCTTTCAAAGAAACTAAGGGGTAGGTATCTGGTTCCTGGTTCACGCCAGATGAAAACCCGGTGAGAATCACTGTTCACACTATACCTCGACTCGTCCGTGAACATAACCTGCGACCACTGTTCAATTAGTATGTTCTGTGTTCTTGACACCAGGCTTTACGAGCTCTCCTGTGACCAGGGGTCAGTGGAATGCACCTTGCAGGTCTCTGGGTGAATAAACCATGTCTGTTTGTAGACTGTGTGTCTGGAGACAACTGTTCCAGTGGCTGCGGTAAGGTCCAGAGCAAGGCTACCTGCAGTACTCAGTGGCTGTCTGTGGGAACTGATGGTGAGATATCGGTCTCCTTGGGGTGTTGTGCACTGTGCACGTCCTGTACTGTAGCGCCTGGACACGTTTCGTGTCTGCTGGAATCGTTGCCATAATCTTGAGATCACACTTTGTGACACATGGAGGGCCCGTGCTACGACTAGCTATGTTTGACCAGCCTGCAATCGCCCTAGTATTCTGTCCCTCATAACGTCCACAATATGTGCTCTTTGAGCAATTTTTAACACACAATTACCATTAGCACTTGTCAAAACGTCTGCACACTTACTCGCTGCACCCTACTCTGACATGCACCAACGCACATCTGCGTATGTGGAATGCTGCCAGCGCCAGCGTGCGCAGACTACAGGTCAAATGCACCGCATGGTCATACCCCGAGGTGATTTAAACCCGCAAACCGCCCACCAGACTGTTGTTTCACCATGTATCAGCATTATACTTAATTTATGTGCATGAGTGAAGTAGATGACTTTCACCAGAAAATTAAGTATTCATAATTAGTGAATATTTTCTCAAAGGTCTTCCCTATTTTAAGCTAACTGAATACAACGTAGATAAGCTGTGCTGCATTAGAACCTATATCTGCCGCTTGTCAAACCTCTCTGCTCTTCGCATCCTGGCGATGGGTTCGCGGGCGTCCCACATGGGGCCGCACGCGGAGCTGATTTAAACGCACCCCCGCTGCTTCCTCCTCGGAATGTTTACCTGCTATTAGGAATAGTGACTGAAGTCGCTCGATGAGGCCGGTTCGTTGTGTTTTGCATGGCTGTGTGCCTATCGAATTTTAAGAATTACTGCTTCCCTGTGCCATCGTGATAGCAGACTTGCACCTCCAGAGTCGGTAAAAATTCTGCTTCTACCACTGTGGTTCGTGGATGCTCAGCTTCATCTTATAATGCGAAGAACTGGACTAGAAATAAAAACGGTGAGCACCTTTTATTACGTGAAACTGAAGGGCTGATTGCTCCTTGATTGAAGCCCTGCTATGGAAACTGAATGCCCACTGGTGTGTAGCTTTGATAAAAGAACGTCCTTTAGGTATTAGTTCCCCAGCATTTTGCGTTCCTAGTACAAGCCCAAATTACTTTGAACCTACTTGTCAAAGGCAAAAAAATGTAGATTTTACTCTTGATTGTTTTATGAAAGTTTTACTTCTGTATTTATTTACTAACAATGAATTTATATTAAAATTGTCTGATTCCTTTTAAAGACTCACATTTTGATGCTTCAGAGAAGTTTACGTCCGACAGAACTTTTTCTTTGTAAAACATTTTGCTATCGTTATTACCTTCATAGTTAGAACCTGACATGGCCTTACGTGAATCCTTGTGATGCAAATTACAAGTTATTGCTATTGTTGCTACCTCGAGCCCATGTGGGTTTCAGACGTTGCTCAGTGTGTGAGTTCTAGAATTCCTAATCTAAGGTGAGCGAAAACTTTGTTGAAATTGATTTTCTTATTAAAAGCAACCTATACGTCTACCTTCAATAAATAATTCGTGAAATATTTAATGACTTGAATTATAAACAGTTTGATAATAGCGTTCTATTGTTTGTTTTGTTAATATTAGAACGTCGGAATGCCGCTGAAGCAAACAAATATTGTTAGGAGTCTTCAAATTTTGGCTCAGCAACTTTCCACTGCCAGCTCCATGCTCCCTGCCATTTCAGTAGCCTACTGATTAACTGTAAAGTGATGAACAGCTCAAAAACGCATAATAATACCGAGAAGACTGCTTTCTAGCTACAAGGGCACGACAGTAGTGCATGGCAATTGACATGTGAACTCGTAGCATCCGCTGGATGTGTTGTATCAAGATAAACAGTGTGTAGAAGGCTTCTTCAGAGTAGCCTTTATTGTCGGAGACCCACTGTATGTCTACCTCTGATGCATCTCCATAGAAGAGAACATCTAGTAGGTGTAATCTACCAAATTACAGGCCCATATCGTTAACGTCGATATGCCGCAGGATTCTAGAACATATATTGTGTTCAAACATTATGAATTACATCGAAGGAAACGTTCTATTGACACACAGTCAACATGGGTTTAGAAAACATCGTTCCTGACACACGACTAGCTTTTTATTCACATGAAGTGCTGAGAGCTATTGACAAAGGATTTCAGATCAATTCCGTATTCCTGGACTTCCGGAAGGCTTTTGACACTTACCCACAAGCGGCTCGTAATGAAATTGCATGCTTATGGAATATCATTTCAGTTATGTGACTAGATTTGCGATTTCCTGTCAGAGATGTCACAGTTCTTAGTAATTGACGGAAAGTCATCGAGTAAAACAGAAGTGATTTCTGTCGTTCACCAAGGTAGTGTTACAGGCCCTTGTCTATATCAACGATTTGGGAGACAATCTGAGCAGCCGTCACTGGTTGTCTGCAGATGACGCTGTCGTTTATCGACTAATAAAGTCATCAGAAGATCAAAACAAACTGCAAAACGAATTAGAAAAAATATCCGAATGGTGCGAAAAGTGGCAGTTGATCCTAAATAACGAAAAGTCTGAGGTGACCACATGAGTGCTAAATGGAACTCGTTAAACTTCGGTTTCACAATACATCAGTCTAATCTAAAAGCCGTATATAAAAAAAGTAACTACTTTATTTGTGCCAGCCCCTGGTTATTCAAAACATTATGGCCACTGTCCTCCCCGAGAGTGAGTGCTGCCCGGTAGGATGAATCGTGTTTCACGTTACAACAGATTGATGCACGTGTCTGAATAGGCTGTCGTTCGGGCGAACAGTTGTTCGAAACATGTACCACACCAGCAAGTGTGCCAGCATTTGTTTCGAAAATGGATGTCTGTATTTGATTATAGTAGCCTTCGTTTTGAGATTAAGTGTTTTCTTTGGTTGTCCTAATCTGCTCCTTGTGAGGGGCCGTCTTAATTTTGCAGATGATATAATTCATTTTGCAGCGACCCAAAGGAAGTGTCAACAATAATCCATGAACTCAAAGATGCTTCCCAAGGTACAGGCCGAAAAACTAACTTTCAAAAGATCTGAGTCAATAACCATGTCATTAATGAAGTCTTCATCGAAAACAATGCTCTGGATACATTAAATGAGTACGGTTATCTGGAACGTAAAATCCAACTTGGAAAAGATACCCAGACAGCAGAGATCACCCGGCGAATTGGCCTCACCTGGATGGCGTTCGGAAAACTTGGTTAGAATCTCCGTAAGTATACTAGCCCCTTAAATTAAAGAAACACGTTTTATGACACAGGCACACTGCACGTAACATATTGCTCGAAACTGTGACACCCATATCGATTGCTGGTCTGTTGAAGCCACAAAACTGAAGTGGCGTTGGGCAGGAGAGTGTGACGTTACGTAACACTTATCTGCTGTTGAGTAGTTGCCCTCTAAACAGCACAGAGCAGACAACATGTATCTTTAGCTGACGTTGTTTGTACCATAGGTAATTGGGCTATGCAGGGCTCTGTTGAAAAGAAATAGCTAAGTATAGTCAAATGGTTCAAATGGCTCTGAGCACTATGGGACTTAACATCGGTGGTCATCAGTCCCCTAGAACTTAGAACTACTTAAACCTAACTAACCTAAGGACATCACACACATCCATGCCCGAGGCAGGATTCGAGCCTGCGACCGTAGCAGTCGCACGGTTCCGGACTGACCGCCTAGAACCGCTAGACCACCGCGGCCGGCTAAGTAAAGTCACAAGGACCAATTGTGCACATCTGCTTTCATGACCAGCAGCGAACTCATTGCAAATAATAACCCGTAGATGGGTTCTGCAGACAAATTGTCTGTGCATTGGCAAGAATTGCGATTTAATAAAAATAAACAGACATATTGGAGATAAACGATTAGGTAATAAAAAGGTTACATTCTGATGGCTGTAATATTGCATGAGGTACTTTTCAAGTATTCATGCTGCATTCATTCGCTGTCTTATTGAGCAAGGCACACAGACTTCAAAGATGATAGTTGCAGTGCTGAAATAGCACAAAGCGTTTAAAACTTTTAGTTTCAGAGATTCACAGTGAAAATGTTTAGTCAATGTAAAACTTTAACTTCTGTAGCTTTATAGATATTCAAAATATTGTTGTCTCAATGGGTTCCCCTCATTTTTCTGAGATCACAGATGTATTCAGATTGGATTTATTATGCAGCTGTGTTTTATTGTTGAATTTCTAACCGCTCCAAGAAGCAATATTTCAGCTTCTACAACACCATTTCTGGTGCAGTCCGCGTTCTACTGAGCGCCCGACTGCTGTCCAAATTTCCCGCACTGTGATTTAGCCGCACCCCGTCGACACTTTGTAGCTGCAGCTGGGTTCGCATGGAGCGGTCGCAGTGGCTTGCTCGGCAGTGGCGCTTTGGCTGAGAAGGAGAGGACATTTTCTCGTCATCGCCGAATTCGTCCAAATTCATGGTACATGTAGAGCATGATGAGACATGAAAGTGCCGCAAGTGGGAACTTCAGATGGCCAAGCGATTTGGAAAATAGAGGAAATTTGATATGGATCTATCACCATGTGGACTGTATTAATTGCCCCTGTGACAATCTGGTTAGGATGTGTTTTGGCTCAGCGGTATGAGAGTGGATTGGTATCGAAAAGGTTGCCGTTTCGACTCCACCCAGCGACAAATGTTTTTGTGCTCTTTAGCAATGCGCACACAATTAACCCTCATTTCATCCTATGCCAATACTTTTTGTGCTTATATAAATTAATAAAATAACCTATATGATGTTGCGGTTACTTGTGCTGTCAGTAGTGTACGCCAAGGAGCACAAACATATTTGCAACCAGGCAGAGTCGAACTTGCGACCTTTTAAAAGTGAATCAGATCTTTTACAGCTGAGCCACACACTGCTTCCTAACCACACCCTCATAGGTACAATTAATAAGGTACACATGCCGATAGATAAGATTCAAAATTCATTTTTTTTTTCAAAGGAAGACAAGGATTTCCGGTGAGATGAGTATCGGGTAATATCAAAAGCAGCAGAAAATGGTATAACAGGTGTAGTATTCGTTATGAATAGGAAGGTAGGGCAGAGGGTGTGTTACTGTGAACAGTTCAGTGACCGGGTTGTTCTAATCAGAATCGACAGCAGACCAACACCGACAACGATAGTTCAGGTATACATGCCGACGTCGCAAGCTGAAGATGAACAGATAGAGAAAGTGTCTGAGGATATTGAAAGGGTAATGCAGTATCTAAAGGGGGACGAAAATCTAATAGTCATGGGCGACTGGAATGCAGTTGTAGGGGAAGGAGTTGGAGAAAAGGTTACAGGAGAATATGGGCTTTGGACTAGGAATGAAAGAGGAGAAAGACTAATTGAGTTCTGTAACAAGTTTCAGCTAGTAATAGCGAATACCCTGTTCAAGAATCACAAGAGGAGGAGGTATACTTGGAAAAGGCCGGGAGATTCGGGAAGATTTCAATTAGATTACATCATGGTCAGACAGAGATTCCGAAATCAGATACTGGATTGTAAGGCGTACCCAGGAGCAGATATAGACTCAGATCACAATATAGTAGTGATGAAGAGTAGGCTGAAGTTCAAGACATTAGTCAGGAAGAATCAATACGCAAAGAAGTGGGATACGGAAGTACTAAGGAATGACGAGATACGTTTGAAGTTCTCTAACGCTATAGATACAGCAATTAGGAATAACGCAGTAGGCAGTACAGTTGAAGAGGAATGGACATCTCTAAAAAGGGCCATCACAGAAGTTGGGAAGGAAAACATAGGTACAAAGAAAGTAGTTGCGAAGAAACCATGGGTAACAGAAGAAATACTTCAGTTGATTGATGAAAGGAGGAAGTACAAACATGTTCCAGGAAAATCAGGAATTCAGAAATACAAGTCGCTGAGGAATAAAATAAATAGGAAGTGCAGGGAAGCTAAGACGAAATGGCTGCAGGAAAAATGTGAAGACATCGAAAAAGATATGATTGTCGGAAGGACAGACTCAGCATACAGGAAAGTCAAAACAAACTTTCGTGACATTAAAAGCAACGGTGGTAACATTAAGAGTGCAATGGGAATTCCACTGTTAAATGCAGAGGAGAGAGCAGATAGGTGGATAGAATACATTGAAAGCCTCTATGAGGGTGAAGATTTGTCTGATGTGATAGAAGAAGAAATAGAAGTCGATTTAGAAGATATAGGGGATCCAGTATTAGAATCGGAATTTAAAAGAGCTTTGGAGGACTTACGGTCAAATAAGGCAGAAGGGATAGATAACATTCCATCAGAATTTCTAAAATCATTGGGGGAAGTGGCTACAAAACGACTATTCACGTTGGTGTGTAGAATATATGAGTCTGGCGACATTCCATCTGACTTTCGGAAAAGCATCATCCACACAATTCCGAAGACGGCAAGAGCCGTCAAGTGCGAGAATTATCGCACAATCAACTTAACACCTCATGCATCGAAGCTGCTTACAAGAATAATATACAGAAGAATGGAAAAGAAAATTGAGAATGCGCTAGGTGACGATCAGTTTGGCTTTAAGAAAAGTAAAGGGACGAGAGAGGCGATTCTGACGTTACGGCTAATAATGGAAGCAAGGCTAAGGAAAAATCAAGACACTTTCATATGATTTGTCGACCTGGAAAAAGCATTCGACAATATAAAATGGTGCAAGCTGTTCGAGATTCTGAAAAAGTAGGGGTAAGCTATAGGGAGAGACGGGTCATATACAATATGTACAACAACCAAGAGGGAATAATAAGAGTGGACGATCAAGAACGAAGTGCTCGTATTAAGAAGGGTGTAAGACAAGGCTGTAGCCTTTCGCCCCTACTCTTCAATCTGTACATCGAGGAAGCAATGATGGAAATAAAAGAAAGGTTCAGGAGTGGAATTAAAATACGAGGTGAAAGGTTATAAATGATACGATTCGCTGATGACATTGCTATCCTGAGTGAAAGTGAAGAAGAATTAAATGATCTGCTGAACGGAATGAACAGTCTAATGAGTACACAGTATGGTTTGTGAGTAAATCGGAGAAAGACGAAGGTAATGAGAAGTAGTAGAAATGAGAACAGCGAGAAACTTAACATCAGGATTGATGGTCACGAAGTGAATGAAGTTAAGGAATTCTGCTACCTAGGCAGTAAAATAACCAATGACGGACGGAGCAAGGAGGACATCAAAAGCAGACTCGCTATGGCAAAAAAGGCATTTCTGGCCAAGAGAAGTCTACTAATATCAAATACCGGCCTTAATTTGAAGAATAAATGTCTGAGGATGTACGTCTGGAGTACAGCATTGTATGGTAGTGAAACATGGACTGTGGGAAAACCGGAACAGAAGAGAATCGAAGCATTTGAGATGTGGTGCTATAGACGAATGTTGAAAATTAGGTGGACTTATAAGGTAAGGAATGAGGAGGTTGTACGCAGAATCGGAGAGGAAAGGAATATGTGGAAAACACTGATAAGGAGGAGGGACAGGGTGATAGGACATCTGCTAAGACATGAGGAAATGACTTCCATGGTACAAGAGGGAGCTGTAGAGGGCAAAAACTGTAGACGAAGACAGAGATTGGAATATGTCAAGAAAATAATTGAGGACGTAGGTTGCAAGTGCTACTCTGAGATGAAGAGGTTAGCACAGAGGAAAGGAATTCGTGGCGGGCCGCATCAAACCAGTCAGTAGAAAAAAAAAATTCCTAAAGGCTTGGACGTCTAGAGTTTCCCCTTGGGGCATTTTCTTCTCTTACCACGGCCTACATGTACCATGAATTTGGACGAATTCGGGGATGACCAGTGTTCGTCCTGTCCATGAGATCTGGGCCGGTAGCGCTCAGCTGTACAAACCATTCCACCTCATACCAATTCTAGGCGGCTGACTGATCAGCCTGAATACACGTAAAGCTACAACATGTAGCCAGGGAGACCTTCAAGTAGACCAAAACACGGGTGCAGTGGCATCCGAGGTAGTCAAAAAGAAGTGTCGACGGCCGCTCGTGTGATGGAGAGACGACGTCCAACAACATGCCGGAAAAAAAAAGCTGGATTCAGTCCGCTCAGCAAAGGGCGACATGGAAATCTTTGGAGAGGCCTATGTCCAGGAGTGGAAGCCTAGAGGCTAAAAAAAGAGAACAAAAGTAGAATTAACATTCTGTTTGTTCGCATGTACATTTATGCAGCAAACGGCCAACCTCGATGTATTGGAGGCTTCCTAGGAAAGCATATCGCATCTACAAAGGAGAGTGTGAACAAGTGCGCTATCCATTCATGAGTAAGAGTGTTTGTTATCCCCAACAGGTCTAATTAGAGGAATATATTGGCGCAATTCAGAGGCACGCTGCTAGATTTGTTACCAGTAGGTTCGGCCATTATGACAGTGTTGCAGAAATACTCCGTGAAGAACGGGAGTCACTTGTGGGAAGAGAACCTTTGTTCCGATAAAGCTGTTGACAATGTTTAGAGAAGCAGCATTTAACACCGACTGCAGTAAGATTCAACTCCCCGCAATGTATGTTTAACAGAAGGTCCGTGAAGACAAAGACGACATTGGCTTTTTTTCCTTTTTTTTTTTAATGGACTTGTAGTCCGGGGTGGTATGTTACAATACAGCATCACCGGTCTATTGCGGTCTAACTGTGTTGGTGAGGCAGTAAATTTCCACAGGGCAGTGACTGCGTCACTGCAATTCACTTTGGAGGTGTGGGGGTGGGACTTGCAGTCCCGTACCACCCTCTGACGGTGATAGTACTACATGAGTCAGGCAGAAAACTTTTGCCTAACATGGGCGGGTGACGACATTGGCCTCATATGGAAGCATATAATCTTTGTTTTTTCATAATTTCGCCTGCGAGTGCAATAGGAAAGCGAATGACTATCAGTGGTGCGAAGTATCCAGTGCCGCGTACCATTTGGTGGCCTGCAGAGTGTGTGCGTACACATACTGCATCATGGTTTCAGAACATCCAGAAAGAGTAATTGGCGCAGCATATCTGCGTTTTATAAATGGGCTACCAAATTTTCCTTTGGCTCCTACAGCAGAGAATTAATTCCGTAAGGTTATTTGTTTGATGTTTATAATATTTATTATTTCCCCTAGCATATTCTCCTTGCTCTGTATATCTTTCGTTATCTTTTTTCTATAGTAGGTTGATTACTTCATATAGTTTGCTTTTTGATGTCACCCTAACTGTATGTTAAGTCTGAAAGCCATCTGTCGTCTTCATTATCTTAAGAACTCGAGTAAAAGAACGTTACGCAGTTGTGCACAATCGTTTTTCTAGCGCTCGAAGTTGAAGACAACAAGTTTTTCATACTTGCATATGGTGATAGCTGATCTTTAGAGAATTCTGATTGTTCTGCTGCATTTACCTTCAGTTTCGTGTATGATTAGTTACCTGAAAATGGTTAAAGTCATTTGTACGTAATAATAGTCGTACAATGCGGGAATTTGCAAGACACCTTTGAGTGTCGGAACAATTAAGCAGGGTATGAAATTACAATATTACCAGTTCCAGACTCGTGTTCATTCGCAAGCATTTAACCCAGTCAACGAAGACTAAAGAGATATGGAATAGGGGAAAGATTCGTGTAGTCGGAAATTTTTGTACGGTGGCAGGAGGGACTGACTTGAACAGCATACTAAAAGATCTGGCCGGTAGGGTATGAGCACGGGGATGGGATAGCGTTTAGAATTAGCTTTTTGATGTTTCTCTTTAACAATTAGAAAAACAACAGCTTCAAGCGATAATATTTTCAAGAGCAATATTAAACTATACTAAGTTTCCTAGAAGGCAGGTGCTGTTTAGTTTTTCTCCATGAGTAGTAGCTACGGTGTTTCACGGGACTGAAAAACAGCATATTATTAGAAATTGTGTTTTAGTGATAAGAAACTGCTGACTTACAAATGAAGTGGATGAAGGACAATTATTAAATATCTGTACCACAACTGAGTGCAGTAGAGCGATATTAAGGGATAAATTGTCTTATTGGGGGGGGGGGGGGGGGGTGTAACAGGGTGGCCATCGACGAGGAAAGCGGTGATTAGGGCAGCACGTCACCGGATTGGTTGTCATGCACTTCTTTTTTTCGTAGGTCTGCAGACCTAGGAGCGAGTGAGCGGATTCCCACTCTCTCTACTTCATTACGTCACAAGAACCAAGTGCACGCTGTTTCACAAAGATGTAAGGAATGGTTTCTTATCTCGCCTTGTGAATCACTGTCGACGCAGTGGACTGACACTAACACAACAAACGAAGAGGGACGGAATGTACTTAAATCTCAGCACACCATTTTATACTCCTAGACGGGAAATTGATTGTCATCCAGTATGACGGGAGCAGTATTATTCTCGGAAAGGAGACTTCCCTCATCATAAGTTCTGCTCGCTTTCCAGTTATAGACGAACTGATCTCTCCGGCAAAACTGTTGTCCAGTGTTCTTACATGATCATACAAACTGAGCTCGTGTTTACGTAGTGGAGAGATTTTCAGTTTATTACGTGAGTATAAATTTGCAGTTGTTGAATGGACTATTATGTAGAAAATCTACGTATATTCTGTCAGTAAAATACAGAAGAATGGAGAAGAAAATTGAGGATACGTTAGATGACGATTAGTTTGGTCTTAGGAAAAGTAAAGGCACCACAGAGGCAATTCTGACGATGCGGTTGGTAATGGAAGCAAGACTAAAGAAAAATCGAGGCACGTTCATAGGATTTGTCGACCTAGAAAAAGCGTTCGAAAATGTAAAGTGGTGCAAGATGTTGGAAAATCTGGAAAAATTAGGTGGTAAGTTGTAGGGAGAGACGGGTAACACAAAATATGTAGAAGAGCCAAGAGGGAATAATAAGAGTGGACGACCAAGAACGAAGTGCTAGGATTAGAAAGGGTGTAAGACACGGATGTAGGCTTTCAGTCTTTCACCCCTGCTGTTCAATATGTGCATCCAAGAAGCAATGATGAAAAAAAGGAAAGGTTCAGGTGTGGAATTAAAACTCACGGTGAAAGGATATCTATGATACGATTCGCCGATGACATTGCTATCTTGAGTGAAAGTGAAGAAGAATTACATGACCTGCTGAATGAAATGAACAGTCTGATGAGTACAGAATATGTACTGACAGTAAATCGAAGAAGGCGAAAGTAATGAAAAGTAGCAGAAATGAGAGCATCGAAAAACATAACATCAGGATCGATGGTCACGTAGTAAATGAAGCTAAGGAATTCTACTGCCTAGGCAGCAAAATGTGCCAACGGCGTCTCCGCAGTGGTAACACCCGTTCGCCGATGTTAACCGCTGTCGGGCTGGGCTAGCTCCTAAACCACTGCCCTCCGCCACACACCGTTGGGTGGCTTGCGGAGTATAAATGTAGATGTAGATGTAGACCCTCCGGTCTGCCCAGCACTGTTGGCAAGCGGGGTGCACTCAGCCCTTTTGAGGCAAACTGCGAAGCTACTTGATTGAGAAGTAGCGGTTCCGGTCTCGTAAACTGGCATACGGGCGCGAGAGCGGTGTGCTGACCACATTCCCCTCCATCTGCTGGTCCAGTAACGGCTGTGGTCCGAGGATGACACGACGGCCGGTCGGTACCGTTGGGTCTTCATGACCTGTTCAAGTGGTGTTTAGTTTAGTTTTAAGCAGCAAAGTAACTTATGACGGATGGAGCGTGGACTATATCAGAAGCAGACCAGTACTGGCAAAACGAACATTCCTGGCCAAGAGAAGTCTACTAATATCAAATGGTTCAAATGGCTCTGAGCACTATGGGTCTTACTTCTGAGGTCATCAGTCCCCTAGAACTTAGAACTACTTAAACCTAAGGACATCATACACATCCATGCCCGAGGCAGGATTCGAACCTGCGACCGTAGCGGTCGCGCGGTACTAATATCAAACACAGGACTTAATATGAGGAAAAATTTTCTGATAATGTACGTTTGCAGCACAGTACAGTATGGAAATGAAACATGGACTGTGGGAAAACGATAACGGAAGAAAACAGAGGCATTTGAGATGTGGTGCTACAAACGAATGTTGAAAATCAGGTGGACTGATAATTTTAGGAATGATGAGGTTCCACGAAGCATCGTAGGGAAAAGAACTATGTGGAAAACACAGACGAGGGGAAGGGACAGCGTGATAGGACATCTGTTAATACATCAGGGAATGACTTTCATGGCACTAGAGGGAGCCGTAGAGGGCAAAAACTGTAGTGTATGACAGAGATTGGAATATATTCAACAAATAATTGAGGACGTAAGCTGCAAGTGCTACTCTCAGATGAAGAGGTTGGTACAGAAGAAGAATTCGTGGCGGGCCGCGTTGAACCAGCTAGAAAACTGATGACTGAAAAAAAGTAAAATAAACTAAACAGCGAACAGCGCTCGTGATTAGGTATGTCTCCTTTCCCGGAACAATATTACAGCAATCGTGCAGGATGATTCAGAAGTAATTTCTGTTTAGCTGTATAGAACAGTGTGGAGAGAATTAACTAGATTCTGCCCGTACGCGTTTCTTATATTCGTGTAAGTGATTCAGAATGTGATCTGTGAAAGGGTGGGTAAAACTCAGCGAAACATCTTGCAGTTGCTTGTTTTGATGTAGTGGGATTTCGCGGCTTTAGTTTTATTCAAGAAAAATCTTAAAAAGTATATAAACTCCTTACACGCCTTACAAAGAAGTCCGACAGTGTCCGAGTTACTTCCCTCTTCTCCGCAACATAACTCTTATGACTTCTCGAAATTAATTTTCAGATCCCACTTTTTATTCTCCAAGAACTTCTTAATCATTTAACATATATCTTGTTCATCGTCCGCTGCAACGATCTGGTCATCAGCATATTTCCTACTTAAATCCCCATGCTCTTGCTCCTTCTACATCATAGCTTCACTGCCTTCTGCACATCCATCTTAAAGAGTGTGGGAGACAGACAGCATCCTTGCTTCAGTCCTTTAGTTATTCTGATGGCATCTCTAGAAATTACTTTTCCCTTTTTATTGACACATTCTGCCGACTTGTAGAGGCTGCTGATACTTCTCGCATAAATTTTTGGCAATTTTCCTGAGCGCAGTACCTCGACAATAGCTTCAGTGGCACTGTGTCATAGGCTTTGTCAAGATCTATGAAGACAACAAGACTGCTTAAATTTCTCTCCAAGCATTTCTCCATGATCTGTCTTAGTGTAAAGACGTTACCTGCACATGACCTCCTGGCCTATCTTGATTTTAAAATCCTTCTGTACAACCTGATAACTGAACTGCTGAGCCTTGTGTCACGTTAATTGCTAAACTCTGTTTTGCTTCCTTTTTTACATACGGGGCTTAAATACGCTAAGTTCCAATCCGCTGAAATGTCCTCCACATGTCAAGTACATCAAAACACATTAAAATGGATGTACAGGGTGTTTCAAAAATGACCGGTATATTTGAAACGGCAATAAAAAGTAAACGAGCAGCGATAGAAATACAACGTTTGTTGCAATATGCTTGGGGCAACAGTACATTTTCAGGCGGACAAACTTTCGAAATTACAGTAGTTACAATTTTCAACAACAGATGGCGCTGCAAGTGATGTGAAAGATATAGAAGACAACGCAGTCTGTGGGTGCGCCATTCTGTACGTCGTCTTTCTGCTGTAAGCGTGTGCTGTTCACAACGTGCAAGTGTGCTGTAGACAACATGGTTTATTCCTTAGAACAGAGGATTTTTCTGGTGTTGGAATTCCACCGCCTAGAACATAGTGTTGTTGCAACAAGACGAAGTTTTCAACGGAGGTTTAATGTAACCAAAGGACCGAAAAGCGATACAATAAAGGATCTGTTTGAAAAATTTCAACGGACTGGGAACGTGACGGATGTACGTGCTGGAAAGGTAGGGCGACCGCATACGGCAACCACAGAGGGCAACGCGCACCTAGTGCAGCAGGTGATCCAACAGCGGCCTCGGGTTTCCGTTCGCCGTGTTGCAGCTGCGGTCCAAATGACGCCAACATCCACGTATCGTCTCATGCGCCAGAGTTTACACCTCTACCCATACAAAATTCAAACGCGGCAACCCCTCAGCGCCGCTACCATTGCTGCACGAGAGACATTCGCTAACGATATAGTGCACAGGATTGATGACGGCGATATGCATGTGGGCAGCATTTGGTTTACTGACGAAGCTTATTTTTACCTGGACGGCTTCGTCAATAAACAGAACTGACGCATATGGGGACCGAAAAGCCCCATGTTGCAGTCCCATCGTCCCTGCATCCTCAAAAAGTACTGGTCTGGGCCGCCATTTCTTCCAAAGGAATTATTGGCCCATTTTTCAGATCCGAAACGATTACTGCATCACGCTATCTGGACATTCTTCGTGAATTTGTGGCGGTACAAACTGCCTTAGACGACACTGCGAACACCTCGTGGTTTATGCAAGATGGTGCCCGGCCACATCGCACGGTGAATGAATATTTCGATGATCGTGTGATTGCTTTGGGCTATCCGAAACATACAGGAGGCGGCGTGGATTGGCCTCCCTATTCGCCAGACATGAACCCCTGTGACTTCTTTCTGTGGGGACACTTGAAAGACCAGGTGTACCGCCAGAATCCAGAAACAATTGAACAGCTGAAGCAGTACATCTCATCTGCATGTGAAGCCATTCCACCAGACACGTTGTCAAAGGTTTCGGGTAATTTCATTCAGAGACTACGCCATACTATTGCTACGCATGGTGGATATGTGGAAAATATCGTACTATAGAGTTTCCCAGACCGCAGCGCCATCTGTTGTTGAAAATTGTAACTACTGTAATTTCGAAAGTTTGTCTGCCTGATAATGCACTGTTGTCCCAAGCATATTGCAACAAACGGTGTATTTCTATCGCTGCTCGTTTAGTTTTTATTGCTGTTTCAAATATACCGGTCATTTTTGAAACACCCTGTATGTACGTATATAGGTATGTTCCACATCTGCTCCTAAACCACTGGACCAATTTCAAGCAAACTTCGTATACGTATGACCTACTACGTGGAAAGGACCGCTGTTGGGATAAGAACGATATAACTTTCAAAAGAGTGGAGTAAGGGGGTGGAAAAATAGCGTTGCCAATGACACGCAACTAGCGAGATTATGTTCCTGCAATATTTGAGAACAGAGCACATAGTGACTTGCAAAAAATTTCACACACAATTTCAAACCTTCGCGTACCTTTTAATTTCCGCTCTTCATCAATAACACTCCCGCATCAGGCATGACGTTTCAATTTCTTACTGATTTACTACGAATTACATTTGAAAAAAATTTGGCAGGCAGGATCCAGACACGCCATTGAAGGTACCTGTAAAATTATACCATTGTAAGATACATAGTTCTGTGAATATGGCGCCTGCCGGGGTGGCCGAGCGGTTCTAGGCGCTTCAGTCTGTAACCGCGGGACCGCTACGGTCGCAGGTTCGAATCCTGCCTCAGGCATGGACGTGTGTGACGTCCTTAGGTTAGTTAGGTTTAAGTAGTTCTAAGTTCTAGGGGACTGATGACCTCAGAAGTCAAGTCCCATAGTGCTCAGAGCCATTTGAACCATTTTTTGGAGATGCGACGTCATAAACAATGAGATGTTTGAAAACCTGCCACTTCATGCTTGGCTCATATTTATTACTTCTTTGCTACTAAGTATTCGCAACGCGTTTCATAGGCAGTATCGATATATTCTGCTCAGTGGACTCACGAAATTATATCGTAGTACGACACACATTTCACGAGATATGAGGTCATTAAACTGAACTGCTTGAAACGACTCGACTGGTGAACTGTGTGTACAAATATGTGTGAAACATGTTAAACACTAATAAGACATACTTGTGAGATATGCGTTTATAGGCACGCCAGAGGTAAAAAGCTCCTCCTAAACTGATGGATCCATTTCAACCGAACTTGGTACACAATACTGTAGAGGTAAGGAACAACGAGCTCCTTTTGGGGTAGGGTGATAAAGTCAAGAGAGAATGGTATAGGAGGTGAAGGACTGACAGAGGACAGAGAGCGGGAATGAGGAGATAAATACTGCTAGTGGCGGGGGGGGGGGGGGGGGGGGGGGGGGGAGCACGTAGAGGCGGAAGTAGAACACTAACTGTTAGAAAAATGGAAATAATACACAAGTAATAAATATACAAGTGGGCAATGCCGGATACTCAGCTAGATATTAGATATTCATACAGGATGGCAGTGCCATACTTCACTAATTCTGTTGTTACACATCCAGGTCCTGTTGCTTTCCCAATTTTCATTTGTAGAGTCGTCTTTTGTACCTCCTTCATAGTTGTCAGTGATAAAATCCGTTACAGTTGTGAAAATTATTGATGGAAACACTATCCTGTTTTACGACTAAGGTCCTATCTTCAGTTAGATATTAAAATGTGAGTCTACAAAGGATGCGTAACTAAGACTAACATACGTTAAAACACGTTAAAATAACGTATCCCTGACACATATTTAACCTATTTTAACTTTAGTTATGCATCCTTTGTAGACTCATATTTCAGTATGACCCAATATATCCTGAAAATGGGTAGCATTTGCCATTTTAGAAATAAATAATTTTTACAACTGATGCTGATTTTATCATTAACAATGAATAACAGTTGTGGATGACCCGTCAGGAGATGCTGGGGTGTTCTTGGGTTATTTTCTCAACCTCTTAATGTTTAGGAAACAAAGTAATTACAGAAAATGGCTGCCAGCTGATATTAATTTAAATGAATGGGGAAATTAGAAAATTTGTGCCAGATAGGGATTTGAACCCAGGTCTTTTTCTCACAATGCAGATCCGCTGACCACTGCACTATCCGGACGCAGAGGTCGTCGCCCATTATCCTCATACTCTCGTCATTTCGCCGATTCCAGTACTCCGTTTTCTCTGGTACACTTTCAATTCACATACTGCGCACAGTATAATGTCCACTCTGTTCAACAGGTGCTGTAAATTCTCTTCACTTTCATAGTGGATACCAATATCATTACCGAACCTTATCATTGTAATACCTCCGCCCTGAATTTCAATCGCACTTCAGAAGCTATTGTGTAATATCAAAAGCGCAATGTCAGAGACAGACAGGCGAGTCAGTGAGTGAGAACGAGAAGCGAATGAGGTGCACAATGAGAGAGAGACAGGGCAGCCTTTGGTAATGACGAGTGCTCCGTCTGCTGGAGGCATCCCCAGCTGACAGGTGGAGGGTAATGGCCGTAGTTCTCGGCCGCTCTGCAGCGAAGCGCGGGCCCGCTAGACTTCCTCGCTTGAGCTACTTAATCTCCGCACGATGGTGGGGGGGGGGGGGGGAGCGGGGGAGGGCGGCGGCGGCCAGGCATTACCGTGAGTGCCGCCGCGTCTGTTTCCCCTTCCAGTTCCAGCTGGAGGCAGCAGGCGGCGCGCCTCAAAGACGGAAGCCGGCCGCGTTCCGCCTCCTGAGAGGCCTTAGACGCTTTACACCTGTTGTAAAGAAAAGTAGCTCGCCATTTCTCTCGCTCTTTAATGTTGAATCATCTCCGTTCTCCCCATTTCCTCTACTAACACTTTATTACCGTCTGGCTGCAGTGCAAATAAACTGCGCCCGCCCGAGTCGCGCAACCCTTATTTTCCTGCTTCCTTCTTCACGTTTCACTAGGAAATGCCTGGAGTCAGGTAGGAAAAGGAAATCACGGATGATTCACGACTGACGTTTGTAAGCAAGAAACTAGATTGCGAATAAAACGATGCAGCAGCCTTTACCAGCAGCGAGCAAAAGGGTGTTAATCAGTGGCGCTTGCACCAACAGGCTCGTGTTACTGAAAGAAAACTTCAAGTCCATTACATTATCTGCTACGAAGATCAGTGACAAAGAACTGCACTACGCAAAAGAAGTAAAGGATCAATTTTTCGAAATTCCGCAGTTCCCTCCTATTGGGACGCTTAGGTTTGAATTTAAAAAGTTCTGTAACGGTACAAAAGCGTGGCGTCCAGCGAAATCGCCCTTGGGCTCGACGACGCTTTTAAAAGCAAGGTTTCTACACATCTGGAAAGAAAAGGCAACAGCTCAGAAGTTCATGCGCCGTGTAAGGTTTGTTAACGATGGCATATCGGCACCAGACTTCACCATAATTCTTCCCACCGCAACCATAGATTTTATCACACGATGAGAAACTCGTCGTAGTCCCTTTGACTCACATTTTACCCCTTATTCTGATGCCACTCCGATGGTGGCTAGATCTGCGATGCACAGAGTGAAAGCATGCGGTTTTCTTATGAATGGCGGAGGAAAACATTCCAGACACACCACCACTCAGAACTGGCACGAAAAGGCCGCAGGGGTTGGCACAAAGGAACTCAGTGAAACCACCCCTTTCCCTGAGGACGTTCTCCTACACATTTTGTGGTCCAAACGATAGTTCGCATTGCGATAAGGAACATTCTTGACAACCCTTGACACTTCTGACACCCTCGCGCATTGTGAAGTTGCGTCCTTTTTGGACGTAATCACACTCATTTGAAGCACTAGGGGCTTTGCTCTCTTCTACAAGTTGTAACCACTATTGACCGTTCAGAATCAAGCGACGAAATATGAACGTGGTCCGAAGCAGCAACCTAAGCGTCGCAACGGGTGGGAATTACAGAATTTCGAAAAAGTGATCCTTTAATTATTTTGCGCAGTCTAGTTGTTTTGTCACTGTCCTTCGTAGTAGATAAAGTAATATACTCATAGTTTTCTTTCCGTAACACAAGCGGGGGGACCCACTGATTAACACTCTTCTGCACGCTGATGGTGACGGCTGTGGTACCTGGTAGTCAAGGGAAGGCAGACTTCGGTTACGATTGTGGACGGGGCCGTAATCAGTTACTATTGGTTGCCTTTTGCAGTTACACAGAATTTATTTTAAACCATTACTTCCAGACTCAACAATAAATAAAAATACCATACGTTATTAATGAAGAAATAAACAACTACGTAAATAATATTGTTTTCAGTGAGTTACAATTTAGAAAATCACCATTACATACAGGTACAGCAGATAATGTTTTAAAAGCAAACCACTGTGATCTGGGCAGAAGGCCTTACACTCCAGGAATGGCACTAAATTAGGAATTGTTTAAGAACTCGCTGCAGTTTGCAACTTACGGGTATTGAAATATTAAAGGTAAGTCTCCAGAAACACAGCAGAAGGCATGACACGCCAGGAATGGCTGTAAATAAGGTTTTAAGGCTTACTGCTTAAATACAAATACCAATTTAGAATTTTAAGGCAAATGACCCAATCACGGCAGAAGGCCTTACACGCCAGGAACGGCCATAATATATAAAACTTTGAAATCTGCTGTAAAACAATAAATACGATAGCAAAGATCAATTAAAAAACAAGCAACTGATCACCAAACGGGTGAAATAAGATGATGGTAAACTTTGTAACAGAACCCTTAACATCCACTGAACACCACACTGCTAGATTTATTTTAGAAGGCGACCAGAACTATTAACCAGGCATATATAACCTTTAATCTAGGAATTACAAGGTATTATAATAAATAATATAATAATAATACACAAGGACCAGTACATAAGTTCATTAAAGCGTACTGGGGCAGATTATGCCCCCAGGAGGTGTTGGCTGAAGAATTGTTACACTGAACTACTGGCAATCAGACGCCCTTTTAGAAAACACATGTCTTACAAGAACCAAGGGGCCACAGACAGTGCTCCAGGAATCGACCTCTGAGAAGGTCAGGCAACAAACACTTTCGCGAGCGATGCGATAGGCAGCCAAGAGTTCATTTCACAAGATGGTAACTCAGACTTGTGGCAGTCTAACGAATGACTAATGATAATCTTGCTGAAGCTATTTGACGTCCGATAAACCGGCGGTCTGCACTACATACCCAGAATACTGTATTTAGAGCGCATGGAACGAGAAAGGAATCACTACCACCAGAGCAGAAGAATTACCAGCCGGTCTACAATCGAGAAAGCTGTCAAAACTACATGCCTTACCGGACAGCAGCGGCAAAGTGAGGAAACGTACACTGCCGTTACATACACTAACCTGCAGGGCAGGTAACTGGGGCGTTAGAGGCCACCAGGCAAGAAAAGCTACCGCTGGTTGAACTTATCAAATTGTAACAAGTTGAACGCAGTAAATAGTGATAAGAAGTCGAAGAAAGCTAATCAGATCCGCCTGCCCTAAGCACTCCACTCGCCGCTCTTCGCCTCGGCGACACTACGAGCAGCAACACGAACCCCAGTCACTGGAGAATCGTGAGATATCACAATGGTCGAGGTTTCTCTACTTGGATTGAAATGCACTCATCTTAAAGCTTGCTGGATCCGGTTTACGACGAGATCATGCACCCTCGTGACCACAGCCCTTCCATCCGGCAGTCTATGCGTGTCGCCAGCGGTACAGGCGTGTTGTGCACTGCGCGGACCTGGCTCCTCCTGAGTCCCCAACCGAAACGGCCCTCTCACACGACTCGGAAAAACAACGACGTCGCCCCAAAGATTACTACAAATCGATAACCGCCGCTTCTGCCACAAGCGGACATGCAACGCTTGCGAAACCGAGTGGCGTCAGTCAAGACGAGAAGAAGACAAACAACCGCAACCATGCCAACTAATCGATATCGTCTGGCCTCCAACAGAGGGCGGAAACCTACAAACAGCACCAAATTGAGCCACAGTACGGCTCAGGCTACTGCAACGGGTGAGAATTATGGGGTTTAAAAAAAGTTATACTTTATTCTGTTGCTCAGCGTAGTAACAGAAGGCAATTTTTGTATAACTTAGTGCCCTGCTCTCCCGTGACATTCTGAGAGAAATAGCTTCTGGTGAGTACTGCGTTGTATATTGAAACAGTGCCAGTCTGAGCTGCGGAGCCAACGAAGTGATAGCAGCAAAATTTTGTTCATGATACGGTGGCAATCTCACGCTCAAAGGAAGAATGTTATTTCGTGTCAGAAAGGCTTCCGCTACACATTATAATGAGACATTTAACATAGTAAATAGTTGGTACTTTCGTAGTGGTAAATGGGTGTACAGTTAGAGTGAGTAGTCATACTCAATTTTTCTTCGCTGGTTGAGTATAGATTCTGATTGCTGGAGCACCTGTCGCATTTGGAATACCAGCTCATATTTCCTGTATAAAATGGCCCAGTTATTCAAACTGACTTAATTCTCACATTCCGTTTTAATTGGTTGAGCGGTACGTTCTTAGAGTAGATGATTCTTGCTGTAGTAAATTTATCCAACAGAATTTTGATTGCATGAATGTGTACCATAATATTTTGGCAACTACAGTTTGTTTGATACTGAGAGAGGGCGAGTCACTCTCCCACTGCTATGCACATTCATTTAATGTCGATTTTTACATCCAAGACATTTGTTTTGTGAGACAACAGGAAGTTATGATCATGGGCAGGCACTGGTGGGAGCATGCGTGTTGTTAATGCATGTGGGATCTTTATGGTGGCTCTCCTTCGAACAGTATTTTCTGGAGTCGAGAACAAGCAGATAGATGGGTCATCTAACAGTAGTTCTTGCAGTGGACGTTTGGGGCTGGGAAGCCACTTGCAGCTATTAGCGAAAGGAACAGCTCGAAGCACTTACTGGGAGCGGAATGCTGGTCCCCAGAATTTGTCGCGCTGGTGTATAGACAATGTGTTCAGCCAGAGAGGTGAAAAACAGATAACTTCTTGCCATAGAGGGGCAAGGGTGCGAGAGAAATGTAGGTCGCCTGGCCAAGGTGTTTCGATGCTGTCGTAAACGTCCTTTCAGAACAGGGATGGCGACCATAAAAATTCATGAGGTTCCATGTTCACCGTGGATTGTATCACGTAGTTTTACCCCTCTGTATGCAGAGTTTTTTGGTTAGTCTCTGTTCTTCAAAACAATTTTAGAAGGAACGCAACATGTATGTCGGCTCTGAAATGATCTATGTTGGAACATAAAAGCACTTCTCTTAGCTTAGCTAACGCACCTGGTCGGACACGCTGTAACGTGCAGGCCTTCCGGATAAGCGCCTCTGTGAAAAAAGTGTTACTCAGAGCTATATAGAAACTCAAAACACGATGCTTAAAGTGGTCGTGGGAAAAAACAATTTGGGAACACAATGTCTTTTTTTCCCTATGCGGGAATTTGTGACTCAAGGATTGGTTGCTTCTCCTGAATATTAGTAATTTTGATTAGGACTGGCTGATGGGTAGAGCAGATGAGTTCGAGGGAAGATAGGGAGTTCATGCGGTCTTGTGATTGGCACGAAACAGCTGCGGGGGTGGTTGTGGGAGTGCTTTTGTTGAGTTTACCAAGGGCTGGTGGAAAGTGAGGAGAGGAGAAACTTCGTATTCCTATTCAGACTCTGGTCTGGAGTGGGTCCTCTGATTCAGAATCTGGTCTGGAGAAGATTCTATTCTGGACTTTAGTTGAGAGTGGGTTACAACATTTGACTTGAGAGTGACTTCACACCATCGCTGTTCTTGAGAGGGAAGGCTGTGGTGAACTCTTAAGTGTATCGAGGCCTTAGACCACAGACATCTTGGACAGGTCACTGTACTTAGGGAAACCTTATTCGTGACAGGTCTGCCGCCTTGCAATTTGATCTCCTTGTATGCACTGTCAAATTGGTTCATAGTATAACTGGCGAACGGTAATGTCACAAGCTGGGATCTGCCCAGATTTCAGGGCTCATTAGAGAGTAACTACGATCCGTTTAACAGATCGCCAGCCGCGATATTTCGTGCCTGCGAAAGCGAATTACAGGCGCTGCACATTGTTGCTCCGGAGACGCTTGAACCACGACCTTCACCCGAGACAGCGCCACACTTTGAGAAAGGGGCATTGTATCGCTGCTCCCGCTTGATAGGGCAAACAACATCAAAGTCTCGCCACTTGTTCTCACCTGCACGACGCTGTATAGTATAACGTTTGTGTAGAGTAAGTCCATTAAGCTCTATTCAGTGTTAGATGATAATCTGAGATTAATGTTTTGAGTCAAGGTAAGTAGTCCAGCCAGACAAACCTTAGTCTTTGCCAACCAGACACCGCACAAGAGAGTGTTAGTTGCTTGTTGCGTATTTGTGCTGCCATCAGTTCATGATTTATTTTGTCATTACATTTAACAAGTATCTTTGTCCTATTTTTTTATCAACAAACTTCTACAATAACGCTTTTAAAAGGTCAATCCCGTGTTGATACAGTAATCACACTTCAACAGTTCTCTAAAATAATAACAGGGCAACCATTTCATTAATATTATTTCAGCATTCAGGTTCATTTAGATTCTGATAAATGTGATGATCTCCTATGCCGGCTATCAACAACAAACACAGTCAAAGGGCAAAATCAGTTTACCAGACGCGTGGGCCATGCAAACAAGTGGGAGGTTTACTCGTTAAAGTGGCTGCTGTCAAGGCGGGAACCCATAGCCGCCTGTCGCCTTCGAAAACATACCAGAAGTCTAGTGTAGTCTTGCAATATGAATATCGAACACACGCCACAATGGGGTCATGGACTGGTTCCATCAAAAGGAATCACCAAATGGGGTTTAAAGCCCTTAATCCCACTAGGATGAAACGATCAATCCCTGTTTCGTACAACGTGGTCGGCCGCTGACGGATCCACGACCACATCTACTCTTGTAGTTGCTATTCCGGCTGGAACTGAGATCCACGCTTGTCTTTCTTCAGGTCGCGAAATACGTGAAAATCTCATGGTGAAAGATCTCGGTTGTAAGGAGATGTTACAATGTTTTCGAACCAAGTCGATTCGCCCCGTTAGCAGAATGAACGGGCGTTGTCTTGCAACAGGATAATTTCGTCCGACAACATTCCGACAGCCAGAGGACAAGCGGTAAGGTCGACAGTCAGATATCCTACATCTCCCCCACCAAAGAAATCCGAAGCTATTCTCACAAGTTCCAGTCAGAACATGATGATGTTCTTCTTCGAATACAGGGACCCTTTGCTCGTCGAGTTCTTCAAGCGTGAAACCTCAGTTTATGCGCAGCGGTGTGAACTCGAAAGCTGTGACGAACTCTATGAAGTCAAAATGCCCAACCATGCGGTCGGACGGATTCATCCTGTTGCACGTTAGACGCCAGACCCCACATTGACAGTCGTGCGAAGGTTACGCTTCAGCGATGTGGTTGGGAAACACTGCAACATCTTCCGTACAGCACGAATCTTTCACCGAGTGATTTTCAAATATTTGACGACGTGAAGAAAGACATGCATTATCGTCGGTTTCAGTCGGACAGGAAGCTCAAGAGTGAGTGAGGTTGCGGATCCTTCAGCGGCCGACTGCGTTCTGCTATATACGGATTGATTGTCTCGTCTCGTATGTACCATAGTAAACGCCTTAACGTGTACGTGATTACTTTTGAATGGGACCATTCCATGTTGTCGCGGGTATTCGGTTTTCATTTGACTGCCCCTCATACAACCTGCATTAGGTAAGGAGACAGCAGGTTTACTTTGTCAGTACAAGTACATAAATGAACATTAGTGCTGAAACATTTTTTGCAGAATGACCTCCAATTTCAGTCTGCCGAGGAAGGACTCCTGATGTATAGTCAACAGCTATTGCACATGTAGTCGTGGGAACAGGACGAGAATAACAAAGGTAATTGGCCAGGGTGTTAAGTAATTGTCACAGTATTTTGTCGGTGAGATTTATAGACAGCTTTCCGGGTTTTAGACACATTCCCATTGACTAGTAATACAGTCGCAAGACTCTACCTAGTTGGAGAAGTCTACACATAAGGCCAACTAAAAAATCATCAACCGTATTGGACCGTGTCAAGTGATCTCACGGTCACAACGCAATCAAGATTCACATGTGACCAGATTTAACCACTGTGGACCGCTTTAACTCACTCTGTCGAGCTAACCATCTACCATCTTACTATCAGGACCAGTTATTTAAAAACCAATGGAGCTCGGTGTGTGAACTACCGCCCCTCGAAGACTGATGGCAAAACTTTGAATCGCCTTTATTTTCCAATGTTTCTTAAAGGTTTTCTTCATTTCATAACATCAGAAAAATACATATTCTTCAAGTATAGAATAAATGAAACCCTAACTCTCTGAGACGGAACACAATACCGGAGAAGAAAAGAATGTAATTAATAGGGAAAATCGGTGACGACAGTAATTGTCTCAGGAGATGAGCGGCAGACAAGGAGGGATAACAAGAAATAAATTCTAGGATGACCAAATAATAAATTAACAGTAAGCAAGACTACTTCAATAAAATCTACAAGGATATTAGAAAATGAAGAAGTTTAGACTTTAATTTTCCACAGCATTATGTCCCCTATTTCATTTTCATCTATTTCCTTTCCTCTTTCTACAATATTTTATCCACGTCAATTTCTCATGTGTAGTCCTGTATGTTGCTTCCACTGTTATTGCATTTCCCATTTGCTTCGCACTGGATAGCCACGTAGATAAAATTCATAGAGTTCCTTCTCTTTTGTCCAAGGATTTTGCTATGGTCATGCACGATTCTACAAATTTCAAATTTTCCTCTTCATAATTCTACTTTGCTATTCAGTACTTCTGCCAATCACCACGACGAGTGTCTTCACTTATGTCTCCTTTATTTCCTGCTTTGGTATATTCCCTCTCTTGGTCAATTAATTTATTCGACACTTCGTGTATCATTCAACGATTTCTGCTGAGCCGTACCTTTTTGCCTATCTGAACTTCTGATATTTTTCTGTTTCAACTCGCTAAGCCATCCATTCGTCTTTTATTGTATTCCTTTCCCTGTTTGCGTGAACCGTCGCCTATTCCTCATTTTGAAACACTCAAAAACTCGGGTTCTTTGCATTTATCCCTTTCCTACGTCTTTACTTTCCTATTTTTCTGCCATTTCTTTACTTTTAATCTGCAGTTCTTAACAAATAAAGTAATGTCAGAGCCCGCCTTTCCACCTAGTTACGTTATGCGATATAAATCCGATTCCTAAACCCCTGTTTCAGCAGTATGTTCTCCTATTGTTTTCTCAATGAATTTTATCTTACTGTAGATATCCAGCCCCAGTCCTTCCTCCCTCCCCAACACCCCCAACATATTAATTCTCGTATCCCTTAATTATCTGAATAATTTCTTTTATGTCTTTATTGTCTTTATACATTCCTGCAGTGTTACTAGGGACATGAACTTCTATTACTGCGGTCGTTGTTTGCTTTGTGTCTCTCCTGGTTACGATAAAGCGTTCACTGTGATGTACGTGGTAGCTTGCGAGCATTCGTATTTTCGTACTCGCCATTAGACTTAGTCATGCATTACATTTTCCAATTTTCTATTGATCATTCTATACCCAGCTGACGAAATTTCTGTTCTGTCTGCCATCGCTCTTTATTAAAATCCACTATATTCTAACTTCATCCTATTCATTTCCCCTTCTAGATTATTTAACCCATCTACCCGATTAAGGTTTCAGATATTCCATCCGTCGCCAGTAGAGCACTAGTTTTACTTCATTTAATGCCGATATCTTCCTGAGTAGTCTCCACGCAGAGGTCCTAATGGGGAATTACTTTACCTCCGAAATATTTTATTCAAGAGGAAGCTATCATGATTAAGCAGTACAGCAGTTGTACATGAACTTGGTGTCACTCGGAGTGGCCACGGTTTGAGGCGCCGTGTCACGGATTGAGCGGTCCCTCCCGCCGGAAGTTCGAGTCCTCCCTCGGGCATAGGTGTGTGTGCTGTTCTTCGTATAAGTTAGTTTAGGATGTGTATAAGTCTAGCGACCGATGACATCAAGCTGTTTGGTCCCTTAGGAATGACCTTGGTAAGTATAACTACTGTAGTTTCCATTGATTTCTGACTTTCTCAATACCTGTATAGCAAGGCTCTATTGGTTAAGGTTACAAGACCAGATCAATCATCCAGACTGTTGCCAGAGTAATTGCCGATAATGTTGTTGCCTTTCATCAACAAGCAAGCTATAGTCCGCCGTCTCATTGTAACCCTCCAAATCGGTTGCAAGTTGGTAGTGGTATCTCCATTATTGAGACTCGCAAGCCATCTCACCACAGTTAAGTCCGAAGTTCTACATAAATACACATCTCTTTCACTCATCCCGTAAAAAATATATACTTCACGTTTATTAACATGTCGATGAATGTCTGCCGGCCGGTGTGGCAGTGCGGTTCTAGGCGCTTCAGTCTGGAACTGCGTGACCGCTACGGTCGCAGGTTCGAATCCTGCCTCGGGCATGGATGTGTGTGATGTCCTTAGGATAGTTAGGTTTAAATAGTTCTAAGTTATAGGGGACTGATGATCACAGATGTTAAGTCCCATAGTGCTCAGAGATATTTCAACCATTTTTCTGATGAATGGTTCAAATGGCTCTGAGCACTATGGGACTTAACGTCTATGGTCATCAGTCCCCTATAACTACTTGAACCTAACCAACCTAAGGAAATCACACAGGCAGAGAAAATCCCTGACCCCGCCGGGAATCGAACCCGGGAACCCGGGCGCGGGAGGCGAGAACGCTACCGCACGACCACGACCTGCTGACTTTTCTGATGAATGTCTACAGCAAATTTTCAATATGAGAACATCTACAAGGACTTTGCAATGTTGGGAACAACTACGTGATCTAGAATGTATTGTAATAATAACATAATTCATAACTAAAATACAAAAATTCTAAATTTTTTCTGATAAAAATTTTACCTACCTGAGAGTCGATATTGTTTTTACCGACACAAACTTTTTAAGGAAGTAAAGATCATTCCGTTCTATTCTGTCAGGGTCCTACAGCAACCAGTTTCGAAATATTTAGAATAAAAACATTATTTGCTGCGAAATTATTTTGTACTGCAGTGGCGGAGTAAGCTGGCGTATTCAGGATCCACCTTGCATTTTATATGTTTTTGTGACGCATGGAATACATACGCAGTTACTGTTGCAGCCATTTTAGATTTTATATTTCTTCATGACGGACGGGTTTCTTATCCAACTACTTTTACACAATCAGATGATGCCCCGAAAGGTTGAACGGCGTCATTAGAATCACATAATATCGCAACCAAGGCTATTTTTATTCTGAAATTCTTACGGAAGGTTTTTTTTTACTGTTGTTCTTGCTAGAAACTTAAAAAAAAACCTAATGCTTTACTCACGAATGTGAATTACTGATGTAATACAACGTAAGATAGATTGTATTTCATATAAAGTGCGAATGACTTTTCTATTCCCGGTTTGTGATAATCATCAACGTAAACCGACGAACCACATTGCTTTCTCCATTGTCGTGGTTTTCTGTATGGTCTTGACGCATCTCAGCTACGCGCGATACTTTCATCAGACTTGCTTGGCCGGCCAGAGCTCTTTCCTTTTCATATACAATCACCTTCCAAGATTTTGTTATGGCAGTCATAAATCTGCCTTCAAAGGCGGCCTCTTCCTGAATCGACGCTGGATGCTCATTGCACTAGAACATTGGACTGACTTCGAGCAAATTCCAGGACACACAATGATTTCTATTTTGGCGTAGTCGCCATGTTGCTAGAAGCAAAGAGCAGCGCAACTGTGTCAAAACTTTAAACCTTCCTCTATCCAGTGACATACGCATGGTGTTTCTATCACTTGTACTTCCGTCTGTAATAAATAAATGAAAAATGTTTTTCCTCTTTGAATCACCCGATATTATTATCTGAAACGACAATTTTAATTTGTCGTTCACTTAACAAAGTACGTAGTTGTACTAACGACCAAAGTGGTGAAGTCTAGTTATATCGGTCGCCCATCATCTTTCAACGGTTAAATTAGCTTTGTTATCATGTTTTAATGTAATAGTAAAATATTTGTAACAGTTATTTGGTGTCAGTTTTGCAAACATGGTAGCTAGAATGCTGCGTGGTAAAAACCATGCTGGCATTCCTCTTGTTCTCAAGCAGCTTTGCTATAAGAAAACAAAAAGGTTTCGTTAAAATCTATCAGTCTTTATGAAAGTAATGAAAAGGGCTTGTCCCATCAGTACTGTCAAACGTTATTTAATACTTCTTTCATTCGCCAGTACTAACGGAAAGTTAGTTGCTGCTCTCGTTTTGACACTGAATACAAGCATTGTTTGTTCGGTGGCTACAACTATGTTATTAAGAGGATAACGCAGGTAGGAAGCACAGTGAAATCCATGGTTAATGGAGTTTGTTTGAAAAGAACCTAACCCCACATCCACGCAACGCTTCAGATAAATCAAAAAAATCGCCATTCACAGTAGTTTCAGTAGAGGTCGAAACATGCTTACAAGTTTTCAAACGTTTTAATTTCACAGTAAGTTCTAATTCCAAAAAGCTTTTAAGAAAAGTTAATCTGTGAATTTCACAGGCTATTTCGAGTATAACATTTATAATAAGCTCGGCAATCAAGGTCGGGCGACTAGGAATGCTGACAAAAGCCAGTAGCTATTCGAAACGCAACACTTAAGAAGATAACCTCTTTAAGGCAGGATTACATAAATCAATATTTGACAAGAGGGAAAGAGCGTGAGGTCACAAGTATGATACTGACTTCCACTCTGATTTACAATATCTGTTTTTAATAATAAAGTGGGTCTGAATATAGCGCTTAGTTTAAATAAGTCCAGCAAAGCAGGAATCTGACAAACTGTGAGGAATATTCGTAAAACTGTAATAATTGAAGAGCTCACCAAGTTAACAAAAATTGCGGTTACTACGCTACTCCGTTTTTCGCGCTATTCATCAATATTTCCAGTAGCAGATGAAACTGCTACTGCCAATAAAAGCCCTGGAATCATGGTTCAAAGTACTCCGGCATTTCACGTAACGGCTATGCTCGATTAGCTCCCCTTCATAGTCGTAGTATAGAGGAAATTGCAAATTGCAAATACACTCCTGAAAATGGAAAAAAGAACACGTTGACACCGGTGTGTCAGACCCACCATACTTGCTCCGGACACTGCGAGAGGGCTGTACAAGCAATGATCACACGCACGGCACAGCGGACACACCAGGAGCCGCGGTGTTGGCCGTCGAATGGCGCTAGCTGCGCAGCATTTGTGCACCGCCGCCGTCAGTGTCAGCCAGTTTGCCGTGGCATACGGAGCTCCATCGCAGTCTTTAACACTGGTAGCATGCCGCGACAGCGTGGACGTGAACCGCATGTGCAGTTGACGGACTTTGAGCGAGGGCGTATAGTGGGCATGTGGGAGGCCGGGTGGACGTACCGCCGAACTGCTCAACACGTGGGGCGTGAGGTCTCCACAGTACATCGATGTTGTTGCCAGTGGTCAGCGGAAGGTGCACGTGCCCGTCGACCTGGGACCGGACCGCAGCGACGCACGGATGCACGCCAAGACCGTAGGATCCTACGCAGTGCCGTAGGGGACCGCACCGCCACTTACCAGCAAATTAGGGACACTGTTGCTCCTGGGGTATTGGCGAGGACCATTCGCAACCGTCTCCATGAAGCTGGGCTACGGTCCCGCACACCGTTAGGTCGTCTTCCGCTCACGCCCCAACATCGTGCAGCCCGCCTCCAGTGGTGTCGCGACAGGCGTGAATGGAGGGACGAATGGAGACGTGTCGTCTTCAGCGATGAGAGTCGCTTCTGCCTTGGTGCCAATGATGGTCGTATGCGTGTTTGGCGCTGTGCAGGTGAGCGCCACAATCAGGACTGCATACGACCGAGGCACACAGGGCCAACACCCGGCATCATGGTGTGGGGAGCGATCTCCTACACTGGCCGTACACCACTGGTGATCGTCGAGGGGACACTGAATAGTGCACGGTACATCCAAACCGTCATCGAACCCATCGTTCTACCATTCCTAGACCGGCAAGGGAACTTGCTGTTCCAACAGGACAATGCACGTCCGCATGTATCCCGTGCCACCCAACGTGCTCTAGAAGGTGTAAGTCAACTACCCTGGCCAGCAAGATCTGCGGATCTGCCCCCATTGAGCATGTTTGGGACTGGATGAAGCGTCGTCTCACGTGGTCTGCACGTCCGGCACGAACGCTGGTCCAACTGAGGCGCCAGGTGGAAATGGCATGGCAAGCCGTTCCACAGGACTACATCCAGCATCTCTACGATCGTCTCCATGGGAGAATAGCAGCCTGCATTGCTGCGAAAGGTGGATATACACTGTACTAGTGCCGACATTGTGCATGCTCTGTTGCCTGTGTCTATGTGCCTGTGGTTCTGTCAGTGTGATCATGTGATGTATCTGACCCCAGGAATGTGTCAATAAAGTTTCCCCTTCCTGGGACAATGAATTCACGGTGTTCTTATTTCAATGTCCAGGAGTGTATTTCAATTACGTCGAACATCGTTGCCATTATAGTTGCCACGATAAATAGGTACCATATGTTCAGTACGCTTACTCGAGTGAATGTATCACTGAAGCCACATTCACATACAGTTGTCAGAAAATATTTTACAGGCTGTTGAGCCAAGCCTTTCATTTGCCTGTTGAATCTAGCACCGCAGTTCCTTATGGTTGATTAAGATGTTGAATCTAGCACCGCAGTTACGATAGCACATCACTAGCATAAGAGCACATAGAACAGGACGTAGTGTGGCAAACTTTTCGGCGCAAAACGTTCCTAGAGCACCTAAAGACATTATGGGGCTGTGTGTCATTTTTTGTAACTGATCTCTTTAATGTATTACGTCCAAAACAGAGCACTGAACTACACAAGTGTGTCTGGTTTCTATTTCATGTCACCGAGAGATAGCAAAGGGGACCAGAGTTGCATTCCTCCTTTGCAATGAGCGTCGGTCGCCTTCAGGAAGACTGTTTCGCTTGTCCTCGTAGCTGATTTGATTATTGGTCAGTGTTAAAGAAAAAGGAAATGTGCTATTTTATATGCACTAAATGTTGTGAGATTGTTAGTCTATCCGTCGAACTATAACGTATAATCTCAAAAGCTATTCGCAACATTACATTAAATATTTTACTTTTGACTACGGCAGGTACTCTTGATATAAGTTGTGTGTGAACAATTGTGAAGAATGCAAATTGATTCCGGAGATTTTTTGCTATAAATCATCATCATCACTATCAAATCGTTGATCGAAGAGCCTGTAGATCATGAACTAACCTGACAATGCTCCTCATTAGATGGTGACCTCGTGTACTTAGGATCGACTTGTCACGGACTTCTAGCTGGTAAAGGTCTTTCTGTAGCTCATCCTCCAATCGCTTTCTGGGTCTTCCGACTGGATGGGTACCATCAAGTCTTTCCATAAGTACGGCTTTTGCCCGAGAGGTATCTGGTCTCCTAGCAATGTGGCCTGCCAAGCTTATTCTCCGCGCTTTCAGTTTTTGAACGTTGTTCAGCTCATACAATTCTTGTTTTTTTCCTACGTCTCCACGAGCTCCCTTCCTGGACAAGCCCAAAGATCTATCTCATAATTTATCTTTCGAAAACCAACAAGTTTTCTTCATCCTTCTTTGTTGTGCTTAGGGTTTCTGTTCCACACAACAATACTGGCGCTATCACGGCATTATAAGCTTTAAGTGTGGTTTTAATTAACAGATTCTTGGCTGACATTATCTGTTTTAGACTGAAGTAAGTTTTAGGCCCATGCACAATACGTTGGTTTATTTCCTGCTTTAAATTATTTTGCCTGTTGAACCATCTACCAAGGTATTCGAACTTTTCGACTTTAACAAATTTCCATATCCCTAACTGTAATGGGATGTCGTTAGGGGCATCTCTTGATACCTCCATTACCTCAGTCTTTTCCGCATTAATACGTAACTCGATCTTAGTTGCATTTTGTGCTAGGCCCTACACTTTCTGCCATCTCTTCCTCTGATTGCGCTAGAACTGTGATGTCGTCTGCATAACCCAATAAATCTGTCCTACCGTTTAGCGTCACCCCTTTGTTTTCTCTTTTCATTTCTCGGATTAATTTTTTCTAGGACCAGATTAAATAACAGTGGTGAAGTAACATCACCTTGTCTCACACCCGTTCTGATATGGAATTCATCGAACAGCTCCCCTTGGTATTTGACTTTGGCTATTGTTTCCGCTGTGCATACCTTCACCATATTTATTAACGTCATTGGTATAACAAGCTTTCTTAGGATGTTGTACATACTTAATCTGTGGATACTGTCATAAGCCTTTGAGAAGTCCACGACCATCAAAAGGAACCGATGGTTCAATTCCCAGCACTTTTCCCAGATTTTTCTCATGGTGCCAATTTCATCGATGGTTGATCGTCCTTCCTGGAAGCCTGCCTGCTTCTCTCCTACAACATCTTTAATAAATGGCTTAAGTTTTTCAAGTATTATTTGAAGTGTTATTTAAGATAGAACTTTTTAAGGTACATTTAGGAGAGAAATGCCTCTGTAATTGGTACAGTTCCTATTACTGTTCTTTTTGTGCAGTGGGATATTGACAGCTGATCTCTACTCTTCTGGGATTTTCTCTTTTTCTAGTATTTCTCTTATGAGACTGTATGGCTCTTTCTGAAGTGTTTCTCTTCCTGCCTTCAACATCTCTGCCGTTCTCCTATCTCCTCCTGGTGCGTTATTATTCTTTAGTTTCCTCATTGCTCTTTCTACATCTTGTTGAGTCACTTGAATGTTTGCGGCTTCTCGTTCACCCTCTGCATTGTTCTTATGTGGAAAGACATTTTATGGATCTTCAGCATTAAATAATTCTTCAAAATATTCTCTCCACCTATTCAGAATTTTTCTATTGTCAGTTAGCATTTTTCCATCCTCATTATTAATAGCTAAAGCTTCGTTTCTGTGACCATTCCTCACGTGTTTCAACAACTATAAAACGAACAACCAATACAAGGCTACGTTTTCAAAGTTCTCTATTTTGGAAACTATTAAGATTGATGCATGAATAGAATGTAAATTTACCGAGTTGGCGTTAGGAGTGCAGTACCTTGACACAAAGGCATCAAGAAGAAACCTTTATGTCTTGGGAAGCGAGAGATGTTTATCTGTTACAACAATGTAGCGTGCGTTCAGAAGAAATTATGAAAAAGAACCGACTTTTAATCGCAGCATTTTGCGCTGACATCGACAACATAGGAACAGCGGGTATTTTTGTAAACTGAAACGTACCGATCGACAAAGTGTACCAGATACATCCGTGTATGAAAGTTTCGCACGCAGTCCAAAAAGGAATTAACAGTCCGTGCGAGCCACAAGCTTGGTACACCGCGGCGATCGGTGAGGAAGATTTTGCGCTGGATATTACATTGCAGGCAGTACCGTCTGTAGCCCGGGCAACAATTTAAACAGGACAGTTGTCGCCGGTGCCTTCTTTTTGCGTTACAATAAAGAAGAACTCGAAGATGAACATTTCGTTTATCTGAATCAGTTAATCGCCAAAATGTGAGAGTGTGGGTCACCGAAAATCGTCATCTAATCGTGGCTCGTGAACGATATTGGCCAAAAGTTAATGTTTTCTGTGCAGTGTGACAGACGAAGCTGTATGGCTCGTATTTCTTCCGTGAGAAGACTATGACGGGTACTTCTTACCTTCATATGTTTCGGTTGTGTTTGTTTCCGCATCTGACTGCTGATTCCGAGAAGTTCATTTTCCAGCATGACAGGGACCCCTCATTGGAGCATCTATGTTCATCGCTACCTCAAGGACAAGATTTCAAATCGCTGCATTGGGCGTAGTGGTGAAGATGATGTGGTTCATGACTACTGCTTGGTCGTGTATCATGGGACCAGTGCAGCACTTGTAGTACATTCGCAGAGGACAAGCTATAAAGTTGGTGAGTTTACGGTTCTATTCATACGTCTATCATGATTTTATATATAATACTTAGAAAATCTAGAGCTTTGAAAGCGAATGAATCTGTAATAGTAGAGCTCTACGCTGGAAAACTACAAAAGTTTATTACCAAAAGTTTATAAGAACGTTAATGACTACCTCGGAAGAACTGATTTCACATAAACACACATGAGCAAAGAAATAGTTTTGGGACAATGAAAGTAATTTTAACCCAAGCTTTGAAGTGAGTAGTCCAAATGACATATTGGTATATATAACTTTCACCGCTCTTCTCCATAGCCAAGTAGTCTAGGCTACAGTTCAAATGCTTGGGATATCTTATGAGACTTCACTGCTAAGGTCATCAGTCCTTAAGCTTACACACTACGTAACCTAAATTATCCTAAGGACAAACACACGTACCCATGCCTGAGGGAGGACTCGAACCTCCGCCGGGACCAGCCGCACAGTCCATGACTGCAGAGCCTTAAACCGCTTGGATAATCCCGCGCGGCTAGGCTACAGACCTTCATGAGAGGGACCCGGCTTTGGTTCCTGGTACTGCCTGGGATTTTTCCTTGGTGGAGGAACGGACCAGGATGCATTCAGCCTCATGGTGCCACCTGACCGAGAAGTAGTGGCTCTGAAGTCTGAACGTTGACAGCAGCTGGGACTGTGGAGTGTTAACCCTTGTTCCCCAACGCAGCTTCCGATGATTAATGGCTGTGGATGACGTGGTGGTCAGTAGACAATCACGTGGTCTTCAGAGCCTAGTAGCGTGGCTGTAGTATATTTTTTTACGCCTTAAGAATGTTACATTAATAGCGAAATTTTTACCTGCCAAAATTAGTTAACGTAACGTCGTCCGCAATAATTGACCTATGGTATATACATACGTATGTGGAGCAGCAAAATCTGAATGTTGTTGTACGTTCCAAGTTTACCACAGCTGTGGTAAACCGAATAGGACGAATACAATTTTTTCCGCGGCATTAAGTTTTCTCCACCTATTAGCTTTATTTCATTTGAGCTTAATAAGGACCTTTAATAATGTGTGAAGGGAAGAGATGATAAATACAGTTATGATTCAAATTTCAAGAAAACCTTCTCTCTAAATAGTAACAACTCCGAATCAGCGTAGTGGGCACACGATGAGAGTTAAACCAATTTCAATTGCATTTAAATGCATATTGCTGCTACGTTGCGGCAGAGCCTGATATCAACTAGTAGCGTAAAGCTGCAAGATCTAACTTGTCACTAACGGTACTTAAAAATGGCCTAGTGACGAAACTTTGAATTACTGCAAAATAACAAAAAAATTGTCACCCGTGGTCTATTGGTAGCATCTTGGGTTCTTAATCAAAATGTCTTCGGTTCCGAGATCGAATCCCGCCGCTGCTTAAATTTCGATTAATAATCAGCATTGGCGGCCGAAGACTTCCGGTATAAAAATACAGAACTCATTCTGCCAACGGCCTTGTTAAAGGGGGTGGAGGAGCGGACACAGGTTCAGGGCAATCTCTTTTTCTAGGGGTGGGAAAATGCCCCTGAAGAAGGAAGAATCAGCAATGATCAAAGGCATGAGGATACAGAATGCAATGGAAACCACTACATTACAGACAGTTACGTATATCCACAGGACATGTGGTCTGTAATTGTGGAGGTGTTATGAAGATCTCTCCAATACCAAAAGATTCCCTAACCGTCCCCCATTCGTATCACCGGGAGGGAACTGAATAGAGGGAGATGACCGTGAGAAAAAAATTCAATAATCAACGAAAGGATAACGTTCTACGAGTCGGGGCGTGGAATGTCAGAAGCTTTAACGTGGTAGGGAACGTAGAAAATCTGAAAAGGGAAATGCAAAGGCTTAATCTAGATACAGTAGGGGTAGGCGAAAGAAAGAAGACAAGGATTTCTGGTCAGATGAGTATGGGGTAATATTAATAGTACCAAAAAACGGTGTAACTGGAGTAGGATTCGTTATGAATAGGAAGGTAGGTCAGAGAGTGTGTTACTGTGAACAGTTCAGTCACAGGGTTGTTCTTATCAGAACCGACAGTAAACCAACACCGACATCGATAGATCTGGTACACATGCCGTCGTCGCAAGCTCAAGATAGATAGAGAAGGAGAATGAGGATATTGAAAGGGTAATACAGTATGTAAAGAGATATGAATATCTAATACTCATGGGTGACTGGAAAGCAGTTGTAGGGGAAGGAGCAGAAGAAAAGGTTACAGGAGAATATGGGCTTGGGACAAGAAATGAGAGAGGAGAAACACCTATTGAGTTATGTAACAAGTTTCAGCTATTAATAGCGAATACCCTGTTCAAGAATCACAAGAGCAGGAGGAATACTTGGAAAAGGCCGGGTGATACGGGAATATTTCAGTTACATTACATCATGGTCAGATAGAGATTCCGAAATCAGATACTGGATTGTAAGGCGTACCCAGGAGCATACACATACTCAGATCATAATACAGCAGTGATGTAGGCAGAAGTTTAAGACATTAGTCAGGAAGAATCAATACGTAAAGAATTTGGATACGGAAGTGCAAAGGAATGACGAGGTACAGTTGAAGTCCTCTAAGGCTATAGATACAGCAATAAAGAATAGCTCAGTAGGCAGTATAGTTGAAGAGGAATGGACATATCTAAAAAGGGCGATAACCGAAGTTGGGAAGGTAAACATAGTTACAAAGAAGGTAACTGCGAAGAAACTGTGGGTAACTGAAGAAATACTACAATTAATCGATGAAAGGAGGAAGTACAAAAATGTTCCGGGAAACTCAGAATCACAGAAACACAAGTCGCTGTGGAATGAAATAAATAGGAAGTGCAGGGAAGCTAAGACAAAATAGCTGCAGGAAAAATGTGAAGACATGGAAAACGAAATGTTTGGGTTAAGGACTGACTCAACAAATAGGAAAGTTAAAACAACATTCAATCACATTAAAAGCAACGGTGGTAACATCAAGAGTGCAACGGAAATGCCACTGTTAAATGCAGAGGAGGGAGAGCATAGGTGGAATGAATACATCGAAAGCCTCTATGAGGGGGAAGATTTGTCTGATGTGATATAAGAAGAAACTGAAGTTGATTTAGAAGAGATAGGGGATCCAGTATTAGAATCAGAATTTAAAAGAGCTTTGGAGGACTTAAGGTCAAATAAGGCAAAAGAGATGCATAAAATTCGATCAGAATTTCTAAAATCAATTGGGGAATGGCAACAAAACAACTATTCACGTCTGTGTGTAGAATGTAAGAGTCTGATGACATACCATCTGACTTTCGGAAAAGCATTATCCACACAGTTCCGAAGACGGCAAGAGCTGACAAGTACGCGAATGATCGCACAATCAGCTTAACAGCTCATGTTTCCAAGTTGCTTACAAAAATAATATATAGAAGAATCCTCATGATCATCATCATCATCATTTAAGACTGATTATGCCTTTCAGCGTTCAGTCTGGAGCATAGTCCCCTTTATAAAATTCCTCCATGATCAACTATTCCGTGCTAACATTGGTGCCTGTTCTGATGTTAAGCCTATTACTTCAAAATCATTCTGAACCGAATCCAGGTACCTTCTCCTTGGTCTGCGTCGACTCCTCCTACCCTCTGCTGCTGAACCCTTGAGTCTCTTGGGTAAACGTGCTTCTCCCATGCGTGTAACATGACCCCACAATCTAAGCCTGTTCGCCCTGACTGCTACATCTATAGAGTTCACTCCCAGTTTTTCTTTGATTTCCTCATTGTGGACAACCTGCTGCCATTGTTCCCAACTACTAGTACCTGGAATCATCCTAGCTACTTTCATATCCGTTACCTCAACCTTATTGATAAGGTACCCTGAATCCACCCTGCTTTCGCTCCCATACAACAAAGTTGGTCGAAAGATTGAACGGTGCACAGATAACTTAGTCTTGGTACTGACTTCCTTCTTGCAGAAGAGAGTAGATCGTAGCTGAGCACTCACTGTATTAGCTTTGCTACACCTCGCTTCTAGTTCTTTTACTATGTTGCCATCCTGTGAGAATATGCATTCTAAGTACTTTAAACTGTCCACCTGTTCTAACTTTGTTCCTCCTATTTGGCACTCAATCCGTTTATATCTCTTTCCCACTGACATTACTTTCGTTTTGGAGATGCTAATCTTCATACCATAGTACTTACATTTCTGATCTAGCTCTGAAATACTACTTAGCAAACTTTCAATCCAATCTGCCATCACAACTAAGTCATCCGCATATGCAAGACTGCTTATTTTGTGTTCACACATCTTAATCTCACCCAGACAGGTTGCAGCCTTGTCTTATCCCTGGAACTACTCTGAACCATGAACTCAATTTACCGTCAACTCTAACTGTTGCCTGACTATCCATGTAAAGACCTTTAATTGGTTGCAAAAGTTTGTTTCCTATTCCATAATCTCGTAGAACAGACAATAACTTCCTCCTAGGAACCCGGTAATATGCCTTTTCTAGATCTATAAAGCATATGTAGATGAATGGAAAAGAAAATTCGAATCGTACAATAAACTGTGGTTTTAAAAATGTTTTGTCTCTACAGGGTTACGCATGTGAAGTGATGTGACTGTTGCGGCAGAATGGGCGCAACCTGTCATAAAGAGGGCGACAGTGGCGTCTGCTGGTCAGCTGGCGCTGGGTCAGAAGAGAGAGGGGTCAGAGAGCGGCCAAAAGTCCTACTCCATGTTGCTTGTACTGGTAAAAGGATTGCAAAAGTAGCAAACACCAGTTTCGCTACAGGCAACGATAACGATGAGCATAGCAGCCATGACTCTTATTAAACATGGGTAATAAGTTTACGTCATTAATTTGCAAGTGTTTTTGAATGTAGGAATTAATACAAGTTTCAAAATGCAGTAGTTGTAGTACATAATATTAATAATAGTAGTGGTAATGCCGTTCTACGTTTACAGATTTACACTTTTGAGACATAACATTATTACCAATGCGCACCGTGAAATTCGATGCCGCCTGCTGTAGCTGGGGAATGTGACGTGGTAGCAAAAGCTTATAAACGGAGCAGACACGGACGGGGGATCACCCTAGAGGAGATGTGGGCCGCAAATGGGGAAATACATTGAGATATGAGGAAACGGCGAAGCTAGTCATATGTTCAGGTGCTCCTGTCTTGGTATTTATGGAAAGAGGTAGAAGGACAATGAAATTACCGTTTGGCGCTAAACGAATGTACATCCACAATTCCTCACAGATCGTGGGCTTCGGAGGCTTGTCTCTTCTGTGAAATAAGATAGATGGTGACCTGTTGCACCTCTGCCGAAAGAGGACAATCCTGTTACACTCAGAAGTGTCTCGTAGCACACTGTTCATCGTACACTGTTGAACATGGAGATCCGCAGCAGGCAACCCCTACTTCTTCACATGTTGACCCAACGACATCGACAATTACAATTTCAGTGGGCACGTGACTGTAGGGATTCGACGGTAGATCAGTGGAAACGTGTCTGCTCTTCGGGTTAGTCACATTTTTTTGCTATAGTAGGTCGATGGTCGTCTGTAAAAAGCCGGCATCCAGGTGAACGGCGGCTCGAAACGTGCAGCACGGGCCGGATACAGGCTGATGGGAGCAGTTATCGTGCTTTGGGAGACACTCTCATGCACTTGCATGGCACCTTTGGCAGTAATCGAAGACATGCTGACAGTTGCGAGCCACCTGCATCCCTTCATGCTTGATGTCTTCCCTGGCGGTGAAGTCATCTTTCCGCGGTATAATTGTCTCGTAGCCGGAACCGTGCTACAGCGGCTTGAGGAGCATTATAGTAAATTCGCGCTGATGTATCGGCGACCAAATTCGCCTGATGTAAATCGTATCGTATCCATCAGGGTCGCGATCTGACGCCATCCACAAATCAGCGACCCGTTATTCGCGTTTAGACAAGTAATGCCACATTTCTCAACACGCTTATCAACTATTTGTTGGATCCCTGACACGCAGTATCGGTTATGTATTTCGTTCCAAAGAAGGACATACAAACTATTAAGTAGGTGGTCATAATGATTTGGTCCATCAATATATATTTTTCTGTAATGATTTTTGAAATGATGATTCGCTTGGTTTCAGAAAAAATGCTGCAAGACCGTGAATTCCTAGGGTACCGCAAATGAGGTAAATATAATTAATCGCAGAAGTTCATATTTTATGTTTGCGTACCGTTAAAAATTTCTTTTATTCTGCAGAAAGTCACGCGATGTAGGTAGTTATATTTAAGCATGTAGTCTGAATACATAAGATGCACATCAATCAAAAATTAGTCATGACCAGGCCGAGTAACACGTCTCTGCTCTTGAATTGTTCTCAGTTTCTGAGGAACACAGTTTGCAAGTTTCTTTAGACATGACGTATCTAATGAAGCAAGTAGTTGAGGGATAATTCGCACAGAGCTACAAAATTCCGAAGATACTGACTGCTTCGCTTGTTCCTCTATTCATGTAGGATTATCGTCGGGATATTTGCGTGCCAGTCGAGGAGCGATAGTGTCCGTAAGTGCTGATCAAAACACCAACATATTCTTACAGTTCTGTGACCACAGCTGTTGTTATCTTCGGAGTGCCCATAACAAAGTCATCATGCAGATATAGAATGGGGAATATTTACCACAGACAATCTGGATATAAACATTGTGGCTCCTATCTATGGTGCCTGAATGTGTGGTCACAAATGATGGCACGGAAAACACCTCCAAAACACCACAGAACAATCACCACGTCTGCCGTTTAAACGTCTCATTGTTCGTTTAGTGCACTCGAAACCTTGCATTGTTTGAAAAAGTGGAAAATCGCCCCTCGTCAGACAACACTACACGCTTCCAGTCAGCTACAGTTCATTTTCTTTGTTTGTAACAAACTGAAGATTTTCAGCTTTTTCCGCAACTGTAAACAATAACCTCTTGTGGGTTACATGACTCCAAATGTCTTTCGCATTGTTAGCACGGAAACTGAGTGAAATGGACCTTAATTCTCTGACAGCAGCAACTTATGCCGAGTTTGAATCCGACTGTCTTAGACAAGAGCATTCAATAAGCAATGCAATTCATTTTTTTTTTTTCGGAAAGCAGTTTGATTCTATTCAGGAGGGTGGACAGGGGGGGGGGGGGGGGGAGGGTGTGGACCCAACAGATGGCTGGGGCGGGATGGTAGGGTACTATCTAATTGCTAATATCTATTTCCAGTCATGGGTAGTGGTGTAAGAAAGCCCCGTGTGTAATAATAGTATTTTACTGTTGGAGAGTGCTCTGTAGAAGTACTCCATTTGATATCGAGAAAATATGTTTTCCTTGCAAGTAGAGCAGCCAGAAGCCATTACGAAAACTAAAAGCGACTGCGGATTCTCAGTGTCGTACAAAGCCTTTATTACGTATGACTATCTTCTTTAACGACTTTATGAGTCGCGAAATGGCGGGTCGTTAATGTTTCGTCTTGTCTTAATAAGCCACATCCGAATCGCAGCCTTTGGTATCTGCCTTCTGTTCCTGCCTAAAATGTGGAAGCTAAGCGTCTGTTTTCCTTACCTTTTGCCGTAGTGTAGGCTAACCACACACACCACCATGTTCCTATTTTGTCAGTCATAGCAGTTTGCAGAGCGCAACAGGAAAAAAGTAACTACCCCGTTACCAATGCGGGGAGCATATGGAATAAGCCCTATTTTTCTCTTGTGCCTCTACAAAAAAAGATAAACAAAAAGGATCTTCCGTGTAACCAAGTTCAAAGGGATATGTAAAAGTAATGTTTAGATGTTGTATGTAGTAGAAGTGGAGACTGTTTTTCTGTAGACTGTGACGTGTCGTCTGTGATGCATCAGGAAGTCCTTTATGATCCATTCCCGTAACGCACATTTTAGCCGCAGCATGGTGAAAGTTCCACATCTGCCGGAGGGTGCGACATCGCTTCCAGAGCGAGTAGCGAGTGATACGGCTACGTTAAATTTGAAGGGCACTGTTTGTGTGTGTGTGTGTGTGTGTGTGTGTGTGTGTGTGACGTCACAGACAGGTCGGAGTTTCTGTTGACGGTTGGCCGTTCGGAAGTGCACCGGCTGGCTAAGCGAATGCACGAAGACAGACACAGTAGGGAACTTGGAGGAAGAGGAGAAACATAACGCACATGTGCATTAATCTAATGATCCCTATGACCAAATAATTCCGCTGACGGAGTTGTGTGATTACAAACTGCCATATATGTGTCACGAATAACAAAAGAAAGTACCGCTTTTTAAAGCTAATAAGTAGGTACATAACACGTTGTCTCTCTTTGCCTTCCTTTTCACTTTCCTCTTTACTGTTACCTCTCGTTCTTCAACTATTATAAGTTTCAATGATTGGATTAATAATGTCTTTCTTTACCCCAAATTTGAAAAGTAAATTTTCTCTGCTTCGCTGCAGTCATGGACTGTGCGGCTGGTCCCGGTGGAGGTTCGAGTCCTCCCTCGGACATGGGTGTGTGTGTGTTTGTCATTAGGATAATTTAGGTTAAGTAGAGTGTAAGCTTAGGGACTGATGACCTTAGCATTTAAGTCCCATAAGATTTCACACACATTTGAGCATTCTCTGCTTCAGTTTATCTGCGTCTTGGATACATTGAAACTTAATCTTTCTTCTACTTGTTTCAACAAACTTGTCTTTGCACTACACACTATCGAAGTGATTACCCAGAAAATCTATTTTCAATATCACTTTTATGTTTGGACGTGAAATAAAAAAGGTCTTCTTATCTTTACTACACTACGAGTGTAGTGCTCTGATTTTCTTCAAGCGTTACTGCACTATTAAATGACAGTTCTCAGTTTTATTCAAGTTACAGGGAATAACACTGTCACCATTTCATAAGTTTCTAAAAATGGTCATGGATAACTGATATTGCCTTTCCACCCTCCATTAAATCCCACCATGGATTGCCACTTCTCTTCTTCTGTAGACCTATTATCAACTCAAGATTCTCATTTCTCATTTGTCCAAAAGCCCTATATCCTGAGAATCTCTAAGTGTTTGGGAAAAAAGACTATGTTCGATTCTTCCTCTGTTCGCGGTCTCCCAAGTCCTTTTTTCTACATCTTCATTTATACTCCGCAAGCCGCCCAACGGTGTGTGGCGGAGGGCACTTTACGTGCCAATGTCATTACCTCCCTTTCCTGTTCCAGTCGCGTATGGTTCGCGGGAAGAACGACTGTCTGAAATCCTCCGTGCGCGCTCTAATCTCTCTACATTCGTGATCTCCTCGGGAGGTATAAGTAGGGGGAAGCATTATATTCGATACCTCATCCAGAAACGCACCCTCTCGAAACCTGGCGAGCAAGCTACATCGCGATGCAGAGCGCCTCTCTTGCAGAGTCTGCCACTTGAGTTTGTTAAACATCTCCGTAACGCTATGACGGTTACCAAATAACCCTGTGACGAAACGCGCCGCTCTTCTTTGGATCTTCTCTATCTCCTCCATCAACCAGATCTGGTACGGATCCCACACTGATGAGCAATACTCAAGTATATGTCGAACGAGTGTTTTGTAAGTCACCTCCTTTGTTGATGGACTACATTTTCTAAAGACTCTCCCAATGAATCTTAACCTCGTACCCGCCTTACCAACAATTAATTATATATGATCATTCCACTTCAAATCGTTCCGCACGCATACTCCCAGATATTTTACTGAAGTAACTGCTACCAGTGTTCGTTCCGCTATCATATAATCATACAATAAAGGATCCTTCTTTCTATGTATTCGCAATACATTACATTTGTCTATGTTAAGGGTCAGTTGCCACTCCCTGCACCAAGTGCCTATCCGCTGCAGATATTCCTGCATTTCGCTACAATTTTCTAATGCTGCAACTTCTCTGTATACTACAGCATCATCCGCGAAAAGCCGCTTGGAACTTCCGACACTATCTACTAGGTCATTTATATATATTGTGAAAAGCAATGGTCCCATAACACTCCCCTGTGGCACGCCAGAGATTACTTTAACGTCTGTAGACGTCTCTCCATTGAGAACAACATGCTGTGTTCTGTTTGCTAAAAACTCTTCAATCCAGCCACACAGCTGGTCTGATATTCCATAGGCTCTTACTTTGTTTATCAGGCGACAGTGCGGAACTGTATCGAACGCCTTCCGGAAGTCAAGAAAAATAGCATCTACCTGGGAGCCTGTATCTAATATTTTCTGGGTCTCATGAACAAATAAAGCGAGTTGTGTCTCACACGATCGCTATTTCCGGAATCCATGTTGATTCCTACATAGTAGATTCTGAGTTTCCAAAAACGACATGATACTCGAGCAAAAAACATGTTCTAAAATTCTACAACAGATCGACGTCAGAGATATAGGTCAATAGTTTTGCGCATCTGAATACTGGGACTACCTGTGCTATTTTCTAATCATTTGGAGTCTTCCGTTCCTCAAGAGACCTGCGGTACACAGCTGTTAGAAGGGGGCAAGTTCTTTCGCGTACTCTGTGTAGAATCGAATTTGGTATCCCGTCAGGTCCGGTGGACTTTCCTCTGGTGAGTGATTCCAGTTGCTTTTCTATTCCTTGGACACTTATTTCGATGTCAGCCATTTTTTCGTTTATGCGAGGATTTAGAGAAGGAACTGCAGTGCGGTCTTCCTCTGTGAAACAGCTTTGGAAAAAGATGTTTAGTATTTCAGCTTTACGCGTGTAATTCTCTGTTTCAATGCCATCATCATCCCGGAGTGTCTGGATATGCTGTTTCGAGCCACTTGCTGATTTAACGTAAGACCAGAACTTCCTACGATTTTCTGTCAAGTCGGTACATAGAATTTTACTTTCGAATTCACTGAACGCTTCACGCATAGCCCTGCTTACGCTAACTTTGACATCGTTTAGTTTCTGTTTGTCTGAGAGGTTTTGGCTGCGTTTAAACTTGGAGAGAAGCTTTCGCAGTAGTTTCCTAACTTTGTTGCTGTACCACGGTGGGTTTTCCCGTCCCTCACAGTTTTACTCGGCACGTACCTGTCTAAAACTCATTTTACGATAGCCTTGAACTTTTTCCATAAACACTCAACATTGTCAGTGTCGGAACAGAAATTTTCGTTTTGATCTGTTAGGTAGTCTGAAATCTGCCTTCTATTACTCTTGCTAAACAGATAAACCTTCCTCCCTTTTCTATATTCCTATTAACGTCCATATTCAGGATGCTGCAACGGCCTTATGATCACTGATTCCCTGTTCTGCACATACAGAGTCGAAAATTTTGGTCTGTTTGTTATCAGTAGGTCCAAGATGTTATCTCCACGAGTCGGTTCTCTGTTTAATTGCTCGAGGTAATTCTCGGATAGTGCACTCAGTATAATGTCACTCGATGCTCTGTCCCTACCACCCATCCTAAACATCTGAGTGTCCCAGTCTATATCTGGTAAATTGAAATCTACACCTAAGACTATAACATGCTGAGAAAATTTGTGTGAAATGTATTACAAATTTTCTCTCAGTTGTTCTGCCACTAATGCTGCTGAGTCGGGAGGTCGGTAAAAGGAGCCAATTATTAACCTAGCTCGGTTGTTGAGTGTAACCTCCACCCATAATAATTCACAAGAACTATCCACTTCTACTTCACTACAGGATAAACTACTACTAACAGCGACGAACACTCCACCACCGGTTGCATGCAATCTATTGGTTTCGTTATCTTCGTGGTATGATGTAACAAATTATTTATAAAATTTTCTTTGTTAAACTCGCTGTTATCACAGACGCCAGTTCAGTCGTTATACAAGTCCTTGTTCAACGTTAACTGCTAGACAGTCTATAAAAAGCAACTTATAAACACTCCTTGAGCCAAGGAGAATGTTATGAAGTGAACTGAATTTGTGATAAGTTCCCATGACGACAAACTGCTGGGGACATTGGTCCCCAGTCGTATGCGCTACTTAATCCAACTTAAAATAGCTTACGCTAAGGACAACACATGCACCCATGCCAGAGGGAGTATTCGAACCTCCGACGGGGGGAGCCGCGCGATTCGAGCATGTTATGAACTGAAAGTTATTCAGCCATGTTTGTAACCTGATGAATTAATTAACCTTTGTATCAAAGGTTTCCTTCGCGAATGGCGTAAATAGCACGTCTAGGATGCCTCGTAGGTGCTGGGTGCCGTGGAGAATCGAGTAAACCTCCGGGATGAGCGACTTCAGTCTCTAAAGGCTTCTTACTTTTAATTAAAATTTTCTTATTAGGCCTGTACGAGAGTTGTAGAACAGAATTTTCTCAGATATATCTGCTGTTTTGGCGCAAACATGGGACTATAATTTGACAAAAAGAAAGGTTAAATTACTCTGTAACTGACAAATCTTTGGGAGTTTTAATTTTAACAATTAACAGACTTAGTTGCACTGGAGTTCCAGTACAGCACTCGTGGCTACCGCATCGGCGGTCGCGAAGTGGGGCCGAGGCAGTTCCCGATAAGTTTCATAGTCTGACGATAACTTATGGATTTATAGTTTTAGCGTGACGATGTACATCATGGAAAGAAGGTAGTTACTGTTATTCTGAAGAAGGTTGGGTTATCCCGACTGAAACCTAGGTAAATTCTAGGCGAACGGTGCAACTGAGACTGCTAATTACTGAAATTAAAATTAATATTTACATAGTTGCTGACAGGGCCGCGAAATGTTGAAGATATTTAAAATCTTAGGAAACACTAAGTCCTTTCCTTCATGAGCCACTCGCAACTTCTAGTGTACGTAGAAAGGTATTAAAAATGATTCATATAATTAAAATGTAGTAATATGTCTTTAGTTCTGGAGTTCAACGTCTGAATCGGATAAACAAAATATGTCTGCCCAAGGCGAAATACACTGAAGAACCAAAGAAATTTCGTATAGGCGTGCTTATTTAAATACAGAAGTATGTAAACAGGCAAAGACGGCGCTGCGGTCGGCAACACCCATATATGACAAAAAGTGTCTAGCGCAGTTTTTACAACTGTTTCTGCTGCTACAATGGCAACATAATGGCAAATTATGATGATTTAAGTCAGTTTTAACGTGGTGCTACTGTCAGCGAACGAGCGATGGGACACAGCATCTCCGAGGTAGCAATGGAGTGGTGATTATTATGTACGACCATTTCAAGTGTGTACCGTGAATATCACGAATCTCCTACATGCCGTAGCCGGGAAAAGATCCTGCAAGAACGGGAACAATGACAACAGAAGAGAATCGTTGAACGTGACAGAAGTGCTATCATTCCACAGATCTCTGCACAGTTCAGTGCTGGGGCATCCACCAGTGGGAACCATCCAACGTAACATCATCGATACGGGCTGTCGGAGCCGAAGGTCCAATCGTTTACCCTCGGTGACTGCGCGACATGCAGCTTTATCCCTCGCCTGGGCCCGTCAACATCGACATTGGGCTGTTGATGACTAGAAACATGTTGGCTAGTCGGACGAGTCTCGTTTCAAATTGTGTCGAGCGGATTGACGTGTACGGGCGTGGAGACCACCTCATCAATCCATGGACTCTGCATGTCAGCAGGGGATTGTTCAAGCTGGTGGAGACTCTGTGATAGTGTGAGGCGTGTGCAGTTTTAGTGATAAGGAACCCCTGATACCTCTAGATACGACTCTGACAGGTTACACGTACGTAAGCATCATCTCAGATCACCTGCATCCATTCATGTCCATTGTCCATTCCGACGTACTTGGGCAATTCCAGCAGGACAATGCGACACCCCACAAGTCCAGAATTGCTACAGAATGGCTCTAGGAACACTCTTCTGGTCTTAAACAGTTCCGCTGGCCACCAAACTCCCCAGACATGAAAATTATTGAGCATATCTGGGATACGTTCCAACGTGCTGTTCAGCGAAGACCTCGTACTCTCACGGATTTTTAGACAGTCCTGCAGGATTCATGGCGTTAATTCTTTCCAGTATTACTTCAGACACTAGTCGAGTCCATGCTACGTCTTGTTGCAGCACTTCTGCGTGCTCACTGGGACGCTACACCATATTAGGCAATTGTACGAGTTTCTTTGGCTCTTCAGTGTATTTCAGATGTCAGCTACGTAGATGTCAACGGGAGTCACTAACTGTACGCTGAAAGCGACTAAATTAGTATTATCTTGCCCATTGCATCATAACGCCTATATTCTATGTTAACAGTATCCCGCCTTCTATACTCGTATGTAGGGCAACCCCAATCCTTCTTCTGTAGTTTTCAGAAACGACTCGTGTCGCAATACGTGCCCATCTTGTTATATAACTCAGATTTATTGTGTTCTTTGTTAGATATTTATTCTCCGTGACTCGTCGCAATACATAGTCATTCCTTACTCGATAGATCCATCAGACCTACAACAATGAGCTGTAACATCACTTTTCACACGCTTTAAATGTTTCATTCCGCTCTATTCCACTGCCCATGTTTCATACCACACGCAGTTATATTTCAGACACAGTTTCCTATAAATTTTTTGCTAGTCTCAAGTTGTAGATTTTAAGTGCTAACAGTTATTTTTTCATAGAAATCCTTTTTTCTTGTGCAGGCCAAAGACTACTATGTGTTCCATTTACCATTTTCACACATTCAGTTTCAGAGATAACGAAAGTCACCGACTCATTCAAATTCCGTTGGGTGGGGGGATCACTCACCTGGCCTCACTCACTGGCTACCCTTATTATTTTCCCACACCTTTTTAATTCTTGATAGACCGGATGATGTCCGTTACGTCTAACCCTCTCACTTTTTATTCTGAATTTTCCGATTAGAAGGCACTCGTTACTCTTAGTGTCTTCGCCTTAATCAGGGTGGCCGGGGTTCGGTTGCGGGAGAAGTTTCTGTTGCCACATATGAACTCTCCGAAACCTCTCGTCTGCTCTGACCTATTTGCCGCCCCGATGTATATACCTCTACTTCCCCGTAAACTGCTTGTCGGCTCTGGCATCAGTATTAACTTCAGTGCTCGATTTTCTTTTCTCCTTTGTCCCTTCATTATAATATGAAGTACCGACGGACGTCATGATTCCAGATGAGCATTTGACAGAGGGGCTTATGACCTTACAGTTAAATCCCTTAACCCCCAATCAATCAACTATGATCAATCTCTTCAAGAAATTTAATTTTATAAACAGGTGTAAATAATTCTGTTTTAATTAGGTCATCCATTGTAGGGATAATGTGATATAACAGTGGCAGAGTCGGTGCAAAAAGCGAAAACGCTCTAGATACATACGAAATACTTCTCTTACATCTTAGTTACATGACATACTCACAACTTTCACGTATTTAAATCGTATCGTTTACCCAATTATTTTTTGACGTATCTCGGTGTAATGATACTCTATTTGGCATGATTTTAATTGACAGCTCAGTGCGCATTCACGAATGTTATGAAGTCTTAATCATCGTTCATAGCATATCTTTATCACTCTTGTAATGTGTAAATGGGATTAGGCTAGTGTATGGAGAGGTGCTACAGGTACACAGGCTACTCAACGTGGAAATCCTATGATTCGGCAGTTTCGATATTGTTGCTTACTTAATTTTCCGTTTTCCGATGTAGAATATTGCGAGAAAGTTCAGATTCGAGCATCCATCGTGTGTTAAATGCTCTTGGTAGGGTAGTGCCTTCAGCCATAGTAACAATTTAATCAAAAATTAATACTCTCCTGGGAGTACGTGACTTCGTCAAACTTCCTACCTGAAACTCTAATACATTAATGTTACCTTTTCATTGGAAAATGTGTGTGGATGGTGTAAGGTAGTGTAGCCATCTCAAGACATTAATGAGTGAAAGCACTGATATATTGCCCTTGAGTGGATGAAGTTCTCATTCTACAAACCTAACCAATATTTTCGTGTTCATTAGCATTAATAGGAAATGAGTTTCGGATAGCTTCTTCCTAGCAGACAGCTCGAATTTTCGATTTCGCTTCTTGTGACTACACGTGTAAATAGAAGACATAAATGGGAATTCAACAACAGCGTTTCTAGCTTTGAGTGCTTCGCTATTCATTGACTACACAGATTAACAGAAATAAAATCTGTATGAAGCCTTCAGATTGTGAGATGGTACATTAAACACCGCAGCTTAGAGTAAAGAGTGCCTGTTCGTATTCCACTTGTCTCTCTGTGCTGGTCTTTTGTCTTGTTTGTTCTGTAACTTGGCAAACCAACTGGACAGAGTTGCCAGTTCAAAAGTCGGGGGAAAGGGAAAGGCATACCATCTGAAAAGGAATAAGCCTACTAAAGCACAGTGTTTTTCAAACCTGTCTTTGGATTTGGAACAGCTTCACACAAGTGTTTCTGTATATTTGTTTTTATCTCACAATTTAAAAATACGTAAATAACAACGGGATCAGTAATCTTGAACTGCTAGTTACAGAGGGGCAAAGATGTACAAACTAGTAATTGTGGGCTATCTCGGACGGAATAGCTTACATAAAGGTTGGACGGGAGAAGTTATAAGTTTTCACGTTGTTACCTTATTGTGTATAGCTCATCTACACTGTTTTCTTTGAACGCGTATTAATACTCTTGTTTGTGCATCGTACTTCATCAAAGGCACGTGTTAATTACGTGGAACATTGGAATGAACGTTCCTGCGGTTCCTGTTAAGTGTGGCACGCAACACCATACTACTAGATATAATGTTTTGCAGGTACTATTAAGTATTTGCGGCACGCAGGTAATACACCAGAAAGATGCCTGGTGACTACTGTTAGATTATTACAAGAAATTCATAGCCTTTCTTCAAAAAAATATTAGAACGTTATTTGTTTGTAATTATTATCTGTGTAAATGTTTTGCATAATATAAAATGTCTCCGAGTTCGCATCTTCCCCCCACGATCGCGCCAGGTAGTAACCTTTCTGTTGACTTTTAGTGAAGCTCCCCTCCGGTGTTTTTTTGTGTATTGATCGAAGGACTCGAAAACGTCTATATTTGGTGCCCTTCAGTACTACTGCGCAATACCGGGCAATGAAAGACTTTCAAAACATTTTTATACACATCTGTAGAAGACGCTTTACAAGAAATATACTCGCAACAGCGCCTAAATTTCAATGACACCTGTACCTATCCCTTTCGATAATCTGCCACGACCACGATCCCCAGTCGACTTTTCTTAAATCAAAACACCTAGAACTTAAGGAAGTTCGTCCGGGCACTTGAAGACTCCTTTTGTTTACCGCATGTCAACGGCGTGCTAAGTTCAAATGGTTGAAATGGCTCTGAGCACTATGGGACTTAACTTCTGAGGTCATCAGTCCCCTAGAACTTAGAACTAATTAAACCTAACTAACCTAAGGACATCACACACACCCATGCCCGAGGCAGGATTCGAACCTGCGATCGTAGCGGTCGCGCGGATCCAGACCGAAGCGCCTAGAACCAATAGGCCACTCCGTTTCAGTTGGTCCATAGGACCCAGTTCATTCCATGTAAACACAGCCCACAGCATTATAGAGCTAACACCACCTTGTACTGTGCCTTGTTGCAAGTTGGATCCATGGCTTTATGGGGTTCATGTCGCACTCGAACGCAACCAGCAGCTCTTATCATCTGAAACCTAGGGCCATCTGACCAGGCCACGGTTTTCCAATTACGTATGATCCAATCGATATGATCATGAACACAGGAGAGACGCTGCAGGCGATGTCGTACTGTTTGCAAAGACACTCGCTTCGGTCGTTTGGTGTCATATATCATTGATGCCAAAAATCGACGCTCTGCTCTAACGGATTTCTGCGGTTGTTTCACGAGGCGTTGTTTGTCTGTTATCACTGACAACTCTGCACAAACGCCGCTGCTCTCGGCTGTTAAATGAAGGCCGTCGACCGTCGCGTTGTCCGTGGGTAGTGGTATTGCATGAAATTTGGTGTACTTGGTACACTATTGACGCAGTGAATACTGTGAATCCCAGAACACTGCAATTCCCAAAAGGCTTCCGAAATGGAATACCCCATGGGCCAGCCCCATTTACCGTTCCACTTTCAGAGTCTGTTAATTCCCGCCGTGCTGCCATAATGACATCTGAAAGCATTTCATGTGGTTCATCTGAGTACAAACCAAAGCTGTGCCACTTGCACGGCCCTCTTCTACCTTGGGTACGAAAAGGCGGAAATCGCATAGACTGTATGGCTGATCAACATCGAACACGTCTGGGGGACCTTGGTGAAATTGTTGTCAGCATTTCGCTGCTGCTGCACGGGGTATAGAATTAGATCCGTTTACCGCCAGAAACTCACTGTGAATTTGTGTAATATTTACCTATTTCCCCACAAGAATCTTTCTGTCACATGAATTTCTAATTTTTAACATATGTCTAAATGCGGCGATACTTCAGTCGGTCTGGTATCCTTATCGACAAAGAACTGTTTGTGCGGGACACCCGGAACAAACAGTTTCTTCTTATATGCGCCACTCATGTGGTGTCGGGGTCTTATCGTAGGACGACACATGTAACGTAATTCCCGGCGTCCCCCTGTGTATACTTGGGCATCAGCAGCTAGCTGCCTTATCTGCTAATATATTCTCGAACCGAAACGATTGTGAAACACTTTCACTGGAAAAAATACAAACTGTTCCACGTCTGGAGGCTCCTACTTCGTCAAGAAAGATGGGTTGCGGTCTTCTTACTAGGAATGTCTCAATAGATTCACAAAGGTGGACCGATATCTCGTAGTTTCGTGTTACGCTCACTATTTTACCAAGCGAAACACAATGAATACATCATCAATATGGATATCGCAATCTACTGCCTTCTGGATCTTATAGACAAACATGGCGAAATATTTCACGCGATTTCGGTTCGCAAAATCCTTGTAGAACCCTATAGATGAAATACACTCCTGGAAATGGAAAAAAGAACACATTGACACCGGTGTGTCAGTTCCACCATACTTGCTCCGGACACTGCGAGAGGGCTGTACACGCTATGATCACACGCACGGCACAGCGGACACACCAGGAACCGCGGTGTTGGCCGTCGAATGGCGCTAGCTGCGCAGCATTTGTGCACCGCCGCCGTCAGTGTCAGCCAGTTTGCCGTGGCATACGGAGCTCCATCGCAGTCTTTAACACTGGTAGCATGCCGCGACACCGTGGACGTGAACCGTATGTGCAGTTGACGGACTTTGAGCGAGGGCGTATAGTGGGCATGCGGGAGGCCGGGTGGACGTACCGCCGAATTGCTCAACACGTGGGGCGTGAGGTCTCCACAGTACATCGATGTTGTCGCCAGTGGTCGGCGGAAGGTGCACGTGCCCGTCGACCTGGGACCGGACCGCAGTGACGCACGGATGCACGCCAAGACCGTAGGATCCTACGCAGTGCCGTAGGGGACCGCACCGCCAGTTCCCAGCAAATTAGGGACACTGTTGCTCCTGGGGTATCGGAGAGGACCATTCGCAACCGTCTCCATGAAGCTGGGCTACGGTCCCGCACACCGTTAGGCCGTCTTCCGGTCACACCCCAACATCGTGCAGCCCGCCTCCAGTGGTGTCGCGACAGGCGTGAATGGAGGGACGAATGGAGACGTTTCGTCTGCAGCGATGAGAGTCGCTTCTGCCTTGGTGCCAATGATGGTCGTATGCGTGTTTGGCGCCGTGCAGGTGAGCGCCACAATCAGGACTGCATACGACCGAGGCACACAGGGCCAACACCCGGCATCATGGTGTGGGGAGCGATCTCCTACACTGGCCGTACACCACTGGTGATCGTCGAGGGGACACTGAATAGTGCACGGTACATCCAAACCGTCATTGAACCCATCGTTCTACCATTCCTAGACCGGCAAGGGAACTTGCTGTTCCAACAGGACAATGCACGTCCGCATGTATCCCGTGCCACCCAACGTGCTCTAGAAGGTGTAAGTCAACTACCCTGGCCAGCAAGATCTCCGGATCTGTCCCCCATTGAGCATGTTTGGGACTGGATGAAGCGTCGTCTCACGCGGTCTGCACGTCCAGCACGAACGCTGGTCCGACTGAGGCGCCAGGTGGAAATGGCATGGCAAGCCGTTCCACAGGACTACATCCAGCATCTCTACGATCGTCTCCATGGGAGAATAGCAGCCTGCATTGCTGCGAAAGGTGGATATACACTCTACTAGTGCCGACATTGTGCATGCTCTGTTGCCTGTGTCTATGTGCCTGTGGTTCTGTCAGTGTGATCATGTGATGTATCTGACCCCAGGAATGTGTCAATAAAGTTTCCCCTTCCTGGGACAATGAATTCACGGTGTTCTTATTTCAATTTCCAGGAGTGTATTTCGAACCCCAGAAACTCACTGTGAATTTGTGTACTATTTACATATTTTCCCACAAGAATCTGTCTGTGACATGAATTTCTAATTTTCAACATATTTCTAAATGCGGCGATACCTCAATCGGGGTGGTATCTTCTCGACAAAGAACTGTTTCTGCGGGACACCCGAAACAAACAGTTCCTTCTTATATACGCCACTCATGTTGTGTCGTGGTCTTATCGTAGGACAAACATTGCATTGCATTGAACTAATTTCAAAACATATTTATGTCACTCATAAGTTTACACCAGCTACTATAACGTCAGATCAGTACAACGAGCCACTCGCTACATCATATCAGTATTCAGGCCAGTAGGTGATGGGAAATTGCTTTGCATAGAATGCTGTCACGTTGCGAGAGAAATTGTTCTTCTTCGTTCGTGTATCCACTGGTATGGAATATGGAATTTCATCTCTTTCTTTCTTTTCTGTCTTATTGCTCGCATCAGCTCCTGTAGCTTCTCCCTCCTTTCGTCTGTCGAAGTGGTCCCATGCTTCTTCTTCGGTTTTCTATGGAGCTCTTTCGTGTCTTGTAACTTCATTATGAGTGTCAACGTGTCCTCTAAGACTTATTTTAGAAGAAAGATTGAGGAAAGGCAATCCTACGTTTCTACCATTTGTAGACTTAGAGAAAGCTTTTCAGAATGTTGACTGGAATACTCTCTTTCAATTTCTAAATGTGCAGGGGTAAAATACAGGGAGCAAAACGCTATTTACAATTTGTACAGAAACCAGATGGCAGTTATAAGAGTCGAGGGGCACGAAAGGGAAGCAGTGGTTGGGAAGGGAGTGAGACAGGGATTTAGCCTCTCCCCAATGTTATTCAATCTGTATATTGAGCAAGCAGTAAAGGAAACAAAAGAAATATTCGGAGTAGGTATTAAAATCCATGGAGAGAAATAATAACTTTGAGGTTCGCCGATGACATTGTAATTCTGTCAGAGACAGCAGAGGACCTGGAAGAGCAGTTGAACGGAATGGACAGTGTCTTGAAAGGAGGATATAAAATGAACATAAACAAAAGCAAAACGAGAATAATGGAATCTAATCGAATTAAGTTGGGTGATGCTGAGGGAACTAGATTAGGAAATGAGACACTTAAAGCAGTAAAGGAGTTTTGCTATTTGGGGAGCAAAATAACTGATGATGGCAAGGAACGCGTTTCTGAAGAAGAGAAATTTGTTAACATCAAGTATAGGTTTAAGTGTCACGAAGTTGTTTCTGAAAGTATTTATATGGATTGTAGCCATATATGGAAGTGAAACATGGACGATAAATAGTTTGAAGAAGAAGAGAATAGAAGCTTTCGAAATGTGAGGCTACAGAAGAATGCTGAAGATTAGATGGGTAGATCACATAAATAATGAGGAGGTATTGAATAGAAATGGGGAGAAGAGGAGTTTGTGGCACAACTTGACAAGAAGAAGGGACCGGTTGGTAGGACATGTTCTGTGGCATCAGGGGATCACAAATTTAGCATTGGAGGGCAACGTGCAGGGTGAAAATCGTAGAGGGAGACCAAGAGATGAATACACTAAGCAGATTCAGAAGGATGTAGGTTGCAGTAAGTACTGGGAGATGAAGAAGCTTGCACAGGATAGAGAAGCATGGAGAGAAGCATCAAACCAGTCTCAGGACTGAAGACCATAACAACAACATGGGCTCATACTTTATTTTACGTTCAGTTGCTCCGTCTTTTTTGTCCTTAATGGAGTGAATTTGATTTTGATTTTGACCAAACAATGATCTGAAACTGTGGCTGCTCCTCTCAGTACTTTAAATTTTCGAATTTATTTATAAAAGAATTGATCTATGGACACATGGTGCAAGTTCCACTCTCCTATTGTCCAGTCAGGATGTTTTTAAATCGTAAGCTTGCTTGGATTTCTTTTAAAATATGTAGATCTAGAGATGAATCCATGTTTCTTCAAATTTCAATGAGTCTATATCCGTTTCTATTAGTTAATTTACATGAGTCTTTGTCTGTTTCTATTAGTTTGTTTATGTGGTGACTATTTTCCCATTTTATATTTGTAATTCCTTTACTTTCAGAGTTGAACATTAAAATCCCCTTTTCTATGTTGTGACATGTTTCATCCTTGTTCCTGTTTCTGTCAACCTTATTTCTCTGTGAATTGCTTTGAAGGGTTTTAAAATTTTTGTTCTGATGAAGACATCCTTGGAGGTGTCGATGCCTAGGTACATGTATTAAATAATTATATACAACTTGTTAGCTATGTTCGTTTTCCATTGTAACTTATATACAGTTGCTGAAAGACAGCCTTGTTGAAAACCGTAGGGTTTCTACCAGCCCAGACATCTAAGTCTATATTGAAATATAAAGACTTAAGAACTACACAGGTATGGCTACAAAAATTTATAAACATTGTGAAGAAAATTGACTTTTGCCAAATTACTTTAACTCCTGTCTTAACATCAAACAGTGCATCAAGGATCGAAAAGCATTTCCATGCCTATTACAAAAAATAATTTCCAATATAATTAATTTATACAAGGAAAAGGACAGATTACATGAAGAGGCCTGTGTTTTATATCTTGGGCTCACATAAGGATTTCGCTTACATTTTCAAATTGATGCATTTTGGGATTTTAAATGATGGATGGGACAGCCATAAAAGTGTATTGATAAAAGACACAAGAAGAAAGTGATTAAACTTAAAAGCATTTTACCTGTAAAAATGCGATGTAAGTAATTTTCAAAAGCATGAGCATTAATTTTGTACAGAATTCTGAGAAAGACTGAGATTCGTTTTACAACAGAAAAAACAGCCTTGTTGAAAAAAGGTTTTAAACACAATGTCATGCTACCCTGCCAGACAAAAATGTTTTAGAAAGTATAATTGTAGGTCTTAAAATAGGCCTTGATAGCTTCCAAACGGTCGCTTTTCGACAAACCAGGGACGCTAATGATGTGCGCAATATTTGGACAAAAATGCACTTAAACATTTCTGATTGTGACTTAAAAAACGGATTGAAACTATTAATGTCAAGATAAAAGAAAACGATGCCCTTGTAACAAAATCTGACAAAAGTTATGCTGTAAACGTTGCTTCTTAGAAGGAGTATGTCTTAGACATTAATTTTTTTTAAGAGAACAGTCTTTAGGAGCTGGATCCAATCTCTACGGTACAAAAAGAAATTATCCTTGCTATAAATTGGGCTAAGCACATGCTTAAACCTTATCATAAGAAATAGATTATTAACACGAATCAACAGGCTCCTAAATCGCGTTTCCACTTTAAGAATTCACCATCCGTTAAGTTCGATTGCGAGCAGTATGAACAGTGCACATCATGAGTTAGCAAGGTTTCTTCACCACAAAATAAAATGTCCTTTGTTTTTCGAAATAACTATTCTGTCTTCAATGTTCAGTCCATAGTCAGGAGAATCGAAGATCTGAAGTGTGATCAGGACGCTAAATTGTAATCACTAGATATTACGAAACTTTATACTAATGTACCTGTTGAAACAACGGCTGACATCGTTCAATAAACGAACATATTTTTAAAAAAGATATTTATGATGAGTAAATCACTGATATTATCGTTTCCTAAGAACTGTAGTAAAATACAGTATTTAATTTTCAAATGGAAATTATACCATTATCCTTACAGCCTGGCAATGGGTAATACACTGGCACGTATGGTAGCTATATCTTCACTAATTCGCTGGAAGACAAATTCTTCAATAATTTTTTAGCTACTGATCTGGGTATTTTGACATATTCTTGCTACGTATACGACTTTTGATCATATATAGCCGTTCCCAGGAAGATATTAAGCATCTGATTGGGACTTTTAGTAGTCTTCATGAGAAAATCAGCTTCCCATGAATTAGAAAACAGTGTTTGTTACCTACATTACTTGGACGTTAGTATTGCCGTCGAAAATGACAGACTTTCCTTCGCTATTTTTCGAAAACCTACTAATACATACCAGAGAGTGCCTAGTAGTTCGTGCATCCTCGTTCCCATAAGAAAGCACTTGTCCAATTACACACTCATTGGGCAGTTTCTGTATCTCTGTCACAAGACAAGCTTAAGGATGTGATGAATTTAATAAAAACTATTGCAGTTAATAACGGTGACAATTACTCGTTATTTGAAAAATCTTCAAATTTAAAACTATCACTCAGGTGATTACTTTAGGCATCACTGCTGTTTCTAACAGTGACGAGCAAAAAAAAAAAAAAAAAAAAAAAAAGTTTTCTCGATTCCATTTTTAATCCCTGTTACTTATAGGCTTCATCGTCTTCTAGTTAAAATATATGGATGCATAGTTGTGTTTCCTACTAAAAATGAGTTTTAATCAGCCTGGAAGTTTCATGTCAGCGCACACCACGCTGCAGAGTGAAAATCTCATTCTGGAAACATCCCACAGGCTGAGGCTAAGTCGTGTCTCCACAATATCCTTTCTTCTTGGAGTGATAGTTATGATAGGTTGACACAAGAGGTTCTGTGAAGTTTAGAAGGTAGGAGACGAGGTACTGGCAGAATTAAAGCTTTGAGGACGGGGCGTGGGTCGTGATTGGGTAGCTGAGATGGACACCGTCACCGTGACGTTGCGCCTATAATACTAGACTGTTGCATGGAGGGTCGTTAGTTCAAAAGTCACCTGAACTGTAAAATTTTGTTTGTTTGGTCAGAGAGCTGGTTGGCCTCGGTAATAAGAAACTGAGTGAAAGAATCAACAACGAACTACTACGGATGTAATGTGACGTCCGCAACGACCAAACACAACGTTCAGGAAGTTTTAGATGTTCTGTTTATTATATAGGACAACCTGGAAGATCTTCTAGTGTCGGGTATAAGAGACATTTATTTTGAAACAGGGACATTAATGTACGCAATTGAACTTTGGCTAATTATCTGTTAATTTCTGGTCACAAACCGAAAACTGTTGAAGAAATTTCTATTTTTTATAGAGAAAAGGAAGATCACAGGCTCGACGTACTCTACAGCTGGAAATTTTCCAGCGTATTTTTAAAAACGGTGGCCTCATCCTCAACGAACAGTGGCTTTAATCCACTGCTCAGGGCATTTCATTCATTTACTTGTTATTGTGTTTTCCTGTCTCTAGTTCTATATCTTTGTCTTCAAATCTGGTATACTACCAAAGTGCGTTTCATGAAAATGCTCTTGGACTGTGTAGCTGTTTGTGTAAATACCCTTCAATATTGCGTATTTTAAGTAATGGGCATTTCAGTAACGCCTAATATATTTTTGTATTTTCAAATATACATTGAGCTCCTACCATTTCAATTTAATTTTTTTATAGCTAACTGCTGTTTAATTCGATTATTTCTGTTATAATCTTTCAAATCGGCATACGTGACTGTCTGCGCCCAATAGGTGGCGTAACTTGTGTCTTCCGTAGTAGCAATGTAAGCCACTGGGACGCTCAATCTAATGTTGTTCCTTGCAAGGTGTGCATACGAAAGGCTGGATGGTTTCTTATTTTTAATTTATGGCTTAAGCATCTGTGCTCTAGGCCATGAGTTGTAGTGTAACTTTACGTAAGTAACCTTCCTGACTTATCACGTTTCTCACCTTGGTTGTTTCTTCAAACTTATTTTCCTATGTGTTAATTTTGTAGGGCTTTTAAATTTTGCATTCTAATGAAGACATCCTTAGAGGTGTCGAAACCAAGTGAAATGTATTAAACAATTATTTGCAACCAGTTGGCTGTGTCATTTCTCCATTATATTGTCCTTTTCCTAATTATGCATGAAATTTTTTCCATATGTGTACAAGTCCACTATTATGACGTTTCATGTACTGTATTTACCTTTGACTAACCAAAGATTTTTTTCAGTGTTTTTGTTTCTGTGATTGTCAGTACTTCCATCATCGCCATTTGTTCAGAGTTAAACATTATAAGGTATAAAGTGCTTCTGTACTCTTATTGTCGATTATTGTCTAATTTTAGCTTTGATGAGTATTTGATTTTCGTTACAGACGTCGTTAGTGAGGAAGTATGCTGTTCTAATCTTATGAACTCTAGCTTAATGGCTTCTTTCTCCTAAATATCTTGTTTAATTACTTCCCCTAGATTCTGAACTTTTCAATAATTCCGATTTTTCCATAATATTTTTCACGATTATTAGGGCAGTTTCAATATTTGTCATAAACTTGATTTTCTCAAAGGAGATTAGTAAGTGTGCTTTCTCAGTTTGCACTCTAAACGGTTATTCTATTGGTCCAGTGATCCTGAAAAGATAGCTAGCTCTTTGGAAAATACCGAGCTTGCCACCCCTTTTGTAACCTAATATGAGTAATCCATTGATTTTGCATTCTCATAATGACAATTCCCATTGCCTTAAGATGTTTCATTATTGTGTAAGGAGACGTGCTCGCGTTCTGCTGGGCAAGCAGTACACATGTTGAGTCTGTTTTACTGACTGTGTTGGTTGTTAGTTCTGCATCTGCTGGGAATGGTGACAAGTGCAGCCGCTCATCTGGTTACTCTTAGAATGCTGTTACTATTCGGAACTAAGAGGATTATATAGCACAGCTTGTACCCCGTCTTGTTTAATTTTGCGTCCATTGCCTGTAGCATTAATTGCTCTACAAGCATTTTGATTACGTATCCTTTTGTTAAGAATAAAAGCACGTCGTTTTATGTACATTATAAGCAAAGGCTAATTTTAATTAATTCTTTCAATTCAGAATCAAGTTGGTTTTCCCTGAAGTGAAAAATGTAAATAATAGACTCAGTCTCATAGTTTGTGAATTATTAATTCTGTTTCCCATTATTGTAATAAAACAGGTTTAATGTCCACACGCCCCAGCCATTATGCTGCGTACTGAGACCCTTGTTCAGCCATTACAGTGATGTAGCTTTTTTATTGTATTGGTCCAATTTGCAAGTTCTTTTTAGTTTTTCAGTTCCTAATGTGTTATGATCCAGATTTAGTCCCACTGATTCCATAGTTTCTCATAGGAAATTACTATTAACAAGTGACTACTATCCTCGTTCTGTCTGAGCCGCACCACAGCAAATTTTAGTTTTTCATAAAGCTTAATCTGTTGTGAATGATGTCTCTGGAAGATGCGATGGGAAAGGTTGACAGAAGACAGTTTTTTCATCCGGCGAGGTAAGGTTTTCGCTGCAGCGGATGAGAGCGAGCGCACATAGAATGGGCAGTCCCTCGCTAGCGTATCGTCTTCAATTCCTGGCTGTCGGGGCGAACCAGCTGGGGATCGGGCCGGACAACTTCCGCTTTGCGCCTGATCCAGGCTGACAGCGGCAAAGAAAGCCTCACCTACACTATGGAAACCGAACAACATCAAGAGCGCGCTTCGCGGAAGAGTCTAGTTGGCAGGGGAGAGCAACCACGCATCTCTGCACAAGTGAAGACGCAGCTCCCGGCAAACTTCCGTCTACCGCTTTATGTTATTCAGTTCTTTCGGATCAGTAAAATGCATTCAGGAAGGGCAGATCTCCAATAGTGTGTTCGTTATAAAGCAGCTGACAGGGAAATTTAAAGGGTATAGAGCGGTTATATTTAAGGTCGCTACTTAATAGGCCCCCATGACAAACGAGTCATAGTAGGACAGACTATGAAACTTGGTGGAAACATTTGTAAGGACATGCAGAAGTGAAATAACGAACAAACCGTTCAATGATACATATTCTAATTTCCAAGGGAGCAGATAACATGTGTTAATTGCGTCATGTTAACGTTCCAGGTTCCGAACGTTGCTCAGTTTGACTATCATCTTCATCCACGACCACCTGAACTGCACTATAGATTGCTCTACTGCTGCCCATGAGATCTCAAGTGGGATGCTGGCTACCTTACCCAGTATGTTCACCTTCATCTTGAAGATCACACATTGCGTCCAGAATTCTCAGCCATGGCAAGAGTAACTTCTTCAATAATTTGTGGAGTTCCAAGAGAAATTCCCAAATCGACAGTTAATTCGAAATTCCGAATGACTTTCTTCAACTCAGTTTTCCTTTAATGCATCGATACCCGCAAAGAGCGGCGGCGCTATTGCTGTTGTTTCGATAAAACAGCCATACGAGATCTGCCTTGACTGTCTGTAACAGTACGTTTCAACTCTACGTTACTGTAACAGTACCAGCGCCTAACGGCAAGTGATGACACTAACCCTACTAACAACGCAAATCCTCCGACGCACAGTTTGAAAGCTATTCCTATAAAGTTGTGTACACACAGAGAAAATAGTTTTCCATCTAAAGTAAGATAAATGTGCCTAAAAATCTGATTAAAGCTGACGGAGCGATCAAGATGTCTACCGCCTAGTGATATAGTGATATGCATTGATAATTAGGAAACTGTAGGATTCATCTCCGTGACGTCGTGTCCTACGCAAGACTTGTCCACCTGGAAGCGGGCAGTTATAGTTCCCGTACCCGCTCATTGCACGTCTACTCGCGCACATAAACACGTGCCGATGACTTAAATCACATTCCGACTTGTGAATTAGTGAAGTCATTCAGTACGCACAAATGAGAGTAAAATACATGTAGTCTTTCACAATAACAACAGTCAATTGATGCACTAGTTTTAGTATTGTGCTTTAAATATTTTGGGAACTATTAATAGCTACCTAAAATCAAAGTCGTATAACTACGCAGTAAAAACAAAATTCTGACACATGGACATGTTTTTGGAAATTCTCAAAGTATGGCCTAAATACTTTCTCGCTGTATGATTAATTAGACAGTAATTTATTTGTAATATTAATATTCAGATTACCTTCCATTAGGAACGAGGATGAGCACAACGACTGTGATATGACTTTCAAATGGTAGAGCACAGCGATCAGTCATCCTTTTCTTCCAGGTTTTATTCGACAAATCTAGATTTCGGCTAGTACCTAGCTATTATCAGTGCACCATTTCATAGTATCAATGCATGTTCTACTAAGAAAATGCCTGTTGTTCAGCCCAAAGAACAGGGGACTGACGTACTAGATCATGCATTGATTCTATGAAATGGTGCATTGATAATGGTTAGGCACTAGCCGAAATCTAGATCCGAATAAAACCTGCAAGAAAACGGCAACTGATCTCTGTACTCTATCATCTAAAAGAAATAGTAATATTTGCTTAAAGTTTCACATTTCATTCAGTAAGTTTTATTTTTATTTGCTTGGCATTGTTATTCTCGCATTCACAGTATTCCTTCTACTTCATCGCTGACGTTATTACTTAGCAACGAGTATTACAGCTTACCACTAGAGGCCTCGCCTGTCAGATTTGTAGCACAGCGCTCCTGCTCTCGGTGTGATCCTTCTCCAATGCTCTGGAGTCCTCGATCTGCCGCTAACCATTGTACGCTGGCAGAAATTCGGTAGAAATGGAGTTCAACAACGAATAATTTTAGTTCACATTTATATGAAAGTAGTGAAGGTATTAGCGACGTATAAAACGAAATAAGTCACCATTGAAAATATGATTAAAACAAAGGAAAAATAAATAAGAACAGTGATGCACCAAACAGCAAGGTTACGTCAGAAGCAGTAATTACTAATTGTAAGAAAACCCACTTAAAAGACTACAATGAAATAACTTGTGAGTTATATAATTTAAGGAGAAAAATATTTCTGTCACACTGGTTTGATAGAAAAAGTAACGATGAAGATGAGGTTTGTAAAGCTGTGTGTGAAGTGTTGTTGTTGTGGTCTTCAGCCCGAAGACTGGTTTGATACAGTTCCCCATGCTGCTCTATCCCGTGCGAGTCTCTTCATCTCTGAATAACTGCAGCAACCTACATTCTTCTGAATCTGCTTCTTCGAATATGTCCCATCAACCGATCCCTTCGTTTAGTCAAATTGTGCTGCAGATATCTTGTCTCCCCAATTTTATTCAGTACCTCCACATTAGTTACATGATCGACCCACCATACCTTCAACATTCTTCAATAGCACCACATTTCGAAAGCTTCTATTGTCTTTCTGTCTAAACTGTTTATCGTCCATGTTTCACTTCCATACATGGCTACACTTCAGAGAAATGCTCTCAGAAAATACTTTCCAAGATTTAAATGTGTATTCAGTGTTAATAAATTTCTCTTCTTCAGAAATACTTTTATTGTCTTTGCCAGTCTACATTTTATACATACTACACTTCATCCATCATTAGTTATTTTGCCACACAAATAGCAAAACACATCCACTACTTTAAGTATCTCATAATTTTAACAGCTTCACCTGATTTTATAATACGACATTCCTATATACTTGTTTTGCTTTTGTTGATTTTCATCTTATATCCTCCGTGCAAGACAATGTTCTTTCTGTTCAACTGCTCCTCCAAGTCTTTTCTGTCTCTCATAGAATGGCAATGTCACTTGCGATCCTCGAAGTTTGTATTTCTTTTCCATAAACTTCAATTACTGGTCGAAATTTTCCTTTGGTCTCTTTTACTGATTGTTCATTGTAGACATTGAATAACATCAGTGATAATCTACACCCCTGCCTCACTCCCTTGTCAAATGCTGCTTCCTTTACGTGCTCGTCGACTTTTGTAACTGGCGGCTGGTTTCTATACAAGTTGTAAATAGTCTTTCGCTCCCAATATTTTACCATTGCTGCCTTCAGAATTTCAAAGAGAGTATTTCAGTCAATATTGTCAAAAGCTTTCTCTAAGTCTAAAAATACTATAAACGTAGGTTTACCTTTCCTTCACCTATCTTCTATGAGATGTCGTAGGCTCAGTATTTCCTCGCGTGCTCTTACATTTCTCTAGAATCCAAAATCGTCTTCCCCAAAGGTCGGCTTTACCAACTATCCAATCTCCTGTAAAGATCCGTGTCAGTATTTTGCAGCCGTGATTTATTAAAGTGATAGTTTGGTAATTTTCATAACCATCAGAAACTGCTTTCTTTGGAATTGTAATTATCATATTCTTCTTGAGGTCCGAGGATATTTCGCCCGTCTCAAACATCCTGCACAGAAGAGTTTTTTCATGGCTGGCTTTCTCAAGCATAAGAGTAATTCCGACGGATTGTCATCTACTCCTGGGGCCTAGTTTCGACTTAGTTCTTCCACGTCTCTGTCAAATTCTCCTTGTAGTATGGTATCTCCCTTCTCATCTTCATCTACGTGCACTTACCTTTCTACAATATTGTCTTCAAGAACATCTCCCTTGTATAGAACCTCCATATAACCCTTCCACCATTCAACTTTCCCATGTTTGTTTACGATTTGGTTTAAATCTGAGCTCTTGATATTCATCCAGCTGCTTTTCTTTCCTTCAAAGGGCTCTTTAATGTTCCTGTTAGATGTGATCACCTTTCAGCTAGTGAAATATGCTTCTAAATATTTGCATTTGCTTTCTAGCCATTCCTGCCTAACATTTTTCCACTTCCTGTCAATCCCTTTTTTAAACTATATATTCCTTGTCGCCTGCTTCACTTATTGTAGTTTTATATTTTCTCTTTTCCTCAGTTAAATTCAGTATCCATTGTGTTATCCAAAGATTTGGCTAAGCCTTCCTTGTCTGTTTACCTATGTGATCCTATGCTTCCTTTATTATTTCATCTCTTAAACCTACCAATTTGTCTTGTACTTTGTTCCTTTTCCTTGTTCTAGTCAACGGTTGCTTAATACTCTCTGAAACTGTCAGCATCTCTGATTCTTTCAACAGGTCCCACCTTCTTAATTTCATACATTTTTCCAATTTTTTCACTTTTAGTCCACTGTTCACAACCCATAAATTGTGGTCAGAATCAACATCTGCCCCTGGAGATGTTTCACAATTTAAAATCTGTGTCCTAAATCTCTGACCTACCATTATATAATCAATCTGAAATCTTCCGGTGTCTCCAGACCTCTTCCACTTATGCAAACCTTCTTTTATGATCCTTCAACCAAGTGTTAGCAATGACTAAATTATGATAATCTTGTGGTGCTGCAGTTCTTCTTCTTATGTCTGTGCTTGCTGTGAAAACAGGACGAGGAATTCCGCCTTATGCAAGATACTTTTTTAGTTTTATTTTACCCAGACATGTTTCAGTAATTTATTGCTACCTTCAGTGGGTTATTTTTTATTTTTTTACTGTAAAATTGTTGTTACATGTTAACATTCAGCGAAATTTTTGGTACATAATATTTATAATTGTGAATGAGTAATTGTTGTAAAATAGTATACATCATTTGTTCATAGTTCACAGTGGAGATATGTATTACCGACCTGAAGCACTGTGTGTTGTTTATAACATTTTGTCAAATGTTCTACATATAGCTCAATTGGTTGAAGAGTGGATGTATGCATTAGTTTACATACCTTATATGATGCTATTCGAAATTTATATTGGTAGCTATTTTGCTACACAATCTACAACTTCTAATCTGCAACCAGCAGAACTTAATTTTTATTTTTCTGTTTACTGTGCATTTACAAACGGAAATGAGTATATATCACGTTTTGGTGTGTAACTTACGGCTTTGATGTTGTAGTGCCTACTCATATGTTGTTGGCGAAGTGAATAGGCTGATTTTGTGACCTATGGTCGCTTGACGCTGTACTTTCTCTGATTTTTCAAACCATATGCAAAGTTATCGCAGCTATTACATGTTGTTTTGGCTGTATAGTATTTATTTGTTTCATAACGTATTCGGCTGGGTGAGGTGCGCGACTTTCAAGCGTATTTGGCGTTTGTGGTGTTTGTTTTATCTCTCTCTCTCTCTCTGTGTGTGTGTGTGTGTGTGTGTGCGTGTGTGTGTGTGTGTGTGTGTGTGTGTGTGTGTGGTTTCTGGACTGGGCCGATAGAGAGAGAGAGAGAATCGGTGCTTTATTCTCATGAGTAGTTTTGGTGTGTGTGTTATTTGTATCGTTCTTCAATTGTGACAAAGTGTGTTTCATTGCACAGTGGTGGGTTTTTATTTCTTTGGGCTGTTGATTTCTGGATGTGATATTTTTTTTCAATAGCTAATTTTTGGTATACGCTGCTACTAGTTTTAAGGATGCGTGAGCCAGTTCCAATGTTCGTTGGGTGGTGATTGTTTGCTATCAGGTGGTTTGTGAATGTTGAGTGTGAACTATTGCTCTTCTGAGCTCTGAGATATTCTTTATACCTGGTTCTGAGATTCCTGCATGTTTGACCCACATATAGAAATTGATAGCAGTAGCAAGTAAGTTGATATATACCAGACTGGTTGTATTTGTCAGTGTGGTGGTATTTCTTCCAAGTCTGTTTTCTATTGTGTTGTTGGTTCTGTATGCTATGCTGACTCCTTGTTTCTTTAGTATAATACCCACCCTGTGTGTGACTTCGTTGTTGAAAGCCATTATGTGCCATTTGTTGCTTACTGTCTGCTGATTTGTTGTGTGTTGTTTTGTGTTTGTTTGTGTGTTTGTATCATGGTTATGTGTTGTTTGTTTTTGTATTTTGTGGTTTATTTTGTCTACTCTCTTTGCATCATATCCATTCTCCTGTGCAGTCTGTATGGTTGTGTTCAGTTCTTGTGTGTAATAATGTTCCATGTTCGTTCATAGGTATTTTGTTTAGCTTGTGTAGTAAACATCTGAAGCTGGCTGCTTTGTGAGTTATGGGATGATTGCATTGGCTATGAATAATGGTGGTGGTGACTGTCGGTTTTTGTAGATTGTGAATTCATGATAATTGTTTCTCTTGTATATGGTGTGATCTAAGAAATGAAGTTTTTCATCTGTTTGTGTTTCAATGGTGAACTGTATTTGTTGATGGATGGAGTTGATGTTGTCATGATGTTCATTAATGCATGGCTGTGGTTCATCTATTAAGCAAATTATGTCATCTACATAGCTGTACCAATATATTATTTGTACTGTTTTGGTATTACTTTTTTATCAAAGATTTGATTTGCTATTTGATTGAGAAAAATGTCAGCTAAGAGGCTACTAACTGGGGATCCCATGGGCAGTCCATCTTGTTGAGAGTAAAATTTGTTGTTGAACATGAAGTACTTTCGATCTGTGATTAGCCTGAGTTTGGATGATATTTCTTGTACATTTGTTGTGGGTATGTTTCCTTGTCGTTAGAGGTTTCTTTCTATGAAGTTTATGGTTTCTTCTGTTGGGATGTGTATGTACATGGAAATTATGTCAAATGAAATTAATGTTGGTGTGTCTGGTATGTTTTCATTTCGTTTTCTTTCTATTAAGTCACTTGAGTTATTTAGAGTTCTGTTTTCAGTGTATTTATATAATGTCTGTAGCAGAGTGTGTGTGTGTTTAGCTAAGTAGTATGTTGGTGCTCTGGTAAAATTTATCAATGGACTTACACGTATTCCAGGTTTGAGACTTTTAGGCAATGATTTTAGGGTGGGGATGCCATGGGATATTTCCATAAGATTCTTTTCATCTGTGTTCCTCTGAAAACTGTTTCTATGTTTTCTGTAAGTTACTTTGGTGTCAGTTTCTTGGATAATTTCTTAATTCTGTAATATTGTTTCTTTGGATAAATTCTAGTGTTTTGTCAATGTATTTCTGTTTGTTTATGATTACTTACATTAAGGCTTTTGCAAAACTCTACTGGGTGGCTTCCTATTTCATTCCTTTCTTTCAATTCACATTCATCTACCATTCTTCTTTTACTTCTTTTTCGTACTATTGAATTCCATTAAATTTTCGTCTCCCTTTACTATCTGAATTTTTTTCTTTCATCTCGTCATACATTCCTTCAGTCTCTTCATTAGTGCACCTAATTGGCATATAAAATTGTACTACTGTGGAGGTGTTGGCTTCATGTCTGTCTTGACTATAATAATGAGGTCACTATGCTGTTCATAGTAGCCTACCAGCATTCCAATTTCTTTATTCATTATCAATTCTATGCATTTCCTACCCCAATTCGATTTTATATTTACAAGCCTGTATTCATCTGACCAGATGTTCTGTTCCTCCTGCAACCAAATTTCACTAATTCAAACTATATAACTTAATTAATGGATTTAACAATCCTAGCTTTGATCTGTAGAATGCCTGGTTTGTTTCTCCTGATGATGGCATTCGGTCACGGTGGCCATGCGGTTCTGGCGCTGCAGTCCGGTACCGCAGGACTGTTACGGTCGCAGGTTCGAATCCTGCCTCAGGCATGGGTGTGTGTCATGTCCTTAGGTTATTTAGGTTTAAATAGTTCTAAGTTCTAAGGGACTTATGACCTAAGATGTTGAGTCCCATAGTGCTCAGAGCCATTTGAACCATTTTTTGATGATGGCATCTCCGTGAGTATGTTGTATGGTGTATGTTAACTGGGAGCATAGATACAATGGAGAGGCTCCATCCCCACAGCAGCCACAGTGGTCCACAACCCCAAGATGATTGCCACAGTCCACTTCACCCCTCTGCTACCCCACACCGAACCCAGGGTTATTGTGCAGTTCAGCCCCCCGGTGGAACCCCCAGGGAATGTATCACACCAGATGAGTGTAACTTCTATGTTTTATGGTAGAGTAATGGTGGTGTACGCATATGTGGACAACTTGTTTGCACAACTATCACCAACACAGTGTAGCTGAGGCAGAATACAGGGAACCCGCCCGCATTCGACGAGGCAGGTGGAAAACTGCCTAAAAACCATCCAAAGATGGGCTGGCTCCCCATACCTCGACACAAGTCAGCCGGGCCGATTCGTGCCAGGGACCAGTCACTCCTTCCTGCTCCAGAAAGCTGTGCATTATACCACTTGGCTAACCAGGCGGGTGCTCCTCCTGAGTAGTCCATGACCAGAGATCTGAAAGGGGGACTACTTAACCTCGGGGATAGTTTACCTAAAAGGACACCATTATAATTTAACCATACCTTAGAGCAGCATGCCCTCGAGAAGAATTATGGATGTAGTTTTCCCTAGCTTTCAGTTGTTTGCAACACCAGCACATCCAGACCATTTAGGTTGACACTAGAAGTTCAGAGCAGTCAATCTCCACACTGTTGTCTCTGCAACTATTAAAAAGGCTGCTGTCACTCTTCAAGATCCACATGTTAGTCTGGCCTCTCGACAGATACCCCTCCAATTTGTTTGCACCTAAGTTATGGCAGTCGGCATCCCTTAGGCATGCAAGCAACATTGCTGATGTCAAGGTCTATGGTTCATCTGTATGACAATGAAGATAATTTAATTAGTACTGAAGAGGTAACTATTAGTGCATTAACTATGATTGACATAGGTGTGGTATTTGTTAGTGAGCTTCCTGATATAGCGAGCTTCCTGATATAGTGATAATGAATGTGAAGTGCAAAACGACTGTAGTGAAGCAGTAGGTGATGATGTACATAAGTTACATGTAATAATACATGTGATTAATAAAAACTAAAATGTGTATGAATGAATAAGGTTGAATATCCAATTGTTGGCTTTTATATATACAAAACTTATGCTATTTGTAATATACTAATTAAAAGGTTCAAATGGCTCTGAGCACTATGGGACTCAACTGCTGAGGTCATTAGTCCCCTAGAACTTAGAACTAGTTAAACCTAACTAACCTAAGGACATCACAAACATCCATGCCCGAGGCAGGATTCGAACCTGCGACCGTAGCGGTCTTGCGGTTCCAGACTGCAGCGCCTTTAACCGCACGGCAACTTCGGCCGGCTAATTCAAAGGCAACTAAATGAGATTGAAATCAGTGATTTAGTGAAAAATGTATTTGGAGACTAACGATACTGGTAGATAAGCTACCCCTTTTAGGGCTATGTATTTTTTCTCTGAAATTGACGATGAAATTACTTTTTTAAGGGAAAAGGTTCCCCTTTTTCTCATATGCAGAGTTTTGAATCTGAGATAAAAATGTCAAAAACATGAATAATATGTTTGTGCACAAAGTAAAGTATGTGGGTACATTTCCAGGGGTTATTGAAAGGAGGGAAATGTTTGTGAAATTTTGGTTGTTGTTGTGGAAAGGAGAGTTTTTCAAGGTTTAGTGTTGCCTTGCAGTCCAACTCTAAAAAAGTTTAAAAATAATGTTTCATGTTTGCTAAGTAATTCGAAAAGAATAGCATATACTTGGAGTAAAAGTCGTATTGAACCTACCTGAGAAGAGAGGGATGGCATCTCTCTGTGGTGGATATGCCAAAATGGAGGTTGGTTCCTCAACAGGTGGGTGATGGCATTCTTCCTTTCTTCTTCTTCTTCTTCTATTATTCTGTCTACTAATATGTAAATGCAAGCAATTCTCTTCTACTAATCTTAGGTAACTGATTTGATCAATTTAAATTGTTAGATTGATAAGCAGTAACAAAACATGTTTCGTTTTAGGATCTGAAATATTATTTTGAGAAATGATAAAATGGAAGAGATGAAGTCTACAAAGGGCTTATTCTGAATTTTCTACTAAAATGTTAAATGCAGCAAATATTTCTCAGAAAAATTGGGGGTAATGACAATATGTAATTGAAGGAGTAATTACTTACAGAATCTTGTAAACCCCTGAATTATAACACACATGAGGAAATATGTTGGCAGTTCAAAAGATGTGTAAAGTAATGTGTGCTATCTGAGAATGAACTATAATTGTTGCTGTAAAAATGTTTTTGTGCAAAGAGTTCTTGAATAAGGGCTGACCGTTCAGATCTGAGTATTGTGGAGTGGTATATTAATAGTGAGTTATCAGTTGTGTCAAGTAAGATATTGCTTATCAAACAAAGATTATGAAGTGTAGCATTAGAGTGTTTTGTGAGGTAATTTCAGCACTCATGAAGGAAAAGCAGTTGGTTAGTTATTAATAATGATCATTTTGAATTTTATGAGGTATAATGAAAATTTTAATTATTATGAATTGAAGTTATGTGTATGCTGGTAATGAGGAGTGTGACATCAATAAATAATGAAAAACACTGAGAAATAATGTGAGATAATGGTTAGGGAATATGTTACAGACTTCTGTCTTTGTTGTAGTTAAACTTTTAGATTGAATGCAGTAAAAAGAAGCTGAGGAAAGTAATATGTCAGTAATGCAACAGAAACATGTAAAATATGGTAGCAAGAGACAGCTACATAATGCAGGGCAACCAATTGGTTTTCTTACACAAAGTTAGAAGCACTAAAGTGAAGAATGGCTGATACTTTGGCACATGTACAGTATCGGTTTTTAAGCAAGTGAAGTGGATTAAGGAATATTTTATATCTAATGAAATTTTGCATACAGCTGTGAGGTAATTTTTTTTAAATATGTTCTTACATCCTTCTTATGTCAAAGGTGTTATTAATAATTTTTCTGCATTAGTACTTCTGCGTAGAAATGTGTTTTGGTAACAACTCTGTAACAGTCAATTTTTAGAAAAAAAAGAAGTTCGGTATAAAAGAAAGCATAGAAGCCAAAACGTATTAAGAATGCTATATTATAAATCCATGGTGAAGCAATTTGTTTCAAAAGGTCATTTCTGTCGAATACAATATAGTAAAGTAATCTTACTATATTATTGGTAATGATATTTTAAGTTCAAATTCGATGTATATTTTCTCAGGACAAGTTAGTGGTATTTCTTTAAACTCTTTTTATTATTACATATAAAATGTGATGATTTATGTAGAGGACCATTTTTTTTTTTTTTTGCTTGGCTAAGGATACTTAAAAAGGGGGCACCATGAGTAGTGATTTGTGAAATTCCATTTATATATAAACAGTACCAAAATCGGAAAGAAAATATATATGGATGCTCGTAAACAGTGACAAAATCTGAAGGAAATTAGTTTTTAGAATTTAGTTCAAATACTTCTTATCGCGAAATTTAGGATGGTATGACAAACTGAATATATGTTTTGATATTGGTATGACATTCTTAAATTTATCTTCTTATGCTCTTAGTTGGTCTAATATAAGAAGCTGATTAGGGAAGGTTTTGTCTCTTCCTTGTATGCAACCACAAGGTGACACTTGTGCCGTGGACTGGGACTCAAAAAGTGTTTTACATGAAGCAAAAGGCAGACAGTGAATTAAGGAGTGCAAAAATGGATAACACATCTGTTTGCTAATGTACTAAAAATGCAATGTTGTTGCAAATGTTTCAAATTTTTCACAGGTAACTTTTGATAATACAGTAAATAAGTCAATGAAAATTTAATTTTGTAAATTGCTTCTGTATAAAATTTAAAATGACCAGGTACTTCCAATATTCTAGCGCGAGGCCGACGCTCGCCCAATTTCAGTCAGTCTATGTTTCGACTTAATTTGGGTCCAGAAAAATATGCAGAGCATCCCGTATTTGAGTTTATCAGCCTCAGGAACCGTCATATTGCAATATAACGTGTGAAATAACTGTACATTGTGAGCAGCACCTGTTGTAATTCGACTGAAGCTCTTCGAGTGTATGTACAATTATTGCCTTGTATGTTGTGGGAAGGTTATTAATATTTCGTGTACCAGTAAGTTACTTTAGAACTATTTTTATGGTGGTTAATGAACTTCTACGGCCACTGTCACCAAGGATTACTGTTAAGACCAATAGAAAACGTAACATTTAATGTCCATGTGTGATTCGCAACTGTCCATTTCTCTTACTTACTTATTACAAATTTACTTATTACAAATATTTAAACTGTGTAAGATCTGGTCATCATCTACATGAAATCAATGACATAAATAAAAATAAGAAGAAATTTGCTTTAGGAAACTGTCAAGCAAATTTTTGTCACTTCATTTAGTTTGACAAAGAATCCTGTTCCAGAAGGATTCAGTTGGTGAACCAGCGTGTGTGTGCAGGTACTTCTACAGGTAGGTGTCGAAACGTGACTTGTTGAAAGCGGAGCACAAAAGATATTTAATTAGGAGAGAAGCCTTCTAAACACAAACTTTCAGGTCTTTGTGGTCCACAGCGAGTAGCTGGTACGTTTGCATAAGACGGACTTTAAGCAAAATTATTTAACTTGTGAGGTTTGATTTGTTTCCTCAGGGAGGTGGCAGTGGCATGTGGCTCTAGTTTCTGTAATATACTCGTAATTTGTAAAGTTTCAAAGCACTGCCTCTGTGTTTGATATATGTGTATCCACTCTAGACTATGTGTTATTTCAATTATATTTTCGCATTTCCTACCTAAAGGTATTTAAATGTTAATAGTTCCTTTATTTAAAATTGTCAGATTTTCATAAATATTTATGTAGAGCTGGTAAAAGGTTGGGGTTTCCATGCCATGTATGTATTCTGAAGTTGTTCGTTTCCTTACTTTCATTATTGCATAACGGTTATTTATTTGCGTGTTTAGTGAGAACCGCCTTTTAAATGTTGTCGTTGCCATGTACAACCATCTTACTGAGAGAAATTGTGAAGCTTGTCAGGCGGAGCGCGCGTCGAGTCCTGGTGATAGGGATCGGGTCCTGACAGTAAACGGCCTGTATTAGAACGCGTTATTATAAATTCTTTGAGTGCTGGTGAGGCACTAGAATAACTTCTTATATTTATTGTTAAGCTACATGAGAATAAACTCATGCCGATTTTGTAGTTTTGGTGCGGTACTGGCTTCAAAAAATAACTCAATAAATAAATAAAAATGAAAATAAAAATAAAATAAAATAATTGGTTTCATTGAAATATTGCTCTATAACATCCACTGCCAACTTCTCACTCTCAACCGTTCACGAATCGTACTTTACAATCGAGTCACAATTATATGGTACTATACGCCTAACGACCAATACTTACTTTCACAATCTTAGCAGCAATATTTTCATTTCTGTTGCTAATTATAATGAAAACGAGAATTCTTTCATTTTGCATGTGTTTTAGAAAATGCTATCTTTGGTAGATAATGAAAGTCACTTCGGAGTTGGCGACAAGTGGAGAGGTCCGCGGAATGCTGCGCAGCAGAGAGGCTACGTTAATGATCCAGTCAGTCAGGACAGAGAACAGTGGCGCGTTCTTCAAGAGGAGAGATTGGCTCTCGCTCGTCTCGAGAAGTCTTAATTCAGCTCTAATAGTATGCAGGCCTATGCTTTTACAATTGTGTGGTAATTTGCTCTTCATGTTGTGAAAAATCTGAGAGCAGTCGTTAACAACTCTCTGAATGTTCTGAGAATTTTAAAGAATTTTGTTAACTTTCTTTCGATGGTCTAAGGAATTCTACGTGACGTTCAGTGCTGTCGCCCTTACACAATTTCAGATGACTGAATATAGGAGAACTGTGCAGTACTGAGTTAGGATACAAAACTGATAAACATGGTGCGAATTTCTGAACTGTTTATGGACTGGTCAAATTGTCCGTTAATTGGATAGCAGATCGCGAGACCACACTTACCCAGGCTGCTAGTTGGAGAGAATATGTAACAAGAATATGCCACACAAGTGAACATAATAGTACAAACAATGAGCAAATATGCACTTTTTACGTCAAGAACTGGTGAGTACCGTTAAAATGAGAATATGACACAGGCATTTTTCACAACTTGTTTTATTTAGTAGCCTTAGTCTGACCTGTTGAAATGACCTTTCTTTCAAGCAGGAAACAGAACTTCTTGGTGGAAATTAAAAAAAGAACCACTTGTTTCACTGGGTTTTGAAAGTTCAATCCCTACAGTGAGGTATGGAGTGGGGTGGAAGGTTTTTTGTTAAATGTGTCGTTAATAAAGAAATTTTGAATGTATAATTACGAGAACTGGTATTTGGTTTCTCAGTCAAAAAATTTAAAAGACATATTTTAGAAATTTTGGAAATTATACATATAATGGGGATAAATATTTGGTGTAAGTTTTTTTAATGAAACATTATTAAAGAATTCTGAAAACAATTTTAAAGCTACATTTATAAAATTCGGTACTTGATATCTCAGAAATAAAAGAAGTGTTTCTGTGCCTTTGAAAATTCAACACCTAAGGGGGTGGAATAGGGAGTGATAAGTTTTATGAAAAATATTACACTAAAAAAGCATAAACGCTTGTTGGTCATAAGCATTTTTTGGAAAGACCATGTTTATATGGTCTTAATTAATGTCAAAGGCGTAGAAGAGTTTGCAGTTAGTGTTTAAATCAAAGAAACCTATTTACCTATCATCACGATAAATTTTCTTTGTCAAAATTGCACAGAAAATTTGTAATTACTATGGAAGATAATCATTAGTGAGGACAAAATAGATACCATGCTTAGTTGCGATTCTACACACGAGAATACTCGTTTGAGATGAGAGACGTCAGAGTGGAACTAACAACTACAGAAAAACTTTTGCACCTTGTTTCTTTCTTTCCTTTACCTGTTAAATGAAATGAAAGTAACCTGCTGGTTCATTTCAACTGCGCAAAGACTGGCAGTCTTGCAAAGGATGATAAATTTTTTTATTCTGTGTAGATTTACATAAGTGTAATGGCTGTAGCAACATATAAATTCTATTTTAAAAAATCATAAACTTTTAATCACACCATCTACAATAGCAAAACAACGGGCGCTAATCCTATTTGAAAGAATAATAAACACTTGGTTATTCACTGATGGCAAGTTAATTACTTTTGATGCTGCAGATAAGCTACATATTGCTCTCCCAACGCTAAACTTAAAGTGCTCAGTGCAGAATATGAATTCATTTGAGTAGTTGAACATATAACAGCCACAAACGTCTGTTATGACTAGACAAGAAGTGATAAGTTTCAAGCATCGTGGAAATTATGCCTGTCTATGTATACAAAAAAACTCTGGAATTAAATATTTCCTACAATACTAGAATCAAAATGGGAAAGTACTTGTTAAATTTCTTGGCACTATTTTACAAAATTATTTAGCCACAACTAATTTAATTAACATCATAAATTTCTAAGGGATTCTGTATGACCAGAATATTACAAGCAATATTAGATGAAAGAATTTGTCTTGTTGTCTACTATTCTCTTTCACATTCTCGTGTCACATATTTTACAGTCATGTGAGGAAATGATGACAAATTTGCATGGTTATTTACACCTCACAAAAAAAAAATCAGGCTCATGTGCAAAATCCTTGCTAGAACAGCTGGTAATAGAGATTTATTTATTAGGCTTTATTTTGCAACCCCGCCACACATACACACACACACACACACACACACACACACACACATATATATATATATATATATATATATATATATATATATATTTGTGTCTCACATACTTGAAGGAAAACTTGTAGTATTGGTCTACTCTAAATTCTGATATCCATTGTTATAATACACAATGTTGTGATGACATCAAGAAAGGCTTTTTTTATTTTAAGTCTCTAAGCAGCTTTAAATTCACATCCGTTAGGTTATTTAATATACTACCAGTCTCGAATGTGTATTTATTGTCTACTTTGCGTATATATTTATTAACGTTAGTTATACGAGTTTTTCAGTCATGTAATTTTTGCTTTGTTTTCTTTTCTTTGAAATAAAATCAATTCAGCTACTTCGTTGCTTAAAAATCTTCCGATTCCACACAGCAGACTAAATGGGCCACTGTGTTATCGATCAGCACCTTATATAACATCAGGGCGCTATCAGTACACTTCCCATGGTCGTGGCCTCGATGCTCAGCGGTCCACCGCTCGAACACAATTCCCGTCTCAGATAGGCCGTGGGAACACCGCTACCAGTTACACACCGCCACCTCGCAGGTTCGATTCTCGGGACGTCGCAGCAGCTGCAGTTATCCGCACACAACAGACCTAGGCTGTGTCACACTCATCATAATACCCCCCCCCCCCCCCCAAAAGGAAATATTACGGTATTATTACACAGCTGTCAGACCAGGTTCTGCTTATGCATTTGAAAACACGATATTGATGGGAGACCCCTAACGAAATTTGTCGGAAAACAAGAATGTTTTTTTATAAGTACAGTGCGAAAACAGAACTTCAATTTCAGAAAACATTAGAGATCTATCGAGTCATCGCAGAATTACAGAAACTGTACGGAAATCGCAGTTACTGTTTTAGATTAACTATATAGAATTGATAAGCACATGCTCCATAATGATATAGGTTAATGCCTTTCTGTTAGCAAACAACATTTGTCTGATACTTTTCTTATTTTCTATTTCTGGGTAAAAGGTTATCTGCTGTGATAAAGAGAAATGGAACACTATATCTGTGCTATTACTTTCTAGCGTGATAGTGAGCATGTGTAGGCCAAAATGGGAGAAACTGATGAAAACATAAATGCCTACCACAGAAATAATTCTGCTAAATCAACAGCCACCCACGTAACGGACACTAGCGCTATATACCGAGTGATCAAAAAGTTCGTATAAATTTGAAAACTAAATAAATCACCGAATAATGTAGATAGAGAGGTACAAATTGACACACATGCTTGTAATGACATGGGGTTTTACGAGAACCAGAAAAATACAAAAGTTCAAAAAATGTCAGACAGATGGCGGTTCATACGATCAGAATAGCAAAAAGTAGCATAACAAAGTAAGACAAAGCAAAGCTGATGTTCTTTACAGGAAATGCTCAATATGTCCACCATCTTTCCTCAACAATAGCTGTAGTCGAGGAATAACGTTGTGAACAGCACTGTAAAGCATGTCCGGAGTTATGGTGAGGCATTGGTGTCGGATGTTGTCTTTCAGCATCCCTAGAAATGTCGATCGATCACGATACACTTGCGATTTCAGCCACTAATCGCGCAGACTGAGATATCGGGACTTCGGAGGCCAAGCATGGCGAAAGTGACGGCTGAGCACACGTTCTTCACCAAACGACGCGCGCAAGAGATCTTTCACGCGTCTAGCAATATGGGGTGGAGTGCCATCCTGCATAAACATCGTACGTTCCACCAGGTGTTTATCGGCCAGGCTGGGGATGATGCGATTCTGTAACATATCGGGTACCTCTCACCCATCACGATAGAAGTTACAAAACCAGAATCACGCATTTCCTCGAAGAAAAAAGGCCCTATAACGGTAGGTGTGGTAAATCCAACCCATACCGTGACTTTCTCGTTGTGCAATGGAGTTTCCATGACAGTTCTAGGATTTTCGGTAGCCCAAATTCCGCACTTGTGGGCGTTGACAGACCCTCGGAGCGTGAAATGAGCTTCGTCGGTTCACAACACGTTACTCAACCAATCGTCATCTTCCGCTATCTTTTGAAACGCCCACACCGAAAATACCCTCCGCTTCTCTAAATCGCCAGGTAACAGTTCATGATGCTGATGGATTTTGTATGGATAGCATCGGAGGGTATGCCTCAGTGCCAACCAAACAGTAATGTAAGGAATGCCGGTGCGACGTGCGACTGCACGAGCGCTGACTTCCCTGTGCGTAGACGAACCCGCTACAGTCTCCATTTCTTCCTGAACTGTCTCAGCAGCATTACGCCTTGTGCTCAGTCGGCCACTACGGGGTCTATCGTCTAAACAACCCGTGGCTTCGACCTTCGAAATCATTCTCGCCACAGCTGCATTGGTCAACGGACCTTTGCCCGTTCGAATCCTCTTCCTATGGCGATAGGATTGTAACGCTGAACTAGCAAATTCCCCATTCTGATAATACAGCTTAACTAAAAGCGCCTTTTCAGATAACGTCAGCATGCTGCGACTGCTGGCGCATCTGATTCTCTCTCTCATTACAGCTCCTTTTATACAAGATTGTCATGCGCAGTCACTGACGTTTTGCTGTCCAGCGCCATGTGTCGGATATTTTGTGAACTTGTTTTTTTTTTGGTTGTAATAAAACCCCGTGTCATTCCAAGCATGTGTGTTAATTTTTACCTCTCTATCTACATTACTCCGTGGTTTATTAAGTTTTCAAATTTATACTGACTTTTTGATCACCTGGTATAAACTTAAAACTAAATAATCCAGTAAATACTTAATAATTATACTGTACAACATACGCAATGACATAAATATTGTTGTACAAAAAACTATGTGTCCTTAGTGTAGAAAATAGATTATATCTTAGCAATTACGAGTTGTTTGAAGACAAACAAATGCGAACGTCTGAAGTGATGGTGCTGTGCTCGTTCTCGTGCACTGTCTACCAGATACGTATGTATCCAGCAAAAATGTAAGTAAAGACATCCCTGAGATTATCTGAACACACAGTCCACTTAATTTTGCATACTTGAATAAATCAGTATTTCTGAAGGGGCACAATTTTTTTTACATACCCTGTCTGGCGCAGCTATCAGATAGATCGCATCACAAATGAAAGTAATCTAAAACTAGAAGTTAATGCACATGTATCTTAAAATTCAGCAGGCTGCAGAGATTCGCGGCAATAAATGCAGTCAAATAAAAGTGACTGGAGATTAAAATCGTTTATATAAATCTTATTAACTTCACCTAACAACTTGACCTCTGTTTCGGATGCCGTGAATGTGTTAACAGTGTTTTGAAAGTATACGAGTGATCTGATGCAATCATTAAGAAGCTGGGTTAACAGGTTTATCGTGGTTTCCGTAAATCGATTACGTCGGATGAACGAATGTAAACAAGTCACTAATACCAGCAGTAGAAGTACGCATTTTAGACCCACAACATGGCTTCAGAAAAGATAGATTATTTTATGACTGTTTGTTTACTCTGACACAAGCAGCTGAGAAAAGAACCCGCTTATATCTCTATCAATTATGAAAAGACGTTTGACAAGATAAAAATGAAAATAATACGGGAATCATTAAAGGAAGTAGGAGTCCCAGCACATCTGATTACGGCAATTCATTCATTATACAAACATAATGAAATAGGGATCCGTACTGTAAGGAATGGTATACCAGCTGTCAGTATCAATCAAGGGGCTGGACAAGGCTGCACGCTGTCCATCACACTTTTCAATGTTTGTATTGACAAGGTGATTCATGAACTGTTGACTATATGAAACGATATAATAACAAGTCATAATTTGAAGTTCATGACGCTGCTGTTTTCTAATGATCAGCTTACAAGAGGAGACTCTGAAGAAAAGTTTCAAATTACTGTACATAAACTGAGAAAATAGCTGTTAAATATGCAATGAAGAAACAAAAGTTATGTCATTTCAAAGACTGGAAGTTGTTGTAGATGGATAAATTATTGAACAAATAACACAGTTTAAATACATTGAGTGAAGTTTTAAATTTTGCAAATCAGATGAAGTATAATTAACACTGGCCAGCTACTGAAATATTTGTGGAACCATACAATGTATCTTAAAACATAAAATAAGAAAAGTAACATTAATTTAACTCATGAAAGTAATAGCCTTGCACTTGTTACTGCTGTAGAGTAGCGAATCTTGGACCGTAACATCTGATCAGTTAAGACGAACTGAATCGACAGAGGTAAGATTCGTCTGCTTCGTAGTAGGATATTCATTACTGAATTAAATGTGGAACCCTTTGAAAGTATAGCCGAAAAATAGAGACTGAACTAGGAAGACTATGTCCAGCCTAACAAAAGGATAACTACAGCTACCGTATTATTTAAGCCATTACACTTGGTGTCCGATCGCACTAGCCCTCCGATTCTCCCCGTACTTTTATTTATTTATTTATTTACTTTTTGTCCTCTAACACAGAAATATCGTTCTCAAGCAGTTGTGCTGCAAACATTGCCTTTCTCATAGCCGAAATAGAATGAGTATGCAGAGATTCTGTGGGGCATATTAGCAGCTTCGTCGTAATACAACGTCGCACAATCTGTCTTCTCGGCGGCTCTTGATGAGGACTGGTAGCAAAGTGCTGAAACGTTGCATCAGGAAGAAAAAGGTTTTCAAATGAAAATGAGGGAAAACTTATTCAGAGAAAGTGACCGGAATGTCTATGTTCACACAAATTATTTACATACCCGGAGTGTGGGCCCTGACATTCGGTAGCTAACAGGACAATAAACTCTCAGAGAATTGGTAGCAGGCGCTTGAGATGTTCGTACAGGGGGTCAGACTTTCTCCGCTCAGGGCGAGGAGAAACACAGTGCGGGCCGCGATTTGGTGTCCGTGGAGGCCGGCACAAGAAAGCCGAGCTTTTAAAACAAGCGCAACTTGCTGGGCCTCGCCCGCCTTTGGCCCGGACCCCTGGGACTGCTTCCCAATCCTACTCCGGCGGCCGGTTTGCCCGTGCGCTCCACTACAGTGGTGCTTCACCGGCTGAGAATACGGCATACACCCTCGGCGACTGAGACACGCACTTGTTACTAAATTTGTCTCCTTTTTAACTTCTTCCTGTCGGTTTTGTTGCAACTGCCGAAACAGCAAATACCATATTTCATCAGAAAATAGCAATCATCAATGGTTATTTTGATTACCACCGAAATACTCCTTACCACCAGTTTTACATGCATAAATCCGCTCTTGTTAAAGGTCATGAGCAATGGAAGACCAGGCTGTAATTGACCATACTCCTAGTTTCAATGCCTACAGCCGCATCTTCAGGCGCAGCTTATACAGCTAAGAATTGAAATACAATTATAAGCTGTACTGCAGTTCCGTTAGAGCTACTGATGGCCTTGGGAGAGCCAGCCATTACAAAACTCCTCCACCTGGTGAGCAAGATGTATGAAAGTGATATACCGGAAGATTGTATTTTCAGTAACAAAAAAAAAAAAAAAAAAAAAAAAAAAAAAAGGAAGCAAGCACTGACAGGTGGACAGGTGTGAAAATGAGCGAACTACACTACTGATGATTAAAATTGCTACACCAAGAAGAAATGCAGATGATAAACGGGTATTCATCAACGGCACTTCATACCATCACGCCGGGTGATACGCCACTATGGCGATGACAAACGCACGCTTCGAATGTGCGTTCACCGCGATGTCGCCAAACACGGATGCAACCATCATGATGCTGTAAACAGAACCTGGATTCATCCGAAAAAATGACGTTTTGCCATTCGTGCACCCAGGTTCGTCCTTGAGTACACCATAGCAGGCGCTCCTGTCTGTGATACAGCGTTTTGCCATTCGTGCACCCAGGTTCGTCCTTGAGTACACCATCGCAGGCGCTCCTGTCTGTGATACAGCGTCAACAGTAACCACAGCCATGGTCTCCGAGCTGATAATCCATGGTGCTGCGAACGTCGTCGAACTGTTCGTGCAGATGGTTGTTGTGTTGCAAAAGTCCCCATCTGTTGACTCAAGCATCGAGACGTCGCTGCACGATCCGTTACAGCCATGCGGATAAGATGCCTGTCATCTTGACTGCTAGTGATACGAGGCCGTTGGGATCCAGCACGGCGTTCCGTATTACCCTCCTGAACCCACCGATTCCATATTCTGCTAACAGTCATTGGATCTCGACCAACGCTAGCAGCAATGTCGCGATACGATAAACCGCAATCGCGATAGGCTACAATCAGACCTTTATCAAAGTCGGAAACTTGATGGTATCCGTTTCTCCTCCTTACACGAGGCATCACAACAACGTTTCACCTGGCACCTCCGGTCAACCGCTGTTTGCGTTTGAGAAATTGGTTGGAAACTTTCCTCATGTCAGCACGTTGTAAGTATCGGCACCGGCGCCAACCTTGTGTGGATGCTCTGAAAAGCTAATCATTTGCATATCACAGCAGCTTCTTCCTGTCGGTTAAATCTCGCATCTATAGCACGTCATTTTCGCGGTGTGGCAATTTTAATGGCCAGTAGGGTATCTGTTTCATAAGACACAGTTGCAAAATACTAACACGAATTCTTTACAGAGGAATGGAAAAAACTGGTAGAAGCCGACCTCGGGGATGATTGGTTTTGATTCCGGATAAATGTAGGATCAGGCGAGGCAATACTGACCCTAAGACTTCTCGTAGAAGATAGATTAAGGAAAAATTAACCTATGTTCATAGCATTTGTAGACTTAGAGAAAGCTTTTGACGATGTTGACTGCAATACTCTCTTTGAGGTGACCGTGGCAAAACACAGGGAGCGAAAAGCCATTTACAATTTGTACAGGAACCAGACGGCAGTTGTAAGAGTTGATGGGGACGAGTGGGAAGCGGCGGTTGAGAAGGGAGTGAGACAGCGTTTTAGCCTACTCCCAGTGGTATTCAATCTGTGTATTGATAAAGCAGTAAGGAAACAAAAAAAAATAAAAATGGAGTAGGAATTAAAATTCATGGAGAAGAAATAAAAACTTTGAGGTCTGCGACGACATTGAAATTTTGTCAGAGACAGGAAAGGACTTGGAAGAGCAGTTGATTGGAATGGTCGGTGTCTTGAAAGGAAGACATAAGAAGAACATCAACAAAAGCAAAACTAGGTTAATGTATGTAGTCGAATTAACGCAGGTGATGCTGAGGGAATTACATTAGGAAATGAGACAATTAAAATAGTAGGTGAGTGTTGTCATCTGGAAAGCAAAATAACTGATGATGGTCGAAGTAGGGAGGTTATCAGATGTAGACTGGTAATGCCAAGAAATGTGTTTCTCCAAGAAGACATTTGTTAACACTGAGTATATAGTTTAGTTCCAGAAAGTCCTTTCTGAAAGTATTTCTATGGAGCTTAGCCATGTATGTAAGTGAAACATGGACGATAAACCGTTTAGACAAGAAGAGAATACAAGCTTTTGCGATTTGCTGCAACTGATGAATGCTGATGATTAGATGGTTAGATCACGTAACTAATGAGGAGGTGCTGAACTGAAATTAGAAAGAGAAATTTGTAATACAACCTGACTACAAGAAGGAATCGGTCGGCATCGCACATCCTGAGGCATTAAAGAGTCGCCAGTTTAGTACTGGAGGGTAGCGTGGGGGTTAAAAAATGTAGAGGGACACTAAGAGATGAATATAGCAAGCAGATTCAGAAGGGTGTAGGGTGCAGTACTTACTCGGAGATGAAGAGGCTTCCACAGGATACAGTAGCATGGTGAGCTGCATAAAACCTTTCTGTGGACTGCAGCCCACAGTAACAACAACAAAAACTACTACTACTACTACTGCAGTTTCGTAGTGTTATATAAAACATATTTGACAACCTACTCGCAAAAATTATTACATTACTCGTTCAAGGGGAACTCGACGTTCTTACTCAAGGTGTTGCCATTCAGAAATCATTGTCAATATTTTAAAAAGTTTGATGAATACTTGGGAAGGTGCTCAATGTAATATCCTCTACTAATGCCGCCAGGCACCTCGACCAGATACACTGGCCATTCGTAGGATGTGCAGTTACCTACAAGAGAAAGTGTTGTAGTCTAAATCGATTTCGAAGATATAGTTCAAACGCAGTAACGTTGCAAATAGTGAATGACTGTAGGTACGGAGTAAGCCGCTTTCTTACCATCCCAAACAAGACATGGAGGCCCTGCCTTCACAGACCACTAGAAAACGCTGGCTGTCCAAGTAACTAATACCTATCATGCGGACACTGTGTCTCAATGTACAAGTGTCTAAGAGCGTTGGGTCGCTCCCTTAGAAAACAGGTAACCATACATGCAATCACAGTTTGCCTAAATGTTATGATGGTTTAAGTTAAAACGACTATTCAGTATGTTGTATATACTATCTTTTTGGCGTCTAAAAGTTTCTCGTTTTCTAAAAGATTCAAAAACTTACCTTCTTCTTTTCCATGGTGAATTAAAAGATTCGGAGTAACATTTATGATGCTATGTCCCTGTTCCAGTAAATGCGATGTTAATACAGATGTGGAATTTTTTAAATTAAAATGTTCCTGGAATCTTTGCTTGAAGGAACTATCAGTTTGCCCTATGTGTTTTCTGCGACAGTCATTGCGTGCGATGCAGTAAACACGTAATGCTCTATATTTGTCACACGACACAATTTCTCTGTATCCAAGCTTTCCGCACAGGTGAGAAGACATGAAACATGCAAGAACGATAATTTGGGACCTCGTAACACGGTCAATTTTCCCTGAGATAGAATCCAGATGTGGTGGTCTACTAAGAATACCGCTTCATTGGTCTAATCATCTGGTTGAAACGTTATACCATTCCACGTAGATCCCATCGGGAGGCAACATTTTCCTTCTTTAATCTACCTTTATTGATTGCATTAATAAACTGTACTTGGTACTCATTATGATAAGCAATATATTAAATTAGAACGTATTCCTTACTTTGGGCCTCTTTTAAAGGGGGAAATCGTACATGCGATTCAGCATGACTCGAAACGCGAAAGATTTGTACTTAAGCGGGTTACATGAATCCTTCGGAATAACAAAGTCTGTTGTTATAGGACCCTCTAGAAATTTCGAAATTTTTTTAACGTTTCAATAGTTTCTCTGATAAAGGGGTTAAATACGTGAGGTATGTAGAGGTAGGAAGCAAAAAAGGCAAAAAAGAGAAAAACATGAAAAAGGTGCTTTTAGTAACCATTACTATTTCAATATATAAATGATTTTTGCGTAATAAGTTTTATTAAAATTTACTGTTCAGTATTGTAAGCTAATGTACGTAATTCTGACAAACATTTACTCAAACTCGTATAGTTTTGAAACAGATGTACGTACAAAGCGTGCAGGGGGGGGGGGGGGGGGAGGAGTTCATGCTCATACTAATCCGAGAATAATGAATAATGCTACTTTCATTTTACCTGCTAGCGTGTTTATTACAATAACGGCTGTAAACTTATCTACGTTTCTATATCTAATGTGAGTGCCTGCTCGCAGTGATTTGGAAGACGACGGGTCAGTCATAATACTCGATCTACAAAACGTGAGGCAGCAGTAAGTAATTCTTCACCAATGAAACCGACCCACCTAAACGTAGACTTACTGTAAATCATTTCAGAAAGTCTCTGGCTTCAAATGTGTTTCAAACAAATAAAAATAGGCATAGGGGGAAAGGGGATTGAATCGTTGATGGGAGGGAAGTGGTAGTGGAAGCTGTATGAGAGACGCGTGGCTTAATGAATTCGTCGGAAGGTCAATGACCTAGGTCGCATGCCGCCTCAAAAGCACCAGGTGTAGGTAGTCATATTAATCAAGTTAAATACGAAGAGAGCGGAAATTCATCGATTTGCTATTAACGTAGCTAATTTCATTTATTTATTCTTAGTTTATTCTTAGTCCGTAAAGCGTACGTCCCTAAAAGAGTAAACAAAATTATTAGTTCCTCCTATACAGGGTGTTACAAAAACGTACGGCCAAACTTTCAGGAAACATTCCTCACACACAAATAAAGAAAAGATGTTATGTGGACATGTGTCGGGAAACGCTTAATTTCCATGTTAGAGCTCATTTTAGTTTCGCCAGTATGTACTGTACTTCCTCGATTCACCGCCAGTTGGCCCAATTGGAGGAAGGTAATGTTGACTTCGGTGCTTGTGTTGACATGCGACTCATTGTTCTACAGTACTAGCATCAAGGACATCAGTACGTAGCATCAACAGGTTAGTGTTCATCACAGACGTGGTTTTGCAATCAGTGCAATGTTTACAAATGCGGAGTTGGCAGATGCCCACTTGATGTATGGATTAGCACGGGGCAATAACCGTGGCGCGGTACGTTTGCATCGAGACACATTTCCAGAACGAAGGTGTCCCGACAGGAAGACGTTCGAAGCCATTGATCGGCGCCTTAGGGAGCACGGAACATTCCAGCCTATGACTAGCGACTGGGGAAGACCTAGAACGACGAGGACACCTGCACTGGACGAGGCAATTCTTCGTGCAGACGAAAACCCTAATGTCAGCGTCAGAGAAGTTGCTGCTGTACAAGGTAACGTTGACCACGTCACTGAATGGAGAGTGCTACGGGAGAACCAGTTGTTTCTGTACCATGTACAGCGTGTGCAGGCACTATCGGCAGCTGATTGGCCTCCACGGGTACACTTCTGCGAATGGTTCATCCAACAATGTGTCAATCCTCATTTCAGTGCAAATGTTCACTTTACGGATGAGGCTTCATTCCAACGTGATCAAATTGTAAATTTTCACAATGAACATGTGTGGGCTGACGAGAATCCGCACGCAATAGTGCAATAACGTCATCAACACAGATTTTCCGTGAACTTTTGGGCAGGCATTGTTGGTGATGTCTTGATTGGGCCCCATGTTCTTCCACCTACGCTCAATGGAGCACGTTATCACAATTTCATACGGCATACTCTAAATGTGCTGCTAGAACATGTGCCTTTACAAGTACGACACAACATGTGGTTCATGCACGATGGAGCTCTTGCACATTTCGGTCGAAGTGTTCGTACGCTTCTCAACAACAGATTCGGTGACCGATGGAATGGTAGAGGCGGACCAATTCCATGGCCTCCACGCTCTCCTGACCTCAACCCTCTTGACTTTCATTTATGGGGGCATTTGAAAGCTCTTGTCTGCGCAACCCCGGTACCAAATGTAGAGACTCTTCGTGTTCGTATTGTGGACGGCTGTGATACAATACGCCATTCTCCAGGACTGCATCAGCGCATCAGGGATTCCATGCGACGGAGGGTGGATGCATGTATCCTCGCTAACGGAGGACATTTTGAACATTTCCTGTAACAAAGTGTTTCAAGTCACGCTGGTACGTTCTGTTGCTGTGTGTTTCCATTCCATGATTAATGTGATTTGAAGAGAAGTAATAAAATGAACTCTAACATGGAAAGTAAGCGTTTCCGGACACATGTCCACATAACATATTTTCTTTCTTTGTGTGTGAGGAACGTTTCCTGAAAGTTTGGCCGTACCTTTTTGTAACACCCTGTATAAATCTCACTCAAAGAAAATGAAAATAAAATTAGAGGACTGCCAGCGATTGTTCTGCCCGCGAACTGTTCGCATCTGGAACAGGAAAGGCGGGATGTGACAGTGGTACACTCCGCAAGGCGGCTTGCGGCGTATAAATGAAGATGTAGATATAAATACTAATGTAAATGTAATTAAATTATTTTGTTACGTCGACTGAAGTTTCTCAATCCTTTTTCCAGTAAAATCTCCAGCAACTGCGTAACATCGAAAAAGTTTTGTAAAAGGTATGCAGGAATATGACTATGGTTTACTCAAAACTGCAAATACGTAAGACATATTTACATTTTTTTAAGCTAGAGATTTTTCTGTAAAATGTACATGAAGTTTATATATTTAACATTAGCGAATTATGTTTGTCTGACTTTTATTAACGGAATAGTGTACTTAACCTCAAATTTCCCGGGCTTAGAAATCCACATTTCATCAATACGGGAATAAGCCAGAATTTTTGGTTTCTTTCACAGACTGAGTTTCTCGAACTAGAGCCGGTCCATCCTTAATCTTAGAAATCCTCTTTCCACTGTTGGAGCTCTCCAACTCTAAGGCAACTTTATATCGCTTATAGTACCAAACATCCTCATGTGGCACTTACACTAAATGGCTCTAAGCACTATGGGACTTTACATCTGAGGTCATCAGTCCCCTAGAACTTAGAACTACTTAAACCTAACCAACCTAAGGACATCACACACATCCATGCCCGAAGCAGGATTCGAACCTGCGACCGTAGCAGTGGCGCGGTTCCAGACTGACGCGCCTAGAACCGCTCGGCTACACCGCCCGGCCCACTTACACTACTCCGACACAGAAGAGAGAGTGTCGCACGCTTCTCTGGCTGGGAACATAACTCTCGCAAGGATCAATGCTTGCATTCCTCGAAGCCGCTTTGCAGAAACGTGCGACCAGTGGGTGCAGGCAAGAATGACAACAGCTGGAGTACACGCCGTGATGCCGCGGCCGACAGCAACCTTGGCCAGCTGCTAATAGTTGCGTTTTTGACTTCTGCGACCTGGTTTGGATTGAATTCAGCTGGGGCCGTGAAGATTGGTCGTTGAAAAGTCCATCTCTGCGCGGTACACGAAACTTGAATTGTTCTCGCTATTTGATTTTACAAGGAGCCTCTGTCCACTCTGGTGCCTAGTTGAGTTTCCGTCTGTCACATTTAAGAACCGGGCGACCGGGTGCAGGGCCATCTGGTGAACAGCATCCGCTCGTTCCTGATTCTTAGAAAACTCGTCATAGCACCTACTTGATGGCAGCCATTGGTCCAGCGGTTCTAAGCTTACGCTTCGATCTGCAAGAAATTATGGCGAGCGTCCGATTAACGTGTAAATGATTATGCTGTGATGCGCAGGGACTATTCTAACTCGCCATTTTGGTCCTCCATAGAAGCATGTACACATCTTCGTTCATGAATACTTTAAATGTTCTCAGACAAGTTACGTAATGTGTATGACTAAACTAGTGGTTCTCGAGCTGTTTGACTAAGTCTGGCCCTACCTTCAACTGAAATTTGTTGAAACTTCCTGGCAGATTAAAACTGTGTGCCCGACCGAGACTCGAACTCGGGACCTTTGCCTTTCGCGGGCAAGTGCTCTACCATCTGAGCTATCGAAGCACGACTCACGCCCGGTACTCACAGCTTTACTTCTGCCAGTATCTCGTCTCCTACCTTCCAAACTTTACAGAAGCTCTCCTGCGAACCTTGCAGAACTAGCATTCCTGAAAGAAAGGATATAGCGGAGACATGGCTTAGCCACAGCCTGGGGGATGTTTCCGGAATGAGATTTTCACTCTGCAGCGAAGTGTGCGCTGATATGAAACTTCCTGGCAGATTAAAACTGTGTGCCCGACCGAGACTCGAACTCGGGACCTTTGCCTTTCGCGGGCAAGTGCTTCTGTAAAGTTTGGAAGGTAGGAGACGAGATACTGACAGAAGTAAAGCTGTGAGTACCGGGCGTGAGTCGTGCTTCGGTAGCTCAGATGGTAGAGCACTTGCCCGCGAAAGGCAAAGGTCCCGAGTTCGAGTCTCTTTCGGACACACAGTTTTAATCTGCCAGGAAGTTTCATATCAGCGCACACTCCGCTGCAGAGTGAAAATCTCATTCTGAAATTTGTTGTTTATTTTAGAGTCAGGTGCTTCATGTGCAACGTTCGTCTTTTCCAGTACATTTACAGTATCTACTTGTGTTGTAAATCCCAACTGTTAATTAGTGGTTCGTACACCTTGATGTCTCTGTTGTTTATATTGTGAATCCAGTTTAAGAGGTCAGTGTATCATAAATACCTTTACTGAAAATGTCTGTCTCTCCGGTGGAGATCGCCGTCCGCACTTGAGTGAAGAAAGAGAAATTGTTTGGCTCTGCAACTCCTACTTTTACTATAATTTGAATTTAACGTTGCCAGGTTATTCAGTTTGTTTGGAACCACTGGTCTTCCTTCAGATTAGCTGCAAACAGCCACGTGATATGATGGCTGATGTCAATAACCTGTTAGATATTTTCAATATGTTTTTGATTTGCGATGTGACTGGACCTCTGTGCTAAGCATTTATCAGTTTTTTTAAATTTTATGTTGCTCTGCAAAAATTACCTTTTTTAAAATTTCATTCAGTCATATCTGCAAGTAATGTAATACCTACTAACAGCTGTGTTATTAGAAATTAATTTAGTTAATTCCAGAGCTAGCTACTCAGATTGCCTTGCATCATTTGTTGTGTTTTAATAAATCGGTTTGTTATTTTAATAAATACGTTAATACATTTTTCGGCCATGCATCCCTCCACGTAGCGCGACTCCGATGCGGGTTTATAAAACCCGACATGTAGGCCAGCGATTTCCACCGTGCGTGCGGTGTATGTTGAAACATGAACTACACTCCTGGAAATGGAAAAAAGAACACATTGACACCGGTGTGTCAGACCCACCATACTTGCTCCGGACACTGCGAGAGGGCTGTACAAGCAATGATCACACGCACGGCACAGCGGACACACCAGGAACCGCGGTGTTGGCCGTCGAATGGCGCTAGCTGCGCAGCATTTGTGCACCGCCGCCGTCAGTGTCAGCCAGTTTGCCGTGGCATACGGAGCTCCATCGCAGTCTTTAACACTGGTAGCATGCCGCGACAGCGTGGACGTGAACCGTATGTGCAGTTGACGGACTTTGAGCGAGGGCGTATAGTGGGCATGCGGGAGGCCGGGTGGACGTACCGCCGAATTGCTCAACACGTGGGTCGTGAGGTCTCCACAGTACATCGATGTTGTCGCCAGTGGTCGGCGGAAGGTGCACGTGCCCGTCGACCTGGGACCGGACCGCAGCGACGCACGGATGCACGCCAAGACCGTAGGATCCTACGCAGTGCCGTAGGGGACCGCACCGCCACTTCCCAGCAAATTAGGGACACTGTTGCTCCTGGGGTATCGGCGAGGACCATTCGCAACCGTCTCCATGAAGCTGGGCTACGGTCCCGCACACCGTTAGGCCGTCTTCCGCTCACGTCCCAACATCGTGCAGCCCGCCTCCAGTGGTGTCGCGACAGGCGTGAATGGAGGGACGAATGGAGACGTGTCGTCTTCAGCGATGAGAGTCGCTTCTGCCTTGGTGCCAATGATGGTCATATGCGTGTTTGGCGCCGTGCAGGTGAGCGCCACAATCAGGACTGCATACGACCGAGGCACACAGGGCCAACACCCGGCATCATGGTGTGGGGAGCGATCTCCTACACTGGCCTTACACCACTGGTGATCGTCGAGGGGACACTGAATAGTGCACGGTACATCCAAACCGTCATCGAACCCATCGTTCTACCATTCCTAGACCGGCAAGGGAACTTGCTGTTCCAACAGGACAATGCACGTCCGCATGTATCCCGTGCCACCCAACGTGCTCTAGAAAGTGTAAGTCAACTACCCTGGCCAGCAAGATCTCCGGATCTGTCCCCCATTGAGCATGTTTGGGACTGGATGAAGCGTCGTCTCACGCGGTCTGCACGTCCAGCACGAACGCTGGTCCAACTGAGGCGCCAGGTGGAAATGGCATGGCAAGCCGTTCCACAGGACTACATCCAGCATCTCTACGATCGTCTCCATGGGAGAATAGCAGCCTGCATTGCTGCGAAAGGTGGATATACACTGTACTAGTGCCGACATTGTGCATGCTCTGTTGCCTGTGTCTATGTGCCTGTGGTTCTGTCAGTGTGATCATGTGATGTATCTGACCCCAGGAATGCGTCAATAAAGTTTCCCCTTCCTGGGACAATGAATTCACGGTGTTCTTATTTCAATTTCCAGGAGTGTATGTCTACATTATTACTAAATACGTCCAAACAGAACCAACGTGCTTTTATTCTTTTCTAGGCTACTGAAGGACCAGCACTAGTAGACATCCAAAGGAGAATGAAGAACGTGTATGGGGCAGCATGTCTTTTGACACCCTGCAACAAAGGATGCTGCTGCTGCTCGACAAAGTATGTCTCCATATCACAAATCTCGTAACGCAGAAGTTACGCCGACTTAAGTGGTAGGGGTATGTAACGTACTCCATTCAGGATATTTTTTTAAACTGTCGCCTTGTGGAGTGGCCGTGCGGTCTGCGGCGCCATGTCACGGATTGCGCGATCCTTCCCGCCGGAGGTTCGTGTCCTCCCTCGGGCATGGGTGTGTGTGTTGTTCTTAGCATAAGTTAGTTAAAGTAGTTTATAAGTCTAGGGACCGATGACTTCGGCAGTTTGGTCACTGAGGAATTCACACACATTTTGTAAACTGTCTTCCACAGAAAATTTCCTAATCAAGAACGTGAAACGTGACTTTGAGGGAGGCCATCTGAGCTCTCTCAGTGAACCGGTTTGGTTGGACTGCCAGAGCGACAGATCGCTCCCCACAGACACAGCTACAGCAATGAAAACTGTCGGGCAATGGAATACTGACATGGGAATGGGAGGCCATAGCAACTGACAGCTGGGATTTGGTCCTCTCATGAAAATATTAAGAACGTATATTTAAAAAAGGGCTCAGCGAACTACTGAAATGAAAGATGTGTCCACAGTTAAGCACACTTTATTTTAATATTGTGTACTATGACAGACATGAACATGAACTAAAGGCTAACAAGTGAATGACTTCGCAAAGTCCGTGTGGGATACGTGTATGTGAATGCCTTCATGTATCTATGAAAAGTCAAGACCACGAAAGGCGCACAGTGATTACTATGTTTTTCCCAGAGGGTATATGAATCCACGTTCAAACAACGTAACTACTATAGTCATAAACGAGCCCTTAGGCACTTAAGCAAAAATATACAAATAGTTGAACTTAATCATCCCAACACATTGGGCCTAGAAACAGTTGATAACTCTCATTCTCGCTAGCCTATGGCGCTAATTCTCACCATACTTTTGCTGTAAATAATGTCGTCACCTGTCCACTGCAGCACATCATCCGTTGGACGTTGTAACGTTCTTTCGAATAAAGCCTGTCTTCTACCACTCCTCCAAGCCCAGATGTGCACGTCTGCCATCTACTTTTATGCTCACAGTACCAGTGTTCCACCCAAGCTGAGGACACAGACCAGACAGTCTTCAAATGACTGCTCCTCTCTCCCTACTCTGTGCTAATCAGCTTCTATCCTTCACAAATAAAAACTTCCACTAAACGCTGCCGAATGATATTATTTTTTAAAAGCTAACAGACTACCCACCCTGGAGAACTTTTGTAAATGTATTTTATTCATTTATTTCATTACGAGAACAGAGAAACCCACCGCCTTGAAATGTAAGGTGGAGCGAATGCTTATGAATCTAATAGAAATGACTTCTAATTATTACAGTATTATTGGTATACAGTTGTTAATGTTCTTTTTTTGTAAAGTTGCCAGCCGACTGTCTTCCTGCGAATAGCCTTCTTAAACAATTTAGGGCCAATCTCCCACCCTTCAGTTATGTCTTTACTACAGCCAATGCACTTATCTCCCACACCTGAAATTCACAGAAACAGCCATGCTGAATCCCACTCTCTGTTACTTCTCTTAAGATTGTCCCATCAAATTTCTTATCATTATTTTCTGGACCTAAGGCTGTTCATTCCATGTGGAGTGGCACTAGGATGTCGGCTCACAACCATTAAAAAGCAGGGAAAGAGTTTCTATGGGAAACACACTGCGTCCTTCCCACGAGTCAACACAGGTCTTCATCTGCCACTGACTTCCCACTGGGCTGCCTTCTAGGAAGCTTCCAGTTGGAGAGAAATTCGTTCCTTAGAGCCGTGCTTGGCCGGGAGGCTTGGTTTGTGAAAGGCAATATTCCACACAAGGGCATGTTCTCGTTGTAGCTCATTACTCGACTTCTAATGAAAGACCCTGACTACATAGTGCACACAGCACAGTTAGTGGAAAAATTCGTGGCCTCCGTCCAATAAACATTCGACTTGACGATATTTCGCCACTGCTGCCTTCCTACGACGACCAGATGAGACACTTCTCTCCAGTCGCTCTTGCTTTCTACATTGAAAGCCGCATCATGCTCTCCAGGGAGCTCTACGTAGTTCCAAGTCACTGCCCAATACTTTTTCCTTTGGCTCCTTATGACCCTGCGTTGTCTACCAGTTATTAACACAATATTTATACTTTTACTTGTGACTTTTATTCTTACTGCAATTTTGCGCAGAGTATACAGAAAATAGCGCAATGTTCCGACCATACAGGTTTGATGCACTTATAACGTGTGATTTGACTTCTTCTATCTTTCTTCTTTACTCAGAATGCGCATCTTCTCCTTTTCTTAGCTGGTGGTTTTTGACTGCCTTTCCAGGATCCATGCTGCTAAGGAATCTTCGTTGACTTCTTTACCCCTGCAATTGCTTTCCCAAACTGAAGATGAATGCCTTATTTCCCATATTTTTATTGGTGGCCAGCGTCATCCAAATTATGTATGCATTCATTACACTCACATCGATCATGTTGAAGAACGCCATCAATGGCTAGTGTCTTGTTTTTCTCTTCGCGCTGTAACATCGCCTCTACTGTTCCATGATGTCAACGCCGCTCTTGGTGGCACAGTATATCATAATAACTTAAGTCTTCTTTGCTTGTGATAATGGAACCGTCAGTTGGTTATGAAAATAACTAAGGAGGGTAACAATTTAGTTTCTCTTAGGAACAAATGAGGTTATCGCCACATGTGGTTAACAACCAAATGATTTAGATTGTACTTCACGTACTTTAGGTGTAAAAAAATCGCCAGCAGTTCACGTTCGTTATTTTTTCGGATATTACAGACTAGTGTCAGATCTCTTGACAACTAATAATGAGCTAAATCTAGAGACGTAAAAAAAACGAAAATCCAGGCTATTCAAGTTCAGTCACTCAAAGAAGTATGGCTCTGGTTTTTTCTTGCTTCCCAAAATACACTTTCGTTTTCCAGTAATAGCTTGATGCTCTGTCACAAATTAGCCAGAACTTTATTCTGTATCTATCAGGTTTTCATGGAATGGATTCTCGAAATGGACAGCGACCTCGAAACGTGACCAACTGTTCATTCACGGTCATGCAAGATCTTGGAATGTAGGCATCCCTAATGGCAATTTCGTGCAACTCAAAATCTTCTCTGATTAGTTCCAATTAGTCACTTTACCTACGTTCAGGAAGGGCCTGCTGTAATGTCAAAGAGCAACACCCTTGGAATAATGTGGAAGCGGTTGCGAGGCCTAATTTCATTAAACAGTGGTCGGACGCTCTCGGCACTCCAGAGCTCACTGATATCTCGCATTTCTTCATTTGTTAGCTCCAGTCAGCATCATAACACCAAGAAACTTTCTTAGATGATGCATATTTGTATCCACCCAGTCGTCGTAAGTGATTCGACATTCTTTGTTGGTCAACATACAAACTTTTTCAATGAGGGGTGCTCAAAAGACCAACATCAAACAGGATTCTTCATTATCACAGATCCTAATCGAATAACTTGTAGTTCCCTCGTGTTGTTTCAATAAATCCTTTTTGTTCCGCCTACAAAGCAGTCCATATTTCATTGCCATTACGAGAAAACGGTAAGTCACACACAGCAGAATCTGCACTAAATTATTCTTCCCCGTCTTCGTATAGGGACTCTTCACGATATCCTCTTCGTGTATGTCTGAGTTTCCAGGAATATTTACCTCATTGTCATCATCACTGCAGGATTTGAATACTATCTGCATTTTCAGAATCAGAGGACTTTCTCCAACAATTCCCTTATCTCCTCATCTGATAGTCTTCTTGCCCGTAAAATTTTCAGTTTGTGCAACGGACAACTGTTATGAAAGAGTGCACCAAAATAAACGGCTGCTTATCACAAGGAGGACTGTCGAACACTGAAAGAATAATAGCGAGAGTCAACAATGGCAAATGACGTAACAGACGCTGCATAGACAGACATCGGGTTGTTGAGAAATTGCTTGTATGCGCACGGCCCTGCGGTGCCTTTATGGGAGCAAATGTGCACGAACAGTTTGACACAAAGTCAAAGGTAAATTTTTATAATTCTTTTCCAAAATTATGAGTAACTTCAAAAATTAGAAAAAGTTATAAAATTTCATTAAAAATGTGTTGTTAGTAGTGGAAAAGATGTTAAACATGACGGGTGGGCCTCTGAGGTAGTTGGTGGGTACTGGATAACAAAAGTCAGTCATGGAAACATGAAAAATAAAAACTGAAATTTACGATAAATGTTGTTCTCTTTCCAAAAATATAGAATTGTTCTGCCACTGGTTACTGTTGTTGTTGAGGTCTTCAGTCCTGCGATTGGTTTGATGCAGCTCTCCACGCTACTCTATCCTGTGCAAGCTTCTTCATCTCCCAGTACCTACTGCAACCTACATCCTTCTGAAACTGCTAGTTGTATTCATCTCTTGGTCTCCCTCTATGATTTTTACCCTCAACGCTGCCCTCCAGTACTAAATTGGTGATCCCTTGATGCCTCAGAGCATGTCCTACCAACCGATCCCATCTTCTAGTCAAGTTGTGCCACAAACTCCTCTTCACCTCATTAGTTATGTGATCAACCCATCTAATCTTCAGCATTCTTCTGTAGCACCACATTTCGAAAGCTTCTATTCTCTTCTTGTCCAAACTAGTTATCGGCCATGTTTCACTTCCATACATGGCTACACTCCATACATATACTTTCAGAAACGACTTCCTGACAATTAAATCTATACTCGATGTTACTATTGTTGAAATATTTACAGTAAATTTTAATAATAGAAGCAAGGTCATAGTTCACCAACTGAAGTTGCATCAGAATTTCTTCATAGCTTCTCAGAAAACTGTCTTCGTATAGGTTGACCACAAAGATCTTTGACTAAAATACCACAAAACTCTGAGGTTAGCTTGAAAAGAAGTTCATTATAAGGAAACCAAAGAACAGTTAAAGCTGCTCAGTATGAAACCACCACATGTCGTGCAACGGACCAGAAATTATTTCGGGCAGGCCCGATACGCCGTTCACCACACTCTTGCTTTCCCAAGCAACGTGTGGGAACACGCAACAAGGCACAAAATACAGTAATATCCTGATGAACGAAGAAGCAATTTTTAAGTATAACGGGTAAAACTTAACCATCAGATTACACGCTGAAAGCATGGACAAACTTGAGAATCGCTGAAGGTAATGAGGTAGCTGCCCAAGCCAATTACCCCCACTTACACCTGATACTGAAGAAGTTCAGCGGCCAACCAAGATTGACCTTCAAATCACGCCACGGAAAACATAGGAGGAATGAAGACACTAACGTTTGACTGACGAACCTTGCCTACCTAATCACAAGCTTGGCTTGGCAGTATAACCCACCAAAATACAAGTAACCAAAATTCAAGTAACAAGATTTGTCCAGGCGAGGCACATAAGGTTCAAATGGCTCTGAGCATTATCGGACTTAACATCTGAGGTCATCAGTCCCCTAGAACTTAGAACTACTTAAACCTAACTAAGGACATCACACACATCCATGCCCGAGGCAGGATTCGAACCTGCGACCGTAGCGGTCACGCGATTCCAGACTGTAGCGCCTAGAACCGCTCGGTCACCACCGCCGGCAAGAGGCACATAAGCTTGCGGGATCTAAATAATTAAAAAAAGCAGCCTGAGGATTTTGTACACAAGGTACTAGACAAGAAATGTGTTTTGTACGCCACAACTAATGACATTGAACATACAAGAAATTTGCAAAGCCCCAGTAATTTGAAACCCACATTGAAATCACAACTTTATGACAACTACCAAATGGGGACTTCTATGTTTTGATAAGAGCAGTATGCTTCAAAAATCGATTGCCCAGGCACAGGAACAGGGAACAACAACAACAAAAACAATAACAATAACAGGAGCCTGAATCCAGTGTAATTTAGAAGGAGTCACAATTGTAAATTTCTAAACTTGTGGTAAGATCTTATGGGACCAAATTGCTTAGGTCATCTGTCCTTAAGCTTACACACTACTTATTCTAACGTAAACTAACTGACGCCTTGGACAACACACACCCTGCCCGACGGAGGACTCGAACCTCCGACGGGGGCAGCGGCGTGGACCGTGACAAGACGCCTTTGACCGCCCGGCTACCCCGCACGGCAGTCACGATTACCACCCTCGAAGCAGGTAGGATGGTCAGTCTTTAGGAATGCCGCATGGTCTCGGCACTAAAGGAAATGAACTAAAGTATCTCACCGAGCATACAAAGCCATGTGGGAAGACATACAGTTGGAAATCTTTAAGTCGCCAGAAAACATACAGATGACGAAGAGATTGGTTCGCTGCCAGACCCGTTACGCCAAATGAATCATGTGACCACTCCCATTTCCGGTGCACGTCACTCGTGACCGGAAAATGCTCAGCCAGACCAAATTGGAACTCACACGGGCGGAGGAACAAAGAGTCGCCCCGTTGACCTGCAGACCGGTGCTGTGCGTGTTGCTTCACTCACTGTCTCTACCCGGAAAATGGTCTCAATGGCACTCGCGGTTGACTAGCATACGGATCGCTAGATATCGAACGCGCAACGGTGCAATAACATCGTTCAAACTCAGCGATGTGTTGATAATGGCATCTTTGTGGTCGTCTTAAAATCGTTCTTGACTAACATCAATTCACCACGTAGATTCTCAAAGGTAACTAACACTCACGATCACTGTAGCATGTATTTAAATAAAACCTGATTTGCATCCCTGTATACTCAATCCAGACATAGCAGTAGGTCAATGAAGCGAAATGGAAAGAGCATATGGATTTATGGTCCGATGAGTATACGATAATATCAACATCAGCAGCAAATGGCATAACGGGCGTAGGACTCGTTAGGAATAGGAATGTAGGGCCAAGAATATATTACTGTGAAAAGTTCAGATGAAGAGACAGAGAAGTTATATCAGCATATTGAAACAGTAACACATTACGTAAAGAGAGATGAATATCTAATAGTCGTGGGAGACGGGAAAGCAATTGTAGAAGAAGGAGCAGAAGAAATGTTTAAAAAAGAATATGGGCTTGGGACAAGAATGAGTTCTGTAATAGATTTCAGCTAGTAACAGTGAATACTCTGTTCAGGAATCACAAGAGGAGGAGGTATGATGGAAAAGGCCGGGTGATACGGGAAGATTTCAACTGGATTAAATCATGGTCATAAAGTGATTCCGAAATCAGATATTACATTGTAGGGCTCAGGAGCAGATATAGACACAGATCGGAATGTAATAGTGACGAAGAATAGGCTGAAGCTTAATATATTAGTCATCAACAGTCAAAACGCAAAGAAGTGGGGTACGGAAGTATTAAGGAATGATGAGATACGCTTTAAGTTCTCTAGGCTATAGACAGCGGTAAGCAATAGCTCAATAGGCAGTACAGTTGAAGGTGAGTGGATACCTCTCAAAAGCATAATCACAGAAGTTGGAAGGAAAAACAATGGTTCAAAGAAGGTAACTCCGAAGAAACCATGGCTAACAGTTCGTCGAAGAAAGGACGTACAAAAATGTTCAGAGAAATTCAGGAATACAGAAATACAAGTCATTGAGGAATGAAATAAATAGGAAGTGCAGGGAAGCTCAGAAGGAATCGCCGCATGAGAAACTTGATAACATCGGAAAGGAAATGATTGTTGCAAGGAATTACTCAGGAGATAGGAAAGTCAAAATGAACTTTGGTGAATCTAAAAGCGTGGGTGGTGACACAAAGAGTGCAACGGAATTCCACTGCTAAATGCATAGGACATAGCGGATAGGTGGAGAGAGTACATTGAAAGCCTCTGTGCGGGGAAAGATTTGTCTGATGTGATAGAAGAGAAATAGGAGTCGATAGGGAAGAGAGAGGGGATACATTATTAGAATCAGAATTTAAAAGACTTTTGGAGGACTTCAGATCAGATAAGGGATAGATTACGTTCCATCAGATTTTCTAAAACCATTGCCAGATAAGGCAACAAAACGTTTATTAACGTAGGTCTGTAGAATGTGTGAGTCTGGCGACATACTATCTGATTGTGGGAAAAATATCATCGATACATTTCCGAAGATGCAAGAGCCGACAATGGCCAGAATCAACGCACAATCAGCTTATTAGCTCCTACATCCAAACTGCTGACAAGAATAATATACAGAATTGAAAAGAAAATTGGTGATGTGTTAGATGAGGATCGGTTTGGCTTTATGAAGGTTAAAGGCACCAGAGAAGCAATTGCGATGTTGCGGTTGGTAACGGAAACAAGACTAAAGAAAAATCAAAACACGTTTATAGGAACTGTCGACCTGTAAAAAGCATTTGACAATGCAAAACGATGTTCGAAATTCTTAGGTAAACAGGGGTACGCTATATGGAGACACAGATAATATACAACATGTAAAAAAGCCGTGAGGGAATAATAAGAGTCGACGACCCAGAAAGAAGCGCACGGATTAAAAAGCGTGTAAGACAGGGGCGTAGACTTCGCCACTATCGTTCCGTCTGTACAGCAAAGAAGCCATGATGCAAACAAAAGAAATGTTCAGGAGTGTGATTAAAATCCAAGGTGAAAGAATATCAATGATAAAAAACTGCTGAAAACATTACTATCCACTATGTGAGTGAAGAAGATTTATGGGATCTGTTGGACTGAATATACAGTCTAATGAGTACAGAATATGGGTCTAGAGTAAATCGAAGATAAGTAGCAGAAATGAGAATATCAGGACTGATGGTCACGAAGTAGATGAATTACGGAATTCAGTTACCTATGCAGCAAAGCAACCAATGACGGACGGAGTAAGGAGGTCATCAAAAGGAGACTAGAACTAGCATAAAGGCTTTCCTGACCAAGGGAAATCTACTAGTATCAAACATAGGCCTTAATTTGAGGAGGAAATTTTTGAGAATGTACCCTGGATCACAGCACTGTATGTTAGTGAAAAATGGACTGTGGGAAGCGAAGCATTTGAGATGTGGTGATACAAGCGAATGTTGAAAATTAGGTGGATCAATAAGGTAAGGAATGAGCAGGTTCTGCGCAGAATAGGAAGGGAAGGAATAAGTCAAAAACACTGACAAGGAGAAGGGACAAGATAGTGATACGCCCTGCTTAACCCGCAGGAGAGGGCTAGTAGAATAGATTGTTGAAAGAGGCCAAAATAAGGGGCTGTCAGTTACACTCGAACATACAATTTTATTATTTGGTCAAGCATTACAAGAGCCCAAAAAAATTTTTTTAACACAGAGCTTTAATCTTTAGGACTTAATTACCGGCTGAAAGCCACTTTGATTTAAAATAGCTTAAAACCCAAGCATAATCAGAAATTTAAAAGTCAAGCACGATCTTAAAACAGTTCTTTAGTTAGGCTGAAGTGAACAAGTTAAATTCAAATCGGCTGAAGGCCCAACACTTAAAACTCCAAAACACAAATTTCTTTTTTCTTTTTATATACCAAGGTCCTTAAGTGAAACAGTGCTTTAAACTAGGCTGAAGGCCTTAAGAATAAAACAACTCTAATTTAAAACACAAAACCGGCTAGGAGCCATACAAGTACCAACAACAAGAACAAATTTTAAAAAATAAGGCAGTCTCCACAATGGCGCCCAGATATTCGAGGGTCGACCTGTATTTCAAACACTAACGCTCGCTTAAGTGAGACAGGTAGTCGGGCCAACCAGTCACGATCCGACGACAACCCAACCGACCGACAGTCAGCGGACCCACAGACAAGATAACTTCCACTTCACCCGACCAGGGCACAACAGATAGTTCAACGGAACAACGTAGAAGATATTGGCGCCCACAACCAATCCCAGATGGAGCTGTCAAACTACACACCGTGCTGGATAGTAACAACACGATGAGGAAATTACATTGCTTGAAATTTATGTCAACGCCCAGGGCATGTAACCAGAACGTTAATGGCCACAAGTCAGAAGATTCCGCAGGTGCACTTCAATTCAAGTAACCAAATAAAGTGAAACTCCACCGGAGGGTGGCAACAATTTCCACGTTGTTGCTCGCGGGAATATCCCAACAGCCGACAACGGACTACGAACTCCAAACGACACATGTGAAAAATTTTGACCGGCTGGTAGGTTAAATCGAATCTCAACTTTCGTGTCCAGGCTAGGTGAGCCACGGACCTCGTAGCAATGGGAACAGCGCCACAATCTCCGACACCGCGTAGAGACCGCCAGCGGACCCTGGCCAAACTATGCCCCGCTGAGAATTCCTCACTGCTCCACGCCATTCAACCGACTCCTCAGATCCAGTACGCCGACTACATTTAAAATAACTTGTTTATCAAAATCACACAAACTACGCACAGTTTCACGAACACTGCAAAAGACAAAAAAAAAACTAGACACTGCTAACGGCAGTGACTGTACAATAACAGAGACGAATCACAAGTCGACCAACCAAAGTCGTCGCCACTCCAATCATGTGTGTCGCAACCGTCGGGCAAGTCATGGCGGTCCGGACCTCACTGCTGCAACGCCCGACTGAACTCGTGCCGCGTGCCAACTCAAACACTGCCAGGTCCCAACTAACTGCTGGCCCGTTCCAACTGACTCATCGACACACGATGACCGGGAAGTAATAGCAGTGCAGCAAAGATAATACGGCAGGGTTTATATCGATAAGCGCTGCTGCTGCCGCTCATGGGCAGGCAAAGCAGCAACTCTGTGACACAGGTAACTGAAACTAACAAAACGAGGTGGCAGCACGGCAAGAACAGAATGTTAAATAAGAGATGCCACGAACTCGAGCAACGTGCGGCACAGGTAGAACCGGTTAAGACATCAGGGAATGCAGAGGGGATAACCTGCAGAGCCAGACAGAGACTGGAATACATCCAGAAACTAAATGAGGACTTAGATTGGAAGTGCTACTCGGAGTTCAAGAAGTCGGAAAACTGATCTGAAAATAAAGAAAGTGGCGCTGCTAGCGCCACTCACATACGTCTGGCGCGGAATTTTAATAGGCGTCGTCTTTGAGATGTGGAAACCCGCCTAAAAATTTTTTTTATGCCGCAACTCCTTCTTGGTTTTGTGACTTTTTTCGTTTAATGTAGTTAAGACAATAAGTGTAACACTCGGGGAAAGACAGATGATGTACTGTAGGTTCGAACGAAGAAGAAAAAGTAATAACAAACGACCAAGAAAGTTAGAATTATAATGGGTACAAGGTACCGATGTATTTATTCGCTTCCACTGACCTATCTACTTGGAGAAAGCAATAATCATTGTAAAAGAAAGGTTCAGACATGGGATGTAACTGTGAAAGGACATCAGTGATAATTTTCGCTGACGACCTCATTCTCCTCAGTGAACCTGACAAAAACCTGCAGGATCAGTCTAATGAGCATACACGATGTACTGATAGTAAACCGAGGAAAGACAAAAGTAACAAATGGCTCTGAGCGCTATGGGACTTAACAGCTGAGGTCATCAGCCCCTAGGACTTAGAACTACTTAAACCTAACTAACCTAAGGACATCACACACATCCATGCCCGAGGCAGGATTCGAAGCGGCGACCGTAGCGGTCTCGCGGTTCCAGACTGAAGCGCCACGAACCGCTCGGTCACACCGGCCGGCGACTAAAGTAATAGGGAGTAGTAGGAAAGAGATTAGCGATAAACGTATCAAACACCTAGACCATAAAGAAGATGGAATGAAGGAATGCTGTTACTTATGAAGCAAAGTAATATATGATCAACGAAGCAAGGAGGACATAAAATGCAGGCTAGCACAGTCATGGGGGACATTCCTGGCCAAACTAAGCCTATTAGAACTAAACATCGCTCTTGATGGAAAGTTGACATTTCTGAATATTTACGTTCGGAGTGCAGCATTTTATGGTAGTGAATCATGGCTTGTAAGAATACCAAAAATGAAGACTTGATACTATAGACGTATGGTGATAATTAGCACTGATAGGATAAGAAATTAGGAGGTTCTCCGCAGAATCGCCGAGGAAAGTATATGAGTAAAACGCTTAAAGAAGAAGGGACAGGATGGTAGGACACTTGTAAAGATATCAGGAGTAGCTTCCATGGCACTAGAGGTGTTTGTAGAGGATAAACACCGCAGTGAAAGACAATAAATCCAACAAATAATTGAGGACGTTGTATAGTACTCTGAGATTAAGTGGTAGGAATTCATGGCGACACGCATGAAACCAGTGGACTGTTTCCAGAATGAGATTTCCGCCCTGCAGCGGAATGTGCGCTGACACGAAACTTCCTGGCAGATTAAAATTGTGTGCCCGACCGAGACTTCGAACTGGGGACCTTCGCCTATCCTCGGGCAAGTGCTCTCCCAAGCTACCGCCTGCACGGTAGCTCAGCGTGTTCGGTCAAAGAGCTGATTGGCCTCTGTGATAAAAAAACTGAGTGGAAAGATCAACGTACGAACTTGACCGGATGTAATGTGACGCCCGCAACGACGAAACATAACGGAAATAAAAGGAAAAAAAGCTACCCAAGCACGACTAATTCACAGCATTAATTCTGCGTATACTTCGTCCCCTACCTTCCAAACTTCACAGAAGCTCTTTTGTTGACAAAAACAACACAAGGAACAATAAACAATTTTATATGTTCGTAACACATCATAAAAATGAGATACGTCATGTCTCTTACAGGAAACCTTATCCAATAGTCCTACGCTTCAGATTATGAGACGGTTTTAGAGCTCGATGACGACGTGCAAGCAGATTCAATTTGCAATAAAAACCTTGCTTGCAGCAGAAGGTTTCTATATGGACGCATTTTTAGAGGAATCCTGCTTTTTAATATCCGTAGCGCTCAGTACGACGTACAGCTGGTATTACTGCCGTTTAAATTAACCCCGCGTTCCGCGGAAACACGAACAACACGAGAGCAGAAAACTGACGCACTATGGAGATCTTGTTATGCGTTGAGTCCACATGATTATGCACATTCTAAACGTTGCAGAAACGTGCCCCTCTCCAAGACTAAACCAAGCAAACTTAGTCGGACTGAAATCTGGAAAAGAACAGCACTTCTGCTAGTATTAAAGTTTTTAGTTTCAGTGTGAACAAGAAGCACCGATCTTTTGTACAACTTCCACTTCTGAGACACACAGAAAACCCGATTTTCAAGACTGTAAACCACTTCCAAAACCCTTGCCGCAATGGTAGCACCGGTGCCCGTCAGATCACCAAAGTTAAGCGCTGCCGGGCTTGGCTACCACTTCGATGGGTGATCGTAAAGGTCTGTCGAGCTCTGTTGGCAAGCGGTCAGCAAAAAGCCCTTTGAGGTCAACCAACGAAATACTTTACTGAGAAGAGGTGGCTCCGGTCACGGCCAGGAAAGCGATGTTCTCATCACAGGCCCTTTCATATCCGCATTAAGCGACGCCTGTCGGCTGAGGATGAGACGGCGGTCGGCCGGTGTTTTTTACTGCTGCCATGTTGAGGAATTTCTAAACATATTCAAAGCCGCCAAGAACGTATGTGTATCAAAAGCTGAGGTATAGTTTTATCACATGGAATTCGGTCATTCCAGTGATGTGACAGTTGCTTTAAATCGGTTACACTGACATAGAGGATAATGTATTTCTCTACAATTTAGCAAGGAGCACATTAACCAGGCCAAAAATGTGATTCCTTGATATAACGTTTGTTCCGATGCAGACACACCACTCCACTGACAAATTGAGAAAAAAAAAATAAACTAGGAGGTCAAAGGTGGTTGCTCTGATATGGTTATGATGTCACGAAGAACCTGCTCAGAGTGTGCCGTGGCTTGTATACCTATTGCGAAGCAACATTCGAGACTCCACCTTGTTTACGTCAATGAAACTTTCAGCTGCGTATGAAACAAAATGGTTCAAATGGCTCTGAGCACTATGGGACTTAACTTCTGAGGCCATCAGTCCCCTAGAACTTGGAACTACTTAAACCTAACTAACCTAAGGACATCACGCACATCCATGCCCGAGGCAGGATTCGAACCGGCGACCGTAGCGGTCACACGGTTCCACACTCTAGCGCCTAGAACCGCTCGGCCACTTCTGCCGGCCGTGTATGAAACAAAATGTTTTGGAATTAAAAAACGAGCTGTTGGCAGGAAAATCAGCAATAAGCAAAAATTCGTAGGGAATATTCGGAAGAGGGATCTCGTTTACGAGAAGTATCTTAACTTTATGGGAAAGTACATCTACATGCTGCCAACTACTGTGAGCTGCGTGGCAGAGAGTTACGATGGCTTTTGATTGTTTAAATTCCTCTTCCCTGTGTGTTACAATTAGTCTGATCTTGTCCTCACGATCCACGTGACAGCCTCAGGTAAGGGACTGTAGTACATTCGTGGCGTTATCATTTAAAACAGCTGCTTGAAATGTTGTAAATAGGCTTTCTTGGTGTAGTTTACATATAGCTTCTAGAGTCTTCCGTTTTAGTTTTTCCACCATTTAAAGCGGCTACTTGACATTTTTGTAAGTAGTTTTTCTTCTAGATTGCTCCAGTTCAGTTTCTTCAGCATCTCAGTAACACTCTTCCACGGTTCAAACAAATCTAAGCCCATCCGAACTGCCCTTCTCTGTTTGGGATCACACACACTTCAGCAATAGTCTAGGATGGCATGTACGACGTACGGATATCTGGACACGTACTGCCCACAAGAATGTATCCACAAATCAGCCCGACATTTGTATTGAATGGGCCGATATTTAACTCGTCTCTTCCGAAGAATTATTCTCTATATTTTGCAGGAGCGTATTTTCGAAAGGACAAACGAGCACTAATAGCTTTTACTTTCCTAAGGATTCATGGTGGAAATATCAATTCCAAGTTACTTTTCATATTAAGATACATCGCAGTTTGTTTCTGTTGTCAAGACAACCAGAGATGCTTGCGCGTATCACTAAACAGTGAAGCGCACGATAGCGTTAAGCATGTCACTGAATCGCGAAGCGTATCTGTCAAAATATTTCACTTTTCACTCTTAATTTTCAATAAACTTTAATAAACTGTCAAGTACTTTCAGATTAACTTTAACTATTCCCACTGTTTTCAAAAAACTCACTCAGAGTCATGAGAACAAATTAATCACGTCTCTAAGTAAAAACAATCTTAGCAGTCATCCAGTATGACTATTCAGTGTTTCTTGCCGGTGGCGGTGGCCGAGCGGTTCACTTTTCACTCTTAATTTTCAATAAACTTTAATAAACTGTCAAGTACTTTCAGATTAACTTTAACTATTCCCACTGTTTTCAAAAAACTCACTCAGAGTCATGAGAACAAATTAATCACGTCTCTAAGTAAAAACAATCTTAGCAGTCATCCAGTATGACTATTCAGTGTTTCTTGCCGGTGGCGGTGGCCGAGCGGTTCTAGGCGCTTCGGTTCGGAAGAGCGCGACTGCTACGGTCGCAGGCTCGAATCCTGCCTCGAGCATGGCTGTGTGTGACATCCTTAGGTTAGTTAGGTTTAAGTAGTTCTAAGTTCTAGGGGACTGATGACCTCAGCAGTTAAGTCCCATAGTATTCAGAGCCGTTTGAACCATACATCGAACGGCGTTATGAAGGAAGGCAGTGCTGATCGGCAAGAAATTTGCGATATTCGCTCAAGAATATCAGCACGTATGCACAAGTGATCTGAATAGAATCTCCTTTTTTAGAAAGCATTTCCTAAGTATTCTACCAGCAAACCGAAGTCTGCCAACCGCTTTCACTCCTACTGAGACTACGTGATCTGAAAAGTGCTACAAACAGGTATTAGTATGAATTGACCGTTTTCAGCTGTGACACACTGATATCATAGTCACAGGAAATCAGTTTCTTTTTTTCATTTTGTGAAGTGCACAGTTTTACATTTCTGAACACTTAAAGCAAGATGCCAATATCTGCACCACCTTAAAACTTTGTCGAGACATGAGTGAATACTTATGCAGCTACTTTCAGACAGTGATTCATTACACATGAACAGCAGCGGTCTCGCGCGACGTCACACATTACGCGGCCCCTCCCGCTGGAGGTTCGAGTCCTCCCTCGGGCATGGGTGTGTGTTTTGTCCTTAGGGTAAGTTCGTTTAGGTAGTGTGTAAGTTCAGGGACCGTTGCTCTCACCAGTTTGGTCCCTAAGGAATTAAAAAAAAAAAAAAAAAAAAGCTACGGTCTCAGCACAGTTGTCGAGAGCACAACCGAAGTTACTTTTACATCTGTCAACGAACCTCCATACAAGATAACAAGCTGCATCCCCCCTACCCAAAAATCCTCATCCAAACTTCCCTTGATACCCCTTACGATTATACTTTTGATAATAAGCGTGGATATGCTATTAAGTCAAATGCTTTTCGGAATTCGAGAAGTATAGTATCGACCTGACTGCCTTCATCCGAGTCTTTCAGCTGTCATGTGAGAAAACTAATTACCGATATTTTCAGAATCCACGCTGATTGGCGTAGAAATCGTTCCGTTCGAGACACCCCTTTCTTTTTTAGCTCGGAATAGCTTCTCACATTCTACAACAAACCCATGTAAGAGATTGTATTATATTGTATGAGATTGGGGACCTAGAAAGGACGGAGAGGCTCCGTCCCCGCCGTAGCCCGCAGCGGTACACAACCCTGCAAGAGGTTACAGCAGTCCACACACCCCACCACCGCCCCACACCATACCAAGGATTATTGTGCGGTTCGGTCCCTCAGAGGACCCGCAGGGGAACGTCTCACACCAGACGAGTGTAAGCCTAACGTTTGCGTGGTTAAGTAATTATGGTGTACACGTACGTGGAGAAAGTCTTTGCTGATAGGGTGTAACTCAGGCGGAATAGGGGGAACCAGTCCGCATTCGCCGAGGCAGATGGAAAACCGCCTTAAAAACCATCCATAGACTGGACGGCACACCGGACCTCGACACTAATTCGTCGGACGGATTCGGGCTGGGGACAGGCATGCCTTCCCGCCGGAAAGCAGTGCGTTAGACCGCACGGCTACCGAGCGGGCCATGTCAAAGATACTGGACGGTAATTTAGCGAGCCACTTTAGCTACTTTTCTTGTGGACAGGTGTGACCTGTGTTTTCTTCCAACTACTGGCCATGGTCGTTTGTTCGGGTGCTCTACTATATAGTTAAAAAAAGATTAGCTCAGTCGCAAATTCAGTATACAACCTGTCGAGCCCTGGAGTTTTGTTCAGTTTTAACGACTTCAACTATTCCCCAACACTACTGACACTAATATCTACTCTGATAGAAAAAATCGCAACACCAACAAAAAATAATGTAAAGTAATGAAATTTCTGGGAAATATTTGTCTAGGTAGTATATATGAGCAATTAACATTGCAAGTTCGCAGGTCGATGGAGTTCCATGCCTGTTGCGCTTATTTGTCCATTAAACGGAATAATGCATTTCAGCTTTTGCTTTGCTACCCTAACATTCAGTTCCACTCTCATCCACGAGTGGAGTCTTTGGTTCCACTTGCAGCCTTTATTGGGTTTCGTGAATTATCATTTGACGACACTCTGCTAAGGTAGTCCTAGATGGCTTCACACATTGCACCTTTCATCTCTCAATCTACAGCCTTTTGCTTTGTTTTACACATATTACGCGGTAGTTTCTGTTACCTTAGAAGTGTCTTAACAATGAATGTGTACCGTGGAGGGTATCTCCCATCACGAACAGCTATACTGGGTACATATCTGTCCAATGGATGGTCAACTATTCTTTTAAACTTGAGCAATAATTCCTCTACGTGCACTTGTCCCGTGCTGAATCTTTATATTGCCGCATAAAGATATGGCGCTACTGCTTTTCTATCTAGTTAACTAAACATACAAATTTTTCTATTTGCTTTTGTTGCCTTTCGTAGCCATTGTTGCCACAATTGTCTCATAGTCAGTGACACAAGTCCTGATGTGGATATTCTCAAAGAGGTATATTTGTTGCAGTTATGTCTATGCCCACCATGAGTGTGGTTCTGGAGGTCAAGGAGGAGATTAGTGTTTAACGTCCCATCGACAACGAGGTCGTTAGAGAGAGAGAACATAAACTCGGATTAGGGAAGGATGGAGGAAGGAAATCGACCGTGCCATTTGAAAGGAACGATCTCGACATTTGCATGAAGCGGTGTTGGAATGTCACCGAAAACGAAAGACAGGATTGCCGGACGGGGCTTTGAACCGCCTCCTCCTGAATGGGAGTCCTGTATGTTAACCAAAAATGGTTCAAATGGCTCTGAGCACTATGGGACTCAACTGCTGTGGTCATCAGTCCCCTAGAACTTAGCGGCCGGTGGTTAAGATCAAATAAGGTACGAGGGATAGGTAAGATTCCATCATAATTTCTAAAATCATTGTTGGAAGTGGCCACAAGACGATTATTCACGTAGGTGTGTAGAATGTATGAGTCTGGTGATATACCACTTGACTTTCGGAAAAGCATCATCCACACAATTCCGAAGACGGCAAGAGCTGACAAGTGCGAGAATTATCGCACAATCAGCTTAACAGCTCAAGCATCCAAGTTGCTTACAAGAATAAGACACAGAAGAATGGAAAAGAAAATTGAGGATGCGCTAGATGATCAGTTTGGCATTAGGGAAAGTACAGACACGAGAGATGCAATTCTGATGCTGAGGTTAAGAATGGAAGCGAGACTAAAGAAAAGTCAAGACACATTCATAGGCTCTGTCGACCAGGAAAAAGCGTTCTAAAGTGTTAAATGGTGCAAGATGTTTGAAATTCTGAAAAAAAGTAGGGGTAAGCTATCGGGAGAGACGGGTCATATACAATATGTACAACAGCAAAGAGGGAAAAATAAGAGTGGACGGCCAAGATCGAAGTGCTCGCATTAAAAAGGGAGTAAGACAAGGACGCAGCTTCTCGCACCTACTGTTCAATCTGTACATCGAGGAAGAAATGGTGGAAACCAAAGAAAGGTTCAGGAGTGGAATTAAAATTCAAGGTAGAAGTATAGCAATGACACAATTCCCTGATGACATTGCCATCTTGAGTGAAAGTGAAGAAGAATTACATGATTTGCTGAACGGAATGAACTGTCTATGACTACAGAGTATGGACTGAAAGTGAATCGAAGGAAGGCGAAGGTAATGAGAAGTAGTAGAAACGATAACAGCGAGAAACTTAACATCAGGATTGATGGTTAGCGAGTAGATAAAGTTAAGGAATTCTGCTACCTAGGCAGTAAAATAACCAATGACGGACGGAGCAAGGAGGACATCAAAAGCAAATTAGCAATGGCCAAGAGGGCATTGCTGGCCAAGAGAAGTCTACTAGTATCAAAGAAAGGTCTTAATTTGAGGAATAAATTTCTGAGAATGTATGTTTGGAGCACAGCACTGTACGGTGGTGAAACATGGACTGTGGGAAAACTGGAGAAGAAGAGATGTGGTGTTACAGAAGGATATTAGGTGTACTGGTAAGGTAAGGAATGAGGTGGTTCAGCGAGAATTGAAGAAGAAAGGAATATATGGAAAACACTGTTAAAGAGAATAGACAGACTGTTAAAGAGAATAGACAGAATGATAAGTTTCTACAACAAACCCATGTAAGAGATTGTATTGTATTGTATGAGATTGGGGACCTAGAAAGGAGCCTTACGGTACTCTTGTTCCAAGCATGCCATTTGTTTTGACTACGAGAAGGAAGAAGAAGTTAAATGCTGATGAGTACCTCTTTTTATGGGCGAAAGTCGGCAATGGCAATTCTAAAATAAAGATCAACGGTGATTGTGTGATTTATTATAGATAATAAAGTATTAAGACAATAAAGTATTAAGACATTATGGAACGGCTTCCATAGGACTAGAGGGATCTGCAGAAGGCAAAAACTGTAGAGAAAGACAGAGATTTTAATACATTCAACGAATAATTGAAGACGTAGGTTGCAAATGCTAGTCTGAGAAGTAGATGTTCGCACAGGAGAGGAATTGGTGGCGGGCCGCATCAGACCAGTCAGAAGACTGATAACAAAATAAAAAAAAAAGTGTTCCAGTTCGACACCTGACCTAAAAATGCGATACAAATGTGGACACTTTTACTTTGATCTAATTTATGTACGTAGGAAAATAAATCAGACCACCATGGGTGAAATTAATCTTTTAAAAAAGAGGTTCCTGAATGCGTACACTTGTGGCAATTACATTTTATAAGTACGTGAAACTAATGGCTCATCTAAGATATAGACATATAGTAGCATTTATATAGCCAGAATAGAACAATGCCTGCTTATGCAACCAGAAGATTTTAAAACTACGTGAAAATCAGGTTGTATACCCACAACAAAACAGGTTAATCAAAACATGCGATTCCGGTACTACAGACACAGTTGATACTTACACACGAAATCGATTCAAATAACTACGAGAGTAAATAAACTTCTAACTGTAGGAGAAAAAACAAATACTATCTGCGAAGCTTTTTCGTAAAGGAAAACCAACCAGCTGCACCAACAGATTAAACAGGTACATTTAAATCAATAACGGAAACACACAGCAGGGTACTTCATAAGTCAAACTGGCCGGGACCGTTGCTCGATTCAGAGCTTCGCAAATCCGCGAATTAAGATCAAACTTAACACAGACTTGGGAGGACTAAACTCGTCTAACATTTCTAGTCAGCATTGGGTCCCAATTTAAGAGCGAGTTCCCACTATTCACTTCCAGTAGTCAACATCTAGGTCAAAATGCCTATTCTAGCAACTTTTTCTACGTCAGTCCTTTTGACAGGTCTTGTGGACGATGGCCGTTTACTATGTCGAGAAAATGAAACTCCTACAGCCGTCCTTATGATTTTACCTATTTTGTAGGTACCAGTTTCGACCTTTCAATGCACCAGCTTCAGGCTGTAGTTCATGCTAAAGGGGTTGACATGATCCCCCCCGTATATGCCCCATCACTGGGCATCATAACTGGTTTCGTAGACTACCTGAAAACTTCGGTGTCAACTGCACACAAGTCATATCGGCCACTGATACGGTATATATAGGGACCGTGTCAAACCCTTCAGCATCAACTACAGCCTGAAGACTGGTAGCTACAAAATAAATAAAATCGTAAGGAAGCCTGTAGGGGTGTCATTTTCTCCCCATTTTCTAGCAACAGTTACCGGTGGCACATGTGCACCTCAATGCAAAAGTCACAAAAGTCGCTCATCAAATTCAGCTACACAACAGCGATTCCAGAATATGCTGTAGGGCCCTGGTGCCTCTCGCGTCGACGACTAGATCCCAACACTTCCGGACTGGAAATTCGAGATAAACACACCCTCAAGTGTCAAGTCGTCGACTCACCTAGGAAGATGTTCTCCGTAGTTGAGAACGGAACGTCAGGGAGAAGAAGTTCTACAGATCGACCACGGCAACTTAGCCCGGAAGAGTTTACTGATAAATACGCCGGCCGTGGAAGCCTACATGGAATGACACCCTCAAGAGTTTCGGGACACCGCCACTGCTAGAAAGCTACTTATGTAAGAGCGCAACGCCACTCACCCCCAATCTTTGAGAGCCGACTTTATTAGCAGTATCATCGCAGTGCAGACCCAAGCAAGAAACTGGCGTTATTAGACAGAAATGTGTACCAAAGTCATAGTTAAAGAATGTAATATTTAACTGTCACTCAGTATCCTTCGAAGTAATAAATGGGCATCATTGTGTTGTGAGACAGTGCTAAATATAGTGTCTTTCAGGTGCACATGGATTTCATCCAATTTGAGTCTTCATATATTAAAGTACTTTACTAAACGGAATTAGATATATAGTAACCACACCACCTCCTCAGTTGAACTGTCATCTAGGTTGCTACGACATATATAAAAAATATACACTTCTCTTGAAGTGGAAAACTAGCTGTAAAACTATCTGTTAGCTATAATACATGATAAACTCAGTCCGAACAGGCCATGGAGGCCCAACGGTAACCACCGATCTCCGTGTCATCCTCAGACCTTCGGCGTCGCCGGATGCGGATATGGAGGAGCACGTGGTCAGCATATCGCTCTCCCGGGCGTATGTCAGTTTATGAGACGGCAGCCGCTATTTCTGAATGAAGTAGCACCTCAGTTTGCTATACAAGGGCCGAGTGCACCACACTTGCCAACAGCGTTCAGTAGACAGGATGGTCACCCATCCTAGTGCTAGGCCAGCCCGAAAGTGGTTAACCCAGCTGATCTGCCGGCAACTGGCGTTACTGCTGCTGCAAGGCCGTTTCCTTATAATATACGCTACAGTAACTAATTCACAGCTTACCCAAACAACAGTGGTAACTTCTGAAAATTCTCAAAAATTTAGCTTTACTCATTTTGATACACAGTGAAATTCGGAGTGACATATTCACTGGCAGTAACTGTAAATCGTTAATTCTGAGTTATCCATAACACTTGCAACTTAAAAAATTCTAAAATATTCTTTTGTGAGCATCCAATAATTCTCAAATACGAAAATTTTTCTAATGTAATTACATCCAACGAAATTAGGAAACGATTATTTCTCATTGAGGATGAACCTAGTGTTATCAAAAATTTCTAAAAGACCACAGTTCATGTTTAGGCCTACGCTTTACAATAATACAAACTGGATTTAAATTAGTTATACGAAAGTAACCTTTAATTGTGAAAAAAAGTAAAAAAGTAATTTACAGAAATGATAGATACTGCACTACATGCAGTACATTTTCAAGTTTTCTTGCCGCCTAACATAGTTAGTTCCCGACATCTCACTAGATGTGCAAATGAGTTATTCCAGCAGTCACCATGGAGTCGTACAGTATAACGGTCCAGACTGTGTGCAGTGTTGTTCATTGTTTCATGAATCCAAACCCGCTATTACAGTTCAGAGACAATTCAAGATTAAATATCGTAAGTCATCACCTCAATGACAATCTGTTGTTAATGGTTAAAATTGTTTCACTGAAACTGGCTGTGTATCACGTAGGACACGGAGTCAGGACCGGCTAGCAGTCTCTCACGCAGAAACTGAAGAAGTTCGGCAGTCTTAGGTTCATAGCCCCGGTAGACGAGACGTGCCATCTTAGAATTGAGCATGCTTAGTGTAACAGTGTGGAAGGTATTACGGAACCACCAGTCATTCAGATCCCATGAACTGCAACAGCTGAAGGCTTTAAGAGAAAGTAACAAAAGAAAACGAAGTGAATTTTGTGTAGAAATGCTTAAGGGAATGCGGACTGCAGACGATTTTCTTAATACAATTGTGTTGAGTGACGAAGCCACCATCCATACCTGTACTAAACTGAATCGGCATCATGTTCGGGTATAGGTTGAGTAGAAAAACCGTCATGTAATGGAATATGCGCGGAACTGCTTAAAGAAATAATTTTTTTGCGCTGTAAGCTCTAACAACATTCACGGTCCTCTTTTTTGTATAATCAGCTGATCAGCTGTTGCTAGAAAACTGCCCATGGACATGCTTGAAAGTTATCTAATGCCTCAATTACGATAGGATGTAAGCACAAAATTTATTTTCCAGCAAGATAGCACGCCACCACATCATTATCCTGAAGTTCTCGCGTATCCTCGAAGATGTGTGCCGAATTGGGTAGCACGTGGCGGAACAATATCCTGACGACCACCATCACCTTATGTAACCCCAAATAGACTTCTGAGTACGAGTTTACATTAATAGTAGTGTGTTTGTTCCTCTGCTTCCGAGAAACAGCAACACTGGATAACACAAACAGTTGACTCCACGCAGCAACACTTGCTTCAGGATTTTTCAGGAATTTAATTATAGACGGAACATTTGTCGTGTTACAAAAATAGCGACAGAGATTAAACGCAAATAAAAATTGAAGATATGCTGCATTCAATGATGTATCAAATATTTCTTTATTTGCCTTTCTCACAACTACAGCATGCTTTTATATAACCAATTAATAAACAACCTGTGTTACGAGGGTTCCCCAGAATGTAATGCACCACATTTTCTTCTCAACCGAAAACAATACTACGAATACGAAACGTTACGTATGTATTATTTGAAGTCTCCTCAGTGAGCGCGCCAAGTTTCCGCCCCTTCCGACAGATAGCGCAGCTGGAGGGCAGATTCAAAATGGCGTCTCTAGGTGATATTCATTACAAGCAACGTGATGTCATTGAATTTCTCACAGGAGGGAAAGTAACTGCGGGGAATATTCACAATCGATTGTGCCAAGTTTATGGAGCACCTGCTGTCGACAGAAGTACAGTTAGTCACTTGGCACAGAGGGTGAGGTCATCAGCAGGCAGTTTGGCGGAGCTCCACGATTTGCAGAGGCCGGGAAGATCATCCACAGCTGCCACACCTGACATGTTGCAGCGATCTGATGTTGTCATTTGCTAAGACAGCCGCATTACGACTCGGCAGTAGGCGCTTCACCTGTCAATCAGCGAAGGAAGTTGACACAGTGAAGCACTGGTTCCGCCACCAGGACGAGGATTGGTACTGACAGGGCATTTACGCTGTTGTTTTGCGCTGGAGGAAGGTCTTAGAACCCGATGGAGATTGTGTGGAAAAATTGGGTGTGTAGATAAAACACCATTCTTTCGTGTGTGTAATTCTCATTATGTTCAATAAAGAATTGTTGAAGAAAAAAATGTGTTGCATTAGTTTTTGGGAAACCGTCGCAGGTTCAAAATTTCACATGATAGCATGATATGTACCAGTTCTGACACAATTAAGCCTCTAACAGTAAGGTGAAGTTTCCTGACATCGATTTTTCGGGCTAAAATAAAAAATGAATAGTGGGAAAAAGTTTTATTATCAATTAAATAGATATAACATTTGTTATAACAACAAGTTTTTTATTTTTATAGTTAATAAGTAAGAATATAAAGTACTTTGGAAAGAAATAGTAACTTGATTACAAAAAAATACCTTAATAGAAATATTCTCTATAAAATTATTGAAAGAATAGCAAAAATCAATAGATTCCGTCATCAACTAGGAACTTGAGTGCTTTAGAAATTCTAAAGATAGGAACTAAATGAGAAACATCTCTTACTAATTGTAGAAAAGAATTATAGTGTCAGCAGTTTCGAAATATATAGTTCTCAATAATAAATGTCGTTGTACACATAATTTAATAGGAACAAATAATAAATGTATAATGTTATCCTGGAAACGATCACATACAGCCCTGAAAATACATATTTGGCACAATTTATCACATCTCAGTTTCTTTACAGCCAGGGCATATAATAACTTTATGCTTCCCACATATAGAACAGTTACACTTACTACAAAAAGCATTCCCTTTCTTATCTTTTGATCTGTCACAAAAATCACATCTTCTTTTCCTTAGTGACTGTGCTTGGGATGCTTGTCTAATTCGATTGGTTCTTTTTCTAAAAGTTTTATAATAGACGAATGGAGCTCAAGGGGAAGATGTGTGTTAGTCAACCTCTTTTCCATAAGAGGTTTTGTCAAAGAGAGCGCAAGATTTTTGAGAAATGATATTCTCGCTCCATTTGAAAAGCTGTGCATTTTGCTATTGCTTTTGTAAATGATAAAACTATTTATACCAGCAATGTCTAAAATAGCATAAAAGTACCTCATGGGCCATCTTCTAGATTTTCTTTTTGTGGTTCTGCTGTGGCTATACATATATAGTACATTGACCCCTCCTTTAGTTATATTGTAGAACTCCAAATTTTCAGGCTTATTTGATTTTTCATTTATCACTCCAGAGAAGTGCATAGACGATATCAGTAAAACTTTTTTATTTTTCTTTGGAGTAAATGACACCAAAGTTTTGTCGTCCTGATAGATAAATGTTGAAGAGCCTACTGGCGCGGAATGCAGCATTGATGGTGGTATTTGCGATTTGTTCCTCCTCAATGTACCTACAAATGTGAGTTTCTTTTGGAGTAGAGCAGGTAAAGGCAAATCTCCAGGTCTCCTCTTTATTCTGTTGTCCTTGCCAGTGTATGGAATGCCACATAAAAAGTAGAATGCCTTTGCGTCACATAGTGACATTATTTTCAACCCATATTTGTCAGGTTTTGATGGGATATACGTTCTGAATGGACAGGCTGTAACGACAACTGTACATATAATAATTTTTTTTCTTTATGAATTTAGATAAATTAATGTAAGCAATGTTTTGAACTTTTTTTCGGTTCGTATCGTTATGTTAAAGAGACTGTGAGCAACTTTTGTAATGAATATTATTATTTATGTTAGATTTCAAATGATGTGGTAATCAAAGGAAAGCGTATTTAATGTTAAAACTATTGTAAGATGTGAAAATTGTAATTTACACACTTGGTCCATACGTAGGTAATGCATTAGGATATGTGTAATAGAAAACCTGTGGTGAATACCCTACCTGTAGGGGAGCGGGAAAAGGTGGAGGCAGGCGAGGCGGGAAAACGCACACTGGCACGGTTCGGCACAACGGGCACAGTATAACAGTCGGAGGCGAGCAACAGTCGGAGTTGGGCATCGTTCGGGAGTACACATACTGTATCGAGGAGGCTACCCACGAAAAGTGGATTCTATTGAGCCTCGGATGAACCGATTCCGACGACTACTTGGCATGGCTATATTCTGAGGCACAAAGTTGGAAAGATAACGACGCTAAGAAGAAGGAAAGCGCCGCTGCAGTGAGAGCCTTAGCCGTGCTTGCATGTGTGCCGTGCTTCTCGCTATCTCGCTGCCCGCCATCCGCCGCACCGACTTGCACAGGTCAAACATTTATTTCATCTTTAGAAGTGTATCTGTGTGGACCAGTGTCGAAACTGTTTCTAACTGTTCAATATTAACGTGACTTTTACCAGAATTGCCTTAGCCATTACTGATCCTGATCACTGTCCTAGACGGGGTCCTTACCTCGTATTGTGCAACCCGAGTATCCTGAACTGAAAGTTTAATGTTAGTGTTAATAAAAATTATCAGCAGATTAATCTATGCCATAAGGTTCTGTGTGTTATTGCAAATGTTGGTAAAGAACAAAAGCATGATTAAATTGGAAGAGAGTTTTTTGAATCGAGTTAGCGATGTTATTTAATTAATCTGAGACAGAAATAATGACAGTTAAATTATTCAGAAGTAAGACAAAAGAGTAGTTATCCATAGATAGCTAAATTTGAGTGTAAATTTGCCTTCAGTACTTAATAGTTTCAGTATAACGACCATATCAGTTTCAGGGTCCCCCTTCCCCTTCTCTTGTCCATTCTTTCAAACCTTGAAATGTGTTGATCAGATTTGACCAGTAAAGCTAAATTCTATATTAATCCTAAGTGTATTAGTGTTTTTCCATCATTAATAGTGGTATTGTGTGTGTACTTTGAAGATTGTCGATGCTAGGGCAACCTATGCCCGATTTCAGTCTGCTTAACATACAGTTCGTAGTAATCATTACTGTGTGGCGTTGTGTAATTTTAACTCGTCCAAAATAGTACAAAAAGAGAAAACTTTAGTTCAGTGGATTTTTCTGGTTCCAAACTTTGCCATATGACGCATCATTACTACGTGTTACTATGCTTGTACATACACCCACTTGTACAAGGAAAAAGTTACTCATTGCCTAAGTAGGCTGGCGACCGAATTGTTGCCGGCCGAAGTGGCCGTGCGGTTAAAGGCGCTGCAGTCTGGAACCGCAAGACCGCTACGGTCGCAGGTTCGAATCCTGCCTCGGGCATGGATGTTTGTGATGTCCTTAGGTTAGTTAGGTTTAACTAGTTCTACGTTCTAGGGGACTAATGCCCTCAGCAGTTGAGTCCCATTGTGATCAGAGCCATTTGAACCATTTTGACCGAATTGTTAACTATAAGTAGCATCTACTATGCGTACGAGTAGTTATACTTTACATTTGCTTGATGCATCACTGTAGTTATTGACTGAGTATAAGTCCGATCTTGCTTCTATTAGGTACACGCGGTCAACTTATGTACTAAAATCCTTGTTTATAAGGTGAAGCCCGTAAACTTATTACAGTACAGGCTTTATAGAGCTAACGTACGTCCGAGCAGGGCGGTAGCGTTACAAGTGGCTTCCCAGTGACAGGACATCCATCTGTTGTCGGTTACAAATTAATGTAAATGCCGAACAGTGGATGTTCAGTGGCACGAATTACAATAAAAGTCAGTAAAATAAACTGCAGTGTGAGTCAAGTATAATAGTGTGGTATAGTTGGCATTCAATATGGACAGGAAAGTAGGCAGGGTAGATGCGCGAAGTGAAATGGAGAATGCGGCTGGCAGTAGCCGGAGTTTACGCGGCCAGATAACAGATGGCGTTAGCGGAAGACAATTGGCGTACTTACAATACCACGAACACGTCAACGAACAGATTGAAAGGTTGAGATCGCCTCGAACACAGCAAGGGACAAAACAGGAAGTAGAGGGTGACTTTGTAGATGATAGTGGATATGTCAATGAATCCACTGATATGTTTGATTCTTCACAGATAAAGAAAGAACCGAAAGAAACTTTTGAAGTAGGATCGGAACACACCGATTCCGTAGAACAAAACAGTGTGAAAATTTTAAGCATGAACGATTTATTTGAACAATTAACCAAACAAATTTCAGGGCAGAATAATCAGCTTGAAACACACGTTGCTGAGCAGCTCAAAACACAAAGTAATCAGCTCAAAATACAGAACGAGCAGCTTAAAACACAGAACGAGCAGCGTAAAACACAAGTTGTTCAAATTAAAGCACAGGTCGAAGATCAAGGAATTAAAATTAGTAAACAAATAGAACAGGTAGAACAAAAAGTGGGTAATTTAAGTTCTGTGGTAAATATACTGAAACTTGAAATTGTTACCATTAACAAAAATATGGATACTATGCAGGAGGAAATTGGAAACATTAATAGTAGATTCGATGTTGAAATTCTCAACATCCAAGAGAAAGTAGAACCTCTGGTTGAAACTAAGGTAGACGAAAAAGTTTTCGGTCTCAAAACTGAGATCGTAAACAAATGTCAACACGGGATATCGCAATTGAAAAAGATAGTTTTAGACACTGAAAGGGATTTAAGTAAAAAAGTAACCGGATGTGTTCAAAATTGTGAACAAAATACTACGAAAATTCAAGGCAGAATTTTCGATCTGGAGAGCAAAATTAAAGATAGGCCTGGTGTTGTCTGTAATGGCACACCAATTACGAAGCTGTTAGAAGGCGAGGAACGCTTTGATCCAGCCAAGAAACATAATGGGTGGCATCCGTTAGATTTTATCAAAAATTGCGAGAGAGTATTTCCTGAGCACTTGTCTGATCAAGAAAAGATGAATGTAGTAATTAGCGCCTTAGCAGGTGACGCTAAGTGCTGGGGGATAAATTTAAATACCGAACGAATGACGTTCGAATAATTTAAGCAGAGATTTACGGAAGAATATTGGTCTGAACAAAAGCAGGACCATTTATGGCGGGAGTTCATCATGGCCAAACAGCATGATAACAGGGCAGGAATTCTTTGAAAAATTTCTGCGAGCATTGGTACCGGAAATTGACGCATTTAAGAGGCCGAAGATCAGATTCTGAAATTATCTGGGAGCTATATAAAAAGCTTCCGGAGGATTCAAAGAGGTATGTAGGAAGCAATCATCGCAGCTTCCAAGCATTTCTAGAAAGGGTCGAAGACGAAGACCATTGGCGTGCAAGTCGTGCCAATTATCAAAACTTTGGTAACCATAATAACCGACACAATGACGAACGAAACGACGGCGATGGATTTCGCGTCAATGTAATACAAAGAGGAAGAGGCAGTGGAAGAGGCAGAGGAAATTATTCAGGTCGCGGTAGAGGGTATATCGCGCAAAATAATAACGACGCGGGAAACTAATTTCCGCGAACGTTGCGGGCCAAACGGAAGCGGACAACACATACAGGCCCCGATTTAAGAAAAGATATCGGACCGACCGTAATGTAATGAGACAGGATAGGGACAGTCATGGAACGCCGCGACGTGTTGTGGCGAAACCAGCGTCAGGTGCGAGCCAGAATGAGTCATCTCTGCCGCACAGAGCGCTACATGTTAACAGGCGAGTGGAGCATCAGAGGGCAACGGCCCAGCCTAGCAGAACATCTGTTCGGAAAGAAGCCGTTAGCAATAAGGCAGCAGAAGGTACGAACGTAGCCGTAAGAGCTGAGGAAAATTTTATGAGCGATAATTCCGTGGCAAAGGAAACAATAAATGAAACTGTGAATACACAGAGAGGTGCGGTTAGCAGTGTTTACGATAAGATAAAAGGCAAGGATGAATCAGCAGAAGTAACATTGGCGTGTGCAGATCGATGATCTGTACAAGGGCCTAAAGCAATGTGAGTGGGAGGATTTTAAAAGGGAGTATGAGGCGAAGAAATTAGTTGGTGGAAAGAGAGGTAGTAGGGACGTCCATAAAGTGACGTGGCCCAAATTTGAAGAGGGGAGAATAAATAGCGCCGCACAAAGTACGCGTGCTGCCGATAGGAGGAAGGTTAATGATAGGAAGGATTTGGAGGATGAAATCCTCAGCATTGACGAAGAAATAACTTCTGCTAACAGTCCGCCAATAGTACCAGCTGCTACCGAGAGGCACTGTGGAGAAGGGGTAGATGATTGCCTGAAAGTAATTAAAGTCCACGAGGATTACACTAAATATGAAGTCACAGTAGATGTAAATAAAGCTGATGATGAGGCCGTTTTGCCAAAAGAGGAGATTGAATTAAAATCCAAGCCTGACGACAATACAGAGGAAGAACTTAATGCCTGTCTCAGAAAAGCTTTTATGTTAGAACCTGAAAGCGATCCGGAATGGTCGGATTCCGACGATAGTTCGGATGATGAAAGATACACAAATACAGACGAAAATAAATGTACTAACTCTCCCTATTGTGCAAAAGTAGCGTACTTAAGTGAATCTGATGTTGAGGAAGAGAATAGTGATGACTCTAGTGAAGATGAATTTTCAGGTGTAAAGGAAAATGAATATACTTTTACTGAAAGAGGGTATGAGAAAATCAGTGAAAATAAAGGGGATGCAGTTAATTGCGATATTGTACCTAATGATGACGACGTATCAAAACAAAATCCAGACGTTGAAACAGAACAAAGAAAGAATAAGCCACCGGACGACTCAGTGTTTATTTTGCAAAGAGTTCAAGTAAGCAAAGACTTTGAACTCCAGAAACCGAAACAGCCGCCAGATATAAATGGTTCACAGGTCAGGAACGTATCTTGGGACGATGTCACAGTCGACCAAGGTGCGTTGTGGAAAAAACAGGAAGGGGCATGATTTAGAGCCTGGGGCAGGTTTATATCGGATTTTGAGAATGTTATGAACACATTACATCATGAAACTACAGGATTTCCACCGGAAGAAATTTTGTTAGGCAGAAGTAGTAAAAGTTTAATTGAAGAAAAACTAGAGTTTCCACCTTGTACAAGTTTGGGATTGGATCAAAAGAAAGAATTGGTGATAAAAAGGGCAAAGCAAAAAGCTGAATCTAGATCTAAAAGACACAAAAAAAATTTAAAAGTTTCAAAATTTAAAATTGGAGATTATGTTCTTTTAAAAACCCACGAAGAGTCTAGTGAACTAAACCATGAAATTTTTAAATTTAAATATATTTATAATGGACCATATATAATACAGAATATTCCACATGACAATGCTTACTACCTGATCTACCCAAAATCCAAAAGACCTTTAGGTGTAAGAAATATTGTGGACCTGAAACTGTATGTTCCTAGGAACGAGTAAATGTGCTGTATCTTATGCTGAACCCAAGTTATTCTAAATATATCTAATCTTTGTAAATGTCTGTATACCCTTGAAAGTGTGCTAATGTAGTTATGTGAGTTTCAGATTACCAATTGTACTGTAACTGTAAAAATGTATGGAGAAAAGGACTGAAAAGAAAGGATAAATGCTATCAGCCAGATAAAAGATGGGACTGTCAAAAATGAAAATGGGCGTGTATGAACCATAATATGAAGGACTGCCAAATACCAATGAGGGCAGATAAATAATCGATGGAAAATTGTAAATGTGATCCAGGAGATGTGACAATATGAAGTGAAAAGGACTGCCCAAATCCGCATAATAGGCAGCAAAAATGTGTAGTTAATTTTCTGAATATGTGTGTGTGTGTTTTGTTTAGTAAGTAAGAAAATGGACTGCTATTCAGAGCAAGCAGCGACAAATTATCTTATAGTGTATACAAAATATGTAATTGTTTTTATAGTTAAATGTTTGTTTTCCAGAATTTTAAATTATTTCTTTGAGAAATTTAGAAAAAATGATTAAATTGCTATTTTAGTAATGTTATGATGGGAAGTTGGACTGTGCAAAAGGCACTTGAGTAAATGACAAGTAATTATTCTTGATGTGTTAAAAAAAAAGTGTAAACCTATATACAGTGAGTAAAAGGAAATATGTAGTGTAAATCTTTTTGGACAATTAAGTAAAGATTCGGAACCATTGTATAATTGTAAGATTTAGTGTTCCCATAAAATTTGGACTTAAGAAAATTTTTTGGAAACCGGGGCATGTGTAACGACGACTGTACATATAATAATTTTTTCTTTATGAATTTAGATTAATTAATGTAATCTGCCAGGAAGTTTCATATCAGCGCACACTCCGCTGCAGAGTGAAAATCTCATTCTGGAAACATCCCCCAGGCTGTGGCTAAGCCATGTCTCCGCTATATCCTTTCTTTCAGGAGTGCTAGTTCTGCAAGGTTCGCAGAAGAGCTTCTGTAAAGTTTGGAAGGTAGGAGACGAGGTACTGGCAGAAGTAAAGCTGTGAGTACCGGGCGTGAGTCGTGCTTCGGTAGCTCAGTTGGCAGAGCACTTGCCCGCGAAAGGCAAAGGTCCCGAGTTCGAGTCTCGGTCGGGCACACAGTTTTAATCTGCCAGGAAGTTTCATATCAGCGCACACTCCGCTGCAGAGTGAAAATCTCATTCTGGAAACATCCCCCAGGCTGTGGCTAAGCCATGTCTCCGCTATATCCTTTCTTTCAGGAGTGCTAGTTCTGCAAGGTTTCGCAGAAGAGCTTCTGTAAAGTTTGGAAGGTAGGAGACGAGGTACTGGCAGAAGTAAAGCTGTGAGTACTGGGCGTGAGTCGTGCTTCGGTAGCTCAGTTGGCAGAGCACTTGCCCGCGAAAGGCAAAGGTCCCGAGTTCGAGTCTCGGTCGGGCACACAGTTTTAATCTGCCAGGAAGTTTCATATCAGCGCACACTCCGCTGCAGAGTGAAAATCTCATTCTGGAAACATCCCCCAGGCTGTGGCTAAGCCATGTCTCCGCTATATCCTTTCTTTCAGGAGTGCTAGTTCTGCAAGGTTCGCAGAAGAGCTTCTGTAAAGTTTGGAAGGTAGGAGACGAGGTACTGGCAGAAGTAAAGCTGTGAGTACCGGGCGTGAGTCGTGCTTCGGTAGCTCAGTTGGCAGAGCACTTGCCCGCGAAAGGCAAAGGTCCCGAGTTCGAGTCTCGGTCGGGCACACAGTTTTAATCTGCCAGGAAGTTTCATATCAGCGCACACTCCGCTGCAGAGTGAAAATCTCATTCTGGAAACATCCCCCAGGCTGTGGCTAAGCCATGTCTCCGCTATATCCTTTCTTTCAGGAGTGCTAGTTCTGCAAGGTTCGCAGAAGAGCTTCTGTAAAGTTTGGAAGGTAGGAGACGAGGTACTGGCAGAAGTAAAGCTGTGAGTACCGGGCGTGAGTCGTGCTTCGGTAGCTCAGTTGGCAGAGCACTTGCCCGCGAAAGGCAAAGGTCCCGAGTTCGAGTCTCGGTCGGGCACACAGTTTTAATCTGCCAGGAAGTTTCATATCAGCGCACACTCCGCTGCAGAGTGAAAATCTCATTCTGGAATGTAAGCAATGTTTTGAACTTTTTTTTTCGGTTCGTATCGTTATGTTGAAGAGACTGTGAGCAACTTTTGAAATGAATATTATTATTTATGTTAGATTTCAAATAATGTGGTAATCAAAGGAAAGTGTATTTAATGTCAAAACTATTGTAAGATGTGAAAATTGTAATTTATACACTTGGTCCATACGTAGGTAATGCATTAGGATATGTGTAGTAGAAAACCTGTGGTGAATACCCTACCTGTAGGGGAGCGGGAAAAGGTGGAGGCAGGCGAGGCGGGAAAACGCACACTGGCGCGGTTCGGCACAACGGGCACAGTATTACAGTCGGAGGCGAGCAACAGTCGGGGTTGGGCACCGTTCGGAAGTACACGTACTGTACCGAGGAGGCTACCCAGGAAAAGTGGATTCCATTGAGCCTCGGCTGAACCGATTCCGACAACTACTTGGCATGGCTATATTCTGAGGCACAAAGTTGGAAAGATAACGACGCTAAGAAGAAGGAAAGCGCCGCTGCAGTGAGAGCCTTAGCCGTGCTTGCATGTGTGCCGTGCTTCTCGCTATCTCGCTGCCCGCCAACTGCCGCACCGACTTGCACAGGTCAAACATTTGTTTCATCTTTAGAAGTGTATCTGTGTGGACCAGTGTCGAAACTGTTTCTAACTGTTCAATAATAACGTGACTTTTACCAGAATTGCCTTAGCCATTACTGATCCTGATCACTGTCCTAGACAGGGTCCTTACCTCGTATTGTGCAACCCGAGTATCCTGAACTGAAAGTTTAATGTTAGTGTTAATAAAAATTATCTGCAGATTAATCTATGCCATAAAGTTCTGTGTGTTATTGCAAATGTTGGTAAATAACAAAAGCATGACTAAATTGGAAGAGACTTTTTTGAATTGGGTTAGCGATGTTATTTAATTAATCTGAGACAGAAATAATGACAGTTAAATTATTCAGAAGTAAGACAAAAGAGTAGTTATCCACAGATTGCTAAATTTGAGTGTAGATTTGCCTTCAGTACTTAATAGTTTCAGTATAACGACCATATCAGTTTCAAGGTCCCCCCCCTCCCCTTCTCTTGTCCATTCTTTCAAACCTTGAAATGTGTTGATCAGATTTGACCAGTAAAGCTAAATCCTATATTAATCCTAAGTGTATTAGTGTTTTTCCATCATTAATAGTGATATTGTGTGTGTACTTTCAAGATTGTCGATGCTAGGGCAACCTATGCCCGATTTCAGTCTGCTCAACATACAAAATGCAGTTCGTAGTAATCATTACTGTGTGGAGTTGTGTAAATTTAGCTCGTCCAAATTAGTACAAAAAGAGAAAACTTTAGTTCAGTGGATTTTTCTGGTTCCAAACTTTGCCATATAACGCATCATTACTACGTGTTACTATGCTTGTACATGCACCCACTTGTACAAGGAAAAACTTACTCATTGCCTAAGTAGGCTGGCGACCGAACTGTTAATTATAGGTAGCATCTACTGTGTGTACTTCTTGTCCATGCGAAAGAGTAATTATACTTTACATTTGCTTGATGCATCACTGTAGTTATTGACTGATTATGAGTCCGATCTTGCTTCTATTAGGTACACGCGGTCAACTTATGTACTAAAATCCTTGTTTATAAGGTGAAGCCCGTGAACTTATTACAGTACAGGCTTTATAGAGCTAACGTACGTCTGAGCAGGGCGGTAGCGTTACAAGGCACCCCGAAAACTCAGTAGAGTCTCATCTACTGTGACATATTCAGATGGACTATAATTTTTTTCACTGATAGAGTCAAACATGTCTCACACTCCTCTGAAATCCGCAAATTTGTCGTTGATTTTTCTGGCCTCTCTGGTGGCTTTATCATCAAAGCGGAGGTTTTCTAGAAGAAATTGAAACCTTTTTTTGCACATGGTGCAACGGAATACCGGAAGTCCATAGGTTTCTGAGAACATCTCATCTACACTGAGCATAGAATTTTTTAGGACACCACTCATGAAGAGAAGGCCCATCAACCCTCTTATTTCAGCGCGCTCTGTTGGTGAATGAAAGCACGGGAACGTATTGTACTTTTGCCTAGATTTCTCGATTTCAAGATTTGTGTACAAAACAATTTATTCTATAATTTTCGAATCTATAAATAAAAGAAAGAAAACTGGCGTTCTACGGATCGGAGCGTGGAATGTCAGATCCCTTAATCGGACAGGTAGGTTAGAAAATTTAAAAAGGGAAATGGATAGGTTTAAGTTAGATATAATGGGAATTAGTGAAGTTCAGTAGCAGAAGGAACAAGACTTTTGGTCAGGCGAATACAGGATTATAAATACAAAGTCAAATTGGGGTAATGCAAGAGTAGGTTTAATAATGAATAAAAAATAGGAATGCGGGTAAGCTACTACAAACTGCATAGTGAACGCATTATTGTGGCCAACATAGACACGAAGCCCACGCCTACTACAGTAGTACAAGTTTATATGCCAACTACCTCTGCAGATGACGAAGAAATTGAAGAAATGTATGATGAAATAAAAGAAATTATTCAGATAGTGAAGGGAGACGAAAATTTAATAGTAATGGGTGACTGGAATTCAAGAGTAGGAAACGGGGAAGAAGGAAACGTAGTAGGTGAATATGGATTGGGGCTAAAAAATGAAAGAGGAAGCCGCTTGGTAGAATTGTGCGCAGAGCACAACTTAATCATAGCTAACACTTGGTTCAAGAATCATAAAATTAGGTTGTATACATGGAAGAAGCCTGGAGATACTGACAGGTTTCAGATAGATTATCTAATGGTAAGACAGAGATTTAGGAACCAGCTTCTAAATTGTGAGACATATCCAGGTGCTGATGTGGACTCTGACCACAATCTATTGGTTACGAACTGTAGATTAAAACTGAAGAAACTGCAGAAAAGGGGAAATTTAAGGAGATTGGAGCTCGATAAACTGACTAAACCAGAGGTTGTACAGAGTTTCAGGGAGAGCATGAGGGATCAATTGACAGGAATGAGGGAAAGATATACAGTAGAAGAAGAATGGGTAGCTTTGAGAGATGAAGTAGTGAAGGCAGCAAAATATGAAGTACGTAAAAAGACGAGGCCTAGTAGAAATCCTTGGATAACAGAAGAAATATTGAATTAAATTGATGAAAGGAGAAAATATGAAAATGCAGTAAATGAAGCAGGCAGAAAGGAATACAAACGCCTCAAAAATGAGATCGACAGGAAGTGCAAAATGACTAAGCAGGGATGGCTAGAGGACAGATGTAAGGATGTAGAGGCTTTTCTCACTAGGGATGAGATAGACACTCCCTACAGGAACATTAAAGAGACCTTTGGAGAAAAGAGAACCAGTTATATGAATATCAAGAACTCAGATGGAAACCCAGTTCTAAGCAAAGAAGGGAAAGCAGAAAGGTAGAAGGAGTATATAGAGGGTCTATACAAGGGCGATGTACTTGAGGACAGTATTACGGAAATGGTAGAGGATGTAGATGTAGATGAAATGGGAGATACGATACTGCGTGAAGAGTGTGACAGAGCACTGAAAGACCTGTGTCGAAACAAGGCCCCAAGAGTAGATAACATTCCATTAGAACTACTGACAGCCTTGGGAGTGCCAGTCCCGAAAAAACTCTACCATCTGGTGTGCAAGATGTTTGAGACAGGTGAAATACCCTCAGACTTCAAGAAGAATATAATAATTCCAATCCCGAAGAAAGCAGGTGTAGCCAGATGTGAAAATTACCGAACTATCAGTTTAATAAGTCACAGCTGCAAAGTACTAACGCGAATTCTTTACAGACGAATGGAAAAACCAGTAGTAGCCGACCTCGCGGAAGATCAGTTTGGATTCCGTAGAAATAATGGAACACGTGAGGCAATACTGACCCTACGACTTATCTTAGAAGCTAGATTAAGGAAAGGCAAACCTACGTTTCTAGCATTTGTAGACTTAGAGAAAGCTCTTGACAATGTTGACTGGAATACTCTCTTTCAGATTCTGAAGGTGGCAGGGGTAAAATACAGGGAGCGAAAGGCTATTTACAATTTGTACAGAAACCAGATGGCAGTTATTAGAGTCGAGGAACATGAAAGAGAAGCAGTTGTAGGGAAGGGAGTGAGTCAGGTTTGTAGCCTCTCCCCGATGTTATTCAATCTCTATAATGAGCAAGCAGTGAAGGAAACAAATGAAAAATTCGGAGTAGGTATTAAAATCCATGGAGAAGATATAAAAACTTTGAGGTTCGCCGATGATATTGTAATTCTGTCAGAGACAGCAAAGGACTTGGAAGAGCAGTTGAACGGAATGGATAGTGTTTTGAAAGGAGGATATAAGACGAACATCAACAAAAGCAAAACGAGAATAATGGAATGTAGTCGAATTAAGTCGGGGGATGCTGAGGGTATTAGATTAGGAAATGAGACACTTAAAGTGGTAAAGGAGTTTTGCTATTTGGGGAGAAAAATAACTGATGATGGTCGAAGTAGAGAGGATATAAAATGTAGACTGGCAATGGCAAGGAAAGCGTTTCTGAAGAAGAGAAATTTGTTAACATCGAGTATTGAGTTAAGTGTCAGGAAGTCGTTTCTGAAAGTATTTGTATGGAGTGTAGCCATGTATGGATGTGAAACATGGACGATAAATAGTTTAGACAAGAAGAGAATTGAAGCTTTCGAAATGTGGTGCTACAGTAGAATGCTGAAGATTAGTTGGGTAGATCACATAACTAATGAGGAGGTTCTGAATAGGATTGGGGAGAAGAGAAGTTTGTGGCACAACTTGACAAGAAGAAGGGATCGGTTGGTAGGACATGCTCTGAGGCATCAAGTGATCACCAATTTAGTACTGGAGGGCAGCGTTGAGGGTAAAAATCATAGAGGGAGACCAAGAGATGAATACACCAAGCAGATTCAGAAGGATGTAGGTTGAAGTAGGTACTGGGAGATGAAGAAGCTTGCACAGGATAGAGTAGCATGGAGAGCTGCATCAAACCAGTCTCAGGACTGAAGACCACAAGAATAATAAAATAATAAATAAATTTCCAATGCACTAGTGACCCCCCCTTCCCCACGTAGACCAGGGAGATGAGAAATAATATTTGACGCTGGTGTCCTAGAAAATTTTGAATGGATGGGTTTGTTGGTCCATATTGTCTCTAAGTCTTTACCTAGCTCAAAATTTCTCTCATCATCTACATCTGACTGAGAATTATCAAACTCGACTGCTCCTGCCGCACAATGAAATACATCGTCCTCGTCATCAGTATTAGATAATACGTCATCCTCGGTTTCTCAACAGTTTTCTGCATCGATATTGTCGCGATCCTCTGACTCAGCTTCCTGTCGGAGAAACTCGTTGTATATCTCCCCAGGAGTTCTAAGGAGTTGCTGCGCCAATTTAGTAAGATACTAGAAGAGAGCCGGCCCGAGTGGCCGAGAAGTTCTAGGCGCTTCAGTCTGGAACCGCGCGACCACTGCGGTCGCAGGTTCGAATCCTGCCTCGGGCATGGACTGTGTGATGTCCTTAGGATAGTTAGGTTTAAGTAGTTCTAAGTTCTAGGGGACTGATGACCTCAGAAGTTAAGGCGCAATGTGCTCAGAGCCATTTGAACCATTTGAACTAGAAGAGAAAACAAAACTTAGATGTAATATAAACATCAATATGGGGTTGAATCCTCCCCACAAAAGAAACTAATGAGCTCGGGTAATGTACATATGTTGGGGATAGAGAGTGTAGCTGCAGGTCACTCACCGGACTGACGTGGCCGCCTCGGCGTTTTCGGGACGACTGGCCGGCAGTGTAGCTGGAACCACAGCGCCCTCAGAAAAGGGAGTGGGGAGTTATCAACAAAACAGACTTGCTGGGGTCGGATCCAACCCCAACCTTACCGTTAGAGGGTTAATAAAATGTTATGCAGAAGCAAGGAGAAGTGTCGCACACACGGTCTCAGACAAAAAATTCAGAAGTCAGCTTTTCTATGTTAATGATCGTGTGAAATGCTGAGTCGGTCACAAGTAATGCACAGCCTGCCGAAGATGAACACGGCAGCGTCAGCTTATATCAATCAAAATTTTGAAAACCGGGCTGCACCAGCAAAGCAGGTCTTCTGCTTGGAGCAGCTAATAATCAGTTATTTGCAGCAAATTATGTAATACATTGCACAGAAACGTGGAAGTTACAATATTAATTTTCTTTGATGACCAGATTTGAGCCTAAGCTCATTATCAAATCATCCACTAATCTATCCAATAACATTTGTTACGACAGCCATATGACTATTCATTCCACTTAAACTTGCAAATTAGTTAAAGGCTATACTTCATTCCGTTAACTTTTATACAACTGCATGGAGTGGCAGCACCTGTGAGAAAAGTGGTCGTATTTTCTTTTCTTTCTGTAACAAACAGGCGGTTTTGACCGCAGAGGTAAAGTTGTTTACATACATTCTGAATAACGCAACAGTCCCGAACACACTGTCTTCAACTCCCACCACGAACTATTTCGGGCTTGAAAAAGCAAACCGCTTGAAGTAGATTTTTTAACACTGGAAATGATAATGATGTGTAAATAAATACCACATGGTGTTTTTATGTCTTTTTCATTTTTTTTGCATTCCACAACATTGTTTTAAGGCGTTGTGGCCGGACTGCATGTGTGCTAACTAGAAACTACTCGTGCTGTGATAAACTCCGCCGATGTCTGCTGGTATTTCAACGTTACTACTACACGGCCGCCACAGATTCAGACACAGCAAAACGCACCCATTAATCTCAGCCCGCTCTCGGGAACAATTCCTGCGTGTGACGCAACATGTAAACTGCAAACCGAAACCCCTGGCGAGCGTGCTGTGCGATCACTCCTGTAGTCCGCATGCGACATGAGAGTGTTTGATGTTGGACTGCTAAGTCTGGTATAATTAAAGGCCCATCACTCAATGATAAATTCCACGTTATTCAGGATAACACTTCCCTAGTTTTCAAGAGCATGTTGGAGCACAGACACCTTTTGCTACTTTAACAAAAGCTAGAGGGTTGGAGATTCTTCTTTGGGTGGAGTATATAATACAACCACGTTTTTGAAAAGGCCGCGCGGGATTAGCAGAGCGGTCTTAGGCGCTGCAGTCATGGACTGTGCGGCTGGTCCCGGTGGAGGTTCGAGTCCTCCCTCGGGCATGCGTGTATGTGTTTGTCCTTAGGATAATTTAGGTTAAGTAGCGTGTAAGCTTAGGGACTGATGACCGCAGTACTTAAGTCCCATAGGATTTCACACACATTTGAAATTTTTTTTTTTTAAAGCATGCGAATAGCGGATTCCTCTATAAAAGATTACCGAAATATTTCACCCGTATAAAACATCACCTAAATATTTCACTCATATAAAAATACGCACATTTAGCGTACACTTCCACTTCGTGTATATAATTCTTCCTAAGGACTATTCAGTTCCCTCAGTAACCCAGTTTTCCAAATGTATTCAAGCTTACGCGCAATCGTGGAACTTCAAAGATGGTTCTTATCTGAGCCACAGTTGAGTAATGACAGGGCACACCCATGAAGGGCACAATTTGCAACATTCTATCTTGAAGATTTCTCTGGAACTGCGTGTGAGCCTACCACCGGTGGTGTTTACAGGAAGAATGAAATGCTGAAAGATAGATAGCCGATTTCTATCTTGTTTTTATTCACACCAACAAGTGTGTGTCCTGTCGAAATGGAAACCCATGTAACTCTGTTAGGACTTCTGAATATGTCCACGCCAAAAATATAGACATGCATATAGGATATTGTACATTAAATTTTAGTAATATCCTTCTGTCAGAGACGTGTTTTGAGTACGATAACTGAAAGAAGTCAGAAGAAAATGTTTGCGAGAGTTGTAATTCCGTGTTCAAAGCAGTGAGTGTCTGGTGCATAGAAACGTGGATGAAATATATTTCTCACAGAGGAGCAGTATTGTTTAACGTAAGGCGAAAATTTTTTTGAGATTTTGTTACTGAATTCTGAGCAGGGATTTGATGCTGGATTAGTTACAAAATGAAGACAGAAGGTTCTTCGTGATGACACTACTTAACGAAAATTGAGGATTTTTTAGCTACAAAGCAATACTTTTAAGAGGGCATAACGTATCATCGGAAGAAACGCAAACAGACACAATTACGCATAGAACTCCCCGATCTAATTTCACTGAAATATCGATATTTGCGAAATTGTGAGTAAATCGGAAATACTAAGCGTGCCTGAACATTCGGACAGACTATCTTTCCAATTTTATTGTACTTTTCAGAAAAACTGTTTCATTCGAACCAGTTTGTTTCAGTCTCGCATGACGTTATTCTAAACTTCAGGTTCCTAAAAATCACAACCAGCACCAGCACGATTCCAGTCAGCACGAGGTAAAGGCAACACTGCATAAATATAATACAACCAACAACAAAAGTTTTCGTAAAAATTGACAACATATACCGCGCTGAACAAAGTTTAACTCTAGGGCGATTTTAAAGTTCTCATTTGAGGGCGTTACTGCAACGTATCACAGCTCCGTTGCGGGTATAGAAGAACATACAAGTAGGCAAGGTGTTAGTGTGGCTTTGGTGCCTTTCCGACGTGGGTGTGGTAGATCAGGAAGTGTGAACTATGGCTACGTTATTACCAAGTGGTTCCAAACACGACCAATGTGCTATTATTCCTTACTTGGCTGGCGAAGGACAAACACTGACAGAAGACCATCATACAATGAAGAATGTGTATCGGACAACATGTCTGTCGAAAACGACCGTTCTAGAATGGTGCTGCTGCTGCTTCATGATAACGCACGTCTCCATATCGCTAATTTCGCGGCGCAGAATTTGCTCCAACGCAAGTGGGAGGCACTGTAGCACCCACTCGTAGTCCTTGTCTCTCCCTATGGGATTATCACGCCTTCGGTTCTCTGAAAAAAGGGCTTGAAGAGACGATGACGTTCTGCAGGCACTCAGGGCTCAGGGCTTCTTGTCGCAGCAGGTCGTGGCGATTTATCGAACCGGTATCTTCAGCCTGACGTTCATGGCGGTTTTGCGTAGTTGGCATACCGTTTCTAGACTGTACGGCCTTAGAACGGAAACTTTTTGAGCACCCCTTATAATAAGTGAAGATATATTGCTACTACTATTGTTAAAATGATGTAGGCAAAATTAAGATTCCGATAAGTGAGGAACGACATCACTTTCGCAGTTGCTCACTGCGAGTGAATGAGGGATCGTGTGCCTGCACATGTTCGAGCATGAACGTCGATTTTAATATTTTACATATCCGAACAGCTATCCAGATACGCACTAGGCCTTGGTATTTATGCCTTGAACATTTTAAGAATGAGGAATACCTCCAATCCTCGGTCACGAGGTCTTGAGAGAGTTGTCTTGGCTGCGAGACAAGTGGCGGAATAAAAAATTCTCTTCCAAATACACTGTATCACAAAAAAAGGGAAGCACTCAGAAGGGGAGAAGGAAACTAAATGAAACACCACGGTCTGACATTATTTCACTGATTACAAAATCGAGTCAAATCTATTAAGAACTTGAATGTATGAAATCACGCATCGGTTTGACGCTGCACCCCTCGTTACCTGGATAGCGTTGATGTTCGAGTTGGTCCTACACGTGTTCTATCAGGGACAAATATGGCGATCTTTGTGGTCATTGGGGTATCTCAAAATCACGCATACAGGTCATAGAGACATATTCTGTATGTGCATGACCATTGTCCTACTGAAAAATGGAACGACGTTACTGTCACATCAGAGGAAATACATGAGGACCCAGTCGTCCACGGCGTAATATTGTGCCTTCATAGTTCGATTACCACTACCAATTATGACCTGATTTCGTACCCAACGGCTTCCCGCTGCATGGTGCCAGGTATAATACCGTTGTGCCTTTCCAAAACACTGGAATGCTGGAGCCTCTTCGCAGGTGACCACCTTACTCGCCGACGATATTCATTTAGGTTTATGCAGAACCGTCATTCATCATTGAACACAAAGAGAGACCTTTCATCAGCAGCCCTTGTACCGTGGTCACCACTCCACCTGAAACGCACCCGTTCGTGTTCGACGTTAACGGCAGACTACAGATGAGGCTGTAATTCCCTAACAAAACTAGTTTATGACAAATTGTGCAGGATAACACAGAATGTCACAGAGAATCCATTACTTGTTTTCGGGTGGCAGGATGTAATGCGAAGGGGTTACAATGTGACTGGTGCACAGTATAGTAATACTTGCTTGTCGTGGTCGGACTTGATCGATTGGAACGTTGACGATGAGTGTGCCTGCCCCCACGTTCACATAAGGACCAACATTGCGCTCCTGCCGCTTCCAGTTGCCCCAAAAATCTGGATATTGCGCTATTCCACTAACCGACTAAATCGAGATCCGTAATGTGAACCTTTTCAGTCTCCGTCACGTGCTGATAACGCTGCCTTACACGAGTACGCAGCAACACTGTGACCTTCACAGCGATCACTCAACATCTGACACTACTCAAGCCATGCATGGCAAAAATATTAACCACGAACAACACCAATGCGCTCTTTAGGTTCTTCTACCTGCCACAGAAAAGAGAACTGTAACTCTAATCCTCTACATAGCACCTGATGGTGTGTACGCATACAAAGTCACATTGGCATATGACAATGTCTTCTCGGTGTTCTAGTTTTTTTCTTTTTTTTGTCTGGTAGTAAATATACAAGATCTCCCAAGAGTACCTTTTCAAATATTTATAGTGGAGAAAATAGCGGTCTGGTTAAAATACTTTAAAAATGGATTAGTAACATTTTGACCACAATAAAATATTTATTTGAAATGGTTTCGGTCAGAATGTGACAATATTCAGACCATTTAACCGCTGTGGTAGGCGGTGGCAATGAACGGAGACGGTGTTGTAACTCCACAAACGTCAGCTACTGAGAGTCATCAGGCGTATTTTCTCTGGTGTTTATGGAGACATGTGCAATTTAGTTTATGCATGTGTAGGTGAACCCAACGCAGACGAATAGTGTTCATCATGTTTTCCATGAGTAGCCCAGTGACGATCTAAAAGTCACTTTGTTTCCTGTTATAAACAGAATGGTTTTTACAGAGAAATTTTACATGCCCTTTCGATAGCACGGCCTCCTATTAGCTATGTGCAATAGTCGTTTAATCGATATCTGCTAACAGGGCCAGTAAAATAGGAAGAAAACCATAACTCACGCAACGACTGAGCAGCTTTGCTGCGTGGTGATAGCAACGCAGGGTCGACTCCCTTCCCCTGCTCCACCAACTCCTCCCCAAATTTACGTTTCACCCCCACTTACACAATAAAGTGCACTTGTTGAATAACATTGGTATAGTAAGTAATGTTATTCTCACGTCAAAAACTTGTCTATAACTGATATCAAACTCAGTCAAACATCATAGTGCCGCCTCAAATTAATTATTTTTCATACCTCTGATGCTTGTCAAGTGTCACCACATTAATGTGACTTCTAAAATATCCGTAAAAATGTCTTCAGTGCAAAACAGTCATTGTTTACGTCAAGTATCAGAACGTTATACTACACACACATAAACACACACACACACAGAAACAAGCACACTCATCGTAATGTTGTCGAAAATATGATGGGGAACTGTAAAGAATTAATCGAATTTTATTTCCATGAATAAACACAGGTGGAAAAATAACTCACACACTAAACAGACATGTAAACTTTTTATGGAATATGCAAACAAGTTTAAAACTTAACCTTCCATAAACACTTAAAAACCTGTAACCTGGTGGTAGTCAAGGGAAGGCAGGATTCGGATACGATTGTGGACGAGGACGTAATCAATTACTATTGGTTGCCTTTTAAAATTACACACAATTTATTTTAAACAAGTAATTCCAGACTCAACAATAAATAAAAAATACTACACGTTATTAATGAAGTGTTTTCAGTGAGTTACAATTTAGCAAATTACCATTAAATACAGATACAACAGATAATGTTTTAAAAGCAAGCCACTGTGATGTGGGCAGAACGCGTTACACGCCAGGAATGGCAGAAAATTAATAATTGTTTAAAACTCGCTGCAACTTACAAATTACAACTGTTGAAATAATAAAAGCAAGTCGCCACAAACACAGCAGAAGCCATCAGACGCCAGGAATGGCAGTAAATTAGGTTTCAAAGGCTTGCTGCTAAAATATAAGTACCAAATTTCAATTTTAAGGAAAATGACCACAATCGTGGCTGAAGATCTTACACGCCAGGAACGAAAATATTATTTAAAAATTTTGAAACCTGCTGTAAAACAGCAAATACAATAGCAAAAGTTAATTAAAAATCAAGCAGCTGATCCAGACGGTGCCCCAGGAGTTAACCTCTGAGAAGGTCTGGCAACAAACACTTCCGCGAGCGATTAGATAGGCAGCCAGGAGTTGCATTCACTTCACAAGATGGTAACTCAGACTACTGGCAGTCTAACGAATGACTAATGATAATCTTGCTGAAGCTACCTGACGTCCGATAAACCAAATGCAACGATGGAACAATACGCCAAAGCCGGAACCAGCGTTCTGCATTACATCCAGAATACTGTGTTTAGAGCCCCGGAACGGGAAATGAATCATTACCACCAGAGTAGGGGAATCATCAACCGGCCTACAACCAAGAAAGCTGTCAACAATACATGCCTTACCGTACAGCAGCGACAAGGCCAAGAAATGTTACACTGCTATTACATACACTAACCCTCCCCCGGGTCAGGCAACAGGGAGCTAATCAGATCCCCCTTTCCCAAGCACTCTACCCGCTGCTCTTCGCCTCTGCAACACTATGAGCAGCAACACGAACCCAAGGCACTGGAGACTCGCGGGATTTCACAATGGTGGAGGTTTCTCTACTTGGATTGAAACGCACTCACCTTAAACCTTGCTGGATCCGATTTACGACGAAGTCGTGCACCCTCGTGACCACAGCCCTTTTATCCGGCAGGCCATGTGTGCCGCCAGGGGTCCCAGTGTGTTCCCGCACTGCGCGGACCAGGTGTCTTCTCCATCCCCAACCGAACTCGTCACTAACACAACCCAGAAAAACAACGTCGTCGCCCCAGAGATAGGGCAACAGTTACTACATATCGATAAACGCCGCTGCTGCCACTAGCGGACAGGCAACGCATGCGAAATGAGTGGCGCCAGTCAACACGAGAAGATGACAAACTAAACGAAACCGTCTGGCCTCCAACATAGGCGGAAACATACAAACAGCACCAACGCGAGTTGCAGCATGGCTCAAAACCAATGGTTACTTATGCAATGTAATTGATGATTTAGTGATACATAGTTCTTGAAGAAGATTCTTGCTCCCAGTACAATTCTACAAAGTTTCAAAATGAGCCATAAAATCAAATGCTGCATTACGTTCCTCTCACTTGTCGTCACCTACAAAGGGCTGCATTTTAAATACTTAAAATTTTACTAATGTACTACAGAGTAAGGTACAGCACAGCCTCAAATTTACTATTTTCCGCATCTATGATACTTTCCAAGTGTCACAACTCTAATTAGTCAAAACATCAGCAAAAGTACGTTACAACGCAAAATTGCAAAGTTTACATCAAGTAGCACAATATTATTTTCCAGTTACATGTACATATTCGTAAAACTGGTGCCTTTACATCGTCATGAACTTTCTGGTTAAGTGCCTCACTGCTGTTTTCTTGCATGAACACATATGGCTGAAAAGGAATATGCTAAGCAGATAGTTGACATTAAAAGTTAGGCTTAAACGATCGATGTCATAAAATGACTTTGATCCCGCTTATAACAGCAGAGAATACATGTTGACTAAAATACTAGCCAAACACACAAACAGCTAGCATTGAGAATTACTGGAAAATTTCAGGAGATTGACTCTTGGTGTAAGTCACAACATAACATGGCCTAAAATTGAATCTAAATTGACCTGTGATGCTTGTCAAGTGTTATAATGCTATCTCCATTTCTAACACGTGTAAAGTGTGTTCCCATCAAAATCTGAGGATATATTACCGGACGTACTATCATCGTATAACGTTTTGCATGGTTTTCAGAACCAGTTTAAAGGAGTATAACATAATCTATCATTAGAAAAATATAACTGATGGTACTGATTGAAATTATTATTGATTTTAATAGAAAAGATTGAGCCTAGTCAATATTAAGCAAAAAGTTACCTCTTGCAATATTTATCTATGGTGCCAATATGAATACTAGGAATACATGGTTGGCGCTATTTTAAAATTTTTTAGCCGTTTCCCCCTCTGTGGTTTGTGTTGGAAAGAGAAATACTGGGTTACCAGACTGGTACTCGTTACAGACAGTTATTTCGAGGACGTGGTTTTTTGGAGTTAAGGAATTTGGTTGTGGAGAGTGCAGAGAGCGGAATGGGTCCGCGAGATACGATTTTCGATCGCTGAAACACTGGTCTGCAACCTCCGAAAGCCTTACTGTCTGAATAAGCGTGGCAACTACGCACAAGTGCTGTCTTAAGCGTCGCAGTTTCGCATCAGTGCAGTCGTTTACCTTTCAGCTACTCGCAGCCTGCGTGTCATTTATATCGCATCTTGCGTTGCATTTGTTTTAATTCAGAATTGGGCTCAGTATTCCAAACGTGTTACTCAAATGATCACAATCAATCGTCTAGTCTGATAAATCGATGTTATTAATGAAGACATTTGTTAATAAAGCGTTTATCAGTGTTGCACACACAAGATTGTCACTCCATGAGTATCCTGTGGATAGTTAAGATTCCACGATTTTTACTTTCAGTCAGATTTTTCTTATTATGCCATTCTTACAACGAATTCTATTTTTTATGAGTATCACTGACTTCCGATATGTTGCATATTCTACATCAACGAAATAAACTATATTTTAAAAGTGATCCACTTAACTTATGTAGTTCACCTTCAAGACTTTGTTCAGGCAACCTTTCATTATTGAAAATTTTATAAATACTCTCACTGAGATCAATTTGAGGACTTTTCAGTGCAAAGAGTTTTTTCCTTTTTTGCTAAGGTCGTGAGAGAGACACACAGATTGCACAACCGCTGCAAAATCCAGAATGTCTCATTGCAAAATAAAACCAACATAAAAAGAGTGGAACAAGAAAAAAGTTAACATTTGGAAGTTAATGCAGTTCTTGAGCGGCAAGTTTTTACATTTTTCGGAGATAGATAGACACATTTCAGGGGTAAACTCATACATTGTTGGGGTAAGCTGATACATTTTTAGTAAAAACTGATATACCATCTGGAAAAGTTAATATTCTCTGTGGTATTCTTGGAGAAAGTTGATCCGCTTTAGTTTTTAACTTCTTATAGATTTCGTATTTTATATTCCTTCTCACTTTCCATAAGAGATTTACCTGTCTGTTTAGCACAGTGTTTATTTAGCCACATGTGCATAGGCACGAAAACAGCCAGGGAGGATTTACTTTTGTGTTAGCAATCATTTTTAAGCACCAAGGTCTGAGGGTGTTTATGTGTAAAATAACACTGCGATACTTAAAAGTAAAAACTGTACTTTTCCGCATTGCTGAAGTAGTTTTTCAGATATTTTGGACTTCAAATTAAGATTGTTACACTTGAAAAGCATCAAAAGACATGGAAAATATTTACGTTAAGGACTCATTCTGCTGTTTGACTCACTTTGATGTAAGATTTAGAGACGAGGTTTTGATTGGTAATAACATGTTTTACTTTGGTAATTCTCGTCAACAAGAGCACTTTAACCTTTCAACCGTAGGGGAATTTCAGATTTTTCTGTACTAACTTTTGGGGTGGTTTTATTAAGTAATGAAAATAGTTAGAGAATTGGAGTAAAGGAATATAACAAGAAAACCAAATGAGAAGTGATTTTTAATTGAAATTTAACGTTCGTCATGTAGGAAACGCTAAAACCGTGTTCTGTGTTAACTTTGCAGAGTGTAGTGTTTCTTAAGCAAGTTCCACACGAAATCCCGTGCTGCAATCTTTGCATCATGTTCTTGTTTTCCTCAGCATTTCTTTCCCTTCTGCATTTTTCTGGAAAACCTTCTGCGATGTTCCTGTTTTATTGGATTTCGAGGTAGATGTGACATGTAACCCCATTCTCTCAGGTCTGTTTGTATCTGTACCTTCTTGCCGAAATAATGCTTGTGCGATTTCTCGAAAATAGCTTTAACTATTACCATTCTAGATTACATGTGTTGTTCAATCGGAATGCTTAGAATAGATACCGTTCAACATGATATGAAAATACATTTTTAGTAACATTTCTTCTTCTGTTCCTATGTAGTATCAAACTAGAAAGTTGGTTAAAAGTGCACTTACGGTGTCACGTGCTGTAGTTGGAAACTGTTTGTGTAGTGAATAAGGGCAAGTGAACAGAACTAATTGTTACAGAAGTTGGCAGAATCAGTGAGAAAATACTCTTCGATAACCGTCGTCAGCGATGCAAAATGTATGAAATTAGGCGACGCTGAAAGTAAATTATTATGCAGAATGCTGTCATGTAAAACATCCATAAAATTTAACTGTACTCTTAGGTCCTTGCGGAACGACAACCTCGGAAATCGAAATATTTCGCAAAGTTTTCGATACGAACACTGCGATACGCTCTAGATCAGTCCATCCCTAAAACCTGTTTGCCTCCAGTTTCGTTCGTTGGCTTCACCAATTCACAATCCAGCTATAAGACTGGAATATGGGACGATATCCCAAGACACTCTGTCATATTCCTCGAAACATACAGGAAAGAACTACATACGAAAACCGTAAACCATTTATAACCCATAATAGCCATATCAATAATCATCACTCTCGTGCAATCCATATCGAAAACAAAGGTACTCAATTCGTATCTTCCCCGAAACAAATCATTAGATTCAGCGATCATCATTGGCTACTATATCCCATTACCCGATTGCCTACGACCAACGGAAACGAATTGCAAAGATCTGCATTCGGCGGAAGATGTGCTGGCAACGTAAGTGCATTTTAACCAAAAGCTGTTGCTAAGCTCTGTCAACACCGCCCAATGTATATTTACAGTCACATATCAACTGATGTTTCGTTATTTAGCCACCTCTTTTTGTGTCCATTATACGAGATGATAAGTCATACGTTGAGGTCAAAACATTAACCTTTTTCTTGAAATTTTAGTAATATAAGTTTACCTCTTTGAAAAGCTATGATTCATCTTCTGACGACGCGGAACCCGAAGTATGCTCGCTTGTTTAGAATTATTCGCCAACTCACTAATGGTAGAGTCATGTGAGAAAATGTTTCGAAAATCCTTGCAATTGTCTGTAAAGTTTTTTGAAAGTCGCGACGTGCTCACATTCTCAAATACTTGACAAATATGGTCTGGGTAATTTGTGCGTCGTGAGTTATGCTGTCATAGTTTCTAACTGTAGTACTTACGATGTTAAACTTGTAACGTAGGAATATAACTATTAATGAGTTAATTATGTCAGTATTTGAAATATTACAATTTTAAATAACTATATAGAATACTGAAAATTAAATATTTGTTGCCCCTGGAAGCTGTTACATTGGCAACCTGGAATTGGGACAGGGCGAGTTTAACTGTTAAGTAATAATTGTACTGTATATGGTCATTAACCTACACTGGCTTTGCACTTAGTATCTGCGGCCAGGTGACCTGTCTGGCATAGTGGTAATAATTATACAGAGTTGATTTAGCTCGATCTACCGATTGGTATTTAAGCAACGCTCAACGCCTTCAAAAACCATGTGCAAGATTTTCACATTTTTTTGCTCACTACATGAAAACTTTGGATTCTACAGAAAACTTAAGTGGACCTTTTTGTAGAAAAGATAACTTAGCTAAATCTTGTACTGTGATACGTTACGTCTGAAGGACATGGTTGTCGAATTATTTAAGAAAAACGCATTTGGAGGTTACTTTCATACATTTTTCTTAAATAATTCGTAAATAGTGGCCTCGAGACTGAACCTATTACAGTACAAGATCTAGCTACGTTTACTTTACACTACATCGGTCGGTTATGTACATCGTACCGCTCCGATCACACAAAGGAGGCATCACTTACGAAATTCAAAGAACTGATCAGTACCCATGCTTTACTCCTTTTTTATTTTGCATTTCTAGTTCCATATGGCCAAATTGACTTGCTGACCTCTGTGGTAATGGAAACAATCAATACATGAAGTTAACATCAGAAAAGTTAACAATAAATTAAAATTCGCGTGAATCCTAAGCAGACGACAAGCTGCTGAATATATCTTACCATACTCAACAATGCAACAGAGGAACTTGCCTAAGATTTTTCCAGGAAGCGCTTCATAGAAAAGAGAGAATCAACAGTGAGGAAATTCCTTAGGCTAGACCTGCAAGTGTAGTAACTACTGCTACGGGTTAATAATTCTTGTGATAGCTTATTGAAAACGGATGCAGCAGAATACCATACGCCATCCTGCACAAGAGCCAAGAAGGTGCGATCCAAAAAGAGACTAGAATTATGAATAGTACAGACCGAGTAAAATTTGCTGTTTCTTGTGGAAGCTTTCCATTGTTAACACCAAAAGACATTTAGGAAAATATATACTCAGAGACCAATGTCAGAAGTGCCAGATTTCGGAAAAGGGGTTGAACAAGAGGTTCGCGACTTTACACCACAGAGAGCTCGAACTGCACGCATCTTACCAACGAAGTATTCTTTGTGAATCGGAAATGATATCCCATAATTCTCATAAGCAAAGTAGACTAATTTATGTTTGGACTATCACTATTGCAGATACTGTTCTAAATTGGAACTTAACATGTTCTGCCATTCAACATCCTGCAGCACCAAGCTTGTGTCATTAAGAGGAAGAAATATTTTAGAATAACCTACCATATATATATATATATATATATATATATATATATATATATATATATATGCAAAGAACTCCCTTGTACCCATGCTTTATTCCTTTTTTATTTTACCTTCCTAGTTACATACGGCCAAATTCGCTAGCTGATCTCTGTGGTAATGGAAACAATCAATACATGAAGCTGACATCAGAAAAGTTAACAATAAATTAAAATTCACGTGAATCCTATGCAGACGACAAGGTGCTGAACATATTTTACCACAATCAACACTGCAACTAAGGAGCTTGCTTAAATTTTTTTCTTGGAAGTTCTTCACAGAAAAGAGAGAATGAACCGTGAGCTATTATATGTTATTAGTGGTCTGAACACAGATCGCTAAGGCAACCCTTACTTAACCGTGTCCCCTTCAGACAGCACCTCATAATCGTTCTCATTGTTGCAAAGAATGACCTTTTGCTGTGTGTTCTTCAAATGTGAGAAGTACAGTGCTTCCGAAGGTAAGGAAACTTGCCCACGAGAGGTGTCGCCAGTTTTGCGTTTTAACACCTTCTTGGCGCTACTGATTTCCCGATGGAATCTGGAAGCAAGGATAAACTTTTCGAAGCACAGAGTGGAGCCATCGGTGTCGGACGTGCGGCTTTTTGCGGTGGAGGGCATTCTCAAGTCGCGCGCGCCGGAGACGCCGCTGATGTGCTCGGCTTTCACTGGCCGCTGGAGCTGCAGCGACCGGCGGCGGTAGGTAGCGGCGAGTCGGGCCCAGTCTACCCGGTGGCGCGGGGGCGGCCCGGGAGGGTGGGGCCGTGTGCGCATGCGCGCTGCCCGCCGCCGGCGTCACTCGCGCCCCGGCCGCTGCGGAGGCCGCACGCGACGCCGTCGCCGCCGTCAGACGAGCGCCGCGACGCCCATGGGCCGACACCGGCCGCCGCTGCCGCCCCCGCTGCCGCCTCCGCCGCCGCCGCCGCCGTCGACATGAGCCGCCTCACGCTGCTGATGCTGTCCCTCTCCCTGCACGCAGGTCAGCCCCGCGTTACGCCACTCGCGGCTCTACTCAACTATTACGTGACTGTGTGCCTACTCCGATCTCTAGGTGAAGTTCAGGGATATCAATCGTGCGCCACTGCAGACTTTAGATATTCGTCGAGTACCAATAGTTCCCCTGTAACTGTGGCCAGCTGGCACAATATCTACGCTTTCTGTGATCCTTATGAATGTGCGTTGACTTCATGTGCAAAATTCTCTTAGAACGCAAGCCATTATTGTAACTTACTGTACCAGTCTGCTAATGTTTACTTGCCGCTTGAACGTGGTCAAATACCAGTAACAACTGTGCTGATACAGATTTATATATCTTGGATCGTATAATTCCTTGGCGATGACATACCAATGTATTAGCTCCTCTGATAATTTCCCTACATATTTTTGCCAGTGTCTCGTACTGCAGACCTTTCTTTGAGAGCGAGTAAGCGAACAGTATGCATCACTGTGTTTATCCCAGTGAAAATTAGCGTGGATCATTGTTATGCCCTCATAGTCGTGTTTGGATATAAAGAGAAGAAATTTCGTCTGATGTGGAATACTTAATAGAGCAATGCTAAGACACAGTAATGGGTGACGCACTGTACATAATACGTTTCTCGTCGTGTTGCGAAAGATAACGCCCGAGCGTACAGAAGGTGTACAGAAATAATATGTTTTAAATATTACTCTCTGTTATTGGTGACTGATACCAACATAAAAGTCTCACTAATATTTTCCTTCAACTTATCAGTTTGCTCCGTTTCGGGTGGATTAAACGAAGCCTTCATGTCACTGAGTATCGCGCTAATGGTATGCTTCGATCATTGTTTTTGCCAGAAAACAAACTTTGTCGGATGTGGAATACATGTTGGTGGACTTCAAAATAAGAATGTTTGGAAAGTACGTGTACTTCTTGTATTTCTCACTACGTTTGCAAAAGAGAGCACATCATGATAATATTTGTGAGCAGATGCTATGTGCCTTATCTCTGTTGACTGATAACAATGTATGACTCCCGCTGATAATTTTCTTGGTGATTTTGTTTCCGAGTTTCCTAATGCAACCATCTAACCCTAGCCTACATCTTCATTCTAGCTATAATAGTGAACAATGTGTATCGCTGCATTTATCTCACTGAAGATATACTTCGCTCATGTTGTCCATTCAGTGATTTTTTTCCTGTAAAGAACAGAAACTTTCATCTCGAGTGTCCACGAGAGGACTGCTGAGCCGAGGTAGTGGCACAATTATTGCTACGAAGGAGACTTCGTGTTTCTATACAGGGTCAATCCCAATTCCACCAACAAAGTTTTATCAGTTTGTTCAGGCATTTTTTCTGTAAATGGAACTCCTGGTTTCAGGGCAGTAATAAAATCACGCTTACGTCCTGAGAAAATACTGTCACGATAGCGAAAAGCGTGTTACAGGCTGTCAGCAACATGTAAACAGCGTAACATTGTGTGATACAACAACTCTCAGATTCATCAGACCCGAGACAGAACCGAGAACAGCTGATATAACCGTGATGGCAAAGAGTGAAGTGGGAACTACTGTTGTCAAGAGTTAGTATCATCAGTGAGTGGAATAAAAATGCTTCAAAACAAGACACAGAGCGCATATAGCGGGATATTTTGCATTGTTTTGCAAATTTTTCATTGCAGTACGGAAACAAAGATACAAGGGAGAATAAACAAGACGACATGCAACTGCCTTGTTACGAACCACCCGAGACCACGAGTGCCTTACGGCTAACAGATCTCCGGACAGCTACAGAAATTGTGTCGATGAGGTTCGGTTTCACCGCATAAATCGTGAACGGAAGTGATACGTTTTAAATCTATCTATTGTTGGTGGCCGACATCGATATATTAGTCAATCCGAATATTTTATTCATGCTTTTATCTATGTGTCTGCTATTGCACCCCATTTCAATACTTGATAACACATTCGTATCAGGTGGAGTAAATGACGAGTGTGTAGAACTGCGTAATCCCACTGATGAAATGCTTCGATCAGTGTTGTGACCATTGACTTCTTCACCAGTAAAATATAGAAATTACACATGATTTCAATAGTTCGCTGATAACTTTAGCAGAAACTGCAGCAATTCTCATGTTTCCCATCGTATCGTAAAAGTAAATACAGGATGGTGTACACAGAGAACTCGCATACTTTCAGCACCAGTAAGTCACAGCTTTTCGTCAAAGTCATTTACATTATTTTGATGGAGGTTTTTTGTGAAATATTGCAAAAGCTGCACTGACTCACACTTTTAGTCGGTATTCCACATACGTATTTGATTGTGCTACAGATTACAAAACAAGCAAATTATCCGGTCACCTTTTGTAAGGAATGCTTTGTTCGATATTAGTTTTTTTCTTCTATCAGGTTCAATAAGCACCTTTACAGCTGATTCCGAGTCCACATCCCTCATTCCAGGCGTTTCGTGAACTTCAGACACATATTTCGTGCAACACAGCAGACTTGTTCAACATGATCGAACTGTTGAAATGCGAAAGTTTTTCCGTGTGACCAGCGAACTGTCGAATTTCCGTTGCGCGGCGAGAGACAATTGTATGTGATAAAAGCTTCCTCTGTGGATTGGAATCCAATAAAATACTCTGCTGAGTCAAAGCGCGCGATATTCTGAGATGTTGGAGTGTTTTAGACTCTGCTCCTAGAGGTGTTTATTCGAATGTCAGTGGATTCCTGTCACTTGCAGTAATAGACTACACTATTTTATAGTGTGGTGTCGCAAACTGCTCTGTGTCCTTCACCTTGCAGGGCCAATGATTAATACGAATAGAGTGCTCCCGTTTGACGACTTTCATCAAATATTTCGATTAGCGTAGTTCTATTTATTTTATTTATCGCTCTGTAGAACATAGGACATGATCTTTATGCGAAAGGGAGCAAGTCACGGGGAATGTATATCGGTGCGTGCCGCTCAACGAAGCCGCGCTACGATTATTTTAATCATCGTGCTCCTTGTGACAATTCTTTTGATTCGACGTTATCAATTTCCTCTACGCCATACAAATTATCTAGAATGCATGAGTAAGAACAACTGCAGTCCAACCTGATTTGTGCGTAGCTCCGAACAGCGTGTTCTTATTTGTACGTAAGGTTTTGTTAGTCCGGGAAAAATGTAACTGAAAAAAGTGTTAATTAAATTTTATACATACGTAATCCATTTTTACGTAATTAACTGTTGTACGCAACAAATTCCGGTGGCATAAATTGAGTTTTGGGTAACTGTAATCAGCACTTTAGTTTGGAAAGAAGTCCTGTGATACTTTCCTTATCTTTGTTGAAGTATGGATGTACAATGAGCGTATGCCGCCGCGGAGGGGAGGGACAAAATATTGTTAACCACAGCGGGTGGCAAGAAAACAAGGACACAGCTGGCACTGTTGTTTACAGTATGAGTATTTCTTTTGTGGTAACAATCGAGAAGTTACAAGATACTGACTGATGTTTATTGTTGAACAGGCGTTCTGTCTATGAGTCGCTTTCAGTCAGCCATGGAGAGCACCAGGTGAGAACATAAAATTCATTCCAGAGGAGCATTCTAATCCACACAAATCGAAATCTGAAATTGCTTCAGATTTAGGAATTACCTTTACCACACCACCACTGTATGTGAGTCATGAGGAAATGAAACAATATTCTGAACGAGTTTTTAAAATCAGGTGCAAAATCCAAAAAACCAACCGACAGCCAGAAATGAGATCCTTCTTACACGGTTCAAGCAAAAAGGGGCTTCAGCTCTACTCATAAATGCCAACAAGCTGAAAACAAAGGCAACAGATTCAACTAGACGTATGAACATCACCGCTGATTTCAAGGTTTCATCAGGATTGTTAGAAGAATTGAAAGATCGTCATGGAATCACAAGGAGAACAAATTTCATCGAATTGAAAGCAGGGAACGATGACAAAATGAATCGCTGGATTGGTGAGGTTCTTCCGGCTATATTACAGGATTGTCAATCTCAAAATATCTACATCTGTGACGAGACCGGTGTATTCTACTGTCTGCTTGGTAGTAAAGCAAGAGCTGAAAAGGATAACCCATGCATTACCTGGAGGCAAAAAAAGTTAAAATCGTGTGACACTTCTTCTCGCCACGATTGCAGATCGATCTGACAGACTTCCCCCACCATGATAGGAAATTCTAAAATCCGAGGTGTTTCAAAGGTGTAAAGACGAACCATACGGAATACAAATCCAATAAAAATTCTTTCAAGGCTATGATATTAATGGAACAGTTGTTTAAAAAACTGGACATTGGAATGAAAAAATAAGAAGAGGATCCATCCGAAGTAGGTTTGAAAATGTCACAGTGGATTTTTTTCTTACAAACTGTACAAGTCTTCTACAGTCACTTGATTTGGGCAGTACTGTTAATTTCCAAGGGCATTATGGAATAATACTGGCTCAACGTTTGATAGTAATGATTCTTGTTGAAATTGAAAATCTCTCCATTAACGTACTACAAACCGTGGAATTTATTTCGGCTGGCTGGCAGCTGGTGTCATCATCCACAATCAACAACTATTTCCGTAAAGCTGGTGCCTTACTGGAAGAGACTGCTGATGAGAATGATGACGGTGACTACGGTCAAGTTGTGTCTGCTAACGAGCTAGCTCCACTGGGCGCTGCAGATATCTCGGTTTTGTACATTTTGATGGTAATCTCGCCATGTGTGTGTGGAACTATAGGAGGAGGAGGTTATTAATGATGTGTGCCAGCAACACGGTGATGATCAAGAAGGCGGACGAGTTTCAGTTGATAGTGACGGAGATGAAAATCACGACATCTTGACACACCTAAACTGAGTGAAGTGTTAAGTGCAATCGATATGTGCAGGCGTCACATAACCTCGAAAAGCTGTAGTGAAAAGGCTCTAAATACATTAATAAATTTGCAAACTGACACTTAATGCACTAGAAGTGGAGTAAGCCAAATTATCTGATTTTCTTAAAACAAGATCAAGTTCAAAACAATTGTATTTCGTCATTAATACTGTAACGTTTTTGTTTTTTCAGTGCAAAGTGCCAAATTACAGTACAGTGTACAATTCCTCTAAACTAGGACCAAGTAATATTTTTTCTCTTAATGTCATACTCTGGCTTCCTCGTTTGTAAGGTTCTCACATGTAGACCCATTGTACATTTGTTTAGGGAAAAATATGATGTGTTAATGTATCTATGTCGTATTTCTAAGTAATTCTTAGTTACAAGTACTCGTTTCTCTTCCCCTTGACATACACGTAAATCAGGTTCAATTGTAGTGACAAAACTACCGTGCCTTTGGTACTTCTTGACCTATCGGAAAAGAATATTTGTCGATAAAATCGTGAAAAATAGTATTTCATATGTATGCTTCCCAATAAAGTGATTACTGTTAGTAGTCGTAATCAGTAATAATTAAAGAATCACTTACTCCGGTGATTATCTTTGACGTCACATGTACAGGAAGTTCAACTCACGAATTACGGAAGATTTTCTGCAACAACACAGAGTTGGCATACTCGCTTCGCCTAATTGAAGTTTCTTATACATCCTTAGATTGATGTAGCAGGAATCTGTATCCATACAAAAGTTGCTGCGTTTGTGACCGCGTCATCTTACAGGATACTGCTAGGTAGCGGTCGCTGTTGTAGGTGACAATGTGTACTAGCGGCTTGCAACAGTGTTAGAAATAAAGCAATATTCTTCAACATTCTGCCGTCACAAATCTAAAAGAATCTCAATGAAACTGATGGTTACTGTTCCGGGACGGTGATTAACATCAGTATGTTGATAAAGCGTGTAATTTACATAAATGTTTGAGTCGTCTACTTTTCTACGTATACGATTTAATATTTGTTTACTTTTTTGTTCTTACCAAAACTTAGAAAATTTGCTTCAGATATTTCAATTATTGGAGTTTTACGATTTTCTCCTTAGCATTCTTTGTCAGTCACTTCGTCTCACAGTAGAAATCCACCAACTTTCTCAATTATTTCTTGTATATTTTCCAGTCTCCCTCTTCGTCTACAGTGTTTCTGCTCTTCGACTGAGTCTAGTACCATAAAAAACATTTTACGACGTCGTAACTCATCTCCTATCAAACTGTTCTCCTTCTTCATGTTTTCCCCATATTTCCTATCTCGCCAATTCGAGGAAAACATCTTTATTTCTTATCATGCTGTTGTATATCGACTGTATTTATACTTATTATACTCTAACAGTATTTCAGTCAACGTACTCTCTTCAGAAGTCTTTATCGCTGTACTTCGTCGGAGACGAAATAATGTGCTCTGAACCGTTTCGTTAACTTGACTGCCGGTTTGCTTTACAAACACCCATATTGTCACGAAACATGACATACCATTTTATGAATCGTGTGAAGGCAGTACATCTGGATTGGTAATACGATCAAATGTTGACCTGACACGTTTAAGCAATCTATTGTTCAGTGTTGGATAGCACACTTGTCGAAGATCGAACTTAGCGCAGAATGAGTATCAGTGTTCGTATCCTCTTGCAACGTTTTTGTCATCGCTCTCCATAAACTTATGCCTGTACGGGGTAATTCGTCTGAGACGGAATACTTAGGGATGAATGACTCGGAGTATGAATGTTTGAAAACAACTTCATTCGGCACTCATTGTGAAAAGGACTACCTAATGATATAAACTATGAAGTCACAGAATGTAAGGACCCGTGACTGCCAGACCCATTCAGAGTACTGTATAAATCACTTCCACCAAATAGAATTGTCTCCTCATATTTTAAGTCGAAAAAGATCAGAACCATTTAGTATAAAAAGCGTTAGTATTCATATAGTCACCTTAAATACGACTGAATACTCACGAAACAGATTGATTTTGACACTCACGTAAGTTTTTATTTTTTGTCCATATATATCGCACATATGACGTAGGTTTCATATTCAACTTTATACCAGACTGTGGTTTAATACTCAGAGACCTGTTTGGAATGCGACGAAGATTTATTCAGAAATTTTGAATGTTCGAGTACTAACCCATGAAGCATTGGTCAGTGTTTCAATAAACGATTATAACAAGTTTTCTCTGATGACAAACTTAACAGAGAACACTTTGTACCTCGATACCGATATGTTTGCAATATTACGATTGACGTGCTTCCTACACGGATCCCAGCTACTGTAAAGTAGCGATTAACCCCATAATTGGTGTAGAGTGTCTTTGTAGATATAAGCATGAGAATTTAAAAGGAAGTCAAGTCTCTGGTTGCGTTTCAAACTAAACACATTGCGACTCTTAAAACTGTTTACCGACAATGTATTTAAATAAATACTTCAGTTGATTCTTCTGTGAGTACTTATAGAAACATCGTACTTGCACACTTTTCTCACTCGCTCTCTAAGTATTTCTATTTTCTTTGTGTCCTGGAATGAAGTTATTCAATGTACTTTTGTACATGTACCTTTGTCGTGTGAAAACAAAAATTATGGCTTACAAACATTATAATGTGAGGAACACAAGGCAAAGTGTGTGCAAACATTAATAAAGTAATAACTTATTTTCGAGAAACTGGTTGCTTGAGTCAAGCGTCTCATCTTCTAACTACATCAACATATGTGTCTACTGTCTACCGTCAGGCATTAATTTGTTTATAAAAATTTAATAGCTAATATAAAGCTGTTCAACAGTCATAAGCATCACTTTCAGTCCATGTGGAGCGGTTCTGTAGAATTTTTATAGTTATAAAATCCGCTTGGAGATACAAACTATTTTCCACTTGCATGCAACGAGTAGATTTTGTTATCGTTGGCATATTTTTGTTCTGTGTGTGATGTGCTACATTCTACCAATTAAGCAGATTTGATTACATTCATATCTTCTAAGCAGATTACCAATTACGCACCATATTCATAAATGTAACGATGTATACTAGGATGAAGCAGTGAGATCGGAAACGTGTCGACAAAATGAATAAATAGCTGATATATGCAGAGTTCGTCGTTGCACATGGAGGTCTCGTTGTATAACCGACGGATAATAAATGTGGCTTTTTAGGCAACAAAGATTACATCGAATCATTAGAAAAGAATTGCATTACATAATTTTTAGTTATTTACGATTTTAAAATGCGCAAAACGTTTTATTAGTACAATGCCTCTACCACTGTGCAGTAAAAGTGACTAACTGACTGTGCAGATCTCGAAGAGAACATGAATGATGGAAACACTTAGGGGAGTTATCAGTGGAATGTTTAACGTCTCGACGACATCGTTAGAAACCGTGTCAGTGAATCTGCCGTTAGTGCAGATGTGTTAGAGGTGTACAAAAGTGTGCTGTAGATGGCTTCGAAAAGGCCTTAACTTCAGTACTATTCAGTGCTGAAGAGCAAAGGATAATGTTCCGCCAGTTGACAATGTATGGTCACTGTTAAAATTTTCTATCATGGAATTGTTATTTGTACTAAATGTAAAAAAAAAAACCCAATAGTGATGAATTACTCTACGTTTCTATGGAGGATGCGTCTGGAAAGTTGTGGCATCATGATTTTGATAGAAATGTAATTTTTTTATCTGCAGCGCGTGTTTTGGGTATGTAAGTTTGGTTACACCTGTCACAGCCACAATAGAACTCAAATACAGCAAAATGGCGTATATTAGCATCCTTTATTGACGAACAGACGTATTCCGAACAAAGTAACTTATGACTGTTGAACAGCATTATATCAGTTAATACACTTTGCTAAACAAATGAATGCCTGTGTAAGTCATATTTCTTCTGAAGTAAGGATTTGTGAATTCAGCTGTTTTTCCATACATCTACAGGTAATCGTGTCATGATTTCACCATCATCACTTGTTAAACCAATGTTAATGCAGAGCGTCTTCAACAATTTTTGATATTTGACATCATGTCTCTGGAACCACGATCTCACTTGTTATAATGAACGGACAACAGATTCTCTATCGCTATTTATTTTATTAATGACTACACGTTTAGATCTGACCAGCAAATCATCTTAAGATGCGGTGCTGCAGGATGCAATTTGTCGCTAATGGTGAGAATGATTGAAATGAAACTATTCATACCATTACTGAAAAACTTCACCCTGCAGCACCAGGTCTGAAGATTATCTCGTGGTCAGATCGAAACCGGTAATCATTGATAAAAAAATAGTGATCCAGAGTCTGTTTTCAGTTCATTAAAGCCCTTAACAAATTTTACAGTTTTTGCATTCCACTGCAACACAGTTTGATGTGAGAAATTCAGAAGATTGCACGTAAATGATTGGAGCCGACATATGTAGGTACGAGATTAGTGTTACACATTCGGACACCGTTTGAGGCTGCGCGGATTAGCCGAGCGGTCTTAGGCGCTGCAGCCATGGACTGTGCGACTGGTCCCAGCGGAGGTTCGAGTCCTCCCTCAGGCAAGGGTGTGTGGTGTTTGTCCTTAGGATAAATTATGTTAGCCGGCCGCGGTGGCCTTGCGGTTCTAGGCGCTTCAGTCCGGAACCGCGGGACTGCTACGGTCACAGGTTCGAATCCTGCCTGGGGGATGGATGTGTGTGATGTCCTTAGGTTAGTTAGGTTTAGGTAGTTCTAAGTTTTAGGGGACTGATGGCCTAAGATGTTAAGTCCCATAGTGCTCAGAGCCATTTGAACCATTTGAACACCGTTTGAATATCTCTGAGATACCACGAGAACACACGAAATGTGTAAGTAGGCTGTTTATGTTTTCTTATTGGCAACGTTACGTAGCGCTCAATATGAAAATCACTGGCTGTGCTGTGTGCAGTCTGTCGCTAGTTTGCATTGTTGTCTGCCATTGTAGTGTTGGGCAGCGGCAGCTGGAGGTGAACAGCGCGTAGCGTTGCGCAGTTGGAGGTGAGGCGCCAGCAGTGGTGGATGTGGGGAGAGAGATGGCGGAGTTTTGTAATTTTTCATGAACTGATATATTTATATATGATGATATCAAGGTAAATACATTGTTTGTTCTCTATTAATATCTTTCATTTGCTAACTATCCCTATCAGTAGTTAGTGCCTTCAGTAGTTTGAATCTTTTATTTAGCTGGCAGTAGTGGCGCTCGCTGTATTGCAGTAGCTTGAGCAGCGAAGATTTTTGTGAGGTAAGTGATTTGTGAAAGGTATAGTTTAATGTTTGTCAGGGCCATTCTTTAGTAGGAAATTTTGAAAGTCAGATTGCGTTGCGCTAAAAATATTGTGTGTCAGGTTAAGCACAGTCTTGTATAATTGTTGAAAGGGGACGTTTCATATGTCGACCCTTAGCCTAGGATACCTCACTGGAATCTTCTGATTTTTTTCTTGTAGTTTGTGTATTTAGTGTAGCTTTTGTTTATTGCTAGCGCGTAATTGTAGAGAAAATCTCCTTTGTAGTTTCAGTTTTTCATTGTTGTAGAGTAGAACAGTTGTGGCATGCATGTAGATTTGCACCAAGTATTTCGCAGCTGCAATTAACTAGACATTATTTCCATTGCTACGTTATTTTATTTTGCTCTTCAAATTGTGTTTTTCTGTGTTGTCGTGTGAAATACTGTGACAATAATGGCGTGTGAAAAACGTAATACTAGGCTCCAAAGTAAACTGAGAAATGACAGTGAAGACGAAGGCAGTGTGTTAGCGCCGCAGAGTAATGAATTAACTGATGTTCAAAGTAGTAATTTGGTAATCGTGCATAGGGAAATGGAGCGGGCGGCAAACAATGGCACTGACAGTGAAACAATTAGTGAAGAGGGAAGCATTATCGATCGATCGGTCGGCAACAGCTCGCCTCAGGAATCCCAAATGACAGGACACAATTTCGCAAATACTGTAGATTCAGGTTTTGGGTTATCACCGTTTTCTCAAATAAGTCAAGACGCATTTTCTGCTTGTCAAAATGTGAATGTTGCCGGTGCAAATGCACTGCCGAAAAGCGTAGAGAAACAGATTCCAGACACTAATACATTATTATTGCAATTAATGCAACAAATGGAACAAAATCAGAGACAAACACAGCAAAAGCTTCAAAAACTAGACACAATGGAACAAAATCAGAGACAAACACAGCAAAAGTTAGACACAGTGGAACAAAATCTTCAAAAGTTAGACACAGTGGAACAACACCAGAGACAAACACAGCAACAGTTAGACGCAATGGAACAAAATCTTCACACCACGCTTGAACAAACACGTGAAGATTTAACTACTGAGTTACATAACATTGAATCGAAATGTCAAAAAGTCTGTAATGACGTAAAAACACAAATTTGTGAGCATTTTCAACCTATTTTTTCGCGGCATGAAAATGCATTACAGAATCACGAAGCAGCCATAAAAGAACTGCAAGCCATTGTTCATGAAAATCATGAGACCTTGTGGGCTAAAATTGACTCAGTTGCATCTACCGATTCGGTTACGCAACTTGCAATAACTCAGGAAAACTTAAAGGACACAGTAGATACGATTTCAACACAAATGGACACTCTGAAACTTGGTTCAGAAAAACACACTGAGGAAATGTGTTCACTATCGGAGAAAGTAGCCGAACTTTCGGATCAGGTCACTAACTTATCTACAAAGGTAGATGATGATCTGAATGACACAAGACCTGTAGCCTTCACTGACACTGAAGAGTGCGAACAAATTAGGAAATTCAAACAAAATCAGAATCAGATTAATACGCAACACCAAAGAGAAATCCGGGAAGTACAAGATCAGCTGACACAGTTAATACAAGAATTACGTATTTCAGAGGATACTCGCGCCCCAATACGGGAAGAGGGACTTAGAAATACGGAACAACCACAAAATAATAACACAGGACACTTCGGAAGTTATGAAAGAAATTGGCAAGGTGCACCGAATTTTGAAATGGAACCGCCGAAACGACATAACAATGACCGATATGCGACTCGCCGACATGATGACTTTGACTATAAGCTGTTCATTACTACACGTAAATTCAAAACATTTAAGAATTCTGGGAACGACATTCATCCACAAGCATGGCTCCATCAATTCTCTCATTGTTTTCCTCCCAACTGGTCATTAGAGCACAGATTAGAATTTATGTGTGGCTACTTAGAGAATGAACCAGCTGTAAGAATGCGGTCGGTCATTCACGATTGCCACAGTGAAGGAGAATTTTACCATGCCTTCCTCTCAGCATATTGGTCTCAAGCCACACAAGACCGGGTAAAACATGGTATCATAATGATGAAACATTTCGAACAATCTGAATTCTCCAGTCTTGTGAAATATTTTGAAGACATGTTGCACAAGAATCAGTACCTGTCAAACCCATACAGCCCCTCAGAACTCATCCGCATTTGCTTAATCAAATTACCTGAACATTTACGACATATTATTTTGGCAGGACGTTGCAAAGACGACATTGAAGCTTTTCAGGGACTGTTACAAGAATTGGAAATTGACACTGACAATCGCGGAATGCGGAAAGAGGAACATAACAATTACAGGTCACATCCGTCGCAATTCCGCGATGAAAGAAGTAATAACTGGACACGACAAGGCTATTCTCACAGCACATATCGTGACCAAAACAGACACCACCCGTATGACAAGCGTTGGCAGAGTAGTAATAACTACAGGGAAAGATCACCTCTCCGTGGTAATGACTATCACAGAGACAATCAGAGAAACAGACAATATGGGAACCAAAATAAATATTATCAGGGGAGACAGAATAACTTTAGACGCAACGGTCCAGCGCGCAGTTTCGATTCAGGGAGAAATTCTCCACCACGTGACCGACAAACAAGAAACGATGTAAACTACCGACATAACGACAGACCTGAATTCCATCAGAACTGGCGAGCTTTAAACAGAGCTGGGCCCTCTCGGCAAGGCGAATTTGTGGAAGTTAGGTCTCCTAATCCCAATAACGACGCGCGCCAACAAAGGGACAGACAATGACTCGCACCGCAGGCAGCCGCGTGCGGCCGCTGGCTCAGGGAAAAATAACATAGACGCTAACCTTGAGAAAAACTCCAGTATTCTTTACCGACGTATACCGCCTGACAATTGCATGCAAGTTCAAACTCTGCGTACTAGGAAGAGTAAAGGTTTACACCACATTTCTCATGTAAAACCATTTATTGACAAATAATCTGCCTTTTAACTTTGTCTTTGCCATAAAATGTTTCACTTCACGTTACTAGTATGCTTTAGAAACTGTTACCATGCAACAATGTTTGAAGTTAAATATCCAATCAAGAACCAAGAGAACTTATTTAAACAGAAATGACGAATGCATTGTTATAGTAAACAGACGTCACAGTGTTATTGTGTATGTACATTCTTGCTTGTTAGTTGCACAATTAGAACATTTACCAGTACTGCTAATGAGATTTTAATGCAACATTTTGGTTTACTTGAAAATACATTCTGGGTTTAAAGTACTTTCTGTGAGATACCAGAGGACACAGTGGTTAGTTTATGTGACAGCTACACGATTTTATCACGACGCTACTAATGAGTGACAATTTACAATGTTGCTTTTGCGGTGTATCTGTTTTATATCTGCACAGTTTTCTGAATTCTTCTGGAAAGAAAAACATGTTTTAGTAGTAACTTTTATGGTATAGCAACAATGAGACAGCCTTTTTCGTGGCACAACATTACGTTACTGTACAGTGCTTTCTTCATCACGCCAATAAGTATAATAACAACGATACGCAAAGCATTTCACTTTTGTTTATCATGTGGTAAGTACATTGACTTCTGCAGAACTTAGCTTTCGGAGGACGATAACTACGACACTTCCACAGAGATTATGTTGCGACAAGATGCACAGTTTAGCGCTACAGTACACGCATTTGAGTGATTAATCTTATACTTAAAACACTTATTTTTAAAGATTTTTTTTTAATTACAAAGAAAGTTTTCCGTGATACATTTCATTCCATTGCGGTAATTTGTAACACCTGGGAGTATAATTACATTAATCCTCAGGGGGGTACATGCTTACTTTGTGTACCATGTGTTTGGCAAGCACAAGGAGCCCTAGCTAATATGGTATTTGCTTATACAACTTTACACATCGGTACCTTATTTCTCTAACACACAAATTACACAGCTATCTGATCATTTAACTGAGAGAGACAAACATTTATTTTACTACATCAGTGACACATGTTTACGCAATTACACGGTTGGATAACTTCACACTTATGAAACTGTATTTTGTCTGTACTTTGTAAACTGTTCATATTTTTTCGGAACCATTGTGATACTATGAGAGCTTTGAATGATGTATTTGGTATGGATTCATGATTTTTAAAGTACGTTTGAGGCAGATGACACTTTTGACATGAGCAGAGAATTTTTTTAATTATTGGAGGAAGTTACGACGATTTTGAGATTTGACTGAGGTGTTATGATGTCATTATTACGACGACGATGTGTATTATGTTGTTGAGGAATGTTTATTATGCTACGTATTTCTCACGATGAAATATTGAAGAAGTGTCGACGAATATGTATATGTATAATGAGGTAAGGAATAATGAGTAGTGTTTAGGGACTCTGATTTATGAAAAGGATGTTGGAAACCAAGAAACGTACTTTAAGAGTTATGAAATGTGTGACTGTATCACAATGCTGACGAATATTTTTTTTGGACACTTATATTTATAGGATTTTGTTTCTACAGATTTGCAACGCTAATTCTTGACCTGTGAAATATTGTTAAATGAGACTGCAACGGTAGCAGAAACTGCTGTCGTAAATATTTCCGTACGAAAGTTAAGTGACCACCTGCACGTAATTCGTCGCGGGCACCCAGCTGTGTCAGACGCCTGGAGAAAAAGCCATTATTGCGAGCCCTTTTCAGCGGCACAGGTAGAAAAAAAAAAGGGGACGTGGGACGTGTCAAACACCTGGAGAACAAGCCATTAGGGTGTGCCTTTCATCGCTAATGCGACACCCTCGTTACTTGAAAACATATGATTACTCGCACTTTGTGCTAATTACTGAAATGCTTATGAATTGATGGGAAATATTCGTACATCTGCACACCTGATTACGACAAGCGTCTTTCTACGAGAGTTGAGAGCTACTAACTTATGAAATGTCACATGACTACTGAATGATATTTTTATACTTTGCTTTTCGTAGTTGCTTATTTCATTTGACATCTGGTTTCCAGCTGTGTTGCAGCATTGCTTTTATAAAATAAAATGCATTTGCTAATGTGAACACTTTCTGTCAACAGATCTATTAAATAATTATTTTATGATCCACATTCTTTAAAAAAGGAGCACTTGGAAAGGAAAGAACAATAAGAAGGGACTAATACCAGTAACTGCATCTATAATTTTCTTTTCAAGTACATGGTAATATTTCTTTTTACAATCAGTTGTTGTGGTGCACCACTTTAATTACATAGACATTAAGATGATACATTTCCCTTATCTGCATTGTTGTTTAGTGTAATATTTTTTCTGCTTGCGCTATGTCATGTTTAGGTATAAGTTGCTGCTGTTTGCCAGGCATAGTGTTATTGAATTTGACTTTTGCTCATTTATGCTGCTAGCTTTGCCAATTTGCATTTTTTGCATTGCTGTTTGTGTTGATTTGTTATGTGATGCTGCATTGCCTCGTCCCTTTAGTTTAGCATCTGAGCTCAGTAGATTTAAGTTAGCTTAAGAGGGGGTAGCCTCTAAGAGAATGAGTTGCGATGAATTGGAAGAAATGCATTGAGAAAACAGGTTTAGGTAGGATTTTCTTGGAAATAAATGATGAGGTAAGATAATGGAAAATAAAAATGAGGTAAGAGATGTGTGAACATATAAACACAGAAAGCATGCTTAGTTAGAATTTTTTTTTGGTGGAAACAAAGGATGAAATAAGAAGAAAGATATATGAAGTTTTGGGTTGGACTGCAGTACCAAATGTTACACTGAAAACGAACCCTGTCCTTTCCTATTGGTGTTATCCCACTATGTGTGTGTGTACCCTTGTGTATTTGTTTTCTTCCTGTCTCTGTGTAATTTCATAGAATTTTTTTCTTCTTTTAATTTTAAGCTACATTCACTATGATGAGGAATACTTTTATCCTCAAATACAATTGGCATTAATAATATGTTATTTACCTTATAAATATGCTTACACATTATTTATTCTGTTTAATGCTCATGTGTGAAGTTGATGTTTCAGTAATTATTCGGATCTTCTATGTATGTACTCATGTCATAATTCCTGTAACACTGATGTATATGTCTATATCTATTCTTTTGTAAAGCCTGTACTACAAATGTTATCTGTATTGTTATGTTCTTTAATGATGTATTTTGTACCTTTGTTATTGTATTTTTATGTTATCAAATTGTAATAGTTACCAGTTCTTCCAATTAAGTTACATTTCACTGCACACGTTTCTGTTGGTCATAGTATATGGACAATATGTGAGAAGTAGGGACTGATAGTGTTTGCACGTGTGTTGGTAATTCAGCAAGGGACTGGATAACAGCATTGCTGGTTCTAAGGACAATTCCAAAAACTTTGTGAGTGCACAAGTGGTGGTTTATAGACTTGCTATATTCTCCGCAAGACTCTTCGATGGTGACTGTGCACCTGCACAATCGCAACAGATGGCTGCTGGTCATCTCTACAAGGACTACAGTGGGTCTGCACCTCTGGTGGCCCACCAATACCATTATCTCTGCAAGGACTACAGTGGGTCTGCATCTATGATGACCCACCAACGCCATTATTTCTACAAGGACTGCAGTGGGTCTGCACCTCTGGTGGCCCACCAATACCACAATCTCTACCAGGACTCCAGTGGGTCTGCTCTGTGATGACCTACCTACCAATATTCTTCCAAACTTCGAATGACTCTGCTGTGGGTTTGCTCTGTTGTGGCCCATTACCTGTCAGCATGTCGAGAGTCAGCACTGTCTTTCCATTGGAAGGACAACACTACTTCTTCAAGACTGCATGGAAATCCACTACTTCCGTGTGCATTTTCTTTTACTGCTCAGACTTTGAGACAAACACTGCTATTCTCCTGTTATGTACGATTAGGACTGTCTTTAGGGACTGTGAGAAAATTTGAGCTTTTGACCAACGTTGTATCAATAAGTGTGTGCATTTTATATCTTTGTTACTGTAATTGTGAAAAATTTTTGTCAAATCTGTATTGGCCAGTGCCCAACACCATTTGTAAAAAAATTTTTGTGAGGAGCATGGGGGCTATGTAAGTAGGCTGTTTATGTTTTCTTATTGGCAACGTTACGTAGCGCTCAATATGAAAATCACTGGCTGTGCTGTGTGCAGTCTGTCGCTAGTTTGCATTGTTGTCTGCCATTGTAGTGTTGGGCAGCGGCAGCTGGAGGTGAACAGCGCGTAGCGTTGCGCAGTTGGAGGTGAGGCGCCAGCAGTGGTGGATGTGGGGAGAGAGATGGCGGAGTTTTGTAATTTTTCATGAACTGATATATTTATATATGATGATATCAAGGTAAATACATTGTTTGTTCTCTATTAATATCTTTCATTTGCTAACTATCCCTATCAGTAGTTAGTGCCTTCAGTACTTTGAATCTTTTATTTAGCTGGCAGTAGTGGCGCTCGCTGTATTGCAGTAGCTTGAGCAGCGAAGATTTTTGTGAGGTAAGTGATTTGTGAAAGGTATAGTTTAATGTTTGTCAGGGCCATTCTTTAGTAGGAAATTTTGAAAGTCAGATTGCGTTGCGCTAAAAATATTGTGTGTCAGGTTAAGCACAGTCTTGTATAATTGTTGAAAGGGGACGTTTCAAATGAAATAAATAAACGTAATCAGTTGAAATAATGGAGAATGATTTGGAGAAAAGTGGAAAAGGCTGTTCATTTGTTGAGAAACCAGATTACGGTGTGTTAGCGCCACGTGCACTGATGAATCAGTGCATTGCGACTAGCACCAAGCGCAACGCTCGACGCCTCTTGGTGGTGTCTCGGGCACGAGACTCGGTAAGGAAAGTATGCAAGAGGAGCAGAGACGAATGGGAAACCCCATCCTAAGACGTGTCAACATTGCCTTGACCTCTGCATCTACTATACCTACAAATCCCCTGATATCTTGGAAACAAATTCAATCTGCATCATCTTATGCATTCGCCTTCCATTACCAGCTCGCATCTTACACCAATTCAACCACATCCCTTACGTTCAATTGGAGCAACTTTGGATCCAATAAATTAACCACCACACCTAGTCCTAGCACCGAATATCCTCTTCGCTGATAACCCGTCCAGATACCCCGCTGCGTAACTACGTCCACATTCCACCTTCCATTCACCGTCATACCTTATCCAACCTCTCGCACCGGTACAACTCACACAGCCAAACGATGAAATCCATCGCAAGATGTTGCTCCCTCTCCGGCACTAGTCACAACGCGCCGCCTCACGCCATCCTTCAACTTTTCTCCTTTCCCCCTCCCTCCTCTTCTTGATCTAGTCGCTACTGTGGTTCCAGTAGGCCCCATACCCATGCTCGTCGTATAAACCCCAGGAAAAACACGATCGTTTCCTTGAATCACCAGCATCATCGTTATATCATAGCGGTTTTATTATCATCAGTGATCATTCCATATATATGATATAAAATAGGCAAAAAGTTTTAAAATACGATAAATTTGTAAAATAAGTGTATTTTTAAGATATCGTTTACCTCGATCAACTTTTTATTTATTTTTAAACATCTATTATGCAGATGTAACACCCCTTTTATTTCGTGAAAGGTTAACCTTATCGAAACACAGTTTCTGGCAAATGTTAGAGCGTCGACAGGCACGTATTTCTTTTTTGTAAATTTTTTTGGCGCTGGTACAACAGAGATATTGAAGCAAGTATGTTCTCTTAAATGGTACCGTGCACTTTTTATAGCTGCATTCGAGAGCTCTTGAGAAGACAATTACACTGATACAGCGTTCGTTAATATTGACATTTAAAGCTGTCGAAAGAAAAACGAGAAATGTCCTAGAATTTAAAAGTACAGTGACATTAGCGACACAAGCACTTGCCACAGAGAAAGCTCGTGCTACGCGGCGTCAGAATGTTAACACATTTGCCTGTTTATCTCTCTGCACCGCAGAACGCTCATTTCTTCTTCAATATTTGTTGCGTGAAGACGGAAGTTGGATATACTATATCTACACAGAGGACAAGAAAGTAGAGAGCTACTGAGAGAGAACACGAAGAAGTTTTTCCGCTTACGACGCTAATGAATCTACACAGTGGTACGGGAGGTATTCCGAAGAAATGTGGAATCGGCCAAAAAAGTGTTATTTGCATCCTATATCGACGATCGTGTTTGCGGACGTCATACAGAATATTGTCGGTTTGCCCTTCAGCAACTGAGAGACAACCTTACGGTTTTCTAACGTAAGATTTCTACCGATGAAGCGAAGTTTTCTAACCACGCTAACGTAAATTTGCATAACATACGTTAATGGGCAGCCGAAAATCCACATTGGCTCCGTCAGATGCAACATCAAGGCCGCGGAACGTAAACATATGGTGCGGCATCATAGGAAATTACTTTGTGGGACGTCACTTCGTTTCAGGCATTCCGTTCGTACGCACACTTTCTGACGAACGCTCCCCGGTTCTTCTAGAAGAGATATCAGTGGATATTCGATAGTGTATGCGGCTGCAGGATGACGGTTATCCAGCTCACACGTCCTATGCTGCAACGAAAATACCGAATGAGAATTTTTCATGACGTTAGATAGGATGAAATCCTGTTGTCGAGTGGCCTGTGGGGTCCCCAAATTATACACTTGTCGATTTCTTTCTTTGGAGCGCACTCAAAGATGCTGTCTACGACGAAGCCTCAACTACGCCAGGCGATATGTGTCGTTGAATCGCCAGTGCATGCCCTACCATATAATCCACTGTATTTATATCTGTTCATCGTTCTTTCGAACGGCGTTTTCAAATATGCCTTTCAGTCCACGGTCAACAGTTGAACACATGCTTAAATAAAGGAAAAAGTTACTTTTTGGAAGACAAAATGTATGTTGTGTGAATTGGGTGGTTACAAATTCATGGGTAGTAAATTGCTTATCTCTCTTACGTGCGTACGAAATTGGATTGTAGCGTCAAATAAGCCGACAACATGTATTGCACGTAGCTGATAACACTCCCATTACGCGCTTATGTTCAGCAATAATTGATGTTTCGTTAAGAATAGTTATTTTTTGGTATTCAGGCGATGACCGAAGTATTTTTAATAAAAAGTATCGTTCAGCGAATGTATCCCACATTATATAATTCAGACCAGTGTAGGTTGAGACAGTTGTCGGACAACATGTGTTTTACGTCTAAGAAGCACGCAGCCGCGTGCAGGAAAAGAGAGGTCAAATCTGCCTGCTAACAGGCATTAATCAAGTACTTGCTTCTTGTACTGTGTAAGTTCTCTTTATTTTTGCAGAACGAACAATTGATTTCTCTGTTTCACCTTACGTAAATCTGGGAGCATGCACATGTGCGAAATAGTTTTCCTACGCCCTTTGTGATATGCTAATTCCAAGCTATGTATTATTTCCATACACAAGATTCGTGGGTGAACCTGCATGTAGGTCGTAAGTTGGTTCAAACGGAAATGAAACATAATTCTCGTAGCGCAGGCCTACCATACGGTACACAACTACGCACCATTCTCTCATGTTCTAGGACATGTCTGTGTTTTGTTTTGTTTTGTCTTTTGTTTTTTTTTTTTTTTTTTTTTTTTTGTACCTAAGGTTTCAACGTCAACATTAACAAACGCTGTATCACTGTAATTGTCTTCTCAGGAGTTACCGAAAGCAGTTATAAAAAGTGTATGGTTCCGTTTAAAAGAAACGTATTTGTTTCAATATCTCCGTTGATACCAGCGCTAAAATCATCAAACAAACAAAAACCTACGTGCCCCTCGACGCTCTAACATTGGCCGAATATCGCGTGACTAACCCTGTGTATGTAAATTCTTTGTGGAAAAGCAATTTTATCCGCTTCCAGCCCTCCTCGTCCTGTGGAATTTAATACCAGTGCAAAAGGAAACAGCATGGAGAATCGTTCTACCAATTTTACTGCCCATAAATGGGAAAATGTACTGAAATAACCCGATTTAACCGTGGACAGAGTGCTATGGCGCGGCGCCTGCGAACGGGTATCTAAGAGACGGCGCTGCTGGTTGCCTTCTCGCGTGCTACTGCCGTGAGCATCTATGGAAAATTGTTCGAGAAAGTTGAAACCACATATATGACAGGAAGCGTGGGACATCGACGGTTCACAGATGGTGGGGGTCCGAGGCTCGCTCGCTCTGTAAAGGTGGACAGATGTCCATCAGCGACAGATCAGGCGATACTATACAACGATGGTGCAGTCACCAGTGTTTAGGTGTGCACCTTTCAGAACACATTTCTGCAAATTGGGCTGCACATTGACATCACCTACGTCAATGCTGACCTAACGACGTTGCCACTCACGATTGAAGTGGTTAGGGGATACCTGATACTGCACCGTGGATCAGTTGAAATGTGTGTTGTGGCCGGATGAATCATGTTTCTTGTTACATCAGGTCTTATCCAGATACGCCGTCATCCAAGCGAACAGCTACTCGAAACATGCTCCGCGCTATGTGCGCAAGCCCCTGGGGGCAACGTTAAAGGCCCGCATCTCGTGGTCGTGCGGTGGCGTTCTCGCTTCCCACGCCCGGGTTCCCGGGTTCGATTCCCGGCGGGGTCAGGGATTTTCTCTGCCTCGTGATGGCTGGGTGTTGTGTGCTGTCTTTAGGTTAGTTAGGTTTAAGTAGTTCTAAGTTCTAGGGGACTGATGACCTAAGATGTTAAGTCCCATAGTGCTCAGAGCCAGAGCAACGTTAAGGTATGAGGGGCTTTGGCATGTACTTCTCTGGGATCCGTGATAGTAATCAAATGGCCCATGAAAGTTGTGGTCTACATGAACTTTAATGCTGACCGCCTGTATCCTATCACCCTTGCTGTCTTCCTCGATGGAGTCGGCATCTTCCAGTAGGACAACTATCCGTGTAACGAGCCAAAGTAGTGCTACATCTGATAAGTGAGCTCACGTGGACGTCTTGACCACCAAAATGTTCTGATCTGAACACAATGAAACATGCAAGGGATGCTATCGGGCACTAGATCCACGTCAACAAAACATGATTCGGAATTTACAGGAACTGCGTGACCTGTGAGCAGGTACGTGGTCTCACTTACCCGCTTAGAGGTATCAATGACTTCCATAACCCATGTGGCGCATAATCGGCGCTACTTTGCAAACGTAAACCCAAAAGCTATTAAGCAGGCGTTCGTAAAGTCTTGGCGCTTCAGCGTGTGTTTACCGCAACGTAAGAACTGTTTACGGTGCGAGAATGAGCTACTTCGTGTTTGTCCTCATGTGTCATTATAGCAATTTACTATGTGATTCTCTGCAGTCAGTAACATATTTGAGAAGACTATAATCTACAGCAAACTCGTTGTGTTTCTAACCATTTCTCTTTTCCTGATAATACCGCTTGCCTCGACCATAAAGTGAGAGCAACTCTTTGGGAATCCTTAAAGTGAAGGGCGCAACATTAATCTTTTCCGGGGGAGCAGGTACGGAATGAGATGCTTTCGGACTGCGTTTGTAGTAAATACTGTTTCAACTTTCTTTTAAACTAAAACAGAACTGTAAATTGTAAATCCTGATTTTAAAATGAATTGTATTGTAGTAGATGTCTGATGGTAGAAAATTTACTGTCGACATCCGCTCTACTAGGTGATCATTAAAGAACACAAGCTAACATGTTACGGAAATCACGCTCATTCTTTCCAAAGGAATTATAACAGAATTCTTCGTAAGTGATTTAGGGAATGTCAAGCACGCACGCCTTTGTCGCCAGAAGAGCATCTGAACATTGCTCCTCCTGAATGTGAGACACTTTATCCTCTCTGATACTTCTTTCAGCTTACAAGACTTTCTCCTTCAAATAGCTCATCGGTTGGTATCCCGAGACTAAATGGACCCAATTCCAGCTGTCCCACTAATGAAGTATCACTGACAGTACTGAGAATTGAACCCATGTCCTCTGTACGGGAATGAGATGCTCTGACCATTTACACTACTGGCCATTAAAACTACTACACCAAGAAGAAATGCAGATAATAAATGGGTATTCATTGGACAAATATATTATACTAGAACTGACATGCGATTAAATTTTCACGCAATTTGAGTGCATAGAACCTGACAAATCAGTACCCAGAACAACCACCTCTGGCCGTAATAACGGCCTTGATACGCCTAAGCATTGAGTCAAACAGAGCTTGAATGGCGTGTACAGGTACAGCTGCCCATGCTGCTTCAACACGATACCACAGTTCATCAAGAGTAGTGACTGGCGTATTGTGACGAGCCAGTTGTCCAGACGTTTTCAATTGGCGAGAGATCTGGAGAATGTGCTGGCCAGGGCATCAGTCGAACATTTCCTGTATCCAGAAAGGCCCGTACAGGACTTGTAACACTCGGTCGTGCATTATCCTGCTGAAATTTAGAGTTTCGCAGGGATCGAATGAAGGATAGAGCCACGGGTTGTAACACATCTGAAATGTAACGTCCACTGCTCAAACTGCCGTCAATGCGAACAAGAGGTGACCGAGACGTGTAACCAATGGCACCCCATGCCATCACGCCAGGTGATACGCCAGTATGGCGATGAGGAATACATGCTTCCAATGTGCGTTCACCGCGATGTCGCCAAACACGGATGCGACCATCATGACGCTGTAAATAGAACCTGGATTCATCCGAAAAATTGACGTGCACCCAGGTTTGTCGTTGAGTACACCATCGCAGGCGCTCCTGTCTGTGATACAGCGTCAAGGGTCTCCGAGCTGATAGTCTATGGTGCTGCAAACGTCGTCGAACTGTTCGTTGTTGTCTTGTAAATGACCCAATCTGTTGACTCAGGGATCGAGACGTGGGTGCACGATCCGTTACAGCCATGCGGATAAGATGCCTGTCATCTCGACTGCTAGTGATACGAGGCCGTTGGGATCCAGCACGGCGTTCCGTATTACGCTCCTGAACCCACCGATTCCATATTCTGCTAATGGTCATTGGACCTCGACCAATGCGAGCAGCAATATTGCGATACGATAAACCGCAATCGCGATAGGCTACAATCCGACCTTTATCAAAGTCGGAAACGTGATGGTACGCATTTCTCCTCCTTCCACGAGGCATCACAACAACGTTTCACCAGGCTACGGCGGTCAACTACTGTTTGTGTATAAGAAATCGGTTGGAAACTTTCCTCCAGCGGCGCCAACCTTGTGTGAACGTTCTGAAAAGCTAATCATTTGCGTGACACAGCATCTTTTTGCTGTCGGTTAAATTTCACGTCTGTATCAGGTCATCTTCGTGGTGTAGCAATTTTAATGGCCCGTAGTGTATGCACAGAGTAGGAGACCACTGACCAAACAAAATGTTGTTTTGAAAACTCGCCACGCAGAGTTGCCGCACGGCTTTAGGCGCCATGTCACGGATTGCTCGGCCCCTCCCGCCGGAAGTTCGAGAACTCTCTCGGACATGGGTGTGTGAGTTGTTCTTAGCATAAGTTAGTTTAAGTAGTGTATAAGTCTAGGGACCGATAGCCTCAGCAGTTTGATCCCTTAGGAATTCACACACATTTGAACATTATGAAAACTCGCTAAACACATTTATATTCAATTTTCTCCTTTTGAGAAATGCTTTTTAAACTATTGCCAGTCTAAATTGCAATGCCCCTACCGATAGGTTTTATGCAGCCCACAGCACCTTCAAAAAATACGAGCGAAGTGGTCATATTCTATTGCTTTCTATGCGAAAACTATAATTTGTACTGAGAAAATGAACCAGAATTTCTGTAGGACATTTAATGTAGTTATATTTTGTAACGGGAAACGTTTGCGCTGTAGGCCACGATTTTCGAGTCATTGAAGAAAACGCATTTGAAGCTCATTTTTATATGTATATTATAATTCGGGAAATACGGCGTCTAGTGAAAATGTATCCCAGTACAAAACTCAATTAAATTTCCCACTAGAAGTTTCTTTTCATTTTCTTGTAGGACTAACAGCTTACTTGTAGCGTTTGAGAGACTATGAAAAATCTGGTGTGTGTTGCTTGGAACCGTTGGGTAGGAGCAGCTGAATCTGTATATCCTCTCCATATCGGCCATCATCAATCATTCCGCTGCCCAAATAGCAAAACCGATCTATCTCTTTTAGTCTCTCATTCTCTAATATAACTACCTCAGCTTTGCCTGGTTCAGTTTCACTACATTCCGTTATCAGTGGTCTACTTAAGTTGCTTTTCACCTTACTACTGTTTTAAAGACACTATTCATTCCTTTTAGTTTGTTTTCCAAGTCCTTTACCATCCCTCAAGTACGTATTTTGATCACAAATTACATACAAACACATTATTCATCCTAAATGCATAGAACTTTGTTGTAAGCATGTGACATATCCGTAGTCTGTACTGAATGCACACTAGGATTTCACTGAATCCTCGAGATACATTTTTACGACAATTTGAGTTGACCGTCGCTGAAATTTGGGAAGTGATTTTGAGCAAACGTCCATCGTTAAATAACGTATAAGCGTAATTGTTTTCCAGGGCAGGCCAAAATTAGCCGTACTTCCGGAATTGGTGCAACAGTAATTTTTACTGCTTAGTCGGGTGCGCACGGTTAACGCAGCGGATCGCGTGTACTTTTGACGCGAGCGATGCGCACCGCGCAACCGCGGATTTTCCGCGGCTCTGCCTGCCGCTGCCGCTGCCGCTGGCCGACTAAGCTGGTGGCTCTTTCCGCCAGCATCCCTTCCGCCTCATTCTCTCTCGCGAGCCACCAGGCGCTAACAAAGTACTCTGTGTGTTTTGTAGCTGACTAAGTTTTGTGGCTGTAGAGAGCCCATAGCAGGCACACAAATTTACTCTCCAAAGCCACGATCTCCTCTGCTGTTTCCAACAAAAATAAAAGGTAAAGCAAGAGCTACTCTTCTGATCTCTACATTTCTTTTATTTTCATTTTTGTCCGAGATATTATGTTTATGAGCGGCGGAGCTTTAGCCAGTTCCGCAAAAGTAAGTTGTATGCCACTTAATCAAGACATTTTGCTCAGAGCTGTTACAGTCTGTTTGAAATATAGCAATATTTTGCCAAAATAAATTTATTAATGAAAGACGAAAGCTGTGTTTTTTTGTGTAGTATTAGTTTACCGCTTAAACTGCTTTTCGGGCTCAGATGACATCGTAGAAAAATATGCTGTTGTGTTACCAAGCTTACATAGTCTCTTTAAGTAGAGGAAATTCTTGACAGAGTACCTATAAAAAAGAGTAATTTAATGAAACAAACACTCTACTTCACATTTCACTACCTTGTGACATCCCCTGCTGTCACATTAGGCCGCCTTCAGATTCAGCACTAGAACACCGAACGGTTGCTAAGCTGGTGATCGGCGTCTGGTTGTCTACATGTAACAAATAATAAAACGTGAGCCACCCTATTTTGTTCACTAAACGATAAAATGTGTTACTGACATCTCCTGAGTCTATGGAGTGTATTCATCACTTAGAAATCTTATATTAAAGATTACCATGCTTACTTTTCTCTCATATTCGCACGCCCCGACCCTCAATTTCCTTCTCCTTGCTCAACCACACTCTGCCATCTTCCTGCGCTCGTGCTTGTGCCCACACAAACACATACATACATACATACATACATACATACACACACACACACACACACACACACACACACACACACACACAGAGAGAGAGAGAGAGAGAGAGAGAGAGAGAGAGAGAGGGGGGGGGGGAGAGAGAGATAGAGAGAGAGAGAGAGGGAGAGGGAGAGAGAGAGAGAGAGAGAGAGAGAGAGAGAGAGAGAGAGACGCGCATGAAATTTTTCAGTGTTTCTTGTCAATATTTTATAGTAAAATGCGTTACTTACATCTCCTGGGTTTATATAGTACATACATCAGGTACAAAACTTATACATGAATATAGGACTACAGTCTCCACTTTAAAAGCTGTTCGTCAGAATTTTATCAGCTCTCATAATAGAATTCAAATGTTTAATGATCGCCCATGCAGTGAAAGGCAATCCATTAATACGAGTATGGGAAATAAATGTGACACATTTATAAAATCAGTTTTGCGTATTAAATATTCAACCAAAAGCAACGAATATTATATTTATCATATGCTCAAGTCTCAGATTAACAGTTATTTTGAATATGGAAGAAAGTATACTTTTTTGCATTAATACTAACATTCAAATAGTCATGACAAACCATTTAGATATTAATTTTAACAAAAATTCATTTATATGAAAGGCTGTAAGAAACAGCGTCTTGTTTATGTGTCTTTGTGTTGCTTTCACACAAGAATATGGTGACAGTGAATGTCTTGACATGGCGGGGGCGCGGTTATCCTCTAATCGGTGGGGAATAACATAACGTTTTGAGCTTAATGTGTTTTTCTGTATATGGTGCACTCGATACGAACACACAACATGAGGCTCAAACTACTATCGAAATAGTATTACAACTGTAGAAACTAGAAAATTGGGGGAGAAGTTTCGCCTTATGCAAATGACGGTGGAATTTCTCTCCAATTTTCTTTTGGAATCAGCTTACTATCATACGTGTCATGATGTTGCTTCACGATCTAAAACTGAAAAACTGTGGGAGGCTGATATTGTCAGTTTGGACACACATATAGCTTTTCATTATCTAAACTTGTATCTATTCGTCTTAGCGTTTTATTGAGCGCCTCGTACATAGTTCCTACGTAACTTGTGTGTGAAACCTGAATGGGAAAATATTTACTGTCATCACTGCTTGTATTTTTTGGTTGAAAAATACATATTATAGACAGAGTTTACCTTCAAAACATTTAATATGTTCTTCTTTGTTCCGCCTCATGATCCTTGTCCATTACATAAATACGTTTCGGCTGATTGACGTACGCTTTCAGAAACGGATGAAATAAAGTTTTCCGAGATTTAGTGAGACATGGTAAAATATGGTAGCGATCATTATGTCCATGTCTAGGCCATTGACGCAGCACATGCTACTATAATTTTTCGTATGATATTAGGGTGTTTGTGTACATACATAATAGACTAGACCAATAAATATGCAATGCAGAGCTCCACCGTCTGTATAATTTCATTCAGTTCATTGCTGAGTGTCGTATGCAATCATCATTTCACCTAACTCGTCCTGGCGTGTGAACAGTTAGTTTTCAGTACAGAATCACTTTAACAGATTATCCCTTTTCATTAAACGGAATGTATTAAAATCTGGTTAAATTATCTTAATTTATTCCTTGTAATCTCATTCCGATTAAATCCAATGTTACGTCAAAATACTAGTCCGATAATGAATGCAGACGGAGGGTATTTATTACGTAAAGATTCGCATTAGAATTATCAAAAGTAAATGCGCTGTTATTTAGACATTCACGAAATTTAAATGGATTTTTCTGTAAGAGGGGAATCTGCTCCATACATCGTTGAATGAAGCAATAATTTGAAGTTCGTGTCTTCATCTCTGTTTCGATTCTTGAATGGTGTGGACAAAGGGTAAATTCATAAGGATACCTTACAAGAGTCATTGTTGGAATTCATTAATCAGAATTCACAAAAATACTTGGTTAACTGTTGTACTAATAGAATCCACAAAGAAATGAAGATACGGAGTGAGTTGATCATAAATAAAATCTATTCATATAAGATACTGGATTTTTATTTTCCTCTGATATTGGTCAACGTTACAACTACGCCGTAGTTTTATTTATTCGCAATTTTCTTATCTTCACTTCGCTACATATATTTCTGAGGCCTTTGGTATTACTTTCAAGAAGAAGCTAATTTGCGGTTCTTTCGAGTTTTTCTTCTTTTTTTGGTATATTTAATTTTTTATGTGTTCCGTGTTCCTGTATGCAATAGCAAATAACTGATTCAGTGAACTGTTAACTGTCTCCATTTTGTGTGTACTGTGGCAGTACTTTGTTTACAACTTTTGTAAAGTGTTACCCATCGATGATATATTGTTATGTTAGACCTTACATGAGATTGCGACAGTGTTTTTTCCGTGTTATCACCTTTAATGACACGCATGATCTACTATGAATTCATTTTTCTCTTGGTTTTAAATGATTCATTGTGCTATGAACTAGGTTAAAGTACAAAGTTTAGCGATATTTCCGTATTTTATATACTTTGGTGTTCACGAATAGTGGCAGTTTACTAGTAGTAGCCAATGGAGCTTCTGAAGTTTCTTACAATTTATAGAAATTTGAGAGTGCACGGCTGAATTCTTGGAACATCTCTTACCTACGGTTGTTCTAACGTTTCTTTCTTTCGTCAGCCGTATGTTTGTTAAAGCGCATCTTATCCCCACTATTCACAGTCTGAAGCAGATACAGCAAAACGTAATATTCAAAGCCTTCGCGTCAATGTCCCGTTCTATCCAAGAATGGAGCGCTGAAAGCATGATTGTCGAAACGCCTCTGTGTTCACAGTAAATAATCTAGGTTTGTCCTCGTGGCCCCTACGGGAGCGATAGGTAGGCGACTGTAGTTTATTCCTAGACCCATCAGTTAAAGGTGTTACTTTGTAAATGGTCTTTCTTGGGATGGTTTGCGTCTAGCTCCAAGCATATACCAGTTCGTTTGTTCGTCATCTCTGTGATACTCTTCACGCGCCAAACAAACCTATGACCTTGACCATTGCCGCGCGGGGTAGCCATGCGGTCTAGGGCGTCTTGTCGCGGTCCGCACGGCTGCCCCCGTAAGAGGTTCGAGTCCTTCCTCGGGCATGGGTGTGCGTGTTTTCCTTAGCGTAAGTTAGTTTATGTTAGATTAAGTAGTTCGTAAGCCTAGGGACCGATGACCTCAGCGGTTTGGTCCCATAGTCCTTACCATAAATTTCCAAATTTTTTCCTTGACAATTCATGCTGCCCTTCGCTGTACACGTTAGTTTTATTTCGTACACTTTCCTAAGACTGGCTGAACGATTGTTATATAAGCAATCTCCTTTGATTGCATTTCCCTTAATGAGGAAACCTGATACTATCCTATCAGTTAATGTAATTTATTGTGCTAGTATCAATACAATTTATGTGGATGACTCCTACAGGAGTGGCGCAGCCTGATGGAACAAAAAGTAGACAGCAAGACTGAAAAATAATTCACAGTTATGACAGTTTCAATATACTGACGACAATCGGAGCGAAATATTTCAGAGTCAGTTAGCAACAATTACACGTTTTTTTTTACGTGTGTTCCGGCACATCTTCTGATATATCTCACAATGAAGCTACTAAACACACAAATACCTGAGTTATCTCAAATTGAAGGTTTTGTGCGATTAAACCTACCCATTAGTAGAACGAGTACACTCTCTGGCTGTTGTCCTAGCTAATAGTCAAGTACGCCTGTAATTAAATGACTCATTTAATGCGAAAATTTTTTTGAGTAACATTTGAAATAACATTTGGATTGCTGTTAACACCGTAGCACGTAATGAAAGTGTTCTGTTGCAGATTTATAGAAACATTCTTTTTTCCTAGTTTAGGTACTCATTTTTGTCACGACTGGAAAAAGTACGCGAAACAGCTGTACCCATAAAGGAACTTTGTGGATCCAGACCATTACAGAAACGATTTTGTCAGCACCAAATGATACGATCAATGAATAAAAGGCAAATTAGTTACATCTGCTACGATGTTAAACTGCCGGACGTCATCACAGGATGAAGATAGAACATGACCGGGGAAGTATCGATGAAGATATATGAAAGCTTTTCAAAAAATGAGCGTGTTGTCTTCCCTAGACGTTTTTCTTCAGTTGATGAGACAGTGTTCCACTGTTTTACGTTGATGCTTTCGTTTTGAACATCACGTCCATCACAGTACAGTTGTCGGCAACGTCCACCCAAGCGCAATAATTTGAAATTTGTTTTACAGGCCTCCTGTTTACTACTAACGATTTCAACTTCAGAATCGAAAGCAGTTGTGAAAATAGTGAGATAAGAGGGTGACAGAGTTATTCTTCCTAAAACTGAAATTAAGTGAAAACCAACAACCAATTTGCAGGACCGCAAACCAATTTTTGAGAAACACAAGGAATGTATGAGAAAATGTAGTAATTGAAAAAATATCGAGAGGTATAATAAGGTGTTTCAAAGGAATGGAAGACAGGTTTACTGGAGAATATAGGCTGAGGGCAAGGAATGAGTAAGGATTTTTGCCACAGCTGTTAATTTGTTGAAGTGAGAACTCATTTAGTGATTAAAAAGAGAAGAAGATGTATTAGGATGAGAACAAGAGACATAGGGACATGCAATGTGGACTAAATCAGCATTATACATGGATCCGTAAATTAAATTCTCGACAGTAATTATACATAGCACGCTGAAATTCAAAAACAGGAAGAAAATTGAATGGAATACCGAAAATGAGGGACAGAAAGAAACAAAAATCAAAATTTTTCTGATGTAGTGACCTATGGACAGAGTACAATGTTCCGGATTAGTTCGGTATTAAGGGACGGATCTAATAAAAGCACGGTAGCCACCCTAGGTATAACTAATGCAGGAGGCAAGAATATTTGGATGACAGGTGAGGTTCAGACTTGTTGATGGAAGAAGGAAAAATCTTAAGAAAGAGGTAATAAGACACCAATATAGGTTACTTAGGAATGTAGTCAATCAAGTCACAATGGGTGGAGAAACAGGTGGAGATTTTGAGAAATGTATAGTTCTAGAAAAACCGAAACGGCTTGCAGACAGGTTAAATGTAACATACGAGAAGCAAATCGTTAAAGGGTGGACCGGTAGGTAAAGAATGAAGCTTCAGTTAAAAGTAGAAGTATGGGCACACATGTCAGAAGTACATCGAACGTCAGTAAGATGAAGATGCCTGTCCTAAACCGTGATACAAGAAAAAAGTGGATATTGAAGAGTCCGCAGCTCTTGGTCGTGCGGTAGCGTTCTCGCTTCCCGCATTCTCGCTCCCCGCACCCGGGTTCCCAGGTTCGATTCCCGGCGGGGTCAGGGATTTTCTCTGCCTCGTGATGACTGGGTGTTGTGTGATGTCCTTAGGTTAGTTAGGTTTAATTAGTTCTAAGTTCTAGGGGACTGATGACCATAGATTTTGTCCCATAGTGTTCAGAGCCATTTGAACCATTTGATATTGAAGAACTAGGTGACCCGGGAACACGGCCAGAGTTTAACAGAAGCCAGAATCATCTGACCACATGCAAGTCAGACAGAGTGGTTAACATACATTAGGACTAATAAGTACAAAATTATTAGAGTAGGTCATAAATCAATGAAACGAGTGGCTTTTCATAGGGGTTCCAGGAGACCATTATCTTGAAATGACCACATAATAAAAATGCGAAAATTATCGGTCGGTTATTCTGAAAAATTATGTTTGTATATTGCTGGTCGGATTGATATACTGACAATATAAGTAACGTATCTGGAAGATTTGAGCGGATATGAATGTAATTATGTACATGAAGACACGATCGTCTGGTATGTAAATGTTTGGACGAAATGTATTCAAAGATTGCGAATATGATTACACATCAGCTGTAGAATTTATTGCTCACATATGAAAATTTCTGCCAGACCGAGACTCGAACCTGGAATTCCTATTTAAAGCGAGAGGTCGCCTTAATCACTTCGGCTATCGCTACGCGCCTCTCGGACCGATCCAAGCCTCCTGAAATTAACGTGACCAAGTCTCTTAGTGCTTCCACACTTTTGTAATTCCCGCACGATTATCATCGTTTTGGCTTGTCTTGGCATGTAATACAATTTTGCAACTGTTCATTACAGACTTGTACAACTGTACAGATTTGTAAAACTGTAAATGATTAGCGTTGCAATTGTCTTTGACAGGTATAACGGCAATCAGGATGCATCGTGTTTGGTGTTGTAAGCACGCCTGTTAGGATATATAAAGGGGTGAACAGAGTCAGTTGTTAAGTGACCACCGTGAAGGATGCGGAGATGCAACAAATTCGTTTCGTACAGCGTTATCAGCACCTGAGAAAGTTTGAAAGCGGCCATATTAAGGGCTACATTCGGACAACTGGTCGAATGGTGCAATATCGTCATTTGTGGGGCCATCGAATGTGGCTGTGGCCCGAGGTTCGACTGCATGCGAAGGTGAGGAGAAGCATACTCGTCGTCGACGTACCAGTCGACCACCTCTGACCGCCATGAGGTAGGATCGCCACGCCGACCGATGTGGCCGTGCGGTTCTAGGCGGTACAGTTTGGAACCTAGTGACCGCTACGGTCACAGGTTCGAATCCTGACTCGGGCATGGGTGTGTGTGATGTCCTTAGGTTAGTTAGGTTTGAGTAGTTCTAAGTTCTAGGGGACTGATGACCTCAGATGTTGCGTCCCATAGTGCTCAGAGCCATTTTTTTTAGAATCGCCGCACAGTAAAACGGACTTACAGAAACCCTTTCTTTTCTGTGTGTGCCATCCTCGAGCAAGTATTGGAGCCCCTCCTTCCCTCCCTCCCCGCCCCCCCCCCCCCCGTATGGCCTGAATATTCTTTGTCATACGGCATGATTATCAGCGGCTAGCAGCAGCCGGACCAGAGAATTACCATTCGACGTGTAGCCTGTCTAGCATCACAAAAGACCGGCGAGTATGAACTGCCGTTGAATGGTGTTTCATTGTGACCAGCGATGAATAGCGGTTCTGCACTACCTCGAAATACCATCGTCAACGAGTGTGGCAGCAACCTAGAAAGAAGTCCCATTCTTCCAAAAGAACTGGAGAGGCAGAGAGGTGTTATTTCTGGCGCTGTGAAGTAGATATCCATCGGGTATGACTTCATGTCACGGCTCTTAGTGATTGAAGGAACTCTGACGGTACAACCACAAATCACTGACATCCTCATGTATTACCTTTCATGTGGCAGTATCGTACTGCCACTTTTCAACAGGACAATGCTCGCCTACAGTTATCACGTGTCTCTGTGAACTGTCTGCCTGATGTTGAAGTATCGCCAAATCTATCGGCGGTAGAAAATGTGTGACCTCCGTCTGGGCTTTAAACTCCTTTCCACTGCCAGTATTCACGATATCAGGGACCGGTTGGAACTGTTGTGGTCCAACTTGCCTCAGGAGAAGCTTTATGATTTCCTTCTTAAGGGAATCAGTGCACGCATCACGCTGGAATGGGTGCAATGACATACTGATAAGTTGTCTGATATTCCTTAGTTTTGGTAAAATTGACTTCATTTGGCTATCACTAAAATAACATCGCATTTCATTTCATTTATTCCATCTCTTCTCGATGCTTCAGTTTTTTGTGAAGAGAGGAAAATTTAAAAAGTATTGGGCGAAGTTTTGTTTGGTTCCAGGAAGGGAAAAACGTGCCAGAGAGGTAGCTCAGAGATTGTGTTTAGTAATGAGAGGACGACTGAAGAAAAGAAAAGTAGCTTTCACTTTTCAAGGTGGAACCTTAGAAAATAGGCAAAAAAACGCAAGTGGCAATAATGAAAATGAAAGATCGAATAACAGAAGCTAATTCAATTTTTTTATCGCCACAGTTTTTCGTTTTGTACGCCTATGTAGCAATTCAGGGTGTAAAATAAAATATCGGATGAAAATAATAAACAGATCATTTACTATTGCTAAGGTGTGTAGACTGTACACTCCTTTTGGTCGACCCTAAGGAAAGCTTACAGGACATTCAAAGGAATGAACATCATACTTTAGACAAAACGTGGTTCAAAGATCAACAGAATCGAAGGAAATGAAGAATTGTAGGAACGAGGATAATGTACTGCCGAACATCGTAACTTGTAACGAATCGATAGAGGATGAAGTTAAATTAGTGTATGCATGAGGCACTATTACGCAGTGTGACCAAAGCAAGGAAGATATGAGATGTGGATTGGCAAGACGAAAAACTCTTTCTTCAGTAAAGAAGATCTGATCGTTATATGAAACTGCGAAAAAGGTTCGTTAAGGTGTACGTCATGAGCACAGCGGTGTCTGGAAGTGATACAGTGAAGATGAAGGTTTATATATTTGAACTTTGATCCCATCGACATATTTAGTGGACAGATAAGTACGAAACGAAGTAGTAACAGGAAGGAAGAAAATAAATACGGAGACTCCTGCTCGAATAATGTGTGGGTTAGTGGAAATTTGCTTCGGCATCAACGAATATTTGACGTGCTACTGGAAGGAAAATAGGGAAGTAAAACCATAAATAAGTTGACAACGGCTTGAACAATGAAAACTGAGAGTTCTGAACATACTAATTATAGAAAATGTTAGCAGAAAATATGGAAAGAAATATCATAGAAATCAAACTAAACGAAAGACTGAGTACTTCAAAAAGAAGTCGGATGTTTAATAATGGCACTTTATAAAACTTCTTACGTTAAACGACGTGATTGGTACTGGTGACGAATTAGTATTCCGTTGGGTTTCGAGAGGAACTTTCGTAATTACCAAATTGCGGGTTCTATTTATTTTGTGTGCTTTTGCTATGTATTACAGTACATATATCTCAAAGATTATGTTGTAAATCCATGTGAACTATATTTCAAAATGTTGCGTATAACATCTACCTATGATTTGCTTAATCTCTTTTACTACCGAGATTCTTGAGAGAACCACCCATAACAAAACTATTTCACCGGGTACGCAAGATTATTAAAGAATCTACATTCCTCTCCAGACTTGTAGAATATAATATACCCAGCTACAAAGGAGGCAGGTTGAAACAAATATAAATATTACCGAAACGAAATCGTGGTTGCAAAATACTAACATGATTTCTTAACGGAATAGTGAAAAGACTGTCAACAGCCGAACCAGTGGCGGATTAATTTGGCTTCCGAAAAAATTTAAGAACCAGCAAGTAGGTACTGAATGAGAGGCGTTAGTTAAGATGGGAGTGAGACAAGGTTGTACGTAACATTCCACCACCTCGTTTTTCAATTCGTTCTTTGATCGTGCAGTACAGACTAGCAAAGAACAACTTGGAAAGGGAATTAAGGGATGGATTAGAAGATTAGCTTGAAAGATGATAAGAAACATCCCGAGGCATCAGAGGATAGGCAGTATGGGAATGGACGGAAGTGTAGGAGATAAAACTCTTACAGCGACTTGTCTTAGAATATGGGCTGAAGAAAGGCAAACATTTGCAAGCCCAGATTTAGAGACAACTTTCGATAAAGTTGACCGGAATACACTCTTTGAAATTCTGAAGATAACAGCAATAAAATAAAGGAGAACTGTTACTTACAACTTATTATGTAAGTTAGTTATTGTATAGCTAGCCAGCAGTTACAAGCATGAACGTGAAAGGGAGGTATTACTTATGACAGGAGTGAGACAAGATTGTGTGTAGCTTATACCCCCACGTTTTTCAGTTTGTACGTTGACTGTGCACTAAAGATTACTAAAGAACAATTCAGAAAGGGAATTAAGAGGTGGTATCATGATAAAAGTAAAACCAAGGTAGTATAGAATTAGATAGGTGGAGATCAGGTAAATAGATTAGAAAATGAGAAACTAAAAGTAGTAGATGAGTTTCTCTGTCTGATCAGCAAAAAAGAAAAAGACTTGATAATGTGTAACGTAAGCAAGGTACATCAAGAACACAGAATACTGTGAAATGTGTTTTTAAAGAAGAATCACGATGAATAGGTGAATATATTGAGTCGGTAATGGAGAGATACTGAATGAAACTGTAGAAAATAAATTTGGCTAAAGGAAGATATTAGTTGATAGGGAACTTCCTGAGACATCAAGAGACAGTCAGTTTCGAAATGGGTGGAAGTTTAGGGGATCAAAATTTTAGAATGAATCGAAGGTTTCACTATAGGAAGCAGGATGAAGTGGATGTAGGTAGTAGCAGTTAGGCAGAGATGAAGAGGCTTCCAAGACTAGCGTGGGGAGCTGCATCAAACCAGTCTTTGGATTGAAGACCACAACTACAACAGGTATTACGTGCCAGGAACCTTTTTGCAAACCAATCCCTCATTCTGATATACAGCTGTGGGGAACCTCCAGGGCAAAACAATGGAACCTCAGGTTGCATGGCCCTGATCCAGACCGCTGGCCGTTAATCTGCGTGCGGTTTGTATCCGCGCGTGCTTTAGCTCGCAACCAATGGTACCCTGCGTTGCGCTACTCGAAGACTTCGCATGGATTTCGGTAATTCTGACGTGACAGCTGTTACGAACTGGATAATGCGCCCGTTCTATTATTACCACAGTTAACATGCGTACGTAAATACAACAGCAACAATGAAATTTACATCAATGACTTTTTACCACTGACATACAAATAGGAACACAATGACTGTGATTATAGAGCTCTTAGTTAAAAGTAAATTGTGGTTTAGGATGTCATTGTGTTGTAGTAAAAGCTTCTAACCCTTCAATTATGCAACCAAACGACAGACAACACTATTACTGCCTAGGAATAACTATCCAGTCGTTTGATATGTGTCTTCATAAAGCATCGTCGGTTGTTGTTGAGGAAACGTGACGAGCAAGTGAAGTTGGTGACCAAATGCGAAAACGGTCGAACGTGAAGCCACGCCATGTACACTGGGGAAGAAGTACACTCGTTGTTCTTCGAAGAGTGCTGGCAGATTCCTCTCCTGGCCGGTTTTATTGCTAAAATATGGCGTGTGAAAAGTGCTAAAGTAGGGAGAGCAACTCAGACTGTCAAAAGGCTGTTACTCACAATTCTTTAACACTTAGTGATAGCACTCTATTGCAGCTTATATGCTTTCATCAACCCCCGCATTTTCAAGCACGTAGTTAAGCTCGAATTTCTACTTCTTCAAGATTGTGGAAACTAGGTCTTTGGTGCACTGACGCGAGAGAGGTCCTTGATTGTGATATGGTCCATTCGCCATTGCTACTGTCACTCTATTTTCGGTGGGCTGTACACCAGTCCACATACAGAGCTGAATTTCATTTTGGAGTATTTTGCTGTTTTCGATCCGTCGTAAGCAATGTACTTTTGAAGCATTGGACGTCATCAAAATTTCTAAAATATGTCACACGTAAATTACATATATACTGATTTGCGAGTGAAAAATGCCGCGTAGTGTCCAAGAGCAGTAGAAATCCGTCTAATGTCGTCTCTTTGGCAGCTCTGATGATCAGTGGTGAACCAATGCAGGTGCGTCACGTAAATTTTAAAATGATTATATTTTCGTTATTGGCACTTATTTTCTCAGGCTGTGGCAAACCTGCTCTGGGTTCTAAATTTTCTGGCTAATCTTGGGCCAACTGCTGGTTGGTATGATTTATAATATCAAACGGCGTGTTTCTAGTTTCCCATGTCGATCTGTACTATTTGCTTATTTATCCAAGTATGTCACCTAGCAAGATTAGGATATGTGTACTCTCTCTCTTACATCTAGCCTGACTTCCTCAGTGAGTACAATTTGTATGGTACGAGTACTTCTCGTGGCTCTAACTTCGAGTTTGTGTGATTCTTGCTGTGATCAAGTGAGTCTATCGCTTCAGTTGAAGAAAATGCTGTAAATGAATTTATGTGTTACAGGCTTCCTACTACTATGTACTGCCTATTAAAGTTGGGGTTTTATTCATTATGCAGGAAAAATGAAAGAAGACAGACCGCGATCAACATGGTACGTCTAACTCATATATGATTTCACACTAATTTTCACTCTGCAGTGATTCGCTTATCTGAAATGTCCTCGAATATTAAAACCGTGTCGCCGACCAGGATTAGAACATGGATATTTGCCTTTCGCAAGCAGCTGCTCCACCAACTGAACTATACCTGCACGACTCAAAAATAGTCCCGCCAGACACGCAGTGTAACCTTAAACTTGGAATTTAAGAGAGAGAGGTTCTGCCGTTACTCAAGCTGTAAGGTCGGGTCGTGAACTGTGCTTGGATAGCTCAGTCTGCGAAGACTCTTGCCCACGAAAAGCAAAGGTTCCAGTTTCGATTCCTTGTCTGGCACAAAGTGTTAATTTCCTCGGAAGCTTTACATTAGAGTCTAACATTGCTAACACTGTCGGACGGGCTGCGACGTGTCACGGTCCTAATCATTATACTGGGCAGTCGACATGTAAGTGACACAGTTCGTATGCTCTTTGGGGTCTGAGACGTTTCCAGTTTACGTAGAATGGAAGCGGATACAGTGTACCATGTACGATCAAGTCAGCACTGAGGAAGGCCACTTGCTATAGCGGCGGAAACGTCGGACAGTTTTATACAGGATGTTTCAGGAAGATATGCAAATATTTTAATATGTTATTCTACAAGTATACGGAGTTACGACTAATAAAAGATTTTGCCTGCAATTTAGCAACTTCGCTAATATGAAGCCATGGCAAACCTGTACGAGGTTAAATTAGAGCACGATATCCATTTATTTTGTTTTTATTGATCTGGCGAATCTAATAAAACATGTACCAGACGTGAACCTACAGTAGTTTCCCAGAACATCCACAGAAGCAAAGAAGTAATTTCGTAATATTTTTAATTTATTAACTAGTTGGCCCAATTTGTTTTTTAAATTCCAGCCAATTGCACAACGTTTTCAACAGAAGTTGTAGAGAATTTAATTTTGGAAAAATAACGATAATAACGTTAACTGAAACGGTATGACTGTGTCAGATAATCTGCTTTTATTAATACCATAGCACACGTGAATTCATGTTGAACCGGAAAAAACAAAGCTCAGTGCTAAGGGAATTGTACATTCTACATACAGTTTCACAATACATTCACAACAACTGTTCAAAAATGTCTCCACCGAGTTCAATGCATTTAGCTGCATGTGTATGAACAGATTTTTTTGCTCGTTTCAGTTTCACAAGGTTGTTCTTAATTTGGTCTATTGCATTCATAAAGCCTCAAGTTTTAATGATTTAGTCCTCATAAACTACGTCTTTCATCCAACCCAATACACAAAAGTTAATTGATGTTAAAGCGGGCGATCTGGGTGACCAAAGACGTGTAGCACTGCGACCAATCCGTTTGTGGGGTAAATATTCAATTAAATGTGTAGTAACGGCGTTGATGAAATGTGGAGGTGCGCCGTCATGTTCAAAATACATTTGGAATCGCGTAGCAAGTGGAACACCTTCGACCAAGCGGGGCATTTCTTCTCGAAGGAATTGTAGATAAGTCTCGCCAATTAGACGTCCTGGAAAAATGAATGGTCCAATGAAGTGTGTGTTGATTATACCACACCACACATTTATGCTAATTCGCTGCTGGAAACTGCGTTACACTGTTGCATGTGGGTTTTCTTCAGACCATACGTGCTAGTTGTGTAAATTGTTTATACCGTCTCGAGTAAACTGTGGCTTATCAGTAAATAAAATGTATTTGTGTAACTGCCGATTAGTATTTAACCAGTTGCCTAACTGCAAGTGAAGGGCACGATCTCCCGGATGTAAAATGATGCACGTTTTTTTATGGTAAGGATACAGGTTATCGTACTTCAGTGTACTCCATACCTTAGATTGTGAAATGCCTAATCGTTGAGAGACACGTCGTGACTGGTACCAGGATCCTCATCATCGTCTTCACGTATCGAGCGCTCGTACTGATTATGAACGCCAGGTAGAGAACCTGTCTCCCTTAACATTCGAAATACTCAACTAACGGTTCATGTATTCGGAAGCCTCCGAGTTGGATAACGTACGCGATATTCGTTAATTGCAGCCGTAGCATTACCATCACATCTGCCATAAATAAACAACATATCGGCGTATTCCTCTGCCGTAAATTTGACAGGCATCTATTTCATAAATAGGCTACAACTGCAACAGTTACTATGTGGTTTCACTAAAATACACTGTTATTATGTTCTGAACAATACAGAGAAGTACATCTACATCTACATTTATATTCCGCAAGCCATCCAACGGTGTGTGGCGGAGGGCACTTTACGTGCCACTGTCATTACCTCCCTTTCCTGTTCCAGTGGCGTAAGGTTCGCGGGAAGGACGACTGTCTGAAAGCCTCCGTGCGCGCTCTAATCGAATATCCTAATTTTACATTCGTGATCTCCTCGGGAGGTATAAGTAGGGGGAAGCAATATATTCGATACCTCATCCAGAAACGCACCCTCTCGAAACCTGGCGAGCAAGCTACACCGCGATGCAGAGCGCCTCTCTTGCCGAGTCCGCCACTTGAGTTTGCTAATCTCCGTAACGCTATCACGTTCACCAAATAACCCTGTGACGAAACGCGCCGCTTTTCTTTGGATCTTCTCTATCTCCTCCGTCAACCCGATCTGGTACGGATCCCACACTGATGAGCTATACTCAAGTATAGGTCGAACGAGTGTTTTGTAAGCCACCTCCTTTGTTGATGGACTACATTTTCTAAGGACTCTCCCAATGAATCTCAACCTGGTACCCGCCTTACCAACAATTAATTTTATATGATCATTCCACTTCAAATCGTTCCGCACGCATACTCCCAGATATTTTACAGAAGCAACTGCTAACAGTGTTTGTTCCACTATCATATAATCATGCAATAAAGGATCCTTCTTTCTATGTATTCGCAATACATTACAACTCGTTTCAAGGTTAGGAAACGACTGAAACAACTCACTAACGGTTGCCAACATTAGCATAAACTTTTCTACATTCTTAATGGAAAGTATACAAATTTACTTGTAAAATAATCTTTGCTTATCTGGACGTTCTGTAAAACTACTGTATATACATGTCTGGAACATATGTTATTAGATTCACCAGACCAATAACAACAAAATAAATGGAAATCGTGCTTTACTTTAACCTCTTACAGATGTGCGATGGCTTCATATTAACGAAGTTGCTAAATTTCTGGCAAAATCTTTTATTAGCCGTAAGACCGTAACTAAACATTTGCGGATCTATGTTTATCTGGCCATTTTTAATTTACTTCTACTTGTTGAATAACATATTAAAATACACTCCTGGAAATGGAAAAAAGAACACATTGACACCGGTGTGTCAGACCCACCATACTTGCTCCGGACACTGCGAGAGGGCTGTACAAGCAATGATCACACGCACGGCACAGCGGACACACCATGAACCGCGGTGTTGCCCGTCGAATGGCGCTAGCTGCGCAGCATTTGTGCACCGCCGCCGTCAGTGTCAGCCAGTTTGCCGTGGCATACGGAGCTCCATCACAGTCTTTAACACTGGTAGCATGCCGCGACAGCGTGGACGTGAACCGTATGTGCAGTTGACGGACTTTGAGCGAGGGTGTATAGTGGGCATGCGGGAGGCCGGGTGGACGTACCGCCGAATTGCTCAACACGTGGGGCGTGAGGTCTCCACAGTACATCGATGTTGTCGCCAGTGGTCGGCGGAAGGTGCACGTGCCCGTCGACCTGGGACCGGACCGCAGCGACGCACGGATGCACGCCAAGACCGTAGGATCCTACGCAGTGCCGTAGGGGACCGCACCGCCACTTCCCAGCAAATTAGGGACACTGTTGCTCCTGGGGTATCGGCGAGGACCATTCGTAACCGTCTCGATGAAGCTGGGCTACGGTCCCGCACACCGTTAGGCCGTCTACCGCTCATGCCCCAACATCGTGCAGCCCGCCTCCAGTGGTGTCGCGACAGGCGTGAATGGAGGGACGAATGGAGACGTGTCGTCTTCAGCGATGAGAGTCGCTTCTGCCTTGGTGCCAATGATGGTCGTATGCGTGTTTGGCGCCGTGCAGGTGAGCGCCACAATCAGGACTGCATACGACCGAGGCACACAGGGCCAACACCCGGCATCATGGCGTGGGGAGCGATCTCCTACACTGGCCGTACACCACTGGTGATCGTCGAGGGGACACTGAATAGTGCACGGTACATCCAAACCGTCATCGAACCCATCGTTCTACCATTCCTAGACCGGCAAGGGAACTTGCTGTTCCAACAGGACAATGCACGTCCGCATGTATCCCGTGCCACCCAACGTGCTCTAGAAGGTGTAAGTCAACTACCCTGGCCAGCAAGATCTCCGGATCTGTCCCCCATTGAGCATGTTTGGGACTGGATGAAGCGTCGTCTCACGCGGTCTGCACGTCCAGCACGAACGCTGGTCCAACTGAGGCGCCAGGTGGAAATGGCATGGCAAGCCGTTCCACAGGACTACATCCAGCATCTCTACGATCGTCTCCATGGGAGAATAGCAGCCTGCATTGCTGCGAAAGGTGGATATACACTGTACTAGTGCCGACATTGTGCATGCTCTGTTGCCTGTGTCTATGTGCCTGTGGTTCTGTCAGTGTGATCATGTGATGTATCTGACCCCAGGAATGTGTCAATAAAGTTTCCCTTTCCTGGGACAATGAATTCACAGTGTTCTTATTTCAGTTTCCAGGAGTGTATTTGCACACCTTCCTGAATCACCCTTTATATTGACAATGCGGTCAAGAGCCCAGAAGAATTTTATTGGCAATGTACAATCAGTCTGGTGGCAGCAGATTACAGGAACATAGACCGTCGACAGAGACAGATACACACCGAATGTATTGACCGGCGTCGACACGGTGCGGTTTGTGAATTTGTGAGCTTCATTACAGCCACCCGGACAAGACGGAGATCATACCTTGCTGTGTTGTCACACTGCGTAGTCCATTATCATTCCGTATATACCTATGACACACTTTTCTTCTTTCACGTCCTTCGCCGTCGAAGCAGCATGCCAAAATACGTTGCTGCGTCAGAAACGGTTTTCGGACATTGATCATGCTTCCCTGTTCGAACTCATGTGCTCACATGGCGCTCCTTCACGCGCGTGATGCCTGTGTGTATCTGCTTTTAAGTTTTCCACCTCGTTTGGAGAAAATTATGGGATTAACCGTTCACTACGTCGACCGGCTCAGTCACAGGACAAAAGACGCTGCTGGATGTAGATGAAGGCCATATCTCTACGACACCCATTCATCGAGTCGATTCATTCATATCAGTAGTTTTACTTTGATTGAATTTTCATTCTGTGTTTTTCAACAGGTTCTGACATAAAAAACCGTTTTATACTGGATCCAAAGAACACCTTCGCCGTTGCGAGCACCATATGGTTAACCCAGAACAACTCCACGGTTCTGAACAAATCTCTTAGGCTGTATGACAATGCTTGGGAGTAATAAGACGGGATCCCCACTATGTAGTGCTAACCCCTAATTTAGTAAGTGTTGTTATCATGAAGCTTTCTGTTGTGTTCTCGAACGTACCACGTTCCAGCTGCAAGCAGTACCAAATGTACCACTAGAAAATAGTGTAGCGTACATAAATTGCTCGGTCTTATCCTGTTTACGTTCCTGACTTCGAATTTAGCCAAAGATATAGCACAGAGTCGACCAGGAGTTTCATAGAATAGCTGCGCGGGATTAGCCGAGCGGTCTCAGGCGCTGCAGTCATGGACTGTGCGGCTGATCCCGGCGGAGGTTTGAGTCCTCCCTCGGGCATGGGTGTGTGTGTTTGTCCTTAGGGTAATTTAGGTTAAGTAGTGTGTAAGCTTAGGGTCTGATGACCTTAGCAGTTAAGTCCCATAAGATTTCACACATTTTTTCATACAATAGCTGTCTCACTATGTTTTACTAAGAATGGTCTGCGGATCCTTACTAAAGAAAAAGCTTTCCCTTTTCTGGGATGGTGAGTTTTCTATAGTGTAGCGTTCGTGAAAAAAAATGGTTCAAATGGCTCTGAGCACGATGGGACTTCACATCTGTGGTCATGAGTACCCTAGAACTTAGAACTACTGAAACCTAACTAACCTAAGGACATCACACAAATCCATGCCCGAGGCAGGATTCGAACCTGCGACCGTAGCGGTCACGCGGTACCAGACTGTAGCGCCTAGAACCTCACGGTCACACTGGCCTGCTAGCGTTCGTGAGAAACATAAGTGAAGTTATTCGTGACTGACCTACATTTTAATGCCGCATAACGGATTTTTATTTCCTCAGAGCGATCCTATTTTTTGAAATTGGTACCATGTACATGTGCGAAGGTGCATCAAATATAACAATTTAAGACTCTGGACTCAAGTCTGAGAAGAGTAATCTACATTAATGCCAACTCACTGCATTCTCGATGATGCACTCTTACAATGCGGAGTACTTCAGTAGATAGAAATACAGATGTAGAACATTGCCACAGGATTTTTCTGCGTTTATGATGAAGTACGTTCTTACAACAATGCTGGCCGAAGAATGCTAACCATGTGACCGGTCAGTCAGCCGAGAAATTATGACGAGCTGGACAGACCACATAATACTCTGATCTGCTTGCAGCTCGAGGCAGTAACCGTCCGTGCGTGCGGACCATCATTTTTGGATCGCGATCATCGTGCCGAAGGCGGACGTGTTTATTGGGCGCCATTGTGAAGCTACTTTTAAGCCTCTCTGCAGCGTTAATGTGCGCAGGCGGAGTCCCAATACGGGTTCGCCGTTGGCTGGCAGATTAATTAAGCACAGACTTAAAACTCGGCATGTAACCGCGTTGGTACAGCGCTGCCTGGAAAACAGTATGTGCGTTATTCCAGTCGGGGACACCGCGCTTGGCAAAACTTCTCCACCACGCTAATGATATCCCCCCACCCCCATGCAACCCCCACCCCCACCAACCCTCTCTACGCAGACGGGTTGCGCTTGTGATCCCGCCAAACTCGCAACATCATCTGGCGCGGCCGCACCGCACCACTGAGCGCGCTTTCCAAATTTGCCAGCACGCTCTCCGTCTGTACCGCCTACTCCCCCCACGCACCAGGCCTGCAACTGCTGCTGCGATCACATCTGTCACTCCGGGGATATTTACGTTATCGCCGGATGTCGGGGCATTAGCCCGAGAGTTAACAACATCGGCACGCGGCCTCAGAAACTAATACCGCCGCTGCTGAGCCAGTGGTGTAGCTTACAAACACGCCTCTCCGGCCCGGGAGACAACAAATTTACGAGTAAATCGATTCAGCCAGCCCCAACGACTTCGCTTTTAATCTAATTTTTCAACGAACGTTGAAATGAAATAATGACGTCTAAACAAATACCGTAGACAGTTAAAGATAATGCAGTCTATGAGAAACTGAGCAGTTGATCAATGACCAGTGACAGCTAGGGGACACCAAAATCATCTATATCTACATCTGCATGATCACTCTGCAATTCACAATTAAATTCCTGGCAGAAGGTTCATCGAACTACCTTCAAGCTATTTCTGTACTGTTCCACTCTCGAACATGGCGCATCAATAACACAAATCTATCTGTGCGAGCTTTGATATCTCTTCTATTGTGACGTTCATGTCTCTCAATCTAGGTGAGAGTCATAAAAAATATTTTCACACTCTGAGGAGAATTTCGGTGATTGAAGTTTCATGATAAGATCGTGCCGCAACGAAAAACGCCTTTCTTTTAATGATTTACACATCAGTTCACATATAATTTCCGTGGCGCTCTATCCCCTACTTCACGACAGCGCAAAACGAGCGGTTCTTCATTGAAAGTTTTCATCAATCCCATCTGATGCGGATACCATACTGCACAGCAATATTACGAAAGAGGGCGGACGTGCGCATTGTAAGCCGTCTCTTTCCAAGTGTTGTGTCAGTGAATCTTTGGTTTGCTTTCCCCACAACATGTACTACATAATCGTTCCAATTTAAGTTATTTATGACTATAATCCCTAAGCGTTTAGTTGAGTTTACAATCGTTAGATTTGTGTCATTTATCGAGTCACTGAAAGTTAGTGTATTCTATTCAGTGTTCATGCGAATGACATAACACTTTTCATTATTTAGAGCCAATTTACACTTTTTTCGCCTTACAGATATCTTGTCTATATCATTTTGCAATTCGTTTTGATCATTCGATGACTGTGAATGACGGTAAATGACAGCATTATCTGAAACCAATGTAAGATGGCTGCCCAGATTGGCAGCTAAGTCGTTTATTTAGATCAGGAACAACAGAGGGCCTATAAGACTTCCATTTGCAACGCCAGATATTACTTCAGTATTACTCGGTGACTTTCCGTCAATTATTACCAACTGTGACCTTTCTGACACGAAATCACGATTCCAGTCACACAACTGAGACGATACACCACAGGCACGTATTTTATTTGGAAGTCGCTTGTGAGGAACGGTGTTAAAAGCCTTCTGGAAATGTAAAAATGTGGAATCAATTTCACGTCTCCTGTCAATAGCACTCATTGCTGTATGACAGAAGAGAGCTATTTGCGTTACACAAGAACGATGTTTTCTGAATCCATGTTGCCTATTTTTCAATAAATCATTCTCTTCGCGGTGGTTCATAGCGTTCGAGTACAGTACATGTTCCAAAATCCTACTGCAAATGGATGTTAGTGTCATTGGTCTGTAATTAAGCGAATTACTCCTATTTCCTTTTCTCGGTATTGGCGTGACCTCTAAATCTGTATCACCCAAACTACTGTGGAGTGCATGCCAGGGAGTACGTCACGATGTACCAGTTATTACGACTTCCTCTCCTTTCCAATCAGATATGCAGTGTGGGAAGCGGTGTTTGAACACCCTCTATTAATCGTGTCCTCACAGTCTCTAAGTAGCCATACGTAGGTGCTTTTAGAACATTCACCATTTAAAGTCGGTCCCTGGAACCTTGTACGTAGGCTTTCTCGGGTTAGTTTGCTTCTATCTTCAGGTGTCTTCCAGTTCAGTTTTTTCAGCGTCTTTGTGACAGTCTCACTGATAAAAAAAACCTATAATCATTCGTGCTGCTCCTTTCTGTATGAGGTCGAAATACCTGTTAGTCCTACTTGGAACTGGTCCCACACACTTGAACAATATTCCAGGCTGGGATGCACCAATGATCTGTGAGCAATGAAGTGGAATTAACGAAATGGCTGCACCATTACTCTGAAATATCGTCCCTGTACCTCTCTATTATGCTTTGATGCATGATTTAACGAGATTTTTATATTAACATGTTGATTGTGTTAAAACATACTTTTTCGGTTTCTCTATTCGGCAATTTGAGCCACTGCATTGAATTATTGCTAAGTTTGTAAATGTTTCGCAAGAAAATACTCGAAAACAACAACTTAAACTTCACAATATAGCGACAGTTACTTTCAGCTGCTAACTAATTACTTGCCGATTAAAGTGTTATAGATATTTTCCATCGCCAGTACGTGAAATGAAATTCGACAGTTTTCGTAACGTATACCATAGACACGACTGCCAAAAAATCTGTCTCGAAACGTTATTGAAGGGGACAACATACTGATACGACTGCTGCATTCGAGAATACGACACTCGTAACTGGTTTCCAATGGTTCCCCGCGCCCAAACCTCGAGTTACGAGTTGTCAGAAGATTAAACACACACACATACACACACAGACACAGACACACACACACACACACACACACACACACACACACACACACACACACACACAGAGAGAGAGAGAGAGAATAAAAATACCTGCTATATCATTTATTTTAAAAAATTACGAAAATAGGAACACACAGCATGATGAAATCATTAGATCACAAGGGAAGATACGACCAAAATGCAAAGAAACGAAAGAAAATTCAGCTCCGTAAGACGATTCATAGCTATTCTGTAATACACGATAAATTGCAAAGAAAGGCACGTTCAAAGTGCAGACATTAAAGAAGTAAGTAAGATAACAGGTGGGATCAGAAGAAACAGCACAGGAAGACAGGATGAACACCTGAAGACAGTGGACCGATAAAGACTACCAATAAAGTGAAGAAGAGGAAAAGTCCTTTTTCTAGCCCTAAGAGAAAGTGGGAGCCATAAATGTTATTGAATATCCTCTCTTTATTTCCGTCTTCTGGCGAGATTGACGCGACCCGCAACCCGCGACCCTGCGCCAACCTCTTCATCTGAGAGTAGCACTTGCAAGTCTCGCTCTTAATTATTTTCTGGACATACTCCAATCTCTGTCTTCTCTATCTTCCTCTACGGCCTCTTCTAGTACCACGGAATATATTCCCTGATATTTTAACAGATGTTCTACCAAACTATTCATTCTTCTTGTCAGTTTGTCAGTCTTTTCCATATATTCCTTTCCTCTCCGATTCTATACAGAACCTCATTTCTTACCAGACCACATTATTTGCATTATTTCTTCCTCAAATTATTACCTATGATTGATACTGATACTAGTAGACTTCTCTTGGACAGTAATGTCCTTTTTCCAGTGACATTCTGCTTTTGATGTCCTCGCTGCTCAGCCCATCACGGGTTATTTTGTTGCCTAGGTATCAGATTTTTTTCGCTTCTTCTACTTCGTGATTACCAATTCTGATGTTAAGTTCCTCATTTTCTGTTTTGCTACTTCTAGTTACTTTCGTCTTTCTTCGATTTACCCTCAATCGATATTCTGTACTCATGACACTGTTATTTCATTCATTAGATCCTGTAATTCTTATTCACTTTCACAAGGAGAGCAAAGACATCAGCGAACCTTATCATAGATATCCTTCTACCTTGATTTTTAATTCCACTCTTGAAGTTTTCTTTTATTTCCGTCATTGCTTTTGCAATGTAAAGATTGAACTGTAAGGGGTAAAAGACTACATCCCTGCCTTAGAACGTTTTTAATCCGAGTACTTCGTTTTTGGTGTTCCACTCTTATTATTCCTTCTTGGCTCTTTACACATTGTGAATTACCCATTTCTCCATATAACGTATATTTGTTTACCACAGAATTTCGAATGAGTTGTGTCATTTGATATTGGCAGGTCGACTAATCCTATGAACGTGTGTTAATTTTTCTTTCGTCTTACTTCTATTACACATTAGAACTGCCTCTCTGGTGGCCTTCCCTTTGCTAAAACCAAACTGATCGTTATCTAAAACATTCTCAATTTTGTTTTGCATTTTTCTGTGTATTATTGTTGTCAGCAACTTGGACGCATGAGCTGTTAGGCTGAACGTGTGATTATTCTGGCACTTGTTGGAATTTTTGGAGTTTTGTGGATAATATTTTTTCGGAAATCAGATGGTATGTTCAAATTTTAAAATGTGTGTGGCTAAAGTCATCAGTCCCTAAGCTTACACACTACTTAACCTAAATTATCCTAAGGACAAACACACACACCCATGCCCGAGGGAGGACTCGAACCTCCGCCGGGATCAGCCGCACAGTCCATGACTACAGCCACTGAGACGCTCGGCTAATCCCGCGCGGCTCAGATGGTATATGGCCAGACTCACACATTCTACACACCAACGTGAATAGCCATTTTGTTGCCGCTTCCCCCCATGAGTTCTGAAATTTTGATAAGATGATATCTATCGCTTCTTATTTGACCTTAAGAATTCCTAAGTTCTTTTAAATTCTGATTGTAATACTAGATCCCATATGTCTTGTATATCGAATCCTGTTTATTCTTCTATTAAATCAGATTTCTCTTCCTCCTCATAGAAGACTTCAATGTACCCTTTCCAACTATCCTATCTCCCTTCTGTATCTAAAACTGGAATACCCATTCCATTTTTACCGTCCTTGACTTTAATTTCACTGAAGGTTATTTTAACTTGTATGCTGAGTCACTCCGTTTTTGATTTTTTCACATTTTCATGCAGCCATTTCGTTTAAGCTTCCCCGGATTTCCTATTTTCTTCGTTCCTCAGGACTAGCATTTTTGTATACCCGAATTTCCATCAACATTTTTGTACTTCCTTCTTTCATCCATTAGCTGAATTACTTCTTTTGTTACCCATGGTTTCTTCGCAGTTATCTTCTCTGTGCCTACGTTTTTCTTTCCAACTAATGTGATTGGTCTTCTTAGTGACGCCCATTCGTCTTCCACTCAACTGCCTACTCAGCTATTCCTTACGGCAGTATCTATAGCCCTAGAGAACTTCAAGCGTATCTCTTTATTCATTACTATTTCCGTATCCCACTACTTTGTGCATTGATTTTTCCTGACTAGTCTCTTAAACTTCAGGGCGTCTTTCATCACAACTAAATTGTGATCTGAGTCTATATCTTCTCCTCGGTACGCCTTACAATCCAGTATCCGATTCTGGAATCTCGCCTGGCCATATCAAACTGAAATCTTTACGTATGTCGCGGTCTTTCCACTTTATACCTCCTTCTCTAGTGACTCTTGAACAGAATAGTTTCCATTACTAGCTGAAATTTTTGGCAGAACTCTATTAGTCTTTCTCCTTTATGATTCCTAATACCAAGCCCATATTCTCCTGTAACACCTTTTTCTATTCCCTTCCCTACAACCGCATTCCAGTCCCTCATAACTATTAGATTTTCATCTCCCTTTACATACTGAATTACCCGTTCAGAATCCTCATATACTTTCACAATCTCTTCAGTGTAAATTTACAAAGTCAGCATGTATACCTGAACTATAGATTCGGTGTTGGTTTGCTGTCGATCCTGATGAGAATAACCGTATCACCGAACGTTCACAATAACACACTCATTGCCATACCTTCCTATTCGTAACGAATTCTACCCCTACTATGCCACTGTCTGCTGCTGTTGATATTGCCTTGTACTCATGTGAACAGAAATTCTTGTCTTCTTTCCATTTTACATCACTGACCTGCGCTATATCTAGACTGAGCCTTAGAATTTCCCTCTTCAGATATCAGATTTTCTAATTTGTCTACCACGTCCAAACTCCTGGTGTTCCTTGCTTTCGACCTGTAGAACTTCATCCTTTCACGGTTATTCAATCTTTTCCTCATGGTCACCTCCCCTTTGGCAGTCTCTTCCCGGAGATCCGAATGCGGGACTATTCCAAAATCTTTTGCCAATGGGGAGATCATCTTTACACTTTTCAATTACACGTCACATGTCTTGTGGTTACACGTTATGCGTCTTTAATGCAGTGGTTTCCACTGCCTTCTTCATCGTCATGCCGTTGATCATTGCTGATTCTTCTGCATTCAGGGACAGTTTCCGACCTCGAGGGCAAGAGAGTGCCTTGCATCTTTGTCCGTTCATCTCCCCTCTTGCACAAGATCGCGGCAGAGTGAGGATGATTTCTTATGCCTGAAGTATTCGGCCGCCAGTGCTGATAACTTTTATTCAAAAATCTAAGTGGTGGCCGGGTTCGAGGGCGGAAACGAGGATGTTTTCAGAATTAATGAAAGACGCTACCACTAGACTACGAGGTATACACGATATAATGAAAAATTTGTAAATAATTATAAAATTACTAATTCTGGTCTATATTAAAATGTCTTCTACTGAGAAGGAGGAGTTGTCATTTAGAATTTCCTTATCTTGACATATATGTTTTTTTGAGTATCGTAGTGCGTCATAATGAAAGAAAGTGTACTGGAGAAACCAGCGTTTTGGCCATGATTATAGTTGCCTTCCTCTGGCTACTCTACCTGTGGTCGACACATTGGTTTCTCCAGTATTTTTCTTTTTATATTATTACACGGTACGATATTGAGTAAGCTTTTATGACAACTGATTTTTGCCGGGGAATCCTACGCAACTCTTTTAATTTGTTTTCAAATACTGTATGGCTGTTTGTCAGACTTATCATGCTATTTGATAAGTGACAATTTAATTCACCTCTTTCTGTGCCAAAGTTAAATTTATTCGAGATCAGCCTTTCTCCTAGTGTTTTAGCTATGCACATTGCTAATGGTTTTGAACTGGGATGGAATATTAATAACAAATATCATAAGTGAGTATATATATTGTGAATATACCTAGTTCCTAAAATAAATATGTGTAAGGTGATCTTAGGTGCGATCAAGCTATTATTCTGATTACACGCCCTTTGCAATGAATACTTTTTTCCCTCAACGATGATTTACCCCAAAATGTGATGCCATACGAAAGCAGTGAGTGAAAACAGTCTTAGTAACCTAATTTACTGACATGTTTACTGCTAAAATTTGTAATAACCCTAATAGCGTAATAAGTAACTGTACTGAAACGTTTCAGCAGATTATCAATGTGTTTCTTCCAATTCAGTCTCTTATCAATGCATGTACCAAAATTTTTTGAGTATTCTGACTTCCCTACAGATTTATGATTGAAGTGTATATTTATTGACGGTTTTATGCCATTTAGTGTACGTAACTGACATACTATGTTTTGTCAAAATTCAATGAGAGCCCATTTGCGAAGAAACAATTTTATTAAAGGCATTATTTATAAATTACGTAGCTAATTCTTGTTTGTTGGGTGTCATTACTGGAGTGATCAGCAAAAAGAACTAGCTTTGCAGCAGCGTGAATACAGAGTAGAAAGTCTTTAATATGTGTTAAGAACAATAAGAGGCCAAAGACTGAAACCTGTGGGTTCCTGTTTCCATACCTCCCTAGTCTGGGGAACCGCCTGACTTTCGCGCTTTATCTTATCTGTTTATTGCAACCTTCTGAACTCTACCACTTAAATGTGAACTAAACCATTTGTGCACTGCCTTACTCATACTCAATATCTTATGTAGAAGAATTCCATGATTTACACCATCAGAATCCTTCTAGAGATCACACAAAATACCATTGGTTGATGTTTGATTATTCGGAGCATTTCATATTTGATCAGTGTAAGCATAGATGGCATTTTGTGCTTAAAAGTCTTTCTCGAAACCGAACTGACATAGTCTTCAGAAGTGAGATTGGGTGGTGGCTGTTGGCGTCAAACCTTTCGCCTCTTTTATGAAGTGATTTAGTGCAGCATATTTCAGTGTGTCAGGAAAAGTGTCCTGTTTCAGTGAGCTATTACATACGAATATTTGCATCACAATACTAATTATTTTTGGGGACACGCTTTTAGTAATCAACTGGAAATTCTATCAATTCCGTGTGAGCATTTACTTTTGTGTGAGTTTATTATTTTCCTAATTTCAAAAAGGGAGGCCGGTAGAATTTGAATTTTATAAAATTGCATAGTTATTGAGTCTAATGAACTTACGAGTCCTGTTTTCTCCACAATATTTAAACAATCATTACTAGAAAAAATTCTAATAAACTTCTGGGTCCTGTTTTCTCCACAATATTTAGATAATTATTATTCAAAAATTTTAGATTTTCTGATTCTCTGTTAATAAGATTTTCATTCATTTTGATGGTAGTACAGTCTTTCTCTACTCTTCATTGCCCTGTTATCCTCTCAACAATATTCAAGATTGTTTCAATTTTAATATCAGAGGTGCTAATATCAGGTATAATACACACACATCTTGACTTTTTAGTGACTTTCCGTAATCTAGTACAGTGTTTATGGGTCATTACTCTTTCTTCCTTTTACGTACATTTCCCTTTTATGGTATAAGAGTTTTTCATCCATTTAGTAAGCCATTGTTTTTTACCTGGTTTCTTTCAGTTTTATTTCACTGTTACCGTAGGAAAACTGTTTATAAATATACTCACAAACGTATCATGAAATAGTTCATATTTCAAATTAGCATCAGGTTCCCGGAGCAGCTCATCCTTGTCTAACTGCTGCAAGCTTTCTTTCAAATTTGTAGTTGTTAAATCGTTCATGGAATGGACAGTTTTGGAGGACTGTTTTGCATCGCTATATAGAATTATGTAATGTACTGTGACTCACTGTGCATCATGATCAGAAAGACCATTAGTAACAGTATAAATGTTTGTTTGATTAAGTTTATCCTGGCCTATCAAAATATTATCTATAAATATGTTGCTTTCCTGTACTAGCCAAGTAGAAAAACGAATAACTGATATCAAATTAAAAGAATTGAGTACTACTTCGAGGTCATTCTTCCTTTCAGACCCTTCTACAAAACGTACTTTGTAAACTCCACAAACAATATTTTGGTTCCCTCTTTCTGACGGATAGCACAACGCATCAAAATTTTTAACAATAGCTGAAAATTTCGCAATGGGGTGCTACATACTGTAACAATTGTAAAAAAAAAAAAACATTATTTGACGTAAGCTTAAAGGTACGTAGTTCTCTGTGTTTCTCGGCAAAAAGGTTTTAGTATTTAAATTTTTCATACTACGCTAATTTTTAACATGTAGAGCAACTCCTCCTTTCTCCATGTTGACTCTACGTATAAGTGCTGAAGGCTTATTCAACTTACATTTATATTTTCCATGTGTTTGATATGTCTGGGATGAAGCATCTGCCACTCGAAGGACGTTAAGAAAGGTTGATAAACTTTAGATACAGATACAACTGAAAATTCCAGTTACTGTGATATGGGTATAATGTGATTTTTAATTTTCATCATCTATAGCATTATCTTACTCGTAGACGAAGCTTCCCTCACAGCTGATAACATGGCTGCCAGCTTTCAACTGGAAGAGCAAATAGCTGCAGGCGATGACACTAGCCGTCTATAGACGTGCGGCAACACTGAGGCGTTGCCTTAGAGACGTATGAGAAAAAATAATGTTTCGTGATGCTTTGCGGTAGAAGCTCGAAGGCGGCTGCGCTGAGCCCACTGCAACTGTCAGGGAACTTCTCTTGCCGGCGAAACATATTAGGTTTGAAGAAACACGGTAGCGGTGACCGACCCCAGCCGAAACTGGGCATCAGAATAATTCAGAGTTGAAAACTAAAAAATTTTGCTGAACTAAGACTTCAACTCAGATCTTCCGTGTGATGCGAGTATTTACCTTAAACGCCTCGGCCATTTGGATAAACTTCCGATCCGACACATATTCTCAACTTGTCACTCGCTAGTAGCCGGAAATCCTGGCTCGAGTCCCGAGGCGGCCGGCGTGACCGAGCGGTTTTAGGTACTGCAGTCTGGAACCGCGCGACCGCTGCCTCGGGCATGGATGTGTGTGATATCCTTACGTTAGTTAGGTTTAAGTAGTTCTAAGTTCTAGGGGACTGATGACCTGAGAATTTAAGTCCCATAGTGCTCAGAGCCATTTGAACCATTTTTTTCGAGTCCCGATCCGGCACAGATTCTCAGCTTTCACCATCGAATCATTTCGAGACCCGATTTCGAGTAGAGTGGGTGTCTCCTTTGAAATTAGAAAGTTCAGTACTTGAACGTCCCCTCGATAAGGAAGTCATTAGAGACGGAACACGAAACCGGATTAGGAAAGGATACGGAAAGAATTCGGCCGCGCCCTTTTCAAAAGAACCTACTCGGAACTAGCCTTAAGCGATTTAGGAAAATTTCGAGGACGGCCCGACGGGGATCTGAACCGTCGTCTCCCCGAAAGCTTGACCATAGTTCTAACCAGTGGGCCAACATTCTCATTCTTACAATTTCGATCCTAGGACAGGAAAATGCCTTCAAAAAAGAAGACGAAGTAAATATTCCAGAATTCGAATCAAAACAGCTGCCAGCATGAGTAACGTAGAAGTAAATATCCTCGGAGTAGTGAAGCAACTTAAATCGCTTAATAAAAGCAAGTTTTCTGGTCGAGACTGTTTAATAGTTACGTTCCTTTCAGAGTATGCTGATTCATTAGCTCAGTACAGAGTATACGACAGTTCGCTCGACGAAAGATCCGTACCCTAAGACTAGAAAGTTGTACAGGTCACACCAATATTCAAGAATGGCAGTAGGAGTAATCCACCTAATTACAGGCCAATATCATTAACGTCGATATGCAGCAGGATTCTGGAACATATATTGTGTTCGAACATCATGAATTACGTCGAAGAAAATGGTCTATTAACACACAGTCAACCTGGTTTTAGAAAACATCGTTCTTGTGAAGCACAACTATCTCTTTATTCGCACGAAGTGTTGAGTGCTATTGACCAGGGATTTCGGTTCGATTCCGTATTTCTGCATACCCGGAAGCCTTTTGACACAATACCACACAAGCGGCTTGTAGTGAAATTACGTGTTTGTGGCTGCATACTTCTTTTAGCTGCTTGAGTGACAGTCTGAAAAGGGAAGGACTGGATCAGTCTTTCCCAGACTGCCACAAAACACGAAGTGTATATCTCTTGAGTAAAGCCACAATCACTCGCACTCTTCTGTAGTGCTATGATTTTGCGCCTTCAAACTAGCGTAGGTTGAACGTGAGACCTTATAGCAATTTCTTACCGTCATTAACATAACTGAATTCCGAACCGTGTTATCAAAAGTAGAGGCAACACGACAAGGATCTAAAAATATCTTATCTTCAAACATACGGTAGATTCAGCTACCAAGTCTCTTACATTTCGATAAATTTCGCTTTCATTTTTTAAAAACAGTATGAAATGCATACGAGATGAGAGTAGCTTTCTTAGAGACTGTCGTGTTGGAATAGTCTCACAAAGCGAACCGTCTTTGTACGATTTGCCCACTAGCAATTCAGTGATTGTTCCTGAGAGAGTAATAGTATATACCTAACACGGACCACCTGGATATTCGCTGTCAGATTTGAAAGACTGCAGCTGCAGTTTGCCCGTGGGGCGTTAAGAGATGCTTTATACTGAAGAGGGCTGTCCGCAGAGGCTGAAAGGGTTTTGAATCTGTTATAAAGTATCTTTTCATTGCTCCAACCGCTGGGGAATAAAAATTTAATCCCGGCGCTTTTGTTTCGAGTGTAGTCTTTGTGTCAGACTAAGGTAGAAATTTCAACTCTCCCGCCGTGTTTCCTAGAGATCCAATGAAGACTTGATTCGTTTTCCGTTGATAAAAATTTAAAGCATAACACAGCCACAAAGCGAATGATGCCCCTCATGATGCGTCACTTTTGCAGTTCTGCAACTGGTCGGTAATAGGCTAATAACCACGACGTCCTGCCGCAGGCACACTTTCTTTACATCCACTATTTCAGCGGGCTTTCTGCCATCATCTGGAGGTTTCTTTCCGATCTGACATCATATTTGTGTTCTGCACATACGATGTGTTTGTGGGACCCAGATTAAATTCTGCGCTTGTCGTAAAATACCACTGTTAAACAAGTAAATCCAGATTTCTTTAAGGGAATGGAATCCCCATGACTAAAATAGCTTTAGAAGTATGATTGCCAATGAGTTAATAAATTAAATATTTGCTTTAAGCAGATGATTGAGAAAAATATTACGATAGGTTTGATATTACGCCTAAAGTTGGTTAGTAGCCGTAAGTGCTCCCATTATGCAACACTGGGCAAATATAAGCGGAGTAATTTGCGCTGACTTTTTTTTTTAAAAAAAGCTACCTTGGCATGCATTTTAATATTTACGACGTCATACCTCCTGACCTATGTGTCTTACAATCATATATTCCTGCAGGTAGATTCAGTGATTTATACGAGTACTGCGTACAAACTGCTTTGCAAATACACTCCTGGAAATTGAAATAAGAACACCGTGAATTCATTGTCCCAGGAAGGGGAAACTTTATTGACACATTCCTGGGGTCAGATACATCACATGATCACACTGACAGAACCACAGGCACATAGACACAGGCAACAGAGCATGCACAATGTCGGCACTAGTACAGTGTATATCCACCTTTCGCAGCAATGCAGGCTGCTATTCTCCCATGGAGACGATCGTAGAGATGCTGGATGTAGTCCTGTGGAACGGCTTGCCATGCCATTTCCACCTGGCGCCTCAGTTGGACCAGCGTTCGTGCTGGACGTACAGACCGCGTGAGACGACGCTTCATCCAGTCCCAAACATGCTCAATGGGGGACAGATCCGGAGATCTTGCTGGCCAGGGTAGTTGACTTACACCTTCTAGAGCACGTTGGGTGGCACGGGATACATGCGGACGTGCATTGTCCTGTTGGAACAGCAAGTTCCCTTGCCGGTCTAGGAATGGTAGAACGATGGGTTCGATGACGGTTTGGATGTACCGTGCACTATTCAGTGTCCCCTCGACGATCACCAGTGGTGTACGGCCAGTGTAGGAGATAGCTCCCCACACCATGATGCCGGGTGTTGGCCCTGTGTGCCTCGGTCGTATGCAGTCCTGATTGTGGCGCTCACCTGCACGGCGCCAAACACGCATACGACCATCATTGGCACCAAGGCAGAAGCGACTCTCATCGCTGAAGACGACACGTCTCCATTCGTCCCTCCATTCACGCCTGTCGCGACACCACTGCACTGAAGGCGGGCTGCACGATGTTGGGGCGTGAGCGGAGGACGGCCTAACGGTGTGCGGGACTGTAGCCCAGCTTCATGGAGACGGTTGCGAATGGTCCTCGCCGATATCCCAGGAGCAACAGTGTCCCTAATTTGCTGGGAAGTGGCGGTGCGGTCTCCTACGGCACTGCGTAGGATCCTACGGTCTTGGTGTGCATCCGTGCGTCGCTGCGGTCCGGTCCCAGGTCGACGGGCACGTGCACCTTCCGCCGACCACTGGCGACAACATCGATGTACTGTGGGGACCTCACGCCCCACGTGTTGAGCAATTCGGCGGTACGTCCACCCGGCCTCCCGCATGCCCACTATACGCCCTCGCTCAAAGTCCGTCAGCTGCACATACGGTTCACGTCCACGCTGTCGCAGCATGCTACCAGTGTTAAAGACTGCGATGGAGCTCCGTTTGCCACGGCAAACTGGCTGACACTGACGGCGGCGGTGCACAAATGCTGCGCAGCTAGCGCCATTCGACGGCCAACACCGCGGTTCCTGGTGTATCCGCTGTGCCGTGCGTGTGATCATTGCTTGTACAGCCCTCTCGCAGTGTCCGGAGCAAGTATGGTGGGTCTGACACACCGGTGTCAATATGTTCTTTTTTCCATTTCCAGGAGTGTAGATTGGGTACTAAATAAGTAATAAAAAAATGTCACGTCTGATGAATGAACAGCGAAAATTTATTTAATGATAAACTTCTTTTCATTGGCTTGTGTTCTCCCCGATAGCTGAATGGTCAGCATGACAGACTGCCGTCCTAAGCGGCCCGGGTTCGATTCCCGGCTGGATCGGGGATTTTTCTCCGCTCAGGGTCTGGGTGTTGTCTTGTCCTCATCATCCTTTCATCCCCGTCCGGCTCGCCGGTCGCTCAATGTGGCGTCGAATGTAATAAGACCTGCACCAAGGCGGCCAGACCTGCCCCGTAATGACGCCAAACGCTCATTTCCATTGTCTTGTGGGAGGGGTTGGGGTGTAAAGGACCCAATGTTTCGTTAATGTCGTCATAAGTAGCTAAGTTAAATTGAAACCTACTTCCACATAACCAGAAGCGAAGCGTCGCAGTGCTGGTAGTATTGCCATTAGCAACACCGTTAAGTGCACACACTGACAGAATAACAGTAAAATATGCATCATGTTGTTGTTGTTGTTGTTGTGGTCTTCAGTCCTGAGACTGGTTTGACGCAGCTCTCCATGCTACTCTATCCTGTGCAAGCTTCTCCATCTCCCAGTACTTACTGCAACCAATGTCCTTCTGAATCTGCTTAGTGTATTCAGCTCTTCGTCTCCCTCTACGAATTTTACCCTCCACACTGCCCTCCAATGCTAAATTTGTGATCCCTTGATGCCTCAGAACATGTCCTACCAACCGGTCCCTTCTTCTTGTCAAGTTGTGCCACAAACGCCTCTTCTACCCTACTCTATTCAATACCTCCTCATTAGTTATGTTATTTACCCATCTAATCTTCAGCATTCTTCTGTAGCACCACAGTTCGAAAGCTTCTATTCTTTTCTTGTCTGAACTATTTATCAACCATGTTTCACTTGCAAACATGGCTACACTCCATACAAATACTTTCAGAAACGACTTCCTGACACTTAAATCAATACTCGATGTTAACAAATTTCTCTTCTTCAGAAACGCTTGCCTTGCCATTGCCAGTCTACATTTTATATCCTCTCTACTTCGACCATCATCAGTTATTTTGCTCCCCAAATAGCGAAACTCCTTTACTACTTTAAGTGTCTCATTTCCTAATCTAATACCCTCAGCATGACCCGACTTAATTCGACAAAATTTCAATATCGTCGTTTTGCTTTATTGATGTTATATCCTCCTTTCAAGACACTATCCATTCCTTTCAACTGCTCTTCCAAGTCCTTTAGAGTCACTATCAGAATTACAATGTCATCGGTGAACCTCAATGTTTGTATTTCTTCTCCATGGATTTTAATACCTACTCCAAATTTATCTTTTGTTTCCTTTACTGCTTGCTCAATATACAGATTGAATAACATCGGGGAGAGGCTACAACCCTGTCTCACTCCCTTCCCAACCACTGCTTCGCTTTCATGTCCCTCGACTCTTATAACTGCCATCTGGTTTCTGTACAAATTCTAAATAGCCTTTCGCTCCCTGTATTTTACCCCTGCCACCTTTAGAACTTGAAAGAGAGTATTCCAGTCAACATTGTAAAAAGCTTTCTGTAAGTCTACAAATGCTAGAATCGTAGGTTTGCCTTTCCTTAATCTTACTTCTAAGATAAGTCGTAATGTCAATATTGTCTCACGTGTTTCAATACGGAATCCAAACTGATCTTCCCTAAGGTTGGCTTCTACTAGTTTTTCCATTCGTGTGTAAAGAATTCGAGTTAGTATTTTGCAGCTGTGGCTTATTAAACTGGTAGTTCGGTAATTTTCACATCTGTCAACACCTGCTTTCTTTGGGATTGGTATTATTATATTCTTCTTGAAGTCTGAGGGTATTTCGCCTGTCTCATACTTTTTGCTCACCAGATGGTAGAGTTTTGTCGGGACTGACTCTCCCGAGGCCGTCAGTAGTTCTAATGGAATGTTGTCTACTCCCGGGGCATTGTTTCGACTTAGGTATTTCAGTGCTCTGTCAAACTCTTCACGCAGTGTCGTATATCCCATTTCGTCTTGATCTACATTCTCTTCCACTTCCAGAATATTGTCCTCAAGTACGTCGCTCTTGTATAGACCCTCTATATACTCCTTCCACCTTTCTGCTTTCCCTTCTTTGCTTAGAACTGGGTTTCCATCTGAGCTCTTGATATTCGTACAAGTGGTTCTCTTTTCTCCAAAGGCCTCTTTAATTTTCCTGTAGGCAGTATCTATCTTACCCCTCGTGAGATAAGCCTCTACATCCTTATATTTGTCCTCTAGCCATCCCTGCTTAGCCATTTTACACTTCCTGTCGATCTCATTTTTGAGACGTTTGTATTCCTTTTTGCCTGCTTCATTTACTGCATTTTTATATTTTCTCCTTTCATCAATTAAATTCAATATTTCTTCTGTTACCCAAGGATTTCTACTAGCCCTCGTCTTTTTACCTACTTGATACTCTGCTGCCTTCATTACTCCATCCCTCAGGGCTACCCATTCTTCTTCTACTGTGTTTCTTTCCCCCATTTGTGACAATTGTTCCCTTATGCTCTCCCTGAATCTCTGTACAACCTCTGGTTTAATCAGTTTGTCCAGGTCCCACCTCCTTAAATTCCCACCTTTTTGCAGTTTCTTCAGTTTTAATCTACAGCTCATAACCAATAGATTGTGGTCAGAGTCCACATCTGCCCCTGGAAATGTCTTACAATTTAATATCTGGTTCCTAAATCTCTGTGTTACCATTATATAATCTATCTGACACCTTCTAGTATTTCTAGGATCCTTCCATGTGTACTCCTGCATTACCCCTATTTGATTTTTTATTTATAACCCTGTATTCACCTGACCAAAAGTCTTGTTCCTCCTGCCACCGAACTTCACTAGTTCCCACTATATCTAAATTTAACCTATCCATTTCACTTTCTAAGTTTTCTGACCTATCTGCCCGATTAAGGGACCTGACATTCCACGCTCGGACCCGCAGAACGCCAGTTTTCTTTCTCCTGATAACGACGTCCTCTTGAGTAGTCCCCGCATGCAACATACAAGAAGTATTTTAAGATAATATACGAATTTTAAACGTATTTTCCAAGTATTTTTTGTAGAGTTCTTAAGCCAGTTATTTGTGTAGGTGCCAGAAAATTCAGGTGTTTATTTGAGCACTTTTAATGTGCCGAAAATCACTTGCTTGACTGCATTAATCTTTGCCCATCAAACTTTTTGTGTTACTCACAAAATTGTAGCGCTGCACGCTGTATGGTTATTCTTACGAAGCTGAAGTTCAAGACTGACCGTGTGGATTAGGAATCTATCCCAGTTAACGTAACGGGGGTTAGTCAGTGTCTGAGCAATGATTTGAAATGTCACTTGGTAATTGTTGAAAAGCAAAACATTGAACCATGCATTTGCTTAGGAACTTTAGGTAGTAAGATGCTAATGTCATCACACGCTGAGGATATTGTGCAACGAGAATGGCGAAGTGTCACTATATGTTCCGGGTTAGTGCAGGCATTGTCCTGCTGTGGTGCGGATAACAGGTTCATCACAGTGAGAGGGTAAACTAGCGACTGGCGCTGAAAAGGTAACTTGTGCCAAAATTGAAGTTCGCGGGATAGTACTATTGTTGTAGGCAAAACTAAATTGCAAACAGATTCTCTATGAAATTCTAGCAGTATATGGGCCATAGGTTGCCCATAGTGGTATGGTGCCAATAATTTGACCAAGGTTGCACAGACGTCGGTGATACTGATCGGAAAGAAAGGCCATTGGCATCACGCACAAACGACGACGTCTAGGCAATCGAAGACATGTTTCACAGCAAACACATATTAACTGTCTTCGACATTGCGGATGCGGTCTCAACAGACGAAGTTCATTCTTATGTAAGAGGGGCGTTCAGTAAGTAATGTGACGCAATTTTTCTCAGCCAGTTGCAGTTGAAAACATACAGAATTTGTTGTGAAACATCGTGGATTATTCCCGCTTCAGGTAATATTGTTTCCTGATGTCCCGACAGAGGCGGCGCCATGCGTAGACCAAGCAGAGTTCCTCGCGTTTCTTTTGACGGAAGACCAGAGCATCGAAGATATTCACAGGCGCTTGCAGAATGGATACGGAGACCAGGTGGTGAACAAAAGCACAGTGCGTCGTTGGGCGAGGCGTCTGTCAATAAGGTCGTGCAATCTCGTCCGAGCTACTGCGTGCCGGCCGGACGCACACAGTTGTGACTCCTGCAATGTTGTCGAAGTGTCCGATGTATCACAATCAAACACCTCCAAGTCTGCCCACCAGAGAGGAACTCACAAAACTTTATTGGACTTTTCTCCCTCAGTCACCCTACAGCTCAGATTTCCCACGTTCCGAATTCCGTCTGTTTGGCCCAATGAAGGATGCATTCTGCGGGAATCAGTACGTGGATAATAGGGAGGTTATTGGTGCAGAAAGACGTTGGCTCCAACGAAAACCAGAAGAGTGGGACCATGTGTTAATATAGGCCTTCCCATTAATATACCGTAAGGCTGTAGCACTAAACGGAGATTGCAGTGAATAAAAGGTTTTTGTAGATTAGGGTGTCGAGAATAATATGGTGTACCACAATCCTGAATAAAATTAAACTGATTTCAGAAAAAAAGTGTGTAGCCTTACATATCGAACGGGAGTTGTGCTCACGTTGGCTTACGCGATCACCGTCGTCTGCAACAAAGGCATCCGTCTACAGCTCAATCTGTTAGCATAGAAGCCATTCTCTGAAGTCTTAATAGATGTCCTATTATCCTGTCTATTTTCCTTGTCATATTGCTTTCCTCTCCAATTCTGCTAGTAGCTTCTCATTCTTGATCAGTCCACCTAATTTTCAAAATTTGTCTGTAGGATCACGTCTTAGATGCTTCGATTCTCTTCTCTGTCGATTTTCCTGCAGCCCTTGTTTCACTAACATAGAGAGCTGTGCTCCAAACGTACATTCTCATAAGTTTCTTCCTCAAATTAAGGCTTATATTTAATACTAGTAGATTTCTCTCCGCCAGGAGTGTCCTTTTTACCAGTGCTAACCTGCTTTTGATGTCCTCCTTGCTCAGTCAGTCCTGGGTTATTTTGCTGCATAGGTAGTAGAATTCCGTAACTTCATCTACTTCGTGATCATCAAACCTCATGTTTAGTCTCTCGCTGTCCGCATTTGTGCTATTTCTTATTACTTTCGCCTTTCTTCCATTTACATTTACACCATATTCTTTAATCAGTAGACCATTCGATTTAGCAGCTCATGTAATTCTTCTTCACTTTCACTCAGGATATCAATGTCATCAAGTAATAGTAACATCGATATCCTTTCACCTTTAAGTTTAATTCCTCTCCTGAATGTCTCTTTTTTTCATCATTGCTTCTTCGATGTACACATTGAACAGTAGGGGAGAAAGGCTACATACGTGTCGTACACATTCTTCAATCCGAGCACTTCTTTCTTGGCCGTCAACTGTTACTACTCCCTCTGGGCTCTTGAATAAATTGTATATTACACGTCTCTCCCTATACCTTACCCTTGCTTCTCTAGGAATTTCGAACATCTTTCTCCATTTCACATTTTCGAACGCGCTTTCCAGGTCGACGTATCCTATGAACGTGTCTTGATCTTCCATTACCAGTATTGTGTCTTTGGTGCCTTTAGCTTTCCTAAAGTCTAACAGATCTTTTTTCTAACTTACGCTCAACTTTCTTTTCCCTTCTTCTGTATCTTATTCTTGTCAGCAGTTTGGATGCATGATCTATTCAGCCTACTGTACGAGAATCCGCATATGTCAGCACTTGCAGTCTTCGGAATTGTGTGGACGACATTTACCCGAAAGTAAATTAATATGTCACCAGACTGTTCGACACACCAACGTGAATACTCGTTTTGTTGCCACTTCCCGTAATGACTTTAGAAATTCTGATGGAATACTTTCTATCCCACCTGCCTTATTTGATCTTAAGTCCTCCGAAGCTCTCATAAATTCTGATTATAATATTGGAGCCTCTGTCTCTTCTAAAACGATACGTATTCCTTTTGCTGCCATTTAAGACGAATCTTCAACCTCATAGAGGCCTTCAGTATATATATTCCAACTATCCGTTCACTCCTCCGTATACAACAGTGCAATTCCTGTTGTGCCTTTAATGTTAATACCTATACTTTTAATTTCATTGAAGGTTATTTTCACTTTATTATATGCTGCGTCAGTCTTTTCGACACACATTTCCTTTTTAGTTTTTCATGTCGCCATTTCGCCTTAGCTTCCCTGGTCTTCGAACTTATTTCATTCCTCAGCGATTTGTTTTTTCTGCACATATGAAATCCCTGAACATTTTTGTACTTCCTTCTTTCATCAATCAGCTGGAGTATTTCTTCTGTTGCCCATGCTTTCTTCGCAGTCACCTTCTTTGTACTCATGTTTTCTTTTCCAACTTCTGTGATTACCCATTTTCAGATGTCAATACCTCTTGAACTGTACTGCCACCGGAGCTTTTCATTATTGCTGTATCTATAACCTTAGCGTATCTCACCATTCCTTATGACTCCCTTAAACCACTTCTATGGGTACTGATTCCTCCTGACTAATCACTTATATTTCCGCCGACTCTTTATCACTACTACAAACATGAGAAAAAATTTTGCATCACATCGGTTCCGAGAGTTCCGGAACCTGTAAATAAAACGGGAATAGAGATCAACATATACACAATTTCCGCCCTTTTTATTGCTCATGAAAACCACACATTGCATGCTGTGCCACCATACAGCGAGACATTCAGAGGTGGTGGTCCAGACTGCTATACACACCGGTACCTCTAATACCCAGTAGCACGTCCTCTTGCATTGATGCATGCCTGCATTCGTCGTGGCATACTACGCACAAGTTCATCAAGGCACTGTTGGTCCTGATTGTCCCACTCCTCAACGGCGATTCGACGTAGATCCCTCAGAGTGGTTGGTGGGTCACCTCGTCCATAAACAGACCTTTTCTACCTATCCCAGGCATGTTCGTTGGGGTTTATATCTGGAGAACACGCTGGCCACTATAGTCGAGCGATGTCGCTATAATGGAGGGAGCCGTTAACAAGATGTACACGATGGGGGCGCGAATTGTCGCCCATGAAGACGGACGCGTCGCCAGTATGCTGCCGATATGGTTGCATTATCGGTTGGAGGATGGCATTCACATATCGTTCAGCGTTACGGCGCCTTCCATGACCACCAGCGGCGTACGTCGGCCCCACATAGTGCCTAGAACACCAGCAGGAAACCTCCATCTTGCTGCACTCGCTGGACAGTGCGTCTAAGGCGTTCAGCCTGACTGGTTGCCTCCAAACAGGTCTCCGACGATTGTCAGTTTGAAGGCATGTGCGACGCTCATCGGTGAAGAGAACGTGATGTCAATCCTTAGCGGTTCATTCGGCGTGTTGCTGGACCCATCTGTACCGCTGCATGGTGTCGTGGTTGCAAAGATGGACCTCGCCATGGACATTGGGAGTGAAGAAGCGCATCATGCAGCCTTTTGCGGACAGTTTGAGTCGTAACACGCTGTCCTGTGGATGTACGAAGAGCATTATTCAACATGGTGGCGGTGCTGTCAGGGTTCCTCCGAACCATAATCCGTAGGCAGCGGTCATCCACTGCAGTAGTAGCCCTAGGGCAGCCTGAGCAAGGCAAGTCATCGACTGTTCCTGTCTCTCTGTATCCCCTCCATGTCCGAACAACATCGCTTTGCTTCACTCCGACACGCCTGACACTTCCCTTGTTGTGAGCCCTTCCTGGCATAAAGCAATAATGCGGATGGGATCGAACCGCCGTATTGACCGTCTAGGCATGGTTGAACCACAGACAACATGAGCCATTTACTTCTTTCCTGGTGAAATGACCAGAGCTGATCCGCTGTCGGACCCCCTCCGTCTAACAGGCGCAGCTCATAGATGGTTGTTTACATCTGTGCGAGGGTTTAGTGACATCTCTGAATAGTCAAAGAGATTGTGTCTGTGATACAATATCCATAATCAACGCCTATCTTCAGGAGTTCTGAGAACTGGGGTGATGCAAAACTTTTTTTGATTTGTGTACTTCGTGTCTATATCTGCTACTGGGTACGCCTTGCATTCCAGTACCTGATTTTGAAATCTCTGTCGGACCATGATATAAAGTAACCGAAATCTTCCCGCATCACCCAGCCCTTTCCGAATATATTTCGTCCTTCTGTGACTCTTCAACAGAGTATTCGCTATTACAAGCTAAAATTTATGACAGAACTCAATTAGCCTTTCTCCTTTCTTATTCCTAGTCACTATATTGTATTCTCCTGTAACCGTTTCTCTACTCCTTCTCCTACAATTGCATTTCAGTCCCCCATTCTCCCCTTATGTACTGTGTTACTCTTTCAGTATCCTTATATACTTTCTTTATCTCTTCAACTAATGCTCGCTCCGTCGGCATGAGTACCTGAACTATTGCTGTCGGTGTTGGTTTGCTGTCGATTCTGTTAAGAACTACCCTATCAGTAAACTGTTCACAGTAATACCCTTTCTTCCCTACGTACCTGTTCATGATGAAACCTACACCCGCTATGCTGTTTTCTGCAGCTGTTGATGTTAACCTATACTCATCTGACTAGAAATCCTTGTCTTGTTTCCATTTCACCATGCTGACCCATACTGTATCTAGACTGGGCCTGTGAAGTTCCCTTTACAGATTCTCTAGCTTATCTGCACACTCAAGCTTCTGACATTCCACTACCCGACTCGTATTCGTCGATTATTCAATCTATTTCTAACGGTCACTTCCGCTTTGGGCAGTTCTCTCCCGGCGATCCGAATGGGGCACTTTTCCGGAATCTTTCCCCAATGGAGAGATCATCATGACTCTTTTTGAATCACAGACCACGTGTCCTATAGATAAGCGTCATGTGTCGTTAATGCAGAGGTTTCCATTGTCTTCTGCATCCTCACGCCGTTGATCATTCCTGATTCTTCCGCCTTCCCCATCCCAAGAACAATAGAATGCCTTGAATCTTTGTCCTTTCCCCAGCCCTATTTGACAAGGCCGTTTGCAGAATGAGAGTCACTTCTTATGCTGGAAGTCTTCGGCAGCCAACGCTGATTATTACACAAAATTTAAGGGGTGACGGGCTTCTAACCTGGGACCGAGCACTAATCAAAGATACTCCCCAATAGACCACTTTTGTCTGGTATGTTACATCACCATATGGGCGATGAGATACAGATCCAACATGTTATATCTCAAAGGAAGATAGCGTCTGTGGAATGGAGGCACGCTTCTTCGCCACCACTGAAGACATCAACAATCAGCAGCAAAGGTCATGGCCAAAGTTTTCTTCGACTCTGAAACACTCGTGTACATACGGTTTATGGCACAGCACACAATTGTTAATGCTGATTCTCAGTGAGCGACAGTGAGACCGCTGAAACTGAATGCGTCGAAAATTAGACAAGGGCATGACTGCATATGGCGCTCACATCACAAGCTTTGTCTGGGAACACTAAATGTGGAATAATAAGAACAAATTTCGCAGCACTATGTATTGCGTACAGTAGAAGAAAAGTTCAAACGTGATGACTGTATGAGACTGACAGCACACCTTCTCATGAGGCAGCATCCGTTAGGAAATGACTTGTGGACTAGGACATTCCTTAATTGGTCCGGCCTGCAGGAAGTTCTGGCATGAATCCAACGGAACGTCTTTGGGATTGCTTCTGACGCCGACTTCGAACCAGAACACAGCGTCAAGCTTCACAAGCTTCTCTGGTTCCGGCTCTTGAGGAAGAATGCAGTGCCATCCTCCACAGGCATTAATATACCTCGTCGCAAGTGCTATGTTGTTGCGCCCGTAGCAATCGTTTCACCTTATTTTGCTTGCGTACTAAAGGTTTTTTGCCCTCTATGCACCGCTTTAAACCTCGTTCAAGGAGACGCATACTACTAATATCTACTTCCTCACGAATTTCAGATCATTAAATGTCCTCTGTCGTTTACTCTGTACACATACAGGTATAATCTGATCGTCCCTATGGTATTACTCAGAGTCTTCGACATCGTGGAACACTTGCACTAGCACCACTTCACTTGAACCGCTGCAACGTATTTGCCGGCCGCGGTGGCCGTGCGGTTCTGGGCGCTGCAGTCCGGAACCGCGGGACTGCTACGGTCGCAGCTTCGAATCCTGCCTCGGGCATGGATGTGTGTGTTGTCCTTAGGTTAGTTAGGTTTAATTAGTTCTAAGTTCTAGGGGACTGATGACCATAGATGTTAAATCCCATAGTGCTCAGAGCCATTTGAACTATTTTTTGAACAGCAAGGACAAAACAGATTTAGTAAGTGACAGCGGTGTTTATAAAATCATCTACAATGACTGCAACAAACTGTATGTTGGGCAGACAGGCAGGACAATAGCAAATAGGCTGACTGAACACTAACGGAGCTGGAGATTACGTAAGTCAGACTCTATTTTTGCCGAACGTGTGTTGAATGAAGAACAGAGATACCAAGTCCACAAAGAAGTGCTATTTACAGCCAACAAAGGAAGAAATCTAAGCCTGTTAGAACCATTTAGCTCAAAATCCCAAGCTGGACCTAAATGATCATTTACAAAAGATCGCATCCCCGCTTTTAAGCGTCACATGACGCAGTCAACCGTTCTCAAATGCACAAACAATGACAATGACACATACCACTCCACAGAAGTAAAACATAATAAAATATCATATACCTTAACTTGCTTACCTCACAAACTTCAATATTATTGTATTATAATTTATAATATTGTAATATTGTTTATTTTAATCACGTACTTATTTAATGTTGCCCATTGTGTAAACTTCAGTTTAGTTTGTAAAACGCGTTGTTGCACAATATATGTGAAGAGTGCTCTAGGTCACAACCTCAAAAACTTTAGCTTTACAGCGTTGTAACCTGCAATATTGTAATATTGCGTAGTTTAATTATTTATTGCATTTAATATTGTTCATTGCATAAAGTGTAATGAAGAATGTTGAGAAACAAGTTTGGTGCACAACATTCTGTGCAAACGGATTGTATCATTGCTTAGAGTGTTTGGTTCAAATGGTTCACATGGCTCTGAGCACTATGGGACTTAACTTCTGTGGTCATCAGTCCCCTAGAACTTAGAACTACTTAAACCTAACTAACCTAAGGACATCACACACATCCATGCCCGAGGCAGGATTCGAACCTGCGACCGTAGCAGTCGCGCGGTTCCAGACTGAGCGCCTTAACCGCGATACCACCGCGGCCGGCAGAGTGTTTGGTCACCTAAGAAGTAGTGTCCCTTGTCGACATTTGTCACTTGTTTCCTGAAGATGGCCGAAGAAGCCGAAAGCTAGTTAGAAATAAACAAAAAATAGTAGAACAGTTATGTTGTGGGTGACTCCATATACAATAATAAGCAGAGGAGGGGCTGCCGAGTGGTGCAGCAACTGTCGTCATAATAAAGCTGGACAGAAACAGAAACGATTAGCGAACAAGTTAACACTGTAAGTAGAACATTTACATGATTTGCATTTCTCGGAGTGTACGAGGACCCATTCCAAACTACACTGCAAGAAATAGGGTCCAGATCTCAATTTCAACAATAATGGGCGTCTCTGAACTAAAGCACGAATGACGGCGTCGGGGCTGCGACTATGCGGCGTAACCGTAGTGTCACGGGGCAAATAGGCTGCAAGTGCGATTGGGCTGTGTGGCTCCCGCCGACCATCCTGTATCATGGCAACAGAGGGCGCCCATGGTATGGAGCAGCTGGAGACGTGGGCCATCAGGCATGATCCATTGGGTCCGCCAGGTCCACAGAACTGTTTTAGGGTCTAATGGAAACCTACAATTTTGTTGCCAACTTTGGCGCCTGTTGGGTGCTGGGGTGGTATCGACATACACTGACGCGCCAAAGAAACTGGTATATGTATGCGTATTCAAATACAGACATGTGTAAACAGGGAGAACACTGCGTTGCGGTCGGCAACGCCAATATAAGGCACTAAGTCTGTCGTGCAGTTGTTAGGTTGGTTACTGCTGCTACAATGGCAGGTTATCAAGATTTACGTGAGTTCGAACGTGGTGTTATAGTCGGCGCACGAACGGTAGGACGCAGCATCTCCGAGGTAGCGATGAAGTGGGATTTTCCCTTTCGACCATTTCAGGAGTGTAACGTGAATATCAGGAAACCGGTAAAACATCAGTCTCCGACATCGTTGCGGCCGGGTAAAGATCCTGCAAGAATGGGACCAACGACGACTGAAGATAATCGTTCAACGTGGAAGAAGTGCAACCCTTCCGCAAATTGCTGCATATATCATTGCTGTTAGGCCGGCGGCAGTTGCCGAGCGGTTTAGGAGCTTCAGTCTGGAGCCGCGAGACTGCTACGGTCGCAGGTTCGAATCCTGCCTCGGGCATGGATGTGTGTGATGTTCTTAGGTTAGTTAGGTTTAAGTAGTTCTAAGTTCTAGGGGACTGATGACCTCAGATGTTAAGTCCCATAGTGCTCAGAGCCATTTTTTCAATACTGTTCCATCAACAAGTGTCAGCGTGAGAACCATTCGACGAGGCATCATCGTATGGGCTCTCGGAGCAGAAGGTCCACTGGTGTTCCCCTGACGACTGCATGACACAAAGCTTTACGCCTCGCCTGGGACTGTCAACACCGTCCATGGACTGTTGACGGCTGGAAACGTGTTGCCGGGTCGGACAAGTCTCGATACAAATTTTATCGAGCGGATGGACGTGCACTGATATGGAGACAACGTCATCAATCCATATACCCTGCATTTCAGCAGGAGACTGTTCAAGCTGGCGGAGGCTCTGTAATGCTGTGGGGCATGTGAAGCTTGAGTTACATGAGATCCCAGATTCGTCTACATATGACTCTAACGAGTGACACGTACGTAAACATCCTGTATGATCACCTGCATGTTGCCTGGTCGGAAGAGTCTCGTTTCTGATTGTATCCAGAGGATGGACGTGCAAGGGTATGGAGACAGCCTCATGAATCCATGGAAACTGCATATCAGCAGGGGACTGTTGAAACTGGTAGAGGCTCTTTCATGGTGTGAGACGTGTACAGTTGGAGTGATATGGGACCCCTCATACTTCTAGATGAAACACTGACAGGTGAGACATACGTAAGCATCCTGTCTGATCACTGCATCTATTCATATCCACTGCGCATTCCAACGGACTTGGGCAAGTCCAGCAGGACAAGGTCACACTTCACAAGTCCCGAATTGCTACAGAGTGGCTCAGGGGCCACTCTCCTGAATTTAAACACTTTCGCTGGCCACCAAACTCCCCAGACACGAACATTATTGTGCATATCGGGGATGCCTTGCAATGTGCTGTTCGGAAGAGATGTCCACCCGCTCGTAGTCTTATGGATTTATGGACAGCCCTGCAGGATTCATGGTGTCCCTCCAGCACTACTCCACACATTAGTCGAGCCCTTGCTCGTTGAGGCTCTACACAGTATTTGTCACGTGTACCAGTTTTTTTGGCTCTTCAGTGTATGAAAACGCAGTGTACCTGTTATTGAATGTTAAATGAACCTTATGATAGCGGTACCTTCGCGAGTCGAGCAGGATGCTCCACACGAAGCACGTGAACAGATCGACAGTGGCTCAGCACCTGCAGGTCTAGCGGCGTGGCACGCTTGTAGCAGCAGAGCCAGGCGCACTCGGCGCACAGTAGCCAGCGCGTGCAACGCCCACGCGCTCCTCGCGGCCATCCGTTGGCCACGCAGCCACGCTCGCGTGGACAGCTGCGCCGCCGCCGGACCCAGAATACACCGCGCCGCGCCGTGCCTCCCCGCTGTCGCGTTTCAAAGGCACGCATCAGTCACGCCGCGTCCGCCTCGCTGGCTGTCCGAAAAAATTAATTGGGCATGAACTCAATATGCTGACACTCTGGCGGCTGCGCCGTTCCCCGGCAGTTTTTGGGAGTTGCAGCTACTGGCGACCCATTACAGTATAAGCGTACCGAATGGGTTTTAGCCGCCAGAAACCAGGTTGTGTGCTCTTACTTGTGCGAGGAACCCTTTTCTTTTTCCACCGTATCGCTTACGGCAAATACCAGGATGGTTCCTTCGAATGGGCAAGGCCGGTTTCCTTGTCCATCCTTCCCTAATTCGAGCTTTTCCTCCATTCTAACGATCTCGATGTCAGTGGAACGGCAAACACTAATCTCCTTCTCCTCTTCCTCTCTCTCCAATATCTGCACTGAGCTGCTGAGACGGTTATTGCGTTTATTGCACGATCTGCAGCTTGCAAGGGTAGGTACAGTGTTTTAATTGTCACCTCGGAATAAAATCAAGCTGACAAAGAGAACTCATGGGATTATCTGACCTTTCCACATTCTGTTCATACTCGTTGCGCAGTGCCCGGGTATCATTTTTCTGAAGGCATGTGGCACAAATCTAGAAATAACTTAGAAAATCATCTTTGAAGATTACATGCTTCAATCACTGTTAAGTAAAAATATTTTCCGATTAACATGGTAACCAGTAGCTCCGCACATGATTTTTTTAAAACTGTAAACTCACAATATCGTATCTCACTAGTTGCTACCTTCGCTTTAATTTTAGCATAAATTGCATATTTATCATCAAATAGAAATATTTTTAAAGAAAGCACTCCGTCTTCAGGCCACGAGTTGCCTATCGGGACCATCCGACCGCCGTTTCATCCTCGGTGGAGGATGCAGATAGGAAGGAAGTGGAGTCAGCACACCGCTCTCCCGGTCGTTATGATGGTATTCTTGTCCGAAGCCGCTACTATTCGGTCGAGTAGCTCCTCAATTGGCATCATGAGGCTGAGTGCACCACGAAAAATGGCAACAGCGCATGACGGCCTGGATGGTCACCCATCCAAGTGCCGACTACGCCCGACACCGAATAACTTCGGTGATCTCACGGGAACCGGTGTATCCACTGCGGCAAGGCCGTTGCCAAATAGAAATATTAACCAAACATTATTGAACCATATTTTTTTAATGAAAACAACATTTTCACTAGTAATTATTGCTTGTACGAAACTAAATTTAATTTGATACAGATATACAAATTCCCTCACTGTTAAATAAAAAATTCTCTGCTGAGATCATCGGTCCCTAGGCTAACGCACTACTTAATCTAAATTAATGTAACTGAAACTAACTTACGCTAAGGACAACACACATAACCGTGCCCGAGGAAGGACTCGAACCTCCGACGGGGGAAGTAGCGCGAACCGTGACAAGACGGATCACACTGCACGAGTACCCCTCGCGCCGTGTGACTTTTGAAATTTGACCAGCTGTAAAGAGTATTCCCGGACAGCAGCTTTATAACGTCGTTTTCTTGCCACGGTATTTCACCTGACAGCCATTAATCCATCTTCTGGTGAGTATTTTGCGTTGGAGACTGCTAGTTCCCATCGCTAACTTTACATTAAAAATTCGCATGGAGATGCATGGGCAAAGGTAGCCGCTACATGAGGATCTCTGTCGAGTTTCGCGCCCTCTTCGATTATTGCTCCATCTATAACACGCAGGCGCGTGAGTATTGATGACACAAAATATGCACTCTCTGTCGGAATGCGAACTCCCGAATTTGTAATTCAAATGTCAAAATTATTACAGTTAACTGTCGATAGACGTGCCGTTGCTCACAAAAGTTTTCTTTCTGAAGAAATTAAAGAAATCATCGGCTCTCACGCTTCACCTATTGAAAACCACCGTCACGATTAATAAAATTTCGCACTAAATGTATTTTCACAGATTCCTTAATAACTGAATCCAGCAGGATCTCTTCGAGGCCAAAATTTCCGAGGCAGAATAATCCACAGAATGTACTGAGATACAAGGATTGGCTATGGATAACACACTGGGCTGCGAAGGGCAGGTCCACCGATTATACTGAACGCCACCTACACGTAGTATGCGGGTTGATTGACCAATGTAGGCTTTGCCACATGGGCAAGATAATCTGCAGATTCCAGTATTCCGTAATTCCAGATCGTTCTTTGCCGAACCGAGAAGACTGCAAGCCTTTGTAAGTGGGTGGAAAATAACTTTAAAATGATGTTTCCTTAAGATTCTGCCCAATTACGACTAAATATTGCCGACATACGGAAGGAACGCCCTGGGCTGGATCTTGTGGATGGTCACGTTTCTTCTTCCTTAAAGCTGTACCGAAATAACGTGAATAATAACCATTATCTATGAACACTGACTGTACGTTCGTTGGTTATTCAATCTTTTTCTCATGGTCACCTCCCCCTTGGCAGTCCCATCCTGGAGATCGGAATGGGGGACTATTCCGAAATCTTTTGCCAATGGAGAGAGCGATACGCACTTTTTCAATTACAGGCTACATGTCTTGTGGATACGCAATACGTATGTTTAATGCAGTGTTTCCATGGCCTTCTACAGCCTCATGCCGTTGATAATTGCTAATTCTTCCGCTTTTAGCGGCAGTTTCCCACCCCTAGAATAAGAGAGTGCCCTGAACCTCTGTCCCTTCCTCCGCCCTCTTTGACAAAGTCGTTGGCACGAAGAAGCGGTGTTGCAGTTGGACAAGTGAGCTTAGAAACTAATAAAATACTGCTGTTCATACATGCAGCAATAACCGATCGTCATTAATAAGTATAGGGGATGAAAACTTTGATACCTCTCAATTAAGATAGTAGCGAATATTCACATTTTTCCTGTCAAGTCTAAACGTATCAACGGCGTCGAGTGAAAATAAGTACCGGACCGGCATTCAAAACCAGGATCTCCATCTTACTAGCAACCACTTTAACCGCTGCGCCACCCAGGTACAGTGTTTATCGCAACTTCACGAACTGTCTCGGCACTCCTCATGGCTGACCCACACTCCCAACCATCGCCACCTGTCGGCACTCGCTTATGATGTCTACCATTCTCCTGCCTACTGTGAGATTCCTATAGGACGTCAGACGTAATCGTGCATCCGCCCTGAAGAAGGTGGATTTGTTGCTTATAGAAGTGAATCAATTAGAAGCCGCGCATTCATGTAAATGATTCGCCTCGATGGGCAACGAATCCACAACTGCCAATAAGCTGCAGATTCCGGGTTCCAGTACCGGTTCAGTACACATTTTCACTCACCGCCGCTGATTGCACGTGAAATCTCAATGCAGTTGACATCAATAGTCCCTTCCCTTTCCTTTCCTTCCTTGCCCCTCCACCTTCAATTTACGTATAACGTATCGCAGCTGCCATATGTCAGAAAGAACACACACTATACATTCATAGAATGGTATACTTGTAATCAGTTAATTAGCCAAAACGTCCATTTGAAAATAGCGTCACAGATTAAAACCCACAATTTGCTTTTGGGAATTTTCTACAAGAAACTGAACAATATAAAATCATTAAATGATTATTAACACGCTGACCATTTTCCATGGGAGAATGTTACATTTTAATTCAATCCTCAGATCCAGTCATGTATTACAATTAATTAGCTGACACACAACATATCAAGAAAGGTTTATGGAAGCCAGATTTTGGTGACCACTACGGCGCCAGCGTTCAGCAGAGGTGATGGATTGTCATCACGATGATGACCAATGTCACTATGATGACCGATGGTTGCTCAAAGTGGTTCAAGTGGCTCTGAGCACTATGCGACTTAACTTCTGAGGTCATCAGTCGCCTAGAACTTAGAACTAATTAAGCCTAACTAACCTAAGGACATCACACACATCCATGCCCGAGGCTGGATTCGAACCTGCGACCGTAGCGGTCGCGCAGTTCCAGACCCCAGCGGCTAGAACCGCACGGCCACTCCGGCCGGCGTTGCTCAAAGAAGTATCAATTTTAGCCACAGATTTTTATTAGAAAACCAACTGCAACAGTACTGTGGCGGCAACGCCCGTCTGGGAGCGTACCGACGACAGCAAGTTAAACAGGCACCCGCGGTCAGTTTAGCAATAGTGGCTCGGCAGGAATGCGGATGTGCAGAGTCAGTGGCAGAATGTGTACAGTATGTGCTCGTCTGGGTCGCTCAACGCAGGGCGGGCCTTGACATTAGCAGCTGGTCAGGAATGTTGATGTGCCGAGTCAGTGGCCGAACGTGTACAGCCTGGCCACGTCTGTGAATATACGTTTGAAGCACAGCTTTGCGTTAAACATTGACTGTGAGAAAACGGAACACAAGAGAATCGGTGCATTTCAGATGTAGTACTACACATGAATGTTGCGAATTATTTCGATTCACAAAGTAACAATTACGAAGGTTCTGCGCAGAATCGAAGAGGAAAGTCGGAGAGGAAAGGAATGTAATGAAAACACTGACAAGAAGAAGGGACGGAATGATAAGACAAGTGGTAAGACATCACGGAATAACTTCCATCGTACTAGAGGGAGCTGTAGAGGGTAACAACTGTAGAACAAGGCAGAGATTGGAATACATCCAGCAAGTAATTGAGGACTTAAGTTGCAATTGCGGCTCTGAGATGAAGAGGTTGACAGAGGAATTCCTGACGGACCGAATCAAAGGAGTCAAAAGACTGTAGACTAAAACAAAAGTAAAGCAGTTCCTCGGTGGAGCACTTCCGAATACCCCGACAAGAAGAAGCGCGCGATTATACCTTGTTTTAAAAATATTGACCATAAAGTGTTAAAGCTTCTTCAACCCTCCCACTAATTTCCCTATTAATATATACCATTTCAGTTTTCTCTTCTACTGCAATAGTATTCAGTGTAACTTGTAGCGCAGGGTATGAAGGAATATAGTTATAAAATAAAGAACGAGGTGCACGCGATGAGACAGAGTCGAATAATGAATGAATGAATGTTTCAGAACAGCTACAAGGAGAAAACTGCAGAACACTCAGTTGTTTGCCAATCACGTCTGCTTTTACGTTCCTGATCCAACGCATTTTTGTCAAGATAATGGCATTTTGGAACTCAGTTGTGTTATTTGTCGATTACAGCGCCATTTATTGCGCACGGACAAAATGTTACACGCAAAAATTCCTTATTTTATCCAGTAGAATCCTAGCATTCAGCAAAATGCGGACGTATCTATTTAAGATTTCAAAGTGGTGCTGGGGTAGGGGGGCGGGGGAAGGCAGGGGTCAAGGTTGCTGTCGCCGGAGAGCATTTTTGAAGTACTGAAAATGTACTATTTCGTTTTTTTTTATCCGATGCCTAGTTTTTAACCTATTACTAAATCATCCTCTATAGCATGACATAGGTGCGCTGTGAAGTCTGATTTTTCCTGAACCGTTTAAGACATCGTAATTCTGTTTTGACGCTAACTGGTAACTGAGGTTGGACGAGTGAAGCAACTTGTATTCAATCCTTTTAGTACTACGACGCGAAGGGTGGAAATTACTGTAGTTCATTTTGAATTTGATACCTGTATTTCTGTAACTGACATAGCTATGAAAATAGACATTATGTCGTTCAATCATAACCGTTTCTCAGTTTATCTGGGTGAAAACAGATTTATGAAATGCTAGAGAATTACGGAAATATTTGAGTTGAATAGTTAGCTAAATCATACGTATACAAGGACGGTAACATTGCAAATTCAGTGCTTCAAATGATTCAAATAGCTCTAAGCACTATGGGAACATCTGAGGTCATCAGTCCCCTAGACTTAGAACTACTTAAACTTAACTAACTTAATGACAGCACACACATCGATGCCCGAGGCAGGATTCGAACCTGCGTCCGTAGCAGTAGCGCGGTTCCGGACTGAAGCACCTGGAACCGCTCGGTCACAGCGGCCGGCTTGCAGTGCTCCCTTCTCATAAAAGATGATCTGTACAAGACAGTCGAGACAAAGGAGTTCCTCTTATACTTCCAGCTATGTGTTATATATCGACGGGGCACGACGACGAAGGGGATTTCATCTGAATTTACACTCACCATGGATGAGCACACTTTCGTACATCATAGCTCATTTTTCCCAGAGGTCTTCCACAATTCTCATGGTATACCAATGCAGCTGCTTTTCTAATCTTTCCATTACCATTATTTTGGTACTTTTTGGAAATATTTCCGGCGCTGGTAATCAAATAATCGTATCTAATGCGAAAACTACAGGCGTGCCTTCCTGGAAGCCATCAATTTTCTTACAAAGTCCACCTCGCCTTTGGTGGGTACTTTAAAACAGTTTGCGTGTGTTGCAAGTTACCTCAACGAAGCACGGAAATCTGGCGAAGAGCCGTCTAATATGTTTACACCGATTTATACAGCGTCGGGTGACGCGATAAACAGCCCCATTTCAGCGGGGCCGTGCGCGAAGTGTCGGCTCGACAAGTTGCGTTCGAGGCGCACACCTGCGGGCCGGGACCGGGCGCGATGGCCCCCGGCGATTCGCCGCGGCTGCTCCCCTGCCCTTTGCGGGACGGTCACTGCCGCTTTATGGCCCCCGGTCACGCAACGCGTGCCAGACACTCGTCCGATGCGAATAAACTGCCGTCTGTCTTCTGGCTGCCGTATTAGGGGCACTTCAGCCTTGCCCCGCGTCGTCGCTGCTCGTTTAGCGGACTCCTATAAATTGCTGACTTATTGACGTTTCACATGTGAGATCTTCGCTAGAGTTCACTTGCCGCGAACGAGGGAGGTAAATCAGGTATTCGATTGGCAGACTTGACTGTAGATTAACTGACAGTCTGCCGTCACGCATAACGATCTCGCTACGGTAAGAGTGATAAAACCGCTCTCTGCAAGGCTAACCTAAAAACCTGTAAAATTCGGCAGAGTGGATTATGCTCTACACTCGCCTTTGTGGAGGATAGATTTCAAAATTCTGATTGCCAGAGCCATTTTCAGTTTGAACATAATACTTTGTTGCTGTTGTTGTTGTGGTCTTCAGTCCTGAGACTGGTTTGAAGCAGCTCTCCATGCTACTCTGTCCTGTGCAAGCCTCTTCATCTCCCAGTACCTACTGCAGCCTACATACTTCTGAATCTACTTAGTGTATTCATCTCTTGGTCTCCCTCTACGATTTTTATCCTCCACGCTGCCCTCCAGTAGTAAATTGGTGATCCCTTAATGCCTCAGAACATGTCCTACCAACCGATCCCTTCTTCTAGTCAAGTTGTGCCACAAACTCCTCTTCTCCCCAATTCTATTCAATACCCTCTCATTAGTTATGTGATCTACCCATCTAATCTTCAGCATTCTTCTGTTACACTACATTTCGAAAACTTCTATTCTCTTCTTGTCTATTTATCGTCCATGTTTCACTCCCATACATGGCTACGCTCTATACAAATACTTTCAGAAACGACTTCCTGACACTTAATACTATACTCGATGTTAACAAATTTCTCTTCTTCAGAAACGCTTTCCTTGCCATTGCCAGTCTACATTTTATATCCTCTCTACTTCGACCATCATCAGTTATTTTGCTCCCTAAATAGCAAAACTCCTTTACTACTTTAAGTGTCTCATTTCCTAATCTAATTCCCGCAGCATCACCCGACTTACTTCGACTATATTCCATTATCATCGTTTTGCTTTTTTTGATGTTCATTTTATATCCTCCTTTCAAGACACTTTCCATTCCTTTCAACTCCTCTTCCAGGTCCTTTGCTGTCTCTGACAGAATTACAATGTCATCGGCGAACCTCAAAGTTTGTATTTCTTGTCAATGGATTTTAATATCTACTCCGAACTTTTCTTTCGTTTCCTTTACTGCTTGCTCAATATACAGATTGAATAGCATCGGGGAGAGGCTACAACCCTGTCTTACTCCCTTCCCAACCACTGCTTCCCTTTCATGTCCCTCGACTCTTATAACTGCCATGTGGTTTCTGTACAAATTGTAAATAGCCTTTCGCTCCCTGTATTTTACCCCTGCCACCTTTAGAATTTGAAAGAGAGTATTCCAGTCAACGTTGTCAAAAGCTTTCTCTAAGTCTACAAATGTTAGAAATGTAGATTTGTCTTTCCTTAATCTTTCTTCTAAGATGAGTCGTAGGGTCAGTATTTCCTCACATGTTCCAACATTTCTACGGAATCGAAACTCATCTTCCCGGAGGTCGGCTTGTACCAGTTTTTCCATTCGTCTGTAAAGAATTCGTGTTAATATTTTGCAGCTGTGGCTTATTAACTGATAGTTCGGTAGTTTTCACATCTGTCAACACCTGCTTTCTTTGGGATTGGAATTATTATATTCTTCTTGAAGTCAGGGAATTTCGCCTGTCTCATACATCTTACTCACCAGATGGTAGAGTTTTGTCAGAACTGGCTCTCCCAAGGTTGTCAGTAGTTCTAATGTAATGTTGTCTACTCCCGGGGCCCTGATTCGACTTAGGTCTTTCAGTGCTCTGTACGTAGTCAAAATATTCCATATTGAATAAGAAGGACCACTGCGTTTGCTAAAAATCTTTATTGTAAAAGACCACGGGTTTCGGAAACTATATTTGCATCATCAGTCATTTATAGTCAGTCCGCAGAAGAGATTTTTTTAAAAGCCGGAAAAACACTTTTCCCAACATTCTCACCGAAGTACTTCAAAAATGTAATCCGCAAATGTCCGATAGTGCGTAATTAGGAAACGGGGGCTAAGGCCATCCCTAAACCTCCAATGGTGACTGTGTGGAGAGGAGGCTGTGTCGTTGACAGTATTAAACAGTCAGGAGTAAACAGTTTAATACTGCCAAAGCAACGCTTCCTCCCCATGCTGTCAACATTGGAGGTTCAGGGATGGCCTTAGCCATCGTTTCCGATTGAAGACGTACGCGCGCCGGCCGAAGTGGCCGTGCGGTTAAAGGCGCTGCAGTCTGGAACCGCAAGACCGCTACGGTCGCAGGTTCGAATCCTGCCTCGGGCATGGCTGTTTGTGATGTCCTTAGGTTAGTTAGGTTTAACTAGTTTTAAGTTCTAGGGGACTAATGACCTCAGCAGTTGAGTCCCATAGTGCTCAGAGCCATTTGAAGAAATACGCGCATTTGCAGCTTAGAAATAATTATCCTTATGAGAATGTTGGTGGATGTGCTTATTCCGTCTTTTAAACAGATCGCTACTACGGGTTGCCTATAAACGCATGGTGTTGCAAATACAGTTTTCGATACCGGTTGTGTCATTGAATGAAGATTTTTAACAGTCTTAGCGGTCCTTCTTATTCAACAGTTTTAGTTTGGCTGCGATGCTTATAATCACTTAAGGTGAATCCTCAGCCCTCCTTGTTATATATCGAGCATCTGGTGACTCTCTACGTACCATGTCGTTGACGGGAATTCAGCTTTAATTTTCCTTCATTATTACATCCGTTTCTGTAATATGCAGGGCGAACAGTAACTTCACCGAAAAAAATTCGATTGTTGTTTGGTATTAGCCACCCTAAGAATCCGGTTGCCTGTTACATCTGTTTATTTCGATTTCTTACCCACCTGTATGCTTGCATCTCTGCTACGTTGAAAAAAAATTTGCGTTACTGTGCAATTGTCTACAGCAAGCACTGTGAATTTTGTTTGGAAACGAACATATCCACTCATTGCCAGTAACTGTTGTTGACAACATTAAAGCCAACTCTACCCTTCGTCCTCAAGCTTTCGTTATGTTTTGCTCGTTTATGGTTCAAATGGCTCTGAGCACTATGGGACTCAACTGCTGAGGTCATTAGTCCCCTAGAACTTAGAACTAGTTAAACCTAACTAACCTAAGGACATCACAAACATCCATGCCCGCGGCAGGATTCGAACCTGCGGCCGTAGCGGTCTTGCGGTTCCAGACTGCAGCGCCTTTAACCGCACGGCCACTTCGGCCGGCGCTCGTTTATGTCTCGTTTATTTTTCCGGTAGTGATAGCTGCTGTACGCACAGTTTTACTGACGAAGAGTTGTCCCACATCCACACCGTACACGGATTCACTGAATGAAGTGAAAGTTCGGCACAACCACACTACGCTGAGCTGCTCCTGCAGTGACAGCGACAACATTACTGTGCTTCTTCATATGATAGTTGTTATACTAGTCAGCGCTTTGTGTGGTTTGTTTCGCTAGAAGCATATTACAAACTTTTTCGCTGTCATGCAAGTCTTTTCACAGAAATAAAGGTAACTGGAGTAACAAACGTGACATTGTAAAGAGCTTAATTTTAAATTAAAAACAGCCTCATTTGTTAATTTAAAATTAATATTTATACAGTTGCTGACAGGGTCGCGAAATATTGAAAATGTTTTAAAGAGCCACTGAACCCTATAAATAAAAACAGAAAATATTCCTCAATAGCCTCTGAAATTCTGTCGGAGCTTTGGTTCACTATATAATAGAATTTGTTTATTTGCGTACACAAACACAAACACACACGCACACACACACACACACACACACACACACACACCGTGTGACTTAGCACCAATGGAAGTAAGAGATTCCTAGCTCCCCCATTTTTGGTGTGGAGATTTGAAATTTGGTGGTATGTAGCCCTAGCTGTAGAACATCTCCAACAATTTGATTCGAATTTGGTATGTAAGTCACACCTTTCGGTGACAACTATGAAGTGCTTAAATTAAAGCAGTAACGGATCAGATTAAACCAAATAGGTTGAAGAAAAGCAAATCTACGTTTTTGGCTTTCGTAGATTTAGTGAAAGCTTTTGACAATATTGACTGGACTACATTTTTCGAAATTATGAAGTTAGTGGGAGTAAAATACAGCGGGAAGGGGGGGGGGCGGAGGAGGCAAAAGAAAGGTTATTTATAACGTTCTACAGGATTCAGAATAGACGTAAGAGTCGAATGACATGGAAGGGAATCAGCGAAGAACTTGGTCGAACAGATTAAGTAAATGGATATTGTTTTGAAAAGGGTTTATTTGAGGCATTAAAAAAAAACAAAAAAAAGCACTCTTGGTGTGCAGTCGAATTAAATCAAGTGATGGTGAAGGATTTAAATTAGGAAATAAGATACTCAAAGCAATGTGTGAGTTTTGTTGTTTGCACAGCACAATAAACGATGATGTCTGGTCTTCATGACTAGTGTCTCGGTTGCGAACACTACACGAGACTAACACCAAGGCCGCAACTCGTCAGATATGGTTCGTGCTTCAGGTGTTCACTAGCTGAAACCTTATGTAACTCGGTATTTTGTATTCGTTGAGTGCAGAACCAGGTAAAAGCTAATTTCAATATGAACTAAATCCAACTCAATTACAGTTACAACAACTGTATAGTTACTTAAACGTTTTGGAACTGTCGTCCCACTCATCACGCCAAATATGAAGCTCAACAAGACACTCGGCAAAAATCCATCACTATCCAAAGCCGCAAGAAGACCCCAAAAGAGTTTTAACACTGTTCCGTGAAATATTTGTAGAAAAAATTCATATTTTTACATAGTTGTAAGGATGCTGGACGATTGGTCAACATAAAAAAGTAAACTACTTTTACATTTAGCTTGAAGTTAATATCACGGTCTAAAAACATGTAGCCAAGAGCAAAGCTGTTTCGGTGGATAATGATAAGGTTTTTTCTCGTATTAAAACCATAGGTAGCCGTCAGGAAACACTAGACCATGTTAATATGAATGTAAAATTGTCTCCCGAATGTTAGAAAAATTGTTTCAAGGCTGCTCAAAATAAGGAACCCCTCCAAATACAGCATGTTTTATGTGTAATCTTACGAAATCTCTTTAAAAAAAAACAATCACGTGACAATAAGTAAGAATCAACGTTATCTTAATAGACGAATGGAAATCGCTGGGGAAAGTGACTTTGAGTTTTAAACGCTGACCGCAGGGCTGCTACGGTCGCAGGTTCGAATCCTGCCTTGGGCATGGATGTGTCTGATGTCCTTAGGTTAGTTAGGTTTAAGTAATTCTAAGTTCTAGGGGACTGATGACCACAGAAGTTAAGTCCCATATTGCTCAGAGCCATTTGAACCATTTTTTTTCTAAACGCTGCGTTAACTGTAGGTTTTACGCTACTCCTAATAGCACTGCATATCTAAATAGAGATTATGACGTTTATTTTGTCAGAAATTTGAAATCATTTAAAAAAGTAACGTATCGAGGTAGTACATTCCTACTGCGTATCGGAATTCAAGTAGAATGGAAGATGAATCTGGTTTGCAATATGTTAGACATCTCCCAGTAAATTTGTAGTACCTAATCCTGTAGTCGGAAGTACGGCGGGCAAGGGGGGGGGGGGGTGAAGGAAGCACGGATTGTCATAAATAATGTAAGTCGCACGTGCATTGCTTCTCAAATGAGAGCTCTATCAAAAGAAAAGAGTGAGGGAAAGAAAGTAATTAACTCGCCCCGCACTCTACTGAAATAACAGATCTTTCATTCGAGTAAGTGTGAAAGTAGATTACCCCGAAAGGCTGATGAGGCGAGTAATTTGTATACGTGATATAATAACGAGCTAAGTGGTAGGCTTTCCATAGAAATGAGGATGCTTTCACTTAATTCTGAACCGCTGCTTAGCGTTCTTTTCCCTTCCTCTCTTTCTCTCTATCTCATTTCTCTAACTCCATCTATCTCCATAACCGTCTTTTCTTTTTAATTATTTCCTCTTTATTTGAATCTGAGGTCTTTTAATTTATATCACAATACGATTACAATTTGGTAACGATTGTAATACGACACTTCCCAAAGGACATTTTTATAGGGATAAATATCCCCTAGTCTCTTTCTCTGTATCAGACGCAAATACGAGGGTTGTCCAGAAAGTAAGTTCCGATAGGTCGCGAAATGGAAACCACTGTGAAAACCAGGAACGTTTTATTTGCAACAATTAGGTACTCCTTCCACCTACTTCTCTACGTAGTCGCCTCTCCAGCTTCGAGTTTTGTCGTAGTGTTGTATCAACTTTCCAATATCCTCGTCATAGAAAGCAGCCGCTTGTGTTTTCGACCAGTTATGTATTTTGGTTTGCAGCTCGTTGTCTTTGGAAAAATTTTGTATTCATATCCAGCGGTTCTTGTGAGCAGAGATGAGACTCAGGGAGAGCCAATTACGGAATGTATTTTGGGTGATCAAACACTTTCATTGCCCCTTCTGTGTGCGGCCGAGAATTGGCATGAAGAAGAAACTGCTCGACAGTTGTGTTATGTGGGCTGCATGAAACTGGCGGGAGACGCTATTCCCTACGCATCTTTAGGTGCTCATTGTTCACTCAGAATTGAAAAGAGCGACGCCCAACATATATGTGCAAAGCTTTGTCGGATTTTCCCAGTGGTTTCCATTTGACGACCGATCGGAACATACTTTCAGGACAATCCTCGTATTTTCTCTTTTTCAAAGTGTTATTTTAGCTTTGAGAATTTCACACTGAAATTATTTTAGTGTTAGTATAGCACTCCTATTGCCAAGACTTGTATGATATACTAAAATGTCAATATGAGCGAGTGTTTTACGATGCGTGCTTGTGCATATGTGATGCCTGTTCCATGAGATTTTGTTCTTAGATGATTTGAGTGCCGAGGATTATACTGCAGTGTCGATTGTGAACCTGAATTAGATCATCAGTGACATTTCTCCAGCCCACCAAACGATATTACAGTGGAAGAACGCTCCAGACTTATCAAGTTACGTCTTGCAAGAAGAAGAGTCTGACATGTGGGTCACCGATTTTGATACAATTTTGCACGGTCACTGAAAGGAAAGAGGTGCATGTTTTGGATTTTTGCTAGATGCAACTTAGTTTCATGAAACAATCGAAGTCAAAGTTTCTGACGGAAAATCGTACTTTAATGCTGTATATCGAAAGATCGTGTAAAAACAATCATTTCTTTATTAATATAACATGGAGTCCAAAGATAATAATGTTCTAGGTATTAAGGCTTTTGTGTTTTCCTGCTGTAGCTCGGGTGCACGTCATTCTAAATGTCTAGCAGAGCGAAGCCAACGGTCGAGAAGTCGAGGTCTTAGACTACAAAACTGCTGCTGGTCCATATTCGAATCTTAGTCACGGCTGATTCTCAACCGACTTACACTTCTCAAGTCCCTCTCTTTGACAAACGTCTGACGTTTACCATTTCCAACAGTTAAACAATTTCAAAAGTTCTATTCATGCGCCATCACAGCAGAGCAGACAATTACAAGATAGCGTGGATGATATCAAAACTCATGCATTGGTTCATAGCCAGCTGTACAAGCCTTTCATACGCTTGGTACGGAACCAAATTCACATCCGATAGATCTGTGTTCGGCAACTTGAATCAAATACGTTTTCCAAAAAAAAAAAAAAAAAAAAAAAAAAAAAAAAAAAAAAAAAAAAAAAAAAATGTACCGGAAACGTGTACCTATAGCGAGATTTTGTTCATGTGTTGCACATGGTGCGAGAAATATTTTTTGCCTGTTTGTATGATCGGTTTAACCCTCCTACTTGAGAGAACGCTCACGATTAGACGCTCACTTAGGATTCCTCAATAGTACACTGTAGTCTAATTTTGTAGTGTGGATCATGATGAAAATGTCAGTACATTAAACCAGGTATACACGCTGCCCTCCGTTGACGGATAGTTAATCTCAGAACCAGAGACGTCGAAAGATTTGCCTAAGCAGAATAGTTAAGGGGACTCCACATCAACAGGGAGCAGACCTGCTCAACGTAAGACCAGCGCTTCAAAACTATCACTTTACAGCTGTAACTGGTCCTATAGCTCGTCTCTAGAAAACTTGCTTGCTGTAGGAGGAGTGCCGGGTTCGATCACTGGACTCAAGAATAGACCTGAACAATATGAACAAGGACCAAAGCACATCAATCATCTGTTTCAAGCTACGTCCATATGTAACAGATAATTTATTAACAACACATAATGCACCAATCGTGCTTCACAATTGGCAGTATTACACAAATTCTGTCATGTCTCTGTTTGCAGTACAAAACAATGAATATAATGAATATCATGAATGATGTTGTTTTAAACCTATGTTGGAGTTAGATAGTGACATATCTTTATAATTGCCTTATTCACAACACAGATGTTGCATTGCATGTCCGCCTTGTTGAATGCACAGATGTAAGCGTCTCTTGGTAGTAACGTGAATACCTCTTAACATTTCTGCCGGCACTGATGCACAAGCATGACGTATTCATCCTTTTAACACATCACGATTTTCCAAAATGTTCAAATGGGTGTGAATTCGTAAGTGACCACTAGATAAAATTGTTATTTTATATACGTGTGACTTAAAGATGGTGGCATTAATTAATGTCATGCCTGGAAGGGGTCAAGGAAGTTGTTACACATTATCAATAAGTAGCGTAATTGCATTACGTGTGCACTGGTTTACTGTAAATGTGAACGACTGCATCTGAAGGTGAGACTAATGGTCTCTAAATCGACCACGTTACGAAAAAAATTGCATACCATGTAATTGTGATCCGTGGCAATAAAGCTTCGTCGACCCGTTACGATTAAAGAAGCTAGTCTTTAAGTTAATAATTGTGCTTACGGTGTCCTACACCTTATTACATGTCTAAATTTGTCAAAAGTCTCAAAAAGCAAAAGAAAAATTCAAAAAGTCTTGTTCTCCGAAGCAATTATTTCACTTACATCGCTTCATTTTGTTACCCCTGTAGTTCACTACTAGTGCTATATTAAACTGGGCTCTTCCTCTTTTATATGAGCATTCCCTTACATCGACCAAAACTAAGGCGATGTGCCATCCATAGGCAATAGCACAGTCAGTGAACCATCTGACGAGGCTGTTGCTCAGGCTACTTGATCATCAAGGATAAGTACCTCGTCAGAAGAATCAGGTCAAGATACGCATAATTCTCTTGTGAGAAACGTGCAGCCTGCATTAATTTTCATTAAAAGAGGGAATCATCAGTGTCACTCATAATATTAATAATAATTCCTTATCGTAACAGTCCTGCTAGCGTAATAGTCTGTTAATTAGTGTTGTGCAGTTATCGTTAATGAGGCATTACAGACGTACATTTTTGAAGGTGCAAGCTTTATTTTCCAGCCAAAAAAAGGAACATACGTCAAAATATACAGTTTCAGAATATACTAAATTTTCTTTCAAAAATAGTATATCTGTAAACACCCGTAAATAGAATAAAGCTTCGTGAGTAGCTCCACTATAAGGAAATTTCTTGACTTACGTATTAGACCTGCAATTAATCTAAGTCAACACTTGTCCAAATGAGGGATGTATATAAGCAGACCGCTGTCAACGGTTATTAATCAGACGGCCATAAATCGTCAGCTAATGGGTTTGAATTATTCATAAACGCGTTATAATGCATAATTGGCGCCATCACGGAAGCGTATAATGATTTCTGGCCAGTGCTGTCTGCTTCTTAAATCGTGACTATGTGGCATCTGCACTTCAATAACCGTTAACTTTTAGTTTCAACGGAGACTACCCTTCAGTAACCCTAATATGTGCATATGCCGGTGGACATACCTCCAACTTCATCTGAAAATAGTTTACCTGCAACACGTAGAATGTAAAAGGACTTACGTGACCCTTTCTCTTTCCATGTGACACATGGAGGCAACTTTAATGTGCCTTGTTCTGAAGAGGGACGAATCCAATATCGCGAAAACGCTAGTGGCCTTAATGTTTGTCAGGCAGTGCTGTATCATCGGTCACCTTGACTGACATAGATATTTTTACTTTTGTAACTGAATCAGTCTTCCTATTTAAGACGAAGATTACTTCTGATTTATGTCCAAGGAATGGATGTATTATGTAAATAGCAGGCTTCCTACATACGGCAACACTTGTAATATTTACTAAAAATAAACAGAACCTAAAGGACAAGTCTGTTATAAAGGAAATGTAAAATCGTATTACATTGCCGACTGGAGGACTCTAAGGAGTTGGCTCAGCCGAGTGCCTGGAGAGAATCACTTCATACGCGGAAACGTATCGAGTGGTTATAATTCAAGTGCAATTACTTACAGAGTGGGCTGTAATTATCGTATGCCAGCGAAACCTGGTAGACATTCTAATGCGTTAATGCGGCACCTATTTACATAGGAAAAAAAATTACTTCCAATTTGGGCCGACAGCTATGAATACAAGTAAGACGTATAGAAATGTTCATCGGGTTATCTTCCACTGGCAAAGCTGTTGCACTCACCGACTGTTATATTGACTTGTAAATTATAAATTTCAGCGATCAGTCGTCCTTTTCAAATTTTATTGGCAGGTCTAGATTTCAGCTAGAAGCTAGTCATTCTCAATGCACTATTATTTATGCTCAATGCATGTTATGCTTGTAGGTTGGGCTTCATCCACAGTTCATTGAGTATTCAATGAACAGTGGATGAAGCCCGACCAACAGGCATAACATGCATTGAGCCTAAATAATAGTGCATTGAGAATGGCTAGCTTCTAGCTGAAATCTAGACCTGCCAATAAAATTTAAAAAGGACGACTGATCTCTGAAATTTATAATTTACAAGTATAGAAATGTTTTCATATGTAGTAGAGTAGGAATGGGATTTGGTCATAAAGGATCAAACAAACGAGAAGCATAATGTTGATGTTATTATTAACTGCTGCTTGCACAGTTTGTTCGGTATGAGCACCAGAGACGTCGACGAGGTGCTTACAGCGCCAAATTTGTACCTGGTGGCCAAAATTGCAGCTATTTTTTTCTAAAATAAATCGATTCCTCATTAATTCTTTAGAATATCTACCAAAATTCGTCACTAAACGATAAGTATAGTCCACATTACATCTCTGTGAGTAGCTGCACTTCCGTTATAACCGCCGGCAGGTGTGGCCGTTCGGTTCTAGGCGCTTCAGTCAGGAACCGCGTGACCGCTACGGTCGCAGGTTCGAATCCTGCCTCAGGCATGGATGTGTGTAATGTCCTTAGGTTAGTTAGGGTTAAGTAGTTCTAAATTCTAGGGGACTGATGACCACAGATGTTAAGTCCCATAGTGCTCAGAGCCATTTGAATCAATATAACCTCCTCGTACATTTTCTTTTCGAAATGTCGCTGTTGTGACTTAATTGTACCTCTTAACTGTACGTGACCGTGATGAGTGCGTGTAATGGCGATGGGACAGAAGGGTACGCAACCTACGCCTCCGGAACACAGCAAGGGGCCGCCGAACGTGACATCCTCATCCGACACACGGATCACCACCAGCTCTGTCACAGTCCCTCAATCGCACTACGACAACGTTTGGAACTTAACACAATATACTGCCGCAAAGTTTGGTGATCAGGAAGATCACAGCACCACCTCCTTGTAGGGCATACAATGGCGATGGAAAGTTTTTCACCCTCCAAGAATAGGATCGCCTATCTCAGTGTAGGGCGCCATCGCTTAAGTGTGTCTGCGATGAAGGTTACAGTGGCAGTTTAACTTCGAAGTAGCTGATCGTTAATAGGTATGCCACAAATGTGGTTTAATCTGTATAACACTAGATGTATATATCTAAGGTATAATGTAGAATATGCGACAGCTATCAACAATAAGACAAACATACAACTACTGAATATCGTGTAGTGTCCTGACACTCCAAGTAATATATCAATAAACACAAACACAATAAACATACATAAACACAAATAGTTTCAGATGAGAATACATCGAAGTTCCGCTGAGACCTTCTCACCTGAAATAGGTAGAAATATGCCATTATCAACCAAGAAGCTGCACAGAATATACCACACATCCATAACTAGTACATCATTTCCGTCTACAGCTTACTACTTATTTTCACCAGACTTATTGTATTAAATTTTTTCTTTCACATTTGCATTATATAAATTATATTCTCACCAACTAGGCAGAAACAAATTATATAGAACCACTTCAACAATCGTTAAAAATTCAGTTCTCTGTAAACTTATAGAAATTTTTATATATTAGGTTCTTCATATTATTAAAAATAAATCATTAACAACTATACACCAATATGACTGTAATAATAAAAACTCTTTGCTGTTAGATTTAGAAGCGTCTGCAGAGTCTGTGAGTGATCGTCAGCATATTGTATCTAAACCAACAGTTTCTGAACAAGAAAAGCATTTCATTAATACATCAGCAACACAGTGTCGGTGACCCCACATAGGTTTTTCTTGTTGTCTTATTCCTATCAAAAAATTTCATTTATTTTACCTGCTTCCTCAGCTGCTGATTCTTGCTGAAGAGTCGGATACCTGCAACTATACTTTTTTAATAACTCTTCCACTGCGTCACTAACGAACAACGAAACGCATTGTAAACTTAATAAATTCTATTTCTAATTTGAACAGTGCGGTAGTTAATAAAATTTGAATATGGAACTGAAGTTATATTTAACCGATCGTGTTCATGATCGTAAAGGGTGGGCCCTCTGAAAGATTCGAAAATTTAATATCAGACCGAAGACAGAATTACACTACGAGATTTGCAGTACCGGAAGCCCTCCAGTCGACATTATTACTAGGAGCAAATAGGTAATCAGTTCACGATGCACCTGAAATGTAACGAATAACTCATAGACTTCCTAACTCATAGATGCCTTACGTTAGCGATGAAAGTCAATAAAACGTCATATTTTCGCTGTGTACCTAATGAGGTGTCCCTTTCAAAGCTCTCATATTTTAAAGGCCCAGAAAAGAAAGTACCTTAAGTATAATGATTGAACTGCACCATATGCTGGAATATCTCTGAGAATTATATTGCCTCGTCAGATGTGCGATAGCATGAACTGAAAATGGCGATTCCACAGGAGTGCTTGCAAACAGCAGTATGGTTTGCAGAAACAAAATCGCCGATTAATGTGCAAAGAAACTGTCGTATTTTGCAGGGATGGGATCTACCTGACTTGGAAACAGTTAAAGGCGTAAAATTTAAGAATTGAAGTATATCTACAACCAAAATGAACAATCCTCTTTTGTTACACAACGTCTTCTTCGGTGTGACTATGGTTCAGAGCAGAGCAGAGCTGAAACGGGCACGGTAGGATTTTTGACCCGGTGTTCTTTGCAGAAAACACAGTAAATTGGTCAGAGTACCAAGACAATTTGGAGTGGTTTGTTTACCCTTAGAACACAAGGCTTGCAACCCAACACCATCTTTCAACAATATGGAGCTCCGCCGTATTGGTCAACGGATGCTGGCAAGTTACTGAATACGGAATTTAGGTTCGAAAGCAGAGAACCAATTGCCTGGCCGGATATTAACACAATGGATTTCATCTTGTGGGGATTCCTGATCGACCATGATTATGCGACCCAAGTGGACGACATTCCAATGTTAAGAGGTCGTATAACAGATGGTTGGTTGGTTGATTTGAGGGAGGGTACCAAACGGAGAGGTCATCGGTCCCATCCGATTCGGGAAGGATAGGGAAGGAAATCAGCCGTGCCCTTTGAAAGGCGTCATCCCGGTATTTGCCTGAAGCGATTTCGGGAAATCGCGGAAAACCTAACGCAGGATGGCCGGGCTCGGGTTTGAACCATCGTCCTCCCGAATACGATTGCAGTTTTGCTAAACAACGTGCCATCTCGCTCGATATGTCAGAGATGTGACTGCACCTGTAACAGTGGACGTGTTACGAAGAAAATGGCAAGAAACTGAATACAGATCCGATATTTTTGTGCTACAAATGGTTCATATGTGGACGTGTATGGACGATTACGGAATAAATTGTTTGAGGTGGTCTAGGATACGGTGCAAATTCAGTAGCGTATCTACTGTAGTTGGTTTTTACCTGTGCCTTTGAAACGTAGGAGGGTGGTAAGGGACACCCTGTATTATTGATATAATTTTTAACAGATCGTTTACGCGTTCTGTACATGACATTAAGACGGTGCAGCATCCCACAGCTGTAACCCTACATCCTGCCACTGATGTTTCGTTTCTTCTTCGTGGAATTCACATTCGCTTGGCTACGACTACCCAACAAGAACGTAATGCAATTCTGAGAACTCATATATCAGCTCCAACAGCTTACCATTCCATTTAACACACGTATTCGGCACCGCCCCAAAAATGTTGTAAAAGAACCGTTCTGATACTCAGTATCAACTACAAAAAATGAGAAGGAACTGCGTTATTTGCGGTTCACAAAAATTACTGATTGTATGTAACGGCTGTCGGTGGTCTTCATAATGGCCAGCTTCGATGGAGTGGACGTTCATTAGCATTCATGGCGTTTAATCCAAAATTATTCATCGTCTCTCCGTTCGTAGTACGGTGCACGTATACGTCTACATCATTATAATAAAGTTCTTATATTAATAGACATACATATAAACTTAAAAATTTTGTGTTCTGCCTTACGGCGGGTCTTGTAATGGGGGAGCCTCGTAAGAGAGGGCCACCGCATGAGCGTCTTGGGAATTGATTCCGGTGGTTGTTTCCCGCTGCAGTCCACTGATGATAATGGGGACAACACAACACCCAGTCCTTGAGCTCAGAAAATCTCCGAGCCAGCCGAGAATGGAACCCGGGCTCCTTCACGTGACAATCCGCCGCGCTGACCACTTAGCTATCGGGGTGGACATACATACAAAAAAATCGCAATTCATGTACTTTACGTACGAACATTTTCGTTAGTTTTCAGTCTAACATTTCTCTGCACGTAACTTGGTGCGACACCTTTCTTATGTGACGCATTAGTCTCGTTCTGGCTCGGCATAAAATACAACCTAGGAAGCTCAAACACAACTTTCGTGAAGTTGAAGACCATGTCGCTACATCTGTTTGTTTCCTATGTCTTCAAGCGAATTTATCTGACTTAATGTTCCCTTGCAGAACATCGGTTTTATAGACATAGTTAAATTAAACTTATTTTCCTAGTCTGTTTCTTCCATTGTTACATTGCTTCAGGAATGACAGATATTTCGGACGTTATTAGCTGCGTGCGATTGGAATTTTAATGTTGTGTATGAACCATTTTATGGAGGTGGTCGTGGGTTGTAGCAAGTATACGACTAGATCCCAGCATTGGAGGTCCTGGGCTCGATCGCGAACATGAGCGTGAATTTTTCCACTCTAAGTCCTTCCAGAATGGCCCCAGGGCTGACTTAACCTGCTGTCTAATGATTACCCGAGACCTTTCCTGAGGGTGAAAGGCGGCCAGGGCGATGGGTCCACCATCCTCCCGCTCTTAGTACCGCGGCCAACAGAGACTGTACTGTATTCTGCACAGGCATACAGCCTGGTCACTGGCTTTTTTTACCTTTTACTATTTAACGAAGTAGTTTATTCCTTTTAGAAGCCGGAATACAGTTCAGTCGGAGGTACAATGGGAGAAACAAAGCAAAAAATTTGCATATTTTCTAACAATTGCATTGAACCTATGTCAAGTTTTGAAGTCCTCAAGTTGAGGTATTGTCTTAAACAAACCCTATTTTCAACAAGTGGACGAGTACTTATGTTTTTTTCTCCTTTTTCCATAGCCAACAGTTCACATATTCGGCATTTATACCTAGTCAACCACTACATACATTCTATGTGTCACGTTAGTCAGCAAAACACGGGAACTTGATTCTAACATCAAATATCAATCGTATCGGTGCTTTGCTGTGTCATCCATATCATGTAAACAGTCAGTGGCCGTGAACAGAGCCTTTGTGTTAGAAGAGAGTTACACTTTTGTGAAAAACTGTTTGCGTTTCTTTCTTGTTATACATGTACACAACGAACGTTCCTGTCATATTCCTCTTTGTGTGGTATTTGTCGTGCCATTCTTCCGCAGCGGAATTTAATGGTAGGATATAGCAAAAGTTCTCACTTACTACGTCTCTCTCACCAGTTCCTATCAAGGCATTGCATCTGTACCGTTTTATCAGAAACGGAAGAATTGACGTCAGACCTACTTTACAAATTAAACTGGAATGTGTGACTGTTTTTAAGCTACGTAATAATGTAATGCTATTAACAGCACATATCGCTAATGAATGTAGATGTGAAGCTAAGGCTAACAGTTACTGCTAAATATGGTCAAACATTATATACTGTTGTGTTTATCATTTAGATAAGAAGAATTCTTCTTTGCAAATTGATATTATTTTATTTTTAACCAGACATATTTCGTATGTTAAAAATCAGTTTTTTTTTCTGAGCACTATGGGACTCAACTGCTGTGGTCATAAGTCCCCTAGAACTTAGAACTACTTAAACCTAACTAACCTAAGGACATCACAAACACCCATGCCCGAGGCAGGATTCGAACCTGCGACCGTAGCAGTCGCTCGGTTCCGGACTGCGCGCCTAGAACCGCGAGACCACCGCGGCCGGCAAAATCAGTTATTTAGTTATACATATTTTCTAGCAAATCTGCAGTAATACCTGGCAGCAAATTTAAGTTGTCTATCTATTTATAATTACATGGTTGTGCTTTATCAGACTTAACTTCCATTTTTCTATTCTTCTCACATGTCCATTGGTTGTTTTGTAGGCACTAGATGCACATAGAACGAATTTCTAAATCATAATATATCACATTTATACATTAACGTATGTGTGATTCATCAGTAAATACTTATTAAAATACTTCACTTAAAAACTGAAATGGTAACTATAAAAAAGTTAAAAAACACGCAATATGTCCCCAACCATTGAGTCTCCCTTCATTCTCTCCCCATGAGACTACTCCACTCTCACCCTTCACATTTTTAGCGAACCTTAAATCAGCTACACACCAAGTGAGTAAGGTCATAAACAATGCTAAACAGGAAAAATAGTGTCTAGTGAAATGACTTACTCTCAATTGCTGAACTCTAGAGTATGCACCAAGTGACTACAGAAAAACTAACGCTCACATGAAAAGAATAGGAAAATGAGAAGTAAGAGTAAATCGCTACCATATAATTGTAAAGAGTCGAATAATTTAAATGTGCCACCGGGAAGCACTACAGATCACCTAAACAAATTAGTAGAACTAAAAGTATTATTTATATTAGAGACTAGTGACGATGCATAGTATGAACATGCCAAGCAAAATAAATATTCAGTTTCAAAAGAGTAAATTATTCCTATGCACTTGGTGAAGTTCAGAATCAGCAACAAATATTAACAACATTAAATAGAAATTACTTTGTCGCTAGGAACAAGACAGGGCTTCTTACCAATGAAAGAACACACTTTTGTAGCAACCTTGACATGACGTTAATCTTGAGCCAGGCGAAAGCGCATTAAACGCACTGAAAACACTTGTTGTATAGTACATGATGGAGAACAAATCAACAAAGCTGATGCAGCGTACAGAGCGTCCTACCGCCCTTATGACGGTGCCAAGTGACTTGGCGTGGCGTTCAGTAGATGTATAAGGCCTTGCGATAGTCCATTTCCACTTAGGCACCCACAGCTCACAGAGATTCGTAATAGTTAGTTCCAGCGGGAGCTCATATCGCTTCATTGCGTCCCACATGTACCCAGTAGGATTAACGTTACATAACCTGGGTGTCCCACTATCACCCTGATGTTGGCAATATATTTCTCTGACATTACGACACAACACCTTGTTTAAATGATTTCGAAGACTGTGCGGTATAAGATAGCCTGATAATGGTACTTCATATCGAAACTAGCAATCTTTCGAAAAAATAAAAATGCGACTGTAGGCTAAAGAAAATATTTTTTATGACATTAACAGTGTTTTCTGCCAGCGCTTGCCAGTATATGACAACAGTTTCAAATATGAAATAACTTGCTGATTTTCTACAAAAAGTTTTCATTTCGTCACGAAATGGCTTTCGACTTCATAGGCAATCGTTACATAACATCTGAATATCGCAAACACAGATGAAGTGATGTGAAACGTACGTTACGTAAATAAGTATTAAGTACGTGCCGGCCTCGGTGGCCGTGCGGTTCTAGGCGCTCCAGTCCGGAGCCGCGCTGCTGCTACAGTCGCAGGTTCGAATCCTGCCTCGGGCATGGATGTGTGTGATCTCCTTAGGTTAGTTAGGTTTAATTAGTTCCAAGTTCTAGGGGACTGATGACCTCAGAAGTTATGTCTCATAGTGATCAGAGCCATTTGAACCATTTTTTTTTGTTAGCTAGCAAAGGCACTCGAATCAGTCGTCTGCTGCCTTAGCCCATTAACGCCAAATTTCGCCGTAGTGTCCCAAAGCATACGCTCGTCGTACGTCTCACATTGATTGCTAGGGTTATTTCACGCAGTATTGTACTTCTTAGCACTGACAACTGTACGCCAACGCTGCTGCTCTAGGTCTTTAAGTGAAGGCCGTCAATCACTTCTTTGTCCGTGGTGAGAGGTAAAGCCTGAAATTTTCACACTGTGGATCGCGGAATATTGACTTCTCTAACGCTTTCCAAAATATAATGTCCCTTGTCTAGCTCCAACTACCATTCCGCGTTCAAAGTCTGTTAATCCCCGAGTGCGGCCATAATCAAATCGTAAACATTTTCAGCTAGATTACCTGAGTAAAAATGACAGCTCCGTCAATGCATTGTTTTTTTGTATCTTGTGCACTCGATACTACCGCGATCTGTATACGCGCGTTTCACTATCCCATGGGTTTTCTCACCTCACTGCACATCTACCTTTGCAGTACACATATAGTCTGTTGCTGAATTTGTACCGCCATGCTGCGTATGCTGAATAAGGAGTTTAATGTTTCTTCTGATTTGTTATTCGATATTTCAACTAAGAGTTTCTTGGGATATGTAATAGCGTTTAGTGAACACCAGTTCTGGACGCTGGAGCAATTAGTTCATTCGAACCGGTTTTCTCGTCGGGTTTCACCGACGGATACATTTCTGAGGAATGATTCTGGCGCGTAGAACTGTCAGAGGGAAATCGGAGCCCTCTTTGGTCAATTGACTTCCTATGGAGTGCGCATTATTGTATAGCGTCAGTAGGCTGTCAACGAAACTTGCTGCTCCATCATTGCCATCGTGAACGCCCCTTACGGTTTTAGATGCTGGGTCTCACCATCTCTGTTTAAAACTGCTTGACCTTCAGAAGCTGCATGTAGCTCGATGCCAGTTAAATGTACCTTGCTTTCGCACCATCTTATAGCCAATAAAATTTGATTCCATTCAGTCGCGAATTATATGATTAGCAGAAAGAAGATACGGCCTTACGGGGAAATGAGACGCCTTTTAAGGCGCTCTATTACGACGACTGAGTGAAATGGGGCATCGCCTGGATGTAGTCAGATAGCTTGAAACCCAGTTCACCGGCGCCTACAAATGAAGAAATCGCTTAACGTAGAGCATTTCTATCCGGTCGAATAAGACATCGCGAGCTTGCTCTTTCATGCTATCGCAGGGCTGCTACGTGAAACTAATTGGTTCGATTTCCAGTGTTCTGTTGTGTAATCAGACCACTATGTGATATATTAACATTACCGTGTTTTTAATGAGTGTTCATGTTGCTATTGTTTGGAAAAATACTGAGTTGAGATAATAGATTAGATTAGATTAGATTAGTACTTGTTCCATAGATCATGAATACGACGCTTCGTAATGACGTGGAACGTGTCACGTTAATAAAATGTGTCTATACAAGATATTACATTACACAAAATATTACATGACACTCAATATTCTTTTTTTATTTAATTTTTTGAGGGTGTTGGGGAAATCACCCACTTACTATATCCAAAAATTCATCTCTTGAGTAGAAGGAGTAGCCATTAAGAAATTCTTTTAACTTCCTTTTAAATGCTGTATGGCTATCTATCAGACTTTTGATGCTATTAGATAAGTGACCAAAGACTTTTGTGGCAGCATAATTTACTCCCTTCTGAGCTACAGTTAGATTTAACCTTGAGCAGAGAAGATCATCCTCTCTCCTAGTGTTGTAGCCATGTACACTGCTATTACTTTTGAATTCATTTGTATTGTTAATAACAAATTTCATAAGTGAATATATATATTGTGAGGCTACAGTGAAGATCCCTAGCTCTATAAATAAGTGTCTCTAGGATGATCTTGGATGAGCTCCAGCAATTATTCTGATTGCACGCTTTTGTGCAATGAGTACTCTTTTACTCAATGATGAGTTACCCCAGAATATGATGCCATACGAAAGCAGAGAATGAAAATAGGCGTGGTAAGCTAATTTACTCAGATGTATATCTCTAAAATTTGCAGTGACCCTAACAGCATAAGTAGCTGAACTCAAACGTTTCAGCAGTTCCTCAGTGTGTTATTTTCCAGTTCAACCCCTCATCAATGCATACACCTAGAAATTTTGAATATTCTGCCTTAGCTACCGATTTCTGGTCGAAGTCTACATTTAATAATGGTGTTATTCCATTTACTGTGTGGAACTGTATATACTGTGCTTTGTCAAAGTTTAATGAGAGCCCATTTGCAGAGAACCACTTAATGATTTTCTGAAAAACATCATTTACAATTTCACCAGTTAATTCTTGTCTGTTGGGTGTGATAGCTATACTTGTATCATCGGCAAAAAGTACCAGCTTTGCATCTTCGTGAATATAGAATGGCAAGTCATTAATATATATTAAGAACAGCAGAGGACTCAAGACCGAACCTTGTGGCACCCCATTCTTGATTGTTCCCCAGTTTGAGAAATCACCAGTTTCTTGCATATTATGTGAACTGTTTATTTCAGCTTTCTGCACTCTTCCAGTTAGGTATGATTTAAACCATTCGAGCACTGTCCCATTCATACCACAGCACTTGCGCTTATCTAGAAGTACTCCATGATTTACAAAATCAAAAGCCTTTGATAGATCACAAAAAATCCCAACGGGTGACTTCTGGTTACTCAGAGCATTTAATATTTCATTAGTGAAAGTGTATATAGCATTTTCCGTTGAAAAACCCTTCTGGAAACCAAACTGACATGTTGTTAAAACTTTATTTTTACAAAGGTGTGAAGCTACTCTACAATACATTACTTTTTCAAGAATTTTGGATAAGGCAGTCAGAAGAGAAATTGGGCGTTAGATGTTGACATCAGTCTATCTGGGAAAATACCCTGCTTCAGAAAGCTATTACATATGTGGCTAAGAATTCCACTTATTTCTTGGGAACAAGCTTTTATTATCCTGCTGGAAATGCCATCAATTCCATGTGAGCTTTTATTCTTGAGAGCGTTTATTATCTTCCTAATTTCAGAAGGAGAGGTGGGTGGAATTTCAATTGTATCAAGTGGTGTGGGTAAGGCCTCTTCCATTAACTGCCTTCCTTCTTCTAATGAACATTTAGATCCTATTTCCTCTACAACATTTAAAAAGTGATTATTCATAATGTTTTCGACTTCCGGCTTGCTGTTAATCAAGTTTCCATTCGCTTTTATGGTGATGCAGTTGATGCAGTCAACCTGTAGCCTTGGTTGCCCTGTCTCCCTTGTAATACTATAATACAGTTTCCTGTCTATAGCTGAGAATCTTTATCTTTCCCTATCAGATACATTGAAGATCTCTGAGTGCATCACAGACTGCTGAATTCCCAAGGTTGTCATTATTTCCATTAATCACTGTTGTACTGTGAAACACTGTGGGAGCACCGATACTATCAACGCAAATATCTTACGTATTTCCGTGCATCTAGGTGTAGAGGTCTAAGCAACTTCGCTTAACTTTCCCTGACCTGGAAAAGACTTTTACCCAGAATATTGTGATCGTATATGGTTTGCTCTCCGAAAGCATCAAGTACCTGAAAAACAATAATTCATTGTTGAGAACTGCATCATCGATGTTACTAATAATATCGTCTGCTAGACCATTAAAAGACGAAATGTGTGAATTCAGTTCCAGTAAACTTCCTTAACGCACGCCTGATGTTATTTCCACTTCTGCCAATGACTCTCGATCCAGGATAACGTAAGACGTCCTCCATACCAAGAAATTCTCAGTCTAGGCACAAATTTCGTTTCACACCTCCATATTATCGTACTTTCTGTTGTGACTTGGCAAGACAACCAAGCCACTCTGAGGAAGCCGAAAGGCACGCGTTTAAGCTCACGCAGGCTGGCGTGATGTCTGGAACAGTTAAAGGAATAGAGACTAGCAAAAAAGGTACGTAGCTTCTGGAATACTTAACTTTAATCCATAATTGGTGAACATCGGTCTGACGGTACATGCATCACATGATAAATAGCAAATGATAATTGCGCCTTGCTAGGTCGTAGCAAATGACGTAGCTGAAGGCTATGCTAACTATCGTCTCGGCAAATGAGAGCGTAATTTGTCAGTGAACCATCGCTAGCAAAGTCGGCTGTACAACTGGGACGAGTGCTAGGAAGTCTCTCTAGACCTGCCGTGTGGCGGCGCTCGGTCTGCAATCACTGATAGTGGCGACACGTGGGTCCGACGTATACTACCGGACCGTGGCCGATTTAAAGGCTACCACCTAGCAAGTGTGGTGTCTGGCGGTGACACCACACTTTCGTTAATAAACATTGGTGTAGTATTGAGTCAAAAGCATTTTGGAAGACATTAAATATTGCATCTACTTGACAGCCTTTATCCATGTCTCCCTGAGCGTCATGTGAAACTAGTGCGAACCGCGTTTCGAATGACTGATGTTTTCGATATCCGTGTAACTTGTGCAGTCCAGTTCACAGGTTTTCAGGTAATTTCAAAGCTCGTGGGTTTTCCATACTGATGTCTCCGCATGTGTTCCTCTGGTAGATTTTTTCATTCATTTATATTCTCGAATGCCCTTTTCACGTTTAGCTTCTGAGCAATTTTGTGTTCATAATATACTTTTCTCAGGAATTTTACGCTGCATCCTGCTAATATTCGTAGATACTTTACCAAGTCGTATGCTTTCTTCACGTGTACCATTCTGCTTCCTTTCACGGCCTTCTTGCTTAAAATTGGTTTCCGGACACGACCCTTTTTTTTACCAGCTTTTAACAACTTCCTTTTAATGTTCTGTAAGTCACTACTCATCTCTTTTTTTCTCGAAAGAAGTGAGAAACGAGAATAAAGAAAACAGATAGGGGTAGAAGTTAAGGATACTTCTACATCCGGATACCTATCACCTTATGTATCGCCCCAAAGTTTCGCTAAGAGGTGAGGTCTAATAGATTTGAAATGTGATCTTTCTCTCCTCTCACTCTTCTGAAGTTGCGTGCGATGAGCTCAAAACTGGTGACATCATTGTCGGCAAAACGTCTTCACGAATTCAGGAACTACGAATCCCGAGTACGCGTGTGCATGCGCGCCCTCACACACACACACACACACACACACACACACACACACACACACATGCATTCACAGAAACATCCAACCTACACAATCACACGCTCCGGTACTCGCACGCTGGCACAAAATTAAAACCTTTTTCGAGGAAGAGGGGAACTCTCCGAAGTGAAAATTACAGAGGAAACAAAACAGACAAACACACCACAGTGAATGCAGTAATTAGCACATGGCTCTCCACTACGGTATGAGGATTATCTCACGAGCTTTCGTAATGAAAACTAACTTACAGTACACTTCCCTATTGAAACACTAAAAGAAAATTGCTTTAGAATCTTATAAACAGATTTGTAGTAATGGAAGAAATAAAAGTTTCTTGAGAAACCATTTTATTCACCAAAAACTTAAACATTTTTTGCTACTCATACTAGTTTTACATTTACTGGTAGAAAAATGAGTAATACATCCCGACCTTAAAGTACCCGTATTTGTACAGTCAAAGAAAACTGCCAAAAGAAAATCAATGGAGTATCAAGATATTCCCTCATTTTCCGATAATATTAGAAACAAAACATTACTCATTTAAGATTTAGGTACCCATTACATGCATGCATACCCCACTGAGCAGTCAGGACGAAGCTACTACTTAGAAAAGCAGCTGTGAAATATACGTGTAGTTTATTCGTCTGTGAATTATTAAAGGCAGTTTTACGGTTTTCGACACGTCATGTTACGAGTATTATGAAGCGTCTAGGCTTTCAAACCATGTCTCACTGTGCTGAGATATGAATTAAAACTGTTCTTCGAATGTAGCGTATTACGTGCAGTCTGACACAACTGCAAACCCAAGTAGGTTCTGGAAAAGGAACGGAATTATTAAAATATTTTTATTGTATTTTAATTAATTAACTATTTTTTAAGAAACTTGGTTTTCTTAATTCTCTGCTTCTTAATTATTTTTGGTACTTTCAGTTATGATTTCCAGTGGTTTTATTTAGGTGTTAGCTTTAGTCTTTTAAAAGCTAAAGTACATAAGTCTTTAGTTCTAAATACCACAGAGAGATATATGTCCGGCACCTGAGTCCTTGTCGGAACTGCCCCATCTGAAATCTCTAAAATGTTTATTTCGCTACGAAGATCGTACGGCAAAACTAGGTGCTATGTTGTATGATGCCTATGGATTGATGTGCCTATCTTTTTGCTTTATTGCTTCTGCGATACTCTCTCGAAGAATATTGACCGTGAAAAGATGCACGCTCGCAGTATCATTCCACACTGCACCTCCGATCGATCTACGTCACGTGATATGTGAAGAAAGTTTGTCAAATCTTTTATAAATTGATAAAGGAGTATTATTTTCTTGAATTTGTTTATTGTGTCATCGACTAACTAAACGTTCACAATGGAGCTTAATAGCGTCGCACAACAATAGCAAAATCTCTCCACACATCCGATCTCTGTAATCGCTTCACACAGACTCCTCAAATATACATCTTTGGTTTCTTATTCCAGAGAGATGCGTCCGTAGCATGGAACGTCCAATACTCGCACACAGTTTATACTACTCTCGGCATCGATTATTCGCCGCACCTAATAGCAATTTCGTGCTACTATGAAATGATGTTTTCGAAAACGATGGTCTTTAAATTATCTTAACGAGCTGATGTGACACTTAGGCAATTCACATGCAACGTGTATTTTCCGAGAGGAAGGTAGTCAATAAAAAGACAGGTTAAGGAGCTCAGGATATAGGTTGCATTAGAACATATACGGTAAAAATTTTAGTAAGATACAATTTCATAAGGAAAAGAGGCGAGCAACACCTGCCGTGACGAGTTTTTAGATCGTAAGATCATCTATAAAGGTTGAAACCTGTTACCGAAAACATAATTGTTATCTCGATTGTGTTGTTCAGGCAGTTGTAAAAAAACCTACACGTTACGAAAATGATCGTGGAAGCAACAAGGGAAATCAGAGAATGGTAGTAAAAACAGTGGTAATGTTTGATCTATGTGGATACAATTTTGCTATTCAACAACACTTTTCGTGTTTGTAGGGAGGTGAACAAGCTTTAAGCCCACGGTCCACCTAATTGGGTATGTACTAGGAAGGAAAACAATTATGTTATGGCGCAATTAGCAACCGACTTACAGCTACACATTCTACGAGATCGTTTTATGGATCTGTTTGTAAAACCAAAAGAGGTAGATTACTTTGAGAATCTCATATTCAGTAAGCGTCACGACATAAAAGCGGCCCCTGGCTTCATTAAGCTCAGCATATTTGCTCCTAAATAAGAGATCGCCAATACACACGTTTGCTTCTTCTCTTTCTTTACATGGGTTGGCCGTTATCTCTTTTCCCATATCACATGGATTTGCTCGATCGTTTGCATGCGCAATGTCATACAAAAACGTGATTAAACTACAGTTTTGGTTCTCGATAGAATTGTAACTAAACAGTGAAGAGAGGAAAGAAATACGCCATGGTCTTTGCGTGGCTATACAGTGGCAATCGATTCCTTGTGGATACAGAATTCGTATTAGGATTCTGTACAACTGGGCGTCTCTTAGGGGACAGGACGCCTTGCTTGTTAAATTTACAAAATGGAAACGGAGGCGGAGCGTGGGAGGGGAGTAGACCAACTGGAGACCATATACTACACGGTCCAGTCACATTAACGTGGTCTCCACCTATGTTCGACGTCAACGTGCAGTAACCACTCACAGACAGCAAGTGGCAGAACTAGCAGTGTTTGGTATATAAAGCATGTTGGGCAGAGGAGGGAACGGGAGGCGCCGGCCGCGGTGGCCGAGCGGTTCTAGGCGCTTCAGTCCGGGACCGCGCGACATGATCTTTACCTTGCGAGCAAGGGCAGAAGCATTTTCCAAACGACTTAGTCAGTAAAGGGTTCGCATGCCCCCGTGGTTATAGAACACTGTGCGTGTTGAAGTGGCGCTATCCCAAACCAGCGTCGCAGCAGCTGTGGTTCACCACAGACCGTAGAAGACAGACAGGAAATGTACACGGACCAACGGACGTCCAACTGGGCGCCAGGCCAACCAAGGGTGCTGCCAACAGTGTCTGGATTTGGGCCTCAGCAGCATGCGCCCAGTTACTGCTCCCATGCTGGCTGCTGTCCATGGGCGACGGAACCCGGGGTTTACGAATTTGCACGCCCGTACAGCAACTGCACGTCCACCAAATGGCGACAGATGGCTTTTTCAGGAGAATCACGTAGTAGGCTCTACCGGAAAGAAGTCCGTTGGCGCGTACGGCGTGAAACGTCTGAATGCAAACACCCTGCAACAGTCGTGGGAAAGGTACAATTTGGAGTAATGAACATTGTGGACCGCGTGGAATGTTCTCGTGTCATTCCCTGGGTGATCTCGTCATTCTGAAAGGCACTGTGTATCAAGACATATATGTATCTATCCTTGGTGACGATGTCCGTCCCTACATGCAGTTGCTTTCTTCTTCTTCTTGTTCTTCTTCTTCGACGAAATGGCATCCACCAGCAGGACAATGCAACGCATCACAAACCCTGCAGTGTCCGTGTGAGGGTTCGAAGAGCACAAGGATGAGTTTACCCGATTTTGGTCATGAGAAGCCCCGGATTTAAGCCCAGTAGAGAATCTGTGGGACCATCTCGATAGGACTGTTCCCGCCATGGATCCTCAGCCGATAAACTTAACGCAGCTGGCCGCGGCACTGGAGTCGGTAGGGATCCACATCCATATCGGTACCTTATACTGTGCCTCACTGACTCTCTTGCTGCTCGTCTTGTGACGGTCCGTGCTGCAAAAGGCTATCACAGTGAAACTGTGATATAACATTGTACACAACAGATAAATCGCGACCAGGGGTTGTTCTATAAGCTCCCTCATACACAGGAAGCATCAATACAGCCGGCCGGTGTGGCCGTGCGGTTAAAGGCGCTTCAGTCTGGAACCGCGTGACCGCTACGGTCGCAGGTTCGAATCCTGCCTCGGGCATGGATGGGTGTGATGTCCTTAGGTTAGTTAGGTTTAAGTAGTTCTACGTTCTAGGGGACTGATGACCACAGCAGTTAAGTCCCATAGTGCTCAGAGCCATTTGAACCATCAATACACTTCGTGAATATAACGGGCCTCTCAAGATTAGTTGAGCTTTGATATTTGGAAAATGCTTTGGACTGAATAATTCCGGACTGGCAAAAGTAATCACTCTCATGAGCAGGAGACAATGGGAGTCACTGCATGATATTTCTGTGCAACGTGAGTCCCTTGACTAGAAGGCGTCACAAGGGCTAGAAACTTGAGTCTGTTGCTCCTGAAAAAATAAATTAATAAAATTTAGAAAACATAAAAAATTACTCTTATAAAACGCAACACAAAGGAACGTTGCCCTACGGTGTAGAGGTTCGTTGTACACAATAAGTTTAATGTCATACGATTAGAGAGGGTAAAGAAGGACGGACAACTTGATCAGACCCAATCCGTAAAAGAAAAATGCGGTAAGTCCGCAAACGTCTTTAACATGGCATTATTGCCATAAATATAGGGTTTCACTTACACCACAGACTCAAACATACTGTACATGGAGATCAGTGCCACACAAAGGACTGATTTTACGTAATGGACATAGAACATAAAGACCTGGCAAAGCCTTGCAGACAAACAAAAATTACGCGAAGCGAAATCTATTGTGAGGAGGGCTATGTGAGAGGCGTTCAATGAATTCGAAAGTAAACTTCTGTGTACTGACTTGGCAGAAAACCCTAAGAAATTTTGGTCTTATGTCAAAGCGGTAGGTGAATCAAAACAAAATGTCCAGACACTCTGTGAACAAAATGGTACTGAAACAGAGGATGACAGACTAAAGGCCGAAATACTAAATGTTTTTTTCCAAAGCTGTTTCACAGAGGAAGGCTGCACTGTAGTTCCTTCTCTAGATTGTCGCACAGATGACAAAATGGTAGATATCGAAATAGACGACAGATGGATAGAAAAACAACTAAAATCGCTCAAAACAGGGAAGGCCGCTGGACCTGATGGGATACCACTTCGATTTTACACGGAGTACGCGAAGGACTTGGAAGAGCAGTTGAACGGAATGGACAGTGTCTTGAAAGGAGGATATAAGATGAACATCAACAAAAGCAAAACGAGGATAATGGAATGTAGTCGAATTAAATCGGGTGATGTAGAGGGAATTAGATAAGGAAATGAGACTCTTAAAGTAGTAAAGAGTTTTGCTATTTGGGGAGCAAACTAACTGATGGTGGTCGAAGTAGAGAGGATATAAAATGTAGACTGGCAATGGCAAGGAAAGCGTTTCTGAAGAAGAGAAATTTGTTAACATCCAGTATAGATTTAAATGTCAGGAAGTCGTTTCTGAGGCATCAAGGAACACAAATTTAGCATTGGAGGGCAGCGTGGAGGGTAAAAATCGTAGAGGGAGACCAAGAGATGAATACACTAAGCAGATTCAGAAGAAGGTTGCAGTAGGTATTGGGAGATGAAGGAGCTTGCGCAGGACAGAGTAGCATGGAGAGCTGCATCAAACAAGTCTCAGGACTGAAGACCACAACAGCAACAACAACGCGAAGGAACTTGCCCCCCTTCTTGCAGTGGTGTACCGTAGGTCTCTAGAAGAGCGTAGCGTTCCAAAGGATTTATAAAGGGCACAGGTCATCACCCTTTTCCAGAAGGGACGTCGAACAGATGTGCAGAACTACAGACCTATATCTCCAACGTCGATCAGTTGTAGAATTTTGGAACATGTATTATGTTCGAGTATAATGACTTTTCTGGAGACTAGAAATCTACTCCGTAGGAATCAGCATGGGTTTCGAAAAAGACGATCGTGTGAACCCCAGCTCGCGCTATTCGTCCACGAGACTCAGAGGGCCATAGACACGGGTTCCCAGGTAGATGCCGTGTTTCTTGACTTCCGCAAGGCGTTCCATACAGTTCCCCACAGTCGTTTAATGAACAAAGTAAGAGCATATGGACTATCAGACCAATTGTGTGATGATATCGGAAGTTCACTGAGGCTTTTTGCGGATGATGCTGTGGTATATCGAGAGGTGGTAACAAGGGAAAATTGTACTGAAATGCAAGAGGATCTGCAGCGAATTGACGCATGGTGCAGGGAATGGCAATTGAATCTCAATGTAGACAAGTGTAATGTGCTGCGAATACATAGAAAGAAAGATCCCTTATTTAGCTACAATATAGCAGGTCAGCAACTGGAAGCAGTTAATTCCATAAATTATCTGGGAGTACGCATTAGGAGTGATTTAAAATGGAAATATCATAAAAAGTTGATCGTCGGTAAAGCAGATGCCAGACTGAGATTCATTGGAAGAAGCCTAAGGAAATGCAATCCAAAAACAAAGGAAATAGGTTACAGTACGCATGTTCGCCCACTGCTTGAATACTGCTCAGCAGTGTGGGATCTGTACCAGATAGGGTTGATAGAAGAGATAGAGAAGATCCAACGGAGAGCAGCACGCTTCGTTACAGGATCATTTACTAATCGCGAAAGCGTCACGGAGATGATAGATAAACTCCAGTGGAAGACTCTGCAGGAGAAACGCTCAGTAGCTGGGTACGGGCTTTTGTTGAAGTTTCGAGAACATACCTTCACCGAGGAGTCAAGCAGTATATTGCTCCCTCCTACATATATCTCGCGAAGAGACCATGAGGATAAAATCAGAGAGATTAGACCGCACATAGAGGCATACCGACAATCCTTCTTTCCTCGTACAATACGAGACTGGAATAGAAGGGAGAACCGATAGAGGTACTCAAGGTACCCTCCGCCACACACCGTCAGATGGCTTGCGGAGTATGGATGTAGATGTAGATGAAGTTCCACTTGAATAAATGCGGCGAGTTCGCTGAAGGCGGTTAAATAATGTTAAGCATGGGAGAAACACTGAACCGAAAACAACTATGCCGAAGCTACGTGGTTTGGCCTGGACATAGAACAAAGCAAAATCGCAACGATGTGCTTGCATTATACGAGAATTTAATCGTATCCAAAACACGACCTTCACTAAAAAGATTGTTAATTGCTAACACGATGTAAACCCATTGAATCCTGCGTCGCCATGATTATTATAGCCTCCACAAAACAATCTGAACTTACAACAGACCATGTACCAAAAATCAAAGATACAGCTGCAAAATTGCAGCAAGAGTATCTTAAAAGGCAGCTATCGGACGTCCCCTGTTTTTACATTGAAGGGGAGGACTCCGGTAAGCCTAGACAATAGGGCGGGTCAAAAAAGTGAATAATCTATGAGTACGCAGCAGCTATGAGACTGGGCACCTATGGAATCGACCCCAGGGAAGTTGCCACTGCTATGCTCTGAGGAAAGGAAATTTCTCTGTCCTCAAATGGTGTATTTGAAAACACTCATCCCCTGAATAGGGCCTGGCAACTGGAAGAAAGAGGTTATTGATTTTTAAGGAGACGAAAACAAAGGTGTTCCTTTGCATTCTTTTCCCAAGTTCCGACACCTGCTCGACCAGACAGCAAAACAATTTTCTTCAGATTTTAGTAACGCATCAAATTAAAAAAAAAATGAAATAGGAAAACTACCTTCCTATTTGAAAACAGATTCAGTAAACACGATCATGACTGTCATTCATACCGATAATAGCGAGACTCTCTTTGTTGTATAGTGTTCCTTACATCTTCCTATTTCGGTAAATAATTGGCTAAATCATCTCGGCACATTTGCATTCTGAAGTCGTTGCGACGTTACATCAACATGGTCATGTATTTGGCTGTCTTCAGATAATCTTGCAGTGAGACGTATTAGTCTACATAAACCACTGTCTAATTATAATTGTCGCCACTGGCATAGTTAGCATTACACACTGTTCAGTTGAAAATTCAGTTTCCTACGCAGGTGACAGCATGAATCGTCTCCTTCTTACCTCAGTATCATCTGGAGATTTATGCGCGTTGATCTTTAAGTTTTATTCGAGGTGTTCTGTCACTACAGCTCCCAACGCATGCGGTCTATAATTGCATTCAGCACTCACCAGGCCTGACATTGCCTTTGAGGCTTATCTCTATTCCAGTTAGGCCTCATTTACAATTTTTCACTAAATACTATCGTGTCCTCTTCAGCACAAAGTCCATTTTTGCTATCATAGTTCACAGTATTTTATGGTGCGTATTCGAATCGAAACTCTATATTGCGCAGCTATTCCCTTCTCGTTTCAGGCAGCCTTCTGTCCACAGTAAGTGTTATTACAGTGAAACTAATTTTGGATCCTTAGCTTTGACTTTCCAGCATCTAACAAACACTACATTAACATTTTCTCGTACAGTTCTTTAAAGGACAAGGAGTATCCACGATATGGACAGAGAACTGTGTTTCGTTGCCGACATTTTGAGGGCTATAGAATCTTCACCTTGGGGGGCAATGTTCCGACAGGGCACCGAAGTTTCTCTTAGGGCACCCTAGCCTGTAACGCACAATGTTCCATAACGTATTTCAGTAGTGTATCCGTTCGCGAAAACGGATAAGGAGATAGGTTTGAACGAAAACACAATTCCTTTCCTCCTCACTATGGCGGTTAAACTTGCTGTAGAAAGACGTTAATAGACCCAATTTTATAATTAGACGCGAAAGTGAATTTTGACATCACTAAAATGATGTGTAATCCACAAACTGAAAAATTAACAGCAATTTATTTAGGCCAGATAAAGACTTATCCGGGATTGATAAAAGAAGAAATTAACAAATGAATAAAATGCGGCCTGATCTGATTTTGGTCATCTTACAAAACAAAGTATTGGCTATGTGATTACAGAATCAATGAGCATTCCGAGTCGTGATTCTGGTAATTTTAACGTCGAAAATATTAGACAAATGTAGGCACTTTAGAGAAAAATGGATTCTTTTTTCATCAGTGGTCTGGTTTGATAATGTCTGCCATGACTTCCTGTCCTGTGCCAACTGCTTCATCTCTGAGTTGCGCTTGCGCCCATAGTTCTCCAGTATTTGTTCGATAGATTCCAATACCCGTCTTTACCCTCTACAGCCCTCTTTAGTAACATGGAAGCTATGCCCTGATTTTTAACACATATCCCATCATCCTACCTCTTCTTCTTGCCAGTGCTTTAAATATTTTTCTTCCCTAGCCGATTTTGCAGAGAACTTCTCATTTATTCAATAAGAAAATACCAATCGCCGTTATATAGGTTTATTTCTAGGCAACCAATTCCGACATTACACTACGTCATCTTCAGGCCAAAACTGCTCCAATCCAGTACTTCGGTGATACAAATATAGCAGTGCCTTTAACTGGCCTCATAATAGCTATTATATGAAGGTTATTGGATTGGGGCACTTTTGGCCTGAAGATGACGTAGTGTAACGTCGGAACTGGTTGTCTACAAATAAACATATATAACGGCGATTCGTATTGTTTTTATTGAACGTTGAACAGCCGTAGTCCCATACTCCGCCAGAAGATGGAGTTACATTCCTCATTTATTATCTTATCGGTTCATTTAACTGTCAACATTCTTCTATAGCACCAAGTCTCACTCTCTGAAATTCTCTTATATTCTGGTTGCCCAAAGCTGTGTGATTCACGTTCATACATTTTTGCGCTCCAGACGTGAATTCTCAAAATTCCTTCTCAAATTGAGACCAATGTTCTCTGCTACTAGACTACATTCAGCCATGATTGACCTCCTTGTCTGTGCTCCTTTACTTTTTATGTACTCGTTTCAAGTGCCATCTTGCTTCCAAGACTGCAGAATACCAACACTTCATCTGCACCGTCGGACCCAATTTTCATCGTAAGTTTCTCATTAATCTCATTTCGGCTATTAGTACTCATTACTTCTGTTTACTCTCTATCCAAAGTCTGAAGAAATACGACGTAACGAGTAGATGAATTGATTAATGACAAACTTGCCATAGGATATGTGCGAAGGCCAAGAAATTGATCAGTGGACAATTTGGCGTGGAAGACGTAATAGTAATATGACGTGGAGATGGGATCAGGAAAAGTCAGCAAGTGAAGGCCTGGTAGACGAATCAGTGAAGTTCTTTGATGGACCCCAAGTGATTGGAGAAACAAATCATAACTTCGTTGAACTTGCAAAGATACTGGAAAGTATTTAGGAACAACGTGGAAAGATGTAGTTGAATATCGTAATACATAGTGTAATCTACAAGAGGCCGTCATCAGGCAGTGGATGTCAAACGATGAGGATGAGTAAGATTATGGTGGTTGTATTGGTTGTTCTAAAATGAAATCGACTTAATAGCGAAATACAGAAACCAGAAGTTCCGCCAGATGCACATAGCAACCCCAGTAAACCTCAATATCATATTTCCTGCATTATAATAGTGAGACATGAAAGGGACTATACCTGAAAGTACAGTGAAATCATACTTTTTTTGTAATGATATTATAAATACGACTCCAAGTTCGCCTCTTCAGTCGAATTTCTTTACTGCGATAGACCTGTTTCGCCTATAATTGTTATCTTCAATTCATATGCGAATAATACGCAGACTCTTAAATGTACTGCTTAATTTTTATTGTATTTACATGTTATGGATGTATGGTGTGTGTATACATTGTTACATGAATCTAGTTATTCCTGACTTCTATTTCACCTCGTTGGGTGTTGTGCGTATTGAACTGTTTTGTATGATTCGTATTTCAGCGAATTTGTGACAGCTTGTTGGTCCTTTTTCACATCAGTGAATGGTGTCCAACGTGTTTTAGTTTATATTTATATGGTACGACAGGACATTTGAAACGTCCACTGACGATGCTATATCGCCAAAAGTTGTTTTATGCAGTCTATGAAGGTAGCTGATTAATCCTTAAATTGTTACGTACCACATCAGTTCATCGGCAGAGACAGATTTGAAGTTACAAATGGTAGGCGGAAAATGGAGAAAGAGGAATAACTTGTGCAACTAATTTGCATGTAGAAATGCAGTCTTCTCGTGAGGATTATTAAGAGAGTGTGTGGCTCAGTAGCTTTGATTTCCAATCCAGGTGCTTTACATTGATTTCCTGAACTACTACTTGCTTTGTCCTTGCAGATAAATGGTACCACTCCCGACCATTTGAGAGGGCAGCAGGAGGAAATGTAAGAGCAATCGTGCGGAGGAGGCTAGTAGGGCAACCCCGCCCCCACGCCGGCGTCCTCTGGTCAGCTGCGCGACACTTCCAATCACTTGGCCCCGCCCTCCCTGGGGGCTGCTACCGCCAGAGCCGAACTGTTTGTCTTTCGGCGCCTTAGCGACTACCTGCGCGACTCGCAAACCCGTGAACGCCCTCGAGGAAAACAACAGCCGCCGCAAACTTGTTTGTGTTTGTCATCTTCTCGCACCTCCGCACCGGAGATCGTCCGACGGTTTTGTGTTTGACGTGGAGGAAAATCGTTTCCACTCAAAGAAGCAAGGGCCTAAGTTTCGCGCAACTTTCTTTCTAAGGTGCATTTTGCAAATGCGGAAAGCTGTAGCGTGGAAATATTGTAGCTTTTATACTTTGTTTATTCTCGTTAGCTGAAAACTGGAGTAAACTGAACTAGTATTCCTTATACTCGTGTATCTTCATTGTGATGCTGAACATTGCAAGTTGTGAAGTTACAAAAACGCTATCTTATAAAAAATTAGTCGTCAAGCCTGCCGGAGTGGCCGAGCGGTTCTAGGCGGTACAGTCTGGAGCCGCGCGTCCTCTACGGTCACATGTTCGAATCCTGCCTCGGGCATGGATGTGTGTTATGTCCTTAGGTTAGTTAGGTTTAAGCAGATAGGTTCTAGGGGACTGATGACCTCAGAATTTAAGTCACATAGGGATCAGAGCCATTTTTTAGTCGTCAAAACTAATTGTACAACCATACTTTTAATTAACCTTCCCAAGGCGAATGAAAAACTTAACTGTATGGTAAATAACCTGATCTCTGAAACTGTTGAGCAGTATAATGAAGTGCTTCACTGCACGACGTCACAATACGTGTCTTGCAATTGCAACACACAAAGTAACAGAATGAATAGCTACATAAAGTTACCAATCGAATTATGAAAGAATAACGATCCAAAATGTTGCTCCAAGACTTCCACGTAAATTTATGAATTCAAAACTGAGTAATAAATATCTAAACGGTGAGTAATGCATATATAAATAGTAACACTGTGCTGTGAGAATAACTCTCTAGACATGAAATGGAGACTGAAATAAACTTTATCTAAACTGACTCTAATAACGAACTTTGTAGAGCAAAGCTGACAAATTTTCATGTGGCTTACCTGTTGCTAAGGAAGAAGTGATGAACATAAAATAGGCAGCAAAGCAGCAAGCAAGCTAAAAGGAAAGAAAGTGTTGCACAGTGCTATGCAAGGACATGCTTACTATTCTAAACACCTTATGCTTCAGTTTACTGAGTTCCGTAAAGTGAAACAGGGACACAAATAACCAGAAAATCAAAACAGAGCTAATAGAATTTTAACTTGTTAAACGATTGAGGGTAACCGACCTTTAAAAGACTCTACTGCAAAACTGAAACTCATTGTCAGACTATTACAATCATCTTCACATATTTTATCTTTCATAACAAGTTCTTCTCTGTCAATTTACTACTGCATGAAAATGATAAAGGAATGATTAAGGTTAACCTGATAACTTCACTTGCCTGCGTCTGCACAGTAAAACTGACTAGCCCAAAGCAATAAAGAAAAACTCCATTAAAACCTTCCGTTATCCAAACATATCTAAGCGCAAGAAAGAGATAAAGCAACACTTTACTTCAAAAAAATCCTCGCTTGTCCAATTAATCTGTACAAAATCACATTTCATAATTCCTCATACCTGTAATTTTCTCTCTGTGTTCTGGAACCCATTTACATCTGCCCTGCAGCGCAGCCTACACCGGAGTCTCTCGCTAGCTGCTCTTAGAATGCTTACTGCAACTACAATACTATTGACAACCAAAGATCAAAGTGTTTGTAGTCAGAACCTTTGTGGCGTAACATATCAACTATCGATAGCCCTATTTGAAAAATACCCAGATACACGTGTCAAATATGACACATTGACTGGAAATAGAGCTTACATCACTTTCCGTGAATACCAAAAATAAACTTGAAACTTTAAAATATCAGATAAAATATTCCGATATGACAGCTTAAGCTCGTTTTGACTTTGCACTAATGAAATGTTAAGTACTGAATTAAATTTAATTAACAGTGAAGTTTGCATTATTAACGACGAATTACGTACAGCCGTAATAAATAATATGCATTACTTCAAATGAATGAAATACTGGAAATTCTTACATACCAGTTACAGACATCTACCACTAAGTAAATTTATGGCTCTTGCTACCAGATTTGTTTATAATTCAAAGCATCCTACGTGCTGTAGCTGTTGGTCAGTGCGAAGCTGTAGTTTGGACACAACACTATAATTTGATGTGGGCCTTTAATAAGCTGATGCTCTTAATGGCTGGTGGGGTACTGCAGTCTCCGCGAAACATATAACTCCTTTCGAATTATTTGTTAAGTAAATAAATAATAATTTTTGTGAGTATAAAAAGACTTCAGATTTAGTCGACAATACGTATTTCATGCCGAGTCTCCAAGCAATGCTGACCAGTTGCATACTTGGTAAGTTTTGTTCATTAGTGTACGAAAAACGAAATGAGTACATGTGCGAATCTTATCGTGCGTTGATTTGTAGATTGTCTACCTATTTGAGCACACGACTTTGAAACTACTGTGGTTTAGTTACACAAGGACTATTAGTGTATTAAAATCCGATCGGTCGCGTAGTGGAAACCACAGTGATAATCAAAACTGTTTCATTTGCAACAGTTAGCTACACCTTCCAGCTACTTCTCTACGCAATCGCTACTGCGACTTAGAGATGTGTCGTAGCACTGTCGAAACTTTCCAATACCCTCGTCACAGAAGACAACTGCTTATATTTTCCGCCAATTCTCTATGCTAATCTGCAGCTCGCTGTCTGTGCCAAAATGCTGTCCTCAAAGCCAGTGGTGCAAGTGAGCGAATAGATGAAAACCACAGGGGACCAATTCTAGGCAGTATGGTGAGTAATGAAACACTTTGCTAACATAACGCTGCCGAAGAGCCTTTTTTTCCCGTGCAGTTTGCGGCCGCGAATTGTCCTGAAGAAGGAAATACATGAGAGTCACATTACGTGAGGCGAAATCGCTTATTGGATACTGATAAAAGGCGGGAGACACTATTTTCTATTCATATTTACGTGCTCACTGTGCACTCAGCAGTAAAAAGAGCGACTTGACGCGATCGGCGGGGATACTATATAGAAACTGCTGACACACTTGTGCAAAGTATCATTGGATTTTCACTGTGGTTTACATTTCGCGACAGATTGCATCTGCATAAACGAATATCACTCGTATTGACCAACGTTAACTTCGTGAATAAAATAATTTGCACTGCTTTTGAAATCTCTACCGCATTACCTAATTGTTTGCTTGAGCTTTAAGATAGGAGTCACATACAGTAGCATTCCACTGTAGTCAATAGTACCTGAGGAAGATCCGATGCCTCACCTTTCACTGCTGTGCGACATATGGAGTGAGTACACCCGCTTGCTGCAATGTACAGAATTTCGTCTGATGCCTTAAGATCCCACTACCATCTCACATAGCTGTAGTTTCAGTAGGGACAGGAACAGTACTAAAGACATAGTGGTAACATTAGTGGGGGAAAAGATATACCCATTTCATATAAAAATGTCACAACCTGCAGTGGGGACTGAAAATACAATTAAATGAAGGTGTAGTGTCTGTTCTTTCGGACGTATCCGAAGGAACAGATACCACACATTCATGTAATTGATTCGCCTCGACGGGCAACGAATCCACCTTCTTCAGTGCGAATGCACAATTACGTCTGACCTCCTGCGGGAAATTCAAAGTAGCGAGCATGGAGGAGATGGACTAGGATTGCAGATAGGTGGCGCTAGGTGGAAGTGTATGTCGGCCGAGACGCTACCGAGACAGTCCACGCAGTTACGGTAACCACTGTGTCCGGGTTGCGTAGTGATTAACGCTACTCCCTAATAAGCAAGAGATCCTGGTTTCGAATCCCGATCTGACACACATTTTCAGTCGCTGCTGCTGATTCTGCGTTAAGTCCCGATGCAGCTGACATCACCAGTCCCTTCGCTTTCTTTTCCTTTCTCCCCCCTCCACCTTCAATTCACATATGAGTACACAATATCTGGAATAGCAACCAATTCTCAGAAACGTACTTACCATTCTACAGCCATCTGAATCTGGTGCTCATAACTCATCGCGCTTGAGCTGATGGGTAGAGTGGCATAGCGTATTTCTCTGTCGTGGTATACAACAGGGTAAACCAGATGAATGGTACTAGATCAGTCCATCACCTGATGTCACAATCATCTTACATTTAGGGACAGGTGGTTACGATCTTCGTGTCCATATCAGTTCCTGTTTGATCTACTAGACTTCCATAGCAACAGAGGAAGATTTACTGGCACGACCTCTGGTCGCTGGACAACAGAGTAACGTGGCACCAGGTGTGATGGAGCACTGAAGAAAATTACTCGTGAGTACAATGTGTGTGGTGCATTTGTCGTCTTTTTCCTTTCGAATAATGTAAAGAATTTTTTTAATGTTTTAGTACGTATAATACTGCTACAGTGAAAAATTGGCAAGTCTCTTTATTTTTCCCTTGAAATTGCTACCTAATTGAGTTTGGTTCACAGTAATGTCACACCTAAGTACGTTTCTTAAAGCCAGGTGGGTGAGATCAACACCTAGATTCAGGTAGTTGTAGAATGGCAACAGTACGTTTGCGAAGGTGGAGTCTTATTCAAAATATTGTGTACTCAGTCCCCTCTGCACGTTTGTAACCGGAATTTCCGAATACCCTGTGTTATTTCCTTGATCTCAAAAATGTTAATTGGTAGCTTGATCCGCTTACAAACGTACAAATACGGAACTCGGCGATCACACCCAGAGGACTGCACAATGCCACTGTGTTGCATGTGAGGTCTTTCAGGTACGGTGGGGAGGGGCATAGGATCACCAAGCCACTCTCCCGATCCTTGTAGGATCTCCAGACCTTCGAGCCGCTACTTACATGCAAGTAGCTCCTCAACTGACTTTATGAGATGAATGTCCTCCCACCAAGGAAATACCCCTGACAGACACGCTGTCCACTCAACCGCAAAGACGGGCACTTTCAAACACAAATGACGTTCTAATCCTTGGGCAAAGTTTTTAATTATCAACCACGAGAACCAGTCGGAGTACATTGCAGTATCCAGTCCAGCCGAAAGTAACCACAACGAAACAATATTAATGAATCGCATCATGTGCGTAATACGTCTGTTTTTCAGCTTCCAGAACTGTAGGCAGCGTGGTTAATCAATACTTGCTATCATTTTGACTAAAGTTGTTACAGGTGCCAGGAAGACGGCCATGCTGCTAAATGACAGGATTGACGTGAGGTAGTTTGTGGCACGGGGCTAGCTACTTACAAAGCGTAGGTGATCAGCTGCTCGTCAAATGATAACTATGATTATGTAAGCACTCAGCTGTGGGCTGGAACCGCTAAGAGCTTCGCTTTGCCGAGACTTACCACTGACTAAGCCTTATTCCTGGCAGTATACTGTACCGTGAGCGACGTCGTCGAGGACTTTACTCCTCGTGTTAGTTCCCGGTGCGAAAGTATTTCGGCCGGAGTGAAACATGCCATGTTAAGCGAAACGTGTAACTACTTCCTCTCGCACGTATGCTAAATTAGTCATTAGCATTGACTGTAGGAACTGCACTACCCCTTCTAGTTTCGTTAAATGTCAATAAATTGTTGGACTTACAGTCCAAAGGCACGTTAGATAAATTGGGAGAAAGGTCAAATGCGATGCAGTTAAGAGTTACGGGGAAATAACGAAGGCCAAGTAGAATTACCATCAGGATGTAGTTTTCATAATTTCGTAAGAAAGCTGGGACGAATTTCAGGTATAGGCTTTGTTGTAAAGAAGAAACTTAGAAATAAAATGACAGATATTACATGAACATCAGACTGGAAGCAAAACTAGTTAGCAATAAACAGAGAATATCACAGAAACCAATGGAATCTATGTACGAACGTAGATCTCTCCGAGGAGTAACAGAAATTAATAAATGACAGTGCTTCGCTCCACAAGACGATAATTTGGAACTTTAACGCGAAAGTAGGCCAAGAAGCATATATAAAATTTCGTTGAGGGAAAAATGGTTCAAATGGCTCGGAACTCTATGGGACTTAACATCTGAGGTCATCAGTCCCCTAGAACTTGAGAGGAATCTTCGCATATAATACATTAAGTCACAGAGAAAAATGTATGCAACATAGGCTGTAAATGGCCGATGGAAATTAAATGGAACTATATTTCAACATATAACAGAGATACTTTATATGTCACAAACAAAAGCTTTTTACAAATTGTATGTCGTAACCAACTCGTACAACTCGTCAAATGATGGATAAAATTTCGCAAATAGCTAGAAAAAAAAAAAAAAAACGATCTGGCAGGAAGTCACATTATACGACCTTAGCAACAAATTCAGCATCTGGGTAAATGAAAATATTCAAATGTAGACGAATAATGCAATTATTCCAAAAATGTTTTCTTATTGTGTCATTTTGGATTTCAGTAAATTTACTTACATTAACAGTAGTCTGGAAAGCTGCAAATGGTGCTGTAGTTACAAAGAAAGAAAAAGCAAAGAAGAAAGACTGCAGCTGTAGTGTGAGAACGTGCAGTGAAAATGTGGCGTGAAAAACAATTGAAAATAATAAAACTATGAAAAAGTTAGAACTTTGTATCGAGAAGACGGTGCATCTAACTATTGCAAATTGCCTAATATTTTTGTGTGCTGATGATTCGGGTTTGACTTTGTGTGTATTTATTTTATTTTAGCATTGAAGATGATTACCTGTCATTGAAATCCATATGCAATAATAAAAAATGAGGCTTCAAATTTAGACGACCAATTCTGGAGTTCTTATGTTTTCAATACGTGTTGTGTGGTCCTAAAGCAAAAATTTCTTAATAGAATCTAATCTTTAGTTAAAGTAATGATATTTCCAACTTATGTCCGATGAGGCGCGTACGTCATTCGAGATATGAAGAGCCGGACGTCCAAAGGAACCACAAAAAAAAACAAAAAAACAAAAAAACAAAACAAAAAAAAACCAGGCAAACGAAAATATAACAGAAACCTCCTAAGTTCTTGGAATTAAAACGTTATAGACTTATAGTCACTTCTCTTTCCGCATTATTACTATTCTCAGCACATCTGAGTAACATCTACTCACCCATGAGCTAGAAAAATTAAGAAAAACTACGAATTTATAATACGTTTATGTAGTATCGGTATGTTAATGTTTATCTCTAGTGCAGATAAACTTCGTTAATGGAAGTAGTTAGCACATCAAGTTTGAAAATAGGCCAGAATATGCAATATATTGAGACTAATGTAGAATCAACACATTGAAAAGAAAACTGTGCACACAAACATTGAAGTTATAATAAAAGCTGCAGTGCGGCTGTATTTGCAGGGTGACAGTTTTTGAACTCTATGAAATAAAATCGTCATAACTTCTGAACGGCTTGCCTTAGGACGTTCAAACTGCACGGTTAGCCGTGGGGCATTACGAGAATTCGTATGTGCATGTATGGTTTAGTTTAGCGACGAAGTTCACTTTCATTTGGATAGGTTGGTCAATAACCAAAATTGTCGCATTCGGGAGGCTGAGAATCCACATTTCTCAGCCGAGAAGTCTGTTCATCCCTAACGGGTGTACCATGTCCAGTCACTAAATAATAGGTGTCATTTTCCTTGATTGAATGATAACTACCGAACAATATGTGAAGGTTCTGAAAGATGATTTCATCCCCGTTTTCCAAAAAGACCCTATTTTCGACACGATGTGGTTCATGCAAGACGGAGCTCGACCCCAACAAATCTGGAGAGTGATGTCCTGGAGGAGCGCTTTGGGGACCGTATTCTGGGTCTGAGGTATTAGGAGGCCACTGGCGTGGGCCTCGATTGGCCGCCATATTCCCGGAATCTGAAAACATACGACTCCTTTTTCTGGGGCTATATTAGGTGTACAGCAATAACCCCAAAACCATTGCTGAGCTGAAAACAGGAGGTTGGCGACAGCATCGATGTCCCGACACTTCAGTGGGTAATGCAGAATTTCGCTATTCATTGGCGCCACGTCACCGCTAATGATTGCAGGCACATAGAACAGCTGACAACCTAAATCTGATTATCAGGGAGAAATACAGGGATACATGTTAGAATTTACTACGAGACAGAATAAAAAATTCTGGATTAGTGTATGGTTGAAGATGTGATTATTAAAATCAAATAGATGAGAGCAGGTCACGAAGTCAGTGGAATAGATGGTATTTTGGGAAAAACAAGACTTCTGTCCTTAGGCAGGAGCTGTGATTTATTTATTAGAAAATTTTAGGCACAATAACATTTTCAAATAACCAGTCTCGAAATTATCGCTCCACGCCACCTCGAGTCATTTGCAGTTTTGCAGTGTTACAGCAGTGAGATTGATACAGCAGTCGTAGAATCGGATTGTCACATACAAGTGGCCTGAGCTCCCAGTTGGTGCACATCGACAGCGCAGAAAGATAAGTATATAGCATCTTTTCTGTGTTTACTTCGTAGATTCTTACTTAAATTGCGTGTGAGTTTCGTATAGGAGGTGTAAGTTCTAGTTTTAGTTACTGTAATCGGAAATTCAGGCAGATTGTAGCGCAGTCATTAGGCATTTGTACAGGTTAGTTCATACATTCTTTGCGTGTTTCCCTTGCGTTATCTAGGCACGGACTCGTGTTTCAGTAACTGTTGTTCAACATCGATTAGGATGGAAAGGGGCTGTGTTTGCTGTGTTCAGATGAGGACTGAGTTGGCGTCCCTTCGCTCACAGCTGCAGGCGGCGCTGACTTCGGTCGCGCAGCTTGAGGCTGTTGTGCTGTGGGGAGCCGGACTTGAGTATCACGGGGATGTCTACGTCGTCCCGTCTGTGCCCACATCGGTCTGCCGCTGTGGTTGCTCCAGTTGCTGCCCACAGTGGGTCTGAGCCCTCGCCTGTGGTTGATTGGGAGGTCGCTCCAAGGAGTGGCAGGCACCGAAAGACGTCCCCGGAGGCTGATCAGAAAGCCTCCCCGGTGCGTCTGACAAACAGGTTTCAGGTACTGTCTCTGGCTGGGCCACATGCAGCTGCCTGCCCTGTTTCAGAGGATGATTCTCAGCCTTCAAGGTCCAGGCAGACGCAGAGGGTGGGCTTATTGGTAGTTGGGAGCGTAATGGGGCCCCTTAGGGTAATGGCGGCTAAGGAGGGGAAGAAATCCAGTGTGCACTCCGTGTGCATTCCAGGTGGAGTCGTTCCTGATGTGGAAAGGTCCTTCCGGATGCGATAAGGGGCACAGGGTGCAGCCAGCTGCAGGTGGTGGCACATGTCGGCACTAATGACGTGTGTCGCTTTGGATCTGAGGAAATTCTCTTTGGATTCCAGCGGCTATCTGATTTGGTGAAGGCTGCCGGTCTTGCTCACGAGATGAAGGCAGAGCTCACCATCTGCAGCATCGTTGACAGAACCGGCTGCGGACCTTTGGTGCAGAGCCAGGTGGAGGGTCCGAATCAGAGCCTCAGACGGTTTTGCGAGCGTGTTGGCAGCAGATTCCCTGACTTGCGCCATAGGGTGGTGGGGTTTCGGGTTCCACTGAATAGGTCAGGAGTTCACTACACACAGCTGTCGGCTACACGGGTAGCGGAGTCTGTGTGGCATAGACTGGGCGGTTTTTTAGGTTAGAAGGCCTCGGCAAAGTACAGGGTGGGCTGCAATCTCAAAGAGTGCATGGCAAATACAGGACGTGCTTGGATCAAGGAACAGTGGGAATTGTGGTTGTAAACTGTTGTAGTTGTGCTGGGAAAGTCCCTGAGCTTCAAGCGCTAATAGCACAGAAGCTGAAATCGTTATAGGTACAGAAAGCAGGCTAAAGCCTGAAATAAGTTCTGCAGAAATTTTTACGAAGTCTCAGACGGTGTTCAGGAAAGATAGATTAGGCAGAATTGGTGGTGGAGTGTTTGTGTCTGTCAGTTTTGGTTTATCTTGTAGTAAAGTCGAAGTAGATACTCCGTGCGAATTGGTATGGGTGGAGGTTATACTTAACGGCATAACTTAGTTAATAATTGGCTCCTTCTACCGACCCCCAGACTCCGATGATATAGTTGCTGAACAGTTCAGAGAACATTTGAGTCTCGTAACAAATAAATACCCCACTCATACGGTTATAGTTGATGGGGACTTCAACCTTCCCTCGATATGTTGGCAAAAATACTTGTTCAAAACCGGTGGTAGGCAGAAAACATCTTCCGAGATTGTCCTAAATGCTTTCTCCGAAAATTACTTCGAGCAGTTAGTCCACGAACCCACGCGAATTGTAAATGGTTGCGAAAACACACTTGACCTCTTAGCTACAAACAATCCAGAGCTAATAGAGAACATCATGACTGATACAGGGATTAGTGATCACAAGGTCGTTGTAGCTAGGCTCAATATCGTTTCTTCCAAATCCACCAGAAATAAACGCAAAATAATTTTATTTAAAAAAGCGGATAAAGTGTCACTAGAAGCCTTCCTAAGAGACAATCTCCATTCCATGGAACTGATCCCCAATGGTACACAAGACAGGTCCGAACGCTGTTGTGGAGGCAACGGAAAAAGCATGCGAAGTTCAGAAGGACGTGAAATCCCGAAGATTGGCTAAAATTTACAGACGCGCGAAATTTGGCACGGACTTCAATGTGAGATGCCTTCAATAGGTTCCACAACGAAACATTGTCTCGAAATTTGGTAAAAAATCCTAAGAAATTCTGGTCGTATGTAATGTACACAAGCGGCAAGACTCAGTCAATACCTTTGCTGCGCAGTTCCGATGGTACTCTTACCGACGACTGTGCCGCTAAAGCGGACTTATCGAACGCAGTTTTCCGAAATTCCTTCACCAGGGAAGACGAATGGAATATTCCAGAATTTAAAACACGAACAGCTGCTAGCATGAGTTTCTTAGAAGTAGATACCTTATGGGTTGCGAAGCAACTCAAATCGCTTGATATGGGCAAGTCTTCAGGTCCAGATTGTATACCGATTAGATTCCTTTCAGATTACGCTGATACAATAGCTCCCTGCTTAGCAATCATATACAACCGCTAGCTCACCGATAGATCTGTACCTACAGATTGGAAAATTGCGCAGGTCGCACCAGTGTTTAAGAACGGTAGTAGGAGTAATCCATCGAACTACAGACCTATATGATTGACGTCGGTTTGCAGTAGGGTTTTGGAGCATATACTGTATTCAAACATTATGAATCACCTCGATGGGAACGATCTATTGATACGTAATCAGCATGGTTTCAGAAAACATCGTTCTTGTGCAACGCAGCTAGCTCTTTATTCGCACGAAGTGATGGCCGCTATCGACAGGGGATCTCAAGTTGATCCCGTATTTCTAGATTTCCGGAAAGCTTTTGACACCGTTCCTCACAAGCGACTTCTAATCAAGCTACGGGCCTATGGGATATCGTCTCAGTTGTGCGACTGGATTCGTGATTTCCTGTCAGGAAGATCGCAGTTGGTAGTAATAGACGGCAAATCATCGAGTAAAACTGAAGTGATATCAGGTGTTCCTCAGGGAAGCGTCCTGGGACCTCTGCTGTTCCTGATCTATATAAATGACCCTGGTGACAATCTGAGCAGTTATCTTAGGTTGTTCGGAGATTATGCTGTGATTTACCGTCTAGTAAGGTCATCCGAAGACCAGTATCAGTTGCAAAGCGATTTAGAAAAGATTGCTGTATGGTGTGGCAGGTGTCAGTTGACGCTAAATAACGAAAAGTGTGACGTGATCCACATGAGTTCCAAAAGAAATCCCTTGGAATTCGATTACTCGATAAATAGTACAATTCTCAAGGCTATCAATTCAACTAAGTACCTGGGTGTTAAAATTACGAACAACTTCAGTTGGAAGGACCACATGGATAATATTGTGGGGAAGGCGAGCCAAAGGTGGCGTTTCATTGGCAGGACACTTAGAAGATGCAACAAGTCCACTAAAGAGACAGCTTACACCACACGCGTTCGTCCTCTGTTAGAATATTGCTGCGCGGTGTAGGATCCTTACCAGGTGGGATTGACGGAGGACATCGAAAGGGTGCAAAAAAAGGGCAGCTCGTTTCGTATTATCACGTGATAGGGGAGAGAGTGTGTCAGATATGATACGCGAGTTGGGATGGAAGTCGTTAAAGCAAAGACGTTTTTCGTCGCGGCGAGATCTATTTACGAAATTTCACTCACCAACCTTCTCTTCCGAATGCGAAAATATTTTGTTGAGCCAAACCTACATAGGTAGGAATGAACATCAAAATAAAATAAGAGAAATCAGATCTCGAACAGAAAGGTTTAGGTGTTCATTTTTCCCGTGCGGTGTTCGGGAGTGGAATGGTAGGGAGATAGTATGATTGTGGTTCGATGAACCCTCTGCCAAGCACTTAAATGTGAATTGCAGAGTAATCATGTAGATGTAGATGTAGACAGCACTTAATGTGAACAACGTGCCAGAACTCGGGATTATTAGGTGGCGTGGCCCACTGAGCGAGAGCAACATCTGTATGAAAGATTGGTGATTATTTATTTAAGCATGAGATAACCGCTTAACTGCACTATTCGCTGTTTATAGTTCATGATAAAGGTTTTCGAGGAATTGAGGTTGATCGCGTCGCCTAGGACAAGCTAGTTATGGGAGGAGCTCGGAATTAGGCAAGACGTAGAAGTAAATGGGCTGTGGCTTTAGCAAGGAATCATCCTAGCCCGAGGCTCAAATTATTTGGGGAATGCAGAGACAATACTGATCTATAAGATTGTATTGACAAGCGGATATAACATTAGCCATTCTCTTGAAAGAGCATACTGGTCCCTTTGTGTCAGTTACAGGGCACATAACGGTACTCCACGGTTTCGTAAGCAATGACAGTGAAGTTGCATTTACCACCGTAGTAAGACAGGTCGCTCCGTTACAGAATAGCAGAAACGAAATAGCATGCCCGTTCGCCTGACAGTACCGAGAATCACTTTGCCAGTTTTGTTGCTCTTCTAGTGCGGACTATTGTACCACTGATGTGCTGCACTTGTAAGAAAATTGGTCGTATAAGAAAGATCATAACAGGCAAGATCCAAAGAATGGTGAATCACATCTTGCAAATTTGTTTCTATTTCGGCTGCTGTTAGGGAATACAGGTCCTTCAAATGAATTTCCGAGCAAACCCTTTGAAGGGTCTGAACGTCTGGGGAAGGCTACCTTCCAAAACCTTCCATTTATGACAGTGGCACATAAAGATGCACTTCTTTAATCAGCTAAACAACACAGAAGCTTGACTGTAGATAAATGGAGGCGTTTAGTGTGGACCGACGCTTCGCGATTTTGCATTTGTTTGAATGTTACAGGCCAACGGGTGGACGGACGCTAAGCTTGCAATATGTGGAGGATGTAGAACAGGGTGGTGGTGGTTCTGTCTCTTTTGAGGGTATTTTTCGTACCATGATTTGGGCTCACTCATTCTGGTCAGCGTGGATATGAACCAGCCTGGTTATTTCAACGTTTTCGGTGCCCAAGTTTGCGAAACTCTTCTACATATTCGTGATAAAAACTCTGTGAACACTCCTCTCTTCCAAGAAGACAACAGAGCTCCTGGTTTGGCATTTCGCACCTCAGCTTACTCACTGAGTCAGTCGAGCCTAATTCGCTAGAAATTTTCTGTGATTCTTTAGATGAGCGACGGAACGTAGCAGTTAACATCCCCGCAATTTTGTAACGTCAGTGAGTGGCTTCAGCTAAATATAGCATATCTGAAGAGGCTATTGGATAAGCGCCGGTCCTCCCCTGGCCTGCCTCTTCTCAACGGTATTGGCGAGATGTCTCCTGCCAGTGACAGATCTTTTGCTTCGTGTCATTATTTAAACACCACAGTTCCGAGTTCTACAGACAAGAATATGCACAACTAAATCCATCCTTTTGAAGATGTTGTGGAATGATGCTTTCATTCCACGTTGAAGCATTGGTTAGAAGGATAGAAAAATGTGTCAAGCCATAGTGCCACAAAAATAGAAAATCAAAGACGTGTCCCCGTTTATTTACTTTATTTAATCGTGTCAGAAGTATCGTACATAAAATCTGAATGATTAACACATACATATAAAGTATATAACAAATACAAAAAGAGTATAAAAGTATACAGATATACAGGGTGTTACAAAAAGGTACGGCCAAAATTTCAGGAAACATTCCTCACACACAAAGAAAGGAAATATGTTATGTGGACATATGTCCGGAAACGCTTACTTTCCATGTTAGAGCTCATTTTATTATTTCTCTTCAAATCACAATCATGGAATGGAAACACACAGCAACAGAACGTACCAGCGTGACTACAAACACTTTGTTACAGGATATGTTCAAAATGTCCTCCGTTAGCGAGGATTCATGCATCCACCCTCCGTCGCGTGGAATCCCTGATGCGCTGATGCAGCCCTGGAGAATGGCGTATTGTCTCACAGCCGTCCACAATACGAGCACGAAGAAAAAATGGCTCTGAGCACTATGGGACTCAACTGCTGAGGTCATTAGTCCCCTAGAACCCTAGAACTTAGAACTAGTTAAACCTAACTAACCTAAGGACATCACAAACATCCATGCCCGAGGCAGGATTCGAACCTGCGACCGTAGCGGTCTTGCGGTTCCAGACTGCAGCGCCTTTAACCGCACGGCCACTTCGGCCGGCCGAGCACGAAGAGTCTCTACATTTGGTACCGGGGTTGCGTAGACAAGAGCTTTCTTAATGCCCCCATAAATGAAAGTCAAGAGGGTTGAGGTCAGGAGAGCGTAGAGGCCATGGAATTGGTCCGCCTCTACCAATCCATCGGTCACCGAATCTGTTGTTGAGAAGCGTACGAACACTTCAACCGAAATGTGCAGGCGCTCCATCGTGCATGAACCACATGTTGTGTCGTACTTGTAAAGGCACATCTTCTAGCGGCACAGGTAGAGTATCCCGTATGAAATCATGATAGCGTGCTCCATTGAGCGTAGGTGGAAGAACATGGGGCCTAATCAAGACATCACAAACAATGCCTGCCCAAACGTTCACAGAAAATCTGTGTTGATGACGTGATTGCACAATTGCGTGCGTATTCTCGTCAGCCCACACATGTTGATTGTGAAAATTTACAATTTGATCACGTTGGAATGAAGCCTCATCCGTAGAGAGAACATTTGCACTGAAATGAGGATTGACACGTTGTTGGATCAACCATTCGCAGAAGTGTACTCGCGGAGGCCAATCAGCTGCTGACAGTGCCTGCACACGCTGTACATGGTACGGAAACAACTGGTTCTCCCGCAGCACTCTCCATACAGCGACGTGGTCAACGTTACCTTGTACAGCAGCAACTTCTCTTACGCTGACATTGGGGTTATCGTAAACTGCACGAAGAATTGCCTCGTCCATTGCAGGTGTCCTCCTCGTTCTAGGTCTTCCCCAGTGGCGAGTCATAGGCTGGGATGTTCCGTGCTCCCTAAGACGCCGATCAATTGCTTCGAACGTCTTCCTGTCGGGACACCTTACTTCTGGAAATGTGTCTCTATACAAACGTACCGCGCCACGGCTATTGCCCCTTGCTTATCCATACATTAAATGGGCATCTGCCAACTCCGAATTTGTAAACATTGCACTGACTGCAAAATCACGTTCGTGATGAACACTAACCTGTTGATGCTACGTAATGATGTGCTTGATGCTAGTACTGTAGAGCAATGAGTCACATGTCAACACAAGCACCGAAGTCAACATTACCTTCCTTCAATTGGGCCAACTGGCGGTGAATCGAGGAAGTACAGTACATACTGACGAAACTAAAATGAGCTCTAACATGGAAATTAAGCGTTTCCGGACACATGTCCACATAACATATTTTCTTTATTTGTGTGTGGGGAATGTTTCCCGAAAGTTTGGCCGCACCTTTTTGTAACACCCTGTATAAGCAGGGTCAAGTAATTTTTATTTTATTTTATGAAGTCTTGGACCAGAACCTATCCACGTCCAGCGCTCATGGGGTGGCATTCATCAAATCCTTCATGGTGCAGGTGATTGGGAACAGCACACACTGCGTGAGGTGGATGGTGGTTTGAGTGTGTCCACAGTCACACAGCGCCGGTTCATTTGAGAGGCCCCATTTGCGCATATTCTCTTTGGATCGTGGGACACCAGAGCGCAGCCTATTAAGAGATATCCATGTTGTCCATCCTTCCATATGGCCGGGAGGGAGTTCTTCGTTTGGGACTAACCATTCCCCAAGGTCTGCGTTTTCTTCTTGCCACGTTGCCAGCCTCACGTGCTGCGGTGTCCCGACGATGTTTTCTGCTGTGTGCAGGAAGCTTTTCTAGATTTTAGTCGACGGCGGGCTGGCTGGTGTCTTTACAGCGGGTGGGCAGGTGAGGTCAACGCCTTTGTGTTTTCCTTCCTGGCCGCTACTTTCCTTCTAATATCTGGTGGGGCAGTACAATTTATCAGTCGGGGTTGTTCTCAGACAGCCTGTGATGATGCGGCAGGATTCATTAAGCGGTATGTCCACTTGCTTGGCGTGGCTTGAATTGTACCACACTCGGTACACGTACTCCGCTGTTGAATAGCACAAAGCAAAAGTTGTGGTTCTTATTATTCCAGGCTGTGCCTCCCATGTAGTGCCCGTTAGTTTGCGCACAATGTTGTTTCTCGCGGCTACTTTGCGTTTAGTGTTCATGCAGTGCTTTTTATAGGTTAGTGCTCTATCCGAGGTGACGCCTAAGTATTTTGGTGTTTCGCAATGTTCCCGGGGCACTCCTTCCCAGTTAAGTTGTAGTCTTCTTGCAGATTGTCTGTTCTTTAGGTGGAAGGCGCAGGTTTGGCTTTTCCCTGGGTTGGGTTTCAGATGGTTCCCCTTATAGTAGGTGGCAAGCTGTTCGAGGGCTCCTGACAGATTCTGTTCAACAGTTTCAAAGCTGTCTGCTTGAGCAGTAATGGCGCAATCATCTGCATATATGAAGCTTTCGGTGCCTTGGGGGAGGGGCTGGTCATTAGTATATATATATATATATTAAGAAGTGTTGAGACCAGTACGCTTCCTTGGGGGAGGCCATTTTTCTGTATCCCCCACCAGCTTCTCTGTCCCTGAAAATCCACGAAGAATATTCGATTCTGGAGTAGGTTTCCAATCAGTAAGGTTAGTCTGTAGTCCCTACTCATTGCGTATATTTTCCCCAGGAGCAGTCGGTGGTTGACTGTGTCGTAGGCTGCTGATCGGTCTAGGAAGACAGCCATGGTCATCTTCCTGTTCTCGAAACCATCCTCTACGTGTTGCGTTAATTTTAGCACCTGTGACTTGCAGCATTTGCCCTGCCTGAAGCCTGCTTGTTGTGGGATCAGGAGGGGCTCGATGGCGTCCGTGATTCTGTGGAGTACCATCCTTTCCAAAACCTTGTACATATGGCATAGCAGAGAGATCGGCTTGTAGTTTTGGGGATTGTCACGTTCTTTGCCTGGTTTTAGGATGGCAATGACTCGCGATTTTCTCCTGATTTTTGGAATTTTGGAGGATGTCTTGCAGTTGTTCATCATATCGACTAGCCATTTCCTTGTTACAGGTTCAAAATGCTTTGTCTGCTTGACGCATATATCATCAAGGCCGGCTGCTCTCCGCATTTTGCACTTACTGATCGCCTTCTCCAGTTCCGCCAAGGTAAATAACTTGGATAGTTCTTCGGTCTCCTGAGGGGGGTTTCGTTCTATGCCCCTCTTTATTGTCTTTACTTTGTCGTATCTTGGTGGTTTCCCATTTGTGAGAAGCTGGTGTGCAATTTGGTCTGCTGTGACGTTCGCGTGTAGATTAGGTTTGGTGGGGTCATTGGCTAGGCGTTTTATGAGTTTCCAGGCCTTTTGACTATCTCTGCCAAAATTAGTTTCCTCCATCAGTTTGGTACATTGCTCCCTTCTCACTTCTGATATCCGGGAGGTAATAACTCTTCCTTTGTTGAGGGTTTCTTCACTGAAGGGGTTTCTTTCGGAGAGCATTTGATACTCTTCCAGTAGGGCTCCTGTTTCCTGGGTGAGTCCTGGTGTCTAACTTGTTCTGCATCCCCTTGGAATAGACGCTCGGGAGCAGATTTTGACGGTGTCCACGAAGCTGTCATAGTTCTCTGGATATGGGCTATATGTCTGGACTCTCTCCTCTAGTATTCTGGTGTATTTGGGCCAGTCTGCCTTCCTCAAATTATATCTCCTTCTGAACTTTACTCTTCGTGGTATAACTATTTGCAACATTTGGCACATTATTGGGCGATGTTGTGTCTTTGGGATGGGGGCGCAGATGGACTTAAAGCACTGTTGTGCTATTTCTTCGCCGACGAATAGGAGATCCGGGTTGCATCCGCGGCGCCACCTGCCGCTGTTGAAAGATGTGAGAAGTTTGCTGTCGTGGATAAGTGCCAGGTGGTTTGACTCGGCCCACGCCAGAACGGCTTCACCGTTTTCGTCTTCTTGTGCATATCTCCATACGCGACTATGGCTGTTGAAATCGCCGATGATGAAAGCCGTTTTCTGTTTACCGATTTTTATTGCTGGTTCAAAGTGGATGTCTACAGTTGGGGGCTTATACAGTGAGGTCACCGTGTATTCGCCAAATTCCACCGTGATAATCTCGATATCTCTCTCCTCAGTGTGATCCGCCATCCTCACTTGGAGGTCCGGTTTGGTGAACACGGCACTCCCGTATTGCGCGTGCGGTCTTTCTGCTACTAGTTTCATCCCTGGAACCTTGGGGCGTCGGTGTTGGATGTCCCTATGCGTTTCTTGCACGCAGAGTACGTCACATTTGGTTTTTTGACATAGCTCGCTCAGCAAATGTTCTTTGCGAGACTAAAGTCCTTCTATGTTCATAGAGATGATCGTCAAAGCCGGTTCTGATAAGAACCTATCTGGTTTTTCTCGAGACATTATGTCGCTCTACTGTGATGCTTCTGGTGTATGAGAATCTGCCGGCTTAGAGCCGTTGCCCAGGGAACGCCTGAATGTGTTATTAATGACACATCCTTCGCGGAGGCTTCTCTCTTGTTCCCGTCATATTAGGTGACACGTTTATTTTAGGTACAGACAGATCAAGTCGTAAATTCTCCAATTCACCGGTGATTGTCATAAAACTGTTTATACTGCAATGTCTCGCGTTACCTGTAAAATTGTTTGCGTAAGGAAATATTTTTCCAAATCAACGTAATAGATATTTCTTCTTTCCAAACAATATTCAGACATTAGCAGAGATGTGACTGATTAGCACTAGTGAATAATTATTTCTCTGCCGATCTAGATTATGGTGCTTTGCCTGTAGCGACAGGACAATTGGCTAAAGACCTTTGTCATTGTGTCAAGCCGGTCTGTTTTGTGATCTTAAATCCTTAATTTCTGCTCCAGCTCAGTATGTAATAGCACCAATAGCTTTCCGTAATAGTAGTAAGTCACAGTCTTTTATCAATAGTCCATCATGAATCGACTCTGCGATCGTCAGATCTTGTGGTAATTACGTTACACCAAAACAGAACTTGTTTTCGGTGTGCTTCCAGCTACGTCAATCTACATTGAGCAACACAACTGAAGGATCATTTTTTCGAAATCCTACTCCGTCCCAGGTTTGAAATTTGCTCAAAGGTGCCCAAAATCTACTTCTGTAATAGTGCAGAGCCGTGAGCCCCTACGGCGTTATGATACTTCAAGCAGCAAGCGAAGAAAAGATCAGAGCTCAGAAGTTCATCTGAACTGTAAGGAGGGTTGATCATGTCACATTGGCATCAAATGTGATCACAATTACGTCCGACGTAGCACGGACATGTCACACGACGGGAAGGTTGTCACGTCCCCTCTTACCCACATTTCGCCCTTTCTTCTGACGCTTCTGCGATGGAGGTCAGATCCGCGATTCCCAGCGCTCAAATCACCATTTTCTTACGGGTAGCTTCCCTATGGGTGGTCGGGGAAAACGAGGAAAACGCAGTCGCTCAGAACCGAGACAAGACGGTGACACAAAGGGTGTCACTGAAACCATGTCTTACTTTGGGGCGTTGATTCGGACACATTTCTAGGTCGAAAACGAAAGTTTTCAGTGCGATGAGCAGTACGATGACGTTCCTGACAATACACGGCACTGCAGACAGTGTCGGATGATTCAACGCTTCTCTGAGGATATCGTTGGCGAGCAATCCGACTGTAAATGGTGGAGCCTGAGGTGGGTGCAGTGCATTACATAAGCGGTCGCATTTGAATAAAGAGACGTAAACACAAGGCTGAAGATGTTACAGCCGGCGGAAGTGGCCGAGATGTTCTAGGCGCTACAGTCAGGAACCGCGGACCGCTACGGTCGCAGGTTCGAATCCTGCTTCGGGCATGGATGTGTGTGATGTCCTTAGGTTAGTTAGGTTTAAGTAGTTCTAAGTTCTAGGGGTCTGATGACCAAAGAAGTTAAGTCCCATAGTGCTCAGAGCCATTTATCTTAAAAAATATTACCATTAATTCTTATTTACTGGCCAATCGTTGCTTCACTCTCCAACCGAAACAGGAGATGAATATACGAAAGTTCTCTCACCTAATGTACCCACCGTCAACGAATTGGAAACCGAAACAGTTCCTTAAGATACTAGCACAAAAGCGCTCATTTGATTTGTTTGTTCAGCACATCGACACCTTTAACGAACTTAGAGCCTCAGTGTGTCATCAGGGTAACATTAATTATAAGCACAGTTCCTTCAGAAGCAATCCGAGGCAGAGCTGCCAAACGTAGTTGATAGGCAATGCTCAAACGGAAACGTCTAATTCATTTCATCTATAGAATATAATTAACATCCCGCAGCTCAGTTTCTATGTGGGCTCTAGTGTAAACATTTTCGCACTGTGGGAAATTCTCCTTTAACTACATCTATGAAGGCATAGCCAGCCGCTCATTGCATTTCTTTTGCAATTTTAACAAGTGCGTTTAGTACGTCATGCTCACCAACAGTCTCACGACTTCAAAAAGTTTCTCATTTCCGAAAAAGGTGGTCAGTAGATCCCGTAGCGTCGCGGTCAAAGATGAAATATGTGTTTTCAGATTCCATGCTCCGAGTCAGAGAAAATGCTAGTCAGGTGTTGGGAGACAAAATTATCTCCCACCTGACAACAAGCGATGAATCTTATAACTTCAACATGAAACAAGCTTATGAATCGGTCATTGATAATTTTTGGTGACTCTTGTTGCCGATAACTTCAACTGACATTAAAATTGTCGTCAAATACTCCCATACGTAGCACAGTTTGGGTGTATGTTCTTTGGGGAGAGAAAACACTTCTGTAAAAATGTTTGCTTTCCACTGATTTTCCTTAAAAAAACACTTTTGGCATGTTGATGCAGGGAGTATTATATTTACCATCAATATCAGCATGAAATTCTGTTCTTTCCTACCTGTCTGCCGACAGGCTGGTAACGTCTGTTACTGGATACACCAAAAAAGGTTCAGCGGTAGAGTTTATTTTACATTGTTTATTCTGCAAATGTGGCTGAAGCTAGCTGCTCGTTCATAAATTAATTTCGGTGCGCTCCCAGTCTCCCACTCAAAAACACCGGCCCATGCGCAATAACCCGTGTCATTCACCACAGATCCAGTTTGGCTAATTTCTGTATTTGATCAGAATGTGCAGTTGCAATTTTGGTCGCAGTGCTTCAATGTATACGTGATATAACCTAGATAACTACACGTTTACAATATAACTTAATATGAAGTCACACCTTTTTAGGACAGGACAATCGTCTACAGATGATTCAATATGGTAGGAAAAGGGATGCTTCATGTTAAACTGCTGAACGAGCGTCAGCTGTATAATGAGTAAATGAATATATAATCAGTTGATTTCCTGAGTGAGATCGTAGTAGAAGAGATTGTTAATACTCTACTGCTTACCAAACAGCTTTCACGCCAGATCATTACCGGTCATTGAAAGGTGTATTACATCATCGTAAAATGAAGTGTCAAGTAACTCTAATATGAATATCTTCATCATTTCTTGACTTGCACTATTGCCTGTGCACAATAGATCATATTGAATGTAGGAAAAAATGTACTAAATTGTAAAATAACCTGAAGGTGAATGATTCATATTCTAGTGTATAGTTAGTTCACTGTAACTGCACAAACTTATAGTGAATTTTAGATATAAGTACCCATCTATTTCGCATTGGCTGAATGCACTGTACATCAGCAGTTATGAATTAAACAAGTCTTCTGTCACTGTTTATTTGTTTCCACAACGCGTTTCAAAGGTTTAAACCTCAATCATCAGGTGGACTTACGTGTATGATGGCATGTGTATCTTATGTTACGACTTTGGGGTAACCTGTGGCACTGCCTAATACAGAAAAAAATCGCTTTTTTAGAACATGCCTCTCTGTAGGTCTCTGACTAGGGTTGAAATGGCTCTAAGTACTATGGGACTTAACATCTAAGGTCATCAGTCCCATAGACTTAGAACTACGAAAATCTAACTAACCTAAGGACATCACACACATAACATCCCCGAGGCAGGATTCGAACCTGCGACGGTTGCAGCAGCGCAGCTCCGAACTGAAGCCCCTAGAACCGCTCGGCCACAGGCCGGCTCTGACTAAGGACTGAATGTAAATGTAAATGTAAAACAGAATAACTTCAGTGCTCACAAGGTCCTTCCCAGTCGTAATATATCATATATATAAAAATAAGCTCAGAGGACATATAGCAAAGCAGAAACATTAGATCAAAGTGCAGATAATATGTAGCAAAACAAAAGCACTATTCTGAAGCAAGTCTTAGAGCATTGTGAAGATCTTTGGTTGTGCAGATGAATAGACGTATTACTGTGAATATTTCCGGTGGTATAGAAACCCTTATCTGTCAAGTTTATATAGCTTATACTTTGTACCCATATATGTAATCAGGTGACAAGCTGAAAGAAGTGTAATAATTATGTTGCCAGCAACCCTAAAGTAGTACACAAAAGACACACGCCTTAATGCACATAAGGCCACATTGAGATGAAATCTACTAAACGCGTTGTAGAAACAAATAAACACTAACTTTTAACAGCAAACTTGTTCCATTCGCTATCGATGACTGTCACGGTAAAGCCTAACCTAAAATTTTTGCATTAGCAGTAAATTCTGATAAATAACACACAGAGCTAAAATCTACATAGAAAATACCACTATGACAACAAGAGCCAACACAACAGAATTTTTCTATGATTTTGCTGTAAGTGACTTAATAGCGGGTTCCACAAAAATTTGATCCTCGTGGAATCTAGATTTCTGGTGCTTATTCCATTGCCTAGTGCAGCATATTCAAAAGCAAATATGGTAACATAGTAGAGGAACAAATAAAGCAGAGGTAAAGGCTACGTTCTATTGGTTGTATCAAAAGAAATGTTACAGGTCGTGGTTGACGATCAATTGGTACCTTGTGAGTATAGTGCGCTGGTATTCTCATGTTCGAAAATGTTTCCTTTGCGTGCTTAGCGTCTCTGAAAGGTGGTGGACGAGATAGGCGGTTTGGACAACACAAGCTAGGAAAGAAGTAAAGGAGACTATCAGTAAACAGTAGCGTTATTCACTTACAGAATGTGTGACTACGACCGCCACGAACTGCATAAATTTTGTTTGTCGCCTGATGTATTGCCGAGCCATTGTAAAGAGTCCCGGCATATCACTCCGGCCGCTGCTTGTATTCGTGCTACAAGATCTTGTGGTGTCTCATGCACCACGATTTTCATGTACCCCAGAAACAAAACTCCAGTGGAGTCAGGTTTAGTGAGCAAGTAGGCCAGGCTCTTGGACCTGTACGTCCAGTCCATCCATTGATGAAGGTGTCATTCAAGTAGCCACGTACCAGATTCCAGAATGAGATTTTCACTCTGCAGTGGACTGTGCGCTGATATGAAACTTCCTGGCACATTAAAACTGAGTGACAGACCGAGACTCGAACTCGGGAACTTTGCCTTTCGCGGGAAAGTGCTCTACCGCCTTAGCTACCCAAGCTCGCATCATGCTCCGTCCTCACAGCTTCTATTGAGGCAAAGTTCCCGAGTTCGAGTCTCGGTCTAGTACACAGTTTTAATCCGCCAAGAAGTTTCACGTACCGAATTGTATAACCATGCTAGTGCGCTGCCGTGTGGTCTTCCTACGACTTTAATTCGGATTGCCTTTTTTACTCCTTTCCTAGTTGGTGTGGCCGAAACTGCCCGTGTACTCTTCCACATTTCAGAGACGCAAGCACGTAAACGAAGCGTTTCCTAATATAAGTTTATAAGCGCTATAAGATCACATCGTGCCCATTTATGGGCCTCCACGCCTTGTACCATACCTTTTGATACGCCCAGTATAAAATCAACAGCATTTTCATAGTTCACACCACATGGTTAAAACGGGAAGATCATTTGGTCTCAGCATAAAGGAGTAGCTTACAGAGATGGAAATTGTCAAAACTGACTCTGTATTCACATAACAGCTAGAAACAGTACACAAACAAATACCTGAGGGAAAGTACTTGTACTGATGCTACAGAGTACGGTACATTTACGGGGTAGAAATTCAGAGAATAGTAATAAAAAAGATGAAGTATTCTCTCTGATAGGTTGCAAACTACTAAACACACCTATTTTCGATGTTCAATTTCGGTACGAGAATAGAAATTAGAATAGCTATTTACCATGGTATTACCATTAGGTCTGTACGAATGTTAGTAATGTGTATAGCACAGTTGCAGTATTTGAAGTCCAAACTATCGAACACAGGTTTATTTTGTGCCATTAATTAATTCTGTTTCAGTATGAGATTAGAAATAACTGCAATTACCTCCGTTAGGTTGCTTTCAGCTGTGGGTATTGTTGTTGTTGTCGTTGTGGTCTTCAGTACAAAGACTGGTTTGATGCAACTCTCCATGCTATTTTAACCTGTGCAAATCTTTTCATCTCCGAGTAATTCCGCAACCTTCATCGTTCTGAATCTGCTTAATGTATTCATCTCTTGATTTCCCTCTACAATTTTTGCCTTCCATGCTATATCCTTCAGCTATAATGGTTTATTAGCGATACTTCATCCACTGTTGTAGTACTGAACGATGTAACACATTATTGACGAAATCCCGAGTGAACGGCCGGATGTGCAGAGTCATTAGACCCTGACATCCGGGCGTTCATCCGTAAGCTATTTCGCCTTGTATTAAGCTGGAAGAAGTTGAAGAATCTCACTTACATTATTGATTGTTGGATATGCCGTTTTGTGTTACTTCTTGGCTGCTTAATTTCTCTTGCTTAGTCTGAAGACATTGTTGGGAAAAAAATGCTCCACAGTTTCCTAGTGACTACAGATACACTCCGCAGCCTGCGTCTTTCCGACCTTTCACTCCTACTCTATGGCTGCACGTGCGTACTATCCACTCACAGGTCCATATAATCAGCAAATGTTACCTTAGCCTCATTTAGTATTCCGTTTGCTTGGCGTTGAGACGATTGCTAGCAGTCAGATCGATACATAGCTGCGCAGATTGCTCCTAGGTACCCAACAAGGAGATTCTGCGTGTTGTATTGGGGAACACAAAGGCCCTGTTACCGTTTTCTTATACTGATAACCTCAACGCTTGCAGCATTTGAATATGAAGGCACCATGGATGCTAAAATTTACCATTCAATTTTTGATCGCAGTATTTCATCCAACAGTATCATTACAAAACGTGACATTCGAAATGTCATTCTGCAAGGACTGTAAGGAATTTTTTGTTTGTTTCAAAAATATGTTCAAATGTGTGTGAGTTCGTAAGGGACCAAACTGTAGAGGTCATCAGTCGATAGACTTAACACACACACCCATGCTTGATGGAGGACTCGAACCTCCGGCGGAAGGGGCCTTCAAAAATATTCACCGGATTAGTTTCTGTCCTGTAGAAGTTTCAATAGTTAGTCTTTTTAACCAGGAGGCCCTTAGGCCATCTGCTGTAAATATTTGTGCTGTGTAGGCATTGGTATGATAATATCGAATCATGTCGGGCGAACACAAAGCAGGCTTTGTTTAATACTGATTACATCCCGTATATTACTGTACGCATTACAGGCCTAACCAACGACTAGGGTTTCTGGTTTCTTTCTGTTCCATTATAGTGTCACTTTTAGCGAAGTTCAGCCTGCTGCTCCTTTTCTTAACTATTCCATTCGTTATTAGCAAATAGCACACACTACTCTCATGGGTCTTGAATTTCCCTGTTTATTTTCTAACTCGTTTATATTACTGTAGCCACACGCTTAAACCATGATAGCGTAGATTGTACGCATGGTATTAGCAGTTTTGAAATCCACACATTTGTCTTAAGCAAGTCTCCAACACGTCATCAGGACGTACACTACTAACCCACTAACAGGGAGAACAGTGTCTGTGTTGACGCAGTTGTGTTGTCACCAACGGGAAGTCTTAGAGTAGGTACAGGCGTGTATGTTCTTTCTTCGACCATGCCTCATCTGCTCAAACATCTGCTTCCTGACATTTGAATTTGTAGTATCTTCCTTTAGTCCAGTCCTAAGTACACCGTCACGGAAGAACTGAGTGGTGAACTGAATTCCACGCATATGCCGATAAGCATGAATTACGCTGAGACTAACACATTAGAATATGGAACTATAAAGTTGGAAGTATGAGTAATGCAACATCTGTCATACTTTGGAACGTCATAAGAAACGTATGTTGCCACTCCAACCTACCTGCAAGATCTTCTTTTGGAGGCATCTTTTAAGGTTAGAATCACTGTGGCTGAAACAAGAAAATACAGTTCACGTCTGATATCAGTAGTCATTGACAGTGATTTATCAACCCTATTACATGTTTCAGTATCATTGTAAATCGTTACTTCCAGAAGCTGGATCGCAACAAGTATCACATAAAGCGTTAAATCTATAGTAAACGTTTCGATATTAGCCTTGAACATCATCATTTCGAAAATGCAATTTTTAGCACAGTATTAATCTCTGTGAGGGGACAGTTATATCAGTTATTACAATTTCATATCATATAGCTTATTAGTTGCACCTCTGCGATGGGAGTGTTTCAGCTGTAGCCTTTCTTCAGCATACTGCACGTGAACATATTTTGTGCGTGTGCAGGTTTTGTCTCTAGTTTTGTACATCGTGTTATATGGCTACATTCCTCGGTATGTCTGTGGAACATACTGGCACCAGTTAAACAAACGATCAGTGGGTCTGAGCAACTACTTCATGCGGGAAAACATAGTATTTGAGGCTGCCCTGACTAAAGGTCTCAGTTATGCTAAGATAGTATACCGAGAAGAGAAGAGAGAAGATTAAAAGAATTGTGTGGCCCACACTGTCAAAGAGTTCCCATTTGTTACAGTCATTAGATTGTTAGCGTGTAACTGTATCGCTATCCTCCCAGTCTTCTATTTCTGTACACTTGAATTACTTACACGTTATAACAATTCTGCAGTAATTAAAAGATTTTTGCAGCCCTTTCTACATCTACGTCTACATCTACATTTATACTCCGCTAGCCACCCAACGGTGTGTGGCGGAGGGCACTTTACGTGCCACTGTCATTACCTCCCTTTCCTGTTCCAGTCGCGTATGGTTCGCGGGAAGAACGACTGTCTGAAAGCCTCCGTGCGCGCTCTAATCTCTCTAATTTTACATTCGTGATCTCCTCGGGAGGTATAAGTAGGGGGAAGCAATATATTCGATACCTCATCCAGAAACGCACCCTCTCGAAACCTGGCGAGCAAGCTACACCGCGATGCAGAGCGCCTCTCTTGCGGAGTCTGCCACTGGAGTTTATTAAACATCTCCGTAACGCTATCACGGTTACCAAATAACCCTGTAACGAAACGCGCCGCTCTTCTTTGGATCTTCTCTATCTCCTCCGTCAGACCGATCTGGTACGGATCCCACACTGATGAGCAATACTCAAGTATAGGTCGAACGATTGTTTTGTAAGCCACCTCCTTTGTTGATGGACTACATTTTCTAAGCACTCTCCCAATGAATCTCAACCTGGTACCCGCCTTACCAACAACTAATTTTATATGATCATTCCACATCAAATCGTTCCGCACGCATACTCCCAGATATTTTAAAGAAGTAACTGCTACCAATGTTTGTTTCGCTATCATATAATCATACAATAAAGGATCCTTCTTTCTATGTATTCGCAATACATTACATTTGTCTATGTTAAGGGTCAGTTGCCACTCCCTGCACCAAGTGCCTATCCGCTGCAGATCTTCCTGCATTTCGCTACAATTTTCTAATGCTGCAACTTCTCTGTATACTACAGCATCATCCGCGAAAAGCCGCATGGAACTTCCGATACTATCTACTAGGTCATTTATGCATATTGTGAAAAGCAATGGTCCCATAACACTCCCCTGTGGCACGCCAGAGGTTACTTTAACGTCTATAGACGACTCTCCATTGATAACAACATGCTGTGTTCTGTTTGCTAAAAACTCTCCAATCCAGCCACACAGCTGGTCTGATATTCCGTAGGCTCTTACTTTGTTTATCAGGCGACAGTGCGGAACTGTATCGAAAGCCTTCCGGAAGTCAAGAAAAATAGCATCTACCTGGGAGCCTGTATCTAATATTTTCTGGGTCTCATGAACAAATAAAGCGAGTTGGGTCTCACACGATCGCTGTTTCCGGAATCCATGTTGATTCCTACATAGTAGATTCTGGGTTTCCAGAAATGACATGATACGCGAGCAGAAAACATGTTCTAAAATTCTACAAGAGATCGACGTCAGAGATATAGGTCTATAGTTTTGCGCATCTGCTCGACGACCCTTCTTGAAGACTGGGACTATCTGTGCTCTTTTCCAATCATTTGGAACCCTCCGTTCCTCTAGAGACTTGCGGTACACGGCTGTTAGAAGGGGGGCAAGTTCTTTCGCGTACTCTGTGTAGAATCGAATTGGTATCCCGTCAGGTCCAGTGGACTTTCCTCTATTGAGTGATTCCAGTTGCTTTTCTATTCCTTGGACACTTATTTCGATGTCAGCCATTTTGTCGTTTGTGCGAGGATTTAGAGAAGGAACTGGAGTGCGGTCTTCCTCTGTGAAACAGCTTTGGAAAAAGGTGTTTAGTATTTCAGCTTTACGCGTGTCATCCTCTGTTTCAATGCCATCATCATCCCTTAGTGTCTGGATATGCTGTTTCGAGCCACTTACTGATTCAACGTAAGACCAGAACTTCCTAGGATTTTCTGCAAGTCGGTACATAGAATTTTACTTTCGAATTCAATGAACGCTTCACGCATAGCCCTCCTTACGCTAACTTTGACATCGTTTAGCTTCTGTTTGTCTGAGAGGTTTTGGCTGCGTTTAAACTTGGAGTGGAGCCCTCTTTGCTTTCGCAGTAGTTTCCTAACTTTGTTGTTGTACCACAGTGGGTTTTTCCCGTCCCTCACAGTTTTACTCGGCACGTACCTGTCTAAAACGCATTTTACAATTGCCTTGAACTTTTTCCATAAACACTCAACATTGTCAGTGTCGGAACAGAAATTTTCGTTTTGATCTGTTAGGTAGTCTGAAATCTGCCTTCTATTACTCTTGCTAAACAGATAAACCTTCCTCCCTTTTTTTATATTCCTATTAACTTCCATATTCAGGGATGCTGCAACGGCCATATGATCACTGATTCCCTGTTCTGTACATACAGAGTCGAAAAGTTCGGGTCTGTTTGTTATCAGTAGGTCCAAGATGTCATCTCCACGAGTCGGTTCTCTGTTTAATTGCTCGAGGTAATTTTCGGATAGTGCACTCAGTATAATGTCACTCGATGCTCTGTCCCTACCACCCGTCCTAAACATCTGAGTGTCCCGGTCTATATCTGGTAAATTGAAATCTCCACCTAAGACTATAACATGCTGAGAAAATTTATGTGAAATGTATTCCAAATTTTCTCTCAGTTGTTCTGCCACTAATGCTGCTGAGTCGGGAGGTCGGTAAAAGGAGCCAATTATTAACCTAGTTCGGTTGTTTAGTGTAACCTCCACCCATAATAATTCACAGGAACTATCCACTTCTACTTCACTACAGGATAAACTACTACTAACAGCGACGAACACTCCACCACCGGTTGCATGCAATCTATCCTTTCTAAACACCGTCTGTACCTTTGTAAAAATTTCGGCAGAATTTATCTCTGGCTTAAGCCAGCTTTCTGTACCTATAACGATTTCAGCTTCGGTGCTTTCTATCAGCGCTTGAAGTTCCGGTACTTTACCAACGCAGCTTCGACAGTTGACAATTACAATACCGATTGCTGCTTGGTCCCCGCATGTCCTGACTTTGTCCCGCACCCGTTGAGGCTGCTGCCCTTTCTGTACTTGCCCAAGGCCATCTAACCTAAAAAACCGCCCAGCCCACGCCACACAACCCCTGCTACCCGTGTAGCCGCTTGTTGCGTGTAGTGAACTCCTGACCTATCCAGTGGAACCCGAAACCCCACCACCCTATGGCGCAAGTCGAGGAATCTGCAGCCCACAAGGTCGCAGAACCGTCTCAGCCTCTGATTCAGACCCTCCACTCGGCTCTGTACCAAAGGTCCGCAGACAGTCCTGTCGACGATGCTGCAGATGGTGAGCTCTGCTTTCATCCCGCTAGCGAGACTGGCAGTCTTCACCAAATCAGATAGCCGCCGGAAACCAGAGAGGATTTCCTCCGATCCATAGCGACACACATCATTGGTGCCGACATGAGTGACCACCTGCAGATGGGTGCACCCTGTACCCTTCATGGCATCTGGAAGGACCCTTTCCACATCTGGAATGACTCCCCCCGGTATACACACGGAGTGCACATTGGTTTTCTTCCCCTCTCTTGCTGCCATTTCCCTAAGGGGCCCCATTACGCGCCTGACGTTGGAGCTCCCAACTACCAGTAAGCCCACCCTCTGCAACTGCCCGGATCTTGCAGACTGAGGGGCAACCTCTGGAACAGGACAAGCAGCCATGTCAGGCCGAAGATCAGTATCAGCCTGAGACAGAGCCTGAAACCGGTTCGTCAGACAAACTGGAGAGGCTTTCCGTTCAGCCCTCCGGAATGTCTTTCGCCCCCTGCCACACCTTGAAACGACCTCCCACTCTACCACAGGTGAGGGATCAGCCTCAATGCGGGCAGTATCCCGGGCAACCACAGTCGTAGTCCGATCAGGGGATGCGTGGGACGAGCTGGCCGTCCCCGACAAACCCCCATCCGGACCCCCACAGTGATGCCCATTGGCAACAGCCTCAAGCTGTGTGACCGAAGCCAACACTGCCTGAAGCTGGGAGCGAAGGGATGCCAACTCAGCATACATCCGAACACAGCAGTTGCAGTCCCTATCCATGCTAAAAACTGTTTTGCAAAGAACGTCTGAACTAATCTACAGAGAGCGCAAACAAATAGACAAAATTTAAACGGTTATTAAAATACAAGATTGCCTAGTAAATGCAGTAATGCTGCTACTTGCGCACTGCAGACACTGCTCGGCGGCGGAAGGAGACTAAGCGAAATTACACTATTCAGGTACTAAAACGCGATGCTACACTCTCTAATACTATAATACGCCCGAAATTTATGAATTAAACAATGCAAGTACCAAAAACACGCAAAGAAATCAAGAATTAAACTATGTAACAAACGAGTGAGCTAGGAGTATACAACTTGCTGCTCAGCTGCTTATCCAACGGCGGCAGGGAGCACACTGACTGTGACCAACCGACACTGGCCGTTCAAAACAAAAACAGTAGACAAACGACTACGCGAATTTACACTATTCAGGTACTAAAACGCGATGCTACAACTCTCAAATACTATAATACGCCCGAAATTTATGAATTAAACAATGCAAGTACCAAAAACACGCAAAGAAATTAAGAATTAAACTATGTAACAAACGAGTGAGCTAGGAGTATACGACTTGCTGCTCAGCTGCTTATCCAACGGCGGCAGGGAGCACACTTTCATGACACGGTTTATCACGAATAAATCTGTTTTTTTTTCTTTTTTTTTTTTTTTTTTTTTTTTTTAAATAACTGTGATCACGTGCGGTACTAAGTTCCACAATTTTCATATAGTCACAAACTTAGTGATTATAAAGTGAAGGCAGAGGGCAAGGAGGGATTGATAACTACCATCTGTAATTATTTTTGTGATATTCCTAACATGAAACATACAAGACGCATAAAACGAGCTTTCTCACGTAGTGGCATGTTTCATTCTATGACTGTTTTTAAGCACATTATACATTATATACTTGTGTTTCATATTCTGCCAAAGTGTCACCTGTAACACAGACTCTCCTCACACAACGCTAAAAACAGCACTTCTGTTTCTTTTCGTTACTTGTTTGTTGATCCACATGCATGACTGTGGATTCGGAGTAAAAGTATAGAAAACATGCAATGTCTAAAGAGTTACGCAAAGTTGGAGTTGATCAGCATATGTTGGCTAGGTCGCCGATATTATCGCCTGCACATCACGACCACTAGAGTCGTTGATCAAACATTTCGATGAAAAACAAATTTGCATTTCCCCTTCGTTTGAAACTCAGTGACGACAAAAAAAAGCTTGTAATATTGTTTAGTAAGGCACGCAACAGAATGAAGCGTGGTATAAGATGGCATTTGTTATTTTGGTAGGTTCTTTCACCATATTCCAAACGCATATTTATTTATATGCAATACTTTCTGCATCTAAAACTCTTACCATTCGGTTACCAGCAGCTCCCAGTATCACCGTCACCAAAGTTAGGTCAACTAAAAAGCATCACAGTCATGCTTATTGCCGGAGCTTTGTCTATAATTCGATTTCTGTGTTATCTTTATATGCAAAACCTTTAGAATAGCGTCGATCAGTCTGTTACAAGTGAACGATCTGTGGAAACATATACCCAATGCCAACCGCGGAACTGAATGCTGCGTGGTGGCTATGTGGGCTTATGAAACGATAACGGAAGTATGCAAGCGGACCAAAGACAAATGAGGAGTAATTCTAGGGCGGTAAATGGGAAAATCTGATGATATAATTTACTTCTACAGATGGGAAGATAGTTATAGCTCGGGCCTAGAACAAGCACCTCGGAACCAGCGAAGCTGTTAGGCTGTCGGTGTGCTTCTATCGTGAGCACCTGCGGGAAGTCGTCGAAGGACAGTGAAACCGCGAGTAAACGGTACGGTGCTGGACGTCAATGCTTCATCACATAATTTGGAGGTCAGAGACTTACTCGCTCTGAACCTGATTAGGCGACCGTCTGTGGCAGTCCTGATGACATAGTGCTCAAGCAGGCGCAAGTGTTTCGGTGCACAGTGTTCAGCTCATTTTGTTGGACGAGGGGTTCTTCAGCAGACGAAACCGGCGTGATGTCATGTTAAAGAATGACGTCGAAACTTACGATCGCATTGCAGGTGGATGTTGCCGATCACCTGCGCCCCTTCCTTGCCAGATAGCAATGGTATCTTAAAACAAGATAACTGTTCGTGTCACAAGGCCGGAATATGGATACTGTGGTTTGAGGAGCACGTTATTGAAAACACTTTGATATTATGCTCACCTAACTCACATTATGTGACCCCGAAGGAAGACAAGTGGGCCGCTTTTGGGCCTCCAACTCAGCGCCCACGAGCCACCAGTTCATAAATGATGGGAACTGTGTGGCGTATGGTTATACATCTGGTGCCACACCATCCATAAACCTACCAAGAACTTGTCGAATCAACGAAATGTATCGTCGCATCCGTATTGGCTTCGGTAGGTGGACCCACCCACCTTAAAACGGGAAATTGTATGGGTTTCCTACGTCATTGTTAGAAATGACGTCAAAGGAAAGCACCCTTTTGCTTGTACCATAAGATAACGGTAAGTGAATGCAGAGTTCACATACCGACAGTTGGGAAGTATTTACAAGTGTATTTGTGTATAGTGCTGGTTGCAGATCTTGCAACAAACAGTGAGTCATTAACGGCCGTGACGTTTCGAAAATGGGTCTTCTGATGAGATGAGTACGTTTTTTGCCTTTTTGTGAATTATCCGCCGTGTCCTCCTCGTTACGGACTTGAGGTGGCCCTTTCTATACAAGCTGACCGTAAGTTGCCGAACAGGACGAAACGAGGTGACTGGTAGTTGTCGAAATAGCGACAGTAGTGAAGACAAATATCTATAGTTCTCTGTTCGACGTTATATTAGTTTTACTTGACAATCTCATTCGCACTACTAATTCTTAGTTTTATTCCACAAATTTAACTTTCTTTCTTTAGAGAGGCCAAGATTGAGGATTACTTTATGATCTGGGTAAAAATTATCTAAAGAAAATTTCACGCCACGTCGCAGCCCTGCTTTTAGGTCTATACCGATTTTCGTTTAGTACTATGTAGGATGCTTTCGGGCTCTATGTTGCGTAATTCTCGATCAAAAAAGTAGTTCGACGAACCAGGGAGTTTCTCGATTTTGGTACACTCACTCACGTAGCTCTCACTCACGGGTCGTAGGAGAGCCTTCTGTACACCAAACAACTCCATCCGCTCCAGAATAGCCCAAATGAGGTGAAATAAATGAGGTGAAACATATATACCACCTGTACAGTGTCCTTACATAGGAAGAGTACGTGCAACTGTTGACGGAAGCTGTAAGAGGCCAACGGGTACTTAAAGTGATATGTATTGGTCACGGATTTGATGTTACAGATTTGTTGAGCGAGAAAGACCACACAGTGACGCTGCTTTACCAGAGCCTACCCTTTGCCACTTTTGAAAAATTGTGCTATCACTAACCCTAAAAAAATGACTGTTCTTGGTATTCTTGTCTGAAACTATAACTGATTTAAACCAGATATACAAATTAGGATTGATTTGTAATATCTGTGGAATTGGGCCTCATTCAGAATCTTTGTAAAGAAAAAACGCACGGACATAGAGGAAGGCATCTAAAGAATAACGTCGAACAGTGTTAGTACTGTATTCTGTTTGATTTTTAAAAATTCCATTGTGTATTGAACAAAGTGTTTTTTTACATTTTTCTTATAACAGATATTTACACGTTTCGGTGCACATCTGCCAACTTTTATGGCTCTAATTTCATTTTCGTAAAAATAATCTTCAGACTACTGCGCAATGTGATCCAAAGAGTGGAGCGACATGAACATTTCTTCAATACTTTTAGACCACATGCCATTCAGGCATCCTCAGTCTGACTGCCCAAACGTAAGATGAGCGAAAGGGCCCGCCTCGGAAGCTGCTCGCTCACCTCGTTTATTGCTTGGCAAAGGGGCCCGGGTTCGACTCCCGAGCGGGTCCGAGATTTCCTCCACTCGGTGACTGGGTACTGTGTTGTACTTACCGTCGTGGCGCCATAATTTATATTAAGCTACTGAGATCCATTAATGGACACAGCTCAAAAGTCAATAAAAGAGAGAGAGAGAGAGAGAAAGATAGAGAGAGACAGAGAGAGAGAGAGAGAGATCGAAGGGCATACGGCCGAAATACCAGTTCAGGACCAATGCACCGTAAAATCACAGCGATGCCCATTGAAACTTCTGGCTCCTTTTCTCTATCAGTTTTAGATCTGAATTTGTTATGTAGTAATTGCTTACCTGAAACTGTACGTAAAGACTGAATTGTACTAGGTATCCTGTTGTTACACAGTTCGTGTAAAGTCAGGATCATGTTATAAGAAAATTAGTTGAAAATTTAAGCTTCTTTGCTCAAAAAATAATATTTTATATCTTATTTTATCTCGAGTATAATTAATGGTTGTGTTGTACTCTGGATTTATGTGCATCAGACAGAACGTACCAAGAATGCACTCTTCACTAAAGACGCTATCCAGCGAAAATGCACCACTGGTACTCTCGGAATTAACTATGCAAAAAGCTGTTACTTTTCGAGCAAAGAAAGAAATTCTCTGATTAATTTACATGTGGCATGTTAGGAATTCATAAAAGGCGCAGCAGCGGATCATCTTATCTTACTCTAAATTACTAGTTTCAAGCGACAATTCACAAGAAAAGAGTGTGTTACAACAATCAGAGGGCGTAAATGCTTCAAGTGGGTGGCTCTCCTGGCATATTCAGTTAATGAGGTACTGTGTAACACATTAAAACGTGTGTAGTTGACCTTCGAAGACAGTTAGATCTGTAATTTAATTTTCTAGCATTATACCCTAAACCTATAGGGTACTTCCTATTGATATAGAATCATGAAATTTGAGGAGAAGAAAGATTTCACAGTACAAGTATAGGGAAAAATTCCGAAAATTGTTAATTTGTAATTATAGCACCAGGAAACAAAAAGTTCATTTTTTATCTGTCTGTTGATATCCTTTTCTCGAGAAAGAGTGGACGTACACATCTATTTGAAGTTTATATCTTCCATCCCAGGAAGGATGAACTAATGATATATATAATTATGTTTGTATGGATCCCTCAGTGCGCGATGCCAGTCGCACTATACTGATTCTTATTTTTAAACAGATCGACTGATGATGGCTTAGTAAGCAGCGTAAAAAGATAACGAAATTCTTTGTGTGACAGACCTGAGAAATAAGAGAACTTCGTTTTAAGACGGTCACTTTGTTTCCCTTGCGCAGTATGCCTAGTCAGTATGTAACTTTGTACATCATTTTTACAAACGAGACGAACAGAAAATGGCACACTTGTGTCAAAAATTGTGTGCCTAATTAATAAAAAAGTATCAAATCGACAAAAGGCGAAGTTTAAGAACTACAGTTTGATTCGTAAAGGATAAACGGCGAAGAAAAGTATAGTTTTAACAAGGTGATAGCAAATCAGTGGTAAGTTACAGTTACTCCTAAGCTGAGATGCTGTCTAGTTGATGCGCCAGCAAACCGCGCTGTTTCCAACGCTTGCAGGTACGTTGCAACATTTTAGCGTTTACTGTGCATCCGACGTATTTTCGACGTTCTTCGGTAAACCAGCGGTATTTTCACACGGGCCTTCATGCATACAAATGTACAGAGCTGAAATGGTTTGCTTTACACTGAATGTGTATGTAGCCTTTCAAACCAGAGGCGTCTATTTTCGTAGCCGCCATGAAGCGGCGGTATTCGCTGCACACAGTCACACGCTTGGCTTTTGCACATTCAGATGCGAACATTCAGGCAGGAGACGCTATGTGGTTTGCTTGCTATCGAGCGATTCGCTAATTAACAGCCATTAGTGGCTGTCCTGATTTATCTGTCAGCAACCAGTTTGTATCATTCACAGTACAGTTTATGGACGTATTCAGCAACGGAAGAAATAAATTGCCTAGCAAAATAAGAAGAAAGGAAAACTCAAAGCAACCATAAGACATGATCAGATATTAATGTAACTTGGCACACGTACACAAAATCGGCGGGTGTGTAAATGAGTACAGTTCCAATTCACTGTGACATCTACAATGGATACCAGAGTGCGTAAGTGTTTCTGTTGTTACCAATCGAGTTAAGTTGTATTAAGGGTATTAACTGATCACTGTTAAGGAGACGGAGATACCGTAAACTCTTCTGAGGCAGTCTTATCAGTACCTGACGGATTCTCAAAGGGGATACATAACGAGTATCCATTTGGTTATCTGGTCGCATCGTGCAACATCCAATTTTAAGGGGCTTTAGGATATGATATTAACCCTATGTTGGACTGCATAGGACCATGAGGGCAAGTATACTCAATATCAGTGTTCCGGTCAACCACGAGTCGTATTGTACGAAACACACTCTAGCGCCTTCACATCTGCAACAGCCGTCCCAGGACAAGTAATGGACTCCACGTAACATTCTGTGACATCCCGCAGCATTAATTACAGACTAACACCGACCCGTGGTCTAGGGGTAGCGTCTTTGATTCATAATCAAAACGTCTTCGGTCCCGGGTTCGTTCCCCGCCACTGCCTAAATTTTGATAAACAATCAGCATTGGCGGCCGAAGACTTCCGGCATAAGAAGTCAGCCTCATTCTGCCAACGGCCTTGTCAAAGAGGGCGGAGGAGCGGATAGAGGTCCAGGGCACTCTCTTGTCCAAGGGGTGGGAAATTGCCCCTAAAGGCGGAAGAATCAGCAATGATCAACGACATGAGGATGCAGAAAGCAATGGAAACCACTGCATTAAAGACACGTAACGTGTATCCACAGGACATGTGGCCTGTAATCGAAGAAGTGTCATGATGATCTCTCCATTGGCAAAAGATTCCGGAATAGTTCCCCATTCGGATCTCCGGGAGGGGACTGCCAAGGGGGAGGTTACCATGAGAAAAAGATCGAATAATCAACGAAAGAATAACGTTCTCCGAGTCGGGGCGTGGAATGCCAGGAGCTTGGACGTGGTAGGGAAACCAGAAAATCTGAAAAGGGAAATGCAAAGGCTCAATCCAGGTATAGTAGGGGTCAGTGAAGTGAAGTGGAAGGAAGAAAAGGATTTCTGGTCATATGAGTATCGGGTAATATCAAAAGCAGCAGAAAATGGTATCACAGGTGTAGGATTCGTTATGAACAGGAAGGTAGGGCAGAGGGCGTGTTACTGTGAACAGTTCAATGGCTGGGTTGTTCTAATCAGAATCGACAGCAGACCAACACCGACAACAATAGTTCAGGTATACATGCCGACGTCGCAAGCTGAAGATGAACAGATAGAGAATATGTATGAGGATATTGAAAGGGTAATACAGTATGTAAAGGGGGACGAAAATTTAATAGTCATAGGCGACTGGAATGCAGTTGTAGGGGAGGGAGTAGAGGAAAAGGTTACAGAAGAATATGGGCTTGGGACAAGGAATGAAAGAAGAGAAAGACTAATTGAGTTCTGTAACAAGTTTCAGCTAGTAATAGCGAATAACCTGTTCAAGAATCACAAGAGGAGGAGGTATATTTGGAAAAGGCCGGGAGATACGGGAAGATTTCAATTAGATTACATCATGGTCAGACAGAGATTCCGAAATCAGATACTGGATTGTAAGGCGTACCCAGGAGCAGATATAGACTCAAATCACAATATAGTAGTGATGAAGAGTAGGCTGAAGTTCAAGACATTAGTCAGGAAGAATCAATACGCAAAGAAGTAAGATACGGAAGTACTAAGGAATGACGAGATACGTTTGAAGTTCTCTAACGCTATAGATGCAGCGATAAGGAATAGCGCAGTAGGCAGTATAGTTGAAGAGAAATGGACATCTCTAAAAAGGGCCATCACAGAAGTTGAGAAGGAAAACATATGTACAAAGTAGGTAGCCGCGAAGAAACCATGGGTAACAGAAGAAATACTTCAGTTGATTGATGAAAGGAGGAAGTACAAACATGTTCCGGGAAAATCAGGAATACAGAAATACAAGTCGCTGAGGAATGAAATAAATAGGAAGTGCAGGGAAGCTAAGACGAAATGGCTGCAGGAGAAATGTGAAGACATCGAAAAAGATATGATTGTCGGAAGGACAGACTCAGCAGACTCAGACTCAGCAAGGACAGACTCAGCAGGAAAGTCATAACAACCTTTGGTGACATTAAAAGCAACGGTGGTAACATTAAGAGTGCAACGGGAATTCCACTGTTAAATGCTGAGGAGAGAGCACATAGGTGGAAAGAATACATTGAAAGCCTCTATGAGGGTGAAGATTTGTCTGATGTGATAGAAGAACAAACAGGAGTCGATTTAGGAGAGATAGGGAATCCAGTATTAGAATCGGAATTTAAAAGAGCTTTGGAGGACTTACGGTCAAATAAGGCAGAAGGGATAGATAACATTCCATCAGAATTTCTAAAATCATTGGGGGAAGTGGCAACAAAACGACTATTCACGTTGGTGTGTAGAATATATGAGTCTGACTTTCGGAAAAGCATCATCCACACAATTCCAAAGACGGCAAGAGCTGACAAGTGTGAGAATTATCGCACAATGAGCTTAACAGCTCATGCATCGAAGCTGCTTACAAGAATACAGAAGAATGGAAAAGACAATTGAGAATGCGCTAGGTGACGATCAGTTTGGCTTTAGGAAAAATAAAGGGACGAGAGAGGCAATTCTGACGTTACGGCCAATAATGGAAGCAAGGCTAAAGAAAAATCAAGACACTTTCATAGGATTTGTCGACCTGGAAAAAGCGTTCGACAATATAAAATGGTGCAAGCTGTTCGAGATTCTGAAAAAAGTAGGGGTAAGCTATAGGGAGAGACGGGTCGTATACAATATGTACAACAACCAAGAGTAAATAATTAGTGTGGACGATCAAGAACGAAGTGCTCGTATTAAGAAGGGTGTAAGACAAGGCTGTAGCCTTTCGCCCCTACTCTTCAATCTGTACATCGAGGAAGCAATGATGGAAATAAAAGAAAGGTTCAGGAGTGGAATTAAAATACAAGGTGAAAGGATATCAATGATACGATTCGCTGATGACATTGCTATCCTGAGTGAAAGTGAAGAAGAATTAAATGATCTGCTGAACGGAATGAACAGTCTAATGAGTACACAGTGTGGTTTGAGAGTAAATCGGAGAAAGACGAAGGTAATGAGAAGTAGTAGAAATGAGAACAGCGAGAAACTTAACATCAGGATTGATGGTCACGAAGTCAATGAAGTTAAGGAATTCTGCTACCTAGGCAGTAAAATAACCAATGACGGACGGAGCAAGGAGGACATCAAAAGCAGACTAGCTATGGCAAAAAAGGCATTTCTTGCCAAGAGAAGTCTACTAATATCAAATACCGGCCTTAATTTGAGGAAGAAATTTCTGAGGATGCATGGTAGTGAAACATGGACTGTGGGAAAACCGGAACAGAAGAGAATCGAAGCATTTGAGATGTGGTGCTATAGACGAATGTTGAAAATTAGGTGGACTGATAAGGTAAGGAATGAGGAGGTTCTACGCAGAATCGGAGAGGAAAGGAATATGTGGAAAACACTGATAAGAAGAAGGGAAAGGATGATAGGACATCTGCTAAGACGTGAGGGAATGACTTCCATGGTACTAGAGGGAGCTGTAGAGGGCAAAAACTGTAATGGAAGACAGAGACTGGAATACGTCAAGCAAATAATTGAGGACGTAGGTGTTGCAAGTGCTACTCTGAGATGAAGAGGTTAGCACAGGAAAGGAATTCGTGGCGGGCCGCATCAAACCAGTCAGTAGACTGATGACAAACAAAAAACACCAACCATACTACCAAAATTCTATCTCATTCGTAGGTCAGGTGTCGAACTGGAACACTAACAGACCTCAAAATACCTTTGAGTGGCACTCGACTGATCTCTTACTTTCAAGGTGCATCGAATGAACTTCAAGTCGATAGTTTCTACCACGAACAATCTTCTACGAAAACTGACTGGATCACACTGGGGCAGTCAACCTGAATAACTATGAGCCTCTGCAGTGGCACTATGCTATTCTGCGGTCGAGTATGTAAGTCCTGTTTGGTATAATTCAACATATGACAAGCATGTGGACATAGCTCTCAATGCTATCTGCAGGATCATAACAGTTTGCTTGAAATCCACTGCAATTAAATGTGTCACCACCCCGCAGGAACAGAATCACCCCTTATTCGAAGAGACATAGCCTCGAATGTAGACAGAAAGATAGTGGAACAGCAGAGAACGCATCCGCCAATGTGGGACACACTGATCAAGATGATATTCCCTGTTACAGTGGAGAAGACACAACTGTTCATTATATTCTTCGATGCCAACTGTGTTCGACCTTTTACACAGGAGATGAAATTCATCAAGAAGTAGAAAATATATTAGCAGTAGCCAAGATATGGGCAACAGAAATATAGTCATAACTGTGTATACACTACTGGCCATTAAAATTGCTACACCACGCACATGACGTGCTACAGACGCGATATTTAACCGACAGGAAGAAGATCATGTGATATGCAAATGATTAGCTTTTCAGAGCATTCACACAGCATTGGCGGCGGTAGCGACACCTACAACGTGCTGACATGAGAAAAGTTTCCAACCGATTTCTCATACACAAACAGCAGTTGACCGGCGATGCCTGTTGAAACGTTGTTGTGCTGCCTCGTGGAAGGAGGAGAAATGCGTACGATCACGTTTCCGACTTTGATAAAGGTCGGATTGTAGCCTATCGCGATTGCGGTTTATCGTATCGCAATATTACTGCTCGCATAGGTCGAGATCCAATGATTGTTAGCAGAATATGGAATCAGTTTGTTCAGGAGGGTAATACGGAACGCCGTGCTGGATCTCAACGGGCTCGTATCACTAGCAGTCGAGATGACAGGCATATTATCCGCATGGCTGTAACGGATCGTGCACCCACGTCTCGATCCCTGAGTCAACAGATGGGATCATTTACAAGACAACAACGAACAGTTCGACGTCGTTTGCAGAAACATGGACTGTCAGCTCTGAGACCATGGCTGCGGTTACCCTTGATGCTGCATCACAGACAGGAGCGCCTGCGATGGTGTACTCAACGACGAACCTGGGTGTACGAATGGCAAAACGTCATTTTTTGGATAAATCCAGGTTCTGTTCACAGCATCATGATGATCGCATCCGTGTTTGTCAAAATCGCAGTGAACGCACATTCTCCAGATCTCTCACCAATTGAAAACGTCTGGTCAATGGTGGCCGAGCAAGTGGCTCGTCACAGTACGCCAGTCACTACTCTTGATGAACTGTGGTATCATGTTGAAGCTGCATGGGCAGCGTACCTGTACACGCCATCCAAGCTCTGTTTGACCCAATGCTCAGGCATATCAAGGCCGTTATTACGGCCAGAGGCGGTTGTTCTGGGTACTTATTTCTCAAGGTCTATGCACCCAAATTGCGTGCAAATGTAATCACATGTCAGTTGTAGTGTAATATATTTGTCTAATGAGTACCCGTTTATCATCTGCATTTCTTCGTGGTGTAGTAATTTGAATGGCCAGTAGTGTATATTATGTACGTTTCAGGCACGAGAATAAATAAATAAAATCAATAAATAAGTAAGCCGGCCGCGGTGGCCGTGCGGTTCTAATGCTGCAGTCCGGAACCACGGGCCTGCTACGGTCGCAGGTTCGAATCCTGCCTCGGGCGTGGATGTGTGTGATGTCCTTAGGTTAGTTAGGTTTAAGTAGTTCTAAGTTCTAGGAGACTGATGACCTAAGATGATAAGTCCCATAGTGCTCAGAGCCAATAAATAAATAAACACCGCAACACTAGTGTCTACGTTTGGCGTAGTGCCGCGGAAAGGAAACTGATGAATGGCTCGAACACAAATTAAGCAATGAGTTGCGAGTCTCCCTCCACTGCCCCGAATGAGTATAATGAGCTCGTATTGCAGCGACCTGATCAGTTGCCCCTTCCTTCCAATATTTTGGAGATGCACAGCGGTGTTCTGCCTCTGTCGTGGTGTAGGGAGTCATCGGCTATGACTTCAGGGCATAGCTGGCACTGATTGAGAGTACAATGACGGCACACTGTTACGTCATAAACAATCTGCGTCTACATACAATAGTGTTATGGTGCCTATTTTCAAAACGCTCATCCTGCCAAGTTCTTTGCTCATTTGACTCGATAGCTTTTTTTTTCAGGCATCAGACTTCTGGCTGGTTTGATGCGGCTCGCCCCGAATTCCTATCCTGTGCGAACATCTTCATCTCAGAGTAGCATTTGCAACCTAGTTCTTCAATTATTTCTTGGATGTATTAGAATCTCTGCCTATCTCTGCAGTTTTTGCTTTCTGCAGATCCCTCTACTCCAATGGAAGCCACTCCCTAATGTCTTAACGGATGTCCTATCAATCTGTCTACTCTCTTTAACAGTGTTTTCCACATATTCCTTTCTTCTCCAAGTCTGCGCGGAATCTCCTCATTCCTTACTTTGTCCGTCAATCTAATTTCCAATTTTCTTCTATAACACCACATCTCTTCTATTCCGGTTTTCCCACAGTCCATGTTTCATTACCATACAGTGATGTGCTCCAAACTTACATTCTCAGAAGTGTCTTCGTCAAATTGTGACCTATATTGGATACTCGTAGACTTCTATTGACTAGGGATACCCTCTTTATCAGTGCTAACCTACCTTCGATGTCCTTCTTGCTCAGTCCGTCACTGGTTATTTTGCTGTCTAGGTAGTAGCATCTACTTCGTGACCATCAGCCCTGATATTTCCTCGCTGTCCTCATTTCTTCTACTTTTCATTACTTCTCTCTTTCTTCGATTTAGTCTCAGTACGTATTCTGTACTCATCAGATTGTTCATTCCACTCAGCAGGTCATGTAATTTTTCTTCGCGTTCACTAAGGATAGCAATGTCACCAGCGAATCGTATCATTGACATCCTTTCATATTGAACTCTAATCCAACTCCTGAACCTTACTTTGATTTCCATCATTGTTTCTTCGATCTATAGATTGAACAGCAGGGGGGAAAGGGTACACCCCTGACTTACACCCTTTTTAATCGGAGCGCTTCGTTCTTCGTCAATCACTCTTATTGTTCCCTCTTGGTCTCTGTTCATAATATATAACACCCGTCTCTCCCTATGTCTTACCCCTCTTTTTTTCAGAGTTTCCAAAACCTTGCACTATTCTATATTGTCGAAAGCTTTTTCCACGTCGACTAATCCTATGAACGTGTTTCGATTTTACTTTATTCTGGCCTCCGTTACCAACAGCAATGTCTGAATTGCCTTTTGGTGTCTTTACCTTTCATAAAGCCGAAGTGATCGTCATCTATCACTTCCCCAATTTTCTTTTCTCTTGTTCAATATATTATTCTTGTCGGCAACTTTGGTGCATGAGCTGCTAAGGTGATTGTGTGATAATTCTCGGACTTGGCAGCTCTTGCAGTCTTCCGAATTGTGTGGATAATATTTTTCTGGAAGTCAGATGAAATGTCTTCAGACTCATGCAGTGTAGGCGGTACTACCACCATGTGTATATGTGCATACTGTTATTCCCTGACTGTTGTCACCTCATGGTTCGAACACGACGGTCCAGGGAACGTATTATATCTACACAAACTATTGTCAGTTACCTGACGAGCGATGAAGATAAATGGCGGAATGCACAAGGGGAGAAAACGAAATTCGAATTATGTTCCATGAAATATTTATTAGCTTGTAAGCTCTCGTCTCATAACTTACTCATCATATACGTAAAGCAAAACAAACCTAGTGATTAGATTGCTGAAAGTATTGTGGTTTTCCTTAATAAATGACATTATCGCAGGGAGTCTTTCTCCAGAGACGATAATTCGTGGACGCCGTCTGCAAACATAGGTCGCTGGTTTTTTCGTGTGGAGTACAATAACGGAGTTCGTTTTGGATGCCATCACCGGAGATGATGTCCTCTTGGGGCGGCCATCCTCTCGAATTGTAGAAAGAATGGGTTGAAACTCCACTTGGTGCTCTTTTAAATAAGTACCAGAGCGTTGGAGGTAGTAGGCCACTTTCGAAGAATGAGAGTCGCGCGAGTACCTAGGGCTGGCTACAATTTTTACATTTGTGATGAGTGGGAATTTTGTGCTTAACTTGTAAGAACTGTGCAAGCTATTGTCTGGTTGATAAAGTCTTTTCTTAGGAGGGTTGCTTTACGTGTTTCGTCATGGAGAGTTTTGTTGGTCTGACTTCGGATGAGTTTTGACATTCAGGAAGAGAGTTTTAGGATATGTTTAGAGTGAGTTGGAGCGGGCAGAAGCCTCTTGGTGCACTTTGGTTTGAAATTTGAGAGAAGGCAGTTGGCGCTTGGATTCAGCCCTGGGAGTCGAGAACTCGATTATAGCGAGGGGCCCTGGTTCGACAGCTCTGGGAGAAATCTGATACCAGACACAATTCGGCCGACAAGAGCCCACACCAACTTGCAGGTTACTTCATGATGAAAACCTAAAGCCATGGGACCAGGAATGGGAGTTATCCGTCTTTCACTATCCGTCTGATTTCGACTAAGTTGTATTTTAGAATGCTGATGTTGGTTAGGCTTCCTTGGTACGTTGCCACGTGAGTTAGATATCCTAGTTGCATTTGACACACTTTGCTTGTGGCGAGGTCAAAGCCGACACTGTTCGGATATCGTGATCATTTGTTTCGTCAATGGTGTGTAAGGGAACGTTTATACCTTTCTTCCTTATTCCTCTGGATGTTCGTCTGCTTAATCGGATGTTAGTTTAAGTTACAGATCGGCTCACTTAATCCTTTCAACACAATTATCTTTCGAACAGTAATAGATATTTAAAAACGACTTTCACGAGTATGAAAGTAAGGCAGGGCCTCACAAAAGTAAATATCATGAGACTTTTTAAAACGTAAGGAAATATTAGTTTCAACATAAATTTAAAGTTATCTTTATTTTGTTTATTTTTTTTATTTTTTTTACAGATGCCCCATATTATTTCTTACACAACCTGTAAATGAAAAAGCACGACAAAAAGAATGGCGTTGGTTGCATCGCAATACATCAGTTACAGCCAGAGAAATAGCCAAGCGAGTCTGACGCTTGAAATGAACGAAACGTGGAGCAATTGCACATCCCGAGATGCAACCGAGAATCCCACGTTGCTCGTTATCGTGATGTGATTGACGTACTATGGAGCGACAAACGCTGTATTCTTTTCCTGTTTACACTGTTATTTAATGGACTGGAAACAATACAGATGTCCAGTCAAACACAGTGAAAAACAAAGTAAGGGTTTATTCGTTCGTGCTTTATTGATATTTATACAGTACGAGAACGGACAAAGCGGTGTCGAAATGTCAAATATCACGGGCCAGGCTTAACATAATTAACAGATGGTCGAGGATCTAACAGAATGGTAAGTGCTGCTTCTAAGTAGTTCTACATCAACTACGTAATGGTACATGATGTGTACAACACATGTCACTGAACACTTTTGATGACTACGCTAAAAATGAACGATCTCATGTAGTGAAACGATTACATAAACTTACAGTAGTACCTACAAAGTAAAAAAACGTCTACTCAGAAACATGTAAAATGTACGCCAGTATGCATTTCCATTTCTCATAGCAGAAACGCTACGACGTATCTTCGTGGTTCTTGCAGCACTGTTGACCAGCGTACTGCGATGGTGTAATGGTTAGCATTTCTGCCTAACAAGCAGGAAGACGCAGGTTCGAGTCCCGGCCGCAGGACAAGTTTTAATTCATTTCGTCTCCTTCGATCATTATCGTAGTTACGACGTATGTTCGAAGAGATTGCCACTTACATGGCAGCACCGCTGTGCACCCTCCAACACTGATCGACCCGCTGTTTTCAGTGTTTCTAGTGTTATTGTGGCACATGCAGTGGTAATACGGGCCTTCATCTCGTCTATTGTTGTTGGAATTGCTGATATAGTTCATGGGAGTGAAGTCCTGCGACCGCACTGGAAATCTCTGAACGGGATTGTCCCGTCCCATTCATTGATTGAGGAACTGTTGGTTTACTACATTCCTTGCCATCATGACCTTATGCGCAGGGCACTGGGTGATACCACTCTGTCTGAGGCAAATGAAGTTGTATGTCTTCCGTCAGTCCAGGTAGGGCACGCCTCAAGAACCGTCCTTACTGTCTCCCGTTAAGGCTGCCATCATTGAAATACCGGCCAACGCAGTGTTGTCCTGCAACAACACACCATACTCTGAACCCCACCAACTTAATGCTCTACCTGAAGAATCCAATGTGGGTTGTCCGGTGACCAGTCGTGCATATGGTGTAAATTGACGTGCCTATGGTTTGTAAACGTGTCTTCATCGGTAGACAGTATCATACGCATATAGTCATAGCCTTGCCGCGGAATAGACTGACAGTATTCCAGGCGCATTTGGAAGTCAGTGCCATGGAGTCCTCGATGTAGCAACACGTGGTACGGGTAGTATTTATGTCTGTGAAGGATGCGCATCACTCTTGTTCGGGGGTTCCCACCAGCCTTTCCATTTCACGAGGAATACTCTGAGGCGGCCGGAACAGGTGCTTCTGGTGCTACTCCTTTGCTCGTATCCGCGTCCGTGGAGACATGCTTCATGTCACGCGAAACCTTCGAACGATATTCGTGAAACTAGGGCGGGCAATATGACGTCTATTACGGTAACACAGTGCATACAGTTGTGCCGCTCGTGTGCCGTTTGGGTAGCATTCTCCTTAAAGTAATAACATGTCAACCATGTCTTCATTTTTGGAGAGCACGTTGAATGCCTCAAACGGATGGACAGGTAAAGTAACATCACATTTATAGCATTAATGCCAATTACAGTGTACAGTACCCCAGTACCATTTACCTGTACGTACGTCCACACAAATCAACCTGTTTCATAGTGAGCTGGCCGTGCGGTTCTAGGCGCTGTAGTCTGGAACCGCGAGACCGCTACGGTCGCAGGTTCGAATCCTGCCTCGGGCAGGAATGTGTGTGATGTCCTTAGGTTACTTAGGTTTAAGTAGTTCTAAGTTCTAGGGGACTGATGACTTCAGAAGTTAAGTCCCATAGTGCTCAGAACCACCCATAGTGAACTATTCAGATACACAGGGACGATTGCGGTCCGTTCCAGTGCCTCCATTCCAGTACACAACTGCAGATGCGAGGGTTTGTAGTGTATAGTGTAATGGGTCGGCGTGCACTGATCGGTATTATTCCGTAGCGTGTGAGTAGATAAATAAAACTCGCAAGGGGGAAACCGTTATGTTCATATCAACGTTTGTGAGAGAAAACCTTATCATTACTTTCACCCCTAGTGACAACAGTAAAAGTAAGATTAAGTGCGTCAATCGCGATTACCAGTAACGTGCTGTTCAACTTACATCTCAAGATGTGCAGTAGCCTCAGCGTTCCATTTATTTCAAGCGTCAACTTCGCTTTTCGATTTCTCGGGATGTAACTGACGTATTGCGATGTTATTGACTGCGCAATAGATAATCCACGGTGTAAATTAAAAAAAAAAAACACAAGTTTGTGTTGAAAATAATGTTCGCTTGTGTTTTAGAGTGTCTCTTAGTATTTGGTTTCATGTGCCCCTGCTTATATCCATACCCGTGAAAGTTGTTTTTGAGTATCTGTCGTTGTTCCAGTGATAATTGTGCTGAAATATTTAAGCGGGCGGCCCTGTATATTGTAAAGGTTAGATGTTTTAACTTGCGACGTATGTCATTTGTTTCGATACCACGGTTTTTTTATGAATTGTCTCAGAAGATTTGTAATAAGCAGGGGCCAATCTGGGACAGCATTTTATCTCAATAGATAGATCAGTCCCATTTTATTAAGCGAATTAATGCTTTCTGGAAGAACCAACACGCAGGACTCATTTGTTTTACCTAACCTTCCCCCCTCTTCCCTCCCCTTCCCTGTTATTCCGTTGCGTGACACTATTGCAACATCTGCGTTCCACGTGAGCAATCTGCCTGCCGAGAGATGCGTCCAATGCTGATCTTTGTTGCTGCAAAATTTGTACCCGGTTCTGTTGGCCTCTTTCATAGGTTGGATATACATTACGACGTGAGTCGTTGCCGAAATCAATAGCTTAAGAATGTTAGAAGGAAATAATCGCAGGGAGAGGTCGACATATGACATATGACGTAGGACAGGTCGTCCATGATGTCAGATACATAATTATAAGATGGAGAGAATAGTTTGTAAGAGATATCAACGAAGAAGTGCGTTAAAACAACATTAACTTTGAAGAGCAAAAGGAGATTCTTAACAGTAAAAAGTGTACACAGCTTTTTCTATCGCTCATGCAGTCGAAAAAGACCTAACGAAAGACTGTGCGCACAATCTTTTATACAAGTGAACACCTCATTGAAAAAAAAATACAGTTAGATGGTGTTTTAACTAAGGAGCGGAAATTTAGACGTGCCTCTGTGATATTTGTTAGTACGGGTTATTGATTCAAAGCGTTTATGCATGACAGCCTCTGTACAAAGATCTCTTTCTACTATGAAAGAGATCGAAACATTGTAGAAAGTCTACGTTGGCTGAACAATGTATCTGTTCTTAACAAAGGAGTCCTCAGAACAGGAATATTGCAGTATCCTACGAAGACACAATAGTGAATGTCTCTCAATACCAAATTGGATTAGATTAAATTATGTTGCATCCAAAAAGTTTTCGACGGTGATGAGCCACAGTAACGCAATATTTTTTGAAAGAACTAAACCACAATTTGACTGTGTATTACTATTTCTCCCTTGTGCACTACTCAGATTTCCGTTTTTATGCCATTACCGAGTACAAAGCTTAAGGTTCTTAACCGTTAAACACGACATATCTCTTAAGGCAGTTCAAAGCGGTACCTGCTTTGGACTGCCTTAATAGATAAATGGTTCAAATGGCTCTGAGCACTATGGGACTTAACTTCTGAGGTCATCGGTGGCCTAGAACTTAGAACTAATTAAACCTAACTAACCTAAGGACATCACACACATCCATGCCCGAGGCAGGATTCGAACCTGCGACCGTAGCGGTCGCTCGGTTCCAGACTAAAGCGCCTAGAACCGCACGGCCACTCCGGCCGGCCTTAATAGATGTTTCATGGTGATAGTCTAAGTTCTTTCAGGACTTTACTCGATAATGACATAAAAGTCGAAATCTAGATGTTACAGATGATAAATACAGCAACACACAGTCAAATGGCGGTTTATTCTTTCAAAAAATATGTTGCATCTGTTTTGTGACATGAGCTTCTGGTAGGCTAGTGGGATATGTGAGTCAGCCGCCTATTTAATGCACAGTCAAGCTGTTCTCACCTCATTGAGAGGCTTCAGCAAGTATTCGAAGCTGTTGCTGATGTACGACGCGTCAGCTTCTCCTCACAGTCCAATTGGGTCCACCGAGGCGATGATGCCTAGTACGTGCCAGCGTCTGTCACTCCAGGCAGCCCCCAACAGGTCCAGGGTTCGGTATGGGGCCTGCTGCCTTCCTCAGCGTCACGGAACGCTAGCGGTGCTCCTCTACAAGGGCTGATCTTACGACACCAAGCTGAAATAATGGACTACGTCAGTACGTACACTGCTACTGTCAGCTGCCGCTCTCTCAGTGTACCGATGGGGATTTCATTAGAGGCTGACTACTAGCCACGGCTGGCTCCTGGACCACTGACATCGAAGTACACACAGTAGGAAAGACAACAGTGAATAAAGAATATTCCTGTTAGAAAGCGTTCTTGGCTATGCGCTCGCCGCGGTGCTAGATAACGTATACCGTTACTACCTGCACGTGCAGCATTGCAGCTGCAACTAGCCAGCCAGTACAACAAGAGTCAGAATCGCGGTTGGAGAAAAGAAATCACGGCTTCTGAAAGGAAACGTCGCGAAATTCAATGTGATCGATTTGAGTAAACCATATTAATTTTAATGAAAGAATTTACTGAAATGTTGAGATGTAATGCAGAACAGGCGACAAGTTTTTTGCGAGATTTTTATTTGTATCTTTGGTGTACATAATGTTGTAAGCTATTCATACATTAAGTTTCATAAGGGTCAGTCGCTGCTACAGGTCTCCGATGTTCCGTCATGGTCTCAACTCAAACCATACTACGTGCCGCAGAATGTCACGTAAATGTACTGTACATTAATATAAATGTCCGTACTTTGATCCCTTCCATTGTCCGCACCTGAAGGGTATGTGACACCACTGGTTCAACTCGCTCACACATTAAACTGGATAGCGTCTAATTTACTCCAGAGTGATTCCTGGGCGCCAAGAACCTGGTGCTTACGTTCAGAGAACTGTATATTTTGTTTGGCGCCGATAGCAATCAAGAGAGGGCCGGTGACTGCATTAAGGGAACATTAACACTCAGGAACTGAAAAGGGCTTCCCGAGACATAAATCAAACTTGATGGATGGCCTGTCCGCGCCTTCCTTTTCCTGTTTGCCGCAATCTTTCTACAAGGCAGATGATAACTAGTGCATTATGCACAAGGAATCTCTGGCGTTCGTGAAATGTTGTTCTGATTCTCGGAGCCTTCTTCGTGTGGAATCCCCAATTTGTTCTCTGTCGGAAGCACCAACAACAAAATGGCCCAATTGCCGTGTATTATGCTCTCTCGTGTTCTGGTCTGACAACTTGTTTGTTATTATCTCACCATTACTCTGAATCATTACACAATGCGGAAATGCTCGCACAACACATCCATCAGTATTACGACTCTGTTACTCGTTTCGCAGGAGCCCCTCAGTTAGGCATCACGAACCAACTCTCAGTTATTTAGCTTTCACGCCTCTCCCCCTTTCGAAGGAACAACGGAACTACGACCCATGGGCATGAGATGAACGCAAGGGATATAGGCAATACACTATATTTATTATGAGATACACGTGAATACATCTAATGCAGACTTTTTTTGATTATCAGAGTTTGGTACCATGAAAGACGGTTTTGAAACCCTCTGCACGGAATTCCGCTACCTGAGATTTCAGACAGTTTGGAGCTGATGTTTGAAACATTTCACCAGATTCGAAACCTCGGGCAGTAGAGAGAAATTATTGCCTTAGGGTTCGAGATAAGAGATACGAGGTTTGTATTCTCAATGTCTCATCCAGTATGGCATCATATTATGGATAGCGCAGGCTATAGTGTGCAATCGTGAATGTGCTTGAATGCAGCTAAACTGAAAATTCAGTTTTCTCCCTCGTTTGGTTTGGACTGTTCGACTCAGGGTGTGAAGTGTTTGATATTACAACAAAGGTTTTAGCAAGTTTGTCGCTCCACCAAATAAAGCGCGGTCATACCGGTATTGTCCCAAACTGCAGCTTCCATCATTTTTCTTGTTGAACACTTTGATCTTCGGTGAAGTGGAGTGGCATCACTGCACCGACTACTTCAGTATTTATAATCCACGTTGAAGTAAGAAGACCGTCTTGAATCACAGTTGACGACGTACTGAAACAGTTTATTTAGGCCCACCACTGTGCTCAAATTTGTATGTGCATTTGGGTAGGTTTATATACAGATTGCCATTTTGTTTCCAGTAACTCGGCTATACTCGAGCAATTTGGGACCATGTAAGGCTACAGATTTCTTCCGTTGTCACTAACCCTTTAATCGTCTTCCTGATTCTGCCACATGAGACATCTACTCCGACACTCGACATTTCGGTCTTTCTGCTGAGATTATCTCGAAGCGATGATCCTTTTCCTTCAATTAGAAACAGTTTCTCCCAGGACACCTATGAATACTCCGGAGGTAGGTATTTAGGGATTTTGATTTTCCATCGTTTGTTCATTCGCACTCCCTAAAAACGTTTGAGCCTCTACTTTAGGCCCACCCCTAATGTTGTCTTCGTACACTCTTTTGTAGACTTTCGTAAATGCTCTGGTCGTTTTACTCCCTCTTTGCTAAAGCCCATAAATGTGTTACTGTCTTTGCCTGATGGCAATGCACTCTGTCATTCTACTGTGCTAAATCGAATTATTGTCCCACGATGTTGGGATTGCCTATATTCACAGTCGTTTTAGCTCAGTATCACACATAGAGAAGGAAACGCAAGTGTTATGCACACGAAGGATCTCTTAAACTCGGAGGACACTGTATCTGGATTCAGTGCGCCGCTTCCTTCAGACCAAGACCAGATCACTTGACTGTCACGCTATGACCATCCTCAAAGAATGATTTGTGGACCTGGTCAGTTACATGAAATTTTTCCCTAAAGATAGTAAGAGAATACTCTCTTAATAACTGTATCTCGATTTTCTTAACTTGAATTAAAATGCCTTCACGAAATTGAACCAATCTTATCAGTTTTTGAAATGCCTACCGTGTTTGACGTCATTACATCAACTCTATAGCTTTTATAATTAAAGTTTCTCTTGAGAGATTAAAGTCTCATCTTTATCTGCGATAGTGGTGGAAGAAGAAGAAAGGAATTAAAGTATGTGCCAATGTCGGGACTCGGACATTTCGTTTACGAAGGCAGAAATGCTAAGCATTAAACCAAAGCGGCATTATAGTGAACACGGCTGCACGAACCACTCAAGCCGAGTGCCCTCTCCAACACAAACATCAATTCCTGTCTTCAGCTTATTTTCCCCCTACAAAGTCACTACTGCCAGGGCTCTCCAACACTGCCTATCATAAGAAGCTCAAAGAAAGGCACAAAGAAACGGAATGAAACTTCAGAGTTTGAGAGGTCGTTTTCTTCCTTGCATCATCAGCCTTCTGACTAGTTCGATACGGCCTGCTAAGAATTCTTCCCCTGTGCCAACCTCATCTCAGAGTATCACTTGCAACCTACAACATCAATTATTTTCTGTCTTCCTCTTCCGGTTTTACCCCCAACAGTTTTTACCCTCTGCAAATCCCTGTAGTGTCCTACTATCTTGTAATGTCTCATCTTCCTCTTTCAGTGTTTTCCATATACTCCTATTCTCACAAAAAAAAAGAAAAAAAGTTTGAAAGTCTAGATCGCTTAAAAATTTCTTAAGACAACCAGTTTCGACAGACTTTGCTGTCATCTTCAGATCTTAAAAAATCTGTTTGTTATGAAACTCGTTGTAGTTGGGCCCCACGATTTTGCGGAGAATCTCCTCATTCCTTACCTAATGAGTCCACCTAATTTTCTACGTTCTTCTGCAGCACCACATCTCAAATGCTCCCATACTCTTCTGTTACTTTTTTTCCACAGTCCATGTCTCACTGCCATACAATGCTGTGCGCCAAAAATACACTCTCATAAATTTCTTCCTCAAATGAAGAGCTATGTTTGATTCTAGTAGACGTCCCTTGGGCAGGAATGGCCGTTTTTCCAGTGCTAGTCTGCATCTTCCTTGCTCCGTCCGTCATGTGTTATTTTGCTGCCTGGGTATCAGAATTCCTTAACTTCAGCTACTCGTAATGACCAATACTGATGTTAAGGTTCAAATGGTTCAAATGGCTCTGAGCACTATGGGATTTAACATCTGAGGTCATCAGTCCCCTAGAACTTAGAACTACTGAAACCTAACTAACCTAAGGACATCACACACATCCATGCTCGAGGCAGGATTTGAACCTGCGATCGTAGCGGTCGCGCGGTTCCAGACTGAAGTGCCTAGAACCACTCGACCACACCGGTCGGCTAGTACTGATGTTAAGCCCCTCTCTGTTTTCTTGTCTGTTACTTCTCGTTACCTTCGTCCGTCTTCAGTGCAGTGCATTGACAGAGCAATCACTTGTTCTCAGGCGCTTTATATGATTTGTTTTCTACGTGATTGTGCCCGAGAGACAGAAATTAATAGACTCGAAATGGTAGCTGGAGTTAGAGGCATGGGTCGTTCCATTTCGAAAATAGTTAGGGAATTCAGTATTCGGAGATGCACAGTGTCAAGACTGTGCCGAGAATACCAAGTTTCACTACGGACAAGTTTCTCACTACCGACAACACTGGCCGACGGCCTTCAATTAATGACCGAGAGCAGCGGCGTTTGTGTAGAGTTGTCAGTGTTAGCAGACAAGCAAAACTGCTTGGAATAGCCACAGAAATCAGTGTGAGAACGTACAACGCCAGGATAATGGGGTGAAATTTGTCGTTAATGGGCTGTGGCAGCAGACGACCGACGTGAGAGCCTTTGCTAAGAGCACAACATCGGGTGCACGCTTCTTCTGGGCTCGTCATAAAACCGGTTGGACCCTATACGGCTGAAAAAGCGTGGCCTGGTCAGATGAGCGCCGATTTCTGCTGGTAAGACCTGATGGTATGGTTTGAGTGTGGCGCAGACCCCACGAGGCCATGGAGCGAAGTTGTCCACAGGGCACTTTGCAAGCTGGTGGTTGCTCTATTAATGTTGTGGGTGGTGTTTACATGGAATGGACTGTATTCTCTGTGCGGAAGGTACCGATAATTGACTGAAAGTGCTTCTATTCCGCTACTTCTAGACAATTCGTGGACTTCATGCTGCCAAACGACGATGGAATTTTTATGAGTGACAGTGCCCCATGTCAGAACACTATGGATAATTTTAATAAATGACTTGGCCACTCAGATTTCGCGACATGAATCCCATCGAGCATTTGTAGAATATAATAGAAAGGTTTTGTTCGGGCACAAAATCCTGCTCCGGTAACACTTCCGCAGTTAACGACGGGTGTAGAGGCAACATGGCTCAGTATTTGTGCAGGGACTTCCAGTGACTTGTAGAGGCCATGTCATGTCAAGTTGTGGCCCTAGGCCGAATAAAAACAGGTCTGACACAATATTAGGAGGTATTCAATGACTGACTTTTATTACCAGTGTGTAACATTTCCGTTTCTCAATTGATATAATGTTCTGGGCCACATTCTTGTAACGATGTCACACGACCTTTAGGATACAGCGAGGCTTTGCCTACTCAACAGTTCAATAACGAATAAATTTTTGTCTGTTGGGTAAAGATGACACAGGACAAATTGTATAACCCATTTCCAGCCTACCGTGTAACTTAGTGAGGAGCCGTATGCAGAAGTCTGGAGTCCGTCCGCAGATAGAGCTAGGTTCACACCCCGCCCTGAATCAACACGGTCTGTAGCGAACGGAGACAGGTGGAAACCATTCGGCCCCAGTCTGTATACAGACAGCTCACCGAGTATGCGTCAGGTGCAACCGAAACAAGTGAGGGGCTAGGCGCGCCCACAGTGAGCGCTGGTGAAAGCCGGCGCTGGTGCGCCACTTGCCAATACCGCTGGATCCTGTACGGATGCGAGGCCAACCGCGTCCCGGTGCGCACGTGTCGGCGCCCGCACTGGCCGCTCTAATGAAACGCGCGCCTTCCGCCAAGCACGTCACGTAGCCAAATATTCCGCCGCGATACCGCTAGCAGTGGCAGCTAGCTCACCGAGGAACAATTCCGGGCCGCGGAGCGCGCGGCCGCGCTGCTTTGTCAAACGTGATCACCGACAGCACAATTTCGCCTCAGATCCGTGCTGGAGTCGACGCAACGCGAAATTTTCGTGACAGGGACAGCGATGAAAGCACAGGCCCCAGAATTAACATTTCTCCTTTTACTATTGTTCCACTGATATCAAAAAAGTTAAATCTGTTCTTTGAGAGGCCGGCCGGAGTGGCCGAGCGGTTCTAGGCGCTACAGTTTGGAACCGCGCGACCGCTACGGTCGGAGGTTCGAATCCTGCCTCGGGCATGGATGTGTGTGATGTCCTTAAGTTAGTTACGTTTAAGTAGTTCTAGGGGACTGATGAACTCAGATGTTAAGTCCCTTAGTGTTCAGAGCCATTTGAACCATCTGTTCTGTGAAAACAGGGAGTGGGAGTGCAAATAATTTTCGGCAGTGGTTAACATTTCTTCACAAAATTACGTTGTTGTCATCTTCATTCCAAAGATATGTTTCTATGCAGTGCTCCATGCTAATCTAACTTGATTGCCTTTTCATAATTATTAAATCCGTCCGCGGCTCGTGGTCTTGCGGTTGCGATCTCGCTTCCCGCGCACCGGCTCTCGGGTTCGATTCTCGGCGGGGTCAGGGATTTTTCTATACCTCGAGATGACTGGGTGTAGTGTGTCTTTCATCATCATTTCATTCTCATTCACGCGCAAGTCGCCGCAGTGGCGTTAAAGAACTTGTGGAGAGGCGGCCGAACCGCCCCGTGAGCGGTCTCCCGGCCATCAGTGCCATACGCTCACTATTATTATTATTATCAAAACCTACAATTTTATGCTACTCAGATGATGAATTATATTAATAATTATCTGCCTTTAAACATCTATATGCAAATGTGCGTACCCATTTATCACCTGCGAGAACAATCATACAGAAAGTTTGAATCTGAACGCCCTGGTCTTTCAACTGCCAAAATCATCACTTCGTTGGAAAGACCATAGTTCGATTAAAATTACTTGACAGTAGATGCTTCACGTGCTGTAGGGGCTTTTCTTCAATCAAAGCACTCAAAGTCACGCCCGAACCTTCCGCCGTTGCCAAACTGTCACAACAATTGGTCAGTACACTCGCGGTTTCTTCTCAGGCTTCTTTTTTCTTGATGTGTTGCATCCCAAGTCCTCGGTCTGGCCCTTTTATTTCGTATTTCATAACACATAAAACCAAAATAAAAATATCGTCCGAACATTGCTAAAGGCCCAACGCCAATGGTTGTGTTCAGCACGTCGCTCTGGCGGGCGTTATCGGTTTACATGACGGGTGCCGCCTGCTACTTCTCAATTTAGCGGCTGCTCGAGTGGTCTCACATGGGCTGAGTGCATCCTGCTTGCGAACAGCATTCGGCAGAGCCGGGCGGTGATCCATCCAAGTGCTAGTCAAGGCCGACTGTGCAGAACTTAGGTGATCCGATGAGAACCGGCGTTACCACTGCGACAAGGCTGTTGGCATCACAAATGATAGGCACACCAAAAACAGCACACACATATAAAGTGAGGAGAGGGGCTGATGAAATTCGTTAATGCAACCCATTGAGAAATGCACGGAAGTATGATTTTCAACACATACTTATGAGTTTTTTTGATATAAACCTGTTATTACTTTTAACACGACTGAAAATAGAAACAAATACTTAATCAATGCCGTCTTTACATTGTAAAATGTTAATTACGTCCAGAGTAATTTGTAACGTGAAGCTGACGCTTGAGTAACTCCTGAGCAGTTCGATCGTGTGTATCGGAGAGAACCGAATTAATTAGGGATACAAAAAGAACAGTGATGTAACGTAGGTACAGAAGAGACATGAATAGCACGTTACACCAACATGCTAACATTTTTATTAGTCTTTTTCTCAGAAGAGTACTGTAAGGCAATAATTTGTTAGAAGAAAATGTACATCAACATGAGAATGTAGTTAAACTTACAAATTTGTTTTTTGTTTTATATTACAGAAGATAAATGCGTGTTTCCTGACATTTCAGGCCAATAAACGTTCGAAGAGGTGCCCATCATTTGCTGCACACATTTGCAATCTACCGCGTAATGGATGTCTTACACGACGCAGCACATCTGGTGTAATGTTGTCACAGGCTGCCTCAATACGATATTTCATATCCTCTGGGGTTGTAGGCACATCGCCGTACACGTTTTCCATTAACGTACCCCGCAGAAAGAAGTCTAAAGGTGTAAGATAGGGAGAACGGGCTGGCCAATTTATGCGTCCGCCACGTCCTATGAAACGCCCGTCGAACATTCTGTCAAGGGTCAGCCTAGAGTTCGTTGCAGACAACACATTTCCAGAGAGACATTTTCTAGCAGTGTTGGCAGATAGTTTTGTAGAAACTCGATGTATTTTGCAGCTGTCTGGGTGCCTACAATGAAGTGAGGACCAATGAGGTGGTCGCCAGTTACTCGGCACCACACATTTACATTCCACGGTCGCTGTCGCTCTACCTGTCGAAGCCAGTCAGCGAGGACTGTCCACGGAGCAGTAACGCGTTTCGTAAATTCACTGCACCGTAGTTTGTGAAACCTGTTTCATCTTTAAACAGGCAGAACGGCAACTTATCCTCTGTTAATGTCCATTGAGAGAAATTCACTCGATTATTAAAGTCATTTCCATGTAATTTTCTGATGCATCAACACATGATACGGGTGAAATTTGTGACGATGCAGTATGCGCATTACACTACTTCGACTCATTGCACTGCCTCTAGCGATGTTACTTGAAGTCATGTGTGGGTTCACGGCAACGGCAGCTAACACACCAGCAGCACCTGCTTCTCCTGTGACGGCTTTGTTACGGACCGGTTCCCGAGTTACAACCGTACCTGTTGCATGTAATTGTTTGTAGACGTTTTCAGATGTGCTGCGCGTTGGATCATCTGTGACCGTGTACCTTTCTGAATACAACCTGCAATCTGCAGTTGCATTTAGTCCACACTCGCCGCAGATGAGTATCACCTCTGCCTTTTCAGACTTAGAATAAACCATTTTCACAGTTCTTACTACACCGTACACACTGTTGTAATTGCGACCTTCTCCTACTGTGCGTACTTCTGTTCTTACTTGTTTACAGTACACTATCAGACGACTGGTAACATAGTGTACTACAGTTATTCTGAGTACAAGGACTAATTCAGCAAGCGCTACATGCAGATACTGAGACAGCCAAACTCGTAAACTTCGTAATCTTCGTAAACATACTCCTATAAACACACTCCTACAGATCTTACTTGATACAACAAGCGCCGGCAGCCAAGGGTAGCCGAGTGGTCTAAGGTGTCTTGACGCGGTACGTGCGGCTTCCCCCGTAAGAGGTTCGAATCCTCCTTCGGGCATGAGAGTGTGTGTCCTCCTTAGCGTAAGTTCGTTTAAGTTAGATTAAGTATGTGTAACCTTAGAGACCCACAACCTCAAAAGGAGTTTGATCCCGTAAGACGTTATCACAAATTTTCAACAAATGCTTGAAAGTCTGAGGTTTCAAGCGTCAAATTTCTTTTACAAATTACTCCGGATGTACTTAACATATTGGAATGTAACAAACGGCATTGATTAAGTATTTGTTTCTATTTTCAGTTGCGCTAAGATAATAACATTTTTCCAATTAAAAGAAAATATGTGTTGAAAATCATACTTCCGTGCAATTCTCAGTGGTTTGTATTAACCTGTTCCACCAGCCCCTCTCCACACTTTCAGTCTGCAGAATTGGTTATTTAGTGTTTGTTGTGGTTTGGGAGGTGTTTCCAGTGAATATACAGGGTGGTCCATTGATCGTGACTGGGCCATATATCTCACGAAATAAGCGTCAAACGAAAAAACTACACAGAACGAAACTTGTCTAGCTTGATGGGGGAAACCAGATGGCGCTATGGTTGGCCCACTACATGGCGCTGCCATCGGTCAAACGGATATCAACTGCGTTTTTTTAAAATAGGAACCCCCATTTTTATTACATATTCGTGTAAGACATAAAGAAATATGACTGTTTTAGTTAGATTACTTTTTTCGATTTTTGATAGATGCCGCTCTAACGGTCACAAACATATGGCTCACAATTTTAGACGAGCAGTTGGTAACAGGTAGGTTTTTAACATTAAAATACAGAACGTAGGTACGTTTGAACATTTTATTTCGGTTGTTCCAATGTGATACATGCACCTTTGTGAATTTCTGAGAACGCATGCTGTTACAGCGTGATTACCTGTAAATAACACATTATTGCAATAAATGCTCAAAATGACGTCCGTCAACCTCAATGCATTTAGCAATACGTGTAGCGACATTCCTCTCAACAGCGAGTAGTTCGCCTTCCGTAATGTTCGCACATGCATTGACAGTGCGCTGACGAATGTTGTCAGGCGTTGTCGGTGGATCACGATAGCAAATATCCTACAACTTTCCCCACAGAAAGAAATCCTGGGACGTCAGATCCGGTGAACGTGCGGGCCATGATACCATACTGCTTCGACGACCAATCCACCTGTCATGAAATATGCTTTTCAATACAGCTTCAACCGCACGGGAACTATGTGCCGGACATCCATCATGTTGGAAGTACACCGCCATTCTCTCATGCAGTGAAACATCTTGTAGTAACGTCGCTAGAACATTACGTAGGAAATCAGCATACATAGCACCATTTAGATTGCCATCGATAAAATGGGGGCCAATTATCCTTCTTCCCAAAATGCCGCACCATACATTAACCCGCCAAGTTCACTGATGTTCCACTTGTCGCAGAAATCGTGGATTTTCCGTGGCCCAATAGTGCATATTATGCCGTTTTACGTTTCCGCTATTGGTGAATGACGCTTCATTGCTAAATAGAACGCGTGCAAAAAATCTGTCGTTGTCCCGTAATTTGTCTTGTGCCCAGTGGCAGAACTGTACACGACGTTTAAAGTCGTCGCCATGCTATTCCTGGTGCACAGAAATATGGTACGGGTTCTATCGATATTGATATAGCATTCTCAACACCGACGTTTTGGAGGTTCCCGATTCTCGCGCAATTTGCCTCCTACTGATGTGAGGATTAGCCGCGACAACAGCTAAAACACCCACTTGGGCATCATCATTTGTTGCAGGTCGTGGTTGACGTTTCACATGTGGCTGAACACTTCCTGTTTCCATATATAACGTAACTATCCGGCGAACGGTCCGGACACTTGGATGATGTCGTCCAGGATACCGAGCAACATACATAGCACTCGCCCGTTGGGCATTTTGATCACAATAGCCATACATCAACACGATATCGACCTTTTCCGCAATTGGTAAACGGTCCATTTTAACACTGGTGATGTATCACGAAGCAAATACCGTTGGCACTGGCGGAATGTTACGTGGTACCAAGTACTTTAACGTTTGTGACTATTACAGCGCCATCTATCACAAAGCGAAAAAAGTGATCCAACTAAAACATTCATATTTCTTTACGTACTACACGAATATGTAAAAAAAATGGGGGTTCCTATTTTAAAAAACGCAGTTGAGATCCGTTTGACCTATGACAGCGCCATCTAGCGGGCCAACCATAGCGCCATCTGGTTTCCCCCTTCAAGTTAGACAAGTTTCGTTCTGCGTAGTTTTTTTCGTTTGACGCTTATTTCGTGAGATATTTGACCCAGGGGTGAAACGAAATTCGCGCACTCGGGATTCGCAGCGTGACTCCTTACATGCCAGTGATATAAAATATCTCAGAAAAAGGGCGTTAGTTGCAATTTGCCAACACTGTAACCACATGTACGGTAAGTACCTCTGTCAGTACGAATTATTTGTGCTGTACATTTGGTGCAGTGGAGAGAGTTTGGTGTTAGAGAGGAAATTTTGTGAGAGACGTTTTATTATCTCTGGCAAGTGAGGAGTCGCACTGCGAATCCCGAATGCGCAAATTTCCCTTCACCCCTTGTCAGCCATGTGACCATGCGAGTTACCTCAGTAACAGGGTTGCCGTCCGTGGTGCAAAAGGAACACCCCGTATGAAGGTCTCCATAGAGATGATGGCGTCCACGGCGCGTGTGTGTTGTGTGCTTACACACCGTTCTGTCCTAGCGCTGGTTGAACTTAACAAATGGTAACTGAACGCAATAAATTGTAATTAGAAATGCAGGAAAGCTAATCAGATCCGCCTCCCCCAAGCACTCCACTCACTGCTCTTCGCCTCAGATACACTACAAGCAGCAACACGAACCCAAGTCACTGGAGAATCGCAAGATCTCGCAGTGGTGGAGGTTTCTCTACTTGAATCCAAATGCACTCAAAGTTTATATTAATGTATGACGAGTTCGCGGCCACAGGACTTCGATTCGACAGTCCATGTCGCCGCCAGCGGTCCCGGCGTGTTCGCGCACTGCGTGGACCTGGCTCCTCCTGAGTCCTCAACCGAAATGCACACTGACACGACCAAGAAGGACAACGACGTCGCCCCAAAGATAGGGCTACAGTTACTGCATATCGATATCTCCCTACGCTGCCACTAGTGGACAGGCAACACTTGCAAAACCAAGCGGCTCCAGTCAACACAAGAAGAAGACAAACACCCGCAACCATGTCAGCTAAACGATACAGTCTGGCCTCCAAGAGAGGACAGATACCTACCAACAGCATCAACGCAAGCCGCAGCACTGCTCAACGTCGTTGCGTGCTCCTCAGCAGTCACTACTTAGTGTTACGAGGATAACGGAGGCAAGTTGGTGTGCACTCGTCTAATAATTTTACACTGAGATCCCTCACACTCAAACTCAGAAGAATTTGTTCGTCTAGCAGCTAGCTCGTGTTGATATTTCTGTGAGTTTGAGCAGTCCCTTCTTGTTTGGACTTAGAAGACACTCTTTCATTTCCTTTCGTTCTTGATGCGTGACAGTATACAGCAACTGCCTAAACCACTAGAAAGCTATATCATTTGAACAGACATAAGGAGAAATATCGTATATACTACAGATTAGTATTTAGGTTTCATCAGTACCACACTGTTCACCGAGATGGAAGGAAGATAAGAAATTTGTGGGAAGTTACTATGGGCCAAACTGCTGAAATCATTTGTCCCTAGGCTTACACACTACTTAATCTAACTTAAACTAACTTACGCTGACTTACGCTAAGGGCAACACACACACCCTTGCCCGAGGGAGGACTCGAACCTCCGACGGGCGAACTGTGGCAAAACGCCTTAGACTGCATGATTACCCCGTGCGGCAAGGAAGATAAGAGATGCGCTGTGAAGACCAAACTGCTGCACTAATTATATAGAGTTTTGATGAGCTTCATGACAAGAAAATATTTCAGAGGTTCCTCGGAGTAATGCAGTTGTGACAGTATCCATCAGTGCCTGGGAATGAGCCTGACAATCTCTTTGTTCACCATCCCATAAAATAAGAATTATTGAACGTGACATATATATCGTTCAAAACTCGCGAATGTTACAAGGAATAAAAGGATGAGTTTTTACTCTCAAGATAACTAGCTGAATGCAAATAGAGAATGATTTGGTGATAATGACACATAATGAAATGAGTATATTTACCGAAGACTACGTATTTCACTTGTCAGTGTGTAAGATGTGATGAGGAGACTGAAGTTATGGACACAATGCTCGTTGCACAACACTGATATTTATTGGACAGGAATGCACCAGACTTTCAGTCAAAAAACTCTCTGGAACAGGCAATATACATAAAAAAAAGACTGCTGACATACATGTAATTACTTTTATTGTGAATAATTCATACTATTTTGGTTAAACGCCGAAAGCGGTGTGAAATGAATGAATATGAAATGTGGTTTTAAAAATATTTAGTCCCTTCATCAACATACGGCTACAGTAATGAGACAAGAACAACAAAGTTTCTATCTCACATAAAATCAAAATTACAACCACATATTCATGAAACACACGCTCAGTTTATGCACGTAATTTAGATTCATGTTACTACAATTCATTCAACGAATGGGACGTTTCTGCAGACTAAAATGATATACAAAATGTAACAGTATACTCATGAGATGAAAGTAGATTTAATTTCATATGGAATTGTATTTCATTACAGAGATGAAACAATAACATTAGAGAGGAGGAGTTTTCATTATTCTAATCGGTGCACTTTCCATCGATACAAAGTAAATTCGTTTGCGTCTTTTACACTCCTTAGACCCTAGTACAATAGCAAATTATTGGAGGAGCCCATTCCTAAGGGTTCGCAAGCTTTGGGTAGAATGTCCCGATGACGAAGGGTTCATAGGAAACAGAGTACAGGTTCGTATTTGCTGCGGGTTGGAGCAGGAATTTGGCGGGGACCTTTTCAATCAGTCATTCCGGCATCTGTCTCAAGCCACAGAGGAAGACATAGTTCTAGATTGCCGTATGGGGATTTTAACCGTTATTCTCCCAAATGTGAGTCCAATGTACTAACTGCGCCACCATCGGTAGTAATAAGGAAGGTGGATGGAGAACTGGAGTGGAAACTACACACTCCCAGTGATAAATTTATTTGCCAAAAATAAGGCAGAGGCTTTATTGGTAATATTTTACGACACTTAAAAATAATTTAAAAAATGAAAACATGCAGAGAAATTAAGAACAACTATCACGTAAAAGCTATCAAATGAACACGAAGAGACTAGAACTCCAATAAAATTTATACACGGAATGATATTTAAAAAAAAAAAGCAATTCTTCAAAAAACAACCTCAGTTAGATGAACAGCTGCCAAGATTTGCGCATCAGGCGTCTAACGACGTTAAAGAATTCTGTCATGAATATAACAAATAAAGGCTGAAATCTTCGTCACATCCGATTTTTTAGAATGAAAAGTAGCTGAGAAGCCATACAGCTCGGAGAAATATCAAGTTGCAACAAGCTGCACACTAAATGCTATAAATAAGAAACGATGAATAGTAAAATTATTTTTTCTTTCGTTTTTTAATTCCAAGGACGTCCAGAACACAGTCGCCATAAATTGCTTTTCTTCGTTGCAGACAATACAAAATCTTCAGTCGAGTACATGGATCCCAGCCATCCGCTCTAGTAAAATCAAATTGAGTGTGACGATGACGTCGGGCAAGTATGACCGTCCAAACAACAATAATTATAAAGCCAGAGAATAGTGACCGGCACTTCAACATGTAAAACACACAGTTAGGCGTGTCCTTACAATCTACAATCTTAAATATCATAAAATTTAAAAAAATGAGGTAAACACTTGCACCTAAGTAGTACAAAAAACTCTTAAATCAATCAATCAATCATATATCGAGTATCGCAGGAAACTATTAATTTGGTACAGAGATTAATGTTTCTACCAGAATAACCTAACTACAGTATCTTCCTTTCAAAACACATCAACGCGATATTCAAGCTCGCTAACTATCATTGCGTTGATGTCGGTGATGGCGGCTATAAACGTCTGTGATGATGATCCGCTATAAATCAGGCTCACTAACCACCTGCGACTACACACAAAGTATAAAGTTCACAGATTGCTCACCATCCAGATTTTCTCAGCGGTACCCAGTCCACAATCATTATAGACTTTTTTTTTCTGAGTCTCCTGACTCGTTCGATGCGGCCCATCACGAAATCCTCTCCTGTGCCAACATCTTCACCTCAGAGTAGATTTGCAGCCTACGTCTTCAATTATTTGCTGGACTTATTGCAAACTCGTTCTTCTAAGGTTTTATCCTCTGTACCTCCTTCTAGTACCATGGAAGTTTTGGCCTGATGTCTTAGCAGATGTCCGATCGTCCTGTCCCTTCCTCTTGTTAGTGTTTTCAACAAATTCCTGTCCTCTCCCAGTCTATGCAGATTCTCCTGATTCCTCACCTTATCAGTCCACCTAACTATCAATATTCGTCTATAGCATCACATCTAAAATGTTTCGATTCTTTTCGGTTCCGGATTTCCCGCAGTCCATGTTTCACTGCCATACGATGCTGCGATCCAAACGTACATTCTCAGAATTTTTTTCCTCAAATTGAGGCCTATGTTTGACACTAATAGGCTTCTCTTGGCCAGGAATGCTCTTTTTGCCACTGCTAGTCTGCTTTTTATATCCACGTTGCTCCGCCCGTCACTGCTTATTTTGCTGCCTAGTTAGTAGAATTCCTTAATTTCATCCACTTCGTAACCATCAATTCCGATATTAAGTTTCTCGCTGTTCTCGATTCTGCTACCTCTCATTACTTTCGTCTTTCTTCGGTTCACTCTATACATTACTCATTAGATTGTTCATTATTGTCAGCAGATCACGCAATTCTTTTTCATTTTCACTCAGGATCGCAATGTCACCAGCGAATCGTATCGGCGATATCCTTTCATATTCAATTTCAGTTCCACTCCTGATCTTTCATTTATTTCCATCATTGCTCCTTCGATTTACAGATTGAATAGTAGGGGTGAAAGACTAAATACCTGTCTTACACCATTTTTCATCCGAGCACTTCGTACTCGGTCGTGTACAATAAGATTCCGTCTTGGATCCTGTACATATTGTATATTACCCGTCATTCCCTATAGCTTACTCCAATTCTTCTCAGAATTTCGAACACCTTGCAGTATTTTACATTGTCAAACGCTTTTTTCCAGATCGACAAATTATTTGAAAGTGTCATGATTTTTCTTTGGTCCTGGTTTTATTATGAACCGCAACGTTAGAACCGCCTTCCTGGTGCCTGTACCTTTCGGAATGCCAAACTGATCGTCACCTAACACAATCTCAGTTTTCTTCTCAATTCTTCTGAATACTTTCCTTGCCAGCAAATTGGATGCAGGAGCTGTTAATTTGATTGTGCGATTATTATCGCATTTGTCAGGTTTTGCATTCTTCGATATTCTGTAGATGATATTTTTTCAAAAATCATGTGGTATGCCATCAGACTTATACATTCTACAACAACCAATGGGAATAGTCTGGTTGTTGCCACTTTCCTGAATGATGTTAAAAATTCTGGTGGAATGTTATCTCTCACGTCTGCCTTATTTGATCTTAAGTCCTCTAATGCTCTTTTAAATTCTAATACCAACATTGGATTCTCCATCCCTTGTAAATCGACTCATGTTTCTTCTTCTACCACATCAGACAAATCTTACCCTTCAATGTACTCTTACCCCCTTTCGACTCTTTCCTCTGAATTTAACAGCGGAATTCCTGTTACAATATTATTGTTACCACCCTTCTTTTAATTTCGCCGATGGTTGTTTTTACTTTGCTATAGGCTTAGGCAGTCCTTCCGACAATCTTTTTTTTTTTTATTTCTTCACATTTTTGAAGTAGCCATTTCCTCTTACCTTCCTTACACTTCCTATTCGTTTCATTCCCTAGCTACATGTATTTCAGTCTTCCTGAATTTCCCTAATAATTTTTGTGCTTTCTTTTTTCAACCATCACCTGATGTAGTTCTTCTGTTACTTATGGTTCCTTCGCAGTTACCTTTTTTGTACCAATGTTTGCTTTCCAACTTCTCTGACTGCCCTTGTTAGTGATGTACATTCCTCTTTCAGTGTACTGCCTGCTGAGCTTTTCCTTATTACAGTATCTACAGTCTTAGAAAAATTCAAGTGTATTTTATCATTCCTTTCTACTTCCGTATCCCACTTCTTTCCGTATTGATTTTCCCTGACTAATCTCTGAAACCTCAACCTATTCTTCATCACTACTACACTGTGATCTGAGTCTATATTTGATTCGGGGTAAACCTTACAATCCAGTATCGGATTTCGGAATCCCTATTTGACCATGATGACCTCTAACTGACATCTTCCTATATAACCTTGCCTTCTCGAAGTCTAGTTCCTTCGCTATTACTATCTGAAGTTTACTACAGAACTCAAATAGTCTTTCTCCTCTCTCATTTCTTGTCCCACGCCCATTTTCTCCTGTAATCTCTACATTTACTTCTTCTCCTGTAAGTGCATTCCACTCCCGCATGACTATTTTTCTTGTTCCTGTGCGTACTGTATCACCCTTTTTATATCCTGATATAGGCCGCGCAGGATAGCCACGCGGTCTCAGGCGTCTTGTCACGGTCCGGGCATCTCCCCCCGTCGGAGGATCGAGTCCTCCCTCGGACATGGATGTATGTATTGTCCATAGCGTAAATTAGTTTAAGTTAGATTAAGTATTGTGTGATCCTAGGGACCGATGACGTAAGCAGTTTGGTCCCATAAGACCTTACCACAAATTTACAATTTTTTTTATCCTCATATACTTTCTCTATCCCCTCTTCTCCAGCTTGCGACGTCGAAGTGTATTCTTGAACTATCGTTGTCGGTGTTGATTTGATATCGATTCTGATAGGAATGACTCAATCACTGAACTGTTCACAATAATCCACTCTTTGCCTTTCGTTCCTGTTCACAACGAATCGTATTCCCGTTGTACCATTTTCTGCTGCTGTTGATATCACCCTATACTCGTTTGGCCAGAAATCCTTATCTTCTTTCCATTTCACTTCACTGACCCTTCTATAGCCGGCCGAGGTGGCTGAGCGGCTCTAGGCGCTTCAGTCTGGAACCGCGCGACTGCTGCTGTCACAGGTTCCAATCCTGCCTCGGGCATGGATATGTGTGATGTCCTTAGGTTAGTTAGGTTTAAGTAGTTCTAAGGGACGAATGACCTCAGATGTTGAGTCCCACAGTGCTCAGAGCCACTTGAACCATTTTTTGACCCTACCATATCTAGATTCAACTATCGCATTTTCCTTTTCGGATTCTCTAGCTTGTCTACCCCTTTCAAGGTTCTCACATTCCACACGCCGTCTCTGTTAACAAGGTAACTTGCTAATTTGTTATTAACTTGCCAGTTGTAGCGCACACCAGAATCTACAGGGATAGAGTTACCGTATTTTGGTATCAATAACTGATATGAAGGAGTTGACTGCGAGTTATGTTGGCTGGAAACACAACTAATGCAGAGCACAGACAGACATGGTCAGTACTGATGGAGAAGTCTGTAAAGTAGTCAGTGTGTACAACTCGAAACATACAGTTGAATCGACCTGCAGTCCTTACTCGTTTTCCCCATTATTAATTCATATACTATCTGCATCCTGTACAGTTCTCTGTGGAAAGTGATGTGGAAGCACAAACTGCATCCTACCATTCGCAGATAACGCAAGGACTTGCTCGAGCTGACTTTGATTTTGCGTCGTGTTCAGCCGACGACGGCTGCAGCGATGTATGGTCGATCCTTACCTCCACGAGACCGAACGTAGTGATTGACTGATTTATAATACCGTGCAATCTTCTTCTGAAAGAAATACATCTCACTTATTGGAAGATATTGATCCTGAAATTCTTTCACGCAAGTGGTTCTTACATTACATTAAAGACGTCGAGTTGGTTTTGCGGCTCTCCTTCGAATACAACTGTGTCAGGCGTTCCCTGTATGATGGCTAACAGAAACAACCCGCCGTTCGAGACCTCTCATTCACTTGATCTCAAGTGAATAAGGTCTACGTCATCCAGGTCGAGAAGGATAAAAAAAAATGGTTCATATGGCTCTGAGCACTATGGGACTTAACATCTTAGGTCAACAGTCCCCTAGAAATTAGAACTACTTAAACCTAACTAACCTAAGGACATCACACAAATCCATGCCCGAGGCAGGATTCGAACCTGCGACCGTAGCAGTCGCGTGGTTTCGGACTGAAGCGCCTAGAACAGCTCGGCCACCGCGGACAGCGAGAAGAATTATGACGGTCAGAAATTCCCACTTCTCTGACAATGTCTGTCACCTGAACAACTCAGGAGCTGTTTGTGCTGATAAGATAGCAAATACCACATCGAAGAGCTTTTGAATGCACTAGCTGGCGCGACTTGAGCAGATAAACCTATTGAGATTTTTATTGTAGATTAACTGAGTAACTGGCATTGCATGGGTATTTATTTATTCCAATCTTCCATTAGTCCATCTCCTGACCCTGTGCATCTCCTCCTCTTTCCTTTGTTCACCTCCTCTCCCCCCTATCTGTCCATTTACCCTCTCCAATATGTGACACCTCGTATTGCTGGCTACTGGCACTTCCACGATCAGGGAAGGTGCAATGTCCATTTTCTTTGCCCAGCCAGTATTCTTCATCTCGTCGAGATACGTGAAAGACAGGCGATAAAACACTATCTGTCAATGCAGTTAATATTTGTTGATCAATAAGTTTGAATTACTCAATGTCTAGGGATAGCGTCTTTGATTAATAATATAGAAGTTCTGTTTTCTGGGTCAAGTCACTGCATTAGATGCATGTGGCGTATAACTGAAAAAAGTATCATGAAGATCTCTCCAAAGTCAAAAGATTCCAGTATGGTCCCCCATTGGAGTCTCTGGGAGGCGATTGCCAAGGGGGAGGCGATCATTAGAAAAACATACAATAACCAACGAAAAGATACATTCTACAAGTCAGGGCGTGGAATGTCAGAAGCTTGGACATGGTAGGAATCTAGAATATCTGAGAAAGGTAATGCAAAGGTCGATTCGGCATGTTGTTGGGTCCATCTGTACCACGCTGCATGGTGTCGTGGTTGCAAAGATGCACCTCGCCATGGACGTCGATAATGAAGTTGCGCATCATGCAGCCTATTACGCACAGTTTGAGTCGTATCACGACGTCCTGTGGCTACACGTAGAGCATTATTCAACATGGTGGTGTTGCGGACAGGAGTCCTTCGAGCCATAATCCGTAGGTAGCGGTCACCCACTGCAGTGGTAGCTTCTGGGCAGCCTGAGCGAGGCATGTCATCGACAGTTCCTGTCTCTCTGTATCTCCTCCATGTCCAAACAACATCGCTTTGGTTCACTCCGATACGCCTGGACTCTTCCCTTGTTGAAAGACCGCTCGGCTACTCCCGCCCAGCCCCATAGTGCTCAGAGCCATGTGAACCAAGCCAAATCCCCCAAATTGGGTTGCTTAGAAAGCGCATAGCGCTAATGTGAAATACGATAGTTATCAAAAAGCAAAAATGAGCCCCTGTCAGCGCCAGGATCTGAAACATCTTTCCTCCACAGCAGGGAAGCAAGTCTCTCTCTCTGCAAGACGAACAGTGCCCAAAATTGTCATCCTCTAATCCCTTACTACCAATTTTAATGAAAACTCTGCGACGCAGGAATCACATCCAGCCTTTACCACAGTGACCAGTGAGAATTTAGCTTTATTTACGTGAAAACGAGGACACTCTGCAGAAATTATCCTGTGTCGGCTTGCAGAGCGCATATTAACATGCATGTTGTTCGTATCAGCTGCTAGTCACGTTGCACTCATCGGTCGAGCCCTGGTGGTGGATAAGACCCATTTGACTGGATAACAAGTTCTGGAGGACAACTCAACGAGTTTTCTCACAGTGGTGGAGCAACGCCATGGCGGCCCATTCTTAGATCTGTGCACAGGGATTTGCACTCTAGGGACTTGCAGTGACAGAGCGGCAACTGCCTTCAACGGAGAAGACCGCATTTGCCGCCAAATTTTGGAACAGGGGCTTACCGTAAAACAGTTTCCGCGAACTGCAATGCTCTGGGGACCCTCTTTCCTTTTCTAGACCCTCTCTGACTGACCACCTGTGCTCAATGCAGACAGGACGAACACTTCGATCTGCTCGCTTCCTAACAAAGTAATTTCAAGTCTTTCTGCTGAGTTAGCGAACATTGTACTCTGTTCGAAAATAGCCAAGAAATGAGCAGAAATATAATCAAATATTGATCAGTGATATATGACTTTCATATAACAAAGTCCTTGACAGTTTTCCGGAAGTACGTTGGCACCATATTTTCACACCAATAAACTGAGGACCAGTGTTCCGTGGGTGCGGAGATGGCGGGCGATATGTTTTATTTGTGTTCAAAAAATGTGAATTTGGTATTCGAGACATCACCCTTCACTGCCATGCCCCTTAGCCCAGGTTTTGTGACACAGAAAATTATTCTGCTGGAAGATGCCATCACCATTGGAGTAGATATTAAACATGGAGGGTGCAGATAGGCTACAACAGTGTTCAACCTAACCACCCAGATATCATGGAGGCTTTTGTTACCACCACAAGTCTCATGGAAGCCCAGGTGAACAGCGTAATATTTTCCACAACAGCCTGAGTATGAGTTTGCCTGAATCATGGCATATTCTTCCAAGATTATCAAGCTGACGTAACTAGAAACGTGGTTCATCCGTTCGGTCGCGTAGTTTTCAGTAATCTGCGCTCGAATCTCGATGGCTGCATGGAGAATTCAACTTCAGCTGTTGGTGTCATTAGAGTAACATAGGGGCGTCTGCTGCGCAGCCCCATGTTCAACAAAGCGCACTGAACGGTGTGCTCCGAAACATTTTTGCTCGCACTGCCATTGCAGTCTGTCGTTAGATCAGACACAGGCAGCTGCCTATCCTGCTTCACATAGTGAGTAAACCGTTGACTTGCAAGTTCTGTGTTCGGACTTGGAGGTCGAACGCGTTGTCAGCTACTTCTTTCACCCGCCTTCAACCTCTTTCCGTACATGCTCATGACAGCAGCATTTGAAAAGCCAATATACCTCTCCGTTACTGAGAAGCACGTTTCTAGGCGCCGTGCCTTAACGATCTGGCTTCAGTTAAAGTAGTTTATGCCCACCTTATATTCAGCATTCTTCTGTAGCACCACATTTCGAAAGCTTTTATTCTCTTCTTGTTCAAACTGGTTATCGTCCATGTTTCACTTTCATACATGGCTACACTTCATACAAATACTTTCAGAAACGACTTCCTGACGCTTAAATCTATACTCCATGTTAACAAATTTCTCTTCTTCAGAAACGATTTCCTTGCCATTGCCAGTCTACATTTTATATCCTCTCTACTTCGACCATCATCAGTTATTTTACTCCCTAAATAGCAAAACTCCGTTACTACTTTAAGTGTCTCATTTCCTAAGCTAATCCCCTCAGCAACACCCGATTTAATTTGACTACATTCCATTATCCTCGTTTTGCTTTTGTTGATGTTCATCTTATATCCTCCTTTCAAGACACTGTCCATTCCGTTCAACTGCTCTTCCAAGTCCTTTGCTGTCTCTGACAGAATTACAATGTCATCGGCGAACCTCAAAGTTTTTACTTCTTCTCCATGAATTTTAATACCTACTCCGAATTTTTCTTTTGTTTCCTTTACTGCTTGCTCAATATACAGATTGAATAACATCGGGGAGAGGCTACAACCCTGTCTCACTCCTTTCCCAACCACTGCCTCCCTTTCATGCCCCTCGACTCTTATAACTGCCATCTGGTTTCTGTACAAGTTGTAAATAGCCTTTCGCTCCCTGTATTTTACCCCTGCCACCTTCAGAATTTGAAAGAGAGTATTCCAGTTAACGTTTTCAAAAGCTTTCTCTAAGTCTACAAATGCTAGAAACGTAGGATTGCCTTTTCTTAATCTTTCTTCTAAGATAAGTCGTAAGGCTAGTATTGCCTCAAGTGTTCCAACATTTCTACGGAATCCAAACTGATCTTCCCCGAGGTCCGCTTCTACCAGTTTTTCCATTCGTCTGTAAAGATTTCGCGGTAGTATTTTGCAGCTGTGACTTATTAAACTGATAGTTCGGTAATTTTCACATCTGTCAACACCTGCTTTTTTTGGGATTGGAATTATTATATTCTTCTTGAAGTCTGTGGGTATTTCGCCTGTCTCATACATCTTGCCCACCAGATGGTAGAGTTTTGTCATGACTGGCTCTCCCAAGGCCATCAGTAGGCCTTGGGAGAGGATTGGGGAGAAGAGAAGTTTGTGGCACAACTTGACTAGAAGAAGGGATCGGTTGGTAGGATATGTTTTGAGGCATCAAGGGATCACAAATTTAGCATTGGAGGGCAGCGTGGAGGGTAAAAATCGTAGAGGGAGACCAAGAGATGAATACACTAAGCAGATTCAGAGGGATGTAGGTTGCAGTAGGTACTGGGAGATGAAGAAGCTTGCACAGGATAGAGTAACATGGAGAGCTGCATCAAACCAGTCTCAGGACTGAAGACCACAACAACAACAACAACAACAGTTTATGCCCGTGGATTTTTCACTTGCGGCCAATATCACCAATAGAATGATTCCACATTTGTCTCTTGTTCCGCTTACGCACGTCTCTTACCCAGTCGCGGTGTCGCAACGTCACCTGGCAACATTCAGTCTCCCTGGGGGCAGTGCTCATTGTGTCTGGGATCATCGGCATATGCGGCTTCAACCACGTGACTCTTCAGCGTTGATCAAGGTAGCTTTATGCGTAAAATTTTATTTGAACACAGTAGGGATAACGGACGAGGTTTTGTAATAAAGGTGTAAGTGGCTGGCGACAACTGCTTACGAGAGGGTGGCAGGGCCACATTGTGGACTGGTAATGCGTCGAAGCCGCGTCAGTGCGTCTCTCAGAACTTAGAGATTTCGAATGAGATTATATTAAGTATCTTCTTCCAACTGTTATTGGTATGAAATACTTAGTCTGTATTTACTGTCACAACCTTCGTGTCATTCCATAAATCTGTGATTCACCTCATTACATTCCGTTGTTTTTCAAGTGTATACTTACTTTCTTCGCTGTCAGCATTGTGGCTCCTTTTATTTCAGCGGAGATATTCCTGTGTTAACTTATTATTTTCATCTAAAACACGAACTTTTGTTTCTAAGTCAAATAGTGTTGCCCATTCCGGCAACCTGTCTGCAGCGTTTGTGACGCTACAGTTACAACACATATTTTTATGTGAAGGTAATGGATAGAGACTTAGTTTTGGCTAGGATTGCAGGTGCCTGTGATTATTGAGAAGCCCCTAATGCTACGATCGAACAAAGGAAACACTAGATCGCGTTATACCATCTCACTATGCCTTTCCTCACCTCGAAGTAGCTCTGGGTATTAGGTTTGACAACGTGTTGGTCTGGCGTCGTTTAACATTCTTTTGCAGCGCGCAAGATGCCTCTAGTCCGAGGTAAGAGGCAGCTATTATACTGTTATGGTGTTGCGGCTTAGCTTGGCGCTCAGTGACTCGGTGTATCGGTTGTTTGTCGCTGCAGCGGCCAGCGGCTTCTTCCACAGCGCCGCTCACTGCCACCCCCGTCTTTTCAGGCCGGCGCCGTGATTAATGGGGGTGGCTGCCACTGCAAGTTGCCGTTCGCCCACCCTTTGTGTGCCTGAGCGTGTATGTGTGTGTGTGTGTGTGTGTGTGTGTGTGTGTGTGTGTGTGTGTGTGTGTGTGCATGTGCGTGAGAGAGAGAGAGAGAGAGAGAGAGAGAGAGAGCTTGTGCGCGAGAGACTTTCCATGGCCCTTCGCTTTTTTTCTTCGTTTCTGTTGCAGCAATCTTTTTTTTTTTTATTCATTTGAATTTGATATCCAAAGCCTTGGGAGGATGATGCAACCATCACCAGCTGCTTGTGGAGGACTACTGGAAGTTTTGCATGCTAGAGGTTCTTGCCTACGACTGTAATTATTTCTCATTTTACCATAGTCAGTCGTCGTATCTGTGAGACACACGCTGAAAACAGGAAGTTATGATTTTGGAAAGCTGGAGTACGAAGTGTCTTCTTGTATCTGCCATGTGTCTATGCCATTATTTTTTCTTTGTGATGTACAGACAATATCAGCATTTGCTCATCCTGGTAATGGAGTACTTCTTTCTTTATTGTATTGGTTAAAAACAGTCTTGGTTGCAATTTTAGTTTATTATTTTTCAACAACGCGTTTCGCCTTATTTAGGCATCTTCAGGTTGATCTTAATTTGGTGTTTCTTAGAACGATCCTTTAGACAGTGTAGCCAAAGGGCATCGTCGAATACATCAGGCCAACATCGCCTTCGTTAAACTCAGTAAAAACTTTTCTAGATGGACGCGAGTGACTCCAAGACCTGCATGACACGTCCCCGTTCACGGGAGTAAGTAACAGAATAAGATGGGGCTCAGGTAGTAAGCACAATGCTGTTACTCGATTCTGCGAACGGCAACGCTTTATGCAGGTCTTGGAGTAACTCTAGTCCATCTAGAAAAGTTTTTATTGAGTTTAACGAACGCGATGTTGGCCTGATGTATTCGACGATGCCCTTTGGCTACACTGTCTAAAGGATCGTTCTAAGAAATACCAAATTAAGATCAACCTGAAGATGCCTAAATAAGGCGAAACGCGTAGCTGAAAAATAAAAAAATAAAATTGCAATCAAGACTGTTTTTAACCAATACTGTTAAGCACTGGTTTGCTGTATGGCGCATATGGATTGAAAGAACATCTTTCTTTCCATCTTGATAGTGACACGTGTAGCCCTTCCGAAGGTGGCCTTGATGTCCGTCTATGAGGGCAGCACTATCCATATTCTGAACAACAACTTAGACTTCTGTGTTTACTTTTTCTTTGTACATTTTGCCTTTCAGTAAACCCAAGGAGGACTTCGTTGGGCACGAAATGTGACCATTCCAGCCGAGCCATTTTTCGGTGAACGTTAGGGTACCTCTACGCTGCAGCCTTGCTGCTGGCACATAGCTGGTAGCGCATGCGTCTTGTTTCCCACTAGGAACTTTTACTCTGGGCCTGTTCGCATGGCCAGTTGGGCAGACTACTTGTAGTACGCACCGTACGAATATAGACAACCCATACCGCAAATACCTTCATCACTTCTAAGAAACAGCTAAAATTTCTTCCAGAGCACTTTTTCAGAAACACGAATATCGCAAAATATTTTTGGTTTTGTTTTAAATATTATTAAGCCAGAAATAAAAAATGAATTTGTGATCAGTACCATTATTTCTGTACAACAGCGATTGGTAAGACAGCTAATTATCAGGTGAGGTGAAGTTTCATCAGTCTTCCTCCAATATCTGCTTCATGTACTGCATCTGTCACTTGTAGATTAACGTCTTGATATTTGATCGAAACAGAGAAAAAGATAAATTAGATGAAAGATAGAAGATAAATTTCCACAAAATTACTACACACAAGATTACCCATCATCAAGCGGTTGTGAATATCTTTATGACCCCGGCCTCAGATACTTTGCGAGGAAAAATGTCTGATGAAAGTGCATGTTTAAAATCGGCACTGAGAATTCTCGCTCTTGAAATTGTGTTGTAATATCAGAACAGACATTACTGCATGCGTTTAGTGGTTTCATTGTTAGGATATTCGAAGAACGAGATCTCTCTTGTCAAGGAGCTCAGTTATGGCAGCAGATGGTTGCACAAGCAAACTTAAAAGTAGAGATACGGAGTTCAGTTGTAGAGCAGACTGGGGTGAGACATCCATCTGCAACACTCACTCTACTCGTCCACTCGCACACAGTGGTGACAGCATGTAGCGGCATCGGCTTGTCATTGCACAATTGAGTTAAATATTTGATAATGTTTAAGTACATTAACGTTGGCTTTACATGACTAGCCAGACAGGCAAGTTGCGGTAATCTGTTTTCTCTTTCTGCAACGACTATGTATCACCAGATTCATTTCGCAGTTATGTCTCTGGTATTAATATATCAGGAAACTGATTTACAGTCCAAGATGCTACTCCACACGGATGTAAAATGAATGTGCTCAACAGAAAATAATAAACGCTAAAATGAAGATTTGGCCCTGTCTGACTACCCACTGATTCAGATCTTAGGATCTCTTAATTCTATAAATTTCAATCTAAACATTAATGAATGATGAAGGTAACTAATCCTACAAAATGATAAACGTTGTTCCTGCTTATATTTTTTAGATTAAAAAAAAACTATGTTACGAAGTTTGCATTTCCTAAGTAAAAATACCAATCAATTGCCCAACTCTGCCCCTTATTATGACTGGGCTGTCTAATGTCAACGCGAAATGGCTGACATTATGTACGTACCAAACACTGGAAGACACTACTTGCAAAGATGATCTACAGTGGTGTGGAACCTCAGCGTAAATAAACTAACGTGACCACAGCTGTTTAGCTTTTATCGCCCTAATAAGCCGAAGCAGTTTGCGATATCACCGTATGTACTGCGTCCAGTGCGTTGAAGTGATGGCGCCGGCCGAAGTGGCCGCGCGGTTCTGGCGCTGCAGTCTGGAACCGCGAGACCGCTACGGTCGCAGGTTCGAATCCTGCCTCGGGCATGGATGTGTGTGATGTCCTTAGGTTAGTTAGGTTTAACTAGTTCTAAGTTCTAGGGGACTAATGACCTCAGCAGTTGAGTCCCATAGTGCTCAGAGCCATTTGAACCATTTTTGAAGTGATGGTTCTCGTACTCGGCTGCGACAGTGGAAGGGCTCCATCCATAAATAACCTCCTTCAAACACTAGGACGGTAGAAGGCGGTCCTCTGACTAATATACTCTAATACTGTCTTCACCTCTCTGTGTTCTACAAAAAAGAGACACGAACACCTAGCCACAAGGATGGAGCTCACATAACGTCTCAACGTAAGTATAGGCAGAGGAAGTGCTCTCAATTACTGAACGCTACGTACTCAACGACGACTTCCAACCCGGAGGTGAAGTCCAGAATCGTATAGGTTCGCAACAGTACAGTGCCTAACTGTTCTAACTATAAACTCTCCTGAGAGCAAAGACAGAAAGTCCGTCCGTAACACACGGGCGCTCGTAACAGAAGACCTCTGGTCTCCCAGCAAGGCTCTGACCCCACCATCGTAATTCAGAAAACGAATCATATTCCCGAAACCACGGAATATTCTCTCTCTCTACAGATTCTTCCGAACGCCGACCAACCATATTTTAGTCTTTTGTCGTCCAGCGTGGAAAGTTTGCGAGGAAAATCCTACACTCGTGCAAAGGTACGCTTCTGAGTAGAAATCCTTGGAAATAGCCCAGCCTGCGTGGTTTACGAGGTGCCGCTTCTTCATTCCTCGCACGGTGCATCCAAAATTTGCAGAGTTTGGAAGCATTATCCGGTTAACTTTCGAGCCCTACTACAATAGCGGCCGATAGCGGCCAGTCGCCCCTGTATTGTGTCTTCGCGCTCAGGTGTCACGACGTCCGTCTGGCTGCTTCCTGGGTTTAAGCAGGACCAACACACCTGTGCGGGCCTTCCACCCAGAGCTTGAGTTCTGCCTACCGTTTCATCTCCACTGGCGTTCCAACCTCTACTAGTATAGGCAATCATTCATTATGCCGTTTTTATAATAAAGAAACTCCGTCACCTTTCATGCAATAAGCCTTAATAATTATCTACAAGGTGTACGTGACAATGTCAGACTCCTTTATATATTCATATATACGATGTACAACCTATCACATGATACCTAATTATGTTTGTAGATCATGGCAAAGTGTGTGGATGAGTTCTTGTAAGGTGCGAAATTGTAGCCACCTTACAACAGGATCGCCGTTTCCCTGTTACATCATCTCTGCCAACCGTACCACTACTTACTATAACTTACTTTCACGTCTCAATTTTTACGTTTCTTCTCTGTGGCTCTTTATAAATCATACAGTGTCTTTTGTAACTTTGCACACAGTAAGGATTGTAGTAAATAAAGGGAATCACGAGGACTAAGCTTCGGATTTGTAATTAGTAATTTCCTCTCATGAAGCTAGTTAAGAGTAAATTATGCGAATACCGGTTACTAGCATTCAATGCTATGGCCTTCCTTCTTCACTAATTGATTTAATTAGACCTATTGCGTAAGTTATATGGAACAGTAAGTTTCGGAGAGCGAGTTGCTGCTCAGTAGGCTCAGACTGATGAATATCAACTGGCAGGGCTCACTATTGTGCTTTCGCAAACATAAAGACTGACTGCTGTATAAAAATAACCGTTGTTGAAAGTAAATCAGATCTGATCTCCGTTTCGATTGGGATCTGTTGGCAGTTGCTCCACGTATTAATGTTGCGCTTTACGAGACAATCTTTGATGCCCCACGCAGTTAGTGGTGGGGATATTTCTGTCCACAGAGCTCCAAAATTCGTAAGTAAATAGCTAAGGACAGGTACAACGCTAAGGGAATGTGCTGCTTACTTAGCACTCCTACTTAAGAGCGAATTAAAAGGTCAGAATTAATTTTGTCACAATGTGACGATTTTTGGCATTTCTTCAACTAGTAGCAAGGGTGTGCCAATATTTGGTTATGAAATTGATGCGTCACTGGATTTTACGCAGGACCTAGAATACAACCTGTAACTTTAATAGTCAATATTCTTGCTGAAACATGTTAGTAAGTCAGTAGAGCGAGCTCAGATATAGAAAAAAGCGGAAAAAACCGAGAGGTGGGTATCTCTGTTGGACTCTTAGAGCATTTTAACACATATCTGCGGACTGTTACCTTGCACAATGGGAACTCTCAAAAATGCATCAATGATTACGTTAGTGTTTAGTAAGAAGGAGAATTTTAGTGGAACATTTGCGCTATAGAACTTTGCAGAGTTCCACGAGAAGATCTTTTCACCGAGTGTGAAACCGTTGTTCACTTAAAAGGAGCTTCGGTCATTGCCCCAATAGTTAACATCTGCTGCAGTTCTTTTGTTTTTGCAACCCCTCTACAGACTATGCATCGTCCGCGAGCAGCTTCAGGGGGTCTTGCTTACTCTCTAGTCACGCGGTATTTATTTATTTTGCAGTTACGAGAAGCTAACCCTTTTTTCCCTTTTTTGACTTATGTAGTATTGTTTCCGCTTGATGGTCACAGCACGGAATTATAAGACAAATGTTGATGGTGTTTGGATAGCAACCAGCCACAAATTTACTTCCAGTTCCTATATTCAAAGTGTACCGTTACCGGTTTCGAATCGTTATGAATCGTCTTCAGACGGTTTCCATGCTTTCCTTAGAACATGTGCAGCGTTTTTTTACAGATTAATTGTCCTAAAATACAAATAATACATAATTATAAGCATGCCACACCGATTGATGCGTTGCAGCGTTTCATTGGATGTAAGTTACGTGAAAGTAGGTTTGGAGTGTTTATTTTTATAGCATTCGTCCAACAGATGTGAATACATTCCCACTGCATTCTTATCGTTGCACACGTAAATTTTTCTCACTTAACACTTTAGATTTTACACAGAAAAGATTTCTACCACGCACCACGTGTTTTGATACATACAAAGTGCTTGTAAACATATGAGTATCACAGACTTGAAGATGTCCCATGTTTGGAAGAAGATCATATATTCACTTATGCAACTGAAACGCCTTTTACACTAGTACAGAGAGACACTGATTTTGTGAGTTTCAGAACGAATAGAGTTACATTAATTATAAAGTTGTTCCATTTTTTTATTGTTATGAAAATAAACACTCCAAACCTAGATTTCACGTAAGTCACATCCAATGAAAATCTGTAACGCAACTATCTGTGTGGTGTACTTATAATTATGTATTATTCGTATTTTAGGAAAAAAATGGTTCAAATGGCTCTGAGCACTATGGGACTTAACATCTATGGTCATCAGTCCCCTAGAACTTAGAACTACTTAAACCTAACTAACCTAAGGACAGCACACAACACCCAGCCATCACGAGGCAGAGAAAATCCCTAACCCCGCCGGGAATCGAACCCGGGAACCCGGGCGTGGGAAGCGAGAACGCTACCGCACGACCACGAGATGCGGGCGTATTTTAGGAGAATTAATCTATAAAAGAACCGCTGCACATGTTGTAAGGAAAGCATGGAAACCGTCTGATAATGAATCATAACGATTCGAAACCGCCAACAGTACCCTTTGAATAAAGGAACTGAAAGTGAATTTGTGGCTGATTGCTGTCCCTACACCATCAACATTTGTCCTCAAATAACAGCCACGGTCTCCAACCATGTCATCATATGACAAAATTGCAAGGAATTCCCTTGGTAAGAGCGTGTGCGCTACGTGTCAGCTGACCTTAAGCTGGTAAATGGAAAATTCAGTTAGACAGTATTGTTTCTTCAACGTCGTGGTACTCATACAAAAGAACAAAAATTTCTCGAGATAAGGATGATATTACACGACCAATAACCTAAAGTTCGTGAATTATTGTACAGGAGTTCGCATTCTGCGCTTAATAGTAACCTTCCCGCATCCAAAAGAAAGAAGAAAGACGGTTTTGCCCCTACATCAGTTAATCACCAGCTGAAATGAAGAGAGATTCGTCTGCTTTAGCACATCTGTTCACTCTTGCTATTCACGAAAGTCACGTGTGATTCTTGTCATCAGCATGTTGTAGTACCTGTTTTATGCAGGAAGGGGATGGAAGTAAATTTACATTCCAGCAGAGCACTGTACACCTCCAGTCGTGAATGGAACAATTTTGTTTCTGTGCGCTGTCCAGACTCTGAACATGCTTCGTAGTCTAACTTCAAGATTGGAGGGTTGGGTTGGGTTGTTTGGGGGAAGAGACCAAACAGCGAGGTCATCAGTCTCACCGGATTAGGGAAGGATGTCGGCCGTGCCCTTTCAGAGGAACCATCCCAGCATTTTCCTGGAGCGATTTAGGGAAATCACGGAAAACCTAAATCAGGATGGCCGGACGCGGGATTGAACCGTCCCACCTCGCTCGGTTCAAGATTGGACGATGTCCCAATGTCAGTATGTAGAGTGCCTCTACACGAAAATGTGAAATCTAATAGGCAGAATACGAGGACTGTTTAACTGTGTATTACATGCTATTATTGTCTGTTTGTCGTATTTTATTACTGACAGCAGTGGTACTGGATGCCATTTGCTTTGAAGCAGAAGTAAAAAAATCGCCTTGATGGGCGTCGTAGATCATTTTTTGAAACCTGATGATGATCAGAACTTTGAACCGGCTGGCAAATAAAGAATAATCTTAACACCAGCTCTTGGCGGGTTGATACACAACTTAGTCAAACGCGGCGATTTCTTTCGTCTATACGCTAGAGTATCCTTTCACTTTTGATGTGATTAATCATTTCTTCCTCTTGGGAATAGTGTTCCAGAAATGACGAAGGAGATGAACATAATTTGGAAGAGAGTCGTACGTTGCCGGACCTTACAGATCCAGAGCCACCCTTTACAAGTCACCACACCGGCCGCAAACTTAATGGCCCCCGCGGGTCTGCGGCCCATTTATACGCCACAATTTGCAGCGACACGATGTGAAATGCATAACGTGCACACGAAATGGCCAAGGAGTAATTCTAATTCTGGCGATGTTTCTTAGCATGGTACACTTAAGCACGAGAAAAACTTTACATATCATTTAAAATGTATCATAAAACATGTTTCGTTCATTTTAGGTTGTTCTTTTTCTATTCTGAAGCATGTGTCTAGACGCATATTAAAATTTAAGTTTTAAATGAAAATTGGATCCGCTAATGTGTATTGTTGATATATCTTGCTTCTTGAAAAATTTACTACTTGTTTGGGCTTGCACTCAATCGGTACAGCCATCAATAAGAACAATAATTAATATAGTAATTAATAAATATAAAATTAAGTTAGTAAACGCAGCCACATTATAAGGTAGTCGCCTTCCTGAGGATGAAGTACCGTTCAATTTAAACCCACAAATCAAAATTTGAAGAAGCATTTAAACCTGAGGAAAGACACGCAAATTGTATTCGATTGCCCGTGTAGAGTTTTTGTTACGGGTTTGTGGTACCGTGTATCATTTCCTTCGTCGCTTAGGAATGCTGGTTAACCAGGCGGAAGTTATTACTTTCTATTTTTGTCACTATCTACAACTTTGTGGTTAATTTAATGATATGAATAAAAGTAAGTCCTAGTTTAGAAACATTTTGGAAGGTAGTGATCTCAAAGCAAGCTAGCTAACAGATTTCTGAATAATTACATATCGATTTAAATATATATGAATATATATTGCTGCGAATGTAAAAGGAAATTAACTTTGTGTAAACTAAGCATCAGTGTTCCGGTTATTATGATATGACAGTAACATCACAAAGAAAGTCGCCTTGGTATCGCGGAACTGACGATTTGGTAACGAAGTATGTTACCTCTCCTAAAATTCCAACCATTCTGTGTTTGCTACAAGATCCAGCAAAGTTCGTACCGCAGAAGCTCTGCGTAAATCTCCAGTCTGTTGAGACCCTCCGCTGTAATCTCACTATTAATAGCACGCTTAACTGCTATTTATGAGTGCAGGAGAGTGCAAAAAAGGCCACATTTCCTCGTTTCCACATGTTGCCCCTCCATCTCCCTAACAGGCTCCTGCTGTTTTTCTTTCTCCGACATAAGCATACTCTATCTCTCTCTCTCTCTCTCTCTCTCTCTTACACCTAGTTATTCCAAATTTTTTCATCGGATGACACCTGTCCACACTTTTGCAGCTGTACGATTCATCTGACAAAGATTAGTAGCAGCTTCAACTGAAGGTTCAAAAAATTTTTCCCTTGGTGAAACATTAAATTTGAAGTGCTTATTACCCGCTTATTAATTCTTTCTCTTGATCTGCTGTTTTGACGCACTGTCTAACCGAACCTCATGGACTCAGGGTTACTTCAGCGAGTTCTGCCTTTTCTATGAGTATTTATTTATTTACTTTTTCGTAGAAGATATGGGTTACCATACTAAGATTATAAGTTTTATCGAATACATTTATTGCTAGATTATTTCTTAGTCACAATTCAAATGTTCCATGTTCTACATGACTACACTACTATGAAAAAGTTTATCATGTATTTCAAACAAATATTCCGGGGACAGCGTTCATGTTCCATAACAGCCCAGTACGCGACCCTGCCCGTAGCTAAATATTTACTCTGGAACGGAAGTTCATTTCTATCGCCAAGGATATTATGATGTTCCGTTTGTGTTGTCACAACTTCACAAAATTTAAAGAAATAGAATTCTGAAAGAACTATACGAAAAAAATTATTCAGTCATTCCCCATGTGGCAATGCTCTTAATTCAAGCAGAGCACTTACACGAAATTGTTCATTACCAACTCCTTCTTCGGATATTGCTATTACAATAACAAACTTATAATAAATCATTGCGACTGATTTTATTCAACATTTTCTGTGTTTGGTTTTAGATTTAGTTAGTGCTTTATTACTTTTATTCTCTCAAAACAGGCTCTATTCCGCTTGCTAGTCCAAGTTGTTTAACTCCCTAGACCAAGTTGTTTCCGTCATCTTGGTTTTGTCCTCCAGATCAGCTGCACAACCGTGGATTTTCAGCATTAAGATCTTTCATTTTTCTATATTAATTTGTGTTTTTCTGGTTCCTTCAGGTCTTCTTTTACAACACCGATCTGTTTTATTGTTTACTTTTAGCTTAGCTGCGACTTTCGTATAATTCTAGACCTCTCTAGTTACTCTGATTGATTCCACGCTTTTAATATGTCCTATAATTTTTCCTGCGTTTTTTTCCTGCGTTTACTTTATATCCTCTTGATCTGCACGTTCATCCTTCATTATTAGTTGGACATACATTTTTTCTGTATAATTCTCGATCTATCTTGTGAATTACTTCAGTATCTCTGTTTGTGTTGAAACGTTCTTCAGCCCCATCAATAAACTCTGGTTTGATAACTGTCAAATTTTGTCTCAGTTTTTTTTTACTCTGAAATGCATTTTATGTTAAAGATACGTTTCCGTTTTCTGACAACGAATTTTGTAACAGAGGTTTTCTATGCCAGTTTTATGGAAGGTTTTGCCTAAATGTAATATTGCCAAATTCTCACGACTTTCTCGAATTTAGTTTTTAAAATTTGACTGACATTCTACAGCAATATATGTGTTCTGTTTGTCACAATGTTTCTTTGAAGCTTACGCTATCTGCTAATCCTTTAAAAATTGTCATTTTTTGTCTTGTTTAAATGTCCTGGCACAGAATCATCAGATCGTCAGCAAAACACAAGCAGTCTGTCCTAATATATCTACTTCCTAATTTGATGTAATCGACACAGATTTTAATTTTCGCTATTCTTTGGTTACAGTAGTCACTCAAGCTGTATACACCCTTTTATGAAATTTGAAATGTTTGACAGAGCCGATATGCACAATGAATAATACTGAATAGTCATCGGATATAAGATAACTGTTTTATTCACGCGTTTCGAATATACTCATCATCAGAATGTCTGGAAAATGTTATAAAAATCAACAGTAGCACAGTGATAATACCTAAAAGACAGACACAACAATAAAGAGAGCAGGGAAAACTCATACCAAGTAAGAGAGAAAAATTTCACAATACCGTATGGTGTCATGTGAATATGACACATGCCATAAAATTTCTGCTAAGGGAATGGTCGAATAAGACATGACGAAACCTACCCCATAAATTTTTACACAGGAAGAAGAAAACGGATGAAACGCACTGTCAAAATTTTAGTAGTTAAGAGGCACTGCCAGTATTTAAGAAAATAGCTCGAAATTTCCAAATTCGTAGCACGCCAGACGGCGGTAGTAATGTACCGGCGCTCTAGCGACTGCGCATGCCCAACTAGGTACTCCCCCACGCTCTCTCTCTGTCTCTATCACATACACACACACACACACACACACACACACACACACACACACACATTCACGAGGTCGGTGGTGCATTATACAGAAAACACGACACAACCCTATCGTAATTTGTAAAGAACGTTTCAGGTTACCGTTCGTTGATAGTTTCTCTGACACTACAGTAAACAGTTACTATTCTCTCCAGTTAGCTAGTCAAGTAACATCTATTAGAAGTTATTAGTTGCTTTTTTCAGTACTGGTAAGTATTGACAGTACAGATCAAGCTGGATTAATATTTACTCTCGTACGGCATAACTGCTAATCGTACATTCTTTTCTTCCAGTTTCACGGTAATGTGGAATCCAGTTAACATTCTCAGTTTAGCAACGATGAAATATGAAGAACTTGATTTCCAGCCGAATCACCTAAATAGCTCTGAGCACTATGGGACTTAACAGCTATGGTCATCAGTCCCATAGAACTTAGAACTACTTAAACCTAACTAACCTAAGGACATCACACAACACCCAGCCATCATGAGGCAGAGAAAATTCCTGACCCCGCCGGGAATCGAACCCGGGAACCCGGGCGTGGGAAGCGAGAACGCTACCGCACGACCACGAGATGCGGGCTGAATCACCTACTTCAACTGAGGATGTACATGTGTGTCATTTATTAACTGATTTCCTTGACGCTCATTCGAATGATATCGACATTTCGTTTTAAATTGTGGATACGTTAGAAGAAATAGGAAATAACTGTGACGATTCCATGAATTGTGGTTCGGACGCCATTAGTTGTGTCAGTAAAAGTTCTGAAGAAGAATACCTTCCAAGCGTAGAAAAAAAAGAACACGTACTGCAACAGCTCTCAGCTACAAAGCAAAGGCAGTGAAATATTGGTTAAACGCAGGAGGGAAAAGACGCTCGAAGTTACGCAGTGTTCAAAGGCTTTTTCGTTTCGTAAAATCGGAGCGTGATCTGTACAAACGAAAGAATGGATTACATGAAGTAAGAACTATGAACCAAACGGAAACCCGAAACTATCTGAATGAGAAACTGTTCGAAAAATTTAGATCTTCTAGTGAGTGGCTATTCACCATTACCGATGGAGATGTACGAGACTGGGCCCTCCGAATTGCATCTGACATGAAAATTGCTAATTTCCAAGCTTCGGCGACTTGGCTACGTAGGTTCAAGAAATCGTACAGATTAGGAAGTCGTGAAATTACCAAGTTTACTTCACGCAAACGCGTAAACGTGTAGAGTAGCTGCCAGTGATAGGCAATGCTATAGAAAAATTCGTAGCTGACGTAACGACAAAACTTGCTGTTATTCCCGCAACTGCTGTTTATAACGCTGACCAGTCAGGTTTCATGAAAACACTTCGTGCAAACCGCAGTTTATCATTTCAGGGTGAAAAAAAGACGGAGTCGGTTTCCCAGTCAATGGACACAATGACACTTTCATGTACAATAATGGCAAGGCAAATAAGGACCAAAAATTAAAATAATGGGCTGTTTAGCTACAAAAAAACCTGTAATCGACGTATGAAAATCTGAAAAATTGGGAAAGAATAATTTTCAACATTTTCATCGAAACGTATTCTTACCAGATGCAGAAACTAATTTTTTTTTTCCTTTTGTCGGATTCATGGTCTGGAAATAAAGACGCTTCTGTTTTTGTGTAGGACGACGAAAAATCTGTAGATGTAATGTGGATTCCGTGTGGAACTACTAGTGCGATTCAACCTCTCGAGAAAGAATTTTTTGGGCAGTAGAGAGCATTTTTCAGGAAATTATCACACATCATAATCACCGATACCTGTTTCTCATTTCAGTTTTACCAGAGGAACAGTATTCTCTAGGAACAGTCATTTGTGTGTTATCAGTTTTCTTCGGCACGCTTTACGAATTTGATCAAATATGTGTGATATTGCTAGTTGCGTCCACCAGTATTTATCTTGCTAGAACCTCGCGTTCATGCAGCTTGATATGCGTGAAGTATCGTATGGTACAAAAGTAGACTGAGGTACAAGCAGCAGATGGTACAGTATGTGCAATTCCCGCGGGGGAGTCCACCAATTATACTGAACTTGCTTCTGATTTGTCGGCACATTCGGGTGTTAAGCGCCAAAACGCCTAACATCTCTTGTTAATTATTTATATACATTTCATTGTATTTAACCCAGTTTTCAGTACGACAATCTCTCGTGCTTATCCTACGAGTCTACCGATTTTGTTTACAACATTTCACTAGTTTTGAGAAAAATAAGGTTAATGATATTACAGCCTAAGTGCTTCGGACACCTTTGGGTCACTTTGGCGCGCCTGGAAGACGAATTACTTCGGTTGCGCTAGTCTCTCTGTTTCGGACGGACATGTCGTACTCCATATCGGAAATTTACAGAAAAGTTACCGTACTATTAAGAAAGCTGTGTCGAGTATTGTAGAAGACAATGTAAAAAGTGATAATTTAAATTATAAACAGGATACATTAATGAGAGGTGTCGTTCATGCGAGGTGTTGCCTACCTTCATTATCAGTACTACAGATCTTGACCTCTGTAGATACAGAGACTAAACGGGGGAAGTGGCATCCCACAAGGAAAAGCACAAACACAGGTTCAATTTAGAAGTGGCAGCTTAGCAGCCTCCGCCGAAGAAGGTCCCACGACCAATGAGCTGTATTCTGCGCTGAGGACACAACATTAGAAGAAGGTTGGTGGAAAGATTCGTTAGGGACTGTTATTCAATCTCTACAGTTCCCTCCAGGTTCCAGATCTGACTTTAAACACGACTACGTATAATTTATATATGCATGGCATGCAGCGTAATATGTAGAACAACGGCCGGGACCATTTCTGACTCCATCCCAACCGTTTAAATAAAACGAGTGGTTACTGCGAAGTGGCTGACAGCATCAATTTTTCCTCTGTCCGGTGTGCCTGGTGCAAGAAAACTTTTGTTTTCATCATTTTTGTGACGACTACACGGAATAAACAAAGAACTATTTCATTGATAGTCAAATCTACAACATTCAAACATTATTATAAGGAATGGCCTACAGGAATTGTCGTACAATGTAGTACTGCGATACACATTTCACTTCAACAAGTTACGAGTCCTCATTGATAGAAGTCGTCTGTCACTTCAAACACTGTAATCATTTTATTTTCTTTGCTAGCCAGTTCTATCAGAATCACATCTTGCAAGAACTGAACTGTCGAAACGAAATTCAAAAAAATTTTCGTGTAGTTTAAGCCAGGTTTTCACCGGAGCAAACAAGCTAACAAGCACCAACAAAAGAGAACTCTGTCTGGTGTACCCGGTAGGACTTTTGCAGCTCCTTCAACTAGACGCTACTGCAGCTACTTACGTGTCCCTAACTCTCCCAAGTTACCTAACGTGGAATCGGAACCATCTGTGAGAAGTGAATGCTAGGTAAATCATAGTGAAAAAGTTGTGGTCTGAACGGAATTTGATCCCGCGCTCTATGGATCACGTAGCTTTCTAGCTGTGTTACCTCTTGAGATGATGCTCGACGTCGATAGTTAGTGCCCTGTTTATAAATTTCCCCTCATTGGTAATGAGAAACCAGGGAAAAATTGCAGCCCACATACAAGGAAAATTTTGGACAATGCTAAAGAGAGATGCAATCCGCGTAAAGTGCATGATCTCCAAGCATGTCACGCTTCCTTACACATTAAGGCACTTAAATTCTTCCTCCACTGCTCCATTTTGCTTATTCCGTCAACAACAGTGAGTTCGCCATGCAAAACAATCCTGCCATTGTGGCTCTGACAAGATATCTCCAAAATCTAAAAACGAATAACACAGCATTCATAGGTAATGTTCACTACCTCGTGTTCTCTTCCGCTCCCTCTAGTATAAACGATTCTATATAAACGATTCTACACCTATGCAAGCGAATGGTAGTTAATTTTCTGCAAATGCTCATTCGCACGTGATCGCTTCCATTCGCTACAGCCGCGCGGTGAAGACGCGTGGTTTGAAGCGCCATGTCACGGATTACGGATTGCGCGGCCCTTCCCGCCGGAGGTTCGAGTCCTCCCTCGGGCACGGGTGTGTGTGTTGTTCTTAACACAAGTTAGTTTAAGTAGTGTGTAAGCTTAGGGACCGATGACTCACAGTTTGGTCTCTTAGGCATTCACACAAATCTGTACACATTTTTGAACATTCGCTCCATTGTAAACCAGGCTTCAGGTGCTTAAAATTGGTTTCTGGGAGCTACGCGTGAGTGATTCGCCTAGTCACGCGCTAGGTGGTCAGGGCTGCAGAAATCGCTGTTATAAGCTTTTCATCGCGCGGCGAAAATGTGTAACTTCAACACTTTTTACAAAATACTGGCAGTGCCTCTTAGAGACTAAGATTTTGGCAATGCATTTCTTTCTTTGTCTTCTTCCTGTGTAAAAAATTTCAGGATGGATTTCGATACGTCTTATTGGACCGTTCCTTTGTGAGTATACAAGGCATGACAAAGCCTAAGGTAACAAAGTGGCCACTAGGTGCCGCCAGTGGTATATTGTGAACGCATAAGCTAAATACAATATAAAATACAATGAATACGTAAATGAATGGTCTTACACGTGGTGAATCACAGAAAGCAAATAAAATGTAAAAGTTTACCAAAAAGAATATTTCTCATTTAATGTTGAAAAATAATGCAGTGTATTCAGACTTCATTCTCACGTCTGTTTTACTTACAAAGTGATTTGAAATTTCAGTCCTGAATCATGCAGGTTTCTCAAGCATTAACACAAAACTTGTAATTCGGAGTCGCAAAGTTATCCTTAGTACATTATTCTCGCTTAAGCTCTTAATGTAGTGCCTCTCTATGAAGTCCCTCAAAGACATTCGAAGGCTATTTTCAATACTGGAGTGATTTTAGTATTTTCTCTGAAACAGGCATAGAGGCCACGAAACGCGTGCTGATAAGTACTGCCTCTGTGTGAGATCCCGTGGCAATACAGATCCGTTACGTTAGATGGATATCAGAAATCTAGTATTCATTGGACATATCAGGTAAATGAACATTCAGTTCCAAAAACTCCGAACTGTAGCACTGAAAAACAATATCAAGGGGAATATATAAATTTACTCTACTTCCAGATCATTTACTTCCGCACTAACAAGAATCACACTGCAAGTGCCACAACCTGATTTTTCCAGAAACGTCGCTCAGTGGAAGACGGGTCAAGATAATCGAACACGTGTCTCGGCTTATCTGTAGCTATTCAAAGGTTGCTGACAAACGACAAAGTTTTTCAGGTACTTTATACTCCTGTCAGTAAGTAACAATCACAGTCGAAACGTTGACACATTTGGTAGCGTCGCGATTTTACACTCCTGTGCCCCGTGTTCGAAACCCGGCTATTGTTTTAATTTTAATTTTTTCCTTACTCATTTATCCACCCATGATCGTAGCAGTTTACTACAAAATGTCTCGTATCAAGTTACGCATTATATTAATTTTAAAACTGCAACTGTATTTCACAATAAATGACATGTGTGTATAGTCCATTGCTGTCTGTTCGCTCTTGGAACTAATTCGGGAACGATGTGTGACAAAACCTGCTGGGCACGTCAGAACTGACGCAACACCACCATTATTATTGAAAGCGACACAACAGGAATTTACTGTTTTCCACATCTGCTACGGACATTATTTGATAAATGGGAAGAAGATTAAACGATAAAATCAAAACAATAAACAGGTTTGAACACAGTGCAAAAGTGTGAATCCACACCATCAGCCACTGTGCCAACCCCTCGCCTTACGTGGTTGCTTGCTGACAGCAAGGAAGTACCTCTAAAGTTTTGACTGTCGTTCTCTCAGAAACAGTCGAGTATCTACGGATAAGTCGAGATACGTGTTTGCATACTATGATCCCATTTCCAGTGAGCGAAGTTTTTGTAAAATCGGGTTATGGCTTTTGCGTGTTCTCCTTGAGAGTTCCTTAGCTACCACTCACCAAAGTACTGTAGCAGTTCACAATTTCAGCTCGGCTTCCAAAGGACCGAGGTGCAAACCTTCAGCCAATTATCCATATTTAGGTTTCTCGTGATTTTTGTAAACCATTCCAGGACGCCAATTTCGTAATGAAACTTGTCCTACCAAAAAGTATGTGCCTACGCTAATGAGCTCTTTGCCACTGCAATTATTGCTGCTAGTTTTAAGTGTTTTTTGTTGTATCAATCTGTGACATCAGGCATCTTCCAATGTTTTATCTCTCACAGACTGGTACCGTAATTCCCATGACAGAACAAAGTAATCCGAAACATGTAGTGTAACCATACAAGTTTCGTGGATGTGGTACCACATCATGCTGTAATACACCACCGATAAAACCAACGTTTCGGCCACGGGTTACAGTGGCCATATTCCACCAGTAGACCAGTAAGCCCACTAGAAGGCCAAGGTAACGGATGCCGAATCGTTTGATTCTTTAGAGATGGTTATTTACAGTTTTGTAATCCGACTTTGGCTGCGGAAGCCTACGCAGTTACATTATTGTGTATGTGTCAGAGCATTGAGGAGGCACAGACTTAAAGGCATACGTCCTGACGAAGACAAGCATGCCTATTGTGCTATGAAAGTGCCACCTAAGAGGCGAACCTGTGCCTGTAAATACACTGAGGTGATAAATGTCGTGGGATACTTCTTAAAACCATATCGGAGCTCCTTTTGTCCGGCCTGGTGCATCACCTTGACGTGGCATGGATTCCACAAGTCGATGTAAGTTCTTTGCAGAAATATTGAGTCTCTATTGCCTCTATAGCCGTCCACAATTGCGAAAGTATTGTCAGTGCAGAATTTTGTGCAAGAATTAACCTCTCGATTATGTCCTACAAATATTCGATGAGATTCATATCGGGGGCTCTTGGTGGCCAAATGACTCGCTCGAATTTTGCAGAATGCTCTTTAAACCAGTCGCAGTCGGGAACAGTTGTGGTCCGGTTACATGGCGCATTGTCAGCCACAAAAATTGCATCGTTGAATGGCTGCAAATAGTCTCCAAGTAGCCGAACGTAACCATTTTGAGTCAGTGATTTTTCAGTTGGATCAGAGCCCGCAGTCTATTCCCTGGTGAACACAGCTCACACCCCGGACCCACCACCAGCTTGCATAGTGCTTTGTTGACAACTCGTGTCTTCTCCCCACTCGAACCCTACCATCCGCTCTTCCACTCTTACCAGCTGAAATGGGGAGTCATCTGACCAGGCCATTGACAGTCGTCTAGTGTAAGAAGTCATCTTCATTCGGCCAATGTCCTTATCAAAGAGGGTGGAGGGTCGGATAGAGGTTCAGTGAACACCCTTGGTATTGAGGTGGGAAACAGGCCATAAAGGTGAAAGAATCAACAAAGGTCAACGGCATAGGATATAGAATTCAATGGAAACGACTGCATTAAAAACACATACTGCGTATCACATGACCTGTGGCCAGTAACTGAAAAAGTATCATGATGATCTCTCCCTTGGCAAAAGATTCCGGACTAGTCCCCCACTCTGGTATGGAAGTGCCAAGGGGGAGGTGACCGTGAGCAAAAGACTGAATAACCGTCGAAAGGATAACGTTCTACGAGTCGGGCTGTGGAATGTCAGAAGTCTGAACTTGGTAGAAAAACTAGAAAATCTGAGAAGGAAGTGCTAAGGTTCAATCTAGATCCTGTGGGTTCAACAATAGCTGAAAACGGTATAACGGAAGTAGCATCTGTTATGAATAGGAAGGAACCGCGGAAAGTTAGTTACTGTGAATAGTTCAGTGATAGGATTGCTCTCATCAGAGTCGATAGCAAACCGAAACCGACAACAATAGTTTAGGTATATATGCTGAAATGTGACCTTTCAGAGTGCTACTTAACTAAAATCGAACACATGAAACAACTCGACAATGATTTTAACTACAAATCATTCATATTTGACAAATTTTATTGCCGGCCTCTGTGGCCGAGAGGTTCTAGGCGTTTTAGTCCGGAACCGCACTGCTGCTATGGTCGCACGTTCGAATCCTGCCTCGGGCATGGGTGTGTGTGATGTCCTTAGGTTAGTTAGGTTTAAGTAGTTCTACGTCTAGGGCCTGATGACCTCAGATGTTAAGTCCCATAGTGCTCAAATCCATTTCAACCATTTTTGGAACAAATTTTAATATCATTAAAAGAACACTCTAGATACTAAAAGAAACAATTTCTAATATCGTCAACAATTACATTAAACAGTAAGTAAGTAAAAAAAAAGGAAAGACCAGTTAAATCACAAAAGGCACAAGAATTTCTATACCAGCAACATTTATAAAATGGAGCAACGTCTTCTATCAAATTAAAACTCTTCATAGGTAAGTCCATAAAACCGGAAACCTATAATGTCAATTCAAGACTAAATGTTATCATTTAAACCACAAACGGTACATATATTAACAAAAGGTGCAGCTTGGGAGAAGAGTTATGGAGCTGTATAAGTCAAACACAATTTTCCATACGCTTTGACAAGAACTTTACAAACTAGCCACACTGGGCTGACTCAGTATTTAAACAACCATGGAACAGGGCACCGCGGCCTGAATTTTAGAATTAAAAAATGAGAAATGTGAAACTTAAGGACTAGGCGCGGCCGAAATGTTCAGCAGAGAAAAATCCATTAAGAGCAATGTTTCAGCCACGTAATGCAGTTATAACTATGCTTTTTCTCTTTGGAGATTTGGCTGATACAGCAAACGCAATAAATAGAGCCAAACAGGGCAAACATATGACAAAAAAAGGAATAACTAAAAACAATCTGCTTGCTTCTACGCACTGCGCCTGCGAAACACAGTCAACTGTGACCAAACAAAGCACGAGGTGACCAAAGACAGTGCCGTAAGAGCCCCCGTCATTAAAAGGAAGATGGGGGCGGGGTAGGGGGGACAGCCACATTAGATAAATCAAAAAAATGAGCGGCATGCAACAGGTGTAGCTTTCCATACTTGTTAAATAATCTTGGCCAACTTTAAAACCTTTTTACACCGTCAAAACAAGTATTACCTGAGAGGCACAGAATAACTGGCCTGAAAGGCCCTTAGAATGAGAAAAACGGCAGTTACATAGAAAACTTATCAGACAGCATTTACGTAGCAAATGGCGACCTCTGCTGCCAGCTTACGTCTTTAGAATGAGGAAAAAAGTAGTTACATGGAACACTTCATAGATTTCAATTACATAACTTAGTGAGGGCGACCTCCTCAGCGAAGAAGGTGCAGACCGGCCTGGCGTGTAGAAACCCACTTGCACTACGATCCAAGGGTCCTATAATGCGGCTTATCACACTGTCCGTAACGACTGAATAGACTGAAGGCGCGTCCAAACCACACGGTGCGCGCTCGACATTACCACAGCTACACCGACAAAGTAAAAGTGTTAAAGTACACACACGATGTGGGTATACATTGAAACGTCCACTTTGAAAATTAATTAATTACTGTGCTGATAAACATGTTATGTTATTTGATTTTCAAACAGCTGAGCAAAACTGAACGTACTCAGACATTTCGCATTTCGCTCTTTACCTATTCTGATCAACACTAAACTGACACACAATATTTTTAGCGCAACGCAATCTGACTTTCAATAATCCCTACAAAAGAATGGCCCTGACAAACATTAAACTATACCTTTCACAAATCACTTACAAAAATCTTCGTTACTCGATTACTGCAATACAGCGAGCGCCAATACTGCCAGCTAAATAAAAGATTCTAGCTACTGAAGGCACTAACTACTGATAGGCACTAACTACTGATAGGCATAGTTAGCAAATGAAAGATTTTGATATAGAACAAACAATGTATTTACCTTAATAGTGTTCAAAAGTCATAATATATATAGCAGTTCATGACATCCAGTCTTACAAATTTACTGTTTCTGATGGACACACGTCCCGATCATCCGTTCTTAAAACTCCGCCATCTCTCTCGCCACATCCACCACTGCTGGCGGCACACCTCCAACTGCGCAACGATCAGTGTTGCCAACTCTAAAAAACCCGAGTCGCTAGATTCAATATCAAAACTCCCTAGAAAGTCGCTAAAGCTGATTTTACTAGACTTTTACTGAAAATTTCGTGCTGTGAACGTTGCAATAAGCCAGTGGGGAGGGGGGGGGGTAATAAAATATTAATAAAAATTGTCTCATACGTAATTGCTATATTGTCTTGATTTAATGACGCATTGCTTGCAACAACATACATATAAAATGCGCTAACTTTAATTAAACATGTTATCATGACTGACGCCACAAATAAATTGTTGTTTCAATCACAGTAGTCAAATATACTAGAAATATACAACTATATTTGTAACACAAGAAAGCAAGAACTCAAATTAGGTTACAAAATATATTCATACCGGTATGTGAACTATTCATCGTCGTCACTTAGAAGAACGAACAACTGTTCTGTTTCATGCTTTGACAGAACTGTAGTTGATGTGTTGATGTACAGGATTGAACGTCGTTTAAAATATTATGTTGCAGTTCGACTGGTTTTGTCGCAAAAGAGTAACTTCTGTTCATTCCAATAAGCTCCAATACGTCTGACGGTATGTCAAAAGATGCACAATCTTTATTTTGTTTCTTAGGCTAGTCTCTCAATATGATCAAAGCATTAATTGTCTTTAACGTTAATCTGTTACGTAGTGTAGTTTTTATAACGTCCATAGAACTGAATATTCATTCCACTTCTGCATTTGAATGCCATAGGCAAAGAACAGTCATTGCTAGCTGTGAAATCAAAGAAAAACGATTCTCCCCTGCGGCATTTTTATACTGCAAAACCTCACTCCAAAATCGAACAGAGTTAGTAGTGTTATTCCGCCTAATGAAGTTGATATTGTGCCATTCTTGCAGCATACGGTCTATGAAATCGCCACTAAAACCCAATTCTTTGGCTACATCCGCTACAGCATTGTTTTTATTCACTTCTAGCGTTTCTTCAACATTCAGCATTGACATTTTTGCAGGATCGTAACGTTACTTGGCAGTCTTTGTTGAACTTCTTTTATGAGTTTCAGACTAAGCTTAATGCATCTCTTCTGCAAATAAACTTTATTTTCTTCAGACAAACTTGATTCAGACAATTTCTGTTCAAACATAAAGCCAAGGTTCGGATTTGAGTACATACATTCGCTTGGAATTGCTGTTGTCAACAAATCAACGGTTGGAAAAACTATGTTTTGTCCGAGTGATTACATGAGAAATACAAGCGTATCTAGTAATTTAGTGGGGTCATTGTCTTCTCCTTCGAAAGCTTTTATTGCTATTTGTACGTCTTTTAAAGCATGTTTAAGGTAAAACATGTAAAGATGATTTGAGTCGTCACAATACATCTTGTACAAAAGATCGGCAGTGTAACAACTGTCTTGAACCATGGCAAGTGAAAAATGTAGCTTTAGTTCGTCCCACTGCTCCAGAATTCTTCGTATTGCTGGTTCAATTGAAAGCCAACGTGTTGCACAGACCTTCAAAATTTTTAGTGGCTGTTTTCCACAATTTATTGTCTCATAAACCTTTTTATATTCCTCTTGTCTTTTATATTCCTCTTGTCAATTGTAGGTTTCCCGTACAAGAAACTCTATGTTTCTAGGTATGGTATTCACTGAGGCGTGCGAAACTGCAAGCTGAAGAGAGTGACAAATGCAACGGATCAATACAAAATGCTTCAAACCATATTCTCTCTTGAGTTGTTCGAAGAGCCCATTGTTTATTCCAACCATTGCAGAAGCATTATCTGTGCAAATTCCTACCATATTAGCGATTGGAAGTTTGAGAACTTCCAAAGAATTCAGAAGAACAGCAGCCAGCTTTCTTGCATCTGCAGTTTCTACTGCAGCGAGTTTGAGGAATGCTGATCTAATGGTTTGGTTGTTTAAACTATAGTACCGTATAACGATTCCTAGCATTTTAGATATTGATACATCTGTGGATTCATCTATTAGTACACTGTATTTTTGGTTACCTATATCTTCAACCAATGATTGTGTAAAATATGGAGCCAAAACTTCAGTTATAATGTTAGTGCACTTTGAACGATGTAAGTGCATGTTTTTAGCGCCCTCATCACCGGAAAACACCTTCTTGCACAGTATTCCTAAATGATCTACAGCTAAAATAGAACAATGTTCAGCAATAAATAAAGAAAGGGCACCTTCCACTCTGCTTGCTATTCTAACTGTAGTTTTCGGAACAATTTTCACAGGTAAGGTCGTTTGTGTTTTTTTTTTTAAATCAATTTTTTGTTTATGTTCAATAGTTTTCGAATGTTTACTAATATCACACAGTTTAGCATAAAACTCTGTTGCACATACTTGACATCTTGCCTTGGATAAGTCTCCAACGACTGGTTTCAGCCACCCATTGAATTCAGGTTCTGCTTCTCCTTCTGCGTTAAATCCATTATGTAAGCCACCACAACATAAGTTTCACCAATTTATAATCACTGAAAATACATTAAGACTCAGGCAAACTAGAGGTCATGAAACAATCTACTCACTCGGTAACTCGATATCAGTCCTATTGTTCATTGTTTAAAACGTAATAATGTCTGAGATACCCCCACCGAATTGTTCTTGCGTTACCACTGTGCATGTGGTAATAATTTGACTGCGAGTAAACATTTCGAAAAATTAGAGGTTGCTGGACAGAAATGTATTTTATTATACTTAATATTACGTATGTTTTTTGTCAATTCGAAAAATAAAGGGAGTTCAAAAGTTGAATAATTATAGATCGATACGCTATCGAAGATAACAGGCTAGTGGGTAATGAATAATGAATTGTTCTATAGTCAAGGTTTTCTTACTCTGTAGGCAATTCCCACATTCAGATTTACTAAATGTTGAACAATGCTAGATGATCTGCTAAGAACTTAATTTAACTTAGTAAATCTAGAACAAAGTCAGTGTAGTACCCATTCTATAGTTAAAATCTTAGTTTTGTTAATGGAAATACTGGCCCAAAATAGTTTTGATTTGTACTTCAAAAGTCGTCAGTACTGCAAAAGTCGCCAGATAAGTCGCTAAATAATTTATGTCGCTAAAACGTTTTTTTTTTTTGTCGCTAAGACGAAGGCAAAAGTCGCCATTTCTAGCGACAAAGTCGCTAAATTGGCAACACTGGCAACGATACACGCTGTTAAGAGCGAACTGCCCAACGCTACAATAGCGACTATTGCAACAATGCCGACCAGCCTCAGACTGCACACAGCACAGCCAGTGATTTTCATACAGAGCACTACGTGGCGTTACCAACATAAAAACCTAAACAGCCCATTTACAACATAACAAGATGGTGCAGTAGAAAAATAATTCCAGGAATTCTGCCGATAATGGAATTTTTTTGTGTCACAAGTCTACTGATAGTTTAATGCGGTCCGCCACGAATTCCTCTCCTGTGCCAACTTCTTCAACTCAGAGTAGCACTTGCAACCTGTGTCCCCAATTATTTGCAGGATGTACTCCTATCTCTGTCTTCCTATACAGTTTTTGCTCTCTACAGCTTCCTCTAGTACCATGGAAGTCATTCCCTGATGTCTTAACAGATGTTCTACCATTCTTTCCCTTCCCCTTGTTAGTGTTTTTTCGTATATTCTCTTCCTAGCCGATTTTGCGGGGAATCTCCTCATTGCATACCTTATCAATCTACCTAACTTTCAACATTCTTCTGTAGCACCACATCTCAAATGTTTCCATTCTCTTCTGATCTGGTTTCCTCAGAATCCTTCAGCCACTTCATCCTTAAATTCCCTTCACTTTCGTGGTGGGGCGCATCAAACCAGTCAGAAGAGTGATGACTAGAAGAAAATTAAATAAAGCGTGCAACCGATATGATTACGGGCCCAGAGGAGGTGCTGCAGGCGATGTGCAGTCGTCTGCTGCCATAGTCCGTTAACGCCAAATATCACCGCACTGCTCTAACGGATTCGTTCGTCGTTCGTCCCACTTTGAGCTCTGCGGTTATTTCATGCAGTGTTGCTTGTCTGACAGCACTGACACCCCTATGTAGACGCCGCTACCATGGGTTGTTATGTGAAGGCCATCGGCCACTGCGTTGTTAGTGGCGAGAAGTAATGGCTGAAATGTGATATTTTCGGCACACGCTTCACACTGTGAATCTTGAACTACTAAATTCCCTAACGATTTCCCAAATGGAATGTCCCATGCACGTAGCTCCGACTACCATTCCTCTTTCAAAATCTGTTAATTCCCGTTATGCATTCATAATCACATCCGAGACGTTTTCACCTGAATCACATGAGTACAAATGACAATTCCGCCAGTGAACTGTCTTTTATACCTTGTGTGTGTGATACGACCGCCATACGAGCGTGTTCATATCCCTGTCCCATGACTTTTGTCGCCTCAGTGTATTTGTTAGAGTCCTGATGAGACACGGTTCACCTAATGGCATACTTCTTGACTAAGACGAACAGTCAGAAGGTGAACCTGTGCCTACAAATATGTCGCTGATACATCCCTTAGGGGAACTATGTATCTCCGAACTGTGTTATCTCACAGAATAGTTTTCTGTAGCGGCACTTGATATACTGGAGCATCAAATTTTTGTGCGCTACCACCCATAGATGTAGGCCACAGCAACGGTACAGAGCTCATGTATCGCTTAATATTTATGAGGAAAATGAAGAGAAAATGCACCTTGCTAGAGGATTCCGAGGAAATGGAGCTCACTCGACACATAGGGCTAAGGGAGTTGCTTACAACCTACTGTGGCAAGCGGGATGCGTCCCATGAGCAGAACATATACGCGGAGTAAAACTACCCAACTTCGTGAAATACTTAAATTGGTAATGGCAGACACATTCGCAGTCCTTAAGAAAGGTAGGCCTTCAACACACCGTTCCAATCATCAGTAATGGATGGCAGGAATGCCTTAAAATGGGAGAGACATTTTGGGCAGGTATGAATGTTGCGCGTGGATAGAAATACGTCGTTTGCTGCTCTTATTCTGTAATATAAATCTATTACGATAAGTTGTTCAAGTAATTAGTGAGATACTTTTATGTCATTGTGTTACCAATCGAACACACTTGTATTCTTAACCATGTTGGTTGAACTTAAATGCGTTATTATCATTCGCTTAGGAAGACGACAACTACTCATAAGTTTTGTGTCCATTTCAAATAGCTCCATCTCTACTTTGCGATGAAGGAGAAGCCAAAAGCGTGTTGTGCGAGCAAGACAAGACAGTCATATTCACCTTCATCGAGAACTTCAGGTTCTGGAAGGAAAGTGTCAACAGTACAAAGCAGCTAAGCATTTCTCCATTCCATGGAGTACTTTAAAATATCATGTGGACCGCAAAGATGGTGAAAAAGACAATGTGACCATTGGAAAAATGGGTAGACAGTTTGCCGTCACGAGTGAACTGGGAATTAAGGGCAGTTAATTTTACAATGTAGAAGCAGTAAAAAGTGTTCGGCTTGAATTAACCGAATAACCTACTCACAATCGTAGCCCAGTGATATCAGTGTCTAAGGGAAAACAGAAGTCATAGAATAAAAGGAATGATCACATCTGCGTAACTTATAAGGAGAGCTACAGCTGTGTAAAGAATAAAAGTTCTTTTTGTTTTTTTTTTGTCTGCGATGATTCCATGAAAGTTGTTACTCCATCAATTCATTTTATGCTATGGTAATGTTTGCGCAAATTTTAGTGACAGTAACACCGATGCTGAAAATTAATGAAAACTATGTTAAATGAACTTTAACACAGCAAAAGAAAATTATCTTGGAGTTAAGCATATCACGAAGTCAAGTATGTTGTGTCACAGAATTAGGTATGCTATAACGGAATTTGGTAGCATGCCCACTTTGTTTACTACATTTTACAACTTCAACAGTTCTTTGTTTCTTAAACGTTTCTCATCATGGGTTAGTAGAGCATGTAATGGTCACTTACACGTAAAATACAACATTTCTAGATTTACTGTTCGTTTTGCTTTTTCATATACAATCATTAATATCACGAAGATACGTAGTTATACCGTAAACAGAAATGCACGAGATAGGAGAATTATAAATCAACTTTTTGAGAAGATGGCGAGAGGATACAGATACAAGATACTTATAACTCCAATCCAATATTGTTTCTGGCTAACCAACTTATATGTGCTACGCTACATTTTCGGCTTCCTTTATACAATGCATAGGAGTCTATTTTTAGCGAATGGTCATGTCGAAATGGACAGACGACTGTTACGTAAAACAGTAACCCCTTTCGATTATGTCACTCGATATTCCATTTAACAGCGAAAGAAAACTCATTAAAGGTCTTTCATTTACATGACGTAGATAGCCGTTAAACTCGATCGCCCCCTTTGAGAGCGCTAATTGCTCATCATAACGCTCGGGTCGTTCTTTTGAATGACTATCTGAATCTCTTTGGCAAGGAGTCAGATGCCGTTTCCTTTAAACTCTCAAAACATACCAGAAATTATTCTGGAGACGTAGAGACTTTCCTCCATTTCCTATCCGTCACCACTGCGCGGCAGCTCAAAATATTCTCAACGATATTTGCGGAAGTAGGCTATCGACTTTTTTTTTTTTTGTTGGGCCTTAGGACACGTTAAAACATTTACTTATTCGGCTTTTATCTTTATCATCTCTCGGAATATCTCCGTTCCCTATTTAGTATATAATGTTATAACATTACGAGGCTGCCCATTCTATTTAGTACAATAACCTTTGCATTTGTAATCATACTCTTTATACTGATGAAAGTTAGGAAGCAAAGCCTGCTCTTTACTTGTTGAGTACAGACTCTAATGCTATTACATTAATCAACGATAAAAAATATTGGATAACGGAAGTAAATTTTTTTGTGAAATGACTTGCTTGAAAGAAAGAAATGAAATATATTAGAGAAAATTTTAACGCAGCTTTCAGTGATGCACGAAATCATATGCATCAAATGCCCATGAAATTTTTCTCTAATCTTTCTTATTTCTTACGTTTAAACAACTAATTTTCGAGAATATTTGACTATTTTTCAACTTTTTTTTATTTTCGGTCATTTTTTCAGAAAGTATGAAATATGTATTGAAATAGAGACCTGTATTCCATCATTATTATTTATTATTAAGCGTATATAGCTCAAAAGAAAGTAAAAAAGTTTATATATTTGCTGTAATTTGATAGTTACTCTATTTTTACACTTAAAGAATTCCACAATTACTATACCAACGTAATTTCCTTATGCGCAAAATAACTATGTCTCTATGAGGTGAACTTTTTAACACTGCATTTACACAGCTAGCAGCAGCCGTTCGTGAAACATTTCAGTTTTCAAAATGTGTCTCAATTCCTAAGGGACCAAACTGTTGAGGTCATCGGCCACTAGACTTAAACACTACTTAAACTAACTAATGCTAAGAGCGACACACACACACACACACACACACACCATACACACACACACACACACACACACACACAGGCCCACGGATGCCTCGAGCCTCCGGCAGGAGGGACCACACATTCCGTGACATGGTGCCTCAAACTGAGCGGTGACTCCGCACTGTTTTCCCTCAAATCATTAATTATAAATACCTTGATAAATTTCAAGCACTTAAATCTTTTTTGCATAACTACATCACTGTGATACTCCATTTTTCCCACTTCCCACTCTTCGCTTGGCTACGAAAATTAGGACAAAAAATTTCCTTTACATCACGAATTAGGTTTTTCTTATTTACTGTGATGACTTTCAATCATTAGATCGTTTTTGCAAAACTAGACCTCACCTCGGTAAAGTTTACACCCCATTCGTCCTTTTCAATTCTTCATTTGGCTTTGAAAGTTCGAACAAAAATCAATCGTTTGATTTCTAGGAAGCTCTATAGGGGCTCAGAACCTGTTTACGGGAAGTTTAAGGGAAGTAAACAATTGCAAATACTCGTAGATAGAATAAGATCGCTGAGGTTCTAGTCTCCTCGAATACGTGTTTTGTGGTTCATCTCGGAAACTTTTTTCAGCTTTCGTAGGATGACAAGATCACCAGGGTACCAAGATAATGTAATAACTTACAGCTCGTGGAGTCATAAGTAGATACGTCTACTGTGCTTCCTTCCTCATCATCAGGAGTAATGGCGAGCATCTTATACATTTATAACGTTATGGCAAATGGCTCTATAATTTTACATGTAGTAGGTACAATAGCCAACGACGGACGGAGCAGGGAGGACTAAGAAAGAAGACTAGCAATGGCTAAAATGGTTTTCCCGACCAAGAGAAGTCTACTAGTATCAAACATAGGCCTTAATTTGAAGAAGAAATTTCTGAGAATATACATTTGGAGCACAGCATTTTATGGTAGTGAAACATGAACTGTGGGAAAACCGGAAAAGAACAGAATCGAGGCATTAGAGATGTTGAAAATTTGGTGGACTGATATGGTAAAGGATGAGGAGGTTCTGCACAAAATCGGAGAAGAAAGAAATATGTGGAAACCGCTGACAAGCGGAAGGGACAGGATAGTAGGACATCTGTTAAGATACCAGGGACTGACTTCCATGGTACTAAAGGAAGCTGTAGAAAGTGAAAACTGCACAGGAAGACAGAGATTGGAATACATTCAGCAGATAATATGAAGAAGTTGGCATAGGAGAGAAATTCGTGGTGGGCCGCATCAAGCCAAAAAAAGACTGATGACTCAATGACTCAAAAAAAGGGTGCAATTATCGTGCTTCCGTATGACATGCGGCTATCAAAGACAATGTGAAGCTGATTTAAGAATGTGCCAACGAGATTACCTCAGCATCAGAGCATTCGCAACAGATACTCTACCGAATCACAGTTATTCTTAAAACGTCTAACTTTCGTCTGTCGGAAGAACGTGGTGTAGGAGTGATTGGGAGAGGTGGGAGGGGGTCTAGAGACTGTAGACTGCAGATGTTGGAATCCGTTGATATACGAGTTAAAAGTCCAGCAAAGGGTGGGAAGAAATTGTTGTTCCAACGGTGAACCGAACTCCGAACCTTTCGTTTAAGCTCCAGATATATCTACGAAGCTACAGACTCATGTACGTGTCCATCTAAATCTACATCTTCTCTCCGCAAGGTACCTTAAGGTGTGTAGCGGAGGGTACTTCTGGTTAAATCGTTTGTCCAACTTCCTGTTCCATTCGTGAACGGTGTGTGTGTGTGTGTGTGTGTGTGTGTGTGTGTGTGTGTGTGTCTGTGTGTGTGTGTGTATGTAGAACGCGTGTTGATACGCCTCAGAACGACATCAATGTTTTTCTGATTTTCGCGTCCTAGTCATTTCTTACAGCATAGGTGGGAGGAAGTAATTTGTTGGTCGACTTTCCTTGCAACGTATCCACTGACAATTTCAACATCACACCTCTCAATCACGCACTCTTTGCAACCCACAGACTTTTCGTGGGCAGGTACAGCACTAGGCGAAGCTACCAAGACTGCCCTTTCCACTCCCAGCGACAAAGATAGAGAGTGATATAAAAATAATCCTTGAAATCATATTACAGGTATACTTTACTGGTGAGATGACGAGTTGATTGACACCGAGAGCAAACCAATTAAAAGACAAATTAAAGTGTTTCTTAACTAGATCGTACAGTTTCGGTATCTGAACCGACGAAACACTAGTGCCATGTTTGCAAGGCGGATTATCAGGTAGAGCGGGCTAAACTTGTTTCCGGAACGGCATGTAATTAATATTAAAATCTGCCAAGATTGAGGGTGGTCTTAATCTGTTAAGTTCAAATGTGAACCAAAGACATGCGGTCGCGTGCTCTGGAGAGTTGGCAGCCAGCCGGGCCCATCACCCAAGCTTCAAACTGCGCCTCCAATTCAAAACACAGGGACAGATGGAGCTTCCCTCTCCAGTTATGTTGACGGTGGGTTTCTTTTCACCCGTAGCTGAAGTGTACTCTGAAAAGGCGTAAGTGATAACGTAAGTACTGGGATATTATCTCCCACCCTTGTAGCACACAGTTGCTTGAAGGTGTTAAAGGTGCACTTTGTGAGAAACCGTAATGTAGAAGTTCCTAGAAACTTAGTTAAAGACTGACTTTCCATCACTTTGGAAGCTGTCTCGTGTAACATCCTAATTCTGTTGAGTCTCTGGTAATCCGTCAAGGAAAGTGGGACTGCAGCCATCAAAGTAGTACTTGAATAACAACAACAAAACGAACGGCTGTAGTTGAATGTAACGTCGCTTATTCCTTTTAACACATGCAAGAAGTTTCAACACCAAATGGAGTCATCTCCTGGCCCCGCGTATGGAAACATTTTTTCTTTGAGTCGCCTGTCTTCTCACTAGTTTGATGCGGCCCGCCACGCATTCTTTTCCACTGCCAACCTCTTCATTTCTGAGTATCACTTGCAACCTACGTCATCAGTTATTTGCTGGATGTATTCCACTCTCTGTCTTCTTCTACAGTTTTCTGCACCTCACTGTAGTACCAAGGAAGTCATTCTCTGATGACTTAACAGATGTCGTGTCATCCTATCCCTTCTCCTTGTCAGCGTTTTCCACATGTTCTTTTCCTCTCCGATTCTGCGCAGAACCTCCTCATACCTCGCCTTATCAGTCCGCCTAATTTTCAACATTCGTCTATAGTACCATATCTCTAATGTTTCGATTCTATTCGGTTCCGGTTTTCCCACAGTCCATGTTTCACTACCAGAAAATGCTTAAAACCTGACATACATTATCAGAAATTGCTTCCTAAAGTTGAGGTCTACGTTTGATTCTAGTGGACTTACCTTGGCCAGGAACTTTCTTTTTGCGTTGCTAGTCTGCTTTTGATGTCCTCCTTGCTCCTTCCGTCACTGTTTATTTTACTGCCTAGGTAGCAGAATTTCGTGACTTCATCTACTTCGTGACCATCAATTCTGATGTTAAGATACTCGCTGTTCTTATTTCCGCTACTTCTCATTACTTTAGTAGTTAGTTTTTTTTTCTGGTCATCAGTCTACTGACTGGTTTGATGCGGCCCGCCACGAATTCCTTTCCTGTGCTAACCTCTTCATCTCAGAGTAGCACTTGCAACCTACGTCCTCAATTATGTGCTTGACGTATTCCAATCTCTGTCTTCCTCTACAGTTTTTGCCCTCTACAGCTGCCTCTAGTACCTTGGAAGTCATTCCCTCATGTCTTAGTAGATGTCCTATCATCCTGTCCCTTCTCCTTATCATTGTTTTCCACATATTCCTTTCCTCTCCGATTCTGCGTAGAACCTCCTCATTCCTTACCTTATCAGTCCACCCAATTTTCAACATTCGTCTGCAGCACCACATCTCAAATGCTTCGATTCTCTTCTGTTCCGGTTTTCCCACAGTTCATGTTTCACTACCATACAATGCTGTACTCCACACGTACATCCTCAGAAATTTCTTCCTCAAATTAAGGCCGGTATTAGTAGACTTCTCTTGGCCAGAAATGCCTGTTTTGCCATAGAGAGTCTGCTTTTGATGTCCTCCTTGCTCCGTCCGTCATTGGTTATTTTACTGCCTAGGTAGCAGAATTCCTTAACTTCATTGACTTCGTGACCATCAATCCTGATGTTAAGTTTCTCGCTGTTCTCATTTCTACTACTTCTCATTACCTTCGTCTTTCTCCGATTTACTCTCAAACCATACTGTGTACTCATTAGACTGTTCATTCCGTTCAGCAGATCATTTAATTCTTCTTCACTTTCACTCAGGATAGCAATGTCATCAGCTAATCGTATCATTGATATCCTTTCACCTTGTATTTTAATTCCACTCCTGAACCTTTCTTTTATTTCCATCATTGCTTCCTCGATGTGCAGATTGAAGAGTAGGGGCGAAAGGCTACAGCCTTGTCTTACACCCTTCTTAATACGAGCACTTCGTTCTTGATCGTCCTCTCTTAGTATTCCCTCTTGGTTGTTTTACATATTGTACATGACCCGTCTCTCCCTACAGCTTATCCCGACTTTTTTCAGAATCTCGAACAGCTTGCACCATTCTATATTGTCGAACACTTTTTCCAGGTCGACAAATCCTATGAAAGTGTATTGATTTTTCTTTAGCCTTGCTTCCGTTATTAGCCGTAACGTCAGAATTGCCTCTCTCGTCCCTTTACTTTTCCTAAGGCCAAACTGATCGTCACCCAGCGCATTCTCAATTTTCTTTTCCATTCTTCAGTGTATTATTCTTGTAAGCAGCTTCGATGTATGAGCTGTTAAGCTGATTGTGCGATAATTCTCGCACTTGTCAGCTCTTGCCGTCTTCGGAATTGTGTGGATGATGCGTTTCCGAAAGTGAGATGGAATGCGCCAGACTCATATATTCTACATACCAACGTGAGTAGTCGTTTTGTTGCCACTTCCCCCAATGATTTTAGAAATTCTGATGGAATGTTATTTATTCCTTCTGCCTTATTTGACCGTAAGTCCTCCAAAGCTCTTTTAAATTCCTATTCTAATACTGGATCCCCTATCTCGTCTAAATCGACTCCTATTTCTTCTTCTTTTATCACATCAGACAAATCTTCATCCTCATAGAGGCTTTCAATGTATTCTTTCCACCTATCTGCTCTCTCCTCTGTATTTAATAGTGGAATTCCCGTTGCGCTCTTAATGTTACCACCGTGGCTTTTAATGCCACCAATGGTTGTTTTGACTTTCCTGTATGCTGAGTCTGTCCTTCCGACAATCATATCTTTTTCGGTGTCTTCACATTTTTCCTGCAGCCATTTCGTCTTAGTTCCCCTGCATTTCCTATTTATTTCATTCCTCAGCGACTTGCATTTCTGTGTTCCTGATTTTCCCGGAACATGTTTGTACTTCCTCCGTTTATCAATCAATTGAAGTATTTCTTCTGTTACGCATGGTTTCTTCGCAGCTACCTTCTTTGTACCTATGTTTTCCTTCCCAACTTCTGTGATGGCCCTTTTTAGAGATGTCCATTCCTCTTCAACTGTACTACCTACTGCGCTATTCCTTATTGCTGTATCTATAGCGTTAGAGAACTTCAAACGTATCTCGTCATTCCTTACTACTTCCGTATCCCACTTCTTTGCCGTCTCTAATGACCTCGTTGTCGACGGGACGTTAAACACTAACCACCACCACCACCCACTTCTTTGCGTATTGATTCTTCCTGACTAATGTCTTGAACTTCAGCCTAGTCTTCATCACTACTATATTGTGATCTGAGTATATATCTGCTCCTGGGTACGCCTTACAATCCAGTATCTGATTTCGGAATCTCTGTCTAACCATGACCTAATCTAATTGAAATCTTCACGTATCTCCCGGCCTTTTCCAAGTATACCTCTTCCTCTTGTGATTCTTGAACAGGGTATTCGCTATTACTAGCTGAAACATGTTACAGAACTCAATTAGTCTTTCTCCTCTTTCATTCCTCGTCCCAAGCCCATATTCTCCTGTAACCTTTTCTTCTACTCCTTCCCCTACAACTGCATTCCAGTCGCCCGTGACTATTAGATTTTCGTCCCACTTTACATACTGCATTACCCTTTCAATATCCTCATACACTTTCTCTATCTGTTTATCTTCAGCTTGCGACGTCGGCATGTACACCTGAACTATCCTTGTCGGTGTTGGTCTGCTGTCGATTCTGATTAGAACAACCCGGTCACAGAACTGTACACAGTAACCCCCCCCCCCCCCCCCCCCTCTGCCCTACCTTCCTATTCATAACGAATCCTACAACTGTTTACCAATTTCAGGTGCTGTTGATATTACCCGATACTCATCTGACCAAAAATCCTTGTCTTTCTTCCACTTCACTTCACTGACTCCTACTATATCTAGATTGAGCCTTTGCATTTTTCTTTTCAGATTTTCTAGTTTCCCTACCGCGTTCAAGCTTCTGATATTCCGCGCCCCGACTCGTAGAACGTTATCCTTTCGTTGATTATTCAATCTTTTTCTCATGGTAACCTCCCCCTTGGCAGTCCCCTCCCGGAGATCCGAATGGGGGACTATTAGGGAATCTTTTGCCAATGGAGAGATCATCATGACACTTCTTCAATTACAGGCCACATGTCCTGTGGATACACGTTACGTGTCTTTAATGCAGTGGTTTCTATTGCCTTCTGCATCCTCATGTCGTTGATCATTGCTGATTCTTCCGCCATTAGGGGCAATTTCCCACCCCTAGGACAAGAGAGTGCCCTGAACCTCTATCCGCTCCTTCGCCCTCTTTGACAAGGCCGTTGGCAGAATGAGGCTGACTTCTTATGCCGGAAGTCTTCGATTTACTCTCAATCCATATCCCATACTCGTAGACGTCCATTCCATTTAGCATGTCATGTAATTCGTCCACACTTTCACTCCGGGTAGCGAAGTCATCAGTGAAACCTTTCTTTTATTTTAATCTTTGCTTCTTCGATTTACTGATTGAACGGTAGTGGCGCAAACACCATCATTGTCTTACACCCTTTTCAATCCGAGCATTTCGTTCTTGGTCGTCCACTCTTATTATTACCTTTTAGCTCTTCTACATATTGTATATAACGCGTCTCTACCTATAGCTTACTCCTATTTCCCTGAAAATTTCGAGCGTCTTGAACCACTTTACATAATCGAGCGCTTCTTTTAGTAGACAATCCATATGAACGTGTCTTGATTTTTCTTTAGTCTTGCTCCCGTTCTCAATCGCGACGTCAGAATTGCGTCCCTGGTGCCTTTACCTTTCATAATGCCAGACTGATGATCATCTAACATATCCTCAGTTTCTTATCTATTCTTCTGTAGGTTATTCTATTAAGCAACTGGATGCATGAGCTGTTAAGCTGATTGTGCCAAAATTCTAGCACTTGTCAGGACTTGCAGTCTTTGGAACTGTGTGGATGATATTTTTCCAAAAGTCAGATGGTATGTCGTCAGACTGATACATTATACGCACATATGTGAATAGTCGTTATGTTCCACTTGATTTTAGAAATTCTGTTGGAATTTTACCTATCCCTTCTGCCTTATTTGAGCTTCAGTCCTCCGAAACACTCTCAAATTCAGATTATAATACAATATCCCCTACCTCATCTATGTGACTCTTGCTTCTGCTTCTATCACACACACATCTTCTCCCTCATAGAAGCCTTCAATGTACTCATTCCACATACTCGCTCTCTTCTCTGCATTTAGCAGTGGAATTCCCAATGAACTCGTAACATTACCACACTTGCTTTCACCGAAGGTTCCCTTGACATCGCTAAATGCTGAATGCATCCTCCGACAGTTATATGCCGGCCGAAGTGGCCGTGCGGTTCTAGGCGCTACAGTCTGGAGCCGAGCGACCGCTACGGTCGCAGGTTCGAATCCTGCCTCGGGCATGGATGTGTGTGATGTCCTTAGGTTAGTTAGGTTTAATTAGTTCTAAGTTGTAGGCGACTGATGACCTCACAAGTTAAGTCGCATATTGCTCAGAGCCATTTGAAACATTTTGACAGTTATATCTTTTTCGATTTCTTCACGTTTTCCATGCAGCCATTTCGTCTTCCTTCTCTGCACTTCCTATTTGTTTCATTCCTCAGTATTTCTGTAATCCTGAATTCCGCTGAACTTATTTGTACTTCCTTATTTCATCGATCAACTGATTTCTTCTGTTACCAACAGCTTCTTCGCAGTTACCTTCTTTGTACCTATGCTTTTCTTTCCAACTTCTGTGATTACCATTTTTACAGGTTTCCATTTCTCTTCAACTTTACTGCCAACTGAGCTGATCTTTAATGCTGTATCTACAGCCTTAGATAACTTTAAGCGTATCTCGCCAATCCTTAGTATTTCTGTATTTAACTTCATTGCGTATTGATTCTTCCTGAGCATCCCACATCTTTACCCACTGACCCTTCCTGACATTAACATCTCAAATTTCATCCTACTCTCCATCACTACTACAATGCTATCTGAGTTTCTATTTGCTCCTGGATACTCCTTACAATCCAGTATTTCATTTTGAAATGTCGACCGGCCTTTTCCAAGTATACCTCCTCCTGTTGTGATTCTTCAACTCAATAATCGCTTTTACTTGCTGAATTTTACTAGATAACTTAATTATTCTTTCTCCTCTCTCATCCTTGTGCCAAGACCATATTCTTCTGTGACCTTTTCTTCTGCTCATTCCCCTACAACTGCTTTCCAGTCCCCCATGACTAGTAGATATTCATCTCCCTTTAAATACTCTATTACTTTCAATATCCTCTTAAGGTTTCTCTGACTCTAAAACTAAATACATGTTCACACCGTGAACGGCAAGTCATAGGAAACACGTATACGTAGTAAAAACACAGAATGACCAAAAATTTGAATATTTTCATAGTAACAAATGGCACGCATACTGTCACCCGAAGCAACACTACAAACATACATTCGGGATATATAATGACGCCACCCAGTACGAGGAACTACTCACAACACGATACTTCGTGGTAGACAAACAGAATCAACCGAGAAGCGTTCGAAAATAAGAGGCCATAAGTAACTCAATGCAACAAAACAGGAGGCAATATGTGCCACACACAGACACATCATCTAAAGCTCACGGAACACCCAGCTGCCACAAGCTATAACAAAGTATTCACCGCTTTTGTGACAACTGTAAAACACAGTAGAAGTGACAACCATAGACGTACGGCTAAACCATGCAAAGCAGTACTATTTGTAAACGTACTCCCCAAAAAGAGCCACTTTCATGTAAGCTACTGTGAAAAGTTGAGATTATACCAAATTCTACGCGACCAATACAAATGCACCACTGTTCAGGAGCGATGTATGCGGCCACCTCCCAAGTTAGACAATCAAATCCAAGGAGACCACTGTTTCATACTACCGAGAAGTATGTGCAACACCGCCGACGAACAACAATAGGTAGTGGCAAGTCCCACCACCTTGGTACCCAACGGCCCGTTAAAAAAACAGAGAGGAAATCATAAGGGGTTTTTAATATACAAGAACCACTTTAGCCAAGATCTCGCGCGGCACACATGTGCTGTATCTTAGGGGACTTTTGCAGGCCACTTTAATTGGTTTCCCGGCTTGATGGACCACAAGTGATATACATTTGTTTGTATCGACCTCCGCTACATTAGGGTGGTATGTTGTAAACAGTCATCGTTTACGTCACCGTCCCTTGTTGTGTATGAAAGTGCAAGACATATTGACCTTCGGTACATCGTTATTTCTGATATTTTATGTATACTTCAGCAAATTTTCTCATTAACTCTAGCATACTATTGTTTTTATGATTGTGGTAGGCACATGCATGTCTTCTTCTAATGTGTGAAATTAACTTATAATTAATTCTAAAACTTTCAAGAGTATGTAGATACACTTTTGTCTTCCGAATTTGCTGTAACGCTTTACGTTTGTACTTATAAGAGATATAATGTAACATCTGTTCGAAATGCTCGTGGTAGCTAAGCAGCATGCTCTTTGGACTCTACTAATTATTTGTTACGCTGTTGGCTTTTTCTGGAGATTTCCCGAAGATTCACCATACTGTTAAGGGTATGACTGTTCGGATGTTCCGATACAGTCTCACTAGGACCAACAGAATCCTACGTGGAAATTTCACAGCCTCATATTCGTTGTGTGCCGGCAAAACTCAGAACTAAACTCCTTACGGAGTATGCTATTCACGGCTCTGCGGAAATTCTGCCAGAAATTCAGCGCGCCCGCAACTGGGTCGGTGGTAATGAAATTTCCGCCAGGTCTGATTGCAGGGCCTTTTTCCGCCGGCAATCAAAGGCTAACGACGGCCACTGTGCGGAGCGCAGGCCAAAAACAAGTGAGCCGGCAGTGCTACGAACCCGCACCTTGGGCGCGCCACACAAAGCGCGCCGCCAGCTCCACAGGGACATTATACCGAGTTCCGGCCTAAACGGCTGTTAACAGGTGGCGGCAAAGGCGGGCGTCTTCAAAGGGTAAACCTCTGCGGTTTTATAGGCCATTGCAATTAGAGGAAGACGTGTTCCTTACTTGGATCTATTGTCCCAGGATTTAAATGCACAGAATGGTTTATTCCGGTGACGCATTATTAAAGAAACGAGTATCAGGTTACGACTGCTATCCATTCTTCCCTATTTTTGGATTCCTCAACGTTCCTTTTCTTCCCTTACTGCTCCTTTCTATTATTACGGCGTGGCCTGCAAAGAAAAGCGCTAGAGCCAGATCTTAGTTTCTCCAAAACGCATCTGTTTCCATATGTCATCTACTTGCTCCATTCCTTCTGCTCATTAAACTATTATTAAATTGTTCTTCTGGTTGACTGATTAATATCAATTTTAATGCAACCCAGATGTTATATCTAACTTCCGCATCGCCACAGTATCCAGAACATGTGAAAACAGCATCATATTCGATATAGTTTGAATTTTATCGAGTAAGGGCATGAAACATTTCATACCCACACAACTCGACCGAGAGATGCGATGCACCGTTTAAGAAAAATAAAAAATGCACTTCCCTTGGGCGGACCAGGACTGACATATTCATCGAGCCATCCGGATATGGGTTCTCTATATCAGTTACGTTGATTAGCTTGGAAAGAAAAATAGTAATTCCCTTCCTCTATCTCACCTCGTATGTGCATGTGCATAATTTGTATTCACGTAACTGTGGCAGGATGTTAACTTATAATCTATTTTTTTAAATTTTTATAGCAAGACAGTATTTACAAATCGAGGGACAGTAGTCACCTCCTAGGAAAGTAGACCAAGTGAGACATAACCTTTAGTGGAATAATGTGTGTGAATGAGTTGGAATGTCGTGTGGCTAGGGCCTGCCATCGGGTAGACCGTTTACCTGGTTCAAGTCTTTTGTGAGAATGAATATACATAACTTTTATTTTAATACAACTGTTCCTTACAACAGCTGGTGTAGTATATATGGTTTTCTCCCCTGGGTAAACTAAAATTCAGTTCGGAAAACACTGCCTACTTAGGTCGGAATTCACTCAATAAAAAGTATATTTAGTAACTGTGAAAGTTCGTTGCATTCTCACCTGCATGGGACTGATGTGCTTATACAGTCTGACTACATTCCTGTAAGATATCATGCGTATCGGCGTAGCATCCAGCAAATGTCTGAGGTACTTAACACACAAAGATTATTGCAATTTCAAAGTGGTTGTGAATTGTTCAGAATGCACATACACACTCACTTTTCGTAACTGAAGTTTACATACGCTGGTATGCCAAAACATTAAGACCACTGCCCACCGGGATATTGTATGCCACCTGGTGACGTTGTTGCACTTGATGTGGTAACAAAAGTATGTAGGCGGAGCAGACAAGGACGGGGAATCACCATAGCGAAGATATGGGCTACAACTAGCTAAACCCCCTGCGACAAGCGACTTTGACAAAGGGCAGAGTATTATTATGCAGAGCCTGCGAACGAGTACCTTGAAGACGGCAAAGCCGGTCGAATGTTCACTTGCTACATTCGTGAGCATTTACGGAACGAGACGGAAAGACAGTGAAACTACCACTAGGCGCAAAATGGTTGGACGTCCACGACTCTTCGCAGAACGTGGGGTTCGGAAGCTTGTCTGTTCTGTAAAGTAAGAATGATGGTGATCTGTGGTATCTCTGTCAAAAGAGCACAATGCGGTGCTCGCACATTTGATTCGGGCACGCCTTTGATCGTACATTGTCGACCATGGAGCTCCGCAGACGACCACCCCTACCTGTCCAAGTGTTGACCCAACTATAGTGCCAGTTACGAGTTCAGTGGGCACGGGATCATCAGGATTCGACCGAAGATCAATGGAAACGTATCTGCTCTTCGGGTAAATCACGATTTTGCTACGCTAGATCGACGGTCATTTATACAAAAGCCATCATCTAACTACCGCGGACGCACCGTGGTGGGAGCAGTATTATGCTGTGGGAGACATTCTCTTCCGCTTACATGGCATCTTTAATTGCAGTGAAGGACACGCTGACAGCTGCGAATCACTTGTCCCTTCATGCCTAACGTCTTCCCCGGAGGTGAAGGTATCTTTCGGCAGTGTCCCCGTCCGCGTCCCGGTGCCAGAACCGTGCTACAGTGGTTTCAGGAGCACTATACTGAACTCACGTTGATGTCTCGGCGACCAAATTCGCCTGATGTAAATCCTATGCAACCCATATGGGTCGCTGTCAGGAACAATCACCACGTACGCAAATCAGCTGCCCGTTATTTACGCAAATTGCGTGACCTGAGCGCAGACATATAATGCTACATATCTTCGCAAAGCTACCAACAAACTGCTGACTTTCTGATACGCGGAGTTTGTGATGTTTTTCGTTCCAAACACGGACAAACCAGCTATTAAGTAGGTGTTCATAATGTCTTGGCTGATCAGTGTCGGTATGAGTATATATTCATTAATGCTGCATGATACAATTCAGGAGAGGGATAGATATAATCAAAGCAAAGTGAATAGATCGCTCAGTATTTGAACTGACTTCTTTTCAATTATCTTTAACATAAAGAAGAGGAAATGGACCATTCTAATCTGATCACTTATAAGGCGTAGATGGGAATTAACAATGTTTATTCACAGTATCCTTCTACAAATGTGGCACTTGTGGTTCACAAGGCTACAAACTAAATTACTTTAATAGACCCGCCACTGCAGTGATCTGAATGCAACTGCGGGGAATGCAAAGTAGCTACTACTGCGCAAAGATCAAGCTGCCCCCACTTCCATTATGGAAGTAATCGTAACACGCAGTCTTCTGACTGGTTTGATGCTGCTCGCCACGAGTTCCTCCCGTGTGTCAACCTTTCCATCTTAGAGTATCAGTTGCAACCTACATCCTCCATTATTTACCGGATGTATTCCAGTATCTGTGTTCCTCTAGATATATTCCACTTTCTGTGTTTCTCTACAGTGTTTACTCTCTGCAGGTCCCTCTAGTACTACAGAAGTTATCCCCTGGTGCCTTAACAGACGTCCCATCAGCCTGTCCCGTATTCTTGTCACCGTTTTCCACATGCTCCTATCCTTGCCCATTCTGCGGGGAACCCCCTCATTTTTACCTTAACAATTCACATAACTTTCAATATTCATCTGTAGCATGAAATCTCAAAGACATCGATTCTCTTCTGTTCTGGTTTTCCCAAAATCCATGTCTCACTACCATTGAATGCTGTACTCCAAACGTCCGTTTTCAGAAATTTCTTCCTCAAGTCAAGACCTATGTTTGATACTAGCAGTTGCCTCTTAGCCAGGAATGCCTTTTTCACCAATTCTGCTCTGCTTTGTACATCCTCCTTGCTCCGTCCGTCATGGGTTATTTTGCTGTCTAGGTAGCAGAATTCCTTAATTCGGCTAATTCGCGATCACCAACTGCAATGTTAAGTCTCTCATTGTTTTAATTTCCGCTGCTTCTCATTACTGGCATTTTTCTACGCTTTGCTCTTAATCCATGTTCTGCATTCATTAGAATGTTGATTTCATTAATAACATCCTGCAGTCCTTCACCTTTACTGAGGTCAGCCACACCATCAGCGTATCTTATTATTGTTGTCCTTTAACCCTGAATTTTAATCCCTCTCTTGTGTTGGATCCTCATTTTATTTCCCTCGTTGCTCGTTCGGTCTATAGACTGAACAGTAGGGGTGAAATACTAAATCCATGTATTAAACCCTTTTTCATCGGAACACTTCGTTCTTGGTCTTCTAGTCTTATTGTTCGTCTTGTTTCTTCACATATTGTATATTACCGCCTTTCCTTATAGCTTACCCCGATTTTCCTAACAATTTAGAAAATCTTGCACTACTTTACATTACTGAAAGCTTTTTCCACATCGACAAGTCCTATGAATGTGTCATGATTATCCTTGCTTTTTTTTATCAGCAGCAACGTCAGAACTGTTTCTCTCGTGCCTTTACTTTTCCTACAGCCGAACTTATTGACATCTAACTCTTCCCCAATTTCCTTTCCCATTCTTCTGTTTATTATTTGTGTATGCAATTTTGATCCATGAGCTGTTAAATTGATTATGCGATAATTCTTGCACTTGTCAGCTCTTGCTATCTTCGTAATTGCGTGGATGATGTTTTCCCGAAAGTATGATGGTATACCGCCAGTTCAAAAATGGTTCAAATGGCTCTGAGCACTATGCGACTTAACTTCTGAGGTCATCAGTCGCCTAGAACTCAGAACTAATTAAACCTAACTAACCTAAGGACATCACTCACATCCATGCCAGAATCCGTTCGCATAGCAGTTGCATAACAACTCTGTCTCCAAGGAGTGGATTTCAGTCGTCGAGGAGTGGAACACTGGTAGACTGTTCTGACAGTTGTTTAAAGAGGTCTGGTGGCTGTGTTGGAAAATCGTGTCACGTATCTGTGCCACCTTGAAGTGTAGTGGAGCAGTCACTGAAAGTAACTTGATCTGCTATAAAAATGTGTTACTTACCTACTGAAGTCCTCTCGTAAGATGTTCACTAATTGATCTCTTACTGATATTGATAGCCCCACGAACAGGACAAGGAGTGGAACTACTCATGGAAGGCTAAGCTGTGGTTATAACATTATTCATCATTCCTCATAACTTGTATTTTTAAAGCAGTTAATCATGAGTGCAGAGGGCTAATCTGCCCAAAAGAATTCGAAAAAATTGTAAAACAGTTAATGACATTACAAGTTCCAAATTGTGCTTCAGAATCCAATTTTTTTTTTACAGAAAGATTCTTAGTAGAGCCAGTGCTGACTGACAGTTACAACAACTACAGAACTGACATATTCTCACTACTTAATAACTTGTGAACTTCACAGAACCAAACTGGCAAAAAAATTACAATTGTACTTAAAGCAATACGCAGTTAGCAGAAGCTGCGAAACAATTTCAGAACAACAATTATTAAGAAAGGTCCCTTCTGAGAGAACGAATTAATTAGCAGAAATACAATTCAACAACAAATTTAATTTTATCCATTGTTTTCCAGTGTTTCGTCCGCGACTGTTTTACTTTCGTAAAATGAAGAAAAAACCGCCTTCAGTCACAAGTTGTGTTTATTTACTGCACTATGCCTTTCGAGCCCTGGAGGCTCATCTTCAGGTGCTTTTTAGTGATTTACATCAGTTTTTTTTTTAGTTGTTTGCCTGTTGATATTACATTTCATTACATGTTGTAACACAAAAATGTAATATCAACAGGCAAACAACTAAAAAAAACCTGATGTAAATCACTAAAAAGCACCTGAAGATCAGCCTCCAGGACTCGAAATGCATAATGCAGTAAATAAACACAACTTGTGAGTGAGGGCGGTTTGTTCTTCATTCAACAACAAATGTTTGAGTGAAGGGCAGTAAGTCCTTAGTATCATAGGAGGCACTGGTATTGACGATCAAGGGGCTTGAGAGAACCTCAGTACGTGAGGCACTGAGGAACAAGCGACTAAAGATTACAGAAGGGAAGGCAGACGTAACTGACGAAGGTGGCGGAGCAGCATGAAAGTTGCCCGCAGAGGTGAGCGACGGTGTTAGACCTCGCGCTGCACGACAAATAGCATGCCGGAGTGGCGCCGTGGCGAGCAGACGCACGCAAAGCGCTGCCAGGTAGAAAATGGCGCAGCGAAGGAATCTCCTAACGGAGACAGGTTCAAATCAAACACTAATACAGGCACAATAGCCCTTCACCAAAAGAAGTGCAAGATAAATAGACACCTGAGCCCCTTCAATTAGCTGCATTCAAACGACAAATTTTTTAGAACCAACTGAATCAACCTATTGTCCACTAATATAGAATTTGAGTATCTATTAAATTATGTATTAAATTCATTCAATTAAAGCTCTAAAAGAGACAACCTAAATTTAATACAATTTGCAACACCAGCTGTCTAAATTGAAAATAGTTACAATTACTTGTCCTGAGGGATAATGAGAAAGGTCAAATAAGAACCGCGAAGTTTTTGGGTGTTGAAGCATGAACATAATGCCGAGACAGAAAAGCCAAACAAGACCTTACCTCATAATCAGACAGGAAAATGACGAGGCAAATAACGGATTTCTTCTTGTTAAAGGCCTCAACAAATACCCTGAGGACCTGACATGACAAAACATTTGAAAAGTAACTAAACTTAATACACATTAAAACATGAACACACATTAAACAGCACAAATGAGTAGATGCTCGTATGATATTATCATCCTGGAGGGCAAAGTATTAAACAACAGTGACGTGTCCTGAAACACTGTACAATAACCTGAAACACACTACGAAGGTCACTTATCACGACTTGAAGAGAAATTTTTACGAATTATTTGGTTAGAGCAACAAAGCCTTTAATAGGAAAACAATAACAAATAGAATACCTTAAGACGTATTGAAACAAATACACACACAGAAACGTTAATGAAATGCCGGAGAGCAATAAGAAGCAAGAGGAAGGCAGGAAGCAGATATCGATACGAGCCCGCACGACTCAGATATCTATATATGCAGAAATATTCACCACAAGTGATAAGTGCAAATATTAGTTTAACACACTGAATACATTTTGATCACGGCTAACGTACTGTCCGACAAATTAGCGGTGTGTTCCACAGAAAATCGGACTTCGTCAGCTATAGTCCACATCATGGTGACACAAATCGCTCTTGTTGCTTTGTAAGCCAAAGTACGATTTCCTCGTTTTCTGATATCGTTCGGAGTATTTCTGGGCCTTGAAAATAGTGTAGCATCAACTAATTACGTGATGCTGACGTCAGACCTATTTACATAATGTTTCATTCACCTCTCCTCTCAGCCGTCTCCTTCATGTACCCATTGCGTAAAAATTAACACCTGGGTAAGTGAAAGTCAAAGAGAACGAAAGACTTCACCGTACACTGCACGAAACACTTCATGCTAACGACTTCTTACTCACCGTTAATAGGTTTCTAAGCTTTCTTACTAAGAGTAAAAAATTAATTCCACTGTTAAACGTCGAAGAGAGAGCCGAAAAGCGGCGCGGTAAGAGGTGCTACGTCACGGACTGCGCAGCCTCTCCCGCCGGAGGTTCGAGTCCTCCCTAGGGCATGGGTGTGTGTGTTGTTCTTAGCATAAATTAGTTTAAGTTAGTTTAAATAGTGTGTAAGTTTAGGGACCGATGGCCACAGCAGTTTGGACCCTTAGGAGTTAATTCACATATATTTTAGAGCAGATGAGTGCCAAGAGAACACTGAGAAACTCCACAAAGGGGAGCAACTATTTGCTGACCTAGTAAGAAATGCGTGTTCATTTGGAAGTCACACGAGATCAAGCAGTACATTAGGAGTTCCGCAGAGCCTTGGAACAAGCAAGGAAAAAGCGATGTATGACATTCATTCTGGACTTTTGAATACATTGGACAAAGTGGGAACCTAACGATTGTTCAAGTTATTGTGCGGAACCCAGTTACTGCGAGGAACCCTTGAGACTAGGACTTTATTGCGCTTTCGGCAGAGTGCTATCCAAACAATTGTGAAGTTAACTGAGGCAAATAAATGTGAGGATTATCGCACCACCAACGTAACAGCTAATCCATTAACATTCCTAACAAAAATCATGTACAAAAAGTAGAACAGGAAACTGAGGATATGTTACGTGACAAGCGGTTTCACTCAAGCCACCAGTGAGGCAATTCTGACGTTGACAATAAGAGCAAGGCTTACGAAAAATTGAGAAACTTTAATAGTATTTATCAACCTAGAAAAAGCGTTGGTCAACGTAAAAGATGTTCGAGTTTCAAAGACTTAGATGTAAGTTATAGTGAGACACAGGTGTTAAAAGGGGTTTGAGGGTGTAAGAGGGGGTCAAGTCTTTCCCCATCGCTGTTCATCTTGTATATCGAAGAAGCAATTACAGGAATAAAATAATAGTTTGGATGTAGGATTCCAATTCAGTGCTAACATTTGAAATTGTTTATCTCATGCGCTACCACATCTTAACTAACAGTATCCTAAGCGGTTTGCGCGAAAAGATTTTGCCCCAGTTAGCAGTTGAGATAAATATTGATAGGCCGTCGGGGTCTCCCATTATTATTCTAAGCAGCATCACACTGTGGGGTGGCATGGGCTACAACCCTACTTGCATCAACGCCATGATTTGAAAGGGTACTGGGGGAAATATGGTGGAAATTGCCATACAAATAAGTCACACTATTGGCCATTAATATTGCTACACCAAGAAGAAATGCAGATGATAAACGGGTATTCACTGGACAAATGTATTATACTGGAACTGACATGTGATTACATTTTCACGTAATTTGGGTGCATCGATCCTGCGAAATAAGTACCCAGAACAACCACCTCTGGCCGTAATAACGGCCTTGATACGCCTGGGCATTAAGTGAAACAGAGCTTGGATGACGTGTACAGGTACAGCTGCCCATGCAGCTTCAACACGATACCACAGGTCATCAAGAGTAGTGACTGGTGTATTGTGACGAGACAGTTGCTCGGCCACCATTGACCAGACGTTTTCAATTGGTGAGAGGACAGGAGAATCTGCTGGCCAGGACATCAGTCGAACATTTTCTGTATCCAGAAAGGCCCGTACAGGACCTGCAACATGAGGTCGTCCTTTATCTTGCTGAAATGTAGGCTTTCGCAGGGATCGAATGAAGGGTAGAGCCACGGGTCGTAACACATCTGAAATGTAACGTCTACTGTTCAAAGGTCCGCCAATGCGAACAAGAGGTGACCGAGACGTGTAACCAATGGCACCCCATACCATCACGCCGGGTGATACGCCAGTATGGCGATGACGAATACACGCTTCCAATGTGCGTTCACCACGATGTCGCCAAACACGGATGCGACCATCATGATGCTGTAAACAGAACCTCGATTCATCCGAAAAAATGACGTTTTGCCATTCGTGCACCCAGGTTCGTCGTTGAGTGCACCATCGCAGGCGCTCCTGTCTGTGATGCAGCGTCAAGGGTAACCGCAATCATGGTCTCCGAGCTGATAGTCCATGCTGCTGCAAACGTCGTCGAACTGTTCGTGCAGATTGTTGTCTTGCAAACGTCACCACCTACTGAATCAGGGATCGAGACGTGGCTGCACCATCTGTTACAGCCATGCGGATAAGATGCCTGTCGCCTCGACTGCTAGTGATACGAGGCCGTTGGGATCGAGCACGGCGTTCCATATTACCCTCCTGAACCCACCGATTCCATATTCTGTTAACAGTCATTGGATCTCCACCAACGCGAGCAGCAATGTCGCGATACGATAAACGGAAATCGCGATAGGCTACAATCCGACCTTTATCAAAGTCGGAAACGTGATGGTACGCATTTCTCCTCTTTACACGAGGCATCACAACAACGTTTCACCAGGCAACGCCGGTCAACTGCTGTTTGTGTATGAAAAATCGATTGGAAACTTTCCTCATATCAGCACGTTGTAGGTGTCGCCACCGGCTCCAACCTTGTGCGAATGCTCTGAAAAGCTAATTATTTGCATATCACAACATTTTTTTCCTGTTGGTTAAATTTCACGTCTGTAGCACGTCATCTTTGTAGTGTAGCAATTTTAATAGCCAGTAGTGCATGTAGAAAAGGCACAAAGACATATATTCTAAAATTAGCCCTGTTACCGATCGCAGCCTCCATTGGCATAGACACAAAATGAGATAGAATTCACGTATAGCTACATAGGTTGAACTGAGAACACGAGTGAGAGTACTGAACCATGAGAACTACGTTTCGGCAACAAAGGTGGAGGACGGTGAGAAAATTCGGTGAACCTTACCTAATGGGTGTAACTGCTTCCCGTACTATCGCGAAATACCCTTAATTGCCAAACGACCGAAACGGCGATTGAATCCGAACATCATTATTATACTGTATCTGAAGTCACGAACCATTAAGCTTGACCACCACGTTGCGAAGCGTACCTATGGACAATAGGCGGTCGCAGGTGGCATAACTGCTAGTACATCATCCAAGAATACGTTCCAGACCGTGTATCTACGGCTGAAGAAAATAGTTCCGGTAAAGCGGCAAGCTTTCACCTGCAGGGCTGTGGACCTGGCCGCTTCCCTTTTCCTCCAGAAGATTCCTAAGCTGGCACTGCCTCGGCCGTTGGGACGCCGGGATGTTCTGTATTCGTCCGCGCCTCAGGTCGAAGAAGACGCTCCGTTTGAACTTGAATTTTTTTTTTTAACGACAATCGCCCTTTTGAACAGTTTATTAATTCCTCTGAAAATAACAGGGCTGAATCTGTTTACACATCTTGGTTTCTCCGTACATAGGGAATTATTATTGCAATGTTCCTTTCGCTTCTGTTATTTAAGATGCTTGAATTCGCGATTAAATTTTAAATGCTTCGAAAAAATTGATATGCAAATTATGAATAGAGCAGCGTTTTGTTCCTCGTCAAAAGACCTCAGATCTGTCACCTGATATCGTATCCATTGTTTCCGACCTCGAGCGGCCGCCCACACGCCCGTCATTGCACGTGACGTTCTTACGAGTGTGAAGAACATGAAAAGAACTGAGGGGCCACATAATGAAATGAACAGTGTAATGAGCGTAGAATACGGGTAGAGAGTAAACCTATGGAAGTAGGTAATGGAAAGGAGCCTTACTGACATGAGCGATAAATTCTTATCCTAATGCCCTTGCGTCTAGCTTGGAGAGGGAGGGTGCAGTTTCGAAGATGGCTAGGATACTGATGACTCACAAGTGGCAATTAAAAAATTGAGGCTAGTGATGTCTTCCCAGACTCTGCATCTCCTGCCCCCTTTACCCTGCTCAGAATCACTGTACAGTGTCCGGTCACTAGTCGTCTGACGAATGTACTGTATATCAAGTCTTCAAGAGTCCTTCGCTTATCTAGAGTAGACTGTACACCAACATTTCGGCTGTTTGTGGTGCCACTTTTATTAAGTACACGAACATGGTAGTAAGCTGCTGAAACGCTCTTTACACCAACGTATCAATGAGAGATGGTTATGTCCTTAGCACTATCCTTTTCAAACCCCCTCCCCCAATTTGTATCTCCAGAGATGAAACACAAAGATTTTCGTACATAAGCTACATGTTATGCAGGCAGAGATCAGTTCATCAGATCCTGGTTTCTAGTAATAATCGATGGATCGGTGGTTTCCCTACAAGACAGCGACCGTTTTACGCAGGAATAGGAGAAGAATTGCAAATTGAGAGAATCGTGGTTCGATATGCGCACTAGCCAGTATTAAGTAGGATGTATGTTTCCTGTGAGTTACCTAAAAATACCTAAGAACCAGTCTTTGCATCGAGACAAAGATCCGTTCATCTGCTATCCATGTCCTAGAGAGAGTAGTAGCAGCCTCGAAGTCGACGGTGCCGCAAAGCGTTCCTGTTCTGTACCTATTCTGTATTCTTTTCAGAAAGTGGAGATGCATATGGTATTGTGTCGTTACTGTCTCAAGGGATTTGTGTACGAGAGGACAGAAATGACAACTGACTGATATTTACGTAGGAGCGTTTTCCTAGTAATGAGATATGTTTTCCGAAAATCGTGCTACTGTAGACAAAAAGTCTGTGCCGGACTTTAAAAAGATCAAGACAACAAAGCAATGCGCCACTTACACTGTTAAAAGATCACACAACTAGAAATCAAACTTGGTATCTAAAATCGGTAGTAATAAGAAAGAAATATAGCCCTTGTACATGACGGATGTGCAAGGACGGATCGTCAGTACCGCTCAAGCAGTGGCTTAAATTGGCAGCTCTTACTCCTCCTCCCTCCGACTGCTAGGGTCTGTCTGTCGGAAAGCTTCTTAATGCACAAAACGTAGCGCTGATCGAAATTCATCTTCAGCTGTGGCAGGTGTACAGCCGAAGGTCACGAGGAAACAGATGGTGCGTCGCTAATGTAGGCAATATTCCGAAGTTTGTCAAACTGTCCGTATTGGCGAGGGCGGACGTAACGAAGCACCTGCTGTTCGAAAAGTTTTGTGCTACGTGGCTGCCGAAAAATATGACACAGGAAAACAAAATGTCCGCAGTAGTTACATAATGACGGCGACAGATTCCTCAACAGGATCTCCTAAGTATGATGAAGCATGGGTTTCTCTCTTTACCTAGAAAACCAAACAACGATCAATGCACTGACAACTCAGTGGAACACCGGAGAAGGCGAAATTCAGACTGCATGTGCCGGTACACAAGAAGAAATGCTCGGTGACCTGGAACAGGAAGGACATTCTGCTCATTGACTTCCAGCACAGAGGTGTAACATTGAACACATACCGTTAGTGTGAAGAACTTCTGAAATTGTGAACGGTCATTCAAAACCGGAGGTTTCCAGAACCCTTTGCAGGTGTTGCTTTTGTCCATGACAATACTCGTCCACAACGGCTTGACGCACACCTTCGGTTGGAAGCTATTTGATTCTCTACCGTATAGTCGTGATTTTGTTTCTAGTGATTTCCATCTGTTTTTGCACCTCAAGAATTTCTATCCACTGTTCAGCATTTTCAAACTGTTGAAGAGATGAAGACGACTGTCACACGCCATTTCGATCCCCAAGCGGTGAACCTCTATGACTAAGGAACAAAAAAGTTGATCGCACTAAGTGAAAAGGTTCTCTATTCTGATGGTAATTGTGTCGAAAAGGAGCTCAAACATTGCTTTATCTTTTGGAAATAAAGTTATCCGTGTAACCATTTTTTTTTAAATTGCGAACTTAATTACTGGATGACCCTCGTACCCAGATTATTTATCCTTTATATCAAACTAGAAAATTAATCCTCCATATACAACAACAACAAACGTAGTTTATTTACATGTTGTTAAAAGCGTAATCACAGTACACAAGCCGGCCGCTTGTGGCCGAGCGGTTCTGGCGCTACAGTCTGGAACCGCGCGACCGCTGCGGTCGCAGGTTCGAATCCTGCCTCGGGCATGGATATGTGTGTTGTCCTTAGGTTAGTTAGGTTTAAGTAATTCTAAGTTCTAGGGGACTTAACACCTCAGAAGTTGAGTCCCATAGTGCTCAGAGCCATTTGAACCATTTTTGAACAGTACACAGATTGTAAAATAGCATCCTTGCAATCCCGAATAGAGCGGCTTCTACGATATTCGTCGTTTCCAATTATTTTCTTACGTGTCGTTCGTTTCTCAACCCTAAAAAGTATGGTAGGAATGTGTCAATTTGACAATTAGGACAATTAGCTCGAAGCACTATGTGACAACATCTGAGGTCATCAGTCCCCTAGACTTAGAACTAATTAAACCTAACTAACCTAAGGACATCACACACATCCATGCCCGAGGCAGGATTCGAATCTGCAACGGTAGCAGCAGCGCGGTTCCGGACTGAAGCGCCTAGAACCACTAGTTCACAGTGGCCGGCCGTCATCGGTTATTAAGCTGCCTAGGTAGTAAACTTCATTCACGTCATCTACTTCGTGACCATCAATCCTGATGTTAAGTTTCTCGCTGTTCGCATTTCTGCTTCATCTGATTACTTTCGTCTACCTTCGATTTACACTCAATACATATTCTGTACTCATTAGACTGTTCATTCCGGACCGAAGCACTTAGAACCTCTATGCCACAGCGCCCGGAAGGAATGTGTCACCCAGCAGACTTTTTCCCAGGTAGTACGTAACATATGTTTCACTTTGGCTGAAATGGTTCCGTGCATTCCAAGCTGTGCTTACCAGGTAGTACGTCACATACGTATCTCGTTGGTTGAAATTGTTCCCAGCATTTCCAAGCTGTGGTGGAACAACGTCTCAAGCTGCGCTGTAACAACATCCCACGCACACACATATAGAGATAGATAGATAGATAGATAGACAGAGAGAGAGAGAGAGAGAGAGAGAGAGAGAAAGAGAGAGAGCTACATTAAACAGCTTAGATGTATATATTTGACCACTACACTACCGAGCAAAAACCTGTGGCCGCACTGTGGATTCTCCTCTACTCCTTTTACTCCCTTTGAACCCAGCAGATTACAGTATTTTGCTAATATTTTCATTAAAAGTGTTACGTTAAAGGGCTTAGAACGTCAAACGGGAAGACTTGGTTCAGGAGAGCCACCACAGGACATTTCCATTTCCACTGTCTACACTTTTACAAATAAATTCATCAAACTTTGTCAGCACGAATAGGAAGGATTCAGGATTCACACTCATAGCAGTGGAACTACAAAAACATAGCAAAATTATCTTTTTTATTGTCAAAATTCAACATTTTTCCTCTTAGCATTGGCTGCACTTGTTGTTATAGGTACACTTTACTTCATAAGTGAAAGAGATTCTTCGATGAATTTTGCACAGGATACAAACCATACATACAGGTGTATGAAACTCTAGAATTTATTTAATTTATGATAATATGAATGAGCTGTATAAACTTCATGTTTAGAAAAAACTCAAATTTTATAGTTAATTATCTCAGTTTTTAGCGCACTTTTGAATATATTTGGAAAATTCTAGAGTTTCATATACCTGTAGGCACGGTTTGTTTCTGTGCAAAATTCATCAAAGAGCCTCTATTACTTACGAACAAGAGTGTACCTATAGCAACAAATGTAGCCAATAATATGTAAAAAACTGATGTAATTTCACATTCATTTTGTTATGTTTTTGAGCTTCCATCGCTATGACCGTGAATCCTGAATCCTTCCTGGTCAAGCTGACAAAGTTTTATGAATTTATTTGTAAAGGTACAGTTAATGGAAATTAAAGTGTCCTGTAGTGCCTCTCCTGGTACAAGCCGGCCCGTTTGACGTCCTGTGTCCATTTCCTCGGCAATATGCATAGTACGTGATGTTTACCTGCCAGGATAGCCGAGAGCGCTAATACGCTGCTTCCTGGACTCGGGTAGGCGCGCCAGTCCCAGATCTAATCAGTCCAGCGGATTAACGACTAAGGGCCAATGTGCCAGCCAGGCTGTATGTGGTTTTTCAGCGGTTTTCCACATCCCACTAGGTGAATACCGGGCTGTTCCCCACGTCCCGCCTCAGTTACACGACTCGCAGACATTTGAAACACATTCAAATTCTTTCATGATTTGTCCGCAGCTTGTGGTCGTGCGGTAGCGTTCTCGCTTCCCGCGCCCGGGTTCCCGGTTTCGATTTCCAGCGGGGTCAGGGATTTTCTCTGCCTCGTGATGACTGGGTGTTGTGTGATGTAGTTAGGTTTAAGTAGTTCTAAGTTCTAGGAGACTGATGACCATAGATGTTAAGTCCCATAGTGCTCAGAGCCATTTGCACCTTTTTTTTTCTTTCATGATTTACACTAACTGCAGACAGCTGGGGTACACTGATTTTGTCCTGGGGATACCGGGTGGCGACAAGAAGGGCATCTGGCCACCCCCTCAGATTAACCATGCCACATCCGATTGTAGCCCTGCTGATCCTGCGAAACCGCAGGACAAGGCAGTAGCGAAAGAAGAAGATACTTGTGCTGTTTGAGGCTTTCCCGGCGCTGCATCTGCTTGATGGGGTCTCGGGACTTACGCCGGATAATATTGTAGAAGCCGCACAATATTTCAGCGAGACAACTGCCCGCCATCTTCAGGTGCTACTATCGCGTCGCTGAGAAACGCGCCAATTTATATGCTGGCTTTCTAGAACAGCGCAGGCGCCAGCAGGGCATAACGTCATCGAAGACCAATCGTAGACAGCGTCGAATACCAGAGTCCTCTGCTGGAGAAACGGGTCGCGGTCTGCGGAAGCGCGCCGCGGCGCGGGAAATGCGGCCGGGAGCGACGGACCCCGTTCGAAACTCAGAAGATTTTATACGGCGAATGAAGAACTTGCGTCTTGAATCTACAGACTTACTAGTGAGTTTCGATGTGGTTTCCTTGTTTACACGGGTGCCTCTGATGGACTCATTACAACTTATAGGAGCCAAGCTGGAAGGGGACGTCTTACACCTTTTCAAACATGTGCTTACCTCGACTTATTTTTTATTTAACAACCAGTATTTCGAGCAGACTGACGGTGTTCCTATGGGTAGCCCTTTGTCTCCCATAGTAGCAAATCTTTTTATGGAAGATTTCGAGGACAAAGCACTTCAGACGGCGGTTCTGAAACCCAAATGTTTTTGGAGATATGTAGATGATACGTTTGTGGCATGGCCGCATGGGACAGCAACGCTTCCTTCTTTCCTGGAACATTTGAACTCCATCCATCCAAGTATCTGTTTTACCATGGAGGTAGAAAAAGATGGTGAGCTCCCGTTTCTGAATGTTTTGGTGCGTAGAAAAGGTGACGGCTCCTTGGGTCACAGTGTGTTCCGGAAGCCTACGCACACAGACTTGTATTTACAAGCTACGAGCTGTCATCACCCCTCACAGCGCAGCGGTGTATTACGGACGCTAGTGCATAGGGCTAGAGCCATCTCAGATCAGGACAGCTTATCGGCAGAGCTCAACCATCTCCGCTCTGTATTTGCCCAGAACGGGTACTCCGAGAAGCAGATCCGGAACGCGTTTCGATCAGCACGCTCCAAACCTCAAGAACAACCTGAAGAAGCAGATAACACCACAGGGTTGGTTTTTCTACCGTATGTCGGTGGCGTGTATTTTAAGATGGGCAGAATTTTCAAGAAACACCGTATTAAATGTGTTTTCCGGCCTCCAGCAAAAGTGAAATCGATGCTGGGCTCTATTAAAGACAACCTCGGCCTGAGGAGACCAGGAATACACAAAATCCCGTGCCAGTGTGGGAAATCTTATATTGGCCAGACGTGTCGTACGGTCAAAGACAGATGCGACGAACATAAACGTCACACGAGGTTGGGTCAGCCAGAGAAATCTGCGGTTGCTGAACATTGCCTTGACACGGGACACGGCATGAATTACGAAGAAACAAAGATCCTCTCGCATGCTTCCACATACTGGGACTCCATCATCAAAGAGGCGGTCGAAATACGTATAAGCAGTGAGCTAATAAACAGAGACACGGGGTTTCACCTGAGCAAAGCCTGGGAACCAGCCTTGTCGGCACTAAGGAACCGTCAGCCACAGATTAGCAACCGCACCGAGTCAACGCAGATGGGAAGCCTTAGCGCAGATGCTTAAATCGGGCGCCAACACCTCGCGCGCGCGAACGGGGTCCGTCGCTCCCGGCCGCATTTCCCGCGCCGCGGCGCGCTTCCGCAGACCGCGACCCGTTTCTCCAGCAGAGGACTCTGGTATTCGACGCTGTCTACGATTGGTCTTCGATGACGTTATGCCCCGCTGGCGCCTGCGCTGTTCTAGAAAGCCAGCATATAAATTGGCGCGTTTCTCGGCGACGCGACAGTAGCACCTGAAGATGGCGGGCAGTTGTCTCGCTGAAATATTGTGCGGCTTCTACAATATTATCCGGCGTAAGTCCCAAAAACCTATCAAGAAGAAGATACTTAGTACATCATCTTTCGAATAAAAGGATATAATCTAAGTTTGTCTCTCGCTTTTTGTCGCGAATTAAGGGTACTGCTAGAACTTCTTGAAATTGAAGGGAATACACCGCACATTAGATAAATGGCGAAGCTTTGTGAAAAGTCGAAACATCGGCTGTATTTGAGGTACTGTGATCACCATGGTCGTCAGCGATTTACTTGCTTGTGGAGTACAGCGATGGCTTCCAAAAAACATAGCATTTTATCATATGGTACTAATAATATACATTGTCTGCCCAAGTGCCTGATGTTGCTGAAAAGTTGTATCACACTTGAAATCTAAATAATGTCTTCTGCATTGGGTACAAAACTCCTACAGCTGATAACATTATTTGGGCATACAGATCAAAACCTTAAGGGAAAGCACACAAATAAAACAAAACGTAAATGTGTATGTAGTCAAAGCGTAACACATGATACAAGCTACGACATACCCGCGAATAGAGACAGTGACCGAAAAGATACAAGATTTCTGTCTTCAAATGCAGTCAACGTTCGTATTATTAACTGTGTGTAAATTGGAGTGAATTATTTTACTATCGCCTCAATCACACACAAACGCACCCCCCCTCCCATCCCCCCACACACAAACAAATAAGAAACCTGTAATACTCCTGGAACAAACAGAAGAAAAAGGCAACGAAATTAGACAATTTAAGGACTATACTTGCGAAAAATGTCTGAAGATGATTGTGGACCGAAACTAACTGACGACTGTTTGTGATCACTGACTGGAATTATAGAGAGGCATAACGCACCATAATACACAGCATTGTTATACGTTCTCAATATTCTTAACCGCACGTTGACAAAATAGTATATGTCATAACTAGAGACAAAATAACAGTTGTTGACTGTCTAAATTAAAATACACAGTAACACACAGGATTATTTTCATCATAAGAAAACGTCGGACACGTCATATTTGAACGTAGAGAATTATATCTTTCAGAATTCAGTTTATCAGCTACAATATTTTCTTATGAATCGAGAGCCACATATGTAGTTAACGTGTACACGCAGAGGCGACACTTTTTCAATTTTTACAATATTTGTCCCCGTTAAATATGGACCTTGCCGTTGGTGGGGAAGCTTGCGTGAATCAGCGTTAAAGATAGCCGTACCGTAGGTGCAACCCCAAGAAAGGGTATCTGTTGAGAGGCCAGCCAAACATGTAGTTTTTGAAGAGGGGCAGCAGCCTTTTCAGTAGTTGCAGCGGCTACAATCTGGATGACTGACTGATCTGGCGTTGTAACATTAACCAGCCGGCCTTGCTGTGCTGCTACTGCTAACGGCTGAAATCAAGGGGAAAGTACAGCCTTTTTTTTTTCGAGGGTATGCAGCTTTACTGTGTAGTTAAATGATGATGGCATTCTCTTGGGTAAAGTATTCCGGAGGTAAAATAATCCACTATTCGGATTTCCGGGAAGGGACTACTCAGGAGGACGCCGTTATCACGAGATAAAAAAACTGGCATTCTACGGAACTGAGTGTGGAATGTCAGATCACTTAATCGGGGAGGTATGTTAGAAAATTTGAAAAGGGAAATGGATACGTTAAATTTAGATATCTTGGGAATTAGTGAAGTTAGGTGGCAGAAGGAACAAGACTCCTGTGCAGGTGAATACAGGGTAATAATTACAAAATCAAATATGGGTAATGCAGGAGTAGGTTTAATAGTGAATAAAATGAAATAGGAGCGTGGGTAAGCTACTGCGAACAGCATAGTGAACGCATTATTGTAAACCAGATAGAAACGAAGCCCCCACCTGCCACAGTAGTACAAGATTATCTGACAACTAGCTCCGCACATGACAAAGAGATTGAAGAAATGTAAGACGAGATAAAAGAAATTATTCAGACAATGAAGGGAGACGAAAATTTCATGGTCATAGAAGACCGAATTTCGATAGTAGGAACAGTAAGAGAAGGAAAAGTAGTAGGTGAATATGTACGAGTAGTGGGGGTAAGGGATGAAAGAGGAAGCCGCCTGGTAGAATTTTACACAGAGCATAACTTAAACATAGCTAACACATGGTTTAAGAATCATGATAGAAGGTTGTGTACGTGGAAGAGACCTGGAGACAGTGGAAGGTTTCAGATGGATTATATAATGGTAAGAAAGAGATTTAGGAACCACGTTTTAAATTGTAAGACATACCCAGGGGCAGATGTGGACTCTGACCACAATCCATTGGTTATGAAATGCAGATTAAAACAGAAGAAACTGCAAAATGGTGGGAATTTAAAGAGATGGGACCTGGATAAACTGAAAGAACATGAGGTTGTGGAGAGTTTCAGACAGAGCATTAGGGAACGATTGACAAGAATGGGTGAAAGAAATACAGTTGAAGAAGAATGGGTAGCTTTGGGGAATAAATAGTGAAAGCAGCAGAGGATCAAGTAGGTAAAAAGACGAGGGCTAGTAGAAATCCTTGGGTAACAGAAGAGATACTGAATTTAATTGATGAAAGGAGAAAATATAAAAATGCAGTAAATGAAGCAAGCAAAAAGGTATACAAACGTCTCAGACATGAGATCGATACGAAGTGCAAAATGGCTAAGCAGGGTTGGCTAGAGGACAAATGTAATGATGGTGAGGCATATATCACTAGGGGTAAAATAGATACTGCCTACCTATGGAGAAAAGAGAACCACCTGTATGAATATCAAGAACTCAGACAGAAACCCAGTTCTAAGCAAAGAAGGGAAAGCAGAAAGGTGGAAGGAGTATACAGAGGGTCTACACAATGGCGATGTGCTTGAACGCAATATTATGGAAATTGCAGTGGTCGTAGATGAAGATGAAAAGAGAGATATGATGGTGCGTGAATAATTTGAAAGAGCACTGAAAGACCTGAGGTCAAACAAGGCTCTTTGAGTAGACAACATTCCATTAGAACTATTGATAGCCTTGGGAGAGCCAGCCCTGACAAAACTCTACCATCTGGCGAGCAAGATGTATGAGACAGGCGAAATACCCTCAGACTTCAAGAAGAATATAATAATACCAATCCCAAAGAAAGCAGGTGTTCACAGATGTTAAAATTACCGAACTATCAGTTTAATAAGTCATGGCTGCAAAATAATAACACGAATTTTTTACAGACGAATAAAAAAACTGGTAGAAGCCGACCTCGGGGAAAATCAGTTTGGATTCCGTAGAAATGGTGGAACACGTGAGGCAATACTGACCCTAAGACTTATCTCAAAAGATAGAGTAAGGAAAAACAAACCTACGTTTCTAGCATTTGTAGACTTTGAGAAAGGTTTTGACAACATTGATTGGATTACTGTCCTTCAAATTCTGAAGATGGTTGGGGTCAAATACAGGGAGCGAAATGTTATTTACCATTTGTACAGAAACCAGATGGCAGTTATAAGGGCCGAGGGGCATGAAAGGGAAGCAGTGGTTGGGAAGGGAGTGAGACGGAGTTATAGCCTATCGCCAATATTGAATCTGTATGCTGAGAAAGCAGTGAAGGAAACAAAAGAAAAATTTGGAGTAGGAATAAGAATCCATGGAGGAGAAACAAAAACTTGGGGTTTGCCGATGACATTGTAATTCTGTCAGAGACAGCGAATTACCTGGAAGAGCATTTGAACGGAATGGACAGTGTCTTGAAAGGAGGCTATAAGATGAACATCAACAAAAGCAAAACGAGGATCATGGAGTGTAGCCGAATTGGTTGGTTGGTTTGGGGGAGGAGACCAGACAGCGTGGTCATCGGTCTCATCGGATTAGGGAAGGATTGGGAAGGAAGTCGGCCGTGCCCTTTCAGAGGAACCATCCCGGCATTTGCCTGGAGTGATTTAGGGAAATCACGGAAAACCTAAATCAGGATGGCCGGACGCGGGATTGAACCGTCGTCCTCCCGAATGCGAGTCCGGTGTCTAACCACTGCGCCACCCCGCTCGGTGTAGCCGAATTAAATCAGGTGATGCTGAGGGAATTAAATTAGGACATGAGACACTTAAAGAGTAGGTGTGTTTGCTATTTGGGGAACAAAATTAATGTCGATGGTGGAAGTAGAGAGTACATAAAACGTAGACTGGGAATGGCAAGGAAAGCGCTTCTGATGAAGAGAAATTTGTTAACATCGGGTATAGAATTAAGTTTCAGGGAGTCTTTTCCGAAAGTATTTGTGTTGATCGTAGCCATGCATGGAAGTGAAACATGGACTACAAATAGTTGACACAAGAAGGGAATAGAATATTTCGAAATGTGGTACTACGGAAGAATGCTGAAGATTCGATGGCTAGATCACGTCTTTAATTAGGAGGTATTGAATAGAATTGGAGAGAAGAGGAATTTGTGGCACAAGAGATCTGTTGGTAGGACATGTTCTGAGACATCAAGGGATCATAAATTTAATATTGTGCAGAGGGTAAAAATCTTAGAGGGAGACCAAGAGATGAATACAGTAAACAGATCCGAAAGGATGTAGGTTGCAGTAGGTACTGGGAGATGAAGAAGAGTGCACAGGGTAGTGCAGCATGGAGAGCTGAATCAAAATAGTCTCTGACTTACGACCACAACAACAACAACAACAACAACAACATCAAAAGTATTCGTTGGAAATAGCCTCACCTAATAATCTGATTCATTATCACGACCATCTTCAGATCTAATGATTAAATATAGTCACTATTAATAAGTAACTAATTCTGTAGATAGGATGTTGTTGTTGTTGTGGTCTTCAGTCCTGAGACTGGTTGAATGCAGCTCTCCATGCTAATCTATCCTGTGCAAGCTTCTTCATCTCCCAGTACCTACTGCAACATACATCCTTCTGAGTCTGCTTAGTGTATTCGTCTCTTCGCCTCCCTCTACGATTTTTACCCTCCACGCTGCCCTCCAATACTAAATTGGTGATCCCTTGAAGCCTCAGGACGGCCTCCCTCTACGATTTTTACCCTACACGCTGCCCTCCAATACTAAATTGGTGATCCCTTGATGCCTCAGGACATGTCCTACCAACCGACCCCTTCTTTTAGTCAAGTTGTGCCACAAACTTCTCTTCTCCCAATCCTATTCAGTACCTCCACATTAGTTACGTGATCTACCCACCTAATCTTCAACATTCTTCTGTACCAGCACATTTCGAAAGCTTCTATTGTCTTCTTGTCCAAACTATTTATTGTCCATGTTTCACTTCCATACATGGCTACACTCCATACAAATACTTTCTGAAACGACTTCCTGACATTTAAATCTATACTCGATGTTAACAAATTTCTCTTCTTCAGAAATGCTTTCCTTGCCATTGCCAGTCTACATTTTATATCCTCTCTACTTCGACCATCGTCAGTTATTTTGCTCCCCAAATAGCAAAAATCCTTTACTGATTTAAATGTCTCATTTCCTAATCTAATTGCCTCAGCATCACCCGACATAATTCGACTATATTCCATTATCCTCGTTTTGCTTTTGTTGATGTTCATCTTACACCCTCCTTTCAAGACACTGTCCATTCCGTTCAACTGCTCATCCAAGTCCTTTGCTGTGTCTGACACAATTACAATGCCATCGGCGAACCTCAAAGTTTTTATTTCTTCTCCCTGGATTTTAATACCTACTCCAAATTTTTCTTTTGTTTCCTTTACTGCTTGCTGAGTATACAGATTGAATAACATTGGGGACAGGCTACAACCCTGTCTCACTCACTTCCCAATCACCGCTTCCCTTTCATCCCCCTCGTCTCTTATAGCTGCCATCTGGTTTCTGTACAAATTGTAAATAGCCTTTCTCTCCCTGTATTTTACCCCTGCCACCTTTAGAATTTGAAAGAGAGTATTCCAGTCAACATTGTCAAAAGCTTTCTCTAAGTCTACAAATGCTAGAAACGTAGGTTTGCCTTTCCTTAATATTTCTTCTAAGATAAGTCGTAGGTTCAGTATTGCCTCACGAGTTCCAACATTTCTACGGAATCCAAACTGATATTCCCCGAGGTCGGCTTCTACCAGTTTTTCCATTCGCCTGTAAAGAATTCGCGTTAGTATTTCGCAGCTGTGACTTATTAAACTGATAGTTCGGTAATTTTCACATCTGTCAACACCTGCTTTCTTTGGGATTGGAATTATTATATTCTTCTTGAAGTCTGTGGGTATTTCGCCAGTCTCATACATCTTCCTCACCAGATGGTAGAGTTTTGTCATGACTGGCTCTCCCAAGACCGTCAGTAGTTCTAATGGAATGTTGTCTACGCCTGCGGCCTTGTCTTGACTCAGGTTTTTCAGTGCTCTGTCAAACTCTTCACGCAGTATCGTATCTCCCATTTCATCTTCATTTACATCGTCTTCCATTTCCATAATATTTCCTCAAGTACATCGCCCTTGTATAAACCCTCTATATACTCCTTCCACCTTTCTGCTTTCCCCTCTTTGCTTAGAACTGGGTTTCCATCTGAGCTCTTGATATTCATACAAGTGTCTCTCTTTTCTCCAAAGGTCTCTTTAATTTCCCAGTAGACTGTATCTATCTTACCCCTAGTGAGATAACCCTCTACATCCTTACATTTGTCCCTTAGCCATTTTGCACTTCCTGTCGATCTCAATTTTGAGATGTTTGTATTCCTTTTGCCTGCTTCATTTACTGCAATTTTATATTTTGTCCTTTCATCAATTAAATTCAATATTTCTTCTGTTACCGAAGGATTTCTAATAGCCCTCGTCTTTTTGCCTACTTGACCCTCTGCTGCCTTCACTACTTCATCCCTCAGAGCTACCCATTCGTCTTCTACTGTGTTTCTTTCCCCCATTCTTGTCAATTGTTCCCTTATGCTGTCCCTGAAACTCTGTACAACCTCTGGTTTAGTCAGTTTATCCAGGTCCCATCTCCTTAAATTCCTACCTTTTTGCAATTTCTTCAGTTTTAATCTACAGTTCATGGCCAATAGATTGTGGTCAGAGTCCACATCTGCCTCTGTAAATGTCCTACAATTTAAAGCCTGGTTCCTAAATCTCTGTCTTACCATTATATAATCTATCTGATACCTTTTAGTATCTCCAGGATTCTTCCTTTTATGATTCTTGAACCAAGTGTTAGCTATGGTGTGTGCAATATTCTAACAGACGGATTACTCTTTCATTTCTTAGCCCCAATCCATATTCACCTACTATGTTTCCTTCTCTCCCTTTTCCTACTGACGAATTCCAGTCACCCATGACTATTAAATTTTCGTCTCCCTTCACTACCTGAATAATTTCTTTTATCTCATCATACATTTCTTCACTTTCTTCGTCATCTGCAGAGCTAGTTGGCATATAAACTTGTACTACTGTAGTGGGCATGGGCTTCGTGTCTATCTTGGCCACTATAATACGTTCACTATGCTGTTTGTAGTAGCTTACCTGCACTCCTAATTTTTTAATCATTATTAAACCACCTCCTGCATTACCCCTATTTGATTTTGTATTTATAATCCTGTATTCACCAGACCAGAAGTATTGTTCCTCCTGCCATCGAACTACACTGAATCCCACTATATCTAACTTTAACCTATTCATTTCCCTTTTTAAATATCCTAACCTACCTGCCCGATTAAGGGATCTGACATTCCACGCTCCGATCCGTAGAATGCCAGTTTTCTTTCTCCTGATAACGATGTCCTCCTGAGTAGTCCACGCCCGGAGATCCAAATGGGGGACTATTTTACCTCCGGAATATTTTACCCAAGAGGATGCCATCATCATTTAACCATACAGTAAAGCTGCATGCCCACGGGAAAAAAATACGGCTGTAGTTTCCCCTTTCTTTCAACCGTTCGCAGTACCAGCGCAGCAAGGCCGTTTTGCTTAATGTTACAAGGCCAGATCAGTCAATCATCCAGACTGTTGCCCCTGCAACTACTGAAAAGGCTGCTGCCCCTCTTCCGGAACCACACGTTTGTCTGGCCTCTCAACAGATACCCCTCCGTTGTGGTTACACCTACGGTACGGCTATCTGTATCGTCGAGGCACGGAAGCCTTCCCACCAGCGGCAAGGTCTATGGTTCATGGGTGGAGGTAGACAGCATAAAATGAGAATATTGAAATTTAAAATTCTTGAAATTGTTGTTGAATAAAGGAATAAGATAGATTGACAGAATTTAAAATTCAAAGTTTTTAAGATTGTATCTCATTGATCACTTCTTGCATAAAATCAAAATCTTTTAAAAATAGCATAATCAAAATCCGTATATTATAAGGAACCACACTATAGTACATTTTTGACAACACTGCATGGCCTCACACGTAATACGATCTGTGCATCATGGATGATGTGTAGAGGAGGGACGAAGGTGGGAGAGGAAAAGCACTGATTGTGCGCCATTAAAACATAACAGAAATATGGTCTAAATGCTCTAATACGATTAAATTGTAACATTATCTCCTCGCAAATTAAGTGTACTATATCTTTTAAATGGCATCTCTGTATCACTACCATAACCAGTGTGGTTCTCCTCCCTCTCCCACTTTCTTCCTTCCCCTACCCATCATCCATGACGCATGGGTCTGTATAACACATAGTGAGTATAGCGTAATGCTAGATGCCATGGAGTGTTTTCGCAAGTGTACTACCAGTGCTATTCGTTTTATTTTACAGCTTATGACTATGTATTTTTTTTAAAAATTAACATTTTACAACTCGTGATCAGTCAAGTAAATCTCTTAAGAATTTTAAACTTTAAATATTATCTGCTTATCTTATCATTGAGGCATTATTTTATGCATTTTAAATTTAAAATGTTTATCTTATCACAGAAAAACCGTGGTTATTTACCAGTGTTTTATTTTATTTTGAGTATGAAACTGATCATTACATGTGATCTAAACAAGTTATCACTTGTCACTGTTTGCGACTGATATCGTTATGTATATTTTAAACTAAATTTATTCTTTTGCGGTACCTCTCGTGACATTATGTGATACATAAATAAATCTTTTTCACGCCTCCGCTAAGCAAACACGTGCTGGTTGCGTGCCCAATGCACGGCACTTGGCTAGACTTTCATACACAGGACCATACGAGAGGAAATATAATTGCAATTTCAGGAGATCAAACGATTTTCACAGAAATAATTACCATACAATATTTATTACCACCGTAAATTAATAAATTGTTTTCTAGCATTCTCTAAAGCTCCGTCGCTGTGAGCAGGATGTTATTGTTTACGTAAATAACGAATTCAAAAGGAAATTGAGTACTGTGGCTGCATATTAGTTTTGCATTCACCACAAATTCTTTTGGACTACGTCGTGATTGAATTATCCATTCTAGTAATTAGCGATTTCAAATCTCTTCATTCCTCAAATATGTCGTTACTCTGCTGACAAAGTTTTAATTCCATTATCTCTCTACATCTGGCTTTGTTATAATGCTGTTTGAAACAAACTTACATGTTCTTAGTTGGGAACGCACAGTAGTTTGCTGGAGACAGAGGGTGAGAAAAGTGATGCGACTCTTAGTGACTGATGAAATTTAAATAAAAGTATTTGGCGACAGAAGGCATGTCAGTTCAGTTTTTGAACACCTGACCGAACACTAATGTTCTGTAATAGTTACAAAAACTGCTTTATAACGTGTGTTGCAGAGCTTGGGCCATCAGGATTAAAAGGTTAGAGCGACTGACTAAGCGTGTGTAACACATTTCACATAAAACATTTATTCAAAATTTTATTAATGCCAAAGGCAACTTACATGGACTCATTGCTCTAAGAAATATGAATCTAAAAAGAAGGCAATATTACTTAAAAGGCTTATGACTTCAGTTATGTGAATCACTCAAGGAAACTATTCAGCAAAAAGCAACCCACGAAGAAAGCTTTCGTCAGGATGTCTTTCAATGATTTAAAGAGGTTAAACAGTATCAGTTGCCGGCTGCAGTGGCCGAGCGGTTCTAGGCGCTTCAGTCCAAAACAGCGCGACTGCTACGGTGTAAGGTTCGAATACTGCCTCGGGCATGGATGTGTGTAGTGTCCTCAGGTTAGTTAGGTTTAAGTAGTTCTAAGTTCTAGGGGACTGATGACCTCAGATGTTTAGTCCCATAGTGCTCAGACCCATTTGAACAGTATCAGTTCAACAGTCAACAATTGTTGTCTGAATAAAGAGTTAATGCTTAAGATATAAACAAACTGGCAAGTAATACCTGACTGAGCCTTATAAATCACAATGTCCTTGAGAACAAGAACGGCTTAGTTCGAGGACTTAATTGATAACCAGGCACAGCATGCATACAACCGTAACTACCTAAGGAAATTCGTATCATACGGTTCTCTTCGGCAGATTAGTGCGCAAACATGAGGAGTGAAACAGCTTGGAGACTGTTCAGCAACCATAAGCGAAACTGTCTCTCACGATGTCTACTAATATTAGACAATGTCATTATAAAATTTACAGCACATTCATGATAATATAGGGGATAATCGACGTTACCTTCCCTTGTTAACTGCGTACTGCACCAGAGTCACTATCTTGATCACATTTAGAGCATCGCTTCCTACAAGGAATAAATGTAAAGGGACACGAACCTGCAAATGACTATAATCAATAGCCGATAATCACTGTTTCCATCAGGGCATTTCAACATCTTCCTCTCACTGCAATTGCTGACCGGCGTAAATATCATTACACATCTCAGTAACTGATAATTAATCACGTGAGTGCAACTCTGATTCAGAACATAGCAAGCAGAAATATCTGCGCTAAAAAGAATCCTCTATTTTTTAACACAGGAACACAGTCTGTCTGTGGATTCAATGCAGCTTACAGAGGCCAAGATGGAACTCAGCGGAAATGACAGTATCTTTTAGCACAAAGACCAAGCGCAGACCTGGCTTGCTGCTCACACCACAAATGTCCACTATTCAGGGGGGGGGGGGGGGGGATACAGACGTCAGATACACAATCTTTCAGAGGATAAACTTAAGGGCACACACCGTACTAGCTGCGAACGTCTGTTTAAGAGGAAAGCCGCCACAACCGCGCGCTTCCTGCTTCCGCTCCGTACAAACATTGTCGACTTCCCCCTTGCTGGCCCACAGAAAAACACCTGTTCTGGCTGCAATCTCGTATGTCGTACACAGTGAAGTTGGCAGCTCGCAGAGTGCGAAATTTATTATACTCAGCTGCCAGCCCAGCAACAATGGTTGTAATGCTGCTGGACGTCGAGTGAGAGTGACATTTAATGACAGACATGAGTACCTCATTCCATGCTGCTTCAGTTCTCTTCTTGACATCATTAATTGTATCACCTCGTGATTGGTGAAATTCCAGTCTCTCGGCAACCCAGTAGGTGTAGGAACCTGGAAAACTTTCTGATCCGAGTAACTGTCGAACAGGTTGGACATCACTGGCGATGACATATTCTACGATCCTGCTGATTGATTTCATGAAGAAGTCAAAAACAGGTAACATCCATTGCCACTAACACGTCAGAAATGTAACAGCTGCAGGTCGAACCACCAGCAATGCAGGTAATCTTTCATGCCCTGCAGTTAATTAGCTGCAAATAATAACCCTTAGCTGTGATCCTCCTGTCAAATAGTGTGTGCATTGGTTGGAATTGCGAATAAGTAAAATTCAGAGAAATATGAATTGGAAGTTAAAAGGATAGTAAAAAAGGATTCTATTATAACGTCTGTAATTGATGCAGATGACATAGACTTCTGTTGATTAATACTTTTTCAAGAAAGGACCTCTCAAACAGGAAGTGGTCATACGATAGTCAGATAAAATACAAACAGAAAATACCCTTATAAAATACAGTAAATTTATGTAAAGAGTGTTAGGAGAGTGGTAACAAAATCCCAAATGTAGTCATCAAAGATACGGAAAAACTAAGTCCCATTCCATAATCACACTAGACGAAGTATTCGTCAACTAAAAATAATTCACAGTTCAACACCATGACTCAAAAATTAACACGTGACACCAAGAATAGTAACTTATCCTCTGTCTAGCCTCAGTTTCATAAATCAAGAGGCAAATATTAGAGTTCTATTCTGGAACACATTCAAACCACTTGAAATCTGAGTCCCTTCAGAAGCTAAAGTATAGAAGCGGCTGTTCACTACCAAGAATCAACCACCTCCATAAACGAATTGCACTCGTGAAAGTGTCCACCAAGCGCTCCCTTTAGCTCTTCATCCGAAAAGTCCCAGTCTCCACTTGACTCTTGCAATGTTTCCTCCTGTCTGCTTTCCTACTGGCTGAAGGCGAACTTCACCAAAAATACAGCGTTCTTACATGCTATAGACATGACTTGATTCATCTGGTCCACTTCAATGTACTAAGTTAATTTATCACAATATACAAATGAATAAATGTTATAAACATTAAGTCACACTCAAATTCACAATAAATATAAGTAAAAGGTTGTGAATAAATACATAAACCAGTATTCTTGCGCAAATGCAGCCCTTCAGTGTCATGCTACACAAAACTGGGTGGAGACATTACTCATTGTGCTCCTTGGTCTCCATACACCATTTAATGGCAACCTGAAGGCTATATAGCAGCTGAATTAGTGCTAGGGACAAACACTGTGCCTACCAGGAGAGTTTCTGAGTAATGTGACAGATCATGCAGGTTGATGTGTCAGAGTTTGTCACCAAATTACGACTGCACATCTGGAAACATCAGCCAGTGACACCTAGAGACCAAAGTATATGACACCTGCTCATATGCAAAAACCTCTCCAGCTGCAACCATGTGTTCATATGAAATGACATGGTGCCCAAGCCACTGCAGTAGTTGAATGAAGCGCCATATGCAGGGCTTGGTAGAAGCCACAACAATTTTAGCATAGACATCAGATGGTGTCTACCGCTGTATCCACTGCCTTTTACGATACACAAGATACAATTAAGACGGCCGGCCACATGACTGCCAAAAATAAAAATGCGGTATCTGAAATTACACATGCCCAACAGGATGCCCGCAAGACGTGACAGCCAACAGGTGCTGTAACAAAGATGGTGACACCAAGTGAGATACCTCCATGAAATGCTGATACCATCGAATTCAGCAATAACATACCTGGTTTCTAGGAAACAGCGACTATGCACGCTGGATGTTATGTCCGATTCAACCCCAGATACCGCTGTACCGGGGGGCGGGGAGGGGGGGTGGAATGGTGGGGGTATGGATTCATGTAGAGCATTACATCACGATTACAAGCAAAATGGCAGTATGGGTAAATACTCTATGACATGTACAATTCTATGTATTGTGTTATTATTTGATTTTTCAACTAGTTTAGTCTTCCATGCTTCATGTATTAGGTTAAAAAATGGTTCAAATGGCTCTGAGCACTATGGGACTTAACATCTGTGGTCATCAGTCCCCTAGAACTTAGAACTACTTAAACCTAACTAACCTAAGGACAGCACACAACACCCAGCCATCACGAGGCAGAGAAAATCCCTGACCCCGCCGGGAATCGAACCCGGGAACCCGGGCGTGGGAAGCGAGAGCGGTACCGCACGACCACGAGATGCGGGCTCATGTATTAGGAAATCGGATGTACCTATAGATGCGAATATCAATACAATGTAATATGTGGAAATAAATCTTAGCCCTTAGAAGTTACCCACACTACAATGATCACTGGTTTGTGGCTTGCTTCTTCTGTTTTTTTACTGAGAATTTTTTCAATAATGTGGGAACCAATTTCATCTTTTGTGGTTGTTGCTTTTAATTGTATTAAGTTCCTGGGCACAGTCTTCCTGGGGCAGGACGACAGAAAGGAGATGGTGAGTCATGTGTTGGAATACTGCGTGTTTGTTGCCAGTTAGATTTTGAGAGAAAGCTAGAATGAAAGGGTCAGTTAAGTAGCCTTCATTGCAAATTTTAAATTTATGTTTGCTATTTTATGTCTAGGAAACTGTATTCAATAGTTGTGTAAATGTGGAGAATACGATGTTGTCACAAACTTTTGCATAATTAAAAATACATACAGATATTTACCCTTCACGGATGGTAGCTATAGTGCAGTGCTATGACCTGAGATAACGTTTGCTGAAATCACATGAATCCTCATTTTTCTGAGATCGCAGGTGTGTTCAGATTCACTTCAATGTGTAACTTTGAGTTGCTTTCAGAGTCCAGAGAGCTACACATGGCAATACTTAAGATTGTCTAATACACCGCCATTTCCTGGAGAATTATCTGTTGTGCAAAAGCTGCAAGCGACAGCCATCCAAATTCCAAATTCCCAGCTCTGGGATTTACCCATTTCCAGTGACGCTTCTCTTCTTCATCACATGGCTGGCACGAAGCTAACAACTAGCCAGGGTGGTTGCAGTGGGCACCCTTTGCCCTGGGGGCGCTAGGGTTCAACCGAGCAACAAATTAACTTCTCCTCAGTACCAGGCCTAGGTGGACGATAACTCGCCTACGTACTCGTAACGTTACAAATGGATAATTAAATGATGTAGTATTTGCGTTCTATGAAACGGTCAAAATTTCGAATACCTTCGTAAATATGATCTGTGGTAATGTAGGGGTTACGAAGTTACTGTCCTCGTTTTAAGCAAATTACAAAATTATTTTGTTCTGGCTGTAACAAAGTAAAATTTCTCCTTATTTCGTGTTTCTGCCCTTTTGTCCTTTCTTTTTCTGTTAGTAGATACTATTTAATAAAGAGAACCTAGGTCATTTCCTGGTAATGGCACAATTCGGACGCTTATGTCCATTTACTTGTGAGGCAATACGGTTAGGTTTTGTTGTGTTGCTCTTTACAAGAAAGTAGCAGAGAACACGACACCGGTAAATAAAATACTATGTCTTACCTCAATATAAATAATCAATAGTCTAACACAACGACAAATATATTGTCTGCCAAATGCAAGACTCGAACCCTGAGCCTCACGTGCTAAAGTTTCACACGTGGCCCCTCAGCCACAGACCGATATGCTCAACCAGTGCAAGTACGGCGAGCTGCGTCGTGTGGTGACGTCACATGTTCAACATCTCTCATCCACTTTTGCGGTATTTCATGACATTTGCCACCCAACGTGTCTTATACCAGAGTAATGGTCTCAGCGTCAGCTACATCGCTTAGAAAGTTTTTCACGGGGATACGGATCACCCTATATAGTCACACCAAAATAAGTTTTGCAACACCCTAGTTCCCAGAACTCTTAAAGATAGCCGGCCGGAGTGGCCGAGCGGTTCTAGGCGCTACAGTCTGAAACCGCGCTACCACTACGGTCGCAGGTTCGAATCCTGCCTCGGGCATGGATGTGTGTGATGTCCTTAGGTTAGTTAGGTTTAAGTAGTTCTAAGTTGTAGGGGACTGATGACCGCAAGTGTTAAGTCCCATAGTGCTCAGAGCAATTTGAACCATTTGAATCTTAAAGATAGAAGTTGACTGTGGATATTGTATCACAGACACAGACCCTTTGACTGTTCAGAGATGTCACTAAACCCGTCCAAAGAAGTCAACAACCATGAATGAGCAGTGCCTATTAGACGGAGGTTGTCCGACAGCACAGTGCCCAGGCGTCTCGGAGTGAACCAAAGCGATGTTGTTCGGACATGGGAGAGATACAGAGGGACAGGAACTGTTGATGACATGCCTCGCTCAGGCCGCCCAGGGCTACTACTGCAGTGGATTACCGCTACCTACCGATTACGGCTCAGAGAAATCCTGACAGCAACGCCACCATATCGATAGTGCTTTCCTTGCAGCCACAGGACGTCTAGTTACGACTCAAACTGTGCGCAGTTGGCTGCATGATGCGCAACTTCACTACCGACGTCCATGGCGAGGTCCATCTTTCTAATCACGACACCATGCAGCGCGGTACAAAAAATGTTCAAACGGCTCTGAGCACTATGGGGCTTAACATCTATGGTCATCAGTCCCCTAGAACTTAGAACTACTTAAACCTCACTAACCGAAGGACATCACACAACACCCAGTCTACACGAGGCAGAGAAAATCCCCGACCCCGCCGGGAATCGAACCCAGGAACCCGGGCGCGGGAAGCGAGAGCGCTACCACACGGCCACGAGCTGCGGACTGCAGCGCGGTACAGATGGGCCCAACAACATGCCTAATGGACCTCTCACGATTGGCATCACGTTCTCTTCACCAATCAGTGTCACATATGCCTTCCACCAGGCAATCGTCGGAGACGTATTTGGTGACAGCCCGGTCAGGCTGAACACCTTAGACACCCTGTCCAGCGAGTGCAGCAAGGTGAAGGTTCCCTGCTCATTTGTGGTGGCATTATGCGGAGCCACCAAACACTGAGGGATCCACGACGAATCGCCGTTGAGGAGTGGGACAATCAGGAGCAACAGTGCCTTGATGAACTTGTGGATAGTATGCCACGACGAATACAGGCATCCATCAATGCAAGAGGACATGCTACTGGGTATTAGAGGATCCGGTGTGTACAGCAATCTGGACCACGCCCTCTGAAGGTCTCGCTGTATAGTGGTACGACATGTATCGTATTGTTCTCATGAGCAATGAAAAAGGTGGAAATGATGTTCACGTTGATCTCTATTCCAAATTTCTGTACAGTTTCCGGAACTCTCGGAACCGGGGAGTTGCACAACTTTTTTTGATGTGTGTATAAGAGAGAGAAGAAGAAAGCATTTGATTCCCATCGTATTTGGATATGAGTAGTACTTAACACAAATCAGTCAGGTCGTCACAACGTTCTGTCTGTAGCACTGTAACCACTGCTATACAGTTCTCGTGCTTTACACTATCATTGTGACCTTGTAGGTGAGAAGTGTGCCCTCATGTAAACGAGAAGTGACCAGTATACCGTAACTGACGAACCTGCTCTATTTCAGACATTATATTTTCAGATGGCGGTATCCCGCAGCTCGAAAGTATTTGAAGAACGTCACGAATTAACAAAATGTTCAAATGTATCTGAAATCTTATGGGACTTACCTGCTAAGGTCATCAGTCCTTAAGCTTACACACTACTTAACCTAAATTATCCTCAGGACAAACACACACCCCCATGCCCGAGGGAGGACTCGAACCTCCGCCGGGATCGGTCGCGCAGTCCATGACTGCAGCGCCTGAGACCGCTCGGCTAATCCCGCGGGGCACGAAGAGCTGCTGATTAAATTTCTTTATGGAACAAGCTGTTTCATTTCATGGAACATCTTCATATTCATGATATCATTTACAACATCATACAACGTGACATGTGTTATATTGCTACACAACAACAGTGGCCAATTCATGGATTTTATTATCTGACGTCACTGATTTAAGATCGCCTAGTATGATATCGCAAATTGTTTTACGAACCTGATGAAAGTTCTTGGCCTGAAATTGGTTGTTCATATGGTATTTGTTAAAAAATGAAATCGGTGTGCTCATCGAAACTAGATGTAATTTGAGAAGGGCTATATAAATTTTATCTCTGTTTCACTTAATCTCACATTCATTTCATGTAATATATTGAAAGCATAACATAAGCAAAGTTTCATATGGTCTGTGGATCATCAGCCTCGAGTAATGGTGTTAAGTTCGATCGTCTAACTTTCTAATTTTCTCCTTTGTTACTTGTGCTGTTTTTAGTTCAACGAATAATGCTTTGAGGAGCTAGACGCTAACAGTCTTGGAAAATGGCTTCAGTTTTGTTCCCACTCAAAGCCACTTCCGCTAACAACTTTCTAGGTGCTTTTGAAGAGGCCATCAAAAGGCAGCCATGCGACTCTGCAAAGGAGTTTGTCGACCATTTACTGTTCACTGTCAGACAACTGCACTTCATGGTCTGTAACGATATTACCAACAAATTAAATAACCTCCGTGACCGTTATCAAGCAATCAACTGTATATCTTCCCCACATGATTATATTTAAAGGAAAACGTGGCGCGCGTTATCACGCTAAACCGATTAACTTGACAACTATTTCCAGGGATGTAAGTTTTAGTAAGACAAACATCAGGTAGCTTGCAAAAATTCAGTACTATACCTGCCTTCTGTATCTAAAAATCGCTCTGGTCGGTGAAAGCTAAATTTTAAATTGCTACTCTGTAACTGGCGTTGAAAATGTGGACAAAGTTACAAACTTTCGGATTTCACTGACCAAGGAGTGGTAAAGACACACATTGTATGAAGAGTTTCTTGCCTTTGGCCAGTACAAGAAATTTCTTATATAAGCCCTGCCAGGCATTTCCAATGGCCCCTACCACAGATTTAGAGGACTACATCTCAACACCCATAAAACCGTAGAACACATAAAATTCAACAATATCTGTCAATCCAGTAACCTTGTGCCTAACTACATTAATGTGAAGATTAAGAACAGTTCTAGTGCAGACAAATCAAAGTAAGAAGTTGAAAAAGTATGGCTAAAATTGGAAATGAAATCTCTTAGCCAAAAAAAAGAACTTTGTCTCAAAAGGCATGAAACTATCTGTATGAATCTCATGTACGTTGACAGTAGTGCTGTTTTCTGTGATCTGGTCAACAAGGCAGGAAGTTACACAGACATAATACGACAGAACTTGAAGAAAAAAATTAGATAGCTCATGAGACAACAAACACACCACTAATAATTTGTATTACACGCATTTGCATTCAGAAAACTCTTGTTTTGGTTGATTTACCCCAAAAATTATGCTGTAGGTTTTTAAGGAATAAACGTAAGCGAAGCATGCTACCTTTTTAATTTTCATGTCATCTATGTCTCAAAACACCCGCACTGCAAATAAACTTCTGTGGTATTCTTCTTCCAGTCATAACAGCTGCAAAGCTCTTCTGTATGCTTGTTGTCATAATTGAGATACAGATATGAAGTGCATATCGCGTGTATTTTTTTAAGTTTAGTGACAAATGATTGGCTAGGGATCATATACTAATGTTCATGATAATCTCATTAACCAACCTTCATAAAACTATACTTCATTTGCTATTTACTCCTATGTTTGTATCATCTGCAAACAAAACGAACTTGGCATCTAGTACTCATCTGGATAAAAGGTGATTGATATATATAGGAATAAATTAATGGATCCTAAGATGGAGCCTTGTGTTATACCAGCTGCACGATGACTCATAGGTTAATAATGTATTCTTTCATGTTAGTACCCTTTGTTCCCTATCACAGTGATAAGATTTGAACCATTCTGTGAAGATTCCTGTGAAATGCTAATATTCTACTTCACTTAGAAACGTGTTGTTATTTACGCAGTCATATGCCTTTGAATGATAATTAAATACGCCAGTAGCCTGTAATTTACTGTATAATAAACGAAGAACATACTGGCTGAATGTGTAAATAGCCTTCTCAATATCTAAGCCCTTTATAAAGCAGAACTATGACTTTTACAATGTGTTGAAAGTAGTCAAGTGATTAATATTTTTCTAAAATATTCGAGCATGCTGGTAGAAGAAAACTGGCCGGAATTTTACGATATTTCTTTTTTCCTATTTTCAACGGATGCTCAACACCAGCACATTTCAACCATATAGGAAATGTTCCGATGTTAAATGACTTGTTACACAATTAACAATAATATGTGACTAAACTCAGAACACTATTTAACTAACTTTTTTGATGTTCTGTCCTAATCAGAGTAATTATTTGTGCAGTGAGAATCTTATTCATATTACCAAAATTATTTGCGATAGCTGGTCTGAGACATTCCATGGCGACATCAACTGAATCTGATAAACCCCATCTTTCTTGTAACAACATTCAATTCCTCGTTAAGGGTTTTGCAATACTTCATCTACCTGTTACGAACATGTGGTTTACTGATAACGTTACCTGCCCTTCTTCATCTTGGATTCAGTACGTTAAGTTTGTCTTGTAATGAGCAGTACTATCAACATCAGACTGTTTCTGAGTGATACAGTTCATCCACTTTTCGATGAGCAATTAGAATGTCATCACCAAAATTCACCATACACAGAAATTAAGCAAATGTTTAGTGGTTCATTTTAGTAACTTTTTTAAATTCAGTATTTGTTTTCTATTAGATAATTACAAAAATATTTGTATCCTATTAGGTTTCGTACAACTTCAAGTATGCTGACAAAACGAAGGAAACTGCATTGGTAGAAGAAGGATAAAAGCACAAGTTGATATAAAATTAGGTAAATCGTGGCAGAAAGGTAAGCGGCACTTTGAATAAAACACATACACATTGAGGCAAATTTTACAAATAGTATTTGATACCAACTGATGGGAAAATCGTGACTCTTATTCACATTTATTTCGTGTCACAGTTAAGTGATCTAAAACGACAAGATGGGAAGGAGTGTTGGAAAGCAATTAACTACAGTTTTGAAAACTGTCTGAATAATTTTGGTATCTGCACGTAACCCTCCGTCGGGCGCATTCGGCCTGACAGGCACCGCTGAAATGTATTTTTTCCCTTTTTCCAATCCGTCATTTGTACCTTCCAATATTCAGGCGCTGTTTACAACCCCCTCCACAAGCTTTCGTGCGCCTTTCGTAGAGAACACATGTGACTTTAATGGCCTCTCTGAGCTCTTTGCACCCGAATACGTCTTACTTACGGAAGTGTGTATTTTCGGTTCTTTCTCATCAGAGCTGTTATTTTGCTCACTTGATGGATGAGTATTGCGAATTTTGTGATATTATGTAGTACAGTGAGCTCGACCTTTCAGGCCTGACGAGGAAGACCGCATGCTGTATGACGATCATGATGACGAAAGTGTCACTGATTCACAAGACGACGTGGAAGAAAGTGAAGGGATTCTGTAATGGGACAATATGGTGAGAATAATGCTGAAGTAAGAGACAACAAAATAAGAATCTTTTATTTGGGAAGACAATGCCATATCGGCCAAAAAGCTACCTGGGAAAAGACGTCGTATGAGATCTCACAACATCGTCATTCACCGACCGGAGGTCATAGGAAACGCTAAGAAAGTTAAAATACACATGAATGTTGGAATAATTTATTGACTGACGACATCTGTGACACCATCGTCAAACACCCGAATAAACACAGTGACACTATCAAGGTTAGTTTCTTCAGTGAGAGAGACATCAACTCCACAGGTGTAACTGAACTAAGAGCATTAATTGGCTTGTTGTACCTAACAGGTGTATACAGAAGGAATCGTCAGTCTCGAGGAGCTTCTGGGGACTGAAGGCGACGGCGTTGAAAAGATCATTTTCGTGATGAACCTCAAGTGGTTTAAGAGTCTGATAACGTTGCCTTCGTTTTGAGAACGGAGTAATCAGAGCCCAGCGGAAAGATTTGAACGGCTAGCTACTACTCGTAGAGTTTTCGAAAACTTGGTGGAAGATTGTCAGAAGAGCACTGGGGATAAGATTACAATACACTAAATGCTCCCTGCTTTTCGTGGTAGACGTGTTTTTCGGCAGTGCATACCCTTAAAACTAAATAAATATGGAATAAAACATTTTGCTCTCGTTAAAGTTAAAAGGTATACACAGTGAACATGGAGATCTAAATTGACAAACAGCCTGTGGGCCTTTTGCGTGTCAGCAACAAACCGATCGAAGTTGTCCAGAGAATGGCTAAGGCTGTATTTGGATCCTGTCGAAACATCACTGCTGAGATCTACATCTACATCTACATCTACATTGATACTCCGCAAGCCACCCAACGGTGTGTGGCGGAGGGCACTTTACGTGCCACTGTCATTACCTCCCTTTCCTGTTCCAGTCGCGTATGGTTCGCGGGAAGAACGAGTGTCTGAAAGCCTCCGTGCGCGCTCTAATCTCTCTAATTTTACATTCGTGATCTCCTCGGGAAGTATAAGTAGGGGGAAGCAATATATTCGATACCTCATCCAGAAACGCACCCTCTCGAAACCTGGCGAGCAAGCTACACCGCGATGCAGAGCGCCTCTCTTGCAGAGTCTGCCACTTGAGTTTATTAAACATCTCCGTAACGCTATCACGGTTACCAAATAACCCAGTGACGAAACGCGCCGCTCTTCTTTGGATCTTCTCTATCTCCTCCGTCAACCCGACCTGGTACGGATCCCACACTGATGAGCAATACTCAAGTATAGGTCGAACGAGTGTTTTGTAAGCCACCTCCTTTGTTGATGGACTACATTTTCTAAGCACTCTCCCAATGAATCTCAACCTGGTACCCGCCTTACCAACAATTAGTTTTATATGATCATTCCACTTCAAATCGTTCCGCACGCATACTCCCAGATATTTTACAGAAGTAACTGCTACCAGTGTTTGTTCCGCTATCATATAATCATACAATAAAGGATCCTTCTTTCTATGTATTCGCAATACATTACATTTGTCTATGTTAAGGGTCAGTTGCCACTCCCTGCACCAAGTGCCTATCCGCTGCAGATCTTCCTGTATTTCGCTACAATTTTCTAATGCAGCAACTTCTCTGTATACTACAGCATCATCCGCGAAAAGCCGCATGGAACTTCCGACACTATCTACTAAGTCATTTATATATATTGTGAAAAGCAATGGTCCCATAACACTCCCCTGTGGCACGCCAGAGGTTACTTTAACGTCTGTAGACGTCTCTCCATTGATAACAACATGCTGTGTTCTGTTTGCTAAAAACTCTTCAATCCAGCCACACAGCTGGTCTGATATTCCGTAGGCTCTTACTTTGTTTATCAGGCGACAGTGCGGAACTGTATCGAACGCCTTCCGGAAGTCAAGAAAAATAGCATCTACCTGGGAGCCTGTATCTAATATTTTCTGGGTCTCATGAACAAATAAGGCGAGTTGGGTCTCACACGATCGCTGTTTCCGGAATCCATGTTGATTCCTACATAGTAGATTCTGGGTTTCCAGAAATGACATGATACGCGAGCAAAAAACATGTTCTAAAATTCTACAAGAGATCGACGTAAGAGATATAGGTCTATAGTTTTGCGCATCTGCTCGATACCTCCGCATCGACTACTCGAATGGAAAAAAAGGTGTCGTATGTTGGAATTGCCAGAAGAAAAAGAACTGTTGTCAAATTTTGTTGATGTAAAAAGCAAGACATAATAGAGGAGCATGTTTGACTTCAATAATAGGATGGTTTTTGTTTCCTAAATACCACGCCAGAACAAAATTGTAATTCTTGTATATTTGCTTCCTAATGACAATGCCATTAATCTTGAATCTTGAGAGAAAAATAAAGCAGAGATAGTTATTTCTACATTTCAAGAAAAGCTGACGTTGATAACGCAGATCAAATGTATGCTACTTACAGCTTGAGCAGAACACAAACCACTGGCCAACGATAATTCGTTTCAGAACGTTGAATGTGGGTGGTGTCAACTCCCAGGTTATTTTCCTAGAAAATCAGCTAGAGAAACTGTGTAGAAGAGTGTACCTAAAATCGCTGGAACACGAACTTTTCTTGGAAAACTACGCAGAAGAAATATGAAAAAGATTTGATTCCTCTCCAGCATGCGAAATCTCCTCAAGAACCTAACCCCACAGAAGACAGAGAAGAATCACCACCTCACTCACATCCCAAAAGACGTAGATGCATCACTTACACTACAGAAATGGGTCGCAGAAGGATATCAAAATATGAATGTAAAAACTACCACAAGGCGATGTGCTTATCGCATGCAAATATGGTCTGCCAATTTTTCTTCTCTGTCCTTCAATGTATTTCTTCTGGTAATTCTGAGTGTGAAAGGCACCAGCACCAAAATACTGACCTCATGTGAAAGTTTTTAACTTAAATTTAATTTTTAAAAAATTTGATGTACTGAAAACTAACATTTCGGTGGTGGATTCAAAATTTCGGTTATTTATATTCTGCTTCTTTTTAAAAAAATAAAAGCTTCTTTTAGCATCAGTTTTCATATTTTCTATTTCTACACATTCCCACCCGAAAGCCACTAATTACGTTTAGGTTACTGAAATTGAAAACGAGAGCTAGTAGCTGATTTCCAAATGTGGCCCGGCAGTCTCATTGCTCTGAAACACAGGATTTCCAGAACTGAGTCTGACGTAGGATTAATGGACAGAAATCCGGAACTTCTTACAAAAGAAGCACATGTGTGTCTGAATGTTATTAAACATTTTTGTTGACATATGATACAAATCGCAAAGTTATAAATGTTGCTATTTTCATATGTGGTACCCCAATAAGTACACACATCACTCTGTCAGTTGTTTTCTCACTGCATCGAATAGTCTACCCAGAAATACGTCACAAATTTTACTACCTGATGTTTTCTACACCGCAGTACTGCAACACTACATGGACTTCGCTTGTCACTACAGACATCCACACGTCCACATTTCAGCACCTAATCTGCCCCCCGAGGAAAATAAGCGTGTTTGCTTGCTCTTGACACCTGTATTTGGAGGTATCAACGAACGTAGAAACATAGGGCATGTAGTAGATATAAATATTAGTTTGCAAATTATGTGAATACTGAGATAATGTAGTTCAGAACGCCGTACTCAACCAATAATGAAAAAGTAGGAAATATATGCATTTATTCCTTTCACATCCTGTATTGTTTATTGAATACTTTGCTCTCTGAGTATTTCGTGTTCATATACCTAGCTAACAGAAAAAGTAGATTTGGTATGTTGTATAACGATTAGTAACGGTTCTCGACAAGGTTTAACAATGACTGAGATTGCATCGTTGTTTTTGTATTAACGAAATGTTTGTTGCGTCAGTTATTCCGGTAATATACGCGTAACTACTAACAGTACGGCCCATATTACGAGTAGCTTATATTCAGTTCAGATATGCTCACATGAGCTTTAGGCTATTGTGGATGAGAATTTGATTCATGTCTCGAAGGTGAAAGTGTCATCAATTGTCTCTTATGAGCATTATATAAAATTAAGTTTTGTCGAGTTACAAGGAAAAGTTCATTTAATCCGTGCCGCTGTGTCTAAGAATATATATGGCGTTCGAAAATTCCGTTACAAACTTCTAGGACTTGTAGAGGGAAATGAGTAGACAAAATTTTTAAGTGGAACCCATATCCGGATGTTTGGTAGTTGGGTATGCAACATTGGGGGGGGGGGGGGGGGGGGGTGCTTGCGTCGGATCGCACGATGTCATTTGCCGACCGCTGTGGCCGAGCGGTTCCAGGCGCTACAGTCTGGATCCGCGCAATCGCTACGGTCCCAGGTTCGAATCCTGCCGAGGTCATAGATGTGTATGCCGTCCTTAGGTTAGTTAGGTTTAAGTAGTTCTAAGTTGTAGGGGACTGATGACGTCAGAATTTAAGTCCCATAGAGCCATTTGAACCATTTTGATGGCCATCCTACCTCTCTGACATGTTTCGAATTTCATTCACGCGTTTGTGAGCATTATAGCAATATGGTTGACTACACGTTCGCAGAATGCACCCACATGATCCTTCTGTATGGCGATGCTCATGGTAATGGAAGAGGTGCTCTTATTCTTTATCAGGATCGTAATGCACGACGTACCACTCCATCACATACCGTTTGCGCCACAATTACGCAACGGCTTTGAGGAAGAGGCCGTCAGCAGGCTTCACTGTGGTGCTCTAAGGAGACGTCGTATACCCGAAATGGTAGTCCGCAGCTCGTGGTCGTGCGGTAGCGTTCTCGCTTCCCACGCCCGGGTTCCCCGGTTCGATTCCCGGCGGGGTCAGGGATTTTCTCTGCCTCGTCATGACTGGGGGTTGTGTGCTGTCCTTAGGTTAGTTAGGTTTAAGTAGTTCTAGGTTCTAGGGGACTGATGACCATAGATGTTAAGTCCCATAGTGCTCAGAGCCATTTGAACCATTTTGAACCGAATTGGTAGAGACCATACTTAAACAACAGTATTAGTGAAAGCTGGTTAAATTTCCTTTTTGCTTCCTTTTTTTAATGAGCAGAATTACGACAGTGTTTGTGAAAACTGGTTAAATATCCGTTTTGCTTCTTTTTCTTTTAATGAGCGTAATCGTTGGACAAGTGATTTACTGGGTCAAGTATAATAAATTACTTGCAGTAGTGGTCTCGTTACCGATATGTTCTCAAATGATTGTAGCACGGAAACGGTACGTTTCTGGTGTGGCGGAACCGGTTTATAGTATTTCGTGACTTTAATTACTTATGAATGATATTTCAGGTCCCCTAATAAAATATTTCATGTAAATCGTCCGAAACAGTTAGGCTTTATACATCAGCAAATAAGCAATTGATATTACGCAACGTGCTGTGAGCACTATTTTTAAAGATTCAATCTGAGTTGAATTCTGTCTTTTGAAGTAGATTCTGGACCAACGGTGCACATTTATTTCCATTCACTTATATCTAACAACATTTATGTTTGTTAAAACCCTCGATTCAAAACTGCCGCGGAGATAATTTTGCTAAGACGGCGGCAGACATACGATAGTCAAATTGTGTATCGTTATTATCAATTCCTTTTATATCAAGTTAATATATTCAGATAAAAGTCATTAAGCTTTATGTTCACTATTCTTTAGCACTTAAAATTATTCTCAATGAAAAATGTTTCGTGTTTCTTATACCAGTTACTAATAAATTCCGCTGTAAGTTATTAGCGCTAATGGCTGCAGTCCTAATTCGGGAGCTGAAAATTAACACTTAAAAACATTAATTAGATTGGATTACAATTGAAATAAATACAAATCCACGCCTAGACAATAGCGACTCTATTTTCCAAATAATAATTAACAATATAGTTACAGGTTTTGTCTTTACAGACCTCACACGTCTCACGTCCGGTTAGCACAGGAACAACAACTGAACCACAATTACCACAGATAACAAAAAAATTATACTTGTCGTTGTCTATAAATATAGTTCTCTGATAATAGTTTTAATTCACACAGAAATTAAATTATTACAGAAATAATGAAATAATTATCGTCATTTTTACACGATACAGTCTTTTTTACACGTAGTGACGATAGTATTTGTTGAAGTTTGTACACTTAGTTCATTTTAACATCTTGTGGCTAGAACATAGTGTCGTGGATATTACACTGGACATGGGTTCCAGTTCAAATGTTATCTAATCAATCCCCTCTAGAAGTCCCTTAAGTTTGTAACAGGAGTTTCCGAACACCCTGCGTTCTCTTACGACAGCCTCCATCGTTTGAGGGTATTTATCGACTCTTGGTTTACTCCGTCGTCGTTTTAAGAAAAGTCATCCACTTTGGCTTCTTTTCAGAAACGAAATGACTTCAGTGCGACTAACGTAGTTACAGTCTGCGAGCAATGTGGGGACGTGCTGTTATGATCGTGGCTTTATTGACAGGGGGTGCGATATTGCAAGACTGACGTCATATCGCTAAACGGTTCATAGCGCATGTTGTCCGTCATTTATTTTTTTTTACAAATGCAACTGGTTCTCAGAAGAATTCACTTCTTTCGCACACAAACCAAGCCAACATTCCCAGCCGTGGTTGACAGTGTGACTGTGTCGAGATACCCATTTTCTCCGTAAACACGACAAGATAGTACTCTCGGCTTGCTATTTAAGTGGAAAGGTTTTGTGCCAGACGTGGCATCGGATTTGCATCTACAAACCTTAAATGGGTTCCAAAACGCGACCTCAATAATGTATTTGTGTATCGCGCTTAATTATGCTGTCCTTTAAAACGATATAGGCTTTCACGGCCGAGTCCTTGATGAAAACATTTTACCTCCGAAGATGCCTCTGGCAGTCGGAGACGAAACGCCATGGTTTGATTTTACCTCTAGACCACAGCCTGTTAGGTAGGAAGGCTTAATTGAAATGACCACCAGCCGTCAACACCTACATCGTATGCGTGAACGACTCTGCGGGAAGGCATGTCAACATTGGTTTGGACACGGGGCTCACACAAAAAGAAAGCTCAGCTCTGTACGATTGCTGTCCTGCTATGCTGCCGGGATGCTTCGACTGTTCTGAAATTTCTTAAGTCTAAGAGGATCTTTCACTCTTCACAAGATCACCGTAAAAGCAACCGCGTGGAAGTAGCAATGTTACGAGAGCGAGTCCACCAGGGCTGCGAGAAGTGCCGACAGCTATCAGTAAGCTATTACGTCTCCATTTGTACATCAGCAATCATCCGCAGTACTGGTACTAGAATAAGGATGAAGTCTTAACGTTCAGGACTGCGGAATTAAGTGCAGAGATGTCAGCCAATACAAGGAGAAGCTTGCTAGCTTACGGAAGAACAAGTCTCAAACTTCGATTGTTGACGATTCTCGAAAAGGCGGTTATCTCTCAGCATCTATATGAGTATTCTGCAACTGACGCTTAAGTGCCTGACAGAGAGTTCATCGAATCGCTTTCAGGCAATTCCTCTACTGTTCCACTCCGACCAGCGCGTGGAAAGAACGAGCATCTAAATTTTTCCGTGCAACTTCTGATTTTTCTAATTTTTAATGGTGATCGTTTCTTATGCAAGTGAGAGTCAACACAATATCTTCGCATTCGGATGGGAAAAATGGTGTCAGAAATTTCCTCAAAAGATCTCACCGCAATGAAAAACGCCTTTGTTTTAATGGGTACCACACAATTTTAGGTATCATATCCATAGTACTTCCTCCACTGTCTCATGGTAGTACTCTTTACTTTTTCGATGTCCTCCGTCAATCCTATGTGGTAAAGATGCCATACCGCGTATAAACAATCTAGAAGGGGACGGACAAGCCTAGTATATGCAGTTTCTTTGTCGATTCGTTGTCTCGTCAAAGTGTGCTGCCGATAAAACGTAATTTTTTGTTCGTGTTACGCATCTAAGTGATCCTTCCAACTGAAGTTGTTCGCGAATGTTATCAGTTTTTTAGAGCCAACTACTACTTTTTGCATCATACAAGTAGCGTGACTATACCGTTCTGCAATTGGTTTTGATCTTCTGATGACTTTATTTGTCGGTGAACGACAGCATCGTCTACAAACAATCCAAGAGGGCTGCTCAGATGGTCTAAATCGTTTGCAAAAATTAGGAACAGCAGAGGGCCTGTAACATTTCCTTGGGGAACGCCATGTATCACTTCTGTTTTACTCGATGTCTTTCTCTCAGTTACAACAAACTGTGAAATTTCTGACATGAAATATCGAATCCATGCGCACATCTGGGCCGACAGTCCATAGCCATGCAATTTCATTATCAGTTGTTTATGAGGAGAGGGGTCAAAATACTTCCGGGAATCTCTAAATATGGGATCCACTTGAGATAACCTGTCGATAGTATCCATTATTTAATGAGAACAAAGAGTTTGTCGCAATCCACAAGAACGATATTTTCTGAATCTCTACTATGTTTCTGTTATTACAGGCCCATATCGTTAATGTCGATATGCAGCAGAATTTTGGAATCTATTTTGTGTTCGAACCATATGAGTTACCTCTAAGAAAACGATCTATTGACTCACAGTCAATAAGAATGTAGAAAACATCGTTCTTGTAGACCACAAGTTGCTCTTTACTCACGCGAAGCGTTGAGTGCTAATGACAACGGATTTCAAATTGATTCCGTATTTGTAGATTTCCAGAAGGCTTCTGACCCTGTACGACTCAAGCAGCTTGTAGCAAAATTGAGTGCTTATGGAATATCGTCTCAGTTATGTGACTGGATTCGTGATTTCCTGTCAGAGAGATCTCAGTTCGTAATAATTGACGGAAAGTCTTCGAGTAAAACAGAAGAGATTTCTGGTGTTCCCCAAACTAGTGTTACAAACCATTTGCTTTTCCTTATCCATTTTAAGGATTTAGGAGGCATTCTGAGCAGCTCTTTCAGGTTGTTTGCAGGTGACGCTGTCGTTTGTCGACTAGTTGTAAGTAGGCTGTTTAGGAGCGCTACGTGGCGTTACCAATAAAAAAACCTAAACAGCCTACTTACATAGTTAAGTCATCAGAAGATCAAATCAAATTGCAAAACAATTTAGAAAAGGTATCTTTATGGTGCTAAAATTGGCGCTTGACCCTAAATAAATAAAATTGTGAGGTCATCCACATGAGTACTAAAGGGAAGCCGTTACATTTTGGTTACACAATAAATAAGTCAGATCTAAAGTCCGTAAATACAATTAGATTCCTAGGAATTATAATTACGAAGAAGTTAAATTGGATGGAACACCTACAAAATGTTGTGGGGAAGGCTACCCAAAGACTGAGTTTTATTAGCAGCACCTTAGAAAATGTAACAGATCTACTGAAGAGACTGCTACATTTCACTTGGCCCTCCTCTTTGAGAATACTGGTGCACTGTGTTGGGCGCTTATCAGATAGGCCTGAAGGAGTACAATGAGAGTTCAAAGTATGGCATCACATTTTGTACTATCACAATGGGAGAGAATGTCACTGAAATGATACAGGATTTGTGGTGGACATCATTAAAACATTCACTATAATAACGTAAGGGAAATCAGAGCTGTTGGCTTCCCCCGCGCGCTGTACGAGATTGGTATAAAAGAGAATTATTGAGAAGGCGGTTCGATGAACCCTCTGCCGGGCATTTAAGTGTGATTTGCAGAGTATCCATGTAGATGTATATGGAGATCGTTTCCTTCGAGGTAATTCACAACGTTCGAGCACCGAGCATGCTCCAAACTCCTACTGCAAATTGACATCAGTGATGTGGCTTTGTAATTCATCGGATTACTCCTATTTCTTTTCTTGAGTATAGGTGTGACCCGTGCAACTTTCCATTTTGTAGGTACGGCTCTCCCGTCGAGCGAGTGGTTGTTTATGATTTCTAAGTATGAAACGATTATATCAGAATATTCTGAATGGACCCTGATTCGTTTATAGTCTGGATCGGAAGACTTTCCTTTATCAAGTGATTTGAGGTGCAAGCCGGGGACATCTGCTTCCTAGTTAATTTTGTTGGCAGCCAGTCTTTCTTCGACTCCAGAAATATTTACTTCGTCTTCTTTGGTGAAGGAATTTCGATGTTACGATAATGAGTTTCGCTACCACGACGTTGTGGTAACTAACCCTGTATCCGCTATGATACCGCCTATTTGCTCATGATTATTTATTGTTAAGTGGCCAAGGATGTTTTTGCAACCATTTACACTTCGAATGGACTCAGAACTAATCGCCCAAAATCATTTTCGCAGTAAGCATTTAGTGCAATTTCGGACGACATTTCGTGCCTACCATGGCTCTGAACACGTATACCGAAAGTAGAATAAAGAAACCACCAATTATAATTTATAGAACTTTTTCTAATCTACGATGGTGTGATGCACCAATCACTGGAAACAGTACGAAAGAACAAACAGTATTGGTTGCAAAATGGATTTTTTTTTAAATTTTATTCCATCTCCAATGACGCACTTCGCCTTATACAAGGCATCTTCAGATAGGACTAAGAGAAAAAAATACAATTTTCATGTACATGGCACGACGCCGATTTAGCGAAGTGAGCTTGCAAGGGGGAAAAATGGTGTAGTTTCCTCTAAAATAAGAAAAAAAACATATCGGAATATGGCCGATAAATATTCATAAGCCAGTAAACAATCTAATGCATTAATAGCCCAAAACATACTCAAACAAATTTTAAAAATATAAGGAAACAACTTACTGATGTAGACCACGGCAGTTACATTGGGGGACCGTGTCCAAAGCACATGAAAGCCCCAGTAGGTAGTTGTCACCTTTTTTTAAAGATCTCGCGTACTGTTCTGTAAAACATATCACCTAGAATGCCTAAGAAGTCTTGTAAAGCAAATAACTGGTTTAGTCTCATAAGAAGTACGTATTTCTGTACATACAGATATGCGGCTCCGTCTACATCTCTAAAACGGGATCAAGACTACGTAGATGCACCACACAGTAAATAAGTAGGAGGCGTGGCTGCTCATGCAACTTTAAAAATATGAGAGGGCCACTACCTGGTGGTTTCCTGCTAGGACATTTATAAGCGCGGTATCCTATGTATTTATCACTTCTTTTGTCTTGCTAGACCGATTCTGCTAAATCGGAGTCATGACATTTATAAGCAAAGTTGTATCTGCCCTCGTAGACCAATGTGAAGACGCCTTGGTTGGCTCTGAGCACTATGGGACTTAACATCTATGGTCATCAGTCCCCTAGAACTTAGAACTACTTAAACGTAACTAACCTAAGGACAGCACACAACACCCAGTCATCACGAGGCAGAGAAAATCCCTGACCCCGCCGGGAATCGAACCCGGGAACCCGGGCGTGGGAAGCGAGAAGACGCCTTGTATAAGGCGAATCGCTCACTGGAGGATCAATCAGATACCCACTTTGGCAACCAAAACTGTTTCTTCTTTCACATACACAACCACTCACTTATTTCAATACACCCAACAAATGGCATCTAGTCCTCTTTAGATAGGTCCAATATCGTGAGTACGGTTGAGGAAGCAAAAGAATAGTACAACAGTTTTACACATGTCATGATTTTTGTTAGTGGTTATCGAGATACTATAGTATCCAGCAAAAAACGTTTTGTACATAAACGTTATGTACCTATCTGATACAACTGTTTACCTATTTGCCGACAGACGCCGCATGTGGTGCATCTGTGTTGTTCCCTGTAGTGATGTGATGCCCGCAGCGAACGGCAAGCACTGCTACGATATATAACATGTGGTTTCTACACGTCATTTCCTTCGTGACATTGAAGTGTGCACATCGCTAGTATAGCTTCACGAGTAGAGATATCCACAGAAGAAAGTGCTGCAATTTTAGTACTAAGCCAAGCAGGTTTATCTATCCACCAAATTGCGAACAGTGTAGTGTATCTATAGGGAGAGTGCAATACACCCTTCACCGCAAGAGGACAACAGGTAGCAATAACGACATACCATGAACAGGACGACCTAGTAAAACAACTAAAAGTGATGATAAACGTATCAGAATTACCAGTAAAAGAAATAGATCCAAAGCAGCGCCCCAAATTCGTACAGAATTGGTAGAAATGAACACGATAACAGTATCTGTTGCAACAGTAAAAAGGCGACTGACTGAAGCCGGCTTGAAAGAATGTGTCACGGCAATAAAACCCCTTCTAAGACCCATAACTAAATAGAACAGACTTGAATGGGCTAGAAAACATCGTAATTGGACGTCGGAAGAGTGGACGATGGTGTTATTCACTGATCAATCGAAGTCCTAGATTTTTCGAACGAGAATGAAAATATTTGTTCTTCGATTTGTAGGGGAAAGGGTAGCCCAGCAGTGTGTTCTACCTGCAGTTAAAGACAGTGGAGGTTCTATTATGGTTTGGGCACGTTTTGCCGGTGATAGAGTTGGCGGCATTGAGAAAATAGAAGGGTATATGGATCAATAACAGTACCACCCCATACTTAACTATCATGCAGTACGAAGTGGATTGCGCTAAATAGGGAAATGGTCCACCTTACGACCGGGTAATGACCCAAAGTTTCGGTCGGCATACTGTACGAACTATGTTCTGTCAAAGAAAAAACAGGGAGTACTGAACGATATGGCATTGCCGTTAAAGGCCCGATTACCATCCCATTGAAATGGTGTGGGATGAAATGGACAGACATATCAGGGATGTTAATATATCCAGCAAGGAACATCTCCGGAATATTGTTAAGAATGTGTGGAATCATATAGATTCACGACATATACGATAACTGATTGACCGCACGCCTCGAGTTTGTGAGGCAGTGAGTTTGTGAGGTGAATTCTTTGATGAAAGTAAAATGTAATGATTGTGATTGTATTATATATGGGGAAGTTAACATAATTATATTTTGTGAGAAATAACGTTCATTTGTGCTGTAAATCTGAAATACCAGGGTGTATTGAAATTAATGAGCGGTAGTGCAGTTGTATGAGTGGAGTAACTGTTTGAACTGAGACTTAATGAGTCTTTCAGCCATTCAGTAACTGTATCGTACTATTTCTGGAGCCAGTAAAAGGAACCAGTTACTAATTTATTCTGGTTGTCAATTATAACCTCTACCTCTGGTACATAATTAACTAAAGACGTCTTGGAAAGTTTCCACAGAAGACATTACAGTAAATGTTGACACAGCTATCGGTCTGTTACCAGAACAGTCTCCTGATTAACTTAGGACAGAAAAGGCTAGGATATTACTTAAATGCAAGACACACTCATTTAGTCGAACATGTAAGTAACACGAAAGGAAGTGCCGAGGTAGAACATATTTTCCGAGATCAAAAAATTAATTGCAGTGAGACGATCTTTCTAACGAAGACAATGCTTTATCATTAGAGAGGCCTCATGGATTCACCAACATCGTAATACTTTAAACACAAAACAAGAAGGCGTTAAAATAGGTAAAATATGTATGATGACCTTGCACCTACAGATTAGAGAGCGATTACCTTTAGTAGAGAGCAATGCCGCCAGCCACGTGCCCTCTATGCAACTCTAAAAATTAGGCTATCTCTCGAACCGTTGATGGAGTTGCTGTTTTACATCTGAAGACGCCTCCCAAAGCTGGTCACGAAAAGTTAGCTATTAGTATTATAAGTCGACTATGGTCTGACAGCCAGGAAGTTTTAACTGAAGTAAGTTAATCTGAAATATGTTCTCCGAAGTCGAGGTAAACATACCGACGTGGCAAGCCAAAGCTGAAGAGACAGAGAAAGTACGTTACCTCATGACCAGGCAGAGATTTCGAAATCAGATAATGTACTGTAAGATGTACCAAGGAGAAGATATAGACTCATATCACAATTTAGTAGTGATGGAGAGTAGTCTGAAGTTTAAAAGATTAGTCAGGAAGAATCAATATGCAAAGAAGTGGGAGGCGGATGTTCTAAGGAATGACGAGATGCTCTTGAAGTTCTCTAACGCCATAGATACGGCAATAAGGAATAGCTCAGTAGGCAGTACAGTTGAAGAGGAATGAACATTTCTAAGAAGGGCAATCATAGAATTTGGAATGAAAAGCATAGGTACAGAGAAGGTAAATGCGAAAAAAAAACGTGGGTAACAGAAAAAATACTGAAGTCAATCTATGAAAGAAGGAAGTACAAAAATGTTCTGGGAAATACTGAAAAACAGAAATACAAGTCACTGAGAAATGAAACCAGTAGGAAGTGCAGGGAAGCTAAGACGAAATGGCTGTATGAAAAATGTGAAGAAATCGAAAAAGAAATTATTCATGATTGACTGAGAATATAGAATACTCGAAAGAGCCTCCAGTACAATTAAAATCAAGGTTGAAAAAATTAATAATGCAATGGGAATTCTGTCGAATGCAGAGGAGAGAGCAAACGGGTGGAAAGAGCAGGCCTGTATGAGGGGGAAGATTTTGTCTCATGTGATAGAAGAAGAAACAATAGCTGTATATAGGCGAGACAGTGGATCCAGTATTGGAATTTATAAGAGCTTCCTAAGACTTAGGAACTGATAAGACAGAAGGAATAGATAAACGAGAGTTTCCAAAACCATTGGGGAATGGTAACAAAATGACAGTTCACTTTCGTGCATAGAATATATGATTCTGCATCATCTGACCTTCGGAAAAGCATCATCTACACATGAAACTTCCTGGGAGATCAAAACTGTGTGCCCGATCGAGACTCGAACTCGGGACCGCTGCCTTTCGCGGGCAAGTCCTCTACCAACTGAGCTACCCAAGCACGACTCACGCCCCGTTCACACAGCTTCACTTCTGCCAGTACCTCGTCTTCTACCTTCCAAAGCAGTGAGGACGGGGCGTGAGTCGTGCTTGGATAGCTCAGTTGGTATAGCACTTTCCCGTGAAAGGCAAAGGTCCCGAGTTCGAGTCTCGGTCCGGCACACAGTTTTTATCTGCCAGGAAGTTTCATATCAGCGCACACTCTGCTGCGGAGTGAAAATCTCATTCTGGGAATCATCTACACACTTCAGTGGTTTCCAGGAGCTAAAAAATAGGAGAATCATCGCGCAATCAGTTTAACTGCTCATGCATCACACATGCTTTCAAGAATAATATACAACAGAAAGGGAAAGAAAATTGAGAATTTATTTCATAATGATCAGTTTGGCTTTATGATAGGTAAAGGAACACGAGAGGCAATTCTGACGTTGCGACTGGTAATGGAAGCCACACTAAATAAAAATCGAGACGTATTCATAGGGTTTGTCGACCAGAAAAAATATTTGTACAATGTCCAACGAATGGCACAAGGTATTTGAAATTCTGAGAAAAATGGCGGTAAGCTGTAGGTAAAGAAGGGTAATATACAAAATGTATAACAGCCAAAATGGAACAATAAGTGTGGAAGAACAAGAACGAATTGCTCGGATGGAAAAGCGTGCAGTTACTGTTCAAAACATAAATCATAGAAGAAATGTCGGAAATAAATGAAAGGTTCAGGAGAAGTATTAGAATTCAAGGCGAAAAGATATGAGTGGTAAAAGGGAAGAAGAATTACAGGATTTGCTGAATGGTATGTGTAGTGACTTGGCAAGACAGCCAAGCCACTCGGAGGTAGCCGAAAGGAACGCGTTTAGCTCACGCAGTCTGGCGTGAGGTCTGGAACAGGACATTGTCTTGAGAATTGCAAATAAAGTACGAAGATCTTGGAATACTTAACTTTAATCCATAATTGGAGAACATCGCTCTTGTTGATACATTAATATAATCTCAATATAACTGGTAATGGCGCCTTGCTAGGTCGTAGCAAATGACGTAGCTGAAGGCTATGCTAACTATCGTCTCGGCAAATGAGAGCGTATTTGTCAGTGTAGCATCGCTAGCAAAGTCGGCTGTACAACTGGGGCGAGTGCTAGGACGTCTCTCTAGACCTGCCGTGTGGCGGCGCTCGGTCTGCAATCACTGACAGTGCCGACACGCGGGTCCGACGTATACTAACGGACCGCGGCCGATTTAAAGGCTACCACCTAGCAAGTGTGGTGTCTGGCGGTGACACCACAGTATGAGTATGGTATGAGTATGGTATTGAGTAGAGAAATGGAAGTCGAAAGTAATGAGAAGTAGCAGAAATGATAAGAGCGGGAAACTTAAGATCATGACTGATGATCACAAAGTAGATGAGGGAATTCTCCTACCTAGACAGCAAAATTACCCATGACGGAGCAAGGAGGACATAAAAAAGAGACTAGCACTGATGGAAAGGACATTTCTATTAATATCTAACTTTGGAAGGAAGGATTTCAGGAAGAAATTTCAGAGAATGTAAAAATGGTTCAAATGGCTCTGAGCACTATGTGACTTAACTTCTGAGGTCATCAGTCCCCTACAACTACTTAAACCTAACTAACCTAAGGACATCACTCACATCCACGCCCGAGGCAGGATTCGAATCTGCGACCATAGCGGTCGCATTGTTCCAGACTGTAGCGCCTAGAACCGCTCGGCCACTGCGGCCGGCTCAGAGAATGTACGTTTGGACCACAGCATTGTATGGTAGTGAAACAAGAGCTGTTGGAAAATCTGGAAAGAAGAGAATCTATGTATTTGAGATGTGGTGCTTCAGGAGAATGTTTAAAAGTAGGTGGACTGGTAAGGTAAGGAATGAGAAGGTTCTCCGTAGAATCGGTGAGAAGGTGAATGTATGGGAAACATTCAGAAGAAGAAGGGACAGGATGATAGGACGTCTGTTGAAACATCACGGAATAGTTTCCATGGTACTAGGGAGAAGAACGTAGATTGGAAGTACTACTGTGAGGTGAGGAGGGTGGCACAGAAGAAGATTTCGTAGCGGCTGCATGAAAGCTGTCAAAAGACTGATGACTCAAGAAACATGTTGTCTTATGTTTACGATTTTTACTCCAAATTGTGTCTTTATTGCTTACAGTTGCGGCTTGGGAAATAGATTCTGCTCAAAATTACATCCACTAATAGTCGATAATTCAATAAATATGGTAAAAAACGTTTAGTTTGTATTAAATGTATAAGGTATTCCGGGATGGAACTCGCAGATGACACTTTAAAATCCCTATGGCTCTAAGATCAGAACTTTTTGTGTTACAGCGTTCTAAAATGCACATCATCAGGCATATCACGGCAAAATGATCAACAGATGTTAAAGTAATTCCACGGATTCAGCTGTTCTCAAACTCATCAGTCGCACTATAGCTCATACCTGTTACATCCGTCGCAGTATTCACAGAATGAGGAAAGAAGGAATGAAGCGAGCGTGGCAGAGGCAGTGGCAAGAAACTGAGAAGTTGCTACCGTAATTTTGTCACTGAAATGATTAATGATCGTGAGATAGATATTTTCCAAAATTTGACAATATGTCTTCAGTGACGACCGGCCACAAATGTAATTTGTGCCTTGGGTTTATTATGTTCATATAACATACAATCCACTACATGATACGGAATAAACAGGTAAAAGTAACCTGGACTGAACCGTTACTGAAGGTGTAAGCGAATTCAATAAGAGGAGTGCTAAATCACTTACGGCAATATAATGTTTCAAGCGAGGAACAATGCAGACTCTACAACAAAGAAGTTTAGCGAAATTGTATGACAGTCGTGTCATTCAGAGCAATCAACAACGCTCTGAACAGTAATAATAAAAAAGAGAAAGACAGGAAAAGGAAGAGAAGAAGGCAATAAATTGGTTCCTTACGTCTCAGCATAATATTCAGGGAGCCTTTGATGTTGGTCTGCACATGTAACCTTTTTTTTCCTTGTTTACTGGACCTTCCTTGTTAGCATTCCTTACAGCGCAGTTTATATGACACAACTCTGAATGTTATCACTCTTTACTTTATTATAAGTATATTTTTAACATGGTTAAATACATTATAAAGCCAGGATTTATTATTTGATAAAAAACGTTGAAATATGAGGTAAAAAAGTAACAGACACCAACCCGCCATCAGTGCGTAAAACGTAACACAAATTCAAGAATTATATGCATACTGAGAAAGTTTGCTAAATATGAGCAGAAGAATGAAATTAGTTTTTCTGCGCAAGGAACTTAAAACGCAATGAAAGCTACTAATTTACTTCTCATGTTATTGTGAATATCTGGTATAAATTTTATTGATTGGATGGATGCATTAAATTACGAACATAACTTTCTAATTTAACTACTACGAAAAAATCAGCATTTTAACTTGCTGTTATGTTTATTTCAACTAGTAAAGCATTTTCTACCTTCCTAACCTATTCACAAACAGGAGGTTGTATGTTGTATGTTGAGTTTCATGCAAACTGACGTCCAAGTGGGCAGAATCAGGTACAGTCTTAGTGTACTCGTTTACGTCGGAGTGCTGTTTACTGACTGCGCTTGGCTGGCACCTACGTCTAGTTCAGGGCCGGCCAGAAATTCTGCACGCGTGCGGTGCTGTCGCACATGTGCAACTTCCGTGTCGCAGCGTGCACGCCGCAGCCGTCAGCGTTCATGTAGTGCATGTTTCTACACACAGATGTCGCTGCTCTGTTACGCAAAGTGCGTTATCGACTCCTCGTATGTATATCACAACCTGGGCTGTATCTGTAAGATCTGTTGCTTCATCGAGCGCAACAGAGAAAGCAACAAAGTATTTAGCCCTATTTATAGCTGCCTGTGCAGATCGCCGGCCATAGCACTTGTCACTGTTTGTTTGGATAGACTGATTTCTTGAAACCTGCTAACGTTCGTGGGACACACAAGTTCTGCAGCATCAATCAGACACTCTTTCACAAACTCCCCTTCTGAAAAGGGTTTCCCAGATTGTGCAATTCTTAATGCGATTTTAAAACTTGCTCGCAGTGAAGGTTTAGTGTGGTTGTCATTCTGGAAAATTTGAAACAGTAAATTGTACAGCGTAGAGTAAAACAGACATAAATGTAACACTAGAAACTAAGAGTTCAAGAAGTATCAGTTACTTTGACGTACAGTAAAATCGAGTTGATGTGTCTCGTCCATTTTCTGGAGGACATTTAATTTTGCTTGCCGTTCTTCACTGTTGAGTACACTACACTCGTCTTTGTGATATGTATTGTAACGTCTTTCAATTGAAAACTTACGCTGGACGCCTATTATTCGGCGGCACAGCAAACACTGAGTTTTCACCAACGGCTACAAAAAAGAATTGCAGTTCCCAGTCAATTTTAAACGACTGAGAACATAGATCTCCCGTCCTTTGCTTTTTCACAGTACTTAACATTTCTCAGTACTTCTGCGTTAAAGTTAGGGTCACCAGGGGTAAACGAGACTGGATATGTTGCGCTCTTGCTTGTACCACAGGGAAGTGGAGCCGCCGCCGTTCATTTAGGACACATGTCTAATAACAGATGTCGCTCCCGCTCGCTGCCGCACACTTGCGCACATGTGCAGCACTTCCGCACGTCTGCACACTGTGCAGCGTTTGGCCGGCCCTGGTCTAGTTGGTATGCACAAAGCGTCCGTACTGGCGCCATTGGGAGTTACTTGCTCCTTAAACAGTTGCGCGAATAGCCGCTTTAGACTTAGCAGCCAGTAAATATTCAACAGATGGAGGAAGAACCTACTGTGAAAAAGATGAAAAGAGAGTAAGAATAGAATAATCAGTACGTGTTCCTGTTAGTTGTACATTTCACGATAAAAGGAAATAGCAGGTGATGATCATATTTAATCATTTACTGTTTTACTTTTCAGTGTTTATGGTTTGTTTTCCACTTTTCCTGAATGAGACAATGAAGCAAGGTAACAGTTTTCATCTACATTGATATTTCACAATCCACCTTACGGCACGCGGTGGAGGGTATCCCATACCACTACAAGTCATTTCCTTTCTGTTCCACTTGCAAATAGAACGAGCGAAAAACGATTGTCTATATGCCTCCGTAAGAGCCTTAATTTGTCGTATCTTACCCCCGTGGTCTTTAAGTGCAATGTATGTTGGAGGTGACAGGCTCGTTCTGCAGCCAGTTTCAAATGATTGTCTTGTCCCATAAATTTTCTCAGTGATGTTCCTCGAAAAGAATGTCGCCTTCCTTCCATTTGAGATCCCGAATTATCTCCTCAACACTTGCATGTTGTTCGAACTTACCAGTAACAAATATAGCAGCCCGCCTCTGAATTGCTTCGATGTCGTCCTGTAATCCGATATGGTACGCATCTCAAAGACTCCAGAAGTACTCCAGAATAGGTCCCACTAGCGTCTCTCAATGCTGTCTCCTTTGCAGATGAACCACACTTTCGTACAGTCCTCCCAAGAAATCGAGGTCGTCCACTTGTCTTCCCTACTACAATCGTTACGTGCCTCTCCAGTTCCATAATAATCAACTTGACTATATCAACCACGACACTACTGACAATGTATCCGACATTATGAGTTTATTTTTCCTACTTATCCGTATTAACTTACATTTATCTATATTTCTGCACTTAGAGCTGGCTTCCATTCATCACACAAAGCCGCGTCTAAGTCATCTTGTAAACTAAGACACTCACTCAACTCCGATACCTTAACATAGACCTCAGAATAATCACCAAACAACCACATATTGCTCCCCACCCTGTCCTCAAAATTTATGTATACAAGGTCTTCATTTTAACAGAAGACACTGAAATATCTCGATAACTATACATTGAATCAAAAACATTGTAATTCCAATTTGTTTATTTAGGAGGGGGCCATTCAGTGATACTACTGACAAGCTGCATTGGAATTTTATCAGTGAAGTGGTGAATGATCGTGAGAAGATGAAGAAAGGCATTTTCCACAAGTAGACAATACGTCTTCAATGATTACCGGCCACAACACGTAATTTCTGCCTCCCAGCACCATGCGTAATTCGCGGGGGGCAACTTTGAAGTCTTCAGTGAGATCAAAAAAATGGTTCAAATGGCTCTGAGCACTATGGGACTTAACATCTGTGGTCATCAGTCCCCTAGAACTTAGAACTACTTAAACCTAACTAACCTAAGGGCATCACACACATCCATGCCCGAGACAGGATTCGAACCTGCGACCGCAGCAGTCGCGCGGTTCCGGACTGAGCGCCTAGAACCGCTAGACCACCGCGGCCGGCTCAGTGAGATCCCCCCGTTTTCTATTGCAGCTTACGATTCTACGGCAAAATCTGCATACGTTTCGTCTGAATCATTTTCTTTGTTTCACCACATATGACGCTGTAATCAGAGAAATAGGAATTAGTACACAATCACAATTTACGACATGCTACTCAATGGCCCTTTAATATCCAATGGCACATGGGATCCCATTTCCATGTTGTGGTGATAGAACAGGCCAATATTTCATAACTTCTAATTGCAAACGCGATTCGCAACATTATAATCGTCGGACATATCGAACAGGGGACTACTCGACGCAGCACTGTGGCCTTGGATCGACGCGAACGACATCCAATTAGAGTACGTGTTCAAACTTAGGACCGCAAATTTCAATACACTTAGTGATCCGCTTTGCAAATAACTGTACACAGGACAGTAGCGTATGTGGAGGAATGTCAGCACAGTCGTTGGCGTTTCTGATACGGTCGACCATGTCTTCACGCCCTGTTGGCACCTGCTGGTATACCTTATCGTTTGAATAACTGCACAAAAAGATATCAGGCTACCTCAAATCCATTAGCATAGCCTGACAATTAATAGGGCCACCTCTGACGATCCGCCAACCAGTGTCAACCCGGTCTAATACCTCTCGTGCTTCAGTTGCGTAATGCGCTAGGAAATCGTCATACTGAAACCCCATACGTCGTCGAACGTCCAGAGCAACATCCTGCAGTAGTACCGGTAGTTGCTGTTCCAAAAAATTCGATATTTCCGTCTGTTTAATATGTTATCGATAAAATACGGACCAATGAGTTTTTTCCCCATTATCCTTTCAATACGTAAACCGACCAAAGATGTTCATGGTCAACTTGCCATAACCAGTGGGAATTCTCTGCATTCCAGTAATGCCTGTTATGCCACTTAACACTACTATGGTTTATGAATATAGGTAAATTCATCGGAAAATTGTACTTCTGCAAAGAACATGGGGATCGTTTGCATATGTTGACGTGCTCATTCACAAAATACTACCCAGTAATGGAAATCGGCGCTATGAAGTGCTTGATGCATTGACACTTGGTATGGATATTACTTATGACACTACAGTTTTACGACAATGCTACCTACGGACATACAGGAATCGCGGTGTAATAACCGGACGCTTATATGTGGGTTGTGATGCATTGACGCTAGTACAGCTATTTCGTTAGCTCCTCCTGCAACACGTTTGCTTCGGTTCCTTTATCTGGCCTGTACGCTGCCATCAGATGTAAATGCGTTCTCAGCCTTGTAAAAGAGCGAACGAGACTGAGCTTTGCCTGGAAAATGCTAGGCAAGAGCAGCCTCAATTTTTCTCATACATTCTCCATAAATCAGGGACATTCCTTTCTTTTCTGTGGTTGTAATATTCCTCGTCCACTTGCACATCTGTTCGCCGACTGATAGGTAGGTATGCAGGCAATAAACACTGTACAAAATTGTAAAGTTTAGGGCCACTATCTGTTTTACTTCTGGATGACACGCGAGCTCCGGTCGCAGTGTATTGTCTGTTGTGATGCGTCGTAGTTCGCTACATGGCCACGACGGCGCTTCGAGTAGTTTCGTGTTCAATATGCAGGAGATATTCAATGTTGCGAGTGGTGTTTGCTATTTGAAGTTAAGAAACATTGGCCTGTCCTACCCTCGCAGCATGGAGGCGGGGTTACAAGTGCCACTGGGTATTCAAGGGCAATTGAATAGCATACCGGAAATTGCAATTATGTACTCAATAGTATTTAAAGTTAAAACACTAACATCCCTCGGTCGCAAAAATGAAGTCTTTAGACCTAGGTTTCGGCAACTACTAAGAGTGCCTTCATCAGAAGTAAAAGATTCAAACTGGCCTATAACATAAGAAATAACTCCTAGGAATTATTTATTTATTTATTTACTTTTTTCTTGTGTTATAAACCAGTTTGAATGTTTTACTTCTGATGAAGGCACTCTTAGTGGTTACTGAAACCTAGGTCACACGACTTCATTTTTACAACCGAGGGCTGTTATTGCTTTAATTTTACTTTCTAAACTGTCACTGACAGTGCAGCCGTGTTCAAAACTTCCAATAATATTTCTCAGACTACAGCGCCATCTGTCGCGAAACGAAGAAAATGTTTCAACGGTATGCAGGTTTTGCCGAAGGTTCGTAATCTGCAAATAAAAAACTGGGTTTCACACTGAACATTTCAAAGTTGTCCCTCACCACCCACGCACGTGTTTGGACACACGTGTTGGGATGGGGGTTCGAGTGTGGTAGCATTGGACATCCCCCTCTGAGAAAAACAGATTGAAGGTATAACTTCTTTTGACTCGAAGCGTATTTTTCGAGATACTTCAATGTCCTCAGTTAAAATTAACACCCTATATAAAGAATAACAGCGGTCCTGTAGCACCCACCTAGGACATTCGTGACGATAGTCCTGTCTCTGATGAATATTTGCCATCGAGGACAACATACTAGGTTCTATGACTTACGAAGTATCTTGACCACTCACGTATCCATGAACCTGTTCCATATTCTCGTGCCTTCTTCAACATCTTGCAATGGGGCACCATGTCAAACATTTTCCAGAAATCCAGAAATATGGAATTTGCCTGTTGCCCTTCATCCAAACTTCGCAGTATGTCATATGCGTAAAGGGTAGTCTAAATCCATGCTGATTCGTAGACATCGGTTTCTCAGTGTCAAGAAAATTTGTTGCATGCCGCCTGAGAATATGTTCACGGATTCTACAAAAAACCGATGTTAAAGATGTTGGTCTGTAATTTTGCGTGTTCGTTCTTTTGCCCTTCTTATATACAGGCGTAACCTGCGTTTATTTTTCCAATCGCTTGTTACTCTGAACAGGGCGAGAGATTCTCAATGAATGCAAAGCTAATTAAGAGGATAATACTGTACAGTACTCTAAGAAAAACCGAATTAGGATTCCATCCGGACGTGCTGACTTTTCCAGTACTTCAGCTGTTTCGCTTCGCCAGGGATGTTATGTCGTTCATACGGGTGTCTGTTCTCTCGTCAAACGACGGTATAATAAATAATAATAAATAATAATAAATAATAATAATAATTATAATAATGACGTGTGACGAGGACCTCCCGTCGGGTAGACCGTTCGTCTGGTGCAGGTCTTTCGAGTTGACGCCACTTCGGCGACCTGCGCGTCGATGGGGATGAAATGATGATGATTAGGACAACACAACACCCAGTCCCTGATCGGAGAAAGTCTCCAACCCAGCCGGGAATCGAACCCGGGCCTTTAGGATTGACAGTCTTACTCTCCCACGTGAACGATTACTTGAGCGTGAAATTTAAAAATTCGGCTTTCGTTTTGCTGTCTTCGACTGCCACAACAAACTGGTCAACAAGTAACGGAATGGAAGGCTTAGACCAACATAGCGCTATTACGCAGGACAAGAATCAGGTACTTGTTTACCTCGGAGTAACGTGTACTGGTTGCGCTTGGCCTGCATTTATGTATAGTTGGTATGCAAAAAGCTTCCGTACTGGCGCAACTACGAGTTTACCAATAAATGGGATAAAAAAAGCAAAAAAATGACCCGAAGGATATACACAGTACAAATGAAATAAATAATGTGTTTTTGAGTTTTAAAGCTGCGTAATATATACACTGCTGGCCATAAAAACTGCAGCACCGTGAAAACGAGCGGAATATATGCGATATTGGCATGGAACGTACGACATGCTTGGATATACAATTGACAAACGTTGCACCACATCCCGACACCAACTGAAAAGATCCGGTAATAGCTTGTGAAGAGATTGTACGTCAATACTTGGCAGTTATAGATATTGATGAAATCCGACATGGAGTTGAAGCAGCACGCAATGATATACCCTTACCTGTCATCCAGGCTCAGTTCGGCTGGATATCGACCCATGTTATAGCTATCGTTGTGCAAAAGGCGGCAGATACGTGTTCTAAATTTAAATGCTCAGGTCATCTCAAATTTAATGATGTTGTGTATCTACTACACCAGCAATTTAATTGAACTCACATTTTTATTTTCTTAGCTCATGCACATAATTAGACAAAATTAAAAGGGTGAATTGTTCAGTTGAGTTTTAAAGACAAGTCCAGACTAAAAACAGCACGTTCCAATATGGATTCATTTACTAAGCGCGAAAGTGACACGGAAATTCCCCGCCATCTCCAGTGGCAGATGCAGCAAAGAGGTTACTGCATAAAGGTTCCTAGAAAACTCAGTCAATATATAGCTACCTCTTACGTATATCGCGCAAAAAGACTATAAAGGTAAAATCAGAGAGACCTGAACCACACGGAGGCGCAGCAGCAGCTGTTCTTTCAGCAAGTGATCCACAAGTTACTAGAACAGGAGAAAGTGATACTGGTGCATAAAATTCCCTCTTCCATACATCGTAAGGAGTATAGATGTAGATTTAGATTTCTAACAACAAAAGAATCGCCTACTGTGTACCATTTGCAGCCGCTGATTGTAAAGAAATAATATAAATAAAATATTTAATTGTGTGATGCAAACAATTGAAGGGACATAAAGTGAAAATCCGATAACATTGCTATACGAGAAGAGTAAAGAGCTCAACAGACAGTAGTCGTAATAAAGATAAGAGGAAAATTGTAGTAACGAAGGAAAATTGACACGATAATCAGCCGACATAGCTTGCTATTACAAAAACCAGGAGCGAAATTAGAGAGTGATAGCAAAGTACAGCACGCAATTGGATTTTCCATTGTGCAAGAAGGAACTAGTATGACTGGCCGACTCTCATGTTTCAGAAAGTTTTAGAGAAATTTTGAAGTGAATAAAGACTCCAGAACATAAAATATTTAATACACTATGTGATCAAAAGTATCCCGACACCTGGCTGAAAATGACTTAAGTTCGTGGCGCCTTATATCGGTAAAGCTGGAATTCAGTATGGTGTTGGCCCAACTTTAGCCATGATGACAGCTTCCACTCTCGTACACATACGTTCAAGTAGGTGCTGGAAGGTTTCTTGGCGGATGGCAGCCCATTATTCATGGAGTGCTGCACTGAGGAGAGGTATCGATGTCGGTCGGTGAGGCCTGGCACGAAGTCGGCGTTCCAAAACATCCTAAAGAAGTTCTATAGGATTCAGGTCAGGACTCAGTGCAGAGATGTTATTGTCGTGTAACCACTCCGCCACAGGCAGTGTATTATGAACAGGTGCTCGATTGTGTTGACAGATGCAGTCACCATCCCCGCATTCCTCTTCAACAGTGGGAAGCAAGAAGATGCTTAAAACATCAATGTAGGCCTCCAAATTTTACTGTTGGCACTCACTACACACGCTGGCAAATGACGTTCACCAGTCATTCGCCATACCCACACCATGCCATCGGATCGCCACATTGTGTACCATGATTCGTCATTCCACACAACGTTTTCCCACTGTTTAATGGTCCAATGGTTACGCTCCTTAGACCAAACAAGACGTCGTTTGTCATTTGCCAGCGAGATATGTGGCTTATGAGCAGCCACTCGATCATGAAATCCAAGTTTTCTCACCTCCCGCCTAGCTGTCATGGTACTTGCCGTGGATCCTGATGCAGTTTCGAATTCCTGTGTGATGGTCTGGATAGATGTCTGCCTGTTACACATCACGACCCTTCTGAACTGTCGGCTGTCTCTGTCAATCAACAGACGAGGTCAGACTGCACCCTTTTGTATTGTACGTATCCTTTCACGCTTCCACTTAACTATCACATCGGAAACAGTGGACCTAGGAATGTTTAAGAATATGGAAATCTCGCGTACAGACGTATAACACAAGTGGCACCCAATCACCTGACCACGTTCGAAGTCCGGAGTTCCTCTGAGCGCCTCATTCTGATCTCTCACGATGTCTTATGACTACTGAGGTCACTGATATGGAGTACGTGGCAGTAGGTGGCAACACAATGCACCTAATATAAAAAAACCTATGTTTTTTGGTGAGTCCGAATACTTTCGGCCACGTAGTGTATTTTTCATAAAGACGCAGAAAATCCAAATTCCAGGAAGTAGAAGATCTATACTATGACTGAAATCCATTGTAGCAAAGATGACGTATGTCTATTACAGGTTTTCCTCTGGAAAACAATGAGATATTCATACCGAATGTCTTTACGTACATTGTGTTCTGAACATAAATCATTTCTCACATTCAGAATTGTTTCTGTGAACCAACGAACATACATGAAGTAAGTTTTTTCGTATATTAGTGGTGTATCTGTATGCAGTGTTAGTTACACTACCGAAAACTGAGCAGTTTAACTGAAATAAGCAGTTTCATAATATCGTATACCATTGTTTAGTGACCGCTTAGTTACTGAAAGCTGACTCGTTCCACATCATTTCGATAATCAACTGTTCATATAATCTATGGAACATGTAACAAACTCTCAACGTACTTGAAGACTACTGCACAGTTTACAAATGCTATTTATCAAATATTGAAAGTAATGCGGTCCAGACAACCGATCTCTCCATAATACAGCTCACACGCTGTTTTGGATAGATGTCTAGTGATCATAAATAATACAATTTCTTTCCTTCAGGCAGATCAGACTTAAGTAAATATTTTGGGAAATGACAGCATCAAAAGAGACATTGAAATGGAACACCTCATTCATTACGTTAGCCCCTAAATTTCAACAAAGGAAGATGTGGAACAGGACCAGTATATCAAAATTCCCTCTTTTCCCAGAACAGGCCCACCACACACAATAAATTATAAATGTCGTGTGACTAGGGCCTGCCGTCCGGTAGACCGTTCGTCGGGTAAAAGTCTTTCGATTTGACGCCACTTCGGCTACTTTTGCGTCGATGGGAATGAAGTGATGATGATTAGGACAACACAACACCCAGACCCTCAGCGAAGAAAATCTCCAACCCAGCCGGCAATCGAACCCGGGCTCTTAGTAGTGATATTCTGTTGCGCTGACTAGTCAGCTACCGGTAGAGAACACTGTGGTGTCACCGCCAGACACCACACTTGCTAGGTGGTAGCCTTTAAATCGGCCGCGGTCCGCTAGTATACGTCGGACCCGCAAGTCGGCACTGTCAGTGATTGCAGACCGAGCGCCGCCACACGGCAGGTCTAGAGAGACGTCCTTGCACTCGCCCCAGTTGCACAGCCGACTTTGCTAGCGATGGTTCACTGACAAATTACGCTCTCATTTGCCGAGACGCTAGTTAGCATCGCCTTCAGCTATGTCATTTGCTACGACCTAGCAAGGCGCCATTACCAGTTTATATTGAGATTGTAAAACATGTACCATCAAGAGCGATGTACACCAATTATGAATTAAAGTTAAGTATTCAAAGAGCTTCGTACTTTATTTGTTAGACTCAACTCCTTTAATCGTTCCAGACCTCACGCCAGTCTGCGTAAGCTTAAAAGCGTGTATTTCGGCCTCCTCTAGGAACACGGTGTTGGCTCTTCTGCCAACACATCAGACACCACACACAACAGTACACCCACATACACAGTTTATAAATGAATATCAGACTAGATACAGATAACACAACACAAACAAAAGACGAAGTAAAAACACACAGGAAAGGTGGCAAACATTATAAGCATTATGAATGAAAAAAGCAGAGGTCAGCTTCAATTTTCTACAATCTTTATAATTTCAAACACTGGTTTTTAGCTGTTACGCAGTCGTCAGGTACAAAGACAATAAGTGTATGTGTCAAATTTTTGTGGAATAAAATATTTTAAAACAGTACTGTTTATGTTTGAATCAGGGCTAAAACGACACGAAACGGTTCAGTAAATATTTGATATATATTACTTAGTCTTAGATAAAATATGAGACTCATTACATAATTAAGTACGTAACAAATTACATCAATTCATCGGAAAAAAGGTGGAACGATGTTTATCAGACTTTGGAGACGTGTCCCAAAGGGGTGACTGAATAAAATAATTATGTCCTTAAAAGGACATTTTAATAAACAGGTACAATATAACAAGTGAGACTAAATAGGTAAATGAAGCAACTGTGATTCTTTTCCTTCATCTTATCAGTGTTTCCCACGTGTTCCATACCCTGTCAGTCCAGATTATTTTCAGCAGTGTTCCGGTTTCCCCACAGTCAGTGTTTCACTACCAGACTGTGCTGTTTTCCAAACGCACATACTAGAAATTTAGTGCTCAGACTAAGGCCTATGTTTGATACTAGTCCACTTCTACTGTCCAGGAATATCCTCTTTTCCTATGCTAGTCTGCTTGCCTCCTTGTTTCGTCCGTCATGGGCAATTTTGCTTCCATTTATCAGAATACCTTAACCTCGTCTAATTATAGATCCCTAATTTTGATGTTAAGTTTTTCGCTGTTCACATTTCTGCCACATTTTTACCTTTGTCTTTTTCCAGTCCATTCTCAGTTCATATTCTGTGATCACTGGGCTGTTCATTCCATCCAAAAGATCCTGTAATTCTTCTTCAGCTTCATTGAGGATAGTAACCTCATCATCGAATTCTGTTACTGATATGCTCTCACACTGAATTTTAGTTCCACTCTTGAATCTTTTCTTTTTGTAATTACCTGTTCGATGTATAGTTAGAAGAGTAGTGGTGAAATATTGCATCCTTGTCTTAAGCCCTTTCTAATCGGAGCACGACTTTCTTATTCTTCGAGTCTTATTTGTATGGACCACTCTGTAGTGGCAACTAGGCAGGGAGTGGCGCTTGTGTGATGATGCTGTAGGTGGTAGGGAACCGAACAAACGCTGTGGAAAGTTTAACAAAATAACTTTATTCTATCTTCAATTCTACACGGGGTAGGCACGTCTCTACTCATGAGCTCTGGTCGGTGCAGTTGGCGTCGACTGCTAGGACGGCGTTCGACGATGCTGCGGTAGGACTCCGGCCCTGCGGCGAAGTCAAGGCCACGTCCAGTTGCGACATCGGCGCTTCGCGAAGGGGCGATATGCCAAGCGGCGGCGTCGCTCCTCTTCGCTTCGCAGCGGCGGAGGCAGCTGTGAGCGGGTCTCGACCCGCGCCCCCCGGACAGTGGAGGAAGACAGCTGGCACCATCGTCGAACGTTTTAAGTAGATTGACTTTTTCGATGAAAGTGACTTAACTTTTCATTAGTCTTGCTTCCATTGCCAAGCAACGGCAGAACCTCTCTGGTGAATTTACCTTTCCTGAAACCAAACTGTTCATTTAACAGAGCCTCGGTTTTCTTTTCCTGTCTTCTGTATATTATGCTTGTCCGCGCCTTGTACGTGTAAGTTGTTAAGCTGATTGTGTGATATTAGCCGCACATTTATGTTCTTGCTATCTACGGAATTGTGTGCATGATATTCTTTCGAAGCTGTGATGGTACATCGGCAGTCTCATAGCCTCTACAAACCCACGTGAATTATGGTTTCGTTGCCACTTCCCTAAAGATTTTAGAAATACCTATGGAATGTCGTCTCTCCCTTCTATCTTATTTGATTCAAGTCCTCAAGTCGGACTAATACTGGATCCCTTATGTCTTCCATACGGATTCCAGTTTCTTCTTCTATCACGTAACTGGTCATGTCTTTCCCCTCAAGCGTTCAATGTACTCATTCCATCTACTCGATCTCTCCTCTATGTTGAACGGTACACTCTTAATGCTACCACCGTTACTTTTATTTTCACATTCCGAGTCAAGTCCTTAGCCCAGATAATTTCTTTTTCAATATCTTTACATCTTTCCTGCAGCCATTTGGCATTACCCGCCTAGCACTTCCTATTTATTTCATTACTAAGGGATTTATATTATGTATTCCTACCTCTCCATGATCAGTTTTCAACTTTCTTCTTTCATCGATCATCTGAGGCATTTCTTTTGTTACCCATAGTTTCTTCGCAGCTACAAATGGTTCAAATACCTCTAATCACTGTGGGACGTAACATCTGAGGTCATCAGTCCCCTAGACTTAGAACCAATTAAACCTAACTAACCTAAGGATACGACACACATCCATACCAGAGGCAGGACTCGAACCTGCGACCGTAGTAGCAGCGCGGTTCCGGACTGAAGCGCCTAGAACCACTCGGCCACAACGGCCGGCGCAACTACATTGCTTGTGCATATGTTTGACCGCCCAACATCTATGACACCCTTTTTAGAGATGGGCATTCCTTTTCAACTGAACTCCCTATTGTGTTATTCCTCATCACATTATCTACATCCTTAGTAATCTTCAAACTCGTCTCCACATTCCTGAGTGCTCCGGTACCCCACTTTCTCCCACACTTATTCTCCCGGGCCATTCTTCAGTGTACTCTTCATGTTCAACATATTGTGATCTGAGTTCTGGATCTATATCTGCTCCTGGTACGCCTTACAGTCCAGTATCTAATTTCGAAATATCTGTCTATCGTGATGCAATCTGTCTGGAATTTTCCCGTGCCCCCGGGTCTTTCCCAAGTTAGACTCCTCCTTTTATGATTGTTGATTAGAGTATTTGCTGTTAACAGTTGAAATTTATTGCAGAAATCAATCAGTGTTCCTCTTCTCTATCGCTCCTAGAGCCAAGCCCATATTCCCTCGTAAACCTTTCTTCTACTCCTTCTCCAACACCCGCGTTGCAGACCCCCATGGTTATTAGATTTTGATCTTCCTTTACATATTGAATTACCCGTTCAGTATCGTCATATACCTTCTCTATCGGTTCATCTTATGCTTGCGACATAAGGATGTATATGTGAAGTATCTTCGTCGGCGCTGGTCTGCACTCGAACCTGATGAGAACAACCCTGTCACTGAACTGTTCACAGTAGCTCACTCACTACCCTAATTTCCTATTCGAATCCTACTCCAATTGTATCATTTTCTGCTGCTGTTAAAATTTCACTGTGTTCGTCTGAACAGAAATCCATATTTTCTTTCCATTTTATTTCATTGAACCTCACTATATCTTGAGTGAGTCTTTGGCTTTTCAGATTTTCTAGATTTCCTACTACGTTCAAACTTCTTAATTCCCAAGCTCTGATACGTAGAATACTATCCCACCACTCATTATTACAACTTTTTCTCATTGGCACCCGATGATACGGAGGGGTGAGGGGTGGGGGAGAGATAGCAGGTCCGGAATCTTTTGTGAGTCTTTTACTATTATATCCTAAGTGCCCTACTGATAAACATTTTTCAATGGTTTCCATTGCTTTCTGCATCATGTCGTTCTTCATTGCTGGTTCTTCCATCTTTCATGGGCAGTTTCTCACACCAAGTTCAATAGAGTGCCCTGAACCTCTGTGCGCTCCTCCGCCCTTTTTAAATAAGACCTTCGACAGAACATAGGTGACTTCTTGTGCGGGAAGCCTTCTGGCGGAGTTGTTAATGACTTTTATTGAAAATGTAAGCAATGTATGTGTTCGAAAGGTGGACCCTATGACATTTTTGTTACCGTACTGATCAAAGTCTCTACCCCTACACCACGGGTGAGCTCAAGTGGTCTGCATGCGATTATTAGCAGTACCTATAGTTAGAAGTGGCGAGTAAGGGAGCTATGATTATTCAGTTGTAAGCTTTGGTACGTGGTTAAATGTTTCTCAAATGCCTTTATTTTAAGGTAATTAACCTTTCTTGTGGATTTTAAGTGAAATTTAAACCTGCACATCGTAACTGTGGCTTTCTTTAAGCAAGTGATTCACAAAAGTAGTCTCCCTTTCTAAGTCTCAATCTTTTATGGTCTCCTTCCTAGCGGGTGGATGTTGCCACGTCAGACCGACCAATAGGGCATTTGGCACAATTTTAAATGATTCTATATATTCCACTCTTTCCCATAGGTGAAGGACTGTCTCTCCCGTTGGGCAACAAGTGTCGAATAGTGTTGCATACATGCAATGTTTTTTTAAAGTTCTTGGATTTAAGCTTTCAGGCCACATTCTGAGAGACATTACCTAAATGCGGAAACGGGCATCATTTGTTAGGGTCATGAGGTTGAGGTTTAAGCAGAGAGAGAAATCAGTCTATATGTGTTCAGAAAAGTAAAAGTAACCTGAAATTCGTGGAAAATTTTAACTTCAGCAAGGAACTACAGTTTTCATTTCGGAAAGAACCACTCGATTCTTCAAAGCTATAGCTTTTACACGCATCCAGATACAACACGGTGTCCTTTTTCACATTTACCACCAAAGTTTTCATTTACCTTACACAAATTCTCAGTTTGCCCTCCGCCGAAAACTCAAAAAACTTCCAGAGTTAGTCAAAGAATCCCACACTTTTGTGAACATTACTCGATTTGCTATGCGGCTTTGCAGATCATCCAAATCTGGCAGGCGAGTAACCACATGATGTCTTTCAGAAAACCTTACAGAAAAAGGAAGAAAAAGTAACATGAGCTTAAGCGACCTTGGAAGCCTAAATCTGTATGCCCCTTCACTATCAATGCAACGTCGAGGCACCTCATTGTTAAGAAATGCTGTTACAATCCGGTGCCAGTGCGTTGGTGTTCCGTACTGAATTTTTCGTCATATTTTCTTGATTGTTAAGAATGTAGGTAGGTCATATCTATAACTGTATTTTCCGCAAAACAGAAAGGACCCTGCATTTTATCTCAGGAAACGGCACTAGACAAATGGTGCTTTGGAGAGTGTCTTTCATGGTCGACGATGGTGTGGTATTTGGCCGCTGCGCTCCCATACACTTACCTTTCGACTGTTTACTTTTCCACTCAAATGGAACGCAGGTTACTAAACGTGAAAGAAAATTGTTGTCTTCCATCTCGAGACCTAGAGAGAGCTCATCTAGCGCTACAGGTTGTTGATTATCGTTATGAAGGGCTTGTAGCAATTGAATACTATATAGTCGCAGCAGAACACGCGAAAGACATACATTAAGTATGGCCAACTCTCGGCTAGCATCGCGACGTGAGTTTCGTTGGCTACATGCGAAACTATCGTCCTTGCTTTACTGTTTTTTTTTTTTTTTTTACTCCAGCGCGTTGCTGAGGTCATCGGTCCCTAAGCTTACACACTACTTCAACTAACTGAAAATAACTTACGCTAAAGACATCTCACACACCCATGCCCTCCTACGGGGGGATCCGCGCGGACTGCGACAATGCGCCACAGGCCGCTCGGCTACCCTGCGCGGCTCGTCCGTGCTCTATGTCTTGAAGGAAAGTAGGAAGCGACGCTCATTATTGTCCGATATGAACGATGTCTTGAAATCGCCGTTAGTGCCATTGAATGCTTTGAACTCCAGAATGTGCAGTGCCGCGCTGGCGTTGAAAATCACGGCACACAGGTGTAACTGAATTGCACGTGTCGAAAGGAAGGACGCAGAATGCCTTTTGGTGCTACCTTATCGCAACCTAAACTCGCCCCTATCTGGATAATGAATGAGTGAACAATGGATCTAGTTGCACCAGGATCTCTTTATCGGCAACTGCATGGATGAACAACTTTTCTGGGTTATTAGGCCGCGTCATATTTGTACTAAAATGATCGATGTTTCGACCCATCTGCTGGGATCTTTCTCAGGATCTTTGGTGTTCACTACTGCTAGGACACTGTCAGGGGAAGAACTGTTAAGGAACGCATTAAGGAACACGAACGGCACATGTGGTTTAAAAAAAGCGCCAAATCGGCAGCAACGGAACAACACGAGAACTGTGCCTCTGACATCGATTTTAATAACGTACGTGTACTGGCTAAGTCAGCAAAAATTTATAGAAGGAAGGTCTGAGAAGCGGCTCAAATTTCCAAAAATGCATGTAACTTGAATAGAGAGGAGGGCCATAGACTTCCGGCATCGTGGCACCCCGCCATCAAGGGAGCGAATACGCGGCCGCGGTTTGCGAGCGACATAAACAACGCGCTGCAAGTCAATTCGGCGGACAATAATATTTTGGCTAAACATTCCCCCTCTCTTGCTCTATCTGTTTCGAATCTACCGAATGATGACTACCAACCAATAGCAGTAGCAGGAATTTCAATCAATAACCCTTCTCCAGCGTAAGTGTGGAATAGTGCCTTTCTATCCAATGACGATGCGCCGCCAGTGGCATTTACAGGAGATTAGCCAACGACGCCCCTTCTTCTACATCTGAGCGTGAAAATTAGCCTATAACTAAGGCTCAGCAATGGTGCCCATATGAATTTTAGCCAGTACTATGACTTCTTCAGCACGAACGCGAGAAAAGTCCCCTTTATAAAGGACGCAATAATCGTCGCTGACAGTGTCCTACCAGTAAGGACACCAGAAGATCCTGAGGATGATCCCAGCAGAGGGGTGAAACGTCGTTCATTTTAATAGAAATATGACGCGGAATAATAACCCAGAAGATTTAAACTTCATTGACAACAGCGAGGAAAGTAAAGTTTTCTTATTTTCGATGCATAACGTAAAATTCACCCGACACTTTCTATACTCACGTAGATCATGTACTTTGGCGTGAAAAATTTAAGAACGAAAGTACACTACTGGCCATTAAAATTGCACACCACGAAGATGACGTGCTACAGACGCGAAATTTAACCGACAGGAAGAAGATGCTATGATATGCAAATGATTAGCTTTTCAGAGCATTCACACAAGATTGGCGCCGGTGGCGACACCTACAACGTGTTGACATGAGGAAAGTTTCCAACCGTTTTCTCATACACAAACTGCAGTTGACTGGCGTTGCCTGGTGAACCGTTGTTGTGATGCCTCGTGTAAGGAGGGGAAATGCGTACGATCACGTTTCCGACTTTGATAAAGGTCGGATTGTAGCCCATGGCGATTGCGGTTTATCGTATCGCGACATTGCTGTTCGCGTTGGTCGAGATCCAATGACTGTTAGCAGAATATAGAATCGGTGGGTTCAGGAGGGTAATACGGATCGCCGTGCTCGATCCCAACGGCCTTGTACCACTAGCAATCAAGACGACAGGCGTCTGATCCGCATGGCTGTAACGGATCGTGCAGCCACGTCTCGATCCCTGAGTCAACAGATGGGGACGTTTGCAAGACAACAACCATCTGCACGAACAGTTCAACGACGTTTGCAGCAGCATGGACTATCAGCTCGGAGACCATGGCTGGGTTACCCTTTACGCTGCATGACAGACAGGAGCGCCTGCGATGGTGTACTCAACGACGAACCTGGGTGCACGAATGGCAAAACGTCATTTGTTCGGATGAATCCAGGTTCTGTTTACAGCATCATGTTGGTCGCATCCGTGTTTGGCGACATTGCGGTGAACGCACGTTGGAAGCGTGTATTCGTCATCGCCATACTGGCGTATCAACCGGCGTGATGGTACGGGGTGCCATTGGTTACACGTCTGGGTCACCTCTTGTTCACATTGACGGCACTTTGAACAGTGGACGTTACATTTCAGATGTATTACGACAAGTGGCTCTACCCTTCATTCGATGCCTGCGAAACACTTCATTTCAGCAGGATAATGCACGACCGTATGTTGCAGGTCCTGCACGGGCCTTTCTGGATACAGAAAATGTTCGACTGCTGCCCTGGCCAGCACATTCTCCAGGTCTCTCACTAATTGAAATCGTCTGGTCAATGGTGGCCGAGCAACTGGCTCGTCATAATACGCCAGTCACTGCTCTTGATGAACTGTGGTATCGTGTTGAAGCTGCATGGGCAGCTGTACCTGTACACGCCATCCAAGCTCTGTTTGACTCAATGCCCAGGCATATCAAGGCCGTTGTTACGGCCAGAGGTGGTTGTTCTGAGTACCGATTTCTCAGGATCTAGGCACCCAAACTGCGTGAAAATGTAATCACATGTCAGTTGTAGTATAATACATTTGTCCAATGATTATCCGTTTATCATCTGCATTTCTTCTTGGTCTAGTAACTTTAATGGCCAGTAGTGTAATTTCCTCGTGATGCTTAAAGGTTAAGTAACATATCTCGATGAATCTTGGACATAGACGGAACCGCTGTAGTATAGTACAGAAGGTAGCTGAAAGAATTGACGCTATAGTCAAAGACAATAATTACACTGAGGTCACCTCGAATTATGACGGTCACTTGAACATGCAAACGGCGGGACGTGGTTCTTAACATGATGTGTGGTGCAGTGAGCTCCCATGCTGGCCACAAGGTTAGTAAGCAGTTCTTGTGGGAGGGCGTTCAGCATAGTGGTTGAGAAATGCTGGATGGTCGTTGGCGCATGTAGACGTGCTTCAGTACGTTCTCGATAGCATTTAAGTCGGTGGAATGGACAAGCTAGTCCATTCACCGAATGGCTTCTCGTGAAAGAGCTCTTCCACCTGCACAGTTCGATATGGTCGCACATCATCTTTCATAAGAATGTAATCAGAGCCGAATGCACACAGGAAAATACGCACATAGTGTGAAAAGTACAGTGCCACAAGATCGTTGACCGGTGAGTTCACCGCTTTCAATGATTTGGAGGTCAGTACACACTTGCTACATTAAACCCCTACATCGTAACATCTGGATCTCCAAAACGATCGTGTTCGGCAGCGTTCCTGGGAGCATTTCGTGTTCTAACCTCTCGCCATATGCGGTTACATCCACCATTGTTGATCATGATAGTTTCCGTGGTCTAGGTGTTGCATTGTGGGGAGACATAATATTGCAAGGTGTAGTGGCCTCCAAACGTTTGGACGCGACGCACTCACCCGTCAGCGTGTTTGTGACACTGTACTCCTTCCCGACGTCTTTTATGTGATTACAGATGACACTGCGCTACCGCATCGAAAGGGGCAGGTGGAGGAGCCCTTGCAACGCGAGATTATTTTGAGAATGTGTGGGCCAGCCCGTTCTGCGACTGAAATCCCGTCGAGCGCGTTTGGGATGCGTTGAGGTACCATCGACATTCACCAATGAACGTTACCAATTGTCAACCGCTCTGGTCAAGGAATAGAACTTTTTACCAACTTTTTGGCCGACATATATGCTCATTTCAGAACATGCGCTGCCATCCGTGCTGATCAAAAACCCTTTTATGAACCACGTCCCGCCATTTTTCGTGTGAAAGGAACCATCCTGAGTCGTGATGACTTCAGTGTGGTAATTGACTTCGAATAATTGTATCATTTCTGTTTCTCCCAATAACAGTTTCTTTCAGTTAGCTTATAACCTATGTGGTCACAGTTCTTTCCGTATCGTCCAAGTTTCATCGACGTATGTTTCCTTCCAATCAAACATAACGCGGATCGTCGTACATCCATAGTTGAAACGGAGGACAGTGGGACGTCAGCTGGTATCAATTTATATTAAAAATGAAGAAATTCCTCCAGCTGTATTTAAGGTGTCGATTTTATATTGGCAACTAGTTTCAACGTTGTAACTACGACATCTTCAGGCCTATACACTTGTTGACGTCAACTGCGTGCGGCTGATATTAGACGTCAGTGGTGAGATACTGACGTGCTCCGTGTGGAAGGTGGAATAGCCGCCTTCCACACGAAGCACGTCCGTGTCTCACCACTGACATCTAGTATCAGCCGCACGCAGTTGACGTCAACAAGTGTATAGGCCTGAAGATTTCGTTGTTACAACGTTGAAACTAATGGGAAAATAAAATCGGCACCTTAAATACAGCTGGAGACATTTCTTAATTTTTAATATAAACATAACGCGGAAGTTAATTGCGTCCTTAAGCTTTGCACAGTATTTCAGTTTTGTATAACAGGTCAGCTCTTTTGCCTTTTAAAAAACTCCGAACTGGACTTAGAGCGAAACCATAATGTGACAAATAGCTGCATTAACCTTGTGGTGCATAGTGTCCACTATCAATCTGTCCTGAATTTGCAAATACACACAGTCCCCTGCAGTGGGCGATCCCTGCTGCGCCGGCCGGAGTGGCCGAGCGGTTCTAGGCGCTACAGTCTGAAACCGCGCGACCGCTACGGTAGCAGGTTCGAATCCTGCCTCGGGCATGGATGTGTGTGCTCTCCTTGGGTAAGTTAGGTTTAAGTAGTTCCAAGTACTAGGGGACTGATGACCTCAGAAGTTAAGTCCCATAGTGCTCAGAGCCATTTGATCCCTGCTGCATGTATTTGCAACCTCATGACTGGTCTAAAACGCCAGAGAAGTGACAATTAAAAGCTGTCAACTGCAGTGAAAATCATACACAACAGGGTTGCAGGTGCAGAGGCTTACAAGAAATCGTCAGTGTTAGCAGCATCTCGTGAGAAACACGCCTGCCTGTATCCAGCTATCCGCTCAGGAACGGACATCCGACGCTACTCTCCTGACGAGGCAGCTGGAGTCGGCTGCAACTTTCCAGTCCTCTGCAGAGCCACTGCCACAACTCTGCGGAAACAAAGCCACGACCCTCGTTCCTCTGAGGCGAGGAAATTGGATGCCCGCGCTAGCTTATCAGCCGACAACGCGGACGCTGCTGGTCAAGCTGGACCAACGCGCCGTATCTACAGCTCCCAGACCTCAAGTTTCGTGTAGCATTATGCTTACCACGGTCCATTCATTACAACTACATAGACTTGCGCATTTCTTCCAAGCAGACTGAAACGTATTCTTCAGTTATGAATGGAGTGAAACCTATGATTTTATCTTTGCACAAAATTACATTTGTAGATGTTGGGTCCTTGGCTCTGGGCCACACTGTTGATACAACAATATTCGTACCGTGTCTAAATTTGTCATTTATTAATCAGGAAGCTTCGAATGTTATACATATTTTCAATTCACCAGTGCTCACTGAATGCGGATTTAAGCCTGAAAGCCACCTCTTGATCAACGAATTTATCGTTCAAGTGGTAAAGAGATACCAACGGCCCTGAACAATATTTACTGATCCTACTGATTTTAATGTCAATGTCGTATGAAATAATTTTGATGTACGTCTACCTTGTAGTCAGCTAAATAACATCGTAAGCTGTCATGAAGTAACTGAAAATCTCTAGTAGTTTTACGAAAGCTGTCGCCTCTTAATAATATTTTTTACAAAGTTTTTTGCGTGTTGTGTGGAAAAAGAATCCAGAAATGATTTGTTACTCTGTTGTTAAATAATTATACAATTGAGAGAAACTTCGTCACAGCACACAATTACTAAAGAGATAGTTGATGAATAACTGCAGTGTGCATAAATCGTGACTTAGTTAACAAACAAGCAGTCAGGATCGAAAGACCCTACACACTCCATAATAATCGTTGTTATACGGATCACTTTTCACAATTAGTCACTTACTATTTGGTTATTACCTTCTTCTCTAGAGCTACCATTGCATGGCACAGTGTAACATAAGCACCGCTTTCACAGGGAACTGTATTCATCATTAACACTTTCACCTAGAAATCTGAAAACTCTGAATCTTCCAAGTTTATTGTAAACTATTAGGGAGCGATGACTTCAGCAATTTGGTCCCATAGAACTTACCACAAATTTCCAAAAACTATGAATTTGGTTGTGTCTGAATCTGTTAGCTTTGACGGTGATCTTAAACAAAAACTGAAATCTGCTGTTTCAAAACAAATACAAACTCTGGAGCTGTCAAATGCCGCTATTTCATTGCTTATGCAAACTAAGTGTTACTGTGTTCAGTTCTAGGTTCATGAAACTATAAATGCTAGACATCATTAGTTAAGTACTTTATCTCTGTTGCCATTGTAATTTTAATACTACTACTATGAATGAAAAACAACACAAAATCTGCCTTACAGATCCTGTTGCAAAAGCAATTGTAACAACGTGGATTCTGCATGAATGGTTATTTTAACTTTAAGACGATTCTCTTACTTGGCGAGCACCATAAATACGTATTACATTCAATATATAGTTGGTTTTTTTGACGTACAACTTGTAGCAATGCTCTTGTTGTATGGAAGATCTGTTATGCGACTCCAAACGTTGATGATCACGTACTATTTAGCTCACATTCCTCTTGATGTGCCAGAATGAGCATATAATTTCCTCTTGCCATACGTACTGATGAACACCCATGAGATGCAGGTTAAATTTTATTATAAGAGAAGGAACAGCCTCGATAAATGCTCTGCCCTCTTATCTTGTCGCCTTCCGTTGAAACATAAACACGGCACTGCTTAGTCACAGTTCACAGTGCTTTATGCACAGGCTTTTCACTTTATAAAACAAATTGCTGACCGGTGTTCAAAGTCTTTTTTAAATATTTGTAGTAATTCAGACTGGGGTTTTGTCACAGTTTTGATTTTACTGCCCAGTCTCACTCAATAAATATTATTGTAACCACGGCATGTTGCCAAGTGCTAAGCCTTTGTTGCTACTGCAGCGGCGCGCGTTTAACGGTTTTGGCGCGTCCCATGTCAGCAACACGCTCACTAATACTGCTAAGGTGGGTGTGTACAGTCTCTATGACCATTTTATATTCGATAATAGTTTGCAGATACATTTACGCCAAAGCACATAAAAATACGAGTCGTTACAAGTGTCTAATATCACACAGAACATTAAGAAATCGTTAACAAAAAAAAAGAAAAAAAAACTTAAGATATTTCGTGGTACCTCTATAAATAAGCGTTATAGTTTGTCCCACTTTCTGCTTAACGGATTAACGTAGCCGCAAAAAAAAACAATATTTACGAATTCATTTAGCATTTTTGTCATTGATGATACGTGGTAATTACCCCAAGAAGGAATACCTGGAGGCGAGGACCCACCCATATAACTTTCTTTCCACGCAACCTGTTTGTTTAATAATATATAACTAGAACATTTTCTTTGACAAAATGAACAAATCTGCAAAATACTTTTGACTTTAGACCTTAAGTCGAGTAAGCTCTTTCAAGAGAAATCAAACAGCAAACAATATGACAATGATTGCAAGACGGCCGGACCTGCAGCCCGCCCGTTATCGAGTGAAACAGCGGTGTTTATTACAGCCGTGGACACAGTCTGTCTTATTAAATACCGTTCTGCAACACATGAAAACTATATAAGCACCATTGATGTCAAGAGTGATTCAACTACTCAAAACAGATGACGTAACTTTTAATTTCAAAGCTGTATGTCGAAAGGTTCGGGGTTAGGATGCGCATCTTTGCTTCAAACAGAATAGGAAACAATATGGCAATGATAAGGCTTACTTCATAGCAACCAACCACTTCGTTTCAATCTGTAACCTAGGTGCGACTGGATCCCCATCCGTGCTTTTTGAAAATTTAATTTTGACTAAAGCCCTGGTGACAGTTGGCTGTTAATATTTTTAAAATTAAACTGATGGTCAGTTATTAAGACTGCTCCGAAGGAACGTCTTAAAACATTACTTGTGAACACTTATTACAAGAGAAATCACTCGGTGGGACCACAAGGTCCAGCTAAAATACATCAATATTGACCAGGTCTTTCGAACACAGTTACGAACAGCATAGCACAACAGGTTGTTCAGATAATAACTAGCGACTGAAAAATGCAATTGCAATCAAAGAACTGAACCGGTTAACATCCAAATCTAACCACAGGGTTCCTCTTTGTTTAACGGCAACCTGTGCGTTAGTACAATTGTTCTGGCTGTATTTACGGCCAGGAGCTGATTCATTAGAACATTAATGATGGGGTGCCAACCAGAAAGGAAAGACAATATAATAGGGGGACAAAATTTCTAACGACAACTTGTGTCTCAGTACAATACTACGGTTTATATTTACGACCAAAGACCCGAGAAGAAAACTCTGAGGGTCGGGTACAAACCAGAAAATAATAAGGAGGGCAGGTAGGCAATGACAAATCACCACGAGGATTATGAAATGTTACTCCCCTTTAGCAGCGACGAGTTCCATGGATCCGCGGTGCGTCGCAGCGGTTACTGTGTGGTGCCGATGAAAGTCAGGTAGAAGAGGTCAGCCAGGCCACGAGCGGTCGTCTGATACGAATGTTGCCAACCAACCGACGGAATGTCGGCCTGCTGCCTGTAATCGACGCTGACCCCGGTGAAGTTCTCTGGTATCTTCGCTCTGCGCAGGCCCTCCTTGCGCACCTCGTGGCTTCGGCCTCTCGGACCTCGTGACCAACTCTTGTCGCGACCCTACCGCCAATCCCCAAACTACATGCCTCCTTCTAGGGCCAGCGAATCCCGTAAGGACACAACCCACAGATACCAACTCTTCCTCATAGATGTTGTCAATGGGGCCGCAAGAGGAATAGTCGATACTACACCTGTGTCAGTGGCGCCAGACAGAACAGTCTACTAACTCAATGGCGCTACGTCTCACTTGGTAAATTTCAAATATTAACGTAGTTTATGTAACGTAAGTACAAGTAAGTAGTCTCATATTTGGGGAATGATGGTAGGGGAGGAGGCGCAGAAATCCTACATCACCAGTCTATGCAATGCCCTAGTGGAGTTTGTATGTCGTTGGCTTCCCTGGAACGTATACAAATTACAATGACAAATACAAGAGACTGCATTCAGTAATCAAAATGTTTCATTTGAAACGCTCTTCAGGTACTACATCAGTTAAATTAAGAGCATATCGAACCGTGTCAGGAACAGGGGCACAACGACCAAAATCGACTTAAAGAATTCTGTAAATTTTATACTGCAATAATATGAACGTCTTTTGGATTTCAAGTAAATAATTTTGATAGTATGCGCCATTGTAGTCTACACAACAATAATGTGGACATATAGTCCTGTACTCGACGAATATGAGGGGTTATAGGGCAATTATTAATTAATTCTTTGAGTTGTGTCATTTTTCTTGATTTTCTAATTTTCCTTTTACGATCCCTCTGGTAACTTCTTGCCAGTTTTCCATCACAAATAATATTTTATTTTACTTAACGTAATGTAAAACAACATTCAGACCTCCGTAGACAAAAATAATGTTCAAGTTAGAATAAAAAATGGAAAACAGGTTGAAATTGTTGTATTAGAGAAATATAAAAGTCAGAATTGTAGTTTATGAAAATTAATAAAATTTAATAATGGACACCTAGCAGGTACACTTTAATGAATAGAACTTACGAAAACATAGAATCATGAGTAGGCTTATGTAATGTACGAATACTTTCAAGTGGTTCAAATGGCTCTGAGCACTATGGGACTTAACATCGGAGGTCATCAGTCCCCTAGAATTTAGAACTACTTAAACCTAACTAACCTAAGGACATCACACACATCCATGCCCGAGGCAGGATTCGAACATGCGACCGTAGTGGTCGCGCGGTTCCAGACTGAAGCGTCTAGAACCGCTCGGCCACTCCGGCCGGCACGAATACTTGTCGTGGAGAAAAGAGGTGCACTATGAACTTCCCTTGTAGCAGTAGTTCCCCTTTTTTTCTCGCGAGGCGTAACGCACGAAATTTGCTAATATTTAAAAGAGCTGCAATCTTCAAATCAGGACTTTATCATGTTAGTTGCAGACACTGTATGAACACAAACATTGTAACAATCAATGATATTAAAAATTACAAAACAGTATCTTATACATTGAAAGTTTCACAATTCACAATGTGTCACTCCCTTTGAATTACTCATGCACACCTGTCAGCAGCAATGCTGAAGTGAAACTGATCTTGTCGTGGCGAATCATGAAGTAGCCTACAACAGAACTATCGCAACTGCTACGAAGTGGACAAATAGCGAGACTGAGACGTGACGCTTTTCGTGCCCTTTGGGGAACTTCACACATATTTTTGAAAGACAAAAGATGAAAATTGCATTTAATGACATGTGCCATTTTCGTTGCCGGGTTGCGAGACAATGAACCTGCAATAACGTCCAGAAATATTCAAGCAGAATAGACGCAGTCAGCAAGGTGTGCTAAACGGTAAAAATAAGATTACGCTCATGATCTTTCCAAATAATAATAATATCTACTGTCATAACGGAAAAGTGTGATTTTTTCTACACTCACAAATATAAGTATTCTACATAACTTGGAAGCTAAGTGGTATTATCAGGAGTCGCCTATTGAAAGACTGCTGTTGTTTTACTTCATTAATAGCATTTTACAACGTCGCGCATTGCCGTTTAATGAAAAAAATACAAGGCTAAGGAGTATCGGAGCAGACCTGCGATTGGATAGAAGACTTTCTTGCAGATAGAACTTAACACGTCGCTCTCAACGGAACTATATCGACAGATGTAAAGGTAATATCCGGAGTACCACAGGGAAGTGTCATAAGACCGTTGCTGTTCACAATACATATAAATGATATAGAAGAAAGCGTCGGGTGCTCTTTAAGGCAGATCATACAGTTGTTTGTACCAAAGTAGCAACGCCAGAAGATGGTAATAATTTGCAGAACGACCTGCACAGTATTAATGAATGGTGCAGACTCTTGCAGTTGACCCTGGACGTAAATAAATGCAACATATTGCGCATACATAGGAAAAGAAATCCACTGCTGTACAATTACTTGCCGATCAAAAACAGTTGGAGACAGCACCTCCCGTAAAATATCTAGGTGTAACTAACTATCCAGAGCGACCTTAAATGTAATGACAATATAAAACAAACGATATAAAACAGATAGTAGGAAAAGCAGGTACCAGACTCAGATTCATCGGAAGAATCTTAAGGAAATGTAACTCATCCAAGGAAAGAAGTGGCTTGTAAGGCGTTTGTTCGCCCGATTCTTGAGTAATGTGTATCTATCTGGGATCCCTACCAGGTAGGGTTGATAAAGGAGTTAGAGTAGATCCAACGAAGAGCGGAGCGTTTCGTGACGGGATCGTTTAGCTAGCGAGAGAGCATTACAGAGATTCTAAACAAACTCCACTGGCAAACGTTACAAGAGAGGCGTTGTGTACCACGGAGAGATTTACTATTGAAATTTCGGGGCAGAACTTTTTGGGAGGAGTCATACAACATATATCTGACCGCAAAGAAATTTACCTTATAGACGATATTCCGTGCACTGCACATGTTTTATGCGGTTTGTACAGACGGAAACAATTATGAACCTTTCTTAATCGCAAAAACCCAGACCTCTGAACATACAAATGAGAGGCTCCCTCTGATCACTGGTGACAACCTGTGACGTGTGCTGGCGGCGCTTCTTCATATTTCGTCAGTCTAATGTGCAAATACTTACCCAAAAAATTTTAAATATCACATAAAACAAACTAATACCCATGGCGGTGTATAATGTACCAGATATTTGTGAGCTCTGGTGCTATTAAACAGGGAATGCAATCGTTATGTGGCCTGCAGAGTTTGGAAATATTACAAGAAAAATGTTAACCCTTTTCAGACCTGCAATATTGAAATTAATTTTTTGAAATTTTCTTGTATTTATTTGCTTATTTGACATACATTGAGACAGAACAGTGTACAAAACAAGCGTTACATACTTTATTGGAACAGAAATGGGTTGGTTTCAAATGAAGCCGCTGTGCGTGAGATGTCGTTACTTTTGGTAATAAAGTGTAATACAGTTCCTTTCAGCAATTAGGGACAGGGCTACTCAACAGTGAGCACCTTTCATCTGCTTCTGTGATGTTTCTTCTTCGTACTGCAGTGTACAGTGTTCTGAGATGCTATGTACTGATAGATGGTTTGCTTCTGTTGCATGTTTTTCGAGTGGAATAACTGTTTCACATTTTTTGTTAATGGTTCTTTCTCTCAGTCTTTGGAGTAGTGCAAGATAACGGTGAGTTTTTTCGTTCGAAGATCAAGATCACTGTGTTCGGCTAACACATCATCTCCACTTCCACTACTACTGTCAATCTGAGTCGGTACCGAAGGAAATCGCTTCCAAAAGGCACCCCTGCCGTAGACCACGAGCTTATTTAGCCATGTGGTAGGAAAAGCGACAAGTATGTTAACCCTTTCAGACCCGCAACATTAAAAATTATATTTTTGAACTGTCTTGTTTTTATTGGCTTATTAGACATACATTGATAGAGAAAAATGTAAAAAAAAGACGAGTGTTACATACATTAATTGAAACACACGGGGTGGTATCAAATGAAGCCACTGTACATGAAATCATACTAGTACAAAAGAGATAATTTGCCACTGCATGCCATATGATACACCAAAACCAAAGAGCATCCAGTGAGAAATGTAATGCATCCTCTCAGGCAAAGAGACATGATAAGCCATCGACTACTGACTGCTGGAGCACATCGTGAGAAACTGGTAACGTTGGCCTTAGAGCTGCAGTGGTCTGAAAAGGAATCATCACAATAATTAAGAAAATAAATACAGAGATTCAATTATTACCACAATACGCAGAACATAAATTTCAGCAGAACAGTTTTCTGGGCCTAATCCATGCGCAAAACACGCAGAGACAAATCAAGTCATAGTATGAAAACGAAGAGAATCGTGCACTGCATACAAAAATGGGTCCCACGTTACCTAGTCTAACTACTAAGATCAGAAACACGTGAATTTCTTCAAGCTACACCGCTACATTTCAGCATCTACTGCAGAAGTAAAGGGTGGCTATAGATGTGGCTACTGTGCAGGTGCCACGAAATGAGAAAATCCTAACTGGCTTATAACGGAACCACATCGCCTGAAAAGGTTAAAAGAAACTAGCTCGACGACACCAGATTTGCTAATAGCTCGCTATATTAAAAAACCATCTCTTTACAGAGTAGACAGCTATAAACTGGACCTTCTCAATCAACATCGAAATGCAAACTGAGTACAAAGGGGATAAATTTCTGCTGCATGCCGACTAATAGGCACTCAAAACCTAAGGGCATCCAGTGAGATATATCATGCGTTGCCCCAGGCCAAAGAGCCACAACAATCCGTAGATTATAGAACCCAGCGCGTCAACATGCACGTCTCTTTGGTTAAGGCAGGATATTAACCTATGAGTGAAACGAATCAAGGCAAAACCAGATGCGTTTAGAAGTTGCTAAATTTAAAAGTCATGCAACTATACACAAAGAACTCGTTCTTCAGCGAACTAAAACTACTCTTAAGGCGGACAGACCAAATACAATGAATGCTTCACATTTTGCTTGAAACTGGCAATTTTGTAACAGTCTTCTATTTTGTAGGCATCGCACTGCGTTCGTTAGTTCCGACAAACTAAATATTCTTCCAATATTCCATCTGGACAACCCTTCAGAGGCTATTCACTAGAAATTACTTTATTCAAGCACTTCTAGTAGCCAACTAAAGGTGTGATCGAATATCACAAATGGTTGCATTTGCTGCCCGCGTAGGTCAAAGATATGTGCTGGTGACCAGACGTGGCACGCTATTAAATTTGTCACTGCTGTGGTGTGGCTAAGGTGGTCCAGCGAATAGAGGACCAGACGCCGGCTGTGAAGGTCCCAGGTTCACTCCCATAGGGGCAGAGATGTTTCCTCTTTCGAGTTCCTCCAGGTCAGCCTCAGATCCACACAGATCGATATTATATGAGTGCAGGGAATCTTTTTCAGGGGTAAAGGGTGACTGGAGAGGTGAGCCCATGCTCCCCCTTCTGGTGGAATGGCGAAGAACGTCAGTATAATAACCATTCACGGGCTTATGCCACAAACGGACTTTCAGGTTAAATCGCGTAATCTACACAAGAAAATGTAAATTTAGTTTGTTCAGCATCATAAATCTTCGACTGGTTTAAAATTATGACAAAGTTGCATTCGAATACACATGTGTTTTTGCATACCAACTGGAGAACCGTATGGCATATAAATATATAAAGGAAATAAGTTGCCAATCTCAGGTTCGTTTGTTCAAAAACTTAAATATCCGAAAGTGGTTCACCGATTGCTTTGAAATTTTAATACAACATTGCATGCAAATACGCGCGTGTTTTATATAACTCTTTATAAATATGTAGAATATGTAATAAACAGATGGAAAGCTTCTTACCAAAAATCTGGAATAGTTCTTCACCGATTTACTTGAAATTGTAACCTGATACTCTAATGGACATTCGGACTTATATATATATATATATATATATATATATGTAGTACATTAAGAAGAAAAATGGAAAACACTGTTACCAAAAATTTCAGAAGGTACTCGACTGATTACTTCAAATTTGCAAATTTGAAACGAGTATTTAACATTCAGACGCATACAGACTACATACACTAAAAAAAAAATGTAGATTTTCTCCGAGTGCGAGAAAGAAACGGCTCTTCTGTACTGTGGTGTAAAAATGTGAGCTTTTGTTTCCCTTGTTTTTTGGTTTTTCGACTTATGATTAGAATACCAATACGGACTTTAAACTTACAATAACAACAAAAAAGATCAGAGAGGATGGGAGTGGATATGGACAAAGGTTGTAGGAGGAAAGGAACATAGAAAACTTGAAGAAGCAAATGGCAGGGAGACGAGACAGAAGGAAATGGACAGAGAAGAGGAGGAGGAGAAGAGAGGTGGAGAGATGGGGGAGGAAGTGATGACAGTGAGAGGGAAAGGAGGAGGTGATGAACAAAGAGTGGAGGAGCATGAGATGGAAAGACACGGGGATGAGAAGAAGATTGGGGCGCATATCAAATTCCCATACCTATTATAAAAGCGTGCTTCCTTTTTTCTTTCTTTCCGTTGGGCCACAGCAACGCGTAGCCGGGTACAGCTAGCAGAAAATAATTTAAGTGGATATAATAAGCTGGAGTTTTTCTAAATACATTGAAGGTAAATTAATAACATTACTGTAAGGCATACAATCAATTTAAGATGAAAAAATATGTTTTTCAATATTTAATTCTGAGCTGTTACTACACACACCACACAAACACACACACACACACACACACACACACACACACACACACACACAAAAGACTTCGGCATGAAACGACAGAAACACGCCGTGGTGTTGAGAAAATAATATTTGTGACGTGTTGCCCGTTAGTACTCGTCTAGGAACGGGCATTTACCGTTCTCCGACGTTTCGCCAGCAGGAGGGGCTGGCATTGTTAGTCACTTACCCTTCATTGCTGATAGCGGCTTGGAATCCATCTCAGAGCCGGAGATTTATTTGCACTTGCTGCGCCAACGTCTCTAGGTATTTTCTTGATCAATACCGCTTATTTTGTTCTCTTGTTAGAAGCAGTGGTATGGGCTGTGTTTACACGGAATATACTGAGTCGTCTGGTCCAAGCGACTCGAGAAATGTCTGGTAATGGTTATGTTCGGCTACTTGGAGATCTTTGCTGTCATTCAAGGACTTATCCCCAAACAACCATGGAATTTTTATGGACGAAATTGCGCCATAACTATTCTGATTGGTTTGAAGAACATTCTGGACTATTCGAGCGAATGGTTCGGCCGCCCAGTTCGCCTGACATGTATCCGATCGCAGATTTATGGAACATAATCGAGAGATCAGTTCGTCCACAAAATCCTATACCGGCTACACTTTTGCAATAGTGGAGTGCTGTAGAGGGAGCATGGCTTAGTAATTCTGCAGGGGACTTCAAGAGACTTGTTGAGTTCGTGCTACGGCGAGTTTCTGCACTAAGCCGAGCAATAGGAGGTCCGACACCGTATTAGGACGTCTGCCGTGACTTTTGTCACCTCGAGGTAAATGTGGGCTGCTGTAGGCTGTGAGATTAATTATTTCAAAAATGCACAACTGTATACAGGGAAATCAAGTGAAGGTAGAGAAGTAAATCAATAGTAACGAATGTTTTACGTTGTTTAGTTGATCACCTGAGGGAAAACGCTATGAACATCTCCACTGATAACATTTTATAAATTTGTAATCTAATTATTGGATGCAACGATGGAATTAGAATTTCAATAATGTGCGTGGGTTCTCACAATAAGCCCTCATTATTTTTGTGGGAAGTATTTCACCTTTTATCGCCAGGTAATTGCTAGAGTCACACTGAGGTCAAAAAGACCCTACACTCATAATACGTTTCTCCAGAGCTGATACCACCCGAGGGAAAAATGAACCTAATTTCAGACACGTTGGCAAGTCGGAAGGAATTTAGTTATCACTTTTGAATGCTTTTCAGCACCTGTCTATACATATCTTATTAGTTCCTTTCCATTTCCTGCGAAAGGCATCACTGGAACCATCAAACCACGAAGACATGCGGAATGTAGTCCAACGATACGTAGTCTGAATGGCTTCACCTATAATATTAGTGAAAGGACAGGGTAGAGATAAGCATAACGTACAGTAAGACAAATATCACGGTAATCCACATTGTACGGGCTTGTATTTCTGGTACGTCCATTCTCAAGAAGCGGGAAGAAAACAAGAGAAAAACGAGATGCTTTGAATTCTTCTAGTTGTAAACCCTATCCGCTTGTTTTATAATTTAATACCGTAACGAAATTACACAAAGTCTGAAAAAATATAAAGAATCGCGACTACTCCCATTACTAAGGTACTTCTCTCACTGAGTATTAATGCACGTATGTTTTTCTAACTTAACCTCATGACAAGCTTATTTAAAGCTAATCGACTTTGTGAAAGCAGACGAGATCCTTACTGCGAACGTGTTCTTTTGCTACGATGAAAGGTGAAACCTGTGGAGCTCTTGTACTGCTTCAAGAGAAACGACAGGCGGAAATTTTTTGTGATGTCAAAACAATGAATACAGAAGCCCATGAACTCAGATGGTTACTGCTTTCAAGACAGCCATCTCTAATTGAGCATACTATTAAGTAAATAATTTTTCTGCCTAACTTTTTCCAGTCTTTGTGGGAAAGTCTGGGGGGGGGGGGGGGGGAGGGCAGGACATGGAGAGGACAGCACGTGTTGACGGCATCATTTTACCATACGGTGCATGAAGGCAACCGTAGCTTTTTAGTAATAGAAGAACTCTTGCTTCTTTTGCGTTAGGCCTGGTATAACGACGCAAATGATTTACAAGTCTCCTGAAAATACTGTTATGCTTTCTGTGTTACACTTAATTGTCGTTGTGTGTATCATCACAAGGTTGTGTTAAAGCTGGTCACCTGACTTCGTTGTAGAGATAGTTAGTAGCAGGAGTGCACCCAGAAACAACGTGCGCTTCTTCCCAATATAGAGTTGATTACCAACTATTCTTGCGAGTATATTTTATTTTTTTCTCAAATTTCTTGCTTCAGTTACTGCTTCTCTTTTACTACGAAAAGACCGTAAGCGTATCATAACTCAGTCACTCAAGCAGTTTTCATAACGCGGATGAGCCGACGAGAATTCAACATTTACTATACACGCCCAATCCTCGTCACTATTTCAAGCACAAGAGTTATGGCTCTGGCGGACTCGTTTTAAGAGAGCTGTAAATTTTTCTCGTAAGTGAGAAATACTGCAAGGAGAGTTTCGTATTATAAAGGGGAGGGAGAAAAAAAAGTACGGGAGAAGTGCGAAAGACTGATGGCGTTTTCCTGTCTTCTTTCTGGTGTTCTTTTTCCCTCGCATTCTGCGCCTCTGAGATGCGTTTTCCAGTTGTTGTTAGGTTTTGCGTCACGCTGATATGCTTGCAGTCTATCGCTCCCTTTTTTTTTTTTTTTTTTTGGTCATCAGTCTACTGACTGGTTTGATGCGGCCCGCCACGAATTCCTTTCCTGTGCTAACCTCTTCATCTCAGAGTAGCACTTGCAACCTGCGTCCTCAATTATTTGCTTGACGTATTCCAATCTCTGTCTTCCTCTACAGTTTTTGCCCTCTACAGCTCCCTCTAGTACCATGGAAGTCATTCCCTCATGTCTTAGCAAATGTCCTATCATCCTGTCCCTTCTCCTTATCAGTGTTTTCAACATATTCTTTCCTCTCCGTTTCTGCGCAGAACCTCCTCATACCTTACCTTATCAGTCCACCTAATTTTCAACATTCGTCTATAGCACCACATCTCAAATGCTTCGATTCTCTTCTGTTCCGGTTTTCCCACCATGTTTCACTACCATACAATGCTGTACTCCAGACGTACATCCTCAGAAATTTCTTCCTCAAATTAAGGCCGGTATTTGATGTTAGTAGACTTCTCTTGGCCAGAAATGCCTTTTTTGCCATAGCGAGTCTGCCTTTGATGCCCTCCTTGCTCCGTCCGTCATTGATTATTTTACTGGCTATGTAGCAGAATTCCTTAACTTCATTGACTTCGTGACCATCAATCCTGAAGTTAAGTTTCTCGCTGTTCTCATTTCTACCACTTCTCATTACCTTCGTCTTTCTTCGATTTACTCTCAAACCATACTGTGTACTCATTAGACTGTTCATTCCGTTCAGCAGATCATTTAATTCTTCTTCACTTTCACTCAGGATAGCAATGTCATCAGCGAATCGTATCATTGATATCCTTTCACCTTGTATTTTAATTCCACTCCTGAACCTTTCTTTTATTTCCATCATTGCCTCCTCGATGTACAGATTGAAGAGTAGGGGCGAAAGGCTACAGCCTTGTCTTACACCCTTCTTAATACGAGCACTTCGTTCTTGATCGTCCACTCTTATTACTCCCTCTTGGTTGTTGTACATATTGTATATGACCCTTCTCTCCCTATAGCTTACCCCTACTTTTCTCAGAATCTCGAACTGCTTGCACCATTTTATATTGTCGAACGCTTTTTCCAGGTCGACAAATCCTATGAAAGTGTCTTGATTTTTCTTTAGCCTTGCTTCCATTATTAGCCGTAACGTCAGAATTGCCTCTCTCGTTCCTTTACTTTTCCTAAAGCCAAACTGATCGTCACCTAGCGCATTCTCAATTTTCTTTTCCATTCTTCTGTATATTATTCTTGTAAGCAGCTTCGATGCATGAGCTGTTAAGCTTATTGTGCGATAATTCTCACACTTGTCAGCCCTTGCCGTCTTCGGAATTGTGTGGATGATGCTTTTCCGAAAGTCGGATGGTGTATCGCCAGACTCATATATTCTACACGCCAACGTGAATAGTCGTTTTGTTGCCACTTCCCCCAATGATTTTAGAAATTCAAAATGGGTTCAAATGGGTCTGAGCACTATGCGACTTAACTTCTGAGGTCATCAGTCACCTAGAACTTAGAACTAATTAAACCTAACTAACCTAAGGACATCACACACATCCATGCCCGAGGCAGGATTCGAACCTGCGACCGTAGCGGTCACGCGGTTCCAGACTGAAGCGCCTTTAACCGCACGGCCACACCGGCCGGCTTTAGAAATTCTGATGGAATGTTATCTACCCCTTCTGCCTTATTTGACCGTAAGTTCTCCAAAGCTCTTTTAAATTCCGATTCTAATACTGGATTCCCTGTATGCTGAGTCTGTCCTACCGACAATCATATCTTTTTCGATGTCTTCACATTTTTCCTGCAGCCATTTGGTCTTCGCTTCCCTGCACTTCCTATTTATTTCATTCCTCAACGGCTTGTATTTCTGTATTCCTGATTTTCCCGGAACATGTTTGTACTTCCTCCTTTCATCAATCAACTGAAGTATTTCTTCTTTTATCCATGGTTTCTTCGCAGCTACCTTCTTTGTACCTATGTTTTCCTTCCCAACTTCTGTGATGGCCCTTTTTAGATATGTCCATTCCTCTTCAACTGTACTGTCTAGTGCGCTATTCCTTATTGCTGTATCTATAGCGTTAGAGAACTTCAAACGTATCTCGTCATTCCTTAGTACTTCCGTATCCCACTTCTTTGCGTATTGATTCTTCCTGACTAATGTCTTGAACTTCAGCCTACTCTTCATCACTACTATACTGTGATCTGAGTCTATATCTGCTCCTGGGTACGCCTTACAATACAGTATCTGATTTCGGAATCTCTGTCTGACCATGATGTAATCTAATTGAAATCTTCCCGTATCTCCCGGCCTTTTCCAAGTATACCTCCTCCTCTTGTGATTCTTGAACAGGGTATTCGCTATTACTAGCTTAAACTTGTTACAGAACTCAATTAGTCTTTCTCCTCTTTCATTCCTTGTCCTGTAACCTTTTCTTCTACTCCTTCCCCTACAACTGCATTCCAGTCTCCCATGACTATTAGATTTTCGTCCCCCTTTACATACTGCATTACTCTTTCAATATCCTCATACACTTTCTCTATCTGTTCATCTTCAGCTTGCGAAGTCGGCATGTATACCTGAACTTTCCCACCCCTAGGACAAGAGAGTTCCCTGAACCTCTATCCGCTCCTCCGCCCTCTTTGACAAGGTCGTTGGCAGAATGAGGCTGACTTCTCATGCCGGAAGTCTTCGGCCGCCAATGATGATTATTTATCAAAATTTAGGCAGTGGCGGGGATCGAACCCGGGACCGAAGACGTTTTGATTATGAATCAAAGGTGCTACCCGTAGACCACGGGTGCAGGCCTATCGCTCTCCACGTAAGAATTAATGTTACTATGTGTTTGGCGTACATACTGTCCAGTGAGACATGATGGCAACTGGCAATAGCTAAAATTTCTTCATATTTTTGAGGAATGAAAATGTAGTTAAATAGGGCAAATTCAGAAAATTTTTCAGGAATCCCGTTGGTACATAATTATCGGTTACGGCCTTCGGTTTCCGTAACGCAGCGATAAAGCTCCTTTTAGATAATGTAATTTCGCTAGTAGCCATCGGAATCGTGTCTGAGCTGTCTTGGTTAATAGATGTCACACACACAGATACACGGGAAGGTTGTCATCAGTGTACCCTTTCCGTAGATGTACCATTGTTATATTTTCGTTTGTGTTATAGCTGCTGCTATGCAGCTAAGCTGAACTGACTTAAAAGTTGAGAAACATGCCACTACCTTAGTTTGAAGGTTGTAGGTTACAGCGGAGACCTAATGTAGACGAATGAAGAAAATAATGTTATTTTTTGTTTCGAGTTGTGTATGGTGATAACATCAATTATATCGGGTCTGCTTGGTGTATACCATTGCTGAACGAATCTCCTCTACGTTTCATGGATATATTCAACTTTATATTACTTCCCTGCAACTTCCTATCTAATGACCTGTATAGCAGACCCTACAGTGTTATCACCATCTAACCACTACAAGCCCCCATGAATAGGCATCTGGCCCATTCATGGGAATACCGTAAAATTATTTAAGGATATCATCTGCACAAACAGTATTAGGATTTATTTATTTTACTGGTGAGAGATACGTGCAAGAGGCCACTCCTGTTCCTCTGATAGGTACATAAATATAATTTAAATTACAGATATTGCATACTGTAAACAATAACTGCAATTACATGTATAACCAATGCTATTAAATTATTATTGCACGTTAAAATTATTGTAGCAAGCTGAGTAAAAACTGGTGAATTATGTTTAATACTATAATCTTGTCATCACATGCACTCTTTTCTTAATTGTAACACGTCCGTGAGTACAATTTGGTGGGGTGGTACCTTTAAAGTGGTGGTCGTTTCGCTTCTGGGACCGTGTTCCCTATCCACTCCACGTAGCTGATAATCCTGCGGCGGTCGTATTGTCCTGCTCCACACTGCTGCTGGCATGCTGAAATGATCTATCGAAATATGCAAGCAGGTTTAGGGGAGCCACTCAACGTTAAAACACAACACAGTTCGACGTCTGGTATGAACAACTATATTCTGAGACGATTAAAGAAAATCGCAGGTTGCACTGTTTACATTCTAATTAATGGATGATTACCAGTCCACAGTATCACTCAGACGAGCGTACACGTAACCGACACGGCATGGATGATTGTTGATGTTGTGAAAGCCGAATAATCGAACGAAAGTTCTTTCACCCGCCACGCATACACAGATTTCTTTTGATACCAGTCCTCCTTGACGCTATTAATGATATAACACCGTTCGTAAAGTTAATTTTTCAGTTCTTCGTTCTTACTTGTACTAGCGTGCGCGTAAACGTCGCGGCGTGGCTGATTGTTGATAATGCGGAACGCGATGACCGAACGCACGTTCACACACTAGCAACAAGACACTGGCACTTGACTTCACTCTTTTATGGTAACTAATTTCCACTGTTTCACATCAGTTCATTCTTGGAGACCGAACATGGCGCGGATTATTGATACAGTATGGTACGACACGCAACGATAGGATACGCAAATACGTTATCAGCAGCACTCCTCAGTTTTAATTACTTCTTGACGCACTTCCCTCTGAGTCATTTACTTATTTTATCACTTTACTGTAATAGCACTTGTAGCATCACTTCAACTTCCATACTAACAATGCCTCTCACATGCACAGCTACACACTACACAACATAACAGTTCCGTGTCGCGCTCGACCCTACAGACGCGGCTGCCCGCAAAGATACTCCACAACTAAGCCAGCGATATGGACAATACGCTTACAGAATGAAGAGTAAACAGTGGTGACAGAGACAACACCACTCCAACCGACAGGGATGGAAGGGGCGTTAGGTTGAACATCATGCTTAGACCATCAATAACGCAAAGGCCATCGGAAAGACTATTACTGGACCCAGTCGTTCGACTGTTCCTTTATCAAATATTTCTCCTGCTCCGAAAGCTGCCACGTCACTAAAGGCTGTGCCAAGAGAAGACAAAAAGCTTTAATATTGACAAGTTCTCATACAATAAAAATTATGAAGCACTGAACCTTGCACTAACTGAAAGAGAAAGCTGGCCAAAGTGAGTCAAACAAAACGAATGAAAATACCAACACTAGTGTCTGGTTTTGTGAGTTATGTCAAAAATGGATCAGTGGGCGAAGAAAGTGAGTGCACGAAAACTTATCTGGAGTTAGGAGCAATATTAAAACATGGTTTTAATTGCATATAAACTGTATCCCTGTGTTACGGAAGTTCGAACTGGCTCCTACTTTGTCCGCAATTATATGCAATGGCAGTTATTTTATAAAGTAGCGTAAATCTCAATTACTTTCATAATAGCATCAGTTTAGAGTTATTCTGCACTTCAGTACTAACCTAATTTAGTTCTTTTTATGTCCTGAATCAACTTTCTTTGTTTATATTAAAACTAATTTCCACTTATTTATCCTTTTATTTTCTTAATTATTCTGTGTCGCCTTATTAAAATCCACCCAACCATGAGATGTTCTAGCATGAAATTTTGGATATTCGTTTAATGGTCTGTTCATGAAGTTTAACCGGTCCATTGATGGAAACGGGTTTCCATGAATGCATCTTTACGAAAATGATTCGCATTGTTTCCTGGTGGCGTGAAAAGTACTTCAGGAATAACCTTATACACTGCAATATAGGTTACCTGAAGAATTGTGACATTCAGTTTCAAAACATTTGAAACTTTGATTTCTTTTAATGCAAGACAAAATATAATTGGCCCTCCTTTGGCAGCCTTACCCTGTCTGCTATTTAGGTGTCTCTTCAGAAAGTAAATTATACATGTAATTCTACGCTAAGACTGTCCCAGGGTGACACGCTCTCAGAAGAGGGTACATCCTGCAGACACAGTGCAAGTCAAATGGTACGGAAATCGGAAACGTAATCCAAAGATGAAGTACGCGGGGCGGTACGATTTTTGTATGGGAAATATCGAAATTTCAAACAGATTCGTTATGAAATTTACATAACACAGTGACCAAATGTAATGCCGCGTCAGGTCGCAGATGAATAGTGAGAAAGTTTGACTAAGCATGGACAGGATGATGATGACCAGCCATACAGAATACATGTCGCACCATGTAATTTCCATCTTTTCGGCAAGTTGTTAGAACATCCTGGGTCCTCTAATGGCCCTCTGGCCTAAAACGGATTCCTATGGTCGAGCCGCGCGGGTAACAATGAGTAAAATGTTCCGACGGTGGTTTACAGAGATTTGATGAATATGTAGAAAAATAGTGTCATGTAACTGCGTCATTCTGAAGTGTAGTACAGCATTCAGTAAGAGTTACTTGGCCTACCATTACAATGTGTAACAAACTTTTCAATGTACCCTCGTACATATAATGTATTCGTCGTATCTTCTGGTCTGCTGATTCCGGTGAGGCTAGCGAGAAAAGAGTGCGTGCACTTGGTTAGTCTCTTGCCCACAGTGACATCCTGTTCACGATATCACCCACGGGGAAACATGCGATTCAAAATAAATTCAACCATCTCCAGATACAGGGAGATGCAGCGTTCTCACCGAGTAATACCGCTACAGGCTGACAACAGTATTTTATGTATCTTCTGAAAGGTCATTATGGACTTAATTACGAAGAATTGGAAGGCTTGCGACAACAGATATACGACAGGAGACTGTCGAAGAGACCTGACAAATTGGCCACTCAGCAGGATACGGAGATTTGCAGATACATTTTTCTTACCACTACTACTCACTCTTTGCCTCGATGTGCTGTTTGATACAATGCTCACTTCAGCGGCCGATGTTAACATACTTGGTAATTATTGTCATATGCCTTAGGACGCAGTATAATGCCCTTATAAAAGAAAAGACCAAGGATGAAGATATCTGTCACTACCGCTATTGATATTCTATTAAAGCTTTTCCATTCACTGTCGCTGGTGAAATAAACGAACAGCCAACTCGATTCTTGGGTTTCCATGTTACCTGCCTAAACCGATAGGTCTAGCTCTACTTACAGTGTTACACAAGAACATTATTTCCTAAGGCCTTCGAATTCATGTGAAATGAAGCGTTCAGGCTTAAATCATGTGCTTGAAAATGACCCAAGATTGAAATTGTCCAATTGCATGGATAATAAACAGATCGCAACAGGCTTGGACCACGTTTCCATCATCACGTTGAAGCACGGGCCGCGAACAAAAATAAAATTTTAAAGAGTTTAGGAACATTAACACTATTGACATTTTACTTGTTGAGCTATCGCTGTCAAAGGCGGGTGGTTTCTGGAAGTGATGCCCCACACCTAGAACAATATTTTGAAAGCAAATTAAAACCACCTACCTTGGCATGGCAAATCATTTTATTTTGGAACCAGTTTCACTAATAGCATATCGCCATACTTTGCGATACTCTGTGGTAACTTGTTGAAAAATTTCTTTTTCGTTTGCTGCCACCGAAAAGTCCACATTTCTTTAAGGAATTGCAATCAGTCAACCTACATGCTGTAAGGTTAACGCTGTTAATTTAGGTGGCTATTGGTCCTCTCTTGGATTCAGGTAGCTGTGAAAAATTTCGGGAAAAGGAAATACCAATGAACCGACACTGAAATTCATCAGTGACATAACGTCTTACAGCATAAGCAAGTATACAAGAGGTACATATGTGGTACAGAGGGAAGCTGACGGGTAGCGGTTGGCGCATCTCTGACTGACGTCAAGGAAACTATCTATTCAAAAATATATGCCAGCCCCCTGTCAAATGCCGTACAGACTGCAACGGTTAACATTACTTACGACAAAAATGTGACATGAAAGCACCGTGTAGATACTTCCGTGACCCTTTGGAAAACCGTAACTTGGGATTGAACGCCTGTCTCCACCTCAGGAGAAGACTGGGTAGGAGAAGATAGGAGGCCAGTTACGAGTAACGGATGTCTAAAGATCACAGAACTATCTGAAATGAGATCGTCTATCTTGGGGCCCTTTCAAGTGCCCATTTCGGTTTGGACTGTATTGTATTTGGTGGGTGTTAAGCTGACTGTATTTACTTCTCCTTTACCAGAGGGGGAAGCTTTGTGCTCAGCACCTGCAGAAACAGCGGTTGCATTTCCATTCATTGACCAGTATTAGTTCACACTTGTGGTTTCACCTCCAGGTCTCTCCCATATCAACACTAGCAGCTGTAGTCGCACAACACAATTATAGCTCAGAGGTAAACGTAAAGGTTAGTAACAGTTTTTGATTTTTAACAGATGGAGATATCATTACAGTAGTTTACTTTTCACCATTTTACAATAATTACATTGAAATCGAAAAGAAAATATGACATACACACCCACACACACACACACACACACACACACACACACACACAGACACAGAAAATAACGACATCTCGTTCTCTCACTCTCTATTCCTCTCACACACTCATACACATACACAACACACACCCACACACAAAATATATATATATATATATATATATATATATATATATATATATATATGTGTGTGTGTGTGTGTGTGTTTGTGTGTGTGTGTGTGTGTGTGGGTGGGTGTGGGTGTGTGTGTTTGTGTGTGTGTGTGTGTGGGTGTGGGTGTGGATGTGTGTAAGCCGAGTGTATGCACGTGCTTATACCTGGAATCTTCTGAATTGATTTCAGCCAAATGTGGCAGACAAACAGCAGGTGCCACGAGTATCAGCACTGTGGGGTTCATAGCATCTAAGGTTCAATAAGAGTGGAGATGTGGGTAACAATGTATTTTTCCAGCCCCTTTACGACTAGCATGCTGTGGAAACAGTATCCGCCTGCGAAATTAATCTGCTTCCCAGGATGGCCTGAGTGTCATGGGCAAGAAACAATTTTCCAGGCCCCCACACGTAGGCTGCCCTATGTGATGCGTGTTGTAGTGGCGAAGTATCAGCCTGCCTTAGCGACGTGCTTTGAATGGCGGTCTCTACAATAGGGGCTACTGTATGATATTCGAGGCCCTTTCGAGTATCTTGCTCTGCATGACAGGTATGGAACCGGCGTAGGAGTGTTTTATTCAACTGTATTGTAGAGGCTACACGTACTGGTGAGCATGATTCGGGACAGGCTAAGATAACTAGAGGAGTGTATGAGCAGAGTGAGGAGGAGGGGGAAAGGGGAAAAGATAGGGGGAGAAGAAAAAAAGAGACAGTGGCTGGAGGAGGAGATAGAAAGATTGGGTGGGAGGATGAGACGGACACAGGGAGGAAGAAGTGGACACAAAGAGAGATAAGACGAGGTGTGTTCAAAACATGTGATAAACGCAAAGCCGGCCGCGGTGGCCGTGCGGTTCTAGGCGCTGCAGTCCGGAACCGCGGGAGTGCTACGGTCGCAGGTTCGAATCCTGCCTCGGGCATGGATGTGTGTGATGTCCTTAGGTTAGTTAGGTTTAAGTAGTTCTAAGTTCTAGGGGACTGATGACCTAAGATGTTAAGTCCCATAGTGCTCAGAGCCATTTGAACCATTTTTGAACCAAACGCAAATGCGGGCGAGACCACGGAGATAAGTCTAGCGCCTCACTTCTTCGAGACCCCTAACTGCCCCAAGAAACTTCAAATAGCAAAAAAGTGTCGATGCATTTGTAACAAATCCAGAGGTCAGAAGTTCATGTGGCGTGTAAAGTGGGGCTATGACGCCAAATTGGCACCACATTGCATCACAGTTCTTACCAACCCCCGTGGAGGTGTCACATCATCGGAACGTCTTATCACGTTACACGTGCACGTAGCCTTGAGCAGAATTGTGTTGAAATTTGGTGCATATGTGACATCATTATTCCACCTTACAGTTCACAAGAACTTCTGCGCTCTAGCCTGTTTTTCGGTGTTTGAAACGTCGGCTAGCCCGGGGGTGACGTCGCAGTGGGCCACGCCCTCGCACCTTTATAGAGGATAATTGCAGGCACATCTGAGCCAAATTTAAATTATCTCCGTCGGTATGGAAGACAATTAAGGGATTTCTAAGGAGTCCTCATTTAATTCTGTTGCGCCTTATATGTGTGTGTTTTACCATTTTTTCTGTTTCTAGTCGTCGTACTCTACTATTTATTTTTAAAAGGATCATAAGTCCTCAACAAGTCAGATCTAAACAAGGGACGCCTTAACTCCTCCACTTCTGACTATGGTGTTTTTAATTTTATTTGTCATAGGGTATATTGTGACGCTGAAGGTGGCAGGGGTAAAATACAGGGAGCGAAAGGCTATTTATAATTTGTACAGAAACCAGATGGCAGTTATAAGAGTCTAGGGGCATGAAAGGGAAGCAGTGGTTGGAAAGGGAGTGAGACAGGGTTGTAGCCTCTCCCCGATGTTATTCAATCTGTATATTGAGCAAGCAGTAAAGGAAACAAAAGAAAAGCTACGAGTAGATATTAAAATCCATGGAGAAGAAATAAAAACTTTAAGGTTCGCCGATGACATTGTAATTCTGTCAGAGACAGCAAAGGACTTGGAACAGCTGTAGAACGGAATGGACAGTGTCTTGAAAGGAGGATATATGATGAACATCAACGAAAGGAAAACGAGGATAATGGAATGTAGTCGAATTAAGTCGGGCGATGCTGAGGGAATTAGATTAGGAAATGAGACGCATAAAGTAGTAAAGGAGTTTTGCTATTTGGGGAGCAAAATAACTGATGATGGTCGAAGTAGAGAGGATATAAAATGTAGACTGGCAATGGCAAGGAAAGCGTTTCTGAAGAAGAGAAATTTGTTAGCATCGAGTATTGATTTAAGTGTCAGGAAGTCGTTTCTGAAAGTATTTGTATGGAGTGTAGCCATGTATGGAAGTGAAACATGGACGATAAATAGTTTGGACAAGAAGAAAATAGAAGCTTTCGAAATGTGGTGCTACAGAAGAATGCTGAAGATTAGATGGGTAGATCACATAACTAACGAGGAAGTGTTGAATAGAATTGGGGAGAAGAGGAGTTTGTGGCACAACTTGACAAGAAGAAGGGACGGATTGGTAGGACATGTTCTGAGGCATCAAGGGATCACAAGTTTAGCATTGGAGGGTAGCGTGGAGGGTAAAATCGTAGAGGCAAACCAAGGGTTGAATACACTAAGCAGATTTAGAAGGATGTAGGTTGCAGAAATACTGCGAGACGAAGAAGCTTGCACAGGATAGAGTAGCATGGAGAGTTGCATCGAACGAGTCTCAGGACTGAAGAACACAACAACAACATATTGTGACGCTGTGGTTGTGAACTAAAACGTAAGTGTTTAGCTGAATACAGTGATTGATCATAGCAACCGCCAGTCTCTGGATACGTCTTACAACGAAAGCCGGATGTCAGGCTACAGGATGCGAGCTTCCGACGCGACCACTGCAGCGGTAAAAACGTGTCCAGGTGCCGAAGCTTCGCCTGTGGGTGTCACTGTGAGGGAGACGACCGACTTATCCCAGGCGAGGGCCGTAGAGTGGGGCGAATAACTGCTGTTTGTTCGCGAGGCGTCTCTATTGGCAGCACGCCAGCGAGCAGCCGTTTCCGAGAAGGCATTCCTCTGTTTGCTATTCCTCCAATATTGGCTTTCTCCCCACTGCTGACAGGCGAAGACTTAATTGGCAAACTGATGAAGCCATTCAGTAGCCGACAAATAACTGGTCTCCGGAAACAGTTGCTATGAGGTCCTGGTTGCGTAACGGAAATCGTGCTACGTAGATTTTTGCATGACTTTCCGACATTTGGGAACACGTTATTTTATTTGTTCTGCGTCCTTTAAATACAAGTTTCAAACAGTTCTATTCTTGCAAACTTTTAATATTCAACACAATTCAGGAGCCGCATCACCAAACTGTTTAGCCGGCCGGGGTGGCCGAGCGGTTCTAGGCACTACAGTCCGAAACCACGTGACCGCTACGGTCGCAGGTTCGAATCCTGCCTCGGGCATGGATGTGTGTGATGTCCTTAGGTTAGGTTCAAGTAGTTCTAAGTTCTAGGGGACTGATGACCTCAGAAGTTAAGTCCCCCAGAGCCATTTGAACCATTTGAACCAAACTGTATAACTGAAATGGGCAGAATATTATTATAATAACGTCGGCCCTTGCGGGGAACGTGAGTTGTGTGCCTGTTACATTTTATTATGCACAAATTCTCTGTAGGCTCTGCAGTCTAACATTTAGAGCTGAGTCCCGTCATTCTGTAGCTGTAAGGCATGTTCTCTTCAGACACAGAGTTATCACTGAATATTGCTGGTCGAACTGACAATCAGACTTCCGTTCAGGTACTTTGTTGTTGTTGTTGTTGTGGTCTTCAGTCCTGAGACTGGTTTGATGCAGCTCTCCACCCTACTCTCTCCTGTGCAAGCTTCTTCATCTCACAGTACCTACTGCAACCTGCATCATCCTGAATCTGCTTAGTGTATTCACCTCTTGGTCTGCCTCTACGATTTTTACCATCCACGCTGCCCTCCGATACTAAATTTTAGATTCCTTGATGCCTCAGAACATGTCCAACCAACCGATCCTTTCTTCTTGTCAAGCTGTGCCACAAACTCCTCTTCTCCCCAATCTTACTCAGGACCTCCTCATTAGTTATGTGATCTACCCATCTAATCTTCAGCATTCTTCTGTAGCACCACATTTCGAAAGCTTCTATTCTCTTCTTGTCCAAAATAGGTATCGTCCATGTTTCACTACCTAACATGGCTACACTCCATACGTATACTTTCAGAAACGACTTCCTGACACTTAAATCTATACCCGATGTTAACAAATTTCTCTTTTTTGGAAACGCTTTCCTTGCCATTGACAGTCTACGTTTTATATCCTCTCTACTTCGACCATCGTCAGTTATTTTGCTCCCCAAATAGCAGAACTCCTTTACTGCTTTATGTTTCTCATTTCCTAATCTAATTCCCTCGGAATCGCCCGATTAAATTCGACTACATTCCATTATCCTCGTTTTGCTTTTGTTGATGTTCATCTTATACCCTCCTTTTAAGACACTGTCCATTCCGTTCAACTGCTCTTCCAAGCCCTTTGCTGTCTCTGACAGAATTACAATGTCATCGGCGAACCTTAAAGTTTTTATTTCTTCTCCATGGATTTTAATACCTACTCCGAATTTTTCTTTTGTTTCCTTTACTGCTTGCTCAATATACAGATTGAATAGCATCGGAGGGAGGCTACAACCCTGTCTTACTCCCTTCCCAACCACTGCTTCCCTTTCATGTCCCTCGACTCTTATAACTGCCTTCTGGTTTCTGTACAAATTGTAAATAGCATTTCGCTCCCTGTATTTTACCCCTGCCGCCTTCAGAATTTCAAAGAGAATATTCCAGTCAACATTGTCAAAAGCTTTCTCTATGTCAACAAATGCTGGAAACGTGGGTTTTCCTTTTCTTAATCTAGCTTCTAAAATAAGTCATAGGGTCAGTATTGCCTCACGTGTCCCCATATTTCTACGGAATCCAAACTGATCTTCCCCAAGGTCGGCTTCTACCAGTTTTTCCATTCGTCTGTAATGAATTCGCGTTAGTATTTTGCAGCGTTGACTTATTATACTGATAGTTCGGTAATTTTCATATCTGTCAACGCCGGCTTTCTTTGGGATTGGAATTATTATATTCTTCTTGAAGTCTGAGGGTATTTCGCCTGTCTCATACCTTTTGCTCACCAGATGGTAGAGTTTTGTCAAGATTGGCCCTCCCAAGGCTGTCAGTAGTTCTAATGGAATGTTGTCTACTCCCGGGGCCTTTTTTCGACTCAGGTCTTTCAGTGCTCTGTCAAACTCTTCACGCAGTATCATATATCCCATTTCATCTTCATCTACATCCTCTTCCATTTATATAATATTGTCCTCAAGTACAGCGCCCTTGTATAGACCCTCTATATACTCGTTCCACCTTTCTGCTTTTCCTTCTTTGCTTAGAACTGGGTTTCCATCTGAGCTTTTGATATTCAAACAAGTCGTTCTCTTTTTCCCAAAGGTCTCTTTAATTTTCCTGTACGCAGTATCTATCTCACCTCCAGTGAGAGAAGCGTCTATATCCTTAGATTTGTCCTCAAGCCATGGCTGCTTAGCCAATTTGCACTTCCTGTCGATCTCATTTTTGAGACGTTTGTATTCCTTTTTGCCTGCTTCATTTACTGCATTTTTATATTTTCTCCTTTCGTCAATTAAATTCAATATTTCTTCTGTCACCCAAGTATTTCTATTAGCCCTAGTCTTTATACCTACTTGATTCTCTGCTGCCTTCACTACTTCATCCATCAAAGCTACCCATTCTTCTTCTACTGTATTTCTTTCCCCTATTCTTGTCAATTGTTCCCTTATGCTCTCCCTGAAACTCTGTGCTACCTCTGGTTTAGTCCGTTTATCCAGGTCCCATCTCCTTAAATTCCCACCTTTTTGCAGTTTCTTCAGTTTTAATCTACAGTTCATAACCAATAGATTGTGGTCAGGGTCCACATCTGCCCCTGGTTCCCAAATCTCTGTCTTACCATTATATAATCTGTATGATGCCTTTTAGTATCTCCAGGGTTCTTCCATGTATACAACCTTCTTTGGTGATTCTTGAACCAAGTGTTAGCTATGATTAAGTTATGCTCTGCGCAAAATTCTACCAGGCGGCTTCCTCTTTCATTTCTTACCCCCAATCCATACTTACCTACTACGTTTCCTTCTCTCTCTTTTCCTACTACCGAATTCCACTCACCCATGACTATTAAATTTTCGTCTCCCTTCACTATCTGAATAATTTCTTTTATTTCATCATACATTTCTTCAATTTCTTCGTCATCTGCAGCGCTAGTTGGCATATAAATTTGTTCTACTGTCGTAGGCGTGGGCTTCGTGTCCATCGTGGCCACAACAATGTGTTCGCTGTGCTGTTTGTAGTAGCTTACCCGCATTTCTATTGTTTTATTCATTATCAAACCTACTCCTGCATTACCCCTATTTGATTTTGTATTTATAACCCTGTATTCACCTGACCAAAAGTCTTGTTCCTCCTGCCACCGAACTTCACTAATTCCCACTATAACCAACTTTAACCTATCCATTTCCCTTTTTAAATTTTCTAACCTACCTGCCCGACTAAGGGATCTGACATTCCACGCTCCGATCCATAGAACGCCAGTTTTCTTTCTTCTGATAACGACGTCCTCCTGAGTAGTCCCCGCCCAGAGATCCGAATGGGGGACTATTATACCTGCGGAATATTTTACCCAAGGGGACGCCATCATCATTTAATCATTTATCCATACAGTAAAGCTGCATGCCCTCGGGAAATATTACGGCCGTAGTTCCCCCTTGGTTTCAGCCGTTCGCAGTACCAGCACAGCAAGGCCGTTTTGGTTAGTGTTACAAGGCCAGATCAGTCAATCATCCAGACTGTTGCCCCTGCATATTCTGAAAAGGCTGCTGCCCCTCTTCAGGAACCACCCGTTTGTCTGGCCTCTCAACAGATACCCCTCCGTTGTGGTTGCACCTACGGTACGGTTATCTGTATCGCTGAGGCACGCAAGCCTCCCCACCAACGGCAAGGTCTATGGTTCATGGGGGGTCAGGTACTTTAGGTAAGCATTATTAGCGATGCGCAGCCTTTTCTCCACATACACAGCACTGGAGGTGCTACCATCTATTTGGAAAATTTGAATAAATCAAAACAGATGACTCAGTTTATGACTGCACTTCCTGCTTCACACATTACCCACACATTGACCATTTCTCAAATGAGTTTAAATTTTCTTAGATATTACAAAATTTTTAACTTTCAGAAAATCTGTAATTGACAATTGAAAACTCTGTGAAGCTAATGTATATTAAAGAAAACAGTTCTTTAGTTTGTTATTAACCGCAGCATAAGAATTCCACAGAAACTGATAGTAACACTAATGATATAATACATTTTTACCACAGAGAGGAAGATACGGCACCAGCTACAAAAATGAAACCATCTACATTCAAATAACACGAAAAGAGCCAAACTTAGGTCACCTTGTAAATCTCAGATGATGTCTTAATTTTCTTTTTCAGTTTGCATTAGAAGCACAAGTCGATGTTCGGTGCATACTATTGCTGCATAACATATCGCGCACCAAATTTCTGTTACTAAAAGCCCTTTTTGAAACTTCTGAGTTATGAGCCATGAGGGACCACATAAAGGTCATATTTTCAATTTTTCCTTACTTTGCCTTCTAGGATTGTTATGTATCATTTACGATTCTTTGCTATACTCATATCCTTTGGTTTGACGGAAGAGACTAATACAGAATGCTTAGTAACAGTAAGTTGTTACATTTTTTCGGTTATTTCAGACCACCAACATGCTCTGAAACGTATCCCATTTAAGTTAGCATCAACATTTGGAATCCTTCATGTCTATTCTAGATTTCCTTTAAAATCTCTTAAATTTTTTATTTGCAATTAGTACATTATAGGCTTAATTTCTCATACAAACTTGAGCCTGCTACAGAAAATGTGGCGAGATTTCTCTGTTTTTGTTAATTCACCGTTTATGATTTCAGTTGCTGAAATATCTCTCCCAAAATTGATTCTACCGCAGGGAATGTGGTGTTTTTTTTAATTATCAATTCACCGTTTGTGCCTTCTATGTTTTCAAATTTATCATTCAAATTTTTGCCTACTAATGAAATAATGTACCACACATATTACGAATGCAGAAGAACGTTTCCCTGTAACATGTATTGATTGACGAGTTCGCCTGTCAGTACTTTTGACGGCTCTGACTTCTTTTCCATCCTTCATAGTATGAGTCCTCTTTTCTGTCCTGAACATCGTTTCAAAGTTGAAAAGCATTGTTCTATTGTTATTCCTCTAAAGCCTATTACAACGACTGCTCTCGTCTGATTAGTAATAATGTAAAGACCGAGATAATTAATTATTTCTTTGCTACAAATAACTCTTCTTTCACTTTTACAGCCGATTATAATGTGAACTTAACATACTATGGAGTCGGCATGACACCATACATATGTAGTTAAGGCATGATCGCAATAATCAAGAGTTGGCTTTGTCTGACGGAGTCAGGAAGAAGTAAATTTTTTTGAGTGGGTGACCATATCTAGGTCTAAATAAAGATATCTTTTCGGTTCTGTTGTAGACAGTTCTGCCAGTAGCCGAAACATGAGCTACCCGTTCAGAGAACTTAATAAAAGTCTCAAAAGCTACTGCATGGAGCCGTACAGACACTTATAATGTACAAATGTTACAGAAGAGACTACATGCCAATCACTGAGACTTTAATGTCTCTAGAATGTCACTAGAGGTTGACCTATGTGAAGGCAAGCTCTTAATTTGAGTACGATGGCGCTTTGTCTTCAATGAAACAGACGAGAGCAATAAAATCGTGTGAAGTCATTGCACCATACTCCAAAGATGCGGATGTATACTACCGGTAATTAATTATGCTTTCACGTTTCTGTGTTGTGAGAGATAGCACTAATATTGTTCCTTTCCACGGAACTTGGTTAAATGTGCTTCCCACTACGGGGAAAGCTATGCCTAGTGAAAAGTGGACAGAGAAGAACAGCTGCCCTCAATTAAAATAATTTCTATGAACCGTTAGCTGCCGCCGCTTAAATATTCCCAGGCGAAGCCGCGAGACTTCCAGATGATGCCCCGAGGATAAATACTCCTACAAACAGCTAACGCTCCAGGTTCCTGGTAACTTGCGCGTAATGGAATACGCTAAACCATGGGAATGACTTCCCTCGTGTAATTAAATTACTCACCGGTACCGATCAGCCTTTGTAGATCATATCTCCAGTACGTCCGGTCTGACAGTTAATAGGAAAACTTTAGTGATTCGGGGGAGTTCTTATAACGTCCACCTCGAATGGAGGTTCACCTCTGCATTCTTATTAAACTAGAAAGATTTCGCATTAGAAGAAATAAGGTACTTTTGAAATAACTGTGGAAGCTCTAACACACGGTAGTTACTGTTCAACTGAGTGGCGAAGGACAGTGGAACAGCTATGGATGACATACATCAAATGTGAAGGACCTAATTCTCGTGTCTTATGCCTTAAAAATCATGTGTAAACGGCTTACTGACTATCTCACTTACAGTGCCTTTTTGATACGCTTACTCATAACTGTAAACTGCAACTATGAATAATAGTTTCCAAACTACAAAATGAGTATTTCCACTCCTCTTTCAAATAATGTCACCCTATTGTTTCGGTGGGAGCATCGAAAATCATTTGAAAATTTAATTCATATCTACACATCTGTAAGCAACTATAAATAAACATTGAAATTCATAGGCTACAGATAGAATATTAATTAATATTGTCGTGCAATAAATTTTCGCAGTACAGATCTTGTTTGGTTTCTCGCTTATTTATGTATTCTGTTCGTCTGCGGCTCTTATAGCTATGTCTCTGTGCCTTAACATTTTCACTCAATGAGTGTCGGCAATTGATATTGGAGTAATTGGTTCTAGAACAATTCCCCTTCCCGAATATCATCTTACAATTAGCTATAATGGTGAATGGAAATCAGACTTGGACCAAAAATTAAAAAAAGAAGTCCACACATTTATATAATTGTTTTTGAATCTGCAATACCTCTAATGCATCAAGCAGAGTAATTATACATCAGTAAATTTATATCTTTAGAGTATAAACTTGTACATTATACCTTGTTCCTAACCTTATTTGTCTTGGCACGTGACCAAATCTAGTAAAGAAATTTGTCTAAATGTAAGCAATGATACACATCATCAAGTACTGAGGTAATGGCAATCTTGTTAGCGGCAAAATGTAATTAGAAAATTATGTCTCTTGTTTGTATCGAGACGAAGTGTCGCCATGAACTTTCCTCATCTTTATTGGTGCTCTTGTGGTAATTCTGCCTAAAAAGATGTAATGTTTGCAACTGCAGCATTACTTCAAGTCCCAAATTCGTTTCATTTATATGTTTTTAGTATTGTCTGGCTTTACGTTATGTTCCGATTCTGTTATTCAGCAATTTCCATCATGCAAGTATCGGGTAGATTCGTGAATAAGACAATCATCTGCTCGTCTCTCCACGTAACAAGGAGCTATACACTAAGGTCAGAAAAATCATGGGATAGCGATCTGCACATATAGTGATGGTGGTAATACCGAGGTATAAAAGGGTGGTGCATTGTGTGGAGCTGTCACGTAAACTCACGTGATTCGTGTGAAAAGTTTTCCGACGTGATTATGGCTACAATACAGGAATTAGCAGGCAACGCAGTGGCCGAGTGCCTTCACTTAACGATGAGAGCAGTGACGTTTGCTTAGAGTCGTCAGTACTAACACACAAGCAACACTGCGAGCTATCAATGTGAGACGTGCGACGAATGTATCCGTTAGGATAAACTAAACTAAACTCCACTCGAAGTCCCAACGGTACCTCCCGGCAGCCGTGTCATCTTGAGCCAGCAGGCGGATATGAAGGGGCATGTGGTCAGCTCATAGCTCTCCCGGTCTCATGTCGGTTTACGAGACCGGAGCCGCTACTTCTCAATCAAGTAGTTCCTCAGTGGACACTGGTGCGAAATGTTGCGTTAATGGGCTGAGGCAGTAGAATGCCGACGTGAGTGCCTTCGCTAACAGCACGACTTCGCCCTCAGAATATCTCCTGGGCACGTGATCACATCGATTGGATGCTAAACGACTGGAAAACGGTAGCCTGGTCAGAGGAGTCCCAATTTCAGTTGGTAAATGCAGATAGTAGCGTTCGAGTGTAGCGCAGAACCCAGGAAGCCATGGACCAAAGTTGTCAAGACGGCACTATGCAAACTAGTCGTGGCTCCATAGTGGTGTGGGCAGTGTCTGCATGGAATGAGTAGATCCGCCGGTTAGCGAATGATCTGGCCACCTAACTCACCCTACACGAATCCCATCGAACATTTACGTAAGACAATACAGGAGTCAAATCGTGCACAGGGTCCTGCACCGGCAACACTTTCACACTTATGAACAGCTATAGAGGCAGCATGGCTCAGTATTTCTGCAGTCGACTTCCAACGACTTGTTGAGTCCATGCCACCTCGAGCTGCTGCACTACGCAGGGCAGGAAGAGGTCCGACACGATATTAGGAGGCATTCCACGACTTTTATCACCTCAGTGTATATTGGTTTCTCATTAACATACTTTTTTGTTGTCATACAAAATGTCAAATAAATATATCTCAGACCACTGTATTGGACAGATCTATTTGTTCAGTGTGATACAAGTGAATTCAGTTACATTTGTGTACCTGATCGGCTTTGTTCTGGTACCGTGTACGATTCTACTGATTGATGTAGTTTTGTCCAATTTCAGATACAGTCCGCAGCACTACAATGGATCGAGAATTTAACCTGTCAGTACATATGTTTGCCACTGTTTTCTTACGTTGTTCTAAATCTAGAAAAGTTTCTTCAATGAGACCATGTCCAGCCACGTCTTTTCAGTCGTCAGATAAATCGCTCCGTTTCCACACTTTTGCAACTGCACTGTTTTCCACGTCCCCCCTATGCATTTTATATTCCTCCACTACTAGTGCTGTCACCCGCAGTCTGTGAGTTGTTATTGCTGGTAGAAGTCGAACTTAAGCGGTGGTCCCATTAATGTGAGTGTACTGAGTATAGCACTCCCTTCGGGGACCTCCGATATTACCTGTACATCTATCGACTTTGCAGCGTTATGTGGAGGTATTGACTTCTGCCTGACAGGAAGTGTTGTTTCATTCATACTCCGACGTTGTAAAACGGTATTGCATGAACACCTCACTTCTTTATTGGTGGTTTTGTAGAAAATGTAGCTGAGACGATATAAGGCTTCTAACGGCTGCGTTAGTTCATTCTGTAAATTCGGTTCGTATACGTCAGCTAAGTTTTCAGTGCCGCCTTGCTTAATGTTCTGCAACGATTCTCTTCTTCCGTAACTTCGACGTGTCAACCATGCTCTCTCTCAACATGTAATGTGCAGCTATGCGCAGGTTTCTGCTTTACCTACGTTTGTGTTACAACACTAAACCTCAAAAACATTTCTCTCAGACATTACTAATGTAATGATCAATTTTCCAGTATGAAAATCCCTTAGTCTTAGCTGCTTACTGTATTCAAAGAACTGTAGTCCCCCTCCCCTTTCCATATTTCGACTACGAAACTGGCGATTCGTTCATGCCTCAAGATGTGTAATATCACCCGATCTCTTTTCTTAGTCCAGTTGTACCATATATCCTATCTCTCCGCAATTACATTCAGTAGATTGTCACATACGCAACAAACTTTTTCTGTAGTGCCACTTCTAAGGCTTCCATCCTCTTCTCGTTTGAACTCTTCATTGTTCACGCATCACTTTGCTTATAAGGCCAAATTCCAGTCACATACCCTCTGCATTTGTTTTCGTTTTGACAAAAGATTTCCCTACCTCTGCCAGGGCGAATTTTATATCCTCTGTACTTCATCCATCATCAATTTTTAGCTGCCCAAAAACGAAAACTTCTGTGCTATTTTTAGTGGTTCATTTAATAATCTAATAACTTCAGCATATCCTCTGTAATTCGACTACATTCAATTTTCTTTTTCATGTCGTCTTCAGTGCGACTGGCATAATAAACTTCTCCTGGATAGCTCTCCTTCTGCATCCTTCTAATTAACACAAATAGTAAATGGTTGAATAGGTTATCAATTACTGTAGTTCACAGTATTATGTTTTAGTTGGTTGTTTGATTTGGGGGAGGGTACCAAAAAGGCGAGGTCTTCGGTCCTGTCGGATTAGGGAAGAATGCGGAAGGAAGTCCGCCGTGGCTTTCTAAGGAAACAGCCCGCCATTTGCCTGAAGCGATTTAGGGAAATCACGTGTGTTTAGAAATTCTCCATTTACTGAATTAAGTTGCTAAATACACTCACACACACACACACGCACACAAATACAGGGCTTCTGTTTGCGTCTGCTCAGCTCAATAACAACTAGGAGAAGACGAAACACTTCTGCCTTTATAATTACCATTAATTTTAAGGCCGCTGAAATTTGGACGGCAGCAGAGACAAAACTGCTGAAGTGAGCGCCCAATCAACACTTGAAGTTACTTGGTGAAAAAATAATATGAAAGTGTTACGTAAAACCACAGAACTTAACAGCAGGAGTTATGTCGCAGTGAGGAAGGTTTGATGCGATACGCTTTATATTATTTATTTAGATTGATGTTGATTTTACAACACCTTTCGCTATTATTATCCCTTTCCGTCTGTCGTCGTCAATCGTGAAACGCGATGCAGTTGCAAAAATTATTTAGTTAAGGAAAGCAAAACACGGTTTCAAGACGTATCTCCCATCTTCAGGTGCATATTAAAATGTGAATCCAGATATTTTAACTTGGGTTATGCATCCATTGTAGATTCATATTTTAATATGCACTTGAGCGTCCGTCACATGTGTTGAAATCGGACTGTGCTTTCCTGTTTAGAAATAAATAAATTTTACAACTGTAGCGGATTTTATCACTCACTATCCATTGCTTTGAACAGAATTATGCTACCAGCAGCCTTCAAAGATTTTATTTGTTCTCCCAGAGTCTTAATTCCCTTTTCAAATTTTTCGTGGTTTCCTTAATCCTACTTGATGTCCAAACTGAGTGTATCTGCCTTACTCCCTTCTCAACTACTGCTCCTCTTTCATGCCTTTCGACCCTCATATCTGCACTTTGGTTTCTGTAGAGGTTCTAAGTATCCTCTCTCTCCTTTATTATATCCGTGCTGCCTTTGGAGTTCTAAAGCTGATGAAAAGATTGAACTGACAGATGGTATTAAATCAGATACCTTTAGTTTCAGGGTTTTTTGTTTTTAATTAAAAATAAGGAACCTTCGCAAATTAATTGGATTTAATATTAACAGTCAAATTAAAGTGTTGACTTTTCTCACTTTTAATCGAAAACTAGAAACTATGGGTAAGCTTCTACCGACATGAGCATTTTGTGTCACACTTTTAAATAGGGAAGTAGAAATAAACATCCTTTCCAGTAGAGCACACTTGGTCTCCAGTACTGCTCAGTCCATCAACAAGCCTCGAAGGATCATTTCAGAGTGAGACTGTGTCCCAAGTCCAGGATGTAGAGACCCCCACCCCTCCCGTGCACGAAGATTTGGAAGATGATAAGATGATAGGCAGTGAGCATTGTACTTTAAGAAAGGTTGAAAGCCGTTCATTGGGGAATGATAGGTGAGGGAGAAAAGCGTTAGGCGTTCTGTGGTATTATAAGATGAGATGAGGGGAGGTATAATAGTGATTGTAAAAATCCTGATGTGAATCAAGCCCTTCATAGTCTACAGGAATTACATGTTCCAGCCTTTAAATCCCTATGTGAGAACATCGCTGGGCTTAAAGATCTTTACTAAGAGAATTGTACGTGGCTTCCGTAGGAACAAAGAACCTATCACCTTTCTGTATAACCGGCAGAGAGGCTGACGTGGTTGCCAGGGTGCCCCAGAAGATGAGATTGTTTGATGTACAGCAGGGCGAGAGAAGAGAGCAGGGGAAGCAGCCCCATCTCCCCCAGCTGTCAGCCGGCGGTGCTTCCAGCTCCCGACGTGGGAAACCGTGGGAGAAGAAGAGCTGCGGGGTTGCCGCCCGGCAGGCGCCGCCAGGCAGGCCGACAGCAGCAACTGGCGTTCTCTCGAACTAGCTGCCCGTCTACACCCGTCAAACGTATCCCGTTACTTCTGAAATCTAATTTCGCTGGCTCTACTCTTCGCCCAAAGAAAGATCTTCAATCTATTTAGCGAATGTATCACAACTGTTAGAGGAACAGTTTCTAAGATACCTCAACCAGTCACAAAATTTTTTGAATACTTAAACTATTCAATCAGCAAGTTGTTTCAAGGCTGGACCTTATCACCAGGTTACAGTCACAGTAAGGAAATACAGAACACAAGTGCACATAAGTATAGTTGTTTTACGCAGTTGTGGTAAATGTTTTTGTACTGCCACTGCAGCCTGAAGATGAGGTCTAGCCTCGAAACATATTCCTAACTACATCGTTTAAAACATCAATATATTTTGTGACTCGTAGAGGTATTTGAATAACCTTTTTATATTTTTAAATAGTCACAGCGATTAACCGTAAACTCGAATTCAAAGAAACATTTGAAACTCTATTTATTTTAAGATAAATTTTAAGAACTTCCCTATTTCAGCGAGCCATAAATAGTTACCTCCATTCATCTATTAGTGTGCTGCAGTATTTAATATAAGCAAATGGCCGTAGGAAGTTAGTGACGAAATCGTCTTGCAAGCACAGTTTACTTGTTATAAAATTCCAGAATGGAATTCCTCACTTCCTGAAGTGCTAATTACTGAGAACGCAATATGGAAATAATTTTTTTTATTCAAATCCATACTGAGGCAAGAAGGTAATAAATTTGAAAACTGTCTATTTTGAAAAGTTTATAGGATTCCTCATATTCCCAGCAGTTACATCAATATTCGTCCATAAGCAATTTGCCTTTTACTTGCTGTGGTGTTGAAACTCGAGACACATTTCGACCCTTGTGTGAAAAGAATCTTCGGTGGGCATTAGGTAAAACATTTGACAAAAAGACCTTATTTCCTGTGTCAAGAGATGGTGTAAAAGTCAACCCCAGAATTTTACCAAAGTGCATATACATCTTGAAAAGAACGTTGGGCCAGATGCGTCACAGCTGATGGAGGCTACATTGAGTAGGCTCAATGTATAGCTAAATGTTCCAAGTAAGTTCACGAAAATTTTCATTTTCCTCCTGCAAAAAATAAAAAAATAGTGACGATTGTGCAAAACTTTTTGAACGCCCTTTGTAGTAAGACGTAAATGCCCAGAGAAGTTTCCTGTTTTTTTCTCCATGTGGACAAAAGTCGATAGTCGCACTACAGAGTATTTGTACATATTCTTGACGACGCAATTCCTGTTTTCTCAGAATTAGTTCAGCGCACAGTATATTTCTCAGGTGTATTATTTACAATCTGCCTCCCAGTTATCAGATACGCCACAGAGAGTGTTATTATTTCGAATAAGGAATCTAAAACGCTAAAATCTTCAGGATGTGTAAAACTAACTAAAACACTCTTCCACAATAACAGCGAAAGGAGTCATGTTTTGTTATAAAGACGAGTGAAAGAAGCATTTAGTCTTTTTTTGCTTTTAGTTTGGGATAATTTTCCAGTACGTTCTTCCATGTAGTCGTAGTACAGCTACATTTAAAATTTACATCAGAAGAAGGCGTTGAAGATCGCAACACAGCTGCCCGATTCAACTATCACACGAATGACGAAATGGCACATAGTGAGATAAGCGACTACAGAACAGAAAATCAACTAAAACTACGAAACAGTGGAGTGGCGGATTAATTGGATTAAGCTGCTGTGAGACTGTATAGATGTTACCCAAGAGAATCGCTCTCTTCGTGGCGGTAGTTAATTGTAACACTCTGGAGCAAGAAAGGTTGCTAGCAACTTCTCGTTGATGTTTTTTATGTATTGGAAAGTAACTTTGCGCTCGACACTATTTTATATTAGTAAATTGCTTTAAAATCATTTGCCCTATTGTGTGTTTTGGTGTCTTTGATGGACAAGATTAGTTACTGACTTTTCGAATACTTTTGGCTATTATATTCCATTTAGTTTTTATTTTAAAGGGCAACACGCAATTTTATGAAAATATTGACAATGTAGTTTGCCCACTATGTGAGTTACATGGACGGAAGCCTTTGTGTTTATGAGCTGTTATGCCGGTAAGTTGGCTTTAATATTTCCCTTTGTAGTCCAAAGATTTAATAAATGGGGGTAATGCCAACTTCAAAGAAAATTTTGTATTTTTCATTGTAGGCCAGTTTAAATATATCTTAAACAAGGCGAAACGCGTTATTGGCAAAATATGAAATGATAAAGCCGATTTGGTAGCCAAGACTGTTTATCTTTTCAATACATTGTCCCGCTGAGTACTCCCCAATATCCTGAGATAATTTCTCCTGTCAGTGGACCAGTAACGGCGCGCTTGATGTCAGAGAGTCCGAAAACCGTAAATCTACAGTACTGTCGCTATGAAATCCATTTATCTGCACAATTTTCACAAGCTGCTCCGTTTACAATAATTGCTCGAAATGGTGTCCCCCAGCGTCGGTCCAGGTTGTACCCATTCCAGTATCCTCGGTGTCGGTTCAAATGGTTCAAATGGCTCTGAGCACTATGCGACTTAACGTCTGAGGTCATCAGTCGCCTAGAACTTAGAACTAATTAAACCTAACCAACCTAAGGACATCACACACATCCATGCCCGGGGTAGGATTCGAACGTGCGACCGTAGCGGTCGCTCGGCTCCAGACTGTAGCGCCTAGAACCGCACGGCCTCTCCGGCCGGCCCTCGGTGTCGTCTGAACAGTGTCGGAGACTGCGAGAATTCTTGCCATCAGTTTCACATGGCCCCACAAGGAGAAATTAAGAGAGATTAGGTCAACTTGAGACACGTAACACAACCTCCTCCGCCTATTTGCTTATCGTGATATTTCTGATCCACGTGTTCACGAACCCTTAGTCCACAGGGAGGTGAATCTTCATCATGCTGGAACCACATCTGTGGACCGATAACAGGTAGACTATATTCCAGGAACCTGGGCAGCACCTTTCTGAAAAACACCGTGTACACAGGCAAATTTCAGGGTGGAGGAATAAAAAATGATCCTGATGGGTGACCACTGACTATGCCTGCCAAAAAATAGGCCGATCATCTCTGTTGATGGCACTGTACAATTTTGTGTGGCGATCCTCATCGGCCAAAACATGACTATTGCGACCATTTAGTACTCTGTCTCTGCTGAAGCAGACTTAATCTGTATCAAGTACATACGCTGAAATGTTAGGATTTACTCTGAGGAGCTTCAAGTACCCTTGGCTGAACACTACTCGAGGCCCGAAGTCAGCAGGAATCTAAACATGCACTTTCTGTGGATGGCAGGGGTGTAGCTGCATTTCCCGTTGTACTCGTCTCACAGAACATTGTCAAACATTCATTTCACGTCGAACTGATGAATGCCGATTGCATGCACCTCTTCCACTCGCGCGAGTAGAGCATCTCCTAAGTCCTTAGGGTTCCTCGCCATCCTCGAGCGACTTCCATGTTTCACTTAATCTTGGAAACAGTCTTGGAAAAATGGTATGAGCCAATGGGATCTAAGTGGATATTTGATTCTGTACAGTCTTTCCCTATCTCTGCTGCTTTGCCGGCCGCTGTGGCCGAGCGGTTCTAGGCGCTTCAGTCTGGAACCGCGCTGCGGCTACATTCGCTGGTTCGAATCCTGCCTTGGGCATGGCTGTGTGTGGTGTCCTTAGGTTAGTTAGGTTTAAGTAGTTCTAAGTCTAGGTGACAACCTCAGATGTTAAGTCCCATAATGCTCAGTCATTTGAACCATTTCTCTGCTGCTTCCGTTTGCTTGTACACGTACGAAAATCATGCCGCCAAGATGATCAACGTTAGTAGTTCGAATTGTATACGCAGACTACAGGCTACTACAGTACAGACATTGGACACCAGGACTGCTTATTTTAGTACACAGTACGCCATTGCATTGGGTTAGTTGAGTTATTATTCTCAGGTCTACACCTGGGCCTAATCGGGATTGCGTACCCTATAGTATTAGCACCAACGAAACCGTTGGCCAGCATCAGAGGTATCTGAACGATTTGCGCTTGTAACTTTCGACCCGATCGTTTCCGGACTAGGATACCTTATCGCAGAATGATACATTTTACACATATTCATGGTGTCTGAAACTGTGTAACATACTGTATAACAAATAGCAATAAAAGCAAATGCTTTTTTTCATTGGGAGAATTTTATAGAAACATAATTCACCCACGAAAGAGATAGCTTAAAAAATTATTCGACCAGTACTTGAGTATCTTTCATCAGTCTGTGGCTCTTGCCACGCAAGATTAATAGCAGATGTAGATAAGTTATGGTGAAAAGCGATACGTCTACTCGAAACGGGAGCGCTACGAAGAGAGGCATTGTGCATTACGAGGAGGTTAAGTGCGGAATTTCGAAAACCTACGTTGTAGGAAGAGTTTGACAATATATTACCTCTTCCCTCATACGTCACGCAAGGTCACCATGACCAAGAAATGAGAAGAATTAGAACTGATGCGAAAATTTACCGATAACCGTTCTTCTCACGTGTCTATAGACCAAGTAGAGGGTGGGGATTAGATAGTGGTACCAGAAGAACTCACCGACGCACACCGTAAGGTGTGTTGCGGTGTGTAGATGCCGAAGTGGATGTAGGTACCGTATTGGAAGCTTATAGCATACTTTACGGAAATGCGTGTCACCAGAAAAACACTTCTTTCGTTACTTACTCATCGCCTTTGGTGGAAGTTTTAAATGAAATTTGGTGGAACGCCTGTTTACATAACACTAGTTTGTTATAGGAAAGGAAATTCGTTCACAATATGTTCTCAAAACAGTTACTTTTCTAGAGGAGCCATTGCCAGTTTCTCCGAACGATACTGATTAATTCTTTATGTCACCGGAACTGCAATAAGTAATATTTATGACCATACAGTGGATTCTCCAGTCTCTTCTGTTCTCTTTAATGGTGAAATACAGTTTTTAAATTTTTTATAAAGATAATAACAATGTTGTGCCTGGATTTTCGTATGGTGCTGTAGAGAGCTAGATTAGTTTGTGTCTGTAGCGAGCACAAGTTGGGTGTTATGGAGCTAGAGAAATCCAATTTCGTCGGTATCAGCTTGGCGCAGTTCCATCGCAGTGTCGAGCAAACAAAGACTATACATCACCACACTACACACTTTTCTAGTTACGTGTAAAAATGGTGATAAAGGTAACAGCGATGCTATCGAAACCTATGAGTATCAATGAACGAAACTTGTTTCTCGATGTCAGATTCAGAAAGGGGATAAAACATAAGAGTCCTACTCAGAGTATCGCCTGAAGTAGATGATGGATCCGTACAACATAAATGATTTTCGGTTTAGCACGCTTGCCTTTTCAAAGTTATGCGTACGATTCTCACTTTTTATAGCGATAAAGAGTAGCGTAGGGACTCCCCCGAATCTCGTCACTAGTAAGTTCACTTAATGCTTTGTCCTCTCATTTTGTCCGTGGTCTCTTCACGGAGCGACTCTTCAGTTTCACCCTACTACCGCTGCATATTTGGCAAACTTTGTCGGTGGTAGATTCGCAGGAGACTCTCCTTTCGCACAAACATCATAAAATTTGTATAATGGCGCAATCAGGTTTTAGACAGGTAATTTAAAACTAGATGGGCTAGCTCATATCTGATCTTACTCTCGGCGTTTTATAGTGCAGCATACCGTCTCCACACTGTGGTAACAGTATCAAAGTTGCTACAACCAGGCAACTCTTAAAACATTATACGCTGAAATATAACTTGCGTGATCATATATGGCTCCACTGTACTTCTAAAACTCTTATGAGTCTGTCTCAACTAATTTAGACAAATAGTCATATGACGTGACAGGATGGTTTACGTTCTAGTGGAAATTCAACATCGCGACAGCTGCACTGAGCTTTCGTAGACGAACGCGAAGCGTGCGTCTCATATTTATTGTAAAATTATTATCAACCAAATAGAGTAAACGAATGTGTTTCTATGACAGTAAACACAATGGTCTTCAGCAGTAGACAACAGCCAACTCGTAAAAATACTCATATAGCTGTTGTTAAAAATTATTCCTTGAAGCAATTCAACAGACACTTGCCTCAGAAGATTACAATGTATATCTTGTCCATTATAATTATCCGGGCTGTTATGCCGTGGTCGGTTGATGAATTCTGAGGTGATTCCCAACGTTTCGTTTCCGACTGCGGGAGACATCTTCAAGGGGGTCCGTAGCTTGATGGAAGGTTCTACACACACACTGGCTCAGTCAGTAGCGAGCCAGTGTGTGTGTTGGACCTTCCATCAAGCTACGGACCCCCTTGAAGATGTCTCCCGCAGTCGGAGACGAAACGTTGGGAATCACCTCAGAATTCATCAACCGACCACGGCATAACAGCCTGGATAATTATAATGGACATGATATTTCCGGCCGTGAAAGTTTACATTTTAGTATAATGTACATCTTCTTCTTCCTCTTTTTTTGTGTGTTTGTCCCGCATCGGCGCAGGGTCAGCATGATTGTGAATGGATCTGGCACTGTTAATTGCGGAGTGGCCGGCTGGGTGCCTGTCGCGGATCGGTTACCCCCTTGGCCGGAATACAGTATGTGCACCCCATCCATCTGCGTGTAATGTTATTCACGTGAAAGTCAGTGAAAGTTTTCTGCCTATTTGAGAATCGTGTAACTGAAGTAGGACTTGTGAAACAGCTTAAAAACAATATCCACGCTGCTCGGCACAGCGATCCTCGTCGTTTATCAACTGCAACAACATTCTTATTCGGTACGTCACGTGACCCTCGGAATGCCTTCAGGCATACTATGGAGGTATTTTCTCACGAAAGCTTTTCTAACATTTCTGTGACGCTGGGAACGACTTCATAACTGACGTCACTAACGCAATGTAATGTAGCCCTTCTCGATCCGAAGGCAGCGAATGTAAATCCTTGGAGGCGAGAGACAGCTGTTGGGTGCTACCTTTGCGTCTCTTTTGAATGAAGTGTTACAGGGTAGAGTAGCGTCGACCTCGTTCAAAGTGTGAAAAATTGTTTTAATGCCGAAGCGCCCTGGACCGGCTTTCCCAGATAGATTTCGCCCAATTACTTCGTTAAACTTTGGTCATAGGACTGCGGCGAGGGCAGCTAATAGTAGGATGTCGGCTCTGATGGATGTGATACTTACCGGCCGGAGTAGCTGAGCGGTTCTAGGCGCTTCAGTCTGGAACAGCGCGACCGCTACGGTCATAGGTTCGAATCCTGCCTCGGGCATGGATGTGTGTGATGTCCTTAGGTTAGTTAGGATTAAGTAGGTCTAAGTTCTAGGGGACTGATGACCTCAGAAGTTAAGTCCCATAGTGCTCAGAGCCATTTTGTGATACTTGCCAAACATCAAAGCTGCGTACCTGGTCGTACCATTGTTACTCCTATAGTCTAGGGTCGTGATGTGGTTTCGGTTGCTGAAGTAACGTCCATCCCTTGTGCCCTTGCCTTCCTAGACTTCGGTAAGACATATTTGAGCGTGTTAATCACGACTTCTTGCTTCGGATTCTGGAGGCAGTTGGTTTTACTGCTGACACACAGCGAGTTCTCTCAAATCTGTTTACAGGTATTTCAGCTTCGGTGGTTGTTCATGGCCAACCGACACCCCCGATAAATATCCGTCGGGGGGTGCCTCAAGGAATCCCGCTGTCAATGACTGATAGTGTTGTCTCCGGAGCCCCTACTTCGGATGCTAGCATCCCAGCTGGAAGGTTGGACGCTTTCCGGAGGGACTACAGCTGTTCGTGCATACGCGGATGACGTGATGATTCTACTCTGCAATTCTGTGGAGATACCTCGACTGAAGGCTGTAATCGACTATTATTGTCGGAGTTCAGGTGCACTACTTAATGACGGTAAATGCAGGTTTCTTACTTTGCGAGGTTTTGATGACGCAGTTTTTCCATGGGCTACAGTGGTGGATCGGTATACGTCTCTCGATATCATCATTGATCGTTGTCCACTCGAAATGGCGACTCTCAACTGGAAGTGTGTTACGGAAAAAATTCAGGGAGCGATACTAGAACATGAAAGAGGTTCTCTTACTCTGCTCTAGAAACTCCGAATAGTGGAAACATATGTTTGATGCAAAGCTTATTACGTGGCCCAAGTTTATCAGCTTCCCTCCATGATGGCGAAGAAACTACAGTAACTGTTTGGTCGTTTCTTATGGGAATGACACATCTTTGGCTTACGGTATGAGGTGGTTACAAAGCCTCGTTCCTTTAGGGGGTTGGGCCTGTCTGACATACGAAGGAAGATGCCGATGCTATATGTGCGACGTATTCACGTCTCGTTTATTTCTCGGCGTCCGTCCTGCTAGTCTTGAACCCCCTATTGATGTTGGTCGTATAAATAAGTTAAAACACATTCGTGACTTCAATCTTGGGTGAGCTATTTGGTGGCTAACATTTTATGGAGACGCGTCCTCACCATGAAATTCCTACAGAGTCGTTAGAAAGCAGTCCCTTGCTCGAACCTCGTTGAAAGAGGATCGCAGCAAAGAAACTGGGCGACAGTTTGGTGCAATATCGGTCTTCCGATATTGTCGACACGCGTAGCGTCCTCTTGGTATAAGGTAGTAAATAACTTAATTGCAACGAACGAGCGACTTTTCCGTATTGGGCTTAGCGACACGGATTTACGTAGTCTACAGGTACGATACGACATTGCTTTACTTGTGGAGGTCATATGGCAAATTGGTCTTGGGTTAGAACTCAATTGGTCTTTCTTCCTTGATCTTCTGAGTCATTATACACTACGGACATCATATTGCGACCGGATTATTCCATCTTTCCACAGACGAATACTCATACCGTTATGTGGATACTGGAACACTTCATTCATTATGTTGTACAAGGTAAGTGGGAAGATGATACGAACTTCAGGCAGTATATGATCACGGCCTACTGGACGTGCTTGCGGATGCCTCGATATCGAGACCTCTTGGCCAACTTGTTGAATTTTGTTTTCCGTCGGGAAGGTGTTGGTTGATATCATTTTTCTAGTGACAGGTGTTTTCCTTGTGATGTATGTTTCCATATGATTTGCTACAGTTTGTTCTCTTCCAGTTTCCTTGCTCGATTTGTTTAGTGTTTTCATTCAGTATCGCTTCAGTTCTATTGTAAAATGTGTATAGGTGAAGTATATGTACACATGAGCGTGTAGAATCCTTGAAATCATACTGAAAATATTCTTAGTTTGCTATTTAGAATATGATCTGATTCGTTGTCTTTCTGCTTTTAGATTCTATATGATATAAAATAAATAAAAATTAAAAAACTAAACAAATATAAAAACTATAAAAAATGTTTATACATACCATGAGAGCATGGTGGTGGTTTCTCGGCTATGTTATCAGTTTTTACCCTTTATCATTTTATTATTGTTTTGATATCATAATTAATTTGTTCTCCCGTCTGCAGCTTATATTACATGATGATCTGACTATGGTCTACTGAAGTTTCATGATAGTACCAAGTCACTCTGATAATTAAGAGAAAGATTGCTCAGTCGGATACAGCGTCTGCCATGTAAGCAGGAGATCCCTGGTTCGAGTCCCGGTTGGGGAAAAAAAATGGTAAGGCGACCGCTCGCGATAAGCGGGAAACCCGAGTTCCAGTTCCGGTCCGGAACAAATTTTGTTGTTGTCTTTTCAATCTACAGCTGATGGTGGCCCTTATTTGCAATTGCGAATAAATTTAATCTGTCTCATTACAGGTTTAATACGCACTACACAACCGTCCGAGATATCGTGGCTTGCTACAACAAAACACCCTTAAACGCGATGCTTAGGCAGATTCACTTCGGACTGCAGTGCCATGGAACATATGGCATTGTTTTCTCAGTGCATTTCTCCGACAAACACGCATACCATTTTGAGGCTCTAGGTAGCCGTTCACTCGTTAAAAATAGCTAGTGGAACTCGCCACTGTCCACTATCTACCCCCGCGGCGTGTGCATAATCACTCCTCCCTTCAGTCCACACTCTTCGACAGATACATCAGAAGGCAGCTCGCCACAACCTATTACTGCTCATCTCGGTCGACAGGCGTTGCGTCAGCATGGGGAAACTTGGGCAGTGTCCCGCAAGCGAGGCACACTCGCTGTTAATTTGGTTCCTCGGCGAACAGTGTAGCTTACTTCCTCCACTTCGGCAGCTACTTCCTTTCTACTCTACGGACACTTTGTATCCTCGCTCTCTCTCTCCCACTGCAGCTACCTCTGGCAGGCGTTGCTCAAGTTTTGTCGCAGCCAGAGAATCGCCTAGCTGCCGCTTGTGCTGCGCGCAGATCTCACTGGAATCAGTAGCCGCTGCGACTGCCCAGATTTCTCGACCTGTCTTTCCATATTGGACACTAAAGACTGTTCCATAATTAAATGGCTAAAGTTACACTAAATGATTCTCTTCACATATTTAATAAGATTAATCACATTTAAATGTATTAAGAGTATCATTAAAATTTACAGCTTTTAGGTTACATAGTATTTGGAGATGCTGATTTGTCATCACCAATCAAGCTTGTCATAGAACTGGGCTTCCAGAATACACAATGGAAGGTTTTCCAGAGCTGCAGCCGTCGGCTGTTGGACCGTACTTTCGGACGTCAACATTGGGCGCGCCTAGTTCGACGTGTTGCTGAATGCTCAGAAACAACCTGACTCGAGCCTACGGTACGTGTGTGCCTCAGTGTGGTACACACGATCGCAGCGCGCTCCAGCGGTAGTTGTCGGCTCTATATTGCTCGCAGATCACTCTTTTTACGAAATGGAGCGACGTAAATTTCCTGCGTTAGGTCTGTTAAACTAACACGGAAGTCACTATAGTCGACATAATTATCTTGAGAGATTCAGCAACTGCTTAGATAATCAAAATAATTCTCGTTTATTGTTACGTCTCAGTTTCACATTTTTAATTGGATTACACATTTTGATACATCAGGATAATTTTCAAATCTAAGTAGCTGTGTCAGCAACCCGTCTTGGCTACTCAGAACCACGCATCAATGCTAGTGAGACTCGATAGTGAAACGGAATTATCGTAATATGACAGTATCGCAACTTATTAGGAATCTTGAAGGTTGTTTAAATTATTCTTATACAGAGGGAAGCGAACAGGCGGCACATCTGCTGCATCGCAATAAGATTCTTCTCTCTTGCTCATTACGCTATCCTGGCCGTTAGTAATATATGACCATACTTTGCTTCTGACCTTTTCCTTGAAGCTTTAATCAGTAGATACGTTTATTAACTGACAATGAATTACAACAAACGGTAATGAGAACAAGGCATTTTTATTGATCTTCAACCTTCTGTTGTCTTGAAACGATTTACGTTCACAATATCCAAGTTATATTAATTGTTTAACGACCACTATGACGTTTCAATATTTTCGAGAGATCCTCAGTTTGAGGCATCTAGAACGCAGATAGAAATGGTGTTGAACTGAACGTCAATACGGCGTCTCGCGACTCTGTACTGAAGAGAGATGGCGTCATGTGACGCAGGTGGCGTTTTTCTGTCTCATTGGTCTACGTTCAAAAGAAATTTTAGAATATCTTACGTGCTAGATGTTGCTCTCCACGTTCGGATAGTCTCCCCAACGAGTTATTTCCACGCTATGACGTCAGAAATCCGGCAGGCTAAACGCTCGAATCCACGACCGTCGGTCGACGGCATCACGAGCTTGCTATCCACTTCACTCCTTGCTGTTGAACTACCCTACACGACCTCCGGGTAAGGATTCATTCAGGCCGTTATTTGAGGCCACGGTAAAATCCACAACCGTTTGTATATTACCCGACGAATTGGTAGACAAAAAGACTGCCACTCGGTAGTGTCCCTCTCTCTCGACGTGAAAGCCGCTTCTGGCCGTACCAAAACTTGGCGAATTAAAAGCTCCCGGGAGTGGGATGTGGCGGTTAAAAGGGCCAGCGCGATATCGCGCAGCCGCAGCCGCAGCCTTACTCGCTACTCATGTGTCAGTCTCTCCCCCTACGCCCCACACCTAACTCTCTTTCCCTTACAGGGCAGAACGCGGGCCGCCTCTGAGCCGAGCCCAATATCCGGCATGCGTGCCGCCCGAGGGGTTAATTGCAGCGGCGCGGCGCATGCCAAATCCCGACTCTAAACTAATTTCCTCTTTATCCCGGACAATAAGGCCGCGGCTGTCTCTCCCTGCCCTCCGCCCCCGGCCCGCTTCCGGAGGCATTAGACGGCTGCCGCCAGCCCAGCCTCCTGTACTGCAGTGCATGGCCCAGGCTCTCACTGGCCGCCGCAGCGCCCTGCTTTAATCTGCAGAGGCCGTCTGTGGCGGCCCGCAGCGCGCACGGGGCTCCCGGCTGAGCAGTCGCCGTCTCTGCCTTGGCGCGTATTATTGCTCTGTTTGTGCGCTGCTGCACTTCGCGCCGTCAGCCACTAGCGCTTACAATTGGCTCCACTCCTGTGAATTGGTGAGTCTCCACAGCACTTGCAGCTTAATAGTGTTTGTAAAATATTCGTCCAGTTCCACATGACTGTGTCCTCAGACTTGAGACAGAAACTTGGGGTGAATTTTAACTTACGCACCGAAACCAAAAGCTGAAAAACGTTCAGTGGAATACGTCTTCAATTTACATAACATATATCACAACCATGGATTTGCGTGGTGTCTACCTTTCGGCCGGCTGGGGTGGCAGAGCGGTTCTAGGCGCTACAGTCTGGAACCGCGAGACCGCTACGGTCGCAGGTTCGAATCCTGCCTCGGGCATGGATGTATGTGATGTCCTTAGGTTAGTTAGGTTTAAATAGTTGTAAGTTCCAGGGGACTGATGACCTCAGCAGTTAAGTCCCATAGTGCTTAGAGCCATTTGAACAATCTACCTTTCGGACATGTCCGAAGGAACATACAAACATTCACAAAACTGATTTGCCTCGATGAGCAATGAATCCACAATCAGTTTCCTTTAATTTACGTCTATGGTCACACACTTTTTGTTAACAGATTACTGGTTTCGGTCTATAATGACCATCATCAGATCTGCAGCAAAAAATGGGAAAAACATGAATACACTCGGATATTCTCTACAGCTTAAAAACAATACACAGACCATAACGAAATGTACTACTGACAAATATACGTATTTGTGCGCTTTAAGTATGAAGAGGCATACCTGTTTTATAAAAAAACATGGTTCAAATACTCTGAGAACTATGGGACTTAACTTCTGAGGTCATCAGTCCCCTAGAACTTAGAACTACCTAAACCTAACTAACCTAGGGACAACACACACATCCATGCCCGAGGCAGGATTCGAACCTGCGACCGTAGCAGTCGCGCGGTTCCTGACTGAAGCGCCTGGAACCGCTCGGTCACCTCGGCATGTTGTTTTATAAAAACAAAGTCCTAATGTACTGCAGCCATAGTGGTATAGTCAAATGTTAAATGCAGAATCAGCACCAGCATCGTCAAACTTATTTGAATGCACGAGTCATGTTGTGAGTAGCACTACTGTTGTTTTCAAGTTGTAGACCATCTGCGAGTGGATTTATGTTTTTCGCATTTTTTGCTGCAGATCTGATGATGGTCATTATAGACCGAAACCGGTAACCTGTTAACAAATGGTTCAAATGGCTCTGACCACTATGGGACTTAACTTCTAAGGTCATCAGTCCCTTAGAACTTAGAACTACTTAAACCCAACTAACCTAAGGACATCACACTCATCCATGCCCGAGACAGGATTCGAACCTGCGACCGTAGCGGTCGCACGGTTCCAGACTGAAGCGCCTAGAACCGCTCCGCCACTCCGGCCGGCTGTTAACAAAAAGTTTGTGATCATAGACGTAAATTAAAGGAAACTTATTGTATATACGGGTCACTGTTTTATTCGCGACAATGTCGCAGCTTGGGAATCCACAATCTTCTCTGCAGACGCAAGCTTACGTTCGATCTCAAGCGGAAATCTGAAGTTAGCGAGCGTGGAGGACATGAAAGGGGACTAGGACAGGTTGATGTGTGGCTCAGATGGGGGTCTGCCGAGATGTCCGCGCATTGCCATAAACACTGTCGCCGTGTGGCGCAGTGGTTAACGCCACTGCCTAGCAAGCAGGCGATCTCTGTTTCCAGTCACAATATTGCACATAGTTTCACTCGTCGCCACTGACTGCGCACAAAGTCTCGATACATCTTATGAGTTATCGAGCATTGCGCCCTCATTTAAGTATATGGCCGGAATAGTCAGCCTTCAGGAATTGTGAAACGGACCCTGTCGTCGAGGACCGTGTGCCACAAAGGGCGCAGATTCACCACGAGATGGAGAAATTCGCTGGCGTCTATTTTCTATTGAGGCCTAAGCACTGTAGTGTGCGACTGAGACAGACGAGAACATACGTCATAGGGAAACCCAGTAGAAGTCGTTTGTGGCTGACGAGACGTTGCAGTGTTAAATGTGACAGACCTAAGATCGGCCATAATGGAAACATTTATGAGATCTATTTAATTCTGTAGTAATGTAGGGAATGAAGCCAAGTAATTTTAATCTGCCACACTCCACAAATTTTCGTGGTGATCCCAACAAAACCTGATTATTGATCATCTCTGTAATAGAAGCTCATCATTAAAATGACAGATGTTGTAAATATCAATTCTGTAACTTTATTTGTTTAAAAGATATAGTAAATTTAAACTATCCGTAATTTCAGTTAAATATCAGATCATCATTTCCTCCACACAAAACAGATTCAACGATGGCAGCATGACACCCTATTCAATCATTAGGTAATAGAATATTTGTTGTAAAATTTAGTGCATAACAGTTACTTTTGTTCTTTATTTATTTATCAGAAAGCACATTGGTGCAAGGCTACTGGCTGTGACATTCAAAGTTAAGAACGAAATTACATTCGTTTTATGTAAATGAATTTAACGTTTCTTATGCAATGGATATTATTGTTACTTTATTTAGTGGTAAATCTTTGATTATTTAAATGTGTTAAAATGTAAAGTAATGTATAATAAGCTGTAGCCAGTCACATGGACGGCTTCAGTCAGGTGAGCGAAGATCTTCGGCGTGCGTGAAACGTGGTCGGAGATGGACAGAGAAAAGTTCTGATCGAGACACCAAAGAGGACAGTTCGGATGGAGACGCGAAAACGGACAGTCGGTCTTTAAGCAGCTAGGAAGTCAAGTGAAACGACTTAGAAAATTTCGAATTGTTCGCTATCGCGGGATTTAGTCTCTGATTCAAATGGTCATCAGCCGCGTGTCTGGTGTAAACTCTTAACATTTCGCGTAGTTAACGAGGTGAATTTGTAATCCGATATGAGATGGTGAATGATCGAACTGTGGCAAATGGGTATGTGCTCGAGTTTAACAGTAACTCCAAGTATGACCACTATCGCTATTAGTTTGCTTTCTGAATAAACATTATTATAACCAAATCGCAGCTGTGTGGCCAACATTATTTATGGGCCGTTAATTTACTTCCCGATATCATTACTACTGTTATTAATTGTTATGTTAACTTTGTTTTTTGCAAAGTTGCCATCAGCCAGACTATTTAGCCAAAGGGTCACTTCACAAGTGCTTGAGTGCTGTTACACGCAACGCGGAAAAATATTGAAAGCTGCTGCCGTTAGGTATGGCGGGAAGGCGAGACTCTTCGCTCATAGCTGACTTAACTGCGGCATTCCACGCTTTTTGAATTCACATTCATTTTCTACCGTAATCACAATATTATAATGTGCAGTGTATCCGAGGAAACGGCAGTCAGCAACCCAAGCTGTTAATCACGAAAAATTCCACTTTTGGATACCTGAAACTATCTTCACACTGGTTATACGAGCTGACGGGATGTCACCTGACGAGCAGTCATGGTTGGTACTCAGTTACGACTTAGGGACGACGTAGGCATAAACCAAACGAAAAAAAGAATGACGAGAAGAAAAAGTAACAGCAAATAAAAAACTTAACACGATGATGGAAATGAAGCGACAAAGGATTAGAAATAAAAAATTACATTTAAACTAATTATTTGGATAAAAATAATAATCATAGTCGTTTTGATAAAGAATGAAAAATTAAAAAAGTGTGTCACGTGTCTAGATCCCGCACGTAAAGAATGTAACTAAAACATTACGTTGCACCAACGCTGCCGCTGCAGTATTATATGTACACCTCTACAAAACCAATCGCAATGATGAGTTGTTGCCTGCATAAAGTCCAGCTTCGTGCAACCTCGTATGCCAGTCTCTGTCAAGACCATAATTGACTGTGTGTCTCCAACTCTCGTCTTGTGCGAAACGATCAGTTTGTATTTGGCTGATGCTGCGTATGACGCAAAGGCCTACGTATTTCCTTACCGTCGTTGTACGTATGTTGTTTTTGGTGTTGTTATTATGTATGATGAAATGCGAAGAAAAAGGGCCAGACACAGGGTTCGGGATCCAAACGGATCATGGAAGAAAGCCAGATAAGGAAATCGAAGTGAACGGACCACTTGTGGCAGTATGGCAATGGCGAACAGGTCACACGTGGCGCTGAGCATTTTGGAAGAAACCAGTTACACTGCATGGAGTATCAATTAATCAGTATATAACCTTAGGCTGCATAGCGCAAACTCGGCTACACGCCATACTTTTCTGGCGGTAGCTGTGTAACCAATCCCGAGTCGGGTTGAGATTTGAGCTAGCGTGTTCATGTGAGATAAAGACAGTTGTCATTATAGCCGACATACTCTTGACGAGAGAACAGAAACTGTACCGGTATCGATATTTAAAACAATTTTAATGTCGTTCATTTTTCAGTCTCAAGTTGCACATTTTTTTAACCGTATGACTGGTTTCGTATCCCGTGGATCATTTTCAGATCTATGTAGCTACGCAAGCAAACCGTCGTGTCGGTGTCAGAAGCATATATTATGATATGTGGTTCTCATACGGACTCGACGGATCTACGTACATAGATCAAAAAATTGTCGGAGGCGATTCTAACCAGTCATACTGTCCAAATATTTGCAACTGTTACCCAGAAACGAAGGATACTTAAAAATTGTTTTAAAGACACTTATGTTTCCGGGATGGCATGGGCTACACGAATCGCGTGGACGCTGCCTGCACTCTTAATGGAATTTTGGTCCAAAATCGATGAGTTTGTCTAATGTTTCATTTAATTGGGCATTTATAAACTGCAACCTATAAGAATTTGTGGTGAGAACTTTATCTGGTCGCTTTCTTTGGTGTAATATACTATTTATTTCTAGTTGTGCTTTCTTTGTGGCCAAGGCTGAATCGGTTGTTAAGACTCAGAGACTTTGGTAGATGTTCAAGGATCAATATCGGTCTTTTATTAGTCATCTTTGAAACACATTATGGTTCACGTTACTATCCCACTTATTTAATATGACTACAGGTATTAGAAATTATATGGGTTCTGCTTTTGACGATTTGTAGTCATTGTATTCCACATAACTCCTCTATGATTATCTTATTGCATTACTGACGTATCGTGATGTTTCTCTTGCATAGTTATCAATGATTACTCACACGCCTATTTATTGTTCTTTATTTACCGTGCTTTCTTGGTGAGCTTCTATGTGCTTTACACTTTGTCTAACGTGAGCACACTTAACTGAATACATAATGGCTTCAGTTCTATCACTGTTTAGCATGGTGCCATCAGGAGATTATACAGCTATTTCTTTGGATGAAGTCAATTCTCAGCCGTAGACATCTTTGAGACACTTGCTGATCCCGAGTATTCGGAGAATGACTAATATGGCCGGCCGCGGTGGTCTAGCGGTTCTAGGTGCGCAGTCCGGAACCGCGCGACTGCTACGGTCGCAGGTTCGAATCCTGCCTTGGGCATGGATGTGTGTGATGTCCTTAGGTTAGTTAGGTTTAAGTAGTTCTAAGTTCTAGGGGACTGATGACCACAGATGTTAAGTCCCATAGTGCTCAGAACCATTTTTTTGAATGACTAATATGGTTAATTATTCTTGTGGTAAAGTATCGGTTTATGCAACGTGCACTCTGTATCTCAATTGCACGCATGATACCCGTAAAGGAGGATGCTGTACACTTACATATCGTGTTATTATGTGTTAAAAACATTCGACTTATTCGTGCAGTACGTATGTTCGATATCCGCTAAGTCTACCTATGAAAGTCTTCCTACCAGCGAATATATCATGAAAAGAAGTGATACTCAAGTCAGACCAGTTTTGTCCCCAAACAGAATTTAAAATGGATTACAAGACTTTCAGAATTTGCCATGTTGCCAGTTGTAAGTTGGGGAAGTTCATGCCGATGGCGACTGGCGTCTCCCTGGAGTGGCAAGCTCGTTCTCTCGTTTATTACGATTATGGCAACTGGTTCTTGAATTCATTATCAGTTTCATTGGAAGTATCCAACGTTTTATAGCAGGTAGCTGATGTAACAGAAAAGAAATATATCGGTGTCTAGGGCTAAGGAAAGCTGTTTCTTGGTCAGTTTGCACACGGCACTACAGTTGTGAGTTTCTGCTAACATGAAACCAACAGATACTGCTACGTCCTGATTGGCTAACGGGGTATAGCTAGCGCGCCGAAAACTGTAACTCAGTAATGTTGACGAATTGTTCAAGGCGTCAAACAGGAAAATGGGAATAGGTTTCTCATTAATGTAGTTATAAGTACGCAGCTATTAAAATTGTATCATTTGTGGAAGACGAAAAGACGTGAATAGCAAGGATCACTTCGTGGAATTTTCAGAGAGTCACGAACAATACCGCAAGAAGAGATGCGTGCTGGTAATTAGTCGTGGCATGCTCACTTTGGCAGCAGCAGTGACGTTGCGTGTTGGCACGAATCTGCAAGCAGCGCAGACCAGTACTACGGCAGGAGATTTATTTTCTGCTCACTGCGTATGAAAAGTATTTTTTTTAACACTTATAGTCTTCCGTGTCGAATATAGATCATTGATCATTATGAGCACAGGAATGCAAGATTTTGTTATTGTGGTCAGTGCCAACTTCGTGAGTAAAATAACTGGATCTCTTCTGGAATTTCGACTACGTCAGTTAGCATTCTTCCTAAGCCTTTGTATCTAAGCCACACATCGTAGGACCAATTTCACGTACTGGTACCTGATCGAGTTCCGACGCCTCGGCTCTCACTGCAATGGGACGAACTACAGGGTGGTTCATAATTAATCGCTCGCTACTTGGGCCAGTGAAGACGAAAATCATCTACCATATGCCAACCCAACTTCTTAGAGATTTGCGTTGTTAGTGGTATTAGTATCGTGACTTGCCGTTAGCCGCCTGTACTGGTATGGTGACGTAGTGTTGAAATAAAGCATCGGTTGCAGACAGTCAACAGGGGACTGGACAAGGTGAGCAGGGATTTACTCGTAAAGCTGTTTTATCAAAACAACAGTAACAGTGCTGTTGCCCTCCGCGAGTATCGACACATTTAACGAATACGGAGACGTTACCTTTCCGCATCTGGGTTGAGGAACCTGATACGGTACTTCGAATTAACTGGCTGTTTGGAAAATATTTCTGGGAGAGGCCAACAAATTTACCGTTACCACGGCTGAGAACGCTCGAGGCAATGTGCGATCTTCAAGCGTCACATGGGCTGTGTGATGGCACCCGAACATTCCATGGTTCACCGTTATTTCGGGCTGCAGTAGAGCAATCCCTAATGCGGCTCCAGGCTGTCGTGGATGCAGATGGTCGTCACATTGAGCAACATTTGTAACCTGGAACGTAAACATGCTACGCAAATAACAAAATAATGTTAACTGATGATGTGGAACTTTTACTCTACTCCAATTACACACACTGACGCAAGCAAGTTTTGCGTCCCCCACAAGAACGCAAGCAAATATGGAACATGAAGCTGTAAGTGCCGTCCTTTTTAAATGAGGGTGAGAATGGCGTTATCTCGGTCGAAAGTTCCTTCTGCATTCTTCGTTCATAAAATCTTTTGTGAGATGGCTCCCGCTGGTGCCATGGTTCCGGTTGTACTCAATTGTATCCCCTTGCCTTTCAAACCTACATGGCTAGGAGCAGCGATCAGACCCGCCGATGACGTCGTCAAAGGTAGTGAAACTGATCATGACTCCCTATCCTGCCGCGCGGAGTGGCTGCGCGGTTAGATTCGCCGTGTCACGGATTGCGCGGCCTTCCCGCCGGAGATTCCGGTCCTCCCTAAGGCATGCGTGTGTGTGTGTGTGTGTGTGTGTGTGTGTGTGTGTGTGTGTGTGTGTGTGTGTTGTTCTTAGCTTAAGTTGGTTGAAATTAGTTGAAGTTAGTTTAAGTAGTGTGTAAGTCTAGGGACCGATGGCCTCAGCTATTTGGTCCCTTAGGAATTCACACACACACTCTATCCCCACAGCGTTACTACATGACCCTCGGTCACCCATATATACAGCTCACTCAGGAGGGACTCAACATCTCTCCATTTGAAAATTCCTGGCGGATTAAAACAGTGCTCCGGGCCGGAGGTACTGGCGCAAGTAAAGCTGTGAGGACGGGTCGTGAGTCGTGCGTAGGTGGTTCAGTCGGTACAGCCCTTTCCTGCGACATGTAGGGCTACCAAGTTCCAGTCTCCGTCTGGCACACAGTTTTAATCTGCCAGGAAGTTTCATATCAGCGCACACTCCGCTGCAGAGTGAAAATTTCAGTCTAGGAACTCTCCATTTATTCCAGCGTAACAGAGGAACGGAACTTCTGGCCAGTTCTCAGGAATTTATGCACATCAGTAAGTTTTAAAACGGACCTGGCTAAACAGCACTCCGCGAGAGCTTCAGCCGCGCTTCTGTCTAGCGCTCTGTGCGAAGTGGCGAGTGGGCTAAGTGACGCAAAGGAGGTGGACACTGAAGGCGGCAGCCGGAAGTCACTAGAGATGAACCGTTCCAGCGTCACGCGCCATGGACTTTGCTGACTAACTTGCGTGAAATCAGATTGAAGTTGTGCTTTAGGAGTACTATGGCGTCACACAAATGTCCAAAAAATGTGGGGAACTAACATCATTGAATTCCAAGTAGGAATAACGTTACTTTTTCTGTTGCTTAAAGGCCAAGTCTAGGGCTTCATATTCCATCGCAATATTATGAGATGGAAAAACATTCTTTGGAATGTCTTTACAACGGCGTACAAAGATGTTATGATGCACTTTTTTTTCATGAACGACGATGAATGCTGGATGAACCAAAGGCGGTCATTCGGGAACAAAACTAAGTCATGATAAGTAGAATGGTGATGAAATCTTTTATTTGAATTTATTAAGTTTCTTAATACAAGGGTAGAATCTTTTGGCAACGCATGTGGTGGACAATATTGATGCTATAAACCAAAAATAAATTTTATGGAAAAATCAGCTTCAAGTTCGTGACATGAAACATTTCCCATAACACAAGACAGTGTTTTGTGGATCACACGTGACCGAAAGCAATTTATGAAGTCCCACCAACATTCGAGTTTCAGAGATTTTAAACTGTGTAGCTCGATGTGTTTGACTGTCTGATCCACAGCTGCTTGGAATAGCGCAATGGTGGGGGAAGCCAGAGTACTCAACAGACTCGACTGTGCTGGTGGAGCAGTGTGCGCTCTAGGAGCGCCAATGTTGACCAGATCTGTTGTAAATGTTAACTAAATTAATATTCCACTACTTGAATCTCTTAGACACTCATTGTGGGATGAAAATGTGCAATTTGATCTCAAAAGTGTCAGAGAAAACCTGTATTGGAGGAGGAGGTCTCAAATGAGTGCTGCCTCACAATATTTGCAATTTAGTGAACACTGTATTTCAGCTCATCCTCTGGGGCGATATTGATGTGCATACTGATTGATTACGTAGCAGCTATCTGTAATGAACATTTCACTGTGAACATAAACTATCTAATCTATTCGGGATTATTACCCTGGAGCCAACTAGTACTGATCTGAAGGTTGTTCGCAGCTGCTGGTAGCAGTAATAACTGTATTTGAGGAGAGGTAACGTCAGTCGAAATTGGACATTGAAATTACTGGATGGCGAAAATTGAAATTTGTGCCAGACTGGGAATCAGACCAGGATTTCCCATTTTACGTGAGCAGTCGGCTTAACCATTTCGGATATCCGAGCACGCTTTCCGTCTAACCCAAAGTCTCAACTTAACACTCACTATAAATTGGCGCCCCTGTCCATTTACTTCATTTTGCTCACAGCGTTTCCTATATTTACGCAAGAGTTTTGGACCCTATTGTACATCCACTCTGAGGATACCATAGCAACCAAACTTGCCGACATACAATGTGTGTGTGGTACCTAAGGACAGGGATGCTATCTCGTAGAGTATGGTAAATTGAGTATTTGGGCCGGACGAAAAGTGTGCTCGGATAACTGAAGCACTTAAGGTGATCGCTAATGTAAAGGGGGAACATGGGGATCGAGTCTCGATCTGGCACAAATTTTCAACTTTCGTCATTGAATTGTTTCGGTGCCCAACTGCAGCTGACGTCGATATCCTCCTCGAAATATTGGTATTCATGGCCACTGTATCAAAAGCATTAGTGTCTATTCTATCAGACATCTTGGACATACACACATAAAAAAAAGTTTTGCATCACCTCGGTTCCAAGAGTTCCGGAAACTGTACAGAAAATTGGTATAGAGGTCAACATAAAAATCATTTACGCCCTTTTTATTGCTCACGAAAACCACACATTGTATGTTGTACCACCAAACAGCGAGACCATCAGAGGTGGTGGTCGAGATTGCTGTACACACCAGTACTTCTAATACCTAGTAGCACGTCATCTTGCATTGATGCATGCCTGTATTCGTCGTGGCATACTATCCACAAGTTCATCAAGGCACTGTTGGTCCAGATTGTCCCACTTCTCAACGCCGATTCGGCGTAGATCACTTAGAGTGGTTGGTGGGTCACGTCGTCCCTTTTCAATCTATCCCAGGCATGTTCGATGGGGTTCTTGTCTGGAGAACATGCTGGCCACTCTAGTAGAGCGATGTAGTTATCTTGAAGGAATTCATTCACAAGTTGTGCACGATAGGAGCGCGAATTGTCATCCTTGAAGACGAATGCCTCGCCAATTGCTGCCGATATGGTTGCACTATCGGTCGGAGGATGGCATTCACGTATCGCACAGCCGCTACGGCGCCTTCCAGGACCACCAAAGGCGTACGTCGGCCTCACATAATGCCACCCCAAAAGATCTGGGATCCTCCACCTTGCTGCACTCGGTAGACACTGTGTCTAAGAAGTTAAGCATGAACGGATTGCCTCCAAACACGTCTCCGACGATTGTCTGGTTGAAGGCATATGCGACACTCATCGGTGAAGAGAACGTGATGCCAATCCTGAGCGGTCCTTTCGTCATGTTGTTGCGCCAATCCGTACCATGCTGCATGGTGTCTTGGTTGCGAAGATCGACCTCGCCATGGACGTCTGGAGTGAAGCTGTTCATCATGCAGCCTATTGTGCACAGTTTGAGTCGTAGCACGACGTCCTGTGGCTTCACGAAAAGCATTATTCAACACGGTGGCGTTGCTGCTGTAGGGTTCCTCCAGCCATAATCCGTTCGTAGCGGTCATCCACTGCAGTAGTAGCTCTTGGGAGGACTGAGTGAGGCATGTCATCGAAAGTTTCTGTCTCTCTGTACCTTCTCCATGTCCGAACAACATCGCTTTGTTTCCCTCCGAGACGCCTGGACACTTTCCTTGTTAAGAGCCCTTCTTGGCACAATGTGAAACAATTGTACCACATTGCTAGTGAACTACTTAGAAGCAATCTATGACGGCCGCGGTGGCCGAGCGGTTCTAGACGCCTCAGTCCGGAACCGCGCGACTGCTACGGTTGCAGGTTCGAATCCAGCCAAGGGCGTGGATGTGTGTGATGTCCTTAGGTTAGTTAGGTTTAAGGGGAGCCGGAGGTGCCTATGCTGCCCATGTTAAAATCACTAAGTTTGAGGAACATTTATGAATAAAATACGAAATAGAAAAATTTGAATTTTTTTTTACATATAGAGTGGTTTAGTATTGCAGTTATGACAGAGGGATTTTGGAGTATCTTTTCTAGTTTCCTTCCAATTATTTTTTTATTAATGACCCCAATTTTTTTACAAATAATTGCTTTATAATTAAACTGAAATGAAACTACTGAACATATTGCCAAATGGCTGTGTTACAATGTAATTTTGACCACTGGGAGTGCTGTATAAAAATTTCATCTCTCTAGTTTTTGTGGATTTTGAGAAAATGTTCCTTATATTCGAAAAATTCTAATTTACGGGAAATGGCTATCAAAGTTTCTCAATACATTCCTGCATTATAGGATGGATTTTCAGGATCTTCTTCTTCATCCTCCAAAAGCTTCCTCTTCTGTCTTCTTTTCTGGCCTGTTGTTCCATCATACATCATATGCCTTTCTCTTCTTTCTGCTCCTCTTATCCTTTCTCTGTCAATATTTCTTAGTGCTCGTACAGTGTTCACCCCAGCTGTAAATCCTAATGCCTTCAGAACTTCACACTTCACACTGTTTCCTTGGTTGTAGGTTACTATTGCATCATAAATGCCGAAGTGCAGTGTTTTTATGCTTACAAACACCCTTTTAGGAATCACTTTCCAAATCAAATTGTTTACGCTCTCATTAGGATTCTGCGTCTTTCCGTGTAGACATTTGTGTAACAATTCTGGCTGTGCTAAGTCATGAAAAATTGGTTTTATTGCATTTATCACAGCTGCTGGCAAGCCATGTTTGTGATCATAGTCCTTTTTTGCATTATATTTGCACCAGGAATCTTTTGGGCACAGGTTGTGTTGAGGGTATTCATTGGAAGAGGCAGTATGAAGGAACAATGCCCACACTGCTTTCCGCATGTCACTAACATTACTAGTATTTTGCCTTATAGCATACCCATAGTATCTCTGTAGACGTTCAATCACCTCATCAGTAAGCCTGCCCCTCCCTCCTATTGTCTCTCCATCACTGAGCTTACTTGAATCCAAAGTTTGTTTGAGCCTTCGAAGCCGTGCACCCATACGCTTTTGCATATGCCCAATGCATTCCAACTATTCAACTACAAATTCATTTCCATATGGTATCAGTTCCTCTATAGTCTTGAAACCTTTGGAGTCACCATCCCCAAGGTAGTATTTGTATGTAACATTGTATCTGGGAACTGAACGTTCAAAAATTTGTTTCACTCCATCCACTTCCATTGCTCCACGTGATCCACTAAAATTTGCCTCACAGGTTCCAGTGTGCTCTCCTTTGATTTTATTTTTGCACCTACAATGTTTTAATAATATTGCAACATCTATCACTTTTGCACTATCACCACAAGTAGCAGTTACAACCCCAGTCAGGGATTTATGACCCCTCTTTTGCTAGGAACCATCTAATTCCACTACCACCGTTCATTTCTACAGATTCCTCCACTGCTTCCTTCATGGTTTTCAAAGCCACATCTTCAACAGAGGATCCTACCAGTTCACAGTAGTACCCAAATTTGCTTGGAGGCGATGGCAAGTTCATAATACCACAAAACAGTTTACCAGCAGCAGACCCTTTTCCAATGGATCGAAGACCGTACACAAGTCGAACATTCACATCAAACACTCTAGATCGTGCCCGCATCTCGTGGTCGTGCGGTAGCGTTCTCGCTTCCCAAGCCCGGGTTCCCGGGTTCGATTCCCGGCGGGGTCAGGGATTTTCTCTGCCTCGTGATGGCTGGGTGTTGTGTGCTGTCCTTAGGTTAGTTAGGTTTAAGCACTTCTAAGTTCTAGGAGACTGATGACCATAGATGTTAAGTCCCATAGTGCTCAGAGCCATTTGAACCAACTCTAGATCGTCCATTTTCACCAAAGAGACTGGCATGTGAATTGTAGAAAGTCACTTGATACTTGCAACTTGCACAGATTATCTTCATCTCACAAGCTAAACCAAAGTGCTTTGTTATCTCTAGTCCCACTCCTACACTTGAACACATTTTGCACAGAACACTTTCTTTCAGCACGGAAGATAATAATCCAATATTCAGTACTTCGTTAATATCATCACTGCCACTAACATATTCACGAAATCTGTCACTTCCACCAGTCAGCTTTTTGCTTGAAGATGCCACAGGGCTATGGCTGGCCATGTGTTGCTTAGCAGAAGAACGCGCTGTTTCAGTAATTTTAGTATCGCAACTTGGTATTAGTGTTAATTTTCTTTTCCCTACGTTCTTCCTCTTCTTATATACACGGTTACTAAAACGTGGCATCGTAACCAGAACAACGCTTCACGCAAGAAGTATAATACTACCAACAACAGGCGCAACACTGAACTAATTCGAAACGGTAAACAGCAAAGAGACGATGTTCCGCGCTCTTAGCGCTTCATTTGTCACAGAAAACAATGTAGCCAACCCTTGCACACTCGCTGTATGCGTAACATAAGGCGCTGTATGCGTAACAGGCCGAGAAAATCCCAAGCAGTTGGCCAGGAAGTCACGAGAGGGTGTTAGATGCATTCAGCGGCCGCCCATTTCCTCTGCAGGCGTGGGGGAAAATGGTAATAACTCCACTTCTAGGGCGAGTAGAACAATAATTCAAAGTTTACGTTAAAGAGGATTGTTCCAATTAATTTTCGGTAGCAAAAAAAATCGTAATTTTTTGGATTTGACCACCTCCGGCTCCACTTACGTAGTTCTAAGTTCTAGGGGACTGATGACCTCAGATGTTAAGTCCCATAGTGCTCAGAGCTATTTGAACCATTTGAAGCAATATCACGGTTATTAGGTTTGATCCTTGACGGACTCCAAATAACATGTGTCACAAATTTAACTTGTCGTCAGATTCTCATGAACGATTTTATCAATTCGGCAGCGGTGAGTCAATTACATTTTCATGTTCGTGTGAAAGGTAATGGATTTGATAAAAATTAAAATATCATACTTCATAAATAGATATGTTTTTGCTGTATTTAATTGCCACTCTTTGAATAAACCCATCCTTCATTAATTGATATTAAATGAGATATATTTAGCAATACGAAGACGTACATCAGCTCACAGTTCTGTACAGTTTATTCGCATCATGACCAGTAAACGTGTCGCCACTCTCGAGCTCATTTGCTAACAGGCATATTATCAGACTCGCTGTGGAGCAGCCACCTATTTACTGCCCATTCTCGTTATAATTTTTCTGGTAATATACGTCATAAGGCTGGACTGATAACTCTGACGTAACTGGTACGTGTTTCCACCCTGCCTCACGCAAGGGGACTCTCATCTCAACTCGGTGGTCAACAATTAACCAGTTGGTTATAGTGGTTGGTAACTTATTATTGGGATCTTAAGCAACATTGCATGATCACCTAGATGTACATAAAGACACACTCTGCATGCTTGGCCATAGCTTACCATTTGTTTGTCAACGAAAATAATATCTTTCAGTAACAGAGGCAGGGTACACTAACCCCTTGAAGGGCCAGAGTTTCTGGAAAATAGCTGTAAATGGTGTTTCTATGTAAATCAAGGAGCGTATTATTGCTTACCCCTTTCCGTACCAGTCAGCAAAAACTTACCAAAGAGGCACAAGTTCTAAAATTTGCACTTTTGACGTAACAAATTTGGTGATTTTGAGAATGTGTTGCACCCACGAATTTAATTTTACAGGAAGTAAACACAGGACGAAGACTGTCAAACTATTGCTAGTTGAATTCAGTGTTCTGGAAGTAGAAACACGAGATCTGAAGATCCGCCATTAGTACGCAACAACAGCTGAAAAACCTTTTATGTTATCGTTTTCAGAAAGGGTGGTACATCTTTGATATAATGATTCCAAATTACTTCCCCTTATGATGAAATACAGCCTATCGATCCATTTAGGAAAGGAACTTAGAAAAAAGGTATTTTTGTTCATATGCGAATAATGTCGTGATGCCCCCTGAGAATCTACATGAAATCTGAACATCTAGGAAAGTCCTGTTAGTTACTAATTTAAATAACCAGGACAAATACGACCGAGTAATATTTTTCAAAGTGGAGAAAGAAGAAATAATTTTCTGTACGTTTATCAGTTTTGATGTCATCTGTAACTAGTTACTTACAGAGCATCAAAGTGGATCATGCTAATGGATGTGTTGCTTAAGATTTTTTTAAGATGATTAGTGTAAAGTAAATTTAATAAAATGAATTTTGGAACTTACATTGTTTGGTTTTTATGGTTTGATTAAATTTTAAACCTGGTCAGATTTCGACGAGTTGAATGTGGGAAACATCCCAAAACAGGATTCTCAGCGGGATTCAACAGCAGAAGTAGCGTTCTTCTGAAGATGGCGACCGGCTGGATGGCCAAAATATCGAATAGAGTTGATTTTAGGACCCAGCAGCAAACCCGAAGAGACTTTCAAGAGTTAATACGCCGGGAAAGCCTACGATATCACATCGTAAAACAACCTCGACTGTGCAGTACAACTGACTGTTAACAAAAAAAAGGCTGAAACTACACGATCTTTGTCTCCACATTTGCCATACTATTGAGCAAACTTGCCAACTGAGCTTCTCTAACCGCAATTATAAGAGTGCATGTTACGCCGTGTTACGCGACATGCAGTTGAGGAAGTTCGCAATTTCTGGAGGGGAAATCTTCCTATTTCAAGCATTCTTTCCTATTGGTAGGGCGGAAAGCGTTATTTTACGTATTCGACTGATGTATCTGGGTCCATAGCTTAATTACTTGCGAACACATATTGTGTGTGGTAAGATCGTGTTCTGCAGGGTCTGCTACAATCGGTCTCCGGTTGTGAAACACCGTGTGGCCTGAGCATGCCATGACGAGTGTTGCTTGTCAACATATAAATAGACAGTTGTCATTACGTTGCGCAGCCGGGGGACGCACGGAGGTCTTGCTCGGCATTGGAGCCGTATTTACACGCTGTAATCAAAAGTATTCAGACACCTATTAGTAGACGTTAATACACTACTGGCCATTAAAATTGCTACACCAAGGAGAAATGCAGATGATAAACGGGTATTCATTAAACAAGTGTACTACACTAGAACTGCCATGTGATTACATTTTCACGCAGTTTGGGTGCATAAATCCTGAGAAATCAGTACCCAGCACAACCACCTCTGGCCGTAATAACGGCCTTGATACGCCAGGGCATAGAGTCAAACAGAGCTTGGATGGTGTGTACAGGCACAGACGCCCATGCAGCTTCAACACGATACTACAGTTCATCAAGAGTAGTAACTGGCGTATTGTGACGAGCCAGTTGCTCGGTCACCATTGACCAGACGTTTTCAATTGGTGGCTAGGGCAGCAGTCGAACATTTTCTGTATCCAGAAAGGCCCGTACAGGACCTGCAACATTCGGTCGTGCATTAACGTGCTGAAATGTAGGGTTTCGCAAGGATCGAATGAAAGGTAGAGCCACGGGTCGTAACACATCTGAAATGTAACGTCCGCTGTTCAAAGCGCCGTCAATGCGAACAAGAGGTGACCGAGACCTGTAACCTGTAACCAATGGCACCCCATACCATCACGCCGGGTGATACGCCAGTATGGCGATGACTAATACACGCTTCCAATGTGCGTTCACCGCGATGTCGCCAAACACGGATGCGACCATCATGATGTTGTAAACATAACCTGGATTCATCCAAAAAAATTACGTTTTGCCATTCGTGCACCCCGGTTCGTCGTTGGGTACACCATAGCAAGCGCTCTTGTCTGTGATACAGCGTTAAGGGTAACCGCAGCCATGGTCTCCGAGCTGATAGTCCATGCTGTTGCAAACGTCGTCAAACTGTTCGTGCAGATTGTTGTTGTCTTGCAAACGTCCCCATCTGTTGACTCAGGGATCGAGACGTGGCTGCACGATCCGTTACAGCCATGCGGATAAGATGCCTGTCATCACGAGTGCTAGTGATACGGGGCCGTTGGGATCGAGCACGGCGATCCGTATTACCCTCCGGAACCCATCGATTCCATATTCTGCTAACAGTCATTGAATCTCGACCAACGCGAGCAGTAATGTCGGGATACGATGAAACGCAATCGCGGTAGGCTACAATCCGACCTTTACAAAGTCTGAAACGTGATGGTACGCATTTCTCCTCCTTACACGAGGCATCACAGCAACGTTTCACCTGGCAACGCCGGTCAACTGCTGTTTGTGTATGAGAAATCTATTGGAAACTTTCCTCATGTCAGCACGTTTTAGGTGTCACCACCGGCAACAACCTTGTGTGAATGCTCTGAAAAGCTAATCACTTGCATATCACAGGATCTTCTTCCTGTCGGTCAAATTTCGCGTCTGTAGCACGTCATCTTCGTGGTGTAGCAATTTTAATGTCCAGTAGTGTATGAGACATGTCCATCCTTCGCCTTTTTGGCAACTTGACGCTGGATTCTGGAACGAAGTCGACGCTCTAACTCACCTCAAAGGTACTCCATAGGATTCGGGTCGGGACACGAGGCAACCCTGTCCATTTCAGGGCAGTCATCGTCTCTGAACTGTTCTTCAGTTGTATGCGGTACACAATACTCTACAATGTGTTCACATTCAACCGCACGTAGCGTTTTCTTAAGCACACTGGGACACCACGCCCTAAACGCGAAAAACAGCTTTGTGTCACAACACCTACTCCTCGGTACTGAACTCTAGGCGCTACACGTGACGGCAGGCAATGTTCTCAAACCATTCACCAAACCATAACTCTTTCGTTGAATTACCACAGGGTACACCTCGATGCACCACCCGTTTGCATTTATCCAGTATCCATTGTCACCTCAAGGTACTTAGCGCTGATTACAGAAATATGCGGCTTATGAGGAGCTGTTCGATCATTGTACGTCATTCTTTCTAACTTTCTACACACAGTTATTGTGTTAGCTGGACTGCTGGTAGTACGATTCCTTTGGGGATTTAATGCGACATTTTTTACAAAAGCCTCCGCAGTGCTCGATGGTCCCTGTAATTCAGTACACAAAGTCTGCCTGGTCTTGCTTTAGGTTTGATTGTTCCTTCGCTTTTCCACTTCACAATCTTTATCTTTTTTTTCTAGTTAAAACACAGTTCACAGTTACGTGCCCCCCTCCCCCCCCTCCCGTATATTGGCGGGTCCACGACTAGAGACATCTAGAGGGCAATCTTTCGTTACATTTGGCTGTCCGGATACATTTCATCAGATAGTGAATACTGTGCTGAGCTTAGGTACCGGAATTCGCGAACCCTCACTCGATGAGGACTTTACGAGAAAGGGAGAGAGAATACACTAGCCCGACTGTTTTGTTACATAGCAGCATCGGATACACCGTTAGAGTGAGTAGCAAAGAAGTAATACATTTAAACGTCAAGCACAATGCGGCGGTTTTTCATTCATCCCAGTGTTTATGACGTCATATCTCGTGAACTATGTACGGTAACATGACATAATTTTGTACATGCATTTAGCGGCTTATGAGAGTAGCATCTGTGAAATTCATTGCGAAATGCACATCTTCCCAACATACGCTGGCGTGTTGTTTTCAAACAACTTAAAAAACATGTCAGAATAAAAATCAACAGGTGAAATTATATGGTGTCAGATTACAGGACTAGAAAAGAAGAAAAATATACAAATAACATGACATCAAATATAACAGAATTTGTTATAACACAGTAAAATACATCGCACTGTAGGTAAAGTTTGGCAATAATTTGTGCTATTACCTTTCCTACCTTATGACGTTTTTTCAGGCAATACAATGTATATTACCATTTATCCACTATTTGTATTTTAGATTAATTGTTATGGCCTACTTTGGATATATGGTTTTTTTATAAATTAGCTTTCATATTATAACGGGTCCCACTGCTGCTGTGATACATGTAATAAAATTATCTCCTTTATATGAGTATCCAAAACCGTTTGCTTCACAGTTTTCATTTCTGTTTTATCAACAGTAAAGGTATGATGGGTTCTGACCAAGTGCTTGTGCAATAAAAGAGTATAGATTGAGTACGATGTATTTATTTGGGATAAAGCTTTTATACTTTAAAGAGAACACTGTTTCCTTATGCCCGAGTTCTGTTTGTATCATATGATAATTTTTTCTATCAATAATAGGTGCGATAGTGGAGGTATCTACTAATCTAGGGTATTTCGTACGCTTGTCTCTATCCAAGATATAATTTATTCTTTGAAATTTGTAACAGTAGTTTTCACCCACGAATGCGCTAAACGATCTCTGCATCCACAATGTGCTTTTAAAACATTCTGCTTTCATAATTATGATGACTTTTTAATTTATATAAAGTGTGCACATGTCCCAACGGAATAAATGAGATGTGTGTTTCATCACGTCGTTAAATATGATAAAAATTGTTAATCTGCACACTTTAAATTTTTTTTATAACACGTAATGAGTTTCATGGCATTTTGACCTGCTATATTGTGACATGCTTTGTATAATTACATTTATGTATTTGACTTATTGGTTTCAATGTAATATTTTACGTAAATTAAGAAGCTTACATCTCTGACTCCCTACGAAAGATGGCGGTTACTGTGTTATAACAAATTCTGTTACATCTGATGTCATGTTATTTGTATATTTTTCTTCTTTTCTAGTCCTGTATTACGACACCATATCACTTCACCCGTTGATTTTTATTCTGACATATTTTTAAGTTGCTTTAAAATAACACGCCGGCGTATGTTGGCAAGATGTGCATTCTCCGCCCCCCCCCCCCCCCCCCTGCCTTTTTTTGCTATGCGTTTTTTAATGTACAATTATAAAATTGAAATATTCAATTAATGATTTGCAAGTGCACGTTGTTATTTTGTGGTAATCTCTTGGCAAATAAAGAATTGTTAAGACTTCACACGTGACACACGTCTCATAGAGGGCGTTCCAAGACCCTGTCACACCGAGGCCTGCTGTATAGGTGAATGTAAACAGCGGCTTCAGTTATTGTGATCGCTTCTCAGTTTTGGTTACTGATAACTTGATACCAGTGTCTGAGTTTAATTTGTGCAGGTATGTTCTTTCCAACAGTTGGTTTATACTCAGGTGTGTTTGTGGTTTTTTGTTTTTACTCACTGATCGCTATGTAAAAATTTTGAACTTCCAGCACCGAAGATGATCACTATGAAATCAAAAATCGATTCTGCTATCAATAAAACATCAATATTACGGCCAACGCTGACGTTCATTTTAATTTAACATATATGGTCGATGAGCATAAAGGACTCCATGGAGTCGCCAGTCAACATATGTATGGTTTTTCCGTATCACTAGGATGTGTTGGACGGTACTGTGATAGACGGTCGTACCTATAAACGACTACGAACTCTGCATTGAAGGAAGGAGCTGTATTCTGCATTCCACGAGTCACAAGTGTCCCATTTTTTGCTTCTCTACGATACTTGCGGATACCTCTGACCTTTATCCCAATTGACTCTAAACTGCATTTTACCTGGTCGTCCCATTCATTTAGATTTGAACCTAACAATGCTTTGCGTATCGGAAAAGTTAGTGAGACGAATTGTAAGCAAGCTGATTTGAACCATGACTGGAATATGTAGCGTCACAATGTTACAGACGTCGATCTCTCTGTGTCTGGCAGGCTGGGCGGGGTCGTTCTTCCTAACGGACTTCCTTCACGAGCTGCCGACGCCCGCCACGGGCCCTCAGTTCGACACCTCCGTGCCGGACAACCTGACGTCGCTCGTGGGCAAGGAGGCGGAGCTCAATTGCCGCGTCAAGAACCTCGGCAACAGGACGGTGAGTACGGCCCATTTACATACCGTCACACATATAGTTTAATTCTAGAGACTGTCGTTTGGACACTCTACAATGCATAACTACACTCCTGGAAATTGAAATAAGAACACCGTGAATTCATTGTCCCAGGAAGGGGAAACTTTATTGACACATTCCTGGGGTCAGATACATCACATGATCACACTGACAGAACCACAGGCACATAGACACAGGCAACAGAGCATGCACAATGTCGGCACTAGTACAGTGTATATCCACCTTTCGCAGCAATGCAGGCTGCTATTCTCCCATGGAGACGATCGTAGAGATGCTGGATGTAGTCCTGTGGAACGGCTTGCCATGCCATTTCCACCTGGCGCCTCAGTTGGACCAGCGTTCGTGCTGGACGTGCAGACCGCGTGAGACGACGCTTCATCCAGTCCCAAACATGCTCAATGGGGGACAGATCCGGAGATCTTGCTGGCCAGGGTAGTTGACTTACACCTTCTAGAGCACGTTGGGTGGCACGGGATACATGCGGACGTGCATTGTCCTGTTGGAACAGCAAGTTCCCTTGCCGGTCTAGGAATGGTAGAACGATGGGTTCGATGACGGTTTGGATGTACCGTGCACTATTCAGTGTCCCCTCGACGATCACCAGTGGTGTACGGCCAGTGTAGGAGATCGCTCCCCACACCATGATGCCCGGTGTTGGCCCTGTGTGCCTCGGTCGTATGCAGTCCTGATTGTGGCGCTCACCTGCACGGCGCCAAACACGCATACGACCATCACTGGCACCAAGGCAGAAGCGACTCTCATCGCTGAAGACGACACGTCTCCATTCGTCCCTCCATTCACGCCTGTCGCGACACCACTGGAGGCGGGCTGCACGATGTTGGGGCGTGAGCGGAAGACGGCCTAACGGTGTGCGGGACCGTAGCCCAGCTTCATGGAGACGGTTGCGAATGGTCCTCGCCGATACCACAGGAGCAACAGTGTCCCTAATTTGCTGGGAAGTGGCGGTGCGGTCCCCTACGGCACTGCGTAGGATCCTACGCCCTTGGCGTGCATCCGTGCGTCGCTGCGGTCCGGTCCCAGGTCGACGGGCACGTGCACCTTCCGCCGACCACTGGCGACAACATCGATGTACTGTGGAGACCTCACGCCCCACGTGTTGAGCAATTCGGCGGTACGTCCACCCGGCCTCCCGCATGCCCACTATACGCCCTCGCTCAAAGTCCGTCAACTGCACATACGGTTCACGTCCACGCTGACGCGGCATGCTACCAGTGTTAAAGACTGCGATGGAGCTCCGTATGCCACGGCAAACTGGCTGACACTGACGGCGGCGTTGCACAAATGCTGCGCAGCTAGCGCCATTCGACGGCCAACACCGCGGTTCCTGGTGTGTCCGCTGTGCCGTGCGTGTGATCATTGCTTGTACAGCCCTCTCGCAGTGTCCGGAGCAAGTATGGTGGGTCTGACACACCGGTGTCAATGTGTTCTTTTTTCCATTTCCAGGAGTGTATATAAATAGAACTACATCTCTACAACTGCAGTTAGTGATGCCACATTAGCAGTATTTATATCCAGGTTTCACACATACTAACAAGCAGTGATTTCTTTCTTCGTCTGCACACTGCTATTGTACTCCTGCTACTATTTCGCTCTGTCGTATGTTGTCGTTTGGATACATTCAAAACAATTTCAACCCTACCATTTTTTTGTAACTGATGGTGGAAGGGGGAGACAGGAAAGGAAAAGGACGCAACTAATGATATCAGCTGCATCCTTCCCCCCACCCCCCACCCTCCTTCCCTCAGTTAGAAAATATGCAGGGTGAGGTACTAACTATTGCCACCTAACCACCAGAAAGATGATAGGATGTGGGACGAAAGTTGCATGGGACAACGGGGGCCATAATATGACGTTGGTTTTTCTGTTGCTAGGTGGGGTGGCGTCAGAGATATGGTCAACTTTGTTTCCTTTTTTCTTTTAAATGAGATGCTGTAGTTTCTTACTTATTTTTTGATAGCGGATATCGAGGCGAATCCAATGATGTGTAACAGTAACGTCTTTGAAGGTCAACGTAGGTCACAAGGGTGGCATGAACCTCCATTTACAGAAGGTGTTCGAAGTGATGATTCCTTATCACATGGGCACTTATCGAAGCACATGCTCTGACAATTCTCTCTCGCATATCTTGAGGTGTAGCTGGAACGTCTTTGAAAACAATGTCTTTTACGAATCCCCACAAGAAAAAATCCAGAGGCATCAAGTCTGGCGAACGAGTCGGCCACGACCTATCTCCTCCGCGTCCATTCCAACTATTTGGGAATTGTCTCTGTGACTCATTTCTAGCCAACAGCGAAAAACGTGCCGGACACTCATCGCATTAATACCACATTTTTTTTATGTTCCTAAAGGTATTTATTCCAATAAGAGACCTAATGTTTCTTGCAAAATGGATTCAAATGGCTCTGAGCACTATGGGTCGTAACTTCTGAGGTCATCAGTCCCCTAGAACGTAGAACTACTTAAACCTATCTAACCTAAGGACATCACACACGCCCATGCCCGAGGCAGGATAGAACCTGCGACCGCAGTGGTCGTCGGTTCCAGACTTTAGCCCCTAGATCCGCTCGGCCACTCCGGCCGGCATGTTTCTTCCAGAAATGTAGTGTACTTCCTACAATTAAGATTTCCTTCGATGAAATAGGGGCCTATAATTCTGTCCTCCAGAATCCCGTACCGTACATTCACAGACCACGGTTTTTGGTGTGCAACTTGCCGCAGCCAACATGGATTTTCAGTTGCAAAATAATGCATTTTACGCAAATTAACATTTCCATGGTTCGTGAATGCAGCCTCGTAAGTAAATAAAATCAAATTAATAAATTTGTCATCCCTCTGTAACTGAAGTTGAGCCCATCGGCGGAATTCAATGCGACGCATACAATCCGTACCAGTTAATTCTCGGTAAAGACTGATATGGTAAGGATGATATTTATGGCTATGCACAACACGGACAGCACTACCCTGGTTCATGCCAGATTCCGTTGCGATTTGACGCGAACTAAGATAATGATCTCGAACCACAGTGGCAAGAGTACCAATTTCCGTGTCCTCGATAGTAACTTTCATTTGCCCGATGTGTTTCCGATGCGTTAAAAATCTCGTTGTTCTCAATTTATCATACACATATTCAAATGTACGACGTGTGGGCTGAGTACGTTGAGGATATCTTTCAGCGTATAAGTCTCTAGCTTTCTCTGAATTTCGTTGGCATTCTCCGTAAACGAGAAGCATATAGACTTGTTCTTCGAAGGAATACATCATTCACATTCGCTTTATTCGACGATACTAGTCTTACCGTTCCTATTAGTGTTGTACTGCGAAATCCTCGAATGGCTTTTAAATGACACGTTAGATAGATGCGCCGTATTCGGCGAATATTTACTATTTGCACTATATACGGGAGAGAATTGTCAGCGCATTTGCTTCGATAAGTGCCGAAGTGATAAACAATACCACTCAAACCATGATAAGAAGATTGTAGCGCTGCATTGATACCAATGGCCATCACTTCGAACACCTTCTGTAAATGGTCGCTCATCCCACCTTTTTGACCTTCGTTGACCTTCAAAGACGTTACTGTTACACATCATTGGATTCGCCTTGATAGCCGCTATCAAAAAATAAGTAAGAAACTACAGCATCTCATTTAAAAGAAAAAAAACAGAGTTGACCATATCTCTGACGCAACCCCACCTAGCAACAAAAAACCAACGTCATATTACGGCTCCCGTTGTCCCATGCAACATTTGTCCCACAAACTTTTCAGCTACTAACATTCTTTTGGAGTTATTATAGGTGGCAATAGTAAGTGACTCACCCTGTATAAACCAGTTGCGGTTCCCGCTTGGTGTCTGTTCTTCCGGACATGCCAAATGAAAATACACTACGCGTTTATATGATTCAAACATCGCGCCTTTTGTTTATTATTTGAGTAGTGATGTGCTAGCACAATGGAAATGGGTGACAGGTACTGTTATGAGTATTATTACTGCCAAAAAGAAATTTCATTTGCGGCGGAATGTGCGCCGATTGGATTATTCCTGGAAGATGAAAACTATGTGCCGGACAAGAATCGATGCCTGAAGCTTTGTCTTTCGAGGGCATTTGCTGCACCGACTGAGCCATCCGACGCGACGAACGCTCTGCTCTTACAGCTTCACTTCCGCCAGTACGACTTTCTTACCCTCCACGTTTCTGCAGCATACCTTGTAAGACTGTACTGTTGGAAGAAAGAAAATTTTGGATAAATGCCTAACCCTCTTGATGGGTGATTGTCCCTAGAATGAATTTCACTCTACAACGGAATGAGTTCTGGAATGAAACTTCCTGGCAGATGTATTGCAAAATAACGTTGTACTGTACAATTCATAATACGTTGGGTGCTTACACTGCTCCTGATATCCTGATGGCGTTGACTTATTGAAACAAAATTCGAAGTTCCATAGCTGTCAGTGGTATAAATCTTGGCGAACGTGACAAATGTGGAGGTTCTGAAATCTGTTGTGAATAGTAGTAGTCAACAATAATATACCAAATAACTTTAATATTTCCACGTGCTGTGTGTTTTCCGCCAAGGTGTAGTGGTCACAGACGCTGGTTTGCGACCTTTGGTGTTACAAGTTAGATTCCCCCCTAACACAATCATTAATCACTTTAAGTCATGTCATGTGGAGGATTGTGGAACATGCGAATTTTCTGAAACATTCTCTGTGTGTACATGTTAAACGGGGTACTCTCAGTTCAGACAGGCAGTTCCGTTACGTCTGTGTGCCCAATAAACATGTTTTCATTGTGAAGTGTTACTTATTGTTGCCTTCTTTGCCCATGTTACCGATTCGTAAATGATTTTACATAATAATGTCGACTAACTCAATACTGAGGTCCGATATCCTCAGATAATCGATGTAGTAAGAGCCCAAGACCGGAAACCAGAATTCATCAGATAACAAAAGCAAATTGGTAGTCGCACAAATTGAAACATCTTGGTTTGTATCTTAAACTGCTGAATGCAACTAAATCTTATTAAACTACTAAGTGAAATTGAACTTACAGTCTCATTGCTATTTTTTATCATTTCACTGACCTACAGAATTTTCCCTGACAAATACAACTCAAATCTATTCTGTTTATTTATTGCCCACAATATCCGCGCGCAACGCAATCGCACGGAAAATAATTAGCACAAAATATCGGCCCTGAATCAGAAGAAATCCTAACATGAGCGCATACATTTCGTAAGTCACTTACCTCACAGAAAATCTTCATGACATGAACTACAGCAAATACAGCAAACAGCAACTACACCCAGCTAAATAAAAAGATTCTAACTACTGTAGACTCTAACTACTAATAGGCATGTGGTTAGCAAGTGAAAGATTTTGTTGCCGAGCGAACAATGCATTTAGCAGATTTTACCTTAATCATGTGACATCCAGTTCCAAAAATTATGTAATCGTCAAAAATTCCATTTCCCAATCATTAGCAAATACATCAATCATCATTTTAGAATCCATTTCCCACCAACACTAAATCTCCATGAAGGACACACGTCCAGACCGTCCGCCCGCGCTGACACTGCCAACCTCCATCACTGCTAACTATTAAATGACAACTGCCGGTCCGTCCAGCCACAGAGTCTCTTAGCGACGGCGCAGAGTGCTGTCAGTGATATTATTGCAGTCTATAGCGCTGCCAACATACAAACATATAAACAGGCTACTTATAAAATATACACAGTGATGAAATGCACCATGAGCAGATACTACTATTATATGAAATACATTAAATATTCTGAAAGCTGTAATAGCATATAAGTATATCAGTTACATGATGTGGAGCAGTAAGCTGGTATAGTGTGATTATAACGTATACAGTAACAAACGTTATTTTAAAAACAGCTTCTATTTCTTTTGATTGAGTAATGATTGTTGATACTCGAGAAAGAACGATGTTGCATGTATTTCGATGACAAGAAGTACTGTACACCACACTACTTTAATGTTGAGGGGCTGCTGGTAATAGGACAGTTGAGTCATAAAATTAAACATACATGGTGCTTTAATAATACACTGAGTTTTCAAGAATTTATTTCTTTGTTATTCCGTGTCCTAGGGTAGGACTGAAATTGCTCATATTCTGGAGCTCGTCTCATTTCAACCAAGTCGTAACAAACTATGAGTGGTTTAGAATAAAGCGTTATCAATGGAGATCATATCGAAAGTATTACTGGTGCCAGCGAAGAGAATCCTCACAAACAGCCTGCTGCTTCTGTTCTTACAGTGTGATTCTATCCCAAACAGAAATATGATTTCATAGCAATTGTTTGTGTATTTGTTCTTGTGTGTGAGACAGTATCGCCAGTGACTTGTTCGACTTGGGCATTGTGCTTCCTGCTATGCAATTAGCCATTACTGAAATCAGTGTGCACATATGAATCCGATAGTATTACTAATGGGTTGGTTTGAAATTTCACGTAACGTTTTATGTAGTTAGGCTCTTAAAATAATTTCTGTTTTCCATTTCATATTGCAACCCATACAACACTGAAGTATCAGAATTTTATGCTGCGTGACGTTCTGGCAAATAATTGTTACGTATGTACACTGACGAGCCCAAATATTACGTATGATCACCTGTTTCATAGCGAGTAGGTCCACATATGGAACACAATACAGCGGCGATTCTGCATAATATGGATTCAAGAAGTCCTTAGTCAGACTAATTTGACGGCTAAGACATCAGCGTGAGTTCACTGTCATGCTCTTCGAATCACTGTAGCACTGTTCTGGCCTTGTGACGTGAACAGTTATCCTGCTGGAAGGTGCCAACATCATCGTGGAAGACATCGCCCTTTAAGGATGCAGGCAGCTGCAATAAAGTTCGTGTAGTTCGCGGGCCTGGCTGTCGATGTTCGAGACACGACCATCGACCTTCTGTTAACAAGGAACGTGATTTTTTGTAAACAACGACACTTTCATTGGCTTACCGTTCAGCCTCGATGATTCTGTGTCTACTGCAGTCGTAATCAACTTTGTAGCTGCGTCAACTTGTAAAAACGCAGAGGTCGTCTGCTGCAAAGCTACTTGTACAACAATGTACCATAACGGTGTGCTCCAGGGCACTTACGCATGCACCGGAATTGTAAGATGTCATCAGAACTCCTATAGATCGCCGCCTACCCTACTTTACACAGCGGGAAAGCCTTCGAGTTCTGCGTTCTGTGATGAGGCGTGGACGTCCAACACCTTGCCGCCTACTCGTCGTTTCGCCGCCCTTCAGACACTTTTCGTGGATGCTCACAACAATACTGCACGAACACCTGACCAGCTTCACAGTTTGTGAGATATTTGTCCGCAGGCGCCGGGTCAGAACAATCTGAACCTTCTCAAAGCGATTTAGATTAGCCGATTACTCCATCTGCGGCCCATAACATCGCTGGAATGATTTCCCGCTCGTCTCTTCTCCACTTTTATACTTTTCTTACCTTGTCACGTGACCGCCAACGTCACCAGGCGGCACTAAATCTGGCGGTGGGCAGTGGTCGTAATGTTTTGGCTGATTAGTGTAGTTGCTTCGTTGTTTATTTCACATGTAGAGGGTACCAAAAGTTGAGAACCTGTTTCCTCTCTCTCTCTCTCTCTCTCTCTCTCTCTCTCTCTCCCTGGAACAGTGCGAGCACTGCCTTCACTGAAATAGTGTCCAACGTTACCAGCCCAGATAATTTTTATCGCTGATGTGGCGGTGACATTTGTATTATCTTCGATGGAGCAAGGGAAGTGGTCAAGGCGTTAGTAGAAGACTTTAACTGCATCCCAAAATGGAATTCACCCACGAATTGATTGATAAATGTAATATACCTAATTATTTAGATTTACAGGTGAAACTCAGTGGAGGTAGTATGTAATCGGATACATATCGGAAATCTACTACGAGCGACGTGTTGATCTTGTCACCCAATCCGTAAAAAAATCTTACTTTATTAAGGTAATGATTCATCGGGTTTGTGAACTGCCAATATATTAACCTCCACAGTGAAAGAGTAATCTAATCTTAGGTAAACAGCCGTACGTAACGGCTTTAAAGCGGTGGTAGTTGACGATTTATACTGGAAGAAGACTATGGCAAATGAAAACCTTTCGTAGGACTTAGCCAAACTCTTTCAAGAATACGATTGTAATTTTGTATATTCATAGACTACTATGCTGCAGAATCATTATATTCGTAATGAACAACCATATAGAAACAAATTTAACCGTTCTTGGGTATATATCATTAACTGAAGTGAATGGGATGCGCCATACATTGGACACACACGTAATAAGTTCAATACCAGATTCTACAAACATTAGTTGTACATTCTAATGTTATTGGCAGGAAAATAGTAATAGCTGTTTCAAATTCGTAAATTCAATCTGCTGCGAAGAGATAACTGTTACGCTCCAGATAGTGACGTTTTACGTTATACATTATACGTTGCCATTCATATATTTACCGATACCAAATCAAAATAAATTATATAGGTGTGACATGCTGTAGACAAAGGAAACCAATGTCTCATGTATAACTGTTTAGTACGTATTTTTGATGGATTTGTAAATGACAAGAATTTAGTCAGAACTCATTTGGTGAGAAGAGAAAAAGCAACTTTTCTCCAGCTACTGAATGCTACGCCATGAAAGTTACACGAAAAGTTAGTATCCGCCTCCGGATCCCATCGTCGTCTTAGCGGTACCTGGGGAGCCATCAGAAACTCATTCCAAGTTCCCGAAGATCAGATTTTTTTTTATGATCAGTAGTAACTCCCACGTGAGGCAGTGTATGAAAGAGGGAAGATTACTGACAGTAATGGAGTGATTGATGGACTCTTACAACCTTTCGCATACCGTATAAAGTAATTTTTGCAGACGTGAAAAAGTAGTTTATCACCACTTTGTGTTTTATCATCTCGTTCCCTTTTACAAAGCGACCACATTAAATTTGGTACCGCTGTTCCAACAATAACACTTCTTACGTTAATATACAAGGTAAAATAAGTTTCGCATGACTTTGCAGTCAAAGCTTAAGCACTAATAAGTAAAACACATTTCCATTTATCTCACATTTGATTTTACACAGTGCCGTCTCCTTCAGTTGTTTAATTTTCCACAGTTTTCATTTTCAGCTGACAATAATTTTGCTGTAGAACATCATCAGCTAAGAGAACCCGAGCGGAACGTCTAGTGTATCCACCGGCTCCACATACCATTATTTCAGACACTGTGCCAGTTTGGACGACAAATATTTCCTCCAGTGTGAGATCTCCTCGGAGTGTCAGCATGCGGGCATAAGTATATTTTGTCATGTTTTACGTCAATAGATATGTAGTTCATCGAAGGAACGTGAAATCACGCCAAAATATCACTGCCGATAGAAGGGAATGTCTGGAACTGTACAAGCAGTTGACACTGACAGATGTAAATAGAAGTTAGATAAAATTCGTATCACTAACGATGTTTTCAGTTGGTAATACGAGAAGTGTAAGATGAAACAATTACACATTTTTATTAGTTTCCAAGATTGATTTTTAACAATTTAAGCAATTAATACTACACGAGTACTATTATTGTGTTCATTAATAATTTATGATCATTTTTCAACCAGCAAACATTAATAGAAACCTTAGAACGTTTCTACAATTTTCTGTCTTTTGATTTTGATAATTAATCTCTCATCTCAACTAATGAACCATGGTGTCTGTCCAGCAAACATTTCTGCTTTGGCTTCTTCATACAGTTACAATTTCCATTTGTCTCTTACTAAATCTGTACTACGTCTTCTCATATCCTGTTGAAGTCATTACTAAACAGTATCCAGTATATACCAGAGTGGGGTCGAAATTCTTGGTGAAATACTATCAATGATAACATCCGATGACACTTCTATTCTCAGTGAATGTGAAGAAGAATTGCAGGATCTATTGACTGAAATTAAAAGTCTAATGAAGGACAGAGCATGGATTGACAGTAAATCGAACGAAGACGAAAGTAATGATAAATAGTAGAAATGAGAACAGCGAGGAACTTAACATTATGATTGATGGCCACGGCGTACATGAGCTTAAGGAACCATGGCCTTCAATTTGAGGAAGACAAAAAAAAAATGGTTCAAATGGCTCTGAGCGCTATGGGACTTAACATCTGAGGTTGTCAGTCCCCTAGAACTTAGAAATACTTAAACCTAACTAACCTAAGGACATCACACACATCCATGCCCGAGGCGGGATTCGAACCTGCGACCGTAGCAGTCGCGCGGTTCCGGACTAAAGCGCCTAGAACCGCTCGGCCACCGGGGCCGGCTGAGGAAGACATTTCTGGGAATGTGCGTCTGCAGTACAGCACTGCAGAATACTGAGAGGTAGACTGTGGGGAAACCGGAACTGAAGGGAATCGAAGCATATGAGATCTGGTGCTACAGAAAAATGTTGACAATTAGGTGAGTTGGTCAAGGAAAGGGAAGACGTGGTGCTCCTCAGAATTGGTGAGAAATGAAATGTATGGGGAACACTGAAAAGATGAAGGAACAGGATGACAGGACATGTGTTACGACTTCAGGGAATAACTGCCATAGTACTAGAGGGAGCAGTAGACGGTAAAAAACGTAGAGATTGGAATACATCCAGCAAGTAACTGAGGACGCCTGTTGCAAAGGTTGCTCTGACCTGAAAAGTTTGACACAGGAGAGGAATTAGAGGTGGGCCGCATCAAACCAGTCAGAAGACTGATGTCTACATAAAAGGAGAAAAAATCGGGTTCCTACTGCCATATGTGGTATTTCTTTCTGTCTCTTCAGTAGCCACTTTCGGATCTGAGATTTTTATTTCTTTCTTTCCATTTCTTCTTACTTACTACATGCTCTGCTGGCCGCGAAAGAACGTTTGTTTCACCCTTTTGTCTGCCCGTATAATATTCACATCCTAAAATGCTGAACTTGGTGCTGGAGTTAATTTGGTACAGCTTGATATTCCTAAATAAATTTTCAGAAGCTGAAATAAAAATCTTGTGTCCCGTATATTAAGATGCTTGCTTAATATGGGTGCAGTATATTTTTCCTGCCCAGAATATCATGAGGTGATAACGCCCCAGGTCACTTTTGACACTTAATCTCTGAATATGAAACATGAGATAGCATCTGTAGGGGACCGAAGGGAAGATCGTCTCATTCGCCTCACTCAGCACCAAATCAGGCAGTCTAACATTCCGGCATTAAGCATCGCAGTACTTGGTCACCAGCGGCTCAGGGTAAAGGGGCGATACTATCCAAAAGAAGCATCTACTGCATGGAATGAAAAGTCTACTGAAGTACAGAGTATGGATTGGGAGTAAATCGAAGGAAGACGAAAGTAATGAGAAATAGCAGATTATGAGAACAACGAGGAACTTAACATCAGGATTGATGGGAGCACGTATATGAAATTAAGGTACAGTTTAAGTCAATTCTTTGCTTCACTTTGTATGTGTTGTCGTGTTAAAAGGCAGAGCCGAAGGCAACCAGTAAGTCCCGGACGCCTAGGGATATTTGAAAGAAGCACAGAAATTCCAATTGCAACAAGAAGGTTTATTGTTGGGAGATAGCTCTCCTGGCGACTCAACAGTGTAGACAATCAGTTGAAGTAGTTTGTAGTGGAGCTCACGAAAAAATACGACCTGGAAGCCACTAAGGAACGCGCTGTCCATGGTGTCTATTCCCACAACATGAAACAGCGTGATAGTGAGGTTAGAGTTATGCTGCAGCCTAGAGACTTCCCGACTGGAAAGATAGCAAATTTTGTCACTTTATGTGTAGTTATGCAGTGTCGCTCATTCATTGGGTGACGCTGCAAATAGAGCCTACCTACCACAAAGGCGATATGACCGGAAATTCAGCGTCCTGGAGTGGGGGACAATGAACAAAACTGTCGAGCATGGACAGCCTGGAGGTGAGAGAGAAAAACGTGAGTGATCAGAGGGGCAGTGAGCGGTCGATCAGTTAGAGGAGGACCCAGAAAGCCCTGAGAAGAAGTGGTGAGCCTTGTTCTAAACTCGCCTTCTGAAGGGATGATGGCCTATTGTCGACTAAGTTTTGGAATTTCAAGCCTGATCTCTGCACTCATCGCAATGTCTATCATCAATTTTCAACATTCTCATTTTCCATTCCATGTCAGATAGACTTCTTCCTTACTGCTGGAGTCTGTTAATCTAGATGTGTTTCGTATGAAACTGTATGACTCGGGAGTATATGCTGACTCAAGCGACGAAAGAAAATTTCTATCTAAGCCGGTATTAGAACCCTGGTTCAAAATGGCTCTGAGCACTATGGGACTCAACTTCTGAGGTCATTAGTCCCCTAGAACTTAGAACTAGTTAAACCTAAATAACCTAAGGACATCACAAACATCCATGCCCGAGGCAGGATTCGAACCTGCGACCGTAGCGAGAACCCTGGTCTCTCACTCAATAGGCAGATATGTGCTAACTAATATGCTACCCTGGCATAGTGGCATCTCTGCATAACAATTCCGCCTAAACACGAACAGCATTTCAGCGGCTCTCCATCTGCACTGGAATAACATCGCTGCATGGAACGAAACAGAAGATTTCGCCTGCAGCCCAGTCGTAGATGCTTTAATCAAATGAAGCCATAGGGCTCCGGAGTTTTCATGTCTCAAACATCTGTGATGTATACATGGTGACTCTTACTAACGTTTAAAAACCTCCTAAGTGGCGTAGCTAACGCTGAGACAAGTAATTTAATATAAGACACATGGGGTCGCAAATATGTATGACAAGTGTTAAAGGAAGGAAAAGAAAAATTCGAAGTAGGAATTAAAATCCACGGAAAAGAAATAAAAACTTCGAGGTTTGCCGATGACATTGTAATTCTGTCAGAGACAGCAATGGACCTGGTAGAGCAGTTGAACGGAATGGACAGTGTCTTGAGAGTAGGATATAAGATAACCATCAACAAAAGCAAAACGAAGGTAATGGAATGTAGTCTAATTAAATCGGGTGATGCTGCGGGAATTAGATTAGGAAATGAGACGCTTAAAGTAGTAAAGGAGTTTCGCTATTTGGGGAGCAAAATAACTGATGATGGTCGAAGTAGAGTGGATATAAAATGTAGACTGGCGATGGCAAGGAAAGCGTTTCTGAATAAGAGAAATGTGTTAACATTGAGTATAGATTTAAGTGTCAGGAAGTCGTTTCTGAAAGTATTTGTATGGAGTGTAGCCATGTATGGAAGTGGAACGTGGACGATAAATAGTTTAGACAAGAAGAGAATAGAAGCTTTCTAAATGTGGTGCTACCCGAAGAATGCTAAAGATTAGATCGTGTAACTAATGAGGAGGTACTGAATATAATTGGAGAGAAGAGTAATTTGTGGCACAACTTGACTAGAAGAAGGGATCGGTTGGTAGGGCATATTCTGAGGCATTAAGGGATCACCAATTTGGTATTGGAGGGCAGCGTGGAGGGAAAAAATCGTAGAGGGAGACCAAGAAATGAATACACTAAACAGATTCAGAAGGATGTAGGTTGCAGTAGGTACTGGGAGATGAAGAAGCTTGCACAGGATACAGTAGAATGGAGAGCTGCATCAAACCAGCCTCTGGACTGAAGACCACAACAACAACAAACATGTGAAGTCACCAGATGACGTACATCACTAGATGTGCAGCGACTGAATCTTTCGGTTTGTCGCACCTGATTATCCCAATCCAAGTCAAACCATTTCCTCGAATGTAAACATTGTAGCGCTAAATCATCCCATCACGCCCAACCCCAACCACTGCTCCTGCAGACTAAACGACGATAGCGGCTGTATTATGCCGCTCATGGCCCTAAGGGACCTTGAAGTTGTCATTACATTCCACAGAGACTTTTATCGTTTGACAATCACGTTATACTTTTACATTTTAATTTTTATTACTACGACATTTCTGTTTTACGAGGGCACTTTTGCTTTGACGTTTTAAACCATGGTATGATTACATGTATTCCATATAACTTTTTATTCTGATGAAGATTGCCTAGTGCAATCAAAACCGTGGTCAATTGGCAAATTTTGTGCAACCGAAGTGGTCGTATATACGTTTATGTAACTAAACAGAGTACGGTTTCTGGATCACAGCCAGTAAAATGTTTAAAATTTCTACTTCGGTTATATAATATTTCGGAAACAGTCACACAAATATCGAACGATACCATTGCGAGGTAGGAACAGGTCTTTCTACAGAGAATCGAGACGAAACTGATGGAAGAATAAAGTTATGAAATTTGCATGCAGAACAGTATTTATCATAAATTTCACCAATGACTTGCAGGTACTGTAGCATTCATGCGAAAGAGGTCACTGGATGAGTGGTCTGATTCCCTGCTAGCATAAGGGTAACAGCGAATCATAAACTGATGAATACTTAGCAACACGATAGCTTAAACTGCTCAATTACAGAGGTAATTTACGATCCGAAACGCATCAATAGGATTAAGAGCTTCATACCGTGGGGTGTGAGAAAACGAATGAATCTCAGCCAAGCGGTTGTACATAATTCAGCAATGTTTGCGTTACAATGACGTGCACATTTGTTAGTGCTTTGCATTATGTCGCACAACTCTGATAGCATTATACTTAAGAAGGGTCATACAATTAAGCTACAAATTTATCCAAGAAAGCGCTATGCTGTTGCGTGACGTAAGAGAGTGATGTTAGTTCCGCACGTACTGATCTTTAACTGTCTACCGCATGCACGAAACACATTCGCACTGTTAAATACGTTTTAGTTACTAGATTTTTTCTTTTGCAATGATGTAATAGTGTTTACTCCTTAAGCCAAAGGAAAGAACTGCAGTGTTAAGTATTCCACCGAGTAGACGTCATTAACAGAGCACCACAGACCACAGACCATGCTAAAATTTTGACCTTGATGTACCCAACCTTGCCTTGACATGCTGAGGCCATACAGCGCAGTTTGGAATCACAACGAATAGAAATGGAATACCTTTGAAATGTACCCCATACGTAATGGAGTCCACCAAATTTCCATAGAACTTTGTTCGTTGTTATATGATGGACAACTGGTGACCAGCTCAGGCTGCGGCAGGATGGATATATCGGATGTGAATCCCTCAACGATTCCCTCTCTCCCACTAACATATGTGTGTCAGTACGACATGATGTGATAGATGATCGAAGCCCGAAGCAACTTCGAACCATTGAGTTCCACTGGAGACCCAGCACTGATGCGATGCCGATTCCCCACTGTCACAGAGTGGAGAAGTTGTGGCAGCCTCTTCACATCACAGCACCGAGGTAGCCTGGCCACAGTCGTTGGCCAGATCAGAAGCAGGGTTTACTGATGACAGGGTCGAACCACACCTTCTGTTGGATGCTCAGTCATGAAGCTGCAAGCTAAAGTCACCCAATGTGACACAAAAAGAGATGTCAGCTGAAAAATATCGATTGTTGGAAGATGACTCCAACACTCTTGCCGCATCTTTGGATGCGACTGATTCCAGCAGCCTCATTCAACAGCAGGCACCAGACACTTTGGAACACACGCCTGCTCCTGGTGGTTTGGAAAACGAGGCACTTCATGTCTATCCCCTGAATGTGGCCACACATAAAAGTTGCCAGCTGCCACTTGTCTCCCAATCCTCTCCTGGTGGTTGGGCAGACAACGTGGAGGCATACACAGCACACACCGAAGCCCATGGCTGTTGTTTAGTCCTGAGGGCCCTCATAGTTTGGAAACTGTACTACCACTGTAGTGCATGTCATGCAGCCGAACAGATGCATACTGTCCAACCACGCCATGGGCTTCCACCTGCACATTGCCCCATTACCATAGATGGCTCAATCCTACTTGTGAGAACAGTCATGCCAGTGGCGTTCACTCCACTGTCAAACAGTGGAGGGTGGCACAGTATCGTAGATCGCTGGAAGAACGTAAAGTACCTAGCGACTGGAAGAAAGCGCAGGTCGTTCCCATTTACAAGAAGGGTCATAAATCAGATGCGAATAATTATAGGCCTATTTCGCTTACGTCAATCTGTTGTAGAATAATGGAACATGTTTTGTGTTCTCGTATTATGACGTTCTTAGATAATACAAATCTCCTTCATCATAACCAACATGGATTCCACAAACAGAGATCATGTGAAACTCAGCTCGCCCTATTTGCCCAAGAAATTCACAGTGCCGTAGACACTGGCGAGCAGATTGATGCCGTATTCCTGGACTTCAGGAAGGCATTTGATACGGTTCCGCACTTACGTTTAGTGAAAAAAATACGAGCTTACGGAATATCGGACCAGGTTTGTGATTGGATTCAGGATTTCCTAGAAGAAAGAACACAACATGTCATTCTTAACGGTTCAAAATCTGCAGATGTAGAGGTAATTTCGGGAGTACCGCAGGGAAGCGTGATAGGACCTTTATTGTTTACAATATACATAAATGACTTAGTTGACAACATCGGTAGCTCCGTGAGGCTATTTGCAGATGACACGGTTGTCTGCAAGAAAGTAGCAACATCAGAAGACTCGTACGTACTCCAGGAGGACCTGCAGAGGATTAATGCATGGTGCGACAGCTGGCAGCTTTCCCTAAACGTAGATAAATGTAATATAATGCGCATACATAGGGGCAGAAATCCATTCCAGTACGATTATGCCATAGGTGGTAAATCATTGGAAGCGGTAACGACCGTAAAATACTTAGGAGTTACTATCCGGAGCGATCTGAAGTGGAATGATCACATAAAACAAATAGTGGGAAAAGCAGGCGCCAGGTTGAGATTCATAGGAAGAATTCTAAGAAAATGTGACTCATCGACGAAAGAAGTAGCTTACAAAACGCTTGTTCGTCCGATTCTTGAGTATTGCTCATCAGTATGGGACCCTTACCAGGTTGGATTAATAGAAGAGATAGACATGATCCAGCGAAAAGCAGCGCGATTCGTCATGGGGACATTTAGTCAGCGCGAGAGCGTTACGGAGATGCTGAACAAGCTCCAGTGGCGGACACTTCAAGAAAGGCGTTACGCAATACGGAGAGGTTTATTATCGAAATTACGAGAGAGCACATTCCGGGAAGAGATGGGCAACATATTACTACCGCCCACATATATCTCGCGTAATGATCACAACGAAAAGATCCGAGAAATTAGAGCAAATACGGAGACTTACAAGCAGTCGTTCTTCCCACGCACAATTCGTGAATGGAACAGGGAAGGGGGGATCAGATAGTGGTACAATAAGTACCCTCCGCCACACACCGTAAGGTGGCTCGCGGAGTATAGATGTAGATGTAGATGTAGATGTAGATTTAACACTCTTGACTCGCACTCATGAGGATGATGGTTCAAACCCGTGTCTGGCCATCCTGATTTACGTTTTCTGTGATTTTCTAAATCGATTCAGATTAATACTGGGATGGTTCCTGTTAAAGGATGCGGCTGACTTCCTTCCCCATCCTTCCCTAATCCAATGGAACCAATAACCTAGCTGTTTGGTCTCTTCCACCAAACTAACTAATCAACCAACCACTGCCAAGACACATACTTTACAACATGAGAGCTGCAGGCTAGGACATTACCCCTCTCCAATGTCTGTCACTGCATGCACTGATACACAACATGAACCCTTCGAAACATACCTCTTACACCACAGGAATTAACATGGATATACTCTCTTCATCAGCCACTCTACCAGTCATCTGGATCAGACGTATATCCTGTGCAACCTCCGCACAGTGATTAGTGATGCAGAAATCTGGCCAACAGCCTTCACAGATCGTCTCATGTATGTCTGCACTGTCACCCTGCTCCATCAATTGACCCGATGCTGTAGGGGCCCTTGGACACTAAATGTCACCCGCCTTCATGAGGAAGCAAGTCGGCGAGTGGTTGCTGACATGGGCGCCATTGTCTAAGATGCCTGGCCTCTTACACATTAACATCACATTGGTGGCTAGGATTTGTCAGACATGCACTCAAAGGGACTGTGATGGTATATGGATATGACAGAGTGAGTCAGTGAAGTGCGACATCACAATGTAACTACGCAGCGTTCTGCAAGCTCATGGCGGAACTGTCTTCCTCCATTTTCAGTTGGATATGCAATGCATCAAAGCCCATCCACTCCACATGACGGTGCACCAGTTAAAAGGCATCCGTGTCACGTCCAAGTCTATGCGAGAGTGCAAGACGATATTCCCCAAAAATGGCGTCAGTCTATCGCTTAGTCCACGAGAAGAACCATTGCAAATGCGAGCTCATTACGGCGATCAACACGGAGGCCAGCGGGAGCTCTGTGACACAAATCAACATAACACTCACATTTGCTTGGTACTTCGAGACCTTTCGTGTAGAAGATAAGAGGAATGTTCGTGACAACGGAAAGGTGCTGCACTATTTGCCCATCCCTAGAGACTTGGCTCCAAGTGATAGGCCTGCTATTGTCCATTACAATCAACAAGTTGAAATCGGCTTTGAGGCAAGGATCTCCAAACAAATTGCAAGGGCTGGACTGCATACCATAGGAATTGTACCACTTACATTACACTTCACACACACACACACACACAGATATATATATATATATATATATATATATATATATATATATATATATATATATACTGGAATGGAGCGTGTTGCAAATTAGTAGAAAAATAAAAAAGACATGCAGGCCATTAGGAGCAGTATTATGCTGTGCGAGACATCAGTCTGGGTGTACATACGACTTGTGGAAGTAATCGAAGAGGTCGAAACTGTGGACTACGAAATCATTTTTGTGAACCGGCTGCTTTCCTTCACGCTTACTCTCTCCTCCAGCAGTAAAACGTACACGAATATCGGTGACATTCTTTCACTCCACTGCCAAAATAGCTACAAATCGTCCAATGCCATGCACCACGCAGATCGACGTTTCCGTGTAAACATGTAAGAGGACATGCGACACGAGCTGGTTGTGCAGCGGATGGAGAAATAAGTTGAGAAGGAAACTGGTGTGTAGGTTAAACGGTTTCAGCAGAATCTGAAGAGGACTGAATCTCTTACGTAAAGATGAAAGACTTCTCTTGAAGCGCTCCGTTTACTTGTGCTTTTATCACGAATTTTTTATGCTTGCGCAAATTTCAATATGTTACTCCATCATCAAAATGTGGCCACTGAAAGGAGGAAAAGTTTGTGATCACTAGATTGCGCCATTCTCATGGATTAATCCTGTTAAATAAGTCGGACTTCGATCAAACATTAGCTACATGGATCAAGTATTTCTCTTACAAGTTTCACAGAAGCTGGCTTCCAGAAACAGTTAAATACCCCTGCTGTTGTTATTATCTGTCTTCAGCTCGAGATGTCGTGTGGAGGAGGGGTGTTGTCTACTAGCTGCTCCTCGTACTACCTTGTAGAAGAATAGCACCACTTTAAGAAGGACTTAAGTATAATGGGACAATGTTTTCGTAAATTTGGACCTCAACTGGACCCTAGGAAACAGATATTTTCATCTGTGTAATATCGTATCCAATCTTGAATTGGACACAATTTTAGAGAGTGATTCCCTGGCTCGTAACAAAAATTCACGTTGCCCTAGAGTTATAACTGAAAGAACACTGTAAACTAAACTGCATCTAACAGAGAATACAGCTGAATTGCGGACAATAAATGAGATTAAGCAAACTTACAGCATACAACATGGGGTTCTGCAGCTCCGAACTTAACGATCACCTGTCCTTGATGTTGTCTACTTAGGTGCGGAATATTGCACCCTGTCTGCGTAGACAGAACCCGCACGAAGGCGGTAGATGCGCAACTAAATAAGAGGTTGCGGAGTTACTAGCAGCATTAAGTCCACTCCAGTATTCTAGTTAGTTACCCTGAACCACATTACACAACCTAACCTGAGAAGGAAGGCTCTAATCCCGAAGGAATGTAATCATCAGCTGCTGCAACAACCAATAGCTGCCAAAACGTGCGGCGTTATCTGCTATCCGGATTAACAGACGCCGTTTCAGACATACCTCACCAACAACAGCTACCGAACTGAAGGACCACAACTTCAGTCTCCATAGCAAGAAACCACATGAACTTGATATGACCCGCATGATACGGAGCACACTTAGCAGCATCTCTACCAGCCATGGAAGTGGATGTGACCTGTTACACAATGGGTGGAAGATTACCACTACAGAGGGCACCAGTGACGTTCCAAGAGAGACTGTTATATTGTTGGAGAGTGCTCCCGAAATTAGTACCCTGGAAATTCCTCGGACGTCTTGGACTCATCAGGCGTGATCAATTACGTAAATAATTTGTAGATTATATACATAATTTATTTGTGCTTCGAAAGTGATGCGCAAAATTCCTTGCGATTAGTGATTGATATAATAATAATAATAATAATAATAATAATGATGATGATAATAGTACCAAGTATGTTTCGTCATTTCATTTCCGAGCTGGTTCAGCAAAAATAATACAGTTTTCAAATCAAGAAGCAGTCTTTGTTACAAATATTTGTTTTAAAATAGACGCTTTTCACGCTAGTGGCGCATCTTCAGAATGTCCGTAAATTAACACTAACGTATGTGTTAATGTATTACATGACGAACAGTCATGTCGCAGAACAGTGAGCAATAACTGCACTATGCAGGCTGCTGGCTGCGACATCGGGCTGCGTGCTGATATAACGTAAACGAACTGCTGACAATAAGCGCGAAGCAGCCATCGCCTATGCCTGGTATGTGGCCATCATTTACATACTGAAAGATAATTAAAAACAATGGTACAAGATAGAAAAGTACACAGTTTCATTAAATTAATGGTTATTAAGTAACGCCTTTACAGATGTTACAACAAACATAAACTTGAAAATTAACTGAGTAGATACGAGGTCATAGTGGCGGCTGACAAACGGCAATCGTGCTGGTGATTACTTAGCCGTAGAGGAACGGGATACTTAAATGTTTGTAAGGCTGACACCATTGTGTCATAAACATACCGCTTTTATAGTTTAGCCAACGGCCTTACCGCATTGGTAATACAGGTTTCCGTCAGATCACCGATGCGCTGTCGGGCTGCCTAGCACTTGGATGGGTGACCATCCGGTCTGCCGAGAGCTGGAGGCAAGCGGGGTGCACTCAGCCATTATGAGGGAAACTGAGCAGGTACTTGATGGAGAAGTAGCGGCTCCGGCCTCGGAAACTCACATTCGGCCAGGAGAGCGGTGCGCTGGCCACAAGCCCCTCCATGTCCGCATCTGGTGACACCTATGGGCTGAGGATGACACGGCGGCCGGTCGGTACCGTTGGGCCTTCATGGCCTTTTCAGGCGGAGTTTAGTTTTTAGTTTAGTTATTATTATTTACTTTTGCGTGATATGCCTGTTCACCGCAAGCCGGTCCACGCCCCTGTTTTCTCTTTGAATTCGTGAGTGTTAGTGTCTAATAGTTCCCAGTTAGCTTCTTCGTCCCCATAGGCAAGGATAGTCCGTGCTAATAGTTATCAATTATAGGATGAATTTTTAAGAAAGTTTATTTACGTTTTAAAGCTTCTGGTTTTATGTTTGACGAGTGTGATTACTCTTAATTCAATGTTTACTTTTTGACTAGTGCTGTTTCCATTGCCCAAGGCAAGTTCCTCTTACAGGGTTTCGACAGGCTCTGGTCACAACTTTATGTAATAGACTCGTCATTTTTAATTTACAGAAGTTCTATAGTTTCACCACTAGCGAGAGACGAGTCAATCTTAAAACAAATACCTACAATGGAGACTGCCTTTTCATTTGAATAACCCTAAAAGTGGACCTATAGAACTACTGATATGTGATGAATATTTCTTGGGTTCCGGTCTCCCCAATAGATCTGTCCAGCAGATGAGTCAGTTTGGATCAGCGATCTAGTTGCTTACTACTACTCCAGATAAGTTGGATATTGCTGGAACCAGCTGTCACTCTTCTTGTTTCTGAGTAATCAATGCGATACACAACTGATAAATCATGTACAAGTCGAATGGAAACATTGACCAACGACTTCAACAACATGATGCTCAGTTAATAACGTGAGTTATCTCGCATTATCGTGACACTGAAATGAAGGTATGAGGATTGATCAGCCATAGTGGTTTATCAGAATTCCCTTTTCCAATGGTTGTGGTATAATTCTATAAATTAAATGTCTATACATGCGAAAGACGTAGCTGAGAATCAAACCTTTCGTAACTGCAGCATTAAGGAGATGTTTAAAGTATTTCTAACTTCCCTGTTTTATTGCGTAATACCGATACAAGCAATTCGCGGGTACGCTGTTGATATGGAAGCCGCCGATGTAGCCCTACAGGAAGTACTTACGAAGGACGTGGCCTAGGCGTTCAGTTAGTCAGTCAGGTGCAAAGTGCTCTCTGCAGTGTTGTAGAGTGAGGAACGAAGAGGCCTCTTTATACAGAGCGTGTACAGCAGCATGAGTAAAGTTACGAGGACCACTGCATCCATACAACGTTGTCATGGCTACGTTAGCACAAAGGTCCCGAAAAAAGAAACGCTCTTGGCTTGTACACGAAAGTCGCATAAACAGGATGAATAATTACTAAAGCGCACTGGTCCGCTCTTCTTACTGCACTGTGAACTTTCCTCGTTTCCTGCCGGGTAGAAGCGAGAGCAAGAGGGCTTGTAACTCTCGTCAGAGGCACCATTCGACTCGTATGATAGTGTCAGCCTTCTTTTCAGATACTGAGTAGGGTTTGAATTACTAGTTTAGAAATGTCAAACGCTGTTATGCAGGGCAATATAAACATACACGAGTTAATTAACGGAAGTACATAACATTTAAAAAGATATTATAATATTCGCCTACCTATCCGTTACACACTGGGTTTCATGAAACGCCCTACGCACCGTACACAAATGGCAGGTTTTATCAAATTTATAAGGCCACATCTTATTCACTTTCCTAGCATAACTGACTTAGGTTCGCTTCCCTTGCTTCTTCTAAACTTGTCTCTTAGAGTAGGACTGATAATATTTTTAAAAATATCGAAAATCCGATATATTGATATTTAAAACATTATCGATATTTCGACGGGAAAATATCGACGTACCGACCAAAAAATTGTATCGGCTGCACATTAAAAATATACTGCTATGTTAGAACTGAGCATTAAAGTGTTTATTTATTTATTATTACATGTTCTGTACATCAACAAGCTAACAGCCTCCTTATGCCCCTCAGAACAGGAATTGAAAAGGAAACGAGGCACGTTCACGCTTGGCGGTAATCACTTTGGTAACAAGGTAACTCCTTGCATGTGGCACGAAAAAAGGTTTCCGATGGGCCCGTCGTCCGGGTGGGTCACATATTGGATTTGTCTGGAACCCATCATGTCGACTTCCCTGTTTTTTCATTTCTGCAAACGCCAGCGACCTAGCAGCTGTAATGTCGAAATTGCGTGATAAAGTTCAACGTAGCAGTTTCTGTCGGTAGCGCCGGGCGCCGATTCAATCAGCATTTCCCCTCATGTGTCTCCGCCCACACAAGGATCGGTCTCGTCATGCAGAACTTTTTTCTGTAGTTTCAGCAACTGTTTTTGAAGATTGCCGATGTTCGGAAACAGCACGCTAGCAGCGTTAAAAATGTTTTTTGACGCAACTGGTATGGTATTTCTTCACATCGGATAGCTTGCTACAGTCAAAGAGAAAGACTCCTTCACACAGAGAAAGTAAAATTAAGTTCAACCTCAGTTTCAAAAGAACAGCGTCAAATACACTCCTGGAAATTGAAATAAGAACACCGTGAATTCATTGTCCCAGGAAGGGGAAACTTTATTGAAACATTCCTGGGGTCAGATACATCACATGATCACACTGACAGAACCACAGGCACATAGACACAGGCAACAGAGCATGCACAATGTCGGCACTAGTACAGTGTATATCCACCTTTCGCAGCAATGCAGGCTGCTATTCTCCCATGGAGACGATCGTAGAGATGCTGGATGTAGTCCTGTGGAACGGCTTGCCATGCCATTTCCACCTGGCGCCTCAGTTGGACCAACGTTCGTGCTGGACGTGCAGACCGCGTGAGACGACGCTTCATCCAGTCCCAAACATGCTCGATGGGGGACAGATCCGGAGATCTTGCTCGCCAGGGTAGTTGACTTCCACCTTCTAGAGCACGTTGGGTGGCACGGGATACATGCGGACGTGCATTGTCCTGTTGGAACTGCAAGTTCCCTTGCCGGCCTAGGAATGGTAGAACGATGGGTTCGATGACGGTTTGGATGTACCGTGCACTATTCAGTGTCCCCTCGACGATCACCAGTGGTGTACGGCCAGTGTAGGAGATCGCTCCCCACACCATGATGCCGGGTGTTGGCCCTGTGTGCCTCGGTCGTATGCAGTCCTGATTGTGGCGCTCACCTGCACGGCGCCAAACACGCATACGACCATCATTGGCACCAAGGCAGAAGCGACTCTCATCGCTGAAGACGACACGTCTCCATTCGTCCCTCCATTCACGCCTGTCGCGACACCACTGGAGGCGGGCTGCACGATGTTGGGGCGTGAGCAGAAGACGGCCTAACGGTGTGCGAATGGTCCTCGCCGATACCCCAGGAGCAACAGTGTCCCTAATTTGCTGGGAAGTGGCGGTGCGGTCCCCTACGGCACTGCGTAGGATCCTACGGTCTTGGCGTGCATCTGTGCGTCGCTGTGGTCCGGTCCCAGGTCGACGGGCACGTGCACCTTCCGCCGACCACTGGCGACAACATCGATGTACTGTGGAGACCTCACACCCCACGTGTTGAGCAATTCGGCGGTACGTCCACCCGGCCTCCCGCATGCCCACTATACGTCCTCGCTCAAAGTCCGTGAACTGCACATACGGTTCACGTCCACGCTGTCGCGGCATGCTACCAGTGTTAAAGACTGCGATGGAGCTCCGTATGCCACGGCAAACTGGCTGACACTGACGGCGGCGGTGCACAAATGCTGCGCAGCTAGCGCCATTCGACGGCCAACACCGCGGTTCCTGGTGTGTCCGCTGTGCCGTGCGTGTGATCATTGCTTGTACAGCCCTCTCGCAGTGTCCGGAGCAAGTATGGTGGGTCTGACACACCGGTGTCAATGTGTTCTTTTTTCCATTTCCAGGAGTGTAGTTATCGAAAATTGAGACGAAAATATAATACAAAATAAAAATGTTGGCATTCTACATTGACATTTAGATATCGATATAACGGCGAAGATACCATCGCCGATGTATATTAATGCTTTTTCGGTAAAAGTACCGGTATATCGATATTTTATCAACAGCCCTATCGTAGATCTCATCCCCATTGTCTTCTTCTCAATATGAACGCAGGATTCGACATGCAAACAACAAACAGTGCTAAATTCAAGTGGAACTGTTGGAGAAAAATCAGTGCTACGAAATTAAAGTTATCAAAACCTAGGATGCCACTTGATTTTTGATTATTAACGTTTAGCGTTATTTAAGAAAGGCAACTAAGAGCTTGATTATGTTCGTTCATTAAATCAAATTCTGCGAAGGCTTGCTATATTCGGAGCACCGAAACAAAACACGTATGGTGATTCACAGTACTACAAGACGTTCAAAAACTGTTCAACATGATAAATGATTTTCGGGTACTCGTTACACTACATAGTTCAAAGCAATTGTTGCATTTCTTCATGCCTGATATAAAACTTCCAGTGAGTTTTTACACACGTTGCCCTCTCGTACCCGGAAGAACACTCGTAGTGGTTTACGGTAACAGTTTGTCGTCCGCTTATTCAGTGCGTGCTTCTCATTGGGCAAAGGTCTACTACCTATAACGAATAATTTAGAACGATCTTATTTACTTTTGGTTTTAGTTAATGACTTTATTAAGGCTACTATATTTTCTTCTTAGCATATGAGACAGCTGCAAAGGGAGTCCATCATCATCCTCGGAGACGAAGACGACCTGGGCATTCACTAAAACGACTTATGGATCCTGTTTAACAGGAACCGAAACGGGTCAAAAATGAGTTTTCGTGACTGGAATGTAAGGATATTGCATTTCAAAGATAATAAAAAGCCTTTATTATTTATATGAAACTAGTACAACTTAGTTAAAAGAAAGAACATATCACATTTAAAACAATTTAACATATCTAACAAATCTTTCATGTATAGAACAAAATTTATTCATTCATTCATGTTCACTTATTTACATATTTTGTACTGCAGTGAATAATTTCACAAGTCTTTCTGAGACTCACCAGTCTGTCACACATTTCCTCGCATGGGAATGTGAAATTACATTGTAGCATTGAGGAATTCGCAAGCGTGGATTCCAAAATATTGGCCTCTTCACACGATTAGTACATATTTATTTTTGAAAGTAATACGCTCGATGGGTGCATCTGAGTCTGGAACACAAAGGATAAATTATATAGCCTTAGGGAGGATGGTTATTGCAGTGTATTTCTGCTTGAATACTTTGAAAATTTCCATTCACGTATTTTGTACTGCTACATTGTTAGCACAAGAGTGAAATGTCAAAGATTAAATTACCAATGTCCTGTATTGTTGAAAACTAGCCTCCACACCTGACCTTTTTTTATTTGATTTCAAACTGTAGAGCATATTTACAAATGAATAAAATCCATCTTGAGCTGGATGGTCACAGTCATACAATTTCAGTAACATAGATTTAACTAGGAGACTCAAGAAATTATTATCATCCTATTTTTCACCTTTGTTTTTAGTTGCTGAGGCAACACAAATATTCTGCTTTTCAATTTCTAGAATGCTTATTTGAAAGATATTTAGCAGGCCTTGCACAAAGCATAACCATAATTCTGATTCCTCCTTTCAAGCAGCGGGGCATCCTGACTCTGACAGAAATAATGATTTTAAAGTAGGCTATAACTTCACAGTCCTTTCAAGTGCAGGAAATAATGCTAGTCACCTTGTGCTGCTGTAACCCAGTACTTACTGCTATTCAGTATTCACCAATCCATAGAATTCCTTTAGTCGTTCCGGTCTAACACCGTGTACATGGAAATATTTATAAACTGTTTTCTACATCGATTGTTAACTTCCCTACTGATGTTGTGAATCATAAGTGCCACGTAACCAATCCCTACAAGAGACATTCTCAGACTTACTTCTAATTTGTCGGAAACATTTTCTTTGCCTCCTCTCTTAACAGCACGAAATAACCATTCGTATTATCAGGTGAGAGACACACAAATTTTGACTCCAAGTTATGGGCCTGTAGAACATATTGTACATACTGTGATAAGACAGATAATGTTTCATTTTCGACAGAACGGGAATCTAACAACTTTGCATGTACCACATTTCAGGTTTGAAGTATCCGACAGTGAGAGGAAGTAGTTTAGTAGATTTATGATTGCTGGTATCGATAGAAATTCTTATGAAATTCACTTCATTACGGTCTTCAGTAAGAAGCTCTTTGCACTACAGACCCAATACATTATTAACAACGCATTCTACTTTTGTTCCTGCAGAACTAGCTTTATTTCATACAGTTTCTTAATCATTTTGTATGTGCATCCGTGGAACTATAGCTTTGACAGTGTGGTAGGCAAATGTTTCTTCTGCCGCAGCCAATTTTGATTTTTCATTGCCTGAATTTGTAAAAGTTACTAACAAAATAAAACAATGCAGTAGTAACAAAAACATAAGATTTCAATATTACAGTATTCTCTTAACATATCTAATGTTGCAGTGGGGAAGGACGTGCTCATTTTCGAAGATGTTGCCGCAGCTGTTGAACACTATATATGTATCTTAGTTTCCTCGTGCTGTAAAATGTCTGAACTTCCACCATGTGCAATGGAAAACGTGTTGTGGCCAGTTGTGCAGTAAACCTCAATTTATTTTGGTACTTTCCAGAAAAAGGTACTTTTCCTTAGGTTTAGATGAAAACATGCACTTGGTTTGGCGTAAGTTGAAGAAATGTTGTATCGCAGTAAGAAAGAGAATGATTATCTGAATACAGAATGTGAATACAATACTGATATGATTATTTACAAAGCTCAACAATATCACAAGCACTTCATAAAGCATTAAACATTCAATAGTCACCACTCAGCTGAGGTCGGCACAAGAATGCACAGAAAATAAATAAGAATTGTCGATATTCAAATAAAGAAACAATACATGTGGCTAAATTCAAACTTTCCCAAAGCAGTAGTTTTACTTCTCAGCTAAATCATGGATTGTTTCTGTTTGAAAGTAAAATTAAAATGGTGTAGTGGAATCGAGATGTAGGAGAAGCGGAAGGGGTGGAAGGAGGGGAGGCGATAGTTGACCATAGCAGTGTCGTGTGGAAGCATATGGGTACTTCAGCGGAAACCTAACAAAAATAAATAAAGCGATAACCTAGAAAATAAGGTAATTATAGGACGTATATTTAAAATTACAGATCCCAATATTTTCAAAAAGTTATACTAACTTAAATATAAAAATGGTTCAAATGGCTCTGAGCACTATGGGACTTAACATCTGAGGTCATCAGTCCCCTAGAACGTAGAAATACTTAAACCGAACTAACCTAAGGACATCACACACATCCATGCCCGAGGCAGGATTGGAACCTGCGACCGTAACGGTCGAGCGGTTCCAGACTGAAGCGCCTACAACCGCTTCGCCACAACGGCTGGCTCAGCGTTGTTAACTTAGTGCATAAAATGTACATGCGAAATTTTAATGTACAGGACATTTGTGCGTTCCGACAAAAGTTAAGGGGAAGCCGGATACCTGAGCCAGAAAAGGAGACCGTACCGTTTCTTACGTGACGTATGGTAGACTTGCACTTTCTGGAACTATTATTAACCTTCAATCAGTGCAACTAATGTTGACGCTATGGGCGGAAGAGTATCGCACTGTTCATATAATAACTCTTAACTAACAACACTGTACTGCTCGCGCCACGCTCAGTATGTGATTCCCGGCTGTCGATACGGTATTCCAGCATGATACAGTCACCGCTAGCAGAGGCGTTATATATATTTACACACACAAAGATGCGGGCGAAAAATGTACAGAAATGGCACAAGTAGTGTAGTGACGGAAGAAAATATGGAAGCGTATATACGTCTTTATATTCAAGTGTGATTGTTTAAGACATACACTATGTGATAAAAAGCATCCGTACACCTGGCTGCAGATGACTTATAAGTTCGTCGCGCCCTTTATCGGTAATACTGTAATTCAATATGATGGTGGCCCACGCTTAGCCTCGATGACAGCTTGCACTCTCGCAGGCATACGTTGAATCACGTGCTGGAAGGTTTCTTTGAAAATGGCAGCCCGTTCCTCACCGAGTGCTGCATTGAGAAGAGGTATCGATGTTGGTCGGTAAGGCCTGGCGCGAACTCGGCATTCCAAAACATCCCAAAGGTGTTCTGTAGGACTCAGGTCAGAACTCTGTGCAGGCCAGTCGATTACAAGGATATTATTGTAGTGTAACCACTCCGTCATAGGCCGTGCATTATGAACATGTGCTCGATCGTGTTGAAAGCTGCAGTCGCCATCCCTGAATTGCTCTTCAACAGTGGGAGGCAAGAAGGTGCTTAAAGCATCAATTTAGGCCTGTGCTGTGATAGTGCCACGCAAAACAACAAGGGGTGCAAACTCTCTCCATGAAAAACACCACCACACCATAACACCACCGCCTCAGAATTTTACTGTTGGCACTACATACGCTGTCAGATGACGTTCATCGGGCATTCGTCATACCTACACCCTGGCCTCGGATAGCCACATTGTGTCCCGTTGTTATTTATTCTACACAACGTTTTTCCACTGTTCAGTCGTCGAACGTTTACGCTCTTTGCACCAAGCGAGGCGTAGTTTGGCTTACCGGCGTGATGTGTGGCTTATGAGCATGAATTCCAAGTTGTCTCACCTCCTGCCTAACTGTCATAGGACTTTTCAGTGAATCTTGATGCAGTTTTTAATTCCTGTGTGATAGTCTGGATAGATGTCTGTCTATTACACATTACGACCCTCTTAAACAGTCGGCGCTCTCTGTCATTCAACAGATGAGGTCGGCCTGTACACTTTTGTGCTGGACGTGTCCTTTCACGTTTCCACTACATTATCACATCGGAAACAGTGGGCCTAGGGATGCTTAGGATTGTGTAAATCTCGTGTACAGACGTATGACAAGTGACACCCAATCACCTGACCACGTTCGAAGTCCTTGAGTTCCACGGAGCGCACCATTCGGCTCTCTTACGATGTCTGATGACTACTGGGGTTGCTTATACAGGGAGTTACAAAAAGGTACGGCCAAACTTTCAGGAAACATTCCTCATACACAAATAAAGAAAAGATGTTATGTGGACATGTGTCCGGAAACGCTTAATTTCCATGTTAGAGCTCATTTTAGTTTCGTCAGTATGTACTGTACTTCCTCGATTCACCGCCAGTTGGCCCAATTGAAGGAAGGTAATGTTGACATCGGTGCTTGTGTTGACATGCGACTCATTGCTCTACAGTACTAGCATCAAGAACATCAGTACGTAGCATCAAGACGTTAGTGCTCATCACGAACGTGGATTAGCACGGGGCAATAGCCGTGGCGCAGTACGTTTGTATAGAGACAGATTTCTAGAACGAAGATGTCCCGACAGGAAGACGTTCGAAGCAATTGATCGGCGTCTTAGGGAGCACGGAACATTCCAGCCTATGACTCGCGACTGGGGGAGACCTAGAACGACGAGTACACCTGCAATGGACGAGGCAATTCTTCCTGCAGTTGACGATAACCCTAATGTCAGCGTCAGAGAGGTTGCTGCTGTACAAGGTAGCGTTGACCACGTCACTGTATGGAGAGTGCTACGGGAGAACCAGTTGTTTCCGTACCATGTACAGCGTGTGCAGGCACTATCAGCAGCTGATTGGCCTCCACGGGTACACTTCTGCGAATGGTTCGTCCATCAATTTGTCAATCCTCATTTCAGTGCAAATGTTCTCTTTAAAGATGAGGCTTCATTCCAACGTGATAAAATTGTAAATTTTCACAATCAACATGTGTGGGCTGACGAGAATCCGCACGCAATTGCGCAATCACGTCATCAACACAGATCTTCTGTGAACGTTTGGGCAGGCATTGTTGGTGATGTCTTGATTGGGCCCCATGTTCTTCCACCTACGCTCAATGGAGCACGTTATCATGATTTCATACGGGATACTCTACCTGTGTTGCTAGAACATGTACCTTTACAACTGCAACACAACACGTGGTTCATGCACGATGGAGCTCCTGCACATTTCAGTCGAAGTGTTCGTACGCTCCTCAACAACAGATTCGGTGACCGATGGATTGGTAGAGGCGGACCAATTCCATGGCATCCAGCTCTCCTGACCTCAACCCTCTTGACTTTCATTTATGGGGGCATTTGAAAGCTTTTGTCTACGCAACCCTGGTACCAAATGTAGAGACTCTTCGTGCTCGTATTGTGGACGGCTGTGATACAATACGCCATTCTGCAGGGCTGCATCAGCGCATCAGGGATTCCGTGCGACGGAGGGTGGATGCGTGTATCCTCGCTAACGGAGGACATTTTGAACATTTCCTGTAACAAAGTGTTTGAAGTCACGCTGGTACGTTCTGTTGCTGTGTATTTCCATTCCATGACTAATGTGATTTGAAGAGAAGTAATAAAGTGAGCTCTAACATGGAAAGTAAGCGTTTCCGGACACATGTCCACGTAACATATTTTCTTTCTTTGTGTGTGAGGAATGTTGCCTGAAAATTTGGCCGTGCCTTTTTTGTAACATCCTGTATGGAGTACCTGGCAGCAGGTGGCAGCACAATGCACCTAATATGAGAAACGTATGTTTTTTGAGAGTGTCCGGATATTTTTAATTACATAGTGTAACTATTCGAAACTGACATTTCTCAAGAATTCAAAGAAATAGACGTCTAGAAAGTATCAACTACTGATCCCTTTTACTTCTGCAAACTGGTGCAACTAATTACAAAACACACTCTAATATAAACAAAATATTTAACTAAGAAAGGCAGCGTCGTTTTCGGTCAGACTGAGCATTTCAGTATTAAGTTCATCAGTTGTCCGAACCTGTATTCATTCCCGGAGAAAAGAACGGTGATTTACAGCATTCAGTGTACCTTGGTCTAGATCCGAATTCAACACAGTACCTTCGCAAATGTGGAAGTTAAACTATTTGGTTACATCGCGTCCTAAGTGTTCTCTTACATCCTTCTCGCTATTTTGATATTCACAAGATAACAGTTTCACCAGGACGTTTTAACTAAAACGCACTCCCGCAATACTGCATACGGTCGTAGACTTGCTGGGCACTGTCTCTGGAACAAACTCGTGTGTCGTCACTGTAGGCGTCTACACCATTATGATTCTGTGTGTAGAGGCATGATCCGGTTCGATTATTCCAGCTCCCGTGGTCGACGTCGCACTCAGAATCGTCAGTGTTTTCATCGTTGAACTATACTTTACATAATGCATACACTTCATTAGGAAATTTTAAGGACAGGGAGATAATGTATGAGAGAATTCGTCAACATTCTTTCGCAAAAAAAAAAAAAAATCCTATGTTAATAGTTATTAGCTATTATAATATTGGGTCAACATAGGTCGTAGCTGGCGTGGCAATCTCCGTGCTATCAGCAATAGGAGTCATTCTCATGAAAGGGTTTTGTACGATCTGTGTACTCCTAGCCTTACCAACCGAGATAGTGCTACTTCAATGAACAACTGACACCAATATCATCACACATCTGACACCTCACGAAAGGCGTGTAACCAAACTATCACTATCCAACCCGACCTAGACCTCGGGCTTCACTTCTTGTCAATCTATCACCAGAAACACCGTTCCAGAAAAAACATAGTAGCAAAATTAATATTTTCAGACCGAGCACAGTGGCGCAGTGGTTATCAGGCAGGAAACGCATTAGAGACGACGACGGCTGAAATCCCCGTCCACCCATCCAGATTTAGATTGTCTGTGATTTCCCTGCATCGCTAAGGCAGATGTCGGGATGCTTCCATTTTAAAAGGGCATGGCCGATGTCCTTACTCATCTTTTCATAACCTGTGCTTTGATCTAATGGCCATTCTTTTTTTTTTTATCTTTTCGAGCTCTGTTTGCGTACAGTGATATCAGGCGTCGTCGTTCAGCATCGGCAGGTTTAATTCAGCCGATGGATAAGGATATAATTACTCCAGTGGACTTCAGAATGAAATAAAACGTATCCCCTGGCTTCAATAATTATCAGATTTAAATATTATCAAAGACTGAGGTCTGTATTAAAGATTGAATTAATGGTCCATTATCATTGTCAAATAAGTACAGGACAATTGTAATTTTTCTGTGAGGAACAGATTATGAAATTCTGGCAACTATTCGGTTGTTAAGCGCAGTGAGAGTGTCGGGCTCGGGCTATTTCGTTGCCAAAAGCAGCTGTACACCAAATTGTGTTGGTGTTCATATTGTGCTGTCCAACTCGTGTAGACAAATAGCATAGAACCCATTTTATCAGAAAAATATTACCACGTTCATCAGATTCGAGAAAGACAGCAATAGCAACTTCATTCAAATCGACAGACGCTATGGTTAATAGCTGTGGAATGTTCTCATTAGGTACCAAGAAATTTGCAACCTGACATCAGCACAACTCAGAGCTCCAAAAACACTGAAGCTCGTACAATACAGAACGAGCATACGCCTTTCTGCTTTGCAAAGTCTTGTCGCCAGCAGTGGATCGGGAGTCGACCCCGTGCCCTACTGAGTGGACGGTAGTTCACTAATTGCCTTGTTAATAAAGTATCTGTAACTATGTAAGAAGTTCGTGTGTCCACATCGCTTTCATTCATATTTCCATAATGTAACTGCTGTCTTCAGCGGGTATGGAACATAAATGACAGGAACAATATAAACTGTAATTCACACGTAAGAGAACACATGCAGTGTCCTAATAGGCTGTCTTCGTTCAGATACTTCATCGTTTCTAATGAAGCACTTCTTAGCTTCACGCCCATTATTCACGCCGCAAAGTATCAACATGCCTCCGTCGGCGTTCATTAAATCTCTGCGCCGAGTGCAGTGATCTCCCGCAAACAATGCTCTTAAGCTTGGCTCTTGGCAACTTAATGAATTCAAACGCGGTTTACTCTCCACAGGAGCGGTTCCAAAGGCAGACAGTCTTAATGCTTTTGTAAATAACAAATAATCCTTCAATGTACTTCACTAAATCTCATGCCATATAGCTGCTAACAAATACGTCTGATTTTTACTTTAACGGCTTTATTCTAGTATCTAGAGTCTTTCATATAGCTCAGAATCTGAGCATTGAGAACAAAGCGAAAATCCCATAGCGTTCATGTGACGGAAAATTTTCAATGAATTTCAGAGCCATCGGCACATGGCCTAGTATTAGTATTTCACCATCAACATTGTCAAATGGACACAATGAAGAGCACAGAAGCTGAAACAACGAAATGAAATTTGTGCCACGGCCGGAACTTGGATCCAGGTCTCCTGGTTATCAGACAAATTGGTAAAAACTACTATAATAAAGAGTTATTGTATTTACCGCTCGACATTAAATTATGGTGTGTGGTTCTCGAACGTAATGCCACCACCTTTCCTCCGCTTTACTGTTGAATACTGCGGATGACAATTTTTAGTCACAGCACGACTTGCTTTGGCCACTCCAGACCATGCGGAGTGGCCGCGCGGTTCGAGGCGCTATGGCACGGATTGCGCAGCCCTCCCGTCGAAGGCTCGAGTCCTCCCTCGGGCATGGGTTAGTTTAAGTAGTCTGTAGGTCTAGGATTGATGACCTCAACAGTGTAGGCCCTTAGGAATTCACATACGTACCCCATTCCAGGACTATATACCTTCTTTATGCGTTTTAGTGACCTGCGATATTCCATGGGGTCCACACTCTCCTATCTATTTTTAAGCACACTACTAAACATGTTGGCTTCAACAAAGTGCAATGTTTCGCTGACTGGTTTGAGCCGCCCACCACGAATTCCTGTCCTCTCAGAGTAGTACTTGCAACCTACTTTCTCAATTATTTTCTGGATGTAATGCAATCTCTGTGTTCCAATACAGTTTTTACCCTCTACAGCCTCCTATAACACCACAGAAGTTGTTGCCTGATGTGTTAACAAATGTCCTTATCATCCTGTCCCTTCTTCTTCTCAGTTTTTCCATACATTTCTTTCCCTGCCGATTCTTCGGAGAACGTCCTCATTCCTTACCTTATTAGTCCCCCTTATTTTCCGAATTCTTTTGTTGTGCTACATCTCAAATACTATGATTCTCCTCTGCTCTGGTTTTCCCACAGTCCATGTTTCACTACCACCCAATGCTGTGATCCTAACGTACATTCTGAGGAATTTCTTCCTTAAATTACCGACTATATTTGATACTAGTAGATTTCCCCCGATTGTGTTAACTGCATATTACTGTTCTAACCTAGTACTAGGCATACTCAACGCTTGAGATTCGCTTGTTCATTTGAGGTGGATGAAGGGATGCTTTATGCAGAAAAATACACGGTCGCCTTGTCCCATATCTGTGTACAACGGAGTTTATGCTCCGTTTCTAAGCAATCGGTCACAAAGAGACGCAAACCTTGACGCTCATCCTCTCCACTACAGGAGCACTCCTGCGGCCTCGGATCGATGCCTTCTGCCACTCCCTCACCCTTTCTCTTCCAACTCAGACTCTCTCCTACAAACGTATTTAAAGGATTTTTGTAGAATAACCATAGGAGTGAAACAACGCCATACTCCAAAAATTCTGCTTAAGCATATAGCATTAATTACATGCGAACGATTACGTATTTAAATAGAGTAATAAATCCTTACACCTGTCAATTTTACGAACGTTCAGGTAGACTGTCTGTCCTGTATAGAAATTTTGTAACTGAAAATCAGGAATTTCGTGTAAAACTGGTAGCAATGTGAGAATTCATCCGTGGTTCATCACAATAAATTGTCACAAGACTTATTATTTTGGTCATTGTAACATCTGTGATATAGTATATGGAGATTAATTTTCATCGATAAATCATATTACTTGTTACATATGATGACCTGAACACGACACGGTAGTGGTGTTACTGAAAGACCTTCACGTAAGCATAACTTGCGACTATGAGACGGCTGTAATAAACGTAGGATTAGTGATATGCTCCCAACGCAGAATGTATTTTGAGTATTTCTGAGATTAGTATCGCGCCAATAACATGTTACTTTTGAGTCGTCGATATTCTGACTGTTTCGATGCGGCCCGCGACGAACTCCTCTCTTATGCCAAGAAGGCCGTATGAAATCGGTGTGTGTTCGAGGTGGTTAATCACACGAGTCTTACGATGCGAAAAGCCTTCGCAATGGACGCTCTGACATGTAAGCTGGTTTTATGGTGAACCAGGTGTCGCGTGTTGCATTTACTGTAGCCTAAAAACCAAAACTAAGGCGCAGTCATACTTCTCAGATTAGTAATTCCACAATACGTTCAAAATGTTCCTAAGGGATGGGGGGGGGGGGGGGGGAGATATATCTTAGCTAAGTAAACATGAAGCATAGAATCCGGTGATGAGTTTCTGATAAAAGGAGAAGCATTTCCGTTAAAACTACATATCAGAAAATGATTTAAAATATTTTCCAGTCTCACTGATGAATTAGTAAAATGACACGATCGGGTAACCTACGTCTTCACCAATCATGGGCGTTGGAATGTGTTGCACAATTTCATTGCACAATCACGCAAACTATTCCCAGTATCTAATAGCGCTCAGTCTGTGCAGTCTTCTGTCTTTGATGTTCTTTAGTTATAAGTAGCTTTCTAGTATCTGGATATCAGAACATTTTCGTTACGTCAGCCACTGTCTGCTAGTCCTCACAAGAGACTTTTATTGAAATTGTTTGCATATGGAGAATCGTCTCAGTTGTGTGATGGGATTCGTGAATTTCTCTCAGACACGTCACAGTTCGTAGTGATAAACGGTAAATCATCGAGTAGAACAGAAGTGATATCTGGCGTTCCGCAAGGTAGTGTCGTAGGCCCTCCGCTGTTCCTGATTTACATAAATGATCTAGGTGATAATCTGAGCAGCCCTCTTAGATTGTTTGCAGATGTACTTTACAGTCTAGTAAGTTCAACACATGATCAATTACAATTACAAAATTATCTAGAGAGAATTTCTGTATGGCGCGAAAAGTGGAAATTAGCACTAAAAAAAAAAGAAAAGTGCGAGGTTATCCACATGAGTACTAAAATAAATCCGATAAATTAGGGGTATACTACAAATCACACAAAGGTAAGGGCTGTCAATTCGCCTAAATATCTAGGAATTACAATTACGAGCAACTTAAACTGGAAAGACCACATAGTTAATATTGTGAGGAAGGCGAAACAAAGACTGTTATTGCCTGAACACTTAGAAGATGCGACAAACCCAGTAAAGAGACAGCTGGAATACTGCTGCGCGGTATGGGATCCTTACCTGGTAGGATCGACGGAGGACATCGAAAAAGTGGAAAGAAGGGCAGCTCGTTTCGTGTTATCGCGCAACAAGGGTGAGAGTGTCACTCATATGACACGCGAGTGGGGGTGGTAGTCTCTTTTCTTTGCGGCGAGATCTATTTGCGAAATTTCAATCACAAACTTTCTCTTCCGAATGTGAAAGTATTTTGTTGACACCCACCTACGTATGGAGAAATGATCGTCATAATAAAATAAGAGAAATCAGAGCTCGAATGGAAAGATTTAGGTGTTCCTATTTCACATGCGCCATTCGAGAGTGGAGTGATAGAGAAGTAGTATGAAAATGGTTCGATGAACCCTCAGCCAGGCACTGAAGTGTAAATTGCAGAGTAACCATGTAGATTTAGATGTAGTTTGTTTCACGAGGAAACTAAATAGTTATGAAAGGACTTTAATGAAAAAATGAAACAATCAGAAACTGTTGTGGTTCCTAATGTTCTATCCACACTGTCTACAGCACTGCATTGCTGCAGCAACATTCGCATGTCAATAGCAGTCGGAGACTGGTAGCTAAGAGTAAAGTAATGCACTTTGATGGTATTTATTCATACTAATGCAATATAAAACAATCCAGTTGAAATGTATGCCATTTTTTTTCTCACACAGTTCTTGTGACAACAGCTGTAGTTATTAATAATGAAAATTTGCAGTCTCCCACGCGTGCATCGACTTCTTACCAAGCGATGTAGGCAGTTAAGTTAACTCCGTTTCCAACTACCTGCTACGCTTCAGGACATAAGACACAACGCCTCCTGCTTTCAAAAAGAGGAATTTCCGCCAACCCAGCGTTAGTTAAGAAATGCATCCAAGTCGAAGCCACAATGTTAACAAGGCAATGTGAGACGTAGGCTGTTGTCGCCAAAAACGTTACAGCCAGCATTGTATACGACAGAACCTGACTGGATGGATTACTTCTTTGGTCAGGTGGCTACTAGCAAAGGTGAACGCAGTCGAGAGATACACCATGAGAGGTATCGAAGGGTGATTTCATTCAAAGCGGACGGTTCGTGTAAGACGCACTCTCACCTGCAACAGAGCATGAGTTCTTAAACGATTTCCGTTGCTCGCCCTTTATAAAACTTAATTATTTTGCCCCCAACCCCCTATTTGTCTTAAGGGGAGTCGTACCGCTGAAAATGACAAAATTTGACATTTTTACTTTTATGCAAATTATATAAATATGGATGTTTATGCTTAATTTGGTGTTGGTTTTATTGAAATATTGGATCATTTACTATTTTAAATAAATATTTGAAAATAATCAGGCAATGACATTTCCGAGAATTTTGTTTTCCATCATTTCGCATATTGGCATTTTTCTCTGGAACTATATAGTCTAGAAGGCTGTGGTTTCTTTTGTTTTGTAGAGAACTGTCCCTCTCATAAGTTTCCTACACTGGCGGTACTTCGCAGTAAACTCTTTGAACTGTACATTTGTTTCTGTTTGACAACAACAGTTATCCACTAGCCGCGTTTTAGTTTCTGTGTTTCCTGTGATAGTTTTCGTCATGACTAAACCAAAAGGAGTGTTTAAAAAAATACGAAGCAAAGGAAAAAGATACTACAGAACAAATATAGCAGCAGTAAAAAGAGTGGTTAGCTCCGAAGGGCGTGATAATTTGATTGTAAATAGTGACAGTCCAACTCCTCCGAACGCTACCAAGGAAAAAACTGCTGGGTAATGATGTAAAATACAACGCAGCTTCAGACAGTGAAACAAACCGCAATATCATTATTAATCTCCATATACTTATTTTAGCTTTGTGTGAATCAGTGTGTTGTCGTATATGTGGAAGGGAAATTGAAATTTCTGAAAAGCTATCTCAACGCAATGGTCTGGTGTGCGCTTTACAAATAATGTGTTTGAAATGTTTGACTGTCAAGACTTCAGAAGTAAGTGTAAAGAATGGACTTGTTGACACCAATCTGATGGTTCTATGGACTTATATGCATAGGAGAAGGCCATTACGCTGGTAAGGTTCTTTGTGGCTTTCTGAACCTCCCTAGTCCCACTACAAAATCTATCAAATAGAACTCCATAGTAAGAAGTAGTGTCAAGGCGTGTGCTGTGGAGTCAATGACTACAGCAGCAGAACAGGCTGTAGCACAAAATGATAGTTCTGACAGAGCAATATCATTCGATGGATCCTGGCAAAAAAAGAGGTTTCCGGTCAAAGAATTTATGAGCATCTGTTATCAGCATAGACAATGGGAAAGTGGTGGACGTTGATGTGTTGACCATGTACTGTCAGGGTTGTAGGCAAGCAGGCAAGAGTAGTGAAAAGCAAACTAAGCATGAAATGAATTGTCTGAGAAACTATGAAGGAACTAGTGGAGGGATGGAGTTTGCTTCTGCAGTGAAAATGTTCCAACGTTCCGAACATGACCGTGCTGTTCGCTACATGAGTTTTCTTGGGGATGGAGACTCACGATGGTGAAGGCAGTGGTGGAGAGTAAACCGTATGGCGATTTGTCAATTGCAAAGCTGGAGTGCATTAATTATGTGAAAAAGAGGGTGGGCACGAGACTATGTAGACTCAAACAGCAGTTGGGAAGTACGAAGTTATCTGATGGTATAAGTATAAGACGCCGACTGACTGATAAACAATTTGACCAGATTACGCAATATTATGGTTATGGCTATTAGAAGTAACAGAGATAATTTAAATCGCAAGAAGAGAGCTGTTTGGACAATTCATTTTCACAAGCTGTCTACAGATGCTGAACCAATACACAACCTGTGTTCCACTGAATGGCGTAAATACTTGAAGCCAAAAGAGGTGGGTAAAGTAGACACTTTCTCGCACAAAATTACTATACCAAATGCTGTTATGCTTGCCATGAAACCTGTGTTCCAGGATCTTGCCCAAGGAGAGCTGTTGAAGAAATGTCTCAAGGGCAAAACACAAAATGCGAATGAATAATTTAACAATGTTGTGTAGTCAATGATACCAAAAACGTTGTTTGTTGGGGGGTCAATCTTTGAACTTGGTGTATTTGATGCTGTTCTTACTTTTAATGATGGCTGTTCTGGAAGATTACAGGCTTTGGAATATCTTGGCATTCATAAAGGTTACAACACCACGTTAAGTGTGATGGACTTGGACTAACTGCGAATCATGAAGGCAGAGATTGCAACAAACAATATGTCAAAAGAAGCCAGATCCAAGAGGAGGAGGGCAGCACTGGGTGAGGAAGATGAAGGAGGAGATGAGGACTACCATCCAGAAGGATGCAGTTTTGTCAATATGACATTTTTCAGTAAAAAAGCCCCCTTTTTCTCAGAAACTTCTGAATCTACATCAATGAATTATTCACCACATAACATAAATAGTACAGTAATGTTGTAGCTCTACTTTAGTAGTATTTACTGTAACAGTTAAAATTCAAGAAATTAAAATTGTGAAAATTTACACGAAAAATTATATGTTTAGGGAAAAAATCATAACTTTTTTCCAGTTGTTACTTTAAAGTGATTGTTGAGCAATACAGTCACAAAACATGAGATAACATGTGATAAAAACACAACATTTATATACTCAACAGTTCCTGTGAAAACGGGGCATTTCTATAGTCAATTTAACATTGTCGAGATAGAGCGGTACGACCCCCCTTAAAGACACTGGTAGTAGTGTTGTGCTGAAAGTTTCATAATATTAGCAAAGGAACTGTAAACGATGCCTGGAGACTCCAGTAGAGCAGGAGTTCTTAAACGATTTCCGTTGCGCGGCCTTTCTAAAACTTAATTATTTTGTCCCCTACCCCCTACTTGTCTTTCTCTCCTCAGCACTTTTCACACTTGGCACAAAAACGACACACGGTATCTATTTACTTCTAATTATTGCAACTATTAGTTACAGTAATAATAATATTAACAATTAGAGAGATTCCTTCGAGCACATCAAACATTTAGAAAAAAAAAACTTATCATACCTCTGCATTATTCAGGGATGGTGAAAGCTAACAATTACATCTAGTTTATAAATAACTGCAGCTGCCTGTACAGTTACTGAACTGAGCAAATAGATGTATTTCACAATATTACTTTTACGCTGCTATTTATACTACTTTTAATTTATTTAGAATGTTTTGATATTTGGAAGATCACGACGATAATCACCATTTAAATGACAAATCATTCAAAAAGAAAATAAACAAGAGTAAAAATGCATACGGATCAAAATTCGGAAGTTTTCTGACATATGCACATTTAGCCTGATGCGTGTGCTTCAATATACGAAGAAATCCAGTCAAGTCTTGGTTGGATCTTTGAAACAGCAGTTCGGATACCCCCTTCCAGCTGCATTCGACGCCACTGTGGAAGATATTGACCCACACATCTAAGTTCATGCGAAGGGTAATAACACGTTGAATGCCCTTCCTAGTAAACTGAAATACTCATTCCTCGTCTTCACTCAAAAATTTTCAAAGAAAACCATTTACATTAGTGTTGAAGTATTCTATCACTTCATTTAATTTATCGTGTATTTTTGTCAAATGGTCTACAGTGATTGTATCGAACGGATGTGTAGCCAGTCATACTCAGATAAAGATTCTGTAAATTTACCCTCGAATTTTTGACGTATGTTTTAGAGATGTACTACGCCCGTTCTACTGTTTTTACTTACATCCAATCTATTTTTCTTCAGGAAATCATTCAGACAGTAAAATATCTCGCAGTAACTCTTCTCCATCTATGTTTCACAAAGTCCTAGTTTTCTTTTATACGCAAGCATTATCTCTCTTAAAAAGATGATATTACCATTTAGGCCCCGAAGTGATACTTCAGAACACTTAGCTTCTCAAAAATATCGGCCAAGCAGCTAAATCTTAGAAGCCATTTTTCATCCAGAAACAGAGCCGCGAGTGTAGGCCTGTTCTTCAACAGGAACACGAAGTTCATCCCTCACATACATAACGCAACGAAGAATTTTACCGCGAGAAAACCAAAGTGTTCAATGGAAGCAAATCGTGAGTAAAAATCCATTCCTCACAAAGAATGGAGAATAGCGTACAGTCTAGAACTTGTGTTTTCACATAATTTACGGCACTGAATGCATCTTTCGGCAATATATTGAGTTTCGGTTGTACTACTTTAGAAGCCAATGCCTCCCTGTGTATCATACAATGTCTGAAACTTACAGAAGGAGAAATAGCAAACACTCTTCCCACGCAACCCCTTTTCCGCCCTAGTAAATGCTGCCGCCACTTTGGTACATATACCAACAATGTTTGCCCATGAAAGATTACAGTCAACAAAAGAGGAAATCATGAGAAAAAAATTTCTTCCCGGACGTTTATAAAATAGAAAGTCGTCGTGCATTTGATTTTTATAACGGTCGCGGACAAAAACGAGAATGTCGGCTGATTTCCGTTTTCAGTATTGGCATCAAGTAGCGGGACGAATCTTGCGCTCTCATGAAGACGTGGTAACAACTAATTTTTCGGGTCAGTGGCTATTGCGTCAGTATGAAGGGCTCTAGTATCATCTGAGAGTAGTAACTTTCGCCAAACATTTCTCCGTGGATTATGTCGTCTGCTTGAAGAATTAATTTCTCACCATTAATATCTAGTGATCTACATTTTGCAATTAAGTAGGATACCTCTAGGGATACTCTGAGGGCTTTCTTTCGAACTGATACCTATTTTTCAGGAATCTGACATTTCCTATTAGTTGTCGCTATGGATCTTAAAAATGTTCAGTGCGTTTACTTAAATGTTCCTGGTGATTTGCTTTACAGGCTTCAAGCTATCGTTAGCTAATCTCTCGCAAGAACACATTGTGGTCGTTCCACCTTATTCAAAACAATGCTAGTAAAACCCAGTGAGGGGTAATCCACTTCATATTTCTGGATTTTTGTTTTGCGTTTAGAATTAACGTTGCTCGTAGAAACAGAGAAAGATGCGAAAGAAGAACGTACTTTGAGTAAATTGGAATCTTTTTCCTTATTGGAACTGCATACTTTCCAAGGAGGAGGGACGCTAGGTGAATCACTCAGATAGTCTGGTCCCTTCATCCCCCACAAACCAACCAACCGAATCACGCAATGGGCTCTCTTGTTACCACTGCGAATCAGCCATTTATCCATGCAAACTTACATCACTGTATTTTAAATTCGTTTAACTACCGGCACTGAACACGTAGTAGGGAGAAATTTCCGCCCAACTCACTGTCTTTGAACTGAATCCTAAAGCCCGTCTGTAATCGCTTGGACAGCCACAGTGGCTGTGACATACTATTGTTATAGTCAATGCTGCAAGGACGTGAAGGTCACATTGTTCAGCGGCTTATTGCCATTGTTGTTGTTGTGGTCTTCAGTCCTGAGACTGGTTTGATGCAGCTCTCCATGCTAATCTATCCTGTGTAAGCTTCTTCATCTCCCAGTACCTACTGCAACCTACATCCTTCTGAATCTGCTTAGTGTATTCGTCTCTTGGTCTCCCTCTACGATTTTTACCCTCCAAACTGCCCTCCAGTACTAAACTGGTGATCCCTTGCTGCCTCAGAACATGTCCTACCAACCGATCCATTCTTCTAGTCAAGTTGTGCCACAAACTTCTCTTCTCCCCAATCCTATCCAACACTTCCTCATTAGTTATGTGATCTACCCATCTAATCTTCAGCATTCTTCTGTAGCACCACATTTCGAAAAATACTATTTTCTTCTTGTCCAAAATATTTATCGTCCATGTTTCACTTCCCTACATGGCTACACTCCATACAAATACTTTCAGAAACGACTTCCTGACACTTAAATCTATACTCGATGTTAACAAATTTCTCTTCTTCAGAAATGCTTTCCTTGCCATTGCCAGTCTACATTTTATATCCTCTCTACTTCGACCATCATGAGATATTTTGCTCCCCAAATAGCATAACTCCTTTACTACTTTAAGTGTTTCATTTCGTAATCTAATTCCTTCAGCATCACCTGACTTAATTCCACTACACTTCATTATCCTCGTTTTGCTTTTGTTGATGTTCATTTTATATCCTCCTTTCAAGACACTATCCATTCCATTCAACTGCTCTTCCAAGTCCTTTGCTGTCTCTGACAGAATTACAATGTCGTCGGCGAACCTCAAAGTTTTTATTTCTTCTCCATGAATTTCAATACCTATTCCGAATTTTTCTTTTGTTTCCTTCACTGCTTGTTCAATATACAGATTGAATAGCATCGGAGAGAGGCTGCAACCCTGTCTCACTCCCTTCCCAACCACTGCTTCCCTTTCGTGTCCCTCGACTCTTATAACTGCCATCTGGTTTCTGTACAAATTGTAAATAGCCTTTCGCTCCCTGTATTTTACCCCTGCCACCTTCAGAAATTGAAAGAGAGTATTCCAGTCAACATTGTCAAAAGCTTTATCTAAGTCTACAAATGCTAGAAACGTAGGTTTGCTTTTCCTTAATCTTTCTTCTAAGATAAGCCGTAGGGTCAGTATTGCCTCACGTGTTCCAATATTTCTACGGAATCCAAACTGATCTTCCCCGAGGTCGGCTTCTACTGGTTTTTCCATTCGTCTGTAAAGAATTAGCGTTAGTATTTTGCAGCCGTCATTAGTGGTTGTTAAATGTTTGTCAAGTAGATAACCTTGCGGGAGGTCGGTGAAGCGGCTTTGTATTGAAATACTACTCGTGACTTTTCTCGGCAATCATGCTGACAAGATCTGCTGGTCAGTTCTTGTAAAATAAGGAAGTACAATAACCCAGTTCATAGAATTGAGAATCTGACGCTAGTGCTCTTTGTTCACCGGAAGTTCTTCTATTACATAGTATGAAATATAAATATCTTAATGTAAATCTGCGGCCCCCTGTATACTGTCTGTGTCTTCTCCCCCACCCCTTCCCCTCTCTTCACAGAAAGGTGAGTCCCTCCAACTTTCAGGACTGCTGCAACAGAAGATAGGAACCCTCGTCTGAAAAAAATAGTTAATGGCCGCTAGGTGGTGTGAGGTTACGAGGAACGACGCTCCTGTTGTGCCATATAAGCGATGATTATAATGTCTACGTTAGTGAACCGTACGAAAATCATTCGAGAGTGGTAAGTGACAACACTACATTTTAAGGATTCCACAATTTTCTTTAAACACATAGGAATGGACGGCCAAGTGCATACGTAAAATATATTTGAACGCGTAAAATACCTACTGCGGTCTACTAAACCCTCAAATCCACATTCGAGAAGTGTTACAGTAATTTAAGCTGATACTGATAGGATTAATAGGGGTCAGATAAGGACGTAGCATTTCGGCCACATTTTCAATATACAGTAGACTAAGAGACTACTCTGAACTGTATGTAGACAATATCACTATTTTAACAGAGAAAGAGAATGACCTACAAAAATGAATTAAACATTTAAGCAAAACAGCCAAATGCTCTAATGGATCTATATCAACGAAAGGTAACAATGGCTTTTATTAGATAGGACTCCATAAGAACGAAAACAATGGAGAACAATGCAGTAGTAGAAGATGTCATTTATTTTAAGTATCTGGGATATGAAATTACATGTACGTGTATGAAACGTATAGCCAAGAACGTAGCAACATTTTGAAAAACAGACTAGGCACAAAGCAACCCTCCTCAACATATGTGAAACGTGGGTCATTTAGAAATGACAAGAAAGTAAGTTTCAGGGAGCTCAAATGAGATTTCTTAGGGCTGTGAGTGACTGTACCACAGCAGGAACATGAAGAAGCAGTGGCGTTAGGAAAGATTTAAACATTTTTAATGTAGAAACGAAACTGAAGACTGCAGAAGAAATTGGACCCAACATCTCAACAGAATGAACAATAAAGGACAAACTTATAAAGTCTTAAATTATAATACTGTAGGCGGAAGAAACTGACTCTACTGTTACTCATTAAGTAAGCACTGTTTAAGCAACTGTGTTATTATTCACACATATCTCTTCACAAGGCTCGAAAGTTCTTCTGATCTAGAACTTTTGATTTTAATAGATGTGACAAGGAAACTTACTGCATATGGTAGCAAGATATACTGAAAACAAATAGATAATTTTCATCAACATAGCTCTATAGGAGTTTCAATGTGAAAACTCATTAAGTATCCAAACCTGTGTTAATGATTTTGCTTCTCTTTTTCTCTGCCTTATTGTCTTGTAAGGACCAGGCTGCGGTTCATCTTCTTTCCAAGTCATTCATCTCTTCTTCAGTTGGTTGTTGACTCTTTTCTGAAAGAAAATTTGAAGATCCTGTTGGTTAACCCATTTTCATTTACTCCATAAATGTGCTCAGCGAAGATGAAATTTGTGTTCCTAATTGTTTCTGGTACGTTTTCTATGTTCTGGTACATTGTATAGTTACTTCTTAGTTTGCGAATTTGTGACGTTTCCAGAGGACCTAATATTTTCCTTATAAATTCCTAATACATCTAGCTTTTCTAGCATATAATCAGCACTAAGCATTCTGTGGTGTATAGGTATCCCGTTTGCTCTGTGCTGTAGTGCATTGTTTTAATGTTTTTAGATAGCCGTTTTCAGTACCATAAAATCCTTTCATCCTACGTATATTTCACAGCAGTGTAATCCAAAGTATATCTTGAATATTTCCTTCAAACATTTGAATTTCGTTACCTTTTTGACCATCGTGTCTTCATAAACATTTTATAGGTTTTTTGTGTTAATCATAAATTTAAGTCAAATATGTTGGCACTCTCTTCCGGGGTGTAGCCTCTATTGCTGCATGTGTTACAATTTCAGAATGTATGGCTAAATCATACGCAAATTCTAGGCACTTTATTGCGTGACGTCATGACCTTCATTCTTCCTTCGCAGCAAGAGTGTTAGTATTTTGCGTACATAATTCCCCAGTGCAGTATTCCAAAATGCGATTCAATAGGATTTGAGGCAAGTCATTGCCTCATCTGACACCTGTGCTTCTTTTGAAAGATCTGATTAAATTTACCACAGATTTTAGAGACCGTGTCCCTAACGGTAAATGGACCCAATTAGCCAATATAGATTTAAATCCACATTCTCAGATTATTGTATGTAGGTTATCTTCATCACCAAAGTCAAAAGCTTTTTTCAAAGCAATAAATATTACGACTATGTTTTTAGAAGTCAATATTCTGTTACGGATTATAGAGTTCAAGCAGAAAGCTAGCAGGAGTAGGATCTTTGGAAAGCCACCTCCATATCCTCACAGTTGACTGTGAAGCAAATATTTATTTATATCGAAGTAACCAGCAGTCACTTGCATAAAAGAAATTTAGTTTGTTAAACGACTTCATGTTCTTAGAGCTCTTCTGCAGAAGGTTATAACTGTCGCATTATTTGAAGAAAGGCACCAAGTGTGTGCAGAAGGCTATCACTGTCGCATTCTTTGACGAAGGACACCAAGTGACCGAAGCCCGTTAAGAATATGAATTTCTTTTAGGCATGTGGTTGCAGAATTTTCCAATATATACGACTACAGTTGCTGAAGAAGATGTGTAACATGTTATTTTTTTTATTTAACTTGATCTAATTAGGACCAGGCTCTCTCTAACATTGGACCAGGTTTTCAGCACAGTTATCTAAGAAATAACAATTTTGAGATGACAAGTAGCATTAAAATGATTTGAGTTTCTGAAGTGACGGCGTGAGTTAATCGTGCTGACTATGAATCAATAAAGTTATTATCAGCAGTGCTTGTATTACTGCAGTTACGGCCACTAACAGTGATAACAGTAATAACATAAATAACGACAATATTGTCAATAATGATAGTGGAAGATATAAGAATACATAGGTGTGCCACATAGATGTTTTCTGATGTAGCGAGTTCTGGGGAAAGGAAATTTAAGGGGGCTGCATCGGCTAAGAATACTGGCAAACGGGGAAGATTAGGTTGGAAAGAGGGATGTACAATGATAACAAGAGGGTACGGGCACAGTGGTAATCCTTGTTGCTGTTTTAGTATATGTGTCATTAACAGTCTTCTGAATCTGGAGATGTCATGAAGTTCTTTAATATGGTTCAAATGGCTATGAGCACTATGGGACTTAACATCTATGGTCATCAGTCCCCTAGAACTTAGAACTACTTAAACCTAACCAACCTAAGGACATCACACAACATCCAGTCATCACGAGGAGTTCTTTAATATACTGCGGTAGGTTATTTCACAGTCGGATTCCTGCTACTGAGAAGGACTTCGAGAAAGTGGCTGAACGATGGAGTTGGACAGAACAGATTTTACTGTGATGGGAGCGGGTATTTCCGCCATTCAGAATAGAGGTCCCCCATATCTCTCGAGGAGAGACATGAGGGACAGTGTTCACTGACAAGAGAGTAAAGGAGACAGGGGGTGTGGAAATCTCTGAGATTGTGTGAAAGCAGCCATGACAGCTGTAAATGTGGTGGTGACATATGATCAAAGAGTCGACCATCACAAATATAACGAACACAGGCATTCATAAGAATTTCCAGGCGCCGTGAGCTTTACTGAGAAAGGCCTTGCAGCATAACATTGTTGTAGTTAATAATTGGAAGTATAAGTGTTCCTACAAGTTTCCCTTTCAGCTGAAGAAGCATTTGAGAAGGACTTATTTCATACGTTAGGCTAGCAATAAAAAGATTAATTTATTGCATTTATACATGGTTTCGGAAATTGCTGTTACAAAATTCTAGGCCTTGTAGAGGGGTCTGAGTACATAATATTTTGAACTGGAACCGATATCTGAAAACTCACAGTTTCCATTCGACCATGGTTTCAGTTCAAATGTATAACACGTCGACATCTGCTGAGGGAAAGAGAAAAGTTTTAGAGTTGCTTCTCCTGGTATGCAATAGGCTAGACAGGACGAGTGTAGTACATCAGACGGTCACCTAATGCCACTTAACATCTGCCTTGCTATCAGACTCTTTCAGAGACAGAGGAGGATCTTTAAATTTTACTGGCGGATCTAAACTGTGTGCAAGATCGCGACTCGAACTCGGGAGTTTAGCCTTTCGTAGGTAAGTCCACCGAGCTTCCCAAGCACAAGACCCGTCGTCAGAGTTATACTTCTGCCGGTACCTCGTCTCCTATCTTCCAAACTTCACAGAAGCTCCCTTGCGAAAGTTGCAGAACTAGCGCTCCTGGAAGAAAGGACACTGTGGAAACATGGCTTAGCCACAGCTTGGAGGATATTTCCAGAATGAAATTTTCACTCTGCAGCGGAGTGTGCGCTGATATGAAAATTTCCTAGCAGATTATAACTGTAGAAGAGGAGGTACTGCCGGAAGTAAAGTTATGGGGAGCGGGCTGAGTCGTGCTTGGGTGGACCAGTGGTGTAACGCAAAGAGTCCGAGTTCGAGTCTCGGTCTGGCATACAGTTTTAATCTGATTAGTTTCATATCGGTCCTTACTCCGCTGCAGAGTGAAAATTTCATTCCAGAAGAAGATCTCGCATAGGTTCTGGCCTCTGCAATACAAACTGAAGAGACTCATGGAGAGTATCTACCACACTATGCTTTATAGGTACAAGGTGAATAACAACGTTAGTGGTCGCTACATCGAGCCTCTGCTGCAAAGCATCAGTATTGTTTTATACGTACATGCACTGGCTTGTTTTTTGTTTTGCAATAGTGTAAACACGTAATACAAACAAATGTGCTTAAGTGATAATGGAAGTTTTGTAATGTTTCCTTTAGAAGTGTTAAGTAGCAAGTATACTGTGTCACACGTAATTCAGTTCCTGAAGTTGAAGTGAATGAGTCAAAACTCTGATTTGAAACCGTCTTAGAACAGAAAAGGCACGTTTCCTATTCAAAATATTATGCACTCACTCCCCTCTCCACATGCTAAGAGTTTGTAACGGAAATTCCCGAACACTCTGTAGAAGCTTCAAATTTTTAAAAATTATTCCAGTCTATTGTGGAAGGGTTCTACAGCAACCAGTTTCGATTTATTTTAGAATAAAAACAGTCTCGGTTGCGAAATTACTTAATATCAGTGAAGCGTTTCATCCTTTTGAGGGTCATGAGATTGTGTAAAAGTAGCTAGATCGTCATAAAGGCATATAAAATAGAAAATGTAATATTCAATTACGGTTGCTTCCATTTTTCATTCTGTTGGCATTATGACGAATGGGCTTCGTATCCAGCTACTTTAACACAATCTGATGACGCCTCAAAAGGATGAAACGCATCATTGATATTAAGTAATTTCGCCAAGATAGATTTTATTGTTTCTACTCTGAAATACCTCCAATTTTGAGGCCTAGTAATCACATAAACTAGAAGCACTAAAGCACTCCGTCGTCAAGCCGCAAGCGGCCCATCGGGACCAACCGACCGCCGTATCATCCGCAGGTGAGGATGCGGATAGGAGAGGCGTGTGGTCCTGAACACCGCTCTCCCGGTCTTTATGATGGTTTTCTTTGACCGGAGCCGCTACTATTCAGTTGAGTAGCTCCTCAATTGGCATCACGAGGCTGAGTGCACCCCGAAAAATGGCAACAGCGCATGGCGGCTGGATGGTCACCCATCCAAGTGCTGGCCAGCCCCGACAGCGCTTAACTTCGGTGATCTCACGGGAACCGATGTATCCACTGTGGCAATGCCGTTGCCCGCATAAACTAGAAGGCTGTACCATAATTACTGATGAGTGATTTTTGCTACATGTACTGTGAGATACCGCGAGTTTCATAGAGTTTTAAGCACTTTCTTCGGCAGACTTGTGAGTAAGTCACCCTAAGCTCAGGGCTGGGACAGCATTCATCTCGTTGGCGGCAGACTTTGCTGCCGTGCGGAAGTGGCCGTAGCAGCGGCGGACAAGAGGGGCCCCCTGGTGCTACCTAAAGGCCATTCAATTTTCGACGGGCGGGCCTGGTGGTGCGCTGCGCGCCATGTGCTGGCGCTGCCCCACGGAGCGCCGGTCAAACTTGGCCGCCCCATCTATCCGCCAAAAGTCGCTGACGCGCCGTTGCCGCCACTAGTTATTGATAAACTTTTTCGGCCCACAGGCACAGCGCCAGCCGATATCGACCCGCCGGTTTCTAGCGCCACCGAGGTCTGACCCCACCGCCTGTGAACCGCAGTTGCCAACTTACTGCTCAGGTGTGTCTGGTGTCTGTGTCACAGCCACAAATGCAATTACACTGTTGGTATAAGTTCTTAAACATACGAGCCGACAAATTAATGTACGTGAAGATGGCACGCAGTAAACCACGGATTTGATTTTGGAAGTACACCACAGGCCATTAAAATTGCTACATCTGGAAGAAATGCAGATGATAAACGGGTATTCATTGGACAAATATATTATACTAGAACTGACACGTGATTACATTTTCACGCAACGTGGAAACATAGTTCCTCAGATATCAGTACCCAGAACAACCACCTCTGGCCGTAATAACGGCCCTGATAGGCCTGGGCATTGAGTCAAACAGAGCTTGCATGGCGTGTAGAGGTACAGCTGCCCATGCAGCTTCAACACGATATAACAGTTCATCAAGAGTAGTGACTGGCGTAATGTGACGAGCCAGTTGCTCGGCCACCATTGACCAGACGTTTTCAATTGGTGAGAGATCTGGAGAATTTGCTGGCCAGGGCAGCAGTCGAACAGTAACTGTATCCAGAAAGACCCGTACAGCACCTGCAACATGCGGTCGTGCATTATCCTGCTGGGTTTCTCAGGGATCGAATGAAGGGTAGAGCCACGGGTTGTAACACATCTGAAATGTAAGATCCACTGTTCACAGTGCTGTCAATGCGAACAAGAGGTGACCGAGACGTGTAGCCAATGGCACCCCATACCATCAGGCTGGGTGATACGCTAGTATGGCTATGACGAATACACGCTTCCAATGTGCGTTCACCGCAGTGTCGCCAAACACGGATGCGACCATCATGATGCTGTAAACAGAACCTGGATTCATCCAAAAAAATTACGTTTGCCATTCGTGCACCCAGGTCCGTCGTTGAGTACACTACCGCAGGCGCTCCTGTCTGTGATGAAGCACCTAGGGTAACCGAAGCCGTGGACTCCGAGCTGATAGTCCATGCTGCTGCAAACGTCGTCGAACTGTTCGTGCAGATGGTTGTTGTCTTGCAAACGTCCCCATCTGCTGAATCAGGGATCGAGACGTGGCTGCACGATCCGTTACAGTCATGCGGATACAATGCCCGTCATCTCCACTGCTAGTGATACGAGGCCGTTGGGATCCAGCTCGGCGTTCCGTATTACCCTCCTGAATCCACCGATTCCATATTCTGCTAACAGTAATTGGATCTCGACCAACGCGAGCAGCAATGTCGCGATACGATAAACCGCAATCGCGATAGGCTACAATCCGAGCTTTATCAAAGTCTGAAACGTGATGGTATGCATTTCTCCTCCTTACACGAGGCATCACAACAACGTTTCAGCAGGCAACGCCGGTCAACTGCTGTTTGTGTATGAGAAATCGATTGGAAACGTTCCTCATGTCAGCACGTTGTAGGTGTCGCCACCGGCGCCAACCTTGTGTGAATGCTCTGGAAAGCTGATCATTTGCATATCACAGCATCTTCTTCCTGTCAGTTAAATTTCACGTCTGTAGCACGTCATATTCGTGGTGTAGTAATTGTAATGACCAGTAGTGTAATAAGCATTACGGTGCATCCGCACAAAATATGCTATCAGATGAATATTGAGGGGTGTCACCCATCGAGTTTCCGGTGACTTAAACTCTTCTTGGGATACTTTCAGAGAGGTGTCTGAAGGTCTGTCGAGGAATGGCTGCCCATTCTTCCTCAAGAGCCGATACCATAAAAGGTTGCGTTGTGGGCATTGGGATCTCGAGCGAAGTCGACGTTGCAACTCTAGTGAGTGGTGTACCACTGAGTTCAGTTTGGGACGCTCTGCAAGTCAGTCCACTTAATGAATGTTGTTGTCCACCAACCATTACCTCATGGACACTGCTTTATGACATAGTGCATTGCCGAGGTCTTACAGTCAGTCATCGCCACCGAGTTCTTGCTCTGGTGTACCCAGTACACAAAGCTGTAATCTGAGAGAGTATTCTTCCGCGATCAGCGTTTTCTTAAGCGCAGTAATGCGACCAGACCCTGACCATGAAAATCACTCCCATATCGTAACAGCTCTTCTTCCGTACTTCACTCCTGCCATTACACTTGATGGAAGATAACGTTTTCCGGCCGTCTGCAAACCCCAACTCTTCCATCAAGTACCACAGGTTGAGGTGTGGTTCATCAGTAGAAATCACTCCTTTCCATTCATTCTTTCTCTTGTGGCTTTCTGAATTGTCGCTTAACATTGACTCGAAAAGTATCTGGGTTAGAAGAGCTGTTCGCGGATTGTACCTACCCCACTCTTTTTAATTCCTCACGTACAGTCATTGTGCTAGCTCGATTGCTGGTAGCGCTTTTGCAACTCACTTCTGTTTCCTTTCGCTGATTTCATGCCATGTTTTACAATCATCCTTCTTAACGACGGACGGGCCACGTCCGTCAGTTCATGATGTATGCCTGATCCTGGTTTACTTGTTCTTATTCGTCCGCGTTTCCGCAAACATATGTTCTGCATGTGACTTCGGCAGATTCAGGCAGGCTGAAATGTCCACGATGGATTTGTTCCTCAGCTAATTTATAATATTACAAGGCAAGTTAGTTTGATGTGAAATAGTTTATTTCATGACCAATTTTGACAGTACGTCGATGACACCGATGTGTAGTTACATTTTTATTTGAGACTCTGAGGATGACAGCTGGATACTGTAGAAACTGGTCATGAAATAAACTATTTCACTTCAACTGACCTTGGATTGTGATGATATAAATTACAACATTAGATCGCCCCAACAGTATGTGTAAATTATATGTTGCTCAGGTGACATTTGATGACTTGTCCACATTCGAAGTCACTGAGCATTCCCGACCGACCCATCCCAGTGTTCCTCGTTCTCTACTGACAACACTGTGCACTCCGAATCTTTTTACGCTCGCAGGCCCTCTTCTCGTTACATCTGGTGGTCAGTTCTGCATTACATAGCGGTGTCCGGACACGTCTGATCAGAATGTGTAGGTAAGAATAATGCTGTCTACATTCTATACCACAACAAAACATTATTCAGCGAATTTATCACTCAGAAGTGACTTTTGAATGTTGTTTGTTTGGGAGATGGAAAAGCGTTAATGTAACAACTTCAGGTAATCCAGAAACGATAGAGTCGAAAGATGCGTGCGAAAATCTTTCTCATACAACAGATAATGCAATATTTGTATCGGTACTGTTGCTCCTAAGACTCACAGGCAAGTGATATTCAAGGGTTACTTTTTATTTCTTATTTCTCTTACTCAACTGATGTTTGAAAAACTCTATTTTGGGATAAACTCTCTCTCTCTCTCTCTCTCTCTCTCTCTCTCTCTCTCTCTCTTTCCAAGCATTAATCCCGACTTGCGGGGTCTGCTGCTATGGTTAACCGGATATGGCGTGTTAATTTTAACGGGTGGCCGGATGTCCCTCTTGTCGCCACCTCTCACCTCCCCTCCCCCAGGGATGGAATGTGTGCACCCCAACTCTCTGTGTCTAGTGTAATCCACTACCGAGGTCGCCGATATGAATTACGTGCGAATGTATTTCAAATGTAACCGAGGTGGAACTTTGGGACCAGCCGAGTATTTACCACATTCTGGCTGGCCGGCACACCGGCCCCTGTTGTTAGCCCGCCGGGCGGATTCGATCCGGGGCTGGCGCGCCTATCCGAGTCCAGGAAGCAGACCGTTATCGCACTCGGGTACCCTGGCGGGCATTTTTGGATAAAGACTGTGCACTCTTACTTGTTGTTGTTGTTGTGGTCTTCAGTCCTGAGACTGATTTGATGCAGCTCTCCATGCTACTCTATCCTGTGCAAGATTTTTCATCTCCCAGTACCTACTGTAACCTACATCCTTCTGAATCTGCTTAGTGTATTCATCTCTTGGTCTATATTTCGTAAAATATGCGCTTGTCAAGAAACTAGGAAACACGTTTGTACACAATGTAATATTATACTTAGAGAAACCTGTCAATGTCAATGTAATGTCGCTGTTAAAGAACTGATAGAGGCTTGTTATACAGCTACCAATTTGTCTTTTTCGTTTCGGAAGTTGTACTGATAGTATTTACCTCGATCTGGTTGTTATTTCTGGTTTAATAATTATTTATTTCGCTATAAATAGCTGAGTTTGTTATTTAACTTGATATATCATCCTGTCTATCATGTACTGTGCTTCAACTGTTTTCAACAGCAAGAAAAGAAAGGTTGGAGGTGGATTCTTCGGGGGCGAACATATGAACACTATTTGTGCTCATTCATTAACTGCTTTTCAGTCCGTAGTCAGATCCCCCCAATTTTATCCGATAATTTCCCTTGCTGCATGTAACATTTTATTGCGTGAGTTGTGTGGGAGTGATCGGATGTCGCCTTCGAAGAATGACGCCAATCGGCCTACTCAGCAACCAGGTGATAGCTTTGAAACAACAAAGTGTGATGAGATGATGGACCAGAAAAAGGAAAATTTCAGCCATTACTACTGAAATTTCAGGAAGCTGGACCGTACGGTGCTCTTAAAAAAATCATTGTCCATCATCATTGTAGGTTGCCTCCACGACGTAGAAGCCAATTTATGTAAGTTTATTTATCTTATGAAACGGTATTTAATGACACCCCATTGACTGGTGGAAACTCTGGTTCCCAGCCAATAATTAACGACATGCAATCATACATATTGGTAGCTAAATGACAAATGAAGTAGCCTATACCATATTTTATTGGCGACATTACATTAACATCTTCCATACATGGACAGGTTTTCTGTGCTTGCCGGCCGGAATGGCCTTGCGGTTCTAGGCGCTACAGTCTGGAACCGCGTGACCGCTACGGTGGCAGGTTCGAATCCTGCCTCGGGCATGGATGTGTGTGATGTCCTTAGGTTAGTTAGGTTTAAGTAGTTCTAAGTTCTAGGGGACTGACGACCACAGCACTTAAGTCCCATAGTGCTCAGAGCCATTTGAACCATTTTTTTTCTGTGCTTTGACTGTGTTTCAGTAGCAATACAGAAAAGGTCATAGGCGGATTCTTCGGGGGCGAACTACCAAACACTATTTGTGTTCATTCGTTAAATGCTTTTTAATCTGAATTCAGAACCCCATAGATCGAGTGGTTTCTCTATGTATAAATGTTCATTTCATTTGTCAAAACGTGCATATTTCGTCAAATATAATTAGGAGTTCATGGCCTTTATTCTAAAATGGATTACTTCACAGATAAGTTAAATAAACGCAAAAAATTTACAAATAAAAGAAATAAACAGAAACACTTCAGTATGGGCCAGGGAAAGTCCGATAAACATGGGCTCCAAAAAGCGAACTTCAAGAGCTATGAGCACTTTCATCTTCGCTTCGGTGAAACACATCTCTTCTACTAAACAAGTGCTCCTAGCATTTCCCATGTTTGCTGGAAATTTCTTCCTTGTTTTGGTCCACACTACCGCCTATGAAAGTTGACTGCCTTACAATCTCAGTGGCATCACTACTGGTACATGTACTCCATTGTCAGAGGCAGCAGAAAAATGTTCGTTTATGACTTTTGACCCGGTCGTTTCTGGAGCAGGGTTCCCTAACTTATATTGATATATTTAACCTTCTCTATCATCCCTGAAAGCTTGTAATAGAATCACGAAATCACCCTGTGTAGATACTTTCGCATTAGATTCTGACAATACGTTGATATCTGATTTCTTGCACTGTTCGTGTAGTTAGAAGCGTCCATGTGGAACATGGTTTGCCAATATATACACTATATGATCAAAAGTATTCGGTCAACCCTCCCCCCCCCCCCCCCCCCCGCATACTTTTTTCACATTAGGTGCATTGTGCTGCCACCTATTGCCAGATACTACACATCGACGACCTCAGTAGTCATTAGACATTATGAGTGAGCAGAATGGGGCGTTCCGCGGAACTCGCGGACTTCGAACGTGGTCAGGTGCTTCGGTGTCACTTGTGTCATACGTCTGCACGCGAGATTTCCACACTCCCAAACATCCCTAGGCCCAATGTTTTCGATGTGACAGTCAAGTGGAAACGTGAAGGGACACGTACAGCACAAAAGCGTGCAGGCTGACCTCGTCTGTTGACTGACAGAGACCGCCGACAGCTGAAGAGGGTCGTAACGTGTAATAGGCAGACCTGAATTCCAGCATTACCGATGGAGGGCGCCACGAACTTGTAAGTCATTTTGAGCCAGGTGTCCGGATACTTTTGATCACGTAGAGTAAGAACATTATGTAGTACTTCCCACCTTAAACGTGACCTGTTTGCACAAAATGATAGCCATCGGGGTTTTTTGCCCTATCATTTCTGAGGTGAGAAGCGATGTTACATCCGATGGAATTTATGGATTCGAAGCTGAGTTCATAATCGTATTTAATGAGCCCAAAATGAAACGTCAGACGCCAGCATTTTGAACGTGAATCAAACACTGACATGATTTTACCTGCAATAACATCGCGCATTGCCTCTTCATGAGCACTTAGACATCGAGTAATGTGTGGAGGAGCATGTCCCATCTTTGACATTTTTTAAACCGATTTCGTACGGACGCAATACTGTCTTCCAGGTTTCTTTGATTTTATTTTTGAATTAGAGCTCAGTGATACCTTTCCTCTCATTCTCAAGTAATTATCTGAATCAATATTAATAACTTAAGAGAAATTTTACGTCGAAAAAGAGTATACAAACAATAACTGTTCCCTTGCCCACACGCAAATGCAGTAAAAGAAATGATAATACTAGTACGAAATATCCACCTTCTCCCTCCCCTAATCTCCACCACCCGCTATTTCCACGCCCCCCCACCCATCCACCCACCCACCCACACACCCACACACACAGACACACACACACACACACACACACACACACACACACACACACAGACAAACACGCACACACACACATAAATTGCCGGTCGCGGTGGAAGAGCGGTTGTAGGCGCTTCAGTCAAGAACCGCGCGACTGCTGCGGTCGCAGGTTCGAATCCTGCCTCGGGCATGGATGTTTGTGATGTCAAATGGTTCAAATGGCTCTGAGCACTATGCGACTTAACTTCTGAGGTCATCAGTCGCCTAGAACTTAGAACTACTTAAACCTAACTAACCTAAGGACATCACACACGTTCATGCCCGAGGCAGGATTCGAAACTGCGACCGTAGCGGTTGCTCGGTTCCAGACTGTAGCGCCCAGAACCGCACGGCCACTCCGGCCGGCATTTGTGATGTCCTTAGGTTAGTTAGGTTTAAGCAGTTCTAAGTTCTAGGGGACTGATGACCTCAGATGTTAAGTCCCATAGTGCTCAGAACCATTTGAACCATTTTTGAACACACGCAACTGCATTCAGCCTATCAGTGCCACGCACAGTGCAACAGATTGTGTTGTACGCGTACAGTAAACCACACGAAAAGATGAATGCATGCTGGGGGCTACAGTACTTCAGCACCTTCGGATAATGTTTCAACCCAGTTTCCGACCGACTCATTTTCCTTCAAGTACGTCGTAATATCTTAGTAATGCCGAACGTGTTTTAATATTTCGAGAAATGCTGGTGTTACCTCTTCCTCTTTTCCCTGTGTTTCGGTAATGAAAGTTTATCGAATGTGAATAGTGATCGTGAATAATATTGCATATTTTGCTGGCATCATATTTGCAGTCTGCCAACGACGTACGCTCTCTTGTTTTCTTTTAGGAGTCGGGAAGTCGGGTCGTCAGTCAGCACTTAAAAGTACTCTACAGGAAGAAAAGGTATCAAAGCGCGCCCTTAACAATATTTTCATTTGTATTAAAATTTAATGTAATCATTATTTTACGTGATTATATGGTCGTTTCCTTTTTAATGATGAATTTCTGAAGCATGTAATTTATCAAGATGCATCGTTCGATAGCCAAATGCGGCTGCTGACTTCTGAGTCAGAATATAGACCCACACAAAATTTCTAGTGTTTATTACGTTTGTAAGCGTGTTGGCTCTTTCCATCGCCGTCTGTTTACATGTTACTGTAATTACGTTGTCAAATGTCTGAACTAAAGTAATATTTGCGTAATCTATGTTCTCTCTGTTCTTACAGCACTTCATATGTTATAACCTTTATCACATGTGTTGGTATCTGTTGGTTTGAATTTGAGAATTTGTAATACCGATATCATGAAAATTATTCAATAGCCACAGCTATTCCTGTCTGATTTCTGTACTTTCTCTCGCCTGCAGAAGTAGAATGACTTGTTTTCTTTTTTACATCTCCAAGATGTGACTTTATAAATAAGCAAATCTCCTGCTCGGTGCTAATAACTACTTCTGAGCTTCTCTTATTAAAAGCACACTATTTCACTCATGTAGTTGTTAAAACTCTCCTGGGGTACAAAAATCGAAGAGAAACGTTTATACTATTCTTATATTATAAAGAATCGTGTCAGTGGTATACGGAGAGTAAACAGCGCCTCATATCTCGGCATTTACTTGTCCTTTACGACATTTTGTTGAGAATTTTATCGTCATCGTTATAATGTAAAATACCTCTTGCTCGTGCACTGATATGAAGGTATGCGGATGGCACCTTTTTATAAGACATTACACGGATGTGGAAAACTGATTTGAATTCTAAAATAAGTATTGTGCTGTCTTGTTAGTACGATCCATACTGCGTTGTTTTAATTCCTTGTGATTAAGCGAGTACGACCTTTACCTACCACCCGGACCATCCTTTGCAGATCACGGCTGTAGGGGATGTCAACAGAATGTTATGTATTGGATTGGGTGACATAAGACGGAAATCACTAGAGCAAACGAGTATTTAATATTTTTCTGGAATAACGCCAAGTGTCGAAATCGCTTATGTGGCTGCTGTACACTTTAAGTCTGGCTCTTGCTCTGATCACCTCCTCGTCGACGGAGCGTTAAATCCCAATCTTATCTATTACTGCAGGGAGTTGTTCAAGTACAGTCTGAGTGATTTTTTGGCACTTCGTAATTATTTTCGTCATGAGAGAAAGGAGTAACAAAAACTAAAGAGACCAATATTGTTCTCTCACCTGAGAACACTTTTCATAAAAATGATTCCGACCTCATGTGACTCGTTTTTACTGGCTACAACGAACCGACCAAAAAGTGAACAATAAGACGATCAGAAAGGTTCGTTTTGTTTACGAAAATACACCAACGCACATTTTCAGTTTCAATCGGCAAATCGTGTACCTGTGTAACTCAATAGTTCCTGACCGAATATCGTACAAGTTTGGTCACTTGAGCACTTCCTTTTGGAAAATCTGAAAGGTCTAGAAATGAAAATCAAATTTTGCAATAATCTCGAAGCAGTACCCTTTGTAACGCTTAAATACATAAAAAAATTGAGACTGTCTGCTACGATAAATCACTACTACGCTGAAGCCAAAGAAATAAAAATTACGGCGCTTGAAACTCATTTCCTCCGCACATAATAAATCGGCAAACAGCCAGTACAAACTAGCAGTGCATGAAGCTACACACAAATGGAGTGCGATGCTTATGTTCGGAGACGCTGCGTGCTTTCTCATTCGTTTTTGAAACAACCAAAAATTTGCCGGGCATCTTCCCAGAGTCGTAATGACCAGTTGGAGAAAACGATACAGCGATGCAAATGGGGTAGCTGCCTTAAAGGATCTTTTTTTCGGCTGTTTTCTTGATAGCAGGAGTTAGTTGGTGAGAACGCCTTCTGGGGCGCTCATTACGTTTTATGTGGGCTTCCTTGCAGAAAATGGACGCGTGCACCGCAGTCGTTTTGCACCGCTTCGTTTTCATAGCGGGCACCCGCTCTAAACACCGAGACGGCTACTTCACTCGCTTTCGGTGCTAAGGTTGGTTCGCTGCGGAATGTATTTACCTGCAGTATAAAAGAAGAAGCCAGAAGTACCTCTGAGCCACACTCTGGTGACAAAAGGCATTCGTAAGTCTTCTTGGGAAACAAGTGGTTTCACCTTTTCAGTAACAGGAACGTAAGCAACTTTAATAATAATGCATTACTGAAACGCGAGCTTGCGTTACACTCAGAAGCAAACTACAGTGAAATATTTCACAATGACCTTTAGCAAGCAACAATTGAAGACCTCTCTCAAAGAAGGCTGTGTTTCTCATTTTTGGCAGTATTGAGTTTTCACTGGAATAAAGCTGTGCGTCACATGAGACATGGAGCCTTAGCAATGGATGACTTTTCTTCTTTCTAGAAGTTGAGCCAATTGTAGTTGCAAAGTTGGCCACGCTGGAGGAACGTTGTATATCAGTGAAAACGGTGGATGTGTCTGATGAGGTTTCACGCCAAAGGATACTGGATCGCTAAATAAGAAATTGATCAAACAGGAAGGAGAATGTCAAGGAAAGTAGGAGGGATAGTGGAAAATCTTATATTTCCATATCTGGTAATGGCGTGCCTGAAAAACCTACATCAAATGTGATATGTGAAAGAACGTCGTATATCATTACACATCAAAATTGTGTACTTAAATAATTAGTTTGGTCTTACCGTTGATTTGGGCAAAACAAAAACGGGACCATGACACGTTCTGTACAACTACATTGCCTTGACTGAAAGTGTGTCTCAGGTTATAGTTTTGTAATGGGACGGTACTTTTTCATCAAATGTAAATGTCGCGTGACTAGGGCCTCCCGTCGAGTAGACCGTTCGCCGGGTGCAAGTCTTCCGATTTGACGCCACTTCGGCGACTTGCGCTTCGATGGGGACGAAACGATGATGATTAGGACAACACAACACCCAGTCCGTGAGAGGAGAAAATCTCCGACCCAGCCGGGAATGGAACCAAGGCCCTTAGGATTGACATTCTGTCGCGCTGACCACTCAGCTACTGGGGGTGGACTACACTTTCATTTATCGGAACAAAAGAAGAGTAATGGACATCATGATTACCTATGAATGGAAGTGTGCGACATCTGAAACTCGTTTATGTATATCTTTCGTTATATTGGAAACGAGCCAGAATGAATATTTTGCTGTCACTGTTCTTGAAGGAATTAGGAAGTGTGAGCCGTACTCGAAAATTCCTAATTCATTATCAGTATCAATGCAAAATCAGCCTGTCTTCGTCATAATTTCATTAACCCTTGGTAGCCATTCTCTGCTAAAAATCAACCTCAAGTAAACATCCCTGTTCCTGTCGTGAGGCTTCCGCCATCTACACCTACTGCTCTGCAGTTCACACATACACCGAAGAGCCAAATATTGTGACCACCTATTTATACCGTATTGTTCCACTTTTCAAACACAGTGCAACAGAGATTGTGCTTGGTGTGTATTCTGCAAGTCCTTGACGGGATCCAGAAGTATGTGGTCAGGCAATTCCCAGAAATTACGGGACGGTGGCTTACGGGCACGCAGATGGCGCCTCATATGTGTTCGAAAGGGTACAGATCAGGCACATTTGCTGGCCAAGACATCTGTGTGAGTTCACTACAAAACCCTGAAACCTCTGTAGTACGATTTTGACCTTGCCACACGGACAATTATCCTGCAGGAAGATGTCATAGCCGAAGGGGGGGGGGGGGGGACATCAAGCCTGAAGCGATGCAGGTGGTCCGCAGTAACGTTAACGCAGTTCACTGTTGCCACTAAGCCTTCGATTACCAAAATAGATCACATGGGAGTCAAATTCAATGTATCCCTTACCATAATTCTGTCCTCAGCGGCCTGGATCGTGACGCGGTACATGTTTCGTGCACCCATTCGCCTGGATGACGGATTGTAAGAACCCAACCATTGACCTGGTACAACAAGAAATGCGATTCATTCGACAGGGGACACGTTTCTATTGATCCACGCCCACTACAGTCGTAACTGACGATGTCGATGGGTCAGCATAGGAACACATAGGGGTTGTGTGATGTGGAACTCAGTGCTCAACAATGCCCTTTGAATGGTGTGGTCCGAAACTCTTGTGTCTGCACCACATTGTACTCTGTCGTCAGATCGCCGCACGGTCTGAGGCGCCATGTCACGGATTGCACGGCACCGCCCGCCGAAGGTTCTAGTTCTCCCTCGGGAATGGGCTTGTGTGTTGTTCTAAGCATATATTAGTTTAAGTTAGTTTAAGTAGTGTGCAAGTCCAGGGACCGATAACCCCAGAAATTCGGTCCCATAGGGATTCACACACATTTGAACAATTTCTGTCGTCAAATCTGCCACAGATCGCTACCTGCTCGTTACTTCACCATCCTCCAACCATTTTCCATAGGTGCTCACGACAGCAATACGCCAACAGACGTTAGAGATCTCGTTTCCAGCCACAGGGACGTAGCAATGTTCCCTTTATCAGAACCGCTTAAGTCTGTGGATTTCCACATTTGTGGCTCGTGTGTTCGCAATAATTACTGTCCATTCGTCGCTCTTCTGCTTACAATCTTTCTTTACTGCGAAACGTGTCCACAGTATTACTAGGAAGCATTCAAACCTCGTGGTGGGCAGTTGTCATAGTGTTTTGGATCACCAGTGTTAACTGCATGGCAGAGAGGTCAAGGAATCTACTTTCATATTATTTCTCTACCGTTCCGCTCTCTAACAGCGCGCGGGAAAATACAATACATAAATCATTTGTTCGAGCTCTGATTTATTTTATGAAAATCATCATTTCTTCCTGCGTAGTTGGGTGCCAAGAAAATATTTTCGCTTTCGGAGGAGAATATTGCAGATTGAAGTTTCGTGAAAAGATTCCGCCGCAATGAAAAACGCCTTTGTCTTAATGGTTGCCATCCCAACTCCTTTTTATCACATCCGTGACACTCTCTCCCCTGTTCCACGATAGTAGAAAACTAGCTGTCGATCTTCGAACTTTTTTTTATATCCTCTGTCAGTCTCCTCCATCAGCCGTAAATTCCTCTGCTGCATCAACAGCTTTTTCCTCTTGAAAGCCTCCCACTCGCTTTTAGGTGTCTCTATTAAATCGGGCATGCTCGATTTGCGTAGCTTAACGTTCTTGCACATCATTTCCAAACTGTGATATAATCCTTTCTCTTCTCTCGCTAACTGAAGGAGACAGCCCAAAATAATTAATTATTCAGACTCGTACTAGCACAACGAATAAAGCAAGAGAGAGCTCCGGTAACCGAGGAAGTTAGCCATCTAACCACACACACTGGCACGATCCATGTTTCTTACCCCATTAAATTCTTGTACCAGCTAGGTTATACTCATTATAATATTTACATTCAGTGTAGGGGTACTTATAATGGTGGGCATAGTGTTCCAAATCATCACAATTAATGGAGAAAATTTTCCTGTTTGGGAAAAGTATTCATTACAGCATGCACATGAGACTAAGGAAATGTATGCGTTAACAAAATCTTTACGCCCATGTGACGTACTTGGTTAAACGCTCGTCTCTTAACAAGGGAGTGGACAGACTTGTCATGTCGGAACTTGTATTGCTTTCTTTACCACGGTGAGTTAACGTTGTAAAAAGTCCGCACCCAATATTTTAGCTGCTTACATAACATGGACCACTGTAAAAAGACTTTATAAAGTAAGACATTTATTTGTCGCATGGTTTGCGCCCTAGTAACCGCTTGTTTTACAGCGCTGACCTCCCTCGATACTTTATGCCTGCGCCATCAAGGGACAGGGTGACGTCAGCTACGCGCCGCTCTCTTACCGCAGCAGTGAGAGAGCAGATTCGGCTAGTCAAAGCGGTTGTAAGGTAATTAAACATTCGCTGAGAAGTACAACTGATAGGCTGTCTACAACTTTCTTTCTAAATTGCCATTGATTAGACGCAAATAAATATACGGCTTAGAACACGACAAAATTAATTTTATTTCCTTTAACTAACGCAAAAATGCAAAATAATGATGCAATGTTCTAAACACACATTTTTCTGCACCAAGAATATACAAGTCTGACCATTCCTTTCTTACATATGATATGCACGTGTACATTGGTGGTATCTATGCATCTATACTAGGAGACAATCAAATCTCTATCAAATACAGATTTCGATTACAGTTCAAGCACGAACATCTAGTCCACCGTTAACGTACGAGACTGGCCATACAAGGTTGTTGATACAGACATTTTTTGGGACAGGAAATCAACTTTCTGTTCGCGTAAACATAAAGTAATTTGGACGAGACAGGGACCTGGAGATATGAACATTAACAGTAACACAGGCACATTTACAGTAACACATCCAACTCATTGCTTCTCACTCGCGCACATTAATTCGTAGTCTGAATTTCAACAAGAGCGTGATACATCTTACAGTTTAATGCGTACATCGCTAGGTTGATATATCCTTATCAACATTATTCACGTTTTAATGACACGCTCTTGGCCTATAGCAAAATGGTCACTCGCAGATGCCTTAACTAAACTTCCTCAAGAACGATCCACAAGTTCCATGCTTTACTCACCGTCACTGATCGTTCTTGGGCTATATTAAATACAAAATTTCACAGATTTACCTACGCTTACTAAAACTATGATGTTGGTGGCTGATTCCCCCGCTGTGACAGCCCAAGAAGGCAGATTGGAGACAGTGATCGACTGTAGAAAAGTCCATTTAAAGCAAATTATTTCACACGCTGATATTTCTTAAATACTTCACACAGATGACACCTGTTTCCTAAATAGCTGCTCATGAGTTCTGTGAACCATCTAAGTTATTCAAGTTACGACCACATGGGTAGTTCAAACAATGAATGAGGGACAATTTACTAATAAAAATCTCAAATACTTATTAAAACAGCAAAAGTTAATCGTAGTCTAAATTGAATTTAGAGCACATCTAATATCAATTGTGCTTAAGGAACCTAAACATTAACTTCATTCTAACGAATGGTGGGAAGCTCCACGTTTGCATTTGAATCCTAAAAACTGCTGAGTTTAATATTGAATGCTACTACAAATGGTGGTCGTAACGAAAATTTGATAAGACAACGGATAAGACACATAAATGATATAATACCTCACGAATAATGTCTTAGACTGTTCGTATGGCGGAGATTATCAGTGACTCTGTGCACACCCTCTGCACTCCCGGAAACAAGTAACCAAAAGATGGCGACCACCTCTAATGGCCGCTCTGCTTTGCCTGAAGGGGAGTAGAAACCTGTGAGTTAACGAGCATTTCGCTCTCATTTAAGTATATGGCCAAAAGTGTCACCCTTCTGGAATTGTGAAACGAACATCTTCGCCGCGAGATGGGGAGGCCGTCTATTGTGCTGAGTGAGGCGTAAGTGCTGTAGTGAGCGAGGGAGGCAGACGAGAACCTAAGTCACACGGAAACGCAGTAGAAGCCGTTTGTGGCCCAGGAGACGTAACAGTGTTAAATATGTCGTACCTAAGATCGGTCATAAGGGGAAACATTTATGGAAACTATTTAATTCTGTAGGAAGTCAGGGAATGAAGTCATAGTAATTTTAATCTGCCATCCTCCATAAAATTTCATGGCGATCGCAATAAAACTATTGAATATTGACCATATATATAATAGTTTAGGATTTACTGTTAAAGTGAAAGTAATAAGTTTTGTAACAAAGACCTGAATGCTAAAATCTGAACGCTTTGGTCGATCTTCACGATCGACAATTCATTTAGAAGCTTATCATTAAAATGACTAATGTTGTAAATATCAACTCTGTAACTTGATTTGTTTAAAAGATGCAGTAAATTCAAATTATCAGTATTTTCAGTTAAGCATCAGACACCGTTTTGAACCATTAGGTAATAGAATATTTGTTGTAAAGTTTAGTGCATAATAGTTACTTTTGTTCTTTATTTAGTTATTTGTCAGAAAGCACATTGGTGCAAGGCTACTGGCCGTGGTATTCAACGCTAAGAAGGGAATAATATTGGTTATATGTAAACGAATTTCACGTTTATTACGTAGTGGATATTATTGTTACTTTATTTAGAGTGTGAAAGTGGCCAGCCTTTGATTACTTAAATACGTTAAAATGTAAATGAATGTAGAATAAGCTGTAGGCAATCAGATGGACGGCTTCAGGAAACGGAACTGCCTAGTCAGTTGCGCGATGAGATTGTGAATGATCGAACTGTGTCAAATGGGTATGCGCTCGAGTATAGCAGTAACTCTAAATAGTACCACTTTCGCTATTAGTTTACTTTCTGAATAAACATTATTCAAACCAAATCGCAACTGTGTGGCCTACATCATTCATGGGTCGTTAATTTAGTTCGCGATATTATTATTGCTGTTATTATATGCTTTGTTAACTTCGTTTCATACAATTTAGCAAAATTGCAATCTGCCAGACAATTTAACCAAAGGGTCGCAAGTGTCTAACTTAGGGCTTTTAATGCGACACGTTCGGTTCAATCCCTAGACGAATTTGAGCCAAGACATTTCGACGAAGAGGAACTACATGTAAGCCCGAACGTCTTTGGGATGTTAGCTCGCAAACCCCCTGCCAAACCTTGTAGCCTACACGGAAACGGTGTATCCCTGAAGTCACATAATCAGTTAGATTGACACCAGAAACCCAACACCTAATCTATCTTCGATACTCCATCACCCAGCAGACGACCTTTCTCACAAAATAATTCAACATTCAATACATAGCAACATAGAGGGAGAATAGGATGTGCATTACGTGATTTGTAGTAAAGATACACTGTGATGTTCCTTCCTTCACCAGAATTTCACAGAAAAATATGAAATAAAATAGAATGACCATTTACGCCATTGAGACAGGAAAACTATTGTGTCGTCGTGATAAGCTAATGAGGCGGAATAATTTCTTCCGATTCACTTTATCGACAGAGAAAAGGAGGGACTTGTTCGGTATGTGTAAATAACGTGAATTTTATGTGTATTTCCGAGTGAACAATTCAATTTCTTCTTCTTTTGATTTATATTTTCTTTGCTTTTGTTCCATGTCCTGTGTGTAACTGACTTCCTTTGGTGTAGAGATTCACTAAATAAATACAACATATTATTTCAATATGTCATATATTATGTTAATTCTTTCCATTATTTTTGCCGTTGTAAGGGAGAATTACAAGTTTTTGATATACGACACAGTGTTATTTTACAGGATATGCAATGTTCATTCACGGAAAGCTACATAAAATGTAAGATAACATTCTTAATATTTTACAATATGCTAACTACGTGTTGCTGATCTGCAATAAATACTGTATCCATTGATCATACAAGTAAAAACAGGATAGAAATAAATAGTACCCCAAAGGAAACAACAACTAACATCCTGAAAAGCTAAGAGAGTGTGATAAACGATCTTCTTTGAGGAAGTCTTCAGTTATAAAAAATTCTCTTCGAACATCTATCGAAGCTGATAACATTTGGAAGGAACAGGGAGTTGCTACATGTTTTATGTAATCTACGAATGAGATGGTTCAAAAATGGTTCAAATGGCTCTGAGCACTAAGGGACTTAACATCTGAGGTCATCAGTCCACTAGAACTTAGAACTACTTAAACGTAACTAACCTAAAGACATCACACACATCCATGCCCCAGGCAGGATTCGAACCCGCGACCGTAGCGGTCACGCAGTTCCAGACTGAAGCGCCTAGAACCGAACGGCCACACCGGCTGGCTCGAATGAGACGAATTAAATGACAGAAATACAGTGTTTGAGTGGAAAATTGCAGCACTATCTACTGTCAGGTTTGAAGTCAGAGAGCAAAAGCCGGTAGTAGAGGCTGAAAGGGGCAAACGCGGCCAGTACTTCGAATTAAAAACCATGTCAGATTTTCCTCTTTGGGAGATCCTTGGAAATAAAAATTTGTTTGCGGCTGGATCAAAATTTGAACCCTTCGATGTGTTAATCTAAGTTTTTATGCCTTGACCTTAGTGTCAGCTGCCTTGGCGGGGAAAGGGATTGGGTGGGGGTGGAGTGGAGGGCGAATAGCATCAAGGCTGCTTTTAACTGCTTGTTTACTCGAATCTGTGTCGTCATTTATCTGTCTTACACTCCGCAATATCGGTCTTCCGCTAAAAATTTTAGGTACAGACTTCTCCCATCATTCCGAGATTAGCAAGTGACTGACATCTCAACCATAACCCTACCAACCGGCTGCTTCCTCGCAGAAAAATTTTCTCTAATCTTTGAGCTGACGCCTGCTTTTAAAATATCCGATTCCCCTATTATTGCGTCAAATCGTTCCGTTTCTACACTTTCTTTGCTTTCCTCACGAACAAAATTTCATTCAAGAATGCTTTCTGATTAGATAATGCTTTCGTTGAACTGAATTTCTTCTCATTTGCCACCCTGTTTATCTGCGCATTCGTTTATTATTTTGCACGCTTTTGCCCTCCAGTTCTTCTAAGATGTCATTTATTCCACCATATGAAATTTCTGCTTACTGCTATATGTCTTTAAGTTTATATTTGATATATATCCCAGAGTTCTAGTTCCTGTTCATTCTGTTTAGAGCTAATTTTTCGTTGAGACGTATGTTTAGAGCATAAATATTAACACCAATTGACCATGAATATCAATGAAATTTTAGAATGCTTGATCACACGAGTAACAAAACGCAAGTGTCTAATTCCTCATTTTGAGATTAATTAAGATCTGAAGATGTGTAACAAATTGTGAGAAAGTATAAAACACCAGTGCCTTGTGTACCACATCACCACGTTGGCGTACGCACCGTCAGTAGGGCTGTACCACATTCAACTAAATAGATAGCCTAATGCGGAGTTCTTAATGTTAACAAAGTAATAAATATGTCAGATGAAGCTATGAAGCTATGTACCATAGCTAGAGGACGTTCACTATGTGACGGAAGGCGCATTCTGTGTTAGTTTTTAGCATTGGTACACACGTAGTGACGGCTGGTGTTCATTAGGGTTTGTATAAAATAAATAAACGAATAACTGACAGCGACATCGTCCCGTAAAAGAAAATATTTCGAGAGCACGTTACAAGCAAAAACTGTGCTCCGATGGATAGATTAGATAGGGCATTGGTCCGTGCGACCGACATCCCAAAGAAGCTTTGTGTACGTTACTGTATAACATCATGACATCAGTATATGTACTCCTTTTGGAGAAGGGAATTAATTTAGATTATCTTTTTTTTTTATTTTTTCGCACTTCAAACCTGATAAGCTGTGTAATTAAGACGATAAATTAGTACTATAGAAGACCAGAGCCCAACCCCATGTGCGGCCTAGCTGATAGAGAACTTCTGTAGCACCTCTAGACTATTTCAGATGAGTGGAGGGTCAGTTAATTCGGATTGTTCTTGTGGGAGATAAATAGAGGAAACAACAATTTTCTTTCTGCCAAACCTTCAGTTCAGTGGTATTAAGTATTCCATAAAAGTTGAAAAGGTAACAATGAACCAGCGTCGTCCCCTTCGGCTGCGTTTGCATCGGAACATATCGTCCCTACTTCGCACCAGCAGGTCCCTTAAAGGCACCAAAAATCATGTCCATCATTCTGCGCAGAACGTAAGGGAGAAAATCATTGTCAGTGGACCGTAGTTACCATTGATTTGATATTTATGTGCACACCCAGCCATGCTAACCGCCAAATCCTACACAAAACACTTTCTTATTTATATGTGACAAGAATAACCCCAACTATCCTCTGTTCAGAGACAATAAATGAAATCACATCACACCGATATCTGTTCGAAATGTCATGACATTTTGATGTGTAAGAGTAACCTATATCATTCGCTTGACATAGGTAATAATTATACTTTTCTCTTTACTGAATGCCTTCAGCGTATGAAACAAATTACGTATCTGACGTATTGATATGCCAAATTGCTTTGACTTCTAAAAGAAGTAGAGCCGCGCGTAAAGCCGTATCTTTTCCTCGCCTGGCTCTAAAATCTAGTGTCAACCTGAGATCATGTCAGCTTACATCCAATTAGATTCATACGATCAGCTCTGCTGCACGTATACGCTCTCAGTTATCACCCTAGATTATATCTAGATATATTCCTCTTTCAAATTATCACTTTTTCCTCTTCCAGCAGAAGCTGTTTTTTAACTCAGTTGTTAATGTTATTAAATTGCATCTGGCACAATGTAATAACGTCGCCGTCCTTCGAGGGTGCATTTCCATATTTCATTTGCTGGGAACATTTACAGTCGTTGACATAAGTGTCCCTAAGACTGTCCTGAAAGTCGCTTCCCTTCTCAATACTGTAGAGCGTCGTGTGGATGTGGTGGAAGGGAAGGAGCCACCACCTACTCTGTGGTGCTCTCCTAATACTTGCTTTCGTCTAGTTTTTGCACGTTGTTGAAACTGTTTCCTCTTCTCCCGTTACTATAATGTTTCCATTGCTAGTCACCCCTCCAGTCAGCCTGAGATGCGTTCCAGATCACTGTTGGCACTCTTCACTAGATGCATTAGGGAATGGTATTATATCTTTGGGAACGCAAACAGTTTCTTTACAACGCTCACGCCATGGATGTGTAAACGTTATACAAACGTCTGAAAGGAACTTACATACAAAATCGGCAAAACCACACTTATTTGTCTCTTGCCTGCAGGAGGATCATACGTCAGGCCCACATCTGGTAATCTTGATGTAGGCTTTCCAAAGTTTCTTAAAATTATTTATGGATTAGTTTCTTCCAGAGAAACATAGTCTGTTGCCTCTCTCATATATATTCAACATTGCTAGGACTGCAACTGTATCGACCACATCATCGGCATGACGTTATATTCTGAGCGTCCATCTTCTGTTTTTATGTGTCACACGCAACAAAAAATACCAAACACGTGTTCGTTGTAAATTTGGCCACATTCCGTTATATCAGTTCCACAAAACACTTCCATTTTAATACAACAGGCGCAAAGAAGTAAATGGTCGTTTAAAACCTGCTCTAGTAGCTATCTTAAGAGCCGTGGTACACTCTTATATTATTATACGCTTTAAATGCAACAGCTCCCTTATCATATAACAAAGAAGTGTAAAAACGGAACGTAGTGCATTTCTGTTTCCTAGTGTCAAATGATAATGTTCATTCACTTTCGCAGAGCATATTTGAGAAATCGAATGTTTCAGAAATCCTGACTACTCGCTATTTGAAATATATTATACGAGAGTCATAAATTATGCGTGCAAAAACATGCCCTAAATCGGATATGCCGTTGCAGGCCAGAACACTTGCTGTACAGTCATACTCAAAAGTATCCCAACGACCTGAATTGCATTTCGCCCGATCCGCATACAACCGGCATAACGCGGCTGTCTAGCAGGTCCTCTAATCGCTCCTTGGTACAGTCGTTTGACTATTGAAAATGGTTCCAACAAGTCACCACTAGAAAACACTGCTCTGTATCGCAGTAACTCAAGATTTAAAGTAATACCACGATGCTACAAATATCAGGGAACGCCTTATCACAGATAAGACTGTCCTTAAGGCTTGTAAGCTCACATTTATTAAATAAATGACATACCTGAAATGTTACCACTCTCATTATTACGTCAGATAGGTAATGCACGTAGCAAGTTCGTCGTATTCATGATTTCCTCTTCAACGTAATATACAGTACTTATTATTTAACACGAAATGACATTAAAAATTTAAGTTATCCGCGAGCAGTTAGTTGAGAATATGTATGAACTTCAAATGACACGACGAACCGTCTCTTTCTGCATATGGATTCAAACCTAGGTCAGGCAGACAAACCAAAGATTTCGTGACAGACGCAAACTAACAGTCATTCCTGATTAGGCATACAGAGAGCGATATACCCGATTTTAGACAGTATCAGTTAGCAAATATCAACTTTAAATTACATAACGAAAACATTTTTAACGGACGCGAATTCCTACCAAGCATGTCTTGTCCCTGTTAACGAACTACGAGAGATGTTAAATATTGCTTCTTCACAGGTAACTTATTTGAAATGCCGTGAGGTAAGGCTTTGTGTTTGACAGGGATTCGAACCCAGAACCTAATCGGATTGATATCTAAGCACAACCAACTGTGACATATCGGATTTCCTCGGCAGTAGCTAGATGTTTTAACTGAAATGACGAGACGAAACATTAATTTTATCCTTCCCAGGACTCCAACCTGGCACCTATCGCTGTAATATTCTAGAGAAAACGAACGTTAAATATTGGTTTGTTGCACCAGCAGCGACATATGAGCATGTTTGAACTAGAAATGTTGTGACGAAGAGTTCAGTGCTCACTGGGAAAAGAGCCCCACACACATCGTTGTTGACTACACACAAAGACACGTCAGCTACCGAATTTTTCTCCACCAGTAGCTCGGAATAACATCTTGAACTTACAGTGATCTCGCAAATAGTTCTGTGTCCCACTGGGAGTATAAAACGTCAGATATGGTTAGTGTTGACAACGAATGAAAAACATTAAAAACCAAAATTATTATCCACCAGAAGATATGCTAGAGCTTGATAATACATAATGAAATCATTAGTGCCAAGCCAGGATTCGAACCCATTCACGCGTAATATGTGGAGATGTTGAGGAATCTGCAGTTTTGAACAAACAACAAATTGTAGCCGAGCTGTATTGTCACGAAGGGATCGAATTCCGCGTTAAGGGCGGTCTCAGTTACATTCTCAGTTCAGAACCAATTTTATCGACATACAGAAACTCAGATGAAAGATGGAATAAGTGTCCTGTGACCCTACATAGCGTTTGTTTCGTCACTTGAAATAAATAACTGGTATAAGAAAGGTTACTGGTGATAGAATTTCTACATGTCGCCACTCCAGACTTTATTGTGGTTCAACCTAACGTCTACTTGGCAGAGAAGGAATATCATCTTTAATGTGAATTTCAGACCACATTGCCATTATATCTTCTTCACTTGGTGTAGCCCGAAGAGACGGGAATCTTTCTCTCCCTATCTAAAATCATTGACAGATTTGGGGATTTTTTTTATTTTTTTTTTTTTTTTACGGGTCTCCTTCCTCCCCTTCAACCCGTCCTTTACGCTCGCCAATTTTTGCCTTCTCGGCCCGGCTTCTCCGCCTTTAAAGAGAGAATGTAACTTGACGTGTGGAAACGCGGTTTTTCTGACCGACAACCTAAGTATGCCCCTTCTGCTGCCTTTGTTTGCAACATGGCTTGAATAAAAATAAATGTAAATTCCATTGAGAAGGCTTTCACATAATTGTTATGGAAACGTAACTGCATCTATAACTTTCTTTCTCCGTGCGTGGAAAAACGGAAAGCAGCAAGCTCATTATTGCTGATATGTAAAATTCTCTTCTTCAGAAGGGTAATGAATTAAAGTAGGATTCTGCTGCTTGATTTTACACATAAATAACATAAATATGTCTTCCTGTGAAGGGAAGGAATGAAAGAAAGAAACTAAATAAAGGGTAGATATGTGTGTCGTATGCTTCCCTCAAAACAAAGTAATATATACGTATAGGCTTAACTGGTTTATATTTATGATCTTCTCTGATTACTTGCTGTTGGATGTCCTCCTCTTGCTACGTGAAGTGCAACCTTCTACCACAAAGCATTCGTCTAATATACGAAATACTTCGTTGGATAATGTAAATTATGCACTTCTATTGGTTACGGTATTGTCTTAGTTAAAAAATTTGTGTAGTTTCCTTTGTATTTTTTAGTACACATCAACTTTTGGTGCTCAGTTGTAAGGTATACCCAGAAGTCCTCCCTACTGCTTGATTCTTTTGTTAGGATGTAATGCATCGTTTGGCCTTTCAACCAGTTGATTGCGTTTCGCTTTGTTTTAAGGGTAAGGTATACTGTCAAGGTTTAAAAATTCAGCAGGCGTAACGGCGGTGGGCGTAGTTCTGCTGACGCTCGCTATCTTTTGTCGTATGTAGAGCCATATGTCTTGTACCTTATCACACAACAATCTATGCTCTTCGGTATCTGGTATATTACATAATGTACACAGCGGTGACTCGGCCAATTGAATAGAGTGAAGTTTAGAGTTCGTCGTAATTTTCCTGTTTACAGCATAGTACTATGTCGATCTGACATACGTTGGCAGGTTCCGGCAGTGAATATGTCACAGTTGGTTGTGTTTAGATATCAGTCCGATTAGGTTCTGGGTTCGAATCCCTGTCAAACACAAAGCCTTACCTCACGGCATTTCAAGTAAGTTACTTGTGAAGAAGCAATATTTAACATCTCTCGTAGTTCGTTAACAGGGACAAGAGATGCTGGGTAGGAATTCGCGTCCGTTAAAAATGTTTTCGTTACGTAATTTAAAGTTGATATTTGCTAACTGATACTGTCTAAAATCGAGGTATATCGCTCTCTGTATGCCTAATCGGGAATGACTGTTAGTTTGTGTCAGTCACTAAATCTTTGTTTTGTCTGCCTGACCTAGGTTTGAATCCACATGCAGAACGAGACGGTTTGTCGTGTCATTTGAAGTTCATACATATTCTCAACTAGCTGCTCGTGGATAACTTAAATTTTTAACGTCATTTTGTGTTAAATAATAAGTAATGTATGTTTTTTTGAAGAGGAAATCATGATTACGACGAACTTACTACGCGCATTACCTACCTGACGTAATAATGAGAGTGGTAACATTTCAGGTATGTCATTTATTGTAATAAATGTGAGCTTACAAGCCTTAAGGACAGTCTTACCTGTGATAAGGTGTTCCCTGTTATTTGTAGTATCGTGGTATTACTTTACATCTTGAGTTATTGCGATACAGAGTAGTGTTCTCTAGTGGTGACTTGTTGGAACCATTTTCAATAGTCAAACGACTGTACCAAGGAGCGATTAGAGGACCTGCTAGACAGCCGCGTTATGCCGGTTGCATACGAATCAGGCGAAATGCAGTTCAGGTCGTTCGGATACTTTTGAGCATGACTGTACGTATACAAGCGCGACTAAAATCTCCCGCGTTTGAGTAACAACGCTAGAGATCTAGAGTGAAAAATATTGCAGCGATACCTGTATTTCAGAGATAAATACGGAAAAGCGACATGTCGGTGGAAAAGTAATGGCATTTCTCTGTCTTCTTCCGCATGTTCTTTTTTTCCCAGTGCCTGCGAGAGTGCTTTTAGGTCTGTTGATATGTCGTCTGCCCAACTGCTCTTCCCTCAACAGATAACTCTAGGAGTTTTTAGCCGTTGGGAATAGCGCACTCCCCTAGCGTTCACGGATCTCGTATGAAGACAGCTGCATACTTCAACATTCGCTTTACGTTGTCCAGCAGATGTACGCAGCTGAGTACGACCTACTAGTACTGTTTCACTCTACCCTCCTCTTTTCCATTTACTAGCTCTTCTCTCTGTCTGTTTCTTTCCATCTCTGAGGCAGTGTCTCTTGTACGAAACATTTCTCTTGGGTATACAAGATGAGATTCCTCAAGTTCCTTAATTGCATTCACGTTTCAGGATCCCTTAACTTTCTTTTTGGTCATCAGTCTACTGACTGGTTTGATGCGGCCCGCCACGAATTCCTTTCCTGTGCTAACCTCTTCATCTCAGAGTAGCACTTGCAACCTACGTCCTCAATTATATGCTTGACGTATTCCAATCTCTGTCCTCCTCTACAGATTTTGCCCTCTACAGCTCCTTCTAGTACCATTGAAGTCTTTCTCTCATGTCTTAGCAGATGTCCTATCATCCTGTCCCTTCTCCTCATCAGTGATTTCCACATATTCCTTTCCTCTCCGATTCTGCGTAGAACCTCCTCATTCCTTACCTTATCAGTCCACCTAATTTTCAACATTCGTTTATAGCACCACATCTCAAATGCTTCGATTCTCTTCTGTTCCGGTTTTCCCACAGTCCTTGTTTCACTACCATACAATGCTGTACTCCAGACGTACGTCCTCAGAAAGTCCTTCCTCAATTTGAGGCCGGTATTTGATATTAGTAGACTTCTCTTGGCCAGAAATGCCTTTTTTGCCATAGCGAGTCTGCTGTTGATGACCTCCTTGCTCCGTCCGTCATTGGTTATTTTACTGCCTAGGTAGCAGAATTCCTTAACTTTATTGACTTCCTGACCATCAATCCTGATGTTAAGTTTCTCGCTGTTCTCATTTCTACTACTTCTCATTACCTTCGTCTTTCTCCGATTTACTCTCAAACCATACTGTGTACTCTTTAGACTGTTCATTCCGTTCAGCAGATCATTTAATTCTTCTTCACTTTCACTCAGGATAGCAATGTCATCAGAGAATCGTATCATTGTTATCCTTTCACCTTGTATTTCAATTCCACTCCTGAACCTTTCATTAATTTCCATCATTGCTTCCTCGATGTACAGATTGAAGAGTAGGGGCGAAAGGCTATAGGCTTGTCTTACACCCTTCTTAATACGAGCACTTTGTTCTTGATCGTCCACTCTTATTATTCCCTCTTGGTTGTTGTACATATTGTATATGACCCGTCTCTCCCTATAGCTTACGCCTACATTTTTCAGAATCTCGAACAGCTTGCACCATTTTATATTGTCGAACGCTTTTTCCTGGTCGACAAATTCTATCAAAGTGTCTTGATTTTTCTTTAGCCTTGCTTCCATTATTATCCGTAACGCCAGAATTGCCTCTCTCGTCCCTTTACTTTTCCTAAAGCCAAACTGATCGTCACCTGGTGCATTCTCAATTTTCTTTTCCATTCTTCTGTATATTATTCTTGTAAGCAGCTTCGATGCATGAGCTGTTAAGCTGATTGCGTGATAATTCTCGCACTTGTCAGCTCTTGCCGTCTTCGGAATTGTGTGGATGATGCTTTTCCGAAAGTCAGATGGTATGTCGCCAGACTCATATATCCTACACACCAACGTGAATAGTCGTTTTGTTGCCACTTCCCCCAATGATTTTAGAAATTCTGATGGAATGTTATCTATCCCTTCTGCCATATTTGACCGTAAGTCCTCCAAAGCTCTTTTAAATTCCGATTCTAATACTGGATCCCCCATCTCTTCTAAATCGACTCCTGTTTCTTCTTGTATCACATCAGACAAATCTTCATCCTCATAGAGGCTTTCAATGTAGTCTTTCCACCTATCTTCTCTCTCCTCTGCATTTAACAGTGGAATTCCCGTTGCACTCTTAATGTTACCACCGTTGCTTTTAATGTCACCAAAGGTTGTTTTGACTTTCCTGTATGCTGAGTCTGTCCTTTCGACAATCATATCTTTTTCGATGTCTTCACATTTTTCCTGCAGCCATTTCGTCTTAGCTTCCCTTAACTATAAACTCATAATCCATATAACAACTACGTGGTGGTTTATCCGTCAGTTCTCAATTTGGGATATTTGTTCAGTGCATTGAAATAACAAATCGTTATATCTTGGATTTGAGCTTTGTCTAAACTTAGTGGTGTAAGCGACACCACGATGAAGCAAAATCGTCACGTTTACGTGAGCTCTAGGTGGCAGCATTCGATGAACCAGGGTGAGGAGAAAATTTGTCATTGCACAGACATCCTCATAAACGCTGTTTTTTGTTTGTTTTTCATGCCGCACAGGAACATAAAACACGAATCAACTTCATTTTAAGTGTTTCATATGGAATTTGGAATCTGTGATGTCCTACGTGTCTTATATAAACGCCACAGTGGGATAAAACAAATTTTTTATGAGTATCGCAGAAGGTCTGCAATGACACTATTTTTTTCAATTTGAAATACAACAAGAGATCTATGGCAGAGTTCAAACGTTTCGTACGTGTTTGGATTACGATCACTGTGAAAGACATGCCAAAACTTCAACCAAAGACGAAAACAGCGAGACATGGCACATTGTAAGGTTAAAAGACTGGTGATTAAGACTGTTTGAAATTGATTAGACCATAAGTATATCAGTGTTTTGTGTAAGAGTTTAGGGGAAGAGCTTGGTATGAAATTATTTTTTCCAAGATACGCTTCGAATATCTTGATGCTGTGTAAAAATAAATGTATTTATATTTGACTCGTTTAACTAAGGATTTGTGAGTTGAAAATGTTTCAAACAGAGTGAAACACGAATAATTTTGTAGAGATTTGACAGATATAAAAATACAATCTACTCACTGAAAAATGTAAAAGCAATAAACTTAAAACTGAATTCCTAAAGAGTAAACATGTTACCCATCACAAAAACGTTTCTTTCGCCTAAGGCTCGTACGAGCGTTCGTTTAAGAAGATTCTATGAAATAAAATACCACTAACATAGATAGATGGCACAAGGGCACCACTACGTAAGTAATACACTCCTGGAAATGGAAAAAAGAACACATTGACACCGGTGTGTCAGACCCACCATACTTGCTTCGGACACTGCGAGAGGGCTGTACAAGCAATGATCACACGCACGGCACAGCGGACACACCAGGAACCGCGGTGTTGGCCGTCGAATGGCGCTAGCTGCGCAGCATTTGTGCACCGCCGCCGTCAGTGTCTGCCAGTTTGCCGTGGCATACGGAGCTCCATCGCAGTCTTTAACACTGGTAGCATGCCGCGACAGCGTGGACGTGAACCGTATGTGCAGTTGACGGACTTTGAGCGAGGGCGTATAGTGGGCATGCGGGAGGCCGGGTGAACGTACCGCCGAATTGCTCAACACGTGGGGCGTGAGGTCTCCACAGTACATCGATGTTGTCGCCAGTGGTCGGCGGAAGGTGCACGTGCCCGTCGACCTGGGACCGGACCGCAGCGACGCACGGATGCACGCCAAGACCGTAGGATCCTACGCAGTGCCGTAGGGGACCGCACCGCCACTTCCCAGCAAATTAGGGACACTGTTGCACCTGGGGTATCGGCGAGGACCATTCGCAACCGTCTCCATGAAGCTGGGCTACGGTCCCGCACACCGTTAGGCCGTCTTCCGCTCACGCCCCAACATCGTGCAGCCCGCCTCCAGTGGTGTCGCGACAGGCGTGAATGGAGGGACGAATGGAGACGTGTCGTCTTCAGCGATGAGACTCGCTTCTGCCTTGGTGCCAATGATGGTCGTATGCGTGTTTGGCGCCGTGCAGGTGAGCGCCACAATCAGGACTGCATACGACCGAGTCACACAGGGCCAACACCCGGCATCGTGGTGTGGGGAGCGAACTCCTACACTGGCCGTACACCACTGGTGATCGTCGAGGGGACACTGAATAGTGCACGGTACATCCAAACCGTCATCGAACCCATCGCTCTACCATTCCTAGACCGGCAAGGGAACTTGCTGTTCCAACAGGACAATGCACGTCCGCATGTATCCCGTGCCACCCAACGTGCTCTAGAAGGTGTAAGTCAACTACCCTGGCCAGCAAGATCTCCGGATCTGTCCCCCATTGAGCATGTTTGGGACTGGATGAAGCGTCGCCTCACACGGTCTGCACGTCCAGCACGAACGCTGGTCCAGCTGAGGCGCCAGGTGGAAATGGCATGGCAAGCCGTTCCACAGGACTACATCCAGCATCTCTACGATCGTCTCCATGGGAGAATAGCAGCCTGCATTGCTGCGAAAGGTGGATATACACTGTACTAGTGCCGACATTGTGCATGCTCTGTTGCCTGTGTCTATGTGCCTGTGGTTCTGTCAGTGTGATCATGTGATGTATCTGACCCCAGGAATGTGTCAATAAAGTTTCCCCTTCCTGGGACAATGAATTCACGGTGTTCTTATTTCAATTTCCAGGAGTGTATGTGTTATTTTAATGGCCACAAACGTCTGTAACTTAAAAGTGACCTAAAACGACGTTGTTTATCGTTCGCTTCACTGATACCGTCCGCCGGCTGTGGCAGTTTATCTCCAACGAATGGTAACCACACTATTACTGTGTGAGTTTCAAGTCACAGACGTTTGTGGCCCCAAGGATCGAGTTTCAGTTAACTATCTCAGCCTCCACTATAAGCTGTGAATATCTTCATACGTTACTGTGTGATACTCTAAATGTGACGAATTGTTAGATTAATTGAAGAACGTGCATTTCATTAAATGACGAATTTCAAGTAGTTATGGTGAATCCAGCAGGTTATATGCGGTGGACTATGCAACTTTTTTCTACCTAACATTTCGTCCAGAGTTTCATTCAACGTCTTTAGATGCGCTCCTGGTTCCCTTGCGTCCTGTACTTCTAAAGGTGGTTACAAACAAACAGTGAAATGTACAGGAAAAATGTTTTGATGTGTGAACATGGAATACTATCATTTCGTCCAGAGTTTCATTCAACGTCTTTAGATGCGCTCCTGGTTCCCTTGCGTCCTGTATTTCTAAAGGTGGTTACAAACAAACAGTGAAAGGTACAGTAAAAATGTTTTGATTTGTGAACACGGAATACTATGTCGTTTTACATTAGCTGCTTTTAAAATTAATGCCCGGTAAATGGCGTCCTCAGTGTCGGAGACGTTGAAAATGCCTTCTCGAAAGTTGTGCTTACCGTATGTTATAGACCATAAGACGCTACGAAGACGCACTTTCGTTTTTAAGCCATTTTTTAAGAAAATTAAGTTTTCACCATTTTCCTTTTTTATTTTTAGATTTCAAAGCCAGACTACAAAAGTATTAGTCTATAAAACCGAACTGACCTTTAAAATACCTGAAAATCGTCATCTGAACAGTCTTCGTCTTGTTCCTTTACTTTGTTATCTGTGTGCTTTGCATACATGAGGTTGTCTTCACTGCCATCTTGAAAGATTTAACAACCATATCTTCGCTCACTCTAGACGACGACTATTTTATCCACTGACACAATTGTTTGATTGGAGGTCGTTTTAAAGGTCGCTTCGGTGTGAATTCATTTTGCGTTTCACCCATCATCTATTTATTCCATTCGTCTCTCATATACTCTTTAAATGGTGTATTTACCAAGACATCAAAAGGGTGAAATTGTGAAGTAAGTCCTCCTGGAGTAACAGCAAGCTCTGTATTGCCCTTTCTGTACTGCACCTTCACGGAATTTTTCAAATTACTGCTAAACTGTTGTAGCACAAGAAGAGAACTTTTCTTCTTTCGCACTCTCTGTTAATCCATAATTTCATACCAGCCTCGCCATCCGCCTGCTGTCATGAACGTGCACTGTAGACTGCAATGACGCATTATGGGCTAGACAGTGTTCTGGGTTTGTGGTAGCAGGGCGGGGCGAGACAGTGTCGGCAAGCTAGTGAATCCCAGCAGCTCATATTCGTCGAATTGGTGCATTGCTGCTGCCAGTTGAATCCAGTGTTGCCAGATCGTGAAATGTTTCCCGCGGCATCGAGTATATGTCCATTTTTAAGGCTGGCTGCAATTTTAAATCAAACACTGGAAATTTTTACATTAATTTCGAGAATAAGACGAACCTGAACTCTGGGCGCAATTTTTCGAAGAAAAAGTGCACTTTATGTTACGTAAAATGCGGTAGTTTTTCGTATCATTTCCTTTGTATGTTTGTGTTCGTGTATGTCAAGATCTCTGCGCCGCTTCATCTTACGTTCATATCACACAGTCCCAGGGCAGCTGCATGTCTAAGTGCTAAAAGCTTTGGAGACTGTTGGGCGGACGCCCTAACAAGCGTGACATTTGGCAGCGTTCTTCCAATCCGATGGCGGCCACTAGATTTTCTTTCTAGTTCAGAAACTGATAACCAAACTCGAACAGTTCTCCTATTGGAACAGAATCATGTTGGCCGAGTTCGAACCGAATACGTAGTTCTCGCTGAGTAGTAATCACAGAACCTCCATTGTGAATATACTGGCCGCACGTAGTGGCCGCATGGTTTGAGGCGCCATGTCACGGATTACGAGACCCCTCCCGCCGTAAGTTCGAGTCCTCCCTCGTGCATGGGTGTGTGTGTGTGTGTGTGTGTGTGTGTGTGTGTTGTTCTTAATATAGGTTAGTGTAAGAAGTGTGTAAGTCTAGGGACCGATGATATCAGCAGTTTGGTCCCTTACGAATTCACACACACTTCAGCATTTTTTTGAATATACTGTTGGACAAGAAACGCACGATGCTCACCTGCTCAAGCCATGCAGATGGTATGTACACATCTATCGATCAATATCCCTCCATCTCTGTACCTCCACCTAAGCTCACACAGCGGCCTCTCCAAATATGGGAATTCTTTTCGACAGACCCTGTATAATGCTTGTCAAAGACAAAACTTACTATCACACTGCAGTCGGACAATGGTAAAACTTATTTGTCGATTTTGTACAGCTACTGCCCATACGTCACTAAGGTTCGTGGTTTCCCATGATTGGGCCTACATAGAGGGTGGGTCAAATAGAAGTGGCCCAGAGAACAGAGTACCAACGTACAAAGAAACACAGGAAACGAAAGGAGATACAGTACCAATGTGACTATAGCAGAAGTTGAAAGTGACCACCACTCATCGCTTGACACTTTAGAGTCCTGGTCAACAAGTTGCTGAAGGCAGATTGAACCTGGACTGCTGAAATTGCTGCATTCTCGTCCTAAACTTTCTGCTGGATTACTTGAACACTATGAGGATTGTTGCGATACACCTTAGACTTGAGGGCTCCCCACACAAAGTAATTGCACACTGACAGATCAGGTTACTTGAGTGGCCAGCTAGGGCCGCGACTAGATTGACCTCTGCTAACAACTCTGTCAGGAGGAAGACTGTGTACGTTTGTTCCAAGGTTCAGTCTTACACATGGTGTGGTTTTTTGTATACACTCACGTCCAATTGTGTCCACTTGCATGGGCCACTTTTATTTGCCCGTCCTGTATTTCATGGCTTCCCCACTTCGCGCTGGATAATACGCGTTTCAGGATCATTAATGTGACTACCACCTATGTTCGACGTCAACGTGCAATAGCCACTCAACGGCAGGTGGCAACCCTAGCAATGGAGGGGGATGAAGAGAATAGAACAGTCGTTGTCCTAAAGTGGAAACGAAATGATCTGGTCATTGGCATCCGGGGAAAGTGTGGAAGCATTTTCGAAACGGCTAAGCTTATAAACCGTCCACGTCCCGCCGTGCTTAAAATATATGGTGCACTGTGCAATGGCGCTATCCAAAACTGGAGCTGAGGCTGCTGTGGTTATCAAGGGTTGGGTTGGGTTGTTTCGGGAAGGAGACCAGACAGCGAGGACGTCGGTCTCATCGGATTAGGGAAGGACGGGGAAGGAAGTCGGCCGTGCCCTTTCTAAGGAGCCAGCCCGGAATTTGCCTGGAGCGATTTACAGAAATCACGGACGAGAGATTGAACCGTCGTCCTCCCGAATTCGAGTCCAGTGTGCTAAGATCATCAAGGACCATGTATGACAAGAGTGGACCGCGATTGCGGTGCTGTGTATGGGCGACCAGATGAGCAGCTGTTGAACAACTGACCACCCAGATGAACCAAGGAGCTACCAACAGTGCCCCCTCGACGATCGTTCTGCAAAGGCTGCAGGGCATGAGCCTCTGCAGCAGGTTCACTGTTCGTGCTCCCATGCTGACTGCTGTTCGTCGGCGACAAAGGCTGGAATTTGCACACAAGTACCGCAATTAGACGTGCACTGACTAGTGACACGTAGTCTTTACAGATGAATCACGTTTTATACTCCATCGGCGTAAAACATTCTGAAAGCAAACACCCCGCAACAATCGTCGGTTCTGAGTCGTGGAGAGTGCATTATTGTCTGGGGAATGTTTTGTGGCATTTCCTGGTGATCTCGTCGTTCTGAAAGGCACAGTGGATCAACACAAGTAAGCATCTTTCCTTGGGGACCAGGTCTACCCCTAGGAGTACATTCCTTTACCTCGGCATGATGGATTGGTAGATACATCATGCAGAGGATACAATACAACGTGTCACACAGCGCCCAGTCTATGTGCGTGGCTTAAAGAGCGCCAGAATAAGTTGATCATACTCCCCTGGCCATCAACCTCCCTGGGTTTAAACCCAGTCGAGAATCTGTGCGACCACGTTGATCTGGCTGTTCGACCGATGGATCCTCAACCGAGAATCCTACCGCAGCTGGACATGCCACTGGAATAACCAAGGGTCTATATCCCTATCGGTACTGTCAAGAACCTACCTGACTCGCTACCTGCTCATCCGTAGCGGTCTGGGCTGCGGAAGTTGGTTATTCTGGCTTTTGACCAGTGGTCACATTAATTTGAGTGGGAAGTATAATTCGTCTTTCCTGGCTAAAGCACATGCTCTGCTGTTGCACATTTTTCTAATGTCTCTAGTCGACAATGACTTTTGTGTTCCTTCAGATGCGAGGTCACGTTTCTGTTTGTAGTTCAAATGTAGACCTTCTACACGTACATGGAATCTTATATCTTGAGCGTGCTAACAAAGGAAGGCATTTATCTTTTACGGAAACAAAGGGTTGGCACCATTTCTCTATTTGTCTAAAAAGCGGTGACCTGTTATTTTTCTGTAAACTGTTACCGATACGATCAGTTAGGTTTTTATTACAACGGGAGAGAAACTGTGATCTCCCTTTTTTTTTCATCCTTGTCCTTCTGGCTAGTGCTGTCCGGCAAGAGAATATTTACTTCTTTTCCTGAGTAGCCATTCCTCTGAACGAGAAGTTAGAAACAAAGGGTTCCGCGGACCTCGACGATAAAACCTGGAATATTCATCGGCAACTAAGACAACCGGTCGTGATATGCTTCATTGTACTTTCCATATGTATAAAGTGCGTTGAAAAAGTTTTCGTTCGGCAGCCAGACTAACCCTTGCCTACATCTCGATGCTTCTATACCAGCATCAGAGTCGCACTGTCTTGGTTATACGCTGCAGCAACGCCCACAAACGGAAACTCAGTGTTTGCCTCTTTATAATTGGACAAGTAACATGCAAGATGCATCTCACTCGTAAAGTGCGGTTGCAGTCTGTCTATGTACTAACTCACGTTTTCTCCAAACAGCTGGCCTTGTGGCAGGCGTTGTACCTCGTATCTACGACACTTCTTACTGCCATCGGATGACGTTTCCTATCATCAGTTTTTTCTCAACACACCCTCTGTAACCCCTCGAATTTTGTCAGTATCGTTTTGATACGCCTGTATAAGTGGGTGTAGCATCCATTTATTGAGGCAATGGAGTATCTACGCCCATGGGGTACTGTCATATAAGTCCTGAAAAGTCTACGAGCCATACGTGCCATATCTTGTTTGATATACTGTTTTTACTGAACTACCACCTCGTTATCTTAATTTCAATTACTGGTCTCACTGAGTTGCCGCCTTGCCTGCCCGTGAGCGGCAGCAGCAGCGTTTATCGATATAACCCCTGGAGTATTATGTTTGCTGACTGCTATTACTGCCCGGTTGTCGTGTGTTCGGGATTAGTTCGGATCTGCCAGTGAGTTGAAAGGCGCTAGCAGTGTAGTTAGGACCTGGCAATGTTTGGCAAAAGTTCAGTCGGGGCGCGGCTGCAGTGAGGTCCGGACCCTTGGTTGGTTGATTTTGGGGGGGGGGGGGGTGGAGACCAAACTGCGAGGTCATCGGTCTCATCGGATTAGGGAAGGATGGGGAAGGATATCGACCGTACCCTTTCAAAGGAACCATCCCGGAATTTGCCTGAAGCGATTTAGGGAAATCACGGAAAACCTAAATCAGGATGGCCGGACGCGGGATTGAATCGTCGTCCTCCCGAATGGGTCCGGACCCTCCTGACGGTTGCCGATGCATATCGCTTGAGTGAGGACAACCTTGGTCGGTCGTCGGTCGGTCGTCTTGTCGGACGTCGTGTATGTTGGCCGGCGATCGCTTATGGGGTTTGTGGTGTCACCGCCAGACACCACACTTGCCAGGTGGTAGCCTTTAAAACGGCCGCGGTCCGTTAGTATACGTCGGACCCGCGTGTCGCCACTATCAGTGATTGCAGACCGAGCGCCGCCACACGGCAGGTCTAGAGAGACTTCCTAGCACTCGCCCCAGTTGTACAACCGTCTTTGCTAGCGATGGTTCACTGACAAAATACGCTCTCATTTGCCGAGACGATAGTTAGCATAGCCTTCAGCTACGTCATTTGCTACGACCTAGCAAGGCGCCATTACCAGTTACTATTGATACTGTAATCCTGTACCGTCAAGAGCGACGCTCATCATTAATGGATTAAAGTTAAGTATTCCACCAGCTACGTCGGTTTTTCTAAAGTCTAATTTCCTTGTCCTGTTCCAGACCTCACGCCAGCCTGCGTGAGCTAAAACGCGTGCCTCTCGGCTTCCTCTAGTACCCGGTGTTGGCTCTCCTGCCAACCCACAACAGGGTTTCCTGCGTGTGCCGACTCGTGATCCGTCCTTGTTATTGCACAGTCGCTACCGTTAGTAATGTCTAGTTCTTCGTGCTAGTGTTCGTGAAACTGTGTGCAGCTTGTGATGTCGACGGCTCAGTTATTTTAGTGCTGTCTCCGTGCCGATGTGTGGCAGTCGGTCGGTTGGTGTGGATCAGCCTGGAAGTCTCCGGGCGGCGCAGTGGGTCGGGATCGCTGGCGGTCTCTACGCAGTGTCGAAGTGTGTGGGAGCTGTTCCGATTGCTAAGGGGTTCGTGGCTCACCGAGTCAGGACATCAAAGTTGAGTGGTGATTTAATTACCGAAGCCAGACTGTCTCCAGTGTGCATTTGGATTTTTATGGTTGGCTGTTGGGGGTATTCCCGTGAGCATCAGCGAGTATTCGAGTTGGCGAAAGTTTAACTATATTTTGGTTATTTGAAGTCCAAGTGCACCAGCGGAATTGTCTGTCTTGTGGCCGTTAGCGTTCCGGTTACCTGACCTGGACGCTGACGTAAAATTAAGGTGGTGTCCTTTCCTCACCGTGTTGCCGTTGTGCAACACGTGTGTTTAGTTTTGACAGCTTGTGCATACTTGGTTGTGGGCGGCTACACCTTTTACGTTTTAGCTTTGGAGTTCCTTGTGCACTGGTAGAGTGGAAAAGCAAGTCGTCTTGTCGGTGGGTCCGTTAACTGTCTCTTGGTTGAGTCGACGGAGCGTCGGATATAGTTCGGCCGACTACCTGTTTCCCCTAGGCGGACGTTAATATTTCAAGTGAAGACCGACTCCCGGAAACTTCTGAGCGCCGCTGGCTGTACTGCCTTTTCTCATTGGTGTTTGATTGTGTATTTTAGTGGCTCATAGCCGATGGTTTGAATCTGTGTGCTTTTAGTTGGGTTTTAAATAATGGGCGTTCAGCCGTTTTAAAATTTAAATTCTGTACTTGTAAAATCTTAGATTGTTTGGGCCTTCGGCAAGTGTAAAATACTATTTTGAAATAAAACTTTGGGCCTTCTGCTTACTAAAATTTATTTTAGTTGTTTTAATTAATCGGCCTTCAGCCGTTTTTAAATTAAAAGTTCTTGTATTTCAAGTATCATACTTTGTGGGGCCTTCAGTCTAATTGAAGATAAGGTCTTCTGCCTTGTGTCTTTAAATTAAACTTGTTTGCTTCTCTAGTGTTAGATTTTTTGGCCCTTCGGCCAAATTATATAACTTATTTACGTGAGGCCTTCTGCCTTCTAAATATTCTGTTTTGAGTCTGAATTTTAAGTTCTGTCCTGCGGACTTAAACAGGGCATTTCAGTCTACCCTCGAAGAAAGTAGTGTGATTGTAAAATCTCTGAAACCGGATTTAATGTTACGAATATTCTACAGTCTCCCCCCCCCCCCCCCCCTACCTGTCCCTGATCGAGACCACGAAATATTATTTACTAATCTGTCGAACAGTAACTTTTCAACTGTTATTATTTCCACGCTCTGGCTTTCGATGAGACTAGGAGAAGCACTTATACTGTGATGCAGTCGGATGTAGAATATAGAAGCCAGATTGACAATTGCCTTACTGACTGAGACATCTTACGTAGTTCGTGACGGTTCGTCTGTGATGACCTTCAGTTGCGTAAGTTTAATCTCAACGTAAATCGTAAAGCTAGAGATTATATAGATCAATCTTGCTGAACGTCGGAGCAAAACTACAAATTGGGTAACTGTCATCTGCTAATGTTTGTAAATATATTTTACAGAAGTTATTTATCGTAACGCCGTATCCAAGCGGGCTGGGGAAGATAAAATTACCTGGCAGTCAGCTGCGTGAGCGATGGTAGTAGGCCGATAACACACCGTCAGCCAAAGAACGTCGCCGGCCGTTGTGGCTGAGTGATTCTAGGCGCTACCGTCTGGAGCCGCGCGACCGCTACGGTCGCAGGTTAGAATCCTGCCTCGGACATGGATGTGTGTGATGTCCTAAGGTTAGCTATGTTTATGTAGTTCTAAGTTCTAGGGGACTGATGACCTCAGACGTTAAGTCCCATAGTGCTCAGAGCCAACCAAAGAACGTCGTGGTGCCACTACTGTGGAACATGTAAATGATATTCTTGTACGCCTGCCTTGCTCGCGCATTCGTAATCGACTGACGTAATAATATACTTCATTTGAACGACGATAGAGGGAGGTAAAGAACGATCAAAGAAAGACAGGAATACAGCAAAATAAATCACTCAGGAATGAAGTAAATACTAATTGCGAGGAAGTCAAGGTGAAATTGTTTCAGAAAATTTTTGAAGAAATCGAAGATGAAATGATCATTGAGAGAATTGGCGCAGGATACTAAGTCGAAAACAACCTTTGGTGAAATTAAAAGCATGGGGGGGCGAGGAGGGCAACATTAAGGGTCCAATTGATTAGATTGTTGATAGGTGGAAATAGTACACTGATATCCTGTTTACGTGAAATGACTTGTCTAATGACGTGATAGATGAAGATACGGGAGTCGATATGGAGGAAGTGCGGTATGTAGTATTGGAGTTAAAGAGTTGTAGAAGACTTGAGATTAAATAAGACAGAACAGGAAGATAACACTCCAGAAGAATTCCCAGAATCATTGGGGAAGTGTAACGAAACGGCTCTTCAAGTTGCCGTGTATAATCTATAAGACTAGCGACATGCGGTCAGAGTTTAGGAAGAATATCATCCATTCAACTTTCAAGACATTAAGAGTAGGTAATTGCGGGAATCATCGAACCATCACCTTAATAGCTTATGCATCAAAACGGCTGACAAGAATAACATGCAGAAGAATGGAAAAGTTAATTAGGAAACTGTTACACGACGATCAGTTTGCTTTTAGGAAAGGTAACGGTGCAAGAGGAGCAGTGCTGACCTTGAGCGTCAGAATGGAGCCACGACTGAAGAAAAAAAGAATGGTCAAGATACGTTCATAGAATTTGTCGACATGGAAAATTTGTTAGAAAATGTAAAGTACTGCAAGACGTTCGAAATTATAGGAAAACAGGAGTAAGAAATAAGGAAACACGAGCAGTATGCAATACATTCAAGAATGAAGACTAAACAATAAGACTGGTAGACAAAGAATGAAGTCCTCGGATTAAAAAGGTCGTAAGACGGAGACTCAGTCTTTCGGCCCTACTATTCGATCTATACGTCGAAGAAGCAATGACGGAACTAAAAGAAAGGTTCTAGAGCGGAATTTAATTGCGGAGTGAAATGATATCAAAGATAAGGTAGGCCGATAACATTGCTATCCTCAGACAAAGTGAAGAAGAATTAGAGGACCTGTTGAATAATGGAATGAACTGTCTAATGAATAGATATATGGATCGAGAGAGAATCTAATGAAAAGAGAAGTAGAGAAATATAGTAGAAATGAGAACAACGAGAGACTTTACATCAGAACTGATCACAAAGTACATGAAATTAAAGATTTGTGATACCTAATAGTGCCGTAGTATTTAGGGTGCATGAACATGGCAGAGCGTAGCGAAGCGAAGGGTTGGAGTAAACCGCATCGTTCTAGATATTATCCTCGTGTTACGGTTATGTTATACGTCCGCTTGTTTCACAAGTCACTATTATTATTGGTGGACCGTAAGTTCAACTCGGACTTGGAATAAATGTGCAACTTGGAATTTTCAACAAATACAGGGTATTGTAATATCTTTGCGAAGAGCGTATAGAGGTGTTAGATTACGTCATGAGGGACAACCTATTTTTGTGACAAAATGTTCACGGGCGCTACCCAGAGACACCAGGAGTTCTTCAGTATTCTCCGGCACTGGAACGACGAGATTTCACGGCGCTAACAGGATCTGCTAGTCAGGTGCGCATCATACTGCCTACCACAGGTAATTGATAGTTTTCAACATGAAAATTAAAAGAACGAGTATCTCTTCATGCAAGTAAACTACAAGAAGTTTATTATAAAGATTTACTAAATATTGCAAGAATCTTATTCGCATTTGCAAATACGGTGAAGCTCCATCTGCACAATGTATTAGTGACAATGAACATTTGCGCCGGACTGGGACTCGAAACCGGATTTCCCGCTTTACACTAGTTGCCTCCTTAACCGCATCGGCTATCCGTGCACGCTCCCCAGACAGACACAAATTTCCGCATGTCACTGATTGTCTACGTCCTATACTCACTTAGATACTGTGATTAATGTACTAGGAGAGATATTTTATTAAAGTCGCACATTTGATCTTAGCCATAAAATACCATATTATAGTGCCTGTGTTGTTTCTATATACTGTGCAATGTCGTTCACACACGCACGTACGTCGAGTACATCGGAGCAATGATGGTAGTGCAATATGGTTCTTGATTTTGGTTTAACTGACGTCAACATCTTTCTTGAAGCAGCATAATGCCATGACATGCCAAAAACGTGCAGATTTTGTGTGATAAACAGAGATTGATAATTTACAGTAAACGAATCACTTTGAAGTACATAGTCGAGTTGCTGCGTTATCAGTAAGAAACATGTATAAAAGCATATAAAAAGTATAACTGACGCATGTTGAGGAAGTTGTACATAATATATACGGAAACGTGGCACATAATTTCACATGCGTTATTGCTGATGTTAACTGGGTTAAAAAAATGGTTCAAATGGCTCTGAGCACTATGGGACTCAACTGCTGAGGTCATTAGTCCCCTAGAACTTAGAACTAGTTAAACCTAACTAACCTAAGGACATCACAAACATCCATGCCCGAGGCAGGATTCGAACCTGCGACCGTAGCGGTCTTGCGGTTCCAGACTGCAGCGCCTTTAACCGCACGGCCACTTCAGCCGGCTAACTGGGTTAATTAAGGCCATTTTATAAGAGACTGTATAGAATCAAAATAATATGTATTGTTCAGTACAAGCAGATTGGTCAACAATTCTTTGAAATTTACATACGAATGTATATTTCGAACTCTCCTATGATTTCACTTCCGTAGCCGTTGGCAACTGCACAAAAAATTTCCTTGGTACAGAAAGATGATGGAGGAACAGTGTGTTTCTCTATTTTGAGAAGCTATGCGAAAGTTAAATTATATGAATTTTCACCATCTTCGATGAGCAAGTGCTCAGAAAGCAGGTCTTAAATGTCCTGATTGTCGGTCGTCTAATAATTCGGACATCACAGATTTGAGAAGTCTGTCAACTATAGACTTCTAACTATATACAAACAGCCGCTTGGTGACATTATTCATGATAAAACACATGGCAATGTCATATTTAAAAAAAAAAAATTAGTTATACGATATGAAATGTTATCTAGAAATGGAGCTGTAGCGTATTTCTTAACAAAACGATTATTTATATTGAGTGTAGATAAATTTACATTCTGAAGATGACAGATTGTTGAAACCGGCAAAGTGAAATTAATTTTCTAACTGTGCAACTGACGATTGAATTTTATTCTAACACACACATTGGTTGCAGATGCCACACACTGGCTACAGCCTGCAACGTCTTCGGGGGATGACCAGTCTTAAACGACGTCTCGCATCTCCGGAAACTCGGCGAGCAAAATGTGACCTGTTATCCCTGGATATTTTCCACAAAGACTTTGAAACAACCTGTACAGAAATCATTGTCAGGGGCGTAAAAACATCAAGAGGTAACGGGAAAACCTGAGAATCTGAAGCACCTTAACTTAGGATATTTGCCTGACACCCGGCTAGTCAGACCCAGGGACTCTCTTCAAATTGGAAATTTCGATTTGTGACAATGTGGTATTTTCGTCTCGTCGTCGAGTAGGCCTTTAGAGTGGTCGACGCAGCGTGTACAGTAAATTAATTTCAATTCGGTAATCAAATTTTGCTAGGGTCAATCGTAGAGTGAGAAGAATAGGTTTGCAGATAACGAGCGTGCAGCAACTAACTTGCACAGCCACCTTTCGGCAGCTACATCTGCATCTATATCTACATCTACATGATTACTCTGGAATTCACATTTAAGTGCTTAGCAGAGGGTTCATCGAACTACAATCATACTATCTCTCTACTATTCCACTCCCGAACAGCACCGGGGAAAAACGAACACCTAAACATTTCTGTTCGAGCTCTGATTTCTCTTATTTTATTTTTATTACTGAAATTTCGTAAATAGATCTCGCCGCGACGAAAAACGTCTTTGCTTTAATGACTATCATCCAACCTCGCTTATCATATCTGCCACACTCTCTCCCCTATTACGTGATAAAACAAAACGAGCTGCCCTTTTTTGCAACCTTTCGATGTCCTCCGTCAATCCCACCTGGTAAGGATCCCACACCGCACAGCAATATTCTAACAGAGGACAAGGAGTGTAGTGTAAGCTGTCTCTTTAGTGGACGTGTTGCATCTTCTAAGTGTCCTGCCAATGAAACGCGACCTTTGGCTCGCCTTACCAACAGTATTATCAATGTGGTCTTTCCAAATGCCGGCCGCGATGGCCGTGGGGTTCTGGCGCTGCAGTCCGGACCCGCGAGGCTGCTACGGTCGCAGGTTCGAATCCTGCCTCGGGCATGGGTGTGTGTGATGTCCTTAGGTTAGTTAGGTTTAAGTAGTTCTAAGTTCTAGGGGACTTATGACCTAAGATGTTGAGTCCCATAGTGCTCAGAGCCATTTGAACCATTTTTTTTCTTTCCAACTGAAGTTGTTCGTAATTTTAACACCCAGGTACTTAGTTGAATTGACAGCCTTGAGAATTGTACTATCCATCGAGTAATCGAATTCCAACGGATTTCTTTTGGAAATCATTTGGATCATATCACACTTTTCGTTATTTAGCGTCAACTGCCACCTGCCACACCATACAGCAATCTTTTCCAAATCGCTTTGCAACTGATACTGGTCTTCGGATGACCTTACTAGACGGTAAATTACAGCATCATCTGCGAATACCCTAGGAGAACTGCTCAAATTGTCACCCAGGTCATTTATATAGTTGAGGAACAGCAGAGGTCCCAGGACGCTCCCCTGGGTAACACCCGATATCACTTCAGTTTAACTCGATGGTTTGCCGTCTATTACTACGAACTGCGATCTTCCTGACAGGAAATCACGAATCCAGTCGCACAACTGAGACGATACCCCATAGGCCCGCAGCTTGGTTAGAAGTCGCTTGTGAGGAACGGTGTCAAATTACTGGTTCAGTTGGGATAGAAAAGGCAATGAAGCCAAGGGGTCCTCACAATCTGACGCCAATGTCAGAGGTGCCTATCGATTCTTGTCCCGTTTTTTTTCCCCGTTTAACTGCAATCAGATGAACAAACAATTTGGCAGAGTAGCAGTGTTCGTGACCGCATTTCTTTCCAACGGGGCGACCGAAATCCAGCCGGCCGTGGGAGGAATGTTAATGGGGCGTAATGAGAGCGCCAGGCGCCAGGTTTACGTACGGCGAGTAATGACAGGGCGGACCGCTCTGACTGCAAAGGTCAGGGTTCACAGCTCGTCAGCGGCCTCCCGCGCCCTTCCGCGTGGGACCCCCGTATTAGGCGGCGTAACAAGCCCCCGAGGGCCGCGAAATCCTGGGCCACGCGACGCAGCGCCGCCCCGCGCCACCAGAGCAGCCCACCCCTGGCCGGGCTGCAGGGGGCTACTGCCAAGTACTGGCCGTCAGAGCGCTGGTCACGCGACCGGCCGCTGCGGAGCTACCGGCACGCTCCGCTCCTGGCCATCGTCCATCTGATACACAGGTCCACCTCGCTACACAGCAGGTGAAAGACTCGACCTCAGGGACAGGAAGGTGACACGAGGCTTCTCTTCGAGGGCTACCTCTGGTAGCTGAAATTTAACAAAGCCAACGCTAGGCGATGGGGACTGACTTGTCGCGCTTTGTGTTATTGCATTCGTAACGCGGTCCCGTTCGAAGCTTTCTACTTAAGTTACTTACACATTCCATGCCGAGTGAAACTAACCAGTTTTAGTATTCGGGGTGCGGAAAGGCGTGTGCCTATGTATGCAGACCCCATCAATTCGTCCCATATATGTACTGCATTATCTTATGAAACGGCAAAGAATCAATTCTGTTACAACTAACTGCTTCATAATATACACTGAAGAGCCAAAGAAGGAGGTACATCTACTTAATACAGTGTAGAGGATGTAAGATGAACATCAACAAAAGCAAAACGAGGATAATGGAATGTAGTCGAGTTAACTCGGGTGATGCTGAGGGAATTAGATTAGGAAATGAGACGCTTAAAGTAGTAAAGGAGATTTGCTATTTTGGGAGCAAAATAACTGATGATGGTCGAAGTAGAGAGGATATAAAATGTTGACTGCCAATGGCAAGGAAAGCGTTTCTGAAGTAGAGAAATTTGTTAACATCGAGTATCGATTTAAGTGTCAGGAAGTCGTTTCTGAAAGTATTTGTATGGAGTGTTGCCGTGTATGGAAGTGAAACATGGACGATAAATAGTTTGAACAAGAAGAGAATAGAAGCTTTCGAAGTCTGGTGCTATAGAAGAATGCTGAAGATTAGATGGGTAGACCACATAACTAAGGTAGCATGGAGAGCTGCATCAAACCAGTCTCAGGACTGAAGATCACGACAACAACATTTCTTTTTTAGTAAATAAGAACTGAATTACTTTTAAAAATTATTTAGCCTCTACTTGAAACCTTTAGCTTCGCCGACTCCAGTTTCTAAAAAGAAACTATGTAATTTATCCAAGTAATCCTCTTGCTTCAAAATAATTGTTGTGTTCCTCTTGTCACCATCAAAACCAAAGCTTCGATATCGTTAAGCTTCCCATTTACTTATTTTAACCCTTTCGCTTCTCTGCCCACCCTACCGACTGATAGTTCATTTTCAGTTTCGATGTTCCTTTGCTAGGCGCCAACAGTTTATGGAAAGGACTAATGTCTGAAGTAGTGCTGGAGGCAATTCACACCATGATTCCTGTAGGGATGTCCATTAATCACTGACAGTACGAGGAGAGATCTCTTCTGAGCAGCACATTGCAAGCCATCCCAGATATGCCGAATAGCCAGCCGGTGTGGCCGAGCGGTTATAGGCGCTTCAGTCTGGAACCGCGCGACCACTACGGACGCAGGTTCGAATCCTGCCTCGGGCATGGATGTATGTGATGTACTTAGGTTAGTTAGGTTTAAGTAGTTCTAAGTTCTAGGGGACTGATGACCTCAGATGTTAAGTCCAATAGTGCTCAGAGCCATTTGAACCATATGCCGAATAATGTTCATGTCTTGGGAGCTTTGTGGCCAGCGGAAGTGTTTAAACTCGGAAGAGTGTTCCTGGAGCCACTCTGTAACAATTCTGGATGTGCGGTGTGTCGCATTGTCTTGCTGGAATTGTCCAAGTCCATCAGAATGCACAAAGGACGTGAGCAGAGGCAGGTGATCAGACAGGATGCTTACGTACGTGTCACCTGTCAGAGTCGCATCTAGACTTATCAGGGGTCCCATATCACTCAAACTACGCAACCCTCACACCATTACAGAGCCTCCTCCAGCTTGAACAGTCCCCTGCTGACACCCAGGAGCCATGCATTCATGTGTTTCTCTTTCATGTATCCTGCCTACTCGTAACGTATGGGGTGCCTAGGAAACATGCTTTCTCGGATCGCTAGACAACAATTCAAGCTAATCGTTTTAATGAATTTATTACAAGCCGGCATCTGTGGCCGAGCGGTTCTAGGCGCTTCAGTCCGGAACCGCGCTGCTGCTACGGTCGCAGGTTCGGATTCTGCCTCGGGCATGGATGTGTGTGATATCAAATGGTTCAAATGGCTCTGAGCACTATGGGACTCAACTGCTGAGGTCATTAGTCCCCTAGAACTTAGAACTAGTTAAACCTAACTAACCTAAGGACATCACAAACATCCATGCCCGAGGCAGGATTCGAACCTGCGACCGTAGCGGTCTTGCGGTTCCAGACTGCAGCGCCTTTAACCGCACGGCCACTTCGGCCGGCTGTGTGATATCCTTAGGTTGCTTAGGTTTAAGTGGTTCTAAGACTAGGGGACTGATGACGTCAGATGTTAAGTCCCATAGTGCTTAGAACCATTTGAACCATTTTTTTTTTAAATACAAAACGAAGTGATTATAGTACTCAACTTTCTGTTAAACAGAAGTGTTGCAGGCAAAGGGTGACAGACAGAATAAGGAATCTCTTCAGTATATACAATTCTTAATATAAGAGAAGTACTTAAGTCGCTGCCATACAAGTGCCTATTCTAGATGCCGCTCTGGGTAGAACTGCTCTTCAACTGGGCAGCGGCCAGACGGTGAGGAGGTTATGTCTTCTTCGTGTTGAGGGCACTGCCGTCTCGTTGTCATACTAGATCGGGGTCGGTCCACCTGCAATTGGCTGAAGTCTTCTTCACAGCTCTCTCTGCTCTAACGTCCCCGCCCGACGTGCCGGCGCTTGACTCTACGCCCGAAAACTCTCCATAGCCGTACACGTCCATCCGCGCGATACAATTTGAAACGAGACTCATCGGTCTAGGCAACATGTTTCCAGTCATCAACTGTCCAGTGTCAGTGTTGACGGGCCTAAGCGAGACGTAAAGCTCTGCATTGTACAGTCGCCAAGGGTATACGTTTGGGCCCTCAGCTCCGAAAGCCCGTATCCATTACGTTTCCTTGATTGGTTCGCACGCTGATACTTCTTGATGGCCCAGCATTAAAATCTGCAGCAATTTGCGGAAGGGTTGCACTTCTTTCACGTTGAACAGTTCTCTGCAGTCGTCGGTGGTCCCATTCTTGCAGGATCTTTTTCCGGCCGCAGCGATGTCTGAGATTTGACGTTTTATCGCATTCCTGACGTTCAGGGTACACTCGTAAAATGGTCGTACCGGAAAATCCCCACTTCATCGCTTCCTCGGAGATGCTGTGTTCCATCACTCGTGCTCGAACTGTAACATCACAGTGAAACTCACTTAAATCTTGATAACCTGCCATTGTAGCAGCAGTAACCGATGTAGCAACTGCGCCAGACACTTATTGCCTTATATAGGCGTTGCCGACCGCAGCGCCATATTCTGGCTGTTTACGTATCTCTGTATGTGAATATGCATGGTTATACTGAAACGTCCCCTTTCAACAATTATACATGACTGTGCTTAAACTGACACACAATATTTTGTTAGCGCAACGCAATCTGACTTTCAAAATTCCCTACAAAAGAATGGCCCTGACTAACATTAAACTATACCTTTCACAAATCACTTACCTCACAAAAATCTTCGCTGCTCAAGCTACTGCAATACAGCGAGCGCCACTACTGCCAGCTAAATAAAAGATTCAAACTATGGAAGGCACTAACTACTGATAGGGATAGTTAGCAAATGAAAGATATTAATAGAGAACAAACAATGTATTTACCTTGATATCATCGTATATAAATATAGCAGTTCATGACAAATTTCAAAACTCCGCCATCTCTCTCCCCACATCCACCACTGCTGGCGGCTCACCTCCAACTGCGCAACGCTACGCGCTGTTCACAGCCAGCTGCCTAACACTACAATGGCGAGTATTACAACAATGCAAAGCAGCCACAGACTGCACACAGCACAGCCAGTGATTTTCATACAGAGGTGGCGTTACCATAAAAAAACCTAAACAGCCTACTTACATAGCCCCCATGCTCCCCACAAAAAAGATTACAAATTGTATTCGGCAGTGGCCAATAATGATTTGATAAAATTTTTCATAATTACAATAACAAAGAAATCAAATGCACACACTTATTGATACAATGTTGGTCAAAAGCTAAAAATTTCTCACAGTCCATAAAAACAGTCCAGATTGTTCATCACAGTAAAAATGCAGAGTTTTTGTCAAAGTCTGAGCAGTAAAAGAAAATGCACACAGAAGTAGTGGATTTCCATGCAGTTTTGAAGAAGTAGTGTTGTGCTTCCAACGAAAAGACAATGCTGACTCTTGACATGCAGACAGGTAATGGGCCACAACAGAGCAAACCCACAGCAGAGTCAGTCGAAGTTGAAGAATATTGGTGGGTAGGTCATCACAGAGCAGACCCACTGTAGTCCTGGTAGAGATTACGGTATTGGTGGGTCATCAGAGGTGCAGACCCACTGCAGTCCTTGTAGAAATAATGGTATTGGTGGGCCATCAAAGATGTAGACCCACTGTAGTCCTTGTAGAAATAATGGTATTGGTGGGCCATCGAAGGTGCAGACCCACTGTAGTCCATGTAGAGATGGCCAGCAGCCATCTGTTGCGACTGTGCAGATGCACAATCACCATCGAAGAGTCTTGCGGAGAATATAGCAAGTCCATAACCACCACTTGTGCACTCACAAAGTTTTTTGGAATTGTCCTTAGAACGAGCAATGCTGTTATCCAGTCCCTTGCTGAATTATCAACACACGTGCAAACACTAACAGTCCCTACTTCTCACATATTGTCCATATACTATGACCAACAGAAACGTGTGCAGTGAAATGGAACTTACAAGTTACTTAATTTGATTAACTGATGTCAATTACAATATTATAACATGAGAATACAATAACAAAGGTACAGAATACATCATTAAAAACATAACAATACAGATAACATTTGTAGTACAGGCTTTACAAAAGAATCGAACTAACATATACATCAGTGGAATTATGACATGAGTACATACATAAAAGATCACAATAACTTTTGAAACATCAACTTCACACATGAGCATTAAACAGAACAGAATTAATAATGTCTAACATCTTTACTAAGTAAATAACATATTATTAATGCCAATTATATTCGAGGATAACAGTATTCCTCATCATAGTGAATCTAGCTTAATATTAAAAGAAGAAAAAATTCTATGAAACTACACAGAGACAGGAAGAAAACAAATACACAAGGGTACACAAACATATAGTGGGATAACACAAAAGGGAAAGGACAGGGTTTGTTTTACTGCAGTATTTTGCATGGAGATCTCCCTTTGTTCATCATTATTCCCAAAAAGGCCTATCTAAGCCTGCTTTCTGTATTCTGTTCATATTTCTTTCAAAATAATTATTTCTGATTGTACAATACTCATTTGGGCACAAATCATTTTCATATAACTTCGCAATGCATTCTTTACCTATTCTCCATAGTCAGTTTCTTATATAGTCTACCCCCTCTTAAGCTAACTTAAATCTACTGAGCTCAGATGCTAAACTAAGGGACGAGGCAATGCAGCAGCACATAAAACAATTAATATAAACAGCAATGAAAAAAAATGGAAAATTGCAAAGCAAGCTGCAGTAAACCTAAATTACCAAGCAATTCAACATTACAACTAATATGAGGCAATGCGCAGCAAACAAAAAAATAAATCTGGCTTAGCAGAGTAACACAAATTAAAGTTCAGTAGCACTATGCCTGGCAAACAGCAGCTTATATCTAAACATGACATAGCTCAAGCAGAAAAAATAGTACACTAAAGATAACAATGCAGAAAAGGGAAATGTATAATCACATCTTAATGTCTAAGTAATTCAAGTGGTGCACCACAACAACTGATTGTAAAAAAGAAATATTACCATGTACTTGAAAAGAAAATTATGTATCCAGTTACTGTTACTAGTCCCTTCTTATTGTTCTTTCCTTTCCAAGTGCTTCTTTTTTTTTAAAGAATGTGGATCACAAAATTATCGTTTAATAGATCTGTTGACAGAAAGTGTTCACATTAGCAAATGCATTTTATTTTATAAAAGCAATGCTGCAACACAGCTGGAACCCAGATATCAAATGAAATAAGCAACTATGAAAAGCAAAGCATAAAAATATCATTCAGTAGTCATGTGACATTTCATAAGTTATTAGAAATTTTCTCAACTCTCATAGAAAGACGCTTGTCATAATCAGGTGTGCAGATGTAAAAATATTTCTTGTCATTTTATTAGGCATTTCAGTAAATATCATAAATTACGAGCTCCACAGTATGCTTTCAACAAGGAAATGTCAGTAGCACAGACAATGGCCTCCCCTTTTTTTTTCTACCTGTGCCGCTGAAAGGCTAATGGCTTTTTTTTTTTTTCGGGCGGCTGTCGCCCAGGTGGGTGCCCGCGACGCATTACGTGCAGGTGGTCACTTAACTTTCTTACGGAAATATTTACGACAGCAGTTTCCGCTACAGTGACAGTCTCACATAAAAATATTTCACAGGTCAAGAATTAGCGTTGCAAATCTGTAGAAAGAAAATCCTATAAATATAAGTGTCCAAAAAAATTTTCGCCGGCATTGTGATACATTCACGCATTTACACACATTTCATAACTCTTAAAGTACGATTCTTGGTTTCCAACATCCTGTTTCACAAGTCAAGAGTCCCTACCCACTATTCATTACTCCTTACCTTATTACATATATACGTATCCATCGACACTCGTCAATATTTCGTCATTATAAATATGAAGCATAATCAAATAACTCATATAGCCTCAGCCTATTAATCATAAACATACCTCAGCAGCATAATACACATCGTCGTCATAAAAATAACATCATAACACCTCAGTCAAATCTCAAAATCGTCGTAGCTTCCTTCAATAATTTCAAAACCTAAAAAAAATTCTCTGATCATTTCAATAGTGTCATCTACCTCAAACGTACTTTAAAAATCATGATCTCATACCAAATACATCATTCAAAGCTCTCATAGTATCACAATGGGTCCAAAAAACTATGAACAGTTCACACAGTACAGACAAAATACAATTTCATAAGTGTGAAGTAATCCAACTCTGTAATTGCGTAAACATCTGTCACTGACGTAGTAAGAAGAATGTTTGTTTCTCTGTCAAATAATCAGATAGCTGTGTAATTCTGTGTTAGAGAAATATGGTACCGAAGTGTAAAGTTGTATAAGCAAATACCATATTAGCTAGGGTTCCTTGTGGTTGCCACACACATGGTACACAAAGTAAGCATGTACCCTCCTGAGGATTAATGTAATTATACCCTCAGGTGTTACAGATTACAGCAATGGAATGAAATGTATCACGGAAAACCTTTGTATCATTGTACTCCAAATATCTTTAAAAATAAATATTTTAAGTACAAAATCAATCACTCAAATACGTGTCCTGTAGCACTGAATGTGCGTCTTGCTGTAAGATAATCTCTCTGGAAGTGTCGTAGTTATCGTCCTCCGAAAGCTAAGTTCTGCAGAAGTCAATGTACTTACCACATGATAAACAAAAGTGAAATGCTTTGCGTATAGATATCGTAGTTATTATGCTTATTGGCGTGATGAAGAAAGTACTGTACAGTAACGTATTGTTATGCCACGAAAAAGGCTGTCTCATTGTTGCTATACCACAAAAGTTACTACTAAAACATGGTTTTCTTCCTAGAAGAATTCAGAAAACTGTGCACATATAAAACAGATACACTGCAAAAGCAAAATTGTAAATTGTCACTCATTAGTAGCTTCGTGATAACATCGTGTAGCTGTCACATAAACTAACCACTGTGTCCTCTGGTATCTCACAGAAAGTACTTTAAACCCAGAATGTATTTTCAAGTAAACCAAAATGTTGCATTAAAATCTCATTAGCAGTACCAGTATGTGTCCTAAGTATGTAAGCCTGATAGTCGTTACGTAATCGTGCAACTAACAAGCAAGAATGTACAAATACAGCACTGTGTCGTCTGTTCACTATAACAATGCATTCGTAATTTCTGTTTAAAAATGTTCCCTAGGTTCTAGACTGGATATTTAACTTCAAACATTGTTACATGTTAACAGATTCTAAATCTGACAAAGCATACCAGAAATGTGAAGTGAAAAGTTTTATGGCAAAGACAAAGTTAAAAAGCAGATTATATTTCAATAAACGGTTTTACATGAGAAATGTGGTGTAAACCTTTACTCTTCCTAGTACGCAGAGTTTCAACTTCAACGCAATTATCATGTGGTATACGTCGGATTCTGTAAGGTCCATTGTAAACTAGAAAGAACTTGTGACTCAAGTGTTTCTTCTTATGTGACAATGAATGAGCTTTAATGAGAACTTTCTGACCAATATACAATTTCTTTGCATTTGCTTTACCGTGTAGTTTTCTCCTTTTGTCTGCTGCAGATATTATATTTTTAAGAGCCAAATCAATTATGTCTTTGTGTCGAAGTTTACGTGTATTTGGGAAAGGTACATGCTCTCTGATTCTGTTCGGTGGTTCTTCATTATTTAGTACAAGAGTAGGTGGTAAAGCAGTGGAATCATGAGGCATTTCATTCAGCACATTTTGAAATAATTGTAGATATCTGTCCCAATGCTGATGCTTTCTGTGACAATAAAGTCTGCAAAGCTTATTGATTTCTTTCATAATCCGTTCAGACGGGTTGCAATGTGGTGAGTACAATGAAATAAAAACAGGTTTGATTTTATGATTCCGAAGCGTGCGTGACCAAACTGCAGATCTAAATTGCGGTCCGTTATCTGAAATGACTTTAGCAACGTGGCCAACTTCACGTAAGAAATTTTTAACAAAGGCGTTGGAGACAGATCGTCCAGTGGCTTTACGTAACGGAGTGAAAGAAACAAATTTTGAAGTAAGTTCAACAGCGACTAGAACGTACGAAAATCCATTAGATGTTCTGACAACCGGTCCCAAGAGATCAACACCAGCAAATTCTTTTAATTTAGAAGGAATGATAGGAAACAGCGGAGCACTATGGGAGATAGTAGATGGTTTCGCCTTTTGACAAAGTTTACAAATAGACAAGACTCTTCGAATTCTCTTTTCCATATTGTTAAAACAACAAGTCGTTCGAAGAATATGATAACATTTTCGTGGGCCAAAATGTGCGTAGCTGAAATGAATGTACCAAATGAGCTTATTAACAAAATCGTCTGGAATGCAAAGTACCCATAGCTTGTCATCAACAGTGCAGCATTTGAAGAGTATGTTGTTTCTAACCAGGTAATAATGCCGAATCTGAGTGCGTGTCTTTTCATGCCATTTACTTTTGATGTCTTTCCAAATCGGATCTTTATCTTGTTCATGAGCAATGTCTTTTAAAGATGTGGTGATGAAGTTTTCAAAGGCGACTTTCTGCATGTAAAGAATAATGAAATTTTTCTCGAGGTTGCCTTCTTTGTTACTTTTCTCAAGCCCAGCCGGTGCGCGTGACAGTGCGTCCGCAACAATGTTCTCCTTGCTGGGAATGTAGACTATTGTGAAGCGGAATTCTTGCAGAAACAATGCCCAACGTTTTAACCTGTCATGATTTAATTTTGAAGACATAAGAAATTGTAATGCACGATGATCACTGTATACTTTTACGTGCTTACCAGAAAGAAAGAAACGGAATTTGTTAAATGCCCAAACGATTGCTAAAGCTTCTAATTCAGTAACGGAATAATTTTTTTCAGATTTTGTTAGCACTCGGCTAGCAAAAGCAATGGTTTTCTGAACAGTAATGTCATTTTCTATGGCTTCTTGAAATAAATGGGCACCAAGACCGACTTTAGAAGAATCTGTGCTAAGGCAGAAATCTTGTGATAGATCTGGATGAGCTAATATTGGCGCATGAAGTAACGCTTCTTTTAAAGAATCGAATTCCAACTGTGCTTGTTCGTCCCAGTTCCAAATAGTATTTTTTCCAGTGAGAGAACAAAGTTTTGGTGTAACAAGAATTTGCATATTCAGAAAACGACGGTAAAAATTTACGAGACCTAGAAAACTGTGGACTTGTCTTTTTGTGGATGGAACTGGAATGGCTCTGATTGCTTCTAACTTTTCAGGATCCAGCTGAATGCCTTTAGAAGAAATAATATGTCCCAAAAACTTCACCTTTGTCCGACCGAATTCAGACTTTTCCAAGTTAACTGTAATTCCAGATTCTGCAAAAATGCGTAACAAACTGTTGAGGATGCGATTATGTTGTTCCCATGAAGCTTCTGCTATTAGAATATCGTCCACATATAAGGTGATGTGACGTTTTAAGAACTCAGGCAATATGGAATTTAGCCCGCGAACGAATGCTGCTGAAGAAATGTTCAAACCAAAGGGAAGTTTCCGAAACTGATAACAAACGCCGAAACAAAGGAAAGCTGTGTATTTTCTACATTCTGGATGAAGTTCGATCTGATAAAAGCTGGATCTGAGATCAATGGAAGACAACACTTTTACACCATTAAAATTTTGAAGAAGTTCTTCCAACGTTTGCGGCCTGTCTGTTTCAGGAATAATGATAGTATTGATTTGTCTCGAATCTAAGACAAGTCTGATCGATCCATTTTTCTTCTCAACAACATGTAATGGATTGTTGTATGAGCTTACTGCAGGCTCAATAATGCCCTCATCAAGCATAGATTGTACTTCTGTTCTAACACGGTCCCTATAATGCGCTGGAATTACGTATGGTCTAACACAAAATTTAGTATGCTCACGAACACGAAATTGGTATTGAAATCCCTTGATTGTTCCTGTTTTGTGAGTAACAACTGTGGAATGTGCTTGTAAATTCTCAAAAAGGTCCTGCCTATCAGTGTCATTACAATTCTCAATTGTTTGAATTTTATTCTGAATTAACTTATTAGTGTCAAATGCGCCGTCGATATCATCCCTGTCAGTACTTGCAGAATGATTGTTAGCGTCAAGTTCCGTCGAAAATTCCGAACTGTTGTCTAACAGGAGGTAAAGCCGATTAATTTCTTCGTCATGGTTTGAGAGCCAATCTTCAAATTTCAAAGCTACTGACTTACCTTCTTTTTCTAAAGTTATTTCAGCATCGTGAAGTTTAAGATTGCTTTGTATTCATTCAAAAAGTCTACTCCCAGTATAATTTCCGTCGACAATAATGGAACAATAAGAAAGTTCATAGAGAAGCTGTGGCTTTGACAAAAGAATTCTAAGTTGGTTTGTTGGCATACATCTACACTTTTTCCAAAGATTGCACCTTGTAATTTAATCTTACGTAACGGAAGTGTGGGGCAATCGTTCGATTTGTTGCATTTGCTAAAGGCTGTTTCACTGATTACTGAAATGGGACTGCCAGAGTCAAGTACTGCCGTAAATTTTACGTCATTTACTGTAATGTGAATCACAGGATATGCAATGTTGTTATGTTTTACGTCGTGTTCTTGGAGTAAGATGTCCCTAATGTCTTCCATTTTTACGTAATTACTAGCTACGGCAGCTGCGTCGTTTGTTTCATACGTGCGTTTTGTGGCTGCCTGCGGTATGAGTCATTGCCTATTGTCTCTTTGTTGGCGCGCGTCGTTATTGGGATTTGGAGACCTAACTTCTACAAATTCACCGTGACGAGAGGGCCCTGCCCTGTTTAAATCCCGCCAGTTCTGATTCAATTCAGGTCTGTCGTTACGATCACATCGTCTGTCGTCATGTTGGTAGTTCCTGTAGTTTCTTTCTTGTCGGTTAAGTGGTGGAGAATTTCTCCCTGAATCGTAACTGCGCGCTGGACCGTTGCGTCTAAAGTTATTCTATCTCCCGTAATAATAATTATTTTGGTTCCCATATTGTCTGTTTCTCTGATTGTCTCTGTAATAGTCATTACCGCGGTGAGGTGATCTTTCCCTGTAATTATTACTACTCTGCCAACGGTTGTCATACGGGTGGTGTCTGTTTCGGTCACGATTTGTGTTGTGAGAATAGCCTTGTCGCGTCCAGTTATTATTTCTTTCATCGCGGAATTGCGACTGATGTGATCTGTAATTGTTGTGCTCCTGTGTTCCGCGATTGTCAGTGTCACTTTCCAGTTCTTGTAACAGTCCCTCAAAAGCTTCAATGTCGTCTTTGAACGTCCTGCCAAAATAATATGTCGTAAATGTTCAGGTAATTTGATTAAGCAAATGCGGATGAGTTCTGAGGGGCTGTATGGGTTTGACAGGTACTGATTCTTGTGCAACATGTCTTCAAACTATTTCACAAGACTGGAGAATTCTGATTGTTCGAAATGTTTCATCATTATGATACCATGTTTTACTCGGTCTTGTGTGGCTTGAGACCAATATGCTGAGAGGAAGGCATGGTAAAAGTCTCCTTCACTGTGGCAATCGTGAATGACCGATCGCATTCTTACAGCTGGTTCATTCTCTAAATAGCCACACATGAATTCTAATCTGTGTTCTAACGACCAGTTGGGAGGAAAACAATGAGAGAATTGATGGAGCCATGCTTGTGGATGAATGTCGTTGCCAGAATTCTTAAATGTTTTGAATTTACGTGTAGTAATGAATAGCTTATAGTCAAAATCATCATGTCGGCAAGTCGCATGTCGGTCATTGTTACGTCGTTTCGGCGGTTCCATCTCAAAATTCGGCGTACCTTGCCAACTTCTTTCACAATTTCCGAAGTGCCCTGTGTTGTTATTTTGTGTCTGTTCCATATTTCTATGTCCCTCTTTCCGTAATGGGGCGCGAGTGTCCTCTGAAACACGTAATTCTTGTACTACGTGTGCCAACTGATCTTGCACTTCCCGGATTTCTCTTTTATACTGTGTATTGATTTGATTTTGATTTTGTTTGAATTTTCTAATTTGTTCATACTCTTCAATGTCCGCAAGGCTACAGGTGTTGTGTCATTCAGATCATCATCTACCTTTGTAGATAAATTAGTGAACTGATCCGAAAGTTCGGCTACTTTCTCCGATAGTGTACTTATTTCCCCAGTGTGTTTTTCTGAACCAAGTTGTAGAGTATCTACTGTGTCCTTTAAGTTTTCCTGAGTTTTTGCAAGTTGCGTAACCGAATCGATAGATGCAACTGAGTCAAATTTTGCTTGCAAGGTCTCATGATTTTCATGAACAATAGTTTGCAGTTTTTTTATGGCTGCTTCGTGATTCTGTAATGCATTTTCATGCCGCGAAAAAATAGGTTGAAAATGCTCACAAATTTGTGTTTTTACGTCATTACAGATTTTTTGACATTTCGATTCAATGTTATGTAACTCAGTAGTTAAATCTTCACGTGTTTGTTCAAGAGTTTGTTCCAATGAGTCTAACTTTTTAAGATTTTGTTCCATTGTGTCTAACTTTTGAAGCTTTTGCTGTGTTTGGCCCATTTGTTGTATTAATTGTAATAACAATGCATTGGTGTCTGAAACATGTTCCTCAGTGCTTTTCGGCAGTGAATTTGCACCGGAAACATTCACATTTTGACAAGCAGAAAATGTGTCTTGACTTATTTGAGAAAACGGTGAGGATCCAAAACCTGAATCTACAGTATTTGCGAGATCGTGTCGTGTCATTTCGGCTTCCTGAGGCGAGCTATTGCCGACCGATCGATCGATAATGCTTCCCTCTTCACTAATTGTTTCACTGTCCACGCCATTGTTTGACGCCCGCTCCATTTCCCTGTGCACAGTTACCAAATTACTACTTTCAACATTAGTAAATTCATTACTCGGCGGCGCTGATAAGCTACGCTCGTCGTCACTATTATTTCTCAGTTTAGTTTGGAGCCTAGTGTTACGTTTTTCACACGCCATAATTGTCACAATATTTCACACGATAACACAGAAAAGCACAATTTGACGTGCAAAAATAGGAGAACACATTAACATAGCACTCAAAATAATATCTAGTTAATTGCAAGCGTAGCTGCGAAATACTTGGTGCAAATCTATATGCATGCCGCAACTGTTTTACTATACAAGAATGAAAGGCTACAACTACAAAGGAGATTCTCTCTACAATCACGCGCTAGCAATAAACAAAAGCTACACTAAATACACAAACTACAAGAAAAAATCAGAAGATTCCAGTGAGGTATCCTAGGCTAAGGGTCGACATATGAAACGTCCCCTTTCAACAATTATACATGACTGTGCTTAAACTGACACACAATATTTTGTTAGCGCAACGCAATCTGACTTTCAAAATTCCCTACAAAAGAATGGCCCTGACTAACATTAAACTATACCTTTCACAAATCACTTACCTCACAAAAATCTTCGCTGCTCAAGCTACTGCAATACAGCGAGCGCCACTACTGCCAGCTAAATAAAAGATTCAAACTATGGAAGGCACTAACTACTGACAGGGATAGTTAGCAAGTGAAAGATATTAATAGAGAACAAACAATGTATTTACCTTGATATCATCATATATAAATATAGCAGTTCATGACAAATTTCAAAACTCCGCCATCTCTCTCCCCACATGCACCACTGCTGGCGGCTCACCTCCAACTGCGCAACGCTACGCGCTGTTCACAGCCAGCTGCCTAACACTACAAATTTCAAAACTCCGCCATCTCTCTCCCCACATCCACCACTGCTGGCGGCTCACATCCAACTGCGCAACGCTACGCGCTGTTCACAGCCAGCTGCCTAACACTACAATGGCGAGTATTACAACAATGCAAAGCAGCCACAGACTGCACACAGCACAGCCAGTGATTTTCATACAGAGGTGGCGTTACCATAAAAAAACCTAAACAGCCTACTTACAATACCAGTTTCTTTGGCGCTTCAGTGTAATAATAAGCAATGAAGAGATACAGAAAATGAGTGTCATACAATATAAGCCCAAACACGTGCACTGGGAACAGCCAACAGCTCTGCAGGGTATTTCACAATTCATTTTACACTTTTTCTAGGAAGCCATGTCCGAAAACGTCATACAAAGATCCTACAAAGCGTCAATGTGGCAAGCGCCGGCGCCTGTAAAAGTATGTGTATACATGGCGACTCTAGGATGATGGTGAAAGAGAAATGTATCAATTTGAGATAAGGATCTCAGTACCGGAAACGAACGAGTCGAAAGTTATAAGCGAAAACTGTTCTGATAACCCTGATCTTCGAATACATGTACTGCTACTGTTGTTGTTGGGATTGTAGGGTAGGCAATATCAGAGGTAATAGTATGGACCAAAACAAGGAAAATATGTCTAGCAAACATGCACTCCAGAATACATACCCGAGGAGCTATGAGCACTTCTTCGATAGAGGAGATGTGTTTCGCGAGAGCGGAAATGAACAAGTGCTCCCTTGTTTTGGTCCGTATTATCACATCTTGAAGTTGCATACTCCACGTCCTCAGCAACAACAGTACTGGTAATGGACTCCATTGTCAGCGGTATCAGAGTGACATTCGCTTGTAACTTTCGACTCTTTGGTTTCCGGCACTGGGACCCTTATCTCAAACTGACATATTTATCATATTTATCCGTCGCCATCATTGTAGCAAGGTCGTATCATCCACAAGGAATCGCCTTTAACTTTGGCGCTCTGTATTGTTGGATGACGTTTCCGAACATGGGATCCTGTAACTTGATCAATTACGTACGTTCTAAAACCCCTATAAGTGTGTAACACGAATTGTGGAACGCCCTGTATATTGTCACAACAGAAGGACATAAACGTTGTTCAGTTACTTAATTTCGGTAACGACGTAACTATGACAGATGAGCATAATATCCTCAGAAGCACACTACGTGTTTAAAGGCGACACTGGCAGCACTGCGCAGTGAAACTGAGTGAGAGCTAAAACTTCAAAATGAAACATCTTTCTGTGAAGAGAAGCACAGCGAATCGCTATCACTAGTCACAAATGCATTAGACCTTAGCTGCACCTTTAACGAACATGCGCACTTACAGATTATCTTGTTTTACAATGTTTGAATACGTGTGCCCGCGCTATGTAACAACGTCACGAGTGTATTTAAGACTATTGACAACGATATAGAAATGTGTCAGCTTACATTATGCTGATATGCCCTACAGATAACGCCGTTTATAACCAACATACTAAATGAACCCCTAGTGAAGGGAAGAGCTCCGGCAGCCTGGAAAACTGCGAATACTGTAATTATAAAGAAGTCTTCAGATAAAGAATCATCCGACCCTAGGTCTTACAGGTCTATATGCCTGCTCAACTCGCTAGGCAAAGTCTAAAAAAGACTGCTATACAGCCCGCCGACTACAAGGACTGTTTTTTTTTCCTTTTTTGTCATCAGTCTTATGACTGATTTGATGCGGCCCGCCACAGATTCCTCTCCTGTGCTAACCTCTTCATCTCAGAACAGCACCTCCAACCTACGTCCTCATTTATTTGCTGGATGTATTCCAGTCTCTGTCTTCCTCTGCAGATTTTGCCCTCTACAGCTCCCCCTAGTACCATGGAAGTCATTCCCTCATATCTTAACAGTTGCCCTGTCATCCTGTCCCTTCTCCGTATCAGTGTTTTCCACATATTCCTTACGTCCCCGATTCTGCACAGAACCTCCTCATTCCTTACCTTACCAGTCCACCTAATTTTCAACATTCGTCTGTAGCACCACATCTCAAATGCTTCGATTCTCTTCTGTTCCGGTTTTCCCACAGTCCATGTTTCACTGCCATACAATGCTGTACTCCAGACGAACATTCTCAGAGATTTCTTCCTCAAACTAAGATTCAAATAGTTCAAATGTCTCTGAGCACTATGGGACTTAGCATCTGAGGTCATCAGTCCCCTAGAACTTAGGACTACTTAAACCTAACTAATCTAAGGACATCCCACACATCCATGCCCGAGGCAGGATTCGAACCTGCGACCGAAGCGGTCGCGCGGTTCCAGACTGAAGCGCTTAGAACCGCTCGGCCACACGGGCCGGTCCTCAAATTAAAGGCGATATTTGATATTAGTAGTGTTCTCTTGGCCTGGAATGCGCATTTTGCGTTGCTAGTCTGCTTTTGATGTCCTCCATGCTCCGCCCGTCATTTGTTACTTTACTGCTTAGGTAGCAGAATTCCTAAACTTGATCTACTTCGTGACCATCAATCCTCATCTTATGTTCCTCGCAGTTCTTATTTCTACTACTTCTCATTGCCTTCGTCTTTCTCCGATTTACTCTCAGTCCATACTGTGTACTCATTAGACTGTTCATTCCGTTCAGCAGATCCTGTAATTCTTCTTTTCTTTGACTCAGGAAGTAATGTCATCAGCGAATCGTATCGTTACTAACCTTTCAGCTTGAATTTTAATTCCACTTCTGAAATTTTCCTTTATTTCCAGCATGGATTCCTCGACGTACAGATTGACCAGTAGGGGCGAAAGTATACATCCTTGTCTTACACCTTTTTTAACAAGAGCATTTCGTCCACTCTTATTATTCTCTCTTGGCTCTTGTACATATTGTATATGACCTGTCTATCCCTATAGCTTACCTCTACTTTTTTCAGAATTTCGAACACCCTGCACGATTTTACACTGTCGAACGCTTTTTCCAGGGCGACAAATCCAACGAACGTGTCTTGATTTTTTTTTCAGTCTTGCTTCCATTATTAACTGTAACGTTAGAATTGCCTCTCTAGTGCCTTTACCTTTCCTAAAGCCAAACTGATCGTCATCTAGCGCATACTCGATTTTCTTTTCCATTCTTCTGTATATTGTACTCATCAGCAACTTGGATGCATGAGCTGTTAAGCTGATTGTGAGAACTAAAATGTCTAGGTGAAAATGGATTCCTTCATAACAAATTAATAGACGGTGTCATTAAGATGATACTATTATCAGATGTTTCGGCTAGTTCAAGAAAGAGTCAAGGAGTTATTTTATTGTGATATTCGTAGAGATCCTGGGAGAGTTCGATAATGTGTGGACGCCGGCTAAGTGAACTGCAAGTACCGGCGTCCATGTACCATGTACTGTAGTGGCAGGGTGGCGCAATGGAGGGTAAAGAATCGGATAGTGGTGAAGAATATCAAAAATGGTTCAAATGGCTCTGAGCACTATGGGACTCAACTGCTGAGGTCATTAGTCCCCTAGAACTTAGAACTAGTTAAACCTAACTAACCTAAGGACATCACAAACATCCATGCCCGAGGCAGGATTCGAACCTGCGACCGTAGCGGTCCTGCGGTTCCAGACTGCAGCGCCTTTAACCGCACGGCCACTTCGGCCGGCGGTGAAGAATATCACATAAGGATCAAGATGTGGAGTGTTTCCTGAAGAGTCAGCCAATATATTTTTTCATCCGTTATATTTCTGGAGAAAGGACCATGAACGGAAATTTAGGGCGATTCGCACTCACATGAAGGCTTACCTCAATCAACTTTTTCATGAAACATACGAGACAGAACAAGAAAGCGAGGAAATGACAGTTTCACCCAGAGAATCCTCCGACAAACACCGTAAGATGGCATGCTGAGTATTTCTGTATTTGTAGATGTACACTGTCTATCCATATAAGGTGACTAAATTTCAGAAGTCTGAACAATGAGCTTTTGCTGCGTGGGATGCTGCGAGACGCGCTGGACAAGAGACAATGACGTTCTGGAAAGTACCGATAGGGTTGTGGAGACATGGTGACTCCAGTGACGCGTCCAGTTGCGCGATGTGCTTCGGTTGAGGATACATGGCGCCACTCCGATGGAGGAGGTCCCTAATATTCTCGATTGGATTTAAATCCGGGAAATGTGATGGCCAGAGGAATACGGTGAACTCTTCTCGGTGCTGTTCGAACGACACACGTACACTGCGATCTGTGCGAGAGTTTGCATTGTCGGGCTGATAGATGCCGTCGTGCCGAGGAAAAACAATCTACATTTAGGTGTGGACATGGTGCCCAAGGATAGATGCACAGTCCTGTTGACCCACTGTGCTTTGCAGAATGACGAGATCACCCAGGAAATGCCACGACAACATGCCCTAGGCCATAACGCTCCCTCCTCTGGGACCTTTCCCACTGTCGTTGCAGGGTGTTTGCTTTCAGGCTTTTCGCGCTGACGGCAGTCTGTCGAATGAAGGAACTGGCGTGTAAATTCCAGTCTTTGTCGCCGTCGAACAGTAGTCAGCATGGGTGCATGAACCAGGAGTCTGCTACATAGTTGAGGAGACTATGTTGGTAGCCTCTTAGCTCAGTTCTTCAATAATTCCATATCTATTCGCCTGTACACATCTCCACAGCCGTCGTTCACCCCTATCATCTATGGCCCGTGGCGCAACACATCTGCCTCGGTACCTGTTATGGATAGCGCAATTTGCCATGCACTGTACACTTCAACCACGGCGGCACGCGAACACTGTAAAAACATAGCCATTTGGGAAATGCTTTCACCCTTGGCCCGAAAGCCATTGATCATGCCCCCTTCGATGTCAGATAAATCACTCCGCATTACGAAAAAAAACATGCACTGTTTTCCGCGACTCCCAACAGAGTTTACATACCGTGCACCGCTGCCACCTGCCGCCTTTGAGTGGTTATTGGACGTCGACGTCGAACATAGGCGATGATCACATTAATGTGACTGGACCCAGTATCTGGTGAATCACTCTATTGCGACCTATATTCGACAAAAAGAAAGCCTGTGAGGCCGTGACCACATGTCTGGAGCCGTCAACAGCGGACCAGCGAGTGCGAACAGGAATCGCAAACAAGCGAGGAAGGATGAGTGGAGAGAGTATTACAGGTAAACAAAGTCCAAGCTAGAGAGAGGAAAAAGGAGACCAAGATTCAACATTGCGTTACAGCGAGATGATTGCGAAGGGAAAACTTCGCTGAGTGCCGTGTCGCTATGCAGTAGAACTAGTCTAGCGCAAACTCTAATTAACCGGCGGAATGGTTTGTGCAGTACGTTGTGGCAGGCGAAACCGGCGCTGAGGGTTGCTCTACTTAGCAGCCGACGTCAGATTTCGTGTTATGGGGCGTCATTTCAAAGTTTCCGAGCCAGCCTCATAGACACTCCTCCCGACGACCGTATCTTTTTCGATTTTCTCACATACTTTCTTCAGCCATTTATCTCTGACTTCCCTGCACTTCCTACTTATTTCATTCCTACGCGATTTATGTTGCTGTATTCCTGCCTTCCCGTAAACATTTATCTATTTCCTCCTTTCGTCGATCCCTTGAAGCAGTTCTTCCCTAACCCATGATTTCTTCGCAGCTACCTTCCTAGTTCCTACGTTTCTCTTTCCAAATTGTGTCATTGCCATTTTTAGATACGTCGACTTCACTTTAACTGAAACTATTATTGTGTTATTCCTTACAGCAGTGTCCACATCTTTAGCGAACTTAAGACGTGTCTCATCCTTTCTCAGTATTTCAATATGACACTTTCCTCCACACAGATTCTTCCGTACAATGCTCTTAAACTTCAGTCTACTAATGATCATCACCAAATTGTGACCCGACTCTGTATCTGCGCATAGGTATGTCTTAGTATTCTGTATCTGATTTCCGAAACTCTGTCTGATCATGATGTATTCCATCTGGAATCTTCCCATGTCTCTGGACGTTTTCTACGTATACCTCCTTGTGGTTCTCGAACAGAGTAGACGCTATTACCATCTGCAATTTATTGCACAACACAGTCTCTCCCCTCCCTCATTTCTACACCCAAACTCTCACATTCCGATAACTATTAATGCTACTCCTTCCCCTACAACCATACTGCAATGCCCCACGATTATTAGATTTTTATTTCCCTTTTTATACATAATTACCTGTCCGATATCCTCATGTACTTCATTTCTTCAACTTCTGCTTTCGACATCGGCATATATACCAGAACTATCTCAAGATTTTAAACATGGCTGCAACAGCAACTGTTGAAATTCTTCACGATAAAGGATGACAGCCAAAAACAGTTGCAGGATAAAAATTTTATTAAAATTCTTGACCAGTGTTTCGGTACATATAAATATACCTTCATCAGAAGTAAAAAAATCTAAAATTACATGCTGCAATGGAGATAAATAAAACAATTGCGCCAAAGGCGTCGTCAATAATTAAGACATCTGTGCCCATAGTCATGTTGTACAAATGGAGACGATGTCTTAATTATTTACGACGCCTTTGGCACAGTTGTTTTATTTATCTCCATTGCAGTATGTAATTTTAGATTTTTTTACTTTTGATGAAGGTATATTTATATGTACCGAAACCTTGGTCAAGAATTTTAATAACATTTTTATCCTGCACCTGTTTTTGGCTGTCATCCTTTATAGTACCAGAACTATCGTTGTTGGCGTTAGTTTTCTGCCCTGGGCCATGAGAATATCCGTATCACTGATCCCCTCAGTGTTCGCAGAAGCTCAGTTACTACCTCAGTTCCCATTCATAACGACTCCCTCCCACGAGTACCACTGTCTGCTGCTGTTGATGTTACTGTATATCTGTTTGACCATCAATCCTTGTCTTACTTGCACTTAACGTCACTGACCCCAAATATATCTAGCCTGAATCTTTCCTATTCCCTTTTCATATCTTTTGTTTCTCTACCATCTTCTAACTTCTGATATTCCACGCTCCGACTGCCATAGCTGATTATTCCATCTTTTTCTCGTGGCCGTACCCTCCCGGAGATCTGAACTGGGGCTAGTCCAATGTAGTGATCTTCATGACACTTTTTTCAATTACAGGCTACATATCCTCTGGATACGCGTTATGTGTCTTTAATGCAGTTGTTTCCAATTACATCGCCGTTCGTCATTGCTGATTCATCTGCCTTTTAGGGACGCTTTCCCATCCCAAAAATAAGAAAGTTCCCCGAGCCTCTGTCCGCTCTTGCACACTCTTTTACAAGGCGTTTGGCAGGCGAGCTTCTCATGTCGGAAGTGTTAGGTCACCATCGCTGGATTTATTCATAATTTGAGTTATAGCTAGACTCGAACCCGAAATGCAAGACTTTTTGATTACTAGTCAAAGACGCTACACTCAGACCAAGATTTTAAATTTTCTATTACATTCCCTGACATTCTTGTACTTTCTTATTGCTACAATAAATTGAAGCACGTCTTCTGTTACCCAAGGTTTTCCTTAGTTTACCTACTTTGTACCTCTGTTTATCTGTCCATTTTAGAAACGTCCATTCCCTTTTCAACTAAACTCCCTACTGTTGATGTCATGACTGCGGTATGTAGCGAACGCCAAACGCGTCTCGGCATTCCACATTGCTTCAGTATCACACTTGTTTCCACGTTGATACTTCGGGACGATTTTTTACAACTTCAACCTATTCATTATTACGGAATTATTGTCTCAGTGTACATCTACTCCTCATAACCCTTTGTACCCAAGCATTTCATTTTGGAATTTCTGGTCGTGATGTAATGAACATTTAATCTTCCCGTGTGTCCAGACCATTTCCAAATGTACATCCTCTACTACTGATTTTTGAAGTTGGTTCACTATTGGTAGCCGAAAGTTATTCAGTAACGCAAGTGTTCTCCTTCTTCACAGTTTTTACAATCAGTTTTTTTCTCGAAATCCCTAACTACATCATTAATATAGACGGCAGTTATTTTACTTGACCATGACTGCTTGGTCGAAAGCGCGTAGTCGACTATAATCTATATCCTTTCTCTGCCCCTTTAAATTATGTTCATAATGTCGGTATGCATACCTAAACATTCCCATTATCATTGGCTTTCAGAGGATTCGAATGACCGTACCCTATCACTGCAATGGACGTAGTAACTCGGCCCCACCCCTATCTTCGTTTCACAGTGGAACCTGCTTCTATGATATCAGTATCTGTTACTCTTGAATTTGCCCATTTGGCCACAAATCCTTGTTTTTAATCCATTTCACTTAACTAATACTTACTACCTCTCGACTGAACCATTGAACTTCCCTTTTCCCAGCTGCCCCGCGCCACGATTTTCCAATTTGTGGCATCCCAATTGCCGACTCGTAGTGTGTTATTATTTCGACGGTTATTCCTTGTCACAGTCACTTTCCGCTTGGCAGCTCCTCTAGGAGATCCGAATGGGGGATTAATCCGGAATGCCGTAGAGAGATCATCACCAGAGTTGTCCAGTTGGAGGTCACATGTCCTACGGATGCACATTAAGTGTCCTTAATGCAGAGGTTTCCATTGCGTTCTGCATCCTAGTGTCATTATTTATTACGGATCCTGCCTAAAGGATACCAGTATAACAATGAAACTTATGATTTATTCGAACTCGCGCACTTGACAGGTTCCCCATCATGGGCATAACTAAGGTATCTCTTGAGACGCCCTGCTAAACCCACAGGACAGGACAGGCAGTTTAAGTTGTGGAAAGGGTCCAAAATAAGTGGCTGTCAGTCACACTCGAACATACAACCTTTTATTTGATGAAACATTACAAGAGCCAAGAATAAAAAAAAAAAAAAAAAAACACCTTTAGCTTTGGAACTTAATTAGCGACTGAATGCGCAGTACAGTCTCATGCCTTAAGGGCAAGACCACTTTAACTTAAAAACGGCTGAAATCAAATATTTTAAAGCTCAACGAAAATCAGATAATTAAAAGGAAAAGCCTTATCTTAAAACAGTTCCTTAATTAGGCTGAGGGTCCTAAGAATCTGACACTTTAAGAGAAAACAACTTAAATTCAAAATCGGCTGAAGGCCCAACACTTAAGACTCACTAACATTAATTTTTTTTAAAAATGCCAAAGGCTTTATGTAAAACAGTTCTTAATTTAGGTTGAAGGGCCAAACCATCTGACAGTTTAAGATCAGAACAACTTTAAGTCAAAATCGGCTGAAGGCCCAAAGTATCTGACCCCTTAAGGGCGAAACAACCTTATCTCAAAATCAGCAGAAGCCATACAAGTACAAACAACATCAGCAAACAAGAAAAGGCAGTAGACCCAAGGGCGCTCAGAACTTCCGAGGGTCGACCTGGAATTCAAACACTAAGGCTGGCTTCGGTGAGACAGGCCGTTGGCCCAAACATTGTCGATCAGACGACAACTCAACCGCCAGACAGTCAGCAGACCCACCGACAAGATAACCTCCACTTCACCCGACCAGCACGCAACACAGAGTTCAATGGAACAACATAGGAGGCATTGATGCCCACAACCAATTATACATTGACCTGTCAAACTACACACCATGCTGGACAGCGATGACACAATGAGGAAGATACATTGCCTGAATTTACGTCTACGGGCAGGGCAGGTAACTGGAACGTTAAAAGCCACAAGGCAGAAGATTCCGCTGGTGCACTTCAATTCAGATAACCAAGTACAGTTAAACTCCACTAGATGGTGGCTGTAATTTGCCAACTTGAAAACACACATTGTTGTTTGCGGGAATATCCCAACAGCTGACAACGAAATCCAAACGACACAATGTGGACAGTCGTGACTTGCTGGTAGATTAAGTCAAAACTCAACTTTCATGTCCAGGATCGGTGAGCCACGGACCTCGTAGCAATGGCAACAGCTCCACACACTCCGACACCGCATAGAGGCCACCAGCGGGCCCGGCCAAACTACGTGCCGCGAAGATTTCCTCGCTGCTCCTCGCCAACCGACCAACTCCCAGGCCTGAAAACGGTGAAAGGACCCAATATATACGTCGGCCGATGAGACGACCAACCGAACGACCAACCAACGGTCGTCCCACTCCAATCTCCCTCCGTCGGACAGTTCATGTGTGTCGCCGCGGTCGGTGAGCACTGGCAGTCGGCGCCTCACCGGCGCTCCGTCGCCGACTTCACTGCAACTGCTGCGTCCCGATTGCACTGCTGGTGTGTTCCGAACTCACTGCCACACACACGACGACCCGGAATACTAACGGTCGCTCCAGAGATGGTACGACAGTGCACTTATCCATACGCGCTTGTAGCGCCGCTTACGGGCAAGTAAGGCAGGAAGTTAGTGACGACAGTAAATGGAATAAGAAAACGAGGCGGCAGTACCGTTGTAGATGACAAACAATAAATGGGATAAACGCGAGCCGTGCACCGCTCATCTTTACTTTCTCTACTTAGGTATTTTTAGCTGAATCACTACTCAGAAAAATAACTGCGTGTTTCTTATAACTCAATTCCTTCATAGCGAAGTGTTCGCATACTTCACATGTTTTATGGGGATGGGAGATGGGAGATGGGAGATGCAGGTAAATTAAATATTTCTTCGTTTTATCCTCATTTTTATAAGTTCATCTGTAACATGTTACCGTGTCTACATTAAGTCACTTTTAACAACGCTGCTTCCCCGAAGTGTTGAACTCAAACCCAGTTGCCTGTCACCTCATTAAGTTATTAAATAGTTTTCGAAGCGAATGCTGGGATACTTCTTTCAAAATGACCGAGCCAGTAGGCGCTTTGGAAAGATACTGAAATCGTTCGCGTCGTGACCTTCTATGCATCCTTTTACGAGTTTTCTATCATTTCTGTAAACAGTTTATGATTGGTTCCTTTGAAAGGACACGCTCTGTTTGCTGCTTCATCCTTACGATATTCAAGCTTGCGCTCCATCTGTATTGATCTCCTAGTTTAAAGGATTAAATATTCTTTTCCCTACTTTCAGTATTCCCGTATTTTCTGTCCATTCTTGCACATTCTTTGTATTTCCTCAGTAATGATATAGAAACAAAAAGACTAATCCAGATTCAATCTTCCTAACTACTCTCTTCACTTTCTACAATATCAAACCTTAAGTTTCTGTTTGTGTTGTTTTTCCTGTTCATCATTGTCTCTCTACTTTCCCGTTGTGACGCTAATAGCTATTCAACATTCATCCTCCCGAAACTTTTGCTATTGGCACCCGCTATTTTTTACATTGTTCAGTCCATCACATTGTATGCATATAATATTAGTTTAGTGTTATTGTTGCTCGTTCATAGCAGAATCACGATGAAATTATTCTCTCACGCAATCGTGCAGTGACCTCCGCACTAATCCCGCTGTCTGCCACGAAGTGCAGAGCTATTACAGCACAGTCTGTCGCAGCAAATGCTGTTTTCTCGCTGTCAATTGTTTGTAATGATACGACTAAAAATACGACGCTCCATAATATAATATTACTTCCGTATACCTGACGCACGAGCCCACAGAATTACGGACTGTACGACGGGTAATCTAGATTTATTGTTGTCATTCCAAAAACCGAATAAATCTTCTCACACAGTAGAGTTTATTGCCTACTGTTTTGTGCTTCATAGACCACCCAGAACCTTGTACTCATTTAATTCGCTATTCCATTTCTTCTGTTGCATATCATTGCCTCCACAGAATTTTTTTGTGAGTGTGATCACCTTTTTTTTCCTCAGTGAATATTTTGGTAACATTTTTGCAAATAATTTGTTCGTGAATATGTGTCCTACCAGTCGTCACCTCCCTCAAAGCTTTCCTTTGAGCAGTTATATCCACCTGACTGCTATGCGGATTGATTTACGGTCAGCTTCTTTACAGCTGGGTGAGGCTTGTGTAGTCTCCATATTACTGCTTCCTCACGTGTCCTTTCGGCAAACCATTGTAGATAACAGATATAGTGCAAATCTACAATCTCTTCAGGCTATCGACTTCAAGGAATAATTAACATTTTCTTGATGACACGAGAGAAGAGTGATAGTTTAACAAAATCGCTGTGGGAAAATAAAGTGTTCAATGGTAAATTATAATCATTGATTCCAGTGAGAAATTCGTTTTGCTTTAACCGATATTATAACACGGAAAGCCCCTGAGGATTTAACTTGCTTTCATTCTCCAGGTCATTAATGGCATAGGATTTCCAAGGTTGGACAAGGAAGGATAAGTAATTCATCGAAAATAATTTACGAAATTCTCGGCAATCCCCAGTATCTGTGGTCGGTGGTTAATTCGCAAGCCAGAGTGCGAGACTGCTCCTGAATTTTAGACACATGCTTCCACCTCAGCTGTTAGTATTTGATTTGCCACTATTATTGTTAACTACATTTTACACGATTAGCTACTTTTGGCCTTCCAGGTCATTCACATATGCTACTGGTATCAAAACAACGACAACATGTAAGCACGAAGCAGCTGAGATGTTCTGTAAGGCCGGAAATTCTTGTAAATCAAGCAGTAACAGCCGATGTGGAACTATGTCTCAGACCTTCAATAAGTTCACGGCTTGGTACACTGCATTAAGAAACCGATCGAGACCACTCTCATAACCACGAATTATCTCTGTCGAAGTGTTCCGACCTCGAGCGCATCTTCAGTTTGCGGTGTAAGCTTCTTGAAGTAACACTGTATAACTGCAGCGGTATTTTTCCTGTAAGAATGTTACAATGATTTCTTAGCAAGATAAGTAAATAAAGTATTTTGTATGTGAAGGATGTTCAGAATGTTCAAATGTGTGTGAATTCCTAAGGGACCAAACTGCTGAGGTCATCGGTCCCTAGACTTACACACCACTTAAACTAAGTTATGCCAAGAACAACACACACACACACACCCATGCCCGAGGGAGGACTCGAATCTCCGGCGGGAGGGGCCGTGCAAACCGTGCGGACGATCCGCACGGCCGAAGGATATTCCATTATCTGTAGATGGACTTCAGGTTAGAATAAAACGTATGGTGATAGATCGGCTTTGTTTTTCTCATAAATATAAAGCTGAATCTGCAAGTTTGTGACAATTTTGAAGCATCACAACTGTATATCCTAGCGATAAATGAATAATTCTAAATATTATTCTTGCAACAGCAACTGGAGACACTCTTTTGACCAAGAGGACAATAAAGGTGAGGATTCATAGCAGACAGTTGGGAATTAAGAAGAAAATATCGAGTGGTCATAGTGATTAAACTGTGAGTAGTCTATTATTACGTGAATATAAAGTATTTAGCAGTTTTAAAACAACATTTAATTCGTTGCCTTCAGACTTATAACATGAACTTAGTGAGATCCACTGAAACATAAGAGTCGCACATGCTGCACTTCAAACTTTCTCTTGACATTTACCTTTCTTCTATAAAGGGCCTTAAAAATACTTTCTTACATCATGGAATTCATCTGTCTTCGATTGACTTGGTCCATTCGTTAGGCTCTATGCTAAGTTCCACTCTATTTTATTTATATTATGGTCTTCTTTACGTCTTCCATTCCAATTTGATCCCATATCAATTTATTTATCTTCCTGGATCTTAAGCGCACGTATGCGTTGTTCGGTGAGTAACTCTCTGTTTTTGATCAGTATTCACACCGGTAGCCTATGTCTCACTCACAAGAGAAAAACACTAATAATTGACAATGATAGTAATCTTTGCGTTTCAAACAAACTGATGGCAGAGTTCCGAAAACTCTGTTTTGTTAATCGAAAGTACTTCAAAGAACGTTCAGTTTCCGTTTTCCTATATTATTCTTTCTCCACCCCTCCATCCGTCTCCTTAAACTACTCTTAATATAGAAATTAGCAAGCTCCTTGTATGACTTCATTAATAATTCTTTATCATCTTTTATATCTTTCGTAACTGAATTACCGCCCTAATTTCAGGTTTGCCTGTAGCAAGTTCTTCTACTGAAATTCATCGGCACTGGAGAAAAAGAGTACAGCGTCATCAGCGAAAAAATATTTTTCCTTTTTATCAGTTAAGATTTATTCACTCTAATACAACTTACGCTAATCTAACTTACGCTAATTTCCATGTTTTCGGCACTAATTCGACTGTTGAAAAAAGAGCCATTGTACGCCTTGGTAGCTCCGAAGCTGAAACATTCTTTTACGCTATGCTGGGGAAGACGCAATGCCTTATTGAAAATTTACAGCCATCATATGAAATGTTCTTCGTCAATACAATTCGTAGATTGGTATCTGCTGTAGGTTGTGATCGATTCCGCGTCCATCGTAGAGTTTTAACTTCGGGGTCAATTGTCCACATCGTCAGCAACACATATAAAGGCTATCTGCACGACTAGAAAACTAAGTATTGTTACTGTAGATGGCGTAGGTCCGACACTCAGTTTTAAATAACTGTAGGTTTGCTTCATACTTTACCCTAACACTGTCTCTATGATATATTCAGTGCAGAATCCAGTTATAACTACAACGCAGCATAACACCACAGTGAACTAATGTTCTAGACCTCCAGAACCTTAGCTACACTTGCGAGACTGTATGGAAGTGGAAACAGTAATATAATCCAGGAAACTAGTCATAAGGTGCAGACACGACACACGACATATTTTCTAAGGCCAAAACACACGACTGCTGCGAGACGGACTTAACCATATCGCTTGCTCGTAATGTTAGTTGTAACTCTTCGGTTTTTCTGTGCAATATATATCTTTTAGGTTATGTATTAATGGGCTGCACAAAACACTAACAGTCTGCGCAATTGAATGACACAAAGTTTCATAATTTCAAAATAAGTCGTTTCAACTTTTCGTCCACGATTATGGCGTACTTTAGTTTCTAATAAAGTGCGCCGTAGCCACACACTGATAACCGGAGAGCTAACAGGGATACTCAGAGGGAATTAACCGGCACTATGACAGAAGAAAACGAGAAACTGTGGCTTGGATGAACTGATGTACATAATGGGCTGTATGCCAATTTTACAGTCCATCGTCCAATAGTAGAGACTGCTGTCGATGAAACCGAAAGTTTCATTGCAGCGGATGTTACACTCTGAAATTCAATTTTGTCTGACGCGTGCACGTGCCATATGCTTCACTGTTTACACAATGAATTTTTTTTCTCGGGAAACAACAGATTTTTTCACATCGTGATTAATGCCGTTGAAATATTAACCCTATATTTCCATACAGATTATAGAAAAGAACTGAAGTACGTAATACAGACTAGAAATTTCTGGCAGAGGACAATAAGTACTTCCTCTAAGTCTAAAAATGAAAGTAAGAAGGAAGATGTCCTGTCAATGATCAAGTCTTAAGAGTCAGAGTATAATCTCGGGTAAGGTAAGGACAGCATAGGACAGTGGACGTGTCCTATCCAAAGGTACCATGCTGAAATCAACAAAAACTTTAGTGTCGTTTGCCGAATTGAAATTTGAACTCCGCTCTTCCGATTCGCTGTCCGTTATCTTAATCATCACACCAAGCATCCGGAAACGATCGACTGGTAATTAGATCGTTTCTAAATGTGTTTCGGAGAAGCAGGTAAACTTCACAAGCAAAGTGTGGTGGGCCCTATCTTGCATAAAAACTGTTGAGTTCAATGCGCCTCTTTCCTGTAGGGCGAGCACCACAGGCTCGCGAAGCATATCGCAGTATCTCTGGCCAATCACATTGCACGTCTTTGATCCCTGAGCGCCAACCTGTTAAAAAAGAATGGGCGAATGATGAACGTGGCTGTGAAGCACACCATACACGTTCACCAAACTGATGAACTTAATGCACAGTGACTGGAGATGAATATCCCCACATTCGACAATTCTGTGTGCTTACCTCACCCGTCAGAGAAAAATGAGCCTCGTCTGTCCATACGATGGTCAAGGTCCTGCCCTCATCAACTTCAGTCCTTGCGAGAAAGTAGAGAGCAAAGTCAACATGTCGTTGTGCGTCGTGTGGTGCGAGTTGCTGTAGGATGTGAATCTGGTACAGATACCGTTTGAGAATGTTTTGAAGCACCTTCCTTACAGTGACCAGGGGATGTTCAGCTTCGTGACACAGCACGTGCATTGCCTGACGGTCGGGAATTGTAAGCACCGTTGTTTGCCATAGCAACACTGATTTCGTCAATCACCTGTGGTGCAACCGATCGACAGCTTCTTAAAAGAAAAAAAAAAAAATGCGACGTCCTGAAACTTCCTGGCAGATTAAAACTGTGTGCCCGACCGAGACTCGAACTCGGGACCTATGCCTTTCGCGGGCAAGTGCTCCACCAACTTTTTTTTTTTTTTTTTTTTGTTTTTTTTTTTTGTTTTTTTTTATAAGAATATAGCACAAGAGAAAGAAAACAAATAGGCTGCAGATAGAGAGCTATGTGTGGAAGGGATAAACATGTGTAAGGAGAAAAAAAAAAAAAAAAAAAAAAAAAAAACTTAGAAGAGGAGGAGGAAAGAGAACTGAAATAAAATAGGAATACTTTCCGCGCCATGCTCCACTTTGGCGCGCCAGCAGAACAAAATGCATTCTATCATTGACCATTGAAGGGGAACGTGGGATCGTCCAGCCTTGGCTGGCACGGTTCGTTGAGATTCCAGCTTTGAGGCGGGTTGGTGAAAATGCTCTGTAAATAGTTCGCGAAAGTGGCCCGATAGTGTCGATGCCGGCGAAGGGTGTGGTGATGTACTTGGAGGCGTGTCCAAAAGTCCGCCGGATCGACGATGTCGTCCCGGAAGAGGTAGTTGACAGCCATGCCACTGATCCATGTGATGGCGTGCCACTTAGCCGATGGAAAGTAGGTCGTGTCGGGATATATCATCATAGTGGGAGAAACGTGATGTGGTGGTACTCGGAGGTAGAAAGCCACAATCTTCTGTACGAGGGTCCAGACAGCTGCTGCTGGCCCACACTCAAAACGATGTAAATCTGTATCTTCGACATTGCACTTGAGGCACAGGGGTGAGTCCACCAGTGCGATGCGATGCAGTTTCTGTCTTGTAGTATACTTGCCGTTGACGAGAAGGTACCACATAGAGGTGGTGTCAGTGGTGTGATATGGTTGGTGGATCGTTTTCCAAACTGTAGGCCATGAAACCTGGGGGTGACGTGTTTCGACGGGGTTGCGGGGTGGAGACTTTCGGAGAAGGCGGTAGATGTCGCGGGTGGTCGTCTTCCTGGTCCTGGGGAGCTCGGTGCATATGTAGCTGTACTCCAAAAAGAAACGGCCGATATGTGACATCGGAGGTGGGATGTGTGCCAAAGACGTCGGTGGGCGTCTCGAAACAGGCGCGAGCTCGGTGGTCAACATTCCAGTAAAACTAGCATTTTGGCTTTTCCATAACCGGAGCATAGTATTGGTGTAAAGTGCCGTTGTCCTGGCTCTCACATTAACCAGATCGAGGCCACCGTCCCGCTTCGGTAAGGTGAGAGCTTCATACTGGACTTTGAAGATGTGTCCAGAACAAATGAAATAGCCGAATGCCGCCTGTAACCTGGCCGCCATTGTCGCAGTGATGGGCAGAATCTGCGCTATATGGGGTATCCGAGCTGCCAGATGGGTATTGACGAAGGTGACTCTCTGGCACATATTCAGCGGGCGTAGTATGTGATTTTGTATGTTGGCCCGGATGCGTTGCAACAGCGCACGAAAATTGATCGCCGAGGTGCGGCGAATGTCTCGCGTGTACACCAATCCGAGACAACGAATGGTGTCTACCAGTTGAAACGGAGCTACGCTGTCTGCGGGAAGGCCGCGGCCGATCTTCATGGCGCATGATTTTGCCACGTTCATAGCGCTCCCTGCCCCTGCACTGTAACGGGTAATCCACTGCATCGCAGCTTGTACTTCAGCCGCTGAACGTACGAAGAGGGCCAAGTCGTCCGCGTAAGCTCGGCAGCGGAACATATGATCCCGGAGTGGAATACCTGTCAAACGTCGCCGTAATCCGCAAATAAGTGGTTCCATCGCAATGGCATAAAGTACCGTCGACAAAGGGCAACCCTGCCGTACTGAGCGTTCAATCCGTATAGGTTCTGTAAGTCTGCCGTTGACGAGAAGTCTGGACGTTGCTCCACGAAGGAGCCGCATAATCACTTGCGTGAACGTCGGGGGAATTGCCATTCGGTCCATCACTGCGTTGAGGAATGCATGATTGACGCGGTCAAACGCTTGTTTGAAGTCGATGGAGATTAAAGCGCTTGGCAGTCGCGAGTGTGTTGCCACAGCGATCACATCTCGATATTCACTGAGGGCCGTCTGTATATTACGATCGCCGCCTAAGGATGTTTGTTCGTGGGAGACAATGTCCCGTAATACATGTTTGAGTCGCACTGCCAGAAGGCGTGTGAAAATCTTGAAGTCCGAATTGAGTAACGTGATCGGCCGATAACTGTTGAGTCGTGTTCCTCCTGCGGGTTTCGGGACTGGTACAAGTAAGCCTTCCATGAACATTGGTGGCGGGTTCGCCGCGCCGGACAAAAGTTCCCGGTACATGTCCCTCCATCGTGGCATCATCAAATCTTGGAAGGTTCTGTAAAATTCGAGAGGTAAACCGTCCGGGCCGGGAGATCGATTCAGAGACCCCTTCGCCACAGCGCCCTGGACGTCGTCGGTGGTCACTTCAGCAGTCAGGAGGGTTGCAGCTGCTGCGTTTAGAGTACCAAGTGTCTCATGGGCAACCTCAGCAATGGCCTCTGCACCGGCAGGTACTTCTTGATAGAAAAGTCTATAGTGCGTTGTGAATGCATCCGCAATGGTAGCTTGCGAAGTCAGCCGTCGTCCATCAGGTAAGTCTAAAGTTGTCATTAAAGCCTGTCGGCGTCGACGAACATTTTGAACAATATGATGCATAGAAGGTTCTTCACCATTAATCCTGTCTTGGCTGCGGGCTCGTACAACGGCTCCCTCTAGACGGCATCTGGTCAAGGATAGAATCTTGGCCTTGATGCGTTGAGCTTCTTTGAGGCGATCCGGGGATGGAGGATGATCCATGAGTTCACGTAGAGCGCTATAGTAGAAATCAGTTGTATGGTGATTCCACCTGGCTTTTGCTCTGCCATAGTGTGTCAATGTGCGTCGGATGGCCGGTTTGGCGCACAGCAACCACCACTGCAGTGTGGTCTCGTAACGCATAATGCGTTGAACACAGGTGTGCCACGTGTCGGTGACCTGTTGTCGACATTCAGGGTCCCGCAGTAGCGCGACATTGAGTTTCCAGGGTCCTGCACTGCGCCATATAGATTGTCGACGTAGGTTCATGGTACAGATATAGATGTCATGATCCGAAAAGGCAGACGGCCAACGTTCCGCGTCGAGGAGTACTGATTTTAGAGCGTTAGAGATGTATATTCTATCAAGTCGGCTGGCGGAGTGGCTCGTGATGTGTGTATACCCCGGGCGGTCGCCGTGTATCACTCGCCAAGTGTCGAGGAGACGAAGGCGGCAGACGAGGAAGCGAAGTTCGGGACATGTGGTGAAATGGGGGTATTGGTCTGTGTGCTCGAGAACACAGTTGAAATCTCCACCTACGATGAGATGATCGTATCGACCGAGGAATAAAGGCGTGATATCTTCTGCGTAGAACTGGGAGCGATCCCTCCGTTTATCAGTGCCCGATGGGGCGTAGAGATTTATGATTTTGAGTCCTTCAACTGTTATGGCCACCCCTCGCGCTGTTGGGAGGTATGCGACATCGGAAACTGCAATTCCTTCTCGGAGGAGGATGGCTGCGCCTGTGTGTTCCATAGCTGCAGGGGCGGCGTACGTCTCATATCCATAACACCCAGTCCAAGTCGCTGTCCTCAGTTCTTGTAACAGGGCGATGTCGATGTCCGCTGCTCTTAGCGTGTCACGGAGTAGTTGAAGTTTAGCATGGGAGCCGATATTATTAGTATTGATAGTAGCTATTCGGTACGCCTGATGGGAGATCCGTGCTGTTGATAGGGTCGTAGCTGGTGAAGATTGTTGTTGTGGATGCTGGAAGTCCATAGAAGTCGCAGGATGCGCCGTAGAAACTTCCCCCATTTTAGTTTTGGTCGAGCGGAGAAACAGATCTCATTTCCGCATCAGATGGAGGTGGGAAATCCGTGTCATCCGCCCATGAAAGGTGTCCGACAGGTTTGACATCGGCGAGAGGTGGCAGCGCTGGCCGAGTCGGCTCAATGGCGTCGGTGACAACAGGCGTGCTATGTTCCATGGCTTCTGGGCGCGGGGCTTGCGCACGATCTCTGTCAGACGGTTCACCGTCTTGTGGATGACGCGTCTCCGTGGCAGAGGAGAAAGTGTTATCGTGTTCTCCGTCGGAGTGATGTGGCATTTCTTCGTCCTGCGGAGGGGGCTCAATGGTCGATTCTGATGTCTTGCGGCGTTTTTTTCGTCGTTTGGGCGACTTCTGCTTTCGGCAATGAGTTTCGGTGTCTGAGGAAGGAAGAGATTCACGTCGTTCCGGTACAAAAGCCGCGGGTGCTATGATGCGGTCTTCATTCTCCAGAACACTCTCATTGGTATCCTTGTGATCTTCTATCGTGGGTGTGTCCGGCTGTTGGACATGTTCACGGGCGCTATCGCCGGTGTCAAGGTGCTGGGACGCCTCCGGGTGTATCGGACCAGAGAGACGCTCGTGAACGGCGCCTTGTGAGGGCTGGACGAGCAGTGTCGCCGCATAGGTGACTGGAAGGGTGGTCGTGGTTCTGTCGGTGTTCGTATCGTCGGGCCTTAGTTGTGTGATGCGGCGTTGCAGGCATTCATTACGGACGTGGCCTTCTTGGCCACAACCGGAACATGTTCGAGGTTGTCCGTCGTAAATGACTACCGCACGGCAGCCACCGATAGAAATGTACGATGGAACGTGCCGTTTGAGATCGATTCGGACTTGTCTCACACCATTAAGCACCGGATACGTCGTAAACTGTGCCCATGTCTCGGCTACGTGGCTCTGGACTTTTCCGAACGGACTTAGCGCCGCGATGACTTCATCTTCAGCCACCTCGAAAGGCAGTTCGAATACACGGATCGTCCGAAGGCCAAGTCCTGCATGGTCGACATCCACAGGCCCGACGTTTCCGTCGGAGTGTCGAAATTTTAGTCCATGTCGCGTCCTTTGAATGATCTCGTTGCAGGCAGCGTCGGAAGTCATCTTAACATAAACGACGCTGCTAATGATCGATAGGTGTATGCCGATGAGTTCGTCACGCGGGATCTTCACGTCTTCGCGTAGGAAGCGTTCGACGGCCAGTGCTTTGGGTCGTGCGTATTCGTTTGAGAAGGTGAACTTAAGAGTGTTCTTCCTGTAAGAGTTGGCCATTACAGCTTGTTCGACTGAGAAGCGCTGTGACGAGGAAGTAAACAAAACACTCCGCGCGCGCAGCGGCGTGGACGGCCGAGCGCGGTGCGCACTGCTGCCCTGCCGAACGCAGACTGCCAACTGAGCTACCGAAGCACGACTCACGTCCGGTACTCACAGCTTTACTTCTGCCAGTACCTCGTCTCCTACCTTCCAAACATTACAGAAGCTCTCCTGCGAAACATGCAGAGCTAGCACTCCTGAAAGAAAAGGATATTGCGGAGACATGGCTTAGCCACAGCCTGGGGGATGTTTCCAGAATGAGATTTTCACTCTGCAGCGGAGTGTGCGCTGATATGAAACTTCCTGGCAGATTAAAAATGTGTGCCCGACCGAGACTCGAAGGTAGGAGACGAGTTACTGGCAGAAGTAAAGCTGTGAGTACCGGACGTGAGTCGTGCTTCGGTAGCTCAGTTGGTAGAGCACTTGCCCGCGAAAGGCAAAGGTCCCGAGTTCGAGTCTCGGTCGGGCACACAGTTTTAATCTGCCAGGAAGTTTCATATCAGCGCACACTCCGCTGCAGAGTGAAAATCTCATTATGCGACGTCCTGTTCTCCAGCTCATTCGAAATTCTTCATCATGCTCCGCACAACAGGTGGAGAACGAGGACCCTCAAATGTTTGTTATTCCAGTCTTTGATCAAAATATGAATTCTTTAGACGATGACCGGTTTCAGTCCGTAATGACCATCCTCAGATCTTTTTTACACCATGCCCCATCTGAGAATGGTCATTACGGACTGAAACCAGTCATCGTCTAAAGAATTCATATTGTGATCAAAGACTGGAATAAAAAACATTTGACATTATTGGATCACTGTTTGTATACGCGACCATGTCGCAGTTGGTGAAAAGAGGACCCTTCCATAATCCTTTCAGCCCGGGATATTCTCGAAGGGCAGCTACAGCGTTACTGTTTCACCAGTAATGCCCTGCTCCTTTTGTCGAAGCCCATGTTGCCACGTCAACAAGTGCACTGCGGCTGGTCAGGCTGGGAGACTGTGAATCACGACGACTGATCACGGCACCTGGTGGCCACAGTTGGAACTCGATTGTGGCGCTGTGACGCACGAAAGTCACGCACCACATACTTTCGGAATTAATGCAACCAAGTTTGGTTCTCGTACGGTCATTAGTTTCTGTCTTATAAAGTGTTAAATAGAGATGGTTCAAATGGCTCTAAGCACTATGGGACGTAGCATCTGAGGTCATGAGTCCCCTAGACTTAGAACTACTTAAACCTAACTAAACTAAGGACTTCACACAAATCCATCCCCGAGGCATAACCTCCCGGTAAATTTGCCACAAATTTTTGAATTTTGTCATCTTCTTTCCACATACAGGATTTCTCTTGAGAAAAAAAATATTATCAGTGGAATGATACAGGATAAGTGCAAACCTTCGTTTCTTCAATTTTTTTTAAAAAAAGGTCTGTGTTATTAGGAATTGAACCACAAATCTTCAAATGTGCAGTCTCACTCCCATGGTGAGACTCTTAGTAAATGGGGATAAGCAATGATATCTTCATTACCTGCAGGATGTGTTGAACGGTATGTCCTTACGCTATTTTGGAGTAAGATAAGAAGTAAGAAATGAAACGATAAAACACTACTACATCGGAGTCACCATAAATGTAACACATTTCCCTACAGGCAATAAATGACATCTTTGGTCCTCGAATTCCATTCTTTCCGGTGCCCCTGGAAGAAAAATCACAGAATTATACGAGCAAAGTCAGCGGATCCGCCAGTAGATTCTGCAGCGCGGACCAAACAAGAAACCGGCAGCGGCGTCTTTTTCTTGGCGCGGTGGAGGACTCTGACTGTATGCAGTGACTGCCCGGGGGGAATCGGCGCGTGGTGAGGAAGCCGTGCCCGGAATGCGGACGGACCTGTAGTAGGGTGAGAGGGTGGGGTAGGGGGAGGCGGAGGTCTCGGTAGGGGAGGGGTGTGGGTGGCAGACTTTGGACGCAGAAACCTGGCGCGCCATTCACCGCGCGCCGCAGGCTCGGGGCAAACGCGCAGACTTTGTCAACCGTGCGATTTTATCGCGCTCGCCAGCGCCCGGGCTTTTCAGCAGGAAGTGCCGGCGTGCTATAGGGCCCCGTGTAAAGGCGGGCGGAGCAGGCGTCGCGGCGCTGCCGCTGGCGCTGTTGCCACGCGGCTTTCGACGCCTCCGCCGCGGCTTCTGCCTACACACACTGTGCGGCCCAAGCAGGTGGTGCTCACAGCCGCCGGTAAGTGGCGATTGTTTTACGGAGCTCTACAGCACTCCAGTCGGGAGCCTAAAACACTTCGGCAACGCAAGGCCCCCAACAAGTGTCGCGATGATAAAGCCCCTCTGTATAATAGACAGAACAGTCACCTTGATATATAGTTTGAAGTGGTTTGAGCCAATATTTTGGCACATACGAGGATAAATATGTAGCAGCATCGTAGCATGGTTCATTCCAACCAAAAAACCAAATATGCGAATGAAGCAAATAATCCAGCACGTAGGGCATAACGGAAATCATAGCACATAAGAATATTTTCACTATTTGGAGTGTGTAAGGTAACATAAGGTAACCTTTATTTGTGAAAAGGGTAAATAACTTACAGAAATATTTGACAAAGCACTGTATACTGTTTATTTTCAATTCTTATTGCCGCATAACAATGTTAGTTCCCGACGTTCCTGCTAGGTGGCATGCATGAATGAGGTATTACAACAGTCATCACAGTTTAAACGAATGCCTAATGTCTGTTCCAAAAGAAACAGACATCACACAAAGCGTCGTCAGTGTTGTTCATGGTTTCGTGGGCCACCTGCTTAGCTGGGTGGTAACGTTGTGGCCTCCCATGCACTGGGCACAGATTCGATTGCCGGCCGGTTTGGAGGTTTTCCCCGCTCGTGAACTGGGTGTTGTGTTGTCCTTATCATCATTTCATCCTCATCATCGGCCGCAAGTCGCCCAATGTGGCGCCGACTGAAATAAGACTTTAACTTGGCTGTCGAATCGGAATGAGATCTCCCGGCCAACAATGCCACTCTATCATTTCGATCATTTCATTTCATGGTTTCATGAATCCAAAACCGCTACTTCACCTCAGAGAGGGTTCAGGACTAGATATCGCAAGCCACCATGTCAAAGGCAAATATTAATTGGTGCAGTCGTCTCACCGAAACTGGTTGTCTATCACACAGGACGCCGGATGACGGTAGGCCAGCAGCTAGCATCCCTGCACGTTCGTTTGTCTGAAAGGAAACACCCAAAATGGGCTTGAAATGTTGTGTGATGTGGTTGGCGTCTGTAAGGGTACTTGTTTTGGTACGGCCGTGCTACCTCTTGACGGTTACCATCTGTTTGGCCGTGCACGAACACTCGCCGCTTGTTCCCAACATGAATATCGGACCATCTGCTGCTTACAGTACGCTGCGTCAATCACACAACCTGCAACGTACAAGGAACACTTGGCAAGTGCTGATAGGAACGTTCATTCGTCAGCGTCATCTACCGTGTTTCCGAACACATTTTCATAGGACCTTTTTTCCACCATTTCCATGCAGAAACCCGTCCCTGTCGTTTGTAGGATTTAATTTCACCCTGTAAAATGCATCGGTTACAACAGGATATGGGAACGGAATTTATTTTACAGTAAGATGGCGCGTCATTACATTACCATAATGAAGTCGTTGCGTATCTCCGCAGGAATGTGCCGCGTTGGATTGGACATGGTGGAACAATATCTTGCCCACCATCTGATTTAACCCCAATGGACTTCTGTGTATGGGGCTAGATTAAAGACAGAGTGTTTGTTTATCCGCTTCCAGGAAACGTCGCCGAGCTTCGATAACGGACAGCAAGCAGTCACCACCTTACATCAAAACTTGCTTGATGGGGTGAGGTAGAAAATTTATTACTGATGGAAAATTTGTCGTTTTACAAAAGTAACTACACTGAACATTTGTAAATAAAACTCGAAGATATTTTGTATTCATAGCTGTATAAAACATTTCTGAAAGTTACTTAGCTTTTCCCCAATTAAAGATTGCTTTTGAATAGCTAGATTATAAACACCCTGTATATGTTCCGCATTTTGATATGTTTTCAGAAAAATAAACATACTGCCGATGCTCCAGCTATGTCAGAAAACGTAAATTTTGCATCCTTTCTTGAAGATAGTTCGACGTAGATAACAACTGAAGGTGGATGTTGGTCGACGCCATGGTATTACGAAATATGAATGAGCGTTATACAAGACTTTAATTCACAGATACTACTCTGAAGAAGAAATGAAGTGTAAAAAATTCACTTGCCTGGAAGTGTAGAAGGCCTCTACGAATGGGTACTTTTAATGATAATACGTCGTACAACCGAATTCGTTTAATGAATGAACAAGGAGACGGAGGGGATAAACTGTTTTAGTTATGAAGCCACCTTAAAGGATATTGGTGAGAAGCGCCATGTTGCGTTTACGTAGTAGTCAGATACATCCCAAGACCATCCCTTAGCAAGTTTAGCACAATGACTATTCATACTAGACTGTCGCCTCATTCTTTCAAGCAAGAGAGGGTTCAAATGGCTCTGAGCACTATGGGACTTAACATCTATGGTCATCAGTCCCCTAGAACTTAGAACTACTTAAACCTAACTAACCTAAGGACAGCACACAACACCCAGCCATCACGAGGCAGAGAAAATCCCTGACCCCGCCGGGAATCGAACCCGGGAACCCGGGCGTGGGAAGGGAGAACGCTACCGCACGACCACGAGATGCGGGCTTCAAGCAAGAGAGATGTTATTCAGTTGTAGTGCTGAATCCTAAGTCTGTAAATAAAACTCGAAGATACATCTAAGTCTGTAAATAACTGTATATATGAATTACTTTACTATTTTTTTGTTCTTTTTTTTGTAATACCAGGACATGTTCTATGTCCTTTTGTAAGATACTTAGTGCTAAATAAAACTACTACTACTATTACTTCTGCTCCTACTAAGTATTTGAAATATAAATCTGTTAGGTAGGACGCATCTCACTCTCGACACACACACACACACACACACACACACACACACACACACACACACACAAATCATCACATTGAAAGTTGTTCTATCGCCTTTCTCTGACCAAATCTTTAGGAAGTATTCTTTTGTTTACTTTGTTTAAACAGTTTAAGATTAAGGTCAAACCGAAAATTCAGTTTTGTAAATTTCCATACTGTAGCTACAGTTTCACAAACAAAATGCACTATTTTATAACCCTTCCAAATCATAGGGAGCTGCCGCACATATTCTCAACTGAAAACGTATATAACTAAAGTGACCTGTACTTCCCAAGCCACGAGACAGCGGAATGAACAGGATTCATGATGGGATGGGATGGGATGTGCATCTCGTTCACTAAATTAACCTACCATATTTCTTAGGCATTTTTCCACATTCTTTTAATCAAATGTTGGTTTTGTATTCCTCATGTCAATCATCTAACACACATGATTAAATCACGAATATATAGAGGGGAAAGTTTTTCACATGATTTACGTAAGTGGCACAACAGCTTGATTACTTTACCGCAACTCGAGGTAGTTACCACAGGAAGTGCATCAAGTAATGTCAGTGGGCTGTTTAAGGTGGTGATGTGAACTTCATCGAGAGGAAGAGAAGAAAAGAAAAAAACCAAATAGGAAAGTATGCAGAAATAATATGAAAGTTAAATAACTTGCATGTATAGTGGTGATCAGCATTCGATCCAAATTACCATCTACACGGTATGAAAGAGTTAATTGTTTTGTTACCACAAAATGGTATAACTTACCTGTTACACTTTCATACAAAAAGTCAAACTTCGGAATCTCTACTGTTTGTATTATAAGCTCACCGGATCCCACTCCTGTTTTTATTTGAAGTATGATTTGTCTTCACTGACATTAATTTTCTGGGAACAGTTTTGGCCTTCCTCGAAAGTAATATTGTATTGGCCGATATATGGTGTCATTTATACCTCAAGAAGAATATAGTCCACAATATAATTGTTCTGAAGGAACATAGAAAATTTGCGGAACATTCTACAGTTCAGATTTAAAGGGCGCAAACTGCTTTATGCTAAAATCTGACAGTGATTAACGAAGAATGGAAAGGTAAAGTTGATTGACACGTATGTTACATAATTGGAACTGAAAAGTATTTTGGATAATTATTCGAACATTAGCTGCACATTATAAACAAATTTCGTTTCTCTGCGTATAATACGAACATGCTTTATGCAGTCACACCCCTACTTACACAACAGAAAGGAACTCTATGTCATCTCTTTGATAAACAGTCTAACGCATTATCCTTACCGCTGCTTCCATTTATTACGCCGTCTTTTGTATTGAATTTCTCGTTATCGTTGAGGAAGTTTCTCAACGGAATGGTCAACTAGACAAAATAAAAACACTGCGTCCACTTTCATTGTGATGACATTAAAAGAGAATACCTGAGCTACCTTCCTTCGCAAACACCATATAATTATTAAAACCGTGGCCGGTGTCTGACATGAGCAAAGATCGACAGCGTCATTGTTCAGAGACGAATTACCGAATTATTCGTAACACATCTTGTACGAAATGAATGTAAGATACAGTAAAATGACCGTCGTTAAATCACAGGGCCGCTGATTGCCATGAGCAAGACAAACTAATGACTGACGGCAATGCACGCTCGGCCAATACGTTTCTTCACAACGATTTGCCGACTACACTGGTTTCACTCTGAGAAGTATATTTTACAGTACCAAAAGGCGTGTAACTATCCGCACTAGGGATAGTTAAATTAAAATAATAGCAATAGTTCTTCTAATACATATCAATTGTAATTACTATAGACCAGCACGCCTGTTCACTACGATAACCTATAGAATAACACAAAATATGAGTGATTTGAAGTAATTCTCTTACAAAGAAACAAGAGAAGAACTCTATATTTGTATCTGATTTAGCGACAAGGCGTTTAATATTTCCAACGATCGATAAAGTTCCACTATGATGTCACAGAATAGACCTACTGTCACATTACATAGAACAACAACTAGAAACTGTGTTAAATCTTTTCTCCTTCCTCCTTCAGAGGCTATTAAAGGAGACAAAAAACACATATACGCCAGGAGACTGGTTCGTTCCGAACATTAATAAACGTATATTCTCGTTGAGAAAAGAAACACTTCGAGGTGGACTCTACTGCGTTCAAACAATTTCTCACTGCTTTGTACCGCTGATTTGCACGTTCATGACGTGTGTTATTGTATTTCACGCCAAGACCAGTTGCTGCCTAATATCGAGAAATGATGCTGAAACGTATATATATCACATCTGCCTGTCGTGCAGTATATTTAGGCAATGACCCGTTTTCCTTCTCAGCGATTCAGTTGCAACATATCCTGTAAAGTCCATGACTTTTGACGCTTGCGACATATCAGGTTACTGACGTACATCTGAGAAAAAATTTTATCCGCTACACTTAACGCCACAGATGCCTTTTGTTCGTGTCGCTTGCTGAATTCCACCGGGAAAACGTTAATGGCAGCATGTGCGCAGAATACCAATGAGGATGTACATAAAAACAAACGTGCGTTCCTTGTTTTCTCACGGGCCTTTGTGTTGTGTTACCATCCCCGCATGTTGATCCTCTGTGTTATTTTTGACGACGCTTTTGAGGACGGAACTGCGTACCATCGACAGTCGTGCCCGTGTATTCCTTTGTTATGTGTACGTCAGCACCGAGTGCAGAGTTTTGGCTCGTGAGGAAGCCTTTCGTTTAGAGATTAAAAGCGTTTTCTGCTGTGCACTCTCCTCCTGGTGCCATTACTATTTCCCGTTGATACCGATCCACTTTGCTTCGTCAGTCCTTAAATTTACGTAACTTAATGTAATATTTGTATATTACTGATTAGTGTCACTACTGTCGCTGCACGAGTCTAATCTCCCAAACACATTGAGACCATTATTCATAAACTTTCGGGCGTGCATCTGGGATATGATTAATGCTTGTTGCGATATTTAGGTTTACTGACTTTCAGCCATTCACATTTTTCTTCCTTTATTGATTTTCTATTTCCCCTCCCCCCCCCCCCTTGGGGTGGGGTGGGCTGACATGAGCTTAATACGCTGCTCTACAGCCGAGTTAAACAAACAATGGTGAGACAACAAATAATAAAAAAAATGCGATAAAACGGTGAGTTTGTTGATAATGGGGGAAGGTTGCAGAACTTAAAATACAAAAACAGGACATTGACGATGCGGATGAAGACACACAAGAAGGAGACATGCACAATGAAAAAACCATGGGGGGGGGGGGGGGAGTTCCCGGACATATGAAGGGGAAAAAGGGGGAGGAGAAGAAAGGAAATAAAAGAGGGAACCAGTGGAGGGAGGGGACATAGAAAAAAAGGGAGGGGGCGGGGGGCTCGGCAGACGCGAGAAAGAGTGGGAAAGGCAGAGAGAGGCTCAAATGGCTCTGAGCACTATGGGACTTAACTTCTGAGGTCATCAGTCCCCTAGAACTTAGAACTACTTAAACCTAACTAATCGAAGGACGTCACACACATCCATGCCCGAGGCAGGATTCGAACCTGCGACGTAGCGGTCGCGCGGTTCCAGACTGAAGCGCCTAGAACCGCTCGGCCACTCCACCCGGTGGAGGCAGAGAGAGGGTAGGCGGGGAAAAAACAGGACAGAAGGGGGGGAGGGAGCCCAGAGAAAAGACAGAGGAAGGGAGGGCAGGTGAGGATCAGAGTTGACAGGAGGGATAAATGGAGGGAGAGAGGATATCGTCTGGGAGGGGGAGTTGATGGAAGGCACCTTGGGAAAGGAGATGAAGGGTGTAAAGATGGAGGGTAGGGGGGACACAACAGTGAAGCCGAGGCAGAGGGTGGGGGTTGAGTAGACCAATCAGGGGATGAGGAGGATCAAGGCAGTGGGAGGTGTAGAGTATGCAGATATATTTGAGGAATAGGATCGGATGGGGGAAAAGATTTAGTTCATAGAGGATCTGCGTGGGGCACAGGAGATGTGTGCGGAAGTCGAGGCGGCGTGCATGGCGCTCGAGGACCTGGAGGGACTTATAGAATTTGGGGGGGGGGGGTGGATATTCAGGTGGGACTGGAATAACAGAGGCTGGGACGGATTAAATATTTGTAGGTGTGGAGAATGGTAGAGGGGTTCAACCCTCATGTCCAGTCAGAGGGGAGTTTGAGGAGTTGGTTGTGGTCTCTGGATTGGATAGAGGGGAGATGAGGGATCCATGTGAGGTGACGGTAAATGGTGAGTCCGAAGTAGATGAGGGTGGGTGAGATGCGGACAGGGCAGGCGCAGATGGTAAGGGAGAAATAAAGGAGCCAGAATGAGCGAGTGGTATGACCTGCGATAATTGCTTGAGTCTTGGAAGGATTGATTTTCAGGAGACACTGGTTACACCATGCTGCAGCCATTCTCAGCCGTCAGTATTTTTAAACATTGCCCACGAATGATCTTGAAAATGGATACGACATTGTGAATGGAAATATTAGAACAAGAATTAATAATATTCCAGATAGACGTCCGAGGATGATGGAATATTCTATAACTGATAAGACTAGCTGGACAGTGAATCCACCTTCTTCAGTGTGAATGCACAAATACGTTCGGCCCCTGTGGGAATCTCTGAGTAGCGGACGGAATATAATGGACAGGGACTGCGGATAGGTGGCGCTCGGTGCGAGTGTTGATCGGCTGTGAGACGTGCAGAGATAGTCCGTGCAGTTGCGATAGGGTTATGTACCAGATAGCGCAGTGGTTGCCGCATCTACCTAGTAAGCAGGAGACCCTGGGTTCTAATCTAGGTTCGGTACACGTTTTCGCCTGTCGCCGCTAATTCCACTTAATGATCTGCTGCAGCTGTCAGCAGTGTTCCACCTCGGCTAACAGATAATGTTTCACAGCTGCGCACTCTTTTCTGGGCGAAAACTTCAAGCCGGCCGGTGTGGCCGAGCGGTTCTAGGCGCTACAGTCAGGAACCGCGCGACCGCTACGGTCGCAGGTTTGATTCCTGCCTCGGGCATGGATGTGTGTGATGTCCTTAGGTTAGGTTTAAGTAGTTCTAAGTTCTAGGGGACTGATGACCTCAGCAGTTAAGTCCCATAGCGCTCAGAGCCATTTGAACCATTTTTTGAAAACTTCAGAAAAAGATTTAGACTAACTGTTCGTGGTAGCTGCATTGAGCATAAAGTTGTATACAGATCAGTGGCAGTTTCCCTGTAGCCGTCTTCAAATCTTAAATAACACGTTAGCCACTTCGATTCCACGCGAATCTGGTATTCTTACATTTTCTTCCTGTTTTGCGTATGTTGTACCTGTGAGATGTTTCACCTTCTGTACGAACTGGTCTTCAGGTTTCATTCCGTCATTTCTGTTCGTAACGCGTGACATTTTATATATTTAGTACATGTTCCTTATCATAGCCATTATTCTCCTTGAAACAAAGGCGACCTCTCTACAATGGATTGAAACAATGTACGTACACTGTCATAACACACGGATTAGAAAAAAAAAATGGTTCAAATGGCTCTGAGCACTATGCGACTTAACTTCTGAGGTCATCAGTCGCCTAGAACTTAGAAGTAATTAAACCTAACTAACCTAAGGACATCATACACATCCATGCCCGAGGCAGGATTCGAACCCGCAACCGTAGCGGCCGCTCGGCTCCAGATTGTAGCGCCTAGAACCTCACGGCCACCCAGGCCGGCAAGGATTATAAACATTGTTTTATTCCTTAGTAGAACCTACATTAAATCCGTCATACATCTAAAACTGATTAGAATTTCACACCTTATTCTTCACATTAACATTATAAAATAGCGGAAAACTAATCCTGAAAACGTGAAACAACGCCTAATTTAAATCGCCCTGTTTTTCGGCTTGCAGCGTACAACCACTGTCGTTGTTTGTCGTACATAATAACAAGAAATGAAAGGAAAAGAATTTCAGAGCACGAACGATAGTGTATTTGGATGGAAATGTGATATTTCAATAGTGAAAACGCCTATCTGAACAAGAATGAGGAAGCATGAGAACACTGTTGGATGGAATGATGAGGACCAAGTGGCATCGAATAGCAAGGCACTGGCGCACCAGTTGATGCCGTGTTCCTGGACTTGGGGAAGACGGTGGTTACAGTTCTGCAGTGCATAGCACACCAGCTATGTAAGTGGAGTGAAGAGTTTCTAGCAAATAGAACACAGCATGTTCTTTTAACGAAGAGAAATATTTAGACATAACAGCAGTTTCGAATATTCCCTCAAGGGCTATTTACTGCTCACAAGATGCACGAATACTTACTGGACAGCGTCTGAAACTGCATGAGACTGTTTGCAGATGAAGCTTTTGTATATAGGCAAGGCACAATCCTACGAAATAGCAGCGAAATGCAGCAAGATCTGCAGTAGATCGTCATTTGGTGCAGGTATTGGCAATATATCTTCAACATAAAGAAATGTATCGTATTCCGCATGATTTGGAAGAAATATCCGTTATTGCTTGATTATCCGATCGCTGAACACTCACAAATGCCAATGATGTGCATAAAATATGTGGCAATATATATACTCAGTGATTTTAAGAGGAGAAATCGCATAAAATGCAGGAAATGCGGATGCTAGACTGAGATTCATTGGAAGAACCATCAGGGAGTTCAGCCTCGAAGGATACTTTAGAACTGTTCTTAGGTCTGGGGCCCCTACATCTTAGTATTTACAGAGGAAATAGGAAAGATACAATGATGAACGGGACGTTTCGCTGCGTGATAGTTAGGTAAGGGTGTGAGCGTTACGGTGATGTTGATCCATTTATAGTGGCAGTCGTTGCAAAAGAGTCTATACGCAGCTCGACGAGATGCACTGTTAAAATTAGCGAACGTACCAAGAAGAATCAAGTAATTCATTGGCGCCTTCTATGTACGTCTTGAGAAAAGACTACGATGGGAGATTTTAAGTCATATGGAGATTCACCAGCGATCATTCTCCCCACGCACAATTCGGGGTTTGAACAAAAGGCGGGGCAACTGACAAAGCTACGAGAAGTACTTTCCGATACACATCGTAAAGTGATTTGTTGACTGTGATGCAAATTTGGATGTAAAGGTAAACAAATCTGAAACGAAGACAATTATTGAAAGTGCAGGAGAGTTTAGCGAATCGATAATCAAAATTTAAGCAAACACTGCAATACTAGTATTGAAGATATTCCACCTAGAAAGAAAGCATTCGCAGAGAATGAAAAAATAAAATAACCTGGCGTCAGCTATTTTCGCCAATCATTTAACTTCAAATAAGTAAGAAATTTGTAAATGTGTACGTCGTGAATACAGTAATGCATGGGAAAGCTGGAGTGGAAGAAACTGAAAGAATGAGAATGGGATGCTACAGAAGAATGTCAGTAATGAATTGAACGGACAAACTATGAAATGAACAGGTGCCAGAAAGAATTCAATGGCAAACCGTTACCAAATTTTAGGATCACACAAAGATTAAGCTACGGAAAACAAGCTACGAAGTATGTTGGTGTGATAAGTAAACAACAATGATAAACTTAATTCAAGAAAGAAAGTGCCTGAATATCAAAATAAACCGCTTGTAACAGTGATGAATTATAGGATGAGATTAAAAATACTTATGTCCACAAAACTGAATTTACACTCCTGGAAATTGAAATAAGAACACCGTGAATTCATTGTCCCAGGAAGGGGAAACTTTATTGACACATTCCTGGGGTCAGATACATCACATGATCACACTGACAGAACCACAGGCATATAGACACAGGCAACAGAGCATGCACAATGTCGGCACTAGTACAGTGTATATACACCTTTCGCAGCAATGCAGGCTGCTATTCTCCCATGGAGACGATCGTAGAGATGCTGGATGTAGTCCTGTGGAACGGCTTGCCATGCCATTTCCACCTGGCGCCTCGGACCAGCGTTCGTGCTGGACGTGCAGACCGCGTAAGAAGACGCTTCATCCAGTCCCAAACATGCTCAATGGGGGACAGATCCCGAGATCTTGCTGGCCAGAGTAGTTGACTTACACCTTCTAGAGCACGTTGGGTGGCACGGGATACATGCGGATGTGCATTGTCCTGTTGGAACAGAAAGTTCCCTTGCCGGTCTAGGAATGGTAGAACGATGGGTTCGATGACGGTTTGGATGTACCGTGCACTATTCAGTGTCCCCTCGACGATCACCAGTGGTGTACGGCCAGTGTAGGAGATCGGTCCCCACACCATGATGCCGGGTGTTGGCCCTGTGTGCCTCGGTCGTATGCAGTCCTGATTGTGGCGCTCACCTGCACGGCGCCATACACGCATACGACCATCATTGGCACCAAGGCAGAAGCGACTCTCATCGCTGAAGACGACACATCTCCATTCGTCCCTCCATTCACGCCTGTCGCGACACCACAGGAGGCGGGCTGCACGATGTTGGGGCGTGAGCAGAAGACGGCCTAACGGTGTGCGGGACCGTAGCCCAGCTTCATGGAGACGGTTGCGAATGGTCCTCGCCGATACCCCAGGAGCAACAGTGTCCCTAATTTGCTGGGAAGTGGCGATGCGGTCCCCTACGGCACTGCGTAGGATCCTACGGTCTTGGCGTGCATCCGTGCGTCGCTGCGGTCCGGTCCCAGGTCGACGGGCACGTGCACCTTCCGCCGACCACTGGCAACAACATCGATATACTGTGGAGACCTCACGCCCCACTTGTTGAGCAATTCGGCGTTACGTCCACCCGGCCTCCCGCATGCCCACTATACGCCGTCGCTCAAAGTCCGTCAACTGCACATACGGTTCACGTCCACGCTGTCGCGGCATGCTACCAGTGTTAAAGACTGCGATGGAGCTCCGTATGCCACGGCAAACTGGCTGACACTGACGGCGGCGGTGCACAAATGCTGCGCAGCTAGCGCCATTCGACGGCCAACACCGCGGTCCCTGATGTGTCCGCTGTGCCGTGCGTGTGATCATTGCTTGTACAGCCCTCTCGCAGTGTCCGGAGCAAGTATGGTGGGCCTGACACACCGGTGTCAATGTGTTCTTTTTTCCATTTCCAGGAGTGTATATACACTCCTGGAAATTGAAATAAGAACACCGTGAATTCATTGTCCCAGGAAGGGGAAACTTTATTGACACATTCCTGGGGTCAGATACATCACATGATCACACTGACAGAACCACAGGCACATAGACACAGGCAACAGAGCATGCACAATGTCGGCACTAGTACAGTGTATATCCACCTTTCGCAGCAATGCAGGCTGCTATTCTCCCATAGAGACGATCGTAGAGATGCTGGATGTAGTCCTGTGGAACGGCTTGCCATGCCATTTCCACCTGGCGCCTCAGTTGGACCAGCGTTCGTGCTGGACGTGCAGACCGCGTGAGACGACGCTTCATCCAGTCCCAAACATGCTCAATGGGGGACAGATCCGGAGATATTGCTGGCCAGGGTAGTTGACTTACACCTTCTAGAGCACGTTGGGTGGCACGGGATACATGCGGACGTGCATTGTCCTGTTGGAACAGAAAGTTCCCTTGCCGGTCTAGGAATGGTAGAACGATGGGTTCGATGACGGTTTGGATGTACCGTGCACTATTCAGTGTCCCCTCGACGATCACCAGTGGTGTACGGCCAGTGTAGGAGATCGCTCCCCACGCCATGATGCCGGGTGTTGGCCCTGTGTGCCTCGGTCGTATGCAGTCCTGATTGTGGCGCTCACCTGCACGGCGCCAAACACGCATACGACCATCATTGGCACCAAGGCAGAAGCGACTCTCATCGCTGAAGACGACACGTCTCCATTCGTCCCTCCATTCACGCCTGTCGCGACACCACTGGAGGCGGGCTGCACGATGTTGGGGCGAGATCGGAAGACGGCCTAACGGTGCGCGGGACCGTAGCCCAGCTTCATGGAGACGGTTGCGAATGGTCCTCGCCGATACCCCAGGAGCAACAGTGTCCCTAATTTGCTGGGAAGTGGCGGTGCGGTCCCCTACGGCACTGCGTAGGATCCTACGGTCTTGGCGTGCATCCGTGCGTCGCTGCGGTCCGGTCCCAGGTCGACGGGCACGTGCACCTTCCGCCGACCACAGGCGACAACATTGATGTACTGTGGAGACCTCACGCCCCACGTGTTGAGCAATTCGGCGGTACGTCCACCCGGCCTCCCGCATGCCCACTATACGCCCTCGCTCAAAGTCCGTCAACTGCGCATACGGTTCAGGTCCACGCTGTCGCGGCATGCTACCAGTGTTAAAGACTGCGATGGAGCTCCGTATGCCACGGCAAACTGGCTGACACTGACGGCGGTGGTGCACAAATGCTGCGCAGCTAGCGCCATTCGACGGCCAACACCGCGGTTTCTGGTGTGTCCGCTGTGCCGTGCGTGTGATCATTGCTTGTACAGCCCTCTCGCAGTGTCCGGAGCAAGTATGGTGGGTCTGACACACCGGTGTCAATGTGTTCATTTTTCCATTTCCAGGAGTGTAGGTCTGACTGTCAGAGACAAAACTAATTTCCTGGCCTCATACTTCCCTGAAATTGTGGAAGATATTTCTGAATATAGCCACTCTCTTTCACAGGAAACCTGGCCTCCACGTACTGTCGAATTGAGACTAGACGTCACAGTGAAGTTGACCTCCCGCAGTCCAGCAGTCAGCTGTAGCTGGCAATTTAATGGGCGGCAGTAGTTTCTAGGGCAAGTGATGTCTCGCGATCGAGCAGTCTCTTGCTTTATTCAAGATATAACGCTTATGTGTGCAGACTTTTATATTGAGAATGAGGACCATGTACTGAAAAACAGTTCCTCACTATTAACGTCACTTGAAAACTGATAATTGTAGCTGTTATAACTAATATTTTTTAGATTGGGTAGTTTCTTAAAGTACATGTGGTGGTAGTGAGACATTAATACTCATTTTCCCCTGAGTGGCAGGTCAGGTGTTGAAGTGTGTATGCGTGGACGCCATTCTGAGAGGCCATACTGCCAGGGGTCGTTCACTTCATTTCCCACTTACGGCCAAGCAGAAACCATCAGGCAGCAAAGTCTGTGACATGTTAATGGGCAGACTGTTTGATACAGAGGAAAAAACAACCAACACACTGATGTGTATACATGTTAAGACACCATGTACAAACATTTCTGCACTTCTATCCATTGCACCCCGCATAACCCTGATTTAACATAAATAGCATTTCATTGGAATTATTCGATAACATTTTGATACCGTATTTTGTCAATAAGCTAAACCATTTTGTCTAATGCAACCAAAGTCACATGTTATTCCATTTTCCTGCATACGAATAACAATCGTATCATGACAAATTGATCTATACTTCAGAATTCACCCATGAGACAAGAATGTTCAGTCAGGTCAGGGCCCAGGCTCTCAATGTAGTGAGTGTAAAGCTGTTTGTTGCTATGATACGATTTTACACTGAAAATGTCTACAATGGTATTCGAAGTGGAGAAATGACTTCTCCTATTGACTTTCGTGAAAGAAGGCCTAAAAAAAGCAAAGCGATAAAAAATAATGTAACAAACGTTGAATTAGCTTTTACCCACAACCGGTAGTATGTGATCTGGAAGTGCGGGAGAACTTAAAGGATAATAATGGCGGTATTACTTGAAATCGATGGCAAAAATATCTCTGACAATTTCTGAGCCACCTTACAGAGGGATGGACGTCAAAGTGTGCTGTTTACCATCTCGATTGAAATTTATCAGAAATGTGGGAGAAATTACCTTCATATGAAAATCTTCGGGGAAGGTTTGATTTGGTCAAAGAGGATTTAACTACAAACGCTGCCCATTTAAAATTCACGGAGCTGAAAAGCTGTTAATCTCTTAACGAGTATCGATATTGGATCATCTTCATTTAAAGTAGCAATTTAGATCTTCCCCGAAAACATGGTTTTGTGGTGGTAGGAACAAAAGCATAGAGATATCCAGTTTAAAATGTTCAGTCTTACATTCTAGTCACTGAAATTGTGTATTCAGACAGAGAACTGAAAATGCTGTCAACTGTTGTAGAGGCAGATCAGAGATATGAAAAACTGTAATCCTGCATTGAATAAATATTTCAAATCCTTTTGCACCAGAAAAGAACTAGATTGAAACTTCCTGGCAGATTAAAACTAGATTAATTACTCTGTTCACTGTTGCGTCGATTACCTACTTTTCTTGATCCCGAAATTACCAATAAAACCTGAAACAATGCCTTCACAGTTCCTTAAAGTCTTTTCTGAGAATTGTTTCCTTCAAGCAATCTGATGTCTCAGCTGCACACATGCACGACTATTGTTAGTGAAGCATTGACATTAGGTTGCAAACAGACGAATGCTTCGGAATTCGTAATGGAATTTCGTTGTAGCGGTTAGCTGGTCGACTGTTACGAGTGGGAAAGAACTGACAAACTATATTGGTTTACCTGCAATGGGAAGCCGACAAGAAGTCGAAAACAGAGTAATACGGGCAGTAAGTGCGCAACATCTTGACCTTTAGAGTGTTCACTGGGAGTAAAATGTGTAAATTCCATACTTACCACTTAGACACTGTGTTCACATAATACAGAACTACACCTGTATCAAAAAATAACGACGAAGAACTGAATTACACGAAGTTTCTATCTGAAGGAAGAAACTCCAACTAGAGTATTTAACAGAACAATTCAGTGCAAAATAGGATAATTATGTCGTCAATCACAGTGATTCACGTTCATCTGATTTCCTCTCAATGCCAAGCGTGGTATTTTCGGCCACTTTCTGTCTTTGTTTTTGAGGAGGGGATTGGGGGAGAGGGTGGGGGGGGGGGGGGGGACATGAGTCTTCAGGCTTTAATGTGGTATAGCACGACTTACTCTCTATCGACACACGTACTACAACCTCTCCATAGTGCTTACAAGCAACGTCCTCAATTATGTGTCTGATGTAATCCAAAATCTGTTTTCCCCATCAGTTTATTTTCCTTTTTGCAGTTCCTTCTACGCTATTCCTCGATATGTATTCTATCATCCGGTCCCTTTTTCCGATTAGTGTTGTCCACATAATGTCTTCCTCGTCGTTCTGCGGAGAAACAATTTCTGATCAGTCATTCTTACCTGACGAATCTCAAACGCTTCAATTCTCATCTTTTCCTTTATTTTACACTGCTTGATTCACTTCCCAAAAAGTACCATACACGAGATGGACATTCCCACGAATTTTTCTCTCAAATCGTGGCCAATGTTTAATACCAGTAGCCTTATTTCTGCTTGGAACGCCGTCTTTGCAAGTGATAGCTTCTTATATATTTGTTGCTTCGTCCATCATGCATTAGTGTATTTCAGAATCAGAATCAGAATTCCTTCAGGTCTGCTTCTACATGATCCACGATTTTCATGTTCAGTTTGTCCTGTACTTCTGCCTCACTGTCTCAGAACGTGGATACGTCATTTACTAATTTTATCATTATCACGCCTTCACACTGAATTTTAGTCTCACTCACGAATATTTCTTCGCACTTTTACTGGTAACCACGTAAGAGGGGTCGTCCTAGATACCAGACCATCTCTGAAGCCGTTTTCATCAGCTGTCAGATCAAACTTACGCCTACAAGGTGAGTTACCGCCTCGGTTAGCGGACAGACTAGAACAATAAGTGGATAATTGCATGTAGACCGCTACGTGTATAGCATCATCATATGAACTTCGGTAAGATTCATACATTTACTGGTGGTGGACAAAAATATGGAAACACCAAAAACAGGGAAACACTGCCATGCCTAACACAGTGCAGGAAATACTCTGGCGTTCAAAAAAAGCTTCCAATCGTCTCGAAATGGGTAAATAAAGGCCTGTATGCTTTACAGTTCTTTGTGCAAAATAGTTTCAAGTTGATGTAACGATAAAGGACGTGGATAGCGGTCATGTACACTTCTCTCCAAACTACGTCACAAGAACAATATTTAGATCTGGTGACTGTAGTGAGCAGGGCAAGTGCGAAAATTCATCATCCTGCCCACAAAACCAGTCCTGGACGATGAGAGCTGTTTGAACAGGGCCCCGTCGTCTTGGGACGCAGCTCACCCATGGGGAAATAACATGTACCATGGGATGCACATGATCAGCCAAAATGGTCGCATAATCCTCCGCAGTATCGTGATCCTGCAGACTACCCATGGTGCTCGTGCTATAACACTTTCTGGCTGCCAAAATTACCATCGAAAATTACCACCGAACCCACTTCTAAGACGTGATTTCGGCCACAGACTGGAAACAGTGCGAATTAAGACACAACCAACGAAATGAGTTTCTTCCGTTGCTACATAGCCCAGGTTTCGGTACCGCGCTTACCTGCTACGGTACATTTGCGTCACTAATGTGTAGCTTTGGAATTCCAGGTAGCACAGCAATTCACTGCTTACTGATCTCCTTTCGCGTTATTTAGGTGCCGACACGGTTCACGTATGCGACATTTAGATCTGCAGTGATATTCACAGGTGTCGCCCTTTTATTTTTGTTAGCAATCCTTTTGCATGACAGTCCGTCACGATCACTCAAAACAGACTTTCATCTGCGTTGTGACTTAGCTGGTCACGTTATTTTGACTTCCTGGTGGTGTAAATTTTCGATCGGTTCTTCTTGGGCCAACGATTATCCATCTGGTCTCAACAGCATTGGTGGAGGAATGGAACGCACTACCACAAGAATTCCTTAACAGCACTATGGTCAGCTTGGGAGCACGCTGCAGAGCATGCCGTCTGCGGTTATCATACACCCTGTGATGTCTAGGGGACCATCATGAATTGCAGTGCCTTTAGTGTAATAATTGCCTTTTGATCAATCATTTCTGTTCGTCTGACTGCATATTCCTTTTAGTTATCATCTGTACTATACTATAGCAGCTGGTTCCCTATCTGTTGCCCATACGCTGGACTTCTAATAATATGCATATCCATGTAAAACACTCCATGCCAATTTTGGCTTGTCGCGATTATCCGCCGACGGCACACTGCAGAACCAGCATGGCTGGTGACGTACCACTTGACCCTTGCTGCAGGCCAGAGGCGGCAGCCGAGCGTTCGGCAAATTTCAACAGCCGGCGCCAGATGGCCCCTTCGGCGCGGAGGTCACACAAGGCGAGGATGAGCGCGCACCTCCGGCTTTATTTGCGGAGAAAGCCGCACAACACTGTGCTTCGGCAAACACGTCGCGCCACCAGTACTACTCCTATAAGCATCCGCCACCTGTGTATTTAGGGCTGTGCTGACGTCTGCAAAGGTTGCGGCTGCCCCGCATCTCAGAATATATAGTTTAAAATTTAAAAGTCTCCAACTACAGAGCAACAATATTTCTGGATGTGGAGAAAGCCTTTGATAGTGCCTGGAAGGATATATTATTGCGAACTTTAGCAGATTACTGCATATCGCTCATCATTAGTTTCCTTCAACATCGGAGAATTTTGGTGAAAATCGATGGGCAAAGTTTAGGTGTAAACAGCTTTCCGATGGCATCCCACAGGGATCAGTCCTCTCTCCTTCGTTATATACGTGAACGATCTCCCTACCTTACCAAAGGTGGTACTACTCGCTCAGTTCGCCGAAGACTCTGCCCTTACCACCAGTGGTCGACAGTGACTGCAGTTATCTCGCACTTTCAACAGAAACTGACAATCACTGAACTATGGGCCAAAGAGAACTCGACCTCTTTCAGTGCCATCAAAACAAGGGCGCCAATTTTCAATCTTAAGCGTCCACTATTACGCAACTAGTTCGCCCTGAATGACCGGGAAATCCCTTGGACCAACCATGTCTGGTAGTTAGGTGTCTTGCTGATTGCAAAGCTACTGTTTAAACTACACATTCAGAACAAACGGCAGAAGATTTTATGGCTCATCATCCGATTCTACCTGCCATTAGCGAATGTAAACATGAAAGCAGGCACTGAACTTCGCCTGTATCGAGCAACGGTCCTCGCAGTAGTACTCTACGGGTGTTCAAGGTCGGGGACGACCAGTGCCTCAAACCCCAAGCCCGTTCAAAGGCAACAAAACCTCTGCCTCCGCCACATCCTGCGGGCACAAACATGGGCGAGGGTTCGTGACCTTCACGACAAACTGAATCGACCAACGATCTGGGACTCCATCGCCCGCTCTCCACAAGCGACTCATTAAGATCGAGGCTTTACGTCCCATACTTCGTCATCTTGAATACACAGGCTCTGTCCACCCCGAACTCTGGCACCGGATTCGAGTGCCTCGTGCTATGACAGAGGTTCCGACATGACATGACACCTATGGAAGAAGCCACGTTATACAAGATAGCAAGGACAGACAGCCCATAGACTTTAAGAGCAGTAAGTAAAGATAATATTATCCACATACTTCACAGGCAAAAGTTCAGCCACGAAGTCGGTAGAACTTCGCAGACACTGCACACACACACACACACACACACACACACACACACACATACATACATACACATATAGGAAAAAAATCCTTTACAAGTAGCTTCTTCGCCGTCAGCTTTCTCAAGCCCGACGACCACGCAGCCAACCACCACCAGGTACCACACTGCCCGCTCCTCATCAGCCTGCTCTGTCATGGGGCCGTTCTGCTGGAAGTGCGGTATCTCACCGGTGTTTGGACGGACTAATCGGCGGACTTGTCTCAGGCTGTCGTAGCGAATTTTAAGTTCACACAGGCATGTTAAGTGCAGACTTTAGTCTTTGCCAGTGTAATTCAGATTTCTTATAAGCCGAGGAAAGCAGACTTGACTTTTTTTCTTTAGATATCTTTAGTAGTACGAGGTGCATTCAAGTTCTAAGGCCTCCGATTTTCTTCTCCTGACTGGAAAAGATAGAAACATGCGCATTGTTTTAAAATGAGGCTGCGTCCATTGTCAATACGTCCCAGAGATGGCAGCACCGTACAGCAGATGCAATTTTACCGCCAGTGGCGAGAATGAGAACTGTTTTAAATACTTAAAATGGTGACGTTTTCCTTACTTGAACAGCGTGCAATCATTCGTTTTCTGAATTTGCATGATGTGAAACCAATTGAAATTCATCGACAGTTGAAGGAGACATGTTGTGATGGAGTTATGGATGTGTCGAAAGTGCGTTCGTGGGTGCGACAGTTTAATGAAGGCAGAACATCGTGTGACAACAAACCGAAACAACCTCGGGCTCTCACAAGCCGGTTTGACGACATGATCGAGAAAGTGGAGAGAATTGTTTTGGGGAATCGCCGAATGACTGTTGAACAGATCGCCTCCAGAGTTGGCATTTCTGTGGGTTCTGTGCACACAATCCCGCATGACGACCTGAATATGCGAAAAGTGTTATCCAGGTGGGTGCCACGAATGCTGACGCACGACCACATGGCTGCCCGTGTGGCATGTTGCCAGCAATGTTGACGTGCAACGACAGCATGAATGGGACTTTCTTTTCGTCAGTTGTGACAATGGATGAGACGTGGATGCCATTTTTCAATCCAGAAACAAAGCGCCAGTCAGCTCAATGGAAGCACACAGATTCACCGCCACCAAAAAAATTTCGGGTAACCGCCAGTGCTGAAAAAATGATGGTGTACATGTTCTGGGACAGCGAGGGCGTAATCCTTACCCATTGCGTAAACAAAGGGCACTACAGTAACAGGTACATCCTACGAAAATATTTTGAAGAACAAATTCCTTCCTGCACTGCAACAAAAACGTCCGGGAAGGGCTGCGCGTGTGCTGTTTCACCAAGACAACGCACCCGCACATCGAGCTAACGTTACGCAACAGTTTCTTCGTGATAACAACTTTGAAGTGATTCCTCATGCTCCCTACTCACCTGACCTGGCTCCTAGTGACTTTTGGCTTTTTCCAACAATGAAAGACACTCTCCATGGCCGCACATTCACCAGCCGTGCTGCTATTGCCTAAGCGATTTTCCAGTGGTCAAAACAGACTCCTAAGGAAGCCTTCGCCGCTGCCATGGAATCATGGCGTCATCGTTGTGAAAAATGTGTATGTCTGCAGTGCGATTACGTTGAGAAGTAACGCCAGTTTCATCGATTTCGGGTGAGTAGTTAATTTAAGAAAAAATCGGAGGCCTTAGAACTTGAATGCACCTCGTAGACTGTCAACCAGATAGTGATTGGTAATCAAAATAGCGGTCCAAGAATTAATTTACTGCAGTAACTGGAAGGCACTGTTTCGTTTCGTTTACAAATTTCCTGAAGAGAAACTTTAGTCAACTCCATTTTCATCTTTTTTGTTTTTAGTACAGTGATAAACTTTCACTTAACGACTTGTGCCTGAAATGTTCAGAACTGAAACTTACGAAGAAAATTTGTTTTATTTTGAATATTCACGTGTTCTTTTTCGACTGCCCCTAACACGGGGCACTTCATATTTGGCACATATTGTGCGTCGTCTTCGTGGTGTTGCATCTTTAATGAGCAGCACTTGCCAGTACCCGAGTACTTAGATGGACAAATATGCTTCACACTATGTTCTGTTTGTCACTCTTACAGAATCATTTTATATTGTTTTTCTTGTCTGATATGCTGCTTTTGTACCGTTTATGTCCACCATTTCGTAGCCACATGCCTTACGAACGGAACATAAACATCTGATATCATCACGTATGAGACAACAAAAACGTTTTACATGCGATATGGGTTCAATAAGTGGTGCAACACATGTTTTTGTTAAAGTAGATTGGTTTTGCGATTGCATTCCCATTGCCAGAAGATGATGGGTACGAAACTCATTGAAACGTTGCGACAAGACGACACCACCACTCGGCTGATAACCCGAGAAGAATTCATCAGTAGACTGGTTTTATTCCGGATTCCAACACACCGTATTATTCTTCCCTATTTCTTACGTAATATCCGTTCTGGGCGACGATCTTACGCCACCGTACTGGGAATGCCTGTATGGTATTACTCTACTGATCCACGTTGGAGACAGAGTCTTGCTGCATCCATAATCGTCGCTATATCTATGTATTGATTCCAGCAGAGTGCATCCCTCTTAGGGCCAAATAGATGGTAGTTGGAAGGAGCGAGATCCGGACTGTAGAGCGGATGAGGAAAAGCGATCTAATGAAGTTTTGTGAGCTTCTCTCGGGTGGGTAAACTTCAGTGGAGCCTTGCGTTTTCATAGAGAAAGAGAAATCCTTTTGCATTTTTGTGGCAATGAATATGCTGAAGTCGCTTCTTCAGTTTCTTGCGGTATCACAACATTCTTCTGCGTTGACCGATGCACCATGAGGGAGAACATCAAACACAATAAGCCGTTCAGATTCCCAGATGACCACTGCCAAAACTTTACTGCCTGAGGTTGCGGCTTGAACTTTTTCCTCGGAAGAGAGGTGATTTGGCGCAACTACTTGGATTACCATTTTGATTCCAGTTCGAAGTGATGAACCCATGTTTCATTGCCTGTGAAGAAGTTCGACAAAAAATTGTTACGATTAGCCTCGTAACGCGCAAGTAATGCCGCACAGATGGCCCTTCGTTGCTCTTTATATTCTTCTGTTAGGCGCCAAGGAACACAGCTGGTGGACGACTGTGTCAGTACTGTCATCAGAGACATCCAGTTGAGGAGCTGGGTGTGTGAGTGTGATTTCGTCGACCACCTCGAATGGCACTGCCAGAAACACAGCTGTGCGCAGCCAGCAGGATAGGTTTGCGCGACCTTGTTGCGATGGAGATGGAAACGAGCGTTTGATCCCTTACGGGGCAGGTCGTTCCGCCTTGGTGCAGGTCTTATTACATTCGACGCCACATTGGGCGACCTGCGCGCCGGATGGGGATGAAATGATGATGAAGACAACTCAACACCCAGTCCCTGAGGGGAGAAAATCCCCGACACCGCCGGGAATCGAACCCGGGCCCCTTATGACGGCAGTCCGTCACGCTGACCTTTCAGCTATCGGGGCGGACACCTTGTTGAGATAATGGTAGACGTCTCACCCAACGACGCGCAGTGATTTTTTCACCATGTTTCCGTAGACTTTCTGCAATTGCTTATGAATATCTGCGTTGCCCTGGTTTTCTGTCAGAAGAAACTCTCTGCTTGGAACCCACCTCCGTTACAGATGCCATTTTTAATGCTACGTATGTCACCGCGATTCGGAAGTTCATGGAACAGTCGGGGCTGAGTGGAAATACTCCACGTCCCACGATACATTCCGCGTGTTTTTGTTTTTTCAACCTAAGTTGGCTATATAATCAAAAAGTTTGTTTTTTGTTGTTGTTTCTACGAGTCAGCGATGAATAACCCAGGTCTTACAGCTGAGAACCAACGTAAGACAAAAACACAATTTCCCTACAGGCTAGTGAAAAAGATATAAACAGACACATATATTTGCTAAAAGAGATAGCAGATGTAGGAGAGAGAACTTGAGGATAAATATTATTTGATACAGTTTTGTTTGTGTTAGGAATTGTTTGAAGGGAAGTGGCCCGCGGCGGGCGGCTCGGTTTCTCTGTGGAGGCGGGCGGCAGCGACGTGTGGGCCAGAGAGCCGGGGCGCCCGGGATGACGCCTTTCAGCCACTTCTCGCGCCGTTAGGCAGATGTTTCGCCCAGTGGCTCTTTGCCTGCGGGACGCTGCTATTCGCCTGCTCGAATTTCATTAGCTGCGCTGCTTCCAACTTCAGTGGCAGGGAATTTCAAACCGGTGGAACTGCCCCCGCTGCGTTAAAACGATTCCCGCGAGAGCGGACGCTGAGAGCTGGGGGGGAAAAAAATTAAAATTCCGGGCTGTGTGTTCGTCCACGCAGCCGGCGGCGAGCGTTTACGCCGTAATTACTTCAGTGTACAGTATTTCACCATGAGTGCTTTTTCATATCTAGCGAATTGACTGCAATGACGATCGCAGAAAGATGATCGTACCAGAACGAATTCGCCTAAATGTTCAGGCGATTCGATAATCGTGATAAAATCGCCGATGGATTTCGGCGCTTACATCCAAAATACTGACAATTCAGTGGCCTTTCTTTGTTTCCGATTGGATTATATGTTTTTCATTGTCTGATGTTGAGACTAAACATCAGCAATTTCACGTCAATGCCTGTTTCCGATGTAAATTGTGTATGGGGCGTGAGACGAATCGAATTTAGCAAGGAAGGCTTTACAAAATTGTTAGTGACGTCGTTTCAGTGGAGCGATGCATAAAAAAAGGAATACGTTGCAGTAAGTTGAAACGACTACCGTATTTTTTTTATAAAGTCGTGGTGGTCAAGCTTTTTCATTAAAAACTGACCTATCGAATATCAAATTAAACTGCTCCTTTACAAAAGTAGATTGAGCAACAAGAAAGGAATCGATATTCTAATACTGAGTATCTCCAGCCACCCAGGTATGTCACTAATGTCTCAAATGTAACGTCCACAAGTGGTGGCGATGTACTGCCCAAGTACTTACAGCTTCCACCCTGTTGATGGAAAGAATCATCATAATCGCTGTTTCTACTGCAGCTACTCGTCTGTGTATAATCTCTTAGGTTACACTCCAAACAAGTCTGTAAATTTTTACTTGCTCAGAGCATTTATCGGTCGGTAACACGAAGTCCTGAATTTCACCAGCGAAGTGTGCTACGTGTCGTGATACACCTCTGTCCTTGTTTAGCTACCGACGGTGCATGCGCATCACACAGTCTGACATCTGGCGTAACTTATACTTTGGATGACATTACAATTTGCATTTCAAAGTAGTATGATTCACAACTCTAAAACTTGAAACACATGCACTGTTTCTTTATGGACACAGAAGAATGTTTCAGATGTTTAGTGTTTAAGAAAAAATATAGTTCTTAGGAAAAAATTCGCAGGACGTGTAGATGATATTTATCTATTAATGGTATTTATGTATTAATGGATTCGTGCATAAGTTAGTAGCGTCGTTCCATAAGTTTAATAAACACAATAGATACAGGGTGACACAGAATAACGAGAATGTTTGAAATAAGTAACGGCAGTCATGGGCAGATGGCAGCACTCCGGGTTCGTGACAGCGAGTAAACAGTCCGCCATTTCAGTAATCATTGATCAGTGGAACGGACAAAAGCGTGCGTTAGCCATAAAAATGTTGTATAAAAACCACGGTAGCGGCGCAGAGGGAGTTACGACGTTTTTGTAATTTAGGACGTCATGATATCGTTCCGTCGAAACACGCTATGAAATATTGGGTTAATAACTTTGAAGAGACTGGATCTGCCCCCAAGGAGAGACCAAAGGGCCGACCAAGAAGTGTTTGCTCTCCAGCGAACATTGATGCTGCACGCGAGTCTGACTTACGGAGTCCACGGCGTTCAGTTCGTAAGCAAGCAGCAGTGGTTGGAATGTTCCGGGAGAGTGTTCGCAGAATTCTTCATCTCGATCTAAAATTTCATCCTACAAGCTACAGATGGTCAACAATTGAAGGACAACGATTACCGGTTACGATTAGGATTCTATCAACAATTATAACAAAAATAAACAATGCCGATGAATTTCTAAACAAATTATGGATGACAGATGTGGCACATTTTCATCTTATAGGTGACAATAAACAGAACTATAGTTACTGGGCATATACAAATTCTAATGACGTTCATGAGCGCCCTTTACACGCTCGTAAAGTGACAGCATGGTGAGGTGTTTCATCACATGCGAATATCATACCGCGTTTTTCCGTAAATGAACATGGAAACACAATGACTGTCAATGCTGATCGTTACGTGGAGAACTTTCGTTACACCTGCATTGATCAACTTTCCAAACGTTCAAGAAGCCTGATTTCAGCAGGATGGAGCGACATCACACACTGCACGTCAATCAATGGCATATTTGCGAGAATTGTTTAGCAACCGTGTGATCTCAAGATTCGGTAACATTCCCTGACCCCCTAGATCGCCAGATTTATCCGTTTGTGATTTTTTCTTGTGGGGCTACCTCAACAGCAAAGTCTACATGACTCGACCAAGAACCCTGGATGAGATAAAACAGAGAATTCTGGATGCAATTCACAGTATCCCTGCAGAGATGTTACAGCGGTCAATGGGGAATCTCTACAGCAGATTTCACGAATGTATTTATACGGGAGAACTCCATCTAAAACACGTAATTTTTAAAAAAGTATAAAATCCATCAATGTTTCGTATATGGCTAAGTTGTAAGATTTTAATTACGATGAATGAAATTTCGTTCCATCATCACTTCTAGTTTAATTGGATTGTAGAAATGTTACCGTTTTTCTGCGTCACACTGTGTGTAAATAACACAGATTTTAATCGTCAACACTATACACTCCTGGAAATTGAAATAAGAACACCGTGAATTCATTGTCCCAGGAAGGGGAAACTTTATTGACACATTCCTGGGGTCAGATACATCACATGATCACACTGACAGAACCACAGGCACATAGACACAGGCAACAGAGCATGCACAATGTCGGCACTAGTACAGTGTATATCCACCTTTCGCAGCAATGCAGGCTGCTATTCTCCCATGGAGACGATCGTAGAGATGCTGGATGTAGTCCTGTGGAACGACTTGCCATGCCATTTCCACCTGGCGCCTCAGTTGGTCCAGCGTTCGTGCTGGACGTGCAGACCGCGTGAGACGACGCTTCATCCAGTCCCAAGCATGCTCAATGGGGGACAGATCCGGAGATCTTGCTGGCCAGGGTAGTTGACTTACACCTTCTAGAGCACGTTGGGTGGCACGGGATACATGCGGACGTGCATTGTCCTATTGGAACAGCAAGTTCCCATGCCGGTCTAGGAATGGTAGAACGATGGGTTCGATGACGGTTTGGATGTACCGTGGACTATTCAGTGTCCCCTCGACGATCACCAGTGGTGTACGGCCAGTGTAGGAGATCGGTCCCCACACCATGATGCCGGGTGTTGGCCCTGTGTGCCTAGGTCGTATGCAGTCCTGATTGTGGCGCTCACCTGCACGGCGGCAAACACGCATACGACCATCATTGGCACCAAGGCAGAAGCGACTCTCATCGCTGAAGACGACACGTCTCCATTCGTCCCTCCATTAACGCCTGTCGCGACACCACTGGAGGCGGGCTGCACGATGTTGGGGCGTGAGCGGAAGACGGCCTAACGGTGTGCGGGACCGTAGCCCAGCTTCATGGAGACGGTTGCGAATGGTCCTCGCCGATACCCCAGGAGCAACAGTGTCCCTAAGTTGCTGGGAAGTGGCGGTGCGGTCCCCTACGGCACTGCGTAGGATCCTACGGTCTTGGCGTGCATCCGTGCGTCGCTGCGGTCCGGTCCCAGGTCGACGGGCACGTGCACCTTCCGCCGACCACTGGCGACAACATCGATGTACTGTGTAGACCTCACGCCCCACGTGTTGAGCAATTCGGCGGTACGTCCACCCGGCCTTCCCGCCTGCCCACTATACGCCCTCGCTCAAAGTCCGTCAACTGCACATACGGTTCACGTCCACGCTGTCGCGGCATGCTACCAGTGTTAAAGACTGCGATGGAGCTCCGTATGCCACGGCAAACTGGCTGACACTGACGGCGGCGGTGCACAAATGCTGCGCAGCTAGCGCCATTCGACGGCCAACACCGCGGTTCCTGGTGTGTCCGCTGTGCCGTGCGTGTGGTCATTGCTTGTACAGCCCTCTCGCAGTGTCCGGAGCAAGTATGGTGGGTCTGACACACCGGTGTCAATGTGTTCTTTTTTCCATTTCCAGGAGTGTATTCTTCTTCACTGTTTACATCAGTCTGCCATGTTGGGGTAACCTTCCAATCCCGCGACTGAAGGCATCACGTTGTTTTGAGGTAAAGAACTCGTCGAGCCACATTCGGAGCGCATTTTCGTTCGGAGAGAAGTTCCTTGGAACTTATTCGATACAGACCGAGAAAGATTAAAATAGAGTAAATGTCCACTGAAGACGAAAGTAACGGGAAGTACCAGAATTGAGAATAGCCAGAAATCTAACATCACGTTGATGTCATGATGATGTTAAGGAATTCTACTATCTAGGCAGCAAAATTACCACTGACGGGCAGAGCAAGGAGGACATCAAAATCAGTTTAGCACTGGCGGAAAGGGCATGACCGGCCCAGAGAAGGCTACTAGTATCAAACATAGGCCATAATTCGAGGAAAAAAATTATGAGAACGTACGGATGGAGCCCAGCATTGAATGGTAGTGAAACATGAAGTGTGGAGAAACCGGAGCAGAAGAGAATCGAAACATTTGAGATGTAGCGCCACAGACGAATGTTGAAAATTAGGTGGACTGATAAGGTGAGGAATGAGAAAGTTCTGCACAGAAACAGAGAGGTAAGGAATATGTGGAAAACACTGACAACGAGAAGGGACATGACGAGAATATATCTGTTATGATATCAGGTGATGCTTTCCGTGGTAGAGTACTGTAAGACATCATAATAGCCTGCGACACACTTAACGGAGCACCAACGCAAAGACTGTGCTCATATCCGCAACCAAGCGTCAGGCAGCCCTTCCTACAAACACGTGTTGAGCTCGGAAAGTATGCGTTTCCAGACCGGTGTTTATCGGACTTACTTTTCTTGTTTCGATGAGCACTACCACCTCTCAAAGTACTGTACAATTCTTCTTAAACACCAGGTATAGACTTGCTGTTATGTCGGACTATGCGCTGGATCTGTGTTGACTTCGAAATTTCTCGCAGTATTTTACAGTATGTGGTTCGGTCTTGATGCTTACATTTTCTTCGCAAGTACACTACTGACCATTATAATTGCTACACCAAGAAGAAATGCAGATGATAAACGGGTATTCATTGGACAAATATATTATAATAGAACTGACATGTGATTACATTTTCACACAATTTGGGTATACAGATCCTGAGAAATCGGTACCCAGACAAACCACCTCTGGCCGTAATAACGGCATTGATATGCCTGGGCATTGAGTCAAACAGAGCTTGGATGACGTGTACAGGTACAGCTGATCATGCAGCTTCAACACGATACCACAGTTCATCAAGAGTAGTGACTGGCGTATTGTGACGAGCCAGTTGCTCGGCCACCATTGACCAGACGTTTTCTATTGATGAGAGATCTGGCCAGGGCAGCAGTCGAACACTAATTGTATCCAGAAAGACCCGCAACATGCGGTGGTGCATTATCTTGCTGAAATGTAGGGTTTTGCAGGGATCGAACGAGGGTAGAGCTACGGGTCGTAACACATCTGAAATGTAACGTCCACTGTTCAAAATACCGTCAATGCGAACAAGAGGTGACCGAGACGTGTAACCAATGGCACCCCATACCATCACGCCGGGTAATACGCCAGTATGGCGATGACGAATACACGCTTCCAATGTGCGTTCACCGCGATGTCGCCAAACACGGATGCGACCATCATGATGCTGTAAACAAAACCTGGATTCATCCGAAAAAATGACGTTTCGCCATTCGTACACCCCGGTTCGTCGTTGGGTACACCATCGCAGGCGCTCCTGTCTGTGATACAGCGTTAAGGGTAACCGCAGCCATGGTCTCCGAGCTGATAGTCCATGCTGCTGCAAACGTTGTCGAATTGTTCGTGCAGATGGTTGCTGTCTTGCAAACGTCCCCATCTGTTGACTCAAGGATCGAGACGTGGCTGCACGATCCGTTACAGCCATGCGGATAAGATGCCTGTCATCTCGACTGCTAGTGGTACGATGCCGTTGGGATCCAACCGACACCCCCGGGATAACAAGGCCGCCCAGCAGTGTTAGTGACGTCACACTAAGCAGCCCATAGCCGACGCAGCAGTCCACGGCCACCTCCGTACAGACGCGCCTGATGCTAACGATCTTCTGTCCGTCATACAGAAAGGAGCGAACTATAATTCGAACCAAAAACCAAATTATAAATATTCTTATAAACAGCATAAAGGTTCAAACGAAATACGGATTACATATACGGGCAGGAATAAGTTTAATCGATTGAGGAATGTCGCGATACGACAAACCGCAATCGCGATAGGTTACAATCCGACCTTTATTAAAGTGGGAAACGTGATGGTACGCATTTCTCCTCCTTACACGAGGCATCACAACAACGTTTCACCAGGCAACGCCGGTCAACTGCTGTTTGTGTATGAGAAATCGGTTGGAAACTTTCCTGATGTCAGCACGTTGTAGGTGTCGCCACTGGCGCCAACCTTGTGTGAATGCGCTGAAAAGCTAATCATTTGCATATCACAGCGTCTTCTTCCTGTCGGTTAAATTTCGCGTCTGTAGCACGTCATCTTCGTGGTGTAGCAATTTTAATGGCCAGTAGTGTATGTGATATGAACATAGCAGCGTCTCCGCTACACTTTACTGCATCTAACTGTATGTACAGCATACATGTATCTGCAAATGTGCAAAACCAACATCTAATCATGAAAAATTTTAATAATTATGGAAATTCTAAGTGGAAAATTCTGATATAAGAAAAAAGGTAAATTGTAAAAAAAATGTGAAAATACGAAAGTCGAATGGAACTAGTGATCTCCTGAAACTGGAAACAAGAAAGCTATATAAACAATACGAAACTCCATTCGACATACGTGAATGCGTGTTACACATCTCAACTTCCTAAACTTCTCACGGATGATGCAGTGGCAGCCGAATATAGCTTTCACGTGATTCTGTACGTATTTATTTTGTTTTGACAAGCCCGTGACACGCGTTACCGTCACTAAATCCATTGCAGAGTTCTGCGATAAGCTCACAGTTTGACGTATCTGCTTTCACACAAAGCCATGCGTGACTTCTTGGGACCACTCCCGGAAATTGCTTTCTCTGCTCCCTTTCAGGCCTATCCTCGTGCTAAACTCCTTGGAACTTCACTTCACGCGTTTCGCGAGAAACTGAGGATTAAGAAGCCTGGTCCCGAATTCATAATACTCCTCATTCGCCACTGTAGCCGACTTTCAAGCAGCTGTGTGAGGGTGGGGAGTGGGGGCTGTGGGGGGAGGAAGGAGAAGCGGCGCTCTGCAGCATTTTCATGCAGCGCGATGGCTGTTTGGCAGCTGTAGCAAAAAGCATTCAGCAAAAAATTTTTAAGTCTATTCAAAGGGTCTTTTCAGTCTACATTACACGCTTCGCATATCTGAGCTGGTGTATAAATAACACATGGAACCACGAAATAGCGAGCAGTGGAGGAAAAGCAATGGGACATAGCAGGCGCTTACCATTGAAAGAACGGGATACGCAAATGTGATCAAGTCGTTCCTTTCAGCCTATTCGGTACTGTAAAGTAGGTTGTTACGTTTTTACAATAACTGATTGTTTTCGGTATTAAATATGATCAGGTTTATAATACAAAAGTGCTTTTGCTGGTGTGTTTTTGTTTCCACACCTTATCTTACTCAAGACGAGTTCGGCAAATAATTTCATTCGTCAGCGTGATGCTTGATCCGTCAGCTCATGCACTGTTCTAGTGACACCAGTGTAACGTAAACATTCGAAAATGCACTGACCTTTTCTTTTTTTCTAAACACGTCGGAAACGTGAAGCTGAATTGACTTTCAGAGTTTTCAGTATGTAGTTTGGAAAAACTCACACGTGCTTCTCATTAGTCACTGATTTTTCTATTTTTTTATTTGTACAAGCCATAAATGGAGACATAAACAGAGGAATAGACAGATAAATGTAACCTCTGAGGAAAATCACTGGGTCTTTTCATTTATTTATATTGCTTTTTTGTATTCGTGTTTTACTAGTGCAAATCTCCAGTTCTTCTAATATATCCACTCTATAATTTGTTTTAATTCGTGGAGAACTGAAAGATGTTTTTCCTTACCTTCCAAATTGCATATATGTTTATGCGTGTGTTTGGCATAAGAGAGTTTTTGCAGAGCATGACACTCAAAATTCAACTCCTGGGATTAATATTACATTTTCCACAATTTGATAGACAAAAATGTAGTATTTTTGGAGTGCTTTCTTTGCTGACTGATTCCAAAATTACGCAGGTGCTCACATAATGCAAGCAATGCGTTCATATTTTCATGCATCAAAACAAGGAATAGACATTATTATCGGGAACCCATTGGCACAAGATAAATTTAATTAATGTAAAAAATAGATCATACAAGGGGAATAACGGTTCAACTGAACATTGTAAATATTGAAAAGTAAATTTTATGATATTTAGCTTTACATGAACGTCACTTCAGAAAGGTCGCTGTATGCCATTCCTCAATTTTTCTTTTAAAACTCGTCGTTTGTGTTTTAAAACTGAATCACTGGGAAATATTTATAAATCAAACTTAATACATACTGCGCTGTTCTCTGGCCAGTAGCTGCCCGTGATACTCGGGAACAAACCATAATTGAAGTGCGGGTCTCCAAGTACGCCCGAACTACTCTTACGATTGGACTTCGTGACGTTTTCACCGGCACATAATGGCCATTTTCTTCCGTAAACGGAAGAAATTGAAACAGTTGGTAAATCAGTTCGTGTAATACCGATCCTGGTAGTGACGAACACTTGCCTTCAACAAATCCAGTTAAAATGGTGGCTCCAGCTACGTTTCACTTCATAGATTTTACCTAAAATCTCAGTGCATTCCGGAATATGTGTGGTTCCGTTTCCAGTTGATGTGGCAGAGGACTCCAGGTAGTTATAAATCTGGTATGTGTCTGACCAGCCTTTGATTAACGTGTAACTAGCGTATAATAAGAAAAAGTCTTACGGCGTTAGTCATGTTGACACAGAAGAACTGGATTAGCTTATACCACGCATGACACATGTCTGGAGTATCTGAAATACGTTGTACTTCACTGTTAAAATTTAATTCTCACTGTTCGTCCTCATGTTCATTTTCTCAAAACCAAACATTGCAATTGTCATTGCACATCATTTGTTGAAGGTCATCCTCTTCTCGTTTAGGTTGGATGATTGTTGTGCACCGGAAGTGAAACAAAATGTACAGACTTAAATTTTTAATGTACGTTTAACTTGGTAAGTGCTTAAAAATGTTTGAAACTGACAGAAAACACGAAGCCCCATTCAAAAAATGATAAGAAATTGCTGAACCTAAATAAGTAGTTTGTCAGTCCAGTTGCACCACTCGGCTCGTGTATGAACTACACTGCATTTTTCGCAAATATTAGCAAACAATAGAACCATGTCATCATCTTTCAAGCGTGTATCGGGACAGCAAAATTTCTTTTTCCGATACATCGGATGTTTGAAATACAGGTATCTTAAAGGTGAGTATGTGTCTTATTTAAAAGTACTTCACATAAGGACCTACTGTTGGGTAGAAGAGCGTGTCAGAGGTAGTCGGCGCAAGAATGTCAGTCATACATAAAAATTCATTCATCTAAGCATAAAATCTAGCAAGCGCCCAATCAGCAGTTATGATTAAGTGATTAATTATTAACATGGGTAGCATGTGATGGACTGCCAGGCAGTGAAGTCTCAGAACAACAATCCCTCTAAGTTCACAGACCCGAAATGAGTCATCCCATACTTGCCGAGTTGAAAGCCGCTCGAAGCACAGGAAAATCTCACAATAATACGATACAGTACACGTTGATACACGGGGATATCAGGATGTTAATACGTCAAAACACCCAATAAGCAATACATATCACTTGGTCACCAGACACCAACCACACAAATGGATGAGATATTCTCGTGTGGAACGATGTTTATCAAGTCATACTCACGAGGTTGGTCCTTCATATGTCAAATAGAGATAAGAACGTAGTCGTGCCCTGAGAAAGGCTGTTGCAATTCGGCCAAAACGTCGGTTTTTGTTATTATTGTTGTTAGTTTTTAGCATTGACGCGGCATAATACCCAGAAGATTTTTAATCAAAAAGATTTATTTGAACACCAAATACATACCTCTATTACTCGTAGCCTTATCGAATATTGAAGGCAATTGCGTCCGGCACTGTCAATGAAGGAAAAAAAATGGGATAAATAATTCGTGTAGCCACAAAACTTTGTGCAGTGATTGGAGAGACTGCCATTAACAACATAATAACCAATCCTGAAATTGGGGATGAGCGTGAGGACAGGGGTGCGTTTAAAAGTCATATTGTATATTTTACTAGAACAACTCCGAAACCGCAGGCTCTAGTGAAAACTTGCCCCGGTACAAAATTATGCTATATTAAATTTCCTACAAAAATTGGTCATATTCATTTTTTTCTCTAGGACTAATTGTTTGGGCCGTGTAGGAGATGGAACAATCACAGATTACGAAAAATAGTGTTTTAGTGATATAAAAGTAATGTTCACCGTCACTTGTACTTGGCGCACACTTAGGATCACGGATCATGGAAAACAGCTTTTCGGCATCCTCAACGTCCTCCACACGCAACAAAATATCAACAAAAGATATTGTTCAGTATCGCATCAGGGGCCACCGGATCTTTGGTCATTGGGGTGAGTAGTTCATCTTCTGTTGTATATTCACGTTATCATTAGCAAAATGCTACACCGACAAAGCACTGTCTAATATTGGATAGGCCAAACAAACGTCCCCTTCAACTTTTCATAATGTAAGATCTTCCATATTGCACACCCTTATTTTTCTTCTCCTGGAAAGTTGACTTCTTGCTGAATAATACACGGTCCATCTCATTATTGACTTAAAACTGATGCCAAACAAACGTCCTCCGCTCAACCTTTTGTAAAGTAAGGCCTTCCACATTCCACACTCTTTTTTTCCTTCTCCTGGGAAGCTGGCTTCTTGCGTAATGATCCTAGCTAAAATAACTTGAGCCAGTAAAAGTCCTCGAACACCTCTGCTTAAGCATGCCCAGTTAACATCTTGTCAACTGAATCTGCTGTACAAACTACGTGTAAAGTTTCTTTTGGCCCCTATCCTGCCAATGAGTGACCAGTGCACCCGATGAAAGACCTGAGTGACTCAAATTCTCCACATCTCGCGAAAATTATCTCAGATATAATTTTTCGAGCCTAAACAAATGCGATTTTTAACAATACGAGGTACTGTTTCCTGAGGTCACTACAGAGTTTGTCAAAAGGCGGATAAACGAAATTGAAACTTCTCATTGAGTAAATGTCTTCGTAGATTTTTGATACAGCCCTCTCTGCTTATTCGTCTTTGCACTTTCAAAAATATCACGCATTCAAAATTTGTTCACGCTAACAAAGAAAGCACAAAACTGTTTTCATCGAGTGAATTGTCGGGAAAGCAACGTGTTTCCCGTAATTTTCGCTCATGCTATTCTTGACTGTCCTTTCATGGGGTATTGTTGCGGGAACTTATTTCAGCAACTCATCGAAGGAGAACTGTCAGTCGTAATTTGGCTCTTTGTAAGGGAATATCTCCTACAGGTACGTGGCAATACCTTCTTCTCTATGTAGTTGCTGAGCCCATAAAAAGCTTCTGTAGGAAGCCCACATCTACAGCTACGTCCTCGGATAGTGTCTCCCATTCAACCTTCCTCTCTCGTGCACTGACTGTTACTGTATTGTCAACACCGGTGTTGGCCGCAATATTAGGGATTTTTCTTGTGTATATCAAGAAATTCGTTGACAACAGCTTCCGCGTAAAACAGACAGGTACTTTTAAAGTCATATCGCGCTTCAGCTGTACACAAACTTGAGGCCCCACGAGACGTCGAGGAATACTCCTACAAAAAAAAGAAAAAAAAAGGTTAGTCAGCTCTGATTTACGGTTTACAGCAAGAAGCACGAACAACGTTTTCTTTTTGTTCCTAAATGCTTCAGCTTTCCAAGCCTTCCTTAGACAACTTGCATGTACCAATACACAGACTTTACATAAGCCACTAACAAATCACACTCACAAATTAAACACGTGTCAGGCATTGTTTTTAGGAACTTGTTTTACGTAAAGACTCTCTCAACAACTGCAAATGAACACTCATTTAATAAACTGTGAGCAGCCCCCACTATATAAACACGAGCTCAGTGAAATTATTTTGTCCATTCACAAAAAATAACTGGACAGAAAATGTCGGGGTCGCAGGAAGTGAAGAGCGAGTAGGCCTTATGGTAGTTGAAAGTAGCATTTCCGGGAATAACAATGCAACTTGAGTAAGATGATTAAGGACGTTAGCTGTCTAGCAGTGCAAAGCAGAGTGTGATCATTTATGGACGAAATAAATCTCGGGTGAACAGCCTGGTATGAGTGTGCATAGGACACAATATTTCGGCAATCGACCACGTTGCCATTATCAGGTGCGCTGATGTACTGACCGGCGGTGGGCCGGCGCCAGGTATATATAGGACAATCCCCCTCCCGCTCCTCCCGCAGGGGCTTCCTACGAGTCGGTGCGGTCCAGGTACAGCGTCCGTTCTCCCGCCGTCTGGGCGCTGCGTCCTAGGTCTTCTAGTTCAGGGGGGTATGCCGGCAGCGCTCTCGTTATCCTTCCCTCTTCCCCCGAAGTCGGTACACTCTGGGAAATATCCTTTTTCTTCTTAGTCCGAGTGATCGCGGGTTCCCACGCCTTGCTAAGGATTTAACCACTGTCACGATTTAGTTGTGGCTCCCTTACTCTGATCTCTATGGCTTCTTTGATGACACAGTCCCAGTATTTGGAAGTCTGTGACAGGACTTTGGTTTGGTCATAATCCATGCTGTGGAGTTCCGACAGGCAATGCCCAGCGATTGCTGACTTACTGGGCTATTGCAGTCTAGTGTGCCGTTGATGTTCTCGGCATCGGTCGTCAATGGTACGAATGGTCTGCCCTATATATACGCTACCGCACTGGCAAGGTATCTGATAAACCCCTGATTTACGTAGACCAAGATTGTCCTTGACACTACCAAGAAGGCTCTTGTTTTTGCTTAGAGGACGGAAGATGGCTTTCACTTGGTGTTTACGTAAAATGCTTCCAATTTTTCCGGATAAGGCCCCACAAAACGGAGCCAAGGCCGCCTCCTCGTGAAGTTCATCGTCAGCTTTCGCAGATGCTGCAGGTGTGGGATGTAGATTATGTCTTTTTGCGTTTATTGCTGTAGTTTTACTAGTAAGTAATATCTGTATTCCGTGTAGTTTAAATGCTGTTTGCGTAAAATAAACGTTCCTACGGCGTGTCTGCGCAGTGGGTAGTTACTGATTTATACGGCGCGCTGCAGGAGGGTCGGTGTAACTGTGAAACAGCGGCTTGTGGCTTCCTGTGATACAGTGGCATAGAGAGTAGAGAATCGCTTACTCGCTCTTCAGTTTGCAGATTCACGAGTGAGGAAAGTGGAAGTGCCTAAATGCATGGGAAATGTGTGAGCGTGCCCATATATTGCCAAGATTGTTTCGACTACGACGCAGAGGTTTCACTGGGAGGCTCTTACAAATCCTACATTGAGACCCGATCTCTTCGCACGTGATTTCCATATTGCTGGAGTTTTGAAGAAACACAATGGTGGTTTTTCACTTTCTTCGGGCGAAGAAGTGCGTGCCTGGGCGCAATCATCTTTCCGCGGACAACTGCAAACATTTTTTTCACGAGAGCGTTGCCGGCTTGAGTCACAGTGAGATAAATGTATTAACAGTTACGATGCTTACTTCTGAAATAATAGGTAGTTTACTCGCGCAATTTTTTTCTATGTGTCTCGTTTTCGTTTGACACTCCTCTATAAATCGGGCAAAATACTGGGTGATTCGTTCACAAGAATTAACACGTTTTAGAACACTTAACATTGTAGTTTACGTACCGCCTGCTGTAGTATAAATATTACACATTTTTGTAGAACAAACTCTTTGATATCTTCCCAAGAGATATGTCCTACAATGTGTAGCCACTTTCATTAGACTGCCAAAGGACAATCATACAACTTGACAATAACTACCTGGCACTGGTTATCTGCAGCACTTCCGATCTGAGAGTTTACACACTCAAAATACACACTCAAAAAAGAACAAAAGTATGAAATGATACAGATGAGTATTTAATATGGGGCACAGTGAGTAATAGCTACAACTTCGGAGACACCGAAGTGCAGTATTAATGCTTCCTTTTCGACATTTCACAAGTGGTAACTGAACGTCCAGTTAGAGATGAAATTTTCACTTACTTAAAGTAGTTATAGACAGACTTGTGAGCCAATAAAACATTTCTTAGTGAATACAGACAATACACCTTCTAGGTAGAGAAGCCGATGAAAAAATGACTATTCAATATTTTATTAAAATCTACGCAAGTTAGCCACACTTGCGTATGCCAATTTGGACCCCGTACATTCTAACATTCTGCGTGGTGTCTGTTTGTTCTATATCGTGTCTCCCTACCACTTTCGCGCAACGACGCTCTGAGCGTGTTTTTTAGGGAATTGACTAGTTTGAACCTGGGACCTGTAGCTGGTAAGGAGACGTCAGACTACACATGACATGTAGAATTCAGAAGAGTTGAGTGAGACTAGCGGTGATATAACTAATTACTTAATGATTTCAGCGTCAGCTCCACTGCACTACCTGTAAAAGAATCTTAATACTAACTAAATTCAGTGGAAGGGGTTCAAGGCTTTCCTATTTTTAGTCAGCTGCTAAAATAACGTCGAAAAAGCGGTTAAGTTTACCATTGGAAATTTTATTCTACTCACAACACATTGTTTATAAATTGCACTGTTGATAAAAGGAAATGTTTTAATACAGGATGGTAAAAACCAACTGCGTTCAACAAAAATGTGAACTAATATTCCCTGAATGGGTTTCCATGTTCTACAATGGATCAAAGGATGACCTATGCCATATCACATATATAATCTAGGTTTAAATTAAGTTTCACAAAAGAGAAAACTATCAAAATAGTCTGCAGTGACCATCAATTATCTTTAATTACTTATCTAACTTGTCGTAAATTACAGTGGCTGACGTGGCTTCTCAATAACTACATAACAGAAAAATCATGGCGTTTCAGATTCTTACTTCAAGTGGCAAATGTGAACACCATGAGCTTTAATTGACGATCAACACTAGTATTACGCAAAAAGTGGGTGTAACAGATGAGACTTCTGCAGTTCTGAGTGAAGCTTTATGCGCTGTTATGCGGCATCGCGTGCGTTCATTGCCTTGTCAGGGTTCGTCAGGGGGCGCGGGCAGCACAGCTCCGCTCACCTCGCCGTCTCGGAAGCAACTCCCTCCTAACTTCTCCTTACTACAATTTACCGAAGTTCGTTTAAAAAACTATCTGGCTGTGTTTTCATCTAACCAAACAGGGTCTCAATGTCAACCTTAAGCTCTGACTAAAAAAATTTTGTCTATCCAATGAGAAACGTTATACTTTTCGTGGTGGGGCACTGTTTTTAAAGTTTGCAACGTAACAACGACGCGAAAAAGTCTCACGCTAAAACTTGCAGCTGGTGTGGTCCTTTAGCGTTATCGTAAGATCTATACTGTTCTTCTGGAGGGCTCTATCTTTTAACATGGGCTGGGGGGTGGTCCTAACGGAACAGAGACGCGAAAAAGTCTCACGCTAAAAACTTGCGGGTGGTGTGGTCGTAGCGGTTAGCTAGCGACGTGGGTGTCCGTTCCTTATCGTAGGGCCTTCTAACTTAACACGGTTCTGCTCTCGGCTTCTGTTCTCGTTTCTCCCCTCATAAGTGCGTCTGTCTCACGGTGGGAAGGTATGACATGCATTTAGGCATTCTTGTGTTAGTCTGTGGTATTCCATTTGCTCACTCGTTACTCGTATTACTTTGGTTAATTTAATGTCACGATTTATTTGGAGCTATGTGACATACTACAGGATTTGCTTATCATGTCAGGGTTTTCATGGAAGGTGTTGGATTTGCCTGACACCTTACAACATATTTTATCAGTTCTGGTATTTTTAAGTGGAAAGCGCAAATTCCCAGTTTAGTATTTCTTTATTAGTAGAATTCATAGAAGATAAGTTCCCAAAGCGTCAATGATGAAGGTTCTGAAAATTATTTTAATGTGTAGCGCCGCCATCCTGCCACATCCACTTTATGGAGAACGACTTCAGTACTATTGCGGTCAACGATTCCATGGATTACTTTGAAGCAAGTTTACATGGGATTCATCTAGAAGACTGAAATATACACTCTTTGGTTTTATAGATCATCTGAGTCTCTTTTTCCGTATCTTGGAGACAATAAGAAAGTTGAAGATGGAAAGCGCATTGGTTGACACAAAAGACTCACGAAGAAGAAGACAGATATTCTCCAAGTGTGTTATGGCAAGCCTATCAGACTGAATCCACCCAGTGTAAGTGATATGATAAGTGCATTATAGATTATATATTTCCACATGGAGTCAACAGATGAACATCCCATTCATCATGTGTGCCCCATTAGCTTGTGTAAATATCTACTGGCTCAGAGGGATAACAAACCCTAAATTCAGAAGCAGAAGCTGCAACTTGTGTCCTGGGTGTTGCCAAGCCCACTTAACAGGTTTATGGTCCATAGCAAAACCAAAATCCAAAGGAGTCTCTAAATTCAATCACGTGGAAACGATTCCGTAATACCATATTTTCATCTGCTTCTCTTGTCAAATATTCAACTAATGATGCAGTTCTTGTATTTATTACTGGGAACGTAGCGAGGATCAAAATATTAGAGATCATGGACTTTAAGAGAGGAAATTTCACTCAAGACTTATTAAAAAAATATATGTTTACTGCGCTCCTCTGCATCTGAAAAGTCAGTTGAAGATCTGGTGAAGGAAGGAACGGAGAAAACAAGAAACAGAAGAGAAGCCTTGAAGGGAAAGAGGAACGTGGGGCCCTCTGAAGAGGTGACATAAGAAACGTTAATCTGAACTTTAAATTGTATTTCCTGAAAATTAGGTTTCTCAAAGTTTATGTACCTTTTTCTCAGAATCTGTGAAGGCTACAATTATGAATTTTTTGTACTCTTATTCCTGTAAAGCCAACAAATGTTCTTGCAAGAGAAATTTTGAAATTGTGGATGTAAGCTGGGATATGAGAGAAAATGCTTGCAGTTTTGCATGGACTTCATATTATACCCACAGAACTATATTAAAAATTATTAAAAATCTTATATCCCATATATACAAAAAACCTCATGAGAGAAGCTTACTATAGGTAGAGATATTAATAAGAGAAGACTCTGTAGTAATTTCTTGAATAGTTTCTGAGGAAAAGGTAGATATATTTTTTTTTTGAAAATAAAATTTTTAAATCCCACATAAATATTAAGTATAATCATGCAAGAAATTTAACTGTTAATTATGTTAATCTCGTGTAAAGGATAGCACAAAATTACCTTGTTCACCTTCAAAATTGAAGATTTGGTGCATGTTTTAAATAGTGTAGGTTTCTTGTGAAAGATTCCGCTTAACAACATTAAAACATTACAAATTACATTAAACCCAAATGCATGAAAATGAGCGTGAATATACGCGTCAAAAAGCCACAACAAAGCTCTTAGGGTATAACCTATCCTAGATGATTAATTACAAGTCCATCATCATCACCACCTTCCTTTCATGAAGTAGGCTATTTTACATTTCGAAATGACAGACGAAATCATTCCAAACTTTGAGTATCTCTTTTCACGTTTGGTTTCTACCTCAGGAAATTTTGGGGAATTCTATCACCTGGAATTGTCGTAAGGTATTGTCTCCAACTTTTGCAACACTTAATTTTTTTTATTCGCGTTAACAATACTTAATTCTACTTTTTCTGCAGTCCCTCGTCCTCCTCAGTAACCTCTTTTCTTCTGCTTGAATATTTTTCTCTTTTCTTTCTTTAAGGTTGTCATGCTTTCACTTCTCTATATTGGGAAATAAATCATCGTCGCTTTACAGAATTTCATGGTTGCCTCTTTATGTACTTTCTGACCGAATATTGTGTTAATCGCAGCATGTATAGCTTAGAATTTGTTTACTTTTTATGTCAGAGACAAAATCTAAACATATATGAATCAAATCAAAACCTGTATCTCAGAGTGTGGTTCTAGAGTTGAATTATCTAAAACAATTCTGGATCTGCCATGCTGTTTTCGTTGAATACCATTATTTTCGTGTTATTATGAGAAGCTTTTAAACTGTATTTTTTTACACATTTCCTTCAGCTGCTATATGGATCTTTGGAGGTATACTTCATTCTTCTGAGTAAAAACGATATCGTCTGCAAACAGACATTCAGGTAATCATTGTCTATCTTAATCGTTTTGCTTACTTTACGTTTACGGAGAATGAAGTCAATGTAAATATTAAAAATAGATACCGATAGCCAACATCCGTGTCTTCCTCCTTGATTAGCAACTATTTCCTCTAGTTAATATATGCCTGGGTTTAATACAATGTGTGTCTTCTTATAAAGACTTCATCTAACCCTATTAGGTGATAGGGACAGCCACAATCAAACATAATCTTCCATAGCTATCACTGCTCACATAGACGAAAGCCATTTGAACGTAGATTAATGTCATATGGGTTTTTAGATTACATTCACTGCGTTTTTCTGTAATGTTCTTAATTACAATTACACTGTCTGTGCACGAACAACCTGATCTAAATCCATTTGTTTCCTCGGGAATAATAGCTTCTGTCATATTCTTCACGCTGTTTTTGTCTACCTTTGAGTATAGTTTGCGGGCAGTGCTTAGAATACTAATGACACGTTAGGTTTTACAGGCAACTCGTCTCCATTTCTTGAAGAGATAGATTACTTCTGCTTTATACCAAGGGTCTGAGATCTTGTAATACTTCCAACATCCATTTATTAATTGTAAAAGACTTTTACCTGGTAAGAAGCTCCGGATGTAATTGGTTTGACATTTGTCCCATCCATTCCAGTAGCTTTTTTGTGCTTCATACCTTTCAAAGCTTCATGTAGTTCCTCTTCTGGATCTACTGTTTTATTGTACATATTTCTTCCAGTATAATCTTTGCCCTTGTGTGTACATCGTAAGTCCATATTGTGACGTATCCATTGCCTAGTTAGTATAATGTTCAGTGAATTACTGTTTATTTGTTTCTTGTTCAAGGCGCATTACCGTCTACCGTGTACGTCTAGAGGAACTTAAGGAGTATGCGTGCCCTCCGATGGCTGTTGGAATTCGCAACAAATTCTTCCTTTGTCTCCCTTGCAAGATGGGAGCCAAACTTCTTTCTTCTTGACTGACTTTCTTTGCGCAGTTCAAGCTGTGGCTGTGCGGCAGTTTGGGCCCTGCATGTGTACCGCGTATGTCGTTTACTAAGACGCTACTGAACGTGTGCGCCCGCATCTCGTGGTCGTGCGGTAGCGTTCTCGCTTCCCACGCCCGGGTTCCCGGGTTCGATTCCCGGCGGGGTCAGGGATTTTCTCTGCCTCGTGATGGCTGGGTGTTGTGTGATGTCCTTAGGTTAGTTAGGTTTAAGCAGTTCTAAGTTCTAGGGGACTGATGACCATAGATGTTAAGTCCCATAGTGCTCAGAGCCATATGAACCATCTGAACGTGTGCCATGACCCTTGGTGAGATTTTTGCAGTTTTTGTTTATCAGCATTCCTTTTTATTTTGTATGTTTCACAACTCTCTGACGCTTTTGTCTGTTTTTGTTAAACAAACCTTTTAATTTCTGTGTTTCAGATTCTGAATATTCTTTTTCCATTCGTTTTCTTTCTTTCTCCAAGTGCTTCTGAGATTTCTTGGACGATACGGGTGCCGGCCGCGGTGGCCGAGTGGTTGTAGGCGCTCCAATCCGGAACTGCGCGACTGCTGCGGTCGCAGGTTCGAATCCTGCCTTGGGCATATATGCGTGTGATGGCCTTAGGTTCGTTAGGTTTAAGTAGTTCTAAGTTCGAGGGAACCGATGACCTCAGATGTTAAGTACCATAGAATTCAGAGCCATCTGAACCATTTTGAGCGATACGGGTCTTAACGTAAGTCCATCCCATGTCGCTGTCCTTATTGACTGGAGGTGAAGCAAGCTTTTCTTGGAGTTTTCTGATACCGCATTCCGGCATCAGATGTACTTTGAATAACTCATGCTGTGGCTTATTTCGGAGTTCTTTTGTTTCCTTCCAATTTGATAGTAGTCTCATCTTAACTCCCAGAAGGAAACAGCTACTACCTTTCTCACCCTCACTATAAACACCAATATTTTTCATAAGTTTCTTCAATTATCATTAATAGGTATATAGACAGTCATAGACCTCGAGCCCCATGCTCTCTGTGTAAACCTGCGAATGTCTATCTTTTTGGAAAATGTGTTAACAGTTATCAAAAGTAGAAAATTGGCATAATTCCTGTCCATTATTATTAAAAATCCTTTAACTAAATAATCATATTAGTCCTGATATACGCAGTTTTCCCAACACACTAAAATCACCAACGATGACGCGACCTATTTTGTTAATTTTGTCCGCAGCTCGTGGTCGTGCGGTAGCGTTCTCGCTTCCCGCGCCCGGGTTCGATTCCCGGCGGGGTCAGGGATTTTCTCTGCCTCGTGATGACTGGGTGTTGTGTGATGTCCTTAGGTTAGTTAGGTTTAAGTAGTTCTAAGTTCTAGGGGACTGATGACCATAGCTATTAAGTCCCATAGTGCTCACAGCCATTTTTTGTTAATATTGTTCACTTCTTTTTGAAGGCCATAAAAATGTTAGTAACAGCCCTACCTACTCTGAAACGAATACGCCTGTAACTGTTAGATAACCTCTTGGAATTTTAAATCTGACTGTCAATATTCTTTCTGTTATGAAGTTGTGCTCACGAATCTTTCCTCTTTACTTATCATCGATTAAAGTTGCTACGCCGGCACTAGCTAGTTATCTTTGTGTGACGCTGCGATAAGCCATAAGGTAGTGTGTGAAATATTTTATTCCTTTTAGTTTTGTCTTAGTTTGTGTTATTATCGTAATGTCTACTTCCCTTTCTTCGAATACTTAACTCGCTACATTTTTTGCTCAATCCTCGTGCATTTCACGTTGCCAGTTACAAGTTATGAATGCCCAAATTTTACCTACTTAGTTCCATTCACATGTATAGTGCATACTGTTGTTGCAGTACCTAGCTTGCTGATGCATCCTTAATTTGAATAGTCTTCAGTTATAATTAATTATAATCCCAAATTGCAGTTAGAGATTATACACACAATTCTGCATACTACCGATTTTCTTCCACGTTCAATGTTGAACATGAAACGACAGAACAGTGCTTTCCCCTAGAATCGGCCTCCGAAGACTCATGATCAACAGACGGTCAGCTCGGTACTTATTCTGCTCGGTGAACCAACGTGGTTCCTTTATAATTCATAGCCACTTGTTCTCCCTGTCCCAATTGACATTGACAGTTATCTTACAACTCGTTACGCCCACTCTGTAGCGCTCGACATCATCTCGCATCACGTCTCAGGTTCCACATTCCGCCTTGTGCGGAGTCAATAACAAATGAGAGAAGTCAACTAGGAGTGAGTTGATTTGAGTCAACAATAGCTTACCAGTAATGTAGGGCAGTTCAGTTTAACCATATAACGTACTGTCAGCTCGCGTTCGCTCTACTTCGGCGTATGAATATATCAACCTCTGGTAGAAGTACATTCTGTTGCCAAGGGCTCGAGTGCCACAAAACCACAGCATAAATTGTATTCCCAGGTAAAACGCAAGCCACGATCGCCAGCTGCTACTGTAACCCTCTTACCCCCTCCTGTGCACACCCGCTTACCCCATATACAACACACATTTCTCTCTCTCGCTTGAAGCTTTATCATGAATTTGGTCACAGGAAGCAAGGGAACAATGTTTCATATAACTGTTTTTGTACCTAATTTAAATATGAGCTGCTCTCTCGGTGTTGAATGCTCTTTGCGAATGAGTTTCTGGTGTTTGTTTCGCTTTGCACAACTCTATAAACAAAGCAGTCATTAGCTCGGACCCAGAACGTGTCTTACCACATTTTCTTGTTAACAGCTAAAACTACGTAAAAACTAAACTTCAAAGGCCAGAAGTTGAGCAGGCTGTTGCACCGTGGTCGACTGAATGCTTTGGAAACTCAACGTTTCGTCGCCATTTGCGTGGAACGTCATCAGAATGATGAGGAGGTGTCGTTGTTGATTGAAGAAGCTCTCGCTCGACGGAAGCTTCGTACCTAAACACTGGAAAGGTGCGCAGATCACACTAATACTCAATAACGGAAATGTTACTATCTCCTGAATTACAGACTCACACAACTAACGTAGGTTCTTAGTACGTGTTTGGGACATGCATTGTGTTCGAACATTATGAAGTGCTTCAAAGAAAACACAGTTAGCGCGCGTTCAGAAAATATCGTCCCCGTGCAACACAGCTAGCTCTTATTCACTCGAAGTAACTAGTGCTATCGACAGGAGAGCTTAAATTGATTCCCGGTAGTGAAGCCCTCCGTCTAATTAAACTGCATGCCTATGGAGTATTATCTCAGTCGTGCTACTAGATTCATATTTTTGTGCCAGAAGGTCATGGTGGACGTGTGGTGAGATCTGGCCTTTAACGGACTAAAAGCAGTAGAAGAACGACGCAAGTATCTTTCCTAACAACATGACATCGCCTCCTGAGCTCGTGACCACATCGGTTGGACCCTAGTCGACTGGAAAATCCTGGCCTGGTCAGATGAGTCGCGATTTTAGTTGGTAAGTGAAATTACAATGAAATCCAGGCCCTTAACTGCTTACAGGTGTTGATAAATGTCAACGGGGGCAGTTGCAAATGTGGGCCCCGACCGGGACTCGAACCCGGAATCTCCTGATGGAGTACATCGAAAAAGTTCAAAGAAAGGCAGCACGTTTTGTACTATCGCGAAATATTGGAGAGAGTGTCATAGAAATGAGACAGGATTTGGGCTGGAAATCATTAAAAGAAAGGCGTTTTTCGTTGCGATGGAATCTTCTCACGAAATTCCAACCACCAACTTTCTCCTCCGAATGTGAAAGTATTTTGTTGACACCGACCTACATAGGGCGGAACGATCACCACAATAAAATAAGGAAAATCAGAACTCGTACGGAAAGATATAGGTGTTCATTCTTTCCGCGTGCTAAACGAGACTGGAATAATAGAGAATTGTGGAGGTGGTTCGATGAACCCTCTGCCAGGCACTTAAATGTGATTTGCAGAGTATCCGAGTGGATGTAGAATTAGATCGCAGAGACTCTAGCAGTCTGAGCCACCGAAGACACAGAGGATAGTGCGACTGTAGGGACTTATCTCTGGCATCCTCCTCGTGAGACCCATATTCTCGGCTTACTGTCCACACACTAAATTTTGAGTGCCTCATCCCACTATAGTCATTACTCGCGGCAGTCTATCTACCGATTCCCGTAAGAGTTCGGGCAATTCGAGTGCATCCGCAGTGAAGAAGATCATGGGCCGGTAAGCCTTATCTATATGAAGATTGTGTCTGCTCTTTCGGACGTGTCCGAAAGAACAGATACCATCTTCATACAGTTTGAAGAATGGGAGAAGAGCTGCAAGATCGCCAGTGATATCTGTACAGATACCAGCTTCATATAGAAAATAGCATAGTTAGGCAAACACTGTAACGCATTATTACATTTTTACTGATCGTTTTCTTTGGATACTTTCATACTACCTTATTTATTATAAGTTATGGCACCGCGCGACCGTGTAGTAACCACCCATAAATTGTATATAAGAATGACATTTAGCATAGTGAAACTGTTACGAGCTGAAACGAAATGAAAGGTTGGGGCGCAACGGTATGTTGAAAAATGCTCAGCGCTTACAAATCCAGGCTGTATCATTCCTCTTCACCAGAAAATAACGCAGTTGCCGCCGACAGACAGCTAAAAGTACTCGGTCTTGCGCTCCCATTCTCCGTTCCATTCCGAAGAGCCAGTTCAAGATACGACCTGTGTTACGTTGACTGTCATTTATCAGATGACCACAACCCTCGAGATAGCAGCCAGTCCGGCCTGTTGGACTTAGCAATTGTGACCTGGTGCTCTCCATTGTCGATTTGAACACTTGGAGCTTTCGACCTCCTGCCTATTGAAGACTCAGCAGATAGTGCTTAGTGCGCTGCCGAACCATTTCTCTCCCGGGAAGGCACGCTAACTTCAGCGAGGAGACACCAGTGTCCACGGCTACCGCCAACGCACTTAGAGCTACTGCAAGTCTGCTAGGAATCTGTCTTCGATGTTCCCTAGTAATCCGTGTTGCCATGCTGTCGCAGGTCACCACCGAAAGGGAAACACTTGCGGCCAGTTGGGCCGACTACTTTGAACAAGACACATTCTGCTGTACTATTGGCCCTGACCGCGACACATGCTCTCGGGGTTGCAAGGGCGGACGCACTAACCCATGTGCCACTTCTGCTGCCATAGCAGCTGCCATGGAGAAGATTATTAAATAATTGTAAAACTAAATGTGTAAACTGCTAATGCTGTCTTGTGAACATCCCTGGACACCAGGTAAGTTCTCATCACCATACTCCACGCATCATCCTGTATTTATACAGGTCATACTCCACCGACTATTGTGTCCAGTGCTGTCGTTGGCGGCACTATGGACAGTGCACCTCTCTCTACAATTGCGTGAAGGGATGCGACAAAAATTTTCAACTTTCTGGTTGTCCATGATGCTCCAGATTACATCGCCATCTTGCTGTGGATACTTGTCTTGCTACAGGTAAGCTCACTTACTAACTCAAGGAACATGAGGTAGATGTATGATCCTGCACAGCTGTGCAAGAAGTGTGTCTATGCTCTTGGGTGCTAATCGCACTGGGCCACTGAGATCCTACACGGCGTTGGGCTTGGAAATCTTGAAGATACTGATATATATATAGAGTCACGGCATTCAGACCAATGAGAGCAGTAACATCATGGGCTGATAAACCTAAGTCTCGATAGGGAACGGTCTTGCAACTGTCGAATTCCGACACAAGCTGGTAGATGTTACCCTTTGTTATTGGAAGTATAACGATGTTCTCACAAACAAACTACATTCGAAAACATTTCCTTAATGAGAAAGCCGATGTGTAATCTCTCTTTATCTAGCTGAGTACCCTGTATTGCCTTGGTATGTATCTATTTCATTTTTCTATTAGTCCATCTCCTATTCCTCCCTCTCTTTGTCCATCTCACGCTTCATCCTCTGTCTGTCCATTTCCCCCACCCCTGTCTGGCTGTCCACTTCCACGACTCCCACCACCCCTCTCTTTGTTCATCTCGTACTGTCCCTCTCTCTTTTCATCTCTTCCTATCCCTCTCTCGCTGCCCATCTGCTCATCCCCCTCCCTGTGTCCAGTTCCTTTTCTCTCTCTCCCTATTCATCTCCTCTTTTCCCCCTCAGTACATCTTCTCTCTCTGTCTATCCCCTCCTCTCCCCTCTCTCTTTCCTTCTCCTCCTACGCCAATCCTGTGTTAACCTCCTCCACCTACCTTCTCTCTTCACGTTATCGCCCTTACCCTAATGGGAGGGTAGTGGTTCTCACCACCACGGTATTTCTTTCCTGATACTAATTAATATCTGTAGCAAATTTCGCTGAAATCTTTCCAGGGCTTGAGGATGTGCTTTTTATTCCTGGCTTTGCCCGCCTACGCACTTGTCACATACTTTTCACGCATATTTAACGTATGTCATACGTTTTTGCATACGTATTCCATATGTATCTCCAATGAATTTTCACACAGCTTAGTATTTATGACGTTAAGGATATATCTTTTTAGGTTCATTCAGCGGAATATGTGGATACTGTCTGCGAAATGTGTCGTTAATACAGGTAGTAGCACCGAATCAATAAATTTAAACGTCATGCACGATGCGAAAGATTTTCACGCATTCACGTGTTTATGACATAATATCTCTTAAAGCAATTATCACACTATGACATAGTTTTGCTGTTACAGTCGGTGTTATATGTGTGTACTGTCTGTAAAATGCGTCGTGAATACAGTTAGTAATAAAGAAGCATAAATAAAAACATGCTTCATACAGCATGTAAGCGATAAAATTTTTTCCTTTCATACATTTTATGAGGGTTTTCAGCGAGAAAAAGTTTCACACAGGCTTGAATTGAAATATAAAGTCTGTTGAACGTCACTAAGTGATCTCATTCTCAAATACTGGGTAACTAATGTAGGGATATTAGCACGTAGTGGGCTACTATGTTTTTTCATCCCCACCCACGTCTCTCTGATAAGAAGATGGTTCTTACTCCCACTGCAATTCTTTCCAGATGTGGAACGTCGATACGTAGGCCGACGTATATACGTACATATATTTTTTATAAAATGTTTGGGTATAAATGGTGCTCCTCCTATCTCCTTCGTGCGGTTATGTTGGAATCATAATCGTTTGCGGGCTTAAGTAAGCATTTCAAGCAAGTCTGACGTTTGTTGCATGCCATCTTAAAGGCGTTGTAATTTTAATGGACAGCAGAGTAATTAAGCCAAATTCATGGGTTTCCACGTGTGTTTATGCAAAAAGGTGAAATAATGAGACATGAATACCCCTTACGTGTGTATCCGTGGCATTTTGATAGCCTGGAAGTCTTCTTGTGGATGAAGCTACGGCTGTTGGTGGGAGACGGCAAATCCCATCGCTTTCTCGAAGCCGACTACTGTCGAGTAATGCCTATGTCCGAATCAGAAAGTCTTCGAAGGCTTCGAAGTAAACACTCAAAAGACGCATCCACGGAATCCAGATATTGATGGCTGCAGTATGCAAGGATCGGTATATCTGACTGTCTCTACGTGAAGTGCCTATGGGCATAAAGATGGCATTATTGAGATGCCGAAATTGGTTGTCTAAATAAAGTAACTAGTCGAAACATAAGGCTAGTTGGAGATTTTCCTTGGTAAATAAAGAGGATATGGTCAGTGTTAAATAATTACACACAGTCTAAAAGCTGCTTTGCTGCCTATATCTTTCCTATTAACATTTCAGCAGACCTTTGAACGTACATGCACAAAGAAGAGAGTTAACGGTCCCTCTACTTTACTAAGCAGATCATTTCTACTGGCTGCCCGGGAGTAACCGTTTTGCCTCTCCTTTCTGAAACATTCAGATATCTGTCAGACTGGAGATGTTTTACATTAAAGAAAATATCTCAAAAGATATTCCAGTGTGGCTCTGGGAACTCAGTAATTAGCCATCGTCTGTTGCCAGAGGAACAAGACGTCAAAGAGAGCAGCAGTCTCGTCCAGTTCTCGTGTTCTGTGGCCTCCGGACAGAGCTGTACTCAAACGGAATAAACGATCCGCTCTGATGTCTGTTCACCCTTTTTTCTGTCTCTACTCTGGGGCCGTATATAAACCACGTAACCGCCGCTGTGCGCCACAACTGTTTAAATACACGCGTGTTTTCAGCCTTTCACTGATGGAGTTGTGGTAAGATACGGTTCCCTTACATTTTCGAGTGTGTTCTAGCACCAGAGGACGTGCGATACATACGCAGAAAGTAAGAGCGGACTTATAATTAGCCGCTATTCCTTTCACATGAAAGGGATGTAGCAACTATGCCCTCTCCGGGATCCAGAGGAAGCCTGTACAGTAAAGTCTACTTGGTACGCCTAATCCGCAGAATAAAGCTTACAACGCAATTACGCCAAGGTGTACAGGGTGAGCACGAAGTCTTGCCCTGATTATAAAAATTTATTACAGAATAACCGTTTGACATAATAATTTACATTTGATGCCATTACATACTTTAGTGTTACTAGTCATTTTAAGACTGCTTACGCCAGCAAACCTCAACGTGTGCTCCAGTGGTAGCTCGGAGAATGTCGAAGCGGTATTCCAGTACCCACCAGGTATTTCGTAACACGTGTTTTGTCACAGTATCCACAGCAGCTTGTATCCTAGCCTTCAGTTCGTCGACGTCAGCAACTGGTGTGACGAAGACTCCGTCCTTGTTATAGCCCCAGAAAAAAAAGTCAAGGGGCGTAATGTCTGGAGATCAGAGTCTCAAGGGTGTTGGACTGTTCTTTCCAATTCACCTATCCGGAAATGTTTCATCCTGGAAAACTATCCCGGGTTGCTTTTCTTCTAACTGTGGGGCAATGAACTGTTGCAAAACGTCTGAGTAAATGTTAGCGGTAATGGATTGTTCCGCAAAGAAACACGGTCCAAAAACCTTGTTATGCATGAGGCCGCAACAAACATTAACTTTTTCGCTGTCTCGCTGTAACATTAGCATGTGGAGACTTTGAACCCCATATACGAACACTATGCCTATTTACCATTCCACTGACATTGTAACCTCCCCACGGAAATATTAAATTAAAATATGAACCATGAACCATGTGTAAACTCCCCACGGAAATATTAATTAAATGAATTTTTAAATTATTGTAACCTCTGAACAAACTTAGGTTCCCATTTATAATCTCTGTGCAGAAATGCATTCACATTTGATGTACCCAAAAAAATTCTTTTCTCATTTAATGTTAAGTTCGAAACAGAAAAATTCCTAAACACCAAAATAATAAAAATTCATTAACCTGGTAAATTTTATGGCGACAGCAGCGCTGCGCCACGGCCCCGTATTCTGAATAAAAAAGCAAAAATTCTTACCTGAATAAAAACTGCGAATATATCTGCTCTTACATAAAAAATTTTCGGCACAGCTTCGTGCAATGCTGGCCTATGCTTTGTGATTCATGAAAGGAAAGATAATCCATTGAATAAAATCTTTAAATTCAAATGAATGCTTTTTTTTTAAAAAAATTACTTTATATTATAAAAATTATTATTGGGGCAGTTTTTTTAAAGAAATTGGATGACAGTTAACATACATTACTAGATATGCGCAAGGCTGCTTCTTTACCTTCTACAATAATACTCATCCTCCAGAGTCCCGACCAGAGCAGACTGCAGACATGCGCAGACACGCGCCGACAACTGCCGACTACTGCCGACTCACGCAGACTACTGCGGACTACTGCCGACTACTGCCGACTAGCGACAAGCAACAACTAACTACATACTGCTCTCTGGTCAGAGACTCTCTTAAGTCTTGCCTGTTGCAGGCAGCGCATGCATCGCATACCTCTTACATAACCCTCCACTGGGGGGCAAAAATTTGGCAACAATGGTGAGTCAATTGGACTTGCCATGAGCAACAAATTTTTCCTAATTAACTAAGTTTACAATCACAGAATATATACATATATATAATTGCAGAACATGAAATAAAATATAGTGCACATGCAATGAGTACAGAACATATCAAGTAATGACAATATATACACGCAATGAGTAGAAAACATATTAAAATGGCAAAAGTGCACACGCACTGTACTACAGAACATATCAGGAAATCACAAAATGTATACGCAATGAGTACAAATCATATTAACAAATGACAAAACTGCAAACGCACTGTAGCATAGAACATATCAGCAAATCACAAAATGTATACGCAATGAATACAAATCATATTAACAAATGACAAAAAGTGCACACGCACTGTAGTTTTTTTTTACTATTTTACAAGAACTAGGATAGGAAAGGGAAGGATTGCATCATGGTTGTAGCACATTAGGTTGCATAACCATAATAACATCTCCATCGCTCAAGGTGGTGGACAGCATGTCGTGTCAACTCCACGTTCTTGTAAGGTACATCAACGTAGAATTAGTGCAAAAACCAAATATAGTGCTCCATGAGCATGAGGATAGACAGACAAACGGATATTACAGTAATTTCTGGTAATTAGATCACAAGGTGAAGGACATTAAGTTTTATGCCAGTCATCATTGATAATTACTAGTCTATCAACTGATTTGATTAATTGGAGGCTCTCATCGCCCAGTTACTGAACATTTCTGTACCATGTATGAAGTATTACAGAATAATGTTCATAAGTCATCTATTTGCAGTGAACATTAGCACTCATTGACAAGTTACAAACCATCAGAAGTCATCATTCAAAACAGTAGTTAATGAGTGTAGCATCAAGCTACTGGTATTCATATATATAGCATAAAAGTGATATAATACAAATTTAAAATATAAGAAACAGTGGCATTCATTGGCCAATAAGTATTAAATATTACAAAACATTTTTCATCATTCGAGTGACATATGACATATTTAAAAATAATTATTGGCACCCATTGGCCCGTTACTAAACATCAGAAGTCATCATTCAAAACAGGAGTTAATGAGTGTTGCATCAAGTTACTGGTATTCATATATATAGCATAAAAGTGACATAATCATCATAATCATCATCTTGGACAGTTTCCAGCCACTGGCTGGGTCTCTCGGGAACACAAGCCTCTCCATCGTGTTGTGTTTTTCCACCATTCCCCCTCTTCCACCTTCGTCCAGTTCTCTCCTCTTCTCGTCACACATTCCTTCACTCCCTTCACCCATCTATCTCTTGGTCTTCCCCTGGGTCTCTTCCCCTCGGGTTGCAGATCAAACATCCTCTTTGGAATTCTTCCCTCATCCATTCTCTTCATGTGTCCATACCACTGCAGTCTTGATTTTTCTATCCTGTCCTGTACTGGTTCCTCCTTTAGTCTTTCCCTCACATACACATTTCGCAATCTGTCTCGTCTTGTTACACTCAACCTGCTCCTCTGGAACTTCATTTCACTAGCTTGTATTCTACTTTTGTAGCTTTTGTGCATTACCGATGTCTCACTTCCGTATGCCAATAAGGGGACAAAGTAGGTTCGGTATATAATTCCCTTGGATTTCTGTGGCACCTCCTTGCTCCAAATAAGCCCCCTAATGTATTTGAAGAACTGCCCTGCCTTTCTGCACCTTTCATTTATTTCCATTGCGTTTCCCCCCTTACTTTCAATCATGCTTCCCAGGTACTTGAAGTTCTCTACCACTTGTAGTTTTTCCCCTCCACAAGTTATATCCACATTTTGTCTATTCTTCTTCCTTGTTGTGACAATTATTTCACTTTTCTTTGCAGAGAAATGCATTCCATATTGTGCTGCCGTCGCCTCCCATTCATCCAACTGCTCTTGCACCTCCTTCTCGCAATTTCCCCATAACATCAGGTCATCGGCAAAAAGCACTGCTTTCATTCTATGATCTCCAATTGCATCTGATACTTGCTGTAGGATTTCATCCATAACAATAATAAACAATAAAGGCGAAAGTGCACTTCCCTGCCGCAGCCCATTTTCCAGCTTGAACCAGGCAGTACGTTCCCTCCCCACTTTCACACAACTCTCACTTCCCTCATACATTTTTCTGACTTTTCGTGTTATCTCTTCATCTATCCCTTTTGCGTTCAGCACATCCCAGAGCTTGTCCCTATAGATACTGTCATACGCCTTCTCAATATCTAAAAAGGCCATGATTAAGTCCTTCCCGTACTCATAGTGCCTTTCCTGCAGTTGCCTTACCGCAAATATGAGGTCCATTGTTGATCTTCCCGGTCTGAAACCATACTGCTCCTCTTGGCACAGTGGCATAGCAGGGTGATTCCTCTGTAGTTCTCACATCTCCTTTTATCCCCTTTCTTGAAGATCGGGACTATAATTCCTTTCTTCCAATCCTCAGGAATTCTGTTCTCCTTCCACACCACGCTCAGCACTCTGTATAGCCACTGGGTTCCTACTTCTCCTGCTGCTCGTATCAAATCCACTGTTACTTCGTCCCAACCTGGTGCCTTGCCCCATTTCATCCTCTTTATGGCTTCTTCCACTTCATTCCAAGTTAGATCATCAATTTCCCCACTATTATAATCGTCTGCTGCCTTAGGCTCTCCATCGCTGCTAGTTACCCGCTTGGCGGCATTCAACAGATCTTCTTGCGGGGACTTCGTGTGCCCCAGGACCGCTACGGTAGCTGGGAAGGCCCTATGGGAACCCTGAAACGTGACGGCTAACGGGGCTCTGGTGAAGCTGCGATAGGCCTAGCAAGCCAGTAGTGGATAAATCAACTGCATTCAAAAAGGGAACATGCCTCGGATCACGGAACGGAATTAAAGGAAACCGACCAAGCAATGGAAAAGGATTACTAGATGGTTTGCGACTGGGCACCTTAAATGTAAGGACTCTAACTGGGAAGTTAGAAGAAATTGTAGAAATGATGGAAAGGAGGAAATTGGACATCTTGGGACTTGCTGAGACTAGGTGGAGAGGAGTTGGTGAAGAACCACTACGTAAAGGATGTAAACTGTACTGGATAGGGAATGAGAGGGGAAGAAATGGAGTGGCAATAGTGGTCAGAGAGGGTCTGCAGGAGGAGGTGGAAGGTATCAATGATCGAATGATAAAAGCCAGAGTACGAGTGAAAGGAAAAAGCATTGAAATCATCCAAGCATATGCCCCACAGGTGGGGTGTACAAAAAAGGAGAAGGAGGAATTGGAAGATGACATGCAAAAGCAGCTAAATGGAGGTAATCAGATTATAATAGGGGACCTCAATGCACATGTTGGCACAGACAGGAAAGGATTCGAGAAGATAATGGGACCAGAGGGCTGGGGGAACCGAAATAGAGAAGGAAAGTTGTTGCTGGAATTCTGCAAGAGGAATGGGCTGGCGATCGCAAATTCCTGGTACAAGAAGAGAAGTAGCCACAAAATAACTTGGTACAGTGGAGACTGGTCCCAAACTTCAGTAATAGACTATGTACTAGTGGATAGGCAGATGATGAGCAGCCTCACAGATGTTAAGGTCATTCCATCTGAGGTCTTAGACAGTGACCATCGGCTGTTGGTAGCCACCCTGAGAGAGAAAAAAGATAGGAGGGCAACAGACATACAGGAGAAAAGGTTGAAGACATGGATGCTGAAAGAGGATGAACGGAGGACCCAGTACCAGACACTGATCAGGAAGAAGCTGCCAAAGGAAGATCAGAGAACAGTGGAAGAAGAATGGGGAGATTTTAAGAGGGCTCTAGTTGAGGCAGCTGAGACTGTGTGTGGAAGAACTAGCACAAAGAGGAGAAGTAAGGAAACCCCATGGTGGAACAACATATGTAAAGAGGCAGTACTTCGAAAGAACAAAGCCTTCAGAGGATGGTTCCAGACCCGAACAGAGGAAGCTAGAATAAAATATAAGGAAAGCAAGAAAGCGGCACAGACCATAGTAAGGGCGGAGAAGAAGAAGTGGATGGAAAAATGGACAAGAATGTTAGAAGAGGACAGTGAAAGGAACAAAAAAGTACTTTACACCATGGTAAGAAATAAGAGGAACGACAGAAGCGAGTGCCTGAGGACCATGGATAATAATGGAAGAGTTGTGGAGGAAATGCATGAGCTCAAAAAGATTTGGAAGGAGTACTTTGAAGATAAAAGTGACATAATATAAATTTAAAATATAAGAAACAGTGGAATTCATTGGTCAGCAAGTATTGAATATTACAAAACTTTTTTCATCATTCAAGTGACATATGACATATTTAAAAATAATTATTGGCACTCATTGATTAGTTACAGATCATCAGAAGTCATCAGTCAAAACAGGAGTTAATGAGTGTAGAGCATGCATGCATTATTACAAAATATCATTCACTATTATTCAGAACTCATCATTCAAGTGACATAAGCCATAATTAAAATGTAACACTCTGTAACTATTACTCAAAGTCTGCGATTAGAAAACATCATTCAGTATTACTCATAACTCTTTTAAATTGGTTGTTTTATTTGGGACTGGTAATACATTTTTTTTGTGTGCTAGCAATGCATTGCGTTGGGATCGATAATTAATTGCTGGGGCATAATAATATTTGCATTTGACTTATTGCTGCAAATGAAGATGTGTAACGTCATTCGTCATGAGTCAGCTGTAGCAAGGTTATGAAACAAATAGAGTATATGTGATCACATTCATGAATGACACAGGTTTAATGACCAACTGCTTATAGCACATTAATTTCATGAATAATTTCTCCTGCAAAAAATACAAAATGGATTATTAAACTGAAAGAAGAAACGCATATTATGCTGAAAAGTAGTGAACTTCGAATTAACAGGTAATGAAATGTGTATTAAATATATATGTTCTCTAGCTGTCCTTTCCAAAACCTTCAGTCATCATACCATGCGACATAAGACATACTGTCAAAACGAACTGCAACAAATACCTAAATAACTACATAGCATTTCTTAACTAACAGTAAATATATAAACTTCATCATTATTTTCATCTGCAAAGAAAAACTTCATTATCATTACTATCATCACCTGCAAAGAAAAACTTCATTATCCATATCACCATAATTCCATTGTTATCATCACCTGTATAGAAAAACTTCCATATTAGCATATTCTTCATCACTATTCATCATCATTCATTATCATCTACAAAAAAGTCACTTCATTATACAACTGTTCATAGTATAGAGTTCCTTATTTCTAGCATATTTCATCACAAAAACTAAGATGTGTAGGTCTGTCTGACAGTCTGCATCAATCACCTCGTATTCTGAAAGAAAAAATTTCTTAAGACTGCTATCATACGATGTGTATAGTATATTCTTGTTAATGTTTGTTAATTCTGATCCATTTACTCTTCGTGACGAGGTATTGCACCTTCTTTCGTTCATTCCGAAGGTGAAATTCCCATTTCTGTTTAATTTATTTCTTTTACACGTTATTTCTTTCTGAAAATGATGAACAATGATTAATGTCTTGCATTTAAATCATATACCCATTAAATAAAAGCTGGTTTCTAGTGATATAATTGAGCATACAGCATAGCATGACAGAAAACGTAATATGTCAAAAACATAGACAGTGTGTAGGTGCAAAAATGTACACAGAGTATCACAATGTAGCAGCGAAAAAAAATGTAAAATAGTCACAATGTTGAGATATCATAAGGCAAAATGTCAAAGTCAACTGGTGTTTGTTATATCTTAAATATTTCATAGTGCATACAAACAAAACAGGAAAACAATCATACATACATGAAAAATTTAAAATGTGCACAGTCTGATGTGTAACAACAAGAAAAGCGACCTGCTAACCTTACCTTGCCGGGCACTTGCCAAGAAAAAGTACGATAATCATCAGTAAGTAATCACATAAATATAATTGCATAAGTGGTCATAAAATGTGTAAGTCCATCTGGAAAATGTGCACGGTCTGATGTGTAACGACAAGAAAAGAGACCTGCTAACCTTACCTTGCCGGGCACTTGCCAAGAAAAAATACGATAATCATAAGTAAGTGTTCATGTAAATACAATTGCATAACTGGTCATATAAAATCAGGAAATGGCATTACAGTGTGATAAATCATAAAGTATGTTCATTCAATAACGGGTTTGATGTTGGAGACATGGTGATTCCCTTTGGTTTTTCTGGTTCTCGGAGTTTCGACGTGTACTACATTGGGGTGAGGAATGCTGCGAATTCGATGTGGACCTGCGTATAAAAGCTCAAATTTACTACAGCTACTTTTTCCTCTACTAGATAAATAATGTGTGTGTACTAATAATATCTTCTGTCCAATGTGAAAGTCACGGCGTGTACAAACCTGTTTTTGCTGTCTTCTCCGGCTCTCTGCGGCACGTTTGATGTTGTACAGCGCAATGTCAATTATTTCATGGTGTCGTAGTCGACGAGATGTAGGAAAGGTTACTAATTCTTTAATTTTGTTAGGTGGTTCAACATTTTTCAGTATAGCAGTCGGAGGTAGCATAGTAGATTCATTTGGTATGGAACTAATTACATCCTGGAATGGGAGTATATGTGTGTCCCAATCAATATGTTTTTTATGGCAGTATATTCTACACAGTTTACCAACTTCTTTCATTAACCGTTCACAAGGGTTCGAAGAAGCATGGTACCTGGATATATAGATCGGAGAAATGTTTCTAGCTCGTAACATACGTCTTCTTATAGCAGATCGAAACTGTGATCCATTGCCGGAAATTACTTTCAATACATGCCCTACATGAAATAGAAAATGTTTTACAAATGCTTTCGAAACAGTTTTAGCAGTAGCTTTGCGTAACGGAATGAAGGTAACAAATTTGGAAAGTGAGTACAACAGCGACAAAGATGTAGCAAAAACCTCTATTAGTTCTGGAAATCGTACCAAACGTGTCTGCAGCGGCCATGTGTCTCAATTTAACAGGTACAATTGGATGTAATGAAGGAATATGTGAAGTCGTATCTGACTTAGCTTTCTGGCAGATTTTACATGACGCTAAAACTCGTCGAATACGTTTCTCCATGTTGGTAAAATAACAGTTCTGTCTCATTATAAAAAAACATTTTCTGGCTCCGTAACGTGCGTAACTTAAATGAGTATACCAGATTAATTTGTTAACAAGCTCGTCAGGAATGCACAATAACCAATTGTTAGTCAGGGTGAGAGCGGCGAAACAGAATGTCATTACGTACAGTGTAATGGTTTCTAATGGTAAAATTATTCCTATCTTGCCAAAGGTGTTTAATTTTTTTCCATACATTGTCTTTACTCTGCTCTTGTGCTATGTCTTGTAATGACGACGAAATTAAATTTTCAAATGCAGCTTGTTGAATGTACATGACGCTGAAATTTGCTTTGCAGAAGTTGGTTGCGATGTCTTACTGATTGTTGCTGAGAGAACGGGATAGTGTGTCTGATACAATATTTTGTGTACCGGTAATGTGAACAATTGTAAAATTAAATTCTTGTAAATAAAGTTTCCATCTGCTTAATCGGTCGTGTGTAAATTTTGCGGAAAGTAAAAAAACTGTATAGCTCTATGATCTGTGTAAACGGTAGTGTGTCTTCCGTGAAGAAAATGCCGAAATCTCGTAAATGCCCATACAACACATAGTGTTTCAAGTTCTGTAACAGAATAATTGTTTCAGCAGGTGACAGAATGCGACTCGCAAAGGCTATGTTTTTAATTTTTGTAGTACCATCTTCTTCAATTTCCTGCAAAATGTGTACGCCTAAAGCGGTGTTAGAACAGTCGGTGGCAATGGAAAAATTTCTAGTAAGATCTGGATGTAATAAAAGTGGTGCATTTAACAAAGCATGTTTCAAATAACATCTTCGTGAACAAGATTCTGTGTGTCAAAAGTATTGCTTGCGTTACTGGAAGATGCAACCCGTACTGTATCTAGTCAAATTCTATCTGACGTGCTATTATTTTCGGGAGGATGCTGTGGCATTTCCACTATTTGAACTGTTCTGTTATTTCTTCCTGACGTATTACGTTTGGGATGTTACCTACTGTCTGCCTGCAAAATGTGTACGCCTAAAGCGGTGTTAGAACAGTCGGTGGCAATGGAAAAATTTCTAGTAAGATCGGGATGTAATAAAAGTGGTGCATTTAACAAAGCATGTTTCAAATATCATCTTCGTGAACAAGATTCTGTGTGTCAAAAGTATTGCTTGCGTTACTGGAAGATGCAACCTGTACTGTATCTAGTCAAATTCTATCTGACGTGCTATTATTTTCGGGAGGATGCTGTGGCATTTCCACTATTTGAACTGATTTGTTATTTCTTCCTGACGTATTACGTTTGGGATGATACCTACTGTCTGGTTCACTCATGATAATCTGATGTTGCGGATGATTCTGCTGCTGATAAGACCGACTGTTATTAAACGAACGCTGAAAATTGTGCTCATTACTTTTACGTCTGTCATGATAGTCATTTCTATACAGTGCATTGCGACAGGAATTGAAATGGTGTGTTTTCTGTATGTACTGGTTTCCTTGTTGCTGTGCATTACTATTTGTTGGGGCTGACGCTATACGCGTACGTGTCGACACATTAAAGCTTGGTTGACCTTGTACATTACATTGTTGGTTAGGTATGCTAACCGGCTGCTTTTGTTGCTGTTGTGGTGAAAAACCTCTATTGTTACCAAAATGCGTTCGCTGTTGCTAATAATTTTACACATACTGATGATTAAATTTTTGTCTGTTATTAAAGTTCTCGTGGTTGTCATTTCTGGAGCATATAAAGATAAATGTCACTTCCGATAAAATTTGTCTTATCAGGTTTTCTTTACTCTTTCATAATTATAGATAGATCGATAGTTGAAGAGCTGTTTTAATAGATATAAAGGGTAGTAGAAGAGAAGGCAGCAGTGCAGAAAACTAAAGATGAAACAGCACTACTATGGCTCGGGGCCCTGTGCATGCTACGGCACATATTCATTAAAGCGTAATGAATCCCCTGAGGTCAATTACGCGCTACAAATAAATTTTAGCTTTTGCGTTACAGGCAATGCCGGTGAAAATTCAAAAGCAAATCGCTGTATCCAAGCCAATGCTAGTTTCTCCATTACAGGTAATGGCGGTGAAAGTACAAAAATAAATTGTCGTATCCAGTTCAAAGCGTGTACCTGTGCTCGGTCATTTTTATATACCTTAGATTTCTCAACGGATAAAAATTGCTCGTAATCAACGTTAATGTCTCCGAATGTGTGAACAGCTTGAGGATTGCATAAGAATCTGTTTGTCTGTGATTGTTCGGAATCTAAGTCACGTCTCTCTGTAAATTACCTAAATTATACTGGCTGTGTGAGTGTGACAAATGTTCGCAAAGTGGCGTATGCTGTGACGTGTTATTGACTGAAACATTTTTCATCTCTATCACTTCTTGCTGTAAAGTTGACAATTTTCTACGTAATGTATTATTGGACGAATCTATCTCACTGATCGTCTGCTGTATATTTTGGAATTCAGGTGTTTGATTAAACGAAATCGGTGAAGTATCGTCTGATTTGCTGTCATTATTACTTTCGATAACATCAATATGACAGGCCAATTCATCATATTTTTCAGTCAGTATTTTTACTTGATCATCGTTTTTAGTGTCACAAGCATTAATTTGTTTTTGTGTTTTACGTGTGGTTTCGTTCAATTTTTTAACGTCTGCTTTGATGACATCGGAATCCAGTATTAGTTCTGACTGTTCAAGTCTATCGGTCACTGTCTGAAAGTCTACAATGTGTGTATCTGTTTTTGATTTAAGATCGGAAATTTCATCACGCAATTCGGTGTTCAACTTTTTGATAGTATTAATTTCGTCTGATACTGTAGCAATATTGTTGTCTACGTATGGTTTTGCTTTCGTAAACAATTTACGTTTATCTTCCTGTCTCTCTGCAGCAATTGTTTCCATGACTTGTCGTTTTACTTTATTTTGTTCCTGTACGAATTTACGGTAACGCGTTTCACTGTTTTGTAGGTGGTGATTAAAACGTTCGTCAATTCAATTTGACTGTTCTGTTGGTCAAATTTCGCGTCTACTTTTGCATCCAGTGTGCGCGAAAGTTCTGCTGACATTAACTTAAACTTGTCGCGTAACTGTGTTGCGTTTTCAGAGCATTGTTTAGCGACTGCACTAATTTCGTCACTAAGTGATTCTGTTGCAGCTGTTTGCGTATTCCTTAATTCTTGAGCAACAGATCTAATTTCTTCACTACTTTTCCTAGCACAAGCCTTAATTTCCTCACGTAATTGTTCTTTAGTATCATGACACTGCGCGGCAACGGCTGTAATCTGTTCACTAAGCTGTCTGGAATTCTTGTCTAATTTTTCATTCAAGTGTTTGGAATTGTTGTCTAGTTTTTCATTAAGGTTGTCTTGTTTCTCATTATTTTCATTAATTTCTTGTTTGAGACGTTCACTAAGTTGTTTATAATTGTAGTCTTGTTCTTTCTTCTACTCTTTGGAATTGTTGTCTTGTTTTTTATTATGTTCATTAATTTGTAGCAACAATGCCATAATTTGATCCAAGCCAAAATTAGCAACTCTATTCTCTGTGCTGTGAGTTGATGTATCTGCATTTGTCACGTTTTCTGTAACCATTTGATCATTCTGTAATTCTTGAAAAGGTTTGCCAAACGGATGTGCACTGATAGTCACAATCTCGGAATCAAATAAATCTGTCGTACTTTGAGTACACTGTTCATTTTCGTTAGAAAAATTTATCTGTTCACAATTCAAATTTTGCAAACCGGGTGTGTTAAACTGGGCAGCGTTCATTGTAACAGAACGTGCCGCGTCATCAATTGTCGTTAAATTGACAGACGACACAATTGAATTTATTAGTTGAACATTAGGATCAAAATCAATATTAGTGATCGGTACGCACTGATTGTCTGTAAATGGAGAATTGTCATCATTACATTGAGTGTCGCAAGTACTATCGGTCAAATTATTCGAGTCGGCTATTTCACTCATTGCACATCGCGATGTACTGTTACCAGTTTTTCGCCGCATTTTTCACAAATCAAAATTAAGCACAAATGAAACAAGGACAATGCAAAAATGCAACAAACACAATTACAAGAAAGAGCAACAAATTGCCGATGATCTGTGAAAGAAAGAGTGACAAACTAGTAAAAGCGTTGCGCCAGATGCAAACTACATTTAAGTAAATAAGAGCAGATATATGGCTACTTATCAGAAGATTCACAAAGAAATACGATCCTGGCCGGATGTAACCTCCCCACGGAAATATTAAATTAAAATATGAACCATGAACCATGTGTAAACTCCCCACGGAAATATTAATTAAATGAATTTTTAAATTATTGTAACCTCTGAACAAACTTAGGTTCCCATTTATAATCTCTGTGCAGAAATGCATTCACATTTGATGTACCCACAAAAATTCTTTTCTCATTTAATGTTAAGTTCGAAACAGAAAAATTCCTAAACACCAAAATAATAAAAATTCAGTAAATTTTATGGCGACAGCAGCGCTGCGCCACGGCCCCGTATTCTGAATAAAAAAGCAAAAATTCTTACCTCAATAAAAACTGCGAATATATCTGCTCTTACATAAAAAATTTTCGGCACAGCTTCGTGCAATGCTGGCCTATGCTTTGTGATTCATGAAAGGAAAGATAATCCATTGAATAAAATCTTTAAAATTCAAATGAATGCTTTTTTTTAAGAAAAATTACTTTATGTTATAAAAATTATTATTGGAGCATTTTTTTAAAGAAATTGGATGACAGTTAACTTACATTCATACATTACTAGATATGCGCAAGGCTGCTTCATTACCTTCTACAATAATACTCATCCTCCAGACTCCCGACAAGAGCAGACTGCAGACATGCGCAGACACGCGCCGACTACTACCGACTACTGCCGACTCACGCAGACTACTGCGGACTACTGCCGACTAGCGACAAGCAACAACTAACTACATACTGCTCTCTGGTCAGAGACTCTCCTAAGTCTTGCCTGTTGCAGGCAGCGCATACATCGCATACCTCTTACAACATGAAATGTTGATTCATCGGTAAAGCATATGCGATTTAAGTCATGGTTAGAGCCATCAATACTGTTGCGAATCTCAGTTGCAGATTCCACCTCTCAGCAAATCATTCGGTTGCAAGGCCTGCACGATTTGCACTTTGTAAGCATGGAACCTAAGCCTTTCATGAACAATCTTCACCACACTTGCTTCCAGTGTTTGAAGTTCACGTGGTGCTTGACGAGTTGTTTTAGACGGACTCCGGTGAAACAATTGCCGAACACGACGAACAGTTGCATCACTCACACGAGGCCTGCCATTACGAGGACGATCTCCAACGCTGCCGGTTTCGTTACACTTTGCATACCGTTGCTTTATTGATTTAACGTCAGGAGGGCTTCGTCCATAAGAAACCCAAAATTTACGCTGGACACTGATGGGCGATTTCGTTTGGTGAAACCAAAGAAAAAAAAGAATGGTTCAAATGGTTCTGAGCACTAAGGGACTTAACATCTGAGGTCATCAGTCCCCTAGAACTTAGAACTACTTAAACCTAACTAACCTAAGGACAACACACACACATCCATGCCCGAGGCAGGATTCGAACCTGCGACCGTAGCGGTCATGCGGTTCCAGACTGTAGCGCCTAGAACAGCTCGGTCACTCCGGCCGGCAAGCCAAAGCACACATTGCGCTTTTTCCTGCATCGAGGCCATTTCGCTAGCAACTAACGTGACCAAACAGAGCGCACCGGTGTTGTTGAGCACTAGCGCCTTTTGTTGGTCACAAAAACTAGTGACACTAACCTGTGTAACGGCATCAAATGTTACTTATTATGTCAAACGGTTATTCTGTTATAATTTTTTATAGTCAGGGCAAGACTTTGTGCTCACCCTGTATGATGGTTATGGCAGAGAAACTGTAGATCATAATCGCACTGACAGTGGTCACTGTGCAGTATGTGCGAACGGAAGAAGATGGCAATGATAGTGATGCACGAAGTAGCCCTCTGCTGAACACAGTATTTTTCCTTCGACAGTATAGATGTGAACTGGGAAGATTCACGCCCCTTCTTTTTTTAAGAAAAACAAAATTAATCTTCTGGTTGGTTTGATGCAGGTCACCATGAGTTCCTATGATCTGGCAACTTCTCCATCTCACAGTAGCACTTGTTGCAACCAACGTCCTCAGTTATTTGCTGGATGTGTTCCGATCTTTGTTTTCTTCTTCAGATTTTACTCTCTACAGCTCCATCTAGTTATTTCCTGATGTCTCAATAGATGCTCTACCACCCTCTCCCTTCTTCTTATAAATGTTTTCCATATATTCCTTTCCACACTGATTCTTCGGAGAATCTCCTCATTCCTTACGTCATCAATCCACCTAATTTTCAACAGTCTCCTGTAGCACTGCATCTTAATGTTTCGTTTCTCTTGCTTTCTGGTTTTCCCACAGTCCACATTTCAGTACCCGACAATGCTGTGCTCCAAACGTGCATTCTCAGAAATATCTTCGTTAACATAAGGTCTATATTTGATACTAGTAGACTTCTCTTGGCCAGGAACGCTCTCTATGCCAGTGCTAGTCTGCTTTCTAAGTCCTCCTGACTCCGTTCGTCTTGGGTTATTTAGCTGCCTAGATAGCAAAATTCCTTGACTTCAATTACTTCGTGGTCTCCAATCCTGATGTTAAGTTTCTCACTGTTTTCATTTCTGCTACTTCTCATTATATTTGTCTTACTTCGATTTACTCTTAATCCATATTCTGTACTCATCAGAGTGATCATTCCATTCAACACACAGCCGCACGGGATTAGCCGAGCGGTCTGGGCGCTGCAGTCATGGACTGTGCGGCTGGTCCCGGCGGAGGTTCGAGTCCTCCTTCGGGCATGGGTGTGTGTGTTTGTGCTTAGGACAATTTAGGTTAAGTAGTGTGTAAGCTTAGGGACTGATGACCTAAGCAGCTAATTCCCATAAGATTTGACACATTTGAACATTTTGAACGTTCTACACACCCTGTAATTCTTGTTCACTTTCAGTGATGTTAGCAATGTCATCAGCGAATCTTATCATTGATAGCCTTTCACCTGTAATTTTAATTCCACCCTTGATCGTTCCTTATCTTCCGTCATTGTTGTTCGATGTGTAGCTTGAAGAGTATGGGGCAATACTACATCCCGATACACCCTTTTTAATTCGAGCACTTCGTCCTTCAGTGTCTATTCTTATTGTTGTGACTTGAATCTTGTACATACATTATATTACTCTTCTTTCCCTATAGTTTAATATTTGTCTTAGAATTTCGAACTTCTTGTACCACTTTACATTGCCGAACGCTCTTTCCAGGTCAAAAAACCCTATGAATGTGTCTTGATTTTTTTTAGTCCAGCTTCTATCATCAATCACAACGTCAGAATAGCCTCTCAACTTCCTTTACCTTTCCTAAAGCCATACTGATTATCGTCCAAAACATCCTCAATATTCTTTTCCATTCCTCTATATTTTATTATTCTTAGAAACTTCTGTGCATGAGCTGTTAAGCCGATTGTGCGATAATTCTCGCACTTGTCGGCTCTTGCAATCTGCGGAACTGCGTGGATGATGATATTCATGTCGGGTCTCAAGGCGGACCATAATGTTGTCTTGACACAATATTTCGGCGGCCCACCGGGCCTCCATCTTCAGGTCGCATGTTCCGGCGAGTTAGTGCGACGGCTTACTCACCTGAAGATGGTGGCAAGATGTACCGCTGAATTATTGTATAAAGATGATGTTACGTTCCGGCTGGAGACCCGAAATTAATATCATCAATTACTACGCCAGGAAAGTTCACGGAGGCACATGTGTGCATGATGTTACACGTAAAGTCAGTTGATGTATCACCAGACTCATATATTCTACACAGCAACGTGTACAGGCGTTTTGTTGCTGTAGCATCAAATGATTTTAAAATTTCTGATGGAATGGTATCTATCCTTGCTACCTTATTTGATTTTAAGTCTTCCAAAGCTCTTTCAGATAATGATTCTAATCCCGGAGCCCCTGTCTCTTCTATATCGATACCTGTTTCTTCTTCTACCACTTCATCAGGCAAGACTTTCACCTTCACAGATGCCTTCAATGTAATATTTCGACCCATCCTCCGTCTCCTCCTCATTTACCAGTGGAGTTTCTGTTCCACCCTTAATGTTAACACCCTTGCGTTTAATTTCATGGAAGGTTGTTTTGACTTTTCCCTATGATGAATCAGACCTTCCGACAATCGTTTCTTTTTCCATTTTTTCACATTTTTCATTCAACCATTTCGTCTTAGCTTCCCTGCCCTTCCGATTTATTTCGTTCCTAAGTGATTTGTATTTATGTACTGCAGAATCTCACTGTACAATTTAGTACTTTCTTCTTTCACCGATCAACTGAAGTATTTCTCCTGTTATTCGTGGTTTATTCGTAGTTACCTCCTTTTTACCTATTATTTCTTTGTACCTATGCTTTTCTTTCCAACTTATGTGATTTTTTTTTAGAGCTGTCCATTCCACTTAAGTAGAACTGTGTACTGAGCTATTCAGTATCGCAGTATCTGTAGCCTTAGGGAACTTCACGCATATTTCTTTATTCTTCAATACTTCCGTACCCCACTCCTTTATGTATTTATTCTTCCTGACTAGTCTCTTAAACTTCAGCTTAACCGCTCCTGTGTCCGCCTTACAATACGGTATCTTATTTCGGAATTTCTGCCTGACCACGGTATATCTTCCTGTACGTCCTGGCTCTTTCCAAGCATATCTCCTCTGTGATTTTTTGAACAGGCTATTCGATATTACAGCTTAAAATTTACTGCAGAACTCAATTAGTCTTTTTCCTTTCTCATTCCTGGTACCAAGCTCACATTCTCCTGTAACTTTTCCTTCTGCTCCTTCCCCTACAACAACATTTCAATCCATTATGACCAATTGATTTTCGTCTCCCTTTACATGCTGAATTACCCGTTCGATATGCAGGGTGATAATAATTAAATTTAAGCTTTCAAAAGACTGTAGAAATAACACCACACCAGAATGACGCCAAATTGCAACGAAGTATTATCGGAGAAGGGCCAAAATGCATGGCAGAAGAAAAATAAACAGTTACAAAATATAACAACAGATGGTGCTGTAAGCATCATAATTTAATAGTGGTCGACAACAAATGACAAATGAATCATATTTCTGATATTTCAGCCACTGAAAAGATGGAGGTAAACTCACGGAAAAGACACTCCCATACAGCAGTAAGTACAGTGAAACAAAAGCCGTAACTATATCAGTAAGGCACAGCTATGGCTTTTATGTTAATGTACTTGGTGTTGACTAGGACAGTCTTTTCTGTGCGTTTACCTCTGTGTTTTTCAACGGCCGTATGGCAATGTGCCACATATAGTGGCTTTTTCCTTCACGTATCCGATGATCTGTAGATGGCTATATACGTTACTGGAAGTAATAATAAGATCATGTATCAACTGCTTCTGACAATCTCTGGTAGTTACATTTGGTAATCACTTGCTGTGAGAGCTGGTAAGTACCGCGGCTACGGAAGAGTGCTAAAGTAAACTCCAGTGATGCTTGCAACTGTTACCCGGGCAATATGGCGTCTACCACTGCAAAATGATAGCCGTCCACGTCGATTTGACCAGACTGCACGTCTAAAACGATTTTTCCACATTTCAGAACATGCAAATGTGATGATGTTTCCCCGAGAGACGGAGTGGTTCAAGATAACGCCCCGTTGATCGAACACGAGACTCGGCACGACCTTTCCTGATTTGAGAAGAGCTGGAACACATGTTGCTGATTACATTCATGTGTCTGCACGTTCGTCAAATCTTTCTGTGCTGAGCTTTTTGTCATTAATTTATTAGAGAGGATGCCTGCGGAAACGTGTACCTTTTAGAGAGGAGATGGTTTTAACAATCCAGTAATGTCATCCAACAAATAACTCAAGACGTAGAGTGCAAGTGCTACTGTACGACGAAGATATTGGAACAAGAAAGGAATTCGTCATATGCTGCAGCAATGTGTGCTAACTTCTTCATCTCATCCTGTGCTAACCTCTTCATCTCAGAGTAGCACTTGCAATCCACGTCCTCAATTATTTGCTGGATGTATTAAAATCTCTGTCTTCCTCGACAGTTTTTGCCATCTACAGCTCCCTGTCGTACTATGGAAGTCATTCCCTCATGTATTAACAGAGGTCCCATAATCCTGGCCCTTTTCATTATCAGTGTTTTCCACATAGTCCTTTCCGATTCTGCGCAGAACCTCCTCATTCCTTACCTTAAACGTCCACCTAATTTTCAACATTCGTCTGTAGCACCACATCTCAAATGCTTCGATTCTCTTCTGTTTTGCTTTTCACCCTGTCCATGTTGCACTACCATACAATGCTGTACTCCAGACGTACGTTCTGCGAAATTTATCCTTAAACTAAGGCAGATATTTGATTTTAGTAAACTTTTCTTGGCCAGGAATGCCCTTTTTACCATTGCTAGTCTGCTTTTAATATCCTCCTTGCTCCGCCCGCCATTCGTTATTTTATTGCCTTGGTAGCAGAATTCCTTAACGTCACCTAATTCGTGACCATCATTGCTGATGTCAAGTTTCTCGTTGTTCTCGTTTCTACTACTTCTCATTACCTTCGTCTTTCTTCGCTTTACTCGCAACCCACACTCTGTATTCATTAGACTGTTCATTCCATTCAGCAGATCACGTAATTATTTTTCACTTTCACTCTGGATAGCAATGTCATCAGTGAATCGTATCATTGACATCCTTTCACCTTGAATTTTAATTCCACTCTTGAACCTTTCTTTTATTTCCATAATTGCTTCTTCGGTGTACAGATTGAACAGTGGGGGCGAAAGGCTACATCCTTGTCTTACACCTTTTTTAATACGAGCACTTCATTCTTGGTCGTCCACTCTTGTTATTTCCTTTTGGCTGTTGTATGTATTATATATGACCCGTCTCTCACTATAGCTTACCCCTAGTTATTTTTCAGAATTTCGAATGTCTTGCATCATTTGACATTGTCGAACGCATTTCCAGGTCGACAAATCCTATGAACGTGTCTTGATTTTTCTTTAGTGTTGCTTCCATTATTAACCGCAACGCCAGAATTACCTGTCTCGTGCCTTTACCTTTGCTAAAGCCAAACTGGTCGTCATCTAGCGCATCCTTAATTTTCTTTTCCATTCTTCTATATATTGTACTTGTAAGCATCTTGGATGCATGAGCTGTTAAGCTGATTGTGCGATAATTCCCGCACTTATCAGCTCTTACCTTCTTCGGAATTGTGTGGTTGATGCTTTTCCGAAATTCAGACGGCATGTCACCTGACTCATACATTCTACACACCAATGTGAATGTTCGTTTTGTTGCCACTTCCTTCTATGGTTTTAGAAGTTCTGATGGAATGTTGTACCCCAATATAAATAAATAAATGAAAGGAAATTCTAAAGGTGTTTACGGCAGTGTCCATCGGATAGAATTGCAAATTCTAGCGTTGGCGTTTGGCTATTCCACAGAATCGTTAGTTTTTGATGATGTCTTCCCTCGTTATAATATGTCTTAGTATTCACTATTGTTTAAAGATCAGGAATGTATTCAAAGTTAATTGCATCACTGTAATTATCGTATGATTTCTGGTTCTGTTCTTCAGCAGAAATGGTCTCGTACAAGGAAACACTACCAGTCGGTGGTCTGATGTTGTACACTCGCCGAAAATTTTGATGTCTGCGATGCAGCTGTTCCTTAAGCCTTACACTTACTCGTCAATGTGGCAAACCTTTGTACTTGGTATTAATATGCTGCACGCTGTTGTTACTGAAAATGCCTTCCGTTGTTTTGGTGTTTTGCCGCAGTGTTTTAGCCGCAGGTGGTGTGTATCTGCATATGCTGCTGCAGATTTTTACCTTTCATTACCTGCATACCTGAGCGCTGCGCGTACATTTACGCAATACTGTGTCATTGAAAGTCGCATTTAACCATCTTAACTGAATTGTTACAGAAATCTCGCTGTATGGTAGCAAGAGAAATCAGTATCTGACAGTGTACCGTCATTATTATGCTCTATTCTACTGTAGAAAATTTCTGTACTAGTATCCTAACTTAACTGATAAGGTTACGAGGACGGGTGTGGTTATTGTCGTATTGTCGCTGCCATCTGCTCTCTACCGATAAGACGAGCACTCGCTGACTGTGGGCTTTCATGGCTATTTATAACACGTACAGGTGCTCAGGTTTTTTATTTAGTTGTCCTTTGAAACATCGTATTTTAAAGTCGTGTAATTTTTGTTCTGATGTAATTCTCATTTAATTCACTGCTTAGAGGATGCGCATTCAGGCTCCACTGCTAGACTTAAGGGATTTACTGATGAAATCTCTGTCGTTGAGGCTCTTTTCGTCGCTGATTGTGGAATGAAATACGACATTTGCATTCAAAGACGTAGCCCTACACTGGAGACGTTTACATTGGAGACGTACACATTGCTCAATATTGCGGCTCCGGAATTCGTAAACTTCAATAGCAAAACAAAGAATTATGGATCCAATACTATGACAAACGAGGAAATAAATGACATTTAAATCAGCTTTCTTCCCCAACTGAGCGAATGTATGGACCGAGATGCATGATAGAAAGGTACACCGAAATAGACAGATTTCATAGTCACAGGGAGGGGTAAAAGAGGAAGACTATAAATAGCAAGGCGCACATATAGCACTAGAAATCTCTAAAAGCAGGTGCTGATAAAGTTCATAAACACGACTGAGGATTTTGACGTGTTAAATCTAGGAGACAGTGAATGTACATAATTACAAAATAGTAAGCTACAAACTTGCCATGGTGTGGTCACGTTTTCTTTCTAATTATTCTAGGATGAAACAATCATCTAACTGAAATTAATAAAGAAGTTGTTGTACTACCATCTAGCAGAATCTATGTTCAAAAGTTGACAACAAAAACTCGTCTAGCCCTTAATTTTTTCGTCATTATTTTGAAGAGATTTCGCGTTAATGATTTAAAGTGGATGAATAAACACGAGCACAGTATGAATATAAATCATATTAGCCCACATCTCATCAGTAACAGCCACTTTCCGCATTCACAGTACTGGAGTAAGGCACGATATCATCTAGCCCAAAACAGAACGACACTAGAGTTCCATAGTAAATTTTTGTTCCATAAAGGGTGAATCGAAGTGAAAATTTTTGTGACGAGTAGCACTGAACACTGTATGATCAACTTCTACCTGTTTAGTTAACAACATAACCTTCAATTTTGATATCAAATCAGAAATTTAGCTTGCTATAGCGCCTCACAATAATATTAACTATTACTTAAAGGAAATATAGAAGGCCGCACAATTTTTATCATTGGACGCTATTCTGAATTGAGATCTAGTCGTCCTCGTGATGCCAAACGAGGAGCTCCAGTAAATAATCAGAGGAATTTGGACGTGCACAATCGAAGATGACTCATTAAAAGGTTTATATTCGGTTAGGAAAGCATCAGCAAAACACCTCGTGCATCCAAGTTACTGACAAGAATAATATTCAGAATGAAAAAGAAACTCCACCCGAACAGGTCATGTAAGCCCATCGATTTCAACCGGCCGCCGAGTCATCCTCAGCCTACAGGCGTCACTGGATGCGGGTATACAAGCATCTACATCTACACTAAATGATCAAAAGTATCCAGATAACCCTCCCCCCCCCCCCCCCAAAAAAAAAACATGCGTTTTTCATCTTAGGTGCATTATGCTGCACATCTGCTGCCAGGTACTTCATGCAAGCGACCTCAGTAGTCATTGGACGTCGTGAGCGAACATAATGGGGCGCTCCGCAGAACTCACGGACTCCGAACGTGATCAGGTAATTGGGTGTCACTTGTGTCATACGTCCGTACGCCAGTTTTCCCACTCCTAAACATGCCTAGGTCCACTGTTCCCGTTGTAATAGTGAAGTGGAAACGTGAAGGGACACGTACAGCACATAACCGTACAGGCCGACCTCGTCTATTGATTGACAGAGACCGTCGACAGTTGAAGAGGGTCGTAATGTGTAATAGGAAGACATCTACCCAGATCATCACACAGTAATTCCAAACCGTATCAGGATCCACTGCAAGTACTATGACAGTTAGGCTGGAGGTGAGTATACTTGGGTTTCATGGTCGAGCAGCTGCTCATAAGCCACACATCACGCCGGTAAATGCCAAACGACGCCTCGCTTGGTGTAAGGAGCGTAAACACTGGACGACTGAACAGTGGAGAAACGTTGTGTAGAGTGACGAATCACGGTATACAATGTGGCGATCCGAAGCCAGAGTTTGGGTACGGCGAATGCCCGGTGAACGTCATCTGACAGCGTGTGTAGTGCCAACAGTAAAATTCGAGGGCGGCCGTGCTATTGTGTGATCGTATTTTTCATCGAGGGGGCTCGGCACCCCTTGTTGTTTTGCATGGAACCATCACAACACAGGCCTATATTGATGTTTTAAGCACCTTCTTGCTTCCCACTGTTGAAGAGAAATTTGGGGATGGCGATTGCACCTTTCAATATGATCGAGCACCTGTTCATAATACTCGTACATGTTCTGTGACAGAGTGGTTACACGACAATAACATCCCTGTAACTGACTGCCATGCACAGTCTTGACCTGAATCATGATCATGGGAAGTTTTGGAACTTCGACCTCGTGCCAGGCCTCACTGATCGACATCGATACCTCTCCTCAGTGCAGCAATCCGTGAACAATGTGTTGTCATTCCCCAAGAAACCTTCCAGCACCTGATTGAACGTATACCTGTGAGAGTGTAAGCTGTCATCAAGGCTAAGGGTGGGCCAACACCATACTGAATTCCAGCGTCAGCGACGGAGGGTGCCACGAACTTGTAAGTAATTTTCAATCAGTTGTCCGGATACTTTTGATCACGTAGTGTACATCTACATCATACTCCACAAGCTACCTAATGGTGTGTGTCGCGGAGGGTACTTTCCGTACCACTATCTCATCCCTCCAACCATGTTCCACTCGCGAGTAGTGAGTGGGAAGAATGATTGTCAGTAGGCCTCTGTATTGGCTCTAATCTCTCGAATTTTCTCCTCGTAGTCAATACGCGAGACGTATGTGGGGGGAAGTAATATCTTGTCTGACTCCACCTGAAAAGTACTGTAGCGAAATTTCAGTAGTATATCTCTCCGTGATGCACAACGTCTCTCTTGTCTGCCAGTGGAGTTTTCTTAGCATCTCCGTAACGCCCTCTCGCCATCTAAGCGATCCCGGGACGAAACGCGCCGCTCTTCGTTGGATCTTCTTTATCTCCTCTATCAGTCCTATATGATAGGGATCCGGAATAGCTGAAAAATATCAAGAATCTCGCGAACAAGCGCCTTATAAATAACTTCTTTCGTGGGTGAGATATTTCTTTAATATTCTTCCGCTGAATCTGAGTCTTGTGTCTGCTTTTCCCACTATCTGTTTTATATGGTCTTTCCACTTAAGGTCATTCTATATAGGTACGCCTAGATATTTTGCGGCAGACGCTGTCTTCAACTGGTTGTCATGAACAGTGTAGCTGTACAGTAGTGGATTTCTTTTCCTATGTATGCGCCATACGTTACATTTATTTACGTTCAGGGTCAACTGCCAGAATCTTCACCATTCATTAATTCTCTGCATGTCGTTCTGCAAATTCTTTTCTATCTTCTACCGTTGCTAGGCTTTGGTATTGGTATAAACAACTGCATCGTCTGCAAATAGCCTTAAAGAGAATACGACGCTTTCTACTAGATCATTTATATACATTGTGAACAGCAACGGTCCTATCACACTTCCCTGTGGTACTCTAGCTATTATCTTTACATCTATCGATTTAGTTCTATTAAGAGCGACGTGTTTAGTTCTACCTGCAAGAAAGTCTTGAATCCAATCGCAGGTCTGTTCCGATACTCCGTAAGCTCAGAATTTTTTTTCATTAAACGGCATTGCCGGACTGTGTCAAATGCGTTACTGAAATCAAGGAACACGGCGTCAACCTGAGCGCCGTTGTCCACTGCGCTGTGGATCTCATGGAGGAACAGAGAGAGCTGAGTTTCACTGGATATCTGTTTATTGAATCCATGTTGGTTTTTATAGAGGAGCTGTTCAGTTTCCAAGAACATCATAATTCTTTAGCATAAAACATGTTCCATAATTCTACAACAGATCGACATCAACGATATAGATTAGATCTGTCTTACAGCCTTTCTTAAAAAGGGGAATGACCTGCGCTTTTTTCCAGTCGTTACGTACCTTTGTTGCCCAAGCGATCTGAGATAAATTATCGCTAGAAGGGAAGCAAGTTCTTACGCATAATCTTTATAGAATCTTATAGGTATCTCATCTGGTCCTGAAGCCTTTCCACTACTAAGAGATTGTAACTGTTTTTCTATTCCCCGAGCGGTTATCTCAGTATCTGCCATTTCGACGTTCGCACTACGATTCACAGGAGCGACAGTGTTACGATCTTCCGCGGTGAAACAACTTCGGAAGACCGAATTCAGTATTTCGGCCTTCTCTCTGTTATCTTCAGTTTCGATGCCAGGGTCGTCGCTGAGAGAATGAATAGATGATTTTGACCCACTTACTGATTTTACATACGACCAAAATCTATTAGGGGTTTTACTCAGGTCGGTTGACAACCTCTTACTTTCGAAATAACTGAACGCTTCTCACATTGCTCCCCCTACGCTCATTTTTGTTTCGTTCAGCTTTCGTTTGTCAGCTAGGCTTTTATTTCTCTTGAATTTGAGATGAAGTGCTCTTTGTTTACGTAGAGCTTTTCTAACACGGCTATTAAACTATGGTGGATCATTCCCATCCCTTAAAACCTTACTCGGAAAATACTTGTCTAGGGCATATTAAACGATGCATTTGAATTTTTTCCATTTGTTCTCCACATCTTCGTCCTCATCTCCGAATATTTGATGCTGACTGTTGAGATATTTTAAAATTTGTATTCTGTCACCCTTGCTGAGCAAATATATCTTCCTATCTTTCTTGTCATTCCTTGTAGGACCCAAAGCTATAGATGCTGTCACAGACTTATGATCACCGATACCTTCCTCTAGGTTAACTGATTCGATAAGTTCCGGTCTCTTTGTTGTCAGAAAGTCTAAGACGTTGCCCTCATTAGTTGCTTCTCTAACTGTCTGCTCAAGGTAATATTCTGACAAGACATCCAGAACAATTCGACACGATTCCCTGTCTCTGGGACCAAATTTGATGGCATAACACTCCCAATCTATACCTGGCAAGTTGAAGTCACCCCCTATTACAACAGCATGATTAGGAAAATTACTAATGATATTCTGCAAGCTCTGTCTGAGGCGCTCTGCAACTACAGATCCTGACCCAGGTGGTCTATAAAAGCATCCTACCACCATTTTTGACCGTTATTTGATACTCAGTTTCACCCAGATTAATTCACATTCGTAATCGGTGTTAACCTCGTAAGATTTTATCGAATGTTTTACTGCAATAAACATTCCAGTCGGAACTTAGGATTTCATTGTCATTGACGTCTGGCTTCAACCAACTTTCTGTTCCCAATACTATCTGTGCATTATAACCTTCAATAAGCGATATTAATTTTGGAGCTTTCCTTGGATGCTCCTGCAGTTTACTAAAATCCTATTAATCTTTCCTATCGCTGATCTGCGAGGAGCAAGATACTCTGAGATCGCTGTGGCTAACAAGCAAATCGTATTTGCTCCGAAAGGGATTGGGGGGGGGGGGGGGTCCTCTAACCAAAGAAAGCCCCAAGTGCCCGCCATACGTACTCCGCCAACCTAGTAGCCGCTTCATGTGTGTGTTGCACGCCTGAACTGTTAAGGGGAACCCTACAATTCTGCACTCGATAGCGGAGGTCGAGATATTCGCATCCACTACTGCCGCAGAGCCGTCAGAGCCTCTGGTGTAGACCTTTCACTCTGTTCCAAACCAGAGGACCGCAACCAACCCTGGGTACGATCGAACAAGTAGCTTAGACTGCACCCTGCGTGCGTTGCCAGTTGCCTTCACCAAATCAGCCAGCCGCCGAAAGGAGTCGACGATGGCCTCTGAACACATGCGGCAGGCGTCATTCGTGCCGCCATGTGCCACTAAATGCAGCCGGTGGCAGCCAGTACTCTCGATAGCCGCCGGCAGGGCCTCCTCCACATCACGGATGAGACCTCCCGAAAAACATACCGAATGCGCACTGAAATTCTTTATCGCCTTGCCTGCTATCTCCGTGGGGGGCTCCATCACCCGCCTAACATTGGACCTACCAATGACTAGCATACCCACCCTCTGTAGTTGTCCGGATCGGACCGGGCATATGGTCAGCACACCGCTCTTCCACCCGTTATGTCAGCTCACGAAACAGGAGCCGCTACTTGTCAACCAAGTAGCTCATCAGTTTGGTTCACAAGAGCTGAGTGCACCCAGCTTGCCTATAGCACTCGTCAGACCGGATGGTCATCCACCGAAGTGGTAGCCCAGCCCGACTGCACTTACCTTCGGTGATCTGATGGGAAACGGGGTTATCACTGCGGCAAGGCCGTAAGATACAGAAGAATGGAAAAGAAAACAGAAGATCTGTTACATCAGTTTGGCTTTACGGAGGCAATTGTGACGTTGATAACAGACGCGAGAGAAAAGAAAAATCGAGACGCTTTCATGGGATTTTCCGACCTGGAAAAAACGTTTAATAATATCAAATGGTGGAACATACTCGAAATTCTGAGAAAAATAGGGTAAGCTATAGGGTAAGATGGGTAATATTCGGTCTGTACAAGAACCTAGAGGGTATAATAGGAGTCGAAGACCAAGAACGAAATGTTCGGATTAAAAAGGGTATAAGACAGGGACGTACTCATTCGTCCGTCCCATTCAATCTATACATCGAAGAAACAATGACGGAAATAGAAGAAAGGTGAAAGGACATCAATGATAAGATTTGCTGATGAAATTGCTAACATCAGTGAAAGTGAACAAGAATTACAGGATGAGTGAACGGAATGATCACTCTGATGAGTACAGAATATGGATTAAGAGTAAATCGAAGAAAGAGGAATGTAATGGGAAGTAGCAGAAATGAAAACAGTGAGAAACTTAACGTCAGAAATGGTGAACGCGAAATTGATGAAGTTAAGTAGTCCTGCTTCCTCGGCAGCAAGGACGATATAAAAAGCAGCTAGTACAGCCAAAGAAGGCACTCATGGCCAAGAGAACTCTGGTAACATCAATGATACGTTTTAATTTAAATAAGTAATTTCTGAGAATATACGTTTGGAGCACAGCATTGTATGGTAGTGAGACATGGACTGTGGGAAAGCGGAACAGAAGAGAATTGTAGCAGCTGAGACGTAGTGCTACAGAAGAAAAAAGTTAGGTAAACTGTTAAGATAAGGAATGAGGAGGTTCTTTGCAGAATCGGGGGGAAAGAAATATGTGGAAAACAGTGTCAAGAAGAACGGACAGGATGATACGACTTGTGTTAAGACATCAGGGAATAACTTCCTTTGCACTAGAGGCAACTGTAGGGAAAGACAGAAAATGGAATACGTACATCAAATAATTGAGGACGTAAGTTGCGAGTGCTATTCTGTGGTGAAAAATTTGGCACAGGAGAGGAATTCGTGGCAGGCAGCATCATCAAACCATTAAGAAGACATCCGTACGGTAGAACAGAGAACAATATGTCAAATTATTAAGAAAATACTCTTTTAGTGTCTGTTTCGTTGGTCTTCACCAAAATAATTATTTGTGGTAAATTCTCTATTTCCATTATGTGCTGTTACAGCTGCATGTGAAATGGACATAAGGTATGGGGAAGCTTTCAGAGCTATAATGGAAATGTCCGCAGTTCTTGTGGCACAAAGTAAATTGATATTTTTGTTTTTGTTCTCTCATTATCTGTGCTGCCACTGAAGCGTTGAGGGTTTGTGAATTATATGTACATATAAAATGAAGTGCCGCGGCCGTTCGGTACCTGTACAACATCAATTAGTTAATTATACTTCTCTCTCTCTCTTTCTCTCGGATTCATCAATAGAGCGCAATATGTGACCAAAGTACACCTACATCGACAAGTATAGCTAAACTCGATGAAAGAAGAACCCTAACAGACGCAGTGGGCTTCGTACGACTATTTCGAGCGTATCCACCTCTAACAAGCACGTAACACGAACTTATATACGTCTCCATGGCGATGTCTGTGTTGTCGCAGCTCCATAGACGACTACTGTTATCCCCTGCAGCTGTTTGTGCTTCACAGTTAAAAGCAGGCTACAATTTTGCTAGCAGGGATCTTTTTTCACTGACTCTGCTACGTGCGTAGTTAGCCTAAATAATTCATCAAGTTTCAAAGGACTTTTTATTGACAAGTAAACGACGTACAAAGACAGACGTAAAGAAATGGACGGTACTTGAAAAGATGGATACACTCACCAAGGTTAAAAGTCCCATCTCGTGGTTCGCGAGCACGTCAGACGGAAAGCGTGGTTCGCGAGCACGTCAGATGGAAAGCTTGTGACGAAACTCAACAAGATAGCGGCAATGCAGGTGAAGGGTTTTTGGGTGTAGAAATATGTGAAGTGTGTGACGGTTACGAGCGTCCAGCGCTCATCCCTACGCAAATACGAAAATGCTGCACCTATTCGCCTTAGCATTTTCCGCTCGTTTCTAAATACTGGTCATTTGTGTAAAGGGTAAAGCACGGAGTAATCGCGTGTCTCAGAGAAAATCGCGGAGCGCATGAGACAGAGCTTTGTGTGCAGTCCACAAAAGCCAGCCGTTCGTGCAAGCTGTGAAGTGGGTGTTCCACTGGAAAGGGTGCGGCGTTTGCATGACAAACCCTACCGTTTGAAACAATGAAAGCGCTTTATTCCGCATCAGAATGCCTGCTGATTCCAGTTCTGTTCCAGAATGCAGGAAGCTTTGGGAGATTATGATGACTTTGCGGAGACAACGGTATTCAGGAACGGGGCGACTTCCCAACTGTTGGGAAACGTGAATCGTCATAACGTGAGAGTGTAGGATTCTGCAATTGCCGCATGTACGTGTGGAACTGGAAAAGGGATTCACCAAAAGTGAATGTTTGCTGTGCTCGTCTGCCTGGATATGTTGCAGTTGTGGTTGTTGCCACAACTGACTGCTGACTCCTTCCATATTTCTACATGACGGCTCTCCAACTGATTTGAGGAAACTCTCCCCGCCTTTCCCGACAGAGAACTACCACACCGTTGGATGGGGCACACTGATCTGGGTGATCTTCTTTGTTGACATAGCTCACCCTCACCCTTATTTCTATTGCCAGATCTCACGCCATGTAATTCGTTCCTTAGGGGTTATATTATGGACGAAGTTTTTGTAACCCCATCGCCAACAACGATACAAGAACTGCATCAATGCATTACTGCTGCTGCGACGGACAGTAACAGAAATATGCTAGTGAACGTATGAGGGGAACTAGATTGCTGTTTGGATGCATGCAGTGTGGCCAAGTGTGCATGCATTGAACATTTGTAAAATGTACCAGAGATGTTTGTGAGTATATCTATCTTTTCAATGTATCACCCATCTCTGTTGAATGTTTACCTGTAAGTAAACAGTGCTTTGATACCCAATGAATTGTTTAGACTAGCACCGTCTTACGCCGAGGTGACAAAAGTCACGTGATGCCTACTAATATCGTGTCGGAGCTCCTTTTGCCCTGCGTAGTGCAGCGGGTCCACGTGGCATATGGACTCAACAAGACCCCTTCAGAAATATTGAGCCATGCTGCCACGGAAGGTGCCCATAATTTCGAAAGTGTTTCTGGGGCAGGATTTTGTACACTGACTGACCTCTCGATTATGAATCATAAATGTTCGATGTGATTCCCGTTAGGTGATCTGGGTGGTCAAATTATTCGCTCGAAATGTCCAGAATGTTCCTCAGACCAATCGGAAACAATTATGGACCGATGACGTGGCGCATTGTCATCCACAAAAATTCCATGTCAGAGAATATGAAGCTCATTAACAGCTGTAAATCCTTTACAAGTAGCCAAACACAACCATCTCTAGTCATGATCGGTTCAGTTGGACTAGAGCATGCAGTCCATTCCACGTAAACACAGCCCACGTCATTGTGGAGTTCTTGGTTTCGTGGTGTCTGCGCCACACACGAACCTTACCAACAGCTCTTACAGATTGAAATCGGAACTTATGCAACCAGGCCAAGGTTTCCCATTCGTCTAAGGTCCAGTCGATATAGTCGCGAGCCCAGGAGAGGCGCTGCAGGCGATGCCATGCTGTTAGCGAAGACTCTCTCATCGGCCATCTGCTGCCATAGCCCATTAACGCCGAATTCCTCCTTACTGTCCTAACGGATACGTTAATCATGCGTCCCTCATTGATTCTTGCTGTTATATGAGGCACTATTACCGGCCTGTTAGCAGGAATATTCTACGAAAATGCCGCTGCTCTCGGTCGTTAAGTGAAGGCGCTTGGCAACTGCTTTGTCAATGGAGAGAGTTAAGGCCTGAAGTTTGGTATTCTCTCTTCACTCTTGACACTGTGGATTTCGGAATACTGAATTTGGTAATGATATCCGAAATGCAGTATCCCATGCCTCTAGCTCCAGCTACCATTTCGCGTTCACAATCTGTTACTTCTCCTCGTGCGGCCACGATCACGTCGGAAAGTTTTTCACGTGAATCAAATGAGAGCCCTGCTAATACGCTACCCTTTCATACCTTCCGTAGATGACACCACCAAATGAGTATATTTCCATGACTTTCATTGTAGTGTGTGACATGCACACTCGCACTGTTTGCTAAACACAGAGTTTTATACCCAACGAATCTAGTATTGAATGTGAGAAAAATCCGTTTCGGTTGTAACTAATTTGTCTTTTTTATTGCACCAGCAGCTTCGGAAGCTACATAATTAGGTGCCATCAAACAACAAAAAAATCAAGAATATGTGGCGATCGAGCCTGTCAGTAACAATTTTATTCCATCACAATGTTCCTCAGTGGCGGATGTCCACCTCATCAAATGGTTTGAATACGAGAAACTTGAGGCAAATTCAGAACGTGCTGGATAGTGCATTCGTCTGGTATACTGAGTAACAGACTGTGTTGTTTAAAAGTAACAGTGTTTTCATGCTCTTCAATAGAAAAGACCCACTGGCAACGGGGGTGTGAGAACTGTACCATGCAAGTTTAACTGGCGATACTGAACGGATACACTGAAGCACGGCATGAATGTCGACAGTTTTGTTTGAATATTACGAAGAATTAACATTAGGTGAGGAATCAAGGAATACTCATACTTATTTGTCGCTACAGCAGAGTTTCCGAAGAAACGATTACATTAGATACAATCTTAACGGATCCATATAAGCAGTCATTTCTCCATCTTGAGCTTTGTAAAATGCTTTAATCCTTCTTGGAATTCTGTGGAAAAACAAGAATCATGGACACATTTCTACGCCAGTCAGTCACACTCTTTGATGCTATCCATCTGAGTTAATCCATTGTGTGGACTGGATTAATGGGACAACGCTCTGCAAGATGAAACTGGTCCCAACCAAGTTCGAACGGACTGGTGTCAGCAGACACCACAGGCCATTGCTTTCGGTTGATTCCTGTCACCCGCGGGAAAGTGTTCCCCAAATGGACACAGTGTGCTCATAACTTAGCTTCCTGAAAGAGGAGGTTATCGCAGAAATTGTGACTTTAGGGCTGCACTACAGGTCTTAGGATCCTTTCCCGATACTGCACTGCTCTCAGGTTACCATAGACAGCAGTGTAGATCCAGATCTTCTGCGAAGAGCTTCTGTGAAGTTTGAAAAATAGGAGAGTAGGTACTGTGGTAGACATACGCCGAACGTAGTGTTCCTGTGAGAAATCGGCTAAATCTTACGCAGTTTCACCGTGAAATTCTGGCGGTATGTAGACCAACTGCAACGGCACGTCCAGCCGTAGTGGAATGGTGCGTCAGTTTCATAAAGGACGCAAAGAAGTTGGTTACGCTCATAGGGAACGAAGGCCATCGATATCCCCTTCAGACGAGAATGTCTAGGCAATCGGCGAATTAATTGGCAGTAATCGCAAACAGCGTCTCTCGAATGGCAGCAGGTAGCTGTCGTCGAAGAACAGAAATTTTGTTTGAGAGTTCTGATCGTTTTGTACATAGGCATGATGACTATGTGGAAAAGTAATGTCATTTCACTGTGTGCTTTATAGCGCAGCATTCCCTACAAGCTAGTTGGCCTGCCATAATAATGTGTAAATCACTTTTCAAATTCACCTCGCAGCTAAACCAACAGTGAAGAGAACCCGCCGCCCTTGATCCAGACTCAAATCCAGATGTTCTCTTGCTCATCTGATTCGCACACAAATGTGCTCTGGGTTTTGTACTTTCGAGGTCAAATTGATCACGTGGAAACAGGCATAGTCTTTCCTGTTATTCAAAAAGGGCATCCGTTTACCTGTTGCTGTTGTTGTGGTCTTCAGTCCAGAGACTGGTTTGATGCAGCTCTCCATGCTACTCTATCCTGTGCAAGCTTCTTCATCTCCCAGACCTACTGCAACCTACATCCTTTTGAATCTGTTTAGTGTATTCATCTCTTGGTCTCCCTCTACGATTTTTACCCTCCGCACTGCCCCCCCCCCCCCCCAATACTAAATTGGTGATCGTTGATGCCTCAGAACATGTCCTACCAATCGATGCCATCGTCTAGTCAAGTTGTGCCACTAATTTGTCTTCTCCCCAATTCTATTCAGTACCTCCTCATTAGCTATGTGATCTACCCATCAAATCTTCAGCATCCTTCTGTAGCAACATATTTCGAAAGCTTCTATTCTCTTCTTCTCTAAACTATTTATCATCCGCGTTTCACTTCCATACAAATACTTTCAGAAAAGACTTCCTGACACTTAAATCTATACTCGATGTTAACAAATTTCTCTTCTTCACAAACGCTTTCCTTGCCATCGCCGGTCTTCATTTTACCTATCATCTCTACTTCAACCATCGTTAGTTATTTTTCTCCTCAAATAGCAAAATTCATTTATTACTTTAAGCGTCTCGTTTCCTAATTTAATACCCTCAGCATCACCCGATTTAATTCGACTACATTCCATTATCCTCGTTTCGCTTTTGATGATTTTCATCTTATATCCTCCTTTCAAGACACTGTCCATTCCGTTCAGCTGCTCTTCCAGGTCCTTTGGTGTCTCTGACAGAATTACAATGTCATCGGTGAACCTCAAAGTTTTTATTTCTTCTCCATGGATTTTAATTCCTACTCCGAATTTTTCTTTTGTTTCCTTTACTGTTTGCTCAATGTACAGATTGAATAACATCAGGGATAGGCTACGACCCTGTCTCACTCCCTTCCCAACCACTGCTTCCCTTTCATGCCCCTCGACTCTTATAACTGCCACCTGCTTTCCGTACAAATTGTAAATTGCCTTTCGCTCCCTGTATTTTACCCCTGCCACCTTCAGAATTTGAAAGAGAGTATTCCAGTCAAAACTGTCAAAAGCTTTCTCTAAGTCTACAAATGCTAGAAACATAGGTTTGTCTTTCCTTAACCTATTTTATAAAATGAGTCGTAGGGTCAGTATTGCCTAACGTGTTCAACATTCCTACGGAAACCAAACTGATCTTCCCCGAGGTCGGCTTCTACCAGTTTTCCCATTCGTCTGTAAAGAATTCTTGTTAGTATTTTGCAACTGTAGCTTATTAAACTGATAGTTCGGTAATTTTCGCATCTGTCAACCCCTGCTTTCCTTGGGATTGGAATTATTATACTCTTCTTGAAGTCTGACGGTATTTCGCCTGTCTCATACATCTTCCTCACTAGATTGTAGAGTTTTGTCAGGACTGGCTCTCTCAAGGCCGTCAGTAGTTCTAATTGAATGTTGTCTACTCCCGGGGCCTTGTTTCGACTTAGGTCTTTCAGTGCTCTGTCAAACTTTTCACGCAGTATCTTATCTCCCATTTCATCTTCATCTACATCCTCTTCCATTTCCATAATATTATCCTCAAGATCATCGCCCTTGTATAGACCGTCTTTATACTCCTTCCACCTTTCTGCTTTCCCTTCTTTGCTTAGATCTGGGTTTCCATCTGAGCTCTTGATATTCGTGAGCTGTAATTTGATTGAACCGTTCGTCAGTTGGAATTATTGCTCCGGGCGTCCTCAGGAGGAGTATATCTGCAGCATTTTGTGACTCACGACTGTAACTAAATTTGTGTACCCCAATTTGGCCTATAACTTCACATATTTACATCCCTTTCTCTTGTGAAGTGACAATGAAAGGGCTATCTTTCCTGGAAAAGACCCTTCCAGGTTTGTAGCACAATCAGTCTACTTCTTCCATTTTGTTTGATTCAGCTAATGACATTGAGAGTGAGCCGAAGTAGTGTGAAGACTTCAGCACGCGATTCCCGTTCATCGTAAATATCGTAAATAACATTTTCGAAATATGTGTGAACAGCTTACAAGATATGGGCCATTTAATTTTACAAATAACATGAAATTCATTCAGGGAAACAGAAATTAAGCCAGCCTGTGGGACAGAGTGAATGGCTGAGCGTTAGATTGGAGAATATGTATATGTTTTGTCCTAGACGTTCTTTCATTTTCGTCCTGCAGAGTTCCCTGCAACGCATTTAATTTTTCAAATATTCTGTTTCATACACCGATATTACGTATTGAACTGGAAACCGGCATCAGATATGTATGTGTATACTTTTCTGTTCTTTCTCTTTTTTTAGGCTTGGGAGTCCGCGTTGATTAAATTTAAATTAAATTCGTTTGTCTGCGGACAGACGTTTATCGATGGCAGGCTTTGACATGGCGCGTAACGTTCTGGTGAACCCACCTGGCGCGCGTTATCCAACCGACGCTGACAGCTCGGCTATTAATAGCCCCTGTTCCCGCCGGATGCCGGGGCCCACCGTGTTGTCACGTGATCAGTCGCGTGATGGTCGCATCCGCTCGGAAAAACTGTATTTTTCGAGCCATTTGGTACAGCTGTCCGACGCAAGCCTCATCCTGTGTTAAGCAACAGCGGCTACAAATAGTCGAAATTCGGCATAAAAATGTTTTCATCTAATTGTCATTTAGTTCATACAGTTTGCACTCAAACTACGAGGGCCACTCTGAAAGTAATGAGCAACATTTTTTAAAATTTTAATCTTTATCTTTTTAGTCAAATCACGTTTATCACCTTAATCTACGCAGTTTATTTCAAAGTCTAAATGTAATATAAAATTATATACGTTGTCGTGTTGGAAGACAGATCTGGAATCTGGAGAGAGCTGTTGAGATCGAATAAGAGTCTCTAACCCTTCTTTCCACTAAACTGTATTCTTCTAAAGTTTCGTCCCCAGCTCAGAAGACAGCTAGTCGGTCGTGGGATCTTCTTCGGCGGAAGCTGCTATTCTGTCTTCTCAAACGGGGACCTGTGTTTGTGCTTTTTTTGTGGGATACCACTTGCCCAGGTCTGGCTCTTTATCTACAGAGGGCAAGATCTGCAGTACTGACAATGATGGTAGGCGACACCTCTTATTAATGTATCATGTTTGTTTATATTTTAAAATATCACTTTTTCCACTGTCTTCTACAACACTCGATGCACATACACCTCCGGCTCTGAAGAACACCCGAAGCAGAGTGACTAGCGCAGCCGAAGTACTTCGTCTCCCATGCGCTCCAAAGCGACCCAAAGGTGTCCGAAGCATTTCGGTTGTAATATCATGCGGCTTATGTTTCTCAAAACTAGTGAAATTTAACAAGCAGAAAACGGTAGACCCACAGGGAACCATGAGAGACTGTCATACTAAAAACTGGGTTAAATACAATGAAAAGCATATAAATAATTAATAAGAGAAATAAGCGTTTTGGCGCTTAACACCTGAGTGTTCTGGCCAATCAGAAGCAAGTTCAGTACAATTGGCGGACTCTCCCTTGGGTCTGGTACATACTCTACCATCTGTCGCTTGTACCTCACTCCACTTTTGTACCATATGCTACTTCACTTGAATCAAGCTGCATCAAGGCGAGCTCCTAAGAAGACAAAATACTGGCGGCCACAACCAGGAATATCACAGTACCCTTACCACAGAGCTCCGCTCCAGCATCTCGAAGGCATTGACGCACTACTTGCCGGGTATCCTCCACCATCTTGTAAAGCGTTAGCCTTGCGTCTGTCCCTTACCAGAAGCTAAACGATGGTAATCGGAGGGCACCAAGTCGGTACCAAGGGGAAATGTGAAAGAGCGTCCCACCCAAAAGGCCTGATCTTTTCCATAAGAAACGAGAATAGAGAGGACGCTTGTTATCATGTTCCAGATGCTTTTGAAAAGGGTGTTTATCGCGCAACGCACGACGTAGATTAGAAAGTGTTTCAATACAGCGGGCAGCTTTTACCGTTTGTCCACGTGTAGTCAGAATGCCACACGGCGGCGCCCCGGGAGACAGCGCCCGTTAGTTTCGTGGCAAATGGCACTGTCTCTGCTTACTTCTTCGATGAACAATCTAAGTGGTTTGGCGCTTTGCTTGTTGCTCGTAATGATGGAACCTTCTTTGATCGGCTGCCACAATAGAGACTACTCATAAAGAAATTGTCTCCATCATTTTGAAATCTCTGAAGAAGATTTTGGATAATGGTTCTTCTCTGAAGTCTGTGCTCTTCGGTCAATAAACGTGATCCCAAAGGGCACATACATGTCGATAACCTATGTTTTCAGGTATTTCTGCACTGCACTGTGTCCCTCTGCAAGTTCTGCAGCGGTTTCTCTCACTGTGATGCGCCTGTCTTTTCTAGTGAGCTCATCCACTCTTTCCTTGTTTCTTTCCGTGGAGGCAGTCTACGGCGACCGTTACGAAGCTCATCTTGGATACTCTTTTTTCCATCTTTGAAATATTTCAACCGCCACCAAACACTGCTAGTCCCCATACCAACATCTCATTAGGAACATTCAAGTCTGGGGTGAATTTCAGCAACATTGCCTCTTTAGCAAGGAATTCAATGACATCACTCTGTCGCAACGAAACATTGTTGTCGACCATATTGGTAGTTCTGCCTGTGGACTCTTGATAGAGGCTAATGATATCAAAATATTGCAACATATGTTGCAATGTCTGTAAATTACAATACTGCTGCCGTTTTTGTTTTAGCGCTTCAAAGAATTTTAAAGTGGGTTGCTCATGACTTGTTCCCTCTCCCTCTCTCTCTCTCTCTCTCTCTCTCTTTCTCTCTCTCTCTCTCGCTCTCTCTCTCTCTCTCTGTGTGTGTGTGTGTGTGTGTGTGTGTGTGTGTGTGTTTGCTTTTTGTGTGTGTGTGCATTATGTTTGTAGAAGGAGGGGGGACAGATTTACGTCACCTAAGAACACAACTAAAAGTTGGTAGGCTATGGAACAGCTGAAGTTTCCTTGAGAGCGAAGTACCTGATTGTTAAAACAGTTTGAAAGATAGACATGACATCTATTGGCAGATGTATAGGGGGCGTTCATAGTATGGCCTGATACTAGGAAACAGGAAATACGTGTTACAATGGTTTTGTCATGGTGGTCCTATTACCAAATCAGGTTGGTCACCAGTTAAGACGACTACGGACAAAAACGGATTTGTTCAACGGCCATATGAGGAGAATAGTTAACGATAGTCCAGTTCAGTCTGGGATAAAGATGATTGTAAGATTTCGATAATCTACTTTACTGATACTGTTCCATCAGTGGCTGAACAGTACTGATTTCGTTGTCTTGTCACCGTTTCGGGTGACATTATTCTGATAGTTTGTACTATAAAACGAGTTTTGTCGAGCCATAAGTGTTTCGCCTTTATGTTTTGGAGGACATCATCAGTGTCAAGGTTACTAGATACTGCTCTATGTGTATTCTTATTCTTATTCTTATTCTGATTTTAGGATTGTTCTTCTACTTTCTGTCATTCATTGCTGAAATTATGAACAGTCGTTTACTTCTTATTATGTTTTGAATTCACAAGCGAAACGTGTACGGCAAGATAGAGCTCGTTTTATTCAGTTGCATACATACGGAGCTAATGTGAAAATCAGAAACACACTAACATGTTTGTGTTTCGTCGCAGGACTGTTGCATAAGAAATATGTATCTAGACTTGTTGATGCCTGTTATCTCTTACTCTACACATCAAACCATAGCCACCATTGTTGAAATCATTAGCTATATTCCGTCACCCTTAAGAAGCTATCAATATAATACATCAACAGAACATTTTGAACCATGTGATTCTTACATCATGCCACCCAATAATGACTTCTTAAAATATTTCGTAGTGTTTCGTACCCATCTGAATAATTCTACGTTATTCATAGTCGAAATACTCAGTTAATATTGTTTTCTTATCTAGGGGTGTACCTCATATGCGACTGTTCGTGCAGATGGTTGTTGTCTTGCAAACGTCCCCACTGACTTAGGGATCGAGACGTGGCTGCACGATCCCTTACAGCCATGCGGATAAGGTGCCTGTCATCTCGACTGCTAGTGATACGAGGCCGTTGGGATCCAGCATGGCGTTCCGTATTACCCTCCTGAACCCACCGATTCCATATTCTGCTAACAGTCATTAGATCTCGACCAACAAGAGCAGCAATGTCGCGATACGATAAACCGCAATCGCGATGGCCTACTATCCGACCTTTATCAAAGTCGGAAACGTGATGGTACGCATTTCTCGTCCTTACACGAGGCATCACAACAGCGTTTCACCAGGCAACGCCGGTCAACTGCTGTTTGTGTATGTGACATCGGTTGGAAACATTCCTCATGTCAGCACGTTGTAGGTGTCGGGCACCAGCGCCAACCTCGTCTGCATGCTCTGAAAATCTAATCTTTTGTATATCACAGCATCTTCTTCCAGTCGGTTAAATTTCGCGTCTGTAACACGTCATCTTCGTGGTGTAGCAATTTTAATGGCCAGTAGTGTATATTTTATGAACTGGTTTGTCACCGTGTTTTATTTTCGAATGATCTTTGATGCACTGATTTCTTATCAGTTCTCTTTATCAGGACACTTGAAAATGTCCTGAATTCCCATTTAAGCATCCCTTAAATCGAGCTGAAAAAGCGGACCTTTAAAGTGGAAGTGGAAATTTACTTGTGGTTAAACGCGACACAAACAACTTGTCAGACTGGAGACGCTGCATTGCATTCCATGACAGTGAACAGCATGAAAAGAAGAAAATGGTTTTCTTTATGAAAAAAAGATGATCAGGCGGGAGTAAAGAGGAAGACTGACGTATGTTTAAAAATAACTTACGTTAGAGGACGAATATTCACTTCGAAATTAATTAAGGTTGGATGATCAATTTCTGCAGGACCTAGTACAACAGTATTGACACTGTAATTGGATAAGCAATTACTTTTCCTGCGAAGTTATCAGCTACTCTAAAGTTGATGCTAATGACGGAGTCTGTCAAAAAGCTATGCCTTTGGTCTTTAAAAATTCACACTATCAGCACTACGTCTCATGGGGTCTCGACGACAGTTTCTTTAGCATTAGAGTAAGGCAGATTCTTAATTTTCTTTGTAGTGGCCTCCGCTGTTGTCTTCATTCTACGCTCTTTTAATGCTATATCACGTTTTTGATAAGTTTCACTTTGGAAGTCAACAGGATGTGCCTCAGTTGTATAGTAAAGTAAACGCGTTCCTTGCGCCACGTTGCCATATTCTACACTCCTGGAAATTGAAATAAGAACACCGTGAATTCATTGTCCCAGGAAGGGGAAACTTTATTGACACATTCCTGGGGTCAGATACATCACATGATCACACTGACAGAACCACAGGCACATAGACACAGGCAACAGAGCATGCACAATGTCGGCACTAGTACAGTGTATATCCACCTTTCGCAGCAATGCAGGCTGCTATTCTCCCATGGAGACGATCGTAGAGATGCTGGATGTAGTCCTGTGGAACGGCTTGCCATGCCATTTCCACCTGGCGCCTCAGTTGGACCAGCGTTCGTGCTGGACGTGCAGACCGCGTGAGACGACGCTTCATCCAGTCCCAAACATGCTCAATGGGGGACAGATCCGGAGATCTTGCTGGCCAGGGTAGTTGACTTACACCTTCTAGAGCACGTTGGGTGGCACGGGATACATGCGGACGTGCATTGTCCTGTTGGAACAGCAAGTTCCCTTGCCGGTCTAGGAATGGTAGAACGATGGGTTCGATGACGGTTTGGATGTACCGTGCACTATTCAGTGTCCCCTCGACGATCACCAGTGGTGTACGGCCAGTGTAGGAGATCGCTCCCCACACCATGATGCCGGGTGTTGGCCCTGTGTGCCTCGGTCGTATGCAGTCCTGATTGTGGCGCTCACCTGCATGGCGCCATACACGCATACGACCATCATTGGCACCAAGGCAGAAGCGACTCTCATCGCTGAAGACGACACGTCTCCATTCGTCCCTCCATTCACGCCTGTCGCGACACCACTGGAGGCGGGCTGCACGATGTTGGGGCGTGAGCGGAAGACGGCCTAACGGTGTGCGGGACCGTAGCCCAGCTTCATGGAGACGGTTGCGAATGGTCCTCGCCGATACCCCAGGAGCAACAGTGTCCCTAATTTGCTGGGAAGTGGCGATGCGGTCCCCTACGGCACTGCGTAGGATCCTACGGTCTTGGCGTGCATCCGTGCGTCGCTGCGGTCCGATCCCAGGTCGACGGGCACGTGCACCTTCCGCCGACCACTGGCGACAACATCGATGTACTGTGGAGACCTCACGCCCCACGTGTTGAGCAATTCGGCGGTACGTCCACCCGGCCTCCCGCATGCCCACTATACGCCCTCGCTCAAAGTCCGTCAACTGCACATACGGTTCACGTCCACGCTGTCGCGGCATGCTACCAGTGTTATAGACTGCGATGGGGCTCCGTATGCCACGGCAAACTGGCTGACACTGACGGCGGCGGTGCACAAATGCTGCGCAGCTAGCGCCATTCGACGGCCAACACCGCGGTTCCTGGTGTGTCCGCTGTGCCGTGCGTGTGATCATTGCTTGTACAGCGCTCTCGCAGTGTCCGGAGCAAGTATGGTGGGTCTGACACACCGGTGTCAATGTGTTCTTTTTTCCATTTCCAGGAGTGTATCTAGTTTTTTTTTTTTTTCATTATCACAATGTCAGTACGCTGTGGGCTCTCTGAATTGCACAGCTGCTGTCGGTTTCGCCGCTTGTTTGCACACATGGTGCGAACGCTCCGGCTTCCACTGATAACATTCGGGTAACATCGTATGCGGTTTCACGGTTCCGTACAAAATGCAGCTGTGACGTGGGGATATCAACTTTAGGTAGTCTGAGAACTCCGTGGGCTCTAGTTGTGCGTTAAAAGGAACTTTTAAGATGACACTAAGGCAGAAAATCTACAAGAGTACAAACAGTACTGTGACAGGTGGAATACAATCGCTTAAAAACATCTGTCGCAACTCTTGACCCCTTTTAAATGAAAAGTATTTTAAATAAGTCTCCAGGGGTGGATGTTACACGGCAACTGGAGAAATGAGCTGAAGAAACAGTGTACACTATGAACGCATTATTTGAAGTACCTTTCTTTAATAGACGTTATTTCATTTTCTAGCTGTGCCTAATCGTCAAGTATAGCAAAACTGTGGCTAAGTAAGAAGGCAGACGTAAGGAACTTAAATGTCATGCTGCACATATGGAAAGAAAGAAGTTCATGGACTGTTTTTACCTGTACAGCAGCCTATGAGCTAATACTTGTGCTAGGACAGCCACGACGACTAATTTTGTGATGAATGAAGAAGTAGAACGAAAGACTTTCAGGTGAACATAGGAAAACATATCTGCGGTTACTCATGGCCATTTGTGCAGAAGCTGTGGAAAGGATATATACCCAGGATTAATCGACAAAGTCTTGAAAGACGGTAAGGTCTCTAAAGCAAGCAGAAGAAAAGATGTTGCCTTAATGATTATGGCTTGGCTGTACTAGAGTTGCCCGTTGTAAATACAGTGATGTGCATAACTTAAGGACGACAATAACTTTCGCATGATGAGTCACTGCTAAGTAATGTAGATCATTGAATCTTAGACCATGCCTAGAAAGAACTGCTACTGTATAGGGCACAAAGTAACTGAAATAAATGCGTAGTGAGACGAACAAAGATGACCCTCTTATTCAAGGACAATAAGGACACTTACGTCATTGCGTTTTATGATGATCGGCTGGGCATTAAAAAAGGCGGGACGTGGTTCTTGTGTTCCCATGCTGGCGACAAGGATGATGTGGATTTCTTGTGCCAGGACGTTCTATTGCTCCATCAGAGCGGTTGACAACTGCGTGCTCAATGAGATTTAACTCGAGGGAACGGGCAGGCCAGCCCGTTCGCAGAATATCTTCTCGTTCCAAAACTTACCTCAGCTGCGCAGTTCGACGCGGCCGCGAATTGAAATCGATGAAAATGAAGTCTGGGCGGAATGCAGCCCTGAAAAGACACACGTGATGACCGAGTTCAGAGTCACGGCAACGTTGACTAGTGAGAATGCCTCGTTCGAAGATTTACTGGTCAATATGCCCTAATAACATTATGCCTCCCACACTGTAATACCTGGATCACAAAAACGATCATGTTCGACAGTATTCCTGGACGCATTACGTGTTCCCATTTCTCGCCATAAGAGAATTCATAATGCACCTAGTGACACTGTCGAACATAATAGTTTTGATGGTTCAGTTGTTATGGTGTGGTGAGGGGTAATGTAGGACTGGTTTACTGACTTCCAAATCCTTGCACACGGAACACTTACCGCTCAATGTTATTGTTACATTGGACTTCTTAACCCTTGTGTGTCTTTTCAGTGGCGTATTCCGCTATGCACTCATTTTTATGGATGACAATGCGAGGCCACCTAGAATTACGTAGTTGGCGGAGCTCTTGAAAGGATAGGGTATTCGACAAATGGACTGACTTGCCTGTTCCATCGACTTAAATTCTATCCTTCAAGTGAGAGATGCGTTTGGGAGATGTGTTACAGCACCTCCATATGCAGCAACCCCTAAGGATGGGGCCCCTCCACGCCCGCACCAACGTGGTGACCAACACAAAAGTTCTACTGTCACCTCCGTATGCATGTTAGTTTTGAATCAAGGCGTCACAGGATGCAGGCTGTGATGTTATCCATGCGTCTGGGTAAGGCTACTCATTAACATGGTCCATCAGGAGATAGTAGTGGTCGAAAGCGATCGAAGGGTAGCGGTTGTAAGAGCAGAGGAAAAAAAGTGCCAAGGCCAGCGCCAAGGGAAAAAAACCTCTGCGACAGTAGGACGGGAAGTAAGAGCAGTAGCGGTTTGCTAGCTGCGACAGAGCATGCAAGGTGAGGGGGGTTAGCGTGAGGTATCGTGCAACGTTACCTATGTACTGCGTGGTCGTTCGCTGGGTCAGTCCGGTGCCGCGGCTGGGCTCCCTCGTTGTCTCCTGGGCCGGCCGCAGTGGCTTACTCCCTGTAACACAAAAGTTCGGCGCGGCAGCGCGGCGACGCTTGCGCGATGAAGACTGCCCTGGCGGTTTTCTTCTTTGCACCTTTCACCTGCGGTGCTGCTGGGGCAACCGCTGGGACAGGCGCGCGAACGTCCTTCTGCGAGGTCGCAGGAGTGTTCGCAGGTACGACTGCACTGAGGCCTTGGGCGAAGACTGCACGCAGTTGCCTCAAGGCCTCTTCCTTCTCTGCAGCCACGGCGGCTGCGAAGGCAGCCCTCTCCACCGCCATTACGGCTTTGAGGGCTGCTGTGGCCTCCTTCACGGCGATGCCGAGCTCGAGGTCACATCTCTTCGCGGGAGGGCGAGCTGCGTCCTGGCGGCCCGTTTCCGAGCGGCCGTCCCCGCCCCTGGCAGGTGGATCTGCTGCTGCGCCGTCCCTCAGCTGCACCGGGCTGTTCTCCGCCCTACGCCGTTTCCGACGTCGTCTTCTCTTCTGCTGCTGCGTCGGTGCGGCCGCGGCCGCTTCTCCGCCCCCGGCACGGCTGCGGCTAGAGAAAGCCGCGCAACCGCGCCAGCTGGCGACGTGCGGGCCGCCACATCGGACACAAGTCGGCAGAGCGTTGCTGCCGCGGTCGCAGGCGCGGCTGTCGTGCTCACCTGAGCACTTGACGCACCGCGCCGCGTTGCGGCAGTACTTCGCAACATGGCCCTCGCCCTGGCACCTGAAGCACTGGGGCTGAGGATCCATGGCGGTCGGGAGAGCCTCCGTCGTAACCGGGAAGCCCAGCAACTTCCGCAAGTCGAAGATGTCGCTCCCGCCGTCGACCGTTTGCACGGTCACGGCATAGAGCGGCGCCCTCTTCCTGTTGGTCCGGTTGTGCAACCTTGCGGCTGCATTACCAAACCCTGCTCGCAGCAGCCCTTCCCGGACCGCTGCCTCGTCACAGCACCAAGGCAACCCCCTGAGGAGTGCCTTAGTCGTCTTCATCCTTCCTACGGAAGGTGCCTTCTCACGCGCCGGCGGCGCGTCGACGATGTGGTCGGCCACTGCGACCTTGATCGCCCTGTGGTCGGCCACGTTTGCGGCTCGAACGCAGATCAGCGAGTCTGTATCGACAGACTCGTAGACCACCTCGTTCCGAGCGCAATTCGTCATGGTGTCGAACAGCGCTGTCCACCCGCCTTTGCACTTGACGTACAAAGGGGGGACAGGCCGCGACTCGTCTTCACAGGAGTTCCTTGCACGGTCGGCAGACTCAGAGAGTCGCACAACCGAAGGACCCTTCGTAGCGGCAGGTTTCCTCTGCGCACCCTTCTTTCCCATGCTGCGAGGCGCGGAACACGACAACTTGCACGCGTTGTCAAAACAACGCACGACAATTTGCTCTCCGCAGCGCCCACAGCACAGAAAACCTCTTCACGAGCTCTCAGCGGCCGAGTAAGCGAAGCGCGCAACAGCAGCGATGCGCTCGCCTCGCCAGCTCAGGCCGCTCTCCATATGCAGCAACGACTGTCCAGCAGTTTTCAACGGCAGTGGTTGAAGAATGGAATGCCCTACGACAAGAAATCGTTATCAACCTTGTGGCTAGTATGGGAACACGTTGCAGAGCATGAATTACGCAGAGTACTCAAAACACGCAAGTGTTGTGCCTGTATTTAAAAAAAAAGGTAATGCGTAGGACATATAAAATTACTGCCCCGTTTCTCTGCTGCCACCTTTCTCAAAACTAATAGAATTAATTTTGAAAGACAGTTTAATGAATTACCTGAATAAGTACAACCTTTTATGTGAATCATAGTTTGGTGTCCAAAGTGACACGATCAGGGAATAAGCCGCAATAGAATACACATGAGTGGCACTGGCTGCTCTTGACAAAGATGAGTGTCCGGGATATTTTTAGATCTTTCTAAGGCTTTTGATACTGTTGACTATTAGATTCTGCTAAATAAGCTAGAAACATTAGGAATGAGATGGATAGTTAACAACTAATTATGATCATACCTAGCAGATATGGAACGAAGAGTAGAGATAACGCATTTCTCAAGTAATATAAATTTTTAGTAAAACACGTATCAGAGCCAAGATACGTTAATATTGAAGTTCCTCGGTGTAGCATTTTAGGACCAATGCTGTGCCTGATATACATGAATGGATTTACGACTTGTGCGTTTCTGATACACTTCAGTGCTTTTCCATTAGAGTTAGTCACAGGGAAAAATTCTCTTTGCTGATGACAGCAACATTATAGACTATGGGAAAACAAAAACCCTCCTAAAGCGAATGAAACTTTCAATGAAGATTACAATTGATCAATAAACAATGAAATGAAATTGGTCACAAAAAAAAAAAGATGCCGAGAATTTCAGTTTGAAGAGGGAAAATGACACTATGAAGGTAAATGTAGGTATCATCTCCGTAGACAACGTAACAAATGAATAATATCTAGGAATGAATATTGTATCTCAGTTGAAGTGGTGTTAACACACTGAGATATTTGAAAATAGAATGTTATCGGCATATTACTCCTTTAGTGCTCTGTTATCAGTGTGTAATGGCTGGTGACTTTCAGTCAAGTACTAGTCATATGTACACTGAGTTCTTAGCTAAGGCATTCCTTTCTGGGGATCAAATGCACAGTATATGAATGCAAGTTTCACCCTGTACAGTAGGGTCATAAGGGTTGGGTTGTTTTGGGGGAAGAGACCAACCAGTGAGGTTATCGGTCTGAGGGCCATAAGAATAAGAACCGAATATAGTAGTCGAGCTCGTTGTAAAGACCTGTTCAGAACATTGTGAATTTTAACTGCATCATATGAATACTTTTGCCAGACAGTTGTACACATCAAATATAACGTTGGTAATCGCTGGAAGAACAGTTTAGTCCATGACCATGAACAACGTCTAGAATGAACTCACGTTAAACAAGAAAGAATGAACATAAAATTCAAAACAAAATTTCCTACACAGCAGTAAAACTGTACAATAAATTACAAAAGATGAGTAAAGAAATTGCTAAAACAAACTTATTTGAAAGGTTAGTTAGAAAGTTCCTGTTAACCTATACACTGTATACATTGAATGATTGCTTAAAAAACAAAGAGTAGGGAGGTGGTAAAAGTGCAACACAAATACCAATAACGATAGTAAACCTACATACCACACAACAATTCATTTTCCTTCAATCTTGACTTTCCTTCTTTCACAATCGATTTTCCTTCTTTCACATTCGGTTCTCCTCGTTTCACACTCAATTTTCCTTCTTTCCCCAAAGCTATGCAATGTATGATAATACCACCTTATCCTATTTCTGAGCTCAACATCTTACTCGTCATAGAGGGATGCTGACTCAGTTTTCCAGGCTAGAAAATGGAAAGTGAAGGTGCACAAACTGGTCCTGGTAGCAGCTAATACACTGCGTGTAGCGTTACGAAACAATGTATAGGTGTCTCTGTGTGTTCCTGTTTGTGTTTGTGTATAGTGTGTGAAATGACTGGTAGTGGTAAATAAATATACATTGTTTCATCTGGATTTTATTATTATTAAATAACTTATTTGTGCAACAGTATTGTACCTTAGGACTCTGTTCTATTCTGGAGAGTGGAGGCTCCAATCTGTATAAACCCGTCCTAGTTAAGGTTTCCCGTGGTTCCCTAAATTATTGCAGGCGAGTGCTGGCATGGTTTCTACTATAAGCCCACGATCCTCTATCTGTTCCATGCTTGTCATTCTAGACCTGTAACTCTATTAATGACAATACATCTCCAGTATCCTTCTAAGACTGCTACTAGGACTACTACAACTATTACCATTACTAATCACGATCATCCATTTTTACATTTTTTTTTTTTTTTTTTTTTGGCTTAGGACTGACATTAAAATATCACTTTCAGCATAGGGAATGTCAAGTTTTATACTTACAAGTAATAAAAGTACACCCTTTGTGCAGTTTAGAATCATGTGCACTATCTAATAGAAATGTCCATAGACTCGTATGTAACACGGAATTGACCTCTAGATGCCACCAGAGGAGACCCGGCAGTACAAAAAAAAAGAGGGGAATATTATGTTGTCAGTGGACAAGCAGTAACAGCATAATGGGTCGGCGAGGAGACCTCAATGACTTCGAGCGTGAACTAGTCACTGGACGTCAACTGAGTAATAAAACCGTCAGGGACATTTAAATCCTTCTAAGACAAACCAAGTCGACTGTTGGGGTGTGACTGAGCAAGATGTGCGAAGGAACATCTACAGCTAAACCAAGGCCATACAGTCCTCATAGACCAACGGACAGGGACCGTATAGCATTGCAGAATGTATTTGTAAAAGGTTGCATGAAATCAGCGAAACCAGTCACTCATTGATCCAAAGTGCTACTAGCAGCACAGTTAGCACTATCAATGTGTGTTAAGGGTTAACAATAATGGGGCACAGTGCTAGAGCAGATCCTCATGAGGTGGTTTAAAGAGAGACGCCACTACACAGTGGATACCTGCTTCGGCGAATGGGAGCTGGTTCCCCTCATTCCGCCTCAGTTACCTATGTCTGTGATTGCTGCGCAAACACCGTATCCACATACGGGTACACCATAATTACTCTAGCATGGAAACATTTGGGGTTACACTCACGTGGTATGAGACTTCCCAGGGGGCTCCACTGGGGGCCGAACCGCACAATAACCATGGGTCCGGTGTGGGGCAGCGGTGGGGTGAGTGGACTGCTGTAGCCTGTTGTGGGGTTGTGAACCACCTAGGGCTACGGCAGACGCGAAGCCTCTACGTCGTTTCTAGGTCCCCGGTTCAGTACACACAGATACACACATACACACTGTAAGGTGTCAGGCAAATCCAACACCTTCCATGAAAACCCTGACATGATAAGCAAATCCAGTAGTATGTCACATAGCGCCGAATAAATCGTGACATTAAATTAACCAAAGTAATACGAATAACGAGTGAGCAAATGGAATACCACAGACTAACACAAGAATGCCTAAATGCATGTCATACCTTCACACCATGAGACAGACGCAATTCCGAGGAGGGAAACGAGAACAGAAGCCGAGAGCAGAACCGTGTTAAGCGAGAAGGCCCTACGATAAGGGACGAACACCCACGTCGCCAGCTAACCGCTACGACCACACCACCCGCAAGTTTTAGCGTGAGACTTTTTCGCGTCTCTGTTCCGTTAGGACCATCCCCCAGCCCATGTTAAAAGCTAGAGCCATCCAGAAGAACAGTATAGATCTTACGATGACACAAAAAGGGCCACACCACCCGCACGTTTTAGCGTGAGACTTTTTCGCGTCTCTGTTACATCAGGACCACCCTGCAGCCCATGTTAAAAGATAGAGCCCTCCGGAAGAAAAGTATAGATCTTACGATAATTCTAAAAGGACCACACCGGCTGCAAGTTTGAGCGTGAGACTTTTTCGCGTCTTTGTTACGTTGCAAACTTTGAAAACATTGCCCAACCACGAAAAGTATAACGTTTCTCATTGGATAGACAGAATTTTTGTAGGCGGGGCTTAAGGTTAACATTGAGACCCTGATTGGTCAGATGAAAACACAGACAGATAGTTTTTTTAAACCAACTTCGGTAAATTGTAGTAAGGAGAAGTTAGGAGATTGATTGCGAGACGGCGAGGTGAGCGGAGCTGTGCTGCCCGCCGCCCCCTGACGAACACCAACAAGGTAATGAACGAACGCCACATAACAGCGCATAAAGCTTCACTCAGAACTGCAGAAGTCTCATCTGTTACATCCCCTTTTTGCGTAATACTAGTGTCGATCGTCAATTAAAGCCCATGGTGTTCACATTTGCCACTTGAAGTAAAAATCTGAAACTCGATGATTTTTCTGTTATATAGTTATTGAGAAGCCACATCAGCCACTGTAATTTACGACTACTTAGATAAGTAATTAAAGATAATTGAGGGTCACTGTAGACCATTTTGATAGTTTTCACTCTTGTGAAACTTTATTTAAACTTAGATTATAGATGTGATATGGCATAGGTTATCCTTCGATCCATTGTAGAACTTGGAAACCCATTCAGAGAATATTCGTTCACATTTTTGTTGAACGCAGTTGGTTTTTACCATCCTCTATTAAAACATTTTCTTTTATCAATAGTGCAACTTATAAACGATGTTTTGTGAGTAGAATAAAATTTCCAATGGTAAACTTAAGTGCTTTTTCGACGTTATTTTACCAGCTAACTAAAAATAGGAAATCCTTGAACCCCTTCCACTAAATTTAGTTAGTATTAAGATTCCTTTGCAGGGAGTGCAGTGGAGCTGACGCTGAAATCATTAAGTATTTGGTTATATCATCGCTAGTCTCACTGAACTCTTCTGAATTCTACATGTCATGTGTGGTCTGATGTCTCCTTACCAGCAACATGTCCCAGGTTCAAACTAGTCAATTCCCTAAAAAACACGCTCAGAGCGTCGTTACGGAAAGTGGTAGGGAGACACGACTTAGAACAAACAGACACCACGCAGAATGTTTAGAACACACACACACACACACACACACACACACACACACATAGAGGATAACAGGAGACTAACAATTTAGAGTGACGAACCACATTATATAGCATAGCTACCATAACGCCACCCGTCTACTAACCTTTTATAGTGAATGCTTAGCCGGCATCTGGTGGCCGAGCGGTTCTAGGCGCTTCAGTCTGGAACCGCGCGACCGCTACGGTCACAGGTTCGAATCCTGCCTTGGGCATGGATGTGTGTGATGTCCCTAGGTTAGTTAGGTTTAAGTAGTTCTAAGTTCTAGGGGACTGATGACCTGAGATGTTAAGTCCCATAGTGCTCAAAGCCAGCCAGCCAGTGAATGCTCATAGCGAGAAGGGTTGGTGCAAACCTCTGAAGCAAGTAGGCAACCATTCCATGGAGAAGCACTCGTGCTTCCTACAATCAACTTACAGAGTTTGAAATGGGTAGATTGCGGGCTTCCGAATGACGGCGTGGTTCTTTGGAGTAATTCCCACACAAGCCTGACGTGCTGCGTTAGTTGTGCAACGATGGCAATATCACTCACATTCCCATAAACGAGTTTCTGGACGTCCACGCACCACAGACGCCAGCCAGGATCGTCATATTGTAAGGGCGGCAGTAGCAGATTGTACAGCTACTGTAGGACAGATAAGAGGGCTTGGGAGCCCAGACGCGTCAGTACGAACTATTGCGAACTAGTTATTAAGGGGCTCCGGAACGCCCTACACTTGCAATGTTGAAGTAACGCTTATAAATTACATCTTTCCTCACAAAGTATTTGAGGTAGGAAGTTGAACTTTTTACAGATTATTTATTGGAATATGGACTACAACTTAACACAGGGATGTTACAAAATTTTAGTTCAGATATTAAAGATGATTGTTTTTCAATTGTAATGAAAATTCACAACATTTTTTTGCAATTTTTTATTTATATATTCAAATATACACAGTTTTTAGGAAAAAGGCTGTGTTAAATTATGCAGAAGGTACTGTGTAACATTTACTGAAAGTTTGAAACAAATATTTTTGGAAGATCCTTAGAAAACATGTAATTAGTATGAGAAAATAAAAGTTTTGGGAATCGAGCGACAAAGATTGGATTAACTTTTTAGTGCATTCCAGGTCCATAGGATGGATTATCTTCATCCTCTGCAAACTCCTCCTCCAGCTTCATCTTGTTCCTCCTCCTGTTTACTCTTGCTTGTATTTCTAGACTCTTTACAGCCCTGTCTGCAACCCGAAGGCGTTCCTTGTCTAAAGCAAGCATCGCTCCTTGTTGTGTTCGTAGATTTGGCTACCATTTTCTTCAGTTGCAGTTACTGCAACTGGTCATGTATGAACACTTATCACATTTCAGTTGTATTTCACTAGCAAGTCCTACGTGCTTTATTATGGAGAGTTCGAGACTAACTTCACTACAATGAATATATCTTACGCAGTTTGAAAAAATTCCTTTGAGAACCGACATATCAAATATTTCATTCACATCCGATTCGCCCATAAAACATTCATAGTTTTCACTCATTGACCCAAGCTTCTTCTGTGAAGTATTTTCTTTCCCACTTTGACTGCTATGGGCAGGTGTACTTGAGAGGTTAGGTTCACTCACTTGGTTATCGTCTTTATTGTTTACAGTAATAACACATACCTTTGGCTTTCCAACATTTCTCCTTTTCTTAAAAGCTTTCAGAGGATTTCTAATAACTTTACTTTTACTCATTATTATACTTCAACAAAACAGAGACTCAAGAAACAGAATCAATTACGAATATTTTCGAGATAACGACAGAGTAAATAAACATGAAACAATCAACAATCACACCAGCGATAAATATTGAACCATCACAGGTTAGCCACAACACATACTATATCTCACATCACTAAAATGTACCTGATGAACACGGACGTTAATAATAACACCATTTGACAGCAGTTTAACAGCGCCACAGTGGGTCACGCCCATGTAGAACACATTTCAAAAAAAATTTAAAAATAGTTGTAGTCTTCGGAATTGAATAAATTACATATCTATTAAAAGGTAAAAGTCTGCAGATTCAGAAAACGCAACTTTTCATGATTTTGAGCCGTTCCGGAGCCCCTTAACGTTGGTGCTATGGGCACACATACCTCTGGCCCGTCTTCCACTCACGCCACGGTATCGCCGTGCACGGCTCGAGTGGTGCCGTCGGAAGATCACTTGGAAGATGGAGTGGCACGCCGTGGTCTTCAGCAATGAAAGCAGGTGGAGCCTGCACGCATTCGACTTCGTGAGCGCTGTCTCATAGACTGTATTGATCGAGATATACTGGCCGAACGCTAGGCCTTATGCTTTTGGGAGCGATAAGCTACAATTCTTGTTCATCTCCGGTGTTTCTGGAGGAGACACTAGCCAGCGCTTGGTACGTATAGAACGTTGATAGACCCGTTCTTTTGCCGTTATTTCAACAGGAAGGTGATGTTTTGTCTAAAAGGATAATACTCGCCCACACACTTCCCGTGAAACTCAATGTGCACTGCAAGATGTGTAGCAACTTCCTTGGCCCGAACGATCTCATAAATTGTTTCCAGTCGAGCACGTCGGTACGAGAAGTGACTCATACGGCTCTTCTACCAACAACTTTTACAGAACTACGTGAATAGTTTGATCAGGCGCGGCATAACTTTTCCCTCGACAGTATTCTTCATCTGTACGATCGACTGGATGCAAGTGTCGTCTCCTGCGTTACTGCTCTTGGAGGCTTCACCACGTACTAATATTGGTGTTTTAGCATGGGTCGATATCCAGTACTTCTGTGATCTGTAAATGTTATCATTTTATGTACTAGGTGTTGTTGTAACAATAAACCTTGAGTTGATTGGAAATTTGTAAAAGAGTGTTCTAATTTTTCCCGGGGTGTATTACAAGTCCTTGTAATCGCTGTCGGAGTTCTGTTAAACTTTAGTCCAATGTTCTGGTTTATTTTCCCGCAGCCGAAGGCAGATAATTACCTCACTATGGCATTGGTTATAGGGAAATAGCTGATATTTCACAGTATTAACTCCCATAATCGCTGGCGAGAAGTGTGACAAACGTAAATACAAGAGCATTGCGTAGAAGCGCCATAATGAACTTCTGATAATGGTTTTTATCGATCGCTCACAGCATCCCATTTGCCTGCCTCGTGCGGTCGTCCTGTACGGTTATTACGCGCCCAGTAAACTTTAATTTTAGTGTTTATCAGACCATCAACCAAGATACAGTGTATTTCCTTATTGATAATAAGACGGTAACCTCTGTGATGAAAGATTACCTACTTCTGTCCACCGGCAGGTGTCTTGGGTGAGGCACCGCGACATCCACTTGCTGACGGTCGGCCGCTACACGTACACCAGCGACCAGCGCTTCGAGGCCGTGCACTCGCCGCATTCAGAGGACTGGATGTTGCGCATCCGGTACCCGCAGAAGAAGGACTCCGGCGTCTACGAGTGCCAGATCAGCACCACGCCGCCCATTGGCCACCAGGTCTACCTCAACATCGTGGGTGAGTCTCATTCACTCTAACACTTGCAGTCTTGCAGTTACTCTTCAAACACTATCAGCTCAGATAAACAGGCTCTGCGGCATGACACCGAAATTAATGCTTGCCCATTACTATTGTGTATTGTGAGTTATTTACTTCCCGCTAAGTGCGTACCAGCCAATCCACTGGTGTAATCTTCACTTTTCATGACAAACAAAATCCCAAATCTGATTATGAGGCAGCCGAATTCGCTTAATCTGCACCTTCTAATCAAGACTTTTATGGAAAGCAGTTACTTCTTATCAAAGATAAGTACAAGACGAATTTAGTAACTTTGTTAGCTACATTTCCATAAGCCTACAACATTTCTTATTTCTGCCACACTCTTTTAAAATTTCCATAAGCTTATAACCATAGCTTCCAGGTAGCTAGGGTTAACTATAGGGAAGATGTGTGTTTACTTTTTTTTAACCCCCAAGTCATGAGGTGACTTTTCTGTAATATATACTACGAGAGTGATCTCTCTGGACTCATATGTTTAGACGGACGTCTCTGAGACTTGAATGTTTAAACCGATATTTAAGAAACAAATCACTTGAAATTTTAATTTAAGTTAAATAAAATTTAATTTTACAATTATTTAACATATAAAATTTAAAAACCGAGATCGTATTGAATACTATTTACTCCTGACGACTGGTTCAAACTCTTAATACTGTCATCTTCTGATCTCCAAAGACCTTCTTCTTATACATCCCGTTCTGTAATGACTGTACCACACGTGCCTTGTTATTATTATACGTTCACTTCCATCACACATGAGTGATACAGTAATAGTAAAACATGATGTATAACAACAAGATCGATTATGACATTTGTAATTGTTGAAACCGGTCATCAGGAGTAAATATCATTGAATGTGATCTTGGCTATTAAATTTCTTCAAATCAATTAAAAATAGCTCCTTCCTGTCTAATTACGCGAAATTTACAACAATTAAGTGCTTCCTAAATGCTCTTCATTGATTTTATAGCACTCAATAAAGCCTGCAGTATTTTACTTTTTATAGCACATAATCACATACTTTTGACGATTGTTTTTAAAATTACGCATAAACTGATTGTTAGAGAACTGAATTTAAGAGTCTGAAAAAAATTATGGCTTCTCTGTAACAAATAATTTTTACGTAACACTAAATTACAGGAATCAAGCTTACACATAAAACTGCACTCCATAGGTGCAAAAAGTAAGTCTGCAAAACCTACATTTTTCTTGCTCACTGCTTTAACATATTTGATTTCAACTAATGTTTTAATCATTTTATTGGAGAAACAAGAACGTTCACTTCACATTTGTTCTGAAGTTCTCTCTCTGAATGATTCTCTTACTCGCCAGCAGAACTGTGGTCACTGATATTAGGCCCTGTATTTTAAAATACTAAAACAACAAAATTTCCGACGTTTCGATTCGGCCCACTACCCAAAATAATTTTATCCAAAATGACACCGACTGTGGAAGCGTACGAACAAATTAATTTGTCGAAGCTGGTGAGGCAAAATGAAAAATATTTGCAACTGACGACTTAATTTTATTCTGAAAAAATATTTACTACAGTTGCTGAAAATTATAGTAATCAATAAAATAATTTTATTCAAATCTACAAATATAGGTTCGTCTTTCTATAGCCTATTTTCTATGATTAGTTGTACCGCCATTATTACTTACTTATAGGGCCAGTGATGCCCCGCGTGCTCCTACATCTCTTACAAACCTAAACTGATTTTCACTGATGTCGACTTCGACCAGTCTTTCCATTTTGATGCAAATAACTGGTTAATATTTGGCAGTCGTGACTTACTAAACTTATGGTTCTCAAATATTCACTCTTGTCTTTTTGAGAACTGGAATTATATTGAGGTATGGATGTATTTCCCCTGCTTTACATACCTGCTTTTCGCGTTATCATACTTCCTTCCCCATTTTTATTGGAATGGCGGTAATTAATCATGGAACAGGTTAGCTTGGTTGCAGGGATCCTTGAGCAGTAAGTCACTGACCCTTTTATTAAACATCTTAGCTTGCCAAACAAGCAAGATTTAATCTATGTGCCAGTGAAGCCGACCCGAGGGGAGAAATCGATACATACGTATGATTTACCTACTTTCTCTTCCTTTACCGTTATACCTCCCACGCCTGATTTCGGGCATACTGGCTATTTTCGGGCGACTAGTAAGTAGAGGTGGAAAACTTGGCGAGGCAGTATTCATTGAACACCCCTGTGTGTGAATAATTGAATACAGGAAGTACCGTTAATTCCTAAATCAGTTACGTGATACGTATAGTCTGTATAGTCTTCTGATGAAAGTTTTTTAGACATGGAAGTGTAATTCCAATTTTACATGCTTTGTTCGGTATTATATCTATCTAAGTTGACTTTGAAATGGTCATATAAGCGGAAATCGTTTGAGTATGTGATATTAAATAATGTGTAATAATTACAACCAAATAACACATAATTGGCCTTACTTAATTTCGAACACTCTGTGGAACCCAGTTCGAATAAATCGCTGACATGCTTTTTAAATCTCAGGTTTAACTACGTAGTACAAAACTGACGAAAACAGTTTTGGGAAGTGTAATACATATTAGAAGAAAATGAGAACAGGATGTCTGCAAGATGAATATGGTACTACGTGGGGAAGAGAAAGCAGAACTATCAGATATTCTGCACACGCTCCGCAAAGAACAATCTGAGGCCCGCTGATGTTTCTCTTATAGAGGGTGAAAAGTATTTAAACCGACAAACTCTGTGCGGTTGTAGGGGACATCAAAACAAATATTTTTCCCCAGTATCATTTTTTCCTATGAGGAGTATTGAAACCGGTAGAGGAAGATTTCTCTGTCGGCAAATTAATTAAACCAACAAACACTTTTCCATTTTTTATGACCAAGAGACAACACATTAACACAACCCAATTTCAATTACAGTAGATTTTCAAAAATGCCTCCATTGACACGTAAACAAAGGTTACACCGTCGGATCATGTTCTGTCTGACACAGGCAAAACCCCCAGGAGTATCCTGAATTGTTCCTGCTGCTGCTACTATCCCGGCATCCAGATCCTATTCTGATGCAACAGGAGTTGCGCAAACAAGGTTGCGCATCGCTCCCCACACAAAAAAGTCCAGAGGGGACATATCAGGGATCGAGCAGACCATGGTACAGGATCACCTCTGCCAGTCCACGTTTCTGGGAACCATCGGTCCAGGAATCGTCGCACACGACGACTGAAATGTGCCGGCGCCCCGTCATGTTGCAACCACATGCGTTGTCTTGTAGGGAGCGGGACGTCTTCCAGCAATTCTGGCAATGCTCTGGCAAGAAAATTGTAATAGTGCCTGCCATTTAATGGCCTAAGTAGCAGATACGGCCCAATTAGACAGTCCTCAACTACACCGACCAACACATTAACGAAGAACCGCACTTGATGAGCGCTGGTAACTGTGGCATGTGGGTTATTCTCACTCCAAACATGCGAATTATGTTAAAGACTCCATCACACCCGAACTTTGCTTAATCGGTAAACAACACAGAGGATAGAAATTTAGGATGTATTTCACACTGTTCCAGGTACCACTGCGAAAACTGTGCTCTGGGTGGATAATCAACTGGTTCCAGGTTGTGGACACACTGTAAGTAAAATGGCCGAAACAACTGCTCTTGAAGGACTGTTCTTACATTCGTCTGATTCGTCCCCATGTTACGTGCAATTGCACGAGTGCTGATTGAAGAATCCCGCTCCACATGCTGCAAGACTCCTTCCTCAAATTGCAGTGTGCTTACCGTGCGACGGCGTCCCTGTCCAGGTAATCGGCTAAATAACCCGGTCTCGCGCAGACATTGATACACCGCATCAAATATCGTATGATGCGGGATACGGCGATTAGGATATTGTTGTTGATAAACCCTCTGTGCAGCTCGTCCGTTGTGGTGTGCTACGTAGTACGTACCAACCATATCAGTGTACTCACTCCAGGTGTATCGCTCCATTAGTAAACAGAGACAATGCACTACTACACTGGTGGACAGCAGTTGCCTACAACTGAAGAGCGTAATACGCCCTCTAACAACTGAAGGTCGTAATTCGGCCTCTAACAACTGAAGAGCGTAATACGGTCTCCACCGGTTGAAATAATCCTCATAGGAAAAAATTACAGTAGGGAAAAATATTTGATTTGATATCCCATACAACCTCCCAGAATTTGCCGGTTTAAATACTTTTCACCCTGTATGAAAACGGTCTTCTGTCTAATATACAAGAAACAGAATTAATTTTCTTGCAAACGACACCATTATTATAACAAATCAAAACATACAGAGTGCAACAGAGTAAGTGGTAAATAATGTTGGAGAATAGTATCTTTAAATCACTAGTTTTCTGCAAGTAGTTTCACTATCAGTTTCAAAAAGACAAAATATATTCGATTCTGTGTAATTAGAGGTCCTACATCAATGATAATTACAACATAGCGCGAGGAAACAATAACTGGGACAAAAAAGAAAATTTTTTTATATCCATGATGGTAAGAATTTAAACTGAACACTTGAGATATCGTCAAACAATTAGCTCAGCTACCTTTCCAATTAAAATTATTACAAGTCTTAAGGAGAGAAAACTTTAAGTCGACATAATTAGTGTATTTTTATTCAGTAACGTCTGTTTAATGAGTCACAGTTGCAAAATATTAACGCAAATTCCTCAGAGACAATTGGAAAAACTTGTAGAAGCCGACCTCAGGGAAGATCAGTTTGGATTCCGTAGAAATGTTGGAACACGTGAGGCAATACTGACCCTACGACTTTTCTTAGAAGATAGATTAAAGAAAGGTAAACCTACCTTTCCAGCATTTGTTGCCTTAGAGAAAGCTTTTGACAATGTTGACTGGTATACTCTCAAATTCTGAAGGTGGCATGGATCAAATACAGGGACCGAAATGCTGTTTACAATTTGAACAGGAGCCAGATGGCAGTTATAAGGGTCGATGGCCACGAAAGGGAAGCAGTGGTTGGGAAGGGAGTGAGGCAGGGTTGTAGCCTTTCTCTGATGTTATTCAATCTGAATATTGAGCAAGCAGTAAAGGAAACAAATGAAAAATTTGGAGTAGGAATTAAAATTTCATGAACAAGAAAAAAATCTTTGAGGTTTTCCGATGACGTTGTAATTCTGGCAAACACAACAAAGGACCTGGAAGAGCGGTTGAAGGTAATGGACAGTGTCTTGAAAGGAGGATATAGGATAAACATCAACAAAAGCAAAACGAGGAAAATGGAATGTAGTCGAATTATATCAGGTGGCGCTGAGGGAATTAGATTAGGAAATGAGACACTTAAAATAGTAAGTGAGTTTGACTATTTAGGGAGCAAAGTAACTGATGATCGTAGACGTAGAGAATATATAAAATGTAGACTGGCAATAACAGGGAAAGCGGATCTGTATAAGAGAAATTTGTTAACATTGAGTTAGGCTGAAGTGTCAGGAAGTCTTTTCTGAAATTATTTGTATGGAGTGTAGCCATGTGTGGAAGTGAAACATGGACGACTAATAGTTTAAACAACAAGAGAAAAGAAGGTTTCGAAATGTGCTATAGAAGAATGCTGAAAATTAGATGAGTAGATCACGTAACTACTGAAGTGGTACTGAACACAATTGGAGAGAAGAGGAATTTGTGGTACAACTTGACTAGAAGAAGGGATCGGTTGGTAGGACACGTTCTGTGGCATCAAGGGATCACAAATTTAGCATTGGAGGGAGGCGCGGAGGAAAAACGTTGTGGAGGGAGACCAAGGCATGAATACACTAAACAGATTCAGATGCAGTAGTTACTCGGAGATGAAGAAGGTTGCACAGTATAGACTAGCATAGAGAGCTGCATCAAACCAGTCTCTGGACTGAAGACCACAACAACAACAAAGTCATACGAAATAATGTTGTGCGGCAACTCATCTTTAAGAAGGCAAGTCTTCATTGCTCACATACAGGCTGTAAATTAATATGTGGCGCTCACATACGATCGTGTTGTAGACATCTATTTAAGGAGTAATGCATTTTGACTGTTGTTTCATGTTATATTCATTGCCTCGTGAAGCTTGTTGTAAATAACCGAGTACAGTTCAATGAGGTACATAATTACAATACCAGAAGAAAAAAGTTACATTCATTGTTCCACATTAGAATTGTCTTTAGAGGGTGCGCAATTCTGGCACCAAAATTTTTGATCACTAGCGCCGTGATACCAACTGTCGGATAGACAAAAAAGTCAAATTTAAAAACCAGCTGTAAAAGTTTATCATCGACAGTTCTTTCGATTCCGTACAAGAATTCCTATTTTTCTGTGTAAAAGATTGCGGGTACGTTAACTAATTCGGATCGGTATTTAAAATAGATATTGAAAAATTAAAATATGCAAATGTCTTTGAATAGTCAGTATGTAGCCACATTTACATACGAATGTATAATGTCAACGTAAAACATGCCGTTCCACATCATCAAGACTCATCGGACAAAGGTCAATCTAATATCGCGCCCCACATCTGAGAAGTGTCATGGACTCTGGAGAAACCAGAAGCATCTTTTAAATAGAGCGCTATAGAATGAGGGGTACGTTGTTTACGTCTAAAGGTTGCTAAATTTTTTTTATTTTTGATCAATAGTTTCTTAGATGATGATCAGTTTGGGTGTAGGAAACTTCGCAGAAGCTCTCCTGGGAACCTTGCAGAACTAGTACTTCTGGAAGAAAGGATTTTGGGCAGACATGGCTTAGTCACAGACTGGGGAATGTTTCCAGAATGATATTTTCACTCTGCAGTGGAGTGTGCGCTGATATGAACCTTCCAGGCAGATTAAAACTGTGTGCGGACAGAAAGTAGGAGACGAGGTACTGGCGGATTTAAAACTGTGAGGACGGGGCATGAGTCATGCTGGGGTAGCTCAGATGGTAGAACACTTGCCCGCGAAAGGCAAAGGTCCCGAGTTCGAGTCTCGATCCGGCACACAGTTTTAATGTGCCAGGAAGTTTCATATCAACGAACATTCCGCTGCAGAGTGAAAATCTCATTCTGGAAACATCCTCCAGGCTGTGGCTAAGCCACGTCTCTGCAATATCCTTTCTTCCTGGAGTGCTAGTTCTGCATGTTTCGCAAGAGAGCTTCTGTGAAGTTTGGAAGGTAGGAGACGAGGTACTGGCAGAAGTAAAGCTGTGAAGAGTGGCTGTGAGTCGTGCTTGGGTAGCTCAGTTGGTAGAGCACTTGCCCGCGAAAGGCAAAGGTCCCGAGTTCGAGTCTCGATCCGGCACACAGTTTTAATCTGCCGGGAAGTTTCATCATTTCAATTATTAGTAGTGAGTTACAGAGCGCCCACAAAAAAACAACACAGTAATTAAAGATAATCGTTTTCGCCGCCGCAAACTTGTCATCGTTCTAGAAATTTTAACTACTTATCGAGGGACAGATTTTCATCTTAATATCATTATTGGAATCAAAATCAGAGAAAACGTATGGACTCGAAACGTAGTTCTCGACCAATGTATTAAATACTTTACAGAACTTTACATACAGTCTGTTATCAAATGCCTCTCTCACAAATAGCATTAACTCAGTTACGGGGTATCATTAAAAATTCTTTATCCAACCATACTATCTTTAACTAAAATAACAAACTAGATTGTTCATTGCCTGTATTGCGTAGCCAGTTTACACGGAAACTGACTTTGCACTATCCATTTCAAATAATTGTAAATCTTTGGTCTTGATAACAAGACAACACTTTCGACTGTTATTGATCGTACTAGTTCTTCTTCACATACAGGATGTTTCCTCGATGACGCATCCAACAGCTGCTTGCAGAGTTAGCAACATACTCTTCAGAAACGTTATTAAGGAGGTTTCCTACAGGCCGAAGATATTACGAGTATGAATTGACATGAACACCCTCAAAGATATCAGCTGTGTATTGACACTTGAGCGGAAGTATGACAAAGGATTAAAAAAAAACAAGCCAATTACCTGAGATAATGGGACAGTCACGTCGGCGACATTTCTCATCACGTTTGCTACTTTTGTGAAGCTCTTTCTCTTGAATAAATCATCCAATTTTTGTGAAATTGGAATCAATTTTCTATCTGTACCTGAACATCACATCTACCGGTTTCCGTCCCTATGGTATAATTCTTAGTCGTGTGCAATTTTTTTTGTCTTAGAATGTATGATTAGGTAGCTGGCCAGTTCCAGCTTCAAACTGCAATGGCCTGGCTGTTTATTAAAGTGCTCTTCTAACTGTTTATTTTTGCAATGTATACATAATGAAGTGAAAAACACGGTTCTACACACAAAAGCTGTCCAATGAACCCTAATGTTTGTCCTACGTATAACTTGCGAAACGACCAACAAGATAACATTAAAGGGATTCGAGCTCACATGGAGGGCTAGCAACATTCTTTATTCCCGCACACTTTCCACGAAAGGAGAGGGAAGTCGTGGCTGTGCAAACCAGTATCACCTGCTACACTCCATCAGGTGACTTCGGAGTACAGATTCAGATGAAGGCGTACAAGTCAGCGTTTCACCTGTCTATCACGTTAAGTAATAACTCAAAATATGGTTGTGTCACGTGTTTTGTGCACCAGTCAGAGTTCATATCATCAGTCATAATGCGACGCATTCGTAGTGAATGCGTTATGTTAATTCCAGTTAGTATCTTATCGTCTTGATTCTACTTAATTGACCGTTTTTGCTTCTACCTGGAGCCTAACAAACGCTGACCTATTGGGCAAAAAATAACACGGGCGACTAGCAGAAATGGCCATGACGCAATTGGGAATACGACAGGGCTCTCTGACAGAGAATTTTACAGACGTTACCTTCCCTTGTCGACAGACATTAGTGGTGCCTTCCATTTTATGTGACGATACGATCAGGAAATGGTTTTAAAGTTACAACACCTTCTGATCCTAACTGTACTTTAAGAATATAACTGACAAAAAGTTTAAATGGAAACCTGGACATAAAGAATTAGCAGATAGGAGCAGCTGTCAAATGTCCTCTTGACACGTTGCCGTCTCAAACCGCTTCCAAGTGTCCACTACCGCGATCATTGCCCAACTTTCTCACACCTTATCTGTTGAGGTGGACTTGCATTTAGCGGTAAAACATGTTCAGGTTAAGTGAGAAATATTGTTTTCCTAATAGGAAGCAGTTGCTGTGAGCCTTTAACACTAAATAGACAGAAGTTTTCATCTGCACTTGTTTCCATCGACGCTTAATAATAACTAGTTAATATATAGGTAATAATGTAATAAGGTTGATACTGGTGAGCTTATAATCCTCTTTGTTTTCATTATTCCTGTGGTATGGTTGCCAGGCTTTAGGACGAAATTGTAAGCGAATTAACACAGCAGACCACACGATAGATGTTCACAGGGTTCCAGGTGAGGAGCTCTGAACGTGCAGCCAGCATATCCACCTGGTTATCGACGATCCACAATATAGTAACTCTTTTTAATTTAAACTAGTACAATAAAGCTAGTACAAAAATGTTATGGTCCCAAATTATTATCACAGTGATTTTTCAAATTGTAGAGGTTCGGCTGTACTGTAACATCCTTCAATAATTGTAAGAAACATAGTAGAAAGCAAAAATGAACCTTCTCTGAATGGAAAATAGATAAATTGAAAGGTCCCCATTATAATCGGCCATCTTCCATGTATTCTGTTTTTATGTAGTTTCGTCTGGCGAGCAGTCTTTTCTATTATATCTGTGGCACATTCCGCATATTCATGACTTCTTCCGGTCCGCGAATGAATCTACCTGAAGCGTACGTAGCTTCGACCATTATCTTGAAATGTTGTTGTCGCCATACATGCCTTGCTTGTTTTGAAGGAAAACAAGTTCTGCTTTAGGCTATTCCGTTTCGGCCGTCCGAATACCGATCTGGCTAATAAATATTGGAGCTACAACTTCTGGTTTTTAAGACGTCCTTTGATAGATATCTAAGACCTGTGAACATCAAGCATTCAAGATTTTTATACCATGACGCATGTAGGCGAATATTAAGGTAGCAGTATGATTCCACAGCAAGGAATTCTGTTGCTTGGCCAGTACGGTATCTGATAACTCAATGTTGGGTATTGTTATGAAAGATTGTAAGAACTAAATACGGCATTTTGAAGAAAGGTAATTTAACGAAAAATAACAACTTTAACAAAGAAGTAATGAAAGCTATGTCAGGACGTTTAGTTATAGAGTGTTAAATTAACATCGTGATGGATGGACTGTCGGAAAACAAGAAATGAAGAACAGAGTAAGGAAAACAGAGATGCATACATGAAGAAACATAAAAACATCATAACTGAACAAAAATGGTAACATACAGTGCGCATTCAAATAAATGAAGAACATAAACACGTTGCAGAAGGGGAATCACGTATTTCTGAGCTATGTTTATTTTATTTTATATATACATTTTTTATTTTAAGAATACATTCTCTGGGAAATTCGTGGGATGTAAACTACGAGGCAAGTCAAGGGCATGCGGACTGCAAAGAGCCATCAGGGGAACACTCAGAACACAACAATATGGACTACAGTAAAGAAAGAAATGTCGCGTCAGCTAGGCGGTGCTTCTGTAAATGATGATAAGCGTGGGAAGTTTTCAGGAACCCTTACGCTAAACTTTCTGTCGATGAGTTGTGCTAGTCCCAGCCCGAATGACAAAAAGATTTTTTGCCTTGAACTTACCTGTACTGACTTACGCTGTTGCCAGAACCACTCAGTTAAAACCGTTCCATTTCCATCAACTAGAGTATCACAGGCCGATATGAGTGCCACATCGTATGGCGTTAAGTTATTTTCTTGATATGTATCGTACGTCAATTATCGCAATGACTGCACCAATTTTAACCATTGTCTCAATCACAAGTAGCTTCTGTGCAGCTGAATGTCCATGAAAACCAGGGCTTATTTCCCACAAATCGATCGTTTTGTAGTTGTAATTGAGCTGCAATTGAAGTCCTCTGCAGTAGATTAAAGGAACTGACAATTACTGCCTCCATTGTAAAATTGCATTGCTGATGGTGGATCGGGACAAATGTAAATCCTGTGAAGCCTCTGTATGTCGATGTTGTAACACGTGTCAGATAACGTGTTTTAGAGTTATATCTACTTATTCTCCTTATAACGCGTTTGGATGTGCACTATCTTCAAAGTATTGGCGTATGTCAAGGTCAATGCCTCGTCTATATGTTTCCGCAACTAACGTAAGTGTTATCAGTGCCACAAATCAACCACATGTCATTCGAATCAAATTCTCAGTTTAATAATTCTTACAAAAGAGATGTCCATGATATTGACGCATTACAGTTTCGGTTAATTTCCCTCGGATGCGTATGAATAATAGAATACTCGCAGACAGTCATAGATTGTAAGATATACCGCTGGGAAAGATATCTTGTCTCTTAAAACTGTAAGTTACTAAACAACAGTTTTTCCAAATAAGTCTCAGAAATGGATTGGTTATTTCTAAGTTATCGTTGAACGATCATACTTCAGAAGATACCGATTTACGTAGCATTTAGTACACAGTAGGTAAGGTAAAATGCTAGTGAATTCTATTGAAATTACGTACATAAGCCAACACCTCATAATAAAGCACGGTCCGATATAAAAATATTAAGACTAGAGCATTTAATCGTAGTATAAACATAATATAAGTACTAAGATATATCCAGGCAAGACTCTAACATTTTAATTACAAACAGTGTTCCGTTAAGGAACTTGAACTTCGGACTTTTTCTGTACCTTATGCCATGTCCCATAATTTTCTAAAATAAAAACTACCATTATGCAAAGATATCATTTTGCCACTTTCATCCTGTGGGGAGGGTGCTCCGGATGGTTGACTCATTCGTGTAGAAGCATAAATCAGGGTTAAAATGTACGTAGGCGATGAGCCAGTAAAAAGAACATCACTGGTGGTTGTATTGTTTTGGTTCGGTGATAATTTACAAGCATTTTTAGCGTTGCAGTTACCATAAGAACAAGCCATTAACAAGAACAGCAATTACAGGATACTGATTCACTTCCGACAGTCACGTCGCTGATCCAAACTGCACACAGGACAGGCCGTCACACACACGCATACGCGCACACACAAACACACACACACACACACACACACACACACACACACACACACACATGTCCGCGAGCATGCACTTGCTGTAACTAACCGACGTCAGTGAAGTACTCTCAATGAACGACAAGCAGATCTCTTGATATTCCATATCTAAATGTAACCAATATAAAGGTCAAAGATTCACTACGCTGTCTAGTGTATTTATGTCTGACGTCTACTTTCACTGACTGATTCAATGGTCGGAATAAACGAAAATTCAACGATGCTGTCTGAAAGGTATACAGTTTCGCAGAAGGTACGATATTTCTATGCCATTAAACTTGTTTCTCTGCTGTAAATTCGTCTCTGTCCGTCTCTATACCTAAGCTCACTAACGCATACCGTAGCATCGTTGACGTATCTATGTAGCCGTTACTAATCATGTTTCCACAAGGAACTTCCATTACTGATAAGTAGCTAGGATGGCGTACGTAAATGCAGAGAGGAGTGGCGTCCAGGGATATAGCGTCACTCCTGGAGCGGTTAACTGATGATTTATGGCATTATTGGTTCAAATGGTTCAAATGCCTCTGAGCACTATGGGACTTAACATCTATGGTCGTCAGTCCCCTAGAACTTAGATCTACTTAAACCTAACCAACCTAAGGACATCACACAACACCTAGTGACTTTATTGGTAAAATGTCTGCCTAATAGGGATATTTACTCGTAGGAATAGGGTATCAAGTGTCTGCGGCCTTCATACCATACCTCCCTTTGTTATCCATAAGGAAACATGTACGACTTGAAAGCATATACGACTCTAATAAACAAATGTTTATTATAACTATGAATATAATATGTATAGGTATCTTTACAGATCAATTGGTGACATCAGCAAACCTCGTCGCTTAAAACTACGCACAGACTTATTATAATCAAGTTATTAATTTCTGCACCTCTGCGTAAACGCAGTAAACCGCACAATTCGTGTCAATGCGTATTTTGATGCCACAATAAAATATAGTAGACTGCATTGCTACATTGCTGCCTGACCTCGAATTGCGTATTTCGGAAATAAATGATTACATGCATAAAAGGGCACAGTGGCGAGTAGAACGAAATTCCGAATATTATTTCTTCCATGTCACTGATGCGAGGACTGAATAAATTACCGTGAGGGACATGAGTATTGTACGATCGGTGTAGCTACTACTCTTGATTGTTGTTCTAATGCTTAGTGACTAACGGGGATAGAGTACACGCAGATTTTTGAGGCTGTACGTTGTACGTTTCATCACAGCGAAAGTGCAGCGCCAAAGCTCCTACAGTGTTCGGTATTGCTCTCGCGCCGTTGCTACCACCAGCTACCGCTATGCCTCAAGCCGTGAAGTAGCTAAGAAGTAACAGTAACGGCCTCAAATAATAAGTACAATATCAAAATCACTAAACAGCCACATTTCGTTAGGACGTGTGAAAAATTTATTTTATTGTAATGAAGTTAATAATTTCGGTCAACGGAGACTTTCTGCACATCTTTGTAAATGCAGTGCACCGCACAGTTTGTCTGATAGGATATTTTGATGATACAGTGAAATACACCACAAGAATTGTACAATATACTGCATTTAATCAGATCTGAAGAAGATCATTGGTGACCGAAATTAATAACCTGATTCGTAAACATTTCTGGTCCGTGACTGGATTTTTAATAAAATAAACAGTTCCTGGATCCATGGAGAACCTTACAGCGACTGGGTGGAAAGTTGTGAAAGTATTTGGAAAAATCATATTCCGTGGCTGTGTTAGAACTAATTTAACATTGCTCCGATTCTAAGAATCAACAACAACACGCAATACATCGTTATATGAATCCAATCCTTCTCAGGCACCGCATTCACTGGCATATCGCTTGGATGGGAAGAAGGGAAAGAAATTACTCTGCCTGCAGGCCTTCTTGCGGACTGAGGGAAGTAATAATCGCCGTAGAGTTTAATAGCAGCAGCCGGGGTTCCAATATCTGGAGGGCAATCAGCGACACGGCTTCGTTCCTCGCCGACAGCTCTCGATAGGGGGAGGAAGGGAAGCGAGCCGAACGGGACCACGCTTCTGACATTCTCGCTTCTTCTACAGAGGAGAAAAAAATCCACTTCACGATATTCGGAATTGACTTACCGTCGCCTGCTCCAGACGACGCTGTACCTCATCGACACATCTAGCCCGATAACTGGGACACACAAGTTTCGACATTCGCTGCACTAAAGCTTGTCACATTCTCATAACAAAAGTAATCTAAGGAAATTAGTAATATTTCTTAAGAGGTTACTGTCGGTCAGCAAAGACTGGTGCTAGATATAATTATTGACTTGGTCGTTAAATCATACAAGAGATGTATCCAAGAAGTAACAATAATTTTTGTACTCCGAAAACAATTTTATTTATTTCATTAGTTTCTGGCCGGCTGAGTTATGTCAAATTGAAAAACAGACTGTATTGAAAAATTTTTTGTCTTCGACAACGCGTTCCGCTCTATCGGGGCACCATCTGAATTTCTAACACTAACACACACTTTTGTTAGTGTTAAACGTGCCTATTGAAAGCGGTGTCTTGTGTTGTAGATAAGATGCACCTCTCATTCTGTACAAATATGTGATGGGTGGATTTTGTATCCAGGTACTTTTATACAATCTGATGATACGAAAAGCATTATTGAAATTAAATAACCTTACACTCAGACTGGTTTTCAGTTTGAAAGAATTCTACTTATTCGTTCGTATCAATGTTGTTCCCTTCAGAATAGTCCACACTAGACACTTTACACGTACGCCAGCGCTTTCTCCGGTCCCCGAAACACTTCTTGAACTTATAAATACCCTACTGCAATGGTATTGCTGACGATAATTGACTTCAGTAAATTATCATTGTCTTGTGATATAAAAATAGTGTCCTGAGTAGCAGATGTATAAAAAATCTGTCTCTACTTATCTTTTCGATGGTGCAGTAGTCCAGAGGCTAAAATTATCTATCCATTACTATCCAACGAAGATAACTGGGCTCGCTTCGTGAAACGACAGCAAACTAATTATTTACTGTTGTACACTTGAAAGCAAATTTTATAATGATATACTTCGGAACATACTGAAATAGTTTCAATTAGATTATTTTTCGATTCTGATTCATGATTTTAAGTTACGCCAAGCAGTGTGTAAGGTGCTGGCTATGATCTTAAGTTTGCTAGCATGGACTGAGCTGATGGTAAACTAGTGGTCTTAATATCTATTTTTCGTTGATAATAGGCAAAAATGTGATAGTAATACACACGATCACTAATTCCTATCGTTCTTTTAGAACGTCTCCTGATGATGGTGTCGTACACCGTAAGTGCAATGGCCACACTGTGGTCAATTGAAGCAGGGCGAATTTCTGCTCTGAAGACAAATAAAATAATTTCTGTAATCTGATGCAGCGGGTACAAGCAGCACAGTATGGTCTTACGGGGAAAAACACAATGTATAGCCGTAACTCATATTTTCTTTTATATATTGCCTTATGCATCTTAAAATTTTCTGGGATGCTTGAAGTGAAAGACTGAATTGAAACCTTTGGATTTATCAACAGTTACTTGTATAAGAAGGAAATTGGACCTGCGTATCCAACAATGTTCTTAACTTACGAAATGAAGACTAGACAATAACTTAGCAGGCAAAGTGATCAACTTGTGGTGTATCTCTGTGGGAAGGTGGCAAAGGATTTTATAGGCTTGTGTGTGATCCAACATGCTGCAAGAAAAGTAAGCGTTGCTGGGCAGGGCAAAGAACAAGAGAGAAAGTTGCTATTATTCGTTCACAGAGATAGGCGCTGCTGAAAAACTTACAGTTTTATTATCCAATTTGCACGGGATATTAGCAGAACGAGAGAGAATTTCACGTTAGTTGCAGCTATTTAACCAAGAGCACGAGCACACTGGTCAACCTAAGACAGGGCGATGTAAAGACTTTGGCTTACGACACGCGTGGCAAATATTTCAGCAGTTCGGAAGGAGTTTGGTACACAGAACTGCGACTAGTGCTAACAAGATCAGATCGAAACCTAACTTACAGCACGCCGGGAATCTACCGCAATGCGTCTCACCGTCATTGCCTCGCGGTAGAGTTGCTCAGCGTGTCCCCACAGGCTAACAGCTTCGCCAACCTTACCACACTGCAGCTCGTTCCGTCTTCAACTGGCAACGGTTCGGTCCTCAACACCGCCGAGAGAACACACTTTTTGGCACATATTCCGGCCAATAACAGGTCTGGCTTCCGGGTGCAGAACAAGAGTCCAATCGGCTAGCGACAAAAGCGCACACGACGGATCCCATGTTCGCCTGTTTTAACTGACAGAATTTCTAGAAATGTCTCGTTGCTTCTACCGCGAACTTCTGGCAACCAATGGAAACACTCGCCCACGACTTCATGTCGAAAGATGGCTTCACCTACGCGCCCGGAGTCATGTACGCCAAGACAGAGACAGCTGGGGTCCTTTGCCGCCATTTTTCTTGTTGCTGTTCTATCCTCCCCCTGCTATTGTCCTGTGCATTCCAACGGTTCAGTCCCCCATTTTTATCTCAGAGAGAGCAAAAAATTCGCTTTAGGCCACAACCAAACTAACAGAATGGATATCATGCAGGGTGTGTTCATGAAATATATGCTGCTAATCGTGACGGGAAATTTATTATGTCCGCAGCTCGTGGTCGTGCGGTAGCGTTCTCGCTTCCGGCGCCCGGGTTCTCGGCTTCGATTCCCGGCGTGGTCAGGTATTTTCTCTGTCTCGTGATGATTGGGTGATGTGTGCTGTACTTAGGTTAGTTAGGTTTAAGTAGTTCTAAGTTCTAGGGGACTGATGACCACAGATGTTAAGTCCCATAGTCCTCAGAGTCATTTGAACCATTTGAACCAAATTTATGATTTTATGAAACACATACTCCAAAGATCACTTCCTATAGACACTGGTCCGAGTGGAATATGAGAAAGATGTCATATAAAAAAGGTAAAATACCGTCCGTAGTTGATAGGACATACTATACTGAAAGATGTAATCAAATAAACGTACGTCGTCCAAGTGTACGACTTTACAGAACCGAGAAACGAACACGACTACTCGCCTTGCTTGGCACCAATCATTTCCGAAGATAATCTTACTTCAAAGATAAATATTTTCACTGTCTTTTTTTGTGTCATCAGTCTTCTAACTGGTCTGATGCACCCCTCTATGAATTCCTCTCCTGCGCTAAGCTTTTCGTCTCAGAGTAGTGCTTGCAACCTACGTCCTCAGTTATTTGCTGGATGTATTCCAATTTCTGTCTGCCTCTACAATGTTTGTCCTCTGCAGCACTCTGTAGAACCATGGAAGTTGTTCCCTCATTTCTTAACTGATGTCCTATCATCCTGTCCCTTCTCCTTTCAATGTTTTCCACATATAGCTTTTCTCTCCGATTCTGCGCAGAACTTCCTCATTAGTTACCTTAGCAGTCCACGAAATTTTCAACATTCGTCTATAGCACAACATTTCAAATGCTTCGACTGATCACTGTTCCGGTTTTCCCACAGTCCATGTTTCAATGCCACCCAATGTTGCGCTCCAAATGTACAGTCTAGGAAATTTCTTCCTCAAATTCAGGCAAATGTTTGATACTAGTAGACTGCTTTGGCCAGGATGCCCTTTTTGTTAGTCCTAGTCCTAGTCTGCTTTTGATGTCCTTCTTGCTCCGTCCGTTAGTGGTTATTTTGCTGCCTAGGTAGTAGAACGTGTTAACTTCGTGACCACCAATCCTGATGTTAAGTTTCTCACTGTTCACGTTTCTGCTACTTCTCGTTACTTTCATCTGTCTTCGATTTACTCTCAATCCATATTCCGTACTTATTACACTTTTCATTATGTTCAGCGGATAATGTAATTCTTCATCACATTCACTCACGATAGCAATGTTTACAGCGAAGCGTATCATTGATTTACTTTCACCTTGAATTTTAATTCCACCCCTGACCCTCTCTTTTATTTCCATCATCGCATTTTCTATGCACAGATTCAAAAGTAGCGACGAAGGACTACATCCCTGTCTTACACCCTTTTTAATTCAAACACTTCGTTCTTGGTTGTCCACACTTATCACTCCCTATTGAGATATTGTATATTACATATTGTAGATTACCCGTATTTCCCTATTGCTTACCACTACTTTTCTCAGGACATCTTGCACCATTTTACATTGTGGAAAGCTTTTTCCAGGTCGATAAATTCTGTGAACGTGTCTTGATTTTTCTTCAGTCTTGATTAAATCATCAACCACAGCATTTGAATTGCCTCTCTGGTTCGTTTAGCTTTCCTAAAACCAAACTGATCGTCATCTGACACAGCCTCAATTTTCTTTTCCATTCTTCTGTGTATCATTCTTGTCAGCAACTTAGCTGCATGATCTGTTAAGCTGATTGTGTGATAATTCTCTCACGTGTCGGCTCTTGCAGCCTTCGGAATTCTGTGGATGATATTTTTTCGAAAGTCTGGTGGTATGTCGCCAGCTCAAACATTCTACACACCAATGCGAATGGTTTTTTTCCGTTCCCCCCGTGATTTCAGAAATTCTGATAGAATATTATCCAGCCCTTCAGTCTTATTTGATCTTAAATTCCCCAAAGCTCATTCAATTTTTGATCCTAATACTTTATCCCCTGTGTCCTCTACATCCCTGTCTCCTCTAAATCGACCTCTGTTTCTTGTTCTATCACGTCAGACAAATCTTCTCCGTTATAGAGGACTTCAGTGTAGTGTTTCCACGCTCTCTGCTCTTCATTTAACAGTGGAATTCCCGTTGCACTGTTAATGTTACCACCCTCGCCTTTAATTTCACCGAAAATTATTTTCACTTTCCTGCATGCTAAGTTAGTCCTTTCGACAATCATTTCTTTTTAGATTCTCCACATTTTTCTTGCAGCCACTTAGTCTTAGCTTCCCTGCATTTCCTACTTATCTCATTCCGAAGCAGCTTGTATTTCCGTGTTCCTTAATTTACTGAACATTATTTTAGTTCCTTCGTTCGTCAATCAACTGAAGCATTTCTTCTGTTACCCATAATTTCTTCGCAGTTACCTCCTTTGTGTATATATTTTTCTCTCCAATTTTTGTGACTGTGCTTTTTAGAGATTTCCATTCCTCTTCAACTGTACTGCCTACTTAGCCATTCCTTATTGCTGTGTTTATAGCCTTAGAGAACTTCAAACGTATCTCGTCATTCCATATTACTCCCGTATCCCACTTCTTTGTGTATTGTTCCTTCTTGACTAATCTCTTTAACTTAAACCTACTCTTCTTCACTATTGAATTGTGATCTGTGTTTATATCTGCTCCTGGGTATGCCTTACAATCCATATCTGATTTCGGAATCTCTGTCTGACCATGCTGTAAATTTACTGAAATTATTCCCATTATCACCCAGCTTTTTTCATGTAAACCTCCTCCTATTGTGATTTTTGAGCAGAGTAATTGCTATTACAAGCTGACAGTTATTAAAGAATGGAATTAGTCTTTCTCCTCTCTCATTCCTTGTCTCAAGTCCATATTCTCCTGTAACCTTTTCTTCTACTCCTTCCCCTACAACTGCATTCCAGTCCCTGATGACTATTAGATTCCCCATTTTAAGTACTATATCACCCTTTCAATATCCTCATATGGTCCCGGCGGAGGTTCGAGCCCTCCCTCGGGCATGGGTGTGTGTGTTTGTCCTTAGGATAATTTAGGTTAAGTAGTATGTAAGCTTAGGGACTGACGACTTTAGCAGTTTAGTCCCATAAGATTTCACACAACAAATCGAGAAAAATATCCTCATATACGTTCTCTATCTCTTCATCTTCAGCTTTCGACGTCGACATGTATACCTGAACTATCGTTATCGGTGTTGGTTTGCTGTCGATTCTGATAAGAACAAACCTATCACTGAACTCTTCACAATAACACACTCTTCGTCCTACGTTCACATTCATAACGAATCCTACTCCTGTTATACCATTTTATGCTGCTTTGACGATGTAAAATATTTCTGTGATATTGCGTCGTTATCGACAAAATTTGTATTCATACAACATTTTGTTACATAAACTTATTTTGACGTTACGAGATATATAGCTTTACTAATTTTTATTTAAGTTTGACGTAATAAATTCCAGTTTACATATTTCTGCACAAAAGTCATGCCGAATATTCTCCTAAATATGAAATAGTAGGCCTATAAGAAACTAGAAATAACTGAGAAATGCAATAAATGAAAACAAGCTCCGCAGTAACGTTACATATAAATACGACGAGAAAGGTTATCGTACTATGCATAAATAGAGGGACCGGCATCGAGCGATTCAGTCAGGAAAAAGAATATCAGCCAACCATCGTTACAGACATTATGTTTGGGATAACTTTAAGCTCCCTCAGAAATACATTCTTAATTTCATCTGTGCTTTCAAACAACGGATTTTTAAAGTTTCTTTGTTATTGTGCATACAAAAGCCGCATGGACCCCTGTGTGGCATATCTATAGGCTGGGACAACATTACGGAACTATTTGTTTTATCATACAATGAAGGCTTTCACGACCGGATGATTCAGCTGCTGAGAATTTTTTCTGGTTGTATTGCCGTGGTCTAACGAAGTCTTCAATCCCTGACGTATCGTACAAGGCTACGTTGGACATCTTCGGAGGTGCTCCTGGTTGTGCTGAGTCTTGCCGACTTGTTTTATACGTGATTGCGGTCGCAGAATTAGTGGGGTTACTATAGTTAATCGTATCTAGTGTTATCCCGTAGTACGTTATACCGTTCAAAGGAGGGAAGATTAGGGTATAACGTCTCATTGATGGTGAGGAAATAAGAGACTGTGCAAAAGCTGAGAGTAGGACGAATGGGGGAATAAATGGCCTCGCCACATTGTAGGAACCACCTAAGTGTTGCTTAAAGCGGTTTAGAGAAATCACCGATAACCTAAATATGAATGGCCAAACGAGGATCTGTGTTGCCGTCGTCCTGTGTACAAGTCTATTTTCTTACCACAGCTTTGCCATGCTAGTAACTTGATTCAAGGGAAAACTTTCCCTGTTGAACATAAACCGGAAGAAAAATACTGATATAGAGATAGTTTCGTAAAAAGAATTGATACCACTAATAGGAAGACCACTGTCACTATTATACAGTGTCTCAATATTTTGGGTCAAACTGAGACAGGTAATAGTCGGTCCACAACCGATTATATTGAGATAGTCAACCAATGGTAAGAAATGCAACTTTACTGTGTTATGGACAAATGCGGCGTACACGACATACAGGGTGGCGCACAAAATGTGTTACCAATTGTTTCTTTCACTATTTACGACGCACATTAGATATCCAACTGGAAACTCTACAGCAGTACCAGCAGAGCTTGTAAAAACAAATGAGTTACGAAATGACGTGTAATTCACGATACTGCCAGTAGGAGACTAGTAAGCAGCAATAGCTGACAATGGAAGACTGACAACACAGCATCGATCGGCAATTGTGTTACTTTTTCATGAAACGGAGAGCCTTGTTTTGACTCAGAGGCGTTTACGACAACAGTTTAACACGCGATGGGTCCCTTGCATCCACAGGTTGTACGATAAATTTGTACACGAAGGAACAGTATTGGAATCGAAGCGAACTCGGCCTAAGCCTGTTTGTTCGCCGGAGAATATTGAAGCGGTACGAGTTGTTGTAAGGAGAAGTCCCGGGAAATCGTGCAGAAAGGCAGCTGTGCAACTGGGAATATCCAGACGTTCCGTTCAACGCATTCTTGAAAGTGACCTCCATATGTACCCATAAAAGGTGACCTGTGCACAGAAGCTCACTGAAGAACACAAGCAGCAGAGACTACCGTTCGCTCAGTGGGCGGAGGATAGGGAAGAGACTCTCAACTACGTTTGGTTTTCAGACGAGGCGCATTTTCATTTAGACGGTGTGGTTAACAAACAAAATGTACGCTTTTGGGCCACTGAAAACCCACAAGTGCTTCATGAACGACAACATTATGCTCCGAGGATTACAGTCTGGGCAGCAATTTCCAGTCACGGACTTATTGGACCCTTTTTCTTTGAAGAAACTGTGAACAGCGAGCGTTATTTGAGCATGCTTCGCAATAGCTTCATTCCACAGCTTCTTGCTACTGCCTTGCCCTTCAACATGCAGTGGTTCATGCAAGATGGAGCAAGGCTACATACTGCAAACACTGTGTAGGAGTTTTTACACGCACATTTCGACATGCGGATCATTTCACTCAGGTCTCCAGGTCGCTTCAATGACAGACAAAATTGGCCCCCCAATAGTCCAAACCTCAATCCATGTGACTCTTTCCTTTGAGGGTACCTACAGAAAAAAATTTTCCCGTAACGTCTACGTGATTTAATGGAGCTCAGCAGATTTATTCTTCAAGCTTGCACCGAAATTACGGAAGACATGTGCAGTAGGGTAATCACTAACTTCAATGTTAGTTTGAAGTAAGTTAGGAAACAAAATGGTGGACATATTGAGCATGTGCTGAGTTTGAACAAATCTCCATCGATGGCTCTTCTTTGTAGTATATGTTCCTTTCAGATTGTAATGACAATAACGTTTATATTCAAAAACAAGTTGGTAACACATTTCGTGAGCCACCCTATATATGTACGTCATATCAATTCTTCAAACCTACAAACGCCAGTCTGAATGCATGTATTTCAACTTTGCATGCAGTTCTGGCGGACTCTCTCAAGGACCCCAGGTGCCTGTTGTACACAGGACAGGCAGCGGGTGATAAACAACGCACGTCCCTGACCACCTAAAAGACATATTGTACACAACTTAGCTTATAGCACGTGTGACATGTGACGACCGCACCGCACCGGCGCATTAACCTGTGCCAAACACACACCACTATTCCTGGTGTCATCTGTCCACAGCATCTAAGAGCTCTGTGTACAGAGCATGACGTGTAGTCGCAGATGGAACGTTGATCTTCTGGATATAGTACCTGTAAAGCAGCACGAATGTTCGGCGAACGCGTTCCTAGCAGGCGTTATCCTAATTGGAAGAAATTTATTTCTTTGGATAGCAACTTACGAGAAACAGTGTCAAATGGTTCAAATGGCTCTGAGCACTATGGGACTTAAACCTAACTAACCTAAGGACATCACACACATCCACGCCCGAGGCAGGATTCGAACCTGCGACCGTAGCGGTCGCGCGGTTCCAGACTGTAGCGCCTTTAACCGCTTGGCCACCACGGCCGGCAGAAACAGTGTCGTTCACATCAAAGAGAGACGGTAAAGTTCCCGCCAAAGACATTACCTAACACCAGATTATGCGGAAATGGTGTTGGATAGTGTGGCCGATCACCCAGCAAAAAGCATCCGTCAACTTGTCCATTAAACGCAGGATACAGTGTGGAAACTACTGGTGGGATAGGTATTACACTTGTATCATAAGGACCGTATTGGATTATCCACTGCACTGCTGTATTGCCAAACTTCATACGATTTGTGTTGATCACTGATGCGGCATCATTCAGCTGTGATCGTGTTTTCAATGTTTCCAACACTGGCAACACCCATGTCAGGAGGAGAGAAATTCCTATATCACCCACGTCTGTGCTCACGTCCAACGACTCTCTGCCAACGCATGGGCGGGTATTGTCCAAGATTAACCAGATTATCTAACAGGATCTTATTTGCTATCCTCCCGTTTCAGGGGTCCACGTTACACGGTGTCTCTGAGAGGTGTGCTACCACAGTTCTTGGAGACTGAACCCCTTGTTCTCCGTGACTGGATGTGGTTCCTAGACGACGGTGCATCAGCCCACTTCGATGTTAATCTCCGTGAGCACCTGAAGAAGACGTACCCTCATCGTTGAATTGGAAGGGTAGGTCCTGTCCCATGGTCAGTGCCATCGCCGAGCCCCACATCTCTGGAACTTTTCTTGTGGGGTTACGTCAAGATAAAACCCCGTAGAAACGGATGAAGTTGTGCTTGCTAGGGCCCAAGCTGCCTGTCTACTGGTACAACAGGCACCAAGAGCCTTTGAAAGAGTGCAGAAGAGCTCCATGCGTGGTTGCCATGCATGCGTTAAGACTGGCAAGTCGTCACTTTGAACAGTTACTATGAGCTACATTGCTGGTATGCAGTGTACCCTGTGTATGTCCGTATCACAATAAATATGCATTCCGACCATTGATTCGCTATCTCAATGTAATAGGTTGTGGACTCACAGCCATCTGTTTCAATTTGACCCAAAAGGTTTGAGACAACCCCTGCACACTGACGGAAAAAGAATCGCAACAACAAGGAGTTGTGCGACAGAAACGAAAGATGACAGGTGTGTTTCTACATCTGAAAGATGAAAAGAAATAGTATCGGCAGCAATTGAGAGATTTATACCAAATAAACTAACAAACGACGGAGCTGATCCTCATTGGTACACAGAACGGGTTAGAACACTATTGCAGAAACAACGTTACAAACATGCCAAATTTAAACAGATTCAAAATCCCCAAGATTGGCGATCCTTTACAGAAGATCGAAACTTAGCGTGGAGTTCAATGCGAGACGCCTGTAACAGTTTCCACAACGAAACTTTGTCTCGAAAGTTGGCAGAAAATCCAACGAGATTCTGGTCGTATGTGAAGTATGTTAGCGGCAAGAAACAATCAATGCCTTCTCTGGGCGATAACAATGGAGATACTATCGAAGACAGTGCTGCCAAAGCAGATTGACTAAACACAGCCTTCCGAAATGAATTCACGAAAGAAGACAAACTAAATATTCCTTAATTCGAATCGAGAATAGCTGCCAACATGAGTAACGCAGAAGTAAATATCCTCGGAGTAGTGAAGCAACTCAAATCACCTAATAAAAGCAAGTTTTCTGCTCCAGACTGTATACCAGTTAGGTTCCTTTCGGAGTATGCTGATGCATTAGCTCCATACTTAACAATCATATACAACCGTTCGCTCTACGAAAGATCCGTACCCAAAGACTGGAAAGTTGCACACGTCACACCAACATTCAAGAAAGGTAGTAGGACTAATCCTCTAAATTGCAGGCCCATATCGTTAACGTCGATATAGAACAGGATTTTAGAACATATATTGTGTTCGAACATTATGAATTACATCGAAGAAAGACAAGTGGCTGTGTATTCACATGAAATGCTGAGTGCTATTGACCAGGCATTTCAGATCGTTTCCGTATTCCTGGATTTCCGAAATGCTTTTGACACTGTACCACACAAACGGTCATAGTAAAATTGCGTGCTTATGGAATATCGTCTCAGTTATGTGACTGGATTTGCGATTTCCTGTCACAGAGGTCACAGTTCGTAGTAATTGACGGAAAGTCATCGAGTAAAACAGAAGTGATTTCAGGCGTTCCCCAAGGTAGTGTCATAGACCCTTTGCTGTTCCTTATCTATATAAACGATTTGGGAGACAATTTGAGCAGCCGTCTTAGATTGTTTGCAGATGACGCTGTCGTTCATCGACTAATAAAGCCATCAGAGGATCAAAACAAACTGCAAAACGATTTAGAAAAAATATCTGAATGGTGCGAAAACATCTACATCTACATCCATACTCCGCAAGCCACCTGACGGTGTGTGGCGGAGGGTACCCTGAGTACCTCTATCGGTTCTCCCTTTTATTCCAGTCTCGTATTGTTCGTGGAAAGAAAGATTGTCGGTATGCTTCTGTGTGGGCTCTAATCTCTCTGATTTTATCCTCATGGTCTCTTCGTGAGATATACGTAGGAGGGAGCAATATACTGCTTGACTCTTCGGTGAAGGTATGTTCTCGAAACTTTAACAAAAGCCCGTACCGAGCTACTGAGCGTCTCTCCTGCAGTCTTCCACTGAAGTTTATCTATCATCTCCGTAACGCTTTCGCGATTACTAAATGATCCTGTAACGAAGCGCGCTGCTCTCCGTTTGATCTGCTCTATCAACCCTATCTGGTACGGATCCCATACTGCTGAGCAGTATTCAAGCAGTGGGCGAACAAGCGCACTGTAACCTACTTCCTTTGATTTCGGATTACATTTCCTTAGGATTCTTCCAATGAATCTCAGTCTGGCATCTGCTTTACCGACGATCAACTTTATACGATCATTCCATTTTAAATCACTCCTAATGCGTACTCCCAGATAATTTATGGAACTAACTGCTTCCAGTTGCTGACCTGCTATTTTGTAGCTAAATCATAAGGGATCTATCTTTCTATGTATTCGCAGCACATTACACTTGTCTACATTGAGATTCAATTTCCACTCCCTGCACCATGCGTCAATACGCTGCAGCTCCTCCTGCATTTCAGTACAATTTCCCATTGTTACAACCTCTCGATACACCACAGCATCATCTGCAAAAAGCCTCAGTGAACTTCCGATGTCATCCACCAGGTCATTTACGTATATTGTGAATAGCAACGGTCCTATGACACTCCCCTGCAGCACACAAATCACTCTTACTTTGGAAGACTTCTCTCCATTGAGAATGAAATGCTGCGTTCTGTTATCTAGGAACTCCTCAATCCAATCACACAATTGGTCTGATAGTCCATATGCTCTTACTTTGTTCATTAAACGACTGTGGGGAACTGTATCGAACGCCTTGCGGAAGTCAAGAAACACGGTATCTACCTGTGAACCCGTGTCTATGGCCCACTGAGTCTCGGGGACGAATAGCGCGAGCTGGGTTTCACATGACCGTCTTTTTCGAAACCCATGGTGATTCCTACAAAAGTGGCAGTTGACCCTAAATAACGAAATGTGTGAGGTCATCCACATGAGTGCGAAAAGGAACTCGTTAAACTTCGGTTACACGATAAATCAGTCTAATCTAGAAGCCGTAAATTCATCTACATACTTAGGTATTACAATTACGAACAACTTAAATTGGAAGGAACACATAGAAAATGTTGTGGAAAAGGCTAACGAAAGGCTGGGTTTTATTGGCAGGACACTTGGAAAATGTAACAGACCTACTAATGAGACTGCCTACACTACGCTTGTCCGTTATCTTTTTAGAATACTGCTGCGCGCTGTGGAATCGTAACCAGGTAGGACTGACGGAGTACATCGAAAAAGTTGAAAGAAAGGCAGCACGTTTTTATTATCGCGAAATATGGGAGAGAGTGTCACGGAAACGATACAGTATTTGGGCTGGAAATCATTAAAACAAAGGCGTTTTTCGTTGCGACGGAATCTTCTCACGAAATTGCAATCTCCAACTTTCTCCTCCAAATGCGAAAATATTTTGTTGACACCGTCCCACATAGAGCGGAACGATCACCACGATAAAGGAAGGGAAATCAGAGCTCGTACGGAAAGATATAGGTGTTCATTCTTTCCGCGCGCTATACGAGATTGGGATAATAGAGAATTATGAAGGGGGTTCGATGAACCCTCTACGAGGCACTTAAATGTGATTTGCAGAGTATCAATGTAGATGTAGATGTAGATGTAGATGATGTGTATTCAGATTTCGCAACAGCCGCATAATAATCGCGCTAGTAGCGCTACCACGAGGTGCAGATGAGTTTTGCTTTAAACATACTCTGTAAAGGTTATGAGCGTTAGTTACTTTTTGAGAATGGACGTGGTGAGTGGATGTTAGCTCGACAAACCTTATCCTGCTAATGTTCATCGAAAAACTCGTTTTTGATACATGTATATGTACAGTCTCAACATTGTTTGCATGCTATTACGGAAATGGTTTCAGGGAAGCCGAAACTAGTCATAAATTAAATAAAAAAGCTGGTTCTAGCAACGTCAGCTGTTTTCTACATCGAACTGGTTAACAGACATGGCTCTTCCGCCGACCGAAGTGACCGAGCGGTTCTGGGCGCTAAAGACTGGAACCGCGCGACCGCTGCGGTCGCAGGTTCGAATCCTGCCTCGGGCATGGATGTGTGTGATGTCCTAAGGTTAGTTAGGTTTAAGTAATTCTAAGTTCTAGGGGACTGATGACCTTAGAAGTTGAGTCCCATAGTGCTCAGGACCATTTGAACCATGGCTCTTCCGTCATTGGACTAGCATGTTGGAAATCCACTTAATGAATTTACTTAGTGGTCCTTTCCCGTTACAAACTCACAAACACGTATGCAGTACGAAACTGCAGTGCCTGTGTTGTGAAGAAGTACCGTGCAGTGTTCCTTCGGACATGTACGCACGCCTGCGAAAAATCCGTGAGCGAGTTCTGATCCGGCACAGGTTTTAACTGTCGTCATTTCATTATACAGCTGGAGGTGGTTCATATTTGCCATGCGAATACACATCACACACGCCGTAGTAACAAACACCCGTTATGATAATAAATGACATTAGAACAACGAGCAGGAAGATTCTTCATAATATGAAGGGCATTCAGAGCCCGGTAACAGAAATTTCCAACATACAATACTGCAAAATGCTGTGAAATGTCATCTGGCAGGCTAAAACAATGTATCATACAAACAGAATAAAACGCTCCCAGAATAAATTAAAAATATAAGTTCCATTGTGAAAGAGGTATCAGGGCGCAGTAACGGTGCACTGCATATTTCGCCTCTTTTGCTTGTGGATAAAACTGTTAGTGATGCTGCAGAGCTGTGCAAAATATTTAATAATCAATTTTTAAAGAAATCAGTGTCGCTGTAAGTTTTTATTTATTTACTTCACTATCGCCTTTTCGCCTTTTCGACTGTAGGCCTATTCGCAGGTGCCCTTGAAGACGGTTTTTCAGCCGAATTCGCGATGCTGAAGTAACTAAATAAAAACTCACAGCCAAATGACGACAGTGCTTTCATTTCTAAACTTTATTATAACTGTTTTCCCCAAGCACAAAAATGTATTGTTTATTAATATGGGATCCTAAACAGGAAGGACTGACAGAAGCATTAGAGTGGATCCAACGAAGAGCGGCGAGTTTCTCCACGAAATAGTTTAGTTGGCGCGAGAGCGTTAACGAAATTCTCAACAAACTCCATTGGCAGACGTTACAAGAGATGCGTGGTACATCAGACAGAGGTTTACTATTGAAATTTTGAGAGAACATTTTCCGGGAAAAGTTGGACAACTGTTACTTCCTCCCATATGCGTCTCGTGTAATGGCCATGACCAGAAAATTCGAGATATCAGAGCTAATACAGAGGCTAACCGACCTTTATATTCCCACACGCCATTAGCGAATGTGACAGCGTAGAGAGATCATTTAGTGGCACTGGAAGTAGTCGTCGTCACACGATATTACATACCTTGCAAAAAATGCAGTGAACACATTGTGTGTTGTGGGGCGATCACTCTGTTGTAGAAATAATTCAAAAGTCAAGATCGCTTAAATACCGTTTACTAGATGACCGGTTTGAACACACTAACATGTATATATTCAAATGTGTGTGAAATCTTACGGGACTTAACTGCTAAGGTCATCAGTCCCTAAGCTTACACACTGCTTAACCTAAATTATCCTAAGAACAAACACATACACCCATGCCCGAGGGAGGACTCGAACCTCCGCCGCAACCAGCCGCACAGTCCATGACTGCAGCGCCCTAGATCGCTCATCTAATCCCGCGCGGCTTAACATGTATAAATCATTTGGATATAACGATATATGCGGCAGACCAGCTGATATAAAATCTGAGACAATGATTTTATATCAGCTGGTCTGCCTCATGTACCGTTATATCCAAATGATTCATACAAGTTAAGCTACATTCAGATCCGATGATGGCACCTTTAGAGTGCTGAAACCGGTCATCTAGTAAACAGTATTTAAGCAATCTTGGCCTTTGAATTATTTCTTGCAGAATCTGATGAAGATGTAAGTACGTTACATTTGTTTATATTGATGGTCAACTGGTGTTCTATGCGACCACCGACTATTGCCTCTATCGTCTTCAGGTATTCCTGCGTCTCGCTACTGTTTTGTAGCCTTGCGACTTCTCAATATGCAACAAAGAAAGGCTCGCTAAGTTTTTGACGTTCTCCAGAAGGTCGCTCTTATTTGTTGTGCGAGGTAATGGTGCTATAACATTAACGTGTAGTACGCCTGTATCTACTTTTATCTTTGAAGATATGTCTACGATAAGAATGACATACTGCGTTTCCTTTACTAGCAAATTTTCGTTCCAACCGCACAACTGCTCTGGTGTTCCGTTCACTCCTATTTTGTTCGCTAGGTGACAGTGTGGGATTGTACCGACTAAGGCTCGGTATAGGGAAATTTTGGGCCCACTGCGCCGCTGGTGATATCTGTGTCACCAGTGGCTCAGTGGGCCCAGAATGGAGACCACTGGCAGGTTGGCCAAAGTTTCCTTATACAGAGCTTTAGTATCGACAGCCTTCTAGAAGTCAAGCAAGACAGTATCAACCTAGGCGCCGATATTTACTGCTTTCTGTGTCTCGTGGACGTACAGAGCGAGTTTGGTTTCACACGATCGCCGTTTGAGGAATCCATGCTCTTTCTTACAGTGAAACCTTTTCATTATTGTTTCCTAATGTGCATTCTCTCATGATTCTCACGAAATCAAGTAACTTTCAGCCTTTCGTGTTTGCTCCCGGACCTAGTAGGTGAACTGAACGTTGATTATATTACAAATTACATGCACAAAGAGTGTTTTATGACCAGAGGAAAGATCACAACATGGCAGTTTACTTAATTGCACCGTAATCTAAGAGGAAAATTACTGTCGTGTTCGGAGACACTGCGCACTTCACAGTGAGGAGATGTGTGGTATTGTACTTTGACTTTTGGGCCCAGTCACTGAGATTACGTGATGCCTTAGCATCACGGACTCCGTTCTTGACTAACCAAGTGAGGCAGAGCAGTGATTAAGACGGTGGACTCACATCAGGAATGGTTACAGCTAAATTCCTGACCATCCAAATTTAGAACCTTTGTAGTTCACAGTGCCAGAATAGTTTATTCCTATCCTACCCAATCCGAATTTATGATGCGCATGTATCACCTTTTCATTTTTCCTATGTTTTATTCCATGTAGAATGTTGAGAGAGAGCGTGCTATGTTAGAAACGTCGGTATTTTTCAATCTGTTTTAGGCAAAATACTAGTGAGGCAAGAAGACTCTCGACTGAGAATTAATGGGAGCGAGATTTCTATTTCCTATTTTCCTTGAAATTAAAGCAAAGTCGCCTCCATCTTTATCGTAGGTGGTGTTTCTAGTTCCATGCACTGCATTTTTCACTCACACTCGTTACAGACAAAAATGCTTGGACCAAGCACTTGTACAGGGATTTGACAAAAATATTAAAAAATTGCGACAGATGCACGCTTAAAAATAAATGTAGATGCCAGCGAAGCCTCCAAGTTGCTATTGTATATTTGACCACGAACGGCACCTGTGCAGTGTGCTCAATAACTTCCAATTGTCATTCGTTGTCAGAAGAGTAATGTGTGTAGTTGTGAGGGCATTATACCCGACTGCTCACAGGGAAAGTAGAAAACATCACATCGCGAAAGACAGTGAATGTTAAGTGATCGTGGCAGACGACGATTGAGGAGGATTGTGACGAAAAGTAGGAGATCGACAGCTGCATCAATCACTGCAAAACTGGTTTGTCGCACTCGAGAATCCAGTTAGCACCTAAATAGCAATATGGGGTGCCATAGAGGCAAGCACTTGCTTGGCAAGCTGTAATTCCAAAACCACTCGTCAATGATGAAAACGCACTTAACAGAAACAAGTGGTGTCAAGACTTGAAACCTTGAGAATGGAGCAACTGCTCGCCGAGTTTACTTTCCTAGAGAGAAACACGGTGGGGTTTCGTTGATGATTAGGGCAGCCATATCGTAGTATTCCATGGGCCCGATGGGTACTTGCGAGGTCACACTACTGCCAAGGATTATGGGACCATTTCGGCTGATCGGTTCCATCGCAGTGATCAATGGTGTCTCAGAGCTCCTGTTCACACAGCTTACATCGTTCAGGACTGATTTTGTGAGCACTAGGATGAATTGTTCCATCCGTCTTGGCCATCAAATCTCAATATTATTGTCTGTGGTCTACTTTTGAGTGTGGGGTGCGTAATCGCTATCCATCTCCATGACCGCTACCTCAACCTGCCACTAATCTGCAGGATGTATGGCATACGTTTCCCTTCGAGAACTTATACGACCATTGTTTATTCGTTAAGGGACTATTGGATGCTGTTACGAATGCCAATTGTTTTCCTACACCGAATTAGTCGTGGGAATGTATTGAGTTCTTGGTGTTTGTGTAAGTGTGTTTTCTCTTAATGTAGTAAATTGGGCAGTATGTCTTAGGGCACGCTATTGTCTTAGGCAAATAATAGTGAGCGGTGAATGGAGAAAGACACACTGCCATTAAGATTTATTCCCAACGAGGGATCAGATTCAGGAGTTTTGGCTTTCAAAGCGGAACTGGACATTCTTAGTTTGATTACCAAGTATATCATAAATCAACTGTGGTGTATACAGGGTTAAAGCCGTAGCTGCACATTCATATTTATATTTCCAGTATACCTGAAATCAATTCAGGTGCGAGCTTCGATGGTAACTTCTATTCTGCTCTCATTCTTGTCGACCCGGTACAGAGTGCCGTCTCACAGTACGTCAAAATCCTGAATTCCATTGTATTTCAGTTTCCAGTTGCAATATTAGGAGGTAAACTTCTCCACAGTCTTTATCGGAGCCAGAGTACTAGGCCCAGACCGAAAATGATATTATTTAAATTTCAGATCTTCCTTTTAGGTCATATTTTGTATAGATACCGAATAGCGGATTGTATAGTTGCCTAAAATTTCGTGTCTTCACATGTGAAATGAAACCATTTGTAGCTTGTATTGTCTCACTTGTAAGTCAAATGAAAGAACTGGAAATCCACTCCCAAAATACCCAATTGCGGCTCCCTCTTCCCCACTACATGTTGGTCCGATGTTTGTCTGAGAAGTCTCTAGCACTACAATGGGTCCTTATTCGAACAGACCGCTATACTTAATGGTGAAAAATATTCAAAAAATGTAAACAGTGGCGAACGATGCGTTTTACACCGTAAAATTCACCACTTATCATTTCTACTAAGTTTATGCGCTGCATTCTTACACATGCCTTCTTACAAATATACCACCAGGTAGAAACGAGCACTAAGTCTTCTTATTTATGCTCCAGATGTATCATACGGTGAGAAAGAAAAAAATCCTTTGTCAGAACCACCGTTACTTTTGGGAAATCCATTGCGCAAGTACCGTGCAGGCTTTGCGTATGGTCTCCTCCGAATGCTATGGCATAAGCTTCTAGGCTGGGAGCTGATTATATGCCATTCATATATCACTCGGTTGCAGTTGTCCGCGATCAAATGCCTGCAAGCGCACAGGCAATCCTCTGGAACTTGCAGCATACAACAGAGACTCTTTCAAAGGTGCCGTTTCGTTTACTGTAAAAATAAAGTATCTGTTCTTCCAGTTTCGATGAGCAGTTTTCGGAAGTTTCTGTTGGGTAACAGGTGTATTCGGGAACTGATAGTCCTTTCCCAAATATTGCCAAAAGGAAAGTCCTATGTAGCACTCCTGGACCGTTTGTATTTAGCTGAAAAGAACAGAGCTCACTGACATAGTAGATTTAAAATAGTATGCCATAACCTTGAAATCAAAATTATATTACAAAACTGTCAGCGCGCGGACACCCACCCACCCATACACACACACACACACACACACATACACACACGCACATACACGCACGAGCGACAGGATGGGGCGGCGGCAGGTAGACGAATTACATATATGTTTCGTTTTTCCCTGGATGTAAACTTAATATAGGTCCGATTTTGCGGTTCGGCTGATATTACCGAGACATGAAAGCGGCATTTGTAGCTGCAGGACACGAGGAAACACGCGTAGGGTACACCACGCCTTGTGGAAACTTGTTTGCGACATTCGTTGACAGCGTCTCCACCGCAGCTGCGCCGCCTGCCTGTGACAAGTGCGACGCCAGAGGAGGCGCCCCGAGTGTCCGGCGCCAGCCCGCCCCCGCCGCCCCCGGCCACAGGAAGGCACGCCCTTGTCCGCGCGCCAGCCCGCTGCCACAGTGTCCGCCTGTCGCCGGGTGCTCCGCCGCCGCTCCCGGATGATATTGACATTCTGCCCCCGTAAAGCCGCCGCCCCATCCGGCTGGAATTTCCTCCCTTTATCCGGCCCGGTAACTCGCCCTTCCTTTCGGCAGCCCCGTGGACGCCGTGTGCTCCTTGTGCTCTGTACACAGTCGCCCGTAAGTCGCTTCCGCTGCCTTCCAATATTAGACGTGTGGATATATGTGGCTGGTGCACTGTCCCCACCCTTTGCTTGCTCCTCTGAGCGTCTGCTGTCCTACGTTCTGCTAACTTCTCGCTAGCCTCTCTTAAAAATAACAGAAAACGCCTTCTGCGACCTACGAAATGAAATAGTAGAAGAAAACCTAATACAATCAGTATCATAATTCAAATAAACTCCTTTCACGTGTTATGATTTCATATCACGAGCGTCGTTTATGGCCACATCTCTTTCTATTTATGCAGTCTCCTTCTTGGATATAAGCTAGTCGCGTTTCTACATGAAATCTTGACCTGTGGTAGATGGGATCGAATATTCGTCTCTGCTTTCGCCAACTATTGTCATCAAAAATTTTTTTCTTCAATTTCCGAGCCACAATAACTCTTTTGTTTCCATCACGACAAGTAGTATTTATCCTGTTCCTATAATTTTATCCTCGAAATGCAACAATTTTTTTCAAGTACATAATACGTATTCACAACTGCGAATATCGACAACTATCAGCTGTTTAATGGAATGGCGACATAGAAAATTTGTGCCGAACTGCGACTCGAACCAGACTTTCCTGGTAAGAGCGAGCGGCCGCCTTACCATTAAGCTATGCGAGCACGACTCACGGCCATACCCAAGCTTCCACATGTCATCAACTATGTGAAACTGTGAACACATTTCATGTATTTCATAACAGTTGTACTCGCAGCAGTGCCTGTTCCTTCGGACATGCATGTATGCAATATATGTACCTGAGTATCATACACTACTGGCCATTAAAAGACGTGCTACAGACGCGAAACTTAACCGACAGAAAGAAGATGCTGTGATATGCAAATGATTAGCTTTTCAGGGCAGTCACACAAGGTTGGCGCCGCTGGCGACACCTACAACGTGCTGACATGAGAAAAGTTTCCAACCGATTTCTCGTTCACAAACAGCAGTTGACCGACGTTGCCTGGTGAAACATTGTGATGTCTCGTGTGACTTGGAGAAATGCGTACCATCACGTTTCCGACTCTGATAAAGGTCGGATTTTAATGTTCAAATGTGTGTGAAACCCTATGGGACTTAACTGCTAAGGTTATCAGTCCCTAAGCTTACACACCATTTAACCTAAATGATCCTAAGGACAAACACACACACCCGTGCCCGAGGGAGGACTCAAACCTCCGCCGGGACCAGCCGCACGTCGGACTGCAGCCTATCGCGACTGCGGTTTATCGTATCGCGACATTGCTGATTGCGTTGGTCGAGATCCAATGACTGTAAGCAGAATATGGAATCGGTGGGTTCAGGAAGGTAATGTGGAACGCCGTGCTGGATCCCAACGGCCTCGTATCACAAGCAGTAGAGATGACAGGCATTTTATCCGCATGGCTGTAATGGATCGTGCAGCCACGTCTCGATCCCTGATCAACAGATGGGGACGTTTGCAAGACAACAACCATTTGCACGAACAGTTCGACGACTTTTGCAGCAATATGGACTATCAGCTCGGAGACCATGGCTACGGTTACCCTCTCCGCTGCATCACAGACAGGACCAACTACGATGGTGTACTCAACGACGAACCTGGGTGCACGAATGGCAAAACGTCATTTTTTCGGATGAATCCACGTTCTGTATACAGCATCATGATGGTCGCATCCGTGTTTGGCGACATTGTGGTGAACGCACATTGGAAGCGTGTATTCGTCATCGCCATACTGGCGTATCACCCGGCGTGATTGTATAGGGTGCCACTGGTTACACGTCTCGGTCACCTCTTGTTCGCATTGACAGCACTGTGGATGTTACATTTCAGATGTGTTACGACCCGTGGCTCTACCCTTCATTCGATCCCTGCGAAACCCTATATTTCAGCAGGATAACGCACGACCGCATGTTGCAGATCCTGTACGGGCCTTTCTGGATATAGAAAATGTTCGACTGGTGCCCTGGCCAGCACATTCTCCAGATCTCTCACCAATTGAAAACGTCTGGTCAATGGTGGCCGAGCAACTGGCTCGTCAAAGTACGCCAGTCACTACTCTTGATGAACTGTGGTATCGTGTTGAAGCTGCATGGACAGCTGTACCTGTACACTTCATCCAAGCTCTGTTTGACTCAATGCCCAGGCGTATCAAAGCCGTTATTATGGCCAGAGGTGGTTGTTCTGGGTACTGATTTCTCAGGATCTATGCACCCAAATTGCGTAAAAATGTAATCACATGTCAGTTCTAGTATAATATATTTGTCCAATGAATACCCGGTTATCATATGCATTTCTTCTGTGTGTAGCAATTTTAATGGCCATTAGTGTATTTGTAAGCCGACACCGGACAAGTGAATTTCAATTGAAATCTCTCCCCTGTACTGGAATATACATAATGGATATCGATTGAAGGTTGTAGGCACATGATTGACATCATAATGAAGTTTGGATCTGGCTGTGAAGAGTGCACGGATAGCCTAATGGGCAGTTCGCCTTCAACCACAGAGCAGCACTAATGACTGTTTACGTCTACGGCGGGGAGCGTTGCGCGATCGAAATGTTTACCTCTTGTGTTTGTCGCAAGCAATTATTCTTCAGACACAATATGTCTCGCTCATATAGAAAGTCAACCATCAACATCAGCTTTGCTACTTGATTCGCACAACGAAAGGGTTTCAAGTGAAGAAATCAAAATACATCGACATGACCTGTCGGGCATCCACCTCCCTGTAAAGGGTGGCGTGGTTACCTTAAACTAATCACTTGAACCATTTGTCACAAAACTGTACATGACCGTAAGAAAAGGCTAAAATTCAAGCATTCTGATGGTAATATGAGGTCGGCGTCAGTCTGTCACCTGGGTCATTCCACACGATTACTGTTTTGTGACTCGGCACAGTAGATGAACACGTGGCCATAACAACTGAGTCTGAGAAGGTCCTGCCATAACATTCGTCTCCACAAATTGGGGCCACCAGCTACAGTAACTGGCAGTGACATAGCGATAAGGAAGACACCGTACCGGTGGAAGTCACCGGTCTACCATCGGCAGGCGGAATGGCTGTAACAGGGTGTGGTTTCTCACTATCCACGCGTCATCAGGCTCAGAAAAGTGAAGAGAAGGATCGCCCTCCTTTGCGGAAAACTAACAAACTCTTTCTAGGACGGCACACTCATAGCAACCTCGCCGTCGACTTCGATTGTGTGCTAGCTCCGAAGGATCAATTCCCTCGGGATAACTCATGCCCAGAATTGGGAACATTGGCAAGAGATCCGCATTCGGTAGATTCGTGTCAACACATCCATGGATACTGAACGAGATACACATACTAGCCCCTCTGCTTGCCACATCTATCGCGTCTACGTCACGCACCGCTTCCAGTCTGCCATTCATGACCCAGAAACGTGACCAGCGGCCTTCACCAACCACACCTTCAACGACCACATGGTATATACCTACATGAACGCCCTCCTAAGACAGAAGGTATGGCGAAGCCGCAGCCTATGGAAAATAAATGTGGTCCCCGTTAAAGCACCAGAGTGTCACCATATTTCTGAAGAAGTCTGACAATCTTGTGAAGACCGTCGATGGATATACCCTGCGACGTCACATTGGTGGTTAGAGTGTACAAAATGGCATACGGCGTGAAATTATTGCATTGGGCCGCGAACATTCACAGTGGAGACGGCGGACTTTCAAACTTCTATTTGAAGGTATTATGAGAACGTGCCAACTGGGCACTTACGGCGGACGGTAGTACAACGTTCCCAGGCGAAAATCACTGCTATTATGCGTTCTCATCTGGAAGGGCAGCGGTTCGTGCGAGGGCGCTAAATCGAGTCGCGGTCGAACGCCCGTCGATGTACCATGTCATTAGTGATCATAAGCGGCGCCGCAGAGCCCTTATACATACCACTGATACAGAGGATGTCACACATCTGACGACACAAAATGGTTTGGCAAATGCCTTCGTCGACGATTACATCGATTACTCACAGGGCAGAGGCCATACTAATGGAGGAAGTTAACGTGGAGAGAGTGGTAGACGCTATAGGCAAGAGGGCGCTCAGTAAGACACCAGGGCCGGACAGAAAACGCTTGGACTTTTATCGGTCCTTTCAAAACTTGATGGCTCGCTGAAATATTCCACGAGCTAATATCTCCTGACGTATCTATGTAGAGGGACTGATCATCCCAGTACATAAGCCTGCAGGTGGCACACGACGCGGGTACTGCCTCCCACTAACACTACATAACTGTGATTTTAACATTTTTACCAGACTGATGGCGGCATGACTCACAAGAGTATTGCGTAGTGTTTAGTCACTTGACCAGACACACCCAGCTGCGGTAATAACATCCAAAAGGCAGTTGCCGAATACTACGATTCGAACGTATTGACGAAACCTTGTCGATTACACGGAGCTCTGATATCCACAGACTTCGATCAAACCTTTGACAAGATGAGCTCTGCGTACTTTGTGGAAGTGTTGACACAAATGAAGTTCCCGCTGTCCTACGTCGCCAGCTCTGAAGTTCTTGTTAGTGACCCCTTAATATTACGAGTTCAATCAGACAAGGATGTCCCTTATCGACGATCATATATTCAATGGACCTTGATCGACTTCTCAGCAGCCTTCGCCAGGACGTAGTTAGGAGGACACACTTTCCAGTGAAACGCGTACGCAGAATACCTATTCCTGGTGGAGCGGAACGCCAACGAAAAAAAGCGTCGTTGGATTGTAACAATAGATAAGGTGCCGCTACGGGCAGCCGTATGAACCTGGACAACTTGGTCGCCCTGAATGTTGGTACTGCATTGCCTGCTGACTGCGTTGCACCCTTCCAGATACGAGACAGTATAAAATGTCTGGGGATCGTGTTCAGGAATAACGTACGACGCACCATGGCGGCGATCAACTTCAGGAGGTTGTTACTAGCTGTCCGGAATGGAGTATCAGCGAACGGCTTGCACGCCTTAGACATGATTCAACTGGTCGCCGAAATAAATAGTGTCTTGTCATCATATATCCCCCAACACAGACAGATTTTTCCGATGCCATAAATGATCACTCGATGCACACTGGCAGCATTTGGATACTTCGTCATTGCAGGATTATGGTTCAAATGGCTCTAAGCACTATGGGACTTAACAGCTGAGGTCATCAGTCCCCTAGAACTTAGTACTTAAACGTAACTAACCTAAGGACATCACACACATCCATGCTCAAGGCAGGATTCGAACATACGACCGTAGCGGTCGCGCGGTTCCAGACTGAAGCGCCTAGAACCGCTCGGTCACTCTGGCCGGCATCGCAGGATTACTCTTCAATATCCAGTCCAATGGTAGAGGAGACCTCGACCTCGTATACGCTCACGAACGCACAGTGGCGCTTTATCTCAGTGCGATGCTGAAAACGTGGTGTAGTAAGAGCCGAACCTGCCGGGACTCTTGATAGACGAACTGGAGCCAGCTTCTTGACCAGAACCGATGATGATGAAGAATATTGCCCAACGATTTCAGCATTTCAGAGATTTTTTTCTTGATTATAACTACTTTATGAAAGGTCTACCGGCCCACACACTGGTAACAGAACGTGACACCTACCGAATACTGACGGGCAGGCCACAATCCACTGATCGAAAATATGGCGGACCATTCACCGTATTACCCTTCACAAAGAAACACAAACAACGTGGTATCTATTAGTTATAGAAAGTCACCGGATCCGCCCCCCCCTCCCCCACCACCAATATGGTGAACTGCCTGTTTCGTCAAGTGTGTCAGGGTAAAGATAACGACACCCACTGTCTTATGTGCGGCCCCTCTGCGGAAGTGAGGCATATAGTGACGAAGATGATTGCCTTCCTTCTATGCACAGTGCATTAATACATTAATTCTATGATTGGTCTTCTTCCGGACAGAACGTACTACCCACGAGCCACGACGAACGCTGTGACGTGGCTAAGAGCCCAAACGGTGAATTACTTGCTTCGCGACGTCCCGAAGACTGTGCTGGACTTCTGGAACCACCTGTATACTCGACATACGGCGATTGTGCGCAACCCGAAATACTGAATATTATTATTCTAATTCTTGAGGACTGTGTTACAAGATCCTCCGCTCAGGTGGAACGTCCCGGGTATGAAAAGCTGATGTAGAACACTATGAAGAGGCGTACAGCGCGGATGACTAAACGGTTACCTCCTCCAGTTCTATGAGGTGAGCGCTCTTATACGTACTCACCCAATACTGGGAGATTTTTTCTCCCTTTTCCGTAGTTATTCGAAAACACGTATCCTTTCCTTAGTGAAGAGCGCCCAGTGAACGATATCGTTATAAACTCAAAAAAGGTGGATTTTGTTTAGTTTGAGTTGTTCCCTTTTCAAAAGCGTTCTGAAATATCTGCTACTTTTGAGTTGTTTATTTTCGAAAGTCTCTCGGCAACGGAAAAACGTGAAGCCTCGGCAACTGTTTGTAAGGAGACCAGGTATAAGTTTTGAAATAGGGAGCTGTTCATCGTACTGATCTTTCAGATAATCCGTGTGATGATCTCTGTAGCATGGACATTTGGCTACTGAAGAAGCTTCAAACAGCACATTGTAGTGCATATACATTAATAACATAGTTCAACATATAAAATTTAATAGAAATGTAAAGCGGTAATCTTTGTTAATTTGCTGTCACTGAATTGGAAATTGCAGATAAAATTCACCTATTAGCTCAATCTTTCGAATTTCAGACTTACCTGCAATTACTATTTTTCACGTAAATAATTTTGTTGCAGTTTCAAAGAATGTGCCGATTGTCATAGCATAGCATCATCGGAAGGTGAGGTACAAGCACTGCAAGGGTTCGTCACTTGAAAAGTAGAGTTCTGGTCAGAAGAGGGTCTACAGATTTTAAAAGTTGTTGCAATCAAGTGGATGTACTGCGACGCTTCTCGAATTGCTTTTCTGAGAATTGTGTTATGATACACCACAAGCTGTTAGTCTGCTTTTAACAAATATGTGCTAAGATGTCGAGTGCGTGCTTTAGTAATTGAGATGCTTTCTGCTATATTTACGGTGTACTAATATTCTATGCCAGGAACTGCCCAATTACAGCTTGTATTAAAAGGGGCATGTTCCTTGTATTTTCAATGTGAGGTAGAGCAGGGGATGGAAAATAGGACGGCACATGTGCTGTACGACGCGTTCGTCCAATCTAAAAGCATGGATGAAAGCCGAAGACAGTCGTCTGCCATTTTGACTGTTGATGGTTTTAGGGCAGCCACCATCCGTACTAATGACGTATTTCTATAAGTTCCCCTTTTATCAAAGGAGTCGTTATGTAGAAATAACTACATGATATATATCCTGACATACGGTTACTAATTCGTCTTGTACCTCTTGCCAAAGGATATTGTTTTCCTGAAATACTGAAAAAGGTGTCTGTAGTCTCTAGTGAGTCTTGAATTGAAGACTTAAAACCAATCAGCGGGAGAGATGACTCTGCATCCATGTACATCAAAAGCAGCCCCAACTCAGTTTTGGAAATAGTGGATGCAGACGTCTTTATTGGTGTATTGCTAAGGGAACTTTTTAGCTGCGAAATTCCAGGAGGAAAGAGCATGAGTATCCCGTGCCAATATTTCCACGGTTTTTTTGTGAAATTTGAAACCTGATGTGTGCGCGAACATCTAGAGTGTTATAAGCCATTAAAAATGAACTATGTGCAACTATCTCTGCGTTTCTGCCTACCATTGTGTAGTGATGTGTGCGTTGAGTATGGTAAGCACTTTCACCAACGTATTTCACAGCTGGAGGAAAAGTGTAATGAGAAATGAAGTGCTGACACTATAAATAAATATTTTGGGATAATGAAAACGGACTCTCCTGTTACAAGTAACAAAGGCAAGCCGAAAGGTGCACTGTGAAATTGTTCGATAATTTTTACATCTTTTCTTATAAGACACAAATAAAAATATCATCATATCAAAATCGTGAACCGATAAATAAATTTTAACTTCACTTTGGGTTTCCGTGATCCATAAAGTATAGAGGACTTTGAAGGAAAAGTGTCTCAAATGGCTCTGAGCACTATGGAACTTAACACCTGAGGTTATCAGTCCCCTAGAACTTAGAACTACTTAAACATAACTAACCTAAGGACCTCACACACACCCATGCCAGAGGCAGGATTGGAACCTGCGACCGTAGCGGTCGCGTGGTTCCAGACTGAAGCGCCTAGAACCGCTCAGCCACTACGGCCGGCTTTGAAGGATAGTAACAGGTGCAAACATGTAACTCTTTTGTGTCGGTTGTGAATAAATAGTTGCCACTATTTAAGTTTCAACCCTCGCAGTACGGGGAGACCTCCGTAGACTTATATAGAGCATGCCACGTAGGCGTCAGGCATTGATAAACGCTCATGGAGGTTATACATGTTACTGAAATTCTCAAAGCCCAATGAAAAGCCCTGAGAATGACATGATGAACGATTGTTTCCTCTCTTGTTTTCGACAACTGTCGGAAATTTCAGCTATTTTCATGTGAACGATGAAGGATATATGGATGTTTTCTTTTGTATTTAATTTGTGAAAGATAAAGACGTTATTTCGTCGTTCCCAGTGCTGCATTATTGCACAATGGATTATGGCAGACGTCCAAAGTCGTTTTCCCCCAATTCTTTTGAGCATTGTATATAAACGATTTCGAAGACAATCTGAGTAGCTTTCTTAGTTCGTTCCAAAACGAAGCTGTCGTTTGCCACCAATTAAAGTCATTAGATGATCTATACGGATTGCAAAAATAATTTACACAAAATATCTGTATGGTGCGAACAGTGACAATTGCCCCTACCGTAAAAAGTGTTTGGTACTCAATACGAGTACGGCACGAAAGGAAAACCATTAAATTTTGGTTGCAAGATAAATAACATAAATTTAAACGTTATCGATTCAGCTGAATAGCCACGGATTAAGATAATGAACATCCTATCGGCAGAACAGAAAATGAAACAGACCTCCTAAAGAGACCACGTCGACTACGCTTGTCTGTCCTTTTCTGGGGTACTGCTGCGCAGTATGCAGTAGTAGACGGGCTCGACAGGTGGCATCGAAAAAGTTGAAAGAAGGGATTCTCGGTTTGTATTATCATGAAGTAGGTGAGAGAGTGTCACAGATATGACACGCGAGATAGTGTATCAATTATTATAGCAAAGGCGTTTTCATTTGAGACAAATCTTTTCACGAAATTGTATCGTTCTCCTCCGAATGCGAGACTGTATGTTCACTTTTCCCACGTCCTAGTCGAGAGTAGAACCGTCGAGAAATAGTCTGAAAGTGGTTTAATTACCATCTTCCAAACACTTAATCGTGGGTGCAGGGTAGTTAGTCATGTGGATGTAGAATGACATTCATAACAACTCAGAATTATCTGAACTCCCGACAGAAACCGACAGATATACGGCAGCTGGGAAGACTTCTGCGACGTAGTATTTTGGAGGTTTGCCGGTAGCGGATCTTCAATGAAAATTGGGCTTTCGCTGCTTGTAAGCGATCACTCTGCGGGGGTAGTTCTGGCCGTGTATTTCCTGAAACTAAATAGTTCCTTCGGACACATTTCTGGAACTCGCCGATACCATCCCGACGAGTTCGGCTTTAAGCGGTAAAAGCCGCTGTCTCTCGAGTTGTAGCAGTATTTTCCTCGTGCGCCTCTGGGGGTCATTACGTTTTAGTGTCACGCCACCGAGATTAAAGGTCTCATTAAAGAGGTCGTGCCGCCTTCTATATTTCACAAAGATGAGGAACAGTTCTCGCTGCGCTCGCCTCAGGCTTCCGGATCGACGCATCTGCCACACAGCACAGAAGAATAACCGTCGGTGTTGAATCACGAACACCATTTAAACGTCAAAAACGGCGTTTATAATTACTAATTACCACGGGGTAAAATACTCTTCACTTAATTGAGAGAAGAAGAGAGAGAAAGATAAAGGGAAGAGAAATGAGTGAGCCAAGAGGTAGAGAGAGAGAGAGAGAGAGAGAGAGGGGGGGGGGGGGGGGGAGGGAGAAAGAGAGAGAGAGAGGACGGAAACGTAATTGTCTACGAAATATAAGGCGCAGTAGCTATTACGTTTCAGTTGATTCAGTAAAATGTGCTGGAAACTCGCGTAAACAAAAGAGAAAAATGCTGACAAGCAGAAGCTGTCTCACAATGTGACCTCAGGAATCTTTCCTCGAAAGATTGAAAAGGTTCTTCACAAATCAACATCCCATCGTTATATATGCTTCTCAAGATTTCACAGTAGTCAGTCATGACCGTCACTGTACAGACATAGATGCGTACATTTAACAAAAAAATGGTTCAAATGGCTCTGAGCACTATGGGACTCAACTTCTGAGGTCATTAGTCCCCTAGAACTTAGAACTAGTTAAACCTAACTAACGTAAGGACATCACAAACATCCATGCCCGAGGCAGGATTCGAACCTGCGACCGTAGTGGTCTTGCGGTTCCAGACTGCAGCGCCTTTAACCGTACGGCCACTTCGACCGGCTGTACATTTAACAGATGGCCGTTAAATTTACATCCGTGTAATTTATGCAAACAAGAAAGCGGACGGGGATCGTTGTCAGCAGACACGTATCACCTAGACCGCACTAACGACTTATGACCGCGTTTACGTTACCACTATGGAACTAACTGTTGACTGTGTAACGCAAATAATGTGCTGCTATTGCCGCACATTTCACCATTACACATACTTTATAAAACACAGTAAACCTTATCCGGAAGACCTACATTAATAAACTTATAACAACACCGTGAACAAAAGGCAAAAGGAAAATAATTTAAATTTAGTGTACCACAGAGAAAGGTATATTTGTTCATCATTCTGTGGTACCATCAGTGGCAGCGTGACGTTAGTTTTTAGAAGTCAAAACGTAAATGTGGCGTTTTCTGCTACGGTTAACCTTTGTAGAATTGTTAAAAAAAGTTATTGAAAAAAAATGTGTTCCACCGATGAGGTGTCTATAGAACTGAATGTCCCAACTGCGCTGCATGCTGTGTGGGACAGAAGCGTGAATAACCTGACATTGTCGGTATAGGAGAAAGCGATCGTAGTCAGTTAATCAAATGTAAAATTATAAAAATTTGTGAACTTTTTATAAAATTTTTAAAAACTCTCAAAAATTTTCAATGTATTGTGCCAATCGCTTCTAAAATTAAATTTTTTTTACAAAGTGATGATCAGTTTCAGTAGCTTAACTGTTATCTTCAGATAATATATGGTATTAAAATCTACTCGCAGTGTTCAAGATTGTTGCATCGTACATAACATATGTACTTTAAATCTTCAGGTAAAATGTGCTGTGTACACCCATATTATCTATGACAGCAATTGAAACAAAGAACCTGTACACAGTCGTAATTCTTTTATACATAATGTTGTTTCTTTTATACTTTACTGTTGACTCCAAGTGCATCACACATGGTAAATCTCTGCTTGCATTTACTAGTTGTAACGGAAATAATTACATGGACGCTTCAGTGTATAAAAAAATTACGACACTGTACACGCCTTTTGTTTCAATTCTTGTTATAGATTGTAAAAAGTTTTGTAGAAAGTTTTCTTAAAATTTTCATAATTTTACATTTGATTCTGACGCTTTAATAAAAAAATGCGGCAGAAAAATCTAGTTCGCTGCCCACCTTGCTGAAAGCTGACGTAGTGTATCAGATACGTCCTCACATATGAAAACATTTCTTTATTGATTCTTATATAAAGCTTATACAATTGTACATATAACAAGGCATGATGTTATCTTACTATAACTGTTTCTTTATGCCTTTCGGCATGAACATGGCCACGCAGTGACCGAAATATGGATTTGTAATAAACGTTATTTGTAATGATTATTGAAGTCTTTATTTAAACTTAAACTAAATGGAAATCCGTCCGAACAGGCCTTGGAAGGCCCAGCGGAACCGACCGGTCGCCGTGTCATCCTCACCCCAAAGGCGTCACTGGCAGCGGATACGGAGGGGCATGTGGTCAGCACGCCGCTCTCCCGGCCGTATATCAGTTTACGAGACCGGAGTCGCTACTTCTCAATCAGTTTACGAGACCAGATCCGCTACTTCTCAATCAAGTAGCTCCTCAGTTTGCCTCACAAGGGCTGAGTGCCTCCCGCTTGCCAACAGCGCTCGGCAGACCGGATGATCACCCATCCAAGTGCCAGCCCAGTCCGACAGCGCTTAGCTTCAGTGATCTAAGGGGACCTGTGTTACCACTGCGGCAAAGCTGTTGGCGTAGTCTTTATCACTATAAATAAATACAGTTATTCGGCATATTTGTTTCCACATGGAATGAAACCTGGTTATACCATTCGTCCTGCAAACTAATGGCAAGTTCAGATAAAGATGATTGAGGTGGTTGGCAATTATCCACCCTTCTCTCCAAAGTGGACAGTAAAGGCTAAATAACATTGAGATGTGTTGACTGTGGTGGCCATTATCGTGCTCACAGAACTAGTCCTGGACGAATGTGAGCCGTGTGAATGGGAACTTTATCTTCTTGAAACACAGCGTCACCATTTGGGAGCAAATATTGTGACATTATATGCGCCTGATCAGCCAAAATTGTCACATAATCCTCGGAAGTGATACGTCTTCGCAAAGTAACCATGGCGCCCATCGAATACCACGATATGGGTACCCTAATCATCGACGAACAACTGCCATATTTCACTCCTAGAAGGTATACTCGGTCAGAAGTTGGAATGAGTGTGAAAAGAGTCTCATACGACCGAACTACTTTCTTCTATTGTTCAGTAGTCCAGATTTTATGGTTTCGGCACCACGTTTTCCTGTTACGGGCATTTGCAGCACTGGTTTTGGAATTCCATTTCGCTCTGAAATCCACTGCCTAAGAAGCTCCCTTCCTGTTCTTTTGATGTTGACGGGATTCGTGAGAGAAATTTTCGGTTCTGCATTGACTTTTGTAGCTGTCGTCCTCTTACTTATCGTCACCATCCTCTTCAATGACCGTCTGTCACGATCACTCGACACTCACATTCGCGCGCGTTGAGGCTTAGTGGACTATGTTTTTCCGCTTTCCGTGTATGCGGTGCAAATCTTGGATGCGTTGCCTCTATGTTACCGTACGAGTACCAACAATTTTCACTTTCGAATTCACTTATCTTCGGAATATTGGTAATTTGTAGTAAGTTCCTTTGGGACCAAGCTCTTGAGGTCAGCGGTTCCTAGCCTGGCACACGACTTAATCTGACTTAAACTAACTTAGGCTAAGGACCAGCCGCGCGGGATTAGCCGAGCGGTCTTGGGCGCTGCAGTCATGGACTGTGCGGCTGGTCCCGGCGGAGGTTCGAGTCCTCCCTCGGGCATGGGTGTGTGTGTTTGTCCTTAGGATAATTTATGCTAAGTAGTGCGTAAGCTTAGGGACTGATGACCTTAGCAGTTAAGTCCCATAAGATTTCACACACATTTGAACATTTGCTAAGGACTATACACACACCCGTGCTCGAGGGAGGACTCGAACCTCCGACAGGGGGAGCTGCGCGAAACGTGGAAAGGCGCCTAGACCGAGCGGCTACCACGCGCAGCTTTAGCTTCGACGTAACGCAATCACAGCTACATAGAACACACGATGCAGTGTCTCTGGAAACATCAAACATTTCGGCTACCTTGGTTACGGAAGCATCCACTATATGAGCACCAACGATTTTCTGACATTCGAGTTCATTTTGGTCCGACATAATGTAATCACAGCTACACAGATTACTACTCTGGCCTCGGTTGGCATTTGCAGTGTACTGAGGACACTGCGCAGGTGTCAAGTACAACAGCGGAACATGCAATCCTGGCTAGCGTCTGCATTTATGTTCAAGCATGAATTGCTTGCAGTGTTTCTATATTTTTCTCCAACCCCAGTACGTCTCGTACACAATGTCACGGTTTCTTTACTTCTTAATGAGATACAGTTTACGTACTTGTGTTGTTCCGCTGAGACGTAAAAAAACGAGTGATTTAATCACACAGTTCCCTGTCTTAATTAATCTTGGTAATGGTGACAAATGGATAAAAAATATCAGCGAATGAGGGGTTTGTTAGGCGACCTCATTTATGAATTTGCGCTGTTTTACGGCCGTATTCCTCTAATGTATTAATAATATACTACCGTGCAGATCTGCCCACGATGGTCGTCTTGCTAGGAAATACTAATATTTACATCCTAGCTGGGCAGCGAGTCGAACAAAATGAACACATCACTGGAGAGTACTGTGACTGAGCTGTTGGACGTCTAGGGTAGGTATACGCCTATGGAATATAAATAGAACATGTGGCAAATTCGGAAGATTATAATCCGATTTAGTTGCTCACATGGTCTCACTGGAATGCGGATAGCCGAGATTGATGACTGGCTTATTGTGAAACTAGATTTACCTCTAAGGATAAGCGTAGATTTCAGTTCGCTTTGTGGAAGTAGGAATGCAAGGGACTTTGGCTCAAAGCGACCTTTGACTTTTCATCTTGGTGTCGACAGTTTCTCTGTACTCAGCTCTCCCCCCCTTCCCTGTCCCTTCCCCTCCACCAATCTTCAGCATTTTCTGTCTCATCTTCCTTGCTAAGGAGTGCCTCTTTTTTTGGAAACAAAATAGTTTGAGAGCTTCTGAGTCGACACATCTATTTATCATATATGCAGACTGAGGCTATAAATGAAAATTTGTACCGAAGTCAGGATTCCAATCTGAATCTCGTGCTCGCTGGACAGACACGCAAACCACTATGCCACCGTTCGCCGACCTGTTCTCTGGGATCACACACTTTCATTTGATAAAAGGGCCTAGGCCTGGATTTCAGACAGGATTCCTCGATTCGTTCGATCCTGCGGTGCCATCCCAATACAGAGAACCTCTGTCATGCTATTCGAGTTCAGAGGGAATACGGAGCAGGCTGAGGCGTGAATGGGTATTTGGACTGAGAGGGGGCGTGCTAGGGTAGTCCGAACAATTACGCAAAACCACTCTGCCAGCGAGGCGTAGCGGCCACTTCATGTCTCTTGTGAGCAGCACCCCTAGGATCGAATCCTGGTCTTGATACAAATTTTCAGTGCTCATAGATGTTGACACATGATTCGGTCTCTGGAACCATAAAATTAGATATATCTCGCTCTGTCAATTACGGCTTAGTATTTTGCTAGTATGCCTGCTGTTCGTATAGGTTGTAAAATTCATGTTTATTCTAAGAGGGGACGTACGAGAATTTTGCAAATAAGCTAGTTCGCTGTCTACATTTTCCCGTTATTGGACCGATGAACCAAAGTCTGCTTCGTGTCATCCTGCGTTTGAGGGTATTTGGTCATAGCTATATGATTTCCACAAATATCTCCACAAACTGTTTTACACCTCTGTATCCGTGTGGGTGTTCGATTGCAGTTCTGACTCAGCATTATTGCAGAACTAGGATAATAGATTCCTGTGTTCCCGCATTTACGAACATTTAAAGCAGGAGGGCAATATTTACACAACAAAATGGCTCTGAGCACAATGGGACTCAACATCTTAGGTCATAAGTCCCCTAGAACTCAGAACTACTTAAACCTAACTAACCTAAGGACATCACACACACCCATGCCCGAGGCAGGATTCGAACCTGCAACCGTAGCAGTCCAGCGGTTCCGGACTGCAGCGCCAGAACCGCTAGACCACCGCGGCCGGCTTACACAACATTTTAATCTTAACAAGATCTGATTATATCTGCTTGCAGTTTTTTTTAGGTTAATATTTCGTTATGGATAAACGAGTAATTTGTAAATATCCTGTGGTCATTATTAATGCCGACTGTCACATCATCGAATGCAGGATTTCACGACTTTTGTTTGTGTCCTAGGTGATTATCATTTTATGGTCATTAGGTCGTGGTACAAGACATATTTCTCTCCCTAAGTGCTTGAGACATCATCATACGCTAAAACGACAAAGAAAGCAGTTACGGTTCCAAACAAGTTCACTCCAGGCAAATGCCGGGATGGTTCCTGTGAAAGGGCACGGCCGACTTCCTTCCCTAATCCGATGAGACTGATGACCACGCTGTCTGGTCTCCTTCTCCAAACAACCAACCAACCCAAACAAGTTCTGCAACCCGCGCTATTTACCACCTGTCTGAACAACAGTCCGTTCGTGATGTTCAGGTCGCCGCATAAGATCGCTGAGTGTCACCAACGTGGGTTACAAAGCTTCTAGTGGCAAACGCGCTGTACTCTTTTTAGCAGCAAGACACACAACTTGTCCTGTTTCAACCCTTATTTTTGGTTTTGAATTTCTGTGGGCACTCTGTACGTCCTACTAATGTAGTCATTGGATCAGGGAAACAAATTAGGTAATTCCCTGATTACAGTCCTTGATCCTGGTTAGATTATAGAAATGATTCATGCTGCTCTTTAACATCCACTGTATACGGAGGTGAGAAAAGTCACGGGATACGTCTTAACACCGTGTCGGATCTGCTTTTGTTCGACGTAGTGGACCAGCTTGACGTGGCGTGAACTCAACAGGTCTATAGCTGTCAATAATTCCAAAGTATTGCCAGTGTAGGACGGTGTGAATGAACGGATCTCTCGATTATGCCCCATAAATTTCGTCCAAGTAGCACAACATAACTACTTCCTGTTAGTGGTCGGTTCAGTGGGACCAGCTCAGTCCATTCCATGTAAAGACAGGTCACACCGTTATGGAGTCACCACCAGCTTGCACTATGAATTAAAGACAGCTTGAGTCGATGGCCAAACTCGAACCCTACCATGAGCTCCTACCAACTGCAATTGTGACTGTTTTCCAGCCGTCTAGGGTCCAACCGATATGGTCGCGAGCCCAGTAGAGGCACTGCAGGCGATGTTGCACTGTTACCAAAGGCCCACACGTAGGTCGATTGCTGCTGTAGCCCACTAAGAACAAATTTCGTCCCACAGTCATAACGGATACATTCGTCGAATGTCCCTCATTGACTTCTGCGACTATTTCACACAGTGTTGCTTGTCTGTTAGCAGTGACAACATTGCGCTATTGCCTCTGCGCTTGGTCGTTAAGTGAAGGCTGCGTTGTCCATGGTGAGAGCTAACGCGAGAAATTTGGTATTCTCGGCACACTCATGACAGTCTCGAAATACTGAATTGCCAACCGATTTCCAAAACGAAATGTCCCATGCGTGTAGTTCCAACTACCATTCCGCATTCAGAGCCTGTTAATTCTTAACGTGCGGCCAAAATCACGTTGGAAAGCTTTTCATACGAATCATCCAAGTACAAGTGACAGCTCCGCCAATGGACTGCCCTTTTATGCCTTGTGTACGCGATACTACTACCATTTGTATTTTGCATGTCGCTATGTTCAAATGTGTGTGAAATCTTATGGGACTTAACTGCTAAGGTCATCAGTCCATAAGCTTACACACTACTTAACCTAAATTATCCTAGGGCCAAACACACACACCCATGCCCGAAGGAGGACTCTAACATCCCCCGGGACCAGTCGCACAATCCATGACTGCAGCATATCGCTATCCCGTGAATTTTGTCACTCAGTGTGCGGTGCCTACAGACATCCTCGGGACATGTTTCTCATCCTTAAGTACGTCAGAAGTGGTTTAAATTGTGGTTGATTCATTCTTAGAAATGAGCTCGTGAATCCCACGGAAAGGCATCCTCATCATCATTTGGTACCGAAGTTTTCTCCAGCGGCATTTGTCGGCTGTATCTGGCTCGCAGACAACACAGTTTGTTTTCGAAAATGGACGAGGGTCTAATGCCGACGATAGCACTCATAAAACGAACATTTCCTGTATTGTACATATGAAGTTCCTCTATCTGTAGTATTTATCTGAAACGTGGATAAATAAAAACTTCAATTTCCAGAAACATGTCGTAAGAGGGATAAATGAAAGTTCTTTGTACAGTCAGCAAGGTCACCAGCTTATAAAAGTTGCATATTAATTTACAATCGTCTTCCATATAAGAATCAAAACTGTTTATCGTCTCAGTTTTTAACAAAACCCTAATACACTGCTTCTATTTTTAAAACATGTTAAATACAGGACCATAAAGAAGAATGCTCAATATCTCCCACTACATTATCTGTACTTCGTGAAGTGTGTGTATGTGTATGTGTGTATGTGTGTGTGTGTGTGTGTGTGTGTGTGTGTGTGTGTACGTGCGTAAAGTACATAGTCATAAACAATGTTTATAAAGGAAGATTTTTTCGGGGAATAAGTAAATACAGAAACACAATTGAATCAGGTAGTGACGTGGAACAAAATGTTATAATTCGTTAGTCCATTTTCCCCATGCATGGTCACGTAAACATCGATATTCGCTCCATATAGAGTGCGCTATTATAATTACATAACATCGAATATTACAAAACATACTTTTAAGAAATTTATGAGAAAGTCCTGTTGACTTCGGAACTCCATTCTCTGTTCTGAACTTGTATAACACGAGTCTGTGTTTCATAAGATCTGCTAAAGGCCATATTTTCAGTTGTATTATTAACTGACAGTCAGTTATAACAAATCTTTCCAAGAAATATACGTCTATAAATCGTCAAGAGTCATTCCCTAAAACTGCATATTGCATAACACATAAACTGTAGTAGGAAATCACCCAAATACGAAAATTCCTTAATCATAAATATGATGTCCCCCATCGTTTTATTACTGCAAATCGAACCAATAATGGCACATTACTGAGAGGTTCTCAACAGTATGAATTCATTTGTCATAATGTATAACACACCATTAGACTTCATTTGAGAACGACAAAATCGAAATGACGGCCCCGAGTTTTCCTTGTGAAGTAGAACTCGATCTCGTATCTTATTGGTCATGTTCTTCTCCACGGAAGAAAAATTTTACTGCCTTACTCAGTCTTTCACGAGACGTAATGCTGTGGAGCGTGAAATACCACGTAGTGACGTCACAAAACTCAACCAGCACCTCGTCTACAAACGCTTTCTCGTCCTGTGTCAGGACCGCTTTAGGGAGCATGTATGTAGCTGTATGTAAGTTCCATCAGTCACTAACACATATTTCTGGTATCTTATGTCAGCGATCTCAAATGTTGTACATAACTTCCTGTCGTCGCGTACTCCCCACATAGCCGTGCGTTTTATGAATTTTCTTATTATTTTCTGAAAATCGTCAGAGAATTCAATTAAGAAAACATCAGTGGCGTCACATATCGAAATTGACATTACGCAATGACTGTGGCGTACGATCTCAACGGCTTTTTACAAGCGAAAGGTAACATCAGAACCCACCATGGTGCCTTATACTTCGCGCGGGTGCAGAGCACCAAGTATTGTGAAAGGTATTCCTGGAAAACCTGCTTTTATTACGTAATTATTATTTCAGTTCTGATTGTGACGCAAATTGCGCATCTATCGTGTGCATTTTTTTTTCTCATGGAACATAGCGTTCTTCCTAACAGCAAGTAGCAACAGAGGACACTTCGTTATCAGTAGGAACAGAGGACACTTCATTATCAAACAAATGCACACTGATGCAACAGACGACACTGACCGCAAAAGGTTGTCATTGTGGTAATTAGTTGTTACTCTCCTGCATTGAAGCAGTCTCCAATCTCTCGTAATTGTGACCCGAGCTAACAAAACGGGACAGTGCACGTCGTCAGCATGCCCCAAAAAGCTGCGTGGGAAAATACTATTCTTCAATGTCTTATATCTCGGGTACTATTGAACACAGAGATAAAGAAACAAGAGTTCTGGACAGCGCTTGGCCTAGCGATAATGTTTAAAGCTATCGGAAGAATGGGCATACTCTTTCTGTCCTTGAATATAGGGTCAAAATTAAAACGCTTTACATTTCCTGCAGTCCAATCAAATTGAGGAAATCGGCTGATTCTTTTGCATTAGGTGTGGTCTAGGTGAAAGCACTTTCTGTTCATTGGCGGTTCCTGAGGAATCTCCGAAAAACTATGATTTATGGGTGTGAAAAGTACAAATTGTTGTGATGGCCATTTCTATAATTTCTATTCATACAGCTCATCGAAATTTTAAGATGATATTCTCGGGGATCTTAGAAATTTTTTTCGGTATCATTATACGTTACCGAGGTCCAGAGGGTCATAAGTTACCGCACTCAAGCAGAAAACCACAAAAACCGGTTTTTAGCCAATTTTACACAGACGAACGCAATTACCTAAATAACTAAGCATAGCAAATGACTCAAATTTAGCTGTACGAACGATATTTTCTCGTTTTCCAAAATATGTATCCGCTATCAAGGCACACCCAAAAAAAAAAAAAGATTTTTCCGATATTAAAATAACCAATAATGTGGCTGGCCGCTTCAGTAACTTTTACTCAAAGCAAATATATGAAATTTTTAACATATATTCTTAAGAAAATGTTCTCGAGGAACCGCAAATATTTTTCCGTGTGACTATCCGCTACCGAGATCCAGAGGTTCCAAATTACCTTACATACGCACATAATGCACAGTCTGTGGCATTAATGTTTTAACTGACGTGGTGAACATATGCGAGGGTTATATAGTCATCATGGTTCTCCAGTCACCAAATTATGTTTTTTGTCCCCATACTTTCACCAATAATACTTTGACATACGGACTGTCTACAGCGGGAACCTTACGCCTATACAGATATGCCTAAAGTAGTCTGCAGTACAAAAAACGGGCTAAGAAGAAAATTAATGATGCCAAAAATGATTACTAAAAATTATGTAAAACTCTAAAGACTGCAAATTCGGTAAAGTATTTGTAATAATATTTTTTCAATGTTAAAACACAAATCATAAGTCGGGAGTGTTTGATGAATTGCGACCGACGAGCAAGGTATCTAGAAGAAAGGTAGTGTAAACGACTTTATGTTAACCTTCTACAGTATAATGAATAGTTATTTATTGTTTACATTTGTCATAATATAAAATAAACTGTCAAAACTGAGATAGGATTCGTTTTATATAAGCTGCACATCTTGGTGTAGCAGGGAAAGGAAGGGAACCAGCGAAAAAATGGTCCTGTTGCAGAACGAAAGGGCGAATATGTCATCTTTAAGAGACTCTGAGAGAAAAATAGGGAAACAGACATCTCAATCCTCATTCCGCCTTCCTCAGAGAAAATTTTGGTATATGAAAATATTCGCACTGTTTTCCGCTGAAAGAGAGTAGTGGAGGGCATTAATGGTGGAAGGCCCGCCCACTTAGTTGTGTGGTCTAACGCGCTGCTTTCCTGGCGGGAAGGCTTGCCGGTCCCCGGCACGAATCCGCCCGGCGGATTAGGTGGAGGTCCGGCGTGCCGGCCAGTCTGTGAATGGTTTTTAAGGCGGTTTTCCATCTGCCTCGGCGAATGCGGGCTGGTTCCCCTTATTCCGCCTCAGTTACACTATGTTGGCGATTGATGCGCAAACACTTTCTCCACGTACGCGTACACCATCATTACTTTGCCACAAAAACATTGTGTTTACAATCGTCTGGTGTGAGACGCTCGCAGGGGCTTCCACTGGGGGCTCAACCGCACAATAACCCTGGGTTCGGTGTGGGGCGGAGGTGGGGTGAGTGGACTGCTGTAGCCTGTTGTGGGGTTGTGTACCTCTGCGGGCTACGGTAGGAACGAAGCCTCTCCGTCGTTTCTAGGTCCCCAGTTCCATACAATACAATACAAAGGTGGAAGAGAGAGGAACCACACCAGTCAGAGACAAAGGGAAACAAGACAGAGATAGTGGGAGAGAGAAAGCGGCAATAAAGAAGACTGACAGGTGGATGAAGGCGATATCAGTGGGAGCCAATGAAAGAGAAGATATTGATGGCCGTTGACGGCGAGTGGTGATAAAAGAGAAAGAGAGATGAAAGGAGAAAGAAGCAGTGGGAGAAAAACGGAGAAGACGGTGGAAATGAAAAGTACAGTCTACCGTGGGAAGGGGTAGAGGGATGGTGGTGGTGATGGTGGTGGTGGTGGGTTGGGGGTGGGGGTGTTCTCTACCGACCCAGACTGGCGAACACGTTGGTATAAGGGGGGGGGGAATTTTGACCGAAATTTTAAACCCGTGGGTACAGGGGGAAAATACGTTTGACCCATGATCAACAGGACAGCAAAGCAAAACGAGACAGTGTAGGTGTGAGAGAATGCACTGACAGTGGGGCGTACTGTAAATCAACGGGAGATATAGTAGAAAGTGGGAGAGAGACTTGAAGACAATGGCAGTGAAAGGCAGATGCTGAGTATGAAGGGACAAAGACGAAGAGAGAGTAAAATTTACTTAGAATGTGTCAAGAGAGCGCTAATATGTTGGCGTGGTTTGTAAGGCTGGTTCAAATGGCTCTGACCACTATGGGACTTATAATGTGAGGTCATCAATCCCCTAGAACTTAGAACTACTTAAACCTAATTAACCTACGGACATCACACACATCCATGCCCGAGGCAGGATTCGAACCTGAGGCCGTAGCAGTCGCGTGGTTCCAGACTGAAGCGCCTAGAACCGCTGGGCTACCGCGGCCGGCCAGTTTGTAAGGAAGGTGGAATATGTATTGTGACAGTTGGTTCCTCACTTTCCTACTTATTTATTCATTTGTTTTTAAATAGGAAGGTATTCGTCTCTTTGTGCTTCGATAGGAGCATTTATCCGCTGGTGAACACTTCCTACCTATCTGGGAGCGTGTAAGGCGCTAGTTGATAAGAGATTCATGGTTAGGCAGGGATAGCGATTGTGTACGGTTTACATAAGCCTTCAGCTTTAATTTCGGAGAAGTGAAGAAGGAAGTGAAATACAATTTAAGAATATGAAAATAACGTACAAAACAGTTACCCGTGCTAAGGTTTGAGAAACTACTGAAAAGCGTGAAAATTGGGCCTATTGCAAAATATGATTTAATGTATGACACAGCCAGTATTAGATTGGGAACGATATTAGCCAGTTTTTTGACATTAAACTGAAGAATAAAACACTGAGAGGAACTGTGCGAGATGGCTATAGGAAGTAGAATGTTAGCGGTAAGTTGGTATAGGTAGGTGTTCTGTTGTGGGATACACATCATTCCACTGCCGTAGGCAGTAGTTCGACCATGGGAACGTCCCATTTCATTGTACAGTTTAGACGGATGCTATCGTCAGTTGAAAATTTCTCGAAAAAGCCATGACTCCGTCTTTATCCGTATATGCAGGGTCCTTTAAGAACTTTGCCTTAAAAAACTTCTGGAGTTTAGTTATGGAGATAGTTTCAGTGGGGTGGTAACTGATAATACACGAAAAAACAGACTACGTAAACCACTAGATATGTCTGAAAAAAAACTCTTCAGAAAAAAAAACACGATCAAGTACTTTCCAGCAAGTGCCTATGCAGTGATACAACAGAATTCTCCCCTCGACTGTTCACATTCTGAGCACGCACATCCCTTAGCTGACAGACGGAAAAGTTGCAAGCTATGCCAGCAAAATTCCTCATCCTAAAGAAGATTCTTGAAGTTGTATTAAAGTTTCTCAATATTAAAACAAGTCATTCACCACGCGGTAGTACTAGTTGTACACACACCTGGTTTATAACATTCACAGTGCTTCAGATGCTTGACAAAATTTAGAGCCCCAAATCGAATAGAGTCTTCCAAAGTTCGCCATCCAGTTTGACGAAGAATGTTCTATGTTCAAACAAACACGGATTCCGAAGGGCTGTTGAGACTAGAGCGGTGACGCTGTCTCTGTACCATCGCTCTACCATCACAACCCGACCGGCGAGCGGCGCAGCTTTCAACTGGCGGAGCGAACGGCAGTAGGGACATCTATATGAATGTGTGGTATCTGTTCTCTCGAACATGCGGTATCCGCAGCTGTGATGCACTATATGTAAATTTAAAGTGTAGGAGGAAGAAAGGAAAGGAAAGTAACTATTGATAACTGCATCGGGACATTATGCAAAATGAGCGGCGACGAGTGGAAACTTGTGCCCGACGGTCATTCGAACCTGGATTGTCTTCCAGAATGAAATTTCCACTCTGCAGCGGAGTGTGCGCTGATATGAGACTTCCTGGCAGATTAAAACTGTGTGCCGGACCAAGACTCAAATATCAGTGTACACTCCGCTGCAGAGTGGAAATTTCATTCTGGAAACATCCCCCAGGCTGTGGCTAAGCCATGTCTCCGCATTATCCTTTCTTTCAGGAGTGCTAGTTCTGCAAGGTATGCAGGAGAGCTTCTGCGAAGTTTGGAAGGTGAGAGACGAGATACTGGCGGAATTAAAGCTGTGGGGACGGGTCGTGAGTCGTGCTTGAGTATCTCTGTTGGTAGAGCACTTGCCCGCGAAAGGCAACGGTCCCAAGTTAGAGTCTCGGTCTGGCACACAGTTTTAATCTGCCAGGAATTTTCATATCTGGGATCTCTTGTTTACTAGGTGGATGTGTTAACCATTATGCATTTATACTTGCGAACTGATTCGCCTCTATGGGCAACGAATCCACCTTCTTCAGTGCGGATGCACAACTACATCTGACCTTCTGCGGGAATTTCGCAGTAGCTCGCAGGAAAGACAAGGACAAGGACTGTTGATAAGTAGATCGGCCGAGAGAGTTCACACTGTGACGATAAACAGTGTGCGTGGGTAGCAAATTAGTGAACGTACCTTCCTTGTAAGCAAGAGATCCCGGGTTCCAATCCTAGTCCGGCAGACATTTTCACTCGTCGTGCTGATTCCGCATAAAGTCCTCATGCTACTACCAGTAGGCCCTAATCTATCTTTTCTTCCCCCCCCCCCCCCTCCCCCCACTCCACCTGCAATTTACATATAACAGAAGGAACATCTGTCCTCACATCGTTAGTGGCTGCTTTCAGGGAGCAAATGTAGTCCATCACAGTGTTCCCATTTAGGTCTCTATTGTGTTTTGATAAATTATTGGCATTCGTGGATCTTTTCGTGGATGATTCCCAGCAAAAGTATCCTGCTAGTTTGCGAAACAAACTCAGGGGAATTTCTTAATGACGCAACATGGTCGCTGTGGGATTTTTACGGATGCATGAAAGCTTCACTGGGCTTGAAATCTGCTCCAAAACCACACATTCGTACGCACTTCTGTTTGACTCGAAATATGAAAATATCTATATTGAGGGTTTTAAAATGATAGTTATTCATAGATATCATTATAGTAACTGAATCATTGAGTTCATAATAATTCCCCCCAAACTGAAAGATATCTGTAAATGGGCTCGGAGATTGCTTCCTGAATAGGACTAGTAAAATCTCTGAAGCAGTTGAATTACAACGCTCTAACGCCATTCTTTAGCATCCATCAACACATCGAAGAAACAGAAATATCTCTAAAAGTATGTGTTTAATTTTGAAGAAACTACAAGAAGTGCCTTGTGAATACGCTTTTCTCGCTGACAGCATTGTATCTACCGATGAAGGTTCCTTTAGAACCTCTAAAATTATTTTACAACGGACTGTGACGTCACCACTAAGCTGTCTGCGCACACAACGGACAGAGCTGTGTGTCTGAAACCAGGCGGCAGGTTGAAGTAAGCCTCACAAGCTTCCTCACACAATTTTTTACCGGCATGAAGTGCTCACATGGGATTGACGCCGAAGTTGCTGAAAGTACACTGTGAACCCTGATAATGACGAAGAAGTGAGGTTTGACTCGGTCACCTTGGCACAGCAGTTCACACAACTGCACCGATTACCCTCCGCCACTCAACTCCTGACTGCCGCCCCAGTCTAGTCTAAATTCCTCGTTACCCACGAAAGGAATTACTGGGGCTCTCCATGTTCTGGAACAGCACCTCAGTATCGGACATAAATGAGGGATTCTGCCTGAAATCCAGGAACAGGTACTTATACAAGTGAAATGACAAAGCTTCAGAGATTTTGCTAGCCCTATACACGTATAATTTTATGTATACAGGGTGTTTATAAATGAATATCGGGGTTTTAACGCTTTATAATATTTATTATGTTAAACTTACAGTTACACATGATACGTCAAATGAAAGAGCAACTTAAACAGTTTTACCAAGAACCTTATAGATGTTCAGTGTGAGCACCATTTGTCACACGGCATGCATCAAGCCTACATCAAGTCTATAGCCGAGTTCTTCCCAAACGTTGATAAGTGTGTCTCCAGTGATTGTAGCATCAGCTGCTTCAATCCGGTTTCTTAATTCAGGGAGGTCTGCAGGTAGCGGAGGCGCGTACACACAATCCTTGATGAAGCCCCAAAGGAAAAAAATCGCATAGCGTTAGGGCTGGTGAACGTGGAGGCCATGGAAAGCAAGCCCTGTCATTGGGCCCCTTGCAGCCTATCCAGCGCTTGCTTACAGTGAAGTTCAACCAATCGCGTACTTCGCTATGCCAGTGAGGTGGCGCACGATCTTGCTGGATGGTTCTTGGTAAAACTGTGAGTTGCTCTTTCATTTGACCTATCATTTATAACTGTAAGTAATATAATAAATATTACAAAGCGTTAAAACCCCGATATTCATTTATGCACACCCTGTGTATACAGTGCAGTAGACTGGGGGGGGGGGGGGGGACAGTGAGAATTTGGATCGAGGAAGGAGGCGTGCCGGGGTAAACCGTGCAGATGTGTGACCGCTGTCATATATATATGAGACCAGTAAAGTCTGTTAAACTTTGTCACTTTGTGAATTCTGTTCCGTTAAAAACGACGTTTTGACTTCTATCTGCAAGAAAGTTTTGTGCCGGCCATTGTGGCCGAGCGGTTCCACGCGCTTCAGTCCGGAAAAGCGCTGCTGCTACGGTCGCAGGTTCGAATCCTGCCTCGGGCATGGATGTGTCTGATGTCATTAGGTTAGTTAGGTTTAAGTAGTTCTAAGTTCTAGGGGACTGATGACTTCAGATGTTAAGTCCCATAGCGCTCAGAGCCATTTGAACCATTTTTTCAGTTTATCCAAAGTAGGTACTTTGTCGTGTTTTCACCACATTTTGTAAAATGTTTAAAGTGAATTTACTTACGGATCTAATTCAATCACATATTTATTCATTAGGGAAATTATTTTACCCAAATTGTAAACAATATAACTAACCTTTAGTGTGTTAAATGTATTCTATCTATAAATAAGGTGAAAATAATTTTTAAATAATTTATGAGTATGCTGTATGCAACCAACAGTCACATAATAATACGATAGTAAAATGACAAAGGATGAGAAGTGCATAAGACGTACACTGAAGGAATTAATGTCTTTCTACTCTAAAAGAGAAGAATATTTTAGCGACAGTATATTCCATTAAAAATGTGTAATGATATTAACTTCATAAAAGAGTATAGGTGCAAAACGCATTAACAAAATTACTAACCTACCTTAATGTTCTGGCATCATAGACAATTGGTTTGTTAATTGGTAACGAAGGAATGTACAGTACTTTATCCAGCAACACACAACGTGGCTGTTTGGATTGCACAGATATTTCATAAATCGCTGTTCACTTTTAAAATAGCGCCCTCGCAGGACAGTACATACCTGGCCGGCCCTGTATTTGCGGTAGGAATTAAGACACTGTAGCTTTATCGATATTCGGCGCAGGTAACGAGCAGAGCTATTTGCAGTGGCGGCACGTCGCCCCTATTGGGTCACGGGAGCCGGTTGGCGCGTGCCCAGTGCCATCGAACTCTGTCTGTGCCGATAAAGGGATTCCTTAATAACACGTACTTTCCGACTGCAGTAAAATGCAAAGTACATTCATTTTATTCCAGTCCAGTGAAACCATTTCCGAACTCTCGTTTCACGGTACCAGCACCTCCCAATTCAAATCAGTCGTCTACGCAAGCAGCTTTGGCAACTAAATTTCGTTCTTTTGTCCATACTGTGTTTTCTTCTCCTGCCTGCATGCATCGTTCCAGAGTTACCCACATCTCTATGAATTTAATCATGAAAAATTCGTGTTCGTGCGGCTATACGGATGTATGCTCAGAGCAAATTTAAGTACGTAAACGGTTTCCGCAATTAATCGTTACAGTCGTATAAACAGCCGTAGGAGATTTTAATGGAATTCATGGAGCCTACCATTAATATCACAATAAATTTCATTCCGTTTCGAAGTGGAATAAATATGTGACTGAATATACAGTATTATAAAGGGGGAGTCACTAACTATTGTCACCTGGAATAACTCCGAAAGTATGACAGGAGCTGAAAATTTTGTGGGACAAATGTTCCATGGGACAACGGGGGCCATAATATGGCGTTGGTTTTATGTTGCTAGGTGGGGTCGCATCAGAGATATGAAGTTCAACTCTGTTTTTTTTAAATGAGATGCTATAGTATGTTTTCTGATACCGGCTATCGAGACGAATCCAATTATGAGTAACAGTAAGGTCTTTCAAGGTCAACGAAGGTCACAAAGGTGGCATGAACATCTATTCACAGAAGGTGTTCGAAGTGATGACCATTGGTATCAAAACAGTGCTGAAATCTTCTTAGCATGGATTGAATGGTTTTCCTTATCACTTCGGCACTTATCGAAGCACGTGTTCTGACAATTCTATCTCGTATACCGCGCAAAAAGTAAATATTCGCCGATTACGGCGTATCCATTTAACGTGCCATTGATGTGTAAACACCATTCGACGGTTTCGCAATACAACACTAATAGGAACGGTAAGACTAGTATCGTCGAATCAAGCGAATGTGAATGATGTATTCCTTCGAAGAACAAGTCGATATGCTTCTCATTTACGGAGAATGCCAACAAAATTCAATGAGAGCTTGAGATTTATACGCTGGATAACGTCGTACACATAAATGGGTGTATGATAAATTGAGAACAACTGGATCTTTAACGCATCGGAAATATATCCGGCAAAGCAAAGTTTCTAACGAAGACACGGAAATTGGTTCTCATTCCAGTGCGGTTCGAGATCCTTGTGTTACTTCGCGTCAAATCGCAAGGGAATCTGGCATGAGGCAGAGTAGTGATGTTCGTGTTCTGCATCACCATATATATCATTTTTACGTTATCATTCTCCACCAAGAATTAACTGATACGGATTGTATGCGTCGTATTGAATTCTGCCAATGTGCTCAACTTCAGATTCAGAGTGATGACACATTTATTAATTTGATTTTATTTACTGACGGGGCTACATTCACGAACCATGGAAATGTTTATTTGCATATAACATGCATTATTAGGCAAATGAAAATCCATGTTGGCTGCGGCAAGTTGCACACCAAAACCCGGGGTCGGTGAATGTATGGTGTGGGATTCTGGAGGACAGAATCATAAGCCCCTATTTCATCGAAGGAAATCTTCATGGTAGGAAGTACACCACATTCCTGCAAGAAACATTAGGTATGTTATTGGAAGAAATACCTTTAGCAACAAGGAACAGGCTGTGGTATCAAAACGCTGATAACTAGAAATAAATTACAGATACAATTCCCAAATCGTTGGATTGGACGCGGAGGACATGTATCGTGGCCGGCTCGTTCGCCAGACTTGACGCCTCTGGATTTTTTCTTGTGGGGACTCGTAAAAGACATTGTTAATAAAGACGTTCCAACTACACCTGAAGATATCTGAGAGAGAATTGTCAGAGCATATGCTTCGATAAGTGCCGATGTGATATGGAATACCACTCAATCCGTGATAAGAAGATTGCAGCACTGCACTGATACCAATGGTGGTCACTTCGAACACTTTCTATAAATGAACGTTCATGCCACCTTTGTGGCCTTTGTTGACCATCAAAGACTTTACTGTTACACATCATTGGATTCGTCTCTAAAGCCGCTATCAGAAAGTAAGTACCAAACTATAGCATCCCATTTAAGAAAACAAAGTTGACCTTCATATCTCTGATGCGACCACCGAGCGAGGTGGCGCAGTGGTTAGCACATTGGACTCGCATTCGGGAGGACGACGGTTCAATCCCGCGTCCGGCCATCCTGATTTAGGTTTTCCGTGATTTCCCTAAATCGCTCCAGGCAAATGCCGGGATGGATCCTTTGAAAGGGCACGGCCGACTTCCTTCCCCGTCCTTCCCTAATCCGATGAGACCGATGACCTCGCTGTTTGGTCTCTTCCCCCAAACAATCCAATACAATCTGACGCGATCCTACCTAGCAACATAAAACCAACGTCATATTATGGCCCCCGTTGTCCCATGCAACATTTGTCCCACAAACGTTTCAACTCCTATCATACTTTCGGAGTTTTCTTGGTGGCAGTCGTTACTGACTCACACTGTATATTTGCATTAGAGCACTTCGAACGTAATCACAAAATAGAAAATTTTAACTACCGTTACGTTTAACTCAATGCGCGACAGACGATTTTTGGATTTAAAATGTTGCTACGACACATACTTTTCTACGTGGCATTTCATTTTCGGGGAACACTGCAACAAAATTTGATGTAATGTATATCAGTTTATCGACGTTAACTGCTTCAAAGAATCTACTCTTTAATCACGATATCACGAGTGACAGACGTTGCGTAGTGAAATCACGCTACCGTTGTCGAGGTTGGGCGAGACGCAGTAAATCTCTAGGCTCGTTCATCCGATAAGTATGAAAGGTAATGTCTCATTCCCACGTAAGAAGACGGAATATGTAAAATGGGGACAGATATTCAACCAACATTAATCATGATGTCGATGCCGTACAAACAATTGCATATAAAATAATGAAGCAATGGAACCCGAGTGAAAGTGCACTGTTTTAGTCTTTGTGATCATGAGGATTCTGGGTTAAATTATCAAGAACTAAGGACAATCCCTGGGCAGATTTGTGCTGACCCATACGTTGTAGAGGAATAAATTTAGGATTCTACTCCTATGACATATCAAGTTTCTGAGTAAATATTCGAGCCAACAAAAAGAAAAAGGAAAGCTTGTAGCGGAAATTGTATGGATACTGAATTAAATAAAAGTGCTTCATCGTCATTTTAAATGAACTTACTGAATGTTTCCTTGAGGACGTACAGAGCATCGAAAGAATTGCCAGAGAACATAATAAATGACATTTCCTAAAACAGAGAATAGAGGAGAAAGCCACAATTACAGCGGAATCAAGTCAGTGAACGTACAAAACAAACGCGCAAATTGTGACAAAAAGGTAGTTGGTGAAATCCCTCTGAAAAAAGAACGCTGCGATTTTAGAAGAGATCGTTTCCATTCTCATTGTTGAAAAATTTGAACAAAAAATAGGGAAACCTAATATAGTCTACCAACATTCTTGTTACTCACTAATTATGATGAAGGATTTTCCTGAAATTAAAAGACATCCCAAACATTAGACCAGAGAAAAGAAATAAAATTTTATATATAAGCCAAAGATTGAAGATAGAGACTGCACGGTTACTTAAAAAGGCAATTTCATTGTACGCCCCGCCTCTTATGCAGTCATTGTAATTTACAAGGGACGATCAAAAAGTTCCCGTTCGGGGACCGTACAGTCTAGAATCCGTATGCCATACTAGTTTGGTAAAACAATGTGTCATGTTGCGTGAACAAGTCGTTAATTGCATGCAGAACGTCCTCGTCAGACAGGAATCTTCGGTCATCCAAGGCCTTTTTTTAGGAACCGAGTACTTGATAATCGCGTGGGGAGGGATCAGGACTATAGGGTGGGCGCTCGAGTGTCTCCCACTTCCGTTGACGTAACCTCTCCGTTACGATGATGCTGATGATGACGTTTGGTTTGTGGGGCGCTCGACTACGCGGTCATCAGTGCCCGTACAAAGTCCAAATTTTTACGCAGTTCTATCTAGCCACTGTCATGAATGATGATGAAACGTTGAGGACAACACAAACACCCAGTCCCCGGGCAGAGAAAATCCTCAGCCCGTTTGGGAATCGAATCCGGGACCCCGTGATCCAGAGTCAGCAAAGCTAGCCACTAGACCACGAGTTGCGGACTCTTCGTTACGAAATTTGCGGCATGGGGACGTCCGTTATCGTTAAACAGCAGCAGCCCTTGGCACACAATTCCACAACGCTGGATGTCAACTAGCGTATGTCCTTTGTCACACAAGAAAAGAGTAACAACATGTTTGGATGCATTTGGTAACAACGTCACAACTTCAGGTTTCCGCATTTACTGCACACACGTCGGAAAGACGCGAATGCCACGTTAGTCCCTTGCTTGCATGTTGGTGCTTTACACCCGCATCGGAGTTGAGCAACATTGCATGCACGCTGCAACAACGCCCACAAACTGAAATTTTTTATCGCTCCTTACACATCACTTGACGCCATATAAGCGACAGTGATTGTTTAACCACCAAGAGATAATGGAACTTTCTTTAATAACTTAGTGGCTGTGGCAAACGATATGAAGAAACTAGCCGCAAAAACAAAACGTTCGAAAATCAATAAGATAGGGATGTCCAATGTCATCATCCTATTTAGTATATGCATAGACACAGTCACTCAGGAATGGCTGAATACTCTGACCAACAGTTTTAAAGTTGGTAATACGATTTTAGTGCCCTTTTACTTTCAGATGACCTCGGTTATCTTTTTCTGTTCAGAAAATGCGTGAAATTTGCGGCAACTGAGCAGAAGGCTTTAAACTGAACATACATGTAACAAAAACGAAGGTGATGGGCTACCAGTGGAAACATTTGGGAACTGACATAATTATACACGATAAAAATATAGAACAAGCTCGTAATTTTAACTACGTACCGTGTAATGTGAACTACACGATCAAAAGTACTCGGGTTCTCCTACGGAGTGATTAATGAACCAGTGTATGTCACTAGGGGCTGACCCGCCAGAGTAACAGATGGCGGGGAAGATTGTGTTGTCAGTAGGTAATATGTAACAGCAAATGGGACGTTCAGGACAGCTCAGCGACTTTGGACGTGGGCAACTTACTGGATTTCACCTAAATAATAAGTCAGCCAAGGACATTTAACCCTTCTAAAAACGCCCAGCTGTTGTTTGTGAGTCAGTGAAGTGGAAATGTGAAAGGACAACCGCAGCTAAACTAAGATCAGGAAGACCTAATGTAATGACTGACAGGGATCGTCGAGGGTTACCTAAGATGACTGTAAAATAATAGCAGGAAATCAGCGCAAGAAATCACTCGTGATTTTCAAAGTACTGCGAGCAGTCCACTTATCACTATGACTTTGCGAAGGGATACACACATCAAAAAAAGTTTTGCATCACCTCGGTTCCGAGAGTTCCAGAACCTGTACAGAAAATTGGACTAGACAGCTACATAAACATCATATCCGCCATTTTTATTGTTCATGAAAAACACACATTCCATGTTGCACCTCCATACAACGAGACCTTCAGCTTGCATTGACGCATGACTGTATTCGTCGTGGTATACTATCCACAAGTTCATCAAGACACTGTTGGTCCAGACTGTCTCGCTCATCAACGGCGATTCAGTGTAGATCCCTCGGCGTGGTTGGTGAGTCACGTCGTCCATAAACAGCCCTTTTCAATTTATGCCAGGCATGTTCGATAAGGTTCATGTCTGGAGAACATGCTGGTCACTCTAGTCGAGCGATGTCGTTATCCCCAAGGAAGTCATTCACAAGATATGCACGATGGGGGAGCGAATTGTCGTCCACGAAGACGAAAGTCTCGCCAATATCCTGCCGAATGGTTGCACAGTCGGTCGGAGGATGGCATTCATATATCGTACAGCCGTTACGGCCCCTTCCATGACCACCAGCGGCTACGTCGGCCCCAAAACAGCAGGGAACCTCCACCTAGCTGCAGTCGCTGGGCAATGTGTCTAAGGTGTTCAGCGTGACCGGGTTGCCTCCAGACACGTCTCCGACGATAGTCTGGTTGAAAGCATATGCGACACTCATCGGTGAAGAGAACGTGATGCCAGTCCTGAGTGGTCCTTTAGGCATGTTGTTGGGCCCATCTATACAGCGCTGCATGCTGTCGTGGTTGCATAAATGGACATCGCCATGGAAGTCGGGGGTGAAGTTGCACGTCATGCAGACTATTGGGCACAGTTTGAGTCGTAACACGACGTCCTGTGGCTGCACGAAAAGCATTGTTCAACATGGTGGCGTTGCTGTCAGGGTTCCTCCGAGCCATAATCCGCAGGTAGCTGTCATCCACTGCAGTAGACCTTGGGTGGCCTGAGCGAGGCATGTCATCGACAGTTTCTGTCTCTCTGTATATCCCCCATGTCCGAACAACATCGCTTTGGTTCACTCCGAGACGCCTGGACACTTCCCTTGTTGAGAGCCGGTCCTAGAACAAAGTAACAGTGCGGACGCGATTGAACCGCAGTATTGACCTTTTATGCATGGTTCAACTACAGACAACACGGGCCGTGTACATCCTTCCTGGTGGAATGATTGGAACTGATCGGCTGTCCGCAGCTCGTGGTCGTGCGGTAGCGTTCTCGCTTCCGACGTCCGGGTTCCCGGGTTCGATTCCCGGCGGGGTCAGGGATTTTCTCTGCCTCGTGATAACTGGGTGTTGTGTGATGTCCTTAGGTTAGTTAGGTTTAAGTAGTTCTAAGTTCTAGGGGACTGATGACCATAGCTGTTAAGTCCCATAGTGCTCAGAGCCATTTGAACCATTTTGAACTGATCGGCTGTCGGACCCCCTCCACCCAACAGGCGCTGCTCATGTATGGTTGTTTACATCTTTGGGCGGGTTTAGTGACATCTCTGAACAGTCGAAGGGACTGTGCCTGTGATACAATATCCACAGTCAACTTTTATCTTGACATGCAGTGCACTCGAAATTGTCCAACCTTTGGACATACCTGTGAGCACTGTGCGTAAAATTCACGAACCATTCATCTTTGCTATCCATATAAAATTGACGACGCTCAGGAGTTGCTTCAGTCTGACTTTCCAATAAGTCAAACGTTTGCTCTAGAATTTCTTGCTACCAAGGAAGTGAAAAATGAATGGCCATGGATCACTCTGTGTAGATATAAGGCCCATTACCATCTTCAAGGAGTTGTCAATACACATTATTACGGAATATGGGCAACGGAAAATCCTGTCGCACAGCAAACGGTACCACGTTATTTGGCAAAGGTAACTGTGTGGTGCGGACCTATTTTTTCTAAAAGATGTGATCTGCGGTTCCTGTTATCTGTAGCGTCACTGTTAAAAGCTATGGAAGTCTGTTGCTCACCGACGCATTCTAACGCTTCAACAGGGTGGATGTGTGAAGGATCAATTTCATGCAAGATGGCACGCCTCCACACATTCTGCGGCCAGTGAAGCAGCTGCTGCAGAACCAATTTGTAAATTCTAGAATTATCAGCCATAATACTCTGTAGCCTGGCCGTCCAGACCATCTTTATCTGGGTGACTTCTGACTCTGCGGTCACCTGAAAGATGTTGTGTTCAGTGCTCCAATTACGAACGTCGCTAAACTGAAGACATGCACTGCACAACGCTTTCTGAACGTGACCCCTGAGACATTCCGATCAGTTATGGAAAATGGGGCATCTCGATTTCAACTTGTGGCAGGAAACGGTGGACAGCGTATTGTTCTTGTCTTGCGCCAGTCCAATGACCTTTACAAAACCGATTTCAATGCTGATATTTTATGCGGTTTTGACTTCAGGAGAATTAAAAACCGATTTCCCTAACAGTGACGCAGCTGTTAAATGACAAACCCACACCGTAGCCGTCGCATTGCCATTCATCTGTCATATTCAGCCCGGTATAAGGCGCCGTAGTCATGGACTGTGCGGCTGGTCCCGGCGAAGGTTCGAGTCCTCCCTCGAGCATGCGGGTGTGTGTTTGTCCTTAGGATACTTTAGATTACGCAGTGTGTAAGCTTAGAACTGATGACTTTTGCAATTAAGTCCCATAAGATTTCACACACATTTGAACAACACATATTTAGCCCAAATCATTTACCTAGGACACAAAACAATCTAGTGGGAAAATTTTCGTTACATTTTTTCCATTACACAACGTTCCCTCCTTATTCAATCCATAGGGGCATCCTGACTTACTTCCTCTATTTTAATGTCTTAGTTTACTGTTATTAACTTAATGTTCTGGCACTTGACCTATCGCCATTCGCCTTCTTGCTTCCCAGTGAAATGTTACTAAGTCTGAATTATAATCACTTGTACATGGTAAAAATTGTCTTGTGACGTACAGTATATAGCAGGACTGAGATATGCAGGTGGGAGGCTAAACATTCATGTACAGTAGTCAAGCGGGATAGGCCTAATGCTTGGTCCACTAGATAGTTTTGAATCATCCTTGAGGTTTTTCCCGGTATTTCCCACAATTTCAATTTCATTCGATTATTTTAATTCTGCTTGAAGTAAGTTGTTAATAGGGTGTTTCACTGTAAAATGCGACACGTTAATTTTTCCAGTATGCCTAATTTTTGTGCCCTTTTCGAGCAGAAAATTTGTTTTCAAATTCCCGTCTAAGCCACAGTGAGATGGTAACCACTGAACTGCAATTGTTTTTTTTTCTGTCGTAAAGATTTAGTTACTTCTTGGGGTTCCTTAACTTTGGTGATTGATTTCTTGTGTTGGTAGCTTCCGATATTGCTGCACTGGATTCACAAGATGTGACTGCTTTCTCAAATACGTGTAGCTAATTGTTCAGACTACTTATTGCATTTATGATGGCCTCAACTTCGCCTTCAAAATTTGACCTGTGTTGTCGTGAAGTTTGATAGCAAGAGAAAATTTTACTGTATATTCGTAGGACGACGTTGTGTTCTTTCTCCATTCATGAACTATCTGGGTAGGTGTGGTGCCACTGACCTTCGGAGTCTCTGCGACTGTGCGTCTACACTGGAAAGACAATATACTCAAATCCATCGATACAATGATAAAGGAAGACGAGAGCCTAAACCCACTAACAGAATTCCAAATTTGCTCAATGTTACGGGTATGTCTTAGTAAAAAGCTTCTGAAAAACATCAAAGGAGTGGGAACTTTAATCGAGAAAGCTTCATACCATGATTCCCTGTCTTTTCAACTAATTTGCTGTTCCGATTTAATGGGCGCAAATTTACGGTACGATAAGCTTAAAGGTCACTATGAATAAAGCAGCAGGGCAAAGATTCATGAGGCGAAGTGAATTTAAATAAACCACATTTGTTGCGCGAACAACTATACGTATCGTGTTCGCGTGTCGGACGACCACGAAACTTACTCGTCTTTGCACGCGAAATCATAATTCCAAATGTAGTTTACAAGAATATGCTTTGAAGAAGTTAGATTCTATACAAATAAGATAATTAATTACACATTAGTTTCCAATTTAAGACAACTACACAAAAAGACCAATCCAAGTGGGACCATTTCAGCTAATATTGCTCCAAAATGTTCGCAACAATGCATTGGTACTTAAATTGGCTGATTCGTGTCATGATGAGTACAAAAATGTATTACTATATTGACATTTCGTTTACTGTACACAACTTTTTTTCGACTTTGTAGCATAATCTTCTAGGGTTGGTTGATGATGGGACAAGTTTTGGCTTTTTATACGTCATGTGGACGAACAAAAGTGTCTATACCCCATGGGTTTGCAATTAATAAATCACACAAGATGGATTCAGAATGTAATTGACTTTCTTTTCATTTCACAACAGAATGACACAGAACTCACTTAGTATTCGTGAATAAACATTAATTTTTACTATTTTCAAGTATTTTATACACTATACAAAAAAAGAAAAAAATGAATTCCCGCAAGATAAATGCCATTGCTCCTGTTTCTTAACAATTTTTTTGAGTCAGCGGTATTCTGACAGGTTTGATGCGCCTCACCATGAATTCCTCCCTCTGCCAGCATCTCCATCTCAGAGTAGCACTCTTAGCCTACTCCTTCAATTATTTGCTGCATATATTCAAATCTCTGTATACCTCTATCGTGTGTACTTTCTACATCAACCGGCTAGGCCTATTTTTGATACTAGTAGACTATTGTTGGCCAGGAATGCCCAGTTTGCCAGGGATAGTCAGCTTTTGATGTCCTTTCTCCGCACGTCATGGGGTATTTTGCTGCCTAAGTGGCAGAATGTCCTTAAGTTTATTTGCTTCGTGATCACCAACCATGATGTTAAATTTCTCGCTCTTCTCATTTCCACTACTTCTCATTACTTTCGTTTTCCGTCGATTTACTCTCCATCCCTATTCTGTACTCATTAGACTTTTCATTACATTCAATAGATCCTGTAATTCCTTTTCACTTTCACTGAGGATAGCAGTGTCATCAGCGAATATTATCAATCACGTTGAATTTAAATCCCACTCCTGAACCTTTATTTTATTTCCGTCATTTCCCTTTGATGTACAGATGCAACAGTAAGGGCGAAAAACTACACCGCTGCCATACACCATTTTAATCCGTGCATTTCGTTCTTGGTCTTCCGCTCTTATTGTATGCTCTCGCTTCTTGTAGATATTGCATATTACCCGTCTTTCCCTACAGGTTACCCCTGTTTTTCTCTGAAATTTCAAACATATTACACGATTTTACATTATTAATGCTTGTTCCAGGTCGACAAATCCTGTGAACATGTCCTGCATTTTCTTGAGTCTTGCTTGTGTCATTAATAGCAACGTCAGAATTGCCAAACTGATCGTCATTTAACAGATTCTCAATTTTCTTTTCCATTTCTCTGTATGTTATTCATGTCAGAAACTTGGATGATGAGCTGCTAAGCTTATTGTACGATAATTCTCGCACTTGTCAGCTCTTTCTATCATCGGAATTGCATGGATGAACTTTTTTCCGAATGTCAGATGGTATGTCGCCAGACTCACACATTCGACACACCAACGTGAATAATCGTTTTGTTGCCACTTCCCCCAATGATTTCAGAAATTCTGACGAAATCTTATCTATTATTTATGTCTGATTTTACCTTAAATCTTCCAAAGCTCTTTTAAATTTTGATTCTAATGTTGGTTCCACTGTCTTTCCTATGTCGACTTGTGTTTCTCTTCTGTCAAGTTATCAGACAAGTCCCTCGTAGAAGACTTCAATGTAATCTTTCCACCGATCCGCCCTTTCCACTGCATTTAACTGTGGAATTCCCGTTGCACTCTTAATGTTACCATCATTGAGTTCCATTTTACTGAAGATTGTTTTGATTTTTCAATATGCTCAGTCAGTTCATCAGGCAGTCATTTCACTTTAGATTTCTTCACATTTTTCCTACAGCTATTTTGCCTCAGCTTCTCTACACTTTCTGTGTACATCATTTCTAATTGGCTTGTATTTCTGTATTCCTGAATTTCCTGAACGTTTCCGTATTTCCTTGCTTCGTCGGTCAGCTGAAGTTTTTCTACTGTTACCCATTGCTTCTTGCAGATATCTTCTTTGTACCTACGTTTTTATCTCCAACTTCTGTCATTACCCTTTTTAGAGATGTCCATTTCTCTTCAACAGGACTATCTACTGAGCTATTCTTTATCGCAATATCTTTAGCCGCAGATAACGTCAAGAGTATCTCTACATTCCTTACAACTTCCGTACCCACTTCTCTGTGCATTGATTTCTCCTTACTAGTATCTTTAAGTTCTGCCCACTCTTCATCATTACCTAGTTGTGATCTGAGTCTATATCTGCCTCCGGGTACGCCTTACAATTCAATATCTGATTTCGGAATCTTTAACTGAAATCTACCTGTGCCCCCGGCCTTTTCCAAGTATACGTTCCCTCTTGTAATTCGTGAAAAGAGTGTTACCTATTACCATCTGAAATTTATTGCAGAACTCAGTCTTTCTCCTCTCTTCTTCATATTATCAGACACATATTCTCCTGTAATCCTTTCTTCTATTTCTTCCCCTGCCACCACAGTCCAATCCTCCACGATTATTAGACTTTCATGTCCATCTACGTACTGAATTAACTCTCACATACCCTCTTTGTCCCTTCATCTTCTGCTTGAGACGTTGTCATATATGCCTGAAATCATTGTTGTCGAAGTAGATTTGCTGTTGAGAACAACTCTATCACTGAACTCTTCACGGTAACACACTCTCTGCACTACCTTCTTCCTCATGATAAACCCTAGTCCTATTACTCCAGTTTCTGGTTCTTTTGATATTACTCTATACTCGTACGACCAAAAATCCGTGTTTTCTTTCCATTTCATTTCACTGACGCCCACATATCTCCATTACACTTCAGCATTTCCGTATTCAGGTTTTCTTACTTCCCTACCACGTTCAAACTTCTGACACTCAAGGCCCCGACTCGTACAACGTTATCCTTTCTTTGGTTATTTAATCTTTTGCTCATGATCACCTCCTCACTGGCAGTCCTCTCCCGGAGTTTCGAATGGGAGACTATTCCGGAAACTTTTGCCAATTGAGAGATCATCACGTATTCATTTACAGGGCGTATGCCCTGCGGTTATACGTTACATGTTTTCAGTGCTGTGATTTCCGTAGCCTTCTGCAGTCTCATGCAGCTGATCATTGCGGATTCTTTCCCTTTAGGGCAGCTTCCCATCGTAAGGGCAGGAAATACCCTGAACTTCTGTACCTTCCTCCATCCTCTTTGACAATGCCGTTGGCAGAATGAGGGTGACTTCTTATGACGGAAGTCCTCGGCCGCTATTGCCGTACATTTTTATTCAAAATGTAAGCAGTAGAATGGTTCGAACCCAGGACAGAAGGCTTTTTGATTGCTGATCAAAGACGCAACGAGCCGCCCCCTTTTGTTTTTGAGGTGTATGGGGCATGGGGGCAGAGAGGGCAGGGGTCACCCCACGATGCCTGGCCATTATGTCGTCTTGGTCTGGAACACGGAGCGAAGGAGGAGACACAAAGGGTTCATCATTTTTGTATTTTATTTATTTAGCTATTTGAGCTTTAATTACAAAGTAAATACTATACTACCTAGGTAAAGAAAACCGTACAACAACTAAGCAAGGAGATTCTGTAAGTCTCTGTGATGAGGAGCTCAGTCGCTTACGAATACAGTTTGATATCGAGCTTGAATTGTGGACCATCGTCATCTGTCTCTTCTCGCACCCGGAACGCCCCAGTTAGTCGGAGGGTCCATGAATAACGAATGTAGAAAGATGGCAAAACAGAACCTATATTTCGCTTTGCCTTGTAAGTCTGTCTGTTTGTCCTGCCCCTAGATCAGATATTCGTTATGTGGTTGTGAGGAGACAAGGAGGGTTGTTGACGCTACTGCATAGATCTAAACGTGATTCAGAGTGATCGAAACGTGTATTCTAATAAAAAATATGCAACAGAGACGGAACAATAAATGAGAATTATCTTAATTGTCTAAAGAGTTCCTGAATCCCTCAAAACGATTATGCCGACCATAATCAAAAGAGTTCGCCTACGTAACAGGTTAACAATAACAATCGACATTGTCATCAAACCACTGAATATGAAGTTACAGACTTCTTCGTAATAAACTGGGAATGGAATATAAAGTTAGATTGCCTTCAAGCAACGTTTATTTGCAAACTTCAATTGTGGTTTCTACTTGTGAGTCAACTAAGAGAACGGAAAGCTAACCTGTGTGAGTGTAACGGTCTCATTTGGTACCAAAATACTAATTCAGTGATTTAGAACAGAATTAGTTTAGCATTACTGAAACTTCTAGTAGCAAGCGAAAGGTACTGATAGGCATTTGACGTATATTTTCATTTATACCTCTTACTCTTTCAGATAACAAGTACAGTCAGGATGGAACAGCCTATCAGTGACGAATTCCCATGTCTTTAACACTGCACTGATTTGGATGAGGTTGCTACTCAGACACAAAAAGAGAGCGGAGAAAACCAATTTCAAAACACGCATTAATTTTGGAAACGAATATCACCTGGAACAGTAAGATGCAATACAGAAGCAAAAGTGGAAAAACTGCCGCAACAAAATTAACGTACCTCAGGAGGCTTCAAACTGTGAACAGCGTAGACGTTCTACAAAATTCGCAGTGGCACGTTTGGTATACCTCCCTACCACCTGAACCTTAGAAATTCGCTCAAACGTAAAAGAGCATGGAGGAATTACAGCTCGTGTTGTATCCACGATGTACACGATCATCCATTCCGCACGTGCTTAGTGGATACTTAAAAACTGTCAAATTGTGAAGTAACTTCAATAACGGCTGATTTAAATCGACGTACGCAAAAGTACACACACAAACAAGAGCGCGCGCGCTGTCGCGAAGGGAGAGAGACGAAGCGGCCATTAGGAGGGGGAGGGGGGGGGGGGGGAGCGGGGCGGTTAGTGTAAACAATACCTCCTATTATGAAATTAGGAAACTCAGGTGATGTTGAGAATGGCTAAGCATTAACTTGCGATATCATATACGCAGTTGCGATGTGGAAAAGCGACCTAACCCATTTTCACACATAAATTTTGAACGGATGGCAAAGGCAATTGTTCACCTGGCAGTATTTCATTACGGCATGAGTTACATAACAATGGCTTTAATGTTCGCCTTTTGTGACTACAGAATCACCAAACATCACAACTGGAAATATTGATCCTGCCGATGCCAACACCTCCTTTGGACCAAGACATCATAAACCACTGATCGAAATACAATGTGCGTAAAATACACACCGTAATAAGAGCTTGAGTTATTCTCGTGATCTCGTTGTCTTCGATATAATACACTCAGTGTCACTTTCCAGTTTAACTTTGATATCCAGGCATGCTACTTTTCTCTTAGTGCAACTAAGAGTTCTTATACATATTAGTTGGCTACATCAGCCCACTGCAAAACTGCCATCTTCCAGTTGAGCCTAGATTTTCACTACTCTACAGATCAGTCGGGTGCTACAAACTTTATTTTAAACAATTGTCACTGTTTTTGTTTTCAGACACTTGATATCATACACCAATGCATCATTGTGTAGTGTGTATTAAACCGGGGACCTAGAAACGACGGAAAAGGCTTCGTCCCGCCGTAGCCCTCAGTGGTTCACAACCCCACAACAGGCCACAGCAGTCCACCCACACCTCCGCCGCCCTAGACCGAACTCTGGGTTATTGTGCGGTTCGGCCCCCAGTAGACAGTGGACACTAATCCACCGGGCGGATTTGTGCCGGGGATCGGCACGCCTACCCGCTTGGGAAGCAGCGCTTTAGACCGTGCGACTGTCCGTACGGGCTAATACATCGTTGGTCCACAACTCCAACTCTACGTCCAGTATCTCTTAATTCAAACGACCTCCATCCACCTGCCTCCAGTTTTACGGTGTAATCGTGAGGTCACAGTCTGGTGACAACTGGTTCGAATTCTGCTAGAGGTGCAAGAATTTCATATAAGCAGAATTTGGCGTAAATGTAATACGAAGTTTGCTGTGAATATGCGAAGAATTCATAACAAGCACAACTCTATCATATGTGTTGGGCTAAATTCGTTGCATCTACTGTGCGTCGCAATAAGAACGTGAGGCACAGTTGACTGTGATCCAAGCGTCAGACGAGAACCTAACACTCTTCGAGTGGAAAAATATCTGTTACAGCAGATGCTTTCCTCTCACCCTTCTCGCGCTCCCTCGTAAGTTACGTAAATCAAATGCTACGTATTATATGCCCTCATTATCGACAGCTACAAAGAAACAACTACTCTGAAGCTATACCATAGGACTTCAAGGAGACCTTTTCATCTTGTGCAATGATTTACAAACGTTTCGGCCATTACTGAAGGTTATGAACGTTGCCCTCGTCAGAACGTGTAATGCTACGCAGTGCAAACAATTCGCATTTCCACGCTATACGGAGGATGTTGCAATGTTTCCCAACAAAATCGCTGACTCGTAGCTTTCGACCGATTGGTAGTGTGGTTATTTCGCAGGCCTTGAAGGACACGTTTCCATCTTGTACAATGATTTACCAACATTTCGACCATTACTGAAAGTGTCGAAAGTAGCCCTCATCAGTATACGTAACGTTACGCAGTGCTAACAATTTACATTTCCACGCTGTACGGAGGATGCTGCTATGTTTCGCAGCCAAACCGTTGACTCGTAGCCTTCACCCGATAGGCAGTGTAAGGGCGGGAGTTATCGTGCAATAGTATGATTCTGCCCAACAGCATTCCGGGATGTTTTGACTTTACGACGCATCGCAGTTCCAGCAGAGTGTTTTCATAGCGCTGCGCATTGCTTGTGGTTTCACGCTCGAGGAATTCGATGAGTAGAAGCTGCTGCAATCGAAGAAGGTCATCATGACCTTACCGTGCTGGGGAGTCGGGGGATGTTTCCACTGTCGGCTTTGGCATTTGTCCTCGGGCTGTCCGAATGCTGTCGGACGGAATCACCCTGTTGCACCATAATACCCGCCACCACACTGCCAATCGGACGAAGTGAGTTGGCTGGATAACACTGCAACAACTTAGGTACAGCATGGATCTTTCACCGTCTGATTGTCACGTATTTAGCGGCCTGAAGAAAGGCCTGCATGGACGTCGGTTTCAGTCGGACGAGGTAATGCGTTTTACAAAAACAGGAATTGATCGTCTCGTCTCCTAATGTAACAAATGCCTTACCAAATGTCGTGATTATTTTTGAATGGAACCCTTCCACGGTCCCGTTGTGTCGGCTGTTGGATTTGCATTTGACTATCTCCCATACAATGTTAGCGGTTGTAGCCCACTAAGCGTAGGTCATATAATATATATTTGCATATAAATAATACGCAAACTATTCCTTTGAAGATAAATTACTCTTCTGTATGTTATTTTTTCTTAGCTTTTTTATGCCATAGGAAAGCGATTCTCCTAGAATGTCATCTGGAGGCATGACTCTTTCCGAAATGAAAAATTTCTTCAGTTGTCCTATAAACTATATGCCAGAGTGTTTTTACACCGAGATATTTCTGTGTTTACGCCAACAAAAAGATAATTAGGAACGAATGTCACTTTCGTAAGATGTGTCATAGACAAGTAACATAGCTCGGCCGACCGTTGTGGCCGAGCGGCTCTAGGCGCTTCACTACGGAACCGCGCAGGTTTGAATCCTGCCTCGGGCTTGGATGTGTGTGATGTCCTTAGGTTAGTTAGGTTTAAGTAGTTCTAAGTTCTAGGGGACTGATGACCTCATACGTTAAGTCCCATAGTGCTCAGAGCCATTTGAACCATTTTTTTGCAGGGAATGTTCTTATTTGCGGCCCACATCGTCGCTAGGATGATTCCTCACACTTCTCTGCTCCCCCCCTATGCACTTTCGTTACCACGTCACGTGCTCGCAACGCACCGGGCGACATTCAGCCTCAAGGTAGGCAACTTGTAATCTAGAGCGAATTACTAATGATTAATTATATTCGTAAGCGGAGTAACTGTTTACTCTAAGTAATTTATTTCGGACACTAAGCTCAGCGTGCTGACAAGTACTTCAATAATTCAGGCACCTTTGCAACTGGACTTTATGAAGACGTTATTTATACGCTGATGAGATCGCAAATGAATTGGCAATACATTGGGAGCGTATGATGTGGATGCGCATACAGGGGTTGGGATAAAATCTTGAAACACCGAGAGAAATCTATTGTTGAATATGAAGTAATCCAGATGCTGGACAAACGCGCAGGTTATGCTGTCGCCTTTGACACGATCGGAACCTGCGCAGTTTCCACAATGCATTAAAAGTAGCAGTCGTGAGCAGAGCAGTGTTGTGTATAGGTTACAGGTGAAGGCGAAAGTCTGCGTTGACTGATCGTGACGGACGGCCACTGAAGGGAATTGTGACGAAAAAGAAGTGCAGTTGCAAACGTCGCTGCAGAGCTGAATGCAGGTCTCGCGGACCTTGCCAACGCCAAAACTTCGCGAAGTTAGCACCTGAAACAGAGAGTTCCAAGTCGAGCTGTAGTTCTAAATCCGCTCGTCAGTGATGCCATGAAATCTGGACTACGGAGCAGTGGAAGATTGATCGGATGACTTGCTGCAAACTGTTTCCAACTTCTGGCCGAGAATGAAATACGGTAGTGTTCGCTGACGATTTGTGCAGCGTTATTGTGGTAGTCTTTGGCTCACTTGGGTACTCTGCAGGGTTCCACTACTGCCAAAGATTATGTGAACAATTTGACCATCCTCTGGTGCAATGCTTGTTTCGTAATGGCGATGCTGTATTCCCAGATGATAGAGTCCGTGTTCACGTAGCTGACATCATCGAGGACTGGTTCTGTGAGCAAGAGGATGAATTGTAGGACCTCCCCTTGCCACCACTGTCACAAGATGTCAAAATTATTCAGCTATAGCGGTCTGATTAGGAGAGAGGAGTGCGTGGCTGCTCCCCATACCTCCTTTACTTGCCACTATTTTGCAGGAAGCCTGTAACCAATTTTGAATGCCAAAGGTTTTCCTACACCGTATTGTCCACAGTAATGTGTTGTGTCTCCATATTTTTGTGCACCCCTTGTACTTTTTACGTACCATTTTGCCTGTAGTATTTGAGAGGGGGGGGGGTAGTGTTTGAAAAATTATGACTAGTATGATATCTTTGATACGGCACTTGTAAAACTGAATATAGTTTCTACTGCCGGCTTCTACATTGACTGAGTTCTACTTCTAAAGTACAAAACCTCTGCCGTTTCTTCTGAAGTTTACTGCTCGTTCCTCATTTCGTAAATGCAGTGTCGCCTCCAAGATAATCCTGGCGAGCTCTGAAGCTGCGTCGACAGTTCGTGCTCGACACGCCGTTACTCATTTTTCACGTTTTTACTATCGCAAATGAAACAAGAATCGCTGCTACGAGGCGACATGCCGGGCTCAGGGTCGCCGGAAGGCAGAAGGCAGACTGCGTCGTAAAAGTTTCCTCTCGCCTGCGGCCTGCGCTCGCTGGAGCCGCGACATAAAGGCGGCACAGTAGCAGGCAGCGGCGCTGGCGTCGCCAGACCAGGGCGGACCCGCCGGCCGGCTCAGGGGCCCTGGCTGATTGAATGAGTGGTGAGCCAGAGGCGCACCAGCCACCAGCTGCCCCAGGGCAGGACGTCGCCGATATCAGCGCTGTGTGGGCCCTCCTGTCAGTCCAATCTCATTACTTCGTCTCCTGCTTTTCAGTTCCAGGCCCCTGCCGTAAACCTGACCATGATGTTACAACCAGTGCGCAAATACAATGAGAGAAAAAAAAATCGCAACGCCAAAAAGTAATTAGTGTAGAGTCATGAAATATTGGAAATACATTTATGTAGGTTACACATTAAAGTGATGAACATTGCAAGATCACAGCGTAGTTTAAGCGAGAGATAAGCCATTACCAATGAAGCATGCTAAAATTTTAATAACTGATGTATCGACCGACATCTTGAATGCAAACGTGATTGCACTGTGTTTTACAGGTGACGGATATCACTTTGACGTTGACATATGGACCGTATTCATGTTGAGAATATTATCTGTACTCGGCAGTAGGATGGAATAGGTGCCACAGTAAATTATGAATGAGCACACGTGTGGGCACAGGAAATACCCTCGAGAAGTTATGGACGTGAGACATCAGGATAGCATCAGAATCAGGGCACGAGCAGGAACTGTCGGTGACAGACTCATAGGGCCATACACTTTAGCAAACAGAGTAACAGGTGCTACGTCTCACCGATTTCTGAGCGATGAACTACCAGCGCTATTAGGGAACATTACCCTAGCAGAAAGACAATGACTGCAGTCTAAGCATAGTAGGGCATCACTCCGATTTCTACGAAGCTAGTGGCAGGCACCTTCTCCGTAACATATCATGCTTTATCAATTGGTCGAGGAGGTCAAGTAGCATGGCCTCCCCGTTCATCGGACCTGACTCCATGGAATTTATAGATATGGGGACATTTAAAGACATTCACGTTTTCCAACCCATCGCTGGTGTGCTAACGTTACAAAAGCCTTTGACCAATGCGTGCTACGCAGTCAGAATAAGGCCAGATTTATTTCTAAGACTAAGTGGCTCACTTCAAAGGATGTGCTAGGATCGGTGGTAACCACAAGCAGCGCTACCTATAGTGTCTACGTCTGCGTAACAGGCAGGTGGGAATTATGGGACAGACTAGCCCATATTTCAAAAGGTGCACTACTTGCCACTAAAAGTGCTACGCCACGAAGATGACGTGCTACAGACGCGAAATTTAATCGACACGAAGAAGATGCTGTGATGTGCAAATGATTAGCTTTTCAGAGCATTCACACAAGATGGCGTCGGTGTCGACACCTACAACGTGTGGACATGAGGAAAGCTTCCAACCGATTTCTCATACCAAACAGCAGTTGACCGACGTTGCCTGATAAAACGTTGTTGTGATGCCTCGTGTAAGGAGGAGATATGCGTACCATCACGTTTCCGATTTTGATAAAGGTCGGATTGTAGCCTATCGCGATTGCGGTTTATCATATCGCGACATTGCTGCTCGCGTTGGTCGAGATCCAATGACTGTTAGCAGAATATGGAATCGGTGGGTTCAGGAGGGTAATGCGGAACGCCGTACTGGATCCCAACGGCCTCATATCACTAGCAGTCGAGATGACAGGCATCTTATCCGCATGGCCGTAACGGATCGTGCAGCCACGTCTCGATCCCTGAGTCAACAGATGGGGACGTTTGCAAGACAACAACCATCTGCACGAACAGTTCGACGACTTTTGCAGGAGCATGGACTATCAGTTCGGAGACCACAGCTGCGGTTACCCTTGACGCTGCATCACACACAGCAGCGCCTGCGAATGTCAAAACGTCATTTTTTTTTGATGAATGCAGGTTCTGTTTACAGCATCATGATGGTCGCATCCGTATTTGGCGACATCGCAGTGAACGCACATTGGAAGCGTGTATTCGTCATCGCCATACTGGCGTATCACCCGGCGTGATGGTATTGGGTGCCATTGGATACACGTCTCGGTCACCTCTTGTTCGCACTGACGGCACTTTGAACAGTGGACGTTACATTTCAGATGTGTTACGACCCGTGGCTCTACCCTTCTTTCGATCCCTGCGAAACCCTACATTTCAGCAGGATAATGCACGCCCGCATGTTGCAGGTCCTGTACGGGCCTTTCTGGATACAGAAAATGTTCGACTGCTGCCCTGGCCAGCACATTCTCCAGATCTCTCCCAACCGAAAACGGCTGGTCAATGGGTGCCGAGCAACTGGCTCGTCACAATACGCCAGTCACTACTCTTGATGAACTGTGGTATCGCGTTGAAGCCGCATGGGCAGCTGTACGTCTACACGCCATCCAAATTCTGTTTGACTCAACGACCAGGCGTATCAAGGCCGTTATTACGGCCAGAGGTCGTTGTTCTGGGTACTGATTTCTCAGGATCTATGCACTGAAACTGCGTGAAAATGTAATCACATGTCAGTTCTAGTATAATATATATGTACAATTAACACCCGTTTACCATATGCATTTTTCTCGGTGCAGCAGTTTTAATTGCCAGTAGTGTACATTTATGTAGGTTACACATTTAAGTGATGAATATTGCAAGATCACAGCATAGTTTAAGCGGGAGATAAGCCATTGCAAATCAAACATGCTGAAATTTTAATAACCGATGTAGTGACCAATATCTTGAATGCAAACGTGTTTTCATTGTGTTTTACAGGTGCCGGATATCACTTTTTAGGTTGGAGTTCCATGCCTGTTGCACATGGCCGGTCAATAAAAGGACTGTTAGCACTGGTTGTGGATGACATGTGAGTTGTCGTCCGACCATGTTCCATATGTGCATGTCAGGAGACAGATCCAGTGATCGAGCAGGCCAAGGCAACATGTCGACATTATGCAGAGCATGCTGTGTTACAACAGCTGCATGTGGATGAGCGTCATCCTGTTCCAAAACACCCCCTGTAATGCTGTTCATGACTGTCAGCATAGCAGGTCAAGTCACCAAATTGTCGTGTAATTTTGCAGTCGGGGTGCGTTCGATATCCTATGGAGTGTTCCTGCTGTCGTACGAAATAGCACCGCATATCATAGCTCCAGGTGCAGGTCCAGTGTGTCTAGAAAGCAGTCAGGTTGGTCGCAGGTCTTCAACTGGCCTCCTTCTAACCAACACACTGCCATCACTGCCACTGAGGCTGAACCAGTTTTAATCAGAAAACAAAACAGACTGTCCACCCTGTTCTCCAATGAGCTCCCACTTGAGTGCCGTTGGATGGGGTCATTGGAATGCACAGTACAGAGCGTCTGACTCGCAGCTGTCCGCTAAGTAACCGTTTTGTATCAGCAGTGTCCCTGTGCACCACACTCCTGCTCAAATTGCAATTGCAGATGCAGCACTATGAGCCACACCCACACGCCGAACACGATGGTCTTCACTCTCGGCAATGCCACGTGACCGTCCGGAGCCCGGCCTTCTTGGCACCGTATATTTCCATGACCACCGCTGCCAGCAGTCACGTAAAGTAGCTACATTCCTGCCAAGTCTTTTTGCAATATCATAGGAGGAACATCCAGCTTCTTATAGCCCTGTTACACAACATGGTTCAAAATCAGTCAGGTGCTGATACTTGTGACTTTGCCGCCTTAGAGACTTTCTTGATTACATCAGCATAACATGTCCATTCTCAAAGATAACAAAGGCGCACGACCGTTACAGCGTGTATTTAAAGTAAACACGATTTTCATCCTCATAGTGACGCTACTTGCGCCACTCTTATGCGAAGCGTCACTCTTATGCGACTGGCGGGAAATATGAATAGACGTCTTTCAGATGTAAAAACACGCTTACCAACTTCCGTTTATAATGCACAAATCATTCTTGGTGTGGCGACTTTTTTGCTGCCTCTGTAATTCTGCCATACTTCTAATCGAGTTCACACTCAGGATCGCTTTACCGCATGTCCTCCAGTGAAGAGTGTTTTGGTGATGCAGCAGCGGAAGGAAATTATGCAGTTTCTTTTAATGAAAGAAACAACTTCATGTTATTTCACCCTCTGCAGTGTAGATGAAGAAAGTAGATTACGAAATGTACTGAAAGACGAAGTCGAAGGAAGAACTCAATGGAAGAATCTTAGCAGAAGAAGGTGTAGGTTAGTGAGGATTGGCGTTTAGTTTCCGGACCATATGTCAAAAACCAAGAATCGTCACGTTCATCACGCTTTCCGAGAAATCAGCATCATTTCAATAGTATTCAAGGTGTTAGTACAAACATTTTCACGAGCTTCTTTATGTTCCACTGTGAGAGTTTTTGGCACGAGTTTCGCACGCACTACCCTCATGTTGCAATAGCTATCTAAAATTTGCCTTACGCATTGCTTGTCGTCAATTCTTACAGTTTCAGCAATTGATCGAAGACTCAACCGACAGTGAGAATCATATTACCAATTTTTTCGGTATTTTCATCCATTTTTGATGTTGGAGGCTGTCCCGCGCTCGAGGCATAACGTCTTCTCGGTCATCTTGGAAACACCTTAACCCGTCAGCAACTCGTGTACGTCATTAACGCTCATCACCATACCCTTCTTCTAGAAAAAAATACACTATGTGATCAAAAGTATCCGGACACCTGGCTGAAAAGGACATAAGTTCGTGGCGCCCTACATAGGTAATGCTGGAATTCTATAAGGTGTTGGCCCACCCTTAGCCTTGATCACAGCTTCCACTCTCGCAAGCATACATTCAGTCAAGTGCTGGAAGCTTTCTTGGGGAATAGCAGCCAATTCTACACGGAGTGCTGCACTGAGGTGAGGTATCGATGCCGGTCGGTGAGGCATGGCATGAAGTCGGCCTTCCAAAACATCCCAAAGGTGTTCTATTGGATTTAGGTGAGGACTCTGTGCAGACCAGTTCATTACAGGGATGTTATTGTCGTGTAACCACTCCGCAACAGGCTGAGCATTATGAACAGATGCAATCGCTATCCCCGAAATGCTCTTCAACAGAGGGAAGCAAGAAGATACTTAAAACATCTGTGTAGGCCTGTGCTGTGATAGTTTCACGCCGGCCGGCGTGGCCGAGCGGTTCTAGGCGCTTCAGTCTGGAACCGCGCGACCGTTACGGTCGCAGCTTCGAATCCTACCTCGGGCATTGATGTGTGTGATGTCCTTAGGTTAGTTAGATTTAAGTAGTTCTAAGTTCTAGGGGACTGATGACCTCAGATGTTAAGTCCCATAGTGCTCAGAGCAAGTTTTGATAGTTCCACGCAAAACAACAAGGGGTGCTAGCCCCACCCATGAAAAACACGACCACACCATAACATCACCGCCTCCGCATTTTACTGTTGGCAGATGACCTTCACCAGGCATCCGCCATACCTACACCCTGCCATCGGATCGCCACATTGTGTTCCGTGATTCGTCACTCCACACAACGTTTTTCCACTGTTCAATTGTCCAATGTTTACGCTCCTTACACCAAGCGAGGCGTCGTTTGGCATCTACCGGCCCTGATATGGGGCCGGCCGAAGTGGCCGTGCGGTTAAAGGCGCTGCAGTCTGGAACCGCAAGACCGCTACGGTCGCAGGTTCGAATCCTGCCTCGGGCATGGATGTTTGTGATGTCCTTAGGTTAGTTAGATTTAACTAGTTCTAAGTTCTAGGGGACTAATGACCTCAGCAGTTGAGTCCATAGTGCTCAGAGCCATTTTTTTGATATGTGGCTTGTGAGCAGCCGCTCGACGATGAAATCCAGGTTTCCTCACCTCCCGCCTAATTGTCATAGTATTTGCAGTAGATCCTGATGCAGTTTAGAGTTTCTGTGTGATGGTCTGAATAGATGTCTGCCTATTACACATTACGAACCTCTTCAACTGTCGGCGGTCTCTGTCAGTCAACAGACGAGGTCGGCCTGTATGCTTTTGTACTGCACGTGTCCCTTCACGTTTGCACTTCTTTACCACATCGGAACCAATGAACCTAGGGTTGTTTAGGAGTGTGGGTATCTCGCGTACAGACATATGACACAAATGACACCCAATCACCTGACCACATTCGAAGTCCGTGAGTTCCGCGGTGCGCCCCATTCTGCTCTCTCAGAATGTCTAATAACTACTGAGATCGCTGATAAGGAGTACCTGGCAGTAGGTGACAGTACAATGCACCTAATATGAAGAATGTATGTTTTTGGGGCTGTCCGGATACTCTTTTCCACATAGTGTAGGATTCAGTAGCAGTTTTGTCAAGTTTTATGTGGAATTTCGCAAGTTCGTTGCTCTATTATTAAACTTATAGTTTTACCAGCAAAAGAAAATAACTGCTCTTACACAAATGAAGGCCACGGTTACACTGAGTTGTCTACGGATACCACAGATGCCTGATTCGACTGTGAAGATGTTCTGGTAGTGGGCTATGCCCGAAACGAGTAAGTAAATAAAATTTTTTGACAGCTATTGACCAGCTATTCCAGCGATCCTATTCAGCAGTGGCATAAGTCTCCTCAAATTGAATGTAATATTTGCATAGAGATTCCACAAGGTAGGCGAAAAAGAAACTGCATCAGACCAGACGAAGCTCGTAAGAAAATACTGGATACCTTGTTCGTCACTACGTAGGGTGAGTATTAAGTACGGGGACAAACTTCGGGAGACGATCCCCCGCAGGAGAAAAAGTAATATTGTTCATATCAACATAAGCCCGTAAACTGACTGCCAGTCCACAGTGAACCACTTTGTATCGGTACTTTTCACTACAGATTACAAGGAATTATTCTCTCTCATGCTACAGCAGATTTTCGATGTAGCCGCCGTTGGACCCAGTGCAAATGTTCAAACATCACATAATGGATTGCCTCACTCGAGTGTTGATGGTAACTTAATAGCGTCACAGATTACACCGACATGGTATTCAAAAGTCTGCACATCGGCAGCTGGTTAAGCAAACACGAATATTTGTTGTTGTTCACACAAGTGACAGTCACCTTGGTTAAAGGTCGAGGTTGACGGAAATGAGGGATTCTTCATACTATTCATCTACTGTGGAAAATGTAACTGAGATATTGACTAACGATTATACAAAAGTGAGCTGGTGTCCCATCATGCATCAACCACATAACCTGGGGGACTGCTAAAGGGGCATTCTCCACAAACAGAGGCAGAGTGTTCTCAAGGATTTCCAGGTACGTGTCATTGGTTCCACATGTACTGTTCCACAACTTCAACGTAATTCCTAACCGTAAAAACCGTTTCTTACGTCCACAGTACATTGTCGTATACTTTTATTATACTGATCACCTTTATCACATCACATTAGTTGTATGGTTTCAGTCTGTCGGTTTTCAGATACCCATAATATCAAATGTCAACGAGCTAATACAAGATAAAGAGGTGAAACACCTTTTTTTGACTTAGGTATACTTTCCAAGTCACTGCCACACACGTGTAAAATCTGTTCCCAGGTGGCGCTAAGTAGTCTTTTCCTTTTAAATATAATGGCATACATTTCATCGATCCAACTGTAAGTAACTCAAGAACAATGTAATTTGTAAGGCTGAAAGATGTTGAGAAAAATGTTTTACCTCCTTACTTTGTGTTAGCTCGCTCATAATGCGGTCATTTAAAAATTTTTGAAAATTTGAAAATGGCAACAGACCGAGACTTACGGGCGTGATATAATAAACTTAAGCTGTAAAAAAAAAATATTCGGGAAGGTCAAGATGTCCATTAAACGTAAATCAATATACACGTGTACATAAATGTGTTGTAGCAAATCAAGTTGTCCGAGGAGATGGTCGTCAATAATCGCTGCCCAAACATTCATACTAGACCATAGCTGGAGAGACGATTCCCTGAGGTGTCTCTCAAACCCACAGAAGCTGTATGGTGCCATCTGGTAGAATGATTTATTCAGTTTCACTGTCTGTTTCTTGATGTATGTTGATATGTACTTCTTTGTTCCAGGAATAAAGTCCTTTAATTGGTCACCAAATTTAATATTCACCGTGCATTTAGATTGGAGGCTGAAGACTTGGATTTTAATACATCGCCTACTTTTAAATTAAAATATTTTTGTAATAACTACGTTATACTGTGTTTCGTGTTAGTAACAAATTGCAGCTTGTTAGATTAATTTCGTCATACGTGTATCAGTTTGGCCATTACACAGGTTCACTGTGTAGTGTTGGCCAGAAAAGTCAATTGACTTACAGATAAATTGAAAAATGTTGAATCATTTTTTACGCAAACCAATATCAGCGAAGCTCCGGCAGCTTCTCTGTAGCTGGAAATAGGTCGGAAGAACATAAAACTAATTAACACATTGATAAAACGGTTGTATTAGACAGATTTCATGGAGCAGTTTCATGTGAAAGAAGCACGTTTGTCATGAAATGCATGAACAGTTCCAGTAGTGATCCAAGAGCAAAACGCTCGTAACTTTGGGAACACAAATTTTAGTGTGAGCTTGTCTGGCTGGGTTACGTGCCGAACGTCGTCGAGTGAATGTGGCGTATTCTTCTTTCAACGTACCCGAGATGTGTTAGCAACAAAATCTCGGAAATTTTCAGCATGTCATCTTGTGCCAACGTCCACATGCTCCTCCATGTTTTGGTTGTAGTTGGTTTCGACAAGTGTAAGCAAATCACTTATTTTATAAACAGTTGACGAAACAAGAAATAGAAGAGAGATTTTGCTCACCAAATTGTCTGTACTCTCTGGCAGCAACATTTTCCTTACACATCTATAAGTGAATTCAAAACTATTCTGAATATTGCACTCTATTTTTAGAATAAGTCATGAATATCTGTTACTTTTTTGTTCCTTCATGACATATTGCTTGCAGAGTAGAGAAACAAAGTTAATCATTTTACGAAACATTAAAGGATCTCAATAAGTATGCGCGTTATGCACCTATTGTCCTGATTTGAGCAGGTCTGAACTTAGAACATATCTGAAACGAAAATCTCATTACAGAATATGAGGAACAGTGAGATATCCTCTCAACCACGTGTGGCCAATAGTTGCAGTGTTAGCTGTTAAGACTAGTGAGAGGTATATACGAAACACGTTCTCTAAAGAAGAAGAATGAGTATGACATAGTTATGGTGGACAGCTTTGCAGTATTAGTATTATGTGATAAGAGCCACATCAACAGTTGTAAATGAAGCAGTGCTATCACCATGATAATGTTTAGAAATACACCAACATGCATCTGACCTGTGTTCATGTTAAAGGGAGAACATAATTTTCAAGAGACCAGTTGTAACAGATATTTACTAAGATGCGCAAGTGAAAAGAAAACAATCCTCTCTGGATAAATTATTCACGGTGAACTGTGTATTTTTCTAATCTGCACTATTTAATGTGCGGTACAACCATCAACTTGTTGAAAGCAGACGAGGATAATTTGTCGCAAAGTGTTACGGGGAATAAGGACAAAATTTTGTACTACTGGAGTAAATTTCTTGGAAAACTTCACTGTGCGAACACTGTAAGAAATATCTTCTGCACTCTGAAGATGCAAACTATATTATTGGCATGTTACATATGAAACTACCAGAATAAATTAATGACTGCATTCGTGTACGCCAGCAACAACGAAGTACTGCGACATTATCTATAGTCATCTTACAGAGACACATTACATTCTTAAGCAATCCATAGTACTGGACTCCTACCTTATTTTGGCACTACTACATTTTATGATTTTTGACATAAGCTCCAGTACTTCCTCGACTACATACATATTTTTCGCCTATATTTTCGCTGTTTTTATAGTGTTGTATTTATTCACGCTTTGTTATTTTTCACTACTCTTCTAGTGAACAAGTCTCAACGCTTTTACTGAGTCGTCGGTCAATTCTGTGGAGAATTTTGCTCTCAGTTTTCCCTCATTTTCAGTATTTCGTCATATAATCCTTTTTCTGTATCCTCATGAATGTCAACCTGCCCATCGTCGGCACTGGATTATGATCTAATACAACATCCCCACCTGGGAAGTCCAGAGAATGATCTTTAAATATTTGTCTGATCTTGATACAGTCACGTTGTCGATAGGTTATTAACAAGGACACTATTTCTTCTGGATTCTTCGGATTATTTAGTGTGATAGTATCCTTATAAAAATTTATTGATTCGCGCAATAGTGCCACATTTCAATAATACGGTGTAATGCAGTTTCTGCATTTCCGATCGGGCCGCACGGGGAAGCCGCGCAGTCTGAGGCGTCCTGTCACGGTCCACGCGGCTCCCGCCGTCAGAGGTTCGAGTCCTCCCTCGGGTATGGGTGTGTGTGTTGTTCTTAGCATAAGTTAGTTTAAGTTAGGTTAAGTAGCGTGTAAGCTTTGGGACCGACAACCTCAACAGTTTTTTCCCATAAGACCTTACCGCAAATTTTCAATTGTCAAATTTTCGATCGTTCGTTAAAACTGCATATTTTTGGAGGAAGGAAAAGGTGCTACTTTGTTCAAATCATACCGTAGCATTGGCCTAGCGAGTCTGGGTTGTCTATGAAGGACAAAATAACCTTTCTCATATTTAAATATAGTTATAAAATTAAAAGATCTAAATTACAGTAGAAAATGTAATGTGTTGCGTGTACATAAATTCCCGATTACAGTAGTTGATCTACAGACAGAAATGTATTACCAGCTTCTTACCCGCGACTGCTATCTAGAGCAAGCAGAAATATAATTTGCGGCGACTGACTGTGTCATTCACTTCATAGTTACCATTAAAGTATCGTTGCTTCTACGTTGTTGGTTATACTCTTCCGACAAAGTTGCATTAAAATATGTTTAAAACTACAACCAGGTATCTCCATAGCTGAGGTCACTAGCGCAAACTTGTAGTCGCACAAAATTTGGAACTACCATCTTTGAGTCCCTTTAATGGATAAAATTACCTTCGCCTCTATGAGGCTAGCACCAAGAATAGGGCAAATGTCGGAGTAGATTTTGATCACCCTTCTCTAAGTCTGAATCTCCGATTAACTATGAAAGTAATTTGCAGTGTTTCATACATTGCGAGCATGTACTTTTTTTATTCGTGTTAATTCCTATGATATGCTGAGCTCGTCGGCCTCCTAAATGTTGCTGAGCATGAGAATATATCTCAAGCTCTTCATTCTCTTATATTCTCATCATCAACACGAACACGGTACTACCGTGCACATGCTATCCTCATTCAACCAAGTTACATAGAAACGGAAAGGAGAACATCAGTAAATAACAGCAGTAATTTGATGTTTTAGACTGTTAATTTGGTGGTTACTTCTAACAGAGCTCTCTGAGTTTTATTCTCAGTAGTATTATTTCATGGACCTAACGGTAAGCATCCATGTAATAAATGAACTGTCCCAATATGATTTACTCCATTAGAGTTACATTTGTAGATTCAAGAGAAAATATTTGCTTTAAAGTTCTAGCCAAAACTATAATGGACGTTGTAAATCATTTAAAAACTGTCATGAAATGTAGATAATTTCCAGCATCTGGAATCGTGTTTCAGATTTCTTCGTAGTTGCCATAAATATAAACGCACAAAATAAGCGTCATTACAATGTTCGATTCTGCGATAAAAATTCCGTAAATTTACGAAGCAGGCGTAGCCTCCAAATGAGTAACAATTTTGGTATTACATTTTAGTTTTATTACAGAATGTCATGGGAAAATAGTTTTACTTTCACTTTCTACTTTCTAGTAATACAAAGAATGCTGCTGCCAGCGAATATCATTTTACTGCACACAAGTAAATAAATACATAAATAAATTAGCGTTACAGAGGCGACGTCTATTATTTTGTATCTATATTTTTGCGCTGTAGTCTAATAACTCCCGGGTTTGTTAATGAATTTCATTACGGGGTGACTACTTCATGCAACAGATAGCGGCGAATTCGGCTTTATAAATGAAAATTTGTGAGACTAAGCAAAATATTATACGCAGAACTTCCAGTTTTGTTCAGATGCCGGACTGGTATGTTTGTATGCGCTATATTCATTAATAAATTCGCTATTAATGGCTGTTATGATTTCATATTTGTGTACAGCTGATTGCTTTATAGTAATATCGAACAGAGCATTGTCCATATCGCCTGTTATTATAGACAGTATTCACACGACGAGGATTGTTTTACTGCTAAAAAGCATTTTAATATTTTGAAATGCATGTAAGTCTAAAGCCGTTAGTAATTTCCAAGTACACGGTACAGTTAGACTTGTTGGCAAATAAAGCAATTAATATCAGCACTATCCACAGTCGACAGTGCACAGAATCAGCTACCGGAAGAATTATCCATTAAACACAAGTAACTCAATTCAGACCTACTGCAAGAACGTTGATTAACAGAAAGTTTCTACTTTTCGTGTGCTGTATTCCCGCAAGACAACCGACTCGGGTAGCGTTGCAGCCAAAGTGATATTTTTAGACTAATGTAAACAATGGTATGAATCTCATTATCTACGGTATGACAACTGCGTATCGTAAATGGTTTTCATGTAGGACCTACTCTGACTAAGGTTAGCTGTCTGCGATCAGGATGTAATCGTAAAGGTATGGTCATAATATAAATTCTTCAAGATGCAGCCGCTTATGTAAGATGACCAGCGCACACAGAGCTGCTAACAGTAATAACAATTTAGAATTAATACCTAGAAAGAAAGCCTCTATCCCATATGGTGAAGTTGAAAAGATGAAATGATGATGCATGAGGGTAAGCTTTCACGGAAGTAAGTTTCCATAAAATACTTCTAGTACGTTCGCAGCTTCATACTGCACCGCAAGTCATCGATACAGGTAACACTGTAAGGGGTCTTTTCGAGAACCCTTCACACATACGACATATCCACGTAAGACCCGAATAGAGTTTTTGCAGTAATGATCAAAATATTTAATTGCGTTTAATTATGACACAGTCCAAACTGGTCAAAATGGTTTGATGTATTGCTTCCTATCGCTGAAGAATCGCTGCACTAATTGAGGAATGACAGGCATTAGTGAACACGTTGTGTTACGAAGAGAAATTGCACAACTGTATTTTCGGTCCAGTAATATTTTCAAAATGCAAATTGCTGCACATCGTTCTTTTAATGGTATCAGTGCTAGGAGTATTGACTCTGTGACACCCAAGCTAACAACGTTTCAACCTTACTACCAAGATCTTGTCGCTGAAGGGTAAAAACGAGAGAATTTAAATCCTCTGAACTCACTACTTATGGCTTACATTCATATAACCAGTACGTCAGTTCTTCTGTTTCGATAGAAATGACACAGTGATTAGCAAAATAGTTGAATTTCGTGTTTCCAACTGCAGTCACCGAATGACTACTATCACAAGACTCATTGAAACCACTGATAATCCGAAGTCTCCTAGAACCCAATGACATGAGAACAAATCTATCATATTTAGCTTGCAAATTTTTCAGGAATATACCTATCAACTTCGTGTGAAAACTTTAATGAAACTAACACTATTAATTCAATTATTTTGTGAGGTCTTACACTATTTAATGGTAACAGAAGTCACTCCGCTCATCATAAATAATTAAAAATCACATTTTAAAGGAAAATGAAAGTCAAACGAAACAGCACACTCGTAAAAGTACAATGTTCACAAAACAAAGATAAATATTTCAATTGATTTTCAAAGCTTCCTCACCGCGATGTCGTTATTGCACTAGTTATTGCGATACACAGTTTACAGAGTGATCTGATGTGGCTCTTACTCTAACCTTTGCAAATCTCTTCATCTCTGTACAACCATTGCAACCTGCATCCACGTGAAGCTGATTACTGTAGTCAGGTTTTGGCTCCCTCCATAATTTGTACCACGCACACATGTGGCGTTACGAAGCTGACGTTTCTTGACACCTCAGGATGTATCCTGTCACCCAATCACTTCCTTTAATCAATTTGTACCACAAATACTTTTTCTTCACAATTTGATTCACAGCTTCCTCATTAGTAACCCAGTCTACCTACCTAATTTTCAGCATTATCCTATAGCACCCCATTTCAAAAGCTCATATTGCAGTCTTGTCTGAATCGTTTATCGTCTACATTTCTCCTCTAACTGTAGAAAGGTACCTTCAGAAAAGACTAACTAGGAATAAAATTTAAATTCTGTGTTAATAAATTTCTTTTTTTTTCAGCAATTATTTTCTTGCTGTTTCCAGTATTATTTATATTCAGTCTCCTTAAGCTATTTACATTCACTTCGCAGGGCAGATAACTCACCCGCCAGTTTTACTGTCTCATGTCCTAATCTAAGTTTCACGGGATCACCTGCTTAATTCTTTTGCGTTCTACTGCTCTGGTGTTGCCTTTAGTATTTTATTGGGTATATTTCAGTCAACCCTGTCAAGTGCTATTTGTAAATCTACAAGTACTATAGTAGTAGGTTATCTCCCAATAAGAGATCAGTATTGACTCGCGTATTCCTACATTACTCGGGAATCAAAACCGTTCTTCTCCTTGCATGATTTAAACCTTCTTTATAGAAATCATAATGTCCCTATATTTTCCAGATTACTTGAGGTCTCCAAGCTCTTTTTCTATCTCTGAGTATGTCCCACACAGATCTTTCCGAGAGGTAAATTTTTGCGATAAAAAGCTTCCAAATCATCTGTATTGGAGTGCAAAGCGAGATAAACACAATAGACTTCCATATGGTTGGCGCCCTAGGAGCTACGCCATAAGAGCAATAGGTGTTTTAGCCTACATCTGTCAGGAGGTTGAATGGGTTTGGTGGGGGGGGCAGGGTGTCGGACAAAAACAAAGCAGCTGGAAGCGCCAGATAGGGTTAACCTCTGCCGTAGCGCCTGCAAAAGCGGAGCAACAGGAAGTACGGCAGAGTGCGCGCAGTGCATCGGCCACCCGCAGCACAGCACTTGACCTCGTTCCCGCTGGCCGCTCCGCTTCACAATCCACAGCGCAGAGCGGTGCAGCACACGGTAGCCTACCTACAGGGCACCCAGCGCCACGGCTCCGTTCCCGCCGACGCCTGCAGCGGCGGTAATTGCCCACATGCGAGTGGCGCAGCGAGGCGCCCGGGGCCCCGTCAGTGGCTCGTGTGAGAGTAAATATCGGTTAGCCGTCCGTTCCTTATGGCCTGGCCGCCAACTTCGCCGCCGGCCAACTAGCGGCGCTAAGCCGCAAAGTGGGCGCCACACAACCCCCTTCCCCCGTTCCCCAGCTCTATTTACATCGCTCGCGTCCGCCCTCCTCCCCTCTTCTGCTGCGCCCTGTCGGCCTAAATTGGTTTTTCGCTCGCTTCCCACCGCCGCTCCAATCTCTCACAAAGAAATCTCGCGCAACTGGAGAATTCCTGCGCGTATTTTCCAACTTATCCCTGTACTCTTGCCAGGTTCGCTGATTAAAGGGTTTTTTCCCCATTATTGCTCAGTTAGCAACGCAACGGGGCGGAAAGCTCCGGCAAGTAAATACTGGCTCAATCCTGGCGCTCGGCTTTGCCGGGTTTCCAATCTATACTGTTCCGCGCAACAAACCTCGCGGGCCTAAGCAGTTTGCTAAGTTTGGAATACATTCTTTTCTAAAAGGTGAAATAATGAAAACACTTTCTTTTCTCTCTGAGTAACACAAAATGAACCTTACCAACCGGTATCCAGCTAAGTGGTGTGTTTAAAGTTGTTAAGCTGGAATCATACATTTCCTTTTTTTGTTTGGTGCAATGTGTATCTTCGAGAGTGAAGACATTGGCTTTATTTAAAGGCCTTCGATTCTACTAAATACTGAGGAATTACAGGTAGAATCACGTTTAATCTGAATTTTCACATAAAATATTCTGTAACGACCGTTTTATTAGCTGAACGCCTACAAAGGATAAGAAATGCACTTAACAAACTGCAAACACTACACTTGTCCGTCCTCGAGTCCTGCTGTGCAATATATGATATTTACAAAATGCATAGTAGAAGATTTGTAAATAGCCCTGACAAGGTAGACTTATTGGTGTTATCACGAAATAGGCGAAAGAATGACAGATAAAATTGGCTGGGATGGCGATTATTAAAAGAGATATTTCCATCGTTGCGACAAAATATTTTCCAGAAGTTTGAATCAACAGTATTCGTCTCAGTTACCAAATTAATTTGTTGAATCCCACTTACTCTGGAAGGATTGACCATCACGGTAAAACAGAAAGAATATTTAAATGTTATTTCTTTGCACATTCTATTCGAGAGAAAAACGAAAGTGATATAGGCTTGAAGTGATGTCTTTGGTCATCTACCAAGCACTGCAGTGTGAACTACGTAACAGTCAAGTAGGTGAAGATGTTACCTGATCTAATGACAGAATCACTCTCCTTCCTCTTCTCCTATCAATGGATGAACCACTTAACCTCTTATGCCTCCACGTTATACAGCGTATTCTTATCAGGTTTTCTACTATCCCCACCACTATTTGATTTTAAATCTAATCCTTATTTGTGCTGAATATTTAACTACCCATCATTCTACTAAATTATTGCTTAGTGTTAGCATCTTCGAGTCCTGCGTCTTGTCACATATGTCCAAATGTAGCTTGATTAACATATAAGTTTTTATCACGATCTAGAAGAATCAGATAATCCAAACAGCCGAAGAAAGTTGCATATTCCATGATTACTCAGTTATTTTGATTAGGGTTAGATCTTTGCCACGAACAGTTTAATTTTCGTCTTAGATACAACCTCAAATGTTTATCTTATTGGACAATGAGTTGATGAAACCCTCCTTCAGACTTTTGAGAGCGTTCTGATATTTCGTAGAGTCATCAGTACACCTGTTATTACGTTGTAGTTGTAATTTAATTTCTTAAAATCTGGTGAACAACTTCCGTTGTATACCTTTCCATTATTGGACTGAAACCATGTCGCACACACCGGCTCCGCTACTTCAGTGCAGCCAATATATCTGGAAAATGCCATGTTTCGTTCTGACATATATATCATATGTTTATTTCACTTTCCAAATGTGATTAATTGCTTTGGCGACACCAGTCAGGTTGAAATAACATTTCCATGCATAGTTCTATAGGACTTGCATGAAAGTCTACGTCACGTGTTGTAAGATATGATCTTACATATGATCCTCATCTGCGCCCCAAATATACGTATTTTCTGTGGTATTACTCGCACTGCAGCACTATTTGTATCCGGCCTCGTCTCTTGGCAAGGTCCAGTATTTGAGGGCCGATTCTGGCGTTTCCACCACGGACTCACATCTGCTCCACGATTATACGCAGACAAATCTGACGAGAGGTATTTCAATGGGTTCATTGTTGCATCTCTGGCGCTTTTCAGTTTCTTAAGTTTTCGTACATGTTTATTTCGATAGGCTTTTCTGTTTGGGATGGTGTGTCACATTTACTGGTTATGGGCTCTCTGAAAGCTGGTTTTGCTACAGTATGTACACTGCTTCAGTATGTGGTGTTCTCAGTTTCTTATAATGGCTTCATATAAAAGACCTCTGAAATGCGGTATACACAAGTATTTTTGAGAGCCAGATCGCCTTCCACACTGGAAGGTACATATTTTCCTTTTGTGAGAGTGTGAAATACCCTGGATACAATTTACTTGTTTTTGCTGCTGGCTATAATTCCGGAGATAAGGATTCATCTATCGTTTTTTTCATTACTGACTACAAATTCCACTACTGTTGTTCCTTTTGACTACAGCACCTCCTTGATTTGTGTTTCTTTGAAAAATTGTTCATAGGTTACGTGGTTCTTCAGCGAAGCTCCCCTTTCTTGCAGTGGCTGATCATTGTGGCTCACTCCTTAGAACTATCCACTTTGGAGTGTTATAATACAAACCGTAATTCACATTTTTAACCGTGCTTCCTAAATATTTCTGTGCAATTATCGGAGCGCTTAGATAAATGAACACCACGCCTACTCCAAGACTCGACCCTGCCCGAGAGAAATTAAACTCCCTGCTACTACGTGAGAGTGCACCGAACCTGCTTTCGTAATTTGGACACTTAATTCGCTGTATCGAGGAACAATAATCGCAATGCATCTCGTACTGATAGCGTCACTCGCTTAAGCTCGTATTACCAACGCTCCTCTTCCACCAGAGGCTATTGACATTTCAGTCGATGGTCATTTTACTTTTGGTAAGTTTCCCTGTGATTCAAATTAAGTAGGGACTTCATTATCGTCCTTGCGTTGCTCTACTCATCCACTGCTGCATTTGATCAAAACTTCAATTTCTTTTTCCTATTCTACTGTTTTGACTTTCATTGTTGGATTTCTTCGATTGAGTCACATTCTGTAGAGACTGTACATCATTTGAATAAGAAGTTTGTTAACCACTAGTAGCCTATTTCAGCCTAAAGCTCATTTTCAAGTGTACGTATACATCAGTACTGAGAATATTACGCATCAGTTGTCAACTGTGGGATACGTTAACCACTACTTGTTACGGGACTACGTTATCCCATTATCAAGTGCTATAAAACAAGGAAACAAGTCAAAACATTACAATACTGACAACAATTTCAATATCTATATTGTCCTGCAGTATAAATGCCTTAAAATTTCTATTCCAACATCAGACATGCATTATCAAACATAAAACTCTTTCCTGGCGCATCGTACTCTCACAAGGCTCAGTTGTAAACTAAAAGCAGCTGCTTTCACCTCTCAAAGATAGTACTAAATGGTCATGCGTGTGTCGTAACCACCAACAGTGCAACTGTCTCCATAAAATATTTGAACAATACGTGGAATACTAGCAAATACTAAAACTTAACTCTGCTTCAATACAGAACATGCGCAGAAGATTCTGACTCTAAAGTATTACTTACGAGAGGATAGTTTTGAATTTCCTTTAGATAGTGTACTTTCCCATTATAAAAGCATTTTTGAGGGTAGATACCGAACCATTTATTCGATAAATATTAATTTTAGGTTTTGAACACATTACCTCGGAAATAGGGTAGTTGGTCAGTAACGCAAATGCTGTGTAAATGGAGCTTCATCTTGATACCCTTTTCTTTCTCTCTCTACCCAACTGATAAAGAGGGCTGTTTGACACTCCAATGCATTAACAGAGCCTTGGATGCTTGCAGCTAAAACCCCCCAGCCCAACACACTCACACAAAACCCCACACACAGTTCGATTAGAATATTAAAGAGCAAGAAATAGCTAGTAGAAACAGCAGTGATACAGCAGCGTACCCATATTTTCAGCGAGACTATCATCCTATTCTGTTGAATACCCTACGGAACAAAGAAACAAAAATGGATGCACTTCATTCCCAGATGTGTTAGTTTCTTAAAGTGGTCTGTGGTAACTACATTCCCTAAACTCAGATTGATGATGAAAGTATTTGACGTAGTTTCTATCGCCACTCACGTCTACATTGTAGAAGCAGCCCGAGTTACCTTCCCCTGTGAGGAGGATTATTGTATATTTCGCAAACACTTTGACAGAAGGAAAGAAATTGTAGAACATAGATGGTACGATTTTAAGGACTTTTTTACTAATGTGATGCTGTTCCTCCATGAAGGAAACCATTTCAACATTTCATAAACTTCATACTGTAGCCATGCAGATCCCAAAAGGTATATAAACATATTTATGGATAAAATGGTGCTAATTTAAGGAAATACTAAAAATTAAAGGAATTTTACTGCGGAATCCCACTACTGCTTCATGTGATTAATACATAATGAGCAATAACTCATCGTTTCGTTACACACTCGTCCTTAACCACACATACACAACACTGCATGAGCTTTGTTCACAGTCAGCACCAGCAGACAAAACTTTGAATCTTCGTAAAAAGACAGAACTTCAAAAAATCACTACTACTTCGCCACTACAACGTTGTTCAGTTCATAAAAAGGAATTATCGCATTGTACATAATGCAACTTATATGATTACTTAAGTCTTATCGAGTTTGGATATCACAACTTAAACGTACAGAGAAAATATTCTTCCTTAAACTTCGGGATCAACATGTTCGTTATAGTTTTCAAAATATCCCCTCCTTTCGCACCTCCATCTTTCTCTTTAAATGTTTTTCTGACCAGTCGGGTAACAGAGTCAGTGGTTTATGGAGAATGAATACGCGAAAGACTCCAAATTAATTAAATCTGGGATTTTCAGTTCGTATTTACAACTAGTACTTTCGTTACTGGGTCATAATACATTCCTGAGGAAAAAAACTGTCACCAGTTAGACGCGCCGTACCGATAGACAATTACATAGGTTAAAAAATTCTTAAAAAACAAGTTGTGAATTTTCTGTACGTGATACTGTGACGCTGCTTTCTTTCGTGACCGTCAAGATCCGTTGTAAGCATTTTTATTACAGCAATTTCCGTTCGTTCACCACCTCAATAAAACCGACGAATTAAGCACTTAAAATCCGGTGGTAATTTGTCTACGCCAGAAACATTGCTTTTATCGAATTATTATCACACTGAAATTAACCAGGCGTAATTGAGGTGACTTACCTCGCGTGGTGATAAAAACTTTGACAGCCGTAAATTTAGAACTTGAGGGGTGTTGTTAAAGATATGCAAAATCTTTCCATCACTCTTGAAAACTACTAGAAGCACAGTGCTTAAAGGTCCACTGAATATATAGCCCGTTATCTGAATGAGAAATTGCGTTAAAAGTGTGCATTCATATGTGCATTAAGTAATATATCAGAAAATGTCATGGAGCGATGAACTTTCTAAAATGGAGGAGTTTTATCTGCTTTACGCAATAAGTAATGACTGCAGTACTTTGCAAACGACTGTGAGGATCACGGTAGAAGTTGCTTCCTACAACATCTCTTATGTGGGGTTTTTTCTGTTCGATCAGCGTATAGGTCACGAGAGGAATGATTTCTTAGACGCCTGTGTGTGTGCTATAATTGGTCTGACTCTGACTTCACGGTCCTTATTGGGACAATAAGTAGGGGGTTTTTGAATATTCCTAGAGTCCTCAGTTTAATGTGCTTCCTGAAACATCGTAAGTAGACTTTTGAGGGTTAGTTGCCATCTGTTTTTAGCGCATGCCAGTGGGGGTCCTTCAGTACCTTTGTCACGGTCTTCCTTGGGCAAATAAACTTGCGATCTTGCGTGGTGGCATTCACTGTATACCTTCAATATGACCTGTCTGTCCTATTGGCTATAGTTGAGCAATGATCTGGGATAGGTCGAACTAGTGTTGTGTAAGCAGTGTAGTTCATAAACTAACTACTCTCTGCCAGTGTCCTATCTATGAACCGGAATCAGCCACCTGCTTTACCGACAAGTGAGCCTATGTGACCATCATATTTCATATCCCTATAGATTATTTCACTCAAGTATTTGTACTACATCAACTGTAGAAACATTGAGATTTCTGTTAACCCTTGCAAAACCAACGCGTGTTCCACGATGCGCACATGCTTACCGACATAAACGCACTTTCGACAACGTGTATTACAAAAGATGTGAGACGTACTTTATGTCCACACTCAAAAGTTAAAACTGCAAATTTCATTACTTGTTTGAGTTTTACTCGTAACACACTCTTTAAAGAGATGTTGATGTGTAGCCGGCCGTTGTGGTCGAGCGGTTGTAGGCGCTTCAGTCCGGAACCGTGTGACCGCTACGGTATCAGGTTCGAATCCTGCCTCGGGCATGGATGTGTGTGATGTCCTTAGGTTAGTTAGGTTTAAGTAGTAGTTCTAAGTTCTAGGGGACTGATGACCTCAGATGTTAAGTCCCACAATGCTCAGAGCCGTTTGAACCATTTTTTGTTGATGTGTAAGCAAGGTCTTGAAACTGAAATTATCGAATATAACATTCACTGGAGAAAGAGACATCTGCTACCAACATAAATGTTTGATCTTCGTACATCATTATTGAAATTGGATTATGGTGAAACAGAGGTTGTATAATTTTTATTAAAAATGAAACTCCTCCATCTGTACTTAAGATTTTATATTTATTTGGCCACTAGTTTCGGCGTTGCAGCAACTCCGTCTTCAGGCCCGTTTAAATTGATGAAATCAATTGTGTGTGGCTGAGTACTAGAAGTCGGCGGTGAGACCAATATTTGCTCCACAATGTTTGGCTTAAGTTTAGATAAATGTTTTGAAACATATATAGAATCAGGAAAAATAATTCATTAAAAATAGTTAATATTTTGTTCAGAATTCTAAAATATAGAGTAACTTACTAGAGTGGAATATTTTCAAAAGATGGGCATGCAGTATCTCCATTCGTATTGCGAGGGTTAATACTGTGTGCAAGATCATTAATAAATAACGAACAGCAAGGAACCCAATAAACTTCCCTGCGATTCACCTGAAGTCGTTTATCCGTTTGCCATGAACTCTTCATACAAGATAACATGTTGTGTTCTCCCTAGCAAAAATCCTCAATCTAGTTACCAAATTTACTTAAATACTTACCTTGGCATTGCAACAACATTAAACTTTCTAAAATACTTCGAAAACTTTCGATTGTAATGCGTGTGACATTGAGAAATCTGTACAGAAAAGACGCTGTGAGAAAGCAAGTTGCTTATGATGCAATGGTTCTAGCACTTCGTACCTGGGAAGGAAACTGTAGCTGATAGTGTGGCTTCTCAACAAACAGGAGCGGTGTCAGGCACCATCTCGAAATTCCGACAGGTGCTGAAACAGGAGTGACTCCTGTCTTTGAAATTAATATTGGAGGAAATTAAAATTTCTGCAGCAAAAATAACTGGCAATCTCAAGAAATAATGTAGGAAAACCATTTGATATTACTCTCTCATCTGAGTTAAAGATCTATCTTATATATAAATTGGAATTTACTTGCAAGAAACATCTGGCTCTAAAATTTCTACGTGAAATATAGAGTTTATCATCTCTCCCAAGCCTTAAAATTATGCCAGCTTCAAATGTCAAGGATCACGAAAACCTTAGGCATCTATCAGCACGTATTACGTTTTGACAACAGTGTGTGATCTGTAGACATCAGATTAGTTTGTATTTTATGTACTTCTTTCTCTTTCAAACTTCCACGTATATCTTACACAGTAGTTACAGGATGACACTACAGATTTTTATAATGCCACTCAACGTGAACTTCAAAGTATCCTTTGGGTAATCATAACTACTTTCGGGTGACCAATAGCTATTCCTAAATAATATTACAGTTTAACGTGTGGTATCTCTTTAACAGTGAACACAAATATGTGTGAGAGGGACTGACACCGGGAAACTGCTACCCGTTTACTGATTGAGGAGAAAAGTTGGCGATACAAGAATGCACCGCAATGACTGCAGCTCGAGAAAAGACAATGCATGCTTTATCTTGGTTTCCCTCAGACTCTCCAGATTAATTCAATACGCGTTGCTGTTTTGTACCGATTGTTTGATTTCCATTACACAGATATATAGTTTTACATCTCACCTCTTTCTCTACCATCACAATTATCTCCTCTGTTGCGTCATAAGAGTGAAGTTAACTATTCGTGGACGTTTTAGCACACAGTTCTCTTTGATGACCAATGATTTATTTTCATTAACTAGTTTCTCAGCTGTTTCAGTCTCATCTTCAGATTCGTAGAGAAGAATGATTCTGATCATTGGATGCTGTTTTACTGCGACAAAAGGCAGAAACTGAGATATATCGCCTTCTGCGGTGGCTATTCGACAAATTAAATAGAATGTTGAAATTAAGCGTGATACTGATATATTGATCATTGTAGAATTAAGCACTATACATTGCCTTCGAATATTCGTTTCTATTATTTTGCAAAACACAGCGTGTCACGGGAAACCGACCTGCATTTACCATCTGCTGCACAGCTACACCATGAAGATGTTCGAAAGAAGATGTAAAGTTCATTTAATAGGTGGTTACACTTATAAGACAACCACCGTGAACACAAGTACACTAACATAACATTCTAATAGCATGGACGTTGAATTATTGATTTACAAGAAACACAGGTTTAGAATCTTACAGCTGTTGCCAGTTAAATTTTCTTTGCATTATCGGAACAATCAGAATTTATTGAATGACTATATAAGTAAAATATCGACCTTCATAGTATATCAGTTCAAGAAACTTAAAATTATCTGATTAAATCGCAAGCAATATTCTTTTAAAGGCTACTGCCCAATAGCATAATCAGAAATAAATTTGCGAAATGAGAGAGAGTGTTAATAAATCTTGGATGTTCTACCGTAAAAACTTGTTTGCCAGTTTTATACATTGTTCAGCACTCGCATAGGCTTGTAATTATTACAAAGGGGAGTTTTTTTAACGGTATCCTCTTCTTGTTAGAATATGGTAAGTGCTTTTAAGAGTATTTATTTTTCGAATCGTATGTTTTTGATTCCTTTTTGCTTTTATGCATATGAGATTTCTGTTTACGGCTTTGTAGATATTTCTGCAGAATTCGAGGGTCTGGTAGCATTTGAAGAGGGAGATTCGGTCCTTCTTTCTTTTACTCACTAGCCTTTGTACTCCAACTTCTTCTTCGGCCCCCTGTCTTCGAGGGTGTCCTTGAACTTTGCCTTAATTTTTCCATTTCCTCAGTTCATCTGATAGCTACGAAATGAACCTTTTTATCAGACGGTGGTGTCCTATTACATTTTACCATTATGGGCAAGGTATTGTAATAGTTATCCATTATCTTCAGGGGACATTTGTGGTTATTGTATAGGTTAATTGGTGAATGATGTCGATCCCGCTTTTCAGTTATTATAAAATTTACGACTTCAAATTTCTTCTCTCCTTCTTTGCTTACAACCACTACAGCAGGCAAAGTTCATAGAAAAATTATGTTTTCATTTCACACACTCAATGAACAAACCCTTTCAGTAAGCAATCGTCTGGTGGTTATGGAGTATATTTGTGCTTTGGGATTATACCATATCATCTTTGTGCGAAGAATTTTGTTTACTGTTGCCACCGAAGTAGTTTCGTGTTTTTGTAGCGTTTTACCAAGCGAAGAAAAAAATTTTTGCACTCCGCTTTTATGTTTGATATAGAAATGTTTGCACGAAACGCAGGACAACGTACATGAACTTCCTTTGTCAAGCTACATCTATAGTTTAGAGAATCACTTCGAGTAGCCTGACGAAGGATGCTTCTTATTGCACCATATAATAAGGTTCCTTTCCCTTTTCATTCACGAATAAATTGTGGTTTGCCCACCTCTGTGTGAAGTACTCTCCACTTAACTTTTTCTGGAGATACTTTATGGGATAGGTACGTAAGGGGCTTCTTATCTTAAACATACTTCATGAGCAAGCGGTTTGTGAAAGCTGCTCGCAAGATGTACTGCATCTTCCTTCCAATGTCTACCAGTTAAAATGTTTCAATATTTCTGTTGCACAGTTCGTCCAGTCGAACAATCTGTAACCATTCGCGCCACCAAATTAGGCCGACCTAATATCGTTCCCCCAGATATGATCAGCAATCACGAATCGGCCATTCATGAGTTTTATAGGCAGTTTCTTCTGTAGAGGAGCTATAGATTCCTAGCGTTCTAGTAATGAACAGTAACTTACAAGTGAGGGTAAGTTGTGCCTACACAATGTTATTCCCCTGGGGCACTTCCGGTATTGCGTGTCTGTAGGTGACTCTCCATAAGTCGATAATTTTATACGACGACATTGTGTTATCATGAATTTTCTTAGTATGTCGATGCTGTTAATGTTTGCTAGATAAAATGTAGAAGATTGTCTTCCCAGTCACAAGCATCGTTCGCTATCTCATAGCAATGCGATATCCTTTAAGTCGTCGATGTTGTACCGATTCTTAATCTTTTGGAAACAGAAACATCGAATCGACCTTGCTTCCTTTCCGTGTTGCACTAAAAGGGTTATATGAATAGGGCGAACTAAGTTTCACATGCTCAAGGTTTCTGAAACCTTTGCTTTTACCGTTGGAGAATGTTATTTTTTGTAAGTGTGTCATAATTTTTGACTTCATTATACTGGGAGTCAGAAACCAACACATGTGAGTAATTCAGAACGGTAGTTCTATGTATCAGTTCTGCTTCATTTTCTGTAAACAGATGTGCCATGTGACTTTTCTAATCACGGAGAACTTGTTTTTCTTCATGACCCTGTGATAAATTATGGCCTGGTGTGAAGCCAATTCATTTGCAAATTCTGTACATTTCTCTAAGAGGACTCCCTCGGTTCCGGATTCCTTAATGAGTTTTAAGGATTTAAACAGATTTTCAATTCCACTTATACTGATTACTATATTACTCATCTTACAACTACAGCTACTGAATAATGTCAAATATCCTTTCTTTTTTTACTTTGACAGGGAACGTCTGAGAATACACTTAACCTATGTGAACCTATGTCCTTGGATGCAATCAGTGTTGATCCTATTCCTGGACAAGCACACATGTTTAATATGTCATTTCGAATTTCTTTCGCTAATGACTGTTTAGATTTCTCTCTCGTCCACTAGTTCTCGTGCTATAAGTAACCTCAAGATATTACCGATATTTCATCCATATTCAGTGATACATTTTCATCCAGTAGTTAGTCAAGGCTTCACGCATTGCCTTTCTGGTAGCAGAGAGCGTTTCAGTCAACGTCTCCCTTTCGCCCTATCTGTGCACTGTTTTGTTTCTGTTGCTCAGCAGTCGCTGTTCCTATAGCCGTCTCTTTGTATTGTGTGTAGTCCAAATTTAATTATTCAGTTTCATTAGCCCGTCGGGAGCAATCCATCATTTGAAGATACATTTGCGTTGTTTGTTAGAGTTGTATTGCATGAAACTGCATGTAGTTCACTTGTAAGTTGCTGTTCATCGATCATTATATTTTGTGCTAAGTGATAACAATGAAGGCAAATTGCAACACACTTCCACAAATTTCAGACGCAAGTATTGGAAACAAAATCCGGAAGGCATACACGTGAGGTTGAATTTTGGCGAAATGGAGGAGTCAGTGAAGTTTCTGAAAACTGCCCTTCAGCATTGAGTCATTCTTGAACGTAGGTACACGTCTGAATATCGCCGTCTATGGTGCAAATGAATGATGGCAATAAATTTTCCCGGTTATGAAGAAAGAGACTGCATGTGTGTGTTTATCCTAGTGTCAAAGTATTTCCCTTAGTAATATCCATCGAAAAAGCACTAATAATGATGCCGTTACCTCGTAGACAGGAGTGTCTGGTACCCGTCTTTTCTCTTTCACGATACGCGCATAGGACCTTCTTTCCGGTTGTAATGATGTTGTGTTTGAAACTTCCACCACTGCAGCATCAGTTCCTAAGCGTATGACTGAGCCTACTGAGAGGAATGGGATGTGTCCGTAATTTGACCAGTAATTACTTCCACCTTTAATATCTCTTGTGTATGTTCGAAATTTTCTTCACCTTCCCTACTTTGTGGTGCAAAATATCATCATCACGGACGCAAGCTTCGGATCAAACAAAAGAATGCCCTTAAACATACACCCTGCCTTCATCAGATAGTTTAGGCTGGAAACATCTGATTGAAAAGTGTGTCACATACTTCGAAAAATAATAAGGGCGGTAAGTTACGCTCCGTAATCTGTGCATCCCAGGAAGCAATAGTTCATGTTCTGCGCTTGTGGTTACCAGACTGACTACTAGATTATTCACCTGTAACTGCCAGCTAATTTCTGAAATGAGGTAAACCTACTCTCTACTTGAAGATAGATTTGAACTTCGTGAATGGGTGATATTGACCATGAGGTTGAAATTGGCAGGGAGCGAATAAAAGTATTACATAGAGATCTGAAAGTAAGTATCACGTTCCACGAAATGTAATTCATCATCCCTCCCACGTCGAAGCTCATGTCGGCAGTTCCTTGGTAAAATTGTCGAGTTAAAGGGGCAGGATCCTCTCGGGACTTTGTTTAACGAAAACATATTTCAGAAGTGTTTGAGGAAATACTTGCTCTGGACACTTCACCTCTAGAATATGAAATTCAGTTTGTAATAACGTCACCTAGCTGCTCTGTAACAAAATGTTAACTTTACGATAGATGAAATGAGGCTCAAAAATTTCCATCTCGATTTAAGTTTCTTAGTACTAATGAGACGAACTGTAAATTTGTCCTCGGATGAAAATAGCGGTGGAAAATTTTCCATGAAAACCAGATGTAGGTGGTATTTACATTCCAGTTTTGACGCATTTTGCGCTACCGGTGACTCTCTGAGGATTGTCAGTCGGGAGACACGCGATCTGTTCTGTTAAAATGTGTCGATAAGAATTATAAGACAAGATGGCGAAAATTCCTTTATTGATTACTAGTTTGAGTTTATGACGACCTTGCAGTTCAATATGTTAATGACAACAAGGGCGATTCAGCTCAATATAATATGACGATGTCAAATGCATGGTGGCAGATACAAGATGAATTAGGCTATAATTTTTACTGATCTGAAGATGGCTTGTCAACACGCTGAAAGTTGTTGTCGATAAAGGAATTTTCGTGAATTTGACTTAAATAGTTTTATTCAGATGCTCTGACAGGAAAGTGAGTTGCTTAACTGTAAGTTATGTGTTTCGTAGAACTTTATTACGGAAATATTATTTACGCTATTACGATTTGGGTAGACCAATGGGGCAACTTTTCGCGGCGATAATTCGTAATTCGGTTGCGTGCCGACCGGTAAAAGCCAGTTGTGAAAGCCATTGAAGAGAGGGGGGGCGGCAGAGGGAAGTAGAGGAGAGGGAATGAACATTTTTCGGGCTATTGCTGAATTCTCTGCAGTATTATATATGGCTTTGAATATAATAGAATGAGTCTTAGTGTATCCATCTCAACCGCGACAGAGGTTTCCACTGCATTGGCTGTGCCACATAGCTCGCAATTATTGTTTTCATTTCAGAAGCTGACTACCCAGGAATCCAAAGCGAAATATTCATTACTTTAAATCAGTCGCAAACTGTCTGGTGGCACTTATCATTCGAAACTAGCGTCCGTAAACTGATTTACGAGACAGAACTTTTGCCAGTCGTCTTACATCGTATGTGTGAGGTTCGAGTAATAGCCCTTTTTCTTAAGAGATGCATCATAACTATCATTTGTGGAGCATTATAGAATTTCCCTATTTAATGTGCCATATTGTCTACATAGGGAAAATAATATTTCCTTACTTTGGTAACATGATTACTCTACACATTTTTCGTCGTCACAAGTGAAAATCACGGATGGGAGACACAGTGGAAAATTTACGTATTTATTTCACGTTGCCTTCCATTTAAAAACAATTACTTTACATTCTTTCTTACTCTTACGTGTGGTCATAAGTTCATTTCGTTTAGGTCCTGCAGTAATGAACTAAATAACTGGACCTTGTTTTAGCTTCTGTGTCCCTCGACTACCTCATATGGAAATCATGTCACGTTCTCTCGAATTTGCAAATGAGAGACCATAGTTAGCGTGAAACTATAGAGGCGAACAGAAACAGTGAACAAAGTTTGGTTCCCTTTTAGTGGTATCAGAGTCCCACAGAATTCAACAATACACAGTCTAACGGCAGCGACATGAATTACTTTCTCGATGGTTTCGACCGAATCAATATAACTGTTTTAATAACACTATCGAACTCACTGATGGTAGTAAATATCGTCAATATCTCCAACTCATTTTCAAAAAGTTCATTATCATTGGATACTAATTTCATTGTGTAGATGGCGTACAATTAGTGTAACTGATGTTACAGACCATTGAAAATATAGAACCGATGCACACGAAAAAATTTATTTGTTACAGTTGCTGGTTATGAATAAGGCATTTGTTCTCAGATGAACGAGGCGGTATACGAGTCATGTAATGGGAAGTTTGTAATTTCTCGACGTAAGCCGGTGACATATGCGCCATTTTGTTGTTGTGTTGGTAATCATACCTGAAAAGGGCCTCTGCAGTGTTAGTCAAATTGGATACTTGGTCAATTATGAGCTGTCAAAAAAATTATATTCGGTTTGGTAGTATCGGCAGTTACTAACTATGTGTACTACTGTATACAAACAATTAGTTGATCAATATCGTTACCGACAATATCGAAAAGTACTTCCTAATTTACCTTAGAATTTTAGACTAGAATGAATATTCGGACGGACATATATAGCTTTTTAATATGTGCAATACATAAAGATAGCGATATATAAACGGCAAACGTTGTTACCAAAAATCGTGAAAACGTCTTGAGCGATTTACTTTAAATTTTTACGCTTTAGTCTAATAAACTTTCAGACGGACATAGGAAATATTTTTAAAGATACTCTATGTGATCAAATGTATCCGGGCACCTGGCTGAAAATGACTTAGAAGTTCGTGGCGCCCTCCGTCGATAATGCTGGAATTCAATACAGTGTTTGCACACCCTTATCGTTGATACCAGCTTCCGCTCTCGCAGGCATACGTTCAGATAGGTGCTGGAAGGTTTCTTGGAGAATAGCAGCCCATTCTTCACGGTATGCATCACTGATGTCAGTCGGTGAGGCCTGGCACGACCCTGGCATTCCAAAATATCCCAAAGGTGTTCATAGGATTCACTTCAGGACTCTGTGCAGGCCAGTCCATTTCAGGGACGTTATTGTCGTGTAACCACTCCGCCATAGGCCGGGCATTATGAGCAGGAGCTCGGTGGTGTTGAAAGATGCAATCACCATCCCCGAATTTCTCCTCAGCAGTGGGCAGCAGGAAGGTGCTTAAAACATCAATCTGCCCCTGTCTGTGATAGTGCCACGCCAAACAACAAGGGTTGCAAGCCGTCTCCATGAAAAAGACAACCACACCAAAACATCAACGCCTCTGAATTTTACTGTTGGCACTACACACGTGGACACATGATGTTCACCGGGCAGTCGCCATACCCACACCCTGCCATCGGATCGCCACGTTGTGTTGTGACTCGTCACTCTACACAACGTTTTCCACTGTTCAGTCGTCCAATGTTTACACTCCTTACAAAAAGCGAGGCGTCGTTTGGCATTTACCGGCGTGATGTGTGGCTTATGAGCAGCCACTCGACCATAAAATCCAAGTTTTCTCACCTCCCACCTAACCGTCATAGTACATGCAATGGATCCTGATGCAGTTTGGAATTGCTGTGTGATGGTCTGGATAGATGTCTATCATTACACATTACGACCCTCTTCAACTGTCAGCTGTCTCTGTCAGTCAACAGAGGTCGGACTGTACGCTTTTGTGCTGTACGTGTCCCTTCACGTTTCCACTTCACTATCACATCGGAAACAGTGGACCTAGGGATGTTTAAGAGCATGATAATCTCGCGTACAGATGTATGACATAGGTGACACCCAATCACCTGACGACGTTCGAAGTCCGTGAGTTCTACGGAGCTCCCCATTCTGCTCTCTCACGATGTCTAGTGACTACTGAGGTCACTAATACTTAGTACATGGCAGTAGATGGCAGCACAATGCACCTAATATGAGAAATTTATATGAATACATAGTGTGTACAGTATGTAAATATGTAGAATATAACAGAGAATCTTTGTTAGCAATTGTGTCGAAAAGTTCTTCGCATCTGGACGTAATCTATATATTTTTCTAAACAACAATAACAATAACCAACGCTCGATCTCAGAGAGAGAGAGTGTGAGAGAGAGAGAGAGAGAGAGAGAGAGAGAGAGAGTGGGTTAGGTAAGGACACAGACATGGGGAGAAAACTGACATAATGAGGGACAGGGGGAGATGGTCAGGGAGAGGGGAGAAGGAGATGCAGAGGGCGTGGGAAGGAAAAGATGGACAAAGGAGAGGAGGAGGAGGTGAACAGAGAGAAGGAGAGGAAGCGGAGGAGATGGACAGAGGGAAGGGGAGAAAAAGGTTAGGACGTATATCCAAATCATAAACATCTTTAGCAATGAGAAGCGTTGTCGGGTTTCTTTGTTTTGTATAAAACTACTTCAGATATTTTGGATTACAATTTGTATTAGACGAGACTATATTTCAGATTAAAAATCTGAATTATTTACTTCAGTAGAACTAGGGCTTGTGATTGGTAATGGCGTTTAGGAAGAGCGCCCTGGACGCCCCAGGATATCATCGACAGCCGGCCGGAGTGGTCGTGCGGTTCTGGGCGCTACAGTCTGGAGCCGAGCGACCGCTACGGTCGCAGGTTCGAATCCTGCCTCGGGCATGGATGTGTGTGATGTCCTTAGGTTAGTTAGGTTTAATTAGTTCTAAGTTCTAGGCGACTGATGACCTCAGAAGTTAAGTCGCATAGTGCTCAGAGCCATTTGAACCATTTGATATCATCGACAGATTATATCACGGAAAGGATAATACAAAATGACTATGATCTATCGTCAGATCATAACCTGAGAAATACCTAATAGATGACGGAATATCAATTCGCTCATCACGGAAGAATGTTTTGGACGTTTTTGATATGAAACACTACTGAGTTTCGAACGAAAATTGCACGGATTGCAAGTTGCTCAGAAGTCGCTAGATGAAGCTACAACGACGCAGAACTACTGAAATGCGTCGTAATAGGTGATGAAAAGTGGAGTTCTGGATACGACGTTGAAACAAAGACTTTACTGGCCGATTGCAAGTCTTCTGGATAGCCGTGACCGACAAAAGCTCGCCAAATGCGGTCAAACGTAAAGGTTATGGTACTGGTTCCACAATTTTTGGGGAATAGTGCACCATGGATTCTTCTCACGAAGCCGGACGATCAGAAACACGCACTAGGTACAAGTGCAACGACGCTTGCATGAAAAATCAGAAAAATCACGGGTTTGTGCCCAAGAATTTCATGACTTTTGCTCCACGATAGTTCACACGCTACCACTTGGTTTGTTGTTCGTGAAAGTTTGCCCAAAAACAATATCGTAGTGATGTGCCAACCTTCATACTGGCCATACATGGTCCCATATGGCTTTTTTCTGTTCCTAAAAACTAAAAAAGGATAGATGAGACTGAAATCGCATTGCTGAGAGGGCTATAAGGTATCTCAAAAGTCGAGTTGCGGAAGTGATTCGAGGAGTAGAAAAATCGCTGGTATTAGTGTATAATATCTAATGAAAACTAGTTTGAAGTACATAACATTGATGTAGACGACTAAACAGAATTCTTTAAACAAAAATCCGTTTCCTTAACTCATATAATAAAAGATGCAGATGGTACGCTATAAACACTCAACATGGGTGGAATGAAATTCTTACTTGGAGTACATGTCGTTAAATGCGTATCAGACTTGGTTTAGTGATATGAAACGAAGGTCACTAAAAAGTATAAAGGCCCTGGAAAATAGTTAGGCCATCGTTAGCACATCCACAGTTTCTGACGTCACGTGTAGTAAAATTTAAGACTGTTACCAGCGTTGTTAAAAGCTTACAGTACCACAAGCCTCAGAGAATACAGTGAGGTCCAAGATGCAATGGAAGAAACTTCCATGACGTCAGAGTAACTGGCACACTAGTGGACAGTAACACTAGGTACGAGGCTCTGCATCATCCGACGCTCACACGGGATGACAGTTGACTGACCTCTATTTGGTCTTCAGAAGGGAATGTGATCACGCAGCCAGCTTGTCTCTGCTGCACTGACTGAGAATTGAATTACTGAGGATTTCAGTGTATCATACATCATCCCTCATGAACTTAAACTTATCCGCTGGCTTCAATGATGTGTTGATTGGTAAATATGCTGTAGATGGCAGTAAGCTTTTCTTTAATCTAGGTACCAGTTACATTGTAAAAATAATTTTTTTTAATGCAAATTTCATTACGAAAATGTGAGACTTACATTGCACTTGGAATGGTCTCGAATTTCTGTATTTTCCAATGTTTTAGGGTAATTCACAGAATGTGAAATATTCGTTTCAGCCCACTGATCCCTTACTTAAAAATATTAAGTTTACGGTCATTTATTAAGGTAATTTGAATGATTCTCACATTTACGTTTCTGAACTCCGTATAGTGGCAGACAGTAAACGATGGCTACATCTACATACATACTCCGCAAGCCACCTATTGTGGGCTGTCACGTACTAGTAATTTCGTTTCCTGTTCCACTCGCAAATAGAGAGATGGAAAAGCGACTATCTGTATGCTTCTGTGCAAGCCCTAATTTCTATTTTTTTTATCTTCGTGGTCCACACGCTAAATGTACATGGGTGGCAGTAGACTCATTCTAAAGTCGGCCTCAGATTCTGGTTCTTTGAATTTCCCCTGTAGTAAAATCTGTCTGCGTTTCACAAAAGACAGTACTATGTGTCCAATATCTGTGTGAGCCGCGTAATTTACGGCATCTGTCCCGAAAGCAATGCCACTTAGCCCATTAAAACTAATTTGTTAATCAGAGCGGTAAAATGGATCAAATTTCTTCTAAATAAGACCCTCTTGCGTCAGTATATTTTACAGAGACAGATTTCAAAGTATTGTAGGCATCCTGGAAGGCCTCGATTAGAATGTCCTTTAGGGAATTCCACGTAGTCGAAGGCCTCGAAACGGTGTCCTTTCAAGCGTGTCTTAAGCCGAGGTAACAAAAGAACGTTCATCAGAGTGTCGTTTAAATTGTATTGGGGATGGGATAGCTTTGGCACGTCGTTTTTGCCCAGATAAAGTAGGTGGTATTTCTGGGAGCATTGCCCTAATGGAGATCCTAGAAATCCGCTCATAGTTTGGAAAAGTTTCGGCAGTGGAATTCCCACGTTTAACGAATATTGGTTCTGAGGACCGCTGCTCAAGTGATCGCTGCATCGCGGGTGGAACTGAACCACATTCCGGGAGCTTCGAAGACACTTGGTTTGGTGGCGAGGGGGAAACTAACCATCTCCATGAAGCAGCGCAGGCAGGCAGACCACGCTCCGAGCCATAGAAACGTGAGAATTGTACTGATAACGTTACGTTACGACCAATCTTATATTATTGAAACTATGCTTCAGTCGTTAGTTTGCCTGCTGATTTTCTTCGTAATTTGAGAACCTAGCGTTCCATTTCTAGTAAACCTGTTCTAAGGAAGAAGGTCTTGACTGACGTCAGCTCGTATAGAGCGAAAAACGTTTTTCACTAAAACGAGATGAGGTGATTGCTGATTTCGATTTGTTCAGCAAACCATCTTCAAGTTTACCACTACAGCACTGAATAAAATCTTGCCTGTCGTAAATACGATTTTTTACGTAAGCCGAACAGTCTGTAGCCGGAACACAAATAAAACATATTATTTCTTTTCCAGAACGAGTTTTTCACTCTGCAGCGGAGTGTACACTGATATGAAACTTCCTGGCACATTAGAACTGTGTGCTGGACCGAGACTCGAACTCGGGAACTTAAGTGCTCTACCATCCGAGCTATCCAAGCACGACTCACGATCCGTCCTCACAGCATCCAAGTGTTTCATCGTCTTGAACTATTAGCAGCATAGGTCAGATCACCGATAAAACAGCTTAACTGTTATAGAAGTGCAGCCCACTCTCCATAGCCATTTGTCAATGCAGCGACACATACTCTCTGCCGATATAAAGTTTTCCTTATTTGCTCGCAGAGCCACGCTCCGAGATCTTGGGCGGACCCGACATCTTCATCGACGCGGGGAGCACCATCAACCTGACGTGCCTCGTCACATACCCCCCAGACCCGCCTCCCGACATGGTCTGGACGCACAACGGCAAGGTAAGCACCTACTGTAGAAAATTTCATCAAAATCGACTATGACTTTTGTCTAATAGGTTATAATGACCACAAAATGAAGTAGTTTGAATGGTCATGTAGATGGTTGTGGGTTGACTATGTGGTCATGCTGACAGTAGAATGATATTTAATTCTGATTTCAGAATTTTAAAAACCACGTAAATTTTCATTATTAGTGCTACACGAACTACACTACTCATCATCATCATCATCATCATCATCATAATTTAAGACTGATTATGCCTTTCAGCGTTCAGTCTGGAGCATAGCCCCCCTTATACAGTTCCTCCATGATCCCCTATTCAGTGCTAACATTGGTGCCTCTTCTGATGTTAAACCTATTACTTCAAAATCATTCTTAACCGAATCCAGGTACCTTCTCCTCGGTCTGCCCCGACTCCTCCTACCCTCTACTGCTGAATCCATGAGTCTCTTGGGTAACCTTGCTTCTCTCATGCGTGTAACATGACCCCACCATCTACGCCTGTTCGCCCTGACTCCTACATCTATAGAGTTCATTCCCAGTTTTTCTTTGATTTCCTCATTGTGGACACCCTCCTGCCATTGTTCCCTTCTACTAGTACCTGCAATCATCCTAGCTACTTTCATATCCGTAACCTCAACCTTGTTGATAAGGTAACCTGAATCCACCCAGCTTTCGCTCCCATACAACAAATTTGGTCGAAAGATTGAACGGTGCACAGATAACTTAGTCTTGGTACTGGCTTCCTTCTTGCAGAAGAGAGTAGATCGTAGCTGAGCGCTCACTGCATTAGCTTTGCTACACCTCGCTTCCAGTTCTTTCACTAGGTTGCCATCCTGTGAGAGTACGCATCCTAAGTACTTGAAACCGTCCACCTGTTCTAACTTTGTTCCTCCTATTTGGCACTCAATCCGTTTATATTTCTTTCCCACTGACAATACTTTCGTTTTGGAGATGCTAATCTTCATACCATAGTCCTTACATTTCTGATCTAGCTCTGAAATATTACTTTGCAAACTTTCAATCGAATCTGCCATCACAACTAAGTCATCCGCATATGCAAGACTGCTTATTTTGTGTTCACAAATCTTAATCTCACTCAGCCAGTCTATTGTTTTCAACATATGATCCATAAATAATATGAACAACAGTGGAGACAGGTTGCAGCCTTGTATTACCCCTGAAACTACTCTGAACCATGAACTCAATTTACCGTCAACTCTAACTGCTGCCTGACTATCCATGTAAAGACCTTTAATTGCTTGCAAAAGTTTGCCTCCTATTCCATAATCTTGTAGAACTGACAATAGCTTCCTCCTAGGAACCCGGTCATTAGCCTTTTCTAGATCTATAAAGCATAGATACAATTCCCTGTTCCACTCATAACACTTCTCCATTATTTGCCGTAAGCTAAAGATCTGGTCCTGACAACCTCTAAGAGGCCTAAACCCACACTGATTTTCATCCAATTGGTCCTCAACTAATACTCGCACTTTCCTTTCAACAATATCTGCGAAGATTTTACCCACAACGCTGATTAAAAAGATACCTCTGTAGTTGTTACAATCTTTTCTGTTTCCATGTTTAAAGATTGGTGTGATTACTGCTTTTGTCCAGTCTGATGGAACCTGTCCCGACTCCCAGGCCATTTCAATTATCCTGTGTAGCCATTTAAGACCTCACATTCCACTGAATTTAATGAGTTCCGAATTAATTTCATCCACCCCAGCCGCTTTATTGCACTGCAATCTATTGACCATTTTTTCCACTTCCTCAAATGTGATCCTATTTCCATCATCATTCCTGTCCCATTCTACCTCGAAATCTGAAACATTACTGATCGCATTTTCACCTACATTGAGCAACTCTTCAAAATATTCCCTCCATCTGCCCAAGGCATCCACAGGATTCACCATCAGTTTTCCTGACCTGTCCAAAATACTTGTCATTTCCTTCTTACCTCCCTTTCGAAGACTGCTAACTACACTCCAGAATGGTTTTCCTGGAGCTTGACCCATAGTCTCCAACCTGTATCCAAAGTCTTCCCACGATTTCTTCTTCGATGCTGCAATTATCTGTTTGGCTTTGTTTCTTTCTTCAACACAACTTTCTCTATCTACCTGGGTTCTGGTATGTAGCCATTTTTGATACGCCTTCTTTTTCCTTTTACAGGCTGCCTTGACTGTATCATTCCACCAAGCTGTTTGCTACATCCTACTTTTACACACTACTGTTCCAAGACATTCTTTAGCCACTTCTAGTACTGTGTCCCTGTACCTTGTCCATTCCTTTTCCAATGACTGTAATTGACTACATTCAACTAACTGGTACCTTTCTGAGATCGCTGTTATGTACTTGTGCCTGATTTCCTTATCCTGAAGTTTCTCCACTCTTATCCTCCTACATATGGACCTGACCTCCTGCACTTTCGGCCTCACAGTCCCAATTTCACTGCAGATTAAATAATGATCAGTGTCATCAAAGAATCCCCTGAATACACATGTGTCCCTCACAGCCTTCCTGAATTCCTGATCTGTTATTATATAGTCAATGACAGATCTGGTTCCCCTGCCTTCCGAAGTACACCGGTGAATGTTCAAATGGTTCAAATGGTTCTGAGCACTATGGGACTCAACTGCTGAGGTCATTAGTCCCCTAGAACTTAGAACTAGTTAAACCTAACTAACCTAAGGACATCACAAACATCCATGCCCGAGGCAGGATTCGAACCTGCGACCGTAGCGGTCTTGCGGTTCCAGACTGCAGCGCCTTTAACCGCACGGCCACTTCGGCCGGCCCGGTGAATGTTCTTATGTTTAAAAATGGAGTTTCTGATTACTAAGCCCATACTGGCACAGAAATCCAAGAGTTGTTTCCCGTTCCTGTTGGCCTACATATCCTCCCCAAATTTACCCATAACCTTTTCATGCCCTTCTGTTCGATTTCCAATCCTGGCGTTAAAATCATCCATGAGCAGAACACTGTCCTTGTCCTTTACTCTAACAACTACATCACTGAGTGCCTCATAAAAACTATCCATCTTATCTTGATCTGTCCCTTCACAATGCGAATATACTGACACAATCCTAATTTTCTTGCTAGGCACTGTCAAATCTATCCACATCAGTCGTTCGTTTACATACCTTATTGCAACTGGGTTCCATTTCTTTCCTGATGTAAAGCCCTACACCCCATTGTGCTATTCCTGCTTTGACTCCTGACAGGTAGACCTTGTATTCTCCCACTTCCTCTTCCTTCTCACCCCTTACCCGAATGTCACTAACAGCTAAAACGTCCAGCCCCATCTTACTTGCAGCCTCTGCCAGCTCTACCTTCTTCCCAGAGTAGCCCCCATTGATATTAATGGCTCCCCATCTCATTACCATTTGTTTGCCAAGTCGTATCTTAGGAGTCTCTGGTTTGTCAGTTAGAGGTGGGACTCCTTCACCTCCAAAGGTCCGAGGCATTTTGCTCTGATTATTGCCAGCATCATATTTAAAGTACCAGGGAAGCAGGTTGCTAGCCTTACTTGCCCCGAGTCCCATTGGGTTTTACCCCTAACGGTTGAGGGACTAACCGGTGGATTTGGTAGTCTTTGCCGTATGATCACAAAGGTGACCACGACTCAGAATATGTCCGAGATGCCCAGCCTTATTCCAAAGTAACTGGTATCCCGACTGTCGGGACCACTTACTTGGCCACTCATACGTTGCCCGTGGTTCATGAACTAGGACATGACTACAGGAACCCACACACTGCTGGCCATTAAAATTGCTACACCAAGAATAAATGCAGATGAAAAACGGGTATTCATTGAACGAATATATTATACTAGAATTGACATGTGATTACATTTTCACGCAATTTGGGTGCATAGATTCTGAGAAATCAATTCCCAGAACAACCACCTCTGGCCGTAATAACGGTCTTGATACGCCTGGGCAGAGCTCGGATGGCGTGTACAGGTACAGCTGCCCATGCAGCTTCAAAGCCATACCACAGTTCATCAGGAGTGGTGACTGGCGTATTGTGACGAGCCAGTAGCTCGGTCACCATTGACCAGACGTTTTCAATTGGAGATAGATCTGGACAATGAGCTGGCCAGGACAGCAGCCGAAAATTTTCTGTATACAGAAAGGCCCGTACAATGGCACTCCATACCACCACGCCGGGTGATACGCCAGTATGGCGATGACGAATACACGCTTCCGAAGTCCGTTCACCGCGATGTCGTCAAACACGGATGCTGTAAACAGAACCTGGATTCATCCGAAAAAATGACGTTTTGCCATTCGTACACTCAGGTTCGTCGATGAGTACACCATCGCAGGCGCTCCTGTCTGTGATGCAACGTCAAGCGTAACCGCAGCCGCGGCCTCCGAACTGACAGTCCATGCTGTTGCAAACCTCGTCGAACTCTACGTGCAGATGGTTGTTGTCTTGCAAACGTCCCCATCTGTTGACTCAGGGATCGAGACGTGGCTGCACGATCTGTTACAGCCATGCGGATAGGAAGCCTGTCATCTCGACTGCTAGTGATACGAGGCCGTTGGGATCCAGCACGGCGTTCGGTATTACCCTCCTGAACACACCGATTCCATATTCTGCTAACAGTCATTGGATCTCGACCAACGCGAGCAGCAATTTCGTTATACGATAAACCGCAATCGCGACAGGCTACAATCTGACTTTTATCAAAGTCGGAAACGTGATGGTACGCATTTCTCCTCCTTACACGAGGCATCACAACAACGTCTCACCAGGAAACGCCGGTCAACTGCTGTTTGTGTATGAGAAATCGGTTGGAAACTTTCCCCATGACAGCACGTTGTAGGTGTCCGCACCGGTGCCAACCTCGTGTGAATGCACTGAAAGGCTAATCATTTGCATATCACAGCATCGTCTTCCTGTCGGTTAAATTTCGCGTCTGTAGCACGTCATGTTCGTGGTGTAGCAATTTTAATGGCCAGTAGTGTACGTTGGTTCAATTTGGTATTACGAGCCATATACATTCTAAAAACGGTGCCACAATAGCACTTTTAGTAAACAGTCAGAATTTCATGAAATTTCAGAAATTATCATAACAACCAGTGAAATTAATGAATACACAGGGTATGCAATGATGACCAAATTCAAAGGGCATGTATGTTCGGCATCCTGTAGAGTGTAGACGGAAGCCATTGATGTTCATATCCTGGGGGACACTGTCGCGGTGTCCTGATAATTCCGTTGTAATAAGGGGTGACTTCAACTTGCCAGTATAGATTGGGAGCGTTATACTAACAGTATAGTTGTCGGACCCAGGGGCTCACGTGACACTGTTCTGGATGTCTTGTCCGAAAATTACTTTGAGCAGATAGCTAGAGAGGCAACTCGTGAGTGTAACGTCATAGATCTCCTGTCAACAAACAGACTTGAACTTATCGAATCATTTAACGTAGAGGAGGGCATCAGCGATCATAAGGCTGTGACAGCATCTATGACAAAAGAATGTTGAGTAAGGTCGGAGTACCTGTTTAATTAGTAATAATAACAGGGTACAAATTTCGGAGTATCTGATTGGTCAGTATCAAGTATTCGGTAATGAGCACGAAGGTGTGGAGAAAAAATGGAAAGATATCGAGCAGAACGCTCTATACAGGTATATTCCGAGTAAGATCTTAAGGTATAGGAAAGACTTACTATGGTTTAATAATCATGCTAGGGAAGTGTTACGTAAACAAAGGGACCTTCTTGTTCGATTCAAGAGAAGTAAAAGCCTAGCGGACAAACAAAAGCTGAGCGAAGCGAAAATGAGCGAAACTAGAGCAATGAATGAAGCGTTCGATGACTCTGAAAGTAGAGCTTTGTCGACTGATCTGAGGAAAAACACAAAGAGGTTTTGGTCGTATGTAAAATCATTACTTGGGTAAAAAAGACCTATTCATTCACTCAGTGACCATACTGCAACCGAAACGGAAGATAACAGAGAGAAGGCAGAAATACTGAATTTGGTCTTCGGAAATTGTTTCACAGGAGAAGATCGTAACAGGGTTGTTCCTGTCAGTCATTGTACTAACTTCAAACTGGCAGTTATTGAGATAACAGATCACGGAAAACAAACACCACTACAAACGCTTTGAAGTGGAAAAGCGCCAGGACCAGATAAGACACTTAAAATATTCTACAAAGACTGTGCAAAAGAACTTGTTCTCCTTCTAGCAGTAACTTATCGTAGAACGTTCGAGCAACTAAGGGTACCTAGCGACTGGAAGAAAGCGCACGTCATTCCATTTTTAAAAGCGGCCGTAGGACAGATGCACACGAATATAGACCTATATCGTTGACGTCAATCTGTTGTACAATTATGGTACATGCTTTTAAGCTCAAGGATTATGGCGTTTTTGGAGAATGAAACTCTCCTCTATAAAACTCAACACGGGTTCCACAAAAAGAGATCCTATGAAACTCAGCTCTCTCTGATCCTCCATGAGATCCACAGCGCAGTGGACAACGGCGCTCAGGTTGACGCCGTGTTCTTAAATTTCAGGAAGGCATTTGACACCCTCCCCCATTGCCGTTTAGTGGTATAAATAAAATTTTATCGAGTATCGGAACAGATTTACCACTGGATTAAAGGCTTCCTTGCAGATAGAACTCAACCCGTCACTCTTAACGTAACAAAATCTGCAGTTGTAAAAGTAATTTCCGGAGTACACCAAGGAAGTGTGATAGGACCGTTACTGTTTACAATATATATAAATGATCTATTAGAAAGCGGGGTATGCTTTTTAAGGCTGATCGCAGATGGCACGGTTGTCTATAACAAAATAGAAACATCAGAAGATAGTAACGATTTGCAGAATGCCCTCCAGAGGATTGATGAATGGTGCAGGCTCTGGCAGTTGACACTGACGGCAAATAAATGTAACATTGTGTGCATACATAGGGAAAGAAATCCAATGCTGTACAGCCACACTATTGATAACAAACCGCCAGAAACAGTATCTACAGTAAAATATCTAGGGGTAACTAACTAGAGCGACCATAAGTAGAAAATGGTTCAAATGGCTCTGAGCACTGTGGGACTTAACTTCGGAGGTCATCAGTCCCCTAGAACTACTTAAACCTAACTAACCTAAGAACATCACACAAACCCATCCCCGAGACAGGATTCGAACCTGCGACCGTAGCGGTCGCGTGGCTCCAGACTGTAGCGCCTAGAACCGCTCGGCCTCTCCGGCCGACCCGTAAGTGGAATGACCACATAAAACAATTAGTGGGAAAAGCAGATGCCAGTCTCAGATTCGTAAGAACAAAGGAAATGTAACACTTCCACGACGGAAGTGGCTTACAAGGCGTTTGTTCGACCTATTCTTGAGTATTTGAATTTTGGAAATTTGTGTTAACGTCTATGGGACCAAACTGCTGTGGTCATCGGTCCCTAAGCTTACACACTAATTAAGCAAACTAACTTACCCTAAAGACAACACACATACACACCCATGCCCGAGGGACAACAAATTACTTCCGTCCGCATATCTTTCACATAATAACCAAGAGTAGAAAATTGGAGAAATTAGAGCCAATACAGAGGCTTACCGACAATCATTCTTCCTATGTGCTATTCGCGAATGGAAAAGGGTTAGAGAGTTCCGTTAATGGTATGAAAGTGTTCTCCGCTACACACTATCAAGTGGCTTGCGGAGTATGATATAGATGTAGATGTAGATGTAGATGAAGATGTGACGTCACTTCGACCAAATCGGTTGTAGCATTGTTCCTTTTTTCGATGCCTCTGTCGCAGTTCTGTGCTGTCCATCTGATATAGCTAAGATGCGGATTGCGATTTCATTCAGAAATAACGTACAGAATATCTTTAAAATAGCTATTTAATTATAACATTCACCTCTGAATCGTACATTGCGTTTGGCAGTAAACGCTCTACGTCTCGTAAATTGAAAAGGGAATGGTTCCTTGATTTTTCTAGACTTGCACGGTAGTGTAGGAAACAAATTCTTGAGATATGGACGTGAATACATATCTCAAGCATAGTTTCAGTGTCTAGTGTAAATTTAATAACATTTATGCTCGCCAAAAAAAAATTGTTCAAATGGCTCTGAGCACTATGGGACTTAACATCTGAGGTCATCAGTTCACTAGACTTAGAACTACTGAAACTTAACTAACCTAAGGACATCACACACATCCATGCCCGAGGCAGGATTCGAACCTGCGAACATAGCAGCAGCGTGGTTCCTGACTGAAGCGCCTAGAACCGCTCGGTCGCAGCGGCCGGCCCTCGCCGAATAAATAATGCATTTTCAACTGGGAAATAGATAAAATGGTTGCCGTTAACGGGCTAAGCATCAGAGCGATTTTGTGCCACTTAAAACAGTTTGTTTCCACATGAGATCCAGGTTGCTGATGTTACTTGTCAGAGGAAGGTAATTCTGGCTTATATAGGGTCGTTGTGTAGACGACAGCTGTTTGTTTGGTGACTACTTGACTTTAATTACTTTGATGTGGAATTCGTTTACTTACACAGATTTGTACGTACTTAGAGTGTTGCGAGTAGAACCCATCTTCGCCCTGAGAAGGTCGTCTATACGTCATGGTATGGACTGAAAAAGACACCACAAGCAATCGCGCATCGTTCTGATCCATCATGACTGCTTCAAAGCCTCCCTAAGCAAGGAGTTCCATCGCAGCTACTTGCAAGATATGCACATGCACATGTAAGTACTGGAATCACTTGACTTCGAGAGCCACACACGCATCCCCACTTCCCGATACGAACCTGACACGTTGGGAGAGCCGTGTGGTGGTGCATTTCTTTTTGAAAGCGTACGGCGCACTAAGCGAACAAACTGATGTACGTGATCGAGCCGTAGGTTTCTGCATAATCCATAGTAACAACCCTTTGTGCTCTGTCATCAGTTCCTGACAACCTGTTTCTGATATTCGGGCGTCAAGTAGTGGTGTGTGCAGTGAGTAGAGGTATACGAGATGGCCGATAGCTCCTGTAGCAAGGAGGCGCTTCAGATCAGAATGGATCTAGCCTGATGTTGTTGCCGAGCACTGAGTAGCTGTCTGATTTTCTGCGCAGTTATCCGTCTAACCGTTCTTCCACTCTGCGATAGTGTACTGCGAGCACTGTCATCTGACTGCGTAGCTATGATACTCCTTCGATACAGTGGCGTACGAGAAGCCCACCCTGAATATGGACTACCGTACACGTCGAGAACTCACGATCTGACTCTGCTGAAACGTCCTGAGTTAGTCTTCTCCATCCTAGTATCGACCGCAATGCCAACGACCAGTACAAGATATGGTGACATTCCATTCATGTGACATTACAAACTATTCTAGACGCTGTAGCAGCTATATTTAATTCATCTGCTGAGATGGGCTGGAATGACAATGAGCCTACTCAGACCGTGGCATAAAACTAACTATATGTCAGTATCTAGGTTCCTAATGCACATAAGAGCCGTATCGTGAGCTTTCATGAGGTCGCTCCAACTCCCCTGGTAGGAACGCAAGGGGCATTCATCTCTAATGTGCCTGACTGTCTGGTTCGGAGCCCCACAGTCTTAAACCGGAGACTCTGTAAAACGCCATTTGTAAAGAGCGTCTGCGCATCGTACAAGCCCAGTGTAAGCTCTGTCTAAATTGACCACAGTTTCCTGTCGAGTTCTGTGCCAGAAGTATCACAGGCATATTTTCGGAACCACTTGTGCTTTTCAGGATTTTCAATAAGTTGACATCTCTGACCCCACAAGTCTCTCACCCCAGTATTACTGGCGTCTAGCTGTTCTGTTTACCGTGGGTTTCTTGAACGGAAGCTATTTCGTCGTAAACTTGGTATGTCTTTATGTATTGATAAATCCGGGTTCATCTGTAGCTTACCGTGTTTCCTAAGCAAGGCCTAGCTTCTGCGGATTGCGGGTGGATAGATATTGCTCAGAAGAGGAAGCCACTAAATTGGTTTTTCTCGGATTTCCCAGTCGTTAACAGCATATTGTCGTTCAACTGGACGTCGATCAAGTTGATATGGCATCTGTTTAGCCACACCTGGGCACAATACTCGACTGCTGAGACGACCAGCTCAATGGATTACATGCGCAAGGTATCTACTGTAGCTCCCCATGTCATTCCACACAATTTTTCAATAATATTGTCTAACATTCTGCGTGGTTTCTGTTTATTCTATATCGTGCCTCCCTACCTCTTTCGCGCAACGACGCTCTGAGCGTGTTTTTTAGGGAATTGACTAGTTTGAACCTGGGACCTGTTGCTGGTAAGGAGACGTCAGACCACACATGACATGTGGAATTCAGAAGAGTTCAGTGAGACTAGCGATGATATAACCGAATACTTAATGATTTCAGCGTCAGATCCACTGCACTCCCTGCAAAGGAATCTTAATACTAACTAAATTTACTGGAAGGGGTTCAAGGCTTTCCTATTTATAGTTAGATGGTAAAATAACGTCGAAAAAGCAGTTAAGTTTACCATTGGAAATTTTATTCTACTCACAAAACATTGTTTATAAATTGCACTATTGATAAAAGGAAATGTTTTAATACAGGATGATAAAAACCAACTGCGTTCAACAAAAATGTGAACGAATATTCCCTGAGTGAGTTTCCAAGTTCTACAATGGATCGAAGGATGACCTATGCCATATCACATCTATAATCTAGGTTTAAATTAAGTTTCACAAGAGAGAAAGCTATCAAAATTGTCTACAGTGACCCTCAATTAGCTTTAATTACTTATCTAACTTGTCGTAAATTACAGTGGCTGATGTGGCTTCTCAATAACTATACAACAGAAAAATCATCGCATTTCAGATTTTTACTTCAAGTGGCAAATGTGAACACCATGAGCTTTAATTGACGATCGACACTAGTATTACGCAAAAAGGGGGTGTAACAGATGAGACTTCTGCAGTTCTGAGTGAAGCTTTATGCGCTGTTATGCAGCATCGCGTGCATTCGTTACCTTGTCGGTGTTCGTCAGGGAGCGGTGGACAGCACAGCTCCGCTCACCTCGCCGTCTCGGAAGCAACTCCCTCCTAACTTCTCCTTACTACAATTTACCGAAGTTGGTTTAAAAAAACTATCTGGCTGTGTTTTCATCTGACCAATCAGGGTCTCAATGTTAACCTTAAGCTCCGCCTACAAAAATTCTGTCTATCCAATGAGAAACGTTATACTTTTCGTGGTGGGTAAATGTTTTTAAAGTTTGCAACGTAACAGAGACGCGAAAAAGTCTCACTCTAAAACTTGCAGCTGGTGTGGTCCTTTTAGCGTTATCGTAAGGTCTATACTGTTCTTCTGGAGGGCTCTAGCTTTTAACATGGGCTGGGGGTGGTCCTAACGGTTAGCTGGCGACGTGGGTGTCCGTCCCTTATCTTAGGGCCTTCTAATTTAACACAGTTCTGTCCTTGGCTTCTCGTTTCTCCCCTCGGAACTGCGTCTGTCTCACGGTGGGAAGGTATGACGTGCATTTAGGCATTCTTGTGTTAGTCTGTGGTATTCCATTTGCTCACTCGTTACTCGTATTACTTTGGTTAATTTAATGTCCCGATTTATTCGGAGCTATGTGACATACTACTGGATTTGCTTATCGTGTCAGGGTTTACATGGAAGATGTTGGATTAGCCTGACACCTTACAATTGTTACGAGTATTTATCTCGGCAGCAGTGTTTTCAATATGTTATCTTTATGATCTCGCCCTTTCGTACGGAAAACATCTAGTAAGTACTGCTGCCAACATAAAAGCTCGTAACAATATTATTCAAAAATTGTGTGGAATGAAATGGGAAACGTCAGTAGAAACCTTGTCCACACCATCCATTGCGCCTGGTCCCCTCAGCAGCTGAGTATTGCGCTCCATTGTGGGGCACAGTGGAATTATTACACTATTCAACAAATTTAAACATTTTTTCTGCCTCTGGTTTTTAACCTGGTGGATATACCTTTTTTTTTTGGTGCTGAATTCCATGGTATAATCAGTTTTTTTCTATCATGTCGCATTTCATAGCTATACATTAGACTCGAAAACAGTGCTGGCGAACATTGAACGATTAAAACAGGAAATACGTACTTGGAATTAAAGAAGCTCCGATTAGGAATGAATGGAGAAGGAAATCGTCAGTGCCTTTTTCGAAGGAACTATCCCAGCATTTTGCTTAAGCTACATGCGTTCCGCCAATAGAAGGCCTGAATTTGTTCACGAAAGGTTTCCAGCTTTAATCTTCCCTGGTACCCTAAAAATGCGACAACGATTTTCTTCCTTTGTTTGCTATTTCATCACTCTCTTTGTCAACATACCATCATCGAAGAGTTTCAGTGAATGTGATAATGGCTTTCCTTGGTACGGATGTATTTGATAAGAGAATTCACTTTCTGCACAGAATCTTCTTACAGCAGTCAAACAGATCATTTATAATGGAAACGTAGCTATTATCTCTTCTATCACTGAAATGACCCTTACAATTTTTCTGAAAGACGACCAGCAGTTAATTCGATATTTTCGAGTTTAGTATTAAAGGTTAGAATTTTAATAAGTTTTCTTAGTTGCGGACCATCAAATACAATTTACTTCAGTTTTGCTTCACTCAATTTGGGAAAGTATTCTTCAAGTGCTTGAAGGCCAGACAATAATAAAAATTTCAAAGACTCAAAATATTTACGTGGCAGAACATTTTGAAAGGTAGAATCAGATTCTACACAACAATGTGTACAAAAATTTACATGTCACATGCCAGGTGCAAAATGGCTTTTGATTGGTGTAATTATTGAAGAGATTTGCATTATTTTTATGAAGGAAACGATTTTTCATAAAAATTGATGCCGAAAATATAAAGAAACATTGAATCTGCAACTTCATTTCATGCTATATAACTATAGGATAAAGCACCTGTTTACAGTTTTACTGTACGGCAGTTAGACATACCTTCTCTCAAGATGTAAATTTCATAGGGGACGAGCTGAGTTATGATGTTATCCAGGTGACCAGCATAGTTTCCAGCCTGCCGATAGTGAAGTACGTATCTACACTCCATTTGACAGATTATTCAGAACGCCATGGATGCCAAATATTAATTATTTTTGTTTTTAGTTTTATTTTAAATATCTAGTTAGATGATATTGTCTGTGGTCCATAGGGAGTCGTGTAATGGAGAAATGCTGTGTGACTACCAGTCTAATTGGCCTCTGCGCAGTTCACAAACATTAAGGTTTAATTTTATGTAGTTGGACTACCACTGCAGCTTGCTGTACCCGTTATCAAATGTTAGCACATGTGCAACTTATCTGCTCATACCGAAGGTAGTGCCTACAAAAAGCGAGCCATGTACGAGTAAGACTCGCCCACTAAGGGACCCGTACAAACTTAATTATGTTATAGACAGTTTATCCATTCCTGGAACCGAGGAAATTGCCAATATTTGGCTGTTGTCGACATTGGTACTGACAAGGTATCGTTCCCAACGATTCCATGACTTTCGAGAATGTTCAAATTTCAAGTTTGTAGTCGGATAACACACGAGAAGAGGTATATTATTTTCGTGTGATGTAATCACAAATCAACAATTTCGAATTTTTCCCTTACATGTACTGTGAAACCTTACTTCCTGCCAATTTCATGATTCTATGTCGAAGGGAAGTACCCTATAGGTTTTGATGACTGAGTTTTAGAGTTTCAAAATAGGTGACATAAATGGCTGTATTTTTTTATTGCATTGACTCAAGAGCTTATAATGTTCACACCACCAAGCGACCATAAGCATTTGTACATGACATCAACTTGTACTTCTTACGTCTACTCTTTCCTGAGAGAAAGGGCTCTTAACAGTCGGACATACAGAGAGACAGACAGATGGACAAAACAGAGATACAGTAAGAGTTCTGTTTTCACACACTAAGGCACGGAAAACTGATTAAGTTTCTGTTTCTGCTGTTAATGAGCTTCGACTCTCTGCAGGACGGTATCAGCCTAGTAACAAAGGCGTCACCGTTAGATATTCGAGCTTTGATTCACAAGGCGGTGGCCACAGATATTGCGTGTTCTGTGCAGGTGATCAGCTTCGATTCTCCTCGGGGCGGCGTGAGCCTTGTGACGGAGAAGGGCGCCGCCACCACCAGCCGGCTGCTGATCCAGAAGGCGGTGCCCACAGATACCGGCCTCTACACGTGCACACCCTCCAACGTCGCGCCTGACAGCGCTCGCGTGCACGTGCTCAGTGGTGAGTACTCCTCGCGTAAGCTAAGCAACCCGGTGAAAGAGGTCAGCTCTGTTAAATAACCTACTGGGCACAGCCCCAAAATACGTGTTCCAGACAAATTGGATCTTTGTAATATCTTTTCGCATGCGGTTTTCTTAGAAGTAAATCAATGTTCAGGAAGAGTTTCAGTGGTGACAAGTTATAATGGCATTTGTTTCTTCAGCTTCTCCCGGCCTAATTCATGACGTTTAGTTCGTGGGTGATGTCAGTGTCTATCGAGCGCAATATCTCAGCAAGCGACCACGTTGCTATCATCAGGTACACTGATCGACTGACTGCTTAGGATTTGAGGTGGCGCTTTTATCTCTAAATGGACCTGCAGCACTGTTCGAGGTCCACGACGACGGATGAGCTGGCATCCAGTACCTCCACTTTACTTCCCTTCCCCCCCCCCCCCCCCTCCTTCCCCCGTCTGTCTGCCGCCCGAAGTCCCCCTGTCCCATGTTCGCGCCGCGCCCAGGGACGTGTGCTCGCCGTGTCTCTTCTTAATCTCCATGCAGGTTCAATAGCCATACAAAAGATGTTGCCACCATACGAGAGATAAGCGGTTGTGCGAAAAAAAGCCATATATATTGCTATTAAAATGTTTTATATATTTTTTATAGCGTTTCAACCACAGCCATCAGCAGATATCAAAAAGCTTAGACCTCGCAAAACAATGTTCACTGTTGGTACTAAAGCCTATGCCTAATCGAAGCGTCCGTAAATTCTTCCAAAAAATCCCTACATGCAGAGCGATTCAGCTGCCCCTAACAATATCGTTTTATGCTACCGCTCATGACAGAATAATGTTGGTCAGTTCGCTCTAGAAATATGAAGAAAATTGTGAGAATGCCGCAGAATAACTGGTAAAGTATATAAAGATATCTTAGGAAGCAGCTAGGTGATTAGAAACAGTGCACAAGTTCGGATTGCGAAAGGTTGTGGATGGAAATTGGTAATCCTGGCATATGCATTAGGTGATTTAGGTAAATCACTGAAATCTGGTTTGCTGGATGGGGATTTGAACCGTCGACCTCCCGAATGCAAGTCGACTGTGCTAACTACTGCGATACTTTGCTCAGTGATGACATATTAGCCCAATTGTTATAATTTTGTTTATGAAACTACTTTAGCACGTTAACACAGCGAGTCATTTATTAATTTTTTCGTTGGGTATATAACGAAAAGTTGTATCTTCAGCATTTCCCATTTTGATATCTCCTGTTAGTTTCGTTGTTTCGCATGATGAGGCATATTACAAAAGGCAACGTTTGTGAACCATTTACGAAAGATTACCAAGAGTAGAACTATGATATCGGGACTTGGCTACAATAATTACACGTCTGTATTTTGAAACTGATGAGCAATATTTTATTCAAAATCGTCTCTATTGCTATTTATACATTTTTCCCACCACGCCGGCAGGTTATGAATGCCACGCCAAAAAATCTGTTCTTCTTTTGAAGCGAACCAGTCAGCGAGCCATTTCTGTACGTTTTCGTACGAATTGAAGCGTTGTTCAGCGAGAGAATCTCCCAGTGATACGAACAGACGATAATCGGACGGAGCAAATTCTGGAGAATAAACTGCATGCCCTTTTATATCCCAACTGAACGTTTCCTTGACCCATATTTCAGTGTGTGATGGGGCTTTATCATGGAGCAATATGACTTTGTGTTGCCTTTTTCCATATTCCAGTCGTTTTTCACGTGATTCTCGATTTAAATCGATCAATTTCTGTAGTTTACCCGGATTCACTCATGATTTATGACGCTTAGGATTTTCAAAATATATCCATTTTATACATCTTTCACTATTCAATGGATAAATTACTTCATTTTGTATCTGGCGTTCAGAATTTCACAAGTGGTCTTACTATTTGCTTTCTGTCTTTCATTCAGTTCATGCGGAACCTATTTTCCAACTATCTGCGCCTTTCCCATCGCTTGCAATCGAACACATTCAATTGTTCCGCGAATTCGTGTTGAGTTTGAGTATCATCTTCATCCACTAAGGCCTGAAATTCGTTGTCTTCGAAGTTTTTCAGTGGTTTCCCTCACGCATCGTTTCTGACGTCAAAATCACCACTTTTGAATTTTTTGAACCACTCGAAACACTGTGTTTTCCCAAGAGGATGTTCTCCGAAAGCTTCGACAAGCATTCGATGCAATTCTGCAGCAGTTTTCTTCAAATTATAACAGAAAACCAATGCTGTCAGCAAATTGCGGTTGAGACAGATACCGATGTATGGAACTTGGATCACTGTGTGCCGACATTCGTCGTCTGCCGTTACAGGAAGCAGATGGGGCTGCAGACGTGATCTCATGGGACCTACTGACGGCTACCACCATTTATAGAGAAATTCCGGTTTCATACTTCTACACCTGGTAAACACTATAAACGAAATAAATTTATAGAGGCATCTAAAATCTGTGTGGCTAGATCGCTAATTACACAAACAAAGATTGGAGACACTTGTAAAAGTATTGCAGAAGTAAGGTATATCTTGTTCCTAAAATACGTTGTAGCTCAGTGCCATTCCTCACTTTACTTTTCTACAGTATGATTCCGTTGGCTAACCTTCTCTCAAACTTACGAGGGCTGTTCGGAAAGTAAGATCTGACCAGTCGCAAAATAGAAACGACAGTGAAAATTAAAAAATAAGTTTGTTTGGAATCGTTAGCTACGCTTCCAGATAATTTTCTATATAGTCGCTCTCCGAATTGGACGCTTGTCATGATATTGTATTAACTATTCAATACTCTCATCATAGAAGGCAGAGGTCTGTGCTTTTCGCCAATTCTCCACGCTGGTCTACGCTCGTTGTCTGTGCCAAAATGTTGTCTAACAGCCAGCGATGAATGTGAGCAGAGGTGAAACGTATGGGCAGCCAGTTACAGGGTGATCAAAAACTTCCCATTTAAAACGTTGTGAGAACATCTTTATTGTCCCTGCAGAGTGCAGCCAAAAATTGTCTAGAAAAAGGAAACGCATGACAGTCAAGTTATGCAGGCTGCATGACTTCACGTTAAATCTCTCACTAGGCTCTCATAGCGGGCGGGAGACGCTATTGTCTAGACATCTTTACGTGCTCACTGTGCGCTCAGAATTGAAAACAGCGACGTGATGCTATCAACGGGAATACTAGAGACCCTATCTAACACATTTGTACAGGGCTTCATCGGATATTCCCTGTGTTTTCCATTCCGCGCCAGATTGAATCTCACTTTCCGAATAGCTCTCGCACATCGGTTACGTGGCTGTCGCCCAGTTGCATACCGTTTCTGGCACATATGTTATGAGGGTTCCATAAAACGGTCGGTAGGGGTAGCTGATCGCCCTGTATGCATTCCAAACTTTTCAGTATCCTGTCACATACCTACCCATCGCATATTTCTTGCCGCATACTATCATCACAGTTTTATCATCTTTTATTATCCAGTTTGAAGACCTTCTGTATCCTAATACACACCAAGCAATGTACAGGCGTAGAATATGCAATTACCAAAAGAATATGATGTTTACTATACCGTGTTTATACATTTTATGCCCATCGTCGGTCAATTTCAGATGAAGCAGAGCTTTAAATGCAGTATGTGAAAGTTTTGCGTTGTCCATCAATCCACAATGCCTAGCTTTCATTCGCTAAGGTGTTAAGACGACTGATGATCGGTAATAATGTGAAAACTATGAAGGATGGTGTCAGTAAAATGAATTTCATACGAAAACCTTCTGTACTGCTTATAATATTCCTAATGAGGTGAATTTGAAACATTGGCACAAAAAAATAGCACGTTTCTCTTGCTAGCAGTACCCTTTTCTTCCATATGCATCAGCAATTCCGTGATTCTCAAACATAACAGACTCCCGATGCACGTAAAGCACTTAACAGGTAATCTGTAAGAGCGGTGCTCTTTCAACGTTTTCGCAGTAAGCTCTTGTTATCTTACGGTATCAATCTCTACTACCTTCCAGGCACCACAAAGAAAAATAATCGATCACATAATGTGAGAAACGAGACTGCAGCTAGTATGGCTGCAGAAATTATTGCGTAGTGTCTCATGACAACATCATAGCACTACTTTGTCCTAAGATGGGAAACTCGGTGTATGAGAGGCGTAGCACACAGTCGGATATTGCGGTAAACACGCCACCGGGGGGCAGGTTATCGAGTAAGTTAGCAAGTGATGGGATCGGCCAACTCTATTCAAGTGGGTCAGTAAGTCAATAAAGCCTGCCGTTTAGGGATACGGCCGGTCCCAATAGCCCGTGAAGGACGATAGGGGACGGCTGGAGTGTACGCCGCTATAGAATGGCGGAGAGGGGAGGGGGAAGGCTGTTGGGGGAGGGGGTGGAGGAGGCGAGTCACAACTTGGGGTCGTTCTCTGCTGATAGCTTACGATAAGCTGCCGTTCAGAAAGCTCTCCTCGTTCGGGACCCTGAGAAAGGGCCGCGGGCCACACTTCTTTTCACATGCAAAACTTGTAACACACTGAATTCCTTTCCCAGACAGAGAAATCCTTGCTTAGGGTCAGAACCAAACAACGACGAAGCTCTCGATTATGATATTCCTGTCATTGCCCATGAGGAAAATAGACAGGGGGCGAACATTAATCGTAATACATCCCTCTGATCCCACCTTAAAGTTACGTGAGCACGAATAGTCTTCAGATGTCCCTGTTTTTAATAATTTGCTCTTTATTTAACCCCCTAGAAGAATGGTGTTGCTTCAGAGGTAATGGTTATAGAATGAAGAGACATTTCCATCCATGATCAACAGCTTACACAATCAAGCAAATGTCTTAATAAATATAACAGCCTCTGAGGAACATATAGCCTTCGTTCCACGTAAATATATGTATTCACTGTGTCGTAGTATTAGGAAAGGTTAAATAAAATTATTGCATCTTATGAAACTTCGTTATTGACCGTTTCCATTTTTAAGCTTGGCATAAGCCTCAAAGATTAGTACGCATAAATGTTTTCTCGACGCAGGACAGTGCACCAGCTCTCATATCTGCATGGCATCGTCACGAATAGGTTCTACGAAGTGTCACACTATGAACGGAATTTCTTTTTTTAAAATACGGCAGCATATGAAGTTTTGATAAGAATTATGGAAACCAGAGGAAGTAGAAATTCTGTGACATGCTGTTATATGTCAAGATGACTGCGATGAACATTTAACCAGACGGCCTTAAAAAACGTGTAGTGTGTATCAGTGACAGCCAGTAAACGCATCCCATACTCTACAACTACATTTACATGCATACTCCGCGACTTATCGTATGGTGTGCGGTGGAATATACTTTCTAGTACTACTAGTCATTTTCTTTCCTGTTCCTACTGCAAATGGAGCGAGGGGTAAAGGACTCTATACTCCACCGTAGGAGACCTTATTTCTCTTGCCTGCGTGGTCCTTACACTAACTGTACATTGACGGCTGTAGAACCGTTCTGCAGTCAGATTGAAATGCAAGTTCTCTACAGTGTTCCTCGAAAACAACGTCGTCCTTCCTCTAGGGTTTCCCATTTGAGTTCACGAATCATTTCCGCACTACTCGCGTCTTGATCGAACTTGCTGGTAACAAATCTAGCGCCGGCCGAAGTGGCCGTGCGGTTAAAGGCGCTGCAGTCTGGAACCGCAAGACCGCTACGGTCGCAGGTTCGAATCCTGCCTCGGGCATGGATGTTTGTGATGTCCTTAGGTTAGTTAGGTTTAACTAGTTCTAAGTTCTAGGGGACTAATGACCTCAGCAGTTGAGTCCCATAGTGCTCAGAGCCATTTGAACCTTTTTTTTTTTAACAAATCTAGCAGCCCACCTGCGACTTGCTTTTATGTCTTCCATTAATCCAGTTTGGTGGGGATCCAAAACACTCGAAACAGTGCTCTTGAATGGGTCGCTCTGTCCGCCCCGATAGCTGTGTGGTCAGCGTGACGGTCCTACGGGCCCGGGTTCGATTCCCCGCTGGGTCGGAGATTTTCTCCGCTCAGGGACTGTGTGTCGTGTTGTCTTCATCATCATTTCATCCCCATCCGGCGAACAGGTGACCGAATGTGGCGTCGAATGTAACCTGCACCTGCACCAGGGCAGCCGGATCTTCCCCGCAAGGGGCCTCGCGGCAAACGATGCCAAACGCTCATTTCCATTTCCAGTGGGTAGCTCTAGTGATCCCTTAAAGGATCTAACACTCGTGTACACAACAGATTCATACCAGTGACTATTTTACAAATGATTAATGTGTTAAATATTTCACTTTAAATAAAACCTATATGGCTATAGATGCAAAATCCTGATGGTAACCATCATCAGGATGTTGCATCTATAGCCATATAGGTTTCACTTAAAGTGAATTTACTTTCTCATTATTGAGCAACGGACTAATGAAAAAGTCAAAACTTAAACTGGTAAACCAAAGAAGTGTTAAGCCATTTGTTTGTTGTTATTGGTTAAAAATGGTTCAAATGGCTCTGAGCACTACGGGACTTAACATCTGTGGTCATCAGTCCCCTAGAACTTAGAACTACTTAAACCTAACTAACCTAAGGAGATCACACACATCCATGCCCGAGGCAGTATTCGAACCTGCGACCGTAGCAGTCGCGCGGTTCTGGACTGAGGGCCTAGAACCGCTCGGTCACTGTTGTTATTGGATTCTTGGTTTAAAGCTAATGTCATAACCTGAATGGCGATAGCTTTGCCCTCCTGTATGAACTCAACTCACGTGATGCGTAAAAGGTGCCTGTAGAAATTTGATAGCAGAATGTAGAAACAACGGCCCACGGTGCCCCTACCGTATTAGCCAGCGTGGAACTTACTATGGTCACATTTTAGTTGCTCGTGGAATCCCAACTCAGAGCAAGTTTTTACTAAGCTAAAGTGAGTAAGCCGCATACCACAACGCAGCGATTGTAACCGGACTGTATTGGGTTTTGGTTTCCACACGACGCCGACAGTCTTTCACAACCACATCTGCACTGAACATAAGTCTTGGCGACTGACGGGAAGGATGTCGGAGAGCAACACAAATACTATGGAAGAGAGATATGTTCAAAGATTACAGGTGATGGGAGGAGATGATCCTATGTCAGAGATAAAAGTTAACCATCGACGTCGTCTATCAGAGATAAAACTAATTTATCGATTCTGTGGACCAATTGTCGCTATATCACTAAGTTTCATGGTTTCTTCTTTTCTGTTGATGTAATCCCTGTATTTATGAGGACAGTCGCTGTAGGGAATCGGTGCATCAGTTTTATATTTGATGGTGATGATCGATGTTATTTATCTTTGATACAGGGTTATCTTTTCCAATCATTTGTAAATTCCACAGTATTTAGTTCACTCTCCAACGCTCGATCCGCCAATCTGCAAGACACAATGGAAAACATCCGGCGCAGCTCATGATGAAATTTTAGGAACGGAAGAGTTTCAGTGACCATACAATCCGTTACATCCGCAGGCGGCGGAAGGCAGTGCTTGCGTAGGACGCGAAACACCATGTGATTAATGAACTTGCCGTATGAATTACTGTTGAGCCGTAATGCTGAGTAAAGTAAATGTTAACAAATACAACCACGACTGTATTTCCGGTACATTATTACGTCGCAACTTGTTTAGTTCTAAAAGAATGTTATTATGTAACATCCAAAAATCACCAACAAGCTTCGTAACAAATTTTCTTAAAACGGCAAAAATGCACCATTGTCATGGCTCAGAAATGTGAGCAACGTGCTACTCAGTGTCATATGTTCGCATTGAACGAAACCGGTTGCGGCGTTATATACCGGGTGATCAAAAACACAGTATAAATTTGAAAACTTAGTAAACGACGGAATAATGTAGATAGAGAGGTAAAAATTGACGTAGATGCTTGGAATGACATGGGGTTTTATTAGAACTAAAAACAAAGACGCGTGAAAGATCTCTTGCGTGCGTCGTTTGGTGATGATCGTGTGCTCAGCCGCCACTTTCGTCATGTTTGGCGTCCCAGGTCCCCAGACCTCAGTCCGTGCGATTATTGGCTTTGGGGTTACCTGAAGTCACAAGTGTATCGTGATCGACCGACATCTCTAGGGATACTGAATGACAACATCCGACACCAATGCCTCACCATGCTTTACAGTGCTGTTCACAACATTATTCCTCGACTACAGCTATTGTTGAGGAATGATGGTGGACATATTGAGCATTTCCTGTAAAGAACATCATCTTTGCTTTGTCTTACTTTGTTATGCTAATTATTGCTATTCTGATCAGATGAAGCGCCATCTGTCGGACATTTTTTGAACTTTTGTATTTTTTTGGTTCTAATAAAACCCCATGTCATTCCAAGCACGTGTGTCAATTTGTACTTCTCCATCTACATTATTCCGTGATTTACTCAGTTTTGAAATTTATACTGACTTTTTGATCACCCAGTACGTATCTGAAAAACAGGTTTAGTGGTGTTTACTACTATTCACATCATTTCTCAGGACAACGGAGAGAGCTGACTTGTCCTGTGTGCAGCAGGAAACATAATGACTGATTTCAGGGTACGTGCGTAATGAAAACCCACGACACTGCAGGCGTACCGAGCCTTCAGACGGGCGCGCCCTCCGCGGCGGTCAACACGCAGTAATTGATCCCGCGGGACGGTCCCAGACGGCGTTACCTCCTGCTGTCCCTCCCCTCGCGTTTGTAATCTGGGACGCGAGCGCACGCCATTCTGCGTCCCGGCCCCACACGGACGGCGCGGCCGGCTCGCTTGCTGAATCAACACGCGGGGGGCGGCGCTACGTGCGTGGCCTCTGCGATATCCGCCTTCTTACCCACCTCCCCGCCGCCTCCCCCAACGGCGCTGCCTTCCCGACTCGTCGCGGAAGTTTGCTTAGGATTAAGAATTTCGCCAGCGACATTATTATTGCAGGCGGCCGGAGGTATTGCGGATCTCTGCAGGACCGCTGCAGGTAGCTGAATCTCCGACCGTTGTCCCTCTGCGCCAGCGAGCAGCGCGGTAGGGTAGAACTGGCGCAGTGGTTGCCACGGAATGCCACGGCCTTGTGGTGGTATACAATGTGCTAGACAGCATAGGTCCTGCAATCTAGACATCATTTGCAGACATCGAATACAATAAACGCAACACAGAGGCTGTCGGCAATTCTTGCAATATTCCTGTAATTGGACGGTAATAGTTCTGTCGCCTTAGAGCATTGGCCATTGAATACAGCTCCGTCTAGTCAGCACCTACGTTTCCAGTAATTAAACAACCTTACTAAAATAATCAAGTTTCGCACCGTAAAGAATTTATTGTCTTACAGGACTCTCATTTTTCACATTTAACGGAGGGTGTTTAAGAATGAGTATATCTGTTTGTAGGCTGTGTAGCATTTATTACATTCATCTTGCGATTATAAATAATACATCAAATTAAAGAGCAGCTCGGACTGTCTTTCTTAGAAGTGTTTAATGTGAGCACTATTCGTCACGTGGCAGACATCGAGTTGATAGGCAAGTTCTGTCCAAACTTGATCTATGAACGTAGAGTCATTGTTGCAAAACTGCTTCAGTCCTGTTTGTTAACTGAGATAGATTAGCTTGTAGCAGGCGCATATACACGTGACACTTAATGAGCCCCTCAAGGTAAAATTCGCATGACATCAAACCAGGAACCGTGGAGGCTATGGGAAACAATCTCTGTCATGCTACCCCTTGCAGCGAATCCGCGGCCGGGTACAATGTCGTGTAACCAGCCGCATACTCAGTTCTTGCAGTTAGCTCGCGCACCATCTTGCTGTCACATAAAGTTATATGGTTCCGCTGCTTTCAGTCGGAGAAACAGCCATAGTTTATCGCATCAAGATAATAAACGCTAGGTGCAATTGTTCCACCGAAAAAGAAAGGTCCATACACTTTGCGGTAGGATATGGCACGAACACAATTCAATTTAGCGGAGTCCCGTTGCAGTTGTGCGATCTCGTGGGGAGTTGCTGAACCCCAGATGAACACATTATGTCTGTCCACATTTATATTTAGGTCAAATGTCCATACATCACTAAAGACGATACGATGAAGAAAATCTTCATCGCCCTGCAGCAGCATTCTTTTTGCAAAGTTGGCATGTAAAGCGTGTGATACTTGTTGCCAGAGCACAATATAACAGTACCCTTCACACTTCCTTTTTTTAGCACGACAAAATAGAATAACAGCACGGCACACTGATATCATCACAGATATTCAGACTACTTTAATCGATCCTTAGCTAGTAAATTTTATTTGAATAAAATATAACAAAATGAAAATCTAAATTTGATATTATATTGAATTTATAGATTGGAGGCACCTGCGATTAGCCCGTCCATTATAAGAATCTCTCATACACATGCAATAATTGAAAGCGCAAATTCGTAAAAAAATTGAATGTTCATCTATGAATGACTCAATGTAAAACAAAGTTCACTCCTAGACACGCTTGTGAAATTATATCTCAACTGAACTTAAACTTCATATTCAAATATCGCAATTCCATAAAAGATTAACCATTACAAGGATACAACCAGTTGCTTTTTGAGGGTAATTTAAGCAAGATAAAAGTTTTCAGCATCTAAACAAACTTACTTTGGAGGTAAATAGAGAAAGCAGATCCTTCAAACAGCAGTTTTAGTTTGTCTTTTCTGCAACCTGATGGCTACAGTAGAATCAATACACTCTACTATCTCTTACTTGAGATAGTATGATTGACAAATTAAAACAGTTTCTTGAGGAATGCACTTTCTCGCCAACACTGTGTTGTTACACTATGGCACCGTTGAGAGAGCGTAGGCTCGCTCCACTGACAGCGCCCGAAGGCGGCAGCACCTAAGGCAGCCTCGGACACGACACAGGCAAACAAGTTGCACCCTATAACATATGGAAAACCCAATAAATTTATAACCAAGTGTTGTGTGTCTTGTAAAGCCGTGAGCCTTTTACGCAGCACTAATTTAAGATAGAAGACACTGTATTAACGGATCTGAAGAATCAGTTATTTCGGTAAATACCACACACCTCGTAATGTAGCTCACATAGAAAAAGTTTCAGACAAGCAGTTGATACATAACTCTATCTTTCCTCTTTAGATAACCACATTGAAAACTGACAGCACATTAGTATTTAACTACACAACACAAGCTATAGAAGCACTGGATGAGGAAGAGACTTAACTAACCCAAATAACATGGAACACCAGTAACGCTCAGCAGGAAGGTTTGAAATTTACAGTGTTTATAATGACACCTCCCAGACTGAATGTAATTTGAGATCACTAGCAGAAGTACTACACCTGCTTTTTGTTTTCCACTGCATTAATTTTAAAACATTTTAAATGGTATGTGCCTGTCGCAGCCAGAGGAACTCATTAAAAAGCCCGAAACCTTAACACGGGCCACATGAACATTCAGAACCAACTGATTTAAATATGAATTGCGGTATAGAAGAGACATAACTCGAGTGCGGCTGAGTCAGAAAGTGAAGTAGTCCGGTCACAACGGGGAACAGCTCCCAACAGAAAAATAGCAGCCAACCACTAGTTATTTCGGAGTACAGAATTTAAAACGGCTCGCCAGCTAGAAAGGACGCCGTCAGTAACTGTAGCACGAGGATTGGACATACTGTGTGATGCCACATGACAGGATGCAGCCACGCGCATTCCTAAACCGCCCACGGACAGCAACGTCGTCCACTGCGGCTGCAGCTAACCTCGGATAAGCTGCGCCAGCGTGGCCCCTCCGCCTCGAGCCGCCGACCCACTAAGCTACGCCGCTCTCTGCGTCACGCCAAACCTACAGCCGTGGCTCCGCACTGCTACAGTGCTGACTGCTCGCTGCGACCGCCGCGGCCCTCCCACCCTCACTGCAGGAGGGTACGGCCCTCTCCCGGACGAGCTCGTAACTCCCTCCAACCTCGCAGCAAACCGAGCTGTCAGCCCCTCAGCCCGCTCCTTTTAAGCTTCACGTGACCAATCTCGCCACGGCAAGGCAAGGTAGGCGAAGAGTCTACACACGGCTGGTATATACTAAACTGTAAGACTCAGATCACAATGTAGTAATCATGAAGAGTAGGCTGAAGTTTAAGAGACTATTAAGGAAGTATCTATGCGTGAAGAAGTGTGAACGGAAGTAGTAAGCAATGAAGATATGCCCGAGTTCTCCAAGCCTGTTGATACTGCCATAAGGAATAGCTCAGATGTAACAGACTTACTAAGGAGACTGCCTACACTACGCTTGTCCGTTGTCTTCTAGAATACTGCTGCGCGGTGTGGGATATTTACCAGATTGGACTGACGGAGTACATCGAAAAAGTTCAAAGAAAGGCAGCAGGTTTTGTATTATCGCGAAAAATGGGAGAGAGTGTCACAGAAATGAAACAGGATTTGTGCTAGACATCATTAAAAGAAAGCCGTTTTTGGTTCCGACGGAATCTTCTCACGAAATTCCAGTCACCAACATTGTCCTCCGAATGCGAAAATAGTTTGTTGACACCGACCCACATACGGAGGAACGATCACCACGATAAAATAAGGGAAATCACAGCTCGTACGGAAAGATGCAAGTATTCATTCTTTCTGCGTGCTATACGAGATTGGAACAACACAGATTTGTGAAGGTGCTTCGATGAACCCTCTGCCAGGCACTTAAATATGATTTGCAGAATCCATGTAGATGTAGATGAGTACGCAGTTCAGTTGAAGAGGAATGAACACGTCTAGAAAGGATAATAACAGTAGCTGAAAAGAAATACATAGGTTAAAAGGAGGTAATTACGAAGAAACCATAGGTAATAGAGGAATTCCTTCAGTTGATCGGTGAAAAAAGGAAGTACAGAAATGTACAGAAAAATTCAGGAATACAGAAAGATGAGTCGCTTAGAAATGAAATAAATAGTAAGTAGGGGCAAGCTAAGGTGCAACAGCTACATTGGAAACGTGAATAAATAGAAAAAGAAATGATTATGCTACAGACTGACCTAGCGTGTCAGCGTACAGAAATCGTGAAACAATCTATAGTGAAATTTAAATCAAGGTTAGTAATATTAAGAATGTAATGGGAATTACACTGTTAAATGCAAAGAATAGAATGGAAGGGTGGAAAGAGTACATTGACGGCCTGTATGAGACGAAAGACTTGTCTGATGTGATAGAAGAAAAACAGAAATCGATGTAGAAGAGATAGGTGATCGAGGATTTGAATATGAGTTTAAAACAGCTTTGACAGACATTAAGATCAAATAAGACAAAAGGGTTAGAATAAATTCCATCAGAATTTCTAAAATCATTGGCGGAAGTGGCAACAAAACGACTCTCCACGTTAGTGTGTAGAATGTATGAGACTGGCGATAAACCATCTGACTTTCGGAAAAGTATCATCCACATAATTTCGAAGACCGCACGAGATGACAGGTGCGAGAATTATTGCACAATCAGCTTAACAGCTCTTGCATACAAGTTGATTACAAGAATAAAATATAGCAGAATGGAAAAGATGATTGAGAATGTGTTAGATGACGATCAATTTGGCTTTAGGAAAGGTAAAGGCACCAGAGAGGCAGTTCGGACGATGTTATTAGTAACAGAAGCAACACTAAAGAAACATCAAGGTACGTTCATAGGAATTGTCGTCCGGGAAAAAGCGTTAGACAATGTAAAACGGTGAAAGATGTTCGAAATTCCGAGAAAATTTGTTGTAAGTTATAGGGAAAGACCGATAATATACAATATGTGCAAGAGCCAAGAGGGAATAGTAAGAGCGGAAGACCAAGGCCGAAGTGCTCGGATTAAAAAGTGTTTATAGCAGGGATGTAATCTTTCGGCCCTACTGTTGAATCTGTACATGGAAGAAGCAATGATGGAAATAAAGGAAAGGTGAAAAATGGAATCGAAATTCTAGGTGAAAGTGTTTCAGTGATAAGATTAGATGATGACATTGCTATGCTGAGTGAAAGTCAAGAATAATTACATGATGTGCTGAGTGGAATGAAATTTCTAATGAGTACAGAATACAGACTGAGAGTAAGTCGAAAAAAGATGAAAGTAATGAGGAGAGGCAGAAATGACAACAGGGAAAAACTCTACATCAGTGTCACTCGTCGCGAAGTAGGTGAAGTTACGGAATTCTTCTACCTAGGCAGCAAAATAACCAATAACGGACGAAGCAAGGGTGACATCAAAACCAGACTATCAATGGTGGAAAGGGCATTCCTGTCCAAGAGAAGTCTACTAGTATCAAACATAAGCATTCATTTTAGCGAAACATGTACGTTTGGAACACAGCATTGTATGTAGTGAAACATGGACTGTGGAAAACCGGAACACAAGAGAATCGAAGCATTTGAGATGTGGTGTTACACACTAATTGTGAATATTAGATGGACTGATAAGGTAAGTAGTGGGGAGATTCTGTGCAGAATCGTAGAGGAAAACACTCACAAGGAGAAGGGGCAAGATGAATGAACGTCTGTTAAGACCTCAGGGAATGACTTCCATGGTACTACAGGGCGCTGTAGAGGACAAAAGCTGTAGAGGAAGACAGAGATGGGAATACACCCAGCAAATAATTGAGGACGTAGTTTGGTACTGCTACTCTGAGATGAAGAAGTTTGCACACGAGAGGGATTAGAAGAATTCGTGTCGGCCCGCATCAAACCAGTCAGAAGACTGATGACAAAAAAAAGAAGAAGAAGCAGACAAAGAATGGTGCAAGGAGGCTATAGGTTGTATCTAAACTTACTAGAACTTTTCACGTGGAGATCGCTTAAAATGAAGTGAAGGTGCACCATATCACCATATTTTTTACTAGAGTATTTTCGAATCATCGGCATGAGGGACATGAAAGCTTCGTGCCAACAGATTGCACATGGCAGTTGACTATGGCTGCAAAACAATTAGTAACGAGATGGATTCAGGACAAAAGCAGGCACGGGACCTTCCAGAGAGGATGAACAATGAGAACATCGTAGGATTCTTCGACAGGCTTAGACAATTAGATCGACAAATCGTTACAGGATATGCGTGCGTGATTAACCCTCGCATTACCAAGCGGGGTATTCTGACAACCCCAGGTTGATTTTTTCCCTATAATAATGTTATCTGAAGGGCCACATGCTTGGGGTTTCATAACTTTGTACTAAAACGATTGACGTTGAATTCACACTCATGACTGTCAAATTTTTTTGGCTTTATCATTGTTATTCAAGTCATTTATTGGTGGCGTTGTGAGACTACCCCGCTTGGTATGAAACGTCTTATTTTCTTATTTGTAGAAAAAGAAGATTTTGGGGAATATATCTGTCATTCATCTTCTTTGTTGGGATTTTGCCATAGATCCAATGATTGTTATTGTTGCTCGTTACTATTGTTGAGTTGAATTTGACGTTCACTGTTGAGCAGACATTTCACGAGCCAGTATTTCATCAGCAAGTAAGGATGTCCAAAGGACTTTCTAGCGAAGAGATCATGAAAATTCTATACAATTCTGATGTCAGTGACGATGAAAGTGAATGGGACATTGATAATGAACTGAATGAATTTATAGAACTTCTTGACAAAGACCATATCATAGCATCAGATATCGCTGATCATGAAATATCAGAAGACACTAAACATTCACGTGAACAAGTAGTAGAAGAGGAAGAGGATGATGAAGAAGAAGAAGAAGAAAAAGAAGTCGAAGACAACTGAGAAGTGTTTGTTTCTAGAAGTGGACTACAGTTTTCTAGTGAACCACCAACAGGTGGGCGGCGTCGACGTCGCAACATTTTGAACGTAACACTTGGCCCAGTGAATGATGGAAAAACAATTGAAACAATAACAGAGAGATTTTTATTATTTATCTCACCGGAAATCGTGAGCACCATTGTAGAAGAAACGAACAGGAAAGCCAACGAGTAATTTCTTTGTGGAATGCAGCTCATTCTTCGAACAAAATGACATGAATGACATGGAGAGATATAAATGCAACTGAAGTGTAGGCTGTATTAGCAATTCTAATAGGAGCTGGTCGAACTCATGGACATCGCAGAAGTGCTTCCGATCTGTGGGGAGGTAATGTTGCCTCTGTTGACAACGGAGACACAATAGCACAGAGTACTGAAGAAACCAAGGACAAGCTACAAGCCATCAGGGTAGTGTTCGACAAATTTCATTCTAACTTGTGCAAGAACTTCTATCCTTATGAATACGTGACTATTGATGAACGATTAGCAACGTACCGAGAAAACTGCCCTTTTAGGGTTTACATGAAGAGAAAGCCTGGCAAGTATGGCAGTAAAATTTGGGTTTCGGCTGATTTGAAGACATCTTACTTATTACGGATCCAAATTTACACACGAATGGTGGACAATGCTCGGGAAGTTAATCAAGGAGAGAGAGTTGTTTTGTGCAAGAAACCTACTTGTTATATACATAGAGAAGAAACTGTTACTGTGAAGTGCATGCAGTGCAAAAATGTACTTGACTGAAAAGTTGAAGAAAGTCTTGTGTTATTTTACTGCAGTGACTGTTGAGGTACATAGATTATTAGTTTTCGGTTCGTTCAGTACTGAATTTAGTGAAAGATATAAAAATTTTTGTGCTTTGTATCTGTGATCTGATCAAATACTTCTAATAACCTGAAAACCTATTTTACAATACTAAATATACCCATTCAATGGAAATAATGAAATCTGAGAACAAATATTACAATAAAACACAAAACTCTTTTGGGGTAGTCCAAATACCCCGCTTGGTAAAAGAGAGGTGTGAAAAAGCTTAGCAACAGGAGAGTTAATGATCACACTACTACTTTTAATCCCACTCATGCATCTAACCTTTACTATTTATTTATTATTTGCTGGCTACCAGTCTTTAATCAGAAATTTGCCAGTGGAAGAGAAGGAGTTGTCCAGGAGAAGTGATCATAAATTAGATTCAAAACATGCTATGCTATCTGTGAGACTTCTATATTATGGAGTAAATGACCAACAATTTATGTTGCAACATACTGAACTCCTCTGAGCCACTTACAGCTTTAACGGTGGGTAATATAGGTCATTTTTACCTCTAGTGTTGCAGGTATAGTTATCACTGTTCTGAAATTGTGATGGATTATATATGCCGAATTTTATTAGCGAACATACATACTGTGACGGCGCTGTTGAAATGCCTAGCTCCGTGAAGAGCTACGTACGTAACATTCAAGGGGGAACACTCTATGTTATCCTTGTTGCTCACTTTTGTGCAGTCAAAACTTTCTTTCTAAGTGACGAGTTACCTTAGAAAATTATTTCCGTAAGACGTTATTGAGTGGAAATATGCAAAATATGTCAGGAAGTTGATATGTTTGTTTCCAAGATTAGCAGTTATACGAAGAGCAAAAGCAGCTGAACGTAATTGGTTCAGAAACTCAGTAACATGCTTCTTCCGCTTCAAGTTTTTAGCAATATGTACACCCTATTTACTGACGCCTACTCAAGTGCTACATCAGTTGTTGGCATGACTCTAAACTCAGCTGGCTCTGTTCCTCCATGAGATCCGCAGCGCAGTGGACAACGGCGCTCAGGCTGATGCCGTGTTCCTTGTTTTCAGTAAGGCGCTTGACAACGTCCCGCATGGCCGTTTAAAGGAAAAAAAATACAAGCTCACGGAGTGTCGGAGCAGACTTGCGATTGTATTCAAGACTTTCTTGCAGATAGAAGTCAACACGTCGCTGATAATGGAACAAAATCCACAGATGTAATTGTAATATTGGGAGTACCACAGGGAAGTGTGATAGAACCGTTGCTGTTTACAATACCTATAAATGACCTAGTAGAAAGCGTCGGATGCTCTTTAAGGCTATTTGCAGATGATGCAGTTCTCTATACCAAAGTAGCAAAGCCAGAATGTAGTAAGAATTTGCAGAACGACCTGCAAAGAATTGATAAATGGTGCAGGCTCTGACAGCTGACCTTGAATGTAAATAAATGTAACATGCTACCCATACATAGGAAAGGAAATCCACTACTGCACAGCTACACTATTGATGACAAACAGCTGGAGACAGTATCTGCCGTAAAACTTCTAGGCCTATTCAGAGCGACCTTAAGTGGAATGACCACAATAAACAGATAGTGGGAAAAGTAGACACCAGACTCAGATTCATCGGAAGAGTCTTAAGGAAACGTAACTCATCCACGAAAGAAGTGCCTTGTTTGCCCGATTATTGAGTATTGTTCATGTATCTGGGATCCATATCAGGTAGGACTGACAGAGAAGATAAAGAATATCCCACGAAGAGCGGCGTGTTTCGTCACGGGATCGTTTAGCTGGCGAGAGAGCGTTGCGGAGATGCCGAACAAACTCCACTGGCAGACGTTACAAGGGAGGCATTGTGCATCACGGAGAGATTTACTACTGAAATTTCAGGACAGCACTTTTCAGGAGGAGTCGGACAACGTATTACTTGCCCCCACATACGTCTCGCGTATTGACTACAAGGAGAAAATTCGAGAAATCAGAGACAGTACAGAGACTTAAAAGACAACGATTCTTCTCACGCACTATTCGCGAGTGGAACAGGGTTGGAAGGAACAGATAGTGGTACCGAAAGCACCCTCCGCCACACACCATTAGATGGCTTGCGGAGTATGATGTACATGTATTTGTTGCACGGAACTGAACGTAGTGTGTTCCTTTTTAAATTTAGGGAGAGTCCATTTTCAGAGGATCACTTAATAATTCTTTGGAAAATATAATTTACCAACACTTCTGTTGCTTTCTCTCTAATGGGCTTTATGATAACATTGGTGTCGTCTGCCAAAAGTATCAATTTAGCTTACTGAATGTTAATCGGATGGTCATTTACACACACAGAGTGTTTCAAAAAGGACATTAAAATGTATTGGAAGTTATAGAGCTGGGTTTAGTGTTATTTTGTAGGAAAATACATCAAGATTTTTTTACCTTAAACTAAAGATGCCGCATGTGGCTTCCACTGGTTATGCTGCATACATCACCTGTAACATTGCAGGTGTAGCTTGCTCAGTGACTGCGTAAATTCTCGCTCTACGTTCAGGTAAGGAAGCGGCGCAGGAGGTACAAACGCGGTATCGTTGATGAATTCCCATAAAGGAGCATATGGGGAACGTGAGGTCCATGCAATTGACACATCACGACTAATCCCTTGACCTGGAAAGCGATCACTGGGAAAACCCTGGCCTTTAGCCAGGTATTAGGGTGGTGCACCATCTTGCATGAAGTAAACATTTCGCTCTTGATCATTCTCATCGATCTGTAGTGTCACAAATTGTTGTAACATATACAGGTACACTATCCCGTTGATGGTTCTTTCAAGGAAAAAAAAAGGGGTCATACACTTTGTTCTCTCTCAATCTACAAAAAACGTTCAGATTACGGCCGTCACGAACATGTTGCAATCTTTGATATGGATTTTCACTGCCCCAAATCCGATAGTTATGTGTCCTTACCACTTAAGTGAAACGTCGACTCGTCAGAAAAGATGATTTCGACCAAGAAATGTTCGTCTTGATGTAACCAATTTGACATATCCGCACAGAAGTTGTTGCGGCCAATTTTATCAGTGACTTTTATTGCTTGTACGATCGTCACTCTGTAGGGTTACAAAAGCAAACGGTTTTTCTACACACTCCAGACAGTCATATGTGGGATTTTCAGTTCGCTAGAAGCACACTGGGTCGATTTCGTAAGGCTGTTGACAAAACATTTTCTCACTCGCCCAACTACGTCCTCAGATGTGCTTGGACGACCTGACGATTTCCCATGTCTTACTCAGCATCCTGTTTCTACAAAACATTTATGCCACTCATAAATTGTAGGACTATTAGGAGGATCATCAGCGTACTTAGTATGGAAATTACGCTGAATTGTTGTCGCCGACATCGTTTCTTCAAACCAAAACGCACACAGCTAGCACGCTCGGATCCAGTGAAGGCAGCCATTTTATCGTAATTACCGCTAGTGCTCCTTACGGTACGATTCGGCATTAGCGAATTATGCGAGACAACTTGACGCATTTCCCTACAAGCTGACACTACAATCACCTCTGTAGGTTCTATGAATTAATTTATATGAATTTTTAAATTAGTAAAGTCCTTTTTGAAACATCATGTATAAGAAAGAGGAGTGGACCTAAATTGAATTCTGTGGCGCTGCCTTTGTGATTATTTTCTCTAGAGTCACTAAAATGCTCTACCTTTCCGACATTGTCTTAATTATTCAGCACAATCTCCTGCATACGGTTCGTTAAGTGTGGTTCAAGCCAGCTCTGCATAAAGCCACCAATTCCATAAAACCGGAGTTTTCCTAGGAGAGTAACACCATCTTCACAATAACACGACTAGCAATATTAAATAAAGTGCCAACTGCCTATATACTGTTATTTAGGGCATTTACTATTTGATGAGTGAATGCATTAATAGGATTCTCAGTGGACGAGGCCTCCTGGAGTACAAACTACGACGTGGTAAGTAAATTGTTCCCACTTAAGTATGCGACGGCTCTTGAGTACATTACTTTTTCGAATGCTTAGGAAAAAGGTGTCAATAAGGAAACTGGACGACAGTAGTTTAAGTCTATCGTATGCCCTCCCTTTTGGAGTGCTTTAACACTAGCACATACAACAGTTGAAATCTGGGCGGAGGCTGCAGGGAGAGTGTCTACAGGAACCGTCTCCGAAACATTGTTCAAAGGTGAATTGAAATCTTGAATACTCATGCAACGTTTAGTATGATAACAGGACCACTGAGGGGAGGGGGGGATATTCTGTGGTATTCAGTGAGCAGTCTCCATTTCGTTTGGAACAGTTTTGTTTGTGGTGGTTTGACTCACGCCAATGTACCCGCAGACGAACTGATGGAAGGTCACAAGAAGCAGCGATACTCGTCACCCATATCTCACCAGCACCGCAAGACTCGTGGTGCTGAGCTACTGGATATGAAAACAAAGCAGATTTGGTGATCCTTGAACGAATACTCGTCAGTATGTGGTTATTATTGTTGTGGTCTTCAGTCCAGAGACTGGTTTCATGCAGCTCTCCATGCCACTCCATCCTGTGAAAGGTTCTTCATCTCCCAGTACCAACTGCAACGTACTTCCTTCTGAATCTGTTTAGTGTATTCATCTCTGGGTCCCCCTCTACGATTTTTACCCTCCGCGCTGCCCTCCAATACTAAATTGGTGATCCCTTGATGCCTCAGAATATGCCCTATGAACCGATCCCATCTTCTAGTCAAGTTTTGCCACAAATTTCTCTTCTCTCCAATTCTATTCAATACCTCCTCATCAGTTGTGTGATCAACCCATCTAATCTTCAGCATTCTTCTGTAGCACCACATTTCGAAAGCTTCTAATCCCTTCTTGTCTAAACTATTTGTCGTCCACGTATCACTTCCATACATGGCTACACTCCATACAAATACTTCCAGAAATGACTTCTTGACAATTAAATCTATACTCGATGTTAACACATTTCTCTTCTTCAGAAACGCTTTCCTTGCCATTGCCAGTCTACATTTTATGTACTCTTCACTTCGACCTTCATCTGTTATTTTGCTCCCCAAATATCAAAACTCCTTTACTACTGTAAGCATCTCATTTCCTAATCTTATTCCCGCAGTATCACCCGATTTAATTCGACTACATTCCATTATCCTCGTTTTGCTTTTGTTGATTTTCATCTTATATCCTTCTTTCAAGACACTCTCCACTTCGTTCAGCTGCTCTTACAGGTCCTTTTCGGTCTCTGACAGAATTACGATGTCATCGGCGAACCTCAAAGTTTTTATTTCTTTTCCATGGATTTTAATTCCCACTCAAAATTTTTCCTTTGTTTCCTTTACCGCTTGCTCAATATACAGATTGAATAACATCTGGGATAGGCTACAACCCTGTCTCAATCCCTTCCCAACCACTGCTCCCCTTACACGTCCCTCGACTCTTCAAACTGCCATCTGGTTTCTGTACAAATTGTAAATAGCCATTCGCTCCCTGTATTCTACCCCTGCCACCTTAAGAATTTGAAAGAGAGTATTCCAGTCAACATTGTCAAAAGCTTTCTCTAAGTCTACAAATTCTAGAAACGTAGGTTTGCCTTTCCTTAATCTTTATTCTAAGATAAGTTGTAGGGTCAGTATTGCCTAACGTGTTCAACATTCCTACGGAAACCAAACTGATCTTCCCCGAGGTCGGCTTCGACCTGTTTTCCCATTCGTCTGTAAGGAATTCTTGTTAGTATTTTGCAGCCGTAGCTTATTAAACTGATAGTTCGGTAATTTTCGCATCTGTCAACCCCTGCTTTCCTTGGGATTGGAATTATTATATTCTTCTTCAAGTCTGAGGGTATTTCGCCTGTCTCATACATTTTGCTCACCAAATGGTAGACTTTGTCAGGGCTGGATTTCCCAAGGCTATCAGTAGTTCTAATGGAATGTTGTCTACTCCCTGGGCCTTGTTTCGACTGAGGTCTTTCAGTGCTCTGTCAAACTCTTCACGCAGTATCTTATCTCCCATTTCATCTTCATCTACATCCTCTTCCATTTCCATAATATTGTCCTCAAGATCATCGCCCTTGTATAGACTGTCTATATACTCCTTCCACCTTTCTGCTTTCCCTTCTTTGCTTAGAACTCGGTTTCCATCTAAGCTCTTGATATTCATGCAAAAGTTTCTCTTTTCTCCAAAGGTCTCTTTAATTTTTCTGTAGGCAGTATCTATCTTATCCCTCATGAGATAAGCCTCTACTTCCTTATATTTGTCCTCTAGCCATCCATGCTTAGCCATTTTGCCCTTCCTGTCGATCTTATATTTGAGACGTTTGTATTACTTTTTGGCTGCTTCACTTACTGCATTTTTGTATTTTCTCCTTTCGTCAATTAAATTCAGTATCTCTTCTGTTACCCAAGGATTTCTAATACCCCTTGTCTTTTACCTACTTGATCCTCTGCTGCCTTCACTATTTCATTCCTCAAAGCTACCCATTCTTCTTTTACTGCATTTCTTTCCCCCATTCCGGTCAATTGTTCCCTTATGCTCTCCCTGAAACTCTGTAGAACCTCTGGTTCTTTCATTTTATCCAGGTCCCATCTCCTTACATTCCCACCTTTTTGCAGTTTCTTCAGTTTTAGTCTACAGTTCATAACCAATAGATTGTGGTCAGTCCACATCTCCCCCTGGAAATGTCTTACAATTTAAAATCTGGTTCCTAAATCTCTGTCTTACCATTATATAATCAATCTGAAACCTTTTAGTATCTCCAGGGTTCTTCCACGTATACAACCTTCTTTCATGATTCTTGAGCCAAGTGTTAGCTATGGTTAAGTTATGCTCTGTGCAAAATTCTACCAGGCGGCTTCCTCTTTCATTTCTTAGCCCCAATTCATATTCACCTACTACGTTTCCTTCTCTTCCTTTTCCTACTGTCGAATTCCAGTCACCCATGACTATTAAATTTTCGTCTCCCTTTTATCTCATGCATTTCATCAATTTCTTCTTCATGTGCAGAGCTAGTTGGCATATAAACTTGTACTACTGTAGTAGGCGTGGGCTTCGTGTCTATCTTGGCCACAATAATGCGTTCACTATGCTGTTTGTAGTAGCTTACCCGCACTCCTATTTCTTTATTCTGAACAAGATCCTGGACATGGGTTTTCCACAACAGCTTACTATCTATCCGAACGCTTAGGAACTTGAACTGTTCCGTCTCGCTTATAATATGCCTATTCTGTCTGATCAAAATATCGGTTCTTGTTGAATTGTGAGTTAGAAACTGTTAAAGCTGAGTCTTACTGTGATTTGGGATCAAATTATTTTCCAAAAGCCACAAACTTATTTCATGAACTACATTATTTGTTACTGTTTCAATATTACACACAAGATCCTTCACTATCAAGCTGGTGTCATCAGCAAACAGAAATATTTTTGAATCACCTGTAATACTAGAAGGCATATCATTTATATAAATAAGAAACAGCAGTGGCCCCAGCGCCGACCCTTGGGGAACACCCCACTTAACAGTGCCCCATTGGGACTGAACATTACTACCACTCTCAATATTGCGGAGAATTACCCTCTGCTTTCTGTTCGTAAAGTAAGAGGCGAACCAATTGTAAGCTACTCCCCTTACTCCATAATGGTCCAACTTCTGCAGTAATATTTTGTGGTCAACATAGTCAAAAGCCTTCGTTAAATCAAAGAAAACACCTAGCGTTCGCAACCTTGTATTTAATCCGTCCAAAACCTCACTGAGAGAAGAGAATATAGCATTTTCAGTTATTAAACCATTTCTAAAACCAAACTGAACATTTGACAGCAAATTATGTGAATTTAAATGCTCCAGTAACATTGTATATACAACCTTCTCGATAACTTTAGCAAACACCGATGGCATAGAAATAGGTCTAAAATTGTCAACATTATCAATGTCTCCCTTTTTATAAAGTTGCTTCACTACCGAGTACTTTAATCGGTCAGGAAACTGACCACTCCTAAAGGAAAAGTTACAGATATGGCTGAGAACTGGGCTAACATACATAGAACAATACTTCAGTATTCTGCTAGATACCCCGTCATATCCATGAGAGTTCTTGGTCTTTAGTGATTTAATTATTAACTCAATCTCCCTCTTGTCAGTATCATGGAGGAGCATTTCAGGTAACAGTCTCGGAACACTTTTTTCTAAGAGCGCTATATGATTCCCTGTTGGGACTAGGTTTCTATTTAGTTCACCTGCTATATTCAGAAAGTGATTATTAAATACTGTACATATATGCGACTTATCAGTAACACGGACATTCCCACTGCGCACTGATTCTATATCCTCGACCTGTCTCTGCAGACCAGCAACTTCCTTTACGACTGACCATATGGTTTTAATTTTATCCTGAGACTTAGCTATTCTATCTGCATACCAAATACTTTTTGCCTGCCTAATAACATTTTTAAGCACCTTACAATACTGTTTGTAATGGGCTGCTGCATTTAGATTTTGACTGTTTCTAACGTTTTGATATAATTCCCACTTTGTTCTACAAGATATTGTTATCCCTCTAGTCAGCCACCCAGGCTGCCTGTTTGTGCTAGTACCCTGTTTTAAACGTTCTAACGGAAAGCAACTTTCAAAGAGCATGAGAAAAGTCTTGAGAAAAGCATTATATTTATCGTCTACTTTATCAGCGCTATAAACATCTTGCCACTCTTATTCCATTATAGGGTTTACAAAGGTCTCTACAGCAACTGGATCAGCTTTCCTGAACAGGTGATGACTATATTTAACACGTGTTGCAGCACAAAAATCTTTTAAAGTTAAAATTTGTGCATCATGATCTGAAAGGCCATTCACCTTTTTGATAACAGAATGCCCTTCTAATAATGAGAAATGAACAAAAATGTTGTCTATGGTTGTTCTACTGTTCCCTTGCACTCTCGTTGGAAAGAATACGGTTTGCATAAGATTATATGAATCAAAGAGGTCTACCAGCAACCTCTTCCTTCCACAATCGCTTATACAATTAATATTGAAGTCACCACATATAACTAACTTTTTGTATTTCCTATAAAGTGGACCAAGAACCTCCTCTAGCTTTAACAAAAATGTTGTGAAATCGGAGTCTGGGGATCTATAAATAACAACAGTTAGAAGTTTAGCTCCGTTAAATTTAACCACACCTGCACAACATTCAAACACCTTTTCAGTGCAGTACTTTGAAACATCAATTGACTCAAATGGGATGCCGTTTTTCACATACATTGCTACTCCCCCACACCGCAACGAGCTCCTCGAAAAGCTGCCAGTCAACCTGTATCCTGGTAATGGAAGCCTCTGAATTGTCTCCTTATTTAAGAAGTGTTCAGATATACCAATAATTTCAGAGTCAACATCAATAAGCAGTTCACTAACTTTAATACCTTGTATATTTTGATGAAATATACTAATTCCCTCATTACTCGGATACCTAAGCTTTGTCAAAAGTGATTTCCTCGTTAGAAAGACTTCCCTTAAGCAGGAATACCTATCAGCTGACTTCAATCTAAAAAAGGTGCAGCTCTAACACTCACTACTGCAGGAATTTTCCTATGAGTGATCCCACCAACCCCACCTATGCTGTCACCTATAAGCTTTGCCAACCTCCCCTTTCCATACCTGTTGAGCTGCAGGCCGTGTCTAGTGAAAATATAAATGAGTTCGAAATCACTCCCCATTCCCTCCTGCCTCCTTCTTGATTTAAGACACTCGTGGATTCCCCAATAGCAATTCAAATGACTTTCAAAAATCTTTACATGTGGCAACACTAAAATATTTTCTCGATCCTTTTTACTATGCTTATCCGCTTGGATATGTTTCCTTTTGTCACGGCCTCTGAGGCTGTAAGTAGCGTTCTCCCATTCTGCCTACTCGTAAATTCTGCAGTAGACAGCAGTGCAGCATCACATTTCTTCTGTTATCAGATCAGACGCCGGCCGCCATGCAACACAGCGACGCGTCACCCGAGCCACGTGGGCTGCACGTGCACGTGGTGCTACTGTTGTTGCTGTGGGCGGCCAGCGCTGTCTGCTAGCACCGACGGGACTACGGCGGAGACGGACTTGCTGACCACGCCTTCACTTTCATCGACGCGGCCGAGGGCACTGCAGCGGGTTTCTACTATGCGTCCGATGTCCCGGTCACCGGAGGCAGAGCGGAGAATCTTCTGCCACTAACTTCCGCAACAGTGTCCACGGTCCTAACATTGGCGGTGATATTTCGTCACTGTTGGTTGCTGTATCCATCACTGGCTCCAGAAAAGAGAACCTGAAGAATGTGATATTCGAGAGGCGAAATAATCGTCTGGTTTACACGTCGTTGCGATAAAGTGGAAATACGTACAGCGAAAACCTGCATCAAATTTGAGGATCGTTGTGGGCTGGGTAAGGCGTAGTGAATAGTGATTACCCTTCAATGTTTGATCAGGGAGGACTCTCACATACAAATGGTCGACATTGTCAGTTCGTCGACAGGAAGATGTCTTTTCTAGTGCGGATATTTGCAGATGTCGTAAATAGTGGACGTCCTGAAGGGAAACATGGTTCTCAGTTTCAGTGGCCCACAGGCCGCACCGTGCTGACTTGGAAGATCAAGCCAAGTAAACGTGTGAAAGGTAACACCGTTAAACTTCTATTTCTCTAAATTAGAGGGAGGAATAATTGTTTCGGCGACTGCGAAGGACGTAAATGTCACCAAACCTTTGGTCATACACTTGCTCGAAAAAATCTGAGGACGTGTTAAAGTTTTAAATTGATGCACAGCAAAGGGAGCTATGGTTTTAGTTTCGTTGACCAACCAACCAGCGCATATTCACTTCAGTTGTGGTACACATTTATTACACAGTTGCCCACATTCAGTAAAAAACGTGAAATGTAGACGAATATCTTAAAGAATCAGATTTCAGTCAAAGTAAGATAAAAGAAAGATGCCCAAACTGTCAACTTTCGATCCTGTGTCTCCGTTTACTAATTTCAGAGCTATTTTCTTGTTTCTTTCCACTTTTGACATTCTTTATTTGTTCTGTAGAAACGGTATCGCATTCAAAAATGTGCAGTGCCGAAATATCTGAAAGAAACGATTTACCACTGTCTTCACATCAGTGAAATGGTGACACTTGGTATCATGTTGAGTAATTCGCAAGAATAATACTTCATGACTGCGTTGATTTTTCATATGTCTTCAAAATTTGTGTTTATTGAGGGAATTAGGAATTGTAATAGCGCATCGATGGTAATTCCACGAAAGGATCTAAGCGGAGAAATTTTAAAGGTTGTGCGAGACGCAAAGAAACTTTGGGACCATGTACCAAATACAAATAGTATCAATCCTGATTAGATTCAATTCATATCCAGAAAGGATGACTTAATCTAGCAAAGACTCAAATCACCTTGTCGTAAGCAACGCATGCCACGAGGAAACTGAATATCAAATAAGACGTTTCCAAGCAGGATAAGGATTAATGCTTGTCGCAAAAAGTGAATGAAAATAACGGAAACATGTTTATTGCTAGTTCAGACATTCATGTGTCTGCTTAGCGCAAATATCCGACATTTTTGTTGTTAGAATGGACAGTTATACAGCGCAGCACATAGGCAAAAGACACAGATTGATTTCTGTAGGTATTTAACCCTTACGGTTCAATTAGTCCCGAAGTAACAGAAAAATGGACAGAAATTTTGAGATTGCCAGTTACAGAATCAGGAACAATGTTACGTCCTGTGCGGATCATCTTGCATAAGAATTTAGGGGAAAACCTGTCATTACCTTCATTTCGGTTTTTCTTTTTTCACGTTAATATTACACAAAAAAATTTAAGTTTTGCCAACTTTACATCAATATTCTCATATCCGCTGTTTGACCACGTCCTCATGTATATAACAATTCACTGGAAATACCGATGTTTGTTCTTAGTTATGGACATAGCTTTAGTTGTCAAGCAGCATCGGCAGTTGATAGAGCCAATCCGTATTAGAAGGGAAATCTTAGCGAATGGATTTCTTTAATACTGGAGTTTCAAGACACAAAAAAATATCGAAGCTCATCAAGAAAGAGTTAAAGATGTCCCGATCTGTTCCTCTGGATTGAACTTTCCCTGCAGAATGGTGTTTCCATTGTGACAAGTGACTGTGTGAGTGGTGCAGCGAAAGTGAAAACCTGTGCCTCTCATCAAAACTTAATTCGAATGTTAATGTGTATTATTCAAACAACGTCCGTTGGACTTTGTCTTTTTAAAAGATATATGACTATATTTATGAACTAAAATCGTATGAAATATATTGAAATTTAAATATTTCTTTTTTTCATAACATTACGTTACTTCTTACATGTGTATGTATTCAACGAGAGATATTCCTGTGGATAGTTCTCTGAGGCCGTGCCTAGTGTGGGAGACTGGACACGCCATTGTATCCACCCTGGTTCGTGGTTTCGTCTAGTACAACGTTTCAGCCATCGAAGGAAAGGAGTACATCTCTTTTAGTGACTTTGTGGACTGTAGTGAACGTGAGACATTAAATTATTTTTGTATCAATTATGGAGTGTAACACCTTTTTAAAACCTTACATAACACACATTGTATTTCATTGATTTTGAAAAAAGGTAATGGACTGAATATGTAACATCTTTCATACTTTAGCCATATCATTCATGGGCTGTAATAGGGAAACCAGTCGAGGCAATATTGTTTTCCTTTGATTTCGGAATGTAAATGTGTCATTTTTTTAATTGTTTAGAAGTTGCGGAACATCTGTTTAGATGTTTACTTAACAGCTGGAATCGATGTTACCTCTAAATAGTTCGAGTAGCTCCCAGTCACACGTAATATTAGTCAGTTGCTTTTGGAGCTGGCAGTTGCGTACAGCAGTCTGCCCAAATGAAAAGTTAGAGACACTCATTCACTCATTCTTCAACTGAATAACACTTCCATTCTCCTTATACTTCGAAAAAAAACTTGGGTCATGAAATTTAACTGACGAAATAAATGTGGTTATGTGTTAATTACTTATTAAGAACATAACGAAAGTATCGCACTACTAAAATGCACTACTGTTTGTAGAATGTGGAACACTCAGAAGCAATTCTCTGCAACACACCAAGAAAAGAGGCCGTGTAGACCAGTTGAATCAAAACAAGTGATTTAAGTAGGAGAGAGGCAGTTTTCACATACGCCCAGCAGCGCAGGACAGGTCAAAGATACGAAACGGTCACTCGACGCGCAGCCGCCGTATGAATAGGAAAGGTGTAACCAAGTGCCATTATGCCTTGGTGACATGACAGTGTGGGATATAGACATTTGAGTGCGTTCGAACGGGGCAGGAAGATTTTCCGGGATGCGGGTCTGCAGGGCAGGATGCTTCTTCATTGAGGCGTATGTGGAACCGGCAGGGAGAAGAGGCCGTACGACGCAGTGCCGATAGCCGCGCGGAATGGCCGCGCGGTTTTGATGCGCCTTGTCACGGACTGCGCGGCCCCTCCCGCCGGAGGTTCGAGTCCTCCCTCGGGCACGGGTGTATGTGTTGTCCTTAGCATAAGTTAGTTTAAGTAGTGTGTAAGTCTAGGGACCGATGACCTCAGCAGTTTGGTCCCTTAGGAATTCAAACACATTTGAACATTTTGCAGCGCCGACAGGGTACTGCACGACACAACGTGAGGACAGCGCGAGATGACCGCCATCTTCTCTGCTTGGCCGAAACGGACTGAATAGCATCGTCCACAGTGTTGGCGCGACGTTGAGGGACTGCAACAAGTGCGGACATGTGTGCGTCAGCGGTTCGACGCCTTTCCCTGCGAGCTGGACTGGTGGCACGCATGCCGTAACGTTGTTTTCCATTTGTCATAACCCACAACCGCCGCAATGGGCACGTGAACGCCGACACTGGCTCGCTCTGTGGAAAAATGTTGTGTTTTCGAACGAGTTATGCTTCAACTTGTTCTGTAGTCATGGCCGAATACGCGTCCGATGCAGCCATGGTGAACGCAATCGGGCAGGTTATTTTGTTGAGCGGCATAGCGGACAAACTCCAAATGTGATAGTTTGGGGCACCATTGCCTATAACATGCAATCTCGCCCCTTCTACGCCTTGAGAGTAATCTGAATAGCTACTGCTACTTCAGGGACATTTTAATGCTCGAGACAATGCTCCCCTTCCAGGTCGTTCCACATGTCATATTTCAGCACGATAGTAGTTGGGCGCGTGTTTCGAGGAATATAGAAGTCGCTTCCATAGATCGGCTGGTACCACGCTTCCCTGGCCTACCTCTTCACATTTGATAGTATGGCACGTCGCCCATCGGTCGCGTCAGGAAAACGGTTGGTCGGCAACTTGTTCGTTTAAATCTTTCTGCAGCCACAGCTGCGTCGACGAGAATTCCCCAGCAGTATATTCAGGCGCTTTTTGATTCCTTGCTACGACGTCTAGCGGCTCTGATTGTAGCACGCGGTGGCGCTACTTCGTAATCAATTTGCCCAGTCATAGAAGAAGTACAGGTCTGTAAATCTAATAATTTTTGTAGTGTCATGTCCGTAATCGGTCGAATAAATTTCATTGCGATCACATATCCCGTTCTTGACGTTTCACTTTCCCAAGAGGGGAGGTGGTAGATCAACTCTCGAAACTGAAGAAACGATGTGTTTAAGGTGGTAGACCGCTATTTAGATAAAGTTGGGTTCAGATACGCTTCAGATCGTAGCCTTGAATTTTATAAGCCCTCTCAGGCCAATCTCGGGGTTGTTCGCGCAATAAGGTCACAACAATTAGCGTTCCCATTCTTGTCCAATTAACTAAGTCTTTCTGCCTAATGATCTCGATGTCGACTGGAGACTAATCGCACTTATGAGCAGCACCTGACACACTCGACTCAGAAGAAAGGTCTGAAATTGCGAAAGGAACGGTGTCGCGGAGTCTGCTGACCACGAACTATAAGCGTTTACCTTTCTTTCCTTCACGAAGGCTTGATAAAGATACATTGTAGGTCTAACGCAGAACACACTGCAGTGCACTAGTGATTCCGACATGACGAGCAAAACACGCGTCTCATTTCACACACCTCAAAATTTAACTGTATCATTTTGCAAAAACGAATATAAATTTTTGTTGATATTTCTCTACTCGAATGAAAGCACACGAGAAAGAAAGCACAGATGGCGATAAACCTGGGGTTTACCGTATTCCATGAAGTATACGCAATATTTTTACATGTTTTTCAAGAAGTTACTATTATAAACTGCTTTTAGTTACGCTTAATTCCCAGTGTTACGTAAGAACTACTAAAGTTTACGGCGATATGAAACCATTGAGACAAAATTACAGCGCATACTAGTGGGCCATAACTATGGCAGTATGTGTGAACGTTTGTGTTATGTTTATGTTGGTAGAGGCATCACATACTAGAGGTAACATATTTACGTACTGTGCGATGTTTACACTGGCGTCTTTAATGCTACCTGAGAAATTGTTTCTGAATTAATTCACTATCGCAGCCCACGAGTGACTTCCTTTTTTCACCAATAACAACATATTGACGAACAGCGAACTTGTCGAGACTGATTGCGTAAGTATGTAACTTTTCGCTATTGTCTCCTTGTTCTTCTTCGAAATGGAGATCTTTATTAAACTTGCTGATCCATTCTAAAATGATGTATATATTTTTTTTCTCAAAAATTTTAACCGATTCATATTGAGCCTGTTTAGCAAAATAGGCAACAAAGAAAAATTGTGCAGACTTTGTTGATGCTATGGTAGAAATATTTTTTTTATTTCGAAAATACGCTAGCAACAACTACGATGAACTTCAGTGGATTACTCTGCGAGATGCAATTTTAATATTGAATGTACGAAGCTGTAACTCCACTCAAAATTATTCTCTCGACTGTTGTCTGTCGACTGGAGTACAGACATTAATAGCCGAGTTTCTCTCAAAACATACATAGCCGTAGCCGCCGACACATGCAGCGGCGCTCGACAAGAGGTACCTGGTTCGAATCCTTGTGGTAGAAGGAGAGTCGTCGCAAGCAGTTGGCCGACATGACTGCGGTGGAACGGGTTGGAGTTAGAAAGGTATTGCTGTAAAGTTGCTGGTAACGAGATAGTGTGTCAGTCTGATACAACAAACTTTTACTTCAGTGTTCATGCGGCAATGTTGCCGCACGAGGGCGTTAAATTCTGTAGCCCCATCGTACTAACCAAGAGCACTTGGTCCTAAGACGATGTGACACCCACTCCATTCTCTTTAATCGCCGTGACACTAAAACTCTACACGCACTAATTGCAAGTCACTTTACATTTACTCTAAGTACGAAACAACTCTGACATTGCAAGAAGGGATGGTGCTGTTGTGCGCTAAAAATGGAAACTCCGCAACACAATGCCATCGGATTTAGTGGTGAGATGACCCAGTGGATAGACCGTCAAAATCTGCACACAGTTAAAGCTCGAAAAAAGGGAAATGGAGTACTTAATTGTGAAAAAAGTAGAAAACTCGAAAGAGCGAGTTGCACAAGTCAAGATATGGAACATCGAGCTAATGTGAATACCTGCGGCGTCATAATTATGTGATAACGGTGTTCAAATCTCCCTCGTGTTCAATATTTTTTCCCAAAAAATTAGGACAAGTCCATTCGGTCATTGGCGTGTCTGTTCGCTGTGTTTCAAATTGTGTCTATGTCGTGGTGTAACGTCCGTTTGCAACAGCGAGGTGTAAGGAAGGGACCTACACACATACTTACCTTCTATTTGTCCTAAATAAGTACCATATGACTCTTGCACTTCATTTTGGAACTTTTGTCTCATGAATTGCTTTGTTGTAAAGTAACCACATCCGATTATTTGTTGTTTTCAATTCTGTGAGAGGGCTATGCGACATGTCACCTGCTCTCACTAATCACCATGCCATAGTAATAGTCTTACCACATGAGTCATATCCTGTAACCAATGTACAATATGACAATTGGCAGGACTACAGAAGAAGAACAGAGACGTCAGTAACCTGACGGAAATTTTATGATTTTGTGAGTAAAATAATGGATCACGAGACAGATTTGAAATTGGATCTCTCACTTTGCTGTCCAACACAACCACGACGCCATGATTTTTATAATACGCTCGTTGTTACACATCTTGAGCTCGGACTATTTTTTGTTTCTGTTCTGCTTCTTTTTCCACAGTTCAGTACAGTGGCGGTTGCTATATACGAGTGCAAGAGCATGTGAACACCCTAACTAGCCACATCTTGTGCGGTTATTGGTTAATTTTCTTTCAATGCCGTTAAAACGTAGATTCTGCAGTCTGAAAGATACGGCACTTAAACCTACGGGGCTGCTGCTTCTCTAGACTCTGTGAAACTTGGCATCAGGGGAGCGAGCACACCAACACCTGTGCGCGTTTTAAGGAGCTTTTGCGCATGCGCTAATCGCGCGATGTAATTGCCTTACGAGCCAAATACGTACGGATTTGATACACAACGTGTATGTTTCACGATGAGCACAAATAGCCTTTGTCACTCAACAAGAAGTTTATCTCAGTACCTCCAGGTGGTAGCAAACTGCGGTAGACTTTTATGCCCATTCGCTCGAATAAATTCTGCTAGATGATATCACACTCCTCAGATCTGCTGAATAGAACTGTATCGGACGTCAGTATATGTTAAAGTTGTATTGACAGTAAACCTATTTTGGGGTTACTGAACGAATTAAGCAATGAATTTTATTTTACAGTAATCCACTTGAGGCGCTGAGAATCATAATGGTCTAAAACACATCACCGTCGATTGTAGCATTATCTCATGCTTGTGATATATGTTGATATTATGATGAGTGGGGTTTATTCGTGCTGTAGCCCACACTGTATACATGAAAATTCACGAAAAGCTGTTATAACTGATATTCACTTACATGTGGCATCAACGGCGGTGTGCTTTAGGTCGTTACGGATCTCAGCGCCTCATTTGTGTTGTAGTACAGTGATCATGTTGCTAGACATTTCTACTTGAGTTCAATAAGTTTCAAAAATAGCACTTTGCGTTTAGAGTTGATTGGTTACTATGCGGGTACGACTTTCGTGTGCTGTGTAAACGTGAACTTATTTAAATCTATTTTAAATGCAAACAGAAAACTATAGCTGTGAGGACAGGTCTTGAGTCGCGCTTGGGTAGCTCAGTCGGTAGAGCACTTGCCAGCAAGTTTCATATCGGCGCACACTCCGCTGCAGAATGAAAATCTCATTCTGAGAACAGAAAAGTAAATTACCGATGAAAGTTAGCTGCAATGGAACTAGGGCCTCCGAAACCAGATCCTATGATTGAGAGAGTGACTAAATCAAGTAAGCGTGGCTACCAGCGAACATTTACCAAGGAAGTGTAGAGTTAGTACACGCTGTTTTGTGGGCGGAGCCTATGAATATCGGATTTTCAGCACGGAAGTAAATTCGTGAACTAGTACATCTGTTAGGGATCCTGTAAGTTTCTTCGAAAAAATGAAAAGCAAGAAAACTCCCACATCCACAACAATTAGGAATGGAGAGTTGAGAAAGCTTTCACATTATTTCATTATTGCCCTAAACTTAGCTTAATTGTGTACAAAACAACGAAATTCCACAAAAACAAATCTTTCATCAGCTAATGTATGCATCTTATTGTTATTTTATTATTATTGCTATAACTTTGTTATTATTATTGGCAGTGGCTGCAGTTGTACTGTTGATAAGCATAACTGTTATATAAGAGATGCTATTAATTTCACATTGTCATATTGATCTGAATCTAAAAATTGTGAACTCCCAGAATGTACACTCACTAGCCACTACTGGTTCAGTACACTTTCTTCCTGTTTCCATGCTTGATCTGTGTTCAGTTTTTGACGGGCTATCCACTACGCCATTTTATCACTAAACCTAAGGGGGACGCGGTGGAAAGTTGCTGTTCAGATAGACCTTTCCCAACCAGCGATGCTGTAACGTATCTTTCCCTTCTGGTGGATAAAAGTGAGAGATATATTAAAATTTTGATTAAAAGGTGTAATGCATGGGTAAAGGCTGCTCTCGTGAAAGACACACTAGAAATACGATGGATGGTCAATAACATGCTTCCTAAAGCGTCATTTGTTTCTCAAAAAGTGAATGTAATACAGAGACTGCTTATTGCACCTGATGCGTAGTGTCTGTTAGTTGTAAATCACATCGCTTCTACAGTCTTTCATTTTACATATCTGTACACTTTGTGATATAGGAGACTGTTACAGATTGACGGTTTCTTTCAAAAGCAATAAAACATAAAATATCTTTTTAAATGATACACTTTACTGCCATATCAAATTACTTACTTACAACACAGCCGCTGTCGTAATTGACCTTCGGGACAGCAATCCACATCAGCTGTAGTTGCCTTCTTCGATTAATTAATCTGAAAAGTTGGCTCATAGTGAAAAAAGTGGAGTCGTTCTTCGTAGAAATAAACAAGAGATTTTTTCCACTTGTCTAAATCCTTCACTTGTTATACTGAGTCTTCGTTACGTTTTATATCAGTGATTCCCAACTTTTTAGTATATGAGAGCACATTCTACAACACCGCACCGACTGCAGACGTCGTTTACGTTTTCAAGGTAAGTTTGTAAGAGTACATAGATAAAGACAAACAAATTACACGAGAAAATAATTCTAAAAGCATATTTTCAATACATAAAATGCCTTAGTTATATTGGTGTACAATACTGAAATACAATGCCGGAAAAAATTAGTACATCTGGTAAGACGGTTTCGATTCTAATCCAATGATGGCATACGACAGCTGGTGGATGATAAATGTACTGATAATGGTTTAAACGTCGTTCGCCACCAGATAGCGTAGTGGCATAGCCGCCAGAGCGCCATCTGTGTCTACCTTTTAATAGAGAATGCTCACAACCATAAAGTTCAGTGTGGTGCGTGTGAAGCGAGCAGGCAACCAAGCCACTCGTGCTACCGACAGATAACTAAGCAGAATTTGGAAGGGGTCGAACTGTTTCCTGTGGCGAAATGGTCCTTTCAGAGAATTACCACACAAGTTGGGCGCGTTGCGTCAGCTGTGCAACGACGCTGGTGTCAGTGATCACGTGAACATTGCCACACCGGTAAACGACGTCTGGACTTCCACGCCGCACGTAAGTCCGTCAGAATGTCGTAATGTAGGGGCAGCGTTAGCAGATCGCATACCTACTGCACCACACATGAGATGGCTATGGATACGCACACCTCTAGCCCGTATTCCACTCACGCCATAGCAACGACGTACAGTCAGTGGACCACTTGTAAGATGGAACGGCGGATCTTGGTCTTCAGCGATGAAAGGAGATCCTACCTGCAAAAGATTGTCGGTTGCGCGTACGACGTAGACCTGGTGGCTGCTATCTCCTGGAGCGCATTCATACAAGACTCACAGGCCCAATCCCAGCCAGGATGGGCTAGAGCGCGACAAGCTACAACTCTCTTATACCTTTGGCGTTTCTGGAGAGCCCAGCGCTCGGTTCGTGCAGAATGTTGTCTTTCTCCTTTTTTGCAGCTGGAAGTGATGAGTTGTTCCAACAGGATAATGCTCATTCACACACTGCCCGTGAAACTCAACGTTCTATGCAAGACGTGCAGCAATTTCCCCGGCCAGCACGATCTCCGGTCTTGTCTCCAATCGAGCAGATATGGGATACGATAGGACGAGAAGTGGCTCATGCGACTCGTCGACCAACAGCTCTTACAGAAACTCGTGAGCAGATAGAGAAGGCGAGGCATAGCGTACCCCAGCACAGTATTCGACATGTGTACGATCGTGTGGATGCTAGATTCAGCACCAGCATTGCTGCCCATGGAGGCTACGTCACTTAGTAATCTGAGTGATGACGCGTGGGTCGATGCCAGGCAACTCGTATCCAGTTGTGCTATTGATCTGTAAAAGTAATAATTTCATGTACCAGGTGATCAAAAAGTCAGTATTAATTTGAAACCTGAATAAATCACGGAATAATGTAGATAGAGAGGTACAAATTGACACACATGCTTGGAATGACATGGGATTTTATAACAACCAAAAAAATACAAAAGTTCAAAAAATGTCCGACAGATGGCGCTTCATCTGATCAGAATATCAATAATTAGCATAACAAAGTAAGACAAAGCAAAGATGATGTTCTTTACAGGAAATGCTCAATATGTCTACCATCAATCCTCAACAATAGCTATAGTCGAGGAATAATGTTGTGAACAGCACTGTAAAGCATGTCTGGAGCTATGGTGAGGCATTGGCGTCGGATGTTGTCTTTCAGCATCCCTAGAGGTGTCGGTCGATCACGATACACTTGCGACTTCAGGTAACCCCAAAGCCAATAATTGCACGGACTGAGGTCTGGGGACCCGGGAGGCCAAGCATGACGAAAGTGGCGGCTCATCACACGATCATCACCAAACGACGCGAGCAAGAGATCTTTCACGCGTCTAGCAATATGGGGTGGTTCTAATAAAACCCCATGTCATTCCAAGCATGTCTGTAAAAATTTACCTCTCTATCTACATTATTCCGTAGTTTATTAAGTTTTCAAATTTATACTGACTTTTTGATCACCCGGTACTCAATATGCACTGTTGCAACAATAAATATTGAGAGAACTGAAAAATCCTAAAAGGGTGTACGATTTTTTTCTGGCAGTGTAAATTAGTAACACGTACCAAAACTAACTGTGTATAAAAATAACTCTAAGGAATTTTAATCACAAACTCAGTATGTGACCCTACACTGTATTCGTCACTGCATCATAGCTAAAAAGTATGAAGGTACTTCTGCTCTGTAGCCCCCCAGGATGATCCCATGCAAGCGCAATCGACACATAAAAAGAAATTGAACATACGCAGCGTGAGAGAGCGCGCTACGAAATATTTGGAGAGCAGTCGTGCGGACATATTCGAGCCACCGTTGTAGATAGTACTCGATTGATTGTTCATTACTTACAAGTGCATTACTAGATACCAGCACACGACAAGCAGACAGTGGGTATGAAGTGGAAAAAGAGCAATACGGCGCATACTCCGCTGTCAACGTAGTAGAGATGGACAGCAGGGGCTGAGGTGCACTGTCCACTTCGTGCCCTTATCTTTGAAAACAATAAAGGAGAAACACGTAAGTAACATCCAAAGGTCAAACTATGTTCCAAATTTTAGTCGAAACTAATCGTGGCATACAGTGGCGGGAATTTGTAAAACGATCCCCCGTTTTAGATGCACTAACAAACATCCCTACCAGAGTACACTCTGAAATGTGCTACTGAAAATCGACTCTCTTTTAGGCCTGTGTAGAAAAATATTTTATGCCCACGAAGTTTTTAAATAAACAGATCGTTCTGGTTCTCAGCCTGCTTCTGTAGCTACCTCTGTAGAAATGAAATTGGCAGCAATACGTGAGACGAGAAACAAGGAGCTACAGATGTTCCCATTCCCGCTATAAGATTGTGGGCAAGAATTCTGTACTGTCGCCATTGAAGTAAAATCTAAAAGGGATTTATGCCAGTACTTTCCTAGGACCATTTGATGTTCTGAAAAGTGAGCGCTGAAATAATGAAACTTATTCAAACGATTGTTTGGGTTACTAGTCTTCAAGGCCTATAGCACATACATAGTTCGTACATACATAGTACGTACATATTTTGGAGGGAGGCACTTAGTCTAAAACTCAAAACCTGATGATCTCTCATTATGGAAATAAGGATGTTAAACGCCAGCAAGTTGGGTGTCAGTATGCTATGGTAGATATCATTGATGGAAGGTCATTGGATTCTGCAACAGTGTAAGTGTGTTAATGACAGGCCGACGCATTCTACTTCAGTGGATTATGTGCAGTTCATGCTGTCTTACTATTCCATTCCTTCATTCCTTACCACAGCAATATAGGCTCACAATGTTATAAGTGCCTTTTAACAGCCTTCAGTAGTCTACGGCTATTCACATGGAGCATTTTGGTAAGTAAAGGAATGCCACGATACGAGACTTTATAATGGTAATTATTTGGCGAAACCCACATTGTCACTTTCATACACTCATTCGCACATCTTACTTGCGTAAATCACATCTTGAACGAGAGCCGTCACGTACTTAGAAATAACCAAGACATACATTAATTGAAGGAAACAACCAGTGTTGACTACAAATGTAATGTACACCACACGACAAAAGCTATAACTAGCTCTAAAATACTTCAACTGATAATTACGGTAATCACTTCTAGATTGCATTATGCATGTATGTTACCAGAAGAACTACTTTGGAAAACGTCACTAGTCTGCTTCATGTGTAACATTTTTTTCTCCAATACTTCAGAGCGTTTATATAATTTTTCACAGACCACTATCAAATTTCTATGTTCTGAAAAAATCAGCATGTATCTAACAGAAATATCAGACGTACACGTAATTTCTATTTTTGAGTAAAAATATTTTGATAATAGAAGTGCCTAACAATGTATATTTGAGGATTTTCAGTTTCCTGCACCAAAATATAAAACTACAATCTGAATATATCTCTACTTCTGACTGTGAGGTTGTGGATTGTTCAGTTCTTCCAGTATTCAGTATTGTTATAAATTACAAATATGATTACGGAGTGTACGTATCGACACATAAGCGAAAGAATACCCGTATCCTTTAAGAACCCTCAGCAAGATACTCCTTTAAGACTCTACGCTAACTTCTTAGTGCATCTTTCTGAAGAATAAATACTTGTTTCACTTCATCTGCAATGCTTATTAGATTATGTCATAGGACAGAGCACATTGCAAGCAGAAATAGTTTCATTGCTACACTTCCTGCAGATCAACATATCGAGAGAGATTTCTGAGGGTAAATCAGGCAGAACTGAACCTCCTTATGGTTTGAAATTATGTTGGTAATCAACCAATTGTAAGTGTGTTCTGTTATTCTCCTGTCTGTATCTAGTGTATGCGTGGCTGAGAATCCATCAGTATACTTGAGTCAACAGCAAATGTTGCAGCTTTTGAAGAATCCTCTAGTGTGACAGTTACAGAAGGTAAATCATTCATACAGACCAAGAACAGCAGAGGGTCAAGCAACGGACCTGGTAGTGCACAGTAATTAATATTTGCTCTGTCAGATTGTTAACTTATTCTTGTCAATCATTTGGTAATTTTGTTCTCTGTTTTCTGTTCCATCCACACAAGAAGAATACTTTTAATGACACACAATTTTACTTTTCATAGCAGAATTTTATAATCTTACAGACATGAAAAGCTCATAGATGAAGCGAAGATGCTCAATTTACTATAGTTTCGTTCATGACATAAAATACGAGGGTTGGAACTTTAATAGTGGCAACTATTTATTTACAGCTCGTACAAAATAGGTACGTGTTTCAAAGTTTTACTGACATTAAAAGTAGTCACTAGCATTGTGTATAACCCGTTGCCAGCACGTGGAAGTCGTAGGATACACTTAGCAGTGCCAGTTGTGTTGACAGTTCAAGCGGCGCGGTCTATTGCCCGACAAATCTGTAGCAGTTCTGAAGCGCATGCCGAGAAGTGTTTCCTTAAGTTTAGAAACCGAGTTGAACTCAAGAGGACTCAAGTCAGGGGAGTGCCATAGGTGGTATAGCACTAAGCCGTCCCACAGTCAAACAAATTAGTAACATCTTGTTTGACTGAAGGGGCTGCTAAGTGCTATACAACCTACTGTACTCCGCTGACTTAAGACCTCTTGAGTTCAACTCGATTTCTAAACTGAAGGAAACACTGCACGGCATTAACTTCAGAACTGCTATAGATTTGTCGGACAATAGACCGCGCCGCTTGAACTGTCAACACAACTGGCACTGCTAAGGGTATGCTACGACTTCCACACGCTGGCAACGGATTATACACAAGCTGGTGACTACTTTGAAGGTCAGTAATACTTTGAAACACGTATCAATTTTGTACGAGCTGTAAATAAATAGTGGCCACTATTAACACTTTCAACACTGCCCCCTTTACACCCGGCACTTGGCTGTGATCTGGCTTATTTAATGAATGTTTGAAATTAGATTGCAAAGAACAGGAAAACGATAGGAATATGGTTCTTGCATCATTTAAAAGGAAACAGTAAGAGCTTTACATGATAGTGAGTTTATTTTACAATATAAAATACAAATGGGTGTTATAATTAAAGAAGAAAACACAAAATTATAGTGGATAAAAAAGTTTTACATGATCTCTCTCTTGAGTAATGCCATTATTACTGTATCTAAATAAAAATAAAAATATCACTTGACTGTCTAACTGCCGGTACCTGTAAACTAGAGTATTTCAATAGTTCAGATGTAGTTAGCCTTCGTGTGAAAATCCTGGAAACACTGTGGGACGCAAAGGCCAACGCCACAGTCCTTGCACCATCATCTACTTCCTTCCTGATGCGCTTACCCATTTCTTTCTTCCCCCTGTCTGAACATACTTTGCAGTACCTAATAGTATTCACCTTGTTTGCAGTGGGTGGGACCTTCTCTGGAAAGTGCCTTGCAAATGTCCTCTCAATTTGTGAGGATGAAGCGGCTTGTGGCTGAAAAATATTTCCGCCCTTCTCAGCCAATTTCTTCCCCACTCTGTGAATAAAGTCTACTAGGAATTCATTCTACCCAGTGTTCTCTTTGTTGACAGTTGACACTATAAACAAGTGGAAAAACAGCTTTTACCACCACTCAAAGTTTTTCGGGCAAACGGGCTCTTCACTTTATGAACAATTGAGACATATACATACCTGAATCGTCACTTGTACTTTCGTCTAGAGAGTACGAATCCTCTTTGTCAGAATCATCAACTTCAGATTCTTCATATCCATAAAGAATATCTAAGATCTCTACCTCCGTCAACTCGCTGCGCGATATTTTCACGATCGTAAACACCTGTGAATGAACTGCAGGTAATTTCGACTTTGCAGTGCTCACAGCCGCCCCCAGGATGAGATAGCCGGTAAGTGCTTGCCTCTTGCGGAAGAAGAACGAAATACATCCACATTAGTTGGCGAAACTGCTTCGGAGACGCGCTAAACGCGCTTACGGAGCCAAATAAAGGCGCCGTCGCCAACGTCAGGGCGGCCGCGCCCGTATGGCGTACGGGCACCGTGCTGTTAGTGTTAAAGTTCCAAGCATCGTACATGGTATCCAAGAATTGATGCGACAAACTTCTAAGGGTTGTAGAGGGTATATTGAGGAACAAATCAAGGATGGGAACGCATGTCTGGAAACTTACTTACCTATTTATTTATTTATTGCCAATTTATAGACCTGTTATCAGATGTTTTAAAAGATGTCGTTCATCTTAGAGTTTTCGGTTTTGGTATTTTTTTGCAGTTTTCCTTTCTATTGTTTTTATCAACAACATTTTACAAAGAATAATACTTTTTTAACGATAGTTTAAGGTCGAAATATGAATAGAATTTCCCTGTCTTTTTAAGAATAATATAAAAAGATGATAGGATAGAGAAGAGATTTTTAGTGTCATCACCAATTGTGACTGACGGTGAATACCTCGGAATGGTTTCTTCGAGCAGTTGACCGCCAGTCAAAAAAAAAAAAAAAAAAATGTTTGGTTAGTGGTGCATAAATAGTATTGCAAACCCTATTTATTGCTAATCCTATGTAATACCTTCAGGTACTCATCCGTGTACAACATTTGGCGATTTCTTGACTAGATCGCCATCACCTTATTCGTATTTACTGTCACATCTCGTCTTCCTCCTCGTGTTCCTCCTTAGTCACTGTTTCCGCTACCATTACGTGTATCGCTGTCCACCCTCTGAATATTGTTGTTGCGTTGCATATAGGCTTGTCTGTTATGTCGTGTTCCCAGATACTCTTCATGTGTTGTTCTTGAAATACTGGTTGTCAATAAGTTTAGTTGTGCCCATTGTTCTCCGTCTCTTATTGCAGGATATATATCCATCTCTGTTTCTGTGTAGTCAAAGTGTAGTGTATGTGATCTGTTCGTGTACTACCCGGAGTAAAAGACAGTGTGACCTGGCGAACATTCTTCGCCGGGTCTGCATGTAGATGTCTGTCTCAGACTCATGTCGTTTAAGTGCATGGAATAAAGTCCGAGTCCGGTTAAGAAATGAATAATATTGCGGCTGAGAACGATATGTTTGAGCCGGCCGAAGTGGCCGTGCGGTTAAAGGCGCTGCAGTCTGGAACCGCAAGACCGCTACGGTCGCAGGTTCGAATCCTGCCTCGGGCATGGATGTTTGTGATGTCCTTAGGTTAGTTAGGTTTAACTAGTTCTAAGTTCTAGGGGACTAATGACCTCAGCAGTTGAGTCCCATAGTGCTCAGAGCCATTTGAACCATTTGATATGTTTGATTCTTAACCGTACCCTTATGTCAGGGGGAGGGGGTGGGGGGTGGGGGGGGGACTCACGCAGCCAACGTTCCTTGTCACTTACAACCCACTTACCTTGCCATGTATCCAAACGCCAACTTCTAAGGTGACGTATCGTCTGTATCGGCACACTAGTTATCGCGTGTACCTTATCTGGTCTCCCATCTTTAACCAGTACCCTGCAGCTCTATTTGATCGTGATATCTAGGGAGCATATCCCGACCACCAAACACAGTACATCCATTGAGGTGGTGCCAAAGACTCCAGGTAGCCTAAATAGGACACTTACCTGCCCTCGTCTAACTGATGTTTTATTGGTGACCAGGTTCAGTTTGTGTGCCCTCGTGCTAGCTGCGAAGCGAAGTTCTGATTCTAGAGCGCACAGTGCTGTGTCCATGTGACTGGCAGAGGTACTTTGTACTGTTTTGAATCTAGCCTCACCAGTTTATGTAGTATTTTTTCTGCATTGTCTGTTGTCAGCCTTATATGTTAGTGGAAATTCTCATCTATGTGCACCACAAGATAGTGCGTAACGCGTGCTCGTTCGGTATTTGTGAACCCAATTTTAACTTAAGGATTTATTTGGAGTGATCCTTTCAGGAACATCTGTGTTGTTTTGTTTTCGGCTATCCTGAGTTTGTTGTGGTGACACAATTGTGTAATTCTTTGTAGTATTCCACTAGGTTCCTCTTGAATCTGGGCTCTGTTGTTTGCAGTGACTGCAACTAATAGGACATCTGTGTAGGCGACAATGCCGTCTCACCTGTCAACCCCATCTAGAAGTTGTAGGTGGGTTCGACTGTTATGTCCCAGAAGATGAGACCGCAGATCGACCTTTGAGAACAGCCTTCGGTAATTCTTTTAATTACTTTCTGGCTGTCCAGCTTCCATTCGACTACACGGTCTTTATAGTAGTCTAGGTTCAAAATGGTTCAAATGGCTCTGAGCACTATGGGACTCAACTGCTGTGGTCATAAGTCCCCTAGAACTTAGAACTACTTAAACCTAACTAACCTAAGGACAGCACACAACACCCAGCCATCACGAGGCAGAGAAAATCCCTGACCCCGCCGGGAATCGAACCCGGGAACCCGGGCGTGGGAAGCGAGAACGCTACCGCGCGACCACGAGATGCGGGCTAGTAGTCCAGGAAACTGTTGTACAATGATTGCTTTACATCCAGATGTCTTAACCTTTGAAGCATTGCAGACCACCAGAGTTTATCGAATGCCTCGGCAATGTCAATTATTATTACCATGGCGAATTTCTTTGTCGTAGTATTAATAATGTGTAGGGCCTCGTTGATGACATCATATACTAGTTTGCCAGTTCTGAAGCGGAACTAGTGTTGGTTCATACCCCTGAGAGCTCAGTGTGTTTGCAAGTGCTTACACAGTAGCTTCTCCTGAATCTTTGCTACGGTGTTTATTATGCATATTGGCTGTAAGTATTTGGATCTGAAGGATCCATGTATGCTGATCTCTTAATAATGAGTGCTTTGGAGGTTTTCCGTACTGTAGGCACCCTTCTCAGCCATAAGCCATCGTGCAATAATGCTGTTAGGAACGGGGTGATCTGCGGTTCTAGGTTTTGCAGTGTTTCCGAGTGCACACCATCTGGACCACGTGCTATCTGGTTTTTGATCCCTGAGATTGCTAGCGCAACTCATTCTTGTGCAAAAGCACTCCTTCTTGCGCAAAAGCAAAGGTGACAGTTGCAGTGTTGTATGATGTGTGTGTAGGTTTTCTCTTAGTGTTGAATGATATTGTGTGTCTGTATTGATGACGTCGTCGGGGGGCAATTTACACAGCAGAAACTCCGCTGTATCCCTCTATCCCCTCGTCATCGTGCCGTCATTCTTCCTTAGCGTGCCTGGACTAATTGGGTTTTCATCTTCTCTGTCAGTATTTGGTATGGTCCCCTCGCCCCCCCCCCCTCCCCCCTCCCCGCACCATCACCCCACATATTTTGTGTTGTTACAAATGGTTCTCATTGAAATCTATGCGTATTATATAGGATATTTATAGGGACTGTCTGTGCAAGTCCTGTGCATGCCTACATGTTTCAGGTCCTATTCGTCTGTCTGTGTCTAGTACTGTCGTTTGATATAATTTCCTTTTGCTTGTGGCATCTTGTTTGAGTCTCGTGAGTACATTGTTCCATGGTATTGGTGAGCATTTCGATCGAGTTTGTTACGTATGTCGATGTTGAATTATTTGTTAGCGTAAAGTCGATATTACTGCTCGTACATCGAACCCTGCTTATTTTGGCACGTTCATTGCATGTAATTGTGTTTCTTGTATTAGGTCGGTCATTATGCGTCCTCTGTCATCCGTTCTGTCTGAGTTCCAGAGGGTCGAGCTGGAATTAATGTCAGCACTTATAACGAATTTTTTGTCTTATGCATACGTTGCTAGGTCTCTGATGTGCTCTGCGTGTGGTTGTATTTGGTAGCTGTTTGGGTGTACGTGGATGCAGTCACCCATATAATGTTCCCATTAATGTCTACTGCATGACAGTATTACCTTAATTATGTTATAAGTTACATTTAAAAGTACTATTGCCGCCTTACAGTCATTGCTGCGTGTCATTGAGGTAATATGTTTTAGTACAGATATTAGTTGCCCTTTTCTGTTATAAAGTTCTGGTGAGCACATGAGGTGTGCCTGCAAATCTTGTGCTATTTCAAGGATCTCCGCGCAACCTGTCGTACTGTATTTTGTATTATGTTGTAATATATTCATTTTTTGTCTATGTGATCTGGGTGTTTTGCGTGTAAAAAACATTTACTGCCGGTCTGTGAGTAACCGAAATATGTTCGTCCGTGTGCTCTTGCTTGATATGTATATATTTTATCCAAGTCGAATGATTCTGACATCCGCTGGTACACCTGGAGCATGAGGTCAAACAGCGGCTCTGCTGATGTAGGAATACTCTCTGTACTTAGATTGATTCTGCTGCCTGCACAGTTATTGGAAAATAGAGAGAATCAAGCTTTGGATGGCACAATCTAAGTAGCATCCTGTGCGCTGTCTGCGGTAACGCTTTTTTTCTCTAACCTACATAAAAGTAAGTTGAATTCTAAATTATCATAATTAGGTGTAGCTGGCTTCCTGTTGCTGCTGGTTTCTGTTGCGGTTTCTGCGGTGGTACTCAGAGGCTAATCCCAAATGCAAGGTCTCCTATTTTCTTTATAACTACAGAACTCTGTTTGTGTGGCAGTTGGTCACACTGTTACCAAGAGTGCTTCACGCGCTTTGTGTAAACATGTGCACGCCGCGCTGAGGCGCTCAGTCTTGGCTTGGCAGCCGTTGAGAATAGAGCTCCCGTTGGATGTTATCGCCAAGTGCGAATTGCGTGCAGTTATTCGGTTTTTGAACGCAAAGGGCACTGCGCCGATTGAAATCAATGGCCAATTGACGGAAGTGTATGGTGCTTCGTGCATGGATGTTAAAAATGTTCGTAAGTGGTGTAGAGAGTTTGCAGCTGGTCGGACCGAAATTCACGACGAAGAAAGGAGCGAGAGACCGTCAGTTTCTGAGGAGACAGTGTTGAAGGCTGAGCAAAGCATGCGTGAAGATCAGCGGATCACCCTGGATGATCTCTGCATGTCGGTTCTTGAGGTTTCCCGAAGCACCGCTCGCAGGATTTTAACGGAAACAATGAACTACCGGAAGGTGTGCGAAGGTAGGTGCCACACATGCTGACTGAGGACCACAGGGGGCAACGAGCTGATGCTTCCCGCGCATTTCTTCACCGCCTTGCAGCCGGACAACTTTCTGGACTCAACTGTCACGGGTGACGAAACCGGGGCATACCACTTTATACCTGAGACCAAGCATCAATCAAGCCAGTGGCGGCATCCTTCTTCGCCAAAGCTGCGGAAATTCAAACGAACACAGTCTGCCGGTAAAGTCATGACAACCGTTTTTTGGGATCGGTAAGGGATATTGTTGGTCGACTTTATGCCCACTGGGACCACAATTAACGCTGCCAGGTACTGTGAGACTCTTAAAAAACTCAAACGGGCAATTCAGAACCGGAAAAGTGGAATGTTTAGCAAGGGCATACACGTTCACCATGACAACTCTCGCCCACCCATTTCTCTCCTGCAGCATTTTCAGTGGATCATAATCACCCACCCACCCTACAGTCCTGACTTGGCGCCCAGTGACTATCTTCTGTTCCCTAAGTTAAAAGAACATTTGGCCAGAAAGTGACTCAGCTCCGATGACGAGGTGAAAGGAGAGGTTCACTAGGCGCTTCAGCCTGGAACCGCGCAACCGCTACGGTCGCAGGTTCGAATCCTGCCTCGGGCATGGCTGTGTGTGATGTCCTTAGGTTAGTTAGGTTTAAGTAGTTCTAAGTTCTAGGGGACTGATGACTTCAGATGTTAAGTCCCATAGTGCTCAGAGCCATTTGAACCAAAGAAGAGGTTCATAACTTTCCGAGCAACATGGCGGCGAGCTGGTATGACATGAGCATACAAAAAAATGCCACAGCGTCTACAAAAATGCATCGACAGAAATGGTGATTATGTCTAAAAATAGCTAAATGTTCAATCTGTACACTGATGTAAACCATTGTAGAAATAAACAGGTCTACGTACTTATAAAAATAGGAGACCTTACTTTTGGGATTACTCACGTAGATGGATTGTGGTCTGGTGTTGACCGATGATTGGGAGAAACTTTAAAATATCTTTCGGATGTCACACGGTTACACTTCATGATGTCACACGTTTTTTCAATGCTTTCTGCCTTGACATGTTTTTCACTGATGTTGGTGGTGCTCGCTGATGTGACGTTGGCGATGGTGGAGTTTTGTGTTGGACCGACTGTATGTGTTATGGTGTCTTTGTTGATGTTTGGAGTAGTGTTTGTTTCTAGATTCACGTTGACATCGTTGCTAATGTCACATGTATCTCCCTCAGGTCTGTCATCTAATTTTTCTACTTTTATAAGACTGGGTCTGATAGTTCTGCGTTTTGTATTGGTATGTGAACTGTTTATTTCGGTGTCTATTGATTCAGGCTCTATGCATTTATCTATTCCTTGTTCGTTTTGTCCGGGGTGGAGAGTGCCTTTCGAAACAAATCTGACTGTTCACATTTACGTGTGTCGTAGGATTTTCCGCGTGATGATGATTTCGGTTAGTTTTCGTCTTGTGTATGTGTGATATGATGTACTTCGGTTGGGTGAAATTGTATATCAGTATTTAAGTTTGTTTGTACATTTTCTTCTGTATAATATATGTAAGCTCTTCCTCGAACTCATCTATCCTCTGCGTTAATGTTATTTGTAGGTTTATCCGGTAGTGTAATTGTCTTTTGATTCGTTTTGCCATTTCGTAGTGGATGGAGCCACCGATTGTCATGTCATCCATGTATTCTATCATAATAATACAACTATCCTGTAACGTCATTTAGTGTGATAGGGGCCGGATGAGTTCATTGTCCTCGTAATTCTCTCCAGCAGGAGATTCATTTGTCTTTTCCAGGATATTACTTTTCGATAGCTTCTCTGTAATGTTGACGGTGATTGGTATTGGAACTGTTACTGGCTTCGGATGTTTGTTTTGTGTGTGTTGATTTTAGCTGCCGTAGTCTATATTGTTCAGGAGCCGAACATGCAATTGATTATAGGTGTAACAATCAGACACGGCTTCTGTATTTGCAGGGGATGCAGATGCAAGGCTCGGACGTGCACTCAGTGTAGTGTGAACGTCGTTCACCGACGCTGCAGAGCGCCTAATTTGTAGGCGCCAACGCTAGCCACTAGGCTACCCCTTCGGCAGCAAACGTTGCTTTGTACATTGATGGACCGTAGCTGGGAAATCTCGCAGTGTCGTTTATTATTCAATGATCATGACTGACTGCCACATTCGACAGTGGAGAAAATGGAGCTACGTGGTGCGAAGACATACCTTGTGTCCTATGAGTGCGATGCTCTGTGGCCTTGGGGGATAGTTTCAGACACGGGTTTCCAACCCCAGTTTTCTCCTGAAATCTTCAAAAATCTTCAGTGTTTTACGGTATACGGGAGAAAAATAAACTGTAGATGGAAACCCGTGTCCGAAACCGTCATCCGATAAGGCAACAGAGTATCGCATTCACTGTCTTCTCCACTAACGATTATGTCAACCCGTCACGATGGACGAATAATAAACAGTACTGCGAGACATTCCGCCTGCTTTTCGGCAGTATACAAAGTCACGTTTGGTGCCAAAGGGATGGCATAATGGTAGGAAGTGGCACCTACAACTTCGACATTCTACATCGTCGCTGAATCACGTTTCCGGACGCGGTTTCCTGTCGTCGATTTATTCCTCGAGACAGGCTATACAACGCTCCGAAATCTGTCAATACATTCCTGGGACATCCTATACTTACTTGGGAGAATTTTTTCCAAAACCAAATTGAGCATGAGTTCTAAGGTTATTCTCAGAAAGATGATTCTGTATCCTGTTATAAGCTACTTTCTCAAGGTCAGAGGGAGTTCGGTCAAACAGTTTCTTATATCGACCTTTGATTACTGGTAAGACAACTACGTTCTTCAGTCTTCCAGGAAATGTAGCTTGACTCATCGACTGGTTGCAAAGGTTACTCAAAAATGATGCTAGCAAAATAACAGAAGAATTTGTTAGTAGCTTACCTGAGACACGGTCGTGAACAGAAGACATACTGCTATTTAGTGGCTTTAGCTTGGTATCTCATCGAATTGTGTAGAGCTGTCTTCAGTGATGAGCCCCGCTTGGAACTGAGCCCCGATGACCAGCCGTGATGTGTCTGGAGACGTCTCAGCGGTGGGGGGCCGACAACAAGGAGTAACTATCCGCGAAGCCATTTCATTCCATTGGAGGACCCCTTTGGTTGTCATTCGCGGAACTGTTACGTCACACAAGTATGTCGAACGTACTTTACGCCCCTTCCCTGTTCTTCGTGGCAACCCAATCTGGGCTTATATTTCGGCAAGATAATGCCCTCCCACACATGGCGAGAGTTTCTACTGCTTGCCTTCGTGCTTGCCAAACCCTACCTTGCCGAGCAGAGTCGCCGGATGTTCCCTAGTTAAGAACATATGACCTTAACAGACAAGGCACTCGAACCAACTCGGAATTTTGACGATCCAACACGCCAATTGGACAGAACTTGGCGCCTTATATCTCAGGAGACATACTGTTAAGCCAGGCAGAACTGCTGCTTGCATAAGGACCAGAGGTGGGCCAACGCGTTATTGACTAGCTCAGTTTGTGAAGCTCTTTCTCTTGAATAAATCATCAAATTTTTCTGAAATTTTAGTTAAAAAAGGGTTCAAATGGCTCTGAGCACTATAGGACTTAACATCTGAGGTCATCAGTCCCCTAGAACTTAGAACTACTTAAACCTAACTAACCTAAGGACATCACACACAGCCATGCCCGAGGCAGGATTCGAACCTGCGAGCGTAGCGATCGCGCGGTTCCAGACTGTAGTGCCTAGAACCTAAATCTTTTATTAGTCTTAAAGTGTTGTTTGTTAATGGCGTTCGTCGGACTGAAGAAGTCAGAATGACCGGTAATATTGGGACCATCACATTATTTTCACAACGCCTTCTCTCTCCATGCATACTTCATACCCGTTGTAGACCTCATATTGCTCTTGTTCCATGCGAATATGCTAAAAATTGACATAAATAATATTTTTGCTCCAATTAAAAACATTTTTTCTCTCTCCTACTTCTAAAGTGGCCGTGTCTCTCCTGTCAATTACTGTCAACAATTCCACAGATAGAAAAAGATGCACCTACAACTGTAGCATGTTCAGTGTGATCTACAAGCCCTGATTTCCTGAGTTCACGTCACTATTGTAGCATATCTGTTCAATCTTCAGTTTGATTTTGCAGTATAGAATTCAAACACAGCGATGGCACCGTTTGGACATACACCTGTGGGACGTGGAGGTCAAAACCGGTACAATTTATGCCTACTAAGAGACCACAGAGGGTCGACATAAGAACTTGAAAATTCGCACTCCGGACGAAACATTAGTCACCCCGAGGAGACGCCACAATAACAGACGTGTAAAACCCCTCCTAAAGTAGCTATCGGCTCCCATTCAGCGAAGATGAGAGTCCACAGGTTTAAACAGATCTGCCATATTTGGCTGAAGATTTGATACCGCAGAGTTTTTAGGCCAAACTTCAGTCGAGTATGAACAGTTTCTAAGTCGTGGAGCACACGATTAAGTTCAAAGCCAGATAAAAACGAGTTTTATGTTGTACCACATGACGGTTGGATAATGAATATGAAGTTGTGTCCATTTGACCATCTGCCACATTTGTTATCCAACTATTTCGTCGGGCTACATGAACATGAGAATATGTTACTGACTGGGGTTTCATCTACTTTCGTATTTATTCCATTAATCTGTGAAATAAAGACCGTTCATAGTTTCTGACGGAGCTGTTATTTTAATGCCTGTGTGTATATTTGCATGTAAAATGTGTGCCTGAAGATGAAAAACATTTGAAATTTCTATCGCAGAAAATAAAAGATAAAATAATCTCAAGGAACCGGAAGCAGAAGCGACCGTGTTAAATGAGATACTTTACGATACTTTGTGCCATACCTAGGTTTTGCACAGACGTGTGCATTTGCCTCGGTGAATTTTTGACTAATAGATTCTAATAAGTTGTAAGGAAGGCAAATTCTCAACTGCCATGGCAGTTGCAGCGAGTGTGGTCAAAGGGAGATTATTAGAACAAGTAATGTTCTGAATACACAAAGATTAACAGATATAATAAGGAACGTTATCAATTTGATCTCTGGCGCTGTTGTCCACAGGAAGGTTTCGTCGTAGGACAACCGTAAGCAAATGCAGAGAGATTTGAACGTAATTTACATAAGCTATCTTGAAATGAGTCAAATATGTGAGAATTCCCTTAAAAGTCATTCATAGTACAGCCTTAGTAGTAAAAACTGGCGCTCGTCAAATTGTTTAAACAATTGGGGGAAACACAAGCGATGTGAAATATGACGAACACCAAATGTAACAAGTTCGAAAAGTGATAGAAATAGCACACTGGATATAAATGCGTCAATTTTAGAGTGCTGCGCGTTTGCGGTGGGCTTGTTAGTAGACACAGAAGAAAGAAAACTGTCATGCTTTTACTTTTGTAAATCCCATACGAAGTGTAACAATTATCCCCTAGCCACAGAAAACTGGCATCCTCGGAAGACTACTTTGTTTTACCGATATTCTCTTCTAGTCGTCTTAGAGAACCGGTGTTACGATCTCGCACACGACTCATGAGAATAAGGAAATCGGTAATGATGTCACTATTCCTTGCTCAATACGTCAATGTAATAGGACAGGAACCTCTGTTACTGCTGCTGTGTACCTCCCGTCACATATTGTACAGTGTGTTGTAGAGTAAATATGCAACTTTTGTAAATACGGACACTTACATCGTTTAATACATACTGGTGTGCAAAAAGGATGTGACCGGGCGGTTCTAGGCGCTTCAGTCTGGAACCGTGCTACCGCTACTGTCGCAGGTTCGAATCCTGCCTCGGGCATGGATGTGTGCGATGTCCTTAGGTTAGTAAGATTTAAGTAGTTCTAAGTTCTAGGGGACTGATGACCTCAGATGTTAGGCGCCATAGTGCTCAGAGCCATTTGAACCATTTTGCAAAAGGGAAGGGCGAAAGGAGCTTTCTCATGCTGTATCACTGCCAAGAAACGTAGCTCCATGGAAATTAGACCATACATAGATATAACTGCTACAGTACTGTTCAGAAGGTAACTAAAATAAATACGCTATGAGACGAACAGAAACGACAATTTTATTCAACGACAACAATTACACTGAAGACATTGCCACTCATGATTGGCATTTGGATGCTACGAATAGTGGGACATGGTTCTTAAAGTATGTGTGATCATCACAGACGGCAGTTCGTAAGAGGTTCAATGCTGCCCATAAGGTTGGTAATAAGTTCTAGTGGTAAGGTTTTCCAATTCTCCAACAGCTCTGTTCACAACTCCTGGATGGTCGTTGGTACATGTGTGCGTCCTGCAATACGTCCCACTAACGCATCCCACACGTGCTTGAAAGGATTTAAGTCAAGAGACCGGGCAGGCCATTCCATTCACCGATTATTGTACAGTTCGAAGAGCTCCTACACCTTCGCTCTTTGATGCAGTCGTGCATTGTCATCCATGAAAAGTAATCGGGGCTGCACTCATCTATGAAAACCCATACATAAGGAAGGGGTTCAGCGTCACAATCACGTTGACTTGAGAATGGACTGTTTGAAGGCTTTGGAGATCTGTGCGCCTATACTCCCCACATCATACCACCTGGCCAACAGAAACGGTCAGTATTGATGATAACCTGGGTCCTTATGTGTTTCCACCTTTCGGTATGTGAGGGTACGTCCAGCATTGTTTAAAATGATCGTCTTCGTGGTCCAGGTGTTGCGGAGTGTGAAGGCATAACATTGCATGGGCGTGCTGACCTCCAATTCTTCGGACACGTTGCACTCAGCGGTCAATGTTATCATGACTCTGTCCTCTTCCCCATCTGCGTCTTTTCAAGGCTGCATTCGGCACTGACTTCGTTGTTACGGATGACAATGCGCGACCGCATCGAACAGCGCAGCTAGAGGAGCTCTTGGCTCCGACCACTATGGTTCAAATGGCTCTGAGCACTATGGGACTTACCATTTGAGGTCATCAGTCCCCTAGAACTTAGAACTAACCTAAGGGCATCACACACATCCATGCCCGAGGCTGGATTCGAACCTGCGAGCGTAGCAGTCGCGCGGTTCCGGACCGAAGCGCCTAGAAACGAACGGCCGCAGCGGCCGGTAAAAGCTCTTGGATAGAGAGGCTATTAGGTGAATTCCCAAATTAAATACCATAGAGTACGTGTTGGAAGCGTTGGGAAGCCTAGTCCACGTGCACCAGCGACCATCCAGCAGTTGACATCGTGGCTGGTTGAGGAATGGAACGCCCTTTCACCATGTGGCCAGCATGACAGCACGTCGCAGATGACGCGCTGCCCCCAGTAATTACCAGACACCGCATTAAGAACAATGTACCACATTTGTAATGTCCAGAAGACACTCATGACTCGTGATGGCTCCAGTATAATTCTTGCCTTTGAATAAGTTATTTCGCTTCATCTGCATGTTTCTTCCTGTTACTCCTGCACTGCATTACACTGTTGCTATTATTTCTGCGAACGTTTCAAGTTTCAACGAGCTATGTTACTTAGCAGTGACATGATACGTGCCCTCAAGTTTCGTAGACCAGTGTATTTATTTAGTTGGAAGAATCTTCACTATCAATATCAATGAAATTTATGCCTGACCCTAGGCAAAGGTTCTATTTATTCTGTCACTGGACATGGGTTTCCAAGTTCTAAGTATTAATCTGACGACAGTAATGGCCGATAAGAGAATACAAAAGAAGAAAGATGTAATGCATTCTACATGGTGGTCCATTGATCGTGACAGGGCCAAATATCTCACGAAATAAGCGTCAAACGGAAAAACTACAAAGAACGAAACTTATCTAGCTTAAAGGGGGAAACCAGATGGCGCTATGGTTGGCCCTCTAGATGGCGCTGCCATAGGTCAAACGGATATCAACAACTGCGTTTTTTTAAATAGGAACCCCCATTTTTTATTACATATTCGTGTTGTACGTCAAGAAATATGAATGTTTTATTTGGACCACTTTTTTCACTTTGTGATAGATGGCGCTGTAATAGTCACAATAGTAGTCCAATAAAATAACTGTTTGTAAATTAGACGGCTGAAAAGTGTTTGATTTGAGATTCTGTACTGAACAGCCGGGTCCCACAACCATATCTGGCAGATTGACGTCTAGAGGATAATTAGTTTATGGCAATAAAGAGCCAATTGTGTTACACAAAAACGACGTTTTCTGAATCCGTGATGACTGTGTGTGTTTTCGTCGAGGTAATGTATAATGTACGAACATTGAATATGCTCCAAGATCCTACCGCTAATGGAGTTCTGTGATAGTCATCTGTAAATTAGAGGATTACTCCGTATTCCTTTCTTGGTGTTTTTTTATGATCCGTGCAGCTTCCACACTTTCAGTAGGGATCTTACGTCGAACGAGCGGTTGTATATGATTGCTAATTATGGAACTATTAACTGAATAATCAGCAACCAGTTACAGATAAGAAATTTATTTGCTTTATAGGCTTCAGGCACTAGCTTCAGAAGATTTAATTACCGCGTTATTTGCGAGTGTCAGAAATAAGATAAACGCAACATATTGCTGTGGTCATGTGGTTCATAGTACGGAAAGTGTGAAAAGCACGACACATTGAATTCAACGCTAAATTTTAAGCATGTGTAAAACATCGCCAGTCTTGAAAGTTCTGTATTCTCTTAAATCTTGCACCCATTTTACGTTTCTACTGAAACAGTGACCTGACTGGTTTTGAGTACCATTGGAGATTTGTTCCACCTCTTGTTAACTGAAGGGGTGAGAATGATATAATCCAAAGGCATGAAACATAAATTTTTCAGAAGAGCGTTTTAGATCTTTGAATAAATCCGTAAATCATATTTCAACAGGTCTAGGTATCCGACAAAAGTAGTTTATTTCTACTACATGTCTGCAGAGTTATAATGTGAACTAAGTTAAACATTAATAATAAAAAAAATATTTTACGCCCAGATGGCATAACATTAGGCTTTGGCCTGTCTCATGCTACATGAACACAGGGTTTACAAAAATTTGAACATCAACGTACAACACAACTTAACAATGATAGTGACTATAATGTTTCAAACAACACAGCCAATATCTATCACCTCTATTCATGGTCATCACTTTCTTCCTTTGTTTCACTCAGACTGTTGAAGTATCCTTTCGAAACACCTGTTATATACACAATTAATGACATAACATCTTTGAGTTTTTTGTCGCAAATTGGAATGGGTTTTAAGTATTTCCTTGACAGCTGTAAAGGAACGCTCCTGATATGCTCGTCCTTTTCTAGTGATACTTACAGTTCCGAATTCTTCAAAATCATTGTACTGATACTGCGTTTTCAAATGTGTTGGCATTCCTTCATCAAAACGCAAAGCTATCGCTTCAGAAAATAGGAGCTGAGGTCCATCATCATGTCTGTCCTTCTTTGCAGTATTCGTTTGCAAAGGTGTCAGACCCATAAAGTCTGCTTGCTTCATTTTAACGACTGAAAACGGCTTCTTCTTAGACGATTCTCTTATGACTGTAATCCAGTCATCAGGGGTGTACCCAATGTGATTTTCTGTTCTTAACGTGCTGCCTCATCTCGACCGAAATATCGGACACGGGGCAATAGTTTGTGTCCAACTTGTTTCCACAAGTGTTCAACGGACTTAAATTTTCGTGAGCGCGCCAGTGACCTCTCTAGTGCAACAATTGCCCAGTTTATGCCTTGGCCTCTGCAATTATCACTAATATTGTGAAGAATGTTTGCTTGAGACTTTTTTATTTCTATGAATTTTATCAGGCAGCTTCCTATCTAAACAGATCCATGCTCTGCTTCATCTTCACTCTACACGAATATATGTGTCCCTTTTCAGAGCCACAATTATGAATGACAAAATTATACATCCACAACTTCCTCTTATGGAATGCAGGCCCAGCTTTGTTGTTCTAAATGTCTGTTGTAGATCAAAAGCTATTGTAAGATGTTCCTCAGGATTTTCTCTAACTAACTTCGAAAGGGCTGTGTATGATATTTTTCTAACAGATACTTTGGCATGATGTAGGCCACTTTCAATTTTTAATCTTCTCGTCATATCTTCAGAGTTGGTCAATTGTGCATTTTGTTTGAGTTACAAATTCATAACTTACATTACATGTCTCTGAAGGAGGCAATTTAAAACCAATATAAAAATTGTGGTTAAAAAATTTCGAAATTTCCAAACTTTTACTTGTGGTGCATTATTTTCTTTACAATATTTCAAATGATGTTCTTGACGTGTCATGGTTGAAGTACATTTTATTAGGGTTCCGTGAGCGGCTGTAATCACTGGCGTACTTAGGTATATTATTTATGAAATTGTGAACTGTCTGAACTGCTTCTGGTGAAATTTTCCTTGATGGATTCCCTTTTCTTCCTGGAAACAAAGGAACAGAATAAAATTAATTTTAAAAGTAGATGCCCAGATCAGAGAAATTTACTGAATTTATATTTGAATATGATACTTAAAGAAGAACACTGAATAAATAAGCATAATAGGACAAAATTACGGTTTTGCTGGGAAAAAGCATTGATTTAATCTTTAAACAGCTATTTTGTCTTTTGGAGAAGTGGAGTGTCCACCACACAAGAAATTTTGTAAGTCCTTAAGACGTCCTTGATTGTTATGAATCCCATGTACGCTTAAAAAATAACAGACTAATATATTATACAAGTAGCCTTATAATATTAAAATTGTTACCAATAACGCAGTAAATAATGGGAGAAGTATAATTTGTTCATGATTCATACATACGTATTTTAATTAACGAGTATATAATAGTTATAACTATGCAATAATATTTACTCTGATACAGTCCTAAGCCTCATTGTTTTAAATGTTTAAAAAACTAATTACTTTCGACTTACCGTGTCATTTTCGGATGAATGTTCACCATAAGAACAATAACTGCATCTACTAGACGAATAATCTTCAAAATTTGCCATTTCTCTCCTGGAATCCTCTTTTTCGGTTACGCATGGAAATAACCTCTTCCATGCAAGCGCCATTTTACTGTGGCTTTGGGTTGTGTCACACACAAAAAAGGCTCCTTCCTCACTGTATGAGAACAACGAGCGTGAAGTGCTCTGTCATCTACTGAGTGAAACCTAACTATTTTCGAAGTAGTTTCCTCTGTTAAATAGAAGCTGAACTAATTCAAAAATGTGTTTTGAGAAAAGCGTGGCTTTGGACTATATCATTCTCACCCCTTCAGTTTATTCCACCTCTTGTTAATTTACCTAGCATGAATCTCTCAATTGCCGTCATTACTCTGAATTTATCTGATGTTTATATTTTTAAAGTAGATATATTTTGCGCCTTTTTTTCGAGGATTTGGGTGTTACGATATTCATTGTAGCATCCCTCTATATGTCACGATGCTTTCTATTTCTTGCCAATATTTGTTGCTAAAAAGTCAAGTATGTTAATGCAACCATCTACGCTTCGTGTGGGCTGTTGAACAGATGATACACAAGTAATGGAAGTTCTTACCGTTTAACCTGTGTTCTGTGTTTCTCTATTCCATACATGTTGCCATCGTGCTTCGCCCTCACACCGAGCCTCCACCGGTCAGGGTTGAAATTGAAATCGCTCTGAGCACTATGGGACTTAACACCTAAGGTCATCAGTCCCCTAGAACTTAGAACTACTTAAACCTAACTAACCTAAGGACATCACACAACACCCAGTCATCACGAGGCAGAGAAAATCCCTGACCCCGCCGGGAATCGAACCCGGGAATTCGGGCGCGGGAAGCGAGAACGCTACCGCACGAAAACGAGCTGCGGACCACCACCGGTCAGGGTTTCTACTACAGTTATGGCACTCCCTCCTACCATTGTACAAACTTTTGAGACTGTACGAATTATTTTCCACATTTCCTCTTTTCAGGTCCTCATTTAACAGCTTAGCACAGCACTTAAAATTGTAAGACTGACATTTGTATAACTTTTACCTAAAAAATTCGTGAATTTTAACTGCATGATATACCACAGTCACATCATTGTATTCGTCAATCCTTCCTACGACGGAACTACTGTCCTAGTAAGGGATAAGACTGGATCGGACTGTCAACGTCATCAGTTTTACCGTAAAGATTACGAAGGTCATTTTTCTTTCATTACCCTCACGGGCATGTTTAAATCAGTAAAATTAACGAAACAGCCGGCTATGCTGTGATGGCATAATAGCCCAATCAGTAGAGACCAAAAGAGATCGAATTGGGAATAGTTAGTGTAGTCAGAAATTTTTGTACAGTGGTAGGAGGGAGTACGAAGAACAACATACCAGATATCCCCTCTGGTGAAATGGTTCAAATGGCTCTGAGCACTATGGGACTTAACTTCGGAGGTCATCAGTCCCCTAGAAGTTAGAACTGTTTAAACCTAACTAACCTAAGGACATCACAGACATCCATGCCCGAAGCAGGATTCGAACCTGCGACCGTAGCGGTCGCACGGTTCCAGACTGCAGCGCCTAGAACCGCTCGGCCACCCCGGCCGGCGCCTCTGGTGAAGGCTTAGTGTGGGGTTGGAGGTGCATTTGAAAGTCAGTTTTGTACGTTTCTCTCCAATATCTCGAAAACCGTGGCCTCCAGTGGGAACGTACCCGAGTGAAAAGAATAACTGCATTTCGTTTCCTATTAAACGATCCTGTTCATGCTTTCTATCGGACTAATAGTGGCGCGTAGCGAACGAAGGAATATGAAAATCTCGGGCGTGGTTTTTGAAGGCCAAGAATAACATTTCGGGCTGCATTAAACGACATCGTTGGAAGCAGCTTTCCCTTTCTTTGTTGGATTACTCTGCTCGACAGTAAACAGCCATTTCTACTAGCCCTTCCAGTATCTCAGTATATTGGTTCCACTTGATGGGTGCCACAATAGGTCCTGAGCATTTTATTGAATTCCTTCATTATCCATTAGCAGGTTCGGTGTGAGTCTATATTCATTAACATGTGTCTATCTCATACATTGTCTGTAACATTTCCATCAGTACGAACACAAGACCGTTATCACGAAGAACTTATTTGCGTTTCAGTATGTTTACAAATCAGTGGTACTGCATTCTGGCAGCCGTTATTTCACAATTAGGATTCATGAACTGGTGGACCTTCGGAAATTTTGAACACGCGTGTAGTGTATGATCAGGGAAAATTTACATTTTAACTTTGATGATGACACTGGTCATTTAATTCCGATAATTTCATTGCAGCTGGAAATATCTCTTTGCACCTTAACGAAGCTGTCTTAGCGTTTTGTCATTCATCATCTATTCACAACATTCTCCAAACGTTATTACTGACATCAATATGCAGTCACTGTCTAGTTTTTCTAGGCATTTGTCAGGGCAAAAGTTAACTTTAGACGTACGGTGTTACTTTGCAGCGTTAACTTCTGAATGGACTCTAAGATAAACACCCTGGCCAAATTTTTGAAGAAAAGAAGAGGTCTGCTTTTTGCAGCTGTGAGATAAACAAAACTTTGAACTATTTGCTGTTGATCATTGTCTCTGCAACTAATCGTGAAGTTAGTGCAAATTAAGTGTTTGTATTTAGTAAGTTTCTGCAGGCAGTACCCAATTTTTCATTAGAATAATACTCCAATTTACGTATCATATTTACAGTGTTACATCGCAATTCACAGCATCTGCAGGAAATTTGGGGTACTCTGAGATACGAGGTCCGAGAAACCCAAGTTTCCACGTTGATGCGGACGTTGCAACAAAGTTTCCTCGAGCCGCAGTGGCTGTAATCTTGGCGTTAATTAAACTTGAGTCACAACTCCGTGTTTTGGGAAACATTTTGCCCGGCCTCGGTTAGTGGCCAGGGGTGCCGCCACCCCCCCCCCCCCCCCCGCCGGAAAACGGAGACAAAAACAGGATTGAAAAAGCCGTCCGCCATTCCTTCTGTCGGAGGGAACTATGCAGCCCCGAAGAGTTCCACTGGCGTCGCGTTCCTTTCTCGGTGTAAATCAGAGAGCGCCAAAGGAGGAGAGGGCGTCCATTACAGCCCGGCGCGACTCATCACAGGGAACCCGTTTCTGCCAGCCGCTGCTCCCACACCCAGCGCCAACGTCTCCTCCACCCCTTCCCCCATCGCCCACCCCTGCCCTCGATCCTCGTGCTCGCCGTATTTCCACTCCCGGTACTTTCATATAAGTTTTATGAACTCGCCGCCTTCCGCACAGCGGGAGGGAAGGCGAAAAAGCAAAACGAAATTACCGCACGGAAGTTCGCAACTCCAGTAGGCACGAACGAGGGCACATTACATATATATGCCACAGGATTCTGCTCATAATAGGTTGCTTTTCTTCATATACAGTAGCTTCTAACTAATTCGGACTAATCTGAGAGAGTCCCAGTTCTTATTAACGAAAGTCCACATTACTGAAATATTTTCTCAAGTAGGTAGCTGAAACTTTGATTAGGTATATAACGTACAGTGTGAATGATGTGGGAAAGTGGATAATGAATGCAGTACAACATTGTGAGAAATATCATGCAGTATTCTCAATTCAAAAGAAGCGTACGTAGTAATAGTCCAGTAACGAACAAGCTGGTAAACAGACGAGAGATGTAAATCTGACTCGGATCATGGAGTGTCCTGCGTGCCACAGGGTTCTGTTCCGGATCCCTTACTCTTCTTGATTTTTCAGTGACACTCCTCTAATTGAGACTAATTTGGGCAAGTTCCAGTTCGAATTATTGAAAAAATTATAGAAGTATAGATATCTGACACTATGATTAGTAACATTACATGCACTATTACAGTGAATGATGAATCCTCGAATCTCATAAACCAAGAAGGTAGGGGAGGTATCGTTTATTGTTTATAGTGAATTATTCTACCAAATTCCATATGTACTGTAAAATTTTCATTTAAACTTACTGCAAAAATGTAAGTTTCAGTACTAGATGTCACTTTCCCTAGTGAATGTTATATTCAATATTTACATGTTCAGGGCCTTACTTATAAATTATCAGTTTAAAAACTGGTTGATAGTAAAAATCTACAACATTGAAAGAAATTTAGCTTTTAATTTTTATATTTTCTTTTATTTTTATTCTCATGACGTCGGTATTACATGTCACCGAAAGTGCATTGATCTTACTAAGACTATGCTAATAGATATTTTCAGGTTTTGGACAATACTTACACATCAGTAGGCCTACCTCTTGATATTAAAAAATTTTTCCTTCGTAAAAATTGTTACGGAAAATGACTTGGTATTGCTAGGATTTAGTATAAACTAAATGAACTGCAATATTTTGTAAACATTGTACAATAATTTCAATTTAAAAGCAACATGTGCAACGATATTACACTAACGAACAATAGTATTAAATACTTTTAAATTACGGAAGATATTTAAAGCTTACATTAAACAATGATGATATACAGTATATTCGTATTTTATAACATATATGTTTGTATACGTATTCAATAATTGAGGTGTGTCGTCTCCTGGAAATTTGTATGTTACAATCGTGTGTACTTTACCACTTATTTGCTACTATTAAATCGATCTGCAGTGATATGGTCCACAGAAGCACAACGATACTGGTTGATAATGACGCCAAAGCAATATATTCATCCTCTATACCTACGCATAACGGCTCAAAGAAGGCATTTTTTTAGTTGAGACTGGTGATATCTGATCGTGAGGCGCAACACCCTGTGCGCTGGTTTCCGAGTCAGGGGAGTAAGCCAAACCCGGAGAGAATTCACACGGTGGATTAACGGCCTTTGGCAGATTTACAGTGCAGTCTGAGTAGGGTCCTTAGGGATTTTACTAAGCCTTTTAGGGCAAATGCTCAGCTGACCTATACCATACGGAACAAAGTAGACACGAATCGCAGACAGTCGGAGCACACGCTTCCTCTGCCTTAGTTTACCTTGGCGGCTACAGTGCCAATAGGGTATCCAGTCTCAAAGTTAATAATAAAGTATTTGACAAATTCTGAAAAAAGCTGACCCCTACTAGATGAGACAAACGCTAGGGAAAGGAAAGAAAACGAAAGACTACCTTTTGTAATCGGTATTAATGTCAACGAAGTTAATAAATGTGTTCAAATTGTTTCTTACGTTTGACAATTTAAAAGCTAATGTGTTACCTATCCATTCGCTGATACATTTTACTGTCTTTTCGGGGAAATCCCTTGTGTCTGGTCCATTATTTCGCCCCACATGGGGAATTGGTTGCGAAAATTTTCATCTTTTTCCAACCAGTCCCGAACATGTTTGCAGCTTACAATGCACCGTGGAAATCTTATTCTTCTTCTCGCTCAAATCGACCCCATGTCTCTTTCTTGCACATAAGGTTACTCCGTGCGTTTCGAAGAATCATATTTTTTAACTTCCATTCGGCTGTTAGAACAGTCAAAAATGTCACTTCTGATTCATTACGGTCTATTCGCCTATATTACCCTTGCTATTATATTTAGTATCAATGGACGCCTTACATTCAGAGACTTTCTTGCGTCTGTAAAGGCGCTTGCAAGTAAGTCTCATTGCTTGATTTCTAAGTTGTATCAGTGAAGCAGTGTCTGAAGCGATGCGTATGATTTAGGTGGAGTGTGGTTCGGGCTGGTGGTTGTGTAGTCGTTTGCTCAGTTTTAATGTTCGGTTGGTGCATAAGTCCGCAGCGTTTATGTTTTGCATGTTGGAATTCCGGTTGCTGCGGGATTAGTTATACGCTGTCATTTTTTAAATTACGGTTCACTGTTGCTATTCGAGTTTACGTGTTGTCATGTTGTCATTTGGACTGTAGAAAATGGAGTGCCAAGTCGAGAAATCTGAATAGTTCCAACGTATTTTTCTGTTTGAATTCAGTAGAGGGTGACAGCAGCAGAGGCAGCCAGAAACGTTTGGGTCGTGTGTGGGGATAAGGCCACCGGACAGAACAAGGCAAGAAAAAGAAGAAAAAAAAGAAACATGGTTTTCTTGTTTTAAGCAGGCTCTCTACCTTAAAAAGACGTTCGGGGCTTGATGAAGATCATTTAAACGCATTAATCCATAATGATCCACATCACTGTAGTCGAAAACTGGAAAATATTATGAACTGTGATCATTCCACCATCGTGTGAGATTTGCATGGAACGGGGGAGGTTTAAAAACCGGATGTATGGGTATCGCATGCTCTAAGCCCAAATCATAAAAATCAGCGGGTGTCCATATGGTTATCTCTGCTTGCCAGTCATCAATTGACTCGCGAACAAAACCTACCATTCCTAACCTGTATTGTTACTGGTGGCGAGAAATGGTGTCTTTATGGTAACATAAGGTAAAGAAAGGAAGGGCTGAGCCCAAATAAAGCGGCAACTCTTCGTACGAAGCCGTACACGCATCGACAAAAGATAATGTTATGCATCTGGTAGAAAAGCAACGGTGTGGTGTATTACGAATTGCTTCCCCGAGGTGTAGCCATCACTACTAACAGTATTGTCAGCAACTTAGGGGTGACTAATTCTTCTCGGGTTATCAGCGGAGTGGTGGCGTCGTTTTGTCGCAACGTTTCGATGAGTTTCGTACCCATCATCTTCTCCGTAAGAAAGACTACGCCGAGACACAAATAAGACACGCCTTGCGTGCAGACAAGAGGCAGGAGGAGAAACCAGAAGAAGACGAAGCAAAACGTGTGCCGTTTCTGCAGTTCGCAGGACTGCCAAGAGCCAAGATCGCAAGAATATTAAAGAAGCATGCAATAACGACCATCTTTCGCGCACCGTAAAAAGCCAAAGACGTACTTGGCTCAACCAAAGACCAACTGGGGCATTTACAGCATTGAGTGCGAATGTGGGATGCAATATTTCGGGCAGACACAACGATGTATCTCCCAGCGCTGTACTGAACACATCAGGAACGTACGACTAGGACAAACAAACAATTCCGCTGTACCAGAACATAGCATTATCGAGGGACACACGTTCGAATTCGAGAAAACGAAGAAGCTGTGCAGCGCCAACGGTTTCTGGGACTCGGTCTTCAAAGAGACAGTGGAGATACGTCTGCACAGCAATTCAGTAAACAGGGATAGCGGTTTTCGGCTCAGTGCAGCGTGGAATCCCACAATTGACAAAATACGTCAGGAACGCTCCGATATGAAGGCAGCGGCGTCGGCAGACAGATTGGATAGCCACTGGGCCTCGACGCCGGTACGCGCCGCCCCCCCTCCCCCCCCCCCCCCCCTCTTCCGACACCAACGCGGTACCCCCTTCCGGAGGAACGTGATTGGTCGGCCTACAGTAGCGGACGACGGCCAAGCAGCTATATAGATATGTAGAACACAGCATCCCGACTCTACAAGTTGTACACCCAAGGGTTCCCCGGGAGTATAGTTAAACAGATCAAAAGCTATCTCTCGAACAGAACTTTCTCTGTCAAAGTAGAAACGGCCACCTCCACCAGAAGGCGTATTCGTGCTGGGGTGCCACAGGGATCGGTCCTGGGGCCCGTTTTGTACAGTCTGTACACTGCGGACACACCAACGGCCCCCCTGGTGCACACTGCACAGTACGCTGACGATACAGCCTTCTACACAAGAAACGCGAACAAGGACCTGGTCATCCGTAGGCTACAAAGGGTTCTAGATGACACAGAAACTTGGGCCCGTCGCTGGCGAATCACCATCAATTCTGAAAAGACGCAGGCGATGCTGATCACCCGTAGGCTCGGAAGGCGCGAACCTCCTCAACGGCCCCCCCTCCACCTTCACCTAAACGGAACCCAACTCCCCTGGCGCAGAACCGCCAAGTATCTTGGCGTAACCTTGGACTCTCGTCTTACGTGGAAACCCCACATAGACGAGGTCCATAGGAAGGTCTGCGCCAGAATGTCCATCCTGTACCCAATCCTCAACTCATCCAGCTCCCTTTCCTGCTCAGTAGGAGTGAACGTATACCAGGGCCTGATCCGGCCAGTCATGGAATACGCGTGTCCTGTCTGGGGATACGCGGCGAAGCAGCACCTGGACAAACTCCAGAGGCTGCAGAACCGCGCCCTCAGGAGGGCACTGCGTTTATCCCTTGGATTCCCTATCGACGATTTGCATGCCGCTGCGGAAATCCCACTCCTGAGAGAGCGTTTACAAGACCTGGCAAGGGCCTTCTATGAAGGTACTTCCACGTCGGGAAACGCCCTCATCCACTCCCTAGGTCGGTATGACATGTCCCGCGATAAACACAATCGCCCCATGACGATCTTCGACGACTAAGTCGAAGAGAAAAATCCCAATATCCATTCCCAAATCCTGCTCCTACCCAAATTACTATAATTATCTCGCCAAACCTCAGGCAAGTACCAGACTCACACAGAACAATCATCACAGTTCACAGACACCAAAAAAAAAAAACAAACAGAAATAATCACACACACAAGTACAAAGGGGAGTAAAAGCCGAAAGGCTACAAACTCCCCCTCACACTTCCCCAAAGAGGGGAAAGTACTAGATGAAAGCAGCAGCAGCAGCAGCAGCAGCATCCCGACACTTCGCCAGGAGATGATGGGTACGAAACTCATTGAAACGTTGCGACAAGACGACGTCACCACTCGGCTGATAACGCGAGAAGAATTCTTCAGTGGGATACGCCGAGAAGGACTGAAACTGAGAGGTCTTTAGAAGCAATCCAAGACCACCCAGGAAGACTGCGTGAGGTGATGCTACTCCACGATAACTCACGCCCGCATTCTGCTGGACAGACAAAAACACTATACCGACATTAATTTGAGAAGTCATTTCGCATCCACCTTGTTTACCTAATACTGTGCCCTCAGAGTTTCAGCTTCTTCGCTCTCTATCGAAGAACCTTCAAGAAACGCCTTTTCCGGATGGAAATGCGGTCCGAACATGGCTCGACGAGTTCTTCGCCTCAAAAGTATGTGACTTCTACAGTCGCTGTATCTAAACGTTATCCCGGCGTTGGCAGACTGTTGTAAATAGTGAAGGAGAATATATCATTGATGACTAAAGTCTCTGTTATGTGTATCTGTTATTTTTATTAAACTTAAGGGAAAACGCTACGAACTTATGCTCCAACCCAACAATAATTAATCTAAAAGATGAAATTCGTTGTAGCATCCTCTTTAATATAATAACATTCAATAAATAATGAGGTCCTACAACAGGCAATCAGTACAATGTAACAAGTATACGGTCCTCGGCGCTGGAGTCGGGGCACTCGCAAGTCTTTGTACTAAAAAATATCCACTAATTTAGGATACAAATTAAGTCACTAGCTACTCCTTGCTCTATCACCACGAATTACACCCAATCATCGAGACACATAAAACCAATACTAACCTACTACGCAGCTTAGGTCTAAATGATAAGCACTCGAGTTGCTCTGATGATAAACCAGCCACATACGACAATATAAAAATTTTTAGCCCACTTAAGTGAACTATTGGTTTGACAGTAACAAAATCGTAGCACAATTCGGTTCCAATAGGAACAGTTTTAACTGAGCACAGTTGCGTACACAGCGTAGACTATATTCAGAGGCCGGCCGCGGTGGTCTAGCGGTTCTAGGCGCTCAGTCCGGAGCCGCGCAACTGCTACGGTCGCAGGTTCGAATCCTGCCTCGGGCATGGATGTGTGTGATGTCTTTAGGTTAGTTAGGTTTAAGTAGTTCTAAGTTCTAGGGGACTGATGACCGTAGATGTTAAGTCCCATAGCGTTCAGAGCCATTTTAACCATTTCTTTTATATTCAGAGGCTTGCTTTCTGATATAATATTCACTGTCGCACGACCCGCGCGGAATCCACAAATAAGTCATTGCAGATATCTCAGTAATTTCGGTTGACAGCGAATTGCAATTGGCAGCATTTAATGCACCTTCGCACAGTATTACGTAACACTGTTTCTCGACTTGAACCCAAGGTCATTAGGATACCAGCATTAACTCTGATTGTGCTCTTCCCAATGTGTTGAAGTCGTTTCCGGCATTCACTGCAGTGTTGTGCGTGTGACCGGAGAAGACAGCACCCATTCCCTCGGGTTGCAGTCTGCACGACAGCCGTCCGTGTCGAGACTTAAGCTTCCAGAATGGCTCCGCACCAACTCCGTGGGGGGGGGCGCTGCTCACCGACCAGCCTTGCTCTTGTCTCTCCGGGAACTGACCGCCACCTCGGGGACTCTTTGGATCAGTTACACCGACACGAAACAAGTGTGGGACGTGCGCAGTACAACACTTCGCCGCCGGCACACAACTTGCCAGCCGCTATCTGCAGCGGCCTTTGGCGCTGGCGCTGAAGTTGCCGCTTCCTCTCGGTACAGCAGATCGACTGCCACAGTTCGTGCGGTCTCGTATCTGCGCCCAGGTGGCGATCTCGGCGGTCACGTGTCCCGCAGCACTGCTATCTAGAGGCACCAGAGCCACGTTCATAAGAATATGACTGCTGTCAACAGAGAAAATACTCGTGCTGTTCGAAACGACACAGGAGGAAGAAACGCAAACTTGACCATTCCACCGTCACTTGACAAAGCCGGATGAATAGCCGTAGCAATGACAAACTTCGATAACGCTTGGTCATCGTCAGCTTTCTATTTTGGTATCCTACATCAGAGTTTTTGAACTTCTTGAAACAGAAAAAAATGGTTCAAATGGCTCTGAGCACTATGGGACTTAACTGCTGAGGTCATCAGTCCCCTAGAACTTAGAACTAATTAAACGGAACTAACCTAAGGACATGACACACATCCATGCCCGAGGCAGGATTCGAACCTGCGACCGTAGCGGTCTCGCGGTTCCAGACTTTAGCGCCTAGAACCGCTCGGCCACTCCGGCCGGCATTGAAACAGAAATTAACTATTTCGAAACCCCGGCCCTTCTATTGCCTTGTGTAATATTTTTGATTTTCCAGTTAAGAGAGATCTTAAAAAGGGTAAACCAGTGATGCGTACGTTACTTCAAGTCTATGTTTTAAACTGTTGTCCCTGGTGGTCTTTGTATTTTCGGGGACTCACGTGTCGAAGGCAACTTTTCCTTATCCTAGTCCTTAATTCTGCACATAGACCTTCCCTACATGCTTCACTTTCAGAGATATTGCGCCGATTACGGACTCTCAACAGTCGTCTAATACTTAACTTGAAAACTTTTGAGGTGAAAGCCACAGAGCTCCTGCAGTCTCCCAGTTTATTCACCTTTTTCCTTACACAGAATTTTAGTTGAAGGAAGTACTCAAATGATGTTAATAGTACTAAATTTGATTCATGATCATTGGGGATTGGTTGCGTGATCGCACGGCTGCTTTATTTCATTGCACCCCCATAATTTTGTAGAGCTTTCTGTAAATGTAGTGCGTGTCTTCATAAATCGGAATGCATGATGGGCTCGCGTTGCTGAGCAAGCTACGGAGAACGATGGCTGGAGAAGGGAAGGGCAGATTGCGTACATATGTGGTCCGCTGGCTGCACGGCCAGCGGGCGTTCCGAAAGGCGCTACGGGTGTCACCATATAGTACGCGCATTCGGACAATATATTGTGCCCTGCCCGGCACTTAAATAATGGGCAGTCAAATGAAAATCGAATATTGCCACAGCGGGACAATGGAATGGTTGCATCCAAAAGTAAACACCATACGCGTTGAGACATTTACCCAGTGGTAGACGAGATAGACAATTACTGTTTCGTGCAAAACGGTCAGCCACTGACAGATCTACAATTGCAACCAATCTTTCACTTCCTCATCCAACTGAAACCGAAGTCCATGCATGTCTCTCTTCAGGTCGCCAAAGATGTGAAAATCACACGGCTGTGCGGCGGGTATTACAGTGCTTCCCAAACAATGCGCTGGAACATAGGCTTAGTTCGTTTGGCAGTGTGGGGACGGGCTTTGTCATGCAACAGAAAGATTCATCCGATAGCATTCCTGGGCGATTTCACTTTTTGGTAAATCGTAGTTTCTGCAAAACGTCTTCGTAGCACAACGCACTGAATGTGGTTCCATGCACGGGAAACCTGACGAGCAGAGGGCGCTTGCAGTCGAAGAAGAAGGTTGTCATGACCCTACGGGAACTGCTGTGAACAGCTTTGGATATAGCTGGCGGGGAAGATGTTGATTTTTGCCTTTGCTGGCTTCGCTGTTTGCCCTTGGACTGTCAGAATTCTGAGGGATGGTATCATCCAGTTGCACGATAACGCCAACCCCACACTGCCAACTGGATGAAGGTCTGCAATTTTGTTGGAAACACGGCAGCACCCTCCGTAGAGTCCCGATATTAAACCGTGTAAATTCAGATCTTTGGCGACCAAAAAAAGACATGTTTGGTAATCGGTTTCAGTCGCTTGAAGAAGTGTGGTTGTGAATCTGTCAGTGGCACACCGAGTTCTACGAAACAGAAACTGGCTGTTTCGTGCCCCAATAGGATAAATGCCTTAAAGCGCACTGTGATTACTTTTGAATGGAACCAATCCATGGTTCCGTCGTGACGGGTGTTCGATTTTCTTTCTAAATTACTTTCTTTCCGGCTTCAACCTTTTGTTGAGACAGGATCAGCGACCATTTTAATATTTCATATAACAAATCTATCACAGATGCCGCACATTTATATGCGTTTATCGTAAATGCCTCCCTGGGCGCCGTGAATGGAATATTTTTTCTGCCTTGGAGAAGAATAATGCGCCAGTCTGGGTTCCAAACCTAGATACCAATTTGTGCACGCATTGCGTAACAGAAACGCCAGAGTTTAGTAGTCAGAGGATGATAACCTTTAGGCCGAAGTGGTGATTCTTAACAGCACCTCCGACAGGGTGGTAGATTGCTGTGTAGAACTTAGGATAAAATGAAGCATAATGCATGGATAAAATTCTATCGGAATCTTTAAAATCATGGAGGAAAGTGGCAAAAGAACGATTATTAATGTTGTTATTTAGAATGTATACCAACTGCCATGCCGCAGTGTTAACACCGGTTCCCTTCATATCACCGAAGTTAAGCGCTGTCGGGATGGGCTAGCACTTGGATGGGTGACCATCCCATCAGCCGAGCACTGTTGGCAAGCGAGGTGCTCTCAGTCCTTGTGAGGCCAACTGAGGACCTACTTGATTAAGAAGTAGCGGTCTCATAAACTGACATACGGCGGGGAGAGCGGTGTGCTGACCACACGTCCCTTCATGTCCACATCCAGTGACGCGTGTGGGCTGAGGATGACACGGCGGCCGGTCGGTGCCGTTGGCCCTTCGAAGTCTATTCGGGCGGAGTTTAGCTTCTTTTTACGTATAGAACGTATGAGACTGGCGACATACCATGGCCGGCCTGGGTGGCCAAGCGGTTCTAGGCGCTACTGTCTGGAACCGCGCGACCGCTACGGTCGCAGGTTCGAATCCTGCCTCGGGCATGGATGTGTGTGATGTCCTTAGGTTAGTTAGGTTTAAGTAGTTCTACATTTTAGGGGGCTGATGGCCTCAAAAGTTAAGTCCCACAGTGCTCAGAGCTATTTGAACATACCCTGAGACTTACGGAAAAACGTCATCCACGCAATTCCGAAGATTGCAAGAATCGACAAATGCGAGATTTATTGCAAAATGAATTTAAAAGCTCATGCACCCAAGTTTCTGAGGAGAACGAGATACAGAAGAAACAAAGAGAACTTTGCAGATCTGTTAGTTGACGACCAGTTTGACTTCAAGCAAGGTAACACCAAGCAGGCAGTTCTCACCTTGCGGTCTATAATGAAAGCAAGACTGAAGACACATCAAGATTCGTGCGTAGGGTTTATGGACCTGGGAAAAACTTTCGAAGGTGTAAAATGGTGCAAGCTGTTCAGTATTGGGGAAGACAGGTCATACACAACATGTACGAGAACTAAGAGAGAACAATGAGACTTCAAGACCAAGTACAAAATGCTGTTACTAAAAACAGTTTAAGAGAGGAATGGAGCCTTTCACCCATACTCTTCAGTCTGTAAATCAAAGAAGCAATGACGCAAATGTAAGAAAAGTTGTCGAGCGTGATTAAAATTCAAGGTGAAGGGATATAGAGTATATGATTCGCTGTTGACATTGCTATACTCAGTGAAAGCGAAGAAGAATTACAGGATCTGTTTAATGAAATGAAGAGTCTAATTAGTGCTGAATATGAACTTAGAGTAAATTGAGCCTGTCACTGTGGCCGAGCGGTTCTATGTGCTTCAGTCTGGAACCGTGCTGCTGCTACGGTCGCAAGTTCGAATCCTGCCTCGGGCATGGATGCGTGTGATGTCCTTACGGTAGTTAGGTTTAAGTAGTTTTAAATCGAGGGGAATGATGACCTCAGGTGTTAAGTCCCATAGTGCTTAGAGCCATTTGAACCATTTGAAGATTAAATTGAAGGAAGTCGAAAGTGGAAAGCTATTCATGAATCACAGCACAAGAGCTCAAATCACCAGACTGACGTATAAATTTGCAGTCAGGATACGTGGGATAACCAGGAGAGCGCTCCTGCTGTCATACGAAATCGCATCCCAGTTCATAAGTCCAAGTGTACATTCTCGTGACCACCGCTGTCATCCATTAAGTACAGCATATAAAGGGTGTCCCAGCTATCTTGTCCACCCAAAATATCTCTGGAACAATAACAGCTATTGGAAAATGACTTTCACCAGTATCAATGTAGGGCTGGGGCCCATGAATGTACATATTTGGAAACCCCATGCGTTAATGCAGGATGGCAGCAGACCGTATTATTCGTTTCGGACCTCTTGATAAGTATGGAAGTGTGATTACCGTGTCAATCACATCGCAATTACGGGCAGCATGGGGTTCACGCCTGAGCCTCAGGACGTGCGCTAGCAGCGTATGTCGGGTGTTTCAAGCGTCAACTTCGCGTCTTAATATCTCGGAATGTAATGGGAATACTGCGATGCAATCAACGCCATTGTGTATGTGCTTTGTCATGCTATGGATTGCTGAAGAAAAAATGTAGGAGGTCCATTTCAAAAAACATAAGTTTGTGTTAAAAAACACATATGCTTTCGTTTTAGAATGTTTCCAAATATGTACATTCATGGGTCCCAGCCCTACATTGATACCGGTGAAAGTCGTTTTCCAATAGCTGTTATTGTTCCAGAGATATTTTGGGTGGACAAGATAGTTGGGACACCCTGTATATTCTTGACAAGTCTTTATGCAATACTGCAGAAGGAACATACACCTTCTCGTAGCCCTATTGCACGACCTCTTTCGCATTCGGTGAGGTGTTGGCAATGGCGCCTTTGTCGCATTAAATGCATTCTTGACTTACATCCACTCGCTACTTCCAATCTCAAAGATAACTAACTCTCACGACTCTTATATCGTGTGTTTAAGGCCAACGTGATCTGCACCCCACTCTTGCACGATTGCTTTCGAAATCTGAATAGACATCATCTCTCAGATGTAGAAACACGCTTACCAACTTTTTTCTATGTCGCACAACTCATTTTCCGTCAGTGTATATTACCTCCCAGTAATATCATCTTGACCTCGTCGATTTTGACTTTTAGCGAGGCTGTCGCAACAACTACTTCGCCCTAGGCAAACCGCAGTAGGACAGAGTCGCGACGCTTCTTTAGTATACTGAAACTCAATTGGTTACGAAGCACTGATTGTTGTTAATGGCTATGTTAGAGGAGTCGCCTGGCTAAAGAGTCTTTAGTAAGTAATCGATAGGGTTCCTCCAGCAATTTGTCATTTTTCTAGGACCTTTTGCAGTGCACAGTGAATGCTACTACTACTACTACTACTACTACTACTACTACTACGTGATCAGGCTCAGTGGACCGCACGCATCTACAAGTTTCCTCCTCCATTGTATTCTGTCCATTGCTGCTATCCGCACAGTGAATGCTAGGATCCTCAATTTTATCCTTCAGTTGACCCCATAAGTTTTGTGTCAAAGGACATTCATAAAACTCTCCTAGTGATCCTTCTTATCTTTCTCTTAATTTTGTACAATATAAGATATTTAAGACGAAATGAATATCTACAAAGAAGATGGGTCTAGAGAGACTACCATCTCAGAAAAAATAACTTTAAACAAAATGGAAATATAGATCCTGGAAGATCGAGAAAAAGATATGAACCACAACTGGCGAATACGGAAAGTCGAGAAAGAAAAGAAGAAGAAGAAGAAGCGGGGGGAAAATAAGAAGAAGATGCAGATGCTTGTTTTATATGCCGATTTAGTTACCCTTATGTCTCTTTTGTCCCTTCCTAGTGAACGCTGGAAATTTTGCTTGCTTTGTGGACCTTTCCACAAAATTCTGTAAATTGCAAATTCCAAGGTATCCTCGGAATAAGCATTTACCGCCTCTTCGGAATGCGATTTGTCTGTACGCATTCAAGGACCTTCAGTACCAGCAAGTAGCTTGTGTTTACGTTTCCAGGTAATTGGTCCAGATTGGAAATAAGGTAATTGTACAATAAGTGCTTTCCATTTTTCCAGATGGCCGCGTCGTCTCATAGGATTTTTCATGCAAACTGCAGCAGGCACGTGTGTTATCAGCAAACAGTGCGCAAGATTCGCCTTCTTCACACAAGCTTCTTTGACTAGCACGACATCAAGAAAAAGTCGCTCTACAATTTCTCATAGTTCACTCTTAACTAATGCGCGATGAAAAATGTAGATGTGCAGCAATCTAATGCTACTAGACTATCTTGTATCCATGGATCCATGAATTTCCTAATCCTCCATTCATGGTATTCGTGAGTAAACTTCAGAGCTTTCTGAGATCTGTAGAGCAGCTGATTGCACTTCAGAAAAATACGGTAGAACAAAAAGCCGCACAAAAATTGCGTTTGCCACTGACTTCAATATGAAATATTGGCATGTTCAGTGCAAATGATATTTAAATGTGAGCTTTTTGTTTCAATACACATTTAATTTGTATCACCATAATAAGAAATACTGTATTCCTTCAACACATTACACACTACAATACTGTACACTCACATCTCTTAATGGAGATATTCCACAGATCTTATTTGTTTTCGGGTGAAATCTCTTCTCTGCACTGAATTAGAAATCACTACAGACACTCCTCGGACAAACATTAACAACACCGTACAGTCTGCTGCTCGAGTCATTCAGCTGTACCAACTGTAGCGCTTTACACTTCACTTTGCAGATGACCCCAGACAGGATTGCAAGCAGGTGATCATAGAGACCAATGGAGAGGTCGTGCCACGGACCATATTGGTGCTCCATATTCCATAACGTTACCTAGAAGCGGAAGTTCTCAAGCAATCCTAGAAGATCCTTCCACAAAATAAGGTAACCTCGTGCCTCACGTTTCCTCGGAAAAATGTGTGACCCAGTGAGACGATTGACTAGTAACACTAACCTCACGCTAAGTGGGAACATTGCAGATGAGGTGAATCATGAACAGCTTGTTGGCTTTCATTCAATTTGAGCCAGTTACTAAAGTACTTACTCGATAAGTTTACATTTCAAATACTTTTGTACTAACTGTGACAACGTTTCTCACTGAATTCGGTGGTGGCTCGTAGCCAAAAAATCACAAGTCTCTCACAAAGTCTAATTTTAGGATACCTTACCACTGGAACGCTGTTTCTTCTCCTGCCGTATAGTTCCACACGTAGCAGTTTTCGCTGTTTTTGTTATAAACCCTCTTTATATGGCGCACGAATTGTGGATGTGATCAGTTTGATGACCATTAATTAGATCGTCTTCGTGCCTTACTTGCATGTCTAGAGAGTTTTTTATTTATTGTTGGTCGTAGTTGTGACATACTCAGTGCAGTACATGCGGCTTCAATTCATTTGTGGGAAGGTCTTTATTTACGCAAAACGAAAGTGTAAGACAACCAAACAGATGTGCACCACGCCATGAAGGATAGCAAATTTTACTTGCTGTGGTATAGAGCGCAGCAGCAAGAATACATAGTAAAATCTGTAGTTGACTTGGTAGTATACAATTTGCGGCATTTGTTACACAGAGATGTCGCCTCGATAGTTCCATCCCGATCGATTCATCCCTAAGCCAAAATCCGTCAACCGTAGTGGTTGGCGAGAGGTCGCATGTTTGTCTATGAACAACCCACGACCCGGTGTTTTCAGTGGGTGAAAGTTCTAGTCGGGCCTACTCTCCGGCTTTCACTGTACTGATGCAGGCCAGGACAGCACGGTCAACATGAGGTCAACAAGGTGTCTCATTGAAAGATAACGTCACGGAGGCCTCTAATTAGGGCAACACGCAGAAACGTAACGTCTGTCACAACTATCGATTATGCGAAAAGCATTGTTGTGTAGCCGATGGAACCCGGTAGCAACATGCTAGGCCCCAGCCATGATGATGAATGAAATATTTCGAAATACGTTCTAATCGGAGCATCCACACACGGATATGTCAATCGTGATGCCGTAAAAGTAGTTTCGTTGGATAAGTTGAATCTAAGTCCAAGATCTTCATTCTTGTCGGAGCTATAGTCTTGTAAAACCGGATGTTTGTTTTTGAAACCCCACAAATTATCGCTCAATGCTCATGTATAAACCTGCCAGACAATAAACTTGCTTTACATATGTTTATCTATAGTCTCATACTCACAGATAGAAGTAAAATTGCTATTGTGCCCAAAAAGCGTCAATGGCATCCGTAACTTTTGACATCAGCTTTATCAAATAGCATTTCTAGTTGCATAGCTTTGTATTTTTTACGCACCCGTTTCGGTTTCTATATCATTATCCACGTATTGTCATGTATTTGTCCGTAGCAGGACTCTGATTGTTGTTATTCTATCTCACCATTTTCAACTGTCCTGTCCAAGTAGCTCACCCACTGAAATATGTTGTACTAAACCTCGGCAGTACATTCACATGGAGACAGCACTAAGTCCGCAAGAAACGGAAGCTAATGAGCTTGCATCACACTTCACACTTACAAAATCTCAATTCTTCCTAACGCTAATGTCTGGAATTTCAGTCCAACAAAGTTCTACTATTATCTCCGAATTCTCTGACACTGTGGCCTCCAAGTATCGCTCGCTCCTCATCTGCTGCTCACTTCCTGTAGCACAGTCCAGTAAACCGAAGGACTCCTGCCAGCCCAACCTGCGTAGACTTATAGTTAATCTGCTCACGTCGCAAAAAATCTCACACAGCAGGTGACGAATAACTTTATTGATCCGGAAGTATGCATGATGCGTTTCGGAATTACTATTTCCATCTTCAGAAATCTAACCTAGTGCAGTGGTAGCACAGGGACAAGAGTGTTCCTAGTTGTGTGTCTAGCATAAGATGACAGGCTGCTAGTAGTCTGGCCTGCTCGTTCCACCGACTTAGATCCCATCGAGCACGAGTGATTTGTTTGGGAAATGTGGTGAAGTATGTCCACATACACAAAAGACCATCCGCAAATTGTCAGCCGCACTACTGTAGGAGTGGATACCCTACCATATGAACCTTGTAACCAGTATGTAAGCCCGTTGAAGAAAATGCATTGCCGCCCGTGGTGATCACACAACCTATTAAGAACCACGTCCCGCCTTTTGTAATGGCTAGTGAACCATCCTAAAGCGCGACGCCTTCAGTGCGATTATTGTCTTTGAACGAAAGTGTCATCTCTGTCCGTCTCATTGCGGAGTTCTTTCAGTTACGTTCTGTACTCCACTGTACTATACTGTAGCAGTTCTTTTTGTGTACTATCCAAGTTTCATCAAGCTATGTTACTTGGCAGTGTCAGATCATCCAAGTTACTTTCATCCTTACGTTTTACTGCTTACACAATGCTAAAGTCAGTTCTTCAAAAGCATAGTATTGCGGGGAAAAATACTTGGCTCGCAAATATATGCCATTCGTTGATAATAGGTTTCACTAGCGCAGAAAACACCCGGATGACGAACTAATTGTTCCCAGAGGAAACAAGTAGAGTCATAATATAAATTATGCTACTTGTAAAATTTATGCGACCAATAACTGTTGTTAAGGAAAGAATAGTGTACTTGCTTTTTTTCACAGACTTGTTCGAGTGCAGCTTCAATCATTTTTTTACGAGTACTTGGGATAGCCTCATAACACTTGCGAGCCAATTTATATGCTCTGACCTGTGGCTTGGAAGCTATTCTCTAGCGCCATCTCATAACCGGGGATTTTGGCAGACTTGACTCTCATATCTAGAGCTGCCAGTTCGGATAAATCGTTCACAGGGAGTGGGAAGCAGCATTCGTATGCTTGGAGGCTCCTACAGTACATAAAAATTTCGCCTGCCGTAAATTACTTTCTTCACAAGATTTCTTGCAAGCACCAGTAATTACAGCAACTAGCCACTGACAACCTGCCGTCGATATCTTGTGGTGAACAATGTCCAGAAATCATTGATTTATCTCCATAGAATTAGTCGTTCTGTAAACTACTCCGAGCAGGAAACTCTTCTTTTCCCTTGTTTATTTTCTCAGGGTTCTGTCCCTCGCCGGCCGCAGTGGCCACGCGGTTCTAGGCGCTACAGTCTGGAACCACGCGACCGCTACGGTCGCAGGTTCGAATCCTGCCTCGGGCATGGATGTGTGTGATGTCCTTAGGTTGGTTAAGTTTAAGTAGTTCTATGTTATAGGGGACTGATGACCTCAGAAGTTAAGTTCTATAGTGCTGAGAGCCATTTGAACCATTTTCTGTCCCTCAGCTTGTATAAACGGAAGTCTTACAGTATCGTTTTGTTGATTGTCTGTCTGTCCGAATGTTAAGAACCCTCTTTCTCAGGGACAGGTAAACGTTTCAAAATCAACATTATGTCGTATATTAATGGCTATGGCCCCTTGACGACGTAAAAGTTGTAAGCTTCTAAGTCATTTCAATAAAAAGACATGACCACTTACGTCACATATTTTGATACTCGAAAACTACTCATCGAATCCTATAGCGTACTTCCCTTTGTCTAGGGTCATGAATTTCGGCAAGAAGCAAGGTTTCACAGTAGAAGTAAAGTAAAAAATTCTGAAACTCGTTATACTCTAATTACATCAAATGAAAGTACGTTTTTCCCATTTGAATATACAGTGTATTCTTCACCCGTCAAAAGCGTAATTGAGGATCATTACTGCATGCAGACGTAAAATGTAAATGGTACTCATATTTAAGTAAGTAAATAAAAAATGTTTTATTAGTATCATCTCTCTACATATACAAACTGGAGTCCCCTACTCGCTTCTATTTGTATGGTCGGGCTAATAAAAGAAACTACTGTAGAGAGATGCCTACATGACTAATTTCTAATTACAGGACAATAAGCAGCATTCTCTGTACATACTTATTGAATGAAAAGTTTACTTTTAAGTATTGTGTTTCAGCTGCCTCTTTACTTCTTCAGTAATTGTGGTATAATGACATACAGGAAGGATATCAGTATTGTACACTTTTACACTCGTGATCAAATAGCAGTCACTTTTGCCTTGATTACGGTTGCTACCCGCTGTAGTACGGACTCAAAGGAACAATGAAAGTGATGGGGAGCCAACAACCACTCGTGCATACTGGAATGTTTCTTTGAACTTCCGAAGACACTTCGTGTGTTGTGTTGTATCTTAAGTGCTGCTGTTGTGATCTTCAGTCAAAAGAATGGTTTGAAGCCTGCATCGCTCTTGCAGCCTACATGTATTTGAACATATCTACTGTAATCAGGTCTTGGCCGCACCTTACATTTTTATTTCCCCTCCACCCGCGCTGAACTGCGTTACCAAACTGACGATTCGTTTACGTCTTAGAACGTCTTTTAGTCGGGTGTGCCAAAAATTTCATTTTTTCTCAATTACATTAAGTATATCTTCAATAGTTATTCGATCTACCCATTCAATATTCAGAATTCTTCGTTAGCACCACATTTCGAAAGCTTCTGTTTCCTTAATCTCTGCACTGTTTATCGTCCCAGTTTCACTTTCGTAATAGCCTATACTGTAGACGAAACGTTCAAAAAATACTCCTTAATATTGAAAGTCGAGAATAACAATTTTCATTCTTTAAAAATGTTTTTCCTGCTGGGTGCCAGTCGCCGTCTTATGACCTGCCGACTTCAGCAATCAACAATTATCTCGCTGTGAAACAGCATATCTCAGCATTTATTATCTTATTTCCTTATCGAGTTTCCACAGCATTGCCCGCTTTAATTGGACTACATTTCCTTACCCGTTATTTTATTTGCGTTTTTCTTATTCTAATAACCTCTTTTCAGGGTACAAAACTGCTTTCCCAAGCCCTTCACTGTGTTTGATAGAGCTGCATCGTTAACAGCAAACCTCAACTTCTTCCTGGAGATCAATTATCTTTCCAAATTTCTCCTTAGTTTCCTTTTCAGACTGCTCAGTGTCCAGGTTTAATAACATCGGAAATACCCTACAAGTCTGTCTCACTCCCTTCTCGTCTACTGCCTTCCATCCTTGTTCTTCGTGTCTTGTAACAGCAATATGTGTTCTGTACACATAGTGAATATTTTTCACTCCCTGGATTTTATCTATACTCACTTCAGAATTTTAAAAAGCGCAATCCAGTCAACATTATCAAAACTTTCTCTGAAAAGTACAAATGCTACAAATGTAGGTTTGATCTTATTTATCGAATTTCTAATATAATGCCTCGTGAGTTCCTACATTTTCCCGGATGCCAAACAGATTCTCCCTGCGGTCGGCCTCTTATATTTTTTCTATTCTTCTGTACAAAAAACTGTGTCAGTATTTTCCTGTCACTACTTACAACTAATAATTAGGAATCATTTAAATCTGACATTTTTGGTGTTGTCATTATTACATTACATTTCCTAACTCATAATCATTTACGTTCACTACCCCCTAACGTTGTTGTCAAAAACAGTTATCTTCAGATACTCTCTACATTTTTCAGCTTTCCCTTCCTCTCTTAGTACTTCCTTGCCATCTGACGTTCTGGTATTTGTATGTCTACTTTTCTGTAAATGTCTCATTAACTATTCCTCTGGCAATATCAATCATTCCCCACAGCACATATGCTTCTACAGCCTTTCACGTATCATGTGTTGTCAGTTTCACACTTAAATCTGCCACAGTAAATATATTGCGTGTATTTCCATCTTTGAGGCCCTCTTTCATATATTAAGTGAGATAACTGCTCACCTCGAAATCGTGTAAATTCATCACAGCAACTGAAAATCGGATCACGACTCATTCAAACCAGAAGTAAGCGTCATTCAAGGTTAAGTCATAAAGTTTGACTTCCACGTAGAAAAATAAAGTTACTTAATTAATTTTTCGTTTCTTGCAGGTATTTGCACGCAGTTCTGGTAATGGCTGAAATACCTGCGCCATTGTAGTGCGCCACTCTTCTATTACGGGGCCAAAATATTGATAACGTAGATGTACGGTGCACCATTTTGTTTTAACTCCGCTAGTAGCATACTACGATACTTCAACGTCCGGACCGGACGTTACGTTTGGTGGCGGTTGACGACAGGTGGAGGTCATGATAATGATGACTACCACTAGCGACTTGGTGAGTGGATGCCAATCTGACGTTGGCGTTAGTTGAACAGTGTTAAAGAACCAAACATTTGTTATTCGGCAATACATAAATGATATCATGAGGTTCCAGGCTGCCCATGCAGCAGGAAGAAAACGATGTACGCCCTGCCAGGAATGCGCCGACACTAGCTCGCGGTCTGCGTGGACGACAGGGGTATGGTTCAAACGGCTCTGAGCACTATGGGACTTAACTTCTAAGGTCATCAGTCCCCTAGAACTTAGAACTACTTAAACCTCACTAACCTAAGGACATCACACACATCCATGCCTGAGGCAGGATTCGAATCTGCGACCGTAGCGGTCGCGCGGTTCCAGACTGTAGCGCCTAGAACCGCTCGGCAATCCCGGCCGGCACGACGGGGGTAGCTCTAAGCCGCTGATTTGGCGAGGCGACTACAGGAGACATCTGTGCTGGCAGAAGCCGGCTGTTCTGCATGAAGCGTGCGTGTCGGCAACAGTGGGGCCTGTCCACAGGAGCGGGCGGCTGGCAGCGGGGACTGCACGCACTATGATTGCAGAAGAGCAGCTCCGCATCTGAGTACATAAAGAAGGACAGCATGTGGCTGGCGTCTATGTCCTTCCCCTCGGTCTCACCAAGGATGGCAATGCTGCGGCTAACAGCGTCGAAGTCCCAAGGGAAAGTCCTTCTGTCCCACAGAAGTCCGTACACTGTTAAATGAGCAGAAAAAGATCCCTCCTCCAGGCCGGATGGTTGCAGATCTCCACCGAAAAATAATATTTACAATGGTCTCGTTCATGCTTGTAATGCTACCGTACTGTTTTCTGTGGCCCAGCACGTAAAAACTGATGAGCCAGGGCATGGGAAAATCAAGCCATCTGAATCGTAGCTGCTCCATATTTCTAGTGCGTCCCTAATATGGTTCCATGTTGGGCCAGTTTGGCTCTGGGCTGAGTTAATCTAGTCGTGGCATGTCGGTAATACTTGTAGTATCAGAAGACTCCCCATGCTGAAATTCGTCCAGGCTATTATGGCTTAACCTGGTTTTCCTGCTTCTTGCGTTGCCAGGAAAATTACCTGAATTTTTACTTGGCAGCCCCCTTACATTGCGTGCATTAAACAGTACCAAGACTGCTATCTTGTACCTAAAAAATAATAAGAAATAACACTAATTAAAATTATAAAAACCCGCTAACTCAGTCCAGTCACATTAATGTAACCACCCATCTACCTTTTACGTCAGCTTGCAATAACCACTGAGATACAGCTGGTAGGAGCACTAGCTATGGAGGGGCTGTAAAGCATGTCAGAGAGACGCGAAAGAACAGTGCAGTCGTTGTCGTAATGCGGATAGGGAGCAATTTATCTGACATCCAAAGGGGCATGATCATCGGCTTTCGGGCCGAGGATGGAAGAATTTACGAAACGGTTAAGTTTGTAAACTGTTGGCCGCCGTGGTTACATGGATGGCAAAATGGTGCTATCCAAAGGAGATATCACGGGCCACCGCTGACTGAGGCGAACGTGGGCTGTGGAGATGTGCACGGAATAATAGACGTGCAACTATTGAGAAAGTGACCGCCCAGGTGAATCACCGACAGCTCCTCCTCAACGACCGTCCAGTGAAACGTTGCTGCACACGGACTTACGCAGCAGGAGTCTTGTTCAGGCGCCCATACCGACTACTCTACATCGGCGACGAAGACTGGAAATGCAAACCAACACCGCAACTCGATTTCCACTGAGTGGCGACAGGTGGCCTTCTCAGGAGAATCACGTTTTATTCTCCGTCGAACAGATGGCCGTTGGCGTGAAAGGCTGTAAGCAAACACCCTGAAACAATCGTCGAAAAGGTCTAAGCCGGACGGCATTCACCGGATTATCTCTTAATTCTAGAAGGCACAACGCATCAACGCAATTATGCGTGTATCCTTGGGCATCATGTCCCCCTTCACATGTAGTTAGTCTTACCCCGGCATGATGGCATCTACCAGCACGACAATGCAGCGTGCACACAGCTCGCAGTGTACATGCATTATTCGGAAAGTGCCGTCCTTCCTTGGGCACCAAACCTCCCGGATTTAAACTCAATCGAGAAACTCTCGGACCACCTTTATCGGGCTATTCTTGCCTCAACCGAAAAACCTAGCGCAGCTGGCGTCGGTACTGGAGTTGACATGGTTCCACGTTGTCGGTACCTTCCATACCGTCACTGACTCTCTTCCTGTGCATCTTGCAGCGGTCCGCGTTGCAAGAGGTGCTTATTCGGGGTTTTGACAGGTGGTCTCATTAATCTGACTAGACATCATCCCGCCTGATGTTCTATATGGCTGTGAGACATGGAGTATCCGGAAACAGGACTTCCATAAGCCCTTGTTTTTGAGAGAAAAGTGCTTCGGAACATCTTCGGTCCGCTTCTGGATGCAGATACAGGGGAATGGAGGATCAGATACAACCAAGAGCGTGAGGAACTATACCAGCATTCCAACATAGCAGCAACTGTCAATGCCAAACGAACGCAGTGGGCCGGCCACGTGGCCCGGATGGAGGATCACAGATGGCAGATGGCCTCGGAAGCTCCTGGATTTCACATCTACAGGAAAGAAATTGGCAGGGATACCCAAGAAGCGTTGGAGGGATGGACTACATGAAGATTTAAACCAAGTGTCTATAGACGTCAATGGATGGCCGATAGCAGCAATGGACAGAATACAGTGGAGGAGGAAACTTGTAGATGCATGCGGTCCACTGGGCCTGATCAAGTATTAGTAAAATATATATATATATATATATATATATATATATATATATATATATATATATAAGAATCACATGCTTGACATTATGAGCCTTCAGTTAATATTCTTCTCACGACGATTTTTGTATAGTCAGTTCCACGAGAAAGTGTATGCTATAATTTTAAATGTAACGTCAACAGCGACGCCTCAGGCAGTGGTCTCGAATCTGTAATCAATGAGCTTTTGCACAGTCTACAGATAAAAAGTTTGAGATTTGAATGTTTTGTTTTGCCGACCGCAGTTTAAATTGAGTGCAAAATATCTGAAGCGTCATAAGGCAGTGTTCCAGAGCTTTCGTTTGGAGCTGCTGCTAAAATTCTTAGAAAGTCAAAGACATTCGTTGAGAAGTGTGCCAAACGCTATATAGAGGTTGGAACCGAGAATGATTTACCGGATAGAGGGTTAACGTGCGCGACGTGGCGATTTGAACTTATTTACAGCCAGTTTAAACGCTGAAAAAGGTCCTTTAAGAAGCTAATAGGTTTGAACGAGACAAACTGGTCGCTTCAAGAGGATAATGATCCGAAACATCTCAGCCGTCTCTACACAGCGCGGAAAGAAGAGAATGAGGTGTCCACGATGAATCGGGCCGTATATTAAGATGAAGATTAAAGGAAAGCCATTGTAGTTGGACGCTGCTGTCACATAAAACAAATACGATACGGAGATCGTTACCGAGAGAATGTGCAGAAAATCTGGTGAAAAGACTGCCAAAAACGTGCCAAGCTCTAATCGATTGTGGAGGCGACTGGATTACCTATTAGCGTTAATAAAATGTACTTTCATGTAAACGTACACTACTGGCCATTAAAATTGCTACACCACAAAGATGATGTGCTACAGACGCGAAAATTAACCGACAGGAAGAAGATGCCGTGATATGCAAATGATTAGCTTTTCAGAGCATTCACACAAGGTTGGCGCCGGTGGCGACACCTACAACTTGCTGACATGAGGAAACTTTCCAACCGATTTCTCATACACAAACAACAGTTGACCGGCGTTGCTGGTGAAACGTTATTGTGAAAGGAGGAGAAATGCGTACCATCACGTTTCCGACTTTGATAAAGGTCGGATTGTAGCCTATCGCGATTGCAGTTTATCGTACCGCGACATTGCTGCTCGCGTTGGTCGACATCCAATGACTTTTAGCAGAATATGGAATCTGTGGGTTCAGGAGGGTAATACGGATCGCCGTGCTGGATCCCAACGGCCTCGTATCACTAGCAGTCGAGATGACATACATCGTATCCGCATGGCTGTAACGGAACGTGCAGCCACGTCTCGATCCCTGACTCAACAGATTGGGACGTTTGCAAGACAACAACCATCTGCACGAACAATTCGACGACATTTTCAGCAGCATGGACTATCAGGTCGGAGACCATGGCTGCGGTTACCCTTAACGCTGCATCACAGACAGGAGCGCCTGCGATGGTGTACTCAATGACGAACCTGGGTGCACGAATAGCAACACTTCATTTTTTCGGATGAATCCAGGTTCTGTTTACAGCATCATGATGGTCGCAACCGCGTTTGGCGACATCGCGGTCAATGCACATTGGAAGTGAGTATTCGTCATCGCCATACTGGCGTATCACACGGCGTGATGGTTTGGGGTGCCATTGGTTACACGTCTCGGTCACCTCTTGTTCGCATTGACGGCACTTTGAACAGTGGACGTTATATTTCAGATGTGTTGCGACCCATGGCTCTACCCTTCATTCGATCCCTGGGAAACCCTTCATTTCAGCAGGATAATGCACGCCCGCATGTTGCAGGTCCTGTACGGGGCTTTCTGGATACAGAAAATGTTCGACTGCTACCCTGGCCAGCACATTCTCCAGATCTGTCACCAATTCAAAACGTCTGGTCAATGGTTACCGAGCAGCTGGCTCGTCACAGTACGCCAGTCACTACTCTTGATGAACTGTGGTATCGTGTTGAAGCTGCATGGGCAGCTGTACCTGTACACGCCATCCAAGGTCTGTTTGACTCAATGCCCAGGCGTATCAAGGCCGTTATTACGGCCAGATGTGGTTGTTCAGGGTACTGATTTCTCAGGATCTGTGCACCCAAATTGCGTGAAAATGTAATGAAATCTCAGTTCTAGTATAATATATTTGTCCAATGAATACCCGTTTATCATCTGCATTTTTTCTTGGTGTAGCAATTTTAATGACCAGTAGTGTATATTTATGATGTAGTGTCTTATTTCTTACAGATAACGGCGTACACTTTCTTGTGGCACTGACTGTGTATGTCTTTTTCATTATCGTGACAATTTTCAAACCGTAATAATTCTCTTGAAGTTTCCCCCGTACCGAACGGCAGAGCGCACCTGCCAGAGCGTGGGGCGGCGGCGCTGCTGGTGGGAGCCCTGTATGAGCCCCACGACGGCCGCCACCTGTCGCCGCTGCATTTATTTTCGGTGCGCCGCTGAGGCGCGGGGCGTGGCCACGCGGCAGCTCATTAATTCCTGTGTCAGCCGCGGAGTCCCGCGAGCCGCGCGAGTGATTTACGCGACGCGACGCGACGCCGGAGCGCGCGCTGTCCCCACCTGGCGGCCCCTCCCAGGTTCGTCACTTCCGGGACGCCAGCGCACAAATTTCCGCTCTGCCTAAAGTTGCGTGTTCCACCTGTTCCTTCGCCGTTCCATTTCGTAGTTCCATCTCAGCTGGCTGCCGCTGCATTACCTTGTGCCACACAGCGAGCATATAAGCATAAAATGGGATCTAAAAAAACTACGTATACAGAATTTTAGTGAGATTAAAGTACTCAAAGAAACACTTTTCCATCATAATCATCGTTTATTCCATTTACTTTTTATTCTATTTATTTATTTATATATTGTTCCGTGGGACCAAATTAAGGAGAAGTCTCCATGGTCATGAGCGAGGTGGCGCAGTGGTTAGCACACTGGACTCGCATTCGGGAGGACGACGGTTCAATCCCGTCTCCGGCCATCCTGATTTAGGTTTTCCGTGATTTCCCTAAATCGCTTCAGGCAAATGCCGGGATGGTTCCTTTGAAAGGGCACGGCCGATTTCCTTCCCCATCCTTCCCTCACCCGAGCTTGCGCTCCGTCTCTAATGACCTCGTTGTCGACGGGACGTTAAACACTAATATCCTCCTCCTCCTCCTCTCCATGGTCATGGAACGAGTCAATACATGAAATTATAACACGATAGTAGAAAGAGACAAAATGAAATGTAAGTAACATATTCAGGCGACAATTCGTAAGTTTAAATAAAGAAAATCAACAATGTAACACTGGAATTTGCTTAATTTTTTAGCTCTTCCAGGAGCTCCTCGAGAGAATAGAAGGAGTGAGCCAAGAGGAAACTCTTCAGTTTAGACTTACAAATATTTGGTCTACTGCTAACATTTTTGAGTTCCTGTGGTAGCATATTGAAAATGGCTGCAGCAGAATAGTGCACTCCTTTCTGCACAAGGGTCAAGAAAGTGCATTCCACATGCAGATTTGATTTTTGCCTAGTATTAACTGAGTGGAAGCTGCTAACTCTTGGGAATAAGCTAATATTGCTAACAACAGACGACATTAAAGAAAATATATACTGTGAGGGCAATGTCAGAATTCCCAGACTATTGAATAGGGGTGGACAAGAGGTTCTCGAACTTACACCACACGTAGCTCGAACAGCCCTTACGGGCCTTTAAGGTCTACAGCAGAATAAAAATGAATACAAACTACAATATAAAAAGAATACAACTAACTGTACATTATAAAAATTCACAAAGGTACGCACTACAAAAAAAAAAAAAAAAAAATACACCGGTCAGTCACAATCTAAGGACAGGAGGCATTTACTGAAGATGGCGGTACACGGTCCATCGCTGTCGGTCCCCGGCGTCATCTCCTACTCCTGTGGGCTCCACTTGTTTGAGTATTGCCAATACCCGATCCTTCCATCACGTCCTCGGTCGTCGCTTTGGGCGTCTCCCAGCAGGCTGGGAAAGGAGATCGCGGTTAGGGAGGGATCCACCGGCTTGGAAGATGTGGCCACATCACTGTAGCCTCTTCTGCCCCAATATTCGGACGATTTGTGGCTTTCCATACCGCTGGCAAAGGTCTTCTTTTGTTCTTCGTTTCCATTTACCTTCCATGGTATTGTAGACGGGACCATATATCTTTCGAAGTACCTTCCTTTCGGAAACACAAGTTGGCTCTTCAGTTGTTGCTGAAGTTGCCCAGGTTTCATAACCATATAAAAGCTCCGGTCATACTACTGTTATGTACAGCCGAATGTTGTTTTTATTGATATCAGCCGTGATTTGAATAGATTATTTAGGCTGAAGAAAACGCCACTAGCGTTTGTTATTCGTTGCTGAACCTCTTTCATCACTTCACTTTCATTGTCAGTATGGATCCCAGGTATTTGAATTCACTTACTAGTTCGAAGGCATGCCTGTCAACAACAGTGGAGGGGAGAGGAGCTTGATGTCACAAGACAACGAGATATTTTGTTTTACTCTCGTTGACTACCAGCACTATTTGTTTCGCGTTGTTGAGGAATCGTGAAATGTCAGCACTTACTTGCTAAGTATCACATCGTCAGCAAATGCCAGGAATGTGTCTGTTCCCACCATCCCCATTTCTCTGTTTCGACCACTGTCGCGGCTTACTTTATCCAGTCTGCATGCCTGCAGTATTTGTTTTCTATCTGACGCTACTTGCGCCGTGATTGCGGTATCTGGCTTTCCCGTCATCAGTCTCTCATCTGAGTGTGAGAGACCTCTTTGACCCAGAGAAGTGAACTGACCTCTGACAGTCCACTGCTACAACTGCCTCAACCTACTGCGAAAGGGAGGTGTTTACTTCCTCTATCTTTTTTCCTAGCATTTAGCCCTTTCGAGACAACACTTGTTGTCCTTAACCGTTTTGATCATGTGCTCCAGATTTTCATGTAATTTGGAATCAAAGCTTTTGTGCAGTAGTTCCATATATAACACGAATTCGTCGATCAGCCTTTGTACTTAATTTTTCAGCCTCTGTTTTTCTGTTTCTGTCCTATACTTCCCTTACATCAGGGTCTACTCTTCTCTGTCCTGTGCTCTCTTTCAAGATTTTCCAGCACGTGTCTAACCAAACACCGGACGTCGCCAATATTTCCATAATTGGCGATATTCTGCGTCATGGTCGTTTTAGTTTTGCAAGATGGATGTTTTTTGACTGCGTATCTGCTTATAAGATTTCAGGGACTAAGTACATGTGAAGCTGTTAACGATTTTGAGCACATCTGCTTTCATAGCTCATTCAGTGTGTTCAGTGAGGAGTATGACGGCATGAAAACAAACACAGCATAGCAGTGCGCAAACGTCCTGCAGTCACTGGTATTTCACAGACGCGCAAGCCGCGGAAACATAATGCAAACTCTTGGTCCAAAAACTGGACCATTCGGAAAATCTCTAGGTGAAATGGGAGTACCAGTCTTGTTCGACAGGTCTAATGTGGGGTCATCAGTAAAGTCACTGGGAACCACGGTGCAGCCAGCTACTTCTCGGATTTCATACACTCATCCGTGTTACGAATCCACCAGGTAATTCTGTGTAGTACAGAAGCTGTTGGAGGACGACCTATGTACTCGTATTTCACCAACCAGAGATCACTTTACACCGTTCTAAAAATGCAGTTTACATCATTCTGCAGAATAATGACGTGATAAGCTTTTATTGTAGATTCTGAACTCCTTTATAGAGAATGAGACGTCATACGAAATAACGCCAAGAAATTCGCTAGTATCACAGCTTGCAATTATAACAGCAGAGTTTCAGGCGATCATTTATGACTAAATTACTATAATATTTCAGGACACAAAAGAAGTTATCCTAAAATAAATATCCATCAAATTTACTACTCTGTTTTTCTCCCCGATAGGAGCATTACCATGTGTGAATCAACACGATAAGAAAGTGCTGAAACCAGTACCACACTCAGTAAATGTGCGAGATGACAGATTTGAGACTCTCGCACTACTGTTCTGGGAATGCTATGTGGTATATTACTGGCTTCCTCCGAAGTATTATAAATTGTCAAGTGTGTGTCTGTGTGGTACTATAGTTGTGATTTTGGCACAGTGTAATCCGACTAAGCGGACAGGGAATGAAGAAGTGTCATTGCTTCAAGTGGAAATTCAGGAAAATTTCGGATTTCAAATGTTTCAAATGGCTCTGAGCACTATGGGACTTAACATCTGTGGTCATCAGTCCCCAAGAACTTAGAGCTACTTATACCTAACTAACCTAAGGACATCACACACATCCATGCCCGAGGCAGGATTAGAACCTGCGACCGTAGCGGTCGCACGATTCCAGACTGAGCGCCTAGAACCGCTCGGCCACAGCGGCCGGCTTTCAGATTTCGTCAGGGACATCACCATGATGTCCTGAACTGGAATCAGTCCCATTATCAAGTTACGCAAGTACAATGGAGAAGCGTTACAGCTTCATTTGAGCTTGTAGGGTCACATAATGTCCGAAAATGGAAACAGTTCTATTATCAGCTCACACAAGTACTTTAGTTCATTGGTATATCATCAGTATAAAGAAGTGAGTCTTGTGATCACTAAAACGCTGCAACAAATTAATAAAAGGAGTCTACTCACTGTTCGGTGAACTGCAGGAGTCTTATTCACTTTATTGCGGAATGCTTTACTGCTTTTAAATAACTTCGTTATGGTTTTGTTTTTAATGTTATGTGACTTCATCATCTTTCCATAAGTTAAACTGAAAACACGTAGTTCTTAAAAATTGAAGACACACTGTAGAGAAACTCACACAAAAAAATTCTGTTAAGTAGATATCATAAGATTATGACAGATGTTGTACAAACATCGTATCTTAGGGCAACTGAAGACTGCAGTTATAGGAAGGAGGAAGGAAATGCGATTACCGATTAAAATAGGACGGACGTTCGTTATGTAATGCAACACAGTTTTTTCCTCGGCCAATTTCTATTGAAAAAAATAGTTTCATGAAGTATCGGTAGCGCTATTCGTAGCCTTCAAAATGGCGTCAATAACGGGGGTGTGTTCCTAGCAGAGAGCTGTCTTCGCGTTTTTTTTTTTTTTTTTTTTTTGCGGGATACCAGAGCATTGCACATATTTATTAGGCGCTCACAGAATATCTACGGAGACCTGGCAGTGAACAAAAGCACGTCGGGCTAGGCGTCTGTCATCATCGCAAAAAGGTCACGCAAACCCGGCCGACTTTCTTCGTGTCGGATGGCCGCATATAGAAGTGACTTCTGCGATGTGGGAACGTACGGACACTTTTATTTGAGATGAATGACGGATCACGGTCAAACACCACAACTGTACGCCTCTGTTGTTAGCAAAATTTTGGAAAACATTATCAGCGATCTTGTATTAATAATATTATTAATCTTGATCGCAAATTTCTTTTAATCGGTTTCAAATTTTAAGAATCATCTTCACACTCCAGAACGACAAGTGGACTTCCTTGGAGCAGACTGCGCCGATCCACGACGCTGAATTGACTGCTCAGTTCAGCGTCGTGGATCGGCGCAGTCTGCTCCATGGAAGTCCTTCTGCCGTTCTGGAGTCGGAAGATGATATTTAAAGATTGAAACCGCTCTCTCCGATTAAAAGAAATGTAATTATCTGATGTTAGTGCTGACACATGCGATCAGCAGTTGGGGTATTCAAAGATGTGTACTCGCTGGGTTGCTCGCCGCCTAACAGAAGACCACGAGGAGAAGCGAAGGACCACCTGTCCGTAATTGCTTGACCCTACGAGGCTAATCGTGACACTTTTTTTCGAACATCGTCACAGGCGATGAAACATGAGCTCATCAATTCGAACCGGAAACAAAACGTCAATGCGTGGAGTGGTGCCACACCAGCTTTCCTTCGAAGAAAAAGTTTAAAACCGCACCCTCAGCCGAAAAAGTCATGGCGATGGTCTTTTGGGACTCTGAATGGGTTATTCTGCTTGATGTCCCCCATCATAGTGCGTCTATCAGCTCTGAAATGTATTGCACGTCCGCAAGGAAACTGAAAAAACGATGTTAGCGTGTTCGGCGCCACAAAAATGCAAGACAACGTAAGGCCTCGTACAAGTCTCCACGCGCTAGAGGAACTCACAAAATTCCATTGGATGTTCTTCCTCATCCATCCTACAGCTCAGATCTGGCACCTTCCGACTTCCGTATATTTGGCCCAATGAAGAATGCAATCGGCGGGAAGCAGTACGTGGGTAATGGGCAGGTTTCTGGTGCAACAGGGGGTTGGCTCCGACGTCGACCAATAAAGCGCTACCATGCGGACAAACAGGCCCTCCCAGTAAGGTGGCGCGAGGCTGTTGCTTTGAACGGAAAGTGTGTTGAAAAACAGGGCTTGTATTCAAAAGCGAGAGAGATAATGGTGTATTGGAATCCTGAATAAAACCAAACTGCTTTCAGATACAGAATGTGTTGCATTTATTAATGAACGTCCCGCATCTAGCAGTTATCAAATTACAAAACATGGATGGGCAGTTTATCGTTGATCATTACCAGTCCTCTTTTGCGCTACAGTTACCATTAAATTTCTTCGAGAAACATGGAATGATGATACGCCAGTTGTCTCAATTAACATGAAAAAAATTGGTTAATGAGCGTTCCATATGGATAGTGGAATACATTCAGTATAACGAATACAGCATATATAACTGTAGCGTTTTGCTCTTAGTTACCCGGGGGAACACACATAACTCATAAAACGATGGTGAATCAACGTTTAGAATCTGTTTCATCAGGTAAATATCTGAAAGAATGCGTACGGAAGGATTTAAAAAACGAACACACAAAACTAATTGTAAGAATGTCCGATGGGAGACAGTGATTCTCTGTGGGAATCCACGTCCTCGAAGGAGGTATCTTAGAGATGCTTGCCTCATCGATACTTGAATATTGTAATTCAGTCTCCGATTCTTAACGGATAGAACTGACAGAGGAAGTAGACAAGTACCAATAAAGAAGAGTGCGGTCCGACCTTTCACAAGTGCTAAATCCCTACAGAGATGCAACTCTGGGAGAAGACATTGTAAGAGAGGTGGTGTGCATTACAGTGCGGTTTCCTGTTAAAATTCAGAGAGCGTACGTTCCTAGAAGTATCAACCGATGTATTGCTCTCTCGTACACATAGCTCGTGGAAAGACTTAATGTCATACAAAGGCTTCTCAACAGTCGTTGTTGACGCACACCAGTCAATGTCCAAGAGGAAGGGGGAAAGTGAGAATAGCACACGGAATACTCTGCGTCACATATCGTAAAGTGGAATGTAGATATAGATGTAGAATAGTTTTGATATGATGCAATAAACAATAATATATAAAAAAAAGCTTCGCAAATACTTTTTTGTATCCGTGGGCTGACTGTGCCAGTCATAAATTCCATAAATTGCAGGCTGCATCCGTATCTGGCCGCATCCACCTAGACAGCTCCACCCTCTTCCTCCCCCTCGCAGCCTCTTGCAGTTAAGGGGAGTTGGAAAGGAAAAAAAAATCATATTTTCAAATATTTATCTCATTATAAATTTGCAGTTTTCCATATATACAGGGACAGTGTGGTCCATTGATCGTGACGGGGCAAAATATCTCACGAAATAAGCGTCAAACGAAAAAACTACAAAGCCGGGAAACTTGTCTAGCTTGAAGGGGAAAACCAGATGACGCTATGGTTGGCCCGTTAGATGGCGCTGCCATAGGTCAAACGGATATCAACTGCGTTTTTTAAAATAAGAACCCCCATTTTTTATTACACATTCGTGTAGTACGTAAAGAAATATGAACGCTTTAGTTGGATCACTTTTTTCGCTTTGTGATAGATGGCGCTGTAATAGTCACAAACATATGGCTCACAGTTTTAGACGAACAGTTGGTAACAGGTAGATTTTCTAAATGAAAATACAGAACGTAGGTACGCTTGAACATTTTATTTCGGTTGTTCCAATGTGATATATGTACCTTTGTGAACTTGTCATTTCTGAGAACGCGTGCTGTTGCAGCGTGATTACCTGTAAATACCACATTAATGCAATAAATGCTCAAAATGATGTTCGTTAACCTCAATACATTTGGCAATACGTGTAACAGCGAGTAGTTAGCCTTCCGTAATGATCGCACATGCATTGACAATGCGCTGACGCATGTTGTCAGGGGTTGTCGGTGGATCACGATAGCAAATATCCTTCAACTTTCCCCACAGAGAGAAATCCGGGGACTTTAGATCCGGTGAACGTGCGGGCTTCGACGACCAATCCACCTGTCATGAGATATGCTATTCATTACCGCTTCAACCGCACGCGAGGTGTGTTCCGTACATCTACCACGTTGGAAGTACATCGCCACTCTGTCATGCAGTGAAACATCTTTTAGTAACATCGGTAGAGCATTACGTAGGAAATAAACATACACTGCACCATTTAGATTGCCATCGTTAAAATGGGGGCCAATTATCCTTCCTCCCATACTGCCGCACCATGCATTAACCCGCCAAGGTAGCTAATGTTCCACTTGTCGCAGCCATCGTGGATTTTCCGTTTCCCAATAGTGCATATTATGCCGGTTTACGTTAACCTCAATACATTTATTAATGAACGTCCCGCGTCTAGCAGTTATCAAATTACAAAACATGGATGGGCAGTTTATCGTTGATCATTACCACTCCTCTATTGCGCAAGGCAAGTTTACAGTGCAGAACTGTACACGACGTTCAAAGTCGTCGCCAATCAACTCCTGGTGCATAGAAATATGCTACGGGTGCAATCGATGTTGATGTAGCATTCTCAACACCGACTTTTTGAGATTCCCGATTCTCGCGCAATTTATCTGCTACTGATGTTCGGATTAGCCGCAAAAGCAGCTAAAACAACTACTTGGGCATTTTGTTGCAGGTCGTGGTTGACGTTTCACATGTGGCTGAACACTTCCTGTTTCCCTAAATAACGTAGCTATCCGGCGATCGGTGCAGACATTTGGATGATGTCGTACAGGATACCGAGCGGCATACATACCACACGCTTGTTGGGCATTTTCATCACAATAGCCGTACATCAACACGACATCGACCTTTTCCGCAATTGGTAAACGGTCCATTTTAACACGGGTAATGTATCACGAAGCAAATACCGTCCGCACTGTCGGAATGTTAAGTGATACCACGAACGTATATGTTTGTAACTGTTACAGCGCCATCTATCACAAGGCGAAAAGAGTGGTCCAACTAAAACATTCATATTTCTTTACGTACTAAACGAATATGTAATTAAAAATGGGGGTTCTTATCTAAAAAAAAACGCAGTTGATATCCGTTAGACCCATGGCAGCGCCATCTAGCGAGTCAACCATAGCGCCATTGGTTCCCCCTTCAAGCTAGACTCGTTCTTTGTAGTTTTTTCGGTTGATGCTTTATTTTTTGTATATATATATATATATATATATAACTTATAAACACACATGGGAAATAATTAATTTAATTTTTTAAATATAATCTACACCGTCTGAAAAATTTAAAATATTTACGTGCATTACTTCAAGATCTAATAAAATCGGCAATTTTTTATATAGAAGGCTGTGGAGTTCTGTGTTATAAATGTTAAATTACGTGTTTGTTTTTTGTAGCACTGTCAAAACAGTATCGTATCGTTTCATGGTATAAACACGCGTTGTATGTCGAAGTGCTAACGTTTCTCCGAGGACATGTGACGCATAGTTTGATAAATCTCTTAAAAAGTAAAGTAAGACCCCAAAACGAAGTTTTTATAAGAAATGTGGGTTTCATGGTAATAGATTTTCGAATAAAAGGGAAACTTTGTGTTCAACATGTGGCGTGTGAAGTTACAGTCAATGAAATATGGGCAATCTCGTCTGTATTTAGAGAAACACCCATTAGTGCTTCGAAGATTAAAATAAAACGTTGTCATACACAGTTTTCTCAGAACGAAAGTGATGTAAGTAGTAGGTTAGGTAATATTCTGATAGATTTACACATCCTAAACAAGGTTGTTAGGTGAAATGTGTGTGTTGTAGAATATGTGGAAGACCAGTTATTTTACATGAAGACAGTGAGTTATCAAATGTACTAACCAGGAAACTTATTAATTGTGGCAGTTGTAAATATACTCATTTATTTTGGAATTCTGGTAAGTATAAAGATAATTATTTTGAAGTAAATGTTAGATGGTTTTATGGATTGAGAGTTATTGGCAAAGGACACACTGCAGCAGAAACAATGTGTGCCAAGATGAATATGCCACGCCCACCTTGTAAAATCGACAAGTAAGTAGGATTTATTGGAGGTGCTGTGGAATCTGTTGCATGTGAGTCAATGAAGTGTGGTGCAAACGAATCTGTTGAAATAAATTATGGTATCTCTGATATACCAGTAGCTTCTGATGGCACTTGGCAGAAGCGCCTCTACAGTTCTAAGAATTCTGTTGCTACGGTGACCAGTGTGGATACTGGAAGGGTAATAGATTTATACGTTTGAACCAAACATTGCCATAAGCGTAAATCAGGCAATGATGAAGGGCATATTTATGACAGAAATTATGAAGGAACAAATGGTGGTATGGAGGCCTCTGTATCTATTGAAATTTTTAGTCGATCCGTGAACGAAAGGGGAGTGTGTTAAACTAATTTCTTAGGTGATGGAGACTCAAAAGCATATAACAGTGTAGTAGCCGCTCAGTTTTATGGTGAGAAGATTATCACAAAACTGGACTGTCTTGGTCATGTCCAGAAGAGGATGGGCACAAGGTTGAGGAAGTTGAAACAGAGTTTGAGAGACAAGAAACCTCCTGATGGTGAAACCATAAGAGGCAGGCTGACAGACAAAATGATTGATGATCTACAGCTGTATTATGGAATAGCCATTAGAAATAACACTGAGGATTTGTTGAAAATGAAGCAGGCAGTATGGGCTACCTTCTTCCACAGACTGTCAACTGATGAAAAACCAGTACACCACCTTTGCCCTCCTGGGCCTGATTCATGGTGCAGTTAACGCAATGCCCAGTACTCAAACAGTTCATACAGCGATAAACAGTCCATCCCAGCAGCAGTCATGGATATCATAAAACCTATTTACAGAGACCTGGAAAATACTGAATTACTGAAGAAGTGTCTGCACAGTCAGACTCAAAATCCCAGTGAGTCGTTCAGTAATCTTATATGGACTCGCTTACCGAAAAATGTTTTTGTTGGAATGGAGACACTAAGGTAGGTGGTCAGTGATGCTGTTATTGCTCTTAATGATGGCAACATTGGTAGGGTGAAAGTGCTACAGCTTATGAGAATTAATTCTGGGGTAAACTGCATCGGAGAACTTGAACTGATGGGTAAGGTTCGCATTGATAAAGCAGAGCATGTAGCACAGTTGGCCATTCAGGAGTCCAGAAAGTAGAAAATAAGAAAAAATTTGGAAAAAGATCAAGAGGCTCATATACAGTTGGTGCAGGGTGCTTCTGAGTGACTAAAAATAAAAACATAAAGCATATCTTAAGTAAATTACAGTCTTTTGTAACTTTGGAATCCGTTTGTGAAAATTTACGTTTTATGTTGCATTTTTCCCTAAATCTCAGAAACCGCTTCGAATAGAGTATTCAAATTTTCAGAGGGTAATAACACACATATCCTGACTCTACTGAACTAATAGAAGAACATAATGTTATGTATAATCAAAATTTTTTGGATAACGTACAAAAAAGTAGACAAAATTTTAACCATGTTATTAAAAATGTGTATTTCCGAAAGCAGTGGCTGAAATGCAATTATTGTAGTTCAGAAGACTCAGAAGATACAGTTTAATGCCCTGTAAAAGATTCATGTCAATGGCTACAGTGGTTCCAGAGATACAGGGAAGCCAAATCACTGAATTTAACATTGTCAGGATACGGCGTTCCAACTCCCCTTAACGCCGTCTACGGGAAATGAAAAGGCATCACTTTTTATCATCCGCCAACTGGGGTGACAACTTCCGCAGCGTTTCAAGGCGCCGTTTCTATTTCCATCGCAAAATTCGAGTTCCAGCTGAAATCACCCCATCGATGTTTTCTTTCGTATCGTTGCGATAAAAGGAGAAACGATCTATTCAGAAAACGTAGTCAAGGAAAAAACCGTGAGAAAATAGCGCGCATCGTGTAACGACAAAGTCTCGTTATGTGAACAGCAAAAACTCTTACAAATGGACCGTTATTCGCAGAAAAAGAATTTGTGCTTAATTAACCAACTACGAAATGCAGAACGCAGTGACACTTTTGACAGCCTCTCTCAAAGAATATAGAGAAAACTTCTGTGGCAAATCATCAAAAAATATGGACTCCGAAAACACTTAGAGACGATCGTACTACTCACTGATCTGGAGATGTCCGGTTGCGAAAAAAGTAACGTTCTGCTGCCCTTCTAATTTTTTTTATGTCTAGCAGAAACTTTTTCCATAGCTAAGAAAATCTGAAGTAAAAGGAAATTTCACTTTTATCCCAAAAGACTCTCCAAGTTACTTACAGTCTCGGGAACATGAGAAGAAAACTGCAACAAACACAACTGAAGTATTTTATCCAAATAAGTATTGATCACACAGTCATTTTATTTGACAGCTTAATTTGGCCATCGAAGCTTTACTGCAGTTAATTAAGTGGTGAACAGATTTATCGCTGATCTGTACTGGGATTTATTATGTGGCATCTAAGGAAGAATTACATCTCAAAATCATTTAAGTTACAACGCATAAGGAAGGGAACAAATATCTCTTTTCTTTGTAGATTTTATAATATACCTTACAGCTAAGAGAATGAAAACTTCAGTGCCAACAGATTCAGAAATTTCACGGAGCATTCTGATGTAGTTGTAGATATTTCCACTGATATAAATTTTATAACAGTATGTTTGCGTCGAATAATGGGAAAATAGGTCTGTTAAACGCAGTAATGTTAGGAACATAACTTACTGTATGAGGCAGGAGCCGAGCAAGGTGCCGCTGGCGGTTGGCTCTTATTTCCAGGGCATGGGGTTCAAAATTCCGGAACGGCGTCCCGTAATTAAGTTTGAGATTGTTACAGTAAATCTATTAAGCTGACTGACGGAACTGTTGCCTTGGAAATTAGATGGCCGACTTCCTCGGACTATTGAGGAACAGGATACAGCCAGTCGGCTTCGACCAATGACCTCTGAATTTACCACAGATGACTTATTACACAGATTTAACAGCAAAGACGAGTGTTCATAAACAAACGAATGTAGTAGAGAAAACTGATGTTGGACATGTATCACGTGGAACATAATGTTGAGGATATGACTTGTCTGAGTCCTAGTACTTCTGCAAAAAAAAAAAAAAAAAAAAAAAAAAAAAAAAAAAAAAAAAAAAAAAAAAAAAAAAAAAAAAAAAGAGGGGAATAACTGTAACGTTAAAATTCAATACCTCAGTTGACATATAGACCTATATGTCTTGTATCTCGCACTTCAGTCGATCTATATACGTTAACTGCAGTACGGGATACAAATGTAACGTACTTCGATTTCTCCGTTTTCGTTAGCATTAGTTATCCTATTCTTCAGTTGAGCCGCGCGGGATTAGCCGAGCGGACTAGGGCGCTGCAATCATGAACTGTGCGGCTGGTCCCGGCGGAGGTTCGACTCATCCATCGGGTATGGGTGTGTGTGTTTGTTCTTAGGATAGTTTAGGTTAAGTAGTGTGTAAGGTTAGAGACTGATGACCTTAGCAGTTAAGTCCCCCCCCCCCCCACTCCCCCCAGTTCGCCTATATAGGTCAACTGAAGTACGGGATACAAATTTCATAGGTGTTGCTTCTTTCGCCTAGCGAAGGCAAAAAGACCTACATATATAATATTTGTATTCCATATACCTACGTAGGTCAACTGAAGACTATGATACTAGTGCTAACGAAAACGAAGAAATGGAGGTACGCAACAATCCTGTACCTCAGCTGAACTACGCAAAGGCAAAACAAGCACAAACACATAAAATTTTGTACCCCATACTTCAGTTGAGCTATATAGGTAAAAAGAAGAATGGGACAAAAAAAAATTTTCCTTACTGGTATCGACTGAAAATTATCGTCTTGCTAGCGACGACCAAAAAAACCTACAACAGTAATATTTGTATCTCATTCTTCAGCTAAACTATATAAGTCAACTGAAGAATAGGATACTAGTACTAGCGAATGTGAAAATAACGACTTTTATAACATGTGTATCCTGTACTTAGATAGGATACTAGTGGTGGTGGAGGCGAAAAATGACGACATATGTAATATTTGTATCCCGTTCTTCAGTTGACCTTTATAGGTAAAACATACCAATGTCACAATGTCGCTATTTTCGTCTAACTGGCACCAGTATCCCGTAGTTCAAATGGTTCAAATGGCTCTGAGCACTATGGGACTCAACATCTTAGGTCATAAGTCCCCTAGAACTTAGAACTACTTAAACCTAACTAACCTAAGGACATCACATACACCCATGCCCGAGGCAGGATTCGAACCTGCGACCGTAGCAGTCCCGCGGTTCCGGACTGCAGCGCCAGAACCGCTAGACCACCGCGGCCGGCATCCCGTAGTTCAGCTGACCTGCATACGTCAACTGAAATACGTGATACAGATTTCACGTATGTCTGTCTTTTCTCCGTCAGTAGTGCTAATATAGACTTGAAAAAGTTGTAGTAATACTAGTAAAAGAAAGGGAAAAAGAGCAACAACTGCAAAATTTGTATTTCGTACTCCAGCTGACGAAACTATACTTAACACTGAACAATATAATATGGCATAGAAATACATCAAAATAGACAAATGCAGTACAACATAAAAAATAAAAAAATAGACTTACCATACACAAAACCTTCCTCAAAAAAAAGACAATACTCGCCTTGAAAGACATCAAGAAAAATCACATACCCAGATACACAAGAAACAAAACATCATAAAAAAGCACAGATACATAGAAATATATAAACCCAGAAGTTCACATCAACGAAATGAAGCAATATAATACAAAAAACCACAGAAGAAAATTACCTAACATAAGAAAATGAAGAATGATTGATGAACCTCAAAAAATTAAAATAAACATTTTAAATATCCCGACCGAACCCACACTGTCCTCAATTATCAGTTACCCCCCAACACACATCCCAACCTGAAATTAACTACCAGATTTTGGAGGATACATTTGCCCAACACGTTTCATTAAACACATAAACGGGCAGTATGTGTTGGGTACACTATGTCTTCATGCATATCTTTCTAAATGTCCCTGTAGTGCCGAAATGCGTCATAATTTATGGCTGACCAATGACCTCCTATACTACTGGTTCAAGCCCCAGTTGATGGAGATCTAAATTCAATATGATGATTGACGACAAGACGCTGAAAACCCCTATTCCCGAAATCTCTATATGAAGAAAAACCATCAGAAATAACTACAGTGCCCTCTGCAACATGGTCTCCAATTAATTTCACCAACACTTTCTTTGTTCGATTAGGAACTACTTTAAAAACTACATCATCACATTCGGGACCTGAAATTACAGCCCCCCAAACCTATGACCCCACCGCGCACGTTCCCCCCTGTTGTACTTCGTTATGCCAAAATGAGACTCATCGATTTCGACTATAACACCCCCCCCCCCTCACCCCTCCAAAGTCCTCCATACTTTTTATATATTCCCCACAAACTTCCCTAAATTACGAAACCAGTCTAAAACGGTACGCTCACTCATACGACATTCAAGTACGCACAACCACACAGGATACCTCGAACACCAAGCGTATGTAGTTTTTATCATATCCCTCAAGGCCAGCTTCGATTTCTCAAACCATTGTTGTATCCATTTGTTCAGTTGACCCGACTTCCTTTACTATCCTTGTCATATACGAACTTACGAACTTGCCGCTTTCTAATATCATCAATGCGAATTGTCATAAAAATGTTTTTCGGTCTTTCGTAAAGTCAAGATGTGTCTAAAGATAATTCTTGCAAGTATTAAAAAGTAATTCGCTTTAATTGGGCTGCTGAAATTAACATAGGCCTTGCCTACAGAAGACGTTATAAACGAAACAGTACCAAGACAATTCCAGAACCTAAACATTCTTGTAAGAGCTTCTGCAGGCACGTCGGCGGGAAACCTCGTTTCCTTGTGTTTTCGTAAACAAGGTTTCTTTGGGCAATGATCACTCACAGGTTCAACCGATGTCGGCGACACTATAATTTCATTTATTCTAAGCTTTCTTCATGTCAAATTCCGTGCTCTCTCGACACCTGACTTGCTCATTTACGTTAGTCACTCTTTGCTTGCTTGTTTTCGTTTATGTTGAGTTGCCAGTTCTCTGCTGCATAGTTTATAATCAGGTCTACAGTTGTTCTCTACTGATGTTATTGGTTTTAATTTTTTCTGGTAGAGTAAAATTTAGGATACTATCACATAATATGACAACAATCACAAACGCTTTCCGTGAAAAACTAACCATTATCAGTTTCTAGACCTGAAAAAGAAAAAAATCTACATCATAATTTTAAAATATGTGAAAATTTTGTCAATACGTGAAATTATAGCTACACGTCGTAGGGAGGATTCAGTGAATAAAGCGTTCACATTTTTAGAGCTATATTCTTATGTTTCAAATTTGTAGGTGTCAATAAGTGGCCGCAGCTAATTGTGAATTTTATCATATTCTTTGATAGTGTTAAAACAAAAAGCTGTAAATGATACGATTCTGATTCATCTGTATTTGAACCAGCAACCATCTTACGTCAATAACACTTTTTATAGTTCAATAACGTTAGTATGAAATACAATGTGTTTAGTGATGTCCTCTGTCACTGGATTTCTATGTTACGAACCGAGAATGATTCGTGTTGGAAAATCAAACATGTCTCTCACAAGCCTCTTTCTTGTGTTGAACGGTAACATTGGACAATGTGTACAACTGATATGCATCGATGCCCAGTAGTATCCATACGGATTCGGCTACAGGGATTTGCATTTGTGCCTTGGAAACGAAAGGTGTGCACCTGCCGAGATGTTTGCGATTGTCGAAGACGTCCTCCGGCTGAAGAAACTCAAGGTTGCACAAGAGTAGACTTATTCCGTGCTAAGCTGGTGTCAGTATGGTATTGTTCAAACCTTGTATTTACCATAACATGGCGATGAACAGAAGCATTCTGAGCAGGACCAGAAATATTGGAATGATGAGCGCCGAAACGCGTGTGTTTTCTCTCCCTTTCTGAGATTTGCTGTAGTTCTTTATACATATTCATAGATGTGTATCTTACAGTGTTAGCCTCCGTAGCGCAGTGGTTGCGTAACCGGTTACCAAGCAAGGGGCCCGGGTTCGTTTCCCGGCAGGGGGAGTGGGTGTTGTGTGTCTTTTATCATCATTGATACGCAAGTCGCAGAAGTGGCGTCAAGTAAAAAGACTTGTAATACAGCGGCCGAACCCCGAAGAGGATACCCCGGCCAATAAATGCCATGTGCTAATTTCGTTTCATCTTGGAGTGTAGGGCTTTCCAGATTGTCGACAACAAGTCTTTATCCAACATGACGTTTCGTTTATTTATTTAATAGAAATGAACTCCAATTTTAAGGAACATACTTTCTAAAGATCACAATATCGGCAGCATACTTCTGTTTCGGATCGGTAGACATGATTGCCTTTTAGCTTGGTTCCCCTTGTCCCTCTCAATCATCGAAATCACTCTCTTCATTAGCTGTGTAGGCTGATATGCCAATCCGTTACGACACTTGAGAGTTTATGGGCATTCCAGTTCACCCACAGCACTGAAGAAGCTTACGCCGCTAGTACATATAAACGAATCATGACATTTTGAATCTTTACAAAGGCCTTGAGTCTGGTATTGACCATCTGTTTAAAATCTTTAATGAACCGCACGAACAAATCACGTTCATATGTGAGCGCGAAAGTGAACATCGTCAGTTACACTACTTTGATTTAACATTAACGATAACTGACCATAGAATAGCGTTAAACATTTTTCGCAGAGAGAGACATACACTGACCAGATTATACCAGCCTCTTCAACGCATCCTGAATCCCATAAAAAAATCCATTTTTCACTCAGTCATTCATAGAGCTGTTTCCACACCACTGTCTGCCGGAAATCTTGCAACTGAGATAAATCTGTTGAAAACTATTCAAGTTAATAACGAATATAAGACGACTACAGTAGATAAAATTTTCAGAAACAAGACCAAAGCCAGAAATACTACTCTCAGCACTTCTCTTAATAATGAAGTTGAAAAAAGGGAAAAATATTTTTGCATTCCGTATGTAGGGCCAGATTCTTGTAGCCTTTTCTACTAACATGTACCTTACATGTAATTTAAAATCAGAACGGTCTCCCCTCCAGAACTCAGGAATCTATAAAATCAGTTGCCACACATGTAAAGCCTGTTATATAGGCCAAACAGGTCGTGTTTTCCCTACCAGATACAAAGAGCATCTTTCAGGGAAAAATGGTTCTAACATTCATAACTCAGCCTTTGCCAACCACCTGTTGATCAGAGGGCACAAACCTATGGAAATTCATGACATCGGAATTTTGCACTGTGAAAGGAAAGGTTTTAGGCTAAATATTGTGGAAGAGTTACAGATCTTCAAACATTTACCTCTGAAGGATGGACTCATATTAAATGAACGACTGCAGTCGCGTAATATAAATTTTTTCAATTGCTTAAAGCCGCTACTAAGAGATGTGTGTTATCTACAGTTGCTTATCCGTTTCCCTGTAAGCCCTTAAATACTGTTTTCCTCTCCCTTACTTATATAATTCACATCTAATTAATCTGTTAATCACTATTATATTAATCTCGTATTGATGTTGTTAAGCTTCTATAAATGTTGCTACCAGATGGCGCGATCTGTATCATGTTCATGTCGTTATTTGGCACGGCCTGCTCGCTCAGTTGCTGTTACTCATGGCCTACACCACTGTAGTGCCATTAGAGGCATATTTACATATTGTTTAAAAAAATTGACTGTACCTGTTATGAATCCAGGAGGAAAATGTTGTAGTTGTGGTTTTAAGATCTTGACTAGAGCGATGTCGGTCGTATTTTCCTTTTAACCACATGTAAGTATTTTTATGCAACTTAACTTGCAAAAATTAAGTATTTGTTCTATGCCTACCTGCTATTAATGTACCTTCCTGTGATATTGCCAGGTAAGGTAACTGTTTTTTTCTGAAGAAGGTGCCCCTAGTTGGCGTTGGAAACTAGTTAAAGAATTTTAGATTCTGTTTGCAACCGATTGGCTGGAAGTTTGTAACATCGTAATTAATTACGGTTGCTGAGCACAGACATGTTCAAAACGTCACAAATAAATTGATATTCAGAGTACACTTAATTTTCTAATTAGTACATTACATATCTAGAAATGTCGATAGGAATGTTTCAAGACATGTACAGTACGTACCAACTCTTAGCGTGAATTTTGTGACCAGTGAGGTGGGGGGAGGGGGGTGGTTGGGGATACTGAAGAGACAGGACGTGGCAGATTAATCGACTGTACATTAGCTGCAGCTTAATATGTGAAATCTTACCGGGGTTCATTATGGGTCTTGCAGGTTTCATAATCATTGCTGAATCTTTACTATGAGAGAGAGACAGACAGAGAGAGAGAGAGGGAGAGAGAGAGAGAGAAAGAGAGGGAGAAAGAGAAAGAGGGGGAGAGAAAGAGAAAGAGAGGAAGAGGAAATTTTAAGTAAGAAGCAACAGTGGTGAGGGGGTTTTGTGAAGCTAGAAAGCACACCGATCCTGGTGTCTGTTATTTTTTTCATTGTATCGTATTTATTACACTGGCACGAAAGGATGAGATCTCGTACAACTAAAGCACCAAAGGTGGTGGTGTGTAAGTGGACAACCGGCTTCTTCAAACTGTCAGTGTGCCCACTTCAAACATGCTACTATCCCAAGTCAGAGGGCGAACATGGCGGAGCTGCGCAGCCTCACGTAAATTACAACATAAAATATTTTAAGGGTTGGAAGAAATTAATTCTAACGATTGCAGGCTCAAACCAACCGTACTTTGAATTCGACTGCAATAATTAGAACACATTAACTTGTAGGAAACGTCTTCCTCCTTTTGTATCACACAGCGCGCACGATCTGCTCGGATGGAGTAATCATTCATGTCTGCAGTAAACTACTCGCCCCAAACCTAGTGCGATCTAGTTAACAGTTGTGTACTGTTAATCCACGGCAGTCTCATTTTTTCTTGGCGTTTTATTTTTTATAGTAATGAGAGCAATTTTAAATGATTAACTTCCTTTTTCTATGAACGCAGGATATAGTTTGTGTTAGCTCACATCTCTAGTGATGTCGCCACACTACTCCTCGTACAAGTTCAGCAGTCGTGGCGAGGGCTAATAAATCCCCGTTGTTCCGATTAACCTCCTCATCCTCTGGGATTGGTGCCTCGGCTTCCATGAGCCTTTCATCTGCAGGCCTTTGGTGCGAGCCGCTCTATCAGATCGGAAGCAGTGAAAGGCGCCTTTGGAACACAGCGTGAGCCTTGCAAACGGACACACTTGCCGCGAGTGCACAGAGGAATGAGCGACTATTGGAGAGAGACCGATCCGGTATCGGAAGCCAAGCACGACGCAGATCAAACCGGTGTACATCAGTTTACATGCTGGGCGTACGTCCCATTCAGTTTTGCCATTATGTGTGTTACGCATTCATCTGACACATTCAAGGCCTGATATAACTGTATGTGCGACTGGAGACTATTTCGTTAAAAGTGTCTGCTCTTCAAAATAACATGCCACCTATCGGTATATGTATCGATCAATGACACTTCAACTGCAAGAAATCGATTCCCAAAAACCTGAAGGGAGATTATAATTTCTCAGTCTGTGAGTATGAAATCTGTGTCATAAACATTGACAATGTTCAGCAATACAGCATCTGTTACTGATACCACTATTAGAATGATGCAGAGTTCACTGGTCTTTTGACATCAGTCACTCCAAATATATTTACAACTGCTGTCACAACCATGCACTAAAAACCTTTGCTGGCAACAATACACACACCAAGGCTGACCCCGATTCGCGCACTTTATCATTAGATCTCAGGAGAAAAACGAGTCTTTTCATTACACTTAACACAGCAAGGAAACTTTCTCTACACAGAACACCACTAGAGTTCTAAGAGCGTCGAGCTCTCTCCCAGACGAGTTCTGTTTGTTGCCCTCTAATTGCTGCTGTTTGATAGTAGTTTTAGTAATTTTTTACCCTACACTTTTTTTCTTTATTGTGATTTCATTGCCCTGCCCCTTATGGGCAGGGGAGGGCTGTCAGCGGCACAATCCGCCGCTCTTAAGCAGAGTGTTATTGTCCTGTCACTCGGCTGAAGAGCGGCGGGGGAATGAAATCAAAATAAAGAAAAAAAGTGTAGGTTAAATAATTATTAAAACTACTTGCACATATAACAGAAGACATACAATTACGCCGAAAGTCATTCAGAATATACTTCAAGCTTTCGGCATAGGTGACAAACCGTTTAATATCACCGATTATTGTGTCGGTCCATCTTTCGCCAAAACGTTCTTCAAACTAATCGCGAACAGCTGAGGCTGGGTAACATGGTGCATTGTCGTCCATAAAACTTCCACCGTTGTTAAGTTTCCAAGTGACCGAACATAGCCATTTCCAGTCAATGATCGGACCAGAGGACCCAGTCCATTCCATGGAACCACTGCCTACCTCGTTATGGAGCGACCATCAGCGTGCACAGTGCCTTGTGGACAACTTGGGTCCATGACTTCGTAGAGTCTGCGCCATTTTCGAACCCTACCATCAGGTCTCACCAACTGAAATTGGGACTCACCTAACCAGGTCACGGTTTTCCAGTCGCCTAGGGTCCAACCGATAAGCGCACGAGAAGCGCTGCAAGCGATGTCGTGCTGCTAGCAAAGGCACTCGCATCGGTAGTGTCTGCCATAGCCCTATAGCACCCAATACGGCCGAACTTCTCTGACGGACACTTCATTGTACGTTCCACATTGATTTCTGCAGTTATTTCACGCACTGTTGCTTGTCTGTTAGCACTGGAAAATCTCCGAAAAAGCAGCCGCTCATGGTCGTTAAGTGAAGGCCGTTGGCCACTACGTCCCGTGCCGCCTGATATTTGGTATTATCTGCACTCTCTTGGCACTGTGATTCTCAGAACACTTAATTCTCCAACGATTTCCCAAATGGAAATTTCCATTTGTCTAGCTCCAATTACCATTCCGCGTTCAAAGTACGTTTCAATTCGCGTTGTGCGGCCATAATCACGTAGGAATACTTTTCACGTGAATCACATGACTGCAAGTGACAGCTCCGCCAGTGCTCTGCCCCTTCATACCTACTGTACGAGATACTGCCGCCATCAGCATGCGTGAATCGTTATCCCATGACTTTTGTCACCTCAGGGTACATAGCCTTCCTAGATCACTTATCGCTGTGTTCGAGTGATTCTAGGCGCTTCAGTCCGGAACCATGCGGCTGCGACGGTCGCAGGTTCGAATCCTGGATGTGTGTGATGTCCTTAGGTTAGTTAGGTTTAAGTAGTTCTAAGTCTAGGGGACTGAGGACCTCTGATGTTAAGTCCCACAGTGCTTACAGCCATTTGAACCATTTGAAGATCCCGTATAGTCAGATTTTCACACATGCTTTATAGATAACTGAAAAGTAGTGATACTATGAAAGTGTGAAACATACAGACAAATTATACGCCTAGTTACGAATGTTGTAAAGTTACTATTCTCTGCAGTAAGAGAGTTTGCATGCTGCGCCATCAACGCTCTGATTTTATGTAAACTCGGGCATTCTGCTGCCAAGTGTTACTGCATGCTATTAATTAAATTATTCTGTATATTAACATGAAAATCACTTCAAATTAATAACTAAAAGTTATTTGACCAACAATACTCTTAGAAAGATTTCGCAGTGAGCGAATACAAAAAAAAAAAAAAAAAATACTTCGAACTATACTGTATACAGACGACCATTTATGACAATGTAATTCTGTTTTCAGCCAGATTAATTTTTAAAAACTCCTCACTAAACTACGAACAGTCTCTCTTCTCAACTATATTAATTATACAGATATCGGTATCAACTTCATTTCTCCAAATGGATCAACGCAGTTTTGCTGCTAGCGTCGCAGTTCTAAAAGAGACGAATTAGATGTCCTGGTTGCTATCTCCAGTGTCATTAACGAGTGCTGTCGACAAGGGATCTCAGATCGATTCCATATTCCTAGATTTCCAGAAGGCTTTTGATACCGTTCCTCACAAGCGACTGTTAATCAAATTGCGTGCATACGGAGTATCATCTCACTTGTGTGACTGAATTCGTGATTTCCTCTCAGAGAGGTCGCTGTTCGTAGTGACAGACGGTAAATCATCGAGTAAAACAGAAGTGATATCTGGCGTTCCGCAAGGTAGTGTCATAGGCCCTCTGCTGTTCCTGATTCACATAAATGATCTAGGTGACAATCTGAGCAGCCCTCTTAGAAAGTTTGCAGATGAAATGTAATTTACCATCTAGTAAAATCATCAGACGATCAATCCCAATTACAAAATGATCTAGAGAGAATTTCTGTACGGTGCGAAATGTGGCAATGGGCACTAAACAAAGAAAAGTGCGAGGTCATCCATATGGGTACTAAAGGAAATCCGATAAATTTTGGGTATACGATAAATCGCACAAATCTAAGGGCTGTCAATTCGAATAAAAACCTAGGAATTACAATTACGAGCAACTTAAATTGAGAAGACCACGTAGTTAATACTGTGGGGAAGGCGAAACAAAGACTGCGCTTTGTCGGCAGAACACTTCGAAGATGCGATAAACCCACTAAAGAGACAGCCTACATTACACTTGTCCGTCCTCTGCTGGAGTATTGCTGCGCGGTGTGGGATCCTTACCAGGTAGGATTGACGAAGGACATCGAAAAAGTGCAAAGAAGGGCAGCTCGTTTCGTCTTATCGCACAATAGGGGTGAGAGTGTCACTGATATGTTACGCGAGTTGGGGTGGCAGTCACTGAAACAAAGGCGGTTTTCTTTACACCGAGATCTTTTTACGAAATTTCAATCACCAACTTTGCCTTCCGAATGCGAAAATATTTTGTTGACAGCCACCTACGTAGGGAAAAATGATCATCATAATAAAATAAGAGAAATCAGAGCTCGAACGGGAAGATTTAGGTGTTCCTTTCTCCCACGCGCCATTCGAGAGTGGAGTGGTAGAGAAGTAGCATGAAAATGGTTTGACGAACCCTCTGCCATGCAGTTAAGTGTGAATTGCAGAGAAACCATGTAGATGTAGATTACTGTCTTTGGACCTTAGACTTCATCTGTTTTGAACATGGTATTAGTGGCAAGTTTCTATGGGACCAAACTGCTGAGATCACCGGTTCCTAGGCTTACACACGACTTAATCTAACTTAAACTAATTTACTCTAAGGACAACCCACACACCTGTGCCCGAGGGAGGACTCGAACCTCCGACGTGGAGAGACGCGCGAACCGTGACAATGCGTCCAAGAACATGATACCAATCGGTTTCTTTCGGTGTCTTTCGTGGGTGCTGCAGGCTGTGTGATTGGCGCAGCGTACTGTAATTATCAGAATCATCCAGTATTTATGTCAGAAACAAGTCGAGATGGTGTTTGAGTTCGGTCAAGCAGATAGAAACGGTCGAGAGGCAGCACAGCTATACCAAAACAAGTACAGGTCCTTTCAGACAGGAAAGGTAGTGGTTTCTACGTACACAAGAAGTGGAGGACCCGGTTGTACAAGATACTGAGACAAACCATAGCACAAGCTCCAGAGAAGTGGCCCGCCAACATGGCGTATCCTGCACGACAATCGCTACTATCCGTACTCTGTACATAAGAAAGTTTCCACAGAGCCTCACAAGAAAAGAACTCCGGCAAATGTTATTGCTTATGTCATTAAATTAGTAATAAAATCTTATTCATGGCTTTCAATCAGCAATTGTTAAGCACGCTTTAAGAATAGAGATAATCAGCCGTCTGCTGCACAATTTTTTTGCTAAAGTAACTTTTTGACTAGTTATGGCAAATTAATTTGCCATCCTCAGGACTGTATACAATTAAGCTTATATCGGAAAGCAATCGTAAAATAAAGCGTCCTTCGTTAAAAAAGTAATTTATATAGTACTGTCAAGCAGTATTATTATTACGACAGTACGATGATCCACATAAAAAAGTTTTTTAATGAAGATCCAATTTTTGTTTGACGATTGATTTTCGATGTAGGCTTAATTTTACGATCTTCTGAGGACAGCAAATTAATTTGCCGAAAGTAGTCAAGAATTTAATTTAACAAAAATGTTCGTGCACCTGACGACTGATTTTCTCTATTCTTAAATTAACAATTGCCAGTGATTTTCACGTTAGTACACAGAATAGTTGTAGTACTACTAAGAAATAGTGCGACGCAGTAAAATACAAGCACTGACGCAACGAAGTGGAAAATTTGAAATGTAGCGATTAGTGGCTTATCAACATACCCAGCTGGCAGCATAATATATATGTATGTTTCATACTTTCTTTCTATTTAATCTTTCTATCACTGGTAATTATCCCAACGGGACTGGTGTCTCGTTTCAATATATTCTCAGTCGCTGAACAGCTATGTAGCTATTTTGTTACGTGTTTGGAGCTCTTAAATTTGAAAATTTTAATCTTGGGTTACACCATTCAAGGGTAACTATATAGCACGTTATGAAAACACTGAGTGAAAAGGAAATGGGATTGTATAAAGAAAGTACCTTGGTGTAGTTAGAGTGAAACCACACAAAACATGAATCAGTGGCCCTCGCTGGGATCGAAACGTTTTCTTCTGGCGCAGTAGCTCAGCGCAAGGCACTGCATTAGGCAGACATATGAACTTTCTTGGTCCTTCCCTTCCAGAACAATCCCTTCAGAGGCGTTCTCGTGCCACTTCGATCGTAAAGATGTTGGCAGTCTGACGCCCTGGAGAGGACGCAATGATATTCCAAAATTTCCCTGCAACAAACTTTAGAATTTCTGTTCTAAGCGCGAAGTGGTGCGATTACATCAGCAATTCAGATATTCCCTCAAAGACGGCCTCTTCACTACCGAGATGTCTGTTGCATTCAATCAGGATGCCTCATTACCACATTTCGGCACCCCTCTCTCTCTCTCTGTCGAAGAATTCCTGCGTGTAGACGTGAGGCAGTGTAAGTTTGGCCAAGGAGGTTGTTGCTCCAGGAATACATCTTCCAAGACAGATGCGCACGTGAAGGCTGGATCTATCTGCATCAGCGGCTCTAGCAGTTACGAACTGGGTAGAACGGAGTATCGAGTAACATAAAATAGTAATAATAATAATGATAATGATTATGATGATGATGAATACGATAAACGCTTGAAAGCATTACCAAGTGAATGTTTGGGAGGAAAGGAAAAGGGCTTTAGGAAAGAATGCTCGTGCAGCGACAATATTTCTAGCATCAATAGAATTTAGAAAAACGACGACACTTAAATTTATTTGCTTTAAATGACATCGAATAAGCCTTTGACTCAGTCATTTGGAGCGCACTATGGACAAGTGAGGATACCGGATGCATCTAATGAAAGTAATCAGTTGAATGCATGAAGACACGAAAATAATCATCGACGCTGGAACTTCAAAAAGAGATAAGATAATAACAAATCATTGCGTCAGATTCGACTGCTGCATGTGGCCAGCTCTTTTTAACATATGTGATAAAGACTCATAAGAAACTAGAAAAGAAAGACCATGAACTTATGCGGTTGGAAATGAACTACCATCAGATGATGTAACTGTGTTACAAAATATAGATGTACACTTACAACACTCTATGTATAAGTTACGTGGTTGGAAGTAAACATTACATTCTAAAAATATCTGCTGCTAAAACAAAATCTATGGGTTTATATCGAAAATTCCCAGATGGATCTAACACGGTTACCGAAATTAAGGTAACTGAGCAAGACTCCAGTTTCAGTTATTCAGGCTGTCAGGTAAGTTTGGACGTAGTCAGAGGCATGGAAAAGAAACCAACAAATTTCCACATATACACAGGAGTGCTCATAAGAGTCTTCAGGCGCATTTTCTCTGGTGCTTCGGCAGATATTCTCAGTTTCGTTTTGCAATGCATAGCTGGAGTCAGCCCACACAAATACTGCTCATCGTACCTTTCATGCGACGACCACTATCAGAGGGAAGCGTCGGTTTTTCCAAACTGGTTTTTAAAGTCAAATTTTACCTGTTCTTTCACTGGAGCGGTCCCAAGTTAATCAAGTGCGATATTTGTTTCATTGATATACATTAACAGGGATAGTAAAGCATGAGGAATGACCACTACTCAAGCGGCGTTACCACCGACCGAGCGGGGTAGTCGCGCGGTCCCAGGCGTCTTGCCACGGTGTGCGCGGCCTACCTCGTCGGACGTTCGAGTCCTCTCTCGGGCATGGGTGTGTGTGTTGTCCTTAGCGTAAGTTAGTTTAAATTAGATTAAGAAGTGTGTAAGCCTAGGAACCGGTGACCTCAGTAGCTTGGTCACGTAGGACCTTACCACAAATTTCAGTGTCCGTTACCACCGCCCTGGCCCACGCTGACTGCCGCCGCCATGCTACAGCGCTGCTCTCTCCCTGCCTGAGTGCTGATTATTCTTCCAGGTTTTTTTGTTCCTGTTAATAAGTACCGATGAAACGGATATAGCACTAGATTAATTTGGCAGCGATGTATCGAATGGGCGTGTATAATTTCGCTTTGAAAACCGTTTTGTTTGTAACGGGTAGCAAACCGACGTTTCCTGTCGACAATGGATGTCGTATGAAGGACGCTATAAGCAGTCTTTGTTTAGGCTGACTCCCGATACACATTGAAAAAACTAAATTTCAAATATCTACCGAAACAGCATAGAAAATGATGTGCCTCACGACTCCTACGAGAGACAACCTATATATACGTGAAACTACAAACAAATCTTTCTTTTAAAGTTAGCAGAGCAATAACATTGAAGTTGTACGAAAAACAGGCAATGCCTGTGCTACTTAAGGCAGTGCAACCAGGTCTGAGAGAGAACGAGGTAAAAATAACACGCTGTCACAGAAATAAAATTTATGAGAACTTTCAAAAGTTGTTCAAGAAGGGACCGCACAAAAAAATGATGAAGTCGGGGTAGAACAGGGAATGCACGTTTTAAATGAGAAACATAAAAAATACAGGTAGAAATGGAGACAACGCATGTGGATCGTTGACGGCAGAATACCAGTCGTCGTAAACAGTTATAAGCCCATAAGGAAGAAGTGACCCAGGAAGGCTTAGAGAGAGATGGCGTTAACTATACGAAGTCCCGACAGGCGTTTTGGCCTAGGCTTGAAGTTCAGATAAAGAAGAAGAATAATTCGCAAATACCAAATAAGTGATTGACACAAATACGCTTGCATACAACAGTAGGGATCATGTCACCGCAATGATTAACTACCACAAGCCACAAGCGGCTGCAGGTTTCTGTTACAAATTATGCTGCTACAAATCTATTAGTGAGATAGCTATACACTATCGGGTAAAACCAAACACACCGTAAATAATTTTGGTTCATTTTTGAAAGAGTAAATCGCCATTTGACTGTGTGTTACTATACGTATCTTCCTTCCTATCTAGATTTCGGTTTTTGTGTCATTACCAAGTCCGATGCTAGAAGTTGTTAGACCACTATAACATATTAAAGACATTTGTTAGTCTTGTTTATCTGCTTTGGACTTCCTTAACGTATATGACATATATGATGCTCTAACAACTTTTAGCATTGTGCTTGATGATGACTGTAATGCAGATAGGGCAGAAGACAAATATAGTACTACACAGTCAAATGGCGATTTACTCTTTCAGAAACTATACCATGGCTGTGACTTACACAATCGAAAAATTTTCCACAGTAAATACATTTTAACAAGAGAAAAAAAAAACGACTGGATGGAAATCAGGCGTTGTGATGCACATGCCTAGTCAAACAAATGGTTATAGTTTGAGAAAAATTGTCTGACTGATTCAAGGGAAGCAACTTCACAGACTGAGCAAGTCAGTGATACGTTGTTCCATCTCTGGCTCTTATGAAACGAGTTATTCCGTTTGGCACTGATTGATTGATAGTGATGTTGTATGCTCTCCTGAGGATAAAGTGCCAAATTCTGTCCAACTTGCGTGATAGATCGTCTAAATCTGGAGATGGTTGGAGGGCCCTGCCCATAATGTTCCAAATATTCTCAATTTGCGAATGGTCTGGCCAACTTGCTTGCAAAGGTACAGTTTGGTAGGCATGAAGACAAGCAGCAGAAACTGTTATCTTTCTGTAATGTAATCCAAGGATGGCTTTCTATGAAGAGGAAGAAAACTGAGCGTAAAATGTCGTTGATGTGCCGCTATGGTGTAAATGTGCAGCAGATGACAGACAATGAAGCCTTACTATGAAGTGAAATGTTGTCAGGCAGTAAGGGGGGTGACTGTTTGGTACCCCACTGCAGACACGTCTTCTCTGGTCTTATTACTGGTATTCAGTTTTGATGAGTGGAATGTTGTAAGTTAACGAAGTTATCTTTTTCCACTTTGGTAATGGCATCGCTATGAAATAAACTTCGAAGTATCAAGTAGCTGGAGTAACCGGGGAAAGCGTGAGAAGAGGTTTTCTATTACATACCTCGTTCAGAGTGCTGCAGGAACTAACTTTCTGTAGCTTTCGTAGGATTGATGGGAGCGCAGCCGACCTAAGGCTGTATATCAGTTCAAAAATGTCTTTTCAAGAGAAAAGAGATGAGGTGAAAAACGGAAATAGAAAAGAGGTCGTCATACTAAGAAACTGATACATGCTCATGTACGGTCGCTAAAATATACATCTAGACACTATGGTAGAGAAAACGTACGATTAGCAATGCATCACCTTACTAAACGCCCGGGTTCCCGGGTTCGATTCCCGGCGGGGTCAGGGATTTTCTCTGCCTCCTGATGACTGGGTGTTGTGTGATGTCCATAGGTTAGTTAGGTTTAAGTAGTTCTAAGTTCTAGGGGACTGATGACATCAGAAGTTAAGTCCCATAGTGCTCAGAGCCATTTGAACCATTTTTGAACCTTACTAAACTGTGCAGTATCTGTTTGTAAACAAAGCAAGTTCCAGGAGACAGGAGATGCGGCATCATTGAACTACCGAAGAAAGACACTCTAACCGAAAGTAGATATTCTAGACTTCTCACGTTTCTCCTAGAGGCAGGCTAAGTCGTTCGCGACATTCGTCTAAGAAGGACACATGGAGCAGCAGATTGTCTACCACGAGCAGAACACGTTGGATTTCGAAGTGGGAGATAACAGCTCGTATAAATATTTGTTTTGTGAAACGACATAGAACTCCCCGTATTCATCTACACCTAAACTTCGTTCATTTAAAAAAAAAGTGTTTTACAGTACCCACCGAGAATCATTGCGGAATATTGTAAGCCTATGTCTTATTCATGAATTTTCAGAAACCTGTACAAGATTCGAATTGCTATATGAGAACAGAAGGCGTGAACACCCCTTTCTTCAGTATTCTGACGGGCGTCAGACAATGATTCTCTTTGTCGCCACCCTTTTCACATTAGTCGTAAATTTCATAACGAGGAAAAGAGACTATGGGCACCTCCAACATGGGCACACGTTTAAATGAACAGCCTAGCCATACGGATCTGGAGTTATCTGGTGACATTGTACTTCTGGAAAAAAACACCACTAAACTTACAACCAATTACTACCAAAGTGGATGGAAAGGCCCGTTCTTCAGGGCTAAAAATAAATAGTGAAAAAACAACAACAATGTGTATAAGAAGTGGAAATGCATCTACTCAAATTATGGCGCAATAGAAGGCACTACAAGATGTTTACCTGCTCCTGTATCTCTGGAGTCTCATTTGTAATAAAAGGGACTTCGATTCAGACATAACCAGGGTAAAGGCGAAACCTTCTGCATTCTTCCAACAGACTCTGTAAGTATACGTATAAAACTTCGGCTGTACTCTTCTGTCATCTTACCAGTGGCTATAGCTGCGTGAAAGGCCCAGAAAATATCAGCAAAACCAGCACAGAAGCTGAACGCTTTGTCGTCAACATAAATAAGGCGAAGTCTGAAGATCAGCTAGAGCGACCACGTTTCCAATGATGAAGTACTGAGTGGAAGTCATCTACGCAGCCCGCATAAAATCGTTGCTGAAAGAAGGCTGAAAGTTACAGAGCACATTCCACGAGTGAAAGATGGAAGACGCCCCAAACGAGCAGTATTGTGAAAATTAAAGGACGGATACAGACGTAGATGAAGACCTTGTAATACCTGAAAACGAACTTTTGTAAAGGACCTTCAGTGAATGGACATGAACTGGTACGAAGCTCAAAACCTGGCAGCTGTTGGAGTTTGGTGGAGGAAATTTGTTGCCCGATATGCAACCTGGCAGTGTAGAAATGAAGTCTAACAAGGAAGTACACAATCTGTACAGTGATAGTAGAACACTAAGAATTGCAACTTCCTAGCAGATTAAAGCTGTGTGGCGAGCCGAGACTCGAACTCGGTAACTTCGCCTTTTGCGAGCAAGTGCCTACCAACTTAGCCCAGGAAGTACGATTCACTACCCGTCCTCAAAGCTGTACTTCCAAGAGTACCTCGTCTCCTACCTTCCAATCTTCAAGACTTTCGGGATTAGCACTTCTGGAATAAAGGACATGTGGAATAAAGGATATTGCAGGGACATGTGGAATAAAGGAAATCGCACGAACATGGCTTAATTACAGCCTGGGGGATGTTCTCAGAATGAAATTTTCACTATTCAGCTAAGTTGGTAGAGCAATTTCCCGCGAAAGGCAAACGTCCCGAGCATCGGTCTCGCCTCTGCGCACAGTTTAAATCTCCCATGAAGTTTCATATCAATGCACACTCCACCACAGAATAAAAATTTCATTCTGGCCCTGAGAGCTGCTCTGGGCTTGGAATGGCGGCTTCCATCGTCTGCCATAACCAATCAAGTAACTCGATTTTGTGAACGTCTCTATGACAACACTTAGAAATCATCACAACTCTGAGTACGATTACTGTATTCGCCATCACTCTTTTGCGCTTCGCATTTTGAACCTTCAGTTCTGCTAGTCGGCATGCGAGTTATAGCCATGATGCACTACTTGACGAGACATAAACGCTATCCTGTTTTTTTGTATGCGTTTGAGAAAAAATGAAAAAAATAATCTGCTATTAATGTCGTACTGAGACACTCCACCACAGCGTTACGCAAAGAAGACACGCTGTATCATAGCACACGTTTGCTCACACCACATCCAGCTAGTCTTGAAGCTTAGCGGCAGTGAGGAGGCGTTGTAATCCGTTGAGAGCACTTCTGCGTCTTACCGCCAGGCTACATCCTCGAAATGCTACAGTGTCGAGCCTGATGCCAAATGCAGCCAACGAAGACCATCTAAGTTGAATAAGGATGCAGACCAGAAAGTGAATTGGTGTCCAGTACGTACTTCACGACTTTTGCAACTAAGACACTAATACAGTATTTAAAAATATTTTAATAAAATTTAATAAACAGAAGTACAAACGTGTATATGGATGGTGATGGTTATCAGAAACACTCCACCAAGAAAAGATGACCTGTGCCCTAAAGTTAATGATGGGTAAAATGCAGTTGCCATGGCAGAGCACATAAAACACTCTATATACAACAGTCAAAGGGCATATTTCCTATCTCTTCCTAAACCTAATTGACAGTATTGGATATAATCATCAAATTCATTCGTAAATAGCTTTAGTCAGTACATTTACTTTTTTATTTTTTAATTATATTTTACATTTCTATGTACATTTTGCAACAAATATTGTTGTTCTCAATATATTTCTTACAGTACTTTAACGCTGGACAGACAGGCATCGCTTTAGTTATCTTTTGCAACAGGTAGCAGAGTGTTGCAGAGAAGCAACACGTGTATAGGTAAAAAAGAACATAAGTATCACTGACTGCTTATTTGAGAGAATCACAGGCTTCGATAAAGTCAAGGAAAGACGTAGTGTTACTTTCAAGTCGTTTGTCTTAGATAAGTAACTAACTCACCGCAACTGGCCAGTTTCAGGCTTGTGGATAAACTGTAAACAAGTGCGTATCCATGACATCAGGCTCTTCGTTTTCACCAATGTGCATTGTATAACTCATAATGTTTTTCTTTAAGTAACCTTCGTTTGTTAATGACGAATTTTCTACAAGTCTGATATTTAAACGTCCGCATGACACATTGAAACAAATAAATTACTTACATTTTAAACTGTGAATCAAGCAATGAGCGACTCTCTTAGTGAAACACGAACCAATACCAGATTATCTCCAACATAAGTATGTTGTTGTTGTTGTGGTCTTCAGTCCTGAGACTGGTTTGATGCAGCTCTCCATGCTACTCTATCCTGTGCAAGCTTCTTCATCTCCCAGTACCTACTGCAACCTACATCCTTCTGAATCTGCTTAGTGTATTCGCCTCTTGGTCTCCCTCCACACTGCCCTCCAATACTAAACTGGTAATCCCTTGACGCCTCAGAACATGTCCTACCAACCGATCCCTTCCTCTAGCCAAGATGTGCCACAAACTTCTCTTCTCCCCAATCCTATTCAACACTTCCTCATTAGTTATGTGATCTACCCATCTAATCTTCAGCATTCTTCTGTAACACCACATTTCGAAAGATTCTATTCTCTTCTTGTCCAAAATATTTAGCGTCCATGTTTCACTTCCATACATGGCTACACTCCATACAAATACTTTCAGAAACGACTTCCTGACATTTAAATCTATACTCGATGTTAACAAATTTCTCTTCTTCAGATATGCTTTCCTTGCCATTGACAGTCTACATTTTATGTCCTCTCTACTTCGACCATCATCAGTTATTTTGCTCCCCAAATAGCAAAACTCCTTTACTACTTTGTCGCATATCATAATCTAATTCCCTCAGCATCACCTGACTTAATTCAACTACAGTCCATTATCCTCGTTTACAATGTCATCGGCGAACCTCAAAGTTTTTATTCCTTCTCCATGGTCTTCCCAGAGGTCGGCTTCTACTAGTTTTTCCATTCGTCTGTAAAGAATTCGCGTTAGTATTTTGTAGCCGTGACTTGTTAAACTGATAGTTCGGTAATATGTTGATGTTCATTTTATATCCTCCTTTCAGGACACTGTCCATTCCCTTCAACTGCTCTTCCATGTCCTTTGCTGTCTCTTGACAGAATTACAATGTCATCGGCGAACCTCAAAGTTTTTATTCCTTCTCCATGGATTTTAATACCTACTCCGAGTTGTCTTTTGTTTCCTTCACTGCTTGTTCAATATATAGATTGAATAACATCGGGGAGACGCTACAACTCTGTCTCACTCCCTTCCCAAACACTGCTTCCCTTTGATGACCCTCGACTCTTATAACTGCCATCTGGTCTCTAAGTCTACAAATGCTAGAAACGTAGGTTTGCCTTTCCTTAATCTTTCTTCTAAGATAAGTCGTAAGGTCAGTATGGCCTCACGTGTTCCAATATTTCTACGGAATCCAAACTGATCTTCCCAGAGGTCGGCTTCTACTAGTTTTTCCATTCGTCTGTAAAGAATTGGCGTTAGTACTTTGTAGCCGTGACTTGTTAAACTGATAGTTCGGTAATATTCACATCTGTCAGCACCTGCTTACTTTGGGATTGGAATTATTATATTCTTCTTGAAGACTGAGGGTATTTTGCCTGTCTCATACATCTCGCTCACCATAAGTATAAATTAATCAAATAATACGTGAACAAAAAAATATATTCCCAGTGGAAGATGACATAATGTTGGAAATTAGTGTCAAAAGCTTCAATCACAAATTGCAGGGGATTCTTACATTTCTATGCTTCAGGACATAATCCCCACTGGATGCCGGATTCCCTTGGTTCTTAACTCACGTACGTAAGAAAGGGAATGAAACAGATTTCAGTACCTACAGAGTGAAATCCCTGTTATCAGGTACTAGTGTCAAAATGCGTACTCGAAAAACGAAGCATGAATATAATACCATACACTTGGTGACTATCAGGCGGTGTTCAGGAAAGGCAGAATAGAATCTTTACTGAAAACCACCTCATAAATCCAAAAAGGCAGTCACAGTGGAATTCCCTTTTCAGAATACAAAAAAATATATGATTCGATAGGCACTGTTAGCGGAATAATAAAATAGAAAGGAAAACAACAAAACTGAACAAATATTCATCAGTTAATACATAAAAATTTAAATTACAGGCAACATATATTAACAATATAGCTGAAGTCCATCAAAGAGATGGACTAATTCCTCTATTACTCAATCTTGTATTGGAAAAAGTAATGTGGCTGTAGAAAAAAAGGAAATAACGGCTGGCAAACTACATTAAAAGAAAATTCATTTGCAGTGTTCGCCTTCGAAAACGATCTAGAAATTCTCTCAAACATCACAAAAAGAAACGCGATTTAGTCTTCAGAAAATATTCAGGAATATGCTGCCTAATCTTGACTGAAAACCCCACACATAAAGAATCAGTACATGGAAGGAACTGCCCTGTATCTAGTGGGACAATCTGCAGTTATACTTTTGAAAAGTATCTGACGTACCTAAATTCAATACATGGGGAAAATTATCCCAATTACAGGATTAAATCAGGAAGCAAACAGGGAATCTCTAAATTGCATAATCCTACAGAATCACGTGAATCAGATACAGGGTTTGCATGAAAAATAATGAATTACATTGCTTTCTGACGTCACTACACTTCCTGTTCGCTCCATATGGTTTCGATGTATGAAGAAGTAACTCTCAAAATGCACTTGGCGTCATTACACACCTGCAGATCGTATCGTAATTTTGGTGTACCACTGTCTATAGACTCAGGCGTAGCCTAAACACAAACCGCCAGATGTCAGACACTCAGATCGGTTCCAAGCGTTGTATGTCGATAGAGTATCAACCAAAACACCGACTTAATTCGTGCTATGCGCTGTCGTCCAGCAGAACGGGCGTAAACGTTAATTAAAAGTGGCACCAGAACTACGGTGCACAGGAAAGGCGTATCTGTGAATAATTGTTTTGTAGATCTCTCGTAGGTGACTTCTTCGTAGAGAGTGAGATCGTCGTGCCAAAAGTCGTGCGTTCCAACTCCCCTGCTAACAGTTTTGTTTAACCTGAAACGTTCCCTTGGAAAAATTATGAATGATTGCTGGTAAAATGTTCAAAAGTCATTTTTTATATATATATATATATATATATATATATATATATATATATATATATATCAATTCATGACATCCATCTTCACGAATTTCCTTTTTCTGGCGGACACATGTCCAGATCGTCCGCTTATAGTAACCTCTCAAAACTCTGGCATCTCTCTCTCCATATCCACCACTGCTGGCGGCTCACCTCCAACTGCCCAACGCTACGTGCTGTTCACATCCAACTGCCCAACACTACAATAGTGGATATTCCAACAATGCAAACCAGCCACAGACTGCACACAGCACAGTCAGTGATTTTCGTACAGATCGCTACATGGCGTTAGCAACATAAAAACATAAACAGCCTACTTACATCGCCATATGAAACGTCCCCCCTAGAAATATTATGAATGACTGTGCTGGTAAAACTCTTACGTTATTTGTTTTTCAGACAGCTATGCAAAACTGAACGCACTCAGACATTTCTCTCTTTACTTTTTCTGATCATCACTAAACTGACACACAATATATTTAGCGTAACGCAATCTGACTTTCAATAATCCCCACAAAAGAATGGCCCGGACTGACAATAACCTATACCTTTCATGAATCACTTACCTCACAAAAATCTTCGTTACTCGAACTACTGCAATACAGCGAGCGCCAATACTACCAGCTGAATAAACGTAGATAACTACTGAAGGCACTAACTACTGATAGGTACGGTTAGCAAATGAAAGATTTTGATGAAGAACAAACAATGTATTTACCTTAATAATGTTCAAAAGTCATTTCATGACATCCATCTTCACGAATTTCCTTTTTCTGGCGGACACATGTCCAAATCGTCAACTTATGGTGACCTCTCAAAACTCTGGCAACTCTCTCTCCATATCCACCACTGCCGGCGGCTCACCTCCAACTGCCCAAAGCTACGTACTGTTCACATCCAACTGCCCAACACTACAATAGTGGATATTCCAACAATGAAAACCAGCCACAGACTGCACACAGCACATTCAGTGATTGTCATATGGAGCACTATGTGGCGTTACCAACATAAAAACATAAACAGCCTAGTTACAAACTGTTTTGGGTGAAGTTGTTATATGGTAGAAATTTTCCTCACTTGTAGAAGAATTTTTGGAGTTTGTAGCAATGTTCTTTTCACAGCCTGCGTTCGCAAACCTATATAGTATGTCGAACAAGTGCGATAGAACAAACACTAATCGTGATGAAGCGGCTAGTGCATTTATAGTTTCACAGAATCTACGTAAACTATCGAGACAGTACAATAAAGAAACAATTGCATTGTATTAATAATAATAATAATGGTAATAACTGACTGCAGACGACAGCGCCGCCGTGCATCAGATGTGGGTGCAGTGGCTAGAGTCCCGTGTTTGTGCACACAGACAAACGTCTCTGCAGTTGTTATCCAGTCTTCACGCAGTAGGTAGTGCTGTTCTGCGACCTGAATCCGTAGAACGTTATTGACATTTTCATTGAATTCTTACATAGCGACTATTGTCTATGTACAACAAAGGAAATAACTGAAAATGAGAGAATGTGTGCTCCATTCCTACTGGTCATAATTCATCACGCTAAATAGTTGAACAAAATTCTCATCAGCGGAGTTTGAATGTGGTACCTTTGATACGACGACCTCGCGCTCTACAATGTCACCCAAGCGAGGTCTACAAGAAAATCACTCACACACATGTATTTCATGTGCTCTGTGGTACTGGTGTTACTTTTAATACACGTTTACGCCCGTTCTGCTTGACGACAGCGCATAGCACGAACTAAATCGGTGTTTTGGTTGATATTCAATCAACGTACAATGTCTGGTACCGATCTGAATGTCTGTCATCTGAAAGTTATGGTGTTAGCTGAAGCTTTGAGCTGCCATTAAAATCCATAAAGAATGAGAGACTGTGGAAACGTTAGTGGCAGAAGTGTGTCAACGGCCATGAGTCCTACCTTGAAGAATTTTGTTTGTAGTAGTATCACCAGTTTGTAATGAAATCATTTCTTTACGGTGATATCTCCAGTTTGTAGTGACACCTTCAAATTTTCCCCAAACAGTAGTCATTACTTTTTGTAGCAACCCTGTGTTACAGAAAATTAATATCGCAAAATGAAGAACAAAGACACTAAGACTCAGTAATGGAAGTCGCAAGCATTGTACACATCAGAAACTTTGGTAACTGGAGCCTCATCACTAATTCAAGACACAGCAGAGCAGGAAAGTAGAAGGCCAGTAAAATTTTTGACCCAGTCTGTTTAAGAGGAATATGAGCAGGAAAAAACATACAGAGAAAATCTTCGGATACTACAGGAAGAGACAATTACAATTTTACGGCCACACTGTCAGAATGAATTAGGACGAACTGACCCAAAATATTTTCATCCTCTCACATGAACGAAATTTAAGAACTACTGACAAAGTAGTAGATATGGTACATGATGGTTCAGAATGCTTGTCTAGAATCATCTGATTTTCAATTAAACTGAGGACTGGCATCAACGGAAAGTAGACAATACAAAGAAAGAAAATTTTCAGACAGATGAAGAATTTCTTTTTTGTAGAATTAAGTGAACTCATTAGGCTCAGTTTCACATAAGAATGTAAATAAAAAATGTTATTTTTTAATTAACCTACCTATATGCATGCACTGCATTATTTCACTGCGTGTAGAACATGTCCGACTGTTTATTTCGACAATCAACTAAGATCTGCCACAAAGGCACTCAGGAGGGAAGCGACCATTGTGGGTAATTTGCGTAGTTTTCAGTTTGCTGAATTGGTCGCAGGTGAAGGGATTGTAATGCACAAAGAACTAGAAACCAGTATTCCTTCATTTATTGAACCATTTTTACGCATTCCGACATTAACAACATCACAATCAGCATATGAAAATTGATACATATGTAATAAAACTGTATGGAGGCACTTAGGACTAACAATAGCAAAAAGAAGGTACGTCAAATAATTACAGATAAAATATCTGTAGCAAAATGAAACCATACTGTACATGAAGACTAGAAACACCCATAATCTTCCAAAAGAATACCTACCCTGGTTCAGATAAAAACCATAGGCTTACGTAGTTACACAGTTGACTTGCAATGAACATGAGCTGACTGGCGGAATTCAAATAGTAAGTAGAACGAGGTGCAACGGCATGATCACTATTCCGTGAATGTAAAACAGCCAAATTCCGTGATTTACTTTTCTATAATCTTTGTGAATATATTGGGCAGAGCAGTGATCATAAGGAACAATATAAAAATATTTTTAAGAACTGTCTTGATCGCATAAAAACACTTTTGCTCATAAATGGCGACCTGTTTGGACACGATGTCGATCGTCTTCGGACCGTTCTCTGTAATTTAGAGTAAAACAGAACAGAGGGAAACATGTAATGTAAAAAACATTAAGTTAAAGTAATTACACGCTGTTATACCCAGTTATGACGTGTGGAGACGATGGCACGGAGCAGGATCTGTGGATACCACCCACTGATGTCGACTGCTAACACGTGCCGCTGCAGAAGTTGTTGGGGCATCTTGGGTTGCCCAGTCTGAAAGATAGAAGTACAAGCCTTGCGGCTACGCCTTCAGTAATAACATATATTGGAAATAAAACATTGGCTCTCCGGTGGGCTTATTTTTTTTCCTACATTAAAATGATTTCAAGACACTGGCTGCATGTCTTTTTTTCTTCATTCGCACACACATTCACACGATATATACATTGCACACATTTATACATCTTACGGTAAACACATTCACACACATATTCATTCATTTTTTATTTATTTTTTCATTTTTTATTTATTTTTTCATTTTTTATTTATTTTCATTTAAAAATATATATACACAAGGTGTATGGTCTTGTGGAGGGCTGATAGTGGACCCTGTGTCCAAGTTCTCGTACAAAGTTGTTTTCTGAGTTATGCGTTCTTTCGTAGAAAACTTTGGCAGTGGTTCTGAAATGGTCCCACAGGTAGGGCACCCCTGCGAGCTGGTGAAGCTCGTTCGTTGGGAACCGGTGTGGCAGGTGCATTGCCCTTTTCAGAGCACAGTTTTGAATTCTTTGTAGTTGTTGTATGTGGCTTGGAGCAGCATTGCCCACGCAACAGCAGCGTAGTCTAGGAGTGGCCGCACCGGTGTAAGGTATGATATCACCCCCAGTCATGATAGTAGTGTTGATGATGGATTTAGTAGTGGGTAAAGCACTACCATTCTTCTCCTGTCTTTCTCTCGGATGTTTTCTGTATGAGGGCGCCATGTCAGACGCCTGTTGAGGGTCACACCCAGGTATTTCGCTGTTTTTGACCGTGCGACTAGAGTGTCCCTTATGTCGATGGGCTGGATGTTAGGTGGAAAAGGTCTTCTGCAAATAGCTATTGCCTGCGTCTTCGTGACGTTGAAGGACAATCGCCATTTCGTCGCCCGTTCACTCAGCGTATTACACGCTAGTTGCAGTCTTGCCTGGAAGTGTGTAGCACTCATACTTCGGGAGTGGATGGCCGTGTCATCGGCATATAAAGACAGGTGTGTTCTGGCCGTCGAAGGTAGATTAGATGTGTACAATGTATATAACTGTGGTCCCAATACCCTGCCCTGAGGTACTCCTGCTTTGATGAGTGTGGTGGACGATGTACCATCTTTAGTGCAGACATGAAATCTCCGGTTTTAGTGGTAGCTTTTCAGGAGTGTCCCGTGTGACACGGGGATCCCCCCTATCTAGAAGTTTATGCAGGAGGCTTTCGCTCCACACGCAATCAAAGGTGCGTGAGACATCCAGAAATACAGTCGCGAAGAATTCCTTCCTTCCTATGTCGCCGAATGCTAACACGTGGCGGTGTCGAGCTTTTAAATAGCAGAAGCCCCGTCCAGTAGCCTTCACTCTATGTCAACTTCAACTAATAGGATGTAACGTCCGTGCCACATGTCAAACAGCATGAACGTAAATCTTAATACTATGGTAACTTACACCTATATTACCGATTATGTGTCCTACGTTTAAAATTTTACACTCTGTGATGTGAAAAAGTAGCATCAGTTAACACGTTAGTGGACTGCCCTCTTCCGGTCTTTCAGTAAACCAAAGATGCACTGCAGGAAGCCGCTGGTTACCTAGCGACACAGACGACTTATCGATGGTGATCAAAGATGCTATACTGCTGCCCTACTGCATCCGGTTTGGCCATGTACGATCTTCATATTTAGGCTGGAACTTGTTTGTCGTCCTTCAGCGTCTAGCGTTAACAGTGCAAGGAGTGTCATATGCTGTAGAAAACTAACGTAACCACGGTTCTCCATCGCCATAAATATAGATACATTAATAATACGTGCGGAATTCTGTGTAATCTTCGTTTTGAATTTAATTACAAATATTTGTTTCGAAACAGTTTTCTGTGTTGGAGCTAGAATAAATATGTAATAGCTTTATATACAAGTGTAAAATATTTCATGAAATACATGATCGTTAATATGTAGTAAAATATGAAAGAAGCAAGCAATTTCTCATCCAAGTCGTCAAGTATCTTCCTATCTTTTCATTGAGTAATACTGACTGGTATTTTTTGTGCTGTGTGAAAATTTCAATTTTTCTATTATATTTAGCAGTGGACATTTAGGACCTTTGTCTAAAATGTTTATGTTATCTTCTTCTATATTACAGTATATAATCCGAAGATGATACAGATCAGATCTAAATCGATCACCACTCATGAATAAAAGTGCTTTATGCTGTCGACGTAGTTCTGCAGAACATTTTATTACTTTTTATGTCAGAAAATATAATGATTATTGACATACTAAAGTTGTGAACTAGAGAGGAACTTGGTCCTGGAAACATGGGTTTCGAAGGGGGCTTTCAAAAAATTAATCCATCAAGACACACGACTCTCAAATGGATTCATACACTAATATCTCGTAAGTCCTATCAGTCTAAATAATACAATCTCCTATAAGAAAAATAATTTTCAGGGCACAGCCTACACCTATGGAAGCAAAATATAATGTAATTTAACTTAAAGACGTCATATTGCACAGCCACGTAATTTTTGCGGTATTATCGAGAAAGCTACCACCTAAACAATATATAGCACAGAAAATAATTTAATAACGAATGGCTATGATATTTCACTTAATGGAAAGATTTAAAATATTGGATTTTTTCTGATACATTCACGTCGCGAAGATCTTTTGAGCGCCGAAGACTATTCTTCGTTCAGCATGGGGCTACCACAGCGCCGGATTCACTGTTCATCTGGTTTCCGGATGGCCACAGAAACAAGAAGATTGACGTCATGCCACGTGTCATGTGGCGAATATGATAACCTGGTTTCCAAATTCACTTATCATGATAGTTTTGATCAATTTACTCCGTTGAAAAATGTATCTGTTGCAAGAAGTGATAAGATTAAGAAAGGGTATGTGTGATGCTAAAATATTTATACGACACACATTGAAAAAACAGTATTTTGATCATTCAGAGAATGGAATGATCTATTAACTGAATCTGGATGAAAGAAACGTACTCCTATAATCTGAAAAAAGCCACAACGTACAAGGCGAGGCAGATAAAAGGGGCCCAGACGAGTGGACACGACTGGACGTGAATGTTTGTGTATAGCCACATCCCTTGAAGCACATACCACGTATACATCCACCAAGTGATCCACACAGGTTCAGAACGAAGCGCGGACTGTGTCAGTGTGAGTGCAACAGTGCAAAGGGGACGATGGTACTCACAATGGAGCGGCAGCTGTTCGTTGTGGAAAGTTACGTAATAACACAGTCAGCAAAGTGTGCCACGCAACGCTTAGTCCGAAAATGGCGTCAGACCGGATGTTTGAAAAAGTCAGTAATCATTTCGAAACGTAGCTGCACATCATAAAATGCTTCAGAGTTCTACCAAATCGGCCGGCCGGAATGACCGAGCGGTTCTAGGTGCTACAGTCTGGAACCGCACGACCGCAACGGTCGCAGGTTCGAATCCTGCCTCGGGCATGGATCTGTGTGTGATGTCCTTAGGTTATTTGGGTTTAATTAGTTGTAAGTTCTAGGGGACTGATGACCACAGCAGTTAAGTCCCATAGTGCTCAGAGCCATTTTGAACCTACCAAATCAACTGTATTTCTTTTACGTGTCTGTTTCTACCCTAAAACTCTGTTCTCTGTGCCCCTTGTATTTGTCCCATCGTCTATATTAACTTGGAAAACTTATACTTTCAAATTTAACTGAAAGCGCAAAGTCCAAGTTTTCACAGAATTTAGCGGAGGGCCAGGTTAAATATTATCGTAGGTTGTCTAACCAAGAGCCACATTTAACAACCACATTAGGACGACCTCTTCAATGAGTCTTAAGATTTTCTTTCTTTACGTAGTAATCCTGGGCCGCACACAGAACTGACTTAAGCACTTGCTGGGTTTCTGTGACGTGAATGTAATAGAAGAAATTATCAAACATTTAGCAGTTTTCCATTACACGAAACATTACTATGATAAAATATTAAATTATTTATGCACTGTACCACGTGTCGTGTAGGCGGAAAAGTTCTCAGTCTTATGGCACAATTTCTGCATCACTACGTATGTCACCTGCCAACCTCAAGATATCTCCACATCTACTTATGTACTCCGCAACTCACCGTACGCTACACGGCGGAGGTTACCTTTCACCGCTACTAGCCACTTCCTTTCGTGTTCCACCTGCGAATGCAGCAGGCGAAAAAGGACCGTCTATGTTCCTCCGTATGAGCCCTAAGTTCTCTTGTCTTCCTGGGCCTTGCCTGAAACGTGCTTTGGTGGCAGTAGAATCGCCCTGCAGTCAGCATCAAATGTCGTTTCTCTATATTATCTCAATAGTGTCTCATAAAACACGTCTTCTCTCCAGTAATTTCCATTTTACTTCAGGAAGCATCTCCGTAAAAGATGCGTGCTGATCGAACCTACAGGGAACAAATCTGGCAGCTCGCTTTTCCATTGCTTCGATGTCTTCCTTTGATTAGATCTGGTGCGCTCTACACGCTCGGATAGTACCCAAGAACGTTTCGCGCAGCCGTTCTAAGCGCATTCCTCTTTAGAGATGAAATATGCTTTCCTAAAACTCTGCCAACAAATCGAAGTGGATCTTTCGTTTTCGCTGCTACCGTCCTTACGTGCTCGTTCTATTTCACATCGCTTGCAAAGTTACGCATAGGTACGTAACCGGCGCGACTGTGTCCATCACTATACTACTAATGCTGTACTCGAGCATTACGTGACTGTTTTCCTTATTCATCTGCGTTAACTTACATTTTTCTACATTAAGAGGAACCTGCCACTCATCCCACAAACTATAAATTCTGGCTAAGTCACCTTGTATCCTCCTGCGGTCGTTTTCGTTCATATACCACAGCATCATCTGCAAAAACGCCGCAGTATGCGGCTCACCCTGTCCATCAGATCATTTATGTACACAGATAACAAGAGCGGTCCTATCACACTACCCTGGGCCACTCCTAACGATACCCTTGTCTCTAATGAATACCGCCGTCGAACACTTAAGAAGTCTTCGAGCCACTCACATATCTGGAACCTATTGCCTATACTCTTTCCTTCGTTCGCAGTCTGCAGAGGGCACCATGGTAAACACGTTCCGGATATCTAGGCACATAGAATTTGCCTATTGCCTTACATTCATGATTAGTAGGATGTCAGGCGAGATAAGGCCAAGTTGAGTCTCGCTTGGGTGATGTTTTCTAAATCCATGCTGATGTGTGGACAGAAGCTTTACTATCTCAAGGAATTTTATTATATTTGAACTGAGAATACGTTCGAGATTTCTGCAGAACACCAATGTAAGGATTGTTGTTGTCGTCTTCAGCCCAGAGACTGGTTTGATGCAGCTCTCCATGCTACTCTGTCTTCTTCTCTGCTTCTTCATCTCTGAGTTACTACTGAAGCCTACATCCTTCAGAATCTGCTTAGTGCATTCATTTTTTGGTCTCCCGCCACGACTTTTACACTCCGCGCTTCCCTCCAGTACTAAATAGGTGATCTCTTGATGCCTCAGAACGTGTCCTCCAACCGATCCCTTCTTTCAGTCAAGTTGTACTACAAAATTCCTCTTCTCCCCAGTGCTATTCAGTAACTCCTCATTAGTTAAGTGGTCTACCCATCTAATCTTCAGCATTCTTCTGTAGCACCACATTTCGAAAACTACTATTCTCTTCTTGTCTAAACCATTTAATGTCGATGTTTCACTTCCATACATGGCTGCGCTCCACACAAATACTATCAGAAAAGACTTCCTGGCACTTAAATCTATACTCAGAAGTGCTTTCCTTAGCGTAACCGGTCTACATTTTATATCCTCTCTACTTCTACCATATCAGTTAGTTTGTTCCCCAAGCCTACTACTTTAAGTGTCTCATTTCCTAATCCAATTCCCAAAGTATCGCCTGATTTAATTCGACTACATTTCATTATCCTCGTTTTGATTTTGTTGATGTTCATCTTACATCCTCCTTTCAAGATACTTCCCATTGCGTTCAACTGCTCTTCCAGGTCCTTTGCTTTCTCTGTCAGAACTACAATGTCGTCGAGAAACCTCAAAGTTTTTGTTTCTTCTCCATGAATTTTAATTCCTACTCCAAATTTTCTTTTGTTTCCTTTACAGCTTGCTCAATATACAGATTGACCCTTATAACTGCCACCTTCATAATCCGAAAGAGAGAATTCCAGTCGACATTATCGAAATATTTCTCTAAAATGTCCACAAACGCTAGAAACGTAGGTTTGCCTTTCATTAATATATTTTCTAAGATAAATTGTACAGTCAGTATTGCCTGGCGTGTTTCAACATTTCTACGGAATCCAAACTGATCTTCCTCGAGGTCGACTTCTACCATTCGTATGTAAAGAATTCTTATTAGCATTTAGCAACCGTGACTAATTAAACGGATGTTTGGTAATTTTCACACATGTCAACACCTGCATTCTTTGGGATTAGAATTACAATGTTCTTCTAGGAGTCTGAAGGTTTTTCGCCTGTATCACGCATTTTGCTCACCAGATAATAGAATTTTGTCATGGCTGGCTCTCCCAAGGCTATCAGTACTTCTAATTGAATGTTGTCTACTCCGGGGCCTTGTTTCGACTTAGGTCTTTCAGTGCTCCGTCAAATTTTTCATATAGTATCATATCTCCCATTTCATCTTCATCTACGTCCTCTTCCTTAGCCATAATATTGCTGTCAATGCTTCGTCCTTGTAAAGTCGCTCTATATACTTCTCCCACCTTTCTGGTTTCCCTTCTTTGCTCAGGACTGGTTTTCCAAAAATGGTTCAAATGGCTCTGAGCACTATGGGACTTAACATCTATGGTCATCAGTCCCCTAGAACTTAGAGTTACTTAAACCTAACTAACCTAAGGACAGCACACAACACCCAGCCATCACGAGGCAGAGAAAATCCCTGACCCCGCCGGGAATCGAACCCGGGAACCCGGGCGTGGGGAGCGAGAACGCTACCGCACGACCACGAGATGCGGGCACTGGTTTTCCATCTGAGCCTTTGATAATCAAACAGGTGGTTCTCTTTTCTCCAAGGATCTCTTTAATTTTCCAGTATCTACTTTACCCCTAGCGATATATCCTTGTATTTGCCCTCTAGCTATCCCTGCTTTGCCTTTTGGCACTTCCAGTCGATTTCATTTTTGAGACGTTTGTACTCCTTTTCACCTGCTTCATTTACTACATTTTTATATTTTCTCCTTTCTTCAATTAAATTCAATAGCTCTTCTGTTACCCATGCATGTCTACTAGCTCTTGTCTTGTTATGTACTTGATCCTTTACGGCCTTCACTATTCCTTCTCTCAAAGCTACTCATTCTTCTTCGATTGTATTTCTTTCCCCTGTATTTTTCAATTGCTCCCTAATACTCTAGAACATCTGGTTCTTTCAGTTTATCCAGTTTCCATCTCCTTAAATTACTACCTTTTTGCAGTTTCTTCAATTTTAATCTACTGTTGATAACCAATAAATTGTGATCAGAGTCCAGATCTGCCCCTTTCAATTTAATACCCTGTTCCTAAATCTCTGTCTTACCATTATATAATATGTGAAACGTTCATGTGTCTCCGGGTCTCTCAGGTCTCTTCCACGAATACACCCTTCTGTCATGATACTTAAATCAAGTGTTAGCTTTAATTAAGTTCCGGTGTGTGTAAAATTCTACCAGGCGGCTTCCTCTTTCATTCTTTAGCCCCCCGTCCATATTCACGTACTACTCTTCCTTCTCATCCTTTTCCTTCTACCGGATTCCAGTCCACCGTGACAATTAAATTTTCGACTGCCTTAACTGTCTGAATAATTTATTTCATTGCATCATACATTTCTTCAGTCCCTTCATCATCTGCGGTACTAGTTGGTATATAAACTTGTACTACAGTGGTAGGCGTGGGCTTCGTGTCTATCTTGGCTACAACAATGTGTTCACGATGCTGTTCGTAGTTGCTTATCCGCGCTCAAATTTTTTCTATTCATTATTAAACGTACTCCTGTATTACCCTTATTTGATTTTGTATTTATAAACCTGTATTCACCTGACCAGAAGTCTTGTTCCTCCTGCCACCGAACGTCACTAATTCCCACTATATCTAACTTTAACCTATCCATTATCCTTTTTAAATTTTCTAACCTACCTGCCCGATTTAGCGATCTGACATTCCATTCTCCGATCCGTAGAACGCCAGTTCTATTTTTCCTGATAACGACACCCTACTGAGTAGCTCCCGCCCGGAGACCCGAATGGGGGACTATTTAATCTCCAGAATATTTTACCCAAGTGGAAGCCATCGTCATTTAACCATAGAGTATAGCGGCCCTCTGGAAAAATTACGGCTGTAGTTTTACCTTGCTTTCAGCTGTTCGCAGTACCAGCACAGCAAGGCTGTTTTGGTTAACGTTACAAGGCCAGACCAGTCAGTCATCCAGACTGTTGCCCTGAAAAAGCTGCTGCCCCTCTTCAGGGAACACAAGTTTGTCTGGCTTCTCAGTAGATACTACTCCGTTGTGGCTGCACCTACGGTACGGATAATTATGTATCGCTCAAGCACGCAAGCCTCCCTACCAACTACAAGGTCCATGGTTGATGGGGGGGGGGGGAGCGAGGGGGATATTGGACTCTAAATTTTTCTACTCAACGATCACCTGCGCTTTCTTCCATTCGCTTGGAACTTTGCGATGGGTGAGAGATTCGCCATAAATGCAAGCTAAGTAAAGCGCCAATGTTGCAGCGTAGGCCTAATCTCTGTAAAAGCAAACTGGTCCTCTATTTCTTTTATTTCTTTTTGCTGCCTCTAGTTGTTTCTCGACTAAACAGATGCTTGTTACTATGTCCTCCATGGGGCAGTTTATACCACGTAAAACAATGGCATGTTTGTACGACTGGATGAATATTTTCTTCAACGCTAAATTTAAAACTTCGGTTTTATTTTTTTTGTCTTCCGTCGTCACACCCGACTGGTGGATAAGTGACTGAGCAGAAACCTTGGATATGCATGTTGAGTGATTGACTTCTCGGCAAGTTGTTGCCACTGTGGAAGCTGTACGCTTCGTGCGCCGATCTTCTTACAGACGCACGAGTTTCTAATAACTTTTGTCGCTCGGCATTTTCGAGTCCTTTTTTCAACCGAGAGTGCAACAATCTCCACTACATCAGCAATTTCTGAGTTTTTTTATTGAACCACGGTCGATCTTTTTCGTCCTTAATCCGTTTACCCGGTACATACTTATCCACTGCGCGATGTACAGTCAGTTGAAACTTGGCCCACAGTTCCTCTATCTCCATCATATATGGACTGATTGATGTCCATTCATTTCCTAACTGGTATGCTAACAACCGCTTATCTTCTCTTTCCAGCATATGTTCTTCCCTAGCCCAAGCCTTGTTGTCGCTTTTATTAATTGTAGTACACTGCATATGACTGTAGTCGCCTTGCTGCAAATCTAACAGCCTTAATTATGCTCACGGGCACCCTATTTTGTTCAGCAGCAGACCAGTATAGTTTCATAATATCTGATTCCAAATCTGTTATGGCTCCACAGCTGCTAATTACTGGTAACATCTTTGCAATAGATTCACCACTTAAATGGCTACTCATGAATACTAATTTTCTCCATGCCAGCCATGAGTTCGGTAGGCTACCTCACATACTTTCGCATATATCTTCTTGCCTACCGTGCAAGTCTGGAATTTTTTCAGAGATAAAAAGTGATTTCCGTCTAAGATTCTATAATTTTGGGACAAAGATCCCGGTGTTGCACTCGTTTCTTTAACCACAAATCGTTCCGAAACGGATGTTGGCGCTCCATTACATTACGAACTTTCGTCTGCATTGCTCTCATTTTTGTTCCTCATTTTGTCGGATACTAACAAGTGAATGGCTCCGCTCATTGCGGTTGCCCCACATCATTCCTCAATCTATCTTTTTCGTTTTTGAGCGAGACGAACTCTTCTGTCTTTGCAACTTGTTCACGTTCAGTGCCGTGTGATATTGGTCGGTCCTCCAGATTATGTACTATTTGCGAAACAGATTAGCTAACATCTTCAACCTTCTTTCGCCTTTCTTAAAGAGAGGTATGGTTTCCTCTACCGTCTCCCGATGAGCTTCGTCCTGTGACAGTCTGGATATACCGGTTTTCATCGTTTACGAAACTTCTTCCACGTTTCCGTCAATTGATTCGAATTTGGATCGACCTTTCAAAGTCTTAGATATGTGGTCAAATCGCTCTCCATTTTCCTCGCTTCTTTCCTATTGTTATCAGCTTTTATTTCTGTTTACCGCATTCTTTCATATCTCGTTCAGCTTTTTTCCTATCTTTTTCAGCATCAATTTTTTAATTTATTTTTATTTTGACGGCAGAGTGGAACGTCTCCCATGTTTCCTATACTTGAGCTGCTCTGCCTTTCGTTCGCTTCTGTTTCGCAAGTAGTTCTGTCTTCACTCTGCTCAGCTGTGTGTTTTCCTGGGTCCCTGACAAACTACCACCAGCTGCCGCCTCACACTCGGATACTTCTGCACCGAAATTCTCTGTATCCACTGGGCTCTGGTGATCTTCCTAGCTTCCCTAACGTGCACTCGATCTGCTCTGTCCATTTTAAATATCCTCTGTCCATTTTAAACAACACAAACTCGAGATCCTACTGTTGAGCCATTGCAAGTACACTTTCCATTAATGTAAATAAATGCTCTAAACCCACAAGAAATATCACAAGCAAAATAAATAAAGCTTCACAGGCAGAGTATCAAATAAAAGAAACTCCCTAAGGTACAACTGATTAAGAATACTTCGCGCAAGCAAGGCTGCAGCTGCTGAGCAATGGTCTAGCAAACAAGACTAGAGCCGCAAATGATCGCTACAGCAATTTTTATTTGGTCTCTTTAGTTGTCCCTCTTTCTAACTGCGAGATGAGCGATGGGACACAGCGTCTCAGAGGCAGTGATGAATTGGGGATTTTCCCGTACGACCAATCCGGTAAAACATCAAATCTGCCACATCGCTTCGACCGGAAAAAGATCTCACAGAAACGGAACCAACGATGAATGAAGAGAATCGGTCAACGTGACAACAGTGAAACCCTTCGGCAAACTGCTACAGATTTCAATGCTGAACCATCGAGGAGTGTCAGCGTGAGAATAATTCAAGGAAAACTCCTCGTCTGGGCTCGTCAACACCGACATTTGACTATTGATGACTGGGAACATGTTGCCTGGTCGGACGGGTCTCGTTTCAAATGATCGTGTACGGGTATGGAGATAACCTCGTGAATTCATTGTTCAGGATGGTGGCGGCTATGAAATGGTGAATGGTGTGTACAGTTGACATGATATGGGATCCCCGATACGTCTAGAAACGACTCTAATACGTGGTGGGTACGCAAGCATCATGTCTGATCATCTGCGACACGTCACACCCCCAAAACAGCTACAGAGTGGCTCCAGGAACACTCTGCTAAGTTTAAAGGCTTCCGCTGGCCACGAAACTCCCCAAACATGAACATTATTGAACATATCTGGGATGCCTTGCAACGTGCTGTTCAGAAGAGATCTCCCCCCCCCCCCCCCCAGTCTTGCTAGTTTTTTACGGATTTATGGACGGCCCTCCACGACTCATAGCGTCAATTCCCTACAGCACTACTTCAGACATTAGTCTAGTCCATGCCACGTCGTGTTGGGGCACTTCTGCGTGCTCTCGGGGGCCCTACGCGATATTAGGCAGTAGTATCAGTTTCTTTGGCTTTTCAGTGTAAATATTGTATGTGGTAACGTAACAATCAACTTTCAAACTATCATCCCCTTGAAGGTGAAACGGACGATTATAATTTTGTGCACTGTCATAATTAGAGCCGTCTGCTTCCCTGGTAGAGTGCCATACTGCCTCAGCTATCATAAGGTGCACGTACACTGAGGTGACAAAAGTCGTGGGATACCTCCTAATATCTAGCCTGGATTAGTGTAGCAACTCGACGTAGCTTGGATTCAACAAGTCACTGGAATTCCCCTGCATAAATATTAAGCCATTCTGCCTCTCTAGCCGACCATAGTCCATGCACCAGTGGGCTAGAGGTAGCATCTTTGATTAATAATCAAAACGTACTTGGTACCGGGTTAGAATCCCGCCGCTGATTAAATATTAATTAATAATCAGCATTGGTGGCCAAAGACTTCCTGCATAAAGAGTCACTTTCATTCTACAAACGACCTTGTCAAACATGGCGGAGGAGCGGACATAGGTTCAGGGCACTCTCTTGTCAAAGGGGTGGAAAACTGCCTTTAAAGGCGGAAGAATCATCAATGATCAACGACGTGGGGATGCATAAGAAATGGAAACCACTGCATTAAATACACGTAACATGTATCCACAGGACATGTGACCTGTAGTTGAAGAAGTGTTATGACGATCTCTCCTTTAGCAAAAGATTCCGGAATAATCCCCCATTCGGATGTAAAGGGGGATGAAAATATAATAGTCATTCAGGAATGGAATGCACTTGTAGGGGAAGGACTAGAAGAAAAGGTTACAGGAGAGTATGGGCTAGGAACAAGGAATTATAGAGGAGATCGATTAATTGAGTTTGGTAACAAGTTTCAGCTAGCAGTAACGAATACCTGGGTCAAGAATCACAAGAGGAGGAGGTATACTTGAAAAAGCCTGGATGATACGGGAAGATTTCAGTTAGATTACATCATAGCCAGACAGAGATTCAAAAAACAGATACTGGATTGTAAGGCGTACTCAGGAGCAGATATAGACTCAGATCACAATATAGTAGTGATGAAGAGTAGGCTGAAGTGTAAGACATTAGTCAGGAAGAATCAAAATGCAAAGAAGTTGGATACGGAAATACTAAGGATTGAAGAGATGCGCTTGAAGTTCTCTGCCGCTATAGATACAGCAATAGCTCAGTAGCTAGTACAGTTGAAGAGGAATGGCCATCTCTTAGAAGGGCCATCACAGCAGTTTGAAAGATATGTACAAAGAAGGTAACTGCGAAGAAACCATGGGTAACAGGAAAAATACTTCAGTCCATTAATGAAAGGAGGAAGTACAAAAATGTTCCGGGAAACGCAGGAATACTGAAATACAAGTTGCTGACGAATGAAATAAATAGGAAGTTCAGGGAAGCGGAGACGAAATGGCTGCAGGAAAAATGTGTATGCATCGAAATGAAATTATTGTCGGAAGGACAGACTCTGCTTACAATATATTGAAAACACCCTACGGTGACATTAAAAGCAAGAGTGGTAACATTAAGAGTCCAACGGGAATTCCACTGTCAAATGCAGAGGAGAGAGCGGATAGGTGGAAAGAATACAGTGAAAGAGGAGGGGGAAGATTTGTCTGGTGTGATAGAAGAAGAAACAGGAATCAATGTAGAAGAGATAGGGTATCGAGTATTAGAGTCAGAATTAAAAGAGCTTTGGAGGACTTAAGATCAAATAAGGCAGAAGCGATAGAATTTCTAAAATCATTGGGGTAAGTGGCAACAAAACGACTATCACGTTGGTGTGTAGAATATATGAGTCTGGCGACATACCATAATCCACATTATTCCGAAGACGGCAAGAGCTGACAAATGTGAGAATTATTGTACAATCAGTTTAACAGCTCACTCATCCACGTTGCTTACAAGAATAATATACAGAAGAATGGAAAAGAAAATTGAGGATGCACTACATGACGATCATTTTGGTTTTAGGAAAGCTAAATGCACGGGAGCGGCAATTCTGACGTTTCGTTTAATAATGGAAGCAAGACTAAAGAAAACCAAAGACACGTTCATAGGATTTGCCGACCTGGAAAAAGCGTTGGACAATATAAAATGCGCAAGATGTTCGAAATTCCGAAAAAAGTAGGGGTAAGCTATAGGGAGAGACGGGTCATACACGATATGTATAAGAGTGATCGTATTAGAAAGGGTGTAAGACACGGATGTAGCTTTTCTCATCTTGTGTTCAATCTGTATATCGAGGAAGTAATGATGGATATAAAAAAAGGTTCACGAGTGGAATTGAAATTCAAGGTGAAATGATAACAATGATACGATACGCTGATGACATTGTGATCCTGAGTGAAAGTGAAGAAGAATTACATGATCTTCCGAACGAGATGAACGGCCTAATTAGTACACAGTATGGACTGAAAGTAAATCGAAGAAAGACGAAGGTAATGAGAAGTAGTAGAAATGACAACCGCGATAAGCTTAACATCAATATGATGGTCACGAAGTAGATGAAGTTAAGGAATTCTGCTACCTAGACAGTAAATTAACCAATGACGGGCGGAGCAAGGAGTACATCAAAAGCAGACTAGCTATGGCAAAAAGGCATTCCTGGCCAAGAGAAGTCTACTAATATCAACTATCAGCCTTAATTTGAGGAAGAAATTTCTGATAATATACGCCTGAAGTGCAGCATTGTATGGTAGTGAAACATGAGCTGTGTGAAAATCGGAGCAGATGAGAATCGAAGCATTTGAGATGTGGTGCTACAGATGAATATTGAAAATTAGGTGTACTGATAAGGTAAGGAATGAGGAGGTTCTGTGGAGAATCGAAGAGGAAAGGAATGTGTGGAAAACACTGATGGGGCGATGGGACAGGATGATAGGACATCTGTTAATACACGAGGTAATTACTTCCACGGTACTAGAGGCACCTGAGTGGCCAGACCATTCGCTCGAAATGTTCAGAATATTCTTAAACCAATCGCGAATAACTGTGGCCCAATGATAGAGCGCATTTTCATCCATAAAAATTCCATAGCTGTTTAACGACATGAATTCCAAGAATGGCTGCAAAAGGTCTCCAAGTAGCCCAACGTACAGTGGACCGAGTCCATTCCATGTAAATACAGCGTACAATAAACTACTGGCCATTAAAAGTTCTACACCACGAAGATGACGTGCTACAGACGCGAAATTTAACCGAAAGGAAGAAGATGCCGTGATATGCAAATGATTAGCTTTTCAGAGCATTTACACAAGGTTGGCGCCGGTGGCGACAACTAAATCGTGCTGACATGAGGAAAATTTCCAACCGATTTCTCATACACAAACAGCAGTTGACCGGCGTTGCCTGGTGAAACGTTGTTGTGATGCCCCGTGTAAGGAAGAGAAATGCGTACCATCCAACTTTGATAAAGGTCGGATTGTAGCCTATCGCGATTGCCATTTATCGTATCGCGGCATTGCTGCTCGTGTTGGTCGAAATCCAATGACAGTTAGCAGAATATGGAATTGGTGGGTTCAGGAGGTTAATACGGAACGCTGTCCTGGAACCCAACGGCCTCGTACCACTAGCAGTCGAGATGACTGACATCTTATCCGCATGGCTGTGACGGATCGTACAGCTACGTCTCGATTCCTGAGTCAACAGACTGGGACGTTTGCAAGACAACTACCATCTGCACGAACAGTTCGAAGACGTTTGCAGCAGCATGGACTGTCGCCTCGGAGACCATGGCTGAGGTTACCCTTGACGCTGCATCACAGACAGAAGCGCCTGCGATGGTGTACTCAACGACGAACTTGGGTGCATGAATGGCAAAATGTCATTTGCGGATGAATTCCGGTTCTGTTTACAGCATCATGAAGGTCGCATTCGTGTTTGGCGACATCGCGTTGAACGCACATTGGAAGCGTGTATTCGTCATCGCCATACTGGCGTATCACCCGGCGTAATGGTATGGGGTGCCATTGGTTTCACGTCTCGGTCACCTCTTGTTAGCATTGATGACACTTAAACAGTGGACGTTACATTTCAGATGTGTTACGACCCGTGGCTCTACCCTTCATTTCAGCAGGATAATGCACGACTGCATGTTGCAGGTCCTGTACGGGCCATTCTAGATACAGAAAATGTTCGACTGCTGCCCTGGCCAGCACATTCTCCAAATCTCTCACCAACTGAAAACGTCTGGTCAATGGTGGCCGGGCAAATATCTCGTCATAATACGGCAGTCGCTACTCTTGAAGAACTGTGGTATCGCGTTGAAGCTGCATGGGCAGCTGTACCTGTACACGCCATCCAAGTTTTGTTTGACTCAAAGCCCAGGCGAATCAAGGCCGTTATTACGGCCAGAGGTGGTTGTTCTGGGTACTGAATTCTCAGGATCTATGCAACCAAATTGCGTGCAAATATAGATGTAAGTTCTAGTATAATATATTTGTCCAATGAATACCCGTTTATCATCTGCATTTCTTCGTGGTGTAGCGATTTTAATGGCCAGTAGTGTATTATGAAGCCACTATCAACTTGCAGAGTGCCTTGTTGACAACTTGGATCCATGCCTTCGTCGTGATCTGCGCCACACTCGAAACCTACCACCAAGACTTACCGATTAAAATCGGGACTTATCTGACCAGGTACCTGGTTTTCGCAGTCGTCTAGGATCCAGTCGACTTGGTCACGAGCCCAGGAGAGGCGCTGAAGTTGATGTGCTGCTAGCAAAGGCACTCGCATCGGTCGTCTGCTGCGGTAGCCCATTAACGCCAAATTTCGCCACACTGTCCTAACTCATACGTTCGTCGTACGTCCCACATTGATTTGTGAAGTTATTTCAAGAAGTGTTGCTCGTCTGTTGGCAGTGACAACTTTTCACAAAAGCTGCTGTTCAGGGCCGTTAGCCGGCCGGGGTGGCCGAGCGGTTCGAGGAGCCATAGTCTGGAACCGCGCGACCGCTACGGTCGCAGGTTCGAATACTGCCTCGGGCATGGATGTGTGTGATGCCCTTAGGTTAGTTAGGTGTAAGTAGTTCTAAGTTCTAGGGGACTGCTGACCTCAGAAGTTAAGTCCCATAGTGCTCAGGGCCATTTGAATCATTTTTTTCGGCCGTTAAGTGAGTGCCATCGGCTACTGTGTTGTCCGGGGTGAGAGGTAATGCCCGGAATTTGGTACTCTCGGCTTACTCTTGACACCGCTGATCTCGGAATATGCAATCCCATAAGGATTTTCGAAATGGACTGTCCTATGCGTCCAGCTCCAAGTACCTTTCCACGTTCAAAGTCTGTTAATTCCCGTCGTATGGCCATAATCACTTCGGATATCTTTCCACATTAATCACCTGGGTAAAAATGACAGCTCTGCTAATGCACTGTTCTTGTGTACGTTGTGCACGTGACCACCATCTGTATATGTGGATATCTCTATCCCATGACTTTTGGCACCTCAGGGTAGAGTTAGATGACGTCGGTGTCGGTATGGGGTGGGGATAGATTGAGTAGATGCATTTCTGACGGAGTGCCGGCGCTGACAGCCACCTGCAGGGTAGCGGCTGGCCCGGGAGGACAGCTGCCGGTCCCCCCCCTCACCCTCCCTGCACCCCCCGTAGCTATCGACCAGGTTTTCCGGGCGGGCGCCCGCCGTGTGGACGGCAGCAGACAGCGGAACCACCCACTCCTCCACCCCTTCTAGGAATGCCACACCTCATGCATTATGTATGCCGCACATCTTTGTGCTGCGTCTGCTGATAAAACTTGAAATGTTTCCCGCCCCCCGCAACTCCATTTCTCCCCCATCCCCCTTTCACCGCCACTCCCGCAACCCGCATGCTGTTCCCACACTCCGCAGTTCACTAATTTGCATGTACATACTTACAAGTCATGAATAATTAAAACTTTTGTCATTATATCTGGCTGGCTGTGTGTGCGTGTATTTCTGGCAGTATCGTCTCCGTGGGAGGCAGCCGTAATTTTAAAGAGCGGTGTCGACATTATTGCTAACGGTGTCGTCCCTGCCACATTTTATGGCAGCGTCTTCGGGGCTCAACAAAATGTCATATTTGTCTGCGGCGTGATGCCGCAAGATAGCGGAAATTTGCAGGACCGCTGTCATGTTTATATAGTCAAAGAGCCAGCCTGTGTCGTGTAACGGCGCGGCGAATGACATGGTGAATCTGGGGAGGGTAGTCCTGAAATTAAGGGGGCAATATCTCCGGTAGTGGCTCTCTTAAAACCGTGATACCATGGCCAATTTCACCCTCCGCTTTCCCGCAGCTTTTCGTTGGCGTCTCGCCCCTGCATATCAAAATCGGCTTACAGATCCTATTACGCGCGTAAGCTCTTCTTTCCACAAAACTCTTCCAGAATCATAAATCTAGATAACTGCCTTATCAGACACTTCTTGTCTTTTTCGCAACAGTATTTGGATAGCTGTTGTTTTACATAAAAGTTAAAGAGTAGGGAGTTGTGTAGTGTGTGTAAATAACATGCATATTACGCGTCTTACTGAAACGTATAAGCCCTTTTTAATATTAATGTTAACTACAAGCATGGCAGTTATTAAGGAAGAGTTTTTCAAAGGCGAGAACAAACTCCACCTCCCTTGAATAATAGAGCTATATTTCCTAATTGTATCTTTCTGCAGTGAAAGGATCAAATTATACACAATGTTTACATTGATAAAGTGTGGTTCATCTTCAGCAATCTGAAAATCGCGTATATATTACCAGCCCTTTTTGCTGTTTCTCATAACTTCTTACCTAAGTATTAGAACAATGCATCGAGGTAACATTCGCAGTGCGCATTTTATTTATAAGGCAAACAAATTAACTTCTTGTAACGCCGACCGAAGTGGCCGTACGGTTCTAGGCGCTGCAATCTGGAACCGCGAGACCGCTACGGTCACAGGTTCGAATCCTGCCTCGGGCATGGATGTGTGTAACGTCCTTAGGTAAGTTAGGTTTAACTAGTTCTAAGTTCTAGGGGACTAATCTTAGAAGTTGAGTCCCATAGTGCTCAGAGCCATTTGAACCATTTGAACTTCTTGTAACACTTGTCTGCTGCCAGTATGAATTTTTTTGAATTACGTTATTTTCAGGTTTTAGCTGTATCGACATAACACAGTTCTCAAGCATAAATATTTGTTTAATATGAGGGCAACACCTGTTATCACCGACAAAATTAACCTACTTTCAAAACTTCTGCTTTTAATCACATTCTTGGAGCATTTTGTTCTTGGCACGTAAGAAACATAAAAAAAGTAATTCAAATGTGTGTGAATACCTAATGCACCAAACTGCTGAAGTCATCGGACCCACAACTTACATATTATTTAAACTATCGTAAAAACAACACACACACCCATGCCCGAGGGAGGACTCGAACCTCCGGCGGGACGGGCAACAGAATCCGTGACATGGCGCCTCTAACCACACGGCCACTCCGCGCGGCTAAGGAACATCATAGCAGTGACCACAGTAGTAGCTTGAGCTAACAACTGTACTGTATTCATTCGACCAGTTGATTGCGAGTAGTTAGTCTTACGTAGCGGATGTGCGGCCGTAGTGTAACAAATTTGTTGGGTTGCAAATCTAAGTGGAGCAACATCTCTAAATCAAGTGTTCAAGACATTTCCAAAAATGATTTAAAAAAAAGAGAGCTGTGAGCAAAGTATTTTCGGCACACATTGACCCCAGAGACAGAAAAGCGAAGTGTGGACGACTTACGCGACTTGATTGAGATATAAAGTGGGAACAGTTCCTTTCTGGAAAAAATTGTTTCTGGTGACGAGACTTGGTGTTTTCAATACGAAACTATGTCAAAACGACAGAGTGTAGAAATTCAAATGAAGGGTCAACGCTTTGAGGTTATCACAGACATTCAAGTCATGTAATGGTTGAACTGAACAACATCAGTAATAACGAATTTCCCTGACAGTTTCATATGAGTCTACGTTGTGCGTTGTACAGAAATGTGTGGATGCGAGGCTGATGTAGAGCAACTGAAGCATTAAAATCCCCATACCTAATTTTCTGTATCTTTTAATAATGCAGTCTCGAAAAATTAGGATTGACAGGGCACAGTTACACCTGTTTACACTTTTCTTAAATATTGCATCATCGTGGTAATGTTTTTATTGATATGCATCCCACAACGGAGGCTTTGCCGAGAAATGAAATACAAACATGTCTCCAATGTGTTGCATTCTAAGATACACTACAGAAGAATAATCCGAATGCGATGGAAATCGGTGGAAGTAAAGTACACGTGCAGAAGGACAAGTAATTACCATTTCAGAAAAATCGGATAATTTATCCAGGAGAAAGTACTTGATGAATTAAGCTAGTCAATAACACTTTAGTCTACTCTGACCTTATGCAAGCAGTTAATCCGGTTCGTATCAATTAACAGCGTTGCTGGATGTTCTTCTGAGAAATATCGTGTCAAATTATGTCCAATTGGCGCGTTAGTTCGCAAAATTCCTCATTGTTTGGAAGGCCATGCCTATAATGTTAGAAAGTTTTGAACTGGTGAGATATCAGGCGTCCATGCTGGCCAAGACAGGATTTGTCTACCACAAGACAAGCAGCAGAAACATTCGCAATTTGCAGCTGGGTATTATCTTGCTGAAAGGTAATCCCAGGAAGGCTTGCAATGAAGGTCAACAAAACAAAGCGCAGAATATCGTCAATACTGCTATGGTGCAAAAATGCCACGGATGATACCAAAGTGGTCTTGCTATGAAATGAAATGAAATGGTACGGTAGCTTTTGGTTGTCTGAGCGTATGGCGGGCGACAGTCCGGTTGGTATCCCACAACTGTCCTGGCCTGTCCAGACACGTCTTCGGCCTGGAAATTTATTTCCTGGACTAGAATTGTCTTTAATGATGAGTCCCGCTGCGAACTGAGCCCCAATCAACTGTGAAGATGTGACTGGAGACGTCCCCGACTGCAGTGGTATACAAAGCACACAGCCGCACGCCATACTGCTCGACAACCAGGACTGACTGGTCCGGGGTGTCACTTCTTTTTACAACAGGACTCCGTTGGTTGGCATACGCGGTACCTTAACAGCAGTGCCCTATGTAGACGATATTCTCGTCATATTTTGTTTCCGTTCTTGGTATGTCATCCTGCAGTTACATTTCAGCAAGTTAAAGCCCACTCGACACGGCGTGAATGTCTACTGCTTGTCTTCGTTCTTGCGAAATACTTCAGCAACGTCGCCGAATCTTTCCCGAACTGAGATCGTTTGGAGCATTATGGACAGATCCCTCCAGCCACCTCGGAATTTTGACGCTCTAACTCGCCAATTGAACAGGATTTGGCACGACATAGCTCAGGGGGACATCAAACAGCCCTGTCAATCAATGCCAAGCCGAATAACTACTTGCACAAGGGCTAGAAGTATATCAACGTGCTGTTGACTAGCTCAGTTCATGAAACATTTTCTGCTAAATAAATCATATAATTTTTCTGAAATTGTTATGTGTTGTTGATGTGTGTACTCTTGTTGTGACGTCTGCTGTCTCACTTCAACAATATTAACAGTCTTTACATGCTCAATTGTGATCTCAAGATTATTAACATCTGACTAGTTCCTCACGTACTTGAACCGTTTTGCCATTTCCTCGAATTTACGATTTAGATTGTCATTAGTCCCATACCGTAACAATATCTAAGTTCTCTTCGTGCCACTTGAAATTTTGTTCCTGTTTGCTACTAGATTCGTTGTTCTTGTCATGCATCTCGTCGTTACAATTTTAATCTCACCAAGTTGAGCTGGTATTAACTGTGTAACATTAGTACTGAAAGAGGAGAAGACAAAAGTATTTTGCCCTTTAAAAGTAGAAGCAATACCTGAATCTCTCACGACAAAGTAGGACTACGTTATGGTATTTTAATAGCCTTAATTTCGTGTAGTTCCCTGTAGCCATCACGCATGATCGGAAAATAATATCATATATTTTGATTATTCACAGTATTGTTCGAATGTTTCCTGATACCATTATCCTGAGAAGAATTTCCACACCATGTCTGAAATTTTTCGAAACGCCATTTGAAGCTACTTCTATTGACTTGTCCATTCCTGCCTGTGCTCTGATTTACATTGCCATTGTAGCAATAAAGAAAATCGCACAAAGTACTGAAGACATATCTGAACACAAAACTGTTAACTTCATTGCTGCAAAATAAATCGTGAAATAGAAAATTACTGAGATAATAAGTTTTGAATTAACGCAAAGTAGCGCACAAGCAAAAAAAATGCTAAACAACAACTACCGATCAAGAGCTATTGCATAAGATTTCGTAAATTCAGTTGCAAGATGAAGCATCTATAACTGCAAAATTGTCAAACGAAACGAAATCTTGGCAGACAGGTCAACAGGTGAAAGTCGTTCGTAATTATTTTTGTAGGGTCATACGAAAACATGTGTGTGACGATCCATCTCTGACAATAACGGAGTTCTGAATGGTAACGTAAGGAAACTGAAAGGGGAACAGTAAATTAACTACCGATCTTAGGAATTGTAAAGAAATCAATCCTCAACTACCTTGCAGCGAGTACCAAAAAAAAAAAAAAAAAAAAAAAAAAGAAGAAGAATTCTCTAACATTTCCTAACAACTGTTTTTCAGTGCTCCTGTACGGAACTGACAATTTACCTCCCCTTGCCATTGCAGCTGCATGGTCAGCAACATGCCGAAATATTTCAAAAACAATACAGGGATCAATGTAGTGTGCGATTCCTGCACTAATTTCAACAATTACTGCCATATTTTACACACAGACATTGAATGATCAGGAGGGATTTGGTAAAGATATGAATATTATTCTCTATGTATGCACACACAAATCTGATAAAATCCCACCAGCATGCAAGCAACCACCAATGACGTGCAGCAAAAAGGCAAATTACCACAAATACTCAATTAATACCAAAGTTTCCTCCGGCACTACTAGCACAATCACAGCAGGCTGCGACCTCTCACGTCGCGCGACTTCAGTAGTGGGACAACCTATGTACCACCCCACCCTGCATTGTTGCCAAATTTATTCAAGATGCCGGTTCCAAGAAGGCAGCAATAGATATGGAAACGTCGCAATGACATCATGGAGGGAAGTTCAAATTTTGGCTTGAAAATAGGTCACTTGGGCTACTTCCACTACTCAAAGTTATCCGACTGCCACCCCTTTCTTGAAATTAGCGGGAGAATGGCTCAGCCCATGCTCGGCTGCTGGATAGGATGGATATAAGTCTTTATTTTGCAGGTAGGCTTTATTTAAACAATTTGATGCAATAGCTCCATCCAGTGTGTTCATCATGAAGTCCAGAGCCCAACTAACCTAGTATTCAGTACAGCCAGCAGAGGGTGCTGTTGTCCTATGGTGGTCGGGGGGAGAAATGGTGGGAAAAGGACTCAGCCTGTTCCTGGCTGCTGGAGAGAGGAAGGAGTGTACTTTATTTATTTTGGAACAGTTTATTTAACGATGTATTTCACGTAGTTCATTTATCACACTGAAACAAAACACTCGCTCTGACCTGCTTGGGGTCACAATACACAGGCTACAGACCTGGAAACTACTTGCAAATCACCGAAATAATGCAGTACACTTACGTACAGACACGAAAGCAACTCATAAATTGTCAAAATGACACATGTAAAACACTCTGCAGACACGCTCACTAATTCTAAACTGTCCAAATATAGTAGTACACAGCATACAGATCTACAAACTACTCTTAAATTACCGAAATAAAGTAGTACACTTTTTCAAACAACTTGTAAATTGCCAAAAAATAATACATGTAAATTACTCTACACACTCATAACACTCGAACAGCCGAAAATAATGCAGTGCACCAACACTCATTGCACATAAAAACGCTTACAAACTATTGTCATCTGCAAGGTGTCTGAGGCTCCAATGCATGCACACACCGAGATCACTGCAAGTCACTGCTGGAGCTTCATGGGGTAGCTGTGTGGTCTAGGGCATCTTTTCATGGTTCGCACGGCTCCCCCTGTCAGAAGTTCGAATCCTCCCTATGGCATTGGTGTGTGTGTGTGTGTGTGTGTGTTGTCCTTAGTGTAAGTTTAAGTAACGTTAAGTAGTGTAAGCTTAGATACTGATGACCTCAGCAGTTTGGTCCCATAAGACCTTACCACAAACTTCCAATTTCACAGCTCGACAGACAAATGCAGGGATGTGAGACATTGCTCTCGGGCCACTGTTGCCTACAGCCAGCATGTGAAAGTCGTGTCTGTTTTTGGGTATACAGTTAGAATTCTTCAAGTGTTATACTGACATCACATGTCTATGTAAATAAAAACCAAGTCACACCTCTTAATGCATTATAGAAACATGTGGCAATACTTTCCAGAACATCACACGGTGTATTGTTCCTAGCGATCCTAATGGCACATGCAAGATGCCTCTGGGCCATGTGCACATGTTCACCTAACCACCATGGCTGAGACGTATCTGCCAGTCTAGAGCCAAGAGAGATGTTTGCATAGTGGCTCACCCTCACAGATGCAGGTAAAGGGTTCTCAATGTTATACTGATGTCACTGGTCACGCTACAGAAATCTGTTGCAATACTTCCCAGAAAACACATGTTGCATTGTTGCTAGCGATCCTAATGGGAATGCGAGCTGTGTCTAGCCGTGTGCATGTTTACCTGCCCAGCGTGGCTTACATATCGCCACGAAATGCTTGTTTAGTGACTCACCATCGTAGGTGCATCTAAAAGGTTCTCAATGTTATACAGACGTGTCATGGCTATCTAAATTAGAGCTAAGTCGAAATTGTAAAGTGTTGCAGAAATACTGAACAGTCACTTTTGCAGGACCTTCCATGATGTCTCAGCTTGTCTTAACAGAATAATTCTGACTGAATCTTCCTGATGGTGCTAACGAGACATTACGTCTTACCCTTCCTGGAAATCGTTAAGTCCTGCTTTCAACATACATCTTGGAAATGCAAACGTTGTTACTGCTACGTGCAGGCTCCCACGTCCCAGCACTAAGGATATCTTGCGAATGAATGGAGCATTCTGATCGGCTCTTACTGAATTCACCCGCCAAATTACTGATGCTGCCGGTGTGGAAGCATTGTCCGCCTTTTTCTTTCTGCAGATGAGACTTTCAGTTGCAAAATTATTTTGTACAGATCGCCATATTTCACTGACAGTTAAACCCTGCAAAAGTGGCCTACAGATTGCCAAATACAGGAAGACTGTTGCTCAGTTACACTTCCTTGGCACAGAGGAATCGATGTAGTAGACATAAAATTCGTATCCTGTCGAAAAAAAGTTGCCCCATTCGCTTCATTCAGATAGCTATCGGCTGCAGACACTCGTTATATACCGCAAAGACCGACAGCATAAGCACTTGCACTGTAGGTATACTCCTTATAACACTAGATATTCTCCTGCAAAGTCGTGCTGTAATCCAGGACAGCCTATGGTTACAAGTCCCGACGTGTGACCAGAGTGTACTCGGCGGCCACAAATCACTCTCTGATCTCCTGTACAAAGATAGGCTCGTTTCCCATTGGTACAAAGGCCACTAACAATGTACGATGTGTAAGGTCAGCGCAAAATGAAGCCTTCTCCTGCAACACGAGGTAGTATAAAGGAAAGTACAGGAATGGGGAGAAGGACGAGGATTTTGCTACTGCATTGTGGTGCTTCCGCAAACTACAAACAGGTACTAGAGATCCGCGTCCTCAGGGCCCATTCACGTCTATCACCCCAACATGCTATCTTCGTTATTCTTTACCATCAAACAGAGAAAAATTACGAACTATTAAAGCTCCACTAACTTCATCTGATAGAGGACTTGATAGGATTTTTACCACATCCCTCTTTTCCCATACATCGGAAACAAACACCGTATGCATGCCTGCATCGAGCACATGTGATGATCCAATTAAACATACAGGTATTGATCCAGTGCACAGACCAGTGTAGAGTTGTGTCGGCTGTACTGTAGGCGGATGATCATATCCCACAAACCATACTATAAGTCGCAAGAGACGCTCACTGTGACCCTGTGTCGTCGTTTGAAACAATTTTTTTCTGCTGTAATACGCATTGTACACTGCCATATATTTTGTATTTTCCGCCACGACTTCGAGGTCTATGTCAGGTTCTAAACTGACATTAACATGTTTTGATCCATTGCTTCTCACAGAAAACTAGACATCGCACGGTGTAAATCATGTTGTTACTGCTGCTACCATAACACGCCACACACACTAGATGATTTTACATAAAAGACAGTTACAACATAAGGAAACTGGAAGAGTTTGGCGGCGTTGTGGAGTGTTTCCAAACTGCTGTCCAAAGGTGATTGACGAAGTCTGCATTTAAACTCATCTGCCACATTGACAGAATAGATGATTGCACTGTTTACCATTCCGACTGATTCCTCATACTGCAGTGATATACGCGATCACTGTTTCGGTGCTAGCCATCCCCAGAAGGCGATGCCTCTCCGCGAAAGCTTTTTCTCCACCCCCCCCCCCCCCAAAAACAAGCGAAGTCAGTCACTCATTATGTGGTAACCAGCAGCGTACCAGTGGATGGATGGGATGGAAAAGTCGCCGTCGATGTGCTGTAATAATAAGCATTACAGTTAATAGTGCGAACAATTTTAGCAATTTTACAATAATTTCAACACCAATCAGTGATGCAACAGCATGTTTCCCAATTTCAGTATCATCGCTAAACCACCCCTTCTCTACTTTGCGAGTATCATTGCGAATGTAGCACGTCCATTCCTTGTTAATTATCGAACATATACATCATCAAAGTATACCAGACAGCGATCTATATATTTCTAGCACCTCGAGCATAGTGCATATTTATGATCTGTCTCTATGTGGATGTTACAGGGCATCCTCACAGTCGTAGGATAAAATAAGAGACTAAAAGATCCCCTTCCACTGTCATTGACCAACCCGCCCTGCAGCACCGTTACCAATTTAATCTGTAAGTGACCAGAAGTAGATCGCTACATTCCGCGTCTCATGAATGAATGGAGCTTTCCGATTCCGCACCCATCCAAGTGCACAAGATTTCTCCAGATGCGCCCCTATCGAGCAGATTAGCACCCCTTATCGGTGTATGGCAGTAGAATTTCAAGTGTTGAGATGTAATAACAGACGGATAACAAGAATAAGAAGCAGGTGCTTTTTATGCACGATAGAGCGCCAGATGGCTGGAGTTCGAAACATTTTAAGTAAATCAACTACGCTATCAATTTTAAAATATTCTTCTAGTGTTTAGTATCAGTACCAGGAGGGTATTGGTATGAGAGAACATAAGCACACGCACTCCTAAGGCTACACGGTTCTGCACTTAAGGCAGGCTATAACGTTAGATCGCTTCAATTTCCGACCTATTAGTCATGTGGAGTGCAGTACTGTTAATGTAAGAAATATATTTCCAGCGCCTGACATACATACTCCTTGCTGGTTTCTCTACGACAAATTATAGTAACAAACCGTAAAATGAAAAAACTACTTCCTTAAAACATTGGCTCTGTGTGATACATGTGCAATATACAATCCTGGAAATTGAAATAAGAACACCGTGAATTCATTGTACCAGGATGGGGAAACTTTATTGACACATTCCTGGGGTCAGATACATCACATGATCACACTGACAGAACCACAGGCACATAGACACAGGCAACAGAGCATGCACGATGTCGGCACTAGTACAGTGTATATCCACCTTTCGCAGCAATGCAGGCTGCTATTCTCCCATGGAGACGATCGTAGAGATGCTGGATGTAGTCCTGTGGAACGGCTTGCCATGCCATTTCCACCTGGCGCCTCAGTTGGACCAGCGTTCGTGCTGGACGTGCAGACCGCGTGAGACGACGCTTCATCCAGTCCCAAACATGCTCAATGGGGGACAGATCCGGAGATCTTGCTGGCCAGGGTAGTTGACTTACACCTTCTAGAGCACGTTGGGTGGCACGGGATACATGCGGACGTGCATTGTCCTGTTGGAACAGCAAGTTCCCTTGCTTGTCTAGGAATGGTAGAACGATGGGTTCGATGACGGTTTGGATGTACCGTGCACTATTCAGTGTCCCCTCGACGATCACCAGTGGTGTATGGCCACTGTAGGAGATCGCTCCCCACACCATGATGCCGGGTGTTGGCCCTGTGTGCCTCGGTAGTATGCTGTCCTGATTGTGGCGCTCACCTGCACGGCGCCAAACACGCATACGACCATCATTGCCACCAAAGCAGAAGCGACTCTCATCGCTGAAGACGACACGTCTCCATTCGTCCCTCCATTCACGCCTGTCGCGACACCACTGGAGGCGGGCTGCACGATGTTGGGGCGTGAGCGGAAGACGGCCTAACGGTGTGCGGGACCGTAGCCCAGCTTCATGGAGACGGTTGCGAATGGTCCTCGCCGATACCCCAGGAGCAACAGTTTCCCTAATTTGCTGGGAAGTGGCGGTGCGGTCCCCTACGGCACTGCGTAGGATCCTACGGTCTTGGCGTGCATCCGTGCGTCGCTGCGGTCCGGTCCCAGGTCGACGGGCACGTGTACCTTCCGCCGACCACTGGCGACAACATCGATGTACTGTGGAGACCTCACCCCCCACGTGTTGAGCAATTCGGCGGTACGTCCACCCGGCCTCCCGCATGCCCACTATACGCCCTCGCTCAAAGTCCGTCAACTGCACATACGGTTCACGTCCACGCTGTCGCGGCATGCTACCAGTGTTAAAGACTGCGATGGAGCTCCGTATGCCACGGCAAACTGGCTGACACTGACGGCGGCGGTGCACAAATGCTGCGCAGCTAGCGCCATTCGTCGGCCAACACCGCGGTTCCTGGTGTGTCCGCTGTGCCGTGCGTGTGATCATTGCTTGTACAGCCCTCTCGCAGTGTCCGGAGCAAGTATGGTGGGTCTGACACACCGGTGTCAATGTGTTCTTTTTTCCATTTCCAGGAGCGTATCTTTCCAGAGATGTATAGCGTCCACTGTTCACATCCGATCACGGTTCAGAAACTGTACTATTCCCGCGTCAGTCCTATATAAAATGATCGTTAGTAACGGAGAATACCTCTTACAAGGAAACAAATAAACACAGAGCAGCGGAGTCCTACATGTGAAATTACACGTCATGAGGCCACTAGCTATGTAAACAGCACATCTCTTAAACAGATGTATAGACAGGGATTGCAGTGTCTCACACACACCTATCGCTAACTTGCAATCATCTTAGTTATGAAACTGAAATCTTGATTTTTTACCCAAGATGCGTTAGGGAAATGGAGTACATCGCATAAATCCTCGTTCGTGTAGAGGAATGTGTCGAAACAGGATGATCACGTTTCATCACACATTATATGGAATTCCTCTAATTACCAAGAGGTTAGCTGTTATCGATCGCAAGTAGACAGTGCTCCATGTCACACACAGAACACGTGGTTATATACGAGTCAAACGCAGGCTATGTCACGCGACTGTTTCATCCTGACAGAACAGCGGAAAAAGTGGTCAAATGACCTACAGCAACATCTCCCTCTCTAGAATACATCATGAGTCTGCCATTACATCGTACCTCGTTACAGCTCCATCTCAATCGATCACCCTGCCCACTCTCTGTTATCCATTAACGCAGATGTATGTAAGTACAGAAGCAGATGGTTCTCTGTTTCCCTGAAAAGCGTCAAATCCAGTGAAAAGCGTAAAATACAGCAGTCAACACGCGTGTATCACTGTTACCTCAATAGACATAAAGTAGAATGCTGTCACGACGGAAAAAGGTGACTGTTTTCATGGTTCCCTTCGCTTCCATGTCTTTGGAACCGCGTTACCGCTACGGTCGCAGGTTCGAATCCTGCCTCGGGCATGGATGTGTGTGATGTCCTTAGGTTAGTTAGGTTTAAGTATTTCTAAGTTCTAGCGGACTGATGACCTCAGTAGTTAAGTCCCATAGTGCTCAGAGCCATTTGAACCATTTTTTTGAGCTTCCATGTCGACGTTTTCTCGGATTTCTCTTGTTATCGCGTACTTGTTTCCATGTACAAGGACTTTTCTGCACCAACCAAAATACACGCAAGTGCTTCCTCAGTTTTCCTACATTTGTGTATTTTCCCTCAATTTATAGGTATTTTCCGTCATTTCCGCAATTCCATCGATTTTTTTATTTCACTTCTACCTATGCGATCATGACATAACCTCTGGTTCAATGTTCTAAAATTCCTTGTAAATGTAGTATAGCTGTCAACACGTAGCGAAAATGCACTGTTTTTCTGATCGGGAGGCGTAGTATAGCACTGTACTCGATTGCATCCAGTCGTCTCCCCCCACCTATTCCACATTTGCAATCAGTTTACTCTGTTTTCTGAATGTCTGTGTATGTGCAGGTGTCGCGATAATAATATCTCGGGCTCAGAGTTTCTGTATGCAGACATCACAACAACGAGAGAGTATCGTCTATACGTTTTTTTTCCTACCACAGTAGTCTACTCAAACACAAAAGCTCCACCATCAAGAACAGAGTCATTTCCATTATCCGATGCATCATGGTATGACATCTTTACAGACTGACGCTTGTTTCAATTAGTGTTAGTTTAAATTTGTAACTAACACCTTTACAATTCACGAGTACTATTGGCTTAAAAAAAAAAAAAAAAAAAAAAAGAGACAGAAAATTTTGCTGCTAGTTCACGTATACCTCCTTAGTGGAACTCTGAAAGACGAATACACGGACATATAACTGATAAAATTTCAGAAAAATCGGGTGATTTATTCAGCAGAAAGAGATTCACAAAATGAGCTAGTCAAAAACACGTGGCTCCAGATCTAGCCCTTGCACAAGCAGTTGTTCGGCTTCGCATTCATAGATAGAGCTGTTTGATGTCCCTCTGAGCTATGTCGTGCCAAATCCTATCCGACTGGTGAGTTAGAGCGTCAAAACTCCAAGATGGCTGAAGGGCTCTGTCCATAATGTTCCAAACGATCTCAGTTATGGAAAGATTCGGCGACGTTACTGAGCAACGTAATTTTTCGCTGGAATGCAGACAAGCAGTAGACATTCACGCCGTCGTGTCGAGTGGGCATTATCTTGCTGAAATATAGGCGCAGGATGGCCTGCCAAGAAGGGCAATAAAATATGGCGAGATTATCGTCGACCTAGCGCTGTGCTATTAAGGGGCCGCGGATGCAAACCAACGGAGTCCTGTTGTAGAAAGAAGTGACACCCCAGGCCAGTCACTCCTGGTTGTCGGGCAATTTCGGCGGGCGGCTGTGTGGTTAGTATACCACTGCAGTCGGAGAGTCTCCAGACACATCTTCGTAGTTCACTGAGACTCAGTTCGATGCGGGACTCATCACTAAAGACAATTCTACTCCAGCAAATGAGTTTCCAGACAGAAGACGTGTCAGGAGAGCCCAGGGCAGTGGTGCGATACCAACCGGACTGTGGCCCGCCATATGCTCAGACATCCAAAGGTACCGTGCCATTTCACTTCATTTCATAACAAGACCCATTTGTTTATCATCTGTGGCATTTTAGCACCGTAGTGATATTGACGATATTCTACGCTTGGTTTTGTTGACCTTCATTGCAAGCCATCTTGAGATTACCTTTCAGCAAGATAATACCCGCCTGCAAATAGTGAGTGTTTCTGCTGCACAAACAGCACTAGTCAAACCAAATCTTAGCAGGTATCTCTCCCCAGTTGAAACTTGTGTAACATTATGTGCATGATCCTCCAACCACCTGGGTATTTTGCGACCTAATACACCAATTGGACATGATTTGCACGATATCCTTCAGAAGGGCATCCAAGAACGCTGTTAATTAATACCAAGCCTAGTAACTGCTGTCCGCAGCTCGTGGTCGTGCGGTAGCGTTCTCGCTTCCCACGCCCGCGTTCCCGGGTTCGATTCCCGGCGGGGTCAGGGATTTTATCCGCCTCGTGATGACTGGGTGTTGTGTGCTGTCCTTAGGTTAGTTAGGTTTAAGTAGTTCTAAGTTCTAGGGAACTGATGACCACAGATGTTAAGTCCCATAGTGCTCAGAGCCATTTTTCGAGTAACTGCTTGCGTAAGGGCCACTGATGGACTTACGCGCTATTACTTGCTCAGTTTATGAAGCTATTTCTCCTGAATGAATCATCCAATTTTTCTGGTAAAGTAATTATTTGTTCTTCTTAAGTGTACCTTAGTTCCACCGATTTCCATCCCACTCGGATAATTCCACCGTAGTGACTCTTAGAGTATAACACACTGGAGACATGTTTGTATTTCGCTTCTCGACAAAGCTTCTGTTGTGTGAAGCATGTGAATAAAAAGATAACCATGGTGCTGCAGTATTTAAGACACAGATGTAACTGTATCTCGTAAATCCAAAAAATTTTGAGACTGGATTAATAAAATACAGAGAAAATTAGATATAGGGATTATAACTCTTCAGGTGCCCCTACATAAGCGCCGCACTCGCACATTTCTGTACAACGCACAACGTAGAGTAATATGGCACTGTCAGGAAATTCGTTATTTCGGATATAGTTCAGTTCGACCGTTATATGGCTCGGAAATTTGACGCTCTGACTCACCAATCGTATAGATTTTGGCACGATATCGCTCAGGAGGACATCCAACAACTCTAGCAATCAGTGCCAAGCCGAATAACCGTTTGCAAAAGGGCTAGATGTGGAACAACATGTTGCTGACTACCTCAGTTTGTGAATCTCTTTCTGCTAAAACATCATCCGATTTTTCTTAAATTACTATCAGTTTTTTGTCTGTGTGTTCCTCTGTGAGAGTCTACTAAACAGGCATACATGTGCTAGTAGCGGCTGAAAGTTGCTATTTCTTGAGCCAATAGTACTTTTGAATTCTGTCCGTAGTAGTTACAAATTTAAATAAGACTAAATGAATGAAGCAAGTGTCAGTCTTAAGAAGATGTCATACGATAACGCATCGGAAAATGACTCTCTTGTTGATAGTGGAGCTTTCGTGTTTGAATAGAGTATTGTGTGGTGATAGGCAAAATAATAGTACAGACGATACTGCACCTTGTTAGCGGAGGTGGAGGGTGTGTTGAAAGTTGGACATCTATGTTCTGCTGTCTGCACGCACAAACACTGAGTTATTATTATCGCGAATAGTAGCGAGCGAGCAGTTGTCGAGAGGAGTCGGATGCAGCGTGCAGTAGAAAATGGTTCAAATGGCTCTGAGCACTATGGGACTTAACATCTGAGGTCATCAATCCCTTAGAACTTAGAACTACTTAAAACTAACTAACCTAAGGACATCACACACATTCATGCCCGAGGCACGATTCGAACCTGCGATCGTAGCGGTCGCGCGGTTCCTGACTGAAGCGCCTAGAACCGCTTGGCCACTCCGGCATGTATATATCCTTGGGGACCGTGTCCGCCCCCCACATTCAGTTTGTTTTTCCTCGGAACGATGGTATCTACCACCAGGACAATGCGAAGTGTCACACAGCTCGCAGTGTCTGAGGGTGGTTCGAATATTACCAGGGCGAGTTTACCGTACTCCTTTGGCAGTAAAGTCTCCGGATTTAAATGCAGTTGCTCTGTGTGTACGCGCCATGGGACCTCAACCAAGAGGCCTAGCGAAGCAGCCGCGGCATTGAAGTCGGTATGGTTCCGTGTGCCTGTCGTACCTTTCAGAAACTGACTGAATCTCTTCCTGCAAGCCTCTTTGCGGTCCACGCAGTAAAGGTAGTTAATCAGGCTTCTGGCAAGTGGCCACACTAACAGTGTATAACGCCGCTTTATTTGCTGCTCCACATTTCTTCTATTACACGCAGAATGTAGTGCACTGCCGTCGACATTTCTTAAAGCCGATCGTCTATCAAGCTAATACGATATACCTACAGTTTTAAACATAGCTGTTACTCACCAACCGTATACTGATTTCAACATAGGATTATACATAGGATTATACGGCCAACTGGTTGGGTGGTGGGGTTTCCGGTTCCGCTGGATAGGTCAGGAGTCCACTACACGCAGCAAGCGGCTACACGGGTAGCAGGGGTTGTGTGGCGTGGACTGGGCGTTTTTTTAGGTTAGATGGCCTCGGGCAAGTACAGAAAGGGCCACAGCCTCAAAGAGTGAGGGGCAAAGTCAGGACATGCGGGGACCAAGCAGCAATAGGTATGGTAATTGTAAACTGTCGAAGCTGCATTGGTAAAGTACCGGAACTTCAAGCGCTGATAGAAAGCACCGAAGCTGAAATCGTTATAGGTACAGAAAGCTGGCTGAAGCAAGACATAAATTCCGCCGACATTTTTACAAAGGCACAGATGGTGTTTAGAAAGGATAGACTGCATGCAACTGGTGGTGGCGTGTTTGTCGCTGTTAGTAGTAGTTTATCCGGTGGTGAAGTAGAAGTGGATAGTTCCTGTGAATCATTATGGGTGGAGGTTACACTCAACAACCGAGCTAGGTTAGTAATTGGCTCCTTTTACCGACCTCCCGACTCAGCAGCATTAGTGGCAGAACAACTGAGAGAAAATTTGGAATACATTTCACATAAATTTTCTCAGCATGTTACAGTCTTAGGTGGAGATTTCTATTTACCAGATACAGACTGGGACACTCAGATGTTTAGGACTGGTGGTAGGGACAGAGCATCGAGTGACATTATACTGAGTGCACTATCCGAAAATTACCTCGAGCAATTAAACAGAGAACCGACTCGTGGAGATAACATCTTGGACCTATTGATAGCAAACAGACACGAACTTTTCGACTCTGTAAGTGCAGAGCAGGGAATCAGTGATCATAAGGCCGCTGCAGCATCCCTGAATATGGAAGTTAATAGGAATATAAAAAAAACGGAGGAAGGTTTATCTGTTTAGCAAGAGTAATAGAAGACAGATTTCAGACTACCTAACAGATCTAAACGAAAATTTCTGTTCCGACACTGACAATGTTGATTGTTTATGAAAAAATGCTTAAAGCAATCGTAAAATGCGTTTTAGACAGGTACGTGCCGAGTAAAACTCTGAGGGACAGGAAAAACCCACCGTGGTTCAACAACAAAGTTAGGAAACTACTGCGAAAGCAAAGAGAGCTTCACTCCAAGTTGAAACGCAGCCAAAACCTCTCAGACAAAAAGAAGCTAAACTATGTGTAGGTTAGCGTAAGGAGGGCTATGCGTGAAGCGTTCAGTGAATTCGAAAGTAAAATTCTATGTACCGACTTGACAGAAAATCGTAGGAAGTTCTGGTCTTACGTTAAATCAGTAAGTGGCTCGAAACAGCATATCCAGACACTCCGGGATGATGATGGCATTGAAACAGAGGATGACACGCGCAAATCTGAAATACTAAACACCTTTTTCCAAAGCTGTTTCACAGAGGAAGACCGCACTGCAGTTCCTTCTCTAAATCCTCGCACAAACGAAAAAATGGCTGACATCGAAATAAGTGTCCAAGGAATAGAAAAGCAACTGGAATCACTCAATAGAGGAAAGTCCACTGGATCTGACGGGATACCAATTCGATTCTACACAGAGTACGCGAAAGAACTTGCCCCCCTTCACGTGTACCGCAAATCTCTAGAGGAACGGAAGGTTCTAAATGATTGGAAAAGAGCACAGGTAGTCCCTGTCTTCAAGAAGGGTCGTCGAGCACATGCGCAAAACTATAGACCTATATCTCTGACGTCGACCTGTTGTAGAATTTTAGCCCTTGTTTTTTGCTATAGTATCATGTCGTTTTTGGAAACCCAGAATCTACTCTGTAGGAATCAACATGGATTCCGGAAACATCGATCGTATGAGACCCAACTAGCTTCATTTGTTCATGAGACCCAGAAAATATTAGATACAGGCTCCCAGGTAGATGCTATTTTCCTTGACTTCCGGAAGGCGTTCGATGCAGTTCCGCACTGTCGCCTGATAAACAAAGTAAGAGCCTACGGAATATCAGACCAGCTGTATGGCTGGATTGAAGAGTTTTTAGCAAACAGAACACAGCATGTTGTTATCAATGGAGAGAAGTCTACAGACGTTAAAGTAACCTCTGGCGTGCCACAGGGGAGAGTTATGGGACCATTGCTTTTCACAATATACGTAAATGACCTAGTAGATAGTGTTGGAAGATCCATGCGGCTTTTCGCGGATGATGCTGTAGTATACAGGGAAGTTGCAGCATTAGAAAATTGTAGCGAAATGCAGGAAGATCTACAGCGGATAGGCACTTGGTGCAGGGAGTGGCAACTGACCCTTAACATAGACAAATGTAAAGTATTGCGAATACATAGAAAGAAGGATCCTTTATTGTATGATTATATGATAGCGGAACAAACACTCGTAGCAGTTACTTGTGTAAAATATCTGGGAGTATGCGTGCGGAACGATTTGAAGTGGAATGATCATATAAAATTAATTGTTGGTAAGGCGGGTACCAGTTTGAGATTCATTGGGAAAGTCCTTAAAAATGTAGTCCATCAACAAAGGAGGTGGCTTACAAAACACTCGTTCGACCTCTACTTGAGTATTGCTCATCAGTGTGGGGTCCGTACCAGATCGGGTTGACGGAGGAGATAGAGAAGATACAAAGAAGAGCGGCGCGTTTCGTCACAGGGTTATTTGGTAACCGTGATAGCGTTACGGAGATGTTTAGCAAACTCAAGTGGCAAACTCTGCAAGAGAGGCGCTCTGCATCGCGGTGTAGCTTGCTGTCCATGTTTCGAGAGGGTGCGTTTCTGGATGAGGTATCGAATATATTGCTTCCCCCTACTTATACCTCCCGAGGAGATCACGAATGTAAAATTAGAGAGATTCGAGCGCGCACGGAGGCTTTCGGACAGTCGTTCCTCCCGCGAACCATACGCGACTGGAACAGAAAACGGAGGTAATGACAGTGGCACGTAAAGTGCCCTACGCCACACACCGTTGGGTGGCTTGCGGAGTATAAATGTAGATGTAGATGTAGATTACCCATTTGGCCACGGCCAAAAATTTATTTGGAACCGGTTGGCTGTATAGTGCTGTGTTGAAAGTAGTGTAAGAGTTGTTGTGTAATAGCCATGTATAAAACTGTAAAATTTATACCGGCCCAGGTTTCTAAGGCTGTGTCAAAGTACAAAGGTGTAAGAAGAAAATTGTTAAACACAGGTATGGGGTCAACTCTAGTATCCCATTCCAGTCGTCGGCTTTCAGTAATGACATGATACCCAAGGCAGACAAGCTACATAGAGGCAATTTTTGAACGAAAGTGATCACATTTGTAAACAAACGAATGTAGCGTACGATAAAACTACATTCACTGTTCACACAATTTTTTACTTAGCCACAAACTATACCGAAAAGAACACTGAAGGTAATGAAAATAAATAACAGATACATGGAATTGTACATGTCTGAAATAAATTATCGCAACTTATGCGAGAAAGAAGAGCACAGAGAACATTTAAATCCATTACAGTATAGCCCATGATGAAGTCATAGTATTGTGAAATAGAATTAATTTTTAATAATAATTATTGAATCTAACGGGAATAGCACACAAGTAACGAAAATTCACAAAAAATGGAGTCTAAGAAATATATGAATGGTTAACTTCAGTTTAGATATAAAGGTAAATTATCGTTACCGATTCCAAAAATTACATGGTACATTATTTAGTTCGTTTATCCAGCTGAAGTGTCCACTGAAGTGTAATAATATTTCTGCATTTGTAATTGGTCTCTGAGCTTCTGCGGAAAAATGACTAATATTAGAATCGGTAGCTAGAATGGATCTATTAGGTTAATTCTAATTACCGATTCCAACCATTCCACGGTTCGTTATTTAGGCCGTTTTGACAACAAGTGTGTGCACTTGAGTGTTAAAGGATTTCTGCATTTGGTTTTACTCTCTTCACTACGATGAAAAAGAGAAAATTTGGAATCTATACCTAAAATAGTTGTTACTTTTTCGTACCAGTTCTCAGATCAATAATAAATCTAGAAATCGTACACATTTACTGCAAAAATATCCAAAATTATGAACCATTGAATAGTTGGAATCGGTAACTAGAATTGACCTCCTATATAGGTCAACTCTAGCTACGGATTCCAATCATTCGGTGGTTCATTAATCAGGTCGTTTTTTCAGCAGATGTGTGCACTAAAATGTAGCCTGAAAGGATTTCTGTAGTTGTAATTGCTCTCTGAACTACTGCGAAAAGGTTACTAATATTGGAATCGTTTAACTAGAATTGACCTATATAAAAGGTTAATTCTAATTACCGAATCCAATTTTTGTTGTTTCACCGTAGTAGTTTTAGAGAGCAATTATAAATATGGAAATATTACTTTTTAGTGCATACAACTCCCGCAAAAATAATTTACATATGAATCATGGAACGGCTGGAATCTGTAAGTGGAATTTACCTGTATAGGTTAATTCTAGTTATCGATTCCATTACTCGTTAGTTGCGATCTACCGACCGCTGTGGCCGAGCGGTTCTAGGAGCTTCAGTCCGGAACCTCGCTGCTGTTACGGTCGCAGGTTCGAATCCTGCCTCGGGCATGGATATGTGTGATGTCCTCAGGTTAGTTTGGTTTAGGTAGCTCTAAGTCTAGGGGACTGATGACCTCAGACGATAAGTCCCATAGTGCTTTGTGCCATTTGAACAATTGTTTTTTAGTTGTGATCTGGCTTTTCCTATAGTATTTAGTGTTTCAGTACCTCCACATTTCATGCTACTGTTTCATGTTTATCGTTATTCATTTCATTTTCCCTTTCTTCTGTTATAGTTTAATTTCTCCCCGCCTAAAACCTCAACTTTTCTGAGCTTCTCCCGTTACGTTCAATAATTAATCATAAAATTAACGCCACTTTATAATAGTATGACTTCACAATGCGCTTTACTACAATGTAATTTAAACGTTCTCTGTGGCTTCCTACTTGCATATATAATGAGAATAATTCTTATCAGACACAAATATTTATTTTTTATTCTTGTTCTTATTTATTTTCTTATATTAAATTCGTTTCGATATAATACATGAGTAAGTAAATAACTGCTTGAAATATGGTAGTAATTTTATCGCGTGCCAGATTCGTTTGCTTACGAGTATGATCCATTACTTTCATAGGTTGGCTATACGTAGTCTCTTTGCCTTAGATATGACGTCATTGCTCAAAGCCGACAAGTGGAATCGGGCACTAGAATTTATCGCTGGTGTGGCTATAAATTTTATTAAGCATTGCGAAGAAAAAGACTTTCCCCATTTTAAGTTAAATTCAATTATAACATCAGACAGTGCGTTAAAGATCCAAAAACTTTTCAACACCTACTTCAAAAAATTATTTCTGACAAAATCAGTGCTTTATACAAGAAAAAGGACAGATTAAATGAAAAGGAATTGAGCTTACTAAAATTATTCGCTTACATTTTCATTTTGAAATTGATGTATTTTGGGCTTTTATAAATGATGTGTTGGATAACTATAAGAACAATGTTGCAAAAAAGCACGAGAAGAAACTGCTTAATCTCAAGAGCATTTTACTAGTAAAAAAAGCCTGTTGTCAGCAGTTTTAAAAAGTTTGAACACAAATTTTTCAACAGAATTCTGAATACTACGGAAATAGATGTTACAGCAGAAGAAACTGCCTTGCTGGGGAAAGGACTTAAATACATTGTAATGCTTTACCTTACCTATCAGATAAAAATGTTGTAGAAAATATGATTGTAGGTCTTAATATAGGCCTTGATAGCGTTAAAGTAGACGCTTCTTGACAAACGAGGGTAGCTCATGATGTATGTATTATTTTTTGAGAATCATGCAGTTAAAAACTCCTGTCAGTATGATTGTGATAAGAAATTGATTAAAAATATTAATGTCGAGCTAAAAGAGAACAATGCCCTTATAACGAATTCTGGCGAAGGGAGTGCTGTAATCACTGCTACTCAGAACCAATATGTGTCTAAAACATTACAACTGTAGGAGGAGAACAATGTTTCGGATCTAGGAGTTGAAAGTAACGAGTACAATAATGTTTTCTCTATTCCAAAAAAAATGGCTCTGAGCACTATGGGACTCAACTGCTGAGGTTATTAGTCCCCTGGAACTTAGAACTAGTTAAACCTAACTAACCTAAGGACATCACAAACATCCATGCCCGAGGCAGGATTCGAACCTGCGACCGTAGCGTTTCTCTATTCCATTTTTAGGCCCAATTTCGTATAAAATTTATCGACTTCTGATTAAAAATATGGATTTAAAGGTACCTTTTCCAAAAACAATAACTTGCAAAAAAATATTTTTTCTGTATTATTTTGTCCCTTAAGTAATTGCAAATTCTGTAAATCCTAATAGATAACTCTTAGTTGTACTTCATCTGCTTGACTATTGTGTATTTTCAAAAATACACTGAGCCCTCTTTCTTTATATCTTTTTTAATAAAATTAACTGTCATTTTACAATTAATTCTGTTATAAAGTTCCAAATGGCACTTGTCCCTGTCCGCGCGCCATAGGCGGCGCAACTTGTATTGTTTTCGTGGCAGCAATGTCAGCCAGTGGGCCGATCAGCCTGATGTTGCTCCTAGCTAGGCACGCGTGGGAAAGGCTGGAACGTATGATTTTATTTTAGACATGAGCATAGTTGCTCTAAATTCTGACCATTGCTTTCTCGCATTGTAAGTTTAAGTAAGTAATCTTTCGACGTCATGACAACAGTCATCTTGGTTAATGTCTTTTCTGTCATACTTAACTTTCTACGTATTATTTGATAGGGTTTCTCCTAATTTTATTCTTATAAAGACACCCTCAGCAGGTGTTGAAACATACGTCATTGTACGAAACAGTTATTTGCAACCGGTTGGCTGTATAATCCTATGTTGTAACATGATGTACATATGCAGTTGAATTGCTTCAAGCGCTAATGTTCACCCCATTTTTAAAGTGTGAGTGTTTTTTTTTAGTCAAATTCTTACCAGTACATAGTTGTCTCTGGCAGCAGGGAAAGAAACGTTTCCCCTGGAAGAAATCCAGAGCTCAATGTTCGGTAGTTCCTTTACAGCGATTCTGCAATTCAGTTTTCTGTCTACGCTGATGTTTACCCCTGCTGTATTACCACTGGCGAAGCGACGAGAAGTGGAAAAGAAGATAAACGACTTCTCGAAGGTGCTCCATAGATGTTACTCTCGTCTCGTAGTTCTCCAAAGTATTCTTTGCGATCTCTCGCTCGCCAAGGTACGCCACTGTGGTCTCCTTTGACGTATTACCACACGCGAAAAAACTGAAACTCTATTTGTACTGATTGTGTAAAGTTTTAGAAACGCACATCCTTTTGGTAGATTTGACTTTGTTTTTCAACTGCATTATGTCGACGACTAAGAAATGAGTATGACAGAGGAGTGGAATCCTTCATTTTAAAACTCGAGGAGGAACTGATGTGGTAGCACGGTTGGGTCCACCCAGGCCGTGGGCTCCTAGTTTCTAGGATATTGGTTCAAATCCCAGTCGAGTCGTGCAGATTTTCAGGTTTTTCCGAGTCCTCCTAATTCACTTCAGATTATAGTTCCTCTGAAAAGGACGCGGCCCGTTTACTTGCTTATCCTACCCATTCAAAACCAGCGCTCCGCCTCTGATAACGCCGTTGGCACGACGTGAAACCCTAACCTTTCTTGCCATCACAGAGAGAAACTTTACCTTCTGCTTCCAAATATCAAGAAATGGAAACGGAATGATTTACTTCCTGATGGTATAGCACTTAAGCCAAATTCCATGCACTGACCTAAACTGTAATTTTCCTCCTCGGTAACTCCGCAGTAAGCAAGGAGAATTGCTAAGTGAAGGGGCCCGGGTTCGATTTCCGAACGAATCGGATCTCCACTGGTGGACTGAGTGTTCCCTCGTCCTTACGTTTGTATCGTCATAAATGACACTCCACTGTTGAGATGACAGTATAAAAGACGATCTTGTTTGCCACTTTATAAAAAGACACGCCGATTACCATTCGCAGATGAATCTTAGCTTACCAGAGTACTGATAGCGCACGCAGCTGACAGTCACTTGGTCATTGTGAGTTGTTCTAAGCTGTACGAAACTTATCGTGTTTGCCGTGCCGCACACGCAACGTCTCGTATCCTCACGCTGTTGCCAGTGCTTTAGGTGGGATATACAAACCAGCTGGATTCAGTGCTAATAGGTACAGGGCAAACCAGGTCCAGGGCCGCCTTCACGTGGTACCATCCCGCAGCTTGGGACGTCAGAACTAGCACAGGTGTCATTAGGGACCCCGAGCAAGAAGAATGACCCCCGCTTCTCACCATGGATGACGACCGAGCAGGACAGAAGACGCCAGACTACAGGGAACTTACGAAGAAATGCAACAAACCAACGCCGGGCTAGCAAAGGACATCAAAACGACGATCAGAGCTACAAATAGAAAAAAAAGGAACAGGAAAGAACGAATAGAGGGAATGCTACGAGTACAACCGTACGAGGCATTGAATTCATCTCAGGCTCTGAGTGCGGGAACGATGGCTGTAGAGGTGAATCTCTGATCAATGAAACTGATGAAGCGATTTCCCAAGGAGAAATAGAGTACTAGAAAGAGACTATAGGTAAAAATGGGGAGAAACCCCTTTGACAAATTGTGGGAAAAGTGACTAACCGCTTAAAAGAGCTCTGCATGTTGAATCCCAGCAAAGCAGGGAGACAGTCGTGAAACAAAATAAATCTGAGAACCTCAACGAGGAGGAAAGATGTTCCGTTTCCTCTTCTCCGAGGTTCTCGGACCAAAACCGGAAAGAAGGAAAAGTTGACAATAGCTAACGCAGGCCCACTAGCATTGAAAAACGTCACAAATCTAATGTAGACGACAAAGGATCTGAAAAATGTGTCAGCGGCAGCCTTAGGGCGGTCCATCAAGTTGACTGTATTAAATGTAATGTCTTCTGTATGGAAGACTTGGAGCAAATTTTCAGATTCTGCCAGGACATCCAGTGGGCCTTCGGTATGTACTAGGAAACAATTTTAAAGAAAAGGAAAGAAAGTGGTGCTCAAACATTTGCAACTCGAGATAGCGAAAACAAGGTTAAAGAGGATCTGATGCAGCAAGATCACCAGATACACAAGTCCAACAGTACAAACGAGAGGAAAAGTCTTTTACTACGAGATGCGTGTAGAAGACTACAGGCCAAGAGTTGAACGAGTGAAATGTAAGCGTAGCCAGCAATTGGTACACACAACTAACTACTGCTGGCTTACGTCACAGTGTGTCATGTGTGGAAAGGAACACTACAACACAGAGTGCTGTTTACAAAAAGAGGCCCCTTCAAAATGTGACAACGATCTACAAACACATCCTGCTTCATATATAGGGTGAGAAAATTTTCAAAACGCATTGGACAATACCGGCCTCCGAGGAACACTATCAGACAAGAATTAACCTCAGCACCAGGAAAAAACCGAGGCAACGACTCGACACCGAAAAAGAGGCCACCACCGCTGCCAGAGATTCGATACAAACGACTTCCACTACATGAAGACAAACACTCATCAATAAAGTAGACCCAACAAACTCGTCGATCACATGCCATCACAACAGCAAACCGGCTAGAACCAGATCGTTTATGGCTGGATATAGAGTGAGCCATGCAAGAAGCATACAAATTAGCCTCTGCAATAATAATACGAAACACAACCTACCACGAACAGCTGCTACCTTTGATAGAACAAGTACGAGGAAAGTCATTATACATAATATGACAAGAAACCAGAAACCCTAGGCACAACAGGAAGATGCACCACTTCCAAGAGGATTTAAGGAAATATCTTTGTGAAAAAAAAATTCAAGCATGGGAGAAGAAGTCCTACTTACTAATACAAACACGAGCTGAATGGTGTGAGTTAACTGCATTGCGCTCTAATTTAAATATATGGCCGAAAGAGTCAGATTACAGGAATTGTGAAACAAACCCTGTCGTCCGGGACCGAATGGCACAAAGGGCGCGGATTCGCCACGAGATGGGGAAACTCACAGGCGTCTATTGTCTGTTGAGGCCTAAGCGCTGTAGCGTGCGAGTGAAACAGACAAGAACCTGCGTCATAGGGAAAACCAGTGGAAGGCTTTTGTGGCCACGGATATGTAGCAGTATTAAATATTGGTGGACCTAAGATCGGCCCTGAAGGGAAACATTTATGAAAACTATTTAATTCTTTAGTAGTGCAGGGAATGAAGCCACATTAATTTTAATCTGCCGTTCTCCATAAAATTTCATAGTGATCCCAGTAGAAACTGAATATTGATCATATCTATAATAATTTAGAATTTACTGTTAAAGTGAAGTTAACAAGTTTTGTAACAAAGACCTGAATGCTACAATCTGAACTCTTTGGTCGATCTTAACGATCGACATTTCATATAGAAGAGCATCATTAAAATGACAAATGGCTCAAATGGCTCTGAGCACTAAGGGACTTAACAACTGAGGTCATCAATCCCCTAGAACTTAGAACTACTTAAACCTAACTAACCTAAGGCTATCACACACATTCATGCGCGAGGCAGGATTCGAACCTGCGACCGTAGCGGTCGCGCGGTTCCTGACTGTAGCGCCTAGAACCACTCGGCCACTCCAGCCAGCTTAAAATGACAAATGGTGTAAATGTCAACTCTGTAACTTTATTTGTTTAATAGATATAGCAAATTTAAGTTATCAGTATTTTCAGTTAAGCATCAGATCATCATTTCCTCCACACAAAACATATTGAACGAAGACAACATGACTCCTTATTGAATCATTAGGTAATAGAATATTTGTTTTAAAGTTTAATGCATAATACTTACTTTTGTTCTTTATTTATTTATCAGAAAGCACACTGGTGCAAGGCTGCTGGCCGTGAGTTTTAAAGTTAAGGAGGAAATTGTATTGGTTTTATGTAAAAGAATTTAACGTTTATTATGTAATGTATATTATTGTTACTTTAATTAGAACGTGAGAGTGATCAAGCTTTGATTATTTAACGATGTTAAAATGTAAATTAATGTAGAATAATCTGTAGCCAATCACATGGACGGCTTCAGGAAATGGAACTGCCCCAGCCAGTTGAGCGACGATATTCGGCGCGCGGGAAACGCGGCCGGGGACGGACAGAGGACAGTGCGAGTGCAGACGCGAAATGGACAGTTCGGCTGGAGATTCCAAAGGGTACAAAAATGGTTCAAATGGCTCTGAGCACTATGGGACTTAACTTCTGAGGTCATCGGTCCCCTAGAACTTAGAACTACTTAAACCTAACTAACCTAAGGACATCACACACATCCATGCCCGAGACAGGATTCGAACCTGCGACCGTAGTGGTCACGCGGTTCCAGACTGACGCGCCTAGAACCGCACGCCCACAGCGGCCGGCTCCAAAGGGTACAGTTCGGATACAGACGCGAGAGCGGACGGTCAGTCCCTAGGTAGCTAGGAAGTGAAACGAATTAGAAAATTTCGCGTTATATGGAATCGCGAGACTTAAGTGTCTGAGCGTTGAACAGGCACGTGCCTGGTGTGAACTCTAGCTTTTCGCATAGTTAATGAGGTGGAAACTTGTAATTTGCAATGAGATTGTGAATAACAGAACTCTGTCTCGAGTGTAAGAGTAACTCTAAATACGCCCGCTCGGTTGGCCGTGCGGTCTAACGCATGGCTTTCCAGCGGGAAGGAGCGCCTGGTTCCCGTCGCGAATCCACCCGGCGGATGTGTGTCGAGTTCCGGTGAACCGGCCAGTCTGTGGATGGTTTTTAGGTGGTTTTCCATCTGCCTCGGCGAATGCGGGATGGTTCCCCTTATTCCGTCTCAGTTACACTGTGTAACACGTACGCGTACACCACCGTTACTCTACCAGGCAAACATAGGGGTTACACTCGTCTGGTGTGAGACGTTCCCCGGGGGGGTCCACCGGGGGCCGAAGAACAGCACGGTGTGAGGCGGCGGAGGGGTGAAGTGGACTGCGGTAGTCGTCGTGGGGTTGTGGACCACTGCAGCTGCGGCGGGGACGGAGTCAGTCTCTCCGTCGTTTCTAGGCCCCCGCTTAACATACAATACAATACAATACAGTGCAACTCTAAATACGACCACTTTCGCTATTAGTTGTCTTTCTGAATAAACATTATTCTAACCAATTGCAACTGTGTGGCCTTCGTTATTTATAGGTCGTTAGTTTAGTTCCTGATATTATTATTACTGCTATTACATGTTATATTAACTTTTTATTTCGCAAACTTGCCATCAGCCAGACAATTTAGCCAAAGGATCACAAGTGTCTCATTTAGGGCATGTAATGCGACACGTGCGGTTCAAACCCTAGACGAATTTGAGCCAAGACATTTCGACTAAAGAGAAACCGCATGTGAGCCCTAAAATCTTTGGGATGTTAGCTCGCAATGGGGACAGGTGAAGACGAAAGACACCAAAACAAACACTGCTCAAACCACAGCAGATCCTCTGTGCAAAGCAAAGACCTTAGTAAAAAAAAATTCGAGGATTAATCATGACTGCTGTATGAACAGTTGGACATTGTGCATTAGGAATGCCTGTTTGCTAACTCAGTATTTCGCTGACAAATAGAAAGAAGCCAAGGTCATTCCGATACAAAAGAGAGCCAGAGATCTAACAACTACAGCAAACCACCATCCTGCAAGTCTCAGAAGTCTAAAAAAATATTCGAATGATATGGCCGGAACAATTTGGATTCCTAGTATACGTTCTTGCAGGGGTCCAACTCTGTTGCGAATAACTGAGCATATCACAAATAGCACTGACCGGACAAAGTCAAGATTTGTTATATATATGTTAGGGATGACAACAATCTGGGACTTGTGAGTCCTCCTTGATGCAAAACACTTTCTTATTTGTTTACTAATATATATTCACCAAAATAGTTTCAACGACAAGTTGAATCGCCACCCCTTTCCAATGTCGTCTACGTGTCACCCGAAATAGCACTACCGGCTCCAAAAAGCAGATACCTACGGATTTTCGATTTTGTGAGAAGGGCCAACTGGAATTCATTATATGAATCTCAATTAGTGCGTTGCAGCACCCACGAAATAATTACAGCCAGTGGATATGAAAGCACGCCGCTAGTCAAACTCATTCTGAATAGGCATCGCAATGTTTCACGTAAATCGGATCGGAATATTGAATTAATGCAGTAATAACATGCCGTAAAGCTACATTCGACGAACCAAACAGGTCTTCCTATAATACGGAAGAACAATTTTGGGCAATAAACGTCCACCGACACTCCTAGTGAGTCACTGTACCACAGACCATAAATTTAGCAGTACCGTTATATGTTGGTGTGTATACTTTCCACACGTTGAACTGACGTTGACTCAATTAACAAAACGGTACACTATCACTGCTCCTACTGTGTCACTACAAACATGCAAGCTAAACTTTGCGAATCGCGTTTCAGAGGTTCACCGGTTACAAATGCTTATTTCACTTCTTAACTTTATTAATTGTAGTACAGTTCTTGTTAGCGTGAGTAAGAGTGTACTATAGGTAACTAATTGTACCATTTTTGTTTTGATTACTTCTAAGGAATTTTCACGTAATCGTGAGACTACTGCAGTCTTCTGTTGTACACCTACCAGCCTATCAACCAGTGATAAAGACTGTGCAAATGCGTATCTAACAAATAGAAATAAAGAATAGAGCCTGTAACAGCAAATGTAATCAAAAAGAACACGTCAGCGACTCATCAGAAATGATAGCTTTCTTGTCTCTATATCGAAACAACAATACCTATTTTCACTCCTACTTGAAGAGAGAGAGAGAGAATTAATGTTGAAAAGAGAGAGAGAGAGAGAGAATGTGTGTGTGTGTGTGTGTGTGTGTGTGTGTGTGTGTGTGTGTGTGTTGAAAACAAAAGAAGCCTGATCTTACTTCTGCTTGATAATGATACTACAAAGACTAGTATCGCGGTACACACTTTCGAAAATTCACCACAACGCAAAGAACTTAGAGGTGTAAATGTTATTATTACATGTAAAAGAGTCTACTGCAGCACACTTGTATGTGACACCAGAATAAGATAAGAATATTAATAAATTAAAATAAAACTAGTAAACTATAAACGATGAATGTCTCTGAAAGGCTCGATAAATGATTCACATGGCTCTGAGCACTATGGGACTTAACATCTGAGGTCATCAGTCACCTAGAATTGAGAACTACTTAAACCTAACCTACCTAAGGACATCTGAAGCGCCTAGAACCGCTCGGCCACAGCGCCCGGCAAAAGCTCGATAATGTGGATCGCTGACTGCGCGAAAGCAGACCAAGAGATGCTGCTACTAGTCTGAGTTTGTAGTGTTGGAGCAAGAGAGCGCTGAGCGCACAGTTGTAGGTAGCTGTCTGTGAGTGAAAGACGAAGGAGTGGGCAGTTTTTGTGGTGTGCTATGTGGATCCACGAAGTGTTAGATTAATTTAGCTATGTCAGTATCGTTGAACCTGAAAGTGGAAGTCTTCATCCAAGCAAGGTGAAGATGTTAAATAATTATGATGTTTGAGTTTACCAGCGCGTTAGTAGAGATGTGTTGGCTGATAATATTTAATCATGGAGTAACCCCAGAATGTACGTAAACCGTTTTGATAAAAGGGTAGTTAGATATTTCACTTTGGTAATGTTTCTCATATTTGTTAACAGAGTTCAATGCAATTTGATGAGACGCATTTACAATGGTTTGACGAGGTTAGATAATACTTTCTGTTTAAATTTCATTGTTTGTGAATGTATTTTGTCGTGAATGTATTATTTAAGTGTAACGTTCCTTGAAAAAATGAAATAATGAACTTCACTATTACGTTGAATGAATGTCTGATCTGTGGAACGAGTACTGAACTCGAATTGTCACGTTGAGTGTTGTAAGTGTAAGTGGTGTGCTTACACCGCGTTATTGTAGCAAAACTTTATACGAATTGATTGGGCAATGCAACTTCCAATATCAATAAAGAAACACAGTCACTGTAAAATACATTCAGACCATTAGACACTGAATCATATGGCCCTGTTCAAAACTAATGACTTTCACAAATTCTATTGATACCCTGTTTTCACAATTCCGTTATTATTCAGGATTTTATTAGGTGGCCCCACAGGGAGGAACTTGCAGGTCGGTTCTCCTACCGTAAGCTTAGGCCATGAATATTTTTCTGTTTTCATACGCATATGCATGAAACCAACAACTGAAAGAACACATCCCTTCTATGGTCTGACTGCTGCAATCGATAACTCTGACATTTTTTTATATAATAAGAATTTGTGTCCTTTTTGTATATAGTCTCGATATATCTTACCGTGAAATGTGCCATTTTCTTTGATGTTATGCTATTCCACTTTGCCATTATTGCACAGCCTAGGCAAGATAGTATTACTACAAAGCATTACATAAGTAACTTACATAGAATAGTAAACACCATTGACACCTCTCACACTGTTTCCTGGCAGAGTTTTGTAGCTATTTTCCTACTGGTGTACTAGCTAAATTAGGCAGATTGCCTGTAAAGATTTAGGATTAAGGATATTTTTTTCTGTATTTTGTGTTAGGTGTAAGAGTATTGTTAGATTATTTACCGAGTGTTCACGCAATGTGCTGCACCAGATTTTTCGAATAATGATGGAATATTCATGTTTAATGAGTGTTCATGCCCTGAGCTACACTCTAATAATGAGGATTATATTCATATATTCATGATTTTTCTATAAGGATAGTGTATGAAGTTAATAGGTATTTTGTGTATATTGTTCCCTTTCTGGGAAAATCTGTCTTACCTTGTACCACATGACTGCAATTGTTTGTGGGAGACTATCACAGAAGCTTTACACCTAAAAACATTTTTTCACCATTCCTTATAAGATTGGATACGATACTGCCTTCTCATGTTAGCATGTCTGACTTCGTTTTTTTTCAGGTTACTAATCACATTTACAGGTTCCACTATTTCTGCAATTCACTAGCATCTCCGCATATGAATCTCATGATTTACTATGATGTGTTACATTTATCTACTCAGCAACCTATATTTCACTTAGTACTCCGGTCTGTATGCCTGTATATACCATAGTCTCATTTATTTCTTTGCTTTGGCCGTAGCAGTTCTTGACTCAAGACCAATTACGATTGATTGTAAATGTTTTTCTTTACAGATAAAGTCCAATGCCCACATCGATCATTGCCATATCCTTCCCTGTAGATATGCGCATTGTAAGAGATATAGGTCATTTAATATACACTTTTATGAAACCCCAAGGGTGCTACACAGCCTATAAATATTGTGTCCTTACTCACATGATACCATACTTTGATTCTGTGATTCTGTTTGTCTAATATGTATTCACACAGGCCACACAGAGCCGTACTTCTACATAATACTGCTATTGATGCACTTTGTTCTTGTAAAAGCCGTGTCGAGTTACATATTCTCGTTGTGAATTATGCGTAGGCCTCTGAGTGCCATATAAAGTTATAGTTAATTATATTTTGTGATACTTTCTCAGCTTTGACGTTCATGCTATGTGAAACTAGGTCACCATGAGCCAGAAAGGTGTTTTCTGTCACAATCTGCTATTAACGTTAGCATTTATGTATGTAAAAAGGCCACTTGGAGCCTCCGATTGGTATTTTCTATACAACTGATATTTTCTATGCACTTGTTTTAGTTATTAAGATTTGCAGGTATTCCAAGGACAAGGCCACCTAGAGCCATTCAATTCTTGATTTTACTGTTAGATTTTTTAAGTAATTATGTCTCAATATTGAATATACAAGGCCACTGAAAGCCACAGAACAAAGTTATGAACCAGTGATGTTCTGTGCAATGTTTGGTTATTCTGTGTCTAATTGGCATCCTGATGCTACACTTATTGATGCTGTCTTGTTCAGAGTTTACTATCAATTTTGCCTACTCACCCTGATGTAAAGCATTGTTGCTTCATCCAGTCTGTATTTTCATTGGGATACTGAACTTTTACTGATCATATAGATTACTCGATGTTGACATAGGTAAAAATGGTCATGTTTCACTACCTTACCTTTGCTACCTTCTCATGCCTTCCGTTATCCAGTCTCCTACCTCTGTTCATGGTATTGGAGCAATTTACTACTGGTGTTCAAACTTCAACACGGGTGACTATATATGTTGTTTGGGTCTCATAAGAGTCTCTACTGTGAAGAGCAGTGATGATGCTGTTCATCACGTTCCTGATATTATGATCATCGCCCACTACAGTTGTTGGTAATGTGTTGCTGAGTACCTCTTGTAGCTCACATAACCGAGAAAAATTATACAGAGTTCACATGTATTGGTATACTGAATGCAACCACATTAGTCACTACTAAGTTGTAGAACCTCCTCAAAACAAACATAAATGTAATTCATGATGCAGTCACTTCAACATGCTCATAGGCTTCAGTCATGACTCTTCCTTTCCCTTGCCCAATCCTACACCAGTATCGTGATGGTTAGGATTGTATACTGATTCTGCTTTACATGATTTATTTGTCAGGAACCTTGTTTACATGACAATTTACTCATATTACAACCAGATTACGATTTATACTAATGCACCTGAGCACTATAAATTCTTTTGAGTTTAACGGTGTTATAGTGTTACATAAATTTACCACACATTTGTTGTACAAGTTACTTCCAAAAATGTACCACATTTGTTAAGCCCCACTGGAGGGTTGTGAAAGGTTCCTACTGGGACACACTTGTATATGTCACCAGAATAAGAATATTAATAAATTAAAAGTAAACTAGTATACTACAAACGATGAATGTCTTTGATAGGCTTGGTAATGCGGATCGCTGACTGTGCGCGACCTCAGAGACAGCGATGCTGCTTCTGGTCTGAGATTGTAGTGTTGGAGTAAGAGAGCTTTGGGTGTACGGCTTTCGCCAGTGCGTTAGTATAGATGAGTTGGCTGATAATTTGTAATTGTTGAGTAAGTCCAGAATGTATGTAAACTGTTTTGATAAAAAGGCTAGTTATATATTTCACTTTGGTAATGCTTCTACGACTTGTTAACAGAGTCCAATAAAATTTGATGATTTGCATTTACAATGGTTTAATGAGGTTAGATAATACTTACTCTTTGAACCTCACTGTTTGTGAATCAATTGTGAGTAAAGTAACTTCAATTGTCATATTTTTCAAAAGCCGAACTTAACATGCAATATAATTTTGCAAAAATATCTCTGTGTTAGTAATTCACCATAGTCAGTAACTCCTGCCTGTCCAGGTCATACATTTTTTTTAAAGAAGTTAGATTATCACCAAAAAAAATTTCATGTCCTTGTGTTACGGCCAGCATTGCACACTGCTGAGCCAGTAGCTAGCATATTTATATGAGACCAGAGTATATCGCGATCCACTGTTGCTGTTCTAGAGGTAAGATAAGATGTTGTATGCACAGGGACCAAAGTTACCAGTTATGAACAGAGCCACATGTTTCAGTGCCTAAGAAGCTGAATGTATTTTGCATTTACTGTATTTCTTTATTGGTATTAGGAGTTGCATTGTCCAATCAGTTCATGTAAAGTTTTGCTAAGAATAGCACAGTGTAAGCTCAGACTTGCGCTTACAACACCCAGCACGACAATTCGAGTCCAGTACTCGTTCCACAGATGAGACATTCATGCACCGTAATCGTAAAGTTTATTATTTCTCTTGTTTAAAGAACGTTACGCATGTAGTACACAAGGTGTTCGGAAATTTCCGTTACAAATTTCTGGGATTTGTAGAGGGAATGAGTACATACCTTTCTCAATAGGCACCCATATCCAGAAATGCATCTTCCTATTCTACGACTGTTTCAATTAAGGTGTTTAACTCATCCACTTGTACTTGAGGATTTAAATTAAGCGTGACGGAGTACGATTATTCGCTAACAATTTGATAGGAAACATAGTAAAACACCCATTTATCAGTTAAGCACATTAGTTTGTGTTAACATTTCAACTTTATATGTTTACATAATACCAAAACAAAAATAAACTCAGCGTTCTGTACGTACAGAACAGCACTGATACATAACAACGGCTCGATGTGGCGATTACCAGTGTTGTTACAGACACTGTACCTACGAAGTGCGTTCTGGTACACACTCTCAGTCCTACCTGACGTCCCTTCAGTTTCTAGAGCAGCGGCTAGAACTCGTGCCAGCAGATCTTCCTTTGACTCTGCTGGAGTCTCGGAAATTAAACGTAGCATACGACCCCACGTGGCAGCCACGTGGTTGGACCCCCTCGGCCATCCGTTTTCCACCATATAAGTTAATTTGTTGAGATGTCTCCCAACCACACCTGTGGCGCACCATCGTGGTAAAACCATATTCCCTGATGGACATTCAGGTGATCGTCTGACGCAGACATGTCATCCCGTCTACCCTACTGCATGCCAGCACGAGCAGCTCTGAGACTTACCTGTTACCCTCAGGAGTCCGCAGCTCGTGGTCTCACCGTCGCGTTCTCGCTTCCCGAGAACCGGGTACCGGTTTCGATTCCCGGCGGGGTCAGGGATTTTCACCTTCCTCGAGATGACTGGGTGTTTGTGTTGTCCTCATCATGTCATCATCATTCATGCACGTGGCGAGATTGGACTGAGCAAAGGTTGGGAATTTTTACGGGCACTGATAACTGCGCAGTTGAGCGCCCCACAAACCAAACACCATCTTCGTCATCTTACCCTCAGCAGACATAAACGCGTTACACATCTGAACTGAAGCGATCATAGTACCTTTCCGGACATGGCTTTCTATTCAAAATATTATATACTCACTTCTCTCTATAATTCCGAAAACTTTGTAACAGAAATTTCTGAACATTGAATATGAGTGAAAAACTTCGTAAGTGTAATCCTAATGTAGAACATACGTTAGCCTTTCGCTTGTAGCGTACAGAAGGGCAATAGCGCTGTATTCCCACTTCAGTGCGGATGGAGGTGAAATGCAGAAAATTGTTAGTTAACAGAATTGTCATGTAACATACTTTAGCCTTCGGTCATGCACGTTACTGTAAAAATTCAGTGAGGCGGCACAACCACAAGTCTGTTAACAGCATCGAGCAGCACAGCATTCGTAGCAAAGCAAAGCTCGAAGTTCACACCCTAATGTGCCAATCGGGACCGACCGAACACCGTGTCAACCGCCGCCAACGACGTCATTGCATGCGGCGTGCAGGAGCATGATGTCAGCACACCACTCTCCCGATCGTTGTCGGCTTTCTTGCCCAATCAAGGATGGGGCAGGGAATCGGCCGTGTCCTTTGAATGGCACTATCCCGGTATTTGCCAGGAGCTATTTATCGAAATCACGGGAAACCTAAATCCGGATGGCCCGGTTTAAACCATCGTCCTCCCGAATGCAAGTCCAGTGCTCTAACCACTGCGCCCGTCGCTCGGTGGTACGCAGCCTTAGCTGATTAAATTTCTGTAACCCAACTCGGATGCATACAATTTCTATTAAGTACTGCTATGCCTCAACCATGGCGCAGTAGCCGCAAACCTAATTATTAGCAGTTATTTCAAATAACACAAGTAAAATGTCTCCAATCAGAATATTAAATTTAAAAGGATTTAATACGAGGAATAATGTGTCTCTCGGCAAAATAAACTCGTGAGAGCTGATTATAACCAACTCTATATTGTCAAACACGAACAGAAACAAACATTTGAACCTACAATCGTAAGCACTGGATTCACTGGCGTAACATCATTCAGGAAATACGTAATGACAAATATATGAGAAAAATTAATCTTTACACCTAAGGAGAGCCAATGACTGTAAATTCACAGCAAAGCGAAATACTTAATACCTAAATCACTAATCAGTTCGAAACAGCTCTGGATTAGCAACCTCTCTGCTCCTGTGTCGGATCGATTGAGTGAACACCTTACTTAAAATTTTGTGCTAAAATTAGCGAAATGAGTACGTTTATTTTTCTAGTTTTCATGAAAGTTATCAAAAATGTGTTACATTTACGTACCAATAAGAAACAGTTGAGGATCATAGTACATTTAACAATAACTTACGGTAGTATTAAGTATAGTTACAGAATATTGGTTTTAATGTTTTACCACAGCATGATCTCGAGATAGTTCTGGATGAAATGAATGAACGGTGACACTTTCACACATTTATTAACCTAACTTCATACAACAGATAAAAGGTAAAACATCGTTAATTCGTGTTTATTGTGACGATAAAATCTATTGTAATAAGATTTGAAAACTGTATTTCTTCTGCCATTAATTCCATTGTATTTCAAGAGGTCATAAAAATTTATTAACGACGCATATTTCTACAAAGAAGACGAGTAAAATTGGATATGAATTCTAGGACAAATTTTTAGAACTGTAGTCTTAGCCACTGCGCTAGTTGGTCTTACGCTGAGCAAGTACCATGATAAAGTCATGTCGAAACTTCGACCGTCATTTTCTCGTAAACTACTGCCCGTTCGCACCTAATCCAAAATAAGTGTCCATTTATTTGCATCCCTGTATCACCCTGTCACCTGTCGACTATACTGCAGAGTTACCTGTGCTATATCACCCTCTTAAGACTTTTTCAGATGGTTTAGATTTTAAGAACCCAGTTTTCGAGTTTGAGACAACTTCCATTCAGCACAGCCTTAGGCACCGTTACTCCATTTTCGATTTGTGTGTCCGTGTTCCTCTATTAGAATTTTCTCTTATGTCGAGTCTTGAAAATGCTTAAGTGACCTCCTACAGGTGATTCATGATAACACATTTCTACAGGGTGTAACGTTCTGCACTAATGAATTTGTGTTTGTTAATGGATGTTCAAAACGTAATGTTTGTCTTACCGAAATTTACCGTGTGAGGTGTTGTTGAACAAATTGTGTGCTTTATCTGTTTCGCTGTAATCCAAAGAAAAATTACACAACTTAACCTGGAAAATCAGTATGTAACGCCTATAATGAAATCAGTCCCTCTGAAATTCACTCAGTCTCGTTAATACCGAGTTCTATGGTCCTGTGCAATAAACTGATAAAATTCCGTATGCAAATAAGCAATGGAATAAATTTTTCTTATCTCTTGAGTCGCAACGTGTGTAATCATGTTATTCTGTTCTCTCCTCAGGAGGAATACAAAATATTCAGTCTTTGCTCAGCGCAGTGCGATGCCGGCCGTAAAATAGCTTCCTACAAATAATGTCAATAGATTAGTTGATAAATTAATAACCTTTCAAATATTCAGTGATAATTTTGGATACTGTGTCTGTGCTGTGCAATGCTGGCCGCATTGAAGTTGTTACAAACATTAATACTTTTCTGATTCTGGAACATTAATTTTTTTTCTGACTCTGATTGAAAACTCATTTATTTAAAAAAATATGCATTAGATTTAGATAAATACGATGTGGAAGAGGATGGGTTACTGATAAGGGGATATGCTAAGACCGGTTGGTTCACTTTCAAACTTGTATTCAAAATAAATTAGCTCAGCGAAGTGCAATACCGGCCGTAAAATAGCTTCCTACAAATAATGTCAATAGAATAGTTGATAAACTAATAACCTTTCAAATATTCAGTGATAATTTTGGATACTGTGTCTGTACTGTGCAATGCTGGCCGCATTGAAGTTGTTACAAACATTAATACTTTTCTGATTCTGGAACATTAATTTTTTTTCTGACTCTGATTGAAAACTCATTTATTTTAAAAAATATTCATTAGATTTAGATAAATACGATGTGGAAGAGGATGGGTTACTGATAAGGGGATATGCTAAGACCGGTTGGTTCACTTTGAAACTTGTATTCAAAATAAAATTTCTCCTTCACGATATCTGGTATGAAAAATTTTACGTTAGCTTCAAAATCAGTGAACTTCTCAACTATTCTACAATTCTCACTTAGTGACGTAGTTAACAATACCTGGATTGTTACATGACAAAAGTTCTGACATCGTTGAACAAAACAGATTATAAAATTTGACTGCCTTGTATCAAGTTTACAAAATACACAAAATATTACAAAGTGGATATACCTAATCAACCTATACATTACATCTGATGGAAGATACTTGGTTCCTACATTCAAGGGTCGGTATTGTTAGAATTAGCAAAAGCACGTTGCATTGCTGCATACTTAAAACTATACAATATTTCATTACCTTACAAAACTGTAGTATGGTGCGTTCATAGTCTAACAGCTAAATTCGCACAGCCAGCCACTAGCTGAAAGTCTACATTCTACCTTTAACAGAGTGCAACAGCAACTGACTCTGCGCTCCGAGCGCCCCTACTTAACAATCGATTCTGCCCCTCAGTCAACATCTTTGGTTCAGTGGTGCCAAAGATATAATCTCTTCTAGATCTAGTAACCAGTGGTGGTTCAGTGGTGTCAAAGATACAATCTCTTCTAGATGTAATAACCATTACACGTAATTCTTCATGAAATATATTACAAAATCGGGCACAACACACAAGTAGACCTCTCACAAGGGTGTCCGGAAATTCCCGCTACAAACTTCCAGGACTTGTAGGGAGGAGTGAGTACATAATATTTCTGATAGCAGCCGACGGCAGAAAATGTACTGTTTCCGTTCGAAGGCGGTTTCAATTCAGATGTCTAACACATCCACGTCTGCTTGAGTAATTGAATTAAGCGTGACCCAGTGCAATTGTTAGGCAACAATTTGTATTAAGACGTAAACATTACGTGTTTATATTATTCCAGAACAGAAAAGAACACGGTATACTGTGCGTACAGTACAGTAGTGATGCCTTACAACAGCGGCTCGATGTGACTACCATCACCGTTCTTACAGACGTTGTAATGCGAAGCATGTTCTAGTACACGTTCTCCATCCCACCTGATGTTTCTTCATTGTCTAGTGCAATGCTCAGAACAGGTGTCAGCAAATCTTCCTCTGTCTCTGCAGGAGTATCGTAAATTAAACTTTGCATATGACCTCACAAGGGGTAGTCCACAGGTGTTAAATATCTACAAGTTAAATCTGTACAAGTCCTCTAAGTCTGTAACGGGAATTACTGAACAGTCTGTATGTATGGCATCAACTCCTGAAGAACCAGTATTTTTGTTTTTGTTTTTATGGTAGTGAGTGGTGAATGTTATCTGATCCTGCTTCCAAGGGTATAGTTTAATATTCTCACCCTTCTGTAATCTTCCATTGACACTGCGAGTTTCGCTGTCGTGTCTTCGCATTCTTTTATCCCTGCGTTATAATATAAGTAAAACAGTAAGTATTAACAACAATCTTTTTACTGGAAGTAGCTGCACTCGACAGTGCTGGTTGCACACGCTGGCCTAACATGCTTCATAAGCCGTATTGTTTCCAGTTGAAGATTCCGTTTGCCTTTGTCACTGTGGTTCGTATGTTGACGACAGATTATTCTTGGGGCCTGAAGATGACGCTCTTTCGCGTCGAAAGTGGTAGCATATTTTGAATTACAGTATAGGTGTTGGTTTCAATTTTCATTACTCAAGTGCTTCCACATTTAGAAAATCACTCAACCAAAAAAAAAAAAAAAAAAAAACTTAAAATCGACATTTCCTGTGAACTGGCAAGGAATACCCTACAGGTCGTAGTATGCAACAGACAAGCGAAACGCGGCCACAAAACCAGTGCACAACGCCTGCCTAACATGCGATCTGCACCAAGGAAGAACAGCGTTCTGTTACGCGTTTCCTGAGCGGCGATGCATGTCTGTCGCTGCACCGAGTGTGAGTACAGTATGAAGTTCTGAAATGGGGTGATTTCCGTGACTGACGCTGAGCGCCTGGTTCAGGCACACCGCGTTATGACACCGGAGCCAACGGTAATAGTTAAAGACACTGCGATGGGAAAGCGCTGCTTGACGTTGGATGAAGTAGCGGTAGACTTGAACACTAGTCATGGCTCAGCACATCACATCATTCGTGAAGTGCCTAAGTTTCACAAAGTGTATGCAAGATGGGTGCCACGGCAGCTCACTCCAGAACCGGCGCTTTCGTACTCTGCCACATCCGCCATACTCACAACACGTCGCTCCGAGTGATTACCACGTGTTTGGACCACTCAAAGAGGTGATGGGACGAAAGAAATTTCTTTCCGAGGGAGAGGTGCAGCAGGCAGTGCACGAGGGGCTGCGCACACGACCAAAGGAATATTTGTTTTCTTCCCTACGCGCTAGAGGAAGTGTATTGAACGATAGGGAGACTCTTTTTAAAATGGTGTACTTGTGTTCAACATTTGTTCAACAAAATATGTAACAAACGTTTTTATTTCACTTCCCGTCCTAGTAACGCACATGCCGGTTCTTCTTTTATTTAAGTACACTACGAATGGAAAGTTGCCCGTATCTGTTTGTGTATTCCTTTTAACCATTCTTAACGGGGGTGCCTTTTTTTCCAATGATGGGCACACCTGCAAAGTCATTACTTTTTGTATGGAGATTGCTCGTTCCTACAATTCTTTCTAATATGCCTGACCGCCCCGTACCGCCAACATTGTCCGGCCTCACTGCTCTGTAAACTGCAAACGTTGTACGAGGTGCATTCAAGTTCTAAGGACTCCGATTTTTTTTCTCCGGACTGGAAAGAGATAGAAACATGCGCATTGTTTTAAAATGAGGCCGCGTTCATTGTCAATACGTCCCAGAGATGGCAGCACCGTACGGCAGATGGAATTTTACCGCCAGCGGCGTGAATGAGAACTGTTTTAAATACTTAAAATCGCGACGTTACCTTTACTTGAACAGCGTGCAATCATTCGTTTTCTGAATTTGCGTGGTGTGAAACCAATTGAAATTCATCGGCAATTGAAGGAGACATGTGGTGATGGAGTTATGGATGTGTCGAAAGTGCGTTCGTGGGTGCGACAATTTAATGAAGGCAGAACATCGTGTGACAACAAACCGAGGCTCGCACAAGCCGGTCTGATGACACGATCGAGAAAGTGGAGAAAATTGTTTTGGGGGATCGCCGAATGACTGTTGAACAGATCGCCTCCAGAGTTGGCATTTCTGTGGGTTCTGTGCACACAATCCTGCATGACGACCTGAAAATGCGAAAAGTGTCATCCAAGTGGGTGCCACGAATGCTGACGGACGACCACACGGCTGCCCGTGTGGCATGTTGCCAAGCAATGTTGACGTGCAACGACAGCATGAATGGGACTTCCTTTTCGTCGGTTGTGACAGTGGATGAGACGTGGATACCATTTTTAAATCCAGAAACAAAGCACCAGTCTGCTCAATGGAAGCACACAGATTCACCGCCACCAAAAAAATTTCGGGTAACCGCCAGTGCTGAAAAAAAATGATGGTGTCCATGTTCTGGGACAGCGAGGGCGTAATCCTTACCCATTGCGTTCCAAAGGGCACTACGGTAACACGTGCATCCTTCGAAAAAGTTTTGAAGAACAAATTCCTTCCCGCACTGCAATAAAAACGTCCGGGAAGGGCTGCGCGTGTGCTGTTCCACCGAGACAACGCACCCGCACATCGAGCTAACGTTACGCAACAGTTTCTTCGTGATAACAGCTTTGAAGTGATTCCTCATGCTCCCTACTCACCTGACCTGGCTCCTAGTGACTTTTGGCTTTTTCCAACAATGAAAGACATTCTCCGTGGCCGCACATTCACCAGCCGTGCTGCTATTGCCTCAGCGATTTTCCAGTGGTCAAAACAGACTCCTAAAGAAGCCTTCGCCGCTGCCATGGAATCATGGCGTCAGCGTTGTGAAAAATGTGTACGTCTGCAGGGCGATTACGTCGAGAAGTAACGCCAGTTTCATCGATTTCGGGTGAGTAGTTAATTAGAAAAAAAATCGGAGGCCTCAGAACTTGAATGCACCTCGTATCAGTCATTTACGTTAGCAGCTGGTTTTCTTCATACTTCTCTTGTTTTCACCTTCTGTCATATGCGTACGTTATTCCCTGCGTCTCCTGTACGAAACTAATTTCTTAAATGTTTTCGATTGTTTACAAATTACTGCCATGTCTATCTTTTGGTGTTAGGTCATCCAATACGTGGTGTATAATTATAGTCTCAGTACGTGGTAGTCATAGCTCTTGTCGTTTCCGTATTCTGTTTACGCAACTTTCCATTGCTCATATCAGATTGTGGAGGTCAGTTCGTACATCTAACAATTGAACTACTCCTCTGTCGTATTACATAACAAAAGTCTTACATCTTGACGTATACACTCTTTGAAGGGATTGGACAGATTAACTAATAAATTTTCTATAACGAATTGCACATTATCTAATGTTTCCTCTCAAATATTATCATTTGTGTAGCAGAAAACTCACTTAAACACAAACCGATTTCCAGTGTTCGCGGTTGCAACTCACCAGCCACTAACAACCAGGCCTGTTCAGTTTCTTAACCTTCCAGGGTAATGATCCACACAGCCATGTAGCCTGCTAAATTGACTAATGGTGTGATTAGATTTCGGCATCGTCTAGAATCTCATTAAACGCACTACGAATATCAGCGACAGCCAACCGTACCTCTTTCTTCCCCTCCAAACTTTCTGATGATTAGTTTGGGCAAATTTCAACGTATTTGTTTAACTAACATAACATTTCCTTGCGGTCACTACGGAGAAGCTCGTACTGGAGCTCGTCTTCCTTTGGATAAGCCGGATTTCCCACGATACCAGATGCCCTTTCGAAATATAGCATCCGGAACCGCGAGACTGCTACGGTCGCAGGTTCGAATCCTGCCTCGGCCATGGATATGTGTGATGTTCTTAGGTTAGTTAGGTTTAAGTAGTTCTCGGTTTTAGGGGACTGACGACCTCAGATGTTAAGTCCCATAGTGATCAGAGCCATTTGAACCATTTCTTTTTTGGCGTTGGCCGACCTGAACTTGGCTGATCCTCAGTTGTTTCTTTCCTTTCACGGAGACGTTTAACCCATTCGTAAACACATTTTCAGCTCACGGCTTCCCTCCCGTACACCTGCACCAACATTCCATGTGTCTCCGTTGCAGTTTTACCCAATTTGTAGCAGAACCTGAAGTTTACACGTTGCTCCATTGCGCTGTGACACTTCCACTCACACTGCCTACGTTCAACTGGTCGCAGTCTTTTTACACAGCAGTGCATTCCATGTATCGACCCATGTGCATGCACGCACACTTGCGCCAAGTTGCCGTGCAGATATGACGCCATCCACCAAACTCTTTAGATACATCACGCATACCTTCTTTCGGTGCAGGCGCGTTCTTCCTGGTGTGAACGCCTGCTGTTTACAAAGTTATCCAGTGACCAGTGATTCACCCTCTTCACTGAGAGCCGCGCGGGATTAGCCGAACGGTCTTGGGCGCTGCAGTCACGGACTGTGTGGCTGGTCCCGGCGGAGGTTCGAGTCCTCCCTCGGGCATGGGTGTGTGTGTTTGTCCTTAGGATAATTTAGGTTATGTAGTGTGTAAGCTTAGGCACAGATGACCTTAGCACTTAAGTCCCATTTGATTTCACACACACTTTCTTCACTCAGAAGAGTTAATGCCACAACAATACTTCATCCTTAGTAACATCGTTACACATACAACTGCAGAAACTGAAACAAACAGAATCAAGTTACGCAACGTTAAATCACAAGCTTCAACATAAAACTGCCAAAATCTGACCAAAACCTGACACTAAGTATCGAATAGCCAGTTGAGACGCAAAAGGATCAGCAACGTAATTTCAAGCAGAAAATGCGTAGTTTGCTGTGACCATCATTACTCAATAAAGTTCCTAAATTTTACAGGCCGTAACGTGAGTCGATCATTCCGTTTAAACAAAACAGCCAGTGCAGCATACTTAAGCTTTCTACCAATCTTACAGTAAAACAACTGGAAGACGTACACTTGACAGCAAAAAAAGTGGGTCAGTGCCGAATACAACCAACATAATGTAGCTGTGTTGCACGTCCTCTAAACACCAGAACCCCATGGGATACAGTCGTTTGACTACACACAATGGGTACAACAAGAGACTACCAGAGACCAAAGGTTTTTATGGCAGTCAGTCTACGTGTAAATTAATATCGTGATACAAAACATATTAGAAAACACGTTATTAGCTATGAGACACCCCATAACGGTTACAAACTAACCTTAATTACGAGTGACATTCCAAAAGTTCTGAGAAAACGGATTATTTTACATACATCGTACAGTAATACTTCCTCAAAATTAAATACTTGAGACAATATATGAAGTTACAAAGCTGGACAGCAATTGGAAAAAGGTTTTTCGCGCTCGAAAAGGTTTTCCATCCACGTGCTGAACGGCGAGTGGCTCTGGAAACTGGATATTGAACGATCTGGCAAAAAAAAAAAAACACGACTAACAGCAACAAGCAGTCTACAGAAATCTCAACATTAACAGCGAATCACCAGTAATATCATTCTTCTCGTAACACATCAACAGCTACGTGTACACAAATCTGAACATTAAATGACATGACCAACGACGTCGTTCTGGATCTGGATTCAAACCCAGCACCTATAGCCATTGCTATCTAAGCTAAGCTTTCGTTGTGCCTTATTGAGACCCGATCACTAGGCATAAAGAGACATGAAGTATAGACGTTTGCACCAGTATCAGTCATCAATTCAGATCCTGAAAAAAAATGACGAAAATGTTTCTACTGAACTGGGAATCCTGTCATAACAGTTACCTTCCTGGGAACTACCCCCAACGACGGTTAATATGGCGTCATTCACAAGGAACAAGGTATGCTCATGTTTAAAACTGAAATGCCATCATGTAAGGCTTGTGACAGGGATGCGAACCCAGCACCTAATCGGATTGTTAACGAAGTACGTAAAATCAGAAGGTAAATATCAAATGTTTTCACCAATAGCGAGATGTTGGAACCTTAAATGACGATAGAATTATTTTTTACCTGACTGGGGCTCGAACCCAGCATCTAGCGCCGTCGTTTTCTAGCCAGGAACAGACGATAAATAGCTACTGTTGGTTCACCAGTAGCGAGATGTGCGTATGTTTAGCTAGACATCAAGCGCCGGAAAGTTCTGTGCTGAATGGAATTCAGATCCCGCACACGTGGTCATGAAGACACTTTAACTATCAAATTCTTTTCCAATAATAGCTAGGAGTGGCATGTTTGTACTTTCAATGACGTGATGGAAAATACTCTGCTGGCTAGAAGTTTACTCCACAACATATCGCCGTTGGTGATCACAACGAACACAACGTCAGACTCAAATCCATTTTCGCCAGTAGGATGGAGAGGAATGTTTGAACTTGAAAAGATGTAAGGAAACGTTTGATTTTGTAATGTTGTGATAAAAAGTTCATCATGTTTTTGTGAGTTGAAACGAAGACGTTACAGCTGACAACGCACAAAGAGACGTTGAAAATTCAACTATTTTTCACTAGTAGTTCGGAGTGCACATGCTAGGGCTTGAAATGAAATAATGAATATTTTTTTCTGATCAGTATTCGAAACCAGATAGATGCCTTTCGAGGAGTCCAGTCAAAAAAATGGTTCAAATGGCTCTGAGCACTATGGGACTTAACATCTATGGTCATCAGTCCCCTAGAACTTAAAACTACTTAAACCTAACTAACCTAAGGACATCACACAACACCCAGTCATCACGAGGCAGAAAAAATCCCTGACCCCGCCGGGAATCGAAACCGGGAACCCGGGCGCGAGAACGCTACCGCACGACCACGAGCTGCGGACATTCCCAGTCCAGCACAACAATTTACAACGTCTCAGTTTCAAATAAAGTATGAGCCTTGTGAACTTACATGGCCATTGGTTCATTAAATGAAATACGTTTTCTAGTTTACGACGGCTTGCAGGTGACAGAGTCTTTGCCTTCCGGGGTTTCTCCATCTGTCACAGCTCAAACAAGTGCCGCTCTGCCCCAGTCGGCAGCGAAGGGATGTTATCTTTACTGCGGATATTGAACTACGGAGCTTACTGGCGTTCTGCACTTGGCGTTACTAGGGGTGAAGGAGAGTTACATGTGTCTGTTAAAAATCCACTCCTGACGTAAGATGTGAACCTACACGTTTTACACATCAATACAAGAATAATCCACCAGACCACAGAGCCCCCTGCCAAGCACATAATTATGAATTGTAGAGTATTCATTTAGATGTACATGCAGATGTCAAGGGACGGGTAACAGGAAGGAGGGCGGGATCTGGGAATGGATAGAAATGCAGAAGTGCAAAATATAAGCGTGAAATGCTTGCAAAGTATTGCTTACTTAGATGTTTGCCACAGTTCGTTTTATTTTGGGACCGAGAAATATGGAAGGACTGTTTTCAGAACGAAGAATGGGTTATAGGGAAGGGGAGATCAAAGAATACTGTATCATAGGTGTTGAGGGAAATGATAGAGAGTAAAGACAATTGCCTCAATGGAAACCGCTAGATTTGTTTGTAAAGATTTGGGGGAATGGAATAGAAGGGCAGTTGTGGCGATAGTGTCAGAGAGAGAGAGTGTGTGAGAGAGAATAAAGGAGATATTAACAATGAGTAAACATAATATGAAATCGTTAGCGTATTGTGTGGAGCACGGAGGGTGTATTCATGGATGGAGGCGAAGAGAGAGATGTATTTGAAATAAACACAACTGTGACAGAGTCCATCTACGCTGATTAGTTTGTAAGTATCTAGACAGGGTATAAATGAAATCAAAATATAATATTTAACAAACTGTATATTCAAAAGAAACCCACTTGAATTAAAAAGGAAACTCAAAGGAAAACTAACCCATATTGTATCTTTTCTGTTGCCACGCGATCTTCCACTAGCTCCTAATGAGGAAAAATGACGAAAAAGAAGACATAACAAAATATTTCAAGGGCTCTAATATTTTATCCAGAATCCTTCATTATTTTGTACTTCTTTCATGCGTCTTGGCATAGAATGTATAAGCCGTCAGACGTAACAGCCTGAAGAAGCAACTTCCTCCCAGGCTCCCAGGACGCAGTCCCAAAGATCGTCCGCAGCTCTTGTTTCACGGCGGATCGAAGTGCATGCAGTCCAGCGTCCCTCAGCCTTCGACGAATCGTGTCACTGGAGCCGGGAAAGTTGGTCTCCCGCCGCAACTGCTTCGCGTTCAGAAAGGGATTTTCTCTGCTCCTAGACACTAGGTCCATGTCGTCCTGCTGTGAGCTCACTCTCTTCCTGCCTGAGCCAGGAGCCTTGTTGGTGGTGCCTCTCTCAAGGTAGATCCTCCACCATCTCGTGGCAGTGGTATGTGATACGCCATACCGTCTGCCAGCTTCTCTGATGGAACATCCTCCTTCTTCAATAAGAGCGACGACTCTATCTCGAATAGACCTCTCCCAGTGAGCCATTACGGCAGACAGCCTGATGTGTATTTCTGCTTGCCGCTCTGACAAAAAAATGGTTCAAATGGCTCTGAGCACTATAGGACTCAACATCTTAGGTCATAAGTCCCCTAGAACTTAGAACTACTTAAACCTAACTAACCTAAGGACATCACACACACCCATGCCCGAGGCAGGATTCGAACCTGCGACCGTAGCAGTCCCACGGTTCCGGACTGCAGCGCCAGAACCGCACGGCCACCGCGGCCGGCGCCGCTCTGACACTGATGCCAGGAGAGGAGGTAAACATTTTTACGTCAAACGGAGCGGCACAGGCAGGGGCATGGGGCGCAGCCGTGCTGGCTCGTCCCGGGCTGTTGGCCCACCAACGCCACCGCCAGCTCGCTCACTTCAGTCTCGCCTGGGCAAGACTGGCTGGCCCGTAGCTCTCGCGAGCCGCGGCTAGTACAGACCCGGGCCGCAAGGCCACGACCACCCCTTGAAGGATCAAAAGTTACCTCTAACCTACCCAAGGTTGTAGTTTAAACTAACGCAGCTACAGCTACTATGCTATAACATGTGCAGGCACACCTACAGTTGACGATTCATTCAAATATTTGACGAACAATACATTCAAAAATACATTCATTTGAAACATAGCTACCACAAAATATTTCACCTAGCTAGGAATAGCATGATGCAGGAAACTATTCTTTCTTGTAAGCGCTCTGCATTACATGTAGCCTTAAGAAAACGTGTATTCAACCACGACAACTAAGCGGAATGTAAAAGTAAACAGTTTTGGCGGCAGCTTCTCCAAATAATAGTATTTGCGTAGTATATAATACACGTTTTGTGCACTTATAACATGTACTCAGTGCCTCTGAAACAATATGTGCTGCAAGACGGAAATTACTTTCTGCTGAGGCACTACATTTACATCTCAATGATACACGACTACTAAAGAACATTGCTCTTTACGGCAGTCAATCCACTTGTAAATTAACACCATGACATCGCAGATATTAGGCAACACGTTACTAGGGACGAGAAAGACCTTAAGGTTTGCAACTAAACATGCTACTCCTAGCTACTACTCAATAAGAATTTGATAATTAACGTGTCTTCATAATCATATGTGCCGTGTTCGACTCGCAGTTAGCATAGACGTTTTCGTCGCCTTATTTCTAGTTACACGTGAGCACATCTCGATAATGGTGGACCAAAATTGGACATTTCTCGTCTGTTCCTGGTTAGACAACGACGGCGGTAGGCGCCGGGTTCGAGGCCCGGTTAGGCAATACAACTTCAGTCGTCATTTAAGGTTCAAACCTCACTACTGGTGAAAAACTGTGATATCTACATTCTGATTTTACGTACTTATTCAACAATCCGATTAGGTGCTGGGTTCTCATCCTTATCACCAGCATTAAATGGTGGCATTTCAGTTTTAAACGTGTGCATCCTTTGTTCCTTGACACTGCGACAATATACAACGTCTTTCGAGGTTAATTACCAAGAAGGTAATTGTCATGTTACGGTTCCTGGTTTCGTACAAACATTGTCGTCATTTACGTTCAAGTTGAGAATTGATAACTGATACTGGTGCAAACGCCAATATTTGACATCTCTTTCTGCCTAATGATCGAGTCTCGAAATGGGCCAAAGCTTTGCTTAGTTAACAGTGGCTTTACGTTCTGGGTTTGCATCCGGATCCAGAACGAAGACGTTGGTCATGTCATTTAAAGTACAACTTTGTGTACAAGTAACTGTTGATGAGTAATGTTAACCATGATATTACTTGTGATTCGCTGTTAATGTTGGGATTTCCGTAGAGTGCTTGCCGCTGTTAATCACGTTTGCTTTTAACTGCTTGGTATTATGTAAAGTTGATGCGAAACCACTCCCCGTTGAACGTTGAACGACGTTTAGCATGTGTTGGGTAGACATTTTAGACAGCAAAGAACTTGTTTCCAATTGCCATATAACTTTAGAAATCCATATACTGTCTCAAATATTTAATTGTACCTAAGGATTACTGAACGATTTTTGTGACAAAATTAGTTGTCCCATAACGTTCGAAATGTCACTTATTGTAATTAAGTTTAGTTTACAAACTTTAAGGACTGTCTGATCTCTTCTGTACTATTGTGGTGTTACTTTGCATCTGGACGAACTGTCATAAAGACCGGTGTTCTCTAGTAGTCCCCAGCAGTATCCATTGTGTATCATACAATGCCTGTACTGTGGAGGGTATCGTCAATGTGTAACACAGATATGCTATGTTGGTTGCATACATTCAGGTGCAGCCTACACGTTGGAATTCAGGCGTGACCCACTTTTTTGCTGTCGAGTGTACATGAATCCAGTTAATAAACAAGAAAAACGCTGTTACACAGCCGCTCACGGTTCATCTTCGTGTACTCAAAGTTGAGGACATATGAGGACATACCCAAAATAGCCATGTGACTTGCCACACAATTTACTCGGGGCAAAGGACCACTGACTATCAAGTTCTAAAGATGCTTTCAGGCCACACACAGTACCAAAAATTCAAGAAATGACCAAGACTAAATATTTCATAACCACTGACCGAAGTGGGAAAAGTTCTCACCGAAATGAAGTGGTTTCTCCGCTAGGAAAATAATAAATCCAACTCTTCCTGGTAGCTCGAGTACATGTAGCCACATGGCGTAACTGCTTCGATGCCCAACAGCTCCTGCTACCAATGCTTACCGCCAATGGCAATATTCAGTCTCCTGCAGCAGAGCGGCCCCTTGCCCACAGATACCGGGTACGTAAGGCTTCCACGAGGCGTTAACACTTTACCCACACGAAAACAACAACTCGTCTACCCAAGCGCACTCACGTCTTAAATACATTTTCCCAACGACTTTCCTGCCCGCAGAAGGCACCACAGCTCCAACAAAGACTAGGTTAGGACCATAGCGAAGTCGCCAGTTGCACTAGCGTACACGGCACAATTTTCATGCAGGCAATCAATTAATGAGGTACATTAGACAATCACATATTTAAAGAAATTTTCGTTTCGTTAGGTGACCAGCTGGTCGATCGTCACAAGAAACAATGGTCGCAGGTAAGCTCTTGTAACTATAGGATTTCGCATTAGTATCAGATCGGCCACTAAATACAAACTACAAACCATTAGATCTTGTTCATCTGAAAGGAACGTATTAGTATTTCGCATTACAACAAATTATAGCCTCCAACGAATTCGCTTAAGTGGCGTCCACTTGTTTAGTGTATTGCCATCCAAAGCTGGTCTTTTGGGCTAACATGAGTGTAAATTCCACAATGAACTTAATACAATGACAACCTTATTACATGAGCTTCACCTTACACAGTGGGGCACATGCCTTGCAACCAAATTCACTTTAGAATCCTGTGCTTAGTTTAAAATCTGTTGACTAAACCAAGTAGAAAGGTAAGGTGAATCAATAAGTATGGAAACTATTACCATCAGAGCTCAAATGCACACTGGCATCGAGCGGCCCAACAAATATTACAGAAGGTTAACAGAAACAAAAGAATTTTCAAAATTAAAACTGTACTACAAACTGTTGCATAAGGGCAACATAACTGCTTACAGTGCTGTGTCTGAACACAAGAGCAGGCAAGAGTATCGAAAGACATGCATCTGTCTTGAAATTCTTTCATTTATTTACGAGTTGTGATATTGTAATCATATTATTATCATTACTAATACGGCAATAGCATGACTGCTATTCTGCTGATTTTTTTCAGTATCGGCAGCATAATGAAACTGGAGAGAGGACTGGAGCAAGGAACTTTTAATTCATTTATCATATTCAGTAGTCTCGATCAGCTAGCAATGTTTGCTTTCCTTTTCCCGCGCTGACCTTTGAGCTTCGAAGCATGGGCCGGTAGTTTGAACGACTTGGAGAAACCAATATGGCTCTTCTTATTCATCTAAGTAGTAGTACCAATCTAAAACTCAGTTTCTCCTGCACGTTTGGCTCTGTAAAGAGGCCTCCCTTACGACTCCCTTAGTAAATTCTCTCCAATCACGAGTCGCTCCGCCAAGTAAGGAATGTCTGCTTGAACGGCAGCTAGTTCGGCGGCAGATCCGTGGCCCCGGATTGGCTGGCGAAAAGTGCACCAATTCCCACCACCACAAGGCGTGGCTCCGCTGGAGCAACGGCAGTAAGTGGTAGGCAGTCGTGGAGAGTCGGTGGCGAGATCCAGAAGAAGACGGTTGCATGCTGGGAAGCATGCGTGCTGTTGCTAGGTGCAGGAGTGGACTGAGGCGCGAATACATATTGAAGTGTTAGGTGATGTTTAATTTCGGGAGGATTTGCGCCTCATTGATTTTATTTCTTCCTCATTTTGCAATTTTGTTTTTGGACTTGGCATTAGAGCCTGGTCGGATGCAGTATGCAAAATATACGTGGGACTCACAGTCACTACGTTCGTTATAATTCAACCCACTTTGTAACCACTTTACCTTCAGCGAATGTCTTTCTTTTTCCAATACTCTGTGATATTAGTGAACATTTCATAACGGTCTTTTGTGTGTTAGGTTTTCCCTCTTTTGGCGCCCACGTGTGAACAGAATCAGAAGTAGCATGGCCAGCGGTTCTTTTTATTCGTATTCATAAATCAAGGTGTGGCAGAATGAGCTTTATTAATTTTATTAGTTTACGGACGGGAGGTAGCTTTAATAACGTTCACGCACAAGCAGCTCGTAGTTTTCCTTTTCAATATATTTACGTATTAGCTATTGGATCCCGCCTCCTACCTTTCACTAGGTATTAGAGTAAATTCTTTTCTGCATGGTCCGCTTCCACCTTTCCTTATCCATTCCGAATGCTAGTATTTTGGGTGACTGCAGTATTTAGGCCACATCCACCCATGCCCCCCAGTCTTGTATTTAAATCCATATGTAAAAAAATATGTAAACTTGATAATTATACTTCGTTTGTACAAGTGAAATTTCGATTTATAATAAATTGTTGTGCTTTTAATCCGGCTTTCAATGAAAACCCCATTTATAGAGATAATCACTGAAATACTAGCACTCCAAAGCCCCCTGTTGAAAATGCCCCTATTAAGAAGGTAAAATTAATTGTAAATTCGATGGGTAGTTGTTGTTTGATCGTGGTGGATATTTTTTATGCAGTCAGATAGACAATAGTTGCTCCAGGCTCTGGTCCTTTCTGATGCGACGACGACTCTTGTATGTGGTTATCTGTATGAAATTCAACCCTAGTCTTCCCTTCTAAATAACGGAAATTCACAGTGATAGGGCAGTTGTGACCAGAACCAACATTATGTGGTGAAAGTGGAGGTCCTGCCATTCCCGATCCCTTTTAATGGGCAAGGCACCTCTTTTAAGATTCAAACAGCAAAGTAAGCTTACTAACGCAACGGAACCACTGATATATACACGGGGAAACCAACTGCCAAATGCCGCCGCAGTGACACTCGCGTGCTATTGAGCCAATTCAGTTTCTGTCTAATTAACTTGGCACTAGAACCATTAATTCAGTTTGGTGTCGACCAGTTGGGAACTACTCCAGTTAACGAAGCTGCACCCGTTGGAACATAGCAATAAGGATTAACATGAAACGTCAATCTTATAACTTACTCCAGACTACGTCTCGTTTTATTTAAATCACTTTAGTTAAGAGAAATCATGTAGGGTTCAATTTAATCTTGGATGGAGTATCGTTTAAATACACATAATTATTAGTCCTCCTGATAGATTAGCATTCGATCTATGTTTCCAAGTATCTCCAACAAATACAAACCATTCAAGGTAGGTGCTAATCCAAATTTCTTTGCCACTATGAAACGGGACACCCAGCAAAGTTGATCTTTTTTTCGGAGTCCACTACCGGATATCACTAAGTCAAAGCAGCGAGCCACAGCCGACTGTAACCGTGTCCTGGAATCAGTACTTGTTCACGAGCTCACACCGACTGACTGTCTCGCCCGCTCCGGGTCCTGCATTCCGCTACCACTCACTGGCGACGCGGCGACAATACTCCTACCACAAGACGTCCCGGTTAGCGGCACAGTAAGATTGTAGTTTAAATGTTCCATATGCTGACACAGAGAGACGCCTGAAAATCTATACGTGGAACAGAAGCTAAGACCAAGGTTACTTGTTGCTTGATTCTAATTTATTTGGAGAAAACATATGTAATGATGTTTCTGACCGCATCAAAAACTTCTTACATTTTTAAACACTATCCAGTTACAAGAGTCCAGCGACAGATGCACGTTAAGCTGAGATGAAGCACAAACACTCGTTTCATTGATATAACTGTGGTCGCGCGAGATTAGCCAAGCGGTCTAGGGGCACCGAAGTCGTGGACTGTGCGGCCAGTTCCAGCGGAGGTTCGAGTCTTCCCTCGGGCATGGCTGTGTGTGTTTGTCCTTAGGATAATTTAGGTTAAGTAGTGTGTAAGATTAGGGACTGATGACCTTAGAAGTTAAGTCCCATAAGATTTCACACACGTTTGAACGTTTTTTTTTTATATAACAGTGTCTCCATTAATCGCCGATCATTGTTTGTTTAATCAACCTCCTGAGCATGTGAAGTAGGTTGCAGGCTGAACGTCTTCAAATATGTCATCTATAACTTTCCTGAATAATAATTTCTATAAATAACATTTTTTCTATCGATCAAGCAACGCAATATACACTACAAAGTCAAATTCGTGTGACTACTTGTCAAAAGCCTGAATAACCCCATTTATAGCGGGTACCGCTGCGAGAAGTGCAGGAAGAGAGCCAGTAAGATTCTGAAAGATAACGAGAGGTATGTGGAGCCATAATGACTCCAGTGCCGTGTCTAGCTGCGGTAGGATTCTCGGTTGGTCTCATAGATTGTCGACTGAGTTTAAGTCTGTGGAGTCTAGTGATCAGGAGAGTACCGTAGACTCACCCTAATGAGCTGTTTAACCGGTTGCATTGTCCTGCTGGTAGATGCGATTGTTCCAAAGAAAAACAGAATACATGTTGGCATGTACAGTCGTGCTCAAAAGTATCCGAACGACCTGAATTGCATTTCGACTGATTCACATGCAACCCGCATAACGCAGCTGTCTAGCAGGTACTCTAATCGCTCCTTGGTACAGTCGTTTGACTCTTGAAAATGTCTCCAACAAGTCACCACTAGAAAACTCTGCTCTGTATCGCAGTAACTCAAAATGTAAAGCAATACCACGATACTACAAATATCAGGGAACACCTTATCACAGAGAAGACTGTTCTTAAGGCTTGTAAGCTCACATTTATTGCAACAAATGACATACCTGAAATGTTACCACTCTCATTATTTCGTCAGATAGGTAATGCACGTAGTAAGTTCGTTGTATTCACAATTTCCTCTTCAAAGTAACATACCGTACTTGTTATTTAACACAAAATGACATTAAAAATTTAACTTATTTACGAGCAGCTAGTTGAGTACATGTATGAACTTCAAATGACAAGACGAACCGTCTCGTTCTGCATATGGATTCAAACCCAGGTCATGCAGACTAAGATTTCGTGACTGACCAAAACTAACAGTCATTCCTGACTAGGCATACATGGAGTGATATACCTCGATTTTAGACAGTATCAGTTAGCAAATATCAACTTTACATAACGTAAACATTTTAAACGGACGCGAATTCCTACCCAGCATCTATTGTCCCTGTTAACGAACTACGAGAGACGTTACATATTGCTTCTTCACAAGTTACTTACTTGAAATGCCGAAATGTCATCAGGTAAAGCTTCGTGTTGGACAGGGATTCTAACCCAGAACCTATTGTTATCGAAGCACAATCAACTGTGACATATCGGATATTCTCGGCAGTAGCTATATGATTTAACTGGAACGACGAGACGAAACATTAACTTTTTCCTTCCCGAGACTACAACCCGGAACCTAATGCTATTATATTCTACAGAAAACAAACGTTAAATATGGATTTCTTACATCAGCAGTGACATGTGAGCATGTTTGAATTAGAAATAATATGACGAAGAGATCAGTGCTGACTGGGAATCAAACTCCACACATACCGTTGTTGACTACACAGAAAGACACGTCAGCTACCGAATTTTTCTCCACCAGCAGCTCGCAATAACATCCTTGAACTTACAGTGATCTCGCAAATAGTTCTGTGTCACACTGGGAGTCAAAAACTTCACATACAGAAGCTCAAATAAAAGATGGAATAAGGGTCCTGTGACCTTACATAGCGTTTGTATCGTCAGTAGAAATAAATAAGAAATAAATAACTAGTATAAGAAAGGTTACTGGTGAAAGAGTTCCCACATTTCGCCACTTCTGACTTTATTGTGGTTCAACCTAACGTCTACTTGATAGAGAAGGAATATCATTTTTAAAGTGAATTTCAGACCACAATGGCATTATACCTTCTTCACGTGGCGTAGTCAGAAGAGATCAGAATCTGTCTCTCCCTATTAAAATATCATCGAAAGAAGGTGGAACCTAAACCCAACCGATCATCACAGGATCTTACCATCAATCCAACAGCCCACCAAACCATCTTTTTGTTTGACTCATTTTTCTATCATAACACCGTTGCCACACACGCGATCATAATTCCGACACACAGGCTCCCTGTAGTGGTTTGCAGCATGTTCAGTACATTGATTTACATGGTTGACCGAATCGCCATGAACTAGCTGCCTCGGCTACCCAGTGCAAACATTCGACTCTATTTTGTAATCACCGAAATAAAATCACGTAACTGCCAAGTACACAGAACTGCCAACAGCGTAGGATCCAGAAATTTAAATAGGAAGTGTTTCTTTCCACTTGAGCTACGCTATTGTGCTATCTGTTTGTTGAAAACGTCCTGCAGTGCAAAAGAAAAGCTGTAACCGTCTGTCTCCTAGAAGTTTAGATCCGGCCGTATGCATTATCTCACAGCAGTGTGGAAAGCAGAAATTCTGGAGGAACTGTTGTTGACTTCTGGAGGTGCTGCAGCTGGATGACAGGTAGTAGCGTCACGGAAATTGTCTCGCATCGTAGATAAGACGACGCGAGTTGTATTATATTCACTGCTACTTTTCTAACCAAGCAATTCTGCTGTCTGCTGAAGTACATATTTAATGGAACTTTGAACATAATTCCCTTCACTTCTCAACCCAAAATAGCCGCATTTTGAAAAAGGGCTAATTTCTGCGACATTTTGTTCTTTTCAGGTTTAATAGACGGCCAGGCAGCAGATGCATCTCGAAGCGTTTGTATTACGTATGGGGAGAGCGCATTGTGCCAAAGTAGTCAGAAAAGTATTTTCTACATTATCTGTCGTCTGGTAGTGGCATTTTATTCTTCTTCAAACCTTGTTCGACGGCTTTAACTCAGAACAAGTTTTCTACATGCATGTAATCTTTAAACTGCGTGGGCATTGTCAGACTGTTATAGATAACATCAGAGAATTCGCATATATCGTTGATGTTCTCTCATGTTTAGTATTGTTTTAACAACACTAAAAGAAACCTTACGAAAATTGTGCACTGTATTATAAGAAATGAAGTAAAACTATCCACGATAACCTTACGTCGAGAGTCTGTTTTTATAAAACTGAGTATCTGTACACGAGCGTGCCTCTATCGCCACGAATTAGTGAAGTACTACTCACTTAGATTTCGATTGGGTCTGTGTTTAACTGGTATGCTGTGTCATACTCAACAGGTATGCAAATGTGGTTATTCATAAATAAAGTTATGTATTCCTAGAAACCCAAAATTTGCTTGTCAGCAGCGGAAAGAGGAGTTGCCTGTTGTGCAGCATTGTAAGTTTTTCACCATTGCACTACGAGCTAAAAGTATTTTCTTGCGATTTCCTATCGATGTTTGATCTGACTGCTTGTAGCTCTTTCACAGTAGGGATAAAACAGGTGCATTCAGGGAGACTGGAACCGCGACCCATAACAGACGCTTTTTCACAGGTAAGCGTGTCACCACAGAGCTAGCGAAGAGGTATGTGATGTGCTTTCCTCTTACGAGGCTAATAGTGCCTAGAACACGTTAACAGCTCTTGAAAGGACGAGGTTAATTTGCGATTTCCACATGCTACGACTTTCCTGGGCTGCAAACCGTAAATTTACAATCTTTTGTTACACCTCAAGCGATAATAACTCAGATTATTCAATGGAAATGACAGGAAAAATCAAGTTAACTTTGAGGCTTAATTCCGTGCACACCAGGAAGTAATCGTCGATCACAGAGTTGCCAGATATACCTTGCCTTGTTGCTATCTCTCAGTTACAACACTAGCAGGAAGAAGACGAATCGATGTGATTCTACAGCGGGCTGTGAAGTGACCATAGCTGGCCTCTCAAAGACGCGGCTGCTACGGTCTGGAATACGTAATGCGTCTGATTCGCATTTCTGTAACTGGGTTTAGGGACTGGAGCGTAGTTACTAATAATACTCTGAACTGACTGTAAACTTAGCACCATAAATCAGTAACTCTCATAGTTGTTTTTATATTTTTTTCATAACTGTAGTCAAAACTAAGAACTTCATTCGCGGACGTTTTCCTGCCTCGCTAATAGTTGAGCACACCAAACAAATAAAAAAAAAATGTGTGTGTGTGTGTGTGTGTGTGTGTGTGTGTGTGTGTGTGAGAGAGAGAGAGAGAGAGAGAGAGAGAGAGAGAGAGAGAGAGAGAGAGATAAAGATATAAAAGAATGAGACAGAGGGTAAAAAATTATTGTAAAGAAATTGAATGCTGGGAGGAAAGAAATCATTCATAAAAATGACACGTTCCACATCATTACGAAAAGTCGTATTCATGACCTATGAAACAATTATTAATCTAATCTAATCATATCATGTTGCTGATTAGCCGTGAAGAGTCATGAATTACCGAAATTTTCGCCAATATCAGTAACCAAATCTAAACTTGAAAATAAAAGACGACAGTTTTTGTAATAAACCGGGACTCCTATCAAGACCCTTTCATCGCAGTTAACTAACCACGAAAGATGTCTGATATACCTCCATTCAGAAGTAACGAAGTGTGCATCATTTAAGGATGAAGTGCATGATGTAAAGTTCTGTGACGGAGATACGAACCCAACACATAATCGGATTGTTAACTAAGTAAAATCAAATGTCACGTATCGGTTTCTCATTCCAGCTGCTAGGTGTTTGAATCTAAAATAAGGATACAAATTTTTGTGCCTGAGTGACAATCGAACCGCTCTCCTATCGTTCTTCTTTAACGTCCACGAATATAGCTTAAGTGTCAATTGCTTACTCACCGACAGTAACAAGTGTGCGTGTTTGACCAGAAATTGTTGGCAACACATGAACAGACATTAAAAATACACGTTATTTTTCACTAGCAGGCTGGTGTGCTCGTGATAGGGCTTCAAATGAAATTATGAACAATTTTGTACTGGATTAGGAATCGGACCCACATACTTACCTTTGGGGGAGACCTAGAGAAAATTGCAGTCTTCGAAAAAGGAACGAAATGATTGAACTATACTGTTCCGAGGGATTCAGGTCCTCGAAAGAGGAGATACTAATTCGAATCACAGTCCAGCACCAAATTTTTCAACGTCTCTAGTTCAATCAAGTACAAGTAAAATAAGACCCCTGTTCCTTTAAATGTAATGTAAGTGAGTACCGATAGAGGCACGCTCGTGTACAGATACTCAGTTTTATCAGAACAGACTTTCGTTGTAAGGTTATCGTGGATAGTTCTACTTCATTTCTTATAACACAGTGCACAATTTTCGTAAGGTTTCTTTTAGTGTTGTTAAAACAATACTAAACATGAGAGAACATCAACGATATATGCGAATTCTCTGATGTTATCTATAACAGTCTGACAATTCACATGCAGTTTAATGATTACATGCATGTAGAAAACTTATTCTGAGTTAAATCTCTCAAACAAGGTATGAAGAACAATAAAATGCCACTACCAGACGACAGATAATGTAGAAAATACTTTTCTGACTACTTTGGCACAATGCGCTCTCCCCATACGTAATACAAACGCTTCGAGATGCATCTGCTGCCTGGCCGTCTATTAAACCTGAAAAGAACAAAATGTCGCAGAAATTAGCCCTTTTTCAAAATGCTGCTATTTTGATTTGAGAAGTGAAGGGAATTATGCTTAAAGTTCCATTAAATTTGTACTTCAGCAGACAGCAGAATTGCTTGGTTAGAAAAGTAGCATTGAATGTAATACAACTCGCGTCGTCTTATCTACGATGCGAGGCAATTTCCGTGACGCTACTACCTGTCATCCAGCTGCAGCAACTCCAGAAGTCAACAACAGTTCCTCCAGAATTTCCGCGTTCCACAGAGCTGTGAGATAATGCATACGGCCGGATCTAGACTTCTCGGAGACAGACAGTTACAGCTTTCCTTTTCCACTACAGGACGTTTTCAACAAACAGATGGTTCAATAGCGTAGCTAAAGTGGAAAGAAACACTTCCTATTTAAATTTCTGCATCCGACGCTGTTGGCAGTTCTGTGTAGGTGGCAGTTACGTGATTTTATTTCGGTGATTACAAAATAGAGTCGAATGTATGCACTGGGTAGCCGAGGCAGCTAGTTCATGGCGATTCGGTCAACCATGTAAATGAATGTACTGAACATGCTGCAAACCACTAGAGGGAGCCTGTGTGTCGGAATCCTCATCGACTGTGTCGCATCGGTGTTATGATAGAAAAATGAGTCAAACTGAAGAGGATTTGGCGGTCTGTTGGATTGATGATAGGTTCCTGTGATGGTGCTCTGGATTCGATTCCAACTTCTGCCGATGACTTTTAATAGTGAGAGATAGATTCTATTCTCTACTGGCTGCGCCAAATGAAGAAGGTACAATGGCAGTGTGGTCTGAAATTCACTTTAAACATGATATTCCTTCTCTACCAAGGAGACGTTAGGTTGAACCACAGTAAAGTCAGGAGTGGCGAAATGTGGGAACTCTATCACCAGTAACCTTTCTTATACTAGTTATTTATTTCTACTGACGAGAAAAACGCTATGTAGGGTCACAGGACCTTTATTCCATCTTTTATTGGAGCTTCTGTATGTCGATAAAACTGGCTCTGAGCTTGGAATGCAACTCAGACCGCCCTTAACGTGGAATTTGATCCCTTCGTGACAATACAGCTAGACTGACATTTGTTGTTTGTTCAAAACTGCAGATTCCTCAACATTCCACATATTGCGCTTGAATGGGTTCGAATGCTGGCCCGGCACCAAAGGTTTCATTATGTATTATCAAGCTCCAGCATGAGAACACCGATCTGCTGGTGGATAATAATTTTGATTTTTAATGTTTTTTCATTCGTTGTCAACACTAACGATATCTGACGTTTTTGACTTCCAGTGGGACACAGAACTATTTGCGAGATCACTGTAAGTTCAAGATGTTATTCCGAGCTGCTGGTGGAGAGAAATTCGGTAGCTGACGTCTCTTTGTATGTAGTCAAAAACGATGTGTGTGGGGTCTATTCCTAGTGAGCACTGAACTCTTCGTCATATTATTTCCAGTTTAAACATGCTCACATGTCGCTGCTGATGTGACAAATCCATATTTAACGTTCTAGAATATAACAGTGATAGGTCCCGGGTTGGAGTCCTGGGTAGGAAAAAATTAATGTTTCGTCTCGTCGTTTCAGTTAAAACATGTAGCTACTGCCGAGAATATCCGATATATCACAGTTCATTGTGCTTGGATAGCAATCCGATTAGGTTCTGGGTTAGAATCCCTGTCCAACACAAAGCTTTACCTGATGGCATTTCGGCATTTCAAGTAAGTCACTTGTGAAGAAGCAATATGTAACATCTCTCGTAGTTCGTTAACGGGGACAATAGATGCTGGGTGGGAATTCGCGTCCGTTAAAAATGTAATTTAACGTTGATATTTGCTAACTGATACTGTCTAAAATCGAGGTATATCACTCTCTGTATGCCTAATCAGGAATGACTGTTAGTTTCCGTCAGTCACGAAATCTTAGTCTGCATGACCTCGGTTTGAATCCATATGCAGAACGAGACGGTTCGTCGTGTCATTTGAAGTTCATACACATTCTTAATTAGTTGCTCGTGAATAAGTTAAATTTTTAGTGTCATTTTGTGTTGAATAACAAGTACGGTATGTTACTTTGAAGAGGAAATTATGAATACAACGAACTTACTACGTGCATTACCTATCTGACGTAATAATGAGAGTTGTAACATTTCAGGTATGTCATTTATTGCAATAAATGTGAGCTTACAAGCCTTACAGTCATATGTATGATAAGGTGTTCCCTGATACTTGTAGTATCTTGAGTTATTGCGATACAGAGCAGAGTTTTCTAGTGGTGATTTGTTGGAGCCATTTTCAAGAGTCAAACGACTGTACCAAGGAGCGATTAGAGGACCTACTAGACAGCAGCGTTATGTGGGTTGCATGTGAATCAGGCGAAATGCAATTCAGGTCGTTCGGATACTTTTGAGCATGACTGTACATGGCATAAGTAGCTGCTAGGGCTATATATCCAACTTCTGAAATCTTTTTTTTTTTCGCTACAACACATGTTTCTGTTTTAAGTTAGAGCGTCATCTGCCCCTGTATGACACTGTTGATAAGATCAGGCTTGTTTCTAGCTGAAACAGCATGGTAGTCTTCCTAAGTAATGTAACGCATGTTCTTGTCAAAGTTTGAACATTTCCTGACATGTACGAGTTGCAAAGTAAGATTTAGGACATTTCTGAGGTGTACATTGTAATTTACCACCCTTTCTTACCTGTTTCTTACTGTGACACCTGTCTTGGAACCTTAGAAAACATCTCTACACTTCAGCACACTGCTATGAATCTCCCGCGACTCGAACCGGAATCTTGGTTTTGACGGGCTATGTTCTTCCCGAATTAGGCAATTAGGCACCTTTCACAACGAGCTCCACAACTTCATTTCTGCCAATTTTCTCCACTAATTTTCAGAACTGTTCAGAATAAGACTAAGGTTAATCTGCTCCTGTGGATTAATATCGGAATGCTGATCTAACTTCGCGCTACTTGCTGTAAACACATAAACTCTGTATAGTGTTATGCCACAATATTATGAGCATGTTGCCCAGCGTCTGGTGGTCAAAGTAACAGCAAGCTGTCTGGTATGGAATGCTCCAGAATGTATTAGGAGGTACATGGCGCCATAAACGTACAAACAGAACGGTCATTTCTCATAGATTACGAAGTGATGGTTTGTAATATCTGTGGTGATGGCGTTTTATGCCATTCTATCTGTTTGGGTAGCGTAGAAGCTCATCAGACTCGGATGACAGAACACTGATTGCAGTGGTTGAAAAATGTAGCGCCCTGTAGGAACGACATAATTGATTGAGGGATTCAGTACGTTAGAGGTAATATTACCGCCTTCTGAACGTATCAGATTTCAATGTTGCCACACGATAATACTATAACCATCTGCGCCTGCCCCATGATACGTTTATCGAATAGGTATCCTCGTGGAAGACTTGTAATTCTGATTCGGCCAGTTACGTGATATAACGTATTCACTATTCCAAATCGCTTTTGTGTCTCGATCACTATAATTCTCTGTCAGTTCTGCCTCATGTTGCTACGCACTCTGCTTCATGCAACGACCACAATTGTGACATCTATTTTCGGCGATGGGTTGTGGACATCCAACATTTTTCCGTTAACTATTTCAGAGCCTGACTGCGACTTTCGTAAGACACTACAGGAAACGGCTTACAATATTTGGCACTCCTCACAATTTTTGTGATACCCTTTTAGAGTTCGTAAAACAGGACGACCTAACTGACAGATGTAACGAAAAACAACAAATTCCTTCTTTCTCTGTTCAGGTATTATGTCTAATGACTGGTCTGCACCTCTAGTGTTGTTATATTCTCATTGTATTAGGTGATATTGCCTGTGTATTATCTACACGAATTTGTTTCAGTGGTACAGCGTTGGACTTCGTGTTCTGACTCATTACTCATCATTTCACACACCGAAATTTCTACAAACGTATCGAAAGATTAAACAAAAATCCGTGTTTATGTTGGTTATGTGTTCTCAATGTATCGTAGTATCAACTTCTCAGTGTCTACAGAAGTAATCTCCATTTTATGGGTTCTATGAAATGAAAGCAGGTGCGAAATTTCTTATGAACGATAAGGTATTTCATTTCACACTGATTACGAATCTAGTGGCGTATTTCTTTTTCATCCAGAACATACAGACGACAAGGACTTAAGAAGCGCAGAGGAATGTTTGCTACTTCCGACATGAAAATCCGAGCAGATGTTGCAAAATTATTATGAGGATGAAGATTAGATAATATGTTTCTGCAGTTGCTTACAGGTTGCAAATCGCTATCAGCAGTTAAATAGATCGGAACAGCCGAAAGTTTACGTCCTCTGAAATGTTAGGATCAGCTGTGGCGTACAGGTGTTATAAGGAGGATACATGTGAAACATATTACTGATTATTGTAATATCAGTACCAGGGCGGTTAAGCAACAATATCGCACCCGGTTTCCGCGGAAACGGCCGCTCAACAAAGGCGCGATGGCTATATAAGGAGACACGCCACCCCTGAAATTCAGTCCAGTTCAGAAGCGGGTGAGGGCAACATGGGGTGACGGCAACTGCGAGTTTCCACGTGGGTGCAGCTTCGTCTGTGTCTCGACCGGTTCGTCGGCGGATACGAGTCCTCGGTTCATCAAATCTGCGGCTCTTCACATCTACGACTGACACACCTGCACGAGTACACGTTGGTGACTTCACGCGTCTGTGGTTCGACACATCTGCCTGGGACTGCTCTTCTGTGACTCCTGTTTACTAGGGCAGTGCTACGTCTAGGATTCTACCAATTGAGCGACAGCGCTGTGACTTGGATTCATTTAGGACTCCATATCTAAGCAGCCTGCTTCTATATTCTACATGTCTGTGAATTAAGTCGTTCGGGACTCCAAGCTGCGCGTCTGAGAATCTGTCAGCAGTCCGCCGTCTGCTAGTCTGTGCTGTTTACCCACGAGTCTACGCATCTGCTACTCTTACATTACGCATCCGTGAGTATATGCTATGCATCCAATTGTCTACACCAACCGTCCACGAGCCTGCACTGTGTGTCCGCGAGCTTACGTGATGCTTCGTTCAGGAGAAGAACACTGCAAGGGCAATGGCAAACGCCTAATAGCGCGATGCCAGTCCTGTTGCTACCACGTGTAACACCCAGAAGACCTTACGCTGGACCTTCTAGGCCATGCGTCGCCTTGCTGGACCGTTCGTCGGTCTTTCGCAGGAGGGTCTTCACGGTTAGTGCTTCAGATTGTCGGGGCTGACCGTCGGTGAGCGGACAAGACAGCGTAGTCTCGTGAATGTGTAGCGTAGACAGCATAGCGTAGATTCGTGGATTTGGAGGGTAGCAGATACTTAGCCTCGTGGATGCATAGCACTGACACTCAGAACGCGGACTCACAGTGAAGATTCTCTGACGCACACCGTAACGGTCCCCGACGGATTGAGACGCAGAGGTGTAGAGTACAGATACGTGGGAGGGCTAGACGTGTAGTCCTAAATACACGAGTCCCAACCCGGTAGGCAAAAACTGTTGTGTGTGTCCCTGATGTACCGATCCAGTCGCAGAAGAGTAGTCCCAGTCAGATGTGTTGAACCAGAGGCGTTAAGATTCCAACAGGAAGGCGTGCAGGCGTGCAGGCGTGTGAATCTCAGATGTGTAAAGCTGCCGTCACCCCGTGTTCCCTCTTCTGCTGGACTGAACTGGACTGTATTGGACTGAATTTCTGAGCGGCGCGACACACCCTGCCGGTCGGCGATAGTCTGCTACATGTCGGCCGCTCTACACGACAGCTGAGAGACTCTACCATCTCCTCGCGTCAAGACACTCATCGTTGGCCGACGACTCTACGTGACCAGTACCAAGCGTCGTGGTCCTCCTGCAGTTCGTCGAGGTGTCTACGGGCAGTCGGCCCCTCAGTTCCGACCAAGGTTTTCGGGAGGTTTTCCTTGGTTGTAAGGCGAATGCCGGAACTGTCTACCTCCTCCCATCGATACAGAGATAACACATGTAAAGAGGACAGCGGAAAATATATGCTAGAATCTTACATTTCTTGTCTTTTATTTAATATAAATGAATTGAGTAATAAGTGGCAATCTCATTTACAGCAACTGTAACAGGTGTATAGCTATCTGACTGTACTGCAGGAAGCTAGTATGTGAAGAGATGAATGGACACATCCGCAGTTGCGAGAGAACGGTGGCAAACAGCTTTTGAGGAACACACACACACACACACACACACACACACACACACACACACACACAGAGAGAGAGAGAGAGAGAGAGAGAGAGAGAGAGAGAGAGAGAGAGAGACGGGGGGAGGGGAGAGAGAGAGAGAGAAAGAGAGAGACAGACAGACAGACGGGGGTAGGGGAAGACAGACGGGGGGAGGGGAGAGAGAGAGAGAGAGAGATACAACGCTGCCTGATTATCCTTTCGTTTTCTTAGATTTTTCAGAGAAACCTTTCCTTAATATTCAGCTGGATTTCGTAGAAGCTTCGAATGTTGCCTCTGGACTGCAGCAATCTCTGGCATTCCGACTTTCGTGCAGCGGGAAAAAGTTTGGTTTTTAATGCACACGCTAGAGTAACAGTTTTCTTTTGGCAAAAAAAAAAAAAAAAATGTTAAGGTACATGTATATTCTTTTCGGAACCAAACGGGACGTACAACTGTGTTTACATTGTGACCGTCATAAGTACTAAACCGTATTCATACATCACAAAGCTTAGCGGGCTCTGAGTACTATGCAACTTCTGTGGTCAGCAGTCGCCTAAAACTTAGAACTAATTAAACCTAACTAACCTAAGGACATCACACACATCCCTGCCAGAGGTAGGATTCGAACCTGCGACCGTAGCGGTCGCCCGGCTCCAGACTGTAGCGCCTAGAACCGCACGGCCACTCCGGTCGGCTTTAGCGTTTTCCTACACTGCCCTGCCATTGTATTAGAGCTCGCTAAGACACGCTTCTGCGACGGCTCTCGATTCGGGGAGGCGCGGCTTCGAATCCAGCTGGTGGAAAATTTACACTGCCAGTATTTACCCGGACAGGAGAAGAGAGATGACATTGTGAAGTTCCTGATCGCTATCCTTTGCAGCAAAGTCCCTGAATTTCAAAGCTCTTCCCAGTCCTTTGCAGCAAAGTCCCTGAATTTCAAAGCTCTTCCCAGTCTGTCATGAAATGGGGGCATGCGACATTGGTCATCGAGATCCATCCGCCATATGTGGGGGTCTAGCTCGAATGCGCCCCTGGCGCTATTCGATAGGATTAAGGTATATGCCCACAACTGGCTTCACACTCTCCCTTCAGTTCGTCCATAACAAAACAAACCCCCAACTCTGTACAAGCACTCACCACAGACATCCAGACGATACTTCATAACACGTCGAGGGAAGGCGCTGGCGAACCACCGCCTCCAGAAGCTAGTCCAGGACGGCGACACAGGATTCCTTCGTCTGCGCTCTACGTCCATTTTCTGAGTATGGTATTCTGTTATGCAAGCGCGTCTTACGTTTACTTACGACAGAGGAGCAAAAGAACACATACTGCGACATGTGAAACACAATGAGTGGCCAGCTACTTGTGTGCATTACCAAGGTGAGCAAAAGAGCTCACTGTCGTGAGAAACTACTTTAGTGTTCAAGACAACACACACACACCCATGCTCGAGGTAGGACTCGAACCTCCGACGGGAAGAGCCGCGCAGACCGTGACAAGACGCCCTTAGACCGCGCGGCTACCCCGCGCGGCCAGATTTACGCTACTGGCCGTTAAAATTGCTACACCACGAAGATGTGCTACAGACGCGAAATTTAACCGACAGGAAGAAGATGCTGTGATATGCAAATGATTAGCTTTTCAGAGCATTCACACAAGGTTGGCGCTGGTGGCGACACCTACACGTGCTGACATGAGAACAGTTTCTAACCGATTTCTCGTACACAGAGAGCAGTTGACCGGCGTTGCCTGGTGAAACGTTGTTGTGATGCCTCGTGTAAGGAGGAGAAATGCGTACCATCACCTTTCCGACTTTGATAAAGGTCGGATTGGAGCATTTCGCGATTGCTGTTTACCGTATCGCGACATTTCTACTCGCGTTGGTCGAAATCCAATGACTGTTAGCAGAATATGGAATCGGTGGGTTCAGGAGGGTAAAACGGAACGCCTTGCTGGATCCCAACGGCCTCGAATCACTAGCAGTCGAGATGACAGGCATCTTATCTGCATGGCTGTAAGGGATCGTGCAGCATCGTCTCGATCTCTGAGGCAACAGATGGGAACGTTTGCAAGACAACAACCATCTGCACGAACAGTCGACGACGTTTGCAGCTCGGACTATCAGCTCGGAGACCATGGTTGCGGTTACCATTGACGCTGCATCACAGACAGGCGCCTGCGATGGTGTACTCAACGACGAACCCGGGTGCACGAATGAAAACGTCACTTTTTTCGGATGAATCCAGGCTCTGTTTACAGCATCATGATGGTCGCCTCCGTGTTTGGCGACATCGCGGTGAACGCACATTGGAAGGGTGTATTCGTCATCACCATACTGGCGTATCACCCGACGTGATGGTATGGGGTGCCATTGGTTACACGTCTCGGTCACCTCTTGTTCGCATTGACGGCACTTTGAACAGTGGACATTACATTTCAGATGTGTTACGACCCGTGGCTCTACCCTTCATTCGATCCCTGCGAAACCCTACATTTCAGTAGGATAATGCACGACCGCATGTTGCAGATCCTGTACGGGCCCTTCTGGGTACAGAAAATGTTCGACTGCTGCCCTGGCCAGCACATTCTCCAGATCTCTCACCAATTGAAAACGTCTGATCAATGGTGGCCGAGCAACTGGCTCGTCATAATACGCCAATCACTACTCTTGATGAACAGTGGTATCGTGTTGAAGCTGCATGGGCAGCTGTACCTGTACATGCCATCCAAGCTCTGTTTGACTCAATGCCCAGGCGTATCAAGAACGTTAGTACGGCCAGAGGTGGTTGTTCTGGGTGATGATTTCTCAGGATCTATGCACCCAAACTGCGTGAAAATGTAATCACATGTCAGTTCTAAAATAATATGTTTGTCCAATGAATACCCGTTTATCATCTGCATTTCTTCTTGGTGTAGCAATTTTAATGGCCAGTACTGTATTTATCGGTCTACCTCTGCACCTGCGTCTCTATCGAGCAGGCCACCTTACAGTGTGGGTCAGAGAGTAGTTTAGGTAGCAGTAACAGTTCGTAGTATTCAACTGTTCAGAGCTTATAAAAGGGTAATCTCTGACAGGTCGGCTTCTACTGGTGACGGGATACTGAAAATGAAAATGTTTTCATTGCATTTCTTAATGCTCTGAGCACAGCAAGCGTTCTCGTTTAGCAAAAAAATATTTTGGTATGTGTACGGTTCTCACTGAAACGAAACTTAGGAACACCTCTGTTCACATTGTGACCATATTAGAGTGTATTTTCGGTGTAGATTATGTGGTAAAACGTATTCAGCCCTCCTAAACCAATTTATCGGAGCGCTTAGAAAAACAAGACAGTGTTCAATTGGCTTCGATTGGGTTTTCTTGCATTTACTTACGACAACGAAAAGAGAACACACGGTGCGACATGTTGAAATACAGTCATTCGCCAGCTACTGTTTGCAGTACCAATGTGACACAATGGCTCACTGTTGTGAACCACTATTGTATGTTGAGTGTTTTAATTTCCAGAATCTGTTGCAGGTACAGAACAGAGAGGAAAATTCCCCTGTGAGACAAGGAGCTCCAAACGCTGTTTCGAATCGAATACTACAGTCATATTATCGACGATTACTCTTGAATTGGCCGGCCGAAGTGGCCGTGCGGTTAAAGGCGCTGCAGTCTGGAACCGCAAGACCGCTACGGTCGCAGGTTCGAATCCTGCCTCGGGCATGGATGTTTGTGATGTCCTTAGGTTAGTTAGGTTTAACTAGTTCTAAGTTCTAGGGGACTAATGACCTCAGCAGTTGAGTCCCATAGTGCTCAGAGCCATACTCTTGAATTTTAATAAACCTCATCAGTTTATAAGAATATTGCGCCGGTTTTGTGATTTCCAGTAACACTAATGGTTTGAATAACACGAAAGTTTGTTTACCGGTGTATCTCTATGAGTATACCCCGCAGGCCACATTACGGCATGTGAAGAAGAATAATTCTGCTACCAGTATCTCTCTCTCTCTCTCTGTCTCTCCCTCTCTATCTCTCTCTCTCTCTCTCTCCCCCTCCCCCCCTCCCTATTCCACTGACGAAAGGTGCATGTGAAGAACGACTGTCGGTGGAGATCCGTGTGACATCTAATTTTGTCGTCGTGGTCATTTCGCGAGATCTATGTGGGAGAAAGTAATGTGTTGTCCGGCTCTTCTTTAAAGGTACGGTTTCGAAATTTAAACAAAAAATCTCGCAATGACGCACGACGACACTCTTTAAACGCCTGCCACGGGAACATATGTTGAGCGTCTGTTGTAACACTCTTCCGCCGATCCCGTGACGAAACACGTTACTCTTTGTTGGATGTCTTTATCTTCTGTTAGTCCTCCTTGGCAAAAGTCCCAGATTGATCAACAGTATTCAAGAATCAGCCGAACGATTAGTCTGTAAACCCCTTCTTTTGTGAATGAGGTACAGTTCCTTAAGATTCTCCCAATTAATGTCAGCCTGGTATCTACTTTTTATATTATTTGTTGTATGTGGTCGTTCGAGCTTAGGTCGTTCCGAGTGGTTACTCCTACGTTTTCTACGAAAGTTAGCGTAATCTAACAGTTGTGGATCTCTTCAGCTACCTACAAGCTCCATGCTACTTCTCAATACGCTTCGAGTCAACTGCAAATCTCTGCACCAATCGTCGATCGCCTGCAAGTCTCTGTTTTTAGCTACAGACTTCTGGAATTGCAGCCTCCCTGTAGAAAACAGCATCAACGGGAATAGACTGATGGAGCCTGCAGCTTAATCCACCAGTTCATCATGATGAACTGTAAGCAGAAGCGGCCCCACAACACGCGTCCTCCACTGTATCTCAGTAGTCAGCGTGACTGGCTCCTAAGCGGAGGACCAGAGTTCGATTCTCGCTACTGACAGGGATTCTTTCTAAGTGGAAAGTCAGGACCAGGGTGCCTTCAGTCAAGTAATGTCGACTGAGAGCTACTCGAGTGAGAAGTAGCGACTGCAGGGTCAGGAAAACCGACAACGAGCGGGACTACGGTTTGGCAACCCCGCATCACTTCAAATCACAGCCTCAGAACGTCATTGGGAGAAGATGACACAGTGGTCGGACGGTCCCGAATGCCTCATCAGGACCAGAATGCGGTGATACAATAATACTTCCTTGAGGTACACCCTAATACACCTTAACGTTTGTCGACTTTGTTCCGTTAAAAACAACGTGTTGACTTCTAACTGCAAAGACGTCCTTATGGAATCAAAAATCTAGTCCGATACTCGGAAAGCTCCTTATTTTATTCTCTAAACAAATGTGCGGAATTGTGTCGAATTCCGTCTGGAAATCAACAAATAAGGCATCAACTGGACCGTCTTTCCTTTGCCGGCCTGTATGTCACTGACGATTAGAGCAAACTGAGTTTTGCTACACCTCTGTTTGCATTCGCCTCGTTTCAGACGTCCATCAGTATCCACAGCATCCAGCTAAAGAAACACATTATCCACAAAGAAGTGATTCGAATTTTACTGTTCAGAAATAATTAGTTTGTACAAAACAACAAGAAGTTAAATGCAGCTCTCTACCTAACGGAGCTCCCTTAAAGACGAGATTAGCTCAACCGTGCAGAATCGTCTCACACAACAAGCGTGCAGTATAATGTTCTTTTTTTCTTTCACTTACGCAAGATACTACCAGACGTGGAAAGAACGGTGAAAGAAAAAAAACCTGTACAGTCGTCGAGGAACTTGAACCCATACCCATGGATGTCGTGCCTGACATCAGTGCAGCTGTCAATCACCTTGTTTCCATTTTATGGAAATATCAGCAGACGAAGTAGAGGTTTTACTTTGGTAATGCATCACAAATGCACTTTTCCATTAATTTCAGAGAGTTCTACAGATTCGAATAATGTATAACCCTGTTTCAGTGACCAGTTCATAAAACGCTTTTTGTTAAGAATCTGGTCTTGATGAAGCTTCGAACAGTAACAATACAGTACATAATTAGGGAAAGATTTACGAAAATTTGATCGCTTTTCCATTAAAAAGACGAAGAGTGGAGAAATTAGCTATCATTTTTTATCTCCCTCCTCTCGTTGGACACGGAAGCCGCATAATCAAGACAATTCAGCTGAAAATTCAGGCGGGAATCAAATTACAATCACACCCACCATACCGTTCCGGTGTCGCATCCAGCTCGTCTTAGATTTCAGGAACTGGTTTCCTTCTCACAGGTTCGAATGAACTGAAAATTTGGGAGATTTTATTAACAACCTGGCTAAATTACCAGGAGAAATTTTTTAGACGGTTTCAAAATGCTTGTTTCATTTCCTTAACCGGCCTCTGTGACCGAGCGTTTCTATGCGTTTCAGTCCGGAACCGCGCGACTGCTACGGTCGCAGGTTCGAATCCTGCCTCGGGCATGGATGTGTGTGATGTCCTTAGGTTAGTTAGGTTTAAGTAGTTTCTAAGTCTAGGGGACTGATGACCACAGATGGTAAGTTCCATAGGGCTTAGAGTCATTTGAACCATCATTTCCTTAAAAAGTTTTTAGAGATAAACGGAAATGCGTCAGAAAAACGGGGAAATAGTGTGTGTTCTTGACACCTGTGGTACATTTAAGTAGCTCTGAACGTGTCGGTAAGTTTCACTACTCGATCACGAGACGTTTTAGATGCGTTGCTCCTTATTAAAGGCTTTAGTTGGTCAGCATGCTTCCCGAATGAATGTCCGTGTCTTAACGTCTGCGTCACCTCACTCGCTGTATACCTAAAGCTTGGAATTTTTGAAGTTCCCTATCTTGTTATACAATGGAATACATAATATCCGCAGAGAATCGTGACGACTTCCGGTGTACTGAAAGAGAATAACATTCTAGTTCACTTCTTTACTTTATTGGACAACCAGTGTTCGAGCTTTTCTAGGTCATCTTCAGAGCTACTCCAAAGCAAAAATCAGTTGGCAAATATCCCATTAAAAATCAATAACTCAGTTAACTGGTTATTTGACGTTAAATACTTACGCTTCGCAGTAACGGATCTGCGAATGAACTAAAAACTGGTGTAAAGCGGTTATGCAAAAATAAAGAAATAAAAATTGCTGTAGGCAGTGTTTGCCTTTCTATTCCTTTCTTGCGCTTTGGCGCATCCTCAAGTCCTGACGTCTACACGCTACCGCATCAAAGTAAAACTTCGTGCACCTACGTATCTCCATTCCTCAACATTCAATGGAAACCATGCCTCCGTAACCTTGATTGGGCACAAAGAACTACAGGGTGGCGAAACAAAACTGCCTCCAAAAGTATTTCACGTACTTTAAGATAATCAGGGACCAGTGACGTATGTTCTGTTCCATAACTATAATGGGGGGTGGGGGAGTAGGACATCAAACGGGCCGTCTAGGAGCAGGAGAGGCACCACAGAACATTTTAATTTCCACTGTAAATACTTTTACAATAACTTCACAAAACTTTGTCAACATGGCGAGGAAGGACTCAAGTTCAAAAACACAACAAAATAAATTTTTTACACGTGAAATTTCATCATTTTTCACTTATTGCCTGTATTTGTAGCTATAGGTACACTTTTGTTCATAAGCAAGAGATATTTTTCGATGAATTTTGCTCAGCATACAAACCATACTTACAGGTGTTTTAAACTCTAGCATTTTCCAAATCTATTAAAAACTGTGTAAAAAATTGAGACAATTAACTATAAAATTTGAGTTTTTTTCCAAACATGAAATTTAAAATGTAACAGCTCATTCATTTTTTCATAAGTTGTAGAGTTTCATACACCTTTATGTATGGTTTGAATGCTGTGCAAAATTCATCGAAGAATGTCTCTTACTCATGAAGAAAACTGTACCTACAGCAACAAAGCATCCAATAGTAAGTGAAAAAACGAAGAAATTTAACACGTAAAAGAAATTATTGTGTTATGCTTTTGAACTCCCACTGCTATGAGTGTGAATCCTGAATTTTTCCTGGTCATGCTGACAAAGTTTAATGAATTGATTTGCAAAACTACAGGCAGTTGAAATTAAAATGTCCTGTGGTGCCTCTCCTGCTCCAAGTCGACCCGTTTGACGTCTTACCCCCCCTTAACTGTTTGAAATATTTTCCATTATATGAATGCGATGTCGCAGACTTTCAAGAGTGTCAGGCATAGGGCTGATGAAAACACGGTCTTTTACGTAACCCCACAGATAAGTCACAAGGCTGGACGTTGGATTGTAAGAGGAGGAGCAGAAAGTAAACTTCATCGCCAGTGACCTCCCAGGTCTCCAGACCTCACGCTTTGTGACTTATCTGTTACATTTATAAATGTTACATTTTCTACATGGATACTCTGCAAATCACATTTAAGTGCCTGGCAGAGGGTTCATTGAACTACCTTCACAATTCTCTATTATTCCAAACCCGTATAGCGCAGGCAAAGAAAGAACACCTATATCTTTCCGTACGAGCTCTGATTTCCCTTATTTTATCGTGGTGATCGTTCCGCCCTACGAAGGTCGGTGTCAAGAAAATATTTTCGCATTCGGAGGAGAAAGTTGGTGATTGTAATTTTGTGAGAAGATTCCGTCGCAACGAAAAACGCCTTTCTTTTAATGATTTCCAGCCCAAATCCTGTATCATTTCTGTGACACTCTGTCCCATATTTCGCCATAATACAAAACGTGCTGCCTTTTTTTGAACTTTTTCGATGTACTCCGTCAGTCCTATTTGGTAGGGATCCCACACCGAGTAGCAGTATTCTAAAAGAGGACGGACAAGTGTAGTGTAGGCAGCCTCCTTAGTAGGTCTGTTACATTTTCTAAGTGTCGTGCCAATAAAACGCAGCCTTTGGTTAGCGTTCCCACAACATTTTCTATGTGTTCTTTCCAATTTAAGTTGTTCGTAATTGTAATACCTAGTTATTTAGCTGAATTTACGGCTTTTAGATTAGACTTATTTATCGTGTAACCGAAGTTTAGCGAGTTAAATCTGTGGGATAAGGTAAAAGGCTGCGTTTTTATTCCATCTATGCCTGACATTCTTGACATTCTGCGACATCGCATTGTTCAAGCTGTGAATTCAATAACGCGAGACCAGCTGATTCGTGTACTTCAGGACATGAGCCACTTTTTGGATATATGTCGTGCAACACATGGTGCTCACATTGAATTCATAAACATTTGAACTTTCTCTTTACACGAACGTTGAAATTTTTGTCTATCTTTTTTAGTTTGAAGGCAATAAATGTTTGAAATTGTTCTTTCTTCTTGAATAGCGATGTATTAGCCCCCGTGTGTATCACCCAAAAGTACATCTTCAAAGACTGTGAATAGCTCTTCTTTACTTCATCCGATACCGCCTATCTCCATCTAGTTCAGCCTAATTTTCCTGCTCTAAATCTCACATTCATTCGCCGTTTGAATTAGTTCCACTGACATCAAATGAAAGTAGATGAAATCACTGGATTGTAATGACATGAAATGTGTCACTGAAATCTAGTCACAAAAGCAAAACTTGCAGTATTTACTGTATCCTCACTAAAGTAAATCTGTGCCTGATTTCATACTCTGACCTCTTGGTTACTGGGAAAAAGAAGCTCTAACGACGAAATTTCCATATTTCACAGTTTCGTGGCACAAATTTTCTCTGTCCTTCAAAGTGTCTGAGTCACGCCCGCCAAAGGGCAACTGCTTTCGATACTACGTTTACGTCTGTACTCAATCAAGCCACTTTCCGGTTTACAGTGGAGAGAACTTGTGATACCAGGGTCGTTCGCCACCATCATTTCCCTTCCTTATTTCATTTGCTGATGGTACTTATGAAGAACGACAGTTCATAAACCTCCGTACCAGCTCTAATTCCACAGATTTTCTCGTCGTGGTCATTTCGCGAGTCGTACATGAGAGAATGTAAATATGTTCTCCATCTCTTCGCGGAGTGTACGCTCTCGGAACGTCAACAGTAAAATATCTCCGTGGTGCACAGCGCCTCGCTTGTAACGTCTGAGCATCTAAACAGTTTCTTGGGGAGACCTGCTCTTCGTCGCATCGTCTAGTCCATATCTCCTGTTAATCCAACTTAGCAAGAGTTTCAGATCGATAAACGTCTGTTGAAGTAAGAGTTTCAGATCGATAAACGTCTGTTGAGCAAGCGTTTTGTAAGCCGTCTCTTCTGTGAATGAATTACATTTGCTTGCGATTCTTCCGATGACTCTTAACCTAGATTCTGCTATAACTACAGTTTGCTTTATGCGGTCATTCCACATTTGTTCACTCCGAACGGCTACTGCTCTGTACTTTAAATTTACTACTGTTTCCATTGATTTGTGGGCAATAGTGTAATCGAACAATACTGGTTCTCTTCGCAGTCTGTCGCAAAAGTTGGTTCTTTAAACTTCCTCATAAGCATATCAAGAAAAGATTTTTTTCCTTTTCCAGTGATTCCCAACTAATAAGGAGACCACATGGCCATCATAAATTTGTAAATTTTTATGTCTATGGTAAGTGAAGAGTAGGACTCATTGTTTTCACCATTGATTCCCATCTAACAAGAACGCCACACAACCATCGGAAACCTGTAAGTTTTTATAGTTATGGTGCGCGATGTTTAGGACTCACTTACCAATCCGTCTATGCAGAAGGATGCAACTCAAAAATTCTCGAGAAAGTCGATTTTGAATTTTTCCAAGAATCTTTAACTAGCTAAAACATTTGGTCGATTTTTCGATGGGTCATGTGACTCTGCGACAGAATGTTCGCTTGATATCTGGTGGCCCATGTTCGATTGGCAGCTGATGCAGATTTTTAATCAAAGTTCTAAGTTCTGTAAGCATTTCCATTAAGTGTAAAATGCAAAAAGATGAAAAATTTCATTTGCAATGTTTTTTAAAGGTTAAATAATTTTGAGTGACAGCTTTCATAAAAGATAAGTAATTAATAATTTATATTTTCAGTGAAAACTGTATTTTTTTGCTCATATTTTATTAGCAACAGAAGACGTGCATTTCTCAAAAAGAACTAATTATATGTGTGTTAATTTTCATGTATTTGAGGAATTTTATATCTAACGGACATAGTAATTCTAAATAAACAGGAAACAGCACTCGGACCAGCGTTACTGATGTTTACCAATTTTATTCATTTTAAGTTTCGCGGAAATGCTCATAGAACATGCACGTTTGTTCAAAAATTTGCTTCAACCGCGAATTTGCGGTCTGTTATCTAGGAACTCTTCAATACAATCACACAATTGGTCTGCTAGTCCATATGCTCTTACTTCGTTTATTAAGCTACTGTGGGGAACTGTAACTCTCCTAATAAACTGCAGTCGCCCTTTCGTCAAGTCTGCAATAGACCAGACGTGCTTGTTTCGCCTAGAAACTTAATCGATGCGGCATAGTCAAGCAACAAAGCATTAATATTGTATCGGTACATCACAAGACTGTTTCACCCCCATTTGCACTAATTTAAATTTGTCCACATTTAAAGCAGTCTGACACTCATACGATCAAATATAAATTCCTTCTAGGGCACAGTGAATCCACACAATATTCGCTCAACGACTTTCTCCTTCACTTAACGTCTCTTTGATATTCAAATTCCAATCTTTAATCTTATCATGGACATTTCTGTGTATTATATTACGTTTAACCACACTTTGCCTTAAAAAATTTAAATAAAAAGAGAGAGAGGGAACTGTTCGAATGTTGTGTAAGCGGTCGTATAGCTTAGTTCTCAATAAACATTGTTTTTGAGCCGTCATTTTTTCTGACTGGTTTGATGCAGCCAGCCACAAATTCTCCTCTGCTAACCTTTTCAGGCACTTGTATCCTACATCCTCGATTATTTGTTGCTCATATTCCAGTCTTCCTCTTCCCCTTCAGTTTCTCGCTCTACAGCTCCCTCTAGCAGCATAGACGTTATTTCTTGATGTCTCTACAGATGTTTCATCATCCTGTCCCTATTTGTTGTCAGTGTTTTCCGTATGTTCCTTTCTTCGCTAGTTCTGCGGAGAACTTCTACATTCCTTCTCCTATCATGCAGACTCTTTTTCAACATTTCAACTGTAATATCACATCTCAAATGCTTAATCTCATTCTGTCCCGGTTTTCCCACTGTACATTATCCACTGTCATACAATGTTCTCCTCCAAAAGTACATTCTGAGAAACTTCTTCCCCAAATCAACGCCTACGTTTGGTATCAGAAGGGTTCTCTTGGCTGTGAATACCCTCTTCACCTGTGCTAATCTGCTTTGTATGTCCTCCTTGCTCCGTGCGTCATGGTTTAGTTCGCTACCAAGACGGCAGAATTCCTTAACCTCGTGTACCTAGTGATCACCAGTTCTGATGTTAAGTTTCTCGCTATTCTCATTTATATTACTTCCATCTTTTTCCGCTTTACCCCTCAGTCCATATTCTGTGGCGATTAGACTGTTCATTCCAAATCATGGATAATGTAATTCTTCTTTACTGTCACTGAGGATAACAATGTTAACAGCGAATCTTATCATCGATAGACTTTCGCCCTGCATTTTAATGCCACTCTTCAACCTTCTTTTACTTCCGTCTTTGCTTCTTCGACCTGTAGACTGGGGAGCAGCGGTAAAGACTGCATCACTGTCTCATACCCTTTTTAATCGGAGCACTTCGTCCTTGGTCTTTTAATCTTCTTTCTTGTACATGTTGTATGTTACCCCTTTTTCCCTGTAACTTATCTCTATTTTTCTCAGAACTATTTTACATTATCGGACGTTTTATCTAAGCCGACAAATCCCATGAGTGTGTCTTGATTTTCATTCAGTTTTGATTCTGATACAAAGGACAACGCCTGAACTGCTTCTCTGGTCCCTTTACCCTTCCTAAAGCCAAACTGATCATCTAACAGATCCTCAGTATCCTTTTAAAGCCTTCTGTATATTATTCTTGCTAGCTGCTTGCATGCGTGAGGTGTTAAGGTGATTAAATACTGAATACTATATTGAAATATTAAATCTGGAAAATTTCTGCGATGATGTACAGTCATACTCAAAAGTATCCGAACGACCAGAATTGCATTTCGCCTGATTCGCATGCAACCGGCATAACGCAGCCGTCTAGCAGGTCCTCTAATCGCTCCTTGGTACAGTCGTTTGACTATTGAAAATGGTTCCAACAAGTCACCACTAGAAAACACTGCTCTGTATCGCAGTAACTCATGATGTAAAGTAATACCACGATGCTACAAATATCAGGGAACACCTTATCACAGATAAGACTGTCCTTAAGGCTTGTAAACTCACATTTGTTACAATAAATGACTTACCTGAAATGTTACCACTCTCGGTATTACGTCAGATAGGAAATGCAAGTAGTAAGTTCGTCGTATTCATGATTTCATCTTCAGAGTAACATACAGTACTTATTGTTTAACACAATATGATATTAAAAATTTAACTTATTCACGAGCAGCTAGTTGAGAATATGTATGAACTTCAAATGACACGACGAACGGTCTCGTTCTGCATATGGATTCAAACCTAGGTCATGCAAACTAAGCAAAGATTTCGTGACTGACGCAAACTAACAGTCCTTCCTGGTTAGGCATACAGAGAGTGATATACCTCGATTTTAGACAGTATCAGTTAGCAAATATCAACTTCCAGCATCTCTAGTCCCTGTAAACGGACTACGAGAGATGTTAAATATTGCTTTTTCACAAGTAACTTACTTGAAATGCCATGAGGTAAAGCTTTGTGTTGGACAGGGATTCAAGCCCAGAACCTAATCGGATTGATATCGAAGCACAACCAACTGTGACATATCGGATTTTCTCAGCAGTAGCTAGATGTTTTAACTGAAATGACGTGACGAAACATCAATTTTTTTCCTTCCCAGGACTCCAACCCAGCACCTATCGCTGTTATATTCTAGAGAAAACGAACGTTAAATATGGGTTTGTTGCACCAGCAGCGACATGTGAGCATGTTTGAACTAGAAATAATATGACGAAGAGTTCAGTGCTCAATAGGAATAGAGCTCCACACACATCGTTGTTGACTACACAGAAAGACACGTCAGCTACCGAATTTCTGTCTACCAGCAGCTCGGAATAACATCTTGAACTTACAGTGATCTAGCAAATAGTTCTGTGTCCCACTGGAAGTCTAAAAGTCAGATATCGTTAGTGTTGACAATGAATGAAAAAACATTAAAAATCAAAATTATTATCCACCAGCAGATAGGTGTTTTCATGCTAGAGCTTGATAATATATAACGAAATCTTTAGTGCCGGGCCACGATCGAATCCATTCACACGTAATATGTGGAGATGTTGAGGAATCTGCATTTTTGAACAAAGAACAAATTGTAGCCGAGCTGTATTGTCACTAAGGGATCAATTTCCGCGTTAAGGGTGGTCTGAGTTGCATTCCCAGTTCTGAACCAATTTTATCGACATACAGAAGCTCAGATAAAAGATAGAATAAGTGTCCGGTGACTCTACCTAGCGTTTGTTTCGTCACTAGAAATAAGTAACTAGTATAAGAAAGGTGACTGGTACAGAGTTTCTACATGTCGCCACTCCAGGATTTATTGTGGTTCAACCTAACGTCTACTTGGAAGAGAAGGAATATCATCTTTAATGTGAATTTCAAACCACACTGCCATTATATCTTCTTCACTTGATGTAGTCAGAAGAGAATGGACTCTTTGTCTCCCTATCTAAAATCACTGACAAAAGTGGGAATCGAACCCAGACCATAGGTATAAGAACCCACCATCAGTCCAACAGACCACCAAACCCTCTATTCTGTAACTCATTTTTCTATTGTAACACCGTTGCGCCCCACTGGATGAGAATTCTGACACACAGGCTAGCTGTAGTAAATTGCAGCATGTTCAGTAAATTCATTACTTGGTTGACCGAATCACCATGACCTAGCTGCCTCGGCTACCCAGTGCATACATTCGATTCTATTTTGTAATCACCGAAATTAAATCACGTAACTGCCACCTGCACAGAACTGCCAACAGTTTAGGATGCAGAAATTTAAATAGCAAGTGTTCCTTTCCACTTGAGCTATTCTATTGCGCTATCTGTTTGTAAAAAACGTCGTGCAGCGCAAAAGAAAAGCTGAAACTGTTTCTCTCATTGTCAGAAGTGTACACCCGGCCATGTACATTATCTTGCAGCACTGAGGTATGCAGAAGTTCTGGAGGAATTGTTGTTCAGCTCTGGAGCCTTTAGAGCTATGTGTCAGCTAGTAGGGTAATGGTGAGTGTCGCGAGTTCGAATACATTTACTACTAAATTTTTTTAAAACGGAATTCTGCTGTCCGCTGAAGTTAGCAATCTAATGGAACTTCGAACATAATTCGCTTCACTTCTCAACCCAAAATAGTCACATGTGGGAAAAGGGCAAACTTCTGTGACATTTTGTTCTTTTCAGGTTTAATAGACAGCCAGGCAGCAGATGCATCTCTTTATGTATGGGGAGAGTGCATCGTGCCCAAATACGTCAGAAAAAGATTTTCTACATTATCTGCCGCGTGGTAGCGGCATTTTATTCTTCTTCAAACATTGTTTGACAGCTTTAACTCAGAATAAGTTTTCTACATGCATGTAATCAATAAATTGCATGTGCAGCGTCAGACTGTTATAGATAACATCAGAGAATTCGCATATATCGTTGATGATTAATTTCGCTCTCATGTTTCAACAAAAGTAAAGGAAACCTTACGAAAACTGTGCACTGTGTGGTGTCACCGCCAGATACCACACTTGCTAGGTGGTAGTCTTTAAATCGGCCGCGGTCCGGTAGTATACGTCGGACCGGCGTGCCGCCACTATCAGTGATTGCAGACCGAGCGCTGCCACACGGCAGTTCTAGAGAGACTTCCTAGCACTCGTCCCAGTTGTACAGCCGACTTTGCTAGCGATGGTTCACTGCCTACTTACGTTCTCATTTGCCGAGACGATAGTTTATCACAGCCTTCAGCTACGTCATTTTCTACGACCTAGCAAGGCGCCATATTGAGTTACTATTGATATTGTGAATCATGTACCGTCAAGAGCGACGTTCATCATTAATGGATTAATGTTAAGTATTCCACCAGCTACGTCCGTTTTTCTAAATTCTAATTTCCTTATCATGTTCCAGACCTCACGCCAGCCTGCGTGAGCTAAAACGCGTGCATTTCGGCCTCCTCTAGTAACATGGTGTTGGCTCTCCTGCCAACCACAACACACTGTATTATAAGAAATGAGATAAAACTGCCGACGATAACCTTATGACGAAAGTCTGTTTTAATAAAACTGAGTGTCTGTACACAAGCATGCCTCTATCGACACGAATTAGTAAAATACTACTCTCTGAGATTTTGATTGGGTCTGTGTTTAATTGGTATGCTGTGTCATTCTCAAGAGGTATGCAAATGTGGCATTTCATAAATATAGTTATGTATTTCTAGAAACCCAAAATTTGCTTATCAGCAGCGGAAAGAGGCGTTACCTGTTGTGCAGCATTGTAAGTTTTTCACCATTGCACTATGAGCCGAAAGTATTTTCTTGCGATTTCCTTATTGGTGTTTGATCTGACTGTTTGTAGCTCTTTCACAGAAGGCTCTGAGCACTATGGGACTTAACATCTGTGGTCATCAGTCCCCTAGAACTTAGAACTACTTAAACCTAACCAACCTAAGGGCATCACACACATCCATACCCGAGGCAGGATTCGAACCTGCGACCGTAGCAGTCCCGCGGTTCCGGACTGAGCGCCTAGAACTGCGAGACCACCGCGGCCGGCTTTCACAGAAGGGGTAAAAACGTTGAAGTCAGTGAGACTGGAACTGCGAACAATTACAGACGCTTTTTCACAGGTCAGCACGTTACCACAGATCTGACGAACAGGTATGTGTGTGAGCTTCTCTTACGAGGCCAGTAGTGGCTAGAACTAATAAACCGCTATTTAAAGGACGAAATTAGTTGCGATTTCCGCCTGCAACGACTTTCCTGGGCTGAAAACCGTAAGTTTACAATCTTTTGTTACACCTCAAGCGATAATAACTGAGATTATTCAATGGAAATGGCAGGTAAAATCAAATGAACTTTGAGGCCTAATTCCATGCACACAAGGAAGTAACTCGTCGATCACAGAGTTGCCAAACATACGTTGCCTTGTTGCCAAATCTCAGTTACAGTACCAGCAGGAAGAAGAGAAACCGATGTGATACTACAGCGGGCTGGGAAGTGACCATAGCTGGTGTCTCCAAGTCGCAGCTGCTACGGCCTGGAATACGTAATGCGACTGATTCGCATTTCTGTAACTAGGTTTAGGGACTGGAGCGTAGTTACTAAAAATACTCAGAATTGACTGCAAACTAAGCATCATAAATCAGTAACTCTCATAGTTGTTTTTATATTACTTTCGCAAGTGTATTCAATACTAAGAAACTCATTCACAGGCGTTTTCGTGCACACCAAACAAATAAAAATTTAAAAAAATAATATGTGTGTGTGTGTGTGTGTGTGTGTGTGTGTGTGACAGAGAGAGAGAGAGAGAGAGAGAGAGAGAGAGAGAGAGAGAGAGAGAGAGAGACAGGGAGAGAGGGAGAGAGAGAGAAATAAAAAAGAATGAGAGAGAGACAGAGAGTGTGTAAAAAATTGTTGTAAAGAAATTGAATCATGATATGTAAAGATATCTTTCATTTAAAATGACACGTTCCACATCATTACGAAATGTCGTATTCATGATCTATGTAACAAGAATTAATCTAATCTAATCTGATCACATCATATTGATGACTAGCCATGAAGAGTCATGAATTAGCGACACTTTTGCCAGTACCAGTAACCAAAAGACGACAATTTTTGTAATAAACCGGGACCCCTATCAAGACCCTTTCGCCCCTGTTAGCTAACCACGAAAGATGTCTGATATACCTCCATATTGAAGTAACAAAGTGTGCATGAAGTTAAAGATGAAGTGCAAGATGTGACGTTCTGTGACGCAGATACGAACCCAACATGTAATCGGATTGTTAACGAAGAAAATTCAAATGTTACGTACCTGTTTTTCTTGCAAGCTGCTAGGTGTTTCAATCTAAAATAAGGATACAAAGGTTTGTGCCTAAGCGACAATCAAACTGCACACGTACGGTGCATCCACGAATATAGCTTAAGTATCAGTTGCTTACTCACCAACAGTAAGATGTGTGCGTGTTCGACCAGAAATAGCGACACCTATTGCGATTGTTGGCAACACATGAACAGACATTAAAAATCCACGTTAATTTTCACTAGCAGGTGAGTGTGTACTTGATAGAGCTTGAAATGAAATTATGAATATTTTTGCACTGGATCCTTCGGAGGAGACCTAGAGAAAATTGCAGTCTTGGGAAAAGGAACGAAATGATTGAACTATACTGTTCTGAGAGATTCAGATCCTCGAAAGAGGAGACACGAATTCGAATTACAGTCCCGCACCAAATTTTACAACGTCTCTAGTTCTATCAAGTACAAGTAAAATAAGAGACCTGTTCCTTTAAATGGCTATCGGTTCATCAAATAAAATAAAATTTTCTAATGTAAGTGAGTTTACTGGCGACTGTATTTCTGTTTGCTATGATTTCCACTATGTTATTTCCCAACGTAAACCGGCTCTGCCCAGTTGGTAATGAAGGATCGTGATGTTTAATGCGGATTATGGATTATAACGTCTTTCTCTTGAGGTTACCAGAGGTAAAATAAATTTGTTTCTGCCCCTTAAAAGTAAATTTCTGAACCGACGCAGTGCACCTGTGATAATTCGTCCCACCAGACCATTGTGGGCACATTTCCCAGCCTCAAGAGTGTGCTGAAACGAATGATGTGCTTAGCTTACGTAATTAGTCACGGTGGAAAACATGCGAGTGTATTAAATGGTTAAGTAGAAGTAAGCTTGTGACGCGGAGATTATGCTATTCTCATGTCAGCAGGATGTAAAGACTCCTCTAGGCATCATAGGCTTGAAGTAAAGCCATTTTGAATTTTCACAAATTGAGCAAATTTCTTAGTTCGAGAAAATCCACTGTGAACTGTGAAGTTACTGGACAATTCGTTTATTACCGTCATTGTAACTATCATTTTATTCATACCGCTGCTGGAACACACGTGCTTGAAGATCATTTAATGCCTTTTGGTCAATATAGAAGTAGTTTCCCAAGAACAGGTTCTTTCCCTGTCTACGGAATCCTTTTCATGTTAATATCAAACATCAGCAATTACTCGTAGATTACATTAAAACTAAAGTAATTGATGAAGACGTTACTTGATAACAAAAACGCGCTGCCTTTCTTCATTTACTTGCCCCTAGAAATGGCTGTCGAGTACTGCCAAACAGAAAGGAAAGAGATCTTACTGCCATCCGATACACGTCGCTGTCAGTTCTTCCATAAGATTTGATCGACATGACCTGTTTCAAGTTGTGTATGACAGACAATGTTTTAGAAAATCAATTGTTTTGCTTTGAAACAAACAAAAACATTTTCATTCTAAGCTATCCAAGTACAAAATTTTCGTAGTAAGGTTATCGTGGGTAGTTTTATTCCATTTCTTATAATACAATGCACAGTTTTCGTAAGGTTTCCTTTACTGTTGTTGAAACATGAGAGCGAAATTAATCATCAACGATATATGCGAATTCTCTGATGTTGTCTATAACAGTCTCACGCTGCACATGCAATTTATTGATTACATGCATGTAGAAAGCTTATCGTGAGTTAAAGCTGTCAAAAAATGTTTGCAGAAGAATAAAATGCCACTACCACACGGCAGCTAATGTAGAAAATACTTTTCTGACGTATTTGGGCACGAGGCGCTCTCCCCGTACATAATACAAAAGCTTCGAGATGCATCTGCTGCCTGGCTGTCTATTAAACCTGAAAAGAACAAAATGTCACAAAAGTTAGCCCTTTTTCCTCATGCGACTATTATGGGTTGAGAAGTGAAGCGAATTATGTTCAAAGTTCCATTAGATTACTAACTTCAGCAGACAGCGGAATTGCGTTTTAAAAAAATTTAGTAGTAAATGTATTCGAACTCGCCACATCTTATCTATGGCGCACGACACTTACCATCACCCTACTAGCTGACACATAGCTCCAAGGGCTCCAGAGTTGAACAACAATTCCTCTAGAACTTCTGCATACCACACCGCTGCGAGATAATGCAAATGGCCGCGTCTAGGCTTCTGACAGTGAGAAAAACAGTTACAGCTTTTATTTTGCGCTGCACGACGTTTTTTACAAACAGATAGCGCAATAGAATAGCTCAGGTGGAAAGGAACACTTCCTATTTAATATTCTGCATCCTACACTGTTGGCAGTTCTGTGCAGGTGGCAGTTACGTGATTTATTTCGACGATTACAAAACAGAGTCGAATGTATGCACTCGGTAGCCGTGGCAGCTAGTTCATGGTGATTCGGTCAACCAAGTAAATGAATATACTGAACGTGCTGTAATTTACTACAGGGAGCCTGTGTGTCAGAATTCTCATCCAGTGTGGCGCAACGGCGTTACAATAGAAAAATGCGTTACAGAGTAGAGGGTTTGGTGGTCTGTTGGACTGATGGTGGGTTGTTATACCTATGGTCTGGGTTCGATTCCCACTTCGGTCAGTGATTTTAGATAGGGAGCGAAAGAGTCCATTCTCTTCTGACTACATCAAGTGAAAAAGATATAATGGCAGTGTGGTTTGAAATACACATTAAAGATGATATTCCTTCTCTTCCAAGTAGACGTTAGGTTGAACCACAATAAAGTCTGGAGTGGCGACATGTAGAAACTCTATCACCAGTCACCTTTCTTATACTAGTTACTTATTTCTAGTGACGAAACAAACGCTATGTAGGGTCACCGGACACTTATTCTATCCCTTATCTGAGCTTCTGTATGTCGATAAAATTGGTTCAGAACTGAGAATGCAACTCAGACCGTCCTTAACGCGGAATTTCATCCTTTCATGGCAATACACTTCGGCTACAATTTATTGTTTGTTCAAAACTGCAAATTCCTCAACATCTCCACATATTACGTGTGAATGGGTTCGAACCTGGCCCGTCACTAAAGATTTCATTATATATTATCAAGCTCTAGCACGAGAACATCTATCTGCTGGTGGATAATAATTTTGATTTTTAATGTTTTTTTCATTCGTTGTCAACACTAACGATATCTGACGTTTTTGACTTCCAGTGGGACACAGAACTATTTGCGAGATCACTGTAAGTTCAAGATGTTATTCCGAGCTGCTGGTGGAGAAAAATTCGGTAGCTGACGTCTCTTTGTGTGTAGTCAACAACGATGTATGTGGAGCTCTATTGCTATGGAGCACTGAACTCTTCGTCATATTATTTCTAGTTCAAACACGCTCACATGTCGCTGCTGGTGCAACAAACCCATATTTAACGTCCGTTTTCTCTAGAATATAACAGCGATAGGTGCTGGGTTGGAGTCCTGGGAAGGACATAAATTGATGTTTCGTCTCGTCATTTCAGTTAAAACATCTAGCTACTGCCGAGAAAATCCGATATCAATCCGATTACGTTCTGGGTTCGAATCCCTATCCAACACAAAGCTTTACCTCACGACATTTCAGGTAAGTTACTTGTGGAAAAGCAATATTTAACATCTCTCATAGTTCGTTAACAGGGACAAGAGATGCTGGGAAGGAATTCGCGTCCGTTAAAAATGTTTGCGTTATGTAATTTAAAGTTGATATTTGCTAACTGATACTGTGTAAAATCGAGGTGTATCACTCTCTGTATGCCTAATCAGGAATGACTGTTAGTTTGCGTCAGTCACGAAATCTTTGCTTAGTTTGCATGACCTAGGTTTGAATCCATATGCAGAACGAGACCGTTCGTCGTGTCATTTGAAGTTTATATATATTCTCAAATAGCTGCTCGTGAATAACTTAAATTTTTAATGTCATTTTGTGTTAAATAATATGTACGGTATGTTACTTTGCAGAGGAAATAATGGATACGACGAACTTATCACGTGAATTACCTATCTGAAGTAATAATGAGAGTAGTAACATTTCAGGTATGTCATTTATTGTAATAAATGTTAGCTTACCAGTCTTAAGGACAGTCTTATCTGTGATAAAGTGTTCCCTGATATTTGTAGCATCGTGGTATTACTTTACATCACGAGTTATTGCGATACAGAGCAGTGTTTTCTAGTGGTGACATGTTGGAACCATTTTCAATAGTCAAACGATACCAAGGAGCGATTAGAGGACCTGCTAGACAGCCGCGTTGTGCCGGTTGCATGCGAATCAGGCGAAATGCAGTTCAGGTCGTTCGGATACTTTTGAGCATGACTGTACATGGTCCTCAAGGATAGAAGCATTCTTCTGTTGATCCATTATGCCGTCCATAGTGACATCAACCAGGAAATGGCCTCCAGCCGCACCGTTCCGACGATTCTTGGGAATTAGTAAACCGCCTCAGCTGTGATCAGTTTTTCGTACCTAGATCAGTACCTGTTTCAAGGCACTAAAAGACCCATCTTCAGATGAACATCTGCATTACAACCCTGAGACATTCACTGATTAATTTCTTTCTTTAAAAAAGAAACTATTAAAACTTTTACTTGAAAATATTAAAATATTTGTACTCACATAGCTAAAAGTTTAGAGCTGAAAAGCTTGGAACTTTGTCCCAAAATTCGTTGTTCGTCAATACAAAACACCGATGAAAGGTGGTATGTGATTGAGTAGAACACCTGGAAGGATGGACTCCAGCATGACTGATGACACTTAAACAAATCATATGATCATGATCCATTGATAAGGTGAAAATAGATGAAAACTATTAAGATATAATTTTCGGTTAGCATAGAAGAACAAAAAGTGATATGCAACAAAATGGTGGGATGTTCTACACATAAAGTAAATACCAATTGCGTCATTGGTCTCCCTGGAATTTTACATCAAGAAAAGAATGGCCACACTTTAAGCATCTTGGAGGAGGTCGAAATTATGAGATTCATTAACTGTTTCCCCTTCAAACCCTAAAGTAGCAAACGGTGTAGAGGCACCGTAGCATTCTGGCAAATTTCGACTCCCTAAATTAGTTGACGTGATATTTTGTACATCGTTTACCTGGTTCCTCTCTGCTCCTCCTGGTACTTTCCATTTTCTTATCCCCCCCTCCGCTGCCCCACTACACCTCACCACTACGCTCGGGGTCTAGTGGCTAGCTAGTGCTGCCTCTGGATCAACTGATCCTGAGTTCGATTCCCGGCCGGGTTATGGATTTTCTCTGCCCGGGGACTGGGTGTTTGTGTTATCCTTACCATTTCATCATCATCATTTTCATCATATGTGACAGCTTCTAGATTGGATTGTGAAAAAAATGGACTGTGTAAGAATTGGGAATTGTACGGGCGCTGATGACTGCGCAGTTGATCGCCCCACAAACCAAACACCATCATCAACCTCACTCCTACCTGCCACTCCACTTATCATCTTAGGTTTATTAATATCCAAGACAATTACTAACAGCTGTGGCTGCAGTACCTACGAGGGTGTTGGCTTCCAATGATTGTTGCAGGGTATTAGCTTTCAGACGTCTCGTGCCGTACACGCCAACAGTCATCTATCCGATGGAGCATAAAACGTGATTTATCTGAGAAGGCAACATGCCGCCACTCAGTGGACGTGAGGTTGCAGTAGTGGCTTACAGTTCCAACCTTGATCGCCGAAGTGCAATAGTCAGCATGGATGCATGAGCATGGTACCTGCTACGAAGGCCCATGCGCAGCAACTTTCGTTCAACTGCCGTTGAGGAGGCACTGTTCGTAGCACCTTGGTTCATCGGGACAGTCATTTGCTCAACTGTTGCAGGTCTGTTCGCCCGTACACATTTCTGCAGCTGTGGTTCACCCCTGTCATCTATGGCCTGTGGTGCACCACAGTTACCTCGGCACCACTTTTGAATACTGCCATTTTGCCATGCGATGTACACTGTAACCACGACATAAAGCGAAAAGTTTACAAATTTAGCCATTTCGGAAATGCTTCCACCCTTCGCCCAAAAGCCAATGATTATGTCCTTTCGCATGTCAGATAAATCGCTCCGATTCCGCTTTATGACAACGCCAGCTCTGTTTCCCGAGTCACCAGACACGTTTCGTATACCCTCCATTACTAGTGCTACCACCTGCCATCTGTGAGTGGTTACTGCAAGCTGATATCGAATATAGTCGGTGGTCACATTAATGCGACTGCACCGTGAATCACCACAGTGATTTCTACCAAACAAATAAATCAGGGAATACATGTGAAGAATGTTAAGTAAAGTACCTTAAAGGAAAGCTCGATAACATAATCCTCGCCGGCCGCTGTGGCTGAGTGGCTCTACGCGCTCCAGTCTGGAACCGCGCGACCACTACGGTCGCAGGTTCGAATCCTGCCTCGGGCATGGATGTGTGTGATGTCCTTAGATTAGTTAGGTTTAAGTAGTTCTAAGTTCTGGGGGACTGATGACCTCAGATGTTAAGTCCCATAGTGCTCAGAGCCATTTGAACCATTTAACATAATCCTCGCGGAGAACTTACTGAGTTGGTTATTATCACGAAAAGTTTAAAAACACACAATACTGTGTTGAATAGTCCGGTCGACATTAGTGACTGAAGTGGTTCTCGAGAATTTGCAATTAATGCAGCGTCGTTAATGTTTCCATACAGTTACTCCTTGCTACCGATAATTCTCAGTTTTGCAAATGCAGTTCTACTTTCCACGACAGTCCCATTCTGAAATTCGTACCTGTTGGAGTGAGAATCACGTCTCAATAGAAATTACTGCCCAATGTCAATTAAATGACCAATTTGTACTGTTTTATTCGTTGCACAACTATATCGTGAAAGCTGCCGAGTACTGAGCTCGCAGAAGTCTATGGCAGGCGTAAACTGCTTGTTGGCAGTATCTTCGTTGCCCGAAATTCTAACAGCCAGTTTGTGGCTTCCTTTTATCGTTTAATGCTTTCGTTGTCGCTGCTACGGTTGTGGTAATTGTTCCTTTTCCGCTTTGTGTCCCTCCCGCTCCATTACGACTGTTCTTAATCATTCCACTCCGTTAACTTCGTCGATACGCCTGCGCACCATGTTATCGTAAGTTTGGATCATAAAGCACGATATCAAGTTCGTTTATAACCTCTTCTTAGCCAAATAACAAGCTACAATATAAACGAAGTAACAACTTTTGCTAACGAAACTACCGTAGAGCAAGCGGCCGTTTCCCTTATATTTTATAGTAACGACTCCATATCAAGAATATTTTCTCAGATTCATCAAAGTTGGAGGGAAGGTCACAAAACCCAGTATGTGGCAGGAAAGTGGCCGTAGCTGCATTTGTCCTGAGGACAATGACGGCAATGACCTCATCCTTTCCCAATAAATCAGATCTTAATAGGGGAATATTAATCATCCGCGCATCTGTTTCAGAAAGCAAGCTTGTGGTAGCATCCCTCATTTGGTATCCATGTGAGAGCAGTTGATTAGTAATAGCAGCGACTGCCTTTATGGCTATCTGAAATAATTGAACAAAATATGCTCAGCAGACTAATGTTACTCAACGATTCCTCTGCAGAAATAATTGCGCACGTTAATAGGAACATAAATGCTCTGGATCTGGTTCGATCCTGCTTGTGGGGTTCGATAGAAATATTGCGATTATGTATCGATTCTACGAGTTTGTAAAACGGGTTGGGATAGAAAGACACAATCTACAGAGTTATTAGTGATAACCTCCAGAGTTCACAAGATGACTGCGTGAAGCCTACAGGGAAATAGACATGTATCAGTGATTACAGCACCTCTCTCAGTTCTTATCCAACATAACAGCTGCTCAATATTGGTGCTGTTTGTAACGTGACAGACATTAATACGTGCTTGCGACGTGCGTGCGTGATTAACGATTGCGCTCTGCTTTGGAAATCTGTTTAAGGGGGTTTCCTATTCACAGGAGTGAAACAGTTCGATGCGATAAAAATACGTAAAGACCAAAACACAACGCAGTACCATGCTTAATACGGTGTAGGAAAACCGTTGGCATTCAAAATGACTTACAGTCTTAACGGAATGGATAAATATAGGTTCCGTATGCCTTTAAAGGGAGTCTTACGCCATTCTTCCAGCAAAACTGTGCCAAGTTGAGGTACCGATGAGGGAGGAGAACTGCTTTCTCACACCCTTTCATCCAAAGGCTCAATAATATTGAGATCTGACGAATATTCTAGTGTTAATCCAACTGCACTTCTGGCTAAAATACTTGTCATTACGAGAGATTTATCTTAGTATGAGAGTGATGTAGTTTTCGCAGTGGAATGCTTAGCTTTGAACCGTCGAATGTCCTCCACCAATAGAGTTCATTATGGGCTGTAAATTTCAGATTTGCCTGGATTTCTGACGTTATGAAAACTTGGATGATACAGTAATATTTTGCAAAGCGCTTATGAATCATTTTTCCGACAACATTTACAAAGATGTTCAACATAAACTGTCTTTTACCAACATAACTGAAAAACAGCAACCGTTACGTATATACCGTCATTACATTGGCCAAACTGCGACTGACTACAACTGCTTCGCTCCACTCAATATTTACTATATCTTATATTAGGTCTGTTGTCAAAAAATACACTTTTTGAGTTACAGGGTGAGCTTTCAAACCAATGCAGAACAAAACACCACTGGTCAGAATGGGGTCAAATTGCAACAGAATATTATCAGAGAAGAAGGAAAACGTATGTCAGAAGAAAAATAAATAGTTCCAAAAGTAGAAACAGATGGCTCTGTAAGCATCATAATTTAATAGTAGTTAACTACAAATGACAAATGAATCACACAACAATGCCTAAGGATTACGTTTGACGTTCAACAAACTGTACTACTCAATGTGCATCGGTTTACAGGTGTGATACTGTTCGTTACGTAAGCCCATCCACAACGGCAAGATCATATCACGTCGAATGGGAAAAATCGGTTTTTAATTGTCCTGAGGCCAAAAACCGCATAAAAAGCATCAATCACAGCGGTTTTTATTTCTCCTGAAGCCAAAAACCGCGTAGAAAGCATCATTTTTTCTGTCCACCGTTTCCTGCAACTGTTTGAAATCGAGAAGCAGAATGTTCCAAAATTGATCGAAGTGTTTCCGGGGAAACGTTCAGAATGTGTTCGCAATGCGTACCTTCAATGCAGCTAAGTTTGCAGTCGGAACACTGAACGCAACACCTTTCAGATAGCCATACAGCCAGACGTGACATGGATTAAGATACGGACGCCCAGGCTGTAGGGAAATGGCGGCTAATAATTGTAGCATTTCCGAAATGGCGCTGCAGCAGCTGCTTAACTGGATTTGCAATGTGCGGAGGTGCGCCAACTTGCATCCCATCCAAGAATCCACACTGCTGGAGAGCTGGAATGACGTGGTTACGCAAAAGACACTCGTAGCGCTTACCAGTGACGGTACAGGTAACATGAGCGGAAGCACCTGTCTCTTCGAAAAAATTTGGTCCTATGGTAAAAGATGCCATAAACCCGCACCACAAACTGGTTGATTTGCGTGTGGATTTTCCATTGGCCAAATTCGACAATTCTGTGTATTGACACGTCCTGTCAGCTGGAAGTGGGCTTCATCTGTCCACAAAATCTTCCACGGCCAATCATTGTCCACTTCCATGAGAATAAGAAATTCTAAAGCAAAGTTCTCTCTTGCTGGCAGGTCAACAGGAAGCAACTCCTGCACATGGATAATTTTGAATGGATAGCAAACAAGGATGTTTCGTATCATTTTACGCGCCGTGCTCAAGGGTTTGTCCAATGTTCGGGCAATTCTCCGCGCACTACACGTTTGCGCACCACCACTCGTCTCCTCCTGCATAGCTGTGGCCACTGCTTCCACTGATGTCGAATCAATTCGTTTCCTCCGTCTACCAGGTTGCACACCAAAAGAACCTGTCTTTTCGAATTTCCGAGTCATTTTCCTGAGATCCACGGCCGTCATCGGAACAACGCCTTGTTTCAAACACTTTAGTGTCCGGAACTTCTGCAGAGCGATGTGTGCACAATCATCATTCTTGTAATACAGCTTTACAAGGAGATCACGATCCTGCATTCAAGCAGTCATGGTGAACGTCGCAGGCGCGAAAGGAGGAAAAGCCCTGTACCTGGCGTGTTTATAGTAACGTCAATGGATCGTGCGCATGACAGGTATTTTCATTTACGTATTATGACAAATACAGCGCCATCTATTGATCAATTTTCACACTAATTTTTTTTCTTCTACGATATGTTTTCCCCCTTCTCCGATAATATTCCGTTGCAATTTGACGTCATTCTGACCAGTGGTGTTATTCCCACAGTATTTTTTAAGTTTAATTTTAATTATAATCTCTCTGTATAATGAAAACCTAATGATTTGCAACAAACGATTAGTACGGTTTTAAAGACAATAAATGATGATTCATTCTGAATACATTTATAAATATTATTCTTTTGTTTTTGTGTGGAATTTTGGTTAGAAAGTTACAATAACAATACCTATCGTAAAATCATTAATTACATCTTGATTTCATGTTGAATTTTATTCCTGATTTTAGCTGAGGTACAGTACAAAATGCCAAAACTGAATTCATGGTTAAAGTTGTGATTGATAATTTCGTAGCATAAAAATGACTGAAATCAATAGTGTTTACATCACAATGTTCGAGAATCGTTTATGTAAAAGGTAATTACAACTGATCTACTTGGTTTTTCGTTATTGACATGACAAATAAAGTGCACAACTCACGTTAAATACTTCAGATGACTGCTAAATGTTCCAAAAGTCTGTTTTAGGTAAGTTGAAATTTAATAATTTTGGTAATTAATTGTTGATTTGATTACAATATACATTGAAAACCCAAAGAAACTGGTAGACCTGCCTAATATCATGTAGGGCCTCCGCGAACACGCAGAAGTGCCGCAACATGACGTGGCATGGACTCGACTAATGTCTGAAGTAGTGCTGGAGGAAACTGATGCCATGAATCCTGCAAAGCTGTCCATAATTCCGTAAGAGTACGAGGGGGTGGAGATCACATCTGAACAGTAGGTTGCAAGGCACTCCAGACACTCTCAATAATGCTCATGTCTGGGAAAGTGCTTAAACACAGAAGAGAGTGCCTGGAGCCACTCTGTAGCAATTCTGTGGGATGTCGCATTGTCCTGTAGGAAGTCTCCAAGTCAATTTGAATGCAAAATGGACAAGAAAGGATGCAAGTTATCAGACAGGTCACTTGTCAGAGTCGTACCCTGAAGTATCAGCGTCCCATATCACTACAACATCACACGCCCCATATTATTACATTGCCTCCAACAGCTTGAACACTCCCTGCTGATATGCAGGCTCCATGGATTCATGAGGCTTTTTCCATACCAGCACATGTCCATCAGCTCGATACAATTTGAAACGTGACTCGTCCGACAAGGCAACAAGTTTCCAGTCACCAACAGCCCAATGTCGGTGTTGACGGGCCTCGGCGAGGCGTAAGGCTTTGTGTCGTGCAGTTATCAAGGGTACAAGAGTGGGCCTTCGGATCCAAAAGCCAATATCGATTATGTTCCATTGAATGGGTCGCCCAGCACTGAAATTCGAAGCAATCTGCGGAAGGTTTGAACTTCTGTCACGTTCAACGATTCTCTTCAGTCATCGTTCGTCCCGTTCTTGCAGGATCTCCTTCGCACCGAAGCGATGACGGCGATTTGATGTTTTGTTAGATTTATGATATTCACGGTATGCTCGTGGAATGGTAGTACGGGAAAATCGCCTTTTCATCGCCACCTCGGAAATGCTGTGCCCCATCGCTCATGCGCCGACTAAAACACCACGTTGAAACCCACTTGAATCTTGATAATTTGTCACTGTAGCAGCAGTGACCCACCTAACAACTGCGCCAGACACTTGCTGTCTTATACAGGCGTTGGCGACTCCAACGCTGTATTCAGCCTGTTTATACATATCATTATTGGAATACGCATGCCTTTGGCACTTCAATGTAGATATTTCTCCTACCATTTCTATGGGACTGTAATAATGCAATCACGATAGTGAAATTACAGATTTTGCTGAAATTTATGATCGTATGTTAATTCACATCAGATTGTCTAATTAATTATAACTTTCTGATAATAACAGATAAATAATCTGAAGTAATGTTAATGATGTTGATTCGGTATATACATGTGAACAAGACAGTTTAATTTGCTGATAGAAATTAAGATAAACCATACTTTATACCTGTTGTCCATTACATTTTGTGGATCGGATAATATGCTAGTCGCTCAACTTTTACTGGTATCGAAGCATTCATTAAGTACCCTGTAACTAGTCCTGTTACGCTATGGTAGTCATGTGAAATGCGGCAGTCCATCCTAATGCTCACAAAACAAACCTGGGCGATGCGAGCTGTGTGAACAGGGCACTGTTGTCTTGGAACGCAGTGTCACCATTAGTCAACGAACGCTTTCGTGGAGGATGGACCAGATCAATCAAACTGGTTACATAATGAGTGGTAGTAATGCGACCTTGCCAAGTAACCATGGAATACCACGATATGGCTTCCCAGATCATCACAGAAACCCCATCATATTTCACTCTTGGGACGTATTCCCAGCCAGAAGTTTTGAACAATGAAAACAAGACTCATCCAATCAAATTGGCTTTAGTCCAGGTTTTACGGCTTCGGCACCACATTTTCCTGTTACGGACATTTACATCACTGACGAGAGGTTTTAGAATTCCAGGTCACCCTGTAATTCCCTGTTTATGGAGCTCCCATCGTGTTGTTTTGCTGCGTGAGCTACATCTAGTTCTCCATGACTTTTGCAGTTGTCGTCCATTATTTTTCGTCACAATCCTCTTCAGTGACAGTCTGCCACAATTACTTTCCACACACTTTCGTCCGCGTTGTAACTTAGCGGACGATGTTTTCCCGCTTTCCGTGTATATTGTAGAAATATTCGATACAGTGCCTCCCGAAACACCAAAATACTTCGGCTACCGTGATTATGGAAGCACACACCATACGAGCGCTGTCTATCTCCCTCCTTCGAATTCACTTTTCTGGGATATAACGCACACTCAACTAGACAGAACACTGTTCTGATCACGACAGACGCTTGCAATATATTGACATTGCACAGTTGCGGTTCGTGGTCAAATACAGCAGACTTGGCTAGCATCTTCATTTATATTCAAGCAAGCATCTCTCGCTGAGTTTACCTGTTTGTGTACATACTCCCACATGTCTGTTAAGCGCGAGAGAAGTCGTCGGAACAATTGCGCCAATGTTTTGCTATGCATGGAGTGTTTGTCTGCGTACTGTAACGTGACTTACTGAAGCGGCGGTGATCTCGATGGTATTCAGAAGCTGGCGTCTCTAACAATGGCGAATTCTCCACGGTGATGGTCGCACGACATGTCTCTCCTCTAATAAAAACTGACCTGCTATCATTCCACCCAAAATCTGCAAGCATTTCTTCAGCAGTTGGTTTCAGAGAATCTGCTATACCTGCTCCTCTCAGGCTACCAACCTAGTAGATGTCATAGGCATGCCCCACCACCACGAAGGACGGAGGAATTTATTATTTTTATCTGTATTAATTTCCCTAATTACAGTCCATTTTATATGATGCTTGCGACTGGCAACATCTTTGTCTCCTTCAACAACTTTGAACTTATAATCCTAAGTGCTGTCCTAAGAAGCAGCCACTATACAACACATTCCCCAATGCGTGACAAAGAGCCATGTGCTACCAAGAGTGCGTCATGTTATTCCTGTCTCTGCTCTCCCTGACGTGATAAAAATATCAAACATTACATCAGTACCACGGGTCCACACTTTGGGGACGAATCAAACTATTCGTTTCACAACAGGTTGGTTTAACGCGAAAGCGGAATGAACTCAATCTCGACAAGCTGAAACAGATCTACAATGCACATTTACACTAATTTTATTGAAATATATGTTCAACAGAGCATCACCAGAAGCCGTATAACGTTCGCAACAGCCTCTTAGTATTATATGGTGATGAAAACAACAATCTTGACTTTCTTGCTTTATTTATTCGTCAAGCGTGTTTCACCTAATACAAGACATCTTCAGATCGTTCCGAATGGTGTTATTAAATGGAGTTTGGGTGCCACGATTAAGGCACTGGCAAAAATAGACTGTCCTCGTCATATGTAGTAAAATAAATCGAGTTTAGTGTGTGCTCACATCTTACATTTGCCTCGATTACTTCAGGATATGTGACGAGGATAGTCTATTTTTACCGATGCGTTAACAGTCGCATCCAAAAACCGACTGATGAAGATGCTCTGTATTAGCTGAAACGCATATCAGGAATAAAATTTCGTATCAGTTGACTTTTTCTAGTCAGGTTGTGCCACACATTCATTTTCTCCCCAGTTCTGTTCAGTACCTCCTCACTGGTTATGTGATCCACCCATCTACTCTTCAGCCCTCTTCTATAGCACATTTCTAAACCTTCTGTTCTCTTCTTGTCTAAGCTGTTTATCGTCCGTGTATCACTTCCATACACGGTTGCACTCCAGACAAATATCTTCAGAAAAAACTTCCTAACATTGAATTCTATATTCGATGTTAACAAATTTCTGTTCTTCAGAAAAGCTTTTCTTGCCATTGCCAATCCACATTTCATATCCTCTTTACTTCGACCATAACAAGATATTCTGCTGCCCAAATAGCAAAACCTGACAACTTCTTAAAGTGTCTCGTTTCCTAATCTAATTCCTCAGCATCACCTAATTTACTTCAACTAAATCCAATACACTTGTCTTGCTTTTTTTATGTCCATTCTACAGCCACCTTTCAAGGTAAAAAGCTGCTCTTGAATCTCTTTTGCTGTCTCTGACGGAATTATAGAGTAATTGGCAAAAAAAAAAAAATGGCTCTGAGCACTATGGGACTTAAACATCTGTGGTCATCAGTCCCCTAGAACGTAGAACTACTTAAACCTAACTAACCTAAGGACATCACACACATCCAAGCCCGTGGCAGGATTCGAACCTGCGACCGTAGCGGTCACGCGGATCCAGACTGAAGCGCCTAGAACCGGACGGCCACAATGGCCGGCAGTCTTTGGCAAAGCTCAAGGTTTTTATTTCTTCTCTCTGAATTTTAATTCCTTCTCCAAATTTTTCTTTGGTACCCTTTACTGCTTGTTTAACGTACAGATTGCGTAACATCAGTGATAGGCTAAAATCCTGTCTCACTCGCTTCTCAACCACTGCTTTCCTTTCGCGCCCCTCGACTCCGGCAATTTACATCTTGTAAATAGCTCTTTTCTGCCTGTATTTTACGCCAGCAATAGTTAAAATGGGCTATTCCACACAATTTTGTCAAAACCTTTCTCTAAGTCTACAAACGCTATAAACGTAGATTTGCATTTCCTTAATCTATGTTCCAACATTAGTCATATGATCAGAATTGCCTCCCGTGTTCCTACATTTCTCTGGAATCGGAACTGATCTTCCATTTCTTCTGCACATAACTCGTGCTAATATTTTCCAAACATTACTTACTAAACTGATAGCCGAGGTCGGATTCTACCAGTTTTTCCATTCTTCTGTAAAAAGTTCGTGTTAGTATTTTACAGGCATTACTTATTAAGCTGATAGTTCGGTAATTTTGACGCTTGTCAGCAAGTACTTTCCTTGGAATTTGAATTATTACGTTCTTTCTGAAGTTTGAGGGTATTTCGCTTGACTCATATATCTTGCACACCAGAGATCTTAACTGGCTCTCCCAAGGGCATCAGTAGTTCTCCTCCAGCGGCCTTGCTTCGACTTAGGTCTTTCAGCGCTCTGTTAAATTCTTCTCGCAGTTTCATACTTCTCATTTCATCTACAATCTCCACCATTTCTATGATATTGCCTTCAAGTTCATCTCCCTTGTATAAACTCGCTATGTACATACCTTTCCCATTTTGCTTAATATTGGTTCCCCATCTGAGCTGCTTCTCTTGTCTCCAAAGGTCTCTTTAATTTTCTTGTAGGCGGTATCTATTCTTCCCCAAATGAAATATGCTTCTAAATCCTGACATTTGTCCTTTAGTCTTTACTGCTTAGCCATTTTGCTTTTCCTGTCAATCTCATTTTTTCATTCCCTTTTGCGCGCTTCATTTGCAGCATTTTTATGTTTCCGACTTTCAGCTGTTAAATTCAGTATCTCCTTTGTTATCCAAGAATTTCTACCGGGCCTTGTCCTTTTACCTATTTGATTCTCAGCTGCCTTCACTATTTCATCTCTTAAAGTTACCCATTCATCTTCTAATGTATTCCTTCCCCCGGTTACAGTTAACCGTTGCGAAATGCTCCCTCTGAAACTCTCAACAACCTCTGGTTTTGCCTCAGCGTGGGACGGCAAGTGAAATTTACCTTTTTCAGTTCCCTCCTCTTACGAACTTAATTGAAGACCTGTTCCACTATGACAATATTAGCAGAAATCATTCGGTCCTACTTGCAACAGGAAATGAGTGACATTTTCTCATTGCAAATTATTAACAGTTCTCGTACCAAAGAGTCACCTACCTTAGTTGCCTAAACAGTTAAGTTCTTTCACGGTGATGACTTGTTGTTCACAGATGCCGAAAACATGACGTGTATGCTACAGCATGTACAAAATGTATGATGTACGTGGAGACAACTGCTACATACAATAATGTCTGAATGCGGCCAACGGAATTATTTACATTAAAATGAAAGTATGTCATGTTTGGCTGTCAACACTACTGAAAACAATAATTAATATGAATTTAGTGATGTTTAGTGTTTTTTCTGAACAATCAACAAGAAGCAATAGCAGTTTTTAACATATAGTTGTACTTTACCACGTAAATTCTAGAAAATGTGTTGAAAATTACTTTTTTTTCAAGTTGTGGGACTATTCATTTATAGAATAGTCGTCAATGTTTCTCTTTTCTTCATTGTTACTGTTGTACTTCCATCAGTCTTCACGTCATTTCATACGTAGCAAACAACCATGGTAGTAAGATCAAATTTTGTTGAATGCAAGTCTCTCGTATGCTTACTTCTTAAATTAAGTGCCACATTCGTTTGAATATTGTTAGCGTGTAACATAGACAGAACAGTTACTAGCTATATCACCGATCAGTAAAATCTCATTAGTTGTACGTAAGAGCTTGATGTCTTGGAGGCGTTATAAAGCCGATCAGCAACAACTGCCACATTGTTGCTTAATGGTTCTAAGGTATGATGGGTGAGTGTGTAACGTCGACACTGAACTCCGTTTTTAAATTATAGTTACTTCTTTTTAGTCATCAATCTTCCGACTGGCTTGATGCGGATTGTCACGGATTCTTTCTTGTGTCAACCTCTTCAGATCAGAGTAGCAACTGTAACCTACGGCCTCAATTTTTTAATGGGTATATTTCTGTCTATGACATCCCCTACCGTTTTTGCCCTCTACAGCTCCTTGTAGTACCATGAAAATTATTTCATGACGTCTTAAGACGTCTGCTTTCTTCCAGTCACTTCTACTTGTCTTTGTTATTCATAAGTTGCTTTCTACACCGATTAGCAGACAATCTCCTTATTCTTTATTTCATGAATCAAGATTTTTAGCTCTCTTCCGCAGCTGAGCATCTCAAACGCTTCGATTTTCTTCCGCTTTGGTTTTAAATAATGTGCTCCAAACGTACATTCTTTGAAATTTCTTTCTCAGTTAACGGCCTATGTGTGATACCAGTAGACCTCTTTTGAACAAAAATATCTTTTTTGCCTCTGATATTCTGCATTTTATGTTCTCCTTTCTTCGTTCATAGCGTGCATAATTTCCTACCAAGATATAGAGTTCCTTAACTTCGTCCGCTTCGTTGTCACAAGCTTCGGTATTAAGTTAATCGCTAATCAGTTTTCAGCTACTTCTTACCTTTTGCCTTTTTTTCGGTTTATTCTCAGTCCATAATGTGTGCTCATATGTCTGTTCATTCCAGTAAGCAGTTCCTCCAGTTCTTCTTCATTTTTATTGAGGGTAGCTATGTGATCTACAAATTTTGTAATTGGTATCTTTTTACCCTGAATTTTAATCCCACTCTTGAACCTTTCTTTCACTTATGTCATTGCTTCGTCGATTTATACAGGATTTACCATAACTAAAGGCGTGAGAGGCATTCAGTTGAAAGTATGCGATACTTGAAACAAAAGTTTCATAAAACATGGACTCTTAAAACGCATACTTTAAGAGCTGTGAGCACTTATTCACCTGCGATACTGTGAAACGAATCTCATCTACTACAAACTCTCTGATGTGCGTGAGAGGTTGGATTATGAATCAAAACAAGAACAAAATGTCCAGAAAAAATGGCTCTGAAGTGTATACCTTACGAAATATGAGCACTTACTCATCTCCTACAGAAAAAGGTGGTGATACGTCTTAAGACATACATTTTAAAGCCAATGTTTACTGCACATTTTTTCTTTTATTGGTGCTTAATACCTCCTCCAAAAACACAGAAGCCGAGTATATTGCCGGCCGAAGTGGCCGTGCGGTTAAAGGCGCTGCAGTCTGGAACCGCAAGACCGCTACGGTCGCAGGTTCGAATCCTGCCTCGGGCATGGATGTTTGTGATGTCCTTAGGTTAGTTAGGTTTAACTAGTTCTAAGTTCTAGGGGACTAATGACCTCAGCAGTTGAGTCCCATAGTGCTCAGAGCCATTTGAACCATTTTGAGCCGAGTATATTCCAGCAGAATAGATATGTTTCAGAGTACCCAAGATGAATAAGTGCACATAGCTCTTTAGGTGTGACTTTTATAGTCCCATTTATTGAACTTTTTATTTTAATTTTGATCCATACTAGCACATCTGAAAGTACCGGGTGATCAAAAAGTCAGTATAAATTTGAAAACTTAATAAACCACGGAATAGTGTAGATAGAGAGGTATAAATTGACACACATGCTTGGAATGACATGGGGTTTTATTAGAACCAAAAATTAAATAAAACAGAGTTCACAAAATGTCCGAATGTCCGACAGATGGCGCTGGACAGTAAAACGTCAGTGACTGCGCATGTCAATCGTGTATAAAAGGACCTGTAATGAGAGAGAGAATCAGATGCGCCAGCAGTCGCAGGATGTTGACGTTACCTGAAATGGCGCTTTTAGTGAAGCTGTATTATCAGAATGGGGAATGTGCTAGTTCAGCGTTACGATCCTATCGCCATAGGAAGGGGTTTCGAACGGGTAAAGGTCCGTTGAGAAATACAGCTGTGGCAAGAGTGATTTCGAAGTTAGAAGCCACGGGTTTTTTAGACGATAGACCCCGTAGTGGCCGACCGAGCACAAGGCGTAATGCTGCTGAGACAGTTCAGGGAGAAATTGTAGCGGGTTCGTCTATGCACAGGGAAGTCAGCGCTCATGCAGTCTCACGTCGCACCGGCATTCCATACACTACTGTTTGGTTGGCACTGAGGGGTACCCTCCGATGCTATCCGTACAAAATCCATCGGCTTCATGAACTGTTACCTGGCGATTTAGTGAAGCGGAGGGCATTTGCGGTGTGGGCGTTTCGAAAGATGGCGGAAGAAGACGATTGGTTGAGTAACGTGTTGTTGGTCGACGAAGCTCATTTCACGCTCTGATGGTCTGTCAACGCCCAAAACTGCAGAATTTGGGCTACCGAAAATCCTAGAACTGTCGTGGAAACTCCACTGCACGACGAGAAAGTCATGGTATGGGTTGGATTTACCACATCTACCGTTATCGGGCCTTTTTTCTTCGAGGAAATGCGTGATTCTTGTTTTGTAACTGCTGCCGTGACGGGTGAGAGGTACACCGATATGTTACAGAATCTCATCATCCCCAGCCTGGCTGATAAACACCTGCTGGAACGTACGATGTTTATGCAGGATGGCGCTCCACCCTATATTGATAGACGCGTGAAAGATCTCTCACGCGCGTCGTTTGGTGATGATCGTGTGCTCAGCCGCCACTTTCATCATGTTTGGCCTGCCAGGTCCCCAGACCTCAGTCCGTGCGATTATTGGCTTTGGGGTTACCTGAAGTCGCAAGCGTATCGTGATCGACCGACATCTCTAGGGATGCTGAAAGACAACATCCGACGCCAATGCCTCACCATAACTCCAGACATGCTTTACAGTGCTGTTCACCACATTATTCCTCGACTACAGCTATTAATGACGAATGATGTTGGAGATATTGAGCTTTTCTTGTAAAGAATATCATCTTTGCCTTGTCTTACTTTGTTATGCTAATTATTGCTATGCTGATCCGATGAAGCGCCATCTGTCGGACATTTTTTGAACTTTTGTATTTTTTTGGTTCTTATAAAATCCCATGTCATTCCAAGCATGTCCGTCAATTTGTACCTCTCTATCTTCATTATTCCGTGATTTATTCAGTTTTCAAATTTATACTGACTTTTTGATCACCCGGTATGTCCGAGGAGTTTTGGTTCGCCCTGTTTATTATTGATGTATTGGATGATGTTGGAGGTTCCATGAGACTATTTTCTGTGTTTATAGGAAGGTTACCACGCTAGAAGGACGTACCACAATGCAAGAAGACCTGCAAAGAATTGACGACTGTTGCAGGGACGAGCAGTTGACCCTAAACGTCTGTAGATGTAGCGAATTGCATGTAATTAGAGGAAAAGATTCATTGCTCGTAAATTACGCTGTTGGCGACAAATCAGTGGCTACCGGAACTCTGGTAACTTAATACCCAGAGCGACCAAATGTGGAAGGACGACATAAAACAAAGAGCAGAAAAATAAGACGCTAGGCTGACGTTCATTGGGAGAACCTGGAGCATAATTAAGACAGCCGCGAAAGAAGTGGCTTACAAATATCTGTTAGACCAAGTATTGAGTCATTCATCAGCTGTGGGCCCTTGCCAAGGAGGAGTAATAAAAGAGGTACAGAAAATCCAAAATACAGGCGCGTTTCCGCACAGGAATGTTTGATCGCCGCGAGAGAGTTACTGAGCTGCTCAGTGACAGAGTCTACTAGAGAGGAGACGTTGTGTTGCACGGAAGGAGTTACTGTTGAAATTTCAACGGGTATTTTGATAAAGAATTAGGTGAGGTATTACCTCTTTCAGCTTATGTTTCGGGAAATGATCATAACAAGAAAGATAGAGAAATACGATACTGCATTGCCTCTCTTGTTAAGAAGAACGATGTAGTGTTCGTCCGGACATCCACGCATATCCGAAGGAACAGCCGCTGTGATGACTACGGCCGTTATGTAATCACAGTGAAGCGACAAAGAGACTGGTATACGAATGCAGAGATATTTAAACAGACAGAATATGGCGCTGCGGTCGGCAGCGCCTATGTAAGACAACATGCGTCTGGTGCTGTTGTTAGATCGGTTACTGCTGCTACAATGGCAGGTTATCAGGAATTAAAAGAGTTTCGACGTGGTGTTACAGTCAGCGCACGAGCGATGGAACACAGTATAACACTGGCGTATATGTCACTTTTCCCCAACAACCGAACCTTTATTCCTGCCACCGGAAAAGCCACATATAACACGAACTTGCCGTTAAAATGGCTAATGTTACCCTCTGGGAGGATTTTTAAGATTGACCGCGTGTGTGTCTAATGGACAACGGTATCGGACTATAAGTTTGAATTTTGTGAAATTAACAGGAAAACACGAAACGGACTTTAACCTTGGGAGTTAAGAAAAGTGATAAAATCATAAATGAATGGTAAAAATAAACGGTCGCCACCCCAATTAGGTACGTTAATTTGAAAATATACGTTTAAGAAAATTAAATATTGGTTATTGAAGTTACATTCGTTGAGATTTCCCTTTGAATAGCAAAAACGGGATTCAAACTGACACAGTGCACTGTGAACAGTGTGTAGCAGTAGTTACCAATAACGCACGCATCAGTCAAGTATAAGAAGTAAATTTGCACCAAGCTCATACTAATGACAGCCACACTCAAGAGCATTACTTAATTAAATAATGAAATGTTACTCCATGAAGTGCAGAACTAAATTTGGACATGAAGGGCTTTTATCTTAACTGACATACAAAAAAATAGAAAAAACAATAATGATGGATAATATCATAGACACACTGTTTAAGCTCCTCTACATACATCAGTTTTCCTTAGCAACAGTAATAGTTCAATTTTTTTCTAATAAGTGGAGAATATGATGGGGACACATAAACTAGTATAGTTTCTCTAGTCAACTGCCTCTCTGATTACTACAGTAAAAAAGACTAATTCAAAAAGTTAATCATTCACTTTGCTTGGAGTATTTCGTGATTTTGTTTGCAAGACAATAAAACACAACACAGGGATTAATTAACTTCAAAAAAGGAACCATTCATGATAAAAATTGTCTCTCTTAGCACTGTCGAAGTGTACTGTGCTACGGCTAGCGACATACTGCGTGCCGTTCGCACCAAGGAGCCGCTCAGATCGACCTCAGTTGCGGAGGGACTTCCCTATATCTTTTATACATTACAAATACAAGTGCCCTAATCATGAACCAGATTTCGATAAACATTTTCTTCTTATGCACATAAACATGTTATAATAATTTATCGTTTTAACAAATCATTTTGCTTTTTTCATACGTACACTAGAAAACTCTAATTTTCCTGTCAGAAATCAAGGACTTTAAATAACAAAGAATACAAACTCCATAATTGCAGGTTCGAATCCTGCCTCGTTCATGGATGTGTGTGATGTCCTCAGGTTAGTTTGGTTTAAGTAGTTCTAAGTCTAGGGGACTGATGACCTCAGATGTTATGTCCCATAGTGCTTAGAGCCATTTCAACCATAATTGCAGATACACAGTTACTTAATACAAACGTGCTTCTAATCGATTTAAGTGTTACAACAGAATCTCCGACGTAGCGATGAAGTGGGGATTTTCCCGTACGACCATGTCACGAGTGTACCGTCAATATCAGGAATCCGATAAAACATCAACTCTCCGACATCACTGCGGCCGGAGAAAAATTCTGCAAGAACCGGACTAACGACGGCTAAGAGAATGGTTCAACGTGACAGAAGTGCAAACCTTCCGCAAATTGCTGCAGATTTCAATGTTGGGCCATCGACAACTTTTAGCCTGCGAACTATTCAACGACACAAAGCTTTATACCTCGCCTGGGCCCGTCAACACCGACGTTGGACTGTTGATGACTGGAAGCATGTAGCCTGGTCGGACGAGTCCCGTTTCAAATTGTATCGAGCGGATGGACGTGTACGGATATGGAGATAACCTCATGAATCCACGGACCCTCCATGTCAGCTGGGGGCTGTTCAAGCGGGTGCTGGCTCCGTAATGGTGTGGGGTGTGTGCAGTTGGAGTAATATAGGACCCCTGATACGTCTAGATACGAGCTAGACAGGTGACACGTCCGTAAGCAGCCTGTTTGATCACCTGCATCCATACGTGTCCAATGTGCAGTCCAATGGACTTGAACAATTTCAGGAAGACAATGCGACACCCTACACCTCCAAAACACTCTTCTCAGTTCGAACACTTCCGCTGGTCACCAAACTCCCCAGACATGAACATTATTGAGCATATCTGGCATGTCTTGTAACGTGCTGTTCAGAAGAGATCTCCACCCCCGGGTACTCTTACAGATTTATGGGCAGCCCTGCAGGATTCATAGTGTCAGTTCCCTCTAGCACTACTTCAGACATTAGTCGAGTCCATGCCACGTCGTGTTGCGGCATTTCTGCATGCTTGCAAGGCCCCTACACGATATTAGGCGGTGTACCAGTTTCTTTGGCTCTTAAGTGCACATGAAATGTATCCACAGTTTGTATCAGCTGTGTAAGGGAGTGCCTCCAATGAAGATTTGTGCCGGATCTGGACCCGAATCCGGATTTCCCGTTTCACATGAGAGGTCGCGATAACTGCTCCGTGCGCGACTACGACCGGACCTAAACTTCATATATTCGCTCTTGCAAGCATTTCCGAAGCAACAGGCACTGCAAAGACTACAGCCGTTATAAAATACATGAAATGGATTCGCATGCACTTCCGAAAGAAGACTGTACCGTTCTTCTTAACATCACAGAAAATGAAATATCGAACTTATCGATACCGGGCTACTTCTTTCAATTAAAATGTCCTCCCCTGTACGGAAATTGTGTAACATGTTGTGTAAGTACAGGTTTCGACGTGGAAATGAGGACATATGGAAGTGCTGGTCAGGCCGTGAGTCGAGCACGGGTAGCCAGAATGTTTAAGAAGACGTCTCGTGTAAAACAGGTAATGCGTTTTCGGGTCTTGGTACGCCACAAATTTTCACTGTCATCATTCCATTATACATCCGATGGTTTTCTGTATTCACAGCTTCGAATAGATTTCATAAAAATCAGAGAAATTACAGCTTTAAAGGAGTTTTACCGATAATTCTTCCCACGAATCGTTCGTGTGTGGAACAGGGAAGGATGGAATAGATAGTAGAAACCCCTCTTCCGCACACATTTGGGAGGCTTTTGCAATATTGATGTTCCTGTAGATTTCAAGTTACTCTTTCTCCAGAATGAGTTTCATTCTACATTTTTCTACCTAGTTACTTGAGCCGCGCTGGCTCATACCGATAGAGGTAGTCCTCCGTTATCTGTGGCAGTTACATACCAGGTGTAGAAGTAGGAAACCAGAATTTCCCTATAGATGGTGGTAGTCGTCAGTTTAGGGCCCGTAAGACCGCGTCTGCAGCACCATCTGCTTCCTGTAATGGCTAACAACGAATGTCAACACACAGTAACCCAAGTTGCATACCGAACCAAGTTGCATACATCGCTATATGTTTCAAACTCATAAACATGTCGAGTTTTGTTCCTACCAACTACGATTTAGGGACAGCATTGATTTCCTATTAACATTTTTTAGAAAACTGCTGCAAAAACTTCTCGAATGCTTGTCGAAGCTTTCGGAGAACATGCTCTCGGGAAAACACAGGGTTTCGAGTGGTTAAAAAAAATTAAAAACTGGCGATTTTGACGTGAGAAACGACGAGCGCGGGAAACCACCGAAAATGTTAAGACAGTGAATTGCAGGCCTTATTGGTTGAAGATGATAAACTCTACAGAAACACGCGGAACAATTGAATATGTTGCAGAAAGCCGGTTCTCTTCTGTTGAAAGCTATGAGAAAGGTGCAGAAAGTGAAAAAATGAGTTCGCATGAACTGAATGAAAGAACGCAAGCAAATCGTCATAAATCTTGGGTGAAACCAGGTAAACCACCGACATTCACTGCAAGAGCAAATCACTTTGGATAGAAGACAATTTTCTGTGTTTGGTGGGATCAGAAGGGTGTCATCTATTATGAGCTGCTAAAACGTGATGAAACGATTAATACTGATCGCTACGAACAGAAATGGTCGGTTTTCATTATTTGAAAAATGCCTGGAGCATGGGAAAAGGCAACACAGAGTAATATTGCTCCATGGTAACGCCCCATCAGATACAGCAAAACGGATCAAGTAAACGATCGAGGCGAACAGTTGGGAAATACAAGGGCATGCGCCTTATTCTCCGAACTTGATTTCGCCCGATTATCATCTGTCTGTATCACTGGGACACTTCTTCGCTGAACAGTGCTTCAATTCCTTTTAAAATGTACGGAAAAAGCTCGCTGAGTGGTTCGCTTCAAAAAAAGAACTGCCTTTCTTTTGGGTGGCATTCATATATCCTACCGGAGACGTGGAAGAAATGTATAAATAGCAATGGAGATTATTTTGAATCAAATATTGTTTATTAGTTTCAGACAACAGACGTGTAATTATTGCAACCTAATTCCGGTTTCATACTTCTGCACCTGGTACCAAGTGGTGCGGTTGCGAGGCCGAATCTTCCGCCTGCAGGCTTCTACAGGGTTACAAGAAACATATTTGAAGTTGCGAACAAGATCACACTCCAGTTGCACAAATTTGTGCCAGCCGGGACTCGGATCCTGATTTCCCGCTCCACGCAAACGGTTGCCTTAATCGCCTCGGCCATCCTAGCGTACCTTCATGATCAACCGAAATCTCTTTATGTCACCGTGTGTCTGCGTCCAGCACTCCCTCACTCACAGGGAGACTTATGCGCTGCCTTTTCTTGGCACGAAATATAATACTGTATCCGAAGGACACTGCAGAATACATCATAAAAAATCACAGGGCTCACCAAGCAAGTTAACGTTCGCTCTATTTTGGAGTACAGAGCGTAGCGAACAACTCCAAGGCCGTGCCTGCCGAGTGCCGTGGGCTTTGGTCTGTGCAAAGTAAGATGTGGGAGGCAAAGTGCCAGTTGGATTGAATTCTGTGAGGGTACTTGGTCGCTGTAAAGCTCAGACTATTGGATGGACTAAGGAACCTGTTGCCTTTTCGACTTCGGTTTCACTGAGGCCGGTTTTGGCGCTTTTGTGACTAACAAACTTATTAATTTCACTCTGTATTTCCTCAACATTTCCTAAAGTTCATGTAATATTAATTCTGCTCTGTGATTTTACGGCTTCTTGATTTAACTGATTTTATTATATAATGTTGATTTGTTATTAACATTATTAATTACTATTCTGTAATCTGAAGGGCCATGGTCTTGTTAAAACACTAACGGGAAAGAAATTGCAATATCAACAAGGAGTTTTGCGATATCAACGAAAACTGGTAGGAGTGCTGAGACTACTGAATTCTTTTCAAATTTCACACCAGTAGCGCCACTATTAGGATGCAGTTCAGGTTTGCTTGGTTACCTTCGAGTTGCAGGTAGTAAGTTGATGTTAGTAGAGAGTGCCTTGAAGGCGAAAAAGGTGCCATTACCAGCACCTCACTGAGTTTGGAAGAGGTCGTGTAATGGGACTACGAGAAGCTGGATATTTCGTCTGCGATATTGCAGAAATACTTGGCAGGAATGTAGCCGCTGTACATATTGCTGGGAGCGGTGGTGATTAGAATGTACGGTCGCAAGAGGACTGCGCTGTGGAAGGCCACGGGACACTAATCAGAGGGAAGACCAGCGTGTCCAGCGTGTGACTCCGATGCATCGCACAGCATCTTCAGCAGCAATTTGAGCAGTAGTTTGCACCACAGTGACACAACGGACAGTTACAAATCGGTTACTTCAAGGGCAGCTGTGAACCAGACGCCCTGTAGCGTGCTTCGTACTACTCCAAGCCACCGCCACATGCAACTTCAGTTGCGTCCAGCGACAGGTCATTGAAGGCCAGGTCGGAGGTCTGTTGTGTTTTCTGACCAAACCTGGTTCTGCCTCAGTGTCTGTGATGGCCCTGTCTTGGTTAGGAAGAGACCAGTTGAGGACATGCAACCCACCTGTCTGCATGCTAGACACACTGGACCTACACCTTGAGTTATGGTCTGGGATGCTATTCCGTATGACAGCAGGAACACTCTCGTAGTTACCCCACGCCTGACTGCAAATTTCTACGTCAGTGTAGTGATTCGACGTGTTGTGCTGCCATTCATGGAAAATTTGGAAATTTGTGGTAAGGACTCGAACCTCCGAAGGGGGGGGGGGGGGGGGGGGGAGCCGCGCCAACCGTGACAGGACGCCTTAGACCGCACGGCCACACCGCTCGGCTGTCATTCACGAACAGCATTCCAGGGTGTGCTTTCCAACAGGATAACACTCGCCCACATACCACTGTTGTAGCCCAACATACAGGCCGGGGTGGCTGAGCGGTTCTAGGCGCTACGGCCTGGAATCGTGTGACCGCTACGATTGCAGGTTCGAATCCTGCCTCGGGCATGGATGAGTTTGATGTCGTTTGGTTAGTTAGGTTTAAGTAGTTCTAAGTTCTAGGTGACTGATGACCTCAGAAGTTAAGTCCCATAGTGCTCAGAGCCATTTGAACCATTTTTAACCCAACATGCTGTACAGACTGTCGACGTGCTGCCTTGGTCTGCTAGGTCATCAGATCTGTCTCCAATGGAGCACATGTGGGACTTCATCGGATGACAACTCCAGCGTCATCGCCGGCCGTGGTGGCCGAGCGGTTCTAGGCTCTTCTGTCCGGAACCGCGTGACTGCTACTGTCACAGGTTCGAATCCTGCCTCGGGCAGAGATGTGTGTGATGTCCTTAGGTTAGTTAGGTTTAAGTTGTTCACAGCTCTAGGGGACTGATGACCTCAGGTGTTAACTCCCGTAGTGCTCAGAGCCATTTGAACCATCCAGCGTCATCCGCAAACAGCTTAAACTGGTCCTTTATGACCGACAAAGTGCAACAGGCTTGGAAGTCTATCCAAGAAACTGACATCCGACATTTGCACAGCCCAATGCATCCTCGTTTGCATGCTTGCATTCAACATTCTAGCGGTTACTCTCGTTATTAATGTACCGGCATTTCTCATATCCAATGGCTTACCTCGCACCTACGTCAACCTGTCGTCTTCCCATGTTAATCGCCTTAATATATTGTCTAAAGAAACGTATTGACGAAATTTCATTACTCTACATTAATTATTTTTTGGTGTTGCGATTCCTTTTTTTTTTTTTTTTTTTGTCTGTGTATTTTCTTGATCTTTCAACTTCCACTCCTAGCTCTTCTCTCCTTAGCTTTTATTGCTCATATTTTACCGGAACGTCCACGGAATAGCCCCCTGAAGCAGCTGCTGTCTGCTGGGCCTCCAACAGCCACGCCTGCGCCACACAGAGCCCGCAGCTGCGCGGCCCGCCCCAGCCGGCGGTCTCTGTAGCCGCCGCAGGCCCGGCGACCGCAGACGGCGCCCTCCGCCCCCGCAGTATGCGTCGCACGCCGGCCCCACATTCCGCAAGATATGCAGCCGGCGTCGCCTCAGACGGCCCGCGCTCCACGCCTGAATTCCGGTCGGGACCCCACCGAGCATCGCCAGCCGTATGTCAGTCACGATTCCTGCGTGCGCACTGTGTCGTGAGGGTCGCCGCTGGGAACCACGCCGCAGAGGACGCGTTCCTCCCTCTCTGGCAAACACCACTGCTTAACCCTAACCACATAGCTGCAGCTACTAGGCTGTTGCACAAGTTGGTAGCATTTTTATCAGGTTACCCTCCATTCAGAGGCTGATGCACGCAGCGACTGATTTGTAAATAATAGATATCAGCTATTAGTCGTCCTTTGGAATTTTTATTGGCAGATCTAGATTTCTGCTAGAAACTAGCCATTCTCAATGCACTATCATTTTTGGTCAGAGCATATAGTAATCAATGAAATGTGGACAGAGCCCGACCAGCAAGCATTACATGCATTGACCGAAAATGATAGTGCATTGAGAATGGGTAGTATCTAGCTGTAATCTAGATCTTCCAATAAAAATTCCAAAGGACGACTGATAGCTGAAATCTATTATTTACTAATTAATAGCATTTTTGCTTGGCATGTTCGTAATCTGGTTGACATTGGAATATCGACTGTAATTTTTTGTTTATAGCTCACTGTTGCTATCTGAATTTACATATTGTTGTTTGGAGAAAGTGAGTGGGCGCTGTGGACGTTACAAAATGTTTGGTCAAGAGGAGATATCGGAACATTTCCAACGTAATTTTCTATTTGAGCTCAACAGAGGAGTGGCAGAAGCAGAGGCAACCAGAAACGTTTTGGCTTTGTATGGGGACAATGTCGTTGGACATAGCACAGCAAGAAAGGGTTTTTAGCTTTTTCAGGAGGATCTTTTTAACTTTAGTGACTCGTAACATTAAGGAACAACTTCTGCCTTTGATGAAGATCGTTGAAACGCATTAATCCATGATCCACGACAGCGAACTCGACAACTGACAAATGTGATAACCTGTGACCATTACACCATCGTGCGGCATTTGCCTGCAATGGGGGAAGGTTCAAAAATCGACTATATGGTTACCGTACGGTCTAAGCCAAAATTACAAAAATCAGTTGGTGGCCATATGTGCAACTCTCCTTGCTCGCCATCATTTAGCTAATGAACAACATTCCGATCGTGTATCATTACTGGTGACGGGAAATGGTGTTTTTATGCTGTTTTGCTAACGTAAGGAAAATAAGTCAATGGCGGAGCCATAACACAGCAGCCACTTCCTGTACAAAGACCTGAGCGCATCCAGTAAACGTAATATTATACATCTGGTGGAACGGTGTGGTGTAATACGAATTGCGTCCATCTCTGCTGAACAACGGTCTGTAACACTGCTTTGAAGTGACTCTATCCCAAGAAACGCACACCCGCATTCTGCTATCCTAACAAGAAATACTGTACAAGAGTTGTTTGTGAAGTCATTCTGCTTATACTTATTCACCTATTCTTGCACTCTCAGATTTTCACCTCTTCCGCTCTCTACCGACAACCATCAAGCACCTTCCTTTCCAGATGAAAATGCGCTCCGAACATGACGCCACGAGTTCTTAGTATCAAAGTCACGCCATTGCAACAGTCGCTGAGTCTTGAAAATTGTAAGGGAGAATATTTTATTGATGACTAAATTTTCTGTTACGTGTACCTGCTGCGTTTGTATACTACTGGCCATTAAAATTGCTACACCATGAAGATGACGTGCTACATACGCGGAATTTAACCGACAGGAAGAAGATGCTGTTATATGCAAATGACTAGCTTTTCAGAGCATTCACACAAGGCTGGCACCGGTGGCGACACCTACAACGTGCTGACATGAGGAAAGTTTCCAACCGATTTTTCATACACAAACAGCAGTTGACCGGCGTTGCCTGGTGAAACGTAGTTGTGATGCCTCGTGTAAGGAGGAGAAATGCATACCATCACGTTTCCGACTTTGATAAAGGTCGAATTGCAGCCTAACGCGATTACGCTTTAACGCATGGCGACATTGCTGCTCGCGTTGGTCGAGATCCAATGACTGTTAGCAGAATATGGAATCGGTGGGTTCAGGAGGGTAATACGGAACGCCGTGCTGGATTCCAACGGCCTCGTATCGCTAGCAGTCGAGATGACAGGCATCTTATCCGCATGGCTGTAACGGATTGTGCAGCCACGTCTCGATCCCTGAGTCAACAGATGGGGGCGTTTGCATGACAACAACAACGATCTGCACGAACAGTTCGACGACGTTTGGAGCAGCTCGAAGATCATGGCTGCGGATACCCTTGATGCTGCATCACAGACAGGAGCGCCTGCGATGGTGTACTCAACGACGAACCTTGGTGCACGAATGGCAAAACGTCATTTTTTCGGACGAATCCAGGTTCTGTTTAAAGCATCATGATGGTCGCATCCGTGTTTGGCGACATCGCGGTGTACGCACATTGGAAGCGTGTATTCGTCATCGCCGTACTGGCATATTACACGGCGTGATTGTATGGGGTGCCATTGGTTACATGTCTCGGTCACCTATTGTTCGCATTGACGTCACTCTGAACAGTGGACGTTACATTTCAGATGTGTTACGACCCGTGGCTCTACCCTTTATTCGATCCCTGCGAAACCCTTCATTTCAGCAGGATAATGCATGACCGCATGTTGCAGCTCCTGTACGGGCCTTTCTGGGTACAGAAAATGTTCGACTGCTGCCCTGGCCAGCACATTCTCCACATCACTCACCAGTTGTAAACCTCTGGTCAATGGTGACCGAGCAACTGGCTCGCCACAATACGCCAGTCGCTACTCTGTGGTATTGTGTTGAAGCTGCATGGGCAACTGTACCTGTACACGCCATCCAAGCTCCGTTTGACTCAATGCCTAGGCGTATTAAGGCCGTTATTACGGCCAGAGGTGGTTGTTCTGGGTACTGATTTCTCAGGATCTATGCACCAAAATTGCGTGAAAATGTAATCACATGTCAGTTCTAGTATAATATATTTGTCCAATGAATACCCGTTTATCATCTGCATTTCTTCTTGGTGTAGCAATTTTGATGGCCAATAGTGTATGTAAAAACCCTATGTACTTATGTACCGAGCCAATAGTTATTTGTTTTGCGTCATTTCTCTTTTAACCGGTTTGGTGCGACCCACCACGAATCTTCTGCGGTGCTGAACTCTTCAATTCAGAGTATACCTGCCCCAACCCCCCCCCAGCCCCACCCCCCACCCCCAGCCCTCCAATATTTTTTTTGGATTTCTTCTGACCCTTGTCTTTTCAAACAGTTTTTATGCCATTCATCTCCCTCAAGTTTGATGAATGTTTTCCACAAGCTCCTCGTCGATTCTGCGTAGAACTTATTTCTGTTCGCATCGATCTGCTTAATTTTTAATATCCTTCTACAGCACTAATTCTTAAATGCTTTGATTCTCTTAATTCCACTTTTCCCACAGTCCATAATTCACCTCATATAATGCTGTGCATTTAAGTGACTGTTTATTACTGATGAGATTTTGTTGTTATTTGATTATTACTGATACCCATAAGCTACTGCCTAACTGAAAGGTATTCGTTAACTGTGACATACCGACTGGAAATTACGTCAGGATAATATTTACCAATTTAGTACTGCTTTGGCCTAGGAACAAACCCAAGCATTCTTATGTAAGTTTCTCGGTTTTCACTGACAGTAATTACTGTGACAGTAATTTTGCTCATATAGGTAGCTGGTTATCGTTAATTTTCATTAATTCAGTACATAAATTTATAACATTTTCCTAAGTTAACTAACCTCTGTAACTCCATCCAGCATAATTTTATGTTCATTTACTTAGGCCAAGGTTTACTTTCTTGTCGTCATTGCTGCAAACTGAGAACTGGCGATTTGGTTATAGCTGCACCTACGTTCCGTAGATTCCATTTATTCTTCGGAGTGGAAACTTTCCGCTCAACAGGGAACCTTAGATGTACGATTCATTAAAGTCCTAATTAACGAGACGTCTAGTGGGAGATTATAAGAAGTGTCATCAGCAAAGCCTATACTTTCACCTTAATTTTAATATCGAGCCGGTACGGCTCGCTATTTAATTTTTGTTTTTAAACCACCCGCCTTCTCAGTACTTGCCGCGATGTCAATATCGAGATCGGAATGGAGTCTCTGGTCGCCGCATATCTTTGGCGAGCTGGCTTCCCGGCGCCACGAGGCGGACAGGAGGAGGAAAAAGGGGCTTGCGGAGAGTTCGCTCTGGACTGTGCGTGAGAAGCGACGTCGGTGTCGGAGGGCAAGGCCGCTTGGTCGGTGGGACCCGCAGAATCAGTCGGTTGAGGACGGAACGCCGTGGGCTCGAAGATCCTAGTGTGGAGGGCCGGTGTTGTTCCTATGGGGATTATCGTGTGGTAATTCAAGAGCTGAAAAGTGTTTTCTTGGTTCTGCCCTTGGATCCAACGAAGAACTGGTGTGGTGTATGAGGTGAACACAACAATTCTAAAAAGGTACACGTTGGTGGCGCGTATATCAGACTTGTGAGTGGTTTAAGCTCTTCTTGATAGGAGAGCGTTAATATCAGCCTTGACATCTATTTAGCTGCTTTAAAGTAAATGACTGTTCTGCGCCGAATGTGGAACCAAGTGAAGGACCGATAATTGCTTGTCTTATTGAGAAACCTAAGTCGGCCCTTGCGTGTTAAACTCTGGCCCTTGCGTGTTAAACTCTGTTAGCTACAGTTATAAAGAGTAGTTGACACTCTGGTAATGTCCACGTGTCAACTTTGGAAGTACTGTTAAGTGTTTGTAGCAAGGGAAAGACTGACTGTGGAGTTTTTCAGTCGGACGCTTATGAATAGTGTTGATTGCAGTTCACTTTACGGTTCCACTTGTCGTGGCGAAATCGCCGATAGTATTTTCATAATTTAGCTTGGGACGTCATTCTGTGGTTGAGTGTGGCCCTCCCTGCTGTTTCGTGCGGTGCTGTATAGTCGAAGTGCGATCTGAGGCTCCGAGTCCTCCCTCGGGCATGGCTGTGTGTGTTGTCCTTTGCATAAGTTAGTTTAATTTAGATTAAGTAGTGTGTATGCTTAGGGACGGTGACCTCAGCAGTTTGCTCCCATAAAGTCTTACCATAAATTTCCAATTTCCGTATAGTCGAAGTGTTCAGTTGTACCACTTCTACTCCCTAGCCCGTTTTAAGATTTGCGAGCCGCATCCACATTGACGTATAATTCCAGTATGCAATTTGTGTATGTTGCTTGCGTCCTGGTAACGTTTTGTACATCGTGGAAAATCATTCCCGTGCCATGTGATCCTGAAGGAGAGCACGGTGCACAACAGCGCATGACCACGACGAAATCAAAAGATGTGTATTGTAAACTTTTTTTAACGGATGTAACCATTGATATTAAGAGTTGATTTGTGTGGTTTTGCTCTCAGAGCACTACGGGACTTAACATCTGATGTCAGCAGTCCCCTAGAACTTAGAACTACTTAAACCTAACTAACCTAATGAAATCACGCACATCCATGCCCGAAGCAGGATCCGAACCTGCGGCCGTAGCGGTCTCGCGGTTTCAGACTGAAGTGCCCAGAACCACTCGACCAGACCGGCCGGCGTGTAGTTTTTGATTTATTTTGAAAGAAAAATATTACATACTTCGTTAATTGTAACCTCGATGCTTTGTCATAATTCGTTGGGTGTAGTATACATCAAATGAAGGGAGGTTTGTGGTGTAAACTGTTTAAAAGGAAGGAAAATGTTTCGTGATACTGTTCGCATCATAGAGGCTACGGGGTTTGAGTGTACGTTGATAGTAATCATATTTTATTGCATTTAAGTAGTTTTAATTCAATATTTTGTGATCAATATTTTATTACCTTTAGAGATCACAGGTGATATCTACGAAAATTTTGGTATTGCCAAGAGGCGTTAGAATATTTTGTTTAACCTTGCATTATGCAATTTGTATATTTTTCCTTTGCTTAAATAGGTGTCTTCAGCTTCAAGCGTTGTAAATTGATTCTGAGAGCTGTTCTTTGATCTGTTAAAGTAATACTTCAGCAATTTTCATTAATAAACTATACTGAGGATCTTGTTGTTCATAACGAATGTTCACTACTATTTTAAAATCAAGTTAATAAAGTTGTAAAATTTTATGGTAAAAAAAGTCTTTTATTAGAGAAACGTTGCCTGCCCATTACCCCCACCACTTCCACGTATTCAATGCATTGGCGTTCGGGCGTTGTTTGATGTTTTCCCCGGTATGTATCCCAGCTAACGCCTGTGGGGCCATGTCAAACGGTAGCAGAGCGTGGTTGCAATCTTTTGTAACCTGGGTTGGAGGCATTATAGGGCACCCATTCTCTGAAGTCTATTAAAGCTGTTACGTATTTGTTTCATCAGGACTTGGCTAATAACAATAAATTATTGAGTACTCGTTCTATTAGGATTTGGCTAGTATTATAATTTTACGTACTTGTTTTGTTAGGATTTTTGTTAATAGTAAATTGTTTCCAGGTTACAAGCCGATATGGAAGCGCGGCGTTGCCCGAGTCTGGCGCTACTGAAGTGTGCACAGTTAGAATATGAAGTGCGTGTGCATGGACAGATGGGCGAGGGAGGCGTACCTGAATTACTGAAGCAGGTAAAGGCGTCCTTGGAAAACCCGGTGGTAATTTCTCCACAAGTCATCGATGAGGTAGGAGATGCCTTGAGTTTTGCTTTTACGTCGTGGTCCTTGTTGAATCAGCAGGTTGAGTTTTTGAGAATGTCACACAGACTCTTAAACAGCTTCCGCGTCTTCAATCGCAACTGGTGCACTGGGAGTGGCGCGTTAAAGATTTGAGTGAGATTCAGCTTACCAAAAAGCAGGCGCAGTAGGCGCAGAAATTGCGGGATCAGGTTTCCAAGTTGAGGGCGGTGCTGAATCAATTAGATGTTGAGCAGGCTACAACTGAGACAGGGCAACACGATTCGGTCGTGCATGTCGTACAGGAACCGGTAATACAAGGGGAAAGTAGATTGACACTATGTGTGCGTTCGAGTTTTGCTAAACTGCCTCATCCCATGGGAATCTTGCTATAGGGAATAAAAAGATAATCAATGGAATCGATCCGGAAATGGAACCATTATTGTGGCTTTCTGTCAAGTTCGAATTCCATATTGATGCTTTGTAGTTGCCCCGTAATCAGGTTGTCCAACTACTGTACCCATTGAGCGATGGGACCCTCAGCCATGTTACTGCACAGATTTTACCGGAAGGAAAGAGGTTGAGGGAACCACGTAAGCAGGTAATTGGACGTAAGGTGTCCCCTAGTTTATTGAATGACCTACAACGTAAGGGTTATTGGCGGGTACTGAGGGTTAATGACCCATTGACTAAATTCATCGTAAGTGTGCGAACATCCGTCCTAGCTCTGGAGTTAAAGGTGTCGGAACCACATGTGGTCGACACCCTTTTGGGGGGAGTTAGACCCAAAGATAGGTTGCGGATGACGTTTGCCAAGAAACCTACCACCTTGGGCGAACTTAGTGTATTAGCATTAGAAATTGAGAATCTGTCGTATGCTGACAGCGGGTGAGCTCCGAATTGTTGTTTAGTCCAGGGCAAGGTGGCGCGACCGATAGTTTCCAAACCATAATAATGTTTTCGTTGTCGCCTGGAAGTGACTGCCTGTATGCTCGGAAGACGGAAAATAGCAGTTGATGGTGTCGGAAGGACGGTACAAATACGCGGGTTAGGATTCCCAAGCGTTGTCGCCCAATGGTGGGAGTTGGAGGCACCAAGTTGCCTTTCGTGTGCACCTAGCTGAATCACGAACCCGTCTTTGCTCTCCTGGATTCGGGTAGTGCCATATCAGCAGCGGACTATTAGCAGTTTTCGGAATTTCGCACATTATGTCGCTTAAGTCCCCTATGTAAGTCGTCCTGGGTTTGTCGCTCAGCCAACGGACATAAATTGGAGATAGTGGCTATTATGGGGATGGGAAATTTTACTTGGCCATTTCGATTCTTGGTGGTCAAGAAATTGGCCATGAATTTACTTCTAGGCTGCGATTTTATGGCTAAGGCCGGGTTAATGTTGAATGGTCAAGCACGTGTCTTATTTTTTTTTAAATGTCGGCCTGAGGAGCGCCTTGCTCTTTGTTCATGTCGGGTGTCAGTTCCGGTTTGTTCCATGAGCGGTAGCACAGAGAATTATGATATGAGTCATCTTGATAATCAGCAGAGGGAGTCCCTCTTGCAGGTTTTAGATCGTTTTACAGAAGTGCTGACCGAGAAGCTAGGAATGACAAGCCAAATAGAATATAGGATTAGTCTGAAGGATGACGTACCTCCTTATCAGTTGTCACCCCCGAAGATGAAGAGTTTGCGTGGGTTTATAAAGGGCATCCTAAGGGAAAGGATTATAAGACCTCCGAACTCTCCGTATGCATCTCCCATGTTCTTGGTTCTTAAGCCTAATAAGGCAGAATTTCGACCTGTAGTCTATTACCGCCTGGTCAACGAAAAGGTAAATTTGGAGTCGGTTCCCCTGCGAGACATCCACAACTGGTTTTCTAAGGCAAGGTACTTAACCGTTTTCGACCTCAGTCAGACATATTACCAAATCCCACTTGCTGAAGATTCCAAGCACGTAACCGCCTTCTGCATCGACTGAAATATTTTTGAATTCAATCGGGTGCCATTTGGATTGTCGACCAGAGCAGTGCTTTTGTCCTGGTTGTCGGACAGCGTGCTTGGAGATCTTAAATTTAAGTGCGTTTGTAACTACGTGGTTGACGTTGTTGTTTAGAGACGTACTTTCCACGAACACTTGGAACATTTGGAAAAGGCATTGGGTCGATATAGGGGGGCGGGGCTTACTGTTAAGCCGTCCAAGGTCACCTTGGGTCGTAGTCAGATTCCCTTCTTGGGGAACCTGGTCTTTGTGGATGGTGTTCGCATTGACCAAGAGCGAACTAAAGATTTGCAAAGGTTTCCTTCACCACTTGATAAGAAGGAAGTGGCACGATTCGTGGAGATGGCAAACTACTTTGGTAAGTTCGTGCCGAACTTTTCTCAGTTGTCTGTTCCTTAGAATGAACTACGTAAAAGAGGGCAAAGCTTATTTGGGATGAGTCATCAGGCCTCGTTTGAGGGTATTAAGCGGGACTTGAGTAGCCCTGCCGTGCTGGCCATCACAAATTTCGATCTGCCGTTTACTGTGCAGACTGACGCCTCTGCTTGTGGTGTAGCGTCGGTGCTGCTACAAGAGCAAGAGGGAGAGCGGAAACCGGTAGCTTACGCCTCCAGGAGATTGGCCCCTGCAGAGGCCAAATACTCTGTGTACGAGTGGGAGGCCTTTTCAGTGCTTTTCGCACTGGAAAAGTTTAAATTTTATTTGGAACACCGCGAGGTTTTGCTCGAAACGAATAATCAAGCTCTTAGCTGGGTACTGGCCCGCCAGCGTGTAAGACTGGTCGGATAGCCAGGTGGGCTATTAGGATATCTGCCTTCTGTTTTAACGTAAAGCTTATAAGGGGAACTGATAACCATTGTATGCATTGTATATTCGAGAGTGAGGGCGAACCTGAGGAGGCCGGACCAGATCAGAAGGCTGGAGTAGGCGCTATCCTATCGGAGGTCCCGGAATTGTTTGGGTACTTAGGTCGGAGACAGGTAGGTGAGACACGTATTAGGAAAATGAATGATGCGTTAACCGCGGGCGATCCGGTAACCGGATATGCATTACGTAAGGGGTTGTTCTGCTATCGGGGCCCAGGTGCCTTCTGTTTACGGGTATTTTTGCTAGTGAATTGGAGGAGCCGGAGTTTCGCTACTTCCACCACACTCCGGTCGGTGACCACTTAGGTCCGAGTAATAAAATATTAAGAGGCAGCTCTTTTGGCCCAGTTTATATAAATATGTCAGGAGTATAGCTGGCGAGTGTGAAATTTGCAAGCAGGCGAAACCAGACTCGGGCCCTCTCAGGGGGCTCTTTCAATCTACTAGAGAAAGTTATCCTATTGACAAGTGGTTCATTGATAATACTGGATCCCTGACTCGTACTCGCCACGGTAACCGGTATGTTCTGGTGGTAGCCGACCCATTTTCGCAGTTTTCATGGCGTATTACAACCAGTAGTGTCACAGCTACAACTACCATCCGTCTCTTATCGGGAATTATTTCGATATTTGAACTCTAGTTAGCGATAACGATCCAGCCTTTGTTTCCAAGCAGTTCAGGAGGTTTTGTTTCTCACTGGCTATTTGGAACAACACAACAACTCCTTACTATCCCCAGCCTTCGTTTGCGGAACGGGTAAACAAAAATTTAAAAGCCGCCCTAATCGTGTTTCACAGAAGCTCTCGCACCAAGTGGGATAATTCGCTTGGCTGGCTTTGCGTTTAACACAGCTCAGCGTGAGTCGGTAAAGGCATGTCCAGCTTCCTTGGTCTTAAGGTACGAGGTGAACTCCCCGCTGTCTAATTTGTGGTCGATTAACGATCTGCTCCCAGAGCGCATTGATGCTGGTATTATTCAACGGAGTTGGAAACGGGCGCGGCGTAATATTCAGCGTGCCCATCAGAGGCTGGCGCAGCGTTGTAATAAGGCTAGGAACGAATTTAACCGCGAACCCGGGGATAGGGTGTTCGTCCGCAACACGAGCTTGCCTCAGAGGAGTGGTGCAGATTATACCGTCAAGTTGGCACCCCGTTTTTTAGGGGCCTTATGAGGTGGTACGGGTGGTCAGTCGGGTGAATTTACTTAGTGCGGGCGGATGTTGCGGATTCATGCTAGCCACATTCGTCAGTTACTCCTTCATGCGGCGAGTTTCTGTTTTAGTGGGGGAGGTTGGGCCGGTACGGATAGCTATTAACTTTTTTTTTTTGCTTTTTTGAAACCACCCGCCTTCTCAGTACTCTCGGCGATGTCAATATCGTGATCGGATTTGCTTCCACGGGCCGCGAGGTGGACAGGAGGAGGAAAAAGGTGCTTGCGGTGAGTTATCTCTGGACTGTTGCCTGAGAAGCGACGTCGGTGTCGGGGGGCAAGGCCTCTTGGTCGGTGGGCCCCGCAGAGGTAGTCGGTTGGGGACGGAACTCCGTGTGCTCGAAGATCCTAGAGTGGAGGGCCGGTGTTGTCCCTATGGCGACCATCGTGTGGTCATTCAATGGCTGAAAAGTGATTTTTTGGTTCTGCTCTTGGATCCGATGAAGAATTACGGCAAAATTGGTGTATGAGGTGAACACAAGAATTCTACAAAGATGCTCCTTGGTGGTGCGTATATCAGACTTAGGAGTGGTGTAAGCTTTGCTTCGGTACTGCAGTCTCTATTTAGAACGCTGCTTGTGAGGAGAGAGATAATATCGGCATTGTCATCTGCTTAGCTGCTTTAAAGTAAATGACTCTTTTGGATCGGAGGTAAAACCAAGGGAAGGACCGAATCATTGCTTAACTTATTATGAAACCTAAGTCGGGTCCAATGTTTTAAATTCTGTTATCTGCAGTTGTAACGAGTAATGGACACTCTGGTAGTGTCCACGAGTGAATTCTGGAGGTACTATTAAATGTTTGTAGTAAGGGAAAGATTGACCTTAGAGCCTTTCAGTCGGACTCTTATAAATACACTCCTGGAAATGGAAAAAAGAACACATTGACACCGGTGTGTCAGACCCACCATACTTGCTCCGGACACTGCGAGAGGGCTGTACAAGCAATGATCACACGCACGGCACAGCGGACACACCAGGAACCGCGGTGTTGGCCGTCGAATGGCACTAGCAGCGCAGCATTTGTGCACCGCCGCCGTCAGTGTCAGCCAGTTTGCCGTGGCATACGGAGCTCCATCGCAGTCTTTAACACTGGTAGCATGCCGCGACAGCGTGGACGTGAACCGTATGTGCAGTTGACGGACTTTGAGCGAGGGCGTATAGTGGGCATGCGGGAGGCCGGGTGGACGTACCGCCGAATTGCTCAACACGTGGGGCGTGAGGTCTCCACAGTACATCGATGTTGTCACCAGTGGTCGGCGGAAGGTGCACGTGCCCGTCGACCTGGGACCGGACCGCAGCGACGCACGGATGCACGCCAAGACCGTAGGATCCTACGCAGTGCCGTAGGGGACCGCACCGCCACTTCCCAGCAAATTAGGGACACTGTTGCTCCTGGGGTATCGGCGAGGACCATTCGCAACCGTCTCCATGAAGCTGGGCTACGGTCCCGCACACCGTTAGGCCGTCTTCCGCTCACGCCCCAACATCGTGCAGCCCGCCTCCAGTGGTGTCGCGACAGGCGTGAATGGAGGGACGAATGGAGACGTGTCGTCTTCAGCGATGAGAGTCGCTTCTGCCTTGGTGCCAATGATGGTCGTATGCGTGTTTGGCGCCGTGCAGGTGAGCGCCACAATCAGGACTGCATACGACCGAGGCACACAGGGCCAACACCAGGCTTCATGGTGTGGGGAGCGATCTCCTACACTGGCCGTACACCACTGGTGATCGTCGAGGGGACACTGAATAGTGCACGGTACATCCAAACCGTCATCGAACCCATCGTTCTACCATTCCTAGACCGGCAAGGGAACTTGCTGTTCCAACAGGACAATGCACGTCCGCATGTATCCCGTGCCACCCAACGTGCTCTAGAAGGTGTAAGTCAAGTACCCTGGCCAGCAAGATCTCCGGATCTGTCCCCCATTGAGCATGTTTGGGACTGGATGAAGCGTCGTCTCACGCGGTCTGCACGTCCAGCACGAACGCTGATCCAACTGAGGCGCCAGGTGGAAATGGCATGGCAAGCCGTTCCACAGGACTACATCCAGCATCTCTACGATCGTCTCCATGGGAGAATAGCAGCCTGCATTGCTGCGAAAGGTGGATATACACTGTACTAGTGCCGACATTGTGCATGCTCTGTTGCCTGTGTCTATGTGCCTGTGGTTCTGTCAGTGTGATCATGTGATGTATCTGACCCCAGGAATGTGTCAATAAAGTTTCCCCTTCCTGGGACAATGAATTCACGGTGTTCTTATTTCAATTTCCAGGAGTGTAGTATTAATTGCAGTTCACTCAGTACAGTATTTTACGGTCCCACTTGTCGTGGCGAAATCGCCGATAGTATTTTCATAATTTAATTTCGTACGTCGTTCTGTGGTTTGGTGTGGCCCTCCCAAGACTTTACAGTCCAAAATATTTTCTTACTGCATTGCTGAGATTGCCTTGTGTGTGTGTGTGTGTGTGTGTGTGTGTGTGTGTGTGTGTGTGTGTGTGAATTCGTAAGGGATGAACTGCTTTGGTCATCGGTCGCTACACTTACACACTACTTAAACTAACTTATGTTAACAACAACACGGACATCCATGCCCGAGGGAGGACTCGAACCTCCGGCGGGAGGGGCCGCGCAAGGTTGCCTTGCAACAGGTGATTTGTCTCTTGTCTACACCACCGTCCTTTTGTTTTGTGCAGAGTGGTATAGTCAGTGTTCAGTAGTAACGCATCTACTTCCTCGTCTGTTTTAAGATTTGCGAGCCGTTTGCACATCGACTTATAATCCCAGCATGAAATTTGTTTAAGTTGGTTGCGCCCTGCTAACTTCTTGTATATCGTAAATATTACTCATGAACATTTTTTTTTCCGTCATTGCTTTTTCGATGTATAGATTGAACAGTTTCAACCCTAGGGACCGAGAATACAACCCTGTCTTACACACTATATACTCGGAGTACTTCGTTCTTGACGTCTCACTCATATTTCTCCCTTGGTGTTATTGTTATACATTTCATATATTAACCACTCTACACTTTATACTACTTTCTTCGTCGTTTCACATTATAAAAAACTGTTTTTAAGCCGGGAAGTGGTGTGACATGTCTTTATGTTTCTGAAGTCTTGCTTCCATAATGAAGCGTAACTGCCTCTCTTGTTGTCTTCATCTTTCCAAATGCCAAACCGATCGTCATCTAACACATTCTCAAATTTATTTTCCTTTCTTATGCAAATTATTCTTGTTAGGAACTTCAGCTCACCAGCTGTTAGGTAGTTTGTGCTATAGTTCACACGCTTACCTACCGTTGCTGTCTTAGGAAGTGCGTGGATACAATTTTCAGAAAGTAGGGTTGTATTTCTCCAGACTCATAAATTCTACAAACTAATTGACACTTCCCAGAGAAATTTTAGAGCTTCTGAATGAATATTATGTCTTCCATCTTACCTTATTCCAACTCTTCCAAAGTCTGTCAAACTGTCGAATATTGGTTGGCTTATGTCTCCAATATGCACTTCTGGTTTTAGGTTATCACGTCATCTGACAGTTCGTACATCTTGTAGCGTCGTTCACTGAAGCCCCATCTCTCCACTCATTTTTCCGATTTTAGGAGCGGAATTCCTATTACCTGGCAAGAATTCCACTTCTGTCCCAATATCCTAATCTATGAGTAGCACTTGCATGATAATCCACAATTATTTCTCGGATGTATTCCAATCTCTGTCTTGCCATACTGTTTCTACCTTATGTAGCTCCCGTTACTATCATAGAGGTTATTTCCTGATGTGACACATCTGTCATCCTATCCCTTCTTGTCAGTGTTCCATGTGATTCTTCCTTCGCCAATTCTGCGAAGAATCTTCCCATCTCTTATCTTACCAGTTACCGCATTTTTCAACATTCTTTTGCAGCACCACATGTCAAACGCCGCCTCGGGTGGAGTTCGACCATGTTGCGACGGTACCGACGCTGCCAAACCTCAGCAATAAGATGGAGATAGACTCGTTTATCGTCCATGCGGCGGCCTTCTTGTCCGAGAGACGCGAGTTCGGCTGTCTTCGGACACGGAAGGTCGCGCAAGAAGACAACGTTCTCTGATATCTCGCAAGAGAAGGTGCCAAACCATCTCAGGCCAAGATGAAACGTTATAGGCCGAAGATAGGAGCTCCGCCGATCCGAACGACGCTCACGAAACCGTCAGCTCCGAAGGAGACTGAACATGGATACATCTACCAGTGAGCCTACGCCCCCCGCCCTCCCCTCCCCTCCCCACATACACACACAGCACCACGAGGATGCCGAACTACACCACGAATTACACCTTCTGAGGACAAAATGGACGATACACGGGCCTCCATCTCCACTGCATGGCATGAAAATGATGTCGAGCAGCAGGACCCCACGAGGGCGAGCAGAATGATGTTCCATCGTGACGCTTACGTCCTTCCACTGACGCCGCGGTGGATCAGCCTCCAGCCATCAGGCCTATCGTGTAACAACAATCAACACCAACAACACCCGTTGACATTGAATTTATCCGTCCGCCTGCTTAGCTGAATAGTAACGTTTTTGTGTGCTTGCAGTGGTCCCGAGTTCGATGCCCAGCCAGTCTGATCGTGAACTGGCTGTTTTGTCCTCATCACCAGCGCGCAAGTTGCCCAATGTGGCGTCATCTGAAATAAGACTTGCATCCTGTCACCCGAACTTCCCCAGTTCCCCAGATGAGGCCTCCTGACCATCAATGCCACATGATCATTCCATTCATTTTGCCCTCCTGCAGGAAGTTCACTTGGCCAGTCTCCCGGATATCAATGGATTTATCGCCTAGGCCTCCGCAGAAGATGACAGGGGCCGTTGACTGGCCCTCAACGTCCGTGAATTTATTTCTGTCACCAATGTCACCTTCCTTCAATCACTGTCACTGTCACAGTGACATGCTTCATTATTGTCTACACCTGTCATGGTACCGACCAACAATATGAATGGGCCGAGTTTTATTCTGACGACATTTTCCGCCTACTTTTAGGGAGATACCAACACTGCTTTCTGCACCAGGAAGATCAGGTTCCCCACTATACTGTGTTAGGAGCTACATATAGTGGTGTGAGACTTCCTGCTTCCCGATACCTGGTAATTACAACATGGCAACCACACATGTCATGCCTTTACTACCAGTCAATCTGCAGGCCGTCTAGAAAGGATGTATGTCTCACGTGGTCATACACCTGGGATAAGGGACGGCGAAATCTAACCACTGGCCATTCTCTACTATTTGGCTTACCTCTGCGCGATCCTCCTTCCTCCCCAATCCATATAGCACAGCCACGCTGCTTGGAAACGGTACGACTCAGCTTGTCACCAGTAAGTCTCCGAGACATGGGCAGCCTGTGAAAGACGCCTTCCCAGCTACCGCTCGACACTGATGTGGAGCCCGAACTGTGCCAAACCAGTGATCCAGAGGACACTGAATAGATTTTGGAAGCACTTTGCTGAATAGCATCGCAACACCGTCAAGTTCTGCTATGCGATATTGCCAGTTGATGGCTGGAGTGCTGACACATTATCTGGGTATCCAGTTATGCTGGCAACAGATGTGATATGTATTGAGATCATATCAACCTGTACCACATCAACGACAGCCCGAAGATGGCGTACTGAAGCGTTGAAACTGGTTGCAACAAAATAAAATAAAATCATATGGACGGCTGTAGGTGTTTTATCCCTTCATCGACGTCCTCTGGTACCTTTAAAGCAGTGCCAATTCACGAGTCCAAGTCAGTGGACATTTGGCAGGGCCAGTAACCATCAACTAAATTCAGCGAGGGCGTCCCCTCTCTAGCCTCCTGCTTTTGCCAATTATTGGTGGCCTGACATCTGAGCTCTCTGACTCATTCTTCGACATCACACATTTCACTGGTGGGCATACGCTGATGATCTCCTCGTCCGCTCCAGCTCCGATAATCGAGCAGTCCTCGTACTGATTACGCCTTATGGGGCTGGCATAGGCAGTGCTACTAACATCACCAAATCATCTGCAGTGTACCTTTGGTGAGGCTTCCAAGAAGGTAAAGGGGCACCTCTGCCTCTAGCGTGGACATTCCGATACCTAGACATTACTTTTACACACACTATCATACGCAGAGCCGCTTCTGTTACAAGGCATCAGCAACAATGTCCTCCAGAATCTCCTGCACCGCTAGGCAACACTTCAATGCATTGACTTCCTTAATCGTTATGTGGCATAAAAATTTGTCCAAATCGCGATTGGGCACAACCTGAAGGTGGCCCTTGGCTATTATCTCAGGTCTGATTCCGTGTACAAAGTCCGCTGTGAGACACTTACCATCCCTCCACAGGAGGTGGCATTGGACTCGTCATCGTCTGCATGTGAACTGTGGACTTGCATATGAGTACTATGAGAAGACAGTAGACTGGACGGAGCATGCCCCTAACACAAAGTTTGCGTGAGGTCCTCCTGTGTACCTCAGTCTCACCACCGGTGTCTGTCGGTCACATAACACTTCACCTCGGTTACTGATTAGTCTTTTCCGTCGACTACAGTTGCGCACATGTCAGTCTCCCAGAAAAGCGTCCGCCAGGGGACGAGGATTTTTAGAACCTTCTATTGCGCCATGTTCTCCTTAACGTGCTGGAAAACAAATATCCCTCCATCTGCTGGCCCTTAGTGTGGAGCACCATCCACCAGCCCTTCCTGCCCGCTGTTGTTGGGGACAGTGTGGTATAACATAGTCAACATGAAATTTGCTGCAATACAGCGACTACACGACGTCAGTTTGTCAGATTTTCTTCCTCGCCTCCTTTGCTCGCAACTTGACACTGCTGACCACTGTGGGACCTTCTAACAACCCTACCACAACAAGGGTCAAAATTTAATAACGATTGTAGTGTTGCTCACGCTGCTAAATACTGCATTTTCGGGCAACACCTAAGTTATTATGTGGCAGGTGTCATTAGAGCACAGTTAATAAAGTCATTTCATGTAATAATGAATATATTAGGCACTCATCTATTCCTGTTTCCCACGCTGGTCTCGTTGTAGAATCATGGCTCAATCGTCGAAAATCTAGGTGGTGATGATTCCAAGCTCGGATGCAAAAAGGCCTAGGTTTTATTCTGCTATATTAAAAAGTTTTGTAGATGCGCTTCACAAACCATTCTTGAAGGTTAAACCTTTCAAAGTTAGCACAATAGTGATGTAAAAAAAAAATAATCAGCACTCCGAAATTAAGTTACACTTCTTTTTTATTGATTTTGTTGCAGTATCACGTAACACACAACACATCACTTCACAATACAAAACATACTTGAAAACATCTTCCTCACTGTTAAAGTTCACATTTTATAAGCTGACTACGTTATGCGTCTATCCAACATGACGTCCAAGACTTGACCCTCTCAAGGTCCGACTCTCTAACAACTAATAATCGCTTACGCGCCCAAAAATCAGAGTTACAAGTACGTCAAAGATCATACTGACAAAAGAAAGAATACACATAAGAATAATATCATTGCAACATAAACATATCGATGCATCGAAGTATCTCTACATTAATGAAATCAAATCTGAATGTTGTCTCAGAAATATGTTAACTACTTCTACAGAAACACAGTAAAATATTGCTGGTATCGAGAATTTCAGGTGAGGTACCATAATGGTTACGTAATTCGAGTACCATTACAACCTGCACCTCTTCGCACGATGTCTGCCAATTCCTGTAGCAGATAATAACTTGCTACATTCGAGTGCAATTGGATGCGATCGAACCACGAATGTTTCTATACACGGAACACATATTTTCCCGTCACCAAATACTATCCCATTGTGTAAGTCAAGGGATGGGCGGTCAGTTATTTATTCCGTGATGGAGCAAAAACCCGCCTCGATTTCTGGACCTGTTTACATAAGGCGCATGCAAGGCTCGAACATACGCCACGTTACCTATTTTTACTTCGTAACTATCTTGAAGGGGTATTCGTTAGACTTCCATGTAGTTGGGGAGTGCTTGGAGCTGAGGGTACCTACCCGCCCTCCACCGGTGTCTTGAGTTTCAGCCGCCTGTGAATGATTCTACCCTCGACCTCGGCGTATGGGAGAGCACGCCACAAATGCCCGTATATTTTTTATGTTTGCAATCTCTAGGTGAAAAAAGTAGATGTACCGGTTATTATCTTAAAAAAAATGGAAGCACAGTGTGGAAGGACATGAAGTACAGACTGAGAAGAAGGTTCAAATCCTCCTGTATTCTAACGTTTTCATTCCGTTATAGTGTTTTTAATACATTCTTCTGAATACCTTCTTATGAATGTAATACAAGTATGTTGGCAATATTAGATGTTATTTACAATTAAAATGTGTAAAAAGAACTAACCATGTGCGAACAAACACTTGCGCAGTACAAGTATTGTGTTGGAATTATCGTTACTTGTAATCTGCTCTTCTCATGTTTCTTCATTAGATGTCCCACTTACATGAGTGACAAAAATGTTTATTTTGAATGGCGCAGACGAAAGTGCTTGTCATTAATTTTAGGCGGAGCAGTTCTAGTATAACAATAACAGATGACTTCACCAAGGCGCTTGCTACAAGTTAACAACGGCTCCTACTAATTAATACACAGCTGCGGGCACAATATCTTAGAATCACTATCATTAAACGCAACGTAAATCAATAATATGAATGTAGTTTTGCAGAGAATAATTTATTCCATTCAGTGACCGATAATAATAATAATAATAATAATTCCTAGCCAGCCGCGTGGGATTAGCCAAGAGGTCTCAGGCGCTGCAGTCATGGACTGTGCGGCTGGTCCCGGCGGAGGTTCGAGTCCTCCGCCGGGCATGGCTTTGTGTGTTTGTCCTATGAAACGGAACACCCAGCAAAGTTGATCTTTTTTCCGGAGCCCACTACCGGATATCACTAAGTCAAAGCAGCCAGCCACAGCCGACTGTAACCGTGTCCTGGAATCAGTACTTGTTCACGAGCTCACACCGACTGACTGTGTCGCCCGCTCCGGGTCCTGCATTCCGCTACCACTCATTGGTGACGCGGCGACAATACTCCTACCACAAGACGTCCCAGTTAGCGGCACAGTAAGATGGTAGTATAAATGTTCCATATGCTGACACAGAAAGACGCCTGAAATTCTATATGTGGAACAGAAGCTAAGAACAAGGTTACTTGTAGCTTGATTCTAATTTATTTGGAGAAAACACATGTAATGATGTTTCTGACCGCCTCAAAAACTTCTTACATTTTTAAACACTATACAGTTACGAGAGTCCAGCGACAGATGCACGTTAAGCTGAGATGGAGCACAAACACTCGTTTCGTAGATATAACTGTGGCCGCGCGCGATTAGTCGAGCGGTCTAGGGGCGCAGCAGTCATGGACTGTGCGGCTAGTCCCGGCGGAGGTTCGAGTCCACCCTCAGGGCATGGCTGTGTATGTTTGTCCTTAGGATAATTTAGGTTAAGTAGTGTGTAAGCTTAGGGACTGATGACCTTAGCGGTTAAGTCCATAAGATATCACACACATTTGAACCTTTGAATAATTCCTAGCCGGCCGCTGTGGACAAGCGGTTCTAGGCGCTTCAGTCCGGAATCGCGCAGCAGCTACGGTCGCAGTTTCGAATCCTGCCTCGGGCGTGGATGTGTGTGATGTCCTTAGGTTAGTTAGGTTTAAGTAGTTCTGAGTGTAGGGGACTGATGACTTCAGATGTTAAGTCCCATAGTGCTTACAGCCATTTGAATCATAATAATTCCTAACTCTACATACAGATGCTAATACTATAGTAAGGAAATACACTGTGACTGATTCGTAATGCATTTGTAATCAGTATCGTTTTCATATTCATTATTTTCTTAGGTACGATGAGGCAAACAAAATTTTGTAAACAGTACGAATTTGAGTTAATTATATTAATTCTAAATTAAGACCTGCTCTGCTGTATTTTGGGCTTCCCCTATCAACACAGCAAGTTCAACAGAATTTTATGTCAACAATAACAGTAACATTTTCCTTTAAGAATTGATAATATTTAGGATATAATTTGATGGTATCTTTTATTTTGCTTCCTATGAAATTACCCAACATCACTTTCCTATAACAATAATTTACTGTTTTTAATTATTTGTAACTTTTTTCTGATCACATATTGCTACAGATTCATATTTCATCATAAATACCATTACTTAAGCCAATTTAAACTGTAGGTAATTCTAATTCTCTAATAACAAACACATACTAATGACACGTAAATTACAGTGTTCCTCTTTTTATGGTCCTTTGAGTAACATACCGGTGACGTTAAAACTGTTTTGTATTATGTCTGTTTGGTTGTGGTTCATCAGAGACCTGGGGGATATCTTAAGTATGTTGGGCGGGACTACTTCATGCTTACCCTTTGGAGCCACATAGGCTTTAAGCTCACGTCTTTGCGTTTCCCTTTTCAGATTTACTAGTTTTCCTACTAGGTTCAAACTTGCTGACATTCCATGCCCCGACTGGTAGAATGTTATCCCGTTGTTGATTATTCCATATACAATGAAGTGACGAAAGCAATGATATAGCGATATATAGCGACACAGATGGCGGTAGTATCGCGTACACAATTTGTGAAAGTGCAGGGTATTGGTAGAGCTGTCATTTGTACTCATTTAATCTATGTGGAAATGTTTCTAGCGTGATTGTGGCCGCATGACATGAATTTATAGACTCTGAACGTGGAATGGTAGTTGGAGCTAGATGCACGAGTCATTACATTTGGAAAATCGTTAGGGAATTCTGTATTCTGAAATCCACAGTGCCCTCAAATCGCTCGCATGCTTTAACCGTCATTGCTCGGTATTATTCTCCATAGTACGTGTCTCTGCAGTTAACTCCTGACGAGTTAAGACGATGCTGTGAACAAGTGTTCTCATAAAGACTTTCGCAATTGTCTCAGAATGGCGTGAATCGCCTTGCTCAAACACTCGAAGATTTGCTGCAAGAGAGGAAGCAAATTACTCTGTCTGCAATTTGCCTATATCGATGTTGGCGGCCATGCGTTTTCTATCTGGCCAATCAGAGCGTTTGTACTCCACCAGCTAGAGTCTTTGTAGCCTATCACATGCGTAGTTTCCCTCGTAGGGCAGATTTTAACTTTTGCTACGTAATATTGAGATAAACAGCTTTTTCTTTCATGCGAGTTTTAACACAGGTGGCTACAGTGAGTCATTGGGTTGTGTTTCTCTGGACCTTTATCTGGCATCTCCCGCCATGTTCCTGTAGGAAGGCTTTTCGAAGTGTCGTTGTTAAAAGCAGCGACAAGGGCTTCTTTTGGCAGCAGCCAACTCAGTGGCTCCAGCATTTCATTGTGTTCGCTAGCCGTCCTGCTGTGAATGTTTTTGGTTTACATGGGACTGGCAACGCCATCATAAAAACCTCCTTTCCTTAGATCTGTGTGTCATAGGTCAGGTCTGAAAAATTACTTGTGTGGAGTTACTAATGTGAGTGTTAGTGGTTCATATTCACGAAATGTTGGTTTGTTTATTTGCTTTGCCTATCAATAAAATTTGTACATTTTCAGTTAACTATGTCGTGTGACACATCGAGTTAACAGGAATTGCTTCAGAAATTCAATGTAATATGTGTTATTTGTTTGACACCTTACAAATTCAAAAATTCAGTAGCATTATAGAAAGAGACTCAAAAGGTAAAAAGTTGAGATTCCCTCTTTTACAACAGTTGAAACATATACAACAATTACAAAATCATGTGATGATAAATTTGCAAGTAAATGATACTGCATAACGTTGAGAAGCAAGCGAGTTACATGGTATTAAAACAAGTAAATGATATTGCCCTCCTTTCTTGTCCAGGAGAAATCCGTCACCATTGCTGTCATTCTCCATTGCAACTCATCAATTGCTGATAGCTCGTTTGGCATACAGAAGGCTCATTCCTGAGAAGTCAGGTTCTCAGTATGATACTGCATTAGCATGTACACGCATATTTGTCGAGTGGACTGGGTCCTCAGGACATACTGATCATTGACTGGAAATGGTTATATTCGTTTAGTTGGAGACCATTTACAACCACTAATGGACTTCATGTACCCAAAGAAAGATCGAATTTTTGTGGACGACAATGTGGCCTGTCACCAGGTCGCTGTTTCAAGATTGGTTTGAAGAACATTCTGGACTATTTGAGCGAATAATATGGCCACCCAGATCGCCTGACATGTGTCCCATCGAACATTTATGGGACATAAACGAGAGGTCAGTTCGTGCACAAAATTCTGGACCGGCCACACTTTCGCACTGATGGAGGGACACAAAGGCATCATGGCTCAATATTTCTTCAGGGGACTTCCATCGACTTATAGAGTCCGTGCCATGTTGAGATGCTTCACTATGCTGGGGAAAAGAAAGTCTGACATAATATTAGTAGGTATCCCACGAGTATTGTAGCCTCACTGAATTTCTCGTGGTCACCTGTAGCAGTCCCCTCCTGGAGATCCGAATGTGGGACAAATCAGGAACGTTCTGCCCATGGAGCTACAGGCCACGTATCATGTGGTTACACATTATGTGTCCTTAATGCTGTGGTTTCCATTATCTTCTACATCGTCATGCCGTTGATCATTGCTGATTCTTCTGCCTTTTTACTGCGGTTTTCCACCCAAAGGGCAAGAGAGTCCCCTGAAACTCTGTCCGCTCCTCCATCCTCTTTGAAGAATAAAGCAAGTTCAATGGACTATGGGGGAGAGGATTTGTCTTAATATTCCTGTACACGCTATAGAAAATAAACACTAATTTACCGTTCAGAATTTAATTTAGGAATGAAGCGCACTTTTTATTGTTGTAACACAATTTACTTACTGCAGAAATCGAATACAGGTAAGCAATATATTGTGCCCTATTCTCAGAGAAATGGAAACCAACGGAAAGGCTTGCTCTTTAATGCAGGAGAACACAAGAGAACATATTGCCAGAGCAGTCATCTGTAAAGTTAATGATATTATGTCGATAAAAAAGGAACATGCTTTGGAAATTAATACTGTCAATGCGCTTATGAATGTACTACGACAATAGTTCTCATATTTTAAAACACTTCAAAATGCTGTCAAGAGAGCATTGATGATGTGTGATCTTCCGTCGTTCTGCATGAAATAATGGCGAGCCCTTTTGTTACTTGTTATTTCCGTCAAAGCAGTTCGCAAAATATGTATTGAGATAGTTATGGTAGGGAAACATCGGTCCAATAATGTGTGTTCCAGTAAGGCACACCACATTCCAATTTTCACATCATGTAGAGGGTTCTTTATGCAACTGATAAACATTTTCGGAGCTCCATCGTGGATTGTCCTGATAATTCTCCTACCCTGAGAAATGCAGTCTTGTCTCACAAGCAGAGAGATGTAGATCAAACTGCCCATTATGAGGAGACTTAGCCAGCCAGCTGTAGTTCTGAAATTGAGCAACATTATCTAAATTGGTCAGTTGATGCAGGAACTCTGCAGAACTCTGTGAGCAGATGTTACTGACCAACGCATCTTAGGTACTAGATGACGCAATCATTTTCTCGGGCTTATTTTGAAGCTCGCTGCTAGCTTGTCTAGTTCGCCTAAAACCGTCATATCGCCTTCAAAACTATGCGGAACAGGTCGGAGGGTATGCAGTTATCGGAGCCTCCATACCTGATGTTGGTTCCCTCCAGTACTGAACACAGTGCTTAAGTCGAACATGGGATACCTCGTTCACTATCTGGTCAAAAGTATCCTAATTCATGTTAGTGGACGGACATTAATGTATGGCGTGTTCAGCCTTCGCCTTTATGACCGTTTGAACTCTGCTGGGGACACGCTCAGTTAGGTGTCTGAATGTCAGTGGAGGAATGGCATCGCACTCTTCTTCTGGAGCCGCAACCAGAGAAGGTAGTTTAGTTGGACTTTGGGAGGGTCTGAAACGAAGTCGACGTTCTAACTCGTCCCAAAGGTATTATTCCATTGACTACATGTCGGTGCTTTGGGCAGGCCTGTCCATTTTAGCAGTGTAATTGTCCACAGAACATTACCTCACAGAAGCTACTTTATTACAGGGTGCATTACCATGTCAAACATTCAACTTTTTCGAACTGCTCCTCTACTGTACACTGCAGTACTCAATGCTGAAAAATATGCCCATATGCTCTCTTAAGCACAGTAAGAGGATCACAGCCTAACCACGAAAATCATTTCATAACACGAACTCTTCCGTAATTCACTGTTGGTACTACAGGTGATGCCTTGTAGTGTTCTCCAGGCATCTGCCAAGCCAAAACTCTTCCATCGGATTGTGCAGGGTAAAGCGTGATTAGTCACTGTAAATCACTCGTTTCCACTCATCCACTGTCCACTACTTATTTAAAGCATTGATATTCGTAACTACAACAACTGTGACTTTGCATTCAGTTTAGTTCCATGTTACAAAATACAGCCGTGTTCAGGAAAAAAAAAACAGAATACCTTGAACGACGTTCATATTCACAGGGCATGTACATTAGTAAGTTTTACAGAAGTGATTAGCATTTCACTCGCCTCGGTTCAGCATGTGTCTTTTTGCTCAGTAGGCGAGGGTTCCGCTATGGGGCCTGGTAATTTGTTCCACGCTGAGGGCATCGATGTGTATAATGTACAAATGGCGTCCTCTGGTGTAGACACCCACGACGCATCCAACTGGTTCCAAAGTTCATCTTTAGTGGTTGGCTTGGATCTTATCCCACATAATTTCGATTGGCGACGAGTCCGGTGATCTGGTGGCCAAAGGCGAAACTCTGACGTCCTGTGACACCAAGAAGGCACTTGTTTGTGCAACAACATGTAGCCATGCATTGTCTTGCTGAAAAATAGCGTCTGCGGTATTCTGCAGAAAGGGCACCACTACGGGTCGCAAGATGTCATTCGCATAGGTCACACTGGCACAGGACGTTGGACATGCACCAGTTATGGTTTGTGGTTGCACCCAACAGCACCCCCCCCCCCCCCCTAAGGCTTTGATTTGGCGCTGTATGTCTTGTGTGAATGAGTGAATGTGATGCCGCTCCCCCTGCCTGTGGCGAACCAAAATGCGGTCATCATTTTTAAACAAGCAGAACAAAGGGTAGTACGAAAATATTACCTGATGCCATTCCTGTCCCCAATGACGTCGTTCCGTACACCACTGCCGCCCAGGATGTTTCTGCACATTTGTCGAAGGTAGGCGCAGAAGTAGATGATGCGAGCATAACCCATGCCGCAATTAACGGCGACGAACTTAGTTTAAGTTTAAAAAAACGATGTGTTTGCCTATAAACTAACACTAAACCGAGCTCTCTATCTTCTTTCAATAAACTTATATGGATTTTTAAAGTCGTAAAGTCCTTCTTGAAACGCCCTATATTACCCCACATCATAATTAAATACTAAAATTATAAGAAAGCAGACCATGAAACACTGAAACCATAAAATGTAGGTATGCAGAGTGGCCCTGAAAAGAGAGCTTCAAAGACCATCGAAACGTCGAAATTTTAGTGGTTTTAGTGTGTTCTAACCACAAAATAATTTTATTGTTATCAATGTGTCTTTCCTTCTTAAATATTAACCAGACCAATGGCAAGTTTCTGTTATGCTGCTCTGTAACCCAATGAAACATTCAGCAGAGCCTATAATATTACAAGACATAAGCCGTTAATTAATGTTTGTTACTTGTGATGTATCTAATTATTCTAATGTTTCCATAATATAATGCTTGGAGCTCTTATTTCAAAAACCCAAAAAAATGGCTCTGAGCACTATGGGACTCAACTGCTGTGGTCATAAGTCCCCTAGAACTTAGAACTACTTAAACCTAACTAACCTAAGGACATCACACACATCCATGCCCGAGGCAGGATTCGAACCTGCAGCCGCAGCGGTCGTGCGGTTCCAGACTGTAGCGCCTTTAACCGCTCGGCCACTCCGGCCGGCTCAAAAACCCATTTGCGAAATGAAAGGCCTGGAAATTTGACTTGAAAGTGATTTAGAATGTACAGACCCGATGTCTCTTGAATGTACGTATGAGTTCCGTATTTAGGGATTAATATTTAACGTTATTTCTGAGGAGTATATGGAGCATAGCATGAGTGTGTACATAACGACGACTGATCTGCATAGGAAGGCACATAATGTTCCCACAGGTGTGTATCTTTAGTATAGTTCATACTAGAATTTAAACTGGGATTTTTTGGCTTGGAAGGAGTTCTGGTGCTCACAGAAAACCGTTTATTTTGAAGTCCGTGGAGAAACGTTTTCTGTTAGTCAGGAAGATAATAAGCAAATAATTTGCTTTCTGTTATGTAGGTGCAGTATTCCTTTGTAGTGTAAATACTCATTCAGTACCGTACTCTCTAATTAGGGCTTTCGTATTATTTACAACGACCCGTCGAGAGAGATTCTAATGTCTTTCTTACTCTAAGGGGACTGCTGCCTGTTTGGCGGTTTTCAGCGTAGGTTCTAACTTGTTGGCCCAGACATAAGCGGCTTACGGATCCTGATTGATGCACTTTATAGCGTAAATGAGGCAAACACGCTTGGTGTGGCCCTGCTCTCTCAGCGGATCTGGAAACCATAGAGTGTCTAGGATGCACTATGGCGACAGGTTGCATCACGTCAGCATCCACCAACCACTTGCGAGCAACTCTGCAAGAAGAATCGGCGTTATTCCCTCAACATGATACTCACGATATCATTCACAGCATACCTCCATCGCTATTGGGCCTGTATTGCTGCCAGAGGTGGTCACGCACCACACTGAGCATATTAACCTTTTGTTGGAATGTGTGTGCAAGTCAGTTAAGTTAAAAAAAAGGAAGAAAATTTTTGTCTACCCTTATGCATATAGCAGTTATTTATGTTCTGTATTCTTCACATGGTGCGCAACCATGCAAGATATCCGTTTCTTTCTTTAATTTTGACTCCAGTTCATTCTGTCTGCACAGCGGCTGAGACCGGACCACAAGTTGTGGTTCTAAGTTATTGTGTTACGTGAGCGTCTGAATCGTCTTTCCTGGGGCCAGCGGTCACGGTATTCAAGTACGTCTTCTGGCGTCCCTCCATCTCTCTCAGCCTCTTGCGAGAAACTCACACGCAGCAAATGCATGAGATATGCCCGGTCTGGGACTGATATGTCTCATCCTCAATCGCTCTTTGATGTTGTGGAAGGACAAATATACCCCAGGGACCTTTTCACATTCGTCCCATTCCCTCTACCTTGAATTCACTTTCCAGATTTTGAGTTCTCTCAAAGTCTGTATTTCCTGCCCTGGCAAGTCTGTCACTATGCCTGGTCTACCCGTTTTCAGGCCATATGTTGTCTCGCGTTACGTAAAATGTATAAGTATCGGTTAGAGCCCGAGCTCCTAGTGTATTACAGTAATGGATAGTCAGTAGTTTATTGTGTTGATCCTGACAAGTTTATGCAGTGAGTTGCATGTACTTCCAGTAGCTGTTTTAATTCGTTGATTTAAATTTTATTTCTGGTCCAGGTATATCAACCAGTATCTCTTGACTATATCTCTTTTTATGCTATTTCCATCTAGTTTAAGAGTAGGATTCCTTTGTAAGTTTCTTTCAACATCATGTAGAGTGTTTCATTTGCTGTATTAGTGAGTCTATTCCTATCATACCAACTGCTCATGGGTTGTAGTATTGCTTCTGTTCTCGCTTAGTGGTACTGTCTCGGCCGCTATCACAAGGGTGTCGCCAATATATGCACCTATTCCTTCTGTGCACCCGTCTTCTTCCATTAAAGTTAGAATAGTTCAATGGTAATGTTCCAGAAAACCTGAAAGGTAAAAAGGAAAAGTTACAGGAGCAGACTTGGAAAGACTGGTACAACATCGAAAAAGACGAATCTTTGCCACCAGTCAGTTACTAGACTGAAAGCTTTTTAAGAATATAGAGCAAATATCAATTTACGACACAAAACAGCAGTGTTTCTACAAATTGTGAAGACACGCCTCACGATCCTGGAACGGACTGTCTTCCAGAGTGACAGACGTTTACGTATCAGTCCAGAGTTGTGTCTACCGTCTTCTTGATATTCAGAGTGCACAGTCTGTTGCGTCGGCCTCTTCGCTACTGCGACACAAATGCGCGTCTCACAGCAGTACTCCAAGTCTCCGCTTCTGAGATATTACCTCTCAGAACTGTCAGGCGTGCCGTCTTTTATACCGTTAGCGCCATGATTTTAAAGTGAGCTTCGAGTGTCGCCGGCTGTACGAGAAAATCGCTGTTGAACAAGACGCCCCGCTCCCCCCCCCCCCCCCCATTCCCCTTCTTCTCTCTCTCTCTCTCGTTCTCTCTCCCTCTCTGTTCTTTCTCTCGCTCACAATAACCGCTCTCCTCAGTGAGACTTCCGCTGTTTCCAGTTAGTTGTTATAAGCATACACCTTAGATTTTACGATAGCCATTCTTGGTGGTCTATCTTGTTTACGGTACTGTAACCGTCTAGTCGCGAGACTTACAATTAGCAACATTTTAAATTTAGCACAGCATTGACCTCCACATGATGCTTTAATCACCTCTTAGCTCAACGACCTTTTGGTAGAAACCTATTCGGTGTCATAAAAATGCTTGCTAAAACTGGCTGGTCTCGCACTTGTCACGTTTTGTTTGCTCTTCTTTACGTGATTTGCAGACAGTGATGAATATATACGCAGCATCAGCCATATGTGCTGCATCAACACGTAGTGGACCTAAACATTGTTTCCGCTGCAAATGTACAGGTGGAAAAGGAACTGGAAATTACATAGCACGTGGCTGCTACAACATGCAAAATTCAGTATATAAGGATGCCAAACCTGAAAGACATATAAATGTATTACGCTGACTGAAGATGTCTGAAGCCCAAAACGTGCTTTGTCATCATTGCAACTATACGAGAAGTCAGTGGTTGCTGTACTTCAAGTAACGCTGTCCAGAGATGCGGAGCTCATCCACCGTTATCGTATATAAACTAATCTTCAGAGTTGCTGATACCAGTGAGAGATGTTGAAATGTAAGAAACGAATGATTTACCGCCAGAGATCGAGAAACAAATACTCTCAGCACTTTATCCAAGAGGGCACGTATGGGTAGATTTTAAAAACTGATTTGGGTATTACATTGACAAGCTGCGATTTTTAAACTGCTAAACACACTAGCTTATAGGCCAACAGGGAACAAAGACAAATTGAAAAGATATTGGGGGAGCGTCAGCTCAGTTTCCAGAAGTTAAATGGTGCCAGAAAAGACGTTCTGAAAGTGCACTTGGGGAAGGAAGGCAGGCTGACAGAAAATCGATATGTCTTCCCAAGATTTGTGGACTTTGCAGTGGTATAAGTAGTTGTTCGCATAACAGCGTATGTGACACCGTTACTTAGCTGTGCTAGCGCGTGCGGGTTTAGTGACCTTCGAAACCACAGAACGGGGATCTGCTTTGTATTCCTCCTTCACAACTGTTCCCAAGCTTATTCTTCACTTCTGTTCTCCGTCGTACAATGGATACTACTCTGTCGTACAGTGGATGCGTTTATACTTTGCATTATTACATGCGCAGCAACAATGGCACCACCGAATCCCATCCCTGGAACAATTAAAGCAAAGTCAAGACAAGGTTTTATCTGATTACTATACCAATTCCCCATTTACAACACAGTATTATATTGCTTTCGTGAAGAATGAGTTCAATCCTGCGCTGATCAATAGCATTAAAATAGTTATGACATGAACCCGTCTTTGAGAGGGAGAAGCAACGCCAGTCCGGGAAAGTGATGGATGAACAAACATCCCAGCGATATTGTACATCACCACACTCAAGTCTATCGCTGGTGATGCCTGGCATGTCGGCCGCTCACGAAGGTCAAGGACCAAGTGTTGTTTTGTGATCTCTCTCTCGCTTATAGACTTGCTCGCACAACCGATGACTGTCAACCAACTTGAAGCCGGTATCTCCCTTCGCTCTAGTTTAGACTGCGGATTATAGAAAAATAATAAATCTCCTTAAATGATTTGATGGGAGACAGACCCTGTTCGCTTATATTTATTGAATATAATGATTGTCCTTTATAGCAGACATGACATACACAACTCAAATGGCGGGTGGTGATTTGTCAGTTCCGTATTCCTGCCACTTCTAGATTTTTGGGCGGTCTGTTACTCGTCGTTCTGGCATTTATGGAGGGATGTTCCTGGCTTTCAGGGAGCCGTTTGGACACTTGAATTTCCTATAGGCTCCTGCCTTCCGCAGCTTTACCTGTCGTGTCCCCCGTACCCATTCCCAGCCTGGTGCACTGTTCTCTACCGGCTTAGTTCTTTTTGCCGATCTGAACAGTCTCACAGCTCCTGATATTAAAGTGGCTGTCTTCTGCTGACTTTCTCTATTCCGCTGCCACCTAGAGAAAGCCTCGAAAAATCTAGGTCGAATGAGGAGAATCCTTAAGGCACTGGAGGTACAGTAAATCCACAAAATCGAAGTGGAAGTATCAGTTGCATCTATTATTATGGTCTCTGTTGAGAGGGGACTACTAATATGAATTCCATGCGCAAACAATGAAGGCGTAAGTTCAAAGGAGACAAGTTCAGAAAGAAATTTGAAAAGCATGTTATCTCTGTTGTTATTCTCCTGATAGTTGAACAATCTATGAATTAAGAAGTAATTCAAAAGTAAATCTGCTAAGGCAAAGATATCACTCTCCAGTGAGGAACTCTATTGGGTCCGATATCGGTATAGGAACGAGGAAGAGCTGCAAGGCAATGGGAGCTGCGATCTAGGTGACAAATCCGTGAGTTAATTACAGACACTTTCAACAATTACGTCCTCACTGCACTACCACACTGTCATAAACAACTGTTGCTGCACGCTCTACATCACATTGTTGCTGCGCTCAACAGATCGATTTCTTGCGGCATTCACTAATGTTTGTTCATGAAAAAACCGCTCGAGAAAAGACCAACTTCACCCCTATTCCATCAAGAATTTGAAAAGTTTTATTGATTTATAACAGTTAGCTACACCTTCGAGCTACTTCTCTACATAATCGGCGCTCCGACTCAGACATTTGTCACAGCGCTGTACCAACTTGCCAATAACCTCGTTGTGGGAGGCAGCCTGCTGTGCTTTCCGCCACTTCTCTACGCTGGTCTGCAGTTTGTTACGTGCGCCAAAATGTTGTCATTATTGCCAGAGGTTCATGTGAGCAGAGATGAACATAAGAGAGAGTAAGTCCGTTCAAATAGTTCAAATGGCTCTGAGCACTATGGGACTTAACAGTTGTGGCCATTAGTCCCCTAGAACTTAGAACTACTTAAACCTAACTAACCTAAGGACAGCACACACATCCAAGCGACCGCAGCGGTCATGTGGTTCCAGACTGTAGCGCCTAGAACCGCACGGCCACGCCGGCCGGCAGAGTAAGTCCGTGCTGTATGGTGGGTGATCAGATACTTCCCACTGAGAGTGATGCAGGGGCGTCCTATTTGCCCCTGCAGTGTACGGCCGAGAAATATCATGGAGAAGGAAATGCATGACTGTTACGTTTAATGGAGTTGCATGAAATCAGGTGAAACCACACAGCGGACAACCATACTTGGCGGGAGACACTATTATTCTTGGCATCTTACGTCCTCACTGTGTGCTCAGAACTGTAAGGAGCAGTATGACGCGATTGATGGGCATGCTAGAGACACTGCCCAATACATTTGTGCAGAGCTTCATTATATTTTGACTGTCGCTTCGCTACCTATCGGGCCTTTCTATCCGAATAGCCCTCGTTGGTAAATACAGTAGACTAATTTTCATTATTGCTTTGTGCCTTAGATACATGGGTTGTTATATGCCAGTCACACAATAAACGTTTCACTTTATTAAAAAAAGTTAATAAAAAGACTAGTTATTCTAAAAATGATTAGTATTCAGATAGAGATTCGGAATACGAGACATTTAGCCACTGTGACAAATTAAGAACAATCAAACAATAATGTAATAAAATAAAAAAATTTCACCTCCAAATATTAATGTGATCACCTGTCAAAAGCATGAATAACCACCATTTGCTGCGTGAGACGTGCGCCAAGAGAGTCACTGAGGTTCTGGAAGGAATCGACAGGAATGAAGATCAATGCCTAGTCTAGCGCTAGGGTTCTCGGTTGAGGGGAGTTAGGTGGCCAGTGGAACCTTGGAAAGTCATCCTGGTGCTCTCTGGACTACACGGATACGCTATAAACTGTGTGACACGTGGCATTGTCCTCCTGGAAGATGCGATCATACTGGAAAAAAAACGAAATGTATGCAGGGGTGGATATTATGGATGCATACTTGTGTTAACACATTGTGCTTACGAGAATGATGAGATGAGCCACGTAGTCCCATGAAAATATTCCCCAGCTATAACGCTCTATCCTGATCGCAGGGTGCTTGATTTCAGACATTTCACGCCATACACGCCAGCGGCCATCTGTTCGATGGAGCGTAAAAAGGATTCTTCTGAAAAGATCACCTGTCGCCACTCAGTGAACGTCCAGTTGCGGTATTACGGCGCAGACTCCAGCCTTCGTCGACAGCAGTCAGTATGGCTGCATGAACCAGCTGTCTGCTGCAGAGACTCAACGTTGAGGAGTCATTGTAGATAGCCCATTGTTGATTGGTTATTATGGTCGGTCAGTTGCTCAAAAGTTGCACGTCTATTCAACGCAGCGTCGTTCACTGCTGCCATCTATGGCCCCTGATGCACCACTGTTGCCTCAGCACCGATTCTGAATAGCCCCATTTTGCCATTCACGACATGCTTTAACCACGACCCCACTTGAACTGTTTACAAATTTAGTCGTTTCGGAAATCCTTCCACATTCACCTGGCAGCCAGTGATTATACCGTTTGGACGTAAGATACATCGCACGACAACGACTGCAGTGTAATTCGTGTCTCTCCGGCACGGTTTATATACCCTCCATTGCTAGTGGTGTCACCGGTCTGTGAGTGGCTATTGCAAGTTGACGTCGAACACAGCCGTTGGTCACATTAATGTGACTGAGCCGAGTATCATGTTTTTGGAGCTTTCGGGTGAACTTCATGTCAGTGGTCAACTTTATTCCATTCGCCGGGGCTAGAAGTTCAACACAGTAAAACAAGTATTAGTTAGAAACCATGTATATCTGCAGACACTGTGTAACTCTCGGAGCGCAAATAACACAGACTATATTCATCCAGTATTTGAGAATCAGAGACTTAGCGACTTCCAAAAAATTTGGTGATAATAAAAGTTGTAATGACATTTCGAATCCTCGCAGGTAAGTGACTTTTGCGCGGACGTCACCGACATAATTCACGAGAGCAAATGGATAATAGATTTCGAACGGGCTATGACTATAGGTCAGGTACAATTTTTAATTTATAATGACCACAACGAAAGGAGGAGCCCCCGACGTCGGACTCGACTGAAAATCGCCATGACAACGGCGCTACGCCCGGTAAGCTGCCGAAGAAACCGAACGCGGGCCGGCTGCGCAGGCCACCGTAGAAGACGGAAAACCCGATATCCACGGAAACGAAGAGTTTTAATGGTAACGCGGCTCCTTGCCCCCCACCCTTCCTTCCCCGCGGCTCCTCAACAACCCGCGCAGCACGGCAAGAGTTGGGCCGCGCCCTATAAATATCTCAGATGCGCGCGGAAGAGAGCAGGCGAGGCCCCATAAACTTGTAAATTTATGTGTGCGCTACGGCGGCCCAATATAACGGCTCGCGGGGACTCCCCGCCTCGCCTCGCATCGTACCGCACCGCTCCTTCGGTTCTTCCCCGGCGCGTTGCACGATGGGACGGTAAAATCTGGCCGACCCGGCCCGGTCCGGCGTATCTCTGGTGGGCCGAATGATCACGTCTGGCCGGCCGGCCGGCCATCTGCGCGACGTGCCCGCGATGTATCGCCGCCGACTCACCCTGACCCTTGAGTTATTTCGCTTTTCCTCCACCACCCTCCCTTCCACCTCCCCTCGGTCCAGACGGCGTTGCAGGCGTCGCTTTACTTTATCTCTCCCTCCAGATTCGGTATTGCCGACCGTTCTTCAGCCCTTGGAACCGACCTCACCGGAGCTCCCCTTCGGCATTTTGACTCGATGTGTATATCATGCGTGCCACCACGGGCTTCGCGACTTTTGTACTGTCATATTTCACGAGGAATGGAATCACATTCTGAGGTCCGAAGGCACACGACACATGCCTGACCGGATTATTCTTGTAGAACGTTGTTTCGACGATCAGGAGCCGAACAGAAGTCTCATATTTTTATTTCTAATAATATTTTGTATGAGAGTGAAGATGGGCGTTTTTCATTCTTCTGCTCTCCTACTTTTGATAACAGTTCGGCTAAAGAAGCCAACGTTTTTATTTAAGCGCGGAAGACTTAGACCACCTACATCGGCAGGGTTCTTGAAGCCCATATCCTTCACATAGTAAGAAAGTTACTATTTCAGTCGACGAAAAGCAGCGTTGAAGAAACACTGACTAATAGCTACCAAACGAAGGCTTCATTACTCCAGCTCTGTACCAGTATCTGTAAGTTAGTAAGAAAATACATAACGTTCAGGATTCAATCTATTTATTAGTTTGATGCATAAGTTCGTGGTGATTTTGCTTCACATTTTGGTATTCTTGTTGCTGTGGGTCGATTTAGCCATTGTCATATGTTATTTGTAGTTCGCCATAGATATTTGAGCTTACACTTTGTCATTTTGTGATCTGGAGATAGTGAGTGGATGTGTGGGCGCTAAAAAGTGGAGTACAAAGTGAAGAAATCGGAACATTTCTGACATATTCTTCTGATAGAGTGGTCTAGGGATGTCGTCCTTTATTATTAATCGAAACGTCCTCTGTCCTGGGTTTTGAATAAAAATCATCGTATTTGGCGGCCCGAGACTTCCGGTATAATAAGTCACCCTCAATCTGCCAACGGCCCAGTCAGAGAGGGCAGAGGAGTGGACAGAGGTTCAGGGCACTCTCTTGCTCTTGTGTTTGAAAACTGGCCGTAAAGGTGGAAGAATCAACAATGATCAACGCCATAAGGATGCAGAACGCAATGGAAACCACTTCATTAGGGAGAAATAACGTGTATTCACAGGACACGTGGGGAGTAACTGAAGAAGTGTCATGACGATCTCTCCTCTGGCAAAAGATTCCGGACTAGTCACCCATTCGGATCCGCAGCACGAGAGCGCCAGAGGGGAGGTCACCATGAAAGAAAGACTGAAAAACCAAAGAATGGATAACGTTCTACGAGCCGGGGCGTGAAAAGAGGGAAGTTTTTTAACGTGGTAGGAAAATCAGAAATTTTGAAGATGGAAATGCAAAGGCTCCAATTACATACAACGAGAGTAAGTGAAGAGAAATGTGAGGAGACAAGGATTTCTGTTCACACAAATATAGGCTAATATCAATACCAGGGGAAAATTGTATGATGTGAGTAGAAGTCCTTATGAACAGGAAGGTAGGGCAGAGAGTGTGTTACTGTGAACAGATTATTGAGAGTGTTGTTCTTATCAGAATATTCAGCAAACAAACAGCGACATCGATAGTTCAAGTATACATGCCGGCGTCGCACGCTTAAGCTGAAAAGAAAAAGTATATGAGGATACTGAAGCGATAATTCAGTACGCAAACGAAGATGAAAATCTAACAGTATGAAGGAGTGTAATGCCTAGGGGAAGCCCTAGAAGCAAAGGTAACGGGAGAATACGGGCTTCGTACTAGAAACGAGAGAGGAAAAAGACCAGTCGAGTTTGCAATAAAATTCAGCTAATAATAGAGAGTACATTGTTAAAAAATCTTGGAATTAAGAGATACGCTTGAAGTTCTCTAAGGCTATAGATACAGCAATAAGGAATAGCTCAGTAGGCATTATAGTGGAAGAAAATTGGATATCTCTAAAAAGAGCCACCACAGAAGTTGGGAAAGAAAACATAGATACAAAGAAGGTAACTGTGAAGAAACCATGGTTAACAGAAGAAATACTTCAACTGATCGATGAAAGGAAGTACAAAATGTTCCGGGAAACTCAGAATAGAGAAATAAAAGTCGCTGAGGAACTAAATAAATAGGAATTGCAGGAAAACTAAGACAAACTGGCTCCAGGAAAAATGTGAAGACATCGAAAAAGAAATGATTGTCGGAAGGACAGACTCATTATACATGGAAGTCAAAACAACCTTCCGCGACATTAAAAGCAAAGGAGAGTGAAACAGGAATTCCACTGTTTAATGCAGAGGAGAAAGTGGATATGTGGAAAGAATACATTTTAAGCCTCTTTGAGGGGGAAGATTTGTCTGATGTGATAGAAGAAGAAACAGGAGTCGATTTAGAAGAGATGCGAGATGCAGTGTTAGAATCAGAATTTAAAAGTGCTTGGGAGGACTTAAGATAAGGTAGAAGGGTAGAAGGGATAGTTAACATTCCATCAGAATGTCTAAAATGATTGGGCGAAGTTGCAATAAAACGATTATTGACATTGGTGTGTAGACTGTATGAGTCTGGCGACATACCATCTGACTTTTGGAAACGCACACAATTCCGAAGACGGCAAGAGCTGACAAGTGCAAGAATTACCTCACAATCAGCTTAACAGCCCATGCATCCAAGTTGCTTACAATAATAATATACAGTAGAATGGAAAACAAAATTGAGGATGTGCTAGATGACGATCAGGTTGGCTTTAGGAAAAGTAAAGGAACGAGAGAGGCAATTCTGACGTTTCGATTAATAATGGAAGCAAGACTAAAGAAAAATCAAGACACGTTCATAGGATATGTCGACTTGGAAAAAGCGTTCGACAGTGTAAAATGTTGCAAGATGTTCGAAATTCTGAAAAAAGTAGGGGCAAGCTATAGGGAGAGATGGGTCATTTACAATATGTACCACAGCCAAGACGGAATGATAAGAGTGGACGACCAAGAACGAAGTGCTCGTATTAAAAGAGGTGTAAGGCAATAATGTAGCCATTCACCCCTACTGTTCAATCTATACATTGAGGAAGCGATGATGGAAATAAAAGGACGGTTCAAGAGTGGATTCAAAATTCAACGTGAAAGGATATCAATGACACGATTCGCTTATGTCATTGCTATCCTGAGTGAAAGTGAAGAATAATTACATGATCTGCTGAACGGAATGAACCGTCAAATAAGTACACAATACGGACTGAGAGTAAATACAAGGTAATGAGAGGTAGTAGAAATGAGAACAGTGAGAAACTCAACATCAGGATTGACGGTCACAAAGTAGATGAAGTTAAGAAATTCTCTACCTAGGCAGTAAAATAACCAATGACGGACGGAGCAATGACATCAAAAGCGGACTAGCTACGGCAAAAAAGGCATTCCTGGCCAAGAGAATTCTACTAATATCAAATATCGGCCTTAATTTTCGGAAGAAATTTCTGAGAATGTACGTCTGGAGTATAACAGTGTATGGTATTGAAACACGGACTGTTGGAAAACCGGAACAGAAGAGAATCGAAGCATTTGAAATGTGGTGCTACAGACGAATGTTGAAAACTAGGTGGAATGATAAGGTAAGGGAAGAGGAGGTTCGGCACGGAATCGGAGAGGAAAGGAATATGTGGAAAACACTGATAAGGAAAGGGGACATCTGTTAAGACATGAGGGAATGACTTTCATGGTACCAGAGGGATCTGTAGAGAGCAAAAACTGTAGAGGAAGACAGGGACTAGAATACATCTAGCAAATAATTGAGGGAGTATAACCCTGCAAGTAATAATAACCCGCAATACTGTGCAGTATATAGTTACCAGAAGTTCGGGAAATTATGGAAAGAGAGAAAGAGAACAAGATCAATTGATGTCCATTTAAATGGATTTCTGCTGACGAGATGGTTATCTCAACGTTAGACCACACCAGAACGAAGTCAGTCAAATGATGAAGCGGAAGGGGGCATAACGGAACCTATATATGGCCATTTCGGACAAACGAATGATGGCTAAAGCAGATATAGAGTAGGGTCACAGAGGGGAAAGGAAACGAAATCGATGGCCTGGAAGATAGGATGACGGATTTCAAAGTGGCTACAGACTGCATGAATTTCGAAGAGGGGGCTTGGGTAGTTGAAAACAGAGAAAAAGGAGAGAGAAACAGCATACGACACCAGTCAACAGTGGTACGTACTTTATCAAATCGATTAGGTTTCTAACAAAAGACATTGACTTAAGAAGGAAAGAGAAAGGCCTCAAGGAGTGTTCATGCATCTCACAAAGCTAAAACGTCGCTACAGGAAGCGTCGCCAGTGGACGATTGACCACACCGAGACCAAGACATGCCACTAGAAAAATTACGTGTAATCAATGGGTGGCAACAGCCTGACACAGAAAACTAAACTTAGTTTGAAAGAATGGAAAATGGAAGTTGGAAGAAGAGAGACTGTGTATGTGAGCGAGTAAGAGAAGGAGAGAGAGAGAGAGAGAGAGAGAGAGAGAGAGACAAAGAGAAAAAGGGAACTTTGGTCAACATCGTTTTTCCGTAACATCAGGCGGCAGAGTTACTCGTACCACAGTTTCTACATTTTTCTCGAGAAAAACATGTTTTATATGTATTACTTAACATGGAGTTCAATTTGCTTCATGTAAGGCCCACTAGCCGTAGGCCAGAATGAGGACGAATTAAAAAAAAAAAAAAAAAAAAAGAAATCTTTAAGACTAATCCTTGCGGCCGTATCATGGCGGGCCTCGATAAGCGTTTATACACATTTTGTTAGTCCATTATATGATTCGCAGACGACGATGAACCTATACGCATCGCTTGCCATATTTTCTGCCTCGCTGAACATAAGTAATTGTGCTATGAATATACAGGTGGGAGTAGGAGCTACAAATTACATAACTAAAGGCGGCTACAACCTTTAATATTCAGGAGATAAAAACGCTAAACTGAGGAGAATATAAATCTATGCCGCTAACTGAAAACGGCTAATAACCTAAAACGAGTCTTGTCGTGAATAAAGCTGTACAAGAAGTAACATGTTGCTGTATTTCTTCAGACAATTCAATCCACAGTCACAGAAATCATCACCATTAACACTGATAAATCTTCAGAGTTACTGTAAACAGGTGAAGTTGTAGCAACGAGACGATTCTGCTGGATTCAAAAATATACAAAACGAATGAGTATCATCAGATTTCCAGAAAAATAATGTCGTCACATTATCGAAGAACGCACTTGTTAGACACGAAACAAGATACATAATAATAAATTATTCGCTATGAAATATAATTAATATATAAGGATTTATCAGTGGGCAATGTACTCCGTATTTTTTTTTCTCTTTATGAAATAACCACGTCAGTTAAGGTAACTGAGCATTGTCATCAGGCTTAGAGAACAAATTGCAACTTGAAGTAATAGAAAATCTCGTGTATCTTCACTAGCTTCATACTTAGTATGGCTCACACCATCAATCTGCTTTGGTAGCAACAAACTAGCACTTTTTGGATACTCAAATTCTTGCTGACATGAAATCACTGTATTGTATTTGTATATTAACAACGGATGCACATGTAATATGAGAGCCTGTTGAATCACAATACGTCGACTTGTTCTTGCATATAATCTTTTTCTCTTTCAAATCGTAGATGGTTCAAATGGCTCTGAGCTCTATGGGACTTAACTGCTGAGATCATCAGTCCCCTAGAACTTAGAGCTACTTAAACCTAGCTAACCTAAGGACATCACACACATCCATGCCAGAGGCAGGATTCGAACCTGTGACCGTAGCGGCCACGCGGTTCCAGACTGTAGCGCCTAGAACCGCTCGGCCACTCCGGCCGGCAAATCGTAGAATAATTCCTGTTGTACCTCAGTGGATATAATAGAGCGTCTCTAACGTTCACTCGAAAAACGTATCTGCGAAGTTCAATATGACTGAAAGAAACAGAAATGAAAATAGAAAGAAATGAAATAAATAAGACTAACTGTGTCTTGCAATCTTAGAATTGACGCATCTGACGTTTAACAAGTGGTAGCAGCCGAAAATACAAGAAACTTGTATCGGGCTTACTCCGACATTATAAAGGAGCCACGTTTTCAGGCATGCATTTCCGCGAGCATTGCTGGTTCTGAAACTTGGTGGTAGTTCAGTAAATACAATGTCACCTTGGACGTAGAGCCAGTTTGTGTGTCTGGAAGAGGGTTCTGTGAATGTAAATCACGTTACACTTACGTAGTTCCACCTTCCCTACCCCCGGTTCTGCACGTCTTGGAGCGGTCGTTAATTTGCATCTTACAGCACTCTGCCGACTTCCGCTGCATGAGATACCCGGCAACATGCTCACTGCTTCCCCTCCTTAACGCACATACGACTCTGTTCTCGGAAGGCACAATATACTCAGTCATCCTTCCTTACATGTAATTTTAATATCTAAGGAAATGTTTTGCATTTCATGAAAGCTTTGAAAAACATTTTTCCCGCCAGCCTTAAACGCGTTTTAGGCTACACTACGGGATGATGACACTTGCTTTATACAAATTCGCGTGATACTGATAACTGATGTCTTCTACGGCTGACTGGTGTAACCCCCTGTTGTAATCGGATCGGCTGTCACTTGTTGGGTACTCAAGCACGGACTATTAAGGTTTTTGTGCCATGTTAGCTCACTAATAAGTTATATCTCACCCCACCGGTAAGTAAATGATGATGTTACAATCAGTGTCTGATTAGACTTATCTTCGGCGTGTGAAGCCGGTTCACTCGCAATGAAGTTCATATTGTTCTTCACGCTGACTATGGTCGAAGACATCAATAGGAGTTGCAGTGCATGCCATGACTGACCATACGTATAAGGCACAGTTATGACCCAAATTTAAACGCAAGCTAAGATGTTGTTTGATTAAACATAGTTAATTTGGCTGTTCGCACTTTAAACCGCTATGAAACGCTACTATGGGCCAGACTTTCTACAACAGTCTACTGCATTACCGATACTCTGTATGGTTTGGGAAAATATTTTGGAGCGCCATATCGTTACTAAAATTAACTAAACAGTCACTCATGAGTGTTAAAGCCACTTCACAGAAAATCTTCAACCTATATATGTATTAATTAAGTTATTCAAGTCTATGTTCACGGCGCTGTTAATGTTCATTGGACGATTGTAGGTGCATTTTCTTTCTGTACTAAATTTCATACTTGTGAAACTTTTGATACGTGCAGAGTATCGCTTGATACAAACCAAAGTCATTAGGGACATTCTGCACATTTTTTGCGGCGACGTCCGGTAAAAGTGGTTACTACATAGTTGTATCGGCGCCAACTAACTTGACTCGATACACAATCCGAAGCTTCCTGTATGCAAACTCTCGATTCGAATGAGTAAGAAGGGAGGGGTTTCAATACAGTAAGTTTAAACTGTGTTTACTTCCATAGTCTGTGTTCTATCGATACCGGACTTTTAAGCTGCACATATTTACTTCTGTAGACTTAAGTCTGTATTCTCTCAGAACCCTTGATCTTTTATTCTTCTTACAAAGCAGATGCAATAAGATATTTGTAGATTCAGTTTGTAGATTCAGTTCTATGGGAAATTTACGTACAGCACTGATTCTTAGGTACGTGTTAAGTGTACATGTAGATGAGCGTTTGTAATGGCAGTGAATCTTCCGATGTGTTTACGTGATACAGACTTTACAATTCCTATGTTGGTTTAGTAGTTATTAGACATTACATGTGAAAAGTGTCAAGACGCTCGCAGCCGAACACTTCTCATTTTCTTTGACATATAAATCACATCTGGCACTGACTAAGGTCAAATGTAGTCTGATCAATTCATTATTATTCATTCACTACAATGATAACTACGACAGTTTTGAAATGAATCATTCTAGGCAAGGCAAGTTATAGGTAGTTTAATTAGTAGTGCTTCTTTCTTATTACAAGGTTGCTTCGGCTATAGCGCCATTCTCAAATAAACCTGTAGATGTCACAATTGATGAGTCAACTTACATTTATAAAAGTTGTATATAAAGGTCACTTTGCATATATACTTACGTCCAGTTGGAACAGACGTCATTATTGCCAACTGTTCATTTATTGCCATACTATTGTAAGTCAGCTAATTTCCATCTGCGTAGAATTTTTTCGTTAGATACTTTTGACAAAACTAAAAAAGAAGCAACATGTTGATCGATAACATACTTGGGACAATTATCGATGAAAATCAATCAAATCTTAAAGAAAACAAACATATGAATAACACTCCAAACAAACAACAATCTGAAGACGAACATTCAGACTAGAAAATCCTAAATTCCTGATTTTGCCTACCCAGTCGTATACAAAATTTCGCATAAGGAATGCTCTAAATTCTATATTGGTCAAACGGGATGAAACTTCATTATTAGATTTAAAGAATACACAGAAAATTGCGACATCAATCAATCAAGCATTTACCTACATCTAAAAAACCAAAACCACCAAAAAAAGGGCATATCGGAAATGCATTACACTTTCTACACAAAATACAAATATGACATGCTATGAACGTTCTGAAATTATTAGAAATACATACGAACACGAAAACTTATCCAAACGATATTCCCAATGAACAAATCAATCTTAAACAGAGAAGTGATCTAGAAACTTTTACTGACTTTTGGAAATCGAGAATGGATAGATTAGATTAGATTTATTTTCATTCCAATTGGTCCGTAGTGAGGAGCTCCTTCAGAATGTAGAACATGTCAGAAAAACAACAATACATGACAAATATTTACAACTCAAACAAATAAGCTAATGTACCATTCCACAGCTCCGAAGTGGAATGATCGTAATTTTTTAATGAACACTATATGGAAGAATCATTTTACAAATATTAATGCACTGAATTTAAAATAAAAAAGTTTATTTATTTATTTATAAGGTAATAAATGTGTAATACAACTACTGTAATACCTATTTACAATGAACACATTACTGCACTGAAATTGTGCAGATGTTATATTGTTCTTTATATATATACACACAGAAATTAGTTGGTTCTACTGAGAAGTTCATCAATGGAGTAGAAGGAGTTGCCCACCAATAAATCCTTTAGGCTTCTCTTAAATCAAATTTCATTGGTTGTTAAGCTTTTTATGGCTGCCGGGAAGTTATTGAAAATGTGTGTTCCTGAATAATGCAGCCGGCTGGTGTGGCCGTTTGGTTCTAGGTGCTTCAGTCTGAAACCGCATGACCGCTACGGTCGGAGGTTCGAATCCTGCCTTGGGCAGGTTAGTTAGGTTTAAGTAGTTCTAAGTTCTAGGGGACTGATGACCACAGATATTAAGTCCCATAGTGCTCAGAGCCATTTGAACCATTTTTTGAATAATACACACCTTTTTGTACAAGACTAAGTGACTTTAAATCCTTGTGAAGATTATTCTTATTTCTAGTATTGATTCCATGCATTGATCTGTTGGTTTGAAAAAGTGATACATTTTTAATGACAAATTTCATTAAAGAATAAATATATTGGGTAGCAGTAGTTAGTATCCCTAGTTCCCTAAACAGGCTTCTTCAGGATGTTCTTGAGCTCATACCACAGATAACTCTTACTGCACGTTTTTGTGCCCAGAAAACTTTAGCTTGTCTTGATGAATTACCCCAAAAAATAATCCCATATGACATTATGGAATGAAAGTAAGCATAGTATGCCAGCTTTTTCATTTTTATATCCCCTATGTCTGACACAATTCGAATTGCAGATAGAGATCTGTTAAGACTCTTCAGCAGTTCTGTGGTTTTCCCTGTTGAATTTATTATCAAGCTGTAACCCCAAGAATTTAACACTGTCCACTTCTTCTATCTGCCTGTCATCATATGTTAGGCATATACTCGTGGGACACCCCTTACAAGTTCTGAACTGCATGTAGTGTGTTTTTTCAAAGTTTGGTGACAAGGAATTGGCTAGGAACCAGTGATTAATGTCCACAAATATTTTATTAGCTCATCTTTCTAAGAGTACACTTGATTTGCTACTTATTGCAATGTTTGTATCATCGGCAAACAAAACGAACTTGGCATCTGGTAATGTTACTGATGAAAGGTCATTGATATACACATGAAAAAGTAAGGGTCCTAAAATGGAACCTTGTGTGACCCCACATGTAATTAGTTCCCAGTTGGATGATGCCTGATAGCTTGATACATATCTCTTTCCTAATAACACCGTTTGTTTCCTGCCAGAGATATAGGATTTGAACCATTTTGCTGCATTTCCTGTTATACTATAATATTCTAATTTACTTAAAAGGATAAAAAACACAGTAAAGAAAACAAAAGACATAAATCATGACAAAATTACAACATCAATGAAACACAACTAATATCGCTTATTAGAAAAGATTACGATGTTCACATAAAGCATCAGTGAGAATAAACTGTCAATATGGCTGTCAAAATTATAGTACGAAAAATCTCTACATCAATAGAAGTTACGCGCCTTATAACAGCCTAGCAATAAATAAAGTCGGCAGTTTACTTACTGTAGAATATGGGCGTCTATTCCAACTAGACGTAAGTGTATGTGTAAGCTGTACAACTTTTATAAACCTAAGTAGACTCACAAGCTGTAACATCTACGGGTATTGTTGAAGATGGCTCTATAGCTAAAGCAAAGTTGTAGTAACGACGAAGCACTACTAATTAAACTCTCTGCAGCTTGCCTGGAATAATTCTATAAAATGTCGTACTTTCTACATCTACATGGTTACTTTGATATTCTCAAGTAAACGCCTGGTAGAAGGGTCATCTAAACACCTTTAAGCTACTTCCCTAACGCTCCACTTCTGAACAGCGAGCATGAACAACGAACACATAAATGTTTCCGTGCAAGCTCTTATTTCTCTTATTACGGTGGTCACTTCTCCCTATGTAGGTTGGCGATGGCAAATTTTTTCATACACTGAGGAGAAACTTGGAGATTGAAATTTCATGAGATGGTCCTGTCACAGCGAGAAACACCTTTATTTTAATGACTGCCGTCCCAATTCACGCTTCATGTCCGTGGTAATCTCTCCGTTAGTTCGCGACAGTACAAAGCGACATGCCTTTCTTTGAACTTTGTCGATGTCCTACGTTAATCCTATCTGATTGGGATCTCACATCGCACAAGAGCACTCAAGAAGATCACGTGGAAGCGTGGTGTAAGCAGTCTCTTTAGTAGATCTGTTACACTCTCTAAGTGTTCTCCCAATAAATCGCAGGCAATGGTTTGCTTTCCCCACAACTTTATCTTTGTGATCGTTCTTTAAAGGCACATTTTTAAGATGGGTATGTATATACTGTACAGCAAATACGTAGATTTAAGTTCGGAATATAAATAAAAAAACATAAGATATTAATTACTATAAGCGGCTTTATCGATTATGGAGTGCAACCGCTGAAACATTAGAATAATTACGCGGTTCAGTTGTCTTGCCGAGAAGACGGCACCTTTTTTGTTCTGCAAGCCGTCCTGATCCGACACATATCTGTAGTCGCTGTAGATAATTGTTTGGCAAACCGCCATTATTATATATATTGAGACGCAGTCTCACTAGGCGTACTCATAGATGCACAAGGCAATAGAATTAATGTGTCTGTGTTATTCAATTTAGTAGAATATTTTGTGAATACAGTGATATTATTTAATCTTGTCTTTCATTTACGTTGAAAGCTATTGTTTCAATTAAATGGCGTCTTGGCAAGGCAAAAGGTTCCGTGTTATAAATTATATCAAGGTCCAGTACTAACCAAAGCTTTGGAATTATTCAAAGTATGTAGTCCGATATTTACCATAAACTCACGGTCAATTTACAATGAACGAATCTTACGCAAAGTTTGTATAAACTGAACACATACTATTATTAATAATTATTATTATTTTTCTTTTGTCTTGTATCTTCACAAACCAGACAGGAAAAGCCACGCCGAGAAAAATCGAACTGGCGACTTCGTGTCTGGGCCATTTATTGTTTTTGCTAAATTGTTTTTTTTTGTTGCATGGACAATGGGATCATATCTGACGAGCCATTGCCATTGAATATTTGTAAAGACCAAACAAAAAGAGGAACCATTGAAATTGATTATGAAACCTGGAATTTACACTGCATACTTGGATCCAAGGTAAGACATTACATTTTTACATTAGCATGCTAGTCCAAGCGCTTTCAGTAATTGTAGCTTGCTTCCCAACTATGTGAAAATATTCTGTAACCGTAGCAATCATTTTTGCGCAAGATCATGTATTCCAAATTATTTTCATCATACAGTTTCTTATAACAATATAGTAATACCATTCCACAAAATGGCCGAACTGTGTCATGTGCAACTCCAAATGGCAAGCCACGAATGTTAATTTTTTCACCATTAATGGTAATTCTTGCTCAGTTAAGCCAACATTGTTGCTATATGAAATTAATTTCATGAATTCATTCTCAAACGTGTTTAAAAATTTTTCTTGCAATATACATTACATGTAGCATGGTAGTAACGCGTAAACAACTAGCAAAAATGGACACGACGGACAACAGAAGCCAACGAATCCAACTTGGACATGGATAAAACACTAACAATGACTCAAGAGTTGACTACAATATTAACGATCAATAAGCAGTTCACGTGCCTAGTGACGGAAGTTTCGTAAACAGACCGACCACTAGTGAAATAGCTAAATCAGATGACCAAAAACAAGCAAGATACAGACGTGCATACATTCTCAATACATAATCAGATAACTGAAAACAAAAAAGACATTGACGAACACATGAAAGTTTTAAAAACGCGACATGACGAGATTAAGGCTGAATTAAGAGCACTAAAGACTTATAACAACACTTTGTGTGAAAGGGTAGACGAGATTAACATGAGACTCAGCGGCCAAGTGCCCGAACTTGACTCAAAACTGAAATTACACACTGACAACCATTTTGCCAACATGAATACAGAATTTCATGACTGGGTTGATCAGAACAATAAATATTTCGACCAATGTATAGAGGAAAAATTACCGACGGTTGCGCACGACACCACAACCGAATTTGTTAAAAATAACAAACATGTCATAGCTGAGGCAGCTCAATCCAACGCAGCACAACAGAAACAAATAAACGATGACATACGACAAGAGTGTAGTAATACTATAATCAAAGTGCTCGCTTTGGTAATGAAAACAAATACAGGTATGACACGTATTCTCCGTACACAACACACACCTCATAGCAACTGTATACTACTGTACACGTAACACCTAATTACAATCGCGAAATTTATGGGCAATACATTCCTTTCCAGTCACCAGTCGATCACTATAATAATTACAGTGAAAGTAATCGACATTACAGTGCCAAAGAAGAAGAACGTCTGATTAAACATCGGTAGTTTCAGCCTTCCTTCCCAGAAAAACGTACTGTACATCCTGTAACTTTTCTGACAGCATGTATCTGTCTAGTCATATATTGAAGCCGACAAATGCATAACATGTGAGCCATTTGAAAGACCTTTCTTGGCTAAATTTTGATCGCAGTCGGTACGAGAACGTCTAAGGAAACAGACTGTGGCACCAGAGCCTTCCATTGTTAGACATGGCAATTTGCGCCGGTATTTTGAGAAGTATTTGAATTTGGGCCGCTTTCTTGATGAACCTGTTAGCTACGCGCTATATACAACGCGCACTAAAAGCCAGATTGCCTTTTAACATTAAAGAGAAGTTACTGCACATTCCAGACAATGATGCAGAATGTTTTCTGTCTGTGCTTGATTCTGTTGATATGTTATAAGAGGATGAACGTTCCGCACGGCAAAACAACTGACACAATGGGTACGTCTGTGGCATGCAAAAAGCGCAGGCTAGCCAACTTAATCCTGGCGCGCCGGCCGCTGTCGGTTACGTAGCGCAGCAGAATCAACACCATCCTTCCTCAAACCAATACAAGTACCAATTTCAGCAGACACACCCCATTATGAACAATAATCATAACGTATCACACACAACGAGCGACAACCCACACAAGAGGCGCCGCAACAATAGTAATGGAAATAACAGAAACGGGAACAACAGAAACTGGAACAAAAACAGAAACAATTGTCAGACTGTACCAAAGCCACAGTAAAACTGGAACAACAACTACGCTAATGCGTACCAAAATACTGGTCCACAACCTCAGTACAACATCAACACAGGTCTATTGAAAATACCGCCACAGCCGGTACAAAATCAAAATTGGGCCTTACTACCAACCAACCGCTGAAGCCACAACAGAGTGGGGAGTAGAATACACAATACCCTAATGTAAACTTAACAGAAGCGTCAAGTAAAACTCCACTTCCGCCTGCATCATCACCTGCACCAATTACGACGACGTCAAACTAAAGACAATCACTGCTGTGCCCCAGGTCGTGGCTGATGAAAGTTTGGGGGGGCGACTTCAATACCAAATCATTGTTTGATACACCAACTGATGACTAACACAATGATTATGTAGCAAATAGTTTTAAGCAGCAACCACTGTTGTTTATACGCTACAATGATGATGGTAACTTATCGGATGAACTACTGCAGAAAAATACACAATATCGTTCATCTAGCAACTAAATAGTTTCAGCTACAACAAATGGTATAGTAGGAGGAATTCCATCCAGTATTGTTTTGGGCACAGGATCAGCTGTGAGTGTTTTGTCGTATAATTTCTATGAGAAAATAATTGAATGTGAACCTACACCAGAGTAAGATTTTAGCTGCCGTAGGTAATAAGTCTAGAAGTTACGAAACAGGTTTTTGTGACCAATAAGAAAGGTAATGGAACAGTACAATGGCCATTCCTCTTGGTCGAGGTTCTTGTTACTAATTGTATTATAGGTTTAGATATGTTATGTGAGAAGGACAGTATTATTGACTTCTCGAAATAAAAATGTTTCCTTGGACATAAGGGCAGTGAAATCACGATTTACTTGGATACCAGGCCTCTCAAACATGACAAGTATTGTACAGGGTACAAAATGCAATTTTTGCAAGAGAGCGACGAAATATACAGGCACTCGCACCTAAATATGGTGACTTGAAAACACTGACTAGCCTTAAGTTAAGTGAAACCACTGCTGTTACTGGTGATGAACGCAATTAGCTTTATCGAGTACTGTCTAAGTATATACAGGTCTTTTCCAGTCGACCAGGTGTCATTAACACATATATTTACAAAATTTATGTCAAGCCTCACCAAATTTACTATCACAAAACTTATATTGTACCACTATCTCAACGTCCCGCGGTGTGGCAAGAACTTAAACAGATTTTAGAGTGGAAAATCATAGAACCTTCCACATCTCTATACTGTAGTCCATTACTTGTTGTCAAACAACCTAACGGAAATATTAGAGTGGTGTTGGACGCACGTGCCACAAATGAAATTATACCACCTGTACGCACTAAACCAGAAAATTTAGAGGAACAATTACAGAAATTTTTAGATGCTAAGTACTTTTTCACGATCGACTTAACAAATTCGTTTTGGCAAGTTGCAATCACGCCTGATTCCAGAAAATAAAGTGCTTTCATATTTGGGGGGGGGGGGAGGGGGGGCAAACATATCAGTTCTGTGTTCTTCCTTTAAGACTGAGCGTCAGTACAGGCGTATTTATTACTGCTTTGGATACTGTGCTTGGTGGCGAGTTAGTTGAGACTGTTACACACTATGTCGATGATCTTTTGGTAGCTATTAGGCCTAAGACTTGGAATGAACATCTTGACATCCTTAAAAAGATTCTGGATAAATCTGCACAAGCTGGTGTAACAGCTAATCTAAAGAAGTCAAAATTTGCTTGTAGTGAGATAAGGTACCTTGGACACATAATTAATGCACAAGGTATACGCCCTGATCCACGTAAGTTGGACGCTATTAGGAATTTTCCTAGTCCTCGCACTAAAAATCAACTGAAGTCATTTCTAGGACTCTGTCCTTTCTTTGGACGTTTCCTGTCACAACAACTATTGAACAGTAAGCGTCTCCTGTATTTAATTAAGAAGATTCAGGTATGGGTCTGGTCTGAGCAGTGCCAGCAAGATTTTAATAACATTAAGCACGCATTGGCGAATGAAAACATTTTAGACCATCGAGACTTTAGTTTAGATTTTTGTATGACGTGTGACGCGTCATGCAGTGGCTTGGGTTGTTACCTATTTCAAGTAGTTAAGAATGGAGAAGAGGCACAGGTAAAAATTATTGGATTTGCAAGTCGTACTTTAAGTGAATGTGAACGCATTTATTCAGCTACTGAACTTGAAACTCTTTCTACTGACTGGGCGTTCAAAAAGTTAAACTACTATTTTTACAGTAAACACAAGAAAATTTATACAGATCACCAAGCTCTGACATTTATGTTAACATGTAAGCTAGGTCATCCTAGATTATCACGATGGACTTTATCTCTGCAGAATTACTCATTTGGGATTGTATACGTTAAAGTTAAAGACAACATCATTGCCGATGCTTCGTCCCGTCTTCCACAAGGTATGATGACTGTAAAACTGATCTTGATAATGTCAACGACTACAGAATACTAATGCAGGATACATAGTATTAGCAATATTACATTGATTTGTGTAGAAATGTGGCAGCTTTACAAAAATCTGATCCACACTGGAACAAGGTAAGACCTTTAGTCATCGATCAACCTGGCCATCCACTGTCTAGTCGTTATCTTATATATGATGAGAAGTTTATTCTATTGTCGTCATCCTGATGGCTGTAACAGGTGTGTATGTATTCCCAAGGACTCGGAAGACCACTTAATCTGGCACACACACTTAGCTTGGGGACATTATGCAACGAAGAAGCGCCTTACTAAACTTATGACATATTGTTATTTCGCTAAAACGTGCATATCTTGTCAGAAATCTAAACCTCAGGACCTATCTTCAAAGACAGACCTACATTCCATACTACCCAGCAAACCTCTGGAGACTGTACCTACGAACGTAAGTGGTCCACATTCAGCAAGTAGTGCTGGTGTGAGGTATATTTTAGCATTTTATGACTTATTTTCTAAACATGTTCAGCTGTACACCATAAAATCTGCAACTGCTAACGCAGTCATCAGACGATTCTGACGTGACTACATTCCTCTCGTGGGAAAACCCAAGGCTATTTTATGTGGCAACGCCACGTACTACACACGGTACAAATAGAGAAAATTCTTAAAGGACAATAGCATTAAGAGCATTTTTATTTCGAAATTTAGCCCACTATATAATCCTACAGTATGAATTTTCAGAGAAGTGAACAGATTCTTGAAAACATATATACCTACACAGCATTCGAATTGGGTGAGTTATTTGTCACTATTTGAAGAAGTTCACAACAACCTGAATATATATGACACAACCTATACACCTAAAGCGCTTATGTTCCACCGCAAAGAATCAAATGAGTGAAGCGATCCGCTGCCGGAGTTGTCGTCTCAGCGCGATGAAAAGATAAGAGAAGTACTAAACACTCTGACGCAGCTTGCTAATCCAAGAAACAGATACTATTCTAGTACTATTAAGCGAAAGCATGAATTCAAGGTAGGGGTACAAGTATTATTGCGTATTCACCATAAATCTTCTGCACTAAGACAGTGGAACGAGATCTACACTGCTGTAGGACAGACCATACGTAATTTCCTACATACCGCATCCTGGCATATTCCTGTTGCGGAACGGCAAAACAAATAAAATCATTGGGCTTTACGCTCATCGAGACTTTTTCATTCTAAGCAATAAGCGGATATCTGTTAGTAATGATTAAGTAAACTGTGTATTTATAAAACACAAGTACCTCTCAGTACTACTGCAAGGAAATAAGGTAGCATAAGAAATTTTATTTCAGCTGATCCAGCCAGCAGCAGAAGACGAAATAAGAGATTTCGACTTCGCCGAACGTACATATACGACATCAGCCTAAATTTTAATGCAAATGTTACGACGACATTTACTCAAGTGCGATGAAAATATTTTTGAGACAACATAATTGACTAACTGTAGCGTCGGTCAAGCACGATTCATGACTGATTGACGTGTTCATAAAACCACACAACCAAACACTATCACCCAGGAACTGATTAGATGCACTTCATACTGCATAACACATATTTATGTGAAGCCAAGGCCATATACACACTCTACACGCACTCGTAACGCGAGAAATCTGTAGGTTAGATTTTAGTGTGTTGATTTAGACGTTTGTCCAGCAGTGGATGTGCGCTTGGGCTTGTTTGCTGATGTATCTAGATGCTGTGTCCAAACTTTCCAGTTTCAGGTGACATCATGGCGCGAATGTAAAATTCGATTCAAAGGTCTGTAATGTCTGTAACATTACGTAAGTACTTGTATTCCGTATAAACCCAAAACGTAATTTATGTATTTATGTGTTCAAAAAAAATGGTTCAAATGGCTCTGAGCACTATGGGACTTAACATCTGAGGTCATCAGTCCCCTAGAACTTAGAACTACTTAAACCTAACTAACGTACTAACTTAATGACATCACACACATCCATGCCCGACGCAGGATTCGAACCTGCGACCGTAGCGCTCGTGCGGTTCCAGACTGAAGCGCCTAGAACCGCTCGACCACACAGGCCGGCTATTTCTGTGTAATTAGCTGTATTGATGAAAAGCAAACTGTAATATGTTGGTATCTAAATGTGATCAGGATTTGTAATATGTATCAAAATGTGTAAAGGCACGAGATATATGGGAAGAGACTGCTTTAAAGACATTCTACGCATATCGCAATGCCTGTAACCGCGATGAAGTATGTGTGCAAAATTGTTAAAACTATTCTTTATATATCTCTATGAGAATGACCGCGATGAAATATTTATGTAAAAAAACTTGATAACAAACATTCTTTGTATGACGCCATGTAAACTGTGAGCGCGATGGAACTGTGCATGTAAAGTGCAATAACATTTGTAGTGCACCGTGTAATGACATTTACCACAATGTTACTGTGCAAAATAGGGATCTGGTAAACCACTGGACCTACGGTCGCGACGCACAGAAGCACTGAAGAAAACTCCACGGGTGGAGGAATTTTGGATAGGACTTCAAGGAATGTAATATTCTGGGGATGCAACGGCCACTCTTACCTGGACAAATCGAGGATCGATGCCAGCCAGCAGTTTGCCGTCCGAAGTCTTGGGTCAATGCCTTGACGAAACTGATGATGTAGAATGGAAATCGACTAGTCTTCAATCACGCGACACATGACCTTGGCAGAACAGTGTTATCAGTGAAAATAAACAGTGCGACGAGTGAACATGCCCAAGTATCGGTTGTTAAATCTGTGAACAGTGACGCCGATATGCAAACTGCCAAAACAATACTCACCTTTGCGTTATTGTTGTATGTATTGTGTAAATGAACTGCAAAGGACGACACGTCGCACAAGGACAGCTCATCTAAAACAGAAAGACATTTTAAGTGCTTTACTTCCCATGAGAGACAATGACCAATAATGAAATGTATTTTGCTTCAATATATGTAGTAGTTTTAAGATTGTTGTACCTGTTTTAAATGTTAGTGTATACTTTTTGTAAAAAAAAAAAACTTCTTGGAATGTCCTGTCACAGTGACGTCTTGCGCACACGCACATACGAACTGTATATATACCGTGATTGCCGTGTCGCGAGTTCAGCTAACGGCTACTGCCAAACTGAAATACATGCGACTGAGCATGCGCGGCAGCCGCAATACCAACATTGAAATATTTTGGGCGCACGCGCCATGTTCAGATATTGTATACCACGAACTGTATCTGAATATGTAGGTAAATATTGTGCTGAATGTAATCTAGGGTGAATTGCTCGCCCGCGGGTGCGTCCTTTCGCCTCGGAATTCAGGGGGCAATTTAAAGGCACATTTGTAGGACGGGCGTGGATATATAGCAAAAATGTAGATATAAGTTCAGAATATAAATAAAAAATAATTACGTAAGATATTAATTAGTACAAGCGGTTGTATCGATTGTGGCGTGCAACCGCTGAAACATTAGAATAATTACGTAGTTCAGTTGTCTTGCGGAGAAGACGTCCCCTTTTTTGTTCTGGAAGCCGTCCTGATCGGACGCATATCTGCAGTCGCTGCAGATAATTGTTTGGCAAACCGCCATTATTATATATATTGAGACGCAATCTCACTAGGCGCACTCATAGTTGCACACAGCAACAGAATTAATTTGAGTGTCTGTTATTCAGTTTAGTATAATATTTTGTGAATCCAGTGATATTATTTAATCTTGTGTTCCATTTATGTTGCAAGCTATTGTTCCAATTAAACGGCGTCTTGGCAAGGCTAAAGATATCGTGTTACAAATTACATCAAGGTCCAGTGCGAACCAAAGCTTTGGAATTATTCCAACCTCGAAGTCCGATACTTACCATAAAATCACGGTCAATTTACAATGAAAGGACCTATCGTAAAAAGCCATACTGAAGCGCGCAAAGTTTGTATAAACTGATCACATACTATTATTAATAACAGTTATTATTTATCTGTTGTCTGATATTCACAAACCAGACAGGAAAAGCCACAGCGAGTAAAATCAAAGAACCAATTCAAATTATTCGTAATTTTGAACTATTCTATGCTGCGAGTGTGGCCTACAACAAAATACTGACTACGACAGTGTTCGTGTGGATCAAACCATCTTCATTAATTTCCCTTGTATCTGGTACTTGGAAAATGGTTTATGTATGTAGAATATTGGCATAAAACCGAAGCCGCGAAAAGCCAGCACTAGCACAAAGTTAGAGGCTGCTTCCAGAGGGCCCATGGATCAACTTAAAAGCAGGATCCCTGTGGTGGAGTAGGTACTCATGGCCCGTGAAGCCAGTTGCTCTGAACTTGCATTCTTCTACTGGCACCGCCCTGGCAAGCTCTTCCGGGAAAATTGGAAAGCAAATAACTCCATTTCCCCGACAAAATACGCTAAACAGATAGCCTGTGGCGACTCGCCTACCGCATAGAGGTAGTTTTGCAATATTCCCCTTCTGGAGGTGATTTGTTTTTCTTTTTCACCGGGCATTGTGCATTTGCCAGCAAGTTCGCAGAAGTCAGGTGGAACGAGAGAAAACTTTTTCACCCTACGGTCGTGAGAGATAATACTTTGCTGTTCTGAAAACGACAGTATAGAAACGGATATCACCAACTGATTTCCGTAATGTTGTGGGCGTAGACCATAGATTAATAATTACAGACACGAAACTCTGATGCGGGCCCGCTTGCCCATAATTCTCTGAACGGTGCGGAGAACGTGGTGTTGGACAACGGTTTTTAGACGGTGCATAGTGGGAGAATTTACAATATAAGTGAATTACACGACTGGCTAGCGCCAGGCGGACTGTATGCTGGTCTTTGACGCCTTTTCGAGGGAGACTTTGAGGAAAGCAAGCACAGGAGACGTGTGCTCTTCTCATTCCGCTTCCGTACTTCCTTCTGCTAGCAGAATTTCGGCATTGGTCTTGTGGCATTCACTCTCAGGAATTCTGGTGACAGATTTAATTCGAGTAGCAGCTCTTCTCTCCTTCGGTGGACTTCAGTTCTGGCAGCATATGGCATTTCGACAAGAGACGTAGAAGCAGAGCGTGAGGGATCGCTTGCAGAGCAGACTGCCCAAGACATTCATCTGCAACACTCAATTTCCGTCCACAGGTGCATATAGGTGAGAATATGCAGCGGCATCGGCTGGTTAGGGCAGAATGGAGTTAAATGTTAGGTAACGTTTCAGGAAACTCACGCTGACTTTTCATCACTAGGCGGACACGTGAGTTGCATGTAATCTTATGTTCTCTTTCCGGTACGGTCATACATGCTTCATTTGGCAATTACGTTGCACGGTATTAATACGAGAGGAAGTTGATTTGATCTAACCACGTTCCCGTGTCAGACTATATTTGCCAACCGCACTGTTCCTCGTTATACACTACTGGCCATTAAAATTGATACACCACAAAGATGATGTGCTACAGAAGCAAAATTTAATCTACAGGAAAAAGATGCTGTGATATGCAAATGATTAGCTTTTCAGAGCTTTCACACAAGGTTGGTTCCGGTGGCGACACCTACAACGTGCTGACATGAGGAAAGTTTCAAACCGATTTCTCATACACAAACAGCAGTTGACCGGCGTTGCCTGGTGAAACGTTGATGTGATGCCTCGTATAAGGAGGAGAAATGTGTACCATCACGTTTCCGACTTTGACAAAGGTCGGATTGTAGCCTATCGCGATTGCGGTCCATCGTATCGCGACATTGCTGCTAGCGTTGGTCGAGATCCAATGACTGTTAGCAGAATATGGAATCAGTGAGTTCAGGAGTATAATATGGAACGCCGTGCTGGATCGTATCACTAGCAGTCGAGATGACAGGCATCTTATCCGCATGGCTGTAACGGATCGTGCAGCCACGTCTCGATCCCTGAGTCAACAGATGGGGACGTTTGCAAGACAACAACCATGTGCACCAACAGTTCGACGACGTTTGCAGCAGCATGGACTATCACCTCGGAGACCATGGCTGCGGTTATCCTTGACGCTGCATCACAGACAGGAGCGCCTGCGATGGTGTACTCAACGACGAACCTGGGTGCACGAATGGCAAAACGTAATTTTTTCGGATGAATCCTGGTTCTGTTTACAGCAGCATGATAGTCGCATGCGTGTTTGGCGACATCGCGGTGAACGCACATTGGAAGAGTGTATCTGTCATCGCCATACTGGCGTATCACCCAGCGTGATGGTATGGGGTGCATTTGGTTACACGTCTCGGTCACCTCTTGTTCGCATTGACGGCACTTTGAACAGAGGACGTTACATTTCAGATGTGTTACGACCCGTAGCCCTACCCTTCATTCGATCCTTGCGAAACCCTACATTTCAGCAGGATAGTGCACGACCGCATGTTGCAGGTCCTGTACGGGCCTTTCTGGATACAGAAAATGTTCGACTGCTGCCCTGGACAGCACCTTTTCCAGATCTCTCACCAATTGAAAACGTCTGGTCAATGGTGGCCAAGCAACTGGCTCGTGACAATACGCCAGTCACTACTCTTGATGAACTGTGGTATCGTGTTGAAGCTGCATGGGCAGCTGTACCTGTAGACGCCATCCAAGCTCTGTTTGACTCATAGCCCAGGCGTATCAAGGCCTTTATTACGGCCAGAGGAGGCTGTTCTGGGCACTGATTTGTCAGGATCTATGCACCCAAATTGCGTGAAAATGTAATCCCATGTCAGTTCTGGTATAATATATTTGTCCAATGAATACCCGTTTATCATCTGCGTTTCTTCTTGGTGTAGCAATTTTAATCGCCAGTAGTGTAACTTAATTTCGTGGCTAATTGTCGTTGTTTTTGCTGTGTGCCCAGTTACAAATCTTGTGATGTCCTTTATAAACTTGGCACTGACAAGACGATTTTGATGAGTCTTCGGCATGTTGTAGAGGGACCTGTCCTGAGTACCTGGTGGTTAGTGGCGACGGCCGCTAGTTTCCTAGAAAATCGATGTTGAGGTTTCATGCTTAACCCACATACACGCTGGCGGCACGGACTTGCCAATCCTGTGAAGTTTGTTTTCAAAGGCAGTTAAAAATTTCACGAATAAAATTCTAGACGCTAACGACTTATTAAAGACGGATAGAGAAATCACTTCGAGGGAAGAGTCCTTAAAAAACCGATTCCTTAATTCTGCATAAATTTAGTGCACATTCTTCGTAGGATTGATCAGGCACGCATGGTTCACGTCGAAACTGATCGAACAAAGAACATTCTTTTTTTTAATCTAAACGTTGTTTTCCGGCTTCGCGGAGCCTGCAAGGCAATAGTTTTCACTTCACGTGCCTGGTTCTTTACGAATTCGTGTTTCGGTTGCTTCTACGGTAAATACTAAGCTATGCAAGCGACAGCAAGTAAGATGATTCTGTTATCTTTTCTGTAACAAACGAAATACACATACGAAGAAATTTTGTTGCGAGGGCTGAATTATTGAATGACCATTTGTGAACAATTTTGGGTGACGTACACAATTTAATGATGTACTGTACGTGGGATCTGAAAAGCAAAGCACACAGGCGCGGTTTTAATCTACATCGCTAGCATGGTGGCCAGGAACTTTACCCGCTGCGCTACGCTAATCTGATCAAAACTTGACGAGCATTATTGGTACCACTGTTATGCACAAGAATTCAGCATCTGGTTTTTCGGAAACTAGGAGTCGTCGTATGAAAAGCCTCTAGGCAGGTACTCAGCACAGGTCCCTCTACTTGCAACATACCAAAGAATCATCAAAAGCCGTGATTAACAGATCTGATAATCTCCTCGTGAGATTCGGGGAGTGTATGCCATTCAGCAAGCCCAGATTGCAGTAGTTCAGCTGAAGGCTCAGACGGGTATTTCGAGCATGATATTGGCCTACAATGTCCAAACAGGCCACTCAAATCTTCAGGAATGTCAATATATTTTAATTTGTACCAAAGGCATGGTCTCAACCTTTGAAAAAATAGTAGCATCTATGAAACCTAATTCACTGACTAACATTACTTTATTGAATAAACTAGATTCACCCGGCCACGCTTTTCTGTGGCTCAGTCTGCTTAAACGGAAACCAAAGAACAGAGGAATTACACGTTTCTAATGTGTCTTTACAACTCTCCTCCCTTCCTTTCTTTGTCCATCTCCCCCTCCTCCCCCTCTCTCTGTCCATCTCCTACTACGTATTTTCATTTTCTCCCACCCCTTTTTCTCCCCTTCTTTCCTCTTTCTGATCTTGTTTATTGTTCATATTCTGGAATAGTGTTGTAATCATAAAAGAATAAGCCATCTTTCCTGTTTGCCAACAACGCTTCACTATTGTGTCTTCTATAACGTTTCTCTATTATTATTATTATTGTTGGCGAATTTTCCCTAAAAGGAAATCGTTAAGCTTATGACTTTGAAGGCTTGTTCTTCTTGTTTTTCCAGTACTCCTTCATTCTCTTGGAGAGGGCCTCTTTTCTCTCCTCAGACCATTCTTGTTTGGTCCGCTGTTTTAGCGCTTCTGACTTTACTTCCCAATTGTCTATGTGTTTTCGGAAGGTGGTTCTGTCTGTGGTGTTTGTGGTGCCAATTGCTTGTAGGTCTTTTCGGACTCCTTCCATCCAGGGTGTCGAGACTTTAAGTGTCTTGATGTGTTCTAGAATTTTCTTGGTGAGTCTTGTTTCAGGGAGTCTATCTAAATGTCCGTAGAATTTAAGGCGCCTTTTTCTCATATCGTTCTCGATGTTCGAATATGCTTCTACTGTTGAGTTCTTCTGTAGTCTGTAGCCATCTGGTGTGGGTCTTCCTCCTAAAATTTTCCTCATGATTTTGCGTTCTTCTTTTTTGATTTCTTCAATTTTGATTTTCCTGTTGAGTGCTAGTGTTTCGCTGGCATACAGTACGGCGGGTTTGATTACTGTGTTATAGTGTCTGATCTTGGTGTTTCTGGAAATGCATTGTTTGTTGTTGACGTTTCGTACCATGCCTAGTGATTTCCGTGTCTTCTGTTGTCTGTCTTCGTAAGCCAGTTTCTCTGTTCCGGTCGGTTCGATGATTTTGCCTAGGTATCTGAAGTGTGTGACCCATTTAATTTTGCCGTACTTGGTTGTGATGTCGTCGCCTTCTCTTGTTAGGACTTGCGTTTTTTCAAAAGAGATTTGTAGGCCGACTTTCTCGGCGCATTCTTTCAGGATTTCGATCTGTGTTTTTGCTGATGTTGGGTCATAGGTCAGTATCGCTAGGTCGTCTGCGAATGCTGGGTAAGGGATTTCCAGTCTTTTCCTTCCTAATGTGACTGGTCTCCTGGTGTTTTGTCTCCTGACTTCAGCTTCCCATTCGCTCATTACTTTGTCCAGGACGATGTTGAACAATAGCGGGGATAGTCCATCTCCTTGTCTTAGGCCAGTGTGGATTTCAAAGGGGTCCGAGATTTCGCCCATGAATTTGACTTTGGATTTTGTATAGGTTAGTGTCTGTTCGTTTAGTCTTCGGGTCGTTTGGTCTAGGCCTTTTTCTCTGAGGATTTGGATGAGGGACTTTCTGTCGATCGAGTCGTAAGCCTTTTTGAAGTCGACGAAAGTGCAGATGATTTTTTTGGGGCTTGTCATGTGGGATTTTATGATTGATTTCAGGTTGAAGATTTGTTCGGGGCAGGCTCTGTTGGGTCTGAAACCCGCTTGGTATTCCGAGATGGCGGGTTCCAGTTGTCCTTGCGTTCTGGTGAGAAGGCAGGTCCCTATTATTATATTTCTATAAATTTATGTATTATATGTATTTAAAGGAAAAGATAAATAAGAACACTTGAGCATTTCGGCGAAATATCGCGTGCAAATTTCTAGGTAATCGGTCATGAAATTTCGGAAATCAGTGATTTTGTACACACCAACATTTACATTTTTGTAACGTCTCTCCTTTTATTAAATATATGTTACATACACACTAGTTGGTGTTCCAGGAGGTATATAAAAACACATGAGTATTGGAATACAAGTTGTGATGAACTTTCGGAGATTTGAGATTTTGAAGAAACGAACATATACATTCGTACGTGTATAGAAACTGTCAATGTTCCTCATCGCCAATCTCCGAAAATTTTTTGACGAATGCTTTGAAATTTTGACACAACGTTACAGTGGAATACGCGTTTCTTTTTCTTTACCTATTTTTAATACAATTATGTAATATATAATCTTTATAAATGTAATCATGGGTAAACGAACTTGCGCACCGCAAATATAGCGGGAATGGAAAGTTGTACTGATGTACGGTTTTCACAGAATGGATTGGTAATCAGGGACTCTTATTGTTAGCCAATCAACAGATTGTGGCAATATTTAGAAGTGCAAGTTTACTGCTAGCATACACTTGTTAAATGGAACAATGCCTATTGACCTTAACAGACTACAAATGGCGTAAATTAGGATTTTAGTGGTATTTTATTGCAGGGTTAGAGTGCGAGTCGTTTACGAGGTATCGAATTTTGAAAAGTTCCCACACTGACACTTGTACAATACCTGCGGTAGCATACAGTAAAGGACAACAAAGCTGCATACACTGATTATGTGGGTTCTGGCCAATCAGGAGACAAGTGACCGTCTATAGCCGTATTCAAAATGACCATCGTCAGCGCCATACACGCTTTGAGTCTGGTATAGAACGACTGCTGCATACATGCTAGCGTTTAAGTGAAGATATCCGAGAAGGCTGCAGTAATACATAGTTGCGTATCATCGGATGCAGCTGTTATGTCTTCGTAGACAGCGTATTTCTGTTTTCCCCACAGAAAACTGTCTACAGGCGTCAAATCGGAGGAACGTGCGAGCCAGGGCACAGGTTCCAAGCCGACGAATTGGAAACGATTTGTGAAGACACGCTGTAGTAGTACTTCGTGCCCAATGGGCTGGACATCCGTCTTGTTGGTACCACAGATTGCTCTGCAGAGGAACGTCTTCTAGCACGCATGGAAGATGGTCTGTTAGGAGGCTGCGATACTTGAGCGCGTTCAGTGATCTGTCTATGAAAAACGGTCCTATGAGCTAATGGTTCACTACACCACACCACACTTTACACTCCATGAGCGCCGACGTTCCACTTGAAGAAGTCAACGGGGAGTTTCAATTGACCAATAGTGCTTGTTTCGGGGATTTATCTGGGCACGTTTGGCAAATGTGGCGTCATCACTGAACAAGATAAATGATATCTGGAGTATTCTGCCTTAGTGCCCATGTACATAAGTTAACACGATTCTCATAATCGTTTCTACGCAACTCTTGATGGAGAGAGAGGTGATACGGATGGAACCTGTGTCGGTGGAGAATGTGTAGGACTCTTGCCTAACACATGCCACTTCCTCGTACGATTTCACGGTGGCTAACGAGCGGGAGAGCTGCAAGAGCACCACGAACGTTAGTTTACACCTCTTCTGTTATCACTTATTTCCCTCCGTCACATTGCTTAGGCATTACACTACCAGTTTCATGTAGATGGTTGAATAGGTTCATAAATTATTGCCGAGATGGTTGACGACTGTTGAGATATTTTGTCGCTTACACTGTACAAGAACGAACTATATTCTTCCTTCACTCTTCATGCATCACGAGCACGTCGACTTTTTTTGCATTGGTAAATACCATCGCCCATTCACGACCTACTGGTTGGGCTGTCACACACTAACTGCTTATCAAGTCGCGGTGGACTCAAGGAAAACACAGGGACACTGTGAAAAAACGTAACAACATAGTACCAGGCAACTAAGCAGGTTGACTGGCACAAACAAGTGCTTGTATGGAAACTTTTCAAAATACGATACCTCGTAAACGACTCGCACTGGAATCCTGCAACACACGACACTGATCCTATTTTTTGTTTGTTAATATCAAGTGGCACTGTACTACTTACAAAAATGTATGTTTGCACAAGATATACACTTCGTAAGCATTATTACAATCTGTTGGTTGGTTGACAGTACGAGCCCTTGACTACCAATCCATTCTGTGAAAACCGCACATCAACAGCACTTTCCATTTCCGCAATGTACACGACGCAGGTTTTATGTTATATACAAGGTGAAGAGAAATTCGAGAACTCGGGCTTCGCAGCGCGACTCCTCACATGCCAGTGATAAAAATTTCGGCCGGCGAGTACACCCGGCAGAAAAAGGACGTTAAAGAGTGGCAATCTGGCAACATTGTAACCACGTGTCTAGTAACTAGTTCCGTCAACACGTTCTCGTTATGTTCTACAGTTGGTGCAGTGAGTAGAGTTTTGGGTTAGCATGCAGGAGCTCGATGGTTCGATCCTGGGTTCAAGTATTTTTTTTATTTGATAAATTAGCCCAAAAGGTACGGTATCTTGATCGTCAACAGCGATTGCACAGGATCCTCTGGAAAATATTTGCACTTACATGCTACACTCGTAGAAATGGAACATTGGTCAGCTTTGAAAGATGCCTATTCCACGTCATGGGCTCGACTTTATTCACTCCACTTCCTCTACTAGAAGCGAGAACTGTTTTCTTTGTACCCTCCTCTAATGGTCACATAGATTAGTACGATCTATTATTATTGCCTCGTTCAAGTCCATTACATTTCGTTAGGGCCTTACGTTACCAGTTGGACTAGCAACGTGCTTTGCAAATAATGTCCAAACTCGGTCACTATTTGTATGTGTTATCACCATGGTCCCATTAATTGTTTCAACTGTCTATGTCTTGTTTGTCTAACGAAGTATTTGTTGTGTTCAGCGTTACACAATGTTGTAAATTTAGGGTACATGTGACATAAGAAATGGTGTATATTGCAGTATGAAACGCCAAAAGGAAATTAGCAAATAAAAACAATGCACTCCACCCTAGGATAGAACCCTCGACCTCCTGCATGATAACCGAAAACTCTATCCACTGCGCCAACTGTCCAGTAGAATCGGAATGCCCTTTCAGATGTAGTTACTGTATGTGTTGTTACAGTGTTGCCAGATTGCCACTCTTCAACGTCCTTTTTTTGCCAGGTGTACTGACCAGACGAAATTTTGGGAGAGACATTTTCTTATCGCTGGCATGTGAGGAGTCGCGCTGCGAAGCACGAGTGCACAAGTTTCGCTTCACTCTGTATACCACACAAAACTTGCACCCTATATTAAAGAAAGAGGTACTTAGAACACGCCTGTATTAGAATATAATGTTCTGTCAAAATTCGAAAGCAATCCGTCAAGACGTTTCGGAGATACACGATTTTGAACAAATGAACACTTAGATTTTTTATTTTCATAGATAGATGACTCTCTAAGAACGTGTGTCCGTAAAACTGATGTGACCTTAGTAACAGTATAGTAGAATTTTATTATGATTTCAGTAGAATATAACTAAACATAACCCGAGCAACCATATTCACTTCTCACTACGCACGAGGTTGGCTGGCAATCAGATGTTAGACCGTGTTTGGGGCGTCTTGAGCTGAGAACAAGCGCCGAGTGCACGCGTTGCCACTGAGCTAATGGCAGGAAACTTTTTGAGGTTTGAGAGCTACTTTGAAGTTACCTTTCCGTACTTTACTTTTATAAAAACTAGGCCGTCCAACAAAGTTCTGTGAGGGATGTTAGAGACTTTGATGTTTATCATTAAAACTTCGGTTTTTACGACGAATAGTGTGCTTTTAACGAACGTAGCACCCGCCCCCCCCCCCCCTCTTCCTCTGAAGAGTCGCTCTTATGTGGGACTGGAGTTGAGAGAAGCGTTAGATGAAGTGCAGATCTTAATATTAGAATATCTCACCACCCCAGCGTACAACGAGGGTCCGAAAAAGAAAGTTAAGCGCTGCACTGAGCGAACCCTCAGCAAGCAGTATCAAGGTCCTATTGCGTCCGTGGCATAAACCGGCCAAGAATATGGAACGGCTTTAGCCTTGCCGTCGGCCGTGGAATCAACCTGTCCTCTCCTGAAGGGATTTCACAAGGTCATAACGGGAAACATAAATCATGAACCCTCACGGGTATTTTCTTCTCCAGTGTTTCAAGTTGTTAGTTTCGGAGCATAAAGCGCTTTTAAAGGTGGTAGAATTCTTTGAGAATGGATAAATTAAATACGCAAATATTGCTATTGTGGACTGTTTATCTTCTCCAGATCCAAAAACACTCCACTGCGAAAGACTCAAGATAGTAGTAGCTAAGGGACTTAAGGAATTTAGCGAAAGGCATTTTAGTTAAACGCCATAGGCTGTACACATTACCCTTCTTTCTTCCATAGAAGCACAACCACTTTCGAAGATCTTCGTCACTATCCAACGAAAAGAAAGGACAGTACCTGAAGGGGTAGCGGGAAAGGACTACCTATGAGATATTAAAAACTTCATTATCACAACACAAAAAAGTCATCACAAGCATGTATAAGTTAGTAACTTGTGTAGTTCGTAATAATAATTATTTTTACCAAAACAGCCAAAAGTTCTTATAACGCGTACAGTGGTAGCACATATGAATAGTTTACGTCCAGGAAACAACCCCATTATGTAACAATAATAGTTTCAAGAACAGAGCTGATAAAACTAGGTAAATGACTCTAAGTAGTCACTACACTTCTTAGAGAGCATTAAATTGCCCTTAACATCACCACTAAGCTGCGGTAGTATAGTGTTCTCAATTAAATTTGACACCAAACGGTTTTGCGCTTATACACAACATCGAGCACTACTTCAGGCTGGCAGCTAAAGATAACGACCTGCATGATTTAGAAACCAGTAGACAGTTTTTAAGCATTAACCATTACTCGATGAAATAGCGAACATAGTTCAGCTCATCTAATCAGACCGAATATTCAGAAACATAAACGACACGTTGCGCTTGGGTAATACAGATAGGTACTAGGGTTAAGAGCACGAGCCCACTAAAATTAAAAATTGAAAGTCAGTTAAGAGCACTTGCTCAAATGAATCAACAAATTTAAAAGATAATTCTGCAAGCATTAATTTTTATCCAATAAAACCTCGAACCTAGTCCGCCATAGTTAATTAGGGAGGTTTAATAAGAAACAGCAACTGGATTTGATGCTACTGTAGGAAAGCATCAGCCTCTCAAGCCAAGTGCCCTGGATTTCTAAAACTGGCAAATATAAAAACTCAGATCTAAAGAATATCTGACGAATTCCTTAGCAGCTAATTAGACCACTCAGGTACGAAACACTAGCTCGATTTAGTAGGAGCAAAATATCTGAATAGTTGCTCCACCTACGTGTGATCGCCCACATAGATTAACAGCTGAAAATAACTCCCTTTCAAAAGAAACAATAAACTTAAGTCAGTAGGAAGAGGAACTCGCGTAAATTAACCAATCCAAAAGGCAATTTATGAAGAGTAACATCTAATCAGGATGATAGTGCACGTAAGTCTTAACCACTCGTTAGGGCAGCTTGATAGGTAACTCCAGCCTGTCTTTTGGTAACAAAATTTTTAAACTGCTGGTTAGACCACGGGCGCTAGCCCACTAAAACTAACAAACTGAAACAACAATGGTAACGAATTAGTTAGTGACGGACTTAGTACTGAAGAACTAACCAGGCAATCCTGACAACCTTAATCAGAAATAGCGACAAAATCTCTTGTGGTGAACAAATAGTTTCCAGCAAAAAAACATTGCAATAAACATGTCCTTCACGTGTCTCGTATTCGTAGAAAGTATACACACAACTTACAGTCTACTCCACTATCAGCCACGTCAAGCGGTGGAAATAATGAACGGCAATAGATGAACATTCTGCCATCGGCAGAGCAATGACCAGCGAGAGCGCGTGTTCAACAAGAAAATGATACTCCAGCTAGTACCCCACCGCACTCACATCTTACACAATATCTTGAGCCAGATGTTCCAATAGTAAAATAAAACAAGTTCATTAGCTCTCACAAGATGAACAATGTCCCAAAGTTCGAAAAGCACACTCCGAGCAAGGTACTTGACCGACAACCAAATCCACCGGCGAGCACCAGTTCGCAAAAAAGGAGATACGAGGGTAATCCCAAAAATAAGGTCTCCTAATTTTTTGTAAGTACATAGATCTGTTTATTTCTTCAATGGCTTACATCAGTTTACAGTTGGAACATTTAGCTATTTTTTGACATAATCACCATTTCTGTCGATGCATTTTTTGTAGACGCTGCAGCAATTTTTGTATGGCCGTGTCATACCAGCTCGCCGCCAAGCTGTTCAGGGAGTTATGAACCTCTTCTTTCACCTCGTCGTCGGAGCTGAATCGCTTTCCGGCCAAATGTTCTTTTAACATAGGGAACAGGTGATAGTCACTGGGCGCCAAGTCAGGACTGTAGGGTGGGTGGGTGATTATGTTCCACTGAAGCCGTTGCAGGAGAGAAATGGTTTGCCGAGCGATGTGTGGGCGAGCGTTTTCATGGAAAATGTGTACGCCCTTGCTCAACATTCCTCTTCTCCGGTTCTGAATTGCCCGTTTGAGATTTTCGGAGTCTCGCAGTACCTGTCAGCGCTAATTGTGGTCCCAGCTATTCAGCTCCGACGACGAGGTGAAAGAAGAGGTTCATAACATTGTAAACAGCATGGCGGCGAGCTGGTATGACATGGACATGCAACAACTGCCACAGCTTCTACAAAAATGCATCGACAGAAATGGTGATTATGTCGATAAATAGCTCAATGTTCAAGCTGTAAGCTGATGTAAACCACTATGGATATAAACAGGTCTATGTACTTATAACAAAATTGGAGACCTTACTTTTGGGATTACCCTCGTAGAACGGTATTACTCAATTTAAATTATTAAATGGTTATTAAGTAACTTAATCATGGTCATTTCCCACAGCTGGCTAGGACCACTTTTCGGAGAAACACTTCACGGAAAAATAGCCATGGCCGGACGTGCATACAGTACGGAATTCCGGCTAGAGCACTGTCTCCGGAATCCAGCTCTCTCTCTCTCTATTTCTCTCTTTCTCTCTTTCTCGTCCACATTCTCAAGCCCCCTACCTGCCAAGCCACACCGCCTAAAATTTTTTGCTTCACTCGGAGAGCGCTCCCTCTAGGTTCCGTGTGGTACAGCAGTCTTTCTGATAATCCGATGACGAAGCGGAATCGATACACACGTATCTGTAACATTACACACCATCAAGCGCGTTCCATGTAGTCATATATGTCAACCATTGCCATTGAAGTGAAATGTCGTGGGGCTAGTGTCTCCTGTCGGGTAGACCGGTCGCCTGATGCCAGTCTTTTGAGTTGACGCCACTTCGGCGACTTGCGCGTCGACGGGGATGAGATGATGATGATGAAGACAACACAACACCCAGTCCCTCAGCGGAGAAAAATCTCCGATCCAGCCGGGAATCGAGCCCGGACCCTTTAGCTGACTACCCAGCTATCGAGTTGGACAAACGATTGCCATTGTCACATTCCTCGAATCAGTGTGCCACAAGAGCTTTGAATAGTAAATGAGCTAACTGTGGTAAAACAGACCAATCGCCGGACTCGAACACGATATGGAGCGTTTGTACTCATGTACACAAGTTGTAAAAAAGTACTGTGAATGCAAATGTGTTTTCATCGTGTAAACGCTTTCTTGTTACGTGGCTCATCCCCATTTACTATATGTCCAGAGTGCAGATGTAAAATCTCCACTGTAGACAGTTTTCAGACCTATATGCAATCTCTACGTTGCAGCTACAACATTTGATAAGCAGTACACCAAAGTAGGCAGAAACAATGATTCTGGATCGATTAAAGGACTTTATTTCTTTACATTTTGGCTGTTCCCATGCTTAATGTTAGCCAGCTGCAACGTGGACTGTATTCATATGGATCCCACCCCGAAAAAAGAGTTTGAGATGGGAACAACCGAATCAAAACAATCGATTCATTCAACTGTTGGAAAACAGTCGACACAATCGGTTGTAGTTACACGTATCGGTTGAATTACTCATTCAACGTTTTGAGTGAAACCAGTCTATGGGAACAACCGAATGAAAACAATCGATTCATTCAACTGTTGGAAAACAGTCGACACAATTGGTTGTAGTTACATGTATCGGTTGAATTACTCATTCATCATTTTGAGTGAAACCAGTCTATGGGAACAACCAAATGAAAACAATCGATTCATTCAACTGTTGGAAAACAGTCGACACAATTGGTTGTAGTTACACGTATCGGTTGAATTACTCATCATCGTTTTGAGTGTAACCAGTCAATGGGAACAATCAAATGATACAATCGATTCATTCAACTGTTGGAAAACAGTCGACACAATCGGTTGTAGTTATAAGTATCGGTTGAATTACTCATTCATCGTTTTGAGTGAAACCAGTCTATGGGAACAACCGAATGAAAACAGTCGATTCATTCAACTGTAGGAAACAGTCGACACAATCCGTTGTAGTTACACGTATCGGTTGAATCACTCATTCATCGTTTTGAGTGAAACCAGTCTATGGGAACAACCGAATGAAAACAATCGATTCATTCAACTGTTGGAAAACAGTCGACGCAATCGGTTGTAGTTACACGTATTGGTGGAATTACACATTCATCGTTTTGAGTGAAACCAGTCTATGGGAGCAATCGTGCCAGTGATAGTGACCGAAGGAAAAGATTCGACGCCGTTTTAATTTTGCATACTGACTGAATTATTCATTCTTTCTTTTCATGTGAAAACAGTCAGCAGCTTTTCCGTCAGTTAAACCATATTTTCATTCTTTTAAATGAAACCACTCCTTAGTGTTTTAGATGACCGAGCTATTCACTTACTCCTCTTGGTAAAATCAGCCTACTGTAATGTAATTAGTTGAATCAAAGCAATGCTACATTGCACTGCCAGAGAGTGGCCCTAAAAAAAGAAGCACGTCAGCGATATCCCAAAGCTAAAATAGACTGTACACACGTTCATTTATTTAGGTACTAATGGAGTAATTTTTCTTTTCATCATTTAAAGCTGATTCGTGTATTGTTGTGGATTAAATTGTTCCTGCTGCCATTAACTAATTAACCTGACGTATCACTGTGGTGGGATTGCCATCACTTAAATTGTCGATCCCGGGCAAAAACTTCGGGGAACCCGTACACCTGGGTCAAGTCAGATTTTTTTTCCGGACACAAACAGTCAGTAGATGATACGATGGTCGACGGCCACGATTTTACACGGGGAGCGTAGACATGAAGGAGGAGAACGTTTCCCCGCTTGGGTTTCAGTGCCGGCAATGCCAGCGGCTGAACGCCTCCATCCGACCAACAGATATAAATTACACATCAGAGTGACAAGGATTTGTGAAAGTGCATTATAGAGACGCAAAACTAATTTGCAGTAAGGAATACGAACGTAAATGAGATCAGTTTCATTCATTTCAATGAGTAGAAGGCAAGTGACATTAAGATATGCAGTTGTGTGGCAGGCGGGGCGGTGTCGCGGTATATGCGATGCCCATTGACAGCGGCTTCTCATACTCATTGTATCAATAAAGAAGTATGGAAAATAAGGGTGTTCCAAAATTGTCTGTACATCTTTGATTACACATATTTCAGTAATGGGGATAGGTAGATAAGAACGATTTGCGTAGTAATTTTCATACATATCTAAGGTTATAGTTGCCGCTTAACAGAGTTAAGGTGACCATATTTTCTAGAGCCGAATTCGGGTCACGTTAGAAAATTTTAATATTGCAAATCAAGTCTTACTTTAATGTCTTAAACGCAAACTATAGCTTTAATTTGTTATAAGAAGTACAATAATTCATATTTTATTAGTATCTTCTAAGATGAGGGAGTGCGAGCAGACATATAGTATTCATTACCAATGAAAATTTACTTCGACATGTCTGTATTTTTCAACAGCATTATGAAAACATTTCATTCAAATTTCATCACTATTCACTCTAGTCTCTGACAATGCTTTCGTAGTCTCTACAGCAAATTAGGTTTTGTCGTCGCCCGATACATTATTCATTTGGGAAAATACCCTTTCAGTAACAGCATACTGTTACAGGTGAAATGAACATATTATTCTGGATAAGTCGTTTCATAATTGTGCAGAAAACCTTGTAGTTGGGGCAATCACAGCACTGAATATTCGTTTTGGGTATTAATAACCGTTTCAGCTGTGTTTTGGTCATTTATTACTGCGCCACTATAGGTTTAGTGGCGTTAAGGCTACATCTTCAGGTGTCTATGATTATATCATTAGAGCGGAAAAGCTCGGAATCTTTTTTCACAACATTCGTTGTCCGTCAATACAAAATACCACTAAAAGACGGTATGTCATGATTAAAAACTGACAAATTCCAAAATAATGACCGAGCGGGATGGCCTAGTGGAGCCGGCCGCGGTGGCCGAGCGGTTCTAGACGCTTCAGTCAGGAACCTCGCGACTGCTAGGGTCGCAGGTTCGAATCCTGCCTCGGGCATGGATGTATGTGATGTCCTTAGGTTAGTTAGATTTAAGTAGTTCTAAGTTCTAGGGGACTGATGACCTCAGATGTTAAGTCCCATAGTGCTCAGAGCCATTTGAACCATTTGGCCCAGTGGTTAGCATACTGGACTCGCATTTGAAAGGACGACTGTTCAATCCCGAGTCCGGCCATTAGGTTTTTCCTAACTTCCCTAAAACCACTTCAGGTAAATGCCGGGATGATTCCTTCGACAAGTCACGGTCGACTTCCTTCCCCATCCTTCAATAATCCGATGACACCAATGTCCTCGCTATTTGGTGTCTTCTCCCAAATCAGCTCAACCCAGTATGGTGGACATCTCCAAAACAAATCATATCATAGTGGTTGCTTCTTCACTCTATAGCCACGCGTGGAAGACGATCGGACTATGGTGCCTTTTCACGGTTCGCGCGGCTCTCCCCGTCGGGGGTACCAGTCCTCCCTCGGGCATTGGTGTGTGTGTGTTGTCCTTTGTGTTAAGTTAGTTTAAATTAGATCAAGTATTGTGTAAGCCTAAGTACCGATGGCCGCAGCAGTTTTGTCCCGTAGAAACTTACCACAAATTCAATTCCAATCTATATGGAACCGCGTCCAGGGTACGCGGCGGCGTGCTCTGACTGGTCAGTATGATAGAGGACGTGGTCGCGTCCCCTGGACGCCGTTCCATGTGGATTGGAGAAGCGACCACTATGATACGATTTGTTATGGACACATCCAATATATTGGAATCTGGCAGATTTTATTCCATGACACAGTCTTTTAGCGGTGTTTTGTATCTGACGGTCAACGAACGTTGGGAAACAGATTCCGAGCTTTTCTGCTCTAATGTTTTAATCATATGTCACCTGAAGATGTGGCATTGAAGCCACGAAACCGGTAGTGGTACAGTAATAAAGGACCAAAATACAGCTGAAGCTGTTATTAATACCCAAGACGTTTCATTATTGTTAAATCAAGGAGAATAGGTGTCCCGAATTGCTTTGGGGGAAAATTCGAGAAAGAGCTAGGGAAATTGTCACTGTCATGAAAAAAGAGGGGACGGCGGTACGGATGTCATCGCAGATGTCTGCGCCATCTGTAGCACACAGTTTATATAAGTGATATTCCCGTTCCATGTCTGGCCTAGGATGTTCTCATTAATGTGTGCTATTGCTGCTCCAATGCGAGCTCATAGTTCGTGCAAGTCCCGTCCGAAGAAATAAATGTAATGCGGTTCCGCAGGACCTGAGTGTTGATCTGGCTGTACCAACCATTTCACACATCGTGCCAACTGCTGGAGGGCGACCCGTCAATAACTAACATGGAAAAATGAGAAAAAAGTCATCTTTAGGTGAGTGTGAACCGTACCTTTCTACCTGTTCCAATTTATAAAAAACTCATGATGAAAGCTATAAAGATCATTTTCGAACATACTGTATCCACATAAGAGAGCGTCTAAGCGTGCTTACCACTACGTTTTTAGGAAGAAACTATCTATGGTTCGGTTCTCCTTGATGAATTTTAACTATGTTTATTATAATCTATTTCCAATCAATGTAATTTCCACAGACACGAAAAAAGGTCCAGGTCTACCCCTGTCACTTGTATGAAAGTCCCTCCAACACGCCTCTGGACGCAATGAAAATTAGGACCAATTAGGGGAAATCGGGTCGTATTGCACGCCTAACTGGGGAATGGAAGATGAGCGCAATGGTTCCCTTAATTATATGTGAAGAAGAAAGGAATCTTGCGTTGTTTTAGCGACAGTTTGCATTCCGTTTTATAGGCAATGAGTGATGATGTCCGCAATTGCAAAATCATTTGACTATTCGGTCATTTATTTGCGCGGAAGGTGAATATTTTGCACAGAAAATTACGTTACCAGCTATATACGTGCCTCCGACGTTTTTAGTTTTATGACTAGTACCTTAGCTATTAAAAATTCACAAGCGCAAATTTTCAGGGCTATCTGTATGAGGTTGAGAATCAGTATGCTGCTAGGAGAGATTATTTAATATTTGTTATTCCGTTTTAAAATCGCTTTATATTAAAAATTTTCTCTATTTGCGTAGTTATTTTCTGATTTCTGGTCTTATGTGTCAAATATTTTAAGCGGTGTAAAACATTTTGATGAGATTGCAACAGAAATATTTGGTAAACTTCAGGTTTATTTCAGTTTCTTTTCAGATGAGATAACCTTTATATTGCTTCCTCATAGGCATATCTCGCGAAAAGATAACGAGTGTAAAAGCGAGAGAGAATCGAGCTCACAGGGAGGCTTAGCAGCAGTCGTTCTTAACTGCGAAACATTTGCGACTGGAACAAGAAAGCAGGGAAACACCAATGGTACACTAAGTGCCTACTCTCCACCACACACCAGAAGAGAAGGCAAGTTCATATTGGGTTGTCGTCCAGTTCTGAACTAAGTTGAAAGTTTTAAATTAATAGCTTATCGGGAAGTTAGTTGAAAGTCTACTGCAAAATTTACTCCGAACAGACAGACAGACCTAAAAACAAAATACCCTCCGCCACACACCAGACTCAAAAGCGAGTTAATACCACAGCGTCATCCAGTTCTGAGCTATGATGAAAGTTTCAAGTCTCTAGCTTATCGAGAAGCTAGTTAAATATCAATCGCAAAATTTCTACCGAAAAAAAAACAGACAAGAAAACGACCCGATAAAAACGTGTGAAAAAGTAATTGTTCATTTATATACACACAAATCTACAGTTCATCAATGGATATTAAACTTTTAAAACTAACAAAAAATTAATATTTAATGCCACAATTTCGATACTTCGTATTTCAGTAAGTCTATAAAATAGCTGTCAAACCTAGTGATGGTTCATGTACAACCGAAAGGACTGAAAAAGATGTTTAAAATCAAAATAAAATTAACATCAATAGCAGCACTTCGTCACGAAAACGGCGTCTTTTGACCCAGGTTTCGCCACTACTACGACTGAAATAAAACTCTCAAATTAGCATGTCACGTATTAAACTAAAAATCAAGCGCTAAAACTTTAGTGGCCAAATTTGTAAAACAGAATACATAAAACGCAAGCCACTATGGGCTGCTCATATGCGTCGAGCTACGGTAGTATTAGTCTGATGCTACCGTAGCAGTGCCGAAACCTTGGTCGAAAGACTCCTTTTTTTATACCGAAGGCTGTTATTGCTGTTACTTTTACATTGTAAACGGTCGCTGACTACGAAGCCATGTTCAAAACTGCAAGTAAAATCACTCAAACACGGTGAGTGAGTAAAAACATTCATATAGCTGACATAGCCGCAGAGGCTTGTTTCATTAGGATGCTTCATTCAACTGAAAAAACCGACTCAACGAAAAAAATAATCGACTGAGCGCTCGATTGTTAAAAACACTCGATTGTCCTATCGCCAAAAGTAGCTGCTGTTCATTAATCAGTTATGCAGGCTTGTACCAATATTGAATGTGTCTCCGTCATACCTCATTCAAAACGTTATAAAACTTCGTTACAGATGAAATCTATTTTGCTTATTTTATTTTGTAGTTGCATTTCATTTGGACCACCACTTGACATCCTCTTTCTGTCTTTTGTTTTGGGTCATCAGTCTTTGACTGCTTTAATGCGACTGCCGTAGAACGTTTTCGAAACACTTGTTCACAATTTATTGCAGCCTCTGTCTTCGCTTATAATTTTCCTCGTCTACAGCTCCCTCTAGTACCACAGAAGATATTCCCTGATACCATAAGATAGCCCTATCAATCTGTCCATTCTTGTTGTCAGTGTTCTTCGTCCGCGTCTTTCTTTTCTCGCCCGTTCCACGCAGAACCTTCTCAAACATTATCTTCTTAGTCCACGTACCTTTTAACATCTTTCTAGAGCACTACATCTCAAAGGCTTTGATTCTCATCTGTTCCGATTTTTGCCCTGTTCATGATTTACTTTCAAACAATTCTGTGCTGTAAACGTGCAGTCTCAGAAAATTCTTTGTCGATTTGAAACCTGTTTGATAACAGTCGAGTCCTTTAAGCCAGGAATGTCCTTTTCAGCTGTGCTAGTTTGTTTTTTATGTCCTCCTTGCTTCTTCGTCATGTGTTGTTTCACTTAAAACGTAACAGAATTGCATCACTTTCTCCATATCATGGTCCATAGTTTAGATATCAAGTTCATCGCTAACCTCATTTCTATTACTTCTTACTACTTTCGTCTTTCATCAGTTTACCTTCGATCTATATTCTGTATGCATCAGACTGTTCATTCCATTTAATACCTCTCGTAATTCTTCTTAACTTTCAATGAGGATAGCAATATCATCAGCCAATCCTATCATAGATATCCATTCACTCTTAACTTTAATATCAGTCCTGTAGTTTTATTTAATTTCCGCCACTGCTTCTTCGATGTGTAGATTGGACCGTAGTGGCGAAAGATTGCATCCCTGGCTTCTACCATTTTTAGTCTGTGTACTTCGTTCTTTTTATTCCATTCTTATTTTTCACTCTCCGTATTTGCACTTACTGTATATTAATCGCCATTCCTATGGCGTACACGTATTATTCTGATAATTTTAATTTTGCGCCAATTTGTACTTTCGAACGTTTTATCTACGTCGACAGATCCTACGAAGGTGTCTAGACGTTTCGCAGATATTATTTCCGTTATCAAGCGCAAAATTATTACTGCCTCTCTGGTGCCTTTACCTTTCCTAAATTCAAACTGTCACCTGACAGATACCCAATCAGACTTTCCGTTCTGCTGTACATTGGTGTTGTCAGCAATTTGGATCCATGAGCTACCAGGCTGATTGTGCAATAGTTTCCGCAGTCGTCTGCCCACGCTAACTTCGGAAATTGTGGATGGTACTTTACTGAAGGTGTGATGGTTTATCTACGACTCATGTACGCTACTCATAGACTTGAAAAGTTGTTTGGTTGTCACTTCGTCCAACGATTTATATGAATTCCGAAGGAATGTTACACTTTCCTTTAGCCGTATTTGGTCGCAAGTCTTCCAAACCTTTATTTATCTTTGATTGTAATAGTGGATAATTTATATCTTCCATATAGACTAACGTCCCTCCCTCATTCTAGTCCTTCCCCTTGTGGAGTCGGTATACTCATCCCACTAGTCCGCTCTTTCCTCTGCGTTTGACAGTGAAGTATTCCTCTTGCCCTCTTAACGTCGATATTTTTCTTTTAATTGCATAGAAATTTGCTTTAACTCTTGTATATGCTGCAGCTATCCTTCGGATGACCGTTTCTTTTTTGATATCTGCACATTTTTGAGCCTTTTCGCTATAGCTTCCCTATATTTATTTGCTGTAGTCCTCTCTTATCTGGTTTCTTCTCTCATCGATCAGTTGAGGTAATGTTCTGTTACCAAATGTTTCTTTGCAGTATTTTGTTTTTAACTACATTTGTCTGTACAGCTTCCTACGATTACCCTTTTTACAGATATCAATTTTATAAATGCATGGTGTCTATTCTTTTCCACAGCGGCTACGAGTGAAAATGTGTAACGGGCCGGGATTCAACCCGGAATCTCCTGTCTACTAGGCAGGCGCACTAGCCACTGTGCCACGCAGAACACAGTGTTTATCGCAGCTGCAAGGACTGTTTCTGCACGCCTCACGGCCGACCCACATTCCCACCTAACGTCACCTCTCCACAGTCCCTGTCCGTTCTCTCGCTACTCAGATTCCCACAGGAGCTCGGACGTACTTGTGCATTCGCACTGAAAAACCTGGATCCATTGCCCTTCCAGGCAAATCAGTTATATGAATGTAACATAAGTGTGGATTCCATGGACATGTGCGAAAAAACAGACACCACGCATTTACACGGATAGGTGGCGCTCGTTCGGAATGTGGGTCGGCCCTGAGGCTTGCCGAGATAGTCCGTGCAGAGACTGTAACACTGTGTCCGGATGGCGCAGTGGTTAACACACCTGCCTGGTAATCAGGAGATCCGAGATTCTAATACCGCTCCAGCACTCATTTTCACTCGTCGCCGCTGATTCCGCGTTACCTCACAATGCACCTAACATCAGTGGTCCCTTCCGTTTCTTCTCCTATAGCATTGGCCATAACAGATTACCAACAGACCATTAAACACCCATGAAAAGGACAGTATAGACAACGGCACTCAGACGCCTCCAGGAGGGGGGGGGGGGGGGGTCCTGCCCTCGAAACATTAACTTTCACTTAGGTGAGACAGGTGGTGGGCCCAACTACACTTGATCCATCGGTAACCCAACCAATAGACAGTCACGGAACCACCGACCAAACGACTTGCTAGCCACCAATCGGTACATGAACTCAAGGACCAAACTGTTATGGACGTGATTATCCACAATCAAATATGTATTAAGCTGTCAAAACTACACGCCGTGTTGGTCAGCGACAACAGGTGAGGAAAGGACACTACCTGAAATTACGTTAGTGGCCAGGGCAGGTAACCGGAACACTAACGGCCACAAGGCAGAAAATTCCGCTGGTGCACTTGAATTGTAGTGAACCAATATAGTAATTCCACCATACGGCTGCTCGATTTCACCACTACAGATTTAATAAGAATTTTTTGTAAAAATTCTTAAAAATTTTCTAAGACCTTATAAAAAGCATTATGTATGAACTATGTTTTATGTATGTTACTCACTTTTACAGAGAGCTTTTCTAAGAACATAGAATACTGACTTGGCTTATGTGTTATGGTAATAATTTAGACATATGTAATTGTATGGAACAATAGAGCCATCTCTTAAACTAATGTCAGATGATAGTATCGATTTGTACTAACACTGCTTCATCTGATGTACTTACGTTATCATTAAGTATGTTTACGTTGAGATCTGTCGGCTTGTAAAGTGGTGATGAGTGTGAGCACTTGGTGCAATAATATGTCTGTACGTAGCTGTTATATTAAAACTGACACGGCGATGTCTAGTACAGCTCACGATACTAACATGGACATACATTGTGAAGCACCACCTACTGAACTGAAGGAGGAGATTATGTAATAATATACACAAAGGTATGTGGCTATGTCATGTACTGCAAATTTTGGATATAGTTAGGTGTGCTGTTATGTTTGTTACTACAACATAGCATTTTTGGTTCCATGTTTTGCTGATCCGACGATGGCAACAGAGAATTTCCTAAACCTGTCATCACGTGTATGAATAAATGACTTTATCGATCTTGGCAGTTGGAAATTTTTTCAGTGTTGGTACAGCTTTCTGATTTAATGACAGTGCTTGAAGATAAGTCCCTCATTAGTCAGTCAGAACTTACTGTAAACTGCTGTCTTTCAAAAATACAACAACAGGAAGGATAGTATCATCGAAATTTTACTGATTTAGCTTTTACGTTATAGTAGAGAAGATATATGACAAACTTCGCAAGTGATTCAGCCTCGTACAGACAGCGTAATTTAGTACGCAGAGTTTCCACCAACGGCAGCAACAACGGTGCTAGAGCGACGGGCATCACAAAAACTACTCTTGGATGGCAGATCAGGGGTAGTCATTCTATGTTGTTTTAACTCTACGCCCCGGTTGATTATTTGCAGTTCCTGGTGAGAGGTGGGGTTCCAATCTTGGCAACCCAAGACCAAATGTTCAGTGGGCAACAGATGTGGAGGCCAGGCCGATAAACATCCTCTGCATCCATATAGGATAGGAAGGGACATGATAAGCAACATAGGGTCCTGAGTTCTCTTGTTGGAAGATAACGTCACGAAGACATTAAAGATGGCGCAGATACACTTCCCACAGCACATCAGGACTGTATAGTCTGTCGCCCAAATTACTGGCTTCACAAATCGTAGCTGATCGTTTTTCGTTTGGCGTACGCAGGGGTGCCCCCTGCGCCATTTGACCACCACACTCTCGCCTTCGCTTAGCAGGCCAGGGTGGCCCCACCTTACCTAGATGGTTGTTAATAAATAGACTAGGTAAGATATTGTACTGTGCGACCATGATATTATTACAATTGGCCTCCCGTGACCACTATCGGAAACTCTCCGTGGCATTACAGTAAACAAGTACAGGGGTGACTAAGGAAAGTGCATCGCACTGTGAATGATTTCAAGACAGTTGTAAGTATAATGTCAAGCTGTTCAGCGTCTCCACCCTGAAATAACGCTATAAAAGCTAACGATAATCTGACCAAAGCGCTCTTACTCGCGGGTGCAGAAACATTGCGGTCGACTAATATTACTCTGTGGAATGGTTCTAACGGCTCTTACCACTATGGGACGTAACAACTGAGGTCCTCAGTCCCCTAGAACTTAGAACTACTTAAACCTAGCTAACCTAAGGACATCACACACACCAAAGCCAATGGCAGGTTCGAACCTGCGGCTGTAGCGGTCTCGCTGTTCCAGACTGACGCGCCTAGAACCGCTCGGCCACACAGGCTGGCATTACTCAATCACTCGCATTTATAATCCGTTCATCATAAGAAAAACCTGAACTAAACAAACACAAACGCGGTTATTGGTCAGAGCTCTCCCCTATCTTTAATGTCTCCGTGACGTTATCTTCCAACAAGACAACTCAAGACCCTACGTTACTTATCGTGTCCCTTCCTATCCTATATGGATACAGAGGATTGTTACACGTACACTGATGTTGTTACGCCCTTGGAAATAAATCCTACTTATGTATTAGACATATTATTACTAAGTTACGTTAAATGAAACCTTAAGATCTTCAAATGTATTAACAGCAATCAACGTTTTTCTTAATCCCGCTTTAGCTATGTAGTTTTTATTTCAGAAATTGTGTGCAGTCATAGCCTCTGCAGCGTTGTGCTCTGTTTCGCTGTTAGTACGCATTATGAAAATGGCTGGGGCTGCTTTCTATTCCGTAGTGAAATGCACGTGTGGAATACGATTAAAAAGTGCCGGGAGATAGGCTGTTCTTAATGATTTTCATAAATTTACGGAGATAATCCGCTTTGAAATTTTCTCAGGCACTATATGTAATGCAGCTGACAAAGTAACACGCATCGTACGTGTAGCGCAGTCGGAAGCACAATGGAAGTTTAACCATGTACAAGTAATCGTACGTTCGTTCAAATCTCCCGAGTATCAATTTTTCCTCGTTCAATTTGAAATACCAACATTTCGTAATTACAAAAAACATCATCATTTTTTATGAATAATGCGCGTCTTCTTGTTTCTAATTGCAATTGAAGGCGAAATTCCAGTTTTCATTTCAAACACAAATTCTTAATTATCGATGTTTGGTCAATCACTATTCATAAAAGTTGCTTAAATTAAGAAAACATAACAGTATAATTTCTTAAGGCAAAAATGAAAAATCGTATCCTCTTTATTTGTACTATGTCCGTCTTTATATCACGGAGGTAGATAAGTATCGTAGAACCACGAAAAACAATCATTTTCACAGCATCGAGAACAACATGCAAATACTGCATTTTTACATTTACTACTGCACCATTATAATATGAACCCAACGGAATTTATCTGGAGCCAAGTTGCGAGATTTGGCCCGAGAAGTAACAAGACTATTAAGCTGTCAGACGCACTGAAACTAACGCACGCAACTTTTTCACATGTCACTGCCGAACGCTGGTGGGATATAGAACGGCTCGTCATAAAATAAAAAGAGAAAATGCGGCGCCTGTTTGGCTTTATTGATTCTGTTCTTGATGGCACGTTATCAACGTAGCACGTGACTCTTGCAGAACTGAAATGTATTTCTCGGAGTCGGGTAAGAAAGGAGCTAAGAGATTTATCAGACGACTGTAACTAATACCTTCAGTGGCTTCAGTATTCAACAATACCGTGAAATCCCTGCAGTATGGCATTGCATTACACACAGATCGCTTAAAAAATTACCCTATATTTAAGTTAGAAATTTTCATCACTCATGTTTGTAATTAGAACATTATGTCAGGTGAGAACGAGTGCATTTTATGCTTTCCGTCTGGTCACCTAAGAAGCGCGTGGTAGTGCTGGAGCTTCTTCGAATATTATTTCATTCTCTTTAAAAATTAAATGACATTCGAAGCTATATTGTTTCTTTACTCGTCTATTTTTCCGTCTGAACTGCAGCTGCTCATATCATTGCAGGTTAGTTGGACGCTGGCTGGCCACCAATGCTGTCCAAGTTAAAAGCGCCGGTAAAGCTGTTGTTCCGCGTTATCGCTCAGTCTATGTGCGTGTAACACAGCGTAAGACGTATCCTTATGATGGTACTTGACTGTGCTGGTCACGAAACGAAATCCAATGAGATTCAAGCAAACGCGGAAGAATATATGGCGTAATGTTTACGTCAGGATTATTCTTATGCTTAATAGAGTGTAATAATGAATACTTCTCGAGAGCCAAGGCGTAATCGAGTTGATAGTATGTGCACAACTAACCTGACAACACTGACACATCGATGCGTTTTCTTTAGTCACCTGTCCACTTTCTTACAGTACAATCAAGTCACCACGTGTTTCCGGTAACTATCATGTGGAATAATGTAAATAATATCGTGGTTGGGTAGTATACAGTTGAGTCTCCAACCGGAGGCGCCAGCTTTGCAACTAGGGGCCTGTGAATCGCAGCGAGCAAAGCTGCGCCCGGCGGCCATTGCGTCACTTCCATGCGGTGGCGTGGCATCGCGCCGTATCCGACAGGCAGCTACAAATGTCGCGCTCCGCCCTGACGAGGCCAGACACGTCCCGAAACCAGACGAATCAAGTCTCCGCAACGGCCACGTCACGCCGTGACGCTGCCCGCAGAATTGTCGTGGGTCTTTGCCGTGAGCCTCAGCCACAGCTGCGCGTCCAAGAGCCGTTCACGAGGCACCGCTTCGTCACAGTTACCACTGGCTGTCTAAGAGCTCCTCGTCTTTTAGGACCGTTTCCAACTCTCTTCTTTGCTCCTAGAGATATTGAATGCCTAGTTCTCTGTATCAGCTGTAACGGTTTTTCTCCCTGAGAAGCGTACTTCGTTTATATACCCAGACTGAAGCAACGAACAAATATTTGTACCGAGACTGGAACTAGAACCTCGTCTCCTGCTCACTAGATAGGAGCGCTTACCACTACGCCAACCTGGGATATAGTGGCTTTGCACAGTTTTGCGGTATACCCTAGCAAGCCTCCGTCCTCAGTATCCATTCACACCGCAGTCCCCGAGTTTAATGGGAATATCAAGTGAACCGGGGCTTCTACGGGAATTTGGACTGAGGGGGGGAGACATGCTAGGGTTGGCAGCGCAGCTGTGCAAAGCCACTATATCCCAGGTGGCGTTGTGAATAGCGCGCCTGTCTAGTGAGTGGGAGACGGGGTTCGAATCCCAGATTTTTATTCGTCGCTCCAGTGAACACATATACATCACAGGTGTCTGAAACCTGAAAGCGTCTCTGGAACCATATAGCGTCGTATTTTGTTCAGTGACTGTAGTAAACAGTTGTGATTTTCAAGCATATTTCATTATCTGTGAAAGGGAATGAAACATTTCGGACCCCTGCATCATGAGTGGGAGTTCAGTCTGGCCAAGTCCGTTCAACCCGAAGGCTCCACACGTGGCTACGACACTCGTGATGCCGTACGCAGGACGAGGACTCGTCTGAGAAGACGGCGTGGCGCCACTGCTGGATCCAGTGCAGTCTTTGGGTGCAGCTCTGTCGGTGCGCCTCTCTCCACTGCCTCTTCAAGGCAAGCCACTCTGACGCCTCGGTCACAGTCCTTGACACTAACGACGTTGTCGCACTAACCGCTAGTATAGTAGTCCATCTGCAAACAATCTTATTTTATATCTGAACGGAAATCATTTGGCTGGTTCAAATGGGTCTGAGGACTACGGGACTTAACATCTGAGGTCATCAGTCCCCTAGAACTTAGAATTACTTAAACCTAACTAACCTCAGGACATCACACGCATCCATGCCCGAGGCAGGATTCGAACCTGCGACCATAGCGGTAGCGCGGTTCCAGACAAGCACCTAGAACCGCTCAGTCCTAAAGGGCCAATCAATCAATATGTCTGTCCTCTCGAGCGCTAGTCGCATAGTACAGGTGAGATACTGCATGGCCTTGACTGCGACTCTCCTGGAACAATTCTCACATTACAGACAATCTGGGAATTCTGCCGTCGTGGGGCGATACAATATCGTTGTGTCACAACCCTGCCGCTACCGATTTCAAACTGGTGCTGACAGCCGTTTATGTCTCTTACAAGAAGCTTGGCCCTACCTTCTCATAAACGACATTCAAATTCGGCTTCTGAATAAGAGATTCGACACGTAATTTCTCCTTAGGCACAGACTACAAATGGCACTCGAAGCTAATTTTACTTTATAGGGTGACGACGTCTTGCGTTTTAATTTTAATGGCCAGAAGTGTACTGGCCCATTCCTCTAATATGAGGGATGTTCAAAAGAAAAGTGACGAAACAACACTGTGAATACAATAGAAGACTTTATTCAAAAGTAATCACTAAGAGGGACTTGAAGCCTTTACTAGGTAAAGGAACAGAAGGAAGATTTACAGAACGAATGTGAGAGAGGAGAACTAATAATTTTCTGCAACAAATTTCAGCTAGTAACGTCAGTACTCTTTTCAAAACTCACAGGAGGAGATGATTTAAGTTACACAACTTGGAGAGATGAGAAAATTCAACTAGATTATATTATAGTGAGACAGAGCTCCCGAGATCTGATCGTAGATTGTAGAAAATATCCATGAACAGATACATAAGGGCAGTCAAATGAAAGAGAAGCACGTGATGAAAAGTAAATAAACCGTTTATTATTTCAAAAGTAAGTGTTCGAAATAAGGCTTGGCAGTATGTGGGTGGGCCCAAACGTTGCTAAGGTTGTTTCCATTACTCTGCGAAAGTTTCGCTGGTGGTGGAGCCCTGAAGAAAGACATTCGTGCCTGTCAATTTCCTTCGGACGAACAGGTGCCCGCCTGGGTACGTATGCAAACATTATTTCATGAAGGCAGTCACCATCGTGTCTCACACTGGGACAAACATATTAATAGTTACGGCGACCAATTTTGAAACAGTAAACAGTTTACTTACTTTTTTCCATGTGTCTCGTTTTCATTTGACTGCCCCTTATAAATTAAGGTAAAAATTATTGACAGATAGAGGGTTAAGGTTTAAGAGAACCGTCCAGTGTGGGAAGGGTGGGATACTGAAGTACTAAAGGATGATGAGGTGCATTTCAAGTTCTCTGAGGCTATGTATAATGCGATAATGAGCACCACAGTAGGCAGTTAAGTTGAAGAGAAATTTATATTTGTAAAAAGAGCAATCATAGAAGTCATGCAGTAAAGTACAGGTAAAAAGAAGGTAACAGCGAACAAAGCTTTGGTTACAGAACCCATATTTCAAATTATCGAAGACAGAAGAAAGTACAGAAACGTTCAAGGTAAGGGAGAAATACAGCAATGTAACCCACTTTGGAAAGAAATCAATGGGAAATATAGAGAAGGTAAAGCGAAAAGGCTGAAGAACAAATGTGAAGACATCGAAAAAGAAGTGGACATCTGAAGGACGACTGCAGCATATAAAAACATTAAAATATCTTTCCACGAAATTCAAAGTAAGTACATCAACATCAAGAGTGCAAGAGGAATTCTATAGTCAAACGCAGAGAAAAGAGCGGATCGCTGGAAAGAGTATACTGTAGGTATCCGCGAGAGGAGGGACTTGGCTGATGATGTGAGCACAACTATCCCACTGTTTCACGACCCGAAGGATTCCCTGTTCCCAGTACTCCTGTGGCTGAGACCGGAGGCAGTCCTCCACTGTGTACTTCATCTTGATACTTTGAGATATTTTTATAGAGGAAGCTCTGTTGATCCTTCACGGACAGGGGACATCAGCTAATTAAGTAATGGTCAATATCAATGTAATTCTCCAACAGCAATGTAACTAAGATATTATTTGATTTTGACGACAACCAGTTTCGGCATTCCACTATGTCATCTTCCGGCCCATATGCATCTCTCAAAATCAACGGTAATGCCATACAGTGCCATATATCCCTGGATTTCGTGAATTCAAACCGTTTCACGTATGCTTCATTTGAAGATTTGATAGCAACTTGTGAAACGGTTTGAATTCACGTAATCCAGGGATATATGGCACATTATGGCATTATCGTTTATTTTCAGAGATGCATTTGGGCCGGAAGATGGCATAGTGGAATGCCGAAACTGATTGTCGTCGAAATAAAATGGAATAATATCTTAGTTACATAGTTGTTGGTGAATTTCATTGATACTGACAAACACATGGAAGTTGCAGGTCAACATATCCAAGTTTTAGTTCGGATGCTCAAACTGCTCCCAATAGAAATTGACCATCACACGTTGTGTGACCTTAGAGACGTGTGGACGAGCCAGATCGTGGAGCAGAATCACTCCCTCCGTGAGCAGTTCAGACCGTTAACTCTTGATGAACTTGCATAAGCTACGTTGGTTTCTGATACTACACCTCGCTAGTAATGGTTTCTCGGTGCTTAAGGAATTCGATGCATATCTGACCTCGGACCTAAAAAAAAAAATGGTGAGCATTACCTTACCTGCTCAGGGTACAGCTTTGAATTATGGAGGATGAGGTGATGACGCATATTTCGCATCCCTATAAGTCTCATACACTATCCCAAACAAACATATGCAAATTTCAACCGATTTCGTTGTTACGACGTTTAGAACCTTTTCATTTGAACACTACTTAAGCACCTCCCACCAACCGTTTTCCCGTAGGAGTGTTAACTCGTGACCAACACTCATCATATCTTTGCAAACAGAAATATCAACAACTACAAACGTCCTATGGACATTTATGCTTCAGTGTGATTACCGCGGCACCTCAGAGTCCGGCATTCCCGTGTCAGATAATAATGGTGTTGTCCATAATTAAATTAGCGTAGTGTCTTAAAGGACAGCACCATCCTTAGTTATAAGACTGTTTGTAGCAATGTGTCTGATTGTGACTGGAAACCAAGTACTTGCGTAATGCTATCACAAATTTAGGCCTATGGCGAAATGGATTCCGCGATTTACTAACAGGTTCAATATAATATTCGAGTGTGGGAATAAGGAGAAATTTGACTTGTATACTGCAAATTTTCAGTCGCTTTTCATACTTCGATTTGAAAGAAATAATCCTTATTTTTATCAAAATATATCCACTATGTGATCAAAAGTATCCGGACACCTGGTTGAAAATGATTTTCAAGTTGGTAGCGCCCTCCATCTTCAATGCTGGAATTCAATACGGTGTTGGCCTTGGTGAAAGCTTCCACTCTCGCAGGTATATGTTCAATCGGGACTCTGTGCAGGCCAGTCCATTACTGCGATGTTATTGTCGTGTAACCACTCCGCCACAAGGCGTGCAATATGAACAGGTGCTCGGTCGTGATGAAAGATGCAATCGCCATCCCCGAATTGTTCTTCTACAGTGGGAAGCAAGAAGGCGCTTAAAACATCATGTAGGCTTGTGCTGTGATAGTGCCATGCAAAACAACAAAGAGTGCAAGCCCCTCCATGAAAAACACGACCGCACCGTAACGCCACCACCCCCGAATTTTACTGTTGGCACTACACACGTTGGCAGATGACGTTCACCGGGCATTCAACACATCCACAACCTGCTATTGGATCGCCACATTATGTACCGTGATTAGACGCTCCACACAACGTTTTTACATTGTTCAAGCGTCCAATGTATACGCTCCTTACCCCAAGCGAGGCGTCGTTTGGCATTTACCGGCGTGATATGTGGTTTATGAGCAGCCGTACGACCATGAAATCCAAGTTTTCTCACCTGCCGCCAAACTGTCATAGTACTTGCAGTGGATCCTGATGCAGTTTGGAATTCCTGTGTGACGGTCTGGATAGATGTCTGCCTATCACACATTATGACACTCTTCAACTGTGGGTGGTCTCTGTCAGTCAGCAGACGAGGTCGGTCTGTACGCTTTTGTGCTGTACGTCTCCCTTCACATTTTCACTTCACTATCACGTCGGAGAAAGTAGTCCTAGGGATCTTTAGGGGTGTTTAAATCTTGCGTATAGACGTATAACACAAGTGACACCCAATCACCAGACGACGTTCGAAATCCGTGAGTTCCGCAGAGCGGCCCATTCTGCTCTCTCACCATGTGTAATGACTACTGTGGTCGTTGATGTGGAGTACCTGGCAGTAGGTGGCAGCACAATGGAACCTAATATGACAAATGTATAGTTTTTGCGGTGTCCGGATACTTTTGATCACATAGTGTACACATTCCATTATTAGAAAGTTGAAGACAAATGAGTATCGTATTCATTTACATATACAAACAGCAACAAACAATAATGGTGGAAATCTTTCAAGAACAAGAACCCATAGAGAAACCTACAATAGAACCCATAGAGAAACCTACAATAGCGTTTTCAGATAAGTTAATTAACTTTTCAAGGGTTGCATTCAGGAGCTGTACTAGAAGTAACTATAATAGCAAAAATCTACGTGTGTTTACATTTTATTCCAAACCTAATGAGCCGTAGTTGTGTCTGGCTCTTTGAAAAGCGCGCCAGGCGGAGTGTTTTCGCTTCGCGTCTAGTGTTTGCGGTAGCGCTTTCGGTTTGACGCGCTGTTTGGATCCCTACCGCCCTCTGGCGGGAGGTGGAGCAAGTGTACGGTCGCGTGATGATCGAGGAGTGAGGTGGCGGTGCGAGCGGGGCCCTGTTGTTGGGAGTCGTCAACTGCTCTCCACGTGCTTTGCCCGACCACTTGGCTGTCAGGGGCTAAGTCTGCCTTACCCGCATGTACGTGGCTTATGAAACTTAGAACCCGTGGTGCAGGAGATCAGCGCGTGGGATCGTGCGTCTTCTTATCGGCCGTTGAAACCACTCGCACCGGTTGGCTCTGACGAGCATTTGGAAGTGCAACGTGTTCCCGGCGCTGTGATGGAGGGTGAGAAGCTGTGTTTTTATGTAACAAAGGGGTTTTTCAAATTCTAGTGAATTGCATTTCTTCACCAGAGGTTTTGCTGGGGTCCTCCCACCACAGTTTTCGTTTGACTGTCCCTCGGAATGTGGTAATTGCTTCTTGGTCTGGCCGTTCCATTCACACCTCGATTGGGTGATTTAGGGTCGGTGTCACGTGTCTCTGTGGTTCGGAGTCTGTGCAGGCACCGCCATTGCTACATCTTCTGGTTTTGGGTAACTCGGGGAGGTGGCGGCTTGTAATGGAAGTTTTGGGGCTGATCTGCTGTGGCCCTGTAGACCACCAATAACTTTTCGCCTATTGTGATTTGAGCCCCTCACCGATTTAAGAAAAAATTTTGGGAACTGCCTTTAATGTGATGGTTTGTGTGCTGGCTTATTCACATTTATCTTGTAACAACTGACAGGTGTAATATAAGTTATTTAACTGGCGAGAAACAACTATTTTAGCTATAGTAGTAACTAGCAACTTAAATCTGTTCTTTTTCAAGGAATTGTTCTGTTATATATACAACAAGTCTAAAATCTTATTAATGTGAAGTTGTTAACGTCATACCTGGCCATATCATTTTAATATAGAAAATTTGTCAGTTATTCGAAATTGTTTATGGAAAAAAAAAAATATTGAGAAAGCCTTTTAAAATATAAAAGCTTAGAGTTGGGTTCTGAGCAATTCAGTGGGCAGGTCGAGTAGGATCGGGCGCAGGCAGGGATCTTGCCGAGTGTTAAAGACCAGAAAATGGAAGGTAGTTTGAAACCTTTTGCTGAATTACCTAACCCTACTGGACTTCTCTTGAAGGATATATGGGAGTTAACTGTTGATTCTTTGAGTAAGATCGAGGATGTACTTTGGTTGCTGGTTCACTTTGAACAGCACGCCCACTCCTTTGGGGTAGCGCAATCCACCCTTTTAGCTTTACTCTACCCTTTAGCCACAGGGGGACTTAGAGATCTTGTCTCCAGAGTTCTCGCTGAACAGATGGCCTTGCTTCAGCTTAGGCAGAAGATTATTAGTGAGAGACTTACTGCGGGCTTTAGGGAGTATTTAGAGTGTCATTCGATTTGGAGGGTGCAGGGAGAGTGCGAGAGCCTACAGCAGTATGTGGAGAGGGTGAAAGTTGCCTCACAAGCGCTCTTGGTCGATATGTCTGAGGACCAGTTGGTTTCTGTGATTTTGGGAGGGATGGCTGCTGCAGATAACTTGCATTTTATCTTCAAATCCCCTTCGGTTATATGGGAGGATTTGCGTGGAGCAATAGTCACGGCGTCTGCGTTCAAGCTGCGAGAGGAAACAGGGGGGCGCTCGGGTTTCTAGGCCCGTAAAAGAACTTTTGGAGGCCGAGGAGCGCGGTCGAGGTAGAACCACCGTGGTTGAGACAAGGCGATGTTTTCGTTGTGGTGAGGGTGGTCATTTAGTTCGGGGTTGTCCTGTTCCCCGTTGTAGCAGGAGTAATAAATGATATAAGGGAAAGCGGCGCGCCTTGTTTGGTAAATTTACAGCTTGTTGTGGGCGTTGCATCATAGCCGAGTCCAGATCGCGTCTTCCCTATATTTTTGCCTTGTTGGATTCTGGCAGTACGTACTCCTTACTTAGTGAGGCTTTGGTTTTGGAGTTTGGCCACCTTACTGAACTTAAACCGGCGAAGGTCCCGCTTCGGAGATGTGGTGTCGCTAATGGTCAGGTGGTGCCTCTGGCGGGGTGGGTTAAGGGTAGTGTTTCGGTAGGGCAGTTTTCTTGGCCAGTCACCTTCGCTCTCGTGACGCGTTTATCAGTGTACCTGTTACTTGGCTGTGACTTTATTTCTAAAACGCAGCTGGTGTTGGATTATTTTGGAGAAGTTCGGTCTCTGTGAATGACGGGAGGCGATGTCGTCGGTGGTCCCTGCCTTTCCGGTAGCTTCTGTTGTTGAAGTGGATATTAGCCACCTTTCGCCTCAGTAAGGTCAGCTGGTGCCTGAGTTATTATGGGTGTTTCCTGATCTACTGAGTGATAAACTGGGGGTGACTAACATTCTGGAATATTCGTTTGACCGATGACGTTCCTGTTAGGCAGTCCCTGTCCTTTTGTCTCCTCCCAAAATGAAAATACTATGAGGGACGGTACGTAAAATGTTAAAGCAGGGGGTTATTCGTCCCTCCACATCTCGGTATGCCTCCCCGATATTTCTGGTCCCCAAAGAACAAGGGGGGGGGGGGGGAGGGGGATTTCAGGGCGGTAGTAAACTACCGGCGTCTTAATGAGAAAGTGATTTTGGATTCAGTACCCCTTCCCGACCTCCACAACTCCTTTACTTGGTTTGCTGGCGCGACTTGGTTCACTGTACTTGATTTGAATCAGGCCTGTTATCAGATTCCTTAGACTGAAAATTGTAAGCGTGTTACTGCCTTCTGAACCGATTGTAATCTGTATGAATTCATTCGCGTTCCATTCGGTCTTGCTACTGAGGATGCTGTTTTGACCAGTTTATTAGATTATGTGTTGAGTGATTTAAAATTACGTTGCGTCTGCAATTATTTAGGCGATTTAGTTGTTCGTAGTAGGTCATTTGAAGAACATTTGCTTCATTTGCGTCATGTCCTTGCTGGGCTTCAGACGACCGGCCTAACGGTCAAACCTTCTAAGGTTACGCTGACGAAACAGCAAATTTCCTTTTTGGGCAATATCGTTTCGGGGCAGTCAGTCCGGATCGATCAGGATCGCACGAAAGCCTTGCGCGCCTTGCCCCCTCCTAAGGATAAGCGGGGAATGGCAAAGTTGTATGGTGAACTATTTTAGGCGTTTCGTACCAGATTTTACCTCCTTAGCCGCACCCTTGAATCAACTCCGTAAGAAGGGTGTTCGGTTTGTTTGGGGTCTCACTCAGCAGGCTGACTTTGAGCAGATTAAAACGGCTATTGCCACCCCGCCGGTCCTTCGGGTTCCCGGATTTGAAAAACCCTTTGTTGTGCAAACGGACGCGTCAAATGCTGGAGTTTCGGCTGTTCTTTTACAAGAGTCGGAGGGCCATAGACAACCTTTGGCTTATGCGTCTCGCAGGCTAAATGACGCTGAGTCGAAGTACTCAGTGTACGAGTGCGAGGCGTTAGCTGTTCTCTTTGCTTTGGAGAAACTTCGTTTTTATCTGGAGCATAAGCCTTTCCATATCGAGACTGATAATCAGGCTTTAAGTTGGGTCCCGGTCAGACCACGCATAGCGGGGTGTATCGCCCGGTAGGCTGTTGAGGATCTCAGCTTTTAAGTTCACGGTCAAACATATTAGGGGTACCGAGAATGTGGAGGCGGACGCCCTTAGCCGAATGTTTGACCAGCAGCACGGGGGTTCGGGTGACGAACAAGATTACTCACTAGAAGTTCAGGCCATGGTCTTGGGCGAGGTACGCCAGCTGTTCGGGGATCTTGCCGAGAATCAGGATTCCCAAATAGCACCCATTAAGCGACGGGTGAAAAATGGCTCTGAGCACTATGGGACTTAACATCTATGGTCATCAGTCCCCTAGAACTTAGAACTACTTAAACCTAACTAACCTAAGGACATCACACAACACCCAGTCATCTCGAGGCAGCGACGGGTGAAGTCGGGTGAGTTAGTTCGGGGACATTGTAATAGGAAAGGAATTTTGTGTAAAGAAGTGGGCCAAGATCGTCATCACAGGATCTGCTTGCCCCAAGTGTTGATTCAACCCTTGTTTCGGTATTATCATTATTCCTTTGGGGGAGGGGGGGGGGTCATTTGGGCACGTATAAAACCATTCAAAGGATTAAAGAAAATGTTACGTGGCTTCACCTTGAACGGGATGTTGAACAGCTGGTAGCTAAGTGTCGGGCTGCTAAACCTAACAACGCCGTGCGGCAGGGTCTATTGTCCTCCGAGCGTGAGAGCAACGCTTTGGATTGGTTATATATTGATTATGTGGGTCCGTTGCCTTGGTCCAAGAGACGCAATCTATATATTTTAGTCGTCATTGATGCTTTCGCTCGGAGTACGTGGCTGGTTCGTAGCTGGAACGTTACTACCGAAGTCACTATCTCGCATCTCACCAAAATCTTCTGTTTTCTGTCCAGCTAAGAGTCTGGTCAGTGATAATGCTCCCGCCTTTGTTTCGGCGAAGTTTAAGGCCTTTTGTTTTGTGAATGGTGTTAAACGTATAACTAATACCCCATATTACCCTCAGGTATCTTTTGCAGAGCGCATAAATAGGAACTTGAAATCAGCCTTTATAATTTACAATCAGGGTAGTCCGAGTAGGTGGGATTCCAATTTACCGTGGTGATCCACGGCATTTAATACGGCGGTACACGAGGCGTTGAAAGCTACTTCAGCCTCTTTAGTGTTTGCCTATCTGCTCAATTCCACCTTGTCTAACTTGTGGCGGATCCAAGACCTACTCCCTGAGCGGGTCACCCCTTGTCTGATTAAGAAGAAATGGAATCAGGCGCGCCGGAATATTGCTGCCGCTCATGACAGACAATCTTTAAGATAAAATCGCAATCGGCGGCCTTGTAAGGGAAAACCAGGTGATCAGGTTTATATCAGGAATTTCTCTGGCCGCGCTCCCCGCTTTTTGGGCCCTTGTACCATCCTTCGGATTCTGGGTCTGGTTAACTTGCTGGTTAGGCATAATCAGTCTGGTAGGGAGTACCGAGTCCATTTAAACCAGGTTAAGTCCGGTTAATTTGGCTTTCGGTCACCAGCGCGTGGTCACCTTTGGGAGGGGGGAGAGTTTGAGCCGTAGTTGTGTCCGGCTCCTCGAAAAGCGCGCCAGGCGGAGTGTTTTCGCTTCGCGTCTAGTGTTTGTGGTGGCGCTTTCAATTTGGCGAGCTGTTTGGATCGCTACTGTCCTCTGGCGGGAGGTGGAGCAAGTGTACGGTCGCGTGACGATCGAGGAGTGAGGTGTTGGCGCGAGCGGGGCCCTGTTGTTGGGGGTCGTCAACTGCTCGCCACGTGCTTTGCCCGATCTCTTGGCTGTCAGGGGCTAAGTCTGCCTCACCCGCATGTACGTGGCTCATGACGCTTAGAAGCCGTGGTGCAGGAGATCAGCGCGTGGAACCGTATGTCTTCTTATCGGCCGTTGACCCCACTGGCAGCGGTTGGCTCTGACTAGCATTTGGAATTGCAACGTGTTCCCGGCTCTGTGGTGGAGTGTGAGATTTTGAGTACTTTTTCATGTAACAGTGTTATATATATATATAAAGGGGGTTTTCAAGTTCTAGTGAAATGTGTTTCTTCACCAGTGGTTTTGTTGGGGTCTTCCCACCAAAGTTTTCGTTTGTCTGTCCCCGGGAATGTGGTAATTGCGTCTTGGTCGGACCGTTTCATTCACACCTCGATTGGGTGATTTAGGGTCGGTGTCGCGTGTGTCTGTGGTTCGGAGTCTATGCAGGCACCGACCTTGCTACATGTTCTGGTTTTGGGTAACTCTGGGAGGTGATGGCTTGTAATGGAATTGTTCTCTTATAGATATAACAAGTTTAAAATCTTATTATTGGGAAGTTGTTAACGTCATACCTTGCAATATCCTTTACATAGAGAAAATTTGCCGGCTATTTAAAGTTTTTTTTTAAAATTGTTGTCTTATGTATATGCATGTCAAGTTAAAATCTTACTATTGGGAGTTGTTAAGGTCATTCCTGGCAATCTCCTTTTCATAAAGAAAATTCGTCAGTTATTCAAAATTGTTTTTGAAACTGTTTTTTTAAAATGCCAGACTTAAAAATTTATCATTGAAAAAGCTTTTTAAAATAAAAAAAGATAACCTTAGCAATGTGTGATATTTCACCAGCACCTCTTGGCCCCTACTTCCACGATAACGTTTTTGAAATAAAATGTGTACTTGAGTTGTTGTTTGTGAACCACCCTAATTGATGGTTCACTTAACAAGTCAGTTGAATGTACGAAACTTACTGTACTAGTTGGGTGGAGTTGGAAAAACTTTGTGGGACGCAAAATACTGCTTCTCATGGAAGTAACCCTTTTAATTGTGGTGTTCAAGTGTTAGGTTTAGAATCTAAGAAAAACAATGCACAAAGTTCAAGGATTAAATATTTATTATTAATGGTAGCAACAACAATTTATATGAAATTTTACATGGAAAGTGCAATGTTACGTTCTAAATAAAGACTTATGCCTTTCGCCTAACGTCTACGTTGGCTGGAGAGGAAGCTTAGCAAACACGCAATAAAGGGCTGCTGTACCCACATGATGTTTAATTCTGCGATGGCGTTTTGTTATTACAACAGGATTCATATCCGATACCATCCACCTTCACTAAACAGGGCTTTCGTGTAGCTAATTAAGAACGTATAAAATATGTGGCTCTTACATTTTATGGAGCGAAAATTAATTGTCCTGCTGGTATTGTGGTTTTTAACGAGGTGTAGTATTAAAGCCAGGATAAGTGGAACATTTACGGTTATTTGGGGGGAGTTGTAAGTATTTCGTGATACTGCCAAACAGACGTAGGTGTCGTAGTAGATACTGTGATGTAAGAAAAGCTAGCTACATGCCTTGTAGGATATACATATTGAGACGTGAACAGAATCAAAGTAATTCTCAGTAAATTCATCCAAGACAATGGCCTCGCGGATAGCGAGGTCTCTCACATCGGTGACAGATATAGTTTAACATTTGATTTGAAAGAGGACTGAAGTTACTTGTTAATCGAGACCATTACGGCTTGAGTATGTGCACGTACATTCTCTGTGCATAAATGGCCTTAGATGAAAAGTCTGCTTCAGATTAGTGAGTCCAACAAATGTCACTATTCACTACTGCAAGGACACGCCAGCATTTTTAACCAAATTCGCGAACTGTTTATCGACTCTTTCACTTTTCTTTTAGTTTATGGTATGATTTGATGTGAACGCGACGAGCATATCTACTTACCGTTTCAGTCTTGTCTGCAGTGGTGTCAATTCCGTTTTACTACCTCGTGCTGTTGGTAATTACTAATTTTTAGGCATTTTGTGGTAGTTTGACCATCTGCAGAGCAAGAAAGAGCAGGCTACAACGATGGTAAGGCACCGCTTTGGGAGATAGGCCGTTCAAATATACTTAACACTCACATAGTACATTCTGTTTTACTGTTAGTTTCATATCTCGAGATATGTCTTCAAACCGATTGATTGATTGATGTATTGATCATTGTAGGATAAGCACACCTGGGACCCCCAGGATTCATCAAGCTAACATCGTGCAATATCGGCTCTAAGTGGTAGTAGCAACTAGGTTACCAAGACCATCCACAAACTTCTTCGGGTATACTGTATCCAGCTCAAGCGAGTCGTTGATGATCAGATCACGTAAAGCCGCCAAACTGTGGGGGGAGCTGATTGCTACATTCCACGCTTTGTTTGAAGTAGATATTTTTCAACGCGATTAAGATCGGGTGATAAGGTAGTCTAGTGAAGGTATAACAGAGCTGTTAAGCGTTCTTCCAGCTAAAAACGTATTCGTGCAGCCTTGTGGAGCACGGAAATACCCACTAAATGTACACAGTAAGCCAAACGGGGTGGACCCAACTGAAGGTATGAAAACAGCGCCAAAACACTAGAAACCACCTCCACCTGTACTAAATCCTCGACACATTGTGGATTAAGTGCCTCAGCTTCTTGCGTTGCTACCAAAGAGGCGAGCACGACTTACTTATCAACCAACATACACGTCTTAATCCAACTACTTTCCTTCCTGTGTTGATTGGCCCTCTGATTGAAACACTACAATCACATACAGTCTGATATTACGAAACGTTTCGCTTTCAAAGCGAAAGCCTTATTGTTTATTTAACTTCTTGGTTAAAACACAGATTACAAAAACATAAAAACTACAACTCTCCAGGCCGTGCGTGGTAGCAGCATGGTCTAGGGCACCTAGCCACGGTTCGCGCGGCTCACCCCGTCTGTGGTTCGAGTCCTCCCTCGGGTATGGGTGTGTGTGTTGTCCTTAGCATTAGTTTAAGATAGATGAAGTAGTGTGTAAGCTTAGGGACCGATGACCTCTGCAGTTTGGACCCATAAAACTTAGCAACTTACCACTTGCTCATAACTTTCTAGGCAGTTGAAGCTTCAGGAAATTTTATTACATGCTGAAGATCAAAATATCGAACAAATGTACGTGTTAAATCAGCGCAGAGAGTCAATTAGAGATATCCGAATCTTTATGCACGGAAAATATGATAATAATGTCTGAGATTTGTATTCTAACAAATACAATATACTAGGTTAGTGCTAAAATTCAACATTGTTACAATCATCGGTATGCCTATGAAATGACAGCATTTGCTCTTTGGTATACGAATCGCAATTCTTTCGGCAAAGTAGATGGCAAGAAATACACTTAGTGTTTATGTTGATGATTAACTAACCATAGTAATGAAATTTCTTCTTGTGAGGGAAACCAGTTACCTGATCTCACTTATTGCTACATCAACTTCGATTGTTATACTCTCTTTTGTTCTAAATTATAAAAGCAGATTAAATAAAATAAAGAAAAGTATTTTCCGTTCTTTTAATGTTTTTGGTTAAACTGCGTTAGCTCACGGAAGCGGTCGTCAACTAAACCTCCTACTCTACTGAAAATAAAGTACTGTCAGTCAACGATAAGCACAGTTTAAAATAAAGAAAACCTGAAGCCTAAACTAGCTCCTTTTCTGACGTATGTAAGCGGATACAGGTAATGTGTTTGATATTCATAGTCATTCAGTATTTCTTAGAATCATAAGGTGTGCAAAAAATGCAATTCGTATTACTTGAGAACCACAATTTCAGTAGTTTCTTGGTTTAATAATCAAATGCTTGTAGTTCCAAGAAATCGATCAATAACTGCTTAGCTCTACAAGTTTTTGAATGTGAAAGGCGGTGGATTCATGTCTACTTTATCACGGTAGCTGCTTCATCTCAGTCTTATTCTAGAGCCTTAACACCTTCAGTCAATGCTTCTGGAAGTGGTATTGGAGTGGAAGTATTAAGGTTAGACAGTCATTAGAATACGTAAGTTGATTAGATCCATAGATCATTTGGACAGTTCTTTTATCGAAGCAATAACAGACGCTATCGTAGATACAGTGTGTAGTAGGCGCACAAATATGAGATGACCCGCGGAGAGTTTAAGTTGACACGTAAACGAATCGAAAAATTCATTGTTCAGCAACTTCACAGACCTCAGTATCGACGAGAATACTCGAGAGTTTCAAACAATGATTCGACGAGCAAATTTTTTCTTTACGTTCTAGCGCCATCCCGAAACGGTAAACAAACATCTAATGGCGGAAGTTTACTCGATATAATTCGAAGTGCACTGCACGTATGTAGTATCTAAAAGTTATTCGAAGTTCAAGTGATCCTCCATATAAAGCATTAAGCGTCCCATTTCTGAGCTAGAGACGGTCTCATCAGTCACATTCCCCCACAAGAGTGCAAACCACTATTCTAGAAATGATCTTCCAGTTTGTTTACTCGCATGCGAGTTATATTATAAACGCCACCGAATAATAGTAATTATAGTGTCGTATCTATAGGATATTCCCTGCGATCAACTTTGTGCGTGAGTACTGTTTGGAATTTTACCGAAGTAACTCTTAGGGTCTGTGCAACTTTGCAAAGTAATACACACTTCCACACCCATTATTGTTTCAGATAAAATATATTTCTTCTTTTTGAGCACATGATGAAAATTATCAATTTATTACGACTTTTAAGATACAAGAGTTCTTAGCTGAACGGACTGATGTTACATAAAGGAAACGTAAAAATCTGAATCACATCAACAAGTCCACGCACGTTAGTCTTCCATTTACTTCAATGTTTCTGTATTTCAGTAGCAGTTACTGTAATTTCCTTCAAACGAAACCGTATTCTTAGTTAAGAGCCGCTCATTGCTGCTCTGTTATAATGTAACGTGCCGTCTTTTAAAAAGTTGTCGTCTTCTTCCGAAACAGAACCTCGTTATTTACGATGCTAACAGACCGCATCTTAGAGGCGTCTCCTTTTCAAAAGAGAGCTTTCTTTTCTTATTTTTTATGTGACGAGCTGCTTCGCTAAGACCGTAAAGTTTTCTTTGTTTTTGCTGTGTCATTAGCCTCTAAAGCGGGATCCTCTCTTTGTTTCTGACATACAAGCCTTCAGTATGGTCTCGGTTACAGACTGTGTAACAAAAGCAACTTTAATTCTCTCCACCTCACAGCGAGCAGTGAAGGTTAATCTTCTTGTCAACTAAAATCAAATTACGTTATTGGTCTAGTACTTTTCGGTTCAGAAGGAATTTATGTTCTCCAACTTTAGGCTAAAAGAGAGTCTATTATACATTTTGATGGTAAGTAGTACGGACAACTAGACGTAAGGTTAGAAAAAGTGCAAAACAGAAAAGCTTTAAGTAAAATGTATTACCTTAAGACAGGCTTGCTTACATCATCCACAACATGGACGGATGGTGTACGATAGGTTGTCTAGCTGAAGGTGCATATTATGACATGTTCTATCTTGCTGTTCTGTGTTATCAGACATGCTCCAAGTTGTGGAAATTACAGCACCCAGAAGTAAATTTATTACATTATACCGCAACTACATGAAATGCAAAAATGAAAATATTGTAGAATTACATAAATTATGATAGCTGACTTTGAGATGTAGAATATACCACGGAAATGCACTCAGAGCCTGTAAGCGCAGAGGTATATAAACGAAGATAGTTTCTGTATGTGAGAATCTACCTCTGTGCGGTTTGTATCAGTATCCACAGAGTATCATCAGCAGTAACAGAGATTGAGAAAAATGTCTCTGAAATATGACGAGTTGCCTGACTATTGGATAGTTTCTCAGGCTTCAAGACAAACGTAATGTTGTGGATGCTCTAGTCACAACAGGATTACTAACGCAAACCACAATACTTGGATTTTTTCCTTACACTGCTCAGTAACAAAAGCTGCTAGATGATAATATGAGATCCTGCTGAGAAGTAATTCCTTCGAATTTTTATATAAAACTATTGCAGATTTTTAAATAAAACAAATTTTATTCACATTCTACATCTTCATTCTTCACGTCTTAATATTTATTTCTCAACGTAGTCACAATGGCGACTAACACATTTATCCTAACGAGAAACCAGTTTCTTGATACAATCTCTGTCGTGACATAGTAGCTGTTTTCATAAGGCCAACACAACTCAGGAAGATGTTCGTTCACCACCAAATAAATAACATTCTACTCTGGTAAAAACAAACTACGCTGCTGAAGCCCTTTGTTTGGTTCGGTGTACAGTACTAACAAGACAAATGCCAATATCCAATTTACACTTACCACGATTGAGAAGAGCAGCTGCTAACACTGATTCACAAGTATACTTTTAATCTTGTAAGTGACATAACGTTTTATCCAGTTTAACAGTTAAATCCACGTTAGTATGTGATCTTTGGGAATAGTAATTAAAATGGTTCAAATAGCTCTGAGCACTAAGGGACTTAACAGCTGTGGTCATCAGTCCCCTAGAACTTAGAACTACTTAAACCTAACCAACCTAAGGACATCACACACATCCATGCACGAGGCAGGATTCGAACCCACGACCGTAGCAGTCGCGCGGTTCCGGACTGCGCGCCTAGAACCGCGAGACAACCGCAGCCGGCAATAGTAATTACTGAAACTGTTCAATTTATTTTGTATTTCCACGTCCACGATGAGTTATGTAGCAGTAAATACTGATACTCATGAATATGGAACACTAAATCTGCGCTGAAAATGGTTGAGAACTAGAAAGTGAATTCACGGCAATCTATTTGTGTACATATTCGACGCGGAGAAAAAGTAGCTGTAATTATGGTTGCAAACACTCCTATAATCTTATACTTTGTAATGTAGGATATGTAACTGTGAACTGAACTTAGCTCCGTTTATCAGAAGATACGTATATTAGAAGACTAAATCCAAAGGTGAGAAATGCTAGCTGAACATAAAACCAGCCCTGAAGACGAGGGCATCATGGCCATCCGTAAATAATGATATCATTGCCCACTGCTTCACTGATATATCGAGGTTGTCGTCTTAGAAATAAATATGGTATTCATACCTGTCAAAGGAACTACTGTAGATATACTAATAATTAATACCAATAAAATCAATTTCTCGTATTCAATAAATTAATAAATAGCACATAGAATCAGTAGTATATATATTTACCAGTGTCACTCAAAGGGTTAAATTTACCTCACTCAGCAAATATCGCCACGCAGGACTTCGAAAATGAAACAACACAATTGTTATGGAACTGGCCAGAAACTTCACACCTTATTCTCCAAGACGAAAAATTTTTGAAATCCACTGCCGCAACGAAACTGGTCATCAGCGACTGTTCAGCATAACACTGAGAAAGTCTGCAATGAAATAAGTGGTGTCCTACTCACCAGTCAGGAAGGCGAGTGATGACGAAACGAAGCATCATATCCTCTGTTTATTTACGCTACCTGCGTGTAAGCTGTAGTTAGCATTACAGTAAAAAATATAACTTCTCAGCATCAAAGTCACTTCTTACTCAACTGTTCATATTTCGTCTCTGATACATAAGAAGAACGGTATTAAAACACTTATTGCGACACTGAGGTGGAATGGCGATCTGATGGCTCCTACATTAATAGCTTTCTAGTTACACAGCTTGAAATAATTTTACACAGATTCTGTTTTCCTATATTTCTGAAAGTTATATAACAGTATACAATTAAATAATGAAAGCAACTTCTTGATCACACAATTTTCAGCCTTCATCAGATGCAACGAGAACAGCAGCGAGACATAGGCACCTTGTCAATAAATGACTTAACTACAAAGAACTATTTGGATGGACAACTTGTGCTTCTCTCACCCATCAGGCACTGGGACGACTCCAACCGCCTATGTGCAAGGTGGATGACCCCACAAACTGTCTCTTACTTTTAGTTTCGCTGACAGCCCTCATTGCAGAACCCTCCTAACACTTCGCTCCGACCCCGCCATGGTTGGCTCTTATTTTTTCTGGATGTTCGGAGCCCCTCTGCGCTATTATTGTTGAAAACCGCTTGTCACGCACTCCAGCGAAATCTGTTGCGTGCGCTCAGTTAAAATGTCTATAGACGCAAAGATCAGGTTAATATCTAGGTGATACCAAACAATACTAAATTATTAAACACAGCAAATCTTGAGGATATATTGCACTATCTTTCGTTCAACTGTTCAGTACCACGCCACAGTCAACGGTCAGAAAATTGTTAGTCTCTAACCCTTAACTCACGAGATGTAGTCTCTCAGACCGTGCGAAAATTTCCAAACTCGCTCTCCAAGGCCAATTGTGGTGGAATGCTTCTATACTCCTCCTACCCTCCTTAAATTGCCAAGCATACGATGTTTTGTTGTCGGTTGCGTTATCGCCTTCTCTGTTTATTGGTGACAAGTGTTATTGATAGCTCCTAGATCGCGCCACGTTAACTACGTACCTGTTTTCTTCAGTACGGTACCGTATAGCTCAAAATGTGTTGACACGGAAGTGTCATTTTTAACTTTTCCGAGTTTGATGGAATTGTTAGTCGGTCTATGCAGGAAGGTGTCAGTGATATAGATCAAGAAATGAACGAAAAAGACGATAATTTAAAATTAGCAAGTGATCACAGTTCTGCTATCGCACAAGAGTATCATTCAGAGGAACATTTTCAGGAAAGTTGTAATGGGGATCTGTATGTTTCTTCAATGAAACACAGTGTCTGTTAAGATCGAATGTGTTGTGAGTGGTGATAAAGTGGTTCCCAGCAATGAATGTCAGTTTGAAAGACTTTCTTTTGGTACCACTTGGGTGGAATTTTTATGCGCAGATTTAAACCCAGGAATTTTGTTTTATTTGGAAATTGATTTGCTACAGAGATTGTGTAATTTTTCAGAATATGAAATTCGGTACTCTGACAGTCTACACTCCTGGAAATTGAAATAAGAACACCGTGAATTCAATGTCCCAGGAAGGGGAAACTTTATTGACACATTCCTGGGGTCAGATACATCACATGATCACACTGACAGAATCACAGGCACATAGACACAGGCAACAGAGCATGCACGATGTCGGCACTAGTACAGTGTATATCCACCTTTCGCAGCAATGCAGGCTGCTATTCTCCCATGGAGACGATCGTAGAGATGCTGGATGTAGTCCTGTGGAACGGCTTGCCATGCCATTTCCACCTGGCGCCTCAGTTGGACCAGCGTTCGTGCTGGACGTGCAGACCGCGTGAGACGACGCTTCATCCAGTCCCAAACATGCTCAATGGGGGACAGATCCGGAGATCTTGCTGGCCAGGGTAGTTGACTTACACCTTCTAGAGCACGTTGGGTGGCACGGGATACATGCGGACGTGCATTGTCCTGTTGGAACAGAAAGTTCCCTTGCCGGTCTAGGAATGGTAGAACGATGGGTTCGATGACGGTTTGGATGTACCGTGCACTATTCAGTGTCCCCTCGACGGTCACCAGTGGTGTACGGCCAGTGCAGGAGATCGCTCCCCACACCATGATGCCGGGTGTTGGCTCTGTGTGCCTCGGTCGTATGCAGTCCTGATTGTGGCGCTCACCTGCACGGCGCCAAACACGCATACGACCATCATTGGCACCAAGGCAGAAGCGACTCTCATCGCTGAAGACGACACGTCTCCATTCGTCCCTCCATTCACGCCTGTCGCGACACCACTGGAGGCGGGCTGCACGATGTTGGGGCGTGAGCGGAAGACGGCCTAACGGTGTGCGGGACCGTAGCCCAGCTTCATGGAGACGGTTGCGAATGGTCCTCGCCGATACCCCAGGAGCAACAGTGTCCCTAATTTGCTGGGAAGTGGCGGTGCGGTCCCCTACGGCACTGCGTAGGGTCCTACGGTCTTGGCGTGCATCCGTGCGTCGCTGCGGTCCGGTCCCAGGTCGACGGGCACGTGCACCTTCCGCCGACCACTGGCGACAACATCGATGTACTGTGGAGACCTCACGCCCCACGTGTTGAGCAATTCGGCGGTACGTCCACCCGGCCTCCCGCATGCCCACTATACACCCTCGCTCAAAGTCCGTCAACTGCACATACGGTTCACGTCCACGCTGTCGCGGCATGCTACCAGTGTTAAAGACTGCGATGGAGCTCCGTATGCCACGGCAAACTGGCTGACACTGACGGCGGTGGTGCACAAATGCTGCGCAGCTAGCGCCATTCGACGGCCAACACCGCGGTTCCTGGTGTGTCCGCTGTGCCGTGCGTGTGATCATTGCTTGTACAGCCCTCTCGCAGTGTCCGGAGCAAGTATGGTGGGTCTGACACACCGGTGTCAATGTGTTCTTTTTTCCATTTCCAGGAGTGTATTTATGTGTACTATTTAAAAGAACCACACAAAATTATTTGATTTTGTGTGATAAATAGTAAAATGCTGCAGGCTTTCATTAGTGCAATAAGATAAATAAGAAGAATTTAAACAACACTGAAATAATTGTAAAAATAAATGTTATATAGCATAAATCAAAAATTTCAAATGACTTTTGGCTTAAATCTCGGTTTAAACGTAGTGGAGCAAGAGACCCCACTTCTTGGTATACGTTACAGAAAAATCACATGGTGAGTTAGGAGGTAACAAAAGTAAGGGGAAGTAGTTTGGAAGCACCATAGTGCGTTGTTTTAAAAGTTGCAGGTCAGTAAGTACTAGGGTGGGTCACAGTAACAGATATGCCAGTGGACTCACCAGTGAGGATAGCAGAGCTGGACGGTAAATGGCGCTGCACAGCCGGTACCATATAGCAAGTTGGGCTGTATCACCATACCGGAGTAAGTCTATTGTGCTGGCAATGCGACTAGGCACCGTATTCTAGTGACACAAATGTGTGCTGGAGGTATTCGAATGTTTGGTTTTTAAGATAGGGATTACTTATCGTCGCCGGAAGCCAGCAGTTCCACCACGACGCCAGAGCAAGGGTGGAAAGCTAAACGACTGGGCTCTGACTGTTGCAGCCATGGGTTTGAGACCGGGTTGTGCCTGTCCTCTGCACTAAGTCCTTCACGGCACTTGGTGTCTCAACCCTGCCGCTCTGCCATCTGCACCTGCTGTCTCCAGCGCTGAGTTCCTAGTGGGACCACCGAGCGAGGTGGCGCAGTGGTTAGCACACTGGACTCGCATTCGGGAGGACGACGGTTCAATCCCGTCTCCGGCCATCCTGATTTAGGTTTTCCGTGATTTCCCTAAATCGTTTCAGGCAGATGCCGGGATGGTTCCTTTGAAAGGGCACGGCCGATTTCCTTCCCAATCCTTCCCTAACCCGAGCTTGCGCTCCGTCTCTAATGACCTCGTTGTCGACGGGACGTTAAACACTAACCACCACCGCCACCACCATCCTAGTGGGACTCGCCGCCACGAAACCAGGTACTGTCAGACTTCTTCCCGAGGACAGCGGCTTGCGTCCCGCGCAGACTCGTGCCGCCACCAGGGCTGCGTAGGAGAAGAGGCGCCGTCTCCTGATGGGGACACCATCACAGCGCAACACGACGCACCACTCACATAGTCACTGGTGGCCTGCAGAGGGTGTCGGTCTCAGCAGTGCGAACTACCGGCTCTGCTGCTGCGCCAGGTGAAAGTCGCTGCCCGTGAAGGGGCCCCAGTTAGGGTCAGCGAGGAGAGGCGTGCCTGTCTGGCTACGCCCTGTATCAAGATCAATGTCAACAATGTTGGCCCCGGGCACCACTTATTCACCCCCAGTGTGCCCAGCGTGCTACACCTGTCTCAGCTACTAAACTTTATTAAATGAGTGTGGTGAGTGAGACGGCTTATCACTGCCACGTCTCATAATGAATGCTGAAGTGGGACATCAGCTGTTTTTCACCATTTCAGGGTATCTACAGTTTCAGAATGCATTGTTAGTCTGCTTTTGAGCACATATCGAACGACGTGTGAAACCTGCAACATGGGTTTCACGGGGCAATATCTCACACCTAGCAGGTCAGCTGACTATCTTTCGACGTTCTCCTTACATGGGACGCCCGTTATTCACTCACTTACCTGTCGTGAAGGACCTACAATGGGTGAAATGTACAATTCCCACGAAAAAAGGCGTAGCTTCAATGCAGTCTCATTCACAGTTTCATTCCCTTGTCGTTTGTCGCAGAGGACAGCACTTGAATTAACTGTGATCACTTAATATGGCACGTTTTTTTTTTTTCAAAATTATTAGAATGCATAATATTCAAACCATGTAATGACCTAAACAGTCAAAATTAATTAAATTGAATAGAATTTGTTACAAAGTTTCGGCAAATTATACTTTACAACGAAAGGTCTGAGGTTCCACAAAGGGCCACGCGCTGCCTGCATACATTTCAAGACTCACTTAAACACCATTTACGAATGGATAATAGCCGAAATTGGACAGTTTCGGCACGCGGGGTAGCCGAGCGGTCTAGGGCGCCTTCTCGCGGTCTGCGCGGCTCCCTCCGTCAGAGGTTCGCTGGTTCAAATGGTTCAAATGGCTCTGAGCACTATGGGACTTAACATCTTAGGTCATCAGTCCCCTAGAACTTAGAACTACTTAAACCTAACTAACCTAAGGACATCACACACATCCATGCCCGAGGCAGGATTCGAACCTGCGACCGTAGCAGCCCCGCGGTTCCGGACTGCAGCGCTAGAACCGCACGGCCACCGCGGCCGGCTCAGAGGTTCGCGTCCTCCCTCCGGGATGGGTGTGTGTGTTGTCCTTAGCGTAAGTTAGTTTACGCTAGATTAAGTAGTGTGTAAGCTTAGGGACCGATGACGTCATCAGATTGGTCCCATGAGCTCTTACCACAAATTTCTAATTTGGACAGTTTCGTTGGGGTGAAAGTCTAGTGTGGCATTATGGTATGTATAAAATATTCTTAAATCTCTCATTACGGGGCTGTAGCCATTTTCCATAGAATTTATTATTATCAACTGTAGAGATTTAATGCAAAATCTTTCATGTTTAAATTCTACAGAGTATATCATACTTAACAACGAAAACTGTCACGGGTGAAATTAATAGTAAAAGCAAGTAGTTCCAGTAAACATGGATCTACAAAAGAGCCGCTTGCGAGCTAACTGCGATCGTTTGGTTATGAGCCGCCACTGATTTCGGATGAAAAATTGTACTTTTTAGTGCAAATGTATTTGAAGAATGCCATTATCTATCGCCAAGACCTGCCGATAAAACGTCTATATTGGACAAGAAGTTTCGGTCCACTGACCATCATCAGGTTCATAAAATATTTTCAACATCATACCAGGCAATAAAATCAACGGCGTCAAATAACAAAATCCATAAATTCGTTACCGATTTCACAAAGTAATTCAAGTTACACCGTCAATCATTTTTCATAGAAATGACTACCGCGTAATTTATACAACTGTCTGAACAGGAAAGAAATGATAGATTTTATTATTTCACGCTTTTGATTTAATCGCCTATAATGATGCTGTAAATATTTTAAGAACCTGTTGATGACTGTGGACCGAAATTGGTTGTTTAATAAAAAACTTTTTTCAGCGGCTCATCGCAGTAAATTGTGAACTTTTCAAATATTTACGAGATGTGGGATACCGCCTCCTTAAAACAAATGTATTGAAAATAGAACCTTCTCGATTATGCCACCAGCTGGTATGATATTTTATCCAAGAGATAAAACACAGGTTCAGTACATTACACGTTACAACTGGCTGTACACCCGTAGCTTTTGGAGGGGGCGTTCCACGAATCGTCCTGGCTATGATACGCTCAGCGACTTAAGACTTCTTTCACTGTTCTCTGAATCGTTTCAGAAACCGCACAATTCTCTGCTCCTGTACTTACACCGTATTAACCCGCGGTGCACGCGCCTACACACTCGACGTCAGTACGCGCTGCCGGTCTCACAGGCCCTTACAGATTTCATCGCTTTTAATTTGAGTTAGTATTGTGGAGCGAAGTGTTGGTAAATGAATAATTTTCATACAGCTATTTGACAGAAAAATTTTATATTTGGTCACAAGAATTTATACGAAACGAAGATATAGAACCACACATTCAGTGGTATATATTGTCGATACAGCATTGGAACAAAGTAACAATGTTCAAGGCAAACGTACCTCTTGTAGGTTTTACAAACGAACCTGCTTTTTCTGTTTTTGCTTTTGCAGTCCACAACCCGTCCTTGTGAGCTCGCAGTTCATTCCAAGTCAGAGCTATTTAAAAAAAATGGCTCTGAGCACTTTGGGACTTAACTGCTGAGGTCATCAGTCCCCTAGAACTTAGAACTACTTAAACCTAAATAACCTAAGGACATCACACACACCTATGCCCGAGGCAGGATTCGAACCTGTGACCGTAGCGGTCTCGCAGTTCCAGACTGTAGCGCCTAGAACCGCACGGCCACAACGGCCGGCAGCTATTCAAACCACAAAGCTCTCCAGATCTCTAGTTACCTATTTTGACAAAGCTTTTGACGTTTGACGTTGCCCTTTGCTGAAGATGACTTAGCGCAAAATAAAGCTGCCTCAAGAATTCGCTGCTCCCAATTGTTCGTTGTGATTTGTGTTAAAAATAATAACGGCATTTAGGACAGCTGTGTTAATGGTGCTATAAAATACATTCACTGGCTAGGTTCGGATATTTCTAGCTGCATTATGTATTGTACTCATCTAGTCTGTCACGTCCGCTTCACTCTCAGGAAAGTTATAGAATGTGACAATTTCTGTTTTTTTTTTTTATCATTGGTGTAGTTTCATCAATATTTCCATTGTCTGCTTCGTAGACAGACATAACCTCATTCTCTTTTTTTTTTTTTTCATAATGGATATCAGCTCTGTCGTCCCTTGGAATTTTTATTGGCGGATCTAGATTTAAGCTAGAAACTAGTCATTCTCAATGCACTATCATTTTTGGTCAGTGCATGTAATGCCTGTTGGTCGGGCTTTGTCCACAATTCATTGAGTATTCATAGCTGAAATCTATTATTTACAAATCAAAATAACGGTCGCTGGTTGCAACAGGCTCTGAATGAAAGGTAACCTGATAACGTCATTCTATTTCGCGCCAGCACAGAAGAGACTAAGGTACAGTTATCCTGAAATTGACATATATATAACTCTTCTTAGTGTAAGTAAATCTCAAGGGAACTTATCTCTTATTCTTCCTCAGACTAGCAGCGATGATCGTTTTCTGCGTCACGAGGGCATTTGCAAGTTCTTAACTTGTATAATGATGGGGAGAAGTTATGTTGCGCTCTATGTTCCTGACTGATCGGTAGAGTCTGTGAACAAGTTCATTTGGCGTGTCCTATCTGTTTGGATCTTCCGGCTGTTTCCCAATATACAACTCCATGTTGAATCCACTCTTGCAAAAATCTTTATTTCATACTTGTTTGGCTCATTTGGCATGTACTCGTGGGATTTACATCTTCCACGGAATACTTCCAGGTTTCCGTCAACTGTCAGATAATGAAGAACTGTATAAGCCCTCTGAAAGTTTTCAGTAATTAGACTGAAAACTTCCAGAATGAGACTTAAAAAAAATGGCTCTGAGCACTATGGGACTTAACATCTGAGGTCATCAGTCCCCTAGAACTTAGAACTACTTAAACCTAACTAACCTAAGGACATCACACACATCCATGCCCGAGGCAGGATTCGAACCTGCGACAGTAGCGGTCGCGCAGTTCGAGACTGAAGCGCCTAGAACCGCATGGCCACTTCGGCTGGCTGAGATTTTCACTCTGCAGCGGAGTGTGCGCTGATATGAAACTTCCTGGCAGATTAAAACTGTGTGCCGGACCGAGACTCGAACTCGGAACCTTTGCCTTTCGCGGGCAAGTGCTCTAACATCTAAGCTACCTAAGCCCGTGAAAAGCAAAGGTCCCGAGTTCGAATCTCGGTCCAGCACACAGTTTTAATCTGCTAGGAAGTTCCATTTCAGCGCACACTCCGCTGCAGAGTTAAAATCTTATTCTGGAAACATCCCCCAGGCTGTGGCTAAGCCATGTCTCCGCAATATCCTCCCTTTCAGGAGTGCTAGTTCTGCAAGGTTCGCAGGAGAGCTTCTGTAAAGTTTGGAAGGTAGGAGACGAGGTACTGACAGAAGTAAAGCTGTGAGGACGGGGCGTGAGTCCTGCTTGGGTAGCTCAGATGGTAGAGCACTTGTGCGTGAAAGGCAAAGGTCCCGCCATATGATCTGTTTCTCTCACATCTTGTCTCTTTATTGTCGAGTATGAAGAACCGAAGCAGAGAACAAAAGCTGTTTATGTCCGTGGTGAAATAAAACATCTCTTCGCTACAAACCTTGTAAGCTCAGTCGACTGGCAGGCATTACACCAACAATCCCAGTAATGCCTTCATTCCCCCTTCCTTTCTCTCCCTAGAAAAATTCCAGAGGACCCTTTGAGCGTACGTATTAGCACAGTTAAATAAAAAACAGTTTGCAACACTGTAGAGGATATATAGCACCCTCTTCAGTAGCTTTCACAACCGATAAATAAGTTATGACGTTATGTGAACGTGTGGGCGGATTCTTTGGCGGTGCACGTGACTGGCGTCGAGATCATTTTTACATTCTGGATCGAGTATTTCTTCCAAATCGAATTCTCTGTCTTCGGAATCATCAGCTTCACTTTCAGCCAGCACTTGCTCAGTCAGCTACCTCGTGAGAATATAACACGATGCAGTTACAGTAGTTACGAAATGAAACAAGGTATCAAGCAAGAAACCGTCTGTTCTAATACTAAACCAGTACTGCATCCATGCGCGCACGGGAATAAACTAAGCAGAACTAATAATAAACTGACACACGTGTACGCGTCTGGTCCACGATACCCTAGAACTGTTTGTTGTGAGATAACGGGAAGTGATATTGTCAAAATACCAGATACACCATACCAAATGACTCTTATCAGGGTCCCTTAAGGGTACGAAGAAATAAGACACTGCAGTAATGAGAAAAAGTCTCCGTGATCACACAGACCACCTGCGTGTACTTACAGGTTAACGAGTGTTTTGTTTACTTTACGCCTGACACGCTCCAGACAGAATAATCCAGAGGAATGTAGTCAGATAAGCTCAACGTAAAGCAACTGCTCGACATGTTCTTCAGCCCTACTGGGGCGTTAATTGCCGTCTTTCTTCAGCAGGAGAATATAGCAGTGCGTCTACCACACCCCCCAAAATGTGCTATGGATGAAATCTGAGCCTATTTAGATGCGGACATAATCTAAAAGTTTACCTTTCCAACAAGTTTGTACCAAATAGGACGATATGTGATACTGAAGTCGATGACGGCTAGAAACCAAGCATTTGCATTTGACTAGTAAACGGCACGCTTGCGGACAAATTTTTCCTGTTTTTTTTTTCTGCGATAATTTCATGAATGTTGGTTTTTGGTATTAATTAGGCCACCATGACATGAGACCGATTCCCGCTACCGCTTTGAGCCATGAGGCTCATAAGCCGCCTACTGTCAGTAAGAGTACAAATATCTTTGGAATGAGAATTCAGATCCGCATACCGAGAACTCCATCCCCAATATCTCCTGCAGGTCAAGTCACGTGATTCTGGGACGGCGCATTTTAGCCCGTCTAGCGCTCGACGTAATTTTCGTGTTATTACTTCGTTTCTCAGACAAACCGAGTGCAGAAATGCCATGAAATTGTATACCCATTTACAGAAATTTTAACAGTTTCATACCACTAACTGAAGTTAGCTTAAAGATGTGAAGGGAAATGATATTTTGCTTTTCTATCACAGTATCGTAGCTCAAATTCCACTTTATTTGCGTGTTTTTCGGTAACAGGGTAAGAAATGACAGATAATTCTTTTTTTACGTTTTCTGTTTCACTTGTTCATATTGTCGAATCTCTGTTCTAATTAATTACGTTACAATGACGCTGTAGACGGCGCCAATGTGTGAGGAAAAAGAACACATTTGGAACAATGGAAACTGTTACAGTAAAGAGGGTAAGTGATTAGCACCTCCTGCTTGTCCATCATTATTTTCAGTTTTTCTTTATTTACACTTTTGCTTTTTACAGATAAATAAAATACAAAACGTTTTTTCGCCGTCTTGTCAGAAAAGTAGAGCCGTACACTACGCAAAGACTTACAAGCTCGAATTTTGAAGTAACAAAGGAAGTGAGAGTCATTAATAATTTTTTAGGTTTTCTGTTGCACTGATTCATATTGTCGAATCTGTTGTAATTGCTTTACAGTGACACTGTATAGGGAACTGTCCCATGCAGAACTACTTACATGCGCACAAGTGTCTGAGAAATTGAATAAACTTTAAGGAATTATACTGTCATGTATAAATTTTATATGCACGTGAAAATAGCATCAATATTTGGAGTACACAATGGCATCAATACGTAGAGTACACACTGACTGGCAGTTTACTAGAACATAGTTGCAGATTAATCTAGCGCTTGTCTTTGATACACACGGGCATAAAATCGCACAAATTATCTCTACAAATTATTATAATACCGTGTCTCATTATTTTTCTACATATAAAGTGCCTCCTGCCAATACGACATTTACAATCATTCATTTATTGTACATACCTATGGTCTTCCTTCCATGAATTTCTCTTTACGTCCGTTGCAACGACAACACAGAAACGCAGCTGTTACTGAAACTCAGACGTACAGAAACTTACATAAAACCAGACGGACACGTGTAATATTAGTCTTGCTATTCCCGCAAAATGTAAACAAGTAGTGTCGTCCTAGCATCAAGTGACTAACCCAGTACGATGAGAACATGAGCACTAGACTACGCTCACTCTGTGGACATGTGAACTATGTAATTGCAACCGGTGAGTCACAGGAGGGCCCGTCTTTTGCGCCCTCCACGCGACGTTTATATGAAATTACTCTTGCCTGCCTGTGCAAATTGAGAAACGTTAATTTCACCGAGTGATGAGACTGGAGGCGTCAGTCGATGGACACGTAAGTGATCAATGATAAGTTAATAACATTTAGCTTCACTAATCTGAAAGACATTTACATATGCTGTGAACTTCTTTAATGTTATCAATGGAGAGACGTCTACAGACGTTAAAGTAACCTCTGGCGTGCCACAGGGGAGTGTTATGGGACCATTGCTTTTCACAATATATATAAATGACTTAGTAGATAGTGTCGGAAGTTCCATGCGGCTTTTCGCGGATGATGCTGTAGTATACAGAGAAGTTGCTGCATTAGAAAATTGTAGCGAAATACAGGAAGATCTGCAGCGGATAGGCACTTGGTGCAGGGAGTGGCAACTGACCCTTAACATAGACAAATGTAATGTATTGCGAATACATAGAAAGAAGGATCCTTTATTGTATGATTATATGATAGCGGAACAAACACTGGTAGCAGTTACTTCTGTAAAATATCTGGGAGTATGCGTACGGAACGATTTGAAGTGGAATGATCATATAAAACTAATTGTTGGTAAGGCGGGTACCAGGTTGAGATTCATTGGGAGAGTGCTTAGAAAATGTAGTCCATCAACAAAGGAGGTGGCTTACAAAACACTCGTTCGACCTATACTTGAGTATTGCTCATCAGTGTGGGATCCGTACCAGGTCGTGTTGACGGAGGAGATAGAGAAGATCCAAAGAAGAGCGGCGCGTTTCGTCACTGGGTTATTTGGTAACCGTGATAGCGTTACGGAGATGTTTAATAAACTCAAGTGGCAGACTCTGCAAGAGAGGCGCTCTGCATCGCGGTGTAGCTTGCTCGCCAGGTTTCGAGAGGGTGCGTTTCTGGATGAGGTATCGAATATATTGCTTCCCCCTACTTATACTTCCCGAGGAGATCACGAATGTAAAATTAGAGAGATTAGAGCGCGCACGGAGGCTTTCAGACAGTCGTTCTTCCCGCGAACCATACGCGACTGGAACAGGAAAGGGAGGTAATGACAGTGGCACGTAAAGTGCCCTCCGCCACACACCGTTGGGTGGCTTGCGGAGTATCAATGTAGATGTAGATGTAGACCTTTGTAATAAAACGAGTATTGTGCTGCTGACATGAGTATATGAAATTTCATCTATCTAACGTTGTGTAACTCTAAATGTATATAAGCTAAATGAATAAGAAACAGAGTGATACAATGTCTGTTGTTCAGGAGCCCAGTTGCCTTCCACACGTACCGACATTTCGTTTTTCTCTCGACCCGCTGAGGGATGGACATCGTTGAGTACATTCTTCTGAAAAGTAAACTGCTGTAACAGTTGGGAAGTAGACTCCGGTAAACGACGCCCAGAAAGGAAGACCGAGGGCCGTATGCGGCTGCTGATGGATGAGGTCAATCTGTCTTCGGCTGTTTACGAGTTCTGTGGCTGCTAGGAGAAACCTAAAGAAGAGGGGAAAAAACTATCAGTGGTAAGTTTAACTGCCAGGAACTCAGAACGCCATTACATTTTGTGCAGCTCGTCCGCAGGTTCTGTTCGCTATCATATAGTGGTCGGTATGATGTATGCTCCAGGTGAACAAGCGACACTTTGAAACCTCTCTACAGGTCTAGACATGTGAAACACAGCAAATTGTAATCACGATAGATTGAAAATAGAATATGCAGATGACGACACATTCTGTTTTCTTGTATTTCCGAAAGTTGTATGACAATATACAATTAAATAACAAAAACAATTTCTCCATCACACATTTTTCAGCCTCCATCATATTCAATGAGTGCAGCAGCGAGACATACGCACCTTGTCAATAAATGACTTACGAATTTAAATAAATGTTAATTAAGACACTGATTCTTATAATTTAATCCAGAGGTCGCCAGTATATTCTGCAGGTTCAAGTGGCCTCATTTTGCGACAGTAAATCATATTGTCGACTAATAACGTGGAATATCTACAAATATACAAGGTGATTTTTTTCACCTTATACAAACTCTAGGGATTGATCGATGCGAGGATAAGGAACAAAAAAGGTCTAATGAACCTATGTTCGGAAATGCATGGTTTCCATGCTAGAGACCATTTGTTCAGTTCTAAATTGTCACAGATTGTCATAGACTGCTGTCTAATAAGGGCTGTATCATGCAGCAACAGTTACAGGGAAACGGTTTCCAAGTGCCTCGATGCATACCTGTAAGCGCCGTAGCACATTCTGTCTCACACGTTCGCATCGGCCAGGCTGCATCCGAACAGTGTCAATGTCAGCATGTATACGCTGCTCCAGTGTCTCCAGATCTGGAATGGGCATACACGATACTTTTGAGATATCCCCATAACAAGAAATCGAACGGGTTGAGATGCGGTGAACGAGCAGGCCATGCAAATGGGCCCCCTCGTTCGATCCGTCGACCAGGGAAGACAAGATTGAAATGCGTCCGGACGTTAACGGCGAAGTGGGGTGGAGCACCATCATGTAGTAGCGACATAGCCCTTCGAACCATCAATGGTACTTCTTCCAGTAGGGGAGGTAAAGTCACCCGCAAGAAATGCCGATAGTTCCGGCCTCTTGGGTGACGTCGCAACATACGGTTTACAATTATACAGGACAACACATTCCGGCTGCACCGATGTTCATGGATCGCTGTCACCGTAACATGGAGGTTCCGCATACTATCCCACAGACGACTCTTATGAAAGTTGAAGATACTACAAAGGTGGTCTCATCTACGAACAGGAAGGGTGACACAAATCCCGGAATCGTAGTTGCGTGCTCCCGATGTGGAAATTCTGTCGCTAGTAAACGCTGCAAACGCTTAAGTGATAAGAGTAGTAACTAACTGTTCTGATGGAGACTGTTCCACACGGTTGTCTGGCTTTCCCTTACTGGTGGACAAAGTGCCTGGTACTGACACGACGGTCGCTTCCACAGTGCTAAGCACACACGGCCTGCAAGGTTTCCTGCTTCCTGCAACGACCCTGTCTCAGACAGACGGCAAACACGTTGCAAACATTGAATGCTGTTGTTGTTGTCGACTGGGATAGGTCTCCTGATACAACCTTACTGCCTGCCGCCCGTTGCCATTTGCCTTTCCGTAAGTAAACACCATGTCGGCAAGCTCTCGATTCGAATACGGAACCATTGAGTACAACGCCGTATCACATCCACTACTAGGCGAATCAGCAAAAGAAGTGAATCGGACACAACATTACCAATTACTATGGCAAGTGAGGCCGCTAGGGCATGACGTATGTGGAACAGAACCACCGCGCTTACTGTAACGGTGTCTGCATGGTACAGCGCGTATTAGAGCGCAGTCTCTGTAGCAAATTGTGATTGAATGAATGGTCTTAGCCTGTAAATCATGCGTTTCCGGACATAAGTTAATAGGACCTTGTTTGTTCCGTATCCCTTCGTCGATCAACCCCTGGGCTTCGTATATCTTGTATTTGACTGTGATACTAATTAAACTAAGTGATTAAATTTGACGGCTAATTTTCGACGGGTATAAGAGTAACGTTCGATATACGTAATGATCTTCTCAATACACATAACGTCAACAGGACTAACATTGTTCACTTCAAATGCTGCTGTTTATAAGGATTCCCCCCCCCCCCGATTAATTATAACAACTTCCACACTAAAAGTTCCTGGCGCTTGACAACTTTGTGCCGAACCGGGACCTTTACGTGGGCAAGTGCTCTTCCAGCTGAGCTACCCAAACATGAACCGCCCTCGAATCTTTACTTCTGCCAAAACCTCATCTTCTCCTTACTTCCAGGAGTGGTACTTCCATAAGTTTTGCAACAGAACTTCTGTAAAGTTTTGAAGGTAGAAGATGAGTTGGAGCAAATAATGAGGACGCATCGTCAGTGGTGCTTGTGTAGCTCAGAAGGTTTGAGGTTTAGTCCGCATGAAGCTGGTAATCATCAACAGGACATCTCCCAACACCTTCACACCAACAGATGTTCTGGCTCCACGTGCATTTCCTTACCCAAGATGAAGTCAAGCGCTGTTTACTGCGTCAAAGGGTACATAGTGCACTATATCTCACAGAACGGAAGAAGAACAAGGACGATTACTGGGAGTACCTTACAACACCATAACCTCAGCCGGATTAAAACAACAAGAAAAATTATACAAATTTCCTCAATAGAATAATCATTTAATGAGCACTGAGGACATCTGGAAATAAAGGATTGCTAAGATATCAGCCATCATAAATATTAATCGCAAAAAATAAAGAAAAAATGCTTTTGTTTTATTTTTTATGTAATCTTAGGTATGATACTTTTTAAACAAGAAGATACAGGCATTCAAGTTTCTTTTCCATTATTTTCTCGTTTTAAAATGAAGTGGAATACTTTCAGAAGAGGAAAAAGTCATACAGTGGTTTTAATTTTACAGAACGCAGAAAAAGTAACAATCCCTTACAAGAAGGCATTATTAGTACCAATCGATAAGTTTAGCTACAAGACAAGGAAACTTTTATCTTTTTTCGCAAGTGGTAAATTTTATTATTATTATGGAAGAAAAAAATTACATTCACTGATCAGAACTGATTTTGAGTTCTTCTTTTTTGAAACCGAAATTAATTACTCAGTATGAAAGAAACAAAACGAAGCGTGTTGTAGACGTGGTTCGGCCCACAGTGTTAATCTTCCCCGAATTTTCACAACAGCGCACACACCGCTGCGTTGTGATAAATTTGTTATGGAAATGCACAATAGCTTGAACCGTGTTAACACTCGGTACAAATAACGATAAATGTATAAAAATGCAGAATGGCGTCTGATTACACGATAAACGGTGAATATCGTTTCTTCGTTTAAAAATACAAGTCAGTATTACAAAGCAACATGAAACCATACGAACATATAACAACAGTAGTTATAAAGGAAAATTGAGCTCTTAGATTCCGAGGAACCACCCAGGAGAATTTAGTTCCTTTGTACTGGCGAATCCTAAAGGGTGACTCCACCTTGCAGGGGTAACTCAGTGAATGACGGTTTAGGTTCCTAATATGTCTCTTAACCAAAAGCGCCATCTGGTGTTTATTAGTCGCCTTTTAGTCGAATTAAGTGATTCACAACAGTCAAGGAAAATACCTCCATAGCTACGTATTTTCGTTGCCTACTTACTAAATGTTTCAAATGGCTCTGAGCACTATGGGACTTAGCCGGCCGAAGTGGCCGTGAGGTTAACGGCGCTGCAGTCTGGAACCGCAAGACCACTACGGTCGCAGGTTCGAATCCTGCCTCGGGCATGGATGTTTGTGATGTCCTTAGGTTAGTTAGGTTTAACTAGTTCTAAGTTCTAGGGGACTAATGACCTCAGCAGTTGAGTCCCATAGTGCTCAGAGCCATTTGAACCATTTTTTGTCTGAGGATGTTGACGGACGATGCAGTTGTGAACACAGAGTCACATTGCTAGAAAACTATTATAATTCACCGGAATGTTTTAAAATGGAAGACGCCTAATTATATGTCTTTGGGAAACAGATTTGTCAGAAGCATCCTAAGGTTGTGTAACTTCAGACAAAAATCCCTTTTAGGTCTTTTTGTTTGTTCTGGCCTACAGGTGAATCAATATAAATATCAAAGTTTTTTATTTGTAGCAATGATCATAAGAAACCGGGTGAGGTGGGAACCTGCAGCCAGCCACCTCCAGACGTCAGAAGAGGCACGCACGGTGTTCAACTACAAGGAAAAGTACAGAGCAGCGAGCCAAGTGTGGAGCGTAAACAGTGGTCCGAAAATTACTGCCCTCTTTCTTTTGGTCCATGACTGCAATATTTCATGCATTGTGGGACTAACGTCTCTCTCTTCTATGAAACGTCTATAAAGTGATAATTCCACACACGCATTTCTTCAAGTTCTTCTGGCTTGTCGTTTGTAAACTACAGAAAAGTAGTTATAGCTACAGAAATATTGATTTCTGTATGCCACTCTACAGTCATTGACGCGTGTGTGTATTCCGTTCCCGTTAGGAGAGAGTGTAAGCTATTGAATTTATAATGAGCAAACTCCGTTAGGTCTTTTTGTCATGCTCATTACGTGCTTCCTACAACAAAGCTAGCTGATCCGTTGTACAAGCGTATTCGAGTACAGGTTTCTAAATCTGCTTGTAGGTTTCCGCGAGAACAACGACCTATTTCATTCAGAGGTTTCCCTTGGTGTTCCCTCCACACCAGAGTTTCACACATGTATAGATTATACAGACCTTACTATCGTAGCAGCGCATTTATAATGCCATTCAAAGACTCCTGATATACTTATCAGACGAGGATCCGAACGCGGCAGCACTAGTGCAGAATACGGCACCCTAACCTCTTCTGCTCCATTTCCTTCACTCTGTAAACTACTGTGAAGTGTATGGCAGAATATATTTCCTATTGTACCACATTACAGGGTTTCTTTCCATTCCATTCGAGTATGGTGCACAGGAAGAACGATAGATTTAATGTACCTACTGCAATATAATTAGTCGAACCTTGGAATCGTTACACAGGTGGTTGCAGTATATTACTAAACTCCTTACTTAACGTTATTTCTTGTATCTTGTCTAAGAAGGCTTTCACTGCGTAGTTTACGTCTGTCTGCTAGATTCTGTCACTTCGCGCTTTTAAGAACTGCTGTGACGTTTTCCCGCAGGTCAAATTAACCTAATATCATTAGTGTGCCTTTCTTTGAATCTGTCCAGTGTCCTACGTTAAAATTCAGGAGACTTATACCACTGCTGAAAACGTCGCTAGTATAACAGGCCACGTGATGTTGAAAAATGTTTACTTATTCACGTCTTTCGGGTGCAGACCATAACTAGAACATCACAAAGAGGAATCTTCACAAAAATTGATCTAAATTTCTCGAAAGCAGAGACGGGAAGGAGCGATCTGTATTTGCTCTAAAGGAACGTTTAATAGAAAAGATCATATTCAATACTATTTACTCCGGATATCCGGTTTCAATAGTTAACACTCTCACCTTCAGCTCCTCAAAAACATCTTGTTGTACGTCCTCTTCTATTATGACTGTATCAAACATGCCATGTTGACATAATATGCACCGAATTCCACACAGGTTTGTTAAGAATAAAAACAGGTTTGTTACAAGTAAAAACAGGACTTTTGAAATGAACCTTAACGTATAGCAACAACTTTTTTTTTTTTCAAAAGTTTCTTCACACAAAGTATGGAGTCATGCGTGTCAGCCGTCAGCATCAGAACTAAACTGAATTATTTTTGCTGTCCCGAGGTTGGGCTGCGCCTCAAACGCCTCACTGAATGAGAATTTTTATGTAGCAAGTGACCAGTTATTTTAGAGATGTTTTCAGTAGTGGCATAAGTCTTTTCGAGTTTACATCAAGGTCGCGCTCCTTTGTACTGCATCTTACGTTATTTCTTGGTAGTCGTATTTGGTATAGGTCCGACAAACTTGAGCAATATTCTAGGATGTGTGACGAGTGTTTGGTGACCAGTCTCCTTTGCAGACCGACTGCAGTTTCCCAGTGTCGTACAAATGAACCTTACTTGGTCATCTCCTTTACCTATGACTGATCTAATGTGGTCATTCCATTGCATATTCCATCAAATTGTTACATCCAGTTATTTGATGGGTTGACTGATTCCATTTCTTACTGATATTTTAGTCAAAGGGCATTAAATGTTTTTCTTCATTTTTTGAACGGCATAATTTTACATTTCTCAACATTTAAAACAAGTTGCCAGTCATTCTACCACTTCGAAATCAACAACTGACTAAATATTTGCGTAACTGTCTCTCGGACAATAATATACGGGGTGTCTCTCCTAAGAGTCGTCAGGCCCATTTTCTCTGGTGCTTCTGCAGTTATGTTCAATTTCGTTTTTGCAGCATGTAGCTGTAGTCAGTCCTAAAAGATACTGGGCATCACGTCTTTCCTGCGATACCCAACGTTAATGGAAAGCGTCGGCTTGTTTCCCGTTACAAACAAAATGAATTTCAAAGTGGTATTTTCCGTACCCATTTGACACATCGGTCACAGACTAGTCTAGTGTGACATTCGGTTTGTCGATATGTATTAACAGGGACAAGAGATCACGAAGAATAACCAGTATTCCAGAAGCGACAGCATCGCCCTGGCCTTCTCTGACTCTACTTCCATGCAGAAGCACTGCTCAGCCACTGTGAAACTTCTGCGATTTTACTTAAACTGAGATAACTGGGTGAAACTTCTACTGCTGAATTAAACTGAACTTCGTTAAACTGCTTAGTTCAACTGAACGTGCTGAACGTACTGTCTCTTTGCTTGTTTTTATCATTCCAATATTGACCCACAGAATTTTTCCTGACAAATACAACTCAGACCTATCCAATTCATTTATGGCCCACAATATACGAGAGAGAGTTGGAAAATAAGTTTCCCCTGTCGACTGTGGGCAGAGTCGTGTGATATGAGCGAAAGACGACACGGCAGGTGTACGCGCACAAGCAAGACACCGATACACCACGATCAAGCGATCAAGCAGATGGCGCTGTCGCAGTGCCTGCGCTAAGCGAAGGCCAGCCGCTCAGTCTTTTCCCGGAGCTACGGAGAGAAGGTGCGTTTTGGAGTCGTGGTCAAAGGCGGAAGTGAGAGCTGTTATCCGCTTTGAATGGGCACGTGGAGTATCAGGCACAGAAATTCATAATGGCCTTGTTGAGGGGAATGAGTCAGGTGTGATGTCGAGGCAAATGGTGCGGAGATGGTGCCAACAATTCACTGATGGACGTCAGGAAGTGCGGGACATACGGAGACCTAGACGGACGCGCACGGTCACAACAGAAGCAAATGTCGAGAAGGTGGATGACATGATTAAAGCGAGCCGGCGTATCACTGTCGATGGAGTAGCGGTAGAACTTGGAATCGGACATGAGCGAGCTCACAAGATCATTCACGTCATTCTTCGATACAGGAAGGTGTCAACACGATGAGTGCTCCACCAACTGATCCCGACACACATGGAACAGCGCATGGCGTTCAGCCTGGAACAGCTCGTGCGTTACCATGAATCTGGCAATGACCTTCTGTTTCGGATTGTGACGGAGGATGAAACGTGGGTCCACCATTATACGCCTGAATCAAAGCCCGCATCCATGGAGTGGATGAACTTCAAAACCACTCAGTTTGCAGGTAAAGTGCTACTCGTCGTTTCCTGGGACGCCAAAGGAGTTTTGCTGCTGGAATTTCCGGAGGATGCAACCATCAATGTTGCGCGGTACTGTGCCACTCTGTCGAAATTGAAAGAGGTGATTCGAAGAAAGCGGCCTGGCCTTCTTAGATCTGGAGTTCTGCTGTTGGATGACAATGCGAGACCACACACGGCGACGGCAACGCAAAAACATATTGCAAAAAATGGTTCAAATGGCTCTGAGCACTATGGGACTCAACTGCTGAGGTCATTAGTCCCCTAGAACTTAGAACTAGTTAAACCTAACTAACCTAAGGACATCACAAACATCCATGCCCGAGGCAGGATTCGAACCTGCGACCGTAGTGGTCTTGCGGTTCCTGACTGCAGCGCCTTTAACCGCACGGCCACTTCGGCCGGCAAAAACATATTGCAACTCTCGGTTGGGAGCGCCTACACAATCCGCCTTACAGTCTGGATTTCGCACCAAGTACTTTCCTTTGTTTCCTGCTTTGACGAAGACTCTCGGGGCACGGCGCTATCGCAACAATGCTGAAATCAAATAAGCCGTTCAACGCTTCTTCCGTATGCAACGCCCTGATTTTTTCCTGGAAGGCTTTGTGAAGCTTATAAAGCGGCATGACAAATGTCTCAATGTACTTGGAAATTATGTAGAAAAATAAAGATATTTTATATCTTTAATGTCTCATTCTCTTTTCTTTTTTGTTTCACACACAACTCTGACCATAGTCAAAAGCGAAAACTTGTTTTCCAACTCCCCCACGTACAAACGCAACGCAATCTGGCTGCAAATAGTGACACAAAAGACTGGTCCTGAATCAGAAGAAATCCTAACAATAACCTGTACATTTCATGAGTCACGTACCTCACAGAAAATTTTCATGACACGAACTAAAGCAAAAACAGCAAGCAGCAACAACAGTCAGCTAAATAAGAAGATTCTAGCGTCAATTAGTTTAAGTTAGATTAAGTAGTAGTGTGTAAGCCTAGGGACCGATGACCTCAGCAGTTTGGTCCCATAAGACCTTACCACAAATTTCCAAATTTGTTGCAGAGCAAACAATGTATTTAGCAGATTTTACCTTAACCATGTGACAGTTCACAAAATTATATGATCATCAATAATTCCACTACCCAAGCATAAGCAAATACATTAATCATCATTTTACAATCCATGCCAAACCAATACTAAACCTCCATGACAGACACACGTCCAAACCGTGCGCTCGCTCACTGCTGACCTCCAACACACCTTTAGCGAGGGCGCCAGCGCTGTCAGTGATATTAATACAGACTATAGCGCTGCCAACATACAAATATATAAACAGGCTGCTTACACCTGTTGGAGTACTGATTATTCTCCGTGTTTTACTGTTCCTGGTAATAAATATCGATCAAACGAATAACGCAACAGCCTAATTTTCAATTACTATGTCGAATGAGCACGTAAAAATGCGATTTAAAAATCACTTTATTTGTAATGGGTAACAAACCGACACTTTCCGTCAACGCGGGCCTCGTATGAAAGACATGATGCGCAGGATTTGTTTGGGCTGACAGCAGCTACGCGCTACAAAACCGAAATGGGAATTATCTGCTGAAACACAAACCCATAGGAGTGACACCCGGTAGATAACTCCATCCTCTACAAAAAGTCTGAGCTTTTTATTAATATTTTCTGTGATGTCATAACTATATAAAATGAACGGTGGGGCGGGGGAAGGGGGCGGGGGCACGACTGAAGTTACTAATACATTATCATTAGTGTTTTGTCCGCCCCCGGTAGCTGAGTGGTCAGCGCGACAGAATGTTAATCCTAAGAGCCCAGGTGCGATTTCCGGCTGGGTCGGAGATTTCCTCCGCTCAGGGACTGGGTGTTGTGTTGTCCTAATCATCATCATTTCATCCCCATCGATGCGCAAGTCGCCGAAGTGACGTCAAATCGAAAGACTTGCACCCGGCGAACGGTCTACCTGACGGGAGGCCCCAGTCACTCGACATTTACATTCATTAGTGTATTGCCAAAAGGCAGGTTTTCACGTAGTAGTTCTCCAGGCCGACCGGTCTTCTGCCATCTTCTTCACGCGGCTCCCTCCGTCTGAGGTTCTAGTCCTCCCTCGGGCATGGGTGTGTGTGGTGTCTTTAGCATAAATTAGTTTAAGTTAGATTAGGTAGTGCCTAAGCTTAGGGACCGATGACCTCAGCAGTTTGGTCCCATAATACCCTACAACAAATTTCGAAATTTCCATCTTCTTCACGTCCGCATAACTTCCTCTTTCCTTTATGTCGTCTATCATCTTGTATCTCTTTCTTCCTCTCAGTCTTCTACCACAAACTAGTCCTTCCAAAGCATCCACTAGCAAGCATTCCTTTCTCAGTGAATCTCCCAACCAGCTCCTTTTCCTTTCTCTTAAAACTTTCAGCAGACATCTTCTCTCAACAACCCATCCCAATACTCATTCATTACTTACTCTTCCCATACAGCTTATTCTCTCCATTCTCTTCCATGTCCACATCTCAAATGCTTCTAACCTTCTTTTGTCCTCTCGCGTCAGCGTCCATGTTTCTGCTCCATATAGTGCCACACTCCAGACAAAACATTTGAGTAGCCTTTCCCTTAGACCTTTATCTAATTTGCCATATAACAGTCTCCTCTTTCTGTTGAATGCCTCCTTCGCTATGGTAATTCGAGTTTTCAGCTCCTGGTGACATCTCAAGTCTTCAGTTATAGTGCTTCCAAGGTATTTAAATGCAATTACTTGGCTATTAGTAGATTCTCATATTTTAATATTTATATAATTTTATATTTTGCATGTATTATATACAATATACAATATGTTTGTATAATTTTAATATATTTTATAACTAATATTTATATAGCTAATACATAATGGTCAGAAATTGTCTGAAAAGCTTAACGGTTTACAGGGGAGGCTGTACTGAGAAGTATTTGTTAAGGAAAAAACTGGATATGTTGCGCCATTTCCGAATTATTTAGCACTGATTGTAGTCAATCAGCCTGCTAGAGGCGATGTCGCCAAATATGTTCCGTTTGTTTTCGTCAGACCGAACAAACGCTCTTATGCACATCTCTTCCGCTTGCTGTCAACTGTCATTTTCATTCAATTACAGTCTCAATTGGCATCGCGGAGCTGAGTTCCCCCCCCCCCCCCCCCCCCTACAAGCCATCCAAAAAGGATAAATCTTTGGCAGAACCAAAAAATCGAACCGGTGTCTTCTGCATAGCAGTCAGACACGCTGACGACTTACTCACAGAGGCGGACAGGTTCCTGTTCAGTGATTTCTTCTTCATGGCCGCGTGTTGATCTTATGGGAGAAACTCTCTCTCAGGGACCGTCATAATCTTTGGGATCAGAATATTATGGTTGAACAACCGACTGACTGCACTTTATGTGGCGTATAATTTTGTTTGTGCTGTCTGTTAACCGCTTTATAAATATTGATTACCTGCAACCATTGTCAGTCACATAGACCTGTTCACTGTATGGGGATTCTTTACAAATACAAATCAGGGAAGGAGACCATCCTACAGCGTTTTCAATATGCGCACATGAGCAAAAGTTTTGCATCATCCCGGTTCGCAGAATTCCTGAAGAGAGACATTGATTGTGGATATTGTATCACAGACACAGCCCCTTTGACTGTTCAGAGATGTCACTAAACCCGCCGAAAGATGTAAACAGCCATGCATGAGCCGTGCCTATTATGCGGAGGGAGTTCGACAGCCGATCAGTTCAAGTCATTCCACCAGGAAGGAGGTACACGACTCGTATTGTCTGTAGTTCAACCATGCCCAGACGGTCGATAACGCTGTTCGATCGCTCCCGAATTGTTACTCTGTGCCAGGAAGGGCTCTTAACAAGGTAAGTGCCCAGGCGCCTCGGAGTGAACCAAACCGATGTTGTTCGGACATGGAGGAGATACAAAGAGACAGGAACTGTCGATGAAATGTCTCGCTCAGGCCGCCCAAGGGCTACTACTGTAGTGGATGACCGCTACCTACGGATTATGGCTCAGAGGAACCCTGGCAGCAACGCCACCATATTGAATAATGCTTTTCGTGCAGCCATCAGGACGTCGTGTTACGACTAAAACTGTGCGCAATAGGCTGCATGAAGCGCAACATCACTCCCGACGTCCATGGCGAGGTTCATCTTTGCAACCACGACGCCATGCAGCTCGGTACAGATGGACCCAACAACATGTCGAATGGACCGCTCGGGATTGGCATCACGTTATGTTCAGCGACGAGTGTCACATATGCCATCAACCAGATAATCTTCGGAGACGTGTTCGGAGGCAACCCAGTCAGGCTGAACGCCTTAGACACACCATCCAGCGAGTGCAGCAAGGCGGAGGTTCCGTGCTCTTTTGGGGTGGCGTTATGTGCGGCCGACGTAATGGAAGGCAGCGTAACGGCTGTACGATACGTGAATGCCATCCTCTGACAGGTAGTGCAACCATATCGGCAGCATATTGGCTAGGAATTCCCCTTCGTAGACGACAATTCGCGCTCCCATCTTGCATATCTTGAGAATGACATCTTGCAGGATAACGACATCACTCGACTGGAGTGGCCAGCGTGTTGTTCGGACATGAACCCTATCGAACATACTTGGGATAGATTGAAAAGGGTTGTTTATGGACGACGTTACCCACCACTCACTGTGAGGGATCTATGCCGAATCGCCGTTGAGGAGTGGGACAATCTGGTGCAACAGTGCCTTGATGAACTTGTGGATAGTATGCCACGACGAATACAGGCATGCATCAGTGCAAGAGGACGTGCTACTGCGTATTAGAGGTACCAGTGTGTACAGGACCACCACCTCTGAAGGTCTCGCTGTATGGTGGTACAACATGCAATAAAAAGAGCGGAAATGATGACTATGTTGATCTCTATTCCAGGTTTCTGTACAGGTTCCGGAAGTATCTGATTATCCTAAAGTAATGTGGAATTGACATCTAGATGTCACAAGAGGAAGACCCGCCAGTATAAAAGGAGGCGGGAAGTATTTGTTGTCAGTAGTGAAGCAGTAACAGCGGGAATACTTCGGTCAGGACAGCTCAGTGACTTTGAACGTGGACCAGTCATTTGATGTCATCTGCTTAGGAAATCCATAAAGGACATATCAGCCCTTCTAAAGTTGCCCAGTTCAAATGTTTCTGATGTGTTTGTGAAGAGGAAACGTGAAGGAACCACTACAATTAAACGGAGACAATGCTTGAGACCGTCAAGCATTGTGAATGTGGCTGAAAGAGGTTGTGTGACATCAGTGGAAGGAATAACTCGAGAGTTCCAAAATGCCACAATCAGTTCCGCTAGCTCAGTGGCTTATGTAAGAAGTTGAAAAGATCAGGGTGTAATGCACTTAAAAAGTCAGTGAGAGATAAGCGACGTTTGAGGTGGTGTCAAGAACGACACCGCTGCACATTGGATGATTGTAACTGAGTGATTTAGAGTGATGAATCATACTATTCCTGGTGATCGTACGATGGAGTACGTAACGAGGAGGTGTTGTTACGAAATGGGGGTGTTCTTCGTGGTCAGGTTGTGGTCCTCTTATTGCGCTTACGAAAACATTAAATGCGGATAGACATGAGCACATTTTACAGCATTGTGTATGGCGTACAGTAGAGGAACAGTTCGGATCCGATTACTGTACCAGTATTACGGCATACCCTTCATATAGCAGCGTTTGTGAGACAATGGTTTGTGGACGGTAATTTTCGTGAATGGAATGGCCTCGCAAGGTTCCCGCTTCAGACCTGAGCGTCCAACATCATTGCCTTCCATTGGCTTTGGTTCTTGACGAAGAATGGGCTGCCACGCCTCCACAAACATTCAAACACCTCGCTGAAACTGTCCTTTCTCATGTATGGTGTAAGAGATGCGCCACTACTGTGTGGTCGGACTGGATGGAAATGAAAATGGGTATGATTCTCTTTATTTACTCGTAAGAAGGACTGCAGACTCTGGGTCCATGATCCTTCTGTGATGATGATTCTACATGTTTTTGTTCCTTACTGAGGAGCTTTGGTGGCCTGTGGCACACGAATTCGGTGTCAACGTTCTGGGGCAACAGATCCGATGCAGTCCAGATGGCTGATGGTTGCTGGAGGCCTTCATTGCTGTTCAGGAGCTTACGTGTTGTCTTACTGATGGTATCCTGGTGCGGTTGATGTCGAGTCCTCAGTGGAGGTCCCTTGTCCGAGTTCATCGAGGAGGTTTGAACCGATGACAGCCGGTTTGCAGCACCTGTAGTTGTTTAATACCTTTGTAGCTTGTGATGCCCCAACAGGAGCAGCCATATGACATGAGGGCAGGACCGTCGCTCGTTATAGCTTAAATTTTGTGGTGACAGACATATGAGAGCTGGTGAAGAGAGGGTACAAGTTTTAGCATTTTTAGCGTTGGCATGTTCCTTGAAGAGTAGTTTCTTATCAATTATGGCTCCTAAATAACGGACGTGATCAGTCTAAGGGACTGGAACGTTGTTTTGTAACCTGGGTGTCACGAAGGTCAGGTCGTCGTCTGGTGAGCGCAATTGCCCTCATCTTCTCTGCATTAAGTTCTATACGATGTGCCGTTGCCCATTGTTCTGAGATGTTGTTGAGCGGCAGCTGGAGGCGTCAAACTGGCGTGGTGATGCGTCGACTGTTTGTTAATAAAGCGGTGTCGTCCGCGAACAGCACGACGACAACATGTGGGAGCACCGACATGTTATTCTCGTACATTATAAATAGCAATGGCGAGAGGACGGACCTTTGTCGTACGCCTTCTTGTAATTGTAGCGTGCTGGAACGTTGTCCGTTTAACTTGAAGTAGACTCACCGTCCTTGAAGAACACTGCAACAATTCTGATGCAGTAATCCGGTATCGAAGCTAAGACGTTACGTTTGACGACCAGTTTGTTCCTCCATACTTGGTCGCAAGTTTTTTCGACACCCGCAGTGTAGTTCGATCCTTTCACGTTGTACACTATATATCCCGTAACGCGCAGTGGTTAAAGTTCCGCAGATAATCATGGGTGAAAGGTGAATTGATCTGGTCTAACTAAGTCCTGCATGGCGATTGGTTGTCGATGTGGTTTTAAGACTATCCTTTCGAGGACTTTGTCAAAGTAGGTAATAAACTGATTGATCGATGGTCTGTCGGTAGGCTTAGTCCCTTACTGAAAGTGTTCCCAGCAGGGTGCAATCCACGATAAGACGAATGATGGACATACCCCCTATTAACGCCCACTACTAGGTGCCCGAACACTTTTGATCAGTGTATAGTACAAATTACGCTTACACAGTTTGCTTTGAGAAGTTTCAATCAATTACACTGCAGATGCGACTGTGTCAATATCACACAGTTGTGTGTTTGTGCGGTGGTCTAAGGTGCTTCAGTGCATTCTCATGCTTCAGTGCATTGTAAATTTCGTAGTTTAATATACTCAAAATATTTGCAGCGTCATCAATTTCAACATCATATTTGATCTACGAACGACAGTATATACCTAGAAATACGAAAATTGGAATACGTAAAACAGCCGATACTGATAAAAATATTTTAGAACTTCCTAGGAAAGATCAAGTTATCACCCAAGATACATAGCGTAAACGGAGACAGCACGAATAACGAATATTCTTCAGAGACGTTCTTAAAAATTATTTTACGGTGCGTCGAATTTCCTAAAGAGAACTAAATTTATATTCACGCTATATAACTTAACCCAGCAGTGTTTTCTTGACCTCATACACAGGAGCGCAATCGACTTACGTTAGCCTGAATGACGCAAGACACTCCAACACTGCAGAACACCTGCTAATAATATTCCCTCGATTGCGGACAGACGCGATAGATTTATTGAGCGGCCGGCTCCTTGTCAAATATTTATGGTGTTTGCACGCCAAGCGCCCCTAAACACATTACTGAGTTTGCCTCCGATAAACGGCCGTGCCCGGAGTTGTCAACACGCGGTGGGAATTCCAATACACAGAGCATCGTTCGCGCCGTGTCACAGTGCTTTTGCTGTTGCTTTTGGCGCTTCCGCCTAGGAGTCCCAACTGCTGGCGAGCAAATAATGTGGCTGCGAAAGGCATCAAAACGCTTGTACTGTTCATTTACGAGCGTAATTTCTTTTAGTCACTGACATTCAGAATAACCCATGCCGTTAAGAAGAATCTCACTGACAGATGTTAAAATTGTTGTTTTATTAGGTTTCGCAGCCTGAAGCCGCATCATTAGGTGCAAACCACATGGTAAAGAATAATATGTAGTGTCTCAACCTTGTGTATATTGAAATTAATATAAGTAATATCTAAAATGTACCCACAACATTAAAAGGTCATAGGTTTACCACTCGCTCCTAGTCAAGATATATTATTCAGCGAATGTGTTCTACATTGCGCTGACGAGCGTAGGGTGATAAAGATGTGATCCATTAATGTCGTAAAAATTTCTGGTGGGTGGTTCGTATTGTTATAGATGGTTCCTATTGTTATAGATCCTTGCTTTAAAATTTGCCTGCATCTAGAAGAAGCAAAAATACTTTATAGTGATACAATGCAATTTTTAAAAAAAGCCGGATTGGCAGTGAAAAACAGTCACAACTACGTCATTAGTCGGGGCACAATGCAAGATACTGTGTGGAATGGTACAAAGTTGCAGTTTATTACGGTGTGACGGCAGTGCAACACAGTGTTGGGAAGGCAACAAGCAGCCCTCACAAGCGAATAAGACGGACTAACAGGCTGGCGCACGGAAACTATCTTGTTGATGGTGTGACGCATGTACTTACGACTAGAAGAACTGGGACACTCCCTCACTGAATTTTGTTACGTACTAATGTTTAAACGTACAAACGATCAAAATTATCAAGACTGTTATGGTGCTCTTTAACTAACTGATTATTCAATATGAACTGTGTATTTTCTTTTTTGTTTATAAGTATTAGTACTTCCTCTAGTATATTCAAGAATTGACTTTCTCCTTTTTTGGAAGACATGCTACTTTTAACAGAATTCCATATTTGGATACAGTATCCGGAAAAATATTCGGATGTATGAGACCCAAAAACTGAAGTTTATTTTACTTCTTTGGGTCTCGATAGTAAACTCAGGCATAAGAAGAAAGCTGAGGTCAATAAATATAATGAAACGGGTGTATATTGCACTACATGCGATGATTGGCCTAAGAAATATATAGAGCAAACCGTTAGGTCATTTCGAAAGAGATTTGAAAAACATCTCAACTTAAATAATACCCGATTTGCATTAACAACGCATTTACGTGAGCTGAGGCACATTCCTTTGGAATGTTAAAAATATTTGATAAAAAAGGAAAATGTATATTTTGAATATATCAGATGAAGTAGAAAATTTTAGATATAAAAAAAGAATCAATTATAACTAAAGCTCTGTAGCATTGTGACTAATTCTGATTGTTTGTACGATGGAGTATAGTACGTGATAATGATGCGGCCGTAGACCGTGAAACCGGTTGTCATCGGAAATATTCTCAACCCCACGCCTTTTAAGAGCTGTAGACGCCCGAATATCAGATACTATGTGTCAGAATAACCCGTTTCCAAGTTCATAAGGGGATGATAAAGTTGGTCTTTATACTTACAAATCTCGCGAATAGGTAAAAATAAAATAAATTTCAGGAATAAGACACACATGAGGAGACAGTACACTCTCACCATAACCTGGAGCGGAGAGTGTATGGTGCTAAAAGCTTTGGAGGTCAGAACACCCAAGCAACTTTATGCCTCCTCTCACCGTATCTCTTGGACCACCAAAACGATCACGCTCGACAATATTAGTGTTCCCACCTCTCTCCATGTGAGGATGCGTCTAGAATCACCACTGAAGATTGAATCTGCTCTCATCCGAGAAAAGCACGCTGGGCAACGCCAGGTGTTCAGCTAGTACATACATAAAGGTGAGTTAATGTGTGTAATGTACGTATGTTCCACATCTGCACCTACGCCACTGGATCGATTTCATCCAAATTTCGAAAGCACAACATTGTCTGGAACGAGGAACTATGAGCCTAAGAACCATCTACATCCCACTGGGGTTGGAGTGACATAGGAAGTGAACAACGAGAAGAAGGGGGAGGAGTAGTAGCTTCACAGGCAGAAAGGGGAGGAGAGATGATCGACAGAGAGAGGCGGAGATGGACAGAGACTGAGAGGAAGAAGAGATGAAAGGAGGGGAGAAATGGATGGAGAGAGAAGGGGAGGAGGAGCTGGAGGCAGAGGGAGAAGGATCAGGTGAACAGAGAGACGGGGAAGGTTTAGGAGCCGTGTGGATGATGCAAAGAGGTGATCAACAGGTAAAAAAAGGAAGAGGCTGTGAGAAGGCAGACGGAACAGGGAAAGGGTGTGATGTGGGAGGCGATGTGTGGAGCCAAATGGAAGAGGAAACAAATAGAAGAAGAACAGCTTGTGAGGCGGCTGCTGGACGAGGGAATAGACAAGTCAGTGCAAGTAATTATTGCTGGATGCTGACAATGCACCACGGCTAGGCCAAAAACACTGGCAGGATGTGGTCTAATATGTTTCCAACGCTCTCTATCAGATAAATACAATAAATATGATTATACAAAAAAAATATAGTGGATTTTAGCCCCAACTTCCAATTGTACGAAAGTACTATATGATACTTGTCCTATTTACTTTCACGAAAAGAGAAAATAATACATTTACAGTGAAGTAAATGGGTAGTGCTGTACCTCAACAGAAACGAAATAAAGTTTATTACTAAATCGAAGCTGACGTTACTGCCAAGAATTATGTGACTACTTTGGCCTGATCAGGTCCGTCTCATGGTACAATGAGAGTTCCACAATGATGATGCTGTGTTCCCAGACGACAGGACACTTTTCCATATAAGTCGCATCACCAAGGCCTGATCTAGCGAGCACAAGGATGATTTTTAGCATCATCCCTGACCACCACACTCACCAGATCTCACTATTAAGAAGCGTTTGTGATCTGCTATGCAGAGATTTTTAGCATCATCCCTGACCACCACACTCATCAGATCTCAATATTAAGAAGGGTTTGTGATCTGCTATGCAGAGAAGGATGTGCCATCGCTCTCCACTTCCGTCATTGTTACCTGAACTTTACACTATTTTGCAAGAAGAATGGTATAAGACTCCCTTTAAAACCATATAGGACCTGTATTTAAACATTCAGAGATGACTGGAAGCTGTCTTAGAATTCTGTTTTACTACACCGTATTAAGTACGGTAATGTGTTTTCTGTGTGTCCACACCTTTGGCCACTCTTTGAAGATATTGATTCTGCAACCCTGTAGCCACTGGAGCATAACCAGGAAGAAAGCTGGCGTGACTGTCAACGGTTACGAAAACATGCTCAAACATAACGTGTTAACATTGCATGTCGGAACTGCACAAAGGGGCTACTGATTCACCTCAACACACTGCCAGTGGATCATGGTGGCACCAGCACACAGACTTTGTGAGACCCTCCTGATGATCAAATTGATACTCTACTAAATACATGCCCGAGTACTATGCTAAATAAAGTTTCACCCATACGCGAGATGGTTTTCAATTGTTTTCATTACAGGAAAAACCCACTCACACACATGAAGAATAATTTGAGCATGTGGAGGCTACTGAGAGTGTATAAAGTCCTTGTACCTTTTCAGGTGGATATTGCAACGCCACATGCGGAGAATACGTTCATGAGTAGCTTATGGCTGTCTTTCGAAGCTGGGATAATGATGCCAACAGATCGTACAAAGAGCTGGCAATAGTTTAATGGATGCAGAACGGAAGGCAGTGAGACAGAGTCCGAACGCCAGTCTTGCAAGAAGAGTAGGCACCGGTCCTCCCAGAATGACTGCACAAAATCCTCAAGAGGAAATCCTACGACGAGTAGACTAATGAAATCTGGGCGGAAGCCACAGGCAGAGCGTCACCACGACCTGTCAGTACAGGATGCCGGAAGCCGGATTGAGATCACGATTTACCATAAACAAGACAACAGAGACAGCCCTGGTGTAGAGTCAAGGTAACTTCCACTTTTCCTGACCAGGGCACAACAGGGAGTTCATCAGAACAACATAGAAGATATTGGCGCCCACAACCGACCATACAAGGAGCTGTCAAGCTACACATCGTACTGGACAGCAACAACACGATGGGGAAACTACAGTGTCCAAAATCTACGTCAACGCCTAGGGCAGGTAACCGGAACGTTAACGGCCACAAGGCAGAAGATTCCGCTGGTGCACTTCCCTTCAAATTAGCAAATACAGTGAAACTCCACCGGAACGCGGCTAGAATTTTGCAACTTGAAAACCACGTTGTTGCTCGCGGGAATATCCCAACAGCCGACAACGATCTCCAAATCACACAACGTGCACAGTCTTGACTTACTGGTAGGTGAAACCAAAACTCAACTTTCGTTTCCAGGGTTGGTGAGCCACGGACCTCGTAGCAATGGGAACAGCGCCACACACTCTGACAGCGCGTAGAAACCGCCAGCGGGCCCTGGCCAAACTACGTCCCGCGGAGAATTCCTCGCTGCTCCGCGCCAACCGACCGACTGCTCAGGGCCAGTACGCCGACAGCATTTAAAATAACTTGTCCATCAAAATCTCACAAACTACCCACAGTTTCACGAACACTGCACGAAGAACTAGACAATACTAACGGCAGTGACTGTACAATAACAGGGACGAATCACGAGTCGGCACACACAGCCAACCCACAAGAGATCGCCGGCCAAACACACGTCGTCCGGCAAGACGCCTGACCGACGCCCAACCAAGTCGTCGCCACTCCAATCATGTGTGCCGGCAATCGCCGGGCGAGTCATGGGGGTCCGGAACTGACTGCTGCCGTGCCCCGACTGAACTTGTGCCGCGTGTCTACTCAAACACTGCCAGGTCCCAACTAACTGCTGGCACGTTCCAACCGACTGGTCGACACACGGCGACTGGGAAGTAATAGCAGTCCAGCAAAGATAATACGGCAGGGCTTATATTGATAAGCGCTGCTGCTGCCGCTCACGGGCAGGCAAAGCAGCAACTCAGTGACACAAGTAAGTGAAACTAACATTAGGTGGTGGCAGTACGGCAAAAACAGTATGTTAAATAAGAGATGGCACGAACACGTGCCATGCACGGCTCAATTTCATTATTTCACCAATTATAGTGGATCTTGGCTGAAGGAGAAATATAACAACTAGAGTACAAGTAAGTGGTAAAACCGATCATTATTAACATCACCAATATTTTTCTCTCTCCACTTTATAAAGGAAACAATATATTATATTTCTGGTCTCTCTACGTCCTCAATTATATGCTGGATGTATTACAATGCGCCGGCCGTTGTGGCCGAGCGGTTCTAGGCGCTTCAGTCTGGAACCGCGCGACCGCTACTGTCGCAGGTTCGAATCCTGCATCGGGCAATATTTTTCTCTCTCCACTTTCTAAAGGAAACAATATATTATATTTCTGGTCTCTCTACGTCCTCAATGATATGCTGGATGTATTACAATGCGCCGGCCGTTGTGGCCGAGCGGTTCTAGGCGCTTCAGTCTGGAACCGCGCGACCGCTACTGTCGCAGGTTCGAATCCTGCATCGGGATTTGATGTGTGTGATGTCCTCAGGTTAGTTAGGTTTAAGTAGTTCTAAGTTCTAGGGGACTGATGACCTCAGATGTTAAGTCCCGTAGTGCTCAGAGCCATTTGAACCATTTGTATTACAATGCTTCGATTCTCTCCTGTTCCGATTTCCACACAGTCCATGTTACACTGCCATAGAATGCGCTGTGCTCCAAACGTGCATTCTCAGAAATTTCTTTCTTAATTAAGACCTATGTTTGATACTAGTAGACTTCTCTTGGCCAAGAATGCCCTTTTTGCCAGTGCTAGTCTGCTTTTGATGTTGCTCCATACGTCATTGGTTATGTTGCTGCCCAGGAAGCAGAATTGCTTAACTTCACCTTCTTCGTAATCACCAGTTCTGATGTTGTTTCTCCCTGTTCTCATTTTCGACACTCCTCATTACCTTCGTCTTTCTTCGATTTACTCTCAGTCCGTATTCTGTACTCATTAGATTGTTCACTCCATTCAGCAGATCATGTGGCTCTCCTTTATTTGACTCAGGATAGAAATGTCATCAGCGAATCACATCATTGATATCCGTTCACCACGAATTTTAATTCCACTCCTGAGTTTCCTTTTTATTTCCATCACTGCTTCTTCGATGTACGCTACGAGCAGTAGAGGCGAAACACTACCTCCCTGTCTAACACCCTTTTTAATCAGAGCACTTCGTTCTTGGTCGTCCACTCCTATTATTCCCTCTTGGTTCTTGTAAATACAGCTTCCTAAAGCTTACCCCCTACTTTTTTCAGTATCTGGAACATCTTGCACCATATTACATGGTCGAATGCTTTTTACAAGCAGAAAATATTATGAAAATGTCTTGATTTATCTTTATTTTTGCTTCCATTATCAGCTGCAACGTCAGAATTGCCTCTCTCGTTCCTTTACCTTCCCTAAAGCCAAACGATCTCCATCTAACAAATCCTCAATTTCCTTTTCTATTCATCTGTATTTTATTCTTTTCAGCAATATGGATGCATGAACTTTTAAGCTGATTATGCTATAATTTTCGCACTTGTCAGCTCTTGCAGTCCTCATAATTATCTGCATGATATTTTATCGAAACTCAGATGGTACGTCACCAGACTTATACATTCTACACATCAGCTTGATTTGGTGCCACTTCGCCGGCCGGTGTGGCCGTGTGGTTCTAGGCGCTTCAGTCTGGAACCGCGTGACCGCTACGGTCGAAGGTTCGAATCCTGCCTCGGGCATGGATGTGTGTGATGTCCTTAGGTTAGTTGGGTTTAAGTAGTTATAAGTTCTAGGGGACTGATGACCACAGATGTTAAGTACCATAGTGTTCAGAGCCATTTGAACCATTTTTTTTTTTTTTTTGGTGCCACTTCCCGAATGATTTTAAAAATTCTGATGAAACGTTGTCGATCCCTTCCGCCTTATTTGATCTTAAGTCCTCCAAAGCTCTTTTAAATTATGATTCTAATACTGGATTTCCTATGTCTTATAAATCGACTCCTGTTTCTTCCTGTATTAATCAGACAGATCTTCCGTCTCTTAGAGGCCTTCAGTGACACTTTTCACCTGTCCGCTCTCTCCTCTGCCTTTAATAGTGGAGTTCCGGTTGCACTTTTAATGTTACCACCCTTGCTTTTAATTTGACTTTTCTACATGCTGAGCCAATCCTTCGGAGAATCATTTCTTTTTAGATTTCTTGACATTTTTCCAGGAACAATTTCGTCTAAGCTTTTCTGCATTTCCTGTTTATATCATTCCTCAGCACCTTGTATTTCTGTATTTATGAGTTTCCCGGAACGTTTCTGTACTTCCTCCTTTTATCGATCAACTGAAGTCTTTCTTCTGTTGCGCATAGTTCCTCCGCAGTTACCTTCTTTGTACCTATGCTTTTCTTTCCAACTTCTGTGTTCGTTTTTTTTAGAGATGACCATTCCCCCTCAACTGTACTGCCTACTGAGCTATTCCTTATTGCTGTATCTATAGCCTTAGAGAACTTCAAGCATGTCTGGTCATTCCTTAGTACTTCCGTATCCCACTTATTTGTGTATTGATTCGTCCTTACTAATGTTTTAATCTTCGGTCTGCTCTTCATTACTTCTACATTGTGATCTGAGTCTACATCTGCTCCTGGGAACGCCTTACAATCCAGTATCTGATTTCGGAATGTCTGTCTGACCATGATGTGATGTAACTGAAATCTTCCCGTATCATCCGTCCTTTTCCAAGTATGTCTTCTCCTCTTGTGATTCCTGAACAGAGTATTGGCTATTACTAACTGTAACGTGTTACAGGACTCAAGTAGTCGAAAACCCAATTAGTCTTTCTCCTCTCTCATGTCGGAAGCCCATATTCTCCTGTAACCTATTCTTCTACTCCTTCCCCTACAACTGCATTCCAGTCTCCCATGACTATTAGATTTTCATATCCCTTTACATATCCTCATACACTTTCTTTATCTCTTCATCTTCAGCTTGCGACGTCGGCATGTATACCTGCTATCGTTGTCGGTGTTGGTTTGCTGTCGATTGTGATAAGAACAACCCTATGACTGAACTGTTCACAGTAACACACTCTCTGCCCTACCTATTCGTAATGAATCGTACTCTTGATATACCATTTTTTGCTGCTCTTGATATCACCCTGTACTCATCTGAACAGAAATCCTTGTCTTCTTTCCATTTCACTTCTATGACTTCTACTATATCTAGATTGAGCCATTGCATTTCCGTTTTCAGATTTTCTAGCTTCCCTACCACGTTCAAGCTTATGACATTCCACGTTCCGCCTCCTAGAACGTTATCCTTTCGCAAAATTTTGTACATGGCTGCACGTTCAGAGACCGTGAATAGTTATAATTGAAAGAAAACAGCCCTCGGTCACTATCTTTTCGTTGGTTATTCAATCTCCCCCTTGGCAGTGCCCTCTCGCAGATCCGAATGGGGGACAATTCCGGAATCTTTTGCCAATGGAAAGATCACCACAATACTTTTTCAGTTACATGCCACATGTGCCGTGGATTCACACGGTTGTTTCCATTGTCTTCTGCATACTCATGATGTTGATGATTGCTGATGCGCCCGTGTTTATGGACAGTTTCCCACCCCAAGGGCAAGAGGGTGCCCTGAACCTATTTCCAGTCCTCCGCCCTCCGCCCTTTGGACAAGGCCGTTGGCAGAACGAGATTGACATTTTTGCAGAAGGTCTTCGGTCGCCAGTTCTGATTATTAATGAAAATATAAGCGGCGTCGGGTTTCGAAACCCACAAAAATATATAAACCAACAGTTCCTACATATTCTTTCATAACCACCCCGCCTTCCCCAGTTTGGGCTACACGTTCCGATGTTTTCCTCGATAACCTTACAAGAGGAACCCAAGATATCGGCGTCCAGGCGTCCTTGACATGCGGAAGGCGTTCCATGCATTTCGGCATTATTAATTAATGAACAAAGTAAGAGCTTACCAATTAACAGACCAGCTCTTCGTCTGGATAGAAGTATTTCTGGCAAACAGAACACAGCAAAACCTTAGACATTAAAGTTACTTCGTGCAGGGTTAGGAGAGTGTTACAGGACTGCAAGTGTTCAGAATATAGGAGGGTAATATATTACATATTTTATGAAAGCCGGTTGGTTTTATTCAGGATTGCAATACCATGCTATTCCCCTCTCTTTAGGCTACAAAACCCTATTTTTCAAAATAATTTCCATTGAATACGAACGCCTTACGCCATGTTACTGAGAGGGCCTTTACGCCAACATGGTACCACTCTATTGTCCAAGGTCTTGTTACTTCAGTAACCTCCCAGTCATCCGCGGAGTGCATCAGTCATAAGGCGAGACAGGTGGAGGTAGGAAGGTGCGAGATCCGGGCTGTAGAGTTGACGAGGAAGAACAATCCAAAGAAGTTTCGTGAGCTCCTCTCTGGTCCACATACTTGTGTGAGGCCTTGCGTTGTCATGGGGAAGAAGAACAGATATTCGTGGTGACGAACAAGCTGACGTCGTTCCTTCAGTTTCCTAGGGGTAGCACAACACACTTCAGTGTTTATTGCTGCACTATGAGGAAGGACGTCATGCCGAATTAATCCTCCACGGTCCCAGAAGACCGTCGCCATGACGCTACCGGCTGAGGGGGCGTATTTGAAATTTTTGTCGGAGGAGAGGTGGTGTGGCGCCACTTCATGAATTGCCTTTTCGTTTCCAGTTCGAAGTGATGAACTCTTGTTTCATCGCCTTTGACGATGTTCGACAGAAGGTTATCACTATCAGAATGATAACGTACAAGGAGTTTCGCACAGACGGCCTTTCGTTGCTCGTTATGATCTTCTACTAGGCGGCGAGGAATCCAGCGGGCGCAAACGTTAGGGTAGCCCAGCTCTTGGCAAGTGTGGCAGCTCTACCATCAGAGGCGTCCAGTTGAGCAGTGAGACGTTTGTCTGTGATCTATCGATCATCTCAAATGAGAGGTTCCGCATGTTCGAACATTGGAGGAGTCACAGTTGTGTGCGGCCTACGGAACGTGGAAGATCAGACAGTTTTGCAAGACCTTTTCGCAACGTTGACAGGCGCCTCGCCCAACGACTTACCGTGCTTTTTTTTCACGGCCAGAACTTCGTAGGCATTCTACAAGCCCCTGTGAATATCTGCGATTGTCTGGTTTTAGGCCCAAAGAAACTCAATGACAGCTCTCTGGTTGTAACGCTCTTCCTTTACAGACTCCATTTTGAAGGCTATGTATATCTCCGCACCTATCGGAACTTGATGAGCGTATAGGGGCTGAAGCGGAAATACTCCACAACGAATTCCAAATGTTTCCAACCGATATAATCCAAGAAAAAAATGTGTTGCATTACAGGGTTATTACAAATGATTGAAGCGATTTCACAGCTCTACAATAACTTTATTATTTGAGATATTTTCACAATGCTTTGCACACACATACAAAAACTCAAAAAGTTTTTTTAAGCATTCACAAATGTTCGATATGTGCCCCTTTAGTGATTCGGCAGACATCAAGCCGATAATCAAGTTCCTCCAACACTCGGCGCAGCATGTCCCCATCAATGAGTTCGAAAGCATCGTTGATGCGAGCTCGCAGTTCTGACACGTTTCTTGGTAGAGGAGGTTTAAACGCTGAATCTTTCACATAAACCCACAGAAATAAATCGCATGGGGTTAAGTCGGGAGAGCGTGGAGGCCATGACATGAATTGCTGATCATGATCTCCCCCACGACCGATCCATCGGTTTTCCAATCTCCTGTTTAAGAAATGCCGAACATCATGATGGAAGTGCGGTGGAGCACCATCCTGTTGAAAGATGAATTCGGCGCTGTCGGTCTCCAGTTGTGGCATGAGCCAATTTTCCAGCATGTCCAGATACACGTGTCCTGTAACGTTTTTTTCGCAGAAGAAAATGGGGCCGTAAACTTTAAACCGTGAGATGCACAAAACTCGTTAACTTTTGGTGAATTGCGAATTTGCTGCACGAATGCGTGAGGATTCTCTACCGCCCAGATTCGCACATTGTGTCTGTTCACTTCACCATTAAGAAAAAATGTTGCTTCATCACTGAAAACAAGTTTCGCACTGAACGCATCCTCTTACATGAGTTGTTGCAACCGCGCCGAAAATTCAAAGCGTTTGACTTTGTCATCGGGTGTCAGGGCTTGTAGCAATTGTAAATGGTAAGGCTTCTGCTTTAGCCTTTTCCGTAAGATTTTCCAAACCGTCGGCTGTGGTACGTTTAGCTCCCTGCTTGCTCTATTCGTCGACTTCCGCGGGCTACGCGTGAAACTTGCCCGCACGCGTTCAACCGTTTCTTCGCTCACCGCAGGCCGACCCGTTGATTTCCCCTTACAGAGGCATCCAGAAGCTTTAAACTGCGCCGAATGGAGTTAGCAGTTGGTGGATCTTTGTTGAACTTCGTCCTGAAGTGTCGTTGCACTGTTATGACTGACTGATGTGAGTGTATTTCAAGCACGACAGACGCTTTCTCGGCTCCTGTCACCATTTTGTCTCACTGCGCTCTCGAACGCTCTGGCAGCAGAAACCTGAAGTGCGCCTTCAGCCGAACAAAACTTTATGAGTTTTTCTACGTATCTGTAGTGTGTCGTGACCATATGTCAATGAATGGAGCTACAGTGAATTTATGAAATCGCTTCAATCATTTGTAATAGCCCTGTACTTATTGAGAGCCTCTCGTATATAAATGACCTAATTAGCAGCATCAGAAGCTTCATTAAGGTGTTCGCGAACTATGATGTTGTACACGGAGAAGTCACAAAAGCAGAAAAATGGGCCTTGTGGTCAAGTGAAAGCCAGCACAGCAGCTCATCGTGTTCGGTCAGAGGGATGTCTGCCTTCTGTAATTAAAAAAAGAAAGAAAAAGGTTTACAGTGAAGTATTCAACGACGAACTTCAAGGTGTGTTATGTGACGATAGCCTAGACCTAATTCCGAGAAAAATAACGCATAAAAAGGCCAGTGAGCCACACGAAATAAAATAAAATGAAAGAAAACTATACTTTAATCAACTGGAGGAAGACATTAGAGGGTGGTCCTTTGGTGTACTGATTGGAAGCTGACTCTCAGTATAAATGAAAGTGAATTATTGTACTTAATTAGCTGCAAAGATCGGAAACTCAACTACGTAAAGACTGCTAAACAATCCTTGGAAGCAGTCACATTCATTAATTGTACGAAGCGATTGAAAGTGGACCCCCCCCCCGCCTCAACCTGTTACTGAGTTCTGCTCGATGAGACTCATTGCAGATGGAACTGATAGAGGATATAAAGAAAATCTAAGTAAGAGCTTCGTTTAGTAATTGTGAAAGCGTCACGAAATCCTCAGCCAGCAACCTCAGACAAGAGAGGTGTTGAAGACTGAGGTGGAAAAAGTCATGGGGTACCTCCTAATATCGTGTCGGACTTCCTTTTGCCCGAATTACTGCAGCAGCTCTATGTGGCATGGACTCAAATCTTCGTTGGAAGCCCCTGCGGAAATATAGAGCCACGCTGCCTCTATAGCCGTCCATAACTGCGAAAGCGTTGCCAGTGCAGAATGTAGTGTCGAACTAACCTCTCACCTCTCGATTATGTGCCGAATCATTCGCTCGGATTTTCCAGACTGTTACTGAAATCAGACGCGAACCCTTGTGGCCCGGTGACATGACATCGTTGTCTGGAAATACGAAGTCCGTGAATTGCTGCAAATGGTCTCCAACTAGACGAAAATAAACATTTCAGTTAATGATCGGTTCAATTGGACTAGAGGCAGCTGTCTTTTCATGTAAACACAGCCCAAACCGTTATGGAGCTATCACCAGCCTATACAGTGCCTTGTTGTCAGGTTAGGCCAATGACTTCGTGGGATCTGCACCACATTCGAATCCTACCATCCAGCTCTTACCAACTGAAATCTGAGTCACTTGACCAGCCATGGTTTTCCAGTCGTCTAGGGTCCAACCAATATGGTCACGAGCCTAGAAGTGGCACTGTAGGCGATGTCGTGCTATTAACAAAGGCATTCGCGTCGATCGTCTGCTGCCATAGTCCATTAACGCTAAATGACGTCACACTGTCCTCATGGATACGTTCATTGTATGTCCCACTCTGATTGTGATTGTTTCACCAAGTGTTGTTTGTTTGTTAGCACTGACATCCGTTGGCAAACACCGCTGCTTTCGGTCGTTAAGTGAAGACCGTCAGCCACCGTATTGCCCGTGGGAAGATGCAATGCCTGAAATGGGATGTTCTCGGCATACTATTGAAACAGTGGATATACCTAACGTTCTCCGAAATGGAATGTCCCATGCATATAGCTCCAAATACCGTTACGCTTTGAAAGACGGTTAATTCCTGTCGTGCGAAAATAGCCACGTCGGAAACCGTTCCGCATTACTCACCTGAATACAAATGACATCTCCGCTGACGCACTGCCCTATTACACCTTGTGTACGCGATACTACCACCGTTTCTGCATGTGCAGATCGCTGCCACACGGAGGATTATCAACAACTGTTCTCCTCGAGAACCAGGAAAGGGCAAATGCAACAGGAAAGGTGTGAAGTGATAATGCTACAGAAACTAATCTCCGGTACACACCATAAGGTCTCTTGCGGAGTACTCGTATAAATGCAAATGTATAGGTAACAATACAGACAAAAGAAAGTAATGACTGGATACAGAATATAAAAAGCTCGAGAAGACTGCTTGAACGACTGAAGGAAATAAGATAGCCCAAAGGCTTTAGAGGGTGTAGGACACCCAGATTCGCTTAAACCTTGATGCTAACGATGATCTACAAAACCACGGAGCGTAAGTATAATAACATTCACACAGCATAAAATGTACTGCATCTACAATTTCTCGTACGAACTCAACTATTTTTTTTTTTTTTTTTTTAGTGTGTACACTAGTCATCCGATTACATCGATTATTAATGCTTGTACGTGATGTTTAAGGTTTCTTTCCGAATGAGCGACGTTGTTGGCAAACCTACGTTTTACCATGTGGTAGACGACGCTTTAGAAGACAGTGCTATTTTTTCGAACTTTAATCATTCATTTCCGGTAGACCCGTCTAGCCATAATCTAAGTGGATATGTCACCAAGTTGTCGTTTATACCTGCATTAGGGATGGGAAAAGTAAACTGACGTCGTTTATGGATTTTCTTTCTTGTCGGTTCGAATATCTTTTTTCCAGCACTCGTAGCGCCTATTTTCGGTAAATGTAATAAATACTTCCATAATTTATTGAGATCTATTTCGTCCACGTGTTGTAAGCACTAAATCAGATTGCTATTTACATGTCTAAATTCTCTGTATAATTTTTTTGTAACGGTGCACCCAATTCTTGTGGCGAAAACAACATACAAAGTAGATAATGCAGTAATAGTTGACTGTTGCCCTTAGCCCTGAATTAGGCTAAGTTGCTGATTCTACAGAAACGTGCTTTGGTCGCTTGACTAAATACCATTTCAGGGAGAAAGAAGATAATGCTTATTTTTTTACTGGCTAATATCTCCTTTTTCGTAACTTTGATCTTGAATGTACTAGTGGCTATGTTCAACCAGTGTCAAAAACCAACTTTCAAGGAAAGCTGCAACTGTAAGTAGGCTGTTTAGGTTTTCTTATTGGTAAAGCCACGTAGCGCTCTGTATGAAAATCACTGGCTGTGCTGTGTGCAGTCTGTGGCTAGTTTGCATTGTTGTCTGCCATTGTAGTGTTGGGCAGATGGATGAGAACAGCGCATAGCGTTGCGCAGTTGTAGGTGAGCCGCCAGCAGTGGTGGATGTGGGGAGTGAGATGGCGGAGTTTTGAGAGCGGATGATCTGGGCAGAGACAGTAAATTTGTAAGACTGGATGTCATGAACTGATATATGTACAATGACTTTTGAACACTATTAAGGTAAATACATTGTTTGTTCTTTACCAAAATCTTTCATTTGCTAACTATGCCTACCAGTAGTTAGTGACTTCAGTAGTTAGAATCTTTTATTTAGCTGGCAGTATTGGCGCTCGCTGTATTGCAGTAGTTTGAGTAACGAAGATTTTTCTGAGGTAAGTTATTGACTAAAGGTATAGGTTATTGTCAGTCAGGGCTATTCTTTTGTAGGGATTATTAAAAGTCAGACTGCGTTGCGCTAAAAATATTGTGTTCAATTTAGTGATGATCAGAATAAGTAAAGTGAGAAATGTCTGAGTACGTTCAGTTCGGCTCAGCTGTTTGAAAAGCAAATAATGTAAGAGGTTTATCTGCACAGTCATTAATTAAGTTTTCTAAGGGGGCGTTTCACAACGCTTGCTGATTGAAATTATTGTGACAAAGTCCTCTAAAAATGTTTGTATTCCATATCTCCATAATATCTAAGAAATGCCAGTTTACATGGCATACACTGTGTGTGTCATAATTAATGTCGTAAACGCATACAGTTGAAAGTACACGATACTAGAAGCAAAAAAGTCTCATCATACCTTAAGAGCTAAGAGCAATTTTTCGTCTTCGATACTGTGAAGCAAATCTCTTCTACTGCAAGTTTTTGCTTTCCATATTTTGTGAAGTGGTAGTATGGACTCAAATAAGAAAAAAATCTCCAGCAAACATACGCTCTAAAACGCATACCTTAAAAGTTACGAGCACTTGATCATTAGACGAGCTGTGTTTCAAAGTAGCAAAAATAAACATGTGCTCATAGCTGTTAAGAAATGCATTTTAGAGCACATGTTTACCGAACTTTTTTTCTTTTTTCGGTCCATACTACCAGTTCCCAAAATATGGAAAGCAAAGAACTTACAGTAGAAGAGATTTGTTTCACAGCATCGAAGATGAAGAAGAGATTTGCTTCACAACATCGAAGATGAAAAATTGCTCTTAGTTCTTAAGTTATGCATTTTCGATCGTATGCTTACAAAGACGTTTTTGCGTTTAGTATTGTGTACTTTCAACTGTATGCGTTTACGCCACTAATTACGATACACCCTGTATATCCACCAACTTCACGTTTGTTGACACTTTAGCACAAGGAAACACACTAAAAATATATGTTTTGGAGAAATATTTAATGTGGTGTCCCCCTTAAATTGTAATACGCAAGTGTAACTTCGTAAATCAAAAAACGCAAAATGCTACGTTCATAAACACTTCGCTAAATATGGCAGCTACTTAGGTTGTTTGTGTCAAAGACAATACTGGACAAGATTCCATACAGAGAAAAGTGTGAGCTATGAAACTTTGCTCTTAAACCAAAGTAAAATTGTCTTTAGTATTCATCAATACCTGTAATTATTACTTACAAAAGGAAGTACGGCAACATAATATACTACTGATAAGATTTACCTTCGATCTTTGTGCTAAACTCTAAACAAATCAATAACTTCTCAGGCTTACTAATCAAAACGTATCTAGGGCGCTTATTGGCACTATTGATCTAACTCACACGCTGAAATGAATTTTTCGGCAACCATACTTGGATATTTGTACCCTACATTATTTAAGAATTAGACCACATAACAGATTTTAACAAAATGCCCATGGTTAGCAGTGCACTCGATATAGGGCATTACTATAGCGATATCCACAAGAAACTGCTCCATACACTGCTATGATAACATAGAACTATTTGTGAACAAGTTTAAATTTTCGGCTAGTACACCAGTGAAACTACACGGTTATATTACATTTGGAAATACTGTAAATTACACCAATATTGCCAATATCTTTACATATTTTTGATAAATAATGTAGACAGTCTAGATGTTGAAATTAAATTGTGACACTTTGCATAAATTGCGTGTGTGTGTTCAAATGTTCAAATTTTTGTGAATTCCTAAGGGACCAAACTGCTGAGGTCATCGGTCCCTAAGCTTACACACTACTTAATCTAACTTAAACTAACTTATGCTAAGAACAACCCACAACGCCCATGCCCGATGGAGGATTCGAACCTCCGGCGGGAGGGGCCGCGCAATCCGTGACGTAGCGCCACAAACCGAGCGGCCACTCCTCACGGCTGCGTGTTTGTATGTGTGTTGTTGATGAAGCCTACATATTTTAGATAAATAATACAGATACCTTAGGTGTGGAAATATTATAAGTGAAACCAGTGCTGTCAATATCTTTATGTATTTTGAGAAATAATACAGACATTTTAAAAATGAAAATACTGTAAGTAACACTCGTACTGTCAATACCTTTTCATAAACAATGTGAACAACTTAGATTTGGAAATAAGATTGCAGCTCTTGACAAAATATTATCTTTGTATGATGCTGCAGAAGCTTAGATGGTTTCGATAAATAGTATGGACACTTTAAACATGCCAATATTTCAAATTACCCCAATAGTATCAATATCTTTACATTATTTTGATAAATAATGCAGACATTTAGATATGGAAATATTGTAAGTTATACCACTACTGTCAATATCTTGAGGATGCTGTATTTCTGTGCGTGTGTGTGTATGTGTGTGTGTGTGTGTGTGTGTGTAAGAGAGATAGAGGGAGAGAGATTTGCTGATGCGACAGAAGTCCGTTGTTACTGACAAAGCATTTCGCCACTCTCCTCGTCTGGTATATAGGCAACCACTAACTAGATTACTTAAGGCTTCCATTCGCCTTTTCTGATACCAATTTTATGCTGTCGTTTCACTTCAGTCGGTTCTGAATATTACCCCCAAAAACTTGTACAATGTGACATACTCCTTACGTTGTTATCACATCTATATAATTCTTACTTTATGTTATAAACATTATTTTATGTCCAGTCGCAAAGCAAACCCCCATTCATTACACCAAGTGAAAATTTGGTGTATGCCTTTCTGTAAGTCCTGACGATCATCCCTCGCAAATAATTCCTTATATTATTATGTGGCAATCGAACAACCTTACAGTGCTCTTGATTCGTCTGATAAATCGCATATTTATTTTGTAGACATTATATATATTACGCTTCCTCGATGCGCACACGCTGTCACTTTCGTTCAGGTGAAACAATAACCTACTGGGTTTTACTGGTCAACTATTCCTCGAACCAGTCACATATTTACGAAGATACTGTGTAAGATATCGGTGATATACTACAGTGTCGAACAAAGACAAAATCAATCTATCCACTTCAGTCTGTGGTTTGTAGGATGTCGCGCATTAATAAGCAAGCCGTGTTTCATAAGAGTGATTTTTTTTCCTGGTACATACACTGATAAAACTATGCATACGTTTATTTCACGCATTTTGAAATAATCAGAATTTAACATACTCGTCAGTTGTGAATTTTCTGCCTGAAGTTACAAACTTATGCATCTTGTGTGCAATTTTAATTACCTTGACTTGTTTTGCATGTTTGTAAATGATAGAAGAGAGAAATTATTTCTACGTATAATGTTTCGTTCACACATTGTATTTCTCCCTCATAATATTCGTACAGCTGTGTGCCGCGCAGCGTGCGTTCTGGACGTCGACTATATGCTGCGTCGTTGGCATAAAGAATTCAGTAGAATATAGGCGTAAAATGTGTATTTTGAGTGTATTTATTCTCTGTGCTCCAGCGAGAAGGCACCATAAAGTCAATAGGAATGAATTTATTATAAGCTCCCTGCAAACGTTATCAGAAATTATTTCAGTACATTTTGTTTCCGTTCCCACTCTGTTTGCCCACTACCTCTGCATTGCGGTTTTCCAGCTATTATCATCCGAAATCCCTTCACATGTTTTTCTGCTGTTTATCAAAGTACCTCACCATTCTCATCGTCCATGTAATGCAAGCGAAAGGGCGATTTGCCGCTACATCTGGTAATATTCCTTCGAAACAACATATGACCAGTCTCGATAAATCAAGTCCTCCACTAAATGAAGCCTATCTTATTTAAGGGAGGAAAACATTTTTACGGTCTCTATATTTGGGACTCTAGCAGTTTGCTTCGGTTGGCTGACTTACTAATATTCCGGGAGCAAAACGATGGGCATAAAGACTCGTTCTATTTCCATTGTCATAAATAATTCTCTGTTCGTCTTCAGGATTTTATCGGAACAGCCAAGAACCTGTAATGTGCATTATTCTCGGGAGGTGAGGATTGTAAAAATTGTTGAAAAATCATCGTTGCAGCTGTCTGAATCAGTTTATCAAATAAACAGTTTCAGTCATAAGCAGATAGTCTTCAGGCGTATTTCGACATTGCAAAGAGATATGATTACGATTACGATCTTATAATACACCTGTGCACTCTCGGTCTGTGAAACTGTTTGTGTAACAAACTAATTTTTCATCAGTCGTAAGCAAATGCTGTCGGTCTTGTGATCCTCAATTTGGAGACTGGTTTGGTCAGTGTCCCTCGCTACTCTGTCCTCTGTAAGTCTCCCTTCTCTCTACAACGTACATCCACTTGAAAAACACTTGCTGCTATCCAGCTTCATCCTCTGTCCAAAATTTTCACCAATCCTCTTTCCGTCACCCCGTACATATACTTCCTTCCAATGTCAAACGAACAATTTTTTGATGTCGCAGTGTGTGTCCTACCGACAGATCCCTTCTCTTAGTCAAGTTATGCAGGAGATTACTTTTCTTCCTAATTAGATTCAGTCCCTCCTCGTTAGTTATACGATCCAACAATCTAACCTTCAGCATCCTTTAGTAGTATCATGTATAAAAATGTTATGTTCACTTTGTTCAAATGGTTCAAATGGCTCTGAGCACTATGGGACTTAACATCTGTCATCAGTCCCCTAGACTTAGAACTACTTAAACCTAACTAACCTAAGGACATCACAAACATCCATGCCCGAGGCAGGATTCGAACCTGCGACCGTAGCAGCAGCGCAGTTCCGGACTGAAGCGCCTAGAACCGCTCGGCCACCGCGGCCGGCTGTTCACTTTGTGCCTCAGTCGTTTGTCGTCCACGTTTCACTCCCGCACAGGCCATCAGAAGAAGCTTCCTAAGGTTTATATATAAGTTTAAAAAATCTGTTTTCCATAATTGCTTTCCTTGCCATGCATTTTTTATCCTCTGTCACTTATTTTTGCCCTAATAACAAAACTCATCTGCTTCTTTTAGTGTCCCGTTTCGTAATCCAATTACTTCAACATCATCTGATTTAATTGGACCACAGCAGTCTCCCTCTTTTGCTTCTGTTGATGACATTCTTACATCCTTTCAAGAAGCTATCTGTTTTATTTACCTGCTCTTCCTAGTCATTTGCATCTCTTACTGATTTGCAGCAACACTGGGAAAATTCAAAGTTTTACTTTATTCTGCCTCAAATTTAATTCTTTCAACGAATTTTTCCATGGTTTCCTCCATAGCTTACTCACTGTACAGATTGAATAACATAGGGGACAGACTTCACGTCTGTCTCCTTTCTAAATTATAGCTTCCTTTTCATATTCGTAGACTGTTCTGAGCTATACCTAGCTATCCCTTCCTTGTATTGTGTTCGTGCTGCTTCAGAACATCTCTGATCTGTCAACAGTATGAAAATAAATAACACGAATCAGAAATAACAAAATTAATACATATTCATTCAATATTTACGTCAGTTTAGTGTTTACTGACAGAAAACCCTCGAGAATTCCGTCTTTCAGTACCGTCAAAGTTAAGGCAGTCGCATCTGATAGGAAAAAAACTCCTACAATCAGTTTTTGACGTCTTTGAGGAACAACGGTGATCGTACTAACAATTTAGTAAAAATAATTACAGATCTTAATGAATTTTTATTTTTAATTGTGGAAAGCGGTTTCGGCCCCACAACAGTCTTCAGACAGCGGCTCCAATCATGAGGAACATGTGTAAGGGACTGCTGTGTAGTACCGACTGGTACCCCTCACTAATTACTCGTGACAAGTACCATTCCATGCTACACAGCGTATCTATTTACAGGCTCCTCGCTCCATCTGGAGTCTTGGTCTGAGGGTAGTCCTGTAAGACCGAAACCTTTTACCAGAATTGAAAATAAAAATTTATTGCGGTATGGACTGTTTATTATTAAAAACATTACAATCAACATACAGAGAAATGTAAAGGATTTCAGGTAGCCCCAAGTGAATAATGTCTCTTGTGCAATAAACCCGTAGCGTGAGTTCACGATTGCAGTGGCCTTCCCCACCTTGTTGTTGTGTATGGTGTTGTCGGGGCTCCACTTCTGTTTCATCATGACACCTCTTCCGAGCCTGAAACCCTACAAAGCATCCTTACCCAACTAATCAACCAGCGTCTTGCAGCACATTATCCATTCGTAAAGCACGATGGTGGTTTCTATACTAACTATTCTAACTACAATCAGTTCCGTTACCTTAGCCACTTTATCACTCGTCAAATCCACTAATGAACAAAACTTAAGGGTGAAAGTAACTTTCGCATGACGTGTCAGTGTCACATAAGATATCTCGATGGAACTTGGACCATACATAGAAGGAACATCTACAGTATAAAGCACCAGGTAACTGGAAGAAAAACGCAGTGAGAAGAACAGAAATTACGATTCTTTTTCAGAGACAATAATTACACTGAAGCCACGGTCATTTGTGACGGTACCTTGCACATTACAGAAGGTGAAACATAGTTCTCATTAGGGAGTGTGATCACTACGGACAGCTGTGCACTGTCTGCAACGTACACCCCTCCTAGCTATCCTAGCTACAAGGTTGGTACGGATCTCTTGTGCCAGAATGTTCCATTCCTCCACCAACGCGGTTCTCAACTGCTGGATGCATCATCGATGGTTACAATCTCTGTGTTTGTACAGTGTCCGTGAAGAACATTGCATTGTGAAGATACGGACACTATATAAACAGAGACATTGTAACAATCGATGATGTATCCATGCCCCGTCGTGCTATAATGACTACATGAGTCCGCAGCTCGTGGTCGTGAGGTAGCGTTCTCGCTTCTCGCACCCGGGTTCCCGGGTTCCATTCCCAGCGGGGTCAGGGATTTTCTCTGCCTCGTGATGACTGGGTGCCATATGATGTCCTTAGGTTAATTAGGTTTAAGTAGTTATAAGTTCTAGGGGACTGATGACCACAGATGTTAAGTCCCATAGTGCTCAGAGCCATTTGAACCCTATAATGACTATATGATATTTGTCTCACGAATGAGGGAGCATGAAAATTGTGGCTACGCGACATGTGGAAGTTTGGGTCGATCCAGGAGGCGTGCTCGAGCACCCGAAGTGGTTAACACTTCGATGACTCACCTGAAGATGACAGATAGGCACGGGGTCGAAATATCGTGGGACTATTAAACGACGACTGGCTACAGGCCCGAAGTTTATTTGAGCGAATTTCTTGAGGTTTGAGCTTAAGACGTAGATCTGGTAAACGCTGTCTAGTAGAATGGATTCTTCCAACAGCCCAGGTCTCGCATGCGAAGAGATATCACTCTCATTCTGGAGAGGACAATAATCAGTGTCCGGTATGTGCAGCATGTTTTTAGAATCGTTCTTTTGGAGTTCTCGCATCAGGAAGGTTCCAAAACGATAACGCTCGGCCACAGACTGACTGTGAGACTCAACGTGCACTGCAGGAACTCCCCTGGCGAGCTAAATCATCGGTCTTGTCTCCAATCGAGCACGTGTCGCATATGACAGGACGAGGAGTGACTCTTGCGACTCGTCAAACAACAACTCTTACAGAATTACGTGAACAGGTTGGGCGCGAGTGACAAAACGTATCCCAGGATAGTATCCGCCATCTGTACAATCGACTGGGTGCCAGAGTCAAAACCTGCATTGCCGCCCATAGAGGCTACACCATGTGCTAGTATGTGTGTTACAGCACCTGTTGTGCTGTTGATCTGTAAATGTAATCATTTCGTGTATTCCATGTGCACTGTTGCCACAATACATCTTGAATGAATTGGAAAGCCTTAGAAGGAAGAACTAATTTTTTTCCGCGAGTGAGTTATTAGAAATTACTACCACATACACATAAATTTTGTTTGCTTGACATATTACGAATTGGATGTATGTGATTTTGTAATGTTAGTGTGATTATTACATCAGCGATCGCTTATATAAAGTAAAGAACACACTAGTTCGATCAGATAGCGGTTATCGTTAATTCTGCAAAGATATCTATACCCTTGAGACAGCCAGTCTCTGTACTAAAACAAAACTGTATACGATATTCACAGATAACAGAAAATCGCAGGGTGTTTTGTTACATACATATTCATACAGTGTAAATAAGGGGAGGGAGACGGCTATTTGTCACTGTGAAATTGCTGCAATTATACTGAAATTGACTGTTAAGTAATTATTTGATGTTATAAGTTACAGATATCGTGGTAAGTTTATACAAAAGTGAAGAACTACCGAAAATGAGCAAGTATGTCAAAAATCTGAATATTACGGATTCACTGACCTTCGACGTTGATGGCTAATGTTAGTATAACCTTCTAACTGTTAAAAAGGGAAAATGAATTTTAACGTCATTTGCAAATTGTATGTTCATACCCCCCATAAAGTAAAATATTAAGCTGACCATTACTCAATTGTGATTTACATTTTGCAGCGCTGAAATCCAACTAGCGCTTAATCGTATTTTACGTCTTTGCAACATTCGAACAGCCACTACAGCAAAGGAATAGTCTGTTTCTTGTTTCATTCTGGTTATACGAGACCTAAATCAGATCAACATTTGCGTTTCTTCTTGAAATCGATTTACAGCCGACTGTGCCCCTCGTCGTACATTGTCAATGGCGGCACGTAAACAAAACGTGTAATCGATTAGTGAACAACATGCCAGAAACGGCTCTTCGTTAATACGGTGTGAAAGTGCAAAGCAATCAACTGAAATGAGGTTCACATCCTGGTGGCTACGCAAAATTAGAATGCACTGAACGAAACAGAAGGATCAGCTTCCGAGAGTTAATTGGAGGGCTGTAAACGTTAAGAGGGAAGAGCAGCGCGTGATCTGTTGCGGGGTCTCCCACAAATACTGCAGCCAGAAACGTAAGTAGTACGAAATCGGTAATGATTAACCAGTGCTGTTTACTAGGCAATTTTTTTACCTCGACGTGTATTGCTACGTGTATTGCTTGTTACTTTAGTTACGTTCACTTCATGACGGAAGATGAGGGAGCAATTTTTTAAAGAGTTAATGAAAAATATCTTAAAAGGCGTACTGAAAGTGCATTACATTACAAGCAAACTCAGTAGTGACTAAGCTCGCTGAGATGGACTGGCGAATAACTGTAAACAGTCACATCCAATGCAATATCGTGTCAAGAATAAAATATTTTTGTAGCTTGTGAAGTTTGAAGAAAGAACCCGAAGGACTACGAACCGATTCAAAGCGCATAGTTCAGCATTTTCGGCACGTATGGACGGACCTTATCTCTGAGCCGCCAATCGCCAACTTAACACTATTTCAAGGTGGAGGCGCATTTGTGCTTGCGCCAAATAATGTCGCGTTCATAGGAATTTCATGGGTACAGCTGATCTTAAAATTTACGTCCTTCGTCAGTCGTGTAATAGACTAGAGGATGAGAGGATGGGAATGTTTCTTTCCTAGCCTTTATCCCGTCGTACAGCGTCCGTTGTTCTCATGGTTTGTGAAATTTATTTTAGTTTAACTTTGTGGTCAAGTTTCTCTTTCTGTGGCCACTGTTCACAGCTAACCGAAGGGAGGAAAGTTCTTTGAGACACTTGTCTGTGAATCGTGTTAACTTTGTTCTGTTTGTCCGTTGTGAATGTGAGCACAAAAGAATTTGACATTATCACAAATTCATGCAAACGAAACGGTAGAATTTATTTGCTTCAGTCTTACCCTCTTAAAAGAGAATCTCTGGAAGCGCTTATGAAAGGATACAGGGGCTTGATATGCTTTCCTCGAATCACCCGTTAAACGTCGAGACGATGTTTATATCCTTCCCTAACCTTGTGCTATACACTGGTGAGAAAAATAAAAATTACAATGACTGCCCACCGCGAGACTGAATGACTCCTAGTTGCGTTTCGGGCAGGTGCAGCAGGAAGGAAAGAATGTGAGTGAAAGAGAGGTGAACGGCATGTCATTATAGCAAAGATACGAGCCGCAAATGCAGATATCCACTTATATAAGCGGTTGGGACAAAGAGCGTATTGCTGTGGCGCTGCAGCCAGAAACGAGAATCTCTGGAACGGCGAATCTGATCACCTGTTAGCGTACTGCTGTTGTGAGCCCTATGGGAAGCTATTTAAAAGCATGATGAAAACGTCTCGTCTCAAAATGTAGAAGACGGAGAATCCTCCAGGATGGGCAGCGATCTGTGTAAAATCTGATGACGGTGCAGGCACAAGTGTTTCGGTGCACACCTTTTTTGAACACAGAGCTCTGCATAATGCGACCATTACGTGTTCCTGTGTTGACCCAACGACAGCGTCAGTTATTATTATAGTGGGCACAGCATCACTGAGTTCTCACTGTGGATCAACAGAAAGGTGTCGCCTGCCAAATGACTCGAATTTCTTGTTACAGCAGGTCGATGGTTGCACGAAACATGCACCGCGCCCAGATGCAGGCCGGTGTGGGCGGACTTATACTATGGGGTACACTGAGTTCGGCTTCCAAGGAATCTGTGCTGGTAATCGAAGGCAACATGACAGAAGTGGACCACGTGGACATTATTGCGGGTCACCCGCATCGCTTCGTGCTCGGCGGTGATATCTTGCAGCAGGATATCTGTCCTTGTTGCTAGATCAGAATCGTGCTACAGTGGTTTGAGGGACATTTTAGTGAACTTACTTTGATGTCTTGGCCAGAAAATGTGCCAGATCTGCACCCACTGGAACCCATATCGGGAGCTAGGTGCGTGTCCGTAAACCACCATCCCGCAATTTGCGGGAATTGCTTGACTTCTGCGTAGACATCTGCTGCCGCATACCTCTGCAGTCCTGTCAAGTACTTGTATAATCCATTCCGAGCAGAATCTCAGTTGCACTACCTTTGAAAACTGGAACAACACTTCATTAAACAGGTGGTCGTAATGTCTTGGATCGTTGTTGTATATCGGAAGTGATAGGCACTACTGCCATTGTTGAATTAAGAACACCTGCCAATAAGTGTAACTCAGTACCTTAAATCGCATAATAAAGGCAGGTTTTCCGGTCGAGTCTGTATGCCAGTTAGTTACCTTTCAGAGTATGCTTAGCAATCATATTATACAATGGCTCTCTCGACGAAAAACCTGCAATTACAAACTGTCAAGTTGAACAGGTCACACCAGTAGTCAAGAAAGGAAACATAATTAATTGGCTGATTTACAGATCCATATCAATGACATCGATTTGCAGTAGAATTTTGGGGCATATACTATCTCGAACAACGTGAATTACCTCCAAGGAAACGATCTAAACGATCTACTGACGCACAGTCATAACGGCTTCAGAAAATATCGTTCTTGTGAAACACATACGAAGTAATAGATGCTGTGGACAGCGGTTCTCAGATTTATCTCATATTTCTAAAATTACAGAAGGCTTTTGACGCCGTTGTTCATGAGACGACAAATCAAACTGCATTCGTTGTATCGTTTCAGATGTGCGACAGGATTTGTGATTTCCTGTCGGAGAGGTCAAATTCATAGTAACTGACGGGAAGTCATCGAGTGAGACAAATGTGGTGTCTACCAAAGTACAATTACCAAATAGTCATATGTTTTCAAAAGTTGTTATATTATTTACATGACCAGTTTCATCACCTCATTAACGCCACTATGCACTCCATCTTAGAGAATAAGGTAGATAGATGCATGTATACCGGGCCATCAGTACCTGAATTCTAAAACGAAATCTTCGTTAGAGAATGGTGGAATGTACCAAGGGTCAACAGTCTTCGAGATCTGGCACCAATTTTCACTGTCGTTATTCCATTACACACCTGACGGTTGTCCGTATTCGCAACTTCGAATACATTTCGTATATTACGTAACAGCTGTAGACGCCGCAGTGCCCTTTCCTGCTGCGGACGCGCCTTGTCGTGTCGGTCATGAGCGACGGTCTATCTGAAATGTTTTACTCAGCCAGCCATAAGAAAAGCCACAGGTCAAATGTGGCTGTTAATTATCAGATAATTTTACTACAAATATTTCTTTCTTTAGGAAAAATCCTGTGGCTGTGCTAAACTCTATTTATTAATTTTTTTAGAAGATTTTGCTTCGAGTAAAATTATTTCTAGTCATTATAATTGATCAAGTTTTTTACCATTGTTTTCTGTGTAGAGAGCAGTTATGCTGTTGTGGATGTCCCTTAGTATTTGTATATTAAGGCACACGAGGTAAGCTATTATGGAGTTTTGGAAGTGGTTAAGTCTATAAGCATCAATGTGTTCTTTGTAACCTCTACGGAAAGATTTCCTGTTTCACTTAAATAAAATGCAGGGCAACTGTTACATTGTGGTTTGTATATTACTCCGTTTTCTGTTATTGGGGTGTTGGTATTTACTGACTGAGGTAAGGTTATTCTTCATGGGTAAGCTAACTACATGCACGGTAGTAGACACAGTCTAAGTGGGATCCACAACATCTTATCTGCAGTCCATACAGAACACAAAACTTCACCAGCTAGAATAATAAGAAATAATGTTACACAAAGAAAAAATCTTCTGAAAAAATGTTGAATAAACAAATAGAGTTTAACACAGCCACAGGTTTTCAATAAAGAAACAAGTGCTTTATAGTGAAACCATTTCATAATTTACAGCCACATTTGACCTAGTCACAAAGATTTATTGTATAAATGATACCATTTGATGTATAATCAATAATATAAAAGTTTCGTATCTTCTTTGAAATAACACACCCGTGCATTTTTAGAAATGAAACTTCTTTACGTTGGAAATCCTACGGCTTGTATTACCTTGTGCTTACAAATGTGGTGTAGAGTGGAAAGTGTACGAATGTTCATAAATGCATCTTTTCATACCGTACTTCTTAATGATGCATCCGCTACTGAAACAGTAATTTATTTTTCGTTTTGTCTTAGTTTCGCAACTTATATTCACAGTGTACCTGTTTGTAGTACACCACTGTAATCCTACCACGACTAAAATTAATCTAAATTTTAAATAAAGTGATGCAGAGTGACAAATCCCATGAATGTGAGCCCCCAGGAATCGAAATGCATGGTGCATTGAAACAGAATCACGATTTGTGACTGAAGGCGGTTGTTCTTCATTTTACGAAAGTAGCAATGTCACGGAAGAATCATGAGCAGCAATAGTATGTTGTTGAGTTAGTTATGTTTTGCTATTAAACTGAAATGATTTCATTGTATTACTGATGTGCGAGCAATTCAAGAAAATTATTTGCGCTACTGTTCGTATACGGGTACCTTCGATTGGCTTGATGGTGTTTTACTAACTGAAATTGTTTGTACGAATTTAGAAGTAAGTACACTTCATGTATGAGTGTTACCGGTTTTTTCACCTGAGCCCAGCCATCTGCTTAGGGTTTTCCGTGGTTTGTCCACAGGACGTTTCGTTTTGTAAAACCGACGTGGCATAGCTCATAAGGCACTGGACACGTTTCCAGGACAAGTGGGGCTTATATAACCACCTTCCTTTAGTTTTTCCCTGGTTTCTGCAGTTTCAAAAAAGGACATAGTTGATCTGCTTCCAGATCTTCTCCCAGCTTGTGCTATATCATCGACATCGAAGAGATGTTGAAGAATAAGTTTCCTCCCTTCTAATGAGGTTCTTGCATGTGGCATTTTTATTTCCTATTATTTGGATTGATGAAGTAAATACTTTTGCTATAAATTTCTTTAACGTTACTGTAGTTTCAGGATTACGCGTAAAGTTTCGGAATTGCAAAGGCTTTCTATCGGTAGCTGCATATATGTCCATAATAGTTGTTGGAGTAGATAACGTCATTATAAAGAGGCCATTCATCTCGTTATATACAGGCAGAACTACGACAATAGAACCAAAGACGTTCGAGTAATCGTGGGTTCGCAAACGAATCATTTGCGAGATAATTCTGAAATACACCGCTATGAACCATTTCTGACTTCAGTATGAAATAACGTCCGAGTTAGTAAAGCACTATTTGAAATGAATTTTGGTAAACGGCCTTTCGATGCGAAATCTAAAAGTAATCTGCAGTTTTCTATGTCTGCAAGAATGTTCTTGTTTCCCAATAGACTAAACGAAACGCGATTCAACTGTGCACTTTCGTATGCTGTTTGAATTTAAAGTCAACAGGCAACACTATTTATTTTACACACACCAGACTTTGAATATTTATTATTTAACTGTCAGTCTTATACATTATCCGGAATTTCAAGGTCTTTTTTATTTGGCTAGGATGTCTAACAGCTGGTATTCTAATTGTTTCTGTACATATTTTGATAATTTCCCATAATATGTTGTAGGAATTAATGCTGTATTACTCTCCACTGTCACGTGTGTAACAGTGTTCGTGCTGTTGTATTTTCTTTAGCCTTTGAATGGCAGTATTAAGTCATTTTCAGTGTAGGCATTCTTTAAGGCAATTTTTACTTAGTCCTAACTCCTCGTGCTTTTCCTATGTGTCTAAGGAGAATACAACAAGACGGTAAATTATTAGAGCGATAAACATTCGTAGGACCACATTGACTGCCAAGTTTCGCGTGTAAAAATTTATTGTTACAGGCAGGTTTCTTGTATTTGCACACTTGTGTCTACTGTTTTCTAGTGATCGTCAGATCCATGTTGATAATAAGATCGGTTTCAATATTGAACAAAGTTCTGGGAAGCTTGAAGTACAGCTCTCATGAGAAGCGTGGATGTTTTTCACATTAGCATATACTATTATTAGGACGCTGCGAACATAGCATTTGCCGGAAATGAACAGATTTTCAAAGTAATGAAATTTAACAATGAATTTTGTTTATAAGTCATTAACAAAAATATCGGCCCATGTGTCAGCTGGACTAACACCCGTTTTGTGAACTTGTTGTTGTCAGTATATGTGATTATTAAAAATCAACAACATTTAAGAAGAAAGTGTTCCAGCATTTTTAAAAGAGCTTAACAACTTCGGCTGCAAATAAGCTCGTAGATACTGGATCCATAACATAGGAAAGCTGTAGTCTTTCTTAGGAAACAAGAAAAAGCACGGATACCTAATTTTATATTAAGTCACCTCACTAGGATCCTTTTCTCCCGAAACCGGTTCCAGTTTTGCTGATGTACTTATCATGTATTATTACTGCGGTAATATTAAGAGCATGTACAAAAAAGTAAGTCCTCCGAATTATCTGGGTGAAAACGTTTAAGGCTTTTCAAATAAAAAGAATTTCATCAGCATTTTACATCTTTATTCTTCATGACTTCAAATTTATTTCTGAGCATAGTCCTCCTGTACACCTCGGTAGCTGCACTGGCAGGTTTGGAGATTTCCTCTGGTTGAGGACTGCGTGTTGTGTTGTTCTTAAGCTCGTATCATCACACATGACATTACACCAGCTGTATGAGCATGTCTCGAAAGCCAATAATAATAATAACAATAATAATAAAAGAAACATGGTCACTCTGGCAACGAAAACATTTCTTCCAATGAGAGACCAGTTGTTGGAACATCACTGTAGAGTGTTTGACATTTATGACGGAGCCAAAGCCTCACCATCACTATTCAAGTGATGTTTGTGAAGCTGTTCCTTAAGTTCTGAAAACGGATGAAAATCAGATGGGGTCAAGCTGGATTTGTATGCAGGGCGATCTATGACAGTGACCCTTTGGAGCCAGATCGTAGCAGATGTCGTGACGTTCGCGTAAGGACTGGAATAGTCTTGCTGAAGGGAAGGTTGCTCATTGTTTGGAAGAACTCTTCGAATTCGTACATTCATTTTTCTGAGATTCTCGCAGTACGCTGTAGAGTATGTGATGGTGCCTTCTGGCATGAACTCGAAATGCACCACGCCTCCAACATGCCAGAACAGTTTGAGAATTACTTTGCCTGTTGGTGGCATGGTCTTGAGCATGATTGGTGTCGGTGATCCTTTAAGGCAGAACTCTGTCGAAACTCTCTTGTTCTCGGGGTCAGAATGGTGAACATAACTTTAATCACCTGTCACAATGCTGTTAAAGAACCCACCACTCTTACTCTCAAAACGCAAAAGCTATTGTTGACAGATGTCCAGTCCCCTCTGTTTCAGATCAGGAGGAAGCACTCGAGGCTGTTTCTCACGCGCCGACATAACTGCGTTACACACTGCGGTGATACGCGTCACAATTCCGAGCCCTCTAGCGGCAGAGCGTTGCAAATTGCGTCAGCGGTGCAGGAAAGCCGACTGAGTAATATGCGTAGCATGTAATACCTCAACCGACATTGAGAAAAGAATAAAAAACTCGCAGCCATTTCTTTTCAGAGCGTGGTTGTATTATTGGTTTTAATAAGGATACTATTTGTGTTTTCTACCATAGCTTCAATGCTTTTCAGAACGAATACTTTTAATTTGAGCTGTTTTTGGTTCTGTAGACAATGTTTTATTAACTCTGGCAGCAGTGTCTGAGATTCAAAATCTATCTAATTGAATTCTTTCAATGGCTGCTTTAAATTCTGCTGGGATTTGTTTTATACTATTTGCATTTAACTATGCTAAATTTTTATATTTTAAGCCTTTTTCTAAAAGTAACATTTCGTCTTAGCCTCTACAGTATCGTACCTGCAAGCACAGTGCGCAAACTACACATCACCTTACAGGTTATGTACAATTATTTGTCTTTTAATTGATGTTTCAAGCTGGTGTGCAGAATTTATAAGACATATCACTAATTCAGAAAAATAATGTCCACACAATCCCGAAGATAGGAAAGGCAAATAAATGGGAGAATTACAGCACAATCAATTGAAAATCTCATTACTACTACTTCTAGTCCTACTACTAGTAGTAGTAGTTTGACAAAGGTGGGACAGGTAGTCGACTTTGGCCCTGAAATATCTTGCAGTTGTCCTGACATAATTTAAGGAAACCACGGAAAACCTAAATCAGAATGGGCCCGAATACAAGGCAGTCTGTATAAAAGCAATTATTTTGTTCCACACATCCATAGCGAATAATATTATTTGAAAAGAACTTGTTAATTATGTAAAATGCTAGTGGTACACTTTTTATTCATTCCTCACTCCCAGGCACTGCACGTACCACACTCACTATACACACATTGGTAAGTAATTTAAGGCTACACGTTTTGTCAGCTGACAACAGGACCATAGCGATAGTATTTGTTTTTTATCTTGTGTGTCCTAACTTCTCATTTGATAGCCTGAAAAACTGAGATAGCATTCCTCTATAATGGTGGACGTCCTGAGCTCAGAAAGAGGAGCAAGGTTTTCGTGAATGAAAGAAAAAGGAAAAACGAAAGAAAATAGTAGGTGTTATGTAAAATGATCGAAGTTTTAGTATTGCTATTGTTATCTATTCGTGTTACATTTTTTATTGCGCTTGTACACTCTGTTCTCTGAGTAATCTTTCAGTGTATAGTGCATACTGCATGTTTAACTTCTTTAATCTAGATTCACAATTTATTTGTATAGTTTCATTCCTTGGTAGAAAATGCTGTTCTGTGTTTTATGTTTATTCTTTCTTGTAAATTAAGTTCATTCTAGATCTTATCCCATTGTTATGGATACATACCTTTATGCAACAATTATTAATGTTATTTATTACTTGTGCTACTGTCTGGTAAATGCACTGAAATGGTGTATTTGAATTTCACAGGGTTTTAAGCAGATCTTTACAATGGGCTCAACTACTAATTTTGGTTATTATCCGTACGGTACTTTTCCGTAGTTTGAAAACTATGTTCATAGTTTGTGCATTTATTGCCCTAAGAAAAATTTCTCACTGATGAACTTACGAACAATATGTAATTAAAAGACACTGGCTGTCACACACTGATGGCAGGACTCTAAGGGTATAATACGCTGATATTCTCTTCAAATGGTTCAAATGGCTCTAAGCATTATGGGACTTAACTTATGAGGTCATCAGTCGCCTAGAACTTAGAACTAATTAAATCTAACTAACCTAAGGACATCACACACATCCATGCCCGAGACAGGATTCGAACCTGCGACCGTAGCGGTCGTTCGGCTCCAGACTCTAGCGCCTAGAACAGCACCGCCACTCCGGCAGGCCGATACCCTGTTTGTAAGTACCTTTGTGTGTTCACAACAATTCAACTGAGAATCAGAATTCATTCCTAGAAATTTTGTGCTTGTTCCACAGACATTAGAACTGGTATCTACGTTTTAATTTAACAGTGTCATACTGAAATTTATGGAATCTGTTTTCTTCATGTTCAGTGTCAGTTTACTCCACAGTGGCCAGTTGTAAACTTCCTTGACAGTTTCCTTTGCTTTCTTTGCACGAAGGTCTCTTGTTTTGTCAGTGATTATAACCTTGCTGTCACAAGCTATAGCAGTTTTTTCCCAATTAAGTTTCTGATAATCAAGAGCCAATATTAATAATAAAAGACGAAAACTAAAGCACTCAGATTGAGAAGGATATAACACAGGGGTCCAGTCATCCGTCTCTGCCATTCAGTCTGTCAATCGATGAGGTAATGAAGTAAATAAAAGAAAGATTAAAGAGTGGAATTAAAATTCAAAAAATGGTTCAAATGCCTTTGAGCAATATGTGACTTAACATCTGAGGTCATCAGTCCCCTAGAACTTAGAACTACGTAATCCTAACTAACCTACGGACATCACACACATCCATGCCTGAGGCAGGATTCGAACTTGCGACCGCAGTAGTCGCGCGGTTCCGGACAGAAGCGCCTAGATCCGCTCGGCCACCGCAGCCGGTATTATAATTCAGGGTGAAAAGATATCAATGATATGATTCACTAATGACATTGTTATCCTCGTTGAAAATGAAGAATAGCTATAGGACCTATTGAGCGGAACGAATAGTGTAGTGAGCACACGGTATGGACCGAGAGTAGACTGAAGAAAAGCGGAAGTAATGAGGAGTCCCAGAAATGATACTGACCATAAACTTAACATCAAAGCTGATGGCCATTCCACTAAGTAGACGAAATTAAGGAATTACCTTGGGAGCAAGATTATATACGAAGACTAACTTAGGCGAACCCAGAATTAGACAGGCACTGGAAATGAGGATATTCCTGGCCAAAAGAAGCCTGCTGGTATCAAACATAGGCCGTAACGTGTGAAAAAATTTCTGGGAATGTTGCAATCGAACACAGGCTTGTATGGTAAGGAATCGTGGCCTGGGGAAGACAATCGAAGTCTTTCAGATGTGCTGCTGTTGAATGACGTTGAAAAGTAAGGGGAGATGGGCTGATAAGGAATGAAGAGATTTTCCGCTGAATCGGTGAAGAAAGGAACGTATGGAAAATACTGACAAGACATGATAGCTCGGTAAACACAGTTCAACATCATGGTCACCACGTAACCAGACATAGCTGATCTTGACTTTTTGAGTGGTTGCGTTAAGGATAAAGAGGTCGTTTCACCAGTTCCGGATGTGGAGGATGTTACGGTACGTTACGAGATGCTGTAGATACGGTAACGGAAGGGATATTGGAAAAGTCATGGAGATAAGCTGAGTATCGTCTATAGATTGTACGGTCACCAAACGGAGCAAAAGTGAAAGTGTACGGCAAATATCCGCATGACTGTGCCTAGCATAGATCCTTGGAAATATTCTTTTTGTAATCAGAGAAAGGCTTTATTCTCAACCTTTATACAGGAGCATAAGAAAAACAGCTGGCAGACACATTACTGTAATGGGAAGATGGGCGTGATAGCCAGAAACAGTTAACGGTATTCGGATACAACTTCTTAATCGTATTTGTGGCTTGTTGTGTTCTTCACCGACAAATCTTAACGACCGCGTAAGATCGAGCATGAATAAAGTAATGCAGAACAATGTAAATACGGAGACAGTTCAGTTTCGAGAAGCAGGGAGACCTTGAAGCTGGGTTACCGCGATTGCTCATTTTCCGTTATAAGCAAGAACGCTTGTTTGTAGGACTGGGTACGGCGTTACCTGTTCACCGGGTGCAGGCGTACGACCAAGCCTTTGAGCGGCAGATAGTGGAAGCCAGTAATTCGTTGTTTCAGGGCGGCCGCGTTGCATATTGGACACACGCTACGGTCAGCGCGCCAGAGATATCAGTGCGCTGCGGGACAGCAGCTTAATCCCCTGCCATGTGGCTGTCTGTGGCCGCGCTGATGCGTCAGGGGCCGACGCCGGTGTTCACTGGCCGCAAGGCCGGCGCCCGTCAACTTGGCACCGGGACACGTGTCACGAGCGGCAGACGGGCTGTGAAAACTGCGCAGCCAGGGGGCTGACCACTGTAGCCTAATATACCGGCCGACACCGCAATGAGACACGGCGCGTTATCTTCCCGCTGACACGTGTCCATAGGTAAGCCACGACACATTGGCGGCTCACCTTTCGCGGGAATGAGCTGGCCCAACATGTCGGAGATACTCTGCTGTACAAAAGCATAAGCTAAACATGGGAGCCATTACTACCAGTACCGTCTTACACTGTCATCGGGGCATCGGAGGTCTTCTAACGAAGACACCATTATCTGGAGTACCAATCAGGTACGTGATTGGTGCAGTATGCGGTATTGTCTACTATCCAGTCGGCCGAACTTTCACACACGCGCACCGTCGTGGCACGAGGGTGCTCCCACGTAGGCCACTGGCAATGAGATGCAAGCATCCTCTCTCCAAAGCTCCAGCGGCCGATGTCGGTGAGTCGAACATTCGTGCACTGTCCCCATTTTGTCTGTTTGCCAATTGAACAGCAATTACAGACCTTCATAGCGCCCAGGGCTCGACATCTTCTGAATAGTCATTGTTTTGAAGAGTCGCAGATTTATAAATCTTCTGTACCTGCATGCATTTCTACATTCAGATCTACTGTTAGCAACTGAAGCTCTAACTACAGCAACAAAGTTGCTTATTATTTTTACTATTTGATATTGTATGTGGAATAAATTAATGTCTGAATTCACTTTTCATGAACAGCCTCAGTTCTTCGCATCCAATATCCTCTAAAGACCTAGATAACATTAAAGGAAGTCATAAAATAGTTGATATTGGACACAACACAGTACGTTGTACTGGAAGGTCTGTGTTCTGCAGAAACGAAACTAACATTGGTTTACCTGAACTAACTATAATAAATAATAATATATAAAAACGATTTATCAGATAAGATCAGCAGCACTATAAGAACGTTCGCTGATGATGCTGTTCTCGGAGGGAATGTATTGCCGTCGGTAGTTACAGAAGGAAATGAACAAAATATCCAATTAGTGTAATGAACGACAGCTGGCGTTGAAGGTGAATAAAAACACGATAACGACTATAACAAAGAGAAAGAACTCGATTGTTCCAGATTACAACCTTATTCTTGAACTTATGTAACACGTCTTGATGTATATATATTGAAGCTGTATTATTCCGTACAATCAATATCACAGATGGTGAATAGAATACTTAAATATGTTCAGTGCCGAATCTGTGAGGAAACCGCAACGTAGACACTAGTTCGATAAGTCCTACTGTTCTACTTTTTAGATTTACAATGATGTGACGAAAGTCACGGCAACAGCGATATGCACATACACAGAGCACAGTAGTATCGTGTACACAAGCTATGAAAGGACAGTGGATTGGCAGAGCTGTCATTGCTACTCAGGTGATTCATGTGTAAAGGTTTCCGATGTGACTGCGACTGCAGAGTGCCAATTAACAGACTTTGAAAGAGAAATGGTTGTTGCAGTTAGACACAAGGGATATTCCACTTCAGAAATCATTAGGGAATTCAATAGTCAGAGATCCACAGCGTGGAGTGTCTGCCGAGGATAATAAGTTGCAGGCATCACTTGTCACACGGACGATGCAGTGGCTGGCGGCCTTCACGTGACGGCCGAGAGCAGCAGCGTTTGCGTAGAGTTGTCAGCGCTTAACATATAAGCATTAAGAAGACAAGCAACACTGAGTGAAATAGCCCCAGAGATCAACATGGGACGTACGCCGAAAGAATCCTTAGGACAGTGCGTTGAAATTTGACCTTCATGGGCTGTGGCAGTAGACGACCGACGCGAGTGCCTTTGCTAACAGCACGACATCGTCTGCAGCGCCTCTCCTGCCTCATGACCATATCAGTTGGACCCTAAACGACTGGAAAACCATGCCCTGGTCAGATGAGCAATTATTTCAGTTGGTGATAGCTGATGGTAGGGTTCGAGTGTGGCGCAGGCCCCCTGAAAGCACTGTGGAAGCTGATTTTTTTTTTCATCAGTCTACTGACTGGTTTGATGCTGCCCGCCACGAATTCCTTTCCTGTGCTAACCTCTTCATCTCAGAGTAGCACCTGCAACCTACGTCCTCAATTATTTGCTTGACGTATTCCAATCTCTGTCTTCCTCTACAGTTTTTGCCCTCTACAGCTCCCTCTAGTACCATGGAAGTTATTCACTCATGTCTTAGCAGATATCCTATCATCCTGTCCCTTCTCCTTATCAGTGTTTTTCACATATTCATTTCCTCTCCGATTCTGCGTAGAACCTCCTCATTCCTTACCTTATCAGTCCACCTAATTTTCAACATTCGTCTATAGCACCACATCTCAAATGCTTCGATTATCCTCCCCGTTTTCCCACAGTCCATGTTTCACTACCATACAATGCTGTACTCCAGACGTACATCCTCAGAAATTTCTTCCTCAAATTAAGGCCGGTATTCAAAATTGTTCAAATGGCTCTGAGCACTATGGGACTTAACATGTGTGGTCATCAGTCCCCTAGAACTTTAAACCTAACTAACCTAAGGACATCACACACATCCATGCCCGAGGCAGGATTCGAACCTGCGACCGTAGTAGTCGCGCGGTTCCGGACTGAGCGCCTGAACCGCTAGACCACCGCGGTCGGTAAGGCCGGTATTCGATATTAGTAGACTTCTCTTGGCCAGAAATGCCTTTTTTGCCATAGCGAGTCTGCTTTTGATGTCCTCCTTACTCCGTCCGTCATTGGTTATTTTACTGCCTAGGTAGCAGAATTCCTTAACTTCATTGACTTCGTGACCATCAATCCTGATGCTAAGTTTCTCGCTTTCTACTATTTCTCATTACCTTCGTCTTTTTCCGATTTACTCTCAAACCCATACTGTGTACTCATTAGACTGTTCATTCCGTTCAGCAGATCATTTAATTCTTCTTCACTTTCACTCAGGGTAGCAATGTCATCAGCGAATCGTATCATTGATATCCTTTCACCTTGTATTTTAATTCCACTCCTGAACCTTTCTTTTATTTCCATCATTGCTTCCTCGATGTACAGATTGAAGAGTAGGGGCGAAAGGCTACAGCCTTGTCTTACACCTTTCTTAATACGAGCACTTCGTTCTTGATCGTCCACTCTTATTATTCCCTCTTGGTTGTTGTACATATTGTATATGACCCGTCTCTCCCTATAGCTTACCCCTACTTTTTTCAGAATCTCGAACAGCTTGCACCATTTTATATTGTCGAACGCTTTTTCCAGGTCGACAAATCCTATGAAAGTGTCTTGATTTTTCTTTAGCCTTGCTTCCATTATTAGCCGTAACGTCAGAATTGCCTCTCTCGTCCCTTTACTTTTCCTAAAGCCAAACTGATCGTCCCCTAGCGCATTCTCAATTTTCTTTTCCATTCTTCTGTATATTGTTCTTGTAAGCAGCTTCGATGCATGAGCTGTTAAGCTGATTGTGCGATAATTCTCGCACTTGTCAGCTTTTGCCGTCTTCGGAATTGTGTGGATGATGCTTTTCCGAAAGTCAGATGGTATATCGCCAGATTCATGTATTCTACACACCAACGTGAATTGTCGTTTTGTTGCCATTTCCCCCAACGATTTTAGAAATTCTGATGGAATGTTACCCATCCCTTCTGCCTTATTTGACCGTAAGTCCTCCAAAGCTCTTTTAAATTCCGATTCTAATACTGGATCCCCTATCTCTTCTAAATCGACTCCTGTTTCTTCTTCTATCACATCAGGCAAATCTTCACCCTCATAGAGACTTTCAATGCATTCTTTCCACCTATCTGCTCTCTCTTCTGCATTTAACAGTGGAATTCACGTTGCACTCTTAATGTTACCACCGTTGCTTTTAATGTCACCAAAGGTTGTTTTGACTTTCCTGTATGCTGAGTCTGTCCTTCCGACAATCATATCTTTTTCGATGTCTTCACATTTCTCTTGCAGCCATTTCGTCTTAGCTTCCCTGCGCCTTCTATTTATTTCATTCCTCAGCGACTTGTATTTCTGTATTCCTGATTTTCCCGGAACATGTTTGCACTTCCTCCTTTCATCAATCAACTGATGTATTTCTTCTGTTACCCATGGTTTCTTCGCCGCTACCTTCTTTGTACCTATGTTTTCCTTCCCAACTTCTGTGATGGCCCTTTTTAGAGATGTCCATTCCTCTTCAACTGTACTGCCTACTGCGCTATTCCTTATTGCTGTATCCATAGCGTTAGAGAACTTCAAACGTATCTCGTCATTCCTTAGTACTTCCGTATCCCACTTCTTTGCGTATTGATTCTTCCTGACTAATGTCTTGAACTTCAGCCTACTCTTCATCACTACTATGTTGTGATCTGAGTCTATATCTGCTCCTGGGTACGCCTTACAATCCAGTATCTGATTTCGGAATCTCTGTCTGACCATGATGTAATCTAATTGAAATCTTCCCGTATCTCCCGGCCTTTTCCAAGTATACCTCCTCCTCTTGTGATTCTTGAACAGGGTATTCGCTATTACTAGCTGAAACTTGTTACAGAACTCAATTAGTCTTTCTCTTCTATCATTCCTTGTCCCAAGCCCATATTCTCCTGTAACCTTTTCTTCTACTCCTTCCCCTACAACTGTATTACAGTCGCCCATGACTATTTGATTTTCGTCCCCCTTTACATACTGCATTACCCTTTCAATATCCTCATACACTTTCTCTATCTGTTCATCTTCAGCTTGCGACGTCGTTATGTATACCTGAACAATCGTTGTCGGTGTTGGTCTGCTGTCGATTCTGATTAGAACAACCCGGTCACTGAACTGTTCACAGTAACACACCCTCTGCCCTCCCTTCCTATTCATAACGAATCCTACACCTGTTATACCATTTTCTGCTGCTGTTGATATTACCCGATACTCATCTGACCAGAAATCCTTGTCTTCTTCCACTTCACTTCACTGACCCCTACTATATCTAGACTGAGCCTTTGCATTTCCCTTTTCAGATTTTCTAGTTTCCCTACCACGTTTAAGCTTCTGACATTCCGCGCCCCGACTCGTAGAACGTTATCCTTTCGTTGATTATTCAATCTTTTTCTCATGGTAACCTCCCTCTTGGCAGTCCCCTCCACGGAGATCCGAATGGGGTACTATTCCGGAATCTTTTGCCAATGGAGAGATCATCATGACACTTCTTCAATTACAGGCCACATGTCCTGTGGATACACGTTACGTGTCTTTAATGCAGTGGTTTCCATTGCCTTCTACATCCTCATGTCGTTGATCATTGCCGATTCTTCCGCCTTTAGGGGCAATTTCCCACCCCTGGGACAAGAGAGTGCCCCGAACCTCTATCCGCTCCTCCGCCCTCTTTGACAAGGCCGTTGGCAGAATGAGGCTGACTTCTTATGCCGGAAGTCTTCGGCCGCCAATGCTGATTATTTTATCAAAATTTAGGCAGTGGCGGGGATCGAACCCGGGACCGAAGACGTTTTGATTATGAATCAAAGACGCTACCTCTTTTTTTTTTTTTTCTTTTTTTTTATTGTATTTTACTAAAACATACATTTCAAGTATTCAACAGTACAATTAATGATTAAACCATTTGAAACATTAAAAAAAAGAACCAGTTTTAAACTATTTATATGCTAAATATGTCTAATACAGTAATAATGGTAAAACAAACTTTAAAAGTGGTTACAGTATAAACTTTGCTCAAGATAACTGAGATTATTCTAGGTGCAAATTATTGTCACCCAATCAGTGGGTTTGTCTACAAAGTTGAATGCACTGTTTAATTTGTAAACTGTCCATTGAATAAAAAATATAGCATATTTAATACCAGTTTTCTTGACTTTGAACCAGTTTAAATACAATCCAATTAAACACATAAAAAAAAAAAAAAAGTTCCGGAAGCAAGGTTAAAGTAAATAATAATAAGGAACCAAGTGACTTTTATTTTTCTTCTGTTCGTTCTCGTTCAAGGTGTTGTAGTGGTTTCACATACTTAACCAACACCCATTCTTTCAAAAATGATCTTCAGCATGTTGCCATAGTGCTTCTTGTGGTTGCGATACGTGCTGATTTTTGCATATTCACACTTCATGTAAACGCGGAATTCTATCTCGTTGTCCGACCCAAGTGTGTGGATGACATAACTAACATATTTTCCCAGTAACCAGCTAATGGCGTTGGTTTTTAATTTCGGAAAGTATGTCATGTCCGGTCTCAGGAGGAGCGACGGCGTTATATATTGCGTAGAGGATCTGGTGAGAAAGGCGATTTGTTGCCTGATCCAATTCCAGTTATGCACATTGCCACCACAGGTGAATCTGTGGCTGAGTGTATCCACCAGATTGCATTTTCCACAAAGGTGTGTCTGGTTTAAACCGATCCCATATAGTCTCTCGTTGGTGCTGATGACATTATTAACTGTTTTGTACCATGCGGAAATAGCGTCTGTAGATAGCCCGGCATAGTTGATGTTCCGCCATACAACTTTCCAGTCACAATTTGGGAATTTCGTTTCAATTTTGTTTCTACCCTCATTTAACTTCCTTTCAAGTATGATGTCGCGCGCTGTGATACGTGTGTTGCTTCTGATTTCGTCACTAAGATAACTTGCTTCGAGGAAAAAGTTCCTCACATACTGCAGACGGGCATTAATCCTTCGCACATCAATCGGTGCTTGCAGGCTATGGGGTGTCACAGCCTCAAAGAGCTTTGCGGTTATACATTGTGGAAGTTCTCTGAGTATATGGAAAGTCCGTTTGAGGAACAGAGCAGACGCTTTATTGCCAATATGCACCAAACCGAGGCCCCCGTTTCTGACATCCAGTATAACCGTAGTCGCACCAACCCTGAATATGTCTCCTCTCCATAAATAATTGGTAACAGTGGACATGATCCCTTTCGCTACTAGTTTAGGGATTGGAAATACCTGCGCAGTGAAATACGCTTTAGACAAAACGCAGGAGTTGATGAATCTGACTTTTTGCACCAGGTCCATAGTTCGATGGATGTTCTCCATTACAGCACCATGAACTTTCCTCCTAGTTTCCGTCCAGTTAAAAGCAGCCATCCGCATCGGACATGCCATTAAGGTGATTCCCAAAGTTTTATGTTTGTTGTCTTGTTTTGCCCATGCCAGTCGAAGGTGTTCTAGGCCCCGTAGATTCAATATTTGACTTTTGTTTTCATTTACTGTCGCTCCCGACGCTAGACAATATCTTTGGATTTCTCTTTCCAGTGTAACTGTCTCCTCCTTATTCCTTATTACAACGCCCACGTCATCAGCATAAGCTCGTATGACAGCTTTCTCACCACTAAATGTTATGCCTGTTAATCTTTCGTGGACAGTGCGGAGGAAGGGCTCTAAAGATACTGAAAATAAAAACATTGATAAGGGACTGCCCTGTGGAACCCCTCGCCTTATCTGTATGGGTTTAGATGTTTGGCCATTGATTGCTATTTTCGCATTTACACCTGTTGCAATATTCCTTAGCATGTTCACAATCTGGGGGTGGAAAGCCATTCTTGACAGCGTCGCAAAGAGGTATCTATGACTAACGCGGTCAAAAGCTTTGTTGAAATCTATAAAGATTAAAGCACATTTTATACTTGTCACTGAGGTAATTGCAATGACGTCTCTGTATGCAGATAGACTTTCGAATATCGTTCTGGTCGGAGAGCAAGATTGGTGAGACTCAATATTTTGTTGGAAAAGGCAGAGAGTCTTTTGTTGATAATACGCGAAATTATTTTGTAATCAGAATTTAGTAGCGAAAGAGGCCGAAAATTGTTTAAGTTGGTTTTGCCTTTACTCTTAGGAATCAGTACTATTTTACTTTCCTTAAACTCTGCAGGGACCGGTTTTACGTTCAGGACCTCATTTGCCATGGAAGTGATCTTGTCCCCAATTATAGACCAGTAGCGGGCATAAAACTCCACAGGGAGGCCATCAAGTCCCGGAGATTTGTTGAGAGGTGAGTTACGCACTGCCTCATGCGCTTCATCTTTAGTAATAGGTGACAGGATGTCAGCGTTGTCTGTTCCCGACAATTGTGGACCTAAAATAGTGAGAAAGTCCTCGAGAGCTGCATCTTCCACTGTGGTAGGGGCATATAAGGTTTCATAGTACCTGTGGACTTCGTCCAGTATTTGTTTCTGGCATGCGAGCCTCGTACCAGTATGCGTCTGGACTTCATCAATTAAAGTTTGACGTCTGTTTTTAGCATGCCGCACCAAGTGATACAGAGAAGCTGTTTCATCTGCTACGACTGATGTGGCTTTCGATTTAATTTTGAGTCCCTCCATCTGTTGCCGTTTAATGCTTAATAACTTGGCTTTTATTTTTTTGATATCATTTAGACGAATTACGTCATCATGGGCCTGTTGATATAAGTCTCTTAAAACTTTATAATAAAACTCCATTGTATTCCTCAACTCCCTGTGCCTGGCTGCACTATACTGCATGACAACTTTCCGCAGCCTCGGTTTAGCCCTCCTTGTCCACCAGTCTATGACTGTTGGGTGCTTGTCTACTGTGCGGAGGCACATAGTCCACGCAAACCTTATTTCCTGTTCCAGTTCTTCGTCAGTTAAAACAGAGATATTTAAGTTCCATTGGCCTCTGAATCGACGGGTTGGTTGTACACTTAGATTAAAGCAAGTTAAAAGTGTACTGTGATCGCTAAAATACACTGGAATAGTCTCAACGTTTAATAAATAATTTTGCAAATTTGGTGACACGTAAATTCTATCTAGTCTGCTGCGGGAGTGGCTGGTTATATACGTGAACCCGACTGACGTCGGGTGCTGAAGTTCCCACACATCCTTAAGGTGTAGATCACTTACTAATTTTTTTAACTGTGGCGAGTAGTTGAAGTTGGGTTGTTGATCTTTCTGGTTTAAAACACAGTTAAAATCTCCACCTAGTATAAGAGAACACGGATTTTTCCTCAATAAATAAATCAGTTCATCTTGAAAAAACTTCGCACGATCCAATTTGTGGGAAGTTCCTGATGGGGCGTAAAGGTTAATCACTGTCACATCGAAAAGTTTTATGCCTATGGCTCTTCCTGATTCTAGTCGTTCGATTTCAGTCACCGGAATGCCTTCCCTTATAAGAATGGCTGTACCGATATTGGCTTCCGTAGAAACATTAACAATTTCAAAAAAGCCTGGGATCCGAAATTCCGTTATCGCAACTTCTTGTAGCAACGCGATATCTGTTCCGGATTGGTACAAGAATTCCTTTAGTGCTGCCAATTTCAAGGGTGACTGTATTTTATTAATGTTAATAGTAGTAATGCTATAAGCTTGCAGCACAGACATACCGGAAGAAGCTATTTGGGATGAGGTTCGGTATGATTATAGCAGCAAACGTGCTTCCCTACAAGGCACGATCTTTACAAGCTTTGTGCCCATTACATGTACTAACTGCCTAGAAAATTTGCACTGCTTTTAAACAAATAGCTTGAGAAGAAAAGTATCCTGAAATCCTGACAATGCATTGCTATAAGTCACTGTGGCCATTCTCTTTCTCCTCGTCAGTGTTGGACCTGATGACTTCATATTTGATATTCTTTTTCTTGATATCTTTCTTCTCTGGTGTGACTTTCGCTTGATGACGCGTGACAGCAAGGCCGGGTGTCTGTCGCAGCCGCCGGCGGTGGCTAAATGGGGCAACGGCCGTGGCTTGCGAGTCGTCAATGTTTGGTTCCGGCGTGGTGTCTGTTGTGTTGTTTTGCTGGCGAGGCGGTGATGCTTGTGTATTTCCTCCTTCGGCGCGGCGTTGCGCTTCGGAGTCAGCAGGTTCGTTACCTGGTACTTCCTCGTACGGTTCGCACTGTATGGGTTGTGCACTTGATGCGGTTATTTCAGCCGTGACCTCAGACTCAGGGTCACATTTCCGTGAAAAATCACTACCCGCTGCGTCACTATCTGTTCGTGGCGGTGTAAGTCCTTGTGCGGAAGTGGGAGCCACATCGACCTTCATTCCATCTCCTTTTTCCACTTCCAACAGATCTTCAGGACTGGGCTTCGGCCTCCTGGCAACGGGTGTTTCACAGGAAGAGTCCTCATCAACATTTCTTTCAGTGTCCTCTAGAGGACGCTTTTTTGTGGGAATCTCGCTGTCACGGGACGGAATTTCAGCAGTTAATGCAGGTTTTAAAGACGGAAAGTCATTAACATTAAGTGCAACATTTTCAGAGGTAGTAACAGGATCCACGACCGCCGCTGGTTCTGTTGTATTACTGGCTGGCAACAAATCGTTGAGTGTCAATTTCCGGCGTTGCGTAAGGTTATTTGTTAGCACAAATACACGGCGAGGGCAGTCCTGACGGAGGTGACCAGACTCGTTACATACATGACATGTAGGGGTTTGTCCTGAGTACATAACATGCGCCTTGTGCCCGTCAACAAAGATGTGGGAGGGAATGTTGGCTTTCACTTCCATCTCCACGGAGCGAATGCCGTTAAAGCACTGCAGCTTGAAATGCGAAGCCCACCTTTCGTTGACTATTTGCCTGACAACCCCATACTTTGAAAGGACATCTTTAATTTTCGAATTGCCTACTTCTATGGGAATATTCAAAACCCTAACATTCCTAATTACAGACTCGGAATTCCGGAGTTTGACAGTACTTTTAGTACCATCACGGTGTATAAATTCCTTTTCATAACCAAATTTTGCCAGAAAGCGGTCTACACTCGCGGAATCGTTAAACTTTACAAAAATGCAGTATTCATCAGAGTCCAGCTGCATGGTATGAACAGATTCAGAATGAAGGCCGATTACCTCGGTAATCCAGTCGTGTATTTCAAGTGCAGAGGGCTGTACTCGACGGGTGTACTTGTCGAAGGTGAAAATCACGGTGTTTTTTCTCACACTAGACCACGGGTACAAGCTGGTAGTGGATCCATAAAGGTGCGGGCTGTGTTTACATGCAATGGACTTGGTCCTCTGGTCAAACTGAACCGATCATTGACTGGAAATGGTTATGTTTGGCTACTTGGAGACCATTAGCAGCTATCCACGTGTAACGCGGAAATGCATATCCTCCTATTTCCATCTATTGTACTGTAAATTTTTTCCTTATTTTTTGTTACCTGAATATATGACATTTCTTTGCCTTTATATATTGTAATTGTTTTACTATTTGTATATATATATATATATATTTATGCACTTATGTCGATGTATAATTGGTTTGTTTCGTAAATATTATTTGTATTTTTACGCTGGGTCTTGCCTAGAGAAAACTGCTATCGCACGATTACATCGATGGGTCGTGACTGTCGCCGCCCCCTCGATCGACGGCTTCAAACCTTCAATCAACCAACAAGGAAGACTGGAAGCACGTTAAGTTTTAGAACTGTATGGCAGACCTCAGCTTTTCAAACTTTTAAAATTGTTGCATCACAAAATTACAGCAACTTAGCATGAACCTTTGTTGCTCATTGTCCCAATTGCATTACCAAGCAGGGTCCCTTCCTTTTCCGAAATGAACCCGAGTGTTGCTGATATTCAAATGCCAGCATAATTCCATTTCACTGCTTTAATTTCAAAGTTCAGTTTAAGTATTCATAGCTGGCTACAATATTTAGATTACACAAGCACAAATTAAGAGTGCGAGTTTTGTTACCGTATTTTAGCTTACCTGTGACTGCAGCTCAGCTTGGTACATACTAAATTTTACCATTGTTAATTGTTCAGAATCATTTAATTCAAGTTCAAAGTAAAATCTCTTATTTCTAAATTGCGTAGATTCAAGTTGCTTTTGAAATGATTGTTGAGGTAGTCCAAGGCTAACCGTATTTTACTGAATTTCGATGTGCTTAAGAAAGATAGCTTCTTATTAATTTCAGTCACTAAATTAACTTTCAGTTTTCCGGTTTTATTAATTCTTTTGCTAAATTAAGTCAGGGTGCAGCGAAAGTTATTACTTCTGACAAACTTTCAGTTTTCACACTACACGTGTCAACCTTCAGTTGCCACGCTTCTAGTGCTAATTGTATGTGTAATTACCTTTCTTTCTCAGTTACTATAGTAATTGTCCTTAGGACTGGCGACCGTAATTTTCGCCGAATCTCAAATATCTAATTACCGCTAGTTAATTGTTAGCGTAACGGCCGCACATTTACTTTCTTCATTAACTTTACCCCTTTTCAAAATTAATTTCCACCAGTTTCATTTGCATTTTTCCTTTCATTTAGATGTAACCCTTTCCTCCCTCTTTACCGACAGATTAACTTCGGTGACGATTGCTTTTCCCAGATTTCCATTAGGTACACGCGGTTTAATTTTTCACTGTCATTAAGGTCGATAAGTGAGGGGGAGGTTACACACGGACTTCATGTTGGCTCTGAGCTCTACGGGACTTAACTTCTGAGGTCATCAGTCCCCTATAACTTAGAACTACTTAAACCTAACCAACCTAAGGACATCACACACATCCATGCTTGAGGCAGGATTCGAACCTGTGACCGTAGCGATCGCGCGGTTCCAGACTGTAACGCCTAGAACTGCTCGGCCACCTCGGCCGGCGGACTTCATGTTCCCAAACATTAATATCATATCACTGGGCCACAGTGCTTTGTAGAACATTCTAGAGGGTTCGAGTGAATGATTTGGCCATCCTGACATGAACCCCATAGAAATTATGTGGGACATAATCGAGAGGTCAGTTCGTCCACAGTATCCTGCATGGGCAACACTTTCGCATTTATGGACGGCTATAGTGGCAGCATGGCTGTTTTCCTGTAGGGGACCTCCAACGACTTGTTGAGTCCACATCATGTTGAAATGCTACACTATGCCGGAGAAAAAGAAGTACGGCACGATATTAGAAGGTATTCCACTACTTTTGTTACCTAAGTGTATTACCAAGTAGCTATGACGATATACACTAAGTGACAAAATAGTGAAATACCTATTAAACATGGTTGGATGTGACAGATAGAACGGCCACCAGAAGGTTTCCTGTTTAGAGCCGTTACTGATGTTAGTAGGCTATGAATGAGAGTTATCAGCTTCATATGTTGAGTGATCACTCTCAGGGACGTGGAGATCTCGTGTACTTATGTGAGCGTACTTATGTGAGACAGTGTTAACAGCACCTGACAGAGTTTCAGAGGGTTCTAGAATGAGATTTTCACTCTGCAGCGGAGTGTGCGCCGATATAAAACTTCCTGGCAGATTAAAACCGTGCGCCGGACCGAGACTCGAACTCGGGACCTTCGCCTTTCCCGGGCAAGGGCTCTACCAACTGAGCTACGCAAGCACGACTCACGCTCCGTCCTCACAGCCTTATTTCTGCCAGTATCTCGTCTCCTAGTTCTGCAAGGTTCACAGGAGAACTTCTGTAAAGTTTGGAAGGCAGGAAACGAGATACTGGCAGAAATAAGGCTGTGAGGACGGGGCGTGAGTCGTGCTTGGGTAGCTCAGTTGGTAGAGCACTTGCCCGCTAAAGGCAAAGGTCTCGAGTTCGAGTCTCGGTCCGGCACACAGTTTTAATCTGACAGGAAGTTTCATAGGGTTCTATTTGTGGGCCTCTGTTTCGCCAGCTTGTCGAATCATGCTACATTCATATTTGCTGGGCGTTTAGATGTGACAGTGGCCCAATGACCTATGATTTGGGAACGTGAAGGACTGCAAACTAGTCACCATGCTTCCAGCTGACCACGTTTGAGAACCACAACGCAGGATCGTCGTATTGTGCACTAAGCACATCATAATTCTTGGAAATCTCCACCTGCCATCTCCACATGCCTTCGAACAACAGGTAATGGGATCCCTGCAACATTCTCTTTCATCTATCACCATAGGTCACTGACTAGCAGTAGCAACGCTAAAAGAGTGAATTTCAAGTGGTTCCGTGGCAGAGATGCGTAGATTGTTGATGAATGGCATCGCATCGAGGTTCCGCACTACTCCTGGCGACCAAAGTGAGCGAGTGGACGACCATTGTCAGTGAGTACAGTGGCGACCTGGATGCAGTTCCCCCGATTTCCACATTTTGGAGGCAGAGCGGTGTCACGCAAGGTATCATAGTGTGGGGAGCCACCGGGTATGGCTACAGGTCATTGAAGAAGCTGAGGTAAATCTGATGGCTCAACGGTACGTATTTCCTTATCTGATGCCTCTCATGCGATTGCAACAAGTTGCCCTTTTCCAAAGGAAAAATGCTTTTCAAACGGAATGAGTGTACATGAACTGTGTGCATAATGTTGACGTAATCCAGTGGGCTAGTGAGATACCTAGATCCGTCCTGAATAAGATATTTGGGACCAGTGTGGAAGTCATTTCCGTCCCATTGCCAGATTATCGAGGACTAGTTACGACAGCAGTGGACCATCTTGTCTCAGGAGAGGAAGCAACGGCTATATAAACCCTCCCCTCCCCATCCAAGATAGGTGGGTTGCAACGTCACACTGATAAGTGAGCTCATCCAGCCTTGTAAATTTGAGTCGATTTTGTAATCACTGAAATAACGTCGCATATGCTGCCAGCCCATGCAGTTTCATTTTGATTCCTCGTCCCCTTCCGGATGCTTCACTTTTTTCATCTGTATCCATCAAGGTCATAATAAGCTGAAAGGATCATAACTGATCGTTACAGTGCATATGAAAGTGTGGAAATCTTAATGGAAATCTCTGAAAGGAAGCTGACGTATATCTTGCTAACCGCCGTACTGTAAAACTAGACAACGTTTACAATTGCACTAGTTTCCGGTGAAGCACATCAGAAGAGGGCCACTGTAGCCGTGGCCAAAACTTTGAGTTCTGCAGTACAGTTTTCGATGTTGTGACCCAGTGCAATGTTCAGATAAAAATTTCATATCAATATAGTTTTTTCCAAAAAAATTGTGCAGTCATTTTAGTAACACCATAACACACCTCGTACAGAAATCATGAAAATAGGATAAGACAAATTAGATATGGACTGATACATTTAGAAAATCATTTTCCCTTCGCTCACATGGTAACCGATCACACTAGTGCGGATCACCTTCCGCCACGCACTATTCTGTGGCTTGTGGGTTATACCTGTATACCTACGCGTTGATGTAGAGACTTGATGAGAGACGACTTCAGAGTCACTAAGAGTAATCGAAATTCTGTGAACCAACTTAAAAAAGAGAAAGTATTCTGTGCCGTGGCACGCCTTCACACGCCCCTCTTGCAACTCTTCTATGGTGAACAAAAGCAAGAAGGCAGAGACCGCAGGATATTTCAGTGTTGCATAAAACACGCTGTTGATGAAGCGCTGCTCAGAGGTTTTGACCTGAAATCATAGTTTAACGATAGAGATTTGTAGTTACAAGAAATAAATTTCTAAACGTCTCAACAACCGAACAAAAACTGTTCAGCTTCTATGATGATGATCGACTGAGTTCCTGGTGGAACATGTTTCAGATCAATTTACTAACGTCACTTCATGTGAACTCTAGAAGTTGCGTCCTCATTCTTTACAACAACACACATTTTTACATTGGAAATACAGTTGGATGTTACTGACTTAAGCTCTCCACAATTCGGACCTGCTTCTCTCCTGTTTTTCCCAGTGTAAGAACATCGTATATGTGAACATAGATTTCTCTCTATGGAAGAGCATTATGCAGCTACTGGGGTTGTTCGACATATGAACCAGAATATTTATTTGTTGAACGACATTCTTAAAATTATACTCTATGACTGTTACGTAGTGACTATATGATCTTAATATATACTATTATGTGAATAAAGTCAACGATCCTCGTACATTAAGGTGAGAAACGTCATGGGATACCTCATAATATGGTATCGGATCACCTTCTGCCCGGCGTAGTACGACAACTCGACGTGGAATGGACTCAAAACGTCGTTGGATGTTCGCTGCAGGATTATTCAGCCATGTTACCTTTATAGGCGTCCATAGCTTCGAAAGAGATGCCGGTGCAGAACTTTTTGCACGAACAGACCTCTCTGTTATGTACCGTAAATGTTAGAGAAGATTCAGTCAGGAGATCTAGGTGGCGCAATCATTCTCCCGAATTGTCCAGAATGTTCTTCAAACCAATCGCCAACGACTGTGGCCCGATGATATAGCGCATTGCAATCTATAAAAATTCCATCGTCGTTTGCGAGCATGATGTCCACGAATAACTGCAAAAACTCTCCAAAAAGCCGACAATACCATTTCCAGTCAATGAATGGTTGCATTTTACGTAAACACTGCCCACACCATTGTGTAGTTACCACCAGCTCGCACAGTGTCCTGTTGACAACTTCTGTTCATGACTTCCTGGCTTCTGCCCCATATTCAAACCATACCGTCAGCCCTTAGTAACTGAAACCGGATCTGATCAGGCTACGGTCTGATAGTCGTCTAGGGTCCAACCGGTACGCTCACGAGCCCAAGAGAGGCAGACGATGTCTTGCTGTTAGCAAAAGTAACAGCGTCGGTCGTCTACTGTTATAGCCAAATTTCACCCCATTGTCCTAACGTATTTGTTCGACGTGTGCCCCAAATTCATTTCTAGGTCATTTCACGTAGTGCTTTTTGTCTCTTAGCAGTGAGAGCTCTACGCGAATGCCACTGCTTTCGGACGTTACGTGAAGGCACTGCATTGTCCATAGTAAGAGGCAATGCGAATCTCGAAATACTCAATTCCCGAACGATTTCCGAAATGGAATGTCCCATTTCCCACTACCGCTTCGCGTTAAAAGTCTGTTAATTCTCGTCGTTGGCCATAATAATTTCGGAAACCTTTTCGCGTGAATCACCTAATACAGATGACAGCTCCAACAATGCACTGCCCTGTTACACCTTGTGGACGCAATAATACCGCGTTGTGTTTGTGCATATCGATATGCCACGACTCAGTGTATATCGCAAAAAACAGACACTGTCTGCCCAAAAAGATCAGAAGCTGGTTTTATTCCTAGCGTGAAAGCGAAGTCAGTTCAGTGACTATGGGGCAGCTTTAACTAACAACTGTAAGCAACATACGTGCACTCGACTAATTAGTTGTGATCAGGCAGTGTTCAGTAGTGAATGTCCGGCCGTAGTGTGCAACGTTGTTATGTTACAAATCGCAGTGGAATAACAGCTCTAAATAGTTTCAGTCTTCTCCAGGATGATTTGGAGAAGAGCATGTGTGAGCAATGTTTGTTCCGCACATCTTGACAAAAGCCACTACGCATGGACAACTTGACTGATAAGCTAATCACGAACAATTATTTTCTGAAAAATAGATCGTGGGTGAGAAACCGTGCTGTTATCAATACGAACCCACCAGGAGATGACAACATCCAAAGACTTATATGAAGGGTCCACGCTTCGACTACCTGATACACACCGAAGACAACGTGATGCACAAATTTAACAACATAACACAGATGGTCTCTTCTGACAGTTGCAGTTCTGGCGAGGGGGCGGGGTTGAGAGGAGACTGCGTAGAACATCTGCACCATTAAAAGCACCATCTTATCTTTAATCTATTTTTTGTATATCCACTACCGAAATTTTTGAACTGACAGGGTATATTAATTACAACCTTTAATTGAGAAGTCAAAGAAGAGACAAACTGCCCGCACTGTTCATTGCTGTTGTTGATTGTTACGCGTGACCAATTTGTTTATCTTATTCTCGTCTATTGATAAAATATCGTTGAATCAATCTCTCCCCTCAAAAGTATATCTCAAACTGCTCGAAACCACTCTTCGTACTCTCTGGTAACCCACCAAGGATAACTGCAATTGTAATCCATGAAGCATAATATTTCCCAGTGACCCATTTTCACGCAGTGTAGCGGTTGGTTTCAATTGTCATTATTCAGATACTTCGTAATACCTCATTCGGCTGGGGAGCGACAGAAGATGCTCCACTAGATAGAGATAAAGGCGTAAGTAGGTTCAGATTCGAAAAAGAACTACACTCCTGGAAATTGAAATAAGAACACCGTGAATTCATTGTCCCAGGAACGGGAAACTTTATTGACACATTCCTGGGGTCAGATACATCACATGGTCACACTGACAGAACCACAGGCACATAGACACAGGCAACAGAGCATGCACAATGTCGGCACTAGTACAGTGTATATCCACCTTTCGCAGCAATGCAGGCTGCTATTCTCCCATGGAGACGATCGTAGAGATGCTGGATGTAGTCCTGTGGAACGGCTTGCCATGCCATTTCCACCTGGCGCCTCACTTGGACCAGCGTTCGTGCTGGACGTGCAGACCGCGTGAGACGACGCTTCATCCAGTCCCAAACATGCTCAATGGGGGACAGATCCGGAGATCTTGCTGGCCAGGGTAGTTGACTTACACCTTCTAGAGCACGTTGGGTGGCACGGGATACATGCGGACGTGCATTGTCCTGTTGGAACAGCAAGTTCCCTTGCCGGTCTAGGAATGGTAGAACGATGGGTTCGATGACGGTTTGGATGTACCGTGCACTATTCAGTGTCCCCTCGACGATCACCAGTGGTGTACGGCCAGTGTAGGAGATCGCTCCCCACACCATGATGCCGGGTGTGGATCCCTGTGTGCCTCGGTCGTATGCAGTCCTGATTGTGGCGCTCACCTGCACGGCGCCAAACACGCATACGACCATCATTGGCACCAAGGCAGAAGCGACTCTCATCGCTGAAGACGACACGTCTCCATTCGTCCCTCCATTCACGCCTGTCGCGACACCACTGGAGGCGGGCTGCACGATGTTGGGGCGTGAGCGGAAGACGGCCTAACGGTGTGCGGGACCGTAGCCCAGCTTCATGGAGACGGTTGTGAATGGTCCTCGCCGATACCCCAGGAGCAACAGTGTCCCCAATTTGCTGGGAAATGGCGGTGCGGTCCCCTACGGCACTGCGTAGGATCCTACGGTCTTGGCGTGCATCCGTGCGTCGCTGCGGTCCGGTCCCAGGTCGACGGGCACGTGCACCTTCCGCCGACCACTGGCGACAACATCGATGTACTGTGGAGACCTCACGCCCCACGTGTTGAGCAATTCGGCGGTACATCCACCCGGCCTCCCGCATGCCCACTATACGCCCTCGCTCAAAGTCCGTCAACTGCACATACGGTTCACGTCCACGCTGTCGCGGCATGCTACCAGTGTTAAAGACTGCGATGGAGCTCCGTATGCCACGGCAAACTGGCTGACACTGACGGCGGCGGTGCACAAATGCTGCGCAGCTAGCGCCATTCGACGGCCAACACCGCGGTTCCTGGTGTGTCCGCTGTGCCGTGCGTGTGATCATTGCTTGTACAGCCCTCTCGCAGTGTCCGGAGCAAGTATGGTGGGTCTGACACACCGGTGTCAATGTGTTCTTTTTTCCATTTCCAGGAGTGTATTATTTTTGTGGTTCTGTTGTCTAATACTCTGGCTATAGCTACGGTTGATTTCGATTGGGCAGTTTATTTCCCACTATTGCATTATCACGCATACGTTCTTAATCCTGAACGTAATAGCTTTCGATTGTCGTCCCGATAAGGTTCGTGATAAAATCTTTGGGTCTCTATAGCACGTTGTGTGGCGTCACCATGGAGAAATAACACCTCTTCGTACTCATCATAGGAATATTTTACGAGAGTGTCAATAAATTGCGTTTTGTGGCCTGAGTTAAGGATTGGACTTCGTGGAAGTATGTAATTACCCCAGCCATTCGTAGTTATCATTTCATTGTGGCACGCTATATAACAACAGGTATTTGCTTAGGATTCGAATTTCTTTATTATTTTCTGCCCATTACTGTCGTCTCTGACCACATCGGCCATTGCATTCGTTACTTCATTTTATTGTAAGAGAGGGGCACTGTGACTGTCGCTATAGGTAGCGCAGATATATGCACTAAGGAGGACTTCACGGTTTAGCACCAACTCTTGTGAACAGCCCGACTCGTTGAGTTGGATGAATATAAGCTTTTAACCGACATATTTTGCACGGCCATTCAGAGTAAAAAAAGAAATTAAAATATGTTAGTTGTGCGACTTGGATATAATTAAATCATAGAAACAAAATGGAATTCGTTGTTGTGATGTATCTGTTCTGCATACACAAACAAGAGTTAATATCTTCTTTTACTGCCGTCAGCAAAGTGATGGAAGTTTCCCATTTACGAAGCAGTTAACTTTGCAGTATTTTAGTATTTGTCCGTATAGCCTTTTAAGAAGTCCTCCGTAGCAGACCAAACAGTATGCGGAATTTACTCCACAGTCTCTGTATTAGGTATCTTCAAGGGAATAGTTACGTATCTTTTCGGCCAATTTATATTTCACAGACGTATTGCTATATTTCTAATATTTCTCTAATATTCCTTACACTTCCTTACGTTCTTTACATTTATCAAAGAATTTCCTTGGCCCAAATTGATTACACGTTGAACTGCACGAGTAAGGTATATGAGCTGCAGGAGAATGGAGCTACTGAGAAGTTTTCATATATCAGAGCACAGTATGTGTTTCTTTATTGTCTTGATACCTCCATTTCATTTTCAGGCTGTCCCACTCTTAGTTGCATTACTGTTTAGCTAAGACCCTGTAGCAAGTCAGCTAGTAACTCTGGAATGGGATAAAAACAAATTATAGAACACAGAATTTACCGCTAGGCTTTTCAACATGTAAAAGAAAGAAATGACTTGAGCTTCTCTACATGTTTACACGAGAGCAACGACTCAGCTTAGCTGCTTTTCATGTCCACATGAGGGCAGCGACTCGGTCGACTTGGGGAACATACAAGTTATGATGAGATTTTCGCACACTGAGGCGCAGTAAACATCACTGACATTTGATTTATAGAAGTTTATTACCACATATTGACAAAAAGGATACTTTCAGAAAAAGTAAATACATGTTAACAAAAGTCTGCAGAGCTCCTCCTGGGGTTCATTCATATGCTATCGCATTTCTATGGCTTTTATATTCAGGGACTCCTACGGAGCACCTAGAGCACATCCTTGATCTGTCACATCGAAGCCAAACGAGAGTTTCTGCCGAGAGGCTTTAGCGGACTGATGCCCATTGCATTTAACTGCAAGGTATGACTTGATCCAATTTGCGTTCACCAGATGCCCCTCGACAAATCAGGCCACTGCCTCTTCTTGCAAATGCTAACTTATTACACAATACATAGAAAAGCTCCGGTCACACTAATGTGACCACCTGTCAGAAGCATGGCCACACTAATGTGACCACCTGTCAGAAGCATGGGTAACCACCTTTTGCAACGCCAACGTGCCGGAAGAGAGCCAATCAGATTCGAAAAGTAGCGGCAATGATGCGGAGCTATTTCGGCTCCAGAACCGCGTCCCAGTTGCGCCAGATCTCTCGGTTGATGATCCATGACGTGAATAGTCTGGTGAAAGTAGTCCCACAGATTCGTGATTAGGCAATATCTGGTGAGTCAGGTGGCTAGGGGAGTACGACAAACCCACTGCAGTGCTATTCGAGCCACGCGCTTATACTGCTAACTGTGTGACATGTTGGATTCGTCTGTTAAAAGATGAAACTACAATTAAATCAATACAATGAAATGAATACCCTTAGCTGCATACAGGAGTTGATATACGTCAACGGGGACAATTGAAAATGTGTGCCCCGACTGGGACTCGAACTCGAGATCTCCTGTTTACATGGCAGACACTCTACCCATCTCTGCCACCGAGGACACAAAGGATAGTGTGACTGCAGGGACTTATCTCTGACACGCCTCCCGTGAGACCCACAGTCCCAGCTTATTGTCCCGCACTATATTCGTAGTGCCCCTGCCCTGCGACTTAACTTCTGAGGTCATCAGTCGCCTAGAACGTAGAACTAATTAAACTTAACTAACCTACGGACATCATACACATCAATGCCCGAGGCAGGATTCGAACCTGCGACCGTAGCGGTCGCTCGGTTCCAGGCTGTAGGGCCTAGAACCGACCGTACAGGTCGACGGCCATCTGTCTGATGGGGTGCACATGTTATTCATCTGAAAATACCACCTGTCGCCACTCAGTGGAAGTGAATTCGCGGTATTGACGTGTAAATTCCAGCCTTCGTCGCCGATGAACAGCAGTCATCAGGGGTGAATGGACGAGCACTTGCTGCAGAGGCCCATAAACAGGGACGTTCGCTGAGCGGTTGCTGAGGAGACACTGTTGGGAACCCCTTGGTTCATCTGGGTGGTCAGCCGCTCAACGGTTGCATATCTAGTCGCTCGTAAACATCTCAGCAGCCGTCGTTTGCCCTTGTCATCTATGACCTGTGGTTCACCACAGTTGCCTTGGCGCCGGTTTTGGATAGCGTCATTTTGCCATTCAGGGAATACTTCGACCACGGCGGAACGAGAACGGTTTATAAACTTAACCGTTTCGGAAATGCTTCTACCGCTGACCCAAAAGCCGATCATCAAGCGCTTTCGGGCGTCGGACAGATCACTCCTTTTCCCGCATTACGAGAACGACTGCACTATTTTCCGTGTCGTTTGACAAGCTTCATACTCCCTCCACTGTTAGTGCTGCCCCCTGGCGTCTGTGAGAGGTTATTGCACGTTGACGACGAACATAAGTGATGGCCTTATTAAAGTGACTGCACCGTATAAGACATACACTACTAGCCATTAAAATTTCTACACCAACATCTTGGTGTAGCAACTTCTTGGTGTAGCAGATGATAAACGGGTATTCATTGGACAAATATATTGAACTAGAACTGACATATGATTACATTTTCACGCAATTTGGGTGCATAGATCCTAGAGAAATCACTACCCAGAACAGCCACATGTGGCCGTAATAACGGCCTTGATACGCCTGGGCATTGAGTCAAACAGAGCTTGGATGGCGTGTACAGGTGTATAGGTACAGCTGCCCATGCATCTTCAACACGATACCACAGCTAACCAAGAATAGTGACTGGCGTATTGTGACGAGCCAGTTGCTCGGCCACAATTGACGTTTTCAGTTGGTGCGATATCTGGAGAATGTGCTGGCCACGGCAGCAGTCGAACATTTTCTGTATCCAGAAAGGCCCGTACAGGACCTGCAACATACGGTCGTGTATTATCCTGCTGAAATGTAGGGTTTCTCAGGGATCGAATGACGGGTAGAGCCACGGGTCGTAACACATCTGAAATGTAACGTCTACTGTTCAAAGTGCCGACAATGCGAACAAGAAGTGACCGAGACGGGTAACCAATGACACCCCATACCATCACGCCGAGTGATACGTCAGTATGGCGATGACGAATACACGCTTCCAATGTGCGTTCACCTCGATGTTGCCAAACACGGATGCGACCATCATGCTGCTGTAAACAAAACCTGGATTCATCCGAAAAAATGACGTTTTGCCATTTGTGTACCCAGGTTCGTCGTTGAGTACACCATCGCCGGCGCTCCTGTCTGTGATGCAGTCTCAAGGGTAACCGCAGCCATGGCCTCCGATCTGATAGCCCTTGCTGCTGCAAACGTCGTCGAACTGTTCGTGTACATGGTTGTTGTCTTGTGAACGTCCACATCTGTTGACTCAGTGATGGAGACGTGAATGCACGATCCGTTACAGCCTTGCGGATAAGATGGCTGTCATCTCGACTGCTAGTGATACGAAGCCGTTGGGATCAAGCACGGCGTTCCGTATTACACTCCTAAACCCACCTATTCGATATTCTGCTAACAGTCATTGGATCTCGACCAACGTGAGCAGAAATGTCGCGATACGATTACCCGCAATCGCGATAGGCTACAATCTGACCTTTATCAAAGTCGGAAACGTGATGGTACGCATTTCTCCTCCTTACACGAGGCATCACAACAACGTTTCAAAAAATGGTTCAAATGGCTCGGAGCACTATGGGACTCAACTGCTGAGGTCATTAGTCCCCTAGAACTTAGAACTAGTTAAACCTAACTAACCTAAGGACATCACAAACATCCATGCCCGAGGCGGGATTCGAATCTGCGGCCGTAGCGGTCTTGCGGTTCCAGACTGCAGCGCCTTTAACCGCACGGCCACTTCGGCCGGCAACAACGTTTCACCAGGCAACGCTGGTCAACTGCTGTTTCTGTATGAGAAATCGATGGGAAACTTTCCTCATGTCTGCACGTGGTAGGTGTCGCCACCGGCGCCCACCTTGTGTAAATGCTCTGAAAAGCTAATCATTAGTATATCACAGCATCTTCTTCCTGTCGGTTAAATTTCGCCTCTGTAGTACGTCATCTTCGTGGTGTAGCAATTTTAATGACCAGTAGTGTACTTATCGCGTTAATAGGCACCCTTTTTATTCTTTCAGCTCGAGCACGATGTTAATGAATCGTAATTTAGGATTCGTTATTTTGCTAATCCTCTTTTCCCGCAGTTCCTCTCTTCATATCAGCCTCCTCAGGACCGCTGGGGGGGGGGGGGGGGGGACAGGCAGGAGATGAAGGGTGACACCAGTACTGTAACAGATGTTCGAGAGAAAAAACGCCACGTCGTTTTTTTGGATGTCAAGTCTCATCTTCAACCAGCGGGACAGACGCAACATATGCCAAGTGGTAGACCCGGCTTTGTCCGCTCGAAAAGCAAGGTTACAGTTCTCTTGCGATCTGATGCCGTTGTATATGAGAGTATCTCTTAACTTAAGGCAAGATCATATAACATTGAAAAAGAGTGAGGTGAATCACAATGGCATTGAGACAATAGTTTATGACACAAAGTAGATTACCTCATAGCGTCAGTCGTATGAATGCACCTCCAACACGTAAAGTCCCTGCCACCTTCACAGGACGGGCGCCAGAGCCTGTGAGTAGTACTGAGATCATAAAATCATTAGGATCAAAAGCAAAATTTAAAACAACAATTTCTCATTTACATTGTAGCTATCTCTGCATTACAATACGTTATTTAAGGAATAGCCATTGACTTTTGAAGTGATTCTAACTAGTAGATTTACTTGCCTGAAATCTCATGGACTTTTTTTTCAGTCGTCAGTCTTTTGACTGGTTTGATGCAGCCCGCCACGAATTTCTCTTCATCTCAGGTAGCACTTGCAGCCCATTTCCTCAATTATTTGCTGGATGTATTCCAATGTCTATCTTCCTTTACAGGATTTGCTCTCTACACCTCCTTCTAGTATCATGGAAGTCCTTCCCTGATGTCTCAACATACGTCCTATCATCTGTCCCTTCTCCTTATCAATGTTTTCCACATATTCCCTTCGTCTCCGATTCTGCGCAGAACCTCCTCAATCCCGTAGCACCATGTCTCAAATGCTTTGAGTCTCTTCTGTTCCGGTTTTCCCATACAAAGCATGGATAAGGTTTGAAAATTGTCAAGTGATAGTGCTGAAGCTACATGTTGCTCTCCCTTTACATTATGTAAACCATCGTATATCCAGACAGCGTCTGCCGCTCATTCATCTGCTCTTTGTTTGTTGACGAGACGCTGCACACCGAGATGGTTTAATCACACGCGCGATTCCTGCAGACGGCCTGCTGTTTGACATGGCGACTGGGGTGGCCCACCTAGCACTGAGGTATGGCTCGTTGTGTTCAGGACTGCTGTAGAAAACGTGTCTACTATCTTCGAAGAATGACTGATTCACTCTGCCTTCGTAGTCGCGAGCTCGTGGCTTTACAGTCGGCAGCTTTCGTGCTTCTGCAATTTTGGTTTATGGAAGCTCAGACGCCAGCGTTTACTGTGTAGAATAGATTACTGAGCTCCGCAAATAATGAAGTTCAGATACTTCTGCTGTTTGTATAATTGCTAGTCTTGGAAACAAACGAATCAACCTCCTGAGATATTTTACGTATTTCCACTCAATAATATGTAATGAAATAATTTTACGGGGTAATACACCATTTAGAAACAAAATATTGATTGCACAAAAGCGAGAATAATATGTGATGTTTACCAGAAGCATTTTTGAGTTGCACATCTAGGAACCAGGAATTTTAAACGCGCCGCCACAATATATTCGCTAATGAAATTTTTCTTAAATAATCCACCCCAATTTGAGAAGAACAGTGATGTCCATATTTACATCAACAGAGCAAGAAATGACCTTTATTATCCACCAAAGCTGTCAGTGGCTCAAAAAGGAGGCCAATATGCAGCAGTAACTTTTTTGATCATTTGGCCATTAACATAAAACGTCTGACAGGTAGCGAAGCAAGTTTCAAATCTAACCTAAAATCATTCCTTCTGGGCAACTCATTCGATTCCATGGATGAATTCCTATTTAAACACTGGTTGCCAGAAAAAGGGAAAAATAGTGGTCTGCAAACAGGGCGGTTTGCTCGCTCGTACTCACTCGAGCCCACAGTGCTGGAACATGGCTTCCCCTGTACGAACGATCGAAGCCGGCAGGCTGTGGTCGAACGAGGCGCCGCGGGGAGGGCAGGGACCGCTGTGCTGCTGCTGCGACTCTGTGGCCTGCAGGCTGCTGTCGCTTCTGACGTACTCGCGTCAGCTGCTGGAACTGGACTCAGATACGCTATAGACATATATTCCTGGCTTGTAGATTCTAATGCATTACCAAAAATCTGGAAGCGTTTTGGCGTTTCACAGGGGCTCCAGTTACCATCTTTTGAAATTATGGTATTTAAAAATCACATTGCTATTTTTTTTACACTGAAGAGCCAAAGAAACTGCCTAATATCTTATAGGGCCCCTACGAGCACGCAGAAGTGTAACAACACGACGTGGCATGTCTGGAGTAGCAAAGGAGGTAACTGACACCATGAATCCTACAGCTCTGTCCATAAATCCGTAAGAGTACAAGGGGATAGAGATCTCTTCTGAACAGCACGTTGCAAGGCATCCCAAATATGATCAGTAATGTTCAGGTTTGGCTAGTTTGGCGTCCAGAGAAAGTGTTTAAACTTAGAAGAATGTTGCTGGAGCCACTCTTTAGCAGCTCTGGACGTGTGGAGTGTCGCATTGTCCTGCTGGAACTGCCCATCTCTCAGAATGCACAATGGACATGTGTGGATGCACGTGATCGGACAGGATGCTTAGATACGTGTCACATGTCAGACTCGTATCTAGACGTATCAGGGTACCCATATCACACCAACTGCACACCTCCCACACCATTACAGAGCCTCCACCAGCTTGAACATTCCCCTGCTGACATGCAGGGTGGATCGATTCCTGAGGGTGTCTCCATCCCATACACGTCTATCCGCTCGATACAATTTGAAACGAGATTAATCCGACCAGGCAACATGCTTCCAGTCACCAACAGTCTAATGTCGGGATCGTGAGGTTCAAATGGTTCAAATGGCTCTGAGCACTATGCGACTTAACTTCTGAGGTCATCAGTCACCTAGAACTTAGAACTAATTAAACCTAGCTAACCTAAGGACATCACACACATCCATGCCCGAGGCAGGATTCGAACCTGCGACCGTGGATCGTGAGGCCCAGGCGAGGCGTGAAGCTGTGTGTCGTACGGTCATCGAGGCTACACTAGAGGTCTTTCGGCTCCGAAAGCCCATATTGATGATGTTTCGTTGAATGGTTCGCACTCTGACACTTGTTGGTGACCCAGCATTGAAATCTTCAGCAATTTGCGGAAGGCTTGCACTTCTGCCATGTTGGACGACTGTCTTATATTGTCTTTGGTTTCGTTCGTGCAGGTATTTTTCCGGTCGCGACGATGCCGCAGATTTTATGTTTTACCGGGTTCCTGATATTCGCGGTATACTCGTGAAACAATCGTACGGGAAAATCTCCACGTCATCGCTACCTCACAGATGCTGTGTTTCATCGCTCGTGCACTGACTATAACACCACGTTCAGATTCACTTAAATCTTGATTACCGGCCAGTGTAGCAGCAGTAACCGTTGTAACAACTGCGCCAAACACTTGTTGCCTTATATAGGCGTTGCCGACCGCAGCGCCGTATTCTGCCTGTTTACATATCTCTGCATTTGACCACCTGAGTAATTAAGAGATCAAGGAAAAAAATTGTGTCCAAATAATTCCATTTTACCATAATTTCAATCAATCGACTTGTTTCGGATCAAACCTGCTTCGCCTGTTCGAGACAAGGTTCCACGACGCACTGAAATTTCTTACGGAACGGAACGCAAAATATTTTTCTCGATTAATTCGATAGCATGGGAAAGAGACTATGATTTCGGTGTCATCTCTGCAGCCGATCATCTTCGTCGCCACCATCCATTCGGCTTAAATAATAGTCAGCATCATCGGCAGATTGAGTAAGAAGTCTCTCACAGCCTAGTCACTCCGAAAACAGTACTTTATGGTCTTGGCTGTTTAGCGCGGCTTTCATCCGCTCAATGGCTTTGAAGAAATATTTATATATCACAATTAATCAGAGTAAAATAATACTGCCACCTTATAATGTTGTCCTAGCTTAACAGGAACTGTCAGACACAGATTGTTTAATAACCGAAAGAGCGCCCAGAGAAACGTTACTATCCAGTGCAAGGTCTGAATTCGATCTCTGTACTCTATGAGAAGGAGACAGCGCTCTTTCAGCACTCGTAGTATGTACAGTAAATAGACGATAAAACGACAGCTATGCAGTACTGCCAACATAAGGGTGAAACCGAAATTGTTATCTAATTAAGTGTATTTTTCAATTGCTGGACACGCAGATGGTATTAAACAAAGAAACTAGGTCTACAGTAATCACTGGATCTACAGTAATCTAAACGTACCTCTGTACCTTCGGACCCTTTATTACAACAATATCTCAGTTTGTCCACCCCTAACTAAACAACTGGAATTGTTGGATACTTCTCGCCTTCCGGCAATCCTATTGCCCCTTTGAATTGCTCTAAAACGTCACGATTTCATTTGCAGTGTTGTTGTCGTAACCAGTAGCTTTTTCCGAGACGTCTCTCTCCAGAAACATTTCTACGGTTTTATCGTCGTACTGCGTAACTACAGACGGTAGCGCACTAAACAAGCTGTTTCACTTACCATCCGTCATCAGTTTACCTCATGAAACGGATAGTTTCTTTGGCAGCTTAAGTCGTGGAATAAACCATTACAACGCAGTGCCCTGCATGTATTACCGCCTCAGTCAGAGAGAATTGAAATCTTATTAAAATGCTGGCAATTTACACCTAGCAATTTGAATAATGTTTCATTAGTGTAGTTCTCAATATGTTCCCAGATGTTTTCCTTCTAAGAAAAAAGAATTGTCACCAATACCATATTTCGCAATCCTAAACTTGATAAGCAAAGTGCGAATTAATAAATATATTACACATCCGTAGCCTTCCTCTGTGGCGAGTGGTTCTAGGCACTTCAGTCCGGAACCGAGCTGCTGCTGCGGTCGCAGGTTCGAGTCCTGCCTCGGCTACGGATGTGTGTGAAGTCCGTAGGTTAGTTAGGTTTAAGTAGTTCTCAGTCTATGGGACTGATGACCTCAGATTTTAAGTCCCATAGTGCTTAGAGCCATTTCAGTACATCTGTATGCAATCACGTGCATGGCCTGGATAATGCTGGGCGTGATACTCTCCCACACATCATCGGCCTGTCTTTCACTATTTCATGATAGTGTCGTAATATGAGGCAAAATGGTGGAGACGTCTAGATGTACCAATTATTCTGAACTGCTGTTTACAACCTTCTGACATAAAGTGCGAAATCCTACATCTGATATCAAAGTAAATGGACGAAGATCTCTATCTCACATTTCTACACACCCTTCTAACTGGCGTAGCTTTCAATGAAACTGGTAATGGTTCAGAACTTACACTTCGACGTGCTATGCAGAGATGTTCCTTTAGAAGGGTAATGGTGGATCCGCTAGGAGAACAGGGCACTTGCCACAATACGTGTAGCGGACATCCTTATCAGTCGCTAATGAAAATCTCTCCTAGCCCTCTTTCACAGTCAGGATATAATCTTTCGGATAAAGTTCCGCTTTCGCACTTCCTTCATGTACGTTACACAATTCGTGATCCTAGGGCGGAAGTCTGAGTGGCGCTCAGGTAACTGTAGTAGATGGGCGGGCAATTCGAGCGTGTAAGACTTTCGAACGAGCTCCGAGGAAGTCGAGTGCAGCTGCTCCCCCAGTCAAAAGCGGCTGTATCAGCATCTGCCGGACTTCCATCGAACTACATCGAACAATTTAAGCGAGCGTAAACGTCAGATGCAGACCTCTAGAAGAAAAGGAGAAGTAAACTTGTTCTAAATTTAGAGCCTGAGTCGGACTGAAAAGCAGGGTGTTCATTAATGTTAATGTTAATCAAGTGTACATATTTTGTAAACTGGTTCGTTTCACGCAATTTCGGTAAAAGAATTGTTCAAATTACTCGTGGAACAAGTAACTAACTATCTAACAGAACAAAAATAGTGAGAAAGTTTTGTTTCATGTTGAGTGCTGACTGTTCTTTGAGCGAGGCTTTTCTATAGACGTTGAATTGCGCTTATCAACTGCCACGCTGTGAAGGTTTCAGTAAAGACCGTTGTTTTGCTCTTTGTTCCCAAATGTGGATCAGCATTCCGGGTGCTAGTGCAAGCCCGAGTTACTTAAAGCTTACTTCTAAAAAAGCCAGATAGAATTTAAATTTTAGTGTATATCGTTTTATGAAGGTTTATTTGTGCATCTATTTAAAAACAGGAAACTTATCTTTTAATCCTTGAACTTTCTTGTAAACGTCACATGTTATACCTTCAAAGAAGTTAATCCATGAAAGACCTTCCTTTTAAATACTCTCGTAGCAGATTACTGTCGTTATTAGCCACACGTAAAATCTGGAAGTGTATTCTGAGATTTCTTGTGGGAATTACTATTTATTTATGTTGTTATTACGTTGTGTCCATGTGGTTTAAATGTTGCTCTCTACTTGTTCTAGAGTCCCTAATCTGAATGAAAGGACTGATTGATGTTTACAAAGTTCAAGCTAGTAGGACCAGACGTATCTTTTTCAGGTTTTTCAGCTCTGATTAGTATTTTATTTTTCGGTTTAAAATGTCGTTGAAAGTGATTTTGTTACAAAAGAAACCTTATGTGTGTCAAACAGTAAAAATTTCTATAAGCATTTTATAACTTGCATTATCATCGAGTGAAAGAACAAATTTACTAACACCAGTCAGTGTTTATTTACACACAAAACGTTTCGGAGCTTTAAACCTACATCATGACCTGTATTTAGATGCGCTAGCATGATAGATGTATGTGTTGTGTCACAGTTTTGAGATAACTTGCGGCACTGTCTAGTGGAGAAACAAAACCACTATTTCAGAACATGGCTTTGGGGTGTTTGAGTAAAATCTAAACGTGTATTTAATGTTGAAAATAAAACAAGTAAAATAGAGTATATCCAACTCTCACAGGTTTCTCTCTCTGTCATATTACGTCACGGGTAAACTACCATATTTTGAAAACAAATATGGTATCAGGAAACTACTAAGTGCGAAGAACATATAGCAGGACAGAAACATTATCTCTAAGTACAAAGAATGTATATCATAACAATATTATCATTTCAGAATAATTTTTAAAGGACTGTGAGAACTTTTAGCTGTTGATTAAATGCATAAGAATAAATAATTCAAGTGGTATAGAAATATTTTTCTGTTACGTTTATACACCTAAAATTTTATACGCAACTATACAATCAGGTGACATGTTGGCAACAAGTAAAATAGTAATGTTCCCAACAGTGGTAAAATGAAACAAAAATTCCCATTTTCTCTGGGATCAGAGACATTGATGACAGAATGGAGGCAGACAGAGAGAGAAAGAGAGATAGGAGGACAGAGAGAGAGAGAGAGAGAGAGAGCGATTCAGATAAGGAGAATTAAAAGAGTGACTGGAGGAGAGAAAACGTTTCCAGAGCGGAGGTTCTTAAGATTATATCTGCCACATGTACCAACTAAGCAAAGACTGGAGTAATACATTAGTTACTACTTTAAAAATATCCTGATAGATGTACGATTTATGCTGTTGCTTGTTGTACATATAGCCTAAAGGTGACAGGAAGTTGTTCATTTAGAGAATATAACTAATCGCTTATGGTTGATACGAAGGTGTGTGTGTGTGCCGGCCGCGGTGGCCGAGTGGTTCTGGGCGCTTCAGTCAGGAACTGCGCGACTGCTACGGTCGCAGGTTCGAATCCTGCCTCGGGCGTGGATGTGTGTGATGTACTTAGGTTAGTTAGGTTTAAATAGTCCTAAGTTCTAGGGGACTGATGACATCGGATATTTAGTCGCATAGTGCTCAGAGCCATTTGAACATTTGAAGGTGTGTGTGTGAGAGAGTGCGTGTGTAGACTACAAATTTAATGATGTAGGCTCTTGTGGAAAACATGATACTCTTGTAATTGTTGTATGTTTGTCATTTCAAAAGAACTCAGGTTGTTTTCTTTGGTGATTCTATATTTGGAGTGTTTCAGATATGTCTAGTCTTTTGCCTGTAGGCTGGATATGTAGGATGGTGATGTAATTGGCACAGTGTTTTAATGCAGGTGGAAGACTATTGCTGAGTTGTGGTATTTTTTGTTTTTTTAGTGCTGCCATGTGTTCTTTGAATCTAATCTCAAGTGATCTACCTGTCAGGCCTATCTACAGACACTGGTTGAACTTCACAAATAATAACATACAGAATGCAACAATTAATAATAAGGGGAGGAAGGCTAATTAGGTTCGCCTTCCTCAAACACTCCACTCGCTGCTCTTCGTCTCGGCGTCACTGCGATCAGCAACACGCAAGCAAAATGTCGAGATTCACAATGGTGCAAGTTTCACTTCTTGAATTAAGGTCCACTCAACTTGAACTTCTTGGGTTCCGTTGACAACGAGGCTGTACCCCTCGCGACTACAGTTCTGCATGCGTGCTGCCAGTGGTCCAAGTGTGTTCTTTCGCTGCGTGGACCTGGCTGCTCGTCCGTCCCCAACCGAAATGCCGACGCACACGACACGGAAACACCACAACGTCACCCCAAAGATAGTACCACCGTTCCTAGATACCGATAACCGCCATTGCTGCCAAAGCGAAGAGAGAACGCTTGCAAATGGAGTGGCGCCAATGAGCACAAGAGCAAGACGACAACCGTAACTATACCACCTAAACGATGCCAACCTATGCACCACCGCGAACCGCCGCACGGCTCACTTTTTTTTTTTACTTTATTGTTATTTTAAAGCCTGTACAACAGGCAGGCTGTCAGCAGCACACTACGCTGCTCTTCAGCCATAGAATATACAAGCAGAGAAAACAGGAGAAGACACATAAGTTACAGAATGTGGGCAATAAAACAGGAGACACATAGAGACAAACACGGAGCCGTTCACACTCGTCGATAATCCACACTGCTAACTGATGAGACGACGCACAAACTCTGAAGATGACGATGGCACTGGTGAACGAGGGAGCGTGACGGGGAACACTGAACACTAAACACGACGGCACACACTAGACACTGATGGCGATGATCTCCGGCGCGCGAATGTTCACCATGCGTGTACGAGTCCGGGGACCTGCCAAGAGAGGAGGAGGAGGAAGGGGAGTGGGAGAGGGAGAGGGGAGAGCAGAGATGCCACGGGCAGGGGAGAAAGGGGGGAGGGAGGAAGGGGGAGGGGAAGCCCGGGGGGAAGAGTGGTGGAGGGAGGGGATGGGGGAAAAGGAAAGAGAAGGGGAGGGAAGGGAAGAGAAGGGAGGGAGGGAGGGTGCCTAAAGGAAAGGACACCGAAAGTGGGTGGTGGGGCAGGGTCAAAGTTGATAGGAGGGGTAGATGGAGGGGAGGAGGACATCATCAGGGAGGGGGAGCTGGCGGAAGCCACCTTGGGAGAGAGTAAGGAGGGTGGAGAGATGGAGACCGGGCGGAACGTGGGAATACAGGCGCGGCAGCGGGCGGGGATGGGAGAGGATTGGGGAGACGAGCGGGTGAGGAGGATCGAGTTTACGGGAGGTGTACAGGATCTGTATCCTTTCAAGGAAAAGGAGGAGGTGGGGGAAGGGGATGAGATCATACAGGATCCGCGTGGGGGAGGGGAGACGGATGCGATAGGCGAGGCGGAGAGCATGGCGTTCAAGGATTTGGAGGGATTTATAAAAGGTAGGGGGGGGCGGAGATCCAGGCTGGATGGGCATAACAAAGGATAGGGCGGATGAGGGATTTATAGGTGTGGAGGATTGTGTAAGGGTCCAGACCCCACGTACGGCCGGAAAGGAGCTTGAGGAGACGGAGTCGGGAACGTGCCTTGGCTTGGATTGTATGGAGATGGGGAGTCCAGGAGAGGCGACGGTCGAGGGTGACCCCAAGGTACTTAAGGGTGGGAGTGAGGGCGATGGGACGGCCATAGACGGTGAGATAGAAATCAAGGAGGCGGAAGGAAGGGGTGGTTTTGCCTACAATGATCGCCTGGGTTTTCGAAGGATTGACCTTGAGCAACCACTGGTTACACCAAGCGCTGAATCGGTCAAGATGGGATTGGAGAAGGCGTTGGGAGCGTTGCAGGGTGGGGGCAAGGGCGAGGAAGGCGGTGTCATCGGCAAACTGGAGGAGGTGGACGGGGGGCGACGGCGGCGCCATGTCCGCCGTGTACAAAAGGTACAGAAGGGGGGAGAGGACGGAGCCTTGCGGCACACCGGCGGAGGGGAAAAAGGTGTAGGAATCTGTGTTATGGATGGTGACATAGGAAGGACGGCGGGAGAGAAAGGAACCGATCAGACGGACGTAGTTAATGGGAAGGGCAAAGGTTTGGAGCTTGAAGAGGAGACCGGAATGCCAGACGTGGTCATAAGCGCGTTCGAGGTCAAGGGAGAGGAAGATTGCGGAGCGACGGGAATTAAGCTGTTCGGAAAGGAGATGAGTGAGGTGAAGGAGAAGATCGTCGGAAGAGAAGGATGGCCGAAAGCCACACTGGGTGACGGGAAGGAGGCGGTGCTGGCGGAGATGCTGGTGGATGCGGCGGGTGAGGATAGATTCCAGGACCTTGCTGAAGACCGAGGTAAGGCTGATGGGACGGTAGGAGGAGACGGCGGACGGCGGTTTGCCAGGTTTAAGGAACATGAGGATACGGGAGGTTTTCCACAGGTCGGGGTAGTAACCAGTGGACAGGACTACATTGTAGAGCCTGGCCAGGGTGGAGAGGAAAGAGACAGGAGCTTCACGAAGGTGACGGTAGGTGGCACGATCGTGACCAGGAGCGGTGTTGCGTTTTGTGCGGAGTGTATCAATGAGATCATGTGTAGTGATAGGGGCATTGAGTTCCGTGTGTGTAATGTTGTCCAAGTACTGGAAACCAGGAGCGAGGGGAGGGACAGAGGTGTCAGTTCGATCGCGGATATCCGGGAAGAGGGAGTAATCGAACTGGGGATCGTCGGGGATGGAGAAGACATCGGAGAGGTAGGAGGCAAAGTGATTGGCCTTACTAAGGCTGTCAGAGAAGGGGTGATCATCGTGGAGAAGAGGATAGTAGGGGGAGGGTTTAGTCCCGGTAAGGCGACGGAAGGCCGACCAGAACTAGGACGAGTTGATTGGTAGGGTTGCATTTAAACGGGTGCATGTCTGTCGCCAGTCCCGGCGTTTCTTAGCCGCGAGCAAATTACGAACGTGTCGCTGGAGTTGCCGGTGGCGTCGTAGTGTGTCCGGGTCACGCGTGTGGAGGAAGGCACGGTAGAGACGACGGGATTCACGGAGGAGGAGAACGGCCTGTGGGGGTAAGGTAGGACGGTGGGGGTGGATAGCGACAGTAGGAACGTGGGCCTCCACGACCTCAGACAAGGTCTGCTGGAGAAAGGAGGCGGCATGGGTGACATCATCAGGGTGGTGGTAGGTGAGAGGGTGGCTATCGACCTGGGTGGAAAGGGTATCCCAGTAGGCATTCCAGTCGGCTCGGGAATAGTCGTGGACATACTTAGGGGGAGGGTCAGTACGAGGGTCGGGGCGAGGGCGACGACCGTCTGAAACGGTGAGGAGGACAGGGAGATGGTCGCTACCAATAGGCTCCAGGACATCCACCGTTATGCGGCCAAGGAGGTTGGGGGAGGAGAGGATAACATCAGGAGTGGAGTTGGATTCAGGACGGGTATGCCGGGGGATGGGGACGAGGTCACCTTGAAGGGTGGAGAGGAACCGATGCCATCGCCGTAACTGGGCAGCGGAACGACTATGGATGTTGAGGTCGGCGGCGATCATGTAGGAGGAAAAGGTACGATCGACGTGGGAGAGGAAGTCGAAGGGAAGAGGAGCGTTGGGGCGGACATAGATGGTGGCGCAGGTAACGGTAAGGCCGGGGAAGAAGAGACTAAGGATCAGGTGTTCGGTGGGGTCGGGAAGGAGAGGTTGGAGCCGAACGGGGATCTGGTGGTGGTGACCAATGGCAACTCCGCCACGCGCAATTGGGAGGGGATTATCGGAGCGGTGGAGGAGGTAGGGCGAAGTGTGAATGGTGTGGTGGGGTTGGAGGAAGGTTTCATTAAGGAGGAAGGCATCCACGCGGTGGGTGGCAAGGGTGTGCAGGAAGAGATTCCTGTTGGCGGGTAGGGAGCGGATGTTGTTGAAAAGGATACGTTGCTGTCGCGCCATGATAGGGATTTAGGCGAGGGTGTCGAGGTGGGAGAAGGTGAAATGGGCCTGGTTGTTGGAGTAGGTGGCGTACATCTTGAGTTGGAATATGGAGCGGGCGGCGAGGGAGATCTGTTGGAGGGTGTGTGGGCGCTGAAAGGGATGAACATTCTGGAGGACGATGGTAAGGAACCTGATGATGTCCTCAGCGGCGGGGGGGGGGGGACGAAGGGAATTGCCAGGAGGGGTGGGGGCGTCCAGGGGACGGACAGGGACGGCGAGTTCAGGAGTGGTTGGAGGGGGTCGGGCTTTACACTTTTGGGAGTAGGTGGGACGGGGCAGATTGAAGGTATTGCAGGAAGGAGGGGATTGCAGGTTAGGGCACTGCCTGAGGAAGTGCGCTTCCCGACAATGCGGGCAGGTGGGGGCCTCGCGGCACTCAGCTGTGGGGTGCGCGTTATAGCGCAGACACCTCTGGCAGCGCAGGGAGTGAGGAGGGGAACGGGAGGGGTCGACCTTGTACCGCTGGTTAAAAAGGAGGGCACCCTCCTTCAGGAGACGGTCAATGGAGGGGGCGTGCTCAGAAAAAACCCGCATAAGGCGGGTGGGGCCGGCAGCGTTATGTATGCAGTGAACCGCACGCACCTCCAAATGGGGATGCGCCTTGAGCTCCGCCAACACCTCCTCCTCCGTGATCACTGGACTAAGCCGAGTGATCACGGCGGTGAGAGTTGGCAGGCGACGCGGAGGTTGGGGTTGGCGGGAGGGAGGTGGTGAAGGAGCAGGGGTGAGAGAGGCATGAGGGCCAAAGCGGGTGACAGGGATGCAGGAAAGGAGGTAGGTGTGGAGGGTTGGGCTGGGGGAGGAGATGAGGACCGAATCTCGGCGAGGAGTGAGGAGGGAGATGGGGGCACCAGGACAATGCTGGCGAAGGAAGAGGGTGAGGTTCCGGGCTTCAAGGAGAGAGGGATCAGGACGGGAGATGAGGTAGCGGTAGGAGGAAGGGGGAGAGGAGGAGGATGAGGGGGCAGGGACAGGCGGGGAGACTTCCATGGCATCATGGGTGGGGGAAGGAGGACGAGGCGCAGCCTTTTTGGAAGCAGAGGAAGCAGGAGTGCCACTGGGGCGCTTGACGGCGGTGGAGGAGGTGTGGGGGATGGGAACAACGGGAATGTGGCGGGGAGGGGCAGGTTCTGGGGCCGGAGTCGGCGCTGGAGATGGTGACGGTGACGGTGAAGGCGAAGGCGGCGGCGACGATGACGATGACGATGGCAGTGGCGGCGGTGATGGCGAAGGTGACGGGGAGAGCTGGGCGTGGGCAGTGGCCCGACAGGCCACCACCCGATCCGGAGCTGCAGTGACAGGCTGGGGGAGTGGGGGGAAGGGATCAGAACGAGAGGAGCGGGAGGAAGAAGCGGGAGAGGGGGCGACAAAGATAGAGGGTGAAGGGAGAGTGAGGAGAGGTGGAATGGAAGGAGGGGGGTGGGACTGGGCACACCAAGTTATAGTGGTGGAGGCGGCGGAAGGGGAGGTATAGACAATGGCGGTGGTGGTAGTAGTGACGGTGATGGTGGGGGTGGACATGACGGGAGAGAGAAACAAGAACGAACAGAACGAAGAGGAGAGGACAGAAACTGGGGACAGACAAAGACGAAGACGGATGAAGACGGCCGTAGACCAGGGTCAGGACGGCGGCGACGGCGGCGGCGGCGGCGGCGGTGGCGGGCACCGGCGGCGGCGGCGGCGGCGGGCACCGGCTGGCGGCGGCGACGAACAGACGGACGGATGGACAGCAGACGGCAGCGAACAGGCAGGCAGACGGACGGACGGACGGACGGACGGACAGCGACAGCAGGAAGCGACGGGCAGGCAGGCAGACAGACAGACAGACAGACACAACCGCCGAAGACGGAGATTACAACCTGAGAGCAGCCCAGGCGTTGCAACCTGACGTCGTCGACTGAGGTCATCCAACCCTCTGATGCGACGGCTCACCAGCGTCCGGACATTATTTAACCTCTGTTTCGCCACTCGTTGAAGACGCTCAATGCAGCACTCCTCGATCACCCGATAAGTCGTGCAGTTTCGGAAATGCTCATACCGTGCCTTCGAGCCATCACAATCTGCCGTCAGTAAAATTCAGATTGATAGCGCGCCTTCTCCATTCTACACACGGACAGCATGCTCACTGATACTACATGCACCGTGCCTGTGTCTGACTAGGCTATTCCTCGTCAGGTAACGCTACTGTCGCCTGTGCCGCCTTACATCGATAGTAGCTAGATGACCATAATGTTGTGACTGATCTGTGTATGTCACATAGTTCTTCCCAGGAATTTTCCCCAAGGCTTCGATTTCCCATCGACGGTCACAAAATAAAATATTTCACATTTAATATGTCCTTCATAAAATCTCTCGATCACTCCCAAGCACTCACATAATAAAATACAAGTGAATATTAATTTTAAGAAGGTCCAATATTACGTCAAATGAAAATTACAAATGTTATAAAACGAAAGGTTCTAGTTAATCGGTTTTTAGGAGCTGAACTTTTCATTATAACTTCATATGATTTTGAAAGGTAACCTATTGCCGTTATTACATCAATTTTGAAAAACTAGAATTGTTAGTGATCTTTATACAAAATTTTATCTACTTTCAGAAAACAGTATTTTAACAAACAGACTACCAACGCAAATTTTAAACCTTTTCCAAATTGCTTTTCCTTTAAATAACTACATCTAAACCTTCCACCTCACTTAATGATTAACAGAATCACTATGGTTGGCGTCCTTGAAAACCTATCACATTATTGCACGAAACTTCGCGTTAATTCTCGTCTATCAACAAAAGCTTTCTAGCACAGTAACACCGACTTCTCTATTACGTCATTGGGTACAAAATACACTCCTGGAAATGGAAAAAAGAACACATTGACACCGGTGTGTCAGACCCACCATACTTGCTCCGGACGCTGCGAGAGGGCTGTACAAGCAATGATCACACGCACGGCACAGCGGACACACCAGGAACCGCGGTGTTGGCCGTCGAATGGCGCTAGCTGCGCAGCATTTGTGCACCGCCGCCGTCAGTGTCAGCCAGTTTGCCGTGGCATACGGAGCTCCATCGCAGTCTTTAACACTGGTAGCATGCCGCGACAGCGTGGACGTGAACCGTATGTGCAGTTGACGGACTTTGAGCGAGGGCGTATAGTGGGCATGCGGGAGGCCGGGTGGAAGTACCGCCGAATTGCTCAACACGTGAGGCGTGAGGTCTCCACAGTACATCGATGTTGTCGCCAGTGGTCGGCGGAAGGTGCACGTGCCCGTCGACCTGGGACCGGACCGCAGCGACGCACGGATGCACGCCAAGACCGTAGGATCCTACGCAGTGCCGTAGGGGACCGCACCGCCACTTCCCAGCAAATTAGGGACACTGTTTCTCCTGGGGTATCGGCGAGGACCATTCGCAACCGTCTCCATGAAGCTGGGCTACGGTCTAGCACACCGTTAGGCCGTCTTCCGCTCACGCCCCAACATCGTGCAGCCCGCCTCCAGTGGTGTCGCGACAGGCGTGAATGGAGGGACGAATGGAGACGTGTCGTCTTCAGCGATGAGAGTCGCTTCTGCCTTGGTGCCAATGATGGTCGTATGCGTGTTTGGCGCCGTGCAGGTGAGCGCCACAATCAGGACTGCATACGACCGAGGCACACAGGGCCAACACCCGGCATCATGGTGTGGGGAGCGATCTCCTACACTGGCCGTACACCACTGGTGATCGTCGAGGGGACACTGAATAGTGCACGGTACATCCAAACCGTCATCGAACCCATCGTTCTACCATTCCTAGACCGGCAAGGTCCTAGACAGGACAATGTACGTCCGCATGTATCCCGTGCCACCCAACGTGCTCTAGAAGGTGTAAGTCAACTACCCTGGCCAGCAAGATCTCCGGATCTGTCCCCCATTGAGCATGTTTGGCACTGGATGAAGCGTCGTCTCACGCGGTCTGCACGTCCAGCACGAACGCTGGTCCAACTGAGGCGCCAGGTGGAAATGGCATGGCAAGCCGTTCCGCAGGACTACATCCAGCATCTCTACGATCGTCTCCATGGGAGAATAGCAGCCTGCATTGCTGCGAAAGGTGGATGTACACTGTACTAGTGCCGACATTGTGCATGCTCTGTTGCCTGTGTCTATGTGCCTGTGGTTCTGTCAGTGTGATCATGTGATGTATCTGACCCCAGGAATGTGTCAATAAAGTTTCCCCTTCCTGGGACAATGAATTCACGGTGTTCTTATTTCAATTTCCAGGAGTGTAGTTTCTTTCTTTCGCAACAGTGGCACTATCTTTATTAATTGTTCACAAAATCGCTGTGGCGTTCGTGTACACCTATTGTAACAAAATAACACGCACTTTTGCGGGGTCACTGAGGAGGACTTACTTCTTTCTCACACATATGCGTCGTTTACATCAACGGCATCGCACTGACGTCTAGCGTCCAATCATCTGTCCACAAGCAGGTGTCTGTGAGTCTCGTGTCTGGTTCTATAATGGTTCCATACGTGCACAATACAGCCCGTCCCAGCCAACTGTTCACAATTTATTCAGCGTAACTACACACATATATTCTCTAGTCACAATCGGTATGCTCAGTCTTTGTGGGTGACTCTGTTACAGTACAAGACCTTCAGAAAAACTTTTACTTATTAATTTCAGATGAAATTCATTATTAATAAAAATTCTTTTTACAGTAATGACCCATTGCAACACAAATCTTATTGCGCATTACTACCCTCTGTCAAAAGCCTCGTTCGCTACTAATACTTTTCCAGTAATAACTGAAGTAACCAACATTCAAAAACGTAAAACAGTACCGGTACCCAAGTGGCATGATCAACTCTAATTTCTTATCAAAAAATCGACAAATTCATTAAAGTTGAGACAAATTACTAACGCGAACTACTGCTGAAAGCAATACTCTTAACAATGCAATCAATTTTGTTTTTATTCACCTTATTTTGATTTGTTTATTTCTTCAAAATTTATTTACCTCTTCAAAAATTTGAAAACATCCTTTAGCTTTTCTTTTTTTGGAGACATTATTTAATTTTACAGTTGCCATTCAATGGCTCCACAGCTTTACACAGTATTATTTGATGCATACAGAAAATACAAAAGTTTTGAAAATACTGAAAATATAGAAAATACAGTGTCTTCAAAAATGTCAAATACTTCGAGAGCTGGTAGTACTCATCAAAAGAAGAAAATAAATTCCAATTAATATGGATCTGGAAATGCATATTTTCTGAGAGAAGTCCTTTAAACATATGTGCATAAATCCTGCGATTAACACGCGTTTACGGGAAGTATTCAACGTGGCGTCCATTCATGACAATGCACCCCGTGGTGTCACCGCCAGACACCACACTTGCTAGGTGGTAGGTTTAAATCGGCCGCGGTCCATTAGTACATGTCGGACCCGCGTGTCGCCACTGTCAGTAATCGCAGACCGAGCGCCGCCACACGGCAGGTATAGAGAGACTTCCTAGCACTCGCCCCAGTTGTACGGACGACTTAGCTAGCGATGCAACACTGACGAAGCCTCGTTTATTTGCAGAGAAGATAGTTAGAATAGCCTTCAGCTAAGTCAATGGCTACGTCCTAGCAAGGCGCCATAGCAAGTGATAGTTATCGTATGAAGCATGTCTCATCAAGAACGATGTATACAAATGATGGATTAAAGTTAAGTATTCCAGCAGCTACGTACTTTTCTTTATAGCATTCATTACGTATCCTGTTTCAGACCCCACGCCATCCTGCGTGAGCTTATAGCGTGCATTTCGGCCTTCTCTAGCAATATAACACACCCCTCTGCCCTCCGGCGTAAGCATGACAAATCCTTTGGCGTGTACCCCGTTGTAGTACCTGCTGGCACGCAAACGCGACCCTGTAGTGTCAGCACATCATTGACTGGTGTCTCGTAGATCAATTTGTCAATTCCTTCAAGTATCACCAAAACTAAAAGTCTAGGGATTGAGGTTTGGGCAACGCGCAGGCTAAGGCGTGCCCGCCCCCCCCCCCCCCCCCCCCCCCCCCCCCACTGCCGACCGATCCAGTGGTCCTCACATGTATGCATCACATGTTCACGTACATTGTGACGAAGGTATGCTGGTGCGCCATCATGCCATCATGCATGAAACACATTTGTATTCGTTACTGCAATGGCACAGCCTCCAGCAAGGTAGCCAATACATTTATGAGAAGGTCCAGATAATGCGCCCCAGTTAACCTTTGTGGTATGTATCTGTCACCCAATACGCCTGCTTATACGTTGACTGAGAATCCGTACTGATGTCCTCTTTCCTGAATTACTGGGGGATTTACATCTGCCCATACATGTGGGTTATGGAAATTCACAACACTGTCTCTTGTGAACCCTGAATCATCGGTAAATAGAGTCTTGGATGTGAACAGTTTATCTGCGGCACACTTCTGCAATAGCCATTGACAGAACCGCCGTCTGCCACAATGATGAAATGAAATGGTCGAATGGCATTTATTGGCCGGGATATCCCCTTCGGCCGCCACCAGAAGCTTCCGAGTCGTCATTGCGTATTGAGTGTAAGGGAGAATCCCTCTAAATCGTTTTCTCTGAGGATCAATCGTGTTCCTTCAATCATTTTCAAGTGTGCCTTCTAGTACTCGGAACGCCTCAATGGGCAGGAGGATCCTCGAACAATGCAGCTAAATAATTCGATAGTCGTGTGCTGTACAATGCATGGTGGCGGAACGCGGCATGAAACGTCCGGAGGACCCACAAGTCCAAAGCGTTTTCGAGCGAGGCTTGCAAAATATAATACATCACCATGCCCTTGAGCCAGCTGACGGCATTCCTTCTGGTAGTGGAAAAGAAGCGGTATCTGCATGAAGGAGTTCGTCCGGCGTGATAGACTGGCTGTCGTCGCAACAGGAGCGCCAGCATACGTTGTACAAAATCCCAGCAGCTGCCTGTCACAGCAAATGTCGGGCGGTGCGCGTCCAAATCGACGACTGCACAGTGCGGACTCTAAGGGTCGTCAGTGAGATGGGTGGAACGGAGGCGCTGGCGTGTGGCTAATTTGACGTTCACCACCACATACCAGAAGGAACGAGAGTACTTGGGTAGGTACGTAGTGTGGACGGCTGACCACACCCTGCTCGACCGGATGGTTGCGTGTTGTTGTTCCACGTTGTTACGGGGTTGTCGTGCCTGATAGATGCAATAGTAATCCCTCGTGCTCCGCACCCTCGTCGTCGGTAAATCCTCGGTCATGCAGCTCAGTTCGACCAGGAAATCACGGATGTGGGCAAGAGACGGAGCTATGTGGACCACGGCGACCGGTGGAAGAGGATCTCGCGGCCCGGCGATCTGTAGCAGCGTCCCCGTCAAGCTGTTGTTGGCCGCGGTCCATGCGAGCCGCCTCGGCCATAGGTACAATTCCCGCGCGCGGTTGTGGACGTGAATCAAGCCCAGGCCCCCTGCCAGTGGAGGCCTCGTTAAAGTAGCGTAGTGAACTTTGAAGATACGATCTTCACACACAAACTGTCCGTGCGCGCCTGGAAGCTGTGGGCCATAGAACTGTCAGCGGAAGAATGTGCGATAAATAATTAAGTTTGGACGCTAGGGGTCCGCAGCTCGTGGTCTTGCGGTAGCGTTCTCGCTTCCCACGCCCGGGTTCCCGGGTTCGATTCCCGGCGGGGTCAGGGATTTTCTCTGCCTCGTGATGAATGGGTGTTGTGTGATGTCCTTAGGTTAGTTAGGTTTAAGTAGTTCTCAGTTCTAGGGGACTGATGACCATAGCTGTTAAGTCCCATAGTGCTCAGAGCCATTTGAACGCTAGGTAATTGTTGACGTAACGCGTTTGGAGAATCATATCCATATTGCGGATCTGTTATCACAGAGAAGCTCCAGTGTCCTTTGTGTTAGCCAGCGATACGTGTCTGTCGCATTTCGACGAACTGTACTGGAGAACTGCACCCCCAATGCATTCAGTGAGGGAACCTTTTGGAAGGGGATCGCTGTCGGGTGCAGAAGGCCTCTCCCAACACCCATGTATGTCGTCTTTCGCATGTTGACGACACTGCCCGATACCGCGCCGTGACGGCACAGCCACTGAAGCGTCGCTTGGATTTCGTCGCCGGACCACCACATCGTCTGCGAAGGCAGCACATCGGAAGGTCACGTCCCGAACGCAGATGCCTTCCAGTCGTTGACGAAGGCCGTGCGGTGCAGATCCGAGGGCCACCGTGAGTAAGACTCCTGATAAAGGACATCCCTGTCGCACCTGCCGTCCAAGAGTGATGTGTTCAGCCTGGTGGCCGTCGATCATAGTCCGGGGGCGCGCTCTGTGGATGAAGCACAAGAAATCGTTGCTGACGCCTGAGTCAGGCCCATGCGTTCGAGCACGGCGCACAGGAAACTGTAGTCGATACGATCACAGGCGCGATAAAAATCGACGGCGACAAGAGCGCCTCGAAGGCGGCAGGCCGCTGCCAGCGCAGTGACGTCGCGGTAGGTGCCAAGTGCCCTGTGGATGTTGTTGTCACCGCCTAAACACGTCTGGTCAGGATGGATCATGTGTCCGATGGCAGTCTGAAGTGGTGTGCTGAGGATATGGGTGAAAAGCGTATAATCGTCGTTCAGGAGCGTAAGGGAACGATAGTCGTGACAACGCTCAGCACCGCTAGGTTAGGGAACTGGTATTAAGATACCGTTAAGGAAATCTTTGGGGACGGTAAAAAAGTCGCAGAGGAGGTCTTGAAACATGTGAATCCACTGAGCTCCCATCAGGGGATAGAAGGCGCGGTGGAATTTGTTTGGTAAGCCGTCTGGGCCTGGTGACTTGTTCGGAGCACCGCGTGCCAAGGCCGCTGTAAAGTCTTCAGCAGTTACGGGAGCCAGTAGGATGTCGTCCTGGGCCACTACTCTGGGGTCAGACAGAACACACAGGATGTCTTCGTACTCGCGAACAGTCTGTGGGTCCTCGGCGTAAAACGTCCTGTAATGCTGGACGAATGCCGCAGCGATGGCACACTGCGAGTCGACGCTTCCACTCTCTGCTGCCTCTACTGATGTTACAAGATGGCGCTTGCGCTGGCGTCTCTCTCTGATAGCGAGGGTATCCTGCACCCTCACACGGATTCGGGCTCCGTCAAGCTGTTCTGCGGTGAGATGGAGTAGGCGTGTTTTGGCACGATTAACCGCTGTCTGCCGTTCGCGTGATGGCGGCTGGGTCATGAGTTCCCTCAGCGCAGTGTTATAAAATTACGACGTCGCCCGAAGCCAGCACGCTCTGTCACGGTCATATCTCATGAGTGTCCGTCGGAGGGCTGGCTTGGTGCGGTCGAGCCACCAGTGTAAAGTGGAAGGATGTGCATGCAGACTCCGGTGGCAGCGGTCCTACGTAGTAGTGATCTTCACCAACAAGCGTCCTCGTACAGAGAGGAAAAGTTCAGTGTCCATGGACCACGGCTGCGATACGTGAGCTGTCGTGGGAGTGTGACCGAACAGATGTATGCCAAATGGTCGGTGAATGCTGTCGGCCACAGTTCCGCGTCCCTTATCGCGACGCGGAGTGCTCGTGAGACGTATATCCGGTCGAGGCCGCTGGCAGAGTGGTCGGTGAAATATGTATAGCCACGGCGGTCCACGTGCAGGAGACGCCACGTGTCGTGTAGCGATAGATCTCGCACGAGTGCCCGTAGTGCCGGGCATGTAGAGTAGTGCGGTGTTTGGTCTGCTAGATCCAACACGCTATTAAAATCGCCGCCTATGATGTAGTGGCCCGTATTCCCATTCATGAGTGGAGCAATTTCGTTGGAATAAAAAGTGACCCTTTCTCTGCGACGAGATGACCCGCAGGGCATGAAAACATTGACAACGCCGGCCGGCTGGAGTGGCCGAGTGGTTCTAGGCGCTTCAGTCTGGAACCGCGCGACCGCTACGGTCGCAGGTGCGAATCCTACCTCGTGCATGGATGTGTGCGATGTCCTTAGGTTAGTTAGGTTTAAGTAGTTGTAAGTTCTAGGGGACTGATGACCTCAGATGTTAAGTCCAATAGTGCTCAGAGCCATTTGAACCATTTGAACACTGACAACACGGACTGCTCCAGCCGTGACGGCAACAACTCGTGCAGATGGCAGATACGTAACTTCCGGTGCCTCGATGCCGTCGCGTAATTGGATGGCTGTTGCGCCGGCACCGTCGCTTGATGGGATCCTGTAGGCTATGTATCCATAAATGTTCAATTGCAGTTCTGGATGGACTTCTTGAGGGAGGCTGATATCCAGGTCCGCCGCTCGGAGCATATCATGGAACATGAAGGCATTTTGATGACAGAGCGTATGACGTTAACGTTGACTGTGCCCACGCGGTAGGGTTGGGACATCTAAATGCGGAGTGAGTAGATGCAAATGGCTACCCTTCCTTTGCGGCAGGTATCTTTAATGCGGCACTTCTTCGGGTGTTAGGCTCTTCCCATATGGGGGCCGGTCCCGTGGGGCGAAGGTGTGACAAGAGTGTCTTGTGCGTCTTCTGCCTCCCTTTCAGCAGCCCAGTCACCGAGCGGGGGAGGGGTCGGTGATGACGCTTCGTCACGGGCGTTGTGCTCCATCACCTGGTCTTTGTCCTGAGGGGCTTCAGTCATGGGAACGTCTGGGCTGGGTGAGGCCACCGTCGTGTCCGTGGTGTCGGATACCTGCTGTGGGGCGGTGCTGGTAGATTCCGCTGGCAACGACGCGTCAGAGACGGCGTCGGCAGCGTGCTGCTGTCTCCGGCCTCTTGGTCGTCTTCCGTCGAGAGGCGGTGTTTCTTATGACGCTTCGGCGACCGTTGTTTCCGCGTCCGTTTTTCCGCTCCCGTCGAAGGGCTCGGGACAGTACCTTCGGTCATGCGGCCGGCGTCCGGAACCGACGCCTCTGGTACGACGTCGGTGGTGATGGTGGTGGTGGTGGTGGTGGTGGTGGTGGTTGTGGGCATAGTGTCTTTCAAGGGCGTCTCGTCGTGCGGCGCCGCAGTCACGGCGTCCTCGGCGGCTGAGCTCGCGGGCGCGGCATCTGTGCACACCGGCCGCACCACTTCCAAGTAAGCGGTAATGTGGTTCGTTCAGCTGTCTGCACTGGTTCCACACTTGGCACCTCGACGAGGCAGCGCTGGAGGCAGTTAGATCGGACGTGGCCCTCCCATCCACAGCCGGCATATATCCGCGGTTGTGCTTCATAAATAATGATGGCTCGGCAACCTCCGATGAACACACACGACGGCACGTGTTTGCGGAGCCACTGAGCACGCGATAGGTTTCAAAGGTGTTCCATTTCTGTTCCGTGTAGCTTAGGACCGTTCCATATGGCCGCAACGCGTCGGTAACGAGCGCTGCCAGGACTTCGAACGGCAGTTCGAATATGCGCACCGTACACCCACTCATACCAGCGTTGTCCTAGGTTAAAAAAATGGTCAGATGACTCTGAGCACTATGGGACTTAACTTCTCGGGTCATCAGTCCCCTAGAACTTAGAACTACTTAGACCTAACTAACCTAAGGACATCACACACATCCATGCCCGAGGCAGGATTCGAACCAGCGACCGTAGCGGTCGCTCGGTTCCAGACTGTAGCGCCTAGAAACGCTCGGCCACTCCGGCCGGCGACAGCTTATCAGAGGGCCCTCTGCACTGTGGATATTTTTCAGCGCAGGGGGCACGGGCTCGCAGGCTGCATCCATTTTCTACGCAATATCCGCCACTTCAATTGTCCAGTGTTGGAAGAGAGAAAATGTAAATGTGCCACGACAAACAGCGCAATAACAGTAAACACATAAGTAAATCCACGTTTCAGAAAGACGTAAAACAACATGATACGTACCCAGGGTTGACAGTAATCTACAATTAAGGCACACGTACTCGACGAAAACTAACTTATCCTACAACACGACTCGAAACATACAACTGACTGCAGACCAACTAATAGTAAGTACTGTGAGTAAGACATCATAATACCCTGCCGACACATTTAACGGAGCGCCAAGGCTACAACTGTGCGAATATCCGCAAAGAAGCGTCGCATAGCCCTTCCCGAGGCCCACGAGAAAGAGAAGCGTACGTCACGATGGTAGGCCTGCCTCGCTCGGTCGCTCAACTCAGATGACAAACTACGTTTCTACACCTGGTAACTCGTAACTAGAGGTGTGCCTGCAAGCGTAAATGCCGGCCGGGGTGGCCGAGCGGTTCTAGGCGCTACAGTCTGGAACCGTGCGACCGCTACGGTCGCAGGTTCGAATCCTGCCTCGGGCATGGATGTGTGTGACGTCCTTAGGTTAGTTAGGTTTAAGTAGTTCTAAGTTCTATGGCACTGATGACCTCAGAAGTTAAGTCTCATAGTGTTCAGAGCCATTTGAACCATTTTTTTACAAACGCGAATTGCATCTTCTACTGGAATCCGCTATTATGGAGTCTTACTGTTATTAATCCTACAATGATCGGAAGTGCATGGGGCTACTTATAATTTGTTACATGTGTACTGTGGACAATTAAATTAAAATCAAGCCAGAATGAGTATCACTTCTTGCATGCAATGAGGACTGTTAAGCAGAAGAGACTAAATGCTATAAACAAGCCATATACCATTTATATGGAGTATTGATCTATAGTTAAATTTTGTTGTAGTACTTCATAATAGCTGATTCCAGTCGAAGATGCAATTCTCGCTTGTACGTACACGCCCAGCTGCAGGTTTAGAAACGCATTTTGTCTGCTGAGGTGAGCGAGATGGGGCGAGCGAGTTCAAGCCTACCTTCGTGACGTATCCGCCGCAGTTTGTCTTACAGGCTCTGTTAACGGTGTACTACGCCTTCCACATCACTGGCAACAGATTCTACACAACGCTGGTGACTACTTTGAAGGACAGTAACAGGTGCAAACATGTAACTCTTTTGTATCGGCTGTGAATAAATAGTTGCCACTTTGTAATGAAACTCGTCTACCTTGAAGGGGGAAACCAGATGGCGCTATGCTTGTCCCGCTAGATGGCGCTACCATAGGTCAAACGGATATCGACTGCGTGTTTTTAAATAGGAACCCCATTTTTGTTGCATATTAGTGTAGTACGTAAGGAATTATGAATAGTTTAGTTGGACCACTTTTTTCGCTTTGTGATAGATGGCGCTGTAATAGCAAAAAAAAGAAGGCTCAAAATTTTTGACGAACAGTTGGTAACAGGTAGGTATTTTATATTAAAATACAGAACGTAGGTACGTTTGAACGTTTTATTTCTGTTGTTCCAATGTGATACATGTACCTTTGAACTTATCATTTCTGAGAACGCATGCTGTTACAGCGTGATTACCTGTAAATACCACATTAGTTGGTTGGTTGGTTTGTTGGGGGAAGGAGACCAGACAGCGAGGTCATCGGTCTCATCAGATTAGGGAAAGAATGGGGAAGGAAGTCGGCCGTGCCCTTTGAAAGGAACCATCCCGGCATTTGCCTGGAGCGAGTTAGGGAAATCACGGAAAACCTAAATCAGGATGGCCGGACGCGGGATTGAACCGTCGTCCTCCCGAATGCGAGTCCAGTGTCTAACCACTGCGCCACCTCGCTCGGTACCACATTAGTGCAATGTTCAAAATGATGTCTGTCAACCTCAATGCATTTGGCAATACATGTAACGACATTCCTCTCAATAGCGAGTAGTTCGCCTTCCGTAATGTTCGCACATGCACTGACAATACGTTGACGCATGATGTCAGGCGTTGTCGGTGGATCACGATGGCATATATCCTTCAACTTTCCACACAGAAAGAAATCCTGGGACGTCAGATCCGGTGAACGTGCGGGCCATGGTATGGTGCTTCGACGAACAATCCACCTGTCATGAAATATGCTATTCAATACCGCTTCAAACGCATGTGCCGGACATCCATCATGTTGGAAGTACATCGCCATTGTCATGCAGTGAAACATCTTGTTGTAACATCATTAAAAAATTACGTAGGAAATCAGCATACATTGCACCATTTAGATTGCCATCTATAAAATGGGGGCCAATTATCGTTCCTCCCATAATGCCGTACCTTACATTAACCCGCCAAGGTCGCTGATGTTCCACTTGTCCCAGCCATCGTGAACTTTCCGTTGCCCAATAGTGCATATTATGCCGGTTTACGTTACCGCTGTTGGTGAATGATTCTTCGTCGCTAAATACAGCGCGTTTAAAAAGTCTGTCATCGTCCCGTAATTTCTCTTGTGCCCAGTGGCAGAACTGTAACGACGTTCAAAGTCGTCGCGATGCAAATCCTGGTGCATAGAAATATGGTACGGGGGCAATCGATGTTGATGTAGCATTCTCGACACCGACGTTTTTGAGATTCCAGATTCTCGCATCTACTGACGTGCGGATTAGCCGCGACAGCAGATAAAACACCTACTTTGACATCATCATTTGTTGCAGGCCGTGGTTGACGTTTCACATGTGACTGAACACTTCCTGTTTCCTTAAATAACGTAACTATCCGGCGAACGGTCCAGACACTTGGCTGATGTCGTCTAGGATACCGAGCAGCATACATGGCACACGCCCGTTGGGAATTTTGATCACAATAGCCATACATCAACACTATATCGACCTTTTCCGCAATTGGTAAACGGTCCATTTTAACACGGGTAATGTATCACGAAGCAAATACCGTCCGCACTGGCTGAATGTTACGTGATACCACGTACTTGTACGTTTGTGTCTATTACACCACCATCTATCACAAAGCGAAAAAAGAGGTCCAACTAAAACATTCATATTTCTTTACGTACTACATGAATATGTAATAAAGAATGGGGGTTCCTATTTAAAAAACGCAGTTGATATCCGTTTGACCTATGGCAGCGCCATCTAGCGGGCCAACCATAGCGCCATCTGGTTTCCCCCTTCAAGCTAGACGAGTTTCGTTCTTTGTGGTTTTTTCGTTTGATTCTTATTGCGTGGTCTGGGGTGCGAATCCGAATGACAGCGGGAGCACTATCACGGTTATTCCACGTATCGTAACAGTAAAATTATACTCCAGTCTGGTGATTCGACGTTTGTGCTGCTATTCATGGACAGAATTCCAGTGGTCATTTTCCATCTATGTTAAGCTCGCCCACATACCACTGTTGTAACGCAACAAGCAGTACAGTGTTTCGACATGTTACCTTGGCCTGCTCGATTACCAATCTGTGTCGTATCGAGCACGTTATGAACATAATCTGACAACTCTAGCGTCATCCACAAAAAGTATTAACTGCCCCTGTATTGGCCGACTAAATGCAGCAAGCCTGGAACTCCAACCCACAAACTGACATTCGGAACCTGTACAAAACAACGCATGCACGTTTGCATGCTTCCGTCCAAAATTAGGCTGTTCACCTGTTATTAATGTATCTGCGTATCATATGTTTAATGGGTTATGCCACGCCCACATGAACCCATGGTCTTGCATTGTTAACCACTTGCATACGTTACCTAGACAAATGTATTCAATAAATTAATTTTTTTTGGTGTTGCGATATTGTTCTGTCGGTGTAGTCTTAAGAAAATGATGAAAAAATAGAAAATTACTAATATGTTGTTACAAGTCCCAATAAAATATTTCTTCGGTAAAAATAGTGTTGCCAGGGATGTTGTAGTTCGCTGAAGCACAAGGACAGCGACAGACCAATATTTTATTCGGAATATAAGCCGTGGGGGCAAGGCAGTCTATTCCATTCCTCCAAGAGACTGAAGAGTCGACTCATAGTTGAACGTTCAGTACTGTAAGAATATAAACCAGAGAGGGTGAAACCCATTATCCTACACACCAAATCCGAAGCACAGTTTCACAAACATGCTCGTGCGCTCGCGTGCGTAGGTGTCTACGTACTGACAACATGAGAAACATTGCGATGAAAGGGAACGCCCACATAGTGTTTCCCATCCTTCTGCGACTCGTGCCGACTTAAATGTATATATACCCATTTCGGCGCCTTTTTAAGGCCCCTCGAGTTTCGTTCACAATAGGTGTCCATTTTTTTCCTCGGTCTCAGGCGAGGCGCCCGAGAACTTTTTTATCATTCAAATTAATGGTAATCGTCTCTTTCACATTAGGAAGAACGACTTGGCGCGAGAAGGCATTCTCAGAATCCCATTACGGGAATAAGCCGCGTGGATCCCGTATTCAGCGGGGGCGGCACCTGCGCGCCCAGCCTTTCGCTTCCTCGCCTCTCGCCTCGCCGGGCCGTCCTTCGAGATAAGCAGGTGGCCGGCGCCGCATTTATCCTGCGGGCCGCCCGGCCCGGCCGCCGGCTGAGCGATGCGGCTCGCGTGCGGACAGCCGCCCCGCGCACGGCTGCCGGCGACTGCACGAAAGCCGGCCATCCCTCTCGGCAACACGTTCCCCCGCTTATCGCCTGCGGGGGGAAAACATTTAGCCGCGCCGAAATAACTCGGCGCGTGTCGTTTCGGTCTTGAACGTCTGCAATGCGAATTCGGAGTCAGTCCCTCCCCCTGGGGCCGAAATTCGGATAAAAGGCGACGCCCTCGCGACACTTCGAGCGAAGCCGAGATTTCTGCAGCTGTTGCACGCGACTACTCCTGCAGCATCAGAGAACGTCGGCGTTAAGATATGTAGAAATGCAGGTACGGTCGCTTACACAAAGATGGAGTTGAAAATTCTCAGAAGCCTTCTGGACTTAAATATGTGAGCTTCTAATAAGGGACCATTTACGAATATTCTCGACCTACGGAGAAACTGCCTTCAATTTTATTGATGCTTCTAGAGTTTGTAGCTTACTTACCAGATATCAGTATCCTAAAGGAGTGCGACGTAACTCCCATAAACAAAAATTCGGAAAAAGCCGCCTTTGAAGATTAGCAGATTTCCAAAGGCTGTTAACTAAATAAGAGTAGGATAGAGGGCCAGGATGGCTGTGTCATCAGCATGTTGTAGGAGCTAAACAGTTGGGGGCTTTCTAGGCATATTTGCAATATACAGGAGAGGGGAAGGACAGAGCCTTTGGTCACGCCTGAGGTGGGGTAAAACATATGGGAGTTGGTATTCTGGATAGTGACATAGGAAGGACGATGGGAGAGTAAGGAAGCAATGAGACAGGCGAAACTGATAGTAAGGGTGTAAGTCTGGAGTTTAGAGAGGACCCTCAGATGATAAGCATGGTCATGGGCGTTCTGGAGATAAAGCAAACGTAGTGGAATGATGGGAGTTAAGTTGGAGGAAAAAAGATTGGTAAGGCTGAGCTGGTCGTAGGCCGAGAAGGAGGGCTGGAAGCCACACTGAGTAAGAGAAAAAAGGAGGTGGTACTGGTTGAGATGGTGATGGATACGTCAGAAGAGTATGTACTTGAGGAACTCACTGAGCATGGAGATGAGGCAAATGGGACGATAGGAAGATGTGTCAGGAGGTTTGTTAGGTTTAAGGAACAACAGGAAGTGGAAGTCTTCCTCCGGTCAGGGTAAAAGCCAGTGGAGAGAATGACATTATGCAAGGTAGCAGCAGGGAGGAGGGTGGGGTTTCCTTGAGGTGGTGGTAGGTAACACTGTTGTGACAATGGGAGGTGTTGCGTTTGGAGAACAATATGAGTTTGACGTTGCATACTGTAATGGGAATGTTTAAATCTGAGGGGGATAACTGATCTAAGAACTGGAAACTGAGTGGGGGAGGGGGGGGGGGGGCGTAGTGAGATGAAGGCATCCGTGAATTCAAGGACAATGGGGAAGAGGGAGAAATCAGAGTGGGAATCGTCGGAAATGGAGAAGACCTGTATACTGTCCCTGCTTCTGCTCCTCCCTCAACTCCTGTTCACGCTCCTGCCATCACTCTCGCCAGTATCACCCACTGGGACAACTTTCCCTCACTCCCCACTCGCCCTGCTACAACCACTTCTCCTGTCCCCACACCTGGCACCGTCCAACGTGCCACAGTCACCACCACAGAGCATCCACCCTCCTTTCAAAGTGCCTCATATGAGGGACCTGCCTCCTGCCACCTCCCACTCCAACCAGTCCCTCACCTCTCCTCCCAGGCCATCAATGTCAAAACACCGCCAAATGCCCAATACTGACCTCATCTCACCCCCTGCTCCAAGAAAACACCGTCCAGCTCCTTTCTTATCCCCCCATGGACACCAACTTTCCTCCTGCATCTTCTGCCCCTACCCTGCATACATTCATCCTTTCCAACCTCGACCCCAAATTCCTTGATGCCCACACCATCATGCTAGAAATCTGCAAGTATATTCCCAGAGGCTCCATTGCTCAGCTTATCCCTCACAGAGACTCTGTCCTTATCAGATCCCCTTCTTCCCAAACTGACTCCAGAAACTTTCCCATATCACCTTTGGTTCACATGTATCTCTCACACCTTTCCTTACCTCGTCTTCTCTCCATCAATCCCAACCCCTGTGTCGTCTTCCGACTCACAGTGCCCTGTGGTCATGGAGGTTGAGGTGTTGACTGAATCGAATGTCCACCCCTCCCTGGGAATCCACTCAGCTTGACACATGTATAACGACTCCAGACCCATCTTCCTGATGCATGTGTTCACAGAATGTGCCTCATCTATAGATCCCCCTCCACCTCACTCAGGGCGCCCTGATTTTTAACTGTTGCCACCATGTTGACCCTTCCTGCTCCCCTCCTCAATCTTACCTGTCTCCTCTACAATGATTGCCTCATCCCAAACTCCGACCCCCCCCCCCCCCCCCGCCTGCCCCACTGTAAAGCCTCCTGCTTCCGTAAACACTGTAATAACCTTACCTGTCACCCTTCCTGCAACATCTGCAACGAAATCCATCACAGACACTCCTCCAAATACAAGGCCAAACGCCCTCCCACCAACCGCAAGCCTACCGTTACCGATCGCTCAACATGAGCCCATACACCCCAACAATTCTCTCCACTCACCCTCTACAGTCAAAGACACCATCTATTTCCTGACCATGATCCTCCAGAACATCCACTCCTTCTCACACCTTCCAGCAGATGCTCCTTGTCACCCACTCCATTTGAACACCTACGCCATATCTTAAAGTTTTGAACATGGCTGCGTCATAGGCGGCCGTTTACAAAGTAAAATTAAAGCAATAACAGGCCTCAGCCGCAAAAATGAAGTCTTTTTACCCAGGTTTCCGCAACTACTAAGAGTGCCTTCATCAGAAGTAAAACATTCAATCTGGCATGTCACATATAAAATAAATACCAAGCGATAAAGCTTTAGTCACAAAATTTTAAAACAGGAAAAGAAGCAAGCCACTACGGGCTGCTCACGTATGTCGAGCTGCAGCAGCATCAGACTCCTACGCCACATACTCTCACAACCACACAACCAAGCCCACTTCACTTCACACACCTCGTCACCCTCATTTAAACCTTAAACCTCCCTCCTCTTCCCTCAATGCCCTTCCCCCCCCCCCCCCCCCCCCCACGAGGTACGCCAATAGTATTATCTCCTACAACTTAACATTCGCTCTCTCCCTACCACAAATACCTCTTTATGCATACCCTGTCCCATACCCTCTCCTAGCACCAGGTCAGCTCCTTCATCCTTAATTAAAACATTACTCCTGCCTAAATATGTTGTTCACACCTCTTCCTTCCTCCTTCACCAAACCATCAATTGTCTTCCCATAGCGAAAGATGGGTTCGCTATTGGCCACCTCAAGTACATTCATGCCAGGCCACATGTCTTACTCAGTGACCTGACCGAACATCTCATACTCAAGGGTTTTTTCCCCCTCCCTCACCATCATCTTTGCCACTACGTCCATCTAGCAGCCCCTCACCCCCACCAGTTCATCTCTCATGTTGACCACACCTTCTCCACCTATGTGATTGCTGCAGACCTCAACATCCACAGCCACCCATCGGCAGTTCCTTGCTACTCTCCTAGGTGACCTTATTCGCCTCCCACAGTCACCGCCCCCTCCCCATGACCCGACGTCCTTAAAGAACGGCGAATTGCTTGGCGGGGACAGGGGGGGGGGGAGGGGGTAGGCGGATGTCAGCAACGTCAAAATTTGTCAAGAAGATCTTTCTTATGCACATAGCACTGCAACCTGTCGTTTTCAACCACGAAACATATGACAATGCGCGCTCCAAAGGACAATGTAGGTTCATTGATGCCCTCTATGCCTCTCCTGTGGCCTTTTCGTGTTGATTCCTGTGTCCTGAAATTGATACGTGGTGCCGTCGGCGCCAGTCGCTTCTCTGCGATCGACTCTGTATCGCGCGGCCGGCAGCTGTGGCCGAGCGGTTCTAGGAGCTTCAGTCTGGATCCGCGCTGCTGCTCCTGTCGCAGGTTCGAATCCTGCCTCGGGCATGGATGTGTGTTATGTTAGTTAGGTTTAAGTAGTTCTAAGTATAGGGGACTGATGACCTCAGATGTTAAGTCCTATAGTGTTTAATGCCATTTGAACCAATTTTGTATCGCATGGCCGCGGTTTTCCTCTTTGGTCGCTTTTCGGATATTTAAGCGCACGACACTGTGGGGAGAGGGCTGGTTGTCGGCGGTTATTGGCCCTCCGATGTGCAGTTCGGTTGTCGGTGGTCGCTCTTTGCACTTGCTCTGCGTCTTTTTGTCACGTGGGCAGTGGTGCTGCGGACGGAGACGCGCGTGCGGTCGGCGAGTGTGTACTGTGTCTAGTAATGGAGTGATGGTCTCGTCTGTACTGCTAAACGATGTGAACATGTGAAAGGCCTTGGAATGCATCAACCTGCAACCGGATACACTACAGAATCAAACGATGGGAATTATTCAGGTTCTTAAAGTTCTGCTGTATACATGTGTACTGAATTTCATGCTGTTTCCAGTTAACGGCTCTCCCAGTGTTTTGACGCCCTTGTTATCTGTTTCGTATTGACCACTGGTGCTCAAGTTATTGAACGGTGGTTACCTGTGTGAATGAGGTTTGCCTGTTTTGGACGCGCTTGAGATACGGGCAAGGAGTGTATATCTAAGTGCGTGCCTGTGCACTCCGAAATAACCAGAGGTGCGATTTTCTGACTACCTACTAGTATTTAGGTAATGTGTTCAAAGGTAAACAAGCTGGTGTTTAATGATGAAAAATGTTTTGTGATTTAAGTTACGAGGGCGTGATATAGCACTGTGACCAGCGACTTATATATTTGAGTATATTATCCCTTCCTACTGTGACAGTAATAAGCCTGTCTGCACGTATTATTAATGACAAAGTAGTGCAGATATTTGATACATGTGGATGACTTTGGGTCCCTTGTGGCCGTATTCCTGTTTTGAATTTTTTCTAATGTTTTAGGGATTGTGTTACTCTGAATGCTACCCAGTTGCTGTGTGGTTTTATGTTCCTGTTTCAGTAGTATAATGAGCGTTCCGCGTCGTCCGTTGTAGCTGCTCATTCAATTGGGGAACGACGTCTTGGTGGAGGCCAGTTTGAATTGTAACAGATGGCGCGGTCGCTGTGTTTATCAGTAGACTCCAGCTCTTCGGCGACATTAAGTTGAGAATTTTATTGTGTTGTAAATTACAAGGCAGAATTCGGGTTTGCCTTGTCTTCATTGAGTTGAAGTATCCTCGAGGGTGTGTTCCACGTCTAAGAAATATTTTCGTCTGACACCCATAAAAAACTTTAATGCTTGGCCTTCCGGTTCTGACACCCAACGCAGCAGCGTAGAGGAAAGTGGTGCGATGTGGTATACGAGAGGACGGGGAGCGGAGTTGGAGTTGTACCGACCTTGCCATCGTGTGACATGTCCAGGACGATCTCATTATGGAGGGATGCTGACAAAGTTTTTCAGGATAGTAAATGGGAAGTTGCGATACTGAAAATGGCCCAGAGATCACTAGTGTGTGTTTGTGTGAGTAGTGAGTGAAGTGTTATGAAACAATGTATGTATAGTGTGTGCAGTGATTAATAGTGAGATATAAGTGAACGGTGTGGCATTACATTATTTATTAAGTTATTTGTAAAAAAAAAGTATTCTATACCAAGAGTAAATCTTATGACTGTGTCTAACAAGAAGTCTGTAAATATATGTGTATGCGGATTAGATTATTTTAAATTGGTCTAAACATGTAAATACTTTGACATGTCCTATGTCCATGTAAAAAGAGATCTACGGATGAATAAAGCTACTGTTGCTACTACCACAACTGTGATGAAATGTGACATCATTAATCTATATGACACTTGAAATGAACTTCTGAGCTCTGGCCTTGTTTCTGCACGTGTCAACACGTTGATGTCCGAACCGTCGCCGAGACCGAGGGTGGGTCACTGGGCGCCATTCTTTTGCACCATTACAGGGAAGGGTTATTGGCCACTTCTAGCCGAATGTTGCACCTGTGCGTCGCAAAGTGAGAAAATGAAGGGACTTCAAAAAATGACCGTTTAACTGGCTGTGCAGTGTAGTTTTACTTAAGAGACGATGTTTTAACTGCTATTAAACATTAAAACATCGATAGAGATAGATCGATAACTCTTGTAACACGTTTCTTAAACAATATTCAATCTGTGTCTCGTAAGCTGACGAATAAGAATTGTTCGATACGCGTACAGATATCATTCTTTTTAACTTTTGGAATTTTTCTAGTGGTTTTTGTTTTCGTTTTTAGCCCTTCAATCCTTTTACACCCTATCCAATCAACATATTATAAAATGCAAATTTGTGAGGGTGTCCTAACGTCATTTGGACGCACAGAATTATCTGTACAATTGGCCATCAGTATAGCTTACAATTACATCAAACTTCATTTGTTTACGTGACAGGTCTGTATTCTGGCATAGGGGTTTTTGACGTCATGGAAATGACATCATAACCCATCGGAATGAAAGAACAGCCCACCTGAAACTGGGCATTTGAGCAGTATTAGACGCAGAAAGTCTTGGCGCGCTATCGGCAGGTGTAACAAGCAGACTGTTCGGCGGTTACGGGTGTGTGCATATTCTCAATATGTACCGTCTTCATCTAGCGCCGATATGGCAGCATTGATGCATCAGGGTAGTCGAACACATGTCACACCTTTTTTATTTATTTGAAAGCCACGTAAACAAACAAAGTGCAGTGTTCTTTTTCCTTATTTATAAAGTTTAAAACACCTCCATCTACGAGTACATACGAAGTCACATGCTTGGAACGCTGGACAACAAACGACCGCAAAATACGTGTATTTATGGAAGTTTTGGGATTGGAATCCTTGAGTTAATGCCATTTTATATAAACTAAGTTGGTATCACAGTCTTAATTGCAAGTTGGAAGTATTTGGCAGACCCCGATTCGATCGCTACCTACATTTTGCGAGAAATTCTCTCTGAGTCCTCACTCGCATGTCAGGCAGCTTATATGAATGCTAGTGCATGTCTCCATATCCTCACTATTCATAAACATTTCAAGGCTCTCCCACATCACAAACCTGAAATCTACTCGTCTAGAATATGAGTGCAGTCTCTTAATCTGTGTTACACCCCACACGTTTATTTAATATGCCAAAATCGAACTGCATTCTTAGCGAAACTGAATCATACCTAATAAATCTCCTTTAATTTGCGTCTACGGTCACAAACTTTTTGTCGTCAGACTACCGGTTTCGGTCTATAATGACCATCTTCAGATCTGCTTTGAACAGTAGTGCTACTGACAAGATAACTCTTGCATATGCTGTTATTTGTATATATTTGACGATGCTTGTGCTGATTTTGCCTTTAACATTTGATGATGCCAGTATGGCTGCAGCTATTAGGACATGTTTTTACAAAACAGATCTAAAGATGGTCATTATAGACCGAAACCGGTAGTCTGATGACAAAAAGGTTGTTACCATAGACGTAAAGTAAAGGAAATTTATTCTATGTTCGGGTCACTGTTTTATTAATGATAATGTCACAGCTTGTGAATCATACCTCTTGACACACTCGGGGCACCTAATTTAGTCGTCTCGTAGGATCTATGTTCAGCAGTCGCATTGCTCATTGCAAAAGAAACAAAATCAAATAAATTCTTTCCGCTGCTTGCTCAGAGCTCAGTTACTCTCAGTTACAGAGCAAATTGAACTGGAACGTAAGCTGATATTCGGACGAAAATATTTTACGCTGCGGTTCATCGTGTTGCAAGTGAGTAGCAGAGTTTACATCCGCGTATCCACGTCACGTTGAGTTCAGTTCAATTAAACCTGGAAGATCCGATAATGAATAATGTCAGTTTCAAAAACATACAGCCAATCGTTTGGTCGCAGAAATTCTGCAAGTATCATTCAGAAATTAAAAATTCAGCTTATTTCAGAATTGCTACATCCTTTCTTAGACTACGCAGTACATCGTTTAGAGCAGAGATTTCCAACATTTATGACACCATTACGACAGAATGCAATCAAAAATACGCTAGTGTCCCCCCCCCCCCACATCCCCCTCCTATCCTCTCCCCCCCCCCCCCCTTTCGCCTCCTCCTATCGTTTCCACATTAGCAGCTCAGTAAACTTTAGAATGAAACTCAATTTTCTTTGAACGAATTTATTTTTAAAACTACAAAGTGGAAATGATATTTAGTTTTTAGTAGGTGCTTTCAAATGTTCAAATGTGTGTTACATCTTATGGGACTTAACTGCCAAGGTCATCAGTCCCTAAGCTTACACACTACTTAACCTAAATTATCCTAAGGACAAATACACACACCCATGCCCGAGGGAGGACTCGAACCTCCGCCGGGACCAGCCGCATAGTCCGTGACTGCAGCGCCCTAGACCGCTCGGCTAATTCCGCGCGGCTAGGTATTTTATTAAACCACGAAATAATGGGTCAATGAGGCATTTCGTGCTATTTATTTCTATCAACTTCATTTTATGGAATAGCGAGGCAATTCTAAGTGCGAATCGAGTGCTACCTACAATTTCTTCGCAGAAGAAAAGGTAACTGTTTACACTGAGGTTGAACTCTTGTTACGAAACATGCTTTCACTGCACCGCTTCACTCTTTAGCGACACTTGCTTCACCCACACAATACACCCCCATTTAATATCAACTTACTGTTTGTAAATCACTTGATTGCTGGACTGAACTGTTAGAAATTGAAAGATTTCAGGCAGCCAAAGCTTGGTCGGAGTAGTACCACTAATAATAATAATAATAATAATAATAATAATACATTGTAGGCCCTGCAATAGATTTGTAGTTATCAAATAGTTACTCTTGTGTTTTGCTGTCAAATAACTCGTTTATTGTTGCAAAGTCAGTAACGAAGTAGTCTCTGGTCTGTTTTCGGAACCTCCTACAGTCCATGTGATAGACTGCAGGAAAAAATTTTAGTACATCCGGAAAGACGACATCGATTTTGATCCGCTGACGGTAATATGCCACCTAGGGGACAGTAGATGTACTGATAATGGTTTCAGTGTCGCCCACCAACATGCAGATAGCTCTACCACAGCGCCGTCTACCGTTTTATAGAGAATGCTGACAGCCAGAAGGGTCAGTGTGTTGCAAACAAGCGAAGCCAGCAGGCAACCATGCCATGGAGAAGCACTCGTGCTTCCTACAGCTAACTGACCGCGTCTGAAGGGGCAAACTGTGGGCTTCCGAGTGGTGGGATGGTTCTTTCGGAGAACTGAAACCCAAACTAGACATGCTGCATCAGTTATACAACAATGCTGGCAACAGTGGTCACGTGAACATTCTCACACACATAGATGATGTCCTGGAAGTCCACCCAGCACAGACGCCCGCCAGGATCGTGGTACTGTAAGGACTGCACTAGTAGATCGTACAGCTACCACAGTGCAGATTAGAGTGCTTGTGAGCCCAGACGAGTCAACACGAACTACAGCGAACCGGTCATTAGCATTAGAACTACAGGCACGAATACTTCCAGTGCGTTTTCCACTCAGGCCACAGCACTGACGTGCACGGCTTCGACGGATGTGGTCAGGGGATCACTTGGCAGACAGACTGGAACGCCGTTGCCTTCAGCGTTGGAAACAGATTCTGCCTGCATGCGAGTGACGATCATTTGCGTGTACAATGTAGTCGTGGTGAGGACTGTTGCATAGAGTGCAATTGCGTAGGACACACTGCCCATCCCAGGACATAACAACAGCTTTGAGGTAAACTACGGTCTAGTTCACCTTTGGTAACCACCACTCGGTATGTGCACAACATGGCTAGACCCGTCCTTCGCCGTTCTTGAAGTAGGATAAATCTTGCCCACACACTGCCTACAGTATCCAATAGGATAAACATCGCTCAACATTGCCTGTGAAACTCAACGAGCTCTGGAAAACGTGCAGGAACCTCCCCGGCCAGCACAATCTCTGTATTTATCTCCAATCGAGCACATGTGGGATATGATGCGATGAGAAGTGACTCGTATGACTCGTCACGCAACAAATCTTACAAAACTAAACGAAAAATTCGAGCAGGCGTGGCATAACGCATCCCAGTACACTATTCGTCACTTGTAGGATAGACTGGAAGTCAGAGTGAGCGTCCGCATTGCGGCCTTTGGAGGCTACATCACATACTGATATGTGTCTTTCAGCATGCGTAGATTTCTGGTACCTCAGAACCGCTTGTGCTATTAGTATATAAATGTAATCATTTCATGTGCTCCATATGCAATTTTGCAAAGCGATATCTTGTGTGAACTACGAAATCAATAAAAGGGCGTACTGTTTTTTCCTGCAGTGTATTTGCTGGCCGGTGTGGCCGAGTGATTGTAGGCGCTACAGTGTGGAACCGCGCGACCGCTACGGTCGCAGGTTCGAATCCTGCGTCGGACATGGATGTGTGTGATGTCGTTAGGTTAGTTAGGTTTACGTAGTTCTAAGTTATAGGGGACTGAAGTCCTCAGTCCCATAGGGCTCAGAGCCATTCCAACCATTTTTTTGCAGTGTATTTAAGCAGATGAAATATAAATAACTCAGTTTTGCTGTCATACATGGATGATACAAAGAATATTTGTAGTGGGTGGACTGGTGAGAAAGGCGATCCTCATATATTTCACAATCTATAACCCTCATCACATTCTGTTATGCATTATTGCTATTATTTAGAAGGAAAAAACTGGGACCTTCAGTAATCAATATTACGGTCTTAATCAATAATGATAACAGCAATGACCTTTCAAAAATAATTTAGTTTCATGACCCAAACACGACTGAGTTATGTTATTATTTTTACTACTCAAAATATTACATTTTATCCCAAGGGAGTAGTTATTCTCATGTTGGGAATCACTGGTCTAGGGTGATGGAAGTGTAGATGTTTCCTGCTTCCACGTATTGTTCTAGTCACCTAACATAATCCTCATTATAAACAATCCTAACGAACCGCACTGCTGCTACGGTCGCAGGTTCGAATCCTGCTTCGGGCATGGCTGTGTGTGATGTCCTTAGGTTAGTTAGGTTTAAGTAGTTCTAAGTCTAGGATACTGATGATCTCCTGATGACCTCAGATCTTAAGTCCCATAGTGCTTAGAGCCATTTGAACCGTAAACAATCCTGTTGGAAGAACATCCGCAACTGAGAATTATACCAGAGGTTGAAAATACGACTACAGTTGTAAAGGTCTTTTATCATCACACGACCGGTTTCGGTCTCTTATACGCCCATCTTCAGGTGTCGTAACATGGTGCTGTGACCCCTGTGCGCCGCGGTGGACGTGTACTAGGCGCACCTTGTACACGTCCACCGCGGCGCTCGAGGCACCATGTTACGACACCTGAAGATGGGCGTATAAGAGCCCGAAACCGGTCGTGTGATAAAAATAGAACTTTACAATTGTAGTGGTATTTTCAACCTCTGGTATAATCTCCGCTGATATCTCACAATCAGTAATTTTCCACCGAGCCCATAATATGTCATTTTTAAATAGAATGCAGACGCTGTGTCCATACCATGTCTCTAGAAATCAGACATTCGTCTTTTTCATATACATATTGCATTTTCGAACTACAAGCGAATGAACAATGAGAGGCTGAGTCATTCAAGTTGACAGCGTAGTGGAGCATGGAAGACAACATCGAGCAGTATTGCCGTGGTTGGCACGCCACTTCAGGTTGGCATCACATCCTCCAGCGAATCATGGTACATCGGTGGTGAGCGAGGTGTTAATTTAGCGAGCGCGAAGCAGTGGGTGAGGAGTGATAGTTACAGACCGAAGTCGGCGGACATGTGGCTATCGCGTCAGTGCGTGATTCGGGTCCATCCGACTTGTGGCTCTGGAGGCCTTGCTGGCTTGTTGTGTGCTAAGGCGACTACGATATCAACAGGTTTCCTGGCGGAAGATGTTCTGTGGAAGTGGCTGTACTCTGGTGCTGCTCCCTATTGATACTATTTTACAGATTGTGAATGAGAGTAAAGTAGTAGCTTTTGCGAAGATTGTGCTGTGAGGTGCGGCAAAACTGTATTTCCCGGAAGTGTCATACGACAGTACAGTTGATGCATTGGGCTCCCCATAATACTAAGAATTTTAATCTGTTTCAGGTAACGTATTTTACTCAGGTTTGAGCATGTATTAAAAGGTCATGCATGCCATGTTGGAACCGATGTATCGTGTAACGTGATTTGGTGACATGGAGTTAACCTGGCCAATCTATCAGCGACGACATTCGAGAATAGAGTTGCTAAGGGTACTGCCTTGATAAAGTTCATCTAATCCTTCTCGAACTTCTGCATTGCCAAAGTTGTGTATTTTAACGGTGTTCACGTTAATACAGTTTTGTACATCGATCATCTTTAAGAATTGAAACTAGTGTGCTGTTAGATACTTGACCTTAGGCAAGATCTAATTTTTATTAGATGATTACGAAATTATCCTTTGATTTCAGGTTTCTATCTTTGAAGGTAAATTTATGGGATCGTGCTAAAGTAACCTCAGTTGGGGACTAGAAAAAAATATTTTGCTTCATTTAAGGGATCATTTTCATTTGAAATTAAAGTGTTCACGTGGAGAACTGAGTAAAGTGTAATTGTGAGTTGTGTGCTTGAGTACATAGCGTTTTCCTGCGTGTGGCTCATAATCATGCTGAACATTGCCTGCTCATGTAAAGCTGACTGTTGCAGAAATTTGCTTAGGCCATGAGACGCTATAAGGCACGTAGGATCATAGAGAATTGTAACGGCCATCTTTTACGGCTTTTAAACTGTGACTATATATTCAGAGTTCACATCCAGTTATGATTCTGTAATAAATGTCTCAGTATTTCTTTTATTGGTCAAATTTAAAAATTTTATATTTATCTGTTTACAATAAATATGTTGTGTTTAACTGGCACCTAAGCTCAATCAATCGCTCCACCCTTTCCTATGTACCAGCATTTTGCTACATAGTCTCTCGTCCTTCAGCGAAAATCTTGGCTGTTTGAATCAATCAACGACACTCCAGTGTTAGCGAAAGGCGTACGATTTAGGATTCCGTGCGGGTGCAGCATATCTTACACAGGACAAATGACACGACCAGTACCGGAGCGCACTTCGTCTCCTGCAATAAAGTGCATCCGCCAATGCCGATGACCGTGTTTCCACCGGCCGTTCGACAAACCATAACGAAACGAAAACTGTTGCATGTAAACTGAGCATCTGGAACTCCACCATCAATAAATCTGTGTAAATACCACAGTCTAGGGACCTGGTCAATAGTTCCAGTTGGGTAATGTGTGGAACACTGTCATCGGGAAACCTGGTACTCTGCAGAACCGACGTATTTATACGATTTTACCAAATGACGGTGATCTATCTGATAGCGGCAACGTTAGCTTTCACCACGGAGGGTGTTCGGAGAAACCCAAAGTAGACGGACGTACTCTCAACTAATGCTTCACGACTAATTCCGAGTACACCACGTTTGTGAGTTATTAAATAAACGACCTCATTGTACTGTCGGCAGTTTACATGAGGAAATGGTTTACACCAGGAAATGGCCGAGTGATTCAACGTGAAGAAATCTCGCACAATATTACTGAGATCCGGCAATTCTCCCGACTTATTATGGAAGAGTTTGTACAACATACAGCACAAGCCATTTTAGATACATTTACTTTACAGACTTTTTGCGGTACTCCTCATTAACAGTTACTGATTCAAAATCTTGCAACCGTGCACTAATTTGTCTTCATTACATTTGGCTATGTTGAGTGGTAAATTTTAAGGATTAAACTGCATCAAGCTTCGATCCTCCTAGCAATCCTCTAAATTGCCACAGTTAAATTAAAAGAACTCGTATTTGAAAAATCAGAATAAAGAGACAAGCATTTTTGTGTACTCTAGTTTTGTTACGTACCAGTTATTCCTCAAAAAGCTAATAACTAGTAAAACAGAGCATGAATCGACGTATCAAGAGACTCCTTTCGCATGAGCTGTGTACACACCGTCCGTTAGTGCATAGGAAGGAATATACAATGAAGCGGCAAAGAAACTGGTATAGTCACGCGTAATGAATTTCATAAATGCGTAAAGTGGCAGAATACGGCGCTGCGGTCGGCAACGCCTATATAAGACAACAAATGTCTGGCACAGTTGTTAGAACGGTTCTGCTGCTACAATGGCAGGTTATAAAGGTGTAAGTGTGTTTGAACTTGATGTTACAGTCGACGCACGAGCGATAGGACACAGGATCTCCGAGGTAACGATGAAGTGGGGATTTTCCCATACAACCATTTCATGAATGTGCCGTGTACGTCAGGAATCGTTTAAAACATCAAATTTCCGGCATCGCTGCGGCCGGAAAAAGATCCTACAAGAATGGGACAAAGACGACTGAAGAGAATCGGTCAACGTAACAGAAGTGCAACTCTTCCGCAAATTCTTGCAGATTTCAATGACGGGTCAGCGTGAGAACTATCCAACGAAACGTCGCCGATATGATCTTTCGGAGCTGAAGGCCCCACTCATGTACCCTTGATGATCGTACTACACAACGCCTTACGCCTCAACTGAGCCCGTCAACACCGACATTAGACTCTTGATGACTGGAATCATGTTGCCTGGTCGGACGAGTCTCGTTTCAAATTGTATCGAGTGGAAGGATGTGTACGGGTGTCGAGACAACCTCACGAATCCACTGACCTTGTATGTCAGTAGAGGACTGCTCAAGATGGCAGAGGCCCTGTAATGGTGTGTTGGGCGTGTGTAGCAGGAGTGATATGGGACCTATGACACGTCTAGATACGATCCTGACGGGTGACGCTTACGTAAGCATCCTGTCTGACCACCTGCATCCATCCATGTCCATTGTACGTTCCGACGGACTTGGAAAATTCCAGCAGGATAACGTGACACCCTAAACGTCCAGGATTGGTACAGAGTGGCTCCAGAAACAGTCTTTTGAGTTTAAACACTTCCGCTGGCCACCAAACTCTACAGACGTGAACTTTATTGAGCACCTCTGGGATGCCTCGCAACGTGCTGTTCAGAAGAGATCTCCGCCACCTCGTACTCGTACGGATTTATGGGTCATGGTATCAGTTCCCTCCAGCACTACTTCAGACATTAGTCGAGTCCATGCTACGTCGTGTTGCGACGCTTCTGCGTGTTCGCGGTGGACCTACATGATATTAGGCAGGTGTACCAGTTTCTTTGGCTCTTCAGGGTATGTCATAAAAGTAATTCTTGAGTTTGTTTTCTTTTATTACGACAAAGAAAATGAAACCGCAATTTATGGTACGTTACTACTGCACTGTTACCTGCAAAGTATATCTGAAAGCTGTATAGCATGCGTACTTGGGCAGTTGTGACTATTTTGAATCTCTTCATATTTCTCAAAACTCAACGATTTATGAAATATGTTTTGAATGTAAGGTTTTGTAAATGCCAAACGAAAATAAAAGCCAGAGTTGTTTGTGTAAGGTGCTTTACCCTTGGAAATAACTACATACACAAGCTTACAGAAACATTAGGGAACACTGATTGTGTAAAGGTTTCTCGGGTGCCCAGCCGAATACGATCGTCGAATGCACACATTCACTATTTCGGCGAATAACCGATCCACCATATTCAAGTGGTGCTGAGCCACAGGTCTGTCCATTAACTGTCGCCCTTGTCCAGGTGCGATTCCGTGCGCCGACGACACTCGGTTTGCCCGAGGGGGTAGGTAGGTGGGTGGTATCTCTTCGGCGGCTGTGGCAGAATGATCTCGTGTCCGCTCGCACCGTTGCTCCTTAATAGAGTTCAGTATTGTTTTCCAGGCTTTACTGAGTTGGTACCAGTGTCCCTCCTGACGAGGTTGTCTGTTAAGCGGATTTCTGTGGCCTCTTTGAAGATGCAGTCCCATTAGTTATTTTTGGATCCCAGTACTTTTGTCGTAATTCGCTATTTGTCCCGTATTTCTGCTAGGGAATATTGGCTTGGTTGGCCTAGGTTGTTGTAGCTTTGGTGTTCTTCGCATCGATCTTCCACAGTACGAATTGTTTGGCCGATATGGGATTTGCCAAAAACGCACGGAATTTTGTATACGCTTGCTTTCTTGAGGCCGATATCATCTTTCAACGTTCCTAGTAAGCCGCGCATCTTAGCCGGTGGTCGTAAGCATGTGTCTATCCCGTGTTGCTTCAGTACTCTCCCTATCTTGGACGACACGTTGCCTGCAAAAGGTAAAAACGCCAGGCCGTTTTCCTCTTCTTCCGTTTGTTTTTCACCTTGGTCCCTACTCCGCTTCTGTTGTTTGGAGGTTGCCGTATCCATTCTTGCGGAACACAGTCTCCAGGTGTTTGAGTTCGGTTGATAGGTTCTGTTCGTCCGAGATCGTTTGTGCTCTGTGTACCAAGGTGTTACGTACTTCGTTTAGATGATCCTGATGGTGGCAGCTGGAAGCATATAGGTACAGGTCAGAGAGTTTGGCCTCGCGATGCACACTGTGACCTAGCCGGCCATCTGACCTGCGCTGCACCAGGACATCAAGAAAGGGTAATTGTCCATCATTCTCGATTTCCATAGCGAACTATATGTAATTAAGATGTTGTAGAAATATTTTTAATTGATCCTTTCCATGTGGCAAGATTACAAATGTGTCGTCCACATATCGGAAGAAACATACACGCTTCAGTTCAGCACTTTCAAGAGCTACTTCTTCAAAACTCTCCATGGATAGGTTGGCTACCCCTGGACAGAGAGGGCTCCCCCACACCCGCTCCTTCGGTCCGCTTGTAGTACTGGCCGTTGAAGACAAGGTGGGTCGGCGTTAACGCATGCCTGAGAAGTTGTGTTAGATCTGCCCCGCATTTCTCGCAAATGGCTCTGAGCACTATGCGACTTAACTTCTGAGGTCATCAGTCGCCTAGAACGGAAAACTAATTAAACATAACTAACCTAAGGACAACACACACATCCATGCCCGAGGCAGGATTCGAACCTGCGACCGCAGCGGTCACTCGGTTCCAGACGCATTTCTCACAGATTATAGAATCTTCCAGGGGTCCTCGTGTAAATAGTGGCACGCGATCAAAGCTAATCATAAAGCCGGATTCTTGTAAGGTTTGCTCACTTAGGCGGCCAATGAAGTGCGTCGAATTCCGGATATGGTGCGCTCATTTGCCCACGAAAGGTCGTAGCAGGTCCGCCAGATGCTGTGCTATCACTGTCGTTCTTGAGAGACGCGCGTATGAACAAAAGATGCTGCAATTGCTGGACGACTCAACTTGTCGGAAAATCGAAAGCAGACAGGACTAAGAAGATACAGCAAAATTTGCTGAAAAATGGCGCCTCGGAGGATGAGGACATCATGAAACTTCGCCAACGCTCGATGGTAGCACCAACGATACATGGCCTTCCAAAGACGTATAAAGCTGGAATGCGGTAGCGTGTAATCGAACCGCTTTTTAGCATTACGTAGCAGGGAAAAGAACTTGACACATTCAGCCATTTTACCGCTGATATTGCTTAAAATAGAATTAATAATGCGCAGAATAAATTTTGTATATCTCTGTAGAAGTGAAAGCGAACTCGGTTGGTGGTCGAATTTTCGACACCATGCGTGTGTATCGCTATCCCGCGGGACTGCCTCACGAAGAAGAACTTTCGTCTCTCCCGAGCTGTCTGCGTGTCGCTTCTCAGAAAACCACAGCTTTTAGTTCGCCCAATAGAGTATTTTCATTAAAACTTCAAAACATTACACTGTTTTTAATAATATTAGCAACTGTCCGACAAAATCTTGACTTACCTAACAGAATACTGTTACTAACAGGACGCCTATTTATAGTTTAAATGTCGATCCAAACCGAACTATGGATAATGCGGTTCGATTTTCAGGATTGGTACACCACACAAGTTATTACATACGCAACTTTTTATACGACATACCTTGGTTTGGTGGTTAACAGCTTGCAGTTATGTAGCTATGTAAAGAAAAAATGTAACTACGAACATTGTTTTGTTTGCCAGCTCTGAAGGTGCAATATAAAAGCTATCTTTCGGTTTATGTTTTTGAATGTGACAGAAGTAAATGACTTTTGTGGCTACAATTTTACTTGTAATCTAGTTGGACTGAGGTGGACTGAGATATTCTTATGTGGCTTACTTTGAATAATTACGTAAAGTTAATATTCTGCTACGCCAAATTTAAAGGTAAGAAATCTCATAAAATTTAACTTTACAGTGACATATCAAAGCGACCACACTTATTATTCCTTCAAAATGAAAGTAAACAATTATTCTTGGGAATTACTTTTATTACACACTGAAAGATTGTCTGAACATCAAAATTAATTAATTAGAATCTTTTGACTATACAGAATAACACAAAATTTAATGTAACAAATTGAACAGAGGACTCTGCATCGGCATATGACTTTGGAAGAATTATTGTAGCAAATACTTTTAACAAAAGTATATTAAAATTATGCCAAACCATAGGGTCGACTATAACATCCAGATACGCTGCTAAATACGGTTAATACGAAAATGTCTTGCCTTGTTGGTTGCATTCATATTGGTGTTGAGGTTGTTGCTTGCTGAATGAAAATTTGGGTAGGCTCTTCACTGTTTCGGCGATGGAAATTCTTTGTAACTACCCTCTACATCTGCTGGCCATGTTAACTTGGTGTATCGTCTGCTTTATATTCCATCCTGTAAAACCAATCTGATATTCTTGCTTTCTGACACAAAGTAGGCAGAAGACGACTTCAGGACCTGTAAGCCACTCTCACGCTAAATATTGAGCAGTTTCACAGCGAATTTTTACTGTTTAAGCCTCACATCCCCAGACATGGCACCCTGTGATAAGTACACTCCTAAGGCTCAGTTGCAACTAATTCTGGTTTTCCGTTCTTTTCCTCACTCTCGCTGCTTGCACCAAGGCAATCCAAAAGACTGGCGGTTGAGAACCCATAGTGAATTCACTACATCTACATCTACATCCATACTCCGCAAGCCACCTGACTGAGTGTGGCGGGGGGTACTTTGACTACCTCTATCTGTTCTCCCTTCTATTCCAGTCTCGTATTGTTCGTGGAAAGAAAGATTGTCGGTATGCCTCTGTGTGGGCTCTAATCTCTCTCATTTTGTCCTCACGGTCTCTTCGCGAGATATACGTAGGAGGGAGCAATATACTGCTTGACTCCTCGGTGAAGGTATGTTCTCGAAACTTCAGCAAAAGCCCGTACCGAGCTACTGAGCATCTCTCTTGCAGAGTCTTCCACTGGAGTTTATCTATCGTCTCCGTAACACTTTCGCAATTACTAAATGATCCTCTGACGAAGCGCGCTGCTCTCCGCTGGATCTTCTCCATCTCTTCTATCAACCCTATCTGGTACGGATCCCACACTGGTGAGCATTATTCAAGCAGTGGGCAAACAAGTGTACTGTTCCCTACTTCCTCTGTTTTCGGATTGCATTTCCTTAGGATTCTTCCAATGAATCTCAGTCTGGCATCTGCAGTACCCACGATCAACTTTATATGATCATTCCATTTTAAATCACCCCTAATGCCTACTCCCAGATAATTTATGTAATTAACTGCTTCCAGTTGCTGACATGCTATATTGTAGCTAAATGATAGAGGATCTTTCTTTCTATGTATTCGCAGCACATTACACTTGTCTACATTGAGATTCAATTGCCGTTCCCTGCACCATGCATCAATTCGTTGCAGATCCTCCTGCATTTCGGTACAATTTTCCATTGTTACAACCTCTCGATATACCACAGCATCATCCGCAAAAAGCCTCAGTGACCTTCCGATGTTATCCACAAGGTCATTTATGTATATTGTGAATAGCAACGGTCCTACGACACTCCCCTGTGGCACACCTGAAATAACTCTTACTCTCCATTGAGAATGACATGCTGCGTTCTGTTATCTAGGGACTCTTCAATCCAATCACACAATTGGTCTGATAGTCCATATGCTCTTACTTTGTTCATTAAACGACTGTGGGGAACTGTAACAAACGCCTTGCGGAAGTCAAGAAACACGGCATCTACCTGGGAACCCGTGTCTATGACCCTCTGAGTCTCGTGGAGGAATAGCGCAAGCTGGGTTTCACACGATCGTTTTTTTCCAAACCCATGCTTATTTCTACAGAATAGATTCCTAGTCTCCAGAAAGTCATTATACTCGAACGTAATACGTGTTCCAAAATTCTACAACTGATCGACGTTAGAGATATAGGTCTATAGTTCTGTACATCTGTTCGACGTCCCTTCTTGAAAACGACGATGACCTGTGTCCTTTTCCAATCCTTTGGAACGCTATGCTTTTCTAGAGACCTACGGAACACCGCTGTAAGAAGGGGGGCAAGTTCCTTCGCGTACGCTGTTTGAAATCGAACTGGTGTCCCATCAGGTCCAGCGACCTTTCCTCTTTTGAGTGATTTGTTTCTCTATGCCTCTGTCGTCTATTTCGATATCTACCATTTTGTCATCTGTGCGACAATCTAGAGTTGGAAATGTAGTGCAGTCTTCCCCTGTGAAACAGCTTTGGAAAAAGACATTTGGTATTTCGGCCTTTAGTCTATCCTCTGTTTCAGTACCATTTTTGTCACAGAGTGTCTGGACATTTTGTTTTGATCCACCTACCGCTTTGACATAAAACCAAAATTTCTTACCAATTTCTGCCAAGTCACTACATAGGACTTTACTTTCGAATTCATTGAACGCCTCTCGCATTGCCGTCCTCACACTACATTTCGCTTCGCGTAATTTTTGTTTGTCTGCAAGGCTTTGGCTGTGTTTATATTTGCTGTGAAGTTCCCTTTGCTTCCGCAACAGTTTTCTAACTCGGTGGTCTCGAGGTTCTAGGAGCGCAGTCCGGAACCGTGTGACTGCTACGGTCGCAGGTACGAATCCTGCCTCGGGCATGGATGTGTGTGATGTCCTTAGGTTAGTTAAGTTTAAGTAGTTCTAAGTTCTAGGGGACTGATGACCGCAGCGGTTGAGTCCCATAGTGCTCAGAGCCATTTGAACCATTTTCTTCTAACTCGGTTGTTGTACCACGGTGGCTCTTTTCCATTTCTTACGATATTGCTTGGCACATACTCATGTAATGCATATTGTACGATGGTTTGGAGCTTTGTCCACTGATCCTCAACACTATCTGTACTGGAAACAAAACTTTTTCGTTGAGCCGTCTAGTACTCTGAAATCTGCTTTTTGTCTCTTTTACTAAACAGAAAAATCTCCCTACCTTCTTTAATATTTCTATTTACGTCTGAAATCATCGATGCAGTAACCGCTTTATGATCGCTGATTCCCTGTTATGCGTTAACTGTATCAAATAGTTCGGGTCTGTTTGTCACCAGAAGGTTTAATGTGTTATCGTCACGAATAGGTTCTCTGTTTAACTGCTCTAGGTAGTTTTCAGATAACACACTTAAAAAACTTTCACTGGATTCTTTGTCCCTACCTCCCGTTATAAACGTTTGAGTCTCCCAGTCTATATCCGGCAAATAAAAATCTCCACCCAGAACTATAACATGGTCGGGAAATCTATTCGAAATATTTTCCAAAGTTTCCCTCAGGTGCTCTGCCACAACAGCTGCTGAGCCAGGGGGCCTATAGAGACATCCAGTTACCATGTTTGAGCCTGCTTCAACCGTGACCTTCGCCCCAATTATTTCACATTTCGTATCTCCGTCAATTGCCTTCGATACTATTGCACTTTTTATCGCTATAAACACGCCTCCTCCTTCACTGTCCAGCCTATCTCTGCGGTGTACATTCCAATCTGAGTTTAGAATTTTATTACTGTTCACATCTGGTTTCAGCCAACTTGCTGTCCCTAATACTATGTGCGCATGGTGGCCGTTTATTAATGAGATCAATTCTGGAACCTTTCTATAGACGCTCCTGCAGTTTACTGTTACCACATGAATATTGTTATTCCCTGCTGCGTTTTGCCTACTACTACTTTGTCGCGTCTCAAGATGCGTCTTGTCGGGCCTAGGCAGGGAATTCTCTAACCAAAAACACCCACATGTGCACTCCACACGTACTCCGCTACCCTTGTAGCCGCTTCCTTTATAATATCAATGTGTTTAAATTTATTACATATTCTAATGTCCTTAGTATGTTTCAGTCTGTACATTTATAAATTACATTCGTTTCCATATTTTATTTTTCATAAAATTACGAATGTTTTCACAAAAGACACTCTCCTTCCAACGGACATTTATCACAGAAATAACACTCTTACACCTTATCATACTTGCAGAGGTTTTCTTAACACAAACCTTTAGTATAAGAGCGATAATTTTACTGAGACAATTTTCATTCGATACCGTTTAAATAAAAGAATTCTTAGACGTTTCAATGTCACGTTGACTGCTGCATCACAAACTAACAACAATCTCATTAACAAGACGGCATATATTCAATTACGTGTGGCACAAAATTTTTTTTGGCATAATGTTTTTTAAAGTACCCATTCCATAGACATTATTACCATCCAACTAAATGAAAAACACCATTCCAACATACAATAAATATTCTAATAATCCTGCAAGGGAAGTAACTTACCCATTTTCTAAAAATGGCTCAAATGGCTCTGAGCACTATGGGACTTAACATCTGTGGTCATCAGTCCTCAAGAACTTAGAACTACTTAAACCTAACTAACCTAAGGACATCACACACATCCATGCCCGAGGCAGGATTCGAACCTGCGACCGTAGCAGTCGCGCGGTTCCCGACTGAGTGCCTAGAACCGCTAGACCACCGCGGCGGCTTACCCATTTTCTGTTTCCTATTATGGACATATACCCGTTACACTACTACCTATTTGGGGCATGTTTCAGATTGCATGTCTGCTGTGAGTTTAGTTCTACTGCTGAATTAAAAGTGCGGATTTGCATTGAAGGAAATAGTACTTAATGTTGGAAAAGACAAACGTCCATCCATTAACTCCTAGGAATGAATTAAAGGAACAGCTCGCCAAACAAATAGCTGGTGACATTGCAAGTCTGTAATCAGTTGGGACGTACTGCGATATAAAAGTGGGAAATGCCATCTTTTTCTGGTTGTTCAACACCAGTTTTCCACAAAGTTAGCATAACCGTCCAATCTTACAATTATGTCAACATGATATGAAATACAAATATGTTACTACTATCGATATAGACTGTGCATTAGTTCTGCTTGCCAAAGTGCAACGGAGGAGCAAATAGTAAATTACCTTTCATGGTTGTGTCCTGTATTCAATAATGAGCAACACACACTAAGGAAGAATACAGTGGAAACGGATGGCAGCTTTCTGCCTAAACGTATAGTATTAGAAATATTGTAATAGAACATTTTCTGAAAGTAAACAAATTACTCCCATACTCCAGAGAAAGAGGATATATGACGGCGGACAGCTAAATCAAGCCCTACAAGAATAAGATATGCTACATTAATAATTGTGGAATGTATATGTTTACTTGTGTGGGAAATACTATGATCACGGGATGACAATTTTGTAAATGTATGCTGTAAACACTTACATAATACGCTAATGACCATAGAAGTTTTGCGCCCTAAAACCAAAACCAAACTTACATAATACGTGAGATTACTGTATATTTATCAAATGTCTGCAAAATAATAATGCTGAAAACATGAAGTAATCGTTTTGTAGCATGTTCGCTAGTAGTCGTTACAGAGTATACAAGTGTGAAGAAAATGTACTGTGGCAGTCATATATAAAGGCGTCTCAAACTATGTTTTCCAAATTAGAATATTATCAGATGCAAGTTTACGTCCCGTAACTTTGTTGTAAGTTGTGGAACACGAAATTTGGATTGTCAGAAACGCGTTAATGTCTTGCTTTTCACCTCACAATTGGCACGTCGGGAAACCTAAGCTGGAGCTGAATTTAAAATTGTTTCCGTTCGGAAGTTTGTGCAAAAACAAAAAAGACCCGCCGGAAACGCTCTGCCCCTAACTATGCAGTATTGTTCGTAATAACATAGCACGGAAAGGAAACAGCTGAACATTAAACTACGAGACTTACTGCCAGATTTCTTGTGCTCCTCTAGCGTTTCCGTGCCAGGCTTCTTTATGAATTTCTTGCGAAATGAACTTTTCGCCTGTCGGTCCTTGGCCTTCATTTTGATTTGACATTGTGCAAGACGCTTGGAAGAATTTAATTTAGAGGAAACCTACTTTCCAGCAGACTGAGAAACCACGAAATCCCAAAGACTGCAATCTTGCGTGTTGCTCTAGAACACTGCTTCTTATCGTTAATAGAGTTTCCTGAAAGGTAACGGGAAGAATATTTAACAGAAGATATTTAAATGTATAAATGTAAATGTGCGGATACTTCTAATAGAAGCTGCCACGAAGTAGCCTAAAAAAATATGAAACCAAAAACTGATAACAGTTTTAAAAAGTGTTTCTACTGCGCTGAAACTTATGATGCAATGCAAACGTGTAAACAAGAAGCTATCTTAATACTTGGATCAAGGTTGAAATTTACCATATTAATGTCTCAGTTTCATATGGCTTAAGTAAAGGCTATACCGAAATGTTGCAAACAGCACACTACAACGCCTAACGCTGTTGATAATTACTCAGCTGAAACTTTTCCTTCTCAGAACGACAGCAGACACTTTTTTCTTTTTCCTTTTTATTTTGAAGGAGATATACGGTGGAAAGCGTAAAATCGTCGCTAAAGGATTAAATGATTATAACTTCCTTCCATATCGTATGGGCTCGCACTTAGCAAGCTAAAATGAAACTTCACGGGCTGTATTTTAAAACTTTATATCATAGTCGAAAGGAAACCTTTCTAAATTCGTCATTGTCTTCAGTGTCGACTATAAACGTCAGCATCTCCCTTTTCAGTCATTGTTTCAATATGTCGTTTCTTAACGTCATTTTCCAATGGGAGGGTTTCGCCACATGCTCAACGTTTGTCAGTCTTTCCCTTCTCATCATTCCGTTTCACCTTTTAATATGACGAATTGGACCTTTTTGTGTCTACCTTGGCGTTTCTCAGTCGCTTCTGAACTATTTATTAATCTCTTACTGAACATCGAATATCCTGTCGAAATCTCATCGTACTGTTGCCTTCCATACCAAATTTGTTTGCTCATTCACCGTTTTGAATGTCTCCGTGAGACTCATGTTGTCTCCCAGCTCGCACCTTCTACCTTCTTCTAGATCCACAATTGAAACATAGCTCTTCACAGTATCCATCTTTCTGCATCATATAAAACTACACCGTGCACATAACATCGTATTTATCCTCTGTAGTAGCTGACGTTTCAACTCCGCTCCGAAAATTTCCTTGCGTCTCTTTAAATGTACTTTCCCATTCCTGCTCCACTTTTTACTTTTATGTTGATTTTCCATATTACCGCTTATTATTTCATACTTTAGAACTCTTTTCAAAATTGATAGTCGTTATCTTCTCTGCCTTTTCCTTCTCCGATGACGAAGTCGTCGAAGGGATGTTAAACCATAATCTTCTTTTCTTCCTTCTATCTATAAATAGTCTTACTTTCATCTTTTTTTTCATACAGAAGAGCATCCTTGCCTTCACCTTTATATCCATGTTATATTGTTCGCAGCTTTCAATTTCTTCTAGCTTCTACTCATAGTCTCTCCTGCTGGATCTAATAATATCGTTTCATTAGCATTTCATACACACCTGACTGAGAGCCTCTCACTAAAATGTCACAATTTTAATCTACCTATTATTGGTATAAATTAAATAAGGTGAGCGCTTGTTGAATTCCCACACCAAGCTCACATTAAACATGTCGTAATTCAAGCACCAGCAATGGAAAAATCAAAATAAGTACGTAATCTTTTTTCCACCTATTGTTACTTATCCGTCACCCTGATGACACTTCCTTAGCAAATTTTGAACGTATCTGGTGATGAACATCGTATTTGTCTTACATCTCTGAAAATTTTGATCATCTCTCTTATCTTTCCTACAATTTCTATTATCATTTATTGTCTAGTATAAAGTCCTTGAAAGTCGTCTGTGGGTTCTCCGTAAAATTAGCCCATTTCAGCTAATAATTATTTTTTTCCAAACAAAAAAACACAGCATTTGCAGCTACAACTTTATCAAAACATTTATAATTTTTTCAATAGTGGGTACCTTACAGAATGCAGATACCTGTATTCGTCGTAAATCAGAGTGTGGCGTCGCCAACTACTGTTAAAGTTATTGCTATTTCTTTACCTCTTCATCATTAGCAACAGAATCTTTTCCAATTACAGTACCTTTGTGAACACATGAATAACGTGCCGGTTCACATTTTATGTCAACAACACGAACTGCAAAACAGAACCAATATAATGTAATTGACACAGATACTCTAGGTAATTGAAAAACATTTTCTGCCTCGTTATGAAGATGCTGATGATGATGATGATGGGTAAGAATCGAAACTGGTAACAACATGAACCATGGACTCAGCAGTCGGTGGGACGGTCTGCGTGCCTCGGCGATACAGATAGCCGTACCGCCAAGTGCAACCACAACAGAAGGGTATCTGTTGAGCGGCTAGAGAAACTTGTGGTTCCTGAAGAGGGCAGCAGTCATTTCAGTAGTTGCAGGGGCAATAGTCTCGATGACTGACTGATCTGGCCTTGTAACACCAACAAAACCGGCCTCGCTGTAGTGGTACTGCGAACAGCTGAAAGAAAAGGCAAACTACAGCCGTAATTTTCCCCCGAGAACATGCAGCTCCATTGTGTGGTTATATCATGATGCCGTTCTCTCGGATAAAATATTTCGGAGGTAAGATTCGGAGGATTGATCTCCAAGCGGAGACTACTCGTCATTAGGAGAAACAAAACTAGCGTCTAAGGATCTGAGCGTGAACGTTAGATCTCTCAGTCTGGCAGGTAGGTTAGAAATTAAAAGAGAAATAGATAGGTTTAGGTTAAATATAGTGGGAACTAGCGAAGTTCGTTGTCAGGAAGAACAGGACTTCTGGTCAGGTGCATGCAGAATTATAAATACAAAGTCAAATAGGGGTAATGCAGAAGTGGGTTTAATAATGAATAAGAAAACAGGAATGCGGGCAAGCTACTACGAACAGCATAGTGAACACATTATCGTAGCCAAGATCGACACGAAGCCCACACCTGCCTCAGTAGTACAAGTTCACTTGCTAACTAGCTCCGCAGACGATGAATAGACTGAAGAAATGTATGATGAAGTAAAAGAAATTATTCATGTAATTAAAGGAGATCAAAATCCAACTGTAAAGGGCACTGGAATGCGAAAGTAGGAAAAGAAAGAGAAAGAAAAGTAGTAGCTGAATGTGAACTGGGGGAAAGGAATGAAACAGGAAGCTGCCCGTTAGAGCTTTGTACAGAGCATAATTTAATCATCGCTAATAGTTTAAGAATCATAAAAAGTTGTGTACGAGAATGAGACCTGGAGACTCCAGAAGGTATCAGATTGGTAAGGCATTTCCAGGAGCAAACATGAACTCTGACCACAATTTATTAATTATGAACTGTAGATTAATACTGAAGAAAATGGAAAAAGGTAGGAAGTTAAGGAGATGGGACCTGGGTAAGTTGAAAGGACTAAAGGTTATTGGGAGCTTCAGAGACAGCATCGGTCAATGGTTAACTACAACAGAGAAAGGAATACAGCAGCAGACGAATGGGTAGTTTTAAGAGATGGAATAATGAAGGCAGCAGAGGATCAAGTAGGTAAAAAGACGAGGTCTAGTAGGAGTCCTTGAGTAACATGGGCCGGCCGGAGCAGCCGAGCGGTTCTAGGCGCTTCAGTCTGGAACTGCGCGACGGCTACGGCCGCAGGTTCGAATCTTGCCTTGGGTGTGGATGTGTGTGATGTCCTTAGGTTAGTTAGGTTTAAGTAGTTCTAAGTTCTATGGGACTGGTGACCTCAGATGTTAAGTCCCATAGCGCTCAGAGCCATTTGAACCATTTGAATAACATGGGATACATTTAATTTAACAAGAGAAAAAAGAAAAATTTAAAAATGCAGCATGTAAAGCAGGCGAAAGGTAATACAAACGTCTAAAAAAATCAGATTGACAGACAGAACAAAATGAATAATCAGGAATGGTTAGAAGACCAATGAAATGATACAGAAGCATATTTCACTAGAACAAAGATAGACAGCGCCTACAGGAAAATTAAAGAGGCCTCCGGGGAAAAGAGAAGCAACTGTATGAATATCAAGAGCTCAGATGGTAAACCACTCTTGAGCAAGGAAGGGAAGGCTGAAAGATGGAAGGTATACATAGAGGGAGATGAACTTAAAAGCAGTATTACAGAAAGGGAAGTGGAGGTAGATGAAGATGAGATACATAACAGTGCGAGAAGAATTTGACAAAGCTCTGAACGATGTCAGTCAAAACAAGTCCCCGAGAGTAGACGACATTCCGTCACAACTACGGATAGCTTTGGGAGGGCCAGCTATGACAAAACTCTTCCCTCTGGTAAGCAAGAACCTGGTGAAACATCCTCTGACTTCAAGAAGAATGCGGTAATTCCAGTTCCAAGAAAGCAGTTGCTGACAGGTGTGAAAATTACCAAACTGTCAGTTTAATAAGTCATGCTTGCAAGATACTAATACGAATTCTTTAGAAGAATGAAATGACTGGTAGAAGCAGACCTCAGGAAAGATCAATTGGGATTCCGGAGAAATGTACGAACACACCCTACGACTCCGACCCTACTAATTATCTTAGAAGACACATTAAGGAAAGGCAAACCCTCATTTAGAGCTTTTTTAGACTTAAAAGTAGGTTTTGACAATGCTGTGTGGAATAGTGTCTTGGAAATTCTGAAGACAGCAGCAGTAAAATCCAGGAAGAGAAAGGCTATTTACAACTTGTACTGAAACCAGACGGCAGTAATAAGAGTCGAGGGACATGAAAGGGGAGCAGTGATTAAAAAAGGAGTGAGATAGGGTTTTACCTATCTCTGAAGTTGTTCAGTCTGTACACCTGTAACCTCCACCTTCCTAATCGGCCTACTGCATTGCAGTATAACTGGCTGTGATCGAGTATGCCTAGTGAAATTTTACAGTGTCTGAAGCTATCGTTACCGAATGAAACTAGTACCGGTTAGTAGGAAAAAAAGTGTATTTTGAACTGAGTGAAGATTAGTGCAATCGCTCACGAACTACTATGGGGGGAAAAGGGTACCACGTAATATTTAGTACAGAGAAAATGATTCGCAAAAAGGATAACTAAACGTTTTTATCCCACTAGGACAATGAATATCTAGAATCCTAAGAAAGACAATGACCAAGAAAATGAAGCAAATAATCACTGGCGTGTAAACAGAAAGTTGCCACGATTTTCCACAACACCACATTTCACGAAAAAATAGATGAATGAGAAAGCCATGAGTTTGCAGGTACTTATTCTCAAATACTATATTTTGAAAGTTAAATGAAGTGGCTGGTTAAATAAATGACTGAGTGTAACTGAAACTTTGTTATGTAATAAAATGATTTTTAGTAATCTCAGCGTAACTTAATGCAAAATTTGGAAAAACGAAAGCAGTTTACTTATAATTATTGAGAGATTGAATTGAATTTACTTTTAACGTAAGGACAATAAGAACGCAGCTAGCCAGCAGGACACATTTGCTAAGGTAACTACGAATAAATGAAATAGCGCACTCTTAATTTGCGCTGTATCTTTAGTTATTAGTTTCAGCAGTGAAATTGTTATGTTACTTCAAGTGCGTGAAGTTAATACTCAAAATCGCAAATCCGTTACACCTCTGTTATGCTATACAAGAATGAACAGTTACTGAGACAGCAAAATTTCGACTGAAAGTGGTTATTAGGAAACAAACAAAACTGGCAGTAAATAGTTAATCAGTTCTGATATTTTTAAGACACTCGCTGATTGTATAGAAAGGAAAAGGATACTGCTTGGCAGTAATATCTGAGGACAGTAGCAACACAGGTGCTCTGTAAGTTTTAACGAGTGCTGATTATTATTCAAGAAAGTTAGTCCAAGTTTGTAAAATAAATGCAACTGGGTAATGGTTGTCCAATATTAGCTACATGCTGTCAGTTAACAGTCTCACGATGTTATAGTTGTGCCGATGACGAAAAATGTAGCTGACGACAATGCCGAGGTGATGCTGTTCCTCCCCCTGGTTCAGAATCACGAGTAGTCTCCAGAGCCACGGATAATTATGGGACGGGAAATTGTTAGAACTGCAACTTCCTCCGACCGTTCAATCCTACCGTGGTCTCAATACTCGCTGGTTAAGGAAGTAGGTGCGCCACAGTGGTGCGATCATAGCTGCACACTGCGCCTGCGGGAGCGCCCAACGAACATTTCCGGACTCTTTCATGACTCAAGCTGCTCTGCTTCCTCTCTGCTCGCAGTGCAACGTAGACTCTCCATACGCAAACATAAAGAACGGCACAGCCACGCCCATTTCGTCGTAGCTATCGATACATGTAAATAAAGTTCCCTCGGCTATTACCCAGAAATTCACAATATTTTCATTATAATTACAGTCAGTTATAAACATTCAGAAGTAAATACACTATTGCATCCCTTACTGATTAAATGCAGTTTTTGTAATAAAGCTTGCAGATTCAGAATTAAGGGGGGATGTAACGTAAAATGTAAACATTTATTTAAAAGAATAATTACAGCCATATTTATTAATGTTCAAATCTAAAATTTTGCATGTGTAAAGCAAAAGATCTGTGTTTTGGAAAAATATAATAAAATTGCAGCACTAATATTTTGCCAGAAATCAGAATTTTTAATTTTTTATTGTCTTTTGTAAAAAGCCATAACTCAAATTCTAATTATGGAATTAATCTGAAAATTTTCTTGTAGTGTCCTGAGAAGGTTATAAGACCACTGAACTACAGTTATTAATTAATAGTACAAACTGTATCATTAACAGAGATTTTAATTTTGCACATCCAAAATTAAATTTTTTTAGTTCCAGGGAGTCAGTAACACGTTTCGAACAGTTCCTTAAAATTTAGTGACATTAGCGCTTATTCTTTTTGAGAAAAACTTCTAATATCGCAAATAATGTAAGACAGAGAAAATGAGATTCAAAGATTTTCTTCTCATACTTCTACATCCAATAAGCTTACCTCAATTTTTAAATCCTCCAAACTGATACCCCTCTTCCTCCAGGTTTCTCTTCTCTCCTCTTCGAATCTGCCTGGCCTGTATTTACAGGTAAGACACTGAGCTGTTAGCTTTCTTGACCCTGCTCTCGTCAATGGTGTAAAATGCTTTTGTTGTAAACGACCCAGGATCTACACCAACCCTCTACAGCGCTTCAATTCTGCCTTTATTTCCGATATTGTAATATTAAACTGCATCATAGACACTTATTTAGAACTCTTCAAGTCCACAGAATCTCCTGTTTGAGCATCTACTCCAAATTAAATCACTGAAAGTTTCATTTTTCATTTTGTGTCTTACCGTGAAGACACTTCCTCAATAAATCAGTATTTGCAAGAAACGTGAATGTGGGCTAAACTGCATTCATAACAGGTTCTGGTAATGAGTTGTTATGTGAACATGTCTCTTTTCTGTTGTTAAACTCACACCAATTGTCTTTAGGACACAGATTGTGCCTAATACTGTCAAAACGCAAATAAACCAAACGCAAGAAAGTTTTCAGGCAGATATATAGATGTCAGCCACAGATATCTAAAAAATAGCCTTCACACTGCCATTAATTCCTCTGAAGCAAGCAGTTTCCCAAATGTCGGAAAAGGTGGGAGTGGTCGCCAGTGCAGAGATAACTAGTTCAACAATTTACAGGCTTTTCTGAAGCTGCCATCACGTTAAAATTCACACACAACATAGATTCAGTGTATATCAAGAAAATAATATTTTTCAAATTCGATTTTTTTGAACAAAATCCATTACATCCCCCCTTAAAAGTACAATACAAGTTATCGGTGGATACCAAACAGTGAAAAATTAGGGATGATGCGGAAGGTACATCTGCATTTTCGGTATTACACACTGTAAAAGCAGTAAAGGAAACGAAAGAAAAACTTTTGAGTGGGAATCAAAGTTCAGGGAGAGATTTGGCGGCGACATTCTGTCAGAGACAGCAAAGTACTTGGAAGAGCAGTTTAAGGTAATGGACAGTATTTTGAAAGGTTGATGTAAGATGTACATTAACAAAAGCAAAACACGGATAATGGAGTGCCGTCGAATTAAATCAGGTACCCTTAGGGAATCAGATTCGAAAACGAGACAATTAAAGTAGTAGATAAGTCTTGCTGTTTAGCAGCAAAGTAACTGATAATGGCCAAAGTGGAGAGGATACTAAATATAGACTGGCAATGACAAGAAAAAATGCATTTTTGAAGGAGAGAAATGTATATAGGTTAAAGTGTCAGGAAGTTTTTTCTAGAGCCATGTATAGAAGTTGAATTTGGACGATAAACAGTTCAGGCAAGAAGAGTATACAGTTCATTAGAAATGTGTGCTACAGAAGAATGCTGAACATAAAATGGGTAGATCACGTGGCTGTTGAGGACGTCGTGAATAGAAATCTTGTGGCACAACATGGCTGGGAGGACGGGTCGGCTGATAGCAGACATTCTGAGCCATCAAATGATCACCAATCCGCAGGCAGGTGTTCCGGATAAAAGTTGTGGAGGGAAGCCAAGAGTTTAATGCAGTATGCAAGTTCAAAAGAATGTAGGTTGCAGTAGTTATTCGGAAACGAGAAGGGCTGCACTAGGTAGAGTATTATGGAGAGGTGCGTCAAACCAGTCAACAACAACAACAACAACAAAGATTTTGGTAGTAGCTAATGGTGCTTCAAACATTTTAACTAATTTTTATCATGAGTCTAAGTGCGTTCCTCCACCTTTTCGTGCATGTACAGATTGAGTCACATAAGACGTAGCACCACTTTTGTCGTGGACGGTTCCAGATATCGAAACGAGGCTTACCACAATTGACAGTATACTGAGGGGCACGTAATTTTTTGTATCGATAATGACACTTCTAACTCTGGGATCAGACGAAATACTCAAACAAGTATGTTTTTCCAAAAGAATAGTATACTTTTCCTTATTGCATTCTGTAGCTCTTCGAAAGACAATTACAGTGAGAAAGCGCTTGTTAATATTGACGTTGAATCTTTCCGCAAAAGAGTTCGAGAAATGTATTAAAACCGGAAAGCAATTCTGTCAGAGTCCTATTGCGGCGTAAACACTGCCAGGCAGAGCTCTGGTGCCAGGTTACGTCGTTGTATGCAGCAAGACAGCCAACGTTGCTACGTTTCCTATACGCTGTGATTCTTTTACATGGTACTAAATTATAAGCTAACTTCCTTTATGTCAGATGAGGGATAGGAAAACTATAAGAAAAGAAAAGGAAGAAGGAACGACGCACCACGAAGGAATTACCTGAATGGGACGCAAATCAGTAGATGTGATTTACATGTATAAACGAAGAAATTATTGTAATTTCAGAAACATTGACTGATTTATTCAAGAGAAAGAGCATAAAAAATTCAGCAGACCAATAATGCACTGGTTCACTTCTGGCCCCTAAACAAGCGGCTATTCGGCTTCACATGGATTGAAATTGGATATCCTCCTGAGGGACATCGTGCAAAGGTTTGCCCAATTGACGCGTTAAATCATCAAAATCCCCAGCTGGTTGAATGGTCCTGCCCATAGTGCTCCAAATGTTCTCAGCTGGCGAGAGGTTCGGCGTCCTTGCTGCCCAAGGTACGGGTTGGCAAGCAGGAAGACAAGCAATAGAAATACTTGCCTTGTGAGGGCGGGCCTTATCTTGCTGAAATGCAAGCCCAGGATGGCTTGCTATGTAGGGCGATTAAACGGAGCGTAGAGCATCGTCGATGTGCTGCTGTGGGGGTACCGCGGATGACAATCAAAGGGGTGCCGCTATTAAAACAAATGGCACCTTAGACCATCACTACTTGTTGTCGAGCCGTATATTGGGCGATAGTGAGATTGGCATTTCACCGCTGTCCGGGGCATCTCCAGACACGTCTTCACTGGTTATCTGAGCTCACTTAGAAGCGGGACATATTGCTGAAGACAATTTTTCTCCAGTCAGGAGCTCCGGATTTTGGCGATCTAACGCGCTAGTTGGACATAATTTGGCATTATATCTCTCAGGAGTGCATCCAACAACTCTATTAATCAATGGAAAGCCGAATTATTGCTTGCGTAAGTGACAGAGGCGGACGAATTCGTTACTGACTTGCTTAAGTTGTGAATAGCCCCTTCCTGAATAAATCATCCACTTTTTCTGAAATTTTAATCGTTTATTTGTCTGGACATTTCGTCACATCTAGTGGTTTATGTCTCATTCGGACGATTCCTTCGTGGCGCATCATTCATTCTTCGTCGTCGTCGTTCTGGTTTTTGTGGAAATAGCTACAGTTTCGTCAGGCGGTTCTCCAATTAAACATGGGCGGTTGCTGCACAGTTGTCAAAGACGAAAAGAAACGTCAATCTTTCGTACTTGATATTGTTAAACATCCCCATTCAGCGAAAATATATTGTATTGACCTTTGATTTGATAAAAAATGATAATAATTCCTGACCTGTCATTGACTGGCGACGTGCCAATGCTGCTGCTGGAACCACTCACACTGTCGATTACGCAGTGGCGCCTCCTCTAGGAGAACAAGTACAATGTTTGCAAGCAATTGTGCTTACATATCTCTATTTAACACCCTTCGAATGACGTTAGGTTCCACAACAGAATTTCCTGTGATGCTCCACCAAACGTTCAAACTCAAGGTCGTTGGTATTGTACCCGACGAAGCCAAAGTGAATGTTCAACCAGTAGTCTATGATATAATGGCTCGAGAACGCTGGTAAAAAGCACACGTTGGAAAAATGTAGTTTCCTTTACCAAGCAATGCAGAACGAACCACAGAGTTCTACACAATGTTCGAAATCACGTCATCCGGGTTCTTGATGTAGTGATACGGGTGGAATTTATGTCGATGCATGATGCAAATGGCACTTGCCTGGTGATCCCACATTCCTTGACAGTAAACCTAGTGTCATCATGCAGACTGATACGCGGCGAAACCAGAAAAGCTTCTGCAAGTGGCAATATCCGTCCTCATCCTCTGTTTGACGTTGAAGCTGCAAGTTCGCACTAGCAACACAATGATCCGTGCAAGTACCTGGCGCCACGGACGGCGACGATCGGGACTGACATCCCTATATCATCGTATCATTTCGGCTGATTTATTTTATATTCGCCGTGTAAAAATAGCATATCTAACTTCTTCTTATTTCTATTGATTTCAGCATGCTAGGGATTTTGGAGCAGCAATGACCTGCTGCAAACGACACAGTTCCTGCCAGTTCTGCAGCGCAGACAAGTAAACAGGTTCGATGCCACGAAGTAGCCTGGTATGAGCGTGTTTACAACGCAGTAGCCGATTCCGGACGACTTACGTTCAAATTTCGGAACATGTCCGAATCGGTTTCGCACAGTCGGCGATGAAGGGTAGCGAATTGTGTGACACCGCATCTTTCTATCGGGATGTGTCGCACGATAAAATCGCAAGGCTTCTCGTCCATTGCAGTTGGCCACGCCATTGATCAAATGCAGTTCAGCTATTTCGTGGTACGTGTAGCTTCTGTGGATTGAATGACGACGGTCTCTGGGCGCTCTTACCGTTTTCGTCCAGAATAAAATAAAGCTCCTATCATAACACTAAAACGGTGAATGTATCCTGGACAGAGTGGCATATAAGAGAAGGCAACTAGCGTTTCGGTGTTTCAAGCAGCTTCAAAGATTTTTAAATCAAAACATCTTGAAATATTCGCGCTCTTTTACGTAATATAATGCGTTGTGTCAAGTAAATTAACATGGTGCATGACGTCGTGTGGTATAACTTGACTTAGGCAGTAATGTCGTCGAGCATGGCTTTGTCATGTTGTGCAATATGACACGTGTAATTAAGGATTAGAATGCATGCATCCCTACTCTGGGATGCACAGCAATCTCACATACTTCCTGTTGTAGACATATGGACGCTGTGGAAGAACATGAATTTATATCTACTTGTTCTTACAACCCTCACCATACATGGGGGGGTGGTGGAAAAAGTCAACCCCCTCCACCAGAAAAAACATTGTTTTAGCGTTTCCCCAGGAACAAATACATCCCAAGAAATTTTATGACCCCCCCCCCCCCCGCCCCCCCAAAAAAACCTTTTTGGCTGTTAAATGTGTGATACTCAGCCATATGATATTGTATATTATTTACAGTGGCTGGCGAATCCGCTTGATTTTGTACACAGGACAGAGACTTTAGCCTATAAAATGTTGTGCTCGATTAGGAGGCGTCTGGCTACATTCTCTTGCTTTCATTTCCACCAAGTAGTTAATATGTGACGTTACTTTACAAATCTCGTCCTTAATTTTTCCAGAGGCGTGTATATTTTCCATTACAATTCACCACATATACATTGCACATAGACCCTTGCAAAAAATGAAGTATGTGTGGCTACCGACATAATTCGTTCAAAAATAAACACGTGAAAATATGTTGCTTTAAGAAATTCACCAATTCTCTACAACAATAATGAACTCCGAGACAAAGAATTTTGAAAATCTCAGTCAACCTTGCAAGATTAAACACACAAAATACAGAATAATATCACTGTCATCTCGAGTAAGATTTGCCTTTCATGACAACTAAATAATTTTCCACACAAAATATTTTGGCGCAACAGTTTACTTAGATGTTATTAAAAATATCAGCAAGTACATCAACAAGATTCTACAACAGAATATTAATTTACTGATAAGTACACCTGTCTTAGTACACACACATATGTGTGTGTGTGTGTGTGTGTGTGTGTGTGTGTGTGTGTGTGTGCTAAGACAGGTGTAATTATTAGTAAATTAATATTCTGTTGTGGAATCATGATGTACTTGCTGATATTTTTAATAAACTGTTGCGCCAAAATATTTTGTGCGGAAGGTTATTTAGTTGTCATGAAAGGCAAGTCTTAATCCAAATGACAGTAATATTATTCTGTATTTTATGTGTTTAATCTTGCAAGGTTGACTGTGTTTTCCAAAATTCTTTGTCTCGGAGTTCATTATTATTTTAGAGAATTGCTGTATCTATAACCTTAGACAACTTCAAGCGTATCTCGTCATTCCTTAGTACTTCCGTATCCCTCTTCTTTGCGTGAACTCCGAGACAAATGAATTTTTCATGACGAATTCTGGTATCATACTTTTCAGATCTCTGTTATAAAATTGCAGCATAAGACAAAGTAGGGAAAGATCATTACAGTAAAGCAATGAAGCAAAATTAATACATTATTTCGATGCATTGTCATTTTATAAACGTCTGACTATTTCTATGCTAGTTCAACAACCTAATTAAACTAGACTACGTAAACTGATTTTAAAGTTTTTTATCTGTATGTAAGTGATATAGCTAAGATGAAGGTCCGATCCTACTTTCACAGTCCAAGATGATTCACTGTGAAAAGCTTTTTTTCTTTAATTATTTTATGATTCTAGACCCGTGGTCTAGGAGTAGCGTCTTTGATTCGTGATCGAAAGGTCTTCGGTCCCAGGATGGAACCCTGCCACTGTTTAAGTTTTGATTAATAATCAGCATTGGCGGCCAAAGACTTCTGACATAAGAAGTCACCCTCATTCTGCCAACGGCCTTGTCAAAGAGGGAAGAGGAGTGGACAGATGTTCAGGGCACTCTCTTGGCCTAGGTGTAGGAAACTGCCCCTAAAGGCGGAACAATCAGCAATGATCAACGGCGTGAGAATGCTGAAGGCAATGGAAGAAACTGCATTAAAGACAGTAGCGTGTATCCACAGGACATGTGCCCTGTAAATGAAGAAGTGTTATGATGATCTTTCCAATGGAAAAAGATTCCGGAATAGTGCCCCATTCAGATCTCCGGGAGAGGGGTGCCAAGGGAGAGGTTACCATGAGAAAAAGTTTGAATAATCAATGGAAGGGTAATGTTCTACAAGTCGGGGCATGGAATGTCTGAAGCTGGAACATGGTAGGGAAATTAAAAAATCTGAAAAGGGAAATGCAGAGTCTCAATCTACATTTAGTAGGGGTCAGTGAAGTCAAGTGGAAAGAAGACAAGGATTTCTGGTCAGATGAGCGTAGGGTAATATCAACAGCAGCAGAAAACGGTATAGCAGGAGTAGGATTTGTTATGAATAGGAAGGTAGGGCAGAGAGTGTGTTACTGTGAACAGTTCAGTGACGGGATTGTTGTTATCAAAATCGAAAGCAAATCAACACTGACAACGATAATTCAGGTATACATGTCGACGTTGCAAGCTGAAGATGAAGACATAGAGAAAGTGTATGAGGATATTGAAACGGTAATACAGTATGTAAAGAGAGATGGAAATCTAATAGTCATAGGGGACTGGAATGCAGTTGTAGGCGAAGGAGTAGAAAAAAAAGTTACAGGAGAATATGTGCTTGGGACAAGGAATTAGAGAGGAGAAAGACTAATTGAGTTCTGTAACAAGTTTCAGCTAGTAATAGTGAATGCCCTGTTCAAGAATAACATGAAGAGAAGGTATACTTGGAAAATGTCGGGTGGTATGGGAAGATTTCAGTTAGATTACGTCATGTTCATACAGAGATTCCGAAACCAGATACTGGATTATAAGGCGTACCCAGGAACAGATATAGACTCAGATCACAATACAGTAGCGATGAAGAGTAAGTTGAAGTTTAAGACATTAATCAGGAAGAATCAACACGAAAAGAAGTGGGATACGGAAGTACTAATGAATGATGAGATAGGCTTGAAGTTCTCTATGATTATAGATACAGCAATAAGGAGTAGCTCAGTAGACAGAACAGTTGAAGAGGAATGGACATCTCTAAAAAGGGTAATCACAGAAGTTGGGAAGGAAAACATAGGTACTAAGGAAATACTTGAGTTTATTGATGAAATGAGGAAGTACAAAAATGCACTCAGGATTACAGAAACACAGGTCGTTGAGGAAAGAAATAAAGAGGAATTGCAGGGAAGCTAAGAGGAAATGGCTGCAGCAAGAAGAAATGATTGTAGGAAGGACAGACTCAGCATGTATGAAAGTCAAAACAAGCTTCGGTGACATTAAAAGCAAGGGCAGTAACATTAAAAGTGCAACCGGAATGTTAAATGCAGAGGAGAGAGTGAATAGATAGAAAGAGTACATTGAACGCCTCTATAAGGGGGTAGACTTGTCTGGTGTGTGAGAAGAAGGAACAGGAGCCGATTTAGAAGAGATAACGTATCCAGTATTCGAATTAGAATTTAAGAGAGCTTTGGAGGACTTAAGATCAAATAACGCAGAATGCATAGATAACATTCCATCAAAATTTCTAAAATCATTGCGGAAGTGTCAACAAAACGACTATTCACGTTGCTGTGTGGAATGTATCAGTGTTGCAACATACCATCTAACTTTAGGAAAAGCATCATCCACAAAATTCCTAAGACGGAAAGAGCTGACGAGTGCGAGAATTATCGCATAATCAGCTTAACAGCTCATGCATCCAAGTTGCTTACTAGAATAATATACAGAAGAATGGAAAACAAAATTGAGGATGAGCTACATGACGATCAGTTTGGATTTTGGAAAAGTAAAGGTATGACAGAGGCAATTCTGATGTTGTAGTTAATAATGGAAGCAAGACTAAAGAAAAATCATAGGATTTGTCGACCTGGGAAAAGCGTTCGACAGTGTAAATGTCTCTGAGCACTATGGGACTCAATATCTGAGGTCATCAGTCCCCTATAACTTAGAACTACTTAAACGTAGCTAACCTAACGACATCACACCATCCATACCCGAGGCAGGATTCGAACCTGCGAACGTAGCGGTTGTGCGGTTCCAGACTAAAGCGCCTAGAACCGCTCGGCCACCCCGGCCAGCATTCGACAATGTAAAATGGTGAAAGATGTTCGAAATTCTGAAAAAATAGGAGTATGGTATAGTGAGAGACGGGTCATATACAATACATACAACAGCCAAGAGTGGACGACCAAGAAAATGTGCTCAGATTAATAAGGGTGTAAGACAAGTCTGTAGCCTTTCGCCCCTACGTTCAATTTGTACATCGAGGAAGCAATGATGGAAATGAAAGCAAGTTTCAAGAGTGGATTTATAATTCAAGGTAAAAGGATTTCAGTGACACGATTCCCTGATGACATAGGTATCCTGAGTGAGAGTGGAAAAGAATTACATGATCTGCTGGACGGAATGAACAGTTTCCTCTGCAAAGATAATTCCAACACAGTGTTTATTTTTGAGATGTTGGTGTGATAGAGATGTGTCAGATGCTGCGCATATCTTTCTGCTTTTCTTAATGGTTTATTGGCTCTTGCTACTTGCAAAATGTTTGCGAAAATAACCATCCTCTTAAAAGGAAGTGTGACATTGTTTTTCTTTAGGTGTACATGTGTGATAAATAATAATCTGGGTCCACACTTCCTCCCTAATCTAACATGAAAATCTAATGTGACAAAAATTACAAAGACGTAGATTAATAAGGTGAGCACGGGAAGAAGCACGTCACTACTTGGATTTTGACAGAGACATTCGCTTGCTTTGATTAAAAGTCGGTTAAGATTGGTTTCCACCAGTAATTTCAATGTGAGCAGAAAAAAACAATTGCAGTCACATTCGTAATTGAAGGTTTTATGGCATGATGATGTAAGTCAAATTTTGACAGAAATGAGGAGAGTACTATGTTATGTAATAGAAACTACACACTTTTGCGGACATAGTCTTGTATGTCTTTGTATGCACAATAGCATCACAGATAGCACCACAAGTTCTACTGTGGAATGGTTTAAGTCTGACTTGCACAATGGAACTATGAAACTAAATAGATATTATGTTCCACAACTGGGAAGTTTCCCTCTCTTTTATTGTTATTATTAAGCAAAAAGTTTGTTAGATTTTAACATTATCAAACATGTTTTCTGGTATTTTTCTATTACAACAGAGTTTAAACTGTTTTCCGACAACTTTTAAATTATTGTATTGATATCGAAACCATTAGCTTGATTATTTGGCAATTGTTACTGATGTTTGTATAAGATTATTTATATGGTAATATGATTTATTGACAAAGGCTAAGAGAAATCATGAATGGATGGAGAGAAATTTTGGATTTTGCTTTAGAATATCATCCACCCGAAAAAGAGACTAATGAAGAAGATAACAACAGCAATCACGTGGAAGAAAACGACAGAGAAAAAAGAAGACAGGAAACGAAACTGAAAAGGGGGTGAAGCACACAGTACCAGAAAATGTAAATTAGTTCCCGCTAAAATATTTTGTGATTGCGAGTGTCACTGTAGGCAACAATGTGCTTGGAAAACAATCGAAGTAGAAAGGAAAGGAATTTTTAACTCTTAAAATTCCTACCTATATGAACTATCAAACCAGACTCTCATGTAACAAGAAGACCACGAACAGGCTCTCAACCTCCAAAGGATTGTAGTAAAAATACTATTGACATGTTCAGACGTATTCAGTATTTTCTCGGAGATTTTCAAATTTTCAGTGACAGGATGACTCGATGTACACAAAAAGTCAATAAAAGAGAGGATCGTGATACTGATTTAAGATGTCGTCATAAACGTTCCAATAAAGCTCGAGAATGTACTGTTAGTCATATTCATTTCCACAGTAAGAGTTTTCCACGCCATCAGTAAAATTATTCTCGATCAGAAGTCGCTAGCAGACATTACTTGCACGCTGAACTGAACATCAGAGTTATGTACTATTATAAAAAGGAAATTCTGTTGAAAATGACATTAAACTAGTATCAGTGGTTTTGTATGTAAAGATTTTCTATCGCGATTTCAATCTAATTTTTCATCAGGCAAGAATAGACACACTGATCAGCCAAAACGTTATGACCACTTATCTAATAGCCAGTATGTTCACCTTTGGAACGGACAACAGCGGCGATGCATCGTGGCATGGAAGGAGTGACGGCTTGGTAGGTCGCCGGCGGGAGTTGGCACCATATCTGCACACAAGTCACCCAATTTCTGTAAATTCCGAGGAGAGGTGCTATGATCTCTGACGCTACGTTCACACACATTCCGGATGTGTTCGATCAGGTTCAGATCTGCCGAGCTGGGGCGCCAGCAGATCAGTTGATCAACTCGGGACTCGCCACTGTGTTCATTGAACCACTCCATCAAACTACTGGCCGTGTGTCAGGCTGCATTATCTTGTTGAAAAATGCTACTGCCGTTGGGAAACATGATCGTCATGAAAGGGTGTACGATACTCCTTCGTCGTCATGGATGCCTACGTGAATCTTCCCCAGAGCATAATGGAGCCGCGGCCAGGTTATCTTCGTCCCGCAGTACAGGTGTCAAGGAGTGGTTCCCCTGGAAGGCGACAGATCCGGGCCCTCCCAACGCTATGATGAAGAAGATATCGGGATTCATCAGACCACGCAACGCTCTGCCACTGCGCCAGCGTCCAGTGCCGAAGGTATTTGTCGATGTCGTGGTGCTAACATTGGCACATGCATGGGTATGTCGGCTGCAGATGGCCATCGTAGGAGTGTTCGGTTCCGCCAGTCCTGTTTTCCCAACCTGCCCTGCCTACAACTCAGATCGCAGCCTTCCCCATTCTACACACGGACAGCGCTTTCACTGATACTATACGCATTGCCTGTGTCTGACTAGCAGCCATTTCTCGCCTAGACGGGTTTGTACCGACAGTAAGCTGGTTATCTTAATGTTCTGACTGATCAGTGTAAAGGCACATTTGATATGTGCTAGATGTGGATATCGATTGCTGGAGGTGAAAATAAAAGCATTTGGAAGTGCAACATGAATTGTGAGTATATATAAGGAAAGTCAATCTTTATGAAATTTGATGAACACGCCTAAGGAATTATCAAACTCTAACTCCGAAGGTGTTTATGTATTTAGGTGTTTATGTATTTAGGCTACACTTGGTTTGAAAAAAGCCGTGGCATTTCCATAGTTAATACGTTCAGTATCATACAGTAAATGCAAATTTATACTGTTATAATCCGTGCTGTCACGATCTCAGAACTAACTCTGCTGTCATGTACGAATGAGAGGACTGCAGGAAATTTCATCAGGCTTAGTGAAACAACACTTAAAAGAAGTTTCTAGCACAGGAGAACACATAATAATGTACAGTAATGTCTGCACTGGGCGAAACAGAGTATTTAAAATGGCATTTCCTTGTTTGAAACATATGAAAAATATACTGCTGCAAGTAGATACTTTTGACCTTATTTTCATGATGAGTGGGTACTTTCTTCTACCAAATGGTACTATTATCTACACTCCATCAGACTTGTATAAAACAAATGCTCAGTCACGACGAAAGAAGCTACTGACAGATGAATCAAGAAGGATTTGTATTGAAGGTGGCCTTGAGGCACCGAAAAAGCTAATTAATTAAAGTGTCCAGTATTTTGGCTACAAATTCGGTGGTTGCCATATCGAAGCTCTGAAACTACGGAGCTACATTACAAGACACCTCTGAATATTGATATGGAGTTTTTCACCTTGTACATAAAAAAAGGAAGAAGGGATGTTGCATCTAGGTCCACAGTATAAAACAGAAATCACAGTACAGTGAAATACCATCAGTTAGTAATTACTAGAAAACGGTCATGTTAGAGTTTTTCCAATACATCCCTCCTGTTCATTATATATTTTTCAATGAAATGAATACCCTTAGTTGCACACAGGCGTTGACATAAGTCAACGGGGACAGTTGAAAAAAATGTGTGCCCTGACCAAGACTCGAACCCGCGATCTCCTGCTTACATTTCAGACGTTCTATCCATCTTATTTTTTATCTCATTTTGTTCTACATTGACCGTTGACTTTGTTCGTGGCGGCGGACGTCCGATAACGCTTGTGCAGGTTGTTCGTTGATCACTCAGTTTTTTATAAATCTCTGACCTAACGCGCTGAGCCACCGTGCCGGCGTCCATCTGAGCCACCGAGGACACAGAGGATAGTGCGACCGCAGGGAATTCTCTCTGGCACGCCTCCCGTGATACCCACATTCGCAAATTATTGTCCTGTGCTATATTCATAGTGCCCCTGCCCGTCATACTCATTACTCGCGGCTTTACTGACGATTCCCGTAAGAGTTCTGGCACTGTTTGAGCATCCGCACAGAAGAAGATGGTCAAAAGGCCGGTGAGCCTTTATATATATATATATATATATTAAGAAAGAACAAATATGTCCCAAAGAACAGACACCATCTGTATATATATAGGAACTTTTGAAGACAAAGATGATTGACATTTATTCTGTGTTAATTCAAACTGAATTCGTGCAATTTATATACAATAATGATGACAGTGTTAACATTACTACACTTAAGTGTGCTCAAGCATTGTTAATTCACAGTGAGACTGTTAATTCAAATTAAATTTTGTGGAATTTATAATAATTATGTTGATAATATAACAGGCTCCAGTATTAGTACTGTTCCTTATTAGACTCTGTATCCTTATATGCACTTCTATTAGTCTTACCTGATTTTTCTGCATAATGTTCCGCAAAATTTTCATCTCCTCAAAATGAGCAAAATTGATTTATACCATAGTGGCACAAAACCCTTCAATTATATCCTTAAAATAGAATCTGGATAGGCAATTTGACATTCCTCTTAACACGTCAAATAACAAGCAAGTCAGATCTTATTGAAAAAATGGTGTTTCTGATGTTGCTGAGCGACAATCATAAAATAATTTTTAAATGAACAGTAGCCATTTGACTGTATTGTTGTTTATTTAATTGCGACCCAGGTTTCGACCTATCATGTGATTTTGAAGTGATTAAGTATATGTCATTAACAGGAGATCAGACTTAAAACTGGCCACAGATTAAGAAACATATTCCCCCCCTCCCCCACGAACGACATAACCTCAATCACTGGGTCGTAATTAAATAAGCAACAATACAGTAAAATAGTGATTTTCGTTCGTATGAGGTAGTATTTGGATGGCCGAGTTTCACATGCGTTCTTTCCGGCATTGCCGTCTTACTTGTGTCACTCAGACAATACAGAGGAGCCGCTGCACAGGGGAGTCGCTTTGCATGCCCCCCAGGGGTCGTCATGGTTCGTTCTGAGCAAAATGAACTCAGATCAAGGAGAGGGGGGGCGTTTCACTGATTAACGGTGGTAACGTCGGAGACATGCCTCTTGCAGACGTAGTGAAGCTGAAAAATGAGCTCAGCAACTGATGAACGCGTATGCCATCAGGTCACATACTAGCAACCGTAGAAAATTATCGGTCCGACTAGACATACCGACGTCAAAGGTGTTTACCAAACCCGTAGGAACAGGTACGATGTTTTCCACACCTGCGTGACAGCGGGAGAAACGAACACATTCTCATGTGTCATAGTCTAACGCCAAGACTAGAACTCTCACTGGCCGCTAATATGTGGCATAGATCTTCCTTAGGCTCGTAAGACGAAAGGAGGGAACTCATGTCGAAAATTTTCTCTCAACCGATAGGTCAAACAAATAAGCACGAGCCCTGGCTGTCTGATGCGGGTTTTTGGTGGGATTATTTGTGTTGTGTTGTCAGAATTAAAAGAAAAAGTGCGGAGTATGGAGAACATTCGGTTTCGGAGAGGGACGTAGAAACCTTTTTGTTCTGGAGAGCGGTGGAGAGAAGGCTGTTATGAGATCGTTGGAGAGCGTTTGGTCGTCGTTCGGGATCCGAGTCGGCAGCAAGACTGGTGAGTATTCACGATGGAGTCTTTGGATTTAATTGAGATCGACGTCGAGTGAAGATTGGGAACCTTGCCACCAATTTAAAGGCGTTTCACAGCTGTAGTCATAATGCATAACTTTTCATTTCAATTCCATCCCGTTTCAGAAGTAACATTTGTTCACGTTCCTTCACATCATTTAAAGTCTGATCAGTCGATCTCTGGAAGTAACTCTTATTAACGCTGTGATTATCAGTACCTTGTGGACCCATTGTATGTGCATTACTAAGGCAGTTTAATACATCATGTATCTCTAGTCAATTTGACGAAGAGTTTCATTACGTTTAGTTTTTTCAATGTATGTTAATCTTTGTAAAATAAATACGTGGTATTCGAGTTCCTCTTGATAAAATTTTTGTAGTTAGTTGCTCCGACGTCATTTGGATATAGCTTAACCAATGCTGTCAGCCATATTTATATCTGAGCTATATTGGTTCCGCACTGTAAATCAACTTTTTAACAACGGATAACTTCCGATCGGCGTACAAGCCATAGAATATATTCCTCTACTTCGTGTTAATCATTGATACTCAGCCATCTGGCGTCCCTTGCATTGACTCATAACTAGAATGTAACAGCAACAGTTTACTTGGTTCCTCCAAAGATCTTACAGACTTCTTTCATTTAACTCAGCGTACTAGGACGTCAACAAAGTTCCCCCATAGTAGAGGGCTCTAGTACACGATACTCATAATGCTTGATGGTGTCGTGCTACGCCGATGTATTTCTCACTGTTCTTTCGTACTAACGTGGTAAGTCTGTAGGTTCACTGAGACGTTGTTGTTGTTGTGGTCTTCAGTCTTGAGACTGGTTTGATGCAGCTCTCCATGCTACTCTATCCTGTGCAAGCTTTTTCATCTCCCAGTACCTACTGCAACCTACATCCTTCTGAATCTGCTTAATGTATTCATCTCTTGGTCTCCCTCTACGATTTTTACCCTCCACGCTGCCCTCCAATACCAAACTGGTGATCCCTTGATGCCTCAGAACATGTCCTACCAACCGATCCCTTCTTCTGGTCAAGTTGTGCCACAAACATCTCTTCTCCCCAATCCTATTCAACACCTCCTCATTAGTTATGTGATCTACCCATCTAATCTTCAGCATTCTTCTGTAGCACCACATTTCGAAAGCTTCTATTCTCTTCTTGTCCAAACTATTTATCGTCCATGTTTCACTTCCATACATGGCTACACTCCACACAATTCTTTCAGAAATGACTTCCTGACACTTAAATCTATACTCGATGTTAACAAATTTCTCTTCTTCAGAAACGCTTTCCTTGCCATTGCCAGTCTACATTTTATATCCTCTCTACTTCGACCATCATCAGTTATTTTGCTCCCCAAATAGCAAAACTCCTTTACTACTTTAAGTGTCTCATTTCCTAATCTAATTCCCTCAGCATCACCCGACTTAATTAGACTACTTTCCATTATCCTTGATTTGCTTTTGTTGATGTTCATCTTATATCCTCCTTTCAAGACGCTGTCCATTCCATTCAAATGCTCTTCCAAGTCCTTTGCTGTCTCTGACAGAATTACAATGTCATCGGCGAACCTCAAAGTTTTTATTTCTTCTCCATGAATTTTAATACCTACTCCGAATTTTTCTTTTGTTTCCTTTACTGCTTGCTCAATATACAGATTGAACAACATCGGGGAGAGGCTACAACCCTGTCTTACTCCCTTCCCAACCACTGCTTCCCTTTCATGTCCCTCGACTCTTATAACTGCCATCTGGTTTCTGTACAAATTGTAAATAGCCTTTCGCTCCCTGTATTTTACCCCTGCCACCTTTAGAATTTGAAAGATAGTATTCCAGTCAACATTGTCAAAAGCTTTCTCTAAGTCTACAAACGCTAGAAACGTAGATTTGACTTTCCTTAATCTTTCTTCTAAGATAAGTCGTAAGGTCAGTATTGCCTCACGTATTCCAGTGTTTCTACGGAATCCAAACTGATCTTCCCCGAGGTTGGCTTCCACTAGTTTTTCCATTCGTCTGTAAAAAATTCGTGTTAGTATTTTGCAGCTGTGACTTGTTAAACTGATAGTTCGGTAATTTTCACATCTGTCAACACCTGCTTTCTCTGAGATCGATGCTTAAAAAGATATGCCAACCAATCAGAGTAGCAGACACTGAAACGATGTGAACGTAGGGTTCTCTGGTGGTGATGGTGGTGGTGGTGGTGTGGTGGTGGTGGTGTGTGTGTGTGTGTGTGTGTGTGTGTGTGTGTGTGTGTGTGTGTGAGAGAGAGAGAGAGAGAGAGACACCTATCTGACACAGTGAATGGTGGAGAAGCGAGCACGCCATGTGGCACCCTGACGAGATTTAAATGAGCCGTATCCCCCATAGCTGTGAGTGGCACACCGCACGCTGGGTGTGGCCGACAAAGAAGCTGTCGGTAACACATTTGTTAGTAACGAAACGAAATTTTATAAAGTAATAACTTTAACGACATTGGCTTATGGCAGCGAAACCTACGTGCCAACTCAAAAATAACTCAAATGGAAGTAGTCAGACTCTGAAAGTGTATTAAAGTATGTGTGAAGATGGGTGGGATACGGAAAGACGACTTTTTTTGTGATCAGTCTGCTGAATGGTTTGATGTGGCTCTCTCACTCTACGTCTTCAATTATTTGCTGGAAGTATTTCAGTCTCTGTCTTCCTTTATAGTTTTCGCCTTCTGCAGATCCCTATAGTTCCCTCGAGGTTGTTCCCTGGTTGTTAACAGATGCACTTTCATCCTGTCAGTTATTCTTGTCATTATAAATAGTTACTTTTAAAAACAGTCTTGATCACGATTTATTTAACAAGGTGACCGGTTTCGACCACTACTGTGGTCATCTTCAGACCATTGAGTAGGAACCTCTTTTTGTTGGAGAATCACTACTCACACTTCAGTAGTGATTCTCCAACAGAAAGAGGTTCCTACTCAATGGTCTGAAGATGACCACAGTAGTGGTCGAAACCGGTCACCTTGTTAAATAAATCGTGATCAAGACTGATTTTAATAGTAATTATTTATAAGACATTGATCACTGCTGTTCCTGTAATTCATTCAAAAATAATTCTTGTCATTGTTCTCCAAATATTCCTTTCCTTGCCGATTCTGCGGAGAAACGTCCTCATTACTTGTCTTATCAGTCTACCTAATTTTGAACATTCTTCTGTAGCACCTCATCTCAATAGCTTCGATTCTCTTTTGTTTAGGTACATTCTCAGAAGTTTCTTCCTCAAATTAAGGCCTATGTTTGATACTAGCAGACTTCCTCTTGGCCATAAATGCTCTTTTTGCCAGTTCCAGACTTCTTTATATGTCCTCCTTGCTTCATCACTTGCTGCCTTGTTAGCAGAATTCTCTAACTCAGTCTACTTCGTGAATCCAGTTGTGAGCCGGCCGGAGTGGCCGAGCGGTTCCAGGCGCTACAGACTGGAACCGCGAGACCACTACGGTCGCAGGTTCGAATCCTGCCTCAGGCATGGATGTCTGTGATGTCCTTAGGTTAGTTTGGTTTAAGTAGTTGTAAGTTCTACGGGACTGATGACCTCAGAAGTTAAGTCCCATAGTGCTCCGAGCCATTTGAATCCAATTGTGTTGCTAACTTTCTTGCTATTTCCAGTTTATGTTACCTCTCATTGCTTAGGTCTTTCTTCTATTCATCCTCGATCCATACGTACTCATTACGCTTTTCATTCTGTTCAGAACATTCTGTAGTTCTTTTTTACTTTCACTGAGGATAGCAATGTCATTTGCGAATATTATCACTGATATCCTTTCACCCTGAATTTTAATCCCACTCTTGAGCTTTTCTTTCATTTCACTCACTGCTCCGATTTATTGTGAGCCGTGCTACGTCTTTGAGGGAAAGATTCTGGTGCGCTGAACGGGTCAGCGAGAGGGCGCGCGCGAGCTCGAAAATGGGGATTTGGCAGTATCGCGCGAGGCGAGGGGAGCGAGATGAGTATGAAACATTGCCGTCAAACCTCCTTGCCTAGGGACGCCAGATGAAAGTTGATGTCGTCAAGCCCTGAATAAATATTGCGCAACGGATAACTGGGGAGGGGAGCTTGAGAGCGTTACCTAGAGAGCGTGCCCTTACTGTACGATACTAGGCAAGTGGTTGTAGGACTCACACGCTGATGTGTGGGTCCCTGCATTCTATATCTTTTATTTTAAATGAATTCCTTTAACTTGACTCCTAAGTGATTTTAGGGTATGTTTAAGATTGATGACAATTGATTTCCTATGTATTTTAAACATTATCACTCGACTTTGCAGCGATTGCAGCAATTGTTCCAGTTTACAGATATTACAGTTTACAACTTATAGCTCGGGTGTATTATATACTAATCTGCACGCACATTTCCACGGGCAAGACGGACTTGCGTCGGCCAAATGTATACCACCAAAGTACCCCAATATTTTACATGGGACATCCACTATGTGGGGTGTATAACTGGCAAACTGGGGACCAGATACATTAACACAGGGAGTCAAATTTCCGAAATTAAACGAAAACATTCATTCCCTTACACAATACCAAGCTGGAAATAAAAGAATTAGTGCAAATATTCAAATACCTCTCTTCCAAGCGTGAACATCGTGACAGACGCACTGAGGGTATGTCCACTCACTTACCCGTCTTCTGTAACACTCCCAGAATATCGCGGGCACCCAGAGGTCTTCCTGGGCCCCGGTGGGGGGAATGGCCAAACGACTTGGCCGTGACCCAACTCTCCACCCCAAATCTTGTAACACTGGAACGTCTTTGACTTTTACCTGCCTGAGCTGTCTCTCTGATCCCCTAGCCAGGAGTAAGGTTGGCACTACTATACCACAGAACTACTTCCCAACTAAGATTTGGCCACGCTTTATGGAAAGGTGTGAGAAGGATTAGGAAAGTTCATGTGCAGATTCAGATGCACGTACAAGAAATGCATAATACACAACAACTATAAATACGTATTATGAAGCTTGACACATTTCTTTCCACCCATCCACATGGGTTCTGTTGCACCCGCGGCCGGCCGCGTCGTGCAATATAATTGGGGGGCGGAGCCTTCTCCGTTTGTATTTCCCGGTGCGAGCGAGCAGCGAAACCTGCTGCTTATGGAGTGGAAACTACTGTACCGATTCAAGTAGCACTGGCTGACTGAAGCGTTGCGATGTGAGGCCGTGGCCTTCTAGCTTCCAGGGTGATAGAAGACGTAGTGCTCACATAAGTGTGAGAGTGTGACGCTGGTTGGGACGTCTGGCTGGAAAGAAGCCGAGCAGTCCGAAGGATCGGATTTTGGAGGTGTAACCACTGTCCGCAAATCTTCCTGCTGCCGCCACCCACATTAGATCTCTTTATAGCCGACTAAGAATCCGGTAAAATAATACTTGGTGTAGAGCTATACGAACTACGGTTACATTTCTGAGCAGCCTTTAAGTGGTAGTCGATGCAGGTTAATTCCACGATTAGTTCAGGGCTTCGCAGAAAGGGTTCCCTCCAGGATGATAACGGTCGTTAGATGTTCTGTCGGTAGCCGATATTTTACCAATTTCTATAGAATGGTTCTACTCAGGCTTCCTACAGTGTGTTTCCGGATTAGCCATACTTGTGTGCGCTCTGAGGTATTGTACGAACTCGTATGATAGATCATAATGCCCGTGCCCACCTGGTCGTTAACCAACGGGTCCCGGTTGTGTTAACTTTGCTGATTATTTTCAGCGGAAGACATTAGTGCTGTGGATACTGATTTTACGAGTGTATATGTGCATTCTAAACTGTGGAACTGACGAGGCCTACTTACTACTGTTTCGTAACTTGGTTTCCTTTCGTGGGAAGATTAAAGTGCAGGTTACCCTGTACAATAGTCGCACATTCATCCTAGTGTTTGCTTGTTCAGTTTTAAAAGCAGTGTGAACGAGCCTGCTCAGATTTTGTAACACTTACTGCTACTTTTGTGCGCTCTCTCCTCCCATGTCTGTCATTAAGTTGACCTCTTTATGGAGCTCCTCACGATTAGTTTACCGTTCCAGGACAAAAAGAGGAATATAAAATCTTAAAACTTTATTCAGTTCTTAGCTCGCTCACCTGAAGATTTTGTTTTATCGATCTGCCCAATGGTGAACTCACACCCGAAATTGGACCGGAGCCTTGAACTGTTACTCGTGTTTCTAAGAGACTGTTTTGCGTAGAAAGAGCTGTCTCGCTCTTGTGCTTAGCCTAAAGGTCAGTGCGGCGGGTCGGTTGGCCAGTTGACACCGGACGTGATAGTGTACTCCGCCTGGGCGGCTAAGGCGGTTTGCACTAATTCTGATGTGGCCGGATTTACGATATCTCACTTATTCTGTAACTGCTTGAAACCTCCGGTTGTGGATAAAGGGATGCAACGTGAAAGATTGGCACCCATGTACCAGCATTGTCATTGACTGTTACTACCTTATTGACACAAATACCTCTGAAACAGGTAGACCTTTGGGAACCACAATTTCAGTTACTTACGACACAAATTGATTAAGATGTCAGAGATCAGTAACAGGGCTATAGAAAAAGGAAAGCATTGATTAATAAGAGTTTCAGGTAACTCAAATTATGAAATGACTGTTTATTTAATTAAAATTAAACAGGCTGGCCTTCAACAATAGCTATGTTAAATCGCGAAATAGAAAACAGGTAGGGTTTCAATAATAAAAGATTGAGCTAAGAAAAATTGCTAAGCAGAAAACAGGTAAGTCTTCTTTAGTAAAAGCTTCAGTTAAGAAAAATTTATGAAATGCAATGACGCAGGCCTTCAATGATAAGAGCTTCAGTTAAGCGAAATTACCAAATTCAAAACAGACAGGCCTCGAATAATAACAGCTTGAATTAAGATACTCAGTAGAAAACACGTAGGCCTTTTTTAACAACAGCCTCAGTTAAATAAAATTACGAAATAGAAAACAGGCAAGCCTTCAATAAGAAAATAACATTTAAGGACTCAAGATCCAAAACTTAACTAAAGATCACAAATCGAAGCCGAAGGATGCCCTTTCCGAAGGGGACCCAGAATTCAGCACAGCGAAACTGGCTCCATCTCTCCCATCGGTGTGCTATGTCCCAGAGTTGCCTGGCCAGGCTAAGCATGAAGACGTCACTCTAGCTCAGTCATGGATTCAAATCGGCCCACAAATATGCCCAGCCACGATTCGGCGGACTGTGTGCCCGAGACGCTTGGGCAAGTGGTCGCCTTAGGCGCCGGGCGGACCTCTCAAACCTTTCTCCTCGCTCCGTTACCCCTCTCCAACTCTCCACGCCACAACACGCCCAGTCCCCCATCAACAACCTCGAGCAAAGACCTCAGTGACCTGAAACCAGAGGCGCATCACACGACAGATAGAGCTAGTGGCTCCAATAATTCGAAAAATAACGCCAGCAAGTCGCTCACGCCTCACTGTTCTCGTTGGTAAAATTTTATTTGAGCTTTGGTGGAGATCGTGGAGCTCTTGACCTTTCACCTTTTAGGTTTCTAATTAACAAAGTAAATTATCATTCCTTGAAATCTAAGGACTACTTAATAATCCTTGCTAACGGTGTAAAATTTTGGCGGTGGTTTGCCATTAGCACTTCAGAATAATTGTTCCTTTGTTATTTAAAAGCTCTAATGAACCCTATAGGGTTCAGTAATTGAAACACTGTCATCGCTACTAAAACAGTTTTACATGTTCTCTGAAGATAGCATTTCAATCTCGTTACGTAGTTTTAAATAAATCATCTTACGTATTTTACCAGTGGTGCTTAATCTTCATTGGGGGCCAAACTTTCCAGCCCTTCAGCAATCTATAAATTGCAGGAAGCGTGCCTTATAGATTGAACAGTAGGGGTGAAGTACTACATTCTAGTCTCACACCCACATTAACTGAGCACTTTGTCCTTGGTCTTCCGCTCTTGGTTAATGCACATATTGTACACTACCCAACTTTCCCTATAGCTTTCCCCTATTTTCCCCAGAATTCAGAGCATCTTGCAACTTTTTACACTGTCGAACGCTTTTCCCAATGAACGTGTGTCGATTTTTCTTCAGTCTTGCTTCCATTATCAACACTAACTTCAGAACCGTCTTTACGGTACCTTTATCTTTCCTAAAGACAGATTTTAAAAACATAAAAAAGAATAAATACAGAGTCAGTACATAGAAAAATGTTAAATACTAGATGGAAATGAATCGACCACTTACGAATAACGGAAAATACCAGATTTACCAGAGCAGCGCTGGAGTACACGCTGAGGAGAAAAAGACACTGGGAATGGGCTAGAACACTGGAGAGAACTGTGAAGCTTCCAAGGGCAAGAATGTCTTATCGACGAAGTGAGGAAGAAGAAGAAGAAGAAGAAGAAGAGGTGACAACCTCAACTACTTGTGAAATTAGATGCTAACGAGTACTTGGAAGAGAATATTTACTCATAAGTAACAGAACTTAAATTGTTGTTGTCGTAGATGCCGATCAGATTTCACACCTATAGCAGTGCACTATTTATAGCAGTGACAGAACTGATATACGTACTGCCTGTCACAGTCTGATAGAGATGGAAAGGGAACGTTTTCCGAGAAAATAAGTGTGTCGGCATCAGTCAGAATAGCGCGATTAACGGAGTATTGTAGGCATTCCCCTTATGAGAGCAGCACAAATGGAACCTGGGTGTGCACTGCGGACCCGGCTCATGGTGGCCGCAGTTTGCTCAGTCGTACGTCAGCGGGGCGTGCCTAGGTGGACAACGGCCCGTTGTCGGCTGTGTTACGGCGCGGCGTGTCGGCGCGTGTAGCGCGGGTTGCCCACGTCCAGGAGACAGCTGCCGCTCTCTGCTCGTGAAATAGTGATGGCCGCGCAGCGCAGTGACGCTCCGCCACGCGCCGCCTGCCGTCTAACGAGGCGGCGACGCGTCAGCACGGCACTGTGCGCCACTGCGCGTCCCGCGGCGGCGCTTATACGGCGCCAGCGCAGTAGCGGCGGCCGCAAACGGCCGGAAGCCCACCGGCACGGCGCCGAAAAGTGCTATAATAGCGGACTCGCACTTTCCTGCCGTCCTAACGAGATTGCGTTAAACCGCCGGCTGCGGTGGCGCGACGGGCGTGCAGTTCGGTGCGCGAAGTCCTACTGCTGATTCTGTCGAACACTCTGACGAATAAGTGCTTCCGCTGGTTTCCTTTTGTCGTCTGGAGTATTTTATTTCGGCGCCGTTTCCTGACAACTACAAAACGTTTTATTCTTCGGTTTGGCTTAAATGGTGACTGTCGTTTACGCTCTATTTCATCAAAAGTATCTGGATATCTATCAGTGGACATTAATTCCGAGTGTTGTCCACTATTCGCCTCCAAGACGACTTGAAATCTTCTGGGGACACTTTCAATAGAGAGTCTTAATACAGTAGCTGTGAAGGAATGGTAGCCCACTCTTCCTCAGTTGCCAAAACCAGAGAAGGTAGTAACAATGGACGGTGGGGCCTGGACGTTCTAACTCATCCCAGGGGCACTACAATGGTTTCAAGTCGGGACTTCCGGCAGAAGAGTACATTTCTGGAATGTTACTCGCCAGAAACCATTGCCTCACAGATGATTTATGATAGGTTGCATTCTCACACTGATACGTAGAATCATCGCCTCCTAACTATTCGTCTACTGTGCATTATACACAATGGTGTGAAATGCACTCGTACCCTTCAGCACTTGGAACCACATCCTACTTCACTATTGGCACTGCACATGGTAGCAGGTAATGTTCTCCTAGTATCCGGCAAACCAAAATTATTTCATTTCGATTGCCAAAGATTACAGCGCCATTCACCACTCCAGATCACTCGTTTCCTGTGACCTACTGTCCATTGGGTGTCGCTCTTCACAAGACCTCAGGCGTCACTTTACATTGGCTATTGAAATTTGTGGCTAATGAAGAACTGCTCGACCACTGTACACTCGAGACTACTAGTAGCTTTTTGGATCTCGTGAGTGATTCCTTCTGCTGATTTCGTGCCATTTTTTACAAACAACTTCCACAGTTCTGAAAGTTCCTGTCCGTCAGTACATGAGATCAATCTGTTACTGGTTTAAATGTGATTCACATCACCAACAGTCGCTTTTAACAGAAATGTCCCTGAAGGATCTGTTACTCACGTATCATCCAATGACAAGTCCACGTTCGATGTTACCGAGCTGTGCTGACTGATTCATTCTGATGTTACTACTTCTCAGAGAGAATACTACGCTCCCCGCCTCCTTGTATACTGGCAGGTCCACCTCTCTTGACGTCTGTCTTGCGCATAGCATAGTGATGTCCGAATGCCAGTATGCGGATGCTCTGTGTCCGAATACTGGGGTATAGAATGATTGTCCAGAAAGTAACGTCCAGTAGATCACATTTATTAGAAACAGTATCTCCATCTTTCTGTTACTGCTCTGCAAAATGACCACGCAGGCTTCAGCATCTTGCATGTCTTTTAACGAACTGCAAGTACTGACGCCTAACACTGCAGCCACATGGTGATACTATCATGAAATTCTTTGTCGGAGGAAAAACGTTAAAATGTGAATATAGATGGGTGAGGATCAATCCGTGTCTAGTCTGCACTATGAGGAGATTATTCAAATGAATCTGATCTGTACTGACACAACGGTTTTTGTGTTTGTGAGGCAGAGGTGCCGTAAGTCAGGAGACGGTATCATCTGATTTAAGTGGCTCACTCCACTTTTCTTAATGTCTCGCTGTATGCTTCGGACTGGTGTCTCTTCTATGTCTCGTAAATTCCATAAATAAGATGGTGCCCGAATCATAGATACACAATAATCACATCATTTCTGGCTGAAAGTTCCGCTTAGTGTCATTCCTAATTGGGGCAATAATTATACATATACTTAAAATCAGTCCTCAAATACGAGATGTGTACCTCCTGTGCTTCAAGTTACAACTATAAGTTGAACATTCCTTGAAATGAACATACATGTATTGAAACAATAATCAAGATATAGTGTAGCAGAAGCATGCTAAACGTGAGGAAAGAATGATGGGTTCGGTTTCTGGGTTTTTTCTAATTAATTATTTTCTATGAAAAATTATCTTCACAAAGATTACACATAAGGAATCTGATATTAATTACCAGAGCATTTGTCTTCAAGTTGAACAACTGACCGCCTGACGTGACTTTGATACTTAGTGCGATTTACTGCGGATGCAGGTGAAGGGTACAGCACTGGTGTCAAGGGAGAGCATTAACAGATCCACTGCCACTGTGGCTACTGCGACCGAGATTCTACCAGTCAGGAACAACTTACAAGACACCCATTGAGGATGTTCCGGCTACTCTAGGGCCGTGAACAGCAGGTCACAAATCAGAGCTGAAAAATAATGAGGAAACTGTTGACAATTAGAGATAGTACTAATGATAAATAGAGCTCAACGAGTAATCCAGAAAGAGAAAACTTGAGATGTGGCGGAAGCGAGGACTAAGAACGAACAGTACATTATGAGAACTTGATTAAACAGAACCGACGGCACCACAGAGCCCTTTGTCACTCTGTGGAGCAACTTAGAAGATGATTGCCATCACTCCAATTGGCCTGCTGAAAGTGATATATCGTGTGGCAGACGAACTGGGGTTAGCAGTTGTAACTACTCTGCCTAGTGGAAGAGTTCAGTAGAAGGGGAGCTGGGTACACTTTACCTAAATTGGTCATTGTTCTCCTTATTTAAACAAACCACTCACTTGTGGTGTTACGTTTATGTAAGCCTAATTTATGAGCTTAATCTAAACAAATTGATCACTTGGATATGGTCCTTATGTAAAACAAAATGGTAACAAGATGCTTTTAGCCTTATGTAAACAAACCATTAACTTCTGCTTTATTTATGTAAGTTTGATTTATGACCCTATTATCTTAATAGTCATAATTGATTGTGGTCACCTTCTCCTCCCCCCCCCCCCCCCCACTCCCCGCCAATTGGGTGATGTAAATTGGCGGGTCGAACTGTATTACTACACTTTACGGCACAAAAATAACATAATGGCTGCCAAGACACTTTGACAATTCAGCGGATGCAGAAAATTGAAAGTAGCATTGTCCTATTGGGCAATTTATCTTAGTTGCTGTAATTTATGACACATAAAATTCCCTCACGTTTGTAGAGACTCCCTGACACTACAATGGATGTGCGAAAATGGTTGCAAATTCAAAGGTGCGTTATCCTGTTGGAAGTATGATTTTAATTACTGTGATTTGTGTTTCAAGAACTGGTCACTGCATGTATTCATTACGTGGGGTTCGTGGTTATAATTTATAAGCCAAAAATACGGTAGCCTTGTTCCAAGCATTGGGCACCTGAGCACCTGACCGGCCGATGGGAGTTACTAGCAGTCTACCATAAGCTTGCCACGATCCAAACACGTGATGACATCACGTTGTCAACAGACCACCCACCAGCCTGCTATGAAAGAAACCCACTGCTGGGCGTACACACCAGCTAACACTGGGCCTTACATGACGCTGGCGAGCTATGGTCGGGCAGCACACCGTTACTTTGATGGCTATATGTGCCACTGCGACGCTAACATCGAACGTTTCTATGGAAGCAATTCTGAATAATGTATGGCGATATTGAATTACCTTTTCTGACCCCTCGCACTCTGTGGCAATCGTGCAAAGTTCCCACACCAGCTATTGTGGGGTCGAAACCATCTTCCTGGTTAATACTAGCGTTGGTGTTGTCAACATCAATACACACCAAACGTACTACACTTCTTTAGATCTCTTATGTTTCCTGTATCAATCATATATGGTATATATTCTACACTGACAAGTAATGTGCAAGCACCGGTCCAATGTGGGTTTTCTGCTTGGACTACATTAACTAAGAATGTTGCAATGAATGTGTCTGCATTTTCCTTACCTGTGATAAGTTCTACTGGTCGTTCCTCTTACAAATCGCTCCTTACTCATACTCATAGATATTTTATAGATGTGTCTGGTTGCAGTCTTACGAAGGGCGCCTTCCCGAAATCTACTAGCAAATAATTGACGTGGACGCCAGTATTTAATGGTTCCTGGATATCGTAGATGAACAGAACGAGTTTGGTCTCACACAGCCGCTGCTTGCATACTCCTGCAAAGGAAATATTTTCGCATTCTAAGTAGAACGTTGGAGATCGAAAATTCGTGAAAAGATGTTGCCGCTACACCTCTGTTTTAATGTTTGCCAACCAAACGCGTGCATCATATCCGCGACACTCTCTCCACTATTTCGCTTTAATAGAAAACAGGTTGCTCCTTCTCTAACTTTCTCGATGGTCTCTGTCAACCCAAAATGCTAAGGATCCCAAACTGCGCAGCAGAAATCTACCAGAGGACGCACACGTGTTGTGTAGACAGTCTCTTTCGTGAATTAGTTACATCTGCTTAAAGTTCTGCTAATTAAACGCAGTCTTCGGTTCACCTTCCCCAAAACGTTATCTATGCAATCGTTCACATTTTTGTTCATAATTATTATCCCTAGGTATTTAGTTGAAATGACAGCATTTTGAATTGTGTGATTTATCGTATAACCAAAATTTAGCGGATTCCTTTTAGAGCCTATGTCCATGACATCACACTTTTCGTTATTTAGGTTCAATTGTCACTTTCCACACCATACGGATATCTTGTATAACCCATTTTGCAGTTGGTTTTAATCTTCTGAAAACTAACTGCACAGTAAATAACACTATCATCTGCAAACAATCTAAGACGACTGCTCAGATTCTAGCGAAAGACCTTTGACACTTCCTTATGGAAGTGACCGATTTCACTTCTTTTTCACTTGTAGACTTTCCGTCAGTTTATAAGGATTGTGAACTTTCTGTCAGGAAATCACTAATTCCGTAAACTGAAATCTGTTTTTGTCGCCTTTTAGTCTCCAAGATACTGAAGGTCAGTGTCAAATAAATCGAGTCGTCCTGTTCCAAGCATGCCCCTATTTATATGGTGGCTGACGCTCATTCTATATAACGCATTGGAAAAGTCGTCTTCGTAAGAATGATCGTCACCCTTAATTAGCCACATATGAGTTGCTATTAATCTGAAAACATTTAATCCAGACTTCAAGGTTTTAAGGCTATATATCATGAACATATTGATATGAGCGCGAAAAATAGTTCAGTAATTTGGTTACATGACTATGTGAACTAGTGGATAGAAATAAGAAAAATAGTTGGTTCTGCGCTATAAGCACTGTGCAGCTCCGCTAATAAATTTCGAATTGTTGCTGTTGTTTATAATAAGATTACTTTGGTGCAAGATTTTATTTGTGAGGAGGATGTTCCAGTAACGAATTCAAATTATTGGTAACTTTTTCAAGATTGGCGTTTATTGTATTAAGTTTACTCTTGCAAAGAGGTGTAATCGTGATGACTCAAGTAAACATGGTGATGAATATCAGTAACCCAAATCCTATGCTCATTCCTTAATAACCTTGTTAATGAGCAACATATTTTTCTAAATTTGTGATATCTGTCTTATGGTCCACAAATAAGTAATACCATAATTTTCAATTAAATCACATTAACGCTCATATTACAAATTGATTCAACTACAAATAAATAGCTTTTATTAAAATAAGTCTTCGCTAATTTAGTAAGTTTTCAGCTACTTTATAAATTTCTACGATTATCTGAGTAGTATCGCAATATTTAGGCACTAGTATGAAATGGAGTGGAGCATCACCTGCATGTAGTAGACGATCTTAGCGCAATGAAACCTTTTTTAAAATATCTCCAGGCCTCCATAAATTGTAGTTATCACTTATTTTTACTATTCGGCTGTTTTGTCATGATATTTTCGTAGGAATATTGTCAAACCTGAATTACCTCGAATAAGTGACTTCGTAGCGCTTACATTATTGATGACCCATGTAACATTTTCAGAAATCATCTTACTGTTTTTTCCCCTGTGACAAGTCAGTTTGTTAAAAAAATGCTGATGGTCTAAGATGTGAACATTTTTGTACAACTTTGTGTTTGAATGCGTATACAGTTTCAGAAATATTTTTGACGTTATTATGAGCTAAATTTGCAAAATCTTCCGAAGAATTAAGCAATTACGGTTGATTATCATTTTATGATACTTTTACAGTAGTTCAAAATACCGTTTTCAATTTACATCTTGTTGTAGTGCTAAATTTCGCCTCACTTAGTTGTTTAGATTTATGGGAGATGCTGATCATATCCTACAGCTTGATTTAAAAACTGTTATTGTTCACTGCAAATGCAACACCATGATTATAACTTTGCACTCAAATAATTATATTAAAACTGTCATTGAAATAGTGATATCCGAACTATCTCTTATCTTACTATAGGGTAGATATTCCCATTATATTTCTATGGACATGTGACTGAAAAACATGATGGTGAATTTACTACTATTCCTTATGATATTATTTTAAGAAAAATTTAAATAGTATGGAGATTAAATTTTCATTTGCTGGATTCAAGGAGAGTATGGCTTTCGGTACTTTGTCGATACTTATACAAATATATGGAGTTCAGTGACAACAATCGTTACTACATGATGCATTTAAAACTTGCCTGTTGTTTCAAAAGAAGCTTCTTAAATGTGACACGTATATCAGTCTCATCAATACGTTACATGCAAAACAAATTATATATTCATGTCGCTTCATCGATGGTCATTTTCTCTTAATGAAATTCATCCCGTTAAGAGACTAGTTACAACGTTGGTTAATATAACGGACACAGAGCTTCAGAAGCTTTTTCACTGCACATTTAAATTCAACGTATTTTGTTCATAGTGGTGAAAAATGAGATATATTTGGGATAAATTTAGTAAATATGAAGCTACTTATCAGGAACACAATGAACCCGAGCAGTTCATTTCGGTATCGTTGTAGAATAAATCTATGAACATTACGTCGTATTCAGTCGTCAGTCATCGACTAATCTGTCTGGAGATTAAAAACAATGAAGTTAATGTTTACTGAAATATCCGATTATTGAATGATAAATTACGCACGCCAAGCATTGTGAACGCTAACTGTTTTTACATTTAATTTTTGTACGTGGGTTGCATTCTTTTAGGATGATATCTACATGGTTTTTTTTCTTTTTAAATTTACAATGAGGCAGGTGTTAGCCAGAATGGCTTTTTACTTTCGTTGATTTTACAATCATTCTCGCACTTTACTTGCGCGAGGTACTGGCTCCAAATCAATTAGCAACCGACATTCTAGGTTTTTCTCAAGTCACACTTCGGTGCACTTCTACTACTGCAATATGCTATCTACGATCTTGAATTAATCGATGGTGAAGGACCATTGCAGTCTCCGCGTGCTGACAGGAAGTCGGTCAAAATGGTGGCTGCTTCTCTTGAAAAGTCGAGGGCGACGTGTACAAAAGAGTGAAAAATTGTTCACAGGTTTTTCTCGCCTGGGGGCTGTGTGTAGCAAGAAGACCGTTCCGAGGCAGCCACCGCTATCGCCGGAAGAAGATGGAGAACCTGGCCTCCTGGGGGATACGCCGCAGATAGTACAGCAACATGGTGTGAGTTTTTCATGAGCCCCGCGTGTTGGCCGTTGTGGGTTTGATAAACTGACGTAAGCCACTCCGGTTGTGAATGGACCGTAATCCGTTTTGTCGCTTAACTGTCAGAGCGTACAAGGATACAAAAACTTTGTTAACATGTGTACAATTATTTTTAACAGCCTTACTTTAAACTACAGCTCTTGCTTCCACACATTTCAGCAAAGGGTCGAATTCGTTAGAAACAGCAGTCAGAATCCAGAATGAGTTTTCATTTTGCAGATCAGTGTGAGATGGTCTGAATCTTCCTGGAAGATTGAGATAGTCTACCGCACCTCGACTCGAAGCTGACAACTTTGGCCTTTCGCGGGAAAGAGCACTACCGACTAATCCATCTAGTCATGATTAACGACCCACCTTCAATGTTGTACCTCTTCCAGTAACACTCGCCTACCTTCCAAACAACAGAAAGGTCCAAGCTTTAAATCAAGGTCTGTCCACTTTTGTAATCTACTAGGAAGTTTCAGCAATAACATTGTCTTAAAAGCTGTAACAGCATCTTTGCGAAACAACTACTATCAAAGGCCTACATTTTCCTCAGAATTATGGGGATTCTGGGACGAATATTCTGTAATAACAGTGAGATGTAAATGGTAAACGTTACACCACGAACATCTTGACCAAATGCGACCAAAGTCATACTCCACTATTTCCATGACAGTGAGATATGTTGATTAAAATTTCATCCTCATGCTAACTTATTTTCTCCACAGCCATTTTTACTAAGTATGGCGCGGGTAAGTTATGTCTGTTCGAGGTATGTAATGTAACTGGAACCTTTCAAGTGAATATGATAACACAGAGGGTACCCACATATATTTTTACTTATTTTTAACAATGTATGAAGAAACAGACATTGGTGATGATCTTGCAGCTGCATTAAATTTATGAAATTTATACGCAGTTGCGGGATCTTTCTGACATTATTTGCATATCTAATGCAATTTCAAATATACTGAAGAGCCAAAGAAACTGGCACACCTATAAAATATCGTCTAGGGCCACCGCGAGCACGCGGGAGTGCCGCAGCACGACGCACCATGGACTCAACAAACGTATGAAGTAGTGCTGGAGGGAATTGACACCATGAACCCCGCAGGTCTGTCCATAGTACGAGGGGTTGGAAATCTCTTCTCAACAGCATGTTACTAGGTATCCCAGATAAGCTCAATAACGTTCATGTCTGGGGAGTTTCGTCGCCAGTGGATGTGTTTATGCTCAGAAGAGTGTTCCTGGGGCCACTTTGTAGCAATTACGGACGTGTGGGATGTCGCATTGTCCTGCTGAAATTGTCCAAGTCTTTCGGAATGCACAATGGATATGAATGGATACAGGTGATCAGACATGATGCTTATGTATGAATCAGAGTCGTATACCACTGCGTGCAGACGCCCCACACCATTACGGAGCCTCCACCAGCTTGAACAGTGGCCTGCTGACATGCAGGTTCCATGGATTCATGAGTTTGTCTCCTGAACCGGACACGTCCATCCGCTCGATACAATTTGAAACGGGACCAGGTAACATGTTTCCAGTCATCAGTGCAATGCTGGTAAGCCCATATCGATGATGTTTCGTTGAATGGTTCGCATGCTGACACTTGTTGATGGCCCAGCATTGAAATCTGTAGCAATTTGCGGAAGGATTGCACTTCCGTCACGTTGAACAATTTTCTTCAGTCATCGTTGGCCCCATTCTTGCAGGGTCTTTTCCCAGCTGCAGAGATGTCGGAGATTTGATGTTTTATTGGATTCCTGATATTCACTGTACTCTTGTGAAACGGTACTAAGGGAAATCCCCACTGCATTGTTATCTCGGAGATATCACACATGTATCTGTTGATATATTTCGTACTCTCAGAAAGGTTGACTCATTTGCATGAAGGACTTCCTAACATCATACTGATTTCGATGACTGCGGAACGAGAGGTGACGACGTGGATTTATTACAAAAGTGTGCCAAGTATAGGTTCTGGTCCTTTCAGAAGGGCTACCGCACGATAAGATAGTAGGAATGTTCGACTGTCACTGAAAAATCCAGGTACAGATTACTCATGAATCACCAGGAACAGGTTACTGGAAACTGATACTTCGAGTTCCACGGGTGGTTTACCGCAGGCACGATATCAACGACTTGCATGATGTGGAGGCTGAGTCAACTGGGATAATGACTGGCTTGGGCTGTTACCAATGAGTCTCGGCTCTATCTGTGACGACCAGATCAACACCATTGTGTCCGTAGACGACACGGTGCAATTCACAAGAACCAGTGATTCTCTACACTGAGATCTCTGCAACTCCTGTAATCATGATGTGGAGAGTTGTTGGATACGACAACTGGATTACGTATTTAAATGTTGAAAGGGTGGTGGATATTCGCCTTTATATGACAGGAATGTTGGCTTATTCTTTTTGCCCCCAGTAATAAATGGCATGGTCCATCAGGATAACGTAAGACCACACACAGCAGAATACACCTAGAGGAACAGGCACGTCGTTTATTGGGTTCAGCTGGCCCCTAATAGATCACCCATACAGCACGTCTGGGAAGCCAGAAGAAGAGTTATACCGTCAGATCAGTTTTCACTCAGTAGTCTTCGTGAAATTGTGTAGCAACTGCTTCAGGTTTGCAAGAAATTCCTCAAGGTATCATTTGGGGCAAATTCACTTCCGAGTCATCAGTATTTTGACTTCTTTAATGTCACCCGCCACTAACACCTCTGCTATGCCAACAGCTTCGTCTTAGAGTTGTATTTGTAATGTGTATCCTAAATTATTTGTTGGATGAATTCCAATCCACGTCTCCCTCTAGTACCCTTCCTGAAACAAAACTGATCAGCAATTTTATTTTCCATTCTTCTGTATATTATTCTTGTCAGTAACTTGGATGTTTGAGCTGCTAAGCTGTTTGTGTGATAGTTCTCGCAATTATCTACATTCCCTATCCCCGGAACTGCGTGGATTATATTTTTCCGAAAATCAGATAGTATGTCGCCAGAATGAGATTTTCACTCTGCAGCGGAGTGTGCGCTGATATGAAACTCCCTGGCTGATTAAAACTGTGTGCCCGACCGAGACTCGAACTCGGGACCTTTGTCTTTCGCGGGCAAGTGCTCTACCATCTGAGCTACCGAAGCACGACTCACGCTCGGTCCTCACAGCTTTACTTCTGCCAGTATCTCGTCTCCTACCTTCCAAACTTTACAGAAGCTCTCCTGGTTCGCAGGAGAGCTTCTGTAAAGTTTGGAAGGTAGGAGACGAGATACTGGCAGAAGTAAAGCTGTGAGGACCGAGCGTGAGTCGTGCTTCGGTAGCTCAGATGGTAGAGCACTTGCCCGCGAAAGACAAAGGTCCCGAGTTCGAGTCTCGGTCGGGCACACAGTTTTAATCTGCCAGGAAGTTTGGTATGTCGTCAGTCTCAAAGGTTGTATACATCATCCTGAACAGTCGTGTGGTTACAACTTCCCCCGATTATTTTTCAAATTCAGATTGAATCTTATGTATCCCTTCTCCCTTACTTGGTCTTAAATCATCCAAAACCCTTTTAAATTCTAATATTGGATTGCCTTTCTCTCCGATATCGACTTCTCAGACCACGTCACAAGATAATTCCTTGCCCTCATAAGAGGTTTTTAATGTAGTATATCCACCTATTCGCGTTCTCCTCTTCTTTTAACACTGGAATTCCCATTGCATTCTTAATGTTGCAGCCATTGCTTTTAATTTCAAGAAGGTTATTTTGACTTTCTTGTATGCTTAGTCAAGTTTTCTGCACGATCGTTACTTTTTCGATTACTTCAGATTTTTCCTGCAGCCAGTTTTCCCTAGCATTCCTGCAATTTCTGTTTACTTCATTCCTACGCGTCAAAACGCTTAAAAAATTATATTCGTGGCTGTGGGTTCAGGCCATTAACTAATGGTGATGGATATCATTTCCGATGGAATATAAGTTTAATTATTTAATGCGCTTCAGGTGTTGACCATCTCCACAATGTGTTATAAACATGGGATTGCTGCTTTGTTATGTAAAACTATCCATTTCCGTCGAGAAAATGCCGCTGATATTTCCACAAACAATCTGATACACGAAATTAAGTTTTCGGGGCGCGAGTGTAGGTAAAAGCTTCAAATAACGATCGAGAACTGAGCTGCAATCTGAAGACCCGTCATCTTTCTGTACCTACCGAGTGATTACGTGACTTTTTACGATACTTAGAAGACGTGTAGATCGATGAGTCTTGCATATCTCTGATTAGTTCTCATGAAAGTTACAGGCGTTTCATAGAGGTGTTGATCAAATATTTATCACTGATCTTTTGACTATTTTGCTTCCACTTTCGAACGTAATAATTATCTAAGGATAACAGGAGACGACCATCAAAACGTAGTTCTCAAATGACATCATTTCTCAAGGAACAAGACGCAATCATTCCTCCCTTTCTCAGACTACTTCTGTTTTCGATTTACTTCTTTGAACAATTCGCATCTATCCCTGTCATTAGTACTAAAACCATATTTGCTAATGAGGTAGCAGCAAATTAATTTATTACTCATCATAACCTACTTACCTTGAGTTGCCTAACAGCGTGAATTATCGCTAAAAAATTTTTTATTTCAGTGAATGTAATTTACTTATAATGGATGACACTATTACGAGTATCACGTTCGTGGTCATAACATTCTCTTCCATCACTTGCACCCCTTGTTTTACCTACTCTCGTACACAGGTAGTCTAAAAAAATGGTTTTCAGATTGATGCAAAAGATGTTGGTGAAACTGTATTGTCGGCCGCGGTGGCCGACCGGTTGTAGGATCTTCAGTCCGGAACCACGCGACTGCTATGGTCACAGGATCGAATCTGCCTCGGGCATGGATGTGTGTGATGTACTTAGGTGAGTTAGGTTTAAGTAGTTCTAAGTTCTATAGGACTGATGACGTCCAATGTTAAGTCCCATAGTGCTCAGAGCCATTTGAACAATTTTTTTGAAACTGTATTCGACATAGACGTAGGCTCGTAGCGGGCAACATACACCATCGCATCATTGCTAATGATACTCTGCAACTGATAACACATACTGCTTAAGTAACGCTGTCACTTGCGACTGTAATAGACAAAGGGGGCATCTGGTTATCAACCATACAGGTGGCGTACATACGCAGAGGAATAGTGGTAAAACTAAACTCCACCCGAACAGCCCATGAAGGCCAAACGGCACTGACCGGCCGCCGTGTCGTCCTCAGACCAAAGGCGTCATCGGATGAGGAGCATTTGAGCAGCACACTGCTCTCCCGGCCGTATTTCAGTTTACGAGATCGGAGCCGCTGCTTCTCAATCAAGTAGCTCCTTATTTTGCCTCACAAGAGCTGAGTGCACCCCGCTTGCCAACAGCGCTCGGCAAACTGGATGGTCACCCACCCAAGTGCTAGCCCAGCCCGACAGTGTTTAAGTTCGGTGATCTGATGGGAAACGGTGTTATCAGAGGAATAGTGGTTGTATTATCCTTTTACATAAATGCTTTCCGAAGACGCCATGGAAATTGCTAGCTGCTTCAACATATGTCCGACCTCTTGCAACTTATCATCAGATTTCCTGTTAGACGTACCATTTCCAACAAGAGAATAGTTCGTAAGAGAGTGAATTATATACAGTGAAATGAGATGTATGATAATCAATTTTAGTTGACAATGTAACACGAACGTTCGTTCTCTACGGTCTACGAAGTGTCATAGGGTACGTACAACCAATTGTATACCTCTACGTTACCTCCAGTAACAGCATGAACTAAGTGCGAATATCGGTGGAATTTATCGGTGACGTCCAGAATCATTTTCAATAGGAAATTATAGAATTTCGGCGAACTAGTTAGTAGCTTGCGAGGCATATAAATAAAGTAAACCGATAATCATATAAAGAATCTGTAATCTTCGGTGTTGACCTCCATACACATTTTCTTCTGATAAATTTGGTGATAAAAATGTGATAAACTAAAGATATATTCCATACTCACGTCAGCTGATGTAATGAGTAATAAGTTATACAGCGGTAGAATTTCAAAGGATGTTTCAAAGTCTTTGCATCAATCGCCTAGGGGAGATAGATCACGCAGTGAAAAACAACTTTTGTTGGGGACAAGATATTCTCTGATGCTCTCCAAAGACGCTAGTCATCTTTGTTTTGAATTTGCCTGCCCTGTGACGACAAGTAGGGGACCAGTAGGATCCACCAAACAGGTTTGGTGTATCTGAGTGTTACCTACCACAGTGAATTGACAGAGTGATTTTTAACAAGAAAACTTAAGAATGAATGTCTTTAAGCGGAGAAATTTGATAATTGAATCAGGAACTTCTGCTTATTTCAACCTACTCTCTTTCAAGCAACTGTACTTGCTCCAACAGCGGGGTAAAGAGGTATCCTTCTGCTGGGTGCCTGGTCATGTCGGCTTATGGGGTAATGAACAGGCTGATCGGGCTGCCAGGGAGGCCTGCAGAGAGCAGGATGTGGTCCAGTGTCCTATCCCCTTGCAGTCAGTCATCGCTGCACTCCACAGGAAGTGCATGGAGTTGTGGGAGGACGAATGGCTGGCGGTGACGGCCAATAAACTGCGGTCGGTAAAGTCAACCACTCGGCCGTGGCGTTCCTCCTGCCGGTTGCTCAGGCGGGAAGAGGTGGCCCTCACACGTCTTCGGATCGGGCACTGTCCTCTGACGCATAGCTATTTATTACGGCGGGAGATCCTCCGTTTTGTGATGCTTGTGGTGTGCACATCTCTGTCTGGCACATTTTAACGCACTGCATTTCATACCGTGATGCAAGGGCAGAAGCACGAGTTGATGGGGATCTGCCTTGTGTTTTAGCTAACGATGAGACGTGTGTGTCTACGGTTTTTAAGTTCTGTGATGTGTCTGGACTCTGGCCTAAACTTTTAGGCTGGAGATTTTAGTGTATTGCAGAGTGGCTGACTCCTCCCCGTTTTCCTTGCGGTCAGCCAGCCATTTCCATCAGCTACATTGTTTTAGCTCCCTCTACCATTTTCTTCCTGTGTTGTCCATGTTTTACTGCTGACGCCCTGCTTCATCCCACGCTTCGGTGTGGGTGAGCACTTATTTTTCAATGATTGTTCCCCGTGTTTTATGTTCCGTTTTATGTAAATGTTCTGAATTTTTTTTCTTACCACCCGTCTCACTATGTTACTGAACGGGCGCTGAAGACCTTGCTGTCGTACGCCCACAAAACCCCTCTACTACTACTACTACTGTGACGACAAGATTTCACCAAACCAGTAGGGTCCACCAAACAGGTTTGGTGTATCTGAGTGTTACCTACCACAGTGAATTGACAGAGTGATTTTTAACAAGAAAACTTAAGAATGAATGTCTTTAAGCGGAGAAATTTGATAATTGAATCAGGAACTTCTGCTTATTTCAACCTACTCTCTTTCAAGCAAAGAAGACGACTTGATAATAAGCCAAACATATTGCATACACACAACGCAAATTTGCTACACTCTGACGCCACTCAGGGCATAACAAATAATCAAATACACCTAGCGCCGTTTGTCAGCGTCAGCTTTAAATCTGAAATATTGTCTGCCCGGTTCCCATGACATCCGTCTCAGTATGAAGGCAAGCTAACACCAGCTTCAAAAGGTATTTATTGCATGTTTGTTATTAGTAACGATTCACAACGCAGGAATAGCACTGATGAAGAACTCAGGTGTATAATAGGAATGAAAATGATCATCATCATTTATGACCTTGCCAGACTTGCAGAAAAGAAAAACATGTACGACCATATAAATATTTGATAGACGTAACCCAATCTGAAAACAGAGTTCTTCTGAGACTGATTCTTTGCAAAAAAGTAATTTAAAATTGCTCATGTTCTCGTCAACTTGTACTCGAACTTTCCAAACAGTGCTATTTTTGTAAGCATTAGCCATGTTCTACATTGCACCCACTAAAAAAGTCCATGGAACATCAAGATAATAACTAACACCCTTAGAACATAGGAAACTTTCTGTACCGTTACGCTATTCGTAACACAAAACCTCTAGTAGAGACATACGTACAGTACGCTATAATCTACGGAATACGAAAGCATGCCAATTACAATAGTGTATGGAAAGATATAAAAGCCAGTTTGAATAAGTTTGAGTGGATTTAACGATAAATTAACAGTCTCAGAACTTACTCCCTAAGTCACCTAAATGTGTGGTTTCTCTCCAGCATTTAAGCGTTTAATCTGTGTAGATGGTAACGTATTTGCTATTGAATAGAATGCACCAATGATCGCTCCACTCTCCCTCTAATATCATTATTTTGGGGGTTTCAATACTTTATTTATTTTTGTGTCCACTATTTCAGTGTGCTCGCGTCTATACTTTATACACTGTGTTGAGGTGGTCTCTCTTTCACCACACGAATAGAGCAATCGGGTAAGAAAACTGTTCCGTCTACGGGTGTGATGTTTTTAAAGCAGCCCTAGCGCGCCGAGTGTTGAGTGCTCCCTATCCCGTCAAGTCTTCTTTGTACCCCGCTGGTCGATACCCAGATACTAGAATCCACTCTCTGAGATGAGATTACATTTGGAATTTGGTCTCAACCAGGAGGACCTGCAGTCAAGCAGTCACGAGAAGGGAAATGAGCTAGTATTTCCCGACTTTCGGAAAAGCGGAGCCAGAACAAAATTTTCACCTTGCTGAGTATCTGATTATTGCAAAAAGCTTGCTGTCGCCACACAAGATGGATTTTTACGTCAAACCTTCTTCTTAATAGTCCGATAAAGTCGTCCACCTTTTTCTATCTCGTGCATTTATTTTCATTTCTACAGGCGTACCTCGTACGATATTGTCGACAAGTTGTTTTACATTTTCTGCTGTATTTCTCTGTCACGACAATTTTTCTTGCGGCTAGAACTGGTAATGCCATGTGAACTTTTTCTGGATATCCTAAGAATATGTCCCTTACAACAAAACAATTTCCAGTACATTTAAATACTTTCACTTTCCATCATCCTGGTGTCCGAAAGGTCTATATTTCAATTCCCCAGAATACTGTAACCTACACATACAGTTTCACAAGTTTCTTCCTAAATTCTGTGGCATCCTTTATAGCAACAGCGCTCTATGGATGAAGACCTCTTCCTTCATCTGCGTAATTTTGTTACTAACGTCATTCGTCATTTTGCGTGATAAACCAAACTTCACTTTTCCTGACACAGTCACTTCCATAATCTTCAGTTCTGGAAATGGCTGTTCTTGTTTCTACTACTTTTCATACCTTTCATATTCTACTGCCATTCCAAATTCAGTAGCAAGCAGGCATCTCGTATATTTCAATTCGTTTTATGAGAGTTTCTTGTTCTTTTGCCAGAAGTAAACGTAATTTGCGAGCATTAAGACTTATTTTCTGCAGCGACCCAGCTCTGTCGACTGTAACCGCCACTTACTCTTCTTCATTTTTGCTTCTTCAGTGCAAAAGAAAAAGACGCCCAATTAGCCGCTAAATACCAAATTGCTTCGGACCTCTGATCATATGTCTTTGCACTGTTTACAAAGCTGTATACGGACAATGCGATGAATATGTCTTGCTGCATGCTGCTTCAGGTAGGTCTTAAACGCTACTTTTAGAGCATAGCGTAAGGTATGAAAATGGAAGGACCGGAATAGCGACGTTTGAAACCTTTCTTTGTATCCAGCTTCAAGTTTCTAAGACTTGCCACAAATAAGGAGAAATAGCATTGTGATTTTCTTCCCAGTAGATATGTAACAAAAAAAATGCTCCTTATCTCAGGGTATTATATTTTTTTATTATTCACTTTAGAACAAATCAGTTGAAATCATCCCCATCTGGCCTTCTTAAAGGGACTTGAAACTCCGGCTGAAGTCTTTCTGCTACTTCCTTCGAATTGTCCTCCTCGTTGTGTTCCTTCTTTTTACTACACTTATGGTTTCAAATGAGGAATCATTTAGTAACCTACGAAACGATATTCAAATAATATATCTAGCTTAACGCTACTTGTCCTTTTCTATTACGATGGTCGCTGGACTTCTCTAAATGACTTGACCAACTTAACACCAATGTTGAAGAAGACATAAGACTGCTGTTTTCTCACTGTTCTTCGATTGCATTTTTGGTCTGTCAGCCTTTGTCTTTTTTGTTCTCATTTATCTGGCATTTCTGCTGTTAATTTTGACTCTGACTGCGTAAATTTTACTTATAAACTCTACAACTTCCGATGTAACGTATTTGAGAAGCAACACTACCGGGTAGAAAAAAAATGTAGATGAGCTGGACTCTTGCATTTATTCACACAGATTCTGTCTTTCCCGTGTTCAGCGGGCGTCTGAGGTTATTATAGAAACGGATTGCCTTACCCGAGATCCATTAATGAAGTTGTCTTTTACTATACAGACGTTGACAACTTGTGAAACGCAACTTGTTGACGGCAACAATAAAACTTTCTTATTTATGTACCTCCTGTTATAGTGTTCAGATTATATTCAGATTTTAATTTCTAAGCTTCTAACTCATTGTTCACTGTATTAACTACTATAATCCATACGTATTATAAAAACGGATGTTCAGGGTGAGCACAAAGTCTTGTCGTGACTATAAAAATTTATAACAGAATGACCTATTGACATAATAAGTTACATTTGACGCCGTTACATAGGTTAGTGTAACTAGTTTTCTTATTTTTTTTAAGACCACTTACGTTAGTAAACCTCAACGTGTGCTCCCTTGGTAGGTCGGAAAATGTCGAGGCGGTATTCCAGTTCCGGCCAGGTGTTTCGTAACATGTGTTCTGTCAGAGTGCCCACAGCAACTTGCATCATAGCCTTCAGGTCGTCGGCGTCAGCAGCTGGTGTGACGAAGGCTCTGTCCTTGATATAGCCCTAGAAAAAAATTCAAGGGACGTAATGTCTGGAGAGGGGGTGGCCAGGGTGTTGGACCGTTCTTTCCAATCCACCCATCTCCAGACATTACGCCCCTTGATTTTTTTTCTGGGGCTGTATCAAGGACAGAGCCTTCATCACACCAGTTGCTAACGTCGACGACGTGAAGGCCACGATGCAAGTTGCTGTGGGTACTCTGACAGAACAAGTGTTACGAAACACCTGGTGGGATCTCGAATACCGCCTCGACATTCTCCGAGCTACCAAGGGAGCACACGTTGAGGGTTACCAACGTAACTTGTCTTAAAAAACTAGTAACACTAACCTATGTAACGGCATCGAATGTTAATTATTAAACGGCTATTCTGTAATAAATTGTTATAATCCGGGGAAGACTTTGTGTTCACCCTGTATGTATCTGTGTATGTGTGTGTGTGTGTGTGGGGGGGGGGGGAGAGTTTGATGGGTGTGTGGGTGTGGGAGTGTTCCCATTTCCTTCTAAACCACTGAGCCAATTTCAACTAAACTTCGTATACACATACCTTATTGTCAGCCGACAATAGCTGTTGGTGTAGGAAATACCTACCCAACAAAGGGGTGGGAATGAGTGAAAACGAAGCGTAGCCCGCTACACGTGAGTTCGCAGACTTTGTTCGTCAAGTATTTAAGAATGAGAGCACTTAGCGACTTGCAGTAAGCTTTACACTGAATTTCTACTCTTTGTGAAACCATTTGTCACTGGCCACCCTTGTAATATAATGAAAGAAAAAATATTTTCCGCTTACTGCTTTTCAGTTGTTCATGCAGTAAAAGTAACGGATGAGTCATGACGTTATAATTCATTACTCCTTTAATACTAACTGTATTTGCGACCCATATGGAAAATGTAAGTTAAAGCGAATGATTACGAAGATCAACCCTGTAATGTTCTGTTACAGTATTACTAGTGTCCTGCATGAGACAGTTAAGTCGTTCAAAAATCAGGCGGTAACGTTGCAAAGCGATATGAAATGGAACGAGCGTGTGAGAACTGTGATACGGAAGGCGAACAATCGATCTCGGTTTATTTGGATTATTTTAGGAACGAGTGGTTCACCTGTAAAGGAGACCGCATATAGGAGACCGTGCGACCTACTCTTGAGTACTGCTCGAGTGCCTGCGATCCGTATCAGGACAGATTATAGGAAGACTTCGAATCAATTCAGAGGCGTGCTGGTAGATTTGTTACCGGCAGGTTCAAAATGTTTAAATGCTGAAATGTTTGTGAATTCCAAGGGACCAAACTGCCGAGGTCATCGGTCCCTAGACTTACACACTACTTAAACTAACTTATGCTAAGAACAACACACACGCCCGTGCGCGAGGGACGTCTCGAACGTCCAGCGAGAGGGGCCGCGGTAGGTTCGAACAGCACTTAAGTCCTACGGAGATCTCTGGGAACTCAAATGGGAATCTCTGGAGGAAACGCGACGTTCATTTCGAGAAACTCTATTGAGTAAATTTAGAGAACTGGTATCTGAAGCTGAATGCTGAACGATTCTACTGCCGCCAACATACATTGCGCGCAAGGACTACGAAGATAAGATTCGAGATGTTAGAGCTCATACGGAGGCATATTGACAGTCGTTTTTCTCTCACTCTGTTTGCGAGTGGGTCAGGTAAGGAAATGACTAGTAGTAGTACAGGCACCCTCCGCCACGCTCCGTACGGTGGCTTGCGGAGTATCTATTTAGAGGTAGATGTAGACAGTACCACATACAGCGGTGAACGAATACGGAATATCATTGTACGAGACATAGTTCAGGAGCTATGACCTCGTAAATATTGAGATGCGTAAAAATTGCCGCACCACGCACGACGTTTAAATTTATTAAGTCTTTGCTACTATCATAAAATGTAGGCTTTCACGGCGGATGTTGTCTTCAGTTAAAACTTTCGGGCTGAGAGGCCGTGGTCGATGTATAAAATTTCTACTTGACGTTTCGTCTCCAGCTGCGGGAGACGAAACGTCAGGCAGAAATTTTATACATCTACCACGACCTCTCAGCCCGGAAGTTTTAACTGAAGGTCTTTGCTACTATGTTCACAATTAATATCTCACACATATGCCGCTGAATGTATCTACAATATTAAATCATTGTACGACACACAGTTCAGGAGATATGATGTCATTAAGATTAAGCAGAAGGACAGACGCTGAGTGGTACGAGTGTGGACGCATAACTGTAAATAAATATTTTGGAAACGCCGGGAGAACTGTACAGCGTGAGGAACAAGTTGCAGCTCCGGCCGCAGAGTACAAGGGCGACGGTGTGTGGGGCTGGCGCTGCTGCAAGCTACAGCTTGCGGGCGAATCGACAAAACCGCGTAGGTGACTTGGCACTTTCTAGATTGGCAAAGTTCCGGCATTTTCTGATGTGTTCCACCGGTAGTAGTCGACGCCTCTGAGAAGGAATTTCATTTGATTATTCCGCGAAAAGCTGAGTGCTACCTTTAGTGGTCATAATATAAGAAATAACACATAGTGTGCAGTAGCGAAACTAGATATTAGCTTCTTCTCATCAATAGTTGTACTTGTCTACTGTGTCTTTCGATAATGGGTCTTCCAAAGAGATGCATCTCTTCTTAAACTAATATATTTTCTGACTCACTGGCAGTGTTGCAATCCTCATTTGTAGTTAGTTATCATACTTCATACGGAAATAACCAGTTACAAGGTACGTGTGATCCCCAAGTACCCTTTACTTCAGTACTGATGTCGCCTAATTTTAATTTGCTCTCTGTGGTTACGTTAGTAAGAAAACTGTACGAACAAATTATCCCTCGTCAGAGTTAGAGGAAACAATTCGTAATGATAACCGTTTGCTGGTCTAAATCACAAGCGATGGTGGCCCCAAAAAAACGAAAGAAAAACGAGGGCGTGCTGATAAATAATGCCTCCGAATTTTCCATGTGAGGCTTTTTAAATAAAACGAACATTTGCGCCAACGTGGAGAGTGTGTTGTTCGGTAGTGAGCGTGAGAGTCTTTCTTTTGGACGCGTGTAACATGTCGCTCTTGTCTGGTGAGCTTATTGTCTCATGAGTCTGGTGAGCAGAAAGTATTACGTATAGGGTTGACTGTATGGTAGTGGAACATGGTCATGGAAGAAATTAATATCTGTGTTCCTGAATATTTTGTGGAATCTATAGTATAAACGTAGACCTTGTTGCATATAAGATGACGTATACGATAACCTGTGACAGTGACAACACAGCATCCCACCAACAAAATTTGTGTGCTCCCTCCCTAAGGAGCCCGCAAGTGGATTATGGAGGAGGAGCTCACTACATCATATTAAAATTTTTATGTCCCAGCCGTCTTGCACCAAGTGCACATTATTAGTAACGGTTTCTATCGCTGGTAAAACATAGGATCGTACTATTTTAGATTCTGATAGAAGCGGCAGTATTTGAAGCAGCTCCTGCATGCGAATCTGAAGGTTGCACCATGTCACAGCCGGCCGAAGTGGCCGTGCGGTTAAAGGCGCTGCAGTCTGGAACCGCAAGACCGCTACGGTCGCAGGTTCGAATCCTGCCTCGGGCATGGATGTTTGTGATGTCCTTAGGTTAGTTAGGTTTAACTAGTTCTAAGTTCTAGGGGACTAATGACCTCAGCAGTTGAGTCCCATAGTGCTCAGAGCCATTTGAACCATTTGAACCATGTCACATGGCAAATCCGCTAATTCTTCCCTTATGACAATTAGTGGTGTTTTAAATTACGCAGTTTGATGCTGCATTTTTCGTATACGTGCAATACAAGACAGGAATCTAGTGCCACACTGTCTTAGCCTACCGCTGGACACTCAACACTGCCGGGATAGTTGACAACGTAAATGTGAAAAGTAAATATGAAAAGTGTTATCGTGCCACATAAATGGCACGATTGTGAAGTAAATTTGGTCCAGTGGTGACAGATATACACATAGTCCTGATCGTCGACTGTTGCAGCAATAGGATGATCCTTGTAGACGGTACATTCCCAGGTTGATATTCATTTAGGAAATTCCGGCTGCGTGAGTAGAAGTTGGATATATAGCTCATTACTTGCTGTACTATAACAGTTAATATTTTGAGCAGTTTTCAACTTGGCTGTATCTCAGCAACTGCATGTAAGTTCAGCATAGGAATCACACAGACAACCGGTTGCAAATAACCGTTTGGTACACTGAACCAGGTTTCGACGCCTCTAAGGATGTCTTCATCAGAATGATATATTAAGAAACTGTAAAGTTGCATTGCGAGAAGGCAATGGTCAAAGTTTCGAGGAGATACGCTCCATTCAAACACGTTACAGCCTTTGGCACGGGGAGCAGTATATGCAATGGGTTCCAGAAACTGTCAGCTACTTCCTACATGACCGTCAACCAGCGAAATTACAGCATACAACTTGGATTGCTCACGGCGATATTTTCAACTACGTACTGTTATAGTTTTGATACTTATCAATGCATGTTGCTGCATGACAACAGCTACGACGCATTCTAATGCTTATTCACCGCCTCTTCATATTCGGAACAATTTTAAGACGGTTGCAGACAGCAACCGAGAACTGCTTATCAGATTTTAATTGCGATAGGAAAACTGAGGTGTGGGCATTAAGAGTTTTTACTTTTAAGAAGAAATTTTTTGTTTAATAAACCCTAATAAGAGCGCCGTTCCCCCCCCCCCCCCCAAACCCCCCCTCCGCCCCCGTCCATGTCAGGCTTCACTAATGCAAATTATCTATGTATTTTTGATAAGTAGAAGGATATAAATAACGTATACAATTGACATTTGGACTGTGTAACTTGTAAGAGGTCCGAGCAGATGTAATTTTATGTAAGAGGTCCGAGCAGTTGTAATTTCGATGTATTGCTCACGCGCTGCCTGCGATATGCAAGGTATAAGAGAATCGCTGACCAGAGAGCAGTGTTGACTGCAGTACGAACTGTGTAGCTGTAGCATTAAGTTGTTGCTAGTCTGCCCTAGTCTGCAGTCTGGTCCAGTCTGGTCTGGTGTATCGTGTTGGCTGGGCCGGTCGCGGTGCAGCGATGCCGGAGCCTGAGCATTATTGTATAAGGTAAAAAGCAGCCTCGCGCATGTCTAGTAATGTTATCTGAACTCCCATGCAATTGTTTTAAAAAAAGTCCTAATAATAATCTTTGTCATATAAAGTAATTTTTTTTACAAGCATTCATTTCAATTTAAAGAATTTACTAATTTCTCAAATCCATGATCATTCCGATTGTTGCAAAAGAAAAATCAGTTGCTTCCTTTCATAAATGACAAATCTATCGGCCAGCATTGCACAGAGCTGTGCCGGAAAAATGTATTGTAAGAGCAGATATTTGGTGACTTTATTGAGGTAAGAATTTTTGCTTTTTTATTCAGAATGATCTTACAGGGCCATGACGCAGCACTGCTGTCGTCCAAAATTTGCCAGGTTACTGAATTTATTTTTTATTACGAGGTTTAGGAATTTTTCTGTTTCGAGCTTACATTAAATGAGAAAAGAATTTTGTGGGTACATTGAATGGGAAACAAATTTTGTGTGGAGGTTAAATGTGAATGAATTTCTGTAGGGAGGTTATAAATGGGAACCAATTTTGTTCTGAGGTTACACTAAAATTCGAATCACTATACATAATATTTATTTTATTATTTTTTGTGGGGAGGTTACAAACTTTAGCCATACTTCGAATGAGTTAGCTACAAATGAAAGTCGTCAGAGATACCAATGTTTCACAGATACCAATGCGACATTTTAATAGAAAGAGTAGTAGCGCATAAAATAAATATTTAATGCATTTGAAACTGAAACCATTTACGAGTTGCTGTTGTTTTTGTTTTTGTTGCTGTTACATGTGTCAATGTTTGAAGTTTTTCTTTGGTGAATCATCAAGTAAAGTTCCAGGTACAGCGGTTTATTAATTTATATAGAGTCGTCAGTTATTAATTGGAAGATATGTCAGCCGCTTCATCACAGCTTCTTCAGCAGTCGTATCCCAAGACAAGAACATCAAAGTGTAAAGTGGAAACGATTATTTCCCGCATCTTACTAACAACTTGTTACCAATACAACCTCCCGATCACTCACGAGATCAAACGCAGGAAACAGATGTACGTAAATCCATGATTCTTCTTCAGTAACCTTTTAACTTTGTCCTCTAAATTTGTTTTAATTCTTTTAACGGACGAATCATAAAACAGTTTTTTTCGACTTTCTGGGCAAAAATATGGCTATATAAAAATATGTGAAACATGAGGTGCGTCCATGAACTACACTCACACGTATCCAGAATGAGATTTTCACTCTGCAGTGGAGTGTGCGCTGATACGAAACATCCTGGCAGATTAAAGCTGTGTGCCGGACCGAGACTCGAAATTGGGACCTTTGCCTTTCTCGAAAAAACTGTTCAAATGTGTGGGAAATCTTATGGGACTTAACTGCTAAGGTCATCAGTCCGTAAGCTTACACACTACTTAACCTAAATTATCCTAAGGACAAACACACACACCCATGCCCGAGGGAGGACTCAAACCTACGCCGGGATCAGCCGCACATCCCATGACTGCAGCGCCTTAGACCGGTCGGCTAATCCCGCGCGGCTTGCCTTTATCGGGCAAGTGCTCTACTGACTGAGCTACTCAAAACGACTAAAGCCCCGTTCTCACAGCTTTACATCCGCCAATACGTCGTCACCTACCTTCCACCTAGAACACTTGCCCGCGAAAGGAAAAGGTCCCGAGTTCGAGTCTCGGTCCGTCACACAGTTTTAATCTACCAGAAAGTTACACTCATAAATACATTGCGTACGTCGCCATCAGAGTAAAAACTAAAGTCCGCCCAAACAGGACGTGAGGGCCCAACGGTACCGGCCGGCCGCCGTATCATCCTCAGCCTACAGGTTTCACTGGATGCGGATATGGAGGGGGATGTGGTCATCACACTGCTCTCCTGGCAGTATGACAGTTTACGTGATCGGAGCCGCTACTCCTCACTCATGTAGCTCCTCGGTTCGCCTCACAATGGCTGAGTGCACCCCCTGGCCAACATCATTCGGCAGAACGGTTGGTCACCCATCCAAGTGCTAACTCAACCCATCGGCGCTTAACTTCGTTTATCATATGGAAACCGGTTATCACCAAAGCAGCAGATGACAATCTGCTGCTGCTTAACGGTACTCTGTTTCTTTTCATACATTACGGTAACGTTAAAATTTGGCCACAGCTTAGGTAATCAGCTGGCCTATCAAGGAATCTATGGATGGTATAGGTCTCGGGTAATGTAATTAATCGTGGAGACGGTTTCTGCCACGATGAATCTTGCTGTTTTACATCTCTCAAGGAATACAGCGGCACATGCACAAAGCCAAGTACAATTAGTCGGGAATTACTGTGTCAGATGAACAAAATATAGCTTTCATTAGCTCGTGTGCTTATTATCTTTGACATCCTCGTCTGGGTTCGAAAACTTACGTATACAGTATATACAGGGTGGTCCATCTGAAGTTTCGGATGAGATTATCTCGAAAACTATACATTGGGTAAAAATAGACGGTAAGAAAAGTTCGTAAGCTCAAAAAGGGACATCAACTGATACTATACGTGACCCCAAGCCTCACCCCCTTGTGTGGGGCGGGGGGGTAACTTTTAAAACCTAAATGGAAACCCTCATTTTTTTATTGCAGATTCTGATTCCCCATAAAAAGTAATCAATTTTTGTCTGAAACATTCTTTTAAACCATTGACAGATGGCGCTGAAATCGAGAAAAATTAAAATTGGGGAAGAACTCCGATTTATTTAGAATGATCCGAGAAGGACGCATCAGCATTATTCGAAATTGCACTCAGTGAGCTCGAAATGGATACGTGCACCGTCCACTTCGTCATCGCGAATACAATGGAAATGACGCTCGTACCTTTACCGTCCTCGCCTGTGATCAACTGGATCCCGAAATGGGTAGTCGTGCGATTCAGAGACAAACTTGAATACCGAAATCAACTGTTTTGAAGGATTTTTAAGGCACATAAATATCATGCGTATCATATCACACTGACATAGGCATTAACGGCCGAAAGATATGCAAATACGTGTGCATTTCTGCCAATGGGCCTTGGAAATGACTAGAGGTGACAATAATTTTTTTTAAATACGTTATGTTCACCGATGAAGCCACATTCAAAAACAATGGAGAATTAAATAATCATGATTGTCTTTATTGGTCCCCTGCCAATCGACACTGGCACAGACCCGTTGACAATCAACACAAATAGTCGTTAATGGTCTCGTGTGGAATTTTAAACGGTAACTTGTAGGACCGAATTTTTTGACCGAAATGTTACTGGGGATTCTTATTTACTACTTCTCCGTGATGACTTGTTGGAGCTAATGGAAGATGTTGATTTAGGAACCAGGCAACGAATGTGGTTCCAACAGGGCGGAGCAGCTCCCCGTTATGCTAAAAATGTGGCGAATGTTACAATGGACAGTGGATACGACGCGGCGGATCAATTCAGTGGCCTCCACGTTCACGACACCTAACGTCTCCTGATTTTTTACTGTGGGGTATTTAAAAAATATTGTTTATGAAAGACAGCCCACAACCCGAAAAGATATGAACCAACACATTCGAAGAGCGTGTGCAGCCATACCACGGGATGTGCTGCTGAAAACTGTGGACAACTTTCTCAGGCGATTGACTTAATGCATTGAAGCAAATGGGGATAATTTTGAACAATTTCTTCGTGGCTAATTGCATTAATTAAGCACGCCAAATTGTGAGAGGCAAGGGGACTCACACTAATGAAGCACCCCATGGGAACATCAATACACTACGTCGATGTCGTTGTTCCTGGGTAACACTAAAAGTAGGATACAGTACATTTTGTACAAAAATAAGCTTAATTTGGCGTAACGAAGGAATTGGTACACATTTTTTTATCGATTTGATGCGTCTTTCTCGGATAGTTCTATGTAAATGTGTTATTCCCAAATTTTACTTTTTTCTCGATTTCAGCGACATCTGCCTATGGTTTAAAACTTGATTACTTTTTTATGGAGAATCGGAATCTGCAATAAAAAATCGGTGTTTCGATTTAAGATTTAAAAGTTGCCGCCCGTCCCACCTAAGTGGCGGGGGCTGGAGGTCACGTGTAATATCATTTTATGACCCCATTTGAGCTTACGAACGTGTCTTACCCACTATTTTTACCTCATGTATGGTTTTTGAGATAATCTCATCCGAAACTTCAGATGGACCACCACACAAGGGACAGATTCACTTTCTTGTTAACTAACAGTGCAGAAATTCAGTGTGTGTGCCCACCCAGAAGACGACTTAAAGATACACTTTCATACTACCAGCGGAAGCTGGCATCTGGCTGTAGCTCCAAAGTTTTATCGATTCGTTGTTAGAGAGAATTATGTGATACCTCATCACACCATGCAGTGCCAAAAGAAAGAGATATATGTTTGGTTATACGTAAGATCCACGATATCTACCGGAGTATCTCTCGTCATCAGCATAAGTAGTTGTATCGTAGTAGCCCCCAGATGTACGCTTCGCCTGATCACGGGTACTCAAGACACTCAGCTCTCCATCCGTTGATCCTTACAGCAGATACCGCAAACTGTATTGTCATATACCAATTTACTCTAGGCATTGCAACGACCAGAGTCGGTTTTAATGATGGCTAATTCCCTGGCTCATTACCAACCGCGACGAACTGTACGTCCGACCGGCACACTCTGATTTGTGTTGCCTGTATGTCTACTTCGGAGTTTTCACAAACGATGTTGAAAGATACACCTCCGTACCAACAGCGGAAGACTGCATCTGGCTGTAGTCCTAAAGTTCCGTTGTCTCGTTGATATTGTATCACACCGTACAATGTCAAAAGAAAGAGGTATAAGTTGGTTATACGTAACGACCACGATATATTTCTGCGCGAGTATCTCTCGTCAGCTTCGCCTAATCGCGGGTACTCAAGACACTAAAATCTTCATCCACTCATCCTCCGACAGATATTACAAACCGTATTGTCTTGTGTCATTTTTCTCTCGGCAGTGTAGTGATCGGAATTGCTTTTAATGATTGCTAATTTTCTGGCTCATTACGAACTGTGCGGTCTATGATTTATTTTGGCTGCACGTCTGGATCGGAATTACCATAAATTATGTCTAAATGGAAGTTTTAACACTTCAATGCGAATTCTGACATTTACTCCAATATTCTTTTGATTTCACGAAAAGTACCGGAATTCTTGGGCCACAAAGCCGGACTTGTCTTCCTTTTACGTTCTGTATCCTCTCTTGCTACTGGTACACGCAATATGTCTCGGTCGCAACTGAGATCCGTCAGTTGTAAATAGCCATACCATTATCTTGTTAATATTTGAATCATTGAATATTGTAAATTCATCATCCATATATCTAAATTTGCAAAATGAATACTTTATTTCTACAAATCTAATAGAAAATGATTTAGTCATTGAGAGACTGAAATAAATAAAGAAGGTTTGGTTTTTGGACAGCTCTGTATATTTGACATTTCATTTTTAGTGGCATTATTAATATGTTGCGTGAGAGAAATCTATAATATTCCGTGGAAATATCTGTCCACGAATTAAAACGTGGGTTAATAATTTGCGTTCCTTCATATCTCAACTTCTAATCCGTCAAAGATTACAGAAAACTGCAACCTTGCTTTCTGATGATGAAGTGATGCTAAACGATGTACGGGTGACAACCTAAGGTAAATCCGACACAACATTGATACTCATATTGTCATTGTGTACATTGCAGAAACACAAATTAGATTAAATTGTTTGTTTAGAAGCACTGTAGTTAATATTGCAATTATAAAACTTTTGTAGCTATTCAGTTTTCTTCGACCTGCAGCTTCGCATTTCCATTGGGAATTCTAAAATGAGGTCCAATACAGTCTGGACACAAAATGTATATTCACAACCAAACATAATCATCGTACAATCGAGGGGCGAATGGAGTAAACATCCCGTCGACAGCAAATCTAGTAGTAAAGGTGCACAAGCTCGTCTTATGTAACGATGGTACATGATATCAGTTATGATTCCTTCAATGGAACAGTCGTGGCATTCATTAAATGTGCCTTCAGTGTCTCATATACTTGTTCATGCACAGTGACAAAAGCAACATGAGTATACTTTATTCTTTCCTTATTTGAGATTTCTTTATTTGATCTGTTAGAGTACATGCTTTTACTTTCCTTAAAAATGTTATTTCAGTTGACCATATCTTTCTCATGTCTTTCTTACTTAATGTCCAAGTCTCACATCCGTATGTGAGCTTAGATGTTGCCATTACCTTCTAGAATTTTGTCTTTCGCCATTACTCTCTAGAATTTTACCTTTGTCTTTCATGGTTTCAATGGCTGATGTTCAATGTTTAATGCTACATATCATGTGACACTTTTTAATTTATTGGAAATATCATTACCATATTCACAACTTATATCAAATCCATATAGTCGAAACTGAGATGCCTGTTCAGCTGATCTTCCATTTACTCTTATTGGAAAGCGTACTGGGTATTTTAATTTAAAAGTATAACTTTGGTTTACATTAACTGATTTTTTAAATTAATAGAGTTTACCTGTTCCATGCAATCGATGCAAAGAAAATTGTAAATCTGCCTCCACCTTTTGTAAAATTATTTGGTCTTTAGCACAGGATGCAGTAGCTACATGCTTGTATCTAAGAATTAATTTTATTCATGGATTAACTTCTTGTTTTCATTGCCTAACAATGTTGTCAGTACACATTAAAGTGCAGAAGAAACTGATATAGGCATGCGTATTAGAATACAGGGATATTAACCAAGCAGAATAGGACTCTGCGGTCGGTAACGCCTGCAAGAGACAAGTGGTTGGCGCAGTTGTTCGATCGGTTACTGCTGCTACAATGGCAGGTTATCAAGATTTAAGTGAGTTTGAACGTAGTGTTATAGTCGACGGAAGATTGATGAGTCACAGCATCTCCGAGGTAGCGATGAAGTGCGGATTTTCCCAAAAGACCATTTCAAGTGTACCGTGAATATCAGGAATCCGGTAACACACAGATCTCCAACATCGCAGCGACCAGAAGAAGATCCTGCACGAACGGGTCCAACGACGACCAAAGAGAATCGTTCAACGTGACAGAGGTGCAACAATTCCGCAAACTGCTGCAGATTTCAATGCTGAGCCATCAGCATGGGCCAGTGTGCAAACCACTCAACCAAACATCATCGATATGGACTTTCGGAGCTGAAGTTTCACTTGTGTACCCTCGATTCATTTGTTCACCCTCTTTGACTGCACTACACAAAGCTTTACGCCTCGCCTGGGCCTGGCAACACCGATATTGGCCATTGATGACTGGAAACATGATGCCTGGTCGGACAAGTCATATATCAAATTGTATTGAGCGGATGAGCGGATGGACGTGTATGGGTGGGGAGACAGCCTCATGAATCCATGGATCCTGAATGTCAGCAGGGGACTGTTTAGGCTGATGGAGGCTCTTTAATGGTGTGGGGCGGTTACAGTTAGAGTTATATGGTACCCCTGAAACGTCTAGATACGAGTCTGACAGGTGACACGTACGTAAGCATCCTTCTGACCACCTGCATCCATTCATGTCCACTGTGTACTCCAACGGACTTGAGCAATTCCAGTAGACCAATGCAGCACCCCACACTTCCAGTAGTGCTAGAGAGAGGCTCCAGGAACACTCTTCTAAGTTTAAACACAGCCGCTGGCCACCAAACTCCCCAGACATGAACATTATTGATCATATCTGTGATGTCTTGTAACGTGCTGTTCACAAGAGATGTCTACTTACTCTTATAGATTTGTGGACAGCCCTGCAGGACTGATGGTGTTAGTTCCCTCCAGCACTACTTCAGAGATCAGTCGAGTCCATGCCACGTCGTGGTGCGGACTTCTGCATGCTCGTGCGGGCCCTACACGATATTAGGCAGGTGTACCATTTATTTTGCTCCTCGGTGTATATATTAAAGTTGCCGACAGACTAAACACTTGTAGGCCTTTGTTACCTGCTATTGGTCCTATTCCCTCTCTGCCTGTATTTATCAAAATTACGCATTTTAAATACTACTTTTGATCACTTACATTAAATGGTTAGTATTACATAGTATTTCCATATGTTCCATATTGTTTAAGTCTTCATAGCATCTAAGACTTCTTCATAACCTACAAATGCAATATGATTCTCCAGACTATTTTGACGTCTCTTTTCAGTTATCTGTTGCAATACTGTAACTGTATGATCGTCCTTTCCCAAAACCATTCTGTTCCTCCACTAACAGGGCGTCAGCTATTTGTTTTACATGCATAGATTATCATTTAAAATATAATAAATACGGGAGGTAAGGCGTTGGGTAAGACACAACAGAGTGAGAGTACGACTCGCTTTCCATGCCTAATACTGGATTTTCCTCCCAGTTGATGACATCACCGCTATCTGTCATCCAAATTACGAGAACACCAAAGACGCTGACCCGGCGTCCCAGGAACAATTTGTTGCTGATGCCGCTGCGCGAAAGAGCAAAGACAACAGCCGTCGAAGTGTTGTTTCGATGCGACCATCCAGCCACCAAAGAATGCATCATTCATTGTGCTCGTGTCATCCATCCGTTCCACATACGCTGGGCATTAGTGATTCTTTCACCAACAGCTGCTGGTACATCAAAGACTGGGGTTTAGTACCACCCATGCTGTCACGGCTCACTCGCCCACCCAGGCACTATGGCCGTGGATCGAAACGCTGTGCAGTCGCTAGCCGTGGCAGTCAAGCTGACAGCTGCCACTGTTCGAGCAGTCACTGACGTCTCTGGTAGTGTTGCGTAAGCTGCCGCCAGCCCGGCTCAGTTGCTCGGACTGGGCAGTGTAGCTCAACTGCTTGACATGCTGCCACAGGTTCACTCCGCGAGGTCTAGAGACCGACACCTGCCTACTCTCGCAGCTTTTAGGCACGTACTCGTCTCCGATAATATCTGAAAGCCCTGTAAACCTGGTTAAAAGGAACTGAGTTGGCATAAAATAAACACCTGTAGAGCGATCATTAAGCATATAATTTTTATTTGTCTCGATCGAACTGCTGCTTGAACTGAACTACCTGTTTCGGCTCTACAATAGCTATCTCCAGACCCTGCATTACAAGCAAAAGAAACTACATCACTAGCTAAGAGATTAAAAACAAATGACAAAAGCTATTATAAAAATACGTTATACTTCTTATTCTGCTGTGCTGCAGCAAGTCATAACATGTAGAACTAAGAAGCAAGATTTAAGAAATAGTTTACCAGTATGAAAAATATATTCGTCTTCCGAAAAATTAGACTGTGAAGAGGTCAACAAACTGTTCAAAACTAAAACTGTATTCAGAAATCATTTTAAAACTGAATACCTTACGATGGCTCTAAAATCATTCTTATCAACAAGAACATGGAATAAACTTCAAGAACATGCATATTGTCTTGTTTCTCATATTCCAATTTATACTTTGATTAGACCAGTAACTAATAAAAATGAAAAATTAAACGTAAACGAACGTAACATATTACTAAATTCTGATAATCTGAAATTTTCAGATTACTTTTGCGTAAGGCAAAATATCTTTTTAAAAATCTTCCTTTTTTATGTGTAACTGACAATATTTGAAAGAACTGTACATTCAAATGAATTTGCTTTTAATTACTTTGTATGTTCATTTGTACGTAATGCAGGCGTCAACAACCTCTTGTTTAAGTATGCATGGAAGTCTTGTGTTATTTTTACATGTTGCACCGCAGCCTAATTGTCGTTAATCAATTCTAGGCTGATGTTAGTCCTTAATCGCAACTGCTAATTCATTTGATGGGTCATTGTGGTTTATTGTTAGAAATTCAGTCATTTCTTTTAAATCTCTTGACGCAGTAGGTAGTTCAAAAATGGTTCAAATGGCTCTGAGCACTATGGGACTCAACTGCTGAGGTCATTAGTCCCCTAGAACTTACAACTAGTTAAACCTAACTAACCTAAGGACATCACAAACAGCCATGCCCGAGGCAGGATTCGAACCTGCGACCGTAGCGGTCTTGCGGTTCCAGACTGCAGCGCCTTTAACCGCACGGCCACTTCGGCCGGCGCAGTAGGTAGTAATGTACATTATTTTCCTTCTGTTGTACGGTATGAAAATGTGTATTGCATAGCCAGAACAGGTAATTCCATTCATAAAACTCTTTATAAGAAATTGTTCAATGGCTAAAATGTCTCTGAGCACTATGGGACTTAACATCTGAGGTCATCAGTCCCCTAGAACTTAGAGCTACTTAAATCTAACTAACCTAAGGACATCACACATATCCATGCCCGAGGCAGGACTCGAACCTGCGACCGTAGCAGTCGCGCGGTTCCGGACTGAAGCGCCTATAACCGCTCCGCCGCAGCGGCCGGCTTAAAAAATTGTGCAATGACGCAAAAGTAATGATTGAAATGACAAACGAGGTTACCCGATGTATTTTCGTTCAGAAAGTTCTAGATCATAGTTGTGCATTGTCACTTACACCTGTTTAACATTTATTTGGAACAGGCAATGAATGGCTGGTACAGGAAATACTCAGCCATGGAAACAGACATTGGTAACGGTAGTTTTAATTCTCTTTGATCAGTACATGACTAGGTAATATCCTGTCGAGATGAAGAGGATGTTGGAAACGTACTGAAATATCGTATACAGAAGTATATAAAACGAGTTTGGGAGTGAATGTTGACAAGACTGTGTGTGTGTGTGTGTGTGTGTGTGTGTGTGTGTGTGTGTGTGTGTGTTGGTGTGTGTGTCTGTGTGTTTGTGTGTTTGTGTGTGTATATTGAAGTGGATTTCGTGAACATTAGCAAAGTGGAATCTTTGAAAAGCTACAAATATTTGGCAATAATAATTCATAAATCTGTTACACGCGACAAAGGGACTAGTTCCAGAATAGCAATGCGGAAGAGTGCTACTAAAGCTTCTCAGCGGATTATAGGGCATAATAATAGTCGGTATAACACTAAGAAAAGAACATTTCACAATGTGCTGGCAATATAATTCTGTATGGAGTTGAGATGTAGTCTCAAACAAGGAAAGTTCGAGAAAACATTACATTCGAGGGAAGAGTCTATATGAATAGACATTTTTGGTTAACGAGAAAATATAGAACACGAAATGAGAAGGTGCAGAAGTGAATGGAGGCAACCTGCTCCACAGCAAAAACTTTGCAAAATAGTGTGCTTCAGTGGTACTGGCATGTACAGAGAATGGCGTACGTGACCGAGAAACATTGTAAACTGGGAGCCACCCGGGAGAAGGAGAGGAAGCCCCGCGCTAAGTCAGGAAAATGCATACAGGAAGCAATGGAAGACTAATTGGACGAGTGGAACGAATGAGGCCTGTTCAGTTCTAAAACGGCTAACATCTTGATTGAAAGGCCATAGCTGAAGACGTCCTGTTGTTAATAAAAGAGTTCATCTCAGCAGCTGTTGTCTTTCTAGCTGTACCTGATCTCCACAACCAGCATTCCAAAGCGAAACACAAGATTAGATGCGAGCCATGCCATCTTCACAAATTGAATAATTCCCCGCCGGTTCAGCAGCGGTTCGATAAACCCACTGCTACACACCGGACTCACATGCGATTCGGTTGAAATTCCCATCCACTCATGTAGATTTTTGCTTTCTAGTATTTCTCCAAATCGTGTAAGGGAAATTTCTAGCTGGTTCCTTTGAAAAGGGCACATTTAATTTCCTACTCCATCCCTGTCCAACATAAGGCTGGACTGTATAATGATTTCGTCTTCCACGAAACGCTCAATCGAAATCTTTCTTCACATTCTCAGAAAAAATGCAGGAACTAAAACTGCAAATCTGGCCTGTTACTGGTTAATGAAAAGAAAACGAAACTGAACAATTGTGCCTCAATGCTAATTTTGAAACTTTCAGGAAGCCTATTACGTTGTCCAGCATAAAACTACGTTAAAAATATAAAGACTCGCTTAACTAGAGCCGTCCTCGAACAGTTCGAGACATTAACGCCGAAGTGGAACCGGACGGGATATCCCACCTCACAGAAAACAGTGCGGTCGGCACAAGGAACGGCCTGGTTAACGTGATCAGCGCTCTCAGCGTTCTCCAGAAGCCGTTGTCGACTTTATTCGGCTCGCATACCACACAATTTCGTTACGAAAACTGACGCTCATACAACAGCGAAACACTGCTAGAGCAACACTACATAATGGTGCGCAACGATCTGAGAAACATGTTAGTAGCAGTTATTTGTTAACGAGATTGAATTTTCATCCGGTGTCGGTTTTAAATCGAATGAAGTTGAGATTCAAGATTTCAAGGTCGAGATTCGTTTCGTTGCTTGGTTCGTTGATTTGGGGGAGGGGACCAAACAGCGAGGTCATCGGTCCCATCAGATCAGGGAAGGAAGTCAGCCGTGCCCTTTTAAAGGAACCGTCCCTGGAACGATTTAGGAAAATCACGGAAAACCTAAATCAGGATGACCGGACGCGGGTTTGAACCGTCGTCCTCCCGAATGCGAGTCCGGTGTCCTAATCACTGCGCCACCTCGCTCGATAATTCGTTTCATAATTTCGTTTGAAAGGAAGTGGAGATTTTTCCGAAGTTCCTCTCCATCATTGAAAAAGATGTTTACCGCCTACATACAAGCATGAGCCAGTTGATTAACCAGGAGATAAGTATATATAAGTTACTGAAAGTTTCATAAAAGCAAAAACGTGAAGTATTTAACTTTTGTTTACTTTCAGACATAAACTGGCAGTCGTGATGAGATTTCTAGCCACTGGTGAAACGTTCCATTCGTTGGTCTTTGAAACAAGAATTGCAGCAAATACAGTATGTATATAAACAAAAATCTTACTGAATTTTTTTTTATTTTTTTTTTCAGCCCGTAGAAATTCACGGAAATATTCTAGTTGAACTGACCGACTGACTGACTGATAAGGCACGATGTAAACTACTGGAGACAGAGATATACAGTTAGCACTTTCTGTTAAATCGGCTGTGAGAAAGAACGTGCCAAACTGTGCAGTGAAGGTATGCGGTTTTGTTTGCCTCTCAGCAGTCATTTTTAACAGAAAACAGGAAAGTTGTTATCATGGTTAAGTTTATAGTTCTATCTGTTCGTAGATTAAAACCATGCGAAACACTATCATTAAACCTACTATCCTCACAGATCCCGCACCTGGAAGCGCCTCTCTCATTCTCCGTGTACTAATGATTTCAACTAACTTACTGATTGACTTTGACTTATATTCCCAACCCAGATTCGGTTTGCAATAAGAATAAATAAGGTCAGAGAGGGGGGGAGGGGGATATAGACAGAAAAACTTGTAAATTTGTGGTAATATCAAAAAATGGTTCAAATGGCTATGAGCGCTATGAGACTTCTATGGTCATCAGTCCCCTAGAACTTAGAACTACTTAAACCTAACTAACCTAAGGACATCACACAACACCCAGTCATCACGAGGCAGAGAAAATCCCTGACCCCGCCGGGAATCGAACCCGGGAGTGGGAAGCGGGAACGCTACCGCACGACCACGAGCTGCGGACTGTGGTATATATCTTATGGGACCAAACTCCCTAGGTCATCGGTCCCTAAGCTCACACACTACTTAATCTAACTTTAACTTAGGCTATGGACAACACACACAACAATGCCCGAGGGAGGCCTTGAACCTCCGGCGGGGGGATACGCGCGGACCCTTACAAGATGCCTCTGACTGCGCCGCTACCGCGCGCTGCAGATGGAGAGAGGTAGGGGATAGAAGGAAAGGGATACATATTTAGCAATTGTGAAACATATCCAACTTCGCTAGTTCTTACAATAAATGAGCGGTTTTTTGAGATAATACTTCTGTTAAATGAAAAAGAAAGACCCAGAAGCTCTTACAAAAGAAAATGAGGAAACAATTTTCGTTGGAAGTAGGCGGACGATAATTTGCTGGTCGTTCTTTTCAGCTCAGAGCAAACGACGCTATCCACAGTGCTACAACTTTAACATAGCAATCGCGTCTTCATTTATGGTCTACAATCCTTAACCGTCATTATTTGATATTCAGTATGCACATTGTACCAGAGGCACGCGCTTTTGGTAGATCATCGTTGTGCCGTATCACTGAAACGGTATACTTCACACAAGTTATAACACTAAAAACATCAATACAGGAAGTCTTTCCCTATCGATATGTAGTTTCCTATCGTTTTTTTACGACAAAGCGTAGCTAAAACGACCCATTCGAGAGATTCTCAATTTTCTGATGCCTTGAAACGGCTTAAAATCGTACAAAGTACTCTGTGAGAAAGAAAACCCACAAAATACGATGTTTTACGCCATACAGTATGGCTGTTCCTATCTTCTGCTTGTAACCTTGAACGTTGTCGCACATCACTGGCCAAGCTCCTCTCAAATAGGTAAAAATCTAACATGCCAAATTCTTTATTTCATACTCCGCAGTGTAGCAGAACGTAGAATTCCACCTTGCGACGTCCGCACGCGTTTTCATGACCCGTGAGAGGACGGCTTAAAGTTAGGCATAGATCAGAGTAATCTACCACATATCAGCGATCACATCAGGGAAGTCAATTTATTGTACGTATTTACACTACTGGCTATTCAAATTGCTACAACAAGAAGAAACGCAGACGATAAACGGATATTCATTGGACAAATATATTATACTAGAACTGACATATGATTACATTTTCACGCAATTTGGGTGCATAGATCCTGAGAAATCAGTACCCATAACAACCACCTCTGGCCGTAATAATGGCCTTGATACGCCTGGGCATTGAATCAAACAGAGCTTGGATGGCGTGTACAGGTACAGCTGCTCATGCAGCTTCAACACGATACCACAGTTCATCAAGAGTAGTGACTGGCGTATTGTGACAAGCCAGTTGCTCGGCCACCATTGACCACACGTTTTCACTTGCTGAGAGATCTGGAGAATGTGCTGGCCAGGGCAGCAGTCGAACATTTTCTGTATCCAGAAAGTCCCGTACAGGACCAGCAACATGCGGTCGTACATTATCCTGCTGATATGTAGGGTTTCGCAGGGATCGAATGAAGAGTAGAGCCACGGGTCGTAACACATCTGAAATGTAACATCCACTGTTCGAAGTGCTGTCAATGCGAACAAGAGGTGACCGAGACGTGTAACCAGTGGCACCCCATACAATCACGCCGGGTGAAACGCCAGTATGGCGATGACGAATACACGTTTCCAATGTGCGTTCACCAGAATGTCGCCAAACACGGATGCTACCATCATGGTACTGTAAACAGAACCTGGATGCATTTGAAAAAATGACGTTTTGTCATTCGTGGAGCCAGGTTCGTCGTCGAGTACACCATCGCAGGCTCTCCTGTCTGTGATGCAGCGTCATGAGTAACCGCAGCCATGGTCTCTGAGCTGATAGTCCATGCTGCTGGAAACGTCGTCGAACTGTTCGTGCAGATGGTTGTCGTCTTGCAAACGTCCCCATCTGTTGACTAGGGATCGAGACGTGGCTGCACGATCCGTTACAGCCATGCGGATATGCCTATCATCCCGAATGCTAGTGATACGAGGCCGTTGGGATCCAGCACGGCGTTCCGTATTACCCTTCTGAACCCACCGATTCCATATTCTGCTAACAGTCATTGGATCTCGAACAACACGAGCAGCAGTGTCGCGATACGATAAACCACAACCGCGATAGGCTACAATCCGACCTTTATCACAGTCTGAAACGTGTTGGTATGCATTTCTCCTCCTTACACGAGGCATCACAACAACGTTTCACCATGCAACGCCGGTCAACTGCTGTTTGTGTATAAGAAATCGGTTGGAAACTTTTCTCATGTCAGCCTGTTGTAAGTGTCGTCGCCGGCGCCAACCTTGTGTGAATGCTCTGAAAAGCTAAGCATTTGCATATCACATCATCTTCTTCCTGTCAGTTAAATTTCGCGTCTGTAGCAATTTTGATGGCCAGTAGTGTAGTTACGTGAGCTTCAGTAAAATTTCGCTACCTACACCTGTTATAGAGTATCTACAAAACGCAACAGCCAAAACAGAATTTCTCACATACTTCACTATCGACGCACAGATTTCCTTACTCGATTTAAGCGCTGCTCAGTAGTAGCTGAATAAGGTAGAGATGCTGTCTTGAGAATAGGAACTTTTTCGGGCGAGCTCGAGAGCTGCGCTGGATGGGAAAGTTCATACGTCAGACCGCGCATTACCGCCGCTGCAGTGGAAAGAAGCTGGCTGGCTGCTGGCTGCGTTATTGGTTTTCGGAGTGAGTGACTGCAGGCGGGCACGAAACCTGTGGGAAACGGGAAATGGGGGGGGGGGGGGGGGGGGGAGAGGAGGCAGAGGAATGCGCCGCTGGCGGGCTGACAAATTCCGCGGATTTAGCGCCGCGCCTGCAGACAGAAGCAGGAGGCTCCGGAGAAACGTCTTCCTCCTCGGTCGCGGCGCCGTCTCAGGTGCTCCTGGAGTCAGCCTGATGGCCGCCAGCGGCAAGTCTGGTCGCCTCCCCAACGTCTTCGCGGCTGCTGCCTCAGCCGATTCTGAGGCGGCTACGAGTGATGGCGGAAAACGCTCGCAGCGCCCTTCTTGTGCGAACGCAGTCGTTGAGAAATAGCCCCACATCTCGCTTCTCGTCAATTACAGCTCCCTACGTGTGCGTAGTGCTCTCACCGAGTCCACTTATAACGCGAGATATTTCAGAACTCTCGCTTCTCCCGAGGCAATTTCGCTTCACTGCCGTCAGTATTTTCGTTTCGCCGGCATCAGTATGTGTCACTTCACTAGGTGGTATTATTGGCTCTGAAAGCAAGAAAAGCTTTGTAGCTTCGTACAGGGAGCAGCCGCATTTCGTCATTACGTACTGAAACGCGACCTGGCGCTTGGGTGCCTTGTACGTGGAGTAACTGGGCTAATAGGGCTTAAACGACATTCGTGAAGCATATAAATTTTGAATACCCTTCATTACATCAGCAAGTTCGTTGACAATGAAAAAACTAAATCAGAGCAACCAAAAAATTTAGCTGAACTCATTCTAAAACACAGACGTTGCGTACACTAATTGCAGATGAAAGCCGGCCGGGCTGGCCGAGCAGTTCTAGGCGCTACAGTCTGGAACCGCGCGATCGCTACGATCGCAGGTTTGAGCCATTTAAACTTTTTTTTTTTTTTGCAGGTGAAATTAACACATTACACACTATAACGGATCTTGAGTGTTTTTCTTTTCAAAATAAACTGAATTGTGCTTAATTGCAATCGCCCTCAAGAAAAATTGTTTCAAGACACAAGCGTTGAAACGGCAAGCGAGCTACACACTTTAACCAATTACCATTCTGTTCAAAAATAAATAAAATGTGCACAAAGTTTAATAGCAATTGTGTCAAAATTTGAGAGACGCACATGCTCTCAGAACAAGAGTTAGAATGCTCTCTTTAAATTAACTCGACAGGTTTTTCATGCATAAAATATATAGTTAAAATTGATTTCAGAACCAGCAATTTTAATGAACAGATGTGTTTTACCACTTCGGCCTAAATTACTTTGAAATAAATCTAGAAAGAAGTTAAACAGCAAACGGCTGTGTGCTCAAGGAATGATTAGACAAAAGCTTTAAATTAAATAAGGACCTATTTCTTGAACAAGCTGAGCTAAACCTAAACAACGTGTGGTAAACAAGAAACGGGTTGCACCTACCCGATTTGTCGTATTAAGAATACGTAGAGATTACGGTGTCTTAAGTTACAGAGCAAGAAAAGGACGACGGCTTCCTTCAAAACACACAGAAAGGGAGCAGAATTTATTCAACCGATTTCATTAGTTTCCCAGATTAAATAGTTCTTGCAGACGGAAGCACAGCCGGAGAGTACATTACATAATTCTTTCCTAAACCACAGAATTTAAAATAGAGCCGGCCGCTGTGGCTTCAGTCCGGAACCGCGCTGCTGCTAAGGTCACAGGTTCGATTCCTGTTTCGCACATGAATGTGTGAGATTTCCTTGGTGAGTTTGGTTTAAGTAGTTCTGAGTCTTGGTTTTAAGTCCCATAGTGCTTAGAGTCATTTGGACCATTTTTAAAAAAGAGAGTACGGTTCTTTAAAATATATTAAAGAAACCAGAAATACACTAAGGGGGGATGAGCTGTACCACACAAAAATTTAACGTCTAAAATACGTTTGTCCGCACCTGGAAAACAAAATTTGTACCACTCAATAACACTCAGAGCACAATACGTAGCACCATCGGTTTTAAAGCCATGGAAAAGACTCAAAGGACTGGTCTCAGAGTAAACTGGCTTGCCCCAAGGCAACAACGTAATACGCAATGTTACGAAACGTGCTCACCGGTAATAAGAGTCCAACCGTATGATAGAAAACACAGGTCGACGACGATCAAACAGCAATCCCCCCCTCCCCAACCACAACAGAACGCTCCAACAGCGAAAAACGTCCCTTCGCTTATTCAATGCAGCCAGCACCATTCCCGATTGTCCAAGTCTCCAGGGCCAGCACGCCCCGCATGCTCGAGGAAGGACTTCGGCGACAAACCACGGTCTCAGGATACGAGGCTACTCGATCCACTTCTTTCTTTTTGATCATCAGTCCTCTGACTGGTTTCATGCTGTCCGTCATTAATCCCTCTCCATTGTTAACTCCTGATATCAGAGTAGACTGTGGTGTCACCGCCAGACACCACACTTGCTAGGTGGTAGCTTTAAATCGGCCGCGGTCCATTAGTACATGTCGGACCCGCGTGTCGCCACTGTGTGATCGCAGACCGAGCGCCACCACAAGGCAGGTCTCGAGATACGGACTAGCACTCGCCCCAGTTGTACGGACGACGTAGCTAGCGACTACACTGACAAAGCCTTGCTCCTTTGCCGAGCAGATAGTTCAGCTAAGTTCAGCTAAGTCAATGGCTACGACCTAGCAAGGCGCCATTAGTAACATTGCATGTATCTAAAGAGTCTCACTTGTATCGCCACAATCTCCAGATGTACCAAAAGGATGGATTAAAGTTAAGTATTACAGAAGCTATGTACTTTTCTTTATAGCATTCATTACGTATCCTGTTTCAGACCTCACGCCCATCTGCTAGCTTAGCGCGTGCCTTTCGGCTTCCTCTCATTGTGTCTAGGCTGTCTTGTCTAGACACAACATAACTGGCGACGAGTCAACGGAAAGGGTCTTGTTGTTTCTAATTGCTTACATTTACTTGTGTCATGGCTTCGCCAGATGTACTGTCCGAATTTTATCGCTTGCAGAATCAGCAGACGCAGGCGTTATTGGATGCCCTTGGACAGCTCGTCCAGGGTCAACGTGCACTGCAAAACGATGCGGCCGCCGCCGCTTCACCGCTACCGCAGCCACAACATGCAGTTGCACCCCCATTCCGTAATTTTGAACCAGCTAAGGAAACGTGGACGGAGTGGTCACGCCAGTTTGGATTTCATCTCGCCGCCTACAGAATTCAAGGTAACGAGCGGCAACCTCACTTATTGTCGTGTGTAGGGGTGCAAACGTACCGTGTGATAGTGAAATTATTTCCCCGACGCGACGTAGCAACTCTGTCCTACGAAGAAATTTTGTCTGCTTTAGATGCCTATTTCAAGGAAACAGTCAATGTCGTTGCAAAAAGGTATACTTTCTTTCGTACAAAACGTACGGCCGGTGAAACTAATAGGGAGTTGGTTGCAACATTGCAAGGCCTTACAAGGGATTGTGCTTTTGAGTGTGAATGTGGACTCCCTTATTCAGATACTATGGTACGTGATGCAATAGCACAGAACGTTTCTGATGTTCGCATACGGGAACAGATTTTGAAACTCGTCAATCCCTCCCTTCAACAAGTGATAGACATATTGGATAGACAAGACACGCTTGACTTTGCTCAGGAATCATTTGCAACTTCGCCAGCCGTGTGTCACATTTACCGGCCCGCCGGGTGCGCTGCACGGCCCGGTAAACTGCCCTCGCACACGTCCGCGCAGCTGCCGCCACGCTCTAAACTAGGTGTGCCGCGACAGCATACAACTGCAGTGAAATCATGCCCGAGGTGTGCTACTAGACATTCGCGTGAAAATTGCCCGTCACGCCAAGCTATTTGCTTTTTCTGTAATAAAAAAGGACATGTTCAAAGTGTTTGCCAGAAAAAGCTCAGATCAGACAATCACAACCATTCCAGGCCCTTTGCTTCGCGCCGGAATCGAACCAAGAATACTCAGGCCCTTGAACCTTCGCCCATGGACATTCATGTTGTTAATTCCACTTCGTCCAGTGCCACTTTCTCTAACAGTGACTGTGTTCGTCCCACAAATACTGTGCGTCGACGTCGCCGGACATCGCGTCAAGTTGCAAGTGCTTCTGTACCAGTGTCAGTTCAAATTGCACAAGACAGTCGTTCTTGTCGTCAGCAGGACAATAAACTTTTTGTAGATTAGGACATTCATGGCCATGTGATAGCATTCCAGCTCAATACCGGAGCTGCAGTTTCATTGATCAATCACGACACGTACAAACAACTGGGCAAACCTCCGTTGCGTGCCGCAAATGTTCAGTTAAATAGTTATTCAGGACAGCATATCCCTGTGTTAGGACAGTGCACTCTTCTTGCAATGTACAAGGGACAAACAAAACTTGTGTCATTTTACGTTCTTTGTTCTTCTTCTGCAGTGAACTTGTTTGGTTTAGATTTATTTCAATTGTTTAACATGTCTATAGTAACTCAGGTCCTATCAGTGAATCAGACTGTGCCTTCAGACAGTGTTTCCCGTCTGTGTGAAGAATTTGCAGACATTTTTGCACCGGGCTTAGGTTGTGCTCAGAACTATGACGCACATTTGGAACTGAAAGTCAACGCGCAACCGCAATTTTTCAGAGCGCGCAATGTTCCTCACGCATTGCGTGATGAGGTCGCAAGAACATTACACGATTTAGAATCACAAGGTGTGAGTGAATGTGCGCAATGCCTCTTCCATTTCAGCTCCGCTTCATCGCTTACGCTGTACAGGTGTTCCGTTCGTCTGGACGACGGAATGCGAACGCGCCTTTCGCCAGTTGAAATCGGCGTTGCTTTCAAATACTTGCCTTACGCCATTCGATCCCCAGAAACCCCTTTTGTTGATGGCAGATGCATCGGATTTCGGGATCGGTGCTGTGATTGTGCACAAAGATGGACCGCATGATCGCCCTATTGCCTTTGCGTCCAAATTGCTCTCGTCTGCGCAAAGAAATTACTCGCAGATAGAGAAAGAAGCTTTGGCTCTCGTCTTTGGTGTTACTAAGTTCCATGATTTCTTGTATGCTCGTCACTTTACCATCATCACAGACCACAAACCTTTGACGTCGCTTTTTCATCCAAACAAGCCTGTACCTCCGCGTACAGCGCAGAAAATCATTCGCTGGTATATTTTCCTCTCGCAGTACCGCTACGATATCTTGTATCGGTCCACTGCTAACCACGGAAACGCCGATGCGTTGTCCCGTTTGACTGTTGCTGAGGATAGAGCATTCGATTCTTCCGAACTTGCTTGCATGTTCATTGATTCGGAAACCGATGAAGTGGCCGAATCGTTTCCGATTGATTTTCGTCGTGTAGCTACAGCCACAGCTGCTTACCCGGTCCTTGCTACCGTTTTGCGTTTTGTTGCTACGCAATGGCCTTTGTCAAAGTCTCGGATCGAGGATCCGTTGGTTCGCAGATTTTTTGCTCACAAGGAGAGACTTTTTGTTCGACGTGGTGTTTTTTTGTTGCGTTCTGATAATGATCAGTCCAGAGTCGTGGTCCCACGATCGTTACAGTCCTCTGTTTTACGGCTTCTTCACCAAGAACATTGGGGTATAGTGCGAACGAAACAACTTGTTCGTCAGCACTGTACTTGGTTCGGAATCGATGGTGCGATTACGAATATGTGTTCTTCTTGCATGGCGTGTGCCGAACAACAATCCGCACCGCCGCGGAAAGTCTTTGCATGGCCAAAAGCCACTTCCCCTTGGCAACGCTTGCACATCGATTTTGCTGGTCCATTCTGGAATGCTCGATGGTTGGTTCTGGTAGATGCCCTCAGTAATTTTCCTTTTGTTGTCCGGATATCTTCCACGACGTCATCTGCCACCATCCACGCGTTGTCTGCTATCTTTTGCATTGAAGGTCTTCCGCAGACTATTGTTTCCGACAATGGCCCACAATTCATGTCCGCAGAATTTCAGTCATTCTGCCAGGCCAATGGTATTCAACATCTGCAATCCGCGCCGTTTTCGCCTCACTCAAACGGTGCCGCTGAACGATTGGTCCGGACTTTCAAGTCACAGATGTTGAAGTTAAAATAGTCGCATTCTCGGGAGGACGCGTTGTTGCTCTTTTTGTCACCGTATCGCTCTCAGCCCCGAGATGGTGGCTCGCCGGCTGAGTTGCTCCATGGTCGTCCTCATCGAACCTTGATGTCTCTGCTGCACCAGCCGCATCAGGTTCCTGTGCAGCGGCAGGCTTCTGCTTTTGCTCCAGGCGACGTCGTATTCTATCGTAACTATCGAGGTTCACGGCGTTGGCTCGCAGGGCGCATTCTTCGCTGCCTAGGCGAAGCGATGTATTTGGTTTTGGGGGCCTCTGGTGAGGTGCGTCGGCATCTCAATCAGCTGCGCCTCTGTCGTCGCACGGGTTCTGCCGCTCCCCGTCTGCTTTCAGCGACGGTGCCGTCCGGTCAGCGCCCTGGGGACCCATCTACTGGCTCGCCTCATCCCCAGGTGTTAGCGACGATGCCTTCCATTTTGCCCCATGGCGACGCGCCGCCGCCGCCTCCGCCGCCGCCGCCTGTTCTCCCACCAGCGCCGCCCGCAGTGGACGCCTCGCTGCAGCCGCCAAGCGCCTCCCTGGGTCACGCGCCGCCGATCGCTTCCCGTGACCAGCTGTCCTCCGCCATGGAACTCTTGCCCGCTCCGGGCCACATGACGTCATCGCGCGTCGGATACCCCGACGCAATGGAGGTCGACCCTTCGGCCCCTCCTGTCTCTTTCAGGGCGCATGCACCGCATGTTGACGTGCACCCTGGACTAGGTTTTCAGGCATTTCCTAGATCCCCTCGGACCGAATGGCCGGGTGCGGGTGGCACAGCCTCGCCTGTTGTTAGGCTCCCCACCTCATCGCATACGTCAACATGGGGTCCTCCCCACGGCGGGCGGAAGCCTTATAACACGACCGTTCGCCGATTTGCGGGGGAGGAATGTGGTGTCACCGCCAGACACCACACTTGCTAGGTGGTAGCTTTAAATCGGCCACGGTCCATTAGTACATGTCGGACCCGCGTGTCGCCACTGTGTGATCGCAGACCGAGCGCCACCACAAGGCAGGTCTCGAGATACGGACTAGCACTCGCCCCAGTTGTACGGACGACGTAGCTAGCGACTACACTGACGAAGCCTCGCTCCTTTGCCGAGCAGATAGTTAGAATAGCCTTCAGCTAAGTCAATGGCTACGACCTAGCAAGGCGCCATTAGTAACATTGCATGTATCTAAAGAGTCTCACTTGTATCGCCACAATCTCCAGATGTACCAAAAGGATGGATTAAAGTTAGGTATTACAGAAGCTACGTACTTTTCTTTATAGCATTCATTACGTATCCTGTTTCAGACCTCACGCCCATCTGCTAGCTTAGCACGTGCCTTTCGGCTTCCTCTCATTGTGTCTAGGCTGTCTTGTCTAGACACAACATAGACCTTGCAACATACGTCCTCAATTATCTGCTGGATGTATTTTAATCTCTATATTCCTCAACAGTTTTTGCCCTCTAGAACTCCCTCTAGTACCATGGATGTCATTCCATCATGTCTTAACCGATGTCCTATCATCCTGTCCTTCTTCTTATAAGTGTTTTCCACATATTCCTTTCCTCTCCGATTCTGCGCGGGACCACCTCATCCTTTCCTTATCAGTCCACCTAATTTTTAACATTCGTCTGTAGCACCATAGCTCAAATCCAACGATTCTCTTCCGTTCCGGTTTTCCCACAGTCCATGTTTCACTACCATACAATTCTGTACTCTGGACGTACATTCTCAGAAATTTCCTCAAATTAAGGTCGATATTTGATATTAGTAGACTTCTCTTGTTCAGGCATGCCCTTTCTGGCATTGCTAGTCTGCTTCTGATGTCCTTGTTCCATCCGTCACTCGTTATTTTACTGCCTAGGTAGCAGAATTCCTTAGCTTCGTCTACTTCATGAACATCGATCCAGTCTCCCCACTGTCCTCAGTTCTACTACTTCTCATTACCTTCGTCTTTCTTCGATTTACTTACACTCCATACTCTTTACTCATTAGACTATTCATTCCATTCAGCAGATCATGTAATTCTTCTTCAGTTTCACTCAGGATAATAATGATATCAACGAATTGTATCATTGACATCCTTTCATCTTGAATTTTAATTCCGCTCCTGAACCTTTCTTTTATTTCCGTCATTGCTTCCTTGATGTACAGATTGAACGGTAGGGGCGAAAGGCTACAAAGTTGTTCAAAATGGTTCAAATGACTCTGAGCACTATGGGACTCAACATCTTAGGTCATACGTCCCCTAGAACTTAGAACTACTTAAACCAAACTAACCTAAGGACATCACACGCACCTATGCCCGAGGCAGGATTCGAACCTGCGACCGTAGCAGTCCCGCGGTTCCGGACTGCAGCGCCAGAACCGCACGGCCACCGCGGCCCGCTACAGCCTTGTCTTACACCCTTTTTAATACGAGTACTTCGTTCTTTGTCGTTCATTATTATTCCCTCTTGGCTGTTGTACATATTGTATATGACCCACGTCTCGCTATAGCTTACCCTTACTTTTTTCAGAATTTCGAACACGCTTTTTCCAGGTCGACAGATCCTATGAACGTGTCTTGATTTTTCTTTAGTCTGTCTTTCATTACTAATCACAACGTCAGAATTGACTCTCTCGTTCCTTTACTTTTCCTAAAGCCAAACTGGTCGTCATCAAACGCATCCTCAATTTTCTTTTCCATTCTTCTGTATATTATTCTTGTAAGCCAGTTGGGTGTTTGAGCTGTTAAGCTGATTATTCCATAATTCGCCGTAATTCTCGCACTTGTCAGCTCTTGCGTGGATGATTCTTTTCCGATGGTCAGATGGTATGTTTCCAGACTCATAATTCTACACACCAACGGGAATAGTCGTTTTGTTGCCACTCCCCCCAATCATTTTAGAAATTCTGATGGAATGTTATCTATCTGTTCTACCTCATTTCAAATTCTCCAAAGCTCGATCCAATACGGAATGAAATTGTGACCCTCTCCCAGCTATGCGTCACGACGAGCCTCACTGTCCCACCACTGAACTTCAAGGAAGCGAGGTCCCATCCGCCATGGAACAAAAGGAAGCCAGCCACGCCCTCTGGACGGAGATGAATACACTCGAGAGGGTGAAGTGACCTAATCTTTGGCGGCTCGGCTCACATAGTTTTTAACAGGATAATATTAAGTGGTCTCTTCCTCTATGAATAGATGATGAATGCAGCTAACCGCTAACTTTGTGTAATGTCTTGTCTGTATAGACGTGTATCTGTTGCCTTTAAGACCCTTTCACCTTCACACATAAATCTATACAGTAATGTAAGGGCCTCCCGTGTCTTGGCTGATCCGTGATAAGACAGGCGAATAGTTATACTAATGGAGGATTATTAATATTATCTCTATTTTCATTCGCTCTCTCTCTTTCTCTCCTTTATCTATGTACAGTTTTTATTATAATATTTCATTACGTGAAATCAGCCAAATAGGCTCTTTGGTGGAGTCCTTCGTCTTGGTAATCAGCGGCTGGCTTGCTGTAAAAGATCTTTACATTTATTATTACTGTTAAACACTGTATTCAGTCGGGAGAATCAATCGTGTGGACAATTTGTTCCTTTTACGAAAGATTGCGAATTCCAGATGTGTACGAAGCCTTTTTGGACGATTTAACCCAGACTCAGTGATTGCAGGCTCTCTTCGACACAGCTGAAACTTCCCCACTAATTACAGGGCCAACGTGATCATCAAATGGTTCAGAAAAAAACTCATTCGTTCATTCACTCCGGAACAAAATGTCACAAACCTTATTTATGAAGGAAACTGTGTATTAAATCCATCTCCATTACATGTCCAGATCTCCGGTGATTCCACGTCTTAATTATTTTCCGTTTACACTCTCTTTCTATTCAAACAAACCGCTAGTGGCACACAAGTTAATTCGCTCGATTTAGCGAGAGGGAAATCAGAATATGTATCTCTCAGAAATACGTCAATCCCTCAATCCCAACTCCAGAAGCTGTCCTAGTTACCACTCTCACAACCATGGAGAATGCATATATGCATTCTGTTATTTCAAAGAATAAACACGCTGGAAAATACTTTGGCGTCGTCTAGCTGTCGCCGCATATGTTACGAGAAAATCAGATCAGATACTTTTCCAAAGTGAATGAATGTGGATGGTTTGATTGACCATGATGGTGCGTGGTAGAGGGTATTTTCTGTGGGGACGTTACAAGTTCCAATTTATTTTACGCTCAAAGGTATTTTTGTCATAGTGAACCCATTTTAAATACGTGGTTTTATACACATTAACGCGTTTCCAAGTAAACCTGATAAGCCGTCACCGCGAGCGGAGCAGGTTCGCCCTTCGTACCTCCAACATTTCATTCCATCTACCTCAACAAGCTTCTTGATGTCTGTCACTTTCACTCTGTGTTGGTAGATAGTTACTGAATCTTCCGACAAAAGAAGCGCTGAAGAAAATTCGACTAATTACCTACTAAATAAGGGCATAACTCGAGCTTGGAAGCACCATCTGTAATTTTTCTTTTTTAGGGCTTCAAGGAAAATATATGTCAGATTACGACGTGGTTATTAGGAAATGCAACGGAATAGCTGTCTGTACGCTGAACAACTAAAGAAACTGATACACCCGCCTAATATCGTGTAGGGCCCCCGAGAGCACGCAGACTCGACTAATGTCTGAAGTAGCGCTGGAGGGAACTGACATCATGAAACCGTAACAGCACTAGGAGTTGGATATCTCTTGTGAACAGCACTTTTCGAGACATCCCAGATATGCTCAATAATGCTCATGTCTGGGGAGTTTGGTGGCACCCGGAAGTGTTTAAACTCAGAATAGTGCTCATGGAGCCAATCTGTAGCAATTCTGGAAGGTGAGGGATCGCATTGTGCTGCTAGCATTGCCCAAGTCCGTGGGAATGCACAATGGTCATGAACAGATGCAGGTAGTCAGACAGGATGCTTACGTACGCGTCACCTGTCAGAGTCGTATCTAGACGTATCGGTGGCTCCATATCACTCCAACTGCATAAGACCCACACCATTAAAAAGCCTCCACTTGCTTCAATAGGCTCCTCCTGACACGCAGGCTCCATGGATTCATGAAGTTGTCTCCATACCCGTACACCTCGATCCATTCGATGCAATTTGAAATGTACGACCACGCAACATGTTTCCAGTCATCAACAGTCCAATGTCAGTGCTGACAGACCCGGACGAGGCGCAAAGCTTTGTGTCGTACAGTCAAAGTGTACATGAGTGGTCCTTCGGTTCCGAAAGCCCATATCGATGATGTTTCGTTGAATGGTTTCGCACGCAGACACTTGTTGATGATCCAGCATTGGAAGTTGCAGAAATTTGCGGAATGGTTGGACTTCTGTTATGCTGAACGATTGTCTTCAGTCGCCGTTGGTCCCGTTCTTGCAGGATCTTTTTGCGGCCACAGTGATGTCGGAGATGCTTTATCGGGTTCCTGATATTCACGGTACACTCGTGAAATGGTCTTACGGGAAAACCCCACTTCATCGCTGCCTCGCAGATGGTGTCCCATCGCTCGTGTCCCGACTATAACACCACATTAAAACTCACTTAAATCTTAATAACCTGCCATTGTAGCAGCAGTACCTGATCTGAAAACTGATCCAGACACTTCTTGTCTTATATCACCCTTGCCGACCGCAGTGCCGGTTTCTGCCTGTACAGATACAGTATCTCTGTACTTGAATACGCGTGCCTATACAAGTTTCTTCGGCGTCTCAGTGTAATAATTAATCTTTATTAATGACAGACTGTTTCGGCAACTATCGCCACTGTCAAGTACATGCGGATACAATTTTGGATTGAACGTCTATAAATATAACTGTCTTTTATATTAAAGTGACTGTATTGTACTCACGTCTAGAATGACGTGATGCTCATCTTATGTCACTACTTAACTGACTTATAACAGTCGATTTTTTGATTAGATGGTAAATGATGTAAATATATTGAAAATAATACATTAATTGTGGTTTGACAGATTTACAACGTTTTAAGTTTACGTTAAGTTGTGTCTTATTTGTCTGTCGTTGTTGTTGTTGTTGTTGTTATGGTCTTCAGTCCAGAGACTGGTTTGATGCAGCTCTCCATGCTACTCTATCCTGTGCAAGCTTCTTCATCTCCCAGTAACTAATGCAACCTACATCCTTCTGAATCAAGTTTAGTGTATTCATCTCTTGGTTTCACTCTAGGATTTTTACTGCCCACGCTGCCCTCCAATACTAAATTGGTGATCCCTTGACGCCTCAGAATATGTCCTACCAACCGATCCCTTCTTCTAGTCAAGTTGTGCCACAAATTTCTCTTCTCCCCAGTTCTGTTCAGTACCTCCTCATTGATTATGTGATATACCCATCTGATCTCCAGCATTCTTCCGTAGCACAAGATTTCGAAAGCTTCTATTCCTTTCTTGTCTAAACTACACTACTGGCCATTAAAATTGCTACACCACGAAGATGACGTGCTACAGAAGCGAAATTCAACCGACAGGAAGAAGATGCTGTTTAATGCAAAAGATTAGCTTTCCAGATCATTCACACAAGTTTGGCGCCGGTGGTGACACCTACAACGTGCTGACATGAGGAAAGTTTGCAACCGATTTCTCATACACAAACAGCAGTTGACGCGTTTGCCTGGTGAAACGTTGTTGTGATGCCTCGTATAAGGAGGAGAAATGCGTACCATCATGTTTCCGACTTTGATAAGGTCGAATTGTAGCCTATCGCGGTTGCGGTTTATCGTATCGCGACACTGCTGCTCGCGTTGTTCGAGATCCAATGACTGTTACCAGAATATGGAATCGGTTGGTTCAGAAGGGTAATACGGAACGCCGTGGTGGATCCCAACGGCCTCGTATGACTAGCATTCGATATAACAGGCATATCCGCATGGCTGTAACGGATCGTGCAGCCACGTCTCGATCCCTAGTCAACAGATGGGGACGTATGCAAGACAACAACCATCTGCACGAACAGTTCGACGACGTTTGCAGCAGGATGGACTATCAGCTCGGAGACGATGGCTGTGCAGCAGCATGGACTATCAGCTCGGAGACCATGGCTGCGGTTACCCTTGCCGCTGCATCACAGACAGGAGCACCTACGATGGTGTACTCGACGACGAACCTGGCTGTAAGAATGGCAAAACGTCATTTTTTCGGATGAATTCAGGTTCTGTTTACAGAATCATGATGGTTGCATCCGTGTTTGGCGACATCGAGGTGAACGCACATTGGAAGCGTGTATTCGTCATCGCCATACTGACGCATCACCCGGCGTGATGGTATGGGATGCCATTGGTTACACGTCTCGGTTACCTCTTGTTCGCACTGACGGAACTTTGAACAGTGGACGTATCATTTCAAATGTGTTACGACCCGTGGCACCAACCGGCGAAACACTACATTTCAGCAAGATAATGCACGACCGCATGTTGCTGGTCCTGTACGGGCCTTTCTGGATACAGAAAATGTTCGACTGCTGCCCTGGCCAGCACATTCTACAGATCTCTCACCAATTGAAAACGTGTGGTCAATGGTGGCTGAGCAACTGGCTTGTCACAATACGCCAGTCATTACTCTTGATGAACTGTGGTATAGTGTTGAAGTTGCATGGGCAACTGTACCTGTACACGCCATCCAAGCTCTGTTTGAATCAATGCCCAGGCGTATCAAGGCCATTATTACGGCCAGAGGTGGTTGTACTGGGTACTATGTACCCAAATTGCGTGATAACGTAATCGCATGTCAGTTCTAGTATAATATATCTGTCCAATGAATACCCGTTTATCATTTGCATTTCTTCTTGGTGTAGCAATTTTAATGTCCAGTAGTGTAATTACCGACACGTTTCACTTCCTTACATGTCTACACTCCATGCAAATAGGTTCAGAAACGACTTCCTGGCACTTAAATCTATACTCGATGTTAACAAATTTCTCTTCTTATTTATTTTTGGCAGCTGTTCAGGTATATCTTTCTAATACTCCGTGTCAGTAAGTTCGTGAAAATTTCGGGCGTTCGGGATTCAAAATAACTTGCGTGGAATGTCTAAAGTGGGACAAATTAGTCTTTATTGTCTCCAAAACAAGTAGTAAGGGGCCATCCAGTTTATTGATACCTGGCAGTTACTGTTTCTCCTACAAAGTTTCACTTGAAAGCAGTTCAGGAGTTCACCAGTCCGACTCGATGATTTTCACGTCCTGTACGGTCGCTGACCTCTAGCTATACGTCAGTTACTACACCAGGTCGTTCACTGGCCTTCTTAGACAGAATTGCTCGCCGTAATAATCGAGATGTTTACGAAACACTCTACACGGAGTCCAAAGTACGATAAGAAAGTTCACACACAAATAACTTCCAAATAAAGTTACTTAAAACTTCTAAACATTCGCTAAAAGCTTTAATACTGTAGTCACCTCATAAATACGATAAAAGAATCGATAGAATGTAAACTGTCCTTCATTTTAACAAAACTGTTTGTAGCGCAATTCCACATTGATCTGTTCAGTAAGACGGTTCCCGAGAGACTCCTAGCGACACAGAAATGCAGCACAAGGTCAATCCAATACTTAATTCCCATTGGCTGATGATTTAGGAAGCCAATCAGAACTGCTCTAGCCCCTAACTCATCCGACAGTATTACAGGCAGAAATTTATAGAAGAAATTCTGAATTTATGAAACCAAATTTAATTTAAACAAAACAGAGTACAAATTATCGCCAGAAATCCTGATTGTTTAACACTTTGCTTTCCTTTTGGCTGCTTTTATTGAAAATCTTGCATACTGTCATACGTCCCACACGTCACGATTCGTAACTGCACAATTCCCACAAATACATTCCACATTGGTTTTTAATAAAATAAAACATCCACACGTCACGTATAGCCTCCATACACACACACACACACACACTCCCTCCACAGCACTCACACAACGAAATATAATAAAATAACAATTTTGAAGGTTATTGCTACGTATTTTTACAGCGGATTATTGTAACAAAAGCAAAGAAAGATCGGGAAAGACGATTTAAATTAACCGTAATTCTTTAACCTTCATATGAGATTGTGAGTAAATACATTAAACGCTCTAGTTCTGTTTTATAGTGAAAAAAATTATTACACAAACATCAATGAAGTTTTCCACCACCTCGGTTCCCAGAACTCCTGAAGATAGACGTTGACTGTGTATATTGTATCAGACACAGTCCCTTTGACTGTTCAGAGATATCACTAAACCTGCATGAGCAGCGCCTATTAGACGAAGGGCATCCGACAGCTGATCAGTTCCAGTCATTCCACCAGGAAGGAGGTACACGGCTCATGTAGACTTCAGTTCAACCATGCCTAGACGGTCATTACCGCGGTTCGATCGCGTACGCAATGTTACTTTGTGCCAGGAAGGGCTCTCAACAAGGGAAGTGTCCAGGCGGCTCGGCGTGAACCAAAGCGATGTTGTTCGTACATGGTGGAGGTACAGAGAGACAGGAACTGTCGATGATATGCCTCGCTCAGGCCGCCCAAGGGCTACTAATGCAGTGGATGACCGCTACCTGCGGATTATGGCTCGAAGGAACGCTGACAGCAACGCCACCATGTTGAATAAAGCTTTTCGTGCAGCCACAGCTGCTGTGTACGCACTAATGAGAAGTGCATCTTGTACTGTAATATGCTATTATGAAGTCTTACTACTTAACAATAATACACAAAATTCAATTCAATATCAATGCTCGATATAAATGTTAAAAGTGCTTGTTTTTAGCATTCAGTCCCTTCTGCCTAATAGTTCACAAGAAATGCTGCCTTATAAACTGATAATCATTTCGGCTTGATTTTAATTTTATTGTACCCCAGTACTGCCGTAACGAATTATTAGCTGGCCTATGGAATTCCGATCATTGTAGAACTAATGACAGTACGACTTCATAATAGCGGATTCCAGTAGAGTATGAAAGCTTGTTTGTTTGTACCAACTATTTACGAGTTAACAGGTACAGAAACGCAGTTTGTCTGTTGAGTTAAGCGGGAGAGTGAGCTCAGATCTACCTTCGTGACTTACGCACCGCGGCCTGTCTTTCTCGTTGGTCTCGCTATGCAGAGTGTGACGCACACTTCTGCTGTTATATGTCTGCCTTACGGTAGCAGAAATGGTACTATACGCGGCTGTGTCCCACAATGCGTCAGCTACCCGCGGCTGACGCTAGGTCAGCGAGCGGCTGCGGCCGAGCATGACGGATAGAGGTATAGACGCAGCCGCAAAGGAGAGCAAGTCAGCGTGTCAGAGGCAAAAGTACTATTCACGATGGTGAAGATGGGAAGTGGTTTAAAAATTTTCTTGCATCCACTATGTATACTCTCCACTGCACCGGGACCAAACTGGGAAGGACACTGCCTGAAGAGAAATACGAAGTACGAAAGATACTATATATTTTCACTTTAATCACCTTATTTATTTTCAGACTGATAACTCGTATCACAACAAACAAAACTAAGTTTACTTTTAGCATTGTTCTACTTAATATTCATTTATTATAATAACAATGAAGAGCATGTAAGTGAATATCATAACCTGATGCATATTACACATGCTTAGTTGATAAGAGTATGCGTACAATTTTTAAAAAAAATCAGTAACGCTAGGAAGTCCGAAGCCTATAGCGCCTGTTAACTTGATTGCTCTGCGTAATGAGACAGATTATTTTTTCTCTAAGAATGCATCCCTAAGTTTAAGGCGTAATCAGCAAGTATCTGTGACAAATTTATCTGTCATTTCTGGTTTTAGACTGTTCAGCGAATAAAATATGCGGAGTGATTGAGTTAACAAGGGGAAGGCATTTTCAAAAACTATACGAGATATTGAAAAATTGTGTTTTTTTTTTTTTTGACAATACTAGCAGCTCGACGAGAGAAATGTTTCATCGTGCTTGGGCCATGCAGTCTAAGGCGTCTTTTCACTGTTCGCGCGGGTGCCCCCGTCGGAGGTTCGAGTCCTCCCATGGGCATGGGTGTGTGTGTTGTCCTTAGCGTTAAGTTAAAGTTAGTTTAAGTAGTGTGTAAAGCCTAGGGGTGGATGACCTTAGCAGTTTGGTCCCATAGTCCTTACCACAAATTTCCACAATTTCATCGTGCTTGGACGTAATCGAAATGTATCGTCGTCTACAAAAACGTGTGGCACTGCTGTGTCCGAATGCGTCAGTTCACGCAGGCAGAGAAACGTCTTACCACTTTCAAATAATTTCTCAATATTACTTTTACCAAAATTCCACTGTCACGCTCCTTCCCGTACGACACGACACCAATGAAAATGAATTTGTAGTTCTTGTCAACCACAGCAAGAAGGACGGCAGGGAAGAAAAGAGCGCTTGTAATTATAATACAATGAGCTCGACTACTCAGAGAAAAGATTCACACGTGTTTTCATTGTCTTTCTTGATATCTTCTTTGAAGAGATTGAGAACATATCTGACCGGCGCTATGTTCAACCAGAAATACTCCTGAAATTTCTGGTAATTGTTTAACAAGTACCGATCGGTGAGATGTTTAGAACACCCTTCCCAGTTCTTGTTCGAAAAATCGGCTGTATATCAACATTTCCATTACTTGAATTTTTTTCATTTTCAACTTCTTCTAACATCGCGCTTACTCACCTTTTGGTAGAGACACAGGAGGTCAACTACCTCTTTGCGCCTGATGCTCTATAGGAATCGCCAGTTATGCGTCGGTTCACACTTAGAAGCAGGCTCATGCGTCAGACCTTTACTTTACTGTAAGGTGTAAAGACTCAGATTAATTTGCTGCGATACAACGGTCCTTGCGTCTGCCCGTATCATTCCTCTTCTTCTTCTTCTTCTTCTTCTGGCCTCTACATTTCTCCAACGGATTCAGCAATGTTACACAGGTCGTGGCAGTGGCAGTGGTCGTTGGTGACGGAATTCCCTTCCTGACGCCACTATTCCTCACGGTACGGAACTTGTGTACGCTATTTGTCTGCGTCTTAGCTAATCTCATGTCCATGTATTAGAAAGTCTCTCGAAATGTTTTGTTGACTTGTATCGGAGGTTGAATGTCGGGACAAGCTCGGTATTTCAGTAAATGGATTCAGGAAACAGTGCGCCAAGGAAACCAGTGTATATGGAACTATGTGATATTCCTCGCCAGGCGTACAAACCGCATCAACACAGTCGCTATCAGCGCTTGTGACGTGTATGCAGCAGTGATCAAGATCAACAGATGGTTCTTCTAATAAACACCAGTAATTTCGTGTGGTCTAGTGGTAACGCGCGTGCAGAGAAAGTGAGAGATCGCAGGATCGAATCCCGATCGAACCATGCAAACTTTCAGTTTTCCCTTAATCTGCATTTGACCTCTCCCCTGTCATATATCTACGCAGACAGATTACTGAAGTAGCGTCCGATCAAAGATCTGCACCGGCCATTGAGCCACACGAAATTATTATAGGCAGTAAAAGCATACCCTTAATTTAATAGATATTTACAATGTGGTTGTGATAGCCACAGCAGATTTTCTGTGTTCGTTGAATCACAAAGAAACAGCGCAGTAAAAGTCTTGAAACATTCCCCATAGCAAAACATGTACTGTGTCAAATTCCCAGGAAAAATTTGTAAAATTTTTGTAATTAATACTTCGAGACTGCGTCGGACTTCAAATGGATCGGTAAAAAGGGACACAACAACAAATAAAAATTAAGAAATATGGTTACTTGCACAGTTTTATTAATCAAATTCTAAAACATTACTGCACATATTATGATTTCGGAAGACAGAACAATACGGTCGTTAACCTAAAGACCATAAATTCTCTGGTTCACAGTAAACTTTAGTCCCACTGTCACATAAAAATCCATGATATTTTAACACTACAGATCTAGTTTGTTCATACACACAATTATGTACAAAAGTTCATCATATGTCGAGTGCGCAGCTCGTGGTCTAGTGGCTAGCGTTGCTGCCTCTGAATCACGGGGTCCTGGGTTCGAGACCCGGTCGAGTTGGGGATTTTCTCTGCCTGGGGACTGGGTGTTTGTGTTTTCGTCATCACTTCATCATCATCATTTGTCACAGTGAAAAAAAATGGACTGTGTAAAAATTGGGACTTCGTACGGGCGCTGATTATGGCACACCTGAGAGCCCCACAAATGAAATCATCATCATCAGGTGCCGCGCACCAAAAACCAGAGTATGGTTTCAGTTACCATTACAATATATTAATTTTTTCTCGCAAATGATCATTTAAACACAAAAATGAAATGATCGTAGGGCACTGTCGACCAGGAAGCCCCAATCCGGTTCGGCCGCCAGATGCAAGTCTTATTTCAATCGACGCCACATTGAGCGACATGTGTGCCGATGATAAGGATGAAATTATGTGGAGGACAACACGACATCCAGTCCACGAGCGGAGAAAATCTCCAACCCGGTCGAGAATCGAACCCGGGCCCGCTGCATGAAATGCAAGCACGTTACCACTCAAAGTCTGCATTCGGGAGGTGAGCGGCGAGGACGCTTTCTTTACGTCCCGTCCGCAGAGTGGCGCACGCGCATATAATTACTTCCTCGACGCGCCTAGTACCCTCGTCCGTTGACAATGAGTCGCTATGGCTCATTCGTACAGAAAAGCTACCATCGAGATCAGCTTCCAACCCTACCACGCAAGGCCACGAGCCTTTGAAATCGAACGATTCATCCGTGGCGAAGTTCAAATACCACTACAGCACATCATCGGTATACACCTATCCATGAACAGTAGCGTCGTTTACGTCAAGATGGTCGATGACGAGTTACGTCACGCTGTTGTGAGCAGATGTCCGAACACTCCGATGGTCACATCGGGGCCGTTACTGTTGACCATACAGGGCTAGGATTACACACACTAAGAGTCTTCGAACTCCTGTTCGAAGTGCCACCGGACGTAGTTACCGCAGCTTTCCGCCCGTATGGGACGCTAATTAGATACGTGGTCGAGAAATGGAACACCTTCGAGACATACCAATTCCTCAACGGCGTCCATCAAGTCAAAATTGAATGAAAGGAACCCGTGCCATCCTACTTAGTCATAGGTGGATGTCAAGTAATCGTAATATACGATGACAGCCTCGTACGTGTTCTGGTTGCGGCCAGGAAGGTCATGCACGCTCAGCGTGTATTGAACGTCGGGTTACACAAATTCCATTAGTTGACCAGGCGCCACCTCCTACGCTCACGGCCCTCCCAATCAATTACACAGGGGTGACACGATCGACCATCAGGGCAGACGAAAGACCACTTGGATGACAGGAAGCGTTAGAACGCACACCCGTCACCAGTCGTGGATTGATCAACACCATTATGGAGTCCACAGAGATTGCACAAAACCGCCCATCGATTACACAAGAAGATTCGGACGAAAGAATGGAACTCGACGCTAGGATTGTAACGACCTCTGCTTTTCTCCCTCAGGGGGATGCGATGCGGGAACCACATAACTCTTTCGGACACAGAAACCCACGCCCGCGAACAAAGGTCACTGAGGAAACATAAAAAGCGACGTCGCACACCCTCAGACGATGGCCTCCAACGTACGTCTCCAGTTGATGATCGGACAGCCGATGAGACGCGAAACATGGATGACTCAGGGTCTCCTTCACCTGTCACTTTCTGTGATTTCGACACACCCCTTTCCGCTCTCTCGGGCAAACAGGTCACAAGCACAGCGCCCGCCACTAGTACACAACCAGAGACAACTGCGGATTCACCCTTGGTCACTCAGCTCAGAAGTGTTCCACAGCAGCCACTGTTAACTTACGGACCTTGTGCGGACGACATTGAAGACGATTCTACACCCACTGCGGTGGATGAAAAGAGGGGTTCCTCCACCCACACCTCGGCCCCAACCGAGCAGCAACATATGACGGCGCGGACGTGGCCTGCAGATCACAGGACCCAACTTTTACGACGACGCTGACGGCAGGCCCCATTGCAGAAGACGATCTACAGCCCTATCACTTAGCGACCATCGACACTATCATTATTCGGGCAGGTACCAAGTTGTCGCTGCTCCAAGACATGCTCAATGCAGTAGACGTTGACGTTGTCTTTCTCCAAGAAGTCTTCGTCGCTGATTTACAGGATATGTATGGCTATACGGCTCATGTGTCCCACGCCTCTCCAACTAACAGTGGACTCGCCGTTCTCCTTAGGGAGGACCTGGAGGTTGACGAAGTACGATATCTCCCCGACGCTAAAGGAATTGCCTATAGGTACTAGGCGTCCAGTTTATGAATGTATACACTCCTTCCGGAACGAATCACCGTCGCGACCGATAGCCCTTATACGCAGAAGGAGTTGCGCCGCTTTTTCAGGGCAGGCACTATGACTTGGTATTAGGGGGCAATGTTAGTAACATTCAAGCACCTAAAGATCAGCTGCCACGCCAGTCACCGTGCCCCGAACTTGGGACACTCTTCAGTGATTTCCAGTTGGTAGATACATGGGGACTTGTTCGAGTAAATCGACCGGGATACACTCATGTCACGAGTCACTCGTCTAGTCGCATCGATAGGATTGATGGCTCCTCTCGTAGCAACAGTGAGTTACGTGGAGGTGTGGCCAGAAGCCTATCATGCGGTTTATATATGTGCCGTCACCCTTCGTCGCCAAATGGTGTGGCGCAGCCCACATCCCTGGAAATTAAACCTTGCTCATCTCGCTTCTCTGGATTGTCGACGCGCCATCGATGACATGTGGAGTTCGTGCCTCTGACGCCTCCCGACGTATCCTACATCTATCAGTTGGTGGTTAAACTGCGCCAAATCGGTCCCACGGAGAATCTTTATCACGTATGGTGGTGAGACAGCTGCTTGGAGGTGGCAGACCCACTACTTTTATTTCACCGTCTTCGCAAATGTGGCTCCTTGCCACCCACACCGGAACGACAGACGACAGTACAGCGTGCGAAGGCACAGATCGTCCTCCATATGCGCCGACACCTCGAAGGGACGAGCGTCCGAGCGCGAACACATGACTGACTCGCAACAGAACGACCAACAACGTACCACGTCATTCGAGAACGTAAACTGCGAAGACAGGGGCTGATACAGACCGTCACCACTGCAAGCGACCGTCACCACGCCACACGACGCGATATTGGTGCCGCCTTCTTGGACCATTACACACGACTTTATTCTGTTCAGTGTTCCGACCCGACGACGGTGTGTAACGTTCCCTGGCAACACACACACTATTAATAAACTAAAATTTAATTGTACTATATACGCCGCTATGAAGCAATTTGTATATACTGTAATTATTTAACAAAATATATCATTTAATTTTGTATAAAGAACATTCGTTATTATTGTAATATTTTCTGTAGTAATATTCTCGATGTATTTATGATTGTAATATTTCTATACTCATAATGTAATTACGAATTGTGTCAGTATCTGCGATAGCAAAAATGTAAAATACAGCCGCAGATTGCAAAGAGACATTAACGGTTGATAGTGATATAAATAGGAATACATAGTGTGCATTCTTTGTCGTCTTCCTCGAGAGCTGTGAGAGAGAGGAATCTGCGACGTAGCATTTTATGAATGGGTAGACTTCATTTGTCTGTATCTAGAGTTAGCCGCCATTAGAGGAGAAATTACAAACTAATGTAAGTTGAATTATTGTTGTGGTCTAAATACATAATAATTTATCAAAAGTGTGTATTACTAATGTAAATTAGCTTGCCCATGTCATCTATAACATTTATTTAAGGAATTTTCAGCATTCTTAGCAATTATCGCTATCGCTGGTGCTGCTGGGCTGTGCCGCGACCGAACGATTTGCAACGGCGGCACATTTAAAAAATTGTTCCGCTGAAAAGAATTAACCAAACGCGTAAATCGGGAGCAGATAGAAATTAGCAGTGAATTAAGAAAATGTTTTTCTTTTACAGCGATCCTGAGACTGACGGAATTTATTACTAGTTTCACATTTGTGCATTCATAGGCGGATAGTTAACGTTGAAATTTAACAATTTATTGGTTCTTTCAAATAACTGAAATGTATAGTGAAGTGTGTTTTATCAATGATAATTAAACGTTCAGGTCGGCTTGGCAATATTTAACCAGTTTCTGGTAATAGAGACAGTCTTGTGTTCCATAGCTAACGCCGGGAAAGAATTCAGTAAATATTTAAAAAAAAACACTGCATTTAGAAAATGTGTGCCAAGGCCCAATTATGTAAAAGATTTAATTCTCAACTAAATATTCTTAATCAGTTAATATGAATTTCTCAGCATGAGAGGGTTGACTAAGTTCACGTAATTTTAAATGTACTTAATTCTGTCTAAATGAATTTTTATTACCACACGTAAATAAGGGGTTCTACAACAAAGTTCGTACAGAAAGAAAGAAAGGCAAATTAACTAAAAACAAATTCAAAAAAGGTAACTGTTTACTTTTTTATTTTTATTTTTTCATTTGGTGCCGCCTTCTTCGACCATTACACACGACTTTATTCTGTTCAGTGTTCCGACCCGACGACGGTGATAGAAGTCTCACGACTGGTTTAAGGCATTTTCCCACAGGATTATTGAACGACATTACGTAACACGAAGTTATTGACGCCATCGGTAGAGGAACGGCGAACAAGTCTCCTTGACCCGACGGACTCCCTGTGGAGTTTCATAGAACTTTCCAGTATTTACTGGCTCCCAAGTTGACAGACATATGTTGGGAACTTATGTCCCCCGCGTTGCCGCTCCCCGCGGCCTTCGTGGAAGGAATAATTATACTCGTTCACAAACCTAAAGGTGGGGCTCGAATACATGATTACCGCCCGCTAACACTTGTCAACTGCGACATGAAGATATTCACCAGACTATTAGCACACCGTATACGACTGACCCTGCCTCACGTCATCTCACCAGATCAGGCCTCTCTAGAGGGTATAACACCCACACAGCACTGTGTCGGTACCGTGACATACTAGCCCTAGCGAGGGCACGCCGCATCCTGTGAGCACTGGCATCACCAAGTTTTAGGCAAGCTTTCGATGGAGTGGATTACTCGTACCTAACGTCCGTTCTCCAATACATGCAGTACCCACAGAAATTCACAGACGTCGTGATGCGCCTCCTCCGAGGGGCGACATCCAAGATGCTTGTTAACGGGCTTCTCGTGCTATCCCTTTCGATTTTCAGATCGGTGCGTCAAGGCTGCCCCCTGTCGACCTTGCTTTACGCTCTGGCACTGGAACGGCTTCTCTGTGGCCTCCGTCAACGCCTCACCGGACTCACCTCACGTGACGTCACATTTCGCTGTACAGATTTGCAGACGACCTAGTTCTCCGCAATTTTGACGACGCAACCAGCGCACTAGAATGGATTGCCACATACGGTGTGGCTTCCGGCAGCTGTCTCAACGTCACCAAATCGGTCGCTATTGCCGTAGGAGACGGGTTGACCCCAACGTGTGTCGACGCCCTGCAGCTTAGTGCCACTCTCAAATGTCTCGGAATAGAGTTTCACGACGACATACGGCGCACTGCGGCTCTTAAGTATCGCCGCTTATTACAAAAAATTCGGGTCCAGATCTCCAACGTTCATCTGACGACCCTCTACATTCTTCAAAAGACAAACTTCGTCATTGTTTACCTCGCATCGCGCCTTCCACACACAGCGCGTGCCCTTGCAATACCGTTACTGATACCTCGACGTCTGTTAGTGCCCTTCGGAGCCTACGTCATTACAGGCATGCTCTTCAAAGTCAGTTATGAGTCGCTGACGCTTCCTCCAGAAAGGGTAGGGCAGTCCAGGTGCACGGCAGAGCGGTGGCCCTGTTTGTCAGGTCACACATCAAGTTGTGGCGCCACCACACGGAAAGTTTGACAGGTTTGCTGCTGGAGTCCTTAGCTCCGCCCTCCCTTATGCCCCACTGACGGCGCAAGACATACCACCACCCTTCTACTACTTTGGGCACTTTTACATTCAACACGGGTATGTCCGTATCACAGTACCACCGACGAAACACGGGTCGGCGCGGGATATATGTCGCGTCCTACAGCAGTGGCGCCCACCAAACATCGTGAAGGCCAAAAAACCTCAGGTTATTTGGGAGGTGGTGTGGCGGACGATCCACTCGGATACACGGGATACACACGTCCGATCCATATGGTACATCACAGTCAACAGTGAACAGTTCATCCGATCACGCCTCTACAAGATAAATATGGTGGACTCGCCTCTACTTGCAGACTGCGTTTTTTTCATGATATTACTAACGGAGAACGTTGCCACCGATTTTCGAAAGCTTCTCTCGACCCTCTACGCCAAAATGTAACTACGTGCTAACGGAGAAAATTTTAATTGACTACTCATCCTCTTCCTTACTTATATGTAAGTTAATTTTAGTACATTATAATGTGTTAATCCGTGGTCTACTGCCAAGAATATAGTGTAGCATCTTTGACTTTTTTTTACTTTTTTAACATATTAGTTTAGAGGGCATTTCATGACAGGTGGACTGGTCGTCGAAGCACCATACCGTGGTCCGCACGTTCACCGGATCTGACGTCCCCGGATTTCTTTCTGCGGGGAAAGTTGAAGGATATTTGCTATCGTGATCCACCGACAACTCCTGCCTGATAAGGTGCGTCATCGCATTGTCAATGCATGTGCGAACATCATTTTGAGCATTTATTGCATTAATGTGGTATTTACAGGTAATCACGCTGTAACAGCATGCGTTCTCAGAAATGATAAGTTCACAGAGGTACACGTATCACATTGGAACAACCGAAATAAAATATTCAAACGTACCTACGTTCTGTATTTTAATTTAAAAAACCTACATGTTACCAACTGTTCGTCAAAAATTTTGAGCCTTCTTTTTTTTACTATTACAGCGCCATCTATCACAAAGCGAAAAAAGTGGTCCAACTAAAACATTCATATTTATTTACGTACTACACGAATATGTAATAAAAATGGGGGTTCCTATTTTAAAAAACGCCGTTGATATCCGTTTGACTTATGGCAGCGCCATCTAGCGGGCCAATCATAGCGTCATCTGGTTTCCCTCTTCAAGCTAGACAAGTTTCGTTCATTGTAGTTTTTTCGTTTGACGCTTATTTCGTGAGATATTTGGCCCGGTCACGATCAATGGACCACCCTGTACAATTTATTGGTGGCATATGAAAATTTGTAGCGGACTGGAGCTCGAACCCAAATTTCTCGTTTCACACAAGCGGTCGCCTTAACCATTCCGGCTATCCGAACACGTCTTCCGCACCAACCCAAACGTACATACGTCACGATGTATCCACGTCCTGCACCCGGACAGTTGCTGTGAATCGTACAATTGGTGAGATTGATTTGTTATTAAAACAGAAAGGAATTACAGGCACTGACTGGGAGTGGGCATTGATAGAAATCGATGAGGAAGTTAAAAATTTGTGCCGGGCCGGGATTCGAACTCGGACTTCTGCTTACTAGGCAAACGCTCTGACCACTAAGATATCCAGAAAGAGGGGGCACTGTAACTGCACGGCAACCCTAGCACGCCTCCCGTCAGACTCAAATTCTCAGTTTATCCACACACTGCCAATGTAGTGCAAACGTTCTCATTATCCTCGTTAATCGCGGCATTTCGCCGGTTCTTGTAAGGTTCGAGATGGTGTATCTGCACGGAAGAGATCTGTGGCCGTCTCGCCTTAATTTTATATATGATTTTTGTCGGACGTGTTCAAAAGAACAAACACCATTTTGATCCAACAGCCATAATGAAAAATAAGACACAAAAGAATTATAGACATTGGCTGCGTGTGGGCATTAATTGAAATCAATGAAGAAAGTTCAAAATTTGTGTCAGACTGGGATTCGAATCCAGGTCTCCTGCTTACTATACACATGCTCTGACCAATTCTTTTCAATTTGCTTTTTGATTTTTTAAATATATTTTTAACTAATATTAATTTCATATTTATATGAAAACTTACAGTGCTTCCAAAACTCAATAATATTACTTGCTTAATAAGATATAATAAATCAAATGGTTATACTTCTTTGAATAAGTTTAAATGTACAAGTATTATGTTTGAGTTTAAGTACAATGCTTACGATTTGCCAACAATCTATGTCCATTTGTACAAAATTCTTTATCATTTCTCTGTTGCCGGCCGCTGGTGACCGAGCGATTCTAGGCGCTTCTGTCCGGAACCGCGCGACTGCTACGGTCGCAGGTTCGAATCCTTGGGTTGGATAGGTTTAAGTAGTTCTAAGGTTTAGGGGACTGATGACCTCAGATGTTAAGCCCCATAGTGCTCAGAGCTATTTGAACCATTTGAACCATTTCTCTGTTAAGACAAGCGCTAAAAATAAAATACCCTACTGAACTAAAAATTTCAAATCCGGTATTAAGCGCTGCCTCCCGAAATTACCTGTTGGTGAGCAGTGTCGTTGTTTCAGGATTCTTTTGATGCCTTCTAGGCTACCGCAGCGGCCTCGCGGACCGCTGCGTTCCCACTGTACTTCGTCCTCAACAGCAATCCCCTACTTTAGAATGCTTTTAAGTAGTATGGTGGTTGATTGTACTTAATTATCGTACTCGCTCTTTCTATAACATACTTCTCATCATATTTTAAAATTTCATTTTTGTCATTCTTCTGGAACATTTTGTAATATTCTCCTCGTGTAAGTTCTGTGTATTCCTGAAAATTGTCACTTCCTTTTTTATTTATTATATGATAGATACAATTTCCATTTGAGCACAGTGTTAGGTTATTTTTGGGCAGGAAATGAAACCTTTCCTGGGAAGAATATGGTATTCAAATTAATTTCTCTCCCGTCATCATGTCTCTATACCCTTTACAAAGGAATCGATGGTACAAAGCATCAGTTCTACTACATTTCTGGCATTTGTTTGTGTTACTGAGTCCTACTGAATATATTAGATTCTCGTCAATACTTACGGATTTATGGCAACTCTACACCACGTTACATTTATTTGTATGGAAAGTAATTTATTATTTATGTTCTCCAAATAATTTTTTTGTTTCTGTCTGGAAACATTATATCCATCTTATTTTGGTTGTCCGTTGATCTTAGTCTATCGACCACATATCGGCAGTTCCCATTGCCTTTGCCCTGCAAAATACATTTCATGTAGCTGAGTTCCAAATAATAAAATGTAATGTGTTTCAATTGGCAATTTAAGGTATTTCTATTTACTGGTGACTGCAAGCTTCAGGTTTATAAAACTAGAATAATTTCGATGTTACGCTGGGCGGATGGCTCTCGCTAAATTGCGGGGATCTCTTTACAAATAAAACAGTTGTTTTTGTTTGGATGTCTGTTACTTCAAGTTCTCCCTCTTCCGTTTTAGGTTTATTGTGCTACTGAATCTCTAAAAATTTCTCCTTGCCAAATTTTGAGACACTGTTGTCATAATAGCTTTTGTTATTTTTTATGGATGGTAAAATTTGCCCCACATACGTCGCTAATGATAAAACTGCACAAATATCAATTTTAGCTTTACGTTCAGATCTCTTATATGATTTAATATGAGGTGGCCTTGAATCTTCCCTATCACCTTTTCCCAACTACAAAACACAAAGTTACACCGAAGGCTGTATGATGTACACATTTTGCCGAAGCAATCTGAACGTTTGATAGACCGTCAAGATTTAGAGACCCACTTTTTTTCTCATTAGTTTTTGCGCCCGTTGCGTTGCACTAATGTTGTATATTTTCTGCTATACTCACAATGCCATCGTCGCTTCTTATTATCACACCAACGTCGTTAGCGTACGCTTTGGTAACTTTCTTCTTACATGACACTGATATAATATATAGTGCGTCATTCAAATGTCTCGGAAGGGGTTCAACTGCTACAGGAAACAGCATCATTGATAACGGACTCACCTGCCGGACTCAGTTTTCACTCATAATGTCCGCTGTATACTTTCCACTGAGGTATACACGTGTTTTGATACCTGTTAAAACGTTAGCTAAAATGCTCACATTAGTATCAGTTAATCACATGCAAGCGAAAGTCTCAAAGCAGTCCATGATTAACTCTGTCAAACGCCTTCCAAAAGTCAATAAGAGCAAGACAGCCATGTTCTGTTGCGTTTGAAAAGATTGTGCCGATGGCCCTATATTCACTTACAGTCTTGGATGTGCTACGGTCTGGAAGACAAGTCTGTTGATACCTAATTATCTTTTCTAGGACTGGCCTTAATCTCTCCTTGAGAGCCTTCGCTGTTATTTTATAAAATGGATGTATTAAGGTTATAGGTCTCATTTTATTTATATACTTCGTTTGTGTTTTTCTATCTTTTGGAAGAAGCACACTGATACTCTGTTTAAAGTCAGGTGGCGTAGCATCTCCATTTAAGACTTCTCTTACAAATTTCAGTAAATTTGCGTCCTATTATATGCCAATAGGTTCTATAAAACTCTAATGCCAATCCCCAAAGGCCTGATAATTTTTGAGAAGGTGATGACTTCAGTGAATCTAAGACTTCTTCTTCGGTTATTTCTGGACTGACGTTTAGGTTATCCTTTTATGCTTTTGTGCCCTCGACTCCAGATATGGATAAAAAATCTCTCACTACATTTTGCTCAATCTGCCTTTCGCTACAGAATGTTGAAATCGAAGAGCCTCGTTTACAATATATTTTTGATCTGTCAGAACTTTCGTGTCCTCCGCCATGAGGCAATCAATAAAGTTTTTCTCCTTTGTTTCTCATGTCTTGTGGAATGATATATTGAGATATTTTCCTTTTCTACAACAGTGTGTGCGTGCGAATTTTTTCTAAGCACTTTAGTTGTGACCTATTAATTCTAAGAAGCTTGGCTTTGGTTCTCTTAATATGCATTAAAATACCTTGTGACACTGGCTGCTGGTAGAGACCGCCTGGATAAGATTAGTGGTATTCAGCTGTGTTTCTCAACCACGTCTTCTCTCTTTACCATAATCTATGAGATTGGCTCTTAGTTTTTTCCTTGCTACAGCGGTGCACCATTCTTTATTTGTCCTATATTTACGTCGCTGCCCCAAACAGTGATCATTGCAACTGCAACTGCAAATGGTGTCATCTTCGCTGAAGAGATAATTGGCCGTCTCACTGAATTATATATGTGTGCTGTCTGTTCTTTCTGACATGTCAGAAAGAACAGACACCACATGTATACAGAGTGTTTACGCAAGAGCGTGCAAAAATGTAACAGGACGTAGAGACAGCAACACTGAAGAGTTTGAGGTAGGAAACCTGGGGTGGGAGAAGCCAGCTTAGGGAGACATGGAAGTAAACTTCTCTATCGCTTTGTCTAGCATTACTTTCTGCAGCTTATTTACAACTAACATGCGTACAAGTTTGCACATTCTGTGCTGTTTATGTCCATGTACATTCTTTATTTCCTGCAAGGAAACAAGGCGGACGACCCCGATTACTAGGAAGTCGTGGTGCATGTTTTGTTTTCTTTACTTGTCCGTAATGTTGCTCTGTTATATCATATTTACTTTGTCTCCTTGGCTGTTCATGAGAGGACGTACATACAACATGACGGTACACCACTTCACTTCAGTGTGAATGTCAGCAACCATCTCAATGCTGTATTTCCTGGTCGCTGGATTGGAAAGGGTGGGGAAGGGTCCTATTCCATGGCCTGCGAAGTCATCTGACCAGAATCCCCTTCATTATTTTCTTTGGACATATCTAAAGTCGCTTGTGTATGAGACCCCTTTAGGTATAGGGATGGAATTAATTCCCAGTATTATCGCCGCTTGCGACGTGACTTCAAACTCACCAGGGATATTTTTCAGGGTGCGTCAGAATCCTGTTCTCCGATATCATGCTTGCATTGAGGTTGATGACCGTCAGTTTCAGCATTACAAACAGTACGTACATTGTGTCAATGATGGTATTTACATCCAACCCGTAACTGATGTAACTAAAAAATACACATTAACGTGATTATATTCCTATTAGCTCCTTACGCTAGCTTCTCCGACCCTAAGTTCTCTGCCTCAAATAGTTCAGTAGAGCATCCTCTACGTCTTGTTCAATGTTGGCACGCTCTTACGCAAAGACACCGTATAGATTATTTCAAACAATCCTGTCGGAGAATATATGCAGCTGAACATTACACTAGAGGCAGAAAATACCGCTGCAGTTGTAAGTTTCTTTTGTTTAGAACACGATCTGTTTAAGACTCTGATTCTCCCATCTTCAGGTGTTATTAGTTCGGTTTCTTATGCCAATTAATAACAAACAGCAATACCTCTGAAGGGACACGTTAAATGTGCTGACTAAAGGTCAATAGTTCATCGAGTCTTACATAAGACCTGATACGAATTTTACATTACGAAAGATAGGTAAATTTTTAATTAGAGAGGACACAGATAATGACGCAGCAAATTAATGCGCCATAGTCATAGGATAAAGAATGGAAAAGATGTAAAATCCTATGAAAAGAGGACATTTTACAGCTATTCAAAATAAACTGGGTGGACCTTGCAGACCTCACTTCAGGATACAGGCATATACCGTACATTCGTTAAGCTAAATTAAGGGCGACAAGAGTAATGGCGAAAAACTCTGATCCAGCTAAGAATTATACATGTATGGCGTACAATAATCAGAAACCAGAAAAAGGGGGGAATTGAGGCTGGACACTAATTCAAAAAAGAAAAATTTTTCTGCAGGACCGTGTGCTTAAGCGCAGTTTGCTCATTCAAAATGCCCGACGGATCACTGCAAATGCTGTGGATAATTTCTGTTCTTTCTTAAGTGTCTAAAACCGGGCCCTTACGTTGATTATGAGAATGCTGCAATTTGTGTTTAAATTTGAAATGGAATGATCATGATCCTTCAGGTGGTTAGTGAGTGCCGATTTGGAATTGCTCCTGACGCTCTCTGATCCTTATGTTAAAGGAGCGGGCAGTTTGGCCTATGCAGGGAGAAGGACACTGACTATACGGGATGCTATAGACGCCCGACTGTGCGTAACGATTGTCCTCTCCGGTTTCGTGGTGCTTCAATTGGCGCTCGACCTTACGGGGCGTGCAGAAGGCGGGTGGAATACTCTCTTTTCTTAGCCATTTACCGATCCTGTCAGATATAACACCTACTATAGAATCCTTAAACATTTTTTTTAGTAGAGTTATCATTACTAGTAGATGACAGGTTAGTCCAGTACCGACTAAGCAGCTATCGATTGAATTTGCTGGTGAAGAACATTAGCATGTGCCATGAATTTAGTGGTATCCAACTCACGCTGGCAGTTTTGTTTTGAGAGAGGGACTCTTGCAACGCGGTAAAGCATTGCACGAAGAGCTGCCACTGTTTGCTGCTTGGGATGAACTGAAGAGGAATGAATAATAGAACTAGTCCTGGTTGGTAACTTAAACATATTAAAGTCAACTTTAGTGTCTTGTAATGAAATTTCCAGATCCAAGAATGAGAGTGTAAAGCCAGATTGGTATTCTATAGTACACTGAATCTTGGGGTGCATTTTGTTAAAGTCGTGCTGGAAAAGTTGCAGCTGGCCATCGGTCCCGTTATACAAAAGTATCATGTCACCGACGTATCTTGTAACACATTAGTCTTTGAACGTGTTATTGGTGGCTTGAAAGAAACTGATGTTCAATGTGATTGCTGTAAATATTAGGTATTATACCGGCAATTGGGTTCAAAAATGGCTCTGAGCACTATGGGACTTAACATCTGAGGTCATCAGTCCCCTAGACTTATAACTACTTAAACCTAACTAACCTAAGGACATCACATACATCCATGCCCGAGGCAGGATTCGAACCTGCGACCGTAGCAGCAGCGCAGTTCCGCACTGAAGCGCCTAGAACCTTTCACCACCGCGGCCGGCACTGGCAATAGGGGATTTCATGGCTAATTCATCAAATTGTCCACACATGGTGTTTTTGAAGGCAAAGTAATTATGGTCGAGAACAATTCTGAGCAAATGAAGTACTTCATTAACTTTTTTTAATCTAGACGAGAGCACGGCTGTAAGCTGGATTCAATAATAGGAATCACCTCTTTAAGGGGGATAATCGTATACATGCTTACGGTGTCAAGACTTGCTAGATTCGTATCACTGGTTACAGTTACATGTTTGAGATGTGTAATTCACTTCTCTCTGTTCTTAATGTCATGATCATCATGCAAAAATAATGCTTACTTAGGAAACCCAGTAACTCCTTAGCCAATAAATAATTTGTGGCCTTAATAGCCTTGATAATTGACCTAAAATGAGCCTGTGGCTTATGCAGCTTCACGCCGCCCTCGAAATTGGGCGCTCTCAGATTCACCGGTATCAAAGACTTTTTTAAGAATTAGCGTAGGTAACACATCCGTTTCTTTAAGTACCTTATTAATTTCCGCGACGAACTTAGCTATGGGGTTAACTGAGTATGTTTTGAAAAATAGAGCTGGAGGGGAAGTCCCGTACTTTCCGTACATAGTCGGCCTCGTATAAAACTACTGATCTGCGGGCTTTGGCCACCAGTACAATTATGGCTTGGTTTTCCTGAAGCTTCCTATTGATGTCGCACGAAATGGGTTGGTCTCGCGCGTGGGCATACTTCTTGTGGGGGTTCCACTGTTTCTGATTTCGATGATTTACTGTGCGAAGTTCTAGTGCAATGACTTTATTCATTTTTTGAAGAATGGAGTTTTTTGTGGGGTTGTCAGACCTAGCCTGCTCCAGGGAAGCGATAGTATGGAACGCCAAAGGAAAGGGCGTTATTTTATTAAATGGGGAGCCAATACTATGGGCTAGCCCTTTATTTAAAAAGCACATTTCTTCGCGATTAAAAGCGACGCTAGTTTAGTTTTCAACTCTGTGGTAGAAACTAACATGAGGACTAGTAACAGTCAATGATATATATAAGATGTGCATAAGCGTTGTCAAAAATAATAATAGGTCAGTTCCTTAGAAAACTTAAGGTGTGTTACACAGGCTTTCTATTTTAAATCATTTTTTTTAATATAAACGTCTAATTGCTTTAATAATAGCAGTTTTCATGAGCTGCTGAATGTAACATGGTGCGCTGCCAGTAATTCTATTAAACGGTCTTCTGATAAAACTGGGAATCACCTTATATGATAGACACGTTTCATTAAAATTAAAGGCTGCTGATGTCAGAGAGAGTCTCTTGCGCAAATTATGAAATTGGTAGTATGTTCCAATTGCCCTGCGTGGCATTTTACTACAAACAGTACTGTCGGAGGAACACGAACAAATGATCAATACACCAGAGGTTGAAAATACCGCTACATTCGTAAGGTTCTTTTATTTAGAACACGACCGGTTTCAGGCTCTTATACACCCATATTCACGTGTTATTGGTTATTAGCTCGGGGTCACAGCAGGAACAAATAATACCCGAAGATGGGAGTATAAGAGCCCGAAACCGGTCGTGTTCTAAGTAAAAGAACGTTACTACTGTAGCGGTATTTTCAACCTCTGGTGGCTGCTGCGGTCGCAGGTTCGAATCCTGCCTCGGGCATGGATGTGTGTGATGTCCTTAGGTTAGTTAGATTTAAGTAGTTATAAGTCTAGGGGACTGATGACCTCAGATGTTAAGTCTCATACTGCTTAGAGCCATTTGAACCATTTTTTTTTCAACCTCTGGTAGGCTATATATTATTTGTTATTGTGTGACCTTTCTAGACATGTAATACTATTTTGCAGTGACTGTATTTTACGGCGTACTACGCGATGTTCTTCAGAAATGCATGCAGGTGATGAAGAAACTGACACTGCTATAATCTAAATGTACTCTCAGTTGCGACCTGAGCTGCACAATATGTTAATGACGTAAGACAATTTAGGCGGACCATGACTCAAACCCAGATTTGACGCTTGATGCGAGCACTCGCTTTAACGACATTGACCATCAGGGCCCGCTTCCCAGACTGACCCACACCTCCCAATTGCCACTGTCTTTCCAAGTATTCCATTCGCACAGTTGCTGTGATTCCCGCACATGCACATGTATTACATCGTAAAACACACACAGACGGGCCGCAACAATAATAGATAACTCTTTCCCTGTGCAGGAATCATAGTAACTGTGCAGTACGTGGACACATGGAGACATCATGGAGTTTAAGTTTGTCTGGGAGGCGTGCTCGGGTAGTCGGAGGTGGCTGAGGCGACAGCTCTCGTTAAGTCAGAAACTCGGTTTCGAACCTCATTCCTGCACAAATTTTCATATTTGGGTAATAAACTGTGCATCTGAGGTCTCATAGTATTTGCAACTAGGTATACATATTTTACATTTCATCTATTTCATACAGCGGTAGATCGTAACAGTATCTTCATACATGCACGTATGTCTGAAGCACACTGCATAGCTCACTATGAAATACGGATACTGCAAAATATGCTCAGTAAGTGCTTGTAGTGACTTATGTCAAGTATAAATGTACACTCAGAGATTAGCGTCCATGCAGTTCCAACGTTAGGACATCTCATATCAAGTCTGTCAGGTGGACGGTATTTCTCTAAAACTGATCTACCAGAATCTTATCTACAATCGTCGCCAGACGAACAGTTACGCCAGTTCGTGGTGATTAACACTGTATATGGATTGTACAGTTACAACAGTTTGCCTTTCTGAACTGCTGGTGCACCAACAATTTTCCAACATTTTTTGAGCAAAAAAATGGCTCTGAGCACAATGGGACTTAACTTCTAAGGTCATCAGTCCCCTAGAACTTAGAACTACTTAAACCTAACTAACCTAAGGACATCACACACATCCATGCCCGAGGCAGGATTCGAATCTGCGACCGTAGCGGTCGCGCGGTTCCAGACTGTAGCGCCTTTAACCGCTTGGCCACCACGGCCGGCATTTTTTGAGCAACTCATTCGAAACATTTCTAACAAACTAACGGGGGATCCACGACATCAAGATCCTACAAACTGCTGGAAAGGAGGGAGCTGAAACCAACAGAAAAAACTCGTTTACCTCTCCCCCCCCCCCCCCCCCAAAAAAAAAATGATTTTATTTTACTCGAAGTTAGTTCTGTTCTTTACAGACAACAAATTTCTAGAAGGATTTTTGCAACCTGGCTTAGCAGAAGTGCATAAGAATCAGAATCACATCTACAGAGACAATAAACGCATTAATGTGCCGATTTTATAATAAGCGCTCTGTCAGTCTTGAACTGCACACCGTCTTGTAAGACACTGCAGTTTTAAATTTTTTTCCGGGGTATTAGACCGTCCATATGTGTCAACTAAGAATTTGAAAAATCATAAAGCATACGCAATAAAAAATGAAGACAGACAATTACAGACTAAAATATAAAGCATATTTAATAGAGTTTAGCAATGAATAGAATAAAACCTTTCACAGCTGCAAATAAAAATTTATGAATACCTGAAAGCTAAAAAAATAAGTGGATGAACTATTAACATTACAGACATCCAGTATGAAAAGCTTAGGTCTCAAAGGGACTAACCCTAGATAGAAGACAGGTATTTGTAGGAACTAATTCCGACACCAAAATCACAATCAGAATAGCGCATAATATAGTGTGCACATATACATACAAATAGAAACACTAGTTAAACCAAATGGAGGTAAACAATGACAGAACTCCGGATATAATAACTTGTGCACGTAATTCCCGCAAAACGAATCACAATTCAACACCCAATACTTTTAACGTTCTTGTATGGCAGCTATAACTACTAAGAGAGGTTGGTTACAGTGTAACATCGGTCACAGAGTAGCATTAGAATTTGCGAGTCGGTAATTATGATGATACCCTTGTGTTTAACCTATTTACCATTGTCATTTATTATCACATTTTAGCTATGTTCTTTAGAAGTGATTAAAATTCATCACTGATGTGTGGTGACAAAAACGTGTTTTGAAGTGTGTGAAGTGATTTCTTATTATAATATAGCCTAATATTCTTTATACTGTTTGTAGTTATGGACAGTTGCTGTAATTATGAGCATTATGACCTTAGTCATACACTAATGTATCATACTGCATTGCAAAAACTTCATAAAGTTTTGCACACTTTTACAAAATTGCGAAACAAGGTAAAGCTCCCCTCTGGCGAACAGTGTAACAGTTTAGCGTGGGTCACAGTGTAGCACTTTTACAGTGATGTGAACACTGCAGCCCCTACTTCGGAAGCCCTTACAATGGTGAGAGGTAATGTGAGACAATAGGAAGCCTTTTAACATGCTAACTGAGGTAGATGCACCACACTAGAATTTCAGTGAGCATGATATTTTTGGAAATTTCCCTGAAACTGCTGAAATAATGAGCAACAAAAAAATAGAAAGAGGAGAACGGATTATAAAATTGTTTGAAGATGACACAAGTCAGTGGAAGATGAAATAAGAAAAGAAAACTAAAACAGACAAGAGAATTTTGCTGGAGCATTCGAAGATAGAAGTGTGATCCTTTATAGTACTCAAACGATTCTACTGCCACCAACATATATCGGGCGTAAGGACCACGAAGATGAGATTAGGGCTCAAGCGGAGGCATACAGATGGTTGTTTTTCCCTCGGTCTATTTGGACTGGAAATGACTAGTAGTAGTACGTGGTACCCTCCGCCACACACCGTACGCTCGCTTGTGGAGTATCTATGTAGATGTAGATGTAGATTGTAAAGGCAAAAATGAGAGAAAAGAAGGAAACATTACGCCAACAGCGGAAGATGATTATAAGTTTCCTTTACTTTACGTCTATGGTCACAAACTTTTTCTCATCACACTACCGGTTTAGGTCTATAATGACCATCTTGAGATCTGTTTTATAACACCATGTCCTAATGGATTGGAGCCATAGTGGATATTCCATTAGGATATACTTTTATAAAACACATCTGAAGATGGTCATTACAGACCGAAACCGGTAGTCTGATGATGTGACCATAGACGTAAAGTAAGGGAAATTTATTTTACAATTGGGTCACTGTTTCATTCACGACCATGTCGCAGCTTGTAAGAAGATGATTATGTTTTTGTATTGTTTCCTGGTAATAATCAAGTCACTAAATTAAGCATGCCATCAGGAATAAGAATGAGGATGGTGATAATGAAGTGACATGTCTCTGTAGGAGGGCCAGAAATCCAAACAGGTTCGTACATCGTCATATAAATGATACAACATATACGTCAGAGAAATGTAGTAATGGTTTTACCAAAACTTGTTTACTAGGGGTAAAATCAAAGGCAGTGCGGATGGCAATCTAAAAAGTTTGGGTTTCTACGAATATTGCAAAAAAAGCATCGAAATAATTTTTAAAGATTCTAAATATCAGTTTCGCTTCGCATTTAATTATACCTTGTATTCTTAAGCATTTGGTTAATTAAAAGGTATGCCAAGATGAATGTAGTTTTTCATTCTTGTTACACTGTATCCCAGTATCTCTTACACTCTACTCCGCACCGGGGCGTACGGCAACAGTTTGTATTCAGGCTTAATATTCTCAGTAAGTTCACCACTGTCAACTCCACACTGAGTGTGCAAGCTTTAAATCATTTTAACGGATCCTTAAAGAAATGTACGTGCAAGGAACAATGTCGTGGCAAATATATTTTTCAAAATTTAAGAAAATAAGTTTTCTGTTACACTGTGCGCCACCTTCTCCTATAATGAAAAATACAATCAGAGCCAGACAGCACGGCAACGACACTGAAAGAGGAAACGGAGTTTAGTAAGTTAAATAGAAATAAGTTAGCTGAGGTCAGACCGGCAACGTCCATTCACAGAAATACCCATGTCACTCTGCTGTTGCAGAGAGGAAAGTTCGGTGGGGTTCTTCTAAAACTCTCTCACTGGATTAAGTATACTGCGTTGCTCCGCTGGCGGCACAGTGAGCGAAGTAAGACAGCTACTACAGTCTGACAAGCAGCTGTCATCTGTCTGCCACCAGTCGTACTCTTCAGACTGCAAAATGTTCAGCGTTAGGTCTGCTTGTAAGCGGTACAACGAGTGCATCTTCTACAATGGACTAGAAGGTGTAGCCATCGAACCCGTGTGTCTGAAGTTGACAGTTGTCTTAGGAAGAAAAACATTGCTACTTCTTTATCGAAGAACTGAATCATAAATTGTAACAGTTTAACAGTTTTTCTGATAGTTAGACTTAACCCTAGGTCACTAAGCCCTCATACAATTTACGACTGCAGTAAGATATGATGCAGGACATTTTGTATTTAATTTGGTATGTAATATACCGTTGGAGAACTAGTAATTGTTATTAACTAATGCATAACTAGTAAATTACGACTTACTTTCAATAAGCTTTACGATTCTATAGTAGCAATGTAACATTTTCTCCTCTTGCCGTTCTAGGGTTAAAGCTATCAGGTGAATAACACACAGCCGACACTGCACAGGTAGCTCTCTTAAATCTGCACTAGAGTGATACTAGGTTACATTGTAGAAAAATAGTAGGTTCACGATCACAGAAATGGCCCACTTCCATCTAGTGTTTCAGACACTGCAACAAAATGGACTAAAGTTCAACCTACTAAATTGGGAATTCCTTAAGAGCAAGTGGAGTACTGAGGCCACATATTGAGTCATTAATGGCTTCATCCGACTCAGCAACATGTGGAAGCCATAGAAATACACAAGACTTCCACTAATTTCTCAGAAAATGCAATATTTATACCAAATTCCGCCAATACCGAAATAATCTAAGCACAAAAAATACGCAAAACATGATCACACAGCTTTAGGAGGCTTTTCCAAGTCAAAACATTACCTGAAGTCTATTCCTTGACTGGCAAGTCATGATCCAACAAAGAACCTAACGTTAGCCTCCAACACGTCTCAACGTAGCATCATGTCCATTCTTTCTTCCAAAAGTGATGCTGGGCAGGAGCAACTCACTTCAGTCCAAATCAATTACCCACTAATCGAAAAAGAAGTCTGGATATCCATGTAAGGTTTTAAAAAGAGGAGATAGGGTGGGCAGTAATCTGACTAAAATATGCTCTACGTCTCCATGGCCTATCCTGCAGAGCCAAAGGAACTGGTACATATGCCAAATATCGTGTAGCGCCCTTACGAGCACACAGAATTGCCGCAACAAGACGTGGTATGGACTCGACTAATACCGGAACTAGTGCAGGAGGGAATTGTCGCAAAGTATCCTACAGGGGTGTCCATAAATCTGTAAGGCTACGAGAGTATGGAGATCTACTCTGAAGAGCACTATGCAAGGCATCCAAGACATGCTCATTAATGTTCGTGTCTTGAGAGTCTGGTGGCCAGCGGATGTGTTCCTGGACCCACTCTGTAGCAATTATAGACGTGTGGGATGTCGCTTTGTCCTGCTGGAACTGTCCAAGTCCGTCGGAATGCACAATGGATGTGAGTGGATACATGTGATCAGACATGACGCTTACGTATGTGTCACCTGTCAGAGTCGTATATCGCTCCAAGTGCATGCGCCCAACACCATTACAGTGTCTCCACCAGCTTGAACAGTGCCCTGCAGACATGGATTAATGAGGTTGCCTCCACATCCGTACACGTCCATAAGCTCGATACAATTTGAAACAATACCAGGCAACATGATTCCAGTCATCAACAGTCCAATGTCGGTGTTGACGGGCCCCAGCAAGGCGTAAAGCTTTGTGTCGTGCAGTCCCCCGAGGCTACACGGTAGGGCCTTCGGCTCCGAAAGCCCAAATCGATGATGTTTCGTTGAATGGTTCGCACGCTGACACTTTTTGATGGACCAGCACTGAAATCTGCAGAAATTTACGGAACGGCTATACTTTTGTCACGTTGAAAGATTCTCTTCAGTAGACGTTGGCCCCTTTCTGGCAGCATATTTTTTCTGGCCGCAGCGATGTCGGAGATTTGATGTTGTACCGGATTGCTGATATTCGCGGTACACTCGTGGAATGGTAGTACGGGAGAATCCTCACTTCGTCGCTGTGTCGGAAATGCTGCGTCCCATCGCTCGTCGGCCGACTATAGCATCACGTTCAAACTCACTTTAAATTTGATATCCTACTGTTCTAGCAGCAGTAAGCGATCTAACAACTGTGTCAGACATTTGTTATCTTATAATGGCGTTGCCGACTGCAGCGCCGTATTCTGCCTGCTTACATATTTCTATATTTGAATAAGCATACCTATACGAGTTTCTTTGCCGCTTAAGTGTATATTATTTGATATGTGTACCACGTGTGCGGACCCATTACACTATTAGATCCCTAGTGGCACTGCAAGAAACATATTAAAATTACATAAGGACGTTTCTACATCATGGAAATGTAAAAGTATAAAAAGATGTGGAAGATAACCTCTTGCGTTATTAGTAAACTAGTACTACAATGTTTCCACGTGGCTGTTGCAAATGTTTAATATTATTTATGCTATCGGTGATGCCATTGATATAAGGGTTATATATATCCCTCACTTCTGCCTCATGTTACTAATAGACTAAATGGAAAAGAAAATAGAGAAAAATAATAAAAATCTAAGAAAGTGAAAAAATGTATTAAGCAAAAAAATATTTATATGCACTTCTATCTTCTTCTGTTGCATTAATTGTGTTGTTATTTGAGTGCAGTCTGTGACTGTAATATAGTGTGCACATGTTTTTGAACTTGTTCTTTGACCTTGCTCTTTGATTTTGGCTTGTAGCTCCTTTGATCAACACGTGAGTTAACCTAATGGCTGTTGTTTCGACTGAGTATTGGTGCTGTGCACTTACTTCTGTTACATGTTTATAATGTTTTATGCTTACTTATGCCGATATTATGGCGTTAAGTTGGTTGGTTGGTTGGGTTGGGGAAGGAGACCAGACAGCGTGGTCATCGGTCTCATCGGATTAGGGAAGGATGGGGAAGGAAGTCGGCCGTGCCCTGTCAGAGGAACCATCCCGGTATTTGCCTGGAGTGATTTAGGGAAATCACGGAAAACCTAAATCAGGATGGCCGGACGCGGGATTGAACCGTCGTCCTCCCGAATGCGAGTCCAGTGTCTAACCACTGCGCCATCTCGCTCGGTATATGGCGTTAAGTATTTTCCGACATTTTCAAGTCAGCGATGGTTTATACTTAGCTGATGAAATAGCGTGTATGACGCGGAAGTCCCCATAGGTATTTGTCGTAAGTACACTTAATTTTTCCAACCAATAGTTCTCATGAAAATGTAATCTGTGTTGATATTCACCGTTTTCAGTTTGTTTATACTTTTCTGACAACACTACGAAGATCGACCATGATCGAAACCGGAGTGAATAAATATACTGTAAGACTGCACAGCGTATATCATACATTTCTACTAGACACTTTTAGCAGCTTCCTTCCCAGGGAGGTTGGATACAGCATGCGATGCATTGCTGGTCCATATGCCCAGGATCAGCATCGTGGGAGCCGGTCTCCACGGAGTGCCACCCTTGTACACTGCCAGCACCACTGACTCCCAGCACAGACCTACAGACGGGAACTGCAGTTCCAGCAGACTCCAGCATCGTCAGCACCCCACTTACATAAGTAAAAGACGCACCGATCCCAGACGTCGAGAATGACAGTGAACCTTTAGCTGGTTTGCCCACCCACACCTCGTTCCTACCGACAAAGTAACTACGGTACCGACTGGGACACTTCCGGCTCTACGCGTTGATAAAAGAGCAGAGTGACGACTTATATCTGTCATCCGACAGCACGTTCGATATCCAATGAAGTCCGCTTCCAGCAGTTCCTCCGCCGGCTGGTAAGAGGCGCCAGCAGGCTGCCACAGGAGGCTGGTTGCTGGTGTCAAACTGGAAGCAAAATCCGATAGCTCCAAGACATTTAGTGTCCAGCTCTGGTCACGTACACGGTTCTTTCATATGTGCCAGTTTACTATACTTCAAGTGGACAAACTTTTTGATTCAAGTTCTGAAGATTTGCTTGACCATGAGCAATTTAGGTTATTCTTTAATTACTATGCTGGAATTATGAACTGTCAAAAAACTGCAGTGTGTCCCGATTTTCTTCGTAATCTAGAGAGAGTAACCCTGTATTGGGTGTAATTAAAGTGCAGCTGCTCACAGAACTCCAGCCTGGGCTGCAATTTTCGTATGGCAGCAAAACGTGGTAGATATGTCAACGAATTAATGCGAAGCCAATTTATGCTGCAAAAAAAATTTAGTTCTGTAGTGCTAGTGCTCTTGCAGTGTCACAAGGAATAGCCCGTCCCACGGTCAACAGTGCAGGAAGTTGTGCAGTCTATTTTATTCTCGTATCTGCACAATATCCAGACGGTACAGCAACTGGAACCTCACAACCCGCAGCAACATTCTGTATTTGCTCTTTGGTTTCTGGCACGGATTGAGGCAGATGAAATGTGGCCAGATAATATTATATGGGATGACGAGGCACGTTTTACGCTACAAGGTGCAGTGAATACACAAAACTGCCGAATTTGTGATACTGCTAACCAGCATGTTGTGCGCCACGAGCCACTGACTCTCCACATGTGACTGCGTGTTGCCATGTGATGTGAATTTATAAGCGTCTTTACTCTCGGTCCGTTCTTCTTTGAAGAGACACACACAGAAGGTCTGTCAGGTGTACACTGACATCTCCACGTTATCGGGATCTTCTCGTAGAGCGTGGGAGTGCTACTTTGAAAGAGCCTAGCTGTGTGGAAACCACCCTTTTCAAGCAAGATGGGACAACACCACATGTTGCACGCCCACTCAAACAACGTGTTATCTCCAGAGGTTTTCCAGGTGCTTGGTCTGTAACATCACCTCATCTGAAACCACGTGACTTTTGGCTGTGGGGTATTTAAAAGAACGTGTTTACCATGGACACGTTCAGTCTCCACCTGATCTAAAGCACAGTATACAGAAACACGTCGCTCAGATTCCACTGGAACTACTGTGAGCAACAGTTGATCACGTCGTTTTACGAGTGCAGTTCGTCGACGACTTCGGTGCTCATACAGAACAAACAGTGTTATTGGTGGTTAATAATAAAATCGACATTATACCCTTCTCACTTGTATGGCCTTTTCTGCTCACATCCCGTTCCTAATCAGTTACATATTGAAGCATTTCTACACGCCTTTCTTGCATTCATAGCGCCAGATTTGCTCCTGGTGGCCTAAACTGAAACTATTTCCCCATTAACGCATTAGCATAAATACCAAGTTTCGCCGTCATACGAAAATTACGGCACACACTGGACCTCCTTGCATAGCTACCCTCGGTATATCTCATTGGATGTAATTGTGAATTTTTATTCCAGACACTGGTGCCAAAACAAAAGCATTTATCAGCTTTGTGAGCAGCTGTTCCTCACTCAATTACTTCATCAAAAAAGGAGACCATATCTCTTGGTGAACCAATCCATTGTGAATTAGGATGTTACAACTTCGTTTCGTGAGTTGCTCTTTTTCCATATTAGATTTTCGTGTCAGCATATCACGCAATTGCTCGTTTTTGTTTGTAGTTGAGGATTCCGACTGCCCAATACGTAATCACACATAATCAAAACTTTCTTTCGGCGTGTGAAATTTTTGCACGAATGGTAGATAACTTTGAATTTACATTTCTAACTTTCCCTTCTACAATCTGCGTATTATAAAAATATTAACTCTCGTTTTTACTGACTGCAGCAGACAATATGCTTCATCAGCTCTCTCCAAGAGCATACACACGTCCGCAGTTTAAATTACATCGGAAATTGGGTTTACATTCACCGAAGCAGAAATCTTTGGTAGACATTCCATTTTTCTAACATCACGTACCATTATCACGTGAGTGGGGATATGGAACTTGAAACCGACGTGATTCCAGTTTACGAGGCAAGGGTGACAAGGGTGTAAATGATCCAGAGCTCAGGAAGCGTTTCCTGAATCGTAATAGCCTACAGTCGTAAGGTAACACGTTCCAATGCTGGTCCTCCATGAACCATAAAACGCAGCCTCATAAAGTAACTTGGACGTGCGACTGGATGGAGACTGCAGCAACCAGCGGGCCCCTTCATAAAACCTAACAGGCTATCGAGAGAAGAAAGCGCCGAGAGGGAGACAGCCACTGCAAGGACGGGCTATTTGATGGGCCGTAGAATTAATTGATACTGCGACAACGGCGCCGAACGGCCCCCATTACGGCTAATGACGACGCGGGGGCGCCTCCCGTCTGCCGGGCGTCGGCAAGCGACCCCCAGTGCTTAGCCTGCGGTTACTTCATGCGGGGGCGGTGGGGGAGCCCTGCGAGTAGTCTTCCTCTGTGAACCAGTGCCCGTGATGCCCTGCATCAGAGGGCACCGTCCGACTAGATGCGTCCAGCTTCTCTGCAAGCAGAGCCAGCAGAACCACGTAAACAACAGACCGACACAACTTCCAATTCCATTTTAGCGGCAGTATGGAGGGAGGTGCACAACACAAGAAGTGTAATACAGTAACACAAGAAGTGAAATACAGTGCTATAAATAGTCCCGATACTTTTCACAGTATTCTAGGACAAATGTTATTAATGGTTACTGCATAGGTAGAACTGTAACGCAACCTGTCGGCATTCCAGCACACAGGAATTGTGAAAGAATGTTACGCACGTGGTAATCACGTAGAGACACGCGAAAGGTACAGGTCGATTAAACAGGGAAACTACCTCTTGGTTGTATGCAACCCGCAATGCCTCCAAAAACGATGTGTGAAATTTTCATGTCCTATCGCTCGCTATACACACTATAGAAAAATGAACAGGAATTTTTCGTACAGAATTCATTGCAGTTAAATTTTGTACTGGTATACGTTTCTGAAGAAAAACGTGTCTGAAGTTCCCTTTTCTACTTTTTTCTCGAAAAATTCGGAAACTATGGTCTCTAGCGAAAATGTATCCGAGTACAAATTTAACTACAATAAATTTCCTACAGATATGTCCTGTTCATCTTTTCTGCGGGAGCAATAGTTTCGGCATAGCTAGCGAGAAAATAAGAAAATATGTAAGTGGTACTTGAAGTCATTGAGAGTTGCATAAAAGCCGTAGGTAGTGGCAGCTGAACCATCCTGTGTAATAAGACAGAGATTTCAAAAACAGATTTTTAAACTGCAAAACATTTCCAGGTGAGAATGTGGATCTGACCATAATTAATTGATTATGAACTGCTGATTCCAAATAAAGAAATTACAGGATCTATCTATCTTCTTCTCAATCATTTTCTTTTGTCTTCTGCAGATCTGTCTACACATAGGCCTATATAAACTGAAGTTACCTTTCGCTGTTTTTGTCTCTAAATTCGAACTGATTTCAGGAACCACTGTAGGGATTTTAACATAGTTTTAACTAATAGATAGACAGATTCAAGAGCCGGCCGCGGTGGTCTCGCGGTTCTAGGAGCGCAGTCCGGAACCGTGCGACTGCTACGGTCGCAGGTTCGAATCCTGCCTTGGGCATGGATGTGTGTGATGTCCTTAGGTTAGTTAGGTTTAAGTAGTACTAAGCTCTAGGGGACTGATGACCGTAGCTGTTAAGTCCCATAGTGCTCAGAGCCATTTGAACCAACCAGATTCAAGAGGAAGGTTGCTTCTACAAATTATAAATATTTAGTGCAAACTGGCTGTCCTATGAAGAAATTAAAGTCCAGCCGCTGCTGTGAAAACAATGGCGTCGCCATCTAGCAGCGAATGGAAGAACTCCTTGGAATCATCCGTAGATATCATTGTTATGTGACAGAGCTTTGTACTGATATTTCTTGGCACAGGGTGCTTTGGACCAATATTGGGTGGTAGAGGGTGCCTTGTACTGATGCTGCGTTGCAGTAGATGCTTCATGAAACGTGTGGCATAGGATGGATCTTAGCGATATGCGTAGCAGAGGGTGCATTATACCACTGTTCTATTGCAGAAGGAATTCCATACCATTCTTGCGTGGCAGAGAGTAGTTCGTACTAGAGCTGTGTGGCAGAGAGTGCTTTCCATAATGTTTGAGGCAAAGTGTGTGCCATACCATTGTGCATATCAGAGACTGCTTTGTACCGATTACAAAGGGGTGCATAGGGTGCTTCATACCGATGTTGCATGAGAGAGGGTGCTTCATTCCATGTTTTGAAGCGAAGGATGTTTCATAACAGCTGCGCGTGAACAGGGTGCTTCACACGAGTATTTCATGGCAGAGCCTTCATCCTACTAGTGTTGCCTGGTGTAGGTGGCTTCGTAGCGATATTACGGTGGTAAATGAGGGGTAAGGTCACACAGAAAATCTATCTCGCGCCGGTATAGATATGGACTCTGGCAACAAGCAAATGGCCATTGCAGTCGGGAGGAATGGACACTGCCGTAGCTCGCAGCTTCCGTAATTATCATGAAATGTCTCTCAAGACGCCAATTAAGTATGGAGCAGAGTGTGTTCTCTTAAGTTAAGTGAAAGAGATGATATTCAGTTACCTAAAGTTGTTCTCTGAATTTTAATCGTACGTGTGGGCCGGCCGGTGTGGCCGAGCGGTTCTAGGTGCTTCAGTCTGGAACCACGCGACCGCTACGGTCGCAGGTTCGAATCCTGCCTAGGGCATGGATGTGTGTGATGTCCTTAGGTTAGTTAGGTTTAAGTAGTTCTAAGTTCTAGGGGACTGATGACCACAGATGTTAAGTACAATAGTGCTCAGAGCCATTTGAACCATTTTTCGTACGTGTGGCAGATCGCTAGTGTAGTATAATACACAAAAAATGACGCATCATGAAGTAATTAAACAAACTGGTATTCATACAGGTACCGACGAAATATCACTGCCCAGTAGGCAAGGCTACTGAACAGGGGAGACGTCGATACCATGCCATAAATTCTGCGCATTTGATTCCGTGTACTCCGTTGAACAATAATTCATGGAATTTATACTCGGATGAGAGAATTTATGGGAAGACATGTAGCCAGGCTCAAAGAAGCCTGTTGGAGTAATCGTTTAATCGCTCTGAACTTGAAAAGGAGTGATGCCACTATTGGACTATGATGACAGAAATGGGTGAACCATGGGCGAACACAGAGTTAATATGAAAGTGATCGACTAGACTGACGACACAACATAAAGATCCAGCAATTGCCAGAGGGGTACTCGGAGCTCCGGATTCAAAACTGCCATTAATTCGATGTGCAACTGGTGCTTCAGAGACCATAAGGATCGTTGATAGGAGGCTCACAGAAAGGTAGCTGACCTCACTGCAACCATTGCTCCGTCTACAATTGAGCTCTGTACACCAACAAGTCTATTTGTAGTGGTGTTGAGCACACTCGGCCAGGAATCTGACTGGAGTAGAACCAATGATAAGTCCCGCTTTGAACTGAGACCCGATTCCCTGTGAAGACGTGTATGGAGAATCCTCGGAGAGTGGTGGGATACTATCCTGTCGCCCACCGTATGACGTGACAACCACTGGTGATGGTCTGGAGGGCCATTTCCTTTCATAGCAGGACTCCTGTCTAGATCTACGTACTCTGCAAGCCACCGTACACTGCAAAGTGCAGGATATCCTTTAACACTATTAATCATTTCCTTTCCCGTTCCAGTCGCAGAGACAGGAGAGACGACTGCCTATATGCTTACGTATGACAACTCATTTGTATTACCTTCTTGGTCCTTGTGCGAAATGTAAGTTGACGGCAGGAGAATCGTTCTGCGGTCAGCTTGAAATGCTGGTTATCTAAGTTTTCTCTGTAGTGTTCTCGAAAAAAACGTCGTCTTGTTGCCGTATTGAGTTCCCAAAGTTGGTTGACATTTACGGCTTCCTTGCAGTAGAGCGGTACGTCCACGATACTCTACACCTAGTTTTGTTGCTCTGCATAGCCACCCTCACTTTTCTTACATTTCCACCACGTAGTAAACACCCGCCCACAGCGAAAGTTCCTACTGTTTGTTCTTGTCTAATCCTACTTTGGGAAGGTCGCTGGATCTCTCCCTTATCGAGAACATTTGAAGCATTATGGGCATAGCACTCCAACCATCTCGGGAGTTTGATGATCTAACGAGCCAAATGGACACTATTTGACACGGTACCTATCAGCAGGACACCCAACAACTCTATCAGTCACTGCCAAGCCGAATAAGTCTTAGAGTAAGGACCACAAGTGGACAAACACGTTATTGAGGCTCTTTCCCTTGAATAAATCATCCCAGATATTCTGAAATTGTAATAATTTGTTTTTTTGTCTTTCTGTACACGTGCATCACATTTATCGATTTCCCTTCGAGGTGCGATTTTTCTCTCTCTCCATCTCTCTCTCTCCCTCTCTCTCTCTCTCTCTCTCTCTCTTTTTTTTTTTTTTTTTTTTTTTTTTTTTTTTTTTTTTTTGCTTACAATATGTGAAGGGAAGAGGAGGTGAATGAAGATCAATCAGGAGATAAAATTATCTTAGGAGGATTTTACATACCGTTGAAAGCCTGAAGCTGAAACTGGACCCCTGAAGTAGACGACATTCCCTCAGAATTATTGATCTCCTTGGAGAGACAGCTATGACAAAACGATCCCACTCAGTGCGCAATATATGTGGGGCGCGTAACATAGCCTCCGAGTTGCAGATGATTGTAGTAGTTCCAGTTTCAAAACCAGACGTGACTATTACCGGATTATTAGTTCCATAGATCTTGTTTATAAATACTGACTTGAATTATTTCGAGCAATGTGAAGAAACTGGCAGAGTGCGGCATCAGGCAAGATCAGTTTGGGGTTCGGAGGAATGTACCAACAAGCGAGGCAAAAGTGATTCTACGATTTATTTTAAAAGAAAGACAAATCAACAGCTATAGCATTTGTAAACTTAGAGAAGCTTTTGACGATGCTGGCAGGTTCTCACATTTTAAAACTGTGAGGCAACCAAGGGTAAAATACAGGCAACAAAAGGTTAGCTACATCTAGTAAGCAAACGAGACTGCTGTTTATAAGAGAAAAACGACATGAAAGAGTAGCAGCAGTTGAGAAGGAGTGAGACAGGCAATTAGTCTATCCCAAAAGTTATTCAATCTGTACACCGACCAAGCTCGGAAACTAATTTAGGAGAAGTTTGCATAACGAATTTAAGTTCGAAGACAGGATATTAAAACTCTGACGTTTACTGTTAAAATATTAATTCTGTCACAAGCGACAAACAAGTCTGAAGAAATGTTGAACAGATATCGTCTTTAAAACAGATCATAAGACGACCGTCATTGGTAGGAATACGAGAGTATCAGAATTTACACGAAATAAATCAGGTTATGCTGTGGACAATCGATCAGGAAATGAGAAACAAAAGAGACAGACTAAGCTTGCGTATTGGGCAGAAAAATAACACAAGATGATCGAAGCAGAGAGAATATATAATACAGACTGGTCAAAGAACGAAAACCTTATGTGAGAAAGAGTTACTGTTAATATCAGTTGTAAATATTTGTGGATTAGGAAGGTATGTGATGTACAGCCATCTATGGGAGTGAAGTGTAGACGACACACCATTCAGACAAGAATAGAACAGAAGCTTTTGAAAGGTGGGCCTGCTGATAAATTGTTAAGATTAGACGCGTAGGTAGAATAACTAAGGAGGAGCTACTGATCTGAATTCTGGAAAAAAGAAATTCCCGCACAACTTTACTAAAAGAAGGGATCAGTTAATAAATAAACCACATCCTGATGTACCAAGGAACCATTGAGTTCATAACGAAAGGAAGTGTAGGGGGGCGATTGTAAAGGGAAACCAAGACTAGAATAAAATTCAAATGCCTCTTTGTTGTAGTAGTTATGCAGAGATAAATCGACTTGCTTATGGCATGCAGCGTGGAGAGTTCTACTGATGATGCAAAATATTATGACTCCTGGCGACGCTGAGATCGAATGTTCAATTGTAGCGCTGCGGGCACGTGACGCATCTTCTGACCGGTTTGATGCTACCCGCCGCGACATCTTTTTCTGTACCAGCCTCTTCACCCCATAGTAGCTGCTGCACTCTACTTTATTATTTGTTGGATGTGTTCCAATCTCTTTACCTTCTACAGCTGCCGCTAGTGTACGAAAGTCATTCTCTGATAACTTAACACCAGACCTACTATGCTGTTCCTTCTTCTTGCCAGTGAATTCCAAATCCTTTCTTCGACGATTCTGCGGACAACTACTTCATTTCTTATCAGTCAACGTAATTTTCATCTTCCTTCTTTGGTAAACTATTCGGTTCTCTTCTTTTCTGGTTTTTCCACTGTCCATAGAAATGAAAATTCTTGGGTCTACCGTCGGGTAGACCGTTCGCCTGGTGCAAATCTTCAGAGTTGACGCCACTTCGGTGACTTGCGTGTCGATGGGGACGAAATGTTGACGATAAGGGCAACACAACACCCAGTCCCTGACCATACAAAATCTCCGACCTAGCCGGGAATCGAACCCAGGCTGTTAGGAATGATATTCCGTCGAGCTGACCACTCAGCTACCAGGACTGCCCGTAATTTACTCTCATTATATGCTGTTCTTCTTACGTAGATACTCAGAAATTACTTCCACAAATTACGGCCTACGTCTGATAGCATTACACTTCTGTTGGTCAGAAGTGACCACTTTGCCAGATGCTAGTCTGTATTTTATTTCCTCTTTGCTTCGCACATGATGCAGTATTTTACTTCCAAAGCAGCGGTCGTCGTAACTTCGTGCTGACCACATTTGATGTTAAGCTTATGTCTGTATTCCTTTCTGCTACTCCTGTCCGCCTGCTTAGGTGGGTGGTACCGCGCTCGCCTCCCATGCAAGCGGATCCGGGTTCGTTTGCAGGCCAGGTTTGAGATTTTCTGCGTTCGGGTGCTGTGTGTTGTGTTGTCCCCATCATCGTTTCATCCTCATCACCGGCACGAAAGTCGCCCTGTGTGGCATCGACTGAAACAAGACTTGGCACTTGGCGGCCGAACTTCCCCGGATGGGGCCTCCGGCCAACGATGCCATACGCTCATTTTTTTCTGCTACTCCTCAATACTTTTGTCTCTCTTCCGTTTCTTCTCAGTCTGCACTGACGGGAAAAAGATCGCAACACTAAAAAGTAGCTAACGTAGAATAATGAAATTTCGGGAATATATTTTTCTAGGTAACAGTTTTAAGTGATTCACTTTGGTGGATCACAAGTTATTGTAAGCGCGAGGTAAGCAATTGCAGATGTGAAATGCTGGTACATTAATAGCCAGTGTAACCGCTAGAATTTTGTAAGCGTTATGCTGTACTGGGGCCGAGTGTCAGTTGGTGAGACAGTGTGCCATACCTGTTGCCCTTGGTCGCCCAATACAGGGACAGTTATTGCTGTTTGTCGACGACGCAGGATTTGTAGTGCCGATGACGTACCATATGTGCTCGACTGTAGACGTATCTGGTGATTGAGCAGGCCAAGGCAACATGTCGACACTCTGCAGAGTATGTTGGGTTACCAGTGGGTGTGCGTTATTCTGTTGAAATCCTGTCTAATGCTCTCCATCAATAGAAGCAGAAACGGTCGAATCACCAGATCGACGGAAAAATTTGTAGTCACGGTGCGTGGGATAGCCACGAGAGTGCTCCTTCAGTCATACGAAATCGCATACCACACCGCAACTCCACGTGTAGGTCAAGTGTTCCTAGACAGGTTGGTTGCAGGCCCTCAACTGGCCTCCTAACCAACACATGGCCCTCTCTGGCATCTAGATAGAAGCAGCTTTAACCAAAAACGCAATGAGCTCTCGCTTGACACCGCTGAAGTCCCATATGATGGTTGTTTGGGGAAAGTGGAGTGCTCGCTATAGTGTGTCTGGCTCTCAAAGCTATCATTGAAGTAACCGATTTGAAGCGGTTCGTTGCGTCACTGCGGTGCCAATTGCATGCCCAAAATGCTGCTGCAGATACGCTATGGTGCGCCAGATTCACACACCGGACACGATGGACTTTCCTCTCAGTAGTGCCACATGGCCATACGTAGATCGGTCTTGGTGCGACCATACATTCTCGTGAGCACCACTGCCAGGTACACAGAGGCTACATTCCTGCCAAGTTTTTCCGCAGTATCGCAGAAGGGATATCTAGCTTCTCGCATCCCTTTTGCACGAACATGTTCAAACTCTGTTAGATGCTGATAATAGCGTCTATGTTGCCTTAGCACTCCTGACTAACATCAGCTCACCACATCCAATCTCAAAGGTAACTAACACCCACAACCATTTCAGCTTGTATATAAAGCAACCCCGATTTCAATCCTCCTAGTGGCGTTACTACCGCCTTCCTTTGCGACTGGCGTTAAATCTGAGTAGACATCATCTTTCATACTCAAACTAACTTTCGTTTATGTTGTACAACTCCTTCTTGGCCTTGTGATTTTCTTTCAGTCAGTGTATGTTCTGTTCATTCCATCTGTGGGATGGAAAATACACTATTTTATGAAAAGTATCCTCACACCCCTACATAATGCGGAATTGACTACTAGATGTCAAGAGACGCGGACCAGTCAGCATAAAAGCCGGTGGGGAGTGTTGTGTTGCCAGTATAAAAGATGTAATAGCAGAAGTGGTCGATGAGGAGCGCACAGTGACTTCGAATATGGAATAGCATAGAATGTCACCTGAGTAACAAATACATCAGGGATGTTGCAACCCCTCTAAACCTGGCCACGTCAGTTATTTTTGATTTTTTCGTGGTCAGAGTGTCATTCTGTACTCCGAGTAAGTAAACACTAAATACGGAAGAATATGAACAGATTTTACAGCATTGTGTACTGCATACAGTAGAAGAGCAGCCAGAAAAGATGACTGTATCAGGCTGGTAATGCAAATGATCAAAGAGTGGAATCTGTGAGGCAATGATTTATGGAGACTGCCTGACAACAGCCCAGACTCGATCGCAACGTAATACATCTGGGATAAGGTGGAAAGTTGACACAGCCCGAGACTCTAGTGTCTGACATCGGTACCGTCTCTGATCTTTGCTCCTTGTCAAGTAGATGCAGCCATCCCTGCACTGGCATTTAGTAATCTGAATAAATGTTTCCCAGGAACGTTCAAGCCGCCATAAGAACACACACTCCTTTACACGAATAGGTATGAGCGTACATTTGATCCGATAGTGTACGTAAGCGTAACAGATAGGAATGGTGAATCATTTTTGCGCCAACACGGGCCACAAGTAGGGAAATCCATTAAGCGAATCCGATAAACGCAGATTGTTGTGGGGTGGCGCCTGTGAACGATTACCTCCGATACAATGGAGCTGGTCGTCTGTTGGCGTGCTGCTGTCGTATCTGTCCAGAGTGGTTGAAGGCAGGTGAAATCACTATCAGGTTACGAAGTGTGGGAGGCTCAAGATTGGTTACAGAATGTGAAGGTCAGAGAGGACAGCTCTGTAAGAGTTTCGAGGCAAACCGTTCACCGAACACTGCTGAACATAGGACTCCGCAGCAGAAGATTCCCTACGTGTCTCCGTGATGACCTACGACATCGACAGTTACTACTACAGCGGAATCGTCGGCACTGGACAGTGGATCAGTGGAAACACGTCGCCTGGTCAGATCCATAATTTTCCTATTTACACTAAGGCGATGGTTGTGTCTGTATAAGCCAACACGAGGCGAAAGGTGGCTAAAATCAAGCAGTACACCACGGACCCACGTTGGTTGGGTAATATTGTGCTATGGGAGATATTGCCAGGGGCTTCGGTGGGACCTGCGGTAGAAATCGAAGGCACTTTGATAGAAGCTGTCTAGGTGAACAGTGTTGCCGACTGCCTTCATCTCTAGCCCAAATTTGATGCCATCTTGCAGCAGGATAACTGTCCGTGTCATAAGACCAGAATTTATCGCGCTACAGTGGTTTGAAGAACATGATATTGTACTCACATCGATGCCTTGGCCACCAGATTCACCTGATCTGAAGCAGATGGAAAACATCTGCGTTGCTATCGGGCACCAGCACTGCTCCTACAAACCATCAGCCTGTGAATAGATAACTGGTGAAATAGACCCCCTGAAATCTATCAAGTAGAATCCACTCCACTGAGAATCGCTGCTGTACTGCTTCTAAAGGTGGGCCAACACACTATTAAACAAGCGCCGAATGTGGATATAATATTTTGTCTAGCTTTTATTCTTATTTTTAAACTATTATTTTCTTTATTTTTATCCCAAACAAATCCAAAATGACTAAAAACATGGGAAATTTTGGAACATGTTGTGGCAACGCTGTGAGGGAGGTGACGCCGAAAGGCAAATGGTTCAAATGGCTCTGAGCACTATTGGACTTAACGTCAGAGGTCATCAGTCCCCTAGAACATAGAACTAATTAAACCTAAGGACATCACAAACATCCATGCCCGAGACAGGATTCGAACCTGCAACCGTGGCAGTCGCGCGGTTCCCGACCGAAGCGCTTAGAACCGCTTGGCCTCCGCAGCCGGCGGCGAAAGACATACGGAATGCTGCTGTCACTTTCTTGCCATTTGGCAAGTATGGAGCAAGGGAATGATGTGCGCCTTTGCGGTAAAAACATATTGGAAAAATGGTAGTGTGGGGGTCGTTCGTCGAAAATTTCGGCGTCATTTCTACATCGGACGGCATGGTCATGTTTCCTCAGCGCATGCAATCAACGAGACCTGTCTCCACAATTTTGAAGCTACGGGTCATGCACTGAATCTGCAGGGAGATGCCGAGCGAGTCGTACGGGAGACAATGTCGAGACTGTGCGAACTGCTTTCCTAGTATGTCCACAGCTCTCGATTCGACGTCACGCTGAATCTCTGCAGTTGCAGCGGTACAAACTGCAGTTCGTCCAGCAACTTGAACTTAACTGTGCAGTCCTCAGGCGTCAACTATACACCGAAGAGCGCAGCTCCGAGAAGCAGCATCAAGAAGGCTCTGACCAGCGCTCCAATGGAAAAAGCGGACAGCGCGACGCATACAGAAAGACTGAGTTCAGCACCATCCCCTGTCAACGCTGACTTAAGCATTCGGCCATCTTTGACAGCTCACTTCGATCGCAGTCTTCCTTAGCATCAGTGCTGAGTAATAGAAAGACGAAACAGCCTGCGGTCTGCGAGTAGTAACAGTAAATGTAACTACGTGTAGGAGGCACAGAAAACACTTCAAGCCACCTCACAACGAGAAGTTATGTTCCTTCCCTTTTTAGAAATAAAGAGTTCTATTAATTTGAAAGTGTATGGACAGAACATTTTGGATTCCTGCCACCCACCATTGCAACTTCTGTACTTCCATCCTTTTAACAGGACGTCTCTGGGACGACGGCCGTTAACTATCGTAACAAGCGTTCAGATGTTTAGGACGGATGGTAGGGACAGAGCATCGAGTGACATTATACTGAGTGCACTATCCGAAAATTACCTCGAGCAATTAAACAGAGAACTGACTCGTGGAGATAACATCTTGGACCTAGTGATAACAAACAGACCCGAAATTTTCGACTCTGTATGTGCAGAACAGGGAATCAGTGATCATAAGGCCGTTGCAGCATCCCTGAATATGGAAGTTAATAGGAATATAAAAAAAGGGAGGAAGGTTTATCTGTTTAGCAAGAGTAATAGAAGGCAGATTTCAGACTACCTAACAGATCAAAACTAAAATTTCTGTTCCGACACTGACAATGTTGAGTGTTTATGGAAAAAGTTCAAGGCAATCGTAAAATGCGTTTTAGACAGGTACGTGCCGAGTAAAACTGTGAGGGACGGGAAAAACCCACCGTGGTACAACAACAAAGTTAGGAAACTACTGCGAAAGCAAAGAGAGCTTCACTCCAAGTTTAAACGCAGCCAAACCCTCTCAGACAAACAGAAGCTAAACGATGTCAAAGTTAGCGTAAGGAGGGCTATGCGTGAAGCGTTCAGTGAATTCGAAAGTAAAATTCTATGTACCGACTTGACAGAAAATCCTAGGAAGTTCTGGTCTTACGTCAAATCAGTAAGTGGCTCGAAACAGCATATCCAGACACTCCGGGATGATGATGGCATTGAAACAGAGGATGACACGCGTAAAGCTGAAATACTAAACACCTTTTTCCAAAGCTGTTTCACAGAGGAAGACCGCACTGCAGTTCCTTCTCTAAATCCTCGCACAAACGAAAAAATGGCTGACATCGAAATAAGTGTCCAAGGAATAGAAAAGCAACTGGAATCACTCAACAGAGGAAAGTCCACTGGACCTGACGGGATACCAATTCGATTCTACACAGAGTACTCGAAAGAACTTGCCCCCCCTCTAACAGCCGTGTACCGCAAGTCCCTAGTGGAACGGAGGGCTCCAAATGATTGGAAAAGAGCACAGGTAGTCCCAGTCTTCAAGAGGGGTCGTCGAGCAGATGCGCAAAACTATAGACCTATATCTCTGACGTCGATCTGTTGTAGAATTTTAGAACATGTTTTTTGCTCGAGTATCATGTCGTTTTTGGAAACCCAGAATCTACTATGTAGGAATCAACATGGATTCCGGAAACAGCGATCGTGTGAGACCCAACTCGCTTTATTTGTTCATGAGACCCAGAAAATATTAGATACAGGCTCCCAGGTAGATGCTATTTTTCTTGACTTCCGGAAGGCGTTCGATACAGTTCCGCACTGTCGCCTGATAAACAAAGTAAGAGCCTACGGAATATCAGACCAGCTGTGTGGCTGGATTGAAGAGTTTTTAGCAAACAGAACACAGCATGTTGTTATCAATGGAGAGACGTCTACAGACGTTAAAGTAACCTCTGGCGTGCCACAGGGGAGTGTTATGGGACCATTGCTTTTCACAATATATATAAATGACCTAGTAGATAGTGTCGGAAGTTCCATGCGGCTTTTCGCGGATGATGCTGTAGTATACAGAGTGGTTGCAGCATTAGAGGATTGTGGCGAGGTGCAGGAAGATCTGCGGTGGATAGGCACTTGGTGCAGGGAGTGGCTGCTGTCCCTTAACATAGACAAATGTAATGTATTGCGAATACATAGAAAGAAGGATCCTTTATTGTATGATTATATGATAGAGGGACAAACACTGGTAGCAGTTACTTCTGTAATATATCTGGGAGTATGCGGGCGGAACGATTTGAAGTGGAATGATCATATAAAATTAATTGTTGGTAAGGCGGGTACCAGGTTGAGATTCATTGGGAGAGTGCTTAGAAAATGTAGTCCATCAACAAAGGAAGTGGCTTACAAAACACTCGTTCGACCTATACTTGAGTATTGCTCATCAGTGTGGGATCCGTACCAGATTGGCTTGACGGAGGAGATAGAGAAGATCCAGAGAAGAGCGGCGCGTTTCGTCACAGGGTTATTTGGTAACCGTGATAGCGTTACGGTGATGTTTAATAAACTCAAGTGGCAAACTCTGCAAGAGAGGCACTCTGCATCGCGGTGTAGCTTGCTCGCCAGGTTTCGAGAGGGTGCGTTTCTGGATGAGGTATCGAATATATTGCTTCGCCTACTTATACCTCCCGAGGAGATCATGAATGTAAAATTAGAGAGATTAGAGCGCGCACGGAGGCTTTCAGACAATCATTCTTCCCGCGAACCATACGCGACTGGACAGGAAAGGGAGGTAATGACAGTGGCACGTAAAGTGCCCTCCGCCACACACCGTTGGGTGGCTGGCGGAGTATAAATGTAGATGTAGAACAAAAAATAAAAACGCCTAAGGTCGTCCTTACGAATTTATTTTATTTTGTCGCTTACGATCGCAACTTGTTTCCTTCCTTGTTCGTGTCGGTGCTGACTTCCACAGTAGCCGACACAACACCAACGATACGCTAATGTGTAGACAACATGCTGAACGCTTGTTAGCAAAAGTGCACCACGACGACAGTTTCATCAACAACCTGTGCCTGTCGGATGAAACTCACTTCCACCCCAGCGGCTTTGTCAACAGACAGAAATTCCGCTGATGGTCTCTACAAACCCCACGTCAGTTACACGAGAGTGGGTTGTGCTGCAGCAACATTACTGTATAGTGTGCCATATCATCGAGTGGTGTTATAGGTCACTACTTTTTTAAATATGACGATGGGCGCTAACCACTCTAACGCCTATTCCCAAATGGGAAGTTTTGTTTCTCATGAACTGTCTCTTTTTTTCTGCGAACAGTTGGTTTCATCATGATGGAGTAATGGCCCCGTAAGACACCCTGATCTGACGGCGTTTGATTTTTTCTTGTGGAATCAGCTTAAGAGTGCGGTTTACCGTACTAGATCCGCTACCACCCAAGAACTTAACAAGAATACGAGAGGACGTCTCCAGGATCCCTATAGAAATGCAAGGCCGAGCCGCGCATAACGTTCCTTTCAGGCCACAGGAATGTGTGCGTCGAAGTGGAGCTGGATGTGATATTTAACAAATAGAAGTGCTTTTGACATTAAATATTGGCATACCATGTACTATATATACATTGACATAAATAAATATTTGTAAAGTAGTTGTGCTCGTCCGCTGATGTCCATTCCAAAATTTCCCATTCTTTTGAACCGTCCTGCGTATATTGGGTTGGTGCAAAATTTCGTAGCTTTTTTCCATCAGTTTAATAAACACGGACAGATAAATACAACACCAAGTTTAGTTAGCATCAATAAATTCTCCTTCATTATTTACAATAGTCTGCCGACGCTTGGGTAACTTTTCGATTCCGCGTCTGTAGAAATCACGTGGTTTTGAGGCGAAGTACTCGCCTAGCCGTGGTCGGAGCGCATTTCAGTGCGGAAAGGAAATTCCTTGAAGGTTGTCCGATAGAGACTGGAGAAGGTGAAAACCTGAAAGGGCAAGGAGCAAGGTCAGATGAACAAGGTGGGTGTGGAATGACTTCCCAATCCAACTCCCCGTTTGCAGAAGGCGAACTGGCGTTATCGTGAAGTAGCATCACATGGCGCTGTCTTGCTAATCGTTGTTCTCGAACTGCGTCTGCAAGACGTCTCAATTGTTAACAACAGTGATGGCTACAATTCGAGACAGCAGTTCATAGTACACCACTCCGTCGCTGGGCCACTAGATGCAAATTACCTTTTATGGAAGCGCGCAAGTCTTTTTACAGGGAGTTGCTACTTTGCCAGGGCTCAAACATTTCTTTCTTTCGTTTAACATTAAGACACCATATCCCGTCACCAGTAACGTTACGGGATAGGAATGGTCTGTACTCTTCACGAGCCAACGGACAACGAACAAGCACACATGCCCGTATGGCCACCCACAAATTTTTATGATTTTGGCTTAGAGCAAACGGTACTCATACATACGATTTTTTAACCTTCTCCATTACATGTGAATGTCGCACGATGGTGGAACTATCACAGTTCATCACATCTGCCAGTTATCGAGTACACTGACATGGATCATTGTGGATAACTGCGTTTGAATGATCTTCCTCAAACACCGAAAATCTTCCTGAACGTGGAGGGTGGTCAAGGAAAAAACGGTCCTCCTTCAAACTAGAAACCATTTTCTTGGAGTTCGCTGTCCAATGGCATTGTCCCCATACACGGCGCAAATGTTTCTGGATGCCTCCGCTGCTGTCACTGCTCTACCGCATTCGAACAGAAGAATGCGTTCAAATGTTGCGATTTCTCCATTCTCCACTCCATTGCCTAGCGTCAGTGTCTCCAAATGACAAAATTACAGTGCGTAAACTCAAGTAGCAACAGTGAAATACAAATAAAAAATGACAGTCGGTAAAAAATCCTAAGCCATTCGAGATATGACCGTTCAAATGACAAACGCTACGAACTTATGCACTAAACTAATATATTCTCTCACCTAGCATTCCTACTATTATCTAACCATTAATATTATTATTATTATTGCTACTGTTTGCTTATTGTTATTGCTGTAGTAAGACACCACTTTGCAAAAAAATTACATCACACAACCAAGTTTTAAAAAATGTTCTAAACATAACTTCTTATGTAACTATAGTCAATAGGTCTAAAAGCAGCAATAAATAAATAAGATCCGTTTGTTGTCACCAAGTAGGAACTACTCTGCTTGGTGAAAATGTAAATGTCGTGTAACTAGGACCTCCCGTCGGGTAGACCGTTCGCCGGGTGGAAGTCTTTAGATTTGACGCCACTTCGGCGACTTCCCCGTCGATGGGGATGAAATGATGGCGGTTGGAACAAAACAACACCCAGTCCCTGAGCAGAGAAAATCGCCGACACAACCTGGAATTGAACCCGGACCCTTAGGATGTTTTTATAAATCTCATTTTGTTCGGTTTTGTTCGTTGCGCTTGATCGGGGCGAACGTCCCACGACGACCGTTGAAGATCAGCGTTGGTCCAATCACTCAGTTTTCTTTTATTGCAGAGGGTGTCTAACCCTCTGACCCAACACGCTGAGCTAGCGTGCCGGCTGTCGAGGCACTTCCAGAACAGATCGACAAAAGTAGTGTGACCCCACACCAACATAATCAAGGGAATTAAAAAAGAGGTTATAACGTCTATGGTCTCCCTACTGTACCTAAGATGTGTTTCTTGAAAACTAGCTGGAGTCATGAGGAAGTGTAAAGCGGATGTGATCGTCCACCCACCGTCCACAAGGGCAGCTCTTCTGGGATCTGTGTAGGATAACTACTTTTACGAAAAGGAATAATTTACTAAATTTCTGGATATTGCGCCAATAGTTGTACAGGGGAAACTAAATCCATAGTGAAACGTCTGTGCAACGAAAACCAATAGTATGACCGCTCTGTACATGCTGATTAGGCTGTGCTGGCTGCATATTGTATTTCGGCTGATTATTCCATGGGTCACAAAAAAATATAGAGCAAAGCCTCATCTAATTGTCGTTCAGTGGTTAAGGAAGCTGTGGAAATACCACTGGCAGACAAGCAGTTCAGTCGACAGGAGAGCTTCCATTCCGACTTTTCACGAATAACTCTTGCCTTGTAAGAAATGTCGTTGTGCAGCTACTCTTATTTTATTTTTAACGCATACGCTTTCTTTCTGTTGTGCCGAGTGTCTCATCTACAAATTTTATATGTGGACTGCCTAAATTGCTGCTCATATGTATATTATCATGCTACATATGAACCTTCACATTCATGATAACGGTGAATGTATATACTATGGAAATGCTGAATTTCTGTCGAACCACGGGTCTTTCAGTCTTTGTTTTAACCTAACTGTCACCTCTTGACGACGTGAGGAGTCGCCAGAAATAACACGTGGTTGGGATTCCACGGCTCGCGGTTGGATACCTGGGTTAGATTACGGATACGGAAGTCACCGAAATGGTGACCAATAGGAACTCTTGCACCTGGGCATAGAGTCACACGAAATGGTTGTTATTGTCTGTATACATAAGTTTGTACAGAACGCTGAAATACGCAAGTATGTATGTATGTGTGTGTGTGTGTGTGTGTGTGTGTGTGTGTGTGTGTGAAGTGGTGGGAGAGAATTATCTTTTGCACAAATTCTTCTTACTGGAAAATGATCTTTGCCGATCGAACATTAGTCTGTCTGGATTCCATATGACGTTACTGTTGGCTCGGAAAGAGAAATTAAGAATCTGTAGTAGGTCTTTCACGATTTGTAACATAAATATGGTCTGAGTGCACATCCCTTCCCTTTTCTTTTAAACGAAGAGAAGTTTATTCGCCTTTCCACTGCTAGAGCGGACCCCTCTATCTTTCACTTAAACTCAAGAGAAATTGGCCCCTCACTGTCACAAGAACGCCACAGAAAAATGCGACGCATCGCTCCAAATAAGCTTCTTAAGAGCATCTATCGTGACTAAAGCGAGCGGAAGGGCGATAGCTTCTTACAAGGGCACATACAATCTCAGCACAGCGTTACCCACCGCATTCCTTTTCATTGAGGTTCATTGTAGATGACTGCGTTCCCCTGTCCAAAGTAGTGAATGAAGCATCATTCATCCAGCAGAAATTATCACAGCGGAAAACATTATCGAAAAAAAAAAGAAAAATGAGTCGCTGGAAATTATCACAGCAGGAAACATAATCGAAAAAAATACGAAGAATGGCTCACTGAAATATATAATGAGCAACATTATTACAGAACCATTGAAAAACTAGGTAAGATGTTACTGTGCTGATACACACATAAATTTATATTTTTATGTATAGTTTGGATACCTGCCCCTAATATCTTTTTAGAATTCCCGTGTTTTGTAACCACAGTTTGTGTGTATATGTTTCTTTCTCCTCCCCAATATATTTCTCCTGGTCTAGTCATATCAGGCTTCATCGGTGGGTGATGTAACGAACAGAAACAGACAATCTACATTCTGCTCAAATGTTTACACGATTCGTAATGATCACTATGCTTTTGTTGTTGTTCTTCAGTAGGACGACTCATTTGATGCACCTCTCCATACTATGGGTCCCAGAGCAAGCCTCTTCGTCTCTGAACAACTACTGCAACCTGTACCCATTTGAACCTGCTTACTGTATTCGTCTCTTGGTCTACCTCTACAGCTTTTACCCCACACACTTCCATCCAATACTAAATTGGCGTTCTCTTGATGTCTCAGGATGTGTCCTATCAATTAACCCCTCCTCCTAGCCAGGTTGTACCACGAATTTCTTTTCTCTCTAATTCTGTTCAGTACCTCCTCAGTAGGCATGCTGTCCTCCTATCTAGTCTTCAACGTTCTTCTGAAGCACTTCTAATTCTTCTGCTCTTTTATTATCTAACCCATTTATTGGCCACGTTTCACCTCTATACAAGGCTACACTCCCGACAAATATTTCAGAAAAGGTTTCTTGACACTTAAATATACATTTTACGTTAACCAATTTCTCTCCTTCAGAAACGCTTCTCGTGCAATTGCCAATCTATATTCTGTACTGACTCTACTTCGGGCATTATCAGATATTTAAAGCCTAAATAGCAAAACTCATCTACGGATACTTACAGTATCTCGTTGTCTAATGTTATTCTCTCAGCGTCGTCTGATTTAATTCGGCTGCATTCCGCTAGCCCTGCTTTGTTTTTGTTGATGATCGTCTAATATCCTACTTTTAAGACACTGTCCATTCCGTTCCACTGCTCTTCCAAGTCCTATGCTGTCTATGATAGAATTACAATGTATCATGGACTGTGTAGCTGGTCCCGGTGGAGATTCGAGTCCTCCCTCGGGCATGGGTGTGTGTGTTTGTCCTTAGGATAATTTAGGTTACGTAGTGTGTAAGCTTAGGGACTGATGACCTTACCAGTTAAGTCCCATAGGATTTCACACACATTTGAACACAATTACAACGTCATAGGCAAACGTCAAAATTTTTGTTTTTTCTCCCTAAAAGTTAATACCATGAACAGATTTTTCTTTGGTTTCCTTTACTGTTTGTTCAGTGTACAGATCGAATAACAAAGGGGATAGCTACAATCCTGTCTCACTCCCTTCCCAGTAACCACTTTTCATGCCCCTCGATTACTATAACTACAATCTGGTTCTGCAAAAGTTGTACATAGATCCCGGTATTTTATGCTCTGAAAAGATGGTTAAAATGGCTCTGAGCACTATGGGACATAACATCTGAGGTCATCAGTCCCCTAGAACTTAGAACTACTTAAACCTAACTAACCTAAGGACATCACACACATCCATGCCCGAGGCAGGATTCAAATCTGCGACCGTAGCGGTCGCGCGGTTCCAGACTGTAGCGCGTAGAACCGCTCGGCCACTCCGGCCGGCACCATACAGTGTCTCCTTACGATTATTCGATCTGTCTGTCAAATGTTCAGCAATGTTCTTTATATTGCACTACATTTCAAAAGCCTCCATGTCACTCCTGTCTGATCTGTTTATATTTTACATTTCACTACCAAAGACTTCCTAAAATTTGAATTTTTTATTCGCTGTTAGCAAATTACTCTAATTGACAGTCACTGTTTTATATCCTCACCACTTCGGCCATTGTCAGTTATTTTGCTGTCGAGATAACTGTACTCATCTATTACTGTTAATGTCTCTTTACCCAATTTAATTCTCTCAACGTCGCATGATTTATTTCTATTACATTCTGTTACCTTTGCTGTATTTTGTTCATGTTCGTCAAAGAACCTGTCTTCAACATACTACCGAATCCGTTCAACTGATCTTCCAAGTATTTTTCTAATAGAATTACAATGTTATTAGCAAATCTGAGTTTAAATATCGTCTCCATGAACATGAGTTCTCATTCCAAATTTTCTCTCATTTCCTTTACTGTTTGTTCAGTGGTAAATACTGCTAAATGGCGATCTGAATACCGTGCATAATTAAAGTATTTCACCACTGGAGAACAAACAAACGCATTAAAATTCGCTGTTCATCGCTATATCCACAATCCTTACTACAAAACCATACAGGCCGTAAATTTTCGATAGAAACATACGTCTGGAAAAAGTCTGTGTGCATACTGCATGGAAAACAAACTCGATAAACAAAACCTAGAGCTGGTTTTGGTTTCTAACAGGCTCCTAGATCAGTTGCATCACATATTCATTTTTGTGTAATGTTATCTACCGGTCACTTTGTGACAGGAGCAAAAGATTCAGATACACTCATCTTCAGAAGAAGAATAAAAAAAAAGAGAAGACGGTGAAACGACATCAGCCAATGGTGCACTGATTAGGACCGCACCACCACGACAGGAGCAGCCTTTACGAGAGGAGAATATAAGCGTCGCTCCTTCCTGCATCGGGCGCTCAGTATCGGATCAGTATTTGGTCAGTATCAACCCGGCCGCGCAGAGAGTGCTACGATAGCAGTGATGTGTGATCCATATCAATTGCTTGCATGAACATTGTATATAGCAAAGGACACGTATTTGCATGTCGCCCATCTATTGCAGCCACTTGTTATAAATACGAGTTAAGTATTGTCATTTTTCTTATTTGTAATAAAAACTATTACTGTGATTTTGCTTGAACTACTGTACAGCATTCCTAGAAGGCCGCATCCTTTAGGCACCCTATACGAAACAAATGGGCAGGACCCCACATTTGGCGACGGGTATCTGCCGAACCCAGTGCCTGACGGCCACGGAATTTTTGTTTATTTTGTTGCTGGCCCCTTGATTCTCTCTTGTCTTTAATTTGCAGCGACGCTCATTGCTGTACCAGTTTCTTGTCGTTTTTGCTAATCAGTGTTTTCAGGTGCGCGTTACAGAACTTTTCTTTAATTTTGCACATTTTGTTTTTTCGCTTCCCGTGTCTGTTTGCTGCATTTGTGTATTACAACATGCCCAGTCCACCTGTGCCGCCCCCTGCTCGGGCGCCACAGCCCCAAGCGTTCAGTGCCATTCAGCTCATGCAGATGTTTCACTTCCAGACACAGCAGATATTTTCGTTACTCAACACAGCTACTCGCCAATGCTGTGCTCTTGATAGGAGAAGCAATGTCTACTACATGTTTTATAACACCTTTTCGACAGTTTCGTGAACAAGAAGAGGAATGACTCTAGTGGTTGTCCCAGGTCGAAGCCCATACCCTCGCTCACAGTGTACCAGGCACTGTGCAATTTCCTTATGTAACATCAACAGTAGGAAGCGCAGTGTTGAGGTCCTACAAAAACTTTACCCTAACGCCACTCAGAATGAACTTTGTTATGAACAGATGGTGCAGTCGTTAATTGAGTATTACGACCAACAAGTGAATGTGGTAGCTGCTATGAATCAATTCTTCAATTGCAAAAAACGGTCAGAATAAACTTATCGTGAGTGGGTCACAGACTTCCATGGGGATGACCAGGAAATGCAAATTTATATGTGCTTGCCATGCTTAATATTCAGATCTTAAGTTGTGTGATGCGATCGTGTACAAAGTACCTGATGTCAAACTCAGAGAACGAATTTTGAACCAGTCTGATCCCTCATTTCAGCAAGCTCTGCAAATACGAGATCAGTACGATTCCAGTGCCTTGTCGGCTCATAAATCTGAGCAGCCAGCTATTTATTAGGTTGAGTCCCTTGCTTGTGATCGCCCCATTCCACATTGAAGGCTCGCGCAAGCCACGTCGAATAAACAATCTTCCACCCCGCATAAGCAGTTCGCTAAACGGGCGGCTACACAGGCGAACACAATTAATTCTTTCCCTTGGTGTTATTCATGACATAAAGGCCAAGACTGCCTTTCCCGACAAGCTCAGTGTTCGCTTGTTCAGTCAGTATGTTTTCAACGGGACAAACATAAAACTTCGGCCTACTCAATAAAATCTAGTTACATTTCCCATGTCATTAACGCAGTATGTTCAACGTCTGTGACAGGCATTTGCAAAACTAGCAAGCGTGCAGTTTCTTTAGTGATACACCAATCAAAGAAACTTTTTGTCATTTACTTCTTTGTGGGAAACGTGGGAAATTTAAGTTGTACACAGGTGCCTCTGTCACATTGCTCAGTCGTCACAGCCCGCATCTCGTGGTCGTGCGGTAGCGTTCTCGCTTCCCACGCCCGGGTTCCCGGGTTCGATTCCCGGCGGGGTCAGGGATTTTCTCTGCCTCGTGATGGCTGGGTGTTGTGCGCTATACTTAGGTTAGTTAGGTTTAAGTAGTTCTAAGTTCTAGGGGACTTATGACCACAGCGGTTGAGTCCCATAGTGCTCAGAGCCATTTGAATCAGTCGTCACACAAAAGAACTGTTAGGCTCCCCACGCCTGTCTAAAACTAGCATGGAAATGACGGCTTATAATGGACAAGACATTCCCGTTCTCAGATCATGTACTTCGTCTGCCATGTATCGCTTGCATATGCGAACAGTGACTTTTACAGTGCTACTATCACGAGAGTGTGAGAACATATTTGGTTTTAATTCTTTTAATTTGTTTGGCTTTAACACTCATGACAATGAGTTGTCAGTGCCTGCATTCAAAGCAAAAGACAATGGAGCTAGCTTTCTGAAACAGTTCCTGGAACTCTTTCCTGAAGGAGTAGGCAAAGCTAAAAGTTTTCTTACACATCTTGCTCTGAAAGTCAATGCTCAGCCAAAATTTTTCCGGGTCAGAACTGTTGCCATTGCATTACGGGACAAAGTCGGTGGCGAAATTAAAGAATAGAAAGATAATGGTGTTATTGTGCCCATACCATCTAGTCTATGGGCAAGTCCACTTGTTTTTCTTCCCAAACCCTCACGTCGCATTCACCTCTGTGTTGACTGTAAGTCTACAGGCAACCACAGACTGTCATTGATACTTCTCCATTGCCACGTCCAGAGGATCTCGTGGACAAATTAGGCACTGGACGCTACTTTTCAAAAATTGATTTGCGAACGCTTATCTTCAAATACCGCTTCATGAACATTGTCAAAAAGTGTGTGCAGTGAATACTCACTTGGGCTTTTTTAAATATTTGCGTTTGCCTTTTGGCAGTGCTTTCGCACTCGCCATTTTCCAACGGTATTTGGAACAGCTGACAGCACAGGTGCCAAACTGTTGAAACTATATGGACGATATTGTCGTAGCAGATCGTACACCTGAAGAACATGTTGAAAATTTATGTGCTTTGTTTCGTGCGTTATCTGAGGCAGGAATGAAGTCTGAACAAGGGTGATTTTTTTAGACCTGTGTTGCAGTATCTTGGTCATGTCGTAAACAGTCAAAGTGTAGATCCTTTTCAGTTGCATTTGCTGGCCGTACCGGATTTTCCAGTTCCTCGTAATCACAGAATTGCAGTCAGTGTCAGGGAAAATGAACTATTATATTCGGTTCATACCGAATGCTGCACAAATACTAGATCCATTGCATCGCTTACATCGCAAGAATATCCCCTTTGTTTGGACAGATGAGTGCCAAGTTGCATTTCAGTAACTTACAGATGCATTGCTCAATGATCGATGCTTAGTTAACTTTGATCCTGAAAAACAAGTTGTATTGGAAGTTGACACTTCCTTTTACGGAATCGGTGCAATGCTTTTGCACAGATTTGGTGATGACGACAGACCTATCGCTTTCGCTTCAAAAGCGTTGTCCACAGCTCAGTGTAACTATCCACAAATTGAGAAAGAGGCATTGGCTATTGTGTATGGTGTCACCAAATTCCACCACTATTTGTATGGCAGAAAATTCTCCTTCGTAACGGATCATAAGTCTTTGCATTCCCTGTTCCATCTGACGAAACCGGTTCCTGTACGATCTGCCCAAAAGTTGCAACTATGGGCTTTGTTGTTGTCTCATTACCAGTACGAGATTGTGTATTGTCCGATGGCTGAACATGGTAATGCAGATGTACATTCACGTCTTCCAATCGTCCGTGATACAAGCTTTGAAGCTTCTGCTGCATCTTGTTGGCACATCGATGCTCAGGACTATGAATTGCTTCAGTGTTTTCCGTTGAACTATAAGAAAATTGCACAGGCCATGGAAGCTGATTAAGATTTGAACATTTTGCTAATATACAAGTACTTTCGCTCATCTTGGCCTCATTCATTGAAGAGCATAAACAACACCGTAGTACGCCGATACTTTGCACGTCGGCATAGCGTCGCTGTACAGAAAGGTGTGATTCTTGTTCTAAATGACAACGTGTGTTGATCACTAAGGCTTTGCAAAAAGAAGTGTTGCAGTTACTGCACCAAGGACACTGAGGGATTGTTTGTACGGAACAGTTAGCTCGTCGACACTGTACTTGGCATGGTATGGACGTCCAAATAGAACAGATGACGTCACATTGTCACACACGTGCGGAACAACAGTCCGCTCCGCCGCAAAAAGTCTCAATCACCAAGGGACTTTGCAGGACTTTTTTGGAACACTTGTTGTTTGATTGTGGTTAACTCATAAAGCAAGTTTCCTTTTGCTGTGCCAATGACATCGACAGCAACATGTAGCACAACTCAGGTGTTATCATAGATTTTTTGCAGCGAAGGTTTACTTAAAGTAATAGTGTCAGTTCACATCTAATGAATTTGTAACATTCTGCGAACGCAATGGCATACATCATCTAACCAGTACACCGTTCCATCCACAGTCAAATGGCGAAGCAGAACGTATTGTCAGAACCTTCAAGCTTCAGATGGCAAAACGTCGCTTCGCACACACCAGGGATCAAGCATTGCAATTGTTTCTCGCCTCATATCGTTCGCACCCACGAGATGGATCATCGCCGACGGAACTGCTTCACGGCCGCCGCCATCGGTCACCGCTCAACCCGCTCCACCCTCCTCAGCGTCCGACGCCGAAGGAAGTCCGCAAGCATCGCTTCGCGCTGAGTGTTATTGTCTTCTCCAGGCATTTCAGCAGCAGCAGACGGAGGGCGCGAGGCGAGATTAGCCGTCGACTTGGCGCTTGTATTTATCTTAGTTCAGGTTCCGATGGCTTGCAGCGCCGCCATCAAAGTCAACTTCGTCTCTGTCATGTACAAGATGATTTTTCAGACTTTCTTCCCCCAGATTCACGGGTCCAGAGGACACCGCGGCCAGAGCAGCCACCAGAGGGTGTCCTCACGAGACCGCAGGACGACCCTATGGAGACGGAGCCTTCGCCTCTCCCACCTCCTGCTGTCCTCCAGATGTCCACCGCAGCAGTCGGCGCCTTCTTCATTTAGTTCATGGCAGTAGGAGGTGGACACGCACCTGTCTGTTCGTTTTCTGAGGGATTTTTCCGCCAGAGTGGAAACCAGACGACGGGGTATGTTCAGAAGCTTGACATCCCTTGCTTTCGGCCTGGCGATGCGCGCACACTCCTGCTTCCATGCCGTGATCGCACTCCCTACACGACGACGGTCTGCTTGGAGGGGGCTCTCAGTATCGGCTCAGTATTCGGACAGTATTAGCACGTCCTAGAGTGTGACGTGTGATCCATATCAATTGCTTGCATGAACACAGTATATAGCAAAGGACACTTATTTGCATGTCGCCCATCTCTTGCGACCACTTGTTGTAAATACAAGTTAAGTGTCGTCTTTCTTCTTGTTTGTGATAAAAGCTATTAATGTGGTTTTGCTTGAATTGTTGTACGGCATTCTGAGAACGTAGCATCATTTAGGCACGCTATACAAGATGAGTAGGCAGGACTCCACAGTCCGTTCTGCAGAATTGATTCGCATTTGAACCATGTCTATCCGCAGGTTCAGGGCCAACATTAGTATCGCCGCGCAACGTCACCTACCGGTAAAATGTGGCTGCGACTCTCGCTGTCGCTATTAACCGAAGGTAATGGATCAGTGTCATTCGAGCAGGCTTGTTGGAAGCCTCGCATAAATATGTGCGAACTGTACAGTCAAATCAGTGAGTTTGAAAGAGGGCGCATTAATTGGCATGAGACAATGTGATGCACCCATCCGGCAAATTGCTGCTGCCGTGGGACGAAGTGTTTTGGCAGCGCAACGAGTGTGTGCAGAATGCTTCACGTAAGGCCGTAGAACACGACGAGATGGGTGAGGATGCACCACGCAGACCATCCCGCAAATAAGATCGATGTCTCATCTGAATTGCATTGAAGGAAAAATCTGTGGCCGTCTCGGCCCTGGCGCAGCAGTGGAACAGTGTAACACATCATACACTATCCAGTGTCACAGTCCGTCTCCGTTCATTACGGCATGGCTTACTTCTCCACCTACCTTTGACGAATGTGCAGAAGTGTGCTAGTTGGCAATGTTGTATGGAACGACATCACTGGGTTGGTTGGTTGGTTGGTTTGGGGAAGGAGACCAGACAGCGTGGTCATCGGTCTCATCGGATTAGGGAAGGAAGTCGACCGTGCCCTTTCAGAGGACCCATCCCGGCATTTGCCTGGAGTGATTTAGGGAAATCACGGAAAACCTAAATCAGGATGGCCGGACGCGGGATTGAACCGTCGTCCTTCCGAATGCGAGTCCAGTGTCTAACCACTGCGCCACCTCGCTCGGTACATCACTGGGATCAGGAATGGCATCAGATAGTGTTTTTGGACGTTTTGTTTGTTTGAAAATGATGGTCACAGTTATTTCGCCGCAGACAGCGACAGTGCATAAAAGTGACTGAATTCGCACAAGACATACTGTCCCAACTCAAGGCCTTTCGTGTAAGGTGCTATTGGGTACAACGGCAAATCACAGCTGGTGTGTGTCCGTGACACTATGACCAGCGTGACCTTTGTGAATCACATCCTGCGGTGCGTAGTCACACCCTTTCTGCACAACACCCCAGACGCCATTTCTCAGCAAGACAGTGTTCGACCCCATGTTGCTACACGAATACGTGCCTTCTTGGTGTCATAGGATGTCAGCCTTTTCGACCTGGCTCCCCAGATCACCAGACTTATCACCAATTGGAAATACGTGGGATATAGTGAAACGACAGGTGCAAAACTGTGACCCAGTGGCAACCACGACAGATGAACTTTGGAACCAGGTGAATGCAGCATGGATGGCTATACAGCAGGACGGAATTCGTGGCTGAGACGCGTCGATGCCATCAAGTATGGAACAAGTTATCAGAACCCATGGCGGACCCTGTGACTACTAGGCAACAGGACACATGGTGAACCAAGGTGAATGAAATGCTAATCATTTCTGCTTTACTGGATTTTGGATGTCAACTAACTTTATTTGACACGAAACTGCCCCATTTAAAACGCCCCCTAGATAGTCAATAATATTACATAATTTTTCCTGAAGTGCAATAATAATGAATGTGTAGTAATATGGAGAATATCAAACACTTCTGAAATTGGGCCATCTGTGAGCAGTATTGATAATATCATTGCCAGGTTCTCGCGTACTACAGACTGCGTGTACCAGGGTGTTCAATGCCGTATTATTGTGGTGTTGTAAATGAGTCCGAAACAAAAAGAAAGAGCGTTATTATTTGAATGCATCGAAATGTGTAAATAATTGCCGACATTATGGGATGTTAGGGAGGATGAGTACAAAAACAGACATGTTAAGAATGAATCGTATGATTTGTTGCTCAGAAAATATGGTGAAATCATACAAAGGATAGATATTATTGTGTGTATACATTACCCGAATATAATCGTTTAGTCCACGTACTATTGCGTAACACGACACGTTTTCATTACCATGTCTCAAATCCTACAAGGTGAAACTACATTTGTAAATTTAAAATCTTCGTAAATTTCTTTGAGTTACGTCTCACACAGTAGTATTTTGAGTTTTGATTATGTGGATATGTGCACCTTCAAAACTTCATCCGAAGAAGGTCGAAAAGGGGGGGGGGGGGTGAGCAGTGTAAGACTCTAACACTGCATTTTCGATGTAAATTAGTTGATCAGTTCTGAGACCTACTATGTCACAAGACCCAAATTTTACAGATGACACACAAAACATTACATACCATTACATACCAGAGAACTGACGGCTACCCACTCAATATCTGTTACATGTATATTTCTTGGACACCTAAGACAGCAGGCGATTACGCAGCATCTAATGAAGGCATAGCACTGCCTCACTGCCGTGAGCCCCGCAGTGCTACATTTGGCTAAACGAGAGATTTAGCGAAATCATAAAAAATCACTTCTAGAAGAGTATCAGAATTTTCTAAAGGATAAAAACACCATACTCCAGATACCAAGTGGGAAAAGGGGGTGGGACAAGTGCCTATGTATTGGGACGCCTGTGTATGTCGACAATCATTTCCAATAATGTATCAGATGCCGGACCATCAACACATAGAAAGTTATGAAAATCCTTATTTCGTTCAACTTCAATTTTCTCAACATGTTTTCGTCAGCGATCTTTAACGCTTCTTAGTGCAATTTTTCACTCACCTTTCCTTTAAAAAGTGTTCAAATGTGTGTGAATTCCTAAGGGATCAAGCTGCTGAGGTCATCGATCCGTACACTTGCACACTACTTAAACTAACTTATGATAAGAACAACACACACACCCATGCCCGAGGGAGGACTCGAACCTCCGTTGGGAGGGGCCGCGCAATCCGTGACATGGCGCGCTGAACGCGTGGACACTCCACGCATTTTTATTATTGGTCAGTGTTGGAAGAGCTTAAATAACGTTGCACAATTTTATAGTGTGGTATTATTGACCGTCTAGGGACCGCTTAAAGCTTTCCTGTAATGTATATTACAAGAAAAAAAAAAGAAAAATAGAATATTTAGGATTACTTTAGGAATTGAGGAATGTCCGATGCAGGTATTTGCTAAAAGAACCCCTCATAGACCGTTACAATTCACATTATTATTTTACCGTAACTGCTTTACACAGTCAATTATCTGGGTACACTCAGTGATAAAACAGAACAGTAGGCTTTTACCAGAAATATTTACCCTTATACAATGTGTCTACTAGTGTATTTTAAATTCGACAGTATGCCATCTTAGGCACTGTATAACCTTAAAACACAGCCGATATCATGATTGTGTAAATGTAGCACTGCAAATAAAATACAGTCTAATGGCGGTGCTGACTTTATAGGGTCCGGATTTTATTTACCTAAAAAACAGTGAAATATGCAAGCATTTTTTACCTAAAACTTACATAAATATGACCTTAAAACACAAAATATGACTTAATAGAAGTTTATTTAAAACATTCTTGTTTGTTTATTTAATTTTTTATTGACCATAAAGTAATACAAAATTCACTTCTCAAAATATTGTAAGTTATTTCTTTCTGTAGGGTTTGTGGCTAAGTTGCACGTATTTTTTAAATGTCCGCATATTTTGTTTTCTAAACACAAAGTAGTGTAAAAAGATCATCTATCGAAACAGTAAAACAATGTTTTTATTTCTACATAGTATTTAAAGCGATTCACATTATTTAATACCGTATGTCAATCTTCAGTACCTGCAAAGCTGCAATGGATCACAAGGTTCATTTTCAGGTTTTCCATTGTCAAAGATCTACGGTTGTCGCTGAGCATAGTTTTGTACCTCGAAAAGCTCCTCTCCACTTCACAAAACGTCACTGGAGCGTATTTGAAGGCAGCCAGGTCACTGGAGTTCAGCTTTGTTTCAGTATCTTCAAATGTTTGCGGCGTACCCTGAAAGACTATCACTAATTTCGCACAGTGTAGAATATCCAGGATTCCGTTGGAGAACACTTTGCAATTTGGTTTCCGCTTCGTCAGTCTCATTACCATGAGCTCGACCCAATTCACGCTGCTCATGTTGCACAATACACAGGGCCTCACATAGCTGAGTGCCAACCACTTCCAGTCATTTGATGCCTTTTGATTTCACTGAAAAATTGGCGTTGATGTACACCAAGTTTCGAGACAATGTATGTGTAAAAACTTCTTTCACAATTTTGGTAGCACTTGATTCATCGCTATCAAGCTCACAGAAGATTGTCTTTATTTGAGTGTAGTCGGTGCATTAATACTCAGCAGCATTAAGCTAAGAACGCCATCGTGTAAGAACAGGTTTAGGTGGGTGGGGCGTTGAAGGTGCTTGTTCCTGGAATTTCTACACCCGTAGCGGAGCCTTCACATAGATTTTTTTGCCACAGGAAATTAATTTGTCAACGTCAGGGCAATTTGATCGCACCTCTTCGGCACCTCTGTGCAATGCATGAGGAAGACAAGTGGCTTACATCATACTGGGGCAGAGAATCAGAAGCACTTCGGCTGCTTTAGCCATATATGAAGCACCATCTGTTACAAGCAGAACGCGTTGTCTCTTTTCACACCACCCGGCCACAGTAGCATCAGACAGTTGTCAAACAAAATAGCTATCGTCGAATTGTTTACTCTGTCGAGAGCTTCACACGTTAGTAGGAACATATCTCCAGGGCCATCAACTTTTAGAACACCGACAACAACATTTACAATATATCGCCCACTAGTATCAGTAGTTTCATATATCGACGGCCAGATCTTTTGCTGAGCAATAGTAATTCGTATTGTTGAGCACATCATTGTAGCACGCGGATAAACAGTTCTTTCTCAGTATAGATTCATTTGGAACTGAATGTGTTGTGTACTCCTCCAAGAACCGTCTGAAGCGTGGATTCTTCAGCTTTTCCAATGGGATGTTGCAGGACACCATCATCTCACACAAATCCTCGCAGAACGAGTGCATGGTTGACAACTGACCTGTCTGTTCAAATAACAGCGTTTACCTGCTGTTATTTTCAGTACTTCGTTTCACACAGCTGCTGTGTTTAGCGGTATTACAGTGTTGTTGCACATTAAAGCGCTTTTCTGCACTAGCGTTAACTTCACACAGTACTAAAGAACTTCTCTCAAAATTCTCGAACACATCCTCGCAACTGAACGCTGTCGGAGCCCTTTGCTTTAGACATGTTTCACAAGGCAAATGCTGTATTCAAACTGGTTACTGGGACACACCTGTGCGACTGCGATGATTATTACGGCAGAAGCCACCTCTGTTGGTTCTGAGTGCGTATTGTCGACTCTGCGCAACAAAGATTTATGTTCGCGAAACGACTGTTGTAGTACACCGATTTTCTGCTACAGTCCTGAGAAATAAAGCTGTATTCTGATTTATCTGTTTATGTTTCATAATAGCACGTTAAATATTGTCTCGTGAACAACATATTCATTTTCTTATTCGTGTGTCCCGAAAGGTACGAGAAAAACAGTATATGCATTTTTGGCAAAAGTTGACGGAAATATGACCTACTATATTAAAAGTTAGCCACAATATGACCTATTACTAAAATTTGTTGGAATATGACTTTATATGCACAATCAAAACACATTTTTCGACACTACACAGATTTGTGTATAAAGTGTTCTAAAATTCCCCCTATAGTTCAGAAAAAAATATGACTTGTCATTAAAATCCCGGACCTAATTATGAATTTGGCCCCACATTATTTAAAAATTATTAACAGTCAGTTCAGTTAAACTGCAGTCTTTCTAATTACTCGAAAAATTGTTAAAATGATTTTGTTTCAGCGTTACGCGAAGTGAACAACAACAGTGAGAACACCTACAGTGAATCCAGCAATACAACGTAAAGTATCACTTGAAAAGAAAATCATAATGGTGACAGCATAGTTCCCTATCGGATATAATGTTCAGCGAATGAAACTTGCTTGTGAGAAACGACAAGTTGCTCTCCTACGTTGGCGGTCCACGAACATATTCCAGTAGTTGTGATCGCTGTTACATAATGCGGCTGTAGCTTTCCTCTAGAAAGTGATGGAAGATGTAGTAGGAAACTATGTACCGACTGCTTCTTGGCTGACGATGCTAAACAAATGTAATCAGGACTGAACGACGCAGTATTTACCAATGTCACTGCATATAAGAAACACTTGCAACCACTGTTCGAACATTGTAGTTCTTATAGAAGCTACGTTGTAGTTTTTGTAGAAGTTACCCGGTTCGATGTATGTTCTCAGTACTGAAATCCGTTCACTACTCCACGACATATTACATCACGAGGAGGGTGCATGGACAATGGTACACATTTCGGAGTCCGTTCACTCGTAAACATGTGTTTCTACAGTTACTGTTTTCTTATTTTACGATACATTAGTCCACAATGAAACTGGATTTTTTACGCGGCCGTTCGGATTGTGTTTTTAAAAGTCCCATTACAGACTGGCACTATTGGAATGTCGCAGACATTGCACTATTGGAATTTCGCAGACACTAAAGCGCCAAAGAAACTGATATAGACATGTATATTCAAATACAGAGACATGTATGTAAGACAATTGTCAGGTGCAGCAGTTAGATCGGTTACTGCTACTACAATGGCAGGTTATCAAAATTTAAGTGAGTTTGAACGTGGTCTTACGGTCGGCGCATGAGCGATGGGTTTCAGCACCTCCAAGGTAGCGATGAAGTTGGAATTTGCTCGTACGACCACTTCACGAGTGTACCGTGAATATCAGGAATCCGGTAAAACATCAGATCTCCGGCTTTTTGGGCCGGAAAAAGACCCTGCTAGAATGGGACCAACGACGACTGAAGAGGACCGTTCCACGTGACAGAAATGCAACCCTTCCACAAGTTACTGCATATTTCCACGCTTTGTCATCATCAAGAGTTAGTGTTCGAACCATTCAACGAAACATGATTGATACGGGCTTTCGGAGCCGAAGGCCCTTGATGACTAAACGGCACAAAGATTTACGCTTCGCCTGTGCACGTCAACACCTACATTGGGCAGTTGATGACTGGAAACATGTTGCCTGGCATTACGAGTCTCGTTTCAAATTGTATCGAGCGGTAGACGTGAACGAGTGTGGGGACAACCTCATGAATCCATGGACCCTGCATGTCAGCAGGGGACAATGCAAGCTGGTGGAGGCTCTGTGATGGTATGGGGCATGTGCAATTGGAATGATACGGTTCTCCTGATACGTTTAGACTCTGACAGGTGACACGTACAGTCATACTCAAAAGTATCCGAACGACCTGAATTGCATTTCGCCTGATTCCCATGCAACCTGCATAACGCGGCTGTCTAGCAGGTCCTCTAATCGCTCCTTGGTACAGTCGTTTGACTATTGAAAATGGTTCCAACAAGTCACCACTAGAAAACACTGCTCTGTATCGCAGTAACTCATGATGTAAAGTAATACCACGATGCTACAATTATCAGGGAACACGTTATCACAGATAAGACTGTCCTTAAGGCTTGTAAACTCACATTCCTTACAATAAATGACATACTTGAAATGTTGTCACTCTCATTATTACGTCAGATAGGTAATGCACGTTGTAAGTTCGTCGTATTCATGACTTATCTGCAAAGTATCATACAGTGCTTATTATTTAACACAAAATGATATTAAAAATTTAAGTTATCCACCAGCTGCTAGTTGAGAATATGTATGAACTTCAAATGACACGACGAACCGTTTCGTTCTGCATATGGATTCAAACCCAGGTCAGGCAGACTAAGCGAAGATTTTGTGACTGACGGAAACTAACAGTCATTCCTGATTAGGCACACAGGGAGTGATATACCTCGATTTTAGACAGTATCAGTTAGCAAATATCAACTTTACATTACATAACACAAACATTTTTAACGTACGCGAATTCCTCCCCAGCATCTCTTGTTCCTGTCAACGAACTACAAGAGATGTTAAATATAGCTTCTTCACAAGTAACTTACTTGAAATGCCGTGAGGTAAAGGATTGTGTTGGACAGGGATTCGAACCCAGAACGTAATCGGATTGATATCGAAGCACAACCAACTGTGACATATTGGATGTTCTCGGCAGTAGCTAGATGTTGTTGTTGTTGTGGTCTTCAGTCCTGAGACTGGTTTGAAGCAGCTCTCCATGCTACCCTAGCCTGTGCAAGTTTCTTCATCTCCCAGTACCTACTGCAACCTACATCCTTCTGAATCTGCTTAGTGTATTCATCTCTTGGTCTCCCTCTACGAATTTTACCCTCCACGCTGCCCTCCATTGCTAAATTTGTGATCCCTTGATGCCTCAGAACATGTCCTAGCAACCGGTCTCTTCTCGTCAAGTTGTGAAACAGGCTCCTCTTCTCCCCAATTCTATTCAATACCTCCTCATTAGTTATGTGATCTAGCCATCTAATCTTCAGCATTCTTCTGTAGCACCACATTTCGAAAGCTTCTATTCTCTTCCCGCCCAAACTATTTATCGTCCATGTTTCACTTCCATACATGGCTACACTCCATACAAAGACTTTCAGAAACGACTTCCTGACACTTAAATCTATACTCGATGTTAACAAAATTCTCTTCATCAGAAACGCTTTCCTTGCCATTGCCAGTCTACATTTTATATCCTCTCTACTTCGACCATCATCAGTTATTTTGCTCCCCAAATAGCAGAACTCCTTTACTACTTTAAGTGTCTCATTTCCTAATCTAATTCCCTCAACATCACCCGACTTAATTCGACTACATTCCATTACCCTCGTTTTGATTTTGTTGATGTTCATCTTATATCCTCCTTTCAAGACACTGTCCATTCCGTTCAACTGCTCTTCCAAGTCCTTTGCTGTCTCTGACAGAATTACAATGTCATCGGCGTACCTCAAAGTTGTTATTTCTTCTCCATGGATTTTAATACCTACTCCGAATTTTTCTTTTGTTTCCTTTACTGCTTGCTCAATATATAGATTGAATAACATTGGGGAGAGGCTACAACCCTGTCTCACTCCCTTCTCAACCTCTGCTTCCCTTTCATGCCCCTCGACTCTTATAACTGCCATCTGGTTTCTGCACAAATTGTAAATATCCTTTCGCTCCCTGTATTTTACCCCTGTTACCTTTAGAATTTGAAAGACAGTGTTCCAGTCAACATTGTCAAAAGCTTCCTCTAAGTCTACAAATGCTAGAATCGTAGGTTTGCCTTTGCTTAATCTTTCTTCTGAGATAAATCGTAAGGTCAGTATTTCCTCACGTGTTCCAATATTTCTACGGAATCCAAACTGATCTTCCCCGATGTCGGCTTCTACCAGTTTTTCCATTCGTCTGTAAAGAATTCGTGTTAGTATTTTGCAGCTGTGACTTAATAAACTGATAGTTCGGTAATTTTCACACCTGTCAGCACGTGCTTTCTTTGGGATTGGAATTATTATATTCTTCTTGAAGTCTGAGGGTACTTCGCCTGTCTCATACATCTTTCTCACCAGATGGCAGAGTTTTGTCAGGACTGGCTCTCCCAAGGCCGTCAGTAGTTCTAATGGAATGTTGTCTACTCCCGGGGCCTTGTTTCGACTCAGGTCTTTCAGTGCTCTGTCAAACTCTTCACGCAGTATCGTATCTCCCATTTCCTCTTCATCTACATTCTCTTCCATTTCTATAATATTTTCCTCCAGTACATCGCCCTTGTATAGGCCCTCTATATACTCCTCCCATATTTCTGCCTTCCCTTCTTTTGTTAGAACTGGGTTTCCATCTCAGCTCTTGATATTCATACAAGTGGTTCTCTTCTCTCCAAAGGTCTCTTTAATTTTCCTGTAGGCAATATCTATCTTACCCCTAGTGAGATAAGCCTCTACATCCTTACATTTGTCCTCTAGCGATCCCTGCTTAGCCATTTTGCACTTCCTGTCGATCTCATAACTAGATATATTAACTGAAATGACGAGAAGTAGTTTCCCAAGAACAGGATCTTTCCCTGTCCACGGAATCCTTTTCATGTTAATATCAAATATCAGCAGTTACTCGTAGATTATAATAAAACTAAAGTAATAGATGAAGACGCTTTTTGATAACAAAAACGCTCTGCTTTTCTTGATTTACTTGCGCAAAGAAATGGCTGTCGAATACTGCCAAATCAAAAGGCAAGAGATCGTACTGCCTTCCGATATACGTCGCTGTCAGTTCTTCAATATGTTATGGTCGACATTACCTGTTTCAAGTTGTGTATGACTGGCAATGTTTTAGAAAATCAATTGTTTTCCTTTGAAATAAACAGAAAGATTTCATTCTAAGGTGTCCAAGCACAAAATTTTCGCAATATTAGTTCAAATTTAATATTCGCTTGTGTAGGAAAGTATTTCACAGTTGCAAAACTTCCTAAGGTTTCCTTTAGTGTTGTTGAAACAATAGTAAACATGAGAGCGAAATTAATCATCAACGATATATGCGAATGCTCTGATGTTATCTATAACAGTCTGACGATGCACATGCAGTTTATTGATTACATGCATGTAGAAAACTTGTTCTGAGTTAAAGCTGTCCAACAATGTTTGAAGAAGAATAAAATGCCACTACCACACGATAGCTAATGTAGAAAATACTTTTCTGATGTATTTGGGCACGATGCGCTCTCCCCGTACATAATACAAAACCTTCGAGATGCATCTGCTCCCCTGGTTGCCTATTAAACCTGAAAAGAACAAAATGTCACAGAAGTTAGCCCTTTTTCCACATGCGACTATTTTGGGTTGAGAAGTGAAGGGAATTATGTTCAAAGTTCCATTAGATAGGTAACTTCGGCAGACAGAAGAATTGCGTTTTAAAAAAAAATCAGTAGTAGACGTATCCGAAATCGCGACATTTTATCTATGGTACATGACACTTACCATTACGCTACTAGCTAACACATAGCTACAACAGCTCCAGAGCCGAACAACAATTCCTCCAGAACTTCTGCATACCACAGCGCTGCGAGATAATGCAAATGGCCGGGTCTACAGTCCTGACAGTGAGAGAAACAGTTACAGATATTCTTTTGCGCTGCACGCCGTTTTTTACAAACAGATAGCGCAATAGAATAGCTCAAGTGGAAAGGAACACTTCCCATTTAAATTTCTGCAACCTACACTGTTGGCAGTTCTGTGCAGGTGGCAGTTACGTGATTTTATTTCGGTGATTACAAAATAGAGTCGAATGTGTGCACTGGGTAGCCGAAGCAGCTAGATCATGGTGAATCGGTCAACCAAGTAAATGATTTTACTGAACACGCTGCAATTTACTACAGGGAGCATGTGTGTCAGAATTCTCATCCAGAGTGGCGCAACGATAGAAAAGTGAGTCATTGAAAAGAGGGTTTGGTGGTCTGTTAGACTGATGGTAGGTTCTTATACTTATGGTCTGGGTTCGATTCCCACTTCCATCACTGATTTTAGAGAGGGAGAGAAAGATTCCATTCTCTTCTGACTACCGCAAGTGAAGAAGATATAATGGCAGCGTGGTCTGAAATTCACATTAAAGATGATATTCCTTCTCTGCCAAGTAGACGTTACGTTGAACCACAATAAAGTCCAGAGTGGCGACATGTAGAAACTCTATCACCAGTAACCTTTCTTATACTAGTTATTTATTTCTTGTGACGAAACATACGCTATGTAGAGTCATTGGATACTTATTTTATGTTTTATCTGAGCTTTTGTATGTCGATAAAACTGGTTCAGAACTGAGAATGCAACTCAGACCGCCCTTAACGCGGAATTTGATCCCTTCGTGGCAATACAGCTCGGCCACAATTTGTTGTTTGTTCAAAACAGCAGATTCGTCAACAACTCCACTTATTACGTGTGAATGGGTTCGAATCCTGGCCCGGCACTAAAGATTTCATTATGTATTATCGAGCTCTAGCATGAGAACACCTATCTGCTGGTGGATAAGAATTTTGATTTTTAATGTTTTTTCATTCGTTGTCAACACTAACGATATCTGACGTTTTCGACTCCCAGTGGGACACAGAACTATTTGAGAGATCACTGTAAGTTCAAGATGTTATTCCGAGCTGCTGGTGTAGAAAAATTCGGTTGCTGACGTCTCTTTGTGTGTAGTCAACAACGACGTGTGTGGGGCTCTTTTCCCAGTGAGCACGGAACTCTTCGTCATATTATTTCTAGTTCAATCATGCTCACATGTCGCTGCTGGTGCAACAAATCCATATTTAACGTTCGTTTTCTCTAGAATATAACAGCGGTAGGTGCCGGGTTGGTGTCCTGGGAAGGAAAACATTAATGTTTCGTCTCGTCATTTCAGTTAATATATCTAGCTACTGCCGAGAAAATCCGATATGTCACAGTTGGTTGTGCTTCGATATCAATCCGATTAGGTTCTGGGTTCGAATCCCTGTCCAATGCAAACCTTTACCTCACGGCATTTCAAGTAAGTTACTTGTGAAGAAGCAATATGTAACATCTCTCGTAGTTCGTTAACAGGAACAAGAGATGCTGGGGAGGAATTCGCGTACGTTAAAAATGTTTGCGTTATGTAGTTTAAAGTTGATATTTACTAACTGATACTGTCAAAAATCAAGGTATATCACTCTCTGTGTGCCTAATCAGGAATGACTGTTAGTTTGCGTCAGTCACAAAATCTTCGCTTAGTCTGCCTGACCTGGGTTTGAATCCATGTGCAGAACGAGACGGTTCGTCGTGTCATTTGAAGTTCATACATATTCTCAACTAGCAGCTGGTGGATAACTTAAATTTTTAATATCATTTTGTGTTAAATAATAAGCACTGTATGATACTTTGAAGATAAGTCATGAATACGACGAACTTACAACGTGCATTACCTATCTGACGTAATAATGAGAGTGATAACATTTCCAGTATGTCATTTGTTGTAAGAAATGTGAGCTTACAAGCCTTAAGGACAGTCTTATCTGTGATAACGTGTTCCCTGATAATTGTAGCATCGTGGTATTACTTTACATCATGAGTTACTGCGATACAGAGCAGTGTTTTCTAGTGGTGACTTGTTGGAATAATTTTCAATAGTCAAACGACTGTACCTAGGAGCGATTAGAGGACCTGCTAAACAGCCGCGTTATGCCGGTTGCATGGGAATCAGGCGAAATGCAATTCAGGTCGTTCGGATACTTTTGAGTATGACTGTACGTAAGCTCTTGTCTGATCACCTGCATCCACTCATTTTCATGATGCAAACCGATGAAAATGGGCAATTCCTGCAGGACAATGCGACATTCCACACGTCCAGAATTGCTACAGAGTGCCTCCAGGACATTCTCCAGAGATTAAAGTCTTCTGATGGCCACCAGACTCTCCAGATATGAATATTATTGATGCCTTGCAACGTGCTGTTCAGAAGAAATCTCCAGCCCCTCGTACTCTTACGGATTTATCGTCAGCCAAGCAGGATTCGTGGTGTCTGTTCCCTCCAGCACTACTTCAGACATTAGTCGACTCCATGCTATGTCATACTGTGGCACTTCTCCCTGCTCGAGATGCCTGCGGGGATATTAGACAGGTTTACCAGTTTCTTTGGCTCTTCAGTGTGCACGCTGTACTTCTTATTCACCGCATTATTCATGCGGTAAAATGATTCTTCGCTGTTTACCACATTGGCACTGCCATCTTGTGTGAAAACGATGTTTTCAGCAGAAATCTCTGCTGTGTTGCTTTCAACCATTTGTACGAAGGAAGAGCAATTCGCATTCAGCTTTCCGCCTTAGCGAATAGCCTGGGACTCACGAAAGTGCAGATTGGTGTCACCTAGTGACGTAGCACTGTCAGACAAAATACCATCTTATCATTAATCATTCCGACCGACCATTTTTGTCAGGAGGTTTGTCATTCTCTGTCCACTGGAGACTTCAGTTTTCGTTAGATACTATACGACTTAAATTGTGATTAAAAAGCGCATTATCTCACATTTCGAGATATATGAAACGAGTGCAAAGAAAGAGCGATGAAATTTTCTGCTCCAGTATCTAATCTCCGTTGTAGATGTGTAATGTAATACTTTCCAGTAACCAATTATTATTTGTTCTGTCTTAATTGCACTACAGTTTAAGAGAGTTTTACCTCAGGCATGTTTTCAGAGCAACATGAGCGATGCTTATCTTTTATTACTCTTTTATACGCATTTTGAAGTCTATGGATAAAAAGGAGTGAGAAATGAGAGTAATAAATGCCAACCAAGACTGAGTATGCTTTGAAAATACAAGCGACAAACGCGTCTGGCGTAACGATACGATACGATAGGTCATCGCGGCCACGGTAACTGGCCAGCGCTTTTTTAAGTTCCTCTGGGATTCGTCGCTGAACTGTGAGTATATTCGTCATCTCTGGAACTGGCTTGGCATGATGTCATTCGGGTTAGTACCATTTGACTTCCTTTACATAATATTTGTGATTTTTATTTGCGGTGTAATTGCTGTTCGTTTACCGTAAAACGAATGAACACAGCCACGCCTTTTCTTCTGACTGGAGGCAGCCACGTGCCATGCCCACCTGTGCCTCTTAATTTGAATGTCTTTTTGTCTCTCTAAGAAATAATGTCTCTCAATTCGCGAACTTCATAGTTCCTTGGATCAAGAATTTTAAATTGAATTTTCAAGGCGTAATTCAGTTAATGATCTTCAGTCACGAATTTAAGTGTCATACCTGCGTTTGGTGAAGTCTGTAACAGTTTAGTTGGATAATCGCCTTCAGCGATCTACCCATGATTCTCGTCTGTGCTGGGGAGGTTGAAAAAATCGGTCACCCAGTCGGAAATAAAGGTTGGTCGGAACCAAAGATCTAGGCTTCACCAAATTAAAAATTTGTTCTTGGGGAGGTGCAATGGACATTGTTGTATCACAAGCTGACAATCAAGGCTCATTACACAGTCTGAAGAACGCATTTTTAAAACTGTCGGAACCTAGGTCAAGGGTTGAATAAACTTTCATCTGCAACTGGTTGGATGATTTGTTCTCTCGAAATTCACTGTCATGCAGTTGCTGCCATGTTTAAGATTCACATGTGTGCTTCCGTTAATGTTATCATGAAGTTTGTAGACCCTAATTGTTTTCATGTGCTGGTGTCAACCTTCATCTCGTGCGATCGCCAAATGTGATTAAAGTAACTGTAGGCAGCACCTATCAATAGATCAAAGCATTCTCCCCGGAACGAAGCCCAATTTGTGTGGCAGGAAGCCGGATTAAAAGAAGTTTTGAGGGAAAACACTTGTGTAGAGTGCCATCCCACTGTAGTTCACCCCTTCGTCTTTTGTCTATATGGCTCGTACTAGTTGGAAAAATTCCTAAAGTTTATAGACCCTCTGCGGTTGTTCGATTGTATGAATGAAAAACTGAGTTATCCTATCTTTTTCTTAGTTTTCGTATCCACTTCCTCGCAACGCTCCTCTGAGTCATGTTAGGATGTTATCATTACATATGTTAAGTTTTTCTTATAATACGAATTCGTTTTATGGGCTTTGTGTTGGCATTTGGATTATTGTAATAAAGTCCTGTTTTGACTTGCAGATGTTCAGACCCGTCACACACACTTTCAAATCCAGTGTATCTCGAATGGTCAGTAAGTTATACTTCTCAAGAGATAACGTAATATATTACCAAATATTCGCAAACGTGAATAAAACAAAGAGTCTGCATGTTCCCATTCAGCATCTGCAGCATCCCTCGGCTGTACAAACTAAATTCAGGACTTAATAAAGAATGTATGTTTTCAGTAACGGAAATACGTAGATGGGTGTGGTACGCAATATTTAAGCAAATTGCTAGCTTCCTCCCCACAATCTCTAGTTTCCCGACAGAATAGGAAGTGCACAGTTACATCACAAAAAGAGGATCTACTAAGGTAGTAGCAAACTAGACAAATAAAAGTGGCAGAAGATATGATCGGAGAAAGGAGTAAAAGGTTTTTACTTGCCATGCCTATTTGTATCACTTGAAATCAAAACTAGAGGACGGCTTTTAGGTTCTTTCGCTGAGTATTTAAACACAGAACACGTATACTACTATATCTGCATGTGTATGTGTGAAGTCTGTATTTGTGTGTATGTTTGTGAGTGTGATATAGTTCACGGTGTTGACAATATTTATGTAATACACACATCTACGACTATGCGTCCTATTGCGTCGAACACAGCCATCGTAATCTCTTACAGGTTTTAGCCGTATGAATTGTGTTTCACCAGCAGAAATATATTTATTCACCATTATTTATGACTGTGAGAAAAGTAAGTTTTAGCGAGCCCCCAACTACAAGTACCATTAATTACAGAGTAAGAAGTTACGTAAGAGAAGTCTGCTTACCGATCCAGAGTATATGGACAACTAAACTCTCGCACAATGAATATTTTATTCTGTTGCATAGTTTGCGTTATTTTTAAACTTATTACAACAGTGCGCTGTACTGGGACTCTACAATGAAACCACGCATATTTGAGATGTTCTTGGAAGTGATTTGCTTTTTAGTTAGTAAATTTTGCACTCCACACTATCACAAGTATGAGAGATTTCGGGTTCGATGGCCGGTTGGGTACACGATTTGAATCTTGCAGGGAATTTAAATACTCAAGCTATCTGGGACCGAAGGTGGTAATTTATATGCCTGTTGTGAGCTTATACAACATAAGTTTGTGTTTGCTGTTGTTACCATACTGACACAAAGCTCAACAGGTCAATTTTCGTCACTAGCGTTTGTACGAGGGGACTTACGGAAGTGAGTTACTCGTTATTATGGCAGGCTAAGTAACTTTTATTGCATGCTGCGCTACGCTTCTAAGAAATATAGTTACACAATTTTCTGTGATTAACGGTTGGAATGTTCTATCAAGTGCTCAGTTCCTCGGACACAGAAATGATCATAGAGCAGTGTGAGCGTCTCCACTGTTGGAAAGTCTCTTTCCCCATTCATGTTCCTTCAGCTTGCCATAAGGGTGGAAACTGCATGGTAGAAGATCAGATTGTATTTCAGGTGCATCTGAGACTTCCATGCAAAATTTTGAAGCACTGCTCGTGTTGTGTGCGCCGTGTGGTATACTGCATTGTCGTGCTTAGAGCCATACATTTGCTTTATTTTCCACGCCTCTTCTTTCTTCGCGGCGCTGTGTAGCGTTGTCAGTATTGCACAGTACGAGCCGGCATTAATGACAGTGCCTTTTGCTATAAATGCTGTGTACACAACTCCTTCACAGTCGAAGAAACCGGTGGTCTCTGCTGATGAAACTTCGCGTATTTTTTTCGTGAAACCGAGGGGGTGTACTACCTCCATTGCTAGATGCTCTCTTTGTTGCAGTTATGAAGCGACAGATACAGTTTAGGAAATTATTCCCTTCCACGGTGCAACACACAAAGAAGTCCAGAGATGCATCAACACTTGGGCCTTTTTGTGCAGGTGACGGCGAGCACAATGTTCGATACTACAGGCGATTTCGGAAGATGGATTGAACACTTTCTATTGAGGGTTGCGTCTACTTAGCGATGTCTGCATTAATCACTCTGCGAGTGCTACGAATCAGTATTCCAATTGGCTGGACATTGTCGTCTGTGGTTGATGTCGACATCTTTTCACTTTGATCGTCACCCACGTCAGTGCGTCCTTCGTCCAATTGTTGGCAGCATTTCATTACGGCTGAACGCTACATTGCACTTGGTCCACATACCGATACATCTTCACTCTGAACCTGTGTCCAATTTATACGTTTTCACCGCCAAAATCTTATTGTTCGGAACATGTACGCTCTTCTAATAATGTGTCACTTTTGTCGTGCAATTTCTTGTGTGCGATCAAATGTATAACTTATTTTCTGAAATCTCTACGCATAACTAATATAGTTTGCTTTCCGTTCATTCCAGGGATACTCTCCGTTCCATGGGCTATGCAATACAGTTGTAAATAATGAGATGAGCACTCGGCTGTCATTAATATCGCCAGATTTCAGAAACACACATACATCAGCTGTATTAATAAAATTTGAAAATACACTTTTCGCTGTTTACGGAGGGATTGTTAAAATGCAAATCACTACAAGCTATTATTTAATGTGATGCCTCGATGAACATTAATGGTCGCATATATTGCAGCTATTATTTAGAGTGTTTAATACTCTGGTGATACAACTTCTGGAATACGTTTTACAAAAAGTTTCAAGAACACTACGTTACCCAGTGAAGCCCCGTACGTCCGCTGCCAGGTGATAATGCGTTTGTGCGCTGGTGTTTATACCTTCATTTTAAATGATTACTCGGTAATTAAGCAAGAGATTTCTTTAAGAAGGGGTCAAGGAGAGCACAAAAATATATTGTATGGCGTGAAGACATTAGTAAACGTTTTACCTTTCCAGTGATACATGCAGTGTGGGGCGGCGGATGACAATCAAATGGTGGGTGTTTTTCGTTATATCGTTACGAGTTGTCTGTGCGTACTTTACACGTACTTTCGTCGTTTACAGGAGCCTGAAAACTTGTTATGCAGGCAGCCAGAAAGCGATGGCGAATGAATGTAATTGAGTGCTGAAATTAGAACGTTCTATTACATATATAAAAGATATTTAATCTACCAAGAATAACTACGTTCTTGTTCTAAATTTGTTTTTTGTAAATAGTCTGAAAAATAATAGAGGTAACTTATTGGTGACTCATATTTCATATTTTTACATGAAACTGAGACTACATACGAATTGCTAGGTTTCTGAGTCTAATATTTAGAGGCTTCATGTTTTCGTAAAGCTGCCAAATTTAACCAAAATGTTCTTCTGATGTAGTTGAGAGTTGTAACTTACAATTTTTTACCATTCAGCGCTTTTTTTTTACAATCGGAATTGATGCCTAAATGTTCATTTGATCATTGTGAGACTTTACACTGTTAGCATTCATATACTTCAGCGTACACTGACGAAAGTTGGACAAGTGATTTTAATTTTTAATTTCACTCTTAAATTATGATGTAATCCTTTGTACGTTAAGCACTGACACGTTCGCCGGCCAGCGTGGCCGAGCGGTTCTAGGCGCTTCAGTCTGGAACCGCGCGACCGCTACGGTCGCAGGCTCGAATCCTGCCTCGGGCATGGATGTGTGTGATGTCCTTAGGTTGGTTGGGTTTAAGTAGTTCTAAGTTCTAGGGGACTGATGACCTCAGATGTTAAGTCCCATAGTGCTCAGAGCCACTTTTGAACTGACACGTGGCACTGTACTAGTGAATTGGGATAGCCCCAGCACCCTTGTTCATCTCTGTACCTCTTACAATCATACAAGCATCCGGTTGTAGAAATGCACTGGGCCAGATTGATAAAATAACGTTAAACTGTATTATTTACTAACAAAAATTCCACATGTTAGTATTCTCAGCACATACTTAGACAATGTCGATTGATATTTAATCATTAAAAGACAGCAGCGATCTATGGCCATCGAAATTTTACCACAAACAAAATCCCAGCTATCAAGAAACCTTTTAAAATATGATTGCTTTTAAACATTCACTGAATAATGACCCAAAGTTTCGAATAACATCCAAAGGTTCCTAGAATCTTATGTACTGAAAAAAAACTCTATTTACTTAGGGAACCTGAACTGGAGTGGCGGCCATATATGTTTACAGGAAAGCATAGTTCATTTAATTACACAACTTGAATACGGCAAAAAGCCAATGAAAATTTACAGCAAGCAAAGAAATCGTCACGTATTACTGAATTATTTGAAGTTACATGAGCAACGGTCGATATGCTATCCTACACAGTATTTGAGATCAATAGTGGACGGCCAATGCCATAAGTTACTTTAACGTAAAGCGGGCAAGTTTTACTAGTACGACCAAGGAAATAAAAAACTATAAATAAAAAATACCTGTTGCAGCAGTCTGTTACTGGAAATTTTCAATCAAAACATGACCTGCTCCTAAAAATTTTAGTTTAAAATTATTTCTTATACCGACAAACTGCCAAAGGCTAGCTCTTTCACGGCAGGACGTTTACAATAAAAGCGCCTGGCCTTTGACACCCGACGCATACAATTCATTCAGAAACAGCAACTGGTACAAAATCCACTGGTCTACACAGGTCCCGTACCAGCAAAAAGTTGGAACACACAAATAAGAGCTCATAAACTTACAACAAAGTATTAAATATAAATACACATGCCGTCGCACGGAAAAGCAATCATACATGTGTCAAAAGCTGCATCCTTTTGACAATTTACTGTACATGAATTTGCAATACCTGACGCGTTAACAAGCTCCACACAGGTGACCGCAGAATGATCAACCCTTAACAGAAAAGGCGACTGTCTTGGCTTGCTCAGATTAAAGCCAAACAAGACAGGACGTATGCCTACAGTTCAACACAAGTAGACGGACGAAAAAAAAATCGCGACACCAAGAAGGAGTTGTGCGACATAAACAAAAGTTCGCAGGCGTGTTTCTACGTCTGAAAGTTGGTGTCTATCCAGTTTTCAAGCCAGTCGCATAAAAGTGGCTCCAGAAAATTGGCCCTAGTTGCATCAGTACGAGGATACAAATCAGGTTTGCTTTAAATACAGGATGAAACCAACAGAAGCGTTAGTTACCTTTGAGATTTGACAAGGTGAGTTGATATAAGTCAAGGACGTCTTTAAGGTGACAATGACACCATTGGCAACACTTCACTGCGTTTGAACGAGCTCGTGTAATAGGGCTACGAAAAGCTGGCGATTTCTTCCGCGATACTGCAGAAAGCCTTGGCGGGAATGTAGGCACTGTAGATGACTGATAGCAGGTGACGAGTCGCAGGAAGACCGGGCACGGTACGGCCACATGGCACTGCCGAAAGGTAAGGCCACTGTATTCAGAGCATGTCTGTGGCGCATCCTCCTGCATCTGCAGTAGCAATATGAGCTGCAATAGGCACCACAGTGACACGTCCTAAATCACTGCCATTTGCGACTAATGATTTCGAGCGAGAGCTGATTGGAGAGAAGGGTAGAGGTCTGTTGTGTTTCCCGATACAAGCCAATGATGGCCGCGTGTTGATTAGAGGAAGGCTAGTTGAGGGCCTCCAAAAAAATTGTCCGCATGCTCGACGCACTGAACCTACACGTGGAGTTATGGTCTGGGCTGCGAATTCGTATGGCAGCAAGAGCACTCTCGTGGTTATCCTCACTGAAAACCTGTACGTCGGTTAGGTGATTCGACCTGTTGTGTTACCATTCATGAGTAGCATTCCAGGGGGTGTTTTCCATCAGGATAGCGGTCGTCCACATACCGCTGTTGAAGCCTGCATTCTCTATAGAGCGTCGACCTGTATTCTCTACAGAGAGTCGTCATGTTGTCATTCGTGTTCGCTCACCAGATCTGTCTGCAATAGAGCACTATCGTACATCTTCGAACGGCAACTCTACCATCGTCTACAAACAGCAGTGATCGTCCCTGTCTTGACCAACTGAGTGGAACAGACCCAGAACTCCATCCCACAAACTGAAATCCGACACCTGTAAAACACAATGCATGCATGTTTCCGTGCTTAATTTCAGCATCCTGGCAGTTATTAAATCCACCACTATTTCACAACTGCAATGGCGTATCTCGCATTTACATTAACCTCCGATCTTGTCATGTTAATCACTTAAATAGTGAGCCGTGTAAAAATAGCTGTTTTGATGAGCGCACCGCAGCGCGTAGTGTGAAGCAGTCCCCCTCCGTTTCTGGAGCTGGCGCCGCTGTGACAGTCGCAGCTTCGGTGCCTCCCTCTGGTGGGAATGGGGAAAAGTTGCCTGTTCACGTGCATATAAGTGGCGCTATGAGCTCGCCAGGGGGGTCAGTTGGTCAGCCCGGTCAGTGTGGGGTAGTCAGTGTCTGTCTGTCGTCCGGAGTGCTAGTACGTGTTAGGTCGCCAGTATGCTCGAGTTTGTTCAGGCAATGGTCACTGGCGGTTGGATCGATCGGTTGGTCAGTCGCGCACTGGGACACAAGATGACTTGTCCGTCTTTAGCGTCGGCGCATATAAGGTCGCCACGTCAGTCAGTGGGCCGTGCCGTATAGCGAGGGGTAGTGGCTTCGCGGCCGACACGAGAGCAGCAAGAGTCAACCCACGACATCGGTCTGGCCGGCGCGAGCTTCGAAGCCGTGAGACGGGAGATCGACTCGCCTTCCTGCGTCCGTTGAAGCGGCTGGCAGCGGACGGTTCAGTAGTGCGTTTTGGCGGTGCTGCGCCAGGTCTTCGCCAGACATCGCAGTTTATTAGAAGGTATGTGACTGGAAATATGTTGTTTCATTTACTTGTTAAATTCTACTTGTTTCTTGGTCAGTCTCTCGTCCCCAGCTTGCTCGTCTGTTTCCCGTTCGCATTTCTTAGGCAGTTAGTGTGTGTCTGTCTGTCGGACTGCCGTACGTTAATAGCTGCCTCTTTTATGTTTGTCCGATTCGGTGTTAACGAATTTATTGCTTGAAGTGCAACGGCCGAATTCCTGAAATATGTTTTTATCTTGCCTGTCATCTTGAGAGGCGGTATATGTGTAATGTTTGGCTAACCTTGTGTATTTGATGTAAGACTGAATTTCATGGGTTTTTATTTAAAAATGGTTCAAATGGCTCTGAGCACTATGGGACTCAACTGCTGAGGTCATTAGTCCCCTAGAACTTAGAACTAGTTAAACCTAACTAACCTAAGGACATCACACACATCCATGCCCGAGGCAGGATTCGAACCTGTGACCGTAGCGGTCTTGGGGTTCCAGACTGCAGCGCCTTTAACCGCACGGCCACTTCGGCCGGCGGTTTTTATTTAAATGGTAATTTTAGTATATAAGGTTACCACTCTTCCACCGTAAGCTATTTTTTTTTAATCAAGTAGTACCTTCGGTGGCAAGTTAATCTTTTAATGTCAGTGTTTTGTACCATTTCCATCCCTCCTACGGGGTGCATAGCTTATGTGCTTGTGTGAGTTGTTAAAATTTTTAGTTTAAAGTAATCTGTAGTGTTGTAGATTTGCACTAGTGTAGTCCTTCAGAGGTTGTTGTGAGCGGTAGTGACTACAGCCGTGTCAAAAGGGAGCGGCAAGGTTCTCAGCCCGAAAGCTCGTACTGTCAAAAATTTGTTCTTTCTGCCTCTGAATAAATTGTAACTTGGTATTTAGAGGGTGCTTTCTGATTATAATTTTAAATCTGTTTAAAAAAAAGAAAAAGGAGGATTTTAGCAATAAAATTTCGATTTGCTGAAAGAAATTTGATTTGTTTTCATCAGTTACCCACTGGCAACTAATTCCACGCTCACATAGTGTGATTGAATGTGTTAATGTTTTTGATGAATCGCTAGTAAATAAAGTAAATTCTTATGAAAAGGTTTTAAAAGTAAATTCACGGTTGAAATACCTTACCTAGACAAATGTAATCGCTAAATTTGAGTACTCAAAATGAATAATTCTTCGGTGTTGCGATTTTTTTTTGTCAGTGTACGTTCTACTATCTTCAAAATAACCCCGCAACCTAGCAATCCGAGCGTGTAAAAAGCAGTCTGGAAAGAAGTGGGGCAGCGGAGGAAGTGTTCCGGGGTAGGAGACGAGTCCAATAGCTGATAAAGAAAGCGGGTCAGAACAAAAACTAGGGCCGTCACGAGGACTGGCCAGATAGCTCGCTGCAGCGCCGCGCCAACAAATCTGGGCCGGGCCGCTGTGGTGTGGCGGCGGCGGTGGCCGGCGGCGGCGATTGCCGGCCGGCTGTGTGCGGCTGCGCCGGCCGCGGGATGCGGGCGGATCGCGTGCTCAGCGCGGCGGATCGAAGGCGCCCGAGGCGGCCGCCGGTGAAGCACCGCCGTTAGCGGGAAACGTACTGGCGCGGCGCCCACAGGCGCGGAAGAGCGACAGGCCCGCGATACAACACGGGAGGGGCTGCCGCGCGGCTCCTCCACCGCCGGCAAGTGCTGGACGTGTTGGTCGGAAAGCCGGTAATATTGCTCTCTCTTCCACACAGCGGGGGCCGCAATTTTACAGCACTTCAAACCTGGACTGTTGTTAAATGCATTTGTTCAACACCATCACGATTTCGGTTCATTATGTCATTTGCTAGTGGTAGCTCACTATGAAGTGCTTCAGTGCATCCTTCATTTTAAGAGGACGCTGTCATCGTGTCAGCATTGTTTAGATATTGCATGTCAATAGTTAATAAGGAAAGAGCCTTCGTAATTTATACACAGTCAAATGTTCTGTGTGAATGCCTAAGGTACCAAACTGCTGAGGTCATCGGGCCCTAGACTTACACACTACTTAAACTAACTTAAACTGACTTATGCTAATATTTATTTATCTATCTATTTATTTATTTATTTCCTTAACAGTACGTAGTAACCCATCGTCTTGAAATGTAAGGTGGGTCAGATGCTTCTGAACGAAATAGCAAAGACTTCTCACTGTTACAGTCTTATTGGTACACAGTTGTTAATCCTTTTTTAAAATAACGTGAATAACATAATATATAAATATAGATAAGGCCATTAGAGAATTTGGTGTTAAATGAAAACTAGCAAACATAATTCGTGAAACACTAACAGGTACAGAATCTGAAGTCAAATTTATGGGAGAAGTATCTCAGCCTTTTGAAATAAAAACTGGTGTTAGACAAGGCGATGGTTTAACACCTTTGCTGTTTAACTGTGTTCTAGAAAAATTGTAAGGATCAGGAATTCGGAGCTAAAAAATCACAAAATGGAACCAATAACTCTGGGAAGGAAAACAAATGGAATTAAGGTAAACTGCTTGGCTTTTGCGGATGATTTCACAATACTTTCAGAAAACCTGACAGAAGCAATTACTCAAATAAACTTTCTGGAAAAATTAGCAAACAGAACTGGTCTCAAAATTTCAGCTGAAACAACAAAATTCATGACAAATATAAAAAAATGCACCAAAATACATAGAAACACAAATAGGTAAAATAGAGCAAGTAAATAAATTTAAATATCTTGGAGAAACTATACAACAGAATGGATTAGAAAAATCTGCACTAGATGTAAGAATTAACAAAATGGAAAGAACATATGGTTTAAACAAAAAAATTTACAACAAGGAATGTATATCTAGAAAAGCAAAACTAGAACACTACACCACAGTGGTACGACCAGAATGTTTATATGGATCTCAATGCCTAACAATGAACTATAAGATGGGCAAATTAGAGGTACCGGAAAGAAGGATTATTAGAAAAATAAAGGGTGCAATGAAAACTGCAGATGGCTGGAAAATAAGAAGTAATGAGGAGATCTACAAAAATATAGAGAAAATATCTGAAGTAATGGCCAAACGAAGATTAAATTTTTTTGGACATCTCTACCGAATGGATGGAAATAGACTAACAAAACAAATACTCCTATATTTCTGGAAGAAGAAATCGACAATAGCATGGATTACAGAGGTAAGAAAAGATCTTCAAATAAACAACATCAAAGAATCAGAAATAGCGTAAAGAAACCGTTTTAAAAACAAAATACTAAATTTGGAAGGCTTTCAAAGCAGGGAACAACATGGACAGAAGAAAGGAAGAGACTTCATGGGGAGAAAATGAGGGAATACTGGAAAAATAGGAAACAACAACAAAGGAAGAAGAGGAACTGAAGTTGTTAACGTGATCCTAGCTGGTCAATACGATTGTGATATATATATATATATATATATATATATATATATATATATATATATATATATATATATATATTCGTTGTATAAATTATATTCTCATCAACCAGGTAGTAACAAATTATATGAAACCATTTTAACAATTGTTAAGCATTCAATTCGCTGTAACCTTAGAGAAATGCTTAACAATTGTTAAAATGGTTCCATATACTTTGTTACTACTACATTGTTTAGTAATGGCCTATTTCTATCTACTTCAGATGAGAAGGTCTCGGTACAACCTCGATCTATTCTCATCTGAAATGGTCTGCGCTAATATATGTTTGCACAGATTATACTGATTAAATGCTGATTGAGCACTTCATACATGGAATACATTTATTGCTAATAACAACACACAACCCATGCCAGAGGTAGGACTCGAAACTCCGGCGGGAGGGGCCACGCAATCCGTGACATGGCGCCCAAACCGCGCGGCTACTCCAGGCGGCTGTACACAGTCCTCTCGCGTTAACGTGACCACTGCTTATGCTCAACAAGAGCGTGAAGCAGCCACTTATTGACGGCACTTAGTAGCGCTAGCAGCGTGTTGTGACGGACGTAGTAAACACTGAAGCCCTTGTCGTAATGCGGAAACCGAATGATTTGCTTTTTGACCAAGGGTGCAGCATTTCCGAAAGTTTGTAAACTGTTCGCTTGCCCCCATCGTGCCTGCCAAAATAGCGCTATCCGAAACCATTCCTACGGAAACTGCAGCGCAAAATGGTTCATATAGCTCTGAGCACTATGGGACTTAACTTCTCGCCAGTCCCCTAGAACGTAGAACTACTTAAACAACTAACCTAAAGACATCACACACATCCATGCCCGAGGCATGATTCGAACCTGTGACCGTAGCGCCCGCAACTGCAGCGCACCACGGGCCATTGACGACAGGGCCGAACAACTGCTGCTAAGATCAGTCAATGCGAATGGATGTACAACAGTTGAGCAAATGACAGCCCAAATGAATCAAGCGACTACCAACACTATCTCCTCAACGACTGGATGAACGTAGCTGCGTATGACCCTCCGCAGCAGACGTCTGCTCCACGCACCCATGCTGAGCGTTGTAAGGCGGTGGCGAATGCTGAACGCCCACTGAGCGTCGACAGGAGACTTTCTCAGTTGAATTACGTTTTGTGCTCCATACGACGGATGGCCGTTGGCGTGTACTTTGAGCAAGTCTGAAAACAAACACCTTGCAACAATCGCCGGAGGGCTCTGAGCAGGAGAAGAGAGCGTTGTTTTTTTTCCTTTTTTTATCATCAGTCGTCTGACTGGTTTGATGCGGACTGCCACGAATTCATGTCCTGTGCTGACCTCTTCATCTCAGAGTCTCACTTGCTGGATGTATTTCAATCTCTGTCTTCCTCAACAGTTTTTGCCTTCTACAGCTCCCTCTGGTGACATGAAAGTCATACCCTCATGTCTTAACAGATGTCCTTTCACCCTGTCCCATCTCCTTACCAGTGTTTTCCACATATTCCTTTTCTTTCCGTTTCTGCGTAGAACCTCCTCATTCCTTACCTTATTAGTCCTCATAATTTTTAACATTCGTCTGTATCACCACATCTGAAATGCTTCGATTCTCTTATGTTCCGGTTTTCCCGCAGTCCATGTTTCACTACCACACAATGCCGTACTCTAGACGTACAGTCTTCTTCAAATTAAGGCCGAAATTTGATATTAGTAGACTTCTCTTGGCCAGGGATGCCTTTTTTGCCATAGATAGTTTGCTTTTGACGTCCTCTTTGCTCCGTCCGTCATTGGTTATTTTACTGCCTAAGTGGCAGAATTCCTTAACTTCATCTACTTCAAGACCATCAATCCTCTTGTTAAGTTTCTCGCTGTTCTCATTCCTACTATACTTCTCATTACCTTCGTCTTTCTCCGATTTACTCTCAATCCACACTGTGTACTCATTAGTCTGTTCATTCCGTTCGCCAGATCATGTAATCCTCCTTCACTTTCACTCAGGATAGCAATGTCAACGGTGAATCGTATCATTGATATCCTTTCACCTTGAATTTTTATGACACTCCTGAACCTTTCTTTTATTTCCATTCTTGCTGCCTCGATGTATAGATTCAACAGGCTACATCCTTGTCTTACACCCTTTTTCGTACGAGCAGTTCATTCTTGGTCGTCCACTCTTATTATTCCCTCTTGGCTGTTGTACATATTGTATATGACCCGTCTCTGCCTGTAGCTTACCCCTACGTTTTTCAGAATTTCTAACAGCTTGCACCATTTTATATTGTCCAACGCTTTTTCCAAGTCGACAAATCCGAGGAGAGTGTCTTGATTTTCCTTTAGTCTTGCTTCCATTATTAACTGCAACGTCAGAATTGCCTATCTTGTGCCTTTACCTTTCCTAAAGCCAAATTGATCGTCATGTAGTGCATCCTCAATTTTCTTTTCCATTCTTCTGTACAATATTCTTGTAAGCAACTTGTATGCATGAGCTGTTAAACTGGTTGGGCGATAATTCTCGCACTTGTCAGCTCTTGCCGTCTTTGGAATTATGTGGATGATGCTTTTCCGAAAGTCAGATGATATGTCGCTAGACTCATACATTCTACACCAACGTGAATAGTCGTTTTGTTGCCACATCCCCCAATGATTTCAGAAATTCTGATGGAATGTTATGTATCCAATCTGTCTTATTTGACCTTAAGTCCTCCAAAGCTCTTTTAAATTCTAATACTGGATCCCCTATCTCTTCTAAATCGAATCCTGTTCCTTTCTATCACATCAGACAAATTTTCACTCTCATGGAGGTTTGCATTGTTTTCTTTCCAACTATCCGCTCTCTCCTCTGCATTTGACAGTGAAATTCCCGTTGCACTCTTAATGTTACTACCCTTGCTTTTAATGTCGCCGAAGGCCGTTTTGACTTTCCTATATGCAGAGTCTTTCTTTCCGACAATCATTTCTTTTTCGATGTCTTCACATTTTTTCCGCAGCCATTTCGTCTTAGCTTCCCTGCACTTACTATTTGTTTCATTCCTCAGCGACCTGTATTTCTGTAATCCGGAATTTCCCGGAACATTTTTGTACTTCCTTCTTTCATCAATCAACTGAAGCATTTCTTCTGTTACACATGGTTTCTTCGCAGTTACTTTCTTTGTACCTATTTTTTCCTTCCAAACTTCTGTGATGGCCCTCTTTTTTAGTCGGGCAAATATCTCAGTGGCTTTCCCTAGGTGACCTTGTCTTCATTATGGAAGGCACATGTATCAGCACAATTATTTATCAGCCCTTGGCTACCATTTACACCTCCACATGCAGGTTGTTTTTTTCGGCGCGATGGCATGTACCAACAGGACAATGCTGGGTGTCACACAGCTCACAGCTTACGTGTGTCGTTCAAAAAGTGCCAGGTAGAGTTTAATTACTGCCCTGACTACCAAACTCCCCGGATCAGTTCCAATCGTGAATATTTGTGACTATCGTGATTGGGCTATTCGCGCCATCAATCCTCACCCGAGAGAGCTAGTGCAGCTATTCACGGCACTGCAGTTCGCATGCCTGCACTCACCTTTCGTTACCGTCCAGAGCCGCAAAGACTATGCAAATGGTAAAAAAGGTGGTTCTTGAGGCTTTTGAAAGGTGGTCACATTGATGTTACTGGACAGTGTGTAAATTTATATGCAGTCCAGGTGGAAAATGTCACGCTTCTTAAAATATTCCACAAGCAAACTGAAAATGTGTCATTAGAGTCATAAAAAAGGAACAAATATTGGGGTTGAACGTCCTATCGACGACGGCGTCACTGTTAGCACAGGTTCAAAATTGGGAAAGAATGGCAACAAAGTAGACCATGCTGTTTAAAGGACCCATCCCGGCAATCATTAGGTGATTTAGGAAAATAACGGAGAACACTACCTCACTAAAAAGTGAATCAACTGGAAGTGGAGAAGGAAAGGAAATGAAACCTTACAGGTTGTGAAGGTGTGTGACGTTAATTCAGTGAAATATTCAGAGAACTTGGCCGTGCGAGCCCAGTCATCAGTATGACGTTGCACCCACTCTGGCTGGGATACATCCAATGCTTTGGTTAGCAGGGGTATCGCAAGCCCGTTGTATCGTGTACTGAGGCAAGCTGGCCCGTAACTGTTGTAACAGATCCTTGATATCTCCCATACTAGATATGGAAGAGAATCGACATCCGACACGGCTGCAGGCATCTTCTATCGTGAACAGTCCTGTGAATCTTCCTGGTCAGGGGGGGTACCTCAACATCACGCAAAACGTTCGTAGAGGCACGTGCCATGTGTGTACGAGCATTGCCCTGTTAAAAAATGACACCATGGTGCTGTCGCATGAGAGGTAACACGCCCAGGATATTTGTGACGTACTGTTGTGTCGTCAGAGATTCCTCAAACGCTACCAGCCGCGATCTGATACCCCGACCGACAGCTCCCACACCATGATTCCAGGAGTAATACTGCTGTGTCACTCCTAATCTCTGGAAGAATGTGACTGCTTTTGTTGGCAGTCCATGCTTCCTAGTCACGGCACTACTACTAACACTACCGTTTATGGAGGGGACTTAACACCCTCTTCTTGGAACATTAGTTTCCCTGTCTACCAACTGCAGGGCTCCGAGTAGCGGTAAGGAATGACACAAATGTTGCAAAAAGTTTATTATATTGTTCTTGGATGCCAGGTGCAGGTGTGGCTACGATGTGCTTGGCGCACAACACCGTATTTCTCCCTTCTAGTGATCAGACGTGATCGACCAGAAGCTTGACTGCTAGTATACCTGCCACCACGTTCTCATGAAGTCCATCATCATGTCAGTCACATCCGAATGCCCCACAATTTTGGATATGGAGCGATTCGACCAGCTGGCAAAAATTAGACCCACAATGAGCCTCTTTCGAAATTCGTCAGCTGTTCATCAGGCTGTATCACACGAGTGTGCGAATCTATGTTCTTCACAGTGATCACTCAACATCTGACGGTGTTCATGTTTCTTGTATACCCTAAGAGGCTTGTTAACAAAAGTAAACGGGAGGAAATCTAACGCATTCTACTGACGTTTGCTTCTGTCATAGAGCATTACGCTTCAGCTCATTTAAATACTGGCCGATGATCTCTGTGAATGTGACGTTCCAACCTGCTACATCTTCCGGGTGCTTCAGAATCTTTGTCAGGCAGTGTACTACCGGACGGAAACGTGAACCGATGATGTCCCGAAAACGATTGACGTGCCTTATCACTGCGCCACCTAACACTTCTTCCTTTTTAAATGGCCTCCTTCCAGTCCCTTATGCCCCATCTTACGCTAGCGATAGAAATGCCATAATAACTCATGTTTCAAGCTTGTAATGATATTTTTCGGCGGTATTTGTTTTGAAGGGTCATCAACACTGCTTAAGTAAGTAAGCACTAAAACCTGGTCTTTGTAGGATATTGGTCCCGTCTTGGAAAATAAATAAATAATTTTTTCATGAAAACAAATAAGTTGTAAAGAAAATATAAATAAATAAAACTCCTCCTCGCGTACATAGATGTTCCTGTGGGAATAATAATTTCTGTGCCATAAGATACTAAAAAAATTTCTTCTTGAGAGAGAGAGCAACCAATAGCAATTCTTCCTCAAGAAACACAAAATGTATATGCTAAGAACAACACACACACACACACACACACACACACACACACACACACACACACACACACACCCTAGAATTACACCCTACATGAACTAAATTATGCTAAGAACAACATACACACACACACACACTCATGACCGAGGGAGGGCTCGAACCTCCGTCGCCTCTAACCGTGCGGCCACTCCGAGTGGCTACGGCTCAGAAATGGGTAATGGACAATGGTGTAAATTGGAAATTCATTCACGTAGGAAATAACAAAACGAAGGCCAGGGGCATATAGAGAATTTTTTATAGTATAATTGTTCATTTGTGAGAGTGAAGTTAATGGCAAAGATATAGGGGGACGCACACACGTCGCACGAGTTGCTCAGCAAGAAAATCATGAAACCCATTGACCTTCTTTTCGCTGGACAGTGATCAAACGGTTGTGCTGGTGCTACGTACAACTGAATACTCAGTCCCCGATGATTCAGACGCGTTATACCAAATACTATAGCAAATACAAAGTAAGAACGCAGTCGTTCTTAAATCTCTTAAAATGGTGGCAAATTCTTCCAGGGCTAGGAGATTTTATGAGATTGTAGAAACAAGACCTCCGCTGTATTTAAAATTACTGAAAGAATATTACTGCTATACTGAGAAGACATAATTGAAGCATATCAGAGGACCATTATGCCTTTTGACGAGGTTATTTTTTAGAGCAAATACGTCGAATACTTATAGACATTTACATGCCTGGAAATAACAGTCTCTATTGTAATAAGCACATATTGAATTGCCGCAAGATATTGTATCGAAGAACAGTATTTGACAAAAACGAATGATATGCGATTGCTGTGGCTGTACATTGCAGACGATTGTGATAAAGTGGCATTAAGCTAACGCCACCCACAATGGGCGTAACAACTGCATATATGTACACTGAACAGAATGTATGTACAACGATAGTCCGACAAGTCGTTGTAAATACAATAACGAAAACTTCAACCGCCAGTTGTCGGCTTCCTGGACCCGGTGATGCTTTGTCACGCAAAACATTGGTGTTAATTGTGCCGTTGGTGGGGAAACACATACAAAGACAGATCACAAGACATGTTGTATAATTCCGATGAGCCTTTATGGAGCCAGTGAGAGACAGATGAGCTCGCCCAGTAGACAATTCGCTGAATAGTCGGGCATACTCACTACAGCCTCACACACATTTATTCCCTTATTAATTCTGTTGTCAACAATCAATCGCATTTCAAAAACATCTGTAATATTCCTGTATATAATATTAGAAAGCAAAATGATTTATACTCTCCACTTCTCAGCCTTACTGAGACACAAACAGGAGTGCGGTATTCATACCTAAAAATCTTCAACCACATATCATTTTATGTCAACAATCAAGTAGATAAACAAAATCAAAACATAATCTGAAATCATATCTTGACAGATCGCTCTACTCCATAGAAGAATTCAACCACATATCATTTTATGTCAACAATCAACTAGATAAACAAATTCCAAACATAATATAAAATCATATCATGACAGACCGCTCTACTCCATAGAAAACTTATTGACCGTATAACCATAACGTGTGTGCGTGTGTGTGTGTGTGTGTGTGTGTGTGTGTGTGTGTGTGTGTGCGTGTGTGTGAGTGAGTGAGTGAGTGCGTGCGTTTTTGTGATTGAACGTAATTTAGTACAAATCACTGTATGAAGAGAAAGCTTTAAAATTAGCTTACGATTAATGTTATGGACAATCAGAGAAATGGTAAGTATGTAGACCTATTTTTCAGCTAAATATATTAAACTGAATTATCATATATGTAAATACCGCATATGTGTTCCATGAAACATGCAGGCAACTAAAAGCCTGTATCTGCCTACTGGTATCGTCAGCACGGTAACATGCAGGGTATCACAGAAAAGTTGCGGTAAATTTCGAAGCGTTATAGAAGCTGTCTTGAGGGTGATGCGTTCGGAAACGTCATCCAAGGACGCTTAACAGCGGCGAAGGTATAGGCGTCGGCTCCTGCCACTACCTAACCCCTTCGGTAGCAAACGTGTCTTTGTACACTGACGGACTGTAGGCGGGAAGTCTCACAATGTTGTTTGTTATTCAGTGATCGCCAGTGGAGCTATCTGCTGCGCAGAATGGCCTTGTGTCCTATGAATGCTATGGTCTACTGCCTCGGTGGATGGTGGTATCGGACAAGGGTGTCCATCCAGTGCGTTCTCCTCCTGCATAGTGAAACATATTAGAGATTTTACTGTGTTCCAGGATGAAAATAAACTGTTCGTGGAAATCAGTGTCCGAAGCCGTCACCCACCGAGGCAACAGAGCATCGTATGCATGAGAGACAAGGCGTTTCTACGCAGCAGATAACTCCATTTTCTCCACTGGCAACCATAGCAATTGATCGCGGTCATTGAATAACAAACAACATTTCGAGACGGTTCACCAACGTTCCGTCAGCGTATAAAGTCACGTTTGCTGCCGAGGGGTTGGTCAAAGCACCTGCGCCTGGAACTTCCACACTCTGTAGCGTCATTGAATGAAGTTTCCGGACACGGGTTCCTGTTCTCCACTTGTTCTTCAAGACGCCCTCCACAACACCTCGAAGTTCGTCACAACATTTCTGGGACACTGGGACCCGCTGTACACAAGGTGATTCATCTGCCCCTACCGATGTTGTTTAGTTCAACTCCACATAACAATGTTGCTTACCAGTACACTCTGCCGATGTGAAGTATGCTGTGCAAATGTTGCAGAATATCTGGTAAAGTGTACAACGACATCTAGGACCTACTGTACAAATTTTGTTTATGGAACTACATTAGCACATTAATGCAATGGGTCATACCTTAATCTTTTCATTGGGTTATATAAAAGAAAGTTGTTACCTCCACACTTACAGTTTTGATATCTACTGTTAACTTCGTTGTCACCAGTGGTGAAACACACTTGATAAGGGAATGTTTCTAATCCATTTATGAAAGATTAAATACTATAAACGGAGTACAATTCCAGAGTTATTCAAAACTGGTATGGCTAAACCACTAACTACGCAAAGAAAAATTGGAGACGCGTGGATAAGTATTTCAGAAGTAAGATATACCTAGGTTCAAAAATACCGTGTAACTTATGACCAGTCCTCCCTTTTAATTTTTGCAGTGTCCTTTAGTTTTCTAATAGTCGCCCAAAGCTCTGAGAAGGAACTTACGTCGATTACATGACTGTTGGCTGTCTGGATCCCGTTCCTGATACAGTTGTAGTGCGGGCTGCATAGGTAGGGGCTGCTGAACCGACCTATATAACATCGATAGTGTTTTTAAACTGAGCTCAGTGCTTGCAGTACATGTCCAACGCTCTACTATCACTACTTTCTCCATAATCTGAGTGAAATCTGGAAATTTCATAATGATGACCAGACAACAAACCAGATGATACAATGAACGTCATGGGTTTTCGACGCATGAGAGAATGATGTCAAATAAAAGACTGCGAATGAGCGTCTCAGGTATGAACCACTGCCCCACATTTGAGTGCTGTGTAGCCCTAGAGAGGTATTGGCTACGCTGATGTGGGCAATCTCTGTAGATACGAACCGCGAAATACTGGAAGAGGAATCGGGTGGCGAGCGGCATGCAGTGGATGAACGTCAGTATGTGCCCAACCGACAATTTCGTGGGGCAGAACAGAGCTCGTTATCCATCTGCGAAGTATTTTATTCTTATCAGTAACGTACTACTTTTTCTGGTGAATAGATTGTGAACAACGTTCGTTCTTCCAATTACTGATCAGAGCTGTGAATTTATTGGATGAGAACGGATCCTTGTTTGTTTTCCTCGTGGTTATCATTATAAAAAAGGAAATGAAGGTTAGAGGACGCATCGCACACAGGTATTCTGCCTTAGTGGACGCTACTCTTACTGCGTCGTTGTAAGTTAAAAGAGGAATTAAAATGAGATTATGGCATCATTGGCCGGAAGGCCCCATTCGGGGAAGTGCGGCCGCCAAGTGCGAGTCTTATTTCAGTCGACGCCATATTGGACGACTTGCGCGCTGGTGATGAGGATTAAATAATGATAATGACATCACAACAACCAGTCCACGAGCGGAGAAAATCTCCAGCCCGGCCTGGGATCGAACCCGGGCCTGCTGCATGGGAGGCGAGCATGTTACCACCCAGCTAAGCACGCGGGCCGTGAATGTACGAATTTTAATTTTTCTTACTTTCTTAGATCTTCCCGTATGCTAAGACTCAAGGTAATGACATTTGTTACTTTGAGATCGAAATGGTGGTAACAGTTCCGCCGCTCAAATAAAAGAAAGGTTAAAATTTCATACCTGTTGTAATATTTTATGAACATGGATTGAAGCGGCGAGTGAAAATTTGTACCAAGTTCTGGAATCGAACCCATGTCTCCCACTTACTAGGCAGGTGCACTAGACACTAAGCCACCTTCACATAGCGGTTCACACAACTGCACGGATTACCCTGGCAAGCCTCCCTCCTCAATCCAAATTATCACTGGTGGCCCAGTCTACTTTAAATTTTCCGCTATACACGAACGACTCCCGTCCTTGGTATAAATCTTCACTCACCGCTTCAGTCTATATACATAAAATCATATCTCTATCAGACCAGTAAGGTATCTAAAATTGTGTTTTTACATTTCTGTTGTATTATGCCTGTCTTATTAACTAATTCTCGTTGAGTTCAAATGGTTTAAAGGCAGGTCGAACATTTTCATCATCACGATGGCTCATACTACTTCATTTTCGACCATACCACCGCTTCGTGGAGAACGATGTACACCTGAAGCGGAATTTTCCTTAATCAGATGGTAATCTCCTGTAAAACAAATAACTTGTAAGCGATGAAATCTTCTCCATCCCGTAAACAAAAAAGTATACAAAAGATATCAACATTAACGCTAAAAACTAGTTAAATAATAATAACAAAGACATAAAGCTTTAATTCCGCATACTCATTGGAACTTCAGAACACTTTCAAGTGCATAGAGAAGGCATGTTCTTCCAGTGAAAATCATTGTTTCTTCCTCTGTAACACGTCCGATGCAGCACTATCTTGAAGGTCCTGTTTCATTAAAGTCCAAACAAGTTCCGCGTACCGCATATGCTTCCTATAAATTTCCATGTCGTTACAGCCCTGCCCACCGATGATGAAACTGCCATGCACGATCTCTCCTTCCTTTTATGACTTATAAACGACGGGATATTCATCTCCAAAATTTTGGGTGGATGCTGAGGACATTGTTCGGCCCCATTAACGTACGTTAGTATGACATTCGATAGTATGGGAGTACAAGAAATGGTTACATGAGAATATGGGCTTGAGACAAGGAATGAGAGAGGAAAAGACTAATTGAGTTCTATAATAGATTTCAGCTAGTAATAGCGAATACTTTGTTCGAGAACCACAAGAGGAGGAGGTACATCTGGAAAAGGCCAGGTGACAGAGGAAGATTTCAGTTAGATTACACCAAGGCAGGACAGAGGTCCGAAATCAAATACTGCATTGTAAGGTGCACCAGGAAGCAGACACAGACTAGGATCACAATATAGTAGTGATGAAAAGTAGGAGGAATTTTAAGAGGTTAGTGAGGAAGAAGCAATACGAAAAGAAGTGGGATACGGAAGTAATATAGAATGATAAGCATAGTGAACGCATTATTGTGGCCAAGATAGACACGAAGCCCACGCCTACTACAGTAGTACAAGTTTATATGCCAACTAGCTCTGCAGATGACGAAGAAATTAAAGACATGTATGATGAAATAAAAGAAATTATTCAGATAGTGAAGGGAGACGAAAATTTAATAGCCATGGGTGACTGGAATTCGGTAGTCGGAAAAGGGAGAGAAGGAAACGTAGTAGGTGTATATGGACTGGGGGTAAGAAATGAAAGAGGAAGCCGCCTGGTAGAATTTTGCACAGAGCACAACTTAATCATAACTAACACTTGGTTCAAGAATCATAAAAGAATGTTGTATATATGGAAAAATCCTTGAGATACTAGAAGGTATCAGATAGATTATATAATGGTAAGACAGAGATTTAGGAACCAGGTTTTAAATTGTAAGACATTTCCAGGGGCAGATGCGGACAATCAATTGGTTATGAACTGTAGATTAAAACTGAAGAAACTGCCACAAGGGGGAGATGGGACCTGGATAAACTGACTAAACCAGAGGTTTTACAGAGTTTCAGGGAGAGCGTAAGGGAACAAATGGCAGGAATGGGGGAAAGAAATACATTAGAAGAAGAATGGGTAGCTTTGAGGGATGAAGTAGTGAAGGTAGGAGAGGTTCAAGTAGGTAAAATGACGAGGTCTACTAGAAACACAAGAAATATTGAATTTAATTGACGAAAGGAGAAAATATAAAAATGCAGTAAATGAAGCAGGCAAAAAGGAATACAAACGTCTCAAAAATGACATCGACAGAAAGTCCAAAATGGCTAAGCAGGGATGGCTAGAGGACAAATGTAAGGATGTAGAGGCTTATCTCACTAGGGGTAAGATAGATACTGCCTACAGGAAAATTAAAGAGACCTTTGAAGATAAGAGAACTGTGGTGTCACCGCCAGACACCACACTTGCTAGGTGGTAGCTTTAAATCGGCCGCGGTCCATTAGTACATGTCGTACCCGCGTGTCGCCACTGTCATGATTGCAGACCGAGCGCCACCACACGGCAGGTCTCGAGAGACTTACCAGCACTCGCCCCAGTTGTACGGACGACTTAGCTAGCGATGCAACACTGACGAAGCCTCGTTTATTTGCAGAGAAGTTAGTTAGAATAGCCTTCAGCTAAGTCAATGGCTACGACCTAGCAAGGCGCCATAGCAATTGATAGTTATCGTATGAAGCATGTCTCATCAAGAACGATGTATACAAATGATGGATTAAAGTTAAGTATTCCAGAAGCTACGTACTTTTCTTTATAGCATTCATTACGTATCCTATTTCAGACCTCACGCCATCCTGCGTGAGCTTATAGCGTGCATTTCGGCTTCCTCAAACAACACGGTGTTGGCACTTCTGCCGACACTTCAAGAACCACTTGTAGGAATATCAAGAGCTCAGATGGAAACCCAGTTCTAAGCAAAGAAGGGAAAGCAGAAAGGTGGAACGAGAATATAGAGGGTCTATACAAGGGCGATGTACTTGAGGACAATATTATGGAAATGGAAGAGGATGTAGATGAAGATGAAATGGGAGATATGATACTACGTGAAGAGTTTGGCAGAGCACTGAAAGACCTGAATCGAAACAAGGCCCCGGGAGTAGACAACATTCCATTAGAACTACTGACGGCCTTGGGAGAGCCAGTCCTGACAAAACTCTACCATCTGGTGAGCAAGATGCGTGAGACAGGAGAAATACCCTCAGACTTCAAGAGGAATATAATGATTCCAATCCCAAAGAAATCAGGTGTTGACAGATGTGAAAATTATAGAACTATCAGTTTAATAAGTCACGGCTGCAAAATACTAACGCGAATTCTTTACAGACGAATGGAAAAACTAGTAGAAGCCAACCTCGGGGATTCCGTAGAAATATTGGAACACGTGAGGCAATACTGAACTTACGACTTATCTTAGAAGCTAGATTAAGGAAAGGCAAACCTACGATTCTAGCAGTTGTAGACTTAGAGAAAGCTTTTGACAATGTTGGCTGGAACACTCTCTTTCAAATTCTGAAGGTGGCAGGGGTAAAATATAGGGAGCGAAAGGATATTTACAATTTATACAGAAACCAGATGGCAGTTATAAGAGTCGAGGGACACGAAAGGGAAGCAGTGGTTGGGAAGGGAGTGAGACAGGTTTGCAGCCTCTCCCCGATGTTATTCAATCTGAAAATAGAGCAAGCAGTGAAGGAAACAAAAGAAAAATTCGGAGTAGGTATTAAAATCCATGGAGAAGAAATAAAAACTTTGAGGTTCGCCGATGACATTGTAATTCTGTCAGAGACAGCAAAGGACCTGGAAGAGTAGTTGAAAGGAATAGATAGTGTCTTGAAGGGAGGATATACGATGAACTTCAACAAAAGCGAAACGAGGGTAATGGAATGTAGTCGAATTAAGTCGGGTGATGCTGAGGGAATTAGATTAGGAAATGAGACACTTAAAGTAGTAAAGGAGTTTCGCTATTGGGGGAACAAAATAATTGATGATGGTCGAAGTAGAGAGGATATAAAATGTAGACTGGCAATGGGAAGGAAAGCGGTTCTGAAGAAGAGAAATTTGTTAACATCGAGTGTAGATCTAAGTGTTAGGAAGTCGTTTCTGAAAGTATTTGTATGGAGTGTAGCCATGTATGGAAGTGAAACATGGACGATAAATAGTTTAGATAAGAAGAGAATAGAAGCTTTCGAAATGTGGTGTTACCAAAGAATGCTGAAGATTTGATGGGTAGATCACATAACTAATGAGGAGGTGTTGAATAGGATTGGGGAGAAGAGAAGTTTGTGGCACAAATTGCCTAGAATAAGGGATCGGTTGGTAGGACATATTCTGAGCCATCAAGGGATCACAAATTTAATATTGGAGGGCAGCGTGGAGAGTAAAAATCGTAGAGGGAGACCAAGAGATGAATACACCAAGCAGATTCAGAAGGATGTAGGTTGCAGTAGGTACTGGGAGATGAAACAGCTTGCACAGGATAGAGTAGCATGTAGAGCTGCATCAAACCAGTCTCAGGACTGAAGACCACAACAACAACAACAACAAGATTGGCTTGAAGACCTCTAAGGTTATGATACAGCATTAAGGAATAGCTCAGTAGGCAGTACAGTTGCAGAGGAATGGACAACTCTAGAATGGGCAATCACAGAAGTTGGAAAGAAAAACATAGGTACAAAGAAGGCAATGGCGAAGAAACCATTGCTAACAGAAGAAATACTTCAGCAGACCAACGAAAGAAGGAAGAACAAAAAAGTTCCGGCAAATTCACGAATATAGGAATACAAGTCACTGAGCAATCAAATAAACAGGAAGTGCAGGAAGCTAAGACGAAATGCCTGCATGAAAAAAAAAAAAAAAACAAGGAAACGGACAATAAATGATCGTCGGAAGGACTGACTCAGCATTCCGGAAAGTCAAAACAATCTTCGGTGAAATTAATAGCAAGGGTGCTAAGATTATGATAGCAATGTGAAATTCCAATATTAAATGCAGCGGAGAGAACATATGGATAGAAATAGTAAACTGAAGGCCTCTATAAGGCGGTAGATTTGTCTGGTGTGGTTGAAGAAGAAACAGGAGCCGATTTAGAAAAGGAATCCAGTATTAGAATGAAAATTTAAGAGAGCTTCGTAGGACATAAATGAAATGAGTTGAAAGCGGTAGATAACATTCCATCAGAATTTCTAAAATCATTAGTGGAAGAGGCAAGAAAACAACTATTGACGTTGGTGTGAAGAATGTATGAGTCTGGCGACATACCAGCTGACTTTCGGAAAAGTATCATCTAATGTCGAAGACTACAAGAGGCGACAAGTTGTAAGTAGGCTGTTTATGTTTTCTTATTGGCAACGTTACGTAGCGCTCTGTATGAAAATCACTGACTGTGCTGTGTGCAGTCTGTGGCTAGTTTGCATTGTTGTCTGCCATTGTAGTGTTGGGCAGCTGGATGTGAACAGCGCGTAGCGTTGCGCAGTTGGAGGTGAGCCACCAGCAGTGGTGGATGTGGGGAGAGAAATGGCGGAGTTTTGAAATTTGTAAGACTGGATGTTGTGATGTTACAAAATAGAAGTGATGTTGTTATTCAATGGAAGGTTGGAAATTGAGATTTAACTAACTGTTTTATCAATCACAATTGGCGTAAGAATCATGGATTGACCATTGTCATAAAATATTGCATTATGAGATGTGAATAGTTTTTACTTGCGGTTTCGCGTGGCTTGAGGCAGTCACAACTAGCGTGCTATTGATTAAGAAGTTGCGTTATCGTCTTTCTAATTATTTCATGATCGTAGATACGGTCATACCCGGTTGTGAAGTTATTGTTAGGACAAAAAAAATTTCCTAAGGGACCAGAAAGTTCTTAAGGGCGCAAAAACAACTGTAACATCACACAAAAGAGAAATTCAATATTAAAGCTGATGCAAGAAGACGATAAAACAGTTTTCTTTTTATCAATGTAACACGCACATTGGACTGCTGATCTTGGAGTCTGTAATATTAGCAAAATGCATAATTAAAATGAAAATAATACTGAGGAGATAATAGAAATGAGCACTGCTAAATGATTCAGTATTCCCAGAACAAATATTTATTATAACTAAAACATATATCGTACCTTAAGCTTAATACTACAATGACGGTAGATTTTTATGTCCATATCATGTCCATTGAGCGCTCTTTTATATAGCCATTGTCCTCTTGAGTCGCTCGTGCGTCGTCACGGTAAGTTATAACAGTTCTTTACACTTCACTCAAACTTAAACATAACACGTTTTTATACATTTAGTAAAAAATTAGATCAGACTGCCACAGATCTGCGTCCGTCTTACTTGAGAAAAACAGTAAAAGTCTTATTAGCGCTCAAGGCTTCATTTGTTCTCCAGCGAACTAAATAGTGAAGGATCGCATATCCATCCGTACTTTTCTGTTTATATTGCCGCCCAAAGACGACGAATTACATTATCTAGAAAACTCCACCGTCGCAATGCGACGCCTTATTATATATTAATCATTCTTTATAAACAAGTATTTGCCTTCTGGCTGAATTTGCTGTTTTAATTAAGCCAAAAATAGCGAATATCACATTGCCTCCCATGAGGAGAGAGGGAATGCCGAAGGATTACCTCGATCCTCATGTCTTCATGAGATATTCGTGATTTTTGGTGTGACATTTACATAACGTTACTGGCGTACAAAGTACATAAATTGAAATCACATTTATAAACATATATCAGATATTTATCATTTTTCAAAATAAAGTTTTTCATTCTTTGTTCATCAGTCACTTCATTCCATAATACCAAGATTAACATTTATGTGCATATTTAAGTTTGGTCCATATTTGCTTATAACAATAAGTGAACGTTCATTTCGCACTTCAGGGGATAGAATTCAGGAATTACTTTCTCTTGAGCTTAAAAACTAATACATGAGTACAGTGAGTGCTTATTTTCACTAAACTAGAGTGGACAATGTTCGAGCATCTGTTGACTCCTTGTGGTTCAATTACAGTTTAATAACGTAGCACTACACTTCGTGATGCTTTCACTTTCTGTGTTAGCTGTCTACGGCGTTCATCATGCAGTACATCTGTCCTTTCCACTGTGGTACCAGGAATTCATGCGGCTTCCCGGGTTTTTAATTACAATATGAAACAGAAGAAGTGGAAAATTATTAGTATAACTTATAACCTATTGGATACATTTATTAAGGATCGGGACTGGTCTGGAATTTAGGGTCTTCCTATAGTGCACATTCATTTTCTTTGTCCATCAAGAGACAGGATTATAATTCATTTTAGCAGTGTTCAGGAGTGCCGGTATTAATGGCTTTAAGGCCTGTGTAATCTAACAATCTACTTCTCACTCATCTTAACTTCAACTCAAGAAAATTGCTTAATTTACATATGAAAATGTAGTCACACAAGTGTACAAATGTCTTTCCTCCAGTATGTACGATTGAAGTCATGGCGGTTAGCAGTTTAAAGTTTGGATTGTTTCGTCATCCACACGTCAGCCACTCACAGCGGCTGCACAGTGTTGCGTGAGCTCCAACACTCAGTATCCGTTCGCGCTCAGGCTGTAACAGAGCTGGTGGTCGTCGAGTGCTCCTTTTTTTTTATGAACTTCGTATCACACGAGTGCATCGATACAAACACCTCGCGCGCGTTTTCCATCGGAGGAGCCAGACACTGAAGCTGCCTCCATACTTCTCTGTCAACTGCCTCCCATGAGGCTCACAGGTAAGTGACGACGAATGTTTTAGCTGTCGCTGCACTTAGAACAACACTGAACTTTGCGTTGCACCTGTTGTCGTAGCCTTGACTTCTTTTTTTTTACACTTGCAGTACAACACTACCACTAGTATACGGTGAACAGTTATTTTTATTATGCACGTCGCACTTTAGTGTGCATCTTCACACAGCATTCGTGCTTAGTTCCTTCGCCGATGGAGTTCATTTACAAAACAATCAATTTTGCACGTTTCCTCCACTGGTATAGAAAGACTTATATTCTACTATTTACAAAATATCACTTAGGAGCTAATATTTACAATTAATGGTCACTCCTTTTGTTAAGTCCAGTGAACAACTGCTTTATGAATGGACTCTTTATATCTCAAGATTTGCTTTCACTAGTGAACCTAAAAATATTCTTTCAAACTTTCTTTTAAGTGCTCATCTCCTCATTATGAAAACTACAGGTTTCGCAACACTCGTTGCATTTATTCTTTAGTGCACCCAAGATCATTTTCTACTGCCACGCAGCATATCTACTACTTAACGAGTACACATTTAACGCTGAATCTTTTTTTTTTCTTTTTGTGCTTTCCTTTGTGCTTGCCAAATATTTTTTATATTTGAGGGCAGACTGGATAACAATAGTTCTCATAGTTCTCCCTCTTCGCTTCATGTACTCAGCAATCGTTCTCTGTTAAAAAAAATAGGGTAACGCGTGTCTACTATTTTTTTTTTTGCATGAATGGAATTACCGACAGTTCACTGGGTTTACGCAACCGGTCCATAACAAACATTACCAAAGCTAGCGAAGTTCATCACGCTACGTGTCTCATTTCTCATAAGCACTGCTTTGCTTCGAAGCACACGTGCCTTTTACAAGTCGACCCTTGGTCTGGGTTAATGAACCAGGATCAAAAGGAACGGGCACAAGGAAAATGGGTTTCATAAGAGGAGTGTCTTAGGAGACATTTTTGCAATAAAATCTGCATGTAAATAAAATTATCTTAATAAACATAGGCACATATATAAACTTCAACCTCCTTCCTTACAGCATGCTTTGCTACTTCTACGTCTTACTCAGGTTATAGTCAATATTAAGTTTAAATATCACTGCATTGCTTGTTCTTTAGATTAGCCTTCAATTAGGGTATTGAATGGTCGCTAGATTACACTACAGATCTTCTGAAGATCTTTACTTGGACTTATTTATGATACAGGTGGCTTGCTGTGTGGTTATTTAGTACCTCGATTCTATTGAAATCAATTCGTCAGCTAACATTCCTCATATACTCTTTACATTGGGCTCAGATCACAGGGAAATAGTTTACTTTCATAGCAATTAGTGGCCTCGTGGAGTACTTACGCTACATTATTGATGCTTCATGGTTTGCCTCTATTTGTACTGTATTTCACCTAACTTAGTTTACTACAGCTTATTGTCTCCTTGCGTGAACACATGTGGGTTACCACTTGTTTTTCCATTTAACAGCACGCTTTAACTGAACTTTAAGCTATTTCTTCTACTCCTGTCCACTGTCTGGACTGTTTGAACATGTACCCTTTTTTTTAAGCAGGTAACTTGGGCTTTTACAACAGAACTTCAAATACTTACATTACTAAATATAAATCTATAAATCTTCTTGTACCTTGAGAGAAGTGCTTATTTACGCATCCTTCTCCATTTCTCACCTTTACATATTTATATAGCTCCGGGCAATCGCCTCGCAAGCACATTTTTTTTAAAATACTAACTTAAAATTAAATTGAAATTCTTGGTGCAACCCTTATTTCCTGCTTCAGCTTGTTGAAGAAATATCAGTTCAATGTCCATTACTATAAACAATTTTTCCATACTTAACATTTAATACTTTAAAGTTTACATGTAGTAGCCGTTACCATGTAGTCAGTGCGCTGTTCAACACAATACCTGTCATTAACAGTTCACACAAGGAAATTTCCAGTACGTAAGAAGCAAGAAACCTAAACAGATTCTATCTGCAGTTGACGCTGCGTCTGTAAACTAACTCTCTGTTTCAATGGACAAATCGCTCCCGATATGGAGCAGCCCTGAATCGGCAATGATAAAACTTTTGAAACAGAAGACACCTGTCAGAAGAGACATGGTGACATGACATTGATGTTTGCTCCTGTATCAACAACTGCTGTGAAAGGAATGTTGGCAATAGAAATCTTAATCGCAGCCTGGACCTGTTCATCATAACTGTTGTTAATATCTTGAGCTTCTTTGTCACGTGCAAGGTCATCTCGTAAGTCGGTCTCATGGTCGTACCGTATCGCATTAGCATACTCAGAATCATTCATTAGTGCCCCCACTCAAAATCCGCAGCGACCTCTTGGAGGCTGAAAGGCGCTGCCTCTAATTTTCCGCAGGATGTTTAACCTGTTTGTCATTCATGGCCTTAAGTGTTTGTTCCGTTTCATATTGGTGCTGGTTATGTGGTACAAATGCCGGTGTAGAGGGGTACAATCCACTGGGTGCATTCACTTGTGAATAAAATACTTGAGACGGCTGCTGTCGCCCGATCTTTTGGTTGCCGGCAAAACCATTTCCTTGTGAAGGAAAGTTCGCATTTGGTGCCATTTGAAAATTGTTCCGCGGTCCTCTATCCTGTGAATAGTTGTTCTTATGTTGTGCTGGGTGGCCTCCGCCTTGCCCATGCCACTTGCTATATTTCGACCTATAACTTTGATTGTACACTGGCCCATTTGAAAAATTACCACTAGTTTGTGGAGAATTTCCATACAGCTCAGGCGCAGAATTAAAGGGTGGGTTTCCGTACTGATGTTGTACCTGGTGGTTGTAAATTGGGTGGTATCTCTGCTGATTACTGTAATTGGTTTTCTGCTTCCGTTTAAAGTTATTGCCGTTTGCGTTTTGATAACCGCTGGCAGGTTGGTAACAGCGGTCGCAGTAGCTCGCTCTCTCCTTGGGCGCATTGTTGTCCGCGTGCGATGCATTCTGCTGGCTGCCAGGGAAGAATTTGCCGCTGCCAACCTTGGAGCGCACATCCTCGCTAATTAAATCTAAGGAATCCAGCACAGAAAGGAATACATCCGTGTCTTCTTCGGACACATTTACTAATTTCTCTCTAATAGACACAGGGAGTTTGCTTTTGAGAATCATAATTACGTCCTTGGAAGAAATCGGAGAATCCCAGAATTTAATTTTTGCTAGATACTTCTCAAAGTATCGCCGGAGACTTCCATGCTTCTCATTGAAAATTTCCGCACCATACACCTCCTTCCTTAATCTTTGCTGTACCCCATTACTCCAAAATTTTGCCAAGAACATTTTCTCAAACTCTTCATAATTCCTACACGTGTCTACCATTTCCGTTCCCCATAATGCTGCATCACCAGAAATAAAGCCAGTGACGAACTGAATACGCTGTCTGTCTGTCCAGCTCCTGGGAAATATGCCGGAAAAATTCTTTAGGAACACGATGGGGTGTATTTCTCGCTTCTGCGGATGAAAAACAGGAAAAGTGTGATGCTTAATCACACTTTCCTCTTGCATTAAACTCACAATTGTGGGCGGATCATTTAGTTTCCCTACTCGGGACTCAACAGGACTGTTGTTTTGCATGTAATCAGGCGGTGAACGATAAGGAGTTGACTGACATTCGTCACCGTCTAAAGAGTTGTTCCCTATAGTTTGCGTATGTGTGTGCGGATTTTCTACCCAGTTTCTCAGCATTCTGACTTCGTCCACTACTTGCTGCTTCCACTCGGGAAGATCCCGTGTAAGTGTCCTCCGAATATGTCCCAATTCAGAAACTACTGTGTCTCCCGACTTACCAGGAGCAGCTAAGATTTCATAAGTTACATCCTTGACAGTCTCCCTAAGCTCCTCCCTGACCTTCTTTTCGATAAAAATATCTTTACCCTTTATCCATTCACTGTAGTGTTCCGGCAATGCCTCCGCGTGTGCTTTCACGGTGCTCTTAACCTGTTCTTCGATAGTGATTGAGTCTATCTGCCTCGACAGATCCTCTACTACACCTTCAATGTCAGATACTGCATTTCTAACTGAGTTTATTTCTTTGGTAGCTGCCTGAATTTTTGTGTTTAATGTTCCAGATACTTCAGCTATTTCACTTTTCACCTGTTTCTGCATTTTCTGAATTTGATCACTGATCTTAGTTTGCACCTCACCCAAATGGGTATTTAATTCAGCCGTAATTTCTTTATGCAGATCTGTTTTGATTGTGCCTAGCTCTGTTTTTAATGATTCGCTTACAGCATCTAGTCGGGCGTTAACAGTCTCATTTTGTGTTTTTATAGTCTCATTTTGTGTTTTTATATTCTCATTTACTGCGTCAAACTGTTGTTTCAGCATTTCCATTAACGCACCGAGGTCATTTGTAGCTGCAGCGGGACGAGTTTGGACTTCAGGGTCACTTTCCCCTGTTACAGACATGGTTAGTTCAGTTTCCACACGGGAACCTACCGTTCGCGATCGTAAAGGGTATGGGATACTATTAACGTCTTCACTCCCGTCTCCTGTTGTCACCTGTCTCTGTTTACTATCTGCCATTTTCGTCAGTAAATCAGGTGCTACGCAAGGCTTTCGTCGTTTGTCAGTGACGTGGTGAGTCCGCTAAGAGCACCGCCCTCGCGTGAGCAACAAATGAAATTCTATCTGGCAAGAAGACAAGATGGAACCTAACCGTTTCAGACAAATGAATGAAGATGCTCTTCACTGCAAATTGCGCACACTATCCACCATGTTGAAAATGCAATACAGCTATTCTAACAATGAAAAAAAAATTATGTTATCAGACTACGAAGAATTTTACTTTGAAAGATAAAGTAAAGCAGATTTTCTATAGCGGGAAGGAGATAGAAAGGATGTGGATCGACTTGGAAAAGCAACGTTGCTACTGAAGCACTACACTGCGTATGCAAAATTCTGACTTACTTTTTGATGGCTTGAATACCGCTATGTTGTCTCAGCAAATTCACGTCTCTTTTCTTTTCCTTTCTCTCGATAATTAAACTGCGTTATCGACCAGCGTATTTTCTGTTTGACTCACAGAGAGATGATGTGTACATGAAACGACAGAACATTTATTAACACAAGCACATAGAAAATTTTCCAAGAATTTGAACTAATTTTTGGTCAAGTCCCTGTTCGGGCGCCAAGTGTGATGTTACAAAATAGAAGTGATGTTGTTATTCAATGGAAGGTTGGAAATTGAGATATAACTAACTGTTTTATCAATCACAATTGGCGTAAGAATCATGGATTGACCATTGTCATAAAATATTGCATTATGAGATGTGAATAGTTTTTACTTGCGGTTTCGCGTGGCTTGAGGCAGTCACAACTAGCGTGCTATTGATTAAGAAGTTGCGTTATCGTCTTTCTAATTACTTCATGATCGTAGATACGGTCATACCCGGTTGTGAAGTTATTGTTAGGACAAAAAAAATTTCCTAAGGGACCAGAAAGTTCTTAAGGGCGCAAAAACAACTGTAACATCACACAAAAGAGAAATTCAATATTAAAGCTGATGCAAGAAGACGATAAAACAGTTTTCTTTTTATCAATGTAACACGCACATTGGACTGCTGATCTTGGAGTCTGTAATATTAGCAAAATGCATAAGTAAAATGAAAATAATACTGAGGATATAATAGAAATGAGCACTGCTAAATGATTCAGTATTTCCAGAACAAATATTTATTATAACTAAAACATATATCGTACCTTAAGCTTAATACTACAATGACGGTAGATTTTTATGTCCATATCATGTCCATTGAGCGCTCTTTTATATAGCCATTGTCCTCTTGAGTCGCTCGTGCGTCGTCACGGTAAGTTATAACAGTTCTTTACACTTCACTCAAACTTAAACATAACACGTTTTTATACATTTAGTAAAAAATTAGATCAGACTGCCACAGATCTGCGTCCGTCTTACTTGAGAAAAACAGTAAAAGTCTTTTTAGCGCTCAAGGCTTCATTTGTTCTCCAGCGAACAAAATAGTGAAGGATCGCATATCCATCCGTACTTTTCTGTTTATATTGCCGCCCAAAGACGACGAATTACATTATCTAGAAATTCCACCGTCGCCATGCGACGCCTTATTATATATTAATCATTCTTTATAAACAAGTATTTGCCTTCTGGCTGAATTTGCTGTTTTAATTAAGCCAAAAATAGCGAATATCACAATGTCATGAACTGCTATGTATATTATGATTTTTCAACACTATTAAGGTAAATACAGTGTTTGTTCTCTATTAAAATCTTTCATTTGCTAACTTTGCCTATCAGTATTAGTGCCTTCCGTAGTTCGAATCTTTTATTTAGCTGGCAGTAGTAGCGCTCGCTGTATTGCAGTAGTTCGAGTAACGAAGATTTTTGTGACGCAAGTGATTTGTGAGAGGTATAGGTTAATGTTAGTCAGGGCCATTCTTTTGTAGGGATTTTTGAAAGTCAGATTGCGTTGCGCTAATAAATATTGTGTGTCAGTTTAAGCACAGTCGTGTATAATTGTTCTAAGGGGACGTTTCATATGTCTGACCCTTAGCCGAGGATACCTCACTGGAATCTTCCGATTTTTTCCTTGTAGTTTGTGTAATTAGTGTAACTATTGTTTATTGCTAGCGCGTAATTGTAGAGAGAATCTCCTTTGTAGTTGCAGTCTTTCATTGTTGTACAGTAGAACAGTTGTGGCATGCATGTAGATTTGCACCAAGTATATCGCTTTTGCGCTTGCGATTAACTAGAAATTATTTTCAGTGCTATGTTAATGTGTTTTCTTATTTTGCTCATCAAATTGTGGTTTTCTGTGCTATTGTGACATTAATGGTGTGTGAAAAACGTAATACTAGGCTCCAAAGTAAACTGAGAAATGACAGTGAAGACGAAATCAGTGTGTTAGCGCCACCGAGTAATGAATTAACTAATGTTCAAAGCAGAAATTTGGTAATTGTGCATAGGTAAATGGAGCGGGCGGCAAATAATGGTGTAAACAGTGAAACAATTAGTGAATAGGGAAGCATTATCGATCGATCAGTCAGCAACAATTCGCCTCAGGAATCTGAGATGACAGGACACAGTCTTGCAAATACTGTAGATTCAGGTTTTGGGTCCTCACCGTTTTCTCAAATAAGTCAAGACACATTTTCTGCTTGTCAAAATGTGAATGTTGCCGGTGCAACTTCACTGTCGAAAAGCACTGAGGAACATGTTTCAGACACCAGTGCATTGTTATTGCAGTTAATGCAACAAATGGGACAAAGGCTACAAACGTTAGACACAACGCTTGAACAAAATCAGAAACAAATGGGGCAAAATCTTTAAAAGTTAGACACAATGGAACAACACCAGAGACAAACACAGCAACAGTTAGACGCAATGGAACAAAATCTTCACACCACGCTTGAACAAACACGTGAAGATTTAACTACTGAGTTACATGAAATTGAATCGAAATGTCAAAAAGTCTGTAATGACGTAAAAACACAAATTTGTGAGCATTTCCAACCTATTTTTTCGCGTCATGAAAATGCATTACAGAATCACGAAGCAGCCATAAAAGAACTGCAAACTATTGTTCATGAAAATCATGAGACCTTGCAAGCTAAAATTGCATCTACCGATTCGGTTTCGCAACTTGCAAAAACTCAGGAAAACTTAAAGGACACAGTAGATACTCTGAAAATTGGTTCAGAAAGACACATGGAGGAAATCAGTTCATTATCAGATAAAGTAGTTGAACTTTCGGATCAGCTAAATAATTTATCTACGAAGGTAGATGATAATCTGACTGACACAAAACCGGTAGTCTTTAATGACACAGAAGAGTGCGAATAAATTAGGAAGTTCAAACAAAATCAGAATCAAATTAATACGCAACATCAAAGAGAAATCCGGAAGTACAAGATCAGCTGACACAGGTAATACAAGAATTACGTATTTCAGAGGACACTCGCGCCCCAATACGGGATGAGGGACATAGAAATACGGAACAGCCACAAAATAATAACACAGCGCATTTCGGAAATTATGAAAGAAATTGGCAAGGTGCACCGAATTTAAATTACCTGAACATTTACGACACATTATTTTAGCAGGACGTTGCAAAGACGACATTGAAGCTTTTCAGGGACTCTTACAAGAATTAGAAATTGACACTGATAATCGCGGAACGCGAAAACAGGAACACAACAATTACAGGTCACATCCGTCTCAATTCCGCGATGACAGAAATAATAACTGGACACGACAAGGCTATTCTCACAACACAAATCGTGACCAAAACAGACACCACCCGTATGACAACCACTGGCAGAGTAATAGTTACAGAGAAAGATCGCATTTCCGTAGTAATGAATATGACAGAGATAACCATGGAAACAGACAATATGGGAACCAAAACAATTATTATCAAGGGAGACAGAATAACTTCAGACGCAACAGTTCGGCGCACAGTTTTTCAAGGAGAAATTCTCCACCACGTGACGGACAAGGAAGAAACTACGGAATCTACCGACATGACGACAGACGATATATTCGTAACGACAGACCTGAATTGCATCAGAACTGGCGGGATTTAAACAGGGCAGGGCCTTCTCGGCGAGGTGAATTTGTAGAAGTTAGGTCTCCTAATCCCAATAACGACGCACGCCAACAAAGAGACAGACAATGACTCGCACCGCAGGCAGTCACGTGCGCCGGCTGGCTCAGGGAAAAATTACATAGACGCTAACCTTGAGAAAAATTTGAGCATTCTTTATCGATGTACCATATACCACATGATAATTCCACTGAAGCTGAAACTCTGCGTACAAGGAAGAGTAAAGGTTTACACCGCATTTCACATGTAAAATCGTTTATTGAAAGATGATCTGCTTTTTAACTTTGTCTTTGCCATAAAACTTTTCACTTCACATTTCTAGTATGCATTGTCAGACTTAGAAACTGTTACCATGCAGCGATGTTTGAAGTTAAATATCCAATCAAGAACCAAGAGAACTTATTTAAACAGAAATTACGAATGCATTGTTGTAGTGAACAGACGTCACAGTGTTATTGTGTGTGTACATTCTTGCTTGTTAGTTGCACGATTACGAAACGTCTATAAGGCTCACATGCTTAGAACATTTACCAGTACTGCTAATGAGATTTTAATGCAACATTTTGGTTTACTTGAAAATATATTCTGGATTTAAAGTACTTTCTGTGAGATATCAGATGACACAGTAGTTAGTTTATGTGACAGCTACACGACTTTATCACGACGCTACTAATGAGTGACAATTTACAATGTTGCTTTTGCGGTGTTTCTGTTTTATATCTGCACAGTTTTTCTGTATTATTCTCGAAAGTTAAACATGTTTCAGTAGTAACTTTTGTGGTATAGCTGCAATGAGACTACCTTTTCTGTAGCACAACAATACGTTACAGCACAGTACTTTCTTCATCACGGCAATAAGCGTAATAACTAAGATATCTATACGCAAAGCATTTCACTTTTGTTTATCATGAGGTAAGTACATTGGCTTCTGCAGAACTTAGCTTTCAGAGGACAATAGCTACGACACTTCCACAGAGATTACCTTACAACAAGACGCACATTTAGCGCTACAGGACACATATATGAGTGATTAATTTTGCACTTAAATCATTTATTTTTAAAGATATTTGAAGTACAATGATATAAAGGTTTTCCGTGATACATTTCATTCCATTGCTGTAATCTGTAACACCTGAGGGTATAATTACATTATTCCTCAGGTGGTACACGCCTACTTTGTGTACCATGTGTTTGGCAAGCGCAAGGAGCCCTAGCTAATATGGTATTTGCTTATACAACTTTACTCATCGGTACCATATTTCTCTAACACACAAATTACACAGCTATCTGATCATTTAACTGAGAGATAAACATTTTTTTTACTACATCAGTGACACATGTTTACGCAATTACACAGTTGGGTAACTTCACACTTATGAAATTGTATTTTGTCTGTTCTTTGTGAACTGTTCATATTTTTCGGAACCATTGTGATACTATGAGAGCTTTGAATGATGTATTTGGTAAGGGAGCATGATTTTAAAGTACGTTTGAGGTAGATGACACTATTGAAATGAGCAGAGAATTTTTCTTAGGTTTTGACATAACTGTAAAAAGCTACGACAATTTTGAGAGTTGACTGAGGTGTTATGATGTTATTATTACGATGACTATGTGTATTATGGTGTTGTGGTATGTTTATGATCAATAACCTGATGCTATATGAGTTATTTGATTATGCTACGTATCTGTTATGATGAAATATTGAAGAAGTGTTGACAAATAAGGTAAGGAACAAAGAGTAGTGGTTAGGGACTCTGGTTTGCGAAAAAGGTTGTTGCAAACCGAGAATCATACTTTAAGAGTTATGAAATGTATGTAAATGCGTGAATGTATTACAATGCCGACGAAAATTTTTTGGACACTGTTATATCAATAGGATTTTGTTTCTACATATTTGTAACGCAAATTCTTGACCTGTGAAATATTTTTATATGAGACTGTCACTGTAGCGGAAACTGCTGTCGTAAATATTTCGGTAGGAAAGTTAAGTGACCACCTTCACGTAATGCGTCGTGGGCACCCAGCTGCGCGACAGATGCCTGGAAAAAAGCCATTAGTGTGTGCCTTTCAGAGGCACAGGTGGAGAAGAAAAAAAAAAAAAAGAGGCCATTATCCTCACTATTGACATTCCTTTGTAGAAAGCATCGTAAATACGACACCCTCAAACTTGAAAATATGATTACACTGTAGAGTTCTTAATTTATGATATTTAATGAAATGAGTTGGCCGCAGTGGCCGTGCGGATCTAGGCGCTACAGTCTGGAACCGAGCGACTGCTACGGTCGCAGGTTCGAATCCTGCCTCGGGCATGGATGTGTGTGATGTCCTTAGGTTAGTTAGGTTTAATTAGTTCTTAGTTACAGGCGACTGTTGACCTCAGAAGTTAAGTCGCATAGTGCTCAGAGCCATTTACTGAAATGAAATGATGAGAAAAATTTCATGTCTATTGTCTTGCTAGTTGAAAGATTGTTTACTGCATTATGAAATGCCATATGGCTAGTGAATGACGTTTTACGCCTTGCTTGTTTAATATCTAGTTTCAAGCTGCACTGCAGCATTGGTTAAAATAAAATTTTATAAATGTACTAATATAGATATTTTCTGTCTACAGATCCAGTAAATAATAATTTTGTGATACTTCCAAAAAAAATGAGGGAGCACAAAAAGACATTTCCCTTCACAGGAACTGCATACATAATTTTCTTTTCGAGTATTTGGTAATTTATTTCGTAGAATAAGTTTTTGTGGTGCACCACTTTAATGACATAGACGTTAAGATGTGAATAGATATTTCCCTTATGTGCACTGTTGTCTTTACTGTAATATTTTTCTGCTTGAGCTTTGTCATGTTTAGATATAAGTTATTGCATTTGCTGCTGCTGTTTGCTAGGCATAGTGCTACTAAATTTCACTTTGTATTACTCTGTTAAGCCAGTTTTACTACTGATTTATTTTCCTTGTTGCTGCACATTGGCTCATATTAGTTGTAATGTTGCATTTGCTTGGTAATTTAGATTTACTTTAGCTTGCTTTGACAGTTTCCATTTTTTTTATTGCTGTTTGTATTAATTGTTTTGCGCTGCTGCATTGCCTCGTCCTTTAGTTTAGCATCTGAGCTCAGTAGATTTAAGTTAGCTTAAGAGGGGGTAGACTATATAAGAGAATGGGCTGCGATGCATTGGAAGAGATGCATTGAGAAGTTATACGAAAAAAGTATTGAAAGCAGGTATAGATGGGATTTTTTGGAAATAATGAAGAACGAAGGGAGATCTCTGAGAAGTAAAGAAAGTTTTGTTTGCAAAATGCTGCAGTAAAACAAACCCTGTCCTTTCCTTGTGTTATCCCACTATGTGTTTATGTAGCCTTGTGTATTTGTCTTTTTCCTGTCTTTAAGTGTATAGCTAATAAGATTTATGTTGTAGGATTTTTCAAATTCTATGTTACTTTCTTCGTAAAGATGTTTAGACATTATTTATTCTGTTTTGTTTTAATGCTCATGTTGATGTTTCGAAAGTTATTCTGATCTTTTATGTATGTACTTATTTCATAATTCTTGTAATACTGATGTACATGCTTATTTCTATTCTTTTGTAAAGCCTGTTTTACTACAAATGTTATCTGTATTGTTATGTTCTTGAATGATGTATTTTGTACCTTTGTAATTGTATTCTTATGTTGTAAATTTATAATTGTAATTGACACCAGTACATCAAATTAAGTAACTTGTAAGTTACATTTCACTACACACATTTCTATTGGTCATAGTATATGGACAATATGTGAGAAGTAGGGACTGTTAGTGTTTGCACGTGTGTTAATAATTCAGCAAGGGACAGGATAACAGCATTGCTGGTTCTAAGGACAATTCCAAAAACTTTGTGAGTGGACTTGCTATATTATCCGCAAGACTCTTCAATGGTGATTGTGCACCTGCACAGTCACAACAGATGGCTGCTGGCCATCTCTACAAGGACTACAGTGGGTCTTCATCTTTGATGACCCACCAATGACATTATTTCTACAAGAACTGCAGTGGGTCTCCACCTCTGGTGGCCCACCAATACCGTAATCTGTACCAGGACTACAGTGGGTCTGCTCTGTGATGACCTACCTACCAATATTCTTCAAAACGTTGAATGACTCTGCTGTGGGTTTGCTCTGTTGTGGCCCATTACCTGTCTGCATGTTGAGAGTCATCACTGTCTTTCCGTTGGAAGGACAACACTACTTCTTCAAGACTGCAGGGAAATCCACTACTTCCCTGTGCATTTTCTTTTACTGCTCAGCCTCTGAGAACAACACTGCAATTTTACTGTGATGAATGATCAGGACTGTCTTTATGGACTGTGAGAATATTTTAGCTTTTGACCAGCATTGTATCAATAAGTATGTGCATTTGATATCTTTGTTATTGTAATTATGAAAAATTTTATCAAATCGTTATTGGCCACTGCCCAAAACAATTTGTAAGATTTTTTGTGGGATGCATGGGGGCTATGAAAGTAGGCTGTTTATGTTTTCTTATTGGCAACGTTACGTAGCGCTCTGTATGAAAATCACTATCTGTGCTGCGTGCAGTCTGTGGCTAGTTTGAATTGTTGTCTGCCATTGTAGTGTTGGGCAGCTGGATGTGAACAGCGCGTAGCGTTGCGCAGTTGGAGGTGAGCCGCCAGCAGTGGTGGATGTGGGGAGAGAAATGGCGGAGTTTAGAAATTTGTAAGACTGGATGTCATGAACTGCTATGTATATTATGATTTTTCAACACTATTAAGGTAAATACATTGTTTGTTCTCTATTAAAATCTTTCATTTGCTAATTATGCCTATCAGTATTAGTACCTTCCGTAGTATGAATCTTTTATTTAGCTGGCAGTAGTGGCGCTCGCTGTATTGCAGTAGTTCGAGTAACGAAGATTTTTGTGAGGTAAGTGATTTGTGAAAGGTATAGGTTAATGTTAGTCAGGGCCATTCTTTTGTAGGGATTTTTGAAAGTCAGATTGCGTTGTACTAAAAAATATTGTGTGTCAGTTTAAGCACAGTCAGGTATAATTGTTCTAAGAGGACGTTTCAAAGTGCGAGAATTAAAGCATAATCATCTTAACAGCTCATGATTCAAATTGCTGACAAGAATAACATATCAGAAGAATGGAAAAGAAAACTGTTGATGTGTTAGATGACGATCATTTTGTCTTAAGGAAAGGCGAAGGCACCAGAGAGGTAGTTCTGACGTTGAGTTTTGTAATGGAATCAAAACTGAAGAATAATTAAGACACATTCATTGAATTTGTCAACCTGGAAAAAGCGTTCGGCGATGTAAAATGACGCAAGAGGATCGAAATTCTGAGAAAAATAGGGGTAAGTTATAGGGAGAAACAGATAATATTCAATACGTACTGGACGACCAAAAACAAAATGCTCGGATCAGAAAGTATGTAAGACAGGAACGTACTCTTTTGCCCCTTCTATTCATCCTGTACATCGAAGAAGCAATGATGGAAATAAAAGAAAGTTTCAGGATTGGGATTAAAATTCAGGGTGAAAGGATGCCAATCATACGATTAGCTTATGACATTGCTATCCGAGTGAAAGTGAAGAAGAATTACAAGACATGTTGAATGGAATGAACAACATAATGAATACAGAATGTGGATGAAGAGTAAATAGCAGAAAATCTGAAATAATGAGAGGTAGCATATATGAGAATAGCGAGAAACTTAACATCAGGATTGATGAACAGAGAGCAGATCAAGTTAAGGAATTCTGCTAGGCAAGGTAAAGTTAGCAGGTCGCTTTTCTTGTCGTTACACATCAGACCGTGTACATTTTTAATTTTTTGTGTACGTATGATTGTTTTCCTATCGAAAGTAGAATTTTTGTCTGTATGCACTATGTGATCTTTAAGATATAACAAACACCAGTTGACTTTGACATTTTTTTCTTATGATACCTCAATATCTTGACTATTGTACATTTTTTGCTACTGCATTATGATACTGTGTATACATTTCTTGCACTTGAAAACTGTCTATGTTTTTGACATAATACGTTTTCTGTCATGCTATGACGTATGCCTAGTTGTATCACTAGAAACAAGTTTTTATTTAATGGGTATATGATTTAAATGCAAGATGTTAATCCATATTCATCATTTCCAGAAAGCAATGACGTGTAGAAGAGATAAATTAAACAACCACAGTGGTTACGTTGAATGTGAATTATAAATAATTATTTTTTTATTATTGGTAGGTTACGGAAGAATTCTGTTGGGTGGTTACACTTGGCGACAACCGGCCAGGATCGTATTTTCTTTCTGAATTTCTGAAAAGTAGTCAGTTATATATCTGCTCTTATTTACATAATTATAAATAGGGTTTGCATCTGGTGCAACGCATTTACTAACTTGTTACTTTTTCTTTCACACATCATCGGCAATTTATTGCTCATTGTTGTAATTGTATTTGATCCATTTTTGCGTTGACTTTGATTGATTTTGTGCTTAATTTTGATTTGTGAATATGCCGCGAAAAACTATTAACAGTACATCGCGATGTGCAATGAGTGAAATAGCCGACTTGACCGATAATACTAGCGACACTCAGTGTAATAGTGATATTCCTCTAATTACAGATAATCAGTGCGTACCGACCACTAGTAATGATTTTAATCCTAATGATCAGCAAACAAATTCAATTTTGTCCACTGTTAATTTAACGACAATTGATGACGTGTCACTTTCCGATTCAATGAACGCTGCCCAGTACGACAAACCTGATATGCAAAATTTGCATTGTGAACAGATAAATTTTTCTCATGAAGATGAACAATGTAGTCAGAATACGTCAGATTTATTTGATTCCAGTGTAGTGACCAACAGTACACATCCAATTGGCAAACTTTTCCTAGAATCAGACAATGACCACATGGTTACACAAAACTTGACGCAAGCAGATACACCATCACACAGCATAGAGAATAAAGTAATAAAGTAACTAATTTTGGCATGGATCAAGTTATGGCATTATTACTACAAATTAATCAATTGAACAAACAACTTAATGAAAAACAAGATATCCTTAATGAATCGAATAAACAACTTAATGAAAAACCAGACAACAATTCCAAACAGTTGAATGAAAAACTAGACAACAATTCCAAACAGTTGAATGAAAAACTAGACAACAATTTCAAACAGCTTAGTGAACAGATCACAGCCGTTGCTGTGCAATGTCATGATACTAAAGAACAATTACATGCGGAAATTAAGGCTTGTGCTAGGAACAGTAGTGAAGAAATTAGATCTGTGGCACAACAATTAAGTAATACACATGCACCCAGAACCAAATTACTTAGAGATGAAATTAGTGTAGTCGCTAAACAATGATCTGAAAACGCAACACAGTTACGTGACGAGTTTAAATTAATGTCATCAGAACTTTCACGCACACTGGGTGCGAAAGTAGACACGAAATTTCAACAACAAAACAGCCAAATTGACGAACGTTTTAATCACCACCTACAAAGCAGTGAGACGCGTTACCGTAAGTTTGTACAGGAACAGAATAAAATAAAGAAACAAGTCATGGAAACAATTACGGCACAGAGACAGGAAGATAAGCGTAAAATGTTTACGAAGGCAAAAACATATGTAGACAACAATATTGCTACAGTATCAGATGAAATCAAACAGCTGAACACCGATTTGCATGAAGAAATCTCCCATCTTAAAACAAAAGCAGACACACACACAGTAGCCTTTCAGACAGTGACCAACAGACTTGAACAAATAGAATTAATACAGGATCCTGATGTCATCAAATCAGACATTAAGAAATTGAACAAAACCACACGTAAAATACAAAAACAAATTAATGCTTGTGACACTAAAAACGACGACCACGTAAAAGCACTGACTGAAAAATTTGATGAACTGGCCAGTCAATTGACGTTATCGAAAATAACAATGACACCACATCAGACGATACGTCACCAATTTCTTTCAATCAAACACACGAATTCCAAAATTTACAGCAGACAATCAGTGAGATAAGTTCGTCCAATAATACATTACGTAGAAAATTGTCATCTTTACAGCAAGAAGTGACAGAGATGAAAAATGTTTCAGCCTCTAACGCGGCACAGCATACGCCACATTCCGAATATTTCTCACACTCGCACAGCCAGTATAACTTAGGTAATTTACAGAAACTACGTGACGTAGAATCCGAACAGACACAGATAAATAGATTCTCACGCATTCCTGAACCTGTTCAGACATTCAGAGACGATAATTTTGGTTACAAGCACTTTCTATCCGTTAGAAAATTTAAGGCATTTAAAAATGACAGAACAAAGATTCACCATTTTGACTGGATACAACAATTTGCTTTTGAATTTTCACCGGCATCGCCTGTAATGCAGAAACTAAAATTTATTTGCAGCACGTAAGAGACCTCAGGGGATTCATTACACTTCGATGAATATGTGCTGTAGCGTGCACAGGGCCCCGAGCCGTAGTAGTGCTATTTCATCTTTAGTTTTCTGCACTGCATCCTTCTCTTTCACTATCCTTTATATCTATCAAACCAGCTCTTCAACTATCGATATATCTAGGATTAGAAACGAGTAAATAAAACCTGATACGACAAGTTTTACCGAAAGTTACAGTTTTCATTAGACAGTCGCGAAATAAAAAGAAATACCAGCATAATTTTAATAAGACAAAATGTTAATCATCAGTATGTACAAAATTTTCAGCAACCGCAAACACAGTTTGGTAACAATAGACACTTTTCCACACAACAGCAAGAAATCAGCCGGTTGGCATACCTAACCATTAATATAGTCTGCAAGGTCAACCAAGCTTTAATGTTTCGCCGCCTGCACGTATAGCGTCGGATCCACCAAATAGTAACGCACAGCAATAAGGAAATCAGTATGTACAGAAAACACACCATTTCAAATTCCTATCGCAATGTGCCGTATAGCAATGATTATTATGACAGATGTAAAAGTAAAGAGCACAGTTTTCAGCGTACCTTTAATAACAGTCGGTCTTACCAGCAGCAGAATTATTTGCAACAACAGATTATCATCAATGAACCAGACAGTGGGTATCATCCCGAACGTAATACGTCAGGAAGAAATAACAGAACAGTACAAATAGTTGAAATGCCACAGCATCCTGCCCCAAATAACAGTACGTCAGAAAGAATTTGACTAGATACAGTGCAGAATGAATCTTCCAGCAACGTAAGCAATACTTTTGACACACAGACTATTGTTCACGAAACTATCATTATCGCAGAAGCTAACTGGTCTGAACACAATCTGATTCTTGAACAGCTGTTGCAAACTTTTCGTGCACAAGGACTCACAGTTAATCTTAGCAAATCGCACTTTGGTAAAACTCATAAAATTTCTTGGACATGTAATTTCAGCAGAAGGCATTGCGCGTGACCCGGAAAAACTTCAAACTTTACGTGACATTACTGTTCCTGCGACGAAGAAACAACTACGCACCTTTTTTGGTTTCATTAACTTTTTCCGTAAATTTATTCATTACTCTGCTTTAGACACTCCTAGATTATGTCAATTGACGGGTAAAAACACTATTTGGCCTGGGACAGTAATTTAATTTTACCATTGTTCACGTTCTCGGTACACAAAATATTGTAGCAGACGCACTATCCCGTTCTCTCAGCAACAATCAGCAAGACATCGCAACCAACTTCTGGCAAGCAAATTTTAGCGTTATGTATATTCAACAAGTCGCATTTGAAAATTTCATTTCGTCGTCATTACGAGACATAGCACAAGAGCAGAGCAAGGACAACGTGTGGAAATAAATTAAACACCTTTGGCAAGATAGGAATAATGTTACCATTAGAAACCATTACACTGTATGCAATAACATTCTGTTTCGCCGCTCCCACCCTGACAGCAACAATTGGTTATTATGCATTCCTGACGAACTTGTTAACAAATTAATTTGGTGGACTCATTTAAGTTATGCACATTATGGAGCCAGAAAATGTTTTCTCATACTGAGACAGAACTGTTACTTTGCGAACATGGGGAAACGTATTCGACGAGTTTTAGCATCATGTAAAATCTGCCAGAAAGCTAAATCAGACACGACTTCACATATTCCTCCGTTACATCCCATTGTACCCATTAAATTGAGACACATGGCCGCTGTAGACAATTTTGGTCCGATACCCAGAAGTAATAGAGGTTTTTGCTACATCTTTGTCGCTGTTGAACTCACTTCGAAATTTGTTACCTTCACTCCGTTACGCAAAGCTACTGCTAAATCTGTTTCGAATGCATTTGTAAAACATTTTTTATTTCAAGTAGGGCATGTATTGAAAGTAATTTCCGACAATGGATCACAGTTTCGATCTGCTATATGGACACGTATGTTACGAACAAAAAACATTTCTCCGCTCTATATATCCAAGTATCACGCTTCTTCGAACCCTTGTGAACGATTAATGAAAGAAATTGGTAAACTATGTAGAATATACTGCCATAAAAAAGATATTGTTTGGGACACACACATACACTCATTCCAGGATGTAATTAACTCCATACCAAATGAATCTACTATGCTATCTCCGACTGTTATATTGAAAAATGTTGAGCCACCCAACAAAATTAAAGCATTAGTATCTTTTCCTACATCTCGTCGACTACGCCACCATGAAATAATTGACATTGCGCTGAACAACATCAAACGTGCCGCAGAGCGCCGGAGAAGACAGAAAAATCAGGTTTGTACGCTCTGTGACGCTCACGTTGGACAGAAGATATTAGTACGTACACACTATTTATCCAACAGAGGAAAGAGAAGATGCAGCAAATTTGAGCTTCTATACGCAGGTCCATATCGAATTCGCAGCATTCCTCACCCCAATGTAGTACACGTCGAAACTTTGAGAACCGGAAAAAGCAAGGGCAATCACCATGTCTCCCATATTAAACCCTTTATTGGATGAATATACTTTATGATTTATCACACTGTAATGCCATTTCCTGAATTTTATATGACCACTTATGCAATTACATTTATATGAACACTTACTGATGATTATCATATTTTTTCTGACAAGTGCCCGGCAAGGTAAAGTTAGCAGGTCGCTTTTCTTGTCGTTACACATCAGACCGTGCACATTTTTCATTTTTTGTGTACGTATGATTGTTTTCCTATCGAAAGTAGAATTTTTGTCTGTATGCACTATGTGATCTTTAAGATATAACAAACACCAGTTGACTTTGACATTTTTTTCTTATGATACCTCAATATCTTGACTATTGTACATTTTTTGCTACTGCATTATGATACTGTGTATACATTTCTTGCACTTGAAAACTGTCTATGTTTTTGACATAATACGTTTTCTGTCATGCTATGACGTATGCCTAGTTGTATCACTAGAAACAAGTTTTTATTTAATGGGTATATGATTTAAATGCAAGATGTTAATCCATATTCATCATTTCCAGAAAGCAATGACGTGTAGAAGAGATAAATTAAACAACCACAGTGGTTACGTTGAATGTGAATTATAAATAATTATTTTTTTATTATTGGTAGGTTACGGAAGAATTCTGTTGGGTGGTTACACTTGGCGACAACCGGCCAGGATCGTATTTTCTTTCTGAATTTCTGAAAAGTAGTCAGTTATATATCTGCTCTTATTTACATAATTATAAATAGGGTTTGCATCTGGTGCAACGCATTTACTAACTTGTTACTTTTTCTTTCACACATCATCGGCAATTTATTGCTCATTGTTGTAATTGTATTTGATCCATTTTTGCGTTGACTTTGATTGATTTTGTGCTTAATTTTGATTTGTGAATATGCCGCGAAAAACTATTAACAGTACATCGCGATGTGCAATGAGTGAAATAGCCGACTTGACCGATAATACTAGCGACACTCAGTGTAATAGTGATATTCCTCTAATTACAGATAATCAGTGCGTACCGACCACTAGTAATGATTTTAATCCTAATGATCAGCAAACAAATTCAATTTTGTCCACTGTTAATTTAACGACAATTGATGACGTGTCACTTTCCGATTCAATGAACGCTGCCCAGTACGACAAACCTGATATGCAAAATTTGCATTGTGAACAGATAAATTTTTCTCATGAAGATGAACAATGTAGTCAGAATACGTCAGATTTATTTGATTCCAGTGTAGTGACCAACAGTACACATCCAATTGGCAAACTTTTCCTAGAATCAGACAATGACCACATGGTTACACAAAACTTGACGCAAGCAGATACACCATCACACAGCATAGAGAATAAAGTAATAAAGTAACTAATTTTGGCATGGATCAAGTTATGGCATTATTACTACAAATTAATCAATCGAACAAACAACTTAATGAAAAACAAGATATCCTTAATGAATCGAATAAACAACTTAATGAAAAACCAGACAACAATTCCAAACAGTTGAATGAAAAACTAGACAACAATTCCAAACAGTTGAATGAAAAACTAGACAACAATTTCAAACAGCTTAGTGAACAGATCACAGCCGTTGCTGTGCAATGTCATGATACTAAAGAACAATTACATGCGGAAATTAAGGCTTGTGCTAGGAACAGTAGTGAAGAAATTAGATCTGTGGCACAACAATTAAGTAATACACATGCAGCCAGAACCAAATTACTTAGAGATGAAATTAGTGTAGTCGCTAAACAATGTTCTGAAAACGCAACACAGTTACGCGACGAGTTTAAATTAATGTCATCAGAACTTTCACGCACACTGGGTGCGAAAGTAGACACGAAATTTCAACAACAAAACAGCCAAATTGACGAACGTTTTAATCACCACCTACAAAGCAGTGAGACGCGTTACCGTAAATTTGTACAGGAACAGAATAAAATAAAGAAACAAGTCATGGAAACAATTACGGCACAGAGACAGGAAGATAAGCGTAAAATGTTTACGAAGGCAAAAACATATGTAGACAACAATATTGCTACAGTATCAGATGAAATCAAACAGCTGAACACCGATTTGCATGAAGAAATCTCCCATCTTAAAACAAAAACAGACACACACACAGTAGCCTTTCAGACAGTGACCAACAGACTTGAACAAATAGAATTAATACAGGATCCTGATGTCATCAAATCAGACATTAAGAAATTGAACAAAACCACACGTAAAATACAAAAACAAATTAATGCTTGTGACACTAAAAACGACGACCACGTAAAAGCACTGACTGAAAAATTTGATGAACTGGCCAGTCAATTGACGTTATCGAAAATAACAATGACACCACATCAGACGATACGTCACCAATTTCTTTCAATCAAACACACGAATTCCAAAATTTACAGCAGACAATCAGTGAGATAAGTTCGTCCAATAATACATTACGTAGAAAATTGTCATCTTTACAGCAAGAAGTGACAGAGATGAAAAATGTTTCAGCCTCTAACGCGGCACAGCATACGCCACATTCCGAATATTTCTCACACTCGCACAGCCAGTATAACTTAGGTAATTTACAGAAACTACGTGACGTAGAATCCGAACAGACACAGATAAATAGATTCTCACGCATTCCTGAACCTGTTCAGACATTCAGAGACGATAATTTTGGTTACAAGCACTTTCTATCCGTTAGAAAATTTAAGGCATTTAAAAATGACAGAACAAAGATTCACCATTTTGACTGGATACAACAATTTGCTTTTGAATTTTCACCGGCATCGCCTGTAACGCAGAAACTAAAATTTATTTGCAGCACGTAAGAGACCTCAGGGGATTCATTACACTTCGATGAATATGTGCTGTAGCGTGCACAGGGCCCCGAGCCGTAGTAGTGCTATTTCATCTTTAGTTTTCTGCACTGCATCCTTCTCTTTCACTATCCTTTATATCTATCAAACCAGCTCTTCAACTATCGATATATCTAGGATTAGAAACGAGTAAATAAAACCTGATACGACAAGTTTTACCGAAAGTTACAGTTTTCATTAGACAGTCGCGAAATAAAAAGAAATACCAGCATAATTTTAATAAGACAAAATGTTAATCATCAGTATGTACAAAATTTTCAGCAACCGCAAACACAGTTTGGTAACAATAGACACTTTTCCACACAACAGCAAGAAATCAGCCGGTTGGCATACCTAACCATTAATATAGTCTGCAAGGTCAACCAAGCTTTAATGTTTCGCCGCCTGCACGTATAGCGTCGGATCCACCAAATAGTAACGCACAGCAATAAGGAAATCAGTATGTACAGAAAACACACCATTTCAAATTCCTATCGCAGTGTGCCGTATAGCAATGATTATTATGACAGATGTAAAAGTAAAGAGCACAGTTTTCAGCGTACGTTTAATAACAGTCGGTCTTACCAGCAGCAGAATTATTTGCAACAACAGATTATCATCAATGAACCAGACAGTGGGTATCATCCCGAACGTAATACGTCAGGAAGAAATAACAGAACAGTACAAATAGTTGAAATGCCACAGCATCCTGCCCCAAATAACAGTACGTCAGAAAGAATTTGACTAGATACAGTGCAGAATGAATCTTCCAGCAACGTAAGCAATACTTTTGACACACAGACTATTGTTCACGAAACTATCATTATCGCAGAAGCTAACTGGTCTGAACACAATCTGATTCTTGAACAGCTGTTGCAAACTTTTCGTGCACAAGGACTCACAGTTAATCTTAGCAAATCGCACTTTGGTAAAACTCATAAAATTTCTTGGACATGTAATTTCAGCAGAAGGCATTGCGCGTGACCCGGAAAAACTTCAAGCTTTACGTGACATTACTGTTCCTGCGACGAAGAAACAACTACGCACCTTTTTTGGTTTAATTAACTTTTTCCGTAAATTTATTCATTACTCTGCTTTAGACACTCCTAGATTATGTCAATTGACGGGTAAAAACACTATTTGGCCTGGGACAGTAATTTAATTTTACCATTGTTCACGTTCTCGGTACACAAAATATTGTAGCAGACGCACTATCCCGTTCTCTCAGCAACAATCAGCAAGACATCGCAACCAACTTCTGGCAAGCAAATTTTAGCGTTATGTATATTCAACAAGTCGCATTTGAAAATTTCATTTCGTCGTCATTACGAGACATAGCACAAGAGCAGAGCAAGGACAACGTGTGGAAATAAATTAAACACCTTTGGCAAGATAGGAATAATGTTACCATTAGAAACCATTACACTGTATGCAATAACATTCTGTTTCGCCGCTCCCACCCTGACAGCAACAATTGGTTATTATGCATTCCTGACGAACTTGTTAACAAATTAATTTGGTGGACTCATTTAAGTTATGCACATTATGGAGCCAGAAAATGTTTTCTCATACTGAGACAGAACTGTTACTTTGCGAACATGGGGAAACGTATTCGACGAGTTTTAGCATCATGTAAAATCTGCCAGAAAGCTAAATCAGACACGACTTCACATATTCCTCCGTTACATCCCATTGTACCCATTAAATTGAGACACATGGCCGCTGTAGACAATTTTGGTCCGATACCCAGAAGTAATAGAGGTTTTTGCTACATCTTTGTCGCTGTTGAACTCACTTCGAAATTTGTTACCTTCACTCCGTTACGCAAAGCTACTGCTAAATCTGTTTCGAATGCATTTGTAAAACATTTTTTATTTCAAGTAGGGCATGTATTGAAAGTAATTTCCGACAATGGATCACAGTTTCGATCTGCTATATGGACACGTATGTTACGAACAAAAAACATTTCTCCGCTCTATATATCCAAGTATCACGCTTCTTCGAACCCTTGTGAACGATTAATGAAAGAAATTGGTAAACTATGTAGAATATACTGCCATAAAAAAGATATTGTTTGGGACACACACATACACTCATTCCAGGATGTAATTAACTCCATACCAAATGAATCTACTATGCTATCTCCGACTGTTATATTGAAAAATGTTGAACCACCCAACAAAATTAAAGCATTAGTATCTTTTCCTACATCTCGTCGACTACGCCACCATGAAATAATTGACATTGCGCTGAACAACATCAAACGTGCCGCAGAGCGCCGGAGAAGACAGAAAAATCAGGTTTGTACGCGCTGTGACGCTCACGTTGGACAGAAGATATTAGTATGTACACACTATTTATCCAACAGAGGAAAGAGAAGATGCAGCAAATTTGAGCTTCTATACGCAGGTCCATATCGAATTCGCAGCATTCCTCACCCCAATGTAGTACACGTCGAAACTTTGAGAACCGGAAAAAGCAAGGGCAATCACCATGTCTCCCATATTAAACCCTTTATTGGATGAATATACTTTATGATTTATCACACTGTAATGCCATTTCCTGAATTTTATATGACCACTTATGCAATTACATTTATATGAACACTTACTGATGATTATCATATTTTTTCTGACAAGTGCCCGGCAAGGTAAAGTTAGCAGGTCGCTTTTCTTGTCGTTACACATCAGACCGTGCACATTATTCATTTTTTGTGTATGTATGATTGTTTTCCTATCGAAAGTAGAATTTTTGTCTGTATGCACTATGTGATCTTTAAGATATAACAAACACCAGTTGACTTTGACATTTTTTTCTTATGATACCTCAATATCTTGACTATTGTACATTTTTTGCTACTGCATTATGATACTGTGTATACATTTCTTGCACTTGAAAACTGTCTATGTTTTTGACATAATACGTTTTCTGTCATGCTATGACGTATGCCTAGTTGTATCACTAGAAACAAGTTTTTATTTAATGGGTATATGATTTAAATGCAAGATGTTAATCCATATTCATCATTTCCAGAAAGCAATGACGTGTAGAAGAGATAAATTAAACAACCACAGTGGTTTACTATGAAATGGAAATTTTACCATCTGAATGAACGAAAGAAAATGCAATAACTTGTCATGAGGAGAAAATGGATCAGAATTGACAAGCATTAACCAGAATATACTATACACATAGTATGATAGCAGTCTTGACTAATTATTTTTCTTTCAGAATACGGGGCGATTGATGCAAGCTGTCAGAACTACACATGTTAGTTTTAGTGATAAAATATGCTAGAAGTAAGAAACTCTATATTATGAATAATTGTATGAAGTAAATGGTAATATCAATATGATTAATGAAGTGTCTATTTTTTTTATTTTCTTTTTTTTGCAGATGATAATAAATGATGATGAATGGTTATACGAAGAATATGGTAATATGAATAATGAAGTTTTCTTTGCAGGTGATGATAATGATGAAGTTATGGTAATATGAATAATGAAGTTTTTCTTTGCAGATGAGAATAATGATGAAGTTTATTTATTTACTATTAGTTAAGAAATGCTGTGTAGTTATTTAAGTATTTGTTGCAGTTTCTTTTGACAGTATGTCTTATGTTGCATGGTATAATGACTGATTGTTTTGGAAAGGACAGCTAGAGTACATACATATTGAGTACACGTTTCATTACCTGTTAATTCGAAGTTTACTACTTTTCAGCATAATATACCTTTTTTCTTTCAGGTCAATAATCCATTTTGTATCTTTTCGAGGAGAAGCTTTTCATGATTATTAATATGCTATAAGCACTTAGTTATGAAACCTATTCTAATACTTGCATTTTTTTACCCAGTTACGTGTATCAGTCATGAATGTGATCACATATACTCTACTTGTTTCATAACCTTGCTACAGCTGACTCATGACGAATGACGTTACAAAAAAAAAATATTACCAGTCCCAACTATTACCAGTATACAACCAAATAATGCAACCAGTTTAGGATATATTTATAGTCCTAAATATAATGCAAATATTTCAGATGTATTGAATCCATTATATCTATGTATTATTGGACCACAGACCTTGAGTAATAGTTACTGGGTGTTACATTTTTAAATATGTCCTATGTCACTTGAATGATGAGTTCTGAGTCATACTGAATGATGTTTTGTAATAATGCATAAATGCTATGCCAATAATTTCTGTAAACAATATTTTTGTTACACTCTATAAATGCTATGCCAATAATTAAGTCTTGTTTTGAATGATGACTTCTGAATAATACTAAATAATGTTTTGTAAAACTATATGAATAGTTTGTAACTGGCTAATGACGGCCAATAATTACTATTTTGAGATGACTTACGAATAATGTTCTGTAATACTCCATACATACTACTTAAATACTGTGTAAATAGCAAATGAATGCCAATAATTACTCAAATCGGTTGATAGACTAGTGTAATTCTCAATGATGACTAGCATAAGACTTAATGTCCTTCACCTTCTGACCTAATTACCAAAAATTACTGCAATATCCGTTTGTCCTGTCCATCCTCATGATCATGGAGTACTATATTTCCTTTTTGCACTAATTCTACGTTGATGTGAGAGTATGGATTCTACAAGAATGTGGTGTTGACATATCAAGCTGTCCACCGCCTTGAACGATGGAGATGTCATTATGGTCCTACTGTTTGGTGTACCTAATGTACTACCAAAATGATAACATTGAATATTAATACAACATTTCAGTGTCTTGGCTACACTGATAACTACTTCAGGGAAGAGAACTTCAGATTGTCTCACTTGGTGTTGTGCTTCTGTAGAAAGATATGGACTTTCGGTGCAACTACGTGCAACCTACTGTGTTACAACCATGATGCAATCCTTCCCATTCCTTTCCTAGTTCATGAAATATGCTAAATACTTATACAGTGCGTGTGCACTTTATGTCATTTGTTAGTATATTTTGTATTCAGTGCGTGTGCACTTTATTTCACTTCATGATATGTTATGTAAATATGCTAAAGACTTCTACAGTGCGTGTGCACTTCATTTCAATTGTTAATGTGATCAGTAGTTCTAAATATGCTAAAGAATTCTACAGTGCGTGTGCACTTTATGTAATTTGTTAATATGTTTTGCATTCAGTGCGTGTGCACTTTATTTCACTTCATGATATGTTATGAAAAATGCTAAACACTTACACAGTGCGTGTGCTCTTTGTAATTTGTTAATATCTTTTGTATTCATTGCATATACATTTTGTCATTTCTTGATATATTCTGTACTCAGTGCGTGTGCACTCTATTTCATTACTTAATATGTTCTGCACTTATCAATAATGTATATACTCTGTGACTGTAGACTTAGTAACTAAATAGATTTTAGAAAAATTTGTTGCTCATGGCAAGTCCAATTGACTCACCGTCGCTGCCAAATTTTTGCCCCCCCCCCCCCCCCGTCCCCCCAGTGGAGGGTTATGTAAGAGACCACGCAGATGTAATTTCGATGTATTGCTCACGCGCTGCCTGCGATATGTAAGGTATAAGAGAATCTCAGACCAGAGAGCAGTGTTGACTGCAGTAGGAACTGTGTAGCTGTAGCAGTAAGTTGTTGCTAGCGAGCAGTCTGGTCCAGTCTGGTCTGGTGTATCGTGTTGGCTGGGCCGTTCGTGGTGCAGCGATGCCGGAGCCTGAACATTATTGTATAAGGTAAAAAGCAGCCTCGCGCATATGTAGTATTGTTATCTCAAGTCCCATGTAAATGTTTTAAAAATGTTCTAATAATAATCTTTCTCATAAAAAGTAACTTTTAACAACCATTCATTTCAATTTAAAGAATTTACTAATTTCTCCAATCCATGGTCATCCCGATTATTGCAAAGAAAAATCAGTTGTTCCTTTTACAAATGTCAAATCTATCGGCCAGCATTGCACAGGGCTGTGCCAGAAAAATTTATTGTAAGAGCAGATATATATGCGTTATCCAGCGACTTCATTGAGGTAAGAATTTTTCTTTTTTTATTCAGAATGATCTTTCAGGGCCATGACGCAGCACTGCTGACGTCCAAAATTTACCAGGTTAAATTCACAGTCAATTATTGAAAAGTTATGAGTGAGCGACAGTTTTATTGAGAGGTTAGTCACATTATATTATTGGTAGGTTACGAAATTTTACTGTTGGGAGGTTTTGGAGTGTATCTGTTGGAAGGTTATGCTGAATGTGAATTATAAATAATTATATTTTTATTATTGGTAGGTTAAGGAATTTTTCTGTTGGGAGTTTACAGTGCTCTTCTAACCATTTTCTACTCCTCTATTCCACTTGCTCGCAGTCACATTCAAGATTGTGGAGTAACTGTTTTCCTGACCAAGTACTAACCAACCGCGATGTTATTGCACTTGATCTCTATTGGGAACACACAGTGGCTTTACAGGGAACAAGTACAGCGGCGAGTAAGGAAAACGCATGCTTTCACGTCAGTTGCGCGTGCAGTATCAAATGGATCAGCGTGTCCTCGTGAAATACGGTCAGTGTTGCAGTTCTGTGTTATTAGTAACTGTGAATACGCCTCAGAGTGAAAAAGAGTATATATTCAAAGTTGTACGGTTTTACCAGGAAGATAAAAAAGAAGCAGTACCAGGTAGTGATATCTCTACAGAGAGCAACCTTGCGGACATTAAAAATGGTAAGGAAGTCAGAAAGAACAGTAGCATACATTTCGAAACACTTTTAAAACACTTTAAGGGAGAAGAAACCGGGAACAGAGTTCAATTTCCTGGAACAGAAAAAAATTCCAGAAAAGTAGTTTCCTTGGATATCTTCAATACAGCACTCAATCAAAGAAACTTTTTCGAGCATTATGAGCTGAAGAAGACAATCCGAACGTTGAGAAAGATAAACGGAGATAAATTTTGAGAGGGAAAGGAAACATTTAAGAAAATTTTGAAAGAGATGGAATTTATATAATGACAGACTCATCGAAGAGAAAGATGAGACTCCAATGACTCAAGGGAAACTGAATTATATCAGATCTATAAATGAAATTTAATTGCCACACGGTATTAGCCGAGCGGTCTAGGGCGCTGTAGTCATGGACTGTGCGGCTGGTCCCCGCGGAGGTTCGAGTCCTCCCTCGGGCATGGGTGTGTGTGTTTGTCCTTAAGATAATTTACGTTAAGTAGTGTGTAAGCTTAGGGACTGATGACCTTAGAAGTTAAGTCCCATAAGATTTCACACACATTTGAACATTTCTGTTTTCAAATTTAATTGGCCGGCCGCTGTGTCCGAATCCTGCCTCGGGTATGGATGTGTGTGATGTCCTCAGGTTAGTTAATTTTAAGTAGTTCTAAGTCTAGGGACCTCAGATGTTACGTCCCATAGTGCTTAGTGCCATTTGAACCATTTGAAATTTAATTGTGAGAAATGTACAAACAAGAGAATCGACCTAACAGAACGATTCGAAATCGTTGAAAATCATGCGGAACACTTGAGACCAATCAGTAAGGGACAAATAAACCAATGGTACTCACGGACAAAAGATGGGAGCATGCGCATTATTCCACGAAAAAGTGCTGGCAGCATGAAGAAGTTCCGCGTGTAATGATTAATAACAGTGCAGGCCAAAGAACTATTGTTGTCAACGCTGGAGGAGTAATGGGCTCTGAAGTTAATTTATGATTCGAGATTTAATCCCCAAGATTATCACGACTATATGATAAGGGAAATTATCACAAATGGAAACTGATTCTTGTAATCTCACCTAGTAGTATTGTTTTACTCCATAGTGCACCGTATCATAATATTCAGACAAATAAATCCCCCACTACTGCAGTTCGCAAGAAGAAAGTAACTGGATGGCTCAGTGAGAACTAATTTTGAACCGAGCTTTTACGAATTGTGTCTTATAACAAGCCAAATGCTCTTTTTAAATGCAGATGCTGTTTTAAATCATGAGGATTATACTGTTCTCAGAGTTTCACATTACGACTATATCGTAAACCCCGTAGAGCTAATCTGGAATATAATGAAACAAAAAGCTGCGAAAAAACTTTTCTTTCATTAATTTATCCAATGGTTCAAATGGCTCTGAGCACTATGGGATTTAACTTCTCTGGTCATCAGTCCCCTAGAACTTAGAACTACTTAAACCTAAGGACATCACACACATCCATGCCCGAGGCAGGATTCGAACCTGCGACCGTAGCAGTCGCGCGGTTCCGGACTGAGCGCCTTAACCGCGAGACCACCGCGGCCGGCTAATTTATCCACCCTAAAGCAAATAACCAAAAGAATCTTTATCAAAGGTAACCCAACTTTACTGGTTAAAAGCTTGCGGACATGTAAAAGGAACTGGAAATGAATACTGGCGCAGAGATGGGTCAATGCAAGAAGGAACAGAGAATGTAATACTCGGTTTAGATCTGAAGAGTAAAGATGAATATGCAGCACATGACGAAGACAGTGATGCAAACTGACACGACACATGAAATTGGAACAGATACAGAAGATGACCTCCCCCCATGAACCATGGACCTTGCCGTTGGTGGGGAGGCTTGCGTGCCTCAGCATTACAGATGGCCGTACCGTAGGTGCAACCACAACGGAGGGGTATCTGTTGAGAGGCCAGACAAACATGTGGTTCCTGAAGAGGGGCAGCAGCCTTTTCAGTAGTTGCAGGGGCAACAGTCTGGATGATTGACTGATCTGGCCTTGTAACATTAACCAAAACGGCCTTGCTGTGCTGGTACTGCGAACGGCTGAAAGCAAGGGGAAACTACAGCCGTAATTTTTCCCGAGGACATGCAGCTTTACTGTATGATTAAATGATGATGGCGTCCTCTTGGGTAAAATATTCCGGAGGTAAAATAGTCCCCCATTCGGATCTCCGGACGAGGACTACTCAAGAGGACTTCGTTATCAGGAGAAAGAAAACTGGCATTCTACGGATCGGAGCGTGGAATGTCAGATCCCTTAGTCGGGCAGGTAGGTTAGAAAATTTAAAAAGGGAAATGGATAGGTTAAAGTTAGATAGAGTGGGAATTAGTGAAGTTCGGTGGCAGGAGGAACAAGACTTTTGGTCAGGTGATTACAGGGTTATAAATACAAAATCAAATAGGGGTAATGCAGGAGTAGGTTTAATAATGAATAAAAAAAAAGGAGTGGGGGTTAGCTACTACAAACAGCGTAGTGAACGCATTATTGTGGCCAAGATAGACACAAAGTCCACGCCTACTACAGTAGTACAAGTTTATATGCCAACTAGCTCTGCAGATGATGAAGAAATTGATGAAATGTATGACGAGATAAAAGAAATTATTCAGGTAGTGAAGGGAGACGAAAATTTAATAGTCATGGGTGACTGGAATTCGTCAGTAGGAAAAGGGAGAGAAGGAAACATAGTAGGTGAATATGGATTGGGGGGAAGAAATGAAAGAGGAAGCCGCCTTGTAGAATTTTGCACAGAGCATAACTTAATGATAGCTAACACTTGGTTCAAGAATCATGAAAGAAGGTTGTATACCTGGAAGAATCCTGGAGATACTAAAAGGTATCAGATAGATTACATAATGGTAAGACAGAGATTTAGGAACCAAGTTTTAAATTGTAAGACATTTCCAGGGGCAGATGTGGATTCTGACCACAATCTATTGGTTATGAATTGCAGATTGAAACTGAAGAAACTGCAAAAAGGCGGGAATTTAAGGAGATGGGACCTGGATAAACTGAAAGAACCAGAGGTTGTAGAGAGATTCAGGGAGAGCATAAGGGAACAATTGACAGGAATGGGGGAAAGAAATACAGTAGAAGAAAATTGGGTAGCTCTGAGGGATGAAGTAGTGAAGGCAGCAGAGGATCAAGTAGGTAAAAAGACGAGGGCTGATAGAAATCCTTGGGTAACAGAAGAAATATTGAATTTAATTGATGAAAGGAGAAAATATAAAAATGCAGTAAATGAAGCAGGCAAAAAGGAATACAAACGTCTCAAAAATGAAATCGACAGGAAGTGCTAAATGGCTAAGCAGGGATGGCTAGAGTACAAATGTAAGGATGTAGAGGCTTGTCTCACTAGGGGTAAGATAGATACTGCCTACAGGAAAATTAAAGAGACCTTTGGAGAGAAGAGAACCACTTGTATGAATATCAAGAGCTCAGATGGCAACCCAGCTCTAAGCAAAGAAGGGAAGGCAGAAAGGTGGAAGGAGTATATAGAGGGTTTATACAAGGGCGATGTACTTGTGGACAATATTATGGAAATGGAAGAGGATGTAGATGAAGATGAAATGGGAGATAAGATACTGCGTGAAGATTTTAGCAGAGCACTGAAAGACGTGAGTCGAAACAAGCCCCGGAAGTAGACAACATTCCTTTAGAACTACTGATGGCCTTGGGAGAGCCAGTCATGACAAAACTCTAACATCTGGTGAGAAAGATCCATGAGACAGGCGAAATACCCACAGACTTCAAGAAGAATATAATAATTCCAATCCCAAAGAAAGCAGGTGTTGACAGATGTGAAAATTACCGAACTGTCAGTTTAATAAGTCACAGCTGCAAAATACTAACGCGAATTCTTTACAGACGAATGGAAAAACTGGTAGAAGCGGACCTCGGGGAGGATCAGTTTGGATTCCGTAGAAATGTTGGAACACGTGAGGCAATACTAACCTTACGACTTATCTTAGAAGAAAGATTAAGAAAAGGCAAACCTACGTTTCTAGCATTTGTAGACTTAGAGAAAGCTTTTGACAACGTTAACTGGAATACTCTCTTTCAAATTCTGAAGATGGTAGGGGTAAAATACAGGGAGCGAAAGGATATGTACAATTTGTACAGAAACAAGATGGCAGTTATAAGAGTCGAGGGGCATGAAAGGGAAGCAGTGGTTGGGAAAGGAGTGAGACAGGGTTGTAGCCTCTCCCCGATGTTATTCAATCTGTATATTGAGCAAGCAGTAAAGGAAACACAAGAAAAATTCGGAGTAGGTATTAAAATCCATGGAGAAGAAATAACAACTTTGAGGTTCGCCGATGACATTGTAATTCTGTCAGAGACAGCAAAGGACTTGGAAGAGCAGTTGAACGGAATGGACAGTGTCTTGAAAGGAGGATATAAGATGAACATCAACAAAAGCAAAACGAGGATAATGGAATGTAGTCAAATTAAATCGGGTGATGCTGAGGGTATTAGATTACAAAATGAGACACTTAAAGTAGTAAAGGAGTTTTGCTATTTAGGGAGCAAAATAACTGATGATGGTCGAAGTAGAGAGGATATAAAATGTAGACTGGCAATGACAAGGAAATCGTTTCTGAAGAAGAGAAATTTGTTAACATCGAGTATAGATTTAAGTGTCAGGAAGTCGTTTTCGTATGGAGTGTACCCATGTATGGAAGTGAAACGTGGACGATAAATAGTTTGGACAAGAAGAGAATAGAAGCTTTTTAGAAATGTGGTGCTACAGAAGAATGCTGAAGATAAGGTGGGTAGATCACGTAACTAATGAGGAGGTATTGAGTAGGATTGGGGAGAAGAGAAGTTTGTTGCACAACTTGACTAGAAGAAGGGATCGGTTGGTAGGACATGTTTTGAGGCATCAAGGGATCACAAATTTGGCATTGGAGGGCAGCGTGGAGGGTAAAAATCGTAGAGGGAGACCAAGAGATCAATACACTAAACAGATTCAGAAGGATGTAGGCTGCAGTAGGTACTGGGAGATGAAGAAGCTTGCACAGGATAGAGTAGCATGGAGAGCTGCATCAAATCAGTCTCAGGACTGAAGACCACAACATCAACAACAACAGAAGATGAAGATTCAAAATGATTCAAATGGCTCTGAGCACTATGGGACTTAATTTCTGAGGTCATCAGTCCCCTAGAACTTAGAACTACTCAAACCTAACTAACCTAAGGACATAACACACATCCATGTCCGAGGCAGGATTCGAACCTGCGACAGCAGCGGTCGCGCGATTCTAGACTGTAGCACCTAGAACCGCTCGGCCACTCCGGCCGGCGAAGATGAAGAACTTGGCGTCTACACCTTGTGTGATGGATTACTTATTTCATAGCTCTAATCACCAAGGTTAGCGCAGTGTTAATGCCATAACTGTAGTTGTACCGTCCTTCCTTCGCTCTGCGAAACCTATTACGTGCTGATTCAACCAAGCCAACCTATACGACCTCACTCTCAGGTTCAATAATATTGAGCCGGCCGAGGTGGCCGAGCGGTTCTAGGCGCTACAGTCTGGAAGCGCGCGACAGCTACGGTCGCAGGTTCCAATCTTACCTCAGGCATGGGTGTAGGAGATGTCCTTAGGTTAGTTAGGTTTAAGTAGTTTCAAGTTCTTGGGAACTGATCACCTCAGAAGTTAAGTCCCATAGTGCTCAGAGCCATTTGAACCATTTCGATAATATTGAGGTCGACTAATAATTACATTGAAATGTTTATGCTTCCCGGCTGACGGTTGTTGATACTGCCGCGTGATAAGTAACGCCAGCTGTTCGAACTCAGAACATTTTACTCTCCCACTTTCTTACTAATTTGTTGCGTAACAGATACTTAAAAAATTTAAAATTTATTTGATGTAAATTTATTAGTACTCTGTCATGCCATATTAACTAATTCACTTGTTTGTTACAGATGCATCACATCTGGGACATAAAATACTTTAATTTCAGAGCTTATAATATAGTTTTATTGACTAAAATACGCCTACTTTAAAATTTTCATCTTAAAAAAAAACGGTTTACTGAACTACTTCAATAATGAACGACTGCTTAGTTGGCAGCTCATCAGGGGACGTGTTCTTGTCAACAGGACCCTCCTTACGTATATTTAGTGACTTGTTTCTTGGTATGACGTCATTTTATTTTACTGTATTTAGATTTTGAAGTAATCGGCATAATTCCTCTTTCAGATTTTAAACTTCTTTGCTTGTAGATCTGAGGTTGGCCGACAATGGCCGAAACCGATCGTTTCGATTGAAACTAGTGTCTCTATGCCGGACAATGCCCTGCTTTCAAAAGAATTATGGTTCATGCCCTGCTCGAATGAAGTGTCATCTTTTTCAAAACCTTTGGTCAGTTTGTTCTTTAATTTTTTTCCTTGGTTTCCTTTCTCCTAAACTATACAGGAGGAATACTTGTTACCCAGAGATTCATTGCAGCACGTTTTGTGTGATATTGTCATGGAGAGGTCACGTGGTTTCATTTACATAAACATCAGTCTCTTATGTGTGAACACTTACCATACAGTTGTGCAATTTACAACAAAAAGATAACAAGAGTAAATGTCACAGTGTTTAGAAAATCTGCATGTACCCTTGTTGCTTGCTACTATTTATCCTCGAACTGTTTCCCGTGAACGTTGATCCACCGTAGCCCAAACTTTGTGTCCACGGCGGTTCCACTTTTGCAAAGTGTTTGTGATCGTCGGCCATAGAAGCATGGCAGTAGCGTAGAGGACACTTTTCGACATGATCGCTGGCTCTCAATATCCAGGCAAGTAGCTTCACGCCAACTACAAAGTCTTTGGACAGCGTGTGTTAGAAAGCGGGAAACGCACATGCGCTGAGACATAATTTGGCCGGAACGTGACTGATTCTTGATAGCTAGACGTTAGAAAACGTTAGTGATCTTGTCACAGCACTTTGGTTTTCAGTTCTACAGAGTCATATTTCACTTTTATACTGAATGTAGGAGACAGGTTATGGAGCGGAGGCAGAGGCTTTATTCATAAATGCCAGACTTTCGGCATATTTTCTACTATTTTCCCACCAGTAAATGCCTGATAACGTGCAGTCGTGACATAGAAATGAGGAGGTTCTCCGTACAATCTGAGAAACTTGACTGGAAGGAATAGGATAATAACTCATGCGTTGAGGCATCAGAGAATTTCTTCCATAGTACATGGGAGAGCTGTAGAGTATACAAACTGTAGGAGAATAAAGATATTGTAATGTACCCAACAACACATTTAAGGGCGTTGGATTAAAGTGCTACTCTGAGGTGAACGCGTGCGCACAGAGGAGAAGATAACAATTTTGTGTAATTTAATAGCCAGCGGCAAGTGTTTCAATTGTACCCCCCCCCCCGTAATCAAACCGGGGACAGGAGAACTGCAGTTTAACATGCTACCAAAACCACGTGTCGTTGCTGACGGCAGCTTACATCGTTGAGAGGCGATTGTAAAACGCAGTCTGAAAATTACGCTAGTGCGACAGCGATTCGACCCTGCGACGTTTGGGTTTCCAGGGTGCGCTATTGCACGAATACAAACCAGTTATGGGCGGCGGGCCGCAACAGCAGTCACGGCACCAGACTTTAAGCCATTCCCTGACTGGAAGAGGTCTGCCGCCATGTGGCATATGGGTAGTCATCCACATACCGCATTCCATACATCACCTTCGACCCACTCAAAAATTGCAGTTTCTAAGTTGTCTTTGGGACCAACGAGAAAACGAGGAAAATACCGCAGAAGGAAAAATTTTTTTTTATTGTTTAATCATAGCTTTGGACACAGAGTTCAAAAAATTGCGGTGAACGTCGGCGACAAAGCCGTTCAGTAAACTTCTTAACGATAACAAACCGGCGGGCTCCTATCAACATCAGGAAACAGTAACAGCCGAACTAACGGTGCATCCCTCTACACGGCTTCGGTCTCCCAGTATCACCTAGCCATAATGAACCGTACAGTGTGTCAAATCATTTACTATTTACAATCTCCATCTACATCTACATGCATACGCCGCAAGCCACCTGACGGTGTGTGGCGGAGGGTACTCTGAGTACCTCTATCGGTTCTCCCTTCTATTCCAGTCCCGTATGGTTCCTGGAAAGAAAGATTGTCTGCATGCCTCTGTGTGGGCTCTAATCTCTCTGATTTTATCCTCATGGTCTCTTCGCGAGATGTACGTAGGAGGGAGCAAAATACTGCTTGACTGCTCGGTGGCGACCGATGACCGTAGCAGTCTGGTCCCTTTAACCCCAAAAACCAACCAACCAACTGCTCGGTGAAGGTATGTTCTCGAAACTTCAACAAAAGTCCGTACCGAGCTACTGAGCGCCTCTCCTGCAAAGTCTTCCACTGGAGTTTATCTATCATGTCTGTAACGCTTTAGCGATTACTAAATGATCCTGTAAGAAGCGCGCTGCTCTCCGTTGGATCTTCTCTATCTCTTCTATCAACCCTATCTGGTACGGATCCCACACTGGTGAGCACTATTCAAGCGGTGGGCAAACAAGTGTACTGTAACCTACTTCCTTTGTTTTCAGATTGCAATGTTGAATTAACTACGCATGTTCAAAAGATAATAATAAAAGTTTAATTCAAAGGTGTTTACGAGTATCAAAATACCTGACAGAAATGATTGTAACTTTTGGATGCTTTGAGCTAGAAGCTTAAAAAGTTTATGCCGCCAAGGCATGGCAGACCTTAGTATTTGACAGAGATTTCAACTTGACGCCTGTAGCCATTCCTGAGGAGAATGTCCTTTAACGGGTGGACAGACAGTAGGACAACAAAGTGATCGTACAAAGGTTCCGTTTTCACCGATTAAGGTACGGAACCCGAAAAAGCAATACCAGTAATACTTTTAGGTCTTTATCCAGTCACACCATGACCGATTTTTCACAATTTCTCACTGCTCACTGAAAAGGAGTTGTTCGATGACCCAGTCACAAGGAAATGGGACAAATTCGACCACGTATTTTGAGGAGAAAAGAGCACATCTGTAAGAAATTAGTGCCACCAGTCGAACCACCGAGAAATTTTGGGCTATGATTCTGATAGTACACAATTATGGCTTTCTGAATTTGCAGCTTTTCAACTTCGCACTCACTTTCTTGTCACTCGATCCTCCCCTTTGCACTCGCTTAATGGAAGGGAGCGAAAAACCGTGCAGTGGCGTGAGTAAGGAATTGGTGAAGTACTGTTTTGACGTTGATGACATGCTTTGTTCATTGTGTCAAGGTGATTGGTATCTAGCCGGGGGTTGGTGGTGCGTAAGATCAGTTTGCTTTGAACATTTGTACTCTGCGATTCGCAGATATACTGTAGATGAATGAAACGAGTGAGCGTGTCATTTCGTTTTAACATCGCTGTTATAGGTTACTATCTTTGGTACATAAAGCTGACAATGTTAAAGTGAAGTACATGTGCATGAGATCCGTTGTTGTTCAAAGTGATTAGTATGATTAAATCGTGAGTCGAAAATAATGTTCATTTCATAAGAATTCTTCAGTTGCTGACGTTTACTCATTTCGCTTTTGAGGTGCACATGTGGCTGCAGAATATTAATGCGAGAATATTATCAAACGTTATTGATTTTATATGTCGGTGAGCTTGATATATTATGTACTGGACTCACACTACTTACCTATTTTTCCGCCTAGTATAACTTGTGTTCTCAAACAAGATTTCATAACACGTTTGGCAAATATGTCCACTTTCCCTCCTCTGTCTCGCCTTCAGTATCGCGTGAATTGGGAGGGCTCCAGTTGTCACTCCACCGTAGAGTTTCTGGCGCTCTGGCATTAGGCACTCGTAGTGAGGAGGAGCGAGCGACAAAAGTCGGTGCGCGGGAGGTTTAAAACCTGTACATTCAGAAGGTCATAGCTGCGTACTATCAGAGTTATGTTCCATATTTTTCGCGTGGGATCAATTGCTGGAACGGATATCCTGTAAGTGTACTATTTCCTTCTCAAAATATGTGGTTGAGATAGTGCTGTTTCTTTGTCAGTACGGTTCGAGATTACTCTTCTGTCATTTTTGTGTCGTAGAGAGTGGGAGACACTGGTCTAGAAGGATTTTGTTGTTGTAATGGTTACAGAGCTACATTGTATTTCTTGCCATTATTATAGAACTGTGTCATAATAACTGTCCTATTACTAATCGTTACACAGAGTGTAATGGATATAAGTGGATATGTTTTTATATGTGGAACCATAATATGTTCACCCATGTGAGTTGACTGCTAGAAAAAAGCAGAAAACTGCGTCGAACAGTCTTCCCACAAACTCGTCACCAACTTTACGACCTGATGTGTTCTGCACTATCGTACTGCACCACTAAGTGGAAAAATCCTGTCACTGTAGACTGACCGTTTTGCGTCCTTGCATCCACAGCTCAACACCTGATTTGCTGCTCAGGGGGAAATAAGCGTAAATGGCTTATTCTGGCCACAAGTACTTGGAAAACAAGCAACTTGTAATGACTATAATTATTAGTCTGAAAATGACATAAATACTGATGTAATGTTGTTCTTCACACCGTTCTCAGTCACCAATACCCATCAGAACCTCTAAAATGCAAAGTGTAGTGTCAATCTTGCATAACAAAGTTCCTTGTACTGCGACCTCAGTGATCCATATACTTTCCTTAAAGCAGCAAAATTGTGTGCGTTGCTATCCGCGCACTTGCGGGAGCGCCAGCCTCAAGTCAGCCGCAGCGACGTCAGCTGCTCTGGCTCCCTTGACCGCGAAATATGGTGCTGCGGTGGAGACGCCCTCCCGCGCGCTCTGCGGAATTTAATCAGGGGGCAGGCGTACACAGAAATTTCAGCATTTTGCCTGCGGGCGGATGCCTTGAGAGCTTCGCTAAGAGCCGGCAGCCGGCAGCCGGCAGCCGGCACGCAAAGCGATTAGTCGATAAGGGGCGGGCGAGGAGGCGAACTGCGGCCGGTATTGGGAGTCGGCGGCGGCGGCAGGGAGCTCGGCCCACACATGGCAGGCCGCGGATCCACCAGCCACGTAACGATCTCCGGCTGCCGGCGTCGCTTTTAAAGCACTTCGAGGCTAGCATTATTAGGCGCAATCCCCCAAAGTGCCTAGAATTGGGTGATTTTAATGGGGGCTAACGGAAGAACATGTAGGTCGTTTCCAGTGTGTTTTGCAAACACTTGACAGTCTCTTAATGTAAGCAGGTCGCGAAAACCTAGATGTATTTTCAGCCAAGCTACATCACAACGTATTTGGAATTAATATCTCTCTCTCTCTCTCTCACTCTCTCTCTGTCTGGCATTATTTTCATTTTCTGGTGACTGTATGGAGGGTATCCATTCGAGTGGCAACAGGGGGTGTCCAGGGCGCTTTTCTCGTTGCGGTCTCAGTATCCCACGTATGCTAGAGAGGGGTGAAAGAAAAAGGAGGAGAGAGAAGCTGAAATAGGAAGGAAATAAGAAGAAAAATTATGAAAAGTGTTGTAAGTCAATAAAATGAGAAAGTGGCAGAAAATTATTAACCGCAAACTGTAGAGATTCAGATTGGACTGTGCTGAGCATTTTTTTTTTTTCGGTAACAGATGTAGCAACTTGCATACGAACTGAGTTACGCCCTGACGATAAGAAAGTGCTCAGAAATGAAAGAATTAAGAATTGGAATAGCATTGGTGTCGAAGCACTGCGACTTCGAACTATATATTTTGCCGGCAGCGGTGGCCGAGCGGTTCTAGGAGCTTCAGTCCGGAACCGCGCGACTGCTACGGTCGCAGGTTCGAATCCTGCCTCGGGCATGGATATGTGTGATGTCCTTAGGTTAGTTAGGTTTAAGTAGTTCAAAGTTCTAGGGGACTGATGACCTCAGATGTTCAGTCCCATAGTGCTCAGAGTCATCTGAACCATTTAAACTATGTGTTTTCCACGTATCAAAATGTGTCATGCGATGAGGATAATTGAAATGTAACCTTTTACTCCATTGGAAATTCCTGTTGGCCTCAATATACGAGGATTGCCCAGAAAGTAATGCACCGCATTTTTTTCTTCAACAATTTATTGACCATAATGAGAATCACACACACGAAATAATGGTGTTTTATCTACACACCCTAAATTTCCACGTAATCTCTACCCAGTTCTATGGCCTTCCTCGAGCGCGAAAGAAGGTCCGTATGTCCTGTCGTTACCAATCCTTGTCCTGGTGCCGGAGCCAGTGCTACACTGTGTGAATCACCTGCTCAATATCTTCAAAATATCTTCCACGAATGGCATCCTTTAATGGCCCTAACAACAGGGAGTCAGAGGCGGCTAGGCCAGGGCTGTACGTTGTGACAGCCGCGGATGGTCTCCCCGACTACTGAAAATCGTGGAGCTCCGACGAACCGCCTTCTGATGACCTCGCCCTCAGTGCCCAGCGACTAACTGTACTTCTGTCGACAGCAGATGCACCATAGACTATGCACAAGCGTTTGTGAATATTCCCCACAGTTTCTTTCTCTGTAGTGAGAAATTCCATGGTTAGTTCGTTGGCTGATTCGGGGAAGGAGACCAAACAGCGAAGTCATCGGTCTCACCGGACTTGGGAGGATAGGGAAGGAATTCGGCCGTGCCCTTCCAAAGGCATTAGCCTGAAGCGATTTAGGTATATCACGGAAAACCTAAATCAGAATGGCGGGACGCAGGTCTCAACCATCGTCCTCCCAGATGCGAGTCCAGTGTGCTAACCACTGCGCCACCTCGCTTGGTGAAATTCCATGAAGGCACGTTGCCTGTGAAGTATATTACTTACAGACGCCATTGTGAAACTGACCTGCAGGTACGTTACCTGTCGAAAGTGACAGAAACTTGGCACACTCGCTCAGGAGACTTAATATAACACGTAACGTTTCGCATTCCCAACGTTGTTTCCGGCTAAGAAAAGAACATGTTGCATTACTTTCTCGCAACCGTCATAGTAGTCATGAGACGAAGCGGCAATGAGGATTACAATGGATCAGCACAGTCCAGTATCGGCATGCCAATCAGGCAAAATCACCGTGAACATTCACACATTAATTCCACCGACGTACCAGGTTGAAGATACCAGTTTGGTGAAAGAACGTGACAGGCAGAGTGAATAAGTCCGTAAATGCCTGCCACACATTCTCGTCTGACAGCAATCGTCGAGCCCTCTGGCTTGAGAATCGCATGAGGGAGATCGAGACTATAGGGCGGGTGTTCGAGTGTCTCTCACTTGAGTTGCCTTAACATCTAAGTCACGACGTTTGCAATATGGGGACGCGCATTGTCATGAAGCAGCAGCACCCCTTGGCGCACAGTACCGCAACTGTGGTTTGCGAAAGCCATGTGTTTGTTCTTCTGCAGGCCAGAAAAGAAAACCAGCGGTAATAATGTCGCTGTTTCTGCACTTGCCTCAAGCACGTCGGATTGACATGTGTGCCACACTAATACCTTGTCTACAAGTTGCTGTGTATATACCAAAATCGGAGTACCGCTGTGTTGCTGATACGCCACAGAAACGCCCTGAAAGGAGGCCTGTTTCGAAGGAACAGAATGCTTTGTCCACCATGAAGACAGTGACCATGCCTACCTTCACGTCTCGTCAATACGTAGGGAACAGTACAGTATTCGCTCTGATAGACGGTTCTCTTACACAGCTAAACAAATTTTCTGCTAGATATGCAGCGATTTACTGTGCCTGTTTGTGAATTACCTTCCTTCACTATTTCAGTTACACGATACTGGCTAAGAAGTCCATGTAAAGGTCCGCGATAATATTGTTACAGTAATTATTAAAGTTGTACAGCTACGACGGAACATTTACTAATTGTCTTTTCAGTAAAACTTTCTCGGCAGTCAATAAATGATATGAAAATTTTACGTACATACCGTGTGTTTGCTGTCGAACTGAATTTATAATGATCAGGTACTTCTGCTGTATTCCACAACGGATATAGAAATATTCCGTCTAGTTTTTAATGTGTAGCGAAAATCAAATTACGTATATATGACCCTAAAGGTAACTCGAAAGTTCTGTAGCATTTTTCCGCAAATTAATATTTGTGCCGCTGCTGTTCTGTAACTCACAAATGTAGGTCGTAAGAAGTTACATCGAAATACATTCGTACGTAATACGTTCATATTTTAAATATTTTATAGAGCTGCTGCATCTAAATGAGGCACGTTTGTTGCAAAGTGCAGGCAAAGTTTGAACAGTGAAGCAAATGGAATAGGTTCGTAGCTATAGAAACACTGAAAACAACTTCACGGCAGCAACTGAACGAAGACGTATCAATAACAACAGGGACATTCTATGGGCGGCAGCTTGTACTGACATCCGGATAAACCTAACTAACCTAAGGACATCACACACATCCATGCCCGAGGCAGGATTCGAACCTGCGACCGTAGCAGTCGTGCGGTTCCGGACTGAAGCTTCCTCTACAGCTTTCTCCCTCTACATCTCCCTCCGGTACCATGGAAGTTATTCCCTGATCTCTTCAAAGATGTCCTATCATCCTCTCGCCTCTTCTTGTCAATGTTTTCCACACATTCCTTTCCTTTCCGATTCTGCGCATAACCCCTTCATTCCTTACTTTATGAGTGCACTTAATTTTTAACATTCGTCTGTAGCACCATACCTCAAATACTTCGATTTCTTCTGTTCCAGTTTTCCCACACTCCGTGTTTCACTATCATACAATGCTGTGCTCCAAACCTACATTCTCAGGACTTTCTTCCCCAAATTAAGGCCTATGTTTGATACCAGTAGATTGCTCATTGTCAGAAATGACATTTTTTCCAGGGCTATTCTCCTTTTGGTGTCGTCCTTGCTCAGTCCGTTATTGGGTATTTTGCTGCCTAGGTAATAGATTTCCTTAACTTCATCTACTTCGTGACCATCAATCCTGATGTTAAGTTTCTCGGTATTCTCATTTCTGCTACTTCTCATTACCTTCGTCTTTCTCAATCCATATTCTGTACTCATTACACCATTCCATTCAATGCATGCTGAATTTCTTCACTTTCACTCAGGATAGCGATGTCATCAGCGAATCGTATCACTGATACCCTTTCGCCCTGTATTTTAATTCCACTCCTGAAACATTCTTTTATTTCCGTCATTGCTTCTTCGATGTATAGATTGAACAGTAGGGGAAAAAGACTACATCCCTGTCTTACACATGTTCTAATCCGAGCACTTCGTGCTTGGTCGTCCACTCTTATTATTTTCCCTCTTGGCTCTTGTACGTACTGTATTATACCCGTCTCTCCCTAGACCTTACCCCTATTTCTCTCAGAATTTCAAACATCTTGCACCATTTTACATTGTCGAAGGCTTTTTCCAGGGCGACAGATCCTATGAACGTCTCTTGATTTTTCTTTAGTCTTGCTTCCATTATCAACCACGGCGTCAGAATTGCTTCTCTCGTGCCTTTACCTTTTCTAAAACCAAACTGTTCGTTATCTAGCACATCCTCAGTTTTTTCCATTCTTCTGTATCTTATTCTTGTCAGCAACTTGGATGCATGAGCTGTTAAGCTGATTGTGGGATAATTCTCGCACTCGTCAGCTCTTGCAGAGTACAGAATTGTGTGGATGATATTTTTCCGAAAGTCACATGGTACGTCGCCAGACTCATACATTGTACCCACCAGCGTGAGTCGTCGTTTTGTTGCCATTTCCCCCAATGAATTTAGAAATTCTGATGGAATGTTATCTATTCCTTCTGCCTTATTTGATTTTAAGCCTTCCACAACTCTCTTAAATTCTGATTATACTGAATCTCCTGTCTCTTCAAAGCGACTCCTGTTTCTTGGTGCATTTATGATTTACTTATTCCAGTAAATAAATAATTATTATAAGGGGCGACAAAAAATTTCCGTTTGTGGGCGTTGCTGGAGCTTATATGCTACCCAGTGAGACTCTGGTGTGGGTGAGGTGGGTATACTGTATAAGCACTGACTTGAAAGCTGGGGTTTGGCGTGCATTCGCAGCCGAACAGCTGCTCTCTTCACTTGCCGTAGCTGCCCGAGAATAGGCCTATGGAGTGCTCGCAAATAAGCTGGAAAAGGCGTAGCTGCCAGAGGACGGTCTTCGGAGCGCTCCGAATAAGCCCTTGCCGCTGAACGCTTCCCAGCGCTTAAACGCCAAGAGCTCAGGCTTAACTTCCCGCAGCCTCGGTCACAAACTCCCCAGCGGGACCCTCCCGTTCTTTGGTAGGGTTTTTCTGAGACAGGGGACGTTCACGTCTGATAACCCCGCGCACTGTACGCCATTCTCTTTCTCCCGCGCATTTCATTTCGCGCAGATACGCCGCAGCGACACCCCCTCTTCAGTAGGCAAACGAAAAATATTATAGTCTCTCAAAGAAAGTAAAATTTGTCGTCTTCGGAAGAAGCAAAGTGTGGCACACTTCACAACCTATCGCAAATAAAGTATCCTTATGCAGGAAAGACATCTGATCCTACCTGCATGTCCACTCCAATGACCCAGAGCAAAGGTGCAGCACAATAGGCTGCGATACCGGCTGTGCCATCTGGCATCTGCGCCCTACCCACAATGTTCCACAAGATACTTACCTTGAACGATCGGAAGCTCGCCGAGCAGCAAAAGCTGATCGAGCTGCTCTTGGAGAGTGCCCCACACAAACACAAAAAACACGCCACACACACAAGCGACTGACGCAAATATTCTAAATATGCCTCCTCTGTCGGCCCAGGCACCGAAGGAGCGAGAGCCGGAGCCGACAGAGGATACACACAACACAGAGGACGGACGTGGCAGTAGGTCGGTCCACGTTACACACTCCGAAAAGACACAAACTCACAAATTCTGTTTGTGAATATCAGTAGGATCGTAAATAAAAGAAACGAAAAGGTTGCGTTCATGGAGCGAAAGGTAATCGGAATAACTCTTGTGAACGAAACACATCCGAATCGCTCTTGTGAACGAAACACTGCTTACGGAACACAAACAACTGAACATCCCAGATTATTGCGTCTATCGTACCGACCAAGCGGACTATAGGAACCGGGGTCGGCACAGTCATCATCATACACAAAGACATAGAACACACAAACATCGAGCTCGCTGCAGTTGAGAGACAAGAGGCTACGGCCGTCAGGGTCAAGTTCAACGGAGCTAACACAGCACTAGTATCGCTGTATAACCCTCCTAAGACGTTAGTGACACGAGATATAATTTAGAAACGAGCAAGGAGGGCAGAAACCGTCAGGGCTAGATACCAAGCGTCCTGGCGTGTGGAAGCTAGCCAGACAGTTCACCAGGGAGAAACATTACATCCCTGTTCTACAAGGACCAGACGATCCTGTATACTACGCGGAGGAGAAGGCAGAGCTAATGGCCACAACACTTACAGCGTCCTTCGTGTCGAATCTGGCTCCTTCAGACCCAGTATTCAAACTTGAAACAGACAAGGAAGTTAGGAGACTTGTAGCCTAGCTCATGTGCGACGTAATCAGAGACATACTAGTACAAATGAAATTACTTGGGCTCTCAAACACACCAATGCTAGAAAAGCCCCGAGTTCCGCTGCATGGCGATAATAGTGTGGGCCAATGTGGCGCTGTCGCTGCTGTCGCTGCTGTCGCTGCACGCGTTTTACTGTCCCTTTCAATAAATAGTGAAAAAGCGAATGTCGCACTAAGCTAATTTTGGACCGCACTGTCGAACAACCACGTAAAATTCCCCTTTAAAAGTTATTTTGATTGTAACGGGAAAGAAATTTCTAACGAGAAACAAACGAATGTTTCCATTGACAAGAGACGTCGAATTAAGGATATGGTGAGCAGTATTTGTCTGCGGCGACTCCAGATACAGACTGCAGAAATTAAATTGCAAGTACCTACCGAAACACCACAGAAAATTCGCCTGACGACTCTTACGAAAGCCACCATGTATATATGGAAGTGAGTGTGTGTGTGTGTGTGTGTGTGTGTCTTTTGATGTGCACAACTTTATTTTTCTCTATATTAAAGCTCAGAGTCAGGCTTTGCGCGCTGCTGGCCTTAATATGTCTTTTTAAGGACAAAACGTTTTAATGCATAACTGCATCATTTACGAAACTACTGAGATTGGAAGTTACGTTAGTTTAAACGCCATGAATGTCCATTTTGAAATATTTCAGAAGCTAAAACACATTATGTTAAGACAAAATTTTTAAGCTGCAACAAGTGCAGCGGATTTATATTCCTACAAGTGGCCAAATTTTCATTATTTTTAATTTTTAGTTCTATACACTTTATGGATATGTGCTGGTTTCCAAAGCTTGTAGCATTTAACCGGCATGGTTGCCTGCTACATACTAGTCGCTGATGGAAAGGATTCAGCGTCAGCGAACGGGGGCACAGCTGAAGTTCCATCCGGAATACATGAGCGAGCAATCAATATGCAAATGGGTCTCCTCATTCGTTTCCATCTGCAGTGCTGTGGAAGAAAAATGTCTGCTTCATCAGTCTGGGGCTGATTTACTCGACAAACAGGCTTCTCTCTGGACTGCGAATTATCAGCATCGAACAAGCTTTCAAGGTGTGGAATCTGAGGTAATTAAAAATGGACCCTTGTTACTCTAAATGAATTAACTGAGTAACGGAAGAGGCAGCTGATCTATGATTATGTTACGTACATTGCGCTACGTTTCTCTGTATTAACTGTTTGACCTATAGAAGTATAGATATTTCAGCTGTTATATGATAATCATTAAATGTAAACTGAACAACAATTGAGTTTAACATCTAGCTGCAGCATAACAAGCTATTGATTCTGAAAAAATCTGTGTTGCACTCTTTCACATATTCTACGCAAGATTACTGTGCGTTACTGAACCAAGAGCTCTTAGGAAGACAAGAAAATAGCGAATCTTGCGTGTTATCCATAGCTCTTAAGGCTAACGTGATGAGCTTGTAGTATATTTCGCATCATGGATGTTTTCAGAACCGTCTCAGGTCGTTGAAAAGGTAAATGCGTTCCGATCAAGTCATCATATCTCAAATCTGTTCCAAGTTTCAGTTAAAAATGGAGAAGAATCATACAGACTGGGAGTTTCTTCTTCTACACAACTATGTTTTATGCATGCTTGTTTCCCTGTGGACAGTTCTCTCTCATGAAAAAGACTGTAGTAAATTACGGTACACACCAGCTATTTATTTTATTTATTTATTTAAACTGATCTTATAAGATTCATCAGTCCCTCTCTTACATTGGGCCGTGGGTTCACAAGTACAGTTCTTTCTTACAAAGTAGTTACCCAAGAAATAACAATTTTAAAATTGATTTGAGTGTCTGAAGTGGCATTGTGCGTAAATAATATTCACTATAAAGTTAACATTTGCAGAACTTGTAGTAGTGGAAGACACAAAAAGAATTTATAGGTGTTCAAAATAGATGTTTTCCGATATACCGAGCTCTGGGGAAAGGAAATTTGAAGAGACTGCACCAGCTAAGACTACTGGGAAGTGAGGAAGGTATGGTTGGAAAGAAGGATGTACAAGGGTAACGAGTGTGTACAGAGACAACGCTGATCCTTCTCGTTGTGTTAGTAACTATGTCATTGGCTGTTTTCTGAGGCTGGAGATGTTACTCACTTCTCCAGTATGACGCAGGATGTTATTCCAGAATTGGGTTCCTGCTCTTGACAAGGAATCTGAGAAAGAGGCTGAACGATGGAGTGGGAATGGGTGTTTCTGCCATGCTGTTCAGACAAGAACGTTAAGATGTGAGGGACAGTGTTCGTTGATGAGACATTAGTGTAGACAGAGAGTATGGAACTCTCTGCGCTTGTCTGCACGTAGCTGTGGATATGTTGGTGAAATACCATCAAAGAGTCGAAAATCACAGATATAAGGAACAGAAGCATTCATAACCATTTCCAGGCACTGTGAGTTTTTCTGAGAAAAGCTTTCCAAGATAATATAGCGTTTTCAATAACTGTAGGAATAAGTGTTGATACAAGTTTCTTTTTCAGGCCAAGAGACAAGAGCTTTGTATACGTTTGCAGCGCTTGGAGGTAAGGAATGAGGAGGTTCTACGCAGGATCGGAAAGGGAAGGAACATGTTGAAAACAGTGATAAGGAAAAGGGACAGGATGATAGGACATCTGTTAAGACATGAGGGAATGACTTCCATGGTACTAGAGGGAGCTGTAGAGGGCAAAAACTGTAGAGAAAGACAGAGTTTGGAATACATCCAGCAAATAATTGAGGACGCAGGTTGCAAGTGATACTCTGAGATGAAGAGGATGGCACTGGAGTGGAATTCATGACGGGCCACATCAAACAAGTCAGAAGACTGATGACATAAAAAAAGGCCTTGGAGAGATGCTGATACCGTCTTGTACATTGCGGTTACACGGTTACTCCAATTAAGATTCTCATGTACTATTACTACTAGATCTTGCACACTGCATTTACATGCTTAATTAAAATTTTCATGTATTTTTACTACAAGATTCTTTGCTGAAGGATAAAAGTTGTTGTTTATCACATTTATGGTCAAAGACAGAAGGGAATTATCGATTTTTGGGTTAATGAGCTTATAATGACCAATCACTTGGGTTATGTATGGGTTGTGACTTAACTCCATATCCTGTGCCCATTTTGATAGTGTACACAGTTCAGAACTAAGATTCCTGTTTGGCATAAACCGTGACACGCAAAGTGTTGACCCTTTAGATCTTAGGGAAATCTCAGGTGTTTTCCTATCGCCGTCCGCTCAATCTACTTACAAGGAATAAGCTCACCTGACAAAGTGTTATCCACCCGCTTAAAGTAGCAGTATTGCCTCTTTGGAGAGCTATAGGTGGTGTAGAACTAGTGCTAGGTGATCATGTGGTTTGTGTGTGTGTGTAGATGTATGTGTGTGTATGAAATCAGCGAAGTGAGATGAGTCGATGAGAAGACGTTACAGAATGGCAGAAAGAATTCGTCATATTTGGCGTGCCCATGACCACACCGTGAGCGAAGTTTTTAAGAATGAAATTCGCCAACAGCCGTGCAGTTTAGATGTTATTTTATTTTACTATTAATAGTAGTTTGGGCAGTCCATTATGGATCCTCAGTCCTCATAAACATCACTAAAAAATACTGTCGTGTTGGGCCCTGTGTCTCTAGATGTCGTGAATTTTAAATCGTATCCCAAGTGCTTCCTTCGAGGATCTAATTGCAACTGCAATTACGTCTCCGAAGGATTTATATTAATAACTGTACTGTTCCTGTCAGAGGTGAGTAATGAAAACATAATCATGTCACAGTAAAGTGTGCGCTCCGTTCAAATTCGACACAGGTGTTTATACAACCTGCAGTGATACTTCCGTTTAGCATCGTGCAATGAATCACGACATCTGGTGCAAATACTTTAGACCTTTATAGGCTGAATTAATATCACACAGTAGGCTGATATTGTCATTGTCCCTGTCAAGTTGCGGACTATCGAGTGGGTAATGCGAACTGCAGGAACACTTTTGCCTTGGTTAGATTACAGTTGTTGAATATACTGGACTCCTGTCACATTCCTGTCCTGTCTATCTGCAACCGAACAATAATGAATCGAGATTTTTCTAGTTGAGCAGATGTCCTAATTGACCGGCTATATATTGAAGTCAACGTTAGAACTGGATACTCATGGAGCTTCCAGGAACGGCAGCGAATATCCAGAATTTAGCACTCGGAAACGTTTCAGACGGGCTTCATCTGATATGGATGTGTGTGCCACACTAATGTATCCAAAAGTAATTTTTTTTTTCCACTGCTTGCACTTCTTGAATGTACACATTATTATCTACAGCTCTAAAATGAGAATCTTCCTGCTTGGCACTCACAACGGCTCACTTATTTCCTCGAAGAAGTCCACGACCAATTTGAGAGAAATTAGTTACCGACCCGGCACTGGACCATCCTGCGTTTTGTAGAACATTCACATTCGAATATGATGCCGATACTTAATTTGTGGCTGTTGATGTCATTCCAATGTTTCTTGTATGTTCGACTTCAGTGCCATCAAATTTCTATCTCATTTGTTGAAACAGAAAACTGAATGCATTACACAAATGTGCCTTCCAAGTACAAGAAACTGTAACTTCGAGTTTTCAAATCATCGTCATGCTGAATCATAGTTCTTACCTCAACGTTATTATTAAACATCGCTGAAAGAAAAGGTTTGCGGGAGATATATTCCTGATGCGTGTTCTGTTCATATTGGACTGGAACTATTATTTTGACTTCATATTATTACCAGGTTTCAATCCAGCCAGGTTGAGGAACTCTTGATTCTCGCGTGTTATCACCTTGTCCTTCCGCTGCCTACTGGAGTAGCCTACTGACTAGTACTTTGAAACCATAATGGTCCTCCTGCTTCGAATGAATAAGTACCATGATTTCCGCTCCTCAAACATCAACTAGATTCCTGTTCTAGACAATGATGTTCGAGATGGTCTAACGTCTGAATAGTCACTATCAAATATACTGAACTACTGGACACCTGAAGAAGTTTGCATCCCAGTCCCACTCCAAGAAAGAACCCGTAGATAGTGCGTATTAATCTATCGCTTATGTATGAATTCACTGCAGTGACATGGATCATGCTAAATGATACCTTATCCACTGATTAATTTAAATAGTAAATTTTCTCCTTATGAGTATTACTAGCATAAATTTGAGTCGTCGAGAAACCGAGTATCGATCTTATTGAGCCTTTCTGGCTAAGAACTATCGCGTATCTTGTCCTTTTCATATCTGTTTTAAATACGTTAATATTTGCACATAAATCATAACTTTCTACACATCATTTTATTATTCCATTTAGATCGTCTACGTAGCCGTGCTAGGTGGAGACTCTACAACTTTTCTGTCTCCTAAATGAAGTTTATTTTTCACTTTGGTGATGTGTGGACTGTTAGAGCAAGCATACTCTTCCCTCAACCTGAAGATCCAAGAATTATAGCAGGCAAGTTATTAGAAAGTAATGATCCATGTTTGAATTCACATAACGCTCATATAATGCACTCGATCTACACAGAACTCTGGTCTGTCTAAAACTGACTGTTGGAAAGTGAGGGCACGGCAGAGGTGCTGTTCGATAGTGCCACCTGCAGGCTTGGCTAGCACCTACATTTAGGTTCAAGCACCCATTTCCTGTGGTGTTTTTCTCCAACCCTCTATATGAAACGTTTTATATGTTCCCAGGTGAAGACATTGACTTGTTCAATATATGAGATGTATCGTTTTTCATCTTCCATTGCCACTCGTTAAAGGAGCGAAAGGGATGTTAAGGTAGGCTCTCAGCGCCAGCTGCATTGTAGATAACAACCACTGATAAGGGCTTCTGATAGCCAGGTTACACACTTGGCCGATACAAATTCATGATCATCTCCAACACTCCCCTCCCCTCCTGGAGAATCACTGACACTTATATGCGGTACATGGAAGCTCATCCAGGGGAATCTGACCCCCTCCCATCCCCACCTCGATCGACTGGAAGACTGGACCAGTAGGAAACGCATTCTCTCTACCACATCCCCCCCTCCCTTTACTGTATTATGAATACAATGGCCTGAGTGCCCCCATTCAAAGTTTGATCATAGTGAGAGGGTGATGAAGACCCAGCAGAAAGTGTTAACTAGCTCCCCATCCCAAGCACAAGAGGAATAAGAATGTCAGACTTGAAAGTAAATGTTTGGTACTAATATTATTATTATAATACTATTATTGACAAATACATTATTATTGGCCCCGAAACATGGCAGCCCACAGAATATCTTCCTGATTTATTGGATCTGGTACCGTAGCACTACTGCTACAGCTGCAGCTGTAGCATTAGCAGCACCTGCTGCCAACATTGGACGTACCACAGCTCACGATACCACGGGTAAAGTCAACAATTCTGTTAAGAATACTCCTATTTACCAGGACATATAAAGTGACAGTAGTTGGATCTGAACGAGTCATTGTAGATCTGCCATTGGGCAGTGACTGAAGTTAAAGTGGTGACTGAAGTTGGAAATATGCAACACATGTGGCTCAAAGTTTTATGTGCAGTGAAGCCATGTTAAAATTAGCTACATGCGACACAAGCCTGTGCATAAAATATTCAATGTTGCGAATGTATAAGATCTGTACTATGCATTATCTATGACCACACAAAGATAATGTTGATGGCAGTTTATGTAAGAGCAGCTTACTATGGCTTTGTAGACAATTTGAGCAAAAGTAATGTTACTGTGTGCCAAGTGGAACAGTGTATCAAAGACTGTACACCCTCTGTGTCAAAGCGTGTTAATATGGGACTTGTTTGTTAAGGGTGAGCTCACTGAAGGAATCCCTGGGTAATGGCATCCCAGCCTCAATTTTATTTCTTTTGTTTGACTTATCAGTCCTCTGACTTGTTTGAGGTGGCCTGTCACACACCCACACCCACACACACACACACACACACACACACACACACACACACACACACACACAAACACAAACACGCACACACTATATATATATATAATTTTACTTCTTTTGTTTAACTTATCAGTCCTCTGACTTGTTCGATGTGGCCTGTCACACACACACACACACACACACACACACACACACACACAAACATGGACACACCATATATATATATATATATATATCTGCCTTAGGGGTCGAGAATTTAATTTTAAATTAGCTTATATATATATATATATATATATATATATATATATATATATATATATATATAAACACGGACACACCATATATATATATATATATATATATATATATATATATCTGCCTTAGGGGTTGAGAATTTAATTTTAATATATATATATATATATATAAAAGCTAATTTAAAATTAAATTCTCAACCCCTAAGGCAGATTGGTCCGTTCTAGTAATGAACGATTGGAGAGTCATGGGCTTTTCACTGAAGTACCTGGAGAGCTCTTAGTAAAGCAGAGTCCCATTTGGAAAGATTTGAGAAGGGGCTGCCAGTTCCAGCATTTTTACCTTACAGCCAAGGGAAACGTCCCGGAAATTATGTCCCATTATAGCACACTATGTCCCAGAGAAAATTATGGAAGCCTGGTGTTCGAAAACGGTTGTAAAGAAACATGAAAACACCGAAAACACGACAAATTATCATACCTTATGCGTAAAGAAAATCAGTTGGCATTCCGTCATCTCGGATAAATACGAGTCCTGCGTGATATTTTATACAATTCTTCCTGATAAACAGCGGAAAGACAAGGTAACGATGACTGAGATGGACAGTGATCAAGTATCATTGCCTCTAAAGTACGCCATAAAGGACGAAAATATTGAAACCTGTCGTGCGGTAGCGTTCTCGCTTCCCACGCCCGGGTTCCCGGGTTCGATTCCCGGCGGGGTCAGGGATTTTCTCAGCCTCGTGATGGCTGGGTGTTGTGTGCTGTCCTTAGGTTAGTTAGGTTTAATTAGTTCTAAGTTCTAGACGACTGATGACCTCAGCAGTTGAGTCGCATAGTGCTCAGAGCCATTTGAACCAGTGCACACATCCATGCCCTAGGCAGGATTCGAACCTGCGACCGTAGCGGCCACGCGGTTCCAGACTGTAGCGCCTAGATGGTTCAAATGGCTCTGAGCACTATGGGACTTAACATCTTTGGTCATCAGTCCCCTATAACTTAGAACTACTTAAACCTAACTAACCTAAGGACATCACACACATCCATGCCCGAGGCAGGATTCGAGCCTGCGACCGTAGCGGTTGCGCGGCTCCGGACTGAGTGCCTAGAACCTCGAGACCACCGCGGCCGGCCCGTAGCGCCTAGAACCGCTCGGCCACTACGGCCGGCCAGATGGTCCTGGTCAGTCAAAGTGATCGCACAATCACTTGCAGAGTAACCATGGATACCATGGAATGCTACTATCAGGCTGCCCATATCAGCAAGGAAGCCCCACCCTCCCTCTGCACCACACTCTTAGGACGTCAATTCGGGGCTAAGTTGGAGACCGTGTGCAACAAGACTAATCCAACGAAATAACCTTTCTCCATTACTGAGCAGTCCCGTTTTTATGGGTTCAGTACCATGTTTTCCAATTACAGGCATTTGCATTATTAATGTTTTGGAAATCCTGCCCATTCTGCAGTTCTCTACTTACAGAGCTCCCTTCATGTTTTTTACTGCTGACAAAGTTTGCGAGTGTGACTTTTAGCTCTGCAGTGACTTTTGCAGTTGTCGTCCCCTTATTTTCCGTCACGCCCGGCTTCATCTATCATGATCACTGAATACAAGCTTTAGTTCCTGTAGTAACCTAGTGGATGACGATTTCTTTTTCCATTTTCTCTTCATCCACTATATGCTCTGATACGGAGCGCCATGACTGCAGGATCAGTTGGTTACTCTTGTGGCCTTTTGTTTTGTCCAGATATTATTTTGCACTCTGTCATGGCAACAACTATGTGCTCACATTGGCATACAAGGTACTTTATATGATACACATAGGTGTATGTACGTAGCTCCTAAATTTTTCTTTTTGAACACATATTATGTAGTCTATGGACAGACTGAAATATGATCGTAGTTTTAGGCCTACATTTGGCACATTCGGCTCATTTGGCTCATATATCTCTACTTCCATTCTGGTACTAAATGATTATGTAACTGGTTCATATATCTGTACTTCCATTCTGGTACAATAATGAATTACTAACTGATTGATGGTTTAATCCAATGGGCATAGAGTTTGACAAGCAGCCTCCAACAGTTTACAGCACAATGAGTTACAGAATTGATGAGTGTATGATTGCCACGTTAATCAAAAGTCTACGACGTACTTTATAGAATAACTTACGGACATTAGATTTGTAAACGTTTGTGCTGTCGAATACTTTAATTGTTCCAACGACCATATGATCTCTCAACTTTATTAACAGTGAGTGAAAATTGCTGTGGAACAAACAAGAAATACACATTGATGGATAACATAATCGAAACCAGTGATCAGTGGATAAATTCACTTTAGCATCACAAAATCTCGGATTTCCTAATGCAGCCACAGAATAGAGCTCCTGGCCAATATCATACCAACCCTTACGCATTTACAGCCTGTTTTTAGACTGTAGTTACTGTTAAAGAAGATTATTACTGCATCATGTGGCTGCTGATTCTTCAATTGATCTGCTATGCACCTCGACATCTTAGTCCACTGCCGGTCCTCTAACAACTGGATAAACTATTCATCGATGACTGTATGCATTTTTTTTATGCGAGGCAGAGTATGCGACTTCCAAAAATAAAAGAGAAACGTGCTATCTATGAGCAACCGCGGTCGTCGTTAAGTTAAGAGAGGGCAGTGAATCTGTACTGTGAGTGAGGTCGGCTGATGCGTTGACCGTTACCTCGCTATTTAGGGAAGAACAGTGATTCCACAACTTTGGTGTACTTCAGAAAATGACTTAACACAGAGGTTCTGGATATTCCGAAATATGTTATGATGATTCAGCTGGAGGACAGTGGCTTCCTAGATAACGATGAGCAAGTTACTACTACCTGTTACATGTTCAAGTGATTGAACTCAAGAAACATTTGTCAGATGCTTTCGGATATTTATAGGAAACTTACTGAATGACAGCGCAGTTAGAGCACTGCAGACTATCACATGTTTACTACACAACTTATATCTTTGCTGTGTGATATTTTAAAGATTTAACTTACTGTCTCAAGTGTTTAAAAACTCTGTTTTTCTTTCTATGTATGAGACTAGCTATAGACATCACGATTATAACGCATTATGCCAAATTGATGGGCCTCCTACCATTAAACTGTATTGGTTGTAAATTCGGAAATACTTTCCTAAAATAGTAACTTTTTAAAAATAATAATATCTGTATGTGTAGGCACAGCACTTAAGCAAGTACATTGATATGCTACTGACAAAGTCACAGGAACTACTGCTTTCCGTGAATTATTATTTCATATCACAGTGAGACACTTGAATCTTGTGTGGTTCGCATGGGCTACTGGCTACTGGCGTCAGCGACCAGGTTCCTAGATAAGCCACAAGCGTTTGGATAACTCTCAAACTGAGTCCACATCAGACAGTCTTTCACAATTGTTCAACACGGCGACAGCACCAGCCAGCAACCTTGGAAGCAGCGCCAGAGGTGGCAGCAGCAGCACAGGTGGCAGTAGTGCAAATATATTTGTTTTTATAAAGCAGTTATGCATGAATGAGTGTGTAGACACGGTGGTTAGATTTCAGTTAGATTACATCATAGACGAACAGAGATTTCGATAACAAATATTGGATTGTAATGCGTACCCAAGAGCAGATGTGGACTGGCATCACAATGTAGTCCTGATGAAGATCAGTCTGAAGTTTAAGAGATTAGTCAGGATGAATCAATACGCAAAAAAGTGGGATACAGAAATACTAAGGAATGAAGAGATACGCTTGAAGTTCTCTAAAGTTATAGATACAGCAGTAAGGAATAGCTCAGTAGGCAGTACAGTTGAAGAGGAATGGACATATCCAAAAAGAGCAATCTCATAAATAGAGAGGTACAAAGAAGATAACAGCGAAGAAGCCATGGGTAACAGAAGTACTTCAGTTGACCGATGAAAGAAGGAAATGCAGAAATGTTCAGGGAAATTCAGGAAGAACGGAATACAAATCGCTGAGGAATGAAATAAATAGGAAGTGCTAGGAAGATAAGACAAAATGGCTGGATGAAAAATGTGAAAACATAGAAAAAGAAATGATTGTCGGAAGGTTTGACTCAGCATATAGGAAAGTCAAAACAACCTTCAGTGAAATTAAAAGCAAGGATGATAACACTAAGAGTGCAAATGGAATTCCAATGTTAAATGCGGATGAGAGAGCGTATAACTGGAAAGAGTACGCTGAAGGTCCCTATGAGGGGAGGATTTGTCTGATGTGATAGAAGAAGGAACAGGATTCGATTTAGAAAAGATAGGGGATCCAGTATTAGCATCAGAATGTAAAAGAGCTTTGGAAGAAACTAAATGAAAGAAGGCAGAACGGATAGATAAGATTCCAACAAAATTTCTAAAATCATTATGGGAAGTTGCAACTAAACGACTATTCACGTAGCTGCGTAGAATGTATGAGTCTGGCGACATAATATTTGACTTTCGGTGAAATATCATCCACATAATTCCAAATACTGCAAGAAGTGACCAGGGCGGAAATTATCGGACAATCAGCTTCACAGCTCATGCATCCAGGTTACTGACAATATTGAGATACAGAAGAATGGAAAAGAAAATTGAGGAATTTTAGATGAAAATCAGTTTCTCTTTGGGACAGGTAAAGGCACCAGAGAGGCAATTCTGACGTTACGATTGATAATGAATACAAGACTAAATAAAACTCAGGACACGTTCATAGGAGTGGCCAATCTGAAAAAAGCGTTCGACAATGTAAAATGGTGCAAATATGTTAGAGATTTCGAGGAAAATACGGTAAGCTATAGGGAGAGACGGGTAATATACAATATGCACAGGAGCTAAGAGGGACTAGTAAGAATGGACGACCAAGACGAAGTGCTCGGACTAAAAAGGATGTAAGACAGTGATGTAGTCTTTCCCCTGTTCTGTTCAACCTGTACATCGAAGAAAGGATGAGGGAAATAAAAGAAAAGTTCTGGAGTGGGATTAAAATTCAAGGTGAAGAGATATGAATGATAAGATTTGTAGATACTATTGCTAGCCTGACTGAGAGTGAAAAAATACAGCATTTGTTGAATGGAATGCTCTAATGAGTACAGAATATGGATTGAAAGTAAACTGATGAAAGACGAAGATAATGAGAAGCAGCAGAAACGAGAACAGCGAGAAACTTTACGTCCGGATTGATGCTCACGAAGTAGATAAAGTTAAGAATTCTTCTGCCTTGGCAGCAAAATAACCAACGACAGACAGAGAAAGGAGGGCATGAAAAATAGACTAGCAGTGGCAAAAAGGGCATTTCTGGCCAAGAGTAGTAGTATCAAACAGGCATTAATTTCAGGAAGAAATTTCTGAGAATGTACGTTTTGAGCGCAGCATTGTATGGCAGCGAAAATGGACTGTGGGAAAACCGGAACACAAGAGAATCGTAGCATTTGAGATATGGTGCTATAGACGGCTATTGAAAATTAGGTGGACTGATGAGGTAAAGAATGAGGAGGTTCTGCGCAAAATTGGAGAGGAAAGCATTATGTGAAAAACAGTGACAAGGAGAATGGATGTGAAAAGTCCATGACTCTCCATTCATTCATTACCAGAACGGACCAATCTGCCTTAGGGGTTGAGAATTTAATTTTAAATTAGCTTATATATATATATATATATATATATATATATATATATATATCATGTGCGCGCGCGCGCGCGCGTGTGTGTGTGTGTGTGTGTGTGTGTGTGTGTGTGTGTGTTTGTGTGTGTGTGTGTGTGTGTGTGTGTGTGTGTGAGTATGATAATATTATAATCTTTCATGGGACACAACCGGTTTCGTTGGCTACATCCACATCATCCTCAGGTGTACTTCTGAACAAAAAAAAAAATCTGAAGACCAATACATATGGTCCAGTGGACCCAACAGAGGAACCCTGAGCAGTAGCCCATATCAAACAATCAGTTTGAATACTTACAGAGATTATGCAGCACATCCTAGTGACAGCCTCCATGAGCAGTAACAGCACATCACCCACATTAGACGTGCAACAAAGCATTGATACTCAGAGCCGCTGACGTTGTGAGCACCAGTGTGAAGTGGGACGAGCAACAGATTAACCTCAGCCCATGTATTTACATGCGGCCAAGATTGGACCCCCCCCCCCCACTCTTCCTTAGCAATTAATACTAACGACCACAACATAAAACAGTATATCTCGCACACTAAAATATACACAGTCCCACACGCAAGAGCATGGGAAGCCCAAAAAATGTATATGCATCACCCCCCTCCCCCATCACATTTTTATCGCTGTAGGTTGAGTGAGATCATAAACAAGATACCAATTGCATACAACAGGGAAAGAGAACAGAAAGATATATGGAGCACAGGGCTTGTGGAATCAAGCCCTAATAAGACAATCAAAATGAGATAAAATGTTGCACTGTACCAAACCAATCTGGTTATTAAGGGAGTGCTGGGGATACAATCTCATGATGTCCATAATTCCCACCTCTTCTAACACGAAACAGAACGTCTATTAATGATTACCATACACCTGTCCGCAGTGTTTCCTTCTCGGAAAACAATACAGATTGATTTGAAACCCGACAGATATTGCTGTTTTAGGAAAATGCATTTGCGTTTGAAAAGGTTTTCTCTAACAGGGAAAGAAGAATACTATGCATCTGCACTGGCACAATCAACACTGATACTAGACAGCAGTTGTCTGGAACCTTGTAGTCCGGTCTGAAGAGTCGCATTCCTGCCTCTTATCAAATGACGCAATTTGTCGACTGCGCCCACTAACCAATGAAGCGTTTAACCAACAGTATGTTGAAAAGCACGGCTTTTTCACGATTTATTACTACAGGAAACAATGCGTGGAAAACGATTTCAAGTTTGAGAAGTCTTTTCAACAAATGCTGGCAAGTTTTATAAGCGTTTCAGTTGTCGCACACTTTGTCAAATCGCCTTTTGTAGAGACTGATGATGAAAAGTTCTCAATTTGTGACATGGAGCATTTGATTTTCGAGAAGACAATATTGCGGTGAAGCTGTAACTGACAGATTTTCAGACAGATTTACCTATAAAATCATTTTCTTCAATGTATGAAAATATTTGAACTCTTGTTCCTAAAGATAAATATCCAGTTTTGATCCTGGTTGATCTCAAAGTGAAGGCAATGCAAAACTCTGTGAATCTGTGTGAAGTTCCATTCCCTAGTATAAATATTATGAAAACAGAGAATCAGACTTGCAGATGAACATTTGGACAACTGTACTCGAATAGCAGCCACAGTCTACCCTCTAAAAACTAAAGTTATTGATGAAAGAGAAGAAGGCCATTCTTCTCGTTTAAGTTAGGAAGTCTGATGAAAATATTTGATTTTACATTTCTAATTTATTATTCACTACACCTCATTTTTTTCTATGTACAATTAAATTTCAATTTCCTTTTCTTATACACTATGCCAAAGGATACTGCAAAGTTGGTTCTGTGTAAAATGAGTGCATTGTGATACTTTGAGACATTTATTAATTAACTTCATACAACAGATAAAAAGGGTAAAGAGATAATACTTTTAAGCAACCAAACAATTAATAATTTACATTAGACAACCATACATTAGAAAAATTTTAATATAAACTTGTGAGTGGCCGGCCTGCTCACAACACGCCACAAACAATTTCCATTGCGCCGCCCAGTACATGGGTGGACAATGGTTTGGAGCTGCGTTTTAGGTCGGCCATTTCTGCCCACATGACAAGAGTACACTCTCATAGCCACTTTTAGGCTAAAATGAACGCATATTCCCCAATAATCATATATACTATTTCCAAAGTTAATGTCCTTTTTTATCAACACATACTAATCGCACAGGAATGAATGCGGAATCCTTAGAAAAGCTTTTTATCTGGCTACTAACATCGCATACCGATTTTACGCTAAAACCTATTATTTGCAGAAATTTTTTACATAAAGGAGACTTTTCACTACGATATATAAAAGCGCATCATGGATGCCCAGCTTCATATCAGTATAGTAGTAGGAGATTTATTCATCTGTAAATCTCTTTTTACAAGGATATAGGACATGACAAAGTATTTCCTGGCCGAAGTGGCCGTGCGGTTAAAGGCTCTGCAGTCTGGAACCGCAAGACCGCTACGGTCGCAGGTTCGAATCCTGCCTCGGGCATGGATGTTTGTGATGTCCTTAGGTTAGTTAGGTTTAACCAGTTCTAAGTTCTAGGGGACTAATGACCTCAGTAGTTGAGTCCCATAGTGCTCAGAGCCATTTGAACCATTTGACAAAGTATTTACAGGTTTAGGTCAATTTAAAATAAGCTAATTCGTATACACTTACATTCAAGTTAGAGACAATCATTAGATTTACGTACAGATATATTCCTTGGTAGAAAATGCTGTTTTCAGTTTTACTATTATTTTTTCTTGGCAAATGTAAGTTGAGTCTAACTCTTTTTCCATGGTCATGGACAGAGCTGTTTATTCAGTAATTACCAATGTTATTATTGATGAGTACAGCTGACTGGTAAATATATTCACACAGAGCAGTTAAAATCCACAGTGTTTTGAACAGATCTTTACAATGAACTCGACTACCATTTTTGGTTATGATTCTTAGGCTCTGGAGTATGAAAACTGTGTTCATATTTTGTGAAATTGTTCCCCAAAAAAGGATGCCATAGCTAAGAACTGATTGTACATATGAATAGTGTGTAACTAAAAGACACTGCATGTTACACATTGATGATAGGATTCTAAAAAATAACATGCTGATGGCATTCTGTTTTCAAGTACCTTTGTGTGTTCAAGCCACTTCATCTGAGAATTAATATTCATTCCTAGAAATTTTGCCTTTGTTACACAGTCTATAGTGGTGCCATCTACATTTAATTTAAGATTGTCAGTTTCCCCCTACAAACTGAAATTCATGGCATTAGTTTTCTTTATGTTCAATGTCACTTTATTGCTTATTGAACAGTCATAAACTTCTGTGAGAGCTTCCTTTGCTTTCTCTGCAAGAAGTTCTCTCGTGTTCTGAGTGTCTATAACATTGCTATCATCTGCAAGGAGAATTTTTTCACCATGAGGAACACAACTCGGAAAGTCATTGATGTATATAAGGATTACTATTGGTCCTAATATGCTACCATGCAGAACCCCTGTATTAATGTATTTTGGTTCTGACAAGTGTTTTACTAAATGTATGTATTATCTGTACTCTTTGTACCCTATCTGCTACGTATTATCGAAACCAGTCATTAGCTACCCCTCTAATTCGTAATGCTTCTAATTTATTTAATAGAATCTTTTGGTAAACTGTATCAAAAGGCTTAGAAAGATCCAAAAATATGCCTGAGACACAATGATCTTCATTAAGAGCATCAAGTACAACCTTTGTGAATTCTACTATGGCTGATTCCCTATTTTTGCCACTTCGGAAACCAATCTATGATTCGCTTAAAAGATTGTATTTATTCAGGTAATTCATTAATATGTCTTTCATAACTGCTTCTATTATTTTTGAGAATGGTCATAGCAGGGAAATGGGCTGGTAATTTTCTGTCTTCTGGGTTACCTTTCTTAAGCAAAGGTACATGTCTTGCCTGTTTCAACTGCTCTGGAAATGTCCCTGATGTGAAGGATGCATTTACTATATTTGTTAAGGGGCCTTGTATAATCTCTATGCATTATTTCAGTACACACACTGGTACATCATCTAAGCATACTGACTTTTTATTTTTTAGTTTTTGAACAGTTTGATTGACTTCATTCTCTGTGGTAGGAAGTAACATCATTTTATTTAGTGCAACATTACTTACAGGTGTTATATTTGTTTTGGGGAATTTTTGCTGTAGCGTCCCTGCAGTACTTGAAAAATGCTCATTTACATAGTTTTCTAAAGTGTTGTGGTTCATTTATTACCTTATCTCCCTCCTTTAGCAGTATGTTATTCTGCATTTCTTTGTCTCCCCCCGTTTCCTTTTTTATAACATCCCTGACTGCTTTGTTTTTTTCTCTGCATTATATATTATTTTGTCATTAAATGACTTTTTACAGCAATCAGCACCTTCCTATACATCTAATTGTCTCTATGATAGAAATTTAAGAATTCTGGATGGTTGCGACTCTTTTGCATGGAACTGAGTCCTTTAACTGTTGGGGAGGACCTCTTAATACATGCTGTTATCCATTTGTTTATGTGGGATGTTGATACAGACATGCATACCTTTGGAAATGCCCTTTCAAAGTTCAGTTTAAATAATGTGAAAAATTTAGAGAATTTTACGAAGCTAAAATATTAATCACGAATAAGGGATTACCTTTACTTATTACCTTATCGCAAATACCATTTTATTTCTTTTGAAGTATTTGTTAACTGTACAATTTGTATAGCGCATTATCCTAGACAATAACCATGACCACTGCGATAGTCTATTATCTCTGCCTGTCATACAAGTTGGTTTTTCCAAACGAGTATTCTTTCCTTAATGGCAAACATCCTGTTGAATTCTTACATTATTTAGACCTGTTTTGATTACCGCCCCATAATCTTATATTAAAGAAAAACACTTTTGCCATTTTGAAAAGAAACGTGAACGCTAAACGGGGCTAAGTCAGTGGAACACACATGGTTGTAACAACAGTCAATGAATTTACAAATAAAGCTCAGCTGATTGGCACTGGCGTGACTGTTGTAATGCCACGGGTAAACTTGACCCCATCGGATCCAAGCATGCCTTTTCAATTGACAGGAAGACAGTTGCCTATCAAAATTACACTTACAATAAGTATAAACAACTAGCAGGAAAGCGCTTCAGACAGCAATATTGTATTTACTAAATCCCTCCTTAACTCATGGATGGCTGTATGTAGCCATTTCGAGGGTAACCAAATCAACTGACATTTGTATCCCTTAACGAAAATGAAAAACAAAATGTACACGAAGATTACATACAGACAACAAATATAGCTTACTTTGAGATAATGTAATGTTCCATAATGAATTTTGTTCAGAATTACGTGCATGTAAATTTATTTAGAAGGCTGTATCATAAATTGATGATTATTATTTCACGTCGATCACTTGATTTTTCAGGATGCTTTCTCTTCATTCCCACTGCTACCTATATACCAACGAGTAACCCTTGTTCCAACTACTGTCATTATTTAAAACTTTAAAAGTGTGAACGTTTCACACAGGTCCCCTGGTCTTCAGAAAATGACAACTTCACTAAGAGATACTCTTTACATTGTAGTGCATATCACCAACAAAACACAAATTAGAACCCAGTGCTTAATGTAATAGCAATTGAATAAAATATATGAAACAATAACTTGAATTAATAACTGTGAAACTTTCTCTCTTAAGATTACTCATATGCACACAAGGCAGCCACTGAACAAATTAAATAATACGAAACATTAACAAGACCAACAGAAAACTTCAAAAAGTGAAACTATATTGCATACAGGCAAAACATACCAGTGTACAGTACTGTCCGTCACCACTTGCAAAAGTCTGAATGTTAAAACAGAAAATTCAATGGGCAATAAGCTGACTATGTAACAGGATGACGTATGCACACATGGGAGGTATCATATTACCAATTGTCACCACAGTGGCACTCGCTTGCTACAGAATCAACTCAGTTCCTTTCTGGTAAACGTATTACTAGAACCACCAGTTCCGACACAACAACCAAAGTTTTAGATGATACTTCAGTTTTATAAAGTGCTACACTCAATTCCTAGTCGGGTTTTAGCCAAACACTTTAGTTAACAGAATTTACATACCACTGAATTTCATCTTGGATGGAGTATCGATTCAGTAGGCACAGTTTTTTGTTCTCCTGGTATTTCAGCGTTCAGACTCGACATCCACATGGCACCAGCAAATGTAATCTGTTCAACCAGGCCGTTAATCCAAATTCTCATTGACAGCTCGAGATGCAAATTGGGATAGGAAAAGAATCGCATAGAATGGTGTGTCCACAATACATTCATGATTTGTCCTTTGAATGATGAGTTTTATTTACAATGCACATGATAACACCAAATAGAATGCAATCATCACCAACTATCTCTGAACATTAGAGGTTGTTAAATGAAAATAAGGGTCTTTAAATTTCAAACACAGATCTACATCTTCAATTCTTGCTACTCCAAGGAATTAGTTCCAACAACAAATAAAAAAAGAGATAACAGAACTACTTCTTAAATAATAAGCTTGTAAAAAATAGCTTTGCACAGTCTTCTTAAACAGTGAGTTATTAAGTCATGAACTGGTAATTTAGAAGAAACACCCAAGCATGGCAGATCTGAAAATTTTTTTGCATTCACAGAAAAGATAGAATAACAAATTGAGCTTCAGGAAAGAACAGTGAATCAGAATTAAAAATAGAAATCTAAGAAGATGGAAATGAGAACGGAAATATCATAAAACTTTTCCTCAGCACAACATTTATAAGCGCAAATATTTGTACAGGCAAGGAACTACCTCAACTTTTAATTACAACATCGCTCACATACAGACCTTTACGCAGATTATAAAAGGAAGTACATCAGAGACTTAACAAGGGCAAGGCGAAACTTAAAGAAAGCAGGTCGCCAAGGTGAAGAGATCCACTACAGCAACAGCGGACACGCCTCGAATGCAGCCAAGAGGCATGTGCATGCTTGGTTACTACAACAACAAGCACTCGCCGACGGCAGCTGCTGAAATGTACGCGTTGCACTTCAGAAAGCAAAGGGGCGCTGCTAACAAACACCACGGAGGTGAGATGTAGGCTACGGAAATAGAAATTACATGAGCAACCATCGCCACCTTCTTAAGAAATCATGGCTATAAGCGCAAAAACTCCATCATAGAATAAGGTAACAAACATTACTCCCAAAAAATTGCCTAAATGAAATAGATCTTAAATCTCTGGCAAGGGGGTATAAAAATATAATAATTAACGTCTCCCAAAACAAGTTACATAAACGTTACACTACAACTTCTCGAGCAGTTGCTTAGTTGAATCAAACAGATGGAACAAGTAAATGATTAAGCTTACCGCTCCAAGGGAATACTTTCCTTGAATCAGTCCTCAGCTTGCAACCATCTAGCACTTAGTTTAAAAACACACACACTAATACAGAGAATTTCCCTTAAAACAATTAAAAAGTGAAATTACAAAACTTACAAAACGCAGAGAAAACTCAAACTCCGTGAAGAACAATTATGCCACGGGCTCATGACCCGTTAATTGAAACTGAGTGAAGAACTTAACACTAAAGAGCTGCAGGGCTTATGGCCTTGGCAATCCATAGCAAATAAAGATCTCTTTTCTACATTTTATCTCCAGCACAAGGACAGTCATTAATTTACGCACCAAATTTCCACCAAAGAGATAAATGCAAAGGTACGATATTGCTGCCTCTAAGATAAATCAAAATACATTAAAATGTTCCACTGATCCATAAGGCACCAACAGCGGAGGCACAGATGTCAGAGCGTGAACAATACTGGCGGCAAAATTTTATAGTAGTGGTGTTTGCAGGCGCGGAAACGACGAGGGCGAGAATGGAAGCACCAGGTCCACACAGCATCGATAAACAATGGAGAGAAAATCCACTGAAGGCCGTAGAAAGACACCCTCGATACCGCAGTGTCATTGCCAGTGCCCAAAGGAGTGGCAAGTCGTTCTCGGCACATACAGAACTAACGGCCAAAAGAACCGTTGTGTGCAAAAATCCACGTGTGATAGCCTTCCTCTGCACCCTTACTGTCCGTTCTCACTTCTTAACCGACTGCCGGCCTATTTCAAACTCTCTGAGCCAGCGATCATCTAAAAAAAGCAGCAAGCTAAGTTGGCTGCGCCCCTCGCGGCGCCAGTGAATGATGGGACCAGGAAGACAATAGTAAAATGGAGAGGAGCAGCCACGCCGCACCCGTGCCGCCGTACGTCACAAGTCACTGACTGCCTTGCCCGCTCCGAACCCAGCACTCCGGAACAGTCACAGGTGGTGCTAGAGTCGCGGCAACGATCACGCTTACAAGGGGGACACGGCATGTGTCATAACCTGATTTCCCAGAAACGTCTCAGTGGAAGAGGGGTCAAATTAAAGTCATATGGCTCAGCTTATCCACAGACACTCAACCACTTCTGCGGAAACGAAGTCAAAGTTTTTGAGGTACTACATGTGTCTTTCAGGAGGTACTTACTGCAGTCTCAGTGGTACCATAATGACTAGCATCGGGGCTTCACTTTTCTGCGCCCCGTGTTCAAAACACGAACATTATCTTCATTTTTCATCCAATACTACGCCAAACACTGACAATAAGAAGAGACAGGATGATATGACATTCGTTTAGGCAACAGGGAATAACTTCCACAGTACTAGAGGGACCGGTAAAGGGTAAATTTATAGAAAAAGACAGAGATTGGAGAACATCCAGCAAATAATTGCCATTTTGAGGTGAAAAGATTGGCAGAGGAGAGGAATTCGTGGCGAGCTCATCAAACCAATGGACGTAGAAGACCACTACATGAGCGTGAGGGACAGTAAATGAAGGAGAAAAATTTAAAATTGTTTTTAGTGAAATTCCTGTTTTATGCCTTGTCAGTAATATTGGTGCTGTTGCGTACTTGTTCCTGAGAAGTGGGTTTCGATAGGCCAGCAAGTATACCAGTTCATTCCTGTGGCCTGCAATGAGGGTCTTATATACAGCTGGTTTTGTCCTCTTGAAGGAAATACATCGTTCCTGAATTTGTTTTCAAAGTGAACAGACAGCAGTGAACCCTACACATGTATATTTTATATTAAACTTGTGGTATCGTCGAAAGCTCTCCGCGCCACCAATATTGGCAATGCACATTGACAGCACAGAAATTAGCGATGTCTATCTGCAATCCGGAACGACGTATGGGAGGCGCTGAAGAAGACCCACTCTCTCTCGCAGAACAACAGTGTCTTTGCACGGAGGTCAATATAGAACCGACCATGGAAGTGCTTTGCCACAGTTGTGACATCAACTGAAGTAATAAACATCATCGAGTAGGACTAACGTGTTATTGAAGTTTCAGATGGAAATGTACTTTGTAAATGTTGAGCATTGTACTTAAAGAGAACAGTTTGTTAACTAGTGTATCAAGTCATGCTTTAATAGTCAATCTCAGTTGTAAAGTTTCAGGAACTCCTGTGGCAAAGGATTGTATCAAGCTAAGTGAATCTTTTTATTATTTATGTAATAAAGTGAACTCATATTTCATATGTTGTGGTTCAGATGAACTAACTTCCAGGGCAGTCACAAAACTTAACAGTTATGGCTGGACGATTGTAGTTTCGCCTCGTAATAGCAAACTGTATGATGCTTATTGTGAAACACAGTTACAATTTTACCGTTGATATAACGCCCCTGTATATCATAATTTGATAAAACACATTTGTGTAGTAATCTTGTATGGACACGGATAAAGAAATGAAAAAGAAAAAAGAATAAAGACTAAAAACAATAATCTGGTTTCGAACAAAGGGTGCAAAATTGTGAAGTCGCGTTGCTAATCATTGTGCCACCACTTCGGCTGAACTCAATACATGAAATATATGATAAAAGACACATTAAATACTTCGAAAACATTGGCTGCCGTTCTTTCAGAAAAGGTAGATTATCTACGAACAAGGCGAGATATGTCTTCCCTTATTTTGACCGCTCTTCCACTGAGCGAAGTTTCTGGGAAATTAGGTTGTGGCACTTGTCGTATTCTCCTCGTTAGCAGCGTAATACAGTTCAATTGCAACTCATATTTAATAGATATGTTTATATTTAAAGGCAATAAAAAGTGTAAGAATTCTGAAAATCATTTCTGTCCTGGTTTCTTTTACTAGCTCACAGAAGGATATAAAAACAGTGTGGTAGCTCAGAAGCTTCCTCAGTCTGGTCATCACTGCTATAACCACTTGCTTACAGAGAGGTAACTTCCTGATAGATTATTTTTTTATTGTGATATTCCTGGAAGGTAAAAATATTGTATAAAATTAAACTGTGTAGGCTATGAAGTTATCTAACATTTGGTTAACGTAATTTACCTTTAGTTGATGTCGACTGCTCCGCCGAGGTTGAGAGCTGAAATTCTACCGTTGTGTTTTTTTCGAAAATAAGCGACAACTTTTCATTCGAGGGATTCTGTTCTCTAATAATTAAGTGAATCTAGAGGAGAAAACCACTAAGAAACGTTCTCTGTTCTTTTCTATTCAAATGTGGTATGATATGATCCATAAGGAACACCTGTAGTAGTGAGATATTCACTCAGTTTAATAGTGGTAAAACGTGGCTGAATATTACCACGAAGGCCTCAGCAGTGTCAGGTGTTTCGCTTTGCAATTGCCCAGGTGGTGTGTCTCTGCTGCTGTGATATGCAGAAGCAAGGCTTTATGCGGTCGCCGATGATGGGAGCTGGCTATGGCCACTTCTAGGGAATAGGGGGAAATTTTGTTTTCAGCGCAGTCATAAAAAGCCTGGCGGAGGAGACCACTCCGGTTGTCACAGCTTACACTTGAAATTGTCAACCAAATGCTTGAGCCATCTCAAATAATGGTATAGTTACATTTTCCGTAATTGTTATATGAAGTAAAGACTAGGATAATAGCTGTATTGACTCTAGAACGGAACAAAGAAACTCCAATGGCCGTCCTAAATTCATTATGCGTCACAACTGAAAAAAGTATACTATGGGACTGCGAACATGGTTAGTCTTTATACTAAAATCCAACCTTTATTATCAGGGCGTTTCCACGATGAACAACGATTAAATGCTAGAGTTTGGTGTTAAATAAACCTCTGAAGGAAACCGTGTTCTGTTATTTAATATATTTGTAAAACAAAGCTGGCCGGTGTGGCCGTGCTGTTCTAGGCACTTCAGTCTGGAACCGCGTGACCGCTACGATCGCAGGTTTGAATCCTGCCTCGGGCATGGATGTGTGTGATGTCCTTAGGTTAGTTAGGTTTAAGTAGTTCTAAGTTCTAGGGGACTGATGACCATAGATGTTAAGACCCATAGTGCTCAGAGCCATTTGAACCATTTTTTGTAAAACAACATAAAATCATTACATGTTCCTTTGCTGCGTCTGGACTCGGTACAGATCACAATCCCACCCCCCCCCCTCAAAAAAAAACTAAAAGATAGATTGCTAAACTTGGTGCGTAGGTCTGAGTACCTGGCTACTACTGTAGAGTTTCAGAGTTCCAATCCTGTTGACTAGCTTGAGTTTTTCTTTTGTGGTAAGAATATGAGAATTGAAAAATTTGTAACCCCTGAAAATACCATGAACACAATTATTATACAATAAATGTATGACACTTAATATGGAACCCAATTGTAGTTTTACAATTAGTACAACGCCCTCCCATCCCCTGACTTGATAAGAAACATTCGCGTAGTAACCTTCCATGTAAATGGGTAATAAGTGAAATAAATAATAAAATGAAATAAATGGAAACAATAATCAGTTTTCGAACACGTGGCACAAAATTGAAAGGCTCCAACACTAGCCACTGTTCCGTCATTTTGGAGGGTGTATTCACCACTAAAGGCATCCACATTTTGTCGGAAAGTTATTTTCTCAGAAACGGTCGAGTATCTACAGGTAAGATGAGACGCGTGTTTTTTCTGACTACTCTTCCACCGAGCGAAGTTTCTGAGGAAAAGCATTATGTTGTCTTCGTCAGCCTTGTAAGGTCAAATTAGAAAGTGCTTGATGAAGCAAACTGTGAAACCGATACGGAAGCCATCGAAGTGGCGCCAATTACAAAGTCTTCTACGACGTTGGCAGCAACCGAGATTCATTTAATTTTATGACGCTAGTGAATAAGGGAAGTTATACTGAGTTGCAAGTCGCTAAACATGACTAGTGATCAGTAATTTAAAATTATTAAGAGGTACATGGAACGATATGCTAGAAGCCACACCTGACTGGTTACTCCCACGTTGTTAGTTGGACGAAAGCGGGCTCCACATCAACGTTTTCCGGATCTCGTTGAAGAGAGACTGAATGGTGCATTCGAACATGCACTTCACACTTTAGCTCGAGTGAAACATTGATAATATGAATCTCAGTTCACTTTCAGAGATCAGTTTCTTATGCCGTCACGATATTAAAAGACTTTATTTACGGTGTTTAACTTTGAATGGGCAAAAAATAGGTGACTTTCGTGATATTGTTTTTCAAGTCAAATAAAAAGCAGTGCTAAATCTGATGATATAAATTTATATCTTACACTTTTCTCTGTAACGAATCATTTTTGTGCCCACATTGGACGCTCCCTGTGATCGCTGCAGGAGGTAGAATATCCACTTGCAGCCGGAACATTGGTCATCGGCGGAATTCTAGAGGTCTTCCTATTACACAGTAATAAATAAGTTTCATTAAGTCATTTTGGATATATTTTCTGCCAGCTTACGTAGTATAATTGAAAAATATTACGTTCTAACAAAATGGTGAATAGCAGAAACAAAAGCGTGCACCGAAAATGGACTTGCGAAGATATCGCAATGTATGCTGAAAGAGAATCAAAATTAGAATGCTGGCATCAAATTTCAGTCGAAATCGTATGTACCGTTCTCCAGTTATTTTTCACGCCAATTTGAAAAATACGGGTCGACAGAACGAGTTTAGTGTGATAGGTAATTTTTTTAATTTTTTATTTTTTTTTTGGTAACGTTAAACGTAACTCTAGGCAGCGATCTCTAGACCACACACCAATCCTTCCAGATCCGAAAAGAGGTCCTCCTCCATCTTCTTCGCTGCTTTTTGGCAGCTTCTGGCATCCACTGCTCTGCTCACTCGATACGCTTTTCCCCCGCTTTTGTACACAAGTTAGAGGCTACTCCAACATGAAACTCGAGCACGTTCATAATTCCCATAATGCACGTTAGGACTTCGTTGAATTTACGTGCTGCCACATGGACCGCTGTAATCAAGCAGTTTGTGTCGTCTAATTAAATGCTGTGCAGTGATATATATGTATATCCTTAATCTGGATTTATTAAAGTTAATTATGAATAATAATCTTGACAGTGAGTTGAAATAGGATGCTATTTATTGTATACGTACCTTAAATATCATTGACTGGCTGTACAAGTTTGTTATGTGTTCCAGCAGGTTAATTCCGCTGAGGAAGGAAAGTTCGTTGATGTGACGATTACGCCCCATCCGCGTGCTACCATATGCATGTTTCCAACCTTTCTATAAGCAACAGCTCGCGCTGTACGTCCTTGACCATTGTCCTGAAAAATGATGGTCAGATCCTGCAGAAAGTATCATTACTTCTGTCTCTATGCTGTTATGCTGTTCATTTTTGGAACACAGCCTACAACCAGCTTAGAGACAGAAGTGATGACGCTTTCTGGAGGACCTGACCATCATTTTGCAGGACAATGTTCAAGCACGTACAGTGCAAGCTGTTACTGATTTGTTTAACTGATGTGGCTGTTAAGTGCTACACCACCTACTGCACTCCCCTGACTTAAGCCCTCGTGAATTCAACTCGATTTCTAAACTGAAGGAAACACTTTACGGCATTCGCTTCAGAACTGCTACAAATTCGTCGGGCAATAGACTACGCCCCTCGAACTTCAACACAACTGGCACTGCTAAGAGTATCCTACGACTTCCACATCGCTGGCAACGAGTTATACACAATGCTACTGACTGCTTTGAAGGTCAGTAAAACTTTGAAACACGTATCTGTTTTGTAAAGCTGTAAAAAAAGTTGCCACTATTAAAGTTCCAACGTTCGTATAAAAACCAATACATAAAGAACCACCACAAAGCGCCCTTACTTGTAAGCTCAGTTATGGTTTCCGTTGTGCAGATGATTAAGTTTCCTGATTCGTGTTTACCGTGGGTAAACTAAGAAGCTCTCTGACGTGATCGTTATGTGAAACATTCATCACATGACAGCCTGTTTTATCATTCTCGGCTTAATTTACCTTTTCCTCAACATTCCAGGAAACGCACCAGGAGATGATTACGTTTGAACAGAAATGATTGATGTCACATAATAAATTAACGAAAGCAACTTAAAAGCTGTTAACAAAATTGGAACAATACCACAACTATTTTAAATCACAATAGAAGAGGCAAACAAGAGATAAAAGCTGTAGATTTTCTGAGCTTCGTCCTTCATTGTGAATGAATATCACTTTCATTGGTATGTACCCGTTTGTGTTCATTTTATAGTGACTAAAAGTGGATACTTTTCATTATGATAATGAAATATGCATTATTTTCTAGAACTAAGTACAAATGTCTGAAGAGTGCACAGAACTGACCAGTGAATAAATGCTGAAGTGAGTTGAAAAGAACTGCATCAGCGAGTTGAAGACGTGTCTTGAAGAGACATACACCGTCCATCAAACTAATTGGAAGCAACCCCTTTTACTTGTGGGTATTCGAATATTACCAACAAATACGCTCGAGTCGCAGTTCAGTACAGTAAAACAATATACATCAAAGTTTATTTGAAATTTTGAAAAACTTCTGTAAAGATACACGTTAAAAATGGTTCAAATGGCTCTGAGCACTATGGGACTCAACTGCTGAGGTCATTAGTCCCCTAGAACTTAGAACTATTTAAACCTAACTAACCTAAGGACATCACAAACATCCATGCCCGAGGCAGGATTCGAACCTGCAACCGTAGCGGCCTTGCGGTTCCAGACTGCAGCGCCTTTAACCGCACGGCCACTTCGGCCGGCGATACACGTTGCGTAGGAACCAGTGTACAGAAGAGAAACGAGTGTCAGGCTGATTCATAGGATGAGAACGAGATGGAAATTATCTATGACTCAAATTTGTCATGTCGACTGTCAATCGGTAAGTAGTTAATATCGGTGAATTTGACATTATATGAACTCATCATTAGCGACGACTTTGTTCAGACGTTCGTTCACAAACTTTTGGACGAAAGGGGCACCTGTCATAAATTTTACCCCCACAATCAGAGTGACGAGCAAGAGGTATCCCGAATGAAAACTGATGGACATTTTAGAGACGCATGTCATGGAGAGCTAGCTTTTCTGCAAACCATCATCACAGGGAATGAGACACGGTGACCCTAATTCCATCAGAAATAGTGTAAGGAACCCCCGCAATCTACATCACATATCGACGGCTACAAGAATTTCTGTCGATTCGAAAGTAAACTTTTTACACGTTGGCAAAACTTCGTAATACAGCTCTTGACTTTTTTTAAGGTTTGGTGTCAACTTAATGTCACAGTTCGTAATACATCACCACACATGTGTGTTGCCTACTGTTCACAGGAACGACTTAGCTCCTTTGCGCTTATTATGTAGCTGATTTTGGTCGTTGTTGTTGTGGTCTTCAGTCCAGAGACTGGTTTGATGCAGCCCTCCATGCTACTCTATCGTGCACAAGCTTCTTCATCTCGAAGTAAATACTGCAACCTACACCTTTCTGAATCTGCTATATGTGTTCATCTCTTGGTCTCCCTCTACGATTTTTACCCTCCATGCCGCCCTCCAATACTAAATTGTTGATCCCTTGAAGCTTCAGAACATGTCCTACCAACCGATCTCTTCCTCTAGTCAAGTTGGGCCAAAAGTACCTCTTCTCCTCAATTCTATTCAGTACCTCCTTATTAGTTACGTGATCTACCCATCTAATCTTCAGCATTACTCTGTAGCACCACATTTCGAAAGCTTCCATTCTCTTCTTGTCTAAACTATTTATCGTCCATGTTTCACATCCATACATGGATACACTTCATAAAAATACTTTTACAAAAGATTTTCTGACATTTAAATCTATACTCGACGTCAAGAAATTTCTCTTCTCGAGAAACGCTTTCCTTGTCATTTTATATTCTCTCTTCTTCGACCATCAACAGTTACTTTGCTCCCCAAATAGGAAAGTTCATCTATTACTTTAAGTGTATCATCTCCTAATATAATTCCCTCAGCATCACCTGATTTCATTCTACTACATTCCATTATTCTTGTTTTACTTTTGTTGGTGTTCATCTTATATTCTTCTTTGAACACACTGTCCATTCCTTTCGACTGCTCTTCCAGGTCCTTTGCTGTATCTGACAAAATTACAATGTCATCGGCTAACCTCAACGTTTTTATTTCTTCTCTACCGGATTTTAATTCCTACTCCAAAATTTTCTTTTGTTTTCTTTACTGCTTGCTCAATGTACAGATTGTATAAAATCGGGGATAGGCGCGCTCCCTTCCCAATCACTGCTTCCCTTTCACGCCCCTCGGCTCTTACAACTGCCACGTGGTTTCTGTACAAATTGTAAATAGTCTTTCGCTCCCTGTATTTGACCCATGCCACCTTCAGAATTTGAGAGAGGGTATTCCAGTCAACATTGTCAAAAGCTTTTTCTAAGTCTACAAATGCTAGAAACGTGTGCTTGTCTTTCTTTAATTTATCTTCTAAGATAAGTTGTATGGTCTGTACTGCCTCACGTGTTCCAAGATGTTTACGGAATCCAAATGATCCTCCCCCAGATCGGCTTCTTCCAATTTTCCCATTCGTCTGTGAAGAAGTAGTGTTAGTATTTTGCAGCTGTGACTTATTGAACTGATAGTTCAGTAATTTTCTCACCTATCAACACCTGCTTTCTTTGGGAATGGAATTATGATGTTCTTCTTGAAGTCTGAGGGTATTTCGCCTGTCTCATACATCTTGCTCACTGGATGGTAGAGGGCTGCCTTTGCCAAGACTATCAGTAGCTGTAACAGAATGTTATTTACTCCCAGAGCCTTGTTTCAACTTAGGTGTTTTAGTGCTCTGTCACATTCTTCAAGCAGTATCATATCTCCCATTTCATCTCTATCTACGTCCTCTTCCATTTCCATAATATCGCCCTCAAGTACAAGACCCTCTATAACTCCTTCCACCATTTTGCTCTCCCTTCTTTCCATCTGAGCTCTTGTTATATATACAAGTGGTTCTCTCTTTTCCAAAGGTCTCTTTAATTTCCCTGTAGACAGTATCTATCTTCCCCCTAGTGATATGTGTCTCTACATCCTTAAATGTTCCTGCAGCCACCCCTGCTTTGTCATTCTGCACTCCCTGTCGATCTCATTTTCGAGAAGTTTGTATTCCTTTTTGCCTACTTCATTTACTGCACTTTTATATTTTCTCCTTTCATCAGTTAACTTCAGTTTCTCTTCTATTACCAAAGGATTTTTACTAACCTTCATCTTTTTACCTTCTTGATCCTCTGCTACCTTTACTGTTTCATCTCTCAAACCTAACCATTCTTCTTTTACTGTTTTTCTTTCCACCGTTCTTGTCAATCGTTACAAAGTGGTGAGGTCCTAATTTCGGAGCAGCAGGCGACGCACTTTGAATTAAGGGATTTTCATTAGCAACTTTTTTATTTATTCACTTGGTGACCCAACCCTTATATAAACATTTCCTGTTGATGACACTTGAGTGCCTAGCGTCTCATGTTGAAAGGTTTGTGTATCATGAGAAATGACAGTATTATCTCAAATCTTTGCCGCTTTGAATGTGTTTGGATTCCTGAACATATGAGGGGTACGTAACTCTTTAGCTACAAGATGTTGTACTAGTGATAGTAGAAAGTGAGAGTGGGTGTCTGCTGCGAGAGAGGTTGTTAAATGTTCGATGACGGAGAAGCTTCGATGGCAGACGTGCTGAATGCCGAATGAATTTCTTTTGAGATGCTCCCTGGTGTAATTGAGTATAGACGAAGATTTTAAAATGATGTCATAGAGAGGTGATACATCTGGGGAAACATAACGGGAACATACAGGGTGGTGCCCGAAATATGTCACCATACTTTTGTGAATAAACACTTTACCGTCAAAACAGACTCAAAAGTACATGTACCACCACGAAAACCACTCTTCGAGAACTGTCGTAAATCAGCATATGATCAGTATGTCCACCATTTTGGTTCCTAAGTTGCTTCACATGGACACTAATGTTAACAGTAGCCCTACGGCATATGTCTTCCGTGATTTCACTGCAAGCTTGAAGGATAAGATGTTCCAGCTCCATTAAATCATGTGGGCGTTCCGGGAAGATTTTTTGCTTTAGGTACCCCCAAAGAAAGAAGTCACATGACGTGAGGTCTGGACTACTGAGAGACCAAATTTTCCGTCATTAAAACGACCTGGAAACCTGAGTGAAGTGACACGAAGTCCAACACAGTGTTTGCATTACGTGGCCTTTCTCCATCTTGCATGAATCACTACGTGTTGAAGGGCAACACAGAAGTAAGAAGCTGCGGAATGAAGCTACTGTAGAACATGCTCAAATAATGCGCACTTTTCACAGTTTCTTCAAAGGAAAAAAAGATCCAATAAGTCTATGACCGGAAATTATGATCCGCACTGTAGTCCTCGGAGCACTTGCGGATTTACAGTAGCCCAAAAGCGTACACTTTTATTTGTTAATGGCACCGTTCAAGAAAAACACGCCTAGTCTGAAAATCCAACGTTCTTGAAAGTTTTTTCTCCATCCTCCGCCCATCACGCAAACATCAGTCTCTGCCGCTTGGGTTCTGCTGTGAGCTTCTGAGCAGAGGTCACTTTTAAGAATACGTCGAACAGAGCGTCTGGATATGCCCAGTTGGACTGCTGCCTTTCTGTATAATTTGCCGGGGTTTCTTTGTAGAGCGACTCGTGCCATTCCATTTCAGTACTCTCCGGCGAACAAACGGGCTTCGGCCGAGGTCGCTTCGCTTCCAAAATTGATCCTTCCCGTACCCACTGCTCATACAGCCAGTGAATGGCTCTCTTGCAGGGGGCCCGCCGTGTGTCTGGCTGTTGTCGAAAGCGCCTCTGAGTCGCAACAGGACTTCTCATTTCGTGAAAAAGTAACGCAACTGCCGATCGCTGCTACGTTATTAACCGTCCATTGTGGGCCACGTTGTAAACACTATCTTTTAGCGACGGTATCGTAAATTATGCGTCATTTCGTAACTCATTTGTTTTTAAAGCTCTACTGCTACTCCTATTGAGATACTCAACGGGGTATCTAGTGCGACTAATAAACTATGTAAGAAACAATTGGTGACCCATTTCGTGCGCCACCCCACACCCTGTGGCTATTATTTGCTGCAAGCGCTAATCAGGAACTATTATAGTGTAAGTATTACTTCTGTTTAACAATGTCAACGTTTTAGTATCTAGGGCGAATTATCAGTCATGTGTTGACAATCTTAATTAGTACTCGTCACCTTCTACTTTTAGCTACAAGCATGTTAAAGGAAAAGTAAAGAGAAAATTTGTAACTCAAGTACTGTTTTTCTGATTCAGTTTCCTCGTTTCTGACAGTGGAAAGAAATAGTATAGTCTGATGTTTGTACGAATCACTTGCGGATTTACAATATCTCAAAATATATATCGTAATATAATTTCAATTTATCATTGGCATTCATTTTCTGACAGTTCATTAAGTTTATCCTCACCGTTTGAATGCGCATTGTAATGTTAGTGCCCGGTCACACTTTGAAAAAATGTGTAGACAGTTGCATTTCTGTAAATATACGAAACTTCTCATTGGGAAAAGCAGTGTAAAATATATTCTAGGCCAATTAGCTGCGCAGTGATCTATTTCAGGTACATGCAGTTCTACTTTTCACTTTACGCAGTTTAGTATTACATATTACAGAGTAGACCTGAGGGTCTGCTCTGCAGCTAAGAAACAATTGTATCTTCAAAAGAACTTTTTACGATTAAGTTAGGAATCGTATTCATTTGTAAAACCTTTATGCCGATCAGCAGATAAATTTTCCAACAGTTTAACTACGTAATTGTTAGCCGCTGGGCTGTGATTGTTTGATGAGGAAGCCATTCTGTGTACTGTTGATAGCCATTCTTTGTATTCAGTTTAGTTCACAGATATTCAGGTACAGTTGAGAGCAATTGCTATCACACACATTGAAAGTAATTCACATAGTTAATGTTCGTGTTTAAAAGTATGGTTGTAGACCCTAGTCTAGATGAGAAAACATGGGCGAAACTGTAATCGGAATATAAAAGTCACACAATCTGAATTAGAAGTTTTCTAGATAGTAAGGTTTAACCTAATTTGTTTCAAAGTGCCCTTTATGTGTGTTTAGCGTAGCGAACTGACCAGTACGTGTGCAGTGCGACATCATGCTTCTGTGTAGTTTATGAAGAAGAAACATGTGAAAAGTTGCGGCACACTATCTGCTTCTCTCGAATAGCACGAAGTGGACCTCCGAGCTTAACGTCCACACACGACGTACTGATCTCCGTCAGCAGTGTCACACGTCCTCAGCAGTAAGGTAGTTAATTTAATCTACGAGACTGGCGCGAACTCTAGTGATCAAGAACTTTACGTCACTGCCCCTCCTCTCCCTTCACCGGTCAAATACTGGCAGCGAAAATTTCCTCGACCAACACGATTCGAACCGAACTGCTCTAAATGGTTCAAATGGCTCTGAGCACTATGGGACTCAACATCTGAGGTCATCAGTCCTCTAGACCCTAGAACAACTTAAACCGAACTAACCTAAGGACACCACACACATCCGTGCCCGAGCGGACTGCTCTAGAATGGCATTAGTGGCATTAGCTACGGAGCCGTCAAACAAGCCTCAAAATAAACTACATGATAAAATCAATCATGGCGTACTATTCAAATATGCAAGAGTGAATTCAAAATAGCGGTTGCTTTGATACAAAGTGTAAGGAATATGGAGTATTAAGAAAGGTAAATTCGTCTACTATATAGTTTAAAAATATTTAATATGTTTGGACACAATACAAAATCTTAACTAAGTCGTTATATGGTGAAGATGCGCTGCCATTTGCAGGCTGTGTATCGACTGTAGTTCTTCTAATGTTTTGAGAAAATGAAGAATCGACTGTATCACACACAACTCATTTTCTGGCTGCATGATAAACTAAATTAATAAAGAATAAGTGAAATGAAGCGTCAACATTTTCGGAATGGAGAAACATTTAAAATGATACAATTGATATTAAATTCTATAGCTGCACGACGAAAGTAATACTGATCGGCTGACCAGTAATTTCTCTCACCGTGTGTGTGTGTGTGTGAGAGAGAGAGAGAGAGAGAGTGTGTGTGTGTGTGTGTGTGTGTGTACATTTTCCGGCCGTATTTAAATTTCGATGGGTTGCACAGCAGTCCACGCAAATCACTGCACTTGCAAATTGATTTTCTAAACAAATAAAACTAATAACGCTTGTGACGGCCGTAAGCGACGCTATTATGATGTGCTTTCAATCCCGGATTAATGCAACGAACCGTATATCAGACTAGCTCCCGAGGCCAGTAAACGTAACGATTCCTGATTATTTTTAGTCCCGTCAAATTCGTTCAGTTGCCAAGGTTGCGTTGGGACCGTTTCCAAAATTCATCACCTGCATATTTAATACTTCGATCTAGGTACCTTAATAATCACCTTAATAACTTCCTACATGCAGATCAGATTGCCTTGTAATTGTAAATCTTTACAAATTATAGGTTTGGATTGGATCGAGATTTGATCTCAGAGTTGGATCATGTGTGGGAAACGCTGTTGCCGGCCGGAGTGGCCGTGCGGTTCTAGGCGCTACAGTCTGGAACCGAGCGACCGCTACGGTCGCAGGCTTGAATCCTGCCTCGGGCATGGATGTGTGTGATGTCCTTAGGTTAGTTAGGTTTAATTAGTTCTAAGTTCTAGGCGACTGATGAGCTCAGAAGTTAAGTCACATAGTGCTCCGAGCCCTTTGAACCATTTGAAACGCAGTTAAAAATGAATCCATCCCATCGTGTACAGCAGAGGACATGACGAACTTTCAGTCTGAAAATAATGTTTCACTGCTTTTCTATATTCCAGAGCCCCTCTCCGGTATATTATGTCTGTGTTTTCTCCAACGTAAGAAAAAATTTGACTGTGCGTGCTCTTTCCGGTACTTGCATGATATTATTTCCTTATGATAATGTCTTTGTTCAAAAAATGTGTGAAATCTTATGGGACTTAACTACTTAGGTCATCAGTCCCTAAGCTTACACACGACTTAATCTAAATTATCCTAAGAACAAACACACACACCCATGCCCGAGGGAGGACTCGAACCTCCGCCGGGACCAGCCACATAGTCCATGACTGCAGCGCCCCAGACCACTCGGCTAATCTCGCGCGGCGGTAATGTCTTTAATTTACGCGAAGGTTTGACACTGATTCACAGTAACACTGTTGTTTGTATCAAATATTTCGTATTTGCATTTCCTTTTCTACAGTGGCAGATAATTTTTCAGACTATCCCATATTTGAAATTTCTGCCTTCTAGAGAGTAAACAGCGCTTCACAAAAACTGGGTTGGCAGGAAGGGAGCCGTGCCACGAAGTATCAAATGCTTTAATCTATTTCCTCAAGCATGGTTATCAATCATAATACCAAATGGGAAATTAATTCACTTCGAATATTCTTCATTTGCAGTGTTTATTATTACTACGCGCCAGCACCAAAGGAGAATTATTATCTTAGATTTAAACTTCAGTCTCTGGTTTTCAGTTGATGATTGTTATGATTATGATTATTGTTATTGTGACTATTATTATTATTAACAATATTATGGTTATCATTCAACCTCAGTTTAAGTTAACTTCAACCATGTAATATATTCAATGTCACCCTACATAGAAACTGTGGAAAGAAACCTGAAATTAATTAATGCCACGGCGATGGTCTGGAAGATCTCGTTGATCAGCTGAAAAACTGTTAATGATTGCTAGGCCACCTGAATTAACGAAAATAATTGTTCACATTCGTTTTAGAACTTTCGGAGACTGCCAGACTGCAGTACATTTCACAAAAGAAACATAGGTGTCCGTCTGGTAGCGCAGAGAATTCACAGATAACTAGTCACGAGTTAATAAACTTCTCGATGTAGTGACTGTGTCCGTGTGCAGCACCCAGAAATCATTTTCGGAACGTTCTATAGCAGCAGCCGTTGCCCACAATTTTATGTATGTCACTTTATATGAATAAAGTGTTGTTTTGCATTCACGTAAAATGGTGTATTTACATAATTATTACAGTCGGCTGCAATGAGAGTACTATGAATCTGGCATAATTAACGTCCTAGAACAGCAAACTAAATTCGTTACACTCTGATGGCTGCCACGATAATAAGCTTAATTTCTCCACAAGACTGACTTTATGGGCGTCGTTTCTCCTTCACCTCTCACAAGCAACTACTATATATAATGCAGTCGTTGCATCTCTCAAGGACAAAACGTTGCTCTCTGCAGAGAAGCGCAACAGTCAGGCAATATCCACCGCGCACTTGATGTCGCTTTACTGGCAATACTATATTAGTCAAGGCTTTCGCTGAATAATGTAAAATAGCGCCGTCTCGCAGCTCTTAATACGCAACACCGTAAGTAATGGTCTCTGAATAGCAAATAAAGACAAATACGTATAAATGTGTATTACAAGTACAAGGACAATATATCAACTTTACTTGTTTTAATTTTTATCACTAAGTATTGATAATTTGCTTCGTTATAGACTAGGAAGCTAAATTGAAAAACTGTATTTTATGTAATACTGATAGCGCAACCCCCATTATAATTCTTATATTATTCTTATGTGTTTACAATACATAGTGCGAACAATCAAGCACTTGGAATTTACAACTCTTCAACGAATTTTCTCACTTTGAAAATACTGTATTTCTGTGATGTTACAAGCGATGTATATGTAGACATGGCCTTTTGCACAACGTGCTTTACGTTTTTAAATGCTTTAGTTAAAAAATGGTTCAAATGGCTCTGAGCACTATGGGACTTAACATCTATGGTCATCAGTCCCCTAGACCTTAGAACTACTTAAACCTAACTAACCTACGGACATCACACAACACCCAGTCATCACGAGGCAGAGAAAATCCCTGACCCCGCCGGGAATCGAACCCGGGAACCCGGGCGTGGGAAGTGAGAACGCCACCGCACGACCACGAGCTGCGGACAAATGCTTTAGTTACTATAAACCTTTTATAATATGCCGATTTTTATCCACATGACGACTTGGCTTGAGGTCCAACTTAAAATGAACACATTTCACAACAAAAAGATTTCTAAGACCTGAAGATGACACCAAAGTCTGTCGAAACCTGTTGTATTAAATAAAGAAATGCCTTTTTACAATCTAGGCTATTCAATGGCTTTACAACTTTTGAAATGAGCAACTGGATCTCATTATTGCTTCTGTATATTTTTGTTGTGATTTTACGGTTCAAAATGGTTCAAATGGCGCTGAGCACTATGGGACTTAACAGCTATGGTCATCAGTCCCCTAGAACTTAGAACTACTTAAACCTAACTAACCTAAGGACATCACACAACACCCAGCCATCACGAGGCAGAGAAAATCCCTGACCCCGCCGGGAATCGAACCCGGGAACCCGGGCGTGGGAAGCGAGAACGCTACCGCACGACCACGAGATGCGGGCTGATTTTACGGTACGCGCGGGCTAGCCGCGATGTCTTTGGCACCATGCCACGGTTCGCGCTGCTTCCCCCGTCGGAGGTTCGAGTCCTCCCCCAGGCATGGGTGTGTGTGTTGTCCTTAGCGTAAATTAGTTTAAGCTACATTAAGTAGTGTGTAAGCCTAGGGACTGATGACGTCAGCAGTTTGGTCCCATAGAAACTTACCACCAATTTCCAGTTTATGGTACGCTAAGTTCGGCCCGTCGTAGCTGAGACGCGCTTCAAAGTACAGAGAGAACAATAAGTAAAACGTTAATGAGCAACAAACATTAAAAAAGACACCACCCTTCATTTCTTGCTAAAGCCATTGGGACAAGCTCGAGGAAGGTATGCTTACTGTCCCCGATAATGTTTTCAAATGACGCCATTGGAAAAGTACGGCACGACGGCAGGCTTCCGTCACGTGGTTTTTAAGGCCTGAGTTGCGTTTAAAACGCGCACTTTACAACACGAAAAGAATGCAGAGTATTGCTTTGAAGCTTGAAGACATGGAGGTCGTAAGAAGTGCAGCACATCGTCGTATTACTCACAGACGGAGAAGAAATCCGGCCATTCTCCTGAAGTGATAGAAAGACGCTGGGTGTTTCTACGAAGGAGAATTTTATCCTCTTTTCTGTGACACCGCCTTAAATGCTGCGTTACTGCTCTTAATGGCGTGGTGACGTAGCAAGCCATTACAACCCTAACGCAAGAAAGAAATTGGTCTAATGAGGACATGGAAAGTGCCGTAAGCTGATTTCCCAGAAACTTCACTCTGTGGGGTAAGGGTCAAAGTAAGAGAACTCGTGTCTCGACTTATCCGTAGATACTTGACCGTTTCTGAGAAAACCACGGCCAAAGTTTTCGAGGTACATTCAGTGTCTTAAATGGTTCAATCGAAGCGTTAAAACAGCGACTAGCGTCGCCATTTCACGATTTTGCGCCACGTATTACTATTTTGATTTCAGTTTTTCATTTGTCAACAAATGTCCGTAGAAGTTTACTACACTGAAGTTCTCCAATGTATATTGAAACGACGTTATCCTTATTCGCCGACTAATTGTATGTCTGATGAATGAATTTAAAACAAACAAAAAATAAACAGTAAATTGATTAGAAAATGATTTGAATTGTTTTCGGTGAAATTTCTGAAGTGTATCTTGAACCGTAAAAACAAATTTCAAGCGCCAGCTTTCGGAAAAATTATCCGTTTGCCGCGAAATTATTACCAATGGGTGAAAGCTTCAGCAATGTTAACGACCTTTCTTTACCGAGTGAGATTCATACGAAGAAATGCCGCTGTGGTAAATCTGTCTTCGCGCGATGCTCATGATGTTAGGAATTTCTATGTTTCAGATGTTTCTACGACTCTACCCTACAAACAAATCCACCACATCTTCCGAAGAATAAACATAAGAATTAAATGTAGGAATTAAATAAGAATTAATGTAAGAATGAAATACAGGGTGTCACAAACCTCTAGGACATGTCGAGGGAGTGAGTACATAATGTTTCGAATAGGAACCCATGACCTGAAACGTACCGCTTCTATGCTACAACGGCTTCAGTTCAGATGTTTAACTAATCAACTTCTGTTTGAGGAATTGAGTTAGGCGTGACGCAGTACAATTATTGCGTAACAGCTCGAAAGGAAACATAACGAAACATCCACTTACCACTGAAGCTCATTTGTTCGTATTAACACCTAAACATTACGCCCTGATATTATTTCAGAACATGAAAGAACCCAGAATACTGTGCATACAGAGAAGCACTGATGCATTACAACAGCGGCTCGATGTGGCGACCACTAACGTTGTTACAAGCAATGTACCCAAGAAGCATGTTCTGGTATGTACTCTCAACAAAGCGTGGTGTCTCTTCTTCAATTCCTCGAGCAGCGCCCATAGCTCGGGCCACCAGGTCTCCCACTGTCTCTACAGGAGTCTTGTGAATTAAACTTTGCGTGTGACCACCCAAGAAGTAGTTCATGGGAGTTGAATCCGGCGATCGCGGCGGACACGCGGTTGGACGACCTCAGACTATCCATCTTTCACCATGTCTGTTGAGATGTCTCCGAACTGCAAGTGAGAAGTGAGGCGGTGTACCACGATGATGAAACCACGTTTCCTGACGGACGTCCAGTGGCACAATTTACATGAACGGATCCAGTACGTTTTATAGGAAGATCAAGTATGCAGAAGCAGTTAATTGAAGTGGAAACAGACGTGGTCACGTTACACATCCGAACTGAAACTGTCGTAGAATGGAAACGGTACGATTACAAACATGGGTTCCTGCTCAGTATTACACTAATGGCCACTAAAATTGCTACACCACGAAGATGATGTGCTACAGACGCGACATTTAACCGACAGGAAGAAGATGCTGTGATATGCACATGATTAGCTTTTCAGAGCATTCACACAAGGCAGGCGCCGGTGGCGACACCTACAACGTGCTAACATGGGGAAAGTTTGCCACCGATTTCTGATACACGAACCGCAGTTGACCGCTGCGACATATACAACGTGCTGACATGAGGAAAGTTTCCTACCGATTTCTCATACACAAACAGCAGTAGACCGGCGTTTCCTGCTGAAACGTTGTTGTGATGCCTCGTGTAAGGAGGAGAAATACGGTACTTTGATAAAGGTCGGATTGTAGCCTACCGCGATTGCGGTTTATCGTATCGCGATATTGCTGCTCGCGTTGGTCGAGATCCAATGACTGTTAGCAGAATATGGAATCGGTGGGTTCAGGACGGTAATACGGAACGCCGTGCTGGATCCCAACGGCCTCGTATTACTAGCAGTCGAGATGACAGGCATCTCATCCGCATGGCTGTAACGGATCGTGCAGTCACGTTTCGATCCCTGAGTCAACAGATGGGGACGTCTGCAACACAACAACCACCTGCACGAACAGTTACGACGTTTGCAGCAGCATGGACTATCAGCTCGGAGACCATGGCTTCGGTTACCCTTGACGCTGCATCACAGACAGGAGCGCCTGCAATGGTGTACTCAACGACGAACCTGGGTGCACGAATGGCAAAACGTCATTTCTCGCATGAATCCAGGCTCTGTTTACAGCACCATGATGGTCGCATCCGTGTTTGGCGACATCTCGGTGAACGCACATTGGAAGCGTGTATTCGTCATCGCCATACTGGCGTATCACCCGGCGTGATGGTATGGGATGCCACTGGCTACACGTCTCGGTCACCTCTTGTTCGCATTGACGCCACTTTGAACAGTGGACGTTACATTTCAGGTGTGTTACAACCCGTGGCCCTACCCTTCATTCGATCCCTGCGAAACCCTACAGTTCAGAAGGATAATGCACGACTGCATGTTGCAGGACCTGTACGGGCGTTTCTGGATACAGAAAATATTCGACTGCTGCCGTGGCCAGCATATTCTCCAGATCTCTCACCAATTGAAAACGTCTGGTCAATGGTGGCCGAGCAACTGGCTAGTCACAATACGCCAGTCACTACTCTTGATGAACTGTGGTATCATGTTGAAGCTGCATGGGCAGCTGTACCTGTACACGCCATCCAAGCTCTGTTTGACTCAATGCCCAGGCTTATCAAGGCCGTTATTACGGCCAGAGGTGGTGGTTCTGGGCACTGATTTACCAGGATCTGTGCACCCAAATTGCGTGAAAATGTAATCACACGTCAGTTTCAGTATGATATATTTGTCCAATGAATACCCGTTTATCATCTGCATTTCTTCTTGGTATAGCAATTTTAATGGCCAGTAGTGTATGTACTCACACCCCTCTATAAGTCCTAGATGTCTGCGACTAGAATTTCCGATCATCTTGTATAATAATACGAGAATTTAAAAGAGTGTTACTCCCGAAAATACCATACACACATTTATCAATCAATAAATGTATTACACTTATTGCGAAATCCAGTTGTAATTTTACAATCAATATAATGCTCTCAGTGAAGTTGCTGGGAAATGAGGTTATGGCACTTGCCCTATTCTCTTCGTAAGTTTATTCCATGGCTTTCCTGACGGCTTGGAAGTAGGCGACGGTGCCTTCTACGCACTTTGTGTTTTCTGGTGATAGCTCCGGTGTTATTTTCCTTGTTGTATTCTTTGAATATTACTAGCACCGCTCAGTCAGGATCCCTGTCATCTGGTGACACTTGGTGGCTGTGGTAAGGAGGTATCTACATCTACATCTACATTTATACTCCGCAAGCCACCCAACGGTGTGTGGCGGAGGGCACTTTACGTGCCACTGTCATTACCTCCCTTTCCTATTCCAGTCGCGTATGGTTCGCGGGAAGAACGACTGTCTGAAAGCCTCCGCGCGCGCTCTAATCTCTCTAATTTGACATTCGTGATCTCCTCGGGAGGTATAAGTAGGGGGAAGCAATATATTCGATACCTCATCCAGAAACGCACCTTCTCGAAACCTGGACAGCAAGCTACGCCGCGATGCAGAGCGCCTCTCTTGCAGAGTCTGCCACTAGAGTTTGCTAAACATCCCCGTAACGCTATCACGGTTACCAAATAACCCTGGCCGGCCGAAGTGGCCGTGCGGTTAAAGGCGCTGCAGTCTGGAACCGCAAGACCGCTACGGTCGCAGGTTCGAATCCTGCCTCGGGCATGGATGTTTGTGATGTGCTAGTTCTAAGTTCTAGGGGACTAATGACCTCAGCAGTTGAGTCCCATAGTGCTCAGAGCCAGCCAGCCAAATAACCCTGTGACGAAACGCGCCGCTCTTCTTTGGATCTTCTCTATCTCCTCCGTCAATCCGATCTGGTACGGATCCCACACTGATGAGCAATACTCAAGTATAGGTCGAACGAGTGTTTTGTAAGCCACCTCCTTTGTTGATGGACTACATTTTCTAAGGACTCTCCCAATGAATCTCAACCTGGTACCCGCCTTACCAACAATTAATTTTATATGATCATTCCACTTCAAATCGTTCCGCACGCATACTCCCAGATATTTTACAGAAGTAACTGCTACCAGTGTTTGTTCCGCTATCATATAATCATACAATAAAGGATCCTTCTTTCTATGTATTCTCAATACATTACATTTGTCTATGGAACGTATTCTCAAAGTGTCTGTTACCGCGGATGTTGCCTCAGGGATATAAGAAAAGCATTAAATTTTAATTTATTTATCTAGGGAAGAACAGTGCTTCTATGCTGAGCAAACACAGAATTATTACAGCCATCATTGTACGCTTGTGACAGATATTTTGCCACTAAACAACTTGCCGCAGACCTTGCGCCGCGTGAAACTGGCACGCCGGCAAATCGTCCCCACTTCCTTCTAACCATAAATCACGTGCATCATCAAGCGAACTCACGAAAACTTTTTTTCCGTGTATCACAGTATTTAGGGTGTTCCAGGCAATAGGTGGACCTGTGAGTGGTAGCTGATGCAAACCGATTATTGGAACCACGCTGGTAGTGCTCAGATCCATGAGGAATGATGTGGACCAACCGTGTCTTGTACCATCACCAGTCAGCTCTATTTCAGTGTATTGTTGCTTAGTGCTGCACATAAATACAACAAATAATATTAATATCTGTGTTAGCTCACATCATTTCCAATCGAAAATCAGTCATTGGTAGCACACGACTTCGATGTTATACAATGAACTGATCAAAAGCAATTAGACCCTTTGTCAAAGGATATGATCTCTGAATAGTAATCGAACCGTCCTCAGTCCCTGGTTTTAATCCAGCCGGTGCTTAAATATTGAATTAAAAAAACATCTTCAATGGCAGCATAAGACTTCCGGTACAACCAGTCACCCTTCTTCTGCCAATTATCTGGAAAACAGCCTAAAAGAAGCAGAAGAATCAGCAATGAATAACGGTATGAGTATGCAGCAGGCAATGGAAATCACTGCGTTATGGACACATAGTGTGTATCCACCTGTAATTGAGAAAGCGTCATGATGATTTCTCCACTGGCAAAACATTCAAAACTAGTCCCCCATTCGGATCTCGGGGAGGGGACAGTCACGAGGGAGGTGACCGTGACCAAATGATGCAATAACGAACGACTGGATAACATTGACCGGGAAGACTGTAGAATGTCAGAAGTTTGAACGAGATCGGAAAGATTCAAAATCTGAAAAGGGCGCAGTCTTTTTACAGCGGGGGTCAGTGAGGTGGAATGGAGACAAGACAAAGATTTCTGGTCAGACGAATATAAGGTAATACCAACAGCAGCAAAAATAGTATAACGGGAGTAAGATCCGTTATGAAGGGGAAGGAAGGGCAGAGAGTGAGGTACTGTGAACAGTTCAGCGACAGAGTTGTTTTCATCCATATGACTGCAAATCCACCGCAGAAACAATAGTTTGATATACACTCACGTTCAGAAAAAAATCAGGTCACTTTGAACGACTAGATATATAATGTTCATATCCACGGGACATGTATGTTGATATGTTCTGCAGAAACGATTAGCATTTCAGTAACCTCGGTTCACAATGTGTCCTGTTGCTTTGCAGACACATCCACCATGGGCCATTATAACTTTTTCCCTGGCTGATGGTATCGATTCATACAAGGCGCGAGTGGCGTCCTGTGGTATACTCGTCCAAGCTGCGTTCACCTGGTTCCCAATTTCATCGGTATTGCTTGACATTGGGTCACAGCGCTGCACCCATCGTTTCACCATATCCCACGCATGTTCGTTTGGCGACAAGCCTGCAGATCCGGCCAGCTAGGGAAAAAGTCTGACATCCTGTAACACCAAGAAGGCACGTTTTCGTGAAGCAACATGTGGTCGTGCATTGTCCAGTTGAAAAATGGTGTCTGGGGTGTGTGGAGAAGGGGTATGGCTATGTTATTCACGTAGGTCACTGTGGTCACAGTGCCCTAGACACGCACCAACTGTAATTTGTGGTAGTATCCAATAGCACCCCACGCTATAACGCCTTGAGTGTGGTCTCTATGTGTTGTGCGAATGCAGTCACTGTGTTGCCGCTCTCCCTGTCTGCGGCGAACTAAAATGCGGTCATCATTTTCAAACAAACAGAACCAGGATTCGTCCGAAAACCAGGCCATTCCTATCCCCAGTGACGTCATTCCATACACTATTGCAGTGTAGCACGTTTCTGCACATTCGTCAGAGGTAGGCGGAGAAGTGGACGACGCGCACGTAACCCATGTCGTAACAAAGGGCGACCGGCTGTCACTCTGGCAGTGTATGGTGTGTTACACTGTCCCACTATTGCGCCAGAGCCGAGGAGGACGTACATCTGTCCTGCAATGCCGTTCGGATATGGTATCGATCTTCCTGGGGGTTGTCTGGGTAGTGTTCTACGGCCTTCCATGAACCATTCTGCACACTTCCGTTCCACTGCCGAAACACGTCGTCCAATATGGGCAGCTATTTCCTGGATGGTTGCATCACATTCTCTTATGCCAATAATAGGCCCTCTTTCAAACTCGATGATATGACGGTACGGATAGCGCAAACGTCTGCGAAGCATCCTGCGCGTCTTTCCAAGTTAACGAGAGCCACAGACACATTTCACCAGTAGGTGGTGTTGCGCCCCGATATCGATATTGACCTTGAATCCGTGGCCTCACGTGCTAATAATTTTTGTCATTTTTGAGGCGCCATGTCACGGATTACCGGCCCCTTCCACCGGAGGTTCGAGTCCTCCCTCGGACATGGGTGTGTGTGTTTTTCTTACCATAAGTAAGTTTAAGTAGTGTGTAAGTCTAGGAATCGATGTCCTCAGCAGTTTGGTCTCTTAGAAATACACCCACATTTCAACATCTGAAGATTTCTACAAAACATATTAATATACATGTCTTGTGAATATGAACGTCCTACCTCTAGTAGTACAGGATTTCTGTTTTTTCCTAATCTTGAGTGTACAAGCGACGTCGCAAGCGGAAGAACTGCAGAAAGTATATTAGGATTTCAAACGAGCCACTCAGTACGTAAAGGAAGATAAAAAAGTAATGATCAAGGGAAACTGGAATCCCATTGTAGGGGTAGGAATAGAAGAAAAAGCTGTTGGTAACAGGAATGAGAGACGAGAAATAAATGTCAGTTGGTAATAGCGAATATTCTGTTGAAGAATCACAAGAGAAGGAAGTACACGTGGAAAATGCCTGGAGACATGGGAAGATCTAACCCATTTACACGATGGTCAGACAAAGATTTCAACACCAGTTATTGTATTGTAAGGCGGAGCAGATATAGACTCAGATTCCAATTCAGTAGTGATGAATAGTACACTGAAGATTAGCCGGTCGGTGTGGCCGCGTGGTTCTAGGCGCTTTAGTCTGGAACCGCGTGGCTGCTACGGTCGCAGGTTCGAATCCTGCCTCGGGCATGGATGTGTGTGATGTCCTTAGGTTGGTTAGATTTAAGTAGTTCTGAGTTCTAGGGGACTGATGACCTCAGATGTTAGGTCCCATAGTGCTGAGAGCCATTTGAACCAATCATTGTGGAAGGAAGCGAGATACAGAAGTAGTGTGGAAGGATAAGACATATGCAAACTTCGCTAAAGATGTGGATACTGCATTAAGGAATAACACAGTAAGCGTCTCAGTTGAAGAGAAGTGGTCGTCTCTCAAACTACCAATCACAGGTATTGGAAAGACAAATACAGATATTATGAAGGAAACTGCGAAGAGACAGTGAATAGCAGAAAAAACAATTGGTCTACGAAAGAAGAAAGTACTAATGTGCCCAGAGAAAGACAGGAATACAGCAGTATAAATGGCTTATAAATTAAATAATTGAGGACGGAAACTGCAAGTGTTGTGTATATTCGGTGTACGTTCTTTCAGATACGTCCGTAAGCACAATTTTGATCCAGCAGCCATTACGAATTAAGGCACAAAAGAATTTTCAGACACTGACTGCGAGGGAGCATTTAGTGAAATCAATGGGGAAAGCTGGAAATGTGTACCTAACCGGGAGGGGTGCTAGGGCAGTCCGTACAGTTGCAATGACCACTGTATCAAGATTGTTCAGAGCATCTGCCTAGTAAGCAGGTGACACGCATCCCTGTCCGGCACAAATTTTCAACTTCCCCCACTGATTTCAATCAGTAACCGGTCGCAGCCAATGTCTCTAATTCCTTTGCGCAATTTTTACTATGAGGTGAAAATATTGCCTATTGGCAGGGAGTATGAATTCGTGGCGATCCACTTCAAAAGTCAGAAGACTGATAACTGAAAGAAGAGAACCAATGAAATAAATAGGAAGAGCTGGGAAATTGCGTCGAAATGCGCACCATCACACGCCGACGTACAAGGGCACAAACAGTTATTCGAGCTAGTGTGCTGAACCAATGATACTGGTGACTTACCATCGCACTTTCGGAAAAACGTCAGCAACACATTCCCGAAAATAACGAAAACTGATAAATGAGAGAACTGTATCGCAATCAACTTAACAGATCATTCATCCAACTTCCTGATAAGAATAATATATTCAGGAAAGGAAGAGTAAATTGAGGATGTGTTAGATGACAATCAGTTTGGCAGTGACGTTGGGATTCACAACGAAAACAAAAGTGAAGAAAAATCAAGACACCTTCATAGATTTTTTTGACTTTCCCAAAAGTGTTTGGCAAGTTAAACTGAATTAAGATATTTAAAACTCTGGTAAAAACAGGAGTCAGTTATACTGGAAGACGGGTAATACACTGTGTAACGGTACAGATATTAGTCACATACCATTTTTTTTCTTTAAGTCATTAGTCTTCTGACTTATGCGGCCAGCCACGAATTCTTCTCTTGTGCACACCTTTTCTTCTTAATATAGCACTTTCAACGTACGACCTCAATTATTTGGTTAGTATATCCCAGTCTATGTATTCCTCTACAGATTTTACCCACTATATCTCCCTCTGACAGCATGAAAGTTATCCCCTGATATCTAAACATATGTCCTACTGTCCCGTCCTTTCTTCTTGCCAGTGTTTTCCACATATTCCTTCCCTCAACAATTCTACGGAGAATCTCCTCATTCCCTACCTTATCGGTCCACCTAATTTTCAACGTTCTTCTGTAGTACCACATTTCAGATGCTTCTATTTTCTTCTGTTCCGGTTTTCCCACAGCCCGCATCTTCCTATCATACATTTCTGTGTTCCAAGCCCACATCTTCAGGAATTTCTTCTCAAATGATGACCTATGTTTGATACTAGTAGATTTCTCTTCACAAGAAATGCCAGTTTTTCCAGTGCTAGTCCATATTTTATGTCCTTGCTCGGTCGGTCACGGGTAGCAGAATTCGTTAACTTCATCTGCTTCGTGATCATGAACCTTGATTTTAAGTTTCTCGCCGTTGTAATTTCTGCTAGTACTCATTACTGTCGTCTTTCTCTGATTTACTATCAGTCCACATTCTGTTCTCGTTAGAATGTTCATACAATTCATCACATCATGTAATTCGTCTTCTCTTTCACTCAGGAAAGCAATGTCATCAGCAAATATTGTCACTGATATCCTTTCACCATGAATTTTAATCCCTCTCTTCAACCCTTCTTTTATTTGTGTCATCGCTCCTTCTACGTACAGATATAACAGCAGCGGAAAAGAGCACATCCCTATCTTACACCTTTTTTAACCCTAGCACTTCGTTCTTACTCTTCTAGTCTTATTATTCCCTCTTGGACTTCGTTCATGTTGTGTATCACCTGTTTCTTCTCCCTATTCTCCCTATACCTTACCCCTCCATCGGAATGTATAATATCTTCCACCATCTCCCAATACCTTACCCCTCCCTCGGAATGTGTAATGTCTTTCAGCATTTGACACTGTAGAACGCTTTTTCCAGGTCAAGAAATCCTATGAAGGGATTTTGATTTTTCTTCAGTCTTGCTTCCATTATCAACCGCAGTGTCAGAACTGCCCCTCTGATGCCTTTACCTGTCCTAAAGCCATACTGATCGTCATCTAACAGATCCTCAACTTTCTTTTCCATTCTTCTGTGTATTATTCTTGTGAGCAACTTGGATGCATGAGCTGTGTAGCTGATTGTGCGATAATTCTCGCATCTGTCGACACTTATTGCTTTCGGATTTGTGTGGATGATATTTTTCCGAAAGTCAGATGGTATACCGACAGACTCATACATTTTACACAGCACCGTTAATCATCGTTTTGTTGCCACTTACCCCAATGATTTTAGAAAATCTGATCTGACATCTGATTTTAAGTCTTCCAGAGCTCCTCTGAATTGTGATTCTTATACGGGATCCACTGCTGTTCCTCACAAAGGCCTTCAATGTACTCTTCCCAGCTATCCCAAAGGCCTTCAATGTACTCTTTCCACCTATCCTCTGCCTCCTCCCCATCCAACAATAGAATTCCCACTGCACTCTTAATATTACCACCCCTACTTTTAATTCCACCGACGGTTGTTTTGAATTTTGTATACGCTGAGCCAATCCTTCCGAAAACCAATTCTTTTTCGATTTATTCGCATTTCTCATGAACCATTTCGACTAATTATTTCATTCCTATGTGATTTGTATTACCGTATTCCTGAAGTACCCACAACGTTTCAACGTTTTCGTACTTCCTTCTTTCCTCGACCAACTGCAGTATTTTTACTGCTACCCTTACTTTCTTGACTGTTACCTTTCTTGTACCTCTCCAAGTTCCGTGATTGCACTTTTTTAGAGATATCCATTCCTATTCAACTGAACTGCTAACTGCGCTCTTCATTACCGCAGTATCTATTCTTTCCATTTCTTATTTTACTTACTTATTTTTTGATTCATCAGACTTCAGATTATTTTTATGCGGCTGCCACAAATTTCTCTTTGCGTCAACGTCTTCATCTCAGAAGCAGGACTTGGAACCTATGTCCTCAATTATTTTCTGGATGTATTCCTGTCTCTGAACTCCTCTATAGTTTTCACCTTGTACAGCTCCCTCTAGTATCATGGAAGTTCTTCCCAGATCTTCTAACACATGTCCTATCATCCAGTCGCTTCTTCTTGTCAGTGTTTGCCACATATTCCTTTCCTTTCCGATTCTGAGAAGAACCTCTTCATCCCTTACCTTACCAGCTCACCTAATTTTCAAAATTCGTCTACAGCATCACATCTCAAATGATTCGAGTTTCTTCAGTTCTGCTCTTTTCCCACAATCCATGTTTCACTATCATACAATGCTGTGCTCCAAACGTCATATCTCAGAAATTTTTTCCTCAAAGCAAGCCCTATGTTTGCAGTAGACGTCTCTTGGGCAGGAATGTCATCTTTGACAGTCCTAGTCTGCTCTTTATGTTGTCTTTGTCCTTCCATCATGTCTTATTTTGCTGCCTATGTAGCAGAACACATTAATTTCATACACTTCGTTATCACCAATCCTGGTATTAAGTTTCTCGCTGTTTCATTTCTGCTACCTCTCATTACTTTTGTCTTTCTTCGATTTATTCTCAATCAGTATTCTGTAGTCATTATACTGTTCATTGCATTCGGTATATCATGTAATTCTTCTTCACTTTCACTCAGAACTTCAATGTCATCAGCGATTATATCATTGATATATTTTCACCCTGAATTTTAATTCCACTACTTAACCTATCTTTTAATTCCTTATTACTTCTTCGAAGTGCAGACTGAACAGTCGCGGCGAAAGACTACTCTCATTTTAATGCTAGTATTTTGCTTTTAACCTTCCAATCTCATTATTCCCTCTTGGCTCTTGTACATGTCGTACATTACCCGTCTCTCCACTATAACTTATTCCTTCCTCAGAATTTGTAACATCTTCTATCATGTGAGATTGTAAAGTGCTTTTCCCACGTTAGTAAATCCTATGAATGGGTTTTTACTGTTCATCAGTCTTGCCCCCATTCTCAACGGTAATGTCAGAACAGCCTTTCTGGTGTGTTTACCATACCTAAAGCCAAACTTATCGTCTTGTAACAGATCCTAAATTTTGTTTTTCATTCTCATATATATTACTCTTGTCAGCAACTTGGATGGATGAGCTGTTAAGCTGATTGTGATATGATTCTCCCACTTGTCGGCTCTTGCTGTGTTCGGAATTCTGTGGATGGTATTTTTCCGAAAGTCAGATGGTATGGCGCCAGACTCGTACATTCTACACACCAACGTGAATAGTCGGTTTGTTACCACTTCCTCCAATGCTTTTAGAAATTCTGATGGAGTGTTATCTATCCCTTCTGCCTTATTTGATTTAGTGTCGTCAAAAGCTCTTTTTGATTCTGATTCTAAAACTGGATGAGCCTGTCTCTTCTATATCGACTCCCGTTTCTTCTATCAATTCATGAGACGAGTATTCCCTCTCACAGAGGCCTTCAATTTACTTTTTCCACCTACCCTCTCTATCCTCTGCATTTAACAGTCTAATTTCTATTGTCCTCTTAATTTCACCACAGTTACTTTTAATTTAGCCATTACTGTTCTGACTTTTCTGTCTGGAGAATCAGTGCTTCCCACAATAATTTCTTTTTCGATTTCTTCACTTTTTGATGCAGCTGTTTCGCCTAATCTGCCGTGCACTTTAGATTTCATTCCTAAGTGACTTGCATTTCTGTATTCCTGAATTTCGCTGAACGTGTTTTTACTTTCTTCTTTCAACGATCAAATGAAGTATTTCTCCTGTTACTCATGTTTACTTCACAGTTAACTTTTTGTACCTATATTTTTCTCCCTATCTCTGTGATTGCTCTTTTTAGAGATGTCCATTCGTCTTCAACTGAACTTCCTACTGAGTTAATTACCACAGTATCTATAGGCTTTGAGAACTTTAAGTGCCTGTCTCGATTCCTCAGCACTTTTGAATCCCACTTCCTTGCTGCGCATTGATAATTTCTGATTAGCCTCTTACACTTCAGCCTACTCTTCATCACTTATTAATTGTAGTCTGAGTCTATATCTGCTCCTGGGTACGCCTTAGAATCCAGAATTTCGGAATCTCTGTCTGACCATGATTAATCTAACTAGAATCTTCTTGTATCTTCCGGCCTTTCTCAAGTGTACCTGCTCCTCTTGTGATTCTTGAACAGAACATTTGCTTCTACTAGCTAAAGTGTGTTACAGACCTCAATTAGTCTTCACCTTTTCTCATTCCTGGTACCAACCCTATACGTTTCCTGTAACCGTTTCTTATACTCCTTCCCCCACGACAGCATTCCAGCCCCATAGAGTATTAAGTTTCATCTCCCTTTACGTAGTGAAATACCATCATATCAGTATCATCATATACTTTCTCCTTCATATATCTTCTCATCTCTTACGATGTTGGCATGTACACCTGAACTGTCGTTGTTAGTATTGGTTTGCTATCGATTCTGATGAGAAAAACCCTCACCGAGCTGTCCACAGCAACTCACTCTCTGGCCTACCTTCCTATTTTTAAAGAATCCCACTCCCATTATGCCCATTATTGCTGTGGCATTACCCTATACTCATCTGTCACTGTCATTGTTAAGCATTGTCAAGGGTCAGTAGTTTCATATTCAGTTCCTACCCTTAGGTTCACAATCGGCGCTATCAAGCTTCGAGGAAAGCCTCACGCAGGCACACGTTGGGGGATAGCAATTCTCTACAAAGCTCAGTCCAGCACGATACCAACAGCCACTGGCAAGCCCTGTAAAACTCCAGTTGGATTCCGTCAGACCCTAGTCATTCGTTAGCAGACCCTTTATAGATAGTGTCGCGTTCTGCAATAATTCCGTTGCGACATCCGGTGGAACTGTGGCCACCGTCATACAATCTGCGCTCTCTGCCACGTATAGTGGCGAGTAATACCTATGTCCCATGTGCTGGCCATTGTCAGTAATCAAGTCATGAACTAGTGGTATCGTTCGCTTTTTACGCTCCAAGTTAATGTGTTACATTGAAGGCTGTTCCTGAGGTACCCTGTTGTGGGTTCGCGCCCTTTTAGTAGAACTGTATAACTGAAGGGTCACCAGGGCGACGATCTGAGCCTTGGCTCGCTTGATCAGCATCTGGAAATCTCATGAGGGTGGCCTAGTGGAACATTCTGGTAAGACGGTATAATTAAAGTCGACTGTGTGTCGTCTCCACGTGCTGCGTCCTGCCACATGTCATCAGACTTGGCACATTTGATCCACCAAGTTAATGGTGATCCAAAATGAGAGCGACGCCCTCCACGTGCCACGTGCCACGTGGTCTCCACTGCATCGGTGCATATCTGTGAGGCGAATGGTTGATGTTCACCTTCCAGGCCAGGAAGGGGACGGAGGGCAATAGCACATATACACTCCTGGAAATTGAAATAAGAACACCGTGAATTCATTGTCCCAGGAAGGGGAAACTTTATTGACATATTCCTGGGGTCAGATACATCACATGATCACACTGACAGAACCACAGGCACATAGACACAGGCAACAGAGCATGCACAATGTCGGCACTAGTACAGTGTATATCCACCTTTCGCAGCAATGCAGGCTGCTATTCTCCCATGGAGACGATCGTAGAGATGCTGGATGTAGTCCTGTGGAACGGCTTGCCATGTCATTTCCACCTGGCGCCTCAGTTGGACCAGCGTTCGTGCTGGACGTGCAGACCGCGTGAGACGACGCTTCATCCAGTCCCAAACATGCTCAATGGGGGACAGATCCGGAGATCTTGCTGGCCAGGGTAGTTGACTTACACCTTCTAGAGCACGTTGGGTGGCACGGGATACATGCGGACGTGCATTGTCCTGTTGGAACAGCAAGTTCCCTTGCCGGTCTAGGAATGGTAGAACGATGGGTTCGATGACGGTTTGGATGTACCATGCACTATTCAGTGTCCCCTCGACGATCACCAGTGGTGTACGGCCAGTGTAGGAGATCGCTCCCCACACCATGATGCCGGGTGTTGGTCCTGTGTGCCTCGGTCGTATGCAGTCCTGATTGTGGCGCTCACCTGCACGGCGCCAAACACGCATACGACCATCATTGGCACCAAGGCAGAAGCGACTCTCATCGCTGAAGACGACACGTCTCCATTCGTCCCTCCATTCACGCCTGTCGCGACACCACTGGAGGCGGGCTGCACGATGTTGGGGCGTGAGCGGAAGACGGCCTAACGGTGTGCGGGACCGTAGCCCAGCGTCATGGAGACGGTTGCGAATGGTCCTCGCCGATGCCCCAGGAGCAACAGTGTCCCTAATTTGCTGGGAAGTGGCGGTGCGGTCCCCTACGGCACTGCGTAGGATCCTACGGTCTTGGCGTGCATCCGTGCGTCGCTGCGGTCCGGTCCCAGGTCGACGGGCACGTGCACCTTCCGCCGACCACTGGCGACAACATCGATGTACTGTGGAGACCTCTCGCCCCACGTGTTGAGCAATTCTGCGGTACGTCCACCCGGCCTCCCGCATGCCCACTATATGCCCTCGCTCAAAGTCCGTCAACTGCACATACGGTTCACGTCCACGCTGTCGCGGCATGCTACCAGTGTTAAAGACTGCGATGGAGCTCCGTATGCCACGGCAAACTGGCTGACACTGACGGCGGCGGTGCACAAATGCTGCGCAGCTAGCGCCATTCGACGGCCAACACCGCGATCCTGGTGTGTCCGCTGTGCCGTGCGTGTGATCATTTGCTTGTACAGCCCTCTCGCAGTGTCCGGAGCAAGTATGGTGGGTCTGACACACCGGTGTCAATGTGTTCTTTTTTCCATTTCCAGGAGTGTATATGCCATATGGTCGGTATGGCCTATTCTTCCAGTGTTTTGCAGAGACACACTAGTACTGCTCATGTAGTCGTCATGGTGGGAGCCGCAGATTATGGCTTCAGGTCACGGCTGTTTGTGATTCAGGTAACAACGGTACGTCAGGGACATTTGCGATCCTTAGGTGTTTACCTCTCATGCGACCCTATGGAGGTGTCAATTTTCAACTGAATATTGTTTATCCAGATATGCAACGTCTCTCTACGAACTGTCGAACTGACCTGGAAGTAGTCCTGCGGCCAGCAAGACACCCATGTGTGAAATCGTCTTGGACCTCAACTCCGTCCCAGTGCCAGTATGTGGAATATCAAGGTTCAGTATTACAACAGCTCTGGGGCCAGCTTGTCTCGGGAGAAGATACGAATGTATGTCTTCTCTCCCTCCCTCAATCGAATTAGTTCATGCATCTAGGCCAAAGGGATGCAACTTGTTACTGACAAGTACGCTCATGCTGGCAAGTTCTTTATGACATTTGACTCGATTACGCAATCACTGAAATAACATCACATAATCTGTCGACGAGTGAAGTTTCATTTCCATTCTTTCCCATCTTCTGGATCCTTCAATACTCTCTCTCCCTCTCTCTCTCTTCTTTCCTTTTTCTCAAACGGTGTACGATCAGTGGAAAAATACTCCAATCGCATCTCAAAAAATGCGAATATATTTCTGTTTATTTAAAAGATTGCCTAATCCTACATTCCTCAGTACCTTTCAAAATTTTCCCAGAAATCTTGACATGCAGACAGATTTGCGCTTTTCCTTTTTTCTACGTGGAATACAAGTCAAACTCCCACGAACCCCCGTAACAGTTACTGACTCACAACCACTAGTCCGTCGCCGTTAAATCGCTTATACCAATCCACACCCAGTTGCCCTTTCTCACTCACTCATTCAGCCCAATTCATTGTCATTATCTCTTTGTGTCTGTCTTTGACTCCTGTGACACACCCACAGTTTCCCTCATTCTGTTCTACAACTAAAGTCTCCTCTCACTGTCGCTGACTCCCTTTTGCCTTCTCTTACTGCCAATATGTTATTACTTCCTTCCGACTTCTGCTTTCTATTCTCACTTTCACTATCTCTCTCTTCGTCATTGTCATTGTCATACACTCTTCTTCTTATTATGACTGGCTCTCACCCACTTCCACTCCCACTCTCTCTTTCTCTTTCTTCCCCCGCTGGTTTCCTTTTTCTCTCTGCTGCAGTAGTGCATATAACTCATTTGAAAAGAAATGTATTGGTCAGAAAAACTTATATAGTTTACTTATGTGAACTGAAATAACACAAAACACCTCGTACCGGATTTTACGCGCAAAAAATTGTCATGTGCCTCAGTACTACAAGGCGTTCCCAGATGATAACAGACTTTCTTCGCAGCATAGTTCTCCGTGTCATGTAACTTTATAAACGTATTAGCCTCACACCGGATTTTACGTGTACATGCAGGGTAAATTTGAACTTCTGTAACTCGGAAACTGATAAAGGTGTGACAAAAATTTTCACGTTTTTTCGAGAAAGCGATGTTAGGAATATATCGTAATAATTTCATCCGTTTTCTGTACATACCCGTCTTGGAATCCACTGCTGGGTCTTGGTCCGCTGGTGGCACTGGAAACACAATAAAAAATATTTCTTTCTAGGGGGGGAGGAGGGGGAGATTCCGAGGAACCATCTACGAACTAACGATGCCTCCGTGAGTCTCATCGGGTCCCTCGTAGGCCACACAAAATAAAAAAAGAGCCAACCGATTTGCTCCGTTTGCTGAAGCAGGAGGAAATCTGTAGTATTCATACTTTGACCCTTTACTGTAGGACAGTGACACGAAGATGATCCTTCAATTGGGTGTAAAAATGGTCCCTAGCCCAAGGACTATACGTAGCCCAAGGACGGTCTGAAGCACTTGGTCTGTTGCATGCTTACTGGTACGTGCAAGGTGGCCTACTACAGACCTTGATCCTTACGTCTGCACAACACACGGTACTTGCACTGCAAGGCGCCATCACAGGAGAGGGGCTAGCTCCCTCCGGAACAGGAGAAGACTCTGCTGGGCTTTGTAGGGGCGGTTTAGCGCGGAACAGATCAAACAGCTGTCTCCGCTCCCGCTGCCTGCTGCCTGTGTACACAGATAACGATCTGCCCCGCGAGGGCTGATAAGCAGCGGCATCCGGGCGCGCCTGCCCTCGGGAGGCCGGGCTTACCGACAGCTCCGCAGCCCGCTGGGTTCCCTGGCTTCTGCTGGTGGTGCCTTGGTTCTGACGTCACGAGACGGACTCGTCTCGGCAGGCTCCTCTCTCCAGCAAGCAAACAAACTGCATCGTCTGCCGAACAGCCCTGCGCACGACCAACGTTTGCCTGTGTAAATGAAAGCCTTCTGCCGTCAGGGGGTGAGATATGGAGTGGCGTCTCACTGATTGCCTGAGAGTCAGCGTGGGACTCAGTTCTCAGACATCCGTGTTTATCCTAAATGTAGGAGGTCGTCCGAAACAACACGGTCCGTTGTTAGGTTGGTGTCCAAGTTCGCAATGTTTTTGTTTTGCGAATTGGTATTGAGTTTTTTGTTTGTAGTTTACTGTTGCTACTTGAGTTTACACATTATCATTTTGTCATTTGGAAATAGTAAGTGGACCTGTAGAGCTAGAAAAAGGAGTTGTAAGTGGAGAAATATTCTTATGAGTATAATAGAGGAATTACAGCAGCGGAGGAACCAGAAATTTTGCTCCGTATATGGGGATAACGCGACTGGACAGAGCACGGTTAACGAGGATCGTCTTGACATTAGTGAATCTTCACGTTCAGCAAGACTTTCGGGATCTGATGAAAATCTTTTAAACGTATTTATCCACAATTCTCCATGTCATTGCACTCGAGAACCACCAACTGTGATTATTGCACCATCTTGCGTAATTGGGAGCAGTGGGGCAGCTTAAAATATGGGGTGAATGGGTACTACAAGCAACTAGCCAAAATCGCAAAAAACAGCGGGTGGCCACATGTTCATCTGTTCTTGCTCGTCATCACTTGACTCATGAACAACACCGACCGTTCCTATCCTGTATCGTTCCTTGCGACGAGAAATGGTGTATTTATGCTGACATAAGGATAAGAAAGGAGTGGCAGAGCCTAAGCAAAGAAGCAACTTCCTGTACAAAGATCTTCGTGCATCCTCGAAAGATAATCTTATGCATCGGGTGGCTTATTACGTATAGATGCCCCGAGGTGCAACCATCACTGTTGACATTTATTGTCAGCAACTGAGACCTCCCTGCAGACACAGTCCAAGAACAACGACGGAATTAACCTGTTCTTGCTCTCTGAGCTCTCTGAGCTCTTGCTCTGTCACATTTTCACCTTTTCCGCACTCTATCCACCAACTTGAAGGAACTTCCTTTCCTGAAGAACTGGCGATCTAGAAGATACTGAGTAGAGTCGCCAAACAATAATCGTCTTTCTTATCATGAAGTTTGTTATTTGCGACGGGCGTAATCTATCCCACTACGGCGGCTACTAAAACCTTGGAAAGTACATGTTTTATCCTTAAAACCTCGTCTAAGTCAAATATACTAATTCCTCAAAAAGGAGGGGAGAAGTTGCTAATGTTCTTTCTTATGATTCTCACCCACTATGCGTGCAATGCCGCTCGAGCCAGCAGAAATGTTAGTTGTGTGGCCCACAAGTTTAGAAACATCTCTCTATTCTTATCACTAGCTTCGTTATTTAGGAAGTCCTTCCTAAATCTGTCCCTTTAAGACGACTACTAAAATCTTGTAAATTACCTGTTTCTTCATATAGCCTGCTTATAATTAAATACATTATCCATCAAAAAGGAGGGAAGGTAATGCTAATGTTCTCTCTTATTATTCTCGCCCACTATTTATGAAATGCCCCTTGAGGCAGTGTAAATACATTAATATTGCTACACCACGAAGATGACGTGCGATAGGAAGAAGATGCTGTGATATGCCAACGATTAGCTTTTCAGAGCGTTCACACAAGATTGGCGCCGGTGGCGACACCTACAACGTGCTGACATGAGGAAAGTTTCCAACCGATTTCTCGTACACAAACAGCAGTTTACCGCCGTTGCCTGGTGAAACATTGTTGTGATGCCTCGTATAAGGAGGAGAAATGCGTACCATCACGTTTCCGACTTTGATAAAGGTCGGACTGTAGCCTATCGCGATAGCGATTTATGGTATCGCGACATTGCTGCTCGCATTGGTCGAGGTCCAATGACAGAAGAATACGGAATCGGTGGGTTCAGGAGGGTAATATGGAACGCCGTGCTGGATCCCAAAGGCCTCGTATCACTAGCAGTCGAGATGAGGCATCGTATCCGCATGGCTGTAACGGATCGTGCAGTCACGTCTCGGTAACTGAGTCAACATATGGGGACGTTTGCAACACAACAACCATCTGCACGAACAGTTCGACGACGTTTGCAGCAGCATGGAATATGAGCTCGGAGACCATGGCTACGGTTACCCTTGACGCTCCATCACAGACAGGAGCGCCTGCAATGGTGTACTCAACGACGAACCTGGGTGCACGAATGGCAAAACGTCATTTTTTTCGGATGAATCCAGGTTCTGTTTACAGCATCATGATGGTCGCATCCGTGTTTGGCGACATCGCGGTGAACGCACATTGGAAGCGTGTATTCGTCATCGCCGTACTGGCGTATCACCCGGCGTGATGGTATGGGGTCCCATTGGTTAAACGTCTCGGTCACCTCTTGTTGGCATTGACGGCACTTTGAACAGTGGACGGTGCATTTCAGATGTGTTACGACCCTTGGCTCTACCCTCCATTCGATCCCTGCGAAACCCTACATTTCAGCAGGGTAATGCACGACCGCATTTTCCAGGTCCTGTACGGGCCTTTGTGGGTACAGAAAATGTTCGACTGCTGCCCTGGCCAGTACATTCTCCAGATATCTCACCAATTGAAAACGTCTGGTCAATGGTGGCCGAGCAACTGGCTCGTCACAATACGCCGGACACTACTCTTGATGAACTGTGGTATCGTGTTGAACTGCACACGCCATTCATGCTCTTTTTGACTCAGTGCCAAGGGTATCAAGGCCGTTATTACGGCCAGAGGTGGTTGTTCTGGCTACTGTTTCTCAGGATCTATGCACCCAAATTGCGTGAAAATGTAAACACATGTCAGTTCTAGTATAATATATTTGTCCAATGAATACCCCCGTTTATCATCTGCATTTCTTCTTGGTGTAGCAATTTTAATGGCCAGTAGTGTATTATTTATTAGGTCCAGAAGTTTAGAAAACCTTCTTCTTTTAAGAGCACAGTGGCTATCGGAATGGCTTCGCTGTGATTACTTACTATTTCCACAGTGCAGTCGCCCGACATTGTTAGCGGAGAGAGAGCAATCTCATATTTCGATGCACATTAACTTTTTTGTAAAATCGTTACTAACCAAGATCGCATGTAGGAAAACAAATAATTATTTTCAACCGTTCCCAGTGATCTTCATACCAGAATTTAAAAAGCCCTCTCGTAGGAGGTCCGAGTCCTCCCTCTGGCATGGGTGTATATGTTGGTCTTAGCGTAAGTTAAATTAAGTTAGTTTAAGTAGTGTGTAAGTCTAGGGACCGATGACGTCAGCAGTTTGGTCCCTTAGGAATTCACACACATTTCAACATTTAATACAAGAGGGCACTTGGTCAGTTGGCTGTTGTTAATAGGCAACAGGCAAAGTGACACTACTTTTTATATTCTAATATTAAAATGACCGGAAACAGTCGAAATTACAATGAAGAGCCAAAGAAACTGGTACACCTGTGCAATATCGTGTAGGACACACCCCCCTCCCTCCCCCGAGCACGTAGAAGTACCGCAACACGACGTAGCGTGGAGTCGACTAATGTCTGAAGCAGTGATGGAGCGAATTCACACCATGAATCCTGCGCGACTCTGCGTAAATCCTTAATAGCACGAGGGGGTGGAGATCTCTTCTGAAGAGAACGTTGAAAGGCATCCCAGGTATACTCAATAATGTTCATGTCTGGGGGGTTTGGTGGACAGCGGAAGTACGTAAACTCAGAAGAGTGCTCCTGGAGCCATTGTGCAGCAATTCTGGACGTGTGTGGTGTGGCATTGTCCTGATGGAATTTCCCAAGTCCGTCGGAATGCGCAATGGGCATGAATGGATGCAGGCGACAAGACAGAATGCTTGTGTACGTGTCACCTGTCAGCGTCGTATCTAGACGTATCATGGGTCCTGAAATCTGCAGCAATTTACAAAAGGGTTGCACTTTTGTCACGCTGAACGATTCTCTTCAGTCCTCCTAGGTCTCATGCTTGCATGATCTCCTTCCGGCCGCAGCGATGTCTGAGATCTGTTGTTTTACCGGATTCCTGACATTCACTGTACACTCGTGAAATAGTTGTACGGGAAAATCCCCACGTCATCGCTACGTCGGAGATGCTGTGTCCAGTCGCTCCGGCCGGCTCCCACCGTCGGTGGTTCCAGCCCTCCCTCGGGCGTAGGTATGTGTGTTGTCCTTAGCATAAGTTAGTTTAAGGTAGATTAAGTAGTGTGTAAGCTTAGAGAGCGATGACCTCAGCAGTTTGGTCCCATAAGACCTTACCACAAATTTCCAATTTTTTTTCCAATCAGTCCTGCGCCGACTAAAACACCACGTTCAGATTCACTTCAGTCTTGATAACCTGCCATTTTAGCAGCCGTAAACGATCTGACAACTGCGTCAGACACTTGTCCATTATAGGCGTTGCCGACCGCAGCGCCGTATTCTGCCTTTTTACATATTTTGTATTTAAGTACGCATGCATATAAAAGATTATTTGGCGCTTCAGTGTAGTTATCTATTTTCCTACATGCGATCTCGTAAAATAAATATTTTACAAAAAATCAACAGTCATTAATTTTCACGCGTGGAACGGCATCGGTTGCATAGTCTGCGGCAGTGAGATACCTAGGACTGAAATCTCCGTTTCTTTTGGCCTTTAAAGCTACGTACCCGTGGTCTAGGGGTAGCGTCTTTGATTCATAATTAAAAAAACGTCTTCGGTCCCGGGTTAGATCCCCGCCACTGCCTAAATTTTGATAAATAATCAGCATTGGCGGCCGAAGACTTCCGGCATAAGAAGTCAGCCTCATTCTGCCTACGGCCTTGTCAAAGAGGGCGGAGGAGCGGACAGAGGTTCAGGGCACTCTCTTGTCCTAGGGGTGGGAAATTGCCCCTAAAGGCGGAAGAATCAGCAATGATCGACGACATGAGGATGCAGAAGGCAATGGAAACCACTGCATTAAAGACACGTAACGTGCATCCACAGGACATGTGGCCTGTAATTGAAGAAGTGTCATGATGATCTCTCCATTGGCAAAAGATTCCGGAATAGTCCCCCATTCGGATCTCCGGGAGGGGACTGCCAAGGGGGAGGTTACCATGAGAAAAAGATTAAATAATCTACGAAAGGATAACGTTCTACGAGTCGGGGCGTTGAATGTCAGAAGCTTGAACGTGGTGGGGAAACTAGAAAATCTGAAAAGGGAAATGCAATGACTCAATCTAGATATAGTAGAGGTCAGTGAAGTGAAGTGGAAGGAAGACAAGAACTTCTGGTCAGATGAGTATCGGGTAATATCAACAGTAGCAGAAAATGGTATAACAGGTGTAGGATTCGTTATGAATAGGAAGGTAGGGCAGAGGGTGTGTTACTGTGAACAGTTCAGTGACCGGGTTGTTATAATCAGAATCGACAGCGGACCAACACCGACAACGATAGTTCAGGTATACATACCGACGTCGCAAGCTGAAGATGAACAGATATGGAAAGGGTATGAGGATATTGAAAGGGTAATGAAGTGTGTAAAAGGGGACGAAAATCTAATAGTCATGGCCGACTGGAATGCAGTTGTAGGGGAAGGAGTAGAAGAAAAGGTTACTAGGAATGAAAGAGGAGAAAGACTAATTGAGTTCTGTAACAAGTTTCAGCTAGTAATAGCGAATACCCTGTTCAAGAATCACAAGAGGAGGAGGTATACTTGGAAAAGGCCGGGAGATACGGGAAGATTTCAATTAGATTACATCATGGTCAGACAGAGATTCCGAAATCAGATACTGGACTGTAAGGCGTACCCAGGAGCGGAAATAGACTCAGATCACAATATAGTAGTGATGAAGAGTAGTCAGGAAGAATCAATACGTAAAGAAGTGGGACACGGAAGTACTAAGGAATGACGAGATACGATTGAAGTTCTCTAACGCTAAAGAAACAGCAATAAGGAATAGCGCAGTAGGCAGTACAGTTGAAGAGGAATGGACATCTCTAAAAAGCGCCATCATAGAAGTTGGGAAGGAAAACATAGGTACAAAGAAGGTAGCTGCGAAGAAACCATGGGTAACAGAAGAAATACTTCAGTTGATTGATGAAAGGAAGAAGTACAAACATGTTCCGGGAAAATCAGGAATACAGAAATACAAGTCGCTGAGGAATGAAATAAATAGGAAGTGCAGGGAAGCTAAGACGAAATGGCTGCAGGAAAAATGTGAAGACATAGAAAAAGATATGATTGTCGGAAGGACAGACTCAGCATACAGGAAAGTCAAAACAACCTTTGGTGACATTAAAAGCAACGGTGGTAACATTAAGAGTGCAACGGGAATTTCACTGTTAAATGCAGAGGACACAGCAGATAGGTGGAAAGAATACATTGAAAGCGTCTATGAGGGTGAAGATTTGTCTGATGTGATAGAAGAAGAAACAGGAGTCGATTTAGAAGAGATAGGGGATCCAGTATTAGAATCGGAATTTAGAAGAGCTTTGGAGGACTTACGGTCAAATAAAGCAGAAGGGATAGATAACATTCCATCAGAATTTCTAAAATCATTGGGGGAAGTGGCAACAAAACGACTATTCACGTTGGTGTATAGAATATATGAGTCTGGCGATATACCATCTGACTTTCGGAAAAGCAACTTGCACACAATTCCGAAGACGGCAAGAGCTGACAAGTGCGAGAATTATCGCACAATCAGCTTAACAGCTCATGCATCGAAGCTGCTTACAAGAATAATATACAGAAGAATGGAAAAGAAAATTGAGAATGCGCTAGGTGACGATCAGTTTGGCTTTAGGAAAAGTAAAGGGACGAGAGAGGCAATTCTGACGTTACAGCTAATAATGGAAGCAAGGCTAAAGAAAAATCAAGACACTTTCATAGCATTTGTCGACCTGGAAAAAGCGTTCGACAATATAAAATGGTGCAAGCTGTTCGAGATTCTGAAAAAAGTAGGGGTAAGCTATAGGGAGAGGCGGGTCGTATACAATATGTACAACAACCAAGAGGGAATAATAAGAGTGGACGATCAAGAACGAAGTGCTCGTATTAAGAAGGGTGTAAAACAAGGCTGTAGCCTTTCTCCCCTACTCTTCAATCTGTACATCGAGGAAGCAATGATGGAAATAAAAGAAAGGTTCAGGAGTGGAATTAAAATACAAGGTTAAAGGATACCAATGATACGATTCGCTGATGACATTGCTGTCCTGAGTGAAAGTGAAGAAGAATTAAATGATCTGCTGAACGGAATGAACAGTCTAGTGAGTACACTGTATGGTTTGAGAGCAAATCGGAGAAAGACGAAGGTAATGAGAAATAGTAGACATGAGAACAACGAGAAACTTAACATCAGGATTGATGGTCACGAAGTCAATGAAGTTAAGGAATTCTGCTACCTAGGCAGTAAAATAACCAATGACGGACGGAGCTAGGAGGACATCAAAAGCAGACTCGCTATGGCAAAAAAGGCATTTCTGGCCAAGAGAAGTCTACTAATGTCAAATACCGGCCTTAATTTGAGGAAGAAATTTCTGAGGATGTACGTCAGGAGTACAGCATTGTATGGTAGTGAAACATGGACTGTGGGAAAACCGGAACAGAAGAGAATCGAAGCATTTGAGATGTGGTGCTATAGACGAATGTTGAAAATTTGGTGCACTGATAAGGTAAGGAATGAGGAGGTTCTACGCAGAATCGGAGAGGAAAGGAATATGTGGAAAACACTGATAAGGAGAAGGGACAGGATGATAGGACATCTGCTAAGATACGAGGGAATGACTTCCATGGTACTAGAGGGAGCTGTAGAGGGCAAAAACTGTAGAGGAAGACAGAGATTGGAATACGTCAAGCAAATAATTGAGGACGTAGGTTGCAAGTGCTACTCTGAGATGAAGAGGTTAGCACAGGCAAGGAATTCGTGGCGGGCCGCATCAAATCAGTCAGTAGACTGATGACCAAAAAAAAAAATCGATACTCTTGCTGTATGGTGATTCGTTTACAACCACCGAGATGCTTCCGCACATTTCTATCTTCAGCGGCCCTTTACAATCGCGAAATACCAGTTTGGCACACAACGATTACTGTGGCCACAGCAGGGACACTTTGACCTACTTCGAGCTGTCCAACTGCTCGTCTACCATCGTAAGCACTTAAATGATGTCTTATAGACATGTTCCCGTACCACTAATCGGTTTCTCATCAACCTTCGTCAAATATCGTATGTCTAATGCATTCAGATCGTACAGAGCGTTCGTGTACTGGCTTTGCTGCAGTTAACATGTCCTGCCCTCTACGTTTACTTTTACTACTGTTATCGTATGCTCCATAGGAACTATCCGTTGTTCCGTAGCAGTTGGCTGTTGTAACTTAGCAAGTGTCTCTTGTTCCTTAGCATCTTTCAATCAGCGTAAATAAATTTATTAGAGGGCAGATATGCAAGTGGCCCCATAGTGTGAGTCAAAACGTAAAATACAAAGACTGATATGACTTGAGGTCACACCACACTTGCCGCCAGAATGTAGCAAATTAAATTAAAAATGCTACATACATCGTACACTTACGTTTATAAATATTATAATTCGCAGATCAAGAAAACAATAATTCCTCAGGGCCAATTTGTTTGGTCATAGAGATGAGTAAGTAATTAGGAAAACAGGGGAGGGGGAGGTATTAACCACTTCACTTCCTCAGTTGATGTAGTCAATGTATAGAGGTTTGTGAGGCGGTTGAGGTGTCGGCACGAAGTGTCGCTCTCCTCTGTTGTCGTGTGGCTACCAGTTGACATCCAGTAATCTTCACCTTCTAGGTTCTGCGGCGATCTGTACACTATAACTTGTTATTTTTCTCTCTAGTTGACGGACCTCTCAGTCCCTCTTCAGGCAGATGCTACAGAGCTGTCGATGTGGTACTACTGTCCAAGCTCAAGGAGTCTACTGTATGCAGCGATTTATCTCACGGAGGTGGTATCAACACAGTATATGGAAATTTAGGTCCGATGATGAATACACTGTCGGATGTTTCAAGAATTCGACCACAAGAACGATCATCCGACATGGAACACTTCATAAAGCGACGAATCAATGGAAAATCTGAGCCGACATAGTATGACAAGAATCCAGATGGCAAACTCAAAACACGATTTGTATGAAACAAAATGCAACGCACATCACTTTGCGTGGTGCCTGACTGTTACGTGTGACGAAACATGTTTACTCAGTGCTCACTGTTCTCTAACTGATCGCTTTCACTGCTCGTTCATCTCTCGCTGATCATACCAGTTGTTTCTCAAGTCTTCCTCTCAGTCTTCTTTTCACTGATCGATGCCTAAGTTGCCCTTTTTTGACTGTTTTGTCTATTTCTCTCATGATATCCTCCAGATCTTTGTGTTTCAAATCATATTATCTTATTCATTGGTGGCCTCAGTTTGTATCTACATATAACTTCTTTGAACGACTGTAAAGCGCATTTCAGAGCGTATGTCCAACTGTGCCAGTTATTATGACTTTTCCCGTTCCATTCACGTAAGGAGTGCTGGAAATACAATTGTTTAAATGCCTCTGTGCATACTGTAATTAATCTAACCTTCTCTTCACGATCCTTATGGGAGCAATTTGTGGGGGTTGTAGTATATTCCTTGAATCATCATTTAAAGCCGGTTCCTTAAACTTTCTTATTATACCTTTTCAGAATAGTTCCTGTCTATCTTCAAGAGACTGCCAGTTCATTCCCTTCGACATCTCAGTGACACCTTGGAGCGTGTCAAGCAAACCTGTGACCATTCGTGCTGCGCTTCACTCTGAACTTTCAATATCACTGCTAGTCCTCTTTGGTGCGGTCCCACACACTTGAGCAATATTGTAGGATGGGTCGCACGAGGTTTTTTTTTTTTTTTTTTTTTTTTTATAAGTGATCTTCTTTTGTAAACTGATAGCATTTCCCCACTATTCCATCAAAAACCGATGGATCCTACCTATTTGCGTCCCTACTGGTACACCTAGTTCTACATCTACATCTACATGGATACTCTGCAAATAACATTTAAGTGCCTGGAAGAGGGTTCATCGCACCACCTTACTTGTATGATTTAACAAATTCCAACCGTGACTCATTAATATTATATGTTATATGATATTATGTTTTTCTCGTTTTGTGAAGTGAACTTCATAACATTTTTGAAACTTTTAAGCAGGGTCTCAGTCACTGCGCAGCTTCGAATTCTTACCAATCTCTGAATAATTGTACAGCTTCATTGAGAGCTTCATTGAGACTGCACTTCGTTGTACATAACGGCATCATCTGCGAAAAGTCTGAGGTTACTGATAATATTGTTCTCAAGCAGCACTTCCCTCGGGTACACCAGAAGTTACTTCGACATATGTCGATGACTCCCCATCCAACAAAACATGCAACCTCTTTCCTACCAAGATCCGGCCGCGGTGGTCTCGTGGTTCTAGGCGCGCAGCCCGGAACCGCGCGACTGCTACGGTCGCAGGCTCGAATCCTGCCTCGACCATGGTTGTGTGTGATGTCCTTAGGTTAGTTAGGTTTAAGTAGTTCTAAGTTCTAGGGGACTGATGACCACAGCTGTTAAGTCCCATAGTGCTCAGGGCCATCTGAACCATCATCCTACCAAGAAATCCGCATTTCTGTCACATATTTTTTCTGATAATCCACTTTTGATAGTAATCGTAGGTGTGGTACTGAATCAGTTGCCTTTAGGAGATGAAGAGAGGGCCTTGAACCATGGCTTTCAGGAGTCATGTGCGAAAGATTCGAGTTGGGTTTCGTACTATCTTTGTTTTCCCGATAGCCATGCTAGCTGGCATGGAGGAGGTCGTACTTTTCGACATACCTCATTATGTTTGACCTCAGAACATGTTCTAAGATCCTGCAACAAATGCACGTCAAGGATGTTGGACAGTAGTTCTGTTTATCTCTTCTGTTACCCTTCTTGTAGACAATTGTGACCTGTTCTTTTTGGTTCGAGGGATCTACAGTAGATTATAGGTAACAAAGTGGCTTTTTCTCAAGGTCCCTTTTCCTTGGTAGTCGCCTTCAGTCTTTTAGGGGCAGTTTCCCGCTCAAAGGTCAGGATTTTGCCGTAAACCATTGTCCACTCTTCCGCCCTCTTTTACAACATGGCTGAACATGGGTAACTCGTTGTCATAGAAGTCTTCGGCCGCCATTGCTAACGATTATTATTGGAAATTTAACGAGTGGCTGAAACCGAACATGGAACCAAAGGCGTGCGTCTGTGGCATTATATCTCACAAACTTCATCAATGAAAGTAGTAGTTTCTTTTTTTTTTTTTAAATTAGTGCAGGGAGTTACCAGCCCCTGAAAGAATACGCTGAGCTAACATGAAGCTACTGTATCCGCAGATGCAGCAACAAGTGAGGTACCTCACACCCTTTATATGATTTACCCATTCATTTTAAGGGACTTAAATTCCCAAGTGAGGATTCGTTGTCAATAAAAATAAAAAAAATACCTCAAAGTCAGTCAGGGGCATTGTCGGGTTCACCAGTGTTTCAATACTTGCATAGCAATTTCAATACCTGTTATGGTTCCATAACTTAAGGAGATGCCGCTATTCTTCATCAAGAAAGAGAAGGCTTTCACCGCCATACAGTATTAATACAGTACGATTACCGAGATTTTTATAATGTCACTGAACAGATACTTGCGAAAGTCTTTCTCTAATTCTGGTTCATAGAATATTTAAGAGTTTGCGTTGGTAGTTGACAACTCAATGAAAATATTTATGATAAACGGCAGATATCTGAGCTACGCGGATGGATGTCGAAATTGCGGCAAGTTACACTGAAAGGGTCTGAGATTACAGATTCGATGAGCACTTCAAAGGCGCTGTTACGTATCGCTTTAATCAGTAACCTGATGTTGCTACACGGATTACACATAATTAGTTTGCCTAACAACATTATTGCAGTGCCGGCCTGCAGGCGGAGATTATAGAGCGAAAGCTTAGCCAAATGAAACGGTGCGGGGATTCTTGGAACAGCAACCCACGTATACTACGTTCAAACCTATTAATGTCCTAAAAATTCTACGGTGTCAGATACCGTCCTGTTCAACAGCTCTGCGGGGTACCTCAAGGAGAAAGTAGCTTGTTTTTACCCACGACGTTGTTGCGCAGATTCTTTATTCCTCACAAACACATAGCTATTGAGGCTGACTCTACCATAAGCCGGAGCATAATCAAATATAAAAACCCCTTCCCTTTTTCCGCAATAACGTCTGCCCCTTCACTTTTTTTTGCTCTACAGACATTTCGTACATCGTTTTGTTACTGTTTTATAAATAAAATTTAGACTGAATACACAAGAGAGTCATAGAAACCCGTTGTCCCGATGTAAATCTGTTTAAGATTAAATTAATTCACAGCTCTCTCCCCTTGTGCTAGTTGAAGCTTTAATTCGCTTTGTTGGAAGTACTCGTCTAGCGTAACTGGTATGTGGGGTAGTGTCCGCCAGAGCCAGGAATCGGGAATCGAAATCCCGCATAGCACACAATTTATCATTCCTTTCTTTATTTTTATTTCGAATAACCCTTCTACGTAGCACGATAAATCAGCATTGTTTCTGCTTCTTTATTTTCAGCTGCAGATTCCTTCAGGCCCTCACATCTTTCATTCTTTGAGAATATTGTCCCTTTTTATTTTTACATCCATTTTCTTCCAGTTCCTAATTTTTTACTGTCCAGAAAGCCTGCCTTTCCTGTTGATTCTTTCAAAAGTTCTGTTTCTTACAGTGTGAACGTCAAGACCACAATTTCGATATCTCTTCCTATTTCATTCAGTTATGTGATTTTGGATTTGGAATACTTCATCAACTAAAAATTTTGTTTAGTTATTCTGTTTCTTTAGTTATTCTGTTATTCATCCTGCATCAGTTTCCATGTACTTTTACCTGCTTACTCCCTCAATCTGTTAACTTTTCAACTTTCAGATATGATTCTCTGCTGCTCTGGGTCCTAGTATTTTTGTAAGGAATCTTTTTTTTTGTAATTTTTCGAGTTCTTCTTGTGTACAGTTCATTAGTTTCACTGCGTAGAGTTTGTACGATACCGAGCGAGCTGGCGCTGTGGTCAGCACATTGGACTCACATCTTGGGGCGAGAACTCACCAAATAACCGTCCAGCCATCCAGATTTAAGTCTCCCATGATTTCTGTAACTCGCTCCGGCAAATAGCTGTATAATTCATGTGAAAGGGCGTGGCCAATTTCCGTCCCCAGCTTTGAAATTCTCCGAGCTTCGTACACCGTCTCTAATGACCTTTATACTGTGGGGATGTTAAACCCTAAGCTTCCTTCCTTTATTATTTTTGGTCTGATCATTATTTCATAATGTTTCAGGATAAAGATATTTTAGTGTACATGTTTATTGTAGGTTGTAAGATCATCTACATTTTATGTATTATAATCTTTATGGCTGTCATTTTTTTCACGTTGTTTGGTATCAATTCTCCTACATGTTCATTGTATGTCCCTTAGGTATTTTGTGTAAAATTTTTAGAACAGGTTCAATATTTTCTGCTTTATGTTGTTGGCTTTTTGGTGCAGTTAAAATGTGGACTGTTTGCTTTCGCAATTTCATGCGTGTTCTTTAATCCTGATTCCCAAATTCCTGCCTGTCTAATCGATATACGTTTATTTCAATCATCACAAGAAAGTTTATAGACGAATTGCTTTCAAAAAGTGGTGACATTATTTTCTGCCGAACTTATTTTGTTCTTCAAGCTACTACCCGTATGAAATGCTAAATCTGTTTTGTGTTTTTAAACAAGTTGTTCATCGTTTGCGGTATTTGGCCAGTGCACGGTGCTGTAAAATAAGTAGTTTTGTTTTTGTTTTTCTTCTCTTTTTGATGTTATTTCTTCACATATGCTATCTGTTTTTGATTTTGTATGCTGCTCCAATAGTTTTTGCACTGTTTTGGGGTTGAAGTAATTTCGTTGCGCAATGTATTGTAGTTTTTATTTCATTTTGTGTCGCATTGCTATCGAGAGATAAATTTAAAATTCTATTAATCATTAATTTGAAGTATGTGTATTAATGCGAAGTTTGATGACAATAATTTTTATTTATGATGAAGTCAGTCGTGGTAGCTTTTCTATACATTTCGATTAGGTAGTGACTGTTGCTGTTGCTTACTTTTAGGTCTAAAAAGTGTATCGGTTTGTTTTGTTATATTTCCATTGCAAATTTTTTGTCAGGGTGCAAGCTAATTAGTTGTTGATGGATCATTTCTGTGTTCTGGTCATCTCCATATACTAGTAACAATGTGTCATCAACATTGCAGTTTTTATTTTATGGTAGTAGATAAGTTTGTTTAGAACTGACCGAAGTGTATTGAAGAATTTCTCTTCCAACGTAATAATAAATATGTTTGCTATGGTGCCTGCGAAAAATTTCACCCTGCTACTCCATGTGATAGCGTATGAATTTCATTTTCAAATTAAAAATTGTTTTCAGATAAAGTAAGTTGTAACAGATTTATTATTTCATAAGTTTCAATGACAGATATTTTTCTGTTGTAGAGGAAGTTTCGCTTAATGATCTCTATTGATTCCAATAGTGGTATATTTTTATACAGATTGGTTACGCCAGACGAAATGAATTTTTCAGCTTGCACGGTTTTTACAGGTTTATGTTGTGGGCTACTAATCTCGAGTTTCTTAATGTGGAATTTTTATTGCATATGCTAGATTTTGGTTACCGGTTTATTTAGTTTTCTGCTGAATAGATAAGTTGAAAATTGTATTCAGTTAATCACAGGATGGATCATAATCAGTTCTTCATGTATATTTTGTTGTGCATGTTAAGATGGGATTTAAGGATTCATGACAATTCAACGATTTATCTCTTTCTTTAAAGATAGCATTATAATTTTTAATTGTTTTCTTCACTTGCATATTGAATTTATTGGTGAGGTTGCGCTTTATGTGTGTGATATTGTTATCCTGAAAGAAATTTAGTACTTTTTATACATAATCTCTATGTCCTATAGCAACTACATTCTTCCCCTTGTCTGCTTCAAATGCTGTTGCATTGTATGTTACTAGTTTATTATCTATACCTTTCAGGGTATTTTGTTCAATATATGTACTATTGTGGGGTATTTTGTTCAATATATGTACTCTTGTGGGACGTTTCCTGTTTTTCATTTCTATTGCTTTGAGGTTTGCTATGTTTTGCTCACGTATACACAGTTTTGCCATGTCTATTTCGACTTTCGTTGTGGCCATGAGGTGTTTACTAGTTATGTTATGTAGGCAGGAATTTGGGAGTCAAGGATTTGTATATGTGATGGATATCAGAAGGATGGAGCCCCCAAGTTCAGCTGGGCAGGAGTTTCACTTGACGGAGTCTATCGTGGGTTTTGCATTGGGTCGTGAGGAGTTGGGGTCCAGATGAGGTGATGGTAGAGGGTGAGGCCAAGGTATTTCAGTGTAGGAGTGAGATGGATAGGACAAACATAAATAATGAGTTAAAAATCGTGGAGTCGCAAGGCTGGCCAGTGTGGCTGAGCGGTTCTAGTTGCTTCAGTCTGGAACCACGCGACCTCTACGGTCTCAGGTTCGAATCCTGCCTTGGTCATGGATGTGTGTGATGTCCTTAGGTTAGTTAGGTTTAAGCACTTATAAGTTCTAGGGGACCAATGACCTCAGATGTTAAGTCCTATAGTGCTTAGAGCCATTTGAACCTTTTGAAGGAGTAGTACACCCTTATGGGTTTCATGGAGAAGAAGGATGACCTGAGGAGGAAGATTAGGGTGATGAGGATGGACAAGTTTTGTAGGTACGTGGGCCTACATGGCGTCAGTGATGGTCTTCTGGAGGAAGAATTAGATAAGGGTGATGTCAGTGAGATGGTGAAAGGCAAAGGAGCGGCTTTCGACCTGTGAGGCAATCGATTTCTGGTAGGCATCCCAGTTGGCACAGCACCAGTCATTGACGAACTTCAGAGGAGCAGCAGTTTGGTGGTGGGAGGAGGGCGATGAAGGGGGCGGTGGGCTGAGGAGATGGTGAGAAAACTGGGAGATGGTCGCTACCAATGAAACTAGGACGTCCATGGTGATAGAACCATGGAGCTTAGGGGAAGCGAGGAGGGAATCTGAGGTGGAATTACTTTTGGGACAGGTGTGCTGTGGGAGGGGAACAGTGTCTCTTTGGAGGGTGGTGGGGAATTAATGCCACTGCCGAACAGTGGCAGGGTCGCAGCTGTGGATATTGAGGTCTGCAGCAATCACATAGGTGGTGAAGGTGCTGTCAAGATGGGAGTTGAAGTAATGAAGGAGAAGAGCTGTGGGATGGATGTAGATTGTGATGCAGATGATGGTGAGGGAGGGGAAAAAGACTCTGAGGGTAAGGTGTTTGGTAGGGTCATTGAGCATGGGTTTTGGCATGACAGGGATATGCTTGAGGTGGCCAATAGCAAGCCTACCTAATGCAAGGGGAAAGGGGTTGTTAGTGTAGTGAAGGAGATAGGGAGAGGTGTAGACAACATTGTGAGTTTGGAGGAAGGTTTTGTTAAAGATGAAGTAGTCGACCTGGTGCTAGGAAAGTATATGCATGAAGAGGTATTCGTTGGCGGGGAGGAAGTGAGTTCTTAAGTATTGGAGACGATACTGCTGGCATGCCACAAGGTGGGAGGCAAGAAGGGAGTGAACAAAGGAGATGAGAGAGGCTTAAACGGCGGTGTCTAGGCGGCTAAAGGTGAAGTGGGCCTCGTTGTGGGTATTCAAATGGAAGACAGAGTAGGTGGCAAGGAAGATCTGCTAGAGGGTATGGAGGTGTCAGAAGAGGTGGATATTCTGGAGGACAATAGTCAGGAACCAGATGATGTCTTTGGCCATAGGGTGAATGTGAAGAGAATTGTTGGGGTGGGTGGGCTGGTCGATGGAGCGAATGGGAACAGTGAGCTCGGTGTTAGTGGGAGGGGTTTTGGCCTTGAATTTGAAGTAGTCGGTGGGGTATGTTGCAGGTATTGCAGGAAGGAGAAGAGGTGAGGTTAGGACACTATTTGAGGAAGTGGGACGCTTTACAGTAAGGACAGGTGGGAGGTTTCCAGTTTTGGGTGATGTGGTCATTGTAGTGGAGACAGCTTTCACAGCAGTAGGAGTGAGGAGGGGAACAGGAGGGGTTAATGAGGTGGTGATGGTTGAAAATCAGGGCTCTCTGCGTGAGGAGGTGATCTATGGAAGAGGTGGTTTCTAGAAACACATGGATCAGGAAGATAGGGCCAGGGTTGCTGTAGATAGGGCAAGCGGATTTCCAGGGTAGCATAGTCATCCAGTTCTGCCAACACCTCCACCCCCTTGACCACAGGGTTCAGTTCTATGATCACAGCAGCAAGTGCTGGTGGACAATGGGGGTTGGGGCTGATGGGGAGAGGAGGAGGTAAGGGAAAGTGTGAAGGATGCATGTAGGCCAAAGATTATGTGGGAAAGTTTCCACCAGAGGAGATCAGAATGAAAAGAGGGAGTCAGTGAGATTTTATAACAACAGAGACTCTGTTGGGAAAAAGTTGAGCAATGAGGGCACTGGGAATACACTTGTGGATTTCAAGGGTGAGGGTGTGAGCATTTAGGATAAGGGTTGGAAAAGATGAAGGTATGCAGGGCAGGACTGTGGATGTGGGAGGGATGTAGTATCAGAGGGGAATGAGAAGGGAGAGGGGTAGGCAGCCGTTTTTTGGAGGAAGTCATGGAGGCATGGAGGTGGGCACTAGGGTGGTTTCTGGCGTGGGTGGCGTGGGAGGAGGGGTGAGTGACTGGTGGGTTTGGTGGGAATGGAGGGTGGGCACTCTGTGGTGGCGACTGTGGTGCGGCAGGTGGTGACAGAGTTGAGGTACGCAAGGGAGGTCGTAGCAGTGCAAGAGAGGAGTGGAGGAAAGTCTTCCCAAGGGTGGTAGCATCAGGGGGGGGCAGGAGCAGGAGCAAGGGGATGAGGAGGAAGAGGAGGAGGAGCAGGAGCAGGAGCAGGTACAGGAGCAGCATAAGGGTGGGTACAGAGGTGGGGAGGAGATGGGAGGAGACTGTGAGGAGGGGAGATGAAGTAGATGGGGGAAGCCTGGAGAAGGCTCTCCAGGAGGTAATGGTGGGTGTAGTGGGAAAGGGAGGTGTAGATGATAGTATTCGTGGGAGTGGCGCCGAAGTGGGGAAACAGAACAAAGATGGGGGCAGCGGTGGCGCCGGCAAGCACCAGGCGGCTGCAGCAGTGATCACTGGGCAGTGCTGGCGGCGAGCACTGGGCGACGGAAGGTGGACATACAGGCAGACTGACGGAAGCAGCAGCAGATGGCGATGGATGGCAGCAGCAGACAGTAATAGCAGACGGGGAAGGGGGAGGGGTTTCTCCAAAACTTTGATTTCGCCCTGAGTATAGCCCAGGCGGCAGAATATTCCAAATTGGAAGGTGTGGGACCCCAACCCCCAGGATCTGGACACTCTACTTCCCGCCGTAGGCTTTATAAGAAAAACTGGCGCGGAATCGCATGTGCATTGGCGGCCATTACAGGTGCGTCCTCTATCGAAATCCGTTTCCTCTACAAATTCTGTTCTATTTGTGGCAAGCATGTGCATGACTAAAGGTGATACTACATGTCCGCCTTCTGTCAGAATCCGCCCTCGCGTCACTAAAACCAGTCAGAAAACGCCAGATGTGTTATTATGAATAAACTGTTTCGTCTCAGGAGAAAGCCAATCGATAAGATTTTGTGCTAGACGTATTTCCACAGATTCTTTAATTACTGAATCCCAAAACGCTGTTGCTGAGGCCAAGACTTTTGTGGCAGATAAATTCGAGGAGTGTCCTGTAGTAATATAATGCTCAGCTACGACCGATTTGCTGGGCTCTGAAGAGTGAATGTGGCTCTGAAGTTCAATGAAACTTTCATGTACTGTGTGTATCGTCTCACCTACGTAAGCTTTGTCACATTAGCTGGGAACTTTGTAGATACTAGCACTCAGCAGATTCAGATCGTCTTTTACTGAACGGAGAAAGGCACTAATCTTTGCTGGTGGGTGGAAGGTTACTTTAAATTGATGTTTCCTTAGGATCCTGTCTACTTTATATGAAAGATTGCCAATGTTTGGAAGAAACGGCCTGGACAAAAACAGCTCCTTATCTTCTTGATATTGTGGGTGGTCACGTTTCTTCTTCCTTTGCGCTGTGCTAATGTCATGCGCAGAGTAACTATTATCTTTGAACACTGACTGTAAATGTTCTAACTCCTTTGTAAGGCTGCCTCCATTAAACAACATGAGCCCAGTACACCAACGATCTGAGGACGCTGGTAGTATGTGAAGGGTGATGGCAACTCAACGCTTACAGGTAAAGGTCCGAATGGATGGGCTTAAGGTAGACAGAATGCCCTAATGATCCATCCACTCTCCTAGTAACCAAGACATCCCAAAACAGTAAGCAACCATCCTTCTCTGTTTCCATCGTAAACTGGATATTCTTGTAGATTGCATTCAGATGTTGGAGAAAAGGTGATTGCTTGTTTTGCACCATTGAGACACACTACAAAAGAGTCACCTGCATATCGTCGGTAACTCTCGGTTTAAGTTCTACCAAATCAAGAGCCCTTTCTTCAAAGTCTTCAAAGAAAAAAAATTGCTACCAAAGTGGAGACAGGATATCCATAGCAACACTGTCAGTCTACTCAAAATATTAGTTGTTAATTAAAATGTAGGTTGAGAAAAAGCACATGATGAGAAAGTGCTGTTACATCGGCCGTGAACTTATTGCTGATGAGTGATAAAGAGTCCACAAGAGGAACCTTAGTGGAAAGTGAAATGACATCGAAGCTCACTAGTAAGTCAGTTTCACTGAGTTAAAGTGACTTCAGTCCACTGATAAAGTCAGCCGAGTTGCGAAAATGATGCATGCACTTCCCCACACAAAGGTCTCAGTAGAGAGGCTTGAAGTACCGCCAAATCATACGGGGGGCATCGATACTACTGACGATCGGCCATAACGGAACCTCTTTTTTATGAATCTTCAGACTATATAATCTGGGTGTCACAGAACTATGAGGTCTCAGACATTTGGTCACTTCTCGTGAAACTGAAAAAGTTCAGATTTCGATAGAGGACGCTCTTGTGACAGCCACCAATGCGTATGTGTTTCCGCGCCCATTTTTGCTATAAAGTCGACGATGGTAACTTGCTGTCTCCAGCGGCGAACGCTCACATGAAGATGGCTGGATGATTGCCAGCCGGAGTATTGTGGCAAGAAGTCACCATAAAACAGCTGCAATCCCAAAAGTTCATTGAATATTCAGTACACCGGGAAAACTTCAAGAAACACATCAGACACTTCTTTGAGGAGGCTACGGCATTAGAAATCTGGAGGCTGGACAAGGTACACAATAAGCGAGCGAGATTGTTACGTCCTCTGCGTTTTTTACTGAAGTGTCGGGACAATGGCCTTATTTCGAATGTTGCCAGAGTGAGATATTTATCCAGGTGACCGCTGTAAACTTCATTACACGCTAGACGAGCCTAACACTAGTGAAGGAGAGTATCCAGTTTCGTACCGTGAACTGGACGCCATATCGAAACAGACGTTTCATCTGCATACGGAGATTGCATCCAGCCTGCCATCACTTTCGTGAGCATGGGTCGACAGCATAACCCGGGTATAATCGGACTGCGTCCATAAGGAGTCTACATAAAGACAGTTTTCGAAGTTCGCCCAGCTGTCAGCCAATCTTACTGCTAGAAGATACTTTTCAACGCTCTGTGGACAATTTAACGGATAAGGTTTTGGATCCAGAATGAGATTTTCACTCTGCAGTGGAGTGTGCGCTGATATGAAACTTCCTGGCAGATTAAAACTGTGTGCCCGACCGAGACTCGCACTCAGGACCTTTGCCTTTCGCGGGCAAGTGCTCTACCATCTGAGCTACCGAAGCACAACGCACGCCACACCCGGTACTCACAGCTTTACTTCTGCCAGTATCTCGTCTCCTACCTTCCAAACTTTACAGAAGCTCTCCTACGAACCATGCAGAACTAGCACTCCTGAAAGAAAGGATATTGCGTAGACATGGCTTACCCACAACCTGAGGGATGTTCCCAGAATTCTGGAAGGACGTTGTAGGTGTCGCCACCGGCGGCAAACTTGTGTGAATGCTCTGAAAAGTTAATCATTTGCATATTACAGCATCTTCTTCCTCTCGGTTAAATTTGGCGTCTGTAGCACGTCATCTTCGTGGTGTAGCAATTTTACTGGCCAGGATTGTAGTAGATTGAGAATTCAGACTGATGGCTGTGCAGTAAGTCCATGTGACCATCGCAACCGAAATATACCAGATGTTCCTTAATTTCAACAACAGCAGAAGCCTTCCCAATTTCTGTATCATCGCTAAATCACGCCTGCACTGCTTTGCAAGTACCATAGACTAGACTGCAAATGCTGATGCAGATACACGTCCATTCGGCCATATACACCAAAGTATACCACACATCATCCAATAACGATGCAGTTAAGTCATTTACATGTTTACACCAAATCGATCATAGTGCAGAATTTATGATTACGACTGGCCATCTTTTCAAAAATGGCTCTGAGCACTATGCGACTTAACTTCTGAGGTCATCAGTCGCCTAGAACTTAGAACTAATTAAACCTAAGTAACCTAAAGACATCACACACATCCATGCCCGCGGCAGGATTCGAACCTGCGACCGTAGCGGTCGCTCGGATCCAGACTGTAGCGCCTAGAACCGCACGGCCACTTCAGCCGGCGCCATCTTTTCCCTTGTGGATAGGCTCACAGAGTATTCTCACATACGTAGGATAATGTTGGAGATTGACGGATTTTTCGCACATTGTCCTTGACCAATCCTCCCTGCAACACGGTCGGCAATTTAATCTTGAACTGATCAGAAGCATAATGGTCCTACACCCACTATACTCCACATCTCTTGAAGGAACAGGGTGAGCTGTGTCTGTAACTGCTGTTCTGATAAGGCTGTTCCCCACCAATCTTACACACAGCATTCATACAAATGCATAAGATCTCCACAGATAAGTGAATGTGGAGTTGGCTAGCGCCTCTTGTCGGTGTATAGTAGACATGAGAATGCTGCGCTTATGTAATGGACGATTAAGAAGAAATGTGTAGTTTATACATGATGGAGCTCCAGATGGATGGAATTTGAAACATTTCATGTAAATCAACTGTGCTATCAATTCTGAAGTATTATTCCACTGTCTGGAGTCAGTACCAGGTAGGTAATGGTGTGATGGAAATGGCCATAGAGTGATAAACATACAGTTACATGATTTCATGGTTTTGCAGACAAAATGCTTCATTGTTGTTTCTGAACTATTAGTTGTGCAGAATGCAATGCTCTTAATAATCAAATGCAGGATATATGTGTCCTACATCACACATACAACCACCCTTTAAGTTTCCTACCCGAAACTCATAATGTAACAAACTTCATAATGATAAAACTACTTCCATCTGCACTATTCTGGTGTTCTAGGAAGTCATTGTGAGTGTATAGCCGTCTCTCAGGCAGCTTATAAACCAACAAGAATAAAGAGAGGTGACTGCTGCTTTGTCTCTTAAAAAATTAATGGATTTTATACACCTTATTAAGTTGCAAATGTCTTACCCTCAATCTCACTTACGCATCAGTTATGTTTATCATTAGTAGTAGTACCGGTTTTGATGAATGCAGCTATGTATCACTATGAAATAGAGTGAGGAAAAACTGACTTGAATATTTTCGATAGCTGATACATTTAGGTACCACCCGCACCCTGCTGCACGAAACTGTACACGAAGAAGCAGCCACTTCTTACAAGGAAGTAAGCAAATCATGATTTCGAATCACAAATGTTCGCCACTGACAGCTAATACACGTATACATATAGAGACTATGCATGTATGTCACCAATCATGAAGTCTCGAAGTCTCTATTTCAACTGCTTGTCCGTTTTTTTAGACTGCGCTACAGCCCTGCAAATAGCTAAAATCTCTTTTCAAAACGATTCTGTAGGGGATGTAAGTACATTTAGATTCATTCTGCTAAAGAGCATAACATCTTCGATGTAAGTTACATTACCAATATTTCTTAACACTATTGTCAAGATTCTCCAACACTAACAACAAACCAAGGAAACCTGCTGCATCTATCACCCCCTCCCCCCTTCTAAAGATCCATGGTGGAAGTTCATGATCGTGCCAGTTCTGGTATTTTGTGTGCTAGTTGTCCCCTGGAAGGCTGGAGACTGTCTTTCGTGACTATTATTCTTATGTACAAGATAAAACGACACATTATTTGGATGGTATAGAACAGCACTCTACTTGAATGTTCCCAGTCACTCACAACCAAATATTCTACAGATGTAATGCATTTGCTCCGTTTTTCTGTGTGTACCCATGAATGTGTTGCAGATGACTTCAACAAACCCGATCCATTCCTCCCCCTAGTAGATCCACAGCACCTAATAGTGACTAGTGGATGATCTGTGTCTGGGATAGCGTTAGAAGGTGGATCCATTAGCCAGAGGACTGTGAGAGGTTTATGGCAGCCACCCAAGACACTAGCATGTAGAATATATGGTTATGAGTGACGGTGTATTCGAGTACAGTGCCATACTATGCTGTCTGACTAATGTGCTATTCTATCTTGTACATAAAAGTAAGATTTACGAAGACTGTCTCCCTCCATCCAATGGACATCTAGCACACAAAACTGTGGAACTGGGGCGATCACATGTCGTTATCGTGAATTTTAAACAGTATAAAAGGAGTTGTGATAGGTGTAGCAGGATGCCTGCGCTTTTAGTAATTACTGTAGAATCTTGACAATATTGTTACGAAATACTGGCAACATAACGTGCATCGAAGATGTTATGCTCTTTAGAAGGATGAATTTATATGTGCTTACATCCCCTACAGAATAGTTTTGTGAAGAGTTTTTCACTGTATGCAGGGCTGTAGCACTGTAAAAACTAACATACAAGTGGTTGAAATCGAGACTTCGCGATTGGTAATACGCATGTATAGTCACTATATGTATGTGTATAGAGCTGTCAGTGGTGGACAGCGGTTCAAATGCTAAATTTACTAAATGTTCGTCTATAATTTTCGTTTCCTGCAGTGCACACACTGTAGGTACGGGAGGGACAACTCCCACATTCCAAGATGCTAAGTGCAATCGAGACATTGTCAACTAATAAATAATATTAGGTTACAGAAAATACGCAAAATATACAGCCGTTTATACATGTCGTTACATGGTTGTGGGGATGTATTACAAAGTGTTAACAAAAGTAGCGAAGATCATGTGGTAAGCAAAAGGAGCATCTACTTATGGGGAAAAATATCAGAGCAGTAACAGAATCACACATGTCAAATTCCAGTCGCAGATCCCTACATGGTAGAGTGGGAGTCATATGAACATGTAGAACTGTGCCACACTTAGGGTTTACCTAAAGTGCATCACTTTATGGGTCTGCAGACAATCTATCTGATGTGTCATAGCGGTACAAGTATTTGAAACTTCCTGGCAGATGAAAACTGCATCCTGGACTGAGACTAGGACTCGAGACCTTTGTCTTTCATGACAAAGAGTTCTACCGACTGAGCTACACAAGCATGACTCATCACCTATTCTCACTGCTTCTGTTCTGCCAGTACCTCGTCTCCTACTTTCCAAACTTCACAGAAGCTCTTCTGCGAACTTTGCAGAACTAGCACTTCTGGAAGAAAATCTATACATGCTTTCGCTGATCAGCTATTATAGGCTCTGAATAACCAAATCATTGGGATAGTTTGTGATCTCTCAAAGGGTTTTGACTGGGTAAATCATGAAATTCTTCTACACAAGCTCAAGAATTGTGGTACGAGTGGGACAGTGAACAAATGGTTTGATTCCTGTTTAACTGTAAGAATGCAGACGGTTGAATTTAACACAACAGATCATCTGAAAAAAAATCAGCAGAGTCCTCTTACTGGGGAGGTATCAGGAATGGTACCCCACAGGGTTGAGTCTTGGGTCCCTTATTGTCCTTAATATATATTAACGACATGCCATTCTCTTGCCAGTCTGTATTTGTGAAGATGCAAAGCTAGCTCTTTTCGCTAATGATACACTTATAGTAATCACACCCACAAACAAGAATCAGCTGAGGAAATTGTAAATAATGTATTTTGGAAAATTATGAAGCTGTTCTCTGCAAATTAACTGTCACTAAATTTTCGGAAAATACATTACATACAATTCTGTACATTAAATGGCATAACACCATTGATAAATATGGATTTGGAACAGAAGTCTGCTACTGAGGCAGAATATTGAACATTTCTGGGAGCATGCATTGATGAGAAATTCAGTGGAAGAAACACACTGACAATATTCTGAAACAGCTAGGATCAGCTACTTACGCTATTAGGGTTATAGCAAATTTTGTTGATAAACATATCAGTAAATTACCCTCCTATTCCTATTTTTATTCATTGCTTTTATTTGGCATTGGCGTTTTGGGGTAATTCACCACTAAGAGAGAAATTATACACTGCACCAAAGTGTGGAATCAGAATAATGGCTGGAGCTCTCGCAAGATAACCTTGCAGACAGTTATTTATTGAACTCGGGATATTCACAGTACCTTCGCAATACATATATTCACTTATGGTATTTTGTATTAATGACATATCCCAATTCAGGAATAACAGTGAAGTGCATACCTAGAACAGTAGAAGAAAGGATGATCTTTTCTATTCTGGGCTAAATCTGACTGACAGAAAGAGCTGAATTATGCTGCCACACAGATCTTTGGTCATTTGCCAAATAGCATTAAAATACTGACAGCTAACCAACATTTAAAAACAAATTAAAACAATTTCTGAATGACAACTCCTTCTACTCAAAGGATGAGTTTTTAGATATGAGGTAGTATCTGTAAAAGAAAATTAATTATATTATGTCAAGAAAACTTATGTTAAACTGACATGTTCCACATGATTATAAAGTACTATATTCATGATCTGTGGAACAAGTATTAATGTAATCTAATGTAACAGGCAGTGATGATCAAACAGCTTAGAAAACTAAAAAGCAAGAATCTGCTGCTATTGCGAATGATTGTCTTCTGTATGATATAAATTTTATAGACAGGGCGTTAAAGGGAGTGATGGAGTAAAAATGTCAAATATAAGCACACAAACGGTATTCACTTTCGATGTACCGAAAGAGAGAGGCGTGGTAAAACTTTGTAGGATGTTCTGTTACAAGACAGGCTCTCAAGATTTATTTCGTAAACGGTGGTGTGATGTAGCATCACATTGGTAAAACGTGACCTGTCATACTGTGCAGACCAGCAACGTCCTCTTCAATTATAACTTGTTGTTGATGAAAGCAAAATTATTGTGTTTTTTCCGATATGTGACCAAATGGAGTGAAGCCTGTATTCTGTAATGTTATTTAACTTGTCAGAAAAGTTTGTAATAGACATGTCCATGACAGTTTATTTAAAGACACTGATTTAAACGTGAGAGGTGCTTACAGGTCATTTAATTTGTCCCTCAAGCTGAAAGGAATTGCTTAGCATAGATGTTTTTTCATCTGAGTTCAAATTCTCGCTTTTTCTTTACTCCAGTGACGGTTTCGAAATAGCGAGGGCATTCTGCAGTGATCGGTAGTTTTCGAACCAAAGCAGTGGAAGCTTTTTCTTCCCTGATTTTACACAGGGTGGACATGTAAAGGCCCTGTAGGCTGGTCATCTGTAATCAGCGGTGGTGCTGTACATTTTTTCACTTAATTGGCTGTCTCAAAATAATGAGATGCGAATTGTATCCTGCAGGCAATCATAATATCTATTTCGATTTTGTTCAAAAAACTAAAAGAAAATGGACTGCTCCTATTTTCGTGGAACCAGGCCATTTATTATCATCAGGATTGTGCTTTCCTTTTTAACAGATGCTTAATTATAGGAGATGTATTGATGTTAAACACAACTGTTACAATGAATTGTTATCACATTCAGAAAGATGAGTACTCATGGGGCGCTGTTAGGACAGTCCAGTATGTGTGAGGACACAGAGGCAGCTGTATCCCAAGCAGGGGGGCGGCATGTGGAGAGGTGTCGCTACATTTCAGATAGACAAACAAGGTGCACTTGGGGCAGCCCTCATTTACCCAACATTGTTTAGTTGACTTTACATCATTTTGTGTTAGCGAAAGGTCGATGCTTGGACTGTCACCTCAAGGCGAGCTAGGAGCTGCTTGTCCACTGGCAGAAGGACGATAGGCCACAGAAAAACCGTGACGCACACAGTGGCAGTTGACCATTTGAAAAGGACTGTGTCCCCATCATAGATTAAGGGAGGATGAGAGATGAGGGGAGATGGGAGTACCAATAATTTCTCTAGTTTCCAGCTGTTCATTGAGGAGAATGCACGTTCAACTGCCTGCTCCTCTGCAATCTTTTGGGATGACAATTTTCCCCAGTACATGTATGGCATTATGTCATACTGATTATGAGTACTGGTTTCTTTTCACAACAATTTTGATGTGTGCCACTAGTTTCGACTGGTAATGCGAATTTTTTTCCCAGCAGGATAACGCCAGTTGTACAACATAGTCAATTTTTAGCTTTATTGCGATTTTAGGCACTACTTTTGTCGTGCTATGCATTTAGTTGTAAAATTAGGACCGATCTTTATGATTATTTACGTAATTAGGACCTACCTTTACTTCAGTTTTCCAACCAAAATAAATACAGTACACTATCCTAATCTTCCTCTTTTGCATCTCGACAGTTTCCATGTGTTAGGGGAGTGCACTTGAGCTCTCCATCCTAAAGTACCTTTATTCAAGTCCCAAAAAAGGCACCACCATTTTTAATTTCACGCGCATTTCCAGGGGGGAGGGGGCGTGGTATATCAGCACAGCACTGGGACAAATAAATTCTCACCAAAATTCGAAATTTCCGCCATAATTCGAAATTTCCGGGATAATTCGTAATTCTGGTCTATAGTGGGAGTGGGAGAGAGGTGGGGAGGGGGATGGAGATGGAGTGGGGACCCTCGTGCAGGCTGTGGAAAGTACATGACATCATCTGGGGGTGAGCGTGGGTGTGGGGTTGGGGTTCAGTTTGGGGTTAGATGTGGGTTTAGTTAATTGATTAATTTAATTCATTTTCATATCAATTTGATATCAAAATTGCGTTGGTGCTGCCATCTCCCTACTACTTATATCCAAACAAGGATCACAAGATACGTAATTGTCTTTTGTGGAGGATACTTTTAGTAACAATCACCTCTTCACTTTACTATTTTTCAGTTGGGAATGGTATGCATGACGAAAGACTAGGTATCAAAGACAGACATTATTTACATATTCCATATGAGAACCCATTCAGGGCGACTGTGCTCAAAGTTATCAAATCCCAAAAGAGCCTGTCCATATATGCAGACAGATGAGTATATAGAAATTTAACCAAATTCTTTGTTCGATTTTGCTTGATCAAAAACTGCTTATATGAAGATTATAATAATAAGAATATATACAGAAATACACTGAACATACTTTCATAGACAGAAATATTTCACAAATTTCTTGAGATGTCCAAACAAACAAGGTGATCGATAAATTTTTAACAATGAACTGATAACCGTCCACGAACGTGGAGTCATACTGCCTGCTCCACCGCCTACCATCATGGCATAAATGGTCTGATGATAGTCACATTCTGGCCGAAACCGGTAATCATTACAAATAAGTATTTTGCTGCGTTCAATACTGTTTTCATACATTTTGAAGTATTTTAGCCAGGCCCATGTTTTTCTCCACGAGAATTGTTCAAAAAATTTCGTTTCCTACAAACAAGAGCACGATAATGAACACGTATTTTGCAATGTCTTTAAAAACTGTGATACTAAAACAGTTATTAATATGGAATGAACTTATGCTACTGAAGAGCAATACAATTGTATATCGGTCGTTAATGTTTGCAGTAAAACCTCTCGAACATCAGTAAAAAGCACTAAATATGTGGTAAAAAATCCTGTAACTATGTTGCGCGAAGTAACGATACGACCTCACATACACGATGATTACTCCGGATCAGAAATGGAAGTTTGTTGTAGTCCCAGTTTCAGTTGTTCATCTGAGTACACTTTCAGAATAATTTTAAGTTAACCTTCGCTGCAGATAACAATGAGCGTTATATTAACATTTTGAAAGTAAGGTGAAAATCGAAACGTACTTCGTCACATGGATAACGAAGAAGCAGAAAATGTGTAATTCAAAATATTCTACATTTAACATACCACCTCTTAGGAACACCTTTCTATGATACCACCAGTCGCTTATACATCTGACGTGTGGATCCAGTGTTTCTCTTTTGTAGGGAAGCTGTGATATTGTTAAGCTTTTACTCCGCTCTTGAAACATATGTATTTTGGTCCTGTACCTCGCTTCAATCTTATGTCAACGCACACAAGGGAATAGAGGTTTTAACTGATTTCAGCGAAGTCGATGCATAGAGTTTGGAGCTATTAAGAGAGGTATCATTTATTCACGGTCATGTACGTATGTTCTATGAATTTTATGTACCAAATTAAACGTCAAGGGATGTAACAGTAACATGGATGCAAGGCTTAGGATGCAAGGCTTTGGTTGTAAACCAAAGCTACCGACGTTAGTGTAGTTCTTGTGACTGTTATGTCATTCGTTCATAGGTCATCGCAATTGAATTCTATTGAAAAGATGCTACTTAGAGGCTAGGGATCATGAACCAACGCTATTGTTTCCCAACGATCTAAGAACATCAGGTTGAATGACTTATCATGCTGCAGCTGGATGATCAGTGGTAGAGTAAGAACAGACAAATTTTCTCGTAAGCAATGTCTGACAACATGTATTTCTCTAATTTTGCAACTAAGCGACGTACACGTTGTAGCACTGGTGTAGAACTCTGTGTTTCACCCTTTCATTCTGCCTCTACTCGTAATTTGTCTTCATAGAAAACTCGACGAACACTGTAGGCTGTTCAGAGTACTTCCTACCTGTTCACTGTAATGTCAATTTACAATTGGCCAGTTTCATTTATAACGTTTAGCTGGTAGCGTTCGTGATGCGATTTGATAAACATAGGATATTTTAACCAAATTTTGTAAAGTGGCTACTCTACGAGTATTTAGTGAACTACTAGTACAATCAGAAAAATTAAACCCTGATTTAGAAAAACTGTGCTTTAATATAAACAATTTTGTAACGATATCTGACTTCAATAACGAAAAAGGAAATAAAATGAGTTGCTCTCACTCATAAAAATGGCTCAAATGGCTCTGAGCACTATGGGACTTAACATCTGACTTCATCAGTCCCCTAGAACTTAGAACTACTTCAACCTAACTAACCTAAGGACATCACACACATCCATGCAAGAGGCAGGATTCGAACCTGTGACCGTAGCGGTCGCGTGGTTCCAGACTGAAGCGCCTAGAACCCCTCGGCCACATTTTCTCACTTATAAAACATAGAACTTAATAAATCGCAGCATAGCATAAATAATTAAACATCAGTAACTGTGAAAAATAGTCGTACGGTCCTATCAAAATTACTAAAGTGTAATAGCGACCAACTTATATAGCTTATCACTGTGCAGTAGGGATCGAGCCCCCTTTTGTAATTACAATAGTCAAACATGAAAAGTGAATAACTAGTAGCTACACATCTCAAAATCATTTGAATAATGTGCAGTTCGAAAGATTTGAAAAGGCAGAGGTACACTGTCCAGTTACATTAGTGTAAGCTTCTGTCAAAAGCATGAATAGCCACCTTTCGCAGTGCCGATATGCAGTAAGAGATTCAACAAGGTGTTGGAAGCTACCGACAGGGACGTGGAGCCATGCCTACTCCAGTGCCGTGTCCATCTGCGCAAGGTTTCTCGATTGAGGATCCGTGACGCGAATATCCTCATCTAGGTGGTCCCACAGATTCTCGACTTAATTTAAATACTGGGTGACTACTGGCCAGATGATTACGGTAAACACGTAATGGTGTTTTTCTACCATGTGTGAGAACAGCGAGTTGTGTGCCAAATTGCATTGTTCTATTGGTAGACTCCATCGTACCGAAGAAAAATAAAGTTCCTATAGGAGTGGAAAGGATCCCCAAGGATAGATGCATACTTGTGTTTATCCACTGTGCCTTCCAGAATGACGAGATCCCTCAGGGTATGCCATGAACACATTCTCCAGACCATAACGCTCGTTCCGGGTTGCAAGCTGCTTGCTTACCCAGCCAACGGCTATCTGCGCGATGAAACATAAAACGTGATTCATTTGAAAAGGCTACCTGGCAGTGGACTTCCAGTTGTGGTGTTGGCGTGATAATTCCAGCCTCCGTTGCCTATGAACAACAGTCAGCATGGGTGCACAAACCATGTCTCTTCCGCGGAGGCCCATAGCAGCAACGTTCGCTGAACTGTCGTTGACAAGACACTGTTGGTAGCCCCTTGATTCGTCTGAGCTGTCAGTTGCTCAACAGGTGCACGTGTATTCGTATGAAAACGTCTCAGCAGCCGCTGATCACCCGAGCGACCTATGGCCCGTGGTACACCACAGTTGTCTCTGCGCCGGTTTCGGATAGCGCCATTTTGCCTTGCACTGAACACTGTAACCAAGACGGTACGCGAACGCGGAACGCGAACGTGTACCAACTTAGACGTTTCGAAAATGCTTCGCCGTTGGCCCGAAAGCTAATGATCATGCCTAACTGAACATCAGATAAATCGCTCCTACTCTGCATTAGGACAACGTCTGCACTTTTTTCGACTGAACTGCTTCAGACACCCTCCGCTGCTAGTGCTGCCACCCACGTCTGTTTGTTGTCATCGAATATAGGCTGTGATAACATTAATGAGACTGTACCGTGTACAAGGCATATCAGCGTGACACTCTCTATAATGTAGTTTGTGGGATATGAACACACACTTTATATAATCAGCTACAGTATTTGTTCATTCATTCGTTAAGACCTAGAGTCACAACTGAAATTCATATAAAGAAGTTGAAATACTTCGTGAGGATGGACAGTACCTCGCAACATGTGAACACGAAACTGCGGTAGACAAAGCCCGCTCCAAAACGAAGCTTGAAACACTGAACGATACTGTCTGTATGGTTCGAGAAATGAACATCTTCACTGGTCCTTGCTCACTCTGTGAGTATGAGTCACCTAGACACATATCAGTACACTGGACGAATTTCTTTTTGAAAAGCGAAACGTCTATTCCATTCCTGGAAACCAACGCGCATATTTCATCGAACACCCCCACGTTATCCGACGCATGGTGAAACGAACTGACGCCCTTACTCGACTGCAAAGATATAAAGTTCCCCGCGCATCTGTGAGTCCTGTTAATATTTCTCGAGTGGAACATTGCAGTATTTCGCAGAGCTCGGTCTGCAGCTGCACCTGTCGTTTACAAAAACCATTAATTCCAATTTACCCCACATTAATGGTACACGTTAATGCTAAGATGCGGATATAGATGAATACGTCTCACTAACCATTCACAAATCTCAGTTTCCTACATAAATTTTGAAACGTTTCCTTACATGACATTGAAGATAGGGGAATTTGATAATTTGTTGTTGTTGGTTGTTTTTTGGGGAAGGAGACCAGACAGCGAGGTCATCGGTCTCATCGGATGAGGGAAGGAAGTCGGCCGTGCCCTTTGAAAGGAACCATCCCGGCATTTGCCTGGAGCGATTTAGGGAAATCACGGAAAACCTAAATCAGGATGGCTCGACGCGGGATTGAACCATCGTCCTCCCGAATGCGAGTCCAGTGTCTAACCACTGCGCCACCTCGCTCGGTCCTTTGATAATTTATCTGAATGTGTAGACTCGTTAGTTTAGCTCTCTTAGGAATACGAACCAGGCAGAGTCTGAGGTATGACTTCCCTCACATCCACTGCAACACAGCGATTATCTCTCTGATGGACCGAATGGAAAATCACGTCATGTGAGAAGCTGTAACGTGAGGTGAAATTCCGAATCAGTAAAAAGTCACAACAGCACACAGTCAGATATAGTATCAGCTTTACTACGATATATGGCGGACGAGACAAGACTTCACGACCACGTTTTACAGTGTGAACAGGTCACATATGCTACAGCAACCCACCAGTGTGGTTTGACTCTGAACGCGGGTAACTGTTCGAATGTTGGAACTCCGTAATTTTCGATCTACATTATGAAAATGTAACGATTATAAATCTTAAGACTCGGCTATACTGACGTGAAACCGGTAGTAGCGGATAACTCACCTCTATACAGCTGTGCAGTTTTGGAAGCAACTCATCATTCTTGATTTTCTTAATTGTTATAATTTTTCTGATAATTCATTGGTTATTGAGTGTTAAGTATTTTGCATTGTTATTAGAAACACTAAGAGTTTTGATGGGAAAACTCGATAACGACTTATGTACGCTTGTACAACATTGTGTGGTATTTCATAGAGTAAACTCTTCGAATCGTTCTATGTTCGCTGCATTCAAAACAGTGGCTAATCGGTAAGCCAACGGAATTCATCCTGTAGTTACCCAAAAGCCCATCCAATGTTCCGATGCTCACTGCAGTAGCTCCAAAACATTATTTAACCCTTTATGAAAACGAATCAACTTTCGTCTTCAAATGTCAGAGAATCCATCATAACCCACTGTCAAATAAGCATGTCAGTGTTGAGGGACAACAATGATGTTTACTTTTCGACCAACTGCATGCAGATGTCGAGATTACACAAGGAGTAATTTGCCCAGGCTTTACTGACTGCTCGGAAAACGATCTCCATCCGCCAGTATTTTGCAATTTAAAACCATAACGTCACTGCCTGACTTTTTTGGTGCCAACGACCCTCTTTATCCGAGGTTTTAACTTTAGTTGTTCCCGCGGACAAAGATTATATCGACGCATATGGTCTCTTGATATATTTTCTAAAGAGGAAATGGGCGCAACTGATACACCAGTGCCTTTCTTCTACTTCTAGCTATTGACATGGTCATTCATTTCAACAGCAGTATCATTGTCTATCCAAAGAGGAAATGGGCGCAACTGATACACCAATGCCTTTCTTCTACTTCTAGCTATTGACATGTTCATTCATTTCAACAGCAGTATCATTGTCTATCCAAATACACAAGACGACAAAATTGACGTGGACTCAAATGTTCGATAACGGCCGACACAGATAAACGCCTATGTTAAATAGCTTCTGTGACTGAAGTAACTGATCGCCTATAGGTTTCATTATTTATTATTTATTAAAAGATTGTCTTACTTAAATTGAGACATACTGATTAGTTATTAATGTGTGTTCGCGCAGGGTTTTAATTTTTTCTCATCTCTTCCGCTTTTACGGCCTCCAGCCTATTTTAACCATTTACAAATGAATCCATTACCGGAGAAAATATCGCAGAGAGATTTATATCTTGATTCAGCCATTACGCCTGTGAATTTCCGTGGCTTACCTAAAAGCTCTGGATGAACGCCCAAATCACTTCTGTCTGGGCTATCTGACTCTAATTCATGGATACGCCGTTTGGATTGTCGATTCGTACTGATGTTCAGTTGTCGACAGGAACTTCGAATGGCATCCACTTCCGCCGCCTTAGCTAGCGTATCTAATTCATTATTCACTTCATCGTTTAGGAAATCTTGTAACACCATACAGTCCTTCGTTTTCTCAGTTATTGTGATGCTATAGGGATGGAAGCTGTTCCTCGGCGGTTGTGACATGAGCTCTTAAATCACTTCCTAGTCTCCATCACGAAGTCACGGTTCCCCCTAAAGGCGTAAATGATATGTCGCTTTTTGTTTTCCAGAGATTCAGACCTGTTTACAAGTGAAGTGCGAGCTAGAAAAGCCTGGAGTTACGATTTGAGTGATTATCTAAATATCGGCCGTTATTTAAGAAGATAAAAGAAACTTTGAATTGTGGTGCTAGAGAAGAATGCTGAATAACACATGAGCAGATCAAACAACAAATTAAGAATGAAAAATCAAACTGAGTAAAAAATAAACTTGTGGTATAACTGGACTGAAAGAAGAATTCGGTTGATAAGGCATGTCTTCATACATCAAGGAACCGTTAGTTTGTTAATACTGGAAAGTGAAGGCGTTACAGACTGTAGAAAGAGACCAGTGCTGAGTAGAGTAAGGTGAATGAAACAGGTGTATGTTGCGGTACTTATGCACAGGCGAATAGGCTCAAACAGATTACGTCAAACGTGCCTTAGAACTGAAGAGCATAACAACTATTACAACAGTATCATTTTTCTCTTTCCTCTTACCAGTGTACACAAGGCCGCTACTTGGAGACTGCGGAGTTGTTATTGACGCTCATCCATAATCTTCGACAAAAACAGCCTGCTATGGCGGATAGCTTTGCGGTGCCGGAGGAATTCAAGGAGTTGTTCACACTATATAAAAACCACTGGTACTTATTATCAGACAGCCGCGTAGTATACACTCACATTGATATATTTCGACTCCCCTACTCTTTCGAATATTACTCAACACGAAGCGATTCAGGAAGTACCAAAGAAGGTTGCTCTTCTTCATTTCGTGCGAAATGGCAAGAAAACGAAATATTCCTAAAATGTCTAATTCTGCTCGTGATTTTAGCTTTTATGTGGCAAATGTACATTATTTGTTATTTAGTGTTCAATTAATTCTAATGCCACGAACAGTATGGCAAACTGAGGATGGTCTGGAAGTTTTTCTTTCCAGAGGAACAAGACCGAAAGATACATCTGGCCACAAAAATATTCTGCACAATAGTCGAGCTTCCTCATTTGGTAGCTCGAGAAAAACACAGCTCCCGCCGCGTATTTCTACAATATTAAAATAGTAAAAATGACTTGCTGCTGAGGAATCGTAGTTCAATGGGCGTAACTACAGGGTGTAACAAAAAGGATGACCAAACATTCAGGAAACATTCCTCACTTGTAAAAGAAGAAAACATGTTTGTTTTCATGTTAGGCCTCAGTTTCTACAACTCTTCAAAATATTAACCATCTACTATGAAACAAAGCCTCATCCATAAAAAGCACGTCTGCACTCAAGGTAGCTGTGACACTTTGTCGAATGAACCATTCACAGAAGTTTACCCATGCAGGAAAGTTAGCTGCTGATAGTGCTTGCACACGCTTACAAGGTATGGACACAGAACAGTCTCATGTAGCACTGCCCAGACAGTCATGTGATCACCATTACGTGTTACAGTTAATTGCATTACGTGGCGACTGTGGTTGTCTTCAACTGAACGAAGAAGCTATTCCTCGAGTTTAGATGTCCTCGTACTTCACTATGTAGCGCCACCACCGTTTAATATAGGAAAAAGTTAGATTCGCTGCAATATTTCTAAGCGCACAAGTTGCAGCCAGGCATGAGCCTGTTGACAGCAAGTTACACTACCAGCCGTTGTGAAGTAGAATGGAGGCCACAGGGCCGTAGACCCACTGAAAAGAGTAAATGCACCGGTTTGCATGGCCGTGGCGCAAGTTACAGGCAGAAGGGGCCCACTGGCCCAACCCAGGTTTTATGAGTACATGACATGGAGTGGCGCATTAGCAACGCAGAGGTGCACAGCTGTGTATACATAGGCGCCGGTTAACTAACAGGACATTCAAGTGTGATAGCTCTCCTGGATGGCAGGGCATTGTCACACCACCAGCTACATGCAGCAGCAGATGGGGCGCCAGCGTTCCAGTCCATGGGAGGTCGCTGGTTTGACCCTCTGAGGTGTATTAAACTTTGGTATAAACAGTTTACAGAGAATGGGTGTTTGTGCAAAGGGAAAAGTTCTGGACGGCCGAGAACGAGTGATGAAAATGTAGCACGCATCCAGCAAGCATTTGTTCGCAGCCCAGGAAAATTGACTCGCAGAGCTAGCAGAGTGCTGCAAATTCCACAATCAACTGTATGGAGAGTCCTACGACAAAGGTTAGTTATGAAACCTTATCGTCTGAAATTGGTTCAAGCACTGTCTGCAGCTGATAAGATTAAAAGATCGATTTCTGTGATTTTATCCTTGCTCAAATGGAAACATATGAATCTTTCGTTTCAAAGATTGTGTTTAGTGATGAAGCAACTTTCCACACTAACGGGAAAGTCAACCGTCACAATGTCTGTATATGGGGCACTGAGAATCCGCGGGAAACAACTCAGTATGAACGTGACTCGCCTAAGGTGAACGTTTTCTGTGCCATTTCAGCCAATAAAGTTTTTGGTCCCTTTTTCTTCCAAGGTGCTACTGTAACTGGACTACAGTATCTGGAGATGTTAGAGAACTGGCTGTTCCCTCAGCTCGAACAAGAAGCACCACATTGGCACTTATCTGTCCGTAACTACCTGAACGTCAACTACCCGAGGCGATGGATCGGCCGCCAGGCAGCCCGTGACAGAGCACTTCATCACTGGCCTCCAAGAAGCCCTGATCTTACCACCTGCGATTTTTTCTTATGGGGGTATGTTAAGGATATGGTGTTTCGGCCACCTCTCCCAGCCACCATTGATGATTTGAAACGAGAAATAACAGCAACTATCCAAACTGTTACGCCTGATATGCTACAGAGAGTGTGGAACGAGTTGGAGTATCGGGTTGATATTGCTCGAGTGTCTGGAGGGGGTCATATTGAACATCTCTGAACTTGTTTTTGAGTGAAAAAAAAACCTTTTTAAATACTCTTTGTAATGATGTATAACAGCAGGTTATATTATGTTTCATTCATTAAATACACATTTTTAAAGTTGTGGTATTCTTTTTGAATCACCCTGTATATTATACTAGAACTGACATGTGATTACATTTTCACGCAATTTGGGTGCATAGATGCTGAGAAATCAGTACCCAGAACAACCACCTCTGGCCGTAATAGCGTCATCAATACGCCTGGGCATTGAGAAACAGAGCTTGGATGGCGTGTACAGGTACAGCTGCCCATGCAGCTTCAACACGATACCACGGTTCATCAAGAGTAGTGACTGGCCTATTGTGACAAGCCAGTTGCTCGGCCACCATTGACCAGACGTTTTCAATTTGTGAGAGATCTGGAGAATATGCTGGCCAGAGCAGCAGTCGAACTTTTTCTGTATCCAGAAATGCCCGTACAGAACCTGCAACATGCGGTCGTGCATTATCCTCCTGAAATGTAGGGTTTCGCAGGGATCGAATGAAGGGTAGAGCCACGGATCGTAACACATCTGAAATGTAACGTCCACTGTTCAAAGCGTCGTCAATGCGAAAATGCGAACAAGAGGTGACCGAGACGTGTAACCAATGGCAACCCATATCATCACGCCGGGTGATACGCCACTATGGCGAACACGATTACACGCTTCCAACGTGCGTTCACCGCGTTGTCGCCAAACACGTATGCGACCGTCATGATACTGTAAACAGAACCTGGATTCATCCGAAAGAATGACGTTTTGCCATTCGTGCACCCAGGTTAGTCGTTGAGTACACCATCGCTGGCACTCCTGTCTGTGATGCAGCGTCAAGGGTAACCGCAGCCATGCTCTTCGAGCTGAAAGTCCATGCTGCTGCAAACGTCGTCGAACTGTTCATGCAGATGGTAGTAGTCTCGCATACGTTCCCATCTATTGGCTCAGGGATCGAGACGTGACTGCACGATCTGTTACAGCCATGCGGATAAGATGCGTGTCATCCCGACTGCTAGTGATACGAGGATGTTGGGAACAAGCACGGCGTTCCGTATTATCCTCGTGAACCCACCGATTCCATATTCTGCTAACAGTCATTGGATCTCGACCAACGCGGATAGCAATGTCGCGATTCGATAAACCTCAATCGCGGTAGGCTACAATACGACCTTTATCGAAGTCGGAAACGAGATGGTACCCATTTCTCCTCCTTACACGAGGCATCACGACGTTTCAGCATGCAACGCTGGTCAACTGTTGTTTTTGTATGAGAAATCGGTTGGAAAGTTTCCTCATGTCAGCACGTTGTAGGTGTCGCCACCGGCGCCAAACTTGTGTGAATGCTCTGAAAAGCTAATCATTTGCATATCACAGCATCTTCTTCCTGTCGGTTAAGTTTCGCGTCTGTAGCACGTCATCTTCGTGGTGTAGCAATTTTAATTGCCAATAGTGTAATTGTAAGTAAACTTCACAGTACATACTAAAAGCAATTTCCATCAACTGTCCACCATCACTTCTAATATTTCACTAAATGACGTTCCCTGTTTAAGTCAGCCCTGGACGATAATCTACAAGCAAGTGGGCGAGAGCTGCTCTTCTATCTTCTCAGTAGTCTTCTGTCCGTTGTCGTCCGATAATTGACGTATTGTACTCGACCGGCAATTGGCAGGCCGAGTTCGATATCTTCATCCTCAGCGCCGCCCGTGGGGCTGGTGGAACCAGCACTAGCAGAAGCTCGCATCTTGGCGCCTGTGGTGCTTTATCCCTAGCTGTGTTGTGTGCGGACGACACAAAGCACTCTAAGATGCCGATTGCCGATTACGACGATATTTCTGCATAGTTCTGTGTTGTCGGAGACAAATTTTCTACATAGAAATAAATGATTTACAGTAAAAAGGTTTACTTATGGTGCATGGTTTCTAACATTTTTAATCTATGCTAGAAATAGGTTCTAATTCCAACAGGTATTCATTTTGGACTTCTCCCCCTGGCTGTGGCTAAGCCATGTCTCCACAATACCCTTTCTTTCAGGAATGCTAGTTCTGCTAGGTTCGCAGGAGAGCTTCTGTAAAGATTGGAAGGTAGGAGACGACGTACTGGCAGAAATGAAGCTGTGGGGACGGGGCGTGGGTCGTGTTTGAATAAAAATCAGATGATCCCTTGTAGCTTTGTTTTGTCACTTATTCTCTTCTACATGTATATATAAATTTAAAATAATAAAACAATAAAAAAATAAAATTTGACAAGAAGGGTGGGATAATGGGTTATTCTTCCCGTTCAGAATTTAATAATTGTTTGTGCTTGAACTAATTTCTTGATTTTCCTTTGCAGCTGATATTAAATGATGATTTGACTATGGTTGTCTGATTTTCATGATAATACCAAGTCAGTATGATAATAACGAAAAAAGATGGTAGAGCACTTGCCCGCGAAAGGCAAAGGTCCCGAGTTCGAGTGTCGGTCCGGCACACAGTTTTAATCTGCCAGGAAGTTCCCAACAGACACTGTCCGGAAGCTATAATAGAATGCGGACATCAGGTATAATATTCATTTATGCTGTTGTTGCTATCCTGTATTCATTTGACCAGCAGTACCTGTATTATTTCAAGCTCAGTTCACTATTCCCCACATATTTTGCCCTCTCATCTCGCTTCAAAGACTCTCCAGTATTTCTAGAACATTCAGACACCAGACATTCCTCGCTTCTATTCGCACAACAGTAGCGCCACTCTTTGCCTTGATAACCTGTCGTGGTAAGTGCCCAGCCGGATATATAACGGGGGACATTTGCAAGGGAAGTGATCATTCTGAGATAATTTCAGAAGTATGCGTGTCCTGTAGATAGGTCTCTGACACAGTTGTACCCGTTGGCTCCTGCATTGTCATTTCCTTCACTATTTAATTCTTTCAGCATTAGGGGAATTTCTCATTACAACGACTTGAAGGTGAAGTGAACATCTACCCACTCCTTTGCCCTACCATTAGCAGAATGATAAGTAAGTGTTCGGTTCACAACACAGCACATCTTCGAAGCCCCATGTCACCCATTACAAGACATATTTGAAATTTGGTTCAAAGGTGTCAATAACCTTCCCTTGAAATGGTGCAAAGACTCGGCGCCCTGTGACGTCATCCTCGGGTACGGCGACGCTTCAAACAGCAAGGTGTAGGCTCATGTGAAAAAAAGGCACCAGCTTAGAAGTTCATGTGAGATGTAAGGTGGGTTAATGATACCGTATTGGTACTAAATTTCATCTCAATTCTGCCCGGCCACCGCAGATGTGTCACACCACAGGAAGATCGTCACAACCTCTCTTACCCACATTTAACCCCTTCTTCTTACTCCTCTACGATGGAAAACAGAAGCGCGACGGCCACCATTTTAATCACTCGGTTTACTTGTGAGTGGCCGAGAAAAACATTTCAGACACAACGCCATTCTGAATCGAAATGAAAAATCCTCAAGGGATGCATAAAGGCCCCACTGAAACGATCCATTTCCTTGGAGCTTCGATTCCCACAAATATCGCGACCTAAGACGCAAGTTTGCAATGCGATCAGCAAATGGACGACGTTCTCAACAGCCTTTGACAAAAGACGGTTCAACCCATCGTTGGCCACCAATGCTAGTGAACCCGATCACCCTCCTTTGGAATATCGTGTGACCGCAACATTTGCTCTGGTGTGCAAGGTGGAACCACCGAAGATCGCCGGAAACCATTCGACGAAATTTGAACGTTATCCGAAGCAGTAAAGGGTGTTTATGGTTTTCATGCCCTCCTATTTCGCGACGCACTGCGTCGCGATCATGGTAGGTAAGGGTGGGGGCTGCGACATTGACACACGCCTGAGAGAAACGGCAAAGGGTCTCTCTAAGACTATCCAGTTTCGCAATATCCTCGATGCCTTCCTCCCTCTTTTGTTGAGCACTTAAAAAAACTACCTGCACAGAGAAATGCTGTCACATGGTCCTGTGTGCGTCTGCAATCTCTTTTGCCTACTTCATTTGCTCTGTTTTTATATTTTCTACTTCCTCAGATTGAGTATCTCAAGTCGTGTCCCAGGATTTTTAATTGTCATTGTATTTTTGGCTATTTTATCCTCTCGTGCCTTCAATCTCATATCTCAAGGTTGTTCACTCGTCTTGTGTTTCTTATCCCTGTTTCAGTCAATCGGTTTGGAACTCTCAGCAACCTCCTGTTCTTCTCAACTTATGTAGGTTCCATATCGTTAAATATTTTCCTTTCCACAGTTTCTTCAGTTTTATTCTGTAGCTCATAATCTATAATTTATGTTCACAATCCACGTTTTCCCCATGCAAATCTTTTGCGATTTAAAATCTGGTTTCTAAATGTCCGTCTCATCATTATGTAATCTATTGTAGACTTACTGTGTCTCCAGATGTCTTCCATTTATACATTTTTACTCAATCCTTTAGACACCACTATGTTCTTGTGAAACCTTGAAATATTATGAGTACAGAAATGCACGGCTGACTGTTTCTTTTCCTAATGGTTTAGAGACGCGCCACGACTTCCTCCCCTACACCAATGTAATGTCAGACTAGGACTAGCGCTCAACTTCCTGAACGAACTTCGGAATGCAGTCAATTCCCTGTCTTCACCACTCTCTGTCTTAACACAAATCCTATCATACTGTCCCCTCACCTAGTGTCCCCCACGTGTTCTTTTGCTCGCCAATACCGCGGCGAAGAATTCCATTTTTTCTTTTCAGTCCGCTAAATTCCTAGCCTCTATCATCAATATCTCACTTCTTTTAACAGACATCTACACCTAAATCTACATGTGCAGACTGGTTTCCCTGCAAATGAATAAATTTTCTCTGCATATACAGCATTTGATCCAAAGTATCCGGGTACACCAGTCGCGGAAAGAAGCACTCCTGAGTTCCAAAGTGCTGGCAGCAGTCCAGGTAGCACAATGACTGTGCACGGGGAATTAAAAAGAATGGGATACAATAGTCGACCACATCCTCATGAGCAACACACATCGTAGGCAAATGCTAAGCAACGCATGAGGTGGTGTAAAAACCGACGATAGAAAATAGATATTTATAGTATTGAATCATGCAGTACCCATGGGAAACCGATGGAAGAATTTGTGTTTGGTCTATACTGGAGGCCATTTCCTGCCATCATGTGTATTACCAACAGTAAACCATGGGGTAGGTGGTTTTGCATTGTGGATATGTTTTTCGTGGTTCGAGCCTGGTTCCCTTATTGCGATTAAGAAAACGCTATTTGCAGAAGGATGTGAACAGCATCACTGAAGTAGTGGTTTGTGGACAGGGACATTCCTGAAATCGGCTGGCACCCCCAGAGTCCCGACCTGAACCCAACACAATACTTTTGGGATGAGTTAGAACGTCGATTTCGCTCCAGAACACCGCGTCCTACATCAGCTTCCCTGGTTCCGGCTCATGAGGAAGAAGTACTACATTCAGGCAGCAGAGTTTCCCTCATAAAGACGAAGGGCAAACACGCCTGTCCACTAACAGTGGCCGGATACTTCTGGTAAGGGTGTTAATAATAGTGTCTAATACTCTGAGGGGTTGTTGTACTCATCGAAACAAGAAAAATAAGTCCAATAAACATGGGTCCTGAAACGCATACTTTCCGAGATAAAGACGTGTTTATAGGAAGAGCTGCGCGATGCTTGGTCGTGGATATTAGCACAGTCGTTGCATTGGCGCTCCGTGAAATGCGTCGGCGTGGTATTATGATGTTTTAGTCACAGTAACCTTCAATTAGGTAGTATGCAGTCAGTTGTGTGGTTCAAGTCGTGTTGTGGGCTACGTTAGTTTACGTCGTGTTTGTTTGCATTATTAAACAGTTCTGTCAACCCTAGGTACGTATCATTCTGTTTTACCTTCTCCCGAATGCGGATTCACTTATGTGTTTACTGTTAGCAATGAGAGCCTACTGCTCTACAAGGCCAATGACGGATCTGATATTCTGTTATGGTTTAGCAAATGAATGTAGCCTGTGAGCCCGTGCTGTCAATGCTGACCTGGGACCAGTGTGCGACGACTAGCAGCAACGGAAAGCCTTCCTATTTTATGTAGGGCGGGGAGGGGAGGAGGGGAGGGGGGGGGGGCACCACCTCATGAACAATCCTGTACCCATTTTATCTACATCGCGTTCAGGCTAAAAGGCCATAGGATCTACGTGGTAGATGGCGGTTCTGTAAATGGCTGTTGCAGAGTGTGCCGCAGATCTACTGCTCACATCCAAGATTTTATTTATCGAAGAGGTAGGGTACACAAGAGATGGTGTTGGTAATTTCCATAACCCACATTTATGGGCATATGTAAATCCGCAAGCAATTCAGGAAATGGGGTTCCAATGTCGATTCTCAATCAACATATGGGCAGGCTTACTTGGCGACAAATTAATAGGGCCATACATACAACCACAAAGGTTAACTGGGGGAGGGGGGGGGCGGGGTGCGGGGCATTATTTGGACTTTGTCATTAGTGTATAGCCTACCTTTCTGGAGGCTGTACCACGCATTATACCGCACTAGCACACTTTCTTCACAATGTGCGCGAACACCTGACGCAGAAACTTCAGGACAGTTGAATTGCTCTCGGGGGCTCCACACCTTGGCCTACTCGATCCCCAAACCTGAATCCCCTAGATTTATGGTATTGGGGACTCTTGAAGGCATTAGTCTACGCCACACCAATCGATGATGTGAGGACACTACAGGGCTGCGTCCTCTATACGTGCCAGCAGGTACAACAACAACCGAAAATACTTCAAAGGATGCATCATTACTTACGTCAAATATCAGAGGTGCATTGCATTAATGGACGCCATGTAGAACACCTCCGATAAACACTTGTTTATCGCAAAAGCACCCATGTTTATTAGACTCATCTGAGAAAGTATGTATTTTCGAACCCCCATTTAATGGACTTATTTTTCTTGTTTCGATGACTACCACCACCTCACAAAGTACTCTAAACTTTTTTTTGAACATCCTCGTCACTCGGTAAGCCCATTGTACGTACATAGCGGTAATGTATTCCATATTCGTACTGACTGAGGTCAAATTGAGTTTCGCAAGAATTACGCTCTGCTGTAACGGGAACTGAACTCGTGTCCTCCACATATCAGCCAGCAATGGCGAACATATCGGCTGCAGTACAGTTGCGAGCTCACGTAAGATGTGAAACAATCAATATGCGAATTTTTTAAAAGAAACTGATCTTCCAGGTCTCTCCTTTACTCACTGTGAACAGAAATGCTCTCCTTACAGCGACGCTGACCTGCGATGAAGACGGTTCTTTCTTTTTTTCCCCCTGTCGCTTTTCCTCCTCATGTAATTCCGATTGCCGGCCAGCTAGTTTGCCCACAAAATACGAGCCCATTTAGCGCGCCATAACGGCCGCCACATGAAGACGGCCGCTCCCGGATCCGCGCGGCGTGGATTTAACGGCCTGGTGGCCAGAGCCCTGCCCCCCCCCCCCCCCCCCCCCCCCGCCCCGTCCAACGTTAATCGATGGACGCGACGCGCCTCGGCTCGGCGAGACAGACGAGCTGGAAAAAGCCGTCGTTCCCAGAATTAAAGCGGCGGGCTGAAGAACCGGCGCCAGGCCGGAAAATGTTGTTTACAACGTCCAGCACCGACTGCGCCGCATCAGCTGTCGAGTGGGAGCCGAGGGCGAGGCTCTTAATTTTTTTCTCCCCCCATGAGAGGGTGGCATGCGAGAGATGCAAGATGGAGGAAATGTGTCGTGCCATCAGTGTCGCCGCATTACTGCGAGTGCTGCGTGACCTTCAAATCCCTCGAGGATCCCACACTCCCACCCGCTGCTTCCAGCTCCCTTCCCCTACCACTGCTCATCACCCAAGGAAAGTGTCACCCGGTGTATTTATTAAGAGCTCGCTGTAATAACTCTTTATTTTATTAATATTTCGTCCTTAAAAAGCATTTAGACTTGCTAGTATAGCTTAAGGCACAGTTCGATAGCTTGCGGAGAAGTGAGGTGAGGCCGAGCCAGATCGGTTTAGCAAATAAACGTAGCCCGTGAGCCCGTGCCCGTGCGCGGCTTTTTAACGGTCGTTGGTTCGTACAATGCCCAAACTGAGTGCGATTTTTAGGCGTTTTCTGATTCTTTAAAGTACACTAGGGCCATTAAAATTGCTACACCAAGAAGAAATGCAGATGATAAACGGGTATTCATTGGACAAATATATTATACTACAACTGACATGTGATTACATTTTCACGAAATTTGGGTGCATAGATCCTGAGAAATCAGTACCCAGAACCACCACCTCTGGCCGTAATAACGGCCTTGATACGCCTGGGCATTCAGTCAAACAGAGCTAGGATGGCGTGTACATGTACAGCCGCCCATGCATCTTCAATACGATACCACAGTTAATCAAGAATAGTGACTAGCGTATTGTGACGAGCCAGTTGCTCGGCCATCATTGACCAGACGTTTTCAATTGGTGAGAGATCTGAAGAATGTGATGGCCAGGGCAGCAGTCGAGCATTTCCTGTATATAGAAAGGCCCGTACAGGACCTGCAACAAGCGGTCGTGCATTATCCTACTGAAATGTAGGGTTTCGCAGGGATCGAATGATGGGTAGAACCGTCCACTGTTCAAAGTGCCGTCAGTGCGAACAAGAGGTGACCGAGACGTGTAACGAATGGCGCCCCATACCATCACGCCGGGTGATACGCCACTATGGCGATGACGAATACACGCCTCCAACGTGCGTTCACCGCGATGTCGCCAAACACGGATGCGACCATCATGATGCTGTAAACAGAACCTGGATTCATCCGAAAAAATGACGTTTTGCCATTCGTGCACCCAGGTTCGTCGTTGAGCACACCATCGCAGCCGCTCCTGACTGTGATGCAGCGTCAAGGGTAACCGCAACCATGGTCTCCGAGTTGGTAGTCCATGCTGCTGCAAACATCGTCGAACTGTTCGTGCAGATGGTTGTTGTCTTGCAAACCTCGCTATCTGTTGACTCAGGGATCGAGTCGTGGCTGCACGATCCATTACAGCCATGCCGATAAGATGCCTGTCATCTCGACTGCTAGTGATACGAGGCCGTTGGGATCCAGCACGGCGTTCCGTATTACCCTCCTGAACCCACCGATTCCATATTCTGCTAACAGTCATTGGATGTGCGCAACTCGAGCAGCAATGTCGCGATACGATAAACCGCAATCGCGATAGGCTACAATCCGACCTTTATCAAAGTCGGAAACGTGATGGTACGCATTTCTCCTCCTTACACGAGGCATCACAACAACCTTTCACCAGGCACCGCCGGTCAACTGCTGTTTGTGTATGAGAAATCGGTTGTAAACTTTCCCCATGCTAGCACGTTGTAGGTGTCGCCACCGGCGCCAACCTTGTGTGAATGCTCTGAAACGCTAATCATTTGCATCTTCTTCCTGTCGGCTAAATTTCGCGTCTGTAGCACGTCATCTTCGTGGTGTAGCAATTTTAATGGCCAGTTGTGTAAATGCTGGACTACTTACAAATCAGCACTACAAAGGGTACAATACACAAACATGCTGCCGGAGAAAAATTAGCACATCCTTTTAGAGATTCCTAATTCATTCAAAAAAATTTGTTTTAAGAGTGCTTAAAGAGTACATTAAATGATCACATTTTCAGATCAATAGCACAATGTTCTATGATATCGGGTATCGACCCACGTTGAAACACCTATATTAGCTACGTGGTATAGACTCTACGGGAAGCATTGCAGGCATCGAGTCGTTCGTACAGATGGCGAACATACATTATTCTATGCCTGCTCGACTTGTTCACTGAATAGTGTAAGAGCCATTATATCCCACATGTGTTCGATGGAGACAACTCTGGCATTCGTGCTGCCTGGGGAGATCGCTGCACGTCTTGCAGAACACGTTGAGTTTCACAGGCGAGGATTATCTTATTCGAACGACTTATGGCCTTCTGGTTGCAAGAACAGGAAAAGAACAGGTCTAACAAAATTCTGCACGTACCGAGCGCTGGTTAGCGTCCGCTCCAAAAACACAGAGGTGAACGAGAGTTATAACTTATCGCGCCCCAGACCATGAGCCCTGGGATGGGACCAGTTTTTCTTGCACGAATGCATTTTACGAGATAGCGCACACTGGACCTATGTTGTATGCACAAACGACCATCACTTTAATGCCGTCAGACTCTGCTTTCTTCCTGAACACGACAGCGTGCCATTACATCTTCCAAGTGATACTCCGTCAGCACCAGTCAATCAGTGCACGTCGATGCTGTGGCGTGAGTGGAAGACGGGCTAGAGGTCTGCGTACACGTAATCCCACTGCTAATAGCCACTTCGCAACAGTTCGCGTTGACACGTCTGGGCTCCCAAGCCATCCTACACTACTGCCCATTAAAATTGCAACACCACGAAGATGACGTGCTATAGACGCGAAATTTAACCAACAGGAAGAAGATGCTGTGATATGCAAATCATTAGCTTTTCAGAGCATTCACACAAGGTTGGCGCCGGTGGCGACAACTAAAAACGTGCTGACATGAGGAAACTGATTTCTCATACACAAACAGCAGTTGACCGGCGTTGCCTGGTGAAACGTTATGATGCCTCGTGTAAGGAGGAGAAATGTGTACCAACACGTTTCCGATTTTGATAAAGATCGGATTGTAGCCTATCGCGATTACGGTTTATCGTATCGTGACATTGCTGCTCGCGTTTGTCGAGATCCAATGACTATTAGCAGAATATGGAATCGGCGGGTTCAGTAGGGTAATACGGAACGCCGTGCTGGATCCCAACGGCCTCGTATCACTAGCAGTCGAGATGACAGGCATCTTATCCGCATGGTTGTAACGGATCGTGCAGCGACGTCTCGATCCCTGAGTCAACAGACAACAACCATTTGCACGAACAGTTCGGCGATGTTTGCAGCAGCATGGACTATCAACTCGGAGACCATGGCTGCGGTTACCTTGACGCTGCATCACAGTCAGAAGCGCCTGCGACGGTGTACTCAACGACGAACCTGGGTGCACGAATGGCAAAACGTCATTTTTTCGGATGAATCCAGGTTCTGTTTACAGCATCATGATGGTCGCATCCGTGTTTGGCGAAATCGCGGTGAACGCACATTGGAAGCGTGTATTCGTCATCGCCATACTGGCGTATCACCCGGTGTGATAATATGGGGTGCCATTCGTTACTCGTCTCGGTCACCTCTTGTTCGCATTGACGGCGCTTTGAACAGTGGACGTTACATTTCAGATGTGTTACGACCCGTGGCTCTACCCTTCATTCGATCCCTGCGAAACTCTACATTTCAGCAGGATAATGCACGACCGCATGTTGCAGGTCCTGTACGGACCTTACTGGATACAGAATTTGTTCGAATGTTGCCCTGGCCATCACATTCTACAGATCTCTCACCAATTGAAAACGTCTGGTTAATGATGGTCGAGCAACTGGCTCGTCACAATACGCCATTCACTACTCTTGATGAACTGTGGTATCGTGTTGAAGGTACATGGGCAGCTGTACCTGTACACGCCAACCAAGCTCTGTTTGACTGAATGCCCAGGCGTATCAATGCTGTTATTACGACCAGAGGTGGTGGTTCTGGGTACTGATTTCTCAGGACCTGTGCACCCAAATTGCGTCAAAATGTAATCACATGTCAGTTCTAGTATAATATATTTGTCCAATGAATACTCGTTTATCATCTTCATTTATTCTTGGTGTAGCAATTTTAATGGCCAGTGGTGTATCTATTCCGTGGTAACTGTACGATCTACCAGTGCTGCCCTTAAAATAAAAGGATTCTGGCGGCCATCTGTGCTGCATTGTTGTCCGGAATCTCGTGCGCGATTGTGAGAATGTTCAGTGACCACTGGTCCCAGTACCGTTGCAGAAATGGCACATCACGCTCAACTAGTTTTGGAATTCTCCGAAAGGGCCATCCCGCCACTCGAAAGGCCACAATTTGACCCATTCCAAACTCGCTCAGTAGTATGTGGCGAAGCACGAGTGCGTCTCCGTGGCATGGTTGACTGCTTGCTTCCCAAGTTTACACCACAGTGAGTCTTCTGTCTGTATGCATTCCTCATTAAAGGGCATACACAGATGGCGTTCTGGTAGCTATGCCACTACGCTTTGCGTTGGTGAATAACATTGAAACCATTATCAGTACATACTATCCCCATATGCCATTATCGTATTAAAATCGACGTCCTTTTCCAGGTGTACTAACTGTCATTCTTTCACTGTAGTTAAAATATGGAAACACCCAAAACTAAGTTTATATGATTCCCAGACAGTGGTGTACACGATGTCCCTCCCATATTTATACCTATGTGTCACCACAGGTAGGGCGCAAGCCTTAAAGTTAAATCGCATATTCGGTCTAAATCCTAAATACAGCTTACACGTAAGACAGAATGAAGGACAGGAAAAACAGAGTCTCATTAAAATTCATTTCTCGTACGTAATAATTTCGTAAGATTTTATATGGCACCAAAGTCAAGAATTACTCAAACAAATGAAATGAAATGCCTGCTTTGGAATGACCACATAGAGTAAATGATCGGAAATAGTCGGTATTTGGTGTTCAGAAACGTTTTCACGTTGATACATGTATTGCGATGATCGGGTGGGACCAGAAAAAATTTATTTTAAATAATAAATCACGGCGGAAGTTCGAAGCCTCGAATCAGTGACAGCTTATAACATTAACACTATTATATCTATTTTATCCTCTTCGTAGTTGCTTCATTTCCTCGTCCCCTACGGGCAGCAAGCGGACAATCAGTGCTACTGGTATTCTGCTCTTCAGCCAAATGGTTTCACAACACTGATCGAAACAATATAATTAAAACGTTACACATTTAGCATTTTTATAAGACGATATGCATTGATGGCATTAAAAGAGTACCACAGTGCAGGAAGGGGGAACAGCCTGAAAGGAAACATCGTCCATTCAGTAACACTGGGAGGATCTATGCTGAGAAATTATTGAGTAATAAGAGAGAAATTTGAAGATTATGCAGCGTTATGCGGTGTCGGTATAGGAAAGGAATGGGGAGTGGAGACGGGGCGGTTGTAATGTGAGAATATGAGAGTAGATGGGGGAGTGAATGGGAGGAATCAGAAATAGGAAATGCAGTGCAGACTAGGCTATGGTATGGCGACGAAAGGTGTGCTGAAAGTTGGATTTGGGAGTACAGAAATGGGATGGAGTAGAAAAAGAACAGAAAAGTTAGAGGTAGAAATATAGTGGTGCATGTGATTGCCTCGGAAAGGGTGTCGGTTTATGTTTCGTTGGGAGAACATATCGAGCATGTGCAGTTGTAGGATTGATGGAGCGTGCTGCTGTATATCACATTAGTGACTTATAGGAGAAGCAGTGGGGTGACTGGAGTCAAGTTTACGGATAGTATAGGATGTGAAGAGGTATTCAGTGACGGTGAGCAATGGCGAGATTTGATGAGCCATGAGGTGATAGGAAAATGGAAGGTATGGTAGAGTGTATATCGTTCAAGGTCTCAGAGAGTCTTGATCGATCTTAACGAGTCTTAATCGAGTGCATATATATGCAAAGTCAGTACAAAAGAATTTGTAAGTGTGGAGGTTAGTGGCAGAGAGTAAACCAACGTTTGGCTGGTTAACATTTCAAGCAGTTTCAGACCTCTTCTTCTTTAGTGTATATACATCATTACAAGTTTCAATTGGAAGTTCTGCATTGTGTATTGTTCTCAGCATCTTCCCTTATCTGTTTATATGTTTATCCATTTCTGATCTCATCCGTCAGTGCAGTTCCTACCTCTTCCTCTCATACTTTACACTTCTCCCTCTATAACTCTTTGTTGCAGACAACTTCCTCAGCCAACTATTTTTTCCTGTTTTTGATCACGTCATATGATCTGTCTTCCCTATTACACCCATTACCTTTTCATTCAGTAGTCTGTCAGACCATTTTACCTTAAGCATTGTTCTCCATAGCCACATTTCAAAGCTTTCTAAATATGTTTCTTCTTTTTCTTCAAATGTTCATGATTCAGTCATTGCAGTATAACACTGCTATCCAGATATAACATTTAGGATATCATTTCCACAGCTTCACTGTAATCTTTCTGGTTATATATATATATATATATATATATATATATATATATATATATATATATATATATATATCAGTATGTTTCCGTTCCACGTCATTAAACTTCCCAGATGTGGGAAGGATTTTACTTCTTCTATCTTTGTCTCCGTCTTAGGACGTGTGGAATATATTTATCTTCATTCCATATTCTTCGCCACTTCTGGCAATGTTCTTCAACATTTGCTGCAGCTCCTCTTCTGATTCTGCCAGAAATGTTTGATCATTAACGTATTTTATAGTCTTCAGCCTCGCTCCCTCAGCTGTCTTTTTGTTGAACGATTAGTAGAGAGATTTCTGTTTTAGTTACCAGACGACCATTAGACCCTGACATTATACTGCGTGTGCACGAGGATTTCTTCGCTCTATCGTACAAGCTGCATAAAAAATAGCAGCAAAGATATCAGTGTCTAAGTAGTGATTTATAAGTATCCCTCACTCTTTGGTAGCTAAATTTGCATTGTAAAGCCCATCGCACAAGGCAGCAGAAAATATATCGTAAGTTGTGTTTACCGGTAATATAAGTCACGGTCGAAAGCACTATATCAACTTTGTTACGAGAGGGAGAAGAGTGATGAAATCATAAGGCCTAAACATTATTTCTAAATAGTGAACAAAGTCGTCCTGGAGTTGCTCTAGCAACGCTTTGAGACTACGCGTCAGTGCATTCAGTATCGCTGACGGCCCAGGGCTGGACCCTGCCTCCGACCGCCGCTTTACTCTTACGGCTGGCGGACCTCCCAGCCAACGAAGGTCACAAAAAGTTCGAAAAGGTAAAAAAATACTTGTATTGACAAATTTCTGTACAGTGGTAGTAGGGAGTGCCACGAGTAACACACCTAAAACCTAACCGGTAGGCTGTGAGCATTTGGGCGAGGGAACATTTAAAGGGCATTTTTTTTAATAATTGAAAAATCGTGGCTGCTAGTGAAAATGTTGTCAGTACTGAATTAAAATACATTCGATTTCTAACAAAACAGGTCTAATTTACTTTATATCCAGTATTAACACAGTTCACACATTGAGGGGAATGAAAACATGGCAAATTATAAAAAACAGTGTTTTAATGGTAAGTCAGTTCGCCAAATTGTTGACATGCACTTCTCTCCTTCCTAGGTATGCAAACTGCAGATGGTGTTGGCAAAGTCCCGACTCTCCGTACTCCACTACGTCAAGAGGAGTTACTGCAAGCTGTCACACAAAGCTATACCAACCGTTCCACATTTCGTTTTGTGGGTCACTGGCGACGCAATGCACACACGCCTCAAGGGTGGTATACAGATGTGCGCTACTAATAACACTGACACGAAAAACGCATACGGACGGATTCTACGCAAATCTCAGCACACTGAATGATCGATGTAGCGTTCTTCCAGGAAAGGCGACTTCTCCTTCCATGAGTACTACTGGCTTTTCAGTTTACAGACTAACTGTACCTCCTGAGCATTTCCTGTCCCACTTCTCTTACGTGCACAGACAAATTGATTTCACTGAGCTTGTGTTTACATAGTGGAGTTGTTTTCAGTTCATTAAGTGAGTAATTATTTATAGTTGTAAACCGGGCTTTTATGTAAAATACATTCCCAAAAGTAATGGCTGAGAGGCGTTTAATTTGTAAACGTGATGTTGTCTGTGACCTTTGTAGTTTTGGGAAAGCGATAATATTGTGTTAATAGAGAGCTTTTCCAAAGCTACTCTGTAATCTTATTAACAAACCATTACTCAGACGAGGATAAACAGTCCATTTGAATTACTAATGCTACAGGAAAGAATGCGCACAATTGAATCTATTACAAATTATTCAAGAAGTAAGTTTCCTAGTATTTATATGCAATTTGAGATCTAGCCAGATTTGAAAACGCACAAAGCTCCAAGTGGAGCATGGCACATAGACCAGTACTCAGTGACGTACATCCGGGGAGCTGAGCGCAGTTTTTCGGCAGTTGCTAAGTCCCCCGACGTCGTCGTGCGGACGGCAGACCAAGGTAGCACATTGTAAACGTTTAGTGTGTGAGGAGTTTAAACAAATGTCCTTTACAAACGGTTAGGTCTGCAAAGAGATGAGGAAAAGATGATGCATGGCACGTAGCGTTTGGGAGCCAGAGGGGGCTGCAGGTGTATATGTTTAAAATTTTTAAGGTGACCCATGGTTGGCTCATTAGAGTTAATTTTGTAGCGGTGTAGGAGACTGACGAGTGTAGACGTTCTGCCGTTTCCATTGAACGAAACTTGAAACCACATGTAGAGTGGAACAGAATTTCTGTCTACTGCCCCACGGTAAGAGAAAACTGACCAGTATTGGTTAAACACCGCAGTTTCGTTATGAGAAAGGAAACCATTGCAACGGTTATGTACCATATTTGGTCGGAAATCGGAAAGTATACTACCGTTCGCTACTGAGATTCTGGCGCTACCAGAACCGGCTGGATTTTGTGGAGAAGAGAAAGGACCCTACTTCTCAGGATATAGTATAGTACACTTCGTCTTAGACGTTCAGGGAGAAGTATACTTTAGTGCCGCAGTGGGTGGTGTCTTCGCTTTAGAGCTATTCACAGATGCCAATCTTGAACTTAGAACTCTCAGCCACTACTGCAGACATCCTCTGCAATTGAGTACAGCAGAGTGGTAGGCAATTGCCACATATGTGTTTGTTATGACTAGGGCATCGCGAAGTTATTTGTTTCACGTCAGAGTTTCGTCTTTCTGAATTAATCCATACAGCCAGGTAGTTGCACTCATATTACACTTAGGGCAGAAAACTGTTGCTTGTACGTAGTTTTCTGGGTCTATGTACACTAAAGAAGAAGAGGACTGAAACTACTTGAAATGTTAGATAGCCAAACATTGGTCTGCTCTCTGCCACTCCCCTCCACACATACAAATTCTTCTGTACTGATTTTGCATATATACGTACTCAATTAAGACTCTCTAAGACACTGAAAGATTTATACTCTACCGTACCTTCCACACTTGTTTACCTATCACCTCATGGGTCATCAAATTTCGCCATTCCTCACCGACACTGAATACCTCTTCATATCCTATACTATCCGTAAACTTGACTCCAGTCACCCCACCGTTTCCCCTGTAAGTCACTAATGTGGTATAGAGCCACACATTCCATCAATCCTACAACTGCACATGCTCCATATATTCTCCCAACGAAACATAAACAGACATCCTTTCCGAGACTATGAAATGCATCACTATATTTCTACCTCTTATTCTAACTTTTCTGTTCTTTTTCTACCTCATCCCGTTTCTGTACTCCCCAATCCAACTTTCATCACACCTTTCCTCGCCATACCATACCCTCATCTGGGTCTTTATTCAGCTCTGCTATTTAGCAAACACAGTCGTATTCACATATAAGTTGTTACTTTTTATTTTTAGATGATCGATTTCTATCTTCTACAGAGAACAACATCAGATCTACATTACTTGACGACAATAGGAATTGCTGGCGTGGAGCAGGCCCATCCGTTCTAGCATGGAGAACACGGCTCAGTAAAGTTAATCTTTCTACCCACAAACGTGTATTCACGACACTTCCCTCCTACCACCGTAAAAAACATTGCCACAATAAGAATTTTCTTCTTTCTAGCTTTCCTTAGTTGACAGGAATAATCGCTGTCCTTTGGGTTTCTTTAGGCACGTCAAGACACCAAATAGCATTTGAAAGTAAAAATCTTCTGGATCGTTTGGTCAAGTCATATTTCTTCTACGCGATCGTCGATTCGACCCTGTGCTGCAATCTTCTTCAGTGTCTTGTGGTGTCCACTGTTGACTGAAAACATTCAAAGGTCAGTGTCGCTTTCTCTTGAAAACGGGTAATTTTCCTTCAATTATGTTGTAGATGGGATTATTTGGTAAAATTCCTGCAGCTACCATAGGTGGGTTGTCGCCATACTGTCGTAAGTGTAAGTTCCTGCGATAATGCGAGAAAGTGAGGTTAATGGCTTAAACTCTTGTGGCTACCATTTTAGTCAAGAACGCCGTCTCACGATCATTAGCGCGGGAAACTTCACTTACTATCCAATGTCGCTGGCCCACCAGTGGTAGCCACCGGAATTTCGTCCAGTAATTGCATTTCTCCAGCGTAAGCACGGGAAAACTCCGTCTTTGTGAGAGTACTTGAGACTGGTCTTTTACAGTGCTGAGTCAACCGTGGACACGACAAAATCCTGAAGATAATCCCAGCGGAAGATTCGAAAGGTCGATCGTGTTGAAGAAATATGACGCGGCCGAACAACCCAGCAGATTTTACCTTCAGTGACAATGGCAACGAGAGCCTGCAGAGTTACACACTTTTGTCTTCCAGTGGGCAGACTACCGTCCTTCCACACAACAACATGAGTGTCGGAAGTGACTCACAGTCAGTGCCGTACGCAACATGTCCAGTTAGAAAGCTAACAACAGGTTTAGTGACAAGCAGTAAATGTATCGAATTGTATGTCAAGGAAAATAAATACGAATCAAAGGTAATATTAATGTAAAATACTTGTCAGTTCACTACATCCACTTCACCTTGGTTTATCTCGATAAGTACGACCTGAGTCATAGGATATCCCATCCGTTAGCATTGGTGTAGATGGCCATCCGTGGACCTCCAACTTGACTATCTTGCAGCTCTTCCACTCTTCCCTTATCTACAGGAAAGAATATCTTCCCACACACGTGCCACACAACACCACACGTACACAGATGTACAGAATATACATTCATATACATCAACATACGTACATACCTACATACATTCACATACGCTCTTACTTACATCAAATTATGTACGTGATAAACATTCATACACAACTCATACATACACACATTAATGCATTCATAAATACATACATACATATAGGCGCTTGCATACATCAAATTATAATTTTTGTGAACTGCGACAGGTAATACTGATGCAAACATAAGTTAATATAAAGCCAGACCCCCACTTCCCACTCAATTGTGATGTGAATACCAGAACTGCAAGTCCTATTCCTGATTTCCATCCATTCTGCCTCAGTTCCAGCCATCTAACATTTTACCTGAGAAGAACTGATTCCCATAAATGAACCGGATATAAAACATCCCGCATAACTCCTTAAAGAAGAGAATGAAAAGTACAACAAAATAATATCTCTTGCAGTCACATATGTCGCAAATCATCGGCGTTACTCTGAATACATATAAAAAACCAATAGGGCATTCATATATTTCTAGCGGAAATAAATTAATAGAATTTTATCCACCGGTTCTGACCTAGTTTTTTGGGATGCTTCACACTCTTGTAAGCCAAATAACGCAGCATGTAAATCCCTTCCCGATATTCCATATTTGAACTTTCCTTGTCGCGTTACCGGCTTGCCTGGTATTTGGCTGAAAAATCCTTGATTCTGTGTTGTGTCACTATTCTAACAGTTTTGTCTACAATGGACAAAATATGTAAACACCAAAAATAACACATTACCGTGTCTAATACGGCATGTAAAACCGTTGGCAACGACTTCTAGTCGTCTCGGGATGGATAAATACGGGTTGTGTCTGGTTTGCAAGGGATTGTTGTACCATTCTGCCTGCACAATAGTGCAAATTCAGATGAGGGTGAGATGTATAGCGATCACGCACCTATCTCCCCAAGAAAAAGCTCACAAAAGCTCAAGAATATTGAGATCTGGTGAGTTTCGTGGCCAAGGGACATGCGACTATTTATCCTCGTGCTCACAAAACCATTCGTGGACGCCGCAAAATGTGTGTGCAGGGGCCGTGTTGTCTTGCAACACAGCATCGCCATTAGGGAACAAATATTGTACAACGGGGCGGATCTGATTCGAAATGGTCACATAATCTTGGCAGTAATGCGATCTTGCAGAGCAACAATGGGCCTATGGAATACTACGATACCGCTGTACAAATCGTCACCGAAGCCCCGCCATGTTTCACTCTTGGCCAGAAGTTGAAAATAAAGCCCAACGAGATTCATCCGACCATATATCTGCCTTCCATTACTCCATAGTCCAGGTACCGTAGCTTCGGCATCACATTTTCCTGTTACGGGTACCTGCATCACTGATGGAGTGGTTTTAGAATTTCAGTTTGTCCTGCAGCTCTCTGCTTATGGGGCTCCCTTTGTATTGGCTTAAAAGGTTCTCGGAACGGAATGGAAAAAAGGTACCTACATCACTGAAACTTTTTTATTTTTCAATGTAGTCTCCTTGTTGATTAACGCACTTGGTCCAACAATGTTCCAGTGCCTTGAGCCCATCTCGAAAAAAAGTTTCCTCCAGTCCTATAAAACAGTTGTCAGCTCTGGCTATCAATTCTTCGTTTGAAGTGAATCTTCGTCCATCCAGAAAGATTTTCAGTCATGGGAAGAGATGGAAGTCTGACGGAGCCATATCTAGTCAATAAGGTAGGTGTGGCAACAACTAATACCTTAGTTCGTGTAATTTTGCCAGGGCGACGGCACATGTGTGCGGGCGCGCTTTGTCTTGGTGGAAGATGACTTTCTTCCTTCCTAAACCTGGCCTTTTATAGCATATCTTTTGTTGCAATTTGTCCAGGAGGCTAGCATAGTATTCTCCAGTAATTGTTTGCCCAGTGGGGAGATAATCCACAAACATAATCCCCTTCGCATCCCTGAACGCTGATGGCATGACCTTCCCCGCCGAAAGAATTGTCTTTGCCTTCTTTGGTGGCGGAGAATCAGCATGTTTCCACTGCTTTGACTGTTGTTTTGTCTCTGGGGTATAGTAGTAAACCCAAGTTTCATCTGTGATCACAAACCGCCGCAAAAAATTTTGTTCGTTTCTCTTAAAACGGGCCAAACATTGTTCCGATATGTCCGTTCTCATGTGTTTTTGATCCAGAATCAAGAGTCGCGGCACCCATCTTGCAGATATTTTTTTTATTTCTAATTCTTCAGTTAAAATGTGATATACCCTTTCAGACTACATCTGGCTAGCGTGAGCAATTTCACGCACTTTCAATCAGCTATCCTCCATGACCATTTTGTGCAATTTTGCAATGATTTCTGGAGTAGTGACACATCTTGGCCGACCACTGCGCGGATCATCATCTAAGCTCTCCAGACCAAATTTAAATTCATTTGTCCACTTGCCAACAGTTGAATATGGAGGAGCAGAGTCCCCCAGTGTATTCTGGAAGTCGTCCTCTGCTTTCATACCTTTCTTTACGAAGTGCTTAATCACTGTTCGAATCTCGATTTTCTCCATATTCGCAAATCACTACGCGGGACAACAACACAGCCAGTCACCGCCACAGCTCTCTTCCAAGAGCACTGGCGTGGGACGTGTTTGCAGGCAACAGTTCTATAAATGTCACGTGAACAGCTCGTTGCGCTAGCGCTGACCTCTAGTGGTGATTCCGAGAACTTTTCAAACAACCCTCGCATTTTGGTGCTGACACAGTTCGCGAATGAAACATTCAGTTTTGCTGTGACTTTTTCAGCTGTCGTCCTCTTATATTTCGTGACAGCCCCCTTCACCGACCATCTGTCATCATCATTCAACACACGCTTGCGTCCACGCTGTGAGTTCGCGGATGACGTTCTTCCTCTTTCCTCGCAGCTGTGCAAGTCTTCAATACGGTGCCTCTTGGAACACCAAGCACTTTGGCTACCTTTGTCCACAGAAGCGGCTTCCCACGCACGGGTTCCCGGGTTCGATTCCCGGCGGGGTCAGGGATTTTCTCTGCCTCGTGATGGCTGGGTGTTGTGTGCTGTCTTTAGGTTAGTTAGGTTTAAGTAGTTCTAAGTTCTAGGGGACTGATGACCATAGATGTTAAGTCCCATAGTGCTCAGAGCCATCCACAGAAGCACCCACCCACCATATGACGTCCAACGCGCGGACGCTGTTCCTGCTCAAACATAACAGCTTAGCTAGCATTTGCGTTTCAGGATGCGTGTTTTGATATTTATGTTCAGCCCTTGAAACTAGAGAATTAAAAGCACAAAAATAAAATATCATCGTGCAGGAGGGCGACTTTTAAATGTGGAATCTTCACAGGTCGATATGGTTCACTAACTTAATGGAAACTTCGGAAGACAAACGCGTCTTCACTCCAATGCATCCAAAAATTTTTTGCAATTTGCTGCTTAGGTCTGTATTCATTAATCAGGTTTGCTATTCATGCTTGTGGGTCACCTCTTAGCTTTGTTGTGATTCGCCTTCAATGAGAATGGGAGCGTTTCGTCATTCCCCATCGTCTTCAGCTGAGAGCGGCTCAAAATGTACGAGTACGATTTGTAGGCGCTCTCTTCACTGTGTCTGTAGCTTCCGATTACCTCCGGAGGCATTGTTTCGGGAACCAACGGTTCTTTCACACCAACCTTTCTACCAAGCCGCACGTTGAGCCATATAAATGTTCTCACTTCTTCTTTCTGGGGGAGAAACCAACGGGTCTTACGCGTAGCGATGGCGGCCCAAAGCCGTGAAATTTCTCTGCTGGCCGCATGAAAGGTTTGGACGTTGTTGCTATGTTACGTAGAATGCAACATATGCCAGTGACTCTTCATATTTCAAACCAAAAGTGGCTCGTTATTCCATTGCTGAACAGCTGCAAGTGACGGTTTAGTCGTTGCAAAAGGGGAAAGAATCGACTAATTAACTAGCTTGCCTGTGATGAATGCCTCATTACCGCCGAGTAAGCCACTCTAATTGATATTTAAATTACTAAAACCACAAAAAGTCACTGTTAATATCTGATGCTTTAATGAAAATCAGGTCTTCTACACGAGTATGAGCGGGCCACCGTGGAAGGGGAAATGAGTTTTTTCCATGAAATTTCGGACCTTCACCTGTAGTGAGGATGCCGCAAGCAATTACCTTCTGCCATTGTACTCGCTATTAGTAGCGAACCGCCTGCAGCAGACTTGGGCTATTGCCGTGAACGACAGGGAGCCAGCAGGTAGTGGCGAAGTTACGGCAGTTTAGCAAGGCTGCTACCACTATGGACTGTAAAAATCTATAACCAGCGTTTGTCCAGTTTATCATTAAGTTTTAAAGATCTGTGGAAATATCTCAGATGAGAACCGTATGACAACCACACTTAATTTGAGTGTCTGGCGCTAACACTGTGGGGTCTGCGAGAGTCTTGTGACAGGGAGCTGTTGCTGACTAAGAGTTGTGACTGTTTCAAAAAGTTTGTTTCAGTCAGTTTCAGCGAATTTTCTACAGCACCACATGCTTCTGATTCCAAACTAGGTCATTTTGACAGGGTCAAGTGAGAGTTCAAGCAACATTCTCCTGATCCTGTTGGAAGAAATCATCACGCTTCAGATTTTTTTCCCCGTTCTTCACGTGCTGTAGAACACCGAGGTAGTATTTCATCGCCGGCCGAAGTGGCCGTGCGGTTAAAGGCTCTGCAGTCTGGAACCGCAAGACCGCTACGGTCCTGGTTCGAATCCTGCCTCGGGCATGGATGTTTGTGATGTCCTTAGGTTAGTTAGGTTTAACCAGTTCTAAGTTCTAGGGGACTAATGACCTCAGCAGTTGAGTCCCATAGTGCTCAGAGCCATTTGAACCATTTTTTTAGTATTTCATCACAATTTGATGTGTCGAAAGTTTCCTCTGGATTATGCTTCAAGGAACCAATTAGTTCAAGTTCAATTGGTTCTGATTCGCTTCATTTCGTTTTCGGTAATACTGGTTTCAAAAATGTTTCAACTTCTCTCGTGATGAAAACAGGAAATAACACATTTAATTTCACACGAAGGAACACCAACCATTGTGTTATAAAACAACAAACGTTTAATATACTAATACTGCCCCCATGGTCCCTCTACCACTGGACACCTTGGTCTGCCGTCTCCGGCAGCTGGCTGTGAATGGCGCGCTGCCGGCGTCTCCAGCAGCAGCACGGCAGCCGCGTGCCGTTTAGCCGGTGCCGGACAAGTCTGAAGTGTCTCATAAACTGTGCCTCCTGAGAACCGTCCACAGGCGCCGTTTACACAGCAGCCGGACAAGTGTCAAACGGCCCTAAGCAACGACACTAATTACAAATACATAACTGCGTCCACAGGCCATAGCGGCTGTATGGCGTCTTTTATCACTATCGAGGATAATTTGAAGGCTATTGCTGTTAGGAGACATAGTCCTCAAATCTACAATATTTGATCTAAACTATTCGGACACCACTGCGCAGTGCGGAACTGACCACTAGATGTCGCCATAACAGCAGGCGGAAAGAATTGTCAGTAGAGGAAAAACAGCTGAACGGGTCGATCTGGATGTTTCAGTGTCTTAGAACGTGAACTAGTCGGATGTCACGTGAGTAACAAACTCATCCTCGATATTTCAATCCTTCAAAGGCTTTCCGAGTTTTGGTGACGTCATCGTGAAGCAGAAGTGTGAAGGAACAAACTGAGCCAAACCAAGACCAGGCAGACCACCTGAACTGATTGAAAGAGGCCATCGTGCCTTGGGAGAGATGGTTATAAAAATCACATACCAATGGATGGAATCGCTCCTGAGTTCCAAAGAGCTACCAATAGTCCATTTAGCACCAAGAATAAAAAAGAATGAGGTACAATCGTCGAGTAGTTTCACATAATCCACACGTATCTGCAGTCAACGCTAAGCGTCGCTTGAGGTTGTGTAAAGAGCGACGGCCCTGCACAGAGCATGACTGGAACGTGAGGCGTAGCGCCTCGCGTCATGCCCGAATCTTATTGATATCCTTTCACCCTGAATTTTAATCGCACTCTTGATCTTTTATTTCCCTCATTACTTCTTCGGTGCGTAAATTGAACAGTTGGGGCGAAAGACTGTATCTCTATCTTACACCCTGTTTAATCCGAGCACTAGGTTCTTGGTCTTCCTGTCTTACTATCCACAGTTGATTGTACATCACCCTTTCCTTACAGCTTACACCGATTTCTTTCAGTATTTCGAACATCTGGCCGAACCCTTTATCATGGTCGACAAATTCAATGAACGTGTCTTGATTTTTCTTCAGTCTTGCTTTCATTATAAACCGTAACGTCAGAACTACCTCTCTGGTGCCTTTACTTTCCATAAAGCCAAATTGATCGTCATCCAATACATCCCCAACTTTCTTTTCCATTCTTCTGTATATTATCCTTATCAGCAACATGGATGCAAGAGCTGTTAAGCTGATTGTGCGATAATTCTCTCACTTACCGACTCATGCCATCTCCGGAACTGGGTGGCTGATGTTTTTTTACGAAAATCGTATGGTATATCGCCAGTCTCATACATTCGATACACCAACGTGAATAGTCGTTTTGTTGCCACTTCCCGCAACGATTATAGAAATTCTGATGGAAAGGTATCCATTCCTTCTGCTTTATTTGATCTTCACTCATCCAAAGCTCTTTTAAATTTTGATTCTAATACTAAATATTCCCTGTTGACCTCTGTTTCTTCTTCCATCAAGTCACCAGATAAGTGCATCCCCTCACAAAGTCATTCAATGTACTCTTTCCACCTGTCTGCTGTGTCCTCATCATTTAACAGTGGAATACCCACTGAACTCTTAATGGTATTACCTTTGTTTTTCATTTCACCGAGAGTAGTTTTGACTTTCCTATATGCTGGATCTATCCTTCCAACAACCGTTTCCTTTTCGATTTCTTCACATTTTTCATGCAGCCATTTCGTCTTAGCTTCCTTGCAATTTCTATTTATTTCCTTCCTAAGTGACTAGTATTTCTGTGTTCCTGAATTTCTCTGAACATTTTTGTACTTCCTTCTTTCGTCGATCAGCTGAAGTATTTTATTTGTTATCCATGGTTTCTTCGCGGGTGTCTTCCTTGTAACTACAGTTTTTTTTTTTTTTAACTTCTGTGATTGCCCGCCTTAGAGTTGTCAATTCCTCTTCAACTGTACTAGGCCTACTGTGCTATTTACCATCGCAGTGTCTTCAGCCTCAGAGAACTTCTAACATCTCTCTTCATTTCATAGTACTTTTGTATACCACTTCTTTGAGCATTTATTTTTCCTGACTAATCTCTTAAACTTCAAGCTATTCCCAATAAATTGTGATTTGAGACTATATCTGCTCCTGGGTACGCTTTAAAATCCAGTATCTGATTTCGAAATCTCTGTCGACCATAATGTAACCTAACTGAAATCTTCCAGGCCGTTTGCAAGTATACCTCCTCCTCTTGTGATCCTTGAATAGAGATTCGCTATTACTAACTATATATTGCGGAACTCAATTAACCTTTCTCCTATCTCGTTTCTACTACCATGCCGCTATTTTCCCATAACCCTTTTTTCTATAACTTCTCCTACAACCGCATTCCAATCTTCCATGTCTATTAGATTGTCATCTCCCTTTACGTACTGACCTACCAGTTCACTATTCTCATTGACTATTTGTATCTCTTCACCTTGTTTGTGGTGTCGGCATGTAGGCCTATACCCTAGCAATTACTGTAGATTCTCTCGAGAGTAACCCTATTATTGAACTGCTCACAGTAACTCACTCTCCGTCTTATCTTCCTGTTCATAACGAAACCTACTCGCTTTATAGCATTTCCTGCTGCTGTTGATATTACACTATACTGGCCTGACAAGACATCCTTGTCATCCTTCCGTTTCACTACACTGACCCTCACTGTATCTTGATTGAGCCTTAGCATTTCCCTTTTCAGATTTTCTAGTATCCCCACCACTTTCAGGTTTCTGACAGTCTACGCCCCATCTGGAAGAACATTTTTCTTTCCTTGGCTATTCAGTCTTTTTCTAATGGTCATCTCCCCCTTGGCAGTCCTCTCCCGGAAATCCGGATGGAGGACTATTCCGGAACCTTCTACCAATTGATTGATCAGCACCACACTTTTTCATATGCAGGCCACATGTGTCTTTAATTGTGTCTTTAATGCAGTGGTTTCCATTGGCTTCTGGATCGTCATGCCGTTGATTATTGCTGATTCTTCCGCGTTTAGGAGCTGTTTCCCGACTTCTGTTTGCTTTTCCGCACTCTTTGACAAGGCCTTTGGCCGAGTGATGTTGGAAGCCTTCGGCCGCCTTTGCTGATGACGTTTATTCAAAATTTAAGCCGTTTCGTGGTCTGAACCCGGAACCGAGGATGTTTCGATTACGAATCACGGTTGCGAAATGGAGAGCTTCGTTTCAGACGAATGTGGTACAGTGGTCAAGGAGCATCTCAGAAGTCGCACATTTGCGTACTCAATACTAAGCGACGATTGAGGTGGTGCAGAGGGCGGCGGCACTGGACAGTGGATGACTGGAACAAGTGACTTGGAATGATGAAGCACGGTACACCCTGTGGCAATCCGATGGATAGATTTCAGTATTTCGAATGATTAGAGAGCGTTAACTGCCGTTATGTGTGGTGCCAACAGTGAAATGGTCTTACAGAGGAGACGGTGTTACGGTATGAGTGTGTTTTTCATGGTAAGGTTGCAATCCTCTTATGCTAAAGAACAAAGTATATGCACACATTTTGAAGGATTAAATACTGCATACCGTAGAGGAACGGATTGTTGCAGTATGACAATGAATCTAACCTGTGAAACGTGAAGGTGGATTAGCAATGAGAAATTTTGTCTGAATTTGGGTTAGTACATTTCGCCTAAGCTGTGCTCATCTAGCTTAGTGAATATTTCGATGCATATAGAATGAAAAGTTCCGTGGAGCAACCGTATTCCGTCCCTTGTAATTCTCGATGAGATACAATTTCACGTTCGGACCCGTATAAAAGTGCAAAAATTAAGAGTAATTTCGGTCCGCTGGACAGATGCCACACTGAATGATTGCCTACAACCGTCCGAGCTATTGTTTCAGCTGTTTTATGGAGGAGTCGCCAGATGTGCTAAATTCGAAATATGAGCCCGGTAAAATGAACACAGACCTAAAAACTGATCCATTTCCATACTGATTGCTCACACGTTTGTGCGATCTCTAACACATTTTCTTCCTTGAGTCGTTCAAATTCTAGCAAGTTATAAAAGCCAAGAATCCTGACTAGGCACACATCACGTTTATCTTTATCTCTGAGGGAAGTCAACCAGTGTCTCTAGATTACCAAATTTTTTGTTATTGTTCCAAGTGTTCATCAAACATTTAGAAGGTGATAATAATATTTCCAATACAGATTAACTCCTCCCCCCATGAACCATAAACCTTGCCGTTGGTGGGGAGACTTGTGTGCCTCAGCGATACAGATAGCCGCACAGTAGGTGCAACCACAACGGAGGGGTATCTGTTGAGAGACCAGACAAACCTATGGTTCCTGAAGAGGGGCAGCAACCTTTTCAGTAGTTGCAGGGGCAACAGTCTGGAAGATTGACTGATCTAGCCTTGTAACACTAACCAAAATGGCCTTGATGTGCTGGTACTGCGAACGGCTGAAAGCAAGGGGAAACTACAGCCGTATTTTTTCCCGAGGGCATGCAGCTTTACTGTATGGATAAATGATGATGGCGTCCTCTTGGGTAAAATATTCCAGAGATAAAATTGTCCCCCATTCGGATCTCCGGGAGGGGACTACTCAGGAGGACGTCGTTATCAGGAGAAAGAAAACTGGCGTTCTACGGATCGGAGCGTGGAATGTCAGATCCCTTAATCGGGCAGGTAGGCTAGAAAATTTAAAAATGGAAATGGATAGGTTAAAGTTGGATATAGTGGGAATTAGTGAAGTTCGGTGGCAAGAGGAACAAGACTTCTGCTCAGGTGAATACAGGGTTATAAATAAAAAACCAAATAGGGGTAATGCAGGACTAGGTTTAATAATGAATAAAACAATAGGAATGCGGATAAGCTGTTACAAACAGCACAGCGAACGCATTGTTGTGGCCTAGATAGACTCGAAGCCCACGCCTACGACAATAGTACAAGTCTATATGACAACTAGCTCTGCAGATGACGAAGAAATTAAAGAAATGTATGATGAGATAAAAGAAATTATTCAGATAGTGAAGGTAGATGAAAATTTAATAGTCATGGGTGACTGGAATTCGAGAGTAGGAAAAGGAAGAGGAGGAAACGTAGTAGTTGAATATGGACTGGGGGTAAGAAATGAAAGAGGAAGCCGCCTAGTGGAATTTTGCGCAGAGCACAACTTAATCACAACTAACACTTGGTTCAAGAATCATAAAAGAAGGTTGTATACATGGAAGAAGCCTGTAGATACCGACAGGTTTTAGACACATTATATAGTGGTAAGACAGAGATTTAGGAACCAGGTTTTAAATTGTTAGACATTTCCAGGGGCAGATGTGGACTCCGATCACAATCTATTGCTTATGAACTGTAGCATAAAACTGAAGAAACTGCAAAAAGGTGGGAATTTAAGGAGATGGGACCTGGATAGACTGACTAAACCAGAGGTTGTACAGAGTTTCAGGGAGAGAATAAGGGAGCAATTGACAGGAATGGGGGAAAGAAATACGCTAGAAGAAGAATGGGTAGGTTTGATGGATGAAGTAGTGAAGGCAGCAGAGGATCAAGTAGGTAAAAATACGAGGGCTAGTAGAAATCCTTGGGTGACAGAAGAAATATTGAATTTCATTGACGAAAGGAGAAAATATAAAATTGCAGTAAATGAAGCAGGCAAAAAGGAATACAAACGTCTCAAAATTGAGATCGATAGGAAGTGCAAAATAGCTAAGCAGGCATGGCTAGAGGACAAATGTAAGGATGTAGAGGCATATCTCACTAGGGGTAAGATAGATACTGCCTACAGGAAAATTAAAGAGACCTTTGGAGAAAAGACAACCACTTCTACGAATATCAAGAGCTCAGTTGGAAACCCAGTTCTAAGCAAAGAAGGAAAAGCAGAACGGTGGAAGGAGTATATAGAGGGTCTATACAAGAGCGATGTACTTGAGGGCAATGTTATAGAAATGGAAGAGGATGTAGATGAAGATGAAATGGGAGATATGATACTGCGTGAAGAGTTTGATCGAGCACTGAAAGACCTAAGTTTTGAAACAAGGCCCGGGAGTAGACAACATTCCATCAGCAATACTGACAGCCTTGGGAGAGCCAGTCCTGACAATATCATCTGGTGAGCAAGATGTATGAGACAGGCGAAATACCCTCAGGTTTCAAGAATAATATAATAATTCCAATCCCATAGAGAGCAGGCGTTGACAGATGTGAAAATTACCGAACTAGCAGTTTAATAAGTCATGGCTGCAAAATACTAACACGAATTCTTTACAGTCGAATGGAAAAACTGGTAGAAGCTGACCTCAGGGAAGATCAGTTTGGATTCCGTAGAAATATGGGAACACGTGAGGCAATACTGACCCTACGACATATTTTAGAAGCTAGTCTAAGACAAGGCAAACCTACGTTTCTAGCATTTGTAGACTTAGAGAAAGCTTGTGACAATGTTGACTAGAATACTCTCTTTCAAATTCTGAAGGTGCCAGGGGCAAAATACAGGGAGCGAACGGCTATTTACAATTTGTACAGAAAACAGATGGCAGTTATAAGAATCGAGGGACATGAAAGTGAGCCGGCCGCGGTGGCCGTGCGGTTCTAGGCGCTCCAGTCCGGAGCCGCGCTGTTGCTACGGTCGCAGGTTCGAATCCTGCCTCGGGCATGGGTGTGTGTGATGTCCTTAGGTTAGTTAGGTTTAAGTAGTTCTAAGTTCTAGGGGACTGATGACCACAGCAGTTGAGTCCCATAGTGCTCAGAGCCATTTGACCCATGAAAGTGAAGCAGTGGTTGGGAAGGGAGTGAGGCAGGGTTGTAGCCTCTCCTCGATATTGTTCAATCTGTATATTGAACAAGCAGTAAAGGAAACAAAAGAAACGTTCGGAGTAGGTATTAAAATCCATGGAGAAGAAATAAAAACTTTAAAGTTCGCCGCTGACATTGTCATTCTGTCAGAGACAGCAAAGGACTTGGAAGAGCAGTTGAATGGAATGGACAGTGTCTTGAAAGGAGGATATAAGATGAACATCAACAAAAGCAAAACAAAGATAAAGGAATGTAGTCGACTTAAGTCGGGTGATGCTGAGGGAATTAGATTAGGAAATGAGGCACTTAAAGTAGTAAACGAGTTTTGCTATTTGGGGAGCAAAATAACTAATGATGGTCGAAGTAGAGAGGATATAAAATGTAGGCTGGCAATGGCAAGGAAAGCGTTTCCGAAGAAGAGAAATTTGTTAACGTCGAGTATAGATTTAAGTGTCAGGAAGTCGTTTTTGTATGGAGTGTAGCCATGTATGGAAGTGAAACGTGGACGATAAATAGTTTGGACAAGAAGAGAATAGAAGCTTTCGAAATGTGCTGCTACAGAATAATGATGAAGATTAAATGGGTAGATCACATAATTAATGAGGAGGTATTGAATTGAATTGGGGAGAAGAGGAGTTTGTGGCACAACTTGAGTAGAAGAAGGGTTCGGTTGGTAGGACATGTTCTGAGGCATCAAGGGATCACCAGTTTAGTATTGGAGGGCAGCGTGGAGGGTAAAAATCGTAGAGGGAGACCAAGAGATGAATACACTAAGCAGATTCAGAAGGATGTAGGTTGCAGTAGGTACTGGAAGATGAAGAATCTTGCACAGGATAGAGTAGCATGGAGAGCTGCATCAAACCAGTCTCAGGACTGAAGACCACAACAACAACAACAGATTAACTAAAATAAATGTCCCTTCACGAGAAACTGATTTAAGAATTTTACATAGGTCGAAATAATCTTTCGTCTAGAATGATACCCCGTAGGAAATATTTTCTTGTATAACTGTACTCCGAAATACGTCGCACTGTGTATTACGAGAGTGTGTCGTGTAACATGGTGGATGGTTCGTGCCAAGAAAGGGTGTCGGTACGTACAAGCCAAATGCTCTAAGTACAGTGGACGATAAGCAAGCCATATGTAAGCTTAATAATTGAGAGCCTCTTGTAGCCACAGTACTTAGGTGTTCTGACCATGGTCCCTGCACAGTCTCCAGTAATACAATGTCGTCACTTCAATGAAGAGGGAATCACCCGCAGGAAAACTGTTATGGTGAGGCAGGCTGGTAACTGCAAGAAAAAAATAGCTGTGTCATAACATGGACGCAACGTGCAGTAACCACTGGGTAACAACATCAGCATCGCACACCACAACTCTGATGTAACATTGCCAAGAATTTCAGAATTCCATAAACAGTTTCAGTAAACATTAGATACCATGCGGGCATCCAGTGGGATTCAGAGAAACAGAGGAGCAGTTGACTGACGTCATTCAGCGATTCTTGCTCCATATATAGCCACTGTCCGTCAGAATGGCTTAAGGTCTGAAGATGATCTTGAGATGATGGAAACCAACCAACTTTCAAAAAAATGTACCTTGCGATCTAGACTGATTTAATTATTTTCAAAGAATTCAGAGAGGCCAGACGCATTTACTGTAGGCGGGATAATGGGGAAAGGGCTTTTATTCACCATCATCCAAAACCTATATAATACGTTGAGAGATACAGTATCATATATTGTGTCGATGACGTCCTGTCAGATAGCTTTATAAAAATTAAAGTTTAAAGCGGGATAAGTGTTTTAATAGTTATACATTGTACCAAGTACTATAAGGCGGGGTTGGGCAATAGTTACGTCCAGGGGGTCACTTTGTAGAAGCAGAGATCAGGGGAGGGCCGCACCGTATAAAATTATTGCATACATCAGTTATCTTTTGCATTTCAGAAAAGGCATAAATTGTTACCTAAATTCTGACTGTCTTGGTGGGCAACACAAAAATGATTAACGGGCCGCATGCGGTTCGCGGGCCGCTATTTGTCCACAACAGGTATACGGAGATCGGTTACGTACGCTATACACGTGGACGGTTTCTGATTGAAAATGAGTAGCATTAATACACTCCTGGAAATGGAAAAAAGAACACATTGACACCGGTGTGTCAGACCCACCATACTTGCTCCGGACACTGCGCGAGGGCTGTACAAGCAATGATCACACGCACGGCACAGCGGACACACCAGGAACCGCGGTGTTGGCCGTCGAATGGCGCTAGCTGCGCAGCATTTGTGCACCGCCGCCGTCAGTGTCAGCCAGTTTGCCGTGGCATACGGAGCTCCATCGCAGTCTTTAACACTGGTAGCATGCCGCGACAGCGTGGACGTGAACCGTATGTGCAGTTGACGGACTTTGAGCGAGGGCGTATAGTGGGCATGCGGGAGGCCGGGTGGACGTACCGCCGAATTGCTCAACACGTGGGGCGTGAGGTCTCCACAGTACATCGATGTTGTCGCCAGTGGTCGGCGGAAGGTGCACGTGCCCGTCGACCTGGGACCGGACCGCAGCGACGCACGGATGCACGCCAAGAACGTAGGATCCTACGCAGTGCCGTAGGGGACCGCACCGCCACTTCCCAGCAAATTACGGACACTGTTGCTCCTGGGGTATCGGCGAGGACCATTCGCAACCGTCTCCATGAAGCTGGGCTACGGTCCCACACACCGTTAGGCCGTCTTCCGCTCACGCCCCAACATCGTGCAGCCCGCCTCCAGTGGTGTCGCGACAGCCGTGAATGGAGGGACGAATGGAGACGTGTCGTCTTCAGCGATGAGAGTCGCTTCTGCCTTGGTGCCAATGGTGGTCGGATGCGTGTTTGGCGCCGTGCAGGTGAGCGCCACAATCAGGACTGCATACGACTGAGGCACACAGGGCCTACACCCGGCATCATTGTGTGGGGAGCGATCTCCTACACTGGCCGTACACCACTGGTGATCGTCGAGGGGACACTGAATAGTGCACGGTACATCCAAACCGTCATCGAACCCATCGTTCTACCATTCCTAGACCGGCAAGGGAGCTTGCTGTTCCAACAGGACAATGCACGTCCGCATGTATCCCGTGCCACCCAACGTGCTCTAGAAGGTGTAAGTCAACTACCCTGGCCAGCAAAATCTCCGGATCTGTCCCCCATTGAGCATGTTTGGGACTGGATGAAGCGTCGTCTCACGCGGTCTGCACGTCCAGCACGAACGCTGGTCCAACTGAGGCGCCAGGTGGAAATGGCATAGCAAGCCGTTCCACAGGACTACATCCAGCATCTCTACGATCGTCTCCATGGGAGAATAGCAGCCTGCATTGCTGCGAAAGGTGGATATACACTGTACTAGTGCCGACATTGTGCATGCCCTGTTGCCTGTGTCTATGTGCCTGTGGTTCTGTCAGTGTGATCATGTGATGTATCTGACACCAGGAATGTGTCAATAAAGTTTCCCCTTCCTGGGACAATGAATTCACGGTGTTCTTATTTCAATTTCCAGGAGTGTATATAAGGTCTACAACTTTGCTTCCGTCGTTTTGCAATAGACGGCAATAGTGGAAAGTAGGGGTGGAAGTCGTTCGTAGTAAGTATCATACAGTAAGCTTAGGCATTTGAGACCATAACGCCATCAAAATATCAGTCGATTTTTGATTGCATCGTAAAGTTATTGTCGACTGAATACGTCAACTTAGGAGCCAAATTCTCGTCATCTGCGGGGGTTTTAACTTTCTGCTTTGATATGAAGAAATCTGCAGCTGAGACTCATAAAAAGCTGGGTAAGACATATGATGAGACGCCTTTTAGCGACAGAACTTCGCAGAAAATGTTTTCCATGCTTCAATAAAGGTAATTTTGACGTTGAAGACCACCATGGTTGTGAAAGAGAGGAAGCTTTCGATGCTACTGCAACCGACGGGAACAATCACAGAAGATCGTTATCGAAAGCAACTGATAGGTTTGAGCAGAGAACTGAAAGACAAACGGCCACACTACAGCTATAGACATGAAAAAATGATTTTGCAGCATGACAGTGCACGACCCCATGTCGAAAATCCTGTCAAAACATACTTGGAGACTTTTAAATGGGAAGTTGTACCCCACCCCCTGTATTCTCCAGATATTCCTCCCTCTGACTGCCACCATTCTCGATCTGTGACACACGACCTAGCTCACTAGCACTTGCGGTCATATGAACAAGTGCAAAACTGGATCAATTCATAGTTCCCCTCAAAAGATGCCCAGTTTATACACAGCGGGATTCGCGTGATGCCCTAAAGCTAGGAGAAAGCAGTGTCCAACGATGGTCAATTCTTTAAATCGTAAATTTTCTGTAAATTTTGACAATAAAGTCTCAAACTTCGAGAAAAAACGGCAGAAGCAAAGTTGTAGACCTTGTAAGTTTTTAAAAAACTTTTTTGAGTTATTGTGTGAGGAAACGTTTGTTTTACTACCACACATCTGAAGTAGCTAGAAAGCATTTTCTCTTAAAGCACTCAGCTATTCAAAACACATCAGCCACAGTATTTGCAAAGCAAACAAGTTCAAATTTTATGCAGTTCTAGATCGACTATAGTTTTTGGGTGTATGCGTCTGCCAGAACGCTGCAATTAAAAATTTCTGTTTCAGGTGTCATGTCGATGGTACTCGTAGCATTTATGACTAACCCCATACCCAGCCTTCGTGCCGGGCTTTTCGAGTCATCACTGTCCACTGAATATGAATTCCTCGAGGCACAACAAGCACACAAAATTTACTTACCTGTATGCCATACAGCATTTTCTGAGAACGTACTTTTGCAGGTCAGCATTATATGGTAGTGAATCATGGACTGTGGGAAAACCGCACTAGAAGAGCATCAAAGCCTTTGAGATGTGGTTCTACAGAAAAAAAACTGAAAAATAGGTGGAATGATAAAGTAAGGAATGAGGAGGTTCTCCTGATAGTCGGCGACGAAAGGAATATGTGGAAAACACTGACAAGGGGAAGGGGCAGGGTGGTAGGGCATATGCCAAGACATCAGGGGACAACTTCCGTGGGAGCTGTAGAGGTTACAAGCTGTAGAGGAAGACAGATATTGGAATACATTCAACTAATAATTGACGACGTAGGATGCAAGTGCTAATCTGAGATGAAGACGTTGACACAGGAGAGGAATTTGCATCGTGATGGGCCGCATTAACAGTTTAAAATACATAAATAACGTTCGTGGAGTTCGTAACAGTTGTCCCGTTCACTGCCAACATGGTATGAGGTCTGAAAATGGTCAGTAACTGAGCGAGGCTAGTAACAACAACAACAAAATGTTTCATGCAGTCGAGAGTGTTTATGTCCGTTCAAGAGAAACAAAAAAGAGCCATAACATTGCTTATACAGTTTCCAAGAGAGCGGATTGTTAACAGCTATCAGTGGGTGGTGAGGCACTTTGGGATTCATTCGAAGGGTTTTCTTTTACATATGAGAGGCACAAATTTGGTTTTACACTTGATTTGAAATTGAATTCTTGAGAGACCGAAACCATCTTAGAATTTTTTTAATGTTGTAATTAGTCATAACGATTTAATAATAATTTATACTGACAGCTGTAAACAGGTACACACCTTGCTGTTCTGAAGCATTACCTCACGTTTTCCGCGATTACCGTTTAGGTACCATTTTAGCTACCTTCGATCCTACTTTGCACTGGAGCAGATGAGGCTTAATCGAAGGCAGTAATTTCTCATCTGCTTCGATTCCCTTTGAGCTGTACTACCCCAACAACAACAGATGATCCCAAATGTAAACGGATTCATTCTTCACCTGCAACAGAAGAACTACAGCTCGTTAAACTGTGTACAGGCTCGTTAGAATTCGGGGAAATGTGGTTACAGATGTGTCAGGAGATCAAACTGCGACAGAATTTGCAGTGGTGTGAAAGACCCAAGCAAGTGCCTGGCAAGGTGTGACTGACTGCGAAATTAAATTATCTGCAGCCAGTGAATACAACCAACTGGTTTATCTAATACTGCTCACCACGAAAGGATGTAGTCAACCTGATTCATCTCCAAATAAAACACTGTTGATTAGCTGATTGCTTGAAAATTAATGGAAGAAATCATACACTTGATAGCGCTCCTGATGCGAAAATAAATGTACTTCTCATTTTCACAGATGCCATTTCATATTTTGACAAGAGAACGGGAACAAAACTGAACGCCATCTATTTTGGCTTAAAACAAAATGAAAATTTTCAATCCTCCTCATTTCCAGCCAAAGCTTTTATGCTTGAAGTATGCCTTGCATACCAGATTGAGTATCTGGCTCGAAATGTTACAAAAAATCAAATGGCTGTGAGCACTATGGGACTTACCATTTGAGGTCACCACTCCCCTAGACTTAGAACTATTTAAACCTAACTAACCTAAGGACATCACACACGTCCATGCCCGAGGCAGGATTCGAACCTGCGACCGTAGCAGCAACGCGGTTCCGGACTGAAGCGCCTAGAACCACTCGGCCTAAACGGCCGGCTGGAAATGTTACACTTAGTACAAGTGGAGACTGTTAATAGAATATCCCTTTCATCGCAGTCATCTCAGAGTGAGCACGAGACACCTTGTTACCATGAAAACAAATACATTGCCATCAAATCAATCGTCCTCATGTGTCGACGAACATTTCTTCCACCGTCAGATTTCCAACGGGCTGTCTTTGGCTTGAACGCCACTCGTAATGTTCTATTAACGACACAGTTTTGAGGGCACATTTCTGGTATACATTACCACCGTTTAAAATCTGAATATGTGCACTCAAAAGCATTTTACCACTGTTGTCAGTCAATACTCAGCACCACACGTTTATGCTGACAGAGTCTTGTTTCTAATCTATTGTTTTAGATTTTTTGTATATGGTGATAAATCCAGATTGAAGTTTTAATGTCATTGTATTCTAAACTATCCGTATAAGCAATTGCACATCCAGAGTATTTTAAGTAACCTATTTTTACCATCAATTCACTTTTAGTGTGAGTTGTTTCACTTGTACTGGTACAGTTGGAACTATAACCGTACCTTTCGAAACATCATCTGTCACGCTCAATACTCATAAATATAAAATGAAGCGATTATTTGAACATTCAGCTTCGCAAATGTTGTTGGAATACGGTAGCCAATTGAGATATCATGAGGACAGGAAGGTTGCAACTATAACCTGAATGTCGTTGACTGGTGGTAGATGAAAAATTCAGGAGAGCCGAATGCTGATAGAATTTGCAAATCGCGATTCATCATTTAATAAGTTAGCAACAGAGGTCACAGGTCCGAGAGACGGTTTTCCAATACTGCGTCAGTGCCGCGGTGCCGCATCGCTTGCGTTATAAGCGGGGCAAGTGGGACACGGGGCAACGTCTTCCTTCCAACGTAGCACTCTCTTTAATCTGTCTGCAGATATTGCCGAACGTGCTAAGAATACCAGGGAGCAGTCTAGGCGAGAGACCTGTTCTGCCGGCTAAAAGCTATTATCGAAAATATCGAAGTATCTGAAATATTGAAAGAGGCCGCCAATGTGATACTATAGAAGATATATTTCCCCTGTCAAGAAAGTAAAGGGTAAGTTTCAGAATTTGGGGAGTTTGCCAACAGATTTTCTTCAAATGGAAAGTTCTGAGGTTGGTAGAGTAACTAGAATACGCGAAGTTTCATTAAAGGTATTTTGTCTGATTCCTTGCAGTGAGTAGAACACATATAAAATGGAAATATTTACTCCGTGAAATATTCATATGTACCGGGGATAAAAGCATTGAATCGCTTTCTGTATGTAAATTTAAAATATACGTTTCAATCTTCATGCTGTAACATAACAATTTTATATTTTGCCTATTATCTCACATTTTGCCATCACAATTTAATATTTATTATATTTATTGGGCTTTAATTCTGAAACCAATTATCGATGATTATGCACTGTGTCCTTAACAGTTTTCTTGCCATTAACGTTTGTACATAACTGATCTTTTCCTAAGGGAATGACTTTCTAATAAATTTCTGCACACTGTCTTGCACCACAAGTGTGAAATACACTATGTCTTTTAGTTTCGCATCTCCTTCTTGGCGAACAACGAGTAAAAAGAGCGGCATTGAGAGGCAGTTAGTCGTAGCTAGAGACTGGTGTAGTATTGTCATCTGCTGGAGTGCGCAACAATCAGTTAATTTTAAGCCCTGAAGTATCGTACATTGTTGAATAGAGACGTCAGTATATTGTTTTTACAGTCATCATTATTACGTAACTGCCACGGATTCAAGATAGTTTGGCGCTAAAGTTGCTCGCACTAAAAGTCCAGTAAGCATTACGGCGCCGAAATGGAATACAGCGAGCAAGGGCTAATTCTTTAAACAGGAGACGCGAAGAAACTTTAAAATATTATCTCGTCTCTGCTGACAGATCTGTACTTCTGTTGAAGGGCAAGAACCTAACTCTTAGTACAATGTCGGCAATGCATTTCTGTTGGTAATATATTTAAGTGAGAAACGTTGGAAGGTTACAGGTTAGTGCAAGCGAGAGGACAACCACTGCAAATGTGAAATGCTCGTACATTAATAACAGGTGTAACCGCCAAAATGTTGAAAGCAACCACGTAAAAGTGCATAGTAGTGTTTTAAAGGAGCCGAATGTTTGTGAGATGAAGTTTCACGCCTGTTGCACTTGGCTTGTCAATACGGGAATGGTTAATGCTGGGTGTGGGTGACGCTAGAGTTGTCGCACAATGATAACCCACATACGAGGTTCAACAATAAAGTAATGAGACTGATTTCTTTGCAAGACGTGACAACCCTGCAGGCTTGCGTAGGCAAAATATCTTTGACCTTGGTCTATAAGCTGCTTCTAGTCCAAGCGCCACATCGATGCAACCGCTCAGTCGTGAGTCGTGCTGTAATAAGTTAACACATGTCTGTGTGTCTCGTCACGGAAATGGAACCGCATAATATTGCGCAACGGTATGCCATTTCTTTTTGCGTTAAATTGGGTGAAAACGCGACAACAACTTACAGTAAGCTTCAGAAGGCTTTTCGAGAGGAGGTTATGTCAAGAGCTCAAGTTTTTCGTTGGCATGTATGTTTAGTGAAGGCAGACTGAATGTTGAAGATGAAGACCGCAGTGGACGACCATCAACCTCGCGGACGGATGTCAACTTGCCCAGGGTGCGAGAACTCGTACGATCTGATCGATGATTATCCGGGAAAATGATTGAAAATGATTGAACATCAATCGAGAAACGGTTCGTCTAATAATAACTGAACATCTTGGTATGAGAAAGATTTGGATTCTGCATCATGATAATGCGCCATCCCATACTGCTCTGTCAGTACAGCAATTTTTAACCTCAAAACAAATTTCAGTACTACCACAGCCACGTTATTCACCAGATGTCGCTCCGTGCGACTTTTTTTCTATTTCCAAGAATCAAAATGGCGGTCAAGTGACACCTTTTTCAAACAACGCAAGATGTCTAAAAAGCTGTGACAATGGTCTCGGAGGATATTACAGAAGATGAGTTCCAGAAATGTTACCATCAGTGGCAGAAGAGCTGGAAAAAGTGTGTGCAATCAGAAGGGAACTAGTTTGAAGGAGACAACAGTAAACTTGACTGAAACGGTAAGCAACTTTTTTTTTCACATCAGTCTCATTACTTTATTGTCGCACCTCGTATGTGCTCGGTTGGAGACAGATCTAGTGATCGCGTGGACCAAGACAACATGTCGACACTCTGCAGATCACATTGGGCTACAACACTGGGACGTGGTAGAGCGTTTTCCTGTCGAAAAACACACCCTGGAATGCTATTCATGAATGGCAGTTCCAACAGGTCGAATCACCAGACTGACGTACAATTTTGCAACCAGGATACGTGGGATAATCACGAGAGTGATCCTGTCGTCATAAAAATCGCATCCCAGATCATAACACCAGACATAGGCCCAGCAGTGTGCCTAGGTCCCAGACAGGTTGGTTGCACGCGCTCGCCTGGCCTCCTCCTAACCACAATACCACACCACTGTCAGCAAGGCTTTCGTCAGAAAAGATTATGAGCCTCCATTCCGCCCTACAATGCACTCTCGTTTGACGCCACTGAAGTGGTAACGGCGGTGGCTTGGGGTCCTTAAAACGCACGCTACGGGGCGTCTAGCTTGGAGCTATCTTTGAAGTAACCGGTTTGTAGCAGTTCGTTGTGTCACTGTGGTGCCAACTGTTGCTCGAATTGCTGCTGTAGATGCAGTACGATGCGCCACAACCACATGCCGGATAGGACGATCTTGTCTCGATAGTGCCTCTTGGCCGTCCGGAGCGCGTTCTTCTTGCGACCTTATCTTCTCGTTACTACCACGCCAGCAATAATGTAAAATGACTACGTTCCTGCTCAGGTCTTTCTGCAGAGTCGCGGAAGGAACATCCAGCTTCTCGTGGCTCTATTACACCACTCCGTCCAAACTCAGTGACCTGTTGTTAATGGTGTTTTCGTCGTCTTAAAGGCGTTCTAAACCAACATCTACTCGCTACATCCAGTCTCAACGTTTAAACCAAACCTGATTAGCTACTAGTACCACTGTTAAGTGATTCAAGTGAAATTTGAACAAACATAATCTTTCAGGTGCTGAAAGGTGCTGAAACGTTCGTTTATCCCGCACGACTCCATCTTGGTGCTGTGACTTTTTTCGCAGTGTAGGTAAGTAAATAACACTTTCGCATTCGGCCCTCGGCCTGTTCCAACAGGTTGACTGCTGCCTACGAGACAGCTGGAGGCGAGATCTATGGTCGTGAGAGACGTGTCCAGCATGCCGTCTATCCTTCCAACTTTTATTGCAGATAGATAAATCATGAAAACAGCACCCGTAGTCCACATCAGCAAAAATAAGAAAAAAAGACGTTTTCTTCTCTGAGTAGTAATCAAAAAGTCCTTGGCCGCAGGTTCGAATCCAGCCACAGCTTAAATTCTGATTAATAATCAGGCTTGGCGATCAAAGATTTCCAGCATAAGAAGTCATCCTCATTCTGCCAGCGGCATCCTCAAAGAGGGCGGAGGAGCTCGCAAAGATTCTGAGCACTCTCTTGTCCTAGGGGTGGGAAACTTCCCCTAAAGGTGAAAGAATCAGCAATGATCAAGGGCATGAGGATGCAGTAGACAATGGAAACCACTGCATTAAAGACACATAATGTGTATTCACAGGATATGTGACCTGTAATTGAAAAAGTGTCATGATGATCTCTCCGTTGGCAAAAGATTCCGGAATAGTCTCCCATCCGGATCTCCAGGAGGGGACTACCATGGGGGAGCGAACCATGAGCACAAGATTTGTCGAAGAAAGATAACGTTCTACGAGTTTGAGCGTGGAATGTGATGTGTTACATGAAGATCAGTTTGGCTTTAGGAAAGATAAACGCACCAGAGAGGCAGTTCTGACGTTGCGGTTGATAGTGGAAGCAAGACTAAAGAAAAATAAAGTCACGTTCATAGGATTTGTCGACCTCGAAAAAGTGTTCGACAATGTAAACTGTGCAAAATATTCGAAATTCTGAGTAAAATTTGGGTAAGCTGTAGGCAGCGACGCTTAATACACAATATGTACAAGAGCCAAGAGGGAATAATAGGAGTGGATGCCCAAAAATTAGGTGCTCGGATTAAAAAGGTGTAAGACAAGGATGCGGTCTTTCACCCTACTGTTTAATCTGCACATCTAAATAAAATAAATGTTCAGGAGTGAGGTTAAAATTCAAGGCGAAAGGATATCAACTATACGATTTGTTGATGACATTGCTATCCTGAGTGAAAGTGAAGACCAATTACACCATCTGCTGAATAGAATGGACAGTCTATTGAGTAAAGAATAAGAACTGAGAGTAAATCGAAGAAAGATGAAAGTGATGAGAAGTGGCAGGCATGAGAACAGTGCCAGAAGACTGCTGACTCAAAAAAAAAAAAAAAAAATAAATAAAATAAAACGATGAGTCGTGATTCCAACGCAGATGACAAAGAAGCTCGTCATTTAGCCTCACTAGGGCTGATTGGACACCGTACCAGTTAAGTGAAAAATAGATAATGGCAGTACAAATGTTTATATAGTTTACTTAACGGAAATAGAAACCAAATGAATTCACACACAGTATAAGTGCTTAATTAATGTCTAAATGCAAACTGTTGTTATCTGGTTTCTGAACAACAACTACTAAAGTTAATGGTTAAGGGGCTCCGGAAAGGCTCAAAATCATGAAAAGTTCAATTTTTACTTTTTTGCGTTTTCTGAATCTGCAGACTATTACCTTTTAATAGATATATAATTTAATCAATTCCGAAGAAGACTACAACTATTTTTAAATTTTTTTTGAAATGTGTTCTACATGGGCGTGACCCACTGTGGCGCTGTTAAACTGCTGTCAAATGGTGTTATTATTAACGTCCGTGTTCATCAGGTACATTTTAGTGATGTGAGATGAAGTATGTGTTGTGGCTAACCTGTGATGGTTCAATATATATTGCTGGTGTGATTGTCGATTGTTTCATGTTTATTTACTCTGTCGTTATCTCGAAAATATTCGTGATTAATTCTGTTTCTTGAGTCTCTGTTTTGTTGAAGTATAATAATGAGTAAAAGTAAAGTTATTAGAAATCCTCTGAGGTCTTTTAAGAAAAGGAGAAATATTGGAAAGCCAAAGGTATGTGTTATTACTGTAAACAATAAAGACGATAACCAACTGAGTGAACGTAACCTCTCAAGTACACCTGCCCATAGCAGTCAAAGTGGGAAAGAACATACGTCACAGAGGAAGCTTGGTTCAATGAGTGAAAACTATGAATGTTTTATGGGCGAATCGGATGTGAATGAAATATTTGATATGTCGGTTCCCAAAGGAATTTTTTCAAACTGTGTAAGATGTATTCATTGTAGTGAAGTTGGTCTGGAACTCTCCATAATAAAGCACGTAGGACTTGCTAGTGAAATACAACTGAAATGTGATAAGTGTTCATACATGACCACCTTTTGGAACAGTGTTGCAGTAACTGCAACTGAAGAAAATGGTAGCAAAGTATACGAACACAACAACGAGCGATGCTTGCTTTAGACAAGGAACGCCTTCGGGCTGCAGACAGGGCTGTAAAGAGTCTAGAAATACAAGCAAGAGTAAACAGGAGGAGGAACAAGAGGAAGCTGGAGGAGGAGTTTGCGGAGGATGAAGATAATCCATCCTATCGACCTGGAATGCACTAAAAAGTTAATCCAATCTTTGTCGCTCGATTCTCAAAACTTTTATTTTCTCATACTAATTACATGTTTTCTAAGGATCTTCCAAACATATTTGTTTCAAACTTTCAGCAAATGTTACACAGTACCTTCTGCATAATTTAACACAGCCTTTTTCCAAAAAACTGTATATTTTTGAATATATAAATAAAAAATTGCAAAAAAATGTTGTGAATTTTCATTACAATTGAAAAAAAAATCATCTTTAATAACTGAACTAAAATTTTGTAAAATCCCTGTGTTAAGTTGTAGCCCATATTCCAATAAATAATCTGTAAAAAGTTCAACTTCCTACCTCAAATACTTTGTGAGGAAAGATGTAATTTATAAGCGTTATTTTAACATTGCAAGTATAGGGCGTTCCGGAGTCCCTTAATGAATTTCTTTATTGACATATTGCTACATTAACGCAAAAAGCTGTTAATAGTTGATATGATTTATCTTTGAATAAGTCCAATTCAGTTAGAGGAGGAAGTAAAGAAACAAATCTGTACTTGGTTATTTCATTTTTCGCTAAAGAGAATTGGTAGAATTTCTTGAAGAAGTGTGTTACTAATTTTGAGTGAAACTAAAAAAGCAGTTTACAATATTTGGCCATTTAGGATTGGTGACTAGTTTCTTTGCATGAGAGTATGTTTTTGTTTTCAGATGGGAAAGGCGGAAGGTATGTAAGATACCTTATTCTATTTGGTGTGTGTATCAAGTGTTATACTAGCACGAGCCAACATAACATTTTAAAAGGCGCATGTTAGTCGGCTCACATTATATTTTAGGTTTCCTGTGAACTGTGATTTTTTCTTACTTCTATCTTGCAACAAACAGTTTCAGTATACGAGCATTGATTGAAACTTTGGCACAAAATCGTTGCTTAATCATTTTATCAGTGTTAAATCTTTGGCAAGTCGTTTTGCTCTAAGCCCGTAACATTCGTTGGAGGGTTTCAGACCATATGGTCTCCTCGTTCGAAGACGGAGAGTTAGGGTTCCATCTCCATCTCTTGTCTCGTTCCGATCGGAAAATGGAGAGCTACTCTCGAGGTCGCACTGTTTCCTCGCGGAGTCACATTATTTGATGGAGAGCCATGTGGTTGAAAAGCCATTACTATATACAAGATGCCTGATAAAATCAATCTATTTTATATTCAGTACTGAAGTAAAGTTTTCTGTGTAAAGTTTAGCAGACTTTGTTTGCTAGTATCGGTCCAGTCACAAGTACTTGTTTCCACCTAGTTAACGTTTCCGATGAGTCAGTTTGTAGGGAGTGTAGGTTACATTATCCCTATGGGGTCCGCTGTCTTCAAACGCCAGTATACTTATCACTGATGTCACGTGATGTGAGCTTATTTCTGAGAATGATATTGCGCTGTGTACTTGCGTTATTTAAATGAACCTCACTAGTGTGCTACCATCTTGTCATGTTACTGAAGACAAGTACACTATTCATAGTCATTTTAATATGCCGTTGTTCAACTTCAGTGAAGGCAATAGAAATTTAGGTACGACAAGACATTATACTAGATTTAGTTTCAGGAGCTGAGCAGTTCCTTTAGCATTTGTTTTTTGTGTAGGTGGAAAGAACACAACCAAAGAGAAGTTATTCTAGAAAGAAGATATTACGTATGTATAATCTTGTGTAGGCAGGCCTATTTAGAGTTGAGACAGATGGTATGTAACACTGCAGTTCCCATAGAGTGCATGAGTAGATGTATTAATAATGATCGTTTAAGATAAAGGTATCGTCCATAATTTGTTGTTGATATAGGACGTGTTATTGTTGTAGTGAGAATTATTGTCATATTCATTCTGTGTTCTTCATATTGTTATACGCTGTGATCTATTTTATGTGTGTTTTGCTGTGTAATGTCGTTATAACGAATATAGGAGCTCTGGGTATAGCACATGAGGTGATATGTCAAGGGATGGTCCACGTAAATGGTGGAGATATAGTCATGCATTTATACGGATTATTTATGTACCAGTTATGAGGTATGAATCTTCGTTGTAGGAATTTTTCCAGGAGATGAGGAGAAAAGTGTACATAAATTCCTTTCCTATTCATTGCAAAGGGAAAAAGATGGTTAATATTGTGTATCAAGCGTCCTTGTGAATATCCTACTCAGAACGGAGAAAGCAATTCATAAATATTACTATTATTTAATAATTTTGATTTTCTTTCTGACTGCGTAATTTTTTTTCATAGTTTGTGTCAGCCGTTTCAGCGAATGACGATATGTACAAGATTTTGACTTTGGCCGTCGTCAACAGAGGAATCAGTATAATTAGTTTGGTCCCAGTAGTGATGAATTCAGGGGATTAGCTGCAGGTAGTTGGAGTGGTGTATAGTGTACGGGGAGTAACTGTTGTACTTAGTTGAAGAAGTAGTAGTGAAACTAAAATGAAAAGTCTGGATTATATTACTTACTTAAGTTATTATTATTTTACAAAATGAATTGAGACTTACCTATACAAACTAGGAATGTGTATTGAGACCGATATATATTTTAATTTTGTTCTACCACTGTATTACTTTGCTGTCATTGCAATTTATTTTTGTTTGTCCTATATTAATCGTGTATGTGTAACTGATTTTGTGACTGTGACATGATAAACATTGATTTCATTGGACATGCTGTATACTTGGCCAACTGAGTCCGTTGTGTATGTTTTAGGGTTATGTAATTGAGAACTACAAATTTTGTTTATGTATAAAATCGTATATGACAAATCATATTTATTCTATATATTTTAGGTATTCTTGTGACTGAAAAGAGGGTAGAGCAAGAGAGGAAAGTTTGTGTGGTTTCAGACCTGGAAATAATGAAGTTCATGGACGACCGATTGAGGCCGCACTGAATAGGATTTGCTCAACTAAAATCAGACTGAGTGGCGTAACAGTACCCACAATCGCCCATCTGCAGAGATTACAGGAAACCTCTGACCTGCATATCAAACCTGGGACACGCCTTCCTGACAGTAATGAAGGAGGTATGGAACTCAAGAGTGTAACAGACTGTAAGAGACTTCGTCGTTGCCGAAAAATTACTTACGCCAATCTACTACTATATGCTGGTGGATGAGTGTCTGCTAAAAATGGCTCTGAGCACTATGCGACTTAACTTCTGAGGTTATCAGTCGCCTAGAACTTAGAACTAATTAAACCTAACTAGCCTAAGAACATCACACACATCCATGCCCGAGGCAGGATTCGAACCTGCGACCGTAACGGTCGCTCGGTTCCAGACTGTAGCGCCCAGAACCGCACGGCCACTCAGGCCGGCGATGAGTGTCTGCATGATGTGTTGAACCTAGAAAAACCATTGGATCAGTTTCCAATTATCTCTTCAATTTATCCACTGTGACAAGCTGCTGAAATATTTAGAATTAGTCAGGTCTTCCCTAAACTGAAAATAGGATCTGTATCAGTGTCTTGAAAACTAATTTTGTCTTGATCTCTCTGTTGTACTGTTAACTTCGAACTCTGCCGATAAATAAAAATTTATTGCTTTCTGTCTCTGAGTCCCAAAGCACTTTACAGTTTTATTGTTCCTGAACAACACTTTAACAGTTCTGTTTAGTAATAATTATTTGAGAATTATGTTTACTTTTGCTAACGGAAGAGTCAATACTAAGTTTATCCAAATGAATGATTAGTGTCAATATTTTAGTCAATTAATATTTGAGTTAGAAAATTTTGTTATTTTTATTTCATTGCTGATTTTGAAGAACTTAGTTAGTGCATTTTATTTATAGCATTGCCATTTAGCCTAAGATTTAAGCACTTCAAGTTGCAGAATATAATTAGAAAGTTCCCAACATTGTAGATGTAACTAAAATTCTATTTCCTCTTCAAAAATTTCTTAAAAAATTTAGAAACATTTTCTTTTGCTTATGGGAACAGAGATTTTTTTAACGTTGTTTCATCAGGATTACTTTGGGTAATTTAACAGAAATTTCGTGGCTGAGGTCTTGATGTTTATTTGGAGCAACCAATTGAGTCTCATAGAGTGTAACTTTGTCGAGTCTGTTATAATAGATTAGCATCAGTTACCCTGATCATTCAACACTTTTAGTATTAAATTATTTCTCTCTTACTGTTTAACAGTTTTGTCCTTTTAGCATTATGTTAAAGAGTGCTGATACAATGTGGAATATCCTCAGGTGGTCTTTTCTAGTGCAACTTCAAATTATCTCAACCTATTAAGGGAAAAGTGATAAAAAGTGCCTGTTAGACAGCTCTTTCATTTCCTCACATTATATTTTCCCTCTCTTGTGAATTGTAATTTTTATTTTACTACTGCAAGAAGCGGCTATTGGGAGGGTGTAAGTAGAGTTTGGTCCGTGTCAGGAGGCACTTTCCGAGTTTGCTCCTTGCCACCAATTTTCCTCGGAAGGATGGTAAAGACCTGTGGTCGCCGGTAGGCGCAGTGGAAGAAGATTCAGAATTGGTTATATATTTACATAAAAATACAGGTAGTATCTTGACTCGTGTTCGGTAACATCTGTCAATGCCCGCTGAGGAATCATGTAGTAAGCGGCCTTCCACCCGCCCAAGCCAACTGACACCACACACTCCGTTCCATACGGCTTCTGCACTGTCAGTTCGCCGCTTCCCGTGGCCCCGCGCCAGCTGTATGCGATGTCAGGGCAGCCAGTGACGGCGGCGCGTCAATGACGGTTGCCGCGCAGCTGTAAAGTTCGACGATATTGCCCTGCCGTCCAGGGTGACCCTATTCAGTCCGCTGAAATATCAGGAACGATGGTGTACCGATCTTGGTGAGAAGGAAAGACCTCCGACTGTGGTGTCGACCCTGCAGCTCGTGTTTATGGCGAAGTAGCCATCTGTCCCAGTAGCGGCTGTTGTTGTCCGTTGCGTGCAGGAAGTTTACAACAGACTCGTGCCAGACGTCTCTTTCTTGCAATTAGGGAATCAAGTTCAAACGTCATGTACGCCATCAATCCGTCTGACCAACTGCCTTACATGATAAATTGCTGGGTATTTATGGAGTGAAATAGTGATTAATGTTTACCCAGCATCACGATCGCACAGTGCTTGCAAGTACGAATGTATCAGCGGTTTTCTTTCTGCAGTTCTTGCTTAACGAGTTTGTTACAGTACAGAACTGGTTCGCAAAAGCTCTTTGTACCGTCTGTTGCATTCGCCTTAGCCTTTCTTTCGTGACGTAACCAAAGTGACGTGACCCTGTTTGGCTGCTCTGATCCAAACATTCTGCTGAAGTCTGCTGTCTGGCACGTCAGAAACGTCTATGTTGTGTTCTGCCCTGACCCAGCCTCAGAGGCGAAAAGGTTTCATGGCAACCGCCTCGTGACGACATTGCCGTAATGGAGCGAAATAGCTTCGCTCTGGCACTTTGAAAATTTTACACGTTTCACTGCCCATAGCTTCCAACATAGCCCTCTCCTCTCTAAAAAATTCGTCTCGAATTTTTAGGAAAAACAAAAATACATTCTTAACTTTTAATGTAATTACTCCACTTATAAAATAATTTATCAACTTAACCTATCTTATAATTTCTCTTCTCCTTTTTGGTACAACACAGCCCAGAGGGATCTCGTGTGTCACCTTTTACTCTGCTTTCGTTATCTTACCCCTTAGGAATAGATAAACTGCACGAACGATTGCTAGAACTGCGATGAAACTATTGTTTGCTGCATTGATTGTAGTTGTCTTACTTAACCCCACGTGTTTTGACAATGTAGCGCTTTTGTGTTAGGCCGTTTTAACTTTTGCCAGAACTCCTTTAAGGATTTGGAGATGATCTTAATGTGTTCACCTTTTTTCCCAATTTGGGTTGAACTACATTTTACAGAGAAGGTATTTCGCATCCATATACCACCCTCTAAACTGATAATCCTGTTCCTGTATGAGGTTTTGAATAGTAGGCACAAATTGCAAGATCTAAATATATTTCCCAGTCTAGGTGTTGATAATTTGCGTCATGGCTTAGCATCGTAGATATAGTTCTAAGGACTCTTTCTGCATGACCATTTATCTGTGAGTAGAATGGACTTGTACATAATTTCTTAACTTTCAGTAAGCAAGACAACTGCTTAACAACATTGGACACAAAATTTCCCCCCTAGCCCATAATAACTGTTTGTGGCACCCCAAATTTAAGTAATGAGTTATCGTAGCATGAGCTACTGTGCTTGCTTTCTGATCTGGTATTATTGCTACCATTACCAGAAACCCTGAGATGTGATCGATAATTGTTAACACACACTTCTTACCTGACTGACTCCTGTGAAATGGGTCACTGTGGCCGAGCGGTTCTAGACTCTACAGTCCGGAACTGTGCTGCTGTTATGGTTGCAGGTTCGAATCCTGCCTCGGGCATGGATATGTGTGATGTTGTTAGGTTAGTTAGGTTTAAGTAGTTCTAAGTCTAGGGGACTGATGACCTCAGATGTTAAGTCTCACAGTGCTTAGAGCCATTTGAACCATTTGAACTCCTGTGAAATGGTCCCAGAATATCTGCTCCAATAATTTGGAATGGGTAGTTAGACTCTGGTAGTGTTTGTAATTGTGTATTTTGATGACATAAATCAGCACATTGTGTACATAATTTCTTAACATACTGTTGAACATCAGCACATCTTATTCACCACCAGAAACTTTCTGCTATTAGATCTGTTGTTCTCTCCGCCATGACCCAATAATATATACTCATGTGCTTGGCGTAGTGCTACCATCCACAAACCTGCTAGAACTACGACACTCGGTCCACACTTAGTTGATCTGCATAAAACCCGATCTTGGATGAAAAACTGTGGCTGTTTGCAATGTATCTTATTCTCTTTATTCTTCAAATATGCTTTCTTTAGATCCTTTATATCGAATCTAGAGACTTGAAATGTCCCAATCTTCCTATTGAGTGTGATTCCATTTGTGTGTTTAGCAACCAGTTTGTGAAACACATCATACTGAAGTTCACTTAGTTAAAAAGCCCACCTTGTTAGACGACCTGAAGGACCTTTCAGTCCGAATAGCCATTTTTTAAGCTGCATGACTAGTAATCACTGTGGACTTGATAAAGATAACATCTAAATAAGAAATATCGTATATTAATGCTCCTTTTCAGTAGTAGAATAATTTTATTTGGCCTTCGTAGGCTGCAGAGATGCATATCTGCTGGGTGTCCTTTCCCAGCAATGATTGGCCCTAAAACTGCTCACAAAGCTGTACCATTTACATTGCATTGTAATATGAATTCTGTTGGGAAATCTGCAAAAATCAAAATTGGATTTGAAGTTAACATATCTTTTAAATTTTGAAATGCTGTCTGGCAGTCTGGTGTCCTGCTGGATGCAATACCTTACTGAAATAATTAGAGATGGAGCACATGCTTGGATTTAAGGATGGATAAGGAATTTTCAAAGGAACCATTCTGGCATTTGCCTGGAGCAATGTAAAAAAAATCATGGAAATCTAAATTTGTTTCTCGTGAGGTAGCTGTGGTATCGAGAAATGACAAATTGACTGTAATTGTTTCAGAAATCAATAAAAAGTATGTCAAAGAATAAAATAAGTTTTCATAGCAGATTGTTGGTATGTGAGCTTACACCTCTTGTGGAAAAGCTAAATCGATTGTTAGATAGTGTAAATTCAAAGTGAATGATTCACTCTACAGTGGACTGTGTCCCTTAACAAAATTTTCTGGCAGATTAAAACTTTGTACTCCAGTTGTACTCATAAGCCGATTCTGATCTGACCAACAAATTAAATTTTGACAGCATGTGCACTTAACAACAGGTCAATAATGAAAACATTTATGGCAGGTGAACAAGTGAATTTTATAATAAAACGACATGCATTCTTCATCTTCCGCTTCTTTTTAAATCGTGGTATGTCGCAATGTGACAAGTTTCGATGAATAATCGGCAATATCCTATCAAAAATCGTGCCGTTGTCTCGTTTTGATTCTCAGCTGCTCCCTTTTCTACTGCCAGAAACATCAGTCACGCGATACGAAAATTGTCTTATGATGTCCGTCTCTCAATCATTTAACTTTGTTATATGTGAATACATACTATAAACGCTTGCGTTTCGTGTCTATGCAGTGGATCCAGCCTTCATAAGTGTGGTAAACTACACAGCTGACCAACGGCGACTGATTTGCCGTATGAACTTTCCTTGGGTCTTGTTCAGCTCCCTGTCTGACAGCTCATCAACCGTGCACTGCGCTTTATGATTAAGGCCAGTCATCAAAGGAAGATGTGCTTTTCAACAGGTAAGTCAGAAGTACAGTAACTTTAAAAAACTAACCTCATTGGCTTCCTTGACTTGTAGCAGTCACTGTTTGTTAACAATAAGGAGAAATATATAACACATAATCTGATATGATACATTGCTAGCAAACAAAAATTTTGGAACAACACTCCAGGTGGTTAAATAACAACTGATGTCACCTCCATTGAAAAGATAGGTGAGGTACTTAAAACATTTACGAACAAAGTAGTCAATGACAACAGAAACGCCTCTAATATAGTCATGTACCCCTCATCCAGATACGCAACTTTCACGCCCTTGCATCTGGATATAGCGTACCAAAAGAACATGCCCTGTAAACGATGGCAGAAATATAGAAAGCGATGAGCTCGACGAATTCCTAAGCAGTTATCTTTGGTACTCATAAAAAGAGCCATAGAATGGAGATGTGAACAGTGGGAAGACATGGTGTGCGAACGTCAACTAAATTCAAAGGACGACTGGAATCTAATAAGAAATATGAGAAAATCAAAACCAAATAAAAATCCTATATTAGATGAACTAACGCAAGACTTCTTAATAAAAGGTGAAGTAGTCACACGATCTTCCAAAGTACAAAATACCTTAAACCAGGACGACCCAAATGCAAATGGAATGTGTTGGGTTCACTGGTGAGTTCCAGTCACGTTACCGGAGGCAAAAAAGAAGATGAAATACGAAATTAACCACACCAAATTAGAACCTCTTGACAGCAATACAACTCAGAATTAACTACAACGTGGAAAATTAGAGAATCAAATAAATATATTGCACTCAACACGGCACCACTTCATTCATATACAGACCAGCGAATAGGTGTTCGTTTTAATGGCCAATATGCTCTGTAGTCGGCTGTTTCGTCTTTGTGAGCACTATAACGCCATCCTGAGGTCGTGAATTTCAATATTTTGTGTTGTGATGTTATCTATCCAAGGTCAGTGAACCTACACATGACATCGTGATGTCGTTGTATATTTGTGAAAGGTAAATGAAAACTACGATTCTAAAGATAATTGTGAAAAAGTACCTGAAGGTTGTAGGTGCAAGCATGTAAAATATGCATCATACCCTTGTAATGACGAATAGTTCTTTTAGAAAGAAAATCTTGAATTCGTATGTGTAAGGCAAATTTCCCAAAACCCTTCTGTCTTCATTCATATACAAGATACAGTCTTCTCAAATCGGATGAATCTTTATGAAGCCTGTAGGGCTATATTGTCAGAATTAATCTTGTACTGCACGATGGACGCATCAAAATTTGGGAACTCATTTTTCCAATGAAATTACGATCTTATTCAATAGTCATTGGCATCAATACTTCGCTAATTGTAATGAAGTTGGAAAACAAATAAGATAAGAGTGAGAACTGAGCTTTCCTGTAAGCTCTGTGTGCATACACGATTAATCAGCTAGCATCAGCAGCACTATGAGATAGCTCGCTTACGATGGCAGTGTGTACAAAAAGTACCTTCGTTGTCGTTGGACGCTCGCTAGAAATTTCTGAAAGACCTGGACGAAATTTCCACTTGGTGTAATGAAATGCAGCTCTCTCTATACGTGCATGCATGTATAATATTGCCTACAGGAAAGAAAAAGAAGCCGCTAGCAATGGTGAGTATCTTGAGCACATAAAATCGCATATAAATTTAGAAGAAATAGTAGGAAGCTATATTAAATACGATGATGACATAAAATTAGTATAACGGAAGGCGAATGGAAGGCATAGAGTTGTTGGGAGAGCCCTGATAAAATGCAGAGCGCCTTCAAGGGTTGAATGGTTGATTTGGAGAGGGACCAAACAGCGAGGTCATCGGTCCCATCGGAATAGGGAAGGGTGGAGAAGGAAGGCGGCCGTGCCCTTTCAAAGGAACCATACCGGCATTTGCCTGAAGCCCTCAAGGGAAATAGCATACAAGGCACAAGTAAAACGAGGTCTATTGTTCCGGGCCACGCGGGTTTAGCCGAGCGGTATAAGGCGCTGCAGTCATGGACTGTGCGGCTGGTCCTGGCGGAGGTTCGAGACCTCTCTTGGGCATGGGTGTGTGCGTTTGTCCTTAGGATAATTTAGGTAAAGTAGTGTGTAAGCTTAGGGACTGATGACATTAGCAGGTAAGTCCCATAAGATTTCACACACATTTGAACATTTTTTTTTTTTATTGTTCCGGTATGCTGTGTCCATATAATGTAAGAATGTCAACTGACACTGGACGAATTTAGAGACGAGCTGCTGGGACCATGATGCACATAACAAAGTGTTACACGGATGCTCGGGAAGCGTGAATGGGGTTCCTCCGGCAGACTGGGGACTTAGTCCTAGCCACATCCTTTCAAGAAAATTTAGATAACCAGAATTCGACGAACGTGTGGGCATTACGTTGCCATCATCGCATATCATGCTAAAGTGTATTGACAATAAGATAGATACATGGACACACGGAGGCAATTAGTGTGAGTGGAATGGGACAAAGAATCGATAGCATTGATACAATGTACCCACCGCCATCCACGACAGAGTGACATGCTGAGTATATATGTAGATGTTGAAAATGAAAGGTAACGGGCGGCAGCTGTGGCGAGGTGTCGTCTGCCATAGAGCTCTGGCGGATGGGACGTGCAAGACGAGGCGACAGTTCGGACAGTTAGCGCTTGAGCAGTGCAGGCGACACGTGGAGATGGGTCAGAAGCTGGAAAAACCCATACGTCACACGGTACTTGCCGTGGACGTACGCAGTGATGGAGGAGAATGGCTCCTTTACATGATAAACCTTTTGAATTGGAAATAACGTAGGAAGATGCCTTCCAGACATTCTGTCACAAAGATTAGCATACCTAATTAATTATTCCAATGAGACGATCCCACTGCGGTAATTGCCGTGTTTATACACGGTCCAGTCACAGTAATGCGGTCACAGCCAGTGGTCAACGTCAACGTGCAATAATCACTCACAGACGGTAGGTGGCAGCACTGTAAATGAATGGCATATAAACCTTGTCAGGGGTATGGGTGGTGGGGGAAGGGTGACGGGACGGGTGTGGGAAACAGGACAGACACTGTTGTAATGCAGAAGAGGAGAGATTTATCTGACCACAGCTGACGCTTGTTGTGAACTTAGGGCGTTGCACAGCTGTCGTTCGTGGTCATTCAACAAAGCAACCAGCAGGCTTGGCGTTTCTATATTTTTGTCCAATCCCTGTAACTTCTACGATGATAGAGAAATATGTGAAGGATAAAGCAGCAGAGGAAATCCAAGATCGCAATATAGCCAGCAAATAGTCGAAGACGTGTAAGTGCACAAACTCGGGGATGAACAGCAGAAGATAGGCAGTTGGGTGCGCCACATCAAACTACTCATAAGTACGATGAAAACAATGTATCACATCAGTGAAGCAACCAAAACTAGCATCTCTGATGATACACTGTCCTGTCATTAATGTCACCGCCTGTAGAAAGCCTGAATTACCGCCTTCTACAGCGCAGACTGCCGCAAGACGTACAGGAAGAGAGTCATTTGGTCTTTGGACAGTACCTGCAAAGATGTGGAGCCATGTGGACTCCAGTGCTATGACGAGCTGCGCTAGGTTTATCGACTGAGGATCCGCAGTGCGAACAGCCCGACTGAATTGGTCCCACAGATTCTCGATTGGGCCTTGATCCATGCAGTGTGTCGGCCAGGGGAGTACGAGAAACTCTTCTGGGTGCTCTTCGAACCACGCAGTTACTGCAAGCTGAATGACAGGTAGCATTTTCCTACAGGTAGATTCCATCGTGCCGGCGAAAAATAAACAGCATGTAGTCCACAAGGATAGATGCGTACTTGTTTTGATCGACTGAACCTTCCAGTTTAATGAGATCACCCGAAGAATGCCACAAAAACAATCCCACGACCAAAATGCTACCTCCTCCGGCCTGGATCCCTTAACTCTCAGACGTTTCACGCCGTACACGCCAAGGGCTACCTGTTCTTTGGAGTATAAAGCGTGAGTCACCTAAAAGGGCTACCTTTCAGCACTCAGTGGATGTCCAGCAGGCGTACAAATTCCAGCCTTCGTCACCGTCGAAGAGCAGACAGCACAGGTGCTGTGAAGACCCCTACAGAGCAGCGTTCGCTGAACAATAGTTGAGACTGGTAGACCCTTGATTCATCCGGGCAGTCACTGCTTAACAGTTACTTAATGTATGCACCGTGGTGCACCACAGTTGCCTTGGAGCCAGATTTCTATAGTGCCATTTTGCCATTCACAGTATACTTTAGCCATGCCGGCAAGCGAACAGTTTACAAACTGAAGTCATTTAGGAATTTCTTCCGCCCTTCGCCCGAAAGCAAATGACCATGCCATTTTGGATGTCAGATAAATCGCACCGTTTCGGCATTACGACGAGGACTTCACCGTTACCCGCATCCCTCCGACACCCTTTGTACACCCTCCACTATTAGTGCTGCCACCTGCCGCGTGAGAAGAGTTATTGCAGGTTGAGGTCCAACATAGGCGATGGCCACATTAATGTGACTGGATCATTTATATCTGCACCATGGCTGAGAAGACTGAAGTTACCACAGTTAATAACACGAATATCTTCATTGAAGCGATCGTGGAGTTTCGCCCGAATGAATACACAACTGGCCATTAAAATTGCTACACCACGAAGATGACGTGCTACAGACGCGAAATTTAACCGACAGGAAGAAGATGCTGTGATATGCAAATGATTAGCTTTTCAGAGCATTCACACAAGGTTGGCGCCGGTGGCGACACCTACGACGTGCTGACATGAGGAAAGTTTCCAATCCATTTCTCATACACAAACAGCACTTGATCGGCGTTATCTGCTCAAACTTTGTTGTGATGCCTCGTGTAAGGAGGAGAAATGCATACTACCACGTTTCCGACTTTGATAAAGGTCAGATTGTAGCCTATCGCGACTGCGGTTTATCGTATCGCGATATTGCTGCTCGCGTTGGCCGAGATCCAATGACTGTTAGCAGAATATGTAATCGGTGGGTTCAGGAGGGTAATACGGAACCCCATGCTGGATCCCAACGGCCTCGTACCACTAGCAGTCGAGATGACAGGCATCTTATCCGCATGGCTGTAACGGATCGTGCAGCCACGTCTCGATCCCTGAGTCAACAGCTGGGGACGTTTGCAACACAACAACCATCTGCACGAACAGTTCGACGACGTTCGCAGCAGCATGGACTATCAGCTCGGAGACCATGGCTGTGGCTACCCTTAACGCTGCATCATAGACTGGAGCGCCTGCGATGGTGTACTCGACGACGAACCTGGGTGCACGAATGGCAAAACGTCATTTTTTTCGGATGAATCCAGGTTCTGTTTACAGCATCATGATGGTTGCATGGTGTTTGGCGACATCGCGGTGAACGCACATTGGAAGCGTGTATTCGTCATCTCCGTACTGGCGTATCACCCGGCGTGACGGTATGGGGTGCCATTGGTTAGACGTCTCGCTCACCTCTTGTTCGCATTGACGGCACTTTGAACAGTGAACGTTACATTTCAGATGTGTTACGACCCGTGGCTCTACCCTTTATTCGATCCCTGCGAAACCCTACATTTCAGCAGGATAATGCACGACCGCATGTTGCAGTTCCTGTACGGGCCTTTCTGGATACAGAAAACGTTCGACTGCTGCCATGGCCAGCACATTCTCCAGATCTCTCACGAATTGAAAACGTCTGGTCAATGGTGGCCGAGCAACTGGCTCGTCACAATACGCCAGTCACTATTCATGATGAACTGTGGTATCGTGTTGAAGCTGCATGGGCAGCTGTACCTGTACGCGCCATCCAAGCTCCGTATGACTCAATGTCCAGGCGTATCAAGCCCGTTATTACGGCCAGAGGTGGTTGTTCTGGGTACTGATTTCTCAGGATCTATGCACCCAAATTGCGTGAAAATGTAAGCACATGTCAGTTCTGGTATAATATATTTGTCGACTGAATACCCAGTTATCATCCGCATTTCTTCTTGGTGTAGAAATTTTAATGGCCAGTAGCTTATATTTGATTACTTAGAGAAACAAAAGGTCTATTAATTCTCTGTGAATAATCGAAAATATTGTTTCATTTGTGGCGAAAATCTATCACAGCTCACAGAACTTCGCTGGAGCCTCATACAGTCGTAGCTCTCTGCTAAGCAAAATACGCCATCCGGATAGCCAGCTCTCGTGCTAGGAGAGAGGAGCCCTGGTATCCGGCAACGAGGCAGCGACACATCGCCCACTCAGCAGGCGCGCCACTCGATAAATCAGGCAGTGCGCTGGGTGCAGGGCGCAGGCTGCAGGGTTGTCGCCGGTGCGTCGCCGGCAGGATTTGTGGCTGAGACAAGGCGACGCGTCGCGCGCCTCGTGATATGTGGAGCCACGAGGCGGCCGTCCTCCCGCAAAGGCAATTCCGTTCTTTCCAATGATTTGGAAGCGAGGTCGGTACCGCGGCGACGCTAATTCTGTGATTTGTACAATCAGGAGGAGGAAATAATTCGGAGCAGGAATGCTGCAGTTCCAAGTCTCGTCTGCATCCACGTCACACGGAGCAGAGTGTAATATGTCAACATGCACTGTAGATATCCAGCAACAAAAACCGTTTCCAGATTTAATATAGCCATCATAATAAAGGGCGTTTAGTAGTGTTGCGTTTCTGTAACTGAGCTCTTTGTTATAGTACAAAATTATGTATGTGAACAGTTCGCTACCGGATCCCATCAGATCAGCGAAGTTAAGCGCTGTCGAGCTGGGCTAGCACTTGGATAGGTGACCATCCCTTCTACCCAGCGCTGTTGGCAAGCGGGTTGCTCTCAGCCCTTGTGAGGCAATCTGAGGAGCTACTTGATTGAGAAGTGACGGTTCCGGTCTCGGAGACTGACATACGGCCGGGAGATTGGTGTGCTGACCACATGCCCCTCCGTATCCGGATCCGGTGACGCCGATGAGCTGAGGATGGCACGGCGACCGGTCGGTACCCTTGGGTCTACCACGGCCTGTGGATGGAGTTTGCGTTACGTAACGAACAGCTCATTCATTCCGGGAATCAAGAATCTCGACCATTTCTGCCTCTTACCGACATTGTTACTGGTAAGAGATCGGTCCCAGGGATTCCATATCGACGGTGTAGTAATCACTCCTGGGTATCTGACGATACATAAATTCCGAAACGCGTTATATGAGCAATAAAGTCGGACAAATTAGCCTGAATATTTTAATTTCGAGTCTGATGTCGTATAGCAAATGACAGAAGATACAATTACACATTAACAGTTTTCCAATTTTTTCCTTTATTTTTACCATGACACTTTACTTATTGTCATATTTCATGATTCTAGGCCGGCGGGAAGTGCCCTGCAGGTTTTAATGAGTGCATCTGCGAGAATTAAAATACGGAGATATCTTTTGATCGAAAGGAATTAGAAGCTTGAATTTTTTTCACCGCCATAGGCCCATAGATCTCAGCACGTGTCATAAATTTCTATTTGATACGTCTAACTGTTTCTGAGAAAAAATGGGTTAAAACAAACAGATAACATAGCGGTCCTATAATGGTTCCGTTGTTATCCACTGAGGGAAGGAACCCTAAAAAGCATTACGCTCAAATTATGAACATAAAATGGGCATTATAAATAAACCACTTACGAACAACAACAGCATTACAAGCTCAGTATCGAACCCTGTGGTTCGACAAGTTCATTATGTCACATCTCACTATTTTGAATAAATCTTTTTATTTTAAAAACTACTGATTTCGGCCGCCACACCATTACCCAGTATTTATATCAGATGTCCTGGAAGAATATAGGACGTTCTGTTTTCTCTCAAAACGTCTCACATATAACCAGTGTTTAACGGTAGTGGGAGCCGAAACCGTTGGTGATTCTTAACGTAAAAGCACAGTTGCAGCTGGTCCTGGCATTGGGTTCAAAGTCAATAATACAGACGCTAAACGTCCATCAACATCTTCCACGTGCTGGACAAGAAATTAACTGTAGAGGAAATGACTAAAAGGAACGCCAAATTCAAGCAAACGCAAAATCTGCAAGATGGCCGATCTTTTACAGAAGCTCGAAATTTAGGGCTGAATTCAGTAGTGATGCTTATACTAGTCTCCACAGCGAAACCTGGCAGAAAAAGCAAAGAGATTCTGGTCATATGTAAAATATGCTAGCGGCAAGATACAGTCAATGCCTTCTCTCTGCAATAGCAATGGAAATACTATCGAGGACAGTGCTGTCAAAGCAAAGTTACTAAGCACACAGTCTTCCACAATTCATTCAACAAAAAAGATGAAATAATCATTCCAGAATTCGGATCAAAAATAGCTGCCAACATGAGTAGATATCCTCGAAATAGTGAAGTAACTTAAATCACTTAATAAAAGCAAGTCTTCCGCTTCCGACTGTATAGCAATTGGGTCTCTACCAGAGTATCTAGACGCAATTGGTCCATACTTAACAATGAGGTACAATCGCTCGCTCAACGAAAGATACGTACCCAAATATAGTCAACAGAAGTAATCCGCTAAATTACACGTCCATATCATTAACGTCGATATGCACCAGGATTTTGGAACCGATATTGTGTTCGAACATTATGAATTACCTCGAAGACAACGGCCTATTGAAAACAATCAACACGGGTTTAGAAAACATCGTTGTTGTGTTTCACAAGAACACAATTGGCTTTTTATTTACACAAGAAGTTGAGTGCTGTTGACAAGGGATTTCAAATTGATACTGTATTTCTAGATTTCCAGTAGTCTCTCGACACTGAACCACACAGGCGGCTTGTAGTGAAATTACGTGCTTATGGAATATCGATTCAATTATGTGACTGGATTCGTGATTCTCTGTCAGAGAGATCATAGTTCGTAGTAATTGACGGAAAGTCATCGAGTAAGACAGATGTGATTTCTGGCATTCCCAAATGCAGTGTCATAGGCCCTCTTCTGTTCCTTTCTATGTAAACGATGTAGGAGACGATCTGATCAGCCGTGTTAGGTTGTTTGCAGATGATGCTGTCGTTTATCGTCTAGTAAAGTCATCACAAGATCAAAGTAAATTGTAAAACGCATTTAGAAAACAGAAAATGGTGCGAAAATTGGTAACTGAGCCTCAATAATGAAATGTGCGAGTTCATCCACATAAGTTCTAAAAGGTCTTAGTGCCCCGAACCCAGTAGTGATCCAGTAATAAGCGACTAAATATAGCTGAGGCGGTTTATTAACACCCAAGATGATTACTCATAGCTGTGGTTGCCCCACCTACAAGGTTGTCTGTAGAACACATTGAACATCGGTTACAAGATAAATCAGTCAAATCTACAGGCCGTAAATTCAACTAAATACCTAGGAATTACAATTGCGAACAAATTAAATTGGAAACAGCGCGTAGAAAATGTTGTGGGTAAGGCGAACCATGGACTGCATTTTATTGTCAGAATATTTGGAAGATTTAGCATATCCGCTAAAGAGACTGCCTAAACTACACTTGTCGGTCCGCTTTTGGAGTACTGCTGCGCGGTCTGGGATCCTTACCGGACAGGATTAACGGAGTACACCGAGAAGCATCAAAGAAGAGCAGCACGTTTTGCATTATCGAGAAATAGGAGAGAAGGTGCCACTGACGTGATGCAGGATTTGAGAAGGACATCATTAAAACAGAGGCATTTTTCGTTGCTGCGCAATCTTCTCACGAAATTTGTCACCAACTTTCTACCCCGGATGCGAAAATATTTTGTTGACGTCGACCTAGATAGCAGAAACGGTCATCATAAAAAAATAAGGGTATTCAGAGTTCACACGGAAAGATATAGATGTTCGTTTTTTCCGCGCGCTGTTCGAAAGTGGAATGACAGAAAAGCATTATCAAGGTGGTCAGAGGAAAGCTCTGCCGGGCATTTAAGTGTGATTTGCAGGGTATCCATGTAGATGTAGATGTAGATGTAGCTGAACTCTTGCTCTGTTGACGGCAGCCATAATTAACTCGTAGCTTCGGGTTACAAGCTGGGGGCCGAAGAATGGAGACAGGCGGACGTCAGTTTGTTGTACAACTTTGAAACATGTTTTATGCTAATGTACGTATGATGGCATTTCTGGAAATCGAAAACCTCCTCTGTCGGAATCAACACGGGTTTCGAAAACAGCGATCGTGTGAAAAACCGCTCACTCTGTTCATTGCCTAGAGTTTCGTGACTGTAGACATCGGCGCTCAGGTAGATCCCCTGTTCCTCGACTTTAGGAAGGCCTTTGACACAGTTCCGCGCTGCCACCCTATGGACAAAATTCGAGCCTGCGGAATATCAAACTAGCTGTGTGACTGGACTGAAGAGTTTCTAGCGAATAGAAACCGGCATATCATTCTTAACGGAGAAAAATCATCAAACGTAAAACTGACTCCGGGTGAACCTCAGGTGAGTCTCATTGATTCATTAATTCTCACAATACATATAAATAACAGTGTTACGATCTTTATAAAAGTGTAACATTCTTTTAAAAAATTATGTGTTTGTTTACCAATGAATACGAAATGCGTAAGGTTTGTACTATTCAAATTTACAGTGTGATGTGTCGTTTAGCAAATGGCGTGCTTAATTAGTTTTACTGTAATCCAAAAATATTAAACAACTTAATTTGGAAAACCAGTGTGTAGTGCCTATAATGAAATCAATCCCTCTGAAATTCACCCAGTCTCATTATCACGGAGTTCTACGGCCCAGTACAATTAACTGACAAAATTCTCTTTGCAAATAAACAATGAAACAAATTTTCCTGTGCTCTACAGTCGCAACGGATGTAATCTTGGTATTCTGGTCTCTCCACAGTAGGCATGGAAAATATTCAATCTTGGCACAGCGAAGCGCAATACCGGCCGTAAGAGAGCTTCATATAAACAATATCAATAGACTGGCTGATAAATGAATTACCTTCAAAATGTTCAGTGAAATTGGCTCAGCCCTGTGCAATGCTCCCCGCATTGGAACTGTTACAAACATTAATACTTTTCTGATTCTGGTACATTACTATTTTTCTGATTCTGATTGAAAAACGATTTCTCTTAGAAAAAATATCCATTGGAGTTAAATAAACACGACATGGAAGAGGATGCGGTACTGAGAAGTGGATATGCTAAGAACGAATGCTTCACCTTGAAAATTGTATTAAAAATAAGTTTCACCTTCACAAAATCTGATATGAAACTTTTTATATTAACTTCAAGATCAGTGAAGTTCTCAACTGTACTATAATTCTCTCTTACTGTCGTAATTAAAAACACTTGGAATGTTACATGAGAAAAAATCCGACGCCGTTTGACAAAATAGATTGCAAAATTTAACTTCTTTGTATCAGGATAGCAAAACACACAAAATATTACATATCGGATATACCTGTCAAGCAATAAATTAAATCTGATGGAAAATACTTTGTTCCTATATTCAAGCGTCAGTATTGTAAAATTCAGACAAATCCACATATAGCGGTGCTGCATATTTAAAGCTAAATGTACAAAATGTCATTACCTTACAAATTTGTTCCAGTTGCTTTCCCTTTAGTTACAGTATAAGTTCATTACCCTCCTATAATTGCCAAGAGCAATAGTCGGTACTTGTTAACGATCAGTATCACTTCAATTCTTGATAATCTTATAGCCTCACAATTTAATAAAACACATTTTACACTATTATATAAATAACTACGATCTAACATTTACTAGCTCGGTGTGAACACAAACAATATCATTCATCACTTCATTTTATGAAAACTGTATCATATACCGTCCAACTAAATTCTCACAGTTAGCCACTAGCTTTGTTTTACAACCTATCTATAACAGAGTGCAACGGCAACTGCCACACTGTGCTCCGCGCGCTCCTACTTAAATCGATTCTGCCACTCCGGCGACATCTTTGGTTCAGTGATTTCAAAGATAAAATCTCTTATACCTCTGACAACCGTTTCAGGTCATTATTCATGAATTATATTACCAAATCGGGGTCGACGTGCAAGTGGACACCTCACAACCTAGTAGATAATGTCGGTAGTTCCACGAGGCTTTTCGCAGACGCGAGCGCGATCGTCTCCGGCAGGGATTTAAACAGACGTCCGTGCCGTAGCACCACCGAAGGCAGACTGACCACTCAGCGGCCGAGCGGTTCTAGGCGCTACAGTCTGGAACCGCGCGACCGCTACGGTCGCAGGTTCGAATCCTGCCTCGGGCATGGATGTGTGTGATGTTATTAGGTTAGTTAGGTTTAAATAGTTCTAAGTCTAGGGGACTGATGACCTCAGATGTTAAGTCCCATAGTGCTCAGAGCCTTTTGAACCTTTCCGCAGACGACGCTGTTGTATACGCAGAAATAGCGACACAGAACAATTGTATCAAAATACATAAAGACTTGCAGGGAATCAGTATTTGTTCAGGGATCGGTAATTGCCCTCAACAAAAACAAATGTAATGCATTTGCGTAAATAGGCAGAAAGACCCAGAGTGAATGATTAGACAATTGGCGAGCAAATACAGGCATGAGTCACAGCCATTAAATATTTAAGAGTATGATTACATAGAAGTACAAGTTGAAAGACCACATAAAGCTGATCACAGATATATCAATGCCAAACTGGGGTTCACTGTGTGAAATGTTGTCCATCCACAAATGCGGTAGCTTAGAAAACCCACTTTTGATCAATGACTATAGATTGGTTGTCAGTCTGGGATCCGTACTAGACAGGGTTGATAGAGGGAGTAGAGAGGAGCAGCATGATTCATGACACATTCATTTACTAAACCGTGGCAAATGGATCAGGAGAGGCATTCTCCAATGCGGTGTGGTTCATTGTCAGTGTTTCGGGAGCGTATGTTCCTAGAAGAGTCAAACAGTGCATTGGTTCCTCTTAGGTATACTTCGGAAAATACCAAGAAGGTAAAATTAGACACAGCCCACTCGGAGCCTTACCAACAATCGCTTTTGCCGTGAACCTTTCGTGACTGGAACAGGAAAAGGGGGAACTGACAGTGCTACACAAACTACCCTCCACCATAGACCACAGTGTGGATCACGGTGTTTAGATGTAGATGTGTGTAATCTGTAACATCTAAAAAACAGAAATGAGAGTTACAAAACTGAAAGACGAAGAAACAGAAGTTCAAGTCAAGAAAGATGCAAGAAAGACTAGGAGCATACGTATAATGATTGGTGTCTATATTTAGCATTGAAGAAAGTGTGAAGGAAGCAAAAGAAAAGATGGAAAAAAGAATGAAACTGGAATGGAAACATACTGTATAATATTTCTAATATTCTCCGAGGACATAGGGCTTTTGAATAAATGTAAGGTAGTGCAAGAAGGCCTCCACAAAGAACTGGGCACCACACATAGCAAAGAACGTTCATTTATGGATAAACATAGTAAAGACGAAGGTGATGAAGAGTAACGGGAAGGTGAATAACCACTTGCTTAGTATTCAAAGTGAAAATGACACAGCACTGAAATAAGTGAAAGAATTTTCCTGCCTCGTAAGAAGAAATTTACAGAACGGCAGAAGCAGGAAAGGTATCGGAAGTATGTTTACACAGATAAGGAAAGCTTTCTTTTCTAAAGACCTCTACTGGTGGCAGATATAGAGGTTCTGGAAGTGGACATCTGGAGTCCAGTGACTTATCGAAATGAAACGCGGAACCTTGGAAAAACGTAATGAAAGATACTGGAAGCTTTATAAATCTAGAACTGTTGAAAAATATTAAAGAAGACGGAAAGGATGTTAAAAAAGTAGAGAAATAAATTAGTAAAGGAGTTTGTGGAGAACACTTGCCGGAAAAAGGAACATATATGCGAGACTTCTGTTAGTCTATCCGGGAACAATAAACTTGGCACAAGAAAGAGCAAAAGAGGAAAAACCGTAAGGTCACACAATGATTATAATATCTAAAACAGATTTCGAAATATATTTTGAGAAAAAGTTAAGTGGAAGTGACAAAATTACGACAGTACACAAAAAATTTTTGGTAGAACAGATAAAACGGGTCGAAAGCCTGATGACATCTTAAAAACAAAAGTGCTTGAGATCTTTGGAGAATTCTAGGAAAGTGTGGCTCATCTGTATAGACGATTGCATATAGACCTCAACTACTACGCATTCTTGAGTACTGATCGATTGTTTGGGATCTCTACCGAATCGATTAAAGGAAAACATCTAAGCAATTAAGAGATGGGCTGCTAAATTTATTACCAATAGGTTCAAGCCTCATGAGAGTATTGCGGAAATACTATGCGTACTCAAGTAGGAATCCCTGGAAGAAAGACTACGTTCTCTTCGCGGAACACTACTGAGGAACTTTAGAAATTCGTATTTTGAAGCTGCCTGCAAAAAGATTGTACTGCAGTAAAGGTACATTTCGCGTAAGGAACATGAGGTTAAGAGAAATTAGGCTTCATACAGAGGCAAATAGACAGGCATTTTTCCCTCGCTCCTTTTCTCAGTGGAGCAGGAAAGTGGTACAACGTAGCCCCGGCCACACATCATATGGTGGCTTGGGGAGTATGCAGACATAAAAATTAGATGCTGGGTTCACAAGTACGATTGCGACCAAAATAAAAGTAGCAGGAAGCGAGCATCCTACCACAGAAAGGTACTTATTGTTGCTCTATTGAAGGCTCCGTGCATGTACGATTGCAACTAGATTCCTCAGAAATCGATCATGACTACAACAGAAACATGAGTGCAACACAACATGAAATTAATCATATACCAATTGCATAATGATCTTAGTCTGGAGTAGATGTGTGTCATCAAAGACATAGTCTGAACTCGGTTTATGATGACTATAACGGAGTTTCAGTCATGGACTGTTGTCCGTTAACAGTATGTTCTTCCTGGCTCTGTGAAAGCTAAATCCTTTTACACTCGGAATTTACTGCCCGATGGCCGCTTGTTGATAACTCCCGGGCTATAATTGCGGCAACTGCAAATCTCTCTGCGGGAGCTGGAGGTCGTCGGCACTGTAGATAACTGCTACTGAACGGCAGCACGGCGAATGAAGATGTGCGTCCACTTTCGTCTGCGAACAGTGAAAAGATGTCCATCTCAGTTTCCATTTCGGATGCAGCAAGGAGTCCCTCCAATCAGCACCCTCTGTGGCGATTGATGGAAGAAGCGAACTGTTTGTGAGTCATGTGGCAAAGCATAACTTCTTTTAAGCGTGGCCTCTAACTGGAGAGTGTTCGGAATCATGTGACGCTACGGTGGCGCCCTTTGTGGTTGCTGCTGTGTGCCGTGTGTCACTCCGTGCCAATGGTTCGTTTTGACGCAAGTCAATGTTTATGATATCACGCCTCCTGAACTATCCATCGTACAGTGGTGTAATTTTGCGGGTATATCCAATGATATATGTGGATACTGTCTGCGAAATGTGTTGTAAATAGAGTTAGCAGAGAAGACGTAAAATTAAAACGTCATGCCTGATGCGTCAGTTTGACTTCATGAACAGCGATAATGTAGTAAGCAATAAAAGTTTTTCTTTTCATCTTTTTGAAGGGATTATCAGCTAATACAATTTTCACAAGAATTTGAAATCGCGTGTAAAATTTGTTGCACGTCCGTAAGTGCTCTCGTTTTCAAATATTTGATGATTACAGTCTGGTCATTTACACCTGCACCCTTCACTAGGTTGGTGGTTCTCAGCTTCACCGCGGTTCTTTCCAGACAATCACTAACATGTATACGAAGTTCGGTTGAAATTGGTCCATTAGTTTAGGAGATGTGGATCATACATACCAGTACACTATGCGATCAAAAGTATCCGGACACCCCCTAAAACATTTTTTTCATATTAGGTGCATTGTCCTGCTACCTACAGCCAGGTACTCCACATCAGCGACCTCAGTAGTCATTAGACATCGTGTGAGAGCAGAATGGGGCGCTCCGCGGAACTCGCGGACTTCGAACGTGGTCAGGTAACTGCGGGCCATTTGTGTCATACGTCTGTTCACGAGATTTCCACACTCCTAAACGTCCCTATGTCCACTGTTTCCGATGTGATAGTGAAGTGGGAACGTGAAGGGACATGTATAGCACAAAATAGTACAGGCCTACCTCGTCTGTAGACTGACAGAGACCGCCGACAGTTGAAGAGGGTCGTAATGTGTAATAGGCAGACATCAATCCAGGCCATCACAAACTGCATCAGGATCCACTGCAAGTATTATGGCAGTTAGGCGGGAGGTGAGAAAACTTGGATTTCATGGTCGAGCGGCTGTTCATAAGCCACACATTACGCCGGTTAATGCCAAACGACGCCTCGCTTGGCGTAAGGAGCGTAAACATTGGACGACTGAACAATGGAATAACGTTGTGTGGAGTGAAGAATCATGGTACATAACGTGGCGATCCGATGACAGGGTGTGGGTATGGCGAATGCCTGGTGAACGTCATTTGCCAGCGTATGTAGTGCCAACAGTAAAATTCGGAGGCCGTGGTGTTATGGTGTGGTCGTATTTTTCACGGAGCGGGCTTGCAACCTTTGTTGTTTTGCGTCGCACTATCACAGCACAGGCCTACATTGATGCTTTAAGCATCTTGTTGCCTCCCACTGCTGAAGAGCAATTCTGGGATAGCGACTGCATATTTCAACATGATCGAGAACCTGTTCATAATGTACGGCCTATGGTAGAGTGTTTACACAACAATAACATCCCTGTAATGGACTGGCCTGCACAGTCCTGACCTGAATCCTATAGGACACCTTTGGGATGTTTCGGAACCTCGACTTCGTATCAGGCCTCATCGACCGGCAGTGCAGCACTCAGTCAAGAATGGGCTGCCATTCCCCAATTAACCCTCCAGCACCTGACTGAATGCATGCCTACGGGAGTGGAAGCTGTCATCAAGGCTAACGGTGGGCCAGCACCGTATTGAATTCCAGCATTACCGATCGAGGGTGCCACGAACTTATAAGTCATTTTCAGCCAGGTGTCCGGATACTTTTGGTCACATAGTGTACACACATACAATAGATACGTATGTATGTGCATCAATTCTTACAATACGCATGGATACTGTGAGTACAGCGCTTCTAAAACAATCGGCCAGCCACATCCATAGGGTACGTAGATACTTACAACCATCATCTGCTCTCACTGCCGACCAGTAGCCACCTTTGGTTCGTGCTTATAGTGTACACGGTGAATAAATAAAAACACTCCCAACGGATGTTAAGTTGTGAAGGACTGATTATTTTTCAAGAGTGAACCCATGCCCCCGATGAATTCCTTCGGAAAGAAATAGATAAAGAACAAAGGCTGCCTGCATTATTACAAGGAAATGTGGACTGATGAAATGAACACGGAAAATGGGGATGATAGTGAAAAAAATCCAGATCATCTTGAATTCCAAAAACTAGGACATGTTCCCAGATATACAAAGAACCGAAAGGCAGTAGGAATTGATGGCATCAAGAGCGAACTAATAAAACATTTTTCACTAGCATTTAAAAAAAGGTTCCTCAGATTTTTGAATCTTTGCTGGATAACAAAGGAAATACCAAAAGAATGGAAGATCTCGCTTATAAAACCAATATTTAAAAAAGGAGACAGATCAAAACCCGACAATTGTAGTGGCACATCACAGTTAAATACATCATATAAGATCTATGGTAGAATAATAACCGAAAGACTGAAACCCATAATGGAGTTCCTGCTGCCAGAAGAACAAAATGGATTCAGAAAGGGGAAAAGCTATACAGACAACATACTTATGGTACAGCAAATTATAGAACAACATAACGAATTCAATAAAGAAACACGCGTCCTTTTCATCGATTATATAAAGACTTTTGATAAAGTAAATAGACAGCTATTGTGGGAAATTTTAATTGGAAGAGTTATACCAATACACACTGTACAGGTAGTTCATAAGATCTATGCTAATACAAGAATCCAAGTATTATTGATAATGAAGAAACAAGAAATTTTATCAGTTTAGGAGTTCGACAAGGTTGCAGCCTCTCTCCACTGCCTTTTAATACATACATTAACGACATTATACGACAATGGAGAATGAAACGGAAGAACTATACATATAACTTCTACCAAAAAGATAAGATTGTAGCTTCGTTATTCGCAGATGACCAAGTGTTAATTTCGAATAATGTAGATGGACTGCAGAGAGCTGCCTAGGAACTATACCACACATGCCAGGTATATAATACGTCAATACGAATACAAAAAGCAAAAGCCATGGCTTTCTGCGGAAAAAAATTTAGTAAGAACAAAAAAATTATAGGCAACAAGATTATAGAGCAAGTAGATAGATTAAAATTTCTAGGAGTCATGCTGTCTTATAGGAGAGACCTAGATCAAAAAGACAGAATTGAGAAATTTAACCACTTGAATAGCACCATCAGAAGAGCCCTCTAACGTAAAGTAAGAACAGAACCATATCTAAAATTTTATAAAGTTATGTCAGTACCAACATTACTACATGGAAGTGAATCTTTGGTAATGAAAGAGAAAGATAAAATAAGATTACAAGCCAATGAAACGAAATTCCTCAGGTACACAGTAGGATACACCAAGCTGGACTACAAAAGAAATATAGATATCAGGAAGGAATTAAATATTTTCGATATAAACAGTAAGGTTGACGAATATCGACAAAAATGGATATCCCATCTGTTACGAATGGACAAATCACGATTACCACAACATTTTTGGCGATATACTCCGCAAGGTAAAAGATGCATTGGACGACCTGCAAATCGATGGAAGGACTAGGTATGGCTGCAACAGGCTGATGAAAAGCCTAATGCGTGACGGAAGAAGAAGAAGAAATAGAAACAGAATTTTCTCTGTATTAACATACCGCGCAGCGCCTTTTCCCTTACGGTACACTAAATGTTTTCACTGTTGACCTCTGATACAGCTGTGTACATAGCCAGAACATAATGACATTATTGCGAGCTTATCTGATAAAACTTCCGATAGCTGTCGGGTACGGATAATAATTACAGAAGCAGGAGACTAAATGAAGGAAGAAAGTGTAACGCCCTCGCTAAACCCGCAGGACAGGATAGGTAGTTTTAAATGTGGAAAGGGGCCGAAATTAGGGGCTGTCAGTTACACTCGAACATACAACTTTATTATTTGATCAAACATTACAAGAGCCCAAAAAAAATTTTTTTGAACACACAGCTTTAATCTTTGGGACTTAATTACCAGCTGAAAGCCACTTTAATTTAAAAAGGGCTGAAGGCCAATAACTTAAAACCCAAGTATAATCAGAAATTTACAAGGCAAGCCTTACCTTACAATAGTTCTTTAGTTAGGCTGAAGGCCCAAAGAATCCGACACTTCAAGAGCAAACAAGTTAAATTCGAATTGGCTGAAGGCCTAAGACTTAAAACTCCATAACGTTATTTTTCTTTTAAATACCAAAGGTCTTACGTGGAACAGTTCTTTGAACTAGGCTGAAGGCCTTAAGAGCGAAACAACTCAAACTCAAAATCGGTTGAAGGCCCAACACTTAAAATTCAACTACATTATAACCTTTAAAATGCCAAAGGTCTTACGAGAAACAGTTCTTCAAATTAGGCTGAAGGCCTAAATCATCTGTCGCCTTAAGGGCAAAAAAAACTTAATCTAAAAATCGGGTAGAACCCGAACAAGTACAAACAACAAGAACAAACAAGTAAGGGAGTGCACCCAAGGGCGCTCAGAAGTTCCAAAGGTCGGCGTGGAATTTAAACAGTAATGCCCACTTAGGTGAGACAGGCAGTCGGCCCAACCATTGTCGATCCGACGACAACCCAACCGACAGACAGTCAACGGACTCACTGTTGTGTTGGCAGAAGAACCAACACCGTCTTATGAATGGAGGCCGAAATGCACGCGTTTTAGCTCACGGGGGCTGGCGTGAGGAGGGAAGGACTGTACTAACGTGAGGTCTGGAACATGACAAGGAATTAGAATTCAGAAACTGGACGGAATTAGTTTGTTAATCCTTTAATGATGAACGTCGCTCTTGACGGTACATGATTCACAATATTATTTGTTCAGAATACAGTCCTGAAGTAATTACTCTTGAAGTAATTAGTTGCCTTGCTAGGTCGTAGCAAATGACGTAGCTGACGGCTATGCTAAACTGTCGTATCTGCAAATGAGAGCGTAAGTAGTCACTGAACCATCGCTAGCAAAGTCGGCTGTACAACTGGGGCGAGTGCTAGGGAGTCTCTCTAGACCTGCCGTATGGCGGCGCTCGGTCTGCAACCACTGATAGTCGCGACACGCGGGTCCGACGTATACTAACGGACCGCGGCCGATTTAAAGGCTACCACCTAGCAAGTGTGACGTCTGGCGGTGACACCACACTCACTGTCATGAAAACTTTTTTATTTACTCAACATCGTGTCCAGAATCTGTGAGCCACGGACCTTGTAGCAATGGGAACAACCCCACACACTCCGTTACCGCGTAGAGACCACCAGCGGACCCGACCAAACCATGTGTCCCGGAGAATTCCTCGCTGCTCCACGCCAACCGAAAGACTGCCTAGGCCCGGAAACGGTGTAAGGACCAAGTACAAGTAGGCCGATGAGACGACCAACCGAACGACCAACCAACGGTCGTCCCGCTGCAGTCTCCCTCTATCGGACAGTTCATGTGTGTCGGCAGCAGTCGGCTAGCACTGGCTGTCCGCGCCCCACCGGCGCTCCGTCCCCCGACTTCACTGCTGCTGCGACCCGACTACACTGCTGGTCCGTCCCGAACTGACCGTCAGACACACGACGACACGGAAATATATGATACGATAGTGCACTTATCGATACGCGCTGATGCTGCCACTCACGGGCAAGTAAGGCAGGATGTTAGTGACGCCAGTAAATGGAATAAAAAAAACGAGTCGGCAGTACCGTAATAGAAGATGACAAACAATAAATGGGAAAAACGCTAGCCGTGCACGGTTCAGGAAGCTCCTTGACGTTTGATGATCATGCAAAACAGATTGTAGTACACCGCAGGAACATCTCGGAGCATCCGATTTTCCAGGGATGAAATTACCTTTGTTCAGTCCCAAGTTAAAATTAAATGCGCTGCAAGGAGTCTCTGACAAGATTCATGGAGATGAACTACGTGTTATAATGTATTAGATATATACTGAAACAGTACTTTGAATTTAACTTGAAAAATGCCTCTTTCTGTGAAACACGGGTGCATTACTTCTGCGCCATATTAGGGTACGTCCAGCATTCTCGAACATAATCGTTCTGGTGGTCCAGATGTTATGGCGTGGGGAAGCTTAACGTTTCAAGGGCGTACTGACCAACAGATCTTTGAACATGGTACACTCGCCGGTCAAAATTACTGTACCGCAATACTCCTCCACCGTGTGCGCCTTTTCGGGGGTGCGTTCGGTAGTGACATCTTCTTTTAAAAATGACAAAGATCGAACGCATCAAACAGCGCGGATAGAGGAGCAATGAGAGGATATTCGCTCAATAGACGGTGTAAGTAGGCTGTTTATGTTTTCTCTATGTAAGTAGGCTGTTTATGTTTTCTCTATGTAAGTAGGCTGTTTATGTTTTCTCTATGTAAGTAGGCTGTTTATGTTTTCTCTATGTAAGTAGGCTGTTTATGTTTTCTTATTGGCAACGTTACGTAGCGCTCAATATGAAAATCACTGGCTGTGCTGTGTGCAGTCTGTGGCTAGTTTGCATTGTTGTCTGCCATTGTAGTGTTGGGCAGCGGGAGCTGGATGTGAACAGCGCGTAGCGTTGCGCAGTTGGAGGTGAGCCGCCAGCAGTGGTGGATGTGGGGAGAGAGATGGCGGAGTTTTGTAATTTCTCATGAACTGTTATATTTATATATGATGATATCAAGGTAAATACATTGTTTGTTCTCTATTAATATCTTTCATTTGGTAACTATCCCTATCAGTAGTTAGTGCCTTCCATAGTTTGAATCTTTTATTTAGCTGGCAGTAGTGGCGCTCGCTGTATTGCAGTAGCTTGAGCAGCGAAGATTTTTGTGAGGTAAGTGATTTGTGAAAGGTATAGTTTAATGTTTGTCAGGGCCATTCTTTAGTAGGGAATTTTGAAAGTCAGATTGCGTTGCGCTAAAAATATTGTGTGTCAGTTTAAGCACAGTCTTATATAAATTGTTCAAAGGGGACGTTTCAACGGGTCTGCACGTTCCCCCGACTCACATACCGTCGAGCACACGTGGGTTTGCTGGGTAGAAGTACTGCATCTCCTACAAATGCACCAAAGGCCATCCAGCAGTTGTCCATCACGGTGGTGGGAGAATGGAACGCCTTACTAAAAGAACTCCTTCCTAACCTTGTGGCTTGGTTAAATGGTGTTAACTAGGAGTTCAAATGGCTCTGAGCACCATGGGACTTAACTTCTGAGGTCATTAGTCCCCTAGAACTTAGAACTACTTAAACCTAACTAACCTAAGGACATCACACACATCCATGCCCGAGGCAGGATTCGAACCTGCGACCGTAACGGCCGCGCGGTTCCAGACTGTAGCGCCTAGAACCGCTCGGCCACCCTGGCCGGCAACTAGGAGTATTCCTACCTTCAGTTCCAGAGCGCTGAAGTTCCATAATAACATCACTTTTGCTCATCTGGCTCGGGTGAACTGGCTGTAACAGAGATCTAACATGAAAAACCCCAATGCTGATCCAGCATATAAAATTTTACTGGAACCGAAAGGTTTGCGATGTGATTGCAATTTTGTTCCAGTTCCTTAGAGCAACAACAGTTGCTACGCTCCGGGCTTATAATAATTAGATGGAGTAGTCTGTGACAATTAAGGAATAAATATCTATCCTCACTTCGGGAGAAACAAGTTTCACTGCACTCAGCTGAGAATAAGTTCATCACACTATCACAAAAATTTTCTCGTAGCCATAGCCCTTTACACAACGGCGTTCGGATTGACCATTTTTCCTTGAATTCAGGAAGACATTTGACACCGTCCCGCCCTGCTGGTTACTGAAAAAAAATAGGGGCTCATCAGCTATCAGACCAGATTTGCCACTGGATCTAGGACTTCCTTGCGGATAGAATTCAAAACGTTTCCCTTCACGGAACGAAATCAGCGTATGTAAAGGTAATTTCAGTAGTACCCCAAGGAAGTGCGATACGATTGTTAATGTTTACAAAGTACTTAAATGATCTAGTAGAAACCGTCGTATCCTCTTTAAGACTGTTCAAATACGATACAGTCATCTGAGGCAAAGTTGCAACGCCAGAAGACAGTATCGATTTACAGAACGACCTGCAGCGGATCGATGAATGGGGCAGGATCTGGCTGTTGACTCTGAACATAAATATATGTAACATATGGCACATACAGTGGAAAAGGAATCCACTATTCTACAACGACCTTGTTGATGACGAACTGCTGGAAATAGTATCTACCACAAAACTGAGACCTGGATTCGCAGGACAGAGCGGATCAGGTTATGGTTGTGGAAAGGGACCATGATCAGTTACTGTTTGTTGCACAAAACACAGAAACTTTATTTTCCTAAAACCACTTAATCACACATGCCCTTAAAAGGATTAAAAAACAATATGGCTGAAAGCCCGAACACAAATTATTAAATTTGCTTTAAGGAATACACGCGGTTGAAAGCCTTACTTCAACTAAATTTTACGTAAGTACTCGGCTGAAGACCACACACTAGACATAGAGGAATTGAGGCTTAAGGCCTGGATAACATGAATTTCCAATAGGGAATAAAATTTTAGAATGTTTTAAACAAGTGATTTTTCAAATTTTAATTTAAGGTGGCTGAAGGCCTTATCTAAAAAATGTTTGACATAAAAGCTCGGCTGAAGGCCTCATACTGAACATAGAACAACTGAAGGCTTAAATCCTGAATAACAAAGATTTGAAATAGAGCAAGATCTCCTTTTCAAAATAAGCTTTAAACAATTAAAACTTGAAACGTTAATTTAAGTCGTCGGATCGCCTTATTTTAAAATTTAAACAAACTAAGTTAATAGGCGGCTGAAGGCCTCGCACAGTACTTGGGACAAAAGAAAATCACAATCTAAAAACAACAGAACAGTGGTGGTGAGAAGTGTTCCAAGGATCGGCCTGAGGAGGTAGCTGTAACATAAGTTTAGGTGAGACAGGCAGCCAAGAGTAACACTAAACAATCGGATGGCAACCCAACCCACGGACGGCTGAAGGACCGACCAACAACCTAGTCATTTCCCTTCCGCCCGACCAACGCACGACAACTGAAAATGTTATCGAGGACGAAGATACCAGCAGCACTACGTCTTCAACTATTGGAGTCTAAATACAGTCAAGGCACAATGACCACTCAAAAATATGATCAAACACCAAGGGCTGTCGAACTACACTCGGTACTGGACAGCATCAACACGGAAAGGAAAAATACGTTGCGGAACACTACGCTAATAGCATCGCTGTGGAGACCACCTCGCTGCTCTGTCTCAACCGATTGACTGCCTACTCCAGTACGCAGACAGCATAAACATAACTGCTCAGTCGAAATTACACAAGATAGACACAGTCCCACGAGAACACTTCCACAAGAACTCGAACAATCGGAAAAGCAATCACTGTGGAACAACAAGGACGAATGCAAGTCGACACACACAGAGATCCCGAAGCGGTCGGCGTCCAAATATACGTCGTCCGCTGAGACGACCGACCGAAGGCCGTCCCCACTCAAGGTATGTGTGTCAGCAACGGTCGGGCGAGTCTTGGCTGTCCGGACCTCACTACAGCTCCATCCCGACTCAACTCCATGTCCGTTCGGAACTCGGAGACACGGCGACCCGCGTATACTGGCTCTGACCCAACCATGCAGAGGTAACACTTGTTCATTGGCCACCCGACATCTCTGCACGAGGAAGGAACCGACCCACATCCGGTAAGATGACTAATTGATGAGGCCCAGAAACGATCAAAAGACCAAATACATGTAGCCCGATGAGACGACCGACTGAACGACCAACCAACGGTCGTTTCCGCTCCAATCTCCTTCCATCGGACAGTGCGTGTGTGTCGCCAGCGGTCAGCGAGTACTGGCTGTCCGGACCTCACTAGCTCTGCGTCCCGACTGAACTCCCGACACACGACGAGCCGGAAATAATAGCGGTCGCTTCAAAGAGAATACGACAATTCTCTTATCGATACGCGCTGCTGCCTCCACTCACGGGCAGGCAAGGCAGTAACTTAGTGACGCCAGTAAATCGAATAAGAAACGAGGCGACAGTTCCGTAAAGGCAATCTAGCAAGCAAGAAACGGCATGAACACAAGCCGCGGACTCCTCAAAAATATCTATGAGTAACTATCCGTGGCGACCTTAAGTGGAACGACCACATAAAAGAGACACTAGGTGAAGAAGATGCGAGACTGTCATAGGAAGAGTCTTAAGGAAATTTAACTTATCCACGAAGGAAGTGGCTTATTAGGCGCTTGATAAAATGGTTCAAACAGCTCTGAGCACTATGGGGCTTAACATCCGAGGTCATCAGTCCCCTAGAACTTAGAACTACTTAAACCTAACTAACCTAAGGACAGCACACACATCCATGCCCGAGGCAGGATTCGAACCTGAGACCGTAGTGGTAGCGCGGTTCCAGACTGACGCGCCTAGAACCGCTCGGCCACACCGGCCGGCGATATGGGATCCTTACCAGGTAGGACTGATAAAAGAGATAAAGAAGGTCAAATGAAGAGCAGCGCAAGTCCGCAAATCGTGGTTCACTGGCTAGCGTTGCTGCCTCTGGATCACGGGGTCCCGGGTCCGATTCCCGGCCGGGTTGGGGATTTTTCTCTGCCCGGGGACTGACTGTTTGTGTTGTCCTCATCATTTCATCATCATCATCATCATCATTCGCGCCCCGGGGTGGTGACAGGACGGGCATCCGGTCACACCTTAAAATTAACCATGCCAAATTCGACCTTGACCGTGCCGACCCTGCGAAACTTTAGGACATTGGCACAAGAAAAAGAAGAAGAGAAGAAACGAACAGCAGCACGTTTCTTTACATTGTTTAGTCGGCGCGAAAGCATTACAGAGCAGCTTGACAAAGTGCATTGTCAGACATTACAAGAGAGACGTGGCGCGTCACATAGAGGTTACCTATTGAAATCGAGAGAACACTGTTCGGGAAGAGTCGGACAGCATTAACTTCCTCCCACATACATCTCGCAAAATGACCACAAAGAGAAAATTCGAGCTAGTACTGAAGCTTACATCAATCATCCTTCGCACGTTCCATTAGCGAGTGGGACAGGGAAGGGCGGAATAACTTAGTGTTACCTGAAGTACCCTCCGCCTCACGCCGTTAGTTGGCTTGTGGAGTGAGATGTAGATGCAGACGCAGGGATCCCATCATAACATAAACGAAAAACAGTAATTTGCTGAACAAATAAATACTACCTACATTCTGAAAATACGTCTATGTTCACTGCACCTGAGTGCAATGTCTAACTATCTTTCAAGGATTCAATTTTATCATTTTCAGGAAAATGGAAATGAAGCAATACAAGTTCACTTAATCTGGCCTGGCGCAACTAAAAAAAATTGCGTCAGTCAGGAGTGAACACAATAAAAAATTGGCGTTTATGAAGTTTAATCAATTTTCCATCTGGCACGACAACACTGCCAGTGGAGTGCTTGCTCCTGGGGTAATTGTGTCCCACGCCTCCGCCGGTCATGCTTTCCTCCGTCCAGGTACCCCGTCTCCGGGGGTCGTAAAACTGCCTGGAGGCTCATAAACTCGACATGCAAAAGAATTTCGGAAAGCATTTAATAAGTTCCATTGCAGGCCTTATCCCATCTCTCAGAAGGCATTTCTAACACATGAACCTAACTTTTAATTTTAAGTTATTACTTAAGGTACTTCCTCACGATGTCATCCCCAAGTGACACAGCTCGTTGAAACTTGGAGCATACATAGAATAAAGCTACAGTATACTGCAAGGTAAGTAAAAGAAATACTCATTCAGACGAACGACAATGACTGATTCGACGACAACACCGGCATTTGTGGTAGTGCCCTGGACAGTACAAAAGGCGGGACTTGCTTCTTAATAGTGTGCATGATCACCTCATAGCGCAGTGCATCCTCTGCAATGTGCACCCATACCGCTACAAGGTCGGTAAGGAATTCTTGAGGTAGGGCGCTCTATTCCTCCACGAGAGAGACTTGCAACCGCTGGATAGTCACTGGTGCATGCGGACGTACTGCGATACGTCTCTCCATCACATGGCACACTTTCTCGATGGAGTTTAGGTAGGAGGAACGTGCTGGCCAGTAATGTTCGACAATATTCTTGGGGACATCACGTGTTCCCAACTCTTGCCATATGAGGGCACGTGATCGTTTTGGTGGGCCAGGTGGTGTTATGGTGAGGGCAGGCATTATATTTCATGGGCATGCTGACCTTCAGACGTTTGAACATGGTGCGCTCACCGCCCAACGTTATTGTAACACTACACTCCTTCGCCATACGGGTCTTTTCAGGAATGCATTCGGCCCTGACTTCATTTTTATGGATGACAAAGCGCGACTAAATCGAACTGGGCAGGTGGATGACCTCTTGACGCTGCAGTCATGGACTGTGCGGCTGGTCCCGGCGGAGGTTCGAGTCCTCTCTCGGGCATGGTTGTGTGTGTTTGTCCTTAGGATAATTTAGCTTAAATAGTGTGTAAGCTTAGGGACTGATGACCTTAGCAGTTAAGTTCCATAAGATTTCACACACATTTGAACTTTTTATTCACCTCTTGGAATGAGAGAATTTTCTGTGAATGGACGGGCCTGCCCATTCTCACGATTGAAACCTCATCGAACAATTGTGGGATGTGGTGGCGAGACATACTGCAGCCACAGGCACAACAATCATCCAGCAGATGAGGTGGAGGAATGGAACGCCCTACGGCTAGAATTCCTTACCAGCCAGCCGGCCGCTGTGGCCGAGCGGTTTTAGACACTTCAGTCCGGAACCGCGCTGCTGCTACGGTCGCAGGTTCGAATCCTGCCTCGGGCACGGATATGTGTCATGTCCATAGGTTAGTTAGGCTTAAGTAGTTCTAAGTCTAGGGGACTGATGACCTCAGATGTCAAGCCCCATAGTGCTCAGAGCCATTTGAACCATTTGAACCTTACCAGCCTTGTGACCGGCTTGGGAGGATGTAGTCGTTCGTGATAATCGCACACCCTATTAAGAACCATGTCCAGCCTTTTGTAATGTGACTCGTGGGGACTTCAGTGTAATCATTGCCCTGGAATAAGTCCTATCTGTTCGTCCCACTGCCTATTTCTTTCAGTTACTTTCTGTACTATACTTCAGCAGTTCTTTCTCTGTAGGCTCCAAGTTTCATCATACCGTGTTACTTGGCTTTAACACCTCATGCGATAATACCTTTCGTCCTCAAGTTTCTCACACCATTGTCCTTTGGAGGTGGATTATATTTGGACCATTACAAGATCCTAAGCTACTAAAATTAATTTAATTAAAGACTGCTATACTGGGGCGTAACTTAGACGAGTACATGTAAAGAAAATTGAAAGCTTACAATAGAAAATGCTCTAAGTAACATAACAAGGAATTTTCAAGTATCCTGTGAAATGGGTTCTCATGCCTAGCCCAATTACGTATAAAGGTTCAGACTGCTACGAATGAAAATGTAGCTCCAGATGCAATTAGCAGACGGCATTCGGCTTAACAAAAAAAAAAAAAAAAAAAAAAAAAAAAAGGGGGGGGGGGTTCAAATGGCCCTGAGCACTATGGGAGTTAACATATGAGGTCATCAGTCCCCTAGACGTAGAACTACTTAAACCTAACTAACCTAAGGACATCACACACATCAATGCCCGAGGCAGGATTCGAATCTGCGACCATAGCGTTCGCGCTGTTCCGGATTGTAGCGCGTAGAACCGCTCGGCCACTCCAGCCGGCGCCGTTTAACAGTCACTGCTGTTAACACATTTAAGGCTCTACGTTCCGTGTGATTACTCCACAGTGTTAGATAAAATGGCGGAGGCAGCAGATGTTTGTAAGAGTCTGAGTAGAAAGAAAAGGCGAATGAAAGAAGTAGGTTCTGTGGCAGCAATGAGGAAAAAGCTGAAAAATTGAAGGAATGAATACGTAAGTTCAAGTAATAAATGTATTCCTGCAAAAGCTAATCCAGAACAGGAAGGTAAGTCTCATTACTGATCGCTAACCTACACCATAACTGGACAGATTCTTTATTATTCTGTTACCAAACGCATTGTTTCAGTAGATGTAAAGGACATGAAACAGCAATGAAGACAAATAAATCCATTTATTGTCAGTAACGTGAATGAATCTGACTTTTTAGACTAAAGAAAGAAACTTTGTAATATAATAATATAAACACAGCTAATCTAAACATGCCCTAAGTTGCTATGGTTAAACAAAACCACCTTCATATAATTAAGACCAGGAGAAGCTTAAATGCAAATGAGGTCTGGGAGGATGTACCTATATTGATATAAGGTATAAGAATACGGGACATGAAGAAAATGCAGCTGCCTTCTCTGGATGGAATACCCATACTATGAATAATTCTCAAATAAAACATTAATAGAACAACTACGACCATTAACTACCTAGAACACTTAAAACTAATTATCCTCACATTCATGACTTTGTCACTTAGAGTCTTTTTTACTTCAGTCTTCAATTATTAAAATCTTATTCCACAAATTGTAAAACTTGAAAGACCTGCTCGTATAGCTTTCGAGACAGAAAAAGGAACCAGACCCAGATCTAATGCGCTAGGTGGACTAACCGCCGTTGTTCTGGTACACTGGCGACCTTGCGCCTAATTTTCAGGCAGTTTTCCACCTTCGATTAAGGGGAGCCGGAACGATGGTTTTTTTTTTTCTTTCATTATAAAATTATTTGGAGTTTTCTGAATAAAACAAATAAGTTTCACCCTTTTAAGTGAATTCTAATTGTGTTTTTTATGCTGCAAAGTTAACGCGCCGCGGAAACGGCTGTAGCGACTTTGTGTGTCACCTCTGATGGCGCCGCTCGGTGGCTGCAAGCAGGGTATCTGTGCCGAATTAGACAGTGTTTTGTTTTCCAACGTTGTATGGCTTTATCGCTGTGACAAGTGACTGTTCATATCTGTAAACATAAACGCTATGCCGTGTGTGTTGACTTGTGGAGTTTACTTTGTGTTGTACAACTGTTCAATTTTGCGTATTTGACGAATTTTGCTCGTACCTGTTTTACGTGTTTGCTTTGTGGATATCAATAAACCTCGTTTCAGCAATTGAATGTTTAAGAAAATGCACGATGAGTGGGAGAAGAAATCTTTTGTTGTTTCGAAGGGAGACGCTGCTCAGACTGCTTCACCGACTACTCCAAATGAATGTGATAGAACTTCTTCCAGCAAGAAGCTTCGTGACAGCAAAGAAAAATTTGAAAACTATGAAAGTGACAGTAATGACGTTAATGCAATAATTGGTTCAAATGGTTCTGAGCACTATGGCACTTAACATCTATGGTCATCAGTCCCCTAGATCTTAGAACTACTTGAATCTAACTAACCAAAGGACATCACACAACACCCAGTCATCACGAGGCAGAGAAAATCCCTGACCCCGCAGGGAATCGAACCCAGGAACCCGGGCGTGGGAAGCGAGAACGCTACCACACGACCACGAGCTGCGGACAATGCAATAATTAACATTTCGTTGCTCTCTAATACTTTGAAACATAACGTATTATGCCAAGTTTGCAAAGAAAGAGGACTGGAGTTGTAAATACCATCACACATTGGTTTGGTATGTAAAATGTTATTGAAGGGTAACAAATGTGTTGCAAAAGTTTCGTTTTCTAATTCTTACAGTATTCCTCGTAGTGGTAATAGTGGAGAGAAGGTGTATGATATAAATGTTAGGCTAGTGTATGGCTTGCGTTGCATTGGCAAGGGCAGTGCTGCAGGGACAATGTTATGTGGTATTATGAACATGCCAAAACCACCAAACAAGTTTGGATTTTAAAATGAATTGGTGGGATCTTCTGCTGAAGATATTGTTCAAGCAACAATGAAGAAAGCAGTTGAAGAAGCTGTGACAGATAACGGGAATTGTAGAGATTTAATTGTTGCTTTAGATGGATCATGGCAACGTAGAGGTCATAAATCTCTAAATGGAGTTGTGACAGCTACCAGTGGAGACAGTTGCAAAGTAATAGACGTTGCTATTCTCTCAAAACGTTGTAGATCTAAGGGCAATATCAAGGACGAACATAGTGAAAGTTGTGAAGCAAATTTTCACGGCACGAGAGGAGCGATGGAAGTAGAGGGAGTGAAAGCAATTTTTTCCAGATCACAGGAGTGGTATAATGTACGGTACACTATCTACGAGTTGGTGGTTCTAAGGGATATAAAGCTGTAGAGGAACTCAAACCATATGGCAATGAAATTCACATTAAAAAACAGGAGTGCATTGGACATGTGCAGAAACGCATGGGGCTCGCTTGTGCAACTAAAGCAGACAATAGGATCCCAGAAGCTCAGTGATGGTAAGAACCTTGGAGGAAGAGGAAGATTGACAGATGAAGCAATTGATAGATCGCAGAGGTATTATGGGTGTGCAATTAGGCAAAATACAAGAAGCATTGAGCATATGAGGAGAGCAGTATGGGCATTATTTTATCATACTGCGTCAGCAAATGAGCACCTACAACATGCACTGTGCCCCACAGTACCAATCAGGAAAGGAATATGCCCATAAAAACAGTCTGCCAAATGCTGTAATTGATGTAATTAAGCCCATGTTCAGAGATTTATCACGGCCAAGTTTATCGGAAAAGTGTTTAGATGGGAGAACCCAAAATCCAAATGAAAGTGTAAATAATTTAATTTGGGTTAGGATTCCCAAAAGAGTGTTCGTACAGATAAAAACATTGCATTTTGGAGTGTATGATGCAGTGTCCACATACAATGAAGGAAACATTATCAAATGTGATGTGCTGAAACGTTTAGCTTTCCAACCAGGACACACCATTTCCACAATGCGCCTAATTGATGAAGAAAGACTAAGACGTGCAGGAAGAAGAGACAAAAGCCTACAACATGCAGCAAACGGGAAGAAAAGACCAGTGAAAAGGAAACTAACACTCGGAAAAGGAGAGAATGCGGATAATCCATCCTATGGGACAGGAATGTATTAAAAAATGTTGGAAGCCATTTCCCGTAAATTTAAAATTTTCATCTTTGAGGAACATTTTCTCAAAAGCTGCTAACAGTATATCAATGAAATTTATACACAATATTGTTTACTTCTTTTCCTTCATTTTATAACAAATTGTAAAATGTATTACATAATTCAAGAGTAATAGAAGAAAAAGTGCAAAATTTTAGAGAAAAAAACAAGCACCTGTTTAAAAAAATTGTAAAACAAAAACCAATAAATATTTCTAAACATAGCATTATAACTTTGTAGAGATATATTCACTGAACATGTAGTCCAAATTTCAGAGCAATATGTTTAATGTTTTAGAAAAAATGTACCTTCTATTTGCTAAAATTAACATGGAGGAGATGGATCGTTCCGGCTCCCCTTAAGCAAACATTGTGATGGCCGCCTTACAAAAACAGTTACAATACGAAACGCATAGAAGAAAGTTTACAGAGTTCACAGACTTACCTTCCTTGGGTTACGTGACAACTGTGGCGACAAGAAGAATATTGAGCTACAAAGTTAAACAAACGACAGATCACAAACATAGCGGATCTCGTACGATAGGATAAACGCTAGGAAAGAGAGATAATAGAGAATTACTCTAAGAAAGGGGAACCATTATGCTGGTTACAAGAGCCCAGTTTCATTCTTTACTCGAACTGTGAAGTTATAACTGGATCCGGTATGCGATGCTGCCCACTGTATATCCAATAATCTAAATCGCTGACCGTAAATCAGCGCCGCAGCCTTGGAGTGCCAGCACGAGAGTAATGCGTTAGGCGCGCGGCGCCATTTTGGTTGTGCGCGGAATTCGTTGCCGCCCGCCTCTGCCCTGAACCGCGGGTGGCGCAGGTGCGAAATTTAGCGCGCCGCCGCAGTTATGGCCCCATACGTTTCCCTTAACTTTAAACACTAGTCGAGAAATTTCCTGTTTCCTTCTCGCCTCCGTATATGAGAAGCAACCAGCACTAATTCCGTCCATTTCAAATATTAAAACGATTCGGCGGTGAGTTTAGTGAAATCTTCCGTTAATAATTAGTACAATATAGACTGTCAGTTATAAAGTTTAAACGTAATAACATTTTGGAATATATGTTTCTTTACAAAAAAAAAATCTGCTGTTTCATTTATAAACATTTTATTTGAAAGTTAACGAACATTCACACTTATAAAAGTTCCAGCACAGTAAAAGGTTTGCAAATGATCAAAAGACTGAAAGCGGTACTTCTTTAAATATCTTCTCCAATTCAGTCATTTAGCATTTGCGTCTTGCAGTTCCCTCCAATGCCTTCGTCTTCTTTTAATATCCAATCCTTCACTAGTCAATCTGGTAATGTGCACTCCATTTTTCTCTGTTTTTGAAGACTTTATTATGCAAAATAATTATGTCTAATTTAATTGTAATCTACATCTTCATCTACATCCATACTCCACAAGCCACCTGACGGTGTGTGGCGGAGGGTACCTTGAGTACCTCTTTCGGTTCTCCCTTCTATTCCAGTCTCCTATTGTTCGTGGAAAGAAAGATTGTCGGTATGCCTCTGTGTGGGCTCTAATCTCTCTGATTTTATCCTCATGGTCTCTTCGCGAGATATACGTAGGAGGGAGCAATATACTGCTTGACTCCTCGGTGAAGGTATGTTCTCGAAACTTCAACAAAAGACCGTACCGAGCTACTGAGCGTCTCTCCTGCAGAGTCTTCCACTGGAGTTTATCTATCATCTCCATAACGCTTTCGCGATTACTTAATGATCCTGTAACGAAGCGCGTTGCTCTCCGTTGGATATTCTCTATTTCTTCTATCAACCCTATCTGGTGCGGATCCCACAATGGTGAGCAGTATTCAAGCAGTGGGCGAACAAGTGTACTGTAACCTACTTCCTTTGTTTTCGCATTGCGTTTCCTTAGGATTCTTCCAACGAATCTCAGTCTGGCATCTGCTTTACCGACGATCAACTTTATATGATCATTCCATTTTAAATCACTCCTAATGCCTACTCCCAGATAATTCATGGAATTAACTGCTTCCAGTTGCTGACCTGCTATATTGTAGCTAAATGATACGGGATCTTTCTTTCTTTGTATTCGCAGCACATTACACTTGTCTACATTGATACAGTCAGTCTTGATTCAATCTACCTACTGCATCCTCTCACCAGTCCGAGAACTCTCAATTAAACTCTCTTCTCGTTTTACTTATAATCCATGACCCGCTTCAATAGAAGTATGTAAGATCACTCACAACTTTTTAAGGTTTCTACTGGAAGCGTGCGGGAGAGTACTTATTGCATTACATTCTGAAAATGCGTTCTAAGGCCTCCGATTTTTTTTCTAATTAACTACTCACCCGAAATCGATGAAACTGGTGTTACTTCTCGACGTAATCGCCCTGCAGACGTACACATTTTTCACAACGCTGACGCCATGATTCCATGACAGCGGCGAAGGCTTCTTTAGGAGTCTGTTTTGACCACTGGAAAATCGCTGAGGCAATGTCAGCACGGCTGGTGAATGTGCGGCCACGGAGAGTGTCTTCCATTGTTGGAAAAAGCCAAAAGTCACTAGGAGCCAGGTCAGGTGAGTAGGGAGCATGAGGAATCACTTCAAAGTTGTTATCACAAGAAACTGTTGCTTAACGTTAGCTCGATGTGAGGGCGCGTTGTCTTGGTGAAACAGCACACGCGCAGCCCTTCCTGGACGTTTTTGTTGCAGTGCAGGAAGGAATTTGTTCTTCAAAACATTTTCGTTGGATGCACCTGTTACCGTAGTGCCCTTTGGAACGCAATGGGTAAGTATTACGCCCTCGCTGTCCCAGAACATGGACACCATCATTTTTTCAGCACTGGCGGTTACCCGAAATATTTTTGGTGGCAGTGAATCTGTGTGCTTCCATTGAGCTGACTGGCGCTTTGTTTCTGGATTGAAAAATGGCATCCACGTCTCATCCATTGTCACAACCGACGAAAAGAAAGTCCCATTCATGCTGTCGTTGTGCGTCAACATTGCTTGGCAACATGCCACACGGGCAGCCATGTGGTCGTCCGTCAGCATTTGTGGCACCCACCTGGATGACACTTTTCGCATTTTCAGGTCGTCATGCAGGATTGTGTGCACAGAACCCACAGAAATGCCAACTCTGGACGCGATCTGTTCAACAGTCATTCGGCGATCCCCCAAAACAATTCTCTCCACTTTCTCGATCATGTCGTCAGACCGGCTTGTGCGAGCCCGAGGTTGTTTCGGTTTGTTGTCACACGATGTTCTGCCTTCATTAAACTGTCGCACCCACGAACGCATTTTCGACACATCCATAACTCCATCACCACATGTCTCCTTCATCTGTCGATGAATTGGTTTCACACCACGCAAATTCAGAAAATGAATGATTGCACGCAGTTCAAGTAAGGAAAACGTCGCCATTTTAAATATTTAAAACAGTTCTCATTCTCGCCGCTGGCGGTAAAATTCCATCTGCCTTACGGTGCTGCCATCTCTGGGATGTATTGACAATGAACGCGGCTTCATTTTAAAACAATGCGCATGTTTATATCTCTTTCCAGTCTGGACAAGGAAAATCGGAGGCCTTAGAACTTGAATGCACCTCGTATGTGTTCATATTATTCGAATGCAATGTTACAGGGAAAGCAATTAAAAGGATTAACTTATTCAAATATTTCGTTATCAACAACAATATTTTATGTATATAGACTGAAGCGGCGAGTAAACATTTGTTCCAAGGCTGAAAAATCGAACCCGGGTTTGGTGCCTAGTAGTCACGCACTTTAGCCTCTAAGCCTCGTTGGTACAGCCGTTCGAATAACTCCACGGATTATCCTGGCACGTTTCCCTTAGTGGCTAACGCACCTGCCTTGTAAACAGGATACCCTATTTGATTCCCGGCCTTAGTATGAATTTTCACTTGTCGCTTCAGTCCACATACATAAAATAATATGTCACCTGTAACGTCTCTGAAACTGTATTATTTCATTTGCATAACAACGATATTTGTTCTGTGATGTCTTTTTGATCCCAGCGGAGGTTCGAGTCCTTCGTCGGGCAGGAGTGTGTGTGTTTGTCCTTAGGATAATTTAGGTTAAGTAGTGTGTAAGCTTAGGGACTGATCACCTTAGCAGTTAAGTCCCATAAGATATCACACACATTTTAACATTTTTTTGATATCTTTTCCCCCAAAAACAGTTTTAGTCTTGGTCTTATAAAACCACTGGAGCGCATTTGTATTGGTACAAGGAGGATGCGGAATGACGGAAGAAGCAATTTACAACGAAGTAATACACTATCAACGGCTTCTACGAAAATTTTTTTGCTTATAGAGTACTTTGCAAGCACATTGGTCTTACAAGGTAAACAGAGATTCGATAACATTAAGTTACGATTTATTATGACTAGGAAGACCTGAAGAAATGCAGTTTCATTATAGACAAGATGTAACAAAACAACACATCTATTGTAGGACAGAAAACTGTTTCAGTCCGGAAAAATATGTTATACGCACTGTGAAACATTTAGCACTGAAAAGATTGGCACGAAAGAGTACTCCGATTGCGTTTGGAGTCTAATTAGCTATCAGCGTAAACTGGAAGCCTATATCCTTCCGTAATTGGAATTCTCAATATAAATCGGTAGCCTGTGTGTCCGTCATCTCAATAGCGTTGTTGACAGCTGCATGATTGAATTAGTACGTACTTACAGAAATATATGTTGCTGGAATATCGGAAAGCCGAAGGCAATGCAGGTGACTTGGAATAATGGACGCTGTAAGGATTTGCAAAAGACATATGTTACATCATTTGCTGTTTTCAGACATTGAGAGATGGCACAACTAGAAGTTCGATGATACTCTCTTTTTCGCCATTTGTTTTATGGCACGTTCTTCACAATCTTACTTGCATACTGCAATCAACAACACAATAAAGCATCTGCAAGCGACAAGAACAACTGATTATGGGAATTTGTAGATCATCAGAAAGAAATATATCAAACAACCGTTTCTATGCCGGTAACATGTTGGATAATTACACTGAAGAGGCAAAAGTCATGAGATACACCGTAACATCACGTGGGCTGTCCTTTTGCCCGGTGTAGCGCAGCAGCCCGGCGTGTCATGGTCGCAACAAGTCGTTGGATCTCCCCGCAGAAATTCTGAGCCATGCCGCCTCTATAGCCGTACATAATCCTGAAAGTGTGGCCGGTGCAGGATTTTGTGCATGAACTGTCGTCTCGATTATTCCCATAAATCTTCGGTGGGATTCATGTCAGGCGATATGAGTTGCCCAATCATTCGCTCGAAAAAATCCAGAATGTTTTCAAACCATTCGCGCACAATTGAGGCCCGGTGACATGGCACATTGTCGTCCGTAAAAATTCCAACGTTTTTGGGAAAATGACATCCACGAATCACTGCAAATAGTCTCCAAGTAGCCGAACATCCAGAGCAGCCAGTCCGTTCCACACAAACACAGCCGACAGTGTTACGGAGCCACCATCAGCTTGCACAGTGCCTTGTTGATAACTAGGACCTTTGTCTTCGTGGGATATACGCCACACACGAACCCTGCCATTAGCTCTTACCAACTGCAATCGGGATTCACCTGACCAGTCCACGGTTTACCAGTCATCTAGTGTCCTACCGATATGGTCGCTACCCCAGGACAGGCGATGCAGGCGATATGGTGCTGCTAGCAAAGGCACTAGTATCGGTCGTCTGCTGCCATGGCCCATTAACACCAAATTTTGCTACACTGTCCTAATGGATACTTTGGTCTTACTTCTCACATAGATTTCTGTGGCTATTTCACGTAGTGTTGCTCGTCTGTTAGCACTGACAACTTTACGCAAACGCCTCTGTTCTCAAGCGTTAAGCGAAGGCCGTCGGCCACTGCGTTGTCCGTGGTGAGAGGTAATGCCTGAAATTTCGTGTTCTCGACACACTGTGGATCGCGGAACATAGAATTCCCTAACGATTTACGAAGTGAAATGTCCCATGCGTGTAGGTACAAATAATATTCCGCGTTCAAAGTGTTTTAATTCACGTCGTTCGGCCATAATCACCTCGGAAACTTTTTCATATGAATCACCTGGGGAAAAACGACAGCTCCGCCAATGGACTGCTCCTTTGTACCTTCTGTACGCAATTCTACCACCATCTGCATATGTGAATATTGCTGTCTTATGAGTTTTGTCACATCATTGTATTTGGCATATCTATCATAATCTGAAAAATTCTTTGACGGTACTATTTTGGAGGCTCGGCCCACGACAGCGCCAAGGTCTGTACTTTCGGGCTTGGGATCCCTTACAACCTCTCTGTTCCGTGAAAGGAACTAAAGGCTGTGGAGGTGAATGGACGTCGTACTTCGATCCAAAGGGTATGGAGTTGAACGGACGTCGTACTTCGATTAAAATTCTGGTTTCCTTACGAACGCAATGCATGTTGTATCTGATGATTGCCCAAATCAATACAATTTGCCATTTTACGGCTACGCCGCGGAAAAGTAGAGTCCAGGTCGAAGCACACATTTTCAACTGTCCCCATTGACTTACATCAACGCCTGTATGCAGCTAGGGGTATTCATTTCATTGTAAAGTAGATATGGACATACTGCGATCGTCATACCAGTGTAATACGTATAAGATATAATTACTTAAGTGTGAGCTACCCAGAAACACACCAGAAATTAAACAACTACAGACCAATCAGTGCACGAGAAACTCATTTTCAAAATGACAGACATATTAAAAAAACATGTATAGAACAAATAACACCTAATGGTGTGAAAAACTTAGAGCCGAAAGGAACTTAACGAATGATGAGTTTAGGCCACATAATATACAGCTCGATGAAACTTCAGCCATACATAGAGAGAACTGCTACAGTATAGTACAAAAAATTAACTGAAAGAAATACGCAATGAGACGAATAGAACTGAATTACGCTGAATTCAGTGTGATTTATAATGGTCTCTTGGACATTATCAAACGCGGCACGAGGTTCATAAAATGATGTGTGTGATACCAAAGACAGCCATGCATGACCTGCAGCGGGATCTCATACTCGCCATAAAGCTGATATGAAGTTCTTGGGGAAGAATGCTCCACTTCTCCACTAGAGCGGTTGGCAGCTACTGGACGCTCGCTGGTACACGTGGACGTGCTGCAGTACGTCTGCCAATGTGCCCACACGTGCTCGATGGGATTTCAGTCGGAGAAACGGACAGGCCAGTCCACTCGCCGAATATACTATCTTTCCTTGAGCTCTTTCACCTGGGCTGTTCGATGCGGTCACGCATCGTCATCCATAAAAATGTAGTTAGGGCAAAATGCACTTCTGAAAAGATGCACATGGGGAAGAACTACAGTGTCACAATAATGTCGAAAGATAAGTGTACTGTGTTCAGTGATTTAGAGATAGGTATGCCCATGCAACGTTATCCCCCCACACACACCACGACACATGGACGACTAAAGTGATCATGTGACTGGGAGCAATATGCGTTCACACTTTTCGTCATTGAGGGTGCGTTCAGAATCATTCCTCAGACTGAATCTGCTTTAATCCGCGCAGAGCATCCAATCCCATTGCTACTCTCTCTAGTGCATATGCACTTGGCACAATCGCAAACGACGCCTTCAATGTGCGGGTGTCACAGGAACACAACGTACTGGTCATCGGGCAGAGAGACCACCCCCTTGCAGTCGCCGTACCTCTAGACAGTGTGGTATGGCGTGCCTTGCGGTCGTGTTAAATGTGTTGCAGTTGCAACTGCTGCTTGACCCTTTTGGTCCTATACTCACGCTATCCTCACGCCGTGTTTTATCTGCATCACTGGGCGACCCCTGACGACATGGCGCGAACTTTCATTCATTTTCACCGAGTTGTTAATATATGTCACATTACCTATCTCATCCTTAAGTTCTGCAGTGCGGAATAATTCAAATACAACCTATAGGTGCAATATCAGAAAAGGCTCAGAACAATATTTTAGGAAGGTGTAAATAAAATTGTGACACTTTAGATGTAGTGAAATGTCTGCAGAAGCCCTAATGTCAGCTGAAAAGAGCTCACTGCCCTACAAAAGTAGTTAACCACATAGAAGGGAAGGAGGAAATGAAATGAAACTTCATGGTGCTACAGGATATGTGTTATCAATTCGATGAGTACACAATCTAATCAAATTTACAAAGAACTTCACAATACAGTCCAGTGATCCATGCACCCCTCTGGTCTGGACGCAACCACTGATTCGGTTGGGAAGGGTGTTATTAAGCTGTTGTACCTTCTTCACCGGCAGGAAGTTGACTTTCGAGGTGCTGTCACACGTGTTCTACCGGGGACAAATGTGAAGACCTTGCTTGCCACAGTAGTAGCTCAGAATCGCGCAGTCGGTTCATAAGGGCACATCCCATGTGTGGACAAGCACCGTCCTATTGAAAACCGGCACCTCGAAACTGTCTTGTGAGAGGCAACGCGTGAGGACGCCGGAGGCCCGTGACATTTCCGTTGAGCCGTCACAGTTTCCTTAATCACTACTAGCCTTAAGCTGGGATCATTCCCGATGGCTCTCCGCACCGTGACATCATGACTAACACCGCTGTCACTTTCGAAAACATTTAAAAATGGGACCTCTCCCCGGGGCGCCGGCGATGGCCATTTGAGGTAGTGCAGAAGCGCGATTCATTGCTGAATACAGTACAACGCCGGTCCATGCTCCTGTTCACGGTGCCATTCCAAACGCAACCTTATTTATTCTGATGTTAATGACAGCCTACGCATGTACAGCAATTCGCTAGTCCGCCACCTGCTATCTCCCACCCATGGTGCGGGATGACACAGAACTTTGTCCCCATTACTTGTTCTCGGATGGCAGGGACAGATGTGAAGGGGTTATCACGAGCTCGGTGCACAATACGACGATCCTCGATTATGGTGGAGAGACATGGTCGACCAGAACCTTGACCTAGGCGCCATGTCACTAATCGTGCTGCCCCTCACGCTGGAGGTTCGAGTCCTCCCTCGGGCATGGGTGTTAAGTGTTGTCTTTAGCGTTAAGTTAGTTTAAGTAGTATGTAAGTCTAGGGATCAATGACCTCATCCGGTTGGTCCCTTAGGAGTTCACACATTTGAACAACAGAACCTTGACGACGAGCGTGCTCGGCCTCATCTTCCCATGCAGTCCCACATAGGGCCACTGTCACATGTGAAAAAGGCTTACACACTACTTAATCTAAAACTAACTTACGCTAAGGACAACACACACACACCCATGCCCGAGGGAGGACTCGAACCTATGACGGAGAGAGCCGCACGAACCGTGGGAAGGCGCCCAAGACCGCGCGGCTACCCCGCGTGGCATCACATCCCGATGTGACACAGATCTGAATATTTGCACGATCCGACCAACTGTCCTAAGGGAGACCCATAATGGGACCCCTTTTAAACTATAATTTGAGGTGCTGATAACATTGTCTCACACGGGTACACAGCATCTCCATGTCCTTTCTCGCGTCCGTCGGCCGTCGTAATTTAATATATTATTATTATTGTTATTATTATTTTTTGATTGCTGCCGACTTACGTGGTGGGCCTTAATAAAAATGATATTTAAGTTGAACAATGTAATAAACTCGGCTAGTCAGTTCACTTTAAAGCAAGAAATCTTTAGTTATTAATTAAAATTGCGGCCCACATACGCGCGAGAGTATTTTTCTTACCTCCGTTGACCATTGTATTGTAGTCGGAGTCCTGGCTCTGGCTCTCAGCTATGGTACTGAAAATAAGAATCTTAAAGCTAAGTATTTCTGCAACTTCGTGCGGCTGTGGAGAAAAATTAATATTATGTTAATAGCTGGCGAGTTTTCCGCTTCCGCTCATTTTTCGTAAGTTAATATCGCCACGTAATGGCGTCGTTGGCTGCATCGGCCGCTGCGATTGTTGAGCTGTAAATTACTTGAATGCAGGTTAATTCAAGGAAGGCGGACATGAAATCGGGATCACCTCTTACAAATTAAAAGTGCACAATAATATTAAATCGTTATATTATATGTTTAACTCATACAAATATGCTTACATTTGTCAGCACACGCAAGATCTCCCTCTAGACACATTCAAGACAAAAGAAGAAGTGAAGTCGACTAAAAAATTAACAAAAGAGCGTATCTTGTCGTCTCTTTAGATCATTCTGTCATAAATTATTTCGTTGCAATCTAAACCCACACAGAGAAATTATTATTTTACGGCTACATGATAAAAAATTTGGCACTGGGGACGCTATATTGCCCCCCCGAAATGTTTGTGTCATAAAAAATGTTCGTGTTTTTTGACACAAATATTTCCACTTTCATGTCCACAGTGTCCACACGCAGATTTTTCTTTCACAGTTTACATATGTCACATCGTATATTTAAAGCGTTAAATTACTGAGGTGTGTTGTCCACAAAGTGTAATACAGATGAGGTTCAAGGTATACAACCACGAGTTAGTCCGGAATATTTGAAGTCCCAGGGGTGTCAACTGTTCGCTCCCCATTTGGCGCGGCCGTAGGGAAACCTGGGGAAAACCTCGGCGGAGCGACAGACTAACTGCTTTGGTCACTTTCACTTAATTGTTTCTGGAATGTCATTGGAGTACAGGATGTGCATACAAATATTTTTGTTGCACTATGCAAAAAATGAGGTCATTAAAACAATTGATTGCGGTGTCGTTGATGATCTACGCCGCGACGTTTGGCTCGCGACGGCGTCGGTTGGTGTGTTCGGTGCTCGGCGTTCGCGGCGGCTGCGGAGAGGTCAACGCCCGCTCGACGCCAGCGTGTGTCTCGCCGTCGCGGAACGTCAGAATCAGCTGATCGGCTGCACCGTTGGCGATGCGCTTCTGTCTCGGCCGGGCGTGGCGGAGTGGGATGATATCCGCCCCCCGCTCTTGTTGGCAGGAGTCAGCTCTGCTACGCATCTCCGACGTAGTACATGAAACACACACACAACCAACGTAATATTTGTTTCCCGCTGCAGATGGTTACTCTAGTGGGAAAGGAGCATTTATTAGTGCGGCAGTTGTTGTTAAGTTTTCGCCAGTTTCCGAGTGTCAAGCTAGCATTGTCTTGCAGAATACATGACATGGACCTTCTCCCGTGAATGCAGTTTTGATGCAATACTGTTTCCATTACACGTCAGTTTTTGTCTTGATAAAATTATTTATGTTTTCGCCGCACTCGCAGGCACTGGTGAGTGTCCCAATACGAGTTTAACACAAACATTCGCCGTTTCTGCGGTCGCTGTTTTGCAACAGTCCACGCATCGCATTCCAATCTCGCATTATTGTGCTCACTGAAACTACAGTCTGTCCCAAAAATATTGACTGTGGGTTCACTTCACGTTAACAGTTCCCATTTATAAGCAAATTCACAGTTTTTCGTGCGTAATATTGGCGTTTGGCGTCCTCACCGCAGTTGAACGTTCAATACTAGCACTTCACTGTCCATATCACAGTTTCACCTTCACAGTATTTCACACTGTTTAAAGTAACTGTTTCGATTAGTTCACAAACACTAATGTATTTCATTCAGTCTGAACTGGATTTTGGCTTGTGCTGGATTTTACCAGTCTCTCGCACTACTTGTCTCTTTTCCGTTTCCACTTAGAGTCGTACTTGCCTTCAGATTTTTTGACTATACAATTGTATTTCCGTCTCATCTGAGGTCAGTCCCCATGTCATGTCTGCCCACTCATTGCGTACTTGCCCTCCAGAGCCAGGCTCGACTTTACAAAACTTTGCCTCTCGCATTATCGTACACATTTTATAATCTAGGCCTAGCGTGCAAGTTCCTAGATTAATGTTAGATTTGTGACTTTTGTTTGCACTACAAATTCGTGCAAATCTCTGCCTTAGCAGATGGCAATATATTTTAACAGTGCTTAGCGGTAGTCGCGTTTATTGATTTGCTTTGTACCTTGTCCACAACACATGAGGTACCTTGGGTGATGTACACCCTGCACTCATGTTGTTTAGTAAATTATGATTGACCATATTTCAAGATCGGTATAAACATAAATACATGGAACAACATATACATTATAATATTAAATTTTCATAAGTTTCATTACTACTACAGTTCAAAAACATTCATGACACACTAATGAAAAATTCTTTCATCGTTACATGCTATTGAATTTTCTCTTTTTTAAATATTTTTTTTAGCATTTTTCAACATGCAATTTTTAACATATTCTTAAACCTACGTTCATTTTTTTTTTCTTCAAAATGCAATTGCTTAAAAATACTATTATTCCGTAACATCTACAAAATTGAATCGCACTAATCTTGTGTGCCTCATTGTCTTTAAATATTACACTAAAATCGGAACATTTACACACAGAAAAAATACACTATAAAATTAACCTACTACACACAAATGTAAACGTTGCTCTACTGAGCGAACTTCTTTAAGTCTTTGTAAGTATTTCCTGTTTCTTTCGTAATTGCCTCCTTCTTTGACCACGGGATGGTGTAGTTTGCGTGACAGAAAGTATCGTGAGGTACCACTTCGATGTTATAGGTGTAGCCCTCGATAACACCAGGTTTTTTCGAAAACACATTCTCATAGTCTGTAAGTAGCTGAGTCAATTCGTTTTGTTGCGCTTCAGTCAAATGTTCTGACTCCCTAACTTTCATGGCTATCAGTTTCCTTTTTTCCTCTTTGTCTTCAGTAATAAAATCTTTAAAATATACTTGTCTTGTACTAAAGTCAGAATATAAATTCATTACCTGTATTCCTTCGAATCTCGTTTGAAAGCTCCGGCAATATTTACCGTGCACTTCCCGTGTCCTCAACAATGGCAAAACTACACGTGTACCCTCATTCATAAGGCTTACTTCCCCGCACAAGAGGTCGATTTTTGCGTCCCTCTGGCGTAAAAATTCCATCCCCAGGATGCAAGCAACACCTAATCCCCTAACTACTAGGAACGAGCTTTTCATTGCTTCATTTCCTACCGTAAACTCGACTTGCACCTGGTGCTTTATGATATGAGATTGTGCACCTATTGCACCTGTAACACGACAATTCTTCACTGGCAATACTGGTATTCTATTATTTTGACTCAAGTACTTGTAAAAATTTGCGCTCATGACATTGGTTGACGCACCGGTATCGACTATTATGTGTATTGGTGCTCCATACATATCTGCTTGCAATATAGCCTGCACAACACTTTTGTCGGTTCGGTTACATTTCTGCGGTATGTCTACAAGTTCCTTTTCTATTTTTGTTCCTTCATTGTATCTCAGCATACAAAGCTTATGGCTGTCATCCGTGAATGTGCCCTCACTACACCATCCTGCAGCCAACAACGGAGAGCGTATTGTGGCTGTCTTTAGTTTAACGGATGAGCATTAGTGGGTTGACAGTTGTGTGTCACTTCCACTAACCTCACATTGTGGTTCTGGTTGTTGTTGTTGCTACTGTTGGGTTGGCCGCCCTGCCTCCCCGATGGTGTATTTTGATATTGTGTATGGCTCTGGTTTTGTGGTGGTCGGTTGTAACTCCCTGACATGTTCTGTGACGGACCTGGGTTGGCGTTCCATTGTGGCGCTGTGTTTTGTTGCCACTGTGGTGACGGTTCGTTACGACCACGCCACTGGTTTCGGTTGTTGCGCCATTGCGGATTGCCGTTACCATTATATCCATTACTCATGCGTCCATCATGATGTCTCTTTCGATTTTCACGATTATAACCGTTGCCGTTATAACCATTGCCATTGTTTGTGCCTTGATTCTGTTGCCGGTGCTCTTGCCTATTCCCGTTACCATTTGGTACTAAGTTTCTACCGTTACTGTGGCTACTATTGTAATCGGCTTTGTGTTGATTATAGCCTGCATGGTTCCACTTGTTTTCGGTTTTCATATCTTCGATCAATAGGTCAACAGAATCCACTATTTCCATGAATTGTTCTATATCGTATTCCGGCACATTGATGAAATATCTTTTAATTTCACTGGGCAACTTCATTTTTATTAATCTGATTATGTCACGATCGGACATTGGCTCATCCCAGTACCTGGTTTTGTTTATATACTTTTCGAAATATTTGCGTAACGTTCCCATCTTAGGATTGTACATTTCTGGACTGTACAACTCCTTTCGTAGTCTTTCTTGGACGCTATCGGACCAGAATTTTTGCAAGAATGCACCTTCAAACTGTTGCATCGTTAGACATTTTTCGGACACGTCGGTGGCCCACAGTGCCGCGTCACCTTGAATAAAGGAGACCACGAACTGTATTCTTTGTCTTTCCGTCCATGTCCTGGGAAACACATTCCTAAAGCTCTTAATAAATACAACAGGGTGGACATTTCGTTTTTCGCTATTGAAGGGTTGGAATGTCCTGTGTTTTATTACATTGTCCTCTTTTTTGCACGTCTGATTGCTACATTCTGGGACATTCATCACTTCGTGATGTGCGCTGCACGGTATCGCATGTTGTTCGTGCTCATAATTCGCATTAGCTTGCGGTTGCGCACTCGCACCCTGCCTACCGTCAGCGTTATTATAGTAATCAGTACGCGGAGTCGGATTCATGATCTGTCCGCCACTGTTTACATTGCTTTCCAACGCAGACAGTCTTCGCGCGACCTCCTGTTGCCACTTTGGCAACTCCGCTGTCACACGGGACTTAATCTGTGTTAATTCGGTACGTAGTGCGGCAGCGCTAGCGTCAATATTTACACTCGCGGCCGCAGTCGCTTGTTCTACAGCTGTTTTTACGTCGCTTTCAATCTTTGCAGATATCTCGCGATCCTTTACTTCTAGCCATTCATTTAATTCTTTTTCTACTTTTTGAGCTTGCACTTCCAAATATGCGTCAATACTTTTCCGTGCATCTATCTCCACATTATCTACGCGGTTGGTTAAAGTCTGGACATTATCTTCAAGCCTAGCCTGCGATATCTGTAATTTTTGCATCTCTCCGGCTAAGCTTTGCACAAGATCGGGGATCTCTTTGCAAGCGTCCCGCATCTCGGCAAGTTCGCTTTGGATACTGTCGAGTTTTGCTTCACTGCGCTGCTCTTGCTCAATGAGTTTTTGCGTTAATTTTTTCTCCTGCTCACGCAGCATCTGAGCCAGTTTTTCGTCTCTTTGTTTTTCCCTCTGTTCTGACATTCTTTCCTTTTCCCTTTCTTTCTGTTCTCTTTGTTGCTCTTGCTCATGGAGCATCTGAGCCAGTTTCTGATCTCTTTCCCTATCTCTTTCTTCTAACCTGCGCAGAAATTCCGCAAATGGGTCTGCAATCGGTGAGCATACTGGTGCCCCGCTTAATCTAGCACTCGATTGGCCCCCCTGCCCAGGCAGTGGAGTTGTTACTCTATTCCCATTCTGCTGTGGAACGTCATTCACCGACCACAGATCCTCGCCCCCCACTCCGGAAATTATGTTATCCGAGGCGGTGGCTTGGGATTCGTTTACGTATTGCAAATGATCCTCACTTTCCATATTAACAGAATTTTGTTCTTCTGGTACGGATGCTTTAGGTTGTCCTATCTTACCCATACTAAATTCACTTTAAGCCACTGACAAATCTTTAACACTGATACACACACGATTAATTATCCCCTCCAAAAATAAACATTAAATACACAAAACGAATAATTATCCCCTCCAAAAATAAACACAGAAATACACAAAACGAACAATTATCCCCTCCAAAAATAAACACATAATAATACACAAAACACCGAAGGTATCTCATGTGCACATGGGTTCGATATTCCGCACAGAGCTACACAGGATGCTTGCACAATAGGCCTTACCTTACTTATTTTTCTTTCTCGCAATCCTCTTTCTTTTCTACACTTTTTCCTCTCCAGATCTCCTCAGGGTGTGGTTTTGTTGTTGTACATGTAAAACAATTCATACAAGCATTAATATTTTACAACAATTAGACACATACATAATTACATTCATTACAATAGAATCATATTAATCGGGCCCCAAAGTTGCGGCGCCAATCTCGCGTCCGTCGGCCGTCGTAATTTAATATATTATTATTATTGTTATTATTATTTTTTGATTGCTGCCGACTTACGTGGTGGGCCTTAATAAAAATGATATTTAAGTTGAACAATGTAATAAACTCGGCTAGTCAGTTCACTTTAAAGCAAGAAATCTTTAGTTATTAATTAAAATTGCGGCCCACACACGCGCGAGAGTATTTTTCTTACCTCCGTTGACCATTGTATTGTAGTCGGAGTCCTGGCTCTGGCTCTCAGCTATGGTACTGAAAATAAGAATCTTAAAGCTAAGTATTTCTGCAACTTCGTGCGGCTGTGGAGAAAAATTAATATTATGTTAATAGCTGGCGAGTTTTCCGCTTCCGCTCATTTTTCGTAAGTTAATATCGCCACGTAATGGCGTCGTTGGCTGCATCGGCCGCTGCGATTGTTGAGCTGTAAATTACTTGAATGCAGGTTAATTCAAGGAAGGCGGACATGAAATCGGGATCACCTCTTACAAATTAAAAGTGCACAATAATATTAAATCGTTATATTATATGTTTAACTCATACAAATATGCTTACATTTGTCAGCACACGCAAGATCTCCCTCTAGACACATTCAAGACAAAAGAAGAAGTGAAGTCGACTAAAAAATTAACAAAAGAGCGTATCTTGTCGTCTCTTTAGATCATTCTGTCATAAATTATTTCGTTGCAATCTAAACCTACACAGAGAAATTATTATTTTACTGCTACATGATAAAAAATTTGGCACTGGGGACGCTATACCTTCCTTGTCAACGCTGACACGCTGTTCACTCTCCATATGTACCGTACCACATCTGGCAACAATACTAAATACGAACAACACTAATGCAGACTTGACGTTCTATCACAGAGTAATGCAGTTCTAGTTATTTACATGCCTGCCGATTATGTGTACATGTTCGATGTCATTGACGTCTGACAGTGTGTTTTGGATGCTTCACTTCTGTTGTCAGGTAAAATACTATCATGCTCAAAAGTATCCAAACGAGCTGAATTGCGTTTCGCCTGATTTGGATGCGTCTAACATGGTGTCAGTGTCTTGCAGGTCCTCTTATCTTATTTTGATATAGTCATTTCACGATGCAAAATGGTGACCACTAGAAAAAAAACTGCTCTGTATAGCGATAAATCCAGATAAAAATTAATACCACGATACTAAAAATATCAGGGAATACTGTAAGGCATATGCTTCGCCGGCGATGGGCGAGGCATGACAGAATCTCTGACCAGAGAGTAGTTTATTGTTAGTTGTTGCTTGTCGCGAGTCTGTGCTAGTCTGCGCGAGTCGACAGTAGTAGTCAGTCGGATACAGTAGTAGTCGGTCGGATACAGTAGCGAGTGGACAGTAGTAGTCTGCGGGAGTCGGCATGCGTCGGCTGTGTGCTCTGCTCGCGACTCTGGTCAGGACTCTGGAGGATGAGTATTGTTGTAGAAGGTAAAGAATCAGCATTGCGCATATTTAATAATGTATGTTAATTGTAATTAATTTGTTAAAAAATTGCCCCAATAATAATTCTTTTATAAAGTAACTCTTTTAAAGAAAAACATTCATTTCAATTTGAAGAACATTTCCAATGGATCGTCACTACTTTCAAGAACCCAAAAAAAATATATATATATATATGTAGGCCAGCTCTTTTAAAGAAAAGTATTCATTTCAATTTAAAGAATTTTTCCAATGCATTATCATTGCTTCCAAGAATCCAAAAAAAAAAAAAAAACATATAGGGCAGCATTGCACGAAGCTGTATCGAAGAATGTATAAATAAGAGCAGATATAGTTGCAGTTTTTGCAGTTTTGATTGAGGTACGAATTTTGTTTTTGTTTTATTCAGAATACAGGGCCGAAGGTCAGCGCTGCTGTCCTTATAAAATTTACCAGATATTATTATTTCTGTTGGGAGGTTACATTTCGTTCATGGTTCATTATTTAATTAATATTATTGTGTGGGTTTATGGTCAATTATCAATCATTAATTTTTGTGTGAGGAGGTTACACTTGGCTCCATTTTCATTATTTTCGTTTATCAATATTTTTGCGGGGAGGTTACACTTGGCGACATCCGGCCAGGATCGTAGTTCTTTGTGAAACTTCTGATAAGTAGTCATATATCTGCTCTTAATTACTTAAACGTAGTTTGCATCTGGCGCAAAGCATTTTCTAATTTGTCACTCTTTCTTTCACAGATCATTGGCAATTTGTTGCTCTTTGTTGTATTTGTGTTTGTTGCATTTTTGCATTGTGTTTGTTTCATTTGCGAATAATTTTGATTTTTTGTATTGTAAAAAAAATGCCGCGAAAAACTGTTAACAGTACATCGCGATGTACAATGAGTGAAATAGCCGACTCAAATAACTTGACCGATAGTAGTTGCGACACTCAGTGTCTTAATGACAGTCCTCTATTTACAGACAATCAGAGTGTGCAGATTATTAATAATGATTTTGATCATAATGATGAACAAATAAATTCAATTGTGTCCGCTGTTAATTTAACGACTATTGATGATGCGGGGCGTTCTGTTGCAATGAGCGCTGCCCAGCTTGACACACCCGGTTTGCAGGATTTACGTGACGAACAGACAAATTTTTCTAATGAAAATGAACAGTGTAATCAGAGTACGACAGATTTATTTAATTCCGGTGTAGTGACTAACAGTGCACATCTGATTAGCAAACATTTTCAAGAATCACAGAATAACCAAATGGTTACAGAAAACGTGACAATTGCAGATACGCCATCAAACAGCACAGAGAATAGAGTAGGTAATATTGGCTTGGATCAAATTATGGCAATATTGCTACAATATAGTGAAAATTTCAAACAACTTAATGAAACTAATGAAAATGTCAAACAAGTTAATGAACAAAACAAACAAATTAGTGAACAGAACAAACAACTTAATGAAAGTTTCAAACAACTTAATGAAAAACAGGACAACCTTAATGAAAATTTCAAACAACTTAGTGAACAGAACAAACAACTTAATGAAAAACAAGACAACCTTAATGAAAAATTAGACAACAATTCCAGACAGCTTAGTGAACAGATTACAGCCGTTGCCGCGCAGTGTCGTGATACTAAGGAACAATTACGTGTGGAAATTAAGGCTTGTGCTAGGAAAAGTAGTGAAGAAATTAGATCTGTTGCTCAAGAATTAAGGGATATGCAAACAGCTACAACAGAATGACTTAGAGACGATATTAGTGCAATCGGTAAACAATGCTCTGAAAAAGCAACACAGTTACGCGACGAGTTTAAATTAATGACAGCAGAACTTTCGCGCACACTGGATGCAAAAGTAGACGCGAAATTCGACCAACAGAACAGTCAAATTGACGAACGTTTTAATCACCACCTACAAAACAGTGAAACGCGTTTCCGTAAATTTATACAGGAACAAAATAAAGTAAAACGACAAGTCATGGAAACAATTACCGTACAGAGACAGGAAGATAAACGTAAATTGTTTGCGAAAGCAAAAGCATATGTAGACAACAATGTTGCTACAGTATCAGACGAAATTAACACTATCAAACAGTTGAACACCGAATCGCGTGATGAAATTTCCGATCTAAAATCAAAAACAGATACACACACAGTAGACTTTCAGACAGTGACCGACAGACTCGAACAATTAGAACTAACACAGGATTCCGATGTCATCAAAGCTGACGTTAAAAAATTGAACGAAACCACACGTAAAATACAAAAACAAATTAATGCTTCTAACACTAAAAACGATGATCAGGTAAAAATATTGACTGAAAAATATGATGAATTGGCCAGTCGTATTGACGTTATTGAAAGTAATAATGACAATAAATCAGACGATACTTCACCGATTTCGTTTAATCAAACACCCAAAGTCCAAAATCTACAGCAGGCAATCACTGAGATAGATTCGTCTAATAATACATTACGTAGAAAATTGTCAACTTTGCAACAAGAGGTAACAGAGATGAAAGATGTTTCAGCGTTTAACACATCACAGCAGACGCCACTTTGCGAACATTTGTCAGACTCACACAGCGTGTATAATTTCGGTAATTTACAGAGTACGTGAGTTAGATTCCGAACAGTCACAGACAAATAGATTCTCATACAATCGTGAACCTGTTCAGACATACAGAGACGATAATTATGATTACAAACATTTTCTATCAGTGAGAAAATTTAAAGTATTTAAAAATGACAGAACACAGATTCACCCCCTGGATTGGATACAACAATTTAGCTTTGCTTTTCCACCGACTTGGCCTGTAACGCACAAACTTGAATATTTGCAGTTTTTTGGAAGGTGAACCGGCAACTCGTATGAGACCGATCGCGAGACAATGCTACTCGGTAGAAGAATTTCAGAATGCTTTTCTGTCCGCGTATTGGTCAAAGACGACACAGCGCGGAATTAAGGATCAACTAATTAGTTTACCGATTTATTAGAACTCAAATTTTCCCAGTGTCACGCAATTTTTTGAGCACATGGTCCAACAAAACCAGTACTTAAGTGAACCATACAGTGAATCTGCACTTATTCAATTATGTATTTCTAAATTACCCCGATCATTAAGAGTGTCACTTTTAACGGGTCAACAGAAAGAAAATATTTCGGCATTCAGAGATCTGTTACAGCTTCTGGAAGTGCAGCAATCGGATTATTCCTTTATAAACAAAAATTTTTCATATAATATCCAAGGTCAACAAACATACAGCAATTACAATCAGCCACGCAATTTCAATGGCAAAGCTAATAGACGGTTCAGGAACGACAACCACCAGAACTTTAATACGAGACAAAATTTTAATTATCAATATCGTCAAAATTATCAGCAACAGGAACCACATTTTGGTAACAATAGAGGCTTTTCCCCACAACAGCAACAAAACCAGCCGGTTAGCATACCTAACCAACAAAGTAATGTACAAGGTCAACCAAGCTTTAATGTTTCGCCGCGTACGCGTATAGCGTCGGCCCCAACAAATAACGCACAGCAACAAGGGAATCAGTACGTAGAGAAAACACACTACTTCAATTCCTATCACACTGCACCGTATAGAAATGACTATCACGACAGACGTAAAAATAATGAGCACAATTTTCAGCGTACATTTAATAACAGTCGATCTTATCAGCAGCAAGAACATCAGCAACAACATATTATCATGAATGAACCAGACAGTAGGTATCATCCAGAACGTAATACGTCTGGAAGAAATAACAGAACAGTTCAAATAGTCGAAATGCCACAACATCCTCCTGAAAATAATAACACGTCAGATAGAATTTGACTAGATACAGTACAGGTTGCATCTTCCAGCAACGTAAGCATTACTTCAGATAAACAGAATGTTGTTCATGAAAATGTTATTACTTTTGACGACATCCGAGACACTCTTTTGCAGGAAAGACCAGTTGTTCAAAAAATCATTTCACACCCTGTCATCGAAGTTAAAATTGGATCATCGAAATTTTCAGCAGTAATCGATTCTGGATCACAAATGTCAGTTATAAATGAAGAAACTTTCAACGAGTGTAACAAAGAGAATACCTATCCTACGTTACCATTAGCAAAACTAAAGTGAAAGGAGCAGTATCTAGTAAAGGAGTAGATGTAAAATTACAGACACATTTATCATTTTGTATTGCAGGTCATACATTTCACTCAAATTTTTGTATTATTCCGTTATTGACAACAGACATTATTTTAGGTAAGAATTTTCTGGTACAACACGATGCCATTATTGACTTTCAAAATTCCTATTTAATGTTGAAGGATGAAAAAGTACAACTAGCTTTAGAATTTCAGCACTCTTTATCAGCAGAAGAACAAACAATTAATCGGACAGAGGTCATTTCTGCATCACGTAACATAGATTGTAATTCCACATTGTTCACAGATACGTACGTACACAACTATAATACTCCAGACGAAACCGTCTATGACGTTATACAGATGATTTCTGATAAAGTTAAACAGAGCAGTGCAAATACAGGCGACGAACGCACACAACTACGCAAAATTCTTTTACAGCAAGCTCCAGTTTTTGACAACGTTCCTGGTACTATGTCCGGTTTTATGTATGAATTTCAAGTTAAACAGCACGACACATTTAAAGCCACGCATTATCCCGTTCCATATATTCACATAGAACAAGTTAAGAAAGAATTGCAAGCTATGCTTGACCAAGGAATTATTGAACCGGCAGTTAGTCCGTACATAAACCCGCTCCATATTGTTAAGAAAAAAGATGGTTCACTTCGCCTCGTACGTGATTCGCGTCACATCAATGACATTATTATTAATGAAACAGATCGCCCACAGACACTAGAAGAACTTCTACAGAAATTTCATGGTACTGCTATTTATTCCACATTAGATTTGAAATCGGGATTTTGGCAAATTCAGCTCCATCCGAACTGCAGAAAGTACACAGCATTTCTCTGTTTTGGTGAATGTTAACAATTTTGTAAATTACCGTTCGGTTTAACTATTTCTTCAGCAGCTTTTATTCGCGGTTTGAATACAATACTTCCGACAGAACTTAAAGACAGAATCACAACGTACGTAGACGACATTCTTATTGCAGAAGCTAACTGGTCTGAACACAATCTGATTCTTGAACGACTGTTGCAAACTTTTCGTGCACAAGGACTCACAGTTAATCTCAGTAAATCGCACTTTCGCAAAACTTCTATAAAATTTCTTGGACATGTAATTTCAGCAAAGGGCATTACGCCTGACCCGGAAAAACTTCAAGCTTTACGTGACATTACTGTTCCTACGACGAAGAAACAACTACGCAGTTTTTTGGGTTTAGTTAACTTTTTCCGAAAATTTATTCATTACTCTGCTTTAGACACCCCTAGATTATGTCAATTGACAGGTAAAAACACTATTTGGTATTGGGATAGGCAAGCACATTCTGAGTTTGTGAACTTGAAAGAAGCCTTGTTGAATGCACCACTTTTATCGCACCCAGATCTTACTAGAAATATTTCTATTGCCACCGACAGTTCTAACACCGCTTTAGGCGCACATATTTTTCAGGAAATTGAAGAAGATGGTTGTACACTAATTAAAAACATCACTTTTGCAAGTTGCATTCAGTCACCTGCTGAACGTAATTATTCTGTTACAGAACTTGAAACATTATGTGTTGTATGGGCTTTTACCAGATTTAGGCATTTTCTTTATGGAAGACACACTACAGTTTACACAGATCATAGAGCGATACAATTTTTACTTTCGGCTAAATTTACACACGACAGATTACGTAGATGGAAACTTTATTTACAGGAATTTAATTTTACAATTGTTCACATTCCCGGCACACAAAATATTGTAGCTGACGCACTACCCCGTTCTCTTAACAACAATCCATTACACTGTACGCAATGACATTTTGTTTCGCCGCTCTCACCCTGACAGCAACAATTGGTTATTATGCATCCCTAACGAACTTGTTAACAAATTAATCTGGTATACTCATTTAACTTATGCACATTACGGAGCTAGAAAATGTTTTCTTATACTGAGACAGAACTGTTATTTTATCAACATGGAGAAACGTATACGACGAGTTTTTGCGTCATGTGAAATCTGCCAGAAAGCTAAATCAGATACGACTTCACATATTCCTCCATTACATCCCATTGTACCTGTTAAATTAAGACACATGGCCGCTGTACACATTTTTGGTCCTATTCCCAGAACTAATAGAGGTTTTTGCTACATCTTTGTCGCTGTTGAACTCACTTCAAAATTTGCTACCTTCACTCCGTTACGCAAAGCTACTGCTAAAACTGTTTCGAAAGCATTTGTAAAAAAAATACTATGCCATTCATTAGCTTCTGTTTTGAATGATGACGTCTGATGGTTTGTAACTGGGCAATGAGTGCCAATAATTACTATATTCAGATAATTTATGAACATTATTCTGTAATACTACATACATGGTACAGAAATGTTCAGTATCTGGGCAATGAGTGCCACCAGTTACTCAAATCAGTTGTTAGACTGGTGTAATTATCAATGGAGATTACTATGTGACTTAATGTCCTTCACCTTCTGACCTAATTACCAGAAATTACTGCAATATCCATTTGTCCTGTCTATCCTCATGATCATGGAGCACTATATTTGGTATTTGCACTAATCCTACGTTGGTGTACTTTTCAAGAACATGGTGTTGACACGACATGCTGTCCACCACCTTAAGCGATGGAGATGTTATTATGGTCCCATTGTTTGGTGTACCTAGTGTACTACCAAAATGATAGCATGGAATATTATTACGACATTTCAGTGTCTTGGCTACACTGATTAATACTTCAAGGAAAAGAGCTTCAGATTGTCTCACTTGGTGTTGAGCTTCTGTAGAAAGATATGGACTTTCAGTGCAGCTGCGTGCAAACTAAAGTGCTACAACCATGACGCAATCCTTCCCATTCCTTTCCTAATTCTTGTAAAATGATAAAGACATATACAGTGTGTGTGCACTTCATTTCATTTGTTAACAAGTTCAGTTGTCCTAAGAATACTTAAGACTTCTATAGTGCGTGTGCACTTTATTTCACTCCTTGATATGTTTATTTGTTGTAAAAAAATGCTAGAGAGTTTTACAGTGCGTGTGCACTTTATGCTATTTGTACTCATTACGTATATATATATATTTTTTTTTTTTTTTTGTGATTCCCAGATATGTTCTGTATTACAGTGCGTGTGCACTTTCGACATTTTGTTAACATGATTTGTATTTATTGCATATACATTTTTGTGATTTGCTGATACGTTCTGAACTTCAGTGTGTGTGCACTTTTGTCATTTGTCAATATGATCTGTACTCATTATGTTTATTTGTTGTAAAAATATTAGAGAGTTTTACAATGCGTGTGCACTTTATGCCATTTGTATTCATTAGATATACATTTTTTTTGTGATTCCCAGATATGTTCTGTATTACAGTGCGAGTGCACTTTCGTCATTTTGTTAACATGATTTGTATTCATTGCGTATACATTTTGTGATTTGCTGATATGTTCTGTACTACAGTACGTGTGCACTTTATGGCATTTGTTAATGTAATTTCTACTCATTCCGTATACATTTTGTGATTTGCTGATATGTTCTGTACTCAGTGCATGTGCACTACATTTTATTTCGTGTTCTGCACCTATATATATATGTATATATTCTGTGATTGTAAAGTTAGTTAATTAAGAAAAATTTGTTGCTCATGGCAAGTCCAATTGACTCACCATCGCTGCCAAATTTTTGGTCCCCCAGTGGAGGGTTACGTAAGGCGTATGCTTCGTCGGCGATGGGCGAGGCATGACAGAATCTCTGACCAGAGAGTAGTTTATTGTTAGTTGTTGCTTGTCGCGAGTCTGTGCTAGTCTGCGCGAGTCGACAGTAGTAGTCAGTCGGATACAGTAGTAGTCGGTCGGATACAGTAGCGAGTGGACAGTAGTAGTCTGCGGGAGTCGGCATGCGTCGGCTGTGTGCTCTGCTCGCGACTCTAGTCAGGACTCTGGAGGATGAGTATTGTTGCAGAAGGTAAAGAAGCAGCATTGCGCATATTTAATAATGTATGTTAATTGTAATTAATTTGTTAAAAAATTGCCCCAATAATAATTCTTTTATAAAGTAACTCTTTTAAAGAAAAACATTCATTTTAATTTAAAGAACATTTCCAATGGATCGTCCCTCCTTTCAAGAACCCAAAAAAAAAATATATATATAGGCCAGCTCTTTTAAAGAAAAGTATTCATTTCAATTTAAAGAATTTTTCCAATGCATTATCATTGCTTCCAAGAATCCAAAAAAAAAAAAAAAAAACATATACGGCAGCATTGCACGAAGCTGTGTCGAAGAATGTATAAATAAGAGCAGATATAGTAGCAGTTTTTGCAGTTTTGATTGAGGTAAGAATTTTGCTTTTGTTTTATTCAGAATACAGGGCCGAAGGTCAGCGCTGCTGTCCTTATAAAATTTACCAGATATTATTATTTCTGTTGGGAGGTTACATTTCGTTCATGGTTCATTATTTAATTAATATTATTGTGTGGGTTTATGATCAATTATCAATCATTAATTTTTGTGTGAGGAGGTTACACTTGGCTCCATTTTCATTATTTTCATTTATCAATATTTTTGCGGAGAGGTTACAATACCTGACACAGTCCTCAACGCTTGTAAACTCAAATTTATTACAAGATGCGACATTTGTAGATTGTTACCGCTCTCATTAGCACCTGACGCAAATAATAATCGATCCTCTAACAAATAAGTCATTCTTAACAGTCTATTCTCTAAAAGATTTTCAAATCATCTGTTAATCGTCGTCCACTTGGCGAGTGCTTCAGCGTAAACTTATTAATGAACTAACCACTTAGAAACGCGCCCTATCGCGCTATCGAAACTCACCACGAAACGATACTGACAAGAGGGAGATTGAGTTAATAATTAAATCACTAAAGACCAAGAACTCTCATGGATATGACGGGGTATCTAGCAGAATACTGAAGTATTGTTCCACGTATATTAGCTCAGTACTTAGCCATATCTGTAACTTTTCCTTTAGCAGTGGTCGGTTTCCTGACCGATTAAAGTACTCGGTAGTGAAGCCACTTTATAAAAAGGGAGACAGGGATAATGTTGACAATTATAGACCTATTTCTATGCCATCGGTGTTTGCTAAAGTTATCGAGAGGCTTGTATATACAAGGTTACTGCAGCATTTAAATTCACATAATTTGCTGTCAAATGTACAGTTTGGTTTTAGAAATGGCTTAACAACTGAAAATGCTATATTCTCTTTTCTCTGTGAGGTTTTGGACGGATTAAATAAAAGGTTGAGAACGTTAGGTGTTTTCTTTGATTTAACGAAGGCTTTTGACTGTGTTGACCACAAAATATTACTGCAGAAGTTGGAACATTATGGAGTAAGGGGAGTAGCTTACAATTGGTTCGCCTCCTACTTTAAGAACAGAAAGCAGAAGGTAATCCTCCGCAATATTGAGAGTGGTAATGATGTTCAGTCCCAATGGGGCACTGTTAAATGGGGCGTTCCCCAAGGGTCGGTGCTGGGGCCACTGCTGTTCCTTATTTATGTAAATGATATGCCTTCTAGTATTACAGGTGATTCAAAAATATTTCTGTTTGCTGATGACACCACCTTGGTAGTGAAGGATCTTGTGTGTAATATTGAAACATTATCAAATAATGTAGTTCATGAAGTAAGTTCGTGGCTTGTGGAAAATAATTTGATGCTAAATCACAGTAAGACTCAGTTTTTACAGTTTCTAACCCACAATTCAACAAGAACTGACATTTTAATCAGACAGAATGGGCATGTTATAAGCGAGACGGAACAGTTCAAGTTCCTAGGCGTACGGATAGATAGTAAGCTGTTGTGGAAAGCCCATGTTCAGGATCTTGTTCAGAAACTAAATGCCGCTTTATTTACCATTAGAACAGTATCTGAAATAAGTGACATTTCAACACGAAAAGTAGTATACTTCGCATATTTTCATACGCTTATGTCATATGGTATTATTTTTTGGGGTAATTCTTCTGATTCAAAAAGGGTATTTTTGGCTCAAAAACGGGCTGTTCGAGCTATGTATGGTGTAAGTTCGAAAACCTCTTGTCGACCCCTATTCAATAGTCTGGGAATTTTGACATTGCCCTCACAGTATGTATTTTCTTTAATGTCGTTTGTTGTTAGCAATATTAGCTTATTCCCAAGAGTTAGCAGCTTTCACTCAGTTAATACTAGGCAGAAATCAAATCTGCATGTGGAATGCACTTCCTTGACTCTTGTGCAGAAAGGAGTGCAGTATTCTGCTGCATCCATTTTCAATAGGCTACCGCAAGAACTCAAAAATCTTAGCAGTAGCCCAAACACTTTTAAGTCTAAACTGAAGAGTTTCCTCATGGCTCACTCCTTCTATTCTGTCGAGGAGCTCCTGGAAGAGATAAAAAATTAAGCAAATTCCAGTGTTACATTCTTGATTTTCTTTATTTAAACTAACGACTTGTTTCATTTTATGTGTTTCTACAATCGTGTTATAATTTCATGTATTGACTCGTTCCATGACCATGGAGACTTCTCCTAAATGTGGTCCCACGGAACAATAAATAAATAAATAAATAAATAAATACTTCAATCGGAGATGCTTTTAATAATTTCCACAACGAAATTCTGTCTCGAAATCTGGCAGAAAACCCAAAGAGATTCTGGCATACATAAAGCACACCAGTGGCAAGACGCAATCAATACCTTCACTGCCCGATAACAACGGTGAAGTCACTGATGACAGGCCCTCTGTTGTTCCTGATCTATATTAACGACATAGGAGACAATCTGAGTAGCCGTCTTAGATTGTTTGCAGATGATGCTGTCATTTACCGTCTTGTAAAGTCATCGGATGATCAAAACGAATTGCAAAATGATTTAGATAAGATATCTGTATGGTGCGGAAAGTGGCAATTGACCCTGAATAAGGAAAAGTATGAAGTTATTCACATGGGTACTAAAAGAAGTCCGCTAAATTTCGATTACGCGATAACTCACAGAAATCTGAAGGCTGTAAATTCAACTAAATACTTAGCGATTACAATTAAAAATAACATAAATTGGAACGATCACATAGATAATATTGTGGGTAGAGGAAACTGCGATTCATTGGCACACCACTTAGAAGGTGCAACAGGTCTACTAAAGAGACTGCTTACACCACGCTTGTCCGCCCTATTCTGGAGTATTGCTGTGCGATGTGGGATCCGCATCAGGTGGGACTAACGGATGACATCGAAAAAGTACAAAGAAGGGCAGCTCGTTTTGTATTATCGCGAAATAGGGGAGATAGTGTCACAGACATGATTGCTCTGGCAATCATTAAAACAAAGGCGTTTTTCGTTGCGACGGGACCTTCTCATGAAAATTCAGTCACCATTTTTCTCCTCCGATTGAGAAAACATTCTGTTGAAATCCGCCTACATAGGGAGGAATGATCATCACGATAAAATAAGAGAAATCAGGGCTTTCACAGAAAAATTTAAGTGCTCGTTTTCCCACGGGCCGTTCGAGAGTGGAACGGTAGAGAGACAGCTTGAAGGCGGTTTATTGAACCCTCTGCGAGGCACTTTGCTGTGAATAGCAGAGTAATCACGTAGATGTGATGTAGATGTACAAATGTGAGTTAGTCATATGTTGCGAGACGTCACCGCAACACTAATCGTAATTCCTGACTAACCATAAAGAGACGTGATACAATACATTTTTAGACGGTATCAGCTGTCAAATATGGACTTTAAATTATATGATGTAAATTTTGTGCTGGATCGGGACAACTGTTCAGACACTGTTGTCCGTGTTAACTAAACACGAAATATTTTAAATATGGTTTCATTCCCAAGTAAGAAAACTGAAATGACGTAAAATATGTGTTGGATGTCGACTCGAACCTAGCATCTAATACGATTGTTAGGTAAGCACAGTCAAATTCCAGATATGGAATTTTCTCAGCACTAGCTAGGCGATTCTAGCTGCAGTGACGAGAAATTTAATAATTTCTGCCTTTCCAGGATTCGAGCCCGGCAACTATCGCCGTTGATTTCTAGACAAGAATGTACATCAAATACAGATTTCTTTCACCAGAAGCGAGATGTGTGCATGTTTAAACTAAATGAGACGTGACGATGAGTACATTGATGACCGGGAATCGAACCCAGCATAATCATTGTTGACTACTCAAGAAGACGCTTAACTACTGAATTACTCTTCACCAGTAGCTAGGAGTCGCACATGTGAAATGGAAATAATGTGGTGGAAAGATCTGTGGTGTCTCTCTAGCAGCTGAAACGTCACATATTGCTATTGACTATGATCGATGTGATGTTAAAAATAAAAATAAATTTCGAACAGTTAAGAGTGCTCATGCTAAATTCAGAAAGGACATCATGAAAATCCTGTACCAAACCGGGATTTGAAACCTGGCACGCACCTCACGTGGAGAACTTGAGGAGTGTGGAACCTTGATCAAACAATGAATTGCTGGCGCTCTCCTGAAACTAGAACCAATACATTCAACAGCTCAAGCTGAAATAAAAGATTGAATAATGCCCTGTGACCTTAAACGGTGTTTAATTCTTTAACTTACTTGTGTATGAAAGGTTATTGATGACAAGAGTTTTTACATGCTGCCACTTTCGCCACCCTTATGGTTTAACCTAACGAGTAGTCGGTATCGAAAGGACAACACGTTTAATGTGGATCTCGAACCACGGTAGAATCATGTGTTCTTCATCCTGGTGTAGTGAAGGGTAAATAGGACATATCAGTGCCCGTTAAAACTTACACATGAATTAGAAACTGAACCTTGACCCTGAGATACTAATTTAGTACCAAGGCGGCATACCACTGAACTACACATATGGCTGGGTCATGATTTTGTCGTAGCACGAGTGTGTCACACCCGGTGAGAATTCTCAGATCCTGACCCCCTGAAGCGGATTACAATCTGCTCAATACAGTAATTGCTTGCTCAGCTGAATCGCCCTTAGCAAGCTACCTCAGTACCCGGTGAGTATATTCAGTATGATATTGTAACCACTGAAATAAAATCACATAATAGTCATCTGGAGACAACATTGAAGGATGCGGAAGTTTCTACATGATGTATCGCTTCCACTTAAGCTGCTCACCATAATAAATGTCACGCAGGCAAAAGAAATGCTAAGTTAATGAACCCGATTCTTCCGGAATTTAGGAAGACACAACTCGTCGTCCTGCTAAGTATCAATCTGCTGGAAGCTGAGAAATAATGTACATCATTTTACAACCCACCAGCAACGGCAAAACCTCGGAAACCTTTTCGGTGACGAGCGTGTGGATGCCTGTCCCGATCAGATCAGTTTCTGTACACTCACACTGGCAAACATAAGATTATCTAATATTGTAGTCCTGAAATATATTCTGTAAATAGTGTGTACACTGTGCAGAACGTTGAAACCTGTATTCTCACAGCATATGACGTGAGGAATACTAAGTATGAGGGCTATTCGGAAAGTAAGGTCCGATTGGTCACGAAATTGAAATCACTGTGAAAATCAAAAATGTTTTATTTACAACAGTTGGCTACACGTTCCAGCTACTTCTCTACACAATCACCATTCCGACTTAGACATCTGTCGTAGCGTTGTACCAACTTTTCAGTACCCTCATCACAGAAGGCAGCCGCCTGTGCTTGCCACTAGTTCTCTATGCTGGCCTGCAGCTCGTTGTCTGTGCCAAAATGTTTTCTTCATAGTGAGCGGTTTGTGTGAGCAGAGATGAAACTCAGGGGGAGAAAATTACGGGCTTTATTATAGGTGATGAAACACTTACCAATCGAAAACGCCACAGGAGTATCTTCATTGCCCCTGCAAAGTGCGGCCGAGAACTGTTCTCAAGAAGGAAACACATGACAGTTGTGTTATGTGGGCTGCATGACATCAGGCCCTCATACTTGGCAAGACACTTTATTTTCTAGGCGTCTTTAAGTGGTCACTGTGCTCTCATAACTGAAAAGAGCGACGTGACGCGATCGACGGGAATAGTGGAGACACTGCCCAAAACATCTGTGCAAAGCTTCGTCGGATGTTCACTGTGGTTTCCATTTCGCGCCCGATCGCACCTTGCTTTCCGAACAGGCCTCGTATGTAAATTACAATTGCGGGCAAAAGTATTTGTGGCGATTCTCGATTTAACAGAAGGGTGAACGCAGGATGTGATATGTAGGATGATTTTGAAGTGAGTTAGTTGTCACATATAGCAAACCGAATGGTTGTAGCTCTATCAAATACGAGTTAAAATCTGAATTTTCTGTGAAACTGGAACCAACACAACTTCGGGGTTGGTGAGTGACGTCGTTTACACTAACCTTCAGTTCTAGTGCAGCGTTTACTGCTCGCTCGTGGTGCTAGTAATGGCTAAGAGATATAGCACGCAATGAAGACAAAATTGTTGTAGTTTCGGCGTGGGGTAATTCTGCGTCACGTAGGAAACTATCTCGACTATCACGTGTTGGCAGACTTAATCTACACTGTTGCCAACTCCTAATCATCCTCGCAGCAGGAAGGAATACATAGCCAATGACTTTCTCGAGCAGGCTAGCAATCAAGGAGTAGCGCTTGCGCTTGAAAGACGCTGCGGAAGCATCTCTAAAATTGACAGATACCTGATATACGAGAGGTGTATGCAAAGCCGCACGGAGTGGCCGCTTGGTTTGAGGCGCTATTTCACGGTTTGCGCGTCCCCTCCCGTCGGGGGATCGAGTCTTCCCTCGGGCATGGGTGTGTGTGTTGTTCTTAGCATAAGTTAGTTTAAGTAGTGTGTACGTCTAGCGACCGATGGCCTCAGCAGTTTGGTCCCTTAGGAATTCACACACATTTGAACACCTGAACTTTTTTGTGTTGCCAATATGTGTAACTCATCAGAAACAAAATGCATTGGGAGCAGGAGAATTGAAATTGGTGGCCTTCCTCTTCACAGCTGTCACTATTTTATTTCTGTTTTAGACTCTAGATTATCGGAATATTCATGAGAATTATCGAGGAGTAAATTTAAGAATCGACTGCAAAGTAGTCAAGCTTAAATAGGAAAATAGTGTTCTTTGTAATAAGGGCTTAACGACAAAATGTCCTTAAATAAAAAGAAATTAATTTCTGAAGAGCCTGGAGTGGCGTTTACAGTCAGCGAAAAACAGCAAGTTCTGGGTATACGTAGCGACGATATAGACGTCCACACGGTGTCAGAATGTATAGGGACTATCCAAAAGCTGTAGTTATGTTATGGTAAAATACCAGGATGCATTAACAGTGTTCATTGTCAACCAGATTATTACTGATACTTCCTTAACAATGTTTGATCAATATCGGTACACCAAAGTCGCATGGTGTGGTGTCACCGCCAGACACCACACTTGCTAGGTGGTAGTTTTAAATCGGCCGCGGTCCATTTGTACATGTCGGACCCGCGTGTCGCCACTGTCAGTGATCGCAGACCGAGCGCCACCACAAGGCAGGTCTCGAGAGACGGGATAGCACTCGCCCCAGTTGTACGGACGACTTTGCTAGCGACTACACTGACGAAGCCTCGCTCCTTTGCCGAGCAGATAGCTAGAATAGCCTTCAGCTAAGTCCATGGCTACGACCTAGCAAAGCGCCATTAGCCTTACATAGCAATTGATACTTACCGTATAAAGCATGTCTCATCAAGAACGATGTATACAACAAGGATGGATTAAAGTTAAGTATTCCTAAAGCTACGTACTTTTCTTTATAGCATTCATTACGTATCCTGTTTCAGACCTCACGCCATCCTTCGTGTGTTTATAGCGTGCATTGCGGTCCCCTCAAATCACACTGTGTCGGCACTTCTGTCGACACATCACATGGTATAGTAGCTAATACGGAGCACGTCATTTTACACTGCTCTGTTCGGCGCCTAATGATAACAGTCTACTTACTACTAAAAATTTGTTTACGCGTTTCAGTCGTACTCCATCATCGCAACATCGTTTGAAAGGACTTCACGTATAGTTTTTGTTTTGATGACGTCAATAACCAAAAAGAGATGAGAATAACTGATTCAATAACTGAAGAGAAAAACTGATGTAGAAATAAAAAAAGTTTGAAGGAGGTTCTTACTATCATGACTTTTAATTTTTATCACTGGAATGAGCTGAGAACAGGTGACGGATGAAAATTGTTTTGCTTATAACAGAGTTGAACCTTAGCAGCACGTTTCACCTTCCCACTGGCTTCAAAAGAGGCCGCTAAAGCGGCGTCGAAAAGGACCTTCGAACAGCGCAGTTTCCCTGTCTGCTCTTTGTATTTTTTGAAGTGACTTGTGTTAATCTGCTTTCCAGGGTTCACTCCAAAAATTGGTCATGGCGATTTGCCACTATGTAACGTGCCCAGTTTTCACGCATAATTATACCAGAGACCTATAAAATGTCTAGTTTTTCTTTAAATTTTGCGTCTGGTTTGAAGTAGTTATATGCTAGAAGCCAAACTATTTCTGAATTTTAACTTTTGTTTCCAATATGTTTTAGAATCTGGCGTGCTTTCTGGTATTATTATTATCCAGGCCATTAAGTTTTATGTATTATGACTTTTAGCTAATGGCAAGACCTTAGCGAGTTTTAATTTATATTCCTTCCTGGAAGAATGTACAGCTCCTTTTGAACAGTTCTCTTTTACATTTTACATATTTTGCGAGGCCTATTTCCTAGGGCATATGACCTTATTGGAAAGGTTCTGTAAGTACAGTCGTGGAGAAACAATGTCAGTTGTAGTGTAACTCAGTGAGACATTTATGTTCGGTGTTTGTTGACAGCATCATGTAAGCCACCGAGAGAGTGTTCCGTGCTGGCTGCTTCTTGCCACGTGGGTCTAGCTTATTTGCGACCATGTGGACAGCTCTCTAGCATTTCCTAGCGCGGCTTTCTATTTGTTTACAGTCGCATGTGCTGACTGCCTGTACTCGAGTTGAGTACCTTATGTTCCCTGACTTGGACTGTAAATGAAATTTTGCTGTCGGTCAAGAGGCCTTTATCTAATTTTAATGGCTTCGCAAAGGGAATATTCCCTTCAATGTTATTGTTCTGTTTAATACATGTTGTAACCTTGCTCTAAATTTTACTTTAAATTATCGTGTGTCAATCTTTTGCGTAAGCCGTAAAAGCGAACTGTTATGTCCTGTTAAACAGCTAATATTTATCTTTCGGGAGTGTGTCCGATGTCTTGGTTTTGACATCTCTTGTCGAAAATTACCTAGAGTTCAGTTATGTTTATTTACTTATTTTTTTTAGTTTAAATGTTTTTAGAGGCCAATAAAGTCATAGCTTCTTGCATCTTGTTAAAGGCCATTAATAGGGCAGCTGTGCTATTCACCATTTTAAAAGCTTTTCAAGTATGTAAATTTAACATGACAAATTAAGTTGGAGTATTCCTACTTGCTTTTCTTAAAAGGGCCTGTTGTTACTCTGAAAAATAAAAGTTTATTTTCAAGAGGATAGATCATGTTAGGTAGTGGGGCACTTCCCGGATTTTGGTAGTTCTCGATCATCAATATTGCATTTAACGATGACGTGGGCGTTTATACTTTCCACGGTAGTTGAATAACGTTCGGGGACCAGTTTTTTTGCTTTCTGGAGTTGCAAACTGGCTAAAATCTGTTCTCGATTGCTTTTATATTGTAGTGAAAGTTGTACGGTGCGTGCAAATTATTGTGAAGTTGGCAGAACAGTTCACAATTGGTCGAACGTCATTGACTGACGAAGAAAGTCGTGGCTGGTCACTAGAAATGTTAACTCCTTCACTTGAAACACATATTGACAACATTACTCGTGAAGAATGACGTGTTATACTTGAAAATATAGCACGAACACTTGCAACAGGAGTTGGCATAACTCATCACGTTATCAACAAGAAGCTCAAGAAGAGCAAAAGGTGTGCATGGGCCCCCGAAAGACTGAATGCGACAACACAATGAATCAAGATTCAAAATGTACACACTTAAAAACGCTATCGAAGGGAATGTGACCCTTATCCAAACAATATTTTAACGTTTCAAGAAACTTCGATTCACCAGTTTTAACCAGAGTCCAGAAGACAAAGCATGGCACAAAGACTCGTGGGAAAGTAACTCAAACAACACAAAAAGATTTATTTGTATGAGACATAAGAATAAACGAGTTCATTGTGTATCAATATTGGTGGGTATTATGTTGAGACGCAGTAAAAGTCTCGTTTTGTAAGAAAGGCACAGTTCTTTCGAAATCAATATATTTCTTTAATTACTGAATGTCCGTCCTATTAAACCGTCTAGACGGTTAACAAACCATAGATCCGTGTCACGATGTATAATCTGAATGAAGGACCAATGTTAAGACTGAAATCATGTGGCACAGCAGCATGCTTATGACCTTTTATATGACATGGTGGTGGTAGATTATGTTCGAAACGAGTAAACAAATAAATTTTTGACAACTGGGCTGTCGTTGTTAGCGACCGAATGAAGAATGGAGAAGCTAATTTTCACTACATTCGAACTGGTTGCAGTGTTCCTGAGCATCTTCAATGTCGCAACCGTTACTCATGCTTGTTAACTACAGCAAAATGCCACATGCTTCCACTTTTCTGTGGATTATTTAATATTTTCCACAGCTGATTGCCACTTCGTTGTGTAGGTGATAAGAGTAACAGTTCATCAGATTAATGCGAACCCCCACTACTCCCCTCCGCAATTCGATTGTGAATTTCTCTTAATTAGGAGTCTATACGCAAAGTAATGTTCCGCTATGTGAATATATATTTCCCTTTCTAGCCTTTGTGAAGAGATGTTGTAAAGAAGGCTTGTCACTGGTAGATTAAAAAACTGCTTGATCTCAACTTCTGAAGTGTTAGACATGTTCAAAAATAGTAAAAAGTCTGCAGATGTTATTGATCAACACAATTTTAACTGAAAAAATTGGATCGCACAAACAGAGCAAAACCAGAACGATAAAGAAATATTACAAATAATATATTGACAGCGCCTTGGTTCCAACAATTCGTTGTTTGCTCAAGTCTCCACACTACTCAAGTTCTCCACGTAAGGCACGTGTCAAGTTTCGATTCGTCGTCCTGCACAAAGATTTTCATAATGTCGTTTCAGGATCAAGCATGAGCACACGTAACTGTTCGAAATTTATTTTTATTTTTAACATCATCTCGTTCATTGTCAATAACAATATATGATGTTTTCGACTCCTAGAGAGACACAGACCTTTTCGTCGCATCATTTCCAATTCACACACGCCATCATTAGCTACTTGTGAAAAATAATTCTGTGATCAAGTGTCTCCTTGTGTAGTCAACAATGATTTGCCCTGGGTTCGATACCCAGTCGTCACTGCACCCTTTGTCACGTCACTAGTAGGTTAAACATGCACACATCTCGCTTCTAATGAAAGAAACATATATTTAATGTCCATTATTTGGTAGAAGACAACGGCGATATATGCCAGGTTCGAAACCCAGAAATGCAGAAATTATTATTTTTTTGTCATTGCAATTCGAAACATCTCGCTACCGCTGAGAAAATACAATATCTGAAATTTGACTGTGATTACATAACAATGGGGATAGCTGCTGCGAACGAATCGCATCCAACACATACATTACGTCATTTCAATTTTGTTACTTGGGAATGAAACCATATTTCACATCTTTCATGGTTAGTTAATAGGGGAAACAGTTTTCGGATATTGTCTTGATCCAGTACAAAAATTTTCTTCATCTTATTTGATGTTCAGATTCGCTAACTCATACTGGCTAAAAATGTATTATGTCACGTCTATATAAAGCTAGTCAAGAATGATGATCACTGGTGTTCTCAAATGTCAGTCAGGCACTAATATTTTGCTTTTTTAGTATTGGGTCTCAATCCATAATCAGAATAAAATAATTTGTCATGTTATTTAAATTTCAAACATACGCACAGCTACCTGCTCATTAACAGCTTTCATTTTTAATTTCTCTTTGTGTTGGTAACAAGTGGGATGTGCTGTTTTTGAACTGTGCATAGAATAACGTGCCATCATGAAGGTACTGAAATTACTAGTAGTATGTTGTTAATTGTGAGGTATCGATAGGCGTTCGTGGGTGGTACTGGTGCTGTCATGAACATTTATGATTAATGTGCTGCCGGTCGGAGTGGCTGAGAAGTTCTAGGCGCTACAGTCTGAAATCGCGCGACCGTTACGGTCGCAGGTTCGAATCCTGCCTCGGGCATGGCTGTGTGTGATGTCCTTAGGTTAGTTAGGTTTAAGTAGTTCTGAGTTCTAGGGGACTGATGACCTCAGATGTTAAGTCACATAGCGCTCACCATTTGAACCATTAATGTGCTCTTTTAACTACGTTTCGGAATCTAATGTGGCCGGATCTATTAGTACAAGGGGTGCACTGCCGGAGGGCTGTAAACCTTCCTGTGTCGGCCACGTCAGGTGTTCGAGCCCAATTGGGTCTGCGAGCCGTCTTGTACTGGTATCTGACCTTATATTATTAACAGAACCAGCATTTGATTCTGGAAGGGAAATTCAGATGGTTATTTAAAATCTACTTAAATTAGTTTGTTGTTTGGTTATGTTACATTCGTGTCCTTGATTCTTTCCAGTGTTTAAATTGTACTAAGAATTTAAACTGTTAATCGGCAATTGTCGGGGATGTTGTACCTTATTCTGTACTGCTTGTTTATCCAGCTATTTGCTGAATGTGTGTTAACGTACTAATTAAACTGTTGTAGTTTTTAGGCCTCTTCTTGTCGGATGACGCATATTTTGCGAGCGGCCTGCTGTTGCTTGATGGGTCAGCGACTATTTCTGCAGTCTGTGTGCGCAACTGGCCCGGCCTGGCAAGGGTGAGCGCTCCAGCGGCACGATATTGCTGGACAGCATTTGGGGTTCGCTGCTGCCGTTGCCCTGAGTGAAGCAACTTTTCGGCACGGTGACTGCTGTTTAAGTTTTTTCTTCTCTGGTTGGCGTGGAGCTGAATCTTTTCAGAATTCAGGTGTTTTTATCATTTGACTTGAATCGCTTTGTGTTGTTCCCTTCCTGAATCAGGTTTTCCCTCGTCAGTTGGGCCATGTGCTTGCCCTTCTGTCGCTTAAATTTGTCGACTAAGACCTTGTTAAGCTTTGATTTGTAATGTAAAATCATTCTGTCTGTTTGGACGTTTAAATTTGTTGAAACATGTTTGTACTGTTCTCGGGTCTCCAGCCGGGTGCAGTCGTTTTCAAAGCACGATATTTCTACAGCGTTCCTTGCCGACATCTTCAGGTGATACATGTAGACTGAGCGTCTCCGCTGAATCTCCTCCCCTTTATACTCTGATCGCTCCCCACCCCTGCCCCGCGTCCTGCCGCACACGGCGCTGCGTGGGGTGGTGGTGGGGAGGGGTGGGCCGCTGGCTACTGGATGCGAACTGTGGCCTTCGTCGGGCGCGGAAGTCGCTTTGGGTCGGCACTGTGCTTTTAGTTGGCTGAGTGCTGGGTCCCAGGCTTTGCTGAGGTTGAACCCGGCGTCTCTGTTGATCAGCCCATCAGCTACACGTATTTCAATCGCCTCCTCCAGAACACAGTCCCAAAAAGACGAAGCCTGCCGCAAAACTTCCGTTTTCGCGTACTCCATAGTATCTCCAGTATCCAAGTAATGTTCCGCAACCGCAGATTTTGTAGGCTGCTTAAGTTCAATGTGCCTTCTGTGTTCCTGGCATCTTTCTTCGATTGTCCGTACAGCGTGCCCGATGTATGCCTTAACGCATTTACACGGAATACGGTTAACACGCGGTTTGCGGAGCCCTAGGTCATCTTTTACTGTACCTAGCAGGACACGCGTTTTCGGAGGTGGGCGGAAGACACATTTGACGTTACGCCGAGCAAGAATTCTGCCGATTTTTTTGGATACTTTGCCGGCGTAAGGCAGTTACGCCATTGTCTTCTCGTCCACTTCGTTCTCACTCTGCTGGGCTTGTGCATTCTGCCTGAAAGCACCTCGAATTCGACTCTCGTTATATTCGTTCTTCTTGAAAACATCCTTAAGGTGCTCAAGTTCTCCTTGTAGGCTTTCCTCATCCGATATTGCGCGGGCCATGAGTACCAGTGTTCGCAGTACACCCTCACGCTGTGAAGGATGATGGCAGCTGGTAGCGTGGAGATACAGATCAGTGTGGGTTTCTTCCCTGTATACGCTGCGTCCCAAGGTGCCATCCGCTTTGCGCTTGACTAGGACGTCGAGAAACGGGAGTTCACCATTCTCTTCCACCTCTATGGTCAATTTGATGTTATGGTGCAGAGAATTCAGATGTTGGAGAAACTCCTGAAGTTTTTCTCTTCCATGTGTCCATATCACAAATGTGTCATCAACATATCTGTAAAAGCACATAGGCTTCAGTGCTGCATTTTCCAGTGCTTTCTTTTCGATGTCCTCCATAAACAAGTGACAGGGGGCACCCCAAGGCAACACCATCCGTTTGTTTAACATTTTATCCGTTATTAAATTGGTGCTAGTCGTGGTTACATTTGACTTTCAAAAATTTTATTTGTAATTTGAAACCATTCTGTTAGATTGGGACATTTAAATTATTTAAAAATTTTATTTCATACTAAATTTGTGTAAGTCGTTGTCTCGTTTTATCTCCAAACATTTTGGTCTGTAACTTAAAACCATTCTGTGAGCTTTGGACACTTAAATTGCTTAAACATCTTACCTGCTACTAAATTTCTGCTGGTCTGTTACATTTTGTAACGCTCCCTTATTAACCCACCGTTATTGACTAGTAGATAATAGCCTGACAGTTCAGAATAGTTTCACCGTGTGTAAATGATAAAGCTTGATCGGTTAATATTTGGACGGGAATAGTTTCGTATCAAATCCAGCAAAGGTAATTACGATGTCAGGTAGCAATAACCGGTACATACTTTGTTGTTAATGTTGTATTGTCTGAACAGTACGAATGAGGCAGTTACTGCCTTAGTCTGTCTCATCACAGGTCGGCTATTAATATCGTCACACGCCAATATTCATGTGCACAATTCTCACTGCAATCCAAAACGTGGTTGCCGGTGCGGCTGTCGCGTAATCACGGTGCACAAGTGAACTCTTAAACACATAAACAAATACTCAATTAATGCCATTTCCGTATTTTCTGGAGGCGTTGGGCGACACAAACAGTCGTCAAACACTTGCAAATGCGGTCGGCCGTTCTACCAAAATCCGCCCTGCTCGCTAAGCAGCCAACAACATACTTCAAAAATGGTTCAAATGGCTCTGAGCACTATGGGACTCAACTGCTGAGGTCATTAGTCCCCTAGAACTTAGAACTGGTTAAACCTAACTAACCTAAGGACATCACAAACATCCATGCCCGAGGCAGGATTCGAACCTGCGACCGTAGCGGTCTTGCCGTTCCAGACTGCAGCGCCTTTAACCGCACGGCCACTTCGGCCGGCTCAACAACATACTTGCCCGGAGTATCAACACTGACTACTTTCTGGTGCACTCGGTGCTCGACTATCGATAGTACCTACTGCGACCTGCCCCTGAGGCAAAAATATGTTGTTCTCAATACATGAGGGGCTGCTGACTGACCCCTTACAATTTCAGCTTCAAAAATTTTGGTTCAGATTTGTCAGAACCGTTTTAGATCTTGGGTCTGTAATTTAAAACCATTTTGTTAGCCAGGTATCATTTTGCTATTCTGTTATTCCATTTTTGAAAAAGAAAATTGTTTAATAAATGTGAATCACTTGGCAAGTAATGAATGACGTCATAATCTGAGGCCTAGCCCTTCCATGGATTCCTGTTGACTGGATGCTGGAGCACACACCTGGAGTTCATTACCGCAGAGGGCAACGTTTCCTAGTAGTCACTGTGTAAGCTTATTTGTCCGTCGCTGACACAGAAGACCGCAAACCGTCTGGGCAAGCTGTGCAGTGACTAGAGTACAAGTAAAGCTTACTGGGACAGGGTAAAGGTTAGCTACAATGAAGTCGATAATTCGATTGTAATATTGAAATTTTAATTTCATATCCCCCACAACTGACAAAATTTACAAAAAAAAATGTGGATTTCTTTGTCCACCCACACACTCCTGAAAATGGCACATTAACAATTTGCGATTACGTGCCCCTATTACCGGCAGCTGTGTTGATAAATACCCGGCAACTCGCAAAGATAACTACCAGATCAAGAATATTAGGTAAGTTGTTGGAAATGATTAAGCCTTGGTGAAAATCTCGCTTCTCAGCACACAAAGAGCTCTAACCGCAGAACTCTGCACGGAACATGCGTTGGTGCAGTGCTGCGATACAGACCGTATATCTCCCTTCGAAGACGATGGCCAAGACGCCGTCTCCAAGTCCGTACCGCTCGATGGCTGAAGGCGAAGTCCACTCTCTTCACAATTCTCCCGTCTCCCACGCGTACAAAAACGCGGCGGAGGAATACTCAGTTTCGGCCAATGCCGAACGCTCTATCATCACCGAAATCCCTCTCCAACGGCATTTCTGAGATCTACCCAATGATCGAGTAAGTCATAACGCCCCTAGGCAAACGAAATTCCCGTGTTCGCCACGTGTTGCTCAGCACCGGTGGCTTCTGATGCCGGGCTATCCCGAAAAGCGCCGTAGTGTCCCGCGTCTCCGGTGACCGCTACCTGCCGCCCACGGCGGCCCGGCGAGCTACGGCCAGCTGCAGACTTTGTATTTCACAATTCTCAACTTCCGACGCTTTTCACCAAAGCTTTAAGTAGTGACTTACTCATGCAGACATACAAGGAATACTGCTCGAGAGTGCCTAATATTTATCATAATTCAATAAAGTCATGAGCTGATGCCCTTGCCATTCCCTTTATTATTAATACTAATGTTGGTAAGTTAACGTGTAAGCGCCCATGTCCTGACACCTTACACCTGTGGTAACCATTTTGCATAGTCAAGCGACTGTACCGAAACGAGGTTAGGGGACCTGCGAAACGGTTAAGGGATGTGGGTTGCATGCAAATCAGGCGAAATGGATTTCAGGTCGTTCGGATACTTTTGTGTGTGGTATTACACAGGTGAACTGGTTACTTCCGAGTGGAGAGCTGCTGTACATGGGTGCAACAGCAGCATCGCTTATTGAGCAACGCCTGGTTATTTGAACTTAACCAGTCTGTTACGCCGTGCGCCTCTCGTCTGGTAGAGTCGCTTGACGAGGAGAGGCCCTACTCGACACTCGGAGCACTTGCACGAGTAGCGCAGTATTGTGGACTGTGTCTCTGGTAGTGCACTCTTGACTAATACAATTAGAAGTAGCTGGATTATATTCCGTACAACACAGGAATGTTGATCAACGTGACACGCACGCGCTTTTCCAAGGCAACATTTCAATTGTGACTGCGCAGAATAATTAAATTACTCTCGGAAAATCGCAGTGGCCTCAGCTGAATAGAAGAGTGAGGGACAGCAGACTGCTTTGTGCTGTGCGTCGGTCCACCCTCCGCGGCCCTTTGTGGGGAATTGCTTAATCGCCGCCGAGGACAGGCCGGGGAAGTACCGACCGAGGCGGACTGGAGCGGCCGCGGCAGCGGGGCGGAGAGCCAGTCGCCGCCCGAGCGAGCCCGGGTTTCGGAAATAACGGGACAGATAATAGCCTCTGCGAGGCGGTGCGACGCAACGAACGAGCGACACGAAACACTGTAGGTGCGGGGGACGGAGGGAAGCAGAGAGGGGCGGAACTGTCCTATCGGGCGGCGCGCATCTAAATTAACTACAAACCAATTACCGCGAACCCCTGTCGGCGCTGGTCGGCCACCACTGCCGGCACCCTAGCCAGACCACTACTACTACGCCGGGCAACCCCCTTCCCACCCCCGCGCTCGCTCATACATAATTCAGCCCTCCGGGCAGCGCAGTTGCCGAACCCCTTTCCACCTGCCTCCGCCTCTCTTCTTCCTTCCGAGCAGCCACGCTAATGGCCGCACATCGATCTCTCGCAATTGACATCGAAGGTTTATTTATGGCATTTTCCTGCGGTAGGGGATGGAACGTGGAGGGGGTGTGCGGGGGGGTGGAGTGAGGTCGAACGCAACAACGGTGTCTGCGATTGCGGGTAGCCTGCGCAGCCGGGTGAGATAGTAGCACGGCGCGCGCCCGAGTTTTCCCTCTCCTGTGCTGTCCTGTCGACCGACGGACAAATAAACCATCGGGCGAGCGGGCTGGACGGAGCGGGCTGAGGCGAGGCGCCGGGCGGCGCAAATTGACTGGCGGCGTGACGGACGGCTCAATACAGACCGCCGCCAGCGCCGCTGCTGCCGGCGATGCCTTGGGAGGCGCCTGCGGGGATCAGCGGTCTCGGGTTAACGCGTGTCCGTCCCTGGGTGACAGGTGTAACGCAGCCAGCAGCGCCCGCCGCTACACTGTGCCACTCCTCCGCCTTGAAAAAGATTTTTAATGCGCGACAGTGGTGGATGTTCAGCATCGGACCCTAAATCTTCTCTCGACTGCAACTGTTCATTAGAGCCAAGAATATCGTACGGCTTGCCCTATGGAAGGGCGAGTATTTGTGTCGCCAGTCTTCTCACTGGTTGATGCGGCCCGCCAGTGCCAAACTCTTCTTTGCGGGTTGTATCACAATCTTTGTCTTCCTTTGCAATTTTTACCCTCTACATCCCCCTCTCAGTACATTATTCTGTGATGTGTTACCAGATGCCCTGTCATCCTATCTTTTACAATGAAATGAATATCCCTAGCTGCATACAGGCGTTGATATAAGTCAACGGGGACAGTTGAAAATGTATGCCCCGACCGGAACTCGAAACCGGGGTCTCCTGCTTGCATGGCAGACGCTCTATCCTTCTGAGACACCGAGGACACAGACGATAGTGCGGCTGCTGCAGGGACTTATCTCTGGCACGCTTCCCGTGAGACCCACATTCCCAACCTTCTCTTTTTTTTTTTTTTTTGGTCATCAGTCTACTGACTGGTTTGATAAGGCCCGCCACGGATTCCTACGTCCTCAATTATTTGCTTGACGTATTCCAATCTCTGTCTTCCTCTACAGTTTTTGCCCTCTACAGCTCCCTCTAGTACCATGGAAGTCATTCCCTCATGTCTTAGCAGATGTCCTATCATCCTGTCCCTTCTCCTCATCAGCGTTTTCCACATATTCCTTTCCTCTCCGATTCTGCGTAGAACCTCCTCATTCCTTACCTTATCAGTCCACCTAATTTACAACATTAGTCTATAGCACCACATCTCAAATGCTTCGATTCTCTTCTGTTCCGGTTTTCCCACAGTCCATGTTTCACTACCATACACTGCTGTACTCCAGACGTACATCCTCAGAAATTTCTTCCTCAAATTAAGGCCGGTATTTGATATTAGTAGACTTCTCTTGGCCAGAAATGCATTTTTTGCAATAGCGAGTCTGCTTTTGATGTCCTCCTTGCTCCGTCCGTCATTGGTTATTTTACTGCCTAGGTAGCAGAATTCCTTAACTTCACTGACTTCGTGACCATCAATCCTGATGTTAAGTTTCTCGCTGTTCTCATTTCTACTACTACTCATTACCTTCGTCTTTCTCCGATTTACTCTCAAACCATACTGTGTACTCAGTAGACTGTTCATTCCGATCAGCAGATCATTTGATTCTTCTTCACTTTCACTCAGGATAGCAATGTCATCAGCGAATCGTATCATTGATATCCTTTCACCTTGTATTTTAATTCCACTCCTGAACCTTTCTTTTATTTCCATCATTGTTTCCTCGATGTACAGATTGAAGAGTAGGGGCGAAAGGCTACAGCCTTGTCTTACACCCTTCTAAATACGAGCACTTCGTTCTTGATCGTCCACTCTTATTATTCCCTCTTGGTTGTTGTACATATTGTATATGACCCATCTCTCCCTACAGCTTACCCCTACTTTTTTCAGAATCTCGAACAGCTTGCACCATTTTATATTGTCGAACGCTTTTTCCAGGTCGACAAATCCTATGAAAGTGTCTTGATTTTTCTTTAGCCTTGCTTCCATTATTAGCCGTAACGTCAGAATTGCCTCTCTCGTCCCTTTACTTTTCCTAAAGCCAAACTGATCGTCACCTAGCGCATTCCCAATTTCCTTTTCCATTCTTCTGTATATTATACTTGTAAGCATCTTCGATGCATGAAGCTGTTAAGCTGATTGTGCGATAATTGTCGCACTTGTCAGCTCTTGCCGTCTTCGGAATTGTGTGGATGATGCTTTTCCGAAAGTCAGATGGTATGTCGCCAGACTCATATATTCTACACACCAACGTGAATAGTTGTTTTGTTGCCACTTCCCCCATTGATTTTAGAAATTCTGATGGAATGTTATCTGTCCTTCTGCCTTATTTGACCGTAAGTCCTCCAAAGCTCTTTTAAATTCCGATTCTAATACTGGATCCACTATCTCTTCTAAATCGACTCCTGTTTCTTCTTCTATCATATCAGAGAAATCTTCACCCTCATAGAGGCTTTCAATGTATTCTTTCCACCTATCTGCTCTCTCCTCTGCATTTAACAGTGGAATTCCCGTTGCACTCTTAATGTCACCAAAGGTTGTTTTGACTTTCCTGTATGCTGAGTCTGTCCTTCCGACAATCATATCTTTTTCGATGTCTTCACATTTTTTCTGCAGCCATTTACCTTAGCTTCCCTGCACTTCCTATTTATTTCATTTCTCAGCGACTTGTATTTCTGTATTCCTGATTTTCCCGGAACATGTTTGTACTTCCTCCTTTCATCAATCAACTGAAGTATTTCTTCTGTTACCCATGGTTTCTTCGCAGCTACCTTCTTTGTACCTATGTTTTCCTTCCCAACTTCTGTGATGGCCCTTTTTAGAGATGTCCATTCCTCTTCAACTGTACTACCTACTGCGCCATTCCTTATTGCTGTATCTATAGCGTTAGAGATCTTCAAACGTATCTCGTCATTCCTTAGTACTTCCGTATCCCACTTCTTTGCGTATTGATTCTTCCTGACTAATGTCTTGAACTTCAGCCTACTCTTCATCATTACTATATTGTGATCTGGGTCTATATCTGCTCCTGGGTACGCCTTCAATCCAGTATCTGATTTCGGAATCTCTGTCTGGCCATGATGTAATCTAACTGAAATATTCCCGTATCTCCCGGCCTTTTCCAAGTATACCTCCTCCTCTTGTGATTCTTGAAGAGGGTATTCGCTATTACTAGCTGAAACTTGTTGCAGAACTCAATTAGTCTTTCTCCTCTTTCATTCCTTGTCCCAAGCCCATATTCTCCTGTAACCTTTTCTTCTACTCCTTCTCCTACAACTGCATTCCAGTCGCCCATGACTATTAGATTTTCGTCCCCATTTACATACTGCATTACCCTTTCAATGTCCTCATACACTTTCTCTATCTGTTCATCTTCAGCTTGCGAAGTCGGCATGTATACCTGAACTATCATTGTCGGTGTTGGTCTGCTGTCGATTCTGACTAGAACAACCCGGGCACTGAACTGTTCACAGTAACACACCCTCTGCCCTACCTTCCGATTCATAACGAATCCTACACCTGTTAAACCATTTTCTGCTGCTGTTGATATTACCCGATACTCATCTGACCAGAAATCCTTGTCTTCCTTCCACTTCACTTCACTGACCCCTACTATATCTAGATTGAGCCTTTGCATTTCCCTTTTCAGATTTTCTAGTTTCCCTACCAGTTCAAGCTTCTGCCATTCCACGCCCCGACTCGTAGAACGTTATCCTTTCGTAGATTATTCAATCTTTTTCTCATGGTAACCTCCCCCTTGGCAGTCCCCTCCCGGAGATCCGAATGGGGGACTATTCCGGAATCTTTTGCCAATGGAGAGATCATCATGACACTTCTTCAATTACAGGCCACATGTCCTGTGGATACACGTTACGTGTCTTCAATGCAGTGGTTTCCATTGCCTTCTGCATCCTCATGTCGTTGATCATTGCTGATTCTTCCGCCTTTAGGGGCAATTTCCCACCCCTAGGACAAGAGAGTGCCCTGAACCTCTATCCGCTCCTCCGCTCTCTTTGACAAGACCGTTGGCAGAATGAGGCTGACTTCTTATGCCGGAAATCTTCGGCCGCCAATGCTGATTATTTATCAAAATTTAAGCAGTGGCGGGGATCGAATCCGGGACCGAAGACGTTTTCATTATGAATCAAAGACGCTACCCTTTTTTATCTCATTTTGTTCGTTATCGTTCGTTGCAAATGTTCGTGGCGGACGTCCCCAGACGCCCTTTGAAGTTCGTTATTGATCCATTCACTCAGTTTTTTTATTACAGAGGGCAGCTAACCCTGTGACCGAACACGCTGAGCTACCGTGCCGGCTACCCCTGGACCACTGTCCCGTAATATACAGGGTCTCATAAAACGGTATGGCCCAACTTTCAGGAAACATTCCTCACACACAAAGAAAGAAAATATGTTATGTGGACATGTGTCCGGAAACTCTTACTTTCCGTGTTAGAGCTCATTTTATTACTTCTCTTCAAATCACATTAATCATGGAAAGGAAACACACAGCAACAGAACGTACCAGCGTGACTTCAAACACTTTCTTACAGGAAATGTTCAAAATGTCCTCCGTTAGCGAGGATACATGCATCCACCCTTCGTCGCATGGAGTCCCTGATGCGCTGATGCAGCCCTGGTGAATGGCGTATTGTATCACAGCCGTCCACAATACGAGCACGAAGAGTCTCTACATTTGGTACCGGGATTGCGTAGACAAGAGCTTTCAAATGCCCCCATAAATGAAAGTCAAGAGAGTTGAGGTCAGGAGAGCGTCAAGGCCATGGAATTGGTCCGCCTCTACCAATCCATCGATCGCCGAATCTGTTGTTGAGAAGCGAACGAACACTTCGACTTAAATGTGCAGGAGCTCCATCGTGCATGAACCACATGTTGTGTCGTACTTGTAAAGACACATGTTCTAGCAGCACAGGTAGAGTATCCCGTATGAAATCATGATAATGTGCTCCATTGAGCGTAGGTGGAAGAACATGGGGCCCAATCAAGACATCACCAACAATGCCTGCCCAAACGTTCACAGAAAATCTGTGTTGATAATGTGATTGCACAATTGCGTGTGGATTCTCATCAGCCCACCCATGTTGATTGTGAAAATTTACAATTTGATCATCAGAATCGAGGAAGTACAGTACATACGAAACTAATATGAGCTCTAACATGGAAATTAAGCGTTTACGGACACATGTCCACATAACATCTTTTCTTTATTTGTGTGTGAGAAATGTTTCCTGAAAGTTTGGCCGTACCTTTTTTCAACACCCTGTATTCATAGTGCCCCTGCCCATTATACTCATAACGCGCGGCTTTTTGTCGATTCCCGTAAGAGTTCGCGCACTGTTTGTGCATCTGTACGCAAGAAGATGGTCAAATGGCCGATGAGCCTTAACTATATATACATATGAAGATGGTATGCGTTCTTTCGGACATGTCCGAAAGAACAGATACCATATTCATATATTTCCTGTCTTTTGTCTTCTCCGTCTTTTCCGTACATAACTTTTCTCGCCGATTCTCTGGAGAATTTCCTCATTCATTACCACATCAGTCCACATAATTTTCGACGTTCTTCCGTAGCATCACATCTTAAATGCTTGTGTTCTCTTCTTTTCCGTTCCTCCCACAATCCACGTTTCAGTAACAAACAATGCTGTGCTCCAAACGTGCATTCTCAGAAATTTCTTCCTAAAATTAAGGCCTGTATTTGTTACTAGTAGACTTTTCTTGACCAGGGATACCCTTTTTGCCAATACTCGACTGCTTTTTGTGTACTCTTTGCCCCGTCTGCCACAGGTTATTCTGCTGCCTAGGTACCAGAGTTCCTTAACTTCATGTACCTGCTAATCACCAACCCTGACGATAAGTTTCTCGCTGTTCTCATTTCTGCTAAATCTCATTTCGATTTATTCTCAATCCATATTTGTACTCATTAGACTGTTCATTCCATTCAGTATATCCTTTAATTCTTCTTTACTTTGACTGAAGACAGCAATGTCATGACCGATTTTTATCATACATTTCCTCTATTGAACCTTTCTTTTAATTTTGTCATTTGCATCTTAGGTGTGTAGATTCAAAAGTATGGGGAAAGGCTACATCCCTGTCTTATAGCTTTTTTAATCCGAGCACTTCATTTTTGGTCTTCTATTCTTTGTTCCCTTTTGGTTCTTGTACATATTGTATATTACTCGACTTTCCCTGTAGCTTATCCCTTTTTTCATACTTTCGAACATCTTACACCATTTGGTATTGTACAATGTGTCTTGATTTTTCTTCCGTCTTGCTTTCATTATCAACCGTAACGTCATAAATGCCTTTGTGGCGCCTTTACCCTTCCTAAAGCGAAACTGATCGTCATTCAACACCTCTTCAAGGACAGCTATTATGTGCCGGCCCTTGTGGCCGAGCGGTTCTGGACGCTTCAGTCTGGAACCGCGCTGCTGCTACGGTCGGAGGTTCGAATGCTGACTCGGGCATGGATATGCGTGATGTCCTTAGGTTAGTTGGGTTTAAGTAGTTCTAAGTTCTAGGGGACTAATGACCTCAGATGTTAAGTTCCATAGTGCTTAAAGCCATTTGAACTATTTTTTGCTATTATCTTCAATACACTATGATCTGGTGAATAGTGTGGATAGCATTCGACAGTTGTTTGCTGATAATGCTGCGATGTACGAGAAAACGTCGAAGTTGAGTTACTGTAGGAGGACAAAAGACGACTTAGAGAAAATCTCTAACTGGTGTGAGGAATGGCTGCGGCTCTAAATGTTGAAAAAATAGGTTAATGCGGATGACTAAGAAAAACAAACCCAAAATGTTCAGATACAGTATTAGTAGTGTCCCGCTTGACACAGTCACATCATTTAAGTATCTGGGAGTAACGTTGCAAAGTGTTATGAATTAAAATTTGTTGTGAGTATCCGTAGCTACAGATGCGTAATAGACGTAAATACAGTCCATAGTAGGCTGCGATAACAAATTATCAGCTGCTTTCAGTTACCATGTTGTTGTACATTGAGCAAATTTCAGGATACGATATTACAAGATGTCGCTGTAGTGTGGATCCTTTCGTAAAATGACGGAACATTGTTACATTTTACTTGTAATTAAGTGTGATACGAGAATGACATGAAGACAGATGTTAAAAATGTCAGTAAGAAATTTTTACAGTAATGATTTATCTTAATCTGAAGCGTGTAAAGTGTCATTTATACAAAGCGATGTATACAGACAATGTAGTGGTTTTCCGTATTGGTTTTACAGGTGCTTGATAACGACTCTTAGTCGAAATTAGGTAATCGACCGATTAAATATCCATACGAGGGTCAATCCAAAAGAAATGAACACTATTTTTTTTAATCCATCTTTTATGTTTGAAAGTTTTATAGTGTGTAGATACATCCTTTAGGAACAATATTTTCATTTCGCCACATAATTTCCATCCCTCTCAACTGCCTTACGCCATCTTGGAACCAGCGCCTGTATACCCGCAGGGTCAAATTCTGAACCGACCTGTTGGGTGATGCCACTCCATTGGTTGCCTCTTCGTCTCTGGTGAAAAATGAAGGAGCTGTGTTTCATCGCCTGTCACAATTCTTCCAAGAAATTTTTCTCACCATTCTCGTACTGTTCCAAAAGTTCGCTGCATACCGTTTTTCTTGTTTCTTTGTGAGCCACTGTCAACATCCTGGAAACCCACCTGGCGCAAACCTTTTTTAACGCCAACATTTTCAGTATTCTGCAAACGCTTCCTTCCGCTGTCCCAACGTAGCGTGACAATTCGTCCACTGTGATGCGTCTGTCAGCAGTCACCAATTCGTTAACTCTCTGCACATTGTCTGGAGCGTGTGCAGTACGAGGCCTGCCGCTGCGAGGACAATTCACAATATTGCCGTGCCCGCTTTCATGACATAACCTGCTTGCGCACCGACTAACTGTACTGCGATCGACAGCAGCATCTTCATACACCTTCTTCAAGCTCTTGTTGATGTTTCCCACTGTCTCGTTTTCACAGCACAGGAATTCTATGACAGCACGTTGCTTCTGACGAACGTCAAGTGTAGCAGCTAACTTGAAGACATGCTGTGACGGCGCCACTCACGGGAACAGATTGAACTACGTTTGTAAACAAGCGGGAAAAATGTATCTACACACTGTAAGATTTCCACACATGCAGAATGAAAACTGTATTTTTACAAAAATAGTGTGCATTTCTTTCGGAGTGACGGTCGTAGTATTGCAGCCTGCTACGGACCATGTTTACGTTTATTGAGGTATATGAAATAGAACGAGCACGTAAGGATTGTGGTAGGAAAGGTAAATGGTATACTTCGGTATAATGAAAGAATTTTGTGAAAGTGTGGTTCATCTGTAAAGGAGACCCCATAAAGGACGGTGGAGTGACGTGTCTTCGGTTAGTGCTCGAGAGCTTGGGATTCGTACCAGGTCGGATTGAAGGAAGACATCGAAGCAATTCAGGGGCGGGCTGCAAGATTCGTCACCGGTAGGTTCTAACAACGCGCAACTGTTACAGAAATGCTTCGGAAATTCAATTGAGAATACCCGAGAGGAAAATGAGGTTTTTTCCAAGGAACACTACTAGGAAAATTTAGAGAACCGGCATTTGAAGCTGAATGCCGAGCTATTGTACTTCTGCCAACAACATTTCGGGTGAGGACCACGAAGGTAAGATGCAAGCAATTAGGAATCTTACAGAGACCTATAGATAGTCATTTTTGCTTCGCTCTGTTTGCGAGTGAACAGGAAAGGAAATGATTAATAGTGGAACGATACCGCCCGCCACGCACTGTACAGTGGCTTGCGGAGTCTGTAGACGTACACTCTTTGACATAAAACTCGACCGGCGGCCGGCCGCTTCAGAGGCTAAGTCCGCGCCGATCGCGTCATGGGACAAAAAAACTGGCCAACTCGCTGATTCTCCAAGTCCGGTTATCTGCACAATCTGGCAACACTGTAGACTGCAGCACTTCCTGGAGGAAAACTGGTCCCATGATAGAGAAACCCTAGGCTGATTACGCCTGTGGTCTAGCGGTAGCGTGCGTTGTTTCTCCTCATGTCAGTGGATCCAGAGCAGCTGGCATAAAATATTTTTATAGCCTCTTCCATCTGAATGCTGAAGACGTGAATGTAATGGTAGCGCAGATTCAATCTATTTCGCTTTCTGACACACCGATATCAAAATTTTATCCAGTAACCATTTTGCGGCAAATTTCCTGCAGACTGTCCTCCTCTGGACGCCGTACGCGGCAAAGCTCCGGGATCCATTTGCTGGCTACTGGCAGCGTCCGTGGCGACAGCAGCGGCGCTGCACTCTCCCGTTCTTTATCGAAAGCGCCTGCTGCCGCTCATCGCTTTTGATGATTTAAAACGCTTTATTATTAAATGTTGCTCCACAGAAAATTTCTACAATTTCCATTCACGCTCAAAAGCAACGGAGACAGACGTCCTGATTAGTAGGCGGGTATTATATTACATTAATCGGCAAGAGCTGAGTATGGCCCGAAATTAATTTTATAGACTGGGACGAAATTAAACCACCTCACTACATTCGATGAATTTAGAAATGCTTCATACCTCGTTTCTTTTCCTTTCAAACTCAATTATTTGTGCAACTTTTGGTCAATGTTCGGATGTTTTCGTCAAGCCAGAGTGAGCGTCTGTGGTGTAAAGTGTATTGAAAAAAATGAAGTCCCATACTTCTTTACAGAGCATAGGGGAATGATGTGGGAGACCCGCACCGCCTTACTAGGCAAGGTCCTAATGGAGGTGGTTTGCCGTTGCCTTCCTCCGATCGTAATGGGGATGAATGATGATGATGAAGACGACACAACAACACCCAGTCCTCTCGAGGCAGGAAAAATCCCTGACCCCGCCGGGAATCGAGAACGCTACCGCGAGACCACGAGGGCGGACGTAAAGTGTATTACAGTTCTTGTTTCATTCCTTATGGTAAGTCTATGCGATAAACTGTGTGAATACCTTGCAATGCATGCTCTGTAGCGGTGCAGGAACACCGCACATTTGGAGTTCCATGTATGGGTTCATGAAGTATTTATTGTTGATCGGAAGTGATAGTGAAGGTCATCAGATTTAAACCAGAAAAATTTGTCGTTTTGGAGGTTTCAGAGAACGGAAAGGAATTGCTAACGCCGGTGTTAGAAAACGTCTACAGTTAAATGCTATTGTAAAAATTTAGAAGAGGGAAACTATATTAATCAACAAGTGCACTGACATCTTAGACCTATATGACGAACAAAGCTCAAATTTATATCGTTGACAGTCCGTTTGAATATTTTCATGATCTATTTTACAGTGCAGCACCTTGGCATTTGCAAAGTAGACAACAATGATATTAACTTAATTTACTAAGTCGAAATCGGACGAAGATTGATGTTTAATGGCATTCTTCAGATTTCGCATAAGGAATTTTTACTAGCAGTTTGTAACTCCATTAATTAAAATGGAAAATAAAAGGTTGTAGTCAGCGGCTTCCACCGAGATTGTAACTGCTATGTCATACAGTACGAACAACGCAACGCACAAGGGGACCTCTTTATTTTTTCAATTTTGCTTTTTTTCTTTTACTTTTTTTTACGATTACCCCTTTTTTCTCTCTTATTTTAAAGCCCCTTAGGAAAATGGCACTAAAAAAAGAAACTAAATGCCACCGCCACTTTTCATCCTATAACAAAAAAAAAAAAATCTTGTCCACTTCAGGCGTTGGCTCCTGACTAAACCTTCCCCAGAGAGCTGCCTATATACCAGGGGAAATATGGGAACTCAAGATTAGGGCTATCCTTACAAACAAAACAAAATCTTCCTTTATCTGAATTTTATTTTTATTTTCATTTTTCTGTTTATTTTTGTTGTGTAATTGATCAGACGTTTTCTGCGCCCCACTGGTAATATGTTGAGTCACGTCTTCTCGAAATTGATGTGTTCCGTTCAATAGTTCAGAAATGATCATTGATTCAAACAGGAAACCTTCTTCACTCTTGGCTTAACACATTCCAGCTACTAGGCTGGTCGTGGAAAGCATTCCGAAGGAAGTTCGAAAAAATTGTCTGTATTTAGGGTGACGGACAACGACTTAATGACGGTCGTTGAGGTATGTCCAAAAATCGAGAACAGAGTCTACTGTTTGTCCAAATAGGTAGTGAATGGCATGTCCGCGAATCCAATTCACAGCATTGGTCTTTGTCCGAGGAAAATAGTCACGTCCCGTAACTAATAATGAAAGGGGAGTATTCCGATTCAGAATGTCTCGCGTTAGAAAAGCCACAACACGACGAATAACGTCTGAGCTAACGACACACTGGCGACAACAGACGGACTATAGTCACTGCAATGTTGCCTGAGCCTCAAAACGCAACCTTAAAACACACAAACAGGTGTTACTTATGTGAAGAACGCCGTTCTTGGAGTCCAGAAATTAAATATACTTTCTAATTGTGTCATCTTATGGTGGATTATATCGTACGAGTCTTCGATGTGGAAAACGAATGTCAAGTGAATTTAGCGAGGTAATGCCGGCCTACACCAGGAAGTAAATGCACTATCAGAGTGTTGACAAATACTTGCTACGACGTTGCCATTTCTCGGCTCTCTTACGAGGCAGCTCTACAGCGAAATGCTTGCCGTGATTCTCCGATACGGTTCTTCAGAGTGGAGACGCGCGCGCACGTTTGGTTTTTGTGCGGCGTTCTCCCCTGATGGTTTCTGACGTCGCCTTGTAGGCTATGTATACATTTGAGACATTCAATTATCATTAATCCAGACTGATACAAGTTTCAGCTTCCGGCGTGGAAGAAGGCTGTTGACGCCGACATTATATCATTTCAACGTAGGGAAAGCAAAACGGATCATTCAATGTTTCTCATCATAAAGCATGTGAGATAATTTTCCGTAACGTTCATAATCATCTAAAAATACAAACGAAGTAAAACTACATCGGAAGCTTATTCGAATTGAATATAATGTAAGATACCAAACGCTTTGCACCTCGATGTCGAATTTGTCCACGTGCAATCTTTTGCAGCATACACAGAGAATGTCATGATTACCACGAGAATGAAGAAATATGTTGGTAAGGATGGAAGCAAGAAGAGACGCAGCCAACAAATATTCGATTCCTCATGGCATTCATTTCATTTGAGACGTAAGAAGAGGTAAAGCGGGATATTACTTTCGTTAACACGAAAGATATGCCGCACATATTGATAACGAGGAAGTCTGCGTCTTCATACGTTTCCTCCTTGAAATCTGTATGCTCTATTATATACTAAGTAGCCCGATCATTGTTTCAGTAATGTTACCCTCTTGTTTGACCCCGTAACGATGAACAGATTCCAAATGCATGTCTCTGCATGAAAATAGCTGTTCGAACCCTTCCTGGGTTGTTTTTTGTGTTTTATTGCTTGGAATTCCTGAAGCAGACCACTGTGCCTTCCCCCCTCGTGGGTTAGGTCTCAAAACTAAACCGCTTTTTATCCAATGGCATAATTTATTCAGACAGCATCAGTACAAGACTATCAAACAAAGCCTTTCATTTACAGTTGCAGCACTCTAACCAGCACTGACCGAAGTGTAATCCACGGTCATGGTCCTAAATTACCAGCTGTCTGCTACTGCGGCAAAGTCCGTACTACACTTTCGATTCCGCAGCACCATTTTATCTGGTAACACTGTGTGGTTGCAGAGTTGTGTCAGCATGTCTGTCCTCACACTGTCAACTTTATGTATGTCACTTCTCCTGTAGCGTTGATCACGAGGAGTCGAAGTAAATGAGTGTATTCTGCATGACGTAACATTCAGTATTTCCTTCTTTCATAGCTACTCTTCATGTGCATCGATACCAAATAGGAATGTGAAAACTCTTGCGAGTGAGAGAATGACAATAACAATCATAACAAGAACAAGCAAATGATAATTATTCCAACGCAGAACGAAAATGGCTTTAAATATAAAAATCTATATTTATATCTATATCCATATCTATTGATCTTTGAGTTGGCACAATGCAAATATATTCTTAGCATTTAGTTACTGAATTTAGTTCTGGATGTTTACAGAGAAAAGGAAAAGTCGGTACTTCTCGCTAGTGTAATATAATGTGAACCAGCAACTACCCTTTCCTTAGAACACGACTGAAGCAGGTCGCCAAGTAGGTACCAAGGCACTGCTGCATTCTGATCCCTGACATTGCTCTGATGACGGTTTATGCAGATAGTTCCGATTATGAAATACAAAACGTATTGCAGGTTAGTTCCTAGGATAGTAACATTAAATTTGCGTTGTAGACGGCATATGAACGTGACGACTATCCATATTACTCATCAGTATAAAAAGACAATATTATGGGAATTTAGCAGGATTACTCAACATGAATTCTGAAATTGGGTGACTGACCGCACAGGTGCTAAACGTCGTCAAGAGTATACGATGTCCTAATCGCATTAGGAATATGAAGATCGTCTTCGACAGCTCGCAACTTTCACATTGCTATCTCCACCCTACTCCAGACAGCCCTCGGTGGAGTTGCACTACGTTGCCGATGTAATGGAAGGCCTTCAAACCGACAACAGACCACATATTGAAAAATACAAGCGAATTCTCTTGCAGCGTAAGCTTATTGTAACCAATTTAAAAATTATTCGAGAGGAGCATTGTCCTATTCAAAAAAAGTAAAATGTTACATACTGTTGACGTCAAACGGACATTATCTATGTCCTGTCTTGTGTCCTACTCATCTATAATATCAAGTGTACTATGAAAATGATTATATATAATGGATGATAATGTAATGTATTGATACCAGATGGTGGGTTCACAACAGTATTGATGCGAAAATAAAACAGAAGTTCGCAAAAGTGCAGGTGTGCATTCTCGTACGTTTTCACCTCGAGATGTACAGTCGTGCTCAAAAGTATCCGAACGACCTGAATTGCATTTCGCCTGATTCGCATGCAACCGGCATAACGCAGCTGTCTAGCAGGTCCTCTAATCGCTCCATGGTACAGTCGTTTGACTATTGAAAATGGTTCCAATAAGTCACCACTAGAAAACACTGCTCTGAATCGCAATAACTCAAGATGTAAAGTAATACCAAGGTACTACAAATATCAGGGAACACCTTATCACAGATAAGACTGTCCTTAAGGCTTGTAAGCTCACATTTACTACAATAAATGACATACCTGAAATGTTACCACTCTCATTATTACGTCAGATTGGTAATGCACGTAGTAAGTTCATCGTATTCATGATTTCCTCTTCAAAGTAACATACCGTACTTATTATTTAACACAAAATGACATTAAAAATTTAATTTATTCACAAGCAGCTAGTTGAGAATATGTATGAACTTCAAATGACACGACGAACCGCCTTGTTCCGCATATGAATTCAAACCCAGCTCATGCAGACTAAGCAAAAATTTCGTGACTGACGGAAACTAACAGTCATTCTTGATTAGGCATACAGAGACTGATATACCTCGATCTTAGACAGTATCAGTTAGCAAATATCAACTTTAAATTGCATAACGCAAACATTTTTAACGGACGCGAATTCCTACCCAGCATCTATTGTCCCTGTTAACAAACTATGAGAGATGTTAAATATTGCTTCTTCACAAGTAACTTACTTGAAATGCCGTGAGGTAAAGCTTTGTGTTGGACACGGATTCTAATCCAGAACCTAATCGGATTCCTATCGAAGCACAGTCAAATGTGACATATCGGATTTTCGCGGCAGTATCTAGATGTTTTAACTGAAATGACGAGACGAAACATTAATTTTTTCTTTCCCGGGACTCCAACCCGGCACCTATCGCTGTTATATTCTAGAGAAAAAGAACGTTAAATACGCGTTTGTTGTACCAGCAGTGACATGTGAGCATGTTTGAACTAGAAATAATATGACGAAGAGTTCAGCGCTCACTGGGAATAGAGCCCCACACATATCGTTGTTGACTACACACAAAGAGACGTCAGCTACCGAATTTTTCTCCACCAGCTGCTCAGAATAACATCTTGAACTTACAGTCATCTCGCAAATAGTTCTGTGTCTCACTGGGAGCTAAAAACGTCAGATATCGTTAGTGTTGACAACGAATGAAAATACATTAAAAATCAAAATTATTATCCACCAGCAGATAGGTGTTCTCATGCTAGAGCTTGATAATACATAATTAAATCTTTAGTGCCGGGCCAGGATTCGATCCCATTCACGAGTAATATGTGGATATGTTGAGGAATCTGCAGTTTTGAACAAACAACAAATCGTAGCCGAGCTGTATTGCCACGAAGGGATCAAATTCCGCGTTAAGGGCGGTCTGAGTTGCATTCCCAGTTCAGAACCAATTTTATCGACATACAGAAGCTCGGATAAAAGATGGAATAAGTGTCCTGTGACCATACATAGCGTTTGTTTCGTCACTTGAAATAAATGACTAGTACAAGAAAGGTTACTGGTGATAGAGTTTCTACATGTCGCCACTCCAGACTTTATTGAGGTTCAACCTAACGTCTACTTGGTAGAGGACGAATATCATCTTTAATGTGAATTTTCAGACCACACTGCCATTATATCTTCTTCACTTGCTGTAACCAGGAGAGAATGGAATCTGTCTCTCCCTATCTAAAATCATTGACAGAAGTGGGAATCGAAACCAGACCATAGGTATAACAACGTACCATCCGTCCAACGGACCACGAAATCCTCTTCTCTGCGACTCATTTTTCTGTCGTAACGCCGTTGTGCCACACTGGATGAGAATTCTGACACACAGGCTCCCTGTAGTAATTTGCAGCATGTTCAGTAAATTCATCTACTTCGTTGACCGAATCACCATGAACTAGCTGCCTCGGCTACCCAGTGCATACAATCGACTCTATTTTGTAATCACCGAAATAAAATCGCGTAACTGCCACCTACACAGAACTGCCAACATTGAAGGATGCAGAAGTATTAATAGGAAGTGTTCCTTTCCACTTGAGCTGTTCTATTGCGCTATCTGTTTGTAGAAAACCTCGTTCAGTACAAAAGGAAAGCTATAACTGCTTGTCTCTCAGAAGTCAAGACCTGGCCATATGCATAATCTCACAGTGCTGTGGGATCCAAAAGTTCCGGTGGAATAGCTGTCGAGGTCTGAAGCTGTTGTAGCTACGTGTCAGCTAGTAGGGTAGATAATATGTCGCGAGTTCGAATACATTCAGTGCTACATTTTTTAAAACGCAATTCTGCTGAAGTTATCAATCTAATGGAACTTTGAACATAATTCTCTTCACTTCTCAACCCAAAGTAGTCGCATGTGGAAAAAGGGCTAACTACTGTGACATTTTGTTCTATTCAGGTTTAATAGACAGCAGGCAGCAGATGCAGTTCGAAGATGTGTAGGGAGAGCGCATCGTGCCATAATATGTTAGAAAAGTATTTTCTACATTAGCTGTCGTGCGGTAGTGAGATTTTATTCTTCTTCAAACTTTGTTTGACAGCTTTAACTCAGAACAAGTTTTCTATATGCATGTAATCAATAAACTTCATGTGCATTGTCAGACTGTCATAGGTAACATCAGAGAATTCGCATATATCGTTGATGATTAATTTCTCTCTCATGTTTACTATTGTTTTAACAACACTAAAGGAAACCCTACGAAAATTGTGCACTGTATTATAAGAAATGAAATAAAACTAACCACGATAACCTTACGACGAAAGTCTGTTTTCATAAAACCGAGTATCTGTACACAAGCGTGCCTCTATCGACACGAACTAGTAAAATACTACTCACTTAAATTTTGATTGGGTCTGTGTGTAATTGGTATGCTGTGTCATACTCAAGAGGTATGCAGATTTGGCATTTCATAAATATAGTTAAGTATTCATAGAAACTCAAAATTCGCTTGTCAGCAGCGGAAAGAGGCGTTACCTGTTGTGCAGCATTGTAAGTTTTTCAACATTCCACTATGAGCCGAACGCATTTTCTTACGATTTCCTTGTTGATGTTTGATCCGACTGCTTGTAGCTCTTTCACAGAAGGGATAAAAACGTTACAGTCAGTGAGACTGGAAGTGCGAACCATAACAGACGCGTCTTCACAGGTCAGAACGTTTCCACAGAGCTGGCGAAGAGGTATGGGTCTGGGTCTTACGAGGTCAATACTTACTAGAACTCGTAAACCGCTATTTAAAGGTCGAGATTAGTTGCGATTTTCACTTGCAACGACTTTCCTGGGCTGAAAACCGTAAATTTACAATCTTACCCTTCAAGCGATAATAACTCAGATTATTCAATAGAAATGATAGGTAGAATCAAGTGAACTTTTAGGCTTAATTCCGTGCACACCAGGAAGTAACTCGTCGATCACAGGGTTGCCAAACATACGTTGCCTTGTTGCCAAATCTCAGTTACAGTACCAGCAGGAAGAAGGCGAACCGATGTGATCCTACAGCGGGCTGGGAAGTGACCATAGCTGGTGTCTCCAAGTCGCGGCTGCTACAGCCTGCAATACGTAATGCGTCTGATCCGCTTTCTGTAACTAGGTTTAGGGACTGGAGCGTAGTTACTAATAATACTCAGAACTGACTGCAAACTAAGCATCATAAATCAGTAACTCTCATTGTTGTTTTTATACTTCTTTCGTAAGTGTACTCAAAACTAAGGAACTCATTCAGTCAGTTCTGAGTATTATTAGTAACTATAAATTTGAGCTTTGTTCGTCATATAGGTCTAAGATGTCAGAAGGTTGTTTATGAAGTGCAATTGTTGATTAATATAGTTTCCCTCTTCTAAATTTTTCCAATAGCATTTAACTGTAGACGTTTTCTAACACCGGCGTTAGCAATTCCTTTCCGTTCTCTGAAACCTCCAAAACGACAAATTTTTCTGGTTTAAATCTGATGAACTTCACTATCACTTCCGATCAACAATAAATACTTCATGAACCCATACATGGAACTCCAAATGTGCGGTGTTCCTGCACCGCTACAGAGCATGCATTGCAAGGTATTCACACAGTTTATCGCATAGACTTACCATAAGGAATGAAACAAGAACTGTAATACACTTTACACCACAGACGCTCACTCTGGCTTGACGAAAACATCCGAACATTGACCATAAGTTGCACAAATAATTGAGTTTGAAAGGAAAAGAAACGAGGTATGAAGCATTTTTAAATTCATCGAATGTAGTGAGGTGGTTTAATTTCGTCCCTGTCGATAAAATTAATTTCGGGTCATGCTCAGCTCTTGCCGATTAATGTAATTTAATACCCGCCTACTAATCAGGACGTCTGTCTCCGTTGCTTTTGAGCGTGAATGGAAATTGTAGAAATTTTCTGTGGAGCAACATTTAATAATAAAGCGTTTTAAATCATCAAAAGCGATGAGCGGTAGCAGGCGCTTTCGATAAAGAACGGGGGAGTGCAGCGTCGCTGCTGTCGCCACGACCGCTGCCAGTAGCCAGCAAATGGATCCCGGAGCTTTGCCGCGTACGGCGTCCAGAGGAGGACAGTCTGCAGGAAATTTGCCGCAAAATGGTTACTGGATAAAATTTTGATATCGGTGTGTCAGAAAGCGAAATAGATTGAATCTGCGCTACCATTACATTCACGTCTTCAGCATTCATACAGAAGAGGCTATAAAAATATTTTATGCCAGCTGCTCTGGATCCACTGACATGAAGAGAAACAACGCACGCTACCGCTAGACCACAGGCGCAATCAGCCTAGGGTTTCTCTATCATGGGACAAGTTTTCCACCAGGAAGTGCCGCAGTCTACAGTGTTGCCAGATTGTGCAGATAACTGGACTTGGAGAATTAGCGAGTTGGCCAGTTTTTTTGTCCCATGTCGCGATCGGCGCGGACTTACCCTCTGAAGCGGCCGGCCGCCGGTCGAGTTTTATGTCAAAGAGAGTACATGTAGACTGTAGATGTTGATCATACTTTATTTGATCAGAAGTGTAAGGACACCCTCTATGTAATACGAAACTGGAAAGCAGATGTCAGGCGACGCTGACGTGCCAGTAGGCGGGGATGACTGTGTTGCCGGCCGTTGCGACCGAGCGGTTCTACGCGCTGCAGTCCGGAACCGCGCTGCTGCTACGGTTGGAGGTTCGAATGCTGCCTCGGGCATGGATGTGTGTGATGTCCTTAGGTTAGTTAGGTTTAAGTAGTTCTAAGTTCTAGGGGACTGATGACCTCAGATGTTCAGTCCCATAGAGCTTAAAGCCATTTGAGCCAGGACTGCGTTGCTGAGCAGAGAAGCAGTAGCACCAGAATGCGTCTCCCAAAAGAGATCAGTGACGTCAAACGAGGGCTACCCATTGCGTGCCATCTGAGTAACAAATCCGTCACGGACATTTCGAGACATCTTAACTTGTCCGATTCGACTGTTGACAATGTTACTGAGAAATGGAAACGCTAAGGAAGAACCGCAGGTAAACCAAGACCGTGCAGACCTCACATACTCACGGACAGGGCAACTGTGCATTGCGGAGAGTGGTTGTAAAAACTCGTATGAGTGACTCGTGACTTCCAATGTGCTACCAGCTAGCACAAATAGTGTTAGTGGAGACTTAAAAGGAATGGGGTACAGTCGTCAAGCAGCTCCTCATATGCCACCCGACTCTTAAGGTGCTGTGAAGGTCGTCGCCACTAGACAGAGTATGACTGGAAGCAAGTGGTAGGGAGTGATGAACCTCGGCATACCCTGTGCCAGTCCGATGGAGCAGTTTGCGTTTTCTGAATGCCGGGACGACGTTACCTACCATCACGTGTAGTGTCAACAATGAAGTACGGAGCAAGAGGTTTAGCAGTCTCGGGGTGTTTTCGTGGTAACGGTATGGTCACCATTGAAATCTGGTTTCGCAGGACAAAGCGGATCAGCTTGTGGAAAGAGGCCAAGGTCAACTACTCTTAGTTATACAAGAACACACAACTTTATTGCTCAAACCAGTGCACAATGCACAGTTTTCTCTTTAAAACAACAAATATCAATTCACGACTGAGGGCCCAAGAACAGAACAACAAAAACAAGACGACGAGTAACAAACGGCATAACTGTGAGCCGCGCATGGCTCAACCATATTGCGCTTTCCAAACCGCTAAATGCGGCAGGATACGAAGAAATTTGCCAGTACGATACACTGTGTACAGTAGAGAACATTGCGGAGATAATGATTGTATCAGTATCACAACGCACACGTGAGGTGATGCTTAGAGGGACAGAAACATTCTTGAAAATAACAGTCCAGTCCAGACTACTGACCTCAGCGCAGTGCAAACCCTCTGGGATGAGTTACAACGTCGGCTTCGCAGAAGACCCCAGCTTCCAGACTCACTACTTTCTCTGACTCCGGCTGTTGAGAAAGAATGGACTGCCTTTCCCCCACAGACATTCAGATAACTCACTGAAAGTGTTCCCAACAGAGTTCAAGCTACCATAGAGTCGAAACGTGAACACGCCCCATATTAATGACGTAAACCCCTGTGGTGTTTGTAAAATGTGGTGTGTATGCATGTTTGCCTAATGCTGTCTCTGCTTTGGAATTCTTACGCCGACAAATAATTAAGATGACCCTGCTGTTAACAGTCTGCACCTAGGGATTTCCATAAATTAAAATATCGTGTTCTAGTTTTATTTCACTTCAGTTTAGCACATCAAACCAATCATTCCCATTTGGATGCTACTAGAATGTATCACACCGTGGATAGTGTATGTTATTTATTCTCAGAAACGTATAGAGTGCAAGAAGTTGTTCAAGTATGAAATATACAAATCGGATTCTACCCTATATGTAATTTCAAGATTGTCAGGACGTATGTTTGACTTTTTTTAAATAGCGCCCCCTGTTGTTAGAGGGATACAAATTGTCTGATCCAGTTTAGCCATGAGAAAGAGAAGACGTTCATCCCGACTGGCACTTTCAGAAAACGCTCACTGGACAAGCAAATGGAACTCAACTGATTTGCTGTGAATGTTTCCCTACTCGTCGAACATATGTCACCTAACTGAAGTATGGAGAGAAGTTGTATTGCAGTGACGATCAGCTAGATGCAGTGCTGGCCGCTGTACACATGACGCAAATGAAGTATCTGCAATTCTCTCCCTACAAAGTGGATGCAATATGCCTCAGCGAGCTCCTAGAGCTGAAATTACGTCAGTACAAGACAAAACACGAGTCAAGATTTCTGTATGCTCATTACACAGGAACAAGAATTCGACTAATGTATTCTCTGGGAGAGAAGCACTTCAGTGTGTATCAGACTCCGCAGAGATTCAAAAAAAGGTCACGCGAGTGAACAGAATAACAAGTGTCACAGAGAAACGACATCACGCACTCTCCGTGTCGAAACAAACACTACTTAAAACCTAACTGCCAGATTCTCCACTGCGCCTCTCGCCAGCGAAGTCTCTAGCTCGATCCCCAGAGGGAAGTGTCCAATCGATCCCAGCAGCGATGTGTTCTCTATCGATCCATGCAGAGAAGTCCTTTCTCACGTCATACTCCACTCCATCCAGGTCATACAGCACCTACCTTTCCACATAGGTGACGAATCCCTGCAGCTGCTACAAGAACATTATCTTCCACTGCATGGCCAGACAATCACCTGAACCTCATGCTCCTTTTAGAAAATTCTTTAGAACGTTCCTCCTACATCCTTACTATTCCATCCACCAAACGTGTCACCGCCTTATGGCATAAAGTACGCGCGGCACTCTGCATGTGCATATTCCTCAGAATCAGCTCTTGCCCATCGTTTGTGACCCTTCACTCTAAAACGATGTCCTTTCGTCTCATTCGCCCCGTGACGTTCTTTCTACAGGTATGTTATTCTGAAATGTTCTCTGTTCCGCCTGAGAGTAACCTTCTGCCCACTCTGTCCACACTACAGAGGTTGTGCCACCTCCAGCACTGTAAACCACTGCCGCCACGCTCTGTTCTCTCTCAGGGCAGTGAATTTCCGAGATGCAGAATACAACACGTCTCTTACAACCACATTTAGCCGATAGCAGCTTCTGAGAAATGCGTGCCACTTTTCATTCAGCGGCTCAGCCCTGATTAACTCCCAGGCATGCAGTATTATAAAAATTGTTAGTAGGTGCTGCTGCCAGTATCGGCAAATTAAATTATCAATTATCCGATTGTGCATCATAAACACTACTTTAATATAAATCTACAATAATATTAAATGTATGGTGGCATAATCTTGCAATCTTAAAATGTCGACAAATATGTGTCTACGTATTTTTCATCAGATAGTGTACTTCTCTAAATATTCTGTGCTATTTTGTCGTTTTTCAATGAATGCCTTGGATACACTCAATCTTTCGCCCTATTACGCGGACAACATCTTCAAGATGAGTGGGGGGGGGGGAGAGGGGGGGGGGGGGGCTGTGGCGTCTATGAATGTCCAATTCAAACTCTGGCTCGTCGGTGGCTGCAATAACAGTTCATTTCCGTGTGTGCTCATGTGTGACATTACATAGTTCCAAAACACGAATTTAGCGGTCATTGTTGTTTGGTGTAGACCGCTATTGCTATTCCTCCAATACACAAACCGAGGAGGTGGTGAGACAGGCTCATACCAAGAGCGTAGCAACGGAGAGGCGGAAAAATTAACAAAAAAAAAATCAAGCAACAGTGACGTTTAACAATGAAGCTGGGGTTGGTGGATGGCTGAGCACTGTCTGCGCCCTCGCTCAACACACACACACACACACACACACACACACACACACACACACACACACAAACAAACAAACAAATAAACACACTCATATATAAACTTTCCGAAACGTAATAAGAAGTTATTACCGCAGAGATCGTGGGTTTGTAGTTGACTAAGCGCCACTGCCCTCCCCCATATAACACGACTGAGCGCCACTCCCCTCCCCCATATACAATAAGTCTGTATGAAATGTTCTTGTAGATGTCTGAGCACCACTCCCCTCTTCCATTTGACATGAATCTGTATGAGGTGTTCTTTACAAATACTGAACTATAGAAGCAGTTGTTAATGACAGGTACTCATGGCATCTTGTTATCTTGCTTATGTGTTATCATGTAGTGTCACTTGCTAATTGCGAATCATGGCATTTTCTTACCCTACTTATGAGTTGTCACTAGAGACCAGATTATATGCATTTGCATGTTGCGTATGCATTTGCATATGTGGTTCCTTTTCACTGGGTATTGCAGTTTTAACTAAAAACTAGTGACAATGCGTATTTTCGCTCTATGTTTACAAAATCTTAAAAATTTAGATGGGCGGTCTCTAGCTCCATCTAGTTTTGATGCCTCACATGTTGACTGCGACCTAGAACTGCGTGCAATCGCTAACCGAGAGGCCACTGCCAAGTAAAATCATTATAGAAGACGAACAGGAACAGGCAGACTGAGTCAATGCTCCTGCGACCACGCCCCCGGTCAATCCCCTCCGATGTCATACCGTAAGCGTCGGCAACAATTAAATTAAACTACGCAAGATTTTAGTCACATTCCCTAGTTTCAGTTTAGCTTTCTGTTTACTTGTACATATTTGAACGTGTTTACGACGTGTAGTGTGTAATGTGTTGTGCGCCACGCCGCCCGAAAAAGAAAACGTCGTTTCGTTGATAACTGACCGTCCTGGAACATTTACATATGACAGAATTGTTTCATATTGTCGAGTGTGCGAGAAAAAGTCTCGTGCATAAAAAGTTTCAATTAGACCAGCTTGTCAAGCCAAGTCTTCATATCGCAGAAATGCAGAAGAAAGGACCACGACAACTTCTGACAACAGCATGTTGCAGTAGCAGGGATTTGTCAAAAGGTAAAAAAATAGTCTGTTTAAGATGGATCTATGTGAAACATTCATTGCAAGCATATTACTCTTCAGAAACTTACAAATCCTATCCTCAAAGGCTTTCTGCGCAAATATTGCTTAAATCAAAACATACCAGATGAATCAACATTGCGTAAAAATTACATACCGACAATTTACATAAAAACGCAGTGAACTCAAGGAAAGCAGTATCTGGATTTCAGTTGAAACTAGACACTTGTGGCCGTTACATTTCAAATTTAATTGTTGGTGCTTCCTGTTTACCGCACCGGAAAGAACTTGAAAAGGAAATCATTCTACAATCGCCAGATGTGTGAATGAGGATATTAGAAAAATATTTCCAGTATCTTCTGCACATGAAACGATGTTTGTGTTATTGAAGATGCTGCTCCCTATGTGATCAAAGCAGGAAAAGGCCTCCGAGTATTTTATCCCAATTTGATTCATGTGACGTGCTTTGCTTTGGAGTACATCGCCTTGCTGAATAAGTACGTTCCACGTTTGTGAATGTAAATAAATTGATTTCATCCACAAAGACAGTGTTTCTAAAAGCTCCTGCTCGCGTTATGACCTACAAAGAAAAACTACCAAATGTGCCTTTACCTTCCGAACCAGTGGTAAATCGTTGGGGTACGAGGGTCGAAGCTGTGCTGTTTTGCAGTGATCGAGGCCTTTAGAGGGGCAGTAAACGACTTCGATAGGGCAGAGGCTTCGGCAGTTTGCCAGTGCAAGGAAGCTTTTAATCATTTGCCGTTGAATGAATCTGTTCTGTTAATGAATAAAATTATTCTAGTGAACTCCTCATTTCCGTAGGTATTCCAAAAGAAAACATAAAGAAAACATTTTAAACAATAACCAACTTGTGCTAAGTTGATAATTTTATTAATGGGACGGGTGAACTTATACCAGAAACAGTAACTACCAGCATAACACCCAGTTTCAAATACTGACCAGATACCTCATTTGATGTAGAACGGTCCTTTTCTGCTTATAAAAATGTTTTGAGTGGTCGTTGACACAATCTTACCACCGAACATTTGTAGCAGTACTTGGCCATTTATATTTACATTGGTACAAAAATCTAAAATAAACTGTAAATAATGCTTTGGTCCAATAGTATTAATTAATAGTTAACGCTGTTCAAAATAAATTTATGATTGTATGTAGTTTTTAAAATAAAGTATTACGGACGTTGGGCCTGTACATATCGATTAATTCGCTGCGGCTCATTCGCGTCGCGTCCGTTTGTTACCGACAACAATAGCTAGAAGGAACAATTTATGAAATACGGTATGCGTCCCCATTATGCTAATTCTTAGAAAATGATCCCAGCAGGCCCCCCTTCCTATCCTCAACAAGTGATTACAAAATAGAAAAAAAAATATTACCAGCATTCCAAATTCACCAACTTTTCGGGTGACCGCCGGTCTTCCTCGTGACTGAGCAGGTTCTACTTCATTTACCTTGTATTAACACTGGTTAATTGTGAATAACCGAGATAAAAGCTTTGAGTCACTGCATAGCACCTGCGAGAATGATTCTGTCCCCGTTTTACAAATTTTTATAATCCCAGCAGGGCCCCTTTCCTAACCTCTACCAAAAAGCGTTCAGAAAAACTATCAACGTTCCAAATGTACCGACTTTTCGCGTGACCGGCGCTCTTCCTCATAACTGATATACGCAGGTTCTACTTTATTTAACATGTATTATCACTGGCTAATTGTGAATCTTTGCTCTCGCACACAAGTACTGAAGGCTGTAACCGAGGTAAAAGCTGCATAGCAGCTGCGAGAATGATCCCTTCTCTGACTTCCTACTATTAATTTTGTGTAAATTCGGTTGAAACATTGTTACAGCAGTGTTGTTTATAATTATTTCGTCTTTCATCCATTGCGATAAGTACTGTGAATATTGCCAGACACAACCGCGTATCTTCTGTTTCAAAGATATACGAATAGCTGTGCCCTCTTACCTCTTGTTAAGGAGAGACAATCTATCTCGTTCGCCCATATTGCGAACACGGCATGTCCATTGCTTTATAGTGATCCGTAATGGTTGCCGACGTGTGGGTCATCGGTTCCATTCCTACTGCTATTGATGCTGCATCTCTTTATTATTTTACATTTCTAATTTCAGGAACGTTCAGCAATATTGCAATTTCCTATAACGTTCTATGAGTGTATAAAAAAAAGCTATCTTTGCTAAGGTAGGTAGCTCAGCCGCATCGTTACTTTCGTGGAAGCTCAGTAAACGAGCTTTGTGTGGGAAACGTTACTTCTTGTTGACGACCTTAATTCGTAACAAGTAGTCGAATCCATATTCTGCTAGAGCCCCTATTAAATCGATGTACACAAAACTATTATTGCCACTCTTAGACAACAAACTGGCTTTAATCAAGAAACTTTTATGAAAGTTCAAATAGTTCTTGCAGAAAACAGATACTCAACAGCCGTAAATTTATGGAATAATTTCACTAGGCTACTAGTTTCGATGTCTCATTGTTGCCGTCTTTAGGCCTCTGTGGAAATCGACAAAATCATCAAGCTTACAATCGAGTACAATCTGTTAAGCAACATTAATTGTCTTTACTCCAAATAAATTTACCATACATAAGATTTGGTGAAAAGTATAAAGAAGAGAGATATAAGATACAAATATGGTAAAATAAAATACAGGACATACAAACACTGGTCACTGTGAACTGTCACGTACTTATTAACTGCATTTAAAAAACTGTTTGAACAAAATACAGTATTAACATAACTTTACGAAATACAGTTAAAATTGATACACTCTAGTAATTAGCAGAGCCTTCATTGAAAAATACGATGAATCATGTCCTACAATCAATAGCATCATCGTTCTGTCTCTTTTTTCACCCCTTCACATGTATCGTTAATGATCTTTCTTTCGTAAAAACACTCGTTTAGGACTGCAGTCAGTTTTATTAATACTATTTTATACGTCCACTACTTTAGTTTTCTTACTTCTGTTGATGAATCACACTACTTCGAAAGGATAGGTTTCTTAACGCACTGCAGCTTCTCTTCTTTGAACATAATATGATTTTATATTTCTTTACTTTATGGCGGTTATGTGATATACCAATCTTATCGGCAACAGTTTTCTCCCAGTGCCGAGCAATGATTATATGATTATCATTAAACTTCCTGTTACAGGTATTTTGACAGCTGTTAGATGTCTGTGGTGTCCACGTCTATTGTGAAGGTACGTCCTCTAATATGCCCATTTTTGAGGTAGTGTGTTACGCATCCATTACTTACCCCTTTGTTCTGACACATACTCACTGACCGAGCGAGGTGGCGCAGTGGTTAGACACTGGACTTGCATTCGGGAGGACGACGGTTCAATCCCGCGTCCGGCCATCCTGATTTAGGTTTTCCGTGATTTCCCTAAATCACTCCAGGCAAATGCCGGGATGGTTCCTCTGAAAGGGCACGGCCGACTTCCTTCCCCATCCTTCCCTAATCCGATGAGACCGATGACCACGCTGTCTGGTCTCCTTCCCCAAAACCAACCAACCAACCAACCAACCAACATACTCACTGAGATAGCTTCGGAAATAAGTCTGATACAGTGGTTCCTTTAGTAAGCACAAACTACCGAATCGGTTATCTCGTTTCGTATGTAGGTGAGTGCACTAATTTTATTTTGCTTTCTGTTTGGTCGCCAGACATTTCTCGTTGCAAACCATTGTATTCTGTAACTGTATGTTCGGTATATCAGCCACTTTCACATGTCAACATGTCACGTGTTTTTTACGTCGTACGATACTACGTAATTTCTTATTCGGTTACATTTCTGCGCGTCTTATGTAGTGTGATGTTACGTAAGACCTTATTTTCAGAGTATTTTGACCTTATGCTGGTGTTCCTATAACTGTCGATATTATCGCTTTCCCGGGTATTAAGCTGTCTGTTTTCTTGTGGAATTTTCTTTTGGTCTTTCCTGACGTATGATTTTACCTTTATGATCAATAGTCTACTACATTTTAAATGAAAAGTTCTCCTCTTGTCTCCCTCGCTAAAACTACTATCTGAAACGAAGGAATATTTTTTATCAAAATAGAAGTTTTCGGCAGCTCTACACGTTGCCACATAGTAAGTACTTGTAGCGTTGGCGTGAAAATATTGCTGCATAACCAATAATGACTGTTTCTCATCTTCATGTACTTTTCATTTTATCTCAAGTTCCCTTGTCAGTCCGCCCTTTTATAGTATAGTTTCCATATTTAACCACTTGATCTCACGTCCTTGGTTTTATTGGTGACGTAAAATGTCTATAAACAATGTCGCTTCGTACTACCATGATCTTATGGCTGTTTATTTTATATTGCGTTTCATCCTTCGAACTTTTTGTATTGAGCATTTTATTTTTACGTGTGATATGTTTCTGCTTATTCACGGTTAAGGTTTCCTCTGTATATTGTCAACTACAATAGAGTATTGGTTCCATTTTATCTTATTGTATTTCATTAATTTTACATCTTTAGTGTCATTTTGATCCCATTTCTGATATTTTTGGCTTTATTGTACTGTACTTGTGGCGCTCACTAATACGATGTGGTGACGTTTTCTAGATTTAATGTTGAGGATCATGCTTTAATTTTATTTATTTCTATGACTTAAACGGCCATACTTTCCACAGCTAGCTGACATATCGTTCTTCATGTTTTGCTTAGTGTTTCAACGGTTCTGGTGACACGGGTTTGTATGCAGATACTTTTGTAACCTCATTTTTTATATTTTTAATAAAGGGTTCTGGCTTTCAGCCTTTTTGTTACTGCCTCTATATAATTTTTGCACTTGATATTTATGTAGGTGTTCGACCAGCTCAAGGGTATTTGTTTATATCCCGCCTTAGTATTGTTTTTTTTTAAGGTTTGAGGAGTCTCCCTCCGATCTTCTCTGTTCTAGCACATCATCCATATTTCTATTTGTTCACGTTGTTTATGTTTTTTTCTTGTCTCATCTTCCATGCCTTTGCAGCGTTTCTACTATTTGACAGATGTTGGTTGACTTCCTGTCACACTACCATTATTTAGGTTCTTTTGGTACTTTGTTCAAACACTCGTGTTTTGTTGAGGATCAGTTCGTATTCTTTTAGCGTATCAATTTTCCTCATAGACTAATGCATTCTGTATTATTAGAGTTTAAAACGATTGACAGTGTTTCGTATTACAATAATTCTCACCTCTACATTATGTAATAACAACTACTATAAGTGTTGGCTTCATTTTAGGGTTCACTTCCGTCTTTTCTTCTACGCCAGCAATCACAATTTGGGAGCTTACCTCTGGTTTTATATTTTTATTTTGTGTCTTATATTTTTGGTTACATTATTTACACTGGTTTGTCTATGGATATAACGCACTTAGCAATAAAAGATGGTAATCGTAGCTACATACTACAAGCTTTGTCTTGCTTCACACGCTTTGCCTCTTATTCACACAACGACCTAAAAAAATAACTTTTCGGAACATCGGCTCTTGCTTTGACCTAAAAGCATGCCTTCTCATTCCTGGTTTTCTGCTCTTCTTAACGGTTCTTGCATTCTTTTGCGGCTCAATTACACCGTTGTAATCAGTTCACCTTCTTACTTTATCATACTTATATTTTCATTATTTCATTTTCTTACTTTACTGTATTTGTATTTTAAGAAACTTTTCTGTCTTCGTGGCGTTTCATTGCAGTACGACCATTGTACATGATGCTATTGTTTCTACGACGTGATTCAGTGTATTTTTACTACACTTCGTAATGTAATGGTAACACTGCATTCCGTTCAACCAGTTATTATTTTTATACCTGACAGGTACCCCATAGTCCAGAGTGACCAGCTTTTGTACGTCATTCAATTTACTTTACCTTCTTTGTCGTTCATGTCTCTCTTCTTATAAATTTTACCAATGCATGTGTATTATTAATTTATTTGAAATAATCACAGTTGATGTTGGATGATAGATTTGTATTCTACTGTAAGCTTGATGATTTTGTCGAGATATACATAGGGGCCTGAAGACTGTGGCAATGAAACACCGAAACTTGTAGCCTAATAAAATTACTCCATAGATTTAGGGCTGTTGAATATCTGTTTTCTGCATGTCATCAACCACTTGCTGCTCCATTCGTTCATTTACAAATAAGTTTTGTCAATAATGTAGGAATTTTCAGGAGGTTTTACCATGTGAACTCTAATATCGAATGTCAGCTTTCTGGTCACATTTGACCGTAACATCCAATATATAATTGCATACTGCCGCAGACGGATCGGTTAATAAACAGAAAAAAGAGACACTGAAATTAAATATACTATGTTGTTGTTGTTGTGGTCTTCAGTCCTGAGACTGGTTTGATGCAGCTCTCCATGCTACTCTATCCTGTGCAAGCTTTTTCATCTCCCAGTACCTACTGCAACCTACATCCTTCTGAATCTGCTTAGTGTATTCATCTCTTGGTCTCCCTCTACGATTTTTACCCTCCACGCTGCCCTCCAATACTAAATTGGTGATCCCTTGATGCCTCAGAACATGTCCTACCAACCGATCCCTTCTTCTGGTCAAGTTGTGCCACAAACTTCTCTTCTCCCCAATCCTATTCAGTACTTCCTCATTAGTTATGTGATCTACCCATCTAATCTTCAGCATTCTTCTGTAGCACCACATTTCGAAAGCTTCTATTCTCTTCTTGCCCAAACTATTTATCGTCCATGTTTCACTTCCATACATGGCTACACTCCATACGAATACTTTCAGAAATGACTTCCTGACACTTAAATCAATACTGGATGTTAACAAAGTTCTCTTCTTCAGAAACGCTTTCCTTGCCATTGCCAGCCTACATTTTATATCCTCTCTACTTTGACCATCATCAGTTATTTTGCTCCCCAAATAGCAAAACTTCTTTACTACTTTAAGTGCCTCATTTCCTAATCTAATTCCGTCAGCATCACCCAACTTAATTAGACTACATTCCATTATCCTTGTTTTGCTTTTGTTGATGTTCATCTTATATCCTCCTTTCAAGACACTGTCCATTCCATTCAACTGCTCTTCCAAGTCCTTTGCTGTCTCTGACAGAATTACAATGTCATCGGCGAACCTCAAAGTTTTTATTTCTTCTCCATGAATTTTAATACCTACTCCGAATTTTTCTTTTGTTTCCTTTACTGCTTGCTCAATATACAGATTGAACAACATTGGGGACAGGCTACAACCCTGTCTTACTCCCTTCCCAACCACTGCTTCCCTTTCATGTCCCTCGACTCTTATAACTGCCATCTGGTTTCTGTACAAATTGTAAATAGCCTTTCGCTCCCTGTATTTTACCCCTGCCACCTTTAGAATTTGAAAGAGAGTATTCCAGTCAACATTGTCAAAAGCTTTCTCTAAGTCTACAAATGCTAGAAACGTGGGTTTGCCTTTCCTTAACCTTTCTTCTAAGATAAGTCGTAAGGTCAGTATTGCCTCACGTGTTCCAGTGTTTCTACGGAATCCAAACTGATCTTCCCCGAGGTTGGCTTCTACTAGTTTTTCCATTCGTCTGTAAAGAATTCGTGTTAATATTTTGCAGCTGTGACTTATTAAGCTGATAGTTCGGTAATTTTCACATCTGTCAACACCTGCTTTCTTTGGGATTGGAATTATTATATTCTTCTTGAAGTCTGAGGGTATTTCGCCTGTTTCATACATCTTGCTCACCAGATGGTAGAGTTTTGTCAGGACTGGCTCTCCCACGGCCGTCATTAGTTCCAATGGAATATTGTCTACTCCGGGGGCCTTGTTTCGACTCAGGTCTTTCAGTGCTCTGTCAAACTCTTCACGCAGTATCGTATCTCCCATTTCATCTTCATCTACATCCTCTTCCATTTCCATAATATTGTCCTCAAGTACATCGCCCTTGTATAGACCCTCTATATACCCCTTCCACCTTTCTGCTTTCCCTTCTTTGCATAGAACTGGGTTTCCATCTGAGCTCTTGATATTCATACAAGTCGTTCTCTTATCTCCAAAGGTCTCTTTAATTTTCCTGTAGGCGGTATCTATCTTACCCCTAGTGAGATAGGCCTCTACATCCTTACATTTGTCCTCTAGCCATCCCTGCTTAGCCATTTTGCACTTCCTGTCGATCTCATTTTTGAGACGTTTGTATTCCTTTTTGCCTGTTTCACTTACTGCATTTTTATATTTTCTCCTTTCATCAATTAAATTCAATATTTCTTCTGTTATCCAAGGATTTCTACTAGCCCTCGTCTTTTACCTACTTGATCCTCTGCTGCCTTCACTACTTCATCCCTCAAAGCTACCCATTCTTCTTCTACTGTATTTATTTCCCCCATTCCTGTCAATTGCTCCCTTATGCTTCCCTGAATCTCTGTACAACCTCTGGTTCTTTTAGTTTATCCAGGTCCCATCTCCTTAAATTCCCACCTTTTTGCAGTTTCTTCAGTTTTAATCTACAGGTCATAACCAATAGATTGTGGTCAGAGTCCACATCTGCCCCTGGAAATGTCTTACAATTTAAAACCTGGTTCCTAAATCTCTGTCTTACCATTATATAATCTATCTGATACCTTTTAGTATCTCCAGGGTTCTTCCATGTATACAACCTTCTTTCATGAATCTTAAAACAAGTGTTAGTTATGATTATGTTGTGCTCTGTGCAAAATTCTACCAGGCGGCTTCCTTTTTCATTTCTGTCCCCCAATCCATATTCACCTACTATGTTTCCTTCTCTCCCTTTTCCTACACTCGAATTCCAGTCACCCATGACTATTAAATTTTCGTCTCCCTTCACAATCTGAATAATTTCTTTTATTTCATCATACATTTCTTCAATTTCTTCGTCATCTGCAGAGCTAGTTGGCATATAAACTTGTACTACTGTAGTAGGTGTGGGCTTCGTATCTATCTTGGCCACAATAATGCGTTCACTATGCTGTTTGTAGTAGCTTACCCGCATTCCTATTTTCCTATTCATTATTAAACCTACTCCTGCATTACCCCTATTTGATTTTGTGTTTATAACCCTGTAGTCACCTGACCAGAAGTCTTGTTCCTCCTGCCACCGAACTTCACTAATTCCCACTATATCTAACTTCAACCTATCCATTTCCCTTTTTAAATTTTCTAACCTACCTGCCCGATTAAGGGATCTGGCATTCCACGCTCCGATCCGTAGAACGCCAGTTTTCTTTCTCCTGATAACGACATCCTCTTGAGTAGTCCCCGCCCGGAGATCCGAATGGGGGACTATTTTACCTCCGGAATATTTTACCCAAGAGGACGCCATCATCATGTAATCATACAGTAAAGCTGCATGCCCTCGAGAAAAATTACGGCTGTAGTTTCCCCTTGCTTTCAGCCGTTCGCAGTACCAGCACAGCAAGGCCGTTTTGGTTATTGTTACAAGGCCAGATCAGTCAATCATCCAGACTGTTGCCCTTGCAACTACTGAAAATGCTGCTGCCCCTCTTCAGGAACCACACGTTTGTCTGGCCTCTCAACAGATACCCCTCCGTTGTGGTTGCACCTACGGTACGGCTATCTGTATCGCTGAGGCACGCAAGCCTCCACACCAACGGCAAGGTCCATGGTTCGGGGGGGGGGGGGGGGGGGGGGAAATATACTGTACCTCTATATAATTATTTCCCCGTCGCCGTTATTCACAACAGTTGCCACTACGACGCAACTGTCTTGCTCCATTTATTGTGCATATAGTAGTACCTATTGCTCCCCATTCCTTTTCAAAATCTCAAGAAAATTTTATCATAAGATGCCCATTTTATGCTATCTTTTCGTTGTTATCTCTTGGATCACCTTTTCAAGCCTCTAATATTCAGTTCATCCAATCCTTTTATTCTTTATCTGTCTAGTGATCGCCGTCTTACACGTATTTTACATTAATTTCTCCTTCCACAGCATTTCGTGGTAAATATTACATACAATAGCTCATCTATCAATTTAATTATTACAGTTACATTATGTAGCAGTATGTATAGGTTAACATTTACAGAAGAAATAAAGACTCCAAAAATCCATCACATATGATTTCTAGGTACACTTTCTGGGAACAGCTGAGATAAATTTGTAAAATTATTAAAAGTGTATCTTGATCAGTTCCCATTGCTTCGTACTCTCGTTATGTTTGGAGATACAACCACTACAGTATGTAACACCACGTTAGTAAAATTATTAAAAGTGTATCTTGATTAGTTCCCATTTATTCGTACTCTCGTGATGTTTGAAGATACAACCACCGCAGTATGTAATACCACGGCTACCTTCACAGCAAAGTAAGCCACAAAAATTTCAAAGGAAAGCATCTTTAATTTCATGAGACAAGTGCAATATATTATTTCTAGGAAAAATAAGTGAAACATCCGGAACAGGAGGACGAAACGAAATGAAACTTCACGGGATGAGAGAGTGTGTGACGTCGTTTCAGTGATTACAAAATTCAGCCAAATTTACAAAGAACTTGACAGTATTAGCTCACTTAAAATTACGACGTTGCACCCCCTGTGGCCTGGATAAGTGAAGTGATTCGACTGCAAAGGATGTCACTTAGTTAAGCTGGCCCACAGCTGTCGTCACTGGTCCTTGACATCCTGGGTACTGGCGCTGGGACAGTGTTAACGTCAGAGCTGGACTCCCACATATTCTATCGAGGACAGATCTGGGAATCTCGATGACCACCGGAGTTTCTTGAGATCAAGCACACGTTCTAAACAGCCAAGTGCCATGCGTGGAATGGCGTTGTCTTGTTGAAAAATTGCACCACAATAGCGTCGCACGAGGGGTAAAACATGAGGACGCAGGATGGCCTCACGCACTATTGTGATTCAAGAGTTCCCTCAATCACTACCAGCCGGCACCTCAAGTCATACCCACTGGCTCTCCACACCATGATACCAGGAGGAACACCACTGTGCCTCTCCAAAACAATGGAAGAATTGGTCCTCACGCCAGGTCGACGTTTGCCATGAAGGGTAGTACAGAACCGCAACTCGTCGCTGAACACAATACGACGCTATTGATAGGCAGTCAGTGCTTCCAGGTCACGGCACCCCTCAAAGAGCTGCAGTTTGTCCTGTATTGCTAAAGACAGCCTAGGCAACGGATAGTAATTCTCTAACCTGCCTGCAGCTGATATTCGAGCAGTGACGAATGACGACGCAGAAAATTCCGGGGACAAAATGTCTTCTTCTCAGATCCCAGGAGTAGATGTGAAGGGGTTGGTGAACAATAAGGTGACCCCCCTTTTGAAGTGGTCAGACATGATCGACCGGAACCTTGACGTGGAGTAAGCCTCCCCTGTCGTTCCCATCTGGTCCAACATCGGTCAGCCATCACATGAAAATGCCAGAAAAATCAGGATAATTTGTAATTCGAACATTCGGCTTCATGAAGACTCATAATGAGACCCCTTTCGAACACTGTCAGCTACTGATATCACTATATCACACAAGTACGTGACATCTCCGCGTACTTCACCGTGATCACTCAACATCTGGCGCTGCTGGCGACATTACACGAGAGCAAAACTAATGCACTCTGGAGGGCGTTCGTCCTGTAATAGAGAACTGCAACTCCGGTCATTTACATACCTGTTAAACAGGTTAAATTTATTGGATGTAGCTATTGTTATAGATACCACGAAGAAGATGAAGGAAACACCATAATCGTCATCGCCATGATCCGTTCGACATCCACTGCTGGGTGAATACCACCTCCCGACTTCCTCACCCATTTTGGTCTGCCCCGTTACAGATTAGTGTTCATTCTGCACGTTTTCCAATGTTATCTACCTATCCTCTACATTGCTGTTATAATTCATTCTATTTGGTTCTCTCACTCATACGTTTGTTTTCTTTTCTATTCCTATATTTCCCAGCTTGCATTTCTTCATTGATTGCTGAACAATCCGAACGTTTTAAACACGAGAAAAGGAGACAATATTATGAGAGAGAATGCCGGTTAGGTCAGTTAATTCTGTACCTGCATATACACAAAAAAATGGAAATGAGTGTTTGGCGTCATTGGCCGGGAGGCCCTTAGGAGCAGGTCCGGCCTCCTTGGTGCAGGTATTCTTACATTCGACGCCACATCGGGCGTCCTGCGCTCCGGATGGGGATGAAATGATGATGAAGATAACACATCACCCAGTCTCTGAGCGGAGAAAATCCCCGACCCACCCGGAAATCGAACCCGAGCACGTAGGACGGCAATCCGTCACGCTGACCACTTTTTTTTTTAATCATTGTGATTGGTCGTTGCGGACGTCACATGACACCCGTTCAAGTTCGTTGTTGATCCTTTCACTCAGTATTTTTTATTATTATTATTATTATAGAGGCCAACCAGCTCTCTGACCGAACACGCTGAGCTACCGTGCCGGCATCACTCAGCTATCGGGGCGGACTGTATATACACATATTCTTCACAACTCAGTGTACGGTGTATAGAGCAGGGTATGTCGTACCGTTATTTTCGGCTTTACTGGCAGTGATTAATAGGTGGAGGGAGCAGGGGACGAGATGGTGTGGCGAGGATGAGTCGTTAAACGCAATCTTGGTGTACTGGAGGCAATGAATTGCACTGCAGGGGTAAGACTCCAAGCTGCTGCATTAACAGGTTAAATGTTTTGAAACGGCACACGCTGGCCGGAAACGGCGACCTGTGTTTAAAGTTCAGGGCATCTTCCCTATACACCACAAAGTCTCGAGAGCTGGTGCCTCATCGGAACTCACCCTTGCTCAATGCTTGGATGATCTAAGCGTGCGAGCTTAGAGCCAATCATATTGTTGGTGTTTGAACGGCCGCCGCAGAACTACATTGGGTAGTGGCAGGAACAACGTTCATGAAGTTCCAAGTTCTCTCACTTCGTGCAGAAGAGATCGAGAAGCCATATGTTTACAAACGTCGCCAGGATGTGAGAGACGGCTATTGCATTTTATAATTGATTGCTAGCTGAACGCCTAAAGCTATGACAACAATAGTGATTCCATTAATTCATCGTACACTTAGACGAATTATACTTGCTGTATAGTCGGTGTGTTGTATTTCCTTAGTGATGCAATCTGACCAATCGTATTGTGGCCTTCTGCTTCTTTTTTGTAGTTATCACTTGATATTACTTCCAGAGTTTCGAGCTGACTATTTCCAAATCTTAATGAGTTTCATTTCCAGAAACTTCCTTTTGGCTCAGTCCGTTAGGACACAGGGACAAGAATAAAGTGATAGAGCTACGAAAAAATACGTGAGGCGGCGTTACTGGGCATATAAGCAAAAACACATGTTAGCCCTTAACTGTATAATGAACTCTCGTGGAGTAACTCAAACCGAAACAACATCATTAATTGAATAGCAAGGAGAAAATTACATACTTTTTAACGAACTGAAGTAACCCTCTGAAGCATGACAGAGGCTATCTCCACAGGACTACAATGCGGGAAATAGAAAGTGTTGCGCCATAATCGCGTTGACCGAACTTCAGCATCTCCAAACATATGGGGTGCTAGCTAATTTTCAGCACAGAAAAAAGCAATTCCTACGAAAAAATAATGTGTGAATAAGTAAAGATTATTGGGTGTATCTAATGTTGCTGGAAATTTGCCGATGGAGATCACAGTACAGGATGCCCAGACGGCGTACACGTGCAGCTTATCGGCATCCTTCAGACTTTGAGAAACGTCGAATAATGGGAACATCATATCGACAAGTCGTCTACCAAGTGTCATGTGGCTGCGGCAAACCGTATATAGGCGAAACGGGAAGAACTGTTAAAGAACGCATTAAGGAACACGAACGGCACATGCGGCTAATCAAAGTGCAAAATCGGAAGTAGCGGAACATCACGAGAACTGTGGCTCTGACATCGATTTTAATAACGTACGTGTACTGGCTAAAGAAACAAACATTTATAGAAGAAAGGTCCGAGAAGCGGTTGAAATTTCTAAGAATTCATCTAATTTCAATAGAGAGGACGGCTATAGGCTTCCGGCTTCGTGGCTCCCCGCCATCAAGGAAGTAAAATACGCGGCCGCGGCGTGTGAGCGGCATAAAAAACCCGCTGCAAGTCACCTCGGCAGACAATAATATTTTGGGTAAACATTCCCCCTCTCTTGCTCTGTCCGTTTCGAATCTAGCCACTGATGACGACCAACCAATAGCGGTAGCAGGCATTTCAACCAATAACCCTTCTCCTGCATAAGTGTGGAACAGTGCCTTTCTATCCAATGACGATGACCGCCAATGGTATCCACAGGAGATAAGCTACCAACGCCCCTTCTTCTGTATTAGCCTATGACTATGGCCCACCAATGGTAGCCACATGTATTTTAACCAATACTATCACTTCTCCAGCACGAACGCCAAAAAATTCCTTCTTTATAAGTGGACGCGACACTCGTCTCTGACAGTGTTCTAGCAGTAGTGGACACCAAAAGATCCTGAGGAAGATCCCAGCGGAGGGGTCGAAACGTCGAATATTTTAGAAGAAACATGACGCGGCCTAATAACCAAGAGGATTTTAACTTCAGTGACAACGGCCACGAAAGCCTGCAGACTTATATAAAGCCTGCAGACTTGCATCATATCGACAAGTCGCACTAACAGCTGGCTGTAGAGCAATGACCCCTAAACGAATGATGACGAGAAGGACCCTGGACGGCGTGGCTATAAGATTAGGTGCTGTCCGTTCAGAGGAACCAACAACGAAAAGGTCATAGGAGAGTTCAACAGGCTGCGACGAAATCCGGGCAGATATTAGAGCCACTGCGTTACTACGAAGCGTCGTGAACAGAATACTGGAAATTCAGTTAAGATGTAGAGCTGCCATATGGCGTATATCGCTGAAGCCGTAACCCAAAAAATAGCGACTTGCAAGGTATAGATCAAGAATCAACTGAGGCACTGAATCGCAATTTGCGGTGTCCAGCTAGTAGTTTCATTTATCTTTGTCGCGGTCAGATTGACGATAATAAGTCCTTTGAAGTCAGGTTGTAGGTAACAGTTACCAGCGACTCGTGACACCCGTGGCCCTGCAGTTCCTGGAATCGCCGTATGAGGAGCTGTGGATATGACAAGAGGGCTAATTTGGTAGTTGTTGAAGAGAAGCTGAATGCTAGACGGTATATGTCAAGAATGGAATACCTTGTTGTACTTACTGCAGCCAGCCACTCTGATAGCGAAACTATTTACTTCCTGTGACGACCGGAGGCGCCAAATACGCGAAGCAGGCAGCGACCACACAACAGCAAGAGACATCCTTCATCCACCACAACATATTATGCGGCGTGATTCAGTGGTATCTAGTGTGGGATGAAGCTACTCGCACAGCGACAGTAATCCAGTGTCGTATTCATTCTTCACATTTACAATATATCGTAGATCGCTTGAGCAACGAAAGGTACCTAACGAATGGAAAAAAGCGCAGGTCATTCCGGTTTTTAAGAAAGGCCGTGAGACAGATCCACACAATTACAGACCAATATCGTTGACGTCAGTCTATTGTACAATTAGGGAACATGTTTTATGCTCTACAATTATGATGGTCTTGGAAAATGAACATCTCCGCTATAAGAATCAACATGGATTCCGCAAACAGAGGTCCTGCTAAACTCAGCTCGCTCTGTTCCTACATGAAATACATAACGCAGAGGACAACGGCGCTCAGGTTGATGCCGTGTTCCTTGATTTCAGTAAGGCATTTGACGCCGTCCCGCATTGCTGTTTAATGAAAAAAATACGACCTTACGGAGTATCGGAGTAGACTTGCGACTGGATGCAAGACTTTCTTGCAGATAGAACTCAACGCGTCGGTCTTAACGGAACAAAATTGACAGATGTAAAGATAATATCCGGAGGACGACAGAACCGTTGCTGTTTGCAGTATATATAAACGATCTAGTAGAAAACGTAGGATGCTCTTTAAGGCTATTCGCAGATGGTGCAGTTGTCTATACCAAAGTAGCAACGCCAGAAGATAGTGAGAATGTGCAAAACGACCTGCAGAGAATTGGTGAGTGGTGCAGGCTCTAGCAGTTGACTCTGAACATAAATAAATGAAACATTGCGCATACATAGGTAAAGAAATCCAGTACTGTAAAGCTACACTTTTGATGACAAACAGCTAAAGACAGTGTCTGCCGTAAAATATCTAGGCTTAACCATCCAGAGCGACCTTAAGTGGAATAACCATATAAAACAGTGGGAAAAGCAGACAGTAGCCTCAGATTCATCGGAAGAATCTTAAGGAAATGTAACGCATCCGCGAAAGATGTGGCTTATAAGGCGCTTGTTTGCCCGATTCTTGAGTATTGTTCATCTATCTGGGATCCCTGCCGGGTAGGACTGATAGAGGAGATAGAGAAGATCCAACCAAGAAAAAAAAAAGATTCAAATGGCTCCAAGCACTATGGGACTTAACATCTGAGATCAGCAGTCCCCTAGATTTAGAATTACTTAAACCTAACTAACCTACGGACATCACACACATCCATGCCTGAGGCAGTATTCGAACCTGCGACCGTAGCAGTGGCGCGGTTCCAGACTGAAGCGCCTAGAACCGCTCGTCCACAACGGCCGGCTCCAAAGAAGAGCGGCGCGTTTCGTCACGGGATCGTTTAGCTGACGAGAGAGCATTACGGAGATGCTAAACAAACTCCACTGGAAGACGTTACAAGAGAGACGTTGTGCATCGCGTAGAGATTTACCATTGAAATTTCGGGACAGCACTTTTCAGGAGGAGTCTAACAACATATTACTTCTCCCCAAATGCATCTCGCGTATTGACCATGAGTAGAAAATACGAGAAATTAGAGCCTACACAGAGTCCTACCGACAACCATTCTTCCCACGCACTATTCGCGAGTGGAACACGGTTGGAGGGATCAGATAGTGGTACCGAAAATACCCTCCACCACACGCTCTTAGGTGGTTTGCAGAGTATGATGCAGAATATGTAGACACACACTGATTGTGCTCTTGTTCAGAAGCGACACTGTGAGCTTTGAGCCGGCCGGTGTGGCGTGCGGTTCTAGGCGCTTCAGTCTGGAACCGCGTGACCGCTACGGTCGCAGGTTCGAATCCTGCCTCGGGCGTGAATGTGTGTGATGTCCTTAGGTTAGTAATGTTTAAGTAGTTCTAAGTTCTAGGGGGCTGATGACCACAGATGTTAAGTCCCATAGTGCTCAGAGCCATTTGAACCATTTGTGAGCTTTGACTATGTTTGTGGATTCGGGCTTAGTTCACAAAGTTGCAAATATTTCATAGACTTCATTCTTGCGTAATCAAAAGCGGTCGGAGTTGTCCACTAAACTCTGACCTGTTCAAAACCTGTGTTTTTGATCAGAAAAAGCGAGCAGAAGCACTATTCCAAACTGACCAAGACCTTTTTTTATTTAAATGTAGTGGATTTCGGGACCTGCCCACGCAGCCATTTCAAGAGTGGACTGTTAAGTTATGATGATACGAACGTGACGACGACACCACACTCAGTCCGCGAGTGGAGAAAATCTCGGAATTGGCCGGGAGTCGAACCCGGGCCCCTTCGGTCACAATCCGCCGCATTGATCATCTAGCGACTTAGGTGGACCACGACGAAGATACTAAAATATAGCAGCATAGAACTTATCAGTATGGGAAGCAGCCGAGAACCGTAATCATGCCGCAGTCACAGCCTGCCAACCGGACAGTGCCCCTGCCAATACTGCACTTCTGCGGACGTCCCCACTTCCGTACCGCAGCTCCTTGCATGCCAACGACCAGGAAGTGGAATATCCTTCAAATAGGATTCTATAGTTTGACACACTGGTGCATGACAACAGCCGGACACTGGTCATTGGCCTCTGTTCCGGAGGTTTCCAAGAGATACAGGAAGACGGCTCTTTCACAAACCCAGTCGAGAGCAGCGGAATTTAAACCTTCAGTTAAGACTGTCATTATCGGCACAGCTGGACCCTACTGTTCCAATTCGATCCCTGTGTGCAATGTATGTTTTACCGTACAGCATGTGTTTGCGTAATGGTTGCTAATGTTGTATTCACAGAGGAGTGGTTACGCCTAAAATGTCAACTAAATTAGTCCTGCCATTGACTAACTGTAACCGGGAATATCACGTGAATTAGTTCCTCGTTGTTATAACACTCCGCTATAACATAATCAAGATCGGTATTTGGAATCTAATCCTAGGAAAAGCAGAACTAGGTATTGACAGGATATTTATTGTAGAAAAAAAACGCTCAAGGAAGAAATGCAAACTGAACAAATATTGAACTAGAACGTTTAATCTTGTTCATGAATCTAAATTTGAGATAGACATAACATCTATGACTTGAGTCGAAATTGCGCCCCCATTTATTCGACAGTAACACGAAGGTGTTGGTACTGATTAGCGTCGCCGGCCGTAGTGGCCGTGCGGTTCTAGGCGCTACAGTCCGGAACCGTGTGACCGCTACGGTCGCAGGTTCGAATCCTGCCTCGGGCATGGATGTGTGTGATGTCTTTAGGTTAGTTAGGTTTAAGTAGTTCTAAGTTCTAGGGGACTGATGACCACAGATGTTAAGTCCCATAGTGCTCAGAGCCATTTGAACCATTTCTGATTAGCGTCAAAGTTAAGAAATCATGTCACCTGACTGGCACTGACAGTAAAGAGCTCTGTGATCAAACCGACGAAACTTTACACTTTTACTAATAATAAAAGTGTCCTATCTGCCGAGCTGTGATGAGTACATCACCGAATGCAGTACTAGGAATGGCAGTTCTGCAGCGCCGATCTGCACAGTGCTGCTGGCTGTCGTCCAGACGAAGTACTTCCCGTGGCTGTAAATTCTCACATCACAGGACGTCATATGGCGAGGCGAACCCCTAGGGTCAAAACTAGGTAAGTACAATGCCGGACACGAATAAAGGGTTCTGGTCGCTCATAAGCCAGGAGCAGAGACTTGACTTAAATGTGCTGTCGTAAAAAAGCACTTTTTACTGCCTTAGCCTCCACAAGAAAGCACAAATTTGTTTCTCTGTCAAAATGGAGGATGCCGTTTCTAGTTGTGAAATCAGCAGTTTATCACATGTTCACTGGGGCCTTGCCAGCCATGCCTCACAATGCTGTCAAACGATGTGTGTTTTCTTGGCACCCGCCAGAGAATCATCCTGCCGTGCAGTGCCCAGTTTAAAGCAGACCTCGGCTCGTTAGCGTGCGCTCTCGATGCAGAAAATCATCACAGCTGTTACAAATGAAACACCTCCCACTCTACGAGTCATGAACCTGTCAGCCAACCGTCTTCAGCTTATACTCAGTATGGTACAAAATTCTAGAACAAATTTTAACTCCTTCTCCAACTCAGTCATGAGTCGAAATCTAAGTAATAAATAACCGGAGTAAATGCACAGATTTTAACGGAATATTCTTTCTGGATTTATCTAGGAGAGCCATTTCCGCGTTTTCAAAAATCTTTATCCGTTATCGTGAAACGTCCCAAATCTTGTGTTTTGGGTACCAAAACCGAGCCATGGATTCCAAGACGGCTACGCACAGCAAATGCCGTAATTTTGGCAATGTATTCCTAAGACCCCGATCTCAAATAACCTTGAAAATTTTTCTTCGTGCCTTTATTCGTTTCTGTGATACAGTGGTTCAACGTTACCCTCCTTGTACACGTAAAATACTCACGTAAAATCCGGCGAACACGTAGTTTATACAGTGACGTATGATGGAGAAAAGTGTCTCCTTTATCATCTTGGAACCCCATGTTGTAGTAGTGAGGCACAAGAAAACTTATTTTGAGCGTAAAATTGTGTGTGAAGTATAAAATTAATTTTGCTTTATTTCAGTTTAACGTTAGTAAACTATCTAACTTTGAACAAACAATCCTGTCGGAGGACCATCCGCAACTGAGCATTATACAAGAGGTTGAAAATACCACCATAGTTGTAAGGTTCTTTCATTTAACGCACGACCGGTTTCGTGTTCTTATACACCCATCTTCAGGTGTCGTAACTTGGTGCTATGAGCTCGTTGGTAGCACACCGCGTCTTGTATACGTCCACAGCGGCGATCGGGGTCACAGCACCAAGTTACGACACCTGAAGATGGTAGTGTAAGAGCCTAAAACCGGTCGTGTGTTACATAAAAGAACCTTAAAACTGTGGTATCTAACTTTGACTGACCAATACATTTCTTTGCCTATGAGTTACATCCCTGGCTTCAGCAGGGAAACGAAGGAAACCAATGGAAAAATCATACTATCGGAGCACAAAAAATGCTAATATGTTCCTGCTTATTTATAAGACTGAGCGAAAACTGGCTTTCCAGCTGCCTCATTCTACCTTCCTCAGCACTTTTAAAAATTCTCTCAAAAATATTGTCATTCGAACAAAAAAAAAGTGTGCGAAATCTTATGGGACTTAACTGCTAAGGTCATCAATTCCTAAGCTTACACACTAGTTAACCTAAATTATCCTAACGACAAAGACACACACCCATGCCGGGACCAGCAGCACAGTCCATGACTGTAGCGCCCTAGACCGCCTGGCTAATCCCGCGCGGCGGCATGCGAACATATTCGCGCTTTTCTATGCTGAGAGAGAAGGAGACAGTAGCAGTGGCAAAGAGACGAAAAAGCTATAAGTAGTGGAAGATAGTAGACAGTAGTTGTGCTACAGAAAGAGCGAAGGAGGCGATGGCAGTGTGAGAGAATGAGTGAGATATAATGGCAGTGGAACATAGTTGACAATGACAGGACTGTGCTAGGAAAAGAGAGGAATAAAAGAGCAAGAGAAGTTGGGAGTCAGTAAGAGCCGGTCATAATAGAACTAGCTTGGGAGAGACAGTGACGTAAGAGACAGCAGCAGTTGGAAGGCGATATTACCAGTATGAGAGAGCAAGAGAGAGACAGCGACAGTGAGAGCAGACTGGATAGCAGTAGGACATAACGAAGGGGACTCTGGCTGTGAAACATGAGACATTGTCTGAGAGACACAAAGAGATAATGACAATGAGTTCGGCTGAATGGGTGAGTGAGAAAAGGCAACTAGAAGTGGGTGCGTATGAGTGACTAAGAGCGATGGGTTAGTGGGTGTCAGTGAGCTATAATTGTGGCAGCTTATGTGAGTCTGAGTTGAGTTGCATGTTAGAAACGCACGAATATGTCAGCATGCCAACATTTTTGGGAACATTTTCAAAGGCGCTGAGTTACGAAGAATGAGGCAGCTCGTAACCCACTTTTCAATCATTCTCTTAAATAAACAGTAATATATTCGCATTTCTTTTGTGCCGTGATGCCGCGCGGGATTAGCCGAGCGGTCTATGGCGCAGCAGTCATGGACTGTGAGGCTGGTCCCGGTGGAGGTTCGAGTCCTCCCTCGGGCATGGGTGTGTGTGTGTGTGTGTTTGTCCTTAGGATAATTTAGGTTAAGTAGTGTGTAAGCTTAGGGACTGATGACCTTAGCAGCTTAAAGTCCCAAAAGATTTCACACACATTTGAACATTTGTGCCGTGATAGAAGCACTTTTCCGTTATGTGGTGAACAATTCCACAAAGTTTAATACTTATCTGTAGGGCTAAACGGAGTGAATGAGGAGAAAGACAGGTCACACCGTGTGCAGTATCCAGGAAGGTGATGCGCAGTGGAACACAGATAACGACCGGGAGGAAATACGCTCTCCCGGAGGCAAGCTCGGAAGCGCCTCGGTGCGCTTCTTACGTTACGGCAAGAGCCTGGAAGTGGTCCTCGGCCATCAGAGTCAGCTGCCGGCTGGCGGCGAGTCGTTTTATGCGGCGCGGCGCGGCGGGCGAGGAACACACGGGCGCGCCTGTTCCTGTCGCCGTGAATCATGGCTGACCTATGCCGGCGACTGCGGGCCGCGCCGCTGCACCGCGGCCCGCGTAAAACTGCAAGCAGCGGTCTGCGCGCCTTTACGGCCGCGCCGGCACTAAAGTGTTCCGCCGTCTGCACGCCGCCGTAAATTGTGCTGCGAGATGGAATACAAAATGAAGGATGTCTTGATCAGTATCTCAGTGTAGGCTGCCTTACAAAAGTTCTTACATCACTTAGTCGTCTATACTGCGGAGAAGTTGATTACACTATCTACTTTTTTATTATTTTTTTTTCAAGCAGCTGCTCGTGTGTGGTCATCTTGGCTTTAAGCCTCATAAAAAAGGACTCTACCACCAAAAACGACGTAAGTTGGCTATTACCTCTGCAAAACCATTAGTACCAGAACTGCGCTTGCGGTTGGTATTAATTTGTTCACTCACGTTGACAACTGGAAAAAAAGTGCGTGTAGGGTTCAGCGTCGAGGTTAAGAGCATTAAAGACAGACATAAAGCAAAGGAGGAAAATAACGGTGGAAGTAAACGGCCATGGCATACTTAAGGTGTCCACTAGAAAACGGCATCGAGTAATTTGAGGGGTTACAGAAATGTGTGAGAGGCACAGAGAATATTCCTGCGCGGTGTAGGATCCTTACCAGGTGGGATTGACGGAGGACATCGAAAGAGTGCAAAAAAGGGCAGCTCGTTTTGTATTATCACGTAATAGGGGAGAGAGTGTGGCAGATACGATACGCGAGTTGGGATGGAAGTCATTAAAGCAAAGACTTTTTCGTCGCGGCGAGATCTATTTATGAAATTTCAGTCACCAACTTTCTCTTCCGAATGCGAAAATATTTTGTTGAGCCCAACCTACATAGGTAGGAATGATCATCAAAATAAAATAAGAGAAATCAGAGCTCGAACAGAAAGTTTTACGTGTTCGTTTTTCCCGCGCGCTGTTCGGGAGTGGAATGGTAGGGAGACTGTATGATTGTGGTTCGATGAACCTTCTGCCAAGCACTTAAATGTGAATTGCAGAGTAATCATGTAGATGTAGATGTAGGCGCTCAAAAAGTAATGTAGTACATTTTTTTTCTCACAGCAGGTAAGTTTTATTTACGATTCCAATACACCATATTATTCCCCATTTATTTGGCAACAAACCCATATTTTTCAACATAACTTGTGTTCAGTGCGATCTTACTGGGACAACTATTATGCTCCTCTCGACTCGTCGACGTAAGAGCCAACTTATTGCTGTATCGATAACTTCCCCATTATCGAACTTTCAGCATTACAGCGCGTCAGCAATCGTTAAGTATCGAAATAATTATGGAAAATCCGCCTCGATTGCACAAACTATTTTTTTACAAATACACGGTACACATGTACGTTGGCTGGGACGAGGCAGCACACACAGGGTTGAGATAAGTATTATTATTGACTTGGTACATATGTACCGTGTATTTGTAAAATAATTTTATGGGGTCTTGCCGCTGTAGGTGTTGATTTTAGCCTTTGACTATGCCTATTTAGCCAAGCTGTTCTATATTTCTTCTGAAGAAGGCGTGGTTACCCACGCTGAAACCTAAGTAAACACCAGGTAGTTTGCGCAATCGAGGCGGATTTTTCATAATTATTCCCCATTATCCATGTACTGCATGCTATAGAGTGCATCCTTCATTAGACCAAACAGATGTAAGTCGGAAGGTGAGAAATTCGAGCTGTAGGGTGGATGACGAAGAACAGTCCAATGACGTTCCGCGAGCTCGTCTCCGGTAAAAAGACTTTTTTGAGGCCATGCGTTGTCATGCAGAAGCAGAAGTTCGTTTGCATTCTTGTTCTTCTCTGAGGGTAGCACTTCAAAGTTGATCGTTTAATCGTGAGAGAGAACGTCAAACGGAATAGCCCCTTCAGAGTCCCAAAAAAAAACCGTCGCCATGATTTTACGTGAGGCTGTGGCTTGAACTTTTTCTTCGGAGAAGCGGTCGTGAGGCGCCACTCCACGAATTTCCGTTTCATTCCCAGTTCGAAATAATGGACCCACGCTTCATGGCCTGTTAAGATGGTCCACAAGGAATTGTCACGACCAGTCTCGTAACGTGCAAGCAGTTCCGCACAGACGGTCCTTCGTTGCTCCTTATAGTATTGTGTTAGGCGGCAAGGAACTAGCGGGCATACACCATTGGCTACCTCAACTGGTAGATGAGTATGTCAGCACTACCAACAGAGACGTCCAGTTGAGCAGCGAGGTGATTGTGACCCATCGATAACCCCAAATGAGAGTGTTCGCATGTTCCAGCCCTGCCGGAACCACAGCTGTGTGCGGCAGGGAGATAGGACAGGTTTGCTCAACCTTGTGCGATGATGAGTGATGCCTTGCCCAACGACTCACCGTGCTTTTATTCACTGCAATGTCTGCATAGACATTCTGCAAGGCCCTATGTATATCTGTGATAGGTTTCCCGCCAAAATAAACTCAGTAACAGCTCTCTACTAGGAACGGACCTCCGTTACAAGCGCCATTTTGAATGTTACATATAGCGGCGCCTCCAATCGGAAGTTCATGGAAGTACAGGGGCTGAAGCTGGAATATTCCACCATGCCTAACAACAAATTCCGCAGTTTTTTCAAGCGAAATTGGCTGAAAAAACTGAACGCCCTTCGCACATCAGGATAGCTAGATTGGGTACTGTACTCTGCTCTTTTAAATAACATGCCTATGTCTTAATCCCTGCACCATGGTGCTCAGTAGAGGCTATTGTAGAAAGATGGGACAGGGAATTGACAATCTGCTTTCCGAATGAATCACTTGAAAGAGAAAAACAGGAAATTGACACAAACTGAGGTTAAATCCTCCTCATTTTTTAATACTTTGATCGGTTTCGAGGCTTCTAGCATCATCAGTTGTACCTGTTCACATTAGAATCCTAAATAATCCGCTCCAAAATGCAGACTAACACAATTGCATTACGTGTCGTGTATTTGCAAAAAAACTGACTGACATTCTCAGGTAGTGAGACTGATTCACAGTTCTTGTGCTAATGTTAAGAATCTATATAAATCACAAACATGTATTGTAACTGACAAGTCACATCTACAAAATGATGCTGTCTGACGTACGTATTTAGGAACAACATGATTGTACTTTGCTGTAGAATTGGATTGTGACATGTAGCCTAACTCCCAATTTGCCTGTCACATTCCGTTTTCCAAAAGTAGGTTTTATTACTTACGAAAAATACATAACTTTGAAACCTCAGAAAGACAACTATTTCATCAAAGGACAAGTTTATAAGGATACATTTGGTCGTTTTCTTTTTTATTCGTGTTCTACAGCGCCCCCAACTGACGCCCAACAACATTCTGCCAACATGCTGCAGTTCCACCTCCTAACACACCGCTTTTACGTTACTACAATGTTCTGCTTCAAACGTTCTCCATTTTCATCACTTGTACCATCTAAGTTCTGAGGTACAAAGCCAAGATGGCAATCACGAAAATGTAACTTCAATGACATATGATACTTCGTTCGTTGAAAAAAATCATGTTATTCACAATCCCCTCATAATTATCAGATTTTTGCTTTCCAAGAATGTGTGTACACAGTGACTTGAAGGCACACTATGCATCTTTCTGAGTCTCACTTAACGAGTTGGCAAAATCTGTATCTTGCATAGGCTATCGTACATGGGGAACAATAAATACTCATTCTTTAATCTGAGCACTGCTGATATTGAGATATTAACACCATTTTATACGGTCCAGTCACACTATAGTAACAACGACCTAGATTCGACGACAAAATGTAGTAACCACTCACAAACAGCAGGTGGCAGCACTAGCAGTCAAGGGCACACAAAGCATGTAGATGGCGGGGAGGAGGGGATATGTTGAGGAGATGTGGGAAACGACTCAGACGTTCTCGTAATGCGAAAAAGGAGTCCAAAAGGGCTTGATCATTGGCACAGAAGCATTTCTGAAATGGCTATGTTTGTAAATTGTTCACGAGCCGCCATATTTAAAGTATACCGTGTATGGCAAACTGGCACTATCCAAAGCCGGCGCCGAGGCAACTGTGGTACACCACAGGTAATAGAATACAGGGGTGACCGACAGCTGCAGAGATTTGTTCTATCGAAAATACGTGCAACTGTCAAGCAACTGACCACCCAGACAAGCGAAGAGGCTACCAACAACGTCTCCTCAACTACCGTTCAGCGAACGTTGCTGCCTATCGGCCTCCGTAGAAGGCGCCTGGTTCATACACTGACTGTGACTGCTGTTGATCGAGGGCAAAGGCTGGACTTTGCATGCTAATACCGCAGTGGCGACAGGTGACCTTTTCAGATAAATCTCGTTTTCCATCAGATAGATAGCGGCTGGCATTTATGGGGTGAAACGTCTGAAAGCAAACACCTTGCAACGATCTTTGGAAAGGTCCAGACTGGGGGAGGGAGAGTTATGGTCTGGGTACAGAAAAAACAAGTTGTGGTCAGCTCTATGGGACCAAACTGCTGGGGTTAGCGGTCCCTGGTCTTACAGACTACTTAATCTAACTTATCTAACTTACGCTAAGGACAACACACACACACCCATGCCCGAGGGAGGACTCGAACCTCTGCCGGGGAGAGCCGCACGAACCGTGGCATGGTGCCCGACCGCACGCTAACCCCGCGCGGCTCTGGGTAAAGATTTCGTGGCATTCCCTAGGTGATGTTACCTTTCTGGAAGGCACAGAGGATCAACATATGTATGCATCTCTCCTTGGGGACCATCTCGAACCCTACATACAGTTTGTTTCTCCTCTGCACCAAGACATTTACCAGCAGACCAATGCAAAGTAGGCTACCACACAGCTCTCTGAGTACGTGCGTGGTTCGAAAAGCACTAGGATGAGTTTACTGTGCCCCCCTGGCCACTAAACTCCCCAGATTTAAGCCCAATCGAATATATGTGAGATCACCTCGATCAGACTGTACACCCCGTGGGTCTTCAGACGAGGAACCTACTGCAGTTGGCCACTGCACTGGAGACTGCGTGGCTCCACGTACCTGGTGGTGCAGAAGGTGATAGAACTCTTGAGACTCTACGCCTATTCGATATGTTCAATTGCAAAGCTTTACTGTCCGGTTCAGAACACAACGGGCTAGGAGACATAACGCTATCACATTGCCAATTACATGTGTACCTCGTATCACGAAACAAAAGCTGAGAGGAAGAGAGTTACTTTCTTACGTCGCAGTCAGTGGTAAAAAAAAGGAGCGCTTTTTACATCGACATGACTGCGTTTTTTCCCAAAATGTCCTAAGCTATTCACGACCTACACATGCTTTTCTCCATCCCATTTATCACGCTTCAATGAACGAAGACAGCAATAAGAACAGAAATGTTACAATTTGCAGAATATTACTCAGGAATGAAATTTTCACTCTACAGCGGAGTGTGCGCTGATATGAAATTTCCCGGCAGATTAAAACTGTGTGCCGGACCGAGACTCGAACTCGGGACTCTATCTTCCGCGGGGGAAAGCTCTACCAACTGAGCTACCCAAGCACGACTCACGCCCCGTCCTCACAGCTTCAATTCCGCCAGTACCTCGTCTCCTACCTTCCAAACTTCACAGAAACTCTCCTGCGAACCTTGCAGAACTAGCACTCCTTGAAGAAAGGAGGCGTGAGTCGTGCTTGGGTAGCTCAGTTGGTAGAGCACTTCCCCGCGAAAGGCAAAGTCCCGAGTTCGAGTCTCGGTCCGGCACACAGTTTTAATATCTGCCAGGTAGTTTCATTATTCAGGAATACTGCAAGACTATTCTTGCCTTGCTGTGTGATTTGAAAGGCTACAAGTCATTATGAGTTTACACCCTGACAGCAATTACTTTAATTAGTAATCCTTCCACTTCTCTACCTGGCACATGCATTTGCTAAATTTATTTTGCCCTTTGACTGTGGTTGTTGTTGCTACCCTGCATTGGAGATTATCGCTTTTATCAGAATCTAAATAAACTTTAATGCTGAAATCATTTAATGAAATAGTGACACTGTCATTATTGTAGTCAATTATTGATGGGTGAGTACTACATCAACACAGGATTAATCTTTTATAACAATTATGGCAAGAGTTTATTGATCATAAAATACGAGAAACGACACAAGTTAAGCAAGATGGTCAGTAAATCATGGACTGCTCCCAGCACAAATAGACACAACAGTTCAGCGCGGGGTAGCCGCGAGGTCTGGCGCCTTGTCATGGTCTGTGCGGCGCCCCCCGTCGGAGGTTCGAGCCCTCCTTCGGGCATGGGTGAATGTGTTGTCCACATCGTAAGTTAATTTAAGTTAGATTAAGTAGTGTGTTGGCTTAGGGACCGATGACCTCAGCTGTTTGGTCCCGTAAGACCTTACCACAAAACTCAAAAAAAAAAAAAAAAGACACGACAGCTAGCACTCCACTAGGTGGTGACTGGTTGGCAAAGACTAAACTTTGTCTGATTAATCTCTTTACTCTCGCTCAGAAATATGGGTAATGCAATCTGAAATTATCTAACGCTGAACAGACTTTGATGGATTTATTCTACACAGAACTTATACTGTGTAGGTCCAGCTGAGAACAAGTGTTTGCCCTACAATGTCTGAGCACCAAAACTATACCCCTTTATAGATGTGTAGCACTATCTCAGGTGACAGTCATGGTTCAAGCGTCTACAGAACAGCGATGTGCAGCGCCTATAATTCGTTATCACAGACACGAAATATGCAAAGTTGCAGACTGGCGATCTGTTCCTTGGATCGCAATTACTATCTAATGGAGTCGTTAAATCTCGGCAGATTCCAACATCTGACACTATCATTTGCTGGTCACGCCATGGACCAATTTGCCTCACTTATATGGCAATGCACACAAAGAGATCAAACGTCGAGGCGGCAGACCAATTACGAATAAGACTCCCTTCAGCACAGTGTGTTGTCCAAGATGACTGAAGTATAATCTCTCGGTACAGCTATGACGTCACCATTGGCTCCCCAGTCAAGACCCGTGGCACTGCGAATTCATGCTCAGGATGAATGTCTCAAGTGCAACTCACTCACAACAAGAGTCAAGACCAGAATCTTCTCCAGAGCAGAGTTTGAGTCAGATGATCCAGTTTCTTCACTCCTCCCTTTCCATCATACCTCAATAAACTCCCCAAAAGCACTCACACAAGTGTCGCCATAAGGGTTTCATGCCAATCACAAGACTCGCTCTAACAAATCTGCTCTACCTACCGACGAATCCTAATCAAAGTTAATAATATTTTTCTCTTTCATGGAGGTGCAGCCAATCACTGACTTAAATTCCCACACAGGGAGGAGAGGTGATATGTTCCCCACTTTTTTTTTCCCATGGCCACTTCAGATAGCGTGTTTTGATTTTCTGCTTAGGTCTAAAGTGAACAACACATTTGCCACAGAGATCATTATATGGATGGGTCGAATGTTACTGGATGTCTGAGTAGGGGCCTCGGCTAAATTACGAGAAGTGCAACAAGATTGTTTGCGTGACCACCCTCCACAGAAAGCGCATAAATACTTGTTTGGCAAATAAAACCGCCCTTTCTTGCAGCAAAAAAGGCGGTTTTATTTACAAAACAAGTATATAAGAGAAGTGCTTTTGTGTCCTAACATACATCATTTCAGAGCCGCAATAAATGTTGTGTTGCATTCTAAAATGATCCTGAAGGCCTGAGTCTTTTCAAGAAGCTCAGATAGTTGCTAAGAGTTGCTAAGAGACAAGCAGCACCGCGACGAAAGTATCCTAAATTTGGCGTTGTAGGTCTATGGCAGCAAACGAACGACGCGACTGCCTTTGCTAACATCACGCCGCAGCCTGCACCGTCTCTAGCGGGGTCGTGACAGTATCGATTGGACCCTAGACGACTGGAAAACCGTAGCCTCGTCAGATAAGCCCCGATTTCAGTTGTTAAAACCTGGTGGTAAGGTTCGAGTGTGGAGGAGACCCCACAAAGCCATAGACCTAAGCAGCCAAGAAGGCACTGTACGACTTCTGGTCACTCCATAATGGTGTGGGATGTGTTCACATGGAATGTACTGGGTCCTCTGGTCAAACTGTAACGATCACTGACTGGAAATGGTTATCGTGGGCTACCATGAGACAATTTTCAGCCATTCATGGACTTCACGTTTCCAAATAAAGATGGAATCCTTATCGATGACAAAGCGCCATGCCACCGAGCCAAAATTATTCGAGATTGGTTTGAAGAACATTCTGGACAGTTCGAGCGAATGATCTGACCAACTAGATCGCCCGACATGAATCCAATCGAACATTTATGAGACATAATCGAGCTGTCAGTTCGTGCACAAAATCACACATCGGCAACACTTTCGCAGTGGTGGACATCTATAGAGGCAGCATGGCTCGGGATATCTGCAGGGAATTTCCTTGAGTTGTTGAGTCCATGCCACGTCGACTTGCAGCACTGCATCGGGCAAAAGGAGGGCAGACGCGATATTTGGAGGTATTGCATGACTTTTGTCACCTCTGTTTAATCAATACGGGAAGTAAAATCTTTTCCTCGTATATCTCCAGTTCCCGTCACATGCCGCTTATACGGCTAACAGCAATGTTTAGTGTTTAATTTTTGTTGTTCCACATTCATGATGGCACTTAAGGGCACTTAAATATGTGCTACGTATTCTTACTTTATGAGATGTTTGACTTCAACACGTCCTCACTAGAAATTGTTGCGTGTGTATAATTAGATCTATGTAATTCGTTCACTCTCACAAATGTAGATTTTAATTATCATTATAAATAGTTTTGATATACGAGGTGTTCAAAAAGTCTCTTCGCAGTGCCGTGTGATTGTTAGCCGCGCGTGCCGTATGATTGTTCGCCTGCCTGGGTTATTTCCCTGCAAGTGGACTCTCCCAGCATTACACTGTTTCGTTTATCGCAGCTAGCGTCAGCAGCATCGTTGGTGTGTGTCGTTACGTGGTGAGGTGAAAGTTTAAGTTTACTTCCTTTGTCCGTTTGTTTCGTTTTTGTCACTGTTAAAATGCTAACCACTGAAGAACGTGTGTTTTTAGTCGTTCAAAGCTGGCGGTAAATACACAGTTTCAGTTCGTCAGTCATTTAATTCAGTTTTCCCGGAGACAACACTTCCACATCGCGATACTGTCCGAGATCTGATTAACAAATTTCTAAGTACTTCTTCAGTGACAGATGCACCCAGAAGTGGTCGTCCTAGCGATTTGTCTGACGATAAACTACTGGATATTTCCGATAAAATGTCCATGAGTCAGAACAAGTCAGTAAGAAAACTCGCCCAAGAAATCGATGTTAGTGTCAGAACGGCCCACACAGCTACAAGGAAAAATTTTGAACTTCTTCCATACAAAGTGACAGTCGTGCAAGAACTGAAAGTACTGATCACGGCAAGAGACTGCATTATTGTCAATGGTTCAAAAATATCGTTCAACAAAAAGGAAGGGACATTCTTAATGAAACGTTTTTCACTGATGAGGCGTGGTTTCATTTATTCGGGTACAAGAACTCGCAAAATTCTCGTATGTGGAGTACTGCAAATCCATTGTGAATTCATGAGGAACCACTTCATTCTGTGAAAATATGAGTTTCGATTGGAATTTCTAGACGTCGGATTATGTCTCCCATATTTTTCAACGAAACAATAAACACACAAAGATACTGCAGTGATACTTTGTGCCCATTCATAGGATAGTTCAAATGGCTCGGAGCACTATGGGACTTAACTTCTCAGGTCATCAGTCCCCTAGAACTTAGAACTACTTAAACCTAACCAACCTAAGGACATCACACACATCCATGACCGAGGCAGGATTCGAACCTGCGACCGTAGCGGTCGCGCGGTTCCAGACTGTATCGCCTAGAACCGCTCAGCACATTCATAAGAGAACATGTGTTAAGTGAAATGCTGAACTGTAATTTTCAACAATATGGTGCAACCGCGCATACAGCTGTTATTTTCAACAATATGGTGCAACCGCGCATACAGCTCGTGTTTCAGTGCCACTGCTTGATGTTTCTGGTGATCGCATAATTTCACAGGGACTTTGGCCTCCACGATCGGCTGACCTAACACCACCCTACTTTTTCTTCTAGGGTGGAGCGAAAGCAACTGTCTATAATGCATCGATGAACTGAAAACTGCAATATCTGCACTACTGGCCATTAAAATTGCTATACCACGAATATGACGTGATACAGACGCGAAATTTAACCGACAGGAAGAAGATGCTGTGATATGCAAATGATTACCTTTTCAGAGCATTTATACAAGATTGGCGCCGGTGGCGACACCTACAATGTGCTGACATGAGGAAAGTTTCCAACCGATTTCTCAAACACAAACAGCAGTTGACCGGCGTTGCCTGGTGAAACGTGTTGTGATGCCTCTTGTAAGGAGGAGAAATGCGTACCATCACGTTTCCGACTTTGATAAATGTCGGATTGTAGCCTATCGCGATTGCGGTTTATCGTATCGCGACATTGCTGCTCGCGTTGGGAGATCCAATGACTGTTAGAAGAATATGGAACTGGTGGGTTCAGGAGGGTAATACGGAACGCCGTGCTGGATCCCAACGGCCTCGTATCACTGGCAGTCGAGATGACAGGCCTCTTATCCGCATGGCTGTAACGGATCGTGTAGCCACATCTCGATCCCTGAGTCAACAGATAGTGACGTTTGCAAGATAACAACCACCTGCACGAACAGTTCGACGACGTTTGCAGCAGCATGGACAATCAGCTCGGATACCATGGCTGCGGTTACCCTTGACGCTGCATCACAGACAAGAGCGCCTGCAATGGTGCACTCAACGACGAACCTGGCTGCACGAATGGAAAAACGTCATTTTTCGGATGAATCCAGGTTCAGTTTACAGCATTATGATGGTCGCATCCGTGTTTGGCGACATCGCGGTGAACGCACATTAGAAGCATGTATTCGTCATCGCCATTCTGGCGTATCACCCGGCGCGATGGTATGGGGTGCCATTGGTTACACGTATCGGTCACCTCTTGTTCGCATTGACGGCACTTTGAACAGTGGACGTCACATTTCAGATGTGTTACGACCCGTGGCTCTAGCCTTCACTCGACCCCTGCGAAACCCTACATTTCAGTAGAATAATGCACGACCGCATGTTGCAGGTCCTGCACGGGTCTTTCTGGATACAGAAAATGTTGGACTGCTGCACTGGCCAGCACATTCTCCAGATTTCTCACCAACTGAAAACGCCTGGTCAATGGTGGCCGAGCCACTGGCTCGTCACTATACGCCAGTCACTACTCTTGGTGAATTGTGGTATCGTGTAGAAGCTGCATGGGTAGCTGTACCTGTACACGCAATCCAAGCTCTGTTTGACTCAATGCCCAGGCGTATCAAGGCCGTTATTACGGCCTGAGGTGGTTGTTCTGGGTACTGATTTCTCAGGATCTATGCACCCAAATTGCGTGAAAATGTAATGACATATCAGCTCTAGTATATTTGTCCAATGAATACCCGTTTATCACCTCATTTCTTTTTGATGTAGCAATTTTAATGGCCAATAGTGTACTTTCACTGCTTCTGTTACAGAAGAAATGTTACAGCTTGTCTTTGGAACCGTGATTAGATGAATTGAATAGTGTATTCAACAAACTGGGGGGACACTTTCAACATTTATGTGAAAATTTGTAAGTAAAAATCAATATTCAATTAATTAATTACTTGCATTTCACCGAGTTTCGTTTCGGTATATTCACTGCGGCATACGGCACGCGCGGCTAACAATCATACGGAACTGCGGAGAGATTTCTTGAACACCACGTATATCAGTGTCAATGTCACGCTTGGTTGATCACTCCAAGGTTGTAGGGGTTGAGTGGTTTTCAGCGAAAATACGGCCACTGAAGACATCTCCCGCGTTAGAGAGCGCTCATAGAATCTCATCAACTGTGCTACAGGCCAGCATACGGTTCCAGTTCGTCCAGCAACAGCAGCGCTTAACTGGAGAACGACGCAAAGTGCTCGAAGCAGCTGTTGTTTTGAAAGCGCGACGCTTTACAGAGATTGCGCGCGGCCGACAGCGGGAGACGTCGTCGTTCCGGCGAGTGCAGTGGACGCCGCCGGCCGCGTTAGCCCGGGAAGGCGCGGGTCGGCGCTCTTTGGCGGCCGATAACCGAGTTTGGGAGCACAGTCCGGCACTTGGCTCCGCGCGGCCAGAAACGAAGTGTCGCATCTAACGAAATTGTCCGCCACTTTGTCTGAGCCCCCTCCGCTTCCCGCCGCTTCCGATCGGCACACTTCCGCTGCGCCCATTCCGCCTCTCACTTAAATGGAGATCGCGTCCCTCGCTCTCTCCGGCGACGCCGATTGTGTTCCTCGCCACCTGCTCGCTTCGCCGTTCGCTAATTTTATCAAAGGTCACTCCACTCCGAAAGTCCGCCTGTTCGTCGGTGTCAATTGCTTATCTCGTTTTCCGCTCCGAAGAACAGGTGGCACGTCGATTGCGCAAGGAGTGAGAAATCCGTGTCCACAGGCTGGGAGACGCCTTTCTGTCTTCGCGCAGTAGTTTAACCATTGCTGTCTTTTGGCAGATGGCTTCTGAACGGTCAGCCATCGACAAAGTGGAAGAATTTGCTCCCTTTCTAGCAGCAGTTTATCGGACATTTCTGGAGCAACGGAGCGTTGCTTGCCGTCGCAGAACATCGCATTCCTGAGAAGTAACGTTGGACAGATACACGTAACAACGAGCCTGCTTCGCTGACGTAGAATTGTACAACACATTTTATCCAAGCGAATAATGATTGTTTACAGAGACCGGCGGTCCTCGATAAGAAAATTTGTCAAAGATAAAACCACCTTTGTAATTGCATTCTGACCCCCTTTCATATCGCATTCAGTATGTCTTTCTCAACGGCACTAAACCGATGTGTGGGTGAATTCGGGAGTTCTCCTGCTGGGTGTTTATGGGATACCTCCTAATATCGTGTCGGACCTCTTTTTCACCGGCATACCGCGATAGCTCGACGTGGCATGGACTCCACGAGTAGTTGGAAGCCCCTGCAGAAACATTGAGCCATACTACCTCTATAGCCGTCCATAATTACGAGTGTCGTCAGTGCAGCATATGGTGCAGTTCGTTCGTAAGTTGTTCGTATTTGTAATACCTAGGTATTTAGCTTAATTTACGACTTTTAGATTATACTGATTTATCTTGTAACTCAAGTTTAACGAATTCCTTTTAACACTCATATGGATGACCTCGCACTTATTTAGGGTCAAGTGCCAATTTTCGCACCATTCAGATATCTTTTCTAAATCGCTTAGCAATTTGTTTTCTGATGCCTTTATTAGTCGATAAAACGACAGCGTTATCTGCAAACAACCGAAGACGGCTGCTCAGATGGTGTCCAAAATCGTTTATATAGGTAAGGAACAGCAAAGGGCTTATAACACTACCTTGGGGAGCGCCAGAAATCACTTCTGTTTTACTCGATGACTTTTCGTCAATTACTACGAGCTGTGACCCCTCTGACAGGAACTCACAAATACAGTCACATAACTGAGACGGTATACCATAAGCACGCAATTTCACTACGAGCCGCTTGTGTGGTAGTGACCTCTCGATCACGTCCCATGTCGGGTGATCTGTGTGGCCATATCATTCGCTCGGATTGTCTACAATGATCTTCAAACCAATCTGGATCGATTGTGACGGATGGTGAGGCATAAAAATGCCATCTTTGTTTGGAAAAATAAAGTCAATGAATGCCTGCAGGTGATTTTCTTGTAGCAGAACATAAGCATTTCCAGTCAATGATCGGTTCAGCTGGTCCAGAGGACTCAGTCCATTCCATGCAAACACAGGCTACACAATTATGGAGTTACCAGCCAGCCGCCTCCACAGTGCCTTGTTGACAACTTGGGTGTGCGCCACACGCGTACACTAAGATCAGTTCCCACCAGGTGAAATCGAGACTCATCTGACCAGGCTATGGTTTTGTAATCGTCTAGGGTCCAACCAATATAGTCGTGAGCCTAGGAGAGGCGCAGCAGGCGACGTCGTGCTGTTAACAAAGACACTCGAGTCGGTTGTCTGCCGCCATAGGCGATTAATGTCGTATTTTGGCTCACTGTACTAACATCCCACTTTGAATCCTGCAGTTATTTCACGCTGCGTTGCTTGTGTGTTAACACTGTCAACTCTACTCAAACGCCGCTGCTCTCGGTCGTTCAGCGAAGTCCGTTAGCTACAGTATTGTAGCTACAGTATTGTCCGTGGTGAGAGATAATGCGTGAAATTTTGTATTCTCGCTGCGCTGTTAAAGCTGTGGACATAGGGTTACTGAATTCCCTAGCAATTTACGAAATGGAATGTCCTCTGCGTCTAGCTCCATCTACCGTTCCTCGTTCAAAGTCTGGTAAATGCAGCGGTGCGGCCATAACCACGTTGGAACCTTTTCACATGAATCACGTGAGTACCAATGACGGCTCCACCAATGCACTGTCCTCTTGTACCTTCCGAAGCGATACTTCCGCCATTTGTAATTGCGCACATCGCTATCCCATTACTTTTATCGCCTCAGTTTATGTTTCCATTGAATGTCATAGGGCACATCCAAAAAATTTGAGACTGAATTTCTCTCAACAGGAGATTAAATATCTAGCTATCTCAAAGATTATCCGTTGTTCTGAGGTACTGTTTGTGTTTTATTTTAACAGTGCACATGCACGTACACGGTTACCGACTGTGGATTTCATGAATAGTTTTGAAAATGCTTATCAAGTTTTTTGTTCGGTAGACACAGTAAAATTGTTCACTAAATTATTTGTTAGAATTTGTGGAAACTAAAACACAACAGATAACAGAAATTCTAAAAATTATAGCGTATAGGAAAAATTAAAGGAAGGTACCACCTTCTGGCCACAGAAGGGGCAGCCGGGCCCTTCGAGTCGCCATGTCATCCATCAGCCAATGGCCGTCCTCGGTGTAGCAGACCTGAAGTCGTTACTTCTCAGTCAAGTAGCTCCTCAGTTGACATCACGAGGATGAGTGGACCCTGTTTCATCAAGGGAAGAATTCATGACAGTACTGGGGATCGAACAAGGCTCTAAACTGACCACTCGCCTTCAGTGGCTGACAGTTTATATCAAGGATGCAGTTCAAATGGCTCTGAGCACTATGGGACTTAACATCTATGGTCATCAGTCAAGGATGCAGTTATTCTGGTTGTGTGGTCATTTTATAATTAAGTTTCGCAATGTTATACTGAGCTGGTAATCCTCTACCTAAGTCACTGTTACAGGAAACGATATGAGGTTTGAACAAGAATTAAGTAAAAATCCTAAATCACTTACCAATCGACAGAAACGAACGACAACCCTACGGTCGATGCAGATGGCGGCATTAGGGACAGTTATTTCTACGAGGCAGAGCGTATGTAATACTGCTGGCCAAATATATTTTTATTTTAATTTAGTGATCAGTGGCTTACTTTACAGAGTGAACTGATATGAAAGCGTATTCATTATGTTTTCAGTCAATTTACACAGTTTTAATTATTAAATCGCTGCGTACAGCAACGACAGTTTATCATTTCCTCCTTGGAATAGATATGTTTGACTCTATTGCAATGTTTGCAGCACCCGAGCTGCGATTAATTTTGGTAGACTGAGATACTATTCTAGGTGGCTAGTTATAATTTTTATACTGGTTAAGATAGCTTTCCAAGGAGATTTTTAATTAAGCTTTTAGTGCGATGGTTCATTCAAATAAAATTATTATCAAAACGAATACGTTTAAGCTGAACTGTAGTGCTCAGGATTTCAGACTATTTAATTAAATTCAAATATATGCCTCCTTCTTTTTAGGGTCCCAAAACTCAATCATTCGAAAGGAAACCTTTATACAATTACTTTGTTGTCCGTCCGCCTCCCTGTCCGACTGTTATGAACCACTTTTCTCTGGAACGAATATAGTTTTCAAATTGGAATTTATGTCAACCACTAAGGTCTACGATCCCTTGGAAATGTAAAAATTGTAAGTTTCTAATTCAGTGCAATCAAAAGATACGGCCATTTTTGTCACTTATTTTGATATTCGCAGACTCACTCATCATAACCTGTAGGGTACCTCGCGCTGACCAAGAATCATAAAATTTGACATGAAGTAAGATTTCACATTACAAAGAAAATTTTGAAAATCGTTATTTTGTAACAACATCACAGAAAAACGTTTTTGATGTTTACTATCCGTCTGTCTGTCTGTTTTTCCGTATGTTTCTCAGGCACGAGTAGATGTATCAAGTTCAAATTTACGTCAATATTGAGGTCTTCGGTCCCTCGGCGGTGTAAACAATTTAATCATCTAAGTCAATTCAATCAACAGATAGTGCCATATACGTCAGTTAGTTTGATACTCGTAACCCCACTGACCAAAATTTATAGATCAACTATGTACCATACACACGTCGAGCCTGATGGTCTACTGGTAAAGCACATGCCAGGAATCCGAGAATTCGCGGCATCGATCTCTGTCGAACCACGAATTTTGCAGTCTTGGCTTTAACCTAGCCTTCACTCTCAACAGTGTTAGGAGTAGTTAGAAACAACACGTGGTTCAGATTCCACGGGTAACTGGCTTAGGTCAGAGACACGCAAGTTGCCGAAGAGGTGTCCGATAGAAAGACCAGGCCAGTGAGGCACTCGAAATTTTTATTATCTATATACATTGCATCCTTCCAGGGGACACAGCCTTATAGTAGGCACCTTCAGTGCAGAGCGGGAGGGTTTGTGCACTTCGTTCAAGTCGAGAGCTATGCCGATGGTACCATAGCTACTGGCGGGGTCACCCAAGCCGGATTGGTCTCGACTAAAGAGCCAGACGAAGTGTGTCCCACAACAAAGGGCACGGAGGGCTCTAGAGGCGTAGCGAAGCCAGCTTCCCCAGAGGAGTCAACTTAATGCAAATCTTGGTCCTCCAGGCTGGGGGTTGGGCATGGGGCTAATAAACTCAAACTGTAAAAAAAAAAATTTACGGAAATTCAACAGAAGACTCGGGAACTGGATGGAAAACACGTATCAAGACCCCGGCAGAGGAAAGGGATAGAGTATCTGAAAAAAATGTTCAAACGCGTGTGAAATCTTATCCGACTTAACTACTAAGGTCATCAGTCCCAAAGCTTACACACTACTTAACCTAAATTATCCTAAGGACAAACACAGACACCCATGCCCGAGGGAGGACTCGAACCTCCGCCGCGACCAGCCACACAGTCCATGACTGCAGCGTCTAAGACCGCTCGGCTAATCCTGCGCGGCAAAGTATCTGACAGCAGCATCATGGAATATCAGGACAACGCATCAGCATGGAAACATGAAAGATATAGTCAATGAAATTTTAAAATTTAAATATGATGTTGTAGGGTCACTGGAAATAAGATGGCACGGGAAAGGACAGATAGATAAACTTGAGTGCTCACTGGTATATGGTGGACCGGAAGAAAGAACAGACGAACTTGGACCAGGGTTTATAATAGCTAGGGAAGTTAGGAAAAGCCTTCTAGAATTTCAACCCATAAATGAAAGGATGTGCAGACTCAGACTAAGAGGGAAATTTAGGAATATATCAATAGTGAATGCTCATGCACCAATAGAGGAAAAAGAGGATATAATTAAAGAACACTTCAAAGAAGATTTGGAGAAAGTACCTATGTTGCCCAGTATCTAAATATGACCTGATGTTAGAAATAGGAGATTTTAATGCAAAAATAGGGAGGAATGAACGTCCATATGGAGTTTCTGGAAAATATCCACTACATGAAAAAAACAACGAGAATGGAAACTTACTACACCAATTCTCAGCAAGGAATAATGCGATTATTAAAAGTACCTGCTCCCCACACAAAAGGATCCATCTGGGTGCTTGGAAGTCTGCGGTCAGATTGACCATATTTTAGTGATTGCACGCCACTCCACGCCAGTTAACGGATGTACAGACCTACGGAGGACCAAACTGTGACTCAGACCACTTTGTGATATAATCAGTCTTGAGAGAGAAACTGTCACTAAAATATGGAAACAGAATGGGAAAGATGATGAAATGGAATACAGACAAGCTGAAAATCCCTGATCAAGTAAAAAAATACCAAGCAACACTAAGCAGAAAATTGAGCAGTGAATAGATCGCAGTAGGAGTAGATGAAAGGTGGAACAGAATTGAAAAAGCCATTACAGTGGCTGCAGAGGATATAATACGCATAAGAGGGAAGAACCTAGGAATGGTTTGATGAACATTGCAGGTCAGCAATAGAGGAAAAGAACAGGGCAAGAACAAAAGTGCTACAGAGAGAAACCAGAAATAATGTGGAACAATATAGAGAATTAAGGAGAAGAGCTAACAGACTAATCAAGAGAAAGAAAAGACAGTGGACTAAGAAGAAATTTCAAGAACTAGAATAGTTAAAGGAACAGAGTGAAGAAAGTTCTATCATACTGTAGGCAAAATTATGACTATATTCCAACCAAAAACAATGACCTGCTCCAGTAAAGATAGGAAAATGATAAGGGAGGAATAAAAGACAGTGGGAAGATGGGCAGAGTATTTCAAAGATACGCTAAGCACCGCCCTAGAAGATGAAGAAACAGCCGCACAGGAGGATGGAGTGGAGCTGGAAGTAGACAATGATACCAAAGAGGCAAGAAACCAACACTACAAGAGGTCTCGCAGGCTGTGCACAAGTCAAAAATTAATCGAGCCACTAGGGAAGACAGCATAATCGCTGAATTAACAAAAATTGGTGGTGAGGCTGTAATAAAGGAACTGCTCGCATTAATATTCGATACATGGGAAACAGAAACTATACCAGATAATCGGAAAACCGGAATAATAATCCCCATTTATAAGAAAGGAGACAGAACAGCATGTGAAAACTATAAAGATATAACACTACTAAGCACAGCTTATAAGATCTTCGGAAGTATATTAAAGGAAAGATACAGAAGTGTGCAGAAGGCATGCTAGGGGAATATCAGTGTGGCTTTCGACAATTCAGAGGAACAACTGATCAAATGTTTGTGACAGGACAGATGATGGAAAAGATCTATGAATATTATATAGACTTCAAACAAGCCTTTGACAGCATAGATCGCAAGAACTATACAGAGTACTGGAAGAAGTTGGTATATGTGCTAAACTAAATGGACTAATCAAAATGACAATGACAGAGACAAGAGCAAAAGTAAAGGTCCTTAGCAGAACAAGTGAAAACTTTGACTTTAATAAAGGCGTAAAGCAAGGTGATAGTCTCTCCACTCTCCTATTCAGTATAGCCCTGCATAGTGTAGTAAATAAAATCAACAAAAGAGGCACCATATTTATGAAAACGAGACAGCTATGTGCATACGCCGATGACACTGCTATAGTAGGAAGGAATATCAATACACTCCAAGAAACATACCGTGCAATGGAAACAGAAGCCTTAAAATTGGCCTCATAGTAAATGAAACAAAACAAAATATGTGGTTATGTCACACTATGAGGCCATAAGAACCCCTAAAAACCTAAACATCAATTGGAAATGCTTCAGAAGAGTGTCCATTTTTAACTACTTGGGAGCCCTAGTAACAAAGGATAACAGTATTGAAAAGGTTATAAGGGAAAGAATACAAGCAGGAAACAGAGCTTACACTCCAAATATGCAACTTTTCAGAAATAGCCTTGTTACAAGAGAAACAAAACTGCTAATATATAATGCCCTAGTCCACCCAGTAATCACATACAGGTCAGAGGTATGGACGTTGACAGAACATGATAAAAACGCACTATCAACCATTGAGCGGAAAATACTACGCAAAATCTATGGGCCAATAAGGGAGGAAGAAAGCTGGAGTAGACGCTACAATGCCGAATTTCAAGAGTCATTACAAGGCAGGGACACAGTAAAGTTTGTGAAATCACAGTGAATACGATGGATAGGACACTTAAAGAGTATGGCAGAGGATACAGTTTCAAAGAAAATGATGAATTGTGTGATCCATTCAGCCAGGCGAAAAGGGAGACATAGAAGAAGATAGACTCACGACGTAATAATGGATCTCACTGGGAGTCCGGCGGTGGAAAAGAGCAGCATATAACCGAGAAGAGTGGAGGAAGATCGTTGAAGAAGCCAAGGCTCACCAAGGGCTACTGAAGACAGAGGTATACGTTGTACGAAACCCTCCGAGCTCGAATTTTGTACGGTTTCTTTAGAGGGTAACAGCCACAACAATTATCACATATGGTCCAAGAAGAATGAGGAAGGTAATTCAAATGTGTGTGAATTCCCAAGGGACCAAACTGCTGAGCTTATCGGTCCTTAGACTTTCACACTACTTAAAGTAACTTAGATTGACTTATGCTAAGAGCAACACACACACTCATACCCAAGGGAGGAGATGAACCGCCGGCAGGAAGGGCCGCACAATCCGTGACATGACGTCTCAAACCACGCGGGCAGTCCGCTTGGCAAGAAGTTCATTATTCGGCGAAACTGCTAATATGGAAAAATCCGAGAAATGCTTGATATTGCGCATGTTTTCTGACAGTCATTTTTCCTGCACATGGAAGGGTAAAATAGCAATATCACGCAGAGGATCCTCCGACACATACAAGTTAGGTTGCAAACAGTAGATGGATATACAGATAATTTAGACTTTATGTATCTGCCCTTAATGCAGGATTTTAGTCTAATATCTCAGTTGTCTGTTATTTGCGAGAGTGTTGAAAGTATGAGCATCGCAGCTGCACCAAAGACCTCAGTAAAAGTAGACTTTCTTTTTTTCCCTCCTGACTGGTTTGATGCGACCCGCAACGAATTCCTCTCCTGGGTTGACCTCTTCATTTCCGGGTAGCAGCTGCACTCCGTGTCCTCGATTATTTGTTGGATACGTATATTCTAATATCTGTCTTCCCTAACTTCTTATTTCTTATCAAGCCACCTTATTTTCAACGCGCTTCTATAGCATCACGTCTCGATTCTCTTCTTTTCCGGTTTTTCTTTTCATACACTGCTGTATCCGAACGTACTCTCAAAAATTTCAGCCTCAAATTGAGGCCGACCTTTGATATTAATGCACTTTTTTGGCCAGGAATACCCTCTTTGGAGGTCCTAATCTGCTTTTTAAGAGCTGCTTGATTAGTCCATCCAATATAGCAGAACTCCTTCAATTCGTTTACTCTGTGGTCACAATTTTTATGATTAGCGCTAATATCAGTTCTGATACTCCTTCATGTTTTAGTCTGTCTTCAGTTTAGTGTCAATTTATTCTGTGCTCACTAGACTGTTCACTCTATTCGGCAGCTCTTGCAGTTCTACCTCACTTCCACTGACGGGTTCAGTGTCATTAGGGAATTGATTTCCTTTCAGCGTGAATTTTAATTCCACTCCTGAGAATTTATTTTTTTATGTCATTGGATAATTGATTCAGAGATTGCACACTAGAGGTGAAAGGCTTCATCACTGTCTCATACACTTCCTAATCCGAGCATATTGTTTTTTGTCTTCTTATGGTCCTTGTACATACTGAATTACCGATCTTTCCTCTTCACTTACATACATTTTCCTAAGAATTTCGAACATCTAAAATAATTTTACATTCTCGTATGCATTTCCGATATCGACAAATCGTTTGAAAATGCCTTTTGTGTATTTAAGTCTAGCTTTTTAACACGAAGCGTATCTTCAGAACTCTCTCCCTGGTAGTTTTATGTTTGCTAAACCTAACTGTTTGTCATCTACCAGATCCATTTTTTTTACACAATCTTGTGTTTACTATACTTGTGAGGAACTTCGATGCATGAAAAGTTGAGCTGTTTCTGTGATGATCCCTCTCCCTGCCTATCTTCTGGCTTATGTGGACGACATTTTTTCCATTGTCTCAGTGTCCTTGATTCTACTCCCCACCTTGAGCAGTCGTTTGGCTGCCATTACCGCCAGTGATTTTAGAAATTTGTAAGCGATGTTATCTTTCCCTTCTGCTTCTCCAAAGCCTGTTTCACTGGATCCTCTGTGTATTCACTATCGACTCCAATTTCTTCGTCTATTGTAGCGTCAGACAGTTAGTTTGCCTCATAGATAGCTTCAATGTAGTCTTTCCACCTATCTGCTTTCTCTGATTGGTTTAATCGTGATAAATTTTGATTGAACTCTTAATTTTTGATTCCCTGGCTTTTAATTTCACCGAAAATTTAATACTATTATTACTTCTATTGTATTTGCACATTTTTCCTGTAGCCATTTCACCTTTGGTTCCCTGCATTTCCTATTTATTTCAATGCTGAGGACTTATATTGCTGCATTCCTGTCTTTAATATACCTGTTTTTGTACTTCTTTCGACGATGGACCGAAGTGTATTTTCTGTTATCTAAAGTTTCTTCACAGTTACCTTCGTTGGCCAACTTCCATGATTACTCTTTTTGGAGATGTTCATTCCTGTTCAACTGAAGTACATACCATATGGTATTCATCACTGCAGTGTCTAGAGTCTTGGAGAACTTCAGACGCCCCTAATCATTCCTCAGAGCGTCATTACCCCATTGCTTTCTACATTTGTTCTTGCGAGCTTTTATCTTAAATTTCAGTCTAGTCTTCTTCATTACTATTACTAAATTGTGCTTCGAATCTCTAACTGCCTCTGGGTGTCCAGTATCTGTATTCGGAATGTCTGTCTTACCATGATGTAGTCTAGGTGGAATTTTCCTGTGTATCCCGTCCATGTGCACTTCCTCCTCTTGCGATTTTGAACAGTGTTTCCACTATTACTTCCTGAAATTTATTGCAGAAATCATTCTTTGCACTCTCTCTTTCATCCATAACTGATTTGTGTTTCCACTCCTACTACCGCATTCCACTCCCCTACGATTATTAGATTATCACCACCCAAGCACTTTTTCTATAAAGGTTTGTCTCTGATGTCTCTGTAATTACATGCACTACTGTTGTTAGCGTTGACTTGCTGTCGATTAAAAATAAATCTATCACTGAACTGTTCGTAATAATTCATTTTCTGCCCTACTTTACTATTTATAACGAATCCTACTCCTGTTATACAATTATCCGCTGCGTTTGATATTAGCCTACAGTCTTCTGACCAGAAATCCTTATCTTCTTTAGATTTCACTTCACTGACTCCTACTTTATCTAAAGTTTAAACGTCTGACATCACAACTTCCGATTGGTTACCATTTCGTTGGTTATTTAATATTTTTAACATTGTAAGCTCCCCCTTCAAAGTCCCCTCCCAGAGATTTGAACGCTACAGTAATTCATGACTTTTTGCCAAGGAAAATATCATAAAACTTAAAACACATGCCACATGTCCCATGGAAACATATCTTCATGTCTTCAATGCAGTGGCTTTCTTTAATGCATTGCCTTCAGTGATCTTCTGCATCCTAGTACAGTTGATCATTGCTGAATATTCTGTCGTTAAGGAACAGTTTCCCACACCAAGGACAAGAGATTGCCCCAAAGCCCTTTCCATTCTTTCACCCTCATTGACAAAGTAGTTGGCAGAAGCCATCGTTGGCCTCAGGTATTGAAGATTGTTATTCAGGGTCAAAGTAGTGGCTCGAATCGTACCTGGGACCCAGTACTGATATACTAAAAGCATTCTCCAGCCAAGATCGCATAAATATCTCTTTATTTAAAATATCTGGTTTAGAAAGACTTAGCTGTACCCGCCAGGATAGCCGAGAGCGCTAACGCGCTGCTTCCTGGACTCGGGTAGGCGCCCCGGCCCCGGATCGAATCCGCCCAGCGGATTAACGACGAGGGCCGGTGTGCTGACCAGCCTGGATGTGGTTTTTAGGCCGTTTTCGACATCCCGATAGGTGAATACCGGGTTGGTCTCCCCGTTCCACCTCAGTTACACGACTCGCCGACATCTGAACACACTCAAACTATTCCATGAATTACACTAGACGCAGACAGCTGGGGTACAATAATTCCATCCCAGGAGGTATGGGGTGGCGGCAGGAAGGGCATCCGGCCACCACTTCATCCTAACCTTGAAAAATCCGTTCCTAACAATGCCGACCCTGCGTCAGTGCAGGACATGGCTCCAGTGAAAGAAAGAAAGACTTAGCTGTCATACTCAGGTCTGTAACTTAGTGCACATAATTGGCATATGTCTCATAACATGAGTTTAGACATAATATTTCAGATAATAGTTTTAGTTGGGGATTACAAAAAGTCAAACTGGAAATGTGCATTTACATACCTTAAAAAATCGTTTTTAATTAAGTGTAGACAGTCCGTTTTTAAACTCATACCATAAAAGTTTTGTGAAACAGAATATGACATGCATATTATTTTGGTAATTTTTGGTTCTGTATTTCATGTTACACGCCCTCATATGATCAGCATGATGCTAACGTATTGTCCACTCATTATGTTATGTTAAGATATTACAAATACCTCCACAAGTGACATATTTGTTTAAGTTCAGTTGTGTATGTAACAAAATCGTGTTATTTTGCATGCACTTCATGCTGTGTCCATTTGCTTTCCTTCTGCATTATCATGTAGCTTATACTTGTGTTCATGTGCTTTCGTTCATGATAATAAACCTATTTGGATTTCAGATGAGCATGGTGAGTCTTTTATTCGCATTTCAGTATAATAATTACTTGACATAGATTCCTATTATAATGTACGTTTATATCCTTGTTGTCATATTACTAAAAATTTATGACTACTACGCCACATTAGAAATTTGTTCACCTACGTGCAATCTACATCATCATGTTATATGTATTATGCACCATCTTCTTGTAATCCATAATATTGTTATACCTATTAAAATATTACTGGTACCCCACATTTTACTCAGTGTAAGGTTCTTTTTATCTTAAATGATTGAAGTTTTATGTTTTAATGTGCTGAGATGTTTTACTTATAAACGTTGGCACTTGTGAGTTGCTATCTTCAGTTGCATTCCTACGGTTACCTGCTGCAAATACAGTTTGCACTCCAAGCTGTCACACTGCTGAGAACAATATTATTAAGACTGCTTTGGCTGCTGTACAGGCTTACCTTAAAAAAGCAGCACTGTTGCTGTCTATACGACATAAATAGCAAATACTCTAAGTTTTTGTTGTTGTGGGAAAAGCATACAAAGCCTTTCGGTCACATATAAGTATGCACATCCTTCTATTGCTGAGTATTTATTACTTGCATCGATATATAGAACTTGCTTGAGTTCAAAGTCTGTCGAAAAAAAGAATAATTTACTCTTGTGATACATGAAGTTGTCACAAATTCCTCCACAAGCAACATGAGGTTTTAAGTACATTGGTTAATGTTATTTTACCATGTTAATTTGTGTTCACTTGTGCTGTGGTCGTTTCCTTTCCTTGTACGGTGCCACATGGCTTATACTTGTGTTTGTTATACCTTACCTCATGACAACCTACTTGTGGGTTTTCATTTTGAGATGAAGTAAATCTTTATTTGTATTTTAATGCAATAAGTACTTGAAATAGATATCCAGTGTAAGGTATGCTTATAGCCTTATCATATTATTATATATTTCTGACTGTCATATGCCATGTTTAAAGAAAATAGCTTGTATACAGGGAGACATGTTATTCTTCATGTTAGAGTATGCACCGCCTCCTTGTGTCCATAATATTATTATCTGCATTATTACATTACGATTACCCCACGTATCTCCCAGTATAATGATCTACTGTGACTTTTATCTTAAGTGATTATACTTTTATGTTTTTTAATGTCTGAGACTTTTGAAATAAAGTGATGGTAGTTCTACAGTGCACCTTTAGTTGCACTCTTAGAGTTATCCATTGTAGAAATAATTTTCACTCGAAGCTATCATTTTGCTGAGACCTTTATTCTGGAAAACATTTTGGGTCCTGTACATTCCAACCTAAAAGAAGTAGTCATGTTGCTGCTTACATAACATAAACAATACGTACTACATCTTTTTGCTATAGTACATCGCATATTCCTATTTATGTGACAATTACACTCTCACACATATCTATATATTTCTATTTGGCAGCACAACTTGGTTCACACCTATGTACACACAGATCAACATAGCAGAGGATGACTTGCACCTGCCTATAGCAAGCTTAAGCAAGTAAAATTCTTTCCAACTAAACGAACTGTACTTGTCATTCTGGAACATCTGTTACTTCGAATCTCACCAGGCTGTTGTGACTAATTATACCTCAAGGCGTTAATAATCTACAAGGGAATGCTTATACATACTTTGTAATTTGATGGTACAAGTGCTACTTTCTCATTAACTAGGATACAGGCTCCCAAACCCCCTTCCTCTTGCCCCCTCCTCTGATGACCAGCTCCTATACTTCATCCCTCTCCTATCCTACCAATTCAAATCGCGTAAATATGCTATTTTTGTCTCCCTGTACCCGGAAAAAGCCTGTGACTCAGCAACTCTGTAGAGTTACTCTACAAAGTTACTGTCACAGGCTTTTTCTGGATAGAGGGAGACAAAAATAGCATATGCCATACACGGCATTCCTGTCTCCTCTTCAAACTCAAGACATACACACTTCCAGTTAACTAAGTCTGTCTTACTGTATCTTTCATATCCTATCGCCCATCACTTTAACAATACCAGTTGCTGTACCTTATATCCCACTGTAGGAGTTACCAAAGGCCCTGTTCTCTCCCCTCTCCTTTATCTCCTCTACATTGCTGACACACCCAAACCACGCCCAACAGTACACCTCCTTCAGTGTGCTGATGATACCACTTTCCCCTCGCCTCTACCCTACACTCCTGGAATACTAATGATCCCTCCAAATCCACCTCAATCAGATTACCTTCTGTTGTAACCAATGGTTCCTCAAGATCAGCTTCTCAAAACTCAGTTAATAATTATGAGACAAACCATCTGCACCTTCTGACTCCATGACTTCTATCTTACCATTCACAACACACCTATCTAGCTAACTAACACACTAAAATATCTTGGACAAGCTCTCCACAGGCTTTTAAGTAAAAGTGCTGAACTTCGGTGTTTTTTCAGGTGAATTTCACCTTCCTGTGTTGTGTTTTTAAAATGAATATATCCGCTTTGGAACTGTACGATTTTCATTTTTAATTTAAAATTGAACCCAACCCCAAATTTCTTTGTATTTTTGATTGTAAAGATTCTTAATTCGCTTGGCTGAAGAGTGGAAAACTGTACTCCTGACAGCCCACCCAACGCCAGTATTTGGAGAGGGGGATGAAATAACAATTGAGGAAAAAAACATTGGCGTGAGGTCCAATGTAAAACGAACACATTTCATAATAAAAAGATTTTTTAAGATATGTAATTCTACAGTTCCACTTCCGTTTTGCGTAATACCATACTAACACTTTTATCTTAAATATTACGTCTTGACTCGCGTTATGAGACATATTCCCTGTATATGCACTTTGTTACAGGCCTTAAGGTGACAGATAAGTCCATCTAAACTGATTATTTTAAATAAAGAAACATTTATGCGATCTTGGTTGTTGAGCGTTTTTACCAAGTACAACACATCGCTCCTTTGGTCTTCGCAAAATGAGAAAATTCGACCAATATTGATTACAGGACCAAGACGCTGGCTCTAGACCACGGTTACCAGTGCACTGCGGACCACCAGCTAGCCACGAAATTATCTCTGTTGTTATACTGTCCTAACTACCCTCACAGATTCTACTGCGAGTGCGAGAAACTTAAATGTCTAACCGTCACCTACACCGTCACCGCTACCACTGCTTTCACCATCACCGCTATCACTATAATCACACTCATCAATGTCTTGACCATAATCGTTAACTAAACACCACCACCGTCATGACGATTGCTAGAGCCACCGTCACAATTTCCATTGCTGTTTACATTAGAAAATCACTTTTATTGTATTTGTAAACTGACATTTTAATATTTTAACTATAATCCGCACGATCCGTATTATTTTTAATATGTGGCTAGAGAGCAGCAACATGACTGCTGTGACCCACCCCACTTCCCCATGTGGAAGAGAAGTAATGAAAGTGACGCTAAAGTAAGAAAAGAGAAAGAGGAAGAAGAGCACCTGTGCATTCAACGTCGAGCACTTATATCGTCGCCTTTGCTCCAAGGAATAGTTTCAGAGGTGAAGAATCACGAAATCCGTGGCCATTGGTCTTATAATTGAAGGGCTCGGAGAATATAGTCATAAGCCACAACTTTCACGAAATTGAGTTTTTCATGCTGCAGCATTCTTAACAATGTGTTCTTCACAATGTGTTGAAAAAGTTCCGTGTTACTGCAACAGATGGCAGGCTATGACGGAGTCCAGTTCTATGCTGTGCCATCTGGTGGTAGTTTCAGAAGATACATAGCCACAATCCACGGCAAAATGGCAGGTGGGTCAGGAACGTCTGAAGCGTCTTCGGGTCTTCAAAGCATATTTGACACAGACAGTAGGGGAAGTGAAGAGCCTTACCCTTTGGACCCTGGCAGTGATGAATCTTGGCATCCATCCACCAGCAGTTCCAGCTCAGATGATGTTTCAGTAAGTACATAAATCGGTTTATTTCTGGTGACTAATTTCCTGTGGCTTCTGACTTTGTTCCTCTCGACATTGACAACGCATTTGAGAGCCACCCTGTGTGTTAATGATGAAACTTGATGGGCACATTTATATTACTGCTTAATGGTGCGGAAGCAAAGGGAACTTCACAGCAAACATAAACATAGCCAAAGCCATGCAGACAAACAAAAATTACGCGTAGCGAAATGTAGTGTGAGGAGGGCTATGCGAGAGGTGTTCAATGAATTCGAAAGGAAAGTTCTATGTACTGACTTGGCAGAAAATCCCAAGAAATTGTGGTCTTATGTCAAAGCGGTAGGTGGAACAAAACAAAATGTCCAGACACTTTGTGACCAAAATAGTACTGAAGCAGCGGATGACAGACTAAAGGCCGAAATACTAAATGTCTTTTTCCAAAGCTGTTTCACAGAGGAAGACTGCACTGTAGTTCCTTCTCTAGATTGTCGCACAGATGACAAAATGGTAGATATCGAAATAGTCGACAGAGGGATAGAGAAACAATTAAAATCGCTCAAAAGAGGAAAGGCCGCTGGACCTGATGGGACACCAGTTCGATTTTACACAGAGTACGCGAAGGAACTTGCCCCATCTTCTTGCAGCGATGTACCGTAGGTCTCTAGAAGAGCAATCCGAAAACAAAGGAAGTAGGTTACAGTACGCTTGTTCGCCCACTGCTTGAATACTGCTCAGCAGTGTGGGATCCGTACCAGATAGGGTTGATAGAAGAGATAGAGAAGATCCAACGGAGAGCAGCGCGCTTCGTTACAAGATCATTTAGTAATCGCGAAAGCGTTACGGAGATGATAGATAAACTCCAGTGGAAGACTCTGCAGGAGAGACGCTCAGTAGCTCGGTGCGGGCTTTTGTTGAAGTTTCGAGAACATACCTTCACCGAGGAGTCAAGCAGTATATTGCTCCCTCCTACGTATATCTCGCGAAGAGATAATGAGGATAATATCAGAGAGATTAGAGCCCACACAGAGGCATACCGACAATCCTTTCCACGAACAATACGAGACTGGAATAGAAGGGAGAAGCGATAGAGGTACTCAAGGTACCCTCCGCCACACACCGTCTGGTGGCTTGCGGAGTATGGATGTAGATGTAGATATATGTTTCTGTGGAGCGAGAGAAGATGGAGGACGGGGTTCAGATGAGGTTGGAAGCTGCTTATTGAAGTACTTGGAGATAACTAATCCTCAGACAAAACATCTCCACATAATCACAGACAACTGCAAGGGTCAGGCAAAGAATTGGACTATTATTGCTTTGGAAACGTCCGTTGTTGCTACCAAAAGATTTGATTCTGTCCAGCATTACTTCCCTGTGGTAGGTCACACCATGCTACCTTGCGATCGTGATTTTGGTCGCATTGAACGGTATGCAAGAAACAGACGTCCAATAGTGTACACTCCAGATGAATGGGCAGAAGTAATAAAATCTGTGAGTCCAAAACATTTCATTGTAACTAAAATGGAAAGAGAAGACTTCAGAAGTTTGGAAAGCCTGAAGACATTGATCTCAAAACGTACAGAATCCACGTCTGGAGATCCCCACCATTTCAGTGAAGCTACTCAGCTAAGTTTGAGTGTAAAGATCCCTTCAAGCTAAGTGTAAAGTACTCTTATTCAGACATAGGATCTTTCATGTCAGTGGATATTCGTGTCAAAATGAAAGGAAGGCTAGTTGAACCAAATCCACATCAGCTGCCGATAAAGTACAGAAAGTCACTACCAATTAACCAGAAAAAAATTGATGATGTACTGTCTCTTATGCCCTACATACCTGGAGCAAATCAAGATTTCTTTCGGTCATGTACTGAAAATAACGTGTACAATGATGAGGTAGAGGAACTTCCTTAATGTAACTGTATCAATGAAAAAGTAATATATACATCTCAGATACCTGATATGTGTATGTTAATGTGTAAAAATTATAGATTCTGCTTGCTGTGTAAGAGTGGTTAAAATAAATCCTTACAGATTCATACTTTATATTTTAAACAATTTTTTGGGAGATATAGTCATAAGACACCGTTGACTACATCTTAATTAAAATCATTCTAAAATTGATATTTTATAGCATGCAGAGAGCTGACTATTTAACAACATGCTTCGCAAGTATTAAGCATGGGTTTGAAGTAGAAATAAGGTTTCTATTTTGTATTAAACATTTTCAGACCTCCGTGGAACTTTAAACTCGCTGTATCTCAAAACTAGTTAGATGTGGCTTATGACGATATCTCTCCGACCCCTTCAATTATCTCTTATGAGATGTCCATTTTTGTTAAATAAAGTATTTACTTTTAACTTGTGATAATTATGAGATTGAAAATACTCGCCTGGCATTCTGCATTTGGCAGTTGCAGCGCGAGTACATGTTCCCCTGAGCAGATAGGCAACGGGGTGACACAACTGTTGCCTCCAGTCTATTGGGCTAGTGGAGACACACTGGACGCTGATCGGGGTCTTCTCCAACTTCCTACAGCTTCAACATCTTGCGATGAGTTGTGCAACTGTTGCCAATCATACCTGCAAAAGATGTCTTTTTTCGGTATTTGACTTATCTGTAGTACTTCATTATCATTCACCCTTCCATAAAAATGTGGAACTGAACATTAACATTTCGACCTGTCCTTATATTTTTTTCTCTTTTTTGATTATAAATCTTCTGTTACTATTTTTATGTGGCTCTATGATACAGATCTAAGGCAATAAATCGCCATTTTCTTGATGTTGACAACATTTAGGTTAACTTTTGGTAGCACACGACCAATGACGATCCAGCGTTGAAGAGACACAGGAATATAACTAGTTTAGTAAATGTGAAATATTAATTATAGGCTACAGTCAATCCCAAAATAAACAAATAAAATGGGACTAGAAATTTCTGAGCAAAATAAAAAATAATGTGGGAAACGAAGTTTATATAAGAAATCGTTTTCAAGCTGAGTAATGAGTCACATTGCTTGGAAACGTAGTCTAAATTGTTAAGCAATAATTCGACAACATCGGTGATCAAACCTTAACAGTGTACAAATATGCAACATAAATTGAAGTAAAACGATAGTCGTAGTACTGTGAGCCCACAACAGCATTACATTCGTCATGAATCTGTAATAATTCTCGTACTAGCCTTCTTTCTTGGTAGACAACAACGTCACAGACGTCTTGACAGCACACGAATTTCGAATCTTTCACACCTTAATATATGGTTGGAGGTGGAACCCTACCGTGGCTACTGTGTTCTCCAGACACATTTCAAAAAATGCTAAATCGACACCATAAATTAGGGAACCACTACCTTCGGTCGCCTAAGTGGGTCAGACTGTTTACGATGGCACACAATTCTTCGAACACGCAGCAGCCCGTGGTTGGCATGGTCCCACGGGCCCTCTGTGTAGTAGAAAATGTTGTTACAAAATTAATTTCCTCTGCCACACGTGAACTCATAAAGGACAATACTTCTTGTGGAAGTCAAAGAAAAATATTCGTAGCTGCTCAGTGCCTATGAACATGATGATGACTCACTGCACTTTTGCGCCTTCTGATGTTAAGCCAAAAATCTTGTTTGCCCCTATAAAGCAGATGATCTTAAATACATCAGGGTCTGAATTTTCGACATAAGTACCATCAGTCCATAGAAGATGGAGTGGCATGAGAAAAAATCTGTCCGGGCACAACAGTCCACGGTATCAATATGTTCTCAAAAACTGCACACAGAAACGCGATTTACAGGACGGTCATACTTGGCTTCTGTCCCGAGGTAAGGGATCAAATGTTTTGGGTAGTCCTCGGCCTAATGACCATTTTTATGCCTATCGGAAGAACGGACATAGTATAGCTATCCCACACTTAAAGGTCAAAATTTAAACATTACACACTTCCTGCAGCCCAAGCAAATCGAGCAAATCAGTGGATTGCTTCACATTTGGTGCGGTCTACTGTGGATCTTTGGTAGCTTATGTGAACACGATTTGTTCTTCGGCGATTCCTGAGAAAATCCCGAAGGGCCATTTTTGGGAACCAGAAGGGCCAACTGTGGGGATGGTCACTTCTTATAATTTATATTCATGACAAATCGTCGAAATTTTTGCAGTATTTTTAAACTTGATGATTTCTTCGATATCATTATTCGTTACCGACATCCAGACGTTTAAAGTTACCGTACTTATGGACATGATGTCCGGTCTGATGTCCAAATGTAGTTTTAAATATTACAGTAAACTCGTGGCAAGAGTTCTGGGACTATCTCTGTATAATGGGTACTTCACACCCGTACGGGTTGTTTTGACTTGAAAATTAGTCGATAGAGTCACGTAATGGCGTAAGCACCTTACAGACAATGATTCTGCCATGTGAAATTCTTTGTATTTGAAAATTACACAGCGCACTTTTTGGTATACTGAAGGCGTAGTCTAATATGCTCTGTATTTTTACGAAAAGTAATGTAGAGTGAACTAGTGTCAGATGGATGACAGTTTGGTGTTAAACTCATATTACGGATACTTATTTGTTGTTTATACATGTTAGCATATGTAGCGAGTCGAGGTATATAAATAAACTGTCGGAACTTTACTGACATACGAAATTCGTTTTATATGCAGCAGCAAACACTGCTGTAACAAGAAAATGAAGAGTACATGACGAAAAATGCTTCTGTCGGAGCACAAAAAACGTGCTCCTCCTTAAAATATCCTGACACAAAAGAGGATAATTAGCTGTCTCAGTCCTCATTCCGCCTTCCTGACAAAAAATTTTCGCATGTGGAAATATTCACGCTTTTTTATGCTGAAAGACAGTGGCAAAGAGATAGTGACGGTGGGAGAAAGAGGAGACAGTGCCAATGGGAGAGAAATACAGTGGCGACAGTTTTGGTGGAAGAGAGAAAGTGGCAGTGAAAGAGAAATATTGATGAAGATAATAACAATGGCGGCCAAAGAGAGAGGAGATAATGATGGTAAGTTACAGAGAGTGGCATTAAAGTAGAAAGACAAAGGTATGGACATAGTAGCTGTGGGAGCAAAAGAGAAGGAGATAGTGGAAATGAGAATGAGAAACGAGCAGAGTCCATAGACGCTCGTGGGTTTCGAGCCGCTGTTATACGAAAATATTTGCCCATTTTACACATCTTAAGGCTTCCCAGTCCAGAGGTCAAAACCCCAAGCAGACCATCCTCAAGGACGTGTGTGGAGAGGAGACAGTTGTGGTTGAAGTGAAACGCAGTAGACTATACAGTGATAAAGAATAATACAGTAGCAAAAGGAGAGAGAAATAATTGGAACAAAGACAATGCCAGTGGAACAGAGAGACAATAAAAGTGGCAGAGATGGAGACAGTGGTAAGGAAGAGCGAGAGAAAGAGATAAATAGAGCGACAGTGGGAGAGACAGGCAGAAGAAAATTCCAGTGGGAGGAAAAGGAGACAGTGGAAGAGAGAGACATATTATTGACAGTGGCAGTGAGAGGGAAATGCTGATTATGGAGCGTTCACCACAAAGAAAGACTGGATTTATAATCTCCTGTGTTAAAAGAGCGCGAATACGTTTGCAAGCCAAAGTTTTCGTTGAGGAAAGCGGAATGAGGACTGAGACATCTGGTTCCACACTTTTCTGTAGGAGTCTTAAAGAGATAGGAGCATTGTTCAGCAGCTTAAAAAGTTGCTGAACACCATTTTTGTAGCCATGGGTTGGTTAGGTGAAGGGTTATGATTGTTGCAGCAATAGGAACCTTAAGAGATTATCCAGTAATGACGTGAGACACATGTCCGTATTCTTATTGGTTTCAATTCTGGGACACAATGATATTATGGCTTATGAAGTTGAACATGCTGTACTGTCTTATTGTGAATGGAACCAATGAATACTACCGGTATGACCCCATAACATCTATTTTCATTGTAGTGCGATATGCGTTTACACATTCGAAGCGTTTTTACTAAACATTCTTTTCTATTCACTGTGGAGCATTTCATTCCCCCTCCAAAACGACGAGGTGTCGACATCCTGCACCTAGTTCCCACTTCTCAGGTATGAGTACATCTTAAGTAACAAACGCGATTTCAATGTTGTTAAATACGTATTTGAGATGGTGGTATTGTATCACCTGTATAATATTGGATTATTGCTGTGACGATAAAATTGTTGGCGTGATGATCTTCCTGCGCAGAAACACTTCCTGGTTAGTGATATTGCTGTGACGTGAAATTGTTGTGTTTGCAATGAAACTACTAAGGAGCGTCGATGTCGTCCTTCATTGCAGTGGGCTGACCCTGGTATATTTTCATATAAGCTCAGTCCACTGTATTGCGTCGTAAGGGGCTTGACGCGAATCATGTCATTACAGCATTGTTCCTGCCTGTATTGACCCTAACGTAAAGCGTACATAATGAGTTGCTGCAGATGACACATTATGACAGCCACATCAACTATCTCCCAGCTTCCGCCCGTGGCCGCAGTTACTAAAAATTCGCATAGTCGAGAAATTAATTACCACTGAATGATGACAATGGAAGCTGTCATATGTAGCCACTGTAATAGCTTTTACATTGACCAAACAGGATGACACTTTGTCAGATATAAGGAGCCCAATGAAGATAGCGAAAGTAATCAGTCGAGGTTTCTACATCTGCAAAAACAAAACTACATTGCTCCAGATTCTGCACAGAAAGGTTCTGTAATGAACATTCTTGAAGAGTTGGAAATTTATATACCCACGAGTAAATACCCACAAGACGCATTAAGCGAGCTTACAGAATTTGGACACAAGTAGTACCTCAAAAACATTATTCAACTTTTAGAAAACGAAAATGAATAAACAGGAAGTACATATGTAACAACCAAAGACAATTGTGACCAATTTTAGTTAATAAAATAATATTGCTATTCATTTGCTTAATATTTGTAAACATAGCGTCGTAGTAATTCAACTGTGAAACTACAGTCGAACCAAAATTATCGTATTATTTTCGATAGGTATATATTTCTTTTTTGGCGGGGGGGAGGGGGGGGGGTTCAGTCTTGTGACTGGTTTGATGCGGCCTGCTACGAATTTCTCTCCTGTACTAATCTCTTCATCTTAGTGGAGCGCTTGCAACGTGAATACAGTCACTTTGACATAAACTACATTCACAATTATACATATCCTCACCAAACTTGTATTCGAACGGTACTTGACAATGGCGACGAATCCAAAACAGTCTGAGGTGAATAAAGATTGGTTATTATAAGCCTCTCTAATAATAATGTCATTATCAAGACATATATTATGCTGCTGGCCCTAAATAGGAAAAATACTTGCGATACTGGACGTATTACATACTCTGACGATAGCCATTTATAAGAGTAGCCGAAATGTTGGCCGTTATATCACAACATAATGCAGTCCACGCCATAGAAGAATTTTATTTTGAATACTGTAGACACAAAATTTCGCTCCCGTATGTACAGAAGACAAACAGCAGAAACCACTTGATGAAAACTGCTTTCAGCGGGTAATGCCCCACTGTTCTCAAATGATGTAGGAAATGCTTCTTAAACCAACAAATTTCTAATATCAATACATTTTATTATTTCCGGCAAGTTTCAGTTTTAAATCATCTGTTTGTCAAACACTATCAACATAAGACGGGAGGACGTCTTGTTAACAAAAGTATGGACAAAACACAAAAGTCCACTGTATCAAGCACCATGGTTTTAAAATATAATTAAGACAGGTGAAAAGTTTCGAGTGTGCTGCACAATGATAAGTTACACTGAAGAATGTGCTATTTCGAGCAATTCGCTGTCAAGTTACACTGAAAATGTGCTGTTTCGAGCAATTCGCTTTCTCTCGCCATCGACTCAGGCACTTACAGAGCTCGTTTCATGGGAACGTTCCTTAGTTGGTCCACACTTGCCAGAAGGATTAAGACTGCTAGTGAGTGTGGAATGAGACACGGAGTAGCAGGAAAACCCGACAACACGTTAGCCGCGCCAAAACAGCTGACGGGTTCAGTCAGACATCGACTCGCCAGGCTGTCTTCTAAACAAGTGAAACTACGAGTACTTCAAGTCGTAACGCCAAGAACAACAGCAAGCAGATAACTGCTAGTCACGGACGTTGAGAGTACTGCCCTTTGCCTAACTGCACTGAGGAAGGACGCCAGCGTCATCTTGGAAAACTGTACGAGTAATATCAAACACATAACAGGAGAGCGTTTGGAATTTCTCAGACCCGTGTACCGTCTCATTACGGTGATCTTCAGTCCGAAGACTGGTTTGATGCAGCTCTCCACGCTGCTCTGTACTGTGTAAGTCTCTTCACATCTGCGTAACTGCAGCAACGTAGATCCATTAGAACCTACCTACATTCGATTCTCGGCGTTTCTCTACATTTTTTGTCGCTAAACTTGCCTTCATTAACATATTAACAATTCCTTGATGCCTGGGATGTGTCCAATCATGCGATACATTATTTTAGTCAAACTGTGTAATAAATTACTTTTTCCCCTTTTTGCATTCAGTATCTCCTCGTTAGCTATTCAATCTACCCACTTTGAAAACTTTCTATTCTCGTTTGAATTGTTTACCGTCAACTTATAACTTTCGTAAAAGACTGCAGTACAGACAAGAACGATCAGTAGATATTTTAACAAGGTGATGCCCCACAGCTGGTGAATAATTGAAGAACGTTATGATTTACCTCCAAGAGCTGTTGATATACTTTCTCCATTGAATAACCAGCTTGGGTCCATGGGACATCAACGGGTTCATAAAACACTTATAACAGCATACTAGGAGAATAAAACCAATGGTATCATATAATTCACGGCTTTTATTATTTGGAGGCACTGATTTTACTCAAATAGTATGATGGCGTAAATGTTTTACGAACCTCATGATAGACTGTGGACCGAAACTAGTTGTTCAGTAAACAAAATCTATCAGCAGCTCTTCCTAATAAATCACAAGGTTCTTCAAAAGTACAAACTTTTAAATTTATGTAACTCGGTAACAAATCCCTGCTGCTCAGAATTTCTTTCTTGCTATGAATAGTTGGCATATTATATTTCTCTACCTCGGCTCTCAGCAGCTATTTTGCTGGCTCAATAGCAAAACGCATCTATTACGTTTAGTATCTAATTTTATACTCTAATTACTTCAGCATCGCCTATTTGAATTCGAATACATCTCATTCCCCATCTTTTACTCACACTTCCTTTTCAAGACACAATCCATTCCATTCATTTGATCCTGCCGACGCTGACAGAATTATAATGTCATCAGTAAACCACGAAGTTCCTTTTCGAAAAGTTTGCTTTGTTTCCTTCACAGCTTGCTCAGTGTACAGACAACAAACCCGTCACACTCCCTTCTCGATTGCTCATTCCTTTCATGGCCTTAGACTATTATAACTACAGCGTAGTTTCTGTAGAAGTCGTGAACAACCTCTCGCTCTCTCTATTGGGATTTTCAAAGAGAATACCTCTGCAGTCAAAAATGTCACTTGGACTAATAAATTCTATACAACGACATGTTTCTTTTTCTTTTTTTCTCCGGTTGTGCTGATTCTGCTGATGGTTATTACAACAGAGTTAGATAACTTGTGATAGCAGTGAGTCCGTCATGCTCCAGACATTATGAAAATCTATTTGGATTCTGGATAGAGTAGATTTTTTAAGATGCTCTGTCATATATTAAGTGGATCTTACTCCCTACGATTTTTCATTGTGAATATTAATTAATTCATACTGATTCTGTGCACACGTAGCAACTATTTTGTGAGCGCTATACATACGCTGTGATTGTTCTACTTCATCAACCATTGGTGGAGTAGAGGAGAGGTTGTTGTCTGGAACAGTCTGTTCGTAGTAACTCATACTCGAGTAGAAGAAAACAGTCCTGGTTGTGATGTTTAAATTAATGCTTCTTTATTCATGAATGACGTGCGTTTCACCTAATGCAAGGCATCTTAAGATTGACAAAATTATCGGCCAATGTCTGTTAGGTGAAACGTGCATCATTGATGAATAAATAAACAGTAATTTCAACCCGCAACCAAGACTGTTTTCTTCTCCTCATTCTACACACTGGATGCTATATCACCTTGTCATGCAGCGAAAAGCCTTTCATGTCGTACTCTTCCAAACTCTTCAGGAACTTATTCAACTCTTCACATTTCAACATACACTTCAACCTGTGAATCATTCAGTTAAAAAGAGCCCCAGAAAAATGTATATGCATGGTAGAAATACGTGAATACATAGCGTCAAATAACATTTGTGACTGGTTTTTGCATAATATGTAAAATTTATATCTCACTTGGCAATTTTTGTTTTTAAAATAATAGAAGTTGTAATTACAGCTGTATTCCAACGTTACACGTTGACTTAATTAGGGTTCAATGTGGATTTGTTTCCTAGAATGTACTCTTATGACCGATGGGAAGCCAGATACGACCCCTATTATGATACGGTGCAAACTATTGGATTGTTCAGACCGAATAATATTATGTTTCGAAGACGTATTGTTACGAAGCACATTACAACTCCAGTATCACATGGAAAAGGTATTGAGCTATTTCTATCGAAACGAATATCATTAGGACTAATAGAAATTTTTGATGTTTTGCTTTTATTTGTGAGTATAAACAAAATATAGCTTTTAACAAGTATTAAATGTAAGTGAAGACAAATGATTTAGTGTTTTGGTTCTCAGGTGCGTTTACTGATCAAGGTAGCGGTAGACTTCAGGTTTAAACGTTAGGTCAAAAGTACGAAGCGTGTTTCACATTGTCAGTTAGTGCACAATATATGAATTTATACACTATATCACATTTGTGGCTGGATTCAGGACTTCCTAGCGGATAGAGCCCACCACATAGCTGACTGATGTAAACGTGATGTTGGGAGTACCAATAGGGCGTGTTAGAGGGCACTTTGTACAATACGTACTAATGTCTGAAGCTCTGTGAGGAAATTCACAGACGAGCTTAGGGAAATGTAATTCATCCAGGAAAGAAGTGGCTTACAAAAGACTTGTTCGACTGATTCTTCAGTACTGCCCAGCAGTGTGGGAAACATACCAGGTTCAATTAACAGAAGAGATAGAGAAAATCCAACGAAGAGCTGCACGAGGATATCTACTAACCGTCTTTATTAAAAGATAAAAAAAAAACACTCGGAAAGGCGTGGAAATTCAATGTAGACATCGACATACCACTTCCAGATTTCAAAAAGGCCTTTGATGGCATACATCGACAGACTCTCCTAAGTTTAATGTTGTTGTTGTGGTCTCCAGTCCAGAGCCTCGCTAATTTTATTCAGTACCTCCTCATTAGTTACGTGATCTTTCCTTCTAATCTTTGGCGTTCTTCTGTAGCACCACATTGTGAAAGGTGCTATTCTGTTCTGTCCATGTTTCACTTCTATACATGGCTACACCCCATTCAAATACTTTCCGAAAATACTGTCTGACACTTAAATCTACACTCGATGTTAACAAATTTCTCTTGTTCAGAAACGCTTTCCTTGCCATGGCCAGTCTACATTTTATAACCTCTCTACTTTGACTATCATCAGTTATTTTCCTTTCCAAATAGCAAAACTCATATACTACTTTCAGTGTCTGATTTCCTAATCTAATTCCCTCAGCAACACCTGATTTAACTCGACTACATTCCATTATCCTCGTTTTGCTTTTGTTGATGTTCATCTTATATCCCACTTTCAAGACACTGTCCATTAGTTCAGCTGCTCTTCCAGGTCCTTTGCTGTCCCTGACAGAATTACAATGTCGTCGGCAAACCTCAAAGTTTTTCTTTTCTTCTCCATGGATTTTAATTCCTACTTCAAATTTTTCATTTGTTTCCTTTACTGCTTGCTCAATATACAGATTTAGTAACATCTGAGATATAACCCTGCCTCATTCCCTTCTCAACCACTGCTTTCCTTCGTGCCCCTCTACTCTTATAACTGCCACCTGGTTTCTGCACAAATTGTAAATAGCCTTTCGCTCCCCTATTCTACCCCTGCCACCTCCAGAATTTGTAAGAGAGTGTTACAGTCAACATTTTCAAAAGCTTTCTCTAAGTCTACAAATGCTATAACCGCAGGTTTACCTTTCCTTAACCTATCTCCTAAAATAAGTCGCAGTGTCAGTATTGCCTCGCGTGTTCCAACATTCCTACAGAATCCAAACTGATCTTCCTCGAGGTCGGCTTATACTTGTTTTTCCATTCGTCTGTAAAGAAATCGTGTTAGTATTTTGCAACCGTGACTTTTCAAACTGATAGTTCAGTAATTTTCACATGTGTCAGCACCTGCTATCTTTGGGATTGGAATTATTATATTCTTCTTTAATTCTGGAGTATTTCTCCTGTCTCATGCATCTTGCTCCCCAGATGGAAGAGTTTTGTCATGGCTTGCTCTCCCAAGGCTATCAGGAGTTCTAATGATATGTTTTCTACTCTGTTGCCTTGTTACGACTTTGGTCTTTCAGTCCTCTGTCAAATTCTTCCATTTCATCTTCGTCTACTTCCTCTTCCATTTCCATACTATTGCCCTCAAGTACAGTGCCCTTGTTTAGACCCTCTATATACTCGTTCCACCTTTTTGTTTTCCATTCTTTGCTTAGAACTGCTTTTCCATCTCGGCTCTTGATATTCTTACAAGTGGGTCTCTTTCCTCCAAAGGTCTCTTTAGTTTTGCTGTAGACAGTACCTATCTTACCCCTAGTGATACATGCTTTTGAAACCTTACATTTGTCCACTAACCATCCCTGCTTAGCCATTTTGTACTTGTCGATCTCATTTTTGAGACGTTTGTATTCCTTTTCGCCTGCTTTATTTACTACAGTTTTGTATTTTCTCCTTTCGTCAGTTAAATTCAATATCTCTTGTGTTACCCATGAGTTTCTGCTAGCCTTCGTCTTTTTACCTACTTGTCCCTCTGCAGGGATCTGAAATACCCTCAAAGTTAATGAGATAAGTTGAAATGTGTGTATATGAAATTTTTTTTCGTACAATTACACCTATTGCGGAAAGGGAAAAATTCAAGAGGTACACTGGTCTGAGACAAGGGCTCGCCATTTCAACTCTTCTATTTTACCTCGTCATAGGGAAGATCGATAGTGATTTAAGTAAAACCAACCCACGAGGGACGGGGTGCCCGAGCGGTTCTAGGTGCTACAGTCTGGACCGCGTGACCGCTAAGGTCGCAGGTTCGAATCCTGCCTAGGGCATGGATGTGTGTGATGTCCTTGGGTTAGTTAGGTTTAAGTAGTTCTAAGTTCTAGGGGACAGATGACCTCAGCAGTTAAGTCCCATAGTGCTCAGAGCCCTTTGAACCATTTTTGAATCCACGAGGGTCCAGCCACAGGAAGTAAAGAGCACTTGGATTGCTAACGCAGATATTGTAGCATTAACAAGTAATTTCAAAACAGGATTAATCATAATAATGAAAAACAGTTGCAGAACCGCTGAGGAAACAGAATTACGTGTTAATGAAGAAAACACGGAATAGCAGGTCATAAGTCAGAAAGTCAGAAAGTCAGAAGTGAAGCAGCTTTGGCTGTAGGTAGATTCACTTTCAAGACTGTTGACCACATCAGGCATTCGGGAAGTATTTTTACTGTCAACAGTAGAATGAACAGAGATTTAGAGAGAAATAGATGCCCGTTTAGCAACACTTTTTAGTTTCATCAGTAATTTAAAGAAAAGATCGCTTAGCAGTAACTTGAAAATCCGCTTGATTCTACCGAATATTATGCGGCAAAGACTATACATATGTCAAACATGTATATTTAGGAAGAAAGAGGAAGAAACTCTTAATGTACGAAAGAAACTTATTAGGATACCGTATAAGGTCATAGCGTTTTTGTTTTGCCCGATGGTATTCCTGTTGCTATGGGTTTATTTACCGATTGTTGCCTTTCGATTTTACATATTGTCATTTTGTCATCTGGAGATAGTGAGTTGAGTAGTCGTGTGCTCGCTACTACATGTAATGCGAAATGGAGAAATCGGAGTATTTCCGAGCCGCGTGGGATTAGCCGAGCGGTCTCACGCGCTGCAGTCATGGACTGTGAGGCTGGTCCCGGCGGAGGTTCGAGTGTGTGTGTGTGTGTGTGTGTGTGTGTGTGTGTGTGTGTGTGTGTGTGTGTGTTTGTGTGTGTGTGTGTGTTTGTCCTTAGGATAATTTAGGTTAAGTAGTTGAGTCCCATAAGATTTCACACAGATTTGACCGTTTTTGAAGTATTTCCGACCGTGCAGCTTCTCTAGAATAAATGATAATTAATTGAAACCCTGAGCTGCCGACAGGTGTTGTTGATGTACCTCGTTGGGGACAGCTGAAAATGTGTGCCCAGACCGGGACTCGAACCCGAGATCTAGTGCACAGTTGTGAATGTCGGTCACACGGGAAGCGTGCAAGGGATAAGTCCCTACAGTCGCGCTGTTCATCTGTGTCCTCCGTGGCTCAGATGGATAGAGCGTCTGCAATATAAGCAGGAGATCTCGGGTTCGAGTCCCGCTCGGAGCACACATTTTCAGCTGTCCCTATCGAGGTATATCAACAACACCTGTCGGCAGCTGAGGGTTTCAGTTAATTATCATTAATACCGATTATATGTATCCTGTATCGTTACTGGTGACGATAAATGGTGTCTTTATGGTAACGTAAGGAAAAAAAATCAGTGGTTAAGCCCAAACAAAGCAGCAACTCCCCGTCCAAGCACCCGCGCGCATCCACAAAAGATAATGTTGTGCGGCTGGTGGGACAGCGGTGGTGTGCTGTTCTACAAATTGCTTCCCCGAGGAGTAACCATCACTGCTGACATTTAATGTCAACAATAGAGACATCTCGCAGACGCAGTTTAAGAAGAACGACTAGAAATATCGCGTCAAGTGACGCTACTCCACGATAACGCCCGCTCGCATTCTGCTAGACTGACAAAAAACACTGTACAGTTGTTGAGTAGGGAAGTCATTCCGTACCCACCTTATTCGAACGGTCTTGCGCTCTCAGATTTTCACCCTTTCCCGCTGTCTATCCAACAGCCCTCGAGGAACTACCTTTCCGGATGAAACTGCGCTCCAAACATGGTTCGATGAGTTCCTCACCTCAGAACAATTTTATTTCTACAGTCGCGGAATCGAAAAGTTACCCAGCGTTGGCAAACTATTGTAAATAGTGTTGGAGAATATTTTATTGACGGTTAATGTCAATATTACGTGTATCTATTGTACTTGTAGAACTTACGGGAAAACGCTACGAACTTTGGGCTTTCTGATGATGAAAATAATACGGAATGTTGAAGAGTAGACTAACTAAAATAGTCTTCGTATACCCATAATTGAAGCAGACGACTTGGGACGTCAGCTAATATAATATATGTTACGAAATGACGAAATTCCTCCAGCTGTATTAAGGTGTCGGATTTATTGGCAACTAGTTTCGATGTTGTTACAACATCCTCTTCAGGACCACTCTTGGTGACAGCAACCGTATGTGTCTAACACTAGTAGTCAGTGGTGGTGGTGGTGGTTAGTGTTTAAAGTCCCGTCGGCAACGAGGTCATTAGAGACGGAGTTAGGGGTTAGGGAAGGATTGGGAAGGAAATCGGCCGTGCCCTTTCAAAGGAACCATCCCGGCATTTGCCTGAAACGATTTAGGGAAATCACGGAAAACCGAAATCAGGATGGCCGGAGACGGGATTGAACCGTCGTCCTCCAGAATGCGAGTCCCGTGTGCTAACCACTGCGCCACCTCGCTCGGTCTAGTAGTCAGTGCTGAGATAGTGAAACTTCATATCAGTTACTACCTGCCATCCGCATGGAACACGCCTGTCTCACCACTGACTACTAGTGTTAGACACATACGGTTGCTGTCAACAAGTATGGGCCTGAAAGTGGTGTTGTAACAACGTCGAAACTAGTTGCCAATAAAACCAACATCTTAATACAGCTGGAGAAATTTCGTCATTTTTTAACATAACTAAAATAGTATTCAGCAAAACAATAGATGGCAAGAGAATTTGGCGGCGAGATAGCATCCGGGAGAACACAGCTAGGATGAATATCAATACCAAATGTATAAACGGTGCACTCGACAGAAAGAAATGGAAGAAGCTCGTAGAGTAGGTATGTAGTTGATAATACTCTGCCATATAACAGTGAGTTGTTCTCAGTCTGTGAACTAACGCAGCAGTCCCTATTACAGTAGGAGCCGAATCACGCGGCGTGAACAGACAACAGGAGCCGTCAGGGATTACCGGCAGCTGCTGTGGGCGACACCGCAGCCCGGCCGGCCAGCCCGGGGGGACGACGCGGTGACGTCCCGGTGGTGACAGCGGCAGCCAACGCCGCCGTGTCGCGGGGACGACGGCCGTGGTCGCACAACTGCTGCAGCTACACGCTGGTTGCTGTCCTACCGCTGTCACTGCCCACTGTGTCCAGTTTATTTCGGTGTAGCGACGTCTTTGGTTAACAATAGAGTTTTGCCATACCACGTTCTGTTTTCTTCGTGTATACACTACCTGATAAAAATATCCGGAAACATATGAGTGGACATTAATGTAGGGTGTGTCCATTCTTTAGCTTTATGACGACTTGACCTCATTTTCAGTAAAGTCCGTGAATGTCTATGTGGGAATGGCAGTCCGTTGTCCTCAGTAGTCGAAATGTGAAAATGAAGTGATGTTGAACACTGAGGTCTGGAATAAAGTCATGGTGAAATGCCACAACGGTTTTTTCAGTCTTGAACTGTGTAATTCGTCTCTAGTGAATAGTGATATTTAATCAAACAGAAAATATTACGTTTCCACCTAACGAGGAACTCGAATGATGATTAAATACGAGTATAAATGGCGTTCGGAAACTCCCGTTGTAAACTGCTAGATCTTGTAGAGCGGACTGAGTTCATAGTATTTTTAACAAGAACTCATGTCCGGAAAAATACCGTTTCCGTTCTACGACGGTTTCAGTTCAGATGTACCGTCTGGAACAGCGCGACCGCTATGGTCGCAGGTTCGAATCTTGCCTCGGGCAAGGATGTGTGTGATGTCCTTAGGTTAGTTAGGTTTAAGTAGTTCTAAGGTCTAGGGGACTGATGACCACAGCAGTTAAGTCCCATAGTCCTCAGAGCCATTTGAGCCATTTCAGTTCAGATGTTTAACTCATTCACTTCTACATGAGGGAATGAATTTGACGCTACGCAGTACAGTTGTTAAGTTGTTGTTTTTGTGGTCTTCAGTCCAGAGACTGGTTTGATGCAGCTCTCCATGCTACTCTATCCTGTGCAAGCTTCTTCATCTCCCAGTACCTGCTGCAACCTACATCCTTCTGAATCTGTTTAGTGTACTCATCCCTTGGTCTCCCTCTACGAGTTTTACCCTCCACTCTACCCTCCAATACCAAATTGGTGGTCCCTTGATGCCTCAGAATATGCCCTACCAGCCGACCCCTTCTCGTCAAGTTGTGCCACTAATTTCTCTTCTCTCCAATTCTATTCAATACCTCCTCATTAGTTACGTGATCTACCCATCTAATCTTCAGCATTCTTCTGTAGCACCAGATTTCGAAAGCTTCTATTCTCTTCTTGTCTAAACTATTTGTCGTCCTCGTTTCACTTCCATACATGGCTACACTCCATACAAATATTTTCAGAAACGACTTCCTGACATTTAAATCTAAACTCGATGTTAAGAAATTTCTCTTCTTCAGAAACGCTTTCCTTGCCATTGCCAGTCTACATTTCATATCCTCTTTGCTTCGACCATCATCAGTTATTTTGCTCCCCAAGTAGCAAAACTCCTTTACTACTTTAAGTGTCTCATTTCCTAATCTAATTCCGGCAGCAACACCCGATTTAATTAGACTACATTCCATTATCCGCGTTTTGCTTTTGTTGATGTTCATCTTATATCCTCCTTTCAAGACATTGTCCATTCCGTTCAACTGCTCTTCCAAGTCCTTTGCTGTCTCTGACAGAATTACAATGTCATCGGCGAACCTCAAAAGTATTTTACCCCTGTCACCTTCAGAATTTGAAAGAGCGTATTCCACTAATCATTGTCAAAGCTTTCTCTAAGTCTACAAATGCTAGAAACGTAGGTTTGCCTTTCCGTAATCTATTTTCTAAGATAAATCATAGGATCAGTATTGCCTCACGTGTTCCAACATTTCTGCGGAATCCAAACTGATCTTCATCGAGGTCGGCTTCTACCAGTATTTCCATTCGTCTGTAAGAAATTCATGTTAGTATTTTGCAGCCGTGGCTTATTAAACTGATAGTTTGGTAATTTTCACATCTGTCAACACCTGCTTTCTTTGGGAAACAATTCGAAAGCAAGCACAACGAATCATACATTTACCACTTAAGCATGTTTGTTGGTATTAACACTTTGACCTAGGGTGTTTACATTATTCCGAAACAAGAAAGAACCCAGCATACTGTACGTAGGGAACAGTACTGATACATTACAATAGCGGATCGAAATGTTGACAGCCAATGTTGTTACAGACATTGTACCCACGAAGCATGTTCTGGTACACACACTCCATCCCACGTAGTGTCTCTTCAGTTTCTAGTGCAGCGGCCAGAAGTTGTAACAGCATATCTTTCTATGCCTACAGCAGTGTCGTTAATTAAACTTTGCATACGACCCCACAAGAAGTACTATACGGCGTTCCGTCTACACTGTTGCATACCAGGACAAGCAACTCTGAGACTTTCCGCTTTCCCTCAGCAGATGTGGACACGTTACACACCTGAAATGAAACCGTCCTTGAACGGAAACAGTACATTTTTTTAAAAATGGGTTCCTATTCAAAATACATGGCGTATCAAAAGGAATCATCCCATTTGGAACGTCTATTATTCTGAAACGAGCAACCATATACAATGAATTTTGTTTTTTGGTGAACGGGAAACGCAAAAAAATTTTTTTTTTTCCTTGCCTTCTCATAGGTGTTCAATATGCCTCCCTTCAGATGCACGGTATATGTCAATGAGGTATTCAAATTGTTCCCACACTCCAACGAGCATGTCTTGAGTTACAACTTCCACAACTGCTGTTATGCAATATTTCAGTTTATTCACTGTTTTTGATAACGGATTCAAATGGTTCAAATGTCTCTGAGCACTATGGGACTTAACATCTATGGTCATCAGTCCCCTAGAACTTAGAACTACTTAAACCTAACTAACCTAAGGACATCACACAACACCCAGTCATCACGAGGCAGAGAAAATCCCTGACCCCGTCGGGAATCGAACCTGGGAGTTGATAACGGAGACAGATAAGCAAAGCCTATCATAAATACTCACAAGAAATCATCTCATACAGTCAGTCCGGTAACCTCGGAGGCCAGTAATGTAATGTAATATAATTTGGTCCAGTGCGAGCGATCCATCGTTCAGTCGTCCTTTAATTTAAAAATTCCCGCACTTCCAGATGCCAGTGTGGTGGTGTCCCATCCTGTTGGTAAATGAAGTCGTTCGAATCAGTCTCCAACTGTTGGAAAAGAAAGTTCTCAAGCATATAGAGATATGTGCTTCCTGTAACGGTGTTCTCGGCCAAGAAAAGTGGGCCATAGACCTTTTCCTGTGAAACTGCGCAAAACACATTAAATTTTAGAGAGCCCCTCTCATGTTGTACAACTTCATGTGATTGTTCCATACCCCATATTCTCACATTATGAGGGTTCACTTTTCCATTTAAATGGAATGTTGCCTCGTCACCAAACACTAAACTGTCATCCTCCATCTTGCCAAGAACGAAGTTACAGAACCTCACATGTTGTTGTTTGTCACCTTCACGAAAAGCAACCAGTAGCTAAATTTTGTATGGTTCATGTGTAAACGTCGACGCAACACACGCCAGACGGACATCGGGGGCATGTCGAGCTGCACGGCGAAAGGATTTCTGCGGACTACTCTTGAAACAATGGCGGATGCATTCGACGTCTGTGTCAGACACTTGGGGACGGCCCGGCGATTTGCCTTTACACAAACAATCTGTTTTTCGGAGTTGTTCATGCCATCGTCTAATGCTCTGGGCTGTAGGAAGATCCACACCATACCTAGTACGGAAGTCACGCTGACCCGCAATGAGCAAACCGTACAACACGAAATGCTTTCTGTTGTCCCGACACCATTTTTGCTATAACTGATGTGGGCGCACACTGCTGCTACCTAGCGGGAACCATGTAAATCTCGAGAGTTTGCTCTTTCCAACAGTAGATTGTTCTTGCACATATCCCAAATACCATAATAGTTTTGATTTATTTAAATCGGATGATTCATTTTGATACAGCCTGTATTACGTACTTACTCCCCTCCACAAGTTCTAGAAGTCGGTAACCGGAATTTCCGAACACCCTGCGTGTCTATACCTTAGATTCATGTAGACTATTTAGAATTAAAGTTTTTTTTCCATGAGTAAGAAGAAGATCTCTGTAAATTATATTTCCTTCAGTTGTTTCTTCTTGCTTGTAACTTTTGGGACACAAGGTCCATCCATCTAAGTGTTCTTAATTAATAAGAAATTTTTTGATAGCCAGATGTATTGTATCTCTTTATTTCAATACCGTAATATGCTAATTAATATTGAATGGTTATTCATTTTTAGTAGCTCGTCTCATCAATCACATGGTGAGTTTTAGTTTGAAGAAGTAGCTGGCTTGGTCGCGATTTCCACAGACGACACTGTGGTCATGTCATTGAGATAATTATCTTTTGTACTCATGACGTAGAATCCACACGTTTCACCTCATCCAACTACAATCTATCAGATCGAACAGAAATTGACGCGCTTGTAGTTTTGGAGATTCACGGCTACAGAATTTTCAACCAAGCCAGTCAATTCTAAAAGAACTGTTTCGTGTTACATATTCAATGACGTCGAGTGATTGAGAGACAAGTATCCAACGATAGCAATATTATTATGAAAACTCAGCACATTTTTATCTTTCACCGATGTAACAGTCGTTCTTATGTAATCTGAAAACGCGATTCGCTATTGAATGAGTCTGGCACTGGACAATGTTTAAGCTAAAAGATAATCAGACGACGTTGCAATTGTGTTTGGTTGGGTTCAGCACGGGACTGTATGCAGGTCAGTCCACTTCACGAATGTTACTACCCACAAATCATTGCTCGCGTAAACTGCTTTGTGACAGGGTGCATTGTCATTCTTATACATAATCTCCGAACAGTTCCTGTGCTGTACATAGCACTAAGTACGAGAAAATGTGGTCATATCCTGTTCAACTTTTTTCAGTAAGGGGACCACGCTCTGATCACGAAAAACGGCCACATATCGAACAATACCTCCTGTATACTTTACTTTTGACACTACAGATAATGGCAGGTAACGATCTCCAAGTATCCATCGTATTGGTACGGGGTGTAGTGTGTTTCATCACTCCAAAGCACTTGCTTCCAATCTGTTCAGTAGCGTTGCTCTTTACAATAACTCATGTGCAGCACGCCCGTCTAGCCGCGCGGTCTAACACGCTGCTTCCCGAGCGGGAAAGCGTGCCGGTCCCCGGTGGATTAGTGTCGAGGTCCGGTGTGCCAGCCAGCCTGTGGAGGGTTTCTAAGGCGGTTTTCTATCTGCCTCGGCGAATACGGGCTGTTTGCCCGTATTCTGCATCAATTCCACTATGTCAGCGATTGCTGTGCAAACATTGTCTCCACATACGCATATACCATAATTACTCTACGACGCTAACATTTGGGCTTACACTCGCCTGGTATGAGACACTCCCAGGGGCTCCACTGGGGGCTGAACAGCACAATAACCCTGGGTTCGGTGTGGAGCGGCGGTGGTGTGAGTGGACTGCTGTGGCCTGTTGTGGGGTTGTGAACCACTGAGGGCTCTGGATGGGACGAAGCTTCGCCGTCTTTCTCGGTCCCCGGTTCAATACACACACACACACACACACACACACACACACACACACACACACACACACACACAATACACAATAGAACTCAAGTGCCTCTAAAGAGTGGCTACAGAAATGTGTGGCTTGTTGGAAGTTACTCGACCATTGCACCTCATTCCTTTTAACTTCATACAAGTAGTCACTGTTCTAGCTGGAGTGCTGGTAGCACTTTGAAACTCACTTCTTATTCCTGCCGCTGATTTCGTGCGATTGTAACCACTCTGTTCGTCAGTACATTCCTCGAATTGGCTTAGCTGTGTTTGTTCCTCCGCGTTTCCACATCGCTGTCATATGACCGAAAGTCGACTTGCGCAGCTTTACAAGGGTTGAAATGTCGTTGATGGATTTGGTACTCAGGTGACATTGAATGAGTGTTTCACATTCGAATCCACTGAGCTGCCCTTATCGACCCATTCAGCTGTTACTGTTCGTCTGCTGACAACACAATACTCCCCAACTCCTTTAATTCTGGCGAGTTCTCCTCTTGTGTCTTCTAGTCAACGGTTCCGCAGTACATTGGGGTGTGCAGACTCTTTCCACCAGACAGTGACTACTGCAGCACAAGTTACACGTCCGTCCCTGTTGTCATCGCGAGCGAGTAGACAATGGAGGCAATCCGATTAACTACATTGGTTGTCGAATTCTACGAAAGACTCAGTAAAGCTAAAACTGAAAGGGTAAATTGATCGCAGCAGTAAAAATCAAAAGATATGACATACTATGGAATAACGTAACTTGATAGAGCAGACAGAAAAAATCCAGAGAGAAAATTCATAACGTGACACTTAGCCTGGTTGAAAAAGACCAGAGAGACCGTAATAACTTGGTCTGAGCAGCGGAAAAGAGCACATTCCGGGAGAATGGAAGTAATATCAGCACAAAGAAAAGCTAAAACATATCTCTGAAAATGCCCTCTGATATAAGCAATGAAACTGAGAAGGAAGCTACACGCTCGGTTTTCTCTCTGTGTGTGAAGGCTAATCTTAGGAGCTACATAGCGATTTTAACACTGTTAGGTGACTCACCCCGTATATATATATAGGGTGAGTCACCTAACATTACCGCTAGATATATTTCATAAACCACATCGATTACTGACGAATCGATTCCACAGACAGAACGTGAGGAGAGGGGCTAGTGTAATTGGTTAATACAAACCATAAAAAAATGCACGGAAGTATGTTTTTAACACAACCCTACGTTTTTTAAATGGAACCCCGTTATTTTTGTTAGCACATCTGAACATATAAACAAATATGTAATCAGTGCCGTTTGTTGCATTGTAAAATGTTAATTACATCCGGAGATATTGTAAGCTAAAGTTGACGCTTGAGTACCACTCCTCCGCTGTTCGATCGCGTGTATCGGAGAGCACCGAATTACGTAGGGATCCAAAGGGAACGGTGATGGACCTTAGGAACAGAAGAGACTGGAACAGCACATTACGTCCACATGCTAACACCTTTTTATTGGTCTTTTTCACTGACGCACAAGTACATTATCATGAGGGGTGAGGTACACGTACACACGTGGTTTCCGTTTTCAATTACGGAGTAGAATAGAGTGTGTCCCGACATGTCAGGCCAATAGATGTTCAATGTGGTGGCCGTCATTTGCTGCACACAATTGCAATCTCTGGCGTAATGAATGTCGTACACACCGCAGTACATCTGGTGTAATTTCACTGCAGGCTGCCACAATACGTTGTTTCATATCCTCTGGGATCGTAGGCACATCACGGTACACATCCTCCTTTAACGTACCCCACAGAAAGAAGTCCAGAGGTGTAAGATCAGGAGAACGGGCTGGCTAATTTATGCGTCCTCCACTTCCTATGAAACGCCCGTCGAACATCCTGTCAAGGGTCAGCCTAGTGTTAATTGCGGAATGTGCAGGTGCACCATCATGCTGATACCACATACGTTGTCGCGTTTCCAGTGGGACATTTTCGAACAACGTTGGCAGATCATTCTGTAGAAACGCGATGTATGTTGCAGCTGTTTGGGCCCCTGCAATGAAGTGAGGACCAATGAGGTGGTCGCCAATGATTCCGCACCGTACATTTACAGTCCATGGCCGCTGTCGCTCTACCTCTCTGAGCCAGCGAGGATTGTCCACGGACCAGTAATGCATGTTCCGTAGATTCACTGCCCCGTGGTTTGTGAAACCCGCTTCATCGGTAAACAGGTAGAACTGCAACGCATTCTCTGTTAATGCCCATTGACAGAATTGCACTCGATGATTAAAGTCATCACCATGTAATTGCTGATGTAGCGACACATGAAACGGGTGAAAGCGATGCAGTATGCGCATGACACTACTTTGACTCAGTCCACCGGTTCTCGCAATGTCCCGTGTACTCATGTGTGGGTTCATGGCAACAGCAGCTAACACACCAACTGCACCCGCTTCTCCTGTGACGGGCCTGTTACGGACCCGTTTGCGTGCTACGACCATACCTGTTGCATACAGTTGGCGGTAGATGTTTTGCAATGTGCGGCACGTTGGATGCTCTCTGTCCGGGTACCGTTCTGCATACATCCTGCAGGCTTCAGCTGTATTTCGTCGACACTCGCCATAGATGAGTATCATCTCCGCCTTTTCAGAGTTCGAATACACCATGGTCACAGTTCCTACAACACTACACTATCACAGACGTCTGGTAACACGGTGTACTACGCAGTTGGTCTGCGTGCGGAGACGAATGCAGAATAATAATAGCAGCAAGCGCTACATGCGGACACTGCGACAGCTAGACCAAACCACAACAGGGCACTGTAGCCACAATCGTAAACACGGTCGTCATCGTAAACATGTCCCTGCAGATGCTGCTCGCCGACCGTGGCCCGTGTTTGTTACAACACGCAACTGAACGTCGGAGGTTTCAAGCGTCAACTTTAGGTTACAATATCTCCGGATGTAATTAACATTTTACAATGCAACAAACGGCACTGATTACGTATTTGTTTATATGTTCAGATGTGCTAACAAAATTAACGTGATTCCATTTAAAAAAACGTAGGTTTGTGTTAAAAAACATACTTCCGTGCATTTTTGTATGGTTTGTATTAAACAATCACACTAGCCTCTCTCCTAACGTTCGATCTGTGGAATCGGTTCGTCAGTATTTGATGTGGTTTACGAAATATATCCAGCGGTAACGATAGGTGACTCACCCTGTATACATAACAATAATTTTCTGATCATTGCTGGTGAATTAAATGAAAGTTTAGTTTCTACAGGAAGTCATATAACTTTCTTGGCAAATGCCCTTCCGAGATTAATGTCCGAAATATTCCTCTGTGATACAGACAAGATGGAGATTGAGTCAATAATTAAATCACTGAAGACTAAGGACTTTCATGGTTATGATGGAGTGTCTAGAAGAATAATTAAGTACTGTGCTGCACATGTTAGCCCTGTATTTAGCCATATTACTAATTTTTTCTTTAGGAATGGTCAGTTTCCTGGACGATTAAAGTACTCAATAGTAAAGCCGCTTTATAAAAAGAGAGAAAGGGATGATGTAGGCAATTTTAGAGCTATTTCAATGCCAACAGTGTTTGGTAAAGTTATTGAAAAGGCTGTATATGTAAGGATAATTGATCATTTTATATCAAACGATTTGCCATCAAATGTACAGTTCGGCTTTAGAAGTCGTTTAACTACTAAAAACGCTGTATTCTCTTTTCTCTGCGAGGTATCGGATAGGCTAAAAAAAAGGTTTCGAATGCTAAGCGTATTTTTTGTTTTAACTAAGGCGTTTGATTGTGTTGATCACAAAATATTACTCCAGAAGTTGGACCATTACGGAATACAGGGAGTAGCTCACAATTGGTTCACCTGTTACTTCAGCAACAGACAGCAAAAATACATTATTAACAGGGTTGAAAATGGTGTCATGTGGGGTTTGAGCAGGGTACAGTCAAATCGGGGATGCCCCGGGGATCAGTGTTGGGGCCACTCCTGTACCTTATTTATATGAATGATATGCCCTTTAGTACTACAGGTAACTCCAAAATATTTCTGTTTACTGATGACACTAGCTTGGTAGTAAAGGATGTTGTGTGTAACATGGGCTCGGTTTCAAATAGTGCAGTTCATGACCTAAGTTCATGGCTTGTAGAAAATAAGCTAAGGCTAAATCACAGTAAGGCTCAGTTTTTAAAGTTTCTAATACACAATTCAACAAAACCTGACGTTTTAATTTCACAGAACGGGCATATGATTAGTGGAACTGAACAGTTCAAATTTCTAGGTGTTCAGATAGGTATTAAACTGTCGTGAAAAGCCCATGTTCAGGATTTTGTTCAAAGAGTTAATGCTGCCATTTTTACTATTCGAACGGTACCTGAAGTGAGTGATCGCTCGACACGAAAATTAGTTTGCTTTGATTATTTTCATTCGCTTATATCGTATGGTATTATATTTTCGGGTAACTTTTCCGATTCTGAAAGGATATTTTTGGCTCAGAAACTGGCGGTTCGGGCAATAAGTGGGGTAAGTTCACGAACCTCATGTCGAGCCCTGTTCAAGAGTATCGCTATTTTGACAGTGGCCTCTCAATATATATATATATTTCTTACTGTCATTTCTTGTTAACAATATTATCTTATTCCCAAGAATAAGCAGCGTTCACTCGGCTAATACTCGGCAGAAATCAAACTTGCATTTGGATCGGACTTCATCAACTCTTGTGTTGAAAGGTGTGCAGTATACTGCTGCATCCATTTTCAGTAAGCTACCACTCGAATCCAAAAATCTTAGCAGTAATCCATGCGCTTTAAAATCGAAACTGAAGAGTTTCCTCGTAGGCCATTCCGTCTATTCTGTCGAGGACTTCGTTGAAAAATTAAGCTGATTCTTGTTGTATTGTTGATTGCGCTTACTTAAACTTATGGCTTGACTTTTTTCGGGTTCATAAACATTTTTGTCTGTTATTACTTTTACTTTGAAATTTCATGTACTGACACGTTCCATGATTTTGGAGATTTGGTCCTCAATTTGGTCCTACGGAAGTTGACGTGGAAATAAAATAAAAATCACTTCAGCTATCTGGACGCGCTTTCCGTCCGACTCAAATTCTAACTTGTCACATGCTACACACTTATGACCCACCGACTTTACTCATAGCTAGCAGCTTTACTTGAGTCCCGCAAGAGTTCAAACATAGCGTGCATCCCCACTTAAATTGTGATGACTGTCAGGACACATATATGTTATTATATGCGTGTTGTCTGTTCTGTTGTTCATGTGTCTGGACAGCTTAAGCTGTTAAGGCGGCTAGTTATGTAAAGCGAGAAATCCATGTCTGAGTCCTAGTGCGGTGCGAATTTTGTTTTTATTCAGTGCCCTGAGATCGTTATTTCTAATACCAACAACACGAAAACGTCTCTCACAAAATTTCGTCCTGACTGGCAGTAAATGGATGCAAAAGATTGGCAAACTCGCAACACTGTAATAACATGTACGGTAACTACTTCTGTCAGCGCGCCGTAGCACTGCTGTGCAGTAGGTTAGCATGCGGGAGGTCGAGGGTTCGATTCGGGATTGAGGTGAAATTGTTTTTACTTGCTAAATGTAGTCTGCGTGGTACAGAATCTGGCGTCTTAATCGTCATACAGCGATTACAGTGGGTCTTCTACAGAACATTTCCACTTGTGTACTTCAACACAGAAATGAAAGTACGCCGGTTTTCATCAGTCAGCTCTCAAAAATGTTCAAATGTGTGTGAAATGTTATGGGACTTAACTGCTAAGGTCATCAGTCCCTAAGTTTACACACTACTTAACCTAAATTATCCTAAGGACAAACACACACACCCATGCCCGAGGGAGGACTCGAACCTCCTCCGGGACCAGCCGCGCAGTGCATGACTGCAGCGTCCAAGACCGCTCGGCTAATCCCGCGCGGCAAGTCAGCTCTCAAAGAAGCCTTTTGCACGTCGTGGACGCAATAGTTTCAGACCACTGCATCTACTAGATTCGAAACCTGTTTTCTGTGTATCCTCCCCCAATCGTCCGATCAATTAGTACGAATTATTAGTCTTGCCACATTAAGCTCCATTACAGTTAGTTACGAACGTACTATATAAACGTCGGATACGTTTGGCTTAAGAAAAGGTATATACTACAGTATGATATGGCAGAATGAAACTGAGAAATAAAAAAAGCACGCCTCGACCCAAAATCGAACCTTGGACCTCATAGCATGCTAATCTAAAAATGCTACCCAATGCCCGAACTGCATAGTGCTAGTTACATCTGCTGACAGAGGTAGTTACCGTACATGTGATTACTGTGTTGCCAGATTGCCAATCTTAAATGTCCATTTTCTAGAAGTATATGGACGTTTACTACCGGAAATACGGGCAAGACGAAGTTTTGTGACAGCCGATTTTGTATTGCTAGTTTGTGGGGAATCGCGCTACTTTGTTCGAGTGCGCGAAATTTTCTTCACCCTCTTCTGTTAGACATGTCCGACAGGACACATACCATATATGTCATAACATACCTGTGCCTTATATGGTAATGATAATTTCAGCGCACATGCATACTATGTCTCTTGCAGGATTCAGGTAAACTTACGAGCAGTAGGAATAATTGATAATGCACGCTACATATGTAGTGTGCAAAAAATTGGAAATTTAGGTGGACAGAAAGCATGACTGTACGGGTGAAGTGGTTAATGTGTCCGATCACGTAAAGTGAGAAATTCGGCTTCGAGTCACAGCCTGACAGAAATTTTCATTTGTAGGAATTGAACTTAATTCAACGCCCAATTGTGACTGAGATACGCACTTCTCTTACATACCCACCCCACTGACTGGCCAGTTCCCAAAATTACCAATACCACCGCTGGCCACAACCAGATACCTCTAACTATACACCACAAGATATACGTCAGCTCACGGTACAGTAAAGTGTAATCTGATTGAAGTTTGTGAAAGTGAATGTCCTAGTTCTTTGAAAAATATTTTTAAGATGTCCTGAGGTCAACGGCTTTCTCAGTAACCGTTACACTTATAGCGGAAACACGTTTGTAACCAAATTCGACAGTACTTTCCCGGCGTATTTCCAATTTGGACAGTTCTCGGGTATCCGACCGGGTAGAGCCGTAATTTCACCACAGTATTTCGGCAGACGTACACTCTGCCATCTTCAGGTGGTTCCTGACGAAAGCTGTGCTGTTTCTCTTGGCGCCCTATATATACTAGCCGTTACCCACTCCACCGTTCCTTTCCTGGTGTCTTCGGTGCGGCCGGCGCGGCGGCTACTGGAGGTGGTGGGGGAAGCGGCGCCTGGGTCTGAACTGAGGTCTGCAGTCTCCCTGCTGCCGCCGTCGGGGGCGGTCGTCGATCTCTGGGACCGCATCTTTCTCTCCAGGCTGAGTTCAGGGTTCCAAGCCTGACTTAGTTGAAGGCCGTTGTCTTTATTAATTAGATCGTCCTGTAGTCGGATTTCGATGGCCTCTTTAGTAACGCAGTCCCAGAAGTAGGAGGACTGACAGAGTATTTTTGTTTTTTCATAGTCCATAGTATGGCCAGTATTTATACGGCTGATTTAGTGGCCTGGCGCAATTCGGTATGGCGCTTGTGTTCGCGGCACCTCATTTCTACAGTGCGGACTGTTTCCCCAGTGTATGATTTTCCGCACTGACTGAGAATTTGCTAAACGCCTGGTTTTCGAAGACCCAGGTCGTCTTTCAGAGTAGAGTCAATGTTTTTTCTGGAGGTCGGAATACACATTTCACATTGTGTTTCCCCAGGACGCTACCGATTTTTCTTGAGGTGTTTCCGACAAACGGAATGCACGCCAATGACTTGTGTTCTTCAGTTTCTTCTTGTTCTCTTGGCGCAGTCTGTCTGAGTGCGTGTCTTATTTGCTTTTGGTTGTACCCATTTTTCGGAAATGTTGTCTCGAGGTGCTGCAGTTCTGCTGGAAGGCTCTGCTGATCGCAGATCGATCGTGCCCTGTGAACAAGTGTGCGCAAAACGCCTTCACGCTGGGAGTTGTGGTGGCAACTGCAGGCATTTAGGTACAAATCGGTGTGTAGGTTTTCTGTATGCACTGTGTCCCAGCTTGCCGTCAGGTTTCCGTTTCACCAGGACGTCAAGAAACGGTGGGGCACCATCCTGCTCCACCTTCATCGTGAACTGTATGTTGGGTTGCAGCGAGTTGAGGTGTTCGAGAAATTCATTTAAGCTGTCCCGTCCATGTGGCCAAACAACGAACGTGTCATCCTCGTAGCGGAAGAAACAAGTTGGTTTTTGTTTGGCTTGTTCTAACGCCTTCTCCTCGAAATTCTACTGCACTCAGAATATAAGAGAAAAATGTACGAACTTCTCGATGACGCAGCGTACAGAAGGAGAGAAGGAGACCCGACAAGTCGCCTTCAATCTGTATCTAGCCTCTTTAACCTGTATCTAGGAGCAGTCCTGCATATTGGCATAGAAAACGCCAGATTACTGGAATAGAAGTACATGACAGCAAGCCCGCATCTCGTGGTCGTGCGGTAGCGTTCTCGCTTCCCACGCCCGGGTTCCCGGGTTCGATTCCCGGCGGGGTCATGGATTTTCTCTGCCTCGTGATGGCTGGGTGTTGTGTGCTGTCCTTAGGTTAGTTAGGTTTAAGTAGTTCTAAGATCTAGGGGACTGATGACCATAGATGTTAAGTCCCATAGTGCTCAGAGCCATTCGAACCATGACAGCAAGATATTTAGCCTGTATTTTCCAGATGAACAGTTTGTACTAACAGAAGATGAAGTTGATATGAGCTATATACTAAGAAAACTTAAAGAGGTATGCAATAAGGTTGGCCTGAAGATAAACATGAAGAAGTGTGAGTACTTGGTAATTGGAACGGGAAAAGTAAATAATTTGGAGCTAGATGAAGAAGTAATTGTAGTTGCGCAAAAGGTAAGATATGATAAGACTATAGTCCAGAGCGTGCTTTCCTACAGAACAGAAATCTGGGACGTTAGCAAAAAGAACAAGAATAAACTAAACTGAGACGGATTACTTATGACGACGTTCAAGCTGTACTAGGATGGGTAGGATAAGAAATAACGTAATCCTAAAAAGAATGAAGACAGATAGGAATACCTGTGACGTCACCGAAAACACAAAAGCAGCTGATGTGGTATGGTCACGTAAATAGGGTGAATGAAAATGGGATACCAAATAGGATACTGCGACGGATACCATGCCAGCGGAAGAAAAGAGGTCATCCATGATACGACTGAAAAATGGTGTGGAGGAGGCAATGCAAGGAAGTAATATGAAGGTTGAGGAAGTGAAGACAGAAGAACTGGAGGCGGAGAAGTGGCGCCAGCCACAGATATTCCGCAAGAACAGAACAGAACAGGTCAAAATGATGTCGCTGTGTTCCTTTGCCCCCCACCCTCTCTCCGGCCCACAACACACATACCACACACACACACACACACACACACACACACACGCACGGTGAGGATGCATGAAACACAGTGTTTACGTACAACATTGTCACGAACACTTGAACAGCTCAGAAAACGCATCATTACTGCTATGACGACGATTCACATGTTGCACTACGTAAGATATAGAATGAAGCTGACTACAACTTGGACGTGTGTCATGTGACCAGAGAAGCACTCATAGGACGGTTTTAGGGTGCAAAGTGCAAATTTGATGTGTTTACGATTCTATTCATGCATCAATCATATTTGTATAAGTGAAGCAAAGGACTTTGAAAACGCATAATTCAATTATAGTTGACCTGCATTGTCTAACTCAGTTAACAAGAATAATAATATTTCAAACAAGTGTCAGAAACATCTTTCCATTCCATCAGATGAATTCGGAATTGCGACCAGTGACTACAGTCAGATGCAAAATGGAAAGACGACAGTGACAATTCGTGCCGGTTCGTGACTCGATCCCGTATTTCCAGCTCATCGCGAATGGTTGCCTCATCACTTGGCTATCCGCTTGCGATAAGCAGGCACTCCGGGTTCGAGTCCCCGCTCGCCACAAATTTTCAATGTCGTCGTTCCATTCTGCAGCTGACGGTAGTCACTGGTCGCAATTGCCAATTCATCTGATGGGTTTAATAACGGTTGTGGTCGCAGCACTGCAATATCGTATTTCTCCATTCTTTCTTGTATCCTAAGGTCAGAAGCAGAAGACTTTTTTTTCTTAAACACTCATACAGCGAAACATGCTTTCCACTCGGTACTGTCAATATTTTTCACTGTGTGGGATGTAGATATTTCAATACAGAGACACAAAATGATTTGTTACACCACTCAACTATCAAAGTTATTATTCGCAGCGTCAACGCCACAGCAAGAACTGTTCGCGCGCTAGACGTATTTCGGGGCTGCTTGAGAATTTTAGGTGGATTAAACAGTATATCTCATAATTCCTGTTCACTTCTAATGCTGTCTTTCAAAATTAAGCTTCATTTGAACATATTTGAGAGTTTTACCAAAATCTCATAAGTTATCTCACCTCTTAGCCTTCGGAAGTTACGTAATGGTGCAACATAAGTTACGTTTTTAGCATTTTAGGTCACACCTCTCCAATATTCATCGATCAATATTATGATTCACTGTCATCTGCAGTATAATCAGATAAATATTATTAAATCAAAATGAGTAAGTGTTTACGTGTAGCACTAGTATTCTGAGAACAATTGTGCACTGCAATGAAAAGCGCTGATTACTTAATCATTTCTATCATGTATTTCTCTTTTACACATTGGTCGTTCATTGTTATTGTTACATCCATTATTCTGAACGAGTATCACAATTATACTCGGTTCATGCTGCGTACAAACTAAGAAGCCTGTTTTATATTGTGCATAACATCACCCACTTTTCAATTACAAAATTCTAACTTTGTCCTTTTTTCTTTACATCTGATTTTGTAATTAGTTTTCCACGAGACTGAACAGTCGCATCTGCCATTGCAACAGAGGGTTGATTCTTCATAATTTTTCGCAGGTAACTTTACATAGGCTTCAAAACACGGATTTAAATTTTAAATGAATAATGTTAATTTTTGCTCCACACCTGGCCGCCTTTTACGAGCTATGGAAGACTCAGTCTCAAATACACAGGGTGAGTCACTAACTATTGCCACCTAGAATAACTCCGACAGTATGATGGTAGCTGAAAAGTTTTGGGACAAATGTTGCCTGAGACAACGGGGGTCATAGTATGACGAATTCTTTACAGACGAATGGAAAAACTAGTAGAAGCCGACCTCGGGGAAGATCAGTTTGGATTCCGTAGAAATACTGGAACACGCGAGGCAATACTGACCTTACGACTTATCTTAGAAGAAAGATTAAGGAAAGGCAAACCTACGTTTCTAGCATTTGTAGACTTAGAGAAAGCTTTTGACAATGTTGACTGGAATACTCTCTTTCAAATTCTAAAGGTGGCAGGGGTAATATACAGGGAGCGAAAGGCTATTTACAACTTGTACAGAAACCAGATGGCAGTTATAAGAGTTGAGGGACATGAAAGGGAAGCAGTGGTTGGGAAGGGAGTAAGACAGGGTTGTAGCCTCTCCCCGATGTTATTCAATCTGTATATTGAGCAAGCAGTAAAGGAAACAAAAGAAAAATTTGGAGTAGGTATTAATATCCATGGAGAAGAAATAAAAACTTTGAGGTTCGCCGATGACATTGTAATTCTGGCAGAGACAGCAAAGGACTTGGAAGAGCAGTTGAACGGAATGGATGGTGTCTTGAAGGGAGGATATAAGATGAAAATCAACAAAAGCAAAACGAGGATAATGGAATGTAGTCGAGTTAAGTCGGGTGATGCTGGGGGTATTAGATTAGGAAATGAGACACTTAAAGTAGTAAAGGTGTTTTGCTATTTGGGGAGCAAAATAACTGATGATGGACGAAGTAGAGAGGATATAAAATGTAGACTGGCAATGGCAAGGAAAGCCTTTCTTAAGAAGAGAAATTTGTTAACATCGAGTATTGATTTAAGTGTCAGGAAGTCGTTTCTGAAAGTATTTGTATGGAGTGTAGCCATGTATGGAAGTGGAACATGGACGGTAAATAGTTTGGACAAGAAGAGAATAGAAGCTTTCGAAATGTGGTGCTACAGAAGAATGCTGAAGATTAGATGGGTAGATCACATAACTAATGAGGAAGTATTGAATAGGATTGGGGAGAAGAGAAGTTTGTGGCACAACTTGACCAGAAGAAGGGATCGGTTGGTAGGACATGTTCTGAGGCATCAAGGGATCACCAATTTAGTATTGGAGGGCAGCGTGGAGGGTAAAAATCATAGGGGGAGACCAAGAGATGAATACACTAAGCAGATTCAGAAGGATGTAGGTTGCAGTAGGTACTGGGAGATGAAGAAGCTTGCACAGGATAGAGTAGCATGGAGAGCTGCATCAAACCAGTCTCAGGACTGAAGACCACAACAACAACAACAACAACAACAGTATGACATTGGTTTTTTGTTGCTAGGTGGGCTCACGTCGGAGGTATGAAGGTTAACTTTGTTTTTTGTTTTTAATGGGATGCTATAGTTTGTTTTTTATTTTCAGATAGCGGCTATCGAGAGGAATCCAGCGATGTGTAACAGTAAGGTCTTTGAAGGTCAACGAAGTCCAAAAGGTGGCATGAACCTCCATTTACAGAAGGTGTTCGAAGTGATGACCATTGACATCAATGCCGTGCTGTAATCCTATAATGGATCAAGTGGTATTCCTTATCACTGCGGCACTTGTCGAAGCACGTGCTCTGACAATATACTCCCGTATATCGTGAAAATAGTAGATAGGCCTATTCGTCGAATATGGCGTAGCCATGTAACGTGCCATTGGCATGTAAACACCATTCGACGGTTTCGCAATACAACACTAATAGGAACATTGAGACTAGTATCGTCGAATCAGGCTAATGTGAGTGATGTATTCCTTCGAAGGTCAAGCCGCTATGCTTCTCATTTACGGAAAGTGCCAACGAAATTCAGTGAGAGCTAGAGACTTATACGCTAAAAGATATCCGCAGCATAAGATATCCTCAGAATACTCACCCTACAGGTCGTACATTTAAATATGTGTGTAATAAATTGAGAACAACTGGATTTTTAACGCATCATAAACATATCCGGCAAAGGAAAGTTACTAACGAAGAAACGGAAACTGGTACTCTTGCACTGTGGTTCGAGATGCTTGTGTTAGTTCGCGTCAAATCGCAAGGGAATCTGGCATGAGTCATAGTTGTGTGGTTCGTGTTCTGCATCGCCATAAATATCATCCATACCATATCAGTCACCACCGAGAATTGACTGGTACGGATTGTATCCGTCGCATTGAATTCTGCCGATGGGCGCAAGCTCAGGTTCACAGGGGTGACACATTTATTAATTTGATTTTATTTACTGAACAGGCTACATTCATGAACCATGGAAATGTTAATTTTCATAACATGTGTTATTGGGCAACTGAAAATCCATGTTTGGCTGCGTCAAGTTGCACACCAAGAACCGTGGTCGGTGAATGTATGGTGTGAAATTCTGGAGAACAGAATTATAGGCCTCTATTTCATCGAAGGAAATCTTAATGATAGGAAGTACACCACATTAGGTCTGTTATTGGAAGAAATACCTTTAGGAACAATGAACAGAATGTGGTATCAACACGATGGGTGTCTGGCACATTTTTCGCTGATAGCTAGAAATGACTTGCAGAGACAATTCCCAAATCGTTGGATTGGACGCGGAGGACATGTGTCGTGGCCGGCTTGTTCGCCAGGCTTGACGCCTCTGGAGTATTTCTTGTGGGGATTCCTAAATGACATTGTTCATACAGACATTCCAACTACATCTGACTGTATACGAGAGAGACTTGTCAGAGATATGCTTCGACAAGTGCCGAAATAATATGGAATATCACTCAATCCATGTTAAGAAGATTGCAGCACCGCATTGATACCACTGATCATCACTTCGAACACCTTCTGTAAATGGACGTTCATGCCACCTTTGTGACCTTCGTTGATGTTCAAAGACCTTACTGTTACACATCATTGGATTCTTCTCGATAGCCACTATCAGAAAATAAGTACCAAACTATAGTATCTTTTCTGCTTTTACTTGTGCCTTTGTCCTGCGGTTGTCGGAGGTTCGGCATTGCTGCAATCGGATTTGGCATTGTTAATTTAAAAGAGTGGCTGGATTATCTGCCTGGCGCCACACCATACCCCCTGGGATGGAATCAGTGTACCCCAGCTGTCTGCATCTAGTAGAAACTATGAAGTAGTGCGAACGTATTTCAGATGTCTGCGACTCGTGTAACTGAGGTGGGATGTGGGGACCAGCCCGGTATTCACCTAGTGGATGTGGTAAACCGCATAAAAACCACATCTAGGCTGGCTGGCACACCGGCCCACGTCGTTAATCCGCCGGGCGGATTCGAAATATGGCCGGCGCGCCTGTCCGAGTCCAGGAAGCAGCGCATTAGTGCTCTCTGTTAACTGGGTGGGTGCCATTTAAGAAAACGAAGTTGACCTTCACGTCTCTGAAGCGACCCCACCCAGCAACAAAAAACCAATGTCATATTATGGCCCCCGTTGTCCCATGCAACTGTTTGTCCCACAAACGTTTCAGCTTCTATCATACTTTCGGAGTTATTCTTCGTAGCAATAGTAAGTGGCTTACACTGTATATCTTCAGGGTTCCATTTAAAAAAGGACTTCCTAATTTAAAGGGGTCAGAAAAACCGCAGTAGAAATTGCCGACAGCAATAAAAGTAAAACTCGATCCCTGAACACTATGTGGGCCAATGAACACTGTGAAAATATTTGAATTTCTTGTACTGAGAGTATATGTACATCTTGTTAACAGTCTGAACGCTTGCAGTCTTTATCAACAAATATCGTGTAGCAAATAAATCTACGAGATTGTGGAGGACATCAGCAATCCAGGAACTGTTGACGAACTTTTTAACCCCTTGCAGTACTTCGACGAGTCCGACCAATGAAAACAAACGCGGACCAAACGTAAACATCACGTGTCACACTCGTGGGAACGAAAGTCAGGCCAAACTTTTTTTGTGTCTCAGATATGGCTCTATTCAATACGTACATTATTCAGAAAACAATACGAATACACAGACAGAGGAAGTACCCTTATCGCGCAACGGCAAGAAAACTGACACAATTCAGAAAACAGAAATTTTTAGTTTTGGTAACCAAAATATATGTGCCAAGTACACCAACGTGCATGAGAAACGCCACATCTCCATCTCGCTGTTTATCCACTTCAGAGCAAGTGTGTCAGTTTTGTTGTGGGCTACTTCGTGATGTGGCGCGGCAAGAGCTGCGTTGCAGCTGGCAGGTGTCCGGTCATTCACGACGAGCGGCACTTTCTGAGTTGTGAAACTTTTTCATGTGTATGGAAAGTTTAATGTTATTGTTAATACATTTCTTATTACGATGTTAGTGTTTATGCAGTGTATCTTACATTAAAATGTCCTTGACAGCCGGCCGCTGTGACCAAGCGGTTCTAGGCGCTACAGTCTGGAACCGCGAGCCCGCTACGATCGCAGGTTCGAATCCTGCCTCGGGCATGGATGTGTGAGATGTCCTTAGGTTAGTTAGGTTTAAGTAGTTCTAAGTTCTAGGGGACTGATGACCTTATAAGTTAAGTCCCATAGTGCTCAGAGCCATTTGAACCATTTTTTTGTCCTTCACACATGCCTGCATATCTGAAGGAACAGACACTGTTTTGACGTTTACTGCCGTTATAAATATTATGAAATTTCGTGTTTTACAGCGTACAAAAGAAAAGGACATTTCTGCTATACAGAAAATCAGATAAAATCACTTTTCTCGGCAAAAGGTGTTCTTACATTATATAAGCCTACTTATGATTGTACGGTTTCGTTCATTGTGTTCCTTAAATTGCACCCTACTAGAGTTCCTCATTACGTTGTAATAATTTTCATAAATTACAATTTTGCGGTTTGTATTTTTCTACTACAAAAATTTCAACTTCTTTTTCATTTTAACTTAAGTACCTAATGTTGTCTCATGGACGTTAGAATGTCATTTTATACTGTAGTAAGAACAAAAAAACAAAAAAAATACTGTCTGGTTTGGAAACGTAGCAGAAGTATTATATGAAAGGTTCAAAACAAAAACAAAACAGTCTTTAGAAAATCAAGGAAGGTGACACAACTCAAAGAATTAATTAATAATTACCTGACAACACCTCACATTCGAGAAGAAAGAACTACGTGTCCATATTATTGTTGATAGACTATAATGCAATTTACTGCCGAAAGTACTTATTTGATATTTAAAGAGCATTTATACTATTTCAGTGCAAGTTTTACAGAATTCATTAAGTCGATTTATCTCCAGTAATGCATTTTTGAGATGTATCAATGTTCTTGCCGAGATGTAATATGTTGATTACCGAATAAAGAACGCAGAGGCAATGTAAGAAAGTGTCTACTTGTCAGATGACACAAAGGCGTGGAAAACCATCATTAGATGAAAACAGTTTTTCGACTATAAGCGCAATATAGGGTCCATTTCCCAAAATATATCGACCCCTCAGCTAAAGAAAAACCAACAAGGATGTACAAAGTGCGAAACACAAAGGCAAAGTGCGAAGTGAAACGACGTGGGAATCCAAGGAGTGCAGAGCGGGGTTACATACACAGCAATGTTTCTGAAAATAAAAATGGTTCAAATGGCTCTGAGCACTATGGGACTCAACTGCTGAGGTCATTAGTCCCCTAGAACTTAGAACTAGTTAAACCTAACTAACCTAAGGACATCACAAACATCCATGCCCGAGGCAGGATTCGAACCTGCGACCGTAGCGGTCTCGCGGTTTCAGACTGCAGCGCCTTTAACCGCACGGCCACTTCGGCCGGCGTTTCTGAAAATACCATGCCATGCAGGACTACTAATTTTTAGAAGTGTAGGTACTTTCCTACAGGGTGACACAGCTGAACGGGAACTTTTCCACAATACAATAAAACTAGAAATGATGAAAGAAAGAAATTACATTGATAGTAGTTGAAACCTCACAACTTTGCCATTTACGCAACGTTGGTGGCATTTATCATTTTTTTAAAAAAATTACTTCTTTTAGATGATGTCCTTCTGTATTCATGAAATCTGCTGTTGGGATTCTTCACTAACCGCTGCAACATCTCAGCTGCGATACGGTGAATTGCATCCCGAATTCTCTGTTTTCGCTCATCCTTCGTGGTCGAGTCATGTAGACTTTGCTCTCGAGTTAGCTCCACAAGAAAAAATCACAAAGGGACAAATCTGGCGATCTAGGGGGCTAGCGAATGTTACCGATTGGTGAGATCACAAGGTTACCAAACAATTCTCGCACATGTGCCATTGATTGCCGTGCAGTGTGTGAAGTCGCTCCGTCCTGTTGAAACCAGGCTTTTTGAACCTTTGGAAAGTTGTTCAATGCAGGTGTAACGAATGTTCTCAACCTCTCCACGTAACGATCGGTATGGACAGTTATTGTGTTTCCTTGTTTATTTGCGAAAAAATACGGTCCGATCATCCCATGTGATGAAACACTACACAATACCGTGACTTTACTAGCGTCTAAAGGGCGCTCACGAGTGTCATTAGGATTTGTGTTTGCCCAGTAACGGCAGTCCTGTTTATTCACATAACATGTGAGATGAAAATGTGCCTGATCTAATATCCACAACTTGTTTAGAAATTCATCGTCATTGTTTATTTTTGTTATCATTTGTTGACAGAATCCTAATCGTAGCCAGTAATCGTTGTCCTTCAATTGTTGCACCTTCTGTAGTTTGTATGGATAAGATTTTAAATCAAGATGAAGAATGCAGCGAACACACTCCAGGGACATTCCAACCACTGCTGCTTGCTTACGAATTGAACGCTGTTGGGCTCCGTAAGACAGACTCGCGTACAACATCAATGTACGCTGGAGAACGCACACTTCTTGGCCGTCCTGTTGGTTTCTTCTTGAGGGCAGATCCAGTCTCTTCAAAGTTATTAATCCAACACTTTATCACGTGTTTCGAAGGAACGGCATCATGACGTCCTAAATTATAAAAACGACGAAACTCCCTCTGTGCCGCTACCAGACTATCATTGTTGTTAGAAAACATTTTTATGGCTAACGCACGCTGTTGTCCGTTCCACTGATCCATGATTACTGAAATGGCGGACTGTTTACTCGCTAACTGTCACGAACCCGCAATGCTGCCACCTGTCCATGCCTGCCACTACTCATTTCAAACATTCCCGTTAATTTATGTCACTTTGTATTAGAAATTCGGTCAAGGCGAGTATTTCTTTTTGTAATTACATGTTTAGGCTCTAAACACTATGAGATTTAACGCAAGGCTTAATTTCGGCCGGAACGCGTTCCGGCACCTCCCAAAGATTTTTTTTTTTTAACAGTTCAGCACCGGAGATTTCAAATAGTACACGTGTATTAAATCACAATGTAACTATAATCTGCCTCTGCGCCAGCACAAGTGAACGTGACACAATGGGTCACAAACCTGATGTGACGGGCAGGAGGTACTGTGTGTGTATGTGTGTGTGTGTGTGTGTGTGTGTGTGTGTGTGTGTGCGTGTTTGTGTGTATACGCACGTACAGTATACCCAAGACAAGTTGAGTGTCATTCCAAAGTTGTGATCGGTACATATCGCCTTTTGTTTACGACTGCCAACAAGACGACGTCTCATGTTATGTGTGTCAATGAGAAATAATTAGCGTAAGCCGTGTTTGAATGTGAACGTTTGTATAATGTGCTTTCACGAAATCATTTTATTCCGTGTCGTAATTTATGTCATAGCTACTTATCAAATGTGCGTATGGAGCACGCATGACTAATAAAAGTTGGCAGCCTTTCGAGCCGATACGTCCCTTTGTTCACGGCACTCTTGACCTTTCAATCTTTATCTGCCCTCGCCCTTGTTAGAACATGACTGACGCTATACAGTAGAGGGAAGCTCCCACAGGGGGCAAATTTGAACTCCCAATGCAGAACGGAGGTGTATATGTTTGACCTGTAAGTCTGTCTGCCCCAACATAGTTCTCAAACGAAAATTCCAATTTTAAAGCCGTTTTTTTGTTTAAAAGCTGGTTTAATCGGGACGGTTCTTAGCTGTATTTCTGAAAGTCTGTTCAGCTGTTTAAATTTCATCAGCTATGTGAAGTAAAAATGTTTTCCGCCAGCGTGCTCTCTTGAAATACGTTACGTAGTCCATAAGAACTACATCACGTTATGTAGTACCAGATTGTAGAGTTCAGAAAGATGTACCTAAATAAAAGATTAAAGATTATTTTTGTCTTCTGAAGTCGCCTGTTTCAGCACCTACAAACAGAAAAGTGTGATTGTGACTCAACTGTGAAAGACAAACATATGCTCTCACCGACTTTTTGTGGTTCTTTTTTAGGTTTACAGTTCATTACTAAATCAGATCATTTTGCTCTAATAGTTTAAGCAGCGTACTGCAAGAGAGCGCGACCGCAGCCCACTTTCTTTCGACTTGACTTGCAATTATAGCACCAGCTTATTTCTTGTGCTACCTAAAGTAGCTAAATATATACTAATAGTAAATGAATATATCTGTGAGTTAAAGAGAAACATGTAAATTTCGTAGGTGGTTCACGAGTTATAATTGCCTGTCTGTATGCCTGTTTGTGAATTCAGTCTTTGTAGTCGACGATTCAGACAGGTCGTGTCTACGGCCTTTTCAATTTGAATTAATTTACCTTGTTAGCCATCGCTGGCTCTCAGAGAAGCCAACAAACAATCGAACAGGCACTTTCGGAATTCACATTCAACAATGTACGTCAGTCGCTTGCAGTTCAGTTTACGTTCTGCTCAGAACCGACAGCATTATTTCGGTTTGTTCGTAGTGTTAATTTACACATTGTGACTGTGAGTGGACACGAGAGTTTAATAGTTATGCGTACCTCTACAAAAATTAGTGACTTCTTTAAACCTAAAAGACGAAAAGTTAGTGAGAGCAATGAAAACCGCACTTTAGATGTAGAATCCACGACTTTAACTGTGGCTGGAGAAGAAGATGCAAACAACAAAGCAGACGATCCTTTTCCTACGTCGTCGTCCCTAAATGAAAATTTCTGTAAGTTGGTGGATATGGAGACGGACAAAACATCTATAGACAGTCATGATAATTGTTATGATGATGAAAAGCCATATTTTTGGACTATCGAACAAGATACGGATTATAAAGCTAAAAACCCGTGGTTAATTATTAAAAAAAACTAGGTTGCCAAGTTTGTAGAAGTGTATCTACACTAGGTACTGGAAAAACGAAAGGGTTAAAACTGAGTGAGCAATGGGTTTTAGAAGCTGTAAGCTCATATGGAACAAATAAAAAAGATCAGGAAAAAACTATTTGATCACCGCACATCTTAAGCTCACAGTTTAGCGAACAAAATCCAGACTAACGCAGAAAAACATCACATTCAGAACTCAGTTGCTTCCATGGTAAAGGAACAACAAGTTGTTACTGAGCGTGTATTTCGCACAGCTTATAAGCACAAGCAAAGTTAAATAGACCGTTTTATGGGTTTGAGACAGAAATTGAACTCCAAACTAACAATGGTTTGGATATGGGCTGAATAGTACATTCAAATGTTGCTTGCTCTAATATACTGCTTCATATTTCTGACCAGATGACAGCAGATCTAATAACTAATTTAATAAAGGGTCACTCCAAATTTTCACTTCTTTTGGATGAAGCCACCTCTCTTTCAAACAAAAACGCTTTGATTGTATACTTTAGAACCTTGTTAAAAGGAATGGAAAACCCCATGACAATGTTTTTGACGCTTTTTGAGCTAAATGACACAGCAGCATCTGGTATGTTGAAAGAACTTTTAAAGCAGTTAGAATCACTAGGTCTAGGCTATGACTTTTTGAAAGACCATTTAATCGCTTTGACTTGCGTTGGAGCTTCTGTCATGTTAGGAAAAAAGTCTGGCCTCGCAAAGCAGGTGATGGAAAAGTTTCCAAACTTATCATCTGGCATTGTTTGAACCATCGTTTAGAACTTGCCGTCACGACACGATAGAAGAAGTGGCAGGAATTAATCACTTTAAAATATTCATGGATAAAGTTAGAAATATTTTCAGCTGCTTTCCGAAAAACAGCAGGGAGCTGGCAGTTGTTGCTAAAAGTTTGGAGCAAAAAATTTTAAAAATCGGTCTTGTGCTTGACACTCGTTGGGTGGCCTCCAGTTTGTTGGCAGTAAAAGCTGTATGGAAAGATTACAGGGCTCTGTAAAATCATTTTTTAGAAGCATCAGAGGACACGAAACGGTACTCAAAACAACGGTCTGCTTACAAAGGGCTTTGTAATACATTGTCATCTACATCTTTTGTCTGCAACCTAGCTGTAATGTATGATGCCTTAGAACAGTTGGCCGATCTATTCCTACAGCTTCAAAGATCAAATGTAAACCTTGTTCAAGATCACAACGACATTACACTTTTAATAAAAGTGTTTGAAAGTCGGGTTGATGCAATAGGACAACATACAAATGTAGCTAACATTGCACTGGAAAATATGAAATTTCAATGTGTCGAACTTTCTGGTAGAACAAATATTTCTAAGATTTCTGATAAACAGTCTTATCGCATCTTGGCAAATAATAGTCGTCCAGGCTGTTATCAACAGTGAATACATCTGAAAGCTACGATGTTGTTATGAACGACATGTAGGTCATTCACCCCAAATTCTGGCCTAAAAACATATCGTTCACTGTCGGAGAAAATGAGATTTTTCGAATGTTGGAAAGATTTATGATTAATAGCCTCGTGAAATAATAAAGGACTTAAGGAAGTACAAACATGCTCTAAAACCAGTACTAAGCGGAGAAACGCCAACTACTCTTGTACAGCCACCAATGTTCAAAAAATTCTTATCAGTAATAAACAGCATTGCAGTGTCGAGTGTGGAGTGTGAACGTGGCTTTTCTGCAATTAACTTAATTATGACACCACTGAGGTGTTCATTCTACACCAGCACTGTTTGTAGTTTATTAAGCATCAGACTTCTGGGACCACCTCAGGCTAGATATGAACCTGGGTGTCATGTAAAGTCTTGGCTGGCGAAGGGATATCATTCTGCACTTGCTACACAGTCAAAAGCACGAAGTGATAAAGTGTATAATGAAGACAATATTGAATTATGGAAATGTTTTTCTTAATCCATCTCAAACTGTTCGTGACTGATTGTGTTAAAAATAATTTCGCTATGCTTACTTTTTCTTCCTTTGTTTCAGCCACTGAGAATGAACTTAGTTAAAACTATGAGCTGAATTAAAATTCAATACGTCCTAAAAAGGTACTTTTTAACAATAAAAATACAACGTATATTCTGTATAAATTGACTGGTCATATGCCACTGACTTTTGTGAATAACAGATGTTTGTCATTTTAAGTTAATATGCTATGTTGAAATTGTAATAAAATTTGAAGGGAAGTATTTAAACAAAGTTGTATACCCTTCGGTCAAAGATATATACTGCATGTTGTAATGGTCGTCTAGTCGTAGATATTGCTAATTGCTATAATCGCACTATTTCACTCCCATTTACGGAGCTTGTTAGCACTTGATGTTAGGTTGGCGCCATTAAAATACGTTGTGGTAATCGCTGCTGCTTGCTGGATCGCTGCTGTGTCTCGATGCTGATGCTGGCTCTAAATCTGGTTGTCTAGGCTTAAAAACATAAGGTCCCATGTTTTTTATGTGCTTTTGATGATAAAGAACGAGGGAAACCAACAAATATGTAAACTTCAAATATTTATTACTCTGGTGGCCATCTTAATTCCACTGTCCATCAAAGACCATGACACAACACAAAGTAGTACTTCTTTTACATGTTCTTTGCATTGTTTATCCACCTCAAACAATAACACACAAACACACTTTACCAAAGTGACATTCCGACTGCGCCCCCGACCCTTCTTGCTGCTTGTATTTATAACATTGTCAAAGAACTACTAAAAAGAGATATAGTTTATAAGTCACATGTACATCTGTTATTGTAATTTGTGCAGAAAAGTTATTAATTTACATCGAGTGACATAATTTAACATGTTATTAAAATGACAGACAGATTTGTTGACTTTACAGAATAATTCTTTGTTACAAAAAGGCCGTTTTTTAGAAGTTTGTCAATTGACTTCTCTAATTTGCATAAATAAGTTAAGAACATGAATTATTAAGAATTACATTGGTTTTCGTCTAAAATAGGATTGATTACGTGAATACTGAGTGAAAACGCTCCTAGCGAACAAATAGGTTTCACTGGGTGATTTTTATTTAAGGAGATCCAAAATACCTAAGTTGGCCACTATTTTTCGTACTTCATATTAATTATTTAAGATGAACTTAGTGTTTTTACATGATGACATTTGCTGTATCAGTGATCAAGTGATATTAACTTTTGTGTGGGTCAGTTATTCAGTATAATTTAATAGGTTGACTGTTTATGGAGACATGTTATGCAATCATTGTTAACATACACAATAACTTTTCTATAATCATAAATACTCGTTAAACTGGTTGAATTTGGAGGGTATCGCATACTTCGGTAAAGTAAAGCCCTTAATATGTTCCGTTACAATGTTGACAGGACTTGTTATTTTATGAGTGAAGGGTAATTAAATTCATATTTCAGACTGTAAAATTGTAATCTCAAAATTAGCGCCGAATAAGATTTATTATTAATGTGATATTGTTGATTTGAAATCATTTATAGTTTTATCATAGATGAGTTAACAGGTCGATTACATATAGCCTTTCCCCATGGCAGTGTAACATGATGTGGGGAGGAGAGGAGAGGACGATGATTACGGCAGTCTCAGGGTGAGGAGGGGGAAGGGGGAGTGTTTTATTTTTATCTTGCACTGTTATCAACTCAGGTGCGACGCAACGATCATCTGTTATGGTACAAAATGCACACGGAATTAGCGTTTCGTGAAGATGTGGCAAATCGGAATTGTACGAGACCCAGATGGAGCAGGAATATCTTCATCGTCATTAACGGCTAAATGCCTTGTTGATTAATACTGAACACACGTTCATAGAGCAGCTACAAAACAACTGTTCGAACGTTGCGGCTGGCAGCATTTGAAAACATGATGTCATAGTCACGAATACTACTGACTTGTACCAATACGTATGAAGCAGAACTATGCAGCAAAGTGACACTGGTACGGCGGCAGGCGGTGGCGGATGTTGTTTATACTGGAACCTTGTGGTATTATGTTTTTTATTATAAGATATTATGGGTTAATAACGTGAATTTCAGAACAGGATTTTCTGAAAAATGATTTCTCATTGTAAGTCAAATCACGCACCTAAAAGTTTAGAAATTAAGCACTGGCTTAACAGCTGAGGTCATCAGTCCACTAAACTTAAAAACTACTAAACCTAACTAATCTAAGGATATCACACACATCCATGCCCGAGGCAGGATTCGAACCTGCAACCGTAGTAGCCGCGTGGTTCCATACTGAAGCGCCTAGAAAAGCTCGCCACCGCTGCCGGCTACATGTTTTGTCGACAAAGCTACGCTTAGGTGTCGTATTGCTACATCACTTCTGAAGACGTCACACCTGAAGACGCCCATAAAGATTATAATTTCTACTGAAGTACTGTGTTGGTATAAAAATTTATTCTTGTACTTAAAAGTATTGTTTGAAATATTGTATTACAAAAGTATGTATAAAAATGCCTAACCGATGGCAAAGTCTACAAGAGCAGGACCACGTGAAACAATTAAAGTATAACTATATAACAGGTATTTGCATGTGAGTATGTATTGCGATTGTTTCTCACATCACTCTGGCCCCATTTCGCACGCATCTTCTCCAATCGCGTGGGAGCGGATTTCGTCGACCTAAATGGTACAGCAAAGGGTTAACAGAATAACACATAACGTGGTCTGTAAGCCGGCGTTTAGCGAAGGTACGATGCTCTACATAAACAACCGAGCGAAGCAGCGTAACGCTTAAGCCAACGTATTTGCATTCGGGAGGAGTGGCATGTAAATCCCCATGCGATCATCCAGCTTTAGGTTTCCACATACAGTGTTACATTACATTAATTTACTGACTGTTGTTTAATTTTTACGGCGATTGACGATGCTATTTCGGCAGAATTTCCAACGCAGTTTTGCACAATGACATTTGAGCAGAGATATTTGAGGATTATCATCGGCTGACTCTGATATTCCTTTTTCTTAATAAGAAGATTTACCCAAAGTGGTTGCCACAGTATGTATTAATATCGTTATATGTAGTGCATTATGTTCATAAACTGAGGTAACAAAAGTCACGGGATACCTCCTAATGTCCTGTCGGTACTCCCGTTGACCAGCGTAGTGCAGCAGCTAGACAGTGCATAGACTCAACAAGTCATTGGAAGTCCCCTGAAGAAACAGTGAGCCATGCTGCCTCTATAACATTCCACAACTGCGGAAATGTTGCCGGTGCAGGATTTTGGTACAATCTGACATTTAGGTTACGTCACATAAATGTTTGACGCGATTCATGTCGGCCGCTCTGGAAGGCCAAATCATTCCCTCGAATTGTCCAAAATGTTCTTCAGACCAATCGCGAACAACTGTGGCTCGGTGACATGCGGTAGTTTCATCCATAAAAATTCCATCGTTGTTTGGGAACGTGAAGTACATGAATGTTTGTAAATTGTCTCCAGGTAGCGGGACACAACCATTTCCAGTCAATAATTGGGTAAATTGCACCAGAGGGTCCAGTCCATTCCATATAAGAACAGCCCACACCATTGTCGAGCCACCACCAGCTTGCACAATGCCTTCTTGACAACGTGGGTCCATGGCTTCGGGGGATCTGCGCCGCACTCGAATCCAGCCATCAGCTCCTAACAACTGAAATCAAGACTCGTCTGAGCAGACCACAGTTTTCCAGTAGTCTAGAGTCTAACCGACGTGTTTACGAGCCCAGGAGAGGTGCTGTAGGCCATGTCGCGCTGTTAGGAGAGGCACCCGCTTCGGTCTTCTGCTCCCACAGCCCATTAACGCCAAATTTCGACGGCGCTGTCCTAAAGGATACGTTCGTCATACATCGCACTGATTTGTGCAGTTATTTCACGCAGTGTTGCTTGTCTATTAGCACTGACAACTCTACGCACACACTGCTGCGCTCGGTCGTTAAGTGTCGGCCGTCAGCCACTGTGTCGTCCGTAGTGAGAGGTATTGCCTCAAAATTTGGTACTCTCGGCACACACTTGACACTGTCGATCTCGAAATTTTGAATTCCCTAACGATTTTCGAAATGAAATGTCCAATGTGTCTAGTTCCAATTACATTCCCACGTTCGCCTGCTTAGCTGGGTGATAACGTGCTCTGCTCCCATGCAAGCTGGCCCGGGTTAGATTCCCGGCCAGGTTGGAGCTTTTCTCCGCTCGGGGACTGGGCGTTGTGTTGTTCTCATCATCATTTCATCCTCATCACCGGCGCGCAAGTCACCCAATGTGGCGTCGACTGAAAGAAGACTTGCACTTGGCGGACGAACTTCGCAGGTTGGGGCCTCCCGGCCAACGATGCCATACGCTCATTTCCATACCATCCCATGTTCAAAGTCTGTTAATTTTCGTCGCTCGGCCATAATCACATCGGAAACCTTTTCACAGGAGTCACATGAGAGCAAATGAATATCGCTTTATGACTTTTATCACCTCATTGTATGAGGAATACACGATTAAGTATATTTGTGGTTTAGTACCTAATAGAGCGCGAAATTTGGTACATAGAGCTGCTATCTGTGGCAGGAACAACGCCTCTGACCTGACTGGGAGCCCTGTTGAGCTTATCCTCGATGACAGATACAGGTACGTCGTTCAATGGTGCTTCATCTGTCGTCGTGGCTGGCGAATCGTGACCCTCCATCTCTCAGCAACCTATGATGGGGCCTTCGTAATGGACGAGAGATCTGAATAAAGTTCTGGCCTGAACGTCAGTGAACAAGTAATAAGGACAGGACGGGCAACGTGAGTCAAGTAGGTACAGCCACCGGCCTTAATGCGTCAGAGAGCTAATGCCTGCTGCCCAAATTACCAGCTCCTGTTATGTACCTCATGACAATCTGTACTTTTGTGTCAGGGTTTTGGCCTGTGTGACTGTAACAATGTCATTATGGCAACGTTGGTACTCCTCGGGTCTCCAAACACGAATGTGTCTACCGTGATGATGTTGGCATAAGTGCGACCTGTGTGTCCAGTTTTGTCGTCGGGCGTACATTTACCTCGCCGCCACCTCAAGGGGAGTCACAAAAATGGTCGCCAGTCGTCGTAGCACTGTCTGTATAGACATCCGTCTACTGCAAACAGTCTCATTTCCTGATTCAGAATGTCAACATGGCTCTACGCTCCAGCAGGGACAACTGTCTCCTTTGGCGCTTGACATGCGAGGTTTCTTGACACCCTGTATGTCATTGAGCATGGTCATCCTAATCACATCGATTCAATACAAGTATGGCAGTCGAGGGATCTCGATTCTACCGCTGCCGTAGTGGTAGACGCTTCTCCTTCTTACACGAAGTCTAACACTACCTTTCCTCTCAAACTACCAGCATTCTCATGAGATTCCTGGATGAGAACCCGTTACGTAATCTATTCTTACGTACAGAATGTACATGGCGTTACTCCTATCTACGTCTGTCTAACAATTTGCACTTCATATCAGTTTGACATCTTCATGGGGCTGCAATTGCCAGCAGTGTAGCATCGCAACACCAGTGCTTCAACCATACACTTCCCTTCCTGCCCCCCCCCCCCCCCCCCCGGCCCCTAGATATAAAAACCACAACATTCGATTGTTTTTTAAACTTGTGATAAAACTTAGAACAAGAAATCATGCTTCACAAAACTCCCGAAACTCGGGCTTTTAAAACCTAAGTTCTTATAGTCAGAACAACGAAATCACAAGATTTAACGTAAATAAGATTGCGTGATAGTACGATAAATAGATGCTCATATTCAAACAAACATTCCTTACGTTCTTTATTTCTCAGTGACACATCACCTTACTACTAGATCGCTGAAGTTGTTGCTAATCGTGAAGAAAAGGCAATCAGTGCGTATCACAACTTCGGAACAAAGTTCACCTTTCCGTGGCTGTACTGTAGATCTCCGTTGTCTCATAGACACGAAGGTTACCTACATGTCCCGATCACAATTTCGGAATGGAGCCCAGCTTACCTGTGGTATATTGTTCACACACACCCAAACACACACGAGCGTGCACACATACACACACACACACACACACACAACACACACACACACACAAATCACCTCGCTCCATACCCTTGCCCATCTCATCATGTTGATCATCTACTGCTTTACTGGTGCCGGCGCAAATTATAGTTACGTTGCGATTTAATACAAGTATGCGACCTCAAGTCTCCGGTGACAATTTGTTCCAGTAAGTTCAAAACCAATGCCTTGGTTGGTGCCCGAACGCCGTTCCGGCCGAAACTAAGCCCTGCTTAGAACTGTAAATAAATATCCATATCGCGTATCTTCAGTCAATATTGTTATATCAAATATAAAATTTGTTCAAAATATTCAGTCCTCTGAGTTCTAGTTGCAGCTGATTATTTATTTTTAAATATGGTTACGAACCGAGCTGCAGAACCAATGTTGGTGTTCTTCCAGATTACTTTCTTAGCCATGATCACCTATAACAAATATCCAAATAATATGAAAGTGATTATCCGAAATTCCATAATCTTTTTTGGAAACACAAACTTCGCCCAAAGCAATACATCTTAATTACTGCGAGAACCACCTTTCCTATACTTTAATACGAAAGCCTGATTAATTTGTACAAAACTGTAAAACCTTATTCGGATGTATTGCTGCTTTCTTGTCTTCCATTTATATCCTATCAAACCTTAAACTTTAGGCTACTCGGAGAGAAATTCGAAAGACGTAAGAACTAGTAGCTCCTGGAATTGAATCGTTAACTCACAATGTGGCAGGTAACGTCGTAGACATACGTGAAATATCACATAAAGTTCATTTTCGTTACACGTGGACGAGGCGTCAGAGGAACATTTATCCACTTGTTGTAATCTAGTTCCCAGCCTGGAACGGTATCTTATTTGATTCATCCTTAGTCTCATACAAACAAATGTACAATTATGTACGGTGTTACATCGCTCTTTCCCGGCAAAATAGCCAATAACGGCCATATTCCACCCTTCTAATTATTAATTTACAAGTATTTACAGCGCATACAGCACTACATTTAAGATGTCCAGCGATAATTTACGGTAACCTCGCATTCAGTGGAGCAGTAACGGAGAGAAAGGAAAGCCTCTTAAATCAGGCGGTTGTCCTTAAAAGATGGAGGTTTCCTTACAATTGAAAATTTATTTTCAGTAATAATGCCAGAATGTATTTACGGTAACCTTGTATTCAGTGGATCAGTAACGGAGAGAAAGGAAAGCCTGTTAAATCAGGCAGTTGTCCTTAAAAGATGGAGGTTTCCTTACAGTTGAAAATTTCTTTTCAATAATAATGCCGGAATGTAGAAATATGACTTACAAAGTTCTTATGTCGAGACAAGCATATTACAGGAAGTTAGTGGATATCATACTTCTGCTGCTGGATCTTCTGTCCACCTGGCCGCCAACCCTACTAGGAGATGTTTGTTACATGGATAAGCCGCTACCGTATCCGGATGACGAGCAGCGATTTGTTTATATTCCCCGGATGGCAATAGCGCCTGCGCAAGAAATCGTAACTACACTCTAGCGTAGTGGACTTACAGCGCTCAATGGTGGAAGCTGGCGAAATCGATAAATCCCTATCAAAAACTATCCTGACGGCTCAATCAGAAGCCGTTGTTTTTTAATGTCTGCTAAAACAAGATCCCATCTACATCTACATGATTACTCTGCAGATCACACTTACGTACCTGGCACACTAATTCTCTATTATTCCATTATCGAACAGCGCACGGAAAAAACATACCCTTGTATCTTTCCCTGCGAGCTCTGATTTCAATTATTTTATTATGATTATCGTTTCTCCCTATGTAGATCGGTGTCAGCTAAATGTTCTCGCATTCGAAGGAGAAAGTTTGTGATTTAAATTCCGTGATAAGATCCCACCGCCACGAGGAACACCTTTCATTTAATTGTGTACACCCCTAGTTACCTCCCTACTTATCGATAATACAAAACGTTCTGCTCTTCGTTGAACTCTATGTACTCCTTTAATCCTATCTGGTAAGGGACCCACTTCGCACAGCAGTACTCCAATAAGAGGACGGACAAGCATATTCTAGACAGTCTCTTCAATAATTTGTTGCATCTTCTAAGAGTTCTGCCAATAAAACGCAGTCTTTGGTTTGCCGTCCCTACAAAATTTTCTATGTGTTCTTTTGGTTCAAATGGTTCAAATGGCTCTGAACACTATGGGACTTAACATCTTTGGTCACCAGTCCCCTAGAACTTACAACTACTTAAACCTAACTAACCTAAGGACATCACACAACACCCAGTCATCACGAGGCAGATAAAATCCCTGACCCCGCCGGGAATCGAATCCGGGAACCCGGGCGCGAAAAACGAGAACGCTACCGCACGACCACGAGCTGCGGACGATGTGTTTTTTTTTCCAATTTAAGTTGCTCGCAATTATGACTCCTAGGTAGGTAGTTGAATCTACGACCTGTAGATTTGACTGATTTATCGTGTAACCGAAGTGTAACGTATTACTTTTAGCACTCATATCGATGGCCTACCACATTCCATTATGTAGGACCACCTGCCAATTGTCACACGATACTAATATCTCACCTTAATCGTCCTGCAATTTGATTTGATCTTCTGATATCTTTATTTGACGATAAATGACAGCATCATCCGCAAACAATCTAAGACGTCTGTTCAGAATGTCTCCTAAATCATTTATATTCATAGGGAACAGCATATGCCTGTAACACTATCTTAGGGGATGCCAGCAATAGAAAATCACAAATCCAGTTACATAACTGAGACAATATTCATCAGCACGCAATTTGATCATAAGCCGCATGCTCGGTACGGTGTCAAAAGCTTATGGAAATCTAGAAATACGGAATCAGATTGAAATCCCTTATCGATAGTACTCAACACTTCGTGTGAGTAAAGACATAGTTGCGTTTCACAATAACGATGTTTTATAAATCCTTGTTGACTATGTGTCAATAGACCGTTCTCTTCGAGGTAATTCGTAATGTTCGAAAACAATATGAGATCTTGCTGCATATCGACTATAATGATATGGGGCAGTAATTTAGTGGATTACTCCTCTGCCTTTCTTGAATATTGGTGTGACATCTGCAGCTTTTCAGTCTTTTGGTACGGATTTTCCTTGGAGCGAGCGGTTGTATACGACTTTTAAGTATGGGGCTATGGATTCTCATACAATGGAAGGAGCCTAGTTGGTACACCGGAAGACTTGCTTTTATTAAGTGTTTAAGTTGCTTCGCTACTCCGATATCTAAGTTACCCTTGTTGGGAACAACTTCTGATTCGAATTCTGTAATATTTACTTTGTCATCTTTGGTGAAGGCATTTCGGAAGTCTGTGTTTAGCAACAGTCAACGATAGTATTTCCATAGCTATCGTGCAGAGAAGATATTGATTCCATCTTGCTGCTAGCTAACATCCTATACGACCAGAATATCTTTGGACTTTTTGCCAGATTTCAAGACACCTCGCAATGAAGTCCGCACTAAATTTCGAGCTTCTGTAAAAGATCGAGAATCTTGGGGCTCTTGTGTTCGTTTACATTAAGAGTGCTTTCTTCGATATTTCGGAAACAGTGTTCTGGTCTGTTTTCTGCAGCATGGGGGATCATCTCCGTCGTTTGTTAATTTATTCGGTGTAGATCTTTCAATAGTTGTCGATATTATTTCTTTGAATTGAAGCCACATCTGGTCCAGACTAACATTTTTAATTTAGAAGGAGTGGAGACTGTCTCTCAGGAAGGCGTCAATGGAATTTTTATCTGCCTCTTTTGAATATATTTATTTTTCGTTTATTATTGATGCATTTGCGAATTAGAGTGTAAGACGTCGTGGTATCCTGACCTTAATTGCTTACAATCATATTCCACACATCAACAGGCTTCATTCGACCACAAACTCGATAAGATGAAGTCAATGTTGTATGAATTCATGTAAACAATATGCAATTAACAAGTAAGTGTACTGTGGTAAAAATACTCAAGGCTGGCGTAACACATACATTCCAGGCATGACGGTAACAGAACCTTTTAGTTCGGGAGAGAAACTGCACAACGGGACGCCGGTCCCTTCAGAGGACAATCCAGCCCATGTCGGCCGGTGACCTCTGGTGTAACGGACAGCGTGGGCCCGAGTGAAAGGGGGGAACAACCCCGTGTTCGGCTTACAAGCAAATTCCGCTACATTGTGTGGGAGCGGCCAGCCTATGCATTCTTTACACATAGCAAACAGTTCCAGAGCTTATCATAGGGAGACAGCAAACGCCAAACGACGATGCTACAGGTTTCCGGATTGGTTGCCTTAAATGAAACGTCATTCTCCCGTTTTAGAAAAGCAATACTGATTGGCAGACGATAATTCTGACGCCTTGAGCCAAAGGAATAATAGAAGAGACCGAAAAATAAACCCCTTCACGTCTGGCATGGAGAGGCGCCGTTCCGTTGTCGCTCTTGGAGCGAGGAACAAGTCTCTCCTCAGTACTTCACTGGGAGAGCACCTCTGTCAAGAGTGAATCGAAGTGCTACTTTATATTGAGTCCTTGCGATTAAGCGTTGTTCACTGTGTTGGCCGACACACTTATTGTGCGGTATGAATGGACAGAATTATAGTTAAACCCCTGTGAGCGACTTTTGAGTGGCATCACGGTGGATTGGTTATCTGACTGGTGTACCACGCCAATAGTTAGACTAGGGGCGAATAGGAATCCTTGACTTCATCAAGGCATAGTGAGAGTTTGATTGGCGAAGGTCAATCCAGATAGAACGAGAGTTATTTTATTTGTCAGCAGCGAGCAGCGCAGACAGCCGTCATTGCAGCTTACAGTATTGTGCGCTACAGCTATTGCGAGCCCCATATTTCCTCCACAACAGTACACTTCTCTGCATTTCACACACGACACCCTAGACCATACGTAGCAACATTCTAAAGGATAATTATTCAAATTGAGTAGGCGCACCTCTCAGCCATTCTGCCAAGTCAACAACCATCTTAAACTTAGTATAGAAATTTCATTAGCGAATCCTATCCTTGACAGGTAACTTCACATTCCGAAAAGAACGAGGATATAAATTCTTCAATTCATAACTAAAAGTGCCATTGTGAGTTTTTAGAATTTTTGCAAAATAAATAATAACTTTCGTTAGTTTCATGTTTTTCTTATACTAACTAGCACTACTCCAGTACCCGAGTATCCCACTAGTTACATAAGAAATTTTGTGAATTTTTGTGTCATTTCCTTACAGCAGACGACTCCAGAAGATATTTATTGCTGAAAGTTTTTCAGGCATTTCTCTTTAGAACGTTAGGAGCGTCTGTCTGACTTCTGTAGTAGTGTGGGGGTGGAAATTGCATCTTGTAGGAGGTACAGGGTAAAGGGTACATCGCAAATTAATCTGTTTCGCAGAATAATAGATCAACCCCACGCTCACAGAAAATGGCGACCCTACCAGGATAGATAAATTAGGTAAGCTGCCAGGATAGGTAAAATAGGTAAGCTGCCAGGATAGGTAAAATAGGTAAGCTACCAAGATAGGAAAGTGTCAGGATAGTTAGGTATGGCAGGTCGCAGCAGTAGCACTTTGAAGAATTTTCTTTCATGTATTAAATAGCTATTTGCAAAGATTGGGATCAGAATAGATATAGGTAGTGATTAAAGGAGTATTGTAGGGAAAAGGGCGTGTGTTATTGTGTTGGAAAATTTTGCATATATATATATATTTTTTTTACTATTTTTGTGTAGCTGTTAGGGCATAGAATTTTCAGGTGATAGGCACAGACGGAGAGCGACGCAGAGACGAAGTGTGACGTAGCATTATATAGATTAGAATTAAGAAATAACTTTTTCTTCCTTTGCAAGCGCACAGGTAGAGATTGGAGACTGTAGCAAAGCAGACAGTACAGTAGCCGAGACGTCACGACGTTGTTGTTGTTGCTGTTGTTGTTGTTGTTGGTTCAACCAACTGGTAAGTGGTTGTACAGTTTTGTAAATAGGGTTGTGGTGTGTTGAAAGAATTTTCATGTTAACAAGAGCACAAGCCAAAAGGTTACGTGAGAGACAGCAAGTAGACAAGACGAGGCAACAATGAAGGTAGAAAAAATTACTAAGATCTACAAACTTATCAAGTAACAGTTGGAAAGGCAGTCAGATCCTACAAATCCTATATCACTCCTACACTAAAATTCACATATTCCTAGCCCAAGAAGAACAGAAGAATGCAAGAAAGAAGAGAAGAACAGAAGATGCAAGATGAAGAAGGGCAGAAGACAGCAAGATACCTTTCTTTCCTATCCTACAAAGCAAATTGCTACAAACGTCTTTCCATGAACTTTGAGACATAGCAACTACTACAACCACCTCTCCAAAAATAAACCTTGAATCGTCAAACAAATACAAGCGAATGACAAACGGAATATTAAGTAGTACCAACCAACATTATCTAGAAATAGATACAGCAAAATGAGCAATATTCTCCCTACCACATCATCAAATTGCCATACTGAACCAGGTGTGAAGTACCAAGAGGTCACAGCACAATATTGGGTGACGATCGTTGGTAGTCAACTACAATCATCGAACTGCCATACCGTCCCAGGTGTGACAGCAAAGAAGTACCAAGACATCACTGTTTATGCAGTAAACCACAGTCATCATGATCGGTTAAAAGTACCACTCCATGATGACAATGTCAACAAGTAAGACCCGGCATCGCATGCTAGAGTGCTTCTCTCATGATTTGTGACACCCATACAAATGAGTCGACGCCTTCCAGCATTTCAGTGGGGATCATCGAGCACAGATCTGACGCAGCCAAAAAAAAAAGAAAAGAATCATAAAACACAAATGTAGAGTTAAAAAAAAGATATATTTGCACAAGTACCTTTTTCCTTTTTGTAAAAGTAATCATTTTTATTATGTATGTAAAGTCCACAACTTATAGATACCTTAAACCTTTTGTAAAGAAACTTAGTTAGCATAGTTATATAATCTCACAAACTCATGGAAAGTCTATTTATTTCTTTTATATGTAAAATTAGAAAAAGATTTATGCAGGATTTTTCATCTTTAAGTAACATTCAAAAACACCTTTTTGGGGTAATATTATTAATACCGAGGATAGAATTAAGAGGAAACGCTTCTTCATTCTAACAAAAAAGAAGAAAAAAAACAATGACACATAAAGAAAAGATAATGCCTAAATAAATAAAACAAAGTAACACAACAGAGCTTTTGCGAACATTTACACAAGCTTAACTAAAGAAAAGATATAACCACACTAAAACATGATACACTGTACACTTACGAGTTTAGAAAAATTAATATTGTAAGAACAAATTTTTGGATCTGAAAAAGAAAAACAGAGACACGTACTGGCAAAGACAAAGAATAACAACCTTTGTAAAGCCTATATTTGCCTAGCAAAAAAACATAAATTGTAGAATTAAAAAGTAGAAACAATAACTATAAGGAAATCATTAGAAAAAATTGTTATGAATGGCCGACAAAAGTTTATTGGAAAATCTAAAAGAAGAATTTTTACCTGACTTTGTCAATATTTTCTTCGGCATTGACAAACCCCAGACAAAAATTTTGTGACAAGGAGGGAGGTATGTAAGACGTCGTGGTCTCCTGACCTTCATTGCTTACACATTCTGCCCTCACAATCATATTCCGCACATTAAAATGCTTCATTCGAACCCAAACTTGATAAGACAAAGTCAATGTTGTATGAATTCATGTAAACGATATGCAGTTAACAAGATGAAGATGGCTCTACCCCGCGAAAGGCCAACAGCGTGTGAGCAAGTAATCTTCGTAACTGTCCTCCAGCGCTAGTGAACATACAACGTCTCAGTGGGGGAAGCTATCATAGTCAGTGAATCAATATGAAAAACTATTCTGATGGCAAAATCAAAGTCTGCTGATTTTAGTGTCTGATAAAACAGGATTCAAAATCTTACTTAAAAGTAAGCTTTGTCTATATTTACAAGATTGTGAGATAGTCACAACGGATTCGTTTAAAACACACTCCCAATATTGAGGCGCATGGGCAACCATTTGTGTCTATTCATAAATATTTTATGAGCCTCGATAAGACAGTGCTCTACCGCTGCAGATTTCTCAGGCTGAAGCAAACGACTGTGTCGCTGGTGCTTAAGACATCGGTACTGAATGGTACGGATTGGTTGACAAATAGAATCTTCTCCACAGGAGCGCCGTACGTAAGCAGCCTTCACAGATTCAAAGGCTCTGTTCTCTGTCCACGATGTTGGATGACGACCAGGAAAGGATGGACTGTGATTAACCTCACCAGTAAAGAGAAGAATTCTTTTAAGAAGCAGTCCCAATAACGAAAAGCAGGGGCAACCATTTGTTTCTGCCAGTTTTGCTGAAAGGCCTAAATTTTGCTGCTACACCGAGGAATGTTCTTGCCATTGAATTCATTTGCGTGGTTGAGCAAGTGGTGCTCAGCTTCCCTGATAACCGAAATGAAGATGGCTCTCATTCAGCGCATCGGACGCCGCAACCGTGGAGTAACGTCTCTTCTCTCGAAAGGGCAGCAGTCCGGTCCACAAGAGAAGACCAGGATTTAACAATTCTACCAGCGTACAATGGCAACGTCACAGTTATTCTGTCACGGGATGATTATCTGTATGAAACTGATATTTTATATGAGGAGTCAGCATACCGAAGATTACAAAACGACCCAACTGAACGTCTATAACGGAAGACGCTTTCACTTCTGAAGGAGAGTTCATTAGCTGGCCATGTGCTTAAATTCTTCGTAATATGCGTTCTACTACTTAGAGCTTGGCAATATACGAGTATTTTGCATCTGTAGTTTGCCCTCTTGTTGGAATTGTGAAAATCATATTTATACTTCGATGGTTTTTATACATCGATGGAAGCCTTTGTTTCATCGGATTTACTTGTCAACTCTGATGTAGTGTCACTTTTAACCTTGGTTCCTCTTGAAAAATCCTTGTTGTTAATTGGTGAAAAACTGGACGAAGAGAAGCCATGTACTGACGTCGACATACTTTCTATTCAGTGACATATTTGCTGAACAATCTGACGGGGTGGCTATGGGGAGTTCATTATCCCCAACAATCGCCATTAATTGATGGAAGATTTAGAAGACGAGGTGTTGAGGACGGCGTTTGTAAAACTTATCTCGTTTGGAGGCACGTCGACGATACGATCATACCATGACCACATGTAAAAAGCAATTAACCGTTTCCTACAGCATTTTAATTACTTTCATTCCACTGTAAAGTTTACGATGGAGGTTGAAAGGGACGGAAAGCTTCAGGTTCTAGACGTTTTGGTTTACAGAAAGGATGATGGGATACTGGGAGACAGTGTTTATGGCTACGGTCGCAGGTTCGAATCCTGCCTCTGGCATGGATGCGTGTGATGTCCTTAGGTTAGTTAGGTTTAAGTAGTTCTAAATTCTACGGGACTGATGACCACTGAAGTTAAGTCCCATAGTTCTCAGACCCATTTGAACCATTCTGAACGGAAATTGGACTAGCTGACAATCTTATAATTAGAGACAAAAATTATCCTTTAAGTAATATTTGGACCTCTTATCAACAAATAATTTGGAGTTAATAACAATCATCAAAAGGGATACTGGAATTAGTGAACACACTTTTGCCGTAGCGAGACTGAATACCGTTCTGAGTTGTGTGGGGTTGATCTGTTATTCTGCGCAACGGATTAATCTGAGACGTACCCTTTACCCTGTAGCTCCTGTAAGATGCAATTTCCACCCCCTCACTACTACAGAAGTCAGACACACGCTCCTAATGTTCTAAAGAGAAATGCCTGAAAAACTTTCAGCAATAAATATCTTCTGGAGTCGTCCGCTGTAAGGAAATGACACAAAAATTCACAAAATTTCTTATGTAACTAGTGGGATACTTGGGTACTGGAGTAGTGCTAGTTAGTGTAAGAAAAACATGAAACTAACGAAAGTTATTATTTATTTTGCAAAAATTCTGAAAAATCACAATGGCACTTTTAGTTATGAATTGAAGAATTTATATCCTGGTTCTTTTCGGAATGTGAAGTTACCTGTCAAGGATAGGATTCGCTAATGAAATTTCTATATAAAGTTTAAGATGCTTGTTGACTTGGCAGAATGGCTGAGAGGTGCGCCTACTCAACTTGAATAATTATCCTTTAGAATGTTGATATGTATGGTCGAGGCTGTTGCGTGTGAAATGCAGTGAAGTGTACTGTTGTGGAGGAAATATGAGGCTTGCAATAGCTGTAGCGCACAGTACTGTAAGCTGAGATGACTGCTTTCTGCGCCGCTCGCTGCTGACAAATAAGATTTGTTCTATCTGGATTGACCTTCGCCAATCAAACTCTCCCTATGCCTTGATGAAGTCAAGGATTCCTATTCGACCCTAGTCTAACTATTGGCGTGGTACATTGGTCAGATAACCAGTCCACCGTGGTGCCACTCAAAATTCGCTTGCAGGCGTTTAACTGTAACTCTGTCCGTTCACACAGCACAATAAGTGTGTCGGCCAAAACAGTGAACAACGCTTAATCGCAAGGACTCAATATAGAGTAACACTTTGATTCGCTCTCGACAAATGTGTTCTCCCAGTGAAGTACTGAGGAGAGACATGTTCCTCGCTCCAAGAGCGACAACGGAACGGCGCCTCTCCATGCCAGACGTGAAGGGGTTTGATCTCTTCCATTATTCCTTTGGCTCAAGGCGTCAGAAATATCGTCTGCCAATCAGCATTGCTCTTCTAAAACGGGAGAATGACGTTTCGTTTAAGGCAACCAATCCAGAAACCTGTAGCATCGTCGTTTGGCGTTTGGGTATAAAGGAGCCGCCGCTCTCAGTCTGAATTCAGTTCCGGCTAGTTCGTGCCACAGCTTACTCACCTGCAGATTGTGGCCCGATCGAATATGGAAATATTGTGTCAAGATGACTTCATGATACGGTTGCATACCCCGGAGAAACCCACGTAGTCATAACAGAAAGTTTGGCTCAGGCTTTCGGTACTTGTTTCCCACAGCGTATACAGCTCTGATTCAATTTCACTCCTCTAATCATACTGCCTCCGTATGTGTAACTGGTCCACCACCTACCTCATAGTAGTTTTAGCGTAAAGTGATGCGCACATTCGGACAAGATTGACAACGAACAGAAAATACGTTGTAAAGTATGATGTTATCAGTTGTTCGGATGTAGAATAGCGATTGTTATACTTTATCAGCAGCAACTTCTAGTATTTTACAATATTCAACTGCACTTCCCACGCCGGCCGCGGTGGTCTCGCGGTTCTAGGCGCTCAGTCGGGAACCGCGCGACTGCTACGGTCGCAGGTTCGAATCCTGCTTCGGGCATGGATGTGTGTGATGTCCTTAGGTTAGTTAGGTTTAAGTAGTTCTAAGTTCTAGGGGACTAATGACCACAGATGTTAAGTCCCATAGTGCTCAGAGCCATTTGAACCATTTTTTTGCACTTCCCACAACACATCAATGTGTTTCGAGATCAGTGCTCTCTTCATCGGATTGCACACACCAAGCTGATTTGAATAGAGCGTTCACATCCTGATGTTGAGAGCATTTTCTCTCGAAACGAGTTGTAAGAGGTCCGTAACTAAGGAATTTATTGCTAGCGCACTCGAGCACATGTAATTTCGATGGATTGCTCACGCGCTGTCTGCGATGTGTAAGCTATAAGAGAATCTCAGACCAGAGAGCAGTGTTCGCTGCAGTACGAGCAGTGGCAGTAGGAGTTAGTAGTAGCTAGCAATCGTGTGTATGGAGTTGGCTGGGCTGGTCGTGGGGAGCGATGGCGGTGCCAGAGCGATGTAATATAAAGTAAAAGCAGCCGCGCGCATATCTAGTTTGTTACAAGAAAATTTGTACTATTGTTATATCAAGTCCCATGTAAATGTTCCAAAAATCTTTTAATAATAATCCTTTTTATAAAATTAACTTTTTGACAATCATTCATCTGAATTTAAAGAATTTATTAATTTCTGCAATCCATGGTCATCTCGATTATCGTAAAGAAAAATCAGTCGTTTCCTTTTATACATGACGAATCTAGCGGCCAGCATTGCACTGGGCTGTGCCAGAAAAATTTCTTGTAGGAGCAGATATATACGCGTTAACCGGCGACTTCATTGAGGTAAGAATTTTGAATTTATTCAAAATGATCTTTCAGGGCCATGACGCAGCACTGCTGACGCCAAAATTTACCAGTTTAGATTCACAGTCAGTTAATTATTGAAAGGTTATATATGAGTCACACTTTTTTTATTGGGAGGTTAGTCACGTTATTATTGCTAGGTTAGGGAATAATAAACTGTTGGGAGGTTACACTAAATGTGAATGATATAATTATTTTTTTCTGTTGGGAGGTTACAGAGTGAAGTATTGAATGAAGCCGAGTCGAAGTATACTGTGTGGTACCAGTTATTGCTAGCACACATTGTGTGATTAGAGAGTGAGCCTCTCTAATACACCAGTTAAGTATCCATAAAACGTAAGCAGAAAAAACTAAATGAAGAGACAGTTGCGATCAGTCTGTGACTACCCACGGATTCGTTGAGAACTTGACAATGAAGGTCCGAGTAAAGGTTCGAAAAACTGTTTGATGGGCGAAAATTAAAATTTGTAAGACATTCTTGAGGAACTTGCTGGCTGTAAGTAAGCAGAAACAATAAGATCGGCACAGAATAGAAATATGAGGAGAGTACTACCTATTTTGTAAGATTTTTGTGTGCAAATGATCTTCTGTGATGTCTAAGAATTACTTTATTGCTCCCTAAACTTACTAACACATAAATTTCCTTTGAATTTTTGTTTTGTGGAAATGCTTATTGAAACAAATAATATTAATGAGAGAACTTCGAAATAGAGGCTCGTGTTCTTCATAAGACTGAACGTGGAATCGTCAACGTGGGAATCGTTAACGTAAAAGCCTCCTAATAGAGAGCATCTAGCACCCACCTCATGTCCGTTTCTTACTTCATCCATTTACTCTTTGCCCTGTCATTTCTGTTCTACGTCTTCTCGCAACATATTTGTAGCATCTTTAATTGTGTAGCTCGAAATTTATGTAAATTGTCAGATTTTTGGGGCAGCTGCACTGCTGCGAGGAATAGATGCATTCAAATGTAGCTCACTGAGAACAACCGGAAGGGAGACATATGGAGCTTTCAACGGACTGTAAGCTCTTTCACCAGTTTTTCTTTTTTTATTTGAGTGCAGGTAAATCTTGTCTGGAGGTTACGCGTTTTCAACATCAAAAACAAGAGCATAAATTTTCGCTAGCGGAGTGAAATTCTTCAGTGTGTGACGGAGGGAGGGAAACGTTCCATCTGTCGTCATAAGCAGATTTCATTTCTGTCTCTTTGTACAATTGAATATGCAAATAACAATCCATACGAATTTCTAAAAACACTGGGGGATGTGGCAACAACACGACTATTCAGCTTGGCCCGTAGAATCTGTGAGACAAGCGACATACCATCACATTTTCGGAAAAATATCATCCATACAGTCCCGAAGATAGCAAGAGCATAAAATGCGAGAAATATCGCACAGGCAGTTTAACAGCTGAGGCATCCAAATTGCTGACCAGAATAATTCACAGAACGAGGGTAAAGAAAACCGGGTTTCTTAGGCGACGATCAGTTTGGCTTTAGGAAAGGTAAAGGCACCATGGGGCAATCCAGACGTTGCTGTTAATAATGAAGAGAAACTAAAGAAAAATCAGGACAAATTCATGCGATTTGTCAATCTGAAAAAAGCATCTTGCAAGATGTTTGAAATTCTAAGAAACATCGGAGTAAACTATAAGGAACGATGGGTAGCATACATTAAGTACAAGAATCAAGAAGGGACACTAAGAAGCAAGCACTGGGATTAAACAGAGTGTAAGACAGGGATGCACTCTTCTGCTCTTGTCTTTGAATTTATACATCGAAGATCAAACGACTGAATTAGAACAGTACAAGTGTGGAATGTCTATACAGGATGTAAGGAAATCTATGATACGATTCGCTGATGACACTAAAAGAAGAATTACAGAAGCTGTTGAGTGGAATACACAGTCTAATGAGTACATAATATGGGTTGAGAGTAAGCAGAAAATAGAAGGAATTAATGAGAAGTAACAGTAACGTTGTGTAGACGCAGTTAAAGAATTCTGCAATCGAGGCACCTAAATAACCTATGGTGGACGAAGTATGAAGGACATCAATAGCAGACGGGCACAGACAAAGAGGGCGTTCCTGGTCAAAAGACGGCTATTAGTTTCAAACATAGGAGTTAATTTGAGGAACATGTTTCTGAGAACGCACGTTGCGAGCACAGCTCTATCTGTTAGCGAAATATATATGTACAGGGTTACTACAAATGATTGAAGCGATTTCACAGCTCTACAATAACTTCATTATTTGAGATATTTTCACAATGCTTTGCACACACATACAAAAACTCAAAAAGTTTTTTTAGGCATTCACAAATGTTCGATATGTGCCCCTTTAGTGATCCGGCAGACATCAAGCCGATAATCAAGTTCCTCCCACACTCGGCGCAGCATGTCCCCATCAATGAGTTCGAAAACATCGTTGATGCGAGCTCGCAGTTCTGGCACGTTTCTTGGTAGAGGAGGTTTAAACACTGAATCTTTCACATAACCCCACAGAAAAAAATCGCATGGGGTTAAGTCGGGAGAGCGTGGACGCCATGACATGAATTGCTGATCATGATCTCCACCACGACCAATCCATCGGTTTTCCAATCTCCTGTTTAAGAAATGCCGAACATCATGATGGAAGTGTGGTGGAGCACCATCCTGTTGAAAGATGAAGTCGGTGCTGTCGGTCTCCAGTTGTGGCATGAGCCAATTTTTCAGCATGTCCAGATACACGTGTCCTGTAACGTTTGTTTCGCAGAAGAAAAAGGGGCCGTAAACTTTAAACCGTGAGATTGCACAAAACACGTTAACTTTTGGTGAATTGCGAATTTGCTGCACGAATGCGTGAGGATTCTCTACCGCCCAGATTCGCACATTGTGTCTGTTCACTTCACCATTAAGAAAAAATGTTGCTTCATCACTGAAAACAAGTTTCGCACTGGACGCATCCTCTTCCACGAGCTGTTGCAACCGCGCCGAAAATTCAAAGCGTTTGACTTTGTCATCTGGTGTCAGGGCTTGTAGCAATTGTAAATGGTAAGGCTTCTGCTTTAGCCTTTTCCGTAAGATTTTCCAAACCGTCGGCTGTGGTACGTAAAGCTCCCTGCTTGCTTTATTCGTCGACTTCCGCGGGCTACGCGTGAAACTTGCCAGCACGCGTTCAACCATTTCTTCGCTCACTGCAGGCCGACCCATTGATTTCCCCTTACAGAGGCATCCAGAAGCTTTAAACTGCGCATACCATCGCCGAATGGAGTTAGCAGTTGGTGGATCTTTGTTGAACTTCGTCCTGAAGTGTCGTTGCGCTGTTATGACTGACTGATGTGAGTGCATTTCAAGAACGACATACGCTTTCTCGGCTCCTGTCGCCATTTTGTTTGACTGCGCTCTCGAGCGCTCTGGCGGCAGAAACCTGAAGTGCGGCTTCAGCCGAACAAAACTTTATGAGTTTTGCTACGTATCTGTAGTGTGTCGTGACCATATGTCAATGAATGGAGCAACAGTGAATTTATGAAATCGCTTCAATCATTTGTAATAGCCCTGTATATATATGGCTCTCGGACGGCAGCGCAAGATTCCTCGTATATCAATAGCACAAAAACGTCTGTGAAAATGTTTCGTGCCGTGTATATTTTCGATATAAACTATGAATGTAAAAGAAAGGCAGTTTGGGTATAAATGTGTGACAGCTACCTTCGTTGATTAATCTACAGGGTGTAACAAAAATATTCAGCACAAATTGCAGCACACATTCCCAACACGTAAATGAAGAAATTGTATGAACATGGGTCTGGATACGCTTTGTTTCCACGTTAGGAGATCATTTTCTCCAACGAGTTTCAGTGAGATCAGGTTGTAAATTTTCACGATCGGCATTTGTGGGTAGACGTCAATCCTCAAGCAACTGTTGAAGCAAGTCATCAACAAAGATTTTCTGTCAGTGTTTGGCTGGTATTGTTGGTGACTGCTAGGTAGAGCCTCAGGATCAACCACCCAGGTTCAACAGACAAAACTATCATAGTTTCGGATAGAATGTTCTTCCTGATTTGTTAGTAGATGTGCCTTTAATTGTCCGACAAAACATGTACTTCACCCACGATGGAGCACCTCCTCATTTTAATGTTAGTGTCCGTCGGCTTCTGAATAAGATTCTCTGACAGATGGGTAGGTAGAGACGAACCATTTGTCTGGCCTCCATGTTCTCCGGATGTAAATCCAAAGGACTTTAATTTGTGACGCCACATGAAAGCCTTTGTGTGTGGAACCCCAGTACAAGGTGTTCAGATTCTCCCTGCTCGTAATGTGGAAGGCTGCGGAACCATACACAGTACTCCAGTGAGACATCAGCGGATCCGGGATTCACTACGACGGCGGTTTGATGTATATATAAGTGCCCACGGAGAGCATATTGGACATTTCCTGTTAGAGAGAGTTACATGTGATATGATGGTGCATCCTGTCCGTGCGTGTTTCCCACGATTAGTCTGCCTGCTTGGCTGAGTGGCAACGTGCTTACCTACTATGCAGCGGGTCCGGGTTCGATTTCCAGCCGGGTCGCACATTTTCTCCGCTCGTGGACAGGGTGTTGTGCTGTCTTCATCATCATTTCATCATCATCATCGGCACGCAAGTCGCTCAATGTGGCGTTGACTGAAAGAAGGCTTGCACTCGGCAGCCGAACTTCCCCGGATGAGACCTCCCGGCCACCAATGCCACATCGTTTCATTTTTTTTCCCCATGATTAATGATATGAGGAAAATGTGTTGTTACATGGAAGTGTGTGGAATGTGTTTGTTATAGGCTGTATATAACTATGCTGCCGAGTTAGTGCAGGGGTAGTTTTGCGTCAGAATGCCCGAGTCTAGGTGTAGTTTTTTTCTTTCTTTTTAATTTGCTGATTTTAGACTGTGTGGTACTGTATCAGGTTTCTTAATAGCTCTACAGTAATTACCACAGATACAATACAAAACATGCAGCTATTTAATACTAGCACAAAAATGTCTTTTAAGAGAAGATTACAGAGAAAAATGATCCAATGATTCTCCGAATATTTGGAGATGCAGGGAGGTCAATCTGAGCATCTGCTTTGAAAAATATGTTTTACGAAAGACAAGCTCTCATAGTGATAGTATATTTAAAACAATAAAACCAGTTGCTCTTACTCACTCTAGTAAGTATATTTAAAATCTTCACGTTGATAAGTTTTGTAATCTGTTCTATGCTACTGCAGTAAATTTATTTTCAGTTGGTTATTATTCTTCGTAAATTTTCTGACATGTCTGACCCCAATTATGTTCAACCTTAAGAAAATGTGTGACTCTTCAACTTCTCCGGCGTACTTCACGTATGTTCATCAGCGCTCCTGATGGCTGCAACGTGGTCGTTTGTTGGAACATTGTCCCCATTGGATACTGACATCCGGCAGTTCACCCGTGAACTATACCGACTTTCAGATGCTGTATTTGTAGGATATCATTTAACAGATAATGTATACAACAACATAACTGGGAAGATGAAAAACGGAAAATAAAAAGAGGTACACCTATACCTGAACCCGTACTCGCGAACTTAAGTATTGTAACGCAGAACTCTGATCACTGCCATAACTGTGCAGATTGGCTGCATTTATTTAAAGAACATTCTTGTCGGACACAGTGATACCAGTTGACTTTCCCTGACCTCCATTCTGTGCCGAGAATATGCACCAGACGAACTTGTAGTAGTGTTAGTTTGCAAGGAACGGCGCTGTCGCGTCAATGTGCGTGAAGTTTGGTTCACCCCGTGCATTACTAAGTCAGTCTGTGGCACCTACGTCCTAAACGCTACAAGCCAGCAAGATAACGATGAAAGACGCCTTCAAATTAGCAAAATTGCCAGACAACACGAACTACGACGGTGACTACTAACTTCCAAAGTCGTGGTTTCCAGTAATCGGACTGCAGTTTCCAATTGGTCGCACAGAGGAGCCAACAGGGGCGGTAGTTAATTAGAGCAAACCGTCACTTTCCAAGTCTCTGGGGAGTGTTAAAACGTTGCTTCTGCTACATTAGAAGCTTTCTGTAGAATATACAGCGAAAGCCCAATAAAATGAAATTTAAGAAGCAGTATCAGTAACGTACTCTTCGTCGTCTCATACCGGCTCAAGTAATAAACGCTGAGGTTTGTACGAATTACGTCTTTATTCATATTATTAGTACATTCTAGGATTGGCTGCTATTACAAGATAAAATGTCGCTAGCTGAAAGTTCAGAATTACTCGAAGCTTTCAGAATGCAGCCATATTGTATATTCAGTTGTAATTAGAATACAAACAAACTCCGAAGCAGTTGTTTTTTTCTAGGTCGAGGGGAGCGAGAGGCAGATTACCTGCCACTCCCTCCCTCCCCATGCATAGGTACGCGCCTGCAATGTATAGTCATAAAATAAAGACTTGTGCTGAAAATTATTCAACTTGTTGACACTATCGGATTCAAGATATCCAGATACCCAGGTGGAACGCAGAATTGGCCACTAAATGTAAGGAGAGGCTGACCGTCGAGTATAAAAGGACCGGGAAAATACTGTGTTGCGATCAGAGGAGCAGCTACAGCAGAATGGGTCTTCTGTCGGGAGACCTCAGTGACTTCGAACGTGGACTAGGGACATGTCAAGCCTTCTAAAGGTGCCCACGTAGACCGTTGGTGAAGTGATTGTGTTGTGAAAAAGCGAAGGAACAACCACAGCTAAACCAAAAACAGGCAAGCCTGATGAACTGACGCACAGAACTGTCGAGCACTGAAGAAGATTCTTGTAAAAAAATCACATGAAATCAGTGAAAAGATTAAGTGGGGAGTTCCAAAAGTGCAGCGAGCAATACAGCTACCACAAAGACTTTACGCTAGGAGTTGAAGAGAATTGACTGCAATGGAGTAGTAGCTCCTCGTAAACGACACATTTCTCTAGTCGACGGTAAGCGATACTTGAGGTTGTGTAAGGAGTGACGGTACAGGACAGTGGACGAAAGGAAATGAGTGATTAGGACTGACATTACGACGGAAAGATGTGAGTGGCAGTGTCTTCAGACCGTTACCTGGCATCGTCTGTAGTACGGACAGTGTAGTACGGGGGAAGGTGTTAGAGTAAGGAATTTTTATTGCGCTTAAGGAAACACAATATGTTGAAATACGTTATCTGACCAAAAGTATCCGGACATCCTCAAAACATACGCGTTTCATATTAGGTGCAATGTGCTACCACCTTCATCCAAGTACTCCATTTCAGCGATCGCAGTAGTCATTAGACATCGTGAGACAGCAGAATACGACGCTACGCGGAACTCAAGGACTTCGACCGTGGTCAGGTGATTGGGGGTCACTTGTGTCATACGTCTGTACGTGAGATTTCCACACTCCTAAACATCCCTAGGTCCACTCTTTCCGATGTGATAGTGAAGTGGAAACGCGAAGGGACACGTACAGCACAAAAGCGTACAGGCCGACCTCGTCTGTTGACTGACAGGGACCGCAAACAGTTGATGAGGAGCCGGCCTGGGTGGCCGAGCGGTTCTAGGCGCTGCAGTCTGGAACCGCGCGACCGCTACGGTCGCAGGTTCGAATCCTGCCTCGGGCATGGATGTGTGTGATGTCCTTAGGTTAGTTAGGTTTAAGTAGTTCTAAGTTCTAGGGGACTGATGACCTCAGAAGTTGAGTTCCATACTGCTCAGAGCCATTTGAACCATTTTTTGAGTTGAAGAGGGCCGTAATGTGTAATAGGCAGACATCCATCCAGACCACCGCACAGGAATTCGAAACTGCATCATGCTCCACTGCAAGTACTATGACAGTTAGGCGGGAGGTGAGAAAACTTGGATTTCATGGTCGAGCGACTGCTCATAAGCCACACATCACGCCGGTAAATGACAAACGACGATTCGCTTGGTGTAAGCAGGGTAAACATTGGACGATTGAACAATGCAAAAACGTTGTGTGGTGTGACGAATCACGCTACACAATGTGGCGATCCGATGGCGGGATGTGGGTACGACGAATGCCCGGTGAACGTCGTCTGCCAGCGCTTGTAGTGCCGACAGTAAAATTCGGAGGAGATGGTGTTATGGTGTGGTCGTGTTTTTCGTGGAGGAGGCTTTCACCCCATGCTGTTTTGCATAGCACTATCACAGCACAGGCCTACATTGATGTTTTAAGCACCTTCTTGCTTCCCACTGTTGAAGAGCAATTCGGAGATGGCGATTGCATCTTTCAACACGATCGAGGACCTGATCACAATGCACGGCCTGTGGTGGAGTGGTTACACGACAATAACATCCCTGTAATGGACTGACCTGCACCAAGTCCTGACCCTAATCTTACAAAACACCTTTGAGATGTTTTGGAACGCCGACTTTGTGCCAGGCCTCACCGACCGACATCAATACCTCTCCTCAGTGCAGCAGTCCGTGGAGAATGGACTGCCATTCCCCAAGAAGCCTTCCATCACCTGATTGAACGTATGCCTACGAGAGTGGAAGCTGTCATCAAGGCAGAGGGTGGGCCAACACCATATTGAATTCCAGCATTACCGATGGAGGGCGTAACGAACTTGTAAGTCATTTTCAGCCAGATGTCCGGATACTTTCGACCACATAGTGCACATGAACACATTTTGCAGTATTCTGTACCGCGTACATTAGAGGAACCGTTTATAGACGATGATTCTTAGCATCAACATGACAACGCACTCTGTCATAGAGACAGCATCTGTGAAGCAATGGTTTGTGGACAATAAAATTTCTTAAACAGACTCGCCAGCCCAGAGTGCCGACCTGAAACTAACGAAACACCTATCAGATGAGATGAATGTCTACTTAGATCTAAACCCCAGCCTCTAACATTATCTTCTCTGGATTCGCTTCTAGAAAGAGACCTGTCTTTCCGGCACGGTTACAAAACGTGTCGAAAGTGTCTCAAGCAGAGTATGGCGAAAGGTGGACACTCCTGACTTTTATATCCACTAATAGACGTCCGGATACTTTTCATCATATAGTGTATGACAGATATTTTAGTAACCTTAAAAGCAGCATTTGATTGTGCGGACTAACTTTTACCTCTGTACAATTTCAGATCATTTGGAGACGAGGACAAAACCCATATACAACTACTTATGCTCCTCGAAAAGAAGCAGCCAGAAGACGTATTCGAAGGTTCGGTTGCGTGGACTAATTTCCGTATGACTATGATTGGAAGTCGAAATTGGAAGAGGGTTGTGTTGTTAACTATCTGCTTCTCTCAGTATAAATCACAGATCTGCCCTTAAACATAGAAGATGATTAAATATTTCTGCCTGAGAAATTATGTAACTGTAGCTGTTGAAAACGCAAATGAAATAGTCCAGTATATATTATTTTACCCCCTTTGTCCCTTTCCAATTGTAGGCCTCATTGCTGTTATACATTTTTTTTTACATCCAAATATGCTGAGTGGGTCAAATACATTACAGTAGAAAACCTTTTGAAGTGGGAGAGCAGGTTCTAACGTCCTGTCAACAACGAAGTCATTAGACGCTAAAATATTCCGCAGGAGATTTCCTATTCCGGAAGTGTTCTGATAACCAAGTTACGCTTTATTAAAACCTTGATCCGATCTGAGCATGTGGACCTATTTTTAATTTGTTTATGGGAGAAGAAATTTTCTAAAACATACTTTTCAAAGTGATATTTTGGAGCCACAAGTAGATTAGAGACCTCGAATGTTTTAAATGAAGAGTACTTAGAATATGAGAATATTCACATTTTTAAGTACTGCAGTCCTTGACCTAACTGACACTGATATCTAAAAGCATGGTTACTTTGCTTGCATTTATTTCATTATGCACTTTGCGAGATAACATCCCAAAGATGTTCGGACTCACTTACGGTTCCTCTGCGTCGAAATGTCTTGACTCAAACTCGTCTTGGGGTTGTACCGCACGTGTCGCATTACACGCTCTAAATTAGACACTTGTGACCCTTTGGTTAAATTGTCTGACTGATAACAAGTTTGTGAAATTGTATGAAACAAAGTTAATGGAACATATAAAGCAGTAACAATAATATTGGGAACTAAGTTAACGACCCATATGTGATGTACGCCCCACAGTTGCGATTTGGTTAGAATAATGTTTATTCAGAAAGAAAACTAATAGTGAAAGTGGTCGTATTTAGAATTACGAGCGCATATCCATTAGCCACAGTTCGATCATTCACAATCTCATCGCGAAACACAAGTCCAGTTTTCCACCTCGTTATTTACACGAAAAGTTAGGAGTTCACACCAGGCGATACCACACAGTGCGAAATTTTCCAAGTCGTTTCACTTCCTAGCTGCCTTAACACGACTGTCCGCTTTCGCGTCTCAATCCGAAATGTACCCTTTGGTGTCACCATACGAACTGTCTGCTTTCGCGTCTGCACAAGGACTGTCCCTCTGCTCGTCCCCGGCCGCGCTTCCCGCGCGCCTAACATACTCGCTCAACTTACTCGTGCAGTTACCTTTCCTGAAGCCGTCCATATGATTGGCTGCAGCTTATTCTACATTGTTTCCATTTTAACATATTTAAATAATCAAAACTTGACCACTTTCACGTTCTAAATAAAGTAACAATAATATCCATTGTTAAATTCTTTTACATGAAACCAATACAATTTCCCTCTTGACTTTCAATGTCAAAGCCAGTAGCCTTGGGCCAATCTTCTTTCTGATAAATAAATAAAGAACAAAAGTAACTATTATGCACTAAACATTCCAACAAATATTATATTACCTAATGATTCAATAAGGTGTAATGCTGTCATCGTTCAATATGTTTTGTGCGGAGGAAATGATGATCTGATGCTTCACTGAAAATACTGATAATTTAAATTTACTATATCATTTGAAACAAATGAAGTTACAGAGTTTATATTTACATTTGTCATTTTAATGATGCACTTCTATATGAAAAGTCGATCGCTAAGATCGACTAAAGTGTTCAGATTTTAGCATTCAGGTCTTTGTTACAAAACTTGTCAATTTCAATTTAACAGTAAATCCTAAAGTTTAGTGATCAATATTCAAGTTTTATTGCTGTCACCAAGAAAATTTATGAAGGATTGTAGATTAAAATGGCTGTGGTTTAATTCCCTGAATTACTACAGAACTAAATAATTTTCATAAATGTTTCCCTTTATGGCCGCCATATTTAACACTACTACATCTCTCTGGCCACAAACGGCTTCTACGGGGTTTCCTTATAACGTAGGTTCTCGCCTGTCTCACTCGCACACCACAGCACAATAGACGCCTGTGAGTTTCCCCACCTCACGGCGATTCTGCGCTCTTTATGGCACACCGTCCTGAACGACAGCGTCCGTTTCATAATTCCTGAAGGCTGACTATTTCGGCCATATACTTAAATGAGAGGGAAATACTCATTAACTTACAACTTCCTTGTCATATCAGTGTGTTAGTGTATGCGTTCCCAATGACTGTTCTTAGCCAAAAATGACTGTCCGCAGTGTCCAACAATTCTGCGCAATCAGATGTTCAAGCGTCACGGATTTCTTCAAATGGCATCCTAGTGGATGTAGTGGTTCAGCGCTCCGTCCTGTGTACCCATCCTAAAGGGAGCTCTCGCCACCCACCCACTGGAGGGGCTACACAGAGAAGGATAAGTCTTTTATAATACCTCCTTTATTATCGTGCAGAAAGCTATGCAGCATTCTGCAGCATTCGTTTATAGTATGCTTCAGAAAGAACTAAAATCTCTAGTCAGTATATACCAGACTAGCTTAACACGCGCTACTTTCAATAATTCAAGAACAGTCTTAATCGCATTTATTATTGTTGTAATACCGCCAACCGGTGTCAACCCGTATCAGGAAACTATGCCGTTATGTAGACAGGAATGACACCACCAGCAGTCGACCAATGGTGTAAACGCCCAGAAGATGACCCCTACGTCGGGTTGAAACCGGTTGGTGGTATTATAACAATAATAAATGCGATTAAGACTGTTGTTGAATTATTGATTAATCATACTAATCGCTGCTTCTCTCTACAACCATGTTGTCCTAAAATCTACGCGCTACTTTGCTTTCGTAGACTGTGTGGCCTACATAGATCTTTTTTTTTTTTACTTAATCGAATTTTTATGTTGTTCATATATTACAACATCTTCTAAGCTTTCCATGCCAATTAAAACCATATAAGCATAGTCTTTCCAAAAATAAATTCGACCACAAAGCGATTTTGGTAGCTGGAGTCCAGAACTTTTGTTAATCATGCCTTTTGCGTTCTTGTGGAAAATTTTCCATATCAGCTTTCATTCCCTACTAAATATTTCTTTATACCTAACCGAGAAGTAAAATAACAGTTTTCATAAGTTTAGCTTTAAAATATTTTTAATGTAACGAAGTGTTTTCCTAAATCTTTTCATCCCCCATCGCACTCCCTTAGGAGCTAAATTACCAAAAACAGCTAAACACGTAGTTTTTCTTTTTCTAACTGAGAAGCCAAATTTATATTTTCATAGACTTAACTTTAAACATGTTTTCATCATAAAATATTTTCATTAAGAAGTCTCATCTCCTGTTTACCTGCTTTAGGTGTTCAGTTTCCAAAAACACTGAAACAAGTCTTTTTTTTTAATTTGTAACCGGTAAGTCAGATACCAATGTTTGTAAATATAGCTTTAAACTCACTTTGAGTTCACTGTTTGGTTTGTTTACGTACACGTACATTATATGCGGAAAACTAACACCTATTCATTTCTGTTTTCTTTTTTTTGTTTAAATGTCTTGAAAAAAGGTTCCTGGACAACAGAGTAGAAGGAGGTTTGGAAGCCATTATTATTATTATTATTATTATGGTCTCTGATGCAGAGTTACTGTATTGTTTTGTCTATTAGTGTAAACAATAAATTAGTAGCTCTTTAACAACTATATATTAAAAGCATCTTTCACCCACTATTTCACTCCCACAGGGTTCAATCTCGAAAAATACTGAAAGACGTAATTCTTTATTCCTCAACGAGAAATCAAATACCAATTTTCAGAAATATAGCTTCGTAATTGCCGTAATAGCGACATTTTAAAAAAAAACGTCATTTTACGACCTTAGGCAGGGAAATTTGAAAAATCCTTTCTGAAACGACGCCTACAGTGTAAGATACACACTTCCTACAAATTTCAAGAATCTGTCCTTAGCAGTTTGGGCTGGGTGATGATGAATCAATCAGTCAATCTGTCGGGAAGTTGCCTTTTATATATTTAGAAATTGTCAACCATCTATTCAAAGAGTTCCTTCGTGCTCGATACTTTTAAGATTGACGAGTTTTTCTTTAAGTAGATAACTTACCATCTTTCATTGTTGTCCATTATAAGGAAAATTCTCAGGTTTATTTGATTACCGATCCGGGAACGTCACTGTAGTGACCCACTTCAAGTGTTAGCAACTTTGGCTCAGATGGTCCCAAGAAATCTGAGAAATTCGATGTAAAAACAATAAGACGAAAATTATCGATTATTTTCTTTCCCTCTGAAAATCAGTATCATACGTTTCTTTTTTTACTATTTCTGGTTAAGAATCAGAAACAATCACGCAACTGTAACTGCAAGATAAGGATTACTACACTTCAGTCACTGCAGTGTCCCTCCGAAATGAAAGTACGCAGCAGGCTCCCGATAATTCATGTGAATCTCCCTGCTTACAGAATCTTATTTAGGTCAAAACATCAATCAAAGTGTCTCAGCTATCAGTCTAATACTGCTGTTGGCTGAAAACAACTATTTCTATGTTCTTAACAATTTCGTCTAGGAGCAATTAAATTCCATATACGACTCCTTGATAACATTAATATTCTATGTGGTAGTTTTCATTTAGATTCCAATTTTTTATTTCATTATCTTTTCACTATTATACATCATTAGATAGCATAAGTAAAAAATTACGAAACGAAGAGCAAGGGCACAAAGACTAACCTTGTCGTATAAATGAACCGACATATAAGAACTAAAAACGGTGCTCAGTGCCTATAATTCAATTCTTTTATCCTGGCGGCTCGCGCATGCCCGCCTAGGCGCGGGAGATTGCTGCGTTGCCAGTTGCACACGACGCACGCGCCAAGAGAAGCAGCGCCATAGTATAGCATAGTTCGCAAGCTTACGTTTAGGGGGGAGCGCGCAGTTCATGAAGTAAAGCCACCACGGCCGCATTAACCCTTTCGCTGCTACAAAGACGTGCTCCCTGCATTCCGCGCTGTGGGCGATTTTGTCACTGCATTGCACTGCCTGTGCAGACACATTGTGTTCCGACTGCTTTGACACTCTTTATCATTCGATTCCACAAAAACTATTTGGCTCAAAAATTAGATTTTTACCTATCTTCTTGACTGATACCTTCCCCCCATAAATGACTTAATTTTGTTTCGATGTTCAACGCAGTTATTATGCAGCATTAAATATAGTAAACCATTGCATGAAATTTTGAAGAGTTTGCAGAGGTAAAGTCCATAGAGTATACTTTCCGGATGGTCGATTTTAGTTGCCACAATGTTGAGAATGAAATGTGGACAAGATACCTATATATTTCAATTAATTTAAGTACCACGTAAGTGTTGTATGTAATATTGAGAAATATTCCACCTTTCGCGACTGTAACAAAAGTTTTACTTACACTGGGAACGTTTGGCTTTATTTTAAAGCACTACATTAAACAAAACTGTGGACTTACAAAAACATTAGGACTTGAATATACCGTCTGTCAGTGAAGTGCTCAGAGCTATGTCAAATATAATTTTGTGTGTGGCACACACAAACAGCATTTATTTGCTAAAACACTAATGAGCCAACACAAACGTTGAATATTGTGCTACCGCAGCACAAAACTACGAAAGGTGACTTGGCAATGGAGGACACAAAATACAGTCCTCTTATGATGCTCCAAAAGAGAGAAACGCGTCTGGACTAAATAAGTCGCTTATTGCAGTTGCAGAAGAGGGATATATTTCAATACCATTGGTAAAACTGCGACTGTGGAACAAAAACAAGAAATAGAACATGAATACCATTGTGTATGTGCCATACCTTTCACCGATTGAAGTGCTTTAAAATAAAGCCAAACGCGCCGTGTGTAAATAAAACTTTTATTACAGTCGCGAAAGACGGAACATTTATCAATATTACATACGACACCTATGTGGTACTTAAATTAAATGAGATATTGTTATACAGTAAATATTATATGAAATTTAGGTATCCTGTCTACATTTCATTCTCAGCATTGTGGCAACTAAAATCGACCACACGGAAAGTATACGCTATGGACTTTTACCTCTGCAAACTCTTCAAAATTTCGTGCAATGGTTTACTACATTTAATGCTGCACATCAAAACAAAATTAAGTCATTTATGGGGGGAAGGTATCAGTCAAGAAGACGTGTAAAAATCAAATTTTTTGGCCAAATAGTTTTTGTGAAATCGAATTATAAGTGTGTCAAAGCAGTGGGAACACCATGTGTCTGCACAGGCGAGCAGTGCAGTGATGACAAAATCGCGCACAGCGCGGAATGCGAGGAGCACGTGTCTGCAGCAGCGAAAAAGTTAATGAAGAGGCAAAGCACTAGAAATTTCATTCAAACGAATAAAATTCGTGAAGTAAGGCACTCCAATATTGTTTTTAAATGAAGAAAATTTTACGCACCGGATAAGGTTTGAACCCATAACCTTTCACTTAACTGTTCCGCTACCTCAGCTCATCGAATAGTTAAACTCCATAAGGAGTCTAACACCTCACGCAACTACTTATAAACACTGTTGGTATGACTATGAATTACTCACGCTTCGTCGAAGTACAATAGGAAATAAACAATTACCGCTGTTCTTTATTGCGAAAAAGCAGTTCGTGAGATTGAAACAAACACCTTTTCTTGCTATCGCCTGAATTAGGAGTCTTATTGCTTGTTTGGTTTAATTAATAGAATATGAAGCAATTGGTATAAAGAATGCTTTTTCCAAACTTTCTACAAAAGAAAGTCTGCTATCAAGACATTGCTTTTGTTCTATTACTTTATTTATGATGGAACGTTTCTAAAACTGAAGACACTCGTCCGTGCTCTGCACTGCAATCGAGATCTGGCAACGTCGTTCTCTGTTCATTGGCTGACTGTGTTTTGTGACATCAGATGCGCAGAACGAACCTAAACTCGGCCGCCAAGATATATGACGCGCACTTTAGTGTACTATTTATTAGATTCTGCCATTAACTTGATGTCATCAGTTTCATTAACTAGCTATTATTAGTATACGTTCGGCTTCGAAGTAAGCCTTGTCACAATATTTTATGAACCATTTCATTTATGTCCTAACATCAGAGCCTGCGTTCTTATTTCTCATTTTGTGGTTTTTTCCCTTCATTTACAATATCGGATAAAGGCTGTGAACCGACACAAATAATGTAATTATAATTAAATAATTTAAAGATGTAACACAGACGAAAATTGGAATAGAGTTCATCAAAATATTACAGCATCGCATAACACACCTGTGACAGAATAAATAATCCCACAATGGTTTTGATAATTCCAGCATTAGACAATAAATGCAGATAGAGTAGAATAAATTTCTGACGCTTATTTGCTTTGTAAATGAAAACGCCTTCTCTTGCTATACTGTGTTCGTTTTCCCAGACGTATGTGGCCTTTTTTCACTTTAAGGCATCATCAGTGGGATCTATAGTGATACAGTTACGATACACTTTTGTTTTGATATATATTATTCGTAGATTATAAAACAGTTTGCTGCTCGCTCTTTATGTAAATAAGTGATTTCTTATGGTTCCTCTTGCTTTTAGTTGTCATCGATGTTTCCTCTAATCTGGACACATGGAGGTCGCACAACCGCTCTATTTACGAAACATAGGCATGTTTTTTCGTGTTTGGAACATTTTTGTTCCTACGTTGTTTCGATGCATTCGCAATCTTCTGTCACTAGTAACACTCATATAGAGATAACTACTTTGAGTTCACTGTTTGGTTTGTTTACATACACGTACATTATATGCGGAAAACTAACACCTATTCATTTCTGTTTTGTCTTTTTTTTGGTTTAAATGTTTTGAAAAAAGGTTCCTGGTCAAGAGAGTAGAAGGAGGTTGGGAGCCATTATTATTATTATTATTATTATTATAGTCCACTGATGCAGAGTTACTGTACTGTTTTGTCTATTAGTGTAAACAATGAGTTGTTTGGTATGTGTACTTGATCAGTCAACAGGGTTTCTTTTTTGCTTTGATTTTATGTATGCTGTAATTTTCTTGCAGGGTTAGGACGTGTTTTTATTGTTGATTCCAATTATTTTCATGTCTTCTACTGTAGTGTTTCGTTTGCGATTATGTTCTCTTAGGGGCTTTGGAAATGTGGAGTGGTTTGACCCATACTTCCAGGCTCTCGTGTTCCTTGTATCTGACATCGCAAGTGTTACATTGTAATTGATATACACCTTTTCTCTGGTGTACATCTGTTTTTTATCAATTTTGCAGTGTATTTTTGGATGGAATTGTCTGTTGTGTATGATATGTTTATTCCCTGTCTCTTGAAAATGTTGGTGATTTTATGTTTGTGTTTGTATGTCATTGTGTACCATCTTGTGTTTTCTCTTACGTTTTCCTGATTATTTTGTGTAGTTGTTATGATACTGACTGATTGTGATTGTGTTGTGCACTTGACACTTTCCGCGTCATAACGGCTACCGTAACGTGCTATTCAGCAATGAAACACGCAACCAACAACTAACTAACTAACATGGGCTTGTGCTTCCTGCTTTTATTTTACTTTAAATTTTGTTGTTTACCTTTGTGACAGTATTACTATTGTGCTCATTGTTTTAGTCTACCTGCATTATGATGTTCACTTCTTTTTGGTAGTTTTCTTTGTTGAGTGGGACTGCGTTGAGTATAAAGGAGAATGTGTCAAAGTGCTGTGAGAGTGAGTGGTTCGAGGATTGGGAAATACCAATGTCAGTTGCTGTGGGTTTGTCCTAAATTTCAAACACATGTTTATTGTTTTACTTTTTGTTTGTTATAACCAGAAAGTTAATTTCATTATTCTGTTCTCTTTCCATTATGAATTTTATATTTTTATATACCTTGTTGATGTCAGTATATAATTTTTCAATTTTTGTTAGTGGTTCATCTATCACCCAGAAGATATTATCAATATACATAAACCAGTATAGTACGTTGTATTCTTTTGTTACGGTTTTTGGGAAAAGGATTTGGTTTATATAAAGATTTGCTAAGGCTCCTTACACTCGGTGCCCCAGTGGTATCCTTCCTCTTGTAAATAAAATTCGTAATTCAATTGGAATTAATTTTGTCTTGTTAAGAGCTTTATTAATGCGAGTATTTCGTTACTGTTCACCAGGAAGTTTTAACATGTATCCTGCATGCTTGTAAGTGGGGGATTGGCCGGCCGGTGTGGCCAAGCGGTTAAAGGCGCTACAGGCTGGAACCGCGTGGCCGCTACGGTCGCAGGTTCGAATCCTGCCTCGGGCATGGATGTGTGTGATGTCCTTAGGTTAGTTAGGTTTAAGTAGTTCTAAGTTATAGGGGACTGATGACCTTAGAAGTTAAGTCCCGTAGTGCTCAGAGCCATTTTTTGTAAGTGGGGGATTATCTGATGCTGACCAGTGTGGCCGAGCGGTTCTAGGCGCTTTAGTCTGGAACCGCGCGACCGCTACGGTCGCAGGTTCGAATCCTGTCTCGGGCATGGATGTGTGTCATGTCCTTAGGTTAGTTAGGTCTAAGTAGTTCTAAGTCCTAGGGGACTGACGACCTCAGATGTTAAGTCCCATAGTGCTCAGAGCCATTTTTTTGATTAGCTGAAATTCCATAATGTCTCACAGGAAGTTTGGTTTGTGGATCTTTGGTGACTTCAGAGGGCAGGTGCAGCGGGATTAATCTGTGTCAGCCTTTTCTTTATTCGTGTTATCCAGCGTGATGTATGTATTTTTCAGAGCGTTTTTTACTTTCGTCTGAAATCTGTTTGTAGGGTCTGATTTTAATTTTGTAATGTTATTTTGCGATATGAATTCTTTTGTTTTTTCCTTGTACATGTACATATACGTGTACATAAACAAACCAAACAGGATGAGATACACAGTGAACTCGAAGTAGTTATGCCTGTATTAGTGTTAAGTCTGTATTAGTGACAGATCTTTGATAATGCTTCAAAACAAGAAGCGCAAAAAATTAAAAATGGGAACAGAAAACACAAAAAGCATGTCTATGTTTCGTAGAGTAGTAGTGTGACCTCCTTGTGACCACCTGAGAAAAAACACCGATGCAAACTAGAAACAGCAAGAACCGTAAGAAATTACTTATTTACATAAAAAGCGAGCGGTGAACTGTCTTACTATCTACGGATAATGCATATCAAAACAAAAGTGTATCATAACTGTATCACTATAGACCCCAGTGCTGATGCCTTTAAGTGAAACGAGGCGCGGCGCGTCTGGGAATATAAAACACAGTGCAGCAACAGCAGGCGGTTTTATTTACAAAACAAATATTTCTGTGTTTGTTGAGGAGGAAGGCCCAGCAAAGAAATTACTTCTGGGACTTATTTTTCACTTATTCACTGTCTTACCGTTTCGTCAACGACATTTTTCTAATGTTACTGAGAAAATGTGTCGCCAAGTCTTAAAACAGGAAAAAAAAGCTGGTGTTCAAATGGTTCAAATGGCTCTGAGCACTATGGGACTCAACTACTGAGGTCATTAGTCCCCTAGAACTTAGAACTAGTTAAACCTAACTAACCTAAGGACATCACAAACATCCATGCCCGAGGCAGGATTCGAACCTGCGACCGTAGCGGTCTTGCGGTTCCAGACTGCAGCGCCTTTAACCGCACGGCCACTTCGGCCGGCAAAAGCTGGTGTCTGCGTACACTTGCTGCAACAGATACAGCTTTCATTACGCAACATTTCAAAATATACACGTCACAACCTCAACATAGATTCTTACCATACTGTGGTACCAACGTTTCTGTTCCAATTTTTAATGCCATTTCTCCCTAGAAGGAACCAGTGTTCGACATTTGTGGTTGATATGAAATTTTTAAGTGTAACACGAGTTTATCATCAATTAAAAATTTGGAAATCACTCAGACCAATATTTGTGCCTCAGGATGTATGAACAAACGCTGCCCAGAGCAAAGCCACAAAAAATTACTGTGTTCTGAGACATATAGCCCAGTTAAATTAGACATTCCGCCAGACATTGTAAAAAACAAGCTGATACTTGGCAGAAAGTTTCAGGACAGTGTCCAGATGAAAATTCCAAAAGTCCCAAAAAATTAACTTTGAGGAAAATGAGCTGTCTTGAAATGACGCCATCTGGTAATTTTCGAGCTTTTACCATAATAACGGGACCAAGCACCCTATTAGGTTTGTTTTTGTGCCAAATTTATGGGCTTATGCATAACTATCGTCTAAAACGATAAAATTGTTCACTACAGTCCAGTTTTTCCAAGAAACTACAATATGTACTTTAAGCGCTTGTAACTTCAGCTTGATTCTTAAGGTGAAGGAAGCATTTCATGGCGTTTGCTTCAGAACTGTTACAGAGATTCTTAGGGCAATATACCGCTTCCACTTGTTCCATCAACAGAATTGCCGTTGCCAATGGTATCAATCCTAAGATTTCCACATCACTAGCAACTGGTTATAGGCAATGCTGGTGACTACTTTGAAGGACAGCATAACTTTCAATCATGTAACTATAAGTTTCAGCCCCGAATCTACGATATTTCCGATCCGGGGCAAAAGCTTGAGTGCCGCACACCCTTTCTACACCCGCCCTCCCTCGAGCGTTTGAGATGGGGCTTCAAAAACTTTAAAAAAATAGATTCTTCAGAAAGATATTCATTTTAGAGCTGCACATATTTTTGAAGAGTTTGATGAATGAAACACTTAAGTTCGAGGAAATGTAAGACATGCTATTTGGTTTTAAGTGTGCCAAAGTGCAGTGCTACACCTCTTGACACAGCACTCTTCACTCGCATGGCACTGTATTTCGCTCTGTGGACTTCAAATGCGTATATTTTGCAGTAGAAGCCATCAAACCTATATTGAGAACATTGGAAATTAAAATGTCTGAAATGCCTCTCCCGCTCCTCGTCAACCGGTTTGACATCCTACCCCCCTTTTAAAAAACTCACAGTTAGTACTAAGTGGGATTATTATTTGTGACCGGGAGAGTAAGAATTCTTCAGAAATTTTTCACTGTTTATCGCCTGTTAGTTAATAACTTTCTCTTTCTTCTGCCATAAAATTATTTGTAGGAAATTTAAAAGCAGTAAATACACAGTCAAGTCTGTACACATTTCTTCAATCCTTAGGTGGCAGCATTTTTTCTCTCTAATCTTGCTACAGCTTTACACGACGTGCTTTCCATTCTGTGAAAGACTTTATTACCTCATCAAAGTTCGTCAAACGTTTTGCTATATGAAAAACAAAATGCTGTTAATACGAATAGTACCCAAGCCTGGTGTGGCTTCTCGATTTGATTACGTCTATTTTGTCACTGTCTACTAGGTAAAACGAAATAGGCCTTTCTAATAATTCAGCAGTTATAACACACTCCAAATAAGCGAGATTGTTTTGGCACAAATGGTCATTTTTATCTACCTCATTTACGTAAATAACACGACAGAATATAATTCACGAAGTATCGACATCAGGCCTACAACAAGCAAAAAGTTGTACGTTGCAAATATTTTCACATTGCATTCATGTGCTCCAGTTTCTCAAACATGAGATCTAAAAGTACTAGTAGCACGAAATTTTTGTATTAATTTGGAATCGTCATATTCTTCCATATAATTTATGTGATGTCCCTGTTTCTTCTCCTTCTTCGTTCTAACAAACAATTTTCTCATCACTAATTCTGTAACTGTTACTGCCATTGACAAACTTCTTCTCCAGTTAACTTTGTAACCCTGCCAGAATCACCGGTTCAGTTATCTCGCGTTTGTTCTGTGCTTAGGCGTTATTACGTTTTCGTACAAAGCGTTTCCCGCTCTATTCCTACAAGAGAACTTAAGCGGCTGCCAACCGGCGACTTTACAGTTGGCTCTTATTAGTGTGTGTGGTGTTCACTTGTACGTGGAGCCCGATTTTGTATCATATTTCACGAAAAATGACATGAAATGGTTTTCACATGTAGAAGAGATTGTATCTTTAACACCACCGAACCAAAGGTGTTGCCTGAGTGGAAGAATCGATTGTAAGTAGTGACGCGCGGAGCGCAGTAGCAGTTGCCGTTGCACTCTGTTAAAGGTAGGATGTAACGCTTTAAGCTAGTGGCTAGCTGCGAGAATTTAGCTGTTGACCGATGGACACAGCATAATACAGTTTTGTAAGGTAATGAAACTTTGTATATTTAGTTTCAAATATGCAGCAACGCAGTGTGGCTTTGGCTAATTCTAACAGTACCGTCCCTCGAATCTAGGAACCAAGTATCTTACATCAGATTTAATGTATAGGTTGATGAGGTACACCCGACTTGTAATATTTTGTGTATTTTGTAAACCCGATACAGTGAAATTAAATTTTGGAGTCTATTTTGTCAAACGATGTCATACCTCAAGCAACAGTAAAAGTATTGTTAACTACGTCAGTAAGTGAGAATTGTAGAACAGTTGAGAAGTTCACTGATTTTGAAGTTAATGTGAAATGTTTCAGATCAGATTTTGTGAAGGAGAAACTTTATTTTGAATACAAGTTTCTAACTGAACCATTCGGTCTCAGCATATCCCCTTATCAGCACCTCATCCTCTTCCACATTGTGTTTATTTAATCCAATGAATGTTTTTAAAAGAAATGATTTTTCAATCAGAGAAAAGAAATTAATGTGCTAGAATTAGAAAAGTATTGATGTTTGTAACGCTTAAATGCTGGCAGCACTGCACAGCGATAAACCAATATCCAAAATTATCACTGAACATTTGCAAGGTTATTCATTTATCAACTAATCTACTGACATTATTTGTATGAAACTGTTCTACAGCCAACATTGAACTTTGTTGAGCGAAGACTGAATATCTTGTATGACTGTGGAGAGAACAGAATACCAAGATTACATCCATTCTGGCGCAGTTGCTAAGGAAAATGTATTTCATTGTTTATTTGCATAGAGAATTGTACCAGTTTACTGCAAAGGGCCATAGAGCTCGGTGCTCAGGAGACTGAGTAAATTTCAGATGGATTGATTTCATTATAGGCATTACATACTGGTTTTCCAGTTTAAGTTGTTTAATTTTTCTTTGGATTACAGTAAATCTGATTAAGCACACCACTTTCTCAACAACACATTACACAGTAACTTCCCATCAGACAAACATTATGCATTGTATATCCAATAACAAACACGAATAAAATAATACAACAAAAGAACGTTACAAGTAAACTGATCTGGGAAAAATATTCTGTCAAAATTCCATTTTCTTGGGTAGACTGTGATCTTTCTTACCTGTTATTGCTGTTAGTCGGTTCTTTCCCATCTAGTAGTTTGAATCTATGGATTTCGCTAGTCATCATAACAACGCTTACCATTCGCACAGTCAATGAACCACATAAACAGTGAAACGTTCACTGAATTTCTAGTATTGTTATTAGTGCTGTAACAGTTAGTTCAGTACACAATGAAACTCACTTACCCCTTCTTCTTCTAAGGATTCTACAGACATTTCTTTCTGTACTTGTTCTTTTTAACAAGTCTTTATTTCGTACTTAAGCTCTACATTTAATAATATTCTTCGATATCACCACTTTTTTCCAGCTTCTTCTCCTGACTGCCTGCCGATGGTGTACGTATCACTTATGCATAATTCTGTTTTCCAGGCGTACACTTTTAAAAGTTTCTTCCATAGTAGATTTCTATTTAGACAGTTTCCTGCCCCTAGGACATTATGTTTCTGATATCTCTTTTGCTCCAGCCATCCGATGTAATCGTGTTTCCTAGATGAAAAATTTTTTAATTTGGTCCATTACTGCCTCATTCTAAATTTTGATGTTAAGCTAGTCATTATCTCGGATTCCGCTTTGCTTCATTTTCTTCCTCTTTATCTATTCTTATAATTTGTTTTGTGCGAAGTATGATACACAGTCTTAGTATCCGTCGTATCCACTCTTTAAGGCTTTGTTGTCTGCCAGCCTTGGTGCTTAGTCCAATGGACTTTGTTCCTATCCAAAGTTTCCTTCACTCGCTTCGTCGACCTTTTGGTGTTACAGTGGTTACTGGTTACTGCAAATTCTCCACTCACAGCAGTGTTTGAAAAGTGATGGCATGGTCTCCTTGTAAGAGCCTGACATTTCGGATTGGTGAAGCAGTTGTTCGCACACAATAGAAGCACATGTGCTAAAAACTCTCACCTCAAATTGTCCTCTCACCTTATGCCTTCTATAGATGTGTCTCTCTCCCAGAAAATCTCGTACGTAGGTCTACATCTACATCTACGTGATTACTCCGCTATTCACAATAAGGTGCCTGCTTGAGGGTTCAATGAACCACCTTCAAGCTGTCTCGTTCCACTCTCGAACGACGCGCTTGAAAAACGAGCACTTAAATTTTCCTGTGCGAGCCCTGATTTCTCTTATTTTATCGTGATGAACATTTCTTCCTATGTAGGTGGGTGCCAACAGAATGTTCGCGTAATCGGAGGACAAAATTGGTGATTCAAATTTCATAAGAAGATCCCGTCGCAACGAAAAACGCCTTTGTTTTAATGATTGCCACTCCAATTCACGTATCATGTCTCTGCCACTATCTCCCCTATTTCGGGATAATGCAAAGCAAGCAGCCCTTCTTTGTACATTTTCGATGTCATCCGTCAGTCCCACCTGATGCGGATCCCACACCGCACAGCAATACTCCAGAATAGGACGGACAAGCGTGGTGTAAGGAGTCTCTTTAGCAGACGTGTTGCACTTTCTAAGTGTTCTGCCAGTGAATCGCAGTCTTTGATTCCTCTACCCACAACATTATCTATGTGATTGTTCCAGTTTAGGTTATTTGTAATTGTAATCCCTAAATATTTAGTTGAATTTACAGCCTTCAGATTTGTGTGACCTATCACGTAAGCGAAATTTAGCGGATTTCTTTTAGTACTCATGTGAATAACTTCACAATTTTCTTCATTGAGGGTCAATTGCCACTTTTCACACCATACAGATATCTTATCTAAATCATTTTTTAATTCGTTTTGATCATCTGATGGCTTTACAAGACGGTAAATCACAGCATCACCTGCAAACAATCTAAGACGGCTTCTCAGATTGTCTCCTATATCGTTAATATAGATCAGGAACAATAGAGGGTCTATGACACTTCCTTGGGGAACGCCGCATATTACTTCTGTTTTACTTTATGACATTCCATCTATTACTAAGAACTGTGCCCTTTCTGACAGGAAATCACGAATCGAGTCGCACAACTGAGGCGCTATTCCATAGGTACGCAAATAATATTCTGAGAGAGCATTCAGTACAATTTCGTATGACGTTTTATGCCTGCCGCCGGCTTTAAACGTATAATTTTTCCAGCATATCGAGGGTAGAGTAAAGTCACCACGGACTGTAAATGTATGAGTGGGCTACCTGTTTGAAATGAGATTCAAGTTCACTTTGAACTGTTCAGCAACTGTATCTTCTGAGTCAGGGGGTCGGTACAACGATCCAGTTAGTAGTTCAGTCAGATTGTCAAGTATAACCTCTACCCATACTATTACGCAGGAACTATCTACTTCAATTTCACTACAAGGCAAACTACGTCTGACAGAAATAAATACTCCACCACCAAATGTATTTAATCTATCCTTTCTGAACACTGTTAGATCTTTTGAAAAAATTGCGGCTGAACTTTCTTCCGGCTTTAGCCATCTGCCTGTACTTGTAACTAATTGAGCTTCAGTACTTTCTGTTAGGGCTTGGAGCTCTGGTTTACTCCCAAACAGCTACGGGAATTTAAAACTACATTACCGATCGCTTCTACAACTACCTTACTGTGTTTTACCTGCCCGCTTTTAGACGGATGCACTTTCTGTGATTCCCTGAGACCCTCTAACCTAAAAAACCGACCAGTCCTTTCCACACAGTCCCCGCTAGCCGTGTAACCGCACCCTGAGAGTAGTGGACTCCTGACCTATTAGGCTGAACCCGGAAACCCACCACCCGATAGCCCAAGTCAAAGAATCTGCAGACTATAATGTCACAGAACTGCCTGAACCTCTGATTCAGATCCTCCACTCAGCTCTGCACCGAAGGACTACCGTCGGTTCTATTGACGACACCGATGGACTACCGTCGGTTCTATCGACGATGCTGCATGTGGTGAGCTCCACCTTAATCTCGAAAGCAGGACTGGCAGTCTTTACCATTTCCGCTAGGCGACCGAAACCAGAGAGAAGCTCCTCCGATCCAAAGCAACACACGTCACTGGTACTGACATAAACTACCACTTGCAGTTGGCTGTACCCTGTACACTTCATGGCATCCGGGAGCACCCTTTCCACATCTCGAATCACTCCTCCCCGTATGAACACGAAGTGCACAGTGGCTTCCTTCCCCTCCTTGGCAGCCATCATGTTCCTAAGGGGCCCTATTATGCGCCTAACGTTGGAGCTCCCAATTACCAGCGTAACGATCTTCAAAAAATGATATAATACACTTTGCAATTACATTAAATTAAGTCTTACCTGTTGAATGGATACAGAACTCGAATTGCACCTGGCGTGTTGTACCTGCAAGTGGTGTGCTTACTCAGTGTTATTGTGAGGAAAACTTTACAAATCGATTGGGCAATGCGACTCCCAATACCAATAAAGAAATACAATCACTGCAAAATATATTCAGCCCCTTAAGCACTGAATCCTAATGCCCTGTTCACATAACCAGTAAATTAAATTGTCTTACCTCTAAAGCAGCAACGGTGTAATGCGATATATTCTGGTCTCTCATAAAAATATGAATATGCTAAGTACAGGATCAGCAGTGTGCAATGCTGGCCATAATCTTGAAGTGCACTTGAAATTCATTTGGCTAGTAAACGAGAATATTTAAGAACATTCAACTTCTATGAAAAATACATGGCATGAACTGGGAGGTGGTACTGATTATGGTGGATTAATAACACAGAGGCTTTTTTTAGCAAAATTATATTGCGAGTTAAGTTTGTCTTTTCAAAAAACATTTGACAATTGAAGCTACTTTACTCAAAATTGATTCACAAACAAGGACATTTAAACAGCAAGTATTATCTAACTTCATTAATCCAACATAAATGTAGATAATCAAATTTCACATAGCTCTGTTAACGATTCTGGAAAGTATTACAAAAATGAAATATATCTACTCTTTCTCTCAAAATAGTTTATGTACATTCTGGGGTTACTCAACACTTACAAATTATCAGCCAACTCATCTATACTAACGTGCTGGCAAAAACAGAAATCATAATTATTTGAATCCTTACCTTATTTGCCTGAAGACTTCTGCTTCCATGTTCAACAATATTGACATACCTACATTAATATAACTCTTGGTGGCTTCACACTGTACACTACAGAAACAGCCTACTACATCGTCTTTCCCTCACAAACCTACAACTGCATGTCCAGCGCTCTCTTACTCCAAAACTATAATAATCTCAGACCAGAAGCAGTATCTTTGGATCAGCGATATAAAGCTTATCAAAGACATACATCGTTTATAAGATCATACTCGGGGGCCACATACAAATGTGCCCCAGAAGACTAATTTCACCAGAAAACCTACCCTCTGTGAATGCCCAGACCCTGCGAGCCGAGAAAATTCCTCTGGAACAGGGTGGACGACTGCATCTGGGTTAGAGACATCGTTAGCCTCACATAACTCCTGAAACCTGTTCGTCAAACGAACCGGGGAGGCCTTATGATCGGCCCCTTGGAATGTGTTTCGCTACCTGCCAGACTTTGGAATGATCTCCCACTTGATTACGGGTGAGGGGCCAACCTCAGTGCAGGCAATACCTGGGGTGGCCACAGCAATGGACTGTCGAGGTACACATGAGATTTCAATGGCTCTGAGCACTACGCAACTTAACATCTGTGGTCATCAGTTCCCTAGAACTTAGAACTACTTAAGTCTAACTAACCTAAGGACATCGCACACATCCATGCCCAAGGCAGGATTCGACCCTGCGACCGTAGCGGTCGCTCGGTTCCACACTGAAGACTCTAGAACGCTCGGCCACCACGGCCGGCACACATGAGATTTGCTTGACGTCCTTTGCATCTCCGCATGTGACAAACCACAGTGATACCCCTTGGAAGCAGCCTCAAGCTGTGTGATGGAAGCCAACGCAGCCTGGAGCTGTGAGGGAAGGGTCGCCAACTCAGCAAGCATCTGTACACAGCAATCACAGTTCCTATCCATTACTGCAGCTGCTCCTGTTTGAAGCTTGTAAAAATATGTAACAAACGAACAGTGTACTGGGCTTATTAGCAGTAGGAGTTCGAAGTGCTCTCTAACTGACAGTCTAACCAACATTGAGCTATACTAACCAAAACAAACATAACAACAAATAATTATGTTTTTTTTAGGGATGCCAAAATACTTTTACTGCATGGTGCAATGTTTACCACAGGGTTCATCATAACCACAATGAAATCATTACAAACAATCCAAATTGAACAATAGTGTACTGTCGCACTATGTGCATCTTTCTCAGTGCATACTCCTGCTCATACAGATGCTCATCCCCTGAACTGATTTTGTCTCTGTCCTTGAACAGTAGTTTCTCAGGGGCCTGCAAAGGCAACGATTCGTTATAAATGTGCGCTGTGTATAATCAACAGGGGAAAAAATGTGTGTCTGTCTTTTTGTTTTATAACAATTTTTTTTTCAAAACCGTCGTGTAACCTGTTTAATAACTCAAGATGGATACCGGAGTAGTATATGAAAATAATCAATAATGCTGCATGAAACTTGCAAACAATAATAACAAATGCAAATGACTGCAAATCTAATAAGTTCCGTGTCTTTTCCTTTTGTATGGTGAAGGTTTCCTGAAATATACTGTGGCCAGGGGATTTTAGATGGGTGGGTGGGGGGGAGGGGGCAATATTTCTGCTGAAGCGAAGTATCGATCAGCTCCGATGTCTGTTGAAAAAATTCCGTAAGATCCGTAATTTCGCGCAAATGGTGTGCTGGAGCGAAATGCTGTTAACATCCTTGCACACGCCATTGTTTAATGTGTAACTCCCGGAAGTTTCATTGTTGTAAGTCTGTTAGTAATTGTTCAGTGCTGTATTGACTGTCTCACACATGTTTGCGACCATCGTGATAGCAGAGTTAGAGGAGCAACGCGTCTGCATTAAGTTTTGCGTAAAATTCAAGAAAATGTTTACAGACACACACCAAATGATACAGAAAGCCCACAGTGATGGGTGCGTAGGCCATCGCACTCCCCCTCGTGTTACGAATGATTCAGGAGGTATAAAAATGGGCGGACAGAAGTAAGAGATGACCTTCATTCAGGACGCCCTTCGACATCTACCGACGACCCTCCTGTCAGGAGCGTTAACGATATTGTGTGTGCCAATCGAAGACTGACTGTCCGAGATATTGCAGAAGAATGTAACATATCAGTGGATCATGTCATGTAATCCTCATACAGCATCTTTGGAATGCATCGTGTTGCCACCACGAGACCAGAAAGACCTTCGCCTCGCAGTATGTGAAGAGCTTTTGGATTGCACAAATGAGAATGAGATGTTCCTTAAGAGGATCACAACTGGTGATGAGATGCCGATCTACGGTTATGATGTTGAGACCGAGATTCAGTATTCACAATGGGTCGGGAAAAGGTTCTCCAAGATCAAAAAAAGGCTCGTATGTCAGGTCAAGTATCAAAGCCATACTGATAGTTTTCTTTGACTTTGAAGGATTACATGAACTCAAGCCCCAGGGACAAATTGTTAATCGATGGTACTATTGAGAAATGTCGTGATGCCTGCGAGAGAAAAATTTGAGAAGGAAACGACCTGAAATGTGGCAAGACAATTCATGTCTCTTGCATCACGACAACGCATCCGCACATTAATTCCTGTTGTCTCACCCTCCGTACTCTCCAGACCCCGCCCCTGCTGACATTTTTTATTTCCACAGTTGAACTCTACGTTCTAAGGATGAAGATTTGCAACGGTAGGAGAAAGAAAAGAAAATTCACAGAATCGCTTCGTGCGATCCAACACGAGGCGTACCAAGAGTGTTTCTGGTAGTAGAAAGATCGTTGGGAACTGTATATCAGTTTTGGAGGAGAATATTTTGAAGAAGGCCGCGCACAATATATAATAGAAAATCTAGAAGAATGTTGTGGGCAAAGTTCTGGAATCTTTTGAACAGATCTCATACATGTGGAGAGGAGTGCTGCGGCAGATGAAAGCGGCCCAGCCCGTTGTGAAGTTTCATTGTGCACAAAGTGCAAAGAATGCCTTTTAGCAAAGGTAACATCTGAAGAGGAGAAGAAATGATGACGTTGCTAGCGTGGGATCCAATCGTTAGGCCTGAAGGATGCCATCTGTACTTTTTGTTCAAAGATTAGTAGGAAGTTCTATGATTCCCTCACAGTAACTATTTTGGTAGTGGGGAGATAACTTGTGCAGGTGTAGAAGGATGCCTTCTCAATGGTTGTAACGTAGTGGTGGAGACTTCCTGCCTTCTACCCCGCTCCAAGGGAGAAACGTAATTTATTGGTTAACCACAGCAGAATCCTTAAGCATAGGGACTTTATTAGCATGTTTATGAAATTATCATTGGTCGCAACTTGCAAGATCTGCTGCAACTGGGCGGCAAGTTTCTGATGCTGGCAGAACCATATAAGTTTTATAAAGGAGAGTGAGAGGGCACTTGCTCCAGGGGCATCTTCTCTTTAGGGCATCAAAGAGAAAACTTCTCCAAATGTCTCTGAGCACTATGGGACCTAACATCTGTGGTCATCAGTCCCCTAGAACTTATAACTACTTAAACCTAACTAACCTAAGGACATCACACACATCCATGCCCGAGGCAGGATTCGAACGTGCGACCGTAGCAGTCCCGCGGTTCCGGACTGAGCGCCTAGAACCGCTAGACCACCGCGGCCGGCAGAAAACTTCTCCACAGGGCTTGAGACAGTACGCCTTGCCATAGACTACGGAGTGAGTTGTCTCCAACTTAGAGCAGAACTCAGATCCCGGTACTGCAATTAGAACTCTCAGCAATTACCCACCAGTACACAATCTCGTGCTCTCGCACGTCACTGGAGTGATAAACATGGACCAAGTTTGCATTCACTGAGAAAGGCAAGTGAAAAGTCCTTTATCTTGCATCAGGGTTTCGTTTTACCGAATTAATTTTCGCAATCGCTTACCTGTACAAACAATGCACGAGTACCGGTGTTTGTTCACGATTTTCTGTGTTTATCCTAAGCGCATTAAGTTATTCAGCAAACAGTGGTCATAGACGCAAATATGGTTTTTATATCGTTTCTATCATGAAATCAACCTGCGCAAAGCCTATCATACATTATTTCACTCCTTTCTTCTCCCAATAATTAATAATACTCTTGATTCAGTTGATAAAATAATTTTGTCTTTTAGTAATAAATCAGATTGTTGTAGTGTCCTTCAGTTTCGTTTTGAAGTTTCCTGAATCGCATTATCAGTATGTCTGCGTGATGTGTGATACCCATATTTCGTTCATTATTATACACGATTTTCTTTCGTAATCTGTTAGGATCATGTTACATTTTTTGACAACTTTCCTTGTTTGGGCCATATCAGATACAGAGAACACACTAGAAACACTGAACGCAACCCATCAACCTTCTTTCAACATCTACAGATAGAACACATACCACAGAGAATGTAGAAAAAGCAGTCCAAATGTTGCATATAACACCTAAAGGTCGCTTACTCAATATTCTGGAAGAGGTCGAAATCTATACACATCCACACAAATATCCACAACAAATACTCAACGAGCAATTAGATCTAAAACATAAACACTATATAGAAAACTTTATTCAAATCATCGATCATGAAAATGGATAAACAACCAAAGACTTAAGCTACGCCAAACCAATCACACATTCACAGATAAAAATAAACGACACGGTAACTAAGGGAAATCGATAAGTAACTGCTCTGATGTAAACTTATAACATCTTTGGTTAAACGTCAAACAAAAAATAGTCACACACAACAAATAAATTCAGGCTATAACTTCCAACAAATATAGCCTATGAAAGCTACGTCATAAAATAACTTTAAAAGACGTAAGATAAACGCTTAAGTGACGACCCAGCGCTGTTATAGGTAAGTTAAAAATCCCATTAATGTAAGGTTGTCAATCTCATATATGACAAGTAGCTACCGTCTGCCCTAGAAAATAGTATATAATAAAACCATTACATTCAGACCGCCTGATGATGGCAATAGTGCTGAAACAGGCCTGTCGTGATTAAATAAACATCTCAAAAAGTTGCAGTTTTTTGGACTTAATTCATAATGTCTTTAACTGGTAATTTAATTAGACAAACTATTTTCTGTTACATGACTTAGTTTCCTTTTAATTTGAATAGTATTATGGAGAGCTATCTATCACTGTGGGTCACAGGGCATAATATAAATTCTGTAGCACGTCAGGGTATGCTAAATGCTCAATCAACACTCACAGTTTCATGTGATGACCAACCAACCCATCGACTGATCATGACGCAACATGTGGTGTTGAATTGAATTTAAGCCATATTTTTTACCACATTACATTTTACGCAAGACCCAATTAGTGGTAAATATTCTCTCCCCCTTTCCCCTCCAACGATTTTTTTTCAAAAGTAGAAATTCTCGAAGCAACTGAAAAATTTCAAAAAAAGGAAAGAAAAACAGAAACTTCCTTGGTGACGACCAGTTGCTTTAATATTAGCCAAAATCACATGAAAAGTGTATCAAGCAAAGTTTGAAATTCTGAGTCTGAGTATACCTTGAGAATAGCTAATGTCATATGATATGCTCTACATAGAGGAAAGTCTTGTAAGTTAACTAGTAAGAAGCGTAGCAAGAACTATTTGTCGCAAAGTCTCCGAACTACTTCGCCATCCGCAGTGAAACTAATACGAGTTGCTTCCTTGCCTAACGTAACCCCTACTGACATTCTTGAACACACATCATGCTGTGTGCCACGAAATATCATCGAAACTTTTCACAATGAAATTCTGTAGCATATATCTGTTCCCAGAGCTGGTTCGAGAAAATTTTTCCACATCATTTGGCACATTCCCCCCCCCCCCTCGGTTTCGCTCGTACACTTTCACCCACGCCAGTTTTTGCTTCTAACTGTGATTCCCACGGTATACAAATCTTGCACTTGGACGCCTCTCAGCTTGCCGCTCCAAGCGGCGGCTGCTACTCGTGATATGTCCTGTGCAGAAATTTTACTGTTCCTGCGTGTCTGGGGCCCCTCTCGGCTTGTCGCCTAAAGCGGCGACTTGTCTGTTCAAATATTAAGTGGATACGGAATCGAACTTTGGTTGAAAAAATCGATTTTTGTTTTATAGCCTCATTAGATTCCTACAAGCTTCCTCTTTAAAACGACATATCATACATGTCTCGCCTATAATTATAACTACTTTATTTTCATGGATTTGTGAGACTGAGTACTGCGCTTTTGTGATACGCTACTGTCATGGCTGACCATACACTTTTTGGCAGTACATTCATGTGACATGAATTCAAATATCCCACTTTCCAGCGACTCTATAAACTTTTTGTCCGAAATTGTTTGTTCTGGTTTCATGAAGGGACTATTTGATTTTTTTGAGATTCGACTGTTTAAAACAGTGTGCTATTTGACAGCTATTGTTGTCGAGTTTTTTCGTATTTAGTGCTTCATTTTCCACAGTGAAAATGCCAAGAGCTAGGGCAAAAGTGTGTAAAAAGCGTGTAAACTAGTAAAAGAAAAGAAACGACGATTCACTAGCAAAGCGAAGCATATCTTCATCGTCGTTTTTTGAAAATGTGAGTCCACTTACTTCTGATTTGCAGAACGGACTGGGGTGCAAATTTCTCGACCTCCGCTATCATATGGAGGAAATTTAGGGTCCCCCTGAATAGGTCAGGCGTGCACTGCATGCAGCAAGCGGCTACAAGGGTAGCGGAGTACGTGTGGAGTGCACATGTGGGTTTTTTAGGTTAGAGAATTCCCTCCCTAGGCCCGACAAGACGCCTCCTGAGACCCCGGAAGGTTGTAGTAGGCAAAACGCAACAGGGAATAACAATATTAATGTGGTAATAGTAAACTGCAGGAGCGTCAATAGAAAGGCCTCAGAACTGCTCTCGTTAATAAACGGTCACAGTGCTCACATAGTACTAGGGACGGAAAGTTGTCTGAAACCAGATGTAAACAGTAATGCAATTCTAAACTCAAATTGGAATGTGTACCGCAGAGACAGGCTGGACAGTGAAGGGGGAGGCGTGTTTACAGCGATAAAAAGTGCAATAGTATTGAAGTAAATTGACGGAGATCCAAAATGTGAAATAATTTGGAACAAGGTCACGGTTCAAGCAGGATCAAACATGGTAATTGGATGTCTCTATAGGCCCCATGGCAGCTGTTGTGGCAGAACACCTGATGGAAAATTTGGAAAATATTTCGAGTAGATTTCACGACCATGTTTTAGTTCTGGGTGGAGATTTTAATTTACCAGATATAGACTGGGAGACTCAAGCGTTTATAACGGGTGGCAGGGACAAAGAATCCAGTGAAATTTTTTTAAGTGCATTGTCTGAAAACTACCTTGAGCAATTAAACAGAGAACCGACTCGAGGCGATAACATATTAGACCTTCTGGTGACAAACAGACCCGAACTATTTGAAACAGTTAACTCAGAATAGGGAATCAGCGATCTTAAGGCAGTTACAGCATCGGTGATTTCAGCGTAAATAGAAATATTACAAAAGGTAGGAAGATTTTTCTGTTTATAAAAAGTGACGAAAGCATATTTCAGAGTACTTGACGGCTCAACACAAAAGTCTTATCTCAAGTACAGATAGTGGTGAGGATCAGTGGACAGATTTCAGAACCATCGTAAAATATGCGTTAGATGAGTATGTCCCAAACAAGATCATAAAAGACAGAAAAGAGCCACCGTGGTACAACAACCGAGTTATAAAACTGCTGCGGAAGCAAAGGGAACTTCAGAGCAAACATTAACATAGCCAAAGCCTTGCAGACTAATAAAAATTACGCGAAGCGAAATTTAGTGTGAGGAGGGCTATGCAAGAGGCGTTCAACGAATTCGAAAGTAAAGTTCTATGTACTGACTTGGCAGAAATTCCTAAGAAATTTTGGTCTTATGTCAAAGCGGTAGGTGGATAGAAACTAAATGTCCAGACACTCTGTGACCAAATGGTACTAAAAAAGAGGATGATCGACTAAAGGCCGAAATACTAAATATCTTTTTCCAAAGCTGTTTCACAGAGGAAGACTGCACTGTAGTTTCTTCTCTAGATTGTCGCTCAGATGACAAAATGGTAGATATCGAAATAGGCGACAGAGGGATAGAAAAACAATTAAAATCACTCAAAAGAGGAAAGATCGCTGGACCTGATGGGATACCAGTTCGATTTTACACAGAGTACGCGAAGGAACTAGCCCCCCTTCTTGCAGCGGTGTACCATAGGTCTCTAGAAGAGCGTAGCGTTCCAAAATATTGGAAAAGGGCAAAGGTCATCCCCGTTTTCAAGAAGGGACGTCGAACAGATGTGCAGAACTATAGACCTATATCTCTAACGTCAATCAGTTGTAGAATTTTGGAACACGTATCATGTTCGAGCATAATGACTTTTCTGGAGACTAGAAATTTACTCTGTAGGAATCAGCATGGGTTTCGAAAACGACGACTGTGTGAAACGCAGCTCGCGCTATTCGTCCACGAGACTCAGAGGGCCATAGACACGGGTTCCCAGGTGGATGCCGTGTTTCTTGACTTCCAAAAGTTCCCCACAGTAGTTTAATAAACAAAGTAAGAGCATATGGACTATCAGACCAATTGTGTGATTGTATTGAATAGTTCCTAGATAACAGAACGCAGCATGTCATTCTCAATGGAGAGAAGTCTTCCGAAGTAAGAGTGATTTCAGGTGTACCGCAGGGGAGTGTCGTAGGACCGTTGCTATTCACAATATACATAAATGACCTTGTGGATAACATTGGAAGTTCACTGAGGCTTTTTGCGGATGATGCTGTAGTATATCGAAAGGCTGTAACAATGGAAAATTGTACTGAAATGCTGGAGTATCTGCAACGAATTGACGCATGGTGCAGCGAATGGCAATTGAATCTCAATGTAGACAAGTGTAATGTGCTGCGAATACATAGAAAGAAAGATCCTTTATCATTTAGCTACAATATAGCAGGTCAGCAACTGGAAGAAGTTAATTTCACGATTTATTTTAGCGTAGGCATTAGGAGTGATTTAAAATGGAGTGACCATATAAAATTAATCGTCGGTAAAGCAGATGCAGAATGAGATTCATTGGAAGAATCCTAAGGAAATGCAGTCCGAAAACAAAGTAAGTAGGTCACAGTACACTTGTACGCCCACTGCTTGAATACTGCTCACCGGTGTGGTATCCATACCAGATGGGGTTGATAGAAGAGGTAGAGAAGATCCAACGGAGAGCAGCGCGCTTCGTTACAGGATCATTTAGCAATCGCGAAAGCGTTACGAAGATGATAGATTAACTCCGGTGGAAGACTCTGCAAGAGAGACGGTCAGTAGCTCGGTACGGGCTTTTGTTGAAGTTTCGAGAACATACCTTCACCGAGGAGTCAAACAGTATACTGCTCCCCACTACGTATATCTCGCTAAGAGACCATGAGGACAAAAACAGAGAGATTAGAGCCCACACAGAGGCATACCGACAATCTTTCTTTCCACGAACAATACGAGACTGGAATAGCAAGGATAACCGATAGAGATACTCAATGTACCCTCCGCCACACACCGGCAGGTGGCTTACGGAGTATGGATGTAGATGTAGATGGACTTACTCCAAATGAAAACCTTGCTTCTCATTAAAAAAAAGTCAGAGATTTGGAAGAGAAATACGTATTATTTGACAAAGGGAGGTTAGTTCTTGAACTCATTGATACGAGTACACTGTGCGAAGCTCTTGAAAGCAGTGTGTGCTGCAAAAAATGTCAAGGGAACGTTTCTCTGAAACTATATTCCCATGTTGGTCTAGCTGCGCAGTTTAATTTAATGTGTAAATACAGCTGTAAGTTTCCAAGCTCTGTTTTAGTAACGGTGAATAATGGATTCAATTGCGAGCAATTGGTAAGGGCAAAGCATTAGGTGATATGCTATGTGGTGTTCTAAATCTTCCCAGTGTACTTTCAGAGTTTGATACTTACAGCTATGTACTAGGATCTGCATTTGAATAGTAGCACAGAAGTCAATGTAGGAAGTTGTGGAAGAAGCAGTGAAATAAATTGATGACAACGTGACCTCACAGTAGCTTTTGGATGGCACATGGCAAAAGAGGGTCACGCCTCCAACGATGGTGTTGTGACAGCAACTAGTGGTGACATTAGTAAACTTATTGATGTAATAGTGCCTAAAAACTGTAGATGCATAGACAGTCTGAAAATGAAAATGGTGATGTCTGTGTTGATAGTCATTGTGGCAGTAGTGGTGGCATGGAGGTTTCTGAGGTGAAAAAAAATTTTCGTCGTTCTTCTGAGTGCTATAATGTTTGCTCTGTTCAGTATCTGGGAGATAGTGTCTCTAAAGCATTCAGAGAGGTTTTGGAAAGCAAACCATGTGGGAAAAGTGTAAATATAAGTAAACTTGAATGTATAGGACATGTGTAGAAGAGATTGGGTGCCACGCTGAGAAGGATGAAACCAATTATGAAAGGAAAAAGAAACTAGATGATGGGAAAGTCCTGGATGGGAAAGGAAGACTGACTGATTCCATAATGGACCACATTCACGACTGCTATGGCCTAGCAATCAGGCAAAATAATGCAATCTTGAAGAAATGAGGAAAGCTGTATGGGCTTTGTATTCCCACACCGCATCCGCAGACGAGCATCTGGTTTGTGCCCCGAAGGTGAAAAGAGCTGGTGTAAATACAATAGGGCCGTAATAACTGGGAAGAAATACAGCCATGACCACAGTCTACCAGTAGCAATCATGGGAGGAATAAAGCCCATCTTGAGAGATCTGGCTGACAGAAGTCTTCTGAAGAATGTTTCCATAGAAGAACGCAGAGCTCCCGTAAGTTTACTTTTTACTTCTTCCACGAACATAATCTCAGCTACTGTTGAAACTAGAAGTCTGAACTTTTTCTGACATAGTCACTTGGGTTTCTTGTATGTACTTACACAACGATCTATGCATTACTTGATTTACGAAAGGTTTAGGGATGATAATGTAGTGAAAAGGGATGGTAAAAAGTTACAGTATGTGGTTACTTTGACAAAAGCTGTTGCTTCGGTATTGTTAGAACCTGTCAGTGCACAAACAGTAAAAATTTTATCTTTCTATCCACAGTAGTTTCCGAGAATATGTTCCCTATAGTAGGCATAATTTAACATTCCAGAGATAGGCGATTCCGTATCCCCTTAATCGAATCATGAGAATAACTTTTTCCCACCTACACAAACAGCGTAGTCTGCTACTGACTATTACTCGCACAAATCTGGCCAGCTCTAACATTGATTCCTTATAGCCCATTGTTGGTGATGACGTATTTTCGTACCCTTTCAACATTATTTGATATTATGCCGCGTACGTTCTATCGTTAGTCACACAGACTCCACGCGAAAGAGCAGATAAAAAAATAAAAATATATGAAATATCATAGAAGCAGGAGAGTAAGTCATTAAATATCTGAAATTCCTTTCGAATCGGTCTTTAGGTTGGCAGTATGGCTTAGTGCTCCCACCTGCAACTACATTTACCGTTCTCCTCCGTCCGAGCAGATTTCAGAGTTGTCGCTCCTAAGCTGCGAATACACCGAACCCACCGTGGCGCGCAGCTCACAAATGTGCGGCGCAGAGCTAGTCAGAACGGCGCACAGCAAGGTCGTGCTGCGCGGAATCGAGCAGAGCGTTCGTAGGTGGGATCAGTGTTCCAATGTTTACACGAGCAGGTCAGTAAAAGTGGGAAACGAGAAAACCCGCCCAAACAGAGCCGCGGGCGAACAATCCCTTTCCCTTGTGTACCGACATTGCGCGGAACTTGTCCGCTGATGGGCAGAGCGTCGCGGTTTGACATTTACACTGGATGCGCCGCGCCGAAGGTTTTTTCGTGGTTTTGACACGGCATGGACGCGGATTTAACAAGTAAACATAGCTGCGTGTCTCTCGGTGTGTGCACCAATAAAGAACAATGTTTCGTAATCCATTTTTCTGATGCAAAGATATACAGAGAGCTGAAATTCGTAGAAGGCTTTCAGCACAATACGGGGGCAGTATTTTACCAAAGCGGCTGAGAAGAGCAAATTCTGGAGCAGGTCCTGGACAAACCGCCAAGAGGAATAAGTTAGTAACTAATACCATAAGCGCAAGAGCAAATTCTGGAACATAATATGGAAAAGCCGTCCAGAGTGGACTGTCAACAGTCAGAATCGCAGTGATATGCTCTGCAACGAGTTGGAGCGTGCAGTGCGAAGCAAACGGTAAGGACTTGCGTCAAATGTCGCTCGCTATTTCCATGACAAAGTGCGTACACATAACACCACCCACGCCGTTCAGAATCTTCATAATATGAATTTAGAAGTGTTGGAACATCCTTCATACAGCCCTGTCCTGTTAGTCACTTCCAGTGAAAGAGTGACTTGCTGTGGCGAAAATCTTTTTCGCTTTTGTTTTTTAGGGCAATGGAATGCTTGTGCGAAGATGGGCCAGGTGCACTGAAAAGCAGGATGGCTGTTTTAAAACTGATATTGTATACTTTTATACTATCGTTAAGCCGTGCACACTATCGATTCCTCATAGACAGCACGAGGTTACATCTTTTGCAGTCGATAAACAACTGCCTTTCTGGCATTTCGCGAGAGGGCGCGGTCACTTAACACTGAGCTACTTTGGCTCTTGGTCGGTTCCGTCTAGCTGAAGAAGGAAGCTCCTGAACAGCCACAATGGGACGTTCCATGTGGCTGTAAACCGACTAGCATTTCTCGCCATTGCACTGTCTCGTATGTTGGTTTTGGATTGCTTAGCTTTTTGTACAGCCTCGTCGCCAGTTTTGCAGGTCTCGTCGCTACTGAGGAGGCCGATTTGCCACTGTTGTTACGGTAGGCCGAGTCTATGTGTACGTGAAACGGCTTGTGGTGCAGTACATTGCTAAGACAATTTCTCCCTGCCACTGTTGCACAGCTCTGCCCCAGGGTCGGGTAACAGGATAGGAGAAGGAAGGCTCTACAACACTCCAACAAATTTGTAACAAAGTCATACAAACGAGTTACAAAGGTTTATTTATCTTTGTGACTATTACACAGCTACGGCTCAGGGTCAGGTAACAGGATAGGAGAAGGAAGGCTCTATAACACTCCAACAAATTTGTAACAAAGTTACACAAACGAGTTAAAAAGGTTTTCTTATGACTTGTTGAATAATGAAGTCTGCAACAGTGCATGTAATACACTCCTGGAAATGGAAAAAAGAACACATTGACACCGGTGTGTCAGACCCACCATACTTGCTCCGGACACTGCGAGAGGGCTGTACAAGCAATTATCACACGCACGGCACAGCAGACACACCGGGAACCGCGGTGTTGGCCGTCGAATGGCGCTAGCTGCGCAGCATTTGTGCACCGCCGCCGTCAGTGTCAGCCAGTTTGCCGTGGCATACGGAGCTCCATCGCAGTCTTTAACACTGGTAGCATGCCGCGACAGCGTGGACGTGAACCGTATGTGCAGTTGACGGACTTTGAGCGAGGGCGTATAGTGGGCATGCGGGAGGCCGGGTGGACGTACCGCCGAATTGCTCAACACGTGGGACGTGAGGTCTCCACAGTACATCGATGTTGTCGCCAGTGGTCGGCGGAAGGTGCACGTGCCCGTCAACCTGGGACCGGGCCGCAGCGACGCACGGATGCACGCCAAGACCGTAGGATCCTACGCAGTGCCGTAGGGGACCGCACCGCCACTTCCCAGCAAATTAGGGACACTGTTGCTCCTGGGGTATCGGCAAGGACCATTCGCAACCGTCTCCATGAAGCTGGGCTACGGCCCCGCACACCGTTAGGCCGTCTTCCGCTCACGCCCCAACATCGTGCAGCCCGCCTCCAGTGGTGTCGCGACAGGCGTGAATGGAGGGACGAATGGAGACGTGTCGTCTTAAGCGATGAGAGTCGCTTCTGCCTTGGTGCCAATGATGGTCGTATGCGTGTTTGGCGCCGTGCAGGTGAGCGCCACAATCAGGACTGCATACGACCGAGGCACACAGGGCCAACACCCGGCATCATGGTGTGGGGAGCGATCTCCTACACTGGCCGTACACCACTGGTGATCGTCGAGGGGACACTGAATAGTGCACGGTACATCCAAACCGTCATCGAACCCATCGTTCTACCATTCCTAGACCGGCAAGGGAACTTGCTGTTCCAACAGGACAATGCACGTCCGCATGTATCCCGTGCTCTAGAAGGTGTAAGTCAACTACCCTGGCCAGCAAGATCTCCGCATCTGTCCCCCATTGAGCATGTTTGGGACTGGATGAAGCGTCGTCTCACGCGGTCTGCACGTCCAGCACGTACGCTGGTCCAACTGAGGCGCCAGGTGGAAATGGCATGGCAAGCCGTTCCACAGGACTACATCCAGCATCTCTACGATCGTCTCCATGGGAGAATAGCAGCCTGCATTGCTGCGAAAGGTGGATATACACTGTACTAGTGCCGACATTGTGCATGCTCTGTTGCCTGTGTCTATGTGCCTGTGGTTCTGTCAGTGTGATCATGTGATGTATCTGATCGCAGGAATGTGTCAATAAAGTTTCCCCTTCCTGGGACAATGAATTCACGGTGTTCTTATTTCAATTTCCAGGAGTGTACATCACGCAAAAGGCTCTCAATGGCTAAGTGGAAAGAATCGTAGGTAAACTTCGCGGTACATAGCAAACGCAGTTTATAACAAGTCTTTGTTCACTTCTAAGAGTTCACTAAACGACGTTCCCTGTCCAAGTCAGCCCTGGACCATGATCTATAACCAAGTGTGCGGGAGCTGCACCCGTGTCCCCCGAGTAAGCTTCTGTCCGTTGTCGTCCGCTCATTGGCGCATTGCACTCGGCCGGCAACTGGCCGAGACGAAGTCGATATCTTCACCATCAGCGCCGCCCTTGGCACTGGTGGAATTCGCGCAAGTGGCGAGTCTCTATGGCACTGGCACCAGTTCACATCTTTGCGCATGTAGAGCTCTTGGTCTGGCTATGTCTTGTTCGGACGACACAGCAAAATTTCAGTTGTCTGAGAAACACGACAGTCGAGTTCCAGCAATGGCTGGGTTCACCTTTGCTGCTTGGTTCGTGGGGTATATGGACAAAGTGGAGCAGTGGACGCATATGGATTTGTTTGGTGAGCGTGTTGATTGGTCGTCTTGGTATCTTAATCGTACTTATATGTTGTATTGCGCCCACTTGTCTTTTAAGTCATTGGTTATGGCGGCTCACTGGTTGATCTGGGCCGATTCTAAAAGCTTCTTGATTGCTGTTTCTCGTAAATATGTCCAAGTCATTTTTCTCTTTGTTTTTCTTTTGTTTATCTAATATACATTGAACCAGTGGCAGCGAAGGCTATAACTAACTCAGTTTCATATTTCCATATCTCCTGTAATTATGTTATTGATAACGCGATGTTCTCAAATTCTTCCTCATTAGCATAAACACTGTTTTAATAGAAATGTCTTATTTCTAAATTATTATTACTCACCATCTAAACGTATCAGTCTTTCACCTTTTAAAAAAAATTCTTTGATCTGTGAGAGTAATTCATTCTGCTGCCGTAAGCAAGTATTTTTTATTAAAGAACGAAGTGGTATATCTGAAATTTTATTGTAAATTATTTTAATTGATGTTTTCACACAGTAATTGGTCGTAAATTGAGAAAAACTATGACACATGTGCGGCGAGTTATTGATCTCGAGAGTAGTATAAACCAAAGATGTCTATTGGAGGACTCGGTGTGAAGCGATTACACAGATCGGACGTGTTTTATGTTGGAGAGATTTTGCTATTGTTGTGCGACACTATTAAGCTCCATTGTGAATGTTTAGTTAGTCGATGGCACAATAAACAAATTCAAGAAAATGGTACACATTCAAGGTGTGTATTTATCAATTTATGAAAGAATTGACAAACGTTCTTCAGATATCACGTGACGTAGATCGATCAGAGGTGCGTTGTGGAATGATAGTGAAAGCCTGCAGCTTTTCACGGTCAGTATTCTTCGAGAGAATATCTCAGAAGCAATAAACTTTCCGTTGATAAAAATGTTAGACACATCAGCCCATACGCATCATACAACATAGCACCTAGTTGTGCCGAACGATCTTCGTAGCAAAATAAACATTTTACAGATTTCAGATGGAGCAGTTCCGACGAGGAGTATCAGCGGGATCGACGCTGCGGGACATATATATATAGCTCTCCTGTGGTACTTAAAATCAAAGACTTATATTCTTTAGACTTTAAAAGACTGAAGCTAAAACTTAAATAAAACCACTAGAAATCATAACTAAAAATCACAAAAACAAATAAGAAGCAGAGAATTTTCTTAAACAAAATTTCTTAAATAAATTAATTAATTAATTAAAATATAATAAAATAGCGTCATAAATTTGTGCTTGTACTAATCCATATATTGTGTGTGTGTTTCATGTACAATATAATTGCTGGAGTCCAGGCGTGTGAGCTGAGCAGTCCCGACAATCACCGCAGAACTTCACATCGCTGAAATCTGGATAAGACAAGCACACACAACTATCAGCAATCTCACCCCAATCTGGTCTTTCAGGCTGAATAGTCTCAATTTTTATAGAGTAATAGAGTTCTATATTTTCACTTCATTTCCGTATTTTCTTCAGAAGTAGTCATACACACTCATTTGGTGCATTCTTTTCAGGAGGAATTTTATGTGAGATAGTGTAATTAAGTGTGTACAAACATATAGGTATTTTGTGTTTTCTAATTTTGTTATGGTCAAAACCAGATCACAATTGAAAATGGATAAAGAGAAAGTGTTAGGTGTTCAGGAAATTGGTGAAAATAGGAGTGTAGAGGACATAGCAGCTTCGTCTCAACAGGAGAAAAATCCTACGGCTCAGATCTTGGAACAACTAAGACTTTTCTCAGTATCGGTAACGACCATGTCAAGTGTGGTACAAGCAGTCTCACGAAAGCAGGAAGACATGTCACAGAAGCAAATTGATATGTCATTGGTGGTACAAACAGTATCCCAAAAGCAAGCAGACGTGTCAAAAGCCAACAGACATGTCAGCTCAATTCAGGCATTAGTTAGTCAGCAACAACAAATCTCAAATGAGATAACCGAGTTGCGAGATGCGCAAAAGCAGTTTCCTTTGGAAATCAAAAGCATTACCGAAGAAATGCAAAACACGAAATCGAAGCACGAGGAAGTAGAAACTTCCGTAGTGGAATTAACAGGAACTGTGACTACCATAGCGTTTGAATGTGCTCAACTGATATGAGAGAATTTCAGTTAACATCAACAGGATTTTTCGAATAAATTAGATGCATGGGCATCCGCTAAGGAAAACCAGGTGATGCTGTATGTAGACGCAAGTATAAAATAAGCGGTAAGCAAATTGCCGATAAACAGCTTACCAACTGCAGAAAATATTAAAGAAGACATTAAAGAGGTATAAGAACTATTAGGGTCGAATTTTAAACAATGGAAGGACGAAATAATCCATTCTGCTGAAAATATGTCCAGAGATATTTAACAGATGCGAGGGGCACTAAAAGACTGTAGGAACGAACTGCGTGAAGTAGAACAAACGCAGGGTTCAAGCCAAGAATCATGTTATGGTAGCGGACATGCTTCGCCAGAGAGAAATATAAATTATAACGGAATGCATGCAGAGCCGCAAGCCAATAATGTATACTGTACAATGCTAATGGAGGAAAATTGTTTGAACATAGGCAGTTTCAGACGTTTTCACCTGCCCGAAAATCCATAAACCCAGTGGTATTTATACGAGGATTTCGTGGAGTACTACCAACGGCATGGACTGAAGTGCAAAAGAATGTAATCAAGGTAATGATGCGTTATGGGGCACGGATATGATGGATACATGCGAAACGTACGAGGAATCTGAGAAGGCGGTTCTTGCTAAGTATTGGTCACGGGGTGTGCAAGAACGATTAAGGAAAGAGGTCTTCAACCCGGAGCCGTTCTATGTAAAAACAGGAAGTCTACGGCGATACTTCTTATAAGTATTTCACTAAGGCAACGTACTGGGATGAAGCTATAACGTATAAGGATGTTCTGCGGATTTTGAAGGCGAAACTTCCGGCTGAGACGAGAGAGAAGCTAATACACGCAAAGGAGGAGAATTTAGAAGAATTCATGTCAGTCTTCTACTCCATTGATTCGATCCAAGAAGAAGATATTAAGGCAAGACCAGACAGACACAGCGCGTACTCGCAGTCAAATAATGCTTACAGCAGCTGAACGAGCAATCATCTGATTCAGGAGACAAATGCAAATCGCACTCCGCCGCACTGTAATAAGTACGACCAACATCGTAATCCGCGTAGCGGTAATAGAAACAATTTCAGATACGGGAAAAACAGACAGAATCGACACGACAGAAGGTACAATCCAGGTTATAATGTGAACTCGAATTCTACGAATTGGCAAAACAATAACCGGCAGACACAATCTCCTGTGCTGAAGGATAATGACTGGAGGCAACGAATACCCAGTTATTACAGAATTGAGAGAGGATGCGGTTCATGCAAACGAATCGCGCTCGGAAAACTGATTCCAACCGAATCGTGGCCCGGAGGAGCGGTCGAGGAAAGGTATAGGGGCTACGAGCAGAATGTAAATATGATGAGGTACAACGAAGGAAGATTAATAGAAAAGAAGCTTTGTGCTGACATAACTAAATTTATGTAGGAATACTCATCGGAAACCATTTCTACAATGAAAGTTGAAATAGAGGGTATTCCAGTAACGGTAGTTTTGAATACGGGCGCATCAGTAAACGCAATATCAATGAGTTTATTTAATAAAATGATGAAGAAGACCCCATTACCGACATCTCCTGCGCAACATTGTAAAATACTAGGAGCGTCTGGCACGCAATCACAACCTGTGAAGACACAGACGATGCTAAAATTGGATCTAGGAAATACAGCGGTAACATGCACGTTCCTAGTAGTGGATAAATTAATAGTCGACTGTGTTCTGTGATTATAAACTATTCGGGAGAAGGACGCAAAATTAGACTTCTCTACAGGGAACGTCAATTTTTGGATCGACGAAGCCCTAGCCAAGGTAGATTTGCTAAGGAAGGAAAGAAAACATGGAAGATACTGCAGAGGGGCAAAGTTGCAATTGATAATGAAAGAACGCCGGCAATGCAAAACAAATTTGATTAAAGTCATCCAAGCAGTAGAAATATCCGAGCAGATAGAAGTTGAGCGAGCCAGAGCACCTTAAGGATGATCATAGGACACAATTGTCTATCCTATGAAGCAAGTATATGAGAATGTTTGAAGAACACCCTGTTATCATTTGAATGTCAAGCCACACAGAGCATACTGCCATAATTTCTATCCCGTTCCTTGGAAACAACGCAATGCAGTGGATCAAGAAATACAGAGGATGTTAGATTGGAATCTAATTGAACCTTCAAACAGTCCTTACTGCAGTCCGCTTCTCATTGTGCCGAAACTAGGTGGAAAGGTACGTCTTGTACTCGATGCTCGTGTAATTAACGTCATTATTGTGCCAGTATGTACTCTAGCAGAAAATATAGATTAATTAATCCAAAAGTTGAATGGAGTGAAGTGTTTTACAACAATCGATTTGCATACTTCATATTGGCGGGTGAAGTTCGATGAAGAATTGAAAAAGTATACTGCATTTGTATATGCCAGAAGAAGTTATCATTTCAAGGTTCTTCCGTTTGGTTTGAATATCAGTGCAGGAGCATTCATATCCACATTGCATGCAGCATTGGGACCTAAAGTATATATATTGGCCACGACATCTTGGTAGGTGATTGTTGCAGTGTCTGTGTGTTTATGGGTTGCATTTTTTCATATGACTTGTCAAGCCAATGGCAGCACGGCATCTCTTGCCGCAATTGTCACAAGTGTATCTGGCTGCTGAGGCAGGAGCAGTGGTAGCATTGCGAAGCTTTTTCTGTCTTAATCTGTCTAACAAACCTGCATCATGCTTCGACATTCCAGATGATATATCATCACGCAACTCTGGTCTCATGCTAGCCCGTGCCTCCCATCTGTTTGTGTCGATTCCAAAGCTCTCCATATCTCGTTTGCAGGAGTCCTTGAACCCCAATACAGGATGTCTTACAGGTCTTTTGGCTATAGAGATCTCTCCAAGCATCACCTCACGTGGTAATCTGTAAGGATCCATACGGTGGACGTGTCCAAGCCAACGGAGTCGCCTCTGCTTCAAGACAGGTGAAATAATGTTGCAGTTAGTTTTAGATAGCACTGCTTCGTTGGTCACTCGGTCCTTCCACGTTACCCCGAGGATGGATCTCAGGCACCGCATGTGGAAAGCATTAAGGCGACGTTCTTGTTTGGCATAGGAAGTCCATGTTTCCGATGCATACAAAGGGATGCTGAGGCCGCAAGTTTGATATACAAGAATTTTGGTGGTCAAAGAGAGTTTGTTGTTTTTCGAAACACGTGTAGAGAGTTTGCCAAAAGTTGTCGCAGCTCTTCCAATGCTTTTCTCTGTCTCGTGACGACTGGGTGTTGTGTGATGTCCTTAGGTTAGTTAGGTTTAATTAGTTCTCAGTTCTTGGGGACTGATGACGAGAGATGTTAAGTCCCATAGTGCTCAGAGCCATTTGAACCATCTTCCAACGCGAGCATCAATTTCCTTGTCAACAGACATGTTTGATTCTATAATAGATCCAAGGTATCAAAAGTTATCTACGACTTGAAGAGTAGTGCGATCTAGTGTGATATTCGGCTTTGTGTTATCACCCTGAACCATAATTACGGTCTTACTGTTGTTTATACTCATCGAGAATAGGTGGCATGCGTGACTAAATCTTGATACTAGCTCTTGCAGCTCTTCTGCGGAGTTCGCAACAGTTGCAGCATCATCAGCATACAGGAGTTCACGAGCGACTATCTCGTAGCGCTTTGTCTTACTCTTCAGAAGACTGACATTGAAAAGCCTTCCATCTATCCTAGTGTGCAGATGTACTCCAACATTGCAATTCACGAAAGCCGAAGAGAGGAAAATTTCAGAAAGTGTAGCTGCCAACACACAGCCTTGTCTTACGCCACAGTTCATACTGAATGGTTTAGATGTACTGCCATCGAAGATTACAGAGCCACGCATATTGTCGTGAAAAGATCTTATTAAAGACAGCAAAGTTGGGGGATATCCATTTTTTTTTTCCAGTATGCTGTAGAGTCCCTCCCTACTGACGGTGTCAAAGGCATTTTTGCGGTCAACAAAAGCCACATATAATGGCACTCTGTGTTCGCTGCACTTCACTTGTAGTTGGTGCAATGTGAATATCATGTCACTTGTGGATCTGCCAGTTCGGAATCCACACTGTGACTCAGGGTAGATCCGAGCAGCCAAGGTTTCCAGTCTCTTCATGATTATCCTTACATACACCATTTCAGCAATGCTCAAGAGAGATATTCCTCTATAGTTGTTACAATTACCTCTGTCGCCTTTTCCCTTATATATTGTTACTATATTTGCGTCTCGCATGTCTTGAGGTACTGCGCCTTCTTCCCAGCACTGCAGTAGGATTTGATACAATATTGTAAAAACGCAGTCAAGTTTGATAATTTCTACTGGTAAGTTATCACGGCCTGTACTCTTGCCTAGCTTTAGACTTTTAAGTGAGAGTTTTAATTCGTCAACAGTGGGAGGATCATCAAGCTCAGACATAACTGGGTAAGTTGGTAAAGTACCCAAAGTTACTGAAGAAATGTTGACCTCTTCTGAGTATAGTTTAGCATACTGCTGCACCCATATTTCTAGCTGCTGGTTTTTATTGTTGACTGGGTGTCCATTTAGATCTTTTATTGCAGCGAACTTCCTGCTTGTTGATCCAATGGCCTTTTTGATGTTTGATACATGCCACTATAATCTCTATTGTCTCTGCAGATCTGAATGGTTTTACAAAGGTTGGTCCAATACCTATCTGCGCAATGGCGAGATACTCGTTGCAGATCTGCTTTGCAGGATTTGTATTCAGCTATTGCTCGTTGGTCTTTAGGATTATTCATAACCTGTACATGAACATTACGTTTCTTGTCTATATATGGATGCAACCCATTTTCACATCCAGTAAACCAGTCACTTTGAGTCCTACCCTGCTTCCCAAATGTTCCGATAGCTGTCTGCACAATATTTTCTCTAGCTACATGCCACATATTTTCGGCCCCTCTGTGCAGTTATAAATTGCTCAGGATTCAGTTTCATCTCAATTTCTTCACTGAACTTTTTGTATAGCGCATCATCTTGAGTGGCTTTGGTGTTGATCTTCACTCTTCGACAAACGCTCTCAGCTGAGTGAACCTTCTCGGGTGTGAACCGTGATTTGATCATAACTAAAGAGTGATCAGTATCACAGTCAGCACTGTGATATGTGCGGGAATTAATGACATGACGTAGGTAGCTTCTTCTGGTTATGATGAAGTCGAACTGATGCCAATGGTCTGAACGTGGGTGTTGCCATGTTACTTTGTGCACGTCTCTGTTCTGGAAGTAAGTGTTAGTGATGCAGATAGAAAGAGAGGTGCAAAGTTCCAGCAGTCGCTGACCGTTCTCATTCATATTTCCAATGCCGTATGGGCCAATGCACTCGGTCCAGTTGTTCCGTTTATTCCCAACCCTGGCATTAAAGTCTCCCAGTAACATGAGTTTATCTGATCCACGAAAATTCTCCAGGCATTTCCGTTGGTCTTCATAGAACATGTCTTTGACTTCAGGTGGCGCTTTCATAATGGGAGCATATGCAGAAATAAATGTGATGGGGCCTGATGTTGTCTTTAATCTCAAAGTTGTTAATCGTTCAGACATAGATTTTGGTCGTTCGCAGCAGCTGAGAAGACTGTTTCGCACTGCAAAGCCAACTCCGTGTTCCCGTCTTTCTCCAATTTCTCTCCCTTTCCAGAAAAAGGTGTAATTATCTTCACGCAGGCTGCCTTCCCCAGTGAGACGAGTTTCCTGTAATGCGAAGACGCAGGAGTTCTGTGTCAATTATGGCTGTTTTTCTGACTATAGGGGCAGCATCTGTAGGAGTGCCATATCCGAGTAACATAGTTCTGACATTCCAGGAGGCAAATTCGTGTTATTGAATAGTTGGTTTCGCTCATATGAGCTACTTTATTGTTGTTTTTTCCAGGTGCCTCAGTAACCCACCTTGTATCAAGCATTGCGAGATGCTTGCTGCTCCATACACCCATAGAAGCGCAAGGTGGGGGACGGACTGGTACCTTACTGGCTGGGGGCTGCCCAGCTTGAGGCGGGCGGTAACCAGTCAGTTAGCCGCAATGGGCTATCCCACTGACGAGAGCCACCCCTGGCGCCCGCACTCACGTCCCTCAGCGCAAGGGTTAAAACCGGTAACTGCGACTCCCCGTGTTGTTATCCGCACCTTTGCAGGCGGAGTGCCCTCTCCACAGGCACTGCATCGCCTGGGTCGTGTTTAAAAGCCACGAATTTGCCCAGCGTTCACAGCTTTCTCTCGACCCAAACAACTGTTTCCACGGGAGTGACGGGTCACTACGTGTGGAGTCGAGCGGGTTGCAGGAGTTTCCGACTTGTTCAGGTTGAACCCTACTGTCGCCTGCGGTACTCCGGATCCGTTGCCCCATCCGCCAAGCATATGCACCGTACCAGAGATCTCCTCCTCCGCCGCAGCTGCCGTTGGGGACTTCACCCACAACCTTGGGCTAGGGTCCTGCATCAAACCCCACAGAACTGGGGTGAGAGAGATAGAAAACTGAAAGACACCCTCAGGCCTCGAAACCTAATACCATTGGGGTCGAAAAACAAGAGATGGTCAAGGTAGGCCGACAGGAAAGAAAACAGGTGGGGGTCTGACACAAGTAAGTGGAAGCAATGTCAGACTCAGCTCGGGGCCACACGGATGCCACCCGCGAACTTCTAGATGAAGTCCCCTGGGGAGTCAACTAACATTCCAGAATGAGATTTTCACTCTGCAGCGGAGTGTGCGCTGATATGAAACATGAAACTTCCTGGCAGATTAAAACTGTAGGTAGGAGATGAGATACTGGCAGAAGTAAAGCTGTGAAGTCCGGACGTGAATCGTGCTTCGGTAGCTCAGATGGTAGAGCACTTGCCCGCGAAAGGCAAAGGTCCCGAGTTCGAGTCTCGGTCGGGCACACAGTTTTAATCTGTCAGTAAGTTTCAACTAACATTGTTTGTGGATGACATCTTGACAGCTACAAGTACCTGGGATGAACATGTGCATCTACTGACATGAGTATTAGAGAGATTTTCTAGTGTGGGAATAACAGCTAATATCCAAAAGTCACATTTCTGCCTGGAGAAAATAAAATTCTTAGGGCATTTAATAAATTCAAGAGGTATCTTACCAGAGTAAAGGAAGATAAGTGCGATAAAAAATTTCCCGTTCCCAGAACGAAAAGGCAGATAAAAGTATTTTTAGGTCTTGCATCGTTTTTTCGTCGGTTCATAGAGGATCAGTCGATGAATTCTGTGCCGTTACTAAATTTATTAAGAAAGAACGTGTATTGGCATTGGACTGAGGAATGTCAACGAGCATTCGAAGCAATCAAGCAACCTTTGTCTAAGGCAAAGATTCTCTATCATCCTGAAATGTCCTTGGAACTTGGACTACTGATGGATGCATCATCTGTTGGTTTGGGTTTTTGTTTGTTCCACATTCGAAAAATAGATGGCAAACCCACCTTTTGCCCAATAGCTTTCGCTAGTAGGACACTGCCAAGTTGCGAGAGATCGTATACTACCACGGAACAGGAGGCTCTTACAGTAGTTGGGGGCATTCAAAAAGTTTAATTATTATTTATATGGAGCAAGAACCACTGTCTATTGTGACCATCAAGCTCTTAGCTTTTTACAAACTTGTAAGCTATTACAATGAATGACGGACTCATAAAAACAGTTTTAGAAGGTTATGTAGAAGGGAAAAGGAAGCGAGGAAGGAAGAGATTCTAGATACTGGATGACATGATGGACGGTACAACATACAGCAGCCTTAAGAAGGAAGCAATGGATCGCAGAAAATGGAGAGGCAAAGGACCTGCTAATATAGCAGATAACTGATGATCATGAAGCTATTACCTGCAAGATTAGGGAGATGGACGGTCGCTCTTCAAGAGTGCCAATTTAGTATTGTATACATACAAGGGAAGGAAAATATGATACCAGATGCGTTATCCCTTCTTTCAGAAGGATTAGAAGAAGACATCATCTCGGATGAAAAGGAATATAAATTTCCAATATTGTTGATGAGAGATCAAGTAAATTGAAGACAATATTTAGAGTTATGTGGTGATATGACGAGACTCCAACAAAGTGATCCAAGGTGGATGAAGATTCGACAAAAAATTAGAAGATCCACAGGAAGATAAAATAAACCAGCACAATAAGGTAGTGAATGATGTACTGTCCCATTGTCGGAGTAATATGGTGTGTATGTGTACCCGAGGAATATGAGGAGAAGTTAATAACGTATACTCACAACACTTGGGGACACTTTGGTGTTGCAAAATGTGTGAACAAACTGAGAATGTACTCTTACTCCACCGATTTGAGTAGAAAATGTCTAGTATGTCAGAAAACAAAACCAAATAATAGAGGCAGTAAAGGCCTGTTACATTCCATTATTCCGGTAAAGCCGATAGCTATTTTATCAGTGGATGTATGTGGACCATTACCGATGACTAGAGGAGGCTGTAAATCCATTGTAGCTTTCTTGGACATATTTACAAAATATATCAAATTCTATCCAAAGAAAACTGCTACAGGAGCGCCAATTCTGAACCGTTTATGCAATCATTACATTCAACGCGTTGGAAAGCCGAACGCAGTGTTATCTGACAATGCTACAAATTTCACTGGTTGTAGGTGGAGGCATGCATTAGCTCGAGCCAACATCACACAAATATTAACATCCATATATAACCCGAGCGCGAACCCAATCGCGATTACTTTTCGTGAATTAAATAGATTTATGCGAACATATTGCCAATCGAAGCATGTTTCATTCCTGAGGGAATGAAGAAATATAAGAAAAGGAAGATAATTTTTCTAAAATTAATAAAAGTAATTTTTTCATAATTTCAGATAAGGTTATGATGGGTCGACAGGGATCCATAAGAAAAGAATTATAATGATTAAGTAAATATATCGTTTTCTTTCAGCTACTTGATTTTGTATATTCTTAAGGAAAAATAATAATGATGGTTTTTTTAATTTCAGTAAAAAATATAGGTATATTGCATATCTGTTTCAGCTTTCATGTAACTGTTAGTAATAGGTACATGGGAATATTCATGTTAAAGGCATAGGAATATATATATATATATATATATATATATATATATATATATATATATATTCAAAGCAATGACACAGCAATATAACTGATTAATTATTTGAAAGAATAAAGTCAGTTCACTGGATGGAGTTTCAGGAAATTTTATTGAGGTAGATTACGAAGGAAAGTATTTCGAAGGACAATGCTGGACCAGATTGAGAGGAATATTTGTGACCGTTGTGGGGTGTTTGGTATTAAATTGTAATTATTTGAATTATGATAAATGATGAAGAGAAGCGACTGGGCTGAATTTGTGTAGATTCGGAGGAAGTAGATAAATTCGTGATTATATTCTGTAAAGGTTAAAGCTAATTTCGCAGAATGACAGAAGTATGGAGTAGTGGTGGATTCCGTGAACAGCAACGAACTTCACGTGAAGTGTTACGTGTTTCCAGGTACAATATAAATTATGAACACGTGCTGGTGCAGTGTCATAAAAGGAAACTAGTGGTGAGACATAAGAGTGGTTATCTGTTTGCTATTAAGCAAGGATATATCCATGTGGTCATATTCGAAACGATTTTGTGCTTCATTGAAGAAAAAGGTGAGGTCACGAGAAAGAATTATCACTAGAGTTTACCAAGGACAACGAGTGTGGACGTGGTACTCTGATACTTACAAACAAGTGTATAAAGGAGAAAAAGATCGATAATCGTGGCAAAAGATTACCCGAATATTGAGTAGTAAAATGTACCGGTATATTACTTCTTCCGAATCACAAAATTCAGACCAGCAGCGTGAGAATGAAGAGTATATGTACTAACCTGTTCTCTCACAGCGCTTTCCCATCAGTAATGATTAGCATTGATACTTGTTCCGGGGTATGTTACATTTCCACACATCACTGCTCTGTGAATGGCCCTATGAGGGTATCATCCAGCCGTTCTCCTACCTGAGGATCAACCCTGTTCCAGACCATCCTTACCATCCCACACACACCAGCAAGAGGATCATTCACTGTCTCTACACACACCTGTCCTGTAACTTCCATCAGACGTCGTTACCAAGACATCTTTACATTTACCCGACTCCACCAACGCAAGAACATCCTATATAAAGACAGTGTCAGATATGTTATTAAAGCTTTTAATTAATTTTTGTAAATTATTGGGTGGAACATGAAGTTAGATTAGCCTTGTGCCAGGTTTTCCTCAGGGACCCTTGCCCGAATAGGAAGGTCTTCTTATCGAAAGTCCATGGCCACATGAGCCGTTTACAGAGTTACTTAAACGGCTAATGTCAAAGTATTGAACCTTATGAGAAGTAGAGAGTGATTATGAAAGATAAACAAAGTTCATAAGTGGCAAAAGCTGTCATTAGCCGCCAGCATATGCCACTCAGTAATATTGTAGGAAACAGTAGGGTTAGTTATGTTGCAGTTTTGGCTCCGTATTGCCTTATAAAGAAAATCAGTGCTCAAAAATGGGCATTGTAATGGATTGTAAACTGTGAAAAACTTTGACTTGGGTGCGGTGAATTATTAATGCCGAGAGTAGTACAAACTGCCTGCGAAACCTGGACGTTCCGTGTTACGAACGCTTCTCTCTGGAATAAGGAACCAAATATGTATATTGGAGGACTCGGTGTGAAGTGATTACAGAGATCGGACGTGTTTTATGTTGGAGAGACTTTACTGTTGTTGTGCTACGCTATTAAGCTCCATTGTGAATGTTTAGTTAGTCGATGGCACAATAAACATATTCAAGAAAATGGTACGCATTCAAGGTGCGTATTTATCAATTTATAAAAGATTTGACAAACATTCTTCAGATATCACCTGACGTAGATCGATCGGAGGTGCAATGTGGAGTGATAGTGCGAGCCTGCGTCTTTATAGGGTCAATATTCTTCGAGAGAATATCTCAGAAGCAATAAACTTTCCGTTTTAGACACATCAGTCCATACGCACCATACAACATAGCACCTAGTTGTGCCGAACTATCTTCGTAGCAAAATAAACATTTTACAGATTTCAGATGGAGCAGTTCCGACGAGGAGTATCAGCGAGATCAACGCTGCGGGACATATATATATAGCTCTCCTGTGGTACTTAAAATCAAAGACTTATATTCTTTAGCTTTTAAAAGACTGAAGCTAAAACTTAAATAAAACCACTAGAAATCATAACCAAAAATCCCAAAAACAATTAAGAAGCAGAGAATTTTCTTAAACAAAATTTATTAAATAAATAAATAAATTAATTAAAATATAATAAAAATAAATGTCTTTTCTGGTGCAAATGTCAAGTTTTATTTCCCATCACATTATAATAAATTATAAACTGTTGTGCAGATACTGTTGGAACGGTGCTTCTATTCCCTTTCGGGTTGAAATTTCGGCGCACGTCACAAATCTGGCTGGCTGTGGTTACCACAAGAATAAACAGTGAGATATACTGACATTCCGTGGAATAAGCCCGTCATATTTATACGGAAAATCAAGCAAGAGTCAAATACCAAGTATAGATAATGTCCCAGCGTAGGTCGTCGAACTGTATGTTATAGCCATGTAGACTGAATACGACATTGGCACTCCTTTTCTTCCTTTTCGTGCTTGTATGCAATACCACCAACATGACCGGTCTGACCGTACTCGTTATCACTTCATTACCTTTTTAAGGTATAGCTCGTGGTACTTTTAGTTCCCTGCCACCATTCGGCGTTGATTGTTTGATCCCTGAGGGTACGGTGCTAGCTTCGCTTTTTGGGGAGTGCATACTCAAATTCTAACAGTATTTATTAATCCACCTCGTCGTGTTTCTGCTACGATTAGTGATATTGACAATCATGACTGTCTCACGGTCTCGTCATTCCGGTCATTCTTAAGGTGTCGACGGTGTCTCGCTATTAATTGATTTTTTTGGCAAGTCGTCGAACCATTCCTTTGATTATGGTTTTCAGTAATGGAATGTTCCTTTCATCGTTCAGAGCCGTAATTCTAATTAGTGGGGATGCTCCTTAACTCCACTATGCTTTGTATTTGTGGCAAGCCCTGCATCCTCCGTTTTCTGATTGTCGCATATGTGGCATATGCATACATAAGAAATGGCAGTGTGGCCGATTTGTGGAACTGCAATGTTGTTTCCAGCGACAAATCTACATTATTAAAGAAAAGGTATAGTGCTTTGTAAAATATAGCCCGTTTCCTGCGACTACTCAGTTCATTTATAGAAAAATAATTTGTGGTCCAGTGTTATTGCTAGGTCCTTTGTCTCTATCTTCGACAAAGTTCTGATACAGTTAATGGTGACGCTGTATGGTAGGATAGGTCTCTTCTTCGTAAAGTATATTGCACCTATTTTTTTTCTACGTGCGCGATTGTCATGTTATTTTGTCGTTGGAGAGGTGTTATATCATGTTCGTTGCTAGTCCTGCCGTAAATATTGCCGAATCATTTGAAGACTGAGCGAGACGTCAGTGGAGCCCTAGCGGTGTTACATTGACATAAATATTGAATTAAATGAGGGACAGGACGGAGCATTGTTGTTTTGCGACGGACATTAGTTTAATACAGTGTGGATTGATCCCGGGTATAGTCGTGTTTCATGCGCCATTCGTTACGGACGGATCTAAAGATAACTCGTGTCTCCTACACGATGTGATGAATCGTAACTACTTGGTCTGTTTAGGTGTTTGCATTAATATTCAATGTACCAGCCTTGATTACCTTCATACATTTTTGCTTATTTATCATTTTGAATGCATTTTGATATTTAAAATACACTGACGGAAAAAAATCGCAACACCGAGAGGTAGTTATGCAGTAAAAACAAAAGTTGGTAGGTGTGTTTCTACATCTGAAAGATGATGTCTATTCAGAATTACGCGCTAGTATCGCCACTTTTTCTTTTTTGAGTCATCAGTCTTCCGGCTGGTTTGATGCGGCCCGCCACGAATTCCTCTCCTGTGCCAACCTCTTCATCTCAGAGTAGTGCATGCAACCTACGTCCTCAATTATTTGCTGGATGTATTTCAATCTCTGTCTTTCTCTACAGTTTTTGCCCTCTACAGCTCCACCTAGTACCATGGGAGTCATTGCCTCATGTCTTAACAGGTCCTAAAATCCTGTCCCTTCTCCTTGTCAGCGTTTCCCACATTTTCCTTTCCTCTCCGATTCTGCGCAGAACGTCCTCATTCTTTACCTTATCAGCCCACCTAATTTTCAACATTCGTTTGCAGCATCATATCTCAAATGCTTCGATTCTCTTCTGTTCCGGTTTTTCCACTGTCCATCTTTCACTACCATGTGATGCTGTGGTCCAGACGTACATTGTCAGAACTTTCTTCCTCAAATTAAGGCCTATGTTTGACACTAGTAGACATTTCTCGGCCAGGGACGCCCTCTTTGCCAGTCCTAGTCTACTTTTGATATCCCTCTTGCTCCGTCCGTCATTGGTTACTTTGCTGCCTAGGTAGCAGAATTCCTTAACTTCATCTGCTTCGTCACCATCAACTCTGAGATCAAGTACCTCGCTGTTCTCATTTCTTCTACTTCTCATTACTTTCGCCTTTCTTCGATTTCCTCTTAATCCATATTCTGTACGCATCAGACGGTTGTTCCATTGAGTAGATCTTCACACAGGATAGCAGTGTCATCAGTGAAACGTATCATTGATATCCTTTCACCTTGAATTTGAATTTTACTCCATTACCGTTATTTTATTTCCATCATTGCTTCTTGGATGTACAAATTAACAATAGGGGCGAGAGACTACATCCCTGTCTTACACCCTTTTAGTCCGAGTACTTCGTTCTTGGTCGTCCACTCTTATTATTCCCTCTTAGCTCTCGTACATATTGTGTTATTACTCGTCTCTTCCTATAATTTACCCCTATTTTTCTCAGAATTTCGAACATCTTGCTCCATTTTATACTGTAGAATGCTTTTTCCAGGTCGACAGATCCTACGATTTTTCTTCAGTCTTGCTTCCATTATCAACTGCAACAGCAAAATTGTCTCTCTGGTGCCTTTACCTTTCCTAAAGGTAAACTGATCTTTTCCGTTCTTCGTATTCCGGCGTAGTGACAAGCGCCGGCACGAAGGCTGTGAGAAGACGTCAGCCAATACTAAACTGACAAGGAGCGCACCACGACAGGAGCGGCCTCTACAAGAAGAGAATGTAAGCGCCGCTCCTGCCAGCCTCGACCGGACAGGAAGATGGACACTAGGAGACGCACTGGCAGAGATGCCTAGAACAGCAGTGATATTAACGATAACAGTAACATGAAAGAGTGTGAATAACATTGTCTATAGCAAAGGACAGTGATTGTTTGCATGTCGCCAATCGCTTGCGACACGTTCTTGTGAACCAAAGGCAAGTATTGTCAATCTGCTTTATTGTAATGAAAACCATTAATGTGATTTGCTTGAATTGTTGTTTAGTTATCCAATAAAGCAGCATCCTTTAGGCACCCTTTAAGAGACGAATGAGCAAGACCCCATATTCTGTATATTGTTCTTGCAAGTAAATTTGATGCATGAGCTGTTAAAGTGATTGTGCGATAGTTCTCGCATTTGTCAGCTCTTGCAGCCTTCGGAATTGTTTGGACGATATTTCTCCTAAAGTCAGATGGTATGTCTCCAAACTCATATATTCTGCACACCATCGTGAATATACACTCCTGGAAATGGAAAAAAGAACACATTGACACCGGTGTGTCAGACCCACCATACTTGCTCCGGACACTGCGAGAGGGCTGTACAAGCAATTATCACACGCACGGCACAGCGGACACACCAGGAACCGCGGTGTTGGCCGTCGAATGGCGCTAGCTGCGCAGCATTTGTGCACCGCCGCCGTCAGTGTCAGCCAGTTTGCCGTGGCATACGGAGCTCCATCGCAGTCTTTAACACTGGTAGCATGCCGCGACAGCGTGGACGTGAACCGTATGTGCAGTTGACGGACTTTGAGCGAGGGCGTATAGTGGGCATGCGGGAGGCCGGGTGGACGTACCGCCGAATTGCTCAACACGTGGGGCGTGAGGTCTCCACAGTACATCGATGTTGTCGCCAGTGGTCGGCGGAAGGTGCACGTGCCCGTCGACCTGGGACCGGACCGCAGCGACGCACGGATGCACGCCAAGACCGTAGGATCCTACACAGTGCCGTAGGGGACCGCACCGCCACTTCCCAGCAAATTAGGGACACTGTTGCTCCTGGGGTATCGGCGAGGACCATTCGCAACCGTCTCCATGAAGCTGGGCTACGGTCCCGCACACCGTTACGCCGTCTTCCGCTCACGCCCCAACATCGTGCAGCCCGCCTCCAGTGGTGTCGCGACAGGCGTGAATGGAGGGACGAATGGAGACGTGTCGTCTTCAGCGATGAGAGTCGCTTCTGCCTTGGTGCCAATGATGGTCGTATGCGTGTTTGGCGCCGTGCAGGTGAGCGCCACAATCAGGACTGCATACGACCGAGGCACACAGGGCCAACACCCGGCATCATGGTGTGGGGAGCGATCTCCTACACTGGCCGTACACCACTAGTGATCGTCGAGGGGACACTGAATAGTGCACGGTACATCCAAACCGTCATCGAACCCATCGTTCTACCATTCCTAGACCGGCAAGGGAACTTGCTGTTCCAACAGGACAATGCACGTCCGCATGTATCCCGTGCCACCCAACGTGCTCTAGAAGGTGTAAGTCAACTACCCTGGCCAGCAAGATCTCCGGATCTGTCCCCCATTGAGCATGTTTGGGACTGGATGAAGCGTCGTCTCACGCGGTCTGCACGTCCAGCACGAACGCTGGTCCAACTGAGGCGCCAGGTGGAAATGGCATGGCAAGCCGTTCCACAGGACTACATCCAGCATCTCTACGATCGTCTCCATGGGAGAATAGCAGCCTGCATTGCTGCCAAAGGTGGGTATACACTGTACTAGTGCCGACATTGTGCATGCTCTGTTGCCTGTGTCTATGTGCCTGTGGTTCTGTCAGTGTAATCATGTGATGTATCTGACCCCAGGAATGTGTCGATAAAGTTTCCCCTTCCTGGGACAATGAATTCACGGTGTTCTTATTTCAATTTCCAGGAGTGTACGTTTTGTTGCCACTTCCAACAACGATTTTAGGAATTCTGATGTGACGTTATCCATCCCTTCTGACTTATTTGATCGTAAGTCCCTCTAAGCTCTTTTAAATTCTGATTGTAATACTAGATCCTCTATCTCTTCTAAATCGACTCCTGTTTCTTTCTGTATCATATCAGACAAATCTTCCCCCTGAAAGACGCCTTCAATATACTCTTTCCAACGTATCTGCTCTCTCCTCTTCATTTAACAGTGGAATTCCTGTTGCACTTTTAACGTTACCACACTAACTTTTAATTTCACCAACGGTTGTTTTGACTGTCCTATATGCTGAGTCAGTCCTGCCGACAATCATTTCTTTTTCGATTTCTTCACATTTTTCACACAGCCATTTCGTCTTAGCTTCCCTTCACTTCCTCTCTGCTTCACTCCTCAGCGACTTGCATTTCTGTATTCCTGAATTTCCCTAAAAATTTATGTACTTCTTCATCGATCATCTGAAGTATTTCTTCTGTTACCCGTGTTTTCTTCGCAGTTACCTTCTTCTCGTCTATATTTTCCTTTCCAGCTTCTGTGATTGCTCTTTTTAGAGATGCCCATTCCTCTTTAACTGCACTGCCTACTGAGCTCTTCTTTATTGCTGTATCTATAGCCTTAGAGAACTTCAAGCGTATCTCTTCATTTTTTAGCACTTCTGTATCCCACTTCTTTCGGTATTCATTCTTCCCGACTAACCTCTTAATCTTCAGCCTACTCCTCATCAATACTACATTGTGATCTGAGTCTACATCTGCTCCTGGGTAGGCCTTGCAATCCAGTACCGCCACTTTGAGGATGCAACTCATATTTTCTTTAAATATACACTGTAATGTCTGTGGGCTTTAATTACGTTGGAGATTGGACGTGGCGAGTTCATGAGAGTCAAAAATGCCATTAAGGCGACAAACACGCCATTTTAATCATCTCACTGTGTTTGGACGAGGTCGTCCAACTGAGATACGAGAAGCTGGGTGTTCCTTCTGGATACTGCAGAGAGACTTGGCAGGAATGTCACCACCGTATATGACACCTCGCAGCAGTGGTCATGGGAATGTACTGTCACACAAGAAGGCCGGGCTCCGGACTGGCACGTGGCACTATCAATGGGAAGACCATCGTGTTCGGTGTATGGCTCTTGTTCATCGTACTGCATCTGCAGCAGCAATTTGAGCAGCACTTGCCACCACAGTGATACAACCAACTGATTGAAATCCATTGTCGAAAGGACAGCGACGACTAGACGCCATTTAGCGTGCATTCCATTGACCCTAAACCACTGCCACTTGTGATTTCAGTTGTGTCAACCGAGAACCCCTTATCAAGACCAGGGTAGAAGTCTGTTGTGTTTTCTGATGAACGCTGGTTGTGTCTTGGAGCAGGTGATTGTCATATTTTGGTTAGGAGGAGGTCTGTGGAGGCCTTATACCAAAATGAAAGCGTGCTAGACATATGAGACCCCGGACAAGGATAGCGATTAATTTAAGGAAAAGACGTGGAAGGGTGGCCCAACTTCATGTGGCATTTATCGTTCCCAAACAAATATTTTTTTATTAATAACAGTTTTATCATGAGCCAAGTAACTGTTACCAAGACTCTTGTCAAATTCACACAAATAGTTTAGGTTTATAAATATCACAATGCATAATTTCCATTATACGTAAAAATAGAAATGGTACTCGAGGAATATGTCAGCTGTGCAATATAACTGAGTCCCGTTTACAGACAGTTAACTGATTAAATAAACCTGCAGTGGCATTATGTCCCCGCGACGAGTATCACTACTGTGAGATAGTCCCACAATAGGACTTGAATGTAAGTTCAACAATTGTTAAATAAAAGACGTTAAAAATACATATATCTCCAGACAAGATATGGGCAAGCTGACGAAACTCTACCCACGTGTAAAAACAGAAGAAAATAAAAACAGAAGAAAACATTAATACTTCACTGATTGGCCACGAGGCAGGTTAATTACTTAAATAAACTAACGGGCTCCAAAACACTATTAACTGATAATGACCATAAAAATCTTATTTTTAAAGAAATCAAGAAACTCAGTGCTCCGTTTGCCCAAAGGCCATCATTAGACGCCCACATGGATACACTCAGTAAACCACATTCCCAGAATCATCAATGAAGTCTTCATCACGACACCAAAAGAATGACAGCAAACTACTCAGCTTGAGGCTGGAATGGGAGATCCGCAGAAGCGCGTATGACCCGCCGACACTCAGGCCTCGTGCGGTGACGGGAGAGCCGTTGAAGCAGAAAGAAAACGCGTCCCTGTCCCGAACCAGTAGAGCAGCAACGAGTCAGCCGCTGCCGCTACAAATCTGTCAACATATATAAAGGAATAAACAGCAAACAGGTTTGATCGAAATTAACATACACAGCAATACTTAAGCGGGCATTTAAAGATTATTTTCAAGGAAACCAAATATTAAAACTACAGCGTAGCAGCGGCCTGCTCATAAACTTTGCAAGTTTACCTTCCTAGTAATAACAAGAAAATTTACAAAGTCGTTTAAATGAATAATTACATAATAATTTAAACAAGATTAAATAAGTCAAGGTATACCTTACTGGGGACTAAGGGATTAGTGTACTCTGTAATTTCGATAGTCAATAAATGGCAGAAGGCCGGTAAAAGAGTACGCCTACAACCCCAATGGCTACTCAACACGGTGTGAGACAGTGTTCAAATACAAACAAGCACAAACATATGACCCATACGTCCTTACTTTTACGCTGAGCGCACACAATTTTAGTTACAGGCCAAATCGAATAACTCACCCCAGTAATTGCCATAAGGTCTACAATAAGCAGAAATTATAATCAGTATGGAGTGTAGCCATGTACGGATGTGAAACGTGGACGGTGAATAGTTTAGACAAGAAGACAATAGAAGCTTTCAAAATGTGGTGCTACAGAAGAATTCTGAAGATTAGATGGGTAGATCACATAACTAATGAGGAGGTATTGAATAGAATTGGAGAGAGGAGGAGCCCGTGGCACAACTTGACGAGAAGAAGAGACCGGTTGGTAGGACATGTTCTGAGGCATCAAGGGATCACAAATTTAGCATTGGAGGGCAGCGTGGAGGGTAAAAATCGTAGAGGGAGACCAAGAGATGAATACACTAAACAGATTCAGAAGGATGTACGTTGCATTAGGTACTGGGAGATGAAGAAGCTTGCACAGGGTAGAGTAGCATGGAGACCTTCATCAAACCAGTCTCTGGACTGAAGACCACAACAACAACAACAACAACAAGAAACAGTGATTTCAAGTACCAGATTAACATTGGCGCTTACAAAAACATCCAGACTGACACACACAGCCCCAAAAGGGATCACGCCGAGGCAGAATTAACAAACTTTAAGTCCAGTACTTACTGAACAGTCTTCGTATATAATTTCAAATTAATTCCAAGAACTCCTGTAGGATCGCGCGCGAGCCCTCACAGAATCCGCCGCAGTTGAACATACTTGACATACAACTTCAGTTACCGTCTGGGGTGTGATTTGGGCAGAAGAAGCAATCTCGTGATTATCCTTCGTACCCTGATAGCTCTATCTAGATATAGTAGGGGTCAGTGAAGTGAAGTGGAAGGAAGACAAGGATTTCTGGTCAGATGAGTATCGGGTAATATCAACAGCAGCAGAAAATGGTATAACAGGTGTAGGATTCGTTATGAATAGGAAGGTAGGGCAGAGGGTGTGTTACTGTGAACAGTTCAGTGACCGGGTTGTTCTAATCAGAATCGACAGACCAACACCGACAACGATAGTTCAGGTATACATGCCGACGTCGCAAGCTGAAGATGAACAGATAGAGAAAGTGTATGAGGATATTGAAAGGGTAATGCAGTATGTAAAGGGGGACACAATCTAATAGTCATGGGCGACTGGAATGCAATTGTAGGGGAAAGAGTTGAAGAAAAGGTTACAGGAGAATATGGGCTTGGGACGAGGTATGAAAGAGGAGAAAGACTAATTGAGTTCTGTATCAAGTTTCAGCTAGTAATAGCGAATACCCTGTTCAAGAATCACAAGAGGAGGAGGTATACTTGGAAAAGGCCGGGAGATACGGGAAGATTTCAATTAGATTACATCATGGTCAGACAGAGATTCCGAAATCAGATACTGGATTGTAAGGCGTACCCAGGAGCAGATATAGACTCAGATCACAATATAGTAGTGATGAAGAGTAGGCTGAAGTTCAAGACATTAGTCAGGAAGTATCAATATGCAAAGAAGTCGGATACCGAAGTACTAAGGAATGACCAGATACGTTTGAAGTTCTCTAACGCTATAGATACAGCAATAAGGAATAGCGCAGTAGGCAGTACAGTTGAAGAGGAATGAACATCTCTAAAAAGGGCCATCACATAAGTTGGGAAGGAAAACATAGGTACAAAGAAGGTAGCTGCGAAGAAACCATGGGTAACAGAAGAAATACTTCAGTTGATTGATGAAAGGAGGAAGTACAAACATGTTCCGGGAAAATCAGGAATACAGAAATACAAGTCGCTGAGGAATGAAATAAATAGGAAGACTTCGATAGACTTCTGTGCATCATGTTTCTCCTAAGAGAGATATATAACAAGGCGTATTTAACATCCACTCATCAGTTGAGGTTCAGATGAATGACTTTAAAAGAACGATCGTTGGATTACGCGCGATTTACTGCTCTGTGTTTGATTAAAGTGATAGAGAGTGGAGCATTATATTGACTGGACTGGAGACATCGAACAGAATTCAGAATATCGAGGCTAACAACATCTGGAAATAAATGGTCGAAAAGGAATTGTGGGAATAAAACCTGGTGCCTGCGATATTGATGACAGAAAAGAAATTTTAAAGCAGTGTGGAAAAGGGATTATGCTAGACGCAAACATCAGTACGCTTAAATCTGAAATAAAGAGACCGAATGCAACGATTGACTTTAACCAGAAAGGTTCAGTAGAACAACTGCTAGGTTTCGCAGAAAGACAGGTATTGAAGAAGGATCGTAATAAATTTTGCAGGTCTGACCATTAGGTAGATTTACTACTTGTCAGTACAATCCGTGTCGAGTGTAACACTGCAGCAAACTCCTACCTCAGTAACAGATTGATTCATACAACTGACGGATTATTCCTATCGACCAGAACTGGGTATAAGATTATTTGGATCCTCAACAATGTTGTATACCTCCAGTAACAGACCAAACATTGGACTATCTGGCGCTGCGTATTGTGGACCACGATAATCAACTTGTCAACTTTCTTGGTGAGGAAATCATTGTACGCCCACATCTAAAGCAGAATCACCAGTGTCCTCAAACATGCCGAGACGAGCTGTAAACTTCAGCCAATTGTGACTTGTAATGGACCGCCCCCGACCTCTCGGTGAGAACAAAGACACCACCTTGCTGGGAGACTGGAAGCGTCAGCAGGGACCTTCAACCTACCGAGATATGTAGCATGCCAGCAGTCAGAAAGCAACGATGGGGATAAGATATAAAACCGACGTGCACAATGCACAGCCTGACTCTTCAAAACAGAATCAAATGGCGATAACATGCTAACTACGAGTTTCTCAAATCAGTCGGTCAGAAACCTCACAAGGATGACATTCGATATAACTAAAATAGTGTAATATGATGAGTGCATTACACATCACGAATAATTCTCGTATAAACGTTATGCTTCAACCACATTTAACAAGAGCGATGAAACACCAATACGCTTTAACTCTCCCCTCTGATTGATTATTTACGAAAATGGATTGTACTGCTACTGATAACTCACAATAAGGGTTGGGTTATTTTTAGGGAAAAATACGTGGGACGTGGACCCACATTATGCATCATGAAATACACTTTCTTTGTTTAACTACAATTATTATAATAAAAATTGAAAACCTTGCTAAAAGAACAACAATGCTCACAATAATTTACAGAGCTTGAACACGACCAATTCAATAAAAGCAAATTTTAAGAAGTTATAACATTAAGAACTGGGCTTCAAACGAGGAATATACAGTCCCTAAATACAAGTAAGAAGACACACAGTTTAGGCATGCCTGCAATCGGTTTCAACATACTGAGTTTTGTCAGTAAAATGAAATTCAAATGATTGCCATCAAATGTACAAACCATTCCCAAGCATTGATACCACGTTAAACAAATAGACAACGCCCACCCAAAATACAGAAATGATAAGAAGTCGTGCCACTGAGTGTGGATGTTACAAAATCCTCAATAAGCCATAAGCCTTAATAAAATTCCTCCAAAATACAAGCAAAGCTGGGAAGGCATACAAATCAAAACGTGGCTCCCAGCTGGTACACACCAGCAGAAACATTGACAGTTACCCTTAAATAAATGTACAGTCCCCCGTAATACAATAAAAGTTGGGAAGGCATACAATTTAAATGTGACTAGCAGGTGGTACACACCAGTAGAAACACTCACAATGGCCATTGAATAAATAGACGATCCTCCAAAATACAAGATACGAGGGCAGTTCAATAAGTAATGCAACACATTTTTTTTTTCTCGGCCAATTTTGGTTGAAAAAACCGGAAATTTCTTGTTGAATATTTTCAAACATTCCCGCTTCGTCTCGTATAGTTTCATTGACTTCCGACAGGTGGCAGCGCTGTACGGAACTGTTAAAATGACGTCTGTAACGGATGTGCGTTGCAAAAGACGGGCAGTGATCGAGTTTCTTTTGGCGGAAAACCAGGGCATCTCAGATATTCATAGGCGCTTGCAGAATGTCTGCGGTGATCTGACAGTGGACAAAAGCACGGTGAGTCGTTGGGCAAAGCGTGTGTCATCATCGCCGCAAGGTCAAGCAAGACTGTCTGATCTCCCGCGTGCGGGCCGGCCGTGCACAGCTGTGACTCCTGCAATGGCGGAGCGTGCGAACACACTCGTTCGAGATGATCGACGGATCACCATCAAACAACTCAGTGCTCAACTTGACATCTCTGTTGGTAGTGCTGTCACAATTGTTCACCAGTTGGGATATTCAAAGGTTTGTTCCCGCTGGGTCCCTCGTTGTCTAACCGAACACCATAAAGAGCAAAGGAGAACCATCTGTGCGGAATTGCTTGCTCGTCATGTGGCTGAGGGTGACAATTTCTTGTCAAAGATTGTTACAGGCGATGAAACATGGGTTCATCACTTCGAACCTGAAACAAAACAGCAATCAATGGAGTGGCGCCACACCCACTCCCCTACCAAGAAAAAGTTTAAAGCCATACCCTCAGCCGGTAAAGTCATGGTTACAGTCTTCTGGGACGCTGAAGGGTTTATTCTGTTCGATGTCCTTCCCCATGGTCAAACGATCAACTCTGAAGTGTATTGTGCTACTCTTCAGAAATTGAAGAAACGACTTCAGCGTGTTCGTAGGCACAAAAATCTGAACGAACTTCTCCTTCTTCATGACAACGCAAGACCTCACACAAGTCTTCGCACCCGAGAGGAGCTCACAAAACTTCAGTGGACTGTTCTTCCTCATGCTCCCTACAGCCCCGATCTCGCACCGTCGGATTTCCATATGTTTGGCCCAATGAAGGACGCAATCCGTGGGAGGCACTACGCGGATGATGAAGAAGTTATTGATGCAGTACGACGTTGGCTCCGACATCGACCAGTGGAATGGTACCGTGCAGGCATACAGGCCCTCATTTCAAGGTGGCGTAAGACCGTAGAATTGAATGGAGATTATGTTGAAAAATAGTGTTGTGTAGCTAAAAGATTGGGGAATAACCTGGTGTATTTCAATGCTGAATAAAACAACCACTGTTTCAGAAAAAAAATGTGTTGCATTACTTATTGAACTGCCCTCGTACGTTGACAAACACAGCATGCGACTTTCACAGCCAACATACAACAAGCAGGCCAGTCTTACAATGAGTGGTGTTATCTGATGACTGCGGATAAAAAGCATGAACTCGTTAGTACAATACTTTAAAATTTAACTTCGCCCCAGAACTAGCAATAAGGGCGCAAGATTTGAACGAGTAGTTAAAGAGCAGATATAGTGATGAGAAACTTCGGGCTTGCAGAACACCGTCAAAGCTTATGTACTTGCTAAATTCATATTACTGAATAAATTAAGAGTCCCCGATTAAAAGGTAACAGTCCGCTGTGGCATTTATCAAACGATCAAATTTACTTAACTTGAGCCAACACGAAGCGGCTGGTAGAGGGGCCATATTGCAGGCCAACCTAAACATCGTGCGACGACGCAAGTGTCGTTGCAGCAGAAAGAAAACACGTCTCTGTTCTGTTCCGAGGAAACAGCAACACGTCGTCCGCTGGCAAAACTACACTGCCAACACACATCAGAAGGGAACAGATTACTATCTGCCCAAATATGCCTAGGATGTAGACAACATTAACTTATTGCGGAAGCGTCTACACATACAAGCTTAAAATTCTTTAAAACTACTTGAATTTAACAAGGTGAAATATCAGCGCCTGGAAATAAAATTACTAGGACATACTCATCTCTAAAAGGGTGCCTTGTCTTCACCACACACTATTTTACAATTTCAATGTCATCTACTCAATTTGTAACAGACAATGTTCGTACATCTGTATGGAATATGGCCTGGAACAGCACATTATCATCGGTTTCACTGATTGATGACCAGGCACACAATCATTTGGAGACACGTTAATATGACATACCAAATTCCATATTTACACAGAAATGGCTTTACGACAACAAGCACCAATAAAAAACAACACTTAACTTCACGCTGATGTGAAGGACCCATGACTTCCAGCATTCCAAGCAGGGGTGTTATTGCCTCCAATCCGAACAGGTGGTCTTCGAGGTGCAGTAAAATTTAAGCTTGCAGAGCTGATCGGGAACTTGCCGACCAACTTGCGTCAACTGCTCTTCCCTCAACTCCCCTCTATCAGTCGTTAATACAGCCAGCGAGGCTCAGCTCCGACCAACTTAACCACTTGCAGCTTCTCGAAGGCCATACCTGGCAATTGGAGTCCCGCAAAACCTACAACTCGTTAGCCACGTGCTCTCCAGCTAACTCTCCGTAACAGATACTGCCAAAAATCAACACCACATGTCCCAACCAAAGATCCTAGCTCCTGGCATATTATCAGGATCGATATCAACAGCCCAAGTAGTTCGTGGCGCCAGTGGAGCGCCATGCCCGCCAAAATAAGAGCCTTCACGTCTCAACTACAGTGGGATCGAAGCTTACACGTAATACTCTGGCGTTCCTGTTTCATGATGTATGATATGAACTTAACGGAGTCGAGACCGACCGTGGGTACAATGGAGTCATTGCATCAGCACTTGAAATGCATGTCTCTGCTTCTCCTTCGGATGTGAACAATTTAGTAAGTGCTGGATGGTTCATAAGAAGCCAGTGGGTAAAACAGGGGATTTACTGCATGTGTAACACTAAAACTGTGTATGAGGTACATTGAAGGCAACAACTTATTTTCAGTGCTAAACGGGAACTTATTCTGGTACGGAGTGCAATGGATAACAACTCATACAGGCAGGGAGCACAAGAGGAGATCACCATCAATAAAATACAATGCAAAATGCCGCACATCACTCTATCGCTTGAGACCGTTTGAACTTTTAAAAGTTTTTAATGCAGGTGTGTTTCTACGATAATCTACTCATTCATGGGAACGTTTTCAATACCCAGTACTACGGACTTAAGGCAGAGAAACGTGGAATATTGAAGCCTCTGTTCAATTGGAGACGCCTAGTCACCATACTTGGGTTCTGGACCAACAGAAGAGGGAATATAGCACAGTATTGCACCAAATTTGATAATTGTGGGTTAAAATTATAGGGCTTAAAGCCATTAAATATACGAGTTTTATAGTAATGAAGTTTCATTCATGGGAACGTTTTCAATACCCAGTACTACGGACTTAAGGCAGAGAAACGTGGAATATTGAAGCCTCTGTTCAATTGGAGACGCCTAGTCACCATACTTGGGTTCTGGACCAACAGAAGAGGGAATATAGCACAGTATTGCACCAAATTTGATAATTGTGGGTTAAAATTATAGGGCTTAAAGCCATTAAATATACGAGTTTTATAGTAATGAAGTTAATGAAAATGTACAAACAATCCTGTTGGAAGAACATCCGCAACTGAGCATTATACCAGTCGTTCAAAATACAAGTGCAGTTGCAAATTTCTTTTATTATCCCACGACAGGTTTCGGGCTGTTATAAGCCCATCTTCGGGTGTCGTAGCTGTGCTGAGGCCCCCGAGCGCCACGGTGGACGTGTACTAGGCGTGGTGTGCTACCTATGACAGTGGTATGGTAGTATGACGCAAGTGGGTCGGCGAAACGATGAGTTAAGCAAGAGGAAGGATAACACTGCGTCACCGACCAGTGGAGGATCTGACAAGAAGCAGCTCGCAGGTCGTCAACATCAAGGGCGGTAATCAGGTCAGTTACGCCAGTCGAGCAACAACAAAGTATTCCACTGACCCACGGGGAGGAAGAACTGCAAACATCAGTGACAGAAAGCCATGTCTAAGGGCCTTCATCATAGACCATCGCGAGGCGTTGGACTGACGTGTAGCCTGTGTCACTCGGCGCCGCCACTTGTTGAGAGTCGTCGCTGTCATCGCAGTTATCGTAATAGTCTCTGCCTGTACTGCAGGTGATCGCCTGGGAGGCGCCAGAGTGACGCTGCTGCTGTAGTAATCACCGTCACTATTCTCGGACGCCCTCAATAAGCAGCTGCCTGCAATGGGAGTCATCGCCTGTATAAGTGAAAAAGTGCTTTGCCATACCAGAAGCATTTTACAACAGTATCTGAAGGTGGCAACATCATTGCGAACTTTCAGGGTTTCTGTGATGAAGAGCGCGGACACATTTCATTCGTAGCATACTCAGAAGATCGTGATATAATACAGACTATTCAGCATGCATTGCAACACCGAGGACTTTCAAACATGTGAAGTGTTTTAAAACACTGTGGAGTGCAAAGAGGCATATTTCTGCCATGGAATTGACTAAGATAATTCTGGTATACCCTACAAAGATATGGTGACATGGCTTCGATTATTTGACCACACAGATACCCTCATTTAAGTCAAACAAGAGGAGCAGGTCACATGGATGCGTCGAACCCTTCAAGTTTGCTGCTATTCAGACCTGGAATTCTACAAGTGCCCTGCTCTCCATCGACTCAAGAAGAAGACATTGTGTGAAAATAAGTGCTGTGCCTGGTTATGAAAATGTAAAATTACTTTTAAGTTGGATAAAAAATTATGAATTTTTACTTCATAATCAGTGCGTACTTTTTTCTTTCACACTTTGTCAGTATGTAACTTCATAATTTAGACATGTTTGGGAGTAGACACAGTTACGTGTCTCCTGTTTCCACAACGAAATACATACAGCGCGAAACTTCCTGGAAGATTAAAACTGGTTGCCGGACCGAAACTCGAACTCGGGACCTTTGCCTTTCGCGGACAAGTGCTCCACCAGATTGAAGTATGGAAGGTAGGAGACGAGTTACTGGCGGAATTGAAGCCGAGGACGGGTTGTGAGTCGTGCTTGGGTAGCTCAGATGCTCGGAGTCGGTCTTCGACCTGATGACCAACTTCCACATCATTCCTCATGTGCGGCCCTCTCCATCATCATCGACAGACTTTAGCTTTTTGATACATGGACAAAGGTTCATGGCATCCGTGCCGGTTTCACATACTATACTGCGCATTCATCCAGTCGCCTCGACCGTATATATCTCACACGTTCCCTAACTGCCGACGCTCGACATGCCGAAGTATGGCCTCTGGCGTTCTCTGACCACGAGGCCTACATCTGCGATGTCGTCGTTGCCCTCCAACAGGTGTGGCACAGCCTTGGCTTGTGAAAATTAAACGTTTCCCTGATTGCCGACAGATCGTTGAAAATGTGTGGACCATCTGTCGTTGACATCGCCCCATATACACTTCCCCCTTATCCTGGTGGCGCGAAACCAGCTCTATGCAGGGCACTGATGGGATACGCCAAATACTTCAAAGCTTGGGAAGCGAGCACCATGGACTTTTATCATGCGGTGCTTCGTGACTGCACTTTGATTGCATTCTCTCCTGTCCGTCAGACGATAGCGCATCGTGCTAAAGCGCAGATCACTTCACTCATGCGACGGCGCTTGTCAGATCCTGCACCCATGACCATATGCCTCACAAAACGCCATCGATCTACCACCTCCTCACAGAACGCCGACGGCGTCGTCGAGCTCTCATCCACGACCTTACCGATGCGGAATGACGACGATACACTACACAATGCGCCACTGGTCACGCTTTCTATTCTCATTTCCGCCGACTGTTCGCTGCCATCCCATATCCCCCAACCTTAATTGAAGAGGTAGCAGCACCGACTGTCAATGTCATGCCAGAGGATGTGGCTCAAGAACTTCAGGAACAAGTGACTTCCGATGAAGTCTTAGATGCTATCAAGGTGGGAGCTGCCAACAAGTCCCCTGGACCTGACGGCCCCCCCTCGACCTTTAAAAGTGTTTTAGCTATCTTTTGGTACCTACTCGGACGTCCCTCTGCCGTGAACTAATGTCAGCAGCTACGACGATCACTGCCACCTTCCTTGATGGTGTCATCATCCTGGTCCCTAAGCCACATGGGCGATCACGGATCTGTGATTACCGGCCCATCAGTCTACTCAACAGTGACATGAAAATTTTTACCCCTTTGTTAGCCTCATGACTCAAGAAGGCAGCAAGATACGTCACCTCGCTTGATCAGACATCGCTGGGCGGTGACAACATCCATATGGCCCTTTGCCGTTAAGGGACGTGATTGTGCTCGCGCGGACGCAACATTTACCTGACACATTAGCATCGGTTGACTTCACTCAGGCATTCGACCGTCTCGACCATACCTTTCTGAAATCGGTCCTCCAACACATGGGTTTTCTGGCTCGTATAGTAACCGTGGTAATGCGTCTCTTGAGCAGCGCGACTTCAAGAATGCTCTGAAATGGTCGCGTCACCGCGTCTCTAGCTATCGAGCGCTCTGTCCGACAGTGTTGCCCACTTTTCACGATAGTGTATGCTTTGGCATTAGAGCCCCTACTCCAGGGGTTTCGTCAACATCTGGTGGGCTTGACATTGCATGGCTACCGCTTCTGTTGTACAGCCTATACCGACGATCTAGTCCTCTACCTCCGCAATGAAGACGATGTTCGCGCGATCTGACTTGAGTGACGACATATGGGGAGGCATCGGGCAGTCCTCTTAACATTTCCAAATCGAAGGTTCTGCTCATTGGTGAGGGTCTACCTGAGAGATATGTCGCTCCTCTAAGTGTGGCCACCAGTGTCCGCTGTTTGGAATGACCTCCGCTGTTCAGCGGCAACCAACAGTCGACCTCTCCTCCAAACGATCACCACCGGCTTAGATCCCCCGACTTTGTACAGCATGTGCAATACGTTAATGTTTACCATGCTTCACGCATCCCCCATGTGGCACAGGTGTTCCCGGTTCCGGTTACCTTCGCATGTCGTATGTTGATGGCGATAGGATGCTTTGTCTATACAGGGATGTTATTTAAAGTTCAATATTCCTCCTTTGCCCGCCCGTGGGAGCAAGGTGGAGTAGGCTTATCCCATGTGCCAGACGGAGTTAGGGCACTTTTTGTTAGCTCCCAACTGAATGTCTGGCGTCGCTGCCTGACGAGTCTGACCGCACTGCTTTTGCGTGAATACGTGCCAGTCTCCATGTCAGTCCCGGCCATGTTATGACATTCCACCCCCCTTTTACCACTTTCGGCACTTCTTTCTTTAATTAAGTTACATCCTGCACTCCTTACCCGTTCCACGTGTACTCCAGACAAAGACTGTACATGACACATTACAAATGTCTCGAACCCCCAACCCCATTGAACACAAGTTTCCCCAGCTCATATGGCATCGTGTTTGGAAAGCGGTGCCTGCTGGTTACCTCAACACCAGCGTTTAGTCCACCTGGCATATCATCGTCAATGGCAAACAGGTCAACAAATCTCGTTTGCACCGCATCCGCCTCGCTGACACACCTCTCTGTGTTCACTGTGGTGTAGAGAACATAGACGCTCATCGATTCTCATGTGGTACGTCATCTGACGTCTGGAGGCTCACGCAGCGTATCTTGGCTTTCAAAAAATGGTGCAAATGGCTCTGAGCACTATGGGACTTAACATCTATGGTCATCAGTCCCCTAGAACTTAGAACTACTTAAACCTAAGTAACCTAAGGACAGCACACAACACCCAGCCATCACGAGGCAGAGAAAATCCCTGACCCCGCCGGGAATCGAACCCGGGAACCCGGGCGTGGGAAGCGAGAACGCTACCGCACGACCACGAGATGCGGGCTCTTGGCTTTCCTTACCCGACAGATTCCTGCTCAGATCACTTTCCTGACGCTTTTATTCCCGGATGTGATTCATTACCCCGCAACCAAAATTAATGCTGTGAATTGGATACGCGGTCATACGATACTTTTTGGCACCCAACGAGAAATCAGAACTAGGTTATTAGTCACTGTGCACTTGTTCTCAACCACACATACAAACAGTTCTTTTCCAATTTTCTACGGAGCTTATTTCATTACCCGCCTTCCAGCTGGAACGTCCAAGCCATGAGATCCTGATGCTTTTTTGCCGACATGATGTTCTGAACGCACTAGAAACGGAATTTCCACTAAAATTTCGAGAAGACAAGTTTCGATGTTCCGCCAATCGGAAGGCGCTAGTGACTCCTGGAATTCCGGTACATAGACTAATATAATAAAAAAATTTAAAAATAAAAAAACATAAAACAAAAAAATAAATAAAAGACAATAAAAATATACATACAAATACGTAGAAAAAAGAAAAAAAGCCGTCCGTAACTACTTTCATCTTCATCGTTGTTCTCTGTGTTCTTCTCCCCTACTTTCTTCCATTCCTACACCCTTGCAGTAATAGGTTAGTTGTTTTGGGATAGGCGTAGATAGGCGCCAACGCCTGGAGAGGTGTATTTTATTGTTTTTGTCAGAACACAAGTGGCCGTAGCAAGCAGATTTTTTTTTTTTTTTTTTTTTTTTTTTTTTTTTTTTTTTTTGTAGTTTCCCTTTCCTCTCCAGGGGCGGAAAAAAGTGGTAGACAAACAAAAAAAAGAAAAGATGGTAGAGCACTTGCCCGCTAAAGACGAAAATCCCGAGATCGAGTCTCAGACCGGCACACAGTTTTAATCTACCCAAAAGTTTCTCAGCGCGCACTCCGGTGCAGAGTGAAAATCTCATTCAGGATCACATACAGCACGATAGGCATAGTCCCATGCAAACATTAGACTTATATCGTTATTCTTCACCTTTTTAATATGACTTATGTCCAAAACTTATGTCACTTGTCTCCTACCTGTCCTTTATATTGACAACTGTGACAGTTTTTTATAAAAAGCAACAATAAACGCGTATAGTAGCGAATTTTTTTGGCTTCTTCAATTCTTACAGATACAATTTGATTATCGAGATACAGTATAGTTCTTGAGATACAACTCGGTTGTTTTAAAGACAGACACAGATGCTTGCCACTATTCAGTGATACAATTTTGCTCCTTTTACACATGCCGAATTCATTATGATGGGACCTCATTAATTCATATGGATCGCAGTCCTTCACCCATTACATGAGTCTATCTGTATCTGTACAAAGTAACTTCCGCTATCGAAATGAGTTATCGTAAACTCATAATGAAAGCAGTACATGTGGAGTTTGAATAGGTCTAGTACGCGCACCCCCAAAAAATAGGTTTTCTGAACTCTTCTACAGCCTTCACTATCTCCACAGCGCCAAAGTTCATCTATATCTACATCATACTCCACAAATCACCTAATGGTGTGTAGCGGGGGTACTTTCGGTACCACTATCTGATCTCTCCATCCCTGTTCCATTGGCGAATAGTGCGTTGGAAGAATGATTGTCGGTAAGCCTCTGTATTGACTCTAATTTCTCGAATTTTGTCCTCGTGGTCGATATGCGAGATGTATGTGGGGGGAAGTAATATGTTGTCCGACTCCTCGTGAAAAGTGCTGTCCCAAAAATTTCAATAATAATTCCGTCCGTGATGCACAACGCCTCCCCTGTAACGTCTGCCACTGGAGTTTGTTTAACATCTCCGTAACGCTCTCTCGCCAGCTAAACGATCCCGTGACGAAACGCGCCGCTCTTTGTTGGATCTCCTCTATCAGTGATATCTCATAGGGATCCCAGGAAGATGAACAATATTCAAGAATCTGGCTAACAAGAGCCTTATAAGACACTTCTTTCATGGATGAGTTACATTTCCTTACGATTCTTCCGATGAATCTGCGTCTGGTGTGGTCATTCCACTTAGGGTCGCTCTGGATAGTTACGCCTAGATATTTTACGGTGGACGCTGTCTCAAGCTGTTTGTCATCAGTAGAGTAGCTGCACAGAAGTGAATTTCTTTTCCTATGGATGCGCAAATTACATATATATCCGATCAGGATCAACTGCCAGAGCCTGCACCTTTCATCAGTTCTCTGGACGTCGTTCTGCAATTTCTTACAATCTTCTGACGTTGTTGTTTTGGTATAGAGAACAGCATCATCTGCGAATAGCTTTAAAGAGCATCCAACGCTTTCTACTTGATCGGTCCTATCACACTTCCCTGTGGTACTCCGGATGTTACCTTTGCATCTGTCGATTTAGTTCCGTTAAGAGCGACGTGTTGAGTTTTATCTACAGCAAAGTCTTGAATCTAATAGCAAGTCTGCTCCGATATTCCATAAGCTCGTTTTTTTTCAATAAACGGCATTGCTGGACGGTAGCAAATGCCTTACTGAAATCAAGGAACATGGCATCAGCCTGAGTTTCGTTGTCCACTGCGCTGTGGATCTCATGGAGGAACAGAGCGAGCTGAGTTTCGCAGGATATCTGTTTGCGGAATCCACGTTGATTTTTACAGAGATGTTCATTTTTCAAAAACGTCATAATTTTTTAGGATAAAACATGTTCCATAATTCTACAACAGATTAATGTCAACGATATAGGTTTATAACTGTGTGGATCTGTCTTACGGCCTTTCTTAAAAACGAGAATGACCTGCGCTTTCTTCCAGTCGTTAGGTATCCTTCGTTGCTCAAGCGATTTATGATAAATTATTGCTAGAAGGGGAGCAAGTTCTTTCGCGTAATCTTTATAGAATCTTGTAGGTATCTCATCTGGTCCTGACGCCTTTCCAGTACTAAACGTTTGTAGCTACTTTTCAGTTCCGTGATCTGTTATCTCAATATCTGCCATTTCGACGTTCGTACGACGATTGACAGGAGGGACAGCGTTACTATCTTCCGCAGTTATACAAACTTCAGAATACCGAGTTCAGTATTTCGACCTTCTCTCTGTTATCTTCCGTTTCGGTGCCGGTGTTGTCGCTGGGAGGATGAATAGTGATTTTCACCCACTCGTTGATTTTATGTACGACCAAAATCACTTAGTGTTTTTACTCAAGTCGGTTGACAACGTCTTACTTTCAAAATCATTGAAGGCTTCTCTCATTGACCTTCTTACGCTCATTTTCGCTTCGTTCAGCAAGGTCTTTTGAATAAGGTGACCCATTGTAAATTTGGTCCTACGATCGGTTTCCTTACGCCATAAGGACCATCCGATTCGATTATAATAATAATACGCGATGGTTTCTTAAATTTTCCATAGTTTTGCAGAAAATTTAATTATTCATTAATTTAAAAGAAACCTATTTCAAAATCACATATTGTGGAAACCATGTGTACTGTAATTAAATCGATGTACTCCTTTAACAAAGGTTCCTGGTTAAAAGTGATAGTGTGCCTAAATCCGACCAGAAGCATCCCTAACCAAAGACACTGCTGAAGGTTGCGTTAGTGAATAACATACCTCTGCAGTGTTGTCGTCAGCTCAGGGATGGAACCTGTGCCTCGCGGAACTATTCCATTCGGACATTGCGGCAAACTGGCATATGCATCATTCAAACTAATAGGGTATCGAAGGTCTGCCTCCACATCATACCCTACATCAGAATCATCTGCTATGCCACCATTTTTAAATATCTCACTAAATCCATTGAGAACTTCGTTGGGCGCCCATTGAAACCACTAATCGGCAGCGATTGTTGCACGGCATCCCCTTATAAGTTATTCATGTCCGAACACATAACTAGACTCATTGGATGCACTGAACATCTCATCCATCTGTTGTTTATTTGCCTTGGCATGCCTATGAACACATTCAATGAAAAGAAGCATTTCCACATTGGTCCATAGTTCGATAATTTTCTTCATTTTCTTGAGCACTGCATCCAAAGACAACCCTAGTACTGTGTAATACATGGTAGGATCGAATTTGTATGTAGTCATGCATGCAGTCCAGAATTTTTCAAAATCATACACAAGCAAGAGCACGTTTGTGTCCATGTACGGCTTTGCGTATTTGCAAAAATTCGTGTCACATGTTCACAGCATGATCACACTCTGCATGCCTTATGGTTTCATCCGTGAGATTACTGAAGAATGCAGCTATGCCAGGTAGTGTTGATTCGTTTTGGCCGTACTCTCCACATACTCACATGGGAAAAACCCCTTTCTAGCCTCAAGTTGAAACTTTGCATCATCAGGAAACACTCTTCGGCTGATGTGCATGTCTGGAGTGGTGCCTGCACAAAACATATGAAGTTGAGGAAGCACAGTTTAATTCTATGTATCATTCTTTTGGAGAAAAACATATATTACTTGATGCTCTCAGATAAGACACTGACCTGATCATACCTCTTACCGAAATCAGTCAAGTGTTCAATAAGAAAGTAAGTACCATGCCCACTCCCATTATGGAAGTACCCACTCACATTATGGAATAAATGGCTTTGTCTTACGGTAGTTGACACTTCAGGTTGCATGCATTGTGAACCAAAACGTGGAATTTCCCTGTTAGATGGCAATGACCCTTATGGGGAGTTTCCGCTTTCCAGTCTATAAAATATGCCAGCCAGCAGCCTTCTTGTACAAATTAACAGTCTCCATTGACTTGGTCATGGGGACGATGTTGCTGTAAAACATATCGTCCTCCTATAAAAATTTCACGAGATCGGTGGGCAACCAAAGCGCAGGATTATCCCTAATGTATGGTTTGTGATGACTGATATTGGAATCAAAGTTACATATCACCTGGTATGCCACTGCATACGGTACATGTTTCTCCCTGGAGGTTGTATGTGAGGCAAAGGAATCGCCTTCACAGCGTGTCGCAGGAGCGAGGAGGCACTCAGAGTCAGCATACACTACAAATGGAAATCCTTCTGGTGACGGTGGTTCTTAAACTTTAAGAATTTGTTTTCCTCTATTAGCATTTCAGCACCTACCGATTTATTGGTTGAGCAATCTCCTTGATGTTTTTCTAAATACTCTCTTGAGGTAAAGGTATTGAGGCACCTGTAGCAAATACGCTATTTATGCTCATGTTTACACAACTAGGAGGAAGGGAATCAGGACACGTCCTTGACCCACACGTGGTATTGGTTTTCATTCTCATCTGAGAATAGCTGCATGTTAACTTGGAGCTTACACTAGCCTAAAAAATTGGGTAAATGACGAGCTTCTGGGTGATTTTACCATTGTCATCTGGCTTGTTCTCCTTCAGCCAAAAAACGTAACCGAAATACCTTCTTTCTGCATCTCGAATTTGGATACATACTGAAGCATAACGGGGAACTAAATACTCTGAAAGTTGTAAAATGTATTAATACCGCAAACATGGCGTTCATCTGGAGGCTTCGGATGAACCTTATAACTTCTTTCAAAAGACAGAACTGACCTTTCAAAACAGGCACTGTCCTTTTTATCTTGACATTAATATATGCATGTTTGGCTGCTATACCTTTCAGTAACTCCGTTTATTGGGTCATGGCTATGTTAGTGAATGTCAAAATGGTAGCCGACCGCGTTGGCCGAGCGGTTCTAGGCACTTCAGTCCGGAACCACGCGGCTGCTACGGTCGCAGGTTCGAATCCTGCCTCAGGCATCGATGTGTGCGATGTCCTTAGGTTAGTTAGGCTTAAGTAGTTCTAAGTCTAGGGGACTGATGAACTCAGATGTTAAGTCCCATAGTGCTTAGAGCCATTTGAACCATTTTTTTGTCAAAATGTAGAACATGGCTGAGTGCTCAATCTGATCTTCTATTGGCCATCTCTGAAAGCCTGGTTCTAATAGCACCTAAGGTGAAATCATAGAACCACTCAGTGATCGAGGTGCTCTACGCTATAAAGCCGTTTCTCCCCAAAGATATACAATATTTTTCTTCTCGGCAGCTCTCTTCTCTTTGGGGGGTTGCGATAGTTTTCAGTATAGTAAGGTGCTGCATTTCACTGTGGGATATCACGGACCATTCACGAGTCTGATGACCTCTCTCTCCGTGACAAGGCAGCACGCCAACAGGAAACTTTTAACATCCTTGTACCGCCATGCTGTATTCTCGATAGCGGTAAACGAGATGCGGTCAACAAACGCGTCTCTGATTACTGTGTAGTCTAGTTCTGGCTTGATGTTTGTAATCTGATGTCCTGTAATAGAATGGGGGAGGGGACTGCTACAAGCCATACCACTATTACTACTATTACAATTGTTAAAAGGCAATAGTGGTGGCAGTGGCATTGAATGCTGGTTTGGAGAACTAGACCCTGGCTCAGCCAGGACTAACAGCTGGGGTGCAGAGATATCGGCCTTTACAGTTGCAGCCGTAGGTGGCAGCGCCACTGTTTCCCCGGCCAGATACATTTGGGCCTTTACCTGATGGCTACCAATGGCTTCTGTGTGGAACCCGCGCAGGGTAACGCCCTGCCAGATAATGCCAGTTGAGTAGCTGTAGAATGAAGAATTTAATTAAGCAAATAGACACGTCGGCCGTAGAGGGAAGAAGAAAAGTAAATTTGTAAAATCTAAAATACAGTTACATGAAAGAGAGGACAAACGTATAATAACTTACTTGAGTTAGCACCGCTGCTAATGAAATCATTCTGGTGCCAGGAGGAGATGATCTCCCCCGTATAATCAGGCACAGAATGGGCCCATTCAGACAGCGGCAACTCGAACCCTGATTCGCTCTGGCTCTCAAGTAATCTCAATGTCTCATGGTCTGAGTTACCCTGCAGCTGCTGGTGAACTACGGCGAAATCGGGATCCTTAGCAATACACAGATTATTTATAGAAAGGCCTCCTCTCTCGTGTGCTATGGATGCAAATGAAATATATTTTAGCACTGCAGACTTTTTTATTTCTGCTTACAAGGCCGCTCCAACGTCTCATTGTCTCCTGGAGGCTGATCTAGCATCTGTTGCTGGTGAACTGTCTCCAGCTGCCTGTCTATAAAGCCAATGTACCTAAAATGGCTGTTGTAACAAGACGAAATAAAATTTTTTTAACATTGAATTATAAACACATGTACAGAAAGATTGCACGGCTGCTACAGAGATATTTTCTTGTAAACTTTCCTGACTGTTGCTGTTGATTATTCTGTGCTGGAGGGGGCTCCACAGCATGGTTTTTTTTCTTTATTTGTTTATTTTTTTTTATATATACAGCCTCCAGCATTGCCTCCAGCTCAGCCTGCATTCTTGGCAAATAAACTGTAACAAGAACAAGCATGAAATAAAATTTTGACTGTCAAAGCATCGCTACTACTATAGGAGGAAATTACAGAATGTTTTTTATACTTACAAGGCAGTCCTAGCTGCGTGTTTTCCACAAGAGGCTGGATCTCAATAGGAGCAGGCCGAAGAGTCTCCATGGTCCAGCCTCCTCCTCTTCCTGTCTCTCCTCACACTCCAGAATAAAATCCTAGAGCTGTGCTTTAACGACCGAAAATAGGCAGACTTTCTGACGATAAATTCAGGATAGAATATAACATGTGGGTGGTGGTAAGTTCCTGCTGAGGTCATCGGTCCCTAGGCTTATACACTAATTAATCTAACGTAAACTAACTTACGCTAAGGACAACACACATACCCATGCCCGAAGGAGGGCTTGAACATCCGATGGGGGAAACCGCGTGAACCGTGGCAAGGCGCCCTAGACTGTGTGGCTATGCCATGCCGTCTAACATGTGCGATTTTTTCATATTTCCACACCATAACACAGCACTACAGAAAAAAGTGATTTACCTACGTGGTAGCTCATCTTCTACAAATCTACAGTGCTTGCCACTAATGTTAGAGTTGTTACTACTGTGTTTCATTTTTAATGACTCGAATGCACAGGCATAAAAAACCATATCCATGACAGTGTACAGAAGCAGAGTGAGGGCAAGGGAGGTGGGTTGAGTCTTACAAGACTCACCAAATTTCACAGGCAGCCAGTCAGAGAGCCTCATTTGGAATGGATGTCCAATCAGGTAGCGCAGTTGACGGGAAGTTCTGAAGGAGTATTTTTAGGAACCAATAAGATTCAGACTTTGACTGAAGACTCCAGGTATCTCTTGTTTGACTGTATGGTGCTATGATCCATGAGGACACACTTGTTTCTCAGAATGGACAAATCTCTCTCTCTCTCTCTCTCTCTCTCTCTCTCTCTCTCTCTCTCTCTCTCTCTCTCTCGCTCTTTCTCTCGCTCTTTCTCTCTTTCTCTCTCCCTCTCTCTCTTTCTCTCTCTCTCTCTCCCTGTCTCTACCTCTCTCTCTTTCTCTCTCTCTCTCTGTCTCTCTCTCTCTCTCTGTCTCTCCCTCCCTCAATATCCAGCAGGTCTTTGTACTGGGCTCATGGTCCATTACAACATTACAAAGAACACCACTCTAGTGGACAGTGCCATTGGCCACTCAGACAGTGTACAGCGGTCTCATTCCATTTCATAGAAGCACAATGTCAGTGGGAATTAGTATTCGACGCCTGTCCTGGATAGTGAGGTATGTTTTGCGATTATTATTACTACAGGTGACGTCCTTCTTCCCCCAAGCAGGGCAGAGCATTGTTTTTCTTTCACACTTTTATTGACTGTGGGACTGTGCCACGAATTCCATTGTCTTTTGAAACATGCAACCTAACAGTCAAGTGTTCCTATTATATAGTGTACACTTTGCACTTGAACTTAGAGGGTAAGTCAGGACTGCTGCCTGGTAGTGCCAGCATAGAGGCAGGTGGCTGTACACCATGACAGAGGATGGCACCGACCACGGATATGATTTGCAAGTTGGAGAAGCAATCAGGCGGGTTTCGCTACAGGACATAACAGATAAGGCCAGATTTTTTTTACCGAGTGAGACAATATTTAGAGGAAATGTAGCCTATGGCATAAAACGCTGTAAAGTATTTTCACTATACTTTGGCAATGTGAAAAGGTGCGTGTGCTCAGTCGCTATGAACACAGGGCAGGATATACATGTAGGAAGAAATGGTCAGCAGACACGTATTTTGCTATTGTTCACAAGACCAGGAAGTGTCGGTTTGCAAAAACCATTCCTTCAGCATCCAGGAATGTCTCTTGAGCCAGAACGCATAACGAAATTTAGTTTGCGAAGAACTCTTTGGTCTTAACAGGTATTGTCTCTCTCTCTCTCTCTCTCTCTCTCACTGCTGCAGGTGATGAGAAAGCTTTTAACATTAATGGCACAATGTTCTGTAAATAGCCGCATTATTTGACGCTGCTTATGAAAGTTTCGACAACGGGGAGGTTGAGAGCTGTACCTCAGTGTACTGCCACTTCCTCGGACGAGAGGCCGGCCGCGGTGGTCTAGCGGTTCTAGGCGCTCAGTCCGGAGCCGCGCGACTGCTACGGTCGCAGGTTCGAATCCTGCCTCGGGCATGGATGTGTTTGATGTCCTTAGGTTAGTTAGGTTTAAGTAGGTTTAAGTTCTAGGGGACTGATGACCATAGATGTTAAGTACCATACTGCTCAGAGCCATTTGAACCTCGGACGAGAAATAAAAATCAGAAATTAGCACCCAATGCCCCAAAGATTTCCCCCCAAGTCCCAAATTCCCAGAAAAGTGAATAAGCGGACGAAGTTCCATTTATCACTATTATTAGGACAATAACAAGTAATTAAATCAGGAATCTAAGACTTGGCAATTTAGCAATCTACGAAAGAAAGATTAAATTTCAGTAAAATTAAAATCAAAATCATAACAAATCGCAAAATTAGCATAAATTAACATTCGCAAAGTAGAACCAACGATCCCAACGAAAACTCCGTGTGAGTACTCTTTGGGAATCGTGAGTAATGACTAAGTATAATTCATGCATTGTCACTACGTTACGAGAGTTAGCCGAAGCAGGTCATATATTTGAATGCTCGTACATGTAGGCGCGCTTAGATTGTTTTTGAGATTGAATAATTGCGATCTATTATGAAGCGGTAATAAGATCTTCTGACTTCAAATATCACGGCATTAGAGGGACTTTTACCTACTAGAATAAAGTGAACTTTTAACTAGATAATTGAACTAAACATTACTTAGATATACCTACTAGAATAAAGTGAACGTTTAACTAGATAATTTAACTAAACATTACTTAGATAGTGATTTAGGCAACGAACACTGATAGACAATTTTCATTCATAATAGCCAGTGGTATATGGAATTTTAGTGATAGGTCGGTAGCATGTAATTTAAATCCCCCCAATACTTGGGAAAATTTTCTTCTCAAGGCTCGGTTAGGAAGTAACTGACACTGTGCAGTAAAACACCCTCTCGTGCCAAGTCGTGCATTTGTGACTTAAAATTCTATCAAATTATTGAAACTCCCGAGTAATAATTACGCGCAGCGATAATATTTGACTGTAGCGCTCGGTGCTTGTGTAGAATCTTTGATTCAAATAACAAGCCCACTGTTACGATATCTTAGATACTTGAAATTCCGACCAGCTTGTAGGGAATTGGTTGCGGATGTGACTGTATTGGTTTCATCATTAATATTTCATCATTAATCAGTTAAACATCGATTATGAAAGATTAATTACGATTCTTTGTGAAGTAAATATCTCACGCACGTCGACATTACGGTTCAGCACCTATTTTGTGTAACGTCGTCTTCGTAACTTGATAACGATATCAACACTCTACCGACTGTCGCCGAGTTTTAGCCGAGGTCAAGTACAAATCAAACCAAATCATCAAGAAGAAGAGGCGTTATATCAGGAAGGACTTTGTTTTTGAAAATGATTGACATAATTTGTTACTTATCAATGGAGTGGACCACTGACCACATACCACATGCATACAGGTGCTGCAAAAGTATGCTATTGTTCTGGAGCAGCAACAGCTTCTGTTTGCTCTTGGCAATCTATACACATGAAGCAGAGTACATATTTGTTTTTGGATCCCGCAGAATGGACAACATCACTCTTGTGAAATCATGACAGGACTCTGCATGCTGTTTACGCAGTAGCCACTTGGGGTGCTGCATTACAGTTCTGCTGGCAGCCGTCAGGTAACACAACACTTGGCAGAACATGCACCAGCCCTGCTACAGGCCACAGTTGCACGCAGGGCTTCGTGTGAGCCACGCAGTCACCTCAACACGATGCGTCAACCCCGCCGGCCAAGGACGTTGCACCATGTCACACTGTGCATTAATTTCGTGATGAAAAGTGTCGTGTGTAGTGGTAGTTTTTGATCTCCGCTGCACTAGCACTTGGTAATTTACAAAACTTTTATCTGTTGCTTTTATATCCTAAAGCAAACAGCTGTAATTCACAGATAATGTCGTGTTACTCTTTGCGCAGTTGCTTTTTTTTTTTCTTTGTTAGCATGGTGTTATTATGAGTAGCAGCTATATGAGCTATGTGTAGTCTGATTTTTTCACATCACTGCTGTTCCCCTTTTTTCTTCATTCCTGTGTGTTTTAGTTATCTTTTCAGATCGAGTCTCTTTCCTGCCAATTCAAATGTGGAGCAGAGAGATTTATTTCTACTGGAATGTGAAGGGAGTGTCCTGTGTAGAGTTACTATTTATTTTGATTTTTCCTGCTGTTAGTTTCTAGTGGTATTGTTAATTTTTTCCAGCTGGATAACAGCAGTTGTGTGAGATCGTTAATTTTGATGGGTGAATGGTTTGAAGACTCTTGTCCTCTGATTGCAGATTACCTCTAGCCCTTCAGTGACCTCAGTCCATTACTTGTGGATGAAGATTACCAGTTTCCCAAAGGAGTTGCTCCAGGCAACAAAAGACATTCTTACTGGGACAATGGCTTTGAGAGTACCATGTAGGATATGCATGAGCAGCAGTAGCAGCAGCTTGATTATCATCAAATGCACCCAGCACCAAAAGCAAATCGACATACTCGTCACTTTTGTATTCCATTGGCAAGTTGCCATTCATGAACAGTTTTGCGTGGTTAATAGACACATGCATGCAGTTTAATTAATCCCACTGTCATGTGATAAGTTAATGCCATGTGACAAAGTGATGTCTCACTTGAAAATGATGTTTAGGAATGATGAGTACTAGGGAACCGACTTCTAGAAGATAAAAAAGGAACCTGACAAGGATTTGAACCATAAGTCCATGATCCACATGGATTTAATGTCCCAGCAATCTACTAAGTTAGTTATGATGGCTTGTATAGTAGTGCAGAGTCATACACATTCCTCTGTACAATCTGACGTGCTACATCATGAGAAACTGTTGCCAGCTCTTCATTTTCATACATGTGTTTTCAAAATGTATGTGCACGCGGGCTCTTCTTCCCGTGGTGGCACATTGGAGTGTGAATGTATAGTGCGAGAGGACTTACTGTCCTCCCCTTGTTTCCAGTCACAATAACTAGACGGAACAAGTTGTCTGGTATAACTGTTTATTACATTAAACGTTACAACTTGCACAGGCAGCGCGCCAACTGCGGCTCCTGGCTTAGCTGGAAGACATACACACCCGTCCGCTACGGGGTCTCGCAGCTACCTGCCCGGCCGTTATAACGGCTAATCCTACCTGCACACACAAAGTACCTGGGAGGTCCACTTCCACACACAGGTTGCAAATTCTTCCGACAGGGAGCAAACTATACTGGACAGTCTGACCTGCCCAGTTTGAAGCTGCCACTAGATGGCAGTTGGAGTGAGTTGCAGAGTCCAAACATACTCCCACTCTAAAATGAGTTTTCTCATTTCACAAATGCCAAAATTTTAAGAAACAACTAAACCAAAACAAGTAAACAATGAAAAATATAACTAGGTACAAGATCAATGCACATAAAACATGAATACACTAACATTTTTTCCAAATAACCAACATTTTAACAAACAACAACACCAAAACTAGTAAACAATAAAAATATAACTAGACACAATATCAATGCACGTAAAACATGAATATACTAACATTTGGGATCCCCACATCACCAAACACCACTGTCATGCTGCATGTGAAACACGATGGGTACTAACATGCAGGACACAAAACAATAAAGTATTAATATTATACTGCATAAAAACATGAAATCAACACTAACAGTAGTTAGTCCACAAGAAACATCCACAGCCTCCCAAGCTGATTTTATGAATTATGAGGTTATTCCAGTAAATGGCAATTTGGCAGTGGCTCTGTATCATATACCACTACACAGATCTGAGGGAACACTTAACTGATTCACTGCTTAGGTAGGGGGCACAATTTTGCTATAGGCCTCTCAATATGCCCATTAGCAGTTTTTACGATTACCACACGCACACACTTATCAGAACCAGGAAACAGCTGGTCAATGACACCCAGCCTCCACACCAAGGGAGGCAAATTATCCTCCTTGACCAGCACTTGCTCGCCGATCTGGGGTTGCCATGCTCCTTCCGATGTCCATTTTTTGCATTGCTGCAGATCATGTATATATTCTGTGGACCACCTCTTCCAGAAGGACTGACGCAACTGCTGCACAAGTTGCCATCTGTTCAACCTGTTAGCGGGAACCTCAAGGACAGAGGGTTCAGGATGAGGACAAAGAGGCTGTCCGATTAGAAAATGACCAGGAGTGACAGCAGCAGGAGAATCTAGGTCATCAGAGAGAAGACACAACGGCCTTGAATTCAAGCATGCTTCTATCTGAATCAACACAGTAGTCAGTTCTTCAAATGTCAGCACTGCATTGCCGACGACACGTTTGAGATGCGACTTCATGCATTTGATTCCTGCCTCCCAGAGTCCACCAAAGTGAGGGGCACGAGGTGGAGTGAACCTCCAACCGATTCCCTCTGAGGTCGAATAATTCACCACACCTTCAACAGTAACATTGTTGGAGAGAAAACGTTTAAGCTCATTGTCTGCACCTACAAATGTGGTGCCATTGTCACTGTACGTGTGAGAAGGTTTCCCTCTTCTTCCAATGAATCTCCTGAGGGCGGCCAAAAATGAACTTGTTACCAAGTCACTAACTAATTCTAAGTGGATGGCCTTGGTTGCCATGCAAATGAATAAAGCAATATAAGCCTTGGTGGTAACTTTACTCCGCCTTCCACCATGCTTTACAGCAATAGGGCCTGCATAATCTACTCCACAGCGCTGGAATGGATGAGACTGGTTTACTCTAGCTGCAGGTAGCTGACCCATGAGTTGAACTGCTGTCTTGGACTTAAGCCTACAGCATTTTAAACATTTTCTGATAACTCCATAGACTGTGTTACGCCCAATGGGGATCCAAAACCTCCTACGCAACATAGCCAACAAAAGTTGTGACCCAGTGTGCAACAGATTTTCATGTTAATCTATAATGAGAATTTTTGTCAAATGATGCTTAGGCGGAACGATAATGGGATGGCACTCATCATATGGTACATCAGCATTCATTAATCTCCCTCCCACTCGTAAAATACCTTCGGCATCAACAAACGGGTGCAAATCCCTTACATTTGCTATTATGTGGAACGGGGGAGCTGGCCTTCAACAAAGCGATCTCATTACCATATTCACTGTATTGAGCTGCGCCAAATGCCCTTTTGATAGCGTTGTGGCATTCCTGTGGAGTGAGTGGCCCAGTTATCCTGTCTGATTTCTGAAGCCTAGTGTTATTAGCAAAACTCAGTGCATAGGCCAAAACTCTGTAAGTTTTTTTTGAATGATGAATATTTACACAGCAGTTCATCATCAAGATTAATGACCGACACCAAGGATACTTGTGAACACTTTTGTCTCAGGCACATCTTCTACACTAAGTGGAGTGCAAGTGTTGCAGTCGAGGTCGCAAGTGGATAGCCATGACGGCCCAGACCACCACTGAACAAGTGAACTCAAGGCAGCTGGATTAATACCACATGATAAGTGGTCAGCAGGATTATCCTCTGATTTGACATGTCTCCAGTTGGCAATTGAACTCAGTTCCTGGATTTCAGAGACTCTGTTAGCAACAAAGGTTTTCCAGTGACAAGGACTACGCTGCAGCCAACAGAGAACTATTGTGGAGTCTGTCCACAAATGAATGTCGCCACTATCTATGATGCCGAAGGCATTGGACACCTTGTGAATGAGTCGGTCAAGAAGCAGTGCACCACATAATTCCAGTCGTGGAAGAGACTGTTGTTTTACAGGGGCAACCCGAGACTTGGCTGCAGCCAATGAGACCAACACGCTGTTACTGGGAAGAACACATCTGACGTATACACACGCACCATATGCCAACTGTGAAGCGTCACAAAACCCATGAATTTCTAATTTAACATGCTGGGGGCAAGGAATGATCTTCCTGTTAATGAAAATACCATTTAGGGAAGACAGTTGCACACAAACAGCATTCCATTCATCAGTGAGGTTGAATGGAAGAATTTCATCCCAATCAAGGCTTAGTTGCCACAAGCGCTGCAAGAACAATTTACATCTTATGACTACTGGACCTAAAATCCCCAGTGGGTCATAGACTGATGCTATTGTAGACAGGACTGTGCGTTTGGTAACCTTTGAGAGCCGAAGACTCTTCAGCTGTACATGGCACTGGAAAGTGTCAGAGCCAGGGTGCCATAATATCCCTAACGTTTTTATGGCTTGTTCACCAGTAAGATGACAAGGTAAAGACGTTTCTCTGTCCTGCACAGGAATTTTTTCCATGACCTTGTGACTATTGGAACACCATTTTCTCAGTGGAAACCCCCCTGAAGCAAGTAGTTGAGTCCGCTGGATTTGAAGTTCCTGAGCTTCAGCTTCCATGGCTGAGCCACCTAAGAAGTCATCCACATAAAAGCTAGACATCAAGGCTTGTGATGCCATTGGAAACCTGCTTTGATTTTCCAAAGCCAACTGTTGAAGACATCTGGTAGCAAAAAAGGCAGCAGGAGCGGTTCCATAAGTGAGTGTACACAGTCTATATTCTTGCATAGGTTCAGACGGTGATTCCCGCCACAGAATTCTCTGGAAGTTCCTATCATCAGGATGGAGAGACACCTGGTGATACATTTTTGCTATGTCAGCTGACAGAGCCACATTAAAAGAGCGAAATTTTATAATAATGGAAAATAAATCTGGCTGGACAGTGGGACCAACCATCAAGATATCATTAAGAGATACTCCATTAGAAGTGGCAGCAGAGCCATCAAATACTACCCTCAACTTAGTAGTGGAGCTGCATTCTTTGAAGACAGCATGATGTGGAAGGTAACATCTTGGACCAATAATACTTTGAGGATTAGAGATCTCCATGTGCCCCAATTCGACATATTCATGCATGAATGCAGCATATTCCTTCTGCAGATTCGGTTGCCTTTTAAACCTCCTCTCAAGATGCGCCAGTCTCCGAGATGCTTGTTGTCGTGATACACCTAATGATTTACAGTCAGGTTTCACTGGTAGTCGAACCACAAATCTCCCTTCTTAATCTCGTGCGGTGTGGCCCTGAAAGTGAACCTCACATATTTTATCCTGCCTGCTCATCGTTTTCGAAGACAGTTCCTCTAACTCCCAAAACCTTTGCAGTTTGGCCTCTAAATTGTCACCTCTAACAAAGCACGAGGTCACTGTAGAACGAGGCATGTTGCATGCTACTGAAGGCATCGCACCAGACAAAATCCAGCCAAATCTTGTTTCGACCAGTGAAGGATGACTTGGTTTCACCAGCCTTTCCTTACAAACAACGTCAAAGAAAACCTCAGCACCTAGAATTAAATCTACTGTGGCAGGCTTGTTGAATTCTGGATCAGCGAGCGGAAGATTACATGGGACACTCCAGGACCTTGTGTCTATCTTGCTCGCTGGTAGGTCACTGGTGACATGATCTACGACAGCACAAGTGGTTCTGACCCTAGACGACAGTTCAACATCACAAGTGTAAGACACTGAGGCTGCAAAGGCAGTGTTTATACCCTTCACAGGAAACGAATGTTTACTTCGTTTCAGTTTTAATGTCTCTGCCATGCCCTTAGATATAAAGGATAGCTGACTCGCACTATCTAGCAGAACTCTGCAAACCTGCTGTCTACCCATGCTGTCTTTAATGTTGACAACAGCTGTTGCTAACAAAACATTACATTGGATGTTTGCCTTTCCGTTCATAGCTTGATGGGCCAAGGAATGGCCTCCTGGTTCACTATTCTGCCCATTCCTTAATTCAGGAGGCTTGTGAAGCAGTATGTTGTGCCTTCCTTTACAGGTCTTACAAGGAGAAATCCTGCATTTAGTCGAGAAATGACCAGAGCGGATGCACAAAAAACAAAGCTTGTTTTTTGTCACATATGCCCGCCGCTCATCGATATTTAGTGCTTGAAAACCTTTGCATTTAGTGATAGTATGAGGTTCACTACAAAAATTACATGATTCCTCAGCATCAGCATTAGCGAGATGAGCCCTCCTCACATGTCTTGTTTGATTTAAATTATTGACATTTCCTTGCAAATCCCTTGAGGTGTTATCCCTGTACCTGATCAACTCAAGGGCCTGACATTTTGTTTCCAAAAAATCTATTAGTTGATTTAATGTGGTGAATGTCGACCCAGACATCTTTACCTCCCACTCATGACAATCTGTGGGTCGCATACTGGACAGAATCTCTTCCGAAAGAATAACTTCATGAAGTGGAACATCAGATTTGAGTGCTTCTAAGGCCTTCAAATGGCTGCAAACGTGATTAATTAGTTGCCTATACTAAAATGTAAACTTTCACGGCCGGAAATATCATGTCCATTATAATTATCCGGGCTGTTATGCCGGGGTCGGTTGATGAATTCTGAGGTGATTCCCAACGTTTCGTCTCCGACTGCGGGAGACATCTTCAAGGGGGTCCGTAGCTTGATGGAAGGTCCAACACACACACTGGCTCGCTACTGACTGCCGCTAAATTCCGTGTCCACGCGGCCAATTGCACTGACGTTTTCAAAACACGTGACGTCACGCCGCGGCGCGAGGGCGCGCGGACACGGAATTTAGCGGCAGTCAGTAGCGAGCCAGTGTGTGTGTTGGACCTTCCATCAAGCTACGGTCCCCCTTGAAGATGTCTCCCGCAGTCGGAGACGAAACGTTGGGAATCACCTCAGAATTCATCAACCGACCACGGCATAACAGCCAGGATAATTATAATGGACATAGTTGCCTATAATCGCTCGCTGCGCCATGGCCGACTGTAGGCAAGGCCAACAAAGCCTTAGCATGTCTGGCTGCAATTATTTTTGGGTTATTATACCTCTGCGTAATAAGTCCCCAGGCTATCGCTAGATTTCCTGCTGTGACAGGTATATGTTTCAAAAGGTCTTCAGCTTCACCTCGCAAAGACGAATTAAGGTAGTGAAGTTTTTGAACGTCATTAATTGAATTGTTATTCATGATGAGACTCAAAAACGTATCCCTGTATGATGACACTTAAGGTAGTCACCTTCAAAATTTGGCAAGTTAATAGCGGGTAGTTTCAAAGAACTGACACTGCCTGATGGATTCGAGCCCAAAGGCTGCGGAATGTGGGTGTACCTCTTCATTGAACCCCTGAGAGTGGATTCAACAAAGTCCCACGAATCCTCGAATTCTGCCCTGTCCTTACTGTGATCTGCTGATTCGTCTTCAATTTCCAGCCGTGTTTGAGACGACTCAAAATCAGTCCGAATCCGAGTCAATCGATTTAATTTTGATTCCAACATTTCGATACTGGCACTGTCTGCAGACTGTACAAAGCTCGCTAGGCGCGCGAGAGCGGCCTTTGCTACACCTCTCTGCTTGACTAATTTTGTTTTCTCTGAGAGCTCCATTTTAGGACCAGGAAGATGATAGCAGGAAGCCAACAGTTGCACTCACCAGGCTGCAGCGGCAATAGGAGGCAGTACGGACTGGAACAGCAGCGGCGTCAAGGGCACTGGCAGCTGGCGTGGCAGGCGCTGCAGTCTCAGACGGCGCGAAGTTTCGGCGGGAACAGGAGGTGACGTCACCGATGATGCTGGCACCGACACGTTTCTGTGCCTCTCAAATTTGAATTAGAGACACATTAAATGTTCACAAATATGTACCTGATCGCCGTTGTTAAGGCTGTTATTGTCGAAGTCCCGAGCAGGCCTTGGGACGATTGATAGCAGTCAACAACGAAACCGATAACGTGCGCAGCTCACACGTGGTTTTTTAGAAGTTGACAAATACCGGAAAATAAATCCGCGCGAACGTAAATTGCGCGTGGTCACTATCCGGCCCGGAGAACCAAAAAATGTGCGCGCGGGCTCTTGTTCCCGTGGTGGGACATTGGAGTGTGAATGTATAGTGTGAGAGGACTTACTGTCCTCCCCTTGTTTCCACTCACAATAACTAGACGGAACAAGTTGTCTGGTATAATTGTTTATTACATTAAACGTTACAACTTGCACAGGCAGAGCGCCAACTTCGGCTCCTGGCTTAGCTGGAAGACATACACGCCCGTCCGCTATAGGGTCTCGCAGCTACCTGCCCGGCCGTTACAACGGCTAATCCTGCCTGCACACACAAAGGACCTGGGAGGTCCACTTCCGCACATAGGTTGCAAATTCTTCCGAAAGGGAGCAGACTATACTGCTGACCTGCCCAGTTTGAAGCTGCCACTAGATGGCAGTTGGAGTGAGTAGCAAAGTCCAAACAATGTACCCTTTGTGATTTTGCCAGGTAAGCTCGTGTCAGAGAGCTGTCTTTTCCTCACCCTGTGTAACAGAGATATTATATACTTTCGCTACATAAATTAACCATTATGTCGTTGAAAATGTTTTATATACCAAAGTGATGCTTCCTGCCAGTAGCACAACAAATAATGTTTGAAGATATTTTGGGGTTGCAAAAGGCAAGTGCAACTTTTATTTCTGTGCAACGTTCTTCCATTGCGTGTGTTGTTTGTCTTATATAAGCCATACCACACTGAAAAGGTATTTCGTAAATACACTGCACAATATTTTGACTGGACGCCTGCTAGTCATCATTAGGTGAGCCACTGAAGACTGACCAAGACATTCTCCACTCCACATTACATAATATGCTGAGAGTATTGCTACACATGCATCAGAGTCACAGTGACAGAAGGAAAACATTGCCCAGCAGTAGCACCATCGCCAGTGGAACTGCAAAGATCAGCTGCCTCGGCATTTCTGCTCGTTGCAGTCTCTGGAGTATTCTGGCATCTTCACCTGGAGCAAACTTCTGAGGTGACGTGATTTCATGCATTATCCAGCTAGTAGCCATTGTCACAGTTCATGATATTTTCCTTAATGCATATTTCAGTGGATTATTTTATAATGGTGTCCCAAAAGGGTGTTGTAGAAGATGGTGGGTGTAAAGAAACCTTAGTAATTTTCAGGTGAAAGTGATTTACCTCCCACCATCTAAGATTTTGGACCTGTTGGGACCAGTGAAGGACAATTTGTTATTGCAGAAGGTGGAAATAAACAAAATACCTTGTTAATGTGGTATGTTCTATATAGAACAAACAACGTGCACAGTGGAAGAACGTTGCACAGGACATAAGCTTTCCACATGCCTTCTGCAACCCAGCAAGTATGCATTTACAGAACAATGTATCTCCAATGGACATTCAATGGAGGATGACAAAACATTAATTTCGGCCATAGCAGCATCTGTTTCAGACTGCATTATAAAAGAATCCATTGAAATATACATTGCAGAAAATCTAATGAACCATGGCAATGACTACCAGCTGGATAATGCATAGGATCCCGTCATCTCTGAGACTTGCTCCAGATGATGACTGTGCCAGATGATCTTCGCTGTTCCACTAGTGAGAGTGTGTGATCGTTATGTCGCTGTGACTCTGATGCATGCAAGGCGATACTCGCAGTGTGCGATATAAGGTGGAGCGGAGAAAGTCTCCGTCAGTCTCACGTGAAGATGACTGGCAGGTGTCCAGTCGAAGTATCATGGAGTGAAGTTTATGACAACTGGCTGCAATCCCGAAATCTCTTCGAACATTTTTAATTTCACAACAAATAATAACAAAAATTATGCATTCTGGAGAGTTTTCGAGTGCAGTGTATCGGTGGAACTGCATATTTTCGTAATACACAAGTACGAAAACCGTCCGCCCCCCTCCCCCCCTCCCCCGGTAGCTGAGTGGTCAGCGCGACGGATTGTCAATGCTAAGGGCCCGGGTTCGATTCCTGGCTGGGTCGGAGATTTTCTCCGCTCAGGGACTGGGTGTTGTGTTGTCCTAATCATGATCACTTCATCCCCATCGACGAGCAAGTCGTCGAAGTGGCGTCAAATCGAAAGACTTGCACCAGGCGAGCGGTCTACCCGACGGGAGGCCCCCGTCACACGCCATTATTCTAGTATGAAAACCGCCAAATATACGGTTGTGAGCCTTACAAGCAGTGAAAACAAGATGGCGGCTGCTTGTTTTGCTTCCCATGCTAATCGGTGGTGGGAGAATGAAAGTGGCGTCACAAAATCGCGGAATGACAAAAAGTAGCATCACTGGAGTGGCGCTACTGGACTCCGTTGGCGTCTTTCTAGTGGCGACCAAGTGGCGTCACTTGTGTTACATGTGGAGGCCTGGCTTAATGACGGAGCACCTGGCTGCGTCGCTTTGACCACGCGCGGCACGCCGGCGGGGGCCGCTCCGCCCCGGCTCGCGAGGAATCCGCTCCTCCACCGCCTACCCCTCCAGTCGTCCTCCCCCTTTGCCCCCTAATGAGGGACGGCGGGCGGCGTTTTTGCAGGCCTGGGTGGACAGTGGGGCGTCGCCGGGCCGAATTCTCGCATTGCCAGCGTTCTTGCGGCAGCGCGGCGGCGCTCGACCGAGCACAGGTGCGCGGAATGTGCCCATCACGTGGCCACACACGCGTCCCCCGCGCTGCCACTGCCCGCTGCCAGGCAGTAACGTGGCCAACAGAGCCGCAGCTGCACGCGCTGCCTCGTAAAGCGAGAAGCAATACAACAGCTTCTGACTATAACTAAAAAATGCGATCACAAAGGAGTACGAAAAATTAGAATCTTGATATATGTCATAATGTTCGTGAAGTATGTCGTTTGGATGAACTTGGAGAGCGACATATTTTTAACAGTTTAAAATAATACCCATATAACTAGTCAAATGGAAAAACACATTTTTTAAATAAAGCCATTTGTGTTACTATTATCCCTGTCTTTTGCCTTTTTTTATATTAAAAAACTAAAAACCGGCCTCGATTGCGAAAAAAACACCTAGTGTTAAGTGTTAACCCAGGTTTCGGCGTAGATAACTACACCTTCTTCAGAACAACAATAAAACCCACGAGTGCCTAAGAAGACCTTTGTCAATGATTAAAACAACACCATAACTATACATTTATGAACGAAAAAGAAAAGGAAAACACAAACAGTACATATGTACAAAGTCAAAACCACTTCTTAACTTAATGGTGTACGCTCCACCTCACACCGGCCTATGTTCGATGGACCATGACCCGCCATAAACTGCAGCTACAAACGATCTCACTTACAAGCCTGACCCGCTATCTATGCACATGCGCAAGACAAGGGAAGTTACTTGAATGCGCATGTGCATACGAATACGAGAAAGTTTATACATGGGTCGGGGCTAAATAGCCCATATATTCCCAAGCGTGGATCAACGTATATCAAAAAATGAAACGGATAGAACAAGAGAGGAGCTAAATAACCGCACACGGTTGCTTATGCTAGTAAAGAAACTATACCTAAAGCGAGTAGTTAGCCTGAGGGGGGGGGGGGGGGGGGGCTGAGGGGACAGAATCTAAAGACGTCGTGGGAATAAAGATAAAGGGCCGGCCAGGCGCTACAGTCTGGAACCGTGCGACTGCTACGGTCGCAGGTTCGAATCGTGCCTCGGGCATGGATGTGTGTGATGTCCTTAGGTTAGTTAGGTTTAAGTAGTTCTAAGTTCTAGAGGACTGATGACCTCAGAAGTTAAGTCCCATAGTGCTGAGAGCCATTTTTTGAATAAAGATATAGGTGTAAAACGTGAGGTGTTCAACGGGCTAAGATCACCTTCATCGTAAAAGGAAAATGAGGATAAAAAGAAAGACGATGAACTGCTTGACCAACCGCCAATCAGCGCGCACATGTCATGATCGCCAGATCATCAGATTTACAAGTATGAAGAACAAAGTAAAGGCGCGAAACCTTCAAAAAATTTTCTATTTCTTAGTAGGGGTTGGTCACTGAGGATATTGTCTTTAACATGATGCAGATGCTTAAAGATCTGCATTTCTTCCAAAACATCCAGTTTTAAGCCCTTAACCTCAGCATGAAGTATCTCGATATTAACTGGAGGGCTCGGCGCATGAGCCGTTTGCACAAGGTGTTCCGCATAAGTTGAGGCCTTAGTACCGTCACCGCTTCTAGTAGGAATGTGCTCTTTATACCTGAGACCTGAGACCCGCATGTAATTTTATATACTCCTGTTTTGGAATAAATGCGGATTTTTAAGCATCTGCAACATGTTAAAGACAATATCCTCAATGACCAACTCCTACTAAGAAATAGAAAATGTGCATAGATAGCGGGTTAGGCTTGTAAGTGAGCAACCGTTTGTAGCTGGAGTTTATGGTGGGTCATGGCCCATCGAACATAGGCCGGTGTGAGGTGGAGCGTACACCATTAAGTTAAGTAGTGGTTTTGACTTTGTACATATGTACTGTTTGTGTTTTCCTTTTCTTTTTCGTTTATAAATGTATAGCTATGGTGTTCTTTTAATCATTGATAAATGTCTTCTTAGGCACTTGTGGGTTTTATTGTTGTTCTGAAGAAGGTGTAGTTATCTACGCCGAAACCTGGGTTAACATTTAACACTAGGTGCTTTTTTCGCAATCGAGGCGGGTTTTTAGTTTTTTAATATATTAACCAACGATTGCTGACGCGCTGTGATATTGAAGGTTCTTTTGCCATTTTCCTTCGTTGAGGCTGCCTTTTCTAGCTGTTCGACAATTTTTTTTGTAGTAACTGAAAATTCTTACATACTCGTGTACACTTCCCACTATCAGATACTACACTGCCGGAAAAAATAATTACATACTTTTAGAGGTTTCCTGTTCACTCAAGATTTAGTACTGCAACAGTACGTATGGCGTATGTGAAATGATTACATTAACAGATTAATAGCACAAATGGCTCGAGGTACCTGGTATCGACCCATGCTGAAACACCCATATTGGTATGTGGTGTAGCCTCCACACTGACTCCGGCATCCACTCGATCGATAGCGAATACATTTCTGGTATATGCTATTCCACGCCATCTCGGCCTGTTCATGTAGATCTCTGAGAGTTGTTGTTTGGCGAGTTGCTCGAGTCACTTCTCGTCCTACCATGTCCCACATGTGTTCCATTGGAGACAAGCCCAGAAACTCTGCTGGCCAGAGAAGTTGCTCCACATTTTGCTCAGTGTGTGGGCGAGCCGGCCGGAGTGGCCGAGCGGATAAAGGCGCTACAGTCTGGAACCACACGACCGCTACGGTCGCAGGTTCAAATCCTGCCTCGGGCATGGATGTGTGTGATGTCCTTAGATTAGTTAGGTTTAAGTAGTTCTAAGCTATAGGGGACTTATGACCACAGCAGTTGAGTCCCATAGTGCTCAGAGCCATTTGAACCATTTGTGTGGGCGAGCACTGCCCTGTTGGAACGACACATCGCCTTCCTGTAGCAAGAACGTCCGAAGAACGGATCTCACAACATTCTGTGCGCACTGAGAGCTAGTTAGCGTCCCCTCCAGAAACACCAAGGGTGAACGACAGTTTTATCGGCACCCCAGACCATAAGATCTAGGATGGGTCCAATGTGTCTTGCACGAATGCAGTCTACGAGACAGCTCTCAAGACAGGCAAAAGACTGGGACTAACAACGTAACGAGCGCTGGTTAGCGTCCCCTCCAGAAACACCAAAGGTGAACGAGAGTCGTAGCTTATCGCATCCCAGACTATAAGACCCAGGGTGGGGCCAGCCTATCTTGGACGAATAAAGTCTACGAGACAGTGCTCACCTGTCGTACGAGCGAACGACCATCACTTGCGTGCAGGTAGAATCTTGTTTTCATCGTTGAAGACCTCAGCGTGCCATTCTATCTGCCAAGTGGTCCTCTGAGGGCACCAGCGAGCTGTGCACGTCGATGCTGTAGTGTGAGTGGAAGATGGGTTCGAGGTATGTGTGGCCATAGTCCCATACTAATAACTGGTTCGCAGAAGTTCATGTTATTTGGGCTCACAAGCCCTCTTATCTGGGCTGTGGTAGATACACGACCTGCCACTGCTTCCCTTACAATATGACGATCCTGGAGGGCGTCTGTGCTGCTTCGACGTCCAGAACCTCGTCTACGAGTTGAGAATGTTCATGTGACCACCGACACCAGCATCGTCGCACAACTGACGCAGCAATCCCTACTTGTGTGGCAGTTCTTCAACAGGACCATCCTGCCACTCCGAAGACCACAGTTTGACCGCTATCAAAACTCGTTCAGTTGCCAGTAGGAAGGACGAGTGCATCTCCGTGCCATCGTTACCCGCATCCTACATCCGGTTGTACCATACTGAGCCTTCTGGCTGTGAGCATCCCCTATTAAAGGGTAGACACATAGGGCGCTTTGGTAGCGATGCTACCTGTTGGCAGACGACGCTGAAATCATCATCAACACATCTGCTGTTCGCTAGGTCGCAACGCCGTCATCGGATCAAAATCGATGTCGGCGTTCCAGAGATACTTTTTTTTGTCAGCAGTGTAATTTACTACTCGCGGAACGGGTATGCTGACTGGTGTCATCCATACTGCTCGTAATGTATACCTAGCTTATTTACATCAGAACACGAAAAATTTTACATGGCATTACTTTGAGCAATTTTTCTCCCATAATCGACTTTGCATCGTCCATATCCTTAATCAAATATTTGTGAATTAAGAATTACCAACTTAATCTTAGCATGTAGTCTGTTATAGCCTTCACTTGTAATAAACAGAGTACAGATGTGTTTGCATCGTGAATGTCTTTCCAGACCTCTTCAGTTGACGAGTTATTATGTAGTGTATTCAAGTATGTTATAGCTGAGTAGCCGCGCGGGGTAGTCGCGCGGTCTTAGGAGCCTTGCCACGGTCCGAGCGGCTGCCCCCGTCGAAGGTTCGAGTCGTCCCTCGGGCATGGGTGTGTGTGCGTTGTCCTTAGCGTAAGTTAGTTTAAGTTAGATTAAGTAGTGCTTAAGCTTAGGGACTGATGACCTCAGCAGTTTCGTCCCATAAGACCTTACCACAAATTTCCAATTTCCATTATAGTTGAGTAAACAAATACAACTTGTATGAATGCAGCTAGTCACAATTATTTCACGAATCCTGCTTGAGAATTACACATATTGTAGTACTAGTTGATTTACTGTAAGATAATTGTGTCCACACTTCTTTTCCTCTATAGTCACTTTCCGACACTTAACATGAGACAGTGACTGAGAACTGTCTCTCCACTTACTCCTTTTTCAGTTTTTAGCTACATGATCGTTTGCTAGCGTGCTACTGACAGCACGACAGTTGATTGGTCATTAGTTCCTAAATTTCCCATCCATAGCAACGCTTTTCGTCGGTATTAGCTTACTTCGTTTATCATTAGATTTTTATATGTTACTTATCATGCTCCTTATTCGCACTGACATTTTTGTTTATTCCTTTTAGTAACTATAGTTATGTAAGGATACGTTTTATTGTTTTATCGTAATTTTACCCCCACGATGAGACAAACGTAAAGATACGCATGTCAGTAGCTGATTAGTTCCAGTTCTGGCATGATACCTGCACTTGTTCTTTGGCTTCTTTATATCATTTTTGTACAGACAGTAGGAAGCACATTTAAGGATTTTCGAGCTGTTTTTGTATGAACGGATGCATTATTGTATTGCATTTTGCTCTTGTACTTTTTTAGAACCTAAGCAATATTCTTTATGGGTCGTATTGTTGACACTCCCAGATAATGCTACAGTTCTAAGTATGCCCCAATTTTTATCTTTAAATTTTTAAAATTATTAAACTTTTCGTTCTTAATAGTAATATTTTTATCTAACTTCTATTATTTGTGCTATATTTTTTTGTACAGCTTTCTGAAGAACGGCACTAAGGGCCTGAAACTAGTTAAGAAAATAAAATTTCCTTTATACACCTGGTTATTTCCGTATAAAAAGATACATTTGAATTTCAAACTATTTTCCTAGTACTTTACTACCCATATTTTCTTTCTTTTTAAAGAGAGCAACATGATGACTTTGTAGTAGGTCTAAACCAATAACGATATCACTTGTTTGACCTGAGGCTGAATTATTTATATAAACTGCCTGAGAAAAATGTGTTGCACCCAGAACATAAGATCAAACGTCACTCTAACTTCGTACGTGTTCACACCTTCACAAGTTACATAAACGACTTGAGTTTCATCCCTCTGCGATAGGTTGAACAGTCAAAAGACTGCGTTAGTATTGTTTGCGTTAAGTGTTATTATCAGGTCTGGTGGGCTACATGACTGGAATGAACATCGCCAGATGACCGATCTCTGTAAAGGACAGAGAGATGCTTTCTACTCGTGTGCGACGTTCTGAGGACCTGGCAGAGTTTGAAAGGACCCTCACTGTGGATCCGCACTTGGCTGGCTGGTGACTCCTGCAGTATCCAGGTTTGTGGGAAATTCCCTTGTAACAGTGGCTTACACTGAAGTCACAAGAATCATGGGTTAGCAACATGCGCGTATACAGATGGCGGTAGTATCACGCGCACAAGGTATAACAGAGCAGCGCATTTGCGGACCTGTCGTTTGTACTCAGGTGATTCATGTGAAAAGAATTCAGATGTGGTTATGGCCGCATTACCGGAATTAACAAACTTTGAACGCGGAATAGCATATGGAGCTAGACACGAGGGACAGTACATTTCGGGGATCGTTAGGGAATTCAATATTCCGAGATCCACAGTGTCAAGAGTGTGTCGAGAATACCAGATTTCAGGCATTACCTCTAACCGTCGAAAACGCAGTGGGCGATGGCTTTTACTTAACGACCGAGTGCAGCTGCTTTTGCCTAGAATGGTCAGTGATAACAGACAAGCAACACTGCGTAAAATAACCACATAAATTAATGTGCGACCTACAATGAACGTATACGCTATTACCGCGAAATTTAGCGTTAATGGGCTATGGCAGCGGACGACCGACGCGAGTGCCCTTGCTAACAGCACGACGACGCCTCTCCTGGGCTTTTAACTTATGTCTAGGAATGCTGCATACTCGGTTCGCTATACAAACAATCAAGCAACTCGTACCAATGAGTTTTATTACAACAAGACAATTGGAAATATTTAACTTTGGTCTGAGAATTCTTGTATCCTTTATACATGATCATCCACAAGTGCAATCACACAGATGTGTCCCAAGCAAAGGGTGACATACAAAATAATCAGTCTTCTTCAGAACAGACTAACACAAGTAACACTTCTGGTCCTAGCGCCCGTTTCTAAGAAAAGTCTGTCAACTGAACTGCAGTGACTGCTGGTTTCTGTGCTGCGTACAGATCGCTAATGAAAAGGCTACGATGCGTCGGCTAACAAAATGGCTGACGCAGAAGCTGCTGTCGAAGTGGCTGCCAGGCGCTCATGTCATCTTCACCTAGGGGCCGCTGCTTTCTCATTGTCATCCTGGAGGGAGGTCCGTTAGCATACGATTGGCAGACCTCTTCTCACAGCCTTCTTTTCTCTGTCGTTCCCGACTAGCGAGCCGGCGCTGTCGCCGTAACAGTCATCACACGGTTGGAACATACACGAATGAAAAACCATGGCCCGATTAGATGAGTCCCGATATCGGCAAGAGCTGATGGCAGGGTTGAGTGTTGCGCCGAGCCTACGAAGCAGTAGACAGAGGTTGTCAACAAGATACTGTGCAAGCTGGTGGTGGCTCCATAATGGTATAATCTTTGTTCGTGTAGAATGGAATGGGTCCTCTCATCCAAATGAACCTATCATTGACTGGAAATGTTCGGCTGCTTCGAGTCCATCTGCAGCCGTTCACGGAGTTCGTGTTCTCAAACAGCGATGGAATTTTAATGGATGCCAATGCGCCCTGTCACCGGGCAACAGTTGTTCGTGATTGCTCTGAAGAATATTCTGGACAATTCAAGCTAATGGGGTGGAAAACCAGGGCGTCCGACATGAATTCCATCGTTATGGAACGTGGTCGAGAGGTTAATTTGTGCACAAAATCCTGCGCCGGCAACACTTTCGCAATTATGGACGTTAGCTGCTCGTTCAGTGTTTCTTCATGCGACTTCCAGTGACTTGTTGAGCCCATGCCACGTCGAGCTGCTGCGCTACGCCTCGCAAAAGGAGGTCCGTCGCGATATTAGGATGTATCTCATGACTTTTGTCACCTAAGTCTATGTTGGACCGCATTGGAACATGAGGATAGATACACTCGTCGTTGTGGTTACAGTCGACGTCGCCTGACAACTACAAAGGTGGATCGATTTACAGAATATGAAGCACGTCGTAAAGCCCTTGATATCTCTGCCTGCAAGCCGACAACAGGTAATGGACTCACTGTTCGATTTGGCGTCTTCCTGCACCATTGGTCGGAGACTCACAGCGGCTGGTCTGGGATGATATCATACGTTGCATAGGCTGCAATTGACGCCACAACACAAACAGACGACTGTGGAGTGTTGCCATGACCGGAAAGCATGCAGCGCTGATGAATGGCGTCGTACTATGTGCAGCAATTAATCGCGTTTCCGCACAATCCCGAAAGAACTGTCATCAGCGGGTGTAGGTGCTTTCTGAGGAGAAGACCCCCGTCGGTGTTACCTCTGGTGTCATGGTACGGAAAAATTCATGACTTCAGTGATCGAGGAAACTCTGATGGCACAACAGGACGTCACGGACGCCCTGTGTGCCCAAGCGACAGTATCGCGGTGCCATTTGTCATAACGACAATGCTTCTCCACACATGGCAGGTGCCTATGAAATTTCCGCGTGATGTTGAGGTACTCCTGTGATCTGAAAGATCCACAGATCTGCCTCTATAGAAAATATGTGGGACCAATTCGGACACCAATTCAGTCCCAGTGCCAGTGATCAAGATATCTAGAACAACTTGTGGCAGGAGAGGATACAACGTATTTATGACACAATCAGTGCATTCAGCAATGCCACAAGGGGTGTCACGTCTTGCTAATGAGAGGGCTCATATTACCGTGTTCTCTATAAACGTTACTCGATTTTGAAATCACTAAGATAACGTACGTAACATACCCTCTCAGCCTGTGAAACTTCATTTAGATCCCTCTAACAATTACGTGTCTTCACTTTTTCTGTCAGGCAGTTAATGATAATAATTGTACTAGAAACCGATAGCGTGACGGCGGAGAAGTGTCCTTTAGCCACAGTGTTCCTTGCTTTATCGAAAGTGTAGTACGTGCTAGTCGGTAAAGTGAACTTGGAGCTTCTTTTCTTTTATGAGTGTTTGAAATTAAAGAAATAACTGAGTTCTTTCTTTCACCGCCTTCCACAGGCTCAGATTAGAACCTCAGCTGATGGTCTGTTGCTCTCCGGACTGTGATGTCAGTTTCTTCTGCACTGTACTGGAGGGCTTTCAACTGCTAATTGAAATTAACTGATTAACGACTGACTAATAAAGAGAACGGAGGCAGACTACAGAACAACAACATAAAACTTCATTAATCTTTGGAAATGTATTTACAGGAAGAAAACAACTCTTTATTTACTTTTTTGGTGCAGTTTTAATAACACGCAGCTTAATCTTTAACTTATAACCGAAGTCTACATCAGAATAATCTAATTCTTCTTCCAACCAGTAACGTAACAAATACAAATAGTACTTAAGAATTACCTCCGTTTCTTCTCACAATTCTTCTAGGTGAGAGAATTCATGGATATTAATTTTGCTTTTTAATTTTTGCATTACACTATTGTTACTGCCTTTAAGATCCTTTTGGGTATATGTTGATGACTTTTCTACCCCAAATTCTTGCGGCATTTCCATATAGAAATTCTAATTTCCAAATTTTCTAAATGAAAGGCTCTCAAATACAAGTTATTCTTTTGGTTTTAAACTCTGAAAATGGCTCCTCCTTTACCAGCTACACAATGTTTATATGATATTACAGTGGCCGTTTTATTCTGATGACGAAGCACTGCGCCGACCACAGCTGTTACGAAATACATCAGATGAACTTGCAGGTGCGAATAATGACTACCATCGCGATAAGCGGGAAATCGGTGTTCGAGTCCTGGTCTGGCACAAAGTTTCGTTGTCGTCATTCCATCCTACAGCTGATGGTAGTCATTATTCCTCTTTCAGCAGATCAGAATGGGTGTGGATCTTCATAAAAAGACTTTTTGTGTATCCTTTAATACAGTACACGTCCTTAGAGTAACTTATTTGTCTGAATGCTCCAACGCTCGTCCACTTTCCATTGATATTGACAGTAAATGCTGATATCTAATATACCCAGTTGTACTCGGAGATTTACATACCCTGTGTTTAAGGTAAGACGTAAGCATTGCTTGCACATCTGCAGTGGTTCTTTCTTCTTCAAATAGCAGTTTATATTCTTCCGTTTTGGCTATCGTTTTCTCTACGTACTCCAGTTTGTGTTTTTTTACTTTTTGATATCTTCGATTTCCAATTTTCTTTTGCAAATACGTTGTGAGGCAACACTTTTTCGTATGCATACTTTCACACGAATTTCGTTCACAAGCCGTTTGTCTTTTTACCCCATGAAATGTAGGTAATTTCTCGCACCATAAAAATGAAATATAATTTAAGTAAAATGCCTTAAATTATGTAGTTAAAGAGGAGGTAGAAGTTGGTTGGTTGGTTGATTTGATGGATCCGATCAAACAGTGAGGTCATCGGTCCCACTCGATTAGGAAAGGTGTCGGCCGTGCCCCTTCAAAGGGATGATCCCGGCATTTGTCAGAAGCGATTTAGGGAAATCACAGAAAACCTACAGCAGGACGGCCGGACTCGGATTTGAACCGCCGTCCTCCCGAATGAGAATCCAGTGTGCTAACCACTGCATCACCTAGCTCGGTAGGTAGGAGTTAAAATGGGTTTACTTCGTTTTTCATGCCGCAAATGATGGAGAGAGAGAGAGAGAGAGAGAGAGAGAGAGAGAGAGAGAGAGAGAGAGAGAGACAGACAGACAGACGATAGATGAGAGACAATAATCTTTCCTTTGTTGACAGGGAGAACATGAGCTGTCTATGAGAGTGACATCTTTAAGCGAGTTGTTGAAACTGATCAATAAATCCATTTAAGTGTTGTTAACGGTTTACGCGTACGTATCTCACACCCACTTTCCACTCCCACCGTTTCCTGCACCACATTGTATGCCTAAAAACTGTTACTCAATAAAATAATAGAATAATACTCGAAATGAATACTAAAATGCTACGTGTCAGGTCCATATGAGTATTATCAATTTAAAAAATTGGCCGTGTGTGAGTACGACCCGCACATTGAGGGCACCGTGCAAACGTAATTATGTATATAGACAGTTCATCCACTTCGGGAATTAAAAATCTGGACTATATTTGCCTGTAAACGACAATGATACTGCAAGATATCTGTCCGGGGGATTCCAAGGCGTTCGAGAATGTTGTAATATCCATAATACGAATGTCACATAAAGTAATGCAGGAGGCAAGCGATCATTATGGTAATAATTAGTTCTCCATTACGGCTGAATGGGTAGCAATGCTAAAAGCCAAAGATCAGGCTAGGAACGACTTTAATGCGAGTCAGCGGTTACAGAAGTAACTAGAAACGCCACGCCTAAGTACAGTAATCGCTCCTGGGTATCTGATGATGGATAAAGTCCTAAAGGTGTTGTATGAGCAAAACAAAATCATTCCTTGTCTGATACTTTATTTTTACCATTTTCAAAGTCAGCCTGTATGCAGAATTACTGATTGTTTCAACTTCGAGTTTGAGGTCGGATAACAAATGACAAAACAAATATGTTTTCGTGTGATGTAATTAAAAATTATGATTTTCGGACTTTTTTCTAGCTTGTACTGTGCCAAATTTCATCATTGTACATCAACGGGAAGTACCCGATGGGTTTCGATGAGTAAGTTTGCGAATATCAAATTGAGTGATCTAAATGGCCGTAGCTTCCAGATGCATTGAGTTATAGGTTTCAGTACTTTACACCGCCAAGAGACCGTAGGCCTTACTACGTGATATAAATTTCAAATTGATATCTATCCGGTTCCTGAGAAAAAGGGGTCTTATCAGATGGACGAACAGACATACAGTTAGACAAGAAATGACAAAGAATTATTTTTTGAGTAATATAATTATAAATTTACTGATTTTGGATTTTTCCTTTGTTTTTACTACGAAAACTTCATTTTGCCAAATTTCATGATTCTAGGCTAATTGGAACTGCCCTTTGGGTTTTGATTAGTGATTTCGCACGTATAAAAACACTGTATGTGACATATACGGCCGTATCGTTTGACTGCATTGACTTAGAAACTTCAACTTTGTGCAACGCCAAAGGACCATAGACCTCAGTATGTGACATAAACTTGATGTGTCTACCTGTTCCTGAGAAAAATGGTTTTAACAGTCGGACGGAAAGATAGACGGACAGAGAGACAGACGGACAACAAAGCGATCCATAAGGGTCCCATTTTTAGCGATTGAGGCATTGAACCCTAAAAATATAATAAAGGCATTGAGAACTGTCACACGTAACAAACCTAGTGTTTGCTCGACCTCGGAAGTGGAGCGTCCCAATTGCCTGCCACTTGCAGTCTGGTTCTGGTGAGATTCCTTGCTATGGCTCGCCTTGGCCACCTTGCACTTAGCTGCCATGTCGACAGCCAGTACGAAGTCTCCCAGTGCTCACGTGACACGGCGGAATAACCATTCTCCGCGGGTCCACGAGCAATCTCTTCTCCACACAACATCTGGCTCGAGTTCAGTTTCTCGTGAGTTTAACAGATACGTGCAGTGAACTAACCCAGTTTGGTAAGTAAGCGAAAGGAAACAAAATGATTAACAAGTTACTATAGTATTACTCAGTTCTTTATATTAATCCTAATTATTACGGTCAATATACGAGGTGTGGCTAGAATAAAACCGGACTAGTACTGGTGAAACAATAAAACGAATGCAATAAGGCTGAAAGTCGCGTGGCCTGTCACGTGACTCTCGCTCCGCCTACTGCTCGAGTTTCATCTGCCTCCTGCACTCAGTCTGCCCGTGGTGTCTGTTTTAAGTAGTTGACGTTTTGTCTGTGCGTCGGAAAATGTTGAGTGTACAGAAAGAACAGCGTGTTAACATCAAATTTTGTTTCAAACTAGGAAAATCTGCAAGTGAAACGTTTGTAATGTTACAACAAGTGTACGGCGATGATTGTTTATCGCGAACACAAGTGTTTGAGTGGTTTAAACGATTTAAAGATGACCGCGAAGACACCAGTGATGACACTCGCACTGGCAGACCATTGTCAGCAAAAGCTGATGCAAACATTGAAAAAATCGGTAAACTTGTTGGACAAGATCGCCGTTTAACAATCAGAGCAGTGTCTGAGTTAACAGGAGTTGACTTGTTGTCTTGTCGAACAAGTTTACCGATTTTTTCAATGTTTGCATCAGTTTTTGCTGACAATGGTCTGCCAGTGCGAGTGTCATCACTGGTGTCTTCGCGGCCATCTTTAAATCGTTTAAACCACTCAAACACTTGTGTTCGCGATAAACAATCATCGCCGTACACTTGTTGTAACATTACAAACGTTTCACTTGCAGATTTTCCTAGTTTGAAACAAAATTTGATGTTAACACGCTGTTCTTTCTGCACACTCAACATTTTCCGACGCACAGACAAAACGTCAACTACTTAAAACAGACACCACGGGCAGACTGAGTGCAGGAGGCAGATGAAACTCGAGCAGTAGGCGGAGCGAGAGTCACGTGACAGGCCACGCGACTTTCAGCCTTATTGCATTCGTTTTATTGTTTCACCAGTACTAGTCCGGTTTTTTTCTAGCCACACCTCGTATGAGCGGCCTATTTACTGTGGAAAGATATTCCTATTCACGAAAATGCCACACGCCCTTCACCTGCTCTATAAATCGACGTACAATACTGGTACTTCAAAAACGTACAGCTCGACACATATGCACACCGCTGTCAGGTGACACAAAATATTCTCTCAGCGTAGAGACCGTCGGCTGCCAATAAGAATCCAATTTGAAGCGTTCCACCGATAATTATGTCCGACAGCCGGGGATCACAATGAATCTGGACAGCAGATATTCCGCTCGGACCATTCAAAGCGACTGTCCGATACAAACGCCGCGAGTCAGCTAACCTCGTGCACTCGCGACCCCTCGTCTTTGTTTTGTTTGTTAAAAGGTCCAAATGGGCGCCGCCCACTCGCAGGCGAGTATTTGATGCTTGCTCGATGGAATATTTTTTCGAGTCAGTTCCGTAATTACCACAGCAGCGAAACCCAGACTCTTGAAGTAAACGGTTAACCGAAATTTTCGTTCAGCCGCTGTAGCAGTCCCCCCCCGAAGAAAGAATGCAGATTACATTGTAAAGATGGGTAAAAATAATTTCTGTATGCTTTGTGTTCGAATACTTGTGCGGCACTGGACTCTAATTCGTGAGGACGACGGTTCAAACCTGCGTCCAGCCATACAAAAATTTTTTCCGTAACTTCCCTCAATCGCTCCCACATACGGCCGTCCTAGAGAGAATATTGCTTTTCCCTAACATGATATCGTACATAAGCACATGAAAGACATCCATATAAATTGCGTACGTTCTGTAAATATCAAACTATTGTATTATTATTCAAATTCAGCTTAAGTGAAAGTCTGCAAAATGGCCACTTCGCCCGGTAGGTGGAGCAAAGAGATCAGAGACAGAGAATAGGCTTCAAATGGCTCTGAGCACTATGGGACTTAACATCTGAGGTCATCAGTCCCCTAGAATTTTGAACTACTTAAACCTAACTAACCTAAGGACATCGCACACGTCCATGCCCGAGGCAGGATTCGAACCTGCACCCGTAGCGGTCGCGCGTTTCCGGACTAAAGCGCCTAGAACCGCTCAGCCACAGCGGCCGGCAGAGAATAGGGAAAATGAAACTCAGATGCAGTAGAATCTGCTTTTCTAACGCTTGTGTTTGGATGTCTCTTCTCGGACTGTTTTACCCAATCCTTGCCTGTCATTTTCTTCCTCTTTGTTAAATGGATGTAGTAGATTATTCGGCTCAGCGAACAGTAATGCCAGGTGGCGTAAGTCAGCTACTGGTATGCCACAATGTATTCGTTCCCACTCAAAAATAAGGTGAGGGAGCTTTTCATCTCGCTCCTGATTGAATACACATTTGAAGATCCCAAGAATCATGTCTCTTGCAACTACGGTTTCTTTTTTTAAGAACTATTCTTTTAGGTGTCTTTCTGGGGAGAATGACTAGTTTGGCTGATGTAAGAGAAGGTTTGTTTTCTTTTTATACTACATCCAATGCCCGATGCATGGTTTTGGAATCCCATGATTGTCGTAGTGATTCTCTTAAATAATTTGATGGTACCGTAACACACGCCTGTGGTAAGAGAACATAGCTTTTCACCAACTTAGCATACTTATTTTATGAAATGCTCTTGTCTTATTATCAATTCTGTTACCTTTAACAAAGTAAGTACGTTAGAAAATATGTTTCGGGCAAAGTGGCCATTCTCAACTTTGCCTCGACAGGTGACTGGCCACTATGACCCAAAGGACGCAATTATACTAAATGTTGTCTGAATAACAAATCACATATCCTAAGTAGTTCTTAAACACATGATTTCAAAAGCTCGACACTTTACCAGCACTGTAGCAATTAACTGACGTTAGTAAAATAAAACAGTTTTGTTGATGGACGAAAGTAATTTATGACCAGAATTATACAGGGTGAGTCACCAAACATTACCGCTGGATATATTTCGTAAACCACATCAAATAATGACGAATCGATTCCACAGACCGAACGTGAGGAGAGGGGCTAGTGTAATTGGTTAATACAAACCATTAAAAAATGCACGGAAGTATGTTTTTTAACACAAGCCTACGTTTTTTTAAAATGGAACCCCGCTAGTTTTGTTAGCACATCTGAACATATAAACAAATACGTAATCAGTGCCGTTTGTTGCATTGTAAAATGTTAATTACATCCGGAGATATTGTAACCTAAAGTTGACGCTTGAGTACCACTCCTCCGCTGTTCGATCGTGTGTATCGGAGAGCACTGAATTACGTAGGGATCCAAAGGGAACGGTGATGGACCTTAGGTACAGAAGAGACTGGAACATCACATTACGTCCACAAGCTAACACCTTTTCATTGGTCTTTTTCACTGACGCACATGTACATTACCATGAGGGGTGAGGTACACGCACATACGTGGTTTCCGTTTTCAATTACGGAGTGGAATAGAGTGTGTCCCGACATGTCAGGCCAATAGATGTTCAATGTGGTGGCCATCATTTGCTGCACACAATTGCAATCTCTGGCGTAATGAATGTCGTACACGCCGCAGTACATCTGGTGTACCGTCGCCGCGGGCTACCACAATACGTTGTTTCATATCCTCTGGGGTTGTAGGCACATCACGGTACACATTCTCCTTTAATGTACCCCACAGAAAGAAGTCCAGAGGTGTAAGATCAGGAGAACGGGCTGGCCAATTTATGCGTCCTCCACGTCCTATGAAACGCCCGTCGAACATCCTGTCAAGGGGGCAGCCTAGTGTTAATTGCGGAATGTGCAGGTGCACCATCATGCTGATACCACATACGTGGACGCGTTTCCAGTGGGACATTTTCGAGCAACGTTGGCAGATCATTCTGTAGAAACGCGATGTATGTTGCAGCTGTTTGGGCCCCTGCCATGAAGTGTTTGTTACAACACGCAACTGAACGTCGGAGGTTTCAAGCGTCAACTTTAGGTTACAATATATCAGGATGTAATTAAGATTTTACGGTGCAACAAACGGCACTGATTACGTATTTGTTTATATGTTCAGATGTGCCAACAAAACTAACGTGGTTCTGTTTTAAAAAAACGTAGGTTTGTGTTAAAAAACATACTTCCATGCATTTTTGTATGGTTTGTATTAAACAATTACCCTAGCCCCTCTCCGCACGTTCGGTCTGTGGAATCGGTTCGTCAGTATTTCATGTGGTTTACGAAATATATCCAGCGGTAACCTTAGGTGACTCACCCTGTGTATTATTTTGATACTGAGACGTATATATTTTAGTATCTTTATGGTAATATAACAGGCTTCCCATTTCTACTAGACAGGATCAAATAAATTACTGTTTACCGAAATCACTTGGTGCTGCCTCGGTTTAGTTTGCAGTACAACGAAAGAATCGTTCCAAAGTCGCAAGCACAAACAGTACTAACAAACCGAATTCTCCGGCGCCAGTATGTCGTAAGCGCCAATGTAATGACGTCTTTAGTAGCCTCTCCATGTTAGTATTGAACTACTGCTATCACTAGGAAACTCACTGAAAAAACCACACAACTCTCTCTGAATAGTTTGAAATAATAGACATAGGCTGGGGCATTTTCTAATAGAATGAAACGAAGAGGTCATTTTACCTGCCCTGGATACGGCAGCCTTCCGTATCCTTTCGTTTCCAATCCCTTATTCAAAATCTTGTCACACTAGTTGTATGTAGGGTACAGAAGACAGAGCCCCTATACAGATACTGCTACCCAATACTATTACCTCTGTCTGTTGGTAACACTTTCTTTACTACAAGCTTTCCTTTTGAAACATACAGGACAAATGTGGAACATAAGACTTTAGGGAAGGGTATCACGCTTTCAGAGTTCGTTATTTATGTCAAGTAAGTCTGTCCACAGATATTTTACGTCCAACAGAGGGTTCTCCTCATGACCAACATGCAAAGAAATTGTGATTCCAACTCTAGCTATACCGCATAGCACAGTGATTTAGCAATACATGAAGCCTAACCGGGACTTACACATCATGGGCCGTGTAGATTACTGCCTGCATTGTGGAGACCTGTGCCTGTTACAATACTCTTAGCTTTCTTACAAGGACATCATGCAGCTTGTTATCAAAGTCTTACCCGAATCATGTCTTAAAACATCTCCATCTTAAAACAAAACGGTTTGTTGAAGTACGAAGAGCAGTTTATTAACAGACTTAATCATCATATATACTTGTGACGCTGAGACGGATATATTTTAGTCTCTTAGATGTTAATGCAGCAGGCTTCCCCACCAATGTTAAATCCCATAGACAAAATTATAAAACTGTTTGTATTTTCATTGTTTTCCTTGTTCGCAGTTTTCTCCAGTAATTTTGTGCCCATCTAAATAAGTCATTTCAAAAGTAATAGCCATAACTTTTAATACGTTTATCCCATTGTGAGACAAGTTGGTCAATGCTTTCGTGGAGAAACGTTAGCGGTTACCTACGAAACCACGATTGTACCCAGGTGTGCATCTCTTCATCCAAAGAAAATAGACGGCCACGAATTTCTTTCTTCAAGGCTCCAAAATACGAAAATGGCATCCAGATAGATCGTGACTGTATGGAGGATGTGTAAGGGCTTCCCAGCGAAACTTCGGCACAGTACTCGAAACAACCTAGGCAACGTGTGTGCAAACATTTTGTTTGCAGACTGATTCGAATACGCTACAGAATTTTCACTTGGAAGCCATTGCACTTGCTCCATAGAGACCCAATCTCTTCCTGTAGGATTTCTGTATTTCTGAAGCCCTGAAGAAAGACATTCGTGCCCGCCGATTTACTTCGACCGAGGAGGAGCACCCTTGGGTACAATCATGGTTCCGCAAGGCAACTGCGTCCACTTTTCCGTAAATTTATTGACCGTATTGTCTCAAAGTGGAGTAAATGTACTAACAGTTATGGTGATTACTTTTAAAATAATAAACAGTTTACTTACTTTTTTCATCTGTCTCGTTTTAATTTCAACGCTCCTTCTACGTGAAAATCCGTGTGAAAGTGCTATGTAAATTAATACTGCCATTTTGAATTGTGATAGTACTCTCAATGTACCTATGTACACTGTTTCTGAATTTCTGGGAGGTTCAACCCAGTAGGGAAAATATATCTGTAGTTGAGCGAGTGAGTTCAAGGATGGACTCAGCAGTGTTAAGATGGGTAGTTTTGATCAGTCTATTTATTAGCAAAAAAGGGCAGTTATATTTAGTCAAGAGGACTGTTTCTGAATAGTATTGGCCAGAAGATGTTTTGAGAAGGTAATGCGCAGACTGGAAGAACGGTAGTCTAGTGTGGGACTCGGTTGTATAAAACGAGAAGTTGAGTGTGTTTTAGTAGTGTTGCAAGAAGTAAAGTTTGGAAGATACGAGAGACAATATTTAAAGACGAAGAAATTAGTTATTTATGAGGAAGAGGCTAGTTGTATGTGGGACATTCTGGATGATGATGGCTGCACCATTGTAGCCGTAATTTGTTAAGATTTAAGAAGAATTTACTTTGGAATCGACTCAGAAGAGGAAATGTAAGAACAGAAGGTATCAGCAGAAGAAAGAAGAAATGACAAGCCAGAAGATTTAGATCATCGTAGAAGACGCAGAGAGAAGATATGACAGAGCCACGGGAGCGTCTGGAATCAGCAGCAATCCAGTAACGAGAGTGCTGTTATAACTTGACGTATTCCAAGGAGCCGACCATACTAATTTACGTGGAGAGACTGGGTCGGGAGGGACTGTGAAATTTGTAGTTAGAGTGAGAAGCGACTGGCAGTGTTTTCATGCGCCGAAATATGTATTGTTTTGTTAGTAAACGGTATGTAATAGGGCGTGAGTGTCAAACTTCCGGACATTTAATTCCGAGTAAAAGTAATAAACCGATGATTCAGTAATCAAATCAAGTCGTCATTGTTTCTGTTTTGGTTGCTAAACGATGCATTGACGCAGCCATAAAATTTAATTTCAGATTTGATAATTAATTTTCTTCCATTAACGAAACCGCCATCTACATCTTGCTCCAGCTCAGGGATATTCACGAACAGCATAGTATCGTCTCTTCACATGGTACGCTACGTCTGGGACTCAGCTATCAACAATCCGACTAACTAGTGTTGCTCTGTCATACATGACAAACCCCTAATACAGCATCTAATGAAAGTGCACAATATGTCAAGAATAGTGTCAATATTCCTTAAGAAGATAACTAACAGTATCCTACAGTGTACTAATTACATTTGCACACCATAAATTTGTATCACTTCCAGAATTTTACAAACAGACGCTGTAAAGTAGCTGTGTTAACATCATGGTTTATGAAAGACATACTCTCGTATATCAAGTTATACTTAGTCAGCAGGGCATTGTTGTAGCTACGTTGCATACGAAGTGATTACTATTTACGACAGTGTAGTCTACACCTGCTACCAGAGGTTAATTATATGGTTCAAAATGGGTCAAATGGCTCTGAGCACTGTGGGCCTTAACATCTGAGGTCATCAGTACCCTAGAACTTAGAACTACTTAAACCTAACTAACCTAAGGACATCACACACATCCATGCCCGAGGCAGGATTCGAACCTGCGACCGTAGCGGTCGCGCGGTTCCAGACTGAAGCGCCTAGAACCGCTCGGCCACAACGGCCGGCTTAATTATATGGCGTGGGGAGGATAATGATTCTGCTTATTCTTGCTAATTACAATCGGACCTACTGTAGAGCACTTCAGGCAGTTTAAAGGTTCTCAGATATTCTTAAAACTGTATTAACCTATCTGGAAATAATTGTGCTGATTAGTAATCGACAATATAGAGCAGTTAGGACAGTTTTAATGCATGTACCTCAACAGCTGAAGAACGGAGAGGGAAAGGATGTCACACATTGACGAAAAAAGTGTGGTGCAAAGGAGCAGCTACGTTCTGAGGTTCTGCAAGTGACAGCGCGTGGGCAAGAGGCTGGGAGCAGAGCATGCAAAAACTTTTGATTGAAATTGTTCGCCTGACTACAGCAGATATCTCTCCTTCGCACTGCGGTCACAAAGCCTACGGAAGTCTTGTATTCACACCGGTAAGCCAGTGCTGTATAATATCTGCAAGCTAGACAAAAAAAATAAGATACTCTTAGGCAACACACGCGGTTTTCGTGAGTGCATGATAACTGTAGTGTATTTCCACGATACAGCAGGAAATTTTGCTAACCAGGATGACAGTTGTAAGCCCGATTCTCGTAACGTTTTTAAACAGATTAACAGAGCTGACGTCTTGTGCCACGTTGCAATGTTTCGTAGAACTAGATGAGGACAAGTGTTATGTGGTGACAAAACAGTCCTTTATAGAAAACTGGAATTTTGCCTACATTCAGTCAGAGTAAAGAGAAAGTCATGTGAACTATACAGATTTTTCTGCAGAATTTCACTACTGTGGATAAACTGATTTACGTTTGGTCATTGAAGACTTGGCACGTCTGTAGTCCTCAGTGTAGGTTTCTGTATGACAGACCATAGGCAAAATTTAAGAACAGGAGAAAACCTAAAACTGAGTGAGGTCCCGTCGTCATCGCGATCGTTAGAGAAGGAACCCAAGCTCATAAGAACCAAGATGGAGAAGGAAAATGGCCGTAGCCTTTCAAAAGGAACCATCCCAGTATTCGTCATAATAGACTCTAGAAAATAGTGGAAAACATATATCGAAAGGTTTCTGTTGGATTCCTTTCATGATATTTTGCTCGATTTATTGTTGCTTGCATCATACATTTGCACATCTAAATTTACTGGGGTATTCCTAAATTTATCTGGGAGGAGATTGAGCAGATGAATATGTTATATTGGCATATAAACACGAACAACTTGTCATACAACATTTTCAAACACATTTTTAATGTAATTCTTATCATACAGAGTTTCCTATGAAACCTACATCAACCACTTTTACATAATGTATATGATGGTCTTAAGATATTTTCATCTCCTTCACTTCTGGTATGAAAGGGTGAATGAGTGTGAGTGTTTGTAGTTTCATGCTTGGTGGTAGCAGAGTTCTGTCTGCTAGAGAACAGTAGGACCAACGTCTGAGTAGGTAGATACGATTCCTAACGCAAAGAGGTTTGTCTCCTTGGTGTGGTCCTGTCGTCCCTTGTCAAGTTGGTATAGGAAGCTACCTCTCTGGTCACCTTCTATTGTATCTGTGGGATACCCTCGGACGGGGCCCACGCTAGTTAGTCTGGGGGCAGTTTCTCATATGATAACATCGTCAAGTAAGCGCGTGTTTGGTGAGTCCGAAGCACAATGAAATTCTTAAGTTTTCAGCCTACCTGAAATATTAATTACTTTTCCTACAGATTTGTATCGAAAGTGTTTTTATATTATTTTAACTCGCGATGCAGTGCGACTTCAGTGTTATTTTCGGAGGTTATTGCGGTAGTTGCTTTGTTTAAAATCCAATAAAGGAAAGTGGAAGCATGTTAAATCAAGAGGCGTAATTCTGATTAAAATCATTGCTCTTGAGTGTGAACGTGCGTATAAGTGTGTCTTCGTATGATTGGAAGGTTTTCTTTCGTTGAAATTTTTCAGATTAATAATTTGCCTTTGTTTTCAACCCACGTGGTGTGTGCTTTGTACAAACAGTACCACGCGCTTGTAAAAATTGCTTAACGAGCCATCAGATCAATACTATGGCGTTATTAACGCAGTTCGGAAGTTTCTTTTTTAAGTAATGTGTTTGGATTTGATTTCTTCATTTAAATCGTTGTGGAATTACTTCATTTCTGTAAGTCTACTTGTCCATGTGGAACATGTAGTGTAGTAAGAAAACTAGCCCTCAGCTACTCTTTTGCATAATATTTCGCGTATTCAAACATAATTAATCGCTATCGCGAACAGTTTTCCTATTTCACTATTTCTACAAACATTTTTATAGAGCATTTTGCTGAGATTGTGGATACATCGAACCACGTGATTTTTGTCTAAATTTCCAGTACGAGTCTGTGGTTACTCATTGGGACACGACGACGCTAGGAGCGGAATTTCTTTGCCTAAATAGAATGGATTGGTTATGGTTCAGTCCTTTTTTTGTGTACCCTTGAACTATTTTTGTGTGCTTGTTTGAATGCGGTATCCCATTCTATTTCCTATTCTTTCTGTTTCCTATTCTTTGAAAATCACATATTATGCTAATTGAACCCCCCTCTGAGTAACGCTGTCTTCATTAATTTACAACAGCAAATAAGGCACCAGCTTTGAGACAGACTTAGCATGTGTTATTCGTTCTATTGAACACTGATGAATTTTAAAATAAATATAAAAGCTTAAATCTACTTTACTGTTATTTAATCTAATTTTCCCCATCATCTGTTTACTTAAAATAATAATAAAATGATAAAAAATGAGCTGATAGTGTGGGTGACTATTGTTGTTGTTGTTGTTGTGGTCTTCAGTCCTGAGACTGGTTTGATGCAGCTCTCCATGTTACTCTATCCTGTGCAAGCTTCTTCATCTCCCAGTACCTACTGCAACCTACATCCTTCTGAATCCACTTAGTGTATTGATCTCTTGGTCTCCCTCTACAATTTTTACCCTCCACACTGCCCTCCAATGCTAAATTTGTGATCCCTTGATGCCTCAAAACATGTCCTACCAACCGATCCCTTCTTCTAGTCAAGTTGTGCCACAAACTTCTCTTCTCCCCAATCCTATTCAATACCTCGTCATTATTTACGTGATCTACCCACCTTATCTTCAACATTCTTCTGTAGCACCACATTTCGAAAGCTTCTATTCTCTTCTTGTCCAAACTGGTTATCGTCCATGTTTCACTTCCATACATGGCTACACTCCATACAAATACTTTCAGAAACGACTTCCTGACATTTAAATCTATACTCGATGTTAACAAATTTCTCTTCTTCAGAAACGATTTCCTTGCCATTGCCAGTCTGCATTTTATATCCTCTCTACTTCGACCATCATCAGTTATTTTACTCCCTAAATAGCAAAACTCCTTTACTACTTTAAGTGTCTCATTTCCTAATCTAATCCCCTCAGCATCACCCGATTTAATTTGACTACATTCCATTATCCTCGTTTTGCTTTTGTTGATGTTCATCTTATATCCTCCTTTCAAGACACTGTCCATTCCGTTCATCTGCTCTTCCAAGTCCTTTGCTGTCTCTGACAGAATTACAATGTCATCGGCGAACCTCAAAGTTTTTACTTCTTCTCCATGAATTTTAATACCTACTCCGAAGTTTTCTTTTGTTTCCTTTACTGCTTGCTCAATATACAGATTGAATAACATTGGGGATAGGCTACAACCCTGTCTCACTCCTTTCCCAACCACTGCTTCCCTTTCATGCCCCTCGACTCTTATAACTGCCATCTGGTTTCTGTACAAATTGTAAATAGTCTTTCGCTCCCTGAATTTTACCCCTGCCACCTTCAGAATTTGAAAGAGAGTATTCCAGTTAACGTTGTCAAAAGCTTTCTCTAAGTCTACAAATGCTAGAAACGTAGGTTTGCCTTTTCTTAATCTTTCTTCTAAGATAAGTCGTAAGGTTAGTATTGCCTCACGTGTTCCAACATTTCTACGGAATCCAAACTGATCTTCCCCGAGGTCCGCTTCTACCAGTTTTTCCATTCGTCTGTAAAGAATTCGCGTTAGTAGTTTGCAGCTGTGACTTATTAAACTGATAGTTCGGTAATTTTCACATCTGTCAACACCTGCTTTCTTTGGGATTGGAATTATTATATTCTTCTTGAAGTCTGTGGGTATTTCGCCTGTCTCATACATCTTGCTCACCAGGTGGTAGAGTTTTGTCATGACTGGCTCTCCCAAGGCCATCAGTAGTTCTAATGGAATGTTGTCTACTCCCGGGGCCTTGTATCGACTCAGGTGTTTCAGAGCTCTGTCAAACTCTTCACGCAGAATCTTATCTCCCATTTCATCTTCATCTACATCCTCTTCCATTTCCATAATATTGTCCTCAAGTACATCGCCCTTGTAGAAACCCTCTATATACTCCTTCCGCCTTTCTGCCTTCCTTTCTTTGCTTAGAACTGGGTTTCCATCTGAGCTCTTGATATTCATACAAGTCGTTCTCTTATCTCCAAAGGTCTCTTTAATTTTCCTGTAGGCAGTACCTATTTTACCCCTAGTGAGACAAGCCTCTACATCCTTACATTTGTCCTCTAGCCATCCCTGCTTAGCAATTTTGCACTTCCTGTCGATCTCATTTTTGAGACGTTTGTATTCCTTTTTGCCTGCTTCATTTACTGCATTTTTATATTTTCTCCTTTCATCAATTAAATTCAATATTTCTTCTGTTACCCAAGGATTTCTATTAGCCCTCGTCTTTTTACCTACTTGATCCTCTGCTGCCTTCACTACTTCATCCCTCAGAGCTACCCATTCTTCTCTAGTGTATTTCTTTCCCCCATTCCTGTCAATTGTTCCCTTATGCTCTCCCTGAAACCCTCTACAACCTCTGGTTCTTTCAGTTTATCCAGGTCCCATCTTCAATTCCCGCCTTTTTGCAGTTTCTTCAGTTTCAATCTGCAGTTCATAACCAATAGATTGTGGTCAGAATCCACATCTCCCCCGGGAAATGTCTTACAATTTAAAACCTGGTTCCTAAATCTCTGTCTTACCATTATGTAATCTATCTGATACCTTCTAGTATCTCCAGGATTCTTCCAGGTATACAACCTTCTTTCATGATTCTTGAACCAAGTGTTAGCTATGATTAAGTTATGCTCTGTGCAAAATTCTACAAGCCGGCTTCCTCTTTCATTTCTTCCCCCCAATCCATATTCACCTACTATCTTTCCTTCTCTCCCTTTTCCTACTGACGAATTCCAGTCACCCATGACTATTAAATTTTCGTCTCCCTTCACTACCTGAATAATTTCTTTTATCTCGTCATACATTTCATCAATTTCTTCATCATCTGCAGAGCTAGTTGGCATATAAACTTGTACTACTGTAGTAGGCATGGGCTTTGTGTCTATCTTGGCCACAATAATGCGTTCACTATGCTGTTTGTAGTAGCTAACCCGCACTCCTATTTTTTTATTCATTATTAAACCTACTCCTGCATTACCCCTATTTGATTTTGTATTTATAACCCTGTAATCACCTGACCAAAAGTCTTGTTCCTCCTGTCACCGAACTTCACTAATTCCCACTATATCTAACTTTAACCTATCCATTTCCCTTTTTAAATTTTCTAACCTACCTGCCCGATTAAGCGATCTGACATTCCACGCTCCGATCCGTAGAATGCCAGTTTTATTTCTCCTGATAACGACGTCCTCCTGAGTAGTCCCCGCCCGGAGATCCGAATGGGGGACTATTTTACCTCCGGAATATTTTACCCAAGAGGACGCCATCATCATTTAATCATACAGTAAAGCTGCATGTCCTCGGGAAAAATTACGGCTGTAGTTTCCCCTTGCTTTCAGCCGTTCGCAGTACCAGCACAGCAAGGCCGTTTTGGTTAATGTTATAAGGCCAGATCAGTCAATCATCCAGACTGTTGCCCCTGCAACTACTGAAAAGGCTGCTGCCCCTCTTCAGGAACCACATGTTTGTCTGGCCTCCCAACAGATACCCCTCCGTTGTGGTTGCACCTATGGTACGGCCATCTGTATCGCTGAGGCACGCAAGCCTCCGCACCAACGACAAGGTCCATGGTTCATGGGGGGGGGGGGGGGGGGGGGGTGACTATTACATAGATTAAAAAAAATTATAACAGTAACAAAAAATTTACATATCATGCATCCACGCATACTCTCCACCCAAGGTTCGGAAGGTGTTTTAAAAACACTAGGCTCATTATAATTTTTGCCAGAACGGGGATTTGAATCGCAGTACTCAGGAATACGAGTCCAGTCTCACGACTGCACCACCACCACCATACATGCTATAAAAAATAGTACCATGGAATCCTAGCGACAACTGTGACCCCACAGTATTTGAGAATAGCAGATAGTTGCAGTAAGGTATGTGAGTTTTGTGTGATGCTAGACACTTCATATACACACTTATACAGGCTCACCAATGTATCTCGACTAACACAAATAATTTATTGTCCAAAAATAGAAAATTGTATAAAGTAAATGATGGGTTGCTACCAGGGGTACATTAATCAATATGGTTGCCATTCTTGTAGCTTTCGTCTTTACGATGATAGGACTACCATGAAGTGTCCGAAAATTTTACGTATATCAGTTTATTTTAGCTGACTGAACATGTGAGACCGTGGTGAAAAGTAATGCCTCCGAATTTTTATGTGAAAACTCTTAAAGCTATTTAAGTAAAACGAACGTTATTAATATTTATCTTTATTCATCATGATTACATATTTATTTCTCAAGAGAGTTACCCAAGAGATGAACACATTTCTCCCAAAGAGGAGTGAGTCTGTTGATAAAGTCACTGAAGAATGTTTGACTTTTTTGACGGAGCCACAACCTCATCCCTGCTTACACCGCTTCGGAGGTGTTCTCTAAGTTTTGGAAACAGATGAAAATCGGAAAGTTGGAGATGTCGCAGCGCTCGTGTGTGGTCTGGCAATTTCAGACTGAAGAAGAAGGTGTTCCATGTGTAGACGAGTTCTCCGAATCCAAAGCTCGATTACAGCACTCTGTATCTCGCGCGCCGACATAGTTACGTTGCGCACCGCCGTGTTACAAGCTACAATTCAGAGCAGAGGACATAATATATGTAGATATGAGTAATAAATCTGCAGAATGTTAGTAATGTTTGTTTTATTTAAAAATGTTTAGGAGTTTTCAGCCCGGTATGGTATGTTTTCATTTTTCTGTTTAGGCGAATTGTTGAATGGAGTGAGTCACATGTGCATTGTATTTGTTATTGGAATTTTTTTGGTATGTTACCGCTGGAGCGGGCATTATTTTCGTGTTCTATGTCGCTGGCTAACAAGAGCAATGCGCGGCGCATTGTAGGAGCGAGTCGGACAGGCGTATCTGGCCCCCAGCTATTTCATACCAAAGGCCATCGCGACTCCAAGACGCGCCCGGGCCGTCCACGGAATCCGAGAAAAAGAATTAAAATAGAATTGTTGATGGAACCTTCATTATGTCTTCTAACAAAAATTTAGTTAGTCATTACCCTTGAGTATTACAGATGTTGTTATACAGGCTGAGTCACCTAACATTACCGCTGGATATATTTCGTAAACCACATCAAATACTGACGAATCGATTCCACAGACCGTACTTCAGGAGAGGGGCTAGTGTAATTGGTTAATACAAACCATACAAAAATGTACGTAAGTATGTTTTTAACACAAACCTACGTTTTTTTAAATGGAACCCCGTTAGTTTTGTTAGCACATCTGAACATATAAACAAATACGTAATCAGTGCTGTTTGTTGCATTGTAAAATGTTAATTACATCCGGAGATATTGTAACCTACAGTTGACGCTTGAGTACCACTCCTTCGCTGTTTGATCGTGTGTATCGGAGAGGACCGAATTACGTAGGGATCCAAAGGGAACGGTGATGGATCTTAGGTACAGAAGAGACTGGAACAGCACATTACGTCCACATGCTAACACCTTTTCATTGGTCTTTTTCACTGACGCACATGTACATTACCATGAGGGGTGAGGTACACGCACACACGTGGTTTCCGTTTTCAATTACGTAGTGGAATAGAGTGTGTCCCGACATGTCAGGCCAATAGATGTTCAATTTGGTGGCCATCATTTGCTGCACACAATTGCAATCTCTGGCGTAATGAATGTAGTACACGCCGCAGTACATCTGGTGTAATGTCGCCGCGGGCTGCCACAATACGTTGTTTCATATCCTCTGGGGTTGTAGGCACATCACGGTACACATTCTCCTTTAACGTACCCCACAGAAAGAAGTCCAGAGGTGTAAGATCAAGAGAACGGGCTGGCCAGTTTATGCGTCCTCCACGTCCTATGAAACGCCCGTCGAACATCCTGTCAAGGGTCAGCCTAGTGTTAATTGCGGAATGTGCAGGTGCACCATCATGCTGATACCACATACGTGGACGCGTTTCCAGTGGGACATTTTCGAGCAACGTTGGCAGATCATTCTGTAGAAAAGCGATGTATGTTGCAGCTGTTTGGGCCCCTGAAATGAAGTGAGGACCAATGAGGTGGTCGCCAATGATTCCGCACGATACATTTACAGTCCACGGTCGCTGTCGCTCTACCTGTCTGAGCCAGCGAGGATTGTCCACGGACCAGTAATGCATGTTCCGTAGATTCATTGCCCCGTGGTTTGTGAAACCCGCTTCATCGGTAAACAGGTAGAAGTGCAACGCATTCTCTGTTAATGCCCATTGACAGAATTGCAATCGATGGTTAAAGTCATCACCACGTAATTCCTGATGTAGCGACACATGAAACGGGTGAAAGCGATGCAGTATGCGCATGACACTACTTTGACTCAGTCCACCGGCTCTTGCAATGTCCCGTGTACTCATGTGTGGGTTCATGGCAACAGCAGCTAACACACCAACTGCACCCGCTTCTCCTGTGACGGGCCTGTTACGGACCCGTTTGCGTGCTACGACCATACCTGTTACATACGTTTGGCGGTAGATGTTTTGCAATGTGCGGCACGTTGGATGCTCTCTGTCCGGGTACCGTTCTGCATACACCCTGCAGGCTTCAGCTGCATTTCGTCGACACTCGCCATAGATGAGTATCATCTCCGCCTTTTCAGAGTTCGGATACACCATGGTCACAGTTCCTATAACACTACACTATCACAGACGTCTAGTAACACGGTGTACTACAGTTGGTCTGCGTGTGGAGACGAATGCAGAATAACAATAGCAGCAAGCGCTACATGCGGACACTGCGACAGCTAGACCAAACCACAACCGTGCACTACAGCCACACTCGTAAACACGGTCGTCATCGTAAACATGTCCCTGCAGATGCTGCACCGTGGACCGTGATTGTTACAACACGCAACTGAACGTCGGAGGTTTCAAGCGTCAACTTTAGGTTACAATATCTCCGGATGTAATTAATATTTTACAATGCAACAAACGGCACTGATTACGTATTTGTTTATATGTTCAGATGTGCTAACAAAACTAACGGGGTTCCATTTAAAAAGACGTAGGTTTGTGTTAAAAAACATACTTCCGTCCATTTTTGTATGGTTTGTACTAAACAATTGCATTAGCCCCTCTCCTCACGTTCGGTCTGTGGAATCGGTTCGTCAGTATTTGATGTGGTTTACGAAATATATCCAGCGGTAACGTTAGGTGAGTCACCCTGTATATGTGCAGTTGCATGTGCCACGAACGGTTGTGGAGAACATCATTTCTGGATTTCTTGTTGTGAATGCAGTACAATGTCAAATAAATCTGACTTTGAGTTTTTCTAAAACGAATAGCTGAGGGAGATTTAATGGTTTTACTAATCTGCTGCATCTATACAGATTCTTCGAGCAGACGAAGATCGACTATGGAAATTTCAATTAAACTAGAAGAAAGCTTTACCTCCACTGAAAATTAGTTAAACATTTCGAGTTGTATTATATTTATAGCCTCTGTTGCTAACGTCGCTCTTCTGTTTGTAGACAGATCTGACGGCAGGCTGTATTACGTAACGTCTTTTCAGCACGGTCGTCCTCGCTGCAACTTTTCTCGCCAAAATTTCCATCTCATTGCGCTGGGAACCTGCACAAGGCTTACTTAACGTAATACAAAGTCCAGAACACTAGAAGCAGTTCGTCCTTTCTAAAAAGCATCACATATTTTTTATTCGGAAATCCAATTTCTCTCGTCAAGACTTTTTCAAAAACAATGACGTTATTAAAAACGTAACTCAGCATTGCCTCCGACTGTCCTGTACTGGCCGAATGTGCAGAGACCCGGGGAAACGTGACTCTTTCACTTGCTAACGTTGACAGTAAAGAAACTGAAGCACGAGGAAAATGCACACCAGTCATTCAGTCAACAATCTTCAGCTCAAGGTTTGTGAGGGTAGAATGTACACCGATAAAGAGAAAGTAGGAACGTAGAATAAGGCAGCAGAACAGTACTTTCAACAGTACAAGAAAGGCAGTAATGATCATTAAAGGATGTCAAATTAAACGCCTTTCAGCAGTCAATTTTCAACCTTATTTTATTGGGCAACCAGTTTCAACGTTTTACTTCGCCATCTTCAGGCCCTGTGTTCAAATGGTTCAAATGGCTCTGAGCACTTTGGGACTTAACATCTGAGGTCATCAGTCCCCTAGAACTTAGAACTACTTAAACCTAACTAACCTAAAGACACCACACACATCCATGCCCGAGGCAGGATTCGAACCTGCGACCGTAGCGGTCGCGCAGTTCCAGACTGAAGCGCCTAGAACCGCTTGGCCACACCGTCCGGCTTTATATAGTCAGAACCTACGACTGTTGCAAGTATGTCACGTGCAACCATTGCTGCATTCCTAATAACATGAAATGAAATACAAATATGGCTATCAAGGGTCTACCATCCTTACTCATAATCGTACTCATCATACTTCTAAAGAAAAAAGAAGTAAACAGTAATTAATATACTATGAAAATACGCTACAGTCTGAAACCGCAGGTTCGCATCCTGCCTAGGGCATGGATGTTTGTGATGTCCTTAGGTTAGTTATGTTTAAGTAGTTCTAAGTTCTAGGGGACTGATGACCTCAGAATTTAAGCCCCATAGTGCTCAGAGCCATTTGAACTATTTGAACTATGAAAATACATATTGTCAACAAAACTGTACTCATCCTCATTCTAATGAGGAAAGGAAGGAAGAACGAAAAAGAGAAACATAATCTAAATATTATAGAGGTGCATATATTGTCAATAGCGGGGTCATATATACTGAAAAGCTGTTGTGGTGGTTATGCACCAACCTTGACAAAAAGACACGTGAAAAAACAATATACGCATGAAAGCTTACCCTGACCGACATATGGGATTAATCTACCTCGCTTATGATCAAAACATGTCAACCTGCGGCCACATCAGAGTCAGCCCTTAGTGGCCTGCCTCTGTGTGTTCCATTTTAATATTTTGTGACTAAAGCGTTACCGCTTCATAGTTATTTTATACGTGACATGCCATTTTTAAATGTTTTATTTCTGATGAAGGCACTCTTAGAAGTGGCCGAAACCTTCATTTTCGCGACCGAGGGCTGCAATTGTTTTAATTTTACTTTGTAACGGTCGCTGACGATGCAGCCATATTTAAAGCTTTAATCATTCGGTGTAGTCAAGACAATGGATCACCCTGTATGGATAGAGTATCCTGCATGAATGACTCGCCCTACTGCCACATACTGACGTTGCGAGCCATGCGGTAAGATTCCATTGTGATCTCCCGCTTGTTGCCTGACTATAAGGTATCTTGCAGTTCCATACTTACGCCCTCTCTGGATTAAGCGAACTCCCACCAAACCCATCTAACACAGTACCCCATTTTGTATAGCTGAAGTAAATTTACACGGAGCTGTGTAGTTTCTGTCCACTCTAAGCTAAGTTTTCTATTGATTTACTCTTATTTAGTAACGCTTGACATCAGTGAAGACTGCCCTCGCCTGAATAACAACGTAGTGTTCACTTTTTCTTTTAAACCTGTTTCTCTCTCTCTCTCTCTCTCTTTAATTTTTATTTTTTGTTCCGCGCCTCAATCTGTAACAGCGGAACCCTTATAGTTAAGAATTAAGAACCCTTTTTCTTTTTCTCTGAAACAGTATGACGTATCATGTTCAAATTTATGTTACATACTGAGATCAATGGTCCTTCGGCGATGCAAGAAGTTTAAACTTCTAAGACAAATTCAGTCAAGACAAACAGCTATCTATGACACAGATTTTGATACTCGGAAACTCACTCATCACAACCTATAGACTGCTTCCCGTTGACCTAGAATCACGAAATTTGCAAAAGCAACGTTTCACAGTACAAACAAAGCAAAAAATTCGAAAATTGTTAATTTTGTAACAAAAAAAATATTTTTGTCATTTTTTATCCGTCAGTTTGTTTGTCTGTCAATCTGTTAAGACCTTTTCTCTGTGGATCACTTTGGCGTATGGAGTTCAAACTTATGTCACGTACTAAGGTCGATGATCTCTTAGCGGTGTATAAATTGTAAGCTCCTAAGTCAATGAAATCGAAAGATAGGGCCATTTATGTCACTTATTTTGATACTCGCGAACTCACTCATCGAAACCTATAGGCTACTTCCTTTGGTCTAGAATCATGCCATTCTGCAGAAATAAAGGGTTCTCAATGCAACCACAGCAAAAAATCCGAAAATTGTGAATCTGCAGTATTATTCCAAGAAAAAATATTCGTCACATCTTATCTGGCTCTGTCAGTTCGTGCATCTGTAACATCCCTCTTCCTAAAGAACACGTAGAAGTGTCACGTAGTTTGATGCAAACTCACTCACAAAGCTATAGGATAATTCGAGTTGATCTAAAATGATAACATTTGGCAATAAGTAAGGTTTCACAGTAAAAGTAAATGAAAAAGCTGAAAATCGTTAATCTGTAATTATATCACACGAAAATAATATGGCTTTTTGTTGTTTGTTATCCGACATCAAACTTGAAATTAAAACAATCAGTAGTTCTGCATTCACGCTAAAAGGGTCGAAATGGTAAGAAACGGCTTTATTGCTCACATGACGCTTTTCGGAATGTATCCTTCATCAGACATCCAGGACTAACGGCCTTGCCACAGTGGTAACACCGGTTCCTGTCATTTCACGGAAGTTACGCGCTGTCCGGGTCGGATTGCTGACCGTCCGGTCTGCTGAGCGCTGTCGGCGAGCGGGATATACTAGGCCGGGAGAGCGGTGTGTTGACTACATGCTCCTTCACATCCGCATGTAGTGACGCCTTTGGTATGAGGACGACTCGGCGGTCGGTCGGTCGGTCCCGTTGGGCTTTCAACGTTTGCTCGGACGGAGACATTCAGGAGCGATTTCTACACGTAGATATGGCGTTTCAAGCTCTGTGTGAAACAAACGTTTGCAGACTCGACATCAGTGTCGATAACAGGCAACAGTGATCTAAATTCTCGATTCCCCGAAATAGATGAACTGTCCATATACATAACTAAGTTTGAACGGAAACCCAGAACGCGAGTTTTACTCGCACCCGGTCAATCTTTTTTTTTATGTCCTTCGCTCCAGTATTTTCTAGTCTCCGCAACACCCGAGGGCCCCTTACAATTACGAACGTTTCCGACACCTTGTGTGGTCGGAATAGATAATCACGATTATAGTCACGGCGGCTTCTTCCCATTTACCGCCTACGTAATGAGGCCCAAGTTGTTTTGATGTAAGCAGCCTGGCGAGGGAGCGCTGTTAACCGCTAGCGAGGGAGCAATACACGCTGTCGCTAAAAATGGAGAGGGGAATATTAGACTTTAACGTCTCACTGACAGCGTTTTCATTAAAAATGGACTACGCAAGGATGGGGAAGGAAATCAGCCGTGCCATTTTCAGAGGAATCGTTCCGGCGTTTGTCTTGTGCGATTTAGGAAAGTCACGCAAAACTTAATCTCGATGCGTGCACAGGAATTTGAGCCGTCGTCCTCCCGAATGTGAGTACACTGTGCTCAACACAGCGCCATCTCTCTCGGTCACTGTTGTTAAAATCTTCGTGCCAGTGTTATAAGCTGTTAGTACAAATGTTGTTGAAGTTGTGTTTAGTGGTTTCAAATTCAAATGGTTCTGAGCACTATGGGACTTAACAGCTATGGTCATCAGTCCCCTAGAACTTAGAACTACTTAAACCTAACTAACCTAAGGACAGCACACAACACCCAGTCATCACGAGGCAGAGAAAATCCCTAACCCCGCCGGGAATCGAACCCGGGAACCCGGGCGTGGGAAACGAGAACGCTACCGCACGACCAGTTGTTATTAGTCCTTGCTTAAAATGTGTGAAAGCCAGACGAAGTGTAACTGATATTCATTGTTCCATTTTATAATTTCATTCACGATTTTCATGCGCCCCATTGTCCTGTATTCACTTCTAAGTCCGATATGTTTATTTGGTTTATTTAAACCGCTTTCTTTTCCTACACAGTTTGCACTGTTTTTAGTAGGAAATGCTTTATAGGGAGTAAGTCGACAGTTCTGTAGTTTCAATCTTTTCTGTCCGCTTTCTTGTGGTGTAGCAAAGCAAACATTCTGTAAACAGTTTTGCAAGTTTCCACCGTGTTAGTTTTCACGCGAATCTGCGTTGGTGAAATGCGAAGAGCTCAGCTGTTGATGCCTGCGAAGCTCAGATGATGCAAACATCTCGCATAGGCCGCGGTGCACGAGAGGGATGTCGCCCACCAGGCGCTTTGGAGCAGACATTCATCGGTCCAATACATCACAACCAACTCATGAAGTACGTCCCGGTGTGGAGTGTGGTCGACGTCATTAGTGAAACTGGCTGTCCGTTGATCCTGAAATGCTTTCTGTTCCTGATTAAACGCAGCTGTACGTAGCGGGTTGCCTGAACTCGCAGAACAGTGAACATCTACATCTACATCTACATTTATAGTCCGCAAGCCACCCAACGCTGCGTGGCGGAGGGCACTTTACGTGCCACTGTCATTACCTCCCTTTCTTGTTCCAGTCGCGTGTGGTTCGCGGGAAGAACGACTGCCGGAAAGCCTCCGTGCGCGCCCGAATCTCTCTAATTGTACATTCGTGATTTCCTCGGGAGGTATAAGTAGGGGGAAGCAATATATTCGATACCTCATCCAGAAACGCACCCTCTCGAAACCTGGACAGCAAGCTACACCGAGATGCAGAGCGCCTCTCTTGCAGAGTCTGCCACTCGAGTTTGCTAAACATCTCCGTAACGCTATCACGCTTACCAAACAACCCTGTGACGAAACGCGCCGCTCTTCTTTGGATCTTCTCTATCTCCTCTGTCAACCCGACCTGTTACGGGTCCCACACTGATGAGCAATACTCAAGTATACGTCGAACGAGTGATTTGTAAGCCACCTCCTTTGTTGATGGACTACATTTTCTAAGGACTCTCCCAATGATTCTCAACCTCTCACCCGCCTTACGAACAATTAATTTTATATGATCATTCCATTTCATATCGTTCCGTACGCATACTCGCAGACATGTGGAGTTCAGAAGGTCGTCAGCATTCCATTCAAGAACCTGTGGTTGATGGGAAAACACGAGATGTATAATTAGAGCGAAATGAGTGATTATAAATCCGATCTTTTCTACCTAGCAGAGCTTGTGATAGGTATGCGAACAACATACTCAACTTTTTTCTCACATACACTAACAAATAGCAAAACCTTACGGGTATTTCACGGAGGACAATGCCAATGCAAACATCGGGGTCTATGACACTACCATTAGCTGTTTTTGTTTAAAGGATAGATCCTCCTCTAGTTTACGTCTCGTCTGAAATGGATACGCCACCTGCCAACACTGTGCGAGGGAAGCAGCGGAACGTCAGCCAGTAATCGGAGCCTGTCTACGAGAGTCCTGGCTCTCGCGCAACGGAGAGACAGCGATTGCGTCGCACCTAAACAGCAGAGAAATTTCACCGTATAAAAAAGTCAATTTTCACTCTGCAGTAGATTGTGCGCTGATTTGAATCTTAGAGACAGATTAGAACTAAGTGTCAGACCAAGATTCGAAACCGGAACCTTTCCGTTTAATGGGCAAATATTCTATCAACTAAGTCATACAGGCATGACTCCCTGCCTTCCCTTTTCTAATTATTTTTTTTATTTTTTTGGCTCAATCATTATTTTGTCCACAATAGCCATCCTCAGATGTTAGAACTTCCTTTACTAAACACATTTTCATGTGTAATCATGCGCTAGTTAGTTGACAACGCATAAACATGTGTTCACTAAATACCGATTTTAGCATCTAGAATTCGCTATTGTCGCCGGAACCGACAGTGCCATTAAAATGTGAGTTTGTCAAAAAATAAACAAAACTTTATAATACATCAGTTACCATTTCCTTAAATGAAATGTCTCTTCTCCCTTAGTGTCTCTCTTCCATTTTCCAAATTTTAGAGAAGTACTTCTGCCAATGGCCCTGCCAAAGTGGTAACTCCGGTTCCTGTGAGATCACCGAAGTTAAGCCTTGTCACGCTTGGCTTGCACTTGGATGGGTGACCGTCCGAGTTAGCCGTGCGCTGTTGGCGAGCGGGATGTACTCAGCCCTTGCGAGGCCGATTGAGGAGCTACTTGACTGTCCCCCTCGGTACCTGCATCCAATGATGCCTATCGGCTGAGGTTGGTCAGTATCGTTAGACCTTCCTAGGCCTGTTCCAACGGAGTTGGGTATAGTTTTAGAGAACTACTTCTACGTACCTTACTCCCTGGGAAGCACTCCTGCTAGGAAGTTTCAGATCAACACACTCTCCAACACAGAGCGAAATTTGATTCTGGAGACAATACCTTAGACTCTGGCTGTGCCCTCTCTCTGGAACAGTAGGAGTGATTGTCCCACAATGTATGCAAAATGTAGTGTCCTGCAGTCGACAGAAAAGAACTAACAGTTAATTTGAACAGACTTTATCACAATTAAAGAAAGAACGCCTGGTGGAACACTGCCACATGTTGTCAGGAGAAGTAGTTCCGTGTTTGCCGGACGCTGTGGCCGAGAGGTTTTAGGCGCTTCAGTCCGGAACCGCGCTGCTGCTACGGTCGCAGTTTCTAGTCCTGCCTCGGGCATGAATGTGTTTCATGTCCTTAGGTTAGTTAGATTTAATTAGTTCTAAGTCTAGGGGACTGATGACCTGAGATGATAAGTCCTATAGTGCTTAGAGCGATTTGAACTATTTAGTTCCGTGTTTATTTGGAAAGTCTGTTACTGTTTCTGTCCGCTGGCGATGTTTCACTCCGTGCTGCTGAAAGGGGGTTAGCAACACATCTTGCGTGTCGGTTCTGCGGGGCCTCTGACAATAAACGTCCGTTATGATAGAGTCTGTGAAATCTGGAAAGCAGGAGAGACAAACCGGCGGAATAAAATCTGTTAGCCCAGGTCTCGTACTGTGCCGGTATTCCCAAGTCGGCAGAGTATTTGCCAGTGAAAGGGAAAGTTTCTGGGTGCAAACCCTGGTCCGCGTCACAATTTTAATCTCCCAGGGTGTTTCAGCATATATTTAAATCGCACCTTGTGATATATTTTGTGAAAGGTAATATACCACAGCTTAAAGTAAAAACGATTAATTCGTTTCCGAGTAGCTTCACAGTTGATTAGCGCGCTCCAGAACAACAAGGCGTTCCTACCAGGGTCGGACACCTGTGGTCGAGCACCGTCCTCCTGGTAATGACCTCCAACAGGCGGGACGCTATTACCGGGTCGTTTGTCCGGCGTACGGTACGGTATCAGTATTCTCGGGAGCGGGTCGATTGCGGGGGGCGGCTCCATAAAATTCGGCCGAGCTCAGCAGCTAGCAGCTCGCCTGTCCACCTTGGTGAAGCGGGGTGGGGGGTGGGGGCAGCGTCTTCAGGGAGGCGATTCTCGTTAGGCGCCGAGTGCCACTTTATGTTCCAATCCGATCCTTCACTTTACGAGCGCCCGGTTCCGTCTGGCTTTCTCACGCCACTCCTACTTGCGGGGCCGCCGAACACTGGATCCCACTCGCTTCTCTTTCTCGTACTGGCTCCACAAACGGATGCCCTTTTTTTTGGGGGGGGGGGGGGAGGGGGGGTGTAAGGGTTTAACATTTTTCTCACAAGAAATACAATCATGTGTCTAGAAAATCATGTGGATTTAAGCCAGACTTCGTTCATTATATACGAGTTTGAGTAAATAAAAGAAAAGTAATGACCGTATGGCATTGTTGGCTGGGAGACCCCATTCGGGGAGGTTCGGCCGCCAAGTGCAATTCTTGTTTCAGTCGACGACACACTGGGGGACTTGCAACCCGGTGATGAAATGATGGGGACAACACAACGCCCAGTCCACGAACGTAGAAAATCTCCAACCCGGCCGGGAATCGAACCCTGGCCTGTTGGATGTGAGGCAACCACGTTACCACTCAGCTAAGCAGACATATGTCAACAATGCCAGGTTACCGCACATGGTTTTTTAATTTCGGACTCATACGTATCTATAGGATCGCAGAACACGGTGCGCGTGGAAGGTAGACGACGCACTATTTTGCGGCAAACGGTTAATGATTTGCAGTCAGACCAAGATGGCAGATGCACTGTAAATGTGTACCCCACTGGAACAGCATGATTTTTGTGAGCCCACGCATTGTCCACAGAGGATGTTCATAGTGAAATGTGTGGCATATGTGGTTAGAACTGCAGTTTATGGAAAGCTGCATTAAACTGCATACGGGAACTCAACAAAGGACAAGCAATAATTAATAACAAGGAGCGTCCTGGTCGCCCTGGTTAACCAGTAGTGCAAAGTTTTCCCGCGTAGGAGAATTTCACCACCCCCACGAATCGTCGCTGTTGTTGGTTGCAACAGTTTAAGGAACCAAACACATTGGTTATTGCCTGAAAGGCCACTAGTCGGTTGGAAATGTTGGCACAAGAATTCCCTGCTGCAGACTTGAAAGGTCTTGTCGAATTACAAGGGTTTAAATATACTGGAAGAGATTGCTGGAAAGTAAAGTAAATCTCAGGCTGGTGCACGCCCTACGGACGTGTCTACCTCAGTTTGCGATATATTTATTGACTCACCGTCGAAGTTACCCAACGGCAACACTTTGCTACAACAAAGATGTTGTTGTCGTGGTCTTCAGTCCTGAGACTGGTTTGATGCAGCTCTCCATGCTACTCTATGCTGTGCAAGCTTCTTCATCTCCCAGTACCTACTGCAGCCTACATTCTTCTGAATCTACTTAGTGTATTGATTTCTTGGTCTCCCTCAACGGTTTTTACCCTCCACACTGCCCTCCAGTACTAAATTGGTGATCCTTTGATGCCTCAGAACATGTCCTACCAACCGATCCCTTCTGCTAGTCAAGTTGTAATGCCACAAATTTTATTGCTCCTTTCTTCACAGTATTTAATCTGCTTCTGCCCACGCTGAGATTTATTTCTTAAAATGCTGATTCTTATTTTTATTTTATTTTATTTTATTTTATTTTTTGCACGTGTGTCTTACTGCAGTCATTAACTTATTTTTCTCTCTTCTTTATGATACTGACTTTCTTTTTCTTTGCTTATTTCTGTAATCTATGAGACTCGATTTGCTTTCCCAAATACACTGTAACAAACTGTTTCGTCAGTCGTCCTATGCTCAACACGTTGAATCCAGTGCTCGTTTGAAAACTATAAGAGCACAGATATTCAAAAAGGTGAATTTCTTTCAGATTTCGACAAGAATGTAAGAGTGCATGTTGAAATGTAGTACCTACAGTTTTTAATGTGAAAACTCTATAAAACAAACGTTGTTAACATTCTACATCTATATTCTTCGTGTCTATATAGACTACTGGCCATTAAAATTGCTACACCAAGAAGAAATATAGATGATAAACGGGTATTCATTGGACAAATATATTATACTAGAAGTGACATGTGATTACATTTTCACGCAATTTGGGTGCATAGATCCTGAGAAATCAGTACTCGGAACAACCAAGTCTGGCCGTAATAACGGCCTTGATACGCCTGGGCATTGAGTCAAACAGAGCTTGGATGGCGTGTACAGGTACAGCTGCCCATCCAGCTTCAACACGATACCACAGTTCATCAAGAGTAGAGCCTGGCGTATTGTGTCGAGCCAGTTGCTCAGCCACCATTGACCGGACTTTTTCAATTTGTGAGAGATGTGGAGAATGTGCTGGCCTGGGCAGCAGTCGAACAAGAGGTGACCGAGACGTGTAACCAATGGCACCCCATACCATCAAGCCGGGTAATACACCAGTATGGCGATGACAAATACACTCTTCCAATGTGTGTTCACTGCTATGTCGCCAAACACGGGTGCAACCATCATGATGCTGTAAACAGAATCTGGATTCATCCGAAAAAAATGACGTTTTGCCCTTCGTGCACCCAGGTTCGTCGTTGAGCATACCATCGCAGGCGCTCCTGTCCGTGATGCAGCGTCAAGGGTAACCGCAGCCATGGTCTCTGAGCTAATAGTCCGTGCTACTGCAAACGTCGTCTAACAGTTAGTGCAGATGGTTGTTGTCTTGCAAACGTCCCCATCTGTTGACACAGGAATCGAGACGTGGTTGCACGATCCGTTACAGCCATGCGGATAAGATGCCTGTCATCTCAACTGCCAGTGATACGAGGCCGTTGGGATCCAGCACGGAATTCCGTATTACCCTCCTGAACCCACCGATTCCTTATTCTGCTAACAGTCATTGGATCTCGACCAACCCTAGCAGCAATGTCGAGATGCGATGAACCACAATCGCAATCGCTACAATCCGACCTTTATCACAGTTGGAAACGTGATGGTACGAATTTCTCCTCCTCACACGAGGCATCACAGCAACGTTTCACCAGGCAACGCCGGTCAACTGCTGTTTGTGTATGAGAAATCTGTTGGAAACTTTTCCCATGTCAGCACGTTGTAGGTGTCGCCACCGGCGCCGACCTTGTGTGAATTCTCTGAAAAGCTAATCATTTGCATATCACAGCATCTTCTTCCTGTCAGTTAAACTTCATGTCTGTAGCACGTCATCTTCGTGGTGTAGCAATTTTAATGGTCAGTAGTGTACCTGCAACATTCTGCCGCTAGAGGGCTGCGAACTGTTGCGGGCAACATGGCGGTGTGTAACGTAACTGTTTCGGTGCATGAGGAAAAGCATGCTGTAATCGAGTTTCGAATTCGAAGGGTTTGTCCACACATCGAGCACCCTCTCCTTCAACTGAAAGAACACCTTCGAAGACTTCACTTAGATAGTCACGAAGCGGTGCAGACAGACGTGAGGTTGTGGTACCGTCAACAAAGTCAAACGTTCTTCAGTGGCGGTATCAACAAACTGGACACTCATTTGGAGCAATGTGTTTGTCGCCCGTGTTACAGTGGTGAGAACGAAATCTGTTGACATGAACAATAAAGCTGTAGAATGTTAATGAAGTTTGTTTCATTTAAAAAACTGTAAGAGTTTTCACATATAAATTTGGGAGGCTTTACTTTTAAGCACACCATAGCAATAATCACAGCCGTGGCCTACCACAGAGGACATGTGTTGATAGGAGCAATTCTGCACCATCACCGAGCGAGATGGCACAGTAGTTAGCACACTGGACTCGCATTCAGGACAACGGTTCAAATTTGCGTCCGGCCATTCAGACATTGGTTGTCCGTGACTTCCTCAAATCGCCCCAGGAAAATTCTGGGAGGTTTTCTTTGAAAGAGCGCAGCCAATTTCCTTCCCCATCCTTGACAAAATCCGAGCCTGCACTCTAGTGAAATTAACAGGACGTTGCATCCTTACCTTGCTTCCTTGCTTCTTCAAATCATCTGTGTGATAAATGGTGGTAGCAAAGTACCAACGTGAATTATCTGCAAAAGGAAGAAACGTTACGTAGAAGCCGATAAGGAGCAAATCCAATTTTAGATCCGAATAAGTGTAGGAACGAATGATAATATTGATGTCACGACATACCGTATTAGATAGGATAAAGGCTAATCTACATTTATAGAATTTTTAGTATGAGAGAAAGAATTTGCTAATGTTGATTACACCACGCTCTTGTGAATTCTGAAGCTACCGGGGTGCAATAATGGGTGATAAAGTTTATCTGCATCTTGCACAAAAACAAGACAGGAGTTCTAAGAGTTGAAATATATGAAATGGAACCAATACATCAGAAGGAGCTGAGACTATGTGGTGGCCATCCTCCCACAATACTCAGTCTGTACACAGAGCAAGCAGTAAAGGAAACCAAGGAGAAATATGGGAAAGGAATTAAATTCTGGAGAGAAGACTCAGAAATTTAAAAGTTTGACTATGCCATTGTAACTTCTTCACAGTCAGTAAACGGCGTAGATATCTCTTGCAAGGCCTGAATAGTCTCCTGAAAAATGGTCTTAAGGGGTCATAACAAAAGGAAAACCAAGATAAAGGAGAGTAGTCGAAGAAGTAAATGAGACGACGCTGAGGGAATTAGATTAGGAAATGATACGGTAAGTGTAGCGTTTGGGTTATGCCATTTGAGTAGAAAAATAACTGACTACGTCCGAAGTAGAGAGTAACAGATAGTATATAAAATGCAGACTGATAATAGCAACCTAATCTAAGCGAGTCAGGAAGTGTTTTCGGGAAATTACATCTTCAGAGTGCAGATATAGAGAAGTGAAACGTGGACAATAAACAGGACAGAAAAGAAGAGAATAGAATCTTTTGAAATGTAGTTCAGAACAATTCTGAAGATTAGATGGGTGGATTGGGTAATTAAGAAGGAGGTGGCCGGCCAGTGCGACCGAGCGGTTCTAGGCGCTTCAGTCTGGAACCGCGTGACCGCTACGGTCGCAGGTTCGAATCCTGCCTCGGGCATGGATGTGTGAGATGTCCTTACGTTAGTTAGGTTTAAGTAGTTCTAAGTTCTAGGGGACTGACGACCTCAGAAGTTAAGTTCCATAGTGCTCAGAGCTATTTGAATCATTTTGAACAGAAAACAGGAAACAGTGTGAAACATTATCTCCACTCCACAGAGGCGATGATATGCCCTTTACTCCCAGAAGGGCTAATCGTCAAATTCGCGATTACGATTTTGCGAGCTCCTAGAAAATCCCACAATGCTTTTCACCATTGAGGCCTTTATGCCAGTCGGTCTCAGGGCCGAATGCAGATACTTTCATTGCTCACTTCCTGCTTCCGTGGCTGTTCCACTAATCAAGGTACTTTCCCAACTTTTTCATTTCTTTTTAAATTTTTGTTCAGTCTTCTGACATGTGTGATGAGATCGGCCACAAATTCTTCTCCCTCAAGTAAGATTATTTTATCTTAACTGATTTTTGGGGTTCTACATCACACAGATTTAACTTATTTACTACCTGGATAGGAACTAATAACGGTATGACTCTAGCCGGCCGCTGTGGCCGAGCGTCCTAGGCGCTTCAGTCCGGAACCGCACTGCTGCTGCAGTCGCAGGCTCGAATCCTGCCTCAGGCATGGATGTATGTCATGTCCTTAGGTTAGTTAGGTTTAAGTAGTTCTTAAGTCTAGGGGACTAATGACCTCAGATGTTAAGTCCAACAGTGCTTAGAGTCATTTGAACCATTTGTATGACTCTTGTAGTTACAATAATTCACAAATTTGGTAGATTTTCTTCATAACATACATGAGTACAAATAACAATTTACGTTTCTAAGGATAATGTATGCATTATTACATGCAAGATAATGAAAAGATATATTTCTTGTGTGTCGAGTACTGTATGAATTACACGAAGACCGGAGTTTGTAAGAGTTTATAGATTGTGATTCATGAAGTTTTCCTGCTGCACTGAATACTGTATGAGATTTCGGTATTGTAGCAGGGTCATACTGACTACTTGCCACAACATTTCGGCTGGCAATGGTTCAGCCATCTTCAGGTAATGGAAATGAGCGTTTGGCGTCATTGGCCGGGAGGACCCTTGCGGCACAGGTCAGGCCGCCCTAGTGCAGGTCTTATTACATTCGACGTCACATTGGGCGACCTGCGTGCCGGATGGGATGAAATGATGATGAGGACAACACAACACCCAGTCCATGAGCGGAGAAAATCTCCGACTCAGCCGGGAATCGAACCCGGGCCCGTAGGACGGAATCCGTCAGCTGACCACTCAGGTATCGGAGCGGACGCCATTTTCACGTGAGTATCCGCCACTGGAGACTGCTAGTTTACGGTGTCGGCCTTATAGCAAAAACTGACGCGTAGACACATGCGCATTTGCGCCCGTCACAGGAGCGTCGTCTATTGAAATCCGCGGAATCTGCAAATATTTTGTAGGGAGTACATTGTGCTGATGTGGGAGCGATCTAGATGCTTGTAAAACAATAAACTGGTAGCCAAGATCGCAGAAATTCTTTTTATTCCATGATTACCGGTTACGGCGAAACTAAAGCCGCCATCTTCTGATCTTAGGACACATATAGGTTACAATATCACCATTGTTTGCCTTGATGTTGTAACTGTATGTGTCCTAAGATCCGATGATGGCGGCTTTAGTTTCGCCGAAACCGGTAATCATAGAATCAAAAAAATTCCTACAATCTTCGCTACCATTTTATTTTTTTATCTGCAAATACTGTTCCATCTGTGGCGCGCAGGCGCAAGCGTAAAGGTTACATGTCCGCTATCTGTCGGAAAGCGCACTCGTGGAGCTAGGAACAAACTTCAGATGCTATGAATAAAATGATTTCTCTCAGAAGTAATTAAAGAGACCACAGGGTCCCAAGCCTATTTCCACAGAATTACTGAATCTCAAAAGGGTCTTGCCGGGCCCAAGATTTTTGTGGCAGAATAATGAGAGCTTCCTGTGCGATCACCTACTGTCGACTTACTGGGCTGTGAAAGACGAGAATGGCGTTCATGTTCAACGCACCTTTCATGTATCGTGTCACACTGGCAAGGAATTTTGTAAATACTGGTGTTCCGCAGTCCCAAATCGTCCTCTACCGAATCGAGAAAAGCACTAATATTCGCCGGTGGCAGGAAGATTACTTTAAGTCGATGTTTTCTTAGAATCTTGCCTGCTTTAGACGAAAGGTTGCCGACGTATGCAAACGTCTGCAAGGAATACCTTGGGCTTAAACGGCGTCTTATCTTCTTGAAGTTGTGAGTGGTCATGTTTCTTTCTCCTTAGTGCTGTGTTAATCTGATCTGAAAAGTAACCATTATCTTTGAACACCGAATGTAGATGTTCTAGCTCCTTTGTTAGGCTGTCTCCATTAGAAACAACATGTGCCAGATGCACCAACATTCTAAGAATGCCTGTGGTTTGTGAAGAGCGATGGTAGCTCGACGCATGCAGATAGAGGTCCTAATGGCCCATCCACGTTCATGCTATCCAAGACGTACAAAAACGGAAGGCAACCATCATTCTCCATTTCTGTCGTAATCTGGATGTTCTTGCGAATTGAATTCAGAAGACGCAAGAAACGTGATAGTTGTTCTTCACCATGGGGCCACACTACAAAAGCGTCATCTGCAGATCGCCAGAAGACTCTCGGTTTAAGTTCTGCCGAATTAAGTGCCCTTTCCTCAAAGTGTTCCACAAAGAGATTTGCTGCCAGAGGGGAGAGAGGACTGCCCATGGCAGCACCGTCAGTTTGCTCAAAATATCCATTGTTAAAATAAAAATTTGTTTGAAGGACATGACGAAAAAGTGCTGTTACATCGGCCGTGTATTTATTTGCTGATGCCTGACAAAGAGTCCTAAGAGGAACCTTAGTGAAGAGTGAGGTCACATCTAAGCTCACTAATAGGTCAGTTTCATTGCGTTGTATGGACTTCAGGCTATTGGTAAAGGCATCAGAGTTGCGAATATGATGCTCACCCTTCCCCACAAAAAGTCTCAGTATAGTGGCAAGATGTAAAGCCAAATCATACGTCGGTGCGTCAATATTACTGACGATCGGCCGTAACAGAACCGCTTTCTGATGAATCTTCGGGGGACAATAGACCTATGAGGCCTTCAACTTTCGGATAGTCTTAGAGACAACTAGTTTTGCCTCATTCCCAGGACATTGATCCTCAGTACACACGTTTAATCGTCGAGTGATATTTGTGAACAAAGACTGAATAATTCTGTAAATTCTGCAACACTTTACATATACATTCTACATCTACATTTACACTCTGCAAGCCATATAAACGGTGAATGGCGGAGGGCACTTTAAATGCCACTGTCATTACCTCCCTTTCCCGTTCCAGTCGCGTATGGTTCGCGGGAAGAACGACTGCCGGAAAGCCTCCGTGCGCGCTCTAATCTCTCTAATTTTACATTCGTGATCTCCTCGGGAGGTATAAGTAGGGGGAAGCAATATATTTGATACCTCATCCAGAAACTCACCCTCTCGAAACCTGGACAGCAAGCTACATCGCGATGCAGAGTGCCTCTCTTGCAGAGTCTGCCACTTGAGTTTGCTAAACATCTCCGTAACGCTACCACGCTTACCAAATAACCCTGTGACGAAACGCGCCGCTCTTCTTTGGATCTTCTCTATCTCCTCTGTCAAGCCGACCTGATGAACAATACTGAAGTACAGCCCGAACGAGTGTTTTGTAAGCCACCTCCTTTGTTGATGGACCACATTTTCTAAGGACTCTCCAAATGAATCTCAACCTGGCACCCGCCTTACCAACAATTAATTTTATATGATCATTCCACTTCAAATCGTTCCGCACACATACTCCCAGATATTTTACAGACGTAACTGCTACCAGTGTTTGTTCCGCTATCATATAATCATACAATAAAGGATCTTTCTTTCTATGTATTCGCAATACATTACATTTGTCTATGTTAAGGGTCAGCTGCCACTCCCTGCACCAAGTGCCTATTCGCTGCAGATCTTCCTGCATTTCGCTGCAATTTTCTAATGCTGCAACTTCTCTGTATACTACAGCATCATCCGCGAAAAGCCGCATGGAACTTCCGACACTATCTACTAGGTCATTTATACATATTGTGAAAAGCAATGGTCCCATAACACTCCCCTGCGGCACGTCAGGGGTTACTTTAACGTTTGTAGACGTCTCTCCATTGAGAACAACATGCTGTGTTCTGTTTGCTAAAATCTCTTCAATCCAGCCACACAGCTGGTCTGATATTCCGTAGGCTCTTACTTTGTTTATCAGGCGACAGTGCGGAACTGTATCGAACGCCTTCCGGAAGTCAAGGAAAATGGCATCCACCTGGGAGCCTGTATCTAATATTTTCTGGGTCTCATGAACAAATAAACCGAGTTGGGTCTCACACGATCGCTGTTTCCGGAATCCATGTTGATTCCTACAGAGTAGATTCTGGGTTTCCAGAAATGACGTGATATGCGAGCAAAAAACATCTTCTAACTTTCTACAACAGATCGATGACAGAGATACGGTCTATAGTTTTGCGTATCTGCTCGACGACCCTTCTTGAAGACTGGGACTACGTGTGCTCTTTTCCAATCATTTGGAACCTTCCGTTCCTCTAGAGACTTGCGGTACACGGCTGTTAGAAGGAGGCAAGTTCTTTCACGTATTCTGTGTAGAATCGAATTGGTATCCCGTCAGGTCCAGTGGACTTTCCTCTGTTGAGTGATTTCAGTTGCTTTTCTATTCCTTGGACACTTATTTCGATATCAGCCATTTTTTCGTTTGTGCGAGGATTTAGAGAAGGAACTTCAGTGCGGTCTTCCTCTGTGAAACAGCTTTGGAAAAAGGTGTTTAGTATTTCAGCTTTACGCGTGTCATCCTCTGTTTCAATGCCATCATCATCCTAGAGTGTCTGGATATGCTGTTTCGAGCCATTTACTGATTTAACGTAAGACTTTAAATGTAGCTATCAATTACTAGCCTTATTAGCCGATATCCCAAACACTCGGAAGTTGAATAGTGTTCGTGCTGCACGTGAAGGCAGTTTTTATCCTCAAAGAACTTCAAGGAACTCCATACAGAGAGCGTGAGAAGTCCGCAGAACATCTGTGAGGACGTAGGCAAGAAGGTAGGAACACAGCTAATTAAACGACTGCTCATCTAGAAACGTTGATCCTATTTGCAGCTTCCGAGCGCCCCACTGTCTTCAATTGAGAAACAGTTCAGTCGTCATATCGCAGCACCCTCTTTACTGGAAAGGCAAAGGTATGCGATCCTATCCATATCGCAGTATGATCTAGAACGTCTTAAAAACCTCTGGAAACAGGTGTAGGAGGCAGCTGCTGAACTAACGCTGTCTAATATTGACACAAGAAGCCCGAAACAGTGTTTTTTAAGAGTCAAATTACTCAGTGATTGAGTTCGCTGTCGTCTCATTTGAGTTGATTCCAGCAGTTATCCCCATATACTTGTGTCGCTAGCCTCAGCGAAAAACTGAGGAGGATTACTGTTGTGTACATAGTTCCGTGTAGTCAGCGCGTACACCACAGTGCCGTTAAAGAAAAATTCATCGTGGTCTTGAAAGAATTACTAGGATAGTTTTATTAAAATTGTGAGGACGATGTCAATCTTACATTAGCTTCCATGTCATGTTTGACACCGTTTGCCATTTGAATCTAAAGCGCCCCTGTGCATATGCCGATGCAACTGATTGATCTGCAAAGTAATTTCAGTTTAACGACAAATCTTTGTACGTTAAAACTGTCCGGTACGGCTACATTGCTTCCCTCAAGCAGAGTTTCCAACTTTCCGTAATGAGGTTGCAAAACTGCTACAATATTTCGGTCGATATATCTGTGTGAAACACCTTTTTTCGATTATGAAACTAAGTAAATCACGATTACTTCGTAACTTGAGTGCGGAAGTCTGTATGATGACTGTTTGTAGCAGATAATAATTATATTATGTCTTCGCTGCTCAAAAAACCATTAAGTAATACTGAAAATGTATTTTGTTTGTGACTCACGTTGTTGAGCAACGCGAAATGTAAAGCCACATCGTTGCGGCGCGACTGCACTGCCATTTTAAATGCGGCGCGTTCGCAGTTTTCCCCTCTTCCCCTTCCTCGTGCTCAGACAGCGTGGTTTAGTAGTGGGGGAAACGCCAAGCACATTTGCAGTGCGAGTATGGCCCGCGAGCCGAAATCTTGGAAGCCCCTGCTCTATATAGGTCCGGGAGTACATAGGCCATTTCATATTTTCAATATTTTCACTTTCCAGTGTGTCCGAAACCTCACCGGCCCTGTGTGAGTGGGCGCTGACACCCATAAACAGAAAGTCGAAACCTAGCGCACCCCTAAACGGATGGACATGATCCTGAACAATCTCCCTGCAATACCGCTGTGCTGTAACGGTAGCTTGCTCAAAGCAATGCAGCAGTGTTTGGCCATTGTATATAATGCCTGCCCACACCGTAACGCTTGGGCCATACCGATGGCGTTCATGCACAGTCTGTGGTGTGTGACATGTTCGCCTTTCTTTCCACACTAACTGATGGTCAAAATCACTGGCCAGAGTGAAGCGGTATCCGTCGGAGAACATCACTCTGGACCAGTGTGGCTGACCCGAACCAACATGCTGCCTACACCAACGAAAGTTTTCTCGAAGATGGCGTGGTGGAAGTGGGATTTAATTAACAGGGATCTGAGCATACAAAGCAGCCCTATTTCACCGCCAAGAAATGGTTCTGGCAGAGGCAAGTAACCCCGTAGTGGCTGCAAGACCTGCAGCGATCTGCCTATGAGTGAGATGTCTTCTTTTCCCCACCAGAGCCATGTATCGATCCTCTTGCGATGTGGTGGTCCGTCGACGACCACTGAGGTGCTTTCGTATTGTATATCCGCCTTCAGTGGCCTGTTTTAATCGCGAGATGACACTTCGGATACACCGATTACCGTGACCACAGTGCTGACACTTTGGCCTGTTTCGAGCCATTCAAGTGCTCGTCCAAGATTGTAAGCACTCAAATTATGTATTCCATACCACGCGGAATGTCGTGCTATACGGTTCCAGAACAGCCCTCGTCAGACTCCACACTGTATGAACTGTCGAATGCGTACAGAGATTCATGCTCTGGCTTCATTGCAGCTAACACATCCAGCCCTCGACACTTCCTTTTACTATCGTTTGTGGGGTAGCAACTGTCGCTTGTTCCGTATCAGTTGGTAGCTGTTCCTTACCAAGTGTCAAGGAGTGTGGAATCGGGAATTACCAGGATTAGGGAAACGACGTGAAGGGACTAGACTCCTTTAGCTAATACATTTATCCTTCTGACAACAAACTTTTATTTTCTTTAAAGTAAAAGCAGGTCCCCTTTAGGAAAAACAAGTAGAAGATTTACACACTTGAAAGCTTTCAAAATGGTGAATAACGCGGCCACTGAATTAATAATGGGGTTAAACAAAATGCAAGAAGATAAGACTTAAACAACATTGGTCTTTAAAAAAATTTTAAAAAATTAAATAAACCAGCCAATTAAAAATAAATAAAACTGAGCTCCAGACAAATTTCTTCGAGCCAGCTCAAAACCAAGACTTTTTGAAGACCCCCAAAAGAAAAGTCACAAGACATAACAATTCGCCATTACGTCTAACCCAAAAGGTTTACACTAAATAATATGCAATAACATTTAGAACGAAGTTTCAACATGTATTAAACAGAATAATTGCATTAAAGGGAAAATTCCCTGTGCGATGCCAGTTAATCAGATAAAGGCCTCTTGGCAGACAGCAAAGATTCATTTACAGTACATGTCAGATAACATAATGTACTCAACTTGAGCACAGATAATCAGGACACGCGACTGCTAACAAATAGCAGGGTGTGCTAGGACATGTTCGAGAGCAAGCCAGGCCCACGCGGCTAGGAGCCGATATGGAACGGTCTCCCAGCAATTAAGTAGCTGCTGTTAACAAACACCGAATATAAATGTGTCGCTGAATTACACAACAAGTGGAGCTTATTGTTTAAGCACGATTGCACTTACAAAACCTTCCCAATAAATTCATACGCCCTTAGAAATAAGCCTGACTAAAAATGCAAGGTGTAAAAGGGACTACTCAAAGGAAGCTGTAAATTCTTCCCGTAAGGAATATAAATAACAACTCGCTAAGGTTTCACTCTTAGCTGAGGTCATAACACAGAAAACTTAAAGGGCTGGAGGATACTAATAGCAAACAGCACACCAGCTTCTAAAACATAGTGAAAACAAATATTAAAATTCAGAAACGGTTTATTGTCTTGCATAAAAAATGGAAAAATAAACACAATATTTCAAAAACTAGATAATTCATAGGCCCTTGACACAATTGTGTGTGAAAGGTGAAAGTTAGGCACACCATTAACCCTGGCAGATTTTTAGAGTAACCCTAGAAAATCAGATTAACACAGGTCACTTCAAAACGTAGAGAGCAGACAGGCCAATAAATTTGTCCTAGAGTCACATAGAGACAAATAACAAAGGCGTGCGTGACGTCTCTGTGAATACAAACACGAACATCTGCTTAAACGGCTTGGGGAGCGGGAAATCTGTGTTCGGAGCTGAACATCCAGATACGTACGGCGAAGGCGAAGCAAACATTTTGTCTTTTATCCAGTCCTGGAGAAGAACGATGAACGACGACCCGAAAACGGCATCGTGCCGATCCGCAACGCGTGTGTGTTGCTCCAAGCACTGTCGCTGGGCCAGCTCCCTACTGCGCGAAGACTGCCATAAACTGCCCGCACTGCGCTGTTCGAAGACCTCCCCAGACGCCGCTCTAGCGGCGGCTATTGAAGCCTTGCCGGAACAGCGAATACGCGCACCTGGTGAGACGCCCGCTACAAGCTATCAACAGAGAGAAGATGAAATAATCCGCCACAGTTCACAGTGTACTCGTATATTGTTACGAATGGATTTCTTGAGTCTAAAGCGAATGTTTCAGCATACCTTAAAGCGCCCTCACTGATTGTAAAACTTGTCCGCATGGCCACTGGACATTACCTCAGTAAATGTCTTTCTTCAAAAGTAATAGTAAAATTCCTTGTAAGAAAATATTTACATTCCTGATCTGTAACTGCTCTTCGTATTCCCGCTGCAAGCACTTATTTCACTGTGATAAGCTGCTGATGCAGTTACTACGAATAATTTGGATTTGCCCTGAGCCATTTTCTTGCCAATTGTGTTGTGTTGCACCTACTTAAACTTAAGTTTTTTGGCTACCGATGAAATATACCTTTGACTGGGTCTTAATTCCGTTGCCGAGTTTTGGGTCGAGTTTTGGGTCGTATTGTGCCTGCTCGTAACCTTATGTTCTTTGAGTTATTGATGAAACATACCTTTTATGGGGCCCTAAGCCAGCTGAGCAGTTAATAAGTTTGTCAAAGTATTTAACAGCCACTGTTGAGAAACTCCGGTTTAATTGGCTATTATTTATAACTCATTTGTATTGTAAGCGTGAAAGAGATTTCTCATTTGGCCTTGCGTCTTTTTTCTATTTTTGTTTCGTGCTATTTCATTATTGGGGTATCTCTCTAGTTGTAAAGATTTTCGATTGTTTTTAATAAACTGTCGGTAAAATATACTTTATTTTTTGAGCCCATTACTTTTCCATCTCCCAACCAGCTCCCTACCACTTCAGTTTGAATTTTGGGACATGTGACGTCCACACACTTCCAAATCTGTCGGAAAATGTAATGTCTAGAAACTATCTTATACTATAATAGTTCTCATCCTTAATAGAATCGCTCTCATCATCACTAGAACTGCAAAGACAACTGCCTTCTGTTTCCGAATCTTCAGCAAAATGTATCAGACAAATAGTCATAACTATAGCCTGCAAAATTATAGACCTAATGGTTGATCCAGTTGAACGACAATATCGTGTATTGAGGTTAGTATTTGGTCCCCATCCAAACACTGGCATTCATTATTAACGTCTTCTGGTCCGTTGTTTAAAGGTCATTCAAGTGTCAGCGTTTTAAAATTAGCATTTCCCCATATTCAGGAGATATATGCAACTCTTTAAATTCGTTACTCGAGTTTTCTCTGGCAGGGAGTATAATTTGAGGCATCAACAATCTAGGCTGTGACTGTGAAACTACTGCCAGTACTTTTAAAGTTGTAAGTTCTTGAAAAGTTTCTAATCTTGCGTATTTAATGAAACTCAGACTTTAGAGGCCACACAGATGACACACAATGTTTTCTAGAGTTTCAGAAGCTTCACATCAAGAGGAAAATGGCTTAAAATTTTGATTGACACATGATATTTTTCGGAATATCCTAAGCTTTTTTTTTTTCATTTCTATACAAAGCGGGGCTAAAGTCGCAACCTGCAAGTGCATGAAAATCAGCTGGTGCGCTACAAAGCAACTCTGCCAGTGTTTTTTATTTTTTTATTTTTAAATGTATTGAGATCAATACATATCTGTGCATTTCCCACATACATTTCCATCCGAACTGTTGAGTCACTTTTCATGTTGCTATGTTCCTTAACATGATTATAAAAATATTAGTATCAAAACAACGAATTACAATATTGTAGTCCTTGTTAATATCGTAGACTTCATTCTAAATTACCTAGTACCGTTTTAACAACTCACCTTTCAATACGTGATATTCATAGTACTTATCATAATTGATTTTTTCTCCTTTCATACCGAGGAATGGTGTTATTTTGGCGTCTTCCCAAAGATTAATTAATAATTTATGGACAGCGATTTGTAAAAATCAATAATGATGGCGATATTACTATATTCCTTCATTCAAACTAGTTTCTATGCTTGGTTCAGTGTTCAAATAATTTCGATTGTAACGAATTTTATTAATAATAACAATATTGCACTGTTAATATTATAAGATAAAATTATGTTAATAACACATGTTCCTTTATTATCATAAATGTTGTGACCTGGAGAGCTGGGGTCATGTTGTGAGCAGGAAACTAGGGACAGAGTGTGGGTGAGTGGTCCAGTTTATGCCCGGAGGCGCACTGCGCAGTGGTATCTGCACTAGCATCTATTTCTCGTGCTGAGTTTACAGAGCCATAAAGTGTCTTCGTGGCGGCAGTCGGCGGCTGGTGCGTACGCGTGTTCCCGAAGACGTACTGATGCCTAGTCGGCAAGACGTGACGTCACCCTGCAGGTCAGGCAGCTGCAGCAGCGTGTTGTGCTACTGGCAGCGTGGGAATGAGAAGGCGATATTCTGTTTAATGTCCATTATAATTACCCGGGCTGTTATGCCGTGGTCAGTTGATGAATTCTGAGGTGATTTCCAACGTTTCGTCTCCGACTGCGGGAGACATCTTCAAGGGGGTCCGTAGCTTGATGGAAGGTCCAACACACACACTGGCTCACTACTGACTGCCGCTAAATTCCGTGTCCGCGCGCCCCCGCGCCGCGGCGTGACGTCACGTGTTTTGAAAACGTCAGTGCAATTGGCCGCTGTCCGTCGCCGTCGATCGCCGTTGCCATCACCCAGTAGTGGACGAGTGGTACACATCTTCTTTAACACCGGCATCCATATACCGTTTAATTTGACGCCCTCCTCCTTTCGGTTGAAATTATTTGGGTGTTTAGCGATTTAGATTGCCTCCCTGTAGAGCCTTTCGTAGTATCCGCTCGTGGCCGCTAGTACTTGCGTCTCCTCGAAACGAATATTGTGGATCCCTGGCTGGAAAGCATGCTCCGCAACAGCTGATCGTTCCGTTTCTCCTCTTCTACAATTTCCCTTGTGGTCTTCCAAACGTTTAGAAACAGTTCTTTTGGTGGTACCCACATAAACATCACCACAGCTGCATGGGATCCTATACACTCCAGATTTTTCCAATGGTTTGCGAGCGTCCTTGGCAGGCCTAAGGTATTCCTGTATCTTCCTGGTGGGCTTGTAAATTACGGTAATGTTCCGCTTCGTCAAGATCCTCCCTATTCTTTCCGTTACATTTTTAACAAACGGCAGGAAAACCTTAGATTTTGCAGTAGCCTGTACGTCAGTATGATTTCTGCTTGGCTGCCTCAACGCACGTTTTATTTCGGCGGACGAATATCCGTTCTTCGTTAGTGCATTGTGGAGATGTTCCATCTCAGCTCGAGCAACTCCGGTTCACAAATATTTCTAGCTCTGTCCGCTAACGTCTTGATAACACGCCGCTTCTGTTGTGGGTGGTGGTTCGAATCCCGGTGCAAATAACGGTCCGTGTGCGTGGGTTTGCGGTACACTGAGTGGCCCAAACTACCATTTTCGTTTCTAAACACAAGCACATCGAGGAAATGTAGTTTGCCGTCTACCTCCTCCTCCATAGTAAACTGAATTCTTGAGTTTATACCGTTCAGATGTTCGTGGAACCGGCTTAGTTCCTCCCTACCATGTCTCCACAACACAAACGTGTCATCCACGTATCGGAACCATACATTTGGTTTCTTGCTGGCAGTACCTAAGGCCTGTTCTTCAAATTTCTCCATAAAGAAGTTTGCAATTACGGGACTTAGGGGGCTTCCCATAGCCACGCCATCCGTTTGCTCATAAAACTGTTCATTCCACTTGAAGTATGTGGTCGTCAAACAACACTTAAACAGCTCTAAAATATCGGCAGGAAAAATTCGATCCAGCTGTTCCAATACATCATTAAGTGGAACCATGGTAAACAGCGATACCACATCGAAGCTGACCAATATGTCCTCCGGCTGGACCACTATGCCATTCAATCTGCTGATGAAATGTGTCGAATTCTTTATATACGAGTCCGAACGGCCCACATGTGGTTTTAACAGCGTAGTCAAAAACTTGGCTAACGAGTAGGTGGGCGAACCAATGGCACTTAGTATCGGTCTTAACGGAACATTTTCTTTATGAATTTTGGGCAATCCATAAAGCCTCGGTGGTAGCGCAACCGAACTGCAGAGACCTTTCTGTACACTCTCTTCAATGGAGGACTTTTTTATTAACCGTGACACAGTTCTGAGAACGTTGTTAGTAGGGTCCTTATTCACCTTCCTATATGCTTGCGGATCCAGTAGATCCGTAATTATTCTCTGATAGTCGGCCACATCCATAACCACCGTTGCGCTTCCTTTGTCAGCTGGAAGAACCAAAATACTATCGTCGTCATTCAGGAGTTTTAAAGCTCTTCTCTCACCCACAGTTATATTACTTTTCGGCAGTTTTGCATTGGCTAATATTCTCACTGTTTCTATACGGATTTCTTCAGCTGTTACAGAATCTACACTGCGAATTCCTGCTTCTACATTGGCTATAATTTCCTCCGTGGGCACAAAACGCGGACTAACAGCAAAATTTCTTCCCTTGGCAAGCACAGATGTCTCATCGTCAGATAACGGACGTTTGGACAAATTGATAACGGTCCGGGAAACGTCTAAATGCCGAACAGTCTGCTTAGGTAGCAAATTATCAAACTTCTTCTTCTGTCTACTAGACGTCGTCAACATACGCTTCCCTATGGTATCATGCAGTAGTCTATCAATTTTATCCCAGTCACCGCTGCACAGTTTATTACTGATCGTAACATGGAGAGACATTAACTTACAGTTTGTGCTTGCCAAGTCCCGTCGGGTCTGCTGAATGCGCTCTCGTAGTAAGGCCTCCTCAGTCCGTTTGAAAATGCGTTGTGCCTTTCCCGAATAGAACAGTCGCTTTATCTTCAGAAACTTCGGTATAACGCCGACGGCTCTGCAACGAGACAGGAATGTGAGGGAACACAAAAGCTGCACTCTCTTCTTCTGGAGTCCTTCCAGGCGTCGCACTTCTCCTGACATCTCCTCCCCGTAGAGGCGTCTGATACTAAAATGTAAACTTTCACGGCCGGAAATATCATGTCCATTATAATTATCCGGGCTGTTATGCCGTGGTCGGTTGATGAATTCTGAGGTGATTTCCAACGTGATATTCTGAAATACACTGTGGCTCTCACCTCAGCACCCTCGTAGACAGCCCGTCAAACGCTCAGGTGAGATCAGCCAACTGTAGACCAGGATGTCTATTGTTATGAAGAGTAGACCCTGGTCATCCACCATGGACAGACCAAGACCGCAGCAGACATTCTCGAGTTGAACAGGGGGCTACATGAACGCACCATGCCTGATTAGTGTGGAAATAGCAGCTTACAGATCATCCACTATAACGTGCAGTGAAGGAGAACTGGCTGCAATCCAGTCTAGTCCTCATTCGTGATCTCCAAGTAGAGAGCGACAGCAAACCATGGCTGTGGTATTTATCAGGTTGGCTGTGTCTCGGCCTTGAAGTGAGCAAGCAGGTATCAGGCAGACCATTGTCGATTAGATTTTCGTGGTTACACTGAAACTCAATAGACTCCCATTCTCTCTGGTTCTAGCTACACTGATAGAGAGACTGGATGAGACTGGATGTGTCTTTGAGCTCCGTTATTCAAATGGCTGAACGTGACCCTAGGACGTCGTGAGCTCTGGGTGTACGGATGCATTTTCCTCATTTATTGGTCCCGTCAGCACTACTTGCCTTGCAGTGGAAACTGAATAATTTTTCTGGGTCTCGGAGTTCATGTCTTTCTGCATACATTTGAGTTTGCAGGCGCTCTGACGCTGAAGTTACAAAGCGTTGCATCGCACTAACTTGTTAAGTAGCATTGCGATGTTTGAATTTCTGGGTTGGGTTGGGTTGTTTTGGGGAAGAGACCAAACTACGAGGTCATTGGTCTCATCGGATTTGGGGAAGGAAGGGGAAGGAAGTCGGCCGTGCCCTTTCAAAGAAACCATCCCGGCATTTGCCTGGAGCGATTTAGGGAAATCACGGAAAACCTAAATCAGGATGGCCGGACCCGGGATTGAACCGTTGTCCTCCCGAATGCGAGTCCAGTGTGCTAACCACTGTACCACCTCGCTCGGTTTGCATTTCTGCCTTCCTCATACACAGGTTGTGCGGCAATGCTTGCTTCGTGCCTTGACGTCCGTCACATTGGCGATACGTCTTGTTGAAATACCGACTGGCATAGTGGTCCACAGCTTTCCTCCTCTGTTTGGTATTCGTCTGGTAGAACTTTAGAAAACTTAAATCCGTACAATAAAATCGTTCAGCTGAGCCATAATTATGCATATCGGCTTGCATTTTCAATTTCAGCCTTCCTGAGTGTCTGTGTCCTAAAAAAATTACATTTTTTAATTTGTTATAATAACATGATGAGAAACGAAGCTAAAGAGAAAGGTTTCAAAGAGCATAAAATGGTTGCATCATATACATTTGTGACACTGGAACGTTACTGGCAGCGTTAGTCCCATGTAGTTCAACAATTTATATTCCTAATGGCGTACGAAAAAGTTTCAGATAATATAAGGTAGTTTCCGAATATTATACGTTACGACACGTTTGAAACTGCCTGGTCGTAGTGTGTCCAAGGCTCCATACTTTATGATGATGAGTTTTTTAGCTAATTTGTCATGAACAACATTTTGAAACACCAATTAATATATAACAGTAGCGCCTTTTTGTCACAGGCTCCCAGACGATGAGCCACTGAGACAAAGGCTATTTTAGCAATACGCTAATCTTGATCACCTACATTATTTTCCACAATAAATGTCCCAGGAAGCTTGATATAATTATTATTTATCGACTGGTCATTAGACGTTTTGGCATAAGCCCATCATCAGATCTGTCAAAAAGAATACACAGTGCCTTGTCGCCTTCTGCTACAACCCGAAACAGCACCAGTGCCTGGTATCGAATCCGTGCCATACAGAATCGCTACTGTGCTGAGGTTCAATTGTGTACCGAAGTTGTATTAAGATGATGGACATACTGTTTTGGCTAATCCGTGTAAATACTCCCTGCTAGCAGACCTCCTCATAAACTGGCTGAAAAAAAAAAGAAAATGGCGTCTTTCCGAGAGCTGCCACAAAAGAACCAGCTCTGGAGGAAGTTTGCCCTAAAATGAGCTGACTCTCCGACGAACGGCGCGAGGATGGCCCTGAGGTATATTACCTGGCAGGTAAACTCCGGAGAAGTGAAGCGCCGCGGCGTTGTGTCAGAGGCGACGGCGTTTGACTGCGGCCCCACCGTCCTTTTCAGGCCTCCCAGAGGTGCCGCAGCAGAGGATCTCGCGTCGCTAATTAGGGGTGCGTGGGAGCAGCGGCAGAGTGGCGCGCATATTTAGGACGGGCGACAGCCGCGGGCGTTGAAGCCGAGAGCGCGGAAGGACGCGGAAACTCGCGAGCACCGTGAAAAACACTATTATGTCGCCCCGATAATAGAGTCCCCTGTGTAACGATGTAGCGTTGTGCGACTTACTGATCTGATACCAATGCAATGCTCTTTATTAGTGGTGCAATACTCGTTACAGGATTGTATTTGACAAGGCACTGTGGTCTAGCAGTAGCGTATTGGCCAATCTAAACGCTCTGAGCCACGGGTTACATCCCAGCTACCACTTAAACTTTTAATAAAAATCGTCGGTAATGACAGCCAAAGACTTCCGACGTAAGGAGTTAGCCATCGTTTTAAGAATGGTTTTGTCAAGAGAGCAGAGGTGCGGATAGAGATTTGGGGCACCCTCTTGCCTTTGGGGAGGAAAACTGCCCCTAAAAGGCGGAGAACCAGCAATCAAGGGCACGAGGATGCAGAAGGCAATGGAAACCACTGCATTAAAGACAATATGTATCCACAGGATATGTGACCTGTAACAGAAAAAGTACCATGATAATCTCCCCGTTGACAAAAGCTTCTGGGCCTCCGGGAGGGAACTTCCGAGGAAGAAGTAGCCACGAGAAAAAGATTGAACATCCAGCTAAAGGGTAGCTAAGAGTCGGAGAGTGTAATGTTGGAAGTTCAATGTGTTAGGGAAAAATTAAATTCTGAAAAGGGAAATGAAAAGACTGAAACTACATATAGTGAGAGCCAGCGAAGTGAAAAAGGACGAAGGTAGAGATTTCTCACTAGACGAGTATGATATTATGAGAGGAGGATTCGTTTTGAATAGGAAGGTAGGGCAGATGGTGAGTTACTCTTAGCGTTTGATTGATAGGGGTGTTCTCGTCAGATTATACAGCAAATAAACACCAAAAATAGCAGTTCAGAGATATATGACGACGTCACAAGCAGAAGATGAAAAGATAGTGTTTATGGGCACTGCATATGAAACTCAGTATGTAAAGAGAGATGATAATCTAAAAATGAGGCTGATGGGTACGCTATATGGAAGAGACTGAGAACAGTGTTACGGGAGAACATGGGCTGGATAGCGGGAATGCAAGACTTCTCCAATTCAGAATGAAGAAAATGTCAATGACGAGACTCGCTGATGACATGACTATCCTTACTGAAAGTGAAAAACAGTTACAGATATACTGAATGAAAAGAACAGTCTAATAGTTATAGGATACATTCTGAGAGAAAACCGAAGAACAACAAAAGTAACGATGCGGAGGAGAAATGAAAATAGCGACAAAAATAGAATCTAAATTGGTGATCACGAAGTTAAGGAACTCTGCTGTTCTGAAAGTAAAATAATCCATGGCGGGCGAAGCAAGGAACACATAAAAAGCAGACTAACACAAAAGACGGCATTCCTAGGAGAAAGAATTCTGTTAGTATTAAACATTGCCTTTAATATCAGGATGAAGTTTCTAGAAGTGTACGTCTAAACTACGTCGTTGTATGGAGGTAAATCATTGACTGTTGGAAAACCGGGAAAAATGAGAATCGAAGCATTTGAGATACGGTGCTACTGAAGGATGTTAAAATTACGTGGGCTGATAAGAGGTTCTCCGCAGAATGAATGAGGAAAGAAATAATCGGAAAAGACTGAGGAGAAGAAGAACATGTAAGGTGGCCGACGTCTGGGAATGACTTCTATAGTACTACAGGGAGCACTAAGGCCAAACGTTGAAGGGGAAGACAGAGAATTCATCGAAAACATAACCGTGAACGATTTATGTAAGTGGTACTCTGAGATGAAGAGGTTGGCACGGTAGAGTCAGTCGTGGTGGACTAAGTCAAACCAGAAATGTTGGCCATCCTGCTGTTATTTTTGAGCTCCACAGGAATACCGCTAATGGAGAGCGTTGTCCTTCATTATATATATATGAACCAAGCAAGATAGCCCACTGCAGAGTCTCGTGGAGGAGCAGCGCTGACACCAGCGCATCTACGCCAGACCGCCCCGATCGGAGGTTCTTTCCTGCCGCTGGAAACCACCACTGTAGGCATGCATTTTCTAACCTGTCTAACAGGAAAATCAGTAAACTGTACGATCAACTACCGGCTGCTTGCACCTTCTGCACTTCTACCAGGGAACCTCAGGTCCACACTCATCTGCAACCTTGCACGTGGTCTCATACCATTTTCTGGAGGTTGAGAGCTTGTGGAAGCACTGCAACAACATGGGCCCAGGCCGGTGGACGATGACGAAATCTGGGCCCTCACTGTCATGTGCTGGCTCAGCATTACAAAGTGCAATCCACAACAAGACAGAGATAACAGTGGCAGTGTATGACGGCCATTCAACGAAAATGAAAAAGTAGGTGCTGGCTTTAAGTTTTGGCTGTGGTGGTTGTTCCTAGTCCTTCATTTCTTCAGCTGCTTTGTTATTGGTTTCTGGTAGTAATACACTGAAGCGCCAAAGAAACTGGTATAGGGTTGCATATTCTGCACTTCTACCACGGAACCTCAGGTCCACACTCATCTGCAACCTTGCAGAGATATGTAAACAAGCAGAACACGGCGCTGCGGTCGGCAACGCCTATAAGACAGCAAGTGTCTGGCGCAGTTGTTATATCGGTTACTGCTGCTACAATGGCACGTTATCATGATTTAAGTTAGTGTTAATGTGGTAATATAGTCGGCACACTTGCAATGGGACACAGCATTTACGAGTTAACGATGGAGAGGGGATTTTCCCGTGCGACCATTTCACGAGTGTGTCGAAAATATCAGGAATCCGGTAAAACATCAAATCTCTGATATCACTGCGGCCGGAAAAAGATCCTGTAAGAGCAGGACTAACGACGACTGAAGATAATTGTTCAACGTGACTGAAGTGTAGCCCTTCCTCAAATTGTCGCAGATTTCAATGCTGAGCCATCAACATGCGTCAGTGTGCGAACCATTCCACGAAACATCAGCGATATGGACTTTCGGAACCGAAGGCCCACTCGTGTACCCTTGATGACTGCACGACACAAAGCTTTACCCTCGCCTACATTGGACTGTTGATGACTAAAACCACGTTGCCCTGTCGGACGAGTCTCGTTTCAAATTGTATCAAGCGGATGGACATGTACGGGTGTGGGGACAACCTCATGAATCCATGGACTCTGCATGTCAGCAGTTGACTTTCAAAGCTGGTGGAGTTTCTGTAATGGTGTGGAGCGTGTGCAGTTGAAGTGATATGGGGCCCCCGATACGTCTAGATACGACTCTGACAGATGACACGTGCATAAGCATCCTGTCTATTCACCTGCATCCATTCATGTCCATTGTGCATTCCGACGGACCTGGAAGATTCCAGCAGGACACTGGAACAACCTACACGTCCAGAATTTCTACAGAGTGGCTCCAGAAACACCCTTCTGATTTTAAACACTTCTGCTGGCCACCAAACTCCCCAAACATGAATATTATTGAGCATATCTGAGATGCCTTGCACCGTGCTGTTCAGAAGAGATCTCCACGCTTTCATACTCTTACGGATTTATGGACAGCTCTGCAGGACTCATGGTGTAAGTTCCCTCCAGCACTACTTCAGACATTAGTCGAGTCCTTGCCACGTCGTGTTGCGGCACTTCTGCGTTCTCGCCGGGGCCCTACATGATTTAAGGCAGGTGTACCAGTTTCTGTGGCTCTTTAGTGTATATGAGCAGAATGGCAGTGAGAGAAAAGTGTGGGCTCAGGAAGAAATTCAGCTCTTGCTGGATCAAAAAGCTCAAGTGCAAAAAGATAATGTGAAATTACGTAGAGAGCCAGAACCGCTAAGGGAGGAAGGAATGGAACAGACAATGCCTAATGAATCCCTCCCTGCCTCATTAGTAGGTCCAATTCCTATTACATTTCTGGAGAATATTTTGGTTTTTCTTTTGATAATTTACTTACTACTGCAAAATTAGAGAATCTGAATGATGAACAGTTGTTAAGACCGGCTACGCTAGAGTTAGTAAATTTTGTTAGGGCATTTGTGGCGTATCGCGTGAAGTTGCGAACTGCTCAGCCATTCCAGAACTGTTATAGAAGCACCTATATATTATCAGGAAGAACTTAATGGGATATTTCAAGGACAGGGAGAAACGGCGGAAGGTTGTGTGGACCATATTAGCAACGTAAATGTTAATACATATTAATTAACGGATGACGACAGCGCCAATAGGGCCACTTCAAGAGGCAGCGGAAAGGGCGATAATTGCGTTGTTGTGGGGTTTGTCTGCTGAGATGGCGCGTCAACTATCTTACCACCGGGATTTTTTTCTTTCTGTCACTGAGTATCCCTGGGATCGTAATGACGATAAGTAATTTAAATGGGATACATTGGCGGTATTTTATTGAACTACCATAAAAACATACGTTTCAGCTGTTCAATGTTATTTTTTCATAAATATTACATTCAAGAAACAAAGAGAAATTTGGTTTTGGGTCATATTGGCTCAAGCGGTACTCAGTGCAAAGCACCTTGACTAAATTTTAATATTTTATAAATATAAAAATGAACACAATATAATTGGATGCAATTGACTCAGAGGGGAAAGTTCATACATCTTGAAAATCATAGTTTTGAAAGTAAGGGAAATAATGCTTCCAATACGTTTATTGGACCATAGTGACTCCAGTGGTACTAGGAAAGTCAAACACGCTTGAAGTTGCCAAAAACTGTAGAGGCTACAGCAACTGCAACAGCTTTGGACAAGATTGGCGCAGTAATGAAGTCTAGTGAAAAGAATCTAGTTTTCCATAGACAAATTATATGTTATAGATGTGGTCAGCAAGGCAGATTCAGTGGATCTGTATGAAACCTCAGTGTAAGAAGTGCAAACCATTCGGTCATTTTAAACGGGAATGCCAGCACGTTTCAACAACCAGAACTATGGCGCCCGCAGAGAACGCTTGCACCCTAATTAATCAAAATACAGGTCTGTATATTAAGCACAGCGCCACCACCCTGGGAGAGGAAACGGGGTATGTGTAAACACACGTGTAAACATGGCCACGACCCGGGAAATTGCCATCCATTTGTAGTCTCCTAGTTAAGCGAGGCAAAAGCGAAAGGTAAATGACATGAGGACGTTTAGTCCTATGGCCTACGCATACGTGTCGCTGGTGTAATCATTAGATCTAATGACAGCTGCGTAAAGTAGCATGTGACCAAGACTCTGACTTGACAACCTAATACGTTAAGTGTTACGAAGATTGCAAATTAAATTGATTTCAGTATCTTTGTACGGCGCATGGATGTGGAGCTATTCAGTTTATATCGATCGCATGAAAAAGTCACTTCAAAAAACACAGCTAAGGGCCAAAAGAAAGAAGGGTTAAATAATTCGGATGGAGAGTTAAATATTTTTCACCTGACAGTATTCTGTCATCATGGGAATAAATAGAATTAAATTACGTATGTTTATATAGACTACCGATAGTGTAATTTCCATTCCTTAACGTTATTAAGTTCGCTGTTTGCCTACTGAGTGGGCGCTGTGGACAAAATATACATAATGGACTGTCGATTATCGACATCTATAAATCGACTGGCATGTCGAAATATTGCTTGCACCTGCTGTCTACACTTATTTATTATCTTCCCCTACGTTATTACCCTCTATAGCTGCGTCTAGTACCATGCAAGTTATTCCCTGATATCTTGACACATGTCCTAGCATCCTGTTTTTCCCTCCTGTCAATACTTTCCATATTTTTCTCCTCGACGATTCCGCGGAAATCCACCTCATTTCTTACGTTGTCTGTCCCCCTAATTTCCAACATCCTTCTGAAGCACCAGATTTGAAACTATTAGATTCTCTTCTGCTCTAGTTTTCCCACAGTCCATGATTCACTTCCACACATTTCTGTGCTCCACATGTAAATTCTCAGAAATGCATACTTAAAATTAAGACTGATGTTTGATACTTGAAGACATTTTTTGTCCAGTAATACCCTCTTCACCTGAACTACTTTGATTTTATACTCTCCTTGCTTCGTCCGTCATGTGTTATTTTGCTTCCAGATGTGATGTACCTTTTGCATTTCTTGCTTTTATTTTTTCGTTTCCTTCAAAGGCAAAGAGAAAAAGTGAAGCGGTAGCCCAGCGTAGAGCCTGCACCTATCGTCATTTCATATGTTAAAAAACATAAGAAGCTTTTCCTCTTCCTCGGTAAGAGGAAGGATTCGCTCTCTGATAATGAAAGAAGGTAGACGCACGTTATTTTAGAGCATAACCAGTGGTAGCCATTTTGGATTTGAGAGAATAAGTAAAAAATGTCTGTATTTTTGATGTGTGTAGAAGAAATAATACAATCGTATTTCGTTAGTGAAAAAATGAATTGTTATTCCAAGTAGTACAATAATATAGAAGAATTCAAGAAACCCACCGGGGTATTTCATAGCTAATACGTAGATACGATTACACAAGGAATGATGGACACGGTCAAGATTTTGTAGGTGGATACGGCGATCGGACGTAGTATTATTAATTCGTAGGCACAAATTTACAGCAAGAGATAGATATTTCGTTAATGCAGAACTAATATGAACCCATTTACAGGCATAGCTCAGCTTATTGTGCTTGTCCAAGCACCGAAAAACTAATCTCATTACTTCCATATATCTAAACCATTTTTATATATGTTTTATTATATTATACAATGCAGCAGAACTCCTTCACTTCGGTCTACTTCATGACTCCCAGATTTGATGTAGTAGCAACTAAACACAAAAGTACTTGTCTGTGTCTAACCAGATGGCTGGAGAGACACAGTTGTTGCGTTTTAAGCAACAAAATACAACTCCCGGTGAATATATCGATAGTTGAGAATCGACTTTGTATGTCGTTTACATCACGTCATGCGAGCTGGTGCTCGATGGTAAACATGTTACGAATTGTGTTACAATATACAGCGTGTTTCTGAAAGGACGAAAAACTTTATCAGGAACAAGGTGCCCTGTCATACAATGGATACACTCAACACTATGCGCACAGAATTTGTAAGAACATCAGCAGGAACTAATGAAAACACCAAGATCGTCACTGGGTTCCCAACCAGGTGAAACAAAGGAAAGTCAGAAGACCCTATGGGTCTTTCTTCAGGTGAAAATCGTGTAATACATAATTTAAATTTGCTTCTGAGTGAGGTGAATTGCATTTTCCCGTTATGAGAAAGTTAGATGTCAGGTTTAGTGTTTCGTGAATGGAGTGTGAAAAATATATGAGAAAGAGAGAAAATCTATGAGAAACTTACCGAACAAACAAGGAATAACATTTTTAATTTTTAACTTTTTGAGCTCAGCATATGCTGGTTCATTCATTCTGTCGTCACACATCTTGTCACTCACGACGGCCATTTGTGCACACATTTTCAAAGCAATTCATAGATGTAGTTTAACCTGATGTGACCAAAGATGAAGTTTATCATATAGCATTTGACATATGCAAGGAATAAATTTAGAATAAGTCTTTAAAATTACTAAAATAATTATGGCTATCGAAATCGGTCTGTTCATTAACATAGATTCAGGTTTTTTGATTTTTTAAAGGTATATTTTCAGTTGTTCTAACAGATTTAAGGTCTTAGCATTGGCTTCATTCCGTAGTACAACCAAATTGTTTTCCTGTCGATAATGTGTTCGAGTTTCAGCATATGCTGTGCAATAGATGTTTTTTTTTTTTTTTTTCAATGTGGTTGAGTTTATGTTCTTGGAAATGGGTTTTCAAATTTCTGCCTCTTTTGCCTACGCATTAGCATCCACCGTGCGTGTTCAAACACCTGTTACAGTGACGACTTTTTGAATCGGCACAAACATTTTCGAAGGGCTATTTATAGCTTATGGTAATTGTCAGGAATTGTTCGCAAACAGAGATAAAACCGCCAATGGAGCAAGGTAATCTCACGAAGGTCTTTCACCACTGTACTCAGAGTTACCCAACAGCTCACAAGTTTCGGTGAACAAGTCTCCTGGGTCCTCCGCTCACGGGTGCCCAGCACGAAATGCCTTCTTCAAGCGACATCCTCTCCACACTGCCATCAACAACGAACGTTTGTGCCAGCCAATCACGGGCCTGTAGCTGCCACCATTATATTTCAGATTTTAACGTCATTTGACTAGTAAGTGCAGGTTTGAAAAAGTAATTAATCTTTCCAGATGTCCTGGTAGGAAACAGATACTCTTTGCGTATATATCTTCAATTTAGTAATTAGGTTTTTCAGTAAACTGGCTGTACCCAGCCACTCTTTGCTGTAGATGAGTCTGTTTAAATGGGAAAGAAGAAAAAAGAGAAAGCACACGTTTCTAATATATAAGGAAACTGGATATACGACCTAATCTACTTCACTCCCCTGCCTCTGCCCTTTTCTCCCTCCCCCTTTCTTGCTCTATCTCCTCCTCCTTCGCCCCTCCCTCTGTTCATCTTCCCCTCTCACCCCCCCTCTCTCACCGCAGCCCTCTCTCTATCCATCTCCTCCGGCCCCCTCTTTCTGTCCTTCTTCCCATTTCCTATGTCCATTATCTGCTACCCCAGTGTCGGTCTCCTCTTCCCCCCTCCCACCTTGAGCGTTGTTTATTGTTACTGAAAATTCAGATTCTGTAGTAGTATTCTAATCATAAACCAATAAGCCAGAAACACAAGACTTCTGTCTACTAACAATTTTTACTATTGTTTATTCTGTATGAATATTAAAGAGTAAATAGTCTATATGTGTTTAAACGTTTATTAATGTAACACGTAAAATTTTGCAGTAAATCGGAAAGGTATGTTTTGGGAGATCTGGTAACAGTGTTTTCCCTGTATATGCTGCATACACCGGGTGATTAAAAAGTCAGTATAAATTTGAAAACTTAATAAACCACGGAATAATATAGACAGAGAGGTAAAAATTGACACACATGCTTGGAATGACATGGGGTTTTATTAGAACCAAAAAAATGCTAGACCCGTGAAAGATCTCTTGCGCCCGTCGATTGGTGATGATCGTGTGCTCAGCCGCCACTTTCGTCATGCTTGGCCTCCCAGGTCCCCAGACCTCAGTCCGTGCGATTATTGGCTTTGGGGTTATCTGAAGTCGCAAGTGTATCGTGATCGATCGACATCTCTAGGGATGTTGAAAGACAACGTCAGACGCCAATGCCCCACCATAACTCCGGACATGCTTTACAGTGCTGTTCACACCATTATTCCTCGACTACAGCTATTGTTGTGGAATGATGGTGGACATATTGAGCATTTCCTGTGAAGAACATCATCTTTGCTTTGTATTACTTTGTTATGCTAATTACTGCTATTCTGGTCAGATGAAGGGCCATCTGTCACACATTTTGTGAACTTTTGTATATATATATATATATATATATATTTTTTTGGTTCTAATAAAACCGCATGTCATTCCAAGCATGTGTGACAATTTGTACCTCTCTATCTACATTATTCCGTGATTTATTCAGTTTTCAAATTTATACTGACCCCTTAAAGAATTTCGTGCCTAAAAACACGCCTGTACTAGAATTCAAAGTTATAAGAAAATTTCAAAGCAATCGGTCGAGAACTTTTCGAAATTAACGGTTTTGAACAAATCAACATTTATCTTTTTACAACGGTTCCCCTTTTATTAAAGATATACCGGTATTACACATATACCAGCCGGCCGGTGTCGCCCAGCGGTTCTAGGCGCTTCAGTCTGGAACCGCGCGACTGCTACGGTCGCAGGTTCGAATCCTGCCTCGGGCATGGATGTGTGTGATGTTCTTAGGTTAGTTACGTTTAAGTAGTTCTAAGTTTTAGGGGACTGATGACCTCAGATGTTAAGTCCCATAGTGCTCAGAGCCATTTGAACCCATATACCAGATGGCATTGCAGTACTTACATAAAAAGACGTGAGTAGTCGAATGCAGTGTTGTGTCAAAATTTCAAAGGAATTCCTTGAAGAACTTTCTGATATTTGAAATTTTGAAGAAAGGAACATCTACATTTGTACTTATATAGAAACTGTAAACGATTCTATCAGTAAACACCGTAAGTTTCTGACTGAATGCTTTGAAATTTTGACACACCTTACAATGGGATACGTGTATGTTTTTATATACCTATTTCCTTTATAAATGTAATAAAATGAGAGACGTTGTTACAGAAAATCTCAAACAGTTAGAATGCAGCGTTGTGTCAAAGTTTAAAAGTAATCGGTCACAAACTTTCGGAGATAGACGATTCTGAACAAACGAACATTTACATTTTTTTAATGTAAATAGAACATGACCAATACAGAGGTGTGGTTCATCGACCGCTTTTTGGCTGACTCCGGTATTTTTTAGGCTTGCAAGGCTGGCTGGACCGTTGATTCCTACCCCCTGGGCGATTAACGGTTTAGGTGTGGTTCATCGACCGCTTTTTGGCTGACTCCGGTATTTTTTAGGCTTGCAAGGCTGGCTGGACCGTTGATTCCTACCCCCTGGGCGGTTAGCGGTTTGGTTTGGCGCTGTCCCGTTGGCAAAGTCCGACTTGTCTCGTTCCACCTGTCCATTCACAAGGGCCTACTGCGTCTCTTCAGACTGCGGCAAGCCTGACTGGCGGCTCTCCAATATCCACCATCGCCTGATTTTTCAGTGCAACAAAAATACGTGACACTAAACTGGCTGTGTCCTACATTATGTGCTGCGCATTGGTGCGATGTAATGAATTTTGCTCGTTACACACTGCAAAGTCCGACTTGTCTCGTTCCACCTGTCCATTCACAGGGACCTACTGCGTCTCTTCAGACTGCGGCAAGCCTGACTGGCGGCTCCCCACTCCAGTATCCACCATCGCCTGATTTTTCAGTGCAACAAAAATACGTGACACTAAACTGGCTGTGTCCTACGTTATGTGCTGCGCATTGGTGTGATCTAATCAATTTTGCTCGTTACACATTGCAATGGATCCTGACTGGCGGCTCCCCACTCCAGTATCCACCATCGCCTGATTTTTCAGTGCAACAAAAATACGTGACACTAAACTGACTGTGTCCTACGTTATGTGCTGCGCATTGGTGCGATCTAATCAATTTTGCTCGTTACACATTGCAATGGATCCTAAATGGTGAACACCACTAATCTAGGTGGGGCGAATTATTAATCCCGAGATTAGTAGAGACTGCCTGCGAGAACAGGACGTTTCGTGGTTCGGACGCATCTATCTGGAATAAATAACCAAAGAAATACATTTGAGGACTCTGTGTGAAGCAATTACAGAGATCGGACGTGTTTTATGTTGGAGAGATTTTGCTATACTTGTGTGACGCCATTAAGCTCCATGGTGAATGTTTAGTTAGTCGATGGCACAATAAACAATTTCAAGAAAACAATACGCATTTAAGGTGTGTATTTACCAATTTATAACATACTTGACAAACATTCTTCAGATGTCACGTGACGTAGATTCATCGCAGGTGCAGTGTGAGCATCTTTTCACGGTCAATATTCTTCGAGAGAATATCTCAGAAGCAATAAACTTTTCGTCGATAAAAAAGTTAGACACATCAATCCATACGCACCATACAACATAGCACCTAGTTGTGCCGAACGATCTTCGTAGTGAATAAACATTTTAGAGATTTCAGGCGGAGCAGTTCCGACGAGGAGTATCAGCAAGATCGACGCTGCAGGACATATATCTAGCACTCCTGTGGCTTTTAAAAGCCTACAGCTAAAACCTAAATAAAACCACTGGAAATCATAACTAAAAATATCAAAAATAAATAAGAAAGAGAATTTTCTGAAACAAAATTTCTTAAGTATATTAATTAATTAATTAAAATATAATAAAACATGTATAGCAGAAAAACAACTAGTGTACGGTGCCTTTCCGAGAGCCATAGACCTTACGTCGTTGAAAGATGTTCTTGATTTTGCTGCAGGTATGTGTACATTCGCTTTCGAGCACCTGTAGCAAACGTGAGCTGAAAGATGGGCAGGAAGATTAGTTCCTGTATCGCGGCGAATTCGCTATGATCTGACTTCTGGTCACATAAAAAGTCTTGTGCACGAAGTACCTTCCGAGAATGAATATTTCCTGGCATTAATTCATGCAGACTCTAACAAAAAGCCAAGGTTGTGTGACGGTACGACGTAACGTTTTGTGACGAGTCATACTCACTTAGAAGCTATGGTTGCCAGTTTGACCAACTGTTGAGAATGTAGCACCTTGCGCAAGTTGTGCGAATAAATAAAGCTGTTACAAAAAATGTCTACTTAATTTCCAGACCAGGGCTTCCAATTTCAGATCGATCAGTATCACACATCTGCCTTTATTCAGTATCTCCGTGAAGTTGTATAATCACGGGAACAAACCCCTACATAAAACGCTAACGTGAAATAACACGAAATTATGCTATTTGTCCATGGATGTACTGGAGGGGTACTCGGCGTACAAACAAAGCAGTGACAGCAAAACTGTCAACGCCATGTGTGATCAGTAACCCCAGAACATTACACAAAAGTAATGAGTGTGGGCACAGTAAAATATTCAGTATGTGCCACTCTAGAAGGAAAACTACGGAGGAATATTAGCACTCAAACGCCATCTCCAGCCAATTATTGTTTTAGGTTGACGATGTGGTACTTCTTGTTGTACCGGCCGAAATAACGTTCGTCGGTACAGTGGTGCGTTCCTAGCTTTTACCTGGAGGAAGTCGAGTTGATACTACAACACATGAAACTTTATTAAAACTTGAACAAGATGAAATACTTAACTTTGTAACAAACGGTGTCCACAGAAATGTCATGAGTATTTAATAGTGTATTTAATAGTGTATCACTTTACACAGATACCCTGTGCTTGCGGTGTACAACTGACGACAAACACATACACTGACAAGCCAAAACATTATGACCACTGCCCACCGGGAGACTAAATGCCACTGGTGATATTGTAGGCACGTGACGCAGTAGGTAAAGAATGTAAGCGGAAGAGAGACGAATGGGCAGTCATTATAGCTAAGATGTGGACCGCAAACGCGGAAATCCACTGATATAAGTGATTTAGACAAAGGGCACACTTTTGTGACGCTGTGACTGGAAACGACAATCTCTGAAACTCTCGTAAGCACCTACGGAAAGTGGTTGAAGGATGGTGAAACAACGAGTAGGCCGTATGGTATTGGAAGGCAACGTCTCATCACGAAACGTAGAGGTCGGAACATCCCCCACTGTGTAATCCAGGACATGCAGCGATCTGTGGCAGATCTGGCGACAGAATACGATGCTGGTGCAGACGCAAGTGTTTCGGAGCACTCCGTTCAAAGACCATTGTTTAATATGAAGCTCCACATCACACGACTTCTGCGTGTTGATCGTCGACCCAACGACATCGTTACTTATGATTGCAGTTCACACAGTATCACTGATTTTTCATCGTAGATCAGTAGAAACGTGTCGCATGTCGAATGAATCGCATTTCCTGTCACGCCACGTCGATGGTTGGGTCCTTACACGCAGTCATCAGGGCGAATGGCTGCACGAAACGTGCACCGTGCCTCAGATGCGAGCCTGTGAAGGTAGAATTATGTCGTGGGGTATACTGAGTTGTGCTCCCATGGGATATTGGTGGCAATCGAAGGCATCATGACAGCAGTCAACATTGCTGCGGACCACCTGCATCGCTTGATGCCTGTAACCTCCGCGTACGGCAATGACATCTTCCAACAGGATAACTGTCCTTGTTGCAAGATCAGAAACGTACTACAGCGGTTCGAGGGGCACTATAGTGAACTCACGTTGATTTCTTGCCCAGAAAATGTGGCTGATCTGTACCCACTGGAACACATACCGGGCGCCAGCTGCGCGTCCGTAAACCACCATCCCGTAATTTGAGGGAATTGCTTGGCCTGTGAGTAGACATTTGGTGCTACATAATTCCGGAATCCTCCCAAGAATCATTGACAGGTAGAATCTCCGATGTACTGTATTTGAAAAGTGGAGCAACATGCTTTTGGTTCATCGGTGCCTGCAGAGTTCTGTCTAATACGACTAACGCACTGCTGGCTCTGTTGAGGGACGCTCTCGCTTTCTGCAATGACAGCATACTGGGGCTGAGCGACAGTGCGCTCAGACGTAAGAAATCGAGCTGATGTGGTGGCTTACGAAAACTCATTCGCCGCTGCGTCTAGCAACGACCGTGCTTTCTTGTGGTTCCGTCGCGAGCTAAGACACTTGACACCTGGTTCCTCAGACGACACAACACTTTCACAGTTAATCATTAATGAGGTTCCAGAATGAGATTTTCACTCCGCAGCGGAGTGTGCGCTGATATGATACTCCCTGGCAGATTAAAATTGTGTGCCGGACAGAGACTCGAACTCGGGGCCTTTGCAAGTGCTCTACCAACTGAGCTACCCAAGCACGACTCACGCCCCGTCCCCACAGCTTTACTTCTGCCAATACCTCGTCTCCTACCTTCCAAACTTTACAGAAGCTCTCCTGCAAACCTTGCAAAACTAGCACTCCTGAAAGAGCACTTGCCCGTGAAAAGCAAAGGTCCCGAGTTTGAGTCTTGGTCCGCACACAGTTTTAATATGCCAGGGAGTTTCATTAAAGAGGTTGTTTCAATTTTAACCCCTGAAATGTGCTTCCAGTGTTATTTTGCAGTCACTAGTTCCAGTTGCGTGCGCAGTTTCTTAATAACAGTGTCACTGCACTGGATTAAGTAATGAATATGTTGTAGAACATCCCACTGGCAGGTTCACCCGTTTAAAGAGTGATTTTTTCCTCACCTAGAGTGCTATTTTCATCTCGTAGCATGTTAAATACTGTTCTTAGAAACTGACGATACGGAAATTTCAACCGAAATATTGCAGATGTTTGTTACTGTGCTACGAAAATGCTGTCTACGTCTTAATGCGGACGTAACTTACTGAAATTTAATTTTCACATCACTTAACAGGAGTGAAAATCCTTTGGTACGCAACTTTAAGGCTATAATAGAATGAGGAAAACAACGACGGGATATGTAGAACTTATTCACAGCTTTTGTACCTAATTTGGTTTGTATTGTATTGTATGTTAACAGGGGACCTAGAAACGACGGAGATGCTCCGTCCCCTCCGCAGCCGCAGTGGTCGACAACCCCACGACCACTACCGCAGTCCACTTCACCCCTCCGCCGTCCCACACCGAACCCAGGGTTATTGTGCGGTTCGGCCACCGGTGGACCCCCCAGGGAACGTCTCACACCAGACGAGTGTAACCCCTATGTTTGCGTGGTAGAGTAATGGTGGTGTACGCGCACGTGGAGAACTTGTTTGCGCAGCAATCAGCCGGCCGTGGTGGCCGTGCGGTTCTACGCGCTGCAGTCCGGAACCGCGGGACTGCTACGGTCGCAGGTTCGAATCCTGCCTCGGGCATGGATGTGTGTGTTGTCCTTAGGTTAGTTAGGTTTAAGTAGTTCTAAGTTCTAGGGGACTGATGACCTAAGATGTTAAGTCCCATAGTGCTCAGAGCCATTTGAACCATTTTTTGCGCAGCAATCGCCGACATAGTATGTAAGGGGAACCAGCCCGCATTCGCCGAGGTAGATGGAAAACCGCCAAAAACAATCCACAGACTGGCCGGTTCACCGGACCTGGACACAAGTCCGTCGGGCGGATTCGTGCCGGGAACCAGGTGCTCCTTCCCAATACGGAAAGCTGTGCGTTAGACTAATTTGGTTTACTGTAACCTCTGTCACTAGTTTCAGAATTCTATCCGTAAAACTTAATGCATTCTATTTGATTCTTTCATGATTTTAAGTTTCCTAAACAAGAGATGATTATAATGATTATAAAGAATCCGCCTCGATTGCAAATAGAAACCGGTTGTTGACCTAAGTTTCGGCGCGGATAACCACGCCTTCTTCGGAACACACTAAAACTACAAACTGCCTAAAGAGGCATTGTCCAACATTAATACAGAACGCTCAAGAGGGGAAAAGACTCGCATAAAATGTAAAATAAACGGTACGTGTGTACCATGTCAACAGCTGTACTTAGCTCAAACGTCAGAAGCGTGCTGCCTCACACCAGCACACGTTCGGTGGGCCGCGGGCTCTCAAGTAAACCTGCTTCTAGCTGATGGTATTTTGACTGTCCTAAGTGCATACGGTTTGACCATGCGTGGAATTTGCTATCCCACATATATAGTTTCTGCCTATCCACGTTCTACAGTTCTATAAAATCGTCCTCGAGCTAGGACATTGTACATACACACGCATTAACTTCCTGCGCCTTTGACCAGGTCATCGGATCGCTTTCGTAACACATTTTATGCCAATCAATCGAAGAAGATGATTTCTCAGTTTGCGCATGCGCGTTCCTTTCTGACATTCTCACAGCCTAACTGCCGGCGCCAGCTCAGTTTACCTGAGAGCCCGCGTCCCACCGAACGTTTGCTGGGGTGAGGATGCACGCTTCCGACGTTTGAGCTAAGTACAGCTATTGACATGGTACACACGTACCGTTTATTTTACATTTTATGCGAGTCTTTTGCCCTTTTGTGCGTTCTGTATTAATGTTGGACAATGCCTCTTTAGGCAGTTTGTGGTTTTAGTGTGTTCCGAAGAAGGCGTGGTTATCAACGCCGAAACCTAGGTCAACATCCGGTTTCTATTTGCAATCGAGGCGGATTCTTTATAATCATTAAATTGTTCACGATTGCTGACCCGCTGCAACGTTAAAAGTTCTCTATACAAGAGTGCTTCTGTTTGGCTCATTGCGTGGACCTGTCGTTACACAGGATGAACCAGAGTTCCAGCGGCAGTCTTTCAGAGCTCCGTATAAGTGAACCACAGTATCCAAAAACCTGTTGAAGCTTTCATGGCCACTTGTTGACAAGTTGCCAGCAGGCTTCTGTCTCGGGTTCTTCGGGTTTGTTTGATGATTTTTGTGACGTTTGGCCAGCACGAGTGGCCGACATTTTCAGCGCGTCTACGTCCAAGGGCTCTTCCGTGGTAATTACTGTTGCGGTTCTCCCTTGCTACCTGCAGCAGTCGTTCGCTGCAGCACGGGAGTCCAGCATCCGCTCACCTTGAGGCTTTCTTCTTTCTCGCTGAAGGTATTGTCATGTTTATGTATTTCTATAGCTTTCCTGAACGACTGACTTGTGGGCAACGAGGTAAGGAGGACATTACGCTTGTTATCAGCAATGGGAACAAAGCACACTGTGGACATTTGCAATACAGATACAACGCAGATAGAAAGTTAACTGTTGCAAGAAATGAAACGAAATGCATTAAGTAATGATCCGCTGGAGACCGTTGACCCCTCACACCAAAATTCTCAGTAGTTATGCCCGAACAGCTTGTGAAAGTCTGGCGGTGAATTTCTTCAGTATTTGAAATTCTTCAAAAATATCTGAATATTCCTATTTAATGGCAATATTTTAGCATTGTTTGAAGTAAACTTCCTAGTAATATTACCTTACAGTAATTTTCTTCCATTCTAAATGTTTTTCTACTTCCAGTAGCAACAGACTGGCGAAACAGGTGTTAGAAAATGAAACAACTACAGCCGTCCGTATGTTGTCATTTATTGTGTAGCTACCACTTTCGGTTCTTCATTGCACCATGTTTAGGCCTTAGTTGATACTGAAGCTGGTAGCTACTCAATAATTGTCAACATAAGGACGGCTGTAGGTGTTTCATTTTCTTACAACAGTGAAAATCCGTAGTCTTCCCCAGACCTCCTGGCAGAATGATGGGACACACAAAGAAAATCCGAAAGTGGTTGTTGGTAGGAAGGGAGAAATGAAAGTTTTAGCCGTTTAACGCCTGAGAGAACGTTACCAAATTCTACAGAGGCATTATAATCAGAAAGAAAGAGAAAAGCGACATTCAAAGATTGAAAAGTTTACTTTCTCACTCAATAACTACAATCGAGAACCTATAGTTGCGCCGTGTAACCTATAGAAAACAAGTGTAAAATCGACCATTGTGTGCTTCATCTGTAATGGAGCACTTACTGTACAGGTATTAGAAACGATGGAGTCTCATTTTTTTATAGAGGATTTCGAAGATTTATATTCTTCTAATGCAGCCAAACGATTCTCCCTGGGAGTTGACTTCCACTTCCGCCAACTAAAATATTTCAAAATTTTATCGGAATGAAGTCTGTAAATGTTCCAGATTAGTACTGGGAGCGGCGCAATAGAGGATGTGGACCGAGGGAATTTTAGAAAATGTAAATTGCGTATCGTGATTTATTTAATAACCGCCCTCTGCTGAGTGATTGATTAAAAAAAACTGGTTTTCTCTTAATGGCTGCAGGCTCTGGTCGTATGACGAGCAAAAACAGGCGTTGCAAAATACTTATAAAATCACGCCAAGGGCGGATCGGTGCCAAATCGAGGTGTTGGGTCTTCCCCGCAAGAAAAGTTGAAAAATAGAACTCGTAACACAATAAATAATGACATACACATATGATATGGTGAATTCACGAAGATACGAACGCTCTGTTAACTCAAAGTCATTTTGCATATTAGAAATCACTAATAATTACAGAAGCCTCGATGCTTACAATCTGACGGTTCAAGGACGAATGACAAATGCGAACAGTCACGCTTCTCCTAGCTGCTACTCAAAAAACAAAAAAAAATAAAATAAAAAATACCGCGCCTTTCTTTACTTATACAGATAACGCAGATGTTAACATCATATCTTTGGTCACAAATCCTTACACAAAATTTTCCACAAAAATCATTTTTTTTACAAAAGGTTTATTACATTCCCTAATAAAGTGTGATGGTGTGCAAACGCTTGATGACGGACTATTACGCTTGGATGAGGATACTGAGCACCTAAAGCGCACCATCGCTGTTTTTCGGGAGCAGGTGAGCGAGCAGCGTTTGCCTGCGTCAGAGCTGTATGTGCGGACAAAGGACGGCGCCACAGCATCGGCATCGCAGCTGGCTGGAATATATCGGTTTCGGATCGGTTCGTACATTGCGAACGCTCCATTGCTGCGCCGCGGAGGGAAAAAAATGTTTGACGAAACCATATTTTACTGAGGGAGCGCCCGTCTTTTATTGTGGAAAGCGGTGAGCCACGGCAGCGCGTTTACAAAAAGCACTGCGCGTTCGCGCACGTACAGACATACTGTACGGCCGACTCTCGTCCGCCCTCGCTCGTTAAACACGCCTGTTTGTTGTTGTTGTTGTTGTGTTTTTCCCATTCGTGATTGGCAGACATCCATTCTTCGGACAACAGCGGCCATACTGCGAATGTGTTCGACAGCTTGTCAAGGCCAGCGCAATGCGTCACTAGGTGCAGTGAGGTACTGCTGGTTCGTCCAAATTCACGGCAATAAGGGGCTAATTGTGCATCTCAAGACTCTAAAGTGTTTTACATCTACTCGTACATCTGTACACTGTCAAACAATTACGAAGTTCCTGCCAGAAGATGCTCCACCTTGTACCAGGTATTAAGATGGTTAGCTTTCCTCACAACATTATTTATGTGATCGTTCCAATTTATTTGTAACCGTAATCGCGAAGTATTTAGGTGAATCTACGGGCTTTAAATTTTTTCGATTTATCTTGTAACCGAAATTTAACGGATTTCTTTTCGTACTCATGTGGATGACCTCATAGTTTTCCTTATTTAGAGACAATTGCCACTTTTTGCACCATGCAGTTATCGTGTCTAAGTCATTTTGCAATTGGTTTTGACTTCTAATGACTTTACTAGACGGTAAATGACGACATCGTCTGTAAACAATCGAAGATTGCTGCTCAGATTCTCTCTAAAACCGTTTATACAGATTAGGGTCAGCAGATGGCCTAGAACTCTTTCTTGGGGAACACCAGATGTCACCTGCGTTTTGCTTGATGATTTCGCCTTCGATTATGTACTGTGACCTTTATGACAGGAATCCACTCGCACAAATGGAGCGATACTTCATAGGCACGCAATTTAATTAGGAGTCGCTTGTGTCGATGGGTATCAGAAGACTTCTGGACATCTAAAAATAAGGAATGAATTTGAGATACCCTGTCGATAGCAGCCAGTACATCGCGTGAATAAAAAAATAGTTGTGTTTCACAAGAGCGTTTTCTTGGTGGTAATTCATTATGTTCGAATACAGTACACGTTCCAAAATCCTACTGCAAATCGACATAGGTGTCATATGACTACTTCTATTTCCCTTCTTGATTATTGGGTCCACTTGTGCAACTTTTCTTTCTTATGGTACGGATCTTTCGTCGAATGAGCGGTTGTAAATAATTGTTGAGTATAAGACTACAGTACAAGTGTATTCTGAAAAGAACCAAATTCGTACGTAATTCTTGTACTGTCTGTCCGGAAGACCTGTCTTTATTAAGTGATTTAAACTACTGCGCTACACCGTCTCATGTTGGCAACTGTTTTTTATTCTAAAACTGGAATATTTACTCCGTCTTCTTTAGTGAAGGAATTTCAAGAAACCGTGTTAAATAAAACAGATTTAGTTGCATTGTTATCGCTAATAATACTTTGGTATCACACAGCGATAACGTACTCTTCATAAGACTAAAATATCTTAGGATTTTCCGTCATGTTTCGCGACAGAGTTTCGTTGCATAAGCTGTTAAATACAATTTGCACAGAGGTCTGTGTTATGTTTCGAGCTCCTGTATAACATTTCCAGTATTGGAAATTTTTTGTTCTTTTAAATTTAGGGTGATTTTTTCGTTGCTTCTGCAAGTGTTCTGAACTGTTTTGTGTATCATGTGGAATCAACACCATCTTTTATTAATTTCTTCGGTGTAAATCTCCAAATTGCGGACAACACCATCTCCTTGAATTTAAGCCATGCTTAAATAATTAGTTGGGAAGGAGCTGAGACTGACCCTTAGGAAGGCGTCAAGTGATTTTTATCTGCTTTTTTTTGTCGATTTCGACGTGGCGATGGTCAGTCTCGCTACAATGACCTTGCGGTCATTAAACTCTGTGTCCGTCATGATACTCCCTATATGCTTAGGATTTTTTGTTGCTCAGTGGTGAAGTGTATTTTCACAACCGACTTTGAGCATTATCTTCGCCAAGATATGGAGGGTAGACTGAAGTCAGCAACAAGTATAGCTGTATGAATGGGGTACCTATTTGCTATGATACCGAAGTTTTCTTTGAACTATTAAATGGTTATTAATGCTTGAATGATTATTTGGAAAGTGATCTGTAAGCAAAAACTGAGGGAAGATAGTCAGTGTGGAATTCTGCAGTCTACTGTAAGTTTCGTGTGCCACAAAATTTTGCTGTGTTGCCACCCAATTATTGGAAACTGGGAAAATATAATATAAGAACTGAATTAATCACTGAATTGGTAAGCGTATCGAAAGTGTCATTATTGATAAAGAGATCCATGTGAATATGTGGAATGAGTGTATGAGAACAATTTAAGTACAAACGTTAAATCAAATAATTCAGAACAAGCACGATCTTAAGCCTCAACAAGAAGAATAAGATAATCAGATAATAGTCTACAAATCTAACGCGAAGTACAAAAACAGATTACAAATATTACAAACGACTGAGCGTGACAGCACGAAATAGAACTTAAATAGTATGAAACGAATCTAAGAGACACGTCTTTTCAATGTTCAGCCTCATCTGAGAAGTGTGTGTGTGTGGGGGGGGGGGGGGGAGGGGGGGGGAGATAAACGGTCGGTAAAAGGTACCAGTTATTAATTTACTCTAGCTGTCAAATATAACGTCTACGGATACTAACTCGTAGGACCTCCCTATTTCAGTTTCGCTACAAGATAAACTATTTCAGACAGCAACAAACACGCAGCCACCAACTATATTTACTCTATCCTTCTGAGCACCATCAGGTCCTTTCTAAAATTTTCAGTAGAATTTATCTCCGGCTTTAGCCAGTTTGCGGAAGCCATAACGATTTGAGCTTCAGTGACATCTATTAGCTCTTGGAGCCCTAGTTCTTTATCAAAACAGCTACGATAATCTATAACTACAATATTGAATACCCTCCAATCTTCGACCTGCACCTTTTGAGAATGAAGCACTTTGTGTTCTTTACCGGGATTGTATTACCTAAAGTACCAACCAGTCTAATCCACAACACACAAATGGTTTGCATTGATGAATCGCGCTATAACCTATAGAAATACGGTGGAAGCCTTTGAGTTTGACGGATACATGGAGAATTTTAGCATCCATCATTTGTAGTGTAACAGTGAAGAACAGAGGAAATGCTGTTACGGTATGTGGATGTTTTTCTTGGCGAGATATCGCGCTTAAGAAAACGCTAAATGCGGAAGTATATTAAGAAATTTTACAGTATTACGTCCCGTTTACAGTAGACGAACATTTCGGAGTCGATTATTGTTTCTGTCAGCATGACAAAGCAGCGTATCAGTTTTGAGCGTGGCTGTTATTCAGCAACCGTATACTAGTTTCAGTGTAAGATTAAACAGCCAACCGATTGCATATAAACGTTAGGAGCATTGACCTAGGTTTCGACACCTACTAGGGGTGTCTTCATCAGTATGAACAGCCGCTGAATCGTAAAATTACAGTATTCGGAGCAGTTATGCTTAGATGTCATAAGTAAAACCAAACGTCAGACTGATGTTCCCAGCTGGGTACACGTCGCAAAGACTACAACTTTTTGTTTTATTTAATCCAGAGGGCCCGTCGAAACTTATGCCAACCTCCGTCATGGCCGTCCGCGGACCTGCTATGATTCATATAGGTTTCCTGAATGCGTGATAGACCGCAGGGCTCGAGACGATAATACGCTTACAGAGAATGATGCGAGTCGGTTGTAGAAAGCGCATTCAAAAATAAATGAACCGCGCGCTGTAAACTGGAAATCGTTGAAGGGAACGTAATGCCATTGCCTACTGAAGAAGATGTAGTGCGTATAGGAGCGCAAGGCTCCAAACTAGTCCATAGAGGGGACGTGTGCGTACATCTACGTGACGACAGAGCAGGCAAATGCACGCGTCAACCATCCTCTGTACTCAGTCTTGCTGAAATGGTGAAATGGTGAGTTCACAACAAAAGAAAAGGGATGTAGTGTATTTCCTGTCAGCGGGAGGAGAGAAGGGAACGGAAATTCATCAAAAAATGCTACGCGTGTGCTGAGAGCATTCCATGTACGTTGCAAGTAACAAGACGTGGCACAACCGATTCGAGGACGGACGGATGTCGTTGGCCTATGATGCACATCTGGAGCGTAAGACGGCATTACTGATACCATTGTCCAGCAGCCAGGTGCCTTCATTATCGTAAACCGACGAAGTACGGTGGCAGCCACTGCCCCAGAGGTCGGAAAGGCATTGCACTTCTTCGCTCTTGTTTTGACGTCTACGTTGCTCTGGTTTGAGCACTACTAAGATACAGTGAATGGCGGACTCATGCACGTGTTCGCTCTATCGTCATGTGGTTGTATTCCCACGTGGCTCTAGCGGCGAGATTGGTACCTCAGCGCACTTACAGGTACCGCACCTGCTTCCGGAGGCAATGACAATATCATTCCTTCAACGATCTTCAAATTTACAGCCTCGGCTCATTTCTTTTTGAATCCACCTTATACAGGTTTTTCTAAAATACCGTTACAAACATCGGCGAGAGATTCCTTACACAAACAAAAGAAAAAAATTATAAAAGTATGTCATATGATCCTTCGTTTTCATGTTATTAGTGAAAGTACGGTTTTAGGAAAGATAAAGGCACCAGAGAGGTAGTTCTAAGGTTGTGATTGATAATGGAAGCAAAGACTAAAGAAAAATCAAGACATGTTCAAGTGTTTTGTCGATCTGGGAAAAGCGTTAGACAGTGTCATATGGTGCAAGATGTTCGAAATTGTGAGAAAATAGGGGTAGGCTGTAGAGAAAGAGGGGTAATATGCAATATGTTCAAGAGCCAAGAGGGAACAATAAGAGTAGAAGACCATGAACGAACTATTCGGAATACAAAGGGTGTAAGACAGGGATGTAGTCTTTCGCCCCTACAGTTCAATCTGTACATCGAAGACGCAGTGATGGAAATATAAGAAAGGTTCGGGAGTAGGATTAAAATTGAAGGTGAAAGGATAGCAATGATACGGTTCACTGCCTTCACTTAAAGTGGAGAAGAATTACGTGATCTGCTGAATGGAATGGACAGTTTACTGTGTACAGAAAACGAATTGAGAGTAAATCGAAGAAAGACGAAAGTAATGAGAAGAAGCAGAAATGAGAAGAGCGAGAAACTTAATATGAGGATTGATGGCCATGCAGTAGACGATGTTAAGGAATTCTACTATCTAGGCAACAAAATAACTAATGGAAGACGGAGCCAGGAGGACATCAAAAGTAGACCAGAACCGGCAAAAAGGGAGTTCATGGCCAACAAAAATCTTCTAATTTCAAATATAGGCCTTAATTTTAGAAAGAAATTTCTGAGAAAGTACGTTTGGTGCACAGCACTCCAGGGTAGTGAAATGTAGACTGTGGAAAAACGAGAGCAGAAGAGACTTGGAGCGTTTGAGATGTGGTGCTACAGGAGACTATTGAAAATTAAGTGGGCAGATAAGGTAAAGTATGAGGAGCCTCTCCGGAGGAGTGGCGAGCAAAGGAATAAACGCGGAACACAGACAAAAAGAAGGAATAGGATGGTACGACATCTGTTAAGACATAACTTACGAACTTTGACGGTACCAGAGGGAGGTTTAGAGAGTAAAAACTGTAGAGGAAGACAAATATGGGAATACATCCAGACAAATAATTGAGGATGTAGATTGCGACTGCTATTGTGACATCGTAGTTGGCACATTAGAGGAATTCGTGGTGGGTCGCATCAAACCAGTCAGAAGACTGTTCATAAAAAAAGAAAGTTGAAAAATTGGGTGGTTTGCCCATCAGCACATAAGCTGACAATAAGCGCTCGAAATGTCTTTCTCTTCGTTCTACACACGTATGTACTTTTCGTATCACGGACCCTTATAAACGGACCCTTATAAACAGTTGCTAACGGTTTCTAATGGTTTCGCAGACTTCAGTAATACGTCGATGAAGGATTTCTGCATCCGCGTGGTCTGTTGCATAGACTAGTTGTCCCAGAGATAATTATCCAAAGGACTGAGGTCGGGTGAAGGTGCAGGATACGGAACTGGTTCTCTTCTACCTGCCCGTCTGTCATGGCAGGCACCAGCCAGTGCATCTCGAAAACTGAGGTCGAAATGTGATGAACCACATGTTTCTTCTTATGTGTAGGGGCACATCTGGTAAGGCTTGGAGGGTGTTCTGAATAAAACCCTGCAATCAGCATCTGTTCAAAAATGGTTCAAATGGCTCTGAGCACTATGGGACTTAACTGCTGAGGTCATCAGTCCCCTAGATCTTAGAACTACTTAAACCTAACTATCCTAAGGACATCACACACATCCATGCCCGAGGCAGGATTCGAACCTGCGACCGTAGCAGTCGCGCGGTTCCAGACAGTAGCGCCTAGAACCGCTCGTCCACTCCCCCCGGTGCCAGCATCTGTAAGACATACTGGGAGAACGTATGGCCGTGTCAGTGTGTACCGTACAATTCAAGCTCACACATTAATCTGATGCTGATGTCTAGCATGTATTGTAGCTTGAGGAGTGCAATCGTTCCATATGTGATGGTTGACGAAATTTGTTATTCCATCTCTTCCAAACAATGCCTCGTCTGTGAACAAACCCGAAGAGACAAGTAACAGACTGACTGTTTGTGCGACAAACCAACGGTAAAAGCTCTCCCGTGATGGGTGATCGCTAGGCGTAATGCCCTGTATCGGTTCAAAATGATACTGATACATGAGCTGCCCGTGAAGCATCCTCCATGCTGAACTTGGAGATGTACTATATCTAGGACCACCTGTCTTTGACCACTTGCCTTTCTCTTCGACAGATCGTACAATGTGTTCTTCCTGATCAGGCGTGCGAGCAACACTTAGTCCTCCTCGGTCAACAATCTTGTATCGGCAATGGACGATACCAAGCAACAAAGATTCGATGACTGAGATGTCTTCAATCTGGAAACGCCGTCTGACAGAGCCGTGCAGCCTCGTCGTGTCCGTTAACATTAGCGAGGCGCTAAGTGAAAATAGTGTCTGCTTGATCACGAAACATGTGCACAGTGGTCACGTAGAAGACAAACGAATGAGGAATGTAAGCAAGTCTGCCTGACAACACACCGACACCTAGGATACAATGAGTCAAACTGGTGCAGATTAGGGATGGGAAAAATCGAATGGTTAAAACCGATAGTAGTATTTTAGTTCTAAATAATCTGAATTTTTCGGTATTTGTTTGGCCTCGGTTAAAACAGACGCTTTTTTATTTTTTAGGTAATAACTGAGTTAAAAAACGAAATATTAATTAGCCACAGCGGCAGTGATAAAATATTTGGCTTTTAAATAACCGTCCGCAGCTCGTGGTCGTGCGGTAGCGTTCTCGCTTCCCACGCCCGGGTTCCCGGATTCGATTCCCGGCGGGGTCAGAGATTTTCTCTGCCTCGTGATGACTGGGTGTTGTGTGATGTCCTTAGGTTAGTTAGGTTTAAGTAGTTCTAAGTTCTAGGGGGCTGATGACCATAGATGTGAAGTCCCATGGTGCTCAGAGCCATTTTTTTTTTAAATAACCCTTCTGAAAAAAAGGTAATTATTATCTGCAAGAGTTCCGTTGCTTTGAAATATTGCTTTATAATAACAAATGTGAAGAGTGAAGAGTGTTTTAATAACAATGCCGTCAGAAACGAGCGACAAATATAAAGGCACGAGGACTGGCGAACTGTTGCTGATGCAATACTGTACCTGTTACCATGTGAAGTGACCTATCTGAGGTACGCGGATGCATGCAGTGTGCAAGACGTGCCCCATCTGACCTATATGGTAGTTTCTCACTAATGTCGTCGGACATCATTTGTATCATGGAGCGGCACCATCCATAGTCTGGAAGTATTTTACGAAGTGCGGTATCAGTGAAGTACAATGCTCCATTTGCTTTAAAACGATTAAAAACTTGTGGAATCACAACTAACATACGACATCTTAAGAGGAGAAAACGTAACACCTAACTTTTCATTAATTACTTACGACAGAAATAGAAAGTAGCTGATCCGTTCTCTGTGTCTACATAATATACCGTAACTTTACCTGTTGTAACGCTTGAAAACGGAAAATTGAGTTCTTCAATCTCAGTTTTGACCCTTTAGCACTGACTGTTCGTAATGCCCAAATACTGGTACGATCCTCGATTACAGCGTGATTTTTGAGCAGATTTTAAGAAAAGTAGAATCAATGGGAAAATACTGATGATTCTTTTCGTAGCGTTCAACCAGTTATCAGTTTTACATAAAAGCAGCTAACAGTAGACGGATTAAGATTTCATTTATTTGCCTATTCAACTTAACATTTTGATTCTATGTATCTTGAAGATGAGGAAGTCAAAATTTGTCAGTCTTCGGTCTATTACTGCGTTTATTGGAGGAACTAATGAGAATGAAAAATCTAAAATCGGTTATTTCAGAAATATGTTATTTTGAATGGTTTTACTGTCAGATTAAACTGGAGACGAAACAAAAAGATATAACCGAAAATCTGTTGCTTCAGCAATAGCTGCCATCCCTAGTGCAGATAAGTGAAATTGTTAGGTTATACCTGGAAAGGCGTTTAGTCAGCTTTCATTAATAAGTGCCGGCCGGAGTGGCCGAGCGGTTCTGGGCGCTACAGTCTGGAACCGCGCGACCGCTACCTCGGGCATGGATGTGTGTGATGTCCTTTGGTTAGTTAGGTTTAAGTAGTTCTAAGTGACTGATGACCTCAGAAGTTAAGTCCCATAGTGCTCGGAGCCATTTGAACCATTAATAAGTCGAAAACGAAGGATTTTCGGATATGTTTATGTGGACTTGTTTTTCTTGTTTTGGTGTAAGGTTATAAAAGTTTCTTTGAAGCACCCTGCATATAGTCGAAGAAATCTGGCCGACGGAAATCAAGTCTCCCTGCAGTCATTTGCTGCCGCATCCAGTGGCTGTGCAGCTGAAATTTAGCGTGTCTGATGCTACGCTGCTACGCTGCGGGAGTCGACTCTCTGGTTTATTAGTACCCCATCTTCGTTCTCTCCGTTTTTTTTTCTTTAAAAAAATAAATTTCACTTCTATGTTTTGTTTTGCCTTTCATCAGCGGGCAGCCGGGCGCGTGGCGACCGGGCCATCTTCCGCGTATCACCGGCCTCGCGTGCGCGGACGCGAGTGCGTTCTGCTGTATCCGCCAGCGCGCGCGCCATTCCGATGCGTCATTAAGCACGGCAAAGCACTCCGCGCGCGGCTAAAAATGTTGAGCAGTCTCGCGCACCGGGTAGACCTGTGCCGGCGCTAACCCTCACCCCCCCCCCCCCCCCGGCCCCCGCCCTTCTGCACTTTCTCCCATTTTTCCGCCCCCGCACGGCAGGGCGCGGCCGCCGCCACAGCACGGCCACTGCCTCGCCTGCCACCACCGCTGATATTGATTCACTGTGCGCCGGCTCCTGCCGGCCACCAAACAAAGAAAAACTGTCTGCCGCTGCTTCGCAAAACTGCCATTATTTACGCCTCCGTCCCCCTGAAACCGTATTGAATTTTTGAATAACCCACACCTTTTCCCTCCCCACCTGCCCCACCCTGTCGCACCGAGGCGAAAATTTCCACCTCGCATTATGGTGATTCGACGCGCGGTCGCTACCTTCCCATTCCTCCCTCAACGGCCATTCAGACCTCTCCCCCCCCCCCCCCCCCCATCCCCCACCACCACACCGTCCACGGCCCTCTGTTCCGGCGTTTGAAATAGCCAGATGGGATTTTTTTAGAATTTTTTGGCGCCCCTCCGGTTAACCACCCATCTGGGCTGTAATTAGCGGTCGATACCCACATCGCAAGTTGGAGAGCGGGATAACATTCACAGTTAACCAGCTATAGTGGGCGTGTGTATGTGTGTGTGTGTGTGTGTGTGTGTGTGTGTGAGTGCAAGTGAGAAAGAGGGAGGCGGTAGGATAAAAGCAGGGTAGGGCGAGAGCGACCTCTAGCGCTGGAGGGCCTCAGTCGTTAAATTCTGATTCAGTCGAGGGCAGATATTCTCCGACCTCAATTAAATGCTTTTCGCGAACATCGCCACCTCGCCGGATTCCACGGTAATATATACATTTTTGATAAAGTTTCGAAAAGAAAGGAAAAAAGTCACTGTCGTTGTACCCCTCCCCCTTCCCCCCTCCACGTTAAATGTGAAGTGGGCTGTGCTTCGACCTTCGGCGCGAACGAAGGACGACCACTCGTGCGGCTAATCTGGAAACCACAGTTTCGCATTGTCTTCCAATGGCGCACTGTTTACAGGGCGTTTGCGAGCGAGATGAAATGTAAACCAGAAACTGCGGGAACGCTTTTGCTTGTAATTCTGTGAAAGCGAGCATTATTACGGCGTGAGAGCGCGGCAGCTGGTTTGTTCACGGTTTGGTACTAATGCTCTCCCCTACCGTGGAAGCGATCGCCCTGAGTTTCACAGATACCGCTTTCGTAATAGTCCGGGCTTGCTCTACCAGCAGTGCAACGACGGGGAGAAATGAGGTGAAAGCGAGACTGTCTATTCTGAGTAGCACAGTCCTAGTCACTGAAATATAATACGTTACGATCTTGAGGATATTGCAATGTTGGAGTGCAGTAACATCCGCCCCGGTTTTCGCAGGCTGGTTTGTTGTTAAGTCTTCAGTCGGAAGACTGGTTTGACGTAGCTCTCCATGCTGCGCTAACAAACTGCTGAAACCTACACCAATTTGAATCCGCTTACTGTATTCGTCTCTCCCTACAATTACTAACGCACACATTTCCCTTGATTAGCATATTAACGATTCTTTCATGCTTTAGTCTACCAACCAGTGCCTTCTTTTTAGACACGTTGCACCATTCATTCATTTTCTCCCCTTTTCTATTCAGTGCTTCCTCATTACTTACTCAATCTATTCATTTAATCTTCAGCAGTCTTCTGTAGCACTACAATTTAAACGTTTCTTGTCTGAACGGATAATTGTCGTCGTTTCACTTCCATGCGAGGACACACACCAGACTTTCACCTTAGGAATAGATTTCATAACACTTAAATATTAAATACTGAAAAACTTCTTTCTTTCGGAAACATTTTTCTTGCTACAGCCAGTCTGCTTTTTCTCTCCTCATAACCTCGCCCAGTATCAGTTACTTCGCGGCCAACCAGCAAACCTCACCCACCACACTTACAAGGAAATTTTTTCATAGTTTCACACAACTTCTTCCTGTTTTCTCGATTGATCTGTGTTCAATTTTTCAAGGCCTATCCACTGTGCCAACTAAATCTGAGGGGGGTGCGATGGGGAGGTTCCCTTGTTAGTGTCTCATTTCCTAATCAAGTCCCCACATCATCGCCCAATTCTTTTCGAATACTTTCAGTTCCTGATGTTATTGATGTTCATCCTATAACCTTTTCTTTTCAACAGCTCTTCAAACTTGAAAAGCGAGTCAAGAAACGACCTTCGGATGATGTAATCCGCAAAAAAAAAAAAAAAAAAAAAAAAATTGAGGTACTAGAAACACAACAGGGCGTTTGTGGCAATAGCGTGTTTTTAGAAGTGTGTGGTCTTGATATTAACAATTACGAAAATAGGCCTATTAAGACCTACAAAATATCATAATATATATGCATACGAAGATTAACTATGGCAATGCATTTTACTATTGACTGTATATTGCATTTGTATTCCTGGATTTCCAGCAAGCAAGCAGCTTGTAGAGAAATTTCGTGCTTATGGAATATCGTCTGAGTTATGTGACTGGGTTCGTGAGCTCCTGTCAGACAGGTAAAAGTTCCTAGCAATTGACGGAATGTAATCGAGCAAAATAGAAGTGATTTCTGGCGTTCCTCGAGGTAGTGTTATAGGCCCTCTGCTGTTCCTTATCTACGCTAAGTGATCAAAAGTATCCGGATACCCCCAAAATCATTTTTTTTCTTTTTTGGTCATCAGTCTACCGACTGGTTTGATGCGGCCCGCCACGAATTCCTTTCCTGTGCTAACCTCTTCATCTCAGAGTAGCACTTGCAACCTACGTCCTCAATTATTTGCTTGATGTATTCCAATCTCTGCCTTCCTTTAAAGTTTTTGCTCTCTACAGCTCCCTCTAGTACCATGGAAGTCATTCCCTCATGTCTCAGCAGATGTCCTATCATCCTGTCCCTTCTCCTTATCAGTGTTTTCCACATATTCCTTTCCTCTCCGATTCTGCGTAGAATCTCCTCATTCCTTACCTTATCAGTCCACCTAATTTTCAATATTCGTCTTTAGCACCACATCTCAAATGCTTCGATTCTCTTCTGTTCCGGTTTTCCCACAGTCCATGTTTCACTACCATACAATGCTGTACTCCAGACGTACATCCTCAGAAATTTCTTCCTCAAATTAAGGCCGGTATTTGATACTAGTAGACTTCTCTTGGCCAGAAATACCTTTTTTGTCATAGCGAGTCTGCTTTTGATGTCCTCCTTGCTCCGTCCGTCATTGGTTATTTTACTGCCTAGGTAGCAGAATTCCTTAACTTCATTGACTTCGTGACCATCAATCCTGATGTTAAGTTTCTCGTTGTTCTCATTTCTACTACTTCTCATTACCTTCGTCTTTCTCCGATTTACTCTCAAACCATACTGTGTACTCATTAGACTGTTCATTCCGTTCAGCAGATCATTTAATTCTTCTTCACTTTCACTCAGGATAGCAATGTCGTCAGCGAATCGTATCATTGATATCCTTTCACCTTGTATTTTAATTCTACTCCTGAACCTTTCTTTTATTTCCATCATTGCTTCCTCGATGTACAGATTGAAGAGTAGGGGTGAAAGGCTACAGCCTTGTCTTACACCCTTCTTAATACGAGCACTTCGTTCTTGATCGTCCACTCTTATTATTCCCTCTTGGTTGTTGTACATATTGTATAGGACCCGTCTCTCCCTATAGCTTACCCCTACTTTTTTCAGAATCTCGAACAGCTTGCACCATTTTATTTTGTCGAACGCTTTTTCCAGGTCGACAAATCCTATGAAAGTGTCTTGATTTTTCTTTAGCCTTGCTTCCATTATTAGCCGTAACGTCAGAATTGCCTCTCTCGTCCCTTTACTTTTCCTAAAGCCAAGATCGTCACCTAGCGCATTCTCAATTTTCTTTTCCATTCTTCTGTGTATTATTCTTGTAAGCAGCTTCGATGCATGAGCTGTTAAGCTGATTGTGCGATAATTCTCGCACTTGTCAGCTCTTGCCGTCTTCGGAATTGTGTGGATGATGCTTTTCCAAAAGTCAGATGGTATGTCGCCAGACTCATATATTCTACACACCAACGTGAATAGTCGTTTTGTTGCCACTTCCCCCAATGATTTTAGAAATTCTGATGGAATGTTATCTATCCCTTCTGCCTTATTTGACCGTAAGTCCTCCAAGGCTCTTTTAAATTCCGATTCTAATACTGGATCCCCTATCTCTTCTAAATCGACTCCTGTTTCTTCTTCTATAACATCAGACAAACCTTCACCCTCATAGGGACTTCCAACGTATTCTATCAACCTATCTGCTCTCTCCTCTGCATTTAACAGTGGAATTCCCGTTGCACTCTTAATATTACCACCGTTGCTTTTGATGTCACCAAAAGTTGTTTTGACTTTCCTGTATGCTGAGTCTGTTCTTCCGACAATCATATCTTTTTCGATGTCTTCACATTTTTCCTGCAGCCATTTCGTCTTAGCTTCCCTGCACTTCCTATTTATTTCATTCCTCAGCGACTTGTATTTCTGTATTCCTGAATTTCCCGGAACGTGTTTGTACTTCCTCCTTTCATCAATCAACTGAAGTATTTCTTCTGTTACCCATGGTTTCTTCGCAGCTACCTTCTTTGTACCTATGTTTTCCTTCCCAACTTCTGTGATGGCCCTTTTTAGAGATGTCCATTCCTCTTCAACTGTACTGCCTACTGCGCTATTCCTTATTGCTGTATCTATAGCGTTAGAGAACTTCAAACGTATCTCGTCATTCCTTAGTACTTCCATATCCCACTTCTTTGCGTATTGATTCTTCCTGACTAATGTCTTGAACTTCAGCCTACTCTTCATCACTACTATATTGTGATCTGAGTCTATATTTGCTCCTGGTTACGCCTTACAATCCAGTATCTGATTTCGGAATCTCTGTCTGACCATGATGTAATCTAATTGAAATCTTCCCGTATCTCCCGGCCTTTTCCAAGTATACCTCCTCCTCTTGTGATTCTTGAACAGGGTATTCGCTATTACTAGCTGAAACTTGTTACAGAACTCAATTAGTCTTTCTCCCCTTTCATTCCTCGTCCCAAGCCCATATTCTCCTGCAACCTTTTCTTCAATTCTTTCCCCTACAACTGCATTCCAGTCGCCCATGACTATTAGATTTTCGTCCCCCTTTACATACTGCATTACCCTTTCAGTATCGTCATACACTTTCTCTATCTGTTCATCTTCAGCTTGCGACGTCGGCATGTATACCTGAACTATCGTTGTCGGTGTTGGTCTGCTGTCGATTCTGATTAGAACAACCCGGTCACTGAACTGTTCACAGTAACACACCCTCTGCCCTACCTTCCTATTCGTAACGAATCCTACACCTGTTATACCATTTTCTGCTGCTGTTGATATTACCCGATACTCATCTGGCCAGAAATCCTTGTCTTCCTTCCACTTCACTTCACTGACCCCTACAATATCCAGATTGAGCCTTTGCATTTCCCTTTTCAGATTTTCTAGTTTCCCTACCACGTTCAAGCTTCTGACATTCCACGCCCCGACTCGTAGAACGTTATCCTTTCGTTGATTATTCAATCTTTTTCTCATGGTAACCTCCCCCTTGGCAGTCCCCTCCCGGAGATCCGAATGGGGGTCTATTCCGGAATATTTTGCCAATGGAGAGATTATCATGACACTTCTTCAATTACAGGCCACATGTCCTGTGGATACACGTTACGTGTCTTTAATGCAGTGGTTTCCATTGCCTTCTGCATCCTCATGTCGTTGATCATTGCTGATTCTTCCGCCTTTAGGAGCAATTTCCCACCCCTAGGACAAGAGAGTGCCCTGAACCTCTATCCGCTCCTCCGCCGTCTTTGAGAAGGCCGTTGGCAGAATGAGGCTGACTTCTTATGCCGGAAGTCTTCGGCCGCCAATGCTGATTATTTATCAAAATTTAGGCAGTGGAGGGGATCGAACCCGGGACCGAAGACGTTTTGATTATGAATCGAAGGCGCTACCCCTAGACCACGGGTACAAAATCTCAAAAATATAAATTTTTAATATTAGGTGCATTGCGCTGCCAGTTACTGCCAGCTGCTGCATATGACCGACCTCTGTAGTCATTAGACATCGTGAGAGAACAGAGTGGGCGATCCTTGGAACTCAGGGACTTCGAACGTGGTCAGGTGATTGGATGTCACTTACGTCAAATGTCTGTACGCGAGATTTCCACTCTTCTATACATCCGTAGGTCCACTGTTTCCGATGTGATAGTGAAGTGGAAACGTGAAGGGTCACGTGCAGCACAAAAGTGCACAGGCCGACCTCGTCTGTCGACTGACAGAGACCGCCGACTGTCGGAAACGGTCGTAATGTGTAACAGCTATACATCTATCCAGACCATCACACAGGAATTCCAAACTGCATCATGATCCACTGCAAGTACTATGACACTTAGGCGGGAGGTGAGAAAACTTGGGTTTAATGGTCGAGCGGCTGCTCATAAACCACACATCACTCTGGTAAATGCCAAATGACACTTCGCTTGGTGTAAGGAGCGTAAACATAGGACTATGGAAAAACGTTGTGTGGGGTGACGAATTATGGTACACAGTGTGGCGATCCGATGGCAGGGTGTGGGTATTGCGAATGTCCGGTGAACGGCAACTGCCAGGGTGTTTAGTGCCACGAGTGAAATTCGGAGGCGGTGGTGTTATGGTATGGTCGTGTTTTTCATGGAGGGGGCTTACACACCTTGTTGTTTTGCGTGGCACTATCACAGCACTGGCCTACAATCATGTATTAAGCACTTTTTTGCTTCACACTGTTGAAGAGTCATTTGGGGCTGGCGACTGCATCTTTCAACACGATTGAGCACCTGTTCATAAGGCACGGCCTGTGGCGGAGTGGTTACGTGACAATAACATCCCTGTAATGGACTGGCCTGCACGGAATCCTGACCTGAATCCTATAGAACGCCTTTGGGATGTTTCGGAACGGCGACTTGGTGCCAGGCCTCTCCTCAGTGCAGCTCTCCGTGAAGAATGGGCTGTCATTCCCTAAGAAACCTTCCACCAACGGATTGAACGTATGCCTGTGGGATTGGAAGCTGTCATCGAAGCTAAGGGTGGGCCAACACCATATTGAATTCCAGTATTACCGATGGAGGGCGCCCAAACTTCTAAGCCATTTTCAGTCAGATGTCGGGATACTTTTGATCACATAGTGTATGTAAACGATTTGGGCGACTATCTGAGCAGCCGTCTTAGGTTATTTGCAGATGATGCTGTCGTTTATCGTTATTAGAAGATCAAATGGATTGCAAAGCGATTTAGGATTCCAAGTACCAATTAACAAAATGCTCTCTAGAACACGATAGTTCCCTTCCCTGGACTCTCATCTATTTGGTTAATTAATAACGTTCGGCCTACCGTCTTAAACAGAAAAAGTCACTTCACACTCTATTTCTTTCCGTGACCAATCAGGTACTCTTCGTCGGCACCACCGAACTTCTCTCTCTAACCTGTAGTTCATTTAAGCGAGTCAATGTCCACGATTATTATGTCATCTAAACGCTTTTGTTTCCAGTAGTGTCACAACTTCAACGGCCCAAAACTGTAGGTCGCCCCCCCCCCCCATTTTCTAGATGTTTTCTGTGGTGTGTGGTGCTGTCCAGAGAAAAATTCTGCACCGGCCGTGGTGGCCGAGCGGTTCTAGGCGCTGCAGTCTGGAACCGCGCGACCGCTACGGTCGCCGGTTCGAATCCTGCCTCGGGCATTGATGTGTACGATTTCCTTAGGTTAGGTAGATTTAAGTAGTTCTAAGTTCTCGGGGACTGATGACCTCAGATGTTAAGTCCCATAGTGCTCCCATCTCGGCTGTTTGATGCTACTGTACTGAGAATCCGTGGAAAATGGTTGAAGGACAGTGAAACCACGAGTATGCGACAAAATGTTCACGTTCGCACCTCATCAAAGACCGTTTATGCCAAAGGCTTGCCTAATCTGTAAAGCAGGACAGACGGTGATATGAGTCAGATCTGGAAAGAGCACAGTGCTGGTACAGGCGCAGGTGATTTCAGAGCACACCATTTAGCACCCGTTGTTGAACATGTGGTACTGCAACAGACGACCCCTACGTGTTCCCATGTTGATCTAGCGACATTGTCAATACGGAATGATTTAATAATATCGATATTGGGCTTCCGGTGAACGTGTCACTAGATTGGATGAATCACTTTTCTGCCGGGCGGTGGACGTGCGGTTCTAGGCGCTTCAGTCAGGAACCGCGCGACTGCTACGGTCACAGGTTCGAATCCTGCCACGGGCATGGATGTGTGTTATGTCCTTAAGTTGGTTAGATTTAGGTAGTTCTAAGTTCTAGGGGACCGATGACGTCAAATGTTAAGTGCCATTGCGCTCAGAGCCATTTGAACTATTTGAATCACTTCTCTTGGTACACCAAGTCGATGGCCGTGTCCGGATAACCTGCCATTCAGGCGAATGTCTGCTCGAACCATTCATTGTGTAATGGATGCAGGCAACAGGGGACAGTATTACGCTATGGAGAACGCCCAACTGAGTTTCCATGGGACCTAGGGTTGCAGTCACAGGCACGGTGATACCTGTGGAATATGCAAAGATTACTACACACTGTCCAGGAAGCTGTCATCCAGGCGAATGTCTGCTCGAACCATTCATTGCGTAATGGATGCAGGCAAGAGAGGACAGTATTATGCTGTGGAGAACGCTCATCTGGGATTCCATGGGACCTAGGGTTGCAGTCAAAGGCATCCTGATACCTGTGGGTTATGCAAAGATAATTACACACTGTCTGGATAAGCTGTCATTCAGGCGAATGTCTGCTCGAACCATTCATTGCGTAATGGATGCAGGCAAGAGAGGACAGTATTATGCTGTGGAGAACGCTCATCTGGGATTCCGTGGGACCTAGGGTTGCAGTCAAAGGCATCCTGATACCTGTGGGTTATGCAAAGATAATTACACACTGTCTGGATAAGCTGTCATTCAGGCGAATGTCTGCTCGAACCATTCATTGTATAATGGATGCAGGCAAGAGGAGACAGTATTATGCTGTGGATTACGCTCATCTGGGCTTCCATGGGACCTAGGGTTGCAGTTAAAGGCACCATGATACCTGTGGATTATGCCCAGATTACTACACACTGTCCGGATAAGCTGTCATTCAGGTGAATGTCTGCTCGAACCGTTCATTGCGTAATGGATGCTGGCAAGAGGGGAAGTATTATGCGGTGGAGAACGCTCATCTGTGCTTCATGGGACCTAGGGTTGCAGTCAAAGGTACCGTGAGACCTGTGGATTATACCAAGATTACTACATACCTCTTTCATATCTACTTCTTGTTCTCCGATGGCGATGGTATATTACAGCAGGCCAACAGTCCATGTGTCGCTGCCCAAATTGTCCAACAGTCGTTTTGATGTCTTCGCTCCTAATGTAAACGCGTTGAAAAACATCTGGGGTGCTATCAGGCGGCACCTTTGCAAGCACAGATTACCGCCAATAATTTATGCGAATTACGCGAGCTGTGAGAGGACATTCGTTCGATATCTCCAGGAACCTACCAAGGACTTGTTGAATCCTTACCAGAGAAAACTGCTGTTGTGCTGTGTTCCAAAAGTATACCTCATGCTATTAAGCAGGTGGTAGTAACATTTTGGCTTATCTATTTATATAGGGCTGGGCTGAATTAAAATCATCGTCACTCACTAAAAACGTTGGTAACGCCATTTACTATTATGTAATACGTGACATCACTCTTCAAAGGAAATACCGGATACTCGCATAGCTCATTACGCTAGATAAGCTTTTGTGAGAGAGTGCAGCTTCAGAGGAAAAGATTGAATAACCAACGAAATGGTAACGTTCTACAAGGCGGAGTGTGAAATTTCAGAAGCTTTGACGTGATAAGGAACCTATAAAATCAGAAACAGGAAATGCTAAGGCCCAACCGAGACACAGTGGGAATCGATGAAGCAAAATAGAAAACCAAGGATTTCTGGTCTAATGACAGTAGAAGAAAATGGTATAACAGGAGTAGGATTCGTTATTAGTAGGAAGGTAGGGCAGAGACTGAGTTGCTGTGAACAGCTCAGTGATAGGGCTGTTCTCATCAGAATCGACGCCAAACTGACAACGATATTTCTGGTATATCTGGCCAATCGCATGCCGAAGATGTAGAGATAGAGAAACGGTTAATTCAGTATGTATCGGAGATGAAAATCAAATAGTCATAGAGGACTGGAAAGCGGTTGTAGTGTAAGGTGCAGAAGAAAATGGTATAACGGGATTAGGATTCGTTATTATGAGGAAGGTAGTGCAGAGAGTGAGTTACTGTGAACGGTTCTGTGATAGGGTTGTTCTCGTCAGAATCGACAGCAAACCGACAACGATATTTCATGTATACCTGCCGACGGCGCATGCCATGGTGACAAAATAGAGAAAGTGTACTGAACGGTTAATTCAGTATGTAACGGAGATGAAATTCAAATAGTCATAGGGGACTGGAAAGAGGTTGTAGGGTAAGGTGCAGTAGAAAGAGTTACAGGAGAATATGGTCTGAGTACTAGAAATGAGAGAGGAGAAAGACTAATTTAGCTCTGCAATAAATTTTAGTTGGTAATAGCGAACACTCTGTTCAGGAGTCACAAGAGGAGGAGGCGTACTTCACAAAGGCTGGGAGACAGAGGAAGATTTCAGTTAAATTACGTCATGGTCAGACAGAGATTCCCATATCAGATACTGGATTGTAAGACGTACCCACAGCAGATACAGACTCAGACCACAGTTTAGTAGTGACGAAGAGTAGGCTGACTTTCAAGAGAGTAGTCAGTAAGAATCAATGCACAAAGACGTACGATACGGAAATACTAAGGAATGGAGAGATGCGCTTGAAGTTCTTTGACGCAATAGATATTGCGATAAGTAATAGCTCATTAGGTAGTTCAGTTGAAGATGAATTGACATCTCTAAAAAGGGCAATCACAGATGTTGGAAAGAAAATTATAGATATAAGGACGGTATCTGCGTAGTCATCATGGGTAACAGAAGCAATATTTCAGCTGACCGATAAGAGAAGGAAGTACAAGGAAATTCAGGAATACAGAAATAGAATCACTTAGGAATGAAATACATAGGAAGTACAGAGAAGCTAAGGCGATATAGTTGCATGAAGAATATGAGGAAATCGAAAAAAATGATTGTCGGAAGGACTACCTCAGCATACAGAGAAATCAAAACAACTTTCAGGAAAATTAACAGCAATGATTGGAAAATTAAGAGTGCAGTGATAATTCACTGTTAAATGTGGAGAATAGAGTGAATAGGTGCAAAGAGTACATTAAAGGCTTTATGAGCTGAAGGACCTACGAAGTGATAGAAGAAGAAACAAGATTCGAATGGGAAGAGTTAGAGTATCCAGTATTAGGATCAGAATTTGAAATAACTTTGGGAGGCAGAATTAAGGTCGAATAAGGCAGAAGGGATACATAACATTCCATCAGAATTTCTAAAATCATTGGTGGAAGTGGCAACGGACCGACTCTTCACGGTGATGTGTAGTATGTATTAGACGGACGACGTACCATCTGACTTGGAAAAATGTCATCCACAAAATGTAAGAATACAGAACCCACAGATCACAGAAAATTGCAAGAGCCGACAAGTGAAAGAATTAGCGCACCATCAGGTTAACAGCTCATGCACCCAAGCTGCTGACAAAAATAAAATACAGAAGAATGGAAAAGAAAATTGTGGTTGTGTTAGATGATCAGTTTGGTTTTAGGAAAGGTGAAGGCATCAAAGAGACAATCCTCCTGTTGCGGCTGACAAACGAAGTAAGACTGAAGGAAAATCAAGACACGTTCATTGGATTTGTCGACCTGGAAAAAGCGTTCACAACGTCAATTGGTGCAAGATGTTCGAAATTCTGAGAAAAATAGAGGAAGCCATAGAGAAAGATGGGTAATATAGGGGTATAAGGAGGGAACAGTAATAGTGGAATACTATGAACGAAGTGCTCAGGTTAAAGAGGATGTAAAATAGAGGTGCGGTCTTTCATCCCTACTTTTCAATCTATACATCGAAGAAGCACTAACGGAAATAAAAGAAATGTTCAAGAGTGGGATTAAAATTCAAAGTGAAAAGATATCATTGTTATGATTCGCTGATAACATTTCTATCATATCACGGACGAAATAACGGGGGGCGTTCAATAAGTAACTCTATATACATTTTTTCTTGGCCAGTTTCGATTGAAGAAATGCGGAATTCGTTGCGGGCCATCGTTGGATATCCTCGCTTGAGCCGCTATTGTTTCATGAAGTTCCGACACGTATCGCCGCTATACTTAGCCTTGATAATGGCGTCTGAAACGGAAGTGCGTTCCAAGCAGAGAGCTATGAGTGAGCTTCTGGTGGCCGAAAACCAGAGCGTCGCAGATATTCGTAGACGCATGCATATTGTCTACGGAGACCTAGCAGCAAACAAAAGGACTGTGAGTTGTTAGGCGAGGCGTCTTTCGTCATCATAGCAAGATCCCGCAAGCCTGTCCGATATTCCGCTTGCCGGCCGGCCGCACACAGCTGTGACTCCCGCTATGCTGGAATGTGCAGACCAATTCATACGATGTGGTTGACGGATGACAATGAAACACGGTGATCCACCGATCATAATCAAACACCTCGCTGCTCAGTTGGGCGTCTCTGTTTCTAGTGCTGACACACGTGTCCACCAGTTGGTGTACTCAAAAGTGTCTGTCCATTGGGTACCTCGCTGCGTAACAGAAGACCATAAAGAGCAATGAAGGGACATCAGCGTGAATTTGCTTGCACCTTATGAGGGTTATCGTGACAATTTTTTGTGGAACATCCTCACAGGCGGTGAGGCATAGGCTCATCTTTTCGAGCAGGACTCAAAATGGCAATCCATATAATGGCGCCACACCACCTCTCCTCCGAAGGAAAGGTTCAAAGTCACACCCTCGACCGGTCAAGTCATGCCGACAGTCCCCTGGGACTTTGAAGGGGTTCTTCTGTTTGATTCCCCCCCCCCCCCCTCCCCCCGCCCTTTATGGTGCAACGATCTCCATTGAACTGCAATGTGCAGGCAATTGAACAAACGACATCAGCGTGTTCGTAGCCACGCAAACGCAAACGAACTTCTCCATCACAACACAAGGCTTCACACAACACTGTGCACCCAAAAGGAACTCACAAAATTTCATCGGACTGTTCTTACTCATCCATCCTAAAGCCTGGATCTTGCACCTTCCGACTTTCATTTGTTTGGCCCAGTGAAGGATGCACTAAGCAAGAAGCAGTACACGGGTGATTGGCTGTGAACCGTTGCGCGATCGATAGCTCGGGCATGTCTCCTGCAAAGCAATCTTTGGCGTGGCACTTTACCATGACTTTGGCTGAGGCCGTTTCCGAAGGAGAGGCAGTCAGTGAAGCAGGACGAAGAACGCAACTCTGCTGGGCGACGGGGCGGCCGAGTGACGCCCGAGTGACGTCCAAACTGATCTGGCTGAGTATCTTCCGGACATGAGTGACGTGCGCCAGAAACAGAAGTGGACACATTATTCCTTGGCCGACCGGGCTGGAGGAGACCGTTGGTCGTCATCATCCACACAGGTCCCGGCGACTCCAAGTTTTTCTACTGTTTCACATCCCATAGCGGCTTTGTTCGCTCGGAGGGCTAGTTTTAGTTCCTTGTTTCTGTGCTGAGACCATACGGCGTTCGTAAAGACTTATCTTGCTCCCCACTGTGAGCATGATAATTATGACTGGTTCGCTTAGTGTTTGAGCTTGTGCCTTGCTACATCTATGCTGGACTCGGTTGTTGTTCCCTGTTCCTGTCTCTAGTCAGGCAAAATGAAGAGCGCATCGCTCGTACCAAAACATAATAGCTTCCATTTGGTAATTGCCATAGAGTAACGATTGGACTGAGTGTTTTTAATTATTTGAGTTTTGTAAATTTCTTTTATGTTCAATGTCGTCAATCATGACGTCCAGAACATATTTCTTGCCTAGTACCTTCTGTACTCATCGCCAGGTCGCTTTCTTTAGTTTTTTGGAAACCGCAAGCCAAATCTTGTTACATGTATTTTGGAGGATTATACTTTCAAGCCAAGCTTATGTATACGTAAATAAGGTTCATCAGCCAACCATTCGCGTCTTCCTTCCACGTGTGCTTTCCGTCGCACGCCACGGTTAAGAATTTACCGTTTTCGCCTCGTGGCGTGATTTGAAGTTCAGTCTCGATTAGCTACCGAAATCTTTACTATAAGGGATAAGCGGGGGTGGTTGCCTTGCCCAGTTTTCGTACTATCTTCAGCGACGTTTCAGGAATGTTTTATCTACACTGCCAGCGAGTAATCGTTTCACTCAGAAATTACTTCTCTGTTGATCAGGGTATCTTTTTATGTCTGTGCCTTGAGGCGTGCTCCCAATGATTTCTTAGAAATAGAGTGTGGTGAGCACGATATTGGGCCTGCCTCAAGTAATTTTGGGTCCGTTCGTCTGGGCCACATTGCCCGACGCTTGGTGGTTTCATATCAAGCAACTGTAATTGTTTTGTTTCCTTTATTTGAACTCCCGCTTTCGGTAAACTTGAATTATTTGTTGTAGTTTAGTGAAAAATATTCTAATGGTGTTCGTGTCCTACCTGTCTGAAGAGATTGTTATGTAGCCTCAATATTTCAACAATAATAAGCAGCAGACCATAATCCGTATATTTTTGGAAAGAGAATAACATTCGTTATAAATTTAAATTTTCGCATTTCGTTTTCCCAAGAATGACTTTTAGAGAGTTGGGAACAATTATTTCAATTAACACTATAACCTTTTGTTACTTCATTTCGCTGAAATATTTGATAATTTGTGGATCGATTCTCAGTAATTCTTCATAGTTTCATCTAACTGAACAGTTCGACCCGTATGGTGAAGATTTTTTTGCTGAGAAGTGCTAATAAAAGTTTTGATACCAATGATGATCAATCCTTACTTGCCCATGGTCTGGCATTCACAGGCAGTAGAAAGTGGCACATACGATTTGTATTTTTTTGGAAAGAAAATAACATTTTTTGTAAATTCAAATTTTCATACTACATGTTCCAATGAATGACTGTTGAAGAGTTGAGAGTAAGTATATGAATTAACGCTGTAGCTTTTGTTAGTTGATCTCACTGAAATATTTGTTGACATTCTGATAGATTATCAGTAATTGTTCCTAATTTAATCTGATTGAACAGTTTTGTCTTAATAGGTCAAGGTCACGTCACCCTAATTGGTATAGGTATATTGCTGGCAACTGTTAATAAAAATCTTGGTACGAATGATGTTCAACAAATCAACAGGCACAAAAAAAATCTTCCACAATGGGATAGTGCCGGCAACAGACGGAGGCACACTCGATCGAACGACTGTTTAGCCAACGATGGTGGGAACACACTCATTTCACTGCGGGCTTATCAAGTAACAGTCAAGACTACCACGACGTTCCTTCGTATACCTGCAGGATATCTCTTCATCAACCCACACCCTGCACAGGCACTGCAATAGAGAAGCGCTATTTAGCCACGATGTTACCAAATGGTTCAAGTGGCTCTGAGCACTATGTGACTTAACTTCTGAGGTCATCAGTCGCCTAGACCTTATAACTAATTAAACCTAACTAACCTAAGGACATCACACACGTCTATACCCGAGGCAAGATTCGAACTTGCACCGCAGCGGTCGCTTGGCTCCAGACTGTAGCGCCGAGAACCGCACGGACACCCCGGCCGGCTGCCACGATGTTATCGTCCGTAATTCTGCACAATGCCATTCAACAGCGGAGAGTGCACACTAACCAAGAAATCCATTTAGATTATGAGCTTCTAAGTGGTTAGCATGCGACAGTAAAAGTACACTCTAAGACAAAAAAGGCGCACCACTAAGGGATTATCCGAATGGGACGGAAATCGGCAGATGTGATGTACGTGCACACACAAATAAATGATTACAATGGGTATTACATTTTTCGCAACGGAGCGCTTGCATAAAAAGTTCTCGGTCTGCTTGCCGCGTCAAATTCGGATAAAATTCCAAGCTTTTGGCGATTTCCTCCATCATCATCGTCAGGGGCTAAAACTAACGTCGTAGTGGGATCGTCTTCAGTTTACGATAGTCATTTTTAGCCCCTGACGGTGATGATGGAAGCTTGGAATTTTATCGAAATTTGATGCGGTAAGTAAGCCGAGAACTTTATACCAATTTCAGAAAAGTTGGATGATTTATTCAGGAGAAAGAGCTTCGTAAATTTAACAAGTCAGAAACGTGTTGGTCCGCCTCTGGCCCTTATGCTTGACATTGATATCCCACTGCGGTTCGGGGCGTCTCCAGACACATCTTCGACCTGGGTTCCCATTCAGTGGAGTAGAATATTCTTCAGTGACGGGTCCCGTTTCGAACCGATCCCTGATGACTGGGGAAGAGGTGCCAGACGGCGGTGGGATGTCAGCCTGACTGGCCACCGCCGTACAGCCTGAATAACAGTAGTGAGGCTCTGGGGTGCCACTTCTTTTCGTTGCAGCACCCCTTCGGTTGTCATCTGTGGCACCATTACAACACACTCGATGATGTTATATGCCCCCTTTTGTTGACCTTCATGGTAAGCCATCCAGGGCTTACATTTCAATAAGACCGAGAACAACCGCACACGGCAACAGTTTTTAGCACTTGACTTCGTGCTTGCCAAACCCTAATTTGGCTAGCAGGATCGCCAGATCTCTCCCCAACTGAGAGCGATTGCAGCATTATGGGCTAGGCCCTCCACCCATCTCCGGATTTTGGAGATCTAACAGGCCACTTGGACTATCGGAACCCGTAGGGCGACAGCCAACAACTCTATCAATCAATGCCAAACCGAATAACTGCATGCATAAGGGCCAGCGGTGGAACAACTAGTTATTCTCTTCCTCAATTTGTTTGGCTCTTTCTCTTGAATAAATGGAAATGGAAATAAGTGTTTGGCGTCATTGGCCGGGAGGCCCCAAGCGGGGCAGGTCCGGCCGCCTTTGTGTAGGTCTTATTACATTCGGCGAGACATTGGGCGACCTGCGCACCGGATGGGGATGAAATTATGATGAAGACAACACCTAGTCCCCGAGTGGAGAAAATCTCCGACCCAGCCGTGAATCGAACCAGGGCCCGAAGGAAGGCAATCCGTCACGCTGGCCACTCAGCTATCGGGACGGACTTGAATAAATCATCCCTTTTTCTGAAACTGTAATAGCTTATTTGTCGGTACACGTAAATCACACCAATCGATTTCAGGCCCATTCGAATGAAACTAAACCACAACTATCAGTGTCTAAGGAAGAAAAACAGCAACGATGTGTTAGCAGACGGCACTTCCCGATGTAAGCGAGAAATCATGTGAAAATCACCGTAGGTTCAAACCGATATACTGTTAAAGAACTGTTTTTTGATTTTAAAGCAAATCAAAATGTAAATAACTTAATTACAGACCACTGGTCATGCTTTACGTCAATAAAGCGAAACACGTCTGGTGAAAACAGAAAATCAAAAAACACGCATTTTTGTAGTTGCAACGACAGAACAAAAATACCGTCAAGAACTGCAAAGGAACTACGGACAACATGGCCACAGAAATGAAGAATTCTCTTCATAACTTGGTTCCATCTGTCAGGTTACATCAATACAGAAAACAGCAGATACTGGTCTGATGTAAACCCCCATATCATCCAAGAAACACCGCTGCATGGCGACGAGGCTAGACTGTGGGGCGCGGTATGAGCTTTCAGGATTTTTGGCCACATTCTCTTTCATATGACCGTAGACTCTGCAGTTTATACGGTCATTTTAAATACATTTGAGGAGTAGCTGGATAACATCGAATTTTCGGAAGGTTTTTTGCAAAGAGCTGGAGCAACGTGCCACGCGTCTAGTACTTCCAAGCAACTTGGAACCATTGTGGAAACATCCCCTAGGCTGTGGCTAAGCCATGTCTCCGCAATATCCTTTATTTCAGGAGTGCTAGTTCTGCAAGGTCGCAGGAGAGCTTCTGTAAAGTTTGGAAGGTAGGAGACGAGATACTGGCAGAAGTAAAGCTGTGAGGACAGGGCATGAATCGTGCTTGGGTAGCTCAGTTGGTAGAGCATTTGCCCACAAAGGCAAAGGTCCCGAGTTCGAGTCTCGGTCCGGCACACAGTTTTAATCTGCCGGGAAGTTTCAACTTGTAACCAGTTTATTTGGTGACCGAATAATCTCAAAAAATTTATGGCCTTGTCTCGATCACCCGACCTAACCTCCCTGATTTTTTCTTGTGGAGGTATCGTTAAAGCCGAGTGTACATGAATAAACCACGGATAACTGCAGTGCTCCGTGAGGTCATTACACAAGAAATAATCAACACTGGCGAGGTAACACTTCACAGAATGTCGCGGAATATGGTGAAACGAGTACAATTGGGCATTGGTGCTAGTGGAGGGCACTTCCAACATTTGCTGCGAGGACATTGTACGTATTTATGTAATCTCCAAATAGTGTATTACCATCTCCCAAAATTGCAACTGTATCCCATTGCTCGTTCAAATATTATTACTCATTAAATTAGTTAAGATTATATGGATCACTCTATAACTACGATAGTATTTATTACTGAAGTCAGTGGCGGCTCGTAACCAATTATCCGCAGTCACCTCGCATACGGCGGATCCATATTTACTGGAACGTTATCGCTTTTACAACCATATATTTTCACAAATGTAATTTTTCACTATCAATGAAGATGTTCCTCGTGCTGCACAGATTTCAGGAGATTGATTCTTGCTGATATGCCGAGGTAAACAAAGCAGTATTTTCCAAAATAAAGCTATTACTGTACACGTGCAAGCCGCAGTTTACGGAGAACAGCTTTTACATTAACAAAAGCTACAATATTGTTGGATAGTAGCACAAGCCCATATAGTACACTAGCATATCGAAGATATATATCGTAGCAAATGATATATATATATATATATATATATATATATATATATATATATATATAACATCAAAGATGGGAGCACAGCTCCCTCCATTGCTGAATCAGTGTCTGGATAACCTGGGATGGGTCATTGACCATCACCCAATAGGTTTCTTTTTTGCTGTCGTCTAATATTAATATTTTTTTTCTCAAGCAAAGGACAGGAGGAGAACGCAAAGTGCTTAGGACGCAGCACTTAGTACACTAGCATATCGAAGATATATATCGTAGCAACTGGCAGCAAATGAATGTTATTGCTGCTGCACGTGAGGCTGCTCGACAACTGACGCCGTCTTAACAGAAACGTCATTTATATAGCTGCCAGTTATCAGACCGCTACTTCCGGCCGCCAGTAGCGAGTCGAGTCCCTTATCAACTTCCGGTGTTGGATTTTTAGCGTGCTCGACGCTAAGTAATACTAGTAGCGTCGGGCTAGAACGTCCAGTGGGCAACGCAAAGTACCTAGAAAGCCTCACGTAGTAAACTAGCATATCGAAGATATACATCGTAGAAACTGGCAGAAAATATATGGGAGCACGACTCCACCCATTGCCATGGTTCCCCCCTCTGAAATGTCAGTGTCTGATGCTGAATCAGTATCTGGATGACCTGGGATGGGTCACTGACCATGACCCAACAGGTTTTTTTTTTCCTGTCGTGTAATACTTATTATTTTTTTTATTTTCTCAAGGAAAGGACAGGTACTTTATTTCAGGAGATTGATTCTTGCTGATATGCCGAGTAAGGTGTCACATCACCAACAACTATAATCTTGGGGCAATTCAGTTCACCTTTAACCCAAACGGACACAGACTCTGATTCATTTACTTTACGACGATTCCTTGTCATAAGAACCAACAGCATTGTAGACATATAGTTAGATGAACCACGATTTCTGTTATACACTTCACATATCTGAAATGTACGATAAGCAATAACTTCTCGGCTGTTAAAAGTCTCCAGCCCTGATACAGTCTCCACTTTACCACCGAGAACTAGAGCCCAGTAACCCTACCATTAGCATGTGCACTAGCTTCAGCATTAGTAACTGCAAAATTCAGTACGCCTCCACAAAACACTGAAGGACCATGAAGAATAACTTGTGCACCTACTCCGCTCTTCGTAGTAATAGATATACACTCCTGGAAATTGAAATAAGAACACCGTGAATTCATTGTCCCAGGAAGGGGAAACTTTATTGACACATTCCTGGGGTCAGATACATCACATGATCACACTGACAGAACCACAGGCACATAGACACAGGCAACAGAGCATGCACAATGTCGGCACTAGTACAGTGTATATCCACCTTTGGCAGCAATGCAGGCTGCTATTCTCCCATGGAGACGATCGTAGAGATGCTGGATGTAGTCCTGTGGAACGGCTTGCCATGCCATTTCCATCTGGCGCCTCAGTTGGACCAGCGTTCGTGCTGGACGTGCAGACCGCGTGAGACGACGCTTCATCCGGTCCCAAACATGCTCAATGGGGGACAGATCCGGAGATCTTGCTGGCCAGGGTAGTTGACTTACACCTTCTAGAGCACGTTGGGTGGCACGGGATACATGCGGACGTGCATTGTCCTGTTGGAGCAGCAAGTTCCCTTGCCGGTCTAGGAATGGTAGAACGATGGGTTCGATGACGGTTTGGATGTACCGTGCACTATTCAGTGGCCCCTCGACGATCACCAGTGGTGTACGGCCAGTGTAGGAGATCGCTCCCCACACCATGATGCCGGGTGTTGGCCCTGTGTGCCTCGGTCGTATGCAGTCCTGATTGTGGCGCTCACCTGCACGGCGCCAAATACGCATACGACCATTATTGGCACCAAGGCAGAAGCGACTCTCATCGCTGAAGACGACACGTCTCCATTCGTCCCTCCATTCACGCCTGTCGCGACACCACTGGAGGCGGGCTGCACGATGTTGGGGCGTGAGCGGAAGACGGCCTAACGGTGTGCGGGACCGTAGCCCAGCTTCATGGAGACGGTTGCGAATGGTCCTCGCCGATACCCCAGGAGCAACAGTGTCCCTAATTTGCTTGGAAGTGGCGGTGCGGTCCCCTACGGCACTGCGTAGGATCCTACGGTCTTGGCGTGCATCCGTGCGTCGCTGCGGCCCGGTCCCAGGTCGACGGGCACGTGCACCTTCCGCCGACCACTGGCGACAACATCGATGTACTGTGGAGACCTCACGCCCCACGTGTTGAGCAATTCGGCGGTATGTCCACCCGGCCTCCCGCATGCCCACTATACGCCCTCGCTCAAAGTCCGTCAACTGCACATACGGTTCACGTCCACGCTGTCGCGGCATGCTATCAGTGTTAAAGACTGCGATGGAGCTCCGTATGCCACGGCAAACTGGCTGACACTGACGGCGGCGGTGCACAAATGCTGCGCAGCTAGCGCCATTCGACGGCCAACACCACGGTTCCTGGTGTGTCCGCTGTGCCGTGCGTGTGATCATTGCTTGTACAGCCCTCTCGCAGTGTCCGGAGCAAGTATGGTGGGTCTGACACACCGGTGTCAATGTGTTCTTTTTTCCATTTCCAGGAGTGTATTATCAATAGCTTCATACACTGTAAGGCACGTACGCCTTCTCCTCCTTGAGCAGGAATAGGTGTGCTACAAAAGCGTTTGATAGTAGCACAAGCGAACAGTTGCGAAAGCTGGACCGTTTTATAGCCAATTCGTCGATAGAGAGAACAGTATCGCAAAAAATAAACATATAGTACACTAGCATATCGAAGATATATATCGTAGCAAATGGCAACAAATATGGCGATCCCCGAAAACGATCCAGTCTGTAGCGTGTATCGATTTTACACAGCTGGGCACGGCTACCGCTGGCGTGGCTGTTGCATAGATGAATCACAGCCACACAGCGTGAACTCGTGATTGCCCCAGATCTGTTGCCTGCGGAAAGTGTGTTTGCGTTACCAGCTTCTCTGTGCTCAGTTCATGAAAGCTATTGTGATGACAAAACTGAAGCAATATCGCTGGACACCGAAGCAAATACTGCAGCTGTGTACATTTCTACAATTGGAATTGTAGGCGCATCAAAAGCAGGGACGTTGCTACAAGTTTCGGATGTTCCGAGACCGAAAAGCTGTATATGATACTTTGGTACTAGGGTAGAATGGTACTATGGCGGGGAGCGTGGGTTGTAGAAGGCTTCGGCTTGAACGCTGGAAGATTTCATGCTCAGCAGCATTATTTGTTACTATGCTATGTCCTTGAAGATTCTCATCTCCAGCCTATGTAAATACAGTCGTAGTCATATATTAGTATTTCCCTTCATACCACGACGGTATTGGCCGAATGGAACAAAGCCGGTATATGCAAGTCAATGATGCGTTGGTTCACCTCTGGCCTTTACGCAAGCAGCTATTCGACTTGACGGTGATTAACAGGATTGCTGCATGTCCTCCTGAGGGATTATGGGCAAAATTCTGTCCAAATGGTGCGACAAGTGGTCAGAATCCCGAGATGATGGGAGAGCCCTATCCACAACGCTACAAACGTTCTCAACTGCAGAGAGATCTGGCAATCTTACTGACCAAGGCAGGGATGGCAAGCACGAAGGCAAGCAGTAGAATCTCTTGCAGTGTGCTGGAGGACATTATATCGCTGATGCCTAGAATGGATTGCCAAGAAGGGTAACAAAATGGAGCGTAGAATATCGCCGACGAACCGCTGTTCCGTAACGATGCCGTGAATGACAAGCAAAGAGGTCCTGCTCTGAAAAGAAATAGCAAAATAGCAACCCACATCGTCGTTCCTGGCTGTCATCCTGGCCGTCTTTTTTTCTGAGTCATCAGTCTTCTGTCTGGTTGGATGCGTCCCGACACGAATTCCTCTTCTGCTGTTCATTGGGGCTCAATTCGAAGCAGGACTCATTACTGAAGACATTTCTACTCCAGTCAATGAGATTCCAGGCCGAAGACCTGTCTGGAAATGCCCCAGATAGCGTTGGGATACCAACCTGGCTGTAGTCCGCCATACGGTTCTGTTGTTAGCCACTTGACTGTACAAAGTGTTCCAAACATTAGAGGCTGGCGTCCAGGAACAGTCTCTCAAACCACCGTGATTGCGTGGCATAGGGCACTTACAACTATTCCACATATTAAAGTTTTGTTCTCGACCCATTCGGGTATGGATCACGGGAGGAATTGCGGCTTAAAAGTCACTGTCCGTGATGTAATTAGTCTGACCATGTCTTCACGGTTTTTGCTGTAGAATAATCTTTGGGTCTGTATCCCTAGATTCTTTAACACCGATTCTTGAAACACTGTATGAAGATATAATTGTTGTCTATCTTCAAAAGTCTTTCAGTTCAGGTTTTTCAGCGTTTTCGTCACAGCTCTACCATGACTCAAACAATATCTCCTTTGCAGAATGATTTGTTTTTCCAGTGTTCTGCCGATGAACCCACGTTTGTCATCTGCTTTTTATGCTATTGAGTTTAAGAGATGATTTCATGCCATCACAAATTTTTACACAGAGGTATTTATGTGGGTTGACTAATTCCAACTACTGACGTCATAGGCGACTAAAGATATGAGCTTTGTGAAGTGCTTGATTTTATATACAGTTATCCATTTTTATATCTCTCTTAAATCTGCCTGGATATTTGAGCAACTTTGTTTTTAGAAAGTATTTCATAGGCAGCTGCATCATCTGCTAGATCGATGTAACTATTATTATTGTCTACCAGGCCAGCGAACATGAACAGTGAGAGTCCCAATTAAATTATCTAGGCTAAGCCTAAAGTTACTTCTACTTCTGTCAGTAACTCTCCATCAAAGATATCAGACTGGTGCTCCCTAATAAAAACATCACATTTTAGATTTAGTTTCATATTCAGTATTACTGCACTTTTATTTATAGATATTGTTGTGGTATTGAATCAAATGCTGTTTAGAAGCCAAGAAGTACTGTATCCAGGTAATTACCTTGATTCGTACATTTTAGTACGTAATGTAATAAAAACGCCGGTTAGCATGAACCAACTCCTTCTATTGAACTTACCTTATTTTGTTTGAGTTCAGAATATGTTCTAAGTTCCTACATCAGATAAACGTAACAGAAATTGGACGGTAGCTTTGTGGACCATTCCCCCTACCCTTCTTGTAGATGGGTGTGACCTGCGTTTTCTTCCAACCAGTGGTCACAATCTTTGTTCGATATAGTATAGTGAAGATTAGAGCTAACTCAGTTGATAATGCTCTGTAGAATCTGATAGCGACTCCATAAATCCGTAGAGCTTTGTTTGATATTCCAGATCTCAACTGTCCCTCAAAGCCACTGACACTAATACACAGGGTGTAACTAAATTCCCTGTACAGAGTTCGAGGACTTGTATTGGAGACAAGACGGTTGAGTTTAGCACAGGAACTCATGTTCCCAAAAGTACCGTTTTCCCGCTACAAGCAAAATATCACAACACACGTTGCTCTCTGACTCCTTTTGCTTGTCGTTTGGGTCCACTCACAAGTAGGACTCGTTGTGACGACCACCGACATCAATACAGACACGGGACCTCAGTACCATCTTCCGGTACACAAGATTAACAATCCTTGGTCCTCAAACATCCGGCGCACCCATAACCTGCACCAGTAGGTTTTCCTCGGATACCATAAGGGTCTACATCTACATGACTACTCTGCAATTCACATTTAAGTGCTTGGCAGAGGGTTCATCGAACCACAATCAAACTATCTCTCTACCATTCCACTCCCGAACAGCACGCGGGAAAAACGAACACCTAAACCTTTCTGTTCGAGCTCTGATTTCTCTTATTTTATTTTGATGATCATTCCTACCTATGTAGGTCGGGCTCAACAAAATATTTTCGTATTCGGAAGAGAAAGTTGGTGACTGAAATTTCGTAAATAGATCTCGCCGCGACGAAAAACGTCTTTACTTTAACGACTTCCATCCCAACTCGCGTATCATATCTGCCACACTCTCTCCCCTATTACGTGATAATACAAAACGAGCTGCCCTTTTTTGCACCCTTTAGATGTCCTCCGTCAATCCCACCTGGTAAGGATCCCACACCGCGCAGCAGTACTCTAACAGAGGACGAACGAGTGTAGTGTAAGCTGTCTCTTTAGTGGACTTGTTGCATCTTCTAAGTGTCCTGCCAATGAAACGCAACCTTTGGCTCGCCTTCCCCACAATATTATCTATGTGGTCTTTCCAACTGAAGTTGTTCGTAATTTTAACATCCAGGTAATTAGTTGAATTGACAGCCTTGAGAATTGTACTATTTATCGAGTAATCGAATTCCAACGGATTTCTTTTGGAACTCATGTGGATCACCTCACACTTTCCGTTATTTAGCGTCAACTGCCACCTGCCACACCATACAGCAATCTTTTCTAAATCGCTTTGCAACTGATACTGGTCTTCGGATGACCTTACTCGACAGTAAATTACAGCATCATCTGCGAACAACCGAAGAGAACTGCTCAGATTGTCACCCAGGTCATTTATATAGATCAGGAACAGCAGAGGTCCCAGGACGCTTCCCTGGGGAACACCTGATATCACTTCAGTTTTACTCGATGATTTGCCGTCTATTACTACGAACTGCGACCTTCCTGACAGGAAATCACGAATCCAGTCGTACAACTGGGACGATACCCCATAGGCCAGCAGCTTGATTAGAAGTCGCTTGTGAGGAACGTTGTCAAAAGCTTTCCGGAAATCTAGAAATACGGAATCAACTTGAGATCCCCTGTCGATAGCGGCCATTACTTCGTCCGAATAAAGAGCTAGCTGCGTTGCGCAAGAAAGATTGTTTCTGAAACTATGCTGATTACGTATCAATAGATCGTTCCCTTCGAGGTGATTCATAATGTTTGAATACAGTATATGTTCCAAAACCCGACTGCAAACCGACGTCAATGATATAGGTCTGTAGTTCGATGGATGACTCCTACTACCCTTCTTAAACACTGGTGGGACCTGCGCAATTTTCCAATCTGTAGGTACAGATCTATCGGTGAGCGAGCGGTTGTATATGATTGCTAAGTGGGGAGCTATTGTATCATCGTAATCTGAAAGGAACCTAATCGGTGAATCCTAATCTCGTGAATCAAGAATTTCATGTGACCTCACAGGTGGTAATTATGAGATTCAAGTCGGAAGAAAATGCAGGCCAAGCAACAGGGCCACCGCCCACTGTTGCTTAAATCGTTGGTGAAGATAACCTCGGACCGCACGTGAAAAATGAGGTGGTGTGCCATCGTGATGGAACCGCATGTGATGCATATGTACTGGAACATCTTCCAAGAGCCCATGCAGTTCGCTGACAAGGATTCTCAAATACGCAGCACTAATTAGATATGGTGGAAAACGGTATGGCCCAATCACACGTCCATCCAGGAATCCTTCCAAGATGTTCAGGCTGTACCGTTCCTGCAGGTTTTCATCACACCACATAAGACTGTTATGGGAATTGAGAGCACCGGGCCTGGTGACTTGGTCTCATATGTGAGAAGGATCCGCCATGGGAAGTCGGGCTCGTCCACACATTGGTGCGAGAACCACCTGCATAAGTGTGCTTGTGGTGTAAAATCCTTTGGCTGCATTGCCTGCACCTTCTTGGTAGGTTACGGATACAGCTGCGGCTCACGCAGAACACACCAGACAGTTTGGTGATCCCCACCAAGTCTACCTGCAACGTTCCTGGTACTCATTATCGCGTCGTCTTCCACTGCCTGAAGTACGGCTCCTTCGAACTCGGGTGTGTGGCGTCACTGTTTAGGACGACAGTCGGCCCCGCTAGTGGTGAATGTATCTCCGGTGGTACATCGTAGCAAGGAGGGAGTGCGACAGTATCTCGTGATTTGAAAACTCTGCGTATACAACTGACGACGTGTGTGTCAGAATGGTGTAAAGCGTCGACGCAGTGGAAGAGTATTTCGATTTTGTTGCATGCTGGTAAGTATCAAATGTTTAATTTCGCACATGAAACACAATTTAAAAATAATGTTCTTACTTTTGAACCGAACAACCTTTTTTTTTTTTTTTTTTTAGACTTGTAGTCCGGGGTGATATGTTCAATACAGCACAGCATCACCGGTCTATTGCGGTCTAACTGTGTTGGTGAGGCAGTAAATTTCCACAGGGCACTGCAATTCATTTTGGAGGTGTGGCGGTGGGACTTGTGGTCCCGTGCCACCCTCTGACGGTGATGGTACTGCATGGGTCAGGCAGAATAATTTTGCCTAGCATGGGGGGGGGGGGGGGTGGCGGTTGACGGTGGGGGGTGGGGGGGGTGTGGCGGTTGACGGTTGGACTTCTGGTCCCGTACGCCAGGGCAGGGGTGATGCGCCTCACCGAACAACCTTTAAAGGTGTCGATAATATTGACACTCAAAGACATAGCGGCTGCGAGTGGCAGTTGTTGTTGTTGTGGTCTTCAGTTCTCAGACTGGTTTCATGCAGCTCTCCATGCTACCCTATCCTGTGCAAGCTTCTTCATCTCCCAGTACTTACTGCAACCCACATCCATCTGCTTAGTGTATTCATCTCTTGGTCTCCCTCTACGATTTTTACCCTCCACGCTGCCCTCCAATGCTAAATTTGTGATTCCTTGATGCCTCAGAGCATGTCCTACCAACCGGTCCCTTCGTCTTGTCAAGTTGTGCCACAAGCTCCTCTTCTCCCCAATTCTATTCAGTACTTCATCATTAGTTATGTGATCTACCCACCTAATCTTCAGCATTCTTCTGTAGCACCACATTTCGAAAGCTTCTATTCTCTTCTTGTCCAAACTATTTATCGTCCATGTTTCACTTCCATACATGGCTACACTCCATACAAATACTTTCAGAAACGACTTCCTGACACTTAAATCTATACTCGATGTTAACAAATTTTTCTTCTTCAGAAACGCTTTCCTTGCCTTTGCCAGTCTACGATTTATATCTTCTCTACTTCGACCATCATCAGTTATTTTGCTCCCCAAATAGCAAAACTCCTTTACTACTTTAAGTGTCTCATTTCCTAATCTAATTCCCTCAGCATCACCCGACTTAATTCGACCACATTCCATTATCCTCGTTTTGCTTTTGTTGATGTTCATCTTATATCCTCCTTTCAAGACACTGTCTATTCCGTTCTACTGCTCTTCCAACTCCTTTGCTGTCTCTGATAGAATTACAATGTCATCGGCGCACCTCAAAGTTTTTGTTTCTTCTCCATGGATTTTAATACCTAATCCGAATTTTTCTTTTGTTTCCTTTACTGCTTGCTCAACATACAGATTGAGTGGCAGTAGTGATGCTAAAAAGAGACTGTTGTACATTGTATCTCTGACCTTGTTAGCCGACTTGGATATAATTTCTAATTTTTGTTTTGTTTTGTTTTGTGTTGTCTTCCTAGGGGAATAGAGACAGGTATATATTGTTGTATGAAATGGATAGTCCGCCATTGCAATCAGAACTGTGACTTTAATGTTTAGTGTCTATATAGGAAACGTGGAACTAATAATAACCATTGCAATTCAAAAGAGCTTGTCTTCATGAATAAACGGCGAATATAATCATCGTCAGAGACAACATAACAGGAAAAGGGAATTCATTCTTTTATAAACCTGACACTTGACATTGTTCAATATACATGTTTAAGTTTTACCAGCAAGATTTACATCCTGTGGCAAAATTAATTTCAAGAGCCTGCATCGAATTTATAATAACACGGATAAAAACCAGCGACGAACGACATTGCCGTCTTTTCTCAAAAGTAACATTCAGTAGCCCGGGCGTGGGTGTATTCTAGCTACAACGATTAAGGCTCTGCCACCATTTTCATTCCCCTCCCGTTTTTCTTTGATGTAGTGCAGAACCATCAATATTAAGTCGTCGATCACCGCAGCTCTGGAGTCCCGGGATCGACATCACCTAGATGTAGAAGAAGAATTCTTCCTCCAGTGACTCTCTATTGTTGGAGATACAAAACAATTATAAATGTCTAGTAGGTATGGGCCCTGAAATGCATATCTTAAGAGCTATGAGCACTTGTTCAATAGAGGGGGTATGTTTCACATTAACGAACGCTCATAGCTCTTCAGGTATACATTTTAGAGCCCACGTCTACTGGGCTTTTTTGCTTGTTTTGCTCTCTACTTCCACATCTGAAAGTTACGCACCACACATTCTTCACAACAATACTGGTACATACACTCCTTTGTCAGAGGTATCAGAATAATTTTCTCTCGTAACTTTCGACTCGTTCGTTTCCGGTACAGGAACACTTACATGAAATTGATACATTTATACTTGTCAACCATCCTTGAAAGTATGTAACATTACCACGGAATCACCCTGTATATACATTCGGCGGCTATAACTTTGACTATCTGTGGCGCCGCTGGATGACGTTTCCGGATATTTGTGTTATCAATGTGAAAATTGAGTGAGTTTCGTCTTACACAAAAGTTAAATTTTTGGTGGAATTGAGGACAAACACAAACGCATTTCTTGTTCAGCCGAGAGACGTCTTTCATGTTTCTTACTTTTTATGTTGGTCACCGCCGAAAATCGTAGTTCGCTTAAATAGGTGGTGGAAAAACGCAAACTGGAATTAACTGCTGTTACCGAGTACTCTTTCTTCGCTAACATCCAAAGCTTGATAACCAGTAGTTCACGATATTTTACTTGTTCAGTCGGTCTGAAGTTCCAAGAGCTGCTTTTTGTCCTCCAGAGAAAAGTCGGTGGTGGATTACGGAGACAGCATAAGGATAGCGCACCCATGCATATTCGTAGATGGTGAAAGAGGGAAAATTTTGTACCATGTTATTCCGAAGGGTCAGCACGTGATTCAAAATGATTTTGTAGCTTATGTCACTGTGGGGACCTACCTTGAAAGTAAGAGTAAATATATTTTCCTTTCCCACCCGTGTTTCCCATATTCTATGTTTCTTTTAAGAACACAGTCAGTTTATCACTTGACGTCAGCACTCTTTCTTATGTTTCTTCCAGACTCTTGTTCATCTAATTTAAATGGCGAAAAATGTCAGCCAAATAGGCTAAATTTGCACTTCGCTCCTCGTCGTTTAACTGAGCTGCAATGTGTGGCTTTTTGACGCGTAAACATATTTAACAGAGCTTTTCTCAATTAAAAAAAGACTCTTTCTGGGACTGTGCCTTCTGACAGCCAGCGGATCAAAGTATGCAGTCTGAAGTCGAGGTCCCGCTTCATGGCGTAATTATTTGAGGGGTCTTAAGAGCCCTACACTGAACAAAATTTACCATGTTAATGAATGAATATAGAATTTCTGTTGGAATAGCCTGCACAACCAGAGCCTCACCATGTATGAAGCAGTCCGTTGAACTACGGTCAGAAAATATTGTTTCAGTCTTGCAACAAATTCTTTGAATCTTCTAGTCGTTGCTGGTGAATCGTCTGTGCAAACAAAAAGACAACTTTTCCAGGACACCAAGTTCTATAGCAAGGTTCTGAATTTAGAATAATACATATCTCAACCAGTTGGCGTTGAGGGCAGTTCAGTACACGAAAGGAACTGAATAATTAATCTTCAAATGGTTCAAATGGCCCTGAGCACTATGGGACTCAACATCTGAGGTCATCAGTCCCCTAGAACTTACAACTACTTAAACCTAACTAACCTAAGGACATGACACACATTTATGCCCGAGGCAGGATTCGAACCTGCGACCGTAGCGGTCGCGCGGTTCCAGACTGAAGCGCCTAGAACCGCTCGGCCACACCAGCCGGCTAATTAACCTTCATCAACATATCTTGCGTAACTGGGTAATTGATATTTCTTGCTTACATCAGTTGACTCATCGAGCTGTAGTGAAGATGGACGACTGACGCTTGGCTCTTCATGAACACTGCACTGGATATCTGATGATATTTCCTTCTCAGCGCCATCACCTATTATCATTTTCAGTAGTTCCTTTCACGCAGAAAAATTACGTCCTTACCATAGTATACGGTTGCATGTTTTTTGCTACTATTTCGGCAAGTTTATGAATGTCCTCTTGCATTTTTCCGAAACAGCTGCTCCCTGTGCCACAGCTTTGGCTTGCTTTTTTGCTGATGAGGACTCATTGCTTAGTTTTTCTCTGCAGACGTTTTGTACTGGTAACGGACAGCTTTCAGGTCCATTGATCGTAAATCTAAAATTTAAATAATTCTCTTAGTGCCTCCTAAATGTTCCAGTAGGTTGCACTGCTGTCGCGAGGCTTGTATTTGAAATCGGCTCGTTCTCACATTTGTTACCGTTACATTTTCAATTTTTTTCTTTTAATCAGAAGTTCATCCATATTTAAAAAATTTACACATTAAATGGACAATGCATTACATGTTTAACTAAAAATCAACCTCAAAATCTGCCACAACACAGATTGCGTTAGGACTGCGCTCTGCTAACAACGGAGTGGTGAAAACAAGATGCTTGCGCGCGGGACGAACGCTTTCGCATTGTTGCTGACTCGCACTGTACTCCCCTCTAAACTGACTCATATGTCAATGTGACGCGGGAACTTGGTACATTGTATAGTGCACTGTGAACACAAAACGTTGCGAACCATTGGTGTGAAAGATGATTAGCAGAACCGGTAATTATTTTATAACACACGTGCTATTTTCATAACGATTTTACACTCGGCTGTGATTATTGTTCTTTTATTTTCAGCCGTTTTTGAAACATTTTATGGTTTCACCTTCAGGCACTGAAATGAAATACACTGGCAAGTGGATTTTGTTGCTGTATCGTGGAAACCTCTAATGTAGCAAACATACAGTATAATACATTGGTCAAAATAAATGTTGCAAATTGCTTTTCTGTCAATACAGGACAGAATAGGAAACAAAACTTATTTTAGTCTGTTAAATAAAGTCATAAGAAAACAAAAATAAGGAAGATAAAAGTGTTTCCACTTGATAAACACAAACAGAAAACAAAAAGAAATCCTTGCAAAATATTCCACTGCAGACACTACAGTATCTTCTCACTGTCATCTTTCGTAACATGTTGTTTATGAATCAACTGGCCCACCTCGTAACTGGAGACACTGTTGAATTCAGCTAGGGATACTGCTTGCCAAACTATCCAGATAAGACTGTGGCATATTGTCCCAATCCTCCAGAGCGTCCTCTGTGATATCCTGTAAGGTTTCGGGTTGGACAAGATGATTGCAAACCGATCGCTTTCGCATGACTCATGCTCCGACTTTTCATCAATATTTCCTTGCTACCTGATTTATTCTGTGGAGAGGAGATTCTGAGAAGAGAAAATTTTCAAAAGTCATCGTTGGGTGATTCAGGAGTGATGGGTTAAGATGGAGCGTCAGGATTAAGATACAGTATCTACCGTCTGCCCTTTCCACATATGAAACACCACGGCGACTGTCACTAGGTTTTCCTTGACATGGCCTCAACGAGTGACGCGCCGGCAGTGCTGCGCCAAACGTCAAAACTGGACACGGGAGTGATAGCAAGGCGTCTTTAGTTACACACATTTATCCTCTTTTACACATTTATTCTTTAGTAACAGCCGTGGTGAGCAATTGATGCATTTACGCAGGAAAATACACTAAGACAAAAGAAGGTGTACCACGAAGGAAGTATCTGAATGAGACTGAATTCGGCAGAGGTGATGTAGAGGTACAGAAAAACAAATGAACACAACTTCACAAAAATTGGATGATTTATTCAAGAGAAAGAGCTTCACAAATCGGGTATGTCAATAACGCGTTAGCCCACCTGTGGCCCTTATGTAAGCTGCAATTCAACTGATAGAATTGTTGGATGTCCTCCTAAGGGAGACTGCCAGATTCTGTCCGGTTGGCGAGATAGATCGTCAAAATCCCGAGCTGGTCTGGCGGCCAGACATTCTCAAATGGGACTCAATCCGAAGTCGGATTCCTCACTGAAGACAGTTTTACTCCAGTCCATTAGACCCCAGGCCGAAGACGTATCTGGAGCCGCTAAAGACAGTGGTGGCATACTGACTTCCCTGTCGCCCACCATACAGCCCGACAACCAGGTTTGATGCTGTGAGGTTCCACTTCTTTTTACAGCAGGACGCCTTGGGTTGTCATCCACGGCATCCTTACAGAATAGCGGTGCGTCGACGATATTCTACGCCATCATGGTAAGCATTCCTGGACACACATTTCAGCAAGATAATGCTCTCCCGCACACGGCGATAGTTTCTACTGCTTGTCTTCTTGGTTGCCAAACCCTGCCTTGGCCGACAGCGAGCCAGATCTCTTCCCAGTTGACAACGTTTGGAGCAGTATGGGCAGGACCCTCCAACCAGTTGTGGATTTTGATGATCTAAAGCGGCAATTGGACAGATATTGACACGATATCCCTTAGGAGCACATTCACCAGCTCTGTTATTCAATGACAAGCTGAAGAACTGCTTGCATAGGCTCAGAAGTTGACCAACGCTTTACTGCCAATTTGAGAAGCTCTTTCTCTTCAATAAATTACCCATTTTTCCTGAAACTGTAATCATCATTATGTACAGTCATGCTCAAAAGTATCTGAACGACCTGAACTGCATTTCGCCTGATTCGCATGCAACCGGCATAAAGCGGCTGTCTAGCAGGTCCTCTAATCGCTCCTTGGTACAGTCGCTTGACTATTGAAAATGGTTCCAACATGTCACCACTAGAAAACACTGCACTGTCTCGCAATAACTCATGATTTAAAGTAATGCCACGATACTGCAAATATCAGGGAACACCTTATCACAGATAAGACTGTCCTTAAGGCTTGTAAACTCACATTTATTACAATAAATGACATACCTGAAATGTTACCACTCTCGGTATTACGTCAGATAGGTAATGCAAGTAGTAAGTTCGTCCTATTCATGATTTCATCTTCAGAGTAACATACAGTACTTATTGTTTAACACAAAATGATATTAAAAATTTAAGTTATCCACGAGCTGCTAGTTGAGAATATGTATAAACTTCAAATGACACGACGAACCGTCATGTTCTGCATATGGATTCAAACCTAGGTCATGCAAACTAAGCAAAGATTTCGTGACTGACGCAAACTAACAGTCATTCCTGATTATGCATACAGAGAGTGATATACCTCGATTTTAGACAGTATCAGTTAGCAAATATCAACTTTAAATTACATAACGCAAATATTTTTAACGGACACGAATTCCCCCCCGCATCTCTTGTCCCTGTTAACGAACTACGAGAGATGTTAACTGTTGCTTTTTCACAAGTAACTTACATGAAATGCCGTGAGGTAAAGCTTTGTGTTGGAAAGGGATTCGAACCCAGAACCTAATCGGATTGATATCGAAGCACAACCAACTGTGACATATCGGATTTTCTCGGCAGTAGCTAGATGTTTCAACTGAAATAACGAGACGAAACATATATTTATTTCCTTCCCAGGACTCCAACACGGTACCTATCGCTGTTATATTCTAGAGAAAACGAACGTTAAATATGGGTTTGTTGCACCACCAGCGACATGTGAGCATGTTTAAACTAGAAATAATATGAAGAAGGGTTCAGTGCTCACTAGGAATAGAGCCCCACACACATCGTTGTTGACTACACACAAAGAGACGTCAGCTACCGAATTTTTCTCCACCAGCAGCTCGGAATAACATCCTTGAACTTACAGTGATCTCGCAAATAGTTCTGTGTCCCACTGGGAGTCAAAAACGTCAGATATCGTTAGTGTTGACAACGAATGAAAAAACATTAGAAATCAAAATTATTATCCACAAGCAGATAGGTGTCCTCATTCAAGAGCTTGATAACATATAACGAAATCTTTAGTGCCGGGCCAGGATTCGAACCCATTCACACGTAATATGTGGAGATGTTGAGGAATATGCAGTTTTGAACAAACAACAAATTGTAGCCGAGCTGTATTGCCACGAAGGGATCAAATTCCACGTTAAGGGCGGTCTGAGTTGCATTCTCAGTTCTGAACCAATTTTATCGACATACAGAAGCTCAGATAAAAGATGGAATAAGTGTCCCGTGACTCTACACAGCTTTTGTTTCGTCACTAGAAACAAGTAACTAGTATAAGAAAGGTTACTGGTGATAGAGTTTCTACATGTCGCCACTCCAGACTTTATTGTGGTTCAACCTAACGTCTACTTGGAAGAGAAAGAATATCATCTTTACTGTGAATTTCAGACCACACTGCCATTATATCTTCATCACGTGATGTAGTCAGAAGAGAATGGAGTCTTTCTCTCCCTATCTAAAATCATTGACAGACGTGGGAATCGAACCCAGACCATAGGTATAAGAACCTACCATCAGTCAAACGGACCACCAAGCCCTCTTTTCTGTGACTCATTTTTCTGACTCCATCGTTTTTACCTCTTCTGTGAAAGAGCTACAAGCAGTCAGATCAAACATCAATAAGGAAATCGCAAGAAAATACTTTCGGCTCATAGTGCAATGGTGAAAAACTTACAATGCTGCACAACAGGTAACGCCTCTTCCCGCTGCTGACAATCAAATTTTGGGCTTCTAGAAATACATAACTATATTTATTAAATGCCACATTTGCATACCTCTTGAGTATGACACAGCATACCAAGTAAACAAAGACCCAATCAAAATCTCAGTAAGTAGTATTTTACTAATTCGTGTCGATAGAGGCATGCTTGTGTACAGATACTCAGTTTTATTAAAACAGACTTTCGTCGTAAGGTTATTGTGGGTAGTTTTATCTCATTTCTTATAATACAGTGCACAGTTTTCGCAAGGTTTCCTTTACTGTTGTTGAAACATGAGAACGAAATTAATCATCAACGATATATGCGAATTCTCTGATGTTATCTATTACAGTCTGACGCTGCACATGCAATTTATTGATTACATGCATGTAGAAAACTTATTCTGAGTTAAAGCTGTCAAACAATGTTTGAAGAAGAATAAAATGCCACTACCACACGGCAGCTAATGTAGAAAATACTTTTCTGACGTATTTGGGCATGATGCGCTCTCCCCGTACATAATACAAAAGCTTCGAGATGCATCTGCTGCCTGTCTGTCTATTAAACCTGAAAAGAACAAAATATCACTGAAGTTAGCCCTTTTTCCACATGCGACTATTTTGGGTTGAGAAGTGAATGGAATTATGTTCAAAGTTCCATTAGATTGCTAACTTCAGCAGACAGCAAAATTGCGTTTTAAAAAAATTTAGTAGTAAATGTATTTGAACTCGTGACTTACCTATGGTGCACGACACCTGCCATTACGCTACTAGCTGACACATAGCTCTAAAGGCTCCAGAGCTGAACAACAATTCCTCCAGAACTTCTGCATACCACAGCGTCGAGAGATAATGCAAATGGCCGGGGCTAGACTTCTGACAATGAGAAAAACAGTTACAGCTTTTCTTTTGCGCTGCACGACTTTTTTACAAACAGATAGCGCAATAGAATAGCTCAAGTGGAAAGGAACACTTCCTATTTAAATATCTGCATCCTACACTGTTGGCAGTTCTGTGCAGGTGGCAGTTTCGTGATTTTATTTCGGTGATTACAAAATAGAGTCGAATGTGTGCACTGGGTAGCCGAGGCAGCTAGTTCATGGTGATTCGGTCAACCAAGTAAATGAATTTACTGAACATGCTGCAATTTACTACAAGGAGCCTGTGTGTCAGAATTCTCATCCAGTGTGGCGCAACGGCGTTACAATAGAAAAATGAGTCCCAGAAAAGAGGGTTTGGTGGTCCGTTAGACTGATGGTAGATTCTTATACCTATGGTCTGGGTTCGACTCCCACATCTGTCAATGATTTTAGATAGGGAGAGAAAGATTCCATTCTTTTCTGACTACATCAAGTGAAGAAGATATAATGGCAGTGTGGTCTGAAATTCACATTAAAGATGATATTCCTTCTCTTCCAAGTAGCCGTTAGGTTGAACCACAATAAAGTCTGGAGTGGCGACATGTAGAAACTCTATCACCAGTAACCTTTCTTATACTAGTTATTTATTTCTAGTGACGAAACAAACGCTATGTAGAGTCACCGGACACTTATTCCATCTTTTATCTGAGCTTCTGTATGTCGATAAAATTGGTTCAGAACTGAGAATGCAACTCAGACCGCTCTGAACGTGGAATTTGATTCCTTCGTGGCAATACAGCTCGTCTACAATATGTTGTTTGTTCAAAACTGCAGATTCCTCAACATCTCCACATATTACGTGTGAATGCGTTCGAATCCTGGCCCGGCACCAAAGGTTTCATTATATATTATCAAGCTCTAGCATGAGAACACCTATCTGCTGGTGGATAATAATTTTGATTTTTGATGTTTTTTCATTCGTTGTGAACACTAACGATGTCTGACGTTTTTGACTCCCAGTGGGACACAGAGCTGTTTGCGAGATCACTGTAAGTTCAAGATGTTGTTCTGAGCCGCTGGTGGAGAAAAATTCGGTAGCTGACGTCTCTTTGTGTGTAGTCAACAACGATGTGTGTGGGGCTCTATTCCTAGTGAGCACTGAACTCTTCGTCATATTATTTCTAGTTCAAACATGCTCACATGTCGCTGGTGGTGCAACAAACCCACATTTAACGTTCGTTTTCTCTAGAATATAACAGCTATAAGTGCCGGGTTGGAGTCCTGGGAAGAATAAAATTAATGTTTCTTCTCGCATTTCAGTTAAAACATCTAGCTACTGGCAAGGAAATCCGATATGTCACAGTTGGTTGTGTTTCGATATCAATCCGATTAGATTGTGGGCTTGAATCCCTGTCAAACACAAAGCTTTACCTCACGGCATTTCAAGTAAGTTGCTTGTGAAAAATCAATTTTTAACATCTCTCGTAGTTCGTTAACAGGGACAAGAGACGCTGGGAAGGAATTCGCGTCCGTTAAAAATGTTTGCGTTATGTAATTTAAAGTTGATATTTGCTAACTGATACTGTCTAAAATCGAGGTATATCACTCTCTGTATGCCTAATCAGGAATGACTGTTAGTTTGCGTCAGTCACGAAATCTTTGCTTAGTTTGCATGACCTAGGTTTGAATCCATATGCAGAACAAGACGGTTCGTCGTGTCATTTGAAGTTCATACATATTCTCAACTAGCTGCTCGTGGATAACTTAAATTTTTAATATCATTTTGTGTTAAATAATAAGTACTGTATGTTACCTTGAAGATGAAATCATGAATACGACGAACTTACTACTTGCATTACCTATCTGGCGTAATAATGAGAGTGGTAATATTTCAGGTATGTCATTTATTGTAATAAATGTTAGCTTACCAGTCTTAAGGACAGTCTTATCTGTGATAGGGTGTTCCCCGATATTTGCAGTATCGTGGTATTACTTTACATCATGAGTTACTGCGATACAGAGCAGTGTTTTCTAGTGGTGACTTGTTGGAACCATTTTCAATAGTCAAACGACTGTACCTAGGAGCGTTTAGAGGACCTGCTAGACAGCTGCGTTATGCCGGTTGCATGCGAATCAGGCGAAATGCAATTCAGGTCTTTCGGATAGTTTTGAGTATGACTGTACATCATCGCATAAGGTTTCCAGATTTAATATTTCAATATAGTATTCAGTATTTAATCACCTTAACACCTCATGCATGCAAGCAGCTAGCAAGAATAATATACAGAAGACTGGAAAAGAATACTGAGGATCTGTTAGATGATCAGTTTGGCTTTAGGAAGGATAAAGGCACTAGAGAAGCACTTCAGGCGTTGTCCTTTGTATCAGAAGCAAGACTGAAGGAAAATCAAGACACACTCATGGGATTTGTCGATTTAGATAAAACGTCCGATAATTTAAAATGGTTCTGAGAAAAATAGAGGTAAGTTACAGGGAAAGAGGGGTAACATACAACATGTACAAGATCGAAGATAAAAAGACCAAGGACGAAGTGCTCCGATTAAAAAGGGTATGAGACAGTGATGCAGTCTTTAGCCGCTGCTGCCCAGTCTACAGGGCGAAGAAGCAAAGACGGAAGTAAAAGAAGGTTCAAGAGTGGCATTAAAATGCAGGGTGAAAGTCTGTCGATGATAAGATTCGCTGATAACATTGTTATCCTCAGTGGCAGTAAAGAAGAATTACATTATCCATGATTTGGAATGAACAGTGTAATCGCCACAGAATATGGACTGAGGGGTAAAGCGGAAAAAGATGGAAGTAATAGAAATGAGAATAGCGAGAAACTTAACATCAGAACTGGTGATCACTGGGTACACGAGGTTAAGGAATTCTGCCGTCTTGGTAGCGAACTAAACCATGACGCACGAAGCAAGGAGGACATACAAAGCAGATTAGCACAGGTAAAGAGGGTATTCACAGCCAAGAGAACACTTCTGATACCAAACGTAGTCGTTGATTTGGGGAATAAGTTTCTCAGAATGTACTTTTGGTGGACAACATTGTATGACAGTGGATAATGGACAGTGGGAAAACCGGGACAGAAAGAGACTAAGCATTTGAGATGTAATACTACAGTTGAAATGTTGAAAAAGAGTTTGCGTGATAGGAGAAGGAATGTAGAAGTTCTCCGCAGAACTAGCGAAAAAAGGAACATACGGAAAACACTGACAACAAATAGGGACAAGATGATAAAACATCTGTAGAGATATCAGCAAATAACGTCTATGCTACTAGAGGGAGCTGTAGAGCGAAAAACTGCAGGGGAAGACAAAGACTGGAATAAGAGCAACAAATAATCGAGGATGTAGGATACAAGTGCCTGAAAAGGTTAGCAGAGGAGAATTTGTGGCTAGCTGCATCAAACCAGTCAGAAAAACATTGAGAACTAAGCTATACGATCGCTTACACAACATTCGAATAGTTCTCTCTCTCTCTATTTATTTAATTTTTTTTAAAGGCAAAGTGAGACTAAACGTAATATGATACACCGAAATGTCCATGCTAAGATTAAAGATTTGGATTTGAATATCAAAGAGACGTTAAGTGAAGGAGAAAGTATAGTCGTTGAGCGACTATTGTGTGGATTCACTGTGCCCTAGAAGGAATTTATATTTGATCGTATGAATGTCAGACTGCTTTAAATGTGGACAAATTTAAATTAGTGCAAATGGGGATGAAACAGTCTTGTGATATGCCGATACAATATTAATGCTTTGTTGCTTGACTATGCCGCATCGATTAAGTTTCTAGGCGAAACAAGCACGTCTGTTCTGTTGCAGACTTGACGAAAGGGCGACTGCAGTTTACTAGGAGAGTTACAGTTCCGCACAGTAGTTTAATAAACAAAGTAAGAGCATATGGACTATCAGACCAATTGTGTGATTGGATTGAAGAGTTCCTAGATAACAGAACGCAAATTCGCGGTTGAAGCAAATTTTTGAACAAACGTGCATGTTCTATGAGCATTTCTGCAAAGCTTAAAATGAATAAAATTGGTAAACATCAGTAACGCTGGAGACTGATAATCACTGGTCCGAATGCTGTTTGCTGTTTATTTAGACTTACTATGTCCTTTAGCTATAAAATTCCTCAAATACGTGAAAATTAACACACATATAATTAATTTTTTTTGAGAATTGCACGTCTTCTGTTGCTAATAAAATATGAGAAAAAAATCCAGTTTTCACTGAAAATATAAATTATTAATTACTTATCTTTTATAAAAGCTGTCAGTCAAAATTATTTAACCTTTAAAAACATTGCAAATGAAATTTTTCATCTTTTTGCATTTTACACTTAATGGAAATGCTTACAGAACTTAGAACTTTGATTAAAAATCTATATCAGCTGCCAATCGAACATGGGCCACCAGATATCAAGCGAACATTCTGTCGCAGAGTCACATGACCCATCGAAAAGTCAACGAAAAGTTTTAGCTAGTTAAAGATTCTTGGAAAAATTCAAAATCGACTTTCTCGAGAATTTTTGAGTTGCATCCTTCTGCATAGACGGATTGGTAAGTGAGTCCTAAACATCGCGCACCATAACTATAAAAACTTACAGGTTTCCGATGGTTGTGTGGCGTTCTTGTTAGATGGGAATCAATGGTGAAAACAATGAGTCCTACTCTTCACTTACCATAGACATAAAAATTTACAAATTTATGATGGCCATGTGGTCTCCTTATTAGTTGGGAATCACTGGAAAAGGAAAAAAATCTTTTCTTGATATGCTTATGAGGAAGTTTAAAGAACCAACTTTTGCGACAGACTGCGAAGAGAACCAGTATTGTTCGATTACACTATTGCCCACAAATCAATGGAAACAGTAATAAATTTAAAGTACAGAGCAGTAGCCGTTCGGAGTGAACAAATGTGGAATGACCGCATAAAGCAAACTGTAGTTATAGCAGAATCTAGGTTAAGAGTCATCGGAAGAATCGCAAGCAAATGTAATTCATTCACAGAAGATACGGCTTACAAAACGCTTGCTCAACAGACGTTTATCGATCTGAAACTCTTACTTCAACAGACGTTTATCGATCTGAAACTCTTACTAAGTTGGATTAACAGGAGATATGGACTAGACGATGCGACGAAGAGCAGGTCTCCCCAAGAAATTGTTTAGATGCTCAGACGTTACAAGCGAGGCGCTGTGCACCACGGAGATATTTTACTGTTGACGTTCCGAGAGCGTACACTCCGCGAAGAGATGGAGAACATATTTACATTCTCTCATGTACGACCCGCGAAATGACCACGACGAGAAAATCTGCGGAATTAGAGCTGGTACGGAGGTTTATGAACTGTCGTTCTTCATAAGTACCATCAGCAAATGAAATAAGGAAGGGAAATGATGGTGGGGAACGACCCTGGTATCACAAGTTCTCTCCACTGTAAACCGGAAAGTGGCTTGATTGAGTACAGACGTAAACGTAGTATCGAAAGCAGTTGCCCTTTGGCGGGCGTGACTCAGACACTTTGAAGGACAAAGAAAATTTGTGCCACGAAACTGTGAAATATGTAAATTTCGTCGTTAGAGCTTCTTTTTCCCAGTAACCAAGAGGTCAGAGTATGAAATCTGGCACAGATTTACTTTAGTGAGGATACAGCAAATACTGCTGGTTTTGCTTTTGTGACTAGATTTCAGTGACACATTTCATGTCATTACAATCCAGTGATTTCATCTACTTTCATTTCATGTCAGTGGAACTAATTCAAACGGCGAATGAATGTGAGATTTAGAGCAGGAAAATTAGGCTGAACTAGATGGAGATAGGCGGTATCGGATGAAGTAAAGAAGAGCTATTCACAGTCTTTGAAGATGTACTTTTGGGTGATACACACGGTGGCTAATACATGGCTATTCAAGAAGAAAGAACAATTTCAAACATTTATTGCCTTCAAACTAAAAAAGATAGACAAAAAATTTCAACGTTCGTGGAAAGAGAAAGTTCAAATGTTTATGAATTCAATGTGAGCACCATGTGTTGCACGACATATATCCAAAAAGTGTCTCATGTCCTGAAGTACGCGAATCAGCTGGTCTCGCGTTATTGAATTCACAGCTTGAACAATGCGATGTCGCAGAATGTCAAGAATGTCAGGCATAGAAGGAATAATACGCAGCCTTTTACCTCATCCCACAGATTTAACTCGCTAAACTTCGGTTACACGATAAATAAGTCTAATCTAAAAGCCGTAAATTCAGCTAAATAACTAGGTATTACAATTACGAACAACTTAAATTGGAAAGAACACATAGAAAATGTTGTGGGGAAGGCTAACCAAAGGCTGCGTTTTATTGGCACGACACTTAGAAAATGTAACAGACCTACTAAGGAGACTGCCTACACTACACTTGTCCGTCCTCTTTTAGAATACTGCTACTCGGTGTGGGATCCCTACCAGATAGGACTGACGGAGTACATCGAAAAAGTTCAAAGAAAGGCAGCACGTTTTGTATTATCGCGAAATATGGGACAGAGTGTCACAGAAATGATACAGGATTTGGGCTGGAAATCATTAAAAGAAAGGCGTTTTTCGTTGCAACGGAATCTTCTCACGAAATTGCAATCACCAACTTTCTCCTCCGAATGCGAAAATATTTTCTTGACACCGACCTACATAGGGCGGAAAGATCACCACGATTAAATAAGGGAAATCAGAGCTCGTACGGAAAGATATAGGTGTTCATTCTTTGCGCGCGCTATACGGGTTTGGAATAATAGAGAATTGTGAAGGTAGTTCAATGAACCCTCTGCCAGGCACTTAAATGTGATTTGCAGAGTATCCATGTAGAAAATGTAACATTTAGAAATGTAACAGATAAGTCACAAAGCGTGAGGTCTGGAGTCCTGGGAGGCCACAGGCGATGAAGTTTACTTTCTGCTCCTCCTCTTACAATCCAACGTACCTTGTATCCGAGCACGAACGGTGGCTGTCCAGTGACCTCAGTATGTCGCAAACTTCAGTTGCGGCCATGCTACGTGACATTCTTTGTGTTTGACGTGAATAGGTCCTGTATCTGACACATGTTAATTAATCATTCTCCAAGATAATGAATTACGAATTCTAGGTAGGACTTATCTGTGGGGTTACGTAAAAGACCGTGTTTCATCAGCCCTATGCCTGACACTCTTGAAAGTCTGCGACATCGCGTTCATATAATGGAAAATATTTCAAGCAGTTAAGGAGGGTAGGACGTCAAATGGGTCGACTTGGGGCAGGAGAGGCAACACAGGACATTTTAATTTCAACTGCCTGTAGTTTTGCAAATAAATTAACAAAACTTCGTCAGCATGACCAGGAAAATTTCAGGATTCACACTCATAGCAGTGGGAGTTCAAAGGCATAATAAAATAATACTTTTACGTGTTAAATTTCATCGTTTTTTCACTTACTGTTGGATGCTTTGTTGCTGTAGGTACAGTTTTCTTCATGAGTAAGAGAGATTGTTCGATGAATTTTGCACAGCATTCAAACCATACGTAAAGGTGAATGAAACTCTACAGCTTATGAAAAAATGAATGAGCTGTTACATTTTAAATTTCATGTTTGGAAAAAAAAAACTCAAATTTTATAGTTAATTGTCTCACTTTTTTACACAGTTTTTAATAGATTTGGAAAATGCTAGAGTTTAATACACCTGTTAGCATCGTTTGTATGCTGAGCAAAATTCATCGAAAAATATCTCTTGCTTATGAACAAAAGTGTACCTATAGCTACAAATACAGGCAATAAGTGAAAAATGATGAAATTTCACGTGTAAAAAATTTATTTTGTTAAGTTTTTGAACTTGAGTCCTTCCTCGTCATGCTGACAAAGTTTTGTGAAGTTATTGTAAAAGTATAGACTGTGGAAATTAAAATGTTCTGTGGTGCCTGTCCTGCTCCAAGACGCTCCGTTTCGTGTCCTACTCTTCGCCCCCCCCTCCCCCCCTCCCCCCTCCTACCCCCCTCCATTAAAGTTACTCAACAGAACATACGTCACTGGCCCCTGATTATCTTAAAGTACGTGAAATACTTTTGGAGGCAGTTTTGTTTCGCCACCCTGTAGTTCTTTGTGCCCAATGAAGGTCACGGAGGCACGGTTTCCATTGAATGTTGAGGAATGGAGATACGTAGGTGCACGAAGTTTTACTTTGATGCGGTAGCGTGTAGACGTCAGGACTTGAGGATGCGCCAAAGCACAAGAAAGGAATAGAAAGGCAAACACTGCCTAGAGCAATTTTTATTTCTTTATTTTTGCGTAACCGCTTTACACCAGTTTTTAGTTCATTTTCAGATCCTTTACTGCGAAGCGTAAGTATTTAAACGTTAAATAATCAGTTAACTCAGTTATTGATTTTTAACGGGATATTTGCCAACTGATTTGTGCTTTGCAATAGCTCTGAAGATGACCTAGAAAAGCTCGAACACTGGCTGTCCAATAAAGTAAAGAAGTGAACTAGAACGTTATTCTCTTTCAGTACACCGAAAGTCGTCACGATTCTCTGCGGATGTTATGTATTTCATTGTATGACAAGAAAGGGAACTTAAAAAATTCCAAGCTTTAGTTATACAGCGAGTGAGGTGACGCAGACGTTAAGACACGGACATTCATTCGGGAAGCATGCTGACCAACTAAAGCCTTTAATAAGGAGCAACGCATCTAAAACGTCTCGTGATCGAGTAGTGAAACTTACCGACACGTTCAGAGCTACTTAAATGTACCACAGGTGTCAAGCACACACACTATTTCCCCATTTTTCTGACGCATTTCCGTTTATCTCTAAATACTTTTTAAGGATGATGGTTCAAATGACTCTAAGCCCTATGTAACTTACCATCTGTGGTCATCAGTCCCCTAGACTTAGAAACTACTTAAACCTAACTAACCTAAGGACGTCACACACGTCCATGCCCGAGGCAGGATTCGAACCTGCGACCGTAGCAGTCGCGCGGTTCCGGACTGAAACGCCTAGAACCGCTCGGCCACAGCGGCCGGTTAAGGAAATGAAACAAGCATTTTGAAACCGTCTAAAAAATTTCTCCTGGTAATTTAGCCAGGTTGTTAATAAAATCTCCCAAATTTTCAGTTTATTTGAACCTGTGAGAAGGAAACCAGTTCCTGAAATCTAAGACGAGCTGGATGCGACACCAGAACGGTATGGTGGGTGTGATCGTAATTTGATTCCCGCCTAAATTTTCAGCTGAATTCTCTTGATTATGCGCCTTCCGTATCCAACGAGAGGAGGGAGATAAAAAATGATAGCTAATTTCTCCACTCTTCATATTTTTAATGGAAAAGCGATCAAATTTTCGTAAATATTGCCCAAATTATGTACTGTATTGTTATTGTTCGAAGCTTCATCAAGACCAGTTTCTTAACAAAAAGCGTTTTATGAACTGGTCACTGAAACGAGGCTATACATTATTCGAATCTGTATAACTCTCTGAAATTAATGGAAAAGTGCATTTGGGATGCATTACCAAAGTAAAACCTCTACTTCGTCTGCTGATATTTTCATAAAATGGAAACAAGGTGCATGACAGCTGCACTGACTTCAGGCACGACATCCATGGGTATGGGTTCGAGTTACTCGACGACTGTACAGGTTTTTTTTCTTTCACCGTTCATTACACGTCTGGTAGTATCTTGCGTAAGTGAAAGAAAAAAGAACATTATACTGCACGCTTGTTGTGTGAGACGATTCTGCACGGTTGAGCTAATCTCGTCTTTAAGGGAGCTCCGTTAGGTAGAGAGCTGCATTTAACTTCTTGTTGTTTTGTGCAAACTAATTATTTCTGAACAGTAAAATTTGAATCACTTCTTTGTTGATAATGTGTTTCTTTAGCTGGATGCTGTGGATACTGATGGACGTCTGAAACGAGGCGAATGCAAACAGAAGTCTAGCAAAACTCAGTTTGCTCTAATCGCCAGTGACATACAGACCGGCGAAGGAAAGACGGTCCAGTTGATGCCGTATTTGTTGATTTCCAGACGGAATTCGACACAATTCCGCACATTTGTTTAGAGAATAAAATAAGGAGCTTTCGGAGTATCGGACTAGATTTTTAATTTCGTAAGGACGTTTTTGCAGTTAGAAGTCAACACGTTGCTTTTAACGGAACAAAGACGACAAACGTTAAGGTGTATTAGGGTGTACCTCAAGGAAGTATTATTGTATCACCGCATTCTAGTCCTGATGAGGCAATCGGGACCGTCCGACCACTGTGTCATCTTCTGCCAATGACGTTCTGAGGCTGTGATTTGAAGTGATGCGGGGTTGCCAAACCGTAGTCCCGCTCGTTGTCGGCTTTCCTGACCCTGCAGTCGCTACTTCTCACTCGAGTAGCTCTCAGTCGACATTACTTGGATGAAGGCACTCTGGTCCTGACTTTCCACTTAGAAAGAATCCCTGGCAGTAGCGAGAATCGAACTCTGGTCCTCCGCTTAGGAGCCAGTCACGCTGACTACTGAGATACAGTGGAGGACGCGTGTTGTGGGGCCGCTTCTGCTTACAGTTCATCATGATGAACTGGTGGATTAAGCTGCAGGCTCCATGAGGCTATTCCCGTTGATGCTGTTTTCTACAGGGAGGCTGCAATTCCAGAAGTCTGTAGCTAAAAGCAGAGACTTGCAGGCGATCGACGATTAGTGCAGAGATTTGCAGTTGACCCGAAACGTATTGAGACGTAGCATGGAGCTTGTAGGTAGCTGAAGAGATCCACTACTGTTAGATTACGCTAACTTTCGTAGAAAACGTAGGAGTAACCACTCGGAACGATCTAAGCTCGAACGACCACATACAACAAATAATATAAAAAGTAGATACCAGGCTGACATTAATTGGGAGAATCTTAAGGAACTGTACCTCATTCACAAAAGAAGGGGTTCACAGAATAATCGTTCGGCTGATTCTTGAATACTGTTGATCAATCTGGGACTTTTGCCAAGGCGGACTAACAGAAGATAAGGAGATCCAACAAAGAGTAACGTGTTTCGTCACGGGATCGGCGGAAGAGTGTTACAACAGACGCTCAACATATGTTCCCGTGGCAGGCGTTTAAAGAGAGTCGTCGTGCGTCAATGCGAGATTTTTTGTTTAAATTTCGAAACCGTACATTCAAAGAAGAGCCGGACAACACATTACTTTCTCCCACATAGATCTCGCGAAATGACCGCGACGACAAAATTAGATGTCACACGGATCTCCACCGACAGTCGTTCATCACATGCACCTTTCGTCAGTGGAATAGGGAGGGGGGAGGGGAGAGAGAGAGAGAGAGAGAGAGAGAGAGAGAGAGAGATAGAGAGGGAGAGACAGAGAGAGAGAGAGATACTGGTAGCAGAATTATTCTTCTTCACACGCCGTAGTGTGGCCTGCGGGGTATACACGTAGAGATAGATCGGTAAACAAACTTTCGTGTTATTCAAACCATTCGTGTTACTGGAAATCACAAAACCGGCACAATATTCTTATAAACTGATGAGGTTGATTAAAATTCAAGAGTAATCGTCGATAATATGACTGTAGTATTCGATTCGAAACAGCGTTTGGAGCTCCTTGTCTCACAGGGAATTTTGCTCTCTGTTCTGTACCTGCAACAGATTCTGGAAATTAAAACACTGAACATACAATAGTGGTTCACAACAGTGAGCTATTGTGACACCTTGGTACTGCAGACAGTAGCTGGCGAATGACTGTATTTCAACATGTCGCAGCGTGTGTTCTTTTTTCGTTGTCGTAAGTAAGTGCAAGAAAACGCAATCTAAGCCAAATGAACACTGTCTTGTTTTTCTAAGCTCTCCGATTAATTGGCTTAGGAGAGATGAATACGTTTTACCATATCATCTACACAGAAAATACACTCTAATATGGTCACAATGTGAACAAAAATAAGTTTTGTTTCAGTGAGAATCGTAACAAACCAAAATATTTTTTTGCTAAAAGAGAACGCTTGCTATGCTCAGTACATTAAGAAATGCAATGAAAACATTTTCATTTTCAGTATCTCGTCACCAGTAAAAGCCGGCCTGTCAGAGATTACTCTTTTATAAGCTCTGAACAATTGAATACTACGAAATGTTACTGCTACTAAAACTACTCTCTGACCCACACTGTAAGGTGGCCTGCTCGATAGAGACGCAGGTGCAGAGGTAGACCAATAAATACAGTACTGGCCATTAAAATTGTTACACCAAGATGAAATGTAGATGATAAACAGGTATTCATTGGACAAATATATTATACTAGAACTGACATGTGATTACATTTTCACGCAATTTGGGTGCATAGATCCTGAGATATCAGTATCCAGAACAACCACCTCTGGCCGTACTAATGTCCTTGATACGCCTGGGCATTGAATCAAACAGAGCTTGGATGGCGTGTACAGGTACAGCTGCCCATGCAGCTTCAACACGATACCACAGTTCATCAAGCGCAGTGACTGGCCAGTGAGCCAGTTGCTCGGCCACCGTTGACCAGACGTTTTCAGTTGGTGAGAGATCTGGAGAATGTGCTGGCCAGGGCAGCAGTCCAACATTTTCTGTATCCAGAAGGGCCCGTACAGGATCTGCAACATGTGGTCGTGCATTATCCTACTGAAATGTAGGGTTTCGCAGGGATCGAATGAAGCTTAGAGCCACGGGTCGTAACACATCTGAAATGTAACGTACACTGTTCAAAGTGCCGTCAATGCGAACAAAAGGTGACCGAGACGTGTAACCAATGGCACCCCATACCATCACGCCGGGTGATACGCCAGTATAGTGATGACGAATACACGCCTCCAATGTGCGTTCACCACGATGTCGCCAAATACGGATGCGACCATCATGATGCTGTAAACAGAACCTGGATTCATCCGAAACAAGTGACATTTTCATTCGTGCACCCGGGTTAGTCGTTGAGTACACCATCGCAGGCGCCTGTCTGTGATACAGCGTCAAGGGTAACCGCAGCCATGGTCTCCGACCTGATAGTCCATGCTGCTGTCTCGCAAACGTTTCCATCTGTTGCCTCAGAGATCGAGATGATGCTGCACGATCCGTTACAGCCATGCGGATAAGATGCCTGTCATCTCGACTGCTAGCGATACGAGGCTGTTGGGATCCAGCACGGCGTTCCATATTACCCTCCTGAACCCACCGATTCCATATTCTGCTAACAGTCATTGGATCTCGACCAACGCGAGCAGCAATGTCGCGATACAGGCTCCAATCCGACGTTTATCAAAGTCGGAAACGTGATGGTACGCATTTCTCCTCCTTAGACGAGGAATCACAACAACGTTTCACCAGGCAACGCCGGTCAACTGCTGTCTGTGTATGAGAAATCGGTTAGAAACTGTCCTCATGTCAGCACGTGTAGGTGTCACCACCGGCGCCAACCTTGTGTGAATGCTCTGAAAAGCTAATCATTTGCATATCACAGCATCTTTTTCCTGTCGGTTAAATTTCGCGTTTGTAGCACGTCATCTTCGTGGTGTAGCAATTTTAATGGCCAGAAGTGTAAATCTGGCCACGCGGGGTAGCCGCGCTGTCTAAGGGCGTCTTGTCACGGTCTGCGCGGCTCTTCCCGTCGGAGGTTCGAGTCCTACCTCGAGCATGGGTGTGTGTGTGTGTGTTGTCTTGAACACTAAAGTAGTTTCTCAGGACAGTTAGCTCTTTTGCTCACCTTGGTATCGCACATGTCGCAGTATGTGTTCTTTTGCTCCTCTGTCGTAAGTAAACGTAAGACGCTTGCATAACAGAGTACCATACTCAGAAACTCGACGTAGAGCGCAGACGAAGGAATCCTGTGTCGCCGTCCTGGACTAGCTTCTGGAGGCGGTGGTTCGCCAGCGCCTGCCTTCGACGTGTTATGAAGTGTCGTCTGGATGTCTGTGGTGAGTGCTTGTACAGAGTTGGGGGTTTGTTTTGTTATGGACGAACTGAAGGGAGAGTGTGAAGCCTGTTGTGGGCATATAGCTTGCTCCTATCGAATAGCGCCAGGGGGGATTCGAGCTTGTCGCCCACATATGGCGGATGGATCTGGGTGAACAATGTCGCATGCCCCCATTTCATGACAGACTGGGAAGAGCTTTGAAATTAAGGGACTTTGCTGCAAAGGATAGCGATCAGGAACTTCACAATGTCATCTCTCTTCTCCTGTCCGGGTAAATACTGGCAGTGTAAATTTTCCACCATCAGGATTCGAAGCGGCGCCTCCCCGAATCGAGAGCCGTCGCAGAAGCGTGTCTTAGCGACCTCTACTACAATGTCAGGGCAGTGTAGGAAAATGCTAAAGCCGACCAGAGTGGCCGTGCGGTTCTAGGCGCTACAGTCTGGAGCCGGGCGACCGCTACGGTCGCAGGTTCGAATCCTGCCTCGGGCGTGGATGTGTGTGATGTCCTTAGGTTAGTTACGTTTAATTAGTTCTAAGTTCTAGGCGACTGATGACCACAGAAGTTACATAGTGCTCAGAGCCCGCTAAGCTTTGTGTTGTATGAATACGGTTTAGTACTTATGACGGTCACAATGTAAACACAGTTGTACGTCCCGTTTGGTTCCGAAAAGAATATACATGTACCTAAATATTTTTTTTTTTTTTTTTTTTTTTTTTTTTTTTTTTTTTTTTTTTTTTTTTTTTTTGCTAAAAGAAAACTGTTACTGTAGAGTGTGCATTAAAAACCAAACTTTTTCCGGGTGCACGAAAGTCGGAATGCCCGAGATTGCTATAGTCCAGAACTCCAGCTGAATATTAAGGAAAGGTTTACCTACGAAAACGAAAGGATAATCAGGCAGCGTTGTATCTCTTTCTTTCTCTCTTGTAATCAGCCAGCGTTGTATCTCTCTCTCTCTCTCTCTCTCTCTCTCTCTCTCTCTGTGTGTGTGTGTGTGTGTGTGTGTGTGTGTGTGTGTGTGTGTGTGTGTGTGTTTCTCAAAAGCTGTTTGCCACCGTTCTCTCGCAGCTGCGGATGTGTCCATTCATCTCTTCACATACTAGCTTCCTGCAGTACAGTCAGATAGCTATACACCTGTTACAGGTGCTGTAAATGGGATTGCCACTTATTACTCAATTCATTAAAAGACAAGAAATGTAAGATTATAGCATTTATTTTCCGCTGTATTCTTTACATGTGTTATCTCTGTATCGATGGGAGGAGGTAGACAGTTCCGGCATTCGCCTTACAACCAAGGAAAACCTCCCGAAAACCTTGGTCGGAACTGAGGGGTCGGCTGCCCGTAGACACCTCGACGAACTGCAGGGACACCACGATGCTTGGTACTGGTCACGTAGAGTCGTCGGCCAACGATGAGTGTCAGACGCGAGGAGATGGTAGAGTCTCTCAGCTGTCGCGTAGAGCGGCCGACACGTAGCAGACTATCGCCGACCGGCAGGGTGTGTCGCGCCGCCCAGAAATTCAGTCCAATACAGTCCAGTTCAGTCCAGCAGAAGAGGGCAACACGGGGTGACGGCAGCTTTACACGCAACACGACTCCAAGCTGCGCGTCTGACAATCTGTCAGCAGTCCGCCGTCTGCTAGTCTGTGCTGTTTACCCACGAGTCTACGCATCTGCTACTCTTACATTACGCGTCCGTGAGTATATGCTATGCATCCAATTGTCTACACCAACCGTCCACTAGCCTGCACTGTGTGTCCGCGAGCTTACGTGATGCTTCGGTCAGGAGAACACTGCAAGGGCAATGGTAAACGCCTTATAGCGCGATGCCAGTCCTGTTGCTACCACGTGTAACACCCAGAAGACCTTACGCTGGACCTTATAGGCCACGCGTCGCCTTGCTGGACCGTTCGTCGGTCTTTCGCAGGAGAGTCTTCACGGTTAGTGCTTCAGACTGTCGGGGCTGACCGTCGGTGAGTGGACAAGAAAGCGTAGTCTCGTGAATGTGTAGCGTAGACAGCATAGCGTAGATTCGTGGATTTGGAGGGTAGCAGATACTTAGCCCCGTGAATGCATAGCACAGACTCTCAGAACGCGGACTCACAGCGAAGATTCTCTGACGCACACCGTAACGGTCCCCGACGAATTGAGACGCAGAGGTGTAGAGTACAGATACGTGGGAGGGCTAGACGTGTAGTCCTAAATACATGAGTCCCAACCCGGTAGGCAAAAACTGTAGTGTGTGTCCCAGATGTACCGATCCAGTCGCAGAATAGTCCCAGTCAGATGTGTTGAACCACAGACGCGTGAAGTCACCAACGTGTAGTCGTGCAGGTGTGTCAGTCGTAGATGTGAAGAGCCGCAGATGTGATGAACTGCGGACTCGTATCCGCCGACGAACCGGTCGAGACACAGACGAAGCTGCACCCACGTGAAAACTCGCAGTTGCCGTCACCCCATGTTGCCCTCACCCGCTTCTGAACTGGACTGAATTTCAGGGGTGGCGTGTCTCCTTATATAGCCATCGCGCCTTTGTTGAGCGGCCGTTTCCGCGGAAACCGGGTGCGATATTGTTGCTTAACCGCCCTGGTACTGATATTACAATAATCAGTAATATGTTTCACATGTATCCTCCTTATAACACCTGTACGCCACAGCTGATCCAAACATTTCAGAGGACGTAAACTTTCAGCTGTTCCGATCTATTTAACTGCTGATAGCGATTTGCAACCTGTAAGCAACTGCAGAAACATATTCTCTAATCTTGATCCTCATAATAATTTTGCAACATCTGCTCGGATTTTCACGTCGAAAGCAGCAGACATTCCTCTGCCCTTCTAAATTCCTTGTCGTCTGTATGTTCTGGATGAAAAAGAAATACGCCACTAGATTCGTAATCTGTGTGAAATGAAATATCTCATTGTTCATAAGAAAATTCGCACCTGCTTTCATTTCATAACATCCATAAAATGGTGATTACTTCTGTAGACACTGAGAAGTTGATACTACGTTACATTGAGAACACATAACCAACATAAACACGGATTTTTGTTTAATCTTTCTATACGTTTGTAGAAATTTCGGTGTGTGAAATGATGTGTAATGAGTCAGAACACGAAGTCCAACGCTGTACCACTGAAACAACAGGCAATATCACCTAATACAATGAGAATATAACAACACTAGAGGTGCAGACCAGTCATTAGCCATACCACCTGAACAGAGAAAGAAGAAATTTGTTGTTTTTCGTTACATCTGTCAGTCAGGTCGTCCTGATTTACGAACTCTAAAAGAGTATCACAAAAATTGTGAGGAGTGCCAAATATTGTAAGCCGTTTCCTGTAGTGTCTTACGAAAGTCGCAGTCAGGCTCTGAAATAGTTAACGGAAAAATGTTGGATGTCCACAACCCATCGCCGAAAATAGATGTCATAATTGTGATCGTTGCATGAAGCACAGTGCGTAGCAACATGAGGCAGAACTGACAGAGAATTATAGTGATCGAGACAGCAAAAGCGATTTGGAATAGTGAATACGTTATATCACGTAACTGGCCGAATCAGAATTCCAAGTCTTCCACGAGGATACCTATTCGATAAACGTATCATGGGGCAGGCGCAGATAGTTATAGTATTATCGTGTGGGAACATTGAAATCTGATACGTTCAGAAGGCAGTAATATTACCTCTAACGTTCTGAATCCCTTAATCAATTATGTCGTTCCTACAGGGCGCTACATTTTTCAACCACTGCAATCAGTGTTCTGGCATCCGAGTCTGATGAGCTTCTACGCTACCCAAATATATAGAATGGCATAAAACGCCATCACCACAGAAATCACAAACCATCACTTCGTAATCTGTGAGAAATGACCGTTCTGTTTGTACGTTTATGGCGCCATGTATCTCCTAATACATTCTGGAGCATTCCATACCAGACAGCTTGCTGTTATTTTGAGCACCAGACACTGGGCAACATGCTCATAATATTGTGGCATAACACTATACAGAGTTTATCTGATTACAGCAAGTGGCGCGAACTTAGATCAGCATTCCGATATTTATCTACAGGGGCAGAATAACCTTAGTCTTATTCTGAACAGTTCTGAAAATTAGTGGAGAAAATCGGCAGAAATAAAGTTGTGGGGCTTGTTGTGAAAGGTGCCTAGTTGCCTAATTCGGGAAGAACATAGCCCGTCAAAACCAAGATTCCGGTTCGAGTCGTGGGAGTTTCATAGCAGTGTGCTGAAGTGTAGAGATGTTTTCTGAGGTTCCAAGACAGGTGTCACAGTAAGCTAACAGGTAACAAAGGGGGGTAAATTACAGTGTACACCTGAGAAATGTCCTAAATCTTACTTTGCAACTCGTATATGTCAGCAAATGTTCCAACTTCAACAAGAACAGGCGTTACATCACTTAGGAAGACTACCTTGCTGTTTCTGCTAGAAACAAGCCTGATCTTATCAACAGTGTCATACAGGGGCAGGTGACGTTCTAACTTAACGCAGAAACATGTGTTGTAACGAAAAAAAACAGACTAACAGCATTAACTCAGAACCAGTATTCTACATGCATGTAATCAGTAAACTGCATATGCATTGTCAGACTGTTATAGATAACATCAGAGAATTCGCATGTATCGTTGATGTTCTCTCATGTTTATTATTGTTTTAACAACACTAAAAGAAACCTTACAAAAATTGTGCACTGTATTATAAGAAATGAAGTAAAACTATCCACGGTAACCTTCGACATACGTCTGTTTTGATAAAACTGAGTATCTGTACACGAGCGTCCCTCTATCGGCACGAATTAGTAAAATACTACTCACTTAGATTTCGATTGGGTCTGTGTTTAATTGGTATGCTGTATCATACTCAACAAGAATGCAAATGTGGCAATTCATAAATAAAGTTACGTATTCCTAGAAACCCAAAATTTGCTTGTCAGCAGCGGAAAGAGGCGCTACCTGTTGTGCAGCATTGTAAGTTTTTCACCATTGCACTATGAGCTAAAAGTATTTTCTTGCGATTTTCTATCGATGTTTGATCTGACTGCTTGTATCTCTTTCACAGAAGGGATAAAACAGTTGCATTTAGGGAGACTGGAACCGCGAACCATAACAGACGCTTTTGCACAAGTAAGCGCGTCACCGCAGAGCTAGCGAAGAGGTATGTGATGCGCTATCCTCTTACGAGGCTGATAGTGGCTAGAACTCGTAAACCGCTATTTACAGGACGAGGTTAATTTGCGATTTCCACATGCTACGACTTTCCTGGGCTGAAAACCGTAAATTTACAATCTTTTGTTACACTTCAAGCGATAATAACTCAGATTATTCAATGGAAATGACAGGAAAAATCAAGTTAACTTTGAGGCTTAATTCCGTGCACACCAGGAAGTAATCGTCGATCACAGAGTTGCCAAATATACCTTGCCTTGCTACGGTCTGGAATACGTAATGCGTCTGATTCGCATTTCTGTAACTAGGTTTAGGGACTGGAGCGTAGTTACTAATAATACTCAGAACTGACTGTAAACTTAGCATCATAAATCAGTAATTCTCATAGTTGTTTTTGTATTTCTTTCATAGCTGTAGTCAAAACTAAGAAATTCATTCACGGACGTTTTCGTGCCTCGCTTACCTGTGCAAAAGCCTCTGTTATGGTTCGCGGTTCCAGTCTCCCTGAATGCAACTCTTTTATCCCTTCTGTGAAAGAGATACAAGCAGTCAGATCAAACATCGATAGGAAATCGCAAGAAAATACTTTTAGCTCATAGTGCAATGGTGAAAAACTTACAATGCTGCACAACAGGTAACGCCTCTTTCCGCTGCTGACAAACAAATTTTGGGTTTCTAGGAATACATAAATTTATTTATGAATTGTTACATTTGCATACCTGTTGAGTATGACACAGCATACCAATTAAACACAGACCCAATCGAAATCTAAGTGAGTAGTATTTTACTAATTCGTACCGATAGAGGCACGCTCGTGTACAGATACTCAGTTTTATCAAAACAGACTTTCGTCGTAAGGTTATCGTGGATAGTTTTATCTCATTTCTTATAATACAGTGCACAATTTTCGTAAGGTTTCTTTTAGTGTCGTTAAAACTATAATAAACATGAGAGAACATCAACGATATATGCGAATTCTCTGATGTTATCTATAACAGTCTGACAATGCACATGCAGTTTAATGAATATATGCATGTAGAAAACTTGTTCTGAGTTAAATCTCTCAAACAAGGTATTAAGAAGAATAAAATGCCACTACCAGACGACAGATAATGTAGAAAATACGTTTATGACTACTTTGGCACGATGCCAAAAGCTTCGAGATGCATCTGCTGCCTGGCCGTCTATTAAACCTGAAAAGAACAAAATGTCGCAGAAATTAGCCCTTTTTCGACATGCGGCTATTTTGGGTTGAGAAGCGAAGGCAATTATGTTCAAAGTTACATTAAATTTGTACTTCTGCAGTCAGCAGAATTGCTTGGTTAGAAAAGTAGCAGTGAATGTAATAGAACTCGCGACGTCTTATCTACGATGCGCGACAATTTCCGTGACGCTACTACCTGTCATCCAGCTGCAGCACCTCCAGAAGTCAACAATAGATCCTCCAGAATTTCCGCGTTCCACAGTGCTGTGAGATAATGCATACTGCCGGATCTAGACTTCTGAGAGATAGACAGTTACACCTTTTCTTTTGCACTGCAGGACGTTTTCAACAAACAGATAGCGCAATAGCGCAGCTCAAGTGGAAAGAAACACTTCCTATTTAAATTTCTGCATCCTACGCTGTTGGCAGTTCTGTGTAGGTGGCAGTTACGTGATTTTAATTCGCTGATTACAAAATAGAGTCGAATGTATGCACTGGGCAGCCGAGACGGCTAGTTCATGGCGATTCGGTCAACTAAGTAAATGAATGTCCTGAACATGCTGCAAACCACTACAGGGAGCCTGTGTGTCGGAATTCTCCTCGAGTGTGACGAAACGGTGTTACGATAGAAAAATGAGTCAAACAGAGGAGGATTTGGTGGTCTGTTGGATTGATGATAGGATCCTGTGATGATGGGTTGGGTTTCGATTCCACCTTCTGCCGATGATTTTTTAATAGGGAGAGACAGATTCTAATCTCTTCTGGCTACGCCACGTGAAGAAGGTATAATGGCATTGTGATCTGAAATTCACATTAAACATGATATTCCTTCTCTACCAAGTAGACGTTAGGCTGAACCACAATAACGTCAGGAGTGGCGAAATGTGGGAACTCTATCAACAGTAACCTTTCTTATACTAGTTATTTATTTCTAGTGACGAAACAAACGCTATGTAGGGTCACAGGACCCTTATTCCATCTTTTATTTGAGCTTCCCGAACTTGGAATGCAACTCAGACCGCCCTTAACGTGGAATTTGATCCCTTCGTGACAATACAGCTAGACTACAATTTGTTGTTTGTTCAAAACTGTAGATTCCTCAGCATATCCACATTTGCGCTTGAATGGGTTCGAATGCTGGCCCGGCGCCAAAGGATTCATTGTGTATTATCAAGCTCCAGCATGAGAATACCTATCTGCTGGTGGATAATATTTTTGATTTTTAATGCATTTTCATTCGTTGTCAACACTAACGATATGTGACGTTTTTGACTCCCAGTGAGCTGCAGCAGCAAGTCGTATACTCCTAGCTCACTCATTTGTTACATAGTTTAATTCTTAATTTCTCTGCGTGTTTTTGGTACTTGCATTGTTTAATTCGTAAATTTCGGGCGTATTATAGTATTTGAGAGTTTTAGCATCGCGTTTTAGTACCTGAATAGTGTAAATTCGCGTAGTCTCCTTCCGCCGCCGAGCAGTGTCAGCAGTGCGCAAGTAGCAGCATTACTGCATTTACTAGGCAATCTTGTATTTTAATAACCGTTTAAATTTTGTCGATTTGTTTGCGCTCTCTGTAGATTAGTTCAGACGTTCTTTGCAAAACAGTTTTTAGCATGGATAGGGACTGCAACTGCTGTGTTCGGATGCAGGCTGAATTGGCATCCCTTCGCTCCCAGCTTCAGGCAGTGTTGGCTTCGGTCACACAGCTTGAGGTTGTTGCCAATGGGCATCACTGTGGGGGTCCGGATGGGGGTTTGTCGGGGACGGCCAGCTCGTCCCACGCATCCCCCGATCGGACTACCACTGTGGTTGCCCAGGATACTGCCCGCATTGAGGCTGATCCCTCACCTGTGGTAGAGTGGGAGGTCGTCTCAAGGTGTGGCAGGGGGCGAAAGACATTCCGGAGGGCTGAACGGAAGGCCTCTCCAGTTTGTCTGACGAACCGGTTTCAGGCTCTGTCTCAGGCTGATACTGATCTTCGGCCTGACATGGCTGCTTGTCCTGTTCCAGAGGTTGCCCCTCAGTCTGCAAGATCGGGCGGTCGCAGAGGGTAGGCTTACTGGTAGTTGGGAGCTCCAACGTCAGGCGCGTAATGGGGCCCCTCAGGGAAATGGCAGCAAGAGAGGGGAAGAAAACCAATGTGCACTCCGTGTGCATGCCGGGGGGAGTCATTCCAGATGTAGAAAGGGTCCTTCCGGATGCCATGAAGGGTACAGGGTGCACCCATCTGCAGGTGGTCGCTCATGTCGGCACCAATGATGTGTGTCGCAATGGATCGGAGGAAATCCTCTCTGGCTTCCGGCGGCTATCTGATTTGGTGAAGACTGCCAGTCTCGCTAGCGGGATGAAAGCAGAGCTCACCATCTGCAGCATCGTAGACAGGACTGACTGCGGACCTTCGGTACAGAGCCGAGTGGAGGGTCTGAATCAGAGGCTGAGACGGTTCTGCGACCGTGTGGGCTGCAGATTCCTCGACTTGCGCCATAGGGTGGTGGGGTTTCGGGTTCCGCTGGATAGGTCAGGAGTCCACTACACGCAACAAGCGGCTACACGGGTAGCAGGGGTTGTGTGGTGTGGGCTGGGCGGTTTTTTAGGTTAGATGCCCTTGGGCAAGTACAGAAAGGGCAACAGCCTCAAAGGGTGCAGGGCAAAGTCAGGACATGCGGGGACCAAGCAGCAATCGGAATTGTAATTGTCAACTGTCGAAGCTGCGTTGGTAAAGTAGCAGAACTTCAAGCACTGATAGAAAGCACCGAAGCTGAAATCGTTATAGGTACAGAAAGCTGGCTTAAGCCAGAGATAAATTCTGCCGAAATTTTTACAAAGGTACAGACGGTGTTTAGAAAGGATAGATTGCATGCAACCGGTGGTGGAGTGTTCGTCGCTGTTAGTAGTAGTTTATCCTATAGTGAAGTAGAAGTGGATAGTTCCTGTGAATTATTATGGGTGGAGGCTACACTCAACATCCGAGCTAGGTTAATAATTGGCTCCTTTTACCGACCTCCCGACTCAGCAGCATTAGTGGCAGAACAACTGAGAGAAAATTTGGAATACATTTCACATAAATTTTCTAAGCATGTTATAGTCTTAGGTGGAGATTTCAATTTACCAGATATAGACTGGGACACTCAGATGTTTAGGACGGGTGGTAGGGACAGAGCATCGAGTGACATTATACTGAGTGCACTATCCGAAAATTACCTCGAGCAATTAAACAGAGAACCGACTCGTAGAGATAACATCTTGGACCTACTGATAACAAACAGACCCGAACTTTTCGACTCTTTAAGTGCAGAACAGGGAATCAGTGATCATAAGGCCGTTGCAGCATCCCTGAATATGGAAGTTAATAGGAATATAAAAAAAGGGAGGAAGGTTTATCTGTTTAGCAAGAGTAATAGAAGGCAGATTTCAGACTACCTAACAGATCAAAACGAAAATTTCTGTTCCGACACTGACAATGTTGAGTGTTTATGGAAAAAGTTCAAGGCAATCGTAAAATGCGTTTTAGACAGGTACGTGCCGAGTATAACTGTGAGGGACGGGAAAAACCCACCGTGGTACAACAACAAAGTTAGGAAACTACTGCGAAAGCAAAGAGAGCTTCACTCCAAGTTTAAATGCAGCCAAAACCTCTCAGACAAACAGAAGCTAAACGATGTCAAAGTTAGCGTAAGGAGGGCTATGCGTGAAGCGTTCAGTGAATTCGAAAGTAAAATTCTATGTACCGACTTGACAGAAAATCCTAGGAAGTTCTGGTCTTACGTTAAATCAGTAAGTACTCGAAACAGCATATCCAGACACTCCGGGATGATGATGGCATTGAAACAGAGGATGACACGCGTAAAGCTGAAATACTAAACACCTTTTTCCAAAGCTGTTTCACAGAGGAAGACCGCACTGCAGTTCCTTCTCTAAATCCTCGCACAAACGAAAAAATGCCTGACATCGAAATAAGTGTCCAAGGAATAGAAAAGCAACTGGAATCACTCAATAGAGGAAAGTCCACTGGACCTGACGGGATACCAATTCGATTCTACACAGAGTACGCGAAAGAACTTGCTCCCCTTCTAACAGCCGTGTACCGCAAGTCTCTAGAGGAACGGAGGGTTCCAAATGATTGGAAAAGAGCACAGGTAGTCCCAGTCTTCAAGAAGGGTCGTCGAGCAGTTGCGCAAAACTATAGACCTATATCTCTGACGTCGATCTGTTGTAGAATTTTAGAACATGTTTTTTGCTCGAGTATCATGTCGTTTCTGGAAACCCAGAATCTACTATGTAGGAATCAACATGGATTCCGGAAACAGCGATCGTGTGAGACCCAACTCGCTTTATTTGTTCATGAGACCCAGAAAATATTAGATACAGGCTCCCAGGTAGATGCCATTTTTCTTGACTTCCGGAAGGCGTTCGATACAGTTCCGCACTGTCGGCTGATAAACAAATTAAGAGCCTACGGAATATCAGACCAGCTGTGTGGCTGGATTGAAGAGTTTTTAGCAAACAGGACACAGCTTGTTGTTATCAATGGAGAGACGTCTACAGACGTTAAAGTAACCTCTGGCGTGCCACAGGGGAGTGTTTTGGGACCATTGCTTTTCACAATATATATAAATGACCTAGTAGATAGTGTCGGAAGTTTCATGCGGCTTTTCGCGGATAATGCTGTAGTATACAGAGAAGTTGCAGCATTAGAAAATTGTAGCGAAATGCAGGAAGATCTGCAGCGGATAGGCACTTGGTGCAGGGAGTGGCAACTGTCCCTTAACATAGACAAATGTAATGTATTGCGAATACATAGAAAGAAGGATCCTTTATTGTATGATTATATGATAGCGGAACAAACACTGGTAGCAGTTACTTCTGTAAAATATCTGGGAGTACGCGTGCGAAACGATTTGAAGTGGAATGATCATATAAAATTAATTGTTGGTAAGGCGGGTACCGGGTTGAGATTCATTGGGAGAGTGCTTAGAAAATGTAGTCCATCAACAAAGGAGGTGGCTTACAAAACTCTCGTTCGACCTATACTTGAGTATTGCTCATCAGTGTGGGATCCGTACCAGATCGGTTTGACGGAGGAGATAGAGAAGATCCAAAGAAGAGCGGCGCGTTTCGTCACAGGGTTATTTGGTAACCGTGATAGCGTTACGGAGATGTTTAATAAACTCAAGTGGCAGACTCTGCAAGAGAGGCGCTCTGCATCGCGGTGTAGATTGCTCGCCAGGTTTAGAGAGGGTGCGTTTCTGGATGAGATATCGAATATATTGCTTCCCCCTACTTATACCTCCCGAGGAGATCACGAATGTAAAATTAGAGAGATTAGAGCGCGCACGGAGGCTTTCAGACAGTCGTTCTTCCCGCGAACCATTCGCGACTGGAACAGGAAAGGGAGGTAATGACAGTGGCACGTAAAATGCCCTCCGCCACACACCTTTGGGTGGCTTGCGGAGTATAAATGTAGATGTAGATGTAGATGAGACACAGAACTATTTGAGAGATCACTGTAAGTTCAAGGATGTTATTCCGAGCTGCTGGTGGAGAAAAATTCGGTAGCTGACGTCTCTTTGTGTGTAGTCAACACCGGTATGTGTGGGGTTTGATTCCCAGTCAGCACAGAACTCTTAGTCATATTATTTCTAGTTCAAACATGCTCACATGTCGCTGCTGCTGTAACAAATCCATATTTAACGTTTGTTTTCTCTAGCATATAATAGCGATAGGTTCCGGGTTGGAGTCCTGGGAAGGAAAAACTTAATGTTTCGTCTCGTCATTTCAGTCAAAACATCTAGCTACTGCCGAGAATATCCGATATTTCACAGTTGATTGTGCTTCGATAACAATCCGATTAGGTTCTGGTAGGTTCTGGGTTAGAATCCCTGTCCAACACAAAGATTTATCTGTCGGCATTTCGGCATTTCAAGTAAGTTACTTGTGAAGAAGCAATATGTAACATCTCTCGTAGTTTGTTAACTGGGATAATAGTTGCTGGTTAGGAATTAGCGTCCGTTAAAAATATTTACGTTATGTAATTTAACGTTGATATTTGCTACCTGATAATGTCTAAAATCGAGGTATATCACTCTCTGTATGCCTAGTCAGGAATGACTGTTAGTTTCCGTCAGTCACGAAATCTTAGTCTGCATGACATGTGTTTGAATCCATATGCAGAACGAGACGGTTCGTCGTGTCATTTGAAGTTTATACATATTCTCAACTAGTTGCTTGCGAATAAGTTAAAATTTTAATGTCATTTTGTGTTAAATAACAAGTACGGTATGTTACTTTGAAGAGGAAATTACGAATACAACGAACTTACTACGTGCATTACCTATCTGACGAAATAATGAGAGTGGTAACATTTCAGGTATGTCATTTATTGCAATAAATGTGAGCTTACAAGCCTTAAGGACAGTCTTCTGTGTGATAAGGTGTTCCCTGCTATTTGTAGTATCGTGGTATTACTTTACATCTTGAGTTATTGCGATACAGAGCAGATTTTTCTAGTGGTGACTTGTTGGAGCCATTTTCAATAGTCAAACGACTATACCAAGGAGCGATTAGATGACCTGCTAGACAGCTGCGTTATGCGGGTTGCATGTGAATCAGGCGAAATGCAATTCGGGTCGTTCGGATACTTTTGAGCACGACTGTACATCTACATTAAATCTACTAATTTTCGTCCCATTCGTGGTACGTCTTCTTTGTCTTAGTGTATTACCTTACTTACTAAGTCGTTTCGGCTATTGTCCTGATCATATCAAAACTCAGACTTTTAAAAACATCGTTTAGTGTCAGCCTATAAAACCTATATTAAGCGGGATGTCAACTGAATTAATTGATATTCACAAAAAGACAAAAACTCTGCACATCTGAATGTTCATTTAACAGACAATCCTACTTTCTGGTATTAATAACGGTAAACTAACTTCGAGTCTTTACCGACTGAAACAACCTGATATGTATGGGTGAACATAGTTTTCTCTCAAGACATGTTCTCAATGGTACGCTGCATTACATCACAAAGATAACAAATAAGAGTATACATATGATACGTATGTGATCGTAATATGCTATTTCTGACTGAACACTCAGTTAAAAGCTTGATCCGAAATTTTTACGGTGATAAGATCTCGGTTGCTTTTTCGGTGAGTTTGAAATGCTGCGGAAGTTGGCTTTCTGTTCTACTCTTCACTCTGTAACGTACTCTCTCTGTTATATTATTGTTGTTTTGTGTTATTGTCGTTGTAGAGCTATGAAATTATTGTAGCAGTTTGCTTAGTCAGCCGTACTTCGGAATTTTTGACTTAAATGGAGCCTGAAACTTGCGTAATAAATACTTCACGTGAAGTGCGATTTGCGGTATAAACAAAATTATTTGCGGAGATGCCATCCACTGAATATTAACAGAAAAGCTTTAGAACTATTTGCGGAGATGCCATCCACTGACTATTAACAGAAAAGCTTTAGAACAATGCGCACGACTGACTAGACGCATTCAGAGGGTACGTTCATTCGCATGTGAGTGGTTGCGATCTGATGAGAGAGATCTATCTTAATTTTTTTTCGTAAAATAATTACGTCGTAACACACACGGAGATTGCGAACGTACAATCAGGGTAGAGGCACGTACGTTCTATCATTCCCCGTGGCCTGGGTAAAAGAGTTGCAATTATTTAAATTTAAGAATATTTCTTTTTCTATCGGACTCCTATTTTGATACGAAAAGAAAGATTGCAGGTTCTGCATGTCTCGGCAAAGACACATCGGAATTAATCTTAGCGGCCATCAAAGGAAAGTAGCGAGCACAATCACGTACCTCTGTTGTTGAGCAGCGCCGTCGTAAAGATCGTCGCCTCCATCTAAAATTCACATTCTCCAATTAACAGAATAATTTGTACTCCATTGGTATGGGATTTAGGCTTGATCTTGACAGAAATTATAAAACACATTTTTCATCATTTAACACATTCATTTAACACACACATAGACATGGAATTTTACAGTACGTCTTTACGCCAGCACATCAGAACAAAAAGTAGTTAATACTAGAAGTAATAAAAGAATCTCGAAATTAGTCCTTTGTTTATGAAGGATAAAACAGTTTTTCAGAGTATTCCTCTGGCATGGCAGTCGAACAAATCTTCTTCTTGTATCTTTGATATTAAATTACAACATTTTTTAGTTCCTTTTCAACTCTCAACACGCCGTTATTTTGGAAATCTCAGTTGAAATTGCTTAACTATTCGATACAAATTTACAGCTCTCCAATCCGGTAATTAAATTTTGTTTCCAAATAGTAAGTGTTTCATTGCAGTGGGTATAACATATCCCTTAATTAAATAGGTTTCCCGAATAGGGCAGTCCGTTATTACGCGATCTGTAATACGACACAAATATATTTCCAAAGTCTTCTCTGTTGTTCGGTTTAATGGCTGGTCCTACGTAAAACTTCTCCAGCTTCTGTCAGTGTGCTCTCTGTTAAAAAATAAAACAAATGACTGACCTTTAGCTGTTCCAGAAGTACTCGTAATTACCGCACTTTTTTCTGCGACATGTAGTTTGTTCTCCTTCAAAGGGATTATTCATATTGAGAGGTAAAGAGACGAATTTTTATCAATTCGGAGGTCATTTCTCTCCTTTTCTTTATAACAAGAGACGTTCATTTGTCGTTGTTTCATCCCAAAGAAAAGTTTGTCACCATTTAATTATCTCCGAGCTAGTTTGTAGATATTTCGAGACATAGGAGCAGTATATGACGAGTAGATATAATACGTATTTAGGCACTGTTTGTGAATATGATATATTGTGTAGTGACAATTCAGGGTAATTCCAAAATATTAATCCGATTTCAGGTAATTATATCTTCTATATGTCCGGCCGGTGTGGCCGTGTGGTCTAGGCGCTTCAGTCTGGAACAGCGTGACCGCTCCAGTCGCAGGTTCGAATCCTGCCTCGGGCATGGATGTGTGTGATGTCCTTAGGTTAGTTAGGTATAAGTAGTTCTAAGTTCTAGGGGACTGATGACCACATATGTTAAGTCCCATAGTGCTCAGAGCCATTTGAACCATTTTCTTCTATATGAAGAGAAATAGGGAGTTAGCGTAAATTTCAACTTGTAAATGAAAACCAAAAGTTACCTTCGAGCGAGATCTAAGTCGCCGGTTCAATTGGTTTGTTGCAGATGTGTCAGTGTTGCCACTACGTTGTCCACTTGTTCATTAACCTAAGTGCATCAAATCGGGAAGAAGGCAACAAAGCAACGAAAGACGTATCCAACAAGTCCAGTTCAGTTACATCCGTTTTTCATTATTTCTGTCGAGAGTAAGTCACTGCAACAAATTATTGGCGGTAAGTGGAGCACAAGTAAGTGATCAGGGGTGTAGGATGACTGCAATTTTAATTATATGTATGGAAGTGGCCCTGTTCATCTGACATAATTACGTCGCTGTCCTTCGAAAATAATGATCAAGGAGTCCTTTATCTACAAAATTAAACAAGAATCGTCATTAAATTACATTTAAACTTGTTCCAGAGATCATGAATACGACATATCATGACGATGTGGAACCTGTCAGATTAACATAAGTTTTCTTCACTATCTGTCAGATATTTAATGCTATTTGGCAAATGACGAAAGATTTTTGTGGCAACATAATTCACCCCTTTCTGTCCCAAAGCCAGATCTAACCCAGAATAATGAAGATTAAACTGTCTGCTAATGTTGTAGCTATGCACACAGTTATTATTATTTTTTTATTGAGATGGATTATAAATCACAGATTTCATAAATGAATATATGCATTGCGAAGGTACTGTGAATATCACGAGTCTGCAAGGTGATCTTGGTTGGGTTCCAGCTATTATTCTGATTACATGTTTTTGTGCCATGAATATCTTTTCTCTTAATGATGAATTACCCCAAAATATGATGCCATATGAAAGCAGTGAATGAAAACAGGCATAGTAAACTAATTTACTGGTATGTTTATCACCAAAATTTGAAATAACCCTAATAGTATAAGTAGCTGAATGTAATGGTTTCAGCATATCATCAATATGTTTCTTCCAATTCAATTCCTCATCAGTGCACACACCCAGATATGTTGAATATTCCGCCTTAGCAACAGACTTTTTTTCAAACTCTATATTTATCAATGGTGTTATGCCATTTAGTGTATCGAATTGTATATACTGTTTTTCTCAAAATTTACTGAGAGTCCGTTTGCAGAGAACCACTTAATAATTTTCTGAAAGACATTATTTACAATTTCCTGAGCCGATCCTTGTTCGCTTGGTGTGATTTCTACACTTAAGTCATCAATAAAAATAACTAGCTTTGCATCTTCATCAGTATTGAGTGGCAAGTTATCAATATATATATTAAGAACAATAAGGGACCCAAGACTGAACCCAGTGAGACAGCATTCTTGATACTTCCCCAGTTAGAGGACTCCGCTGATTTTTGCAGACTATCTGTACTGTTAATGTCAACCTTTTGCATTCATGGCGGTAAATATGAATTAAATTATTTGTGCACTTTTCCACATACACCACAATACTTAAGCTTATCTAGAATATTTTCAAGATTCACACAGTCAAAAGCCTTTGAGAGGTCACATAATATCCTAATGGGTGATGTTCAGTTTCTCAAAACATTAAATATTTTATCAGTAAAATTATACATAACTTTTATATTGAAAAGCCTTTTGAGAAACCAAACTGACATTTTGTTAGTACTTCATTTTTACAAATATGTGATGCTACCCTTGAATAAATTACTTTTTCTAGAAGTTGTCGGAATTGATATTGGGTGGTAATCGTTAGCATCAGATCTATCCCCTTTTTTATCCAATGGCTCAACAACAGCATATTTATATCTGGAAAAACGCCATGTTTCAGTGAGTTAATGCATATATGTTGAAAATCCTCCTTATCTGTTGGGAACAAGCTTTTAGCACTCTGTTGGAAATGCCACCAATTCCATCTGAGCTTTTGCTTTTAAGTGAATTCATTATGTCCCTAATTGAAGTAGCAGAGGTGGCCTGAATTTCAGTTTTATCAAATTGCATAAGTATTGCCTCTTCCATATACTGCCTTGCATTTTCTAATGAACAGCTGAGTCCTACTTTCTCAACAACAATTATAAACACAATTTTCAATTGTTAAATATTTAATAGAACCCACTATCTTGGAGGATGGTTTTCAATACTGTATGAAGCTATGTCATATACTGTAACTAGCTGTGCATCATGATTAGACAGACCATTCTTAACAGGAAGAGTTTTTATTTGATAAAATTTACCTTGGTCTATAAAAACATTATCTCTCAGTATGCTGTTTTCCTGTACCACCCGAGTAGGAAAGTCAAATTGAAAGAACCAACTAATACTTCAAGGTCAAGTTTTCTATCGGACTCTTTCACAAAATTTACATTGAAATTCCCACAACAATAATTTGCTTGTCTCTGTCTGACAGATAGCAGAACCAAGAATCCAAGTTCTTCAAAAATAGTTAAAAATTTCCCAATGGGGACCCATGCACAGCTACAATTGTAAAAGTACCATTACTTAGTTTAAGTTCACACGCACATGCTTCTAAATGTTTCCCACTATGACAGATTTTATCATACACCATGTGCTCAAAAGTATCCAGATACCCCAAAAACATATCTCTCTTTCATATTAGGTGCATTGTGCTGCCACCTACTACCAGGTACCCCATATCAGCGACCTCAGTAGTCATCACACATCGTGAGAGAGCAGAACGGAGAGCTCCACAGAGCTCAGGAACTTCGAACGTGGTCAGGTGATTGAGTGTCACTTGTGTTATACGTCTGTATGCGAGATTTACACACTCCTAAACATCTCTAGGTCCTCTGTTTCCGATGTGATGGTGAAGTGGAACCGTGAAGGGACACGTACAATAAAGTCGTAATGTGTAATAGGGAGACATCTATCCAGTTCATCACACAGGAATTCCAAATTACGTCAGGATCCACTACTATGAAAGTTAGGAGGGAGGTGAAAAAACTTGGATTTCATGGTAGAGCAGCTGCTCATAATCCACACTTCATGTCGGTAAATGACAAACCACGCCTCGGTTCCTGCAAGGACCGTACAGATTGAACGATTGAACAGTGGAAAACGTTGTGTGGAGTGACGAACCACGGTGCACAATGTGGCGATCCGATGGTAGGGTGTGGGTAAGGCGAATGCTCGGTGAAGTCATCTGACAGCGTGTGTAGCGTCAACAGTAAAATTCTGAGGCGGTGGTGTTACGGTGTGGTCGTGTTTTTCATGGAGGGGGATTGCACCCCTTGTAGTTTTGCGTGGCTCTATCACAGCACAGGCCTACATTGATTTTTAAGCACCTTCTTGCTTCCCACTGTTGAAGAGAAATTTGGGGATGGCGATTGCGTATTTCAACACGATCGAGCACTTGTTCATAAGGAAGAGATTAATGTTTAACGTCACGTCGACAACGCGGTCATTAGAGACGGGGCACAAGCTCGGATATGGGAAGGATAGGGAAGGAAATCGGCCTTACCCCTTAAATGGAACCATCCTGGCATTTGCCTGAAGCGATTTAGGGAAATCACGGAAAACCTAAATCAGGATGGCCGGACGCGGGTTTGAACCGTCGTCCTCCCGAATGCGAGTCCAGTGTGCTAACCACTGCGCCACCTCGCTCGGTCCTGTTCATAATGCACGGCCTGTGGCAGAGTGGTTACACGACAATAACATCCCTGTAATAGACTGGCCCGCACAGAGTCCTGACCTCAATGCTACAGAACACCTTTGGGATGTTTTGGAACGCCTACTTCGTGCCAGGCCTCACTGACTGACATCGATACCTCTCCTCAGTGCAGCACTCCGTGAATAATGGGCTGCCATTCCCCAAGAAACCTTCCAGCACCTGATTGTACGTGTGCCTGTGAGAGTGGAAGCTGTCACCGAGACTAAGGGTAGGCCAACATCGTGCTGAATTCCAGCATTACCGGCGGCGGTTGCCACGAACATATAAGTCATTTTAAGTCATTTTGAGCCAGGTGTCCGGATACTTTTGCTCACATAGTGTATATGGCCACTACTCCTCTCTCCATAGTGTCTCTACTTACATCTGCTGAAAGCCTTTATCCACCTACATTTATCTTTTTCTTTTTACCTTTGACTCAGTTTATTACATTAAGTGCAATATAAATGGTTTGACAAATGCTAACAGAGAGCAGATGATGCCTTGGCACACTTGTATAACGGATCTTAAATACGACTGAAACGAGTGCATATCAGGATAATACAGATGTATTCTGAAACTCTGATTGCAGTACGGTTAGGGTTTAAAGACAAGAAGCGCTAGAGAAGGGTATTCATTCGCACCTACGAGCCGACTTCAAATCGTACTGAACATTTAGCTGGAGGCAAGTCTTAAGAGTAAAGCTTGAAACTTCTGTATCTTTGTAGAAAGATTCGGTTTTCCCTGCAGTTCATCTCACTGAAGCGGATAAACCTCAAAATATCAATTAGCACGTGTTGGCTGAAATGGCTGCATAATCAATCATTGGTTCGTACAAAAATCTGAATATGAATTTAAGTTCATGTCAGCTGAAAATTTGCCTAAGACACCTGCTCATGATGTCTGCGTAAAGAGGTTCCTGGTTGGGAGAAGCTCATTCGAGGAGATCACCGTGTAGAGTTACTCTGTCATCTGTTTCCTACAAGGCATGGTCAGGTCTTGGCGTTATTCTGGCGTGATATAACTTTGATTGACTGAATGATAAATATTGTGAGTGCTGATCTGCGTAAAGTTGTCTTAAGAGACGTTGGCCTCCATCCCTCACTCTCATTTCAGGTAGTTAACCAGTAATAGGGTTCGTAGCACTTGGCGCTGAAAAACTGTGGCCTACTCCCTTTTTTTCCCTGTCTGTAAGCAATGAGGATGATGGACCTCTATGCACACAGCCATCTTTTTCTCTCTCTCTTCTCACTCACTTCTGAATTATTTGTCTACCGAGTCGTAGCGGTTTGCACATTTCATTCAACTTATACCTTGCAGGGACCGAGCTCAGTGATGGTGTTCCACATTCTTGAAACGTGTCCTAAACTTGCTGTCCCTCATTTCACTCCCAGATGTTATCTTTAGCGGTCTTTATATTTCGATGAATTTCTGCCTTCTACCATCCACAGTGGCATTCTTCTTGTTCTCTATCACAAACAGCATGCACACTCCTTCCACACTGCTCATTAAAAACAAGCTCTGTTGTCCCAGCGTAATCTGGAGATGAAATCTGTATTGTGACTTTCAGCATCTGGTTGCCAGATTGGCTCCTGAAAGCATCACCATTGCGAACAACCAGGACGGACACACTATACCTACATCTATATACATATTCTTCAAGATACCTGTACCGCCACTAGTCATTTCCTTTCCTGTTCCATTCTAAAATACAGTCAGAGAGGGAAAAGCGACTGCCTATATGCCTCCTTATGTGGCGAATTCAGCCAAGGCCGATGTCCTTCCCTCGTCGGCTTTTGTGATCTACTTTCTCTGCCTCGTGATGACTGGGTGTTGTGTGATGTCCTTAGGTTAGTTAGGTTTAAGTAGTTCTAAGTTCTAGGGGACTGATGACCATAGCTGTTAAGTCCCATAGTGCTCAGAGCCATTTTTTTGTGATCTACAATGTCCAATCGCTCGCTTACAGCTCAGTGCTTTCATGGAGGTTACTTATTTAGGTGAACATGCAACTCAGTATAGGAAAGTGTATGTACGTTAGTTAAGTATTGCCAATCGCTGATAGTGATACATATTTCATTTGTCAGTAACGATTAATTATTCCAGTTTTATTTTATTTTTTTCAGCGATTTACTTTAGTTACGGAACAGTTTGTGAGAAATGGCCACGTAAGATACGTACTCCGCCCTGAACTGCTGACCTCCAAAGTTACCTGACCTCACGGTATGTGACTTTCTTGCAGTTATTTGAGAGTAACACCATCTACCTGCCTCCCATTTCAAAACTCTGGGTGAACTGCGATGCTACAAAGCAACGGCAGTGAATGCTGCAACTCCAGATATGCTCGAAAAGATACGGAACGAGTTTAACTGTCGTTGAGTGTCCAAGGGAGGGCAAATGAAATGTTAATTCTAAAAGTAGATGTAAATGCCATATACCTTATCATGAACTGCAGAGAGAAACACTGCCTTTCTGCTGAAGGAATTCTCTATACGATTTTATTCGAAATGCCATCATAATATTTTACTGGTCGTCTGAAGTAAAAACGCCATTGACTGGATGATATAGTCAGACTCCCAATGGCACCCGTTCAGGGATCATTGTTCTGAGCTTTTTAACTACCAACAGAAATTCTGTTGCTCAAAACATCAATAATAATGGAAAAAAGTTATTCCTTGTTGGTGAAACTGATCGCAGAAGATTACCATAGAGCAGGTTTGCTTGGATACAAAGATCTTTAAGTGAAAAGTCCCTGAGTTTTTATTAAGAAAAATAACTTTTCACTACCTCAAGAGACACATTGTTTTTCAATGCTTTTTGTCGCTAATTAGATTTAAAAAGACTCTCTTCCCTTTCCTTTTTTTCATATTTAAATTATAAAATCTCAACACACTCTATCCCACTTGGAATTTGACTAACGTAATATTTTTATAACAACACGGTACTAGATCTCCGCCCGCAAAGATTTAGGTTAACAATCAGAAAATTTAGACCTGACTTGGCCTTTCAATAATCAGAAACTTAATCTAATACCTGAACAACAGTTTTCAAAAAATAACCTTTCATCAGGCACCTGCCTATACAGTGTCATACACTAAGCAGGCATCAGAAATTCGTAGTAGCGACGAAAATTTAAGCTAAAAGATAGTATAAAAGCTTTAGTGGAACCTGCCGTTAAATCAATTAATCTTACAGCTGAACAAGAGAGCTAACAGAAAATTTGTATCTGTCCAGTATACACTTCAAGGCATAAATGTTGTAAAATAGTTATAATCAAAATAAGAAACGGAACTTTTGAAAAATCATAGCATCATTTAATAACTGCACAAAATTGCAGTTCGTTTGCTACCATAAATACAAATGGAGTGTGCACGACTTTTTTCTGGCGTTGGATCAATCTCACTGGGTTAGTGCCGATATTTTATTTTTGGTTGCCATTGGTGTCACCCACCAGTGCCTCTGTGCTCTGCAGTAATAGTGCTACAGAACAGATTAACAAATTGGCACCTAAAACACACGGAGATCCAGGATTAGTTTACGCACCATGAGAGGTCATCTGCCCTAAAAAGCTCTGCATCTCAGACTTTAACCAATAACAATTTCGTAGACTGAACAGAGTTAGGGAAAAAACACCTTGCCTTACACCTAGACACACTAGAAGTAAAATTTGTAGATCAGTGGTAATCAGCGCACAAGTAAGGCCAATACTTCTAGCAGACTTTGTTCCTCCACTGAGATTAAAACGCGGAGCACAAAATGTGAATGTCGCTGACACCGTACAACACAATTCGTAGCTATGCAGGAAACAGCACTGCTATACTGAGCGCAAAGACGCTGGCCATTCATTCCACTGACGACAACGTCAGAACGAAGTGTTGGTGTTAAAACGGCAAGCACATATAGCGCCACAAGTAGCAGATCGAGGCAATATCGGCCACTGTCGCCTCCTGCTACCTGTATATACTCCAGTCAGCCCAGCTCCAACATTACTGCCCAGTCCAGCCATAGCGGAAAATGGACACTCACTTCAGCATCACAGTGCCATGCCTTGGCCCTCACACTAACCGGACCCAGATCAAAATACCGCTGCCATCGACTCTGTATGCTGCTTAACAAGTATTTTTTCCACTCCACAGAGGCCGTAGTTACAATCAATACCCCTCCGCCAAACTGCGCTCGCAGAGTGAAATCGCTATGCACGTATCAGTTGTAAATTGAGAATATGTCTTGTAAGTGAGTAATATTAACAATATACATACGAATTAAAATTTCTCAATAGGTGGACATATCCAAAAGAAGAAAAAGAACTGAAAAATTTAGTAATAACGTTGCTACGAATATTGCTAGTGAGACCATCCAATGAAATGTGTAATTTGAACTAGTATTGAAAAACTGCTTCGTTACAAGATATGAATTCTTCATTTCCATCAACAACACAACACATCTTCACCAATTTACAAAAAAAAAAAAAATGGTTCAAATGGCTCTGAGCACTATGGGACTTAACATCTCTGGTTATCAGTCCCCTAGAACTTAGAACTACTTAAACCTAACTAACCTAAGGACATCACACAACACCCAGTCATCACGAAGCAGAGAAAATCCCTGACCCCGCCGGGAATCGAACCTGGGAACCAATTTACAGCCACGTCTAAAGGACCACTGAGAAGTTCTGTTACTTACACACTGTTTACATACTTTCATATTGTCTTTACTGTTATCAGTTTAAGTCTCATTCTCTTTGTACATCAATATGAGATTCATTGGCAAACAAATTATATACACTTTGTTATATCACTTAGTTCGTATTTTTTATCTTTTTTTCTTTGGGAAACTTGTTAAATTGTTGCCCACAAAATTTGTTCCCCATGCTGGCGTAAGCTGTCGCCCGTCGGCAAAGATGTAGCGCGAAGATCGATAGTAGGCGCTGGTTCAAATGTGCCTATCACGTTAGAGGAAAGACACACTGATAAGCAACAGGCGGCCAACGCCTCTCGACAGTACGTGTTTAGGCCGCCGGAGGGCTGGAGTAACTCACTGTCACTGAGTCAGTGACTCACTCAGGCTACGACAGTGCATAGCGACAAGATCGAGAGTAGCAGCGAGACTAAAGTTTGTAGTAGCAGGATCACCAATAGTGTCTGCAGGAAAACTATCACACTTGAGCCCCTATCACACTTGAGCTTGTATCACAACACATGGAGTATACGATAGTTAAGTGGCAGCTTTCTTCCCAGTTCTAAGTGATGAACCAGTGTTTCATGGCCTGTGACAATGTTCGACAAAAATTTTTCACTATCAGCCTCCTAATGAGCTAGCAATTCCTGTGAGATGGTCCTTCGTTGCTCTTCATGGTCTTTTGATAGATGGTGAGGACCCCCTGTGCACATACCTTTGAGTACCCCATCTGATAGACGAGTGTGTCACCACTACCAAGAGAGACGTCCAGCGGAGCAACAAAGTGTTTGGTTGTGATCCGTTGACTACTTGGAATGACAGATCCCACACGTTCCAACACTGCAGTAGTCGTCCGCAGCTCGTGGTATAGTGGCTAGCGTTGCTGCCTCTGGATCACGGGGTCCCAGGTTCGATTGGGGATTTTCTCTGCCTAGGGACTGGGTGTTTGTGTTGTCCTCATCATTTCATCATCATTATCATTCGTGACAGTGGCAAGATTGGACTGTGTACAAAAATTGGGCTGTGCAAAGGGCTGTGTAAAAAATTGGGACTTTTTAGGGGTGCCGATGACCGCGCAATTGGGCGCCCCACAAACCAAACATCACGAACTGCAGTATTCACGGCTGTGTCCGGCCGGCCGGCACTCGGGAGATCGGGTAGGTTCGTGCGACCTTGTGGCGATGATAACAGACGACTCGTCCAACGACTCACCGTGCTTTTGTTTACTGCCAGGTTTCCGTAGACATTCTGCAAGCGTCTACGAATATCTGCGATGCTCTGGTTTTCCGCAAAAAGAAACTCAATGAGAGCTCTTTTCTTGGAACGCTGATCCGTTACAGGCGCCAATATGAAGCCTACATATAGCGCCGTTACATAGGTAAATTCCATGAAACAATAGGGGCTGATGCTGGAATGTTCCACTACGTCCCACAACAAATTCCGCAACCGAAACTGGTGGAGAAATTAAGCGTTACATTACTTATTGAACGCCCCTCGTGTGTACGCACAGGTCACATAATTCCCGTAAATTGAGTGCCAGTAGTTTGTTGACGCGGAATTGGCGCCCTGTAGCGTCTCAGATGTGTTCCATCACGTTCAGATTAGGTGAATTGGGCGGTCAAGGCATCTACGTGAACTCGCCATTAAACTCTTAAAACCGTTGTGGGACGGCTCTGTTCTTGAGACACGGGCGGGTATCCTGCTGGAGGATTCCACCGCCGTCATGGAAGACATCAAGTATGCAGGTGGTCATCTGGTTGACAGTCCCTCAATTATTATAACAGACCCCATGGAGGACTCGGTGAGTATACTCTGCGGCACTTCGGCACTTCACTGTTCCCATCGGCCTGTTTCCGAAGCGCGGTGCATGTTTCGCTTCATGCAATCGTTCGCCTGGATGACGGGTTATCCGGAAACAAGCATCGGCCTGGTGTCGCCAGAAACTTGACTTACCCGATCATGCGACACTCTACCATAGATCCACAGCCACATTTCGATGATCCCGTGACATCTGCAGTTGTAATTGGCGATGTCGTTGGATCAGCATGGGAACACACAGTACGCGCTTGCCCAGAGTTCCCTTTTCAACAGTGTGCGCTGAACGGTGAACTGACAAACGTGCCTGCAACAGCACTCTGCCATGTCGTTCGATCTGCCACAGATCGCCGCCTGTCGTGCTTTACAGAGACGGCAAGCGTGGATGCCCTACAAGTCGTTCTTTCACCGTTCTTCAAACACCTTACTCGGATCCTCGCTACAGTAGCATCTCAGCCGCCGAACTGCTTCGTCGTTTCCGATATTTTCATTCACAGACACCGGCTGATAACAATCTCCCTTTATAAAAGTCTATTATGTCTTTAAAACTCGCCATTTGCGGTCGACATCACTGCTGGAATGATTCCTGAGGCGTATCCGCTCCACTTATAAACAGTAGTGGAAATCAGAATAAAGGCATGGATATTTGTAAGAAAATTAACATTATCACTTGCAGTAGTTGTGCAATAGTATGATACCAAGCATAACGGTAAATGCAACCAAATGGTATCACATCTGAAGTCAGTAGTGCAGTACGTACGGCAAGACATCAACGATTCAGGTGATGGAGAGTGCAACTCGGTATTGAGGCAGTCGGCTCTCTGCGGTGTTAGTGTGTATGTACGTGCCATTACTGCAGACAAGAAACAGAATCCATTGATAGCAGTACCTGTTATATAGATAAACCACGATTGTAACAATACCACGCCGAAAACAGTTATCATGTAACGAAAAAGCAGAAATCGGTACGTACAAGGAAATGGGACACTCTAATTGTCAAATCGCCAAGATATTGAACGCTGAAGCACAGTGATTGATAATTTCTTCAGATTGGACGCACGATAAAGACAGAATGAAAAATACGAGCGAATTGGAAAATTACCTGAGGCATCGAAATGGTTACTTTTGCGCAAAAATAAAGATCCAAAACCGTTATTCTTCTCATCTTGTTGCTGATTTACTGTTGCCAGCAACTCCTATATGTGTACGACAAATTTTGTCAAATAACAAACATCTCACATTCAAGAAACGACTGCAGAAACCTGCTCTAACAGCCAAACATAAATAGACTAGACTACAGTTTGCTGGAAACATATATCGTGGACTTCAGAATGGGATAAAGTGATCTTCAGTGATAAGAAGAAGTTTAGTTTCGATGCAGCGGATGAATTTCAAAGTTATTGGCATGATCTAAGAACAGGCAAGGAGGTAAGAATGTGCAGAAATTTCGATGGTACAGGTGTTATGATTTGGACAGCCTTCTGTGCTAAGTCACACCTTTCTTGGCTGAACACTGGAATTAACTCTAGCATGTACACTGAGATAGTAGAGACACAACTGATTAGAATGTATGAGGACCTAGGGGACGAGGGTCTAATGTTTCAGGAAGATAATGCATCTGTGTATGTTACTCCTATAATCAAAAAATTATTTGAAGATAAACATATTAATGCCTTTTCGTGTCTCGCATCTTGTCAGGATTTGAACTCCGTGGAATACTTGCAAGGCGTGTTAATCGTAATGGAACGCAATTTGAGACCATGTTTGAGATGAAAAGAGCGATACAAGAAGAGTGGGCGAAAATTTCACTGCAAGAATTAACAATCGTAACAAAATTTGTGAGGTATTTAGGAAAAACGGAGATCGAACAAAGTATTTACAATGTAATAACACAACAGGACACTGAGTGTCTTTATACCAATTTCCGTTCGGTAAATGCAAACGCCGTATTTTATTACTCGTGTTATGGAAGTAACTATGTAATTCTGTTATGATTGCTTAAGTCTTATATGTATCTACTACATTCATAATAAATTCGATACATATACGTTTCCGACATTGTACTGTTACCGTCGTAGGTACCTTGCCTTTATGCTCATTTCCACTACTGTACTTCCCTTATCGCGTAACATGCACGTAATGCCACCAGACAGCATTCCATCTATCGGTGGGCTTGTAACGAGTATTAGGGTCGGTAGTAAAATGCAGCCTCACAGTAAACGCGGATTTGAACTCATAAGCTACACAGTGGGTTACAGTAAATGAAACTACCTGCCTTAAAGATGTGATGGGGCTAACAAACAAGGTGGATTAGATTCCTGGTCATTGATCGTTATATCCCGAGCACCCCAAAAGCCACAAAAAAACTTCACACGATCTTAGAATCAACATGAGACCCCATAAATATGTTTTCCGAGGCAACTAAACTATTACTTCGGTCTTTATGTGGACTTGCACTTAACACACTAGTTCGCCTTTGACCCCTCAAAAATCGATCATAAACTGCCTTGGATTAGCACAGCATCGCACAAGTGCGTCATTATACTGCCTTGGATTAGCACAGCATCGCACAAGTGCGTCATTCGAGGCAGTTTTTCAAGAAACTGTTCCGCCTTTACATGAGATCAGACTTCATCCGCGGATTCATGTATTACCTCCTCGGAAACCGATCATAGACTAGTAGTCAAATATCTTAGCAGTTTGGCGCCTGCCCTCTGAGTGTGCACTTGTGATTGGCTCATCCTCTCCATTAATAAACACTGACAGCAATTAAAATTTGAAGTTATCATTTCCTGATGAAATGAGTAACATTGAAATTGTTATTAACATGTTTTCAGTCCAAGGAACGTCATCAGCATGGTTGGAGCTGTATACTAATAAATAAACAGTAAATATAAAAGATAAAAAATTTGCGTCCTGGCGACCGGCGTTGAACGCGAATCGCCTCTCTCTCTCTCTGTTCCTGTACGACACGGCTCTTGCTCGCCCGCCCGTCCTCATGCTAGCCTCCTGCAACAGAATATTCCTGCACTGTGCAATACAACAAAGCAATAAAATGTAATGAACGTAGACAGTAACGTGGCATAAATGCCACATATTGTGGCCATGATGTCTAGACTTCCCAGTGCATAAGGTTTAGGAGATCGATAAGATAGCTGTGTTAGGGCTTCATCGAAAAAAATTCAATTTGTGAGGTTCAAAGAAAAGATAATGAACCATACAGTTGTGTGGAGTCAGTGCCAGATTAAAGGGAGACGATGCGCTGTGTGTTTCCAGTTATATTGCCAGATGTTTCAATTTACCTGAGTGCAGTGGGTTACCACTGCGCAAAGCTGGTTAAAGCTAGAACGGAGGTGCTTTTGAAAAAGCTATTTACCAATACGGAGGGATCGTCTGTGTTCGACTATTAATATTTCCGACGTCCACAGCGAAGCAATTTCGTTTTCTAGCGGGATATTCTGCCATTCAGAGGCCTGCTTGCTCAAACTATAGCAAAGACTTGCTTTCGAGACTTCTCTCTGTTAATATGAAGAGGATTACTGCACAGTCGCTAGTATCAGAAATCGCAAGAATAAGGTGAATACAAAGAGAGTTCAGTTTGTTAATAGTTACCATAAACTGAATGAGTACTTTATTTACAACTGTCAGAGAGTTAGTATGCTATTTTAGGTACAAGATAAGCAACAGTAACTTACACGGAGTCTTGTGGGTGTGTAACGTTCCCTGGCAGCACACACACTATTAATAAAATGAAATGACATTTAATCGTACTGTGTACGCCTATGAAGCAATTCGTATGTACTGTAATTGTTTAACAAAAAAATATTATTTAATTTTATATATAGGACATTTGTTATTATTGTAATATTTTCTGTAATAATATTCTCGATGTATTTATGATTGTAATATTTCTATACTCATAATGTAATTACAAAATATGTTAATATCTGCGATAAAAAAATGTAAAATACAGCCACAGAGGAAAATAATGTTGTAAGATTACAAGGAGACATTAACAATTAGCAATAGTATAAATAAGAATACATAATGTGCATTCTTTGTCATCTTCCTCGAGAGCCGAGAGAGAGAGAGGAACCTGTGACGTAGCATTTTATGAATGAGTAGACTTCTTTTGTCTGTATCTATCTTTAGCCGCCATTAGAGGATAAATTACAAAGTAATGTAAGTTTAATTATTGTTATGGTCTAAATACATTATAATTTATCAAATTTGTGTATTACTAATGTAAATTAGCTTGCCCATGTCATCTATAATATATCTTTAAAGAATTTTCAGCATTTTTAGCGATTATCGTTGGTGTTGCTGGGCTGTGCAGCGGCGGCACATTTAAAAAATTGTTCCGCTAAAAAGAATTAACCAAACCCGTAAATCGGGAGCAGATAAAATTAGCAGTGAATTACGAAATATTTTTCTTTCACAGCAATCCTGAGGCTGACGGAATTTATTACTGGTTTTACATTTGTGCATTCATAGGCGGATAATTAACGTTGAAGTTGTTAATCTGTTGGTTCTTTCAAACTCTAGAGCAAATAACTTAAACGTATAGTGAAGTGTGTTTTGTCAATGATAATTAAACGTTCAGGTCGGCTTGGCAATATTTAACCATTTTATGTTAACAGAGACAGTCTTGTGTTCCATAGCTAACGCCGGGAAAGAATTCAGTAAATATTTAAAAAACCACTGCATTCAGAAAATGTGTGCTAAGGCCGAAATACGTAAAAAATTTAATTTATATAATTTTCAACTAAATGTTCTTAATCAGTTAGTATGAATTTATCAGCATAGGAGGGTTGCTAAGGTTCACGTAATTTTAAATGTGCTTAATTCTGTCTAAATGAATTTTTATTACCACGCGTAAATAAGGGGTTCTACATCAAAGTTAGTACTAAAAGAGCGAATAACAAAAATATTTAAGGCAACGTTTCTTCTCCCCATTTTCAAATTTATTCATTTTATTTTCATTTTTACATAATAAATAAATATATAAATATTCTCTATTTATTTCATCAAATTGGCGCCCAATAACGTGGGGCTCGAATAAGCAGTGGCCACAAAATACCCATGAGATAACTAGGGAATTATTGCAGTCAAACTATGTTGGAGAACAATTAATTATTTTTTCATGTATTGTATGTATTGCCTAACCAAATATTGTGTGGTAATACCTGTATATGATTTTTTGCATGAGAACACTATATAGGCAAGCTGAAGAAGAGAGTTCATTATATCAAAAAATTAATTACCTACCACAATACCAGGGGGCAGCTGCACCCAAGATAGATCACCAAAAGGTAAAGCTACAGTGTAGTCGTCCTGTGGGTAGTAAAGTAGTCTCAGTGCGGTGTTCTCGGATCATTAGTGGTGTGCTTGTTGTTAGTGTTCTTTTTTTTAAATAACAGGACGTTTGAGTAGTTAGTCATCGTAGTATATAATAAGTGTGTTTCAACAAATGACCATTTCTTGTGTGATTATGTCAGTGAAACCTGAGTGTTAGGATATTTAGTCCAGATTTTGTTTCTTTTGTTGACTATGGTTAGATTGCGTAATCAGAAAAATAGAAACATGGATAATGAACAACAGTTAGCAAGCAGTGATACCGAGTTAGAGAGTGGGGCACAAAATAATGTTAGTGGCGTAGTTCAGGAAGTACAATGTGAGAATCTGGGGGCAGAAGGGCAAGAAATGTTGCCACTGCCAGCCAGTGATTCAGTTGAAAGTAGAAATACTGTGCCACCTACAAGCACTAGACACGGACCAGAGAGTGGTGAGGTGTCAGAAGTGCAATCATTAAGGGTTATGTTCGAGCGCATACTCAATTTCCAAGCTACGTTTGTGCATGAACAAGCAGAGCGAGACCAGAGATTGGTAGCTGAATTTGCACGTATGCAAGCAGAACGAGAAACTGAACGTGATGCTAAACAAGCGGAGCGTGATCGATGCCAGCATGAGAGAGATTTGCAGTTAATGCAATATTTGGAAGCTATGCAAAGTGAGATTGTTAGTTTGAGACAAAACTATGAAACCATACCCAAAGCGGTGCAAGAACTGAGCGAAAGAGTAGATTATATTCAGGTGGCTAACGCCAGTATCGTAGATGAAATCACTGTACTGGCTATCAGGATGGAAAAATTAGAAATTGACACAACTCAAGCAATAGAGCAGAAAATGTCTGAACAAAATTGAAAAGGAATTTACAAAATAAATTGACGAGAAGGAGCTCGCCGCTATTGAGGCCAAGGACTTGGGCTCGAGTGCAGAAGTGCAGGACCTAAAAAGGGCGGTGCACACTGACATTCCGCTGTGGCAGCGGAATGTCAACCGTCGTCTTGCGGAGCTGGAAAACAGCTTGTTGCACGGCGACGCACAGGCGTGTGTCACGCCAGCCAGCTCCAACAATGATAGGCATATAAATACAGCAGTGAAAGATTGCGATTCAGGAGAGATTACGGAAAGAGGTATATAATCCAGAGCCGTATTCTCCACGATTAGGCAATTTGCGAAAATATTTTGCGAAATACATTAATAAGATCCGTTACTGGGACGAGCAGATTTCATCCCGGGATTTGATCAGACTTTTGAGATCAGACTTGCCGATACACGTAAGGGAAAAACTTATACACGTACCGGAGAACGACATGGAATATTTCTTGTCTGTTCTGGACTCAATTGACCTGATTCAGGAGGATGTTAAGGCAGCCTCTGAACAGGCTAGAAGTAACGGAAACGGTTACAGAAATGGTCGAAATAACACGCCTCCACCAAATAATGGAAACGGCGGAGGTAACAATAGGAGACAAGATTATGTACAAAACGGGAACGGCAATAGTTCGCCGGTGAATAATGACAAGAAAAGGAGGTTCGATGACCGATATGAAACAGGCCCACCAAGCTATAGTAGATGGAAAAATGCCCACCAAGCAATAGTAGATGGAAAAATGCCAGGGGGCCGGGGAACACCAATACCTATGACGATGCAAACCGAACTTGGCCACAGAACCAGAGGCCCAGTCCGGACCGGCAAAACAGTGAAAGATATGACAATAACCGACCGCCACCACAAAATGCGCCAATTGTGCAACCGTGGCGGCCGACGCAACACAACTTACACATAGTGGAGGTCAGCGACACAGAGCAGCCACACCCATCCACCAGTAATAATCCAACAAACTAGATTCAGCCGAGATACGCTCTCCATCGTCGGCTGAGGTTTGGAGTGAGAGCAGCCCGACACAGAACAAAACATCGGAAATCTGTATCCTCAGGTAAAATGACGGGGTACAGATGGGACATGAATTAATAACTGAACCACCCACGTGCATAAAGGGGCACAAAGACAAAGTACAAGCGATAATAGAGATCAAAATTAACAATATTGATGTGCAAGCAATCGTAGATACAGGTGCTACTGTCAGTGTCATGAGTATGGACTTATTCAGAGTACTGGGGAAAGAAAAGCGTATGCTGACTTTTCCTGTGAACAATTGCAAAGTCACTGGAGCCATCAGTGCGGACTCCAAGTGTGGGTAGAGATGTATATAGGGGGAGAAGCCATAGCGTGCTCGTTCCTGGTAGTAAAGAATTTAAACGTAGCCTGCATTTTGGGGGTAGGTTTTTTTAGAGAAAGGGACGCAGTAATCGACCTTTCTCGGGGAAAATTAAGTTTGATGAACGCGGGTAGGAGGATAGAATTGTCCATGCACACATCTGAAGAGGTACCTGTGCCTAATTGTAATGCTATTAACATAAAGTGTAGGAATCAGTGGATACTACATTTAGACAGACATTCTCTAGGAGAAAATCTCTATTATCCAGACGTACAAAGTGATCAATTAAAAGCAAATGTGGACGCACTTGTGAACAAAGTATCACAGTCCGAAAATTTGAACTCAATGCAACAGCAGGATTTGGTACAGTTATTATCTAACTATGCAGATGTATTTTCAGAACGACCAGGAATTGTTAAGGGATATCAATACAATATCGAGGTGAAGCCTCACAAAACCTACTGTCGAGCCTCATACTCCATTCCTTGGGCCCAGAAGGAAATAGTAGCTATCTCTTAGCAGATCCCCACTCAGGGAGAGTACGGGGACTGTATCCGCGTAAGGATGTGAAAATATTCCTACAGTCAATGACTAATAGTCCTATGTATTATGTGTAAAAAGGTACACCATTCTTTTGGAAATGAATGAACATTAATGATGTGTGATCTGTAGAGATAATGTACTAGTGTAGAAGTATTTAGTTATCAGAATATGATTGACTTTCTCTTTTGTTTATGATTATTTGTGTTATGTCTTCTTTTTAATTAGTGTTAGCTTATACATGCTCTAAATGTCTGCACAGATAACCTGATTAGTGCAATTATTTGTAGTGTTAAATTGTGACAGAGATCAGTCAGGAGGAACATTTTAGTAGTGATTAGTTTGTGTACTGCATGGTATTCTATATGTGTGTCAAACTTGAAATATTTCTTGGTACAGTCTTTTCTATTACACACACACACATATGTGTGTGTGCGTGTGTGTGTGTGTGTGTGTGTGTGTGTGTGTGTGTGTGTGTGTGTGTAGCTGTCAGATTGACAGATTCGAACCCAGAATTATACCAATAATATGAAACCCTGAGAACTTTATTTTCAAACCAGAATTATCAAAGAGAGTAATGCACCCAGTAGTGACCCGAGGGCACCATGGGAGGCAAACTTATTGCAAATTTAAGTAACGCAAAGTTACGCACAAAGAAGCTTCAATTGAAGCATGTGCAGATCGAATCAGTAAAAAGAGCTAGCCTGATACAGTCCAAGTCAACTTTAGCCTACAGAGACTACACTGTTGTTACGTAGGACCTTGCAAGTAAAGTGAGACATAGTTTCAAAGGAGTTATTGAACAATATACCTGAATCCGGCTGGAATGCACAAATAAAATCTACTCGAACATAAATATAGATGATTTTTGGGCAAACTAATACGAAATTTTAATATTTGTTACCATGTACGCGATTATCACACACCTTGGTAAAGAGCGAACAAGGAAGTTACGAATGTGCTGTTACAAAACATTGCGCAACGGACATTATAACTGAAAAAACTTAAACAAAAGTGCAGTATTGTATGGCAGAGACAGACAGTGACTGTTAAAACTGCAGCAATACGTCACGAGGTAGTTTTGAACAAGCAGTAAGAAACTGTATCATCGCCGTGTGTGCAAGTGGACAAGGAACTAGCACGACACGAACAGTGAGCCGATAACAGTCGGTGGACCAAGCTAGTGTCAAACTATAACTCTTTGTGTGTCAAGGGACGCCAGGAAAGCGCATTGACTACAGAGATACATTTTGTTCTAAGGTGAAAACTTGCGTGTGACTAATGACAAGTCATGACATGGTGGAAAAATATTGTGTGCCCATAAAACGTGTTACTGTGCAAACCAGACTAGTGAAGGCCTACTGAATAATAACTGCCAATAACTTGTGTGCGTTCTTTCCCACAGCAGGAAAAATGCCCATAAGGATAGTACACTGTTTGTGAACTTGTCGCATGTTTGCTGGAGCACTGCAAGAAGATGTCACACGGGCGAGCTGATATACAACGCGCATCCGGCTACTTCAGCCATGCAGCGGCCGCAGCAGCCCGTAGCAGACCAGACAGCCACACGCCTCTCCGCGCCGTAGCTGTCAACACCGGGGGCGGTGACCTACACGGAGCCGACGCGCCGCGCCGAGCGCCTCTCAACAATCATTCCGCACCGCTCACCAACTACAGCATTAGTGACATATTCCAAAATATTTACACAAACTGCATAACATGTCAATGAACTCGATTTTTGACAAACATTGAACACTTATTATGTATACCCGTAAACTGACGAGAGAAAATGAACACTAACAAGCGTAGGAGATGGATTTGTAACACGTAGGTAGTGAGAACATTATGAAAAGTGACGTTGTACTAAATGATTTCAAAAAACTAAGTGCTATATCCTAGGACAAGTGACCTTGCAGTATATCGCAAAAATGATAATTACGAGTTGTTAAACACACACAACAAACTTTCGTTGAACTGTATGTGACTGTGATATTATGTAACCGTTGATGACAAACTGCTAAATCATTTCAAAACAATGACTGTTAAAGAGACAAGATTAATCATGAACCAACTGGGATGGCTGGGCTCCGGCACAGTTTTGCCCAGGTTTCCTGTCTACCTTCGCCCAAATGGGGGAGCCATGAACATATATAACCCTGGGACTAATTAAAAGAGCCATTCCATTAAAAAAAAAAAACAGAATTGTAAAGAACGTTACTGGCACCATTGTGTCAAAGTATAGAACTTCTTTGCCAAATGCTGCCAGGGGGCAATGTAACGTTCCCTGGCAGCACACACACTATTAATAAAATGAAATGACATTTAATTGTACTATGTACGCCTATGAAGCAATTCGTATGTACTGTAATTGTGTAACAAAAAAATATTATTTAATTTTGTATAAAGGACATTCGTTATTATTGTAATATTTTCTGTAATAATATTCTCGACGTATTTATGATTGTAATATTTCTATACTCATAATGTAATTACAAAATATGTCAATATCTCCGATAAAAAAAATGTAAAATACAGCCACAGAGGAAAATAATGTTGTAAGATTACAAAGAGACATTAACAATCAGCAATAGTATAAATAGGAATACATAATGTACATTCTTTGTCGTCTTCCTCGAGAGCTGAGAGGGAGAGGAACCTGTGACGTAGCATTTTATGAATGAGTAGACTTCTTTTGTCTGTTTCTATCTTTAGCCGCCATTGGAGGAGAAATTACAAAGTAATGTAAGTTTAATTATTGTTGTGGTCTAAATAAATTATAATTTACCAAAATTGTGTATTACTAATGTAAATTAGCTTGCCCATGTCATCTATAATAGTTCTTTAAAGAATTTTGAGCATTTTTAGCGATTATCGTTGGTGTTGCTGGGCTGTGCCGCGACCGAACGATTTGCAGCGGCGGCACATTTAAAAAATTGTTCCGCTAAAAAGAATTAACCAAACCTGTAAATCGGGAGCAGATAAAATTAGCAGTGAATTACGAAACATTTTTCTTTTACAGCGATCCTGAGGCTGACGAAATTTATTACTGGTTTTACATTTGTGCATTCATAGGCGGATAATTAACGTTGGAGTTGTTAATCTGTTGGTTCTTTCAATTTCTAAAGCAAATAACTTAAACGTATAGTGAAGTGTGTTTTGTCAATGATAACTAAACGTTCAGGTCGGCTTGGCAATATTTAACCATTTTATGTTAACAGAGACAGTTTTGTGTTCCATAGCTAACGCCGGGAAAGAATTCAGTAAATATTTAAAAAACCACTGCATTTAGAAAATGTGTGCCAAGGCCGAAATACGTAAAAAATTTAATTTATATAATTTTCAACTAAATGTTCTTAATCAGTTAGTATGAATTTATCAGCATGAGAGGGTTGCTAAGGTTCACGTAATTTTAAATGTGCTTAATTCTGTCTAAATGAATTTTTACTACCACACGTAAATAAGGGGTTCTACAACAAAGTTCGTACTGAAAGAGCGGATAACAAAAATATTTAAAGCAACATTTTTTTCTTCCCCATTTTCATTCATTTTCTTTTTTTACATGGTAAACATATATATATATATCTATATCTATATATATATATATATATATATATATATATATATATATATATATATATATATATCATTGAAGGTGTAACTGTAATATTTTATTAGTGACTGAGGACAATGTACTGAACAGCATTACCTCAGTATTTACTTGATTTGCAGACTAATAGTTATACCTTTTAGGAGTAGGATGTCTTTAGGTTGGTTAGTGCCTCCACGTATTTGTGGCAAGAATTAGTCATTAATATTTATCTTCGCATGGGCAGAAATTCCGGAATTGTATGAACGCGTGGACGAAAAATGATTAGTCTTTGCTGACAGGAGCAGTTACGACCGTGCAGAAAACATCAGGCAGTAAATTAAGTGACGTGTTGTCGGAAAGACTTGTAGCAGCAGACGGAAAACCACTACCACAGTGAAGTGGGTTAACAGCGATCATAATATCTGTACTTATACCCTCATATTTCAGTTAAAACCTCCGAGGTAATACACTTACCGAGATCAGTGCTCGAAGAATTACGAGAGATACATGAAAACTGCATCAACTTAAATTGTCTCCTATAATAAAATCCCCTAAATTTGCGCCCAGGACTACTGGAAACTAGCTGGTTACTAACTTGCAGCCTACTTGCACCCCCAAGAGGCCTCGTCCACCAGAAACATTCCGTATAGCCTCAGTCAAGTGCTGTGCAGCCGTGTCCGAGCAGCATCGACACCCCCATGGAAATGACCAGCAACGTAGACATCCTGATGCCGGAAAAAGACTGCCATCCATGGTCGATGTAATGTTCTACGATATGCCCACTTACATACCCATATGAAGTGTTTAAATCCTAATGGCCCTTCTTTCATGATACATGCTCTGTTCTAATGCGAAAAATCTACTGCGAAGTCACCTTCAATTTTTTAATTGTTATTACATGAGTTATTTTGTGGAGTATATCCTACTGAAGAATAGTTGTGTATTGCTCGTGTATCTTCCACCTGGCAATAGTGATAATGGTACTCAGAACTATAATGTTACGAAGGCACATATGGAAGACGCGCGAATGTAGCGCTAGAAATGTACGGCTTCGTCATCTATGTATGGTCAAATTCCTGGCCATTTATTTAGTATAGTAAATCATCTTCTGTACAGTACATGTATCAATTATTAATCCCTGACAGTGAACCACACACACACACACGATACAGACCATCACACAGGACTTCATAACTGCATCAGGATTCATTGCAAGTACTTTGACAGTTAGGAGAGAGGTGAGAAAACTTGGATTTCATGATCGAGCGGCAGCTCATATGCCACACATCACGCCAGTAAATGCCGAACGACGTCTCGCTTGATGTAAGGAGCGTAAGCATTGGACGACTGAACACTTAAAAAACGTTGTGTGGGGTGACGAATGACGGTACACGATGTGGCGACCCGATGGCAGGGTGTGGGTATGGCGAATGCCCGGTGAACGTCATTTGCCAGCGTGTGTAGTGCCAATAGTAAAATTCGGAGGCGGTGATGTTATGGTGTGGTCGTGTTTTTCATGGAGGAGGCTTGCACTCCTTGTTGTTTTGCGTGGCACTATCACAGCACAGGCGTACAGTGATTTTATAAGCACCTTCTTACTTCTCACTGTCGAAGAGCAATTCGGGTGTGGCGATTGCATCTTTCAACATGATCGAGAACCTGTTGATAATGCACAGCGTGTGGCGGAGTAGTTAAACGACAATAACATCCCTGTAATGGACTGTGCTGCACCAAGTCCAGCCCTGAACCCTATAGAACACCTTAGGCATGTTTTGGAATGCCGACTTCGTGCCAGGTCTAACCGACCGACATCGATACCTCTCCTCAGTGCAGCCCTCCGTGAAGAATGGGCTGTCATTCCCAAAGAAACCTTCCAGCACCTGACTGAACGTAAACCTAAGAGAGTGGAAACAGTTATCAAGGCTAAGAGTGGGTCAACATCATACTGAATTCCAGCATTACTCATGAAGGGCGCCACGAACTTGTAAGTCATTTTTAGCCAGGCAACCGGATGCTTTTGATCACATAGTGTATCTTTGTGACTAGTTGAATAATGAAGTATGCAACATTCCTGGTAATATAACACAAAGAAAGGCCCTCAATGGCTAAATGCATATATATTGGTTTGTCAAGTGCAAGGAAACTGCCTTGAAATACCATTACAGGTTTGTATTTAAGGTTTTATGCTTTCCATTGCGGTTCCTGAAGATGTGACCATATTTTTAAAAAAATAATTTATGATCACTTTCAGTTGTAAAAAAACTGGCATTGCTGTTCTTCATGGAGCATATTCAAACCTCTTTACCAGTACACCACGCAAGACCCCTCTGCTCTCCTAAATGTAGCGCAGTTTTCGAAAGTCGGACAAAGGAAAGGACCCTACTTCGACCTATTCGGGGCGCAAATTCCTCTGGCGGCAAACTTCACTGGGTGCAGTTAACGGGACACTGTTGTCAGGCTAGAGTAGTGACGTGAATAGTAAGGGTCAGGAATGATATTCCACGTCCATTTTAGATAACTGGTTGAACCGATGAGCACCATACTTCCTTCGCTAAAGTGTTTATCAGCAACACCGAATCCAAGACAGTAATATCGTTACGTTTTATGAGTTTGTGAAACAGTGCTGGAAACCTTCTGGTTGAACTCACCTCTCTAGAGCTCAGGAAAAGAGGTGGTAAGAGTTGCAAATGAACAGTCTCTATGACACAAGTCACAGCAAACACGTCACGTTTTCAGGCTTCGTGGTCGAAGTTTGTGAAGACTTATGCTCAAAGTTCCCCGAATACAACAATTCTAACTTATGGTTCCGAGAATAAAACCTTCTCTATCTGAATGAACATGCCCTGTTTTTCAACGTTCTGGCGTACTACAACTGTGTACCGGGCTGAGACTCATACCTGTAGCCTTGCCTTGGACAGGCTATGCTTTTAATAACTGCTCTCCGGGCACGGCTCAATACGCAACCCCACAACTTCACTTTTACTAGTAACTATCTTCTGCCTTCCAGATCCCATAAATGGAATTCTCCATAGCTTGCTGGAATAGTACTGATGGAAGAAAGAACACTTAGGCGCAACAGAGGGGACTGCTTCTGGATTGAAGTTTCTATTCTGCAACAGGGCGCCCGGAGTGGCCGCGAGCCTGCCGCTTCAATGCGGAACCGCACTGCTGCTACGGTCGCAGGTTCGAATCCCGCCTCGGGCGTGGATGTGTGCGATGCCTTTAGGTTAGTTAGGTTTAAGTAGTTCTAAGTCTATGGGACTGATGACCTCAGATGTTAAGCCCCATAGTGGTTAGAGCAATTTGAACGATTTGAATTGCCCGCGATGTTAGAGCCGTCATGTCACGGATTGCGCCGCCCCTCCCGCCAGAGGTTCGAGTCCTCCCTCGGGCATGGGTGTGTGTGTTGTTCTTAGCACAGGTTAGTTTAAGTAGTGTGTAAGTCTAGGGACCGATGCCCTCAGCAGTTTGATCCCTTAGGAATTCACACACATACACACACACACACACACTCGCACACATATTCTGTAACAGGGAATGCGCTCTTTGAGAAATCCTAGCATATTTAACCGTGAGTCGGACCAAGACTGTGAACCAGAACTTCGCCTTTCGCGGTACATACTCTCGCAGACTAAGGTATCGAAGCATGATTTTACTCGATTTACTTTATATCTGCCCTACGATTACCATCAGGTTTGCCAGATACTGTATTGTAAATAACCACTCCGGACAAAACGATTATCACCCATGGGAAACATCACGCTACAAACCGCCTATACCATTTATAATAGCCTTATTCGGAGAGGAAGACTGACCATAATTTCCTTCAAAAATGCCATGAGCAGCTGAAGCGTCCCACTGACTATCACATCCACTAGAGCTTCCAAACTGCGAGGATGTACACGCTGTTCTACATGTTCTCTACTACATGGCTCAGCACTATTAAAGGATCAGTTTTTCCTATAGCCTTAATTGTCTCTAGTTGCAACGTAGAAGTTTGAAATTTGCCTCAATGCTTCCTACAACCTTCCTGTGTTACCGTGCAAAAGTGTGTCTCTCTGCGATGTCACCCTCGGGCTCAGCGACGCTTCGAAGTAAGATATCACCACTTGCGAAGAAAGGCAACAGTTCAGAAGTTCATGTGATGTGTAAGGTATGTTAACGATATCAAACTGGCAGCCGGTTTCGTCACAATTCTGCCCAGCGCAACCGCTGAAATCACCAGGCTCTGTTGTGGATTACCGAGGAAAACAGTTCACACACACGGCCGCTCAGAATCGACACGAAAAGGCCTCAAGAGGTGGCATGGGGGGCGTCAATTAGACTTTCTGTTTCCTTGGGCTTTGATTCCCATACATTTCGCAGTCGAAAACGACAGATCGCACTGTGATGACTGCTGTGTCGTCCGAACAAGACATAGCCAGGGCGAAAGATGCGAGCTTGAGCCAGTGCCATAAAGACTCACCACTTGCGCGAGTTCCACAAGCGCCACAGGCGGCGCTCGGGAAGAAGATATAGACTTCGCCTTGGCTAGTTCCCGGCCTCGTACAATCCTCCAATGATCGGACGGAAACGAACAGAAGCCTACTCGGAAGATAGCGGAGCAGCTCTAGCCCACTAGGTTATACATTATAGTCCAGGGCTAACTTAGAAAGGGAACGTCGTTTAGTGAAATCTTAGAAGTGAACTCGCTGTAAATTGCATTTGCTATGTACTGTGAAGTTTAGCTACGATTATTTGCATTTAGCCATTGAGGGCCTTTCTTTGTGCTATATTACCAGCAGCGTTGCAGACTTCATTATTCAATTAGTCACAAAGATACACTATGTGATCAAAAACATCCGGCCACCTGGCTGAAAATGACGTACAAGTTCGTCGCGCCCTCCATTGGTAAGGCTAGAATTCGATATGGCGTTGGCCCACTCTTAGCCTTGATGAAAGCTTCCACTCTTGCAAGTAAACGTTCAGTCAGATGCTGGGAGGTTTCCTGGGGAGTGCCAGCCCATTCGTCACGGAAAGGTATCGATGTTGGTCAGTGAGGCCTGGCACGAAGTCGGCTTTCCAAAACATCCCAAAGGTGTTCTATAGGATTCATCTCAGGACTCTGTTCATGCCAGTCCATTGCAGGGCTGTTATTGTCGTCTAACCACTCCGCTACAGACCGTGCATTATGGACAGATGCTCGATCGTGTTGAAAGATGCAGTCGCCATCCCTGATTGGCTCTTCAACAGTGGGAAGCAAGAAGGTGCTTAAAACATCACTGCAGGCCTGTGCTGTGATAGTGTCACGCGAAACAACAAGGGGTGCAACACGCTCCATGAGAAATATGATCACACCGCCTCCGAATTTTTCTGTTGGCACTACACACGCAGGCAGATGACGTTTACCGGGCATTTGCCATACCCACACCTGGCCATCGGATCGCCACATTGTGTATGACACAAGTGACACTCACTCACCTCACCACTTTCGAAGTCCGTGAATTCTGTGGAGCTCTCCGTTCTGCTCTCTCACCATGTGTAACGACTACTGAGGTCGCTGATATGGAGTACCTGGCAGTAGGTGGCAGCACAATGCAAACGTTTGAGTTCAGCTACTCATGCTATTAGGGTCATTGCAAATTTTGGCGATATACATCTCAGTAAATTAGCCTACCATGCCTATTTTCATTCTCTGCTTTCGTATGGCATCATATTCTGGGGTAACTCATCATTGAGTAAAAGAGTGTTCATTGCACAAAAGTGTGTAATCAGAATAATTGCTGGAGCTCATCCAAGATCATCCTGCAGACACTTATTTAAAGAGCTAGAGATCTTCACTGTAGCCTCACAATATACAGGGTGTCCCAGGGTGTCCACCCAAAATTTCTCTGGAACAATAACAGCTATTGGAAAACGACTTTCACCGGTATCAATGTAGGGCTGGGGCCCATGAATGCACATATTTGCAAACATTCCAAAACGAAAGCATATGTGTTTTTAACACAAACTTATGTTTTTTTAAATGGACCTCCTATATTTTTTCTTCAGCAATACATAGCATGACAAAGCACATACACAATGGCGTTGATTGCATCACAATATTCCCATTGCATCCCGAGATATTAAGACGCGAAGTTGACGCTTGAAACACCCGACATGCGCTGCTAGCGCACGTCCTGAGGCTCGGGCGTGAACCCCATGCTGCCCGTATTCGCGATGTGATTGACATGCGAAATCACACTTCCATACTTATCAAGAGGTCCGAAACGAATAATACGGTCTGCTGCCATCCTGCATTAACGTCGTACATTCCAGCAGGTATTTATCCCATAGGCTAGGGGTGATGCGGTTCTGTAACATATCTGTGTACCGCAACGTTAGTCACAAAGTTAACCTCGCTTATCGTTAATCCGTTACTAAAAAGGTAATGCCGTTCAACGTTAAAACTTTACTTTACTGTAGACCTAGCGCAAGTGACAGTTAATCATTCACTCGTAATAGTAAAATTCATGTTGATGGTTTTAGTGAAACGAGCAAGTGGACTAAAAGTTTTGCCGTTGTTTAGGTAAAAATGTTTTGATTTGGGAAGTTCAGGTAAGGCATAGAAGATGAATGTAAACACGTTTAACCAATTAGTTTTATTATCACATAATTATCAATGTTATGTTTACCTAATGCGTTAAATGACAAATTGTTGCAAACAAATGTTTCTTAACATCACTGGGTAAAATGGCCCTTTGTAGAAACTTCCACTGTGATACCAGCACTACATACTAAACATAGCGTTCACATCTCATGCTCAAAGTGATGCCCATCGGCTTGCTTACATAGGGTCACTCTGCGGATGAAGGATGCCCTACTTCGTGCTACTGTTTCCTCTTTGATGGATGCACAAGCATCAATAATCCGTTGCTTCATCTCCTCTGGTGTTGTTGGTTCATGTTGGTAAACAGCATCCTTCATTGCTCCCCAAAGAAAATAATCCAGCGGTGTAAGGTCCGGAGATCGGGCAGGCCACCTAACTGGGCCACCTCGTCCAATTCACCTACCAGGGAACTTACGGTTCAGAAGTCGTCGTGCTCGTAAGGCGTTACGTGCAGGGCATCCGTCATGCTGATACCACATGAGCATTCTCCGGTTCAGAGGTACGGTGTCCAAGAGAACAGGAAGATTGTGTCGTATAAATCTGGAGTGTTGTCTGCCATCTTGGATGCCATTTACAAAGAAAGGTCCGATAATGGTATCTCCAATAATCCCACACCAAACATTAACTTTCCACGGACGTTGATGCTCTACCTGACGGAGTCATTTTCGATTGTCTGCGGACCAATAATGCATATTCCTCATATTGACAATTCCTTTGTTGGAGAATGATGCCTCGTCGGTAAAGAGAACATCTGCAAAAAAATTTGGATTAGTCAGAAGTTTTTGCTGAGCCCACTAACAAAATGTTACCCTACTGCAGAAGTCATTTCCATGAAGATCCTGGTGTATATGACGTTTAAGAATACGCTGTGCACTTGATTTCGACACACCAACTTCACGTTCAATTTGACGTGTGCTGATTTGAGGATTCACAGCTATGGTAGCGAGCACAGCAACTTCAGCACGTTCATCTGTGCGTGTTCTAGGACGATGTCGAGGTCTTAGATTTAAGCTTCCCGTTTCGCGTAGACGAGATGTGAGACGACCAAACATCCGGCGCGAAGGCGATGGCTTGTCAGGAAATCGTCTTCTGTACAGTCGTTCTGCCTGAACAGCATTTCGTCCACCTACAACAGGGTACAGTACAGGTATGTAGAGTAGGGTAGAAACCAGACATATTAACTTAATAATCATAATGTTCGCTGACAGTACTATCAACAAACAAGTAATCTCATAACGTATTTCCCGTCAACGTACATTCTCCATAGATCAGCAGCATTTCTACCATATCTTCATGTGTGTACATTATACTGTACAGTATAAGTTCCACAACACAACGTTTATTCACAATGTGTACTACCTCCGTGCCGTCACTAGATTACTCTGATGCACGACTACACTGGCAAGCGGTGTACTGCACGCCAAAGCAACAACAAATGGGATGCTCGGAGGGTGGTGGAGTACAGGAGTTTGCATGGGTCTCAAATCATAAACAAGGCGAAGTGGCAGTAGTGGGAACTACGTTGGACACTTGACTAGGTAGAGCCAGGTCCTGCGCGACAGGCACAATGGGTCATATAACGCATTAGATAAACCTTATTTTGAGTGTGCAGGATAAATAAGACAACCTGACGGGTGTACACCGATCGGTACTGGTTCATATTGTGTACGTAGATACGTAAAATGTGCAAGAGGGAAACCATTATGCGTCAACTTCGCGTCTAAATATCTCGGGATGTAATGGGAATATTGCGATGCAATCAACGCCATTGTGTATGTGCTTTGTCATGCTATGGACTGCTGAAGAAAAAATATAGGAGGTCCATTTAAAAAAACATAAGTTTGTGTTAAAAAACACATATGCTTTCGTTTTGGAATGTTTGCAAATATGTGCATTCATGGGCCCCAGCCCTACTTTGATACCGGTGAAAGTCGTTTTCCAATAGCTGTTATTGTTCCAGAGAAATTTTGGGTGGACAAGATAGCTGGGACACCCTGTATATTGTGAGGCTACAGTGAAGATCTCTAGCTCTTTAAATAAGTGTCTGCAGGATGATCTTGGATGAGCTCCAGCAATTATTCTGATTACACACTTTTGTGCAATGAACACTCTTTTACTCAATGATGAGTTACCCCAGAATATGATGCCATACGAAAGCAGAGAATGAAAATAGGCATGGTAGGCTAATTTACTGAGATGTATATCGCCAAAATTTGCAATGACCCTAATAGCATAAGTAGTTGAACTCAAACGTTTCAGCGGATCCTCAGTGTGTTTTTTCCAGTTCGACCCCTCATCAATGCATACACCTAGAAATTTTGAATATTCTACCTTAGCTACCGGTTTCTGATCGAAGTCTATTTTTATTAATGGTGTCATTCCATTTACTGTGTGGAACTGTATATACTGTGTTTTGTCCAAGTTTAATGAAAGCCCATTTGCAGAGAACCACTTAATGATTTTCTGAAAAACATCGTTTACAATTTCACCACTTAATTCTTGTCTGTTGGGTGTGATAGCTATACTTGTATCAATGGCAAAAAGTACCAGCTTTGCATCTTCGTGAATATAGAGTGGCAAGTCATTAATACATATTAAGAACAGCAGAGGACCAAGACCGAACCTTGCGGCACCCCATTCTTTTATTGTTTCCCAGTTTGAGAAATCACCAGTTTTTTGCATTATATGTGAACTGCATATTTCAACTTTCTGCACTCTTTCAGTTATGTATGATTTAAAGCATTTGAGCACTGTTCAATTCATATCACAGTACTTGAGCTTATCTAGAAGTATTCCATGATTTACACAATCAACAGCATTTAATAATCACAAAAAATCCCAACACGTGACTTCCGGTTACTCAGAGCATTTAACATTTCATTAGCGAAAGTATATATAGCATTTTCCGTTGAAAAACCCTTCTGGAAACCAAACTGACATTTTGTTAAAACTTTGTTTTTATAAAAGTGAGAAGCTACTCTACAATACATTACTTTTTCAAGAATTTTGGATAAGGCAGTCAGAAGAGAGATTGGGTGGTAGTTGTTGACATCAGACGTATCCCCTTTTTTATGCAGTGGTTTAACAATGGCATACCTCAGTCTGTCTGGGAAAATACCCTGCTTCAGAGAGGTATCACATATGTGGCTAAGAATCCTACTTATTGCTTGGGAACAAGCTTTTACTATCCTGCTGGAAATGCCATCAATTCCATGTGAGCTTTTATTCTTGAGAGAGTTTATTATCTTCATAATTTCAGAAGGAAAGGTGGGTGGAATTTCAATTTATCAAATGGTGTGAGTAAGGCCTCTTCCATTAACTGCCTTGCTTCTTCTAATGAACATTTAGATCCTATTTTCTCTACAACATTTAAAAAATGATTATTCAAAATGTTTTCGACTTCTGGCTTGTTGTTTATCAAGTTTCCATTCGCTTTGATGATGATGCCGTCATCCTGTACTCTTGGTTGCCCTGTCTCCCTTATAATAATATTCCAAATTGTTTTGATTTTGTTATCAAAGGTATTAATCTCAGACATGATGCATATGCTTCTGGACTTTATAATAACCTTACTTAATGTAGCACAGTAGTTTTTATAATATTTGGCTGTTTCTGGGTCATTACTCTTTCTTGTTGTTAGATACAGTTCCCTTTTGTGGTTAGAAGACTTTTTTTCATGGTTTCTTACAATTAGATTTAACTACTTTCCTTGGGAAACAGTTTTCAAATTCTCTTACAAATGTATCATGAAATAAGTTATATTTTAAATTAGCATCGGGTTCATTGTACACTTCATCCCAGTCTAGCTGCTGAAGATTTTCTCTGAAATTTCTAATTGTTGAGTCAGTAATTGAACACACAACTTTGGAGGGTAGTTTTGAATTACTGAATGGAGCTATGTCATATACTGTAACTAGCTGAGCATCATGATGAGAAAGGCCATTCTCAACAGGACAAGAATTTATGTTTTTAAACCTATCTAAAAGTGTTATCTATCAATGTGCTGCTGTACTTTACTACCCGAGTAGGAAAATTAATGACAGATGTCAAATTGAAAGAACCGAGCAAGACTTCCAGGTCACTCTTCCTATTATGCTCTTTCAGTGAATCAACACTGAAGTCCCCACAGATGGCACTACAAAGCATCCAAGTTTTCTAGGAATAAATGAAAGTTTCCTGAAGAGTACCTATATACTGTTACAATTATAAAAGAGCCCTCCTTCAGTTTAAGTTGACAGGCACATGCTCCTATAGGTTGCTCTAGACAAAACTTTTTTGTATCTCAGCTTTCTACACAATGATAGCTTTTGACATATATGGCAACTCCTCCTTTCACCTTATTCTCTCTACTCGTATGTGCAGTTAGTTTATAATCACTGATATTTACCTTTTCCATGTCAGACACAATGTGGTGCTCAGGCAGGCAAAGTATATCTATTACATTATAAGATTCAATGTCATCTAAACAAACCAGGAGCTCACCTACTTTGTTCTTCAATCCCGGGATATTTTGGTGAAAAGTGGTAACATTATTCTTTACTTTTGTGAGAATCTACTTTTTTCTTTAATCCACCAATAATTTGGTTAAATAAGGGAACATTATTATTTACTTTCCTGTTGTGAGAATTTTGTGAGTTTTGGAGCTCTTTAGCACGTGCCTGCATGAATTTCTCATTTTACACTGATATTAGTCTAAAAAAGAGGTGCATCCATGAGTACTAGTGTCCCTCCTTATGGATTTCGCTAACAACCCTGCCAGTTTACCCTTCCCTTTCCTATTGAGATGTAGGACATTTCTTGTGAAATCCCCCCTATCAATAGCCTCGACAGGAACCAATCCAATGTCTGACAGAGTGATAAAGCGCTTTAGCGTCGGTGATTTAAATCGAAATAGACTGTCGTCTAGGTGGTATAAGAAATTTTCATTTGTGATCAAGCCCGGCAAGGGGAGCAAATATAATGCGCACAGTTAACGACCCTGTTCAGCGTCAAGAGTTAAATTCCAGGTTCATCAACAGTATCTCCTGAACCGTGAAAGTGAGGAAGAATTACAGGATCTGCTGAATAGAATGAACAGTCTAATGACCGCAGAGTGTAGATTGAGAGTAAATCGAAGAAAGACGAAAGTAATGAGAAGTAGCACAAATGCGAACAGCGAGGAAATTAATATCGGGATAGGTCTGTTAAGGAATTCTCCTCCCTAGGCAGCAAAATAACCCAGCACGGACGGAGCAAGGAAGACATGAAAAGCAGACTAGCACTGGCAAGAAGATCATTCGCGGCCAAGGGAAGTCTACTAGTATCCAACATAGACCTTAATTTGACGAAGAAACTTCTGAGAATGTACGTCTATAGCAGAGCCTTATGTGGCAGTGAAACGTGTATTGCGGGAAAACCGGAAAAGAAGGGAATCGAAGCATTTGAGATGTGGCGCTACAGAAGAATGTTGAAAATTAAGTGGACTTACAAGATAAGGATCGTCGAGGAAAGGAATGTATGGAAAACGCTGACAAGAAGAGTGGATATCTTTTAAGACATCATGGCATAAAACAGTGTTACTTGAATGAACTGTAGAGGGTAAAACAGAGATTAGAATACATCCAACAAATAATTGAGAACGTAGGATGCAGGTGGGGATGGAGAGGTTGGCCCAGGAGAGGATTTCGTGGCGAATTGCATCAAACCAGTCAAAGACTGATGGCGGAAATAAAGAAGGGGGGGGGGGGGGGATGATGATAGGGCTCAGTGACATTCATGCAAGGTTCGAATATTCCAGAATATACAAGCACTATACACATACCATATTTCTAGAAGCTTCCGAAAACGATCAATAGTGAATACCAAATAATTACTGCTGATCGTGTCTGAACTGCCCTCCCGCGGTACGCCTGCCAGTGACGTTAACCACTACACGACTTTGCATGCACCATAGTTCGCAACATTGCTCCCTCTCCTGGAGAAACAGATGATCTGCTATTTCGTAAGTTCTCATTGATGTCGACCCTGGCAATAGATCTTGTCAATAGTTCTCTGTACGGCGATGCTTGCGGATCCTCGTGTTCTGATCATGTTGTTAGATTCTCCTCATAAAGACGAGTATTGTAGGGAGGCATTCGAGTGAAGTTTCGCGCTCGTCGAGTAGGTCTTCTACCGTCCATCGTCGATCTGTGCCTCTGGAGTGTAGTAGGATTTCATACGGAGGGAATGGACGTCGTCATTGCGCTTTATGTCCCCGACTTCACATGTGCCATTAGATAGGTGACGGAGGATACGATGCGGCCCATAGTCGTTCTTTGTAAATTTTTCCGATTGTCTGCGCAGGCGTAAAAATGCATGTCAAGGCTCGAGCACTGTATCTCAACGACCGGTGATTAGTATTACAGTGTTTCCGTGTTCCGCCTGGGTATTCTGAGTCCGTATGCGAGCCAGCTGTCTTGCTTCTTCGGTTTTATTGATGAGATGCTTCATGTACGGTTGAAATAGAAATGGTGTGTCCATTTCGTTTCCATCTCTCGACAGTGGATCAGATGGAACAGTTTGAAGCCTATAGTATCTTCCTTTGCTGTATAGTATGTAGCTATGACAGCAGGCAGTGTTGAATTCGGCATCAATGTAGACGAGAGCATAACTGCCATTGTCTCATTACAGCGTTCTGCGGGGTCATTCGTCTGTGGATGGTAGGCAGTTGACATCCCGTGGAAGATGCTCAACGTGAAACTACCTCTGACGCTATTCTCGATTGAAAAACTTTTTCATGACCAGATACCATTATACGTGGAGTTCAGTGCTTCAAAATGAAGTCAGCTACAAGAAACTCTACGATTTCTGAAGCATCGGTAAACTGCACAGCCTTGGTGACAGCATTGTGGGTGGGGTAATCAGTGTAGGCTACTATCCATCGACACTTGGTTGTCGACTTCGGGAGCCTCGACAAGAGGTCTGTCAGTTTCGGTAGAATGGCGCTGTTGCTACTACCAAATGCTCCGAAGGTTGCGGTATGTGCTTCTGTCCATACAGTGGCTCACACACTGTGTAACGTACCGATAGGGACCTGGCCAGTGATACCTTCGGCTGATTCTGTCTAGCATTTTCACGAGCCTTAAGAGAACAGACGCTGCAGTGTCGTCGACGTACTTCGGGATGGCTGGCTCTAAGTGATCCCCACTGGTTCATAGCTCCTTTTATAGCATTATCTGGTTGTTAATACTTATTAACTGCAGTTCTCATTTGATCAGTCCCTCCTTCTTCAAGAATTCTGCGGTTTTCAGCATTCGTGGATCCTCCTTCTGCTTAGCAGCAATGTCATTTAATGCATCGATGACTGAGATTTCAACCACGCTGCTGGTTTCTGCTAAATGATTCCTCGAAACGCAGTTAACGTTTTTCGGTTTGTGTGCGCTTTTCTATATCACTGTGACGTCATACTCCAAAATCCTCAGTGTCCATCTTGCCATTCGACTCGATGGATTCTCCAGGTTAGTCGGCCAGCATGGAGAACGGTTGTCCATCACAATGGTGAATGGTTTACCAAATAACTAGGGACAGCGAGTGTTAATGGTCCAAACAATTGGAAGGCACTCTTTCTCAGTTGTAGAGTAGTTCGTTACGAACTTGTAAAAAACTCTGGAAGTATAAGTTATCGCCTTTTAAGCAATTTCATTTTGTACTAGAACTTTATCTATCCTATATCCACTAGCGTGGTTGTGAAGTCTGGTATCGGCATTCTCATTGCACAATGCTGTTACTGCAGAAGATGTTAGCGTCCCCTTAAGGACAAGGCTAAATGGTTCAAATGGCTCTGAGCACCATGGGACTCAACTGCTGAGGTCATTAGTCCCCTAGAACTTAGAACTAGTTAAACCTAACTAACCTAAGGACATCACAAACATCCACGCCCGAGGTAGGATTCGAACCTGCGACCGTAGCGGTCTTGCGGTTCCAGACTGCAGCGCCTTTAACCGCACGGCTACTTCGGCCGGCTTAAGGAGAAGGAAACAACTTTCTTCAACCTCTTTCCAGGAAGATGGACTCGACTAATGTCTGGAGTAGTGCTGAAGGAAATTGACACCATGAATCCTGCATGGCTGTCCATAAATCCATAAAAGTACGAGGGCGATCTCTTCTGAACAGCACGTTGCAAGGCGTCCCAGGTATGCTCAATAATGTTCATGTCTGGTGAGTTTGGTGGTCATCGGAAGTGTTTAAACTCAGAAGAGCGTTCCTCGAGCCACTCTGTAACAATTCTGGACATGTCGGGTGTCGCATTGTCCTGTTGGAATGCGCAATGAACATGACTGGATGCAGGTGATCAGACACGATGCGTACGTACCTGTCACCTGTCAGAGTCGTATCTAGATGTATCAGGGGTCCCATATCGCTCCAACTGCACACTCCCCACACCGTTAAGGACCCTCCACCACCATGAACAGTCCCCTGCTGACATGCCGTTTACAAATTAATTTTGAAATGTTGTTTCAATTTCTTTCTTTTCTTTTCGACAGTATGAGAGAGAGATGCTGATAGGAGAAAAGCATGGATGAATTGATGACTGCAGTGATTAACGTCTTCAGCCTGTACTCCCAACAACTAACTCTAAAATTGAAATTTGTGGTACGGTTTTATGGGACAAAACTGCTGAGGTAATCGGTCCCTAAGCTTAAGCAGTACTTAATCTAACTTAAACTAACTTACGCTACGTACAGCACACACACACACACACACACACACACACACACACACACACACACACACACACACACATGCACAAGGGAAGACTCAAAAACTCCGACGGAGGGAGCCGCGCGGATCGTGAGAAGGCGTCCCAGACCGCGCGGCTACCCCGCGTGGCTCTGTTTCCGAGAGACAAGGACAATATGCATCAAAAAACTTCGAAGAATCCTTATTAATAAAATTGTTTATTCGCTTCAAAATATGAGCATACTACTCATCAAATCAGTGTTCACTTCCAGTTACAGTATTTGAAAATCTTCCTCCAATCCGCGCAGCAAGCGAAAACAAAAATCAATCATTCAACTATCCTTCAGGTAAATAAGTATCTACAGCTTGTGATTAACATTGCCTTTTATTCACCTCGCAATCAGCCAGGTTCCCAAAACTCCTGAAGACGTGTGGGTACTGTATCACAGACACAGTCCCTTTGACTGTTGAGAGATGTCACTAAACCTGCCCAAAGATATAAACAACCATGCATGAGCAGCGCCTATTAGACGGAGGGGATCCGACAGCCGATCAGTTCCAGTCATTCCACCAGGAAGGAGATAAACGGCTCGTGTTGTCTGTAGTTCAACCGTGCCTAGATGGTCAATATCGCGGTTCAATCGCGTCCGCATTTTCACTTTGTGCCAGGAAGGGCCCTCAGCAAGGGAAGTATCCAGGCGTCTCGGAGCGAACCAAAGCGATGTTGTTCGGACATGGAGAAGATACATGACATGCCTCGCTCAGGCCGCCCAAGGGCTGCTACTGCAGTGGATGACCGATACCTACGGATTATGGCTTGGAGGAACCCTTATAGCAACGCCACCATGTTGAGTAATGCTTTACGTGCAGACGCAGGACGTTGTATTACGACTCAAACTCTGCGCAATGGGCTGGATGATGCGCACTCCCGAGATCCATGGCGAGGTCCATCTTTACAATCACGACTCCATGCAGCGCGGTACAGATGGGCCCAACAACATGCAGAATGAACCACTCAGGATTGGCATCACTTTCTTTTCACCGATGAGTGTCGCATATGCCTTCAACCCAATAATCGTCGGAGACGTGTTTGGAGGCAACCCGGTCAGGCTGAACCCCCTAGACACACTGTCCAGCGAGTGCAGCAAGGTGGGGGTGGCATTGCTGTTTGGGGTGGCATTATGTGGGGTCGACGTATGTTCCTGGTTGTCATGGAAGGCGCCGTAACGGATGTACGGTATGTGAATGCCATCCTCCGACCGATAGTGCAACCATATCGGCAGTATATTGGCGAGGCATTTGTCCTCGTGGACGACAATTCGCGCCCCCATCGTGCACGTGTTGTGAATTAATTCCTTCAGGATAACGACATCGCTCAACTAGAGTGGCCAGCATTTCCTCCAGACATGAACCCTATCGAAAATGCCTGGGATGGATTAAAAAGGGCTGTTTATTGATAGCGTGACCCACCAACCGCTCTGAGGTATGTGAACCGAATCGCCGTTGAGGAGTAGGACAATCTAGACCAACAGTGCTTTGATGAACTTGTGGATAGTGTGACGCGACGAATACAGGCATGCATCAATGCAAGAGGACATGCTACAGGGTATTAGAGGTACAGATGTGTACAGCAATCTAAACCACCACTTCCGGAAGTCTCGCTGTATGGTGGTACAACATGCAAATGTATGGTTTTCATGAGCAATAAAAATGGCGGAAATAATGTTTATGTTGATCACGTTCCTATTTTCTGTAGAGGTTTCGGAACTCTCGGAACCGAGGTGATGCAAAACTTTTTTTGATGTGTGTAGCTTAATAACTTACACGCATCAGAGAACAATAAAATAGATATGACTTCACAATTAGAAAACAACTTCGAGGGGACAGCTCGCTTTCCAAAGTCGTCACGTACTCTCCCCTGAACAATTTTTTGTGGTTACAACACCAACATATGTCCGCTTTAAGACATGATAAAGCTTGTTAAAATGCGTAGCACGTACATTTAGTGAACTGTTGTGGAAACGTGCGTCGCAAATGAGCTTCTGACATCAGAACGAGAGTTATACAAGTAGTGATGATCTGCAGCATCCGCAGTTCAGCTGCTCAGGTTGATCTCAGACCTCTGTCCAAGGGGGAAAGGTTTCCTCTACATCTTGTCTTACAAGGAGTTGTGTGAGCGCCAGCTCAAACAGTTTGTTATGAGTTCCTCGATTGTTTGAAATAAAAAGTCTGATGCACCGCCAGGAGTGAGATCAGAATTTTCTTCGATATTTGAATGCTAAGAAGTTGAAACCTCCCGAAATTTACTGTCAGTTGAGTTGAGGAATGGATGTCCGATATTAGTTTGACAGAGATTTATTGAGACTTGCAAAAAACCAAGGCACAGAATACAGGTAACATTCCATCTGGAAGTATGAAACCATGGGGGGAAGTGGCCACCGAGCAATTGTTGAAGTTGATTTGCAGACTATATGAGACTGGCGACACACCATCCCAGTTTGGGAAGAAGATCATCCGTATAACTCCGAAGATACAAAATACAGGTAAATGAGAGAACTATTGTACATTCAGCTTAACAGTTCACGTATCCAAGATGGTAACTGTCTCAGTTTCTCTGTCTCTAATCTCTAGCTGAATGACGTTGATTCATGTAGGTTCCCACATAAACAAAGATTTACTACAAATACACACACACACACACACACACACAAAATAATGTCGATTGGCATCATACGCCTACACGTCACGGTGTTGCTAGAGAAGTCTAGTCTAAGCGATGCATATTTGTCCGGACAGAAATAAAATGAGGATTGCTCTGGTCTGAAAAGTCCTTATAATTCTGGAGATACAATGTCAGCTGACCCTTACAGATACATTACATTACACCATTCTCCGTAGTAAATAATATACTTCGATGCATATACACATTCGCAGATATTTTCGTGGTACGAAGAATCGACTTTACGCAGTACTCTTCCACGCTTTTTGTTTCTTCGCTTTGCACAGATACGATTTAATAGCAGTATATACTCATGGAAGGTAATTATTACCAAGCGACTGTATAACAATTACATAACTATTTCAGTCAGCTGATGACAGGGTCTTCAAAGTATCACAGACTGTCAGCAAAACCAATCGACCCAACGCTTGAAAGCTTCCAAAAGACCATTAGACAATAAAAGCTTTTAACAGAACCTAATTCCTTCCTTTCGAGAGGTCTGGTGTCTGTCCTGAGGTTATTTTTCTTTGTTTATACAGTGAATTTTTTAAATGAGAAATTTTTTGAGTCTCTGACATTGACGCCTGCTTTTTTTATGCTGCCGGCACTAAACTTCATCTCATTTTTGCCACAGGGTTCTTGGTTTGCAACAAGTCTTGGACTCTCTCAAACGCAATTAATTTTGTGTGAATTTCTATTACCGGTTTGTTATTATTACTGAAATTGTTGCTTTGTAGATCGGAGGTAGCAGAAAGTTCATAGGGCAACAGCCTCTATGTAATTCTTTATAACTGTCGTTACTGTCAGCATATCCGAAGTACTACTGGCTCGTATGTTACCTGTTTACTGCAGAGCTATATCGCAACAGATTATTGTTCCAAAGTGTGTTTGTTATGCGTTAAAAGCCTGAGGATACTGATTTGTTACTTACCAGATACAGTAGCAAGTCATAGTGTCGAAGACGAACGCAATAATAAAAAAAAGTTGAAATCAAAACGCGTCCTTTGCAGCACCCCAAAAAATAATATTTGGAAAAAATGGAAAGAACAACTCAGTGAGGAACTAGAATAGAAAGTGAGGTTGTCAAAACTGGAAGGAAGTTGATAGAAAGAATGATCAATACAACTAAGCCAAATCCTTACCTGCAAAGCATCTCAAGATTCCTTAGACTTGTTCAGTAGAAAAAATAGAAAATAATGCTAGTGACAAATGAGAACCAGCCTGCAGAGGAATGTGACAGAATAAGACACGGCTCATATAAAGGTAATGGAAGCAGAGTCGTGGCTATAATCCGTGGCAATCTCGTACAGAATAAAGAAGATCGAAGTACCTGTAGAAACTCCAGATAAATCATATTGATGAACACAATACATTTATAAAATTTATGGTGAAATTATTGAAAAAGACTTAAGACAACCGAAGCTATCGTTGTATATGACGAGTAGAGTGCCACAATGGAGCGTGTTACTTACAGGCTGCTAAAGTCTCATCAATGTCTCACCTTCCGACCACTAGACAGACTGTATGCCCTTAATAGTCTCCATTCAACTTCAAAACTGCAACATCCTCAGATATTACGAAATGAAATTGTTAGGAACTCTACGGTACCAGGTCGCGCGGGATAGCGGAGCGGTCTTAGGCGCTGCTGTCATGGACTGTGCGGCTGGCCCGGCGGAGGTTCGAGACCTTCCTCGGGCATGGGTGTGTGTGTTTGTCCTTAGGATAATTTAGGTTAAGTAGTGTGTAAGCTTAGGGTCTGATGTCCTTAGCAGTTAAGTTCCACAGATTTCTCACACATATCTGAACATTTGCACAGTATCACAGCTGAACATACACCACTGATTACTGTTAGATTTTTCTCATCATGAGAGTATTAAAGGGCGACCTGCTATGATTGTTAAAAACCCATTAAAAGTCAAGATCGCACAAAATATCTTTCGGTCAAGACAACCGGTCTGAATAGTCTTAGCTGTCTCTTCAGGTGTTAAACATTTTGTTGTAGTAGTTTTACGCTGAACCTCATGCACAAATATCGAACATCATGGACTAGATGTCGAGTGCATAAAACTCGGCACATTATGAACATTTGTCATCGTTAAAATATGTAAAAACACACAGCACGTTGTCCAAAAGGCCATGAGCAATACGTATATGGACATGGCCTTTTGGTCAAGGTGCTGCGTGTTTTTAAATATTTTAGGAACGACAAACCTTTGTACACTACTGGCCATTAAAATTGCAACGAAGATGACGTGCTACAGACGCAAAATTTAACCTACAGGAAGAATATGCTGTGATATGCAAATGATTAGCTTTTCAGAGCATTCACGTAAGGTTGGCGCCGGTGGCGACACCTACAACGTGCTGACAAGAGGAAAGTTTCCAACCGATTTCTCCTACATTAACAGCAGTTGACCGGCGTTGCCTGGTGAAACGTTGTTGTGATGCCTCGTGTAAGGAGGAGAAATGCGTACCATCACGTTTCCGACTTCACTGAAGGTCGGATTGTAGCCTATCGCGATTGCGGTTTATCGTGTCGCCACATTGCTGCTCGCGTTGGTCGATAACCAATGACTGGTAGCAGAATATGTAATCGGTGGGTTCAGGAGGGTAATACGGAACGCCGTGCTGGATCCCAACGGTCTCGTATCACTAGCAGTCGAAATGACAGGCATCTTATCCGCATGGCTGTAACTGATCGTGCAGCCACGTCTCGATCCCTGAGTCAACAGATGGGGACGTTTGCAAGACAACCATCTGCACGAACAGTTTGACGACGTTTGCGGCAGCATAGACTATGAGCTCGGAGACCATGGCTGCGGTTACCCTTGACGCTGCATCACAGACAGGAGCGACTGCGATGGTGTACTCAACGACGAACCTGGGTGCACGAATGGCAAAACGTCATTTTTTCGGATGAATCCAGGTTCTGTTTACAGCATCATGATGGTCGCATCCGTGTTTGGTGACATCGCGGTGAACGCACATTGGAAGCGTGTATTCCTCATCGCGATACTGGCGTATCACCCGGCGTGATGGTATGGGGTGCCATTGGTTACACGTCTCGGTCACCTCTTGTTCGCATTGACGGCGCTTTGAACAGTGGACGTTGCATTTCAGATATGTTACGACCCGTGGCTCTACCCTACATTCGATCCCTGCGAAACCCTACATTTCAGCAGGATAAAGCACGACCGCTTGTTGCTGGTCCTGTACGGGCTTTTCTGGATACAGAAAATGTTCGACTGCTGCCCTGGCCAGCACATTTCCAGATCTCTCACCAATTGAAAACGTCTGGTCAATGGTGGCCGAGCAGCTAGCTCTTTACAATACGTCAGTCACTACTCTTGATGAACTGTGGTATCGTGCTGAATCTGCATGGGCAGCTGTACCTGTACACGCAATCCAAGCTCTGTTTGACTCAATGGCCAGGCGTGTCAAAGCCGTTATTACAGCCGGAGGTGATTGTTCTGGGTACTGATTTCTCAGGATCTATGCACCCAAACTGCGTGAAAATGTGATCAAAAATGGTTCAAATGGCTCTGAGTACTATGGGACTTAACTTCTAAGGTCATCAGTCCCCTAGAACTTAGAACTACTTAAACCTAACTGACCTAAGGACATCACACACATCCATGCCCGAGGCAGAGACTGTAGCGCCTAGAACCGCTCGGCCACCCCGACCGGAGAAAATGTAATGACATGTCAGTTCTAGTATAATATATTTGTCCAATTAATACCCGTTTATCATCTGCATTTCTTCTTGGTGAAGCAATTTTAATGGTCAGTAGTGTAATATGCTGAGTTTTATCCACCTGACATATTGCGCCTGAGGTTCAGCGTAAAATGAACATGTTTTACTACAAAAAGACGTTTAAGACCTGAAGATGACAGCAAAGACTGTTGAAACCTGGTGTCTTGGATAAAAAATATTTTGTGCGATCTTGGCTTTTGAATACTTTTTAATGATTACTGTTAGTATTCCAATGCGCAGTTTCCAAGAAAAGTTGAGACACCTGTTATCTGTTCTCACGTAGGTCTCCTATAAAGATCGTGACAGAAATCAGAGAAAGTCAAGCTCAAACGAATGCTTACCATCATTCACTGAAAGGGTCTTTCTTGAATGGAATAGAAAAGGTGGAAATAGCGATATGTGTTCTCCACCATATACCTCAAGCCGATTTCTAAATATAGGTGTAAATTCACATGTAACATTTTAGGTTCCTTAATAGACACGAGATTTTTTTTCCTTTAAGTAATTTCGGGTGCGTTTAAAAGTTTACAATTTCATGGGTGAAATCAGGAAAATCACGTTCTGACATGATTGATGGAACGTTACGAAATCCAGACTGCTGAAGTGATTGCTTCGATGGACTTCGATTTATCAAGAGAATGGCACTGATTGTCGTATTCTTTGTGCGATTCGGTACATTAATATAATAATTAAGAATGTGGCGCCATATTTCCCCATACGCTTCATAGGCAGTAACTAAAAGTGTAACGTTCCTATTTGAGAATGATGCAGAACTGACAGCTGCGCAACGACCCAACCTTCCATTTTTATAGGGCATTAAAGATGTACGTATACAATGTGCTGTATCGTGGTAATAGAGTGAAAATTTCGCGCAGTGTTTTCGACGATGCTTCGTCTTGTCAGCCTCCCCTAAACTTGTCGGAAGGTTTCGATTGTACGTTCCTGTGATGAGTGTCACTTAAAGAACGCTGTTAGGACGACACCAAAAAGCACTCAGCATCCCTTTGCCCGATGATCCTTTGATCTTCGCCTTTTCAGCGGTGGTGAATCGACGTTTCCATTGCTTACTTTGATGATTTTCTCATGTCATAGTGATGCACCCAACACTTGTTCATGGTGATTAGGCGGTTAAAGAAGTCATCTGGATTGACCTGACTTTTCACTACTGTATCGGTTCAGCAGGCTTTTTGATGTGAACAAGCAGTCACGTAATCCCGCTTGTGGCGGCATTTTTCGTTTTAAGAATACAGTGCAAGATCACCCAATGGTATCATGTATCGATACAACCCCATGGGCGTCGTTACATTGGTAATGGAATGAGAAATTTTCTACTGATGCCAGTAGCGATTACATGAGATCCGTTGAACCACACCTCCATCAGCTCTGTACAACGAGAACCGTATATCACCGCAATATACATTACGTGGTCAAAAGTATCAGGACACCCCCAAAAAACATACGTTTTTCGTATTAGGTGTATTTTGTTGCCACCTCCTGCAAGGTACTCCATATCAGCGACCTCGGTAGTCATCAGACATCGTGAGAGAGCAGAATGGAAAGCTCCACGGAACTCATGGACTTCGAATGTGGTCAGGTAATTTGGTGCCACGTGGGTCATACGCCTGTACGCGAGATTTCCACACTCCTAAACATCCCTAGGTCCACTGTTTCTGACGTGATAGGAAGTGGAAACTTGAAGGGACACGTACTGCACAAAATCGTACAGGCTGACACCATCTGTTGACTGACAGAGACCGCTGAATGTTGAAGAGGATCGTAATGTGTAATAGCCAGACATCTATCGAGACGATCACACAGGAATTCCAGACTGCATCATGATCCACTGCAAGTACTATGACAATTAGGCGGATGGTGAGAAAACGTGGATTTCATGGTTGAGCGACTGCTCCTAAGCCACACATCAAGCCGGGAAATGCCAAACGACGTCACACTTGGTGTGAGGAGCGTAAACATTGAACGACTGAACAGTGGAAAAACATTGTACGGGCTGACAAATCGCGGTACACAATGTGGCGATCCGATGGCAGGTTGTGGGTATGGCGAATACCTGGTGAACGTCATCTGCCAGCGTGTGTAGTGCCAACAGTGAAATTCGGAGGCTGTGGTGTTATGGTGTGGTCGCGTTTTTCATGGAAGGGGTTTGCACCCCTTGTTGTTTCGCGTGGCACTATCACAGCACAGGCCTACATTGGTGGTTTAAACACCTTCTTCCTTGCTACTGTTGAAGAGCAATTCGGGGACGGCGATTGCATCTTTCAACACGATCGAGCACCTGTTCCTATTGCACGGTCTGTGGAGGAGTCGTTACACGACAATAACATCCTTGTAATGGACCGGCCTGCACAGAGTCCTGACCTGAATGCTACTGAACACGTTTGGGATGTTTTGGAACGCCGACTTCGTGCCAGGCCTCGCCGACCGACATCGATACCTCTCCTCAGTGCAGCACTCCGTGAAGAATGGGCTGCCTTTCCCCAAGAAACCTTCCAGCACCCGATTGAATGTATGCCTGCGAGAGTGGAAGTGTCATCAAGGCTAAGGGTGGGCCAACATCATATTTAGTTCCAGCATTACCGATGGAGGGCGTCACGAACTCGTAAGTCATTTTCAGCCAGGTGCTCAGATACTTTTGATCACATAGTGTAGGACGGCCGGTGGCAGCCGGTCAGCCCAACTTGGGCTCTGAGCCATTTCGCTATGGGAGGCTAGGTTCAAAATGGTTCAAATGGCTCTGAGCACTATGGGACTAAACATCTTAGGTCATAAGTCCCCTAGAACTTAGAACTACTTAAACCTAACTAACCTAAGGACATCACACACACCCATGCCCGAGGCAGGATTCGAACCTGCGACCGTAGCAGTCCCACGGTTCCGGACCGCAGCGCCAGAACCGCACGGCCACCGCGGCCGGCGAGGGAGGCTAGGCAGATGCCGTCTAGTTGTGCGTAACGACGTCTCGTTCGTGCTTCAATGCAGAGAGACTCTTTCTTGTTGATACTGAGAGCTAGAGTTTATTTCTTGTCGCATTATTTGTAACGGATCTTCATAAGTTTAGAGAAAAACAAGTTAAGTATATCTTCTGTTTACTGCGTTATCTTGTTTATTTCTGCTCCTATCCAGCTTTCCTACAACGACAGTTGCCGCAACTCTCTGTAGCCACCTCACTTTCCGTAGTGTGCAGAGTCGAAGACACACTTGAAAACTGGTCCACAACTTATTTCCCGTGTTTCTACTACTGCCTCGACGGTGACAAGCCGGTCTTCGAAGACCAGGACTTCTCTTTTGGTTCTTGGATGTTCAGAGGGAGGTTGTCTGGCACCTCGTACTTCGTCATATAGGCTTGTCTGACTTCATGGGACGCGTCTTCGTCAACTAAAAACTGTGGCATATGGTGGTGTATGAAACGAAATGAAGTCGTGTAGTATCTGGCTAATTATCATTCTTTGAAGAACACTTCTTGCCTGCTTCCCTACCCTTTTTCATTCCTTGTTTGTATCCATTTCTAATGACCTTAATAAAACAAGGCATGGTCCTTAGTACGCTGTATTGCAAAGGATCTTTGTCTAAAGTGAACGAAAATCTAATAACCTATCGATGGTCTGTTACAACCTAATCTTTCCTTTCTTTCTCCACCTATCTCCCAAGTGATGACAAATGGACATAAGGACAACAGTGTATGACACGTGACAGCTGTTGCAGGATGACCTATTTAAATCTCACCGAGCCAGGTGCACAGTGGTTAGCACAATGGACTCGCATTCGGGACGACTACAGTTCAGTTCATCGTCTGGCCATCCGTATTTAGTTTTTCCGTGACTTCCCTAAATTACTCCTGGCAAATGCTGGGGTGGTTCCTATTAAGAGTGCATGGCCGATTTTCTTCCCCATCCTTTCGTAATCAGAGCTTCTGCTCCGTCTTTAGTGACCGCGCTGTCGATGGGACGTTTAATCTTCCTTCTTTTATTTAAAGCTTGAGGTTTATTATGTTTTGGGTAAATGGTTAACTTTCTATTTCGTACACAATAAGTCTCCGAAAAACAATAACTACCATCACTGAGTCATTATGCAAAGCAGCCGAGGTCCTTGAAATATTTTCATCTATGACTCATCTTGGACAGTGAACCCTGAAGTCTGTATACGTTTCCGTGATATTGCAGCTAAATACTCACAACAGAAGAACAAACCCCAGTTATTTGTCCTCGTCTGCGCAGGAATGCATACCAACAGGACGGAAGGATTACACCTGTATATTTAAGGAGTCACGTCATTCAAGACTGGCAATCAAGAACTGGCTTAGCAGATTCAAGCGTACAGGTAATGCTGTTGATGAGGAACGTTCTCTCATATGTCAAGAAATGCTGAACGACATAGAAGATGTGATCGCACGCAGCCCCTTCGTATCTACTAGGACACTATGCGGTGTGGTTATTCCACAACATACAATGCGATGCACATGCATATCACGTTCACATTCTACGTAAGATTGTGGTTGAGAGCTGTGCAGCCTGATAGGCTATGTGATATGACCTGTTAAAGGTTATGGAAAATGAGAATCTCGGAGCACATGTGTTGTTCAGTGATGGAGCAACATTGCAAACCTGTGGGCATCTGAATAGCCACAGTTGCAGAATCTGGGCAAAGCCCCCCCCCCCCCCCCCCCCACTCCAAGAGTGGTAACGAAACACGCCCAGAGTGAATGTATAGTTAAGGATGACGCTTTATGTTTTTATGTTTCCGAAGAAAATATTTACATGAGACTCATGGCACGGTGCCCTGGAAATCTTTTCGGGGCTACAGTTGCTGAAAGATGGGATTAAAGATCAAGTTGTTTTGCAGCAGAATGAGACACCAACCCTTCCATCTTAATAGTCAGTAACTACCTGGAAGCAGCTCTTCCCTGTAGATGGATTGGACGTGGTTCTCAAAAACTTTGGACGCCTCGCCCTTCAGACCTGCCTCACGCCGCCCCCCTCCCCTAGATTTTATGCACAGGAGGTCATAGAGGCTAAAGTGTGCCAGATGAAAATTAACAGCGTATCGGAATTGAAACAACGAATTAGAGATGCAGTTCATCTCATTTCCCCAGCAATGCGGAACAGAATGTCGCGGTCTTTGGAGTAGCTACAGCTAGAGTTGGACGCCAATCAGTCCGATTTTTGTTTCTATTGCGATACACGTTGCATTTTATATCGTAGATGTTTAATAGTAACTTCGTCTCCATAGAGATATATAGGGACTTTATGTTCACCCTGAAGTAAAATGTCATAGTGTTTGTGCTCTGCCGCAGTGCTGTCGACGCCGCACCCAGGATTTGAATAGAATGTTCACTGTGCCTCGGAGACAAGCGAGTTAGGCGGCAGTTACATCAGTTAGACGCGTTCAATAGCGAACGTGTTCTGGAATTGTGGGACGCTAGCTGGACGGCCATATGTTCCTGTTAGGCGCCGTATCTGATGTTTGGGCATTATCGCTGGTGATGGCAATACGAACAGACAGAGGATTCCGCGCGCACATCATTTGCGCAGTCACGAACCGCTAGAAGAGGGGACTGGCGGTTTGCCCCACAACTGCGAACACGCCAAGCTGCTACGACTGCTTCGATTAAATTAGACGTGATGTCCTCTATGCAGCACAATGTGAAGGCCAATACCGATGCGAGACCGACTGCAACTGACTGACTTCACTGTACGACATTTAACTCCAATCGCGTCGTGGACGGTATTTACACAGCCGTGCAGAATGTCAGTGGATCGTACTTAGTGTGTCCCGATAGAAACGATCAACCTATTCGCCTATCCAAGCAAGGTCAAGAAAAAAGTTTGTTGTTAGTTTGTAGGCTTATGCGACCGGAAACAGTTCGCCCAACTATTTCTTGGTTTATTAGACAGCGTCATTTGTAAAAGTTTTAAACTAACATTTAGCCAGTGCGACAAGTTTCAGAGCATGTGAGGCTACAGGCGATGCGAACGAGAAGCCCGTTAAAGGAGCACTACATTAGTATTGCACACCCTGAAGAGCGCGACCCGCAAGAGTCTCCGTAACGTTGATTCTTCATTTTACAATGTAACATGGTCTATAACTCTACATTTGTCTCAGCATAATGTAATATATCTGTTATCTTCCTGTGTCTCAAAGTCCTTGACAAGTATACATTCTCATTTTGTAATACTTTGAACAATATACTCGCTATTACTAGCTGAAATTTGTTGAAGTCAGACAGCTGGTTACATGTTCCATACATAATATGAACGATTCTTATCGAAACGATGTGGAACGAGTCATTTTATTGGATTGTGTGTGGGACGTATCTGCTAAGGTCATCAGTCCCTAAGCTTACACACTACTTAAACTAAATTATCCTAAGGACGAACACACACACCCATGCCCGAGGGAGGACTCGAACCTCCGCCGGGATCAGCCGCACAGTCCACGGCTGCAGCGCCCTAGACCGCTCGTCTAATCTCACGCGGATTTTACTGGATATATGCGGATGATTAGCGCTAAAATTAATGAACAGTAGTATGTCTATGTTCGTTGTGGAACACTTTGAAAACGTATATACGCAACGAGGACGCTAACTGCACCACACCGTAACCATCTGAGTCATCGCGCTCTGGCAGTTGTCCAAGGTCGGGCAGCCGCCCAGATGAGTCGGTTACTTACACTCACACACACTCTGGTATGATTTTTTTTTCTTAGTAATTTAATTGAAAGCTTTGTTGCTTTGGTAAAAATAAAATTGGTTCTTTTTGTCGTGACAGAATAAATTACTATTAATCACACCAGATTTGTCGGAGAACAGCAGCAACATGTGTAATTGATCCAGCTTTAAGAAATTCTATTACCTTTTAGCGGAAAATTCGTGCGGTACTCTCCGACGTTAGAAAAGTCGTGGTGTTCCGTTCGGAGCAGGAGGCGGCTGTCTTTTCTCATTCGCGATATCGAAAATTACTAAAAAATGAACAGAATTTTTTTTTTTTTTTTCGGAGGAAGATCGCGCGGAGAAAACAGACAGAAGTTACATGAAAGAAACCTAAGGGACCAACTGATTGGATTTGTACGAACATATAAACGGAACTGAAAGAACTTGGAAGAAATACTATAGCGATGTCGTCACGACAGCCTCCTGTTCCGACAGAACACACGCTGGATCATAAGCTGCATAAATCTTTTAAACAGGAAGGATTATCATAAGTATAATTAATGAAAATAAGGTTGAGAGATTTTCTTTGAAATTAAATAAACTTCAAGGCTTCAAGTATTATAATATGAAACGGAAACTTACATTAACATGGCCACCCATTGTGGCGGTGGAGCGAATTTTTTTACGATATACATTCTCGCTTGTTTGTGGCTACATATATTTTTAATCACTTGAACTCTTAACTTTACAATAAAATGATTATGTCAGTATGGAGCACAATACTTTTGCGTCCGACTCGCAACACATTCACAGAACAGCTAGACAGCGGCGCGGCTCCCTGCAGAAGTAAAAACTGGCAATTGTTATTTTGAAACATAAGTGCATCGGTTTTTTTTTTTTTTACTGATCGATAGCAGCGTATAACAGTTTATAGCTATCGTGATATTCTGCGCTTTTCAGGAGCGCGGCAAAGATATCTGGTTACAACATTCATTGGTATATGTTAGAAGTTCGCACATACTGACGCAAATCCAGAAAAAAAAACTTTTACATATTAAAAATCGCAGTGATAAAGGCTGTAATGTCACAATGCCTCCCATGTGAGGCATGATGATTCCGGAAGGATCATCAGGACTCACATGTAGTTTCAAGACATTACTGTGTTTTATCATCTGTTTACTTTCGTTCTAACATAAAATTGAAATAAGTTTGTCATCTAGTTATTTTATGCTTCCAGTACAGTTATGAAAACAAATAGTCTTTCAGTGTCTTTTGTGCACTTTGGCACTTCTCTCAGTTCATTGTAAGGTGTCCTTGCACTGTTATCTTAATTGCTGTTACTGCGAAACAAAATATGACAAAAAACAATCTTAAGTCTAACACACACAAAGATAAATGAATAATACTCTATATAGAAAACAAAACATGTCAGTAGACAAACATACACAGATGCATTGAAATAATTACTTAAACAGTCCTCTAAAATTGTCTGTGACCTGTTTGGTCTCGTAATGTTTTTTTTTATCCGTTTCATTAGATTCTTTTAGAATGTCGTTAATCAGGACGTTTCACTTGACACTACACTGTACACTTTTATTTGTCACACGCTCACTTAACCGGAGTCTGCAACGTCTATTCTCGTTCGGTGAGCGGCGTCGTCCGAGAGGTCACGACCCTGGGTAGCGTCTTTTTTGTGTTCGCTCGTGCTGCCTCTCTAGTGTCTCGCATCAAGCGTCATGTCGTTTACATGTAAATAAACAGAAAGAAACCTGTGTTAGGTTCGTGCTATAATGTAGACTTACAGGTAAAGGTTTTATAGGATTCTGGACAGGATTGATAACCTTCCCCTCCAGTTAACGTTTCAGTGCTCAGTAATGCCTTGTCTTTATTTAACTATCTATCGCAAAATATCCGACGTGACTGATTAAATGGAAATTAATTTGAAGCTAAGACTTCTCTTTTTACAGAATAAATAAAGTTCATAATTAAGTTTCACTGTGATAGCTTTAGCAATGTCTCTTGCGTAGTTGTGAGACGGAAAACATTCTAAGGTCAATGACACGCCTCCACAGCGCGCGCGGCGGTTGTGTTTCAAATGTTAATTGTTGAGTTCAACTGCAAGCAGCTCCGAGCTGTTGCCGGTTACTAGTCCAGTGCAACACGCGCTCGTGTATGCTCGTATGAAGTTTAACGTGTGTCACTCGCGCTCTGCTAAAATGAGAACACGCGGAAAACACACGTCTAGTGTCCTTTCTCCATCGTCGATCGGCGAATCGAAAACTTGGGTAGAAAATACCACCGTCTGTTTCGAGGATTTCACACGACAGTCCCTGCGACCTGCCATGCTGCTTACACACAGGTCAGTGAAGCCAACGTTTTACATATAGTTTGCAAAATGTTTTGCTGTGATCGCTGTCACTACCTGCACTTGCGTGTACACATGTCACTGCACACGTATTTTGTACACTTTATCACTCGCATTTTGTTTAGAACGTCTTAGTGTCTGCAAATTCACATCTCCCATCTCACATTGTGATTTCAAAGTTCACAGTTCAAGTTACTCACAGGTAAATACATTACAAGATTAAACAATGTCCATAAATTACATACATAGATACATACATTTCTTAAGTTTGCTTACAGTCACAAATTATGTTAACCTTTTCAGTCACGCCACGCCGGATTAGCGTATTGAATACCACTACTTGTGCATCAAGGCACGATTATTTCGGTTATTCTCTCTCCCTTTTACAAAGGTAAAATTTTTTTTAAAAACAAATCTTTTAAGCAGCTTGTTATTTCGTTTCTCTTCAAAATTTAGTGTCACTGTTTATGTAGAGCACAGATTGAACAAATTCTGTCTCTACTGGTCGAGCATACTCATGCATTTCTCTCCGGAAGATTCATGCTTCATAAAGTTACTGGCTGCAAGTACTACTCGCGGAATGTATTATAATCTCTCAACATTGCTACTCGCGATACGCGATTAGAACAAAACTTTCGCTAACGGATCTCTCCCACAAATTTCGTTTCCACTTCAACCGTCTAAAGAGCACTCAGATGAGCCTGTCAAATTCTAATCCTCACTTTTTTTTAATGGGATAGGATGGGAAAGTGGAAGAGGAGAGGATCAAATATGAACATAAATACACTATATACATATACAAATTCTAGCACAACTACACTAGGATATTTTTTTTTTTTTTTACCTTAGATGCATGACATGCGTCACGTGTGCCTTCAAGTGGCTATTCTTTAATCTAATATCAGATCTTAGTTTTATTATTATAATGTGAGTCATATCTGGTGACAGCTTTCTAGTTTATCACGCTTCCTTCTGGGCGCTTGTCGGGCTTGGCTGTGAAATAGCTAATTACTTTAGTGCATCTTACATGTTTAAAGAAGAAACATTTACCATCAGGAATACTCCAGGCTTGTCAGTACGACGTATATGTTTCGATGTAGTGGCACTCTCGACTACATGACCTAACAGCTGTTGTAAAACACAATAAAGGAAATGCTTTGTTGCTTAGCTATTAAATCTTTATGAGGCTTACTGTTCGTAGATGATGCTTTGAATCTGAGATTGAATCTCCTGAAAACTATCAAACACTACGTGATACTCTCTCTCTCTGTTATTTACTGCTTTTGACAGTTCAAACACTTGGCTACACAAATCTGTTTAATTCTAAAGATCGCGCTAACAAAAGGTATAGTTCATGGCGGTGTTACAATAACGCACAGTTTACACGCAATAGGCTGTACTCTGTACACTTAAAGACTAACATTCCATCTTGAGGGCTGAAAAAGAAATTGCTTAACCTAACATTTCACATACATATATATTCATTGGAGTTGGAAGGTGGCAATCTGCTACTTCCTTCCGTATCTCCTTTCACCAATAACGGCATTCCTCAATGCCAACAGCCAACTTGGACTGCTTACACCTATGACTAACTTAAAACTAACTGAGAATCTGTCCTCTCAAATGGAATGTGCTTTCTTTTTCGTACGCCATAATAAATCAAATCTTCAATTACCTCCATAGTTTTTCGCCAAAGTGTGAGTACTCGTATTGGTGTGTTTGAATACCGAAGTGTTTCACAGGTTAAACCTTAGGCTAATGTTCCTTTGCTTGTTACCTTGCCTCGTTATACTTCTTGAGATTCTGGTGGTGATACAATCCTTTAATTCTGCCAGATGCTGGATCCGCTATTAGATAACATCCTGTATGTGGTTTTCTAATTACTACAAATGGTCCGTCGTACAATAGCCTCCATTTCCGATTTCTTTTCAACAACTTCGATGGCTTAAAATGTGTTCGTAAAAGCACCTTTTCATTAATATCATATGTAAGAGCCTTAGATACTTTCTTGTCATAAGACTTCTTGCGTAGATTCGCCTGTACAGCTAAGGATACCAATGCTTGTCTAAGTTTTGCATCTAAATCTAATTCTGGTTCTACAATTTTAGGTATGGGATCTAACCATTCATTTCTTTCCCGATGACTCGTCATTAATCCGCAGCATCCCCAAGGAGGCGAAAAGGTGCTGCCTTTAGTTTTCCGCTTTCTTGTGATGCGTCTGATTTGATTCTTCTGTCACATCACTTGACCACTCTCGCTGGTTTTTTACCCATTGTGTTTGTTGATTTGTATCAAACCCTTGTTGGTAATGCACTTGATTACCAGGCTGAAAAATCGGTACATTACTTGCCTGCGTAAAATATACCGGTGGATTGTATTGTTTTCTTGGTTTATTGTTATTGTATCTAAAGTCCTGTTGTGGTGGCGTGTACTGTTGTTGTTGCATGAATGGTTGTTGCTGAGGCGTGTATTGCTGTTGTTGCTGGTGTTGTGGCTGCCCATAGGGTTGTGGTGGAGGTAGCTGACCTCCGCAATTTTGATTGTTGCAACGTTTACCCTTGTATTTTTCCCATTCTCGTAGAAGTTACTACCGTTATTGTTTGATTGGTATGGGGCATTCCCGTAATACTGTTGTTGCGTGTTGTATATTGGATTGTACCGTTGGTTGCCGTAATGCTTGTTTTTGTGTTTACCATTACGGTAACCATTGTTTCGGCCTCTATTGCGGTTATTGTACTGTTTGTTTCCGTATTGTGTTTCGTGTGAACCATTTCCATTACTACCGTTTCCATTCGAATACGTGCCTGCGTTGTTGTTCTTACGGTTAGCATTCGCACGCGCGTCTTCGTGTATAAGATCGAGCGAATCAAGGACGGATAAAAATGCGTCCTGATCTTCCTCTGACACGTTCACTAATTTTTCGCGTATGGAAATGGGTAGTTTTGACTTAAGAATCATAATAACATCTTTTGTTGTTATGGGAGTGTCCCAATATTGTATCTTTCTCAAGTACTTTTCAAAGTACCGGCGAAGTCCGCCACTGTTCGAATGGAAAGGTTCGGCGTTATAGACCTCTTTGCGTAGGCGTTGCTGAACACCTGCGCTCCAAAATTTGCTTAAAAAGTTTTTCTCAAACTCGCTAAATGTTTTGCACTTATCAACCATCTCGGTTCCCCATATAGCACTTTCTCCTTGTATGTATCCGGTAATGAATTGTATTCTCTGTTTGTCATTCCAGGCAGCTGGAAAGACTCCTGAAAAGTTCTTTAGGAAAACGACTGGATGAATATTTCGCTTTTCCGGTTGGAATGGTTGAAAAACTCTGTGTTTCAATACACTCTCCTCTTTCATGAGGGTTGTGAGTGTCAATTGTTCAGTGTTGTTGTTGTGTGAAACGTTAAATTCATTTTTCGGTCGCGGAATGTACTGTGGTGTGTTGTGTTGTGTTGTCTGGTATTGATGTTCATCTGGCTCAGAAGGTAGTGAGTGTTTCCCGTCACTCTGGTTATCATACTGTAGTGTTTGAATTTGCTGTTTCAGGTCGGATATCTCATCTGTTACTTGCTTCCGCCATTCCGGCAAATCCCGGGTAAACACTCGTCTAATTTGGCCTAGTTCAGTACAAACAGTGTCTCCTGAACTGCCGGGTGCAGATAATATGTCTAAGGTTGCGGATTTAACAACATCTTTCAAGTCACGTGTAACCTTCTCCTCAACTAGCTTCTCTTGTACATCAATCCATTCTTTGTAATGTTCGGTAAATGCTTTAGTGTGCGAAGCAACACTACTGTTAACTCTTTCGTCAATAGTTCGGTCCGAAATGTCATTCGCCATTGCACTTACTTTTGATTCTACAGTGGCTACCGCTGTCGCTAACTCGTCTACCTGTCGTGCAACTGTTTTATACGCAAGTTTTACCGAATCGGTTTCTTTGCGACACGCTTCGATTTGAGTTGTGAGATTCTGACCGATGTTCTCAATTTTGTTATTCAGAGTGCTTATCTGGCTTGTCAAAGTGGTTACTTGCTCCGTGACGTCACCCTTAACCGAATCTATCTGTGCCGTGACGTCACCCTTAACCGAATCTATCTGTGCCGTGACGTCACCCTTAACCGAATCTATCTGTGCCGTGACGTCACCCTTAACCGAATCTATCTGTGCCGTGACGTCACCCTTAACCGAATCTATCTGTGCCGTGACGTCACCCTTAACCGAATCTATCTGTGCTGTGAGAGAGCCTACTTGCGTAGTGAGGGTACCTACTTTCGCATCAATGATGGTATTTACGTCATTCCTAACTGAGTCAATCTGTGTTGTCATATCCGTTTTCAGCTCTGATAAAAACTTGTCTCTGTCTTTCTCACGTTGTTCGCGATCACGTTCGCGCTGTTCCCTCTCCTGTCTGTCTAGTATCAATTCCTGTAACATTTTGACAATGTCAACTGATACCGTTATCGGGGAGGTGGGTGTTTCCTGCTGAGTGTCGTCCACGTTAGCTACCTCTTGTCTGTCGTCTGTCCTGGCCGTCGTTCCGCGTGAGCGGAGTCGGTAATGTTTGTTAACAGTGCCGTCGCTTTCGTCTGCAGAGTTCGCGCTCGATTGTCCGTCCGCCATAATGAAATTCAACTATTGCCAACTTAAAATGGGTACTGCCAACTGAAATTCTGATTGTCAATTATTCTTGCCGCGCAAGTTAAAGTCGCGGCGCGTTCGTCAAATGTCTAATGTTACGTGGGTAATAACTGACACACGTCTGTAGCAAAAAGACAAGATGGAGTCAACGCCGTTGAAACAATTGATTGCCAACGCTGTTACACAGAAAAGACTGAAATGGCATCCATCTTGAACTTACACGAAAATACTAACTACAGTATAAAACAAATAGGCCAAGCAAAAGGTTACAGAAAATGTTCAAATATTTACGTAGAAAAAAAAATGGTTTTTTACGTTAAGCTACAGAAAGGATAGAGTGAGGTCTATTTGAAGGTCAAATGAGCTACTCTTTAGACAGAACTATGGCAAACGAAATTTTGGTACTCACTCGGCGTTGTCTTCAAAACTGCAAATCTGCGTCTTATTAAATCCCAAGATATTTGTGTAAATGCTGCGTCCTTCAATATTGCGTATATTCATTGCTCATCCGCAATTTTATGCAGCATTGGGTTCCAAAGAGCGATACATGAAATAAGACAATCATATATTAGTACCGTGACACTTTCAATATTTTAGTCAGGTCCCTGTTCGGGCGCCAGATCTGGTATGATTTTTTTTTTCTTAGTAATTTAATTGAAAGCTTTGTTGCTTTGGTAAAAATAAAATTGGTTCTTTTTGTCGTGACAGAATAAATTACTATTAATCACACCAGATTTGTCGGAGAACAGCAGCAACATGTGTAATTGATCCAGCTTTAAGAAATTCTATTACCTTTTAGCGGAAAATTCGTGCGGTACTCTCCGACGTTAGAAAAGTCGTGGTGTTCCGTTCGGAGCAGGAGGCGGCTGTCTTTTCTCATTCGCGATATCGAAAATTACTAAAAAATGAACAGAATTTTTTTTTTTTTTCGGAGGAAGATCGCGCGGAGAAAACAGACAGAAGTTACATGAAAGAAACCTAAGGGACCAACTGATTGGATTTGTACGAACATATAAACGGAACTGAAAGAACTTGGAAGAAATACTATAGCGATGTCGTCACGACAGCCTCCTGTTCCGACAGAACACACGCTGGATCATAAGCTGCATAAATCTTTTAAACAGGAAGGATTATCATAAGTATAATTAATGAAAATAAGGTTGAGAGATTTTCTTTGAAATTAAATAAACTTCAAGGCTTCAAGTATTATAATATGAAACGGAAACTTACATTAACATGGCCACCCATTGTGGCGGTGGAGCGAATTTTTTTACGATATACATTCTCGCTTGTTTGTGGCTACATATATTTTTAATCACTTGAACTCTTAACTTTACAATAAAATGATTATGTCAGTATGGAGCACAATACTTTTGCGTCCGACTCGCAACACATTCACAGAACAGCTAGACAGCGGCGCGGCTCCCTGCAGAAGTAAAAACTGGCAATTGTTATTTTGAAACATAAGTGCGTCGGTTTTTTTTTTTTTTTACTGATCGATAGCAGCGTATAACAGTTTATAGCTATCGTGATATTCTGCGCTTTTCAGGAGCGCGGCAAAGATATCTGGTTACAACATTCATTGGTATATGTTAGAAGTTCGCACATACTGACGCAAATCCAGAAAAAAAACTTTTACATATTAAAAATCGCAGTGATAAAGGCTGTAATGTCACAACACACACACACACACACACACACACACACACACACACACACACACGCACACAATGTTTACAATTACAGTTTGCTTTGTGATCAAATATACTTTGATTTGTTCCTTTAAATGGCGCACAAACACACACACACACACTCACTCACTCACACACGCACACACCACACACACACACACACACACACACACACACACACACACACACATGCACACAATGTGTGCTCATCTGGCCGGTCAGCTGCTCCACAGCTGCACGGCTACTCTCCTGTACAGATTTCTACAGCTGTCATTCACCTCCGTCATCTATGGCCCGTAATGCACTACAGCTGCTTCGTCGCCGGTTTTAGGTAGTGCCTTTTTGGTATGCACGGTATACTTTAACTATGGCAGCAAGCAAACTCAGCCGTTTCGGTAATGCTTCCACCCTTGGCCTAGAAGCCAATGATGAAACCCCCCTGGACGACAGATAAATCACTCCGTTTCCGCATTATGCCAACGACTGCACTGTTTTCCGCTTTACACATCCTCCACTGCTAGTGCTCCCATCTGTGAGTGGTTATTGCACGTTGACGTAGAACGTAGCCGGTGGTCACGTTATTGTCACTGGATCATGTATTTTGGGCATTGCCATGTATAATAGTTGTGGTGCCGTTGAAACTCTATTAGTAATTATTATGTAAGACGTACGGAAACGTGTATGACGTCCCGTCTCTCACAATAGTGGAATTCTTATTGGCAACCAAGAGCGCTTCCTCTCATATGGTCTGGAGGTCGACTATTCCTGTATTTCCGAAAAGGTTCGTAGGTAATTACTTACAGTTTGCTGTGATTTGCGTTTCCTCTCATCTGGTCTGGAGGTCGTACTACCCCTATATTTCCGAAATATAAGAACAATTTAGTATTCCGAACTGAGTGGCGATAGGTGGCCTTTGCAGATGAACCATATTCCGTCGGACAGATAGCCGTGGGCGTGTATGGCGAGATACGTCTGAGAGCAACACTTTCAGGCTGGAGGAGGGAACTTCATTCTCTGTGTAATGTTTTTGTGACATACCTTGGGGGATCTCGTCATTCTGAAAGGCGTAATGGATCAACAAAAGTACACATCTATCCCTAGGAGACCATGTCCTCTCCTAAAGGCAGTTTGTTTATCCTAGGCATGATCACATCTATGAGCAGGACAATGCAACGTGTCACACAGTTTGCAGTGTACGTGCGTGGTTTCAAGAGCACCAGGATTTGTTTAGCGTACTCCCGTGGCCACCAAACTCCCAGATTTTAAACCCAATTGAGAATCTATGGAACCACCTCGATCAGGGAGTTCGCGTCATGGATTCTGAACCGAGAAATCTAGCGCAGCTGACCGCAGCACTGGAGTCGGCATTACTCCACATCCCTGTCAGTACCTTCCAAAACCTAGTTGACTCTCTTGCTGTATATGTTCTCGTAATGGTCTGCATTACAAAAGTTGGTTATTCAGGCTTTTGACAGAAGGTCACATTAATGCGACTGCAAAGTACATTGTGGTGGTCCTTGGAACGAAGACGCACGTGTTCACGCTAGTATAGCATGTCCGAACCTCTTCTTCTCTGTAATACGCAGTTTGCACCCAGTTGAACATGCTTAGTGCAGGCACGTCTCGGTTTCCCTCGTCAATTTTTACTCCTGAAATTTACCATAATCACCAAATTGACATTTCTGTGATGCATCAGGATGGGCTTACCAGCTGATTTCTTCTCCCAGTGAAATTATGTCGTAATTTTCTTTTCTCAGCAATGCAAGTTCAAAACTCTTCGTTGGTTATCAAATGTACCTGTATAATCTATAGCGTTCTTCTATAAAACTGCCGTTGTGTTGTTGTAGTCTTCAGTCCAAAGACTGGTTTCATGCAGCTCTCCATGGTACTCTATTTTGTGCAAGCCTCTTCATCTCCAAGTAACTACTGCAGCCTACATCCTTCTAAATCTGCTCGCTGTATTCATCCCTTGGCCTCCCTCTACGATTTTCACTCCCCACGCTTCTCTCCAGTGCTAAATTGGTGATCCTTTGATGCTTTGGAATGCGTTCCACCAACCGATCCCTTCTTTTGGCCAGGTTGTAACACAAATATCTCTTCCCCACAAAAGAAACCAAACAAATATCTCCCAATTCTGTTCAGTACCTCTTCATTGGTTACATGATCTACCCACATAACCTTCAGCATTCTACTGTAGAACCACATCTCAAAAGCATCTATTCCCTTTTTGTCTCAACTGTTTATCGTCCACGTTCCACACCCACACATGGTTACACTCCAGACTATTACTTTCAGAAAGGACTTACTGAGACTTAAATCTGTATTCGATGATAACAAATTTTTCTTCTTCAGAAACGCTTTTCTTGCTATTGCCAGTCTACATTGTATATCCTCCCTACTTCGACCATCATCAGTTATCTTGCTTCCCAAATAGCAAAACTCATCTGCTACTTTAAGTGCTCCATTTCCTAGTCTAATTCCCTCAGCATCACCTGATTTAATTCGACTACATTCCATTATCCTCGTTTTGCCGTTGTTGATCCTCATCCTATATCCTCCCTTCAAGACACTGTCCGTCCCATTCAACTGCTCTTGCAAGTCCTTTGCTGTCCCTGCGAAAATTGCAGTGTCACTGGCAAACCTCAAAGTTTTTATTTCTTCTCCGTGAACTTTAATTTCCACTCCAAATTTTTCTTTTGTTTCGTTTACAGCTTGCTTATTATACATTTTGAATAACATCGGGGATAGACTACAACCCTTTCACATTCCCTTCTCAACCACTGCTCCCCTTTTGTGTCCCTCGGCTCTTATAACTGCCTTCTGGTTTCTGTACAAATTGCCAATACCCTCTTGCTCCCTGTATTTTACCCTTGCAACCTTTAGAATTGAGAATATTCCAGTCAACATTGTCAAAAGCTTTCTCTAAGTTTACAAATGCTATAAACGTAGGTTTTATCTTTCCTTAACCTATCTTGTATCACACCTGTCAAAGCCTGCTTTCTTTGGGATTGGAATTATTATATTCTTCTTCAAGTCTGAAGGTATTTTGCTGTCTCATGCGTCTTGCCCACCAGATGGAAGAGTTTTGTCATGGCTGGCTCACCCAAGGCAATCAGTAGTTCTAACGGAATGTTGTCTACTCCTGGGACCTTGTTTCGACTTAGGTCTTTTAGCGCTCTGTCAAATTCTTCATGCAGTATCATATCTCCCATTTCATCTTCATCTACGTCCTCTTCCATTTCCATAATATTGCCTTCAAGTACATCACCGTTTTATACACTCACTATATACTCCTTCCACCTTTCTGCTTTCCTTTCCTTGCTTAAGATGGGTTTTCCACCTGAGCTCTTGATATTCATACAAGTGGTTCTCTTTCCTCCGAAGGTCTCTTTAAGTTTCCTTTATGCAGCATCTATCTTATCACTAGTAATATACGCCTCTACATCCTTACATTTGTCCTCTAGCCATTCCTGCTTAGTCATTTTGCATTTCCTGTCGATCTCATTTAGACGTTTGTCTTCCCTTTCACCTGCCTCATTTATTGCATTTTTTTATATTTTCTCCTTTCATCGATTAAATTCAATATCTCTTGTGTTAGCCATGGACTTCTACTAGCCCTCATCTTTTTACATAATTGGTCCTCCGTTGCCTTCATTATTTCGTCTCTCAAAGCCACCCACTCTTCTTCTACTGTATTCATTTCCCCTGCTTTTGTCAGTCGTTCCCTAATGCTCCCTCTGAAACTCTGTACAACTCTGGTTCTTTTAGTTTATCCAGGTCCTACCTCTGTAAATTCCAGCCTTTTTGCAGTTTCTTCGCTTTTAATCTGCAGTTCATAACCAATAAAATGTGGTCAGAGTCCACATCTGTCCCTGGGAAAGCCTTACAATTTAAAACCTGGTTCCGAAATCTCTGTCTTACCATTATATAATCAATCTGAAACCTTCTAGTGTCTCTAGGTCTCTTCCACGTATATAATCTTCTTTCTGTAACACTATTGTTCAAATATTCTCTCCTTATCTAAACTGTGAAATGAATTCATGGCACTTTAATTCATATTCGACGTACGCAAATTTTGTGTTTTGAGAAATGTTAATCTTGCTAACTCGAAAGATTTCATTTCTTCTCTTTGAAGTTTAATTCCCTTTTCAAATGTCTCCTTTTTTGCCTATATTATATGCTCAATGTACAGATACAGTATCATAGAAGATAGATTTGTTGTTATATCAACGTGGACTGTTCAACGTGCCTACGAAGCTCTAAAATTGACAGGAATTTCTGTTGTCAGTAAACGCAGATCCGTTGCAACGAGTTTTCTAGCAAAGATTGCGAAGGGATATCCGTTTTATAAACAAAGACTGTCATTTCTTGCTGCAGTGTATTTTATTTCCTTTAGACGTGTCTTGCATTTTACTTTAATGCATCTTCAGTGGGACAGTTCTTGGAATCGGCGTTTCTTTTCATCTGGTCACATGTTGGAGGTGGCACTTTAACTTGACTTACGAAAAATAAGCACGTTTTCATATTCCGAATTTTCTTCTCGACAGTTTTCATATTGTTTGCCCTTATTGCTGTGGAGCACTAGTAGTCTTCTGTCACTAGTTGTAGATATTTTAATTAAATTTGTGATTTAAAGTCGTAACTTCTGTGAGTTCTGAACTCACAGCATTAATTTCGTTACTCAAATTCTCTTTACTAAATGCGACTGACTTTTCGTCACTGCCAGTGGTTATGTTACGGATTTTGTCTACTTCATTGTTCAATACGTTGCACTAGATCCGTACGCCGTTAACCATTATATTCATCGATTTTTGTCCTTCTTGCTTGTATTATTGATTTTAATGATCTCATAATTTTGCGCCTGTGCTTTCTAAAGAGCTTTACTAACCAGTTCAGTTATTTGCTTGCATTTTTTTGTCAACGTGGATCCGAAATTCTTCGGTTTCGATTTCGATTTCTTCGCGTTTGACTTTACATCCCTCTCTGAGCTGATCATGTTTTTCATCGAACGTCTCAGTAAGCTCGGATCGCAAATTATTGACAGTATACGTTAACGTGTTCAATTTAGTTTTGATTTTCTCCTGAATTTGTTTGTTTACCTCCCACATTTCTTTGCTTTCCTCCCGAACAGATTGTAATTGCCTTTGCGATTCTTTCATTTTGTCGTCCATCATTAATTCCATTTCCCCTAATACCTGAGTAGCGACGTTATTACTAACACTAGTGGTCCCATTTTTGTTGATTAGCCAACGGCGTTGAACTAGGCTTGGACAGATGTTTTCAATAAGCATCAAGTTAAAGAGAGATGCAAGCTGTGATTGCTGATGAGCTTCATCGTCCTTCCCATTGAACGTATCCTAGGTGGGGAGTTATCACAAAAGGATTTGGCAACCTCCATCAAGCATACTTGATAGACACGATCGCATATTCGAAATGGAATTCTGGATATAAATATTAACAGTGGTTAATGTTTATTCCAAATACGCATGGGTTGTTGCTCTGAAGACTAAAGGCGGTGTTGCAGCTGCAAACGCGCTTAAAAAAATTTACACAGAAACCAGGCCGGTTCCAGTACACTTACAAACTGATCTTGGGAAGTAATTCCACAATACCAGTTTCAAAAAGTTAATGCAACATCTCAGAATTAATCATTAGTCCACTTTTTCAAATATGAAAGCTTCTGTAGTTGAACGTTTCAGCAGAACTCTCAAGAGTCTTATGTTCAGAAAATTTACTGCTCAGGGCTCCTATAAATTGATTAATACTGTACAAGGATTCGTAAAGCAATATAATCACACGAAACCCACGACAATTAAAATGCAGCCAACGGAGGTGTATAATAAAATCAAAATGATCGATCCACGCCCTTCGGAACTTAAAATTGGCTATTATGTCAGTATTAGCAAACAGAAGACAGTCTTTGACAAAGGATACACTGCAAAATAGTCAACGGAAATTTTCAGAATACGTAAAGTACAGTTTCTCAGATGCAGATATTGACGGTATGTTTTCCATTTTCAAAATTTGAGAGGTCGCAAGCGAGCTCTTACCTGCTACCTTTTTGGTTTGGTTCCCATTACTGCAAGGGATGAGGAATCTTGGCTGCTACATTTCTCCTAGCCGCCGCCACTCTTCTGGTAAAGTCGAAGGATAGCGACAGACAGGACGTGGTACACAGAAAGAACTATCTCCGTGGTACTTAAACCGAACTTTGTTGGTCGTTGTGCGATCGACCTATTTCCGTTGTACTCAAATCGAACTAACCTACACTTGCACAACACACTGGAAAAACGACTCACGCAAGGTGTTTTTATGCTCCTCAACCGGCCTAAACCGACCCTTTTAATACTTGACCTGATATTTCGTAAGAAAGGGAAGTTCACAACATTCCCATATTAAATTATGCAAATTTTAACCTCTTGTACATACACATACAGAGAAAACTGTAATTGTAAATATTGTGTATGTATGTATGTGTATATGTGTGTGTGTGTGTGTGTGTGTGTGTGTGTGTGTGTATGTATGTTCAAAAAATGGTTCAAATGGCTCTGAGCACTATGGGACTTAACTGTTGTGGTCATTAGTCCCCTAGAACGTAGAACTACTTAAACGTAACTAACCTAAGGACATCACACACATCCATGCCCGAGGCACGATTCGAACCTGCGACCGTAGCGGTCACGCGGTTCCAGACTGTAGCGCCTAGAACAACTCGGGCCGGCACTGTGTATGTATGTGTGTATGTGTGTGTGGACAGTGGCCAGAGCGCGATGACTCAGATGGGTACGGTGCGGTGTGGTAAGCGTCCTCGTTGCGTATATACGTCTTCAAAGTGTTCCAGAACGAACATAGACATACTACTATGAACACATTATCTTTTTTATTCTACTCATCTAATACACTTGAACGAAGAGTATTTTCTTTAGTGGCTACCAGTCAATAGAATAGAAGGCTGAGCCACTGGCAGCTTTAATAATGGGTAATAAAGCACTCAAGGATTCTTCGTCCATCTCTCATTCCAATTATGAGCTTATATTCTCGCTTATTCTAGCACCTTCTATTCATTTCTCTACCATAGCGTTTCAATATCCCGTGATTATCAGGTTTTCATCTCCTTTTTACATACTTAGTTAACCAATCAGTGCCTTCATACACTCTGTACACTCTATCTCTTCATCTTCTGCTTGTAATGTCGGCATGTTTAACAGAAATATTGTTGTTGATGTTGGTTTGATGACTGTTCTGATGAGAATAGTGCTTTCACGGGCCCGTTTAGAATTACTTGCTGTTTGCCTTATCTTCCTGTTCACAAAGAATCCTACTCCTGTTATGGAATTTACTGCTAACATTGATAGGGCCTTAAACTTTTATCTTCTTCCCATATCACTTTACTGAAGGCAACTATACCTAGATGGTATGGCTTCTGCCAGACATAGTCGTTGTCGGTACACTAAACCCGCATATCCCTAACCCTCTTCCGGTCTGTACTGCACATGTTACTCGTTGTAGGTAACAAGTGATGTTTTTCCAAGTTTCGAATTTTGTTCAGTGCATTCGGTGACCTTCATTTACCCGCACATACATTTTCGCTGCCCTTTTTTTCATAGCTTCCCACAAAAACATATAAATCCAAATAGAAATATATACAGTATATAAAGCAAACCTGAAAGAGCCAGATCAAGGGTACCTCATGTCGATAATAGTTTTTCACGTGGATCAGTGACGCACTAATTGTAATTAAATTACTTCAATTCAGATTTAGGTGAATGCTCCTTTTCTCCTTGACGTGAAAATTATCTTAAGCTACTTGCATAGGAGAAAGACAATGTCCAGTAGTAATTCTTGGATAATACACTATGTATTGAATTTAAACGGAGAAAGGAGAAAATATAAAGATTCTGCAAATGAACCAGTCTAAAGGGAACACAGACACCTAAGAAAAGTGCAAAATGGCAACGCAAGAATGGCTAGTCGAAAAATGCAAAGAAGTTACAGCATGCACGATTATGAGAAATATACATAATGTAAAAACGACCTTGGAAACAATATTATAAAAAGTGAAGGTGAAATAGATGAGGATGAGTTAGAAAGACTTTAACAGAACACTGCAAGACTTCGCAACAAGGCTCCTAGCCTAGACGACATTTCCAAAGAATTATTGAAGTCCTTGGTGGAGCCAGCTGTGATACAATTGTTCCATCTTACATGAAATATTTGTGAGATAGCCAAATACATTCATACGGGGTCAGAGTGACAATTCGAGGTCCAAACAAGGCATGTGCTGACAGCTGTGTATATTGTCGAACCATCAGTACAGTACGCAATGGTTGTATACTGCTGACTCGAATTACACTGCCCAAAAAAGGTGAAGCAACAACAAAGGAAGAAATTAAATGAAATTTCACGGGGTGAAGGAATATGTGGTAGTATTTCAGTGACTGCAGAATCGAGCCACATTTACAAAGAACGTGGTAGTGTGTGCTCTCTTATCAGTATGGCTTTGCCCCCATGTGGCATGGATGCGTGCACTGATACGGTTGGGAAGGATGTCATAAGACCGTTGTCCCCTCTCCTGGGAAACGCTGGCCCACAGCTGTTGTAACTGGTTCTCGATGTCTCCTATATATCTAATACTGGGACAGAGTTGGCATCGTAGCTATTCCCAAACTGTTCTATCGGGAACAAATCTACAAATCTTTCTGGTCCCGTGACTACCTCAACTCATAGAGGCACGTGTCATGTGTCGACAGGTATTGTCCGGTTGTAAAATGAAACCACGATACTGTCGCAGCGGAGGTAGCACGTAAGGATGTTCGTGACGCGCCGTTGTACCTTCAGTGTTCCCCAATCACCACCAACCGTCACCTGTACCAAATGGCACCCCAGACTATAACGTCAGATGTAACACCGCCGTACATCCTCAAAAAAATTGACAAATGAGACCCTTCCCACGTCGCTACCATAATCACCGACGAAGGTCATCTGGAGCAGTGCAGAACCGCCATTTATTGGTGAATACAATACTAAATCACTCATCAGCAGTCCATGCTCCCGATCACGTAGCAGTCTGTGGTGTTAACCGCAGACTACGCGAGGGACAATAATTACCTAGTCCGCCTGCTACCAACCAATGGTGCGAGACGACACAGAACACTCAGATGGCAGGGTCAGATGTGAAGGAGTTACAGTGTGCTTCGTGTATAACATTGCGATCTTCCCTTACCGTGGCCAGATGTAGTCCACGGGAAACTTGACGAGTATGCCCGCCCTCATGTTCCCATGCAATCCAACATCGGGCCACCGTCACATCCGAATGCCGCACAAATCTTGGCCAAATGGAGAGCTACAATGGTCCTCTTTAAAATTCTGTCATGTGATTACAACGTTGTCTCACACAAGTACGTGTCATCTACGTCTCCTTCACAGTGGTCACTCAACACTCGATGCTGTTCAAGCCCCTTGTTTACTCTGCTAGGCCGGGTAAGAACACTGACCACGGACACACCAATGCACTGTGGTGTCCGCTCTACCTGTCGCAGTGAATTACAGATCGTATAATTTAAATACACACCGATGGTGCGTACGTGTACAACGTCACATAGACACCTCAACATATCTTCTGGTTGCTTCACTCTTTTTGTCATGCAGCATATTTGCAGAAGAATGGGCAAACTTATAGAAGCCCACCTCGAGGAAGGTGTGTGTGTATGTGTGTGTGTGGTTTTGTGGGTTAGGTGCGATCAACGACGAGGTTAGCAGCACCATTACGAAATCAATCACAACTGTTCTGATTAAAACTGAGAAAATTGAGAAAATATGTAAAAATCAATGTGAGGCAAAATCGCATTCACTCTCACCATCTACGGTCGCAGGTTCGAATCCTGCCTCGGGCATGGATATGTGTGATGTCATTAGGTTAGTTAGGTTTAAGTAGTTCTAATTTATAGGGGACTTATGACTACAGATGTTGAGTCCCATAGTGCTCAGAGCCATTTGAACCACTCTCACCCAATCTCACCGGGTTTGGGCTCCGGAAAAATGTAAGAACAGGCAAGTCAATATTGCCCCCATGATACATCCAAAGAAAGGCTAAAGAAATGCATACTTTATTGTTGACAGAAATACACTCGACGTACTTCTGAATGTATCATGGGTAAAATACAAGCTACGAAAGGTCATCTATAACTTTTACTAGACTACAAATCAAATTAAAACTGCGTTTTCAGATTTTTTGATTTTTAACAACCGGTTTCGTCCTTTCCTCAGACCATCTTCAGGCTTTTCCTCCCCATTGCGGCATCTGGTGGTGGCAGACGGAGCGATGTCCGTAGAAGTAAGGCTGTCACTTGACTCCGTAGAAGCAAGGTTGTCATTTGACAGCCTTACTTCTACGGATCTCGCTCCGTCTGCTGCCACCTGCTGCCAGAATGGGGAGGAAAAGCTTGAAGATTGCCTGAGGAAAGGACGAAACCGGTTGCTAAAAAACAAAAAATTTGAAAACGGGATGGAGACTGTTTTAGTTTGATTTTTAGCTCTTTATACCAACATCTGTGCACCAATCACAGAGTGTTTTCTAAAATTTTACTGGGCTGCAGTTATTAGAGTCGAAGGACAAGAAAGGAGTGCGGTAATCGTGAAGTCGGGATTGTAGCATATTCCCGATGTTATTAAATCTCTACAATCAGAAAACTGCGAATACTGATTGGCCCATTATGCTATGGATTCATACTACTGATAAATAATTTCATTCAGTATACGATTTTTTTGTTGAGCGCTGTCGTTATGTGAAATTGTTGACAGTAATTTATGAGTAGTTTATTTACATCTTCTATATGGCTTGTCTCTGATTATTACACTCATAATCTCTGTTGAAATTAGCATTTCAATGTCTAATGAAATCTGCACGATACCAAATATTACAGTCATTAGAAAACTGTGGGGGAGGAAGACCAATTGAAATTCACTGAAATTTTGATTCTAATTACTGTCCTTAGGCTTGGAACTTCGAGTTCGTTGATTGCTTTGTGACGGATCTACATTGTTGAACGATTTCATATTGTTTAAAATACGAGGTCTACGTAATGGAAGTAATACTGTCCAATGTTCGTAGTATCCTTGGTTTACTAAAACGTCCACGAAGTTACATTTATTTCGTGCTACTACTTTGCAGATTAGAGTACTAACAAAGCGTGTAGCGTTAACCTCACCAGACCAGAAAGTCATTCGCGGTGTCAATTAACGAAACAAAACTGTCGCATTTTGAGTCATCAAAATTATTATTTTAACCCTTACATTACAACTTTACTACTGAAATGGCTGAAACTGAGAGATACTGTCGCGCTGCTACGTTCCCTCTTATATCAACATTTATTTTCGTAATTCCTTGATGAGTGCGAGGGATGACTCATCCTGAACAGTTTGCACTACATTTAGGTAGAATGTTAATTATGTAGGACGAAGAGAGCCATTCATGCACACAACACAATATCAGGTAGTAATTAGAGGAGTGCAGTGTATGATCACGGGAGTGATCGTATAACACACGTGTGTAGAGCCAATAGTTCATAGCATGGATCCTATATAACTCACATATCCGAAAGAAAAGCAAGCTCACATCGCTCATCGGAATTTTCTAACGAAAATTTTGAGTTGGTGTGGGTGGCCATTACGAGACTGACTTTTTAGTGTCGTTAGAGCACCAAGATGGTCTCAGTTAACCTGATCATCTGATGACATTGTCTTTGGATGGGCTGATGTGACTGAAATAATTAATAAAATAGCTCTTGTAGTGAACTCCTGTACGCAATTTTTTAAAATTTCGACGAGAGTTATCCTTGAATTTAAAAAGTATTTTCCAAGAAGGTTCCACTTGTAAACAATGGTAGCAACGCTCGGCTGTTCCTTATCGTTAACTAATACTCTAACGTTCTTTATTTTCCATAGGAATTTCATCATCTTCTCGGATGAGTACAATATTTTCCACTATTCTATGAATAACAGTAGTGATGTTATCTAATTTTTCGTAGGTACGCACTATGAGCCAAGGGACGAAAAGTTGGACTAACTGCAAATGTTAATTATTATTTTTGTTTCTAGCCTCTCAATTATATTGCAATTTGTAGTTCAGGTGAGACCCAAATTATCATTGTTATAGGTGGCCGATAACGCTTAGCGACAATAGTCATTGCCGCTGATTAGATACCTGGCCACCCATCCAATGTTACATTATACAGGTTACTTTTGTTAGCAGGGATTTCGGGTTTATTGCCTAAGTAATGTTCAAAAATTAATAAATATTTTTTACAATAAAAGTTAGCCGTTTTCTATTAAAGAAGGTTCTTTGAACTAGCTTAATGACTGTCTGGGAGAGTGACCCACTTGCCGTCAAAATTGCCTTACGCAGAACGGCAAAAAAGGATCATAAACGGGAAACAAATAAAACGGTTTGCTCTTTAGAATCTACCTCAACATGTACATTTATACTCCGCAAGCCACCCAATAGTGTGTGGCGGAGGGCACTTTACGTGCCACTATCATTACCTCCCTTTCCGGTTCCAGTCGCGTATGGTTCGCGGGAAGATCGACTGCCGAAAAGCCTCCGTGCGCGCTCGAATCTCTCTGATTTTACATTCGTGATCTCCTCTGGAGATATAAGTAGTGGGAACCAATATATTTGATACCTCATCCAGATACGCACCCTCTAGAAACCTGGACAGCTAGCTACACCGCGATGCAGAGCGCCTCTCTCGCAGAGTCTGCCACTTGAGTTAGCTAAACATCTCCGTAACGCTATCACGCTTACCAAATAACCCTGTGACGAAACGCGCTGCACTTCTTTGGATCTTCTATATCTCCTCCGCCAACCCAACCTGGTACGAATCCCACACTGATGAGCAATACTCAAGTATAGGTCGAACGAGTGTTTTGTAAGCCACCTCCTTTGTTGATGGACTACATTCTTTAAGGACTCTCCCAATGAATCTCAACCTGGTACCCGCCTTACGAACAATTAATTTTATATGATCATTCCGCTTCAAATCGTTCCGCACGCATACTCCCAGATATTTTACAGAAGTAACTGCTACCAGTGTTTGTTCCGCTATCATATAATCATGCAATAAAGAATCCTTCTTTCTATGTATTCGTAATACGTTACATTTGTCTATCTTAAGGGCCAGTTGCCACTCCCTGCACCAAGTGCCTATCCGCTGCAGATCTTCCTGCATTTCGCTACAATTTTCTAATGCTGCAACTTCTCTGTATACTAAAGCATCATCCGCGAAAAGCCGCATGGAACTTCCGACACTATCTACTAGGTCATTTATATATATATTGTGAAAAGCAATGGTCCCATAACACTCCCCTGTGGCACGCCAGAGGTTACTTTAACGTCTGTAGACGTCTCTCCATTGAGAACAACATGCTGTGTTCTGTTTGCTAAAAACTCTTCAATCCAGCCACACAGCTGGTCTGATATTCCGTAGGCTCTTACTTTGTTTATCAGGCGACAGTGCGGAACTGTATCGAACGCCTTCCGGAAATCAAGGAAAATAGCATCTACCTGGGAGCCTGTATCTAATATTTTCTGGGTCTCATGAACAAATAAAGCGAGTTGGGTCTCACACGATCGCTGTTTCCGGAATCCATGTTGATTCCTACAGATTAGATTCTGGGTTTCCAGAAACGACATGATACATGAGCAAAAAACATGTTCTAAAATTCTACAACAGATCGACGTCAGAGATATAGGTCTATAGTTTTGCGCATCTGCTCGACGACCCTTCTTGAAGACTGGGACTACCTGTACTCTTTTCCAATCATTTGGAACCTTCCGTTCCTCTAGAGACTTGCGGTACACGGCTGTTAGAAGGGGGGCAAGTTCTTTCGCGTACTCTGTGTAGAATCGAATTGGTATCCCGTCAGGTCCAGTGGACTTTCCTCTGTTGAGTGATTCCAGTTGCTTTTCTATTCCTTGGACACTTATTTCGATGTCAGCCATTTTTTCGTTTGTGCGAAGATTTAGAGAAGGAACTGCAGTGCGGCCTTCCTCTGTGAAACAGCTTTGGAAAAAAATGTTAAGTATTTTTGCTTTACGCGTGTCATCCTCTGTTTCAATGCCATCATCATCCCGGAGTGTCTGGATATGCTGTTTCGAGCCACTTACTGATTTAATGTAAGACCAGAACTTCCTAGGATTTTCTGTCAAGTCGGTACATAGAATTTTACTTTCGAATTCACTGAACGCTTCACGCATAGCCCTCCTTACGCTAACTTTGACATCGTTTAGCTTTTGTTTGTCAGGTTTTGGCTGCGTTTAAACTTGGAGTGAAGCTCTCTTTGGTTTCGCAGTAAACTTTGTTGTTGTACCACGGTGGGTTTTTCCCATCCCTCACAGTTTTACTAGGCACGTACCTGTCTAAAGCGCATTTTACGACTGCCTTGAACTTTTTCCATAAACACTCAACATTGTCAGTGTCGGAACAGAAATTTTCGTTTTGATCTGTTAGGTAGTCTGAAATATGCCTTCTATTACTCTTGCTAAACAGAAAAACCTTCCTCCCTTTTTTTATATTCCTATTTACTTCCATATTCAGGGATGCTGCAACGACCTTATGATCACTGAGTCCCTGTTCTGCGCTTACAGAGTCGAAAAGTTCGGGTCTGTTTGTTATCAGTAGGTCCAGGATGTTATCTCCACGAGTCGGTTCTGTCACCCGTCCTAAACATCTGAGTGTCCCAGTCTATATCTGGTAAATTGAAATCTCCACCTAAGACTATAACATGCTGAGAAAATTTATGTGAAATATATTCCAGATTTTCTCTCAGTTGTTCTGCCACTAATGCTGCTGAATCGGGAGGTGGGTAAAAGGAACTATTAACCTAGCTCGGTTTTTGAGTGTAACCTCCATCCATGCGTGGCATGCTACTATGCATGTCCCCTCAGTCGCCACAACGAATGATCACGATACATTAAGAATGTCTTACGTGTAGCTTTGCTGCAAAACTAGATTTTATGACCATAAATCAGATAGTATTCTGGAGTGTTTATCAGGCTATAGTGTAGGAGTTAGGATGTTATTTAAAGGGGACGAATAAGACATTGTGTTACTTTTGGCCCACCAGTGAATCAACACTCCCTCCAAGAACTGAAAATCGATGCGTCATTATTTCTCGAATGAGCACGTCTCTACAGGAGATGGTGTACTGGGGGTTAAAGATTTTGTATTTTTATCAGTTATATAAGGTGTGTCCGGTATGGTGTACTCATATCGGCAGCGTACAGTTTATTTACTCTTTGTTCGGAAAAACGGAAATGCAGAGGTCTCAATAGACTGCTACTAGGTCGCGGCAGACGCGATATACCAAGTTAGTCGTAAACCATGGGATTTGCAAACTTTTCCTGATTACTGAGCCGCGGCACTGCGGACCTTACCCCGGTGCTAACACTTGCTTTCCCCAACCCCGTCTCCTAAAGGCGCTCAGAAGTTCTAAATTCACACCCTGGGAGGCGTTAACGAGATTGCAAAATTAATAAGCGAGATTTATTGTGCCACTTTTCTCTACGAGGTGATTCCTTTGTTAAATGAATCGGTTATGAAGTTTCATTTAAAAATTAGAGGGTAAATCTTTTCTCTGGACGCGGAAGGGTAGCGGTCGAAGCCGATCAATCAACCGTTGGCGACCACTGACGGGTTTCTCAACATCTTATCAATCTTAATTTACACATGTCCAAACGCGTCATTACAGATATCACATCTTTAAAATTATTACGTTCTATGCCTGACACTACCACAGAAGGTTTAATTAAAAAACTATTGAAATGAGAACGAATTGAAGCACATCTCGTTTCGTTACACAGCAAACCCTTCCTATAAATTTACATTTTCGACGTCAGTCGGCATAATTACCTGTATAATCTAACATCAATAGATCATGCAATACTCGTTGTCGTAAGAAAAATGCTACAGTAATATTATCTTGCTGAAGCACACGCATACAGCACAGTTGCAGTATTGTTTCAGAAATGCTTCAAATCTTCATCCACTGCTTCTCTTTGAACAGATTACTGATTTTAATAATTACACAAAATTCTTGAATGAACAGTGGGATAATCAGATGAGATACAGAGATAGATTGAAAGCAAATAGTTCAAAGCATTTGTTTATTTTGGCATCAGAGCTCGCACCTTTATATATGGACCTTTAGACAAGTTACTATGTAACCTAATTTTTTTTCAGTGGACACGGGTTCAAATGGCTCTGAACACTATGGGACTTATCATCTGAGGTCATCAGTCCCCTAGAACTTAGAACCACTTAAACCTAACTAACCTAAGGACATCACACACATCCATGCCCGAGGCAGGATTCGAACGTGCGACCGTAGCGGTCGCGCGGATCCAGACTATAGCGCCTAGAACCGCTCGACCACCCCAGCCGGCAGTGGACACGGAGTCGGTTGTAGAGGCGCGAACCTGGTGTTCATTTGTGAAGGAAAATATGTCATCTGTGGCGATGAAATCACACACTTTTGATAAGAACGGAAAAACTGATAGAAGTATTCTCCTGTTGGAAGTTGGGAGGATGTTTGTTTGGGATGAAATGGGTCTCCTAACACGTCTAACATTGCCTCTGATTGGTGAGAGATATAAGAATTTGCTGTCCGATCACGTGTATTCTCCTGTTCAGATACAGCATTCGCAGCAACTTACGTCTTGAAAAAGACAATGCACCAACGTGATGCTCCCAGGTTGTGTGACATTGGATTGTGACATTAATTTGAGGAACGTTACACAGACATGAGAGTGCTTTTGCGTGCTGACCATCTCTCACTCCCCCCTCCCCCCCCCCCCCCCCCAAGCCATCACACTATCACTACCCGCGCAAGGAAATTTCCGGCGTGGCGCCTATATCCTACCGAGCATAAGTGCTACATCACCAATCGAGACCCGCCCTTGTCAGAACTAGCTGTGATCAGTGGTTGGCTCTGCGTCCATGTATCAGCAAAACTCCGGAATGCCTTAGGAGTGCCTGCGTCACCGGTATAAAGGGTGCACTTGGCAGTGGTTAGTGTATATAGGCTTCATTTGTCTAGATCGCAAGTTTATATAACTGTATGCCCGGTTTCGATTGAGCTAATAATCATGTGCATATCTCAAATAGACAGAAAAATATTGTTCATAAGAATTTCTATTTACTTACAATATGCAGGGTGTTACAAAAAGGTACGGCCAAACTTTCTGGAAATATTCCTCACACACAAATAAAGAAAAGATGTTATGTGGACATGTGTCCGGAAACGCTTAATTTCCGTGTTAGAGCTCATTTTAGTTTCGTCAGTATGTACATTCCAACCTATGACTCGCGACTGGGGAAGACCTAGAACGACGAGGACACCTGCAATGGACGAGGCAATTCTTCGTGCAGTTGACGATAACCCTAATGTCAGCGTCAGAGAAGTTGTTGCTGTACAAGATAACGTTGACCACGTCACTGTATGGAGAGTGCTACGGGAGAACCAGTTGTTTCAGTACCATGTACAGCGTGTGCAGGCACTATCAGCAGCTGATTGGCCTCCACGGGTACACTTCTGCGAATGGTTCATCCAACAATGTGTCAATCCTCATTACAGTGCAAATGTTCTCTTTACGGTTGAGGCTTCATTCCAACGTGATCAAATTGTAAATTTTCGCAATCAACATGTGTGGGCTGACGAGAATCCGCACGCAATTGCGCAATCACGTCATCAACACAGATTTTCTGTGAACGTTTGGGCAGACATTGTTGGTGATGTCTTGATTGGGCCCCATGTTCTTTTACCTACGCTCAATGGAGCACGTTATCATGATTTCATACGGGATACTCTACCTGTGCTGCTAGAACATGTGCCTCTACATGTACGACACAACATGTGGTTGATGCGCGATGGAGCTCCTGCACATTTCAGTCGAAGTGTTCGTACGCTTCTCAACAACAGATTCGGTGATCGATGGGTTGGTAGAGGCGGACCAATTCCATGGCCTCTACGCTCTCCTGACCTCAACCCTCTTGACTTTCATTTATGGGGGCATTTGAAAGCTCTTGTCTACGCAACCCCGGTACCAAATGTAGAGACTCTTCGAAGCTCGTATTGTGGACGGCTGTGATACACTACGCCATTCTCCAGGGCTGCATCAGCGCATCAGGGATTCCATGCGACGGAGGGTGGATTGTAACTTTCCCTGGCAAACTCACGTTATTAAAAAAAAAAAAGAGTTTATTTGTACCATATACGCCGCTCTGGGCAAGTTGTATATATCGTAATTATTGAACAAAAATATTACTGAATGTGGTGTAAAAGACATTTGTTATTCTCCTTATATTTTTTGTTGTAATATTTGTCTGTATTTAGGATAGGAATTTTTTCTGTGTTTATTATGTGATTGTAAAATGTGTCAGTATTTGCGATAGCAGAGATATGTTGCCAGAAGAGAATAATATCGTCAATTTGCAAAGAAATGTTAATAGTCAGCAATACTATTTAAGCACAATGCATTATGTATTCTTTGGTCTTCTCTGTTCAGAAGTCATTGCGGTAGGACACTGTGAAAGAGTTTTTTACGAATGGGTAGACTTCTTTTGTCTCTGTCTGGACTTAGCCGCCATTAGACGATGCGTTACGAATTAATGTGAGTTGTATTGTTGTTTGATCTAAATATATTAGAGTTTATCAAAAGTGTGAATTATTTATGTAAATTAGCTTGCCCACGTCATCTATAAAATTTCTTTAAGAATTTTTCAGCATTTTTTTAGCGGTGTTGCTGGGCTGTGCCGCGACCAACAATAGCAAACCCGTAAATCGGGAACAGATGCATAAAAATCAATGGTGAATTAAGAAATTGTTCTTCTTTTTCAGTGATCCTGTGGCTGATAAAATTTGAATTAATTATACGTTTGTGCATTCGTAGGCGGATAGCTAATGTTAGTTAACATTGAAATTTAAACAGTTTGGTTCTTTCAAAATATCTTAAATGTGTAATGAAGTAGGTTTGATCAGTGATAAATGTCGGCTTGGCAATAATTAAAACATTTTCTGCTAATAGAGGTAATCTTGTGTTCTATGGCTAGTGCCGGGATAAAATTCAGTAAAAATATTTAACAAAAAACCCACTGCATCTGGAAAGTGTATGCCAAGGCCGAATGATTTAAAGGACTCAATTCTCAACCTAATATTCTTAACCAGTTCATATGAGTTCACGTAAATATTATTTTTTCTTTAAATATACGTAATTCTTAAGAAAGTAAAAATTTTTATTACCACACGAAAATAAGAGAGTGGTTCTACAACAAAGTTCGCACGAAAGAAAATTAACTTAAAAACAACAGATAAATTTTATTATTCTTCTTTAACGAAATTTCAAATCAATCCCATTCATTACGACCGATTTCGTTAAATTGGCGCCCAACGTGGGGCTCGAATATGCAGTGGCCACTAAATACCCGTGAGATAACTAGGGAATTAATATAGTCGAACTTTGTTGCAGAACATTTAATAATTTTTCTATGTATTGTATGTATTGCATAACCAATATTGTGTGGTAATACCTGTGTATGATTTTTTGCATGAGAACACTATGTACCCAGAGGCAAGCTGAAGAAGAGAGCTCAATATTTCGAAAAATTAATTACCTACCACAATATCAGGGGGCAGCTGCACCCAAGATAGATCACCAAAAGGTAAAGCTACAGTGTAGTTGTCCTGTGGGTAGTAAAGTAGCCTCAGTGCAGTGTTCTCGGATCATTAGTGGTGTGCTTGTTGTTAGTAAATTGTTTTAAAATAACAGGACATTTAGGTAGTTAGTCATTGTAGTATATAGTAAGTGTGTATTAGTTAATGTCCATTTCTTGTGTGATTATGTCAGTGAAACCTGAGTGTTAGGATATTTAGTTCAGATTTTATTTCTTTTGTTTACTATGGTTAGATTGCGTAGTCAGAAAGATATCAACATGGATAATGAGCAACAGTCAGTAAGTAGTGATACCGAGTTGGAAAGTGGGACACAAAGTAATGTTAGTGACGTAGTTCAGGAAGTACAATGTGAGAATCTGGGGGCAGAAGGACAAGAAATGTTGCCATTGCCACCCAGTGATTCAGTTGATAGCGGAAATACTGTGCCATCCGCAAGCACTGGACACGGACCAGAGAGTGGTGAGGTGTCAGAAGTGCAATCATTAAGAGTTATGTTCGAGCGCATGCTCAATTTCCAAGCTGAATTTGTACGTGTGCAAGCAGAGCGTGATAGAGAACGTGATGCTAAACAAGCAGAACGCGATAGAGAACGTGATGCTAAACAAGCAGAACGCGATAGAGAACGTGATGCTGAACAAGCAGAGCGTGACCAGAGATTGGTAGCTGAATTTGCATGTATGCAAGCAGAACGCGATAGAGAACGTGATGCTGAACAAGCGGAGCGTGACCAGAGATTGGTAGCTGAATTTGCCAAACAAGCAGAGCGCGATAGAGAACGTGATGCTAAACAAGCAGAGCGTGACCGACGCCTGCATGAGAGGGACTTGCAGTTGATGCAAACTTTAGAAGTTATGCAAAGTGAGATTGTTAGTTTGAAACAAAAATATGAAACCATACCCGAAACGGTGCAAGAATTAAGCGAAAGAGTAGATAGTGTTCAAGTGGCTAACGCCAATATAGTAGAGGAAATCAGTGTCCTGACTAATAGGGTCGAACAACTAGAAATTGACACAACTCAAGTAATTGAGAACAAAGTGATCGAACAAGTGCACAAAGTAGAAAATGAAGTCATAAAAGAAATAGATCAGAAAGTGCACGCCGCAATTGAGGCCAGAGATGTGGGCTCAAGTGCGGATGTGCAAGATCTAAAAAGGATAGTGCACAAAGACATTCCGCTGTGGCAGCGGAGTGTGGACCGTCGTCTTGCCGAGATGGAGCTTAGCTTGCGGCATGACGAGGCACGGGCGTATGTCACGCCAGCCAGGTCCAACAATGATAGGCATATAAATACTGCAGTAAAAAATTGCGACTGCGAGACAGAACAGGCAACCAATGTAAGCGAAACAAATAAATGTCATTCCAAAGTAGTGATTGAAGAAAGCTTGATTAGGAACCGACAGTTTCAGATCTTTACAACGGAGAAGAAATCTGTTCACCCTGTAGTGTTTATCAAGGGATTTAGAAACATTTTGCCTAGCGTTTGGAGTCATACCCAGAAAATACAGTTCGTTATGTCTTACATACAAGGAGATGCTGCATTATGGGCAACCGAAGCAGCTGACAGTTGTGATACATATGAGCAATTTGAAAAAGCATTCTTGGCCAAATATTGGTCAACATGTATCCAGGAGAGATTACGGAAGGAGGTATATAATCCAGAGCCGTATTCTCCACGACTAGGCAATTTGCGAAAATATTTCGAGAAGTACATTAATAAGACCCGTTACTGGGACGAACAGATTTCATCCCGGGATTTGATCAGGCTTTTGAAATCACACTTGCCGATACATGTAAAGGAAAAACTTATACACGTGCCTGAAAATGATATGGAACATTTCTTGTCTGTTCTGGACTCAATTGACCTGATTCAGGAGGACGTTAAGGCAGCCTCTGAACAGGCTAGAAGTAACGGAAATGGTTATAGAAATGGTAGAAATAACACGCCTCCACCAAGTAATGGAAACGGCGGAGGTAATAATAGGAGACAGGAGTATGCACAAAACGGAAATAGAGGTAGAGACCGGAACGGCAATAGTCCGCCGGTGAATAATGACCGGAAAAGGCGGTTCGATGACCGGTATGAGACAGGCCCACCAAGCAATAATAGATGGAAAAATGCCAGGGGGCCGAGCAACACTAATACTTATAATGATGCAAACCGAACTTGGCCGCAGAACCAGAGGCCCAGTCCGGACCGGCAAAACAGTGATAGATATGACAATAACCGACCGCCACCACAAAATGCGCCAATTGCGCAACCGTGGCGGCCGACGCAACACAACGTGCACATAGTGGAGGTCAGTGACACAGAGCAGCCACGCCCATCCACTAGCAATAATTCAACAAACTAGATGCAGCCGAGATACGCTCTCCATCGTCGGCTGAGGTTTGGAGTGAGAGCAGCCCGACACAGAACAAAACACCGAACAAAATCTGTATCCTTAGGTATAATGACGGGGTACAGATGGGAGATGAATTAATAACTGAACCATCCACGTGCATAAAGGAGCACAAAGACAAAGTACAAGCGATAATAGAGATCAAAATTAACAATATTGATGTGCAAGCGGTCGTAGATACAGGTGCTACTGTCAGTGTTATGAGTATGGACTTATTCAAAGTACTGGGGAAGGAAAGGCGTATGCTGACTTTTCCCGTGAATAATTGTAAAGTCACTGGAGCCATAAGTGCACAGCGACAAATAATTAAACTCCAAGTGCGGGTAGAGATGTATGTAGGGGATGAAGCCATAGCGTGCTCATTCCTGGTAGTAAAGGGTTTAAAGGTAGCCTGCATTTTGGGGGTAGATTTTTTAAGAGAAAGGGACGCAATAATCGACCTTTCTCGGGGAAAATTAAGCTTGATGAATGCTGGTAGGAGAATAGAATTGTCCATGCTCAGATCTGAAGAGGTACCTGTACCTAATTGTAATGCTATTAACATAAAGTGTAGGAATCAGTCGATACTACATTTAGACAATCATTGTCTAGGACAGAATCTCTATTATCCTGACGTACAAGGTGATCAATTAAAAGCAAATGTGGACGCACTTGTGAACAAAGTATCACAGTCCGAAAATTTGAACTCTATGCAACAGCAGGATTTGGTACAGTTATTATCTAATTATGCAGATGTATTTTCAGAACGACCAGGAATTGTTAAGGGATATCAGTACAATATCGAGGTAAAGCCTCACAAAACTTACTGTCGAGCCTCATACTCCATTCCTTGGCCCAAGAAGGAAAAAGTTTTTTTTTACGAACATTTGGAGAGTTAAATAAATTTTTCAGGTTATACATTGTATATAAGCACACAAGATAAGAAAAGCAGGGTGCAACCTTACCAGGTGCGCTCAGAAAAGGAAAGAAAAATATAATCGACATGTGACGAATAACCAAAAATTTAGTGTTGGGGACTTGGTACTCTTACGCAATCATCCTAAGTCCTCGGCATCCTTGAAACAGAATAGCAAGTGGCAATTGGTGTACAATGGACCTTTTAGAGTAGTAAGTGTGCCACATGAGTGTAGCTATCTCTTAGCAGATCCCCACTCAGGGAGTGTACGGGGACTGTATCCGCGTAAGGATGTAAAAGCATTCCTACAGTAAAAGACTAATAGTCCTATGTGGACACCATTCTTTTGTAAATAATGAACATTAATGATGTGTGATCTTTAGAGATAATGTACTAGTGTAGAAGTGTTTAGTTATAAGAATATGATTGACTTTCTCATGTGTATGGATATTTGTGTTATGTACTCTTTTAATTTGTGTTATCTAGAACATGCTCTAAATGTTTGCACAGATAATCTGATTAGTGCAATTATTTGTAGTGTTAAGCTGTGACAGAGTTCAATCAAAAAGAACATTTTAGTAATGATTAGTTAGTGTACTACATAATTTTCTATGTGCCCAAATTTGAAATATTTCTTGGCACAATCTTCTCTATTATGTGTATGTATGTATATATGTGTAGCTGTCAGATTGACAGATTCGAACCCAGAATAATATCAATAATATGAGGCCCTGAGAACTTTATCATCTAACCAATGTTATTAGAGAAAATAATGCACCCAGTAGTGACCCGAGGGCACCACGGGAGGCAAACTTGTTGCAAATTTATGTAATGCAAAGTTACGCACAAAGAAGCTTCAATTGAAGCATGTGCAGATTCAAACAGTAAAAAAGAGCTAGAAAGATACAGTCCAAGTCAATTTTTGCCTACAGAGACTACACTGTAGTTACGTAGGACGTTGATAGTAAAGTGTGACATGAGTTCAAAGGAGTTATTGAACAATATGCCTGAATCCGGCTGGAATGCACAAATAAAATCTACTCGAACACGAATATAGATGACTTTTGGGCAAACTAATACCAAATTTTAATATTTTGTTACCATGTACGCAAATATCACACCTTGGTAAAGAGTTACGAATGTGCTATTACAAAAAAAAAAAAAAAAAAAAATTGCACAGCGGACATTGTAAATAAAAATAAAGGAACTTAAACAAAAGTGCAGTATTGTGCGGCAGAGACAGACAGTGACTGTTAAACCTGCAGCAATAATAGTTGTGTATAAGTGATAAAAAACTGTATCATCGCCGTGTGTGCAAGTGGACAAGGAACTAGCACGACACGAACAGTGAACCGATAACGGACGGTGGATCAAGCTAGTGTCAAACTTTAACTCTTTGTGTGTCAAGGGACGCTAGGAAAGCGCATTGACTACGAAGATACATTTTGTCCTAAGGTGAAAACTTGCGTGTGACTAATGACAAGTCATGACATGGTGAAAAATATTGTATGCCCATAAAACGTGTTACTGTGACAACGAAACATCGTGCAAACCAGACTAGTGAAGGCCTACTGAGTAATAACTGCCACTAACTGTGTGCGTTCTTTCCCACAGCAGGAAAAATGCCTATAAGGATAGTACACTGTTTCTGAACTTGTTGCATGTTTCCTGGAGCACTGCAAGAAAACGTCGCACGGGCGAGCGGATATCCAACGCGCATCCGGCTACATCAGCTATGCAGCGGCCGCAGCAGCCCGTAGCAGACCAGACAGACAGCCACGCCCCTCCGCGCCGTAGCTGTCAACGCCGGGGGCGGTGACCTACACGGAGTCAGCGCGCCGCGCCGAGCGCCGCTCAACAATCACTCCGCACCGCTCACCAAATACAGCATTATTGATTTTTTTTTTATGTTCACATAAACTGAATAACATGTCAATGACTTCATTTCGATAAACATTGAACATTTACTACGTAGGACAAGTGACCTTGTAGTGTATCACACGAATAATAGTATCACACACAAAAAAACTTCAGTCGAACTGTATGTGACTGTGATATTGTGTAATTGTGTAACCGTTTGTGACGAACTGAATTTAATTCAAATGAATAACTGCATTTAATTCAAATGACCATGAACCAACTGGGATGGCTGGGCTCCGGCACAGTTTTGCCCAGGTTTTCTGTTTGCCTACGCCCAAATGGGGGAGCCATGAACTTATATAATCCTGGGACTAAATAAAAGAGCCATTCCGTAAAATATACAAGTGTAAAGAACGTTACTGGCACCATTGTGTCAAAGTGTAAAAACTCTTTGCCAAATGCTGCCAGGGGGCAATGTAACGTTCCCTGGCAAACTCACGTTATTAAAAAAAAAAAAAAAAGAGTTTATTTGTACCATATACGCCGCTCTGGGCAAGTTGTATATATCGTAATTATTGAACAAAAATATTACTGAATGTGGTGTAAAAGACATTTGTTATTCTCCTTATATTTGTCTGTATTTAGGATAGGAATTTTTTCTGTATATATTAAGTGATTGTAAAATGTGTCAGTATTTGCGATAGCAGAGATATGTTGCCAGAAGAGAATAATATCGTCAATTTGCAAAGAAATGTTAATAGTCAGCAATACTATTTAAGCACAATGCATTATGTATTCTTTGGTCTTCTCTGTTCAGAAGTCATTGCGGTAGGACACTGTGAAAGAGTTTTTTACGAATGGGTAGACTTCTTTTGTCTCTGTCTGGACTTAGCCGCCATTAGACGATGCGTTACGAATTAATGTGAGTTGTATTGTTGTTTGATCTAAATATATTAGAGTTTATCAAAAGTGTGAATTATTTATGTAAATTAGCTTGCCCACGTCATCTATAAAATTTCTTTAAGAATTTTTCAGCATTTTTTTAGCGGTGTTGCTGGGCTGTGCCGCGACCAACAATAGCAAACCCGTAAATCGGGAACAGATGCATAAAAATCAATGGTGAATTAAGAAATTGTTCTTCTTTTTCAGTGATCCTGTGGCTGATAAAATTTGAATTAATTATACGTTTGTGCATTCGTAGGCGGATAGCTAATGTTAGTTAACATTGAAATTTAAACAGTTTGGTTCTTTCAAAATATCTTAAATGTGTAATGAAGTAGGTTTGATCAGTGATAAATGTCGGCTTGGCAATAATTAAAACATTTTCTGCTAATAGAGGTAATCTTGTGTTCTATGGCTAGTGCCGGGATAAAATTCAGTAAAAATATTTAACAAAAAACCCACTGCATCTGGAAAGTGTATGCCAAGGCCGAATGATTTAAAGGACTCAATTCTCAACCTAATATTCTTAACCAGTTCATATGAGTTCACGTAAATATTATTTTTTCTTTAAATATACGTAATTCTTAAGAAAGTAAAAATTTTTATTACCACACGAAAATAAGAGAGTGGTTCTACAACAAAGTTCGCACGAAAGAAAATTAACTTAAAAACAACAGATAAATTTTATTATTCTTCTTTAACGAAATTTCAAATCAATCCCATTCATTACGACCGATTTCGTTAATCATGGAATAGAAACACACAGCAACAGAGCGTACCAGCGTGACTTCAAACACTTGGTTACAAAAAATGTTCAAAATGTCCTCCGTTAGCGAGGATACATGCATCCACCCTCCGTCGCATGGAATCCCTGATGCGCTGATGCAGCCCTGGAGAATGGCGTAGTGTATCACAGCCGTCCACAATACGAGCTTCGAAGAGTCTCTACATTTGGTACCGGGGTTGCGTAGACAAGAGCTTTCAAATGCCCCCATAAATGAAAGTCAGGAGGGTTGAGGTCAGGAGAGCGTGAAGGCCATGGAATTGGTCCGCCTCTACCAACCCATCGGTCACCGAATCTGTTGTTGAGAAGCGTACGAACACTTCGACTGAAATGTGCAGGAGCTCCATCGCGCATCAACCACATGTTGTGTCGTACATGTAGAGGCACATGTTCTAGCAGCACAGGTAGAGTATCCCGTATGAAATCATGATAACGTGCTCCTTTGAGCGTAGGTAAAAGAACATGGGGCCCAATCAAGACATCACCAACAATGTCTGCCCAAAACATGTGTGGGCTGACGAGAATCCGCACGCAATTGCGCAATCACGTCATCAACACAGATTTTCTGTGAACGTTTGGGCAGACATTGTTGGTGATGTCTTGATTGGGCCCCATGTTCTTTTACCTACGCTCAATGGAGCACGTTATCATGATTTCATACGGGATACTCTACCTGTGCTGCTAGAACATGTGCCTCTACATGTACGACACAACATGTGGTTGATGCGCGATGGAGCTCCTGCACATTTCAGTCGAAGTGTTCGTACGCTTCTCAACAACAGATTCGGTGACCGATGGGTTGGTAGAGGCGGACCAATTCCATGGCCTCCACGCTCTCCTGACCTCAACCCTCTTGACTTTCATTTATGGGGGCATTTGAAAGCTCTTGTCTACGCAACCCCGGTACCAAATGTAGAGACTCTTCGAAGCTCGTATTGTGGACGGCTGTGATACACTACGCCATTCTCCAGGGCTGCATCAGCGCATCAGGGATTCCATGCGACGGAGGGTGGATGCATGTATCCTCGCTAACGGAGGACATTTTGAACATTTTTTGTAACCAAGTGTTTGAAGTCACGCTGGTACGCTCTGTTGCTGTGTGTTTCTATTCCATGATTAATGTGATTTGAAGAGATGTAATAAAATGAGCTCTAGCATGGAAAATAAGCGTTTCCGGACACATGTCCACATAACATATTTTCTTTCATTGTGTGTGAGGAATGTTTCCTGAAAGTTTGGCCGTACCTGTTTGTAACACCCTATAGGATGGTCCATTGATCGTGATCGGGCCAAATATCTACGAAATAAGGGTGAAACGAAAAAACTACAAAGAACAAAACTTGTCTAGCTTGAAGGGGGAAACCAGATGGCGCTATGGTTAGCCCGCTAGATGGCCCTGCCATACGTCAAACGGATATCAACTGCGTTTTTTTGAATAGGAACACCCATTTTTTATTGCATATTCGCTTAGTATGTAAAGAAATATGAATGTTTTAGTTGGACCACTTTTTTCGCTTTGTGATAGATGGCGCTTCAATAGTCACAAACATATGGTTCACAATTTTAGACGAACAGTTGGAAACAGGTAGGATTTTTAAATTAAAATACAGAGCCTAGGTACGTTTGAACATTTTATTTCGATCGTTCCAATGTCATACATTTACCTTTGTGAACTTATCATTTCTGAGAACGCATGCTGTTACAGCGTGATTACCTGTAAATACGACATTAATGCAATAAATGCTCAAAATGATGTCCGTCAACCTCAGTGCATTTGGCAATACGTGTAACGACATTCCTCTCAACAGCGACTAGTTCGCCTTCCGTAATGTTCGCACATGCATTAACAATGCGCTGACGCATGTTGTCAGGCGTTGTCGGTGGATCACAACAGCAAATATCCTTCAACTTTCCTCACAGAAAGAAATCCGGGGACGTCAGATCCGGTGAACGTGCGGGCCATGGTATGGTCCTTCGACGACCAATTCACCTGTCATGAAATATGGTATTCAGTACCGCTTCAACCGCACGCGAGCTATGTGTCGGACATCCATCATGTTGGAAGTACATCGCCGTTCTGTCATGCAGTGAAACATCTTCTAGTAACATCGGTAGAACATTACGTAGGAAATCAGCATACATTGTTTCCATCGATATAACGGGGGCCAATTATCCTTCCTCCCACAATGCTGCACCACACATTAACCCGCCAAGGTCGCTGATGTTCCACTTGTCGCAGCCACCGTGGATTTTCCGTCGCCCAATAGTGCATATTATGCCAGTTTACGTTACCGCTGTTGGTGAATGACGCTCCGTCGCCAAATAGAACGCGTGCAAAAAATCTGTCATCGTCCCGTAATTTCTCTTGTGCCCAGTGGCAGAACTGTACATGACGTTCAAAGTCGTCGCCATGCAATTCCTGGTACACAGAAATATGGTACGGGTGCAATCGATGTTGATGTAGCATTCTCAACATCGACGTTTTTGAGATTCCAGATTCTCGTGCAATTTGTCTGCTACTGATGTGCGGATTAGCCGCGACAGCAGCTAAAACACCTACTTGGGCATCATCATTTGTTGCAAGTCGTGGTTGACGTTTCACATGTAGCTGAACACTTACTGTTTCCTTAAATAACGTAACTATCCGGCGAACGGTCCGGACACTTGGATGATGTCGTCCAGGATACCGAGCAGCATACATAGCACACGTCCGTTGGGCTTTTTGATCACAAGAGCCATACATCAACACGATATCGACCTTTTCCGCAATTTGTAAACGGTCCATTTTAACGCGGGTAATGTATCACGAAACAAATGCCGTCCACACTGGCGGAATGTTACGTGATACCACGTACTTACACGTTTGTGACTGTTACAGCGTCTTCTATCACAAAGCGAAAAAAGTGGTCCAACTAAAACATCCATATTTCTTTACAAACTACACGAATATGTAATAAAAATGGGGGTTACTATTTTAAAAAACGCAGTTGATATCCATCTGACCTATGGCAGCGCCATCTAGCGGGCCAACCATAGCGCCATCTGGTTTCCCCCTTCAAGCTAGACGAGTTTCGTTCTTTGTAGTTTTTTCGTTTGATGTTTATTTCGTGAGATATTTGTCCTTGTCACTATCAATGGACCACCTAGTATATAAAAGAATATAACAAAGAACATATCACAAAATATCGTTACAGAGGTAGAATGACAAGTCGTCCAATCAAGGCATGTGCCTCGTTACGGTCTGTAACGATACTTTCTGTTGTGTTCTTTCTCAGTATTTTTTTCTTTTTATATAATACATATTGTAAGTTGGTAGAACTTCCTATGAGCGATATTTTTTCAGTCTATTTTAGAAGTGAAGACAACGTCTGACACAGTCGAAATTGTTCTAATCATCTTACAAACTTGCGATCTACATAAATAAAGTTTACATCGAAAATTTACATCGGTTCTCCATATTCTCGATCATATAAAGTCTTACAAAAATAGTAGTTACGTGGCCACATTCAGCTGCTCATGAGCGTATGCTAACACGTTGCAAGCAGTCAAGTACCTACAACAAATGTACTCGTACTTAAAAAGAACTGACAGTCTTTCTTTGTTCTCTATTAGCGTCACCAGTCCTCTGGTTTGGTTTAACCAGCAGCGATGACTGCTCCGCCAGCGCACTGCTCTTTTATACCTTGTGTACATAATACTATCGCTATCTGTATATGTGTATATCGCTATTCCATCACTTTTCGTCACCTCAGTGTACTTCAACATGAAGTTTTCACCACCCTCTCGTTTCTTTTTTCGGCTGAGCCTACATCCATTCATCCCAGGAGAGGCGCTGAATGTGACGTCGTGCTGTTAGCAAAGGCACTCGGGTCGGTCATCCGCTGCCATAGGCCATTAACGCCAAATTTCGCCGCACTGTCCTAATGGATACCTGCGTCGTACGTTCCATACTGATTTCGCGATTTAGCCAAATTTCTGCATGAAACATTGAAAAAATCATTCATCTTCAAGAACAATCATTCCATCCCCAATAGTCACGCCTTAGTCCATAAAATAAAAGATTTAGAGTGCATCCCAGATACCAAGGTGTTTTCACTAGACATAAAAAATATTTATACAAAAGTATAATAAACGCTTAGGATCGTAGAAAAAAATTTACGTCATTTCAAAAAAGAGCTCTCAGACGAACAAATCAGTGACTTCATGAATCTAATCACAGTCGTAGTCAAATACAACTATTTTGAATTTAATGAACAATTGCATCAGCAATCCGACGGTCTCGTTAAGGGAAATCCGTTAGCTGGTAACCTTGCTGACATTTTCGTTAACTCTCTAGAAGAAAAGTTTTTCAACTGTTTCTTAGCTACAGCACCAGGCATTCTCTCCTATTTCAGATATGTTGATGTTATTTTAGTTATCTACAAAGGACCTGCTGATGGCATTGACCGTATTTTTAATCTCTTTCACGGGAAAATATTCTTCACCAGTGAACTCGAAAACGAGGCCCGTCCATTGAACTTTCTTGACTTGATGCTTATAGTAGAAGAAAATAAAATCTCATTCAATGTTTTTCGTAAAGAAACATATACCTATCAGTTCGTACCTTCGTCTTCCATGCACCCACACTCTCATAAAAACGCTTTCTTTCACTCTACTACTCATAGAGCTACTTTTATTCCACTCTCGAAAGAAAAATTCGTCGAAAAAATTAATTTCATCAAAATTATAGCAGTTAATAACTAATATGAATCTGTCGTGGTGGATGACATCCTTAAAAAGAAAACTGTTAAAAGAGTTACTGCACTCATCACCTTTATCATTGAATCCAACCTAAAGAAGTTCTTTTTCTATTCTTTTCTTGGAGCCCATCTCCTATCAGATTAAAAGCCTTCTTCTTGATAAATACAGCTGTAATGTCGCTTTTTCAACCAATAATAGTTTGAAAAATTTTTTATTCATAATTTAAAATCGACTCGTTCCCCTTGGGAAAACTCTGGTGTCTATAAGATTATCTGCAACACCTGTTCTTCTTACTACATAGGACAAAAAAGATGCGCCTTTACAGTCAGATAGAAAGAACATCTTTTAACAAAAAATGGCACTCGCACCCAAAATTTGTCGTTTGCCGAACAGCTTCTGATTACAGGTAACGCGCCTACATCTGTTCACGATACGGTATCAACATTTTACACACTCGGATGAAAGGGCGTAGATTAGAAATCCTCGAAGAAATAGAAATTTTTAAACAACTTTCTCGATATGATTGACTCATTCTTAATGAGCAGCTACAATTACGTAATAAAAACTTCTTCAACGGTAACCATTACTTGATATTTGATTTCGTGTTCCCCCGTGCAGTGCCGAAATGTTTTTCCGTCTAAGTCGACTCATAAGTTTTTGATTGTTAAATGGTTTATATTGGCTACATTTCATGTTACATCGTTTTCCCACACGCTCAGTTATTCAGCCCCCTTTTTAATTCTGTAATGGCGTTTTCAGCCTTCAAGCTGTACTTCTAAGCTCTCATGTAAACAAAGTGTTACCATGTCTGCAGCTGTCAGATAAAATATCGCCTTTTACTTCGTGTACTAAACAATGTTCATCGTAATATTCGTCTGTCTATATTTTGAATGTTAAATGGATAGTTTGTATTTGCGGCTACTAGATGGAACTCTTGGTGTAATGTTCACCTGCCCGCAAATGCTAACGCGGGTGCCTCAGTCTGATGCTACCTATAGATCGACATGTGTGAGCAATCCGTAACGGCATGGCTTCCACGTATTTTACTTCAAAAACTTTGTGACTAAAGCTTTATCGCTTGATACTTATTTTACGCGTCACTTGTAAATATTGTTTCTCTCTTGTACTGTTAGTCAGTTTTCAGTCTGTAAACTGTACTTCTAAGCTCTTACGTCGACAAAAAGTTACCACGTCTGCTGCTGTCAAATAAAACATTGCCTTTTACTTCATGTACTAAATAATGTTCATCATAATATTCATCTGTCTATATTTTGAATGTTAAGTAGCCTATTTGTATTGCGGCTACTAGATTCCACTCTTGGTGTAATGTTCACCCGCCCGCAATTTCTAAAGCGGGCGCCTCAGGCGGTTGCTGCCACTGGCTTGACATGTGTGAGCTGTCACAGTGGGTTGCGTTCCGCGTATTATTTTGTTTAAAGTTTTGTGACTAATGCTTTATCGCTTGATATTTATTTTATACGTGACATCTAATTACTGTTACTTTCTTGTACTGTTAGTCAGTATTTACACTTATACAAAAAAACTTTCCCAAATTTTTATACTTATGTTATCGGCCGGTTTGAATATATTACTTCTGATGAAGGCCCTCATAGTGGTGCCGAAACCAGGTCAAATACATAATTTATGCGACGGAGGGCTGTTGTTATTGCTTTGTAAACGATCGCTGACCACGCAGCCATGTTTAAAACTTTAATTATATGTCTGTTTGTTTGATCTCGGTCTTTTGAGCTGTTCGCGGCGTTTGGCGACATTGTCCCGGTGTGCTATCTCTTACACACCGGTTCGTCGGGCGTAGACTGTCCGCGTCGGCTGTGCACGTGTGCGCGGGCGGCGCGCCGCTTCACGTCTCACCGTAGCCCCAGAGACGTTGCGGCCTCCTGGACTGCTATGGCATCCCTCGTAAGTTGAATTTCTATCTCGTAGCAATCGGGAATTAATTTAACCGGAAGTGCCCGTTATTCTAAACCATCTTACTCATACCTCGCCGGTCCCTCCTGCCCCTTCCATGTTTTTCCTGTTTGAAGTTTGGTTTTAATGTAATAGCTTTAATACGGTGTAAGGCTCAGTTTATTAAATGGGGTTTTATTCTGTTTACACGCCAGTACCTTGATTATACTCAAGGGGCATCTGAGTGATCAGGTATTGGATTTGTGTTGGGAATTGTTCCTATGCTCGTTGCATGAAGCATTAGCCCTTAACAGGTCTCAGCTCGTCAGATACCAGACTTGTGTAATTTTATGATACCACTTATCAAGCACCCTTTCTGGCTAGCCAAATGTTAGAATTTTATTCTTTAGCATGATTGCTGTCATTGTTTGGCTCTGAGCACTATGGGACTTAACATCTATGGTCATCAGTCCCCTAGAACTTAGAACTACTTAAACCTAACTAACCTAAGGACAGCACACAACACCCAGCCATCACGAGGCAGAGAAAATCACTGACCCCGCCGGGAATCGAACCCGGGAACCCGGGCGTGGGAAGCGAGAACGCTACCGCACGACCACGAGATGCGGGCTGCTGTCATTGTTTGCCCAACGCTAAGCGCGCGTTCGAGTTATGTTTGATTGTACTACTTGCTTGTTAGTCCTTCCTAAATTGGTGCATTTTATTCGTTTAAATTAACTAATTACTGACCATTTGGTTTAAATGAAGGAATTTTGGAGTGACTGCCTGAATCATTTGTATTTTATTAGTGTTTGTGGTATCTGTGCAATAAAATATTGTTGGACTCTTGTGAAGTAACAAATGACGTGGCAGCACCTTTTTCATGCCAATTTAGTTGTTACCTTATCCTGGGGCGTCCAATGACATTTAATATATTACGTACATTAAAAAATGTGTAGCCTATGTCTGTTCACATGTTCATCAGAGTACTATATAAAAATCTGAAGTAAATTGATCAAAAGTTTTCGAAATTTATGGTAACAACCTTTACCCTATATAGTTTAAAATGTGTATCCTGTGTCTGTCTGAATGTTCAGTCGAGCACAGTGTAAAAATTTGAAGTAATCGGTCAACCGGTAGAAAACGTTGCGAGATTTTTGGAAACAAAACTTCTACCCCTTATATTTTACATATGTGTTAATATATTATGTACATTAAAAATATACAGCCTATTTCCCTCCGAATGTTCATTAGTGTTTCATATAAAAATTTGAAGAAAAAGGTCAAGAATTTTTCGAGATTTTTAGTAGTAACTTTAGCACTTCATATATTACATCTGTATTTATATATTATACATTTTAAAAATATGTATCCTACATCTGTCCGAAAGTTCATTACACTTTAGTAAAAAATATGAAATATATAGGCCAAGAGCTTTTTGAATTTTTTGGAAATAAAATACCCGTTTTATACATTACATACAAAATTATAAAATACATATATTAATATGTATAGACTATGCCTATCCGAATCTTCATTAGAGTATCACTACTACAGTATTACTACAAACATTGCCCCATTCTAGATTATATATGTATTTATATACTACATATATTTTAAAAAAATAATACTCTGTAGACGTACCAATGTCCCTTTGAGTATCGTGTAAAAATTGAATGAAATCGATCAAAATATTTTCGTGATTTTTTGTATATGTCACATGACTATTTATATATTATATGTATTGAAGTAATACATAACTTATGACTGTTTGAAAGTTCATTAGAGTATCGTGTAAAAATCTGAAGTAAATAGATCAATAACGTCTCAAGATTTGTGATAACATTCTCCCTACATGTATTCAAAAGATATGTCGTCTATGTCCTCCGCAATGTTTAGTAGAGTATCATGTAAAACGATGAAATAAATGGGTCAAGTATTTTTAGAGAGAGAGAGAGAGAGAGAGAGAGATTTGTACAAATATATATATATTATTCCTGCCGTCTTTAATTTTTTTATGGTTGTCGCAGTTTATTAGTGCAGAAACGCGCACAGTTGAGCGCAATAAACAGTTCGTCAATCTCATTAAACTGAAGAAGTGTGTGATTTGCCTAGTAAGAGAAATTAAAACTGCCTTAGAATATGTAGAGCGAAGTAACTGGAGATACCGACGAACACAATAGAATGAAGGTATGAAAAAGCTACCGTTTTGTTTCAGAGACTATCTTCTCTATAATCCTCTATTTGCTGGCAGTATAGAACAGCTAGTGCTAACGCTTGATGTAATGGCATAATTACGTGAAATGTAAGAGCTTTTGTGTTTGCAACCCCCTTTATGAATCGAGAATTCGGTAGCTATTCTAAACAATTTGATGATTGACCTAACTGTGTTGTATGCTTGTCAGTAAACCTAGGTCTGAAGTGAAATGACGATATAGCGTCAGGCTGACAGCAAAACCATTGGAAAAGAGGCAGATATTAGGAACCAACTCAGTCAGCTACGTCTGTGATCGAAATGTTCTCCACGTGTCGTAAGAGAGCTACCGAATGGTTGCTCAATTTTCTTCTGTTCACTTTTCTTTGAAATCTACTCATCTATCGACGACACAATGTACGGGTTAGCTTATACGTCTGTTAAGCTTTATATGATATTTTACTAAACCTAAGTGTTGCAATACATTGTAGTTATTATTGAGACGGGAAGCGCTGTGTATTACATCGAAATGTGAGTTCACGATATCTAAACCAAGGAGATAAAGGTTGTTAATTTTCGCTCCAAGTATTAATGGCCGTTGAATTTTAAGTAGTTTCAATTTGCCATTCCTTTAAGAACCCATTTCGGAAATAATGCATAAAGGACATCATGGAGGCAGCAACAAACAAGACAGAGTAAGTAAGTTTCCTCGAACGCCATTGCTTGAATTTCGCTGTACTGGATATCTCTTAATTAGTCTAAAATGAAGTTACCTTAGAATGTAGTGTCCTATGTCTTCTTTATTCGCTAACTTTGGACGTCAGATTCTAATAAATGCATTAGTCTCAGGTGTGTAGTAGCGGCATTTTGTAGCGAACACTGTTATTTACCGCTATCCATGTTTATAGAGGACACATAGACACGCGGTGTGATAATATACATACGTAAAAGTGCAGAACTTGTTGCAGTACGTAGTACATTAAACTGATAATAAAGACTACTTCCTATGCTCTGAGTTCACGAAATTCATATCTTTAGGAGGTTTATATGGCGGATGATAACATTTTTTTTAAAAAAAAGCTTATCAGTCTCTCAGCTGGTTTGATGTTATCAACTGTTTCTTCCTACCTACAGCTTGTCATCTCTGTATGACTAATCTATGAAATGTCAATAATCTTTTTTAATAATTGTCAATTTTTTATATTTATTTCGTAATGTTGTGCAATTTACGTCATTGGACGTTTTGAAGTAAACTGTTTAAAGGTTTACTATGAAACGTTTGGATCTTTAGTACAACATTTTCTAATTAAACTGCAAAATCCTGGTGGCTGCTGTATTCCCAACCACTGAAAACTAGCTGTGGGCAGGCAACTTCCTCCACTGCTCCCTGCCGCCGTTGGATAAGCAGCTGCAGCAGCAAGTCGTATACTCCTAGCTCACTCATTTGTTACATAGTTTAATTCTTAATTTCTTTGCGTGTTTTTGGTACTTGCATTGTTTAATTCATAAATTTCGGGCGTATTATAGTATTTGAGAGTTGTAGCATCGCGTTTTAGTACCTGAATAGTGTAAATTCGCGTAGTCGTTTGTCTTCTGTTTTTGTTTTGAACGGCCAGTGTCGGTTGGTCACAGTCAGTGTGCTTCCTGCCGCCGTTGGATAAGCAGCTGCAGCAGCAAGTCGTATACTCCTAGCTCACTCATTTGTTACATAGTTTAATTCTTAATTTCTTTGCGTGTTTTTGGTACTTGCATTGTTTAATTCATAAATTTCTGGCGTATTATAGTATTTGAGAGTTGTAGCATCGCGTTTTGTACCTGAATAGTGTAAAATCGCGTAGTCTCCTTCCGCCGCCGAGCAGTGTGTCAGCAGTGTGCAATTAGCAGCATTACTGCATTTACTAGGCAGTCTTGTATTTTAATAACCGTTTAAATTTTGTGTCGATTTGTTTGCGCTCTCTGTAGATTAGTTCAGACGTTCTTTGCACAACAGTTTTTAGCATGGATAGGGACTGCAACTGCTCTGTTCGGATTCAGGCTGATTTGGCATCCCTTCGTTCCCAGCTTCAGGCAGTGTTGGCTTCGACCACACAGCTTGAGGCTGTTGCCAATGGGCATCACTGTGGGGGTCCGGATGGGGGTTTGTCGGGGACGGCCAGCTCGTCCCACGCATCCCCCAATCGGACTACGACTGTGGTTGCCCGGGATACTGCCCGCATTGAGGCTGATCCCTCACCTGTGGTAGAGTGGGAGGTCGTCTCAAGGTGTGGCAGGGGGCGAAAGACATTCCGGAGAGCTGAACGGAAGGCCTCTCCAGTTTGTCTGACGAACCGGTTTCAGGCTCTGTCTCAGGCTGATACTGATCTTCGGCCTGACATGGCTGCTTGTCCTGTTCCAGAGGTTGCCCCTCAGTCTGCAAGATCCGGGCGGTGGCAGAGGGTGGGCTTACTGGTAGTTGGGAGCTCCAACGTCAGGCGCGTAATGGGGCCCCTTAGGGATATGGCAGCAAGAGAGGGGAAGAAAACCAATGTGCACTCCGTGCGCATACTGAGGGGAGTCATTCCAGATGTGGAAAGGGTCCTTCCGGATGCCATGAAGGGTACAGGGTGCACCCATCTGCAGGTGGTCGCTCATGTCGGCACCAATGATGTGTGTCGCTATGGATGGGAGGAAATCCTCTCTGGCTTCCGGCGACTATCTGATTTGGTGATGACTGCCAGTCTCGATAGCGGGATGAAAGCAGAGCTCACCATCTGCAGCATCGTCGACAGGACTGACCGCGGACCTTTGGTACAGAGCCGAGTGGAGGGTCTGAATCAGAGGCTGAGACGGTTCTGCGACCGTGTGGGCTGCAGATTCCTCGACTTGCGCCACAGGGAGGTGGGGTTTCGGGTTCCGCTGGATAGTTCAGGAGTCCACTAAACGCAACAAGCGGCTACACGGGTAGCAGGGGTTGTATGGCGTGGGCTGGGCGGTTTTTTAGGTTAGATGGCCTTGGGCAAGTACAGAAAGGGCAACAGCCTCAACGGGTGTGGGTCAAAGTCAGGACATGCGGGGACCAAGCAGCAATCGGTATTGTAATTGTAAACTGTCGCAGCTGCGTTGGTAAAGTACCGGAACTTCAAGCGCTGATAGAAAGCACCGAAGCTGAAATCGTTACAGGTACAGAAAGCTGGCAGAAGCCAGAGATAAATTCTGCCGAAATTTTTACAAAGGTACAGACGGTGTTTAGAAAGGATAGATTGCATGCAACCGGTGGTGGAGTGTTCGTCGCTGTTAGTAGTAGTTTATCCTGTAGTGAAGTAGAAGTGAATAGTTCCTGTGAATTATTATAGGTGGAGGTTACACTCAACAACCGAGCTAGGTTAATAATTGGCTCCTTTTACCGACCTCCCGACCCAGCAGCATTAGTGGCAGAACAACTGAGAGAAAATTTGGAATACATTTCACATAAATTTTCTCAGCATGTTATAGTCTTAGGTGGAGATTTCAATTTACCAGATATAGACTGGGACACTCAGATGTTTAGGACGGGTGGTAGGGACAGAGCATCGAGTGACATTATACTGAGTGCACTATCCGAAAATTACCTGGAGTTTTTCTGTTTAGCAAGAGTAATAGAAGGCATATTTCAGACTACTTAACAGATCAAAACGAAAATTACTGTTCCGACACTGACAATGTTGAGTGTTTATGATAAAAGGTCAAGGCAATCGTAAAATGCGTTTTAGACAGGTACGTGCCGAGTAAAACTGTGAGGGACGGGAAAAACTCACCGTGGTACAAAAACAAAGTTTACTGCGAAACCAAAGAGAGCTTCACTCCAAGTTTAAACGCAGCCAAAACCTCTCAGACAAACAGAAGCTAAACGATGTCAAAGTTAGCGTAAGGAGGGCTATGCGTGAAGCGTTCAGTGAATTCGAAAGTAACATTCTATGTACCGACTTGACAGAAAATCCTAGGAAGTTCTGGTCTTCCGTTAAATCAGTAAGTGGCTCGAAACAACATATCCAGACACTCCGGGATGATGATGGCATTGAAACAGAGGATGACACGCGTAAAGCTGAAATACTAAACACCTTTTTCCAAAGCTGTTTCACAGAGGAAGACCGCACTGAAGTTCCTTCTCTAAATCCTCGCACGAACGAAAAAATGGCTGACATCGAAATAAGTGTCCAAGGAATAGAAAAGCAACTGGAATCACTCAACAGAGGAAAGTCCACTGGACCTGACGGGATACCAATTCGATTCTACACAGAGTACGCGAAAGAAATTGCCCCCCTTCTAAAAGCCGTGTACCGCAAGTCTATAGAGGAGCGGAAGGTTCCAAATGATTGGAAAAGAGTACAGGTAGTCCCAGTCTTCAAGAAGGGTCGTCGAGCAGATGCGCAAAACTATAGACCTATATCTCTGACGTCGATCTGTTGTAGAATTTTAAAACATGTTTTTTGCTCCAGTATCATGTCGTTTTTGGAAACCCAGAATCTACTATGTAGGAATCAACATGGATTCCGGAAACAGCGATCGTGTGAGACCCAACTCGCTTTATTTGTTCATGAGACCCAGAAAATATTAGATACAGGCTCCCAGGTAGATGCTATTTTTCTTGACTTCCGGAAGGCATTCGATACAGTTCCGCACTGTCGCCTGATAAACAAAGTAAGAGCCTACGGAATATCAGACCAGCTGTGTGGCTGGATTGAAGAGTTTTTAGCAAACAGAAGACAGCATGTCGTTATCAATGGAGAGACGTCTACAGACGTTAAAGTAACCTCTGGCGTGCCACAGGGGAGTGTTTTGGGACCATTGCTTTTCACAATATATATAAATGACCTAGTAGATAGTGTGGGAAGTTCCATGCGGCTTTTCGCGGATGAAGCTGTAGTATACAGAGAAGTTGCAGCATTAGAAAATTGTAGCGGAATGCAGGAAGATCTGCAGCGGATAGGCACTTGGTGCAGGGAGTGGCAACTGACCCTTAACATAGACAAATGTAATGTATTGCGAATACATAGAAAGAAGGATCCTTTATTGTATGATTATATGATAGCGGAACAAACATTGGTAGCAGTTACTTCTGTAAAATATCTGGGAGTATGCGTGTGGAACGATTTGAAGTGGAATGATCATATAAAATTAATTGTTGGTAAGGCGGGTACCAGATTGAGATTCATTGTGAGAGTCTTTAGAAAATGTGGTCCATCAACAAAGAAGGAGGCTTACAAAACACTCGTTCGACCTATACTTGAGTATTGCTCATCAGTGTGGGATCCGTACCAGATCGGTTTGACGGAGGAGATAGAGAAGATCCAAAGAAGAGCGGCGCGTTCGTCACAGGGTTATTTGGTAACCGTGATAGCGTTAGGGAGATGTTTAATAAACTCAAGTGGCAGACTCTGCAAGAGAGGCGCTCTGCATCGCGGTGTAGCTTGCTCGCCAGGTTCCGAGAGATTGCGTTTCTGGATGAGGTATTAAATATATTGCTTCCCCCTACTTATACCTCCCGAGGAGATCACGAATGTAAAATTAGAGATATTAGAGGGCGCACGGAGGCTTTCAGACAGTCGTTCTTCCCGCGAACCATACGCGACTGGAACCGTAATGGGAGGTAATGACAGTAAAGTGCCCTCAGCCACACACCGTTGGGTGGCTTGCGGAGTATAAATGTAGATGTAGAATGTAGATGTAGATGTAGATCTGCCCTTTAAATTTCTACTGTGTGCAAAGTAAAGTAGATAACGCGAAATTACAGCTCACAGCCTAGATCTGAATGTGATTGACACTATCTGATTGGAACGATATGTCTGCATATGATTTACTATGATTAAAAAGTACTCGCTTAAAACTGGTTAATTGTATCCAGCTTGATATAGCGAGAATACCAAATAGAAACACTAATTAGTTAAATACTCAAATTTATTCAAAAACATGTCAATTACCGACCTATAAATTCAACTATGCGAATCGTGAGAATTTTTCCCTAGCTCAGGCATAAACCTAAGTGGATAGCAGTGTAACGTGCCATCCATGTATCGGATGGTTGTAATTAAACTTTCCCTATTTAACGTATTATAACAAGGAAATTAATTACCTTACGAGTATCAGACTTGGCAGCATTAATGTCCAGAATATGCGGTACATGATTTCCATGCATCACAGCGCCACCGTCCAGTTCCAACTATGGCCACCAGGTGTCGTGATCAGTCATCGTGATTCATTGTCTCACACACCTGACCTGTCGCGGTCCACTTGTTGACGCGTCAACATGAACTTGGACAAAATTAGCAGGCCATTATTGGTGAAGACCTATTATCAAAACAACAGTAATGCTGCAGCAGCACTCCGAGAATAACTACGGCTGAAAAAAATTTAGAAATTTGTGGTAAGCGTCTATGGGACCAAACTGCTGAGCTCATCGGTCCGTAGACTTACACACTACTTAATCTAACTTAAACTAACTTACGCTAAGGACAACACACACACACACACACACACACACACACACGCACACACACACCATGCCCGAGTGTGGATTCGAACCTCCGACAGGGGCAGCCATGCGAATCGTGACAAGACGCCCTAGACCACGCGGATACCTCGCGCGGCGCCGGCTGAAAGGATTACGGAAGAGTCCTCTCTCTCTCTCTCTCTCCACCTGCTGTGCGGAGCATGTTGAAGAAGTTCGAATCAGCTGGAGAACTGGGCGTCGCTCCGGGAAGAGGCCGTCGACCGGTTGCACGACAGATGGTTGATGAAATCGCTGTTACTATAGCAGACAACGCTGCGCGTAATCCCCGACAGTGAGGCAGTGCGTGTGCTGTGTCACAACAGTTCAACACCCGTGGTCCACTGTACGGAAAGTGCTTCGAACCGTTCTCAAATGGTATCCGTACAAGATAATATCGTACAGCGGCTTGCACCACAGGACGCACAACGACGTGTTGACCTCGCTCTCCACTTTCTCGCAAGGATTAAAGCTGACGAGGGCTGGCCCTGGACCACCCTGTAGACAGACGAAGCTCATTTTTCTCTAACGGATGAGGCGTCACACAGAACTGCCGAGCGTGGGGATCTTCGCCTCCAGTCACTGTGCATGACGTTCCTCTGTGTGGTGAACGTGTCACCATATGGTGTGGCTTCACGGCTACGTTCATCATTGGCCAATTCTTTTTTGAACAGGTTGGCGCTCAAGACCCAAAGACGTGCAATGTGACTGGCCAGAGTTACTGCAATATGCTTTGCCAACATGTCACACTCGCCCTACAGGAGAGAGACGTATTGAACTCAACAGTTTTCATGCAAGGCGGGACCTCACCACACATAGCTCGTGAAGTTCACATGCTTCTCCGAAACACATTTGCAAACGATCGAATTATCTGCCGAAGGTTTCCAAATGCTTGCCTGGCACGATCACCTGATCTCGCTCCCTGTGATTTCTGGTTGTGGGGCTACCTGAAGGACAGAGTTTGCCAGGGGAACATTCACACATGTGCTGATCTGAAGCATGTATGTATATAACCTATTAAAGTGTGTGTTGTTCAGTGGAGTGTGAATGTGGGGCTTTATTAATTTTGTTTAATTTATATTTTATTTTTATTTATAATTTGATTTTCGTTTCACTGCGAAGATATGCGAGGGCACGGCTCGTTCTTAGATTTTAATGACCCAAAAATGTAGCGTGGGATCCTGTATGATTATTGGAGTTACTTAGACGAATCCGTGCTCAAAAACAGTTAATCTTTATAGGCTGTATACACACTCAAAAAAGTATTTCAACATTTTCAATACGTAAGGACCTACGTGTGATTTAATTACGTTTGAGAACAGGCCAAATCTGTGTCCTATTGCGCGTAACACGTCTGAACAAATCGTTAAGTGCTTTGAAAATGTCAGTTTGCTATAGCTAAAGAATGAAAGAAATAATGTCGCCGATCTCCAGCGTCTCCTGTGCAAAGAACTGGATAATAATTACGATAATTTGAAACTGCTGCTTAATGGCGCCAGTGACGCCGTCCAGAGATGTTCAGCTTGTTTCCGGCGCGGCGTCTGAATTTTTTTTAAAAATGGTGGGGCAAGCAAAAGGGATATGTGGTGCAGGTTACAGTTAAAATTAACAACAGCAATACTTTAGACATATTTTGGAGCTCACTGCTCAAATAATAAAACATGTACACACCTTATTATGTAGATTGCGCACAATGGCATCCTATCCGAACAAGACAAAGCAAGAGAGAGTCTGGAGCTTTTTATTTCACGCCGATGCCAAAAAGAAAAAAGATAATAATAATACTTATGTTACAGATAATAGTTTTTCTTTATAATCACATTCCTTGACTTTCAGCAGAGTTTCTTTTACGTATGACAAATATAACTGCTTAATATCGTAGAGTTGGCCGGGGTGGCCGAGCGGTTCTAGGCGCTACAGTCTGGAACCGCGCGACCGCTACGGTCGCAGGATCGAATCCTGCCTCGGGCATGGATGTGTGTGATGTCCTTAGGTTAGTTAGGCTTAAGTAGTTCTAAGTTCTAGGGGACTGATGACCTTAGAATTTAAGTCCCATAGTGCTCAGAGCCATTTGAACCATTTAATATCGTAGAAAAATATTTAATAATTTATAGTTCTCCTAAACTGGGCCACGGGACGTCATATATACCGCTAGAAGTAGGCAACATACCTACGGACATGCTTTCAGATTCTTCTGGACACTGACAGACGCCGTATTGAGCCCATTTTGAAGCAATAATGGTACCGGTAAGTAATGGTATGATGTACCGAAGCAGCACATTAAAAGTGTTTCAGTTGAATTTAAATTGAATTTATTCTGCATTATTTCTCTTCCCATGGCCTTGATGCCAATACTACCAAGTTTGGTCCTCGTACGGTAATTAGTTTCCGTGTTATAACGTGTTAAATAGGGGAAGTTTAATTATAGCCCACAATTTGCGCTCAAATGATTGCACTTTAAATAATCCTGAAAACTTCTGACTGAAACAGTGGAAGTAGGTGACTATCGCCATAGTCGATCGTCCTGGATTCCATAAGTGTGAAATCGAAGTGAAGTACTCACCGGTGCTCCGAATTATGCTCACCAAGAATAAGGCGATGTTGCGCTGCGCTGTATTCTGCAGAAGACGAGGTCGTCAGCACCCTGTCGCAAAGCGAAAATGTTGCAGGACCATCCGTGATGCAGCGCCAAGAAAATCCAACCTCTATAGCTACCTTCCAAGGATTCTATCCGGACACCTCTACGACGTAAGCTCAAGACGATGCAGACACTTTTGTGACCAAATACTTAATGCTTTCTCTCTTCGTGCCCACTTACGTTCTCTGAATTCTTTCCCACCAAAATAGTGCTAGATACCGACTGCAAAATTAAGAAGCGCTACTGTTGAATCGTGAGGACTCCCTTGAATTAGAGAATCCCGCCGAAATGCATCTCATTCCTACGTCAATCACAACAAGAACATCTCCCCTAGTACTTGAAAACACTGACTTCAGAACTGGGTTCTTGACGTCACTCACTGTTACGCCAATCGCACGTTCTCCCACCGGTGTTCTCCCACCCTCAGAGCTAAAGAAATTAGGCAAGAGCTACTACGAGGCTAGACTGTTTTCTGTGGCTCGCGTAACCGGTAGATGGCTGTCTTCAAAGGAGGTCTGCAAAACGTGGATAAGCGTCCCCCCCCCCCCCCCCCCCCTCCTGCACTCCACGCTACACTACTCGCCGACCGCATATCAGGCTGTGCAGTCGTCTAGGTGAACAATAGCTTGACACCCCACGGGATGTGAGTTCCGGCCTCCATATTAGGAGTTCACCACCCGGGTATCCGTCCTTACTCCCGCTTGTCCCGTTTGGCCGATACGTTCCCTGATCGCCATTTCAAATCCAATGCGCTGTTTATTCGCATACACGCCATCAACTTTCACACCCAGTGAGCTTATCAGCGTGTTAATAAAGGAAGAAAATGGCAATTACATAGAGCACCGTACTCCCAGTCAGCGTGATTCTGTCTCATCAAGAAACGTTCTCATACTGATTTACGCTCTTGTCAGTCTGAATTACAAAATCACTCTGTAATTTTGATGAAAACAGCATGTACAACTGGCCGCTATGTTTCAAAGTTAAAACCACTCGCTAAACAGAATGCATATTACGTTAGATGTAATAATTTACTGAATACATTTGTTATCTCCTTGGCTGTAACATTTTTCCGATGCCGAATTTTGGCAGTTTAACAGAAGGTGTGATAAAATCAATTTATTCTAACGGTAAACTGCATACTTATAAAGATAAAAGATGTCTCGTTATTTTTCTGCAAAGCGAAAGGTGTGAGAATCAACAATTTCGTTGCCTGCCGCCTCGGACAAAGTAATATGCGTTTCTACTCTGATTCTAACAATACGTATGTGTTAACTTATACGGCCTGTTAATATAAGGAACGTTAGGGAAAACAAAATTACTTCTGTTACGGATCTCGACACTACTACGTCATCTGCTGGGTGTACTTTGAGCGTACTTGCGATGGAGAAACGACACTACGTAGCGTGAAAAGTAAAGCACACAGAAGAATACGTCAGATGCCAATGTAAACTGCCGGCCGGTATGGCCGAGCGGTTCTAGGCGCTTCAGTCTAGAACCGCGCCACCGCTACAGTCGCAGGTTCGAATCCTGCCTCGCGCATGGATGTGTGTAATGTCCTTAGGTTAGTTAGGTTTAAGTAGTTCTAAGTTATAGGTGACTGATGACCTCTGATGTTAAGTCACATAGTGCCCAGAGCCATTTGAGCCAACGTAAATTCGGAAGATGCTGAGGAAGAGAACGCACAAATAACGAGAAGCAAAGTTTAGTAGAGATTTCTGCGTCTGTGAAAAGATACATGCGCGAATCATACAACGACCATCACCGTCATACCGTAGCAAAAGATCTGGCAGAGAAACCGAGAAAATTCTGGTTCTATATAAAATCGCTAAGCGGGTCTAAGGCTTCCATACAGTCCCCTGTTGATCGGTCTGTTGTGGTAGCTGAAGATAGCAAAACGAAAGCCAAAGTTTCAAATTTTGCGTTTAAGAAATCGTTCACGCATGAGAGACATAACAAACGTAACGTCATTTGACCATAAGGCACTCTCGTATAGACAGCATAGTAATAAGCTTTCTTCCGTAGACAAAGAACCGTAAGATTTGAAAGCAAACAAGGCACCAGGTCCGGACGAAATCCCGATTCGATTTCACGAATAGTACTCTACGGCACTAGCCAGTTGTCTAGCTTGCGTTTGTCGCTAATCTCTCTATCAGCACAAAGTCCCTAGCGATTGTAAAAAAGCACACGTGACTCCTGTATACAAAAAGGGTAAAAGAACGGGCCTGCCAAATTACAGACGAATAACCCTAAACTCCGTTTGCTGCAGAACCATTGAACATATTCCCAATTAGAATATAATAACTTTCCTTGAGACTGAGAAGCTTATGTCCACGGATCAGCATGGTTTCAGAAGGCGCCGCTCGTGCGAAACTCAACTTGCCCTTTTCACACATTATATACTGCAAACTATGGATGAAGAGCAACAAGCAGATTCCAAATTTCTAAATTTCCGGAAAGCATTTGAAATGGTGCCTACAGCAGGCTGCTCACGAAGGTACGACCATATGGATTTAGTTCAGATATGTGAGTGGCTCGAAGATTTCTTAGGTAATAGAGCCCAGTACGTTGTCCTTAACGGTGAGTGTTCATTAGTGACAAGGGTATCGTCAGGAGCGCCCCAGGGAAGTTTGATAGGACCACTGTTGTTCACTGAATACATAAATGATTTTGTGGCCGGGGTGGGCAGCCATCTGCGGTTGTCTGCTGATGATGCTGTGGCGTATGGTAAAGTGTCTAACGCACTGCTTTCGGGCGGGAAGGCGTGCCGATCCCCAGCACAAATCCACCCGACGGGTTAGTGTCGAGGTCCGGTGTGCCGGCCAGTCTGTGGATGGTCTTTAAGGCGATTATCCTTCTGCCTTGGCGAATGCGGACTGGTTCTCCTTATTCCACCTCAGTTACACTATGTCGGCAATTGCTGGGCAAACACTTTCTCCACGTACGCGTAAACCATAATTACTCTACCACGCAAACATTGGGGTTACACTCGTCTGGTGTGAGACGTTCCCGGGGGTGTCCACTGGAGGCCGAACCGCACAATAACCCTGCGTTCGGTGTGTGGCAGCGGTGAAGTGAGTGGACTGCTGTAACCTGTTGTGGGGTTGTGAACCACTGAAGGCTGCGCCAGGGACGAAGCATCTCCGTCGTTTCTAGGTACCCAGTTTCATACAATACTATAGAAAATGGTAAAGTGTCAAAACCAAGTGACTGTTAGAAGATACAAGATGACTTACTTGCTAGACAAAACTTCTAGTTGGTGTCGAGCGGTCTAAGGCGCTGCAGTCATGGAGACATGGACTGTGCGGCTGGTCCCGGCGGTGGTTAGAGTCCTCCCTCGGGCATGGGTGTGTGTGTTTGGCCTTAGGATATTTTAGGTTATGTAGTGTGTAAGCTTAGGGACTGATGACCTTAGCAGTTAAGTCCCATAAGATTTCACACACATTTGAACATTTCTAGTTGGTGTGATGAATGGCAACCAGTTCGAAATAATGGAAAATGTAGGTTAATGCGGATGAGTAGGAAAAACACACCCATAATTTTCGGATACAGCATTAGTAATGTCCTGCTTGAGCCAGTCACGACATTTAAATATCTGGGCGTAACGTTGCAAAGCGATATGAAATGGAACGAGCATATTAGGACTGTGATAGGGAAGGCGAATAGTCGACGTTCGTTTGAGGGGAGAATTTTAGGAAGGTGTGGTTTATCTGTAAAGGGTAACTCAATTATTATCCCCAAAGTAGTTATAAAATTTTATTGTAATCAAACTTACAAGAACATTATTTTTTCGACATAGTCTTCTTGTGTTTCAACGCACTTGGTCCATCTTTGTACAAGTTTCCTGATGCCCTCATAAAAGAAGGTTCTTGGTTGAGCTGCGAGCCAGGAATGCACCTCTTCTTTCACTGCTTCGTCCGAGGAAAATCGACGGTCCCTTATTGCCTATTTGAGTGGACCAACCAAGTGATAGTCAGAAGGGGCAAGGTCGGAACAATATTGAGGATGATCCAGTATTTAAAATTTGAGTTCCTGGAGAATTTGAGCATTGTGGGCAGCAGAATGCGGACGGGCTTTGTCGTATAAAAACCCACCTCTTTTTTACATCAATCCTCGGCGTTTGCTTCGAATTGCAGGCTTTAGCCTGGCAGTAAGCATCTCACTGTAAAAATGGCTCTGAGCACTATGGGACTTAACTTCTAAGGTCATCAGTCTCCTAGAACTTAGAACTAATTAAACCTAACTAACCTAAGGACATCACACACATCCATGCCCGAGGCAGGATTCGAACCTGCGACCGTAGCGGTCGCGCGGTTCCAGACTGTAGAGCCTACAACCGCTCTGCCACCCTGGCCAGCCATCTCACTGTAACGTGCCCCTTTCACCATAATATTCCAGTACTGGACCCTGCGAATCCCAAAAAAACCGTAAGCATCAGTTTTCCTGCGGACGGTTGGGTCTTGAAGGCAAATTTGCATGTTTCCAGTCCATACTCTGCCGATTACTCTCTGGCTCGTAATGATGGACCATGTTTCGTCACCAGTAATGATCCTGTCTAAGAACTTTTCCCCTTAGTTACCATAGTAGCCGGCCGAAGTGGCCGTGCGGTTAAAGACGCTGCAGTCTGGAACCGCAAGACCGCTACGGTCGCAGGTTCGAATCCTGCCTCGGGCATGTATGTTTGTGTTGTCCTTAGGTTTAACTAGTTCTAAGTTCTAGGGGACTAATGAACTCAGCAGTTGAGTCCCATAGTGCTCAGAGCCATTTGAACCATTTTAGTTACCATAGCGATCCAAATGTTATTTGCAGATGTCCAAGTGCGTTTGTTTATGCAACTGTGTGAGTTGGCCGGCCGTTGTGGCCGAGTGGTTCTAGATGCTTCAGTTCGTAACCACGCGACCGCTACGGTCGCAGGTTCGAATCCTGCCTCTGGGCCGGCCGTTGTGGCCGAGCGGTTCTAGGCGCTTCAGTCTGGAACAGCGCGACCGCTACGGTCGCAGGTTCGAATCCTGCCTCGGGCATGGATGTGTGTGATGTCCTTAGGTTCTAGGGGACTGATGACCTCAGATGTTAAGTGCCATAGTGCTCAGACCCATTTTTTTGTGAGTTGTTTTGGGACCCATCTTGCGCTAACTTTATGAAACCCAAGTCTGTTGTGGATGATTTCTTAGGCAGAACCGTGACTAGTTTGCAGACGGTGTGCCAATTCGGCAATAGTTAATTGTCTGTCTAAGAGAATTATTTCACGTGAACCCTCAATGGTTTCTTCATTTTTGACGGTAAACGGTCATTCGGCTCCTCCACCGTGTGTAACACTTGTGCAACCACACTCCGTTGTGGCAAAACACTGTTTCCGTACTGTACCGAAAGTCGTCGATGCATTTCGGCCCGTGATTCGCCTTCCGACCACAAAAAACGGATCACTGAACGTTGCTCTTCTTTGGTGCAAATAGACGGCGGAGCAGCCATGATTAACAGCACGGCAGCGACAACGAAACTAATCTAGCAGTTTCAAAATTGCCAAGATATAATAACAAATAAACAAAGCATGTGTCATCAAAGTAAAATGACTTATTACCAGAATACACAAAAATATAACTAAATTGCGGGTAATAATTGACTTACTCTCGTAAGACGCTGGTGCGACCTATTTTTGACTACTGCTCAAGTATCGGGATCCGTAACAGGTCGGATTGAACGAGGACATCGAAGAAATCCAGAAGCGAGCAGCTAGGTTTATTACCAGTAAGTTCTAAGAACACCTAACTCGAATTGTCGTGTTGCGTGTTGTAAGTGCAAGTGGTGTGGTTACTCTGTCTTATTGGTAGCAAAACTTAACGAATCGATTGGGCAATGCAATTCCTAATATCAATAAAGAAATACAGTCACTGCAAAATACGTTCAGCCCCTTAGGCACTGAATCATCTGGCCCTGTTCGAACTGATAACTTTGGTCCCTGTGCACGTAACAAGTAAATTGAATTGTCTTACCTCTACAGCAGCAAAATATATGAAAGCTAGCTACAGGCTAAGCAGTGTGAAATGCTGACCATAGTACTTGAAATGCACATGAAATTCATTTCGCTGATAAACGATATCATTTTAGAAAATTCAACTTCTTTAAAAAATATATTACCTGGACTTTGATGGGGTACTGATTAAGGTGAATTACTAACATTCACTTTTTGAGCAAATTTATATTGCAAGTTACGTTTCGCTTTTCAAAAACATCTGGCAATTGAAGCTACATTACTCACAACTGATTCACAAACATTGAGATTTAAACAGCAGGAATTATCTAACTTCATTAATCCAACATAAATGCAAATCATTAAATTACACATAGCTTTGTTAAGAAATCTTAAAAGCTTAAACGTAGGCTTCCGCGGCCGTTGTCACAGTCAATTCAGCAGTTAGCAATACACCCTGGGGAAGGCGCCTTGCAACAGTCGCCGAAACGTCGGAATTTTACAGATGACAATGCGGCCTCAAACCCATAAGAATTTTATTGACCAAACCTTAAAACCATTACAAAAATGAAATATATAACTAGCATCTCTATCAATATCGTTTACGTACATTCTGGGGTTAGACAACATTTATAAATTATCGGCCAACTCATCTACACCAACGCGCTGGCAAAAACAGAAATCATAATTATTTAATATTTTTACCTTACTTCCATGAAGACTTCTGTTTCCATGTTCAACAATATTCACATTCCTACATTAATCCAACTCTTGGTGGCTTCACACAGAACAACACAGAAACTGCCTACTCATCGTCTTTCCCTCACAGCCAGCTACCTACAACTCTGCGTCCAGCGCTTTCTAACTCCAGCACTAGCAATACAGTACAGTATCTTTGGCTCCGTGGTCGCGCACAGCTAGCGATCCATACTATCGACTCATTTTAATGTATTAACATTGTTTTCTTATCCTGATGCCACATACAAGTGTGCCCCAGTATATTCCTTTCACGGTGAGCCCCTATGGCTGAATTTCGTTCTCCTCACTCCGTAAGAAAGCAGCATGGATATATGTCTAAACATCGACATAGTTGTAGCTACATTATGTGATCAAAAGTATCTGGACACCCCCAAAAAATACATTTTTCATATTAGGTGTATTGTGCTGCCACCTACTGCCAGCTGCTCCATATCAACGACCTCAGTAGTCATTAGACATCGTGAGAGAGCAGAATGGGGCGCTCGCGGAACTCACGGGCTTCGAATGTGGTCAGGTGCTTGGATGTCACTTGTGTCATACGTCTGTAAGTGAGATTTCCGCACGCCTAAACATACCTGGGTCCACTGTTTTCGATGGGATAGTGAAATGGAAACGTGAAGCGTCACGTACAGCATAAAATCGTACAGGCCGACCTCGTCTGTTCACTGACAGAGACCGCCGACAATTTCAAGAGGGTCGTAACGTATAATAAGCAGATATCTATCCAGACCATCACACAGGAATTCCAAACTGCATCAGGATCCACTGCAAGTACTATGACAGTTAGGCGGGAGGTGAGAAAACTTGGAATTCATGGTCTAGCGACTGCTCGTAAGTCACACATCACGCCGGTAAATGCCAAACTACGCCTCACTTGGTAAGCATTGTGCTGAGTCCTGCGGTGGGCAGGAAAAAGAACTAACAGTCAATACACGTTATTACAGTTAAAGAAAAAAAAAACGCCTTCTTGGGATACACTAAGTTCTAAACGCAGAACAAACAAAAAATTACTCGATAACACTGTGGTAGCAAAACAGATAAGGAAACCAGACAATGGAAGAAAATACTGACGAAAACTACTCGAAAAATACAACGTGCTACTAAGACTACGGCGAGTGAATACAAGGCTAGGGCCGGCGTAAGTACTGCCCGGAGCTGATCCTAGCGGTTGGTAAGCACTGACGGTCTAGGCTTGCTTATAAAGACAGGTCGGCGGAGTGCTACAGCAGTCACCTGAGTTCCGATTGCTGGAACACTGTCACATTTTATATGGCAAAGTAGTTCCGTGTTTATTCGGAAAGTCTGTTACTGTTTCTGTCCTTTGGCGATGTTTCTCTCCGCGCTGCTGAAAGGGGGCTAGCAACCCATCTTGCGTGTCGGTTCTGCGGAACCTCTAACAATAAAGGACCACTACGACATAAAAAAGTGCACAGGACCAAAAACGTCCACAGGAGGAGAGGCATTCTGGTCGACGTCCATTGGTTCACGGCCGGCAGGGACGGGAGGCGGCGACGCAGCACGGGCTGCGGGCGGCGGAGACAGCGGCTGAGGCGGAGGCGGAAGCAGCGGTTCCGCCACAGGACGGTCGGCGATAGGCAGTGGCAGCTCCCCCGGGGCGTCGTGGTCTACCAGACGGGGGCGCAGCTGGTTGAGGTGCCGACGGGCGGCCGAACCTTCGGCCCACCGGAGAGACGCCATCGCCCGGCCGCAGGGCTTGGTGATGACGGCAGGCGCCCGGCGTCCCCGTGGATGAAGTGGTTCAAATGGCTGTGAGCACTTTGGGACTTAGAACTACTTAGAATTCTGTACTGCCAGTGGAATTTCCCTCATCCATACCGCCCCATTTCACCCTGCATCAAACGGCCGGGCGGAACGTTTTGACGTTTTGTGCGGACATTCAAGACACAGCTCGATAAGCTGCTGAGCCACTACCCTTTGGAGGAGGCCGTGTTCCTTTTCTTCGCTGCGTACTGCGCCGCCCCCCCTCCCCCTCATGCCGTTAAAAGTCCAGCCGTGATAGGGACTTAGAACTAATTAAACCTAACTAACCTAAGGACTTAGAGCTACTTAAACTTAACTAACCTAAGGACATCACACATATCCATGCCCGAGGCAGGATTGGTCCCTGTGACCGTAGCGGTCACGCGGTTCCAGACTGAAGCGCCTAGAACCGCACGGCCACACCGGCCGGCCCCGTGGATGAGAGAAGGTCCGCGCCCAGACCTCCTGCCTGACTCGAATGGAGTGCGGCCGGGAGGGAGGGAGGGAGGGTGAGAAGCCTCGGGAACCAGGACAGATGAGGGGAAGCTGAATGGTCGAACGTGAAGTATCACGGCTGGACTTTTAACGGCATGTTGGAGGAGGGGAGGGGGGGGGGCGGCGCAGTACGTAGCGAAGAAAAGGAACACGGCCTCCTCCAACGGGTAGTGTCTCAGCAGCTTATCGAGCTGTGTCTTGAATGTCCGCACAAAACGTCGAAACGTTCCGCCCGGCCGTTTGATGCAGGGTGAAATGGGGCGGTATGGACGAGGGAAATTCCACTGGCAGTACAGAATTGCTTAAACTCGGTCGAAGTAAACTGTGGACCGTTATCCGCAACAATCGTTTTGGGGAGTCTCTCGACAGCAAAGAGGCGCCAGAGAATTTTGATAGTCTCAGCAGCAGTGGTGTTCATCATGCGGGAGACGTAAGGGTATCCCGACCCGGAGTCGATCAGTATGACCCACTGGGAACCAGGAGACGGATCTGCGAATTCCAAATGTAGACGTTCCCATGGAGCAGCAGTATCCGTCCACGAAAAATACTCGCGCAGGGGTGCTGCCTGACGTGTTTGGCACGTTGCGCTAGCTGACACGAGGGAGGCAATGTCTGTATCCACACCGCGCCAATAAAGGTGTCGGCGGGCCAGCTGTTTGATGAGGATGATGCCTCATTGACTAGCGTGGAGAAGGTCGAGGACACGGCGGCGCAACGCATGCGGTATGACCACCCATGAAACGTCGGAATCGCTATGCAAAAGGATAACGCCACTGTGGGAAAAGAGAATGTGATGATTATCCCAAAAGTGCTGGACTTCTGCATTGCGGACGCTACGACGGATGGTTGGCCAACCCGCAGCGATATGGCGACGTAGGGCTCGCGGTGTCTGCTCCCGAGCCGTGGCCCACCGAACCGCATCGGCATCAAACGGAAGCGCGTCCAGAGCTGCGTCCACGTCCGGGTCCACATGGAAACAAACCAAGGGAGAAGCGTCAAACTCACGGTCCGCCCCTGCAGGTAGCCGGGACAGAAAATTTGCGTTTGCGTGCCGTTCAGAGGTGCGTTAGACAATATCAAAGTCGAACGTCGTCAGGAAGAGCGCCCAACGCTGGAGGTGGCGCCCCGTCCGGGTGGGCATTGCAGCAGCTGGGTGAAACAAAGAAACCAAAGGTTTGTGATCGGTCTGCAGCGTGCAATGACGACCATACACGAAATCTTAGAACTTCGTCAGGGCAAACACCAGCGCCAAAGCGACCTTTTCAATTTGACTACATTTGGTTTGAAAGTCGGTCAATTTTTTGAATTGCAAAAACCACGGCCTATCAACGCTGTCGACCACTTGTGAGAAGACCACACCCTGGCCACAGTCCGAGGCGTCGGCGGCGACGATGAGGGGCAACGAAGGATCGTAAGCGGCCAGACGAGGAGGGCGGGACATATGGCAGAGAGCTGACTTGAGACATGTGAAAGCCAGCTCACACGCCGTGCTCCAAACCCAACTCGCACAATTACGCAATTACCCAGTCAGGGGCGCCGAAATCTCGGCGGCGTGGGGTATAAAACGCCGATAGTAGTTGATTTGAGCGAGGACGGACTGCCGTTGCTTCACGTTGGTGGAAGGAGGCAGGTTTTTGATCACCTCGACATACTCCTTAGAGGCGTGTAGGCCGCGGACATCAGTTGTTCAAATGGTTCAAATGACTCTAAACACTATTGGACTTAACAACTGAGGTCATCAGCCCCTAGACTTAGAACTACCTAAACCTAACTAAAATAAGGGCATCACACACATCTATGCCCGAGGCAGGATTCGACCCTGCGACCGTAGCTGCAGCGCGGTTCCGGACTGAAGCGCCTAGAACCGCTCGACCATCATCAGTTGTGAACCCGAGGCAGCTAACCTCTAGCGCAAAAAAAGTCACATTTTTCTTTCCTGCAACGCAGGTTATCCTCGGAAAACACCTGAAACAGCCGATCCAGGTTGTCCACGAGGTCCACTGCGGACGAGCCACCGACGATGACGTCGTCCAAATTACTGGCCGCCCACGGCACCTGGCTGGTGAGGCGTTCCAAATAACGTTGGAAAATCGCGGGGACGCTGGTAATGTCAAACAGGAGGCGCTTGTACCGAAAAAGGCCACACGGGGTATTGATGATTAGGAACCGCTGCGATTGCTCTTCCAACCGCAACTGCAAATAAGCATCGCGCTAATCAATTTTGGCGGAAGCGGTCGAGCCCGCAAGACGTGTGAGTATGTCATCCACCAATGGGACAGGATAGGGGTCGATGACGGACTGAGAATTGACCGTGACCTTAAAACAGCCACAGATGCGTAAGGCAACGTTCGGCTTCTCGGCTATCACGATAGGCGGCGCCCAGTGACTGTGCGCGACGGGAGAAAGGATGCCTTCCTCCTGTAAGCGGCGAAGTACCACCTGGAGCCTATCTCTGGGAGCAAAGGCGACCGGGAACAGCAGAAGGAAGAAGCTAAACATGCACGGTGAAACCCTTCATCTCTGGTGTGGAGGGTGAGAATAACGTGTCGTATTTTCTGAGCAACGGGACGAGGAGGATATCCGTTGGGGGAATCGACACCCCTTGTGCACTGATAAGCCCAGGCGACCAAAAATGTCCATACCCAGAACATTAGTAGCTCCAGGGGATCCAACAACCAACAACTCAGCGGTGAAGGAACGACCGTTGTAAGAGATTCGTGTGGAAGAAGATGCCGTTAACGGATATAGAGTGATTACTGAAACTGCACAGCACGCGAAAGTACGGGGGTAAAGCCAGCGAGCCTAAACGTTTGTATGTGGCACCATCCACAATAGAGACAGATGATGCCGTGTCAATTTGTAAGACCACCGGAATATGCGCGACCTCCAAGGTAATGAGAAAACGGGCACCCGACTGGGGAATGAGGGAGAATACTTAGCCGTCAGTGGAATACGAGGCTTCCAGGTCCTGAGGTGAAAATTCATGACGAACCTGTGCGTCCACAGGAAGCGTGGCATCGACGCGAAGTTTCTGTGAAGCCTGACACACCACGGCGTTTGGCCCGCTCCTCTGGAAGCCGTGCATCTTGCTCGCCGGTGGGGGCACTCCGACATTTAGTGAGCCCGGAAACAGTCCGGACAGGATGGAAGCTGGGTGACTTCCTGTCACGGATTGGGCCAACGGATCAACGAGGCTCCCCCTCGGCGCTAGGCAACTGGCGAGCCGCGAAAACAGCTGGATCAAGACGCGGTGGTTGTAGCCGGTGAAACTGTTCAAACGCACGAATGATCGGCAATGTCGAGAGACGGGTCCTGTAACTTCAAAATATCAGCCCGAAGACCCTCGTCTGGTGCGTGAAACACCACCATATCGCGAATCGACGAAGAGGCATAAGACTGCTTGCAGGCGACGTTGGCGCACCGGAATTCACAATATCGTGAAGACCCCGGAGCGTCGTAATCCATTCCGGATCAGTCTGACCTGGAGACTTTCGAATACATAGAAAGAAGGATCCTTTATTGTATGATTATATGATAGCGGAACAAACACTGGTAGCAGTTACTTCTGTAAAATATCTGAGAGTATGCGTGCGGAACGATTTGAAGTGGAATGATCATATAAAATTAATTGTTGGTAAGGCGGGTACCAGGTTGAGATTCATTGGGAGAGTGGTTAGAAAATGTAGTCCATCAACAAAGGAGGTGGCTTACAAAACACTCGTTCGACCTATACTTGAGTATTGCTCATCAGTGTGGGATCCGTACCAGATCGGTTTGACGGAGGAGATAGAGAAGATCCAAAGAAGAGCGGCGCGTTTCGTCACAGGGTTATTTGGTAACCGTGATAGCGTTACGGAGATGTTTAATAAACTCAAGTGGCAGACTCTGCAAGAGAGGCGCTCTGCATCGCGGTGTAGCTTGCTCGCGAGGTTTCGAGAGGGTGCGTATCTGGATGAGGTATCGAATATATTGCTTCCCCCTACTTATACCTCCAGAGGAGATCACGAATGTAAAATTAGAGCGCGCACGGAGGCTTTCAGACAGTCGTTCTTCCCGCGAACCATACGTGACTGGAACAGGAAAGGGAGGTAATGACAGTGGCACGTAAAGTGCCCTCCGCCACGCACCGTTGGGTGGCTTGCGGAGTATAAATGTAGATGTAGATGTAGATGTAGACAAGAAAAGAAAGTCTGACGGGCGGAGGTCACGTGTATTTATGCGTCAAAGTACCCGAAAAAGCAGCCCTTAGTGTGGGTAAATGAGAGATCTCGAGGGGACTGTTCAGGGTTCAATTTTTCAATTAAACAATACACCTGTGGACCGACTGTCGCTGAAAACAGAAAAAAAGCCCGACTTCGATTTTCGTCGTGAACCCCATGTACCAGTTAATGTTGTTCCAACAGTTCGACAAAATTTGACCACAGTTCAACACAATTATCGAAAGGCGGAAACGTCGATGGAGCCACGTGCAACGTGTTAAATTTACCTGCGATAGAATCGACTCTATGGGCTACTTCTTGCAACTCTGACGAGTGAGAGCGAGTTTCTGAAAGCGTGAGCGTTGTCTGAATCTGCTATAGTGTTTCCACCAAGGACTGAAGAAGCTTCTTAGAGGAGGGCTGCCTTTCGAAAATGAAAATCCGATCCTCGTCGCCAATTACTGTTGTGTTCTGCGGTCGGCAGGAAAAACAACTAACAGTCCATTTGAACACACTTGATTACAATTAAAGAGAAAAAGACGCCTTCTTGTCATACACTAAGTTCAAAACGCAGAACAAACAAAAAAATCGACAACTCTGTGGTAGCAAAAAAGATAAGGAAACCAGAAAACGGAATAAAATATTCACAAAAACTACTCTACAAATACAACGTGGCTACTAGACTACGGCGAGTGAATACAAGGCTAGGGGCGGCCTAAGCACTGGGCGGAGCTGATCCTAGCGGTTGGTAAGCACTGACGGTCTGACGGTCTAGGTGTGCTTATAAAGCCAGGTCGGCGGAGTGCTACAGCAGTCACCTGAGTTCCGATTGGTGGAACACTGTCACAGGTTGTCTGGCGAAGTAGTTCCATGTTGATTTGGAAAGTCTGTTACTTTTTCTGTCTGCTGGAGACGTTTCCTCCGCGCGGCTGAAAGGGGGTTAGCAACCCATCTTGCGTGTCGCTTTTGCGGACCCTCTAACAATAAGGGGCCACTGCGACACATTGGACGATTGAACGTTGTGAGGAGTGACGAATCACTGCACACAAAATGGCGATCCGATGGCAGGGTGTGGGTACGGCGAATGTCCAGTGCACTGCCAGCGCGTGTAGTGCCAACAGTAAAATTCGGAGGCGGTGGTGTTGTGGGGTGTTCGTGTTTTTCATGGAGGGGATTTTCACCCTTTGGTGTTTTGCGTGGCAATATCACAGCACATTGATGTTTTGAGTACCTTCTCGCGTCCCACTGTTGAAGAGGAATTCGAGGATTGCGACTGCATCTTTCAACACAGTCGAGCACCTGTTCATAATGCACGGCCTGTGGCGGAGTGGTTACACGACAATCACATCCCTATGATGAACTGGCCAGACCTGACCTGAATCCTATAGAACTCCTTTGGGATGTTTTGGAACTCCGAATTCGTGCCAGGCCTCACCGAGCGACATTGATACCTCTACTCAGTGCAGCACTCCGTGAAGAATGGGCTGCCATTCCCCAAGAAACCTTCCAGCACCTGACTGAACGTATGCCTGGGAGAATGGAAGCTGTCATCAAGGCTAAGTGTGGGCTAACACCATATTGAATCCAGCATTATCAATGGAGGGCACCACGAACTTGTAAGTCATTTTCACCCAGGTGCTCGGATACTTTTGATGACATAGTGTGTAACCATCAAAGGTCGGAAAATTTACTTTGGGTAAACAGAAGTCTACTAGAATAATTCTGTTGTGAAACTTACCACGCAAACGTCACACTGTAAATGTATAAGTTCTAGCTGTAGCAGGATCTCCACACTGTCAGCACAATGCGAAAAGAAGTGAAACTGCACAGTCTTCTGCAATCTGAAAAGCAGTATGGTAAATTGAACTAACTGTAGATTCATTCATTGAGTGTGCCTTCTGAAAACAAAAACGTATTTTCATAGTGAAAATGTTGGGAAAATTATTGAGACGTTTGTTTCTCTGCTCCCGTGTGATGAGTACTTTCTTCAGTCATATTACTCGATAGGGGAATTAGTCTTGTTCTTCACTTCGGACTCTCGCAGTTCGCATTCCAAGTGTCACTAATCTTTTGCATGAAAATCCATTCTAATGTTGTTGTAAATTGAATTTTTTCGTCGTGTATAAAGTTTTGAAGCACATTAATGGAACACTAAGGGTATCAAGACACCATTGCATACAGTAAACATATAGACTAGGCATCCTGTACTGGTACGTAGATGTTGACGTGTCTGACCACTTTCAGGTTGCTAACCCGACCATCATCTTAATTTTCAACCCTTTAGAAACAGCTACTCTCCATTTTAAGAGGGAGACGCCATCCTAAAACTTCACTTTTTTTCAAAAAAATTGACTATTTCACATTTTTAGAGTGTTTACTCTCAGATCCCAAAACGGTTTGGCTGTATTCGAATTAAAAGTACATCTGAGAAATGTTTGAATTACTGACTGCGTAGGGGGCTGTAGCACACCGAAAGGTACCAAACATAACTTTTGATTCCTATCACCATCAAACAGACTCATCTTTACTCCCATCTTTGCATAAACTTAAACCGGAAAAAGCAAATTGCAAGATTAGCAGGAAAATTAAAGCGAAACGATTGGCAGCCAGTCGTTACAAATCAATTACTTTGCCTGTTGATTGTATAAATATAAGTTTAAGGAATGCACTGAAGTCCTGTTCAAGAAGCTTCAAGGAAACAGGCGTTGTCTTACAATTAGCTATCCCTACCACTACTCCTCCCAAAGGAAACTGTGAGTAAATATCTATTCAAAAATTCAAGAAAAAGTTACCCTGATCTTGAAATGACAAGAATACTCACATAAGCAAGAAGTGAATTTCGTATGTGAGGTTACACCGAACCTAAGTATGGTCATTCGCCTGAAGGCAGCATATTGTTTGCACTTCTCCTGCGCTACCAGTCGGTCGTTCTGTGCTACGTGACGACGTCTGAACGTCCCGTTTTACAGTGAGCGCTCACAACCCAGGCGACGAACGAGCGCGATCGCTGTTGCTCACCTAGCCGCATCCTCAGTATTCCTGCTGTATTCATGTGTTACTAGAAATTAATTTTAACATATGTTGAAAGGTTGTAAAACTGCGTTCAGTCACTTTTTATGCTAATTTACTGTCTTTATCAGTTTCATAGTGGTTCGCTCATCTTAGAACGTAGGGAGAAATTATGGATTTAACTGCTTGTCATTTGCATGGGTTTCCGCTGCAAAGATTTTATATTTGCTGTCCGTCCATACAGACTTTGATTCTAAGAACCTCTCAAGGTGAATGCTGCGAGTATTCGCTAGAAAAGGCTTGGCCTCTGAGATATTCTTGTCAGTTTTCATAAGAGAATATTTTACAGATTTCGAAAGACATTTAGACCACTTTGTGTCATTTCCAGCGATCACCACGAGAAGGTAGTCTTTTTTTCGTTCCCCATTAGATTTATTTACAATACTTACATCAAACTACTTTTCAATATTTACAAATTTTTTCAATGATTCTGACCTTTTAGTCGTCATTGTAACACCTGTGAGTAGGCCACAGAAATCAGAAATGATTTTAAGGTCCTATCAGTTCGAAGTTTCTTTAAAGCCTTCTCAATCGTTTAGTCACTCTTCATTGCTGACGTTTTCCTTATTTTCCGATCAAAGTTTATAATTAGTCGGTCCGACTTGTGTCCATGGTACTCTGCACTTTTCGAAGACTTTTCACTAATGAGTAAACATTTGAATGAACATTTGATATAAATGTATTTATTCTTCGGTTCCACCCTTCTGAGACATTAATAGTGCGCCGGCCGCGGTGGTCTCGCGGTTCTAGGAGCGCAGTCCGGAACCGCGCGACTGCTACGGTCGCAGGTTCGAATCCTGCCTCGGGCATGGATGTGTGTGATGTCCTTAGGTTAGTTATGTTTAAGTAGTTCTAAGTTCTAGGGGACTGATGACCAAAGCTGTTAAGTCCCATAGTGCTCAGAGCCATTTTAACCATTAATAGTGCGATCGCACGTTCCATGCTGTTCCACATCTCTCGTGACGTGTTGACACACTAGTCCACTAAATATTCACAGAAGTCCTAAAGCTTTTGTTTTTCAGGGCGTGCTCTCCTGCCTGCACAGCCAACTATCATCCAGCATTTCCAGGAGAAGATGTGCTACAGCAGAACGCAGTTTTATGTGACAGCGTATTTCCTCGTTTTCCTTCTAGACTATGGTGAGACCACAACGACTTCTGTTCTAGAAAACAACCTGTTAGCTGCTTGGTCGATGGCTGTTTCGAAGTCCATCATCAGAGATACATGGTTCCAGCCAGGCACGTTAGTTTTAATAGCTTAAAAAGAAACGTTCATATGTTTCTCGTCCACCCCGATAGCTGAGTGGTCGGCGCGGTGGTCTGCCACGCCAAGGGGCCCAGGTTCGATTACCGGCAGGGTCGGAGATTTTCTCCGCTCATGGACTGGGTGTTGTGTTGCCCTCATTATCATTTCATCATCATCAGTGGAAGACAACGGGAAACCACCACTGGAATCACTTCGCTAGACGCTCATGCGGTGGACCTCTCTGACGAGGCTTGCCCCATGACAAGACCTACCGTAATGCGGAACATAAAGTTAGTTTATATGGTTCTCACGTTTTATTTGGAAGCAAAGCGTAAACAGAAGGCATGGTTTTTGTTTCCTCCCAAGAACTATTAAGGTCAGCACAGAGTATAAATAACTGTCCAAACTGCTTGCTCGAATTCTTGGACGTTCCTTCCACAATTAATAATTCACAGTTTGATAAACACGCGTTTCACTTTCGCGAGGAGACACCAATGTTCTGTGTCATTCGGTCCCCTGGTATCATCTGCTGGTAAAAAACTTCTCCCATCATTCATCAGTAAAATATTTTCTTGGAAGAATATGCTAGAACAGGTGGGATCTTGTGTAGTTACCATATATTTTCGCCAAATGCAATGTAACGATTGTTTCTCACTTCTGTGTAATAGAAATGATGTTACTATGTCGTAGCCCCGATTGAAGAGCTGCCCTGCTTCTTCGACATAAACTGATGACACTGTAGCGTCTGTTTGTTTTGCCCGCTTCTTTGTTCTGACAAAATGTTTTCGCACTTCATTTGCTGCTTCATCTGGACTACAAACATGGCTACCTTCCCCTAGGACTGTGTTATTTTTTGTGAATAATCCTTTTTTGCATTTATTTTTTTCAGAGTTTACAAAACGCCAGTAAGTCACTTCTGGTTTGTTTGTATATCCAACTATATACCAATTACCGTTGTAAATCCTTAAAGGCTTCCTTTTGGTGGTCTGGGTGAACTAGCACTAAAAGACGGAACACCGATTGCCAGTCAAGGGTCATCTGCAGTACTGAATTCTGGGATAAAGCCATCCACACTACCAAATGGTACGGGGACAAGGCACTTTTGCAGGAAACGGGCTTTGGCCTTCCCTAGAATACGTCGGTCGTAACGGCAGACGAGCCGGTGTATCCTACTTCCGGAACACTCTGTCCACTACCTACAGTGTCCTCGTCTCCGTGGAACCGTCAAAACATTCCCTCTCCGTGCAAGTGTCACAAACACGCACATCGTAACGCTTTCGCATCTTCGCCTGTCAGCTGACCTGCCATTCTATAACAATTAAAGGACTAAATGATTATTAGCTGAAACCCTCAGCTGCCGACAGGTGTTGTTGGTAAACCTCGATGGGAACAGCTGAAACTGTGTGCCCCGACCGGGACCCACATTCCCAACTGTCCACAATCTACATACGTAATGCTCCTATTAGATGGGCAAAATATCTATTAGGCACATTACGTATGTATTGTGGACAGTTGGGAATGTGGGTTTCACGGGAAGCGTTCAAGGGATGAGTCCCTGCAGTCGCACTACTCATCTATGCCCTCGGTGGCTCAGTTGGATAGAGCGTCTGCTATGTAAGCAGGAGGTCCCTTCTTCGAGGCCCGGTCGGGCCACACATTTTCAGCTGTCCCCATCGAGGTATATCAACAATACCTGTCGGCGGCTGAGGGTTTCAACTACTTATCATTTATTCTAGAGACGCTGCACGGTTAACAATGGTATCTGTTCTTTCGAGAACAGTTACCATTTTCATATATAATTAATGGACTCCTTGGAACATTCTGTGTCATGCCATACCATTGGTTGGAAACTAGCAACAGCTGGACTAGAGAATTGCCGCTAAATGTTTCTTAATGTATAACTGCGGTATTTAGCCAAATTCTGCGTTCAACTGCTGGGTTTTAGTTACGCCTAACGCTCGCTTGCCTATTACACCATGCTATGAACACGTCGAAGCCACAAGTATTTCTAACCCCAGTGCGCTGTAAGTATTGACTCAAAGTTTCACGTACTGGGCAGTACAGCTAAAGGCTTCAGGCGCCACGATTTAAACTAATCCTCTGTTTCAGCGACAGACAACTGGGAGGCGTTTAAAACTTTTTTCCGCATTCCGATAAGCGCGTCATTATTCACCGTTTAAAAGCGGCTGTTGAGTGCTTTGCATTTTAACGTCGCTTCGGCGTCGGCTCATCGATAAGGAAGCGCTTATGCTTGGGAACGAGAGTCCCTCAGATAGCCAGATGTATACGCTTCTCTCTATAAGCGCACCATCAAAGATCGTTTCGCGGTTGGTTTTTTTCTATGATTATAATCGTACTACAGAACGGCTTTCCCAGTTCATGGATCAAGGCCCATAGTGCACCATTCTAGTTACATGTTGCCTTCCTAATAGCTTCCAGGGGCAACAACAATGAGATTTTCAATATCTCATATAATTATTGGCCGAATTTATACTTCTAAAAAGATCTCACAATCTACTGATTTAGAGGTACAGTATTATGTTAAAAGTGTAATAAAGTAAGACAAGTATTTCAGTTATAAACTGTAATACGCTGACTGCAAAAAATCGCAGTTTCAAGAAATACTTAATGCAATGTAACGAAATTTCGGGAATATAGTTCTCTAGGTAGCATACGCAAGTGATTAATACTGCAAGATCGAAGGTTAATGTAAGCGCGAGATAAGCGGTCACAAATGTGAAATGCTGGTACATTAATAACCAGTGTAGTCTCCAGAATGTTGAATACAAGCATGCAAACGTGCATCCATTCTGGTGTACAGGTGCCGGATGTCAATTTGTGGAACGAAGATACATGCCTATCCCACTTAGTTGATACAGGGACGCTTAATAGTGGTTGTGAATGACGCGATGACTGGAGACATATCTAGTACACTACAAGCCATTAAAATTGCTACTCCATGAAGGTGACCTGCTATAGACGCGAAATTTAACCGACAGGAAGAAGATGCTGTGGTATGCAAATGATTAGCTTTTCAGAGCATTCACACAACGTGCTGACATGAGGAAAGTTTCCAACCGATTTCTCATACACAAACAGCTGTTGTCCGGCGTTGCCTCATGAAACGTTGTTGTGATGCCTCGTGTAAGCTGGAGAAATGCGTACCATCACGTTTCCGACTTTGATAAAGGTCGGATTGTAGCATATCGCGATTGCGGTTTATCATATCGCGACATTACTGCTCCCATTGATCGAGATCCAATGACTGTTAGCAGAATATGGAATCGGTGGGTTCAGGAGGGTAATATGGAACGGCGTGCTGGATCCCAACGGCCTCGTATCACTAGCAGTCGAGATGACAGGCATCTTATCGGCATGGCTGTAACGGATCATGCAGCCACGTCTTGCCACGTTTGCAAGACAACAACCATCTTCACGAACAGTTCGACGACGTTTGCAGCAGCGTGGACTATCAGCTCGGAGACCATTTCTGCGGTTACAAATGGTTCAAATGGCTCTGCGCACTATGGGACTTAACTTCTAAGGTCATCAGTCCGCTAGAACTTAGAACTACTTAAACGTAACTAACCTAAGGACATCACACACATCCATGCCCGAGGCAGGATTCGAACCTGCGACCGTAGCGGTCGCGCGGTTCCAAACTGTAGCGCCTAGAACCGCTCGCCCATCCCGGCCGTCCGCTGCGGTTATCCTTGACGGTGCACAACAGACAGGAGCGCCTGCGATTATATACTGAACGGCGTATCACTCGGCGTGGTGGTATGGAATGCCATTGGCTACACGTCTCGGTCACCTCTTGTTCGCATTGACGGCACTTTGAACAGTGGACGTTACATTTCAGATGTGTTACGACCCGTGGCTCTACCCTTCGTTCGATCCCTTCGAAACCCTACATTTCAGCAGGATAATGAACGACCACATGTTGCAGGTCCTGTACGGGCCTTTCTGGATACAGAAAATGTTCAACTGCTGCCCTGGCCAGCACATTCTCCAGATCTCTCACCAACTGAAAACGTCTGGTCAATGGTGGCCGAGCAACTGGCTCGTCACAATACGCCAGTCACTACTCTTGATGAACTGTGGTATCGTGCTGAAGCTGCATGGGTTATTACGGCCAGAGGTGGTTGTTCTGGGTACTAATTTCTCAGGATCTAAGCACCCAAATTGCGTGAAAATGTAATCACATGTTCTAGTATAATATATTTCTCCAATGAATACCCGTTTATCATCTGCATTTCTTCTTGGTGTAGCAATTTTAATGGCCAGTAGTGTATTTGAGCAGGCCAAGGCAACATGTCGAATCTCTTTTGAGCATGTTGGCTTGCAACAGCGATATGTGAGCGAGCGTTATCCTGTTGGAAAAGATCCCCTAAAGCTCTGTTCATGAATGGCAGCAATACAGGTCGAATCACCAGATTGACAGACAAATCTGCAGTCAGGCTGCATGGAATAACCATGAGAGTGCTCCTGATGTCTTACGTAACCGTACCCCAGATTATAACCCTAGGTGTAGGACCAGTGCGTCTACTATGCAGACAGATCTCTTTTTAATCAGCACATCAAATCACTGGCACCTAGGCAGAACCAGCTTTCATCAGAAAACACACCTCCACTCTGCCGTCTAGTGTGCATTGACGTCGTAAATGGTTGTGGTTGGGGATCAGTGAAATGCACGTTACAAGGCACCTGGCTCAGAGTTGCCCTTGAAGTAATTGACTTGTAACAGTTCGGTGTGTATGAACTTCCAGCATGCTGGAGTAACTTGGGCCAGCAACTTCTGTTAACCAACAGAACGAAAAACCAGCCCAAATTTCAAATATTTTATTTTTCATTCGACGACTAGTTGCCGTGACCCGTTTTCAAATAAACATAAGGAAGTCGACATCAGCAAAATGTGTAATGTGCATTCACAGTGTTATCTGCATAAGCTGTGAATGTACATTAAGCATTTTGTTGAAATATTCGGAAATTCCATTTTCCACATTGTTATGTTGATCACACTGCAACATGTAGAAATAATACGTGTCACGTTATGAAAAGTTGCAGTGCAACAGAATGAGAATATCCAAAGGCGACTATTGCATAGCCGAAACCGGTTTTTCCATTCATTAAACTGTGTGATCAAGACGATTAAATAAAAATTATGAACATCATGATAGCTCTCTTAATGGTAGTTTTATGCTAAATTCTGTTCACATAACATCACAGTAGAATTTATCACGTCTTTCTTTGTGAGATCAAAGTCAATGATCAACAGTGTATGTGATGTTAGAGATCTAAATTACCCACGCTACATGCTCGTGTCTTTCTAAATTCGAGGCGTAATATACTTTCCCATAAAGTCCTGAACTTCAGGTATTTTTTAACTGAGATGCTATGAAGACACTGGGAAAGACACTCTTACACTCTATGAAGACATTGGGAAAGACACTCTTACTTGTAAACATGTTGCCACCTTGATTGCTTCATGCACTTTCTTGCCTGTAACAGCATCAAAAGTATTTCCTTTTAAAGTATTTTTTTGACTGAAGGTCTTACACTTTAATGTCAGAGGAATTTTACTTGTATGCTATTTATTTTTAAATGAAGTATTATGCTCTTTTCGGGTAAGAGTCTACGACTACGTAGGATGCAAGAAGTCAATGGATATCTCTCGATCTCTGGATATCTACACAAATATGTCAACCATTAATGAGTTGTGAAACCAACAAGTTAATGTGATATAATAAAAAGCAGTTTTGCACGTACTATTACTCTGAATGAAGCTATTTCAATAAATAGAAAGTGAAACTAGGGATCGTATAAATAATTATTTACACGCATTGGCGTAAAGGGTACAATTCTAACTTGTGAAAAAATTACTCAATGCAGTGAAACGCAGTTATACAAGTTAGATGTCGTAACAAGTTTTGTTTTCTCAGACATATTTTCATGAAATGACACAAACTGTTTACTATTATTTCTTACAATTCGCTGAATGGCATGAGATTAGGATAAGTCACGGCCTACTGAAAATAATGGAAAAATTATAAGCAGAGCCTTCAGTTTCACGTCATAAGTGTATAGTATTTACGTTTTAGAAAAATATTTACAGAGGAATCTGTCAACTTCTATAGCTCACTAGAAATGATTAGACAATAAGTACAGATTTATTCGTGGTATACTGGGTAGGATTCTTAGAGATAAGAACACATAAATGTAAATTACAATATTTTACTATATATATAGTAAAACAAGTGATACTGCCACTCTCCTATAAACTTCCAGGGTCTAATTACATTCTTTCTTTGCTGGTAATTTTGAGGAAGCGGACATCAAAAGTTTCGAATGATAACAGATATTAGCAGAATCGCTGACTGTACCATTTATTACTGAAGTTATTATTCATTTCAAACCCGCTCTAACATCACTGAGTTTTAGCAACATCCGCAAGTCACAATACAACTTTAATCACTTTACACCGAAACTTTACGACCATCAAAACGCGGGGCGAAGAATTAGCCGGAAGATATTAGCGCGAACGGCAGACCAATGCCGACCCGCTGAGGCCGCTGCTCACAAGCTACTGCAGTCCTACGCCAAGAGAGATGTGGCGTCCATTTCACCCAGTCTAACAATAACAGTACAGTCTGGCAAAATCTGATTGTGAGCTCCGCAGCATTACATTTTTCTAAGTTTTAGTGTGGAATGTTTATGTTTGTTTCATTTGACATTGCCAGAACTCCTGTTCATGAAGGCAACAGCATTCATCACACACATTGCGACAGAACTTCCACACACCATAACTTGTCATAACCTTTAAGAATGCACTGCTACAGGTTTGTTCATTTAACATCAGTTATTCTTTCTTCCAGTTAGCAAGTATTATAATTAGTCAATGTTGTGTAGGTGTTTATTGTAAACCGGTGAATGTAGATTGGATTAACCAGCACCTCCTATAGAGGAAAGCCTGCGCGCCCGCTCAGTGACGTCACGCACGTAGTCTGGTGCTGGTGCTCGCAGTCCGTTTGGCCACAGCAATAGACTGTTACGGGAACCGTACGAGGAAAATTCGTAAAGAAATCTGACATACCTCTCTCATGAATTACAAGATTTCCTTTCTCAAATGACCCAGTTCTTTTGTCTGTAACTTATTTCTGCATACCTTTTAGCCCCGACGTAAAAAGTGGCTGTAATAACTTTCATTATCTGAGGCATCAAAACTCCCAAATGAATGGACCCATTTTATTGTAGTTTATTTTAAAGGTGCTTTAATGGGGATTGTCACGACTTGTTTGATGGCAGTCTGGTTAGCCGTTCAAAGATCGTCAGCTACACAAAGTGCAATTGTTTGCCACCAGTGTGCACTTTCCCAATACCATTCCTAAACTGTAAGTGCTGTAGTATAAATTGTAAATCTCGAAAAGGCCAATCTAAACGTCTGCAACGGTATACATTTATCTTTTATGGCTGACCACCATTCACCATTCTTCCGTTTTGCAGTTCCTGTGTAAGACGATTTTTAATGACAAAAATTTTGATTGAAAGCCAACCGCGAAAGATTCTCGTATGCTCTCGCGGACTTTCTTTTAGGGGTTTTGTTCTGTTTTTTGAGTTAAATATTGCATCACTTTGACGCAGGTCTAATAATGTGGACGGCACTTTGCAAAGTAGCACACTGGCAGCTAACATTTTACGGACACTGTTATTGCCGCTGTTTATTCCTTATGTAGCAAAATCCATTTTAAAACCTGATTGGATGATATACCTGTTAATTAAAAAAAGAAACACGAAAATTGGGCAAATAGTGTTCGAATTATAACACCCCCTATAGAGAGGCACTGGTAATAAGCAATAGTATGAGTCGTTTCAAAAACTAACACTGCCCTGAAAGACATGTTCTACATATGTTTTAGTCCATTTCAGCAACCTTGTATTCATGCTTTTTTTTTAAATTTAAAGAAATTTCTCCTGTTAATATTTTTTAAGTGAAATGCAGTTCTAATGAATGATATGATATCTCTCCTCAGTTTGTGCACCTTTCCCTAAGAAAGTTTCTTTCCATTAAGAAAATCTCACTGACCTGAGATGAGTATGTAATGGTATTGCCATAAAGTTTTGGTATGCCAATACAAATTTCAATGAATTCTCTTTTCCCAGTAAGTTAACTAAATTTCCATTATGTATTGAAATTACAAGAGGTCTCAAAATACAGATTACCAGGTTAGAATTTCGCTGCTCTAAACTGAATACCTTTGAAGAAAGAATGTTTCTGTACTAAGAAGTATATACTTTGAAACAAACTGTTTGCATGAATTGCACATAAATAAATTTCAACTACAAAGTAAACTTTCATTTCATCTGTTGAGAAGTTTTATGACGTGATGTGACCTGTGATGAAATAATTGTGAAAAATGAACACTTACCTTCATTTGGCATCACATTTGGGCTGCACTCACCAGTGGCTTAGATACTTCATCCTTCCGTAAGTTTGGGGAAAGGGGTGGGGGTGGTGGTTCAGCTCTATTTAGTTGCAATACTTTAACAGATCATCATTCCAAAATATATATACTGGTAATTGTTTAAAAGTGGAAAACAAGTTTCATCTACTGACCATGCTGATATGAATGAATGCAAATTAAGTAAAAAAATTCTGTGTATGAATGAATTTATTTATTTCTTTTGTTCATCTTCCATACACTCTTGTCAATAATCACTAACACATGGAATGAGAAAAATTTTAGATTATAGTGGTTCACAATAGAAAATGATAGATGTACAGCATGAATACTATGTAGTGACAAAATAATTAAGACTTATGGACACCAAGGCCAAACATTAACAATAACCACATTCTTGAGACTTAAGTTTCATAATTTTAGGAATAATAATGATAAATTTTGAACAACATTAATGATTAAATTGCTATTTTATAATCTCCAGGGTAGTAATGGAAGGTCTTTAAGTGGGACACTAAAAGAATGCAAATAAAACACTGCACCATAAAGTTTTGTGTAGGAAGAATGCATATGAAAGCACTGTAGTAGAAAAATGGCGATGCATATACACATTATATTAGGTCACCCTGTAAATTGCAAGTAATTACCAACTGTAAGTGTATGTTATGTGGCAAAAATGTGTCAAGTGGTGTTGGAATATGATCTGGTTACATTAATTAGATTAGGTGAGTGAAAAGCAATTGTGACAGGCTTAAGCTTTTTTAATATTCTTTTATAAACAAATATATTCAAAAAGCCAACAGAAGGGCATACCTGAGAGTCCACCTCAGATATTTTTCTCCTCAGCAAAGATGAGCTAACAAGAAGGCACTTTATGGCACAGAGCAAGCATCTATTTAAAGAGCTCAGTAATTAGTCAACCTGAGAATTAGTGGCACTCAATAGTGCTTGTAACAGAAGTGAGAGCTGTTCCACAATTACATTACTATTAGATGAGGAGACCTGCCAATCATTATACACAAAGAAGGCCATGAAAGTACTGCAAAGCCCTCCCCTAACGGCTTCTCCATTTGTATTAGTAGTAAAATATATGCAAACATGATCTACATAAGAAAATGTTGAGAAAACAACAGTTATAACAGCTGCAGAGAAAGTAGTAAACTCAGAAAAAGAGAGGCAATTGTCACAGCATGCACATCTGCACTCATAACAGTGACAGTAGTAGAAGACAGAGGAACACCACAAACACTATGTGAAATCGAAATTTGTCTACCTAAAGAATCCATAAATACAATAGTAGCTTTTTCAACAATAACAATTAATGAATCATTACAAATTGGCAGATTTCTCACATGTATCACAAGCTAAAGTAATAACTTCAGTATACAAAGAAAAGTGTTGCAGAGAATGTAGAGAACTATAGAGCAATTTTGCTCTTGTCTCCCATTTATCACCAAAACAAAGTAACCTTGTTTGCAAAAAAAGTGGAGTCTGCTATAGCACAGTTTGTGTAAGTATTTCTCAAAATAATAAAGGAAGGTGATCAAAATGGCATTGTCTTGTCATTGTCAAAGGCATGTGCCATGTTGGGCCACATAACTTTATTACACAAATTAGAAATACTATGAATAAGGCATGCAGCAAAGAAGTGGTTTAAGTCATACTCGGAAAAGCAAGCGAATTGATTTTTAGGTTTCACATACTATAAAAAGATTACTATTGGTCCTCTCTGCCTGCCACACCCCCTCCCCTCCCTCCTGTATGTAGCATTCACCACCCAACTTCAACTGAGAAAAAATTAGTGTAAGATTCTTTATATTAAAGATTAATTTCTTTGATAAAAATTTCACGTTAGGCTATTAGTGTTGATAGCTGTTAGCAGCTGTATATTAAAATATTTATACAAACTCTCAGCCATAAGTTACAATTTGGTAAGTTTGACTAGTTTCAGATTAACCTGACTAGTTCAGCTTAAGAGGCATTTGTTGATGTGGCAATATTACTGATGACAGGTTTTGTATTAATGATTTAAAAAGAATCTAAGATACAGATTTCAAAGTTATGTTGTAAGAGTTTGCAGTTTTCGCTGAGTGTTTTTTGAAATTTTTTTTCCATTAACCTTTTTACAGTAGTTGTTTAAAAATATATTGACACCAACCCAAACAACACTTTTCATTATTGCCTGGGATGAATGTCCATTGCAGCATACCCCATCAAATAATAAAAAGTCATTTTCGTGAAGAGTAGCAAGTGCTACTGCACAGGCAATAGCACGTTGATTCGTACAGGCAAGAAAATCTCTTTCATGTTCTTTGAGAAGTTTGCTGATGACAATATAAGTGTAGACAATCATATTTAAAATAGTGTCTGATGGGTATTTTAGTCCTCCATGATCAAGTCTCTGTATCAAACTAAAATGTTCGTTTATTGGCAACTCCTTTTCAATCACAATTTCATTAAGGCAACTCTCACATTTCAGCTTCTTAATCACTGCATGAGCACAGTAGCCTGCAATGAAAGTTAAAGACGTTGCAATATCTTTCACTGAAAGAACATCGTCTTGAGTTACACTGACTTCTATGTCTAATGTGTCTGTTTCTTCAACTTCAGAAAACATAAAATTTTTTATGGCCCCTACTGTGATATTGCCATAGGAAGGAGAACATAAAACTAAAGGCATTACACTTTGAATTCGAAGCTTCTTTTCTGCTTCATAGACTTGTGTCACTGAAACATTGTATTGGGAACCTGCAAGCTGTCTATACTTTCCAAAACGCCGCTCAAGCACATCTGTTTGTAGCTTGGCTGTCAGTAAATAGCTCATACCTAGCTCTTGAGTACAGTATCGAGCAATCTCTACAACGGCATATGTTGTATGCTGAATAGCAAAAAATGTTTCTTTTGTGAGAAACCCACTTGACAAACCTTTTGCTTTCCACACATCAAGCCAGTCTAGAAAATCTAGCAAAAATTGCATAGAAACGCTATCAGTTGTCAACGGATCCATATAAGGATTCTGTTTGTGTTTCCCTTTAAACACTGATTTCACATTCATGACATCAAACCATTTTGTTATTATTCGAATGTATTCTGCTGTTGATGGTGCATGTCTCAAATCAAATTTATCACTAGCTACCTCAAGGCCCTCTGACACATGTCGATTGAATATCTGCAGCACTAATTTCATGCTCTGTTTTTCTAATGATGTAGGGCAAAGTGATTTGAGAGACAATGTGTGACAATATTTTACTAAAGAACTGGAATCTATGTCATAAATCTGTTTCAGTGTTTTAAAAGAAGCTACAGAAAACTTATTTTCTTCCACTTCTTTTCTAACTGGAAACTGAGGATAAAACATATCTTTACCATCATTTTTTTGGTTCAGCCACACATTTCTTATGCATTTAACAATGTGTATGGCATCAATTAAAAAGAAAAGTGGGCGATTAGGATCAGATGGATGTTTAAAAACTATATTAACAGCTTTATCCAGAGAAAACATTGACATGGTTTTGCTATTGATTTTGTTGTTGTCAGTTACCACACAAAAAACCCTATAGCCTATTAGTTCAAGGCCATTTATTATGGCCAGTAGCACATCGTATAATGCATTAGATGAAATGGTTTTCACCGGTAAAATGTGAACAACATCCCTGTACAAAGACTTGACACTCTGCAACATAAATACAAATGCTGAATTTGCAGCACATTCAGAGTTATATGACATGCCCAAAACACTACCTCCTTTATATTCCAAATAAGAATTTAGATGAATTTCATCTACACTCAAAACAACATTGACATCATCGCTGTTCAAGTATTGAAATTTCTGTCTTGCATAGGACAGGAAATTACTTCCCCCAAGCCTTTCGTGAGATGGATTCACATTAAATTTGCTGCAGATCCTACGCAGAGTGCTTGGATGTGGCATTTTCATTAATGAGCTGCTACGTAAAAAATTGTAAGCATGAGATGAAATTGAAAATAGCAAACAACACAGTATCATAAATGTAGAACTAAACCTATGATTAAATTTCTTTACATTTATGAGACTAACTTGTTCATATATAAAGTCTACCATCTCCTTTTCACTCTCCTGTAAACTGTCTTTCAGCACTCCTAGACTGTCTTTCACTATCTCTACAATACTATCTATAGAAGTTTCTGAGTGCCCACAATCTGTGTCTGAAAACTCCTGCAGTACACTGACAATTTCATGGATATTGGTTACAATTACAGGAAAAGATCTTTTTCCTAATGTCTTAATTTGTACATCTTTCTTAAACACTGAAACATTTAAATTACTATCTATAACGACAGAATGTGTGATTAATGGTGCTGGATTTCTTATTATCTTTAAAAAACAAACAAAATCACTGTGTTTTTCGATCACACTCCACTCGTTGGGCAAATCCACTTCCTTCGTACGCAACATCAACTCTTCTAAAGAACTGAAGCTGAAAGTGTTTTCATAGTCCTTCTGTGATGCTAAACTATATTGTAACGCTGCAGCTAACTGCTCATTTTCAAGCCTTTGCTTTTTCTCCTCTGGCCCTTCACGTCTACTTTCTTCCTTTGAAAGGTAGGAAGGACAGTTTGGGAGTAGTGATGGAACTGCATCTGGTCTCAAACGTGGTTTGAGAAGGGGGGCTCTTAATAACTGACCAGTCCTTTCATCCACAATTTGTGTTTCCCAAATAACATCATCCTTGTGGAAGTGAACATGACATACCTGTAATTAAAAATGAATAAAAAATGAAAAAGGTGCTTACAACTGAATGTGATGACAATATTAATAGTGTGAAAACAATTTATGAATATAAAGTTAGTTTCTAGTTCTAAAATACAAATAGACTCCCAACTAAAATGCAGAAGAATGCTCAAGTGATAAATGTGGCCATGGAATAGTAACTCTATAAAACAATAACACTAAAATATCAAAACACATGCAGTTACATGTCATGGCAACAAGCTCTTAAAGAGATGGTGAAATGAAGAAAGTACTTTCCCCATCAAAAATTACAAACATTGACTAATGTTTGTAGTACAATTCAATAACAGTGACAATTTTTTTTATAAGTTAGCCTTGAAGCTCATATTTACAAGAGGGGTGGGATTTTTGCTTAATGTCTTGCTCTATTCCCCCCCACCCCCACCCCACACACACACCTCGGACACAAGAAAGCATGATGACACCAAACTCACACAGGTGTAATCCAAGAAGCAACTGTGACACAGTAACAGAATAATACAAAGTAATTGTCAACACTGTGTAACCTTTAGAACTATGAAATACTTAAAGGTAGTGCTTTTTATCAGATAGACACTGTTTTGCTTTTGATATCAGTTCATAACTTACATGAAAACTGACAGTATGATGAACTAATACATTGCCACTTATGTGCTACCTATTAGGCTAAACATGAGCACACAATTGCTTTCAAGTACTTTAGCTGTGTATCTATAAGACAGCTGTGTAGGCCACTGGCATGTATCTGAAATTCCAGACCCAGAAAGTAAGAATTTGTAAAATCCACAAGTATTTTTTATATGTTTTCACAGTTTCTCCCTTTGCATTTTGTGATGGCCTGTTAATCCATTCATGTACTCATTCATTTCTCCTGTCTATGGTTCACTGTTAAGTCTAAAGCCTACTATATTCCCTAATAGTAACATTCCTTGCAATGACTTCAAATTCCCACCAATAATTTATTAAAAACAAGCGACTGAGACACTGTTTTTACTTCATTTTCAATTTCTGGGTACACCACATTACTTATTTTTGAACAGGCAACTTCCTAAAGACTTTTACAGCAAAAAGAAACACAAATACAGAAGCAGAATACATCGAAAATCGTCTGTATCTTAAGTGCACGTACTTAATTATAAACCGACTTTTATTCCTAACAACAGGCAGCATAAACAGTAAGTATAAAAGATATACTGAGATATTTAACTACGTAAGTATGACTGTGCTTAGGCTATACTGGTTGAACTTGCAGAATACAGAATTCATGTAACCTATACCAGCTAAACTGTAGAATTGCCAGGGCAAGAAAACGAAACGCTATTTTCTTCGGCACTTATTCAGTTAAGATCTGATATATTAGTCAAAATGTCGCTGACCTTCCTTACTGCATAAGTGCCTATTCTTTGTTAGCACACTTAACCTCTTTTAAGAAATAAACAAAACAAATACTTACTCTTGAACTTGAAGAAGGAGTGAAGTTATCTCTGCGAATACTTGACAACCATTTCTTTCTCATTGCTTCATCCTCCGGAAATTTAAACACGGTTACTTTTGGTCCACCGTCGTAATTTCCTCTACAATTCGGCACACAACAACGATACGGCATTTTGCAGGCAACGAAATTTTCACAGGCAAGAAAAACAGATCACCAGTTTAGTGCACAGAAACTAAACAACCAAATCACGTACACTAACGCAGGAACACCATTCACTATAATAGTAAACTGACGCGAAACTCGCCGAACGACTATTCACAAGCACTGTTCCGTGAAACTGTTGAAGAAAGGACTATCTGTGTAGCCATCTTGTGACGTCACGCACTACGTAGACAGGCTTTCTTTTACAGGGGGTGCTGGATTAACTCGCATCACAGGTTCACAACACGAAATATTTGAGACCGCAGCCGCTTTACCATGGGCGAAAAGTAACCTAAACCAAGCCGGCCGGTGTGGCCGTGCGGTTAAAGGCGCTTCAGTCTGGAACCGCGTGACCGCTCCGGTCGCAGGTTCGAGTCCTGCCTCGGGCATGGATGTGTGTGATGTCCTTAGGTTAGTTACGTTTAAGTAGTTCTAAGTTCTAGGGGACTGATGACCACAGATGTTAACTCCCATAGTGCTCAGAGCCATTTGAACCATTTTTAACCTAAACCAATAAACAGTACCTCTGCTTCATGAGAATCTTCACATCCCTGACTAGCAGTTCCATGAAAAAAACGTGCTTGCTTGGTTCGGGCACTCACAGTGCGCGTTCGCATACCCGCACTTTTTACCTTTCTGTTGAATCAGTAACGTGTAATGAGGTTAAACAGTTCTCCCTTTTCGGTTTAAGCCTCATACTAGTTTGAACATGGATACCACACTCATTAAATCTAAGTATACGCTACAAAATGCAAGATAATGGAAATAAATTGGAGAGTTCAAAATTCAGCCAGTTGCTTTCCTATGCATAGGTTTCTGATGAACATCAATTTCGGGCTATCATTTCTCTATGGACAAGAACATAATAAGAAAAGAACCTAGAGGCTAAAAGCCTATCACTCATTGAACCAGAAACAGGAAGTTACTTCTTTGTAGCCACCAAAACCCATACTTTGTTATCAATGATTTGTTTACAATTATAAGACACAACAATGGATGTATATTTGTAAATATGGAAGCAATTCTACTTCTGTCCAGCAGTTTACGAAAAATGCTTACCAACTTCTAGCCACAAAACAGCCTTCGTTAGGTTTACACAAGTTGGTACACTTTTACATATTGTAATTTCACTCACTGTTAGTGTATACAGGGTGATTCAAAAAGAATACCACAACTTTAAAAATGTGTATTTAATGAAAGAAACATAATATAACCTTCTGTTATACATCATTACAAAGAGTATTTAAAAAGGTTTTTTTTCACTCAAAAACAAGTTCAGAGATGTTCAATATGGCCCCCTCTAGACACACAAGCAATATCAACCCAACTCGTTCCACACTCTCTGTAGCATATCAGGCGTAACAGTTTGGATAGCTGCTGTTATTTCTCGTTTCAAATCATCAATGGTGGCTGGGAGAGGTGGCCGAAACACCATATCCTTAACATACCCCCATAAGAAAAAATCGCAGGGGGTAAGATCAGGGCTTCTTGGAGGCCAGTGATGAAGTGCTCTGTCACGGGCTGCCTGGCGGCCGATCCATCGCCTCGGGTAGTTGACGTTCAGGTAGTTACGGACAGATAAGTGCCGATGTGGCGGCGCTGCATCCTGCTGAAATATGAATTGTTGTGCTTCTTGTTCGAGCTGAGGGAACAGCCAATTCTCTAACATCTCCAGATACTGTAGTCCAGTTACAGTAGCACCTTCGAAGAAAAAGGGACCAAAAACTTTATTGGCTGAAATGGCGAACAAATGTACAACTAAATGAAACTTTATAACTCCCTTGATTCGCCGACGAATAGTGCTTAGCTCTGCCTTTTGTCGTTGCAGAGTTTTAAATTCCTAAAGTTGTGGTATTCTTTTTGAATCACCCTGTATAATACATGTTAATTGTTGCTGTGCTCACATATCAGAAATTTTGTTATGATGAGTGATGGTGAGTAACTAAGATATTGTTCATGCAACAGTGTCAGTTGCTCTCACATGTCTGCCTGTATGGGTAAGCATAGACTGTGATGTGAACCTCCCACCCCAAAACTGCCCAATGCATGATGCGGCAGCATATGCTGTATTGCTGCCGAATGGTGCGTGTGGAGGCGCATGTGCAAGATCATGCGTCTACACATTGTCCTACTGAAGTAGCTATACATTATAAAAAGTGTACATTATGCAACACATTCTATGATTTTCTAACATGGGTTATGTTCAATAACTTAAAAAATATATTGCATTCCCTACTTCAACCTCTTAGAGGTCGATTCTTCGTTTTTTTTCCCTAAAGTAGCCTATGTTCCTCCTCTGGGCTGAAGCTATATCTATACCAAAATTCTTTGAAATCGGTGCAGCTGTTTCGTGAAAACGTAATAGACACACCTAGTTTCGCATTTATGATGTTGTTCTGAAGTATGTACTCAACACGTTGGGGATTGTGTAAGCATTAGATTCATTACGTTGAATCGTATTATATAGAACATATCAACCAACAACAGTAGTTTCACAAATATGATTACTTTCAAGAGTCAAAGATTGAATGGGTTTTTGAAAGAGTAAGTATTTTCCGCTAATCCGCGTGATATTCTTCATATCAATACATATCTTGTACTACACGCTTTCTAAAGCAGCCTATCTTCTTCCTCGCTGTTCAAGTTGTCTCCACGCTATATTTTATCGACATTGGTTCAGTGTTTTGATTATGAAAATGTAGCAGAATTACTTTCCAATTTATAAAAAAAATGGCTCTTAGCACTACGGTACTTAACCTCTGAGGTCATCAGTCCCCTAGAACTTAGAACTACTTAAACCTAACTAAGCTAAGGACATCATACACATCCATGCCCGAGGTAGGATTCGAAACTGCGACCGTAGCAGTCGCGCGGTCCCAGACTGAAGCGCCTAGAACCGCTCGGCCACCCCGGTCGGCTCCAGTTTATAAAATTAGTATGGACTGCACCCACAGATTAGGTCAAAACATGAATACAAACACATATTGGTATTCTTTAAGTCAATCAATGCGAGAATTGACATTCACAGTCCACACAATTATACATACTTAGATTTTGAGTTCATGTTCTTCTTATCGCTCATTAGTAAGGTAATAAGGTCCATATACAAGGTGAACAAAAAACTTTCAGAGGTGGTAGTACATTGAAAGCCTCTATGAGGGGGAAGATTTGTATGATGTGATAGAAGAATCCGGAGTCGATTTAGAAAAGATAGGGGATCGACTATTAGCATCACAATTTGAAAGAGCTTTGGAGGACTTAAAGTCAAATACGGCAGAAGGGATAGATAACATTCCATCAGAATTTCTAAAATCATTGGGGGAAGTAGCAAAAACACGACTATTCACGTTGGTGTGTAGAATATATGAGTCTGGCGACATACCATCTGACTTTCGGAAAAGCATCATCCACACAATTCCGAAGACTGCAAGAGCTGACAAGTGCGAGAATTATCGTACAATCAGCTCATCCATCCAAGTTGCTGTTCAGAATAATATACACAAGAATGGAAAACTACATTGAGATGTGCTAGATAACGATCAGTTTGGCTTTAGGAAAGGCTCATAATGAAAGTAACACCAAAGGAAAATCAAGACACGTTCATAGGATTTGTCGATTTGGGAAAAGTGTTCGACACGGTAAAATGGTGCAAGATCTTCGAAGTTCTGAGGGAAACAGGGATAAGCTATGGGGAGACAAGGATAATATACAATGTGTACAAACGTCAAGCTGGAATAATAACAGTGGATGACCAAAAATGAAGTGCTCGGGTTAAAAGGGTGTAAGGCAAGGCTGTAGCCTTTCGCCTCTACTGTTCAATCTGTACATCAAGAAGCAGTGATGGAAATAAAAAAGATTCAGGAGAGGAATTAAATTCAGGGTGACAGGATGAAACGATTCGCTGATGACATTGCTATCCTGAGTGAAAGTGGAGAAGAATTACATGTTCTGCTGAATGGAAGGGCCAATTTAATGAGTACAGAATATGGTTTGAGAGAAAAAGATAGACGAAAGTACTGAGAACTAGCTGAAATGAGAGCAGTCAGAAACTTAACATCAGGACTGATGTGGACGAAGTAGATTAAGAAACTCTGCTACCTAGGCAGTAAAACAGCCAATGACGGACGGAGCAGGGAGGCCATCAAAAGCAGACCAGCAACGGCAAAAAGGGTATTCCTCGCCAAGAGAAGTCTACTAGTATCAAACATATCTCTTAGTTTGAGGAAGAAATTTCTGAGAATGTACGTCTGGAGTACAGCATTGTATGGTAATGGAACATGGGCTTAGGGAAAACAGGAACAGAAGGGAATCGAAGCATATGAGATGTAATGCTACGGACGAATGTTGAAAATTAAGTACACTGATAAGGTGAGAAATGAGGAGGTTCTGTGCAGAATCGGAAAGGAATTTGTGGAAAACACTGAGAAGACGAAGGGACAGGATGATAGGACAACTGTTAAGACATGAGGGAATAACTTCCATGGTAGTAGAGGGAGCTGTAGAGGAAGACAGAGATTGAATAAACCCAACAAATAATTGGGACGTAGGTTGCTACTCAGAGATGAAGAGGTTGGCTCAAGAGAGGCATTCGTGGCGGGCCGCATCGAACCAGTCAGAAGACTAGTGACAAGAAAAAAGTATATACCAAAACAAGAAAAAAGCGTATGGTAAACACAGGCCCCTGAATGCATATGTTAATAGTTTATGAGCAATTGTTCGTCTTCGCCGTTATGAAACACATTTCTTCTACTGAACAAGCCCGCTTTTGCTGGGCATTTTTGTCTTGCTTTGGTTCATACAAACTCCTCCCAAATATGGAGATCAAAGACCTTCACAGTATCGAGGATGAAGAAGTGCTCGTAGCTCTTAAGCTACGCATATTAGAGCCCATGTTTATTAGACTTTTTTACTTGTTGCTGGAGTTGTGGTTCGCCTTGAATAAAAGTAGCTGACAATAACTCCACTAAGAAAAGAGTTGTTGTAAATCCGCCTAGGATACGGCCGATGAAATGTAACAATATATTTAATGGGGACATACATCAAGCTGCTATTCATAATTACGAATTGTTCTAGGTTCTTCCTTCACATTCGTGTAATGAAGTAAATTTTTCTTCCAGTTCAGATACGTGGCTAGTATTCTGATATATTAATTATATTTATTATTTGCTTGGCGTACAATACGTGAACTAGAAGTAACCCAAGCACTGGAGTGTTGTGGCTCTCATCCTCACTACTAACAATCTTCACTTTAAAGCCTTGACTAGCATTCTGATCATCAACCTCAGTGCAACACTTTCCTGAGGGGAGGCCAATTCTAGCAACCCTCTCACGCAGGAAGTTGATCCCTGAAATACTGTCCACTACCAGTCGATAGAGACAAAGTTGACAAAGTATACGAAAATGATTAATTACTCATGGTCATGGTACACAGTCATACAGAACGTTTTAAGGGCGAATAAACCAAAACACCATGAAAACTAAAACATATTGTGTGTCAGAGACCTGCAGTGTGCTAAAAATCGAACGTCTGTGTGTAGAAGAAAACATGGACTGAAGTAGGAGCCGAAAAACTGACCGCTGAAGACGCTTTAAACAATGGTTCAAATGACCCTGAGCACTATGGGACTTAACATCTTAAGTCATCAGTCCCCTAGAACTTAGAACTACTTAAACCTAACTAACCTAAGGACATCACACACATCCATGCCCGAGGCAGGATTCCAACCTGCGACCGTAGCGGTCCCGCGGTTCCCGACTGCAGCGCCTAGAACCGCACCGCCACCGCGGCCGGCGAAGACGCTTTGAAATAAAGTGAAATAGACTGGTATAAATATGACTTCTACTAGAGTCACCAAAGGCGGAATATATCCCAATATTGTGTGTAAAACTACGACTGCTGAAGAGAAAGAGACCATTAAAAAACAAAAAAAGGCAAATTAAATATTGTATATGGACCTAACTTTTCATGGTTTTCAATCGCTGCGTGGCAGTTCGTGTCAGCGTCTGATTCATCTAGTCTTAGAGCGATGACGATGGGATCGAGAAGAATGTCAATTAAAATTGCCCTTTCCATGTTCTCCTCCTGTAGCCGTTCTGCGTGTCGAACATATTCATCCCATGCTGAAGCAGCTATGCTGTCAAGCGCTACGTTCAAAAGCCTTTCTGTGTGGGCTATTTTAAATTTCATGTGTCGTTTTGCGACATACCCTTTCACTATTGCTCATATGAGCTCTGTCAGATTGTACTGGAAATAATTCTACAATATCGCAAGATGGCGAATATTGGCAGAGGCTAGGAAGCAGCTAGTTTCAAATTCGGGTCACGGCTGCTTGCCACGGAAGGACACGAAATTATCCACCGTGTTCGCGAAAGTTGCCGCCTCTTTAGCATTCCCAACCCCTGTGCGGTGGTTTCCGACCGCTGCGAAGGGGAGCTAATGGTAAATGTGGCGTTGGTTACGTTGGCTACAAGGCGCTCTTCTTGCTGCAGTAAGTTTACTGTGTGGAGGGCTCCTCGGCGGCAAAAGCGGTGAGAGCCGCCATGAGACGATTTAGCTGACATTGGATATTGTAAGGTCTTGCTATCTGAATCAAATGTACCTTGCACCGAAAAACTGTAGAAATTATGAAATGCCCAAAAAATTGATAAAGCCTCTTGTTCGGATATAACATACTTTCTCTCGTACGAGGGTAAGCTCCTACTTGTGAATGTAGTCGTGTAATGTTCCTGAATTCCGTCGATTTCTTGAAGTTGAAGAAGTTCAGAACCCAGATAGTAACAAGAACTATCAGCTGAAATGCGAAAGTCTAGCTTAAGGCAATGATGACACAACACCGGAGCATTTATTAATAATGATGTTTTGATTCTTTCAAAATCGTGCAACATTTAAGAGCCCAACTCCAAGGTATGTATTTTTAATCAGCTCCTCAGGTCCTCTGATCGCAATATGTAATTAGACATAAATTTTCTATAAAAACTTGCTAAATAAAAAAATTATTTGAGCTGTTTTTTATTCATGAGCATTGAGAACAACTGTAAAGCCATTAATCTCTCAGGATAAGATCTTATTCCAGTATGGGTTACTATATGGGCCAGGGAATGAATTCCAGCTTCACAGAAACTCGATTATTTTTTTCAATTTAGCAGTCACACCCATATGAAAAAAGGATCGGATATTATTATAACGAACTTAAACAGTGATGATATAGTAATTGGCATATAACATAATCCAGATAATTTTTAATTCAAAATTGTAAACTCTTGAAATGATACCCTAGTTGTAACGAGATGATCTAGTTGAACGGAGGTGAGCAGTTAAAGAGGGTCATGAGTTCGGGACCAGCCGCCATCTTAGCGTCAGTGAGCATGCTTTATGCACAGTTTTCCGCCACGGGCCGTTTCGCACGCGAGTTTACAGATAGTTAAGGTCATCTCCGAGTTAAATATCTTCAACATTTCGGGGCCCTGTCAGCAACTGTGTACATACTAATTTTAATTTTAATAATTAATAGTCTTAGTTGCACCGTTTGCCTACAATTTACCTAGGTTTCAGTCGGGATAAACTAACCTTCTTCAGAATAACAGTAACTACCGTCTTTCCATAGTGGACATCTTCAAGCTAAAACAACGAATCCATAAATTATCGTCCGACTGTAAAAACGTATCTGAAACTGGCTCGGCCCCACTTCGCGACCGCGATGCGGCAGCCACGAGTGTTGTACTGGAGGTCATTTTTTTTTTTTTTTTGGTCGTCAGTCTACTGACTGGTTTGATGCGGCCCGCCACGAATGCCTTTCCTGTGTTAACCTCTTCATCTCAGAGTAGCACTTGCAACCTACGTCCTCAATTATTTGCTTGACGGATTTAAATCTCTGTCTTCCTGTACAGTTTTTGCCCTCTACAGCTCCCTCTAGTACCATGGAAGTCATTCCCTCATGTCTTAGCAGATGTCCTATCATCCTGTCCCTTCTCCTTATCAGTGTTTTCCACATATTCCTTTCCTCTCCGATTCTGCGTAGAACATCCTCATTCCTTATCAGTCCACCTAATTTTCAACATTCGTCTATACCACCACATCTCAAATGCTTCGATTCTCTTCTGTTCCGGTTTTCCCACAGTCCATGTTTCACTACCATACAATGCAGTACTCCAGACGTACATCCTCAGAAATTTCTTCCTCAAATTAAGGCCGGTATTTGATATTAGTAGACTTCTCTTGGCCAGAAATGCCTTTTTTTGCCATAGCGAGTCTGCTTTTGATGTCCTCCTTGCTCCGTCCGTCATTGGTGATTTTACTGCCTAGGTAGCAGAATTCCTTAATTTTATTGATTTCGTGACCATCAATCATGATGTTAAGTTTCTCGTTGTTCTCATTTTTACTACTTCTCATTACCTTCGTCTTTCTCCGATTTACTCTCAAACCGTACTGTGTACTCATGAGACTGTTCATTCCGTTCAGCAGATCATTTAATTCTTCTTCACTTTCACTCAGGATAGCAATGTCATCAGCGAATCGTATCATCGATATCCTTTCACCTTGTATTTTAATTGCACTCCTGAACCTTTATTTTATTTCCATCATTGCTTCCTTGATGTACAGATTGAAGAGTAGGGTCGAAAGGCTACAGCCTTGTCTTACACCCTTCGTTCTTGATCGTCCACTCTTATTATTCCCTCTTGGTTGTTGTACATATTGTATGTGACCTGTCTCTCCCTACTTTTTTCAGAATCTCTAACAGCTTGCACCATTTTATATTGTCGAACGCTTTTTCCAGGTCGACAAATCCTATGATTTTTCTTTAGCCTTGCTTCCATTATTAGCCGTAACGTCAGAATTGCCTCTCTCGTCCCTTTACCTTTCCTAAAGCCAAACTGATCGTCACCTAGCGCATTCTCAATTTTCTTTTCAATTCTTCTGTATATTATTCTTGTAAGCAGCTTCGATGCATGAGCTGTTAAGCTGATTGTGCGATAATTCTCGCACATGTCAGCTCTTGCCGTCTTCGGAATTGTGTGGATGATGCTTTTCCGAAAGTCAGATGGTGTGTCGCCAGACTCATATATTCTACACACCAACGTGAATAGTCATTTTGTTGCCACTTCCCCCAATGATTTTAGAAATTCTGATGGAATGTTATCTATCCCTTCTGCCTTATGTGACCTTAAGTCCTCCAAAGCTCTTTTAAATTCCGATTCTAATACTGGATCCCCTGTCTCTTCTAAATCGACTCCTGTTTCTTCTTCTATCATATCAGACAAATCTTCACCCTCATAGAGGCTTTCAATGTATTCTTTCCACCTATCTGCTCTCTCCTCTGCATTTAACAGTGGAATTCCCGTTGCACTCTTAATGTTACAACCGTTGCTTTTAATGTCACCAAAGGTTTTTTTGACTATCTTGTATGCTGAGTCTGTCTTTCCGACAATCATATCTTTTTCGATGTCTTCACATTTTCCCTGCAGCCATTTCGTCTTAGCTTCCCTGCACTTCCTATTTATTTCATCCCTCAGCGACTTGTATTTCTGTATTCCTGATTTTCTCGGAACCTGTTTGTACTTCCTCCTTTCATCAATCAACTGAAGTATTTCTTCTGTTACCCATGGTTTCTTCGCAGCTACCTTCTTTGTACCTATGTTTTCCTTCCCAACTTCTGTGATGGCCCTTTTTAGAGATGTCCATTCCTCTTCAACTGTACTGCCTACTGCGCTATTCCTTATTGCTGTATCTATAGCGTTAGAGAACTTCAAACGTATCTTGTCATTCCTTAGTACTTCCGTATCCCACTTCTTTGCGTATTGATTCTTCCTGACTAATGTTTTGAACTTCAGCCCACTCTTCATCACTACTATATTGTGATCTGAGTCTATATCTGCTCCTGGGTACGCCTTACAATCCAATATCTGATTTCGGAATCTCTGTCTGACCATGATGTAATCTAATAGAAATCTTCCCGTACATCCCGGCCTTTTCCAAGTATACCTCCTCCTCTTGTGATTCTTGAACAGGGTATTCGCTATTACTATCTGAAACTTGTTACAGAACTCAATTAGTCTTTCTCCTCTTTCATTCCTTGTCCCAAGCCCATATTCTCCTGTAACCTTTTCTTCTACTTCTTCCCCTACAACTGCATTCCAGTCGCCCATGACTATTAGATTTTCGTCCCCCTTTACATACTGCATTACCCTTTCAATATCCTCATACACTTTCTCTATCTTCAGCTTGCGACGTCGGCATGTATACCTGAACTATCGTTGTCGGTGTTGGTCTGCTGTCGATTCTGATTAGAACAACCAGGTCATTGAACTGTTCACAGTAACACACCCTCTGCCCTACCTTCCTATTCATAACGAATCCTACACCTGTTATACCATTTTCTGCTGCTGTTGATATTACCCGATACTCATCTGACCAGAAATCCTTGTCTTCCTTCCACTTCACTTCACTGACCCCTACTACATCTAGATTGAGCCTTTGCATTTCCCTTTTCAGATTTTCTGGTTTACCTACCACGTTCAAGCTTCTGACATTCCACGCCCCGACTCGTAGAACGTTATCGTTTCGTTGATTATTCAGTCTTTTTCTCATGGTAACCTCCCCCTTGGCAGTCCCCTCCCGGAGATCCGAATGGGGGACTATTCCGGAATCTTTTGCTAATGGAGAGATCATCATGACACTTCTTCAATTACAGGCCACATGTCCTGTGGATACACGTTACGTGTCTTTAATGCAGTGGTTTCCATTGCCTTCTGCATCCTCATGTCGTTGATCATTGCTGATTCTTCCGCCTTTAGGGGCAATTTCCCACCCCTAGGACAAGAGAGTGCCCTGAACCTCTATCCGCTCCTCCGCCGTCTTTGAGAAGGCCGTTGGCAGAATGAGGCTGACTTCTTATGCCGGAAGTCTTCGGCCGCCAATGCTGATTATTTATCAAAATTTAGGCAGTGGCGGGGATTGAACCCGGGACCGAAGACGTTTTGATTATCAATCAAAGACGCTACCCCTTTTTTTTTAATCTCATTTTGTTCGGTTTCGTTCGTTGCATCTGCTCGGGGCGGACGGCGTAAGACATCCATTTAAGTTCGTTGTTGATCGATTAACTTAGTTTTTTTTTTTTTTTTTTTTTTTTACAGAGTGCAATTAACCCTCTGACCGAACACGCTGAGCTACCGTGCCGGCTCACCCCTAGACCACGGGTACCCCTTAGAACTACTTAAACCTAACTAACCTAAGGACATCACACACATCCATGCCCGATGCAGGATTCGAACCTGCGACCGTAGCAGTCCCGCGGTTCCGGACTGCAGCGCCTAGAACCGCACGGCCACCGCGGCCGGCTTGTAGGAAAGTAATGGAGAAACTGTTTGCTTAACGATAATTTGAATACCTCTTAGTTCAGTCAGACGGTCATTCGCCTGAGCTGCTCTTTTTTCCACGGAACACTAATGTGCTTTCTGGAATAAATCCCTAAGCAGAAATAGTGTGAATCAGATTATTAGTCATCCTCCGACGCCTGCTGATACTTTAAATCCACCTCAACCATCACTCATTTTCCATTCCGGTTTGCTCTGAAGATTCTGGTTTACCTATGATTCGTCCAAGGAAAGAATTTCTGATCCTGAATTTTCTTATTTCTAGAGTACTTCTTAAATTCTGTGTTCGTTGGAAGGTTAAACTCCAATTGTCTTGCCTCCTTCCGTTCATACTAATCTTATCTGCCCTGCCCCTTGTCACGACTGGCAATAGCCAGTACACTTTAGATGAAGCTTAAAGCCTCATTACGTTGATTTATTATGGGGAAATGCATTTTATAAAAGTCCAGTGACCGTAGGTAAAGGAGGTAATAGTTCCGGTCTGTGAACACGTGAGAAGTGCACAGCCCTTACATTGCTACGAATGCGACAGGCGTGTCCTGGTTACTCAAACGTTTGTGCTGGTTCGCGGGTGTCAAGTGGTCACCCACGGGAGCTCAAAAAACCTACCGGTCCTTTCCACTAAGTAAGGTTAGCAGCCTATGGCACGACTCGTTTCTTGAGATGGCCAAGGACAACAATTTCAAGTGCTCACTGGGACACCACAATTTATGGCGGAATAGTACAAATCTTGGAATGTTGGGGCAAACAACGGTGAGAACAGGGACCTCGCAGAGGGTACATCACATTCGTGTGGCCTCGGGAAATTCAGAAGTGTTAAACAACTCTATGGTTAACCCATCGCCAGCTAACATCAGATTGGAATTTCTGCGACAAAGTAACGACGAAGGTATGCTCTGATTGGCCCCTGACTGATGATATTCCGGGATGGGATTTTATTAAACGTGGCACTGACGCGTTATTGGCGGAAAAAAGTAACGTTTTTCCTGATCGGTGTTTACGGCCAGATTGGCTCAAACTGCCGAGTCGGTAGCTGGTGGAAGAAAAAGTGAAATAATTGGTTTGATTATGGACGGAGACAGATGGCTGGTTCGAGACGCCGTGGCGCTTAGAGGTGCCATGATGAGCGAAATACTGTTTCTCCAATACAATCACGGTCCTTCGATTTACCGCCACAGGAGGTTGGTAAGAGTATACATTAGACCTCACTAGATGTGGGATAATGTTTAGATAGGGAGTGTACCATTGTCACAGCTCTGCTAAACCCTGTTCATGCCTTCGTATCGTTTGATATGGTATTCAGTTGACCACCGGAGTTCCTAAATTAACAGTTGAGTTGTGTTGGATTAATGATTTAACGTGCAGCCAGGATACGGTACCCATCCCTCCGCTTCCCTATCTTTTTAGTATGTACAGTACACCAGTGTCAAAAAACAGTCAATACCATCACTGCGCGATGTAAATGTTACTTATGATGGTGCCACTAAAGCGGAATTACTAAATAAAGCTTTCCGTAATTCCTTCACGAAAGAGGACAGTAAATATTCCAGAATTCAAAACCAGAACAGCTGTTAGAATAAGTGACATATTAGCAGATATCTTAGGTGTTGCGAAACAACTCAGATCACTTGAGAAGGGGAAGTCTTCCTGTCCAGATGGTATACCAATCAGGTTCCTTTCAGAATATGCAGACACAATAGCGCCTTTCTTAGCAATCATATACAACCGCTCACTTGACGAAAGGACTGTTCCTAAAGACTGGAAATTAGCACAGGTCAAACCAATGTACAAGAAAGGAAACAGGAGTAACCCATTGAATTACAGACCCATATCACTGACCTCTATTTCTCTATTTGCAGTAGGATTTTGGAGCATATACTGTACTCGAACATTATGAATCACCTTGAAAGAAAATGACTTATTGATACATTACTAACACGGATTCAGAAAATATCGTTCTTGTGCGACACAGCTAGCTCTGTATTCCCATGAAGTAATGAGTGCTGTCGACAAGGGATCTCAGATCGATTCCATATTCCTAGATTTCCAGAAGGCTTTTGTATACCGTTCCTCACAAGCGACTATTAATCGAATTGCATGCATATGGAGTATCGTCTCAGTTGTGTGACTGGATTCGTGATTTCCTCTCACAGAGGTCACAGTTCGTAGTGATAGACGGTAAATCATCGAGTAGAACAAAAGTGATATTTGGCGTTCCCCAAAGTAGTGTCATAGGCCCTCTGCTGTTTATGATTTACATAAATGATCTAGGTGATAATCTGAGCAGCCCCCTTAGTTTGTCTGCAGATGACGCTGTAATTTACCGTCTAGTAAAATCATCAGACGATCAATTTCAATTACAAAATGATATAGAGAGAATTTCTGTATGGTGCGAAAAGTGACAATTGGCACTAAACAAAGAAAAGTGGGAGGTCATCCACATGGATACTAAAAGAAATCTGATAAATTTAGGGTATACGATGAATCGCACAAATCTAAGGGCTGTCAATTCGACTAAATACCTACGAATTGCAATTACGAGCAACTTAAATTGGAAAGACCACATAGATAATATTGTGGGGAAGGCGAAACAGAGACTGCGCTTTGTTGGCAGAACACTTAGAAGATGCGACAAACCCACTAAAGAAACAGCCTACATTACACTTGTCCCTCCTCTGCTGGAATATTGCTGCGCGGTGTAGGATCCTTACCAGGTAGGATTGACGGAGGACATCGAAAAAGTGCAAAGAAGTACAGCTCGTTTCGTGTTATCGCGCAATAGGGGTGAGAGTGTGTGGTGTCACCGCCAGACACCACACTTGCTAGGTGGTAGCCTTTAAATCGGCCGCGGTCCGTTAGTATACGTCGGACCCGCATGTCGCCACTATCAGTGATTGCAGACCGAGCGCCGCCACACGGCAGGTCTAGAGAGACTTCCTAGCATTCGCCCCAGTTGTACAACCGACTTTGCTAGCGATGGTTCACTGACAAAATACGCTCTCATTTGCCGAGACGATAGTTAGCATAGCCTTCAGCTACGTCGTTTGCTACGACCTAGCAAGGCGCCATTATCAGTTGCTATTGATATTGTAGAAATGTCGTGTGGCTATGGCCTCCCGTCGGGTAAACCGTTCGCCTGGTGCAGGTCTTTCAAGTTCACGCCACTTCGGTGACCTGCGCGTCGATGGGGATGAAATTATGATGATTAGGACAACACAACACCCAGTCCCTGAGCGGAGAAAATCTCCGACCCAGCCGGGAATCGAACCCGGGACCTTAGGATTGATACTCCGTCACGCTGACCATTCAGCTACCGGGGCCGGACGATATTGTATAGTGTCACTAATATGATACGCGAGTTGGGGTGGCAGTCACTGAAAGAAGGACGGTTTTCTTTGCGGCGAGATCTAATTACGAAATTTCAATCACCAACTTTCTCTTCCGAATGCAAAAATATTTTGTTGACACCCACCTACATAGGGAGAAATGATCATCATAATAAAATAAGAGCAATCAGAGCTCGAACGGAAAGATTTAGGTGTTCCTTTTTCCCAAGCGCTATTCGAGAGTGGAATGGCAGAGAAGTTGTATGAAAATGAACCCTCTGCCAGGCACTTAAGTGTGAATTGCAGATTAACCATATATATGTAGATGTAGTCGTCGTCAGCAATTAACTTTGTTTTTCGTAGAATGTTAATACGAATACTTTTCAACCGTTGAATGTAACAATCAGTTTGTTTCATTTACATGTTTAACTGAAGGAGCGCGTAGTTCTCTTCAGTTCATTGTTTTTGAACGCATAGTTTTATAGTAGGATTACTGCAGTTACTCATCTTACGATTCTATGTTAGAGCATTTCAAGACAGAGTTTCCGTCGCGTAATTCACAGTTAATACTGTTTTAATGGGAGTGTGAAGGAGTCTGGCTAGGTCCATAACTCTGATAGGTTTCACAGTCTCACGCGCCCGTGAGATACTGCACTGTGAAGCAGCGATTTCGCTGTTCCATGCAAAATTTTCTTCCGTCATTTGTATGAATATCTTTTAATATTTACTGTATTGAGGAAACATTTCCTTTACATTTTATAGCTTCGCGCGTTTGCAGCGTAATGTTTTTTGACAATAGGAAATTCGCCTGCCGTAGACATATTGAGCACTACACGTATCAGAACATCTTTTTTAATATCGTCTAAATTTGTGACTGGGTTTTCACAAATCTGGTTAGGTAAATAATCTTCAATGGTAATCTGTTGAACGGTGCTCAAGTTGACGCTAATCGCTTGTGCAGTGCCGTCCTGATATCTGGCAACATCAGTGATAAATCCAACGTTTCCTGCTTCCCACGTGTTGAAGAAATCGTGTCTCTTGTAATTCAGTCTCTCGCTTTTTTAATTTGAAGTTGTAGCTTACCACTAACGTCAGCCATGACATCTCGCGACAAATGGAATAAAAATTCACCAAATAACTCGCTACAATCATGTTTAACGTTCGCTCTGGCTACGATGTTCACAGCAGAGCGCTCTGAAAACTGCTGGACGCTCATTGCTCAAAGAAGAATGGTTCACGTCAGGTGTGCACAACGAGACGAATGGTGATCGCCTATGTTCATGACTACGACTATATTATCTGGTTTTAATAAGTGCTCTGGATAACTACATTTCCTTGTCTTGCAGGTTTGTATCTTTACATATTTGAGCTGGCGCCTCTTGCTTGCCGGATTTCACAATCCGGAACCAGCAAAGTAGATACCTTGAGTCAGGCACTCTCTTTATACAAGCTGGCAGGCAGCACATTCAAGGAAGCACCACTATCCAAAACAGTCACAACGGGAATACCTCCCACAATACCAGCTAACCGACACCGTATATTGTTTGCGTCTAATGCAGGTAAACCTGAAGTAGAAGTAGTACTGAAAATTGATTATAATCAGTATAAAATAATGTATGGGTAACACACCAAAAAGGAAGTTGTGGAAATTAATAAGAAAGTCATAGAACCATTCAGAGGCATTTTACGTTCGTTGTCGTTGTGGACTTCAGCCCAAAAACTGGTTTGATTCAGCTTTCCATGCTACTCTCTCTTGTGCAAGTCTCTTCATCTCCAAATAACTACTGCAACCTACATCCTCCTGAATCTGTTTATAGTATTCACATCTTGGTATCCCTCTAAGATTTTTATCCACCACACTTCCCTCCAGTACTAAATTGGTGATCACTTGGTGCCTCAGAAGATGTCCTGTCAACCGATCGCTTCTTCCCGTCAGGTTGTGTTACAAATTTATTTTCTCCCCAAATCTGGTCAGTACCTCCTCATTAGTTACGTGATATATCCATCTAGTCTTCAGCATTCTTCTGTAGCATCATATTACGAAAGCTTCTTTCCTCTTCTTTTCCAAACTGTTTATCGTCCATGTTTCACTTCCATACATGGCTATTCCATCCAAAAACTTTCAGAAAAAACTTCCTGATATTTTCATCTATATTCGATATTAATAAAATTCAGTTCTCCAGAAATGCTTTTCTGGCCATTGCCAGCGTACATTTAATATCCTCTCTACACCGGCCGACATCAGTTATTTTGCTGCTCAAATAGAAAAATTCATCTACTACTTTAAGTGTCTCGTTTCTTAATTTAATTCCCTGATTGAAGTCGACTATATTCCGTTATCTGTGTTTTGCTTTTTTTATTTTAATCTTGAATCCTCCTTTCAAGGCACTGTCCATTCCGTTCAACTGCTGTTCCAAGTCCTTTGTTGTCTCTGACAAAATAAAAATGCAATCGGTAAACCTAAAAGTTTTTATTCTTCTTTCTGGACTTCACTTTCTACTCCAAATTTTTCTTTAGTTTCTTTTGCTGCTTGCTCAATACACAGATTGAATAAAATTGGGGTGGGCTACAACCTCGTCTCACTCCCTTCCCAGCCACTGCTCCCCTTAGATGCCCCTCAACTCTTGCTATAAATAGCTTTTCACTTCCTTGCTACATACAAAATTTCAAAAAGAGTATTATATCCAACATTGTCAATGCTTTCTCTAAGTCTATAAATGCTACAAACATAGGTTTGCTTCTCGTTAACCTGTCTTCTAAAAGAAGTCGGAGGGTCAGTATTGCCTTTTTTCTGCAAAATCCAAATTGATCTTCCCTGATGTCGGCTTCTACCAGGTTTTCCATTCTTCTGTTAAGAATTCGTGTTAGTGTTTTGCAACCATGTCCTAATAAGTTGATAGTTCGGTAATATTCACAACTGCCAGCATCTGCTTTTTTTGGAATTGGCGATATTGTGTTCTTCTTGAAGTCTGGGGTATTTCGCCTGTCTCATACATCCTACAAGTGATGTTTTTGGCAGCTGAAAACGACTGGATGGACAATAAAAGAAACAAAGGGAATAGTGAAAGGATACTGGGGCGCTTTTAGTAAACTAAATACTTTTCTTCAAGCGATCAGACCCAGGAGCGAAGTAACAGTTATGGAGGGACGTTTCTTCCATTTTCACTACGTGTCCAGCCTACTGGAATCTTTTAGTTTGCTTCACTTCAACGATGTTAGTCCCTTGTGTAGTTCTTTGAGTTCTGTACCGTGGCACCTTCCCTATTTTCCAGTATCTGGGTCCCAGACTGGCCAATATATTTTCCTGAGAACCTTTCCCTCAAATGTAAGTTGTCGGTTAAGTTCTTTTCTTCGTGTGATCCTAGTCTGACAACCAAATAGTACTGCTGGCATTATTAATGTTTTGTATAGTCTTAGTTTTTCTTGTTGTGATATGTTTCTGCTTTCTAATACCGTCTTTAGCAACTATTAGCATCTCTTTCTCGTATCAAGTCAGTCTCTGCTTCAGTTGGTGTTTCTTGGGTAAAATGGGATCCAAGATATTTGAATTCTTTCACATGTTTATACCTGATAAAATTCTCCGTTAGATCTTGGGAATTATGGAGCACTCTTCCTATGGTCATGTACTCAGTCTTTCCAGTACCAGCTTGCAACCCGATCCTCTATGCCACTGACTCTAGAGTCTGAGTACTTATTTTCGCTTCTTCCTGTGTGCATACTATAAGGCCAGTGTCATTCGCATAGGCCAGATGGTAATATTGTCATTGCTGATTTGAACGCCATGACAGTTCTCTTAATAAAAATCCTATACTTTTTCGAGAACCACATTGAAAAGGGCAGGTGGTAATCCATGTCCTTATCTTAATCCTGTATCCACTTGGAAACTTTTTTGGCATTTTATTGCTTATCTTAACCCCAACTTCTGTGTCGTTTAAGCATATCCCTTCAAGTCTCGCTAGTTTCTGTGGTTAGGAAATACTGTCATGATTTTAATCAGACTCGGTCTTTGTGTACTTCACTATCTAACATTTCAAAACGGTTGGTCAGTTTGATCTCGAAAGTGTCATTTATATTTGTTGAGACTTTCGTGATCATTTCGGGTGATTTTTTTCACATCCTTTTGCTCTTTCTGGGTTTCCAAGATTGTCTTCATCGATACACTGACAAGGAAGTGGTTCAATCCAAACTCAGCTCCTCTTACCATTCTTACATTTCATATCCACTTCCTTATTCTTATCTTTATCAGCAAATTCTCAATTTAGTTCACTGTCTTCCGATTCGGAGATATCAAAGTTCCTTTACACATTTGTTTCCTGCCAAAGTCAATGCTGTTTTGAACAACCCTTTTGTAGAGGCAAAATTAACCAACCTAATGCCATTATCGTTGATCACATCATGTAAGCTGTGCTCTCCAACGGTTGCCTTGAATGTTGCTCCTTTCCCCACTTTGGCATTTAGATCTCCCAAGATTGGTAAGTCTTAGTAGTGGAGCTTAAAACTTAGTTACTAGTGTGTCTGTGAACACAGTTCACAATAAGTGTGTATTAGTGCTGTATATGACTTACAGGACTGAGAAGTCGACTGTTAATGTAAAAACTATTAAATTGTAAACTGATATGAGAGGAAAGGTAGATTTCATGTAGGGAAAGACTAGAGAGACGGAAAAACAAATTAACAGAACAGGAAAGAATAGAACAGAACTGAAGATGTAACCAGAACTAATGGTGGAGGTGGGCAGCATTAGCAGCCAGTCGAACAGGTGGTTAATGCAGCAGGAAAGTTGTTTGGTAGGTTCTAATGGTCAGAGATGAGAAATGATCCATAAGACCTACTGCAAGGGAGGAAGACGACATTGGAAAATTTGCAGGAGCCACATCGATTTATGTAGATGATAAGCATAAAGTATGGGGAAGCCTGTAGGAAGCTTTTATCTTGTGGATTTTAAATCATCATCGATTTTGGGTCCCCATGCTTTCTCTTCGCTATCTATAAAAGTATAATTTCCTTGCCCCTCAAAGCCCTACTTTTTCATTAGGAATATATTTATAAAACACTCACAGTTTACATTACAACTCATTTTAAAGACAATGCCTTTCAAGCAGCGAGCAATACGGATGACACACTTGTGATTGTTGTCGAGAGCTTCTGATCGGTATCGTCATATGGTAGTTTCCTCTCTACACCCCCCTGCAGGCCCATTGGTTAGAATAGGCCCGAGAAATTCCTGCCAGTCGTAAGAGGCGACTAAAAGGAGTCTCACACCTTTCGGCCCTTATATGACGGTCCCCTGTAGGGTTTGACCTCCATTTTTCAAAATTTTCCCCAAGAGCGAGCCAATTGGGGAAGGGCGCCTTTCAGGTTGCATCGTGTCCATTGTGCATTGAGATCTCTAGCCCACTTTCTCGTCGTGACATTACAGTCCCGTGGCATTACTCGATTGTGACAAGCTGGGGGATGTTTCCGTTACCATCACGCCTCATAAGAGCTTAAATATGGCCCAGAGTATTATATTCCACAGGGACCTTCTTTTGCAGTCTGACGACAAGCTACGCACCGACTTAGAGCGATGAGGAGTTAATTTCATCCGGTGCGTCGATCGAGGTCCAGGAGATAATCAGGTTGCCACCTGGGTCTTCAGCTTGGCTTCGATGGTGACACATCACTCGAGAAGGTCAAGGTTATGGTCTACTGATGTGATGTCAAGCCACACATCCCTCCCCAAATGCGGTACCTTAAGTGCTGGATGTTTGGCCATATGTCTTCCTACTGTAATTCCAGCATCACATTTTGAGATTGTGGACGTCCATCTCATCCCAATACTTCATGTACCCCTCCTCCCATCTGTGTCAACTGTGGAGAGCATCATTCCCTTTCCTCACCAGAGTGCAGGATTTTACACCGAGAAAGGGAAATCATGGAATACAAGACCCTGAACCGACTGACCTATACTGAGGCCAAGAGGAAATTTGAGTGCCCACATCCTGTGTGTATGACCTCTTCTTATGCTGATGCTACGAGAACAGTTGTAGCCCCATCAGTTCTGTGAGTTCCAGTCGGCTCTCAGAGCCAGAAGTATACACTTGCCCCCCTTGATGGTGGGGGGGGGGGCACTTCCCTCCCTGTTGCTCCCATACAACCTAACTTGGGAGCATGGTCACCCCAACCATAGGGGACACCAGTCCCCACTTCTCAGTTGGCTCCACTCACTAGGAAGGGGTCCCTTGGGTCAATCCCATCCCAGGTTTCTGCTAGTGGGAAAGGTGACACCCACCTGTAGCTGAAGTGCCAAAAAGCAGCTGGTCGTAGGGCTTCATGATCATCCTCAGTTCTGGAGACTGGATCAGTGAAATCCTCACAGCCAGAGAAACCCAAGGATCATCGAGATAAATCCAGGAAGAAGACCCCCAAGACCAAGGGAATTGCAGTGGCACCCACTCCACCACTGCCTACAAGCTCTACGTCTGAGGATGAGGTGAAGATTCTGGCATCCATGAGGACCTAGATTTCACCAGACCCTCAGACACAATGGATATAGCCTGTTCAGGAAATAAGTCGGTGGCAGCAGGTGACCCTGAGCTGTATAGTGCCTTATTGAGTGTTTCATGCCTTCCCAGTCTCACGAGCACTACATCCTCCAGTGGAATTTCAGCGGTTTTTTCCACCACCTGGCTCAGCTACAACAACTGTTAAGCTTTACACCTGCTTTCTACATTGCCCTCCAGGAAAACCTGGTTCCCGGCAATGCGGATCCCTCCCCTTCATGGCTACAGGGGATATTACAAGAACCATAGCGAATATAATAGAGTGTCAGGTGAAGTTTGCATTTATGTCCTGAAGTCGGTATATAGTGAACCAGTGCCCCTTCAAACCCCTCTTGAAGCTGTGGCTGTCAGGATACAGACGACACAGGAAATAAGGGTCTGCAACATATATCTCCCTCCAGATGGTGCGGTACCCCTGAACGTATTGACTGCACTGATTGATCAACTCCCTAAACCTTTCCTATTTTTGGGAGATGTTAACACCCTTAACCCCTTGTGGGATAGCACCATGCTTACTGGCCGTGGCAGAGATGTCTAAAAATGTAGCGCCTAGAACCGCTCGGCCATCCTGGCCATTGATAGAAACAAGAGTGTTGGGAGAGGTATGTGCCATTGGGTGCCATACATCACCTTCCATGTCTGGACGAAGATCAGACGTCTTTTTGGGTATCAGATCCCAACAGGTGTCCCTGGCGTTAACATCAATGGCGTCCTCTCTACTGAAGGAAATGCGATTGCCGAGAACTTTGCTGAGCACTATTGTCGAGCCCCTGTGTCAGAGAACTACCACCCAGCCTTTCACAACCTCAAACAGCGGATGGAAAGTCCCTCTCTTTCACTACACTCCACAGTGAACCCTATAACGCCCCACTTACAGAGTGGGAGCGTGGGAGCTCCTCAGAGCCCTTTCACATTGCCCCGACACACCTCCTGGGCCAGATCAGATCCACAATCACATGATTAAACATCTCTCGTCTGACTACAAGCGATATCTCCTCGTCATCCTCAACCGGATCGGGTGCGTTGGCGTCTTTCCATCACAATGGCGAGAGAGCACCTTCATTCCGGTGCTAAAACCCGGTAAAAATCCATTTGATAGCTATCGGCCCATCAGCCCCACCAACGTTCTTTGTAAGCTGCTGGAACGTACTGTGTGTTGGCGGTTGGGTTGGGTTCTGAGTCACGTCGCCTACTGGTTCCATGTCAGGGCGGCTTCCACTAGGGTGGCTCTACCACTGACACTCTTGTGTCCCTCGCGTCTGCCATCCGAACAGCCTTTTCGAGACGCCAACACCTGATTGCCGTCTTCTTTGACTTACGTAAAGCATACGACACGACCTGGCGACATCATGTCCTTGCCACATTGTATGAGTCTGGTCTCCAGGGCCTGCTCCCGAATTTTATCCAAAACTTCCTGTCGCTCTGTACTTTCCGTGTCCAAGCTGGTGCCTCCCATAGTTGCCCCCCCCCCCCCCCTCCCATATTCAGGAGAATGGCGTACTGCAGGGCCCCGTATTGAGTGAATCTCTATTTTTAGTGGCCAGTAACGGCCTAGGCAGCAGCTATAGGACCGTCGGTCTCCCCTTCTCTGTATGTAGATGAATTCAGCATTTCGTATTGCTCCTCCAGTACTGGCGTTGCTGAGTGGCACCTACAGGGTGCCATTCACAACGCGCAGTCATGTGCTCTAGCCCACGGCTTCAAGTTTTCAGCCGTAAAGTCGTGTGTCATGCACTTCCGTCAGCGTCGTGCCTTTCTTCCAGAAACTGAAATCTTGATGTCGATCCACTCACTGTAGTGGAGATGTATCGATTCTTAGGACTGGTTTTCGACGCCCGATTGACTTGGATACCTCACCTTCGTCAGCTTAAGTGGGATTGCTGGCAGCACCTCAATGTTCTCCGCTGCCTGAGCAACATCAACTGGGGTGCAGATGGCTCTACGCTGCTGAAGCTCTACAGAGCCCTTGTTCAATCACGCTTTGACTATGAGAGCCTGGTTTACGGTTCGGCGGCGCCCTCAACGTTCCATTTACTCGACCCAGTACACCACTGTGGCGTTCGTCTAGCGACGGGAGCTTTTAGAAGGAGTCCAGTGACCAGTGTCCTGGTGGAGGCCGGAGTCCCTCCAATGCGGATCCGACATGCACAACTGCTCGTCAGTTATGTTGCACACATTCTTAGTTCTCCTGAGCATGCGAATTACCGTCCCTTTTTCCCACCCATGGCAGTTCATCTCCCGCATCGGCGGCCCAGGTCAGGGCTCACGAATGCGGTTCGCGTGCGATCCCTTCTCTCCGAACTGGAGTCCTTCCCTTTACCACTTCTACTTGAGGTCCATACACGTACACCTCATTGGTGAACACCTCGGCCGAAGCTTCATCTGGACCTTTCACATGGCCCTAAGCATTAACCCTGTCACTTCTTCTCAATTCTTTACGTGTTCCAGGGCTCGATGACTTACGGTAATGTTGGCTTCGCCTATGTTCACAGAGGCCATATTGAACAGGACTCCTCGCCCGCTGGCTGCAGTGTATTCGCTGCAGAGCTTGTGTACTTCAGTACATCCGTTCCTGTTCTGGTGAGTCGTTTCTTGTCTGTTCTGACACCCCGAGCAGCTTACGGGCTATTGACCACTGTTACCCTCGCCATCCTCTGGTAGCGAACATCAAGGAGTCCATCTCTACACAGGAACGGTCTAGTCGTTCAGTGGTGTTTGTGTTTGGACCCCAGAACACGTCGGAATCCTAGGAAATGAACTTGCTGACGGGCTGGCCAAACAGGTTACGTGGAAACCGCTCCTGGAGATGGGTATCTGCATTCTGTCTTACGCTGCAAGTTTTTTCCGCTTCGGGAGACGGCGTGGCATAACAGTATGCACAACAAACTGTGTGTCATTGAGACTGTGAATGTGTGGAAGTTTTCCCTGTGGGCTTCTCGCAGGGAATCAGTTTCCTTTGTCAGATCCACATTGGCCATACGTGGCTCACACGTGGTTACCTCCTCCATCGCGAGAACCCACCTTAGTGTCGCTGTGGCTCCCAAATGACAGTCGTCCACCTCTTTCTGGACTGCCCACTTTTACCCACTCTGCGGCGGACTTTTTTTCCCAGGACCCTACGTTCGGTGCTGGGCGACAACGCCTCAACAGCAGCTTTAGTTTTACGTTTCATTCCTGAGGGTGGGTTTTGATCTGAGTTTTAGCCCTGTCCTTTGTCCCTCTGTTTCCTCAGCCCTAGGGCTTTTAGGGTGGAGGTTTTAATGTGTTGCCGAGTGGCTAGCTTCTCCTTTTTTATTCTCATGCCAGCCAGCCATGTTAATCTGCTTTCTCGTTTTTAAATCCCTTCTCCCTGTTTCTTACGCCTCTCTGTGGTTTCCATGTCCTGTTTTGTCCATTGTAGTGTTTGTTGTTCTTCTGTCGTTCTTCTGGTTCTTCCTTTCTCCTGTTGATCTTCCGTACATCTTCTTTGTTTCCTTCTTTGCCTTGGCTAATTGTTCTACTGGGAGCAAGGGACCGATGACCTCACAGTTTGGTCCCTTCCCCCCCCCCCCCTTTTTAAACCAACCAACCAACTTTCCTGTCTACAAGCAACAGCACTAAATCATTTAACCTCTCGTCAGTTATTGATGGTCCAAAGCGCTTCATTATCACTCAAAAACTGGAAACACTTCTTTCATTGCACTGAATGCACACTGATGCTGCCATAAGAATTTTCAGGGGAATAAGAAGATTAGAAAACAATGACATTAGTTTAGTTTTGTTATGTAGGTTAATGTCTTCTGCAATTCCATCCCCCAAATCTTGGTAAGATTTCCGCTGGAAGAGGTCAAGAACTTCTGCTTTTTTTCCAAAACTTAACTCTCTTTTGCAACTACACGAAAGGACCATCTACATTTCAATACGATTTTATAATCCCTCTTCAGATGGTTTGCAGAATTAAAATCAAATTAAATACAACATTGTATTTCTGTCTAGTTTCAAATCCTTTTTGTAGTAAGTCTGACGCTGTATCAACAATCTTTTGATAAAATTATGCTGTGAATCGTTCTTTCACATTAATGATTGGTTCAACAGAGTAATGACATGAGTAAAATCAGCTTTGATCCTACTTCGTACAGCTGGAATTTGGTCTGCACATTCCTTTCTCCACCTAAGATCTCTCATCTGCATATCGTGAAGGGGGTGTAGAAATTCTGAAGCATTCTGTATGTATCTGCCGTAAGTGAAGCATATATCGCATTACATTCTTTGAAGGAATTTTTTTTCACTTTTTACTTTTCTTGCGTTTGAAGTAAATGTGCAAGCTAGGTAAAATATTCGATAGTGAACATCTGAATGTGTCTGTACGTTAATGATTAATGGGAATTGGTTAATAAACCACGCATTCAACTGTAATATATAGATCTTTTTCCGTCACTAAGTGTCAGCCTTTTCCTAATATTTCCAAATATTTTTGTTGACTTCACTAAAAACATTCAAGAGAAGTATGACATTCGGCAAAGAACTATCTCATATCCCCCAAGGTGAAAAAATTAAGGAGTTAGTCGCTCATATAGCTTTTCCATATAACAAGGGTTTAGGGAGTATTTGTAATTTTCAATGATTGCAGCCATCAGTTTCAGTCCCGTTTTAACAGGTGAAGGAGAAACCAGAACTTTGCGTTTTGAGGTCGAGTGCGGAACTTCCGAGGCGCTTCACTACAAGGTAAGACTAAGCGCGGATGAAGTCACGAAATTCCAAAACTTTTACCGCCTGCTCTGCCAACAGCTTCCACCTGCCCAACTTCTTCCCGAGGCATTGTTTCCGAAATTTACACGCCGGTTGTTATTAATGAGATTATAAAATAAATGAGCGTGGTTTGTAATCTTCTTCATAAAACTGTCACTCTTCTGCCCACAGTAGATCCTATTTCAAGGAGTTGCAAGGAACAAAATCTTATTTAAAAACCAGAAGGAAACTTAGTAGCTTAAAACGTGAAAGTGATGTTCGGTAGACGTTACCAAGAGCAGAGCAGAGTGGTGCGGTGGATATTACTTGCTCATCAGCAATTTCCGAGCTCCAGACTCTGGGGTTTTTTCCGAATGTACTAGCCAGATTAATTCTTGTAAACATCACGAATCCACAGTTTGGTGTAATAGTTTATAGATATTATGCGCCGCACTCTCATGACCACGAAACAGAGAACTGTTGCGCGTCTCATTCTCCGAGCTTCTCAGTCAGTCAGACAGGGCCAGTGTCCGTGGATTTCTCCAGTCTCTTTTGCTTTCTTTCGTGGGGAAGCTACAGTCCACCCTTCACTCTCTCCATTTGCATCCAACCTAGAATTGACAAGCATAAATAAGCTTAGCATTTGATTTTCCTCTCAAGAAATACACGTCATTTAATCTGATATCGCTTTGAAAGCTTACATCAAGTTATCCAACTAATGGTACTGATTAGAGGCTTTTCACTGATGTACGCAAATGGGACTTGAAGTTATCGTCTGTTCGCGTTTTATACTAAAGCTGGGTACATAAAGTGGAAAAGCAACAAATTCCATGTCTAGAGGAAAAGTTTCAACATCTTCAATGAAAAACTTTGTAAGACGAACCAACAAACAATCAAATCTCTTATTTATAGAAATTTTGTGTCGAGGCATTTAGAGTAATAAACTGTGAAGCTTTCTGTTCCAACCAAGAACAGATTTTAGTTATCCACGAGTGAACGTACAGCAGCTAGAAGGCACTAGAATAAATGTTCATATAAAGAATTGGAAATATCCACAGCCGACAGAAAGATGGGTGCCCGAATTTCCCTTCCTGTTTTTCTCTCGGATCCAAACTGTAAAGACTTCCGTCCTGATCAGATCACACAGCTTAAAATTTACTTACAATTCCTACACTCGGTAATATGGCAGTGGAAGACGAAATATTAACACCCCCGAACTAATGGTCCCTCAACCCTTTAGTTTTCCCCATTTTTTACAGCTGTATTCTTTATATGGTTGTCATTAGGCCTACTTGATAATATCACTATGGAGAGACTGTCTCAAACAGTGGACCAATATAAAAACCCATCAGAGGAGGTGAAACGATTAAGTCATACAGCGCACGCGCAGTCTATTATCAGTGGCCATCAGATTCTAAGTATCTAATGAAGCATCACCTATCTCAGCACCCTATTAAATGGCGCATCTCATTTTAATTTACAATTTCTGAGGTATCCAGAAGATGATACTATTATAAATATAAGATTCTAACACAAGTTACGATTCAGTAAAACACCCCAACGATCGAGGGACCACAAATTAATTTCTGTCAACGATGACCATCTTCAGACCTGTGCATTATTCATTTCATTGTGAATTTTGGTACAGTCGAGGCCCGTGTAACTGTGCTATCAAAACACTCAATGACACGATTTGTGTAATATATTGCATTTACTCAGGTCTGCAGATGATCATCGTTCACCCTAAGTAATAACCCGCTTGATAAAAATTTATGGTCTATGAATGAATTTAAAATAAAACAAATTAATTCTAACTTGACGACGGTGATTTGACGGCCTACGTCCAGGAGACACTTTTAAATGAATGCTGTTACAGTCACAGAGGAAGAAATGGTGGCGCTTTTTTGTTACTTTGTTTCCTTTAGCGGCTCTCTAGATCCAGACAGCTGTTTCTCTAGCATGTGTGCAGTACATGCATGAAAGCACGGATGGCGCGATCCCCATTAGAGAAAAGAATGTTATGACGTAATATCTTTTTCCTTTAACAGCTAGCATTTGATTAACAGAACAACAAATGCTAGCAAATCCTCGTTTATAAAGGTACCGCGCCGTATCGAATACGGTTTGCATTCATTTACCCCTTCATTATGTGCTGCGATATTCACTCAAACACTCCTCTGTCCTAAACGTACATTTTATGAATGAAAAGCTTGTACTTATGATCAGTGCATTGATTTTGACAAAATAAGACTAAAATACTAAGTCTATAAAATTAGGCGACTCACTGTAAGTTAGGAATGTTCAAAGTGAAAATTATTTATCTCGGAAAATAACTGAAATATATGCACTACTCAAGAAACACAATATTAAACACCTAAAAATTATGAAAAGAGGGCGCTGGAACATGAAACAGTAGTCGTTGCCAAACGTACACCAAGTGCTACATGGGAAAAATATGTCGCTGTGTTCTTGTGACGACATAAAAAATCACTTATACGGTAGTGGAGAGTATATTAGCAAATTACAGCAAAATCTAAACGCGTTCTAGTTTAAAATCACTAAACACAAACATGAGTTACCTTTATTTATCGCACAACTTCTTTCAAACAGGTACTGCTACATACTGGCAACATGCAGAAACTAAAACAAATCAAGCGCAGCAACCATGTGATCTAAAGTATATGCTACAATCAGGCATAGAGAGTTTAGTTTATTCCCAGAGGTAGGAAAAATGAAATGTCGATGTAGAGTATACACTACATTAGAACTGGGGAAGATGCGTAAAATGTTGCAAAACCACCAGTCCAATTTAAACGAAAGGCTCAATGTTTAGACGAAGTATGTTTGGTTTGTAATTATAGCCATATCTGAAGAGGCATTTTATTTTACCGATGTTGAGGTCTTAGGTGCAGAAGAGAATGTGTAGACCAAATTCAAGTTGTACGAAGTAGGATCAAAGCTCATTTTATTAATTTTGTATTGAAACAGCAGAGATGATGAAGTCTGACCTGTGAGCTCTACAGAGGTCCTTGGCATGGACAGTGTTTCGAATTCTCGTTGTCGGTTTTTCTTTTACTTGATGAATGACCTTTCTTCAATGCCAAGAGCGCGGCACTTCTGTGGAGCACCACAATCAACTTAGTTACGAACGTCCAAATTTCACGTAGCCCTTGTTGTAGTCGAAAGAAAATGGTATGTGATGTCATATTGACACAACACCGTCATCTGAGTTTGTGTGCCTACCACGAAGCGGGAGATTTGGAAGTGATCCGATCTTCATACATTTATTGTATCCAAACGATGCCTTTTCCGAGATGGATGCCTCATCAAAACTTTATCTAGTAAGTCTCCTATACAACCCCTAGAACTCTCTAATAGGAACTGTGATGCTACCTGTAGATATCACAGACTAACAAATCAATAATTTTGTGCTCATGTTGCCAAATAGCAGAAAATTATGCCCTGTCACAGAAAACCTCATAGTAAGTGCTATAACGAAGACTATAATAAAAGAGAACTGACTGATAACTTTACGAATATCTCCTTGACAAGCTCATTTTGCTCAGTTACTCTACGCTATTGGTTATCTACAACGTCTATTCACTTTAGAATGTTTGTTGGGTACTCTCTATCGCTTTTTGAATCTTATTGTTTTCTTGGATTTTGTTCACAGACTCAAATCTTAACAATGCATTTTCAGTACATTGAGTTTAGTCTTTCAAGACCTCTAAAATGTCTCAGTATCTTCTAAATCTTCATTTATACTCCGAAAGCCATCCTTAGGTTTCTCGGAAGGAGCGACGGTCGTTAAGACTCCAAAGGAACTCGAATATCTGTAGCTTTTCCGTTATGGTTGCTTGGGAAGAAAGATGTGTAAGAAAGTTGCATGTTGCCTGACTATCCATGGAAGGTACGGTCTCGGAAATTTAACAGAAAACGATCCTGTAGCGTCTTCCAATGGAATTCGACAAGCACATAGCGCTTACTAAACGAACCTATAGCGAATAGTCCAACTTTTCTTTGAACGTGCATATCGGCCTGCCAAATGCATTTCCAGCAATTAGTTTTTGTGGTAAATAAATTTAAATGTCGTGTGACTAGGGCCTCCCGTCGGGTAGACCGCTTGCCGGGTGCGACGCCACTTCGACGTCTTGCGCGTCGATGGGGATGAAATGATGGTGATCAGGACAACACAACACCCAGTCCCTGAGCGGAGAAAATCTCCGACACAGCCGGGAATCGAACCCAGGACCTTAGGATTTACATTCTGTCGTGCTGACCACTCAGCTACTGTGGGCGGACAGTTTTTGTGGTGGTTTCATTTTATTTTCTCCGGGCGAGTACTCATAGATATTTGGTCATTGTTACTGTTTCCTGTGACCGATCAACAATAGTGTGAACGAAAATATATGTGCAAAACAATGATTTATTTTGAGGTTCAACAGCCAGTCGCATCGCCAAGAGTCATCCTCCGCAAATCAGCGAGCAAATCCAGGCTGCAGCTTCAAGAATGCAAGGTGATGAGTGGACTTAATTTCTTTCTCAATCCTGTTAGTTACAGTATTCTTGTATTATGTCTTCCCCACGCCTAATCAACCTCATGGTGCATGCGTCAGTTACAAATAACGTGAAAAGTAAAGTCTCTGTAACAGTCCCTTGGACGTCACAAGGAGGGTGTCGCAAGACTCTTCAACACCTAGATGCAGTGCTGAAAGGACACATATTCAGCACGCAGGTATTGCAGAAGTCGGCACCCATCCTCTCTGAAAGAAAGGGCTGCAAAAAGCATGGAGTCGCTAACATAGCACGACAGCGAGGAAAATGATGCCAGGATTGCTCAACACTCACATGTCCATGCCTGTCCACGAGCCAAGATGCGCTGCTAGACTTAGACTTCACTAACTCCAGGTCACTGCCTGTGCTAAGCCCGAATGCTGTGGACATAGTGCCTTCCCACCAGCGGCCCAACTATGTATGCCTGCCATCTACTGTTCGTCACCTACCGTGGTGGACCATAGCTTGGACCATCTAGCTGTCCACCTTTCACCGCCTTGGTGTTCATCACCCTGTGTGGGCACATGCTGTCGCCGATCACCATCGCCTTGTGGGGACCCGTATCTCTAATGTGTGCTGCCACCATCCTTGATGACCTGCATGTTGGTATCACCTGCCTCAGTGTACTTTGTGCCGAGAAGCGAAAAGAAGCCACTGTTCATCCCATGCTACCTAGCCCTGGACCTATATCAACACTACGGCTGCTGCGCTGCTGGCAGCGAATCTTCGCCAGCTGCCGCCACCACTTGTGGGAGGACTATCGATGCAATAGGTACTTGCTGATATGAGTAAGCTTCTGCCAGCCAAGACCAGTCTGCATCACAGAGAGCATTCACTGCCAATCAGTACCATCATTACTGTGTACTTTGTTTTTTAATAAAAAGATTACTTGACAATGATGTATTCATGACGGATCACGGGGCAAGCACCTGACACCCACTACAACACCACTGCAGCCACACCCATTGGAGAACTGCATGCATCATGGCCTGTCACCCCACTGGTCAGCGATCCCAGCCACTACATGTGGTGCCAGACTTTATGGCGCCCATTGATGGCTGGATTATGTCGTCAGCTCCAGGCTGCAGCTTCAAGAATGCAAGGTGATGAGTGGACTTAATTTCTTTCTCAATCCTGTTCATGTGCTAGGGGAATACTGGGGAACGAGGAGAGTCATAGGACCTGAGGAAGGAAATTGTGAGGCTTGAAGAACCCATTTATCTTTCACAGTTCTATGGTCGAGGGACAGCATCTTCAATTCGTAATCAAAACATCCTCAGTGTCGGGTTCGAACCTCGCCAACGTTTACATTTTGAATAGAAATCAGTATTATGGCCGAAGATTTCCAGCATAAAAGATCACCCTCATTCTGCCAATGGCCTTGTCAAAGAGGGTCGACGAGCAAACAGAGGTTCAGGTCACTCTCTTGTCCATGGGGTTTGAAACGGCCCCTAAAGGAGGAAAAATCAGCGACGATCAACAGCATGAGGATGCAGAAGGCAATGGAACCCACTGCATTAAAGACATATAATGTTTATCCAAAGGACATGTGGCCTGTAATTTAAAAAGTGTCATGATGATCTCTCCATTGGAAAAAGATTCCGGAATAGTTCCCTGGAGGAGACTGCCAAGAGGAAGGTGATCATGAGAAAAAGATCGAATAAACAACGAAAGGATAAAGAACTTCCATTATGCTGCAGGAAAAACGATAATGTTCTACGAGTCTGGCGTGGAATTACAGAAGCTTGAAGGTGGTAGAGAAGCTAGAAAATCTGAAAAGGAAATTGCAAAGGCTCAGTCTAGACATAGTGAAGGTCAGTGAAGTGAAATGAAAAGAAGACAAGGATGTCTGATCAGATGAGTATAGGGTGGTATCAAAAGCAGTGTGCCCAGAAGCAGATACAGAATCAGATCACAATGTACCAATGATAAACGGTAGGTTGAAGCATAAGAGATTAGTCAGGAAGAATCATTAGGCAAGGAAATGTTACGGAATGAACAGATACGCTTGAAGTTCTCTAAGGCTCTAGATACTCCAACAAGGAATAATTTATCAGGCATCCAGATGAAGAGGAATGGACATCTCTAAACAGGGCAATCACCGAAGTTGGAAAGAATAGCTTAAGTGCAAAGAAGATAAATGCAAAGAAACCATGAGCAACAGAAGAAATGCTTCACTTGATCGACGACAGAAGGAAGCACAAAAATTTTCATTGAAATTCTGGAATACAGAAATTTGTCACTGAGGATTGAAATAAATAGGAAGTGCAGGGAAGCTAAGAGGAAATGGCTGTATGCAAAACGTGAAGAGGTCGAAAAATAATAGATTGTCGGAAGGACTGAGTCAGCATATAGAAAATTCAAAGCAGTCTTGGGTGTAATTAAAAGCAATGATGGTAACATGAAGAGTGCAACGGGAATTCCACTGCTAAAGGCAAAGGAGAGAGCGGATAGATGGAAAGAGTAAGCTGAAGACCTCCATGAGGGAGAAGATTTGCTCTGATGAGATAGAGGAACCTATGAGAGCAGATTTGGAAAAGTTACGGGATCGAGTATTAGAATTTAAAAGAGCTTTGAGATAAGGAAAAATGGATAGATGACATTCTATCAGAATTTCTGAAATCATTGTGGAAAGTGTCAACAGGACGACTATTTGCGTTGGTGTGTAGACTGTACGAGTCTGGCTACATTTCATGTGATTTTCCGAAAAATATCATCTACACAGCTGCGAAGACTGCAAGAGCTGACAAGTGCGAGAATTATCGCCCAATCACCTTAAGAGCTCATGCACACAAATTTCTAACAAGAATAATATGCAGAAGAACAGAAAATGCACCATAGAGGCAATTCTGACATTGTGGTCGATAATGGGAGCAAGAGTAAAGAAAAATCAAGACACCTTTCGATTTGTCGACATGGAAACAGCGTTCAGCAATGTCAAATCGTGGAAGATGTTCTAAATTCGAACGAAAATGGGGGTAAACTATAGGGAGAGACGGGTAACATACATGTACAAGAGCCAAGAGGGAATTCTGCCACCTACGCAGCAAAATAGCCAATAACGGATGGAGCAAGGACATCAGTACCAGACTAGCACTGGCAAAATGGGCATTCCTGGCCAAGAGAAGTCGGCTAGTATCAAATATGGGGCTCAGCTTGAGGAAGAAATTTGTGAGAATATACTTTTGTAGTGCAGAATTGTATGGTAGTGAAACATGGACCATGGGAAAACCGGAACAGAAGAGAATCGAAGCATTTGGGATGTGGTGTTACAGACGAATGCTGAAAATTAGGTGGACTAATAAGGTAAGGAATGAGGAGGATCTGTGCAGAATAGGAGAGGAAAGGATTATGTGAAAAACACGTCAAGAAGAAGGGAAAGGTTGATAGCACATCTGTTAAGGCAGCAGGGAATAACATCCGCTGGACTAGAGGGAGATAAAGAGAGGGTAACAACTATAGAGGAAGATAGAGAATAGAAAACACCCAGCAATAATTGAGGGTGTAGGTTGCAAGTGCTACTCTGTGATGAAGAGGTTGGCACAGGAGAGGAATTCATCGTGGGCCTTATCATACCATTCATTAGACCGACGACCACAATTCTGGGACCAAAAATAATAGCAATGACCACATAGGAGGCGACAACCTTTAGTGAACAAGTTATCTCAATTAAATGTGGACAACATGCAGCAGTTAGCTGCTGTGGCAGAAGGTAGCCAGTTTAGAGGCTCCTTCATTGCTCTGAGGAGACAAATTTCGTTGAGTAGCGATATGCAGATCGTGGTAGTATCGCGTACACATGATATAAACGGACAGAGCATTGGCAGAGCTGTCATTTGCTCTCAGGTGACTAATGTGGGACTGTGACCGACGTGATAATGGTTCCACGATAGGAATTGACATACTTTTAACGCAAAATTTGTAGCTTGAGCTAGAGGCATGGGATATTTCATTTAGGAAATCGTTAGGGAACTCAGTATTCCAAGATTAACAGTGTCAAGAGTGTGCCGAGAAAAGCAAATTTCAGGCATTACCTCTTACCACGGACAACGCAGTGGCCTTCACTTAACGACCGAGAGCAACGGCGTTTGCGTAGAGTTGTCAGCGCTAACAGACAAGTACCACTGCCTGAAATAAAGGCTAAAATCAATGTTGGATGTATGATGAACATATCCCTTAGGACAGTGCGGCGAAATTTAGCGTTAATCGCCTATGACAGCAGACGACCGACGTGAGTGACTCTGCTAACAGCACGGCATCGCTGGCGGCGGGTCTCCTGGGCTCCTGGTCTTATCGGTTGGACCCTAGACGATTGGAAAACTGTGGCCTGGTCACATGAGTCCCGATTTCAGTTAGCAAGAGCTGACGGTGTGGTTCGAGTGTCGCAGACCCCACGAAGCCAAGGACCTAAGTTGTCAAGAAGGCTCTATGCAAGCTGGTAGTGGTTCGATAATGCTGTAACTTGTGTTTGCGTAGAAATGATTGGGTCCTCTGGTCGAGCTGAACCGGTTATTGGCCGTTTTCAACCATTCATGGACTTCATATCCTGAAACAGCAATGAAATTTTTATAGGTGGGCAATGCGCTACTTCACTGGGTCACAATTGTTGGCGATTGGTTTGAAGAAAATTCTGGACACTTTGAGCGAATGATTAGGCCGCCCTAATCTCCCGACGTGAATCCCATCGAACATTTACGGCTCATAATCGGGAAGTCAGTTCGTGCACAAAATCCTGCACCGGTGACTCTTTCGCAGTTATGTATGGCTATAGAGGACGACTTGTTGAGACCATGCCACGTCGAGTCGCTCCACTACGCCTGGAAAATGGAGGTCCGGCACGATATTGGGAGGTATTCGACGACTTTTGCCACATCAGTGTAGATTCGACTGCCCCCAGTTTGGCTAACCCCTTTTCGGGAAAGACAACGGAGAATGTGTTGTCATTCACAGGTCACCTAGAAGCTGCTGCAAGGATGGCTGCGTCTCTGGACAGATAAACAACAGTTACGAATGATCGAGTTGCCCTTGTGAGTGGGTGGTGATGCAAAGATATTCGTGATGTGTTATTAAGTCTTAAGGAGTTCGCCTGCATTCGAGCAGCTTAAGGATGGGGTCGTGCAGCTCTATAAGAAACAAAACAGTTGAAAGATTCTTTCGTGAACAGCTGGGTGCATTGTCACAGATACGAAATAAATCAGTAGATATTTTCCTCGATGCGATTAGAAAGGTAAATACTATCACCTATGAGTTGACGGGTGATGACGAGACGAACGAAGTATTGTTAGATAAGTGAAGCATAAAGCATTGGACGCTTTCCTAAGTGGTTTCCACTCACTACGTCAAAGAGAGTGTGTGCGGGAAACCCGGAGGTCCTAGCTGCAGTCATCAAGGTGGCTATGGATTTGGAAGAGAAAATCTCAGTGGAAGGGGTACTGGGATAAAGGGGTGTCTTCTCTGCAGACCTAAGGTGTGTTCTGACCCGTTCAGTGTCTCCAACTACGTTGTGAGGTGTGGCATGGAAGCAGCGTTGTACGAGCAAAGAGGCGAAATGAGCGAGGACGAGTAATCGGTTTCAATACCAACGGGAACTCCGAAAGCGGCAGACAGTGTTCCCAGAAAGTTCCACTACTAAGTAAACGTATGCAGAGGAGGATCGTTACTTAACTGGCGTAACACACCGTAGTTGTTTTTGGACACGCTCCCATGTCTGTGATGAGTCTGGACCTTTGGGTAAGATGAAGTTGAGCCGTCAGTGTCATAAGTTGACTCTCAGCACAAAGAAATGTAATGTATCGGGTGTAAAAACGCAAAAGGTCTATTGTTGTATGGTTACACACCAATTACTGGAAGCAATCAATACATAAAAGCAAGCATACGAAGCGACTGAAGTGGAAAGACCACATAAAACTAATCACAGATAAGGCAGATACCAGGAACCATCAGAATATATAGTCCATTCATAAAAGAGACAACTTATAAGACTTCCGCTTGAATAATACTTGAATATTCCTTCCGCTCGAACAATACTTCAATATTCCACGTCAGTCATCTGTACCATGCAGAACTGATAGAGAAAATAGATGAGATCCAAAGACGAGCAGATTTTTCGTTACAGTTGATTTAGTTAAGTGTGCATGGGATGTGTCATGGAGGTTCTCAGCCAACTGCGACGGTAGACGCTACAAGACAGGCAATCAGCATCAAGCGTCTAGAACAGAAAGAGAGGGTGGAGTGGGGCGGGAAGGGGGGAAGTAGTGACTGTGGTACACAAGTACCTTCTGTCACACAATGTGGGGTGCCTTTTAGAGTACAGATGTAGATGCAGATGTAGGTAATGTACCATACATGTAAACAAAAAAACAATCTGACGTACGCTTAAATGACTGAGTAAACTCGCAGAAAATCCATTTAGAAGCTGGCTGACATCTTGGGTCTGCAGCTGTCATATAGATTTAATGATAGTCTGTCTCGGCGTTACGTGCTACGCTGCAGTCTGCAAACCAAATAGCTGTCTGCGTAGCACCGCTAGACGCACAGCAGCAGCTGCAGTTGTCACACGCAGTTATATCGCCTGTCCGTAGTCCTCGTCATGCACTGGTAGTTCACTCAGTCCATGCGCGCAGAGCTTCTGTTGCCACGGTATTTTCGCGATGTGTTTTTAAATTTTTTCCAGTGCTTATGTTTAATAAAATATGACGATTCGAACAGCAGCGTTTTTAATCCTGCGATAAAATAAATAAGCGGATTCGTGGTGTTAATAACTGAGCCACGCGACAGCTGTATGACGACGTGCGGTTCAGACCTAATTTTGAAATGTTTTTTGTCGGCACACTGTGTGATGTGAGCCTATTGGTATCCAGCTGATGTTGGAGCGGTCGTGTGTGTGCTGTGTGGAGGACGCTATCTTTTGCAACGTTCAGTCATCACTCACTTTTGGACTATTGAACTAGTTTAACGCACATTGTAGTTAGAACCAGTAAAAAATGTAAATAAATTTTCGAGGAAATAATAATCTTTTGACTTCCTTAATATCCAGCCTTATGAATGTTTATATTGATGCAGCTACAAAACACGGCCAAACCAATATAAAATGCCTCAGAGTTGAGAACAGTGTATAACACAGTTCTTTTTCAATTTCAAACATGGGTCTGAGACCGAAACCGTACAATAACATGATAGGTATAAAACAGCCAGCTAGTTGCAACAAAATTTTACTTTTATCAGGGTTCGACAGTGATTATGGTTGTCCTCATCAGAAAATTCACGATTACCTAAACTGATTATAAATAAAGTGTAACACAGAGAAAACTGAAGCATAACCAGTTTTTACTCTGAACAGATTCTTAAGAGGATTGTATTGTACGTTAACTGGGGGCCTAGAAACGACGGAGAGGTTCCGTCCACGCCGCAGCCGCAGTGGTCCACAACCCCACGACGACTACTGCAGTCCACTTCACCCCTCCGCCGCCCCACACCGAACCACTCTTTCAGTGTTATTGTGCCCCTCGGCCCCCGGTGTACCCTGCCCCCCCCCCCCCCCCAGGAGGGAACCTCTCACAGCAGACGAGTGTAACCCTATGTTTGCGTAGTGGTGGTGTACGCGTACGTGAAGAACTTGTTTGCGCAGCAATCACAGACATAGTGTAGCTGAGGAGCAATAAGGGGAACCAGCCCACATTCGCCAAGGCAGATAGAAAACCGCCTAAAAACCATCCACAGATTGGGCGGCTCACCGGACCTCGACACAAGTCCGCCGGGCGTATTCGTGCCGGGAAACAGGCGCTCCTTCCCAATCCGGAAAGCTGTGCGTTAGACCGCACTTCCAACCCGGAGGCCGAGAGGACTGTACTCACCTGTGGTGACTGACGAATGACTTTAACACCAGTGATGCTCTCGTCGCATAAAATAATTCATTAAGAAGTTAATATTAAAACCACACAAAATTAAAGACATTGAAACGGTCATAGAGGAAAAATCTCTTAGAAAAAATAGGTGGCAACACATATAATTCGTCTTTTGCCGATCATTTATTATTTACAGGCCATGAGCCTACAGAAGTTCACGACGTCAGTATCCTGCACACAGAGAGGACAGGCTTTAGATCGGACATTCTTGAAGAGTTAGAAATTTCCAAACGCCTCTATTTCAACGACGGTTTCATTCTTGTTGAACAGCTGCGATTACGTAATTAAAAAAAACTGAATGGTATAAAGCCGATACTTAGAGATGCCTAAGGTTGAGTCCCCTTTTTTCCTCAGAGTAGGCGCTACAATGTCGTTTTCCCGCACCCCTTAGCGGCATGTCCGGTACTACTCAGTGTAGCTATAGCTTTACTGGCCGCTACGGTCGCAGGTTCGAATCCTGCCTCGGGCATGGATGTGTGTGATGTCCTTAGGTTAGTTAGGTTTAATTAGTTCTATGTTCTAGGCGACTGATGACCTCAGAAGTTAAGTCGCATAGTGCTCAGAGCCATTTGAACCATTTAGCTTTACTGGCAGTTACTAGGTTTATGACAGTTTCAGTTTCTTTAATTTCATGTAGTTTTAATATTAACTTGTTAATGAAGTATTTTATGAGACGAGAGGATCTTTGCTCTTAAACTCGTTCATCACTTACCGTATGTGAGTACAGTCGTCTTATGAATTTCTTCCGAACAGAAATTGATTATTCTTCAATGGCTGTTTTATATCTAGTACAATTCTGTTGTGTTACAGTTGGCGCTAGCGATGGGACACAGTATCTCCCAGGTATCGGTGAAATGGGGATTCTCCCGTACAACCATTTCACGAGTGTACCGTGAATACCAGGAATGCAGTAGAGCATCAAATCTCCAACATCCCTGCGGCCGGAAAAAGATCCTGGAAGAGCGGGACCAATGACGATTGAAGAGGATCGTTCAACTTGACAGAAGTACCACCCTTCCATAAATTGCTGCAGATTTCAATGCTGGTCCATCTACAAGTGTGAGTGTGCGAACCATTCAACGAAACATCATCGAGTAGGGATTTCAGAGCCGAAGACCACTCGGGTACCTTTGATGACTGCACGGTACATAGCTTTACGCCTCGGCTGGGACCATCAACACCGAAATTGGACTGTTGATGACTGGAAACATGTTGCCTGGTCGGACGAGTCTCGTTTCAGATTATATCGAGCGGATGGACGTGTACGGGTATGGAGACATCATGAATCTGTGGACCCTGGATGTCAGCAGGTGACTGTTCAAACAGGTGGATGCTCTGTAATGGTGTGGGGCGTGTACAGTTGGAGTGATTTGGTTTCCCTGATACGTCTAGATACGACCCTGACAGGTGACACGTACGTAAGCGTCCTGTCTTATTACCTGCATCTATTCATGTCCATTGTGCATTCCGACGGATTGGGGCAATTCCAGCAGGACAATGCGACATCTCACACACCCATAATTACTTTTGAGTGGCTCCAGGAACACTCTTCTGAGTTTAAACATTCCCGCTGGTCACCGGACTGCCCAGACGTGAACATTATTGAGCGTATCTGGAACGCCTTGCAACGTGCTGTTCAGAAGAGATCTCCACCCCCTCATACTCTTACTGATTTATGGACAGCCCTGCGGGGTTCATGGTGTTAGTTCCCTCGAACACTACTTCAGATATTAGTCGAGTCCATGGCACGTCGTGTTGCGGCACTTCTGCGTGCTCGCGGGGGCCCTACACGATATTGGGCAGGTGTACCAGTTTCTTTGCTTCTTCAGTGTAATATAGTGTTAACACTATAGTGAAAACAGTTAAAACATGATTAACTGCTTCTTGCAACACTGTCTCAGAATGTACGGTAACGTTTAGGATCGTATAGGGCATGTGACTACGTCCGTGATGTTTGTATGACCAGTACATAGGCGAGAACTGTACGTAGCGAAAAACAAGCGCTGGAGCTCGATAAGTGTTTACAGTACCAAATTACTATCTGCATAACTGTAACGGACCATAAAATCTATGTAGTCTCTGATGTAAACCAGTGGAGGAATATTCTCCGGTACTGTACCCAGACCGCATCCAACCAAACGCTGAGACGTTGACTGACTTTATTTGTAGCACGATGAGCCTTTACAACGCACTGAATTCTCGCAATCAGAGACAAAAAACAGTCTGTTGTTCTAACGATTTCTATATTGTAACTACTGTGGCTTAATGATCATTTCACTAACAAGAATCCTTCCTTTTCTCATAGAAGTCACTACAGTCCACTTGCTAAAACTGTTTTTTATTTAATAGTTCCAGGTATAACTCATCATCAGAATACGAAGTAAAAGAACTTCATTCCGAGTATTGTGACGAGTGGTACCAACCACAACACTGAGCACCAATGTTTGAGTGTGACCAGTACACAGAAGACAACTGCACGCAATGAAGATCACGTGTTGGGCCTCGATACGTGCCTAGGAAGTTTCTTATTACGAGGAACTACCAAAGAATGTCTGTAGTCTGCCTTCCACTAGTCGCTCATATTGTACGTTAGACCACATCTATTTTACTTGCTATAATGTCCTTAACCTGTCTATTTTAACTTACACATTTATTCTTTTTTATTAGTTTACACTACTTACAGCATTTTTATTAGTTTTCTTTATTATTTTACACTACTTACAGCATGAAACATGGACGATAAATAGTTTGGACAAGAAGAGAATAGAAGCTTTCGAAATGTGGTGCTACAGAAGAATGCTGAAGATTAGATGGGTAGATCACATAACTAATGAGGAGGTATTGAATTGGGGAGAAGAGGAGTTTGTGGCACAACTTGACTAGAAGAACGGATCGGTTGGTAGGACATGTTCTGAGGCATCAACGGATCACCAATTTGGTACTGGAGGGCAGCGTGGAGGGTAAAAATCGTAGAGGGAGACCAAGAGATGAATACACTAAGCAGATTCAGAAGGATGTAGGCCGCAGTAGGTACTGGGAGATGAAGAGGCTTGCACAGGATAGAGTAGCATGGAGAGCTGCATCAAACCAGTCTCAGGACTGAAGACCACAACAACAACAACAAGAACATGAAGTGGATAATTTCTGTGCAGCATTGTCACAGATACGAGTACTTACCGTGACCAGTGCGTTATTCCATTATCTCTGCCTGTCCTACAAGACGACTTTTCTAAACGAATATGCTTTCGGAAACGACAAACATATTTGTCATTGTCGCCTTGAATTGTGATTTATCTATTGCTACTAAAACCTAATGCAAATGTAGGAATATATACAAGGATGTATCACAAGTTCATGCATCAAACCAGTCTCAGGATTGAAGACAACAACAACTTACAGCATGCGTCCGCTGTTTCCGTTAGGTAAGTTATAAGATTTAGATATTCTGCATCAGCACCGTAGAATAGATTTGCAATTTCATACTAATTACAAATTTTCCATTTCGGGCACTTTGGGACACTGGCTTTAACATTATTAACATTACGGACAAATCTCAAACTTAGCACAGGATACAGAAATTCAGTGCGGAGAAACTTCCCCTCCCTTTACCGGTTAAGAGCCGGTGAGATATTATGCACCTCGGACGGTGAGCGGACTCGTCATTCTCTGAGATCGACTTGTTGTGTTGTAGATGCGAATTTTAAACTTAGATGAAATGTCGTAAGTTTATAAAACATGTTACTTTATAAAAGCTTAGTGTTTAATGTTCTGTTTATAAGGAAGAGATGGCGGTACCGCTGACTGACTGACTTTCTGAAAGAAACTCTATATCATTTGCCTAAAGTATCTCAATACTAGTAGATATCCGGTTATCTGGACGGAATCCGTAGTACAAATACAAATCCGCCTAATTCAGTATAGCGTTTGACACAAAACGACTGCGTGTTTCGATTTCTTTGTACTTTTAAATGAAACGTTGATGTTTCTGTTCTCCTTGACTATTTGTTGTGACATATTTCTCGGAATACTTTCGGCTTTGTCTGATGTCGCTTTTAAATGAAAGAGGATCTCTATATGTTTTCTGGATTTTGTTTAAAAGTATTGTTTTCATGAAACTGTAATGACTCTCATTACCTGCTGTTGCACGGAAATAACTGCTATGCTGAGAGGTGGGCCCGATAACCCTGATTTAGCAATATTCAACACACTTGAATGTGGGCCAATCAATGGGCTCATAATTAAGTTATAATACAGCTAATGAGAAAGGCACGCAGAACCGTGATTAATTTGCTATTATGCTAGATCTGTATCACATTGTAATCGAACAGTCTATGAAGTAAATGTAATTATCTAAACGTAATAACGTCCTTCTTTGGCGAAAATAATAAACTACACACGCTGTAATTATTATTGCGAGTGGTACTGCGGTAAATGAGTGTTAGCAAATGCCTCTACGCAAGTTAAACGAAGTTTATGTGTAAGGAGTCTTTAAACATAAAACCAGAAAATGAGTAAATTAACAAAGATATTTTCATATTGCAAGAGTAGTCACGTCCAAATGAAAAGGCTGTTTATAGAATATCATTATTTTATATCATTCCGTGACAAAGAATGTTTGTGTAGGACCTATTTATCGAAATATCAGGCATGTAGACTGACACAGGTACCAGACGCACTGTTAAAACGTTCATTAAACGAATGTCTTTATAGGAACGAATTTTGAGCAATGAGAATTATGAGTATACTTTCGAGATTTCTATTCCACAACCACGCCTATTTAAAAGCGCATTTATCACATTTTCTGCTTTAGTAGTAGTAGTAGTAATAGTAGCGGAGAAAGAAAATTCATCGTCTTGGAAATCCTTTCGTGATAGGCGCAACTATGAGGAAGCAGATCGGGTATCGTGTTTGCTTTAAAACATGCTGTAACGATCGTCGGCGTTAGTAGAGACTGGACTTGGTGAGTTGGTATTAGTTAACAATGCCTTTAAATTGACAAATACGCCATTATCAACATCCACTGCGTTTGAATGGTGCCGGCCGCGGTGGCCGAGCGGTTCTAGGCGCTTCAGTCCGGAACCGCGCGACTGCTACGGTCGCAGGTTCGAATCCTGCCTCGGGCATGGATGTGTGTGATGTCCTTAGGTTAGTTAGGTTTAAGTAGTTCTAAGTTCCAGGGGACTGATGAACTCAGATGTTAAGTCCCATAGTGCTCAGAGCCATTTGAACCATTTTTGAATGGTGTCGTGTAACAAGGCTACGAGAAGCCATAAGTTCCTTTTGAGATACTGCAGAAGGACTTGGCAGTAATGTGGCCATTGGACATGATTGCCGGCAGCGATGGTGATGAGAATGTACGGTCGTAAGTAGACCAGGCTCCGGATGGCCACTTAGCACTAGGGAAGACCATCGTGTTTGGGTATGGCTCCGGCAGCAGTTCGCACAGCAGTGACACAACGAACCGTTACAAATCGGTTACTTGAAGGAAACCTCCAAGCCAGACGCCCTGTAGCGTGCATTTTGCTGATCCCAAACCCATTTGTGTTATCAGTGGTGTTAAGCGACAGCTCATTAGAGGGCAAGGTAGAGGTCTGTTGTGTTTTCTGATGAAAGTTGGTTCTGCCTCGATGCCTGTGTTTGCCGTTTATTGGTTAGAAGGAGGCCAGCTGAGACCATGCAACGAACCCGTCTGTGTGCTAGGCACACTGGACCTACACATAAAATTTTGGTCTGGTATACGATTTCGTATGATAGCAGGAGCACTCTCGTGGTTATCTCACGCACCCTTACTGCAAAACTGTGTATCAGTCTGGTGATTCGGCCTGTTTTGCTGCCATTCATGGACAGCCTTCCAGGAGAAATTTTCCAACAGGGTAACGCGCACCCACTTACCGCTATTATAGCCCAACATGCTCTGCAGGGTGTAGAAATGTTGCCTTGGTCTGCCTGATCACCGGACTGTCTCCAATCGAGCACTAATGGGACATCATCCGACGACAACTCTAGCGTCATCCACAAACAGCAGTAACCGTCCCTGTATTGACCGACCAAGTGCAACAGGCTGGAAGTCCATGCTTGCATGCAACATTCTGGCGGTTAGAACTGTTATTAATGTACCAGCGTTTCACAGTTACAATGACTTATCTCGCGCTTACGTTACCCAGTGGTCTTGCAATCTTAATCACTTAAATATTACCTAGACAAAGGTTCTCGAAATTTCATTGCTCTAAATTAATTATTTCTTGGCGTTGCGACTTTTTCCGTCGATATATCTCAACCTACTACACTCATTTATATTCGCTTACTGCATTTAAGCCTTGGTCGCTCCCTGCCATTCTTACCATCCCCCCCCCCCCCCCCCCCCCCGTCTTCACCTATTTGCCTCCATTATCAAATTTTACGATTCCTTGACTCTTCACGACGTGTCCAACTGGCAGAGGCTTTCTTTGAGTCAAATTAGGCCATGAATTTCTTTTCACCCCGATTTCATTTAGTATCTCATTTACCTATCCTTATCGTTTAGTTATTCAATTTACCCATCCTTAGCATTCTACTTTCCAACTGTGGTGTCACCGCCAGACACCACACTTGCTAGGTGGTAGCCTTTAAATCGGCCGCGGTTCATTAGTATACGTCGGACCCGCGTGTCGCCACTGTCAGTGATTGCAGACCGAGCGCCACCACATGGCAGATCTAGTGAGACGTCCTAGCACTCGCCCCAGTTGTACAGCAGACTTTGCTAGCGATGATATACTGACAAATACGCTCTCATTTGCCGAGACGATAGTTAGCATAGCCTTCAGCTACGTCATTTGCTACGACCTAGCAAGGCGCTATTACCAGTTTATATTGAGATTGTAATTATGTACCATCAAGAGCGATGTTCTCCAATTACGGATTAAAGTTAAGTATTCCAGAAGCTATGTACTATTTTTGGCTACTATAATTCCTTGTCATTTTCCAGACCGCACACCAGCCTGCGTGAGCTTAAACGCGTGCCTTTCGGCTTCCTCCAAACTCCGTGAATTGGCTCCTGCCAATTCACAACACCAACCATACCTTAAAAGCTTCAGTTCTCTTCTTTTCTGACCTGTCTCTCTTCCAAGTACCACTTCCGTGTAAGGATGCACTCGCCGGCCGCTGTGATCGAGCGGTTCTAGGCGCTACAGTCCGGAACCGCGCGACTGCTACGGTCACAGGTTCGAATCCTGCCTCGGGCATGGATGTGTGTGATGCCCTTAGGTTAGTTTGGTTTAACTAGTTCTAAGTTCTAGGGGACAAATGACCTCAGAAGTTGAGTCCCATAGTGCTCAGAGCCATTTGAACCATTTCAACTGATGACCTCAGATGTTAAGTCCCATGGTACTCAGAGCCATTTGAACCATTTGAAGGATGCACTCCACAGAAATACCTTCAGGGAAAGCTTAACACTTATAGTTTTCTTCCATCACAACAACAATGAAAACGTGAAGCCGACCAACCACTACTAACAAAAGAAGGACTACAGTGGTAATAATAATGAGCGTATGGCATTGGTGGCCGGGAGACCCCTTGCGGGGCGGTTCGGCCGCCGCACCACAAGTTCTTTAACGCCACTTCGGCGACTTGCACGTGAATGAAGATGAAATACACACAACACCCAGTCATCTCGAGGCAGAGAAAAATCCCTGACCCAGCCGGGAATCGAACCCGGGACCCCATGCGCGGGAAGCGAGAACGCTACCGCAAGGCCACGAGCCGCGGACACTACAGTGGTAAAGACAGCGCACTTGAACTGAGTAGGTGTGGTTTAGCTTCTCATCCGGTCGTCATGATTTCAGTTTTGTATCTCTGTTTCCGTGACATCAATGTGAGTTCAGTGGTTGTTCTATGCAACATCATGGCTGATTTCGTTCGGTACTCTTGTCCAGTTCAGCCCATGCACAGTCTCTAAAGTCTTCGATGTTGGTAGGACATCAAACAGAAACCTTCCTTCTCTATTTAGAACCATCTTTGGTCTTGTGTAATGACTTCAAAAAATTGGAAAACTGGTGGATACTGTGTTTAAAATCAGGCTCAATATGCTAACCACTGCGCCCTATGGGTTGGTCAAGCAGTGGGATCTATCAGGATATAAGACAGCCTTTTCTGCCACCAATGTGGCTGAAATAATCCTTAATTTACTTTATAAGTAGAGGCAGCTCAGGAAAGTCCACCCCACGAAAGTTCAAGTTATTTCAAGTCACTACGGACTCTTGTTGGGGTATCACTAGCTGGCTTGTGCTGCGACTACAGGCTAGGATTTGCCTGAATGTGAACTTATTATACCCAGCCATGAGGAAAGGGGGAACTGATGTACGCCGCTATATCTGGTCCACGCAAGCAACACCTGTCGGTAGCAACAAGCTGCTTCAGTTAACTGTCAGCGTCAAATACTCTCCGCTGAATTTAATGGCACGCTGGTGCGCTTGTGAGGCAACCCGAGAGTCTCAGAGAGCATCATGTAGCTCGGTTTTGAAGAATTCAGCCCGACGGATTTTACTCGTTATGAGTTCGTCTCATTAAATTCAGGTATAGCCTCTGTACAGCGACTACAAGGGAGATATGAACATGTCTTACAAGAGCTCCAGAATATTAATCTTTTCTTACATCCCCTTTTTTTTTCTTTATTGTGATTTCATTCCCCTGCCCCATATGGGCAGGGGAGGGCTGTCAGCAGCACAATCCGCCGCTCTTCGGCCGAGTGACATGACAACTAAAACAAGAATAAAATAATACATACATAAGGAGGTAAAAAAGGGGAACATAAAACAGAGTAAGGGGAGAAAATGGAGGTAAAAATACACTAACATGTAGACGTTCATTGGGGACAGTTAAAAAAGTCACCAGAAAGTTAAAAAACACAGTTGGCGATTCTTAAAACACAGAGAAGACACTGGATGCGCATGCACAGGTTAAAAGCTGGCCACAGTATTAAAAACACTCCGAAACAACACACTTAAAACCCACTTTGAGCACACACGACGAAGAATAAAACTACCAGGTGGGACCTGCCGAGGGAGAGGTCAGAGAGGATGGAAAAGGAGGGGAGAGCATGGGGCAGCTGGGGAAGCGGCGGGATGAAGAGAGGAGGGGCAACCGTGGGTTCACGAAGAGGCAGGAGACACGTGGGGCGGGAGAGGAAAAGGGAAGACAGGGCAGGAGAGAGCGCAGAGACACTGAAAGAAGGCACATTACATCCCCTTCAGAGCGCCGGCTCTAAATACCTACGTACGTAATATGCGCGCTAATGACTCGCAAGGTCTGCGGCTGACCTAACAGCAGCACCAGGTGACGTCACAGGTGGAAAGTCTGGCATCCCGAGCAGCTGAGCTGCAGCTGCTGTGGAGAGCACCACACTTCACCGTCGATACGGCATTACAGCTCACACTTAGAGTGCCGATCATATATCAGTGAAATTTAGCTGTGTGTTTTGTATTAGGCACCTTCAAGTCAGTCATAAACATCGGTCATAAACATAGACATCCTCTCCCCGTAATTAACAGTGGTGTCCAAGCTGATGTACTGCGTTTGTTTAACATGTGCTTCAAGTTAAAATCCAACTATTTCCAATATTTTCCTTTTTATTGTTATGAGTATGACTTACATATCTTTTTCTAACTTTACATGATCGCATGTGTTCCAACTAATGTCATTTGCACCTTCTTAGCGACAATTAATGAGTATAATAAATAACTCCAGTTCATTTCAGGTCTGTTTTAAGCCGATACCACCATTCGCGATCTTAATGGAAACTTAATCTGTTTAGCACTTTTAGTGCAGTCTTCATGGATTGCATTAGTTGTCATCTCTCTGTGATATATCGCCTGTTGTCGATATGTCTAAGTTTTCTTCTTATGATGTGACGTTGATGGTTACTGCTTCAGCACTGTAATCCCGCGGTGGTAAACACTTTTTTTCGTACCAACCGGTTAAAAAACAGTGAAACTGAAGTTCGTAAGCCTGTCATGTTTTAAGGACTACCCTATGAAATGAAACTTTTGTGGAAGCCGAAGCCAGCGCAAATGTTTATAATGGTAATTCCAGTTCATGCCTTTACGTACCAATGAACAACGAAACCCTAAATGAAACTAATACTGCAATGACCACGTTACTGTCAACAGCAGAAGATTAATGTAATGCAATCATCAGGTTAGTCCTAACAGTACTTGTAATAGATAAGCAAAAATGTAATGGTATGGACAATTTTTTGTTAGGCCATAGAAAATCGTGTGCCAGGCAGTTTCTTGGGATTTTTCTACGATTACAGTTCCAACATCCGAATAAATCTGGTTTTAAAGACTTTACATAATATTAACAATTTTAGCAGGAATAATGAGCCAGAAATCCGTGTGAAAAATTGTACTAGCAGGCACAACATACAAGAGTCACAGATCTGTTCTCATATTTCACATTAACGTTTTGATGCTGGACGAAATAACATGAATACAATGCTAACACACTACAGACACATTTGGCGCGAAAATCGGCAGTTATTGGCCTGGAAATAAAAACACAGAAATCATTAAAGACAGCCCATCCGATTCTTTGCCGTCGTTATCTCAAAGATTGTGATCATATTTCCCGAGAGTAGTCAAACAAGACTAACGATCAGCAATACAGACTACAACAGTTTGCAGGATTCAAGTATTACGAATTGGGCACGAGGGATATTTTCTTTCTTTCCCGAGCCCTTCAGAAGAGTCTTAAAGTTTTATAGTCGTCTGAGAGGAGATATTAGCATCTTGAAACATGCGATCACCTTTGAAGACTGACTGAATGGAAATGGTCGTCAAAAATGGTTTCATAGGCTAAAATATTTCCCAGTCTTTCGTGATCAGACGGTCCAGTAATAGGACCAATACGGTAGCCTGAGTACTATGTAGCAATGATGCTTTGCAACTGCTAAGAAGCAGCGGTTGTAGGCGCCACAGTCTGGAACCGCGCTGCTGCTGCGGTCGCAGGTTCGAATCCTGCCTCGGGCATGGATGTGTGCAATGTCCTTAGGTTAGTTAGGTTCAAGTAGTTCTAAGTTCCAAGGGACTGAAGACCTCAGACGTTAAGTCCCATAGTGCTCAGAGACATTTGAACCATTTTTATTAAGAAACAGTATCGATTCTACGCTTAACCTGGTGTTCTCCATTTGCAAACATGGACCACATTACACGTTATCTCACGTTATTTACGTAGTTCACAACTAAAGCTCTACCATGAGAATTTTATTTACACAGTTCCAGTCACAACATTTTGGTAGATACCGTCTTCTCTAGTAAAAGGTTGTCGATTTGAAGATATTAGGCAGACTTTTGCGACAAAAGTTGCTCCCATCAAGGAAAAGAGAAGATAAAGTTGACAGTAGGGGAGAAAAGTACCTATGATGTTCGCCGAAATTATAGAACTGTGACTGCCAACAATGAGGAAGATCATACTGTGGCAACTGCAACGGGATCGATAAAATTGAAATTCTTACAAAAACTGCTGTCTATGGCTATTATCGAAGTAAATGAGAAATTGTCATAGCGTATAATCATGATTGATGTGGTGATATTTTCTTAATCTGAAGTATTTGTTAGGCCCAATATTCTGATACGGGAATCTTAGAAAGGTCGGGTTGTCACTTAGATCGCTTATGACAAACTAAAGGTATTAGCGTTGAAATGTCCCCTTAGAAAAATTATACATGACTGTGTTTAAACTGACACACAACATTTTTAGCGCAACGCAATCTGACTTTCAATAATCCCTACAAGAGAATGGCCCTGACTAAATTAACCTATACGTTTCACAAATCAATTACCTCACAAAAATCTTCGTTACTCGAACTACTGCAATACAGCGAGCGCCACTACTGCCAGCTAAATAAAAGATTCAAACTACTGAAGGCACTAACTACTGATAGGCATAGTTAGCAAATGAAAGATTTTGATAGAGAACAAACAATGTATTTACCTTAATAGTGTTCAAAGGTCATAATACATAGCAGTTCATGACATCTAGTCTTACAAATTTACTGTCACTGATGGACACACGTCCAGATCATCAGCTCTCAAAACGCCGCCATTTCTCTCCCCACATCCACCACTGCTGGCGGCTCACCTCCAACTGCGCAACGCTACGCGCTGTTAACATCTAGCTGCCCAACACTACAATGGCAGACACAAATGCAAACTAGCCACAGACTGCACACAGCACAGCCAGTGATTTTCATACAGAGCGCTACGAGCGTTACCAATAAGAAAACCTACTTATATAGCCCTCATGCTCCCCACAAAAAATTTTACAAATTATGTTGGACAGTGGCCAATACAGATTTGAAAAAAATTTTCATAATTATAATAACAAAGAAATCAAATGAACACACTTATTGATACAATGTTGGTCAAAAGCTAAAATTTTCTCACAGTCCATAAAGACAGACCTCATCGTTTATCACAGTAAAATAGCAGTGTTTTTCTCAAAGTATGAGCAGTAAAAGAAAATGCACACGGAAGTAGTGGATTTCCATGCAGCCTTGAAGAAGTAGTGTTGTCCTTCGAACGGGAAGACAGTGCTGACTCTTGACATGCAGACAGGTAATGGGCCACAACGAGCAAACCCACCGCAGAGTCAGTCGAAGTTTTGAAGAATGTTGGTGGGTAGGGCATCACAGAGTAGACCCACTGTAGTCCTGGTAGAGATTACGGTATTGGTGGGCCACCAGAGGTGCAGACCCAGTGCAGTCCTTGTAGAAATAATGGTATTGGTGGGCCATCGAAGGTGCAGACCCACGGTAGTCCTTGTAGGGACGGCCAGCAGCCATCTGTTGCGACTGTGCAGGTGCACAATCACCATCTAAGAGTCTTGCGGACAATATAGCAAGCCCATAAACCACCACTTGTGCACGCACAAAGTTTTTGGAATTGTCCTTAGAAGTCTTGCAGACCATATAGCAAGTCCATAAACCACCACTTGTGCACTCACAATTTTTTTTTTTTTGAAATGGCCTTAGAACCAGCAATGCTGTTAACCAGACCCTTGCTGAATTATTAACACATGTGCAAGCACTAACAGTCCCAACTTCTCACATATTGTGCATATACTATGACCATCAGAAATATGTGCAGTGAAATGAATGCTTACGACATACACCTTAGCTAATTTGATGAACTGGTGTCAATTACAATTTTATAACATGAGAATACAATAATGAGGTACAAATACATCATTAAAAGACATAACACTACAGACAACATTTGTAGTAGCACAGGCTTTGCAAAAGAATAGAAATAAACAGATACATCAGTGTTACAGGAAGTATGACATAAGTAAACAAATAAAATAATGAGAATAGTTTTTGAAACATGAATTTCACACATGAGAACTGAAACAGAACAGAATTAATAATGTGTAAACATCTTTACAAAGAAAATAACATATTATTAGAAAAATTCCACATCATAACTCATATCGGCTAAACACATAAAGACAGGAAAAACACAAATATACAAGAGTACACCAACACATAGCAGAATAACACAAGAGGAAAGGGCAGGGTTTGTTTTACTGCAGTATCTTGCAAACAAAACTTTCTTTACTTCTTGGAGATCTCACTTCATTCTTCATTATTTCAAAAAGTACTATCTATACCTGCTTTCTGTACTTTTTTCGTAAGACTTCTCAATGCATTTCTTCCAATTCATCACAACTCATTCTCTTATATAGTCTACCCCCTCTTAAGCTAACTTAAATCTACTGAGCTCAGATGCATAAACTAAGGGACGAGGCAATGCAGTAACACATAAAAATTAACACAAACAGCAATGACAACAAAAAAATACAAATTGGCGAAGCTATTGCAATATTACAACTAATATAAGGCACTGTGCAGCAAACAAGAAAAATAAATCAGTAGTAAAACTGGCTTAACAGAGTAATACAAAGTGAAATGCAGTAGCACTATGCCAGGCAAACAGCAGCAGCAAATGTAATAATTTATATCTAACACGACAAAGCTCAAGCAGAAAAAGTATTATAGTAAAAATGGCCATGTTTAATACCTATGTCACATCTTACTTAACACTAGAGTGATGCATCACGATAACTTACTCTAGCAGACAAGTTACCAAATTGTAAAAAAATTATTTATGCAATTCCTGTGAAGGGAAATGTCTATTTATGTTCCCTCGTTTTCTTGGAATTAGATCATAAAATTATTTTTTACTGGATCTGTAGGCATAAAATAACTATATTAGTACATCTATTAAATTTTATTTTAACCACTGCTGCAGTGCAGCTAGAAACTAGATATTAAACAAAATGAGCAATCTCTCAACTAGAAAGACAATAGATGTAAAATGTTTCTCATCATTTCATTAGGCATTTTAGTAAATATCATAAATTAATAGTGTAATCATATGTTTTCAAGTTTGAGTGTGTCGTATTTGCGATGCTTTCTACAAAGGAATGTCAAAAGCGAGGATAATGGTCTCTTTTTTTCCACCTGTGCCTCTGAAAGGCACACACTAATGGCTTTTTTCCCAGGCGACTGATGCGCAGCTGGGTGCCCACGACGCATTACGTGAAGGTGGTCACTTAACTTTCTTACCGAAATATTTACGACACCAGTTTTCACTACAGTGACAGTCTCATACAAAAAAAATTTCACAGGTCGAGAATTTGCGTTACAAATGTATAGAAACAAAATCCTATAAATATAACAGTGTCCAAAAAATTGTCGCCGGCATTGTGATACATTCACGCATTTACACACATTTCATAACTCTTAAATTACGATTCTTGGTTTCCAACATCCTTTTGCACAAGTCAGAGTCCATAACCACTACACATTATTCCTTACCTTATTACACATATACATATTCGTCGACACTTCTTCAATATTTCATCATAATAAATACGTAGCATAATCAAATTCCTCATATAGCATCAGCTTATTGATCATAAACATACCTCAACAGCAAAATACAAATGGTCGTCGTAATAATAACATCATAACACCTCAGTCAAATCTCAAAAATCGTCGTAGCTTCCTCCAATAATATCAAAACCTAAAGAAAATTCTCTGCTCATTTCAATAGTGTCATCTATCTCAAACGTACTTTAAAAATCATGATCCCATACCAAATACATCATTCAAAGCTCTCATAGCATCACAATGGTTCTGAAAAAATATGAACAGTTCACAAAGTACAGACAAAATACAATTTTGTAAGTGTGAAGTTATCCAACGGTGTAATTACTAAACATGTGTCACTGACATAGTAAAAAAAAATGTTTGTTTCTCTCACTTAAATGATTAGATAGCTGTGTAATTATGTGTTAGAGAAATATGGTACCAATGTGAAAAGTTGTATAAACAAATACCGTATTAGCTAGGGCTCCTTGTGCTTGCCAAACACATGGTACACAAAGTAAGCGTGTACCCCCCCTGAGGATTAATGTAATTATACCCTCAGGTGTTGCAGATTACAGCAATGGAATGAAATGTATCACGGAAAACTTTCTTTGTAATTCACAAATCTTGAAAAATAAATGGTTTAAGTACAAAATTAATCACTCAAATGCGTGTCCTGTAGCGCCAAATGTGCGTCTTGCTGTAAGATAATTCTGTGGAATTGTCGTAGTTATCGTCCTCTATAAGTAAAGTTCTGTTGAAGTCAGTGTACTTACCTCGTCATAAACGAAAGTGAAATGCTTTGCGTACAGATATCGTAGTTATTATGTACCTTACCGTGATCAAGAAAGTACTATAACGTAACGTATTTTTGTGCTACGGAAAAGGCTGTCTCATTGTAGCTATACCACAAAAGTTACTACTAAAACATGTTTTACTTTCCAGAATAATACAGAAAAACTGTAGAGATATAAAACAGATACACCGCAAAAGCAACAACGTAAATTGTGTCACATATTAGTAGCGTCGTGATATAGTCGTGTAGCTGTCAAATAAATTAACCACTGTGTCATCTGGTATCACTCAGAAAAAATTTCAAATAAAGAATGTCTTTTCAAGTAAACCAAAATGTTGCATTAAAATCTCATTAGCAGTACTGGAATATGTTCTAAGTATGTAAGCCTTATAGTCATTATGTAATCGTGCAACTAACAAGCAAGAATGTACACACACAATAATACTTTGTCGTCTGTTCGCTATAACAATGCATTTGTAATTACTGTCTAAATAAGTTCTCTTGGTTCTTGACTGGATATTTATCTTCAAACAATGTTGCATGGTAACAGTTTCTTAAGTCTGACAAAGCATACTAGAAATGTGAAGTGAAAAATTTTATCGCAAAGACTAAGTTAAAAAAACAGATTATCTCTCAATAAACGGTTTTACATGTGAAATGTTGTGTAGACCTTTACTCTTCCTAGTACGCAAAGTTTCAGTTTCAACGCAATTATCATGTGGTATACGTAGGATTCTGTAAGGTCCATTGTAAACTAGAAAGAATTTGTGACTAAAGTGTTTCTTCTTATGTGACAATGAATGAGCTTTAATGAGAACTTTCTGACCAATATATAATTTCATTGCATTTGCTTTACCGTGTAGTTTTCTCCTTTTGTCTGCTGCAGATTTTATATTTTTAATAGCCAAATCAATTATGTCTTTGTGTCGAAGTTTACGTGTATTCGGGAAAGGTACAAGCTCTCTGATTCTGTTCGGTGGTTCTTCATTCTTCAGTACAAGAGTAGGTGGTAAAGCAGTGGAGTCATGAGGCATTTAATTAAGCACATTTTGAAATAAATGTAAATATCTGTCCCAATGCTGATGCTTTCTGTGACAATGAAGTCTGCAAAGCTTATTGATTTCTTTCATAATCCGTTCAGATGGGTTACAATGTGGTGAGTACAATGAAATAAAAACAGGTTTGATTTTATGATTCCGAAGCATGCGTGACCAAACAGCGGATCTGAATTGCGGTCCGTTATCTGAAATGACTTTAGCAACGTGGCCAACTTCACGTAAGAAATTTTTAACAAAGGCGTTGGATACAGACCGTTCAGTAGCTTTACGTAACGGAGTGAAAGAAACAAATTTTGAAGTAAGTTCAACTGCGACTAGAACGTACGAAAATCCATTAGATGTTCTGACAAGGGGTCCCAAGAGATCAACAGCAGCAAATTCTTTTAATTTAGAAGGAATGATAGGAAACAACGGAGCACGATGTGAGATAGTAGATGGTTTCGCCTTTTGACAAAGTTTACAAATAGACAAGATTCTTCGAATTCTTTTTTCCATATTGTTAAAATAGCAAGTCGTTCGAAGAATATGATAACATTTTCGTGGACCAAACTGTGCGTAGCTGAAATGAATGTACCAAATGAGCTTATTAACAAAATCGTCTGGAATGCAAAGTACCCATAGCTTGTCATCAACAGTGCAGTATTTCAAGAGTATGTTGTTTCTAATCAGATAATAATGCCGAATCTGAGTGTGTGTCTTTTCATGCCATTTACTTTTGATGTCTTTCCAAATCGGATCTTTATCTTGTTCATGAGCAATGTCCTTTAAAGATGTGGTGATGAAGTTTTCAAAAGCGACTTTCTGAATGTAAAGAATACTGAAATTTTTCTCGAGGTTACCTTGTGTGTTACTTTTCTCAAGCCCAGCCGGTGCACGTGAAAGTGCGTCCACAACAATGTTATCCTTGCCGGGAATGTAGACTACTGTGAAATGGAATTCTTGCAGATACACTGCCCAACGTTTTAACCTGTCATGATTTAATTTTGAAGACATAAGAAATTGTAATGCACGATGATCACTGTATACTTTTACGTGCTTACCAGAAAGAAAGAAACGGAATTTGTTAAACGTCCAAACGATAGCTAAAGCTTCTAATTCAGTAACGGAATAATTTTTTTCAGATTTTGTTAGCACTCGGCTAGCAAAAGCAATGGTTTTCTGAACAGTAGTGTCATTTTCTGTGGCTTCTTGAAATAAATGGGCACCAAGACCGACTTTAGAAGTGTCCGTGCTAAGGCAGAAATCTTGTGACAGATCTGGATGAGCTAGTATTGGCGCGTTAAGTAACGCTTCTTTCAATGAATTGAATTCGAACTATGCTTGTTCGTCCCAGCTCCAAATAGTATTTTTTCCAGTGAGAGAACAAAGTTTTGGTATAACTAGAATTTGCATATTCAGAAAACGACGGTAAAAATTTACGAGACCTAGAAAACTGCGGACTTGTTTTTTTGTGGATGGAACTGGAATGGCTCTGATTGCTTCTAACTTTTCAGCATCCGGCTGAATGCCTTCAGAAGAAATAATATGTCCCAAAAACTTCACCTTTGTCCTACCGAATTCAGACTTTTCAAAGTTAACTGTAATTCCAGATTCTGCAAAAATATGTAACACGCTGTTGAGGATGCGATTATGTTGTTCCCATGAGGCTTTTGCTATCAGAATATCGTCCACATATAAGGTGATGTGACGTTTTAAGAATTCACGTAATATGGAATTTAGTCCACGAATGAATGCTACCGAAGAAACGTTCAAACCAAAAGGAAGTTTCCGAAACTGATAACAAACGCCGAAACAAAGGAAAGCTGTGTATTTTCTACATTCTGGATGAAGTTCGATCTGAAAAAAGCTGGATCTCGAAACAAAGGAAAGCTGGGTATTTTCTACATTCTGGATGAAGTTCGATTTGATAAAAGCTGGATCTTAGATCAATAGAAGACAACACTTTTACACCATTAAAATTTTGATGAAGTTTTTCCAACGTTTGCGGCCTGTCTGTTTCAGGAATGATGATTGTATTGATTTGTCACTAATCTAAGACAAGCCTGATGGATCCATTTTTCTTCTCAACAACATGTAATGGATTGTTGTATGAGCTTACTGCAGGCTCAATAATGCCCTCGTCAAGCATAGATTGTATTTCTGTTCTAAAACAGTCCCTATAATGTGCCGGAATTACGTATGGTCTAACACAAAATTTAGTATGCTCACGAACACGAAATTGGTATTGAAATCCCTTGATTGTTCCTGTTTTGTGAGTAAAAACTGTGCAATGTGCTTGTAAAATCTCAAAAAGGTCTTCGCTGTCAGGGTTATTACAATTCTCAATTGTTTGAATTTTATTCTGAATTAACTCATTAGTTTCAAATATGCCGTCGATATCATCCCTGTCAGTACTTGCAGAGTGATTGTTAGTGTCAAGTTCCGTCGAAAATTCCGAACTGTGGTCTAACAGCAGGTAAAGCCGATTAATTTCCTCGTCATGGTTTGAGAACCAATCTTAAAATTTCTAAGCTATTGATTTACCTTCTTTCTCTAAACTTATTTCAGCATCATGAAAGTTTAAGATTGCTTTGTATTCATTCAAAAAGTCTACTCCCAATATAATTTCCGTCGACAATAATGGAATAATAAGAAAGTTCATAGAGAAGCTGTGGCTTTGAGAAAAGAATTCTAAGTTGGTTTGTAGGCTTACATCTACACTTTTTCCAAAGATTGCACCTTGTAATTTAATCTTACGTAACGGAAGTGTGGGGCAATCGTTCGATTTGTTGCATTTGCTAAAGGCTCTTTCACTAATTACTGAAATAGGACTGCCAGAGTCAAGTACTGCCGTAAATGTTACGTCATGTACTGTAATGTGAATCACAGGATATGCAATGTTGTTATGTTTAACGTCGTGTTCCTGGAGTAAGATGTCCCTAATGTCTTCCATTTTTACATAATTACTAGCTGCGTCGTCAGTTTCATAAGTACATTTTGTGGCTGCCAGCGGTATGAGTCATTGCCTATTGTGTCTTTGTTGGCGCGCGTCGTTATTGGGATTTGGAGACCTGACTTCTACAAATTCACCTTGTCAAGAGGGCCCTGCCCTGTTTGAACCCCGCCAGTTCTGATGCAATTCAGGTCTGTCGTTACGATCATATCGTCTGTCGTCATGTCGGTAGATTTCATAGTTTCTTTCTTGTCGGTCACATGGTGGAGAATTTCTCCCTGAATAGTAACTGCGCGCTGGACCATTGCCTCTGAAGTTATTCTGTCTCCCTTGATAATAATTATTTTGGTCCCCATATTGTCTGTTTCTCTGAATTGTCTCTGTGATAGTCATTACAGCGGAGAGGTTATCTTTCCCTGTAATTATTACTACTCTGCCACCGGTTGTCATACGGGTGTCTGTTTTGGTCATGATTTACGTTTTAAGAATAGCCTTGTCGTTTCCATTTATTATTTCTGTCATAGCGGATTTGTGACGGATGTGTCCTGTAATTTTTGTGCTCGTGTTTTCGCGTTCCGCGATTGTCAGTGCCAATTTCCAGTTCTTGTAACAGTCCCTGAAAAGCTTCAATGTCGTCTTTGCAACGTCCTGCCAAAATAATATGTCGTAAATGTTCAGCAAATGCGGATGAGTTCTGAGGAGCTGTGTGGGTTTGACAGGTACTGATTCTTATGCAACGTGTCTTCAAAATATTTCACAAGACTGGAAAATTCAGATTGTTCGAAATGTTTCATCATTATGATGCTATGTTTTACTCGGTCTTGTGTAGCTTAAGACCAATATGCTGAGAGGAAGGCATGATAAAATTCTCCTTCACTGTGGCAATCGTGAATGACCGATCGCATTCTTACAGCTGGTTCACTCTCTAAATAGCCACACATAAATTCTAATCTGTGCTCTAATGACCAGTTGGGAGGAAAACAATGAGAGAATTGATGAAGTCGCGCTTGTGGATGAATGTCGTTGCCAGAATTCTTAAATGTTTTGAATTTACGTGTAGTAATGAACAGCTTATAGTCAAAATCATTGTGTCGGCGAGTCGCACGTCGGTCATTGTTACGTCGTTTCAGCGGTTCCATTTCAAAATTCGGTGCACCTTGCCAATTTCTTTCATAATTTCCGAAATGCACTGTGTTATTATTTTGTGGCTGTTCCGTATTTCTATGTCCCTCTTCCCGTATTGGAGCGCGAGTGCCTCTGAAACACGTAATTCTTGTATTACCCGTGTCAGCTGATCGTGTACTTCCCGGATTTCTCTTTGGTGTTGCGTATTAATTTGATTCTGATTTTGTTTGAATTTCCTAATTTCTTCGCACTCTTCTGTGTCATTAAAGACTACTGGTTTTGTGTCATTCAGATTATCATATACCTTCGTAAATAAATTATTTAGCTGATGCGAAAGTTCAACTACTTTCTCTGATAATGAACTAATTTCCTCCATGTGTCTTTCTGAACCAATTTTCAGAGTATCTACTGTGTCCTTCAAGTTTTCCTGAGTTTTTGCAAGTTGCATAACCGAATCGGTAGATGCAACTGAGTCAATTTTAGCTTGCAAGGCCTCATGATTTTCATGAACAATAGATTGCAGTTCTTTTATGACTGCTTCGTGATTCTGTAATGCATTTTCATGCCGCGAAAAAATAGGTTGAAAATGCTCACAGATTTGTATTTTTACGTCATTACAGACTTTTTGACATTTCGATTCAATGTTATGTAACTCAGTAGTTAAATCTTCACGTGTTTGTTCAAGCGTGGTGTCAACTTACGAAGATTTTGTTCCATTGTGTCTAACTTTTGAAGCTTTTGCTGTGTTTGTGTCTGATTTTGTTCCATTGTGTCTAACTTTTGAAGCTTTTGCTGTCTCTGATTTTGTTCCATTTGTTGCATTAATTGCAATAATAATGTATTAGTGTCTGGAATCTGTTTCTCTATGCTTTTTGGCATTGCATTTTCACCGGCAACATTCACATGCACAATTACCAATTTAATACTTTGAACATTAGTTAATTCATTACTCGGTGGCGCTAACACACTGCTTTCGTCTTCACTGTCATTTCTCAATTTACTTTGGAGGCTAGTATTACGTTTTTCACACGCCATTATTGTCACATTATTTCACACGACAACACAGAAAAGCACAATTTGAAGAGCAAAATAAGAAAACACATTAACATAGCATTGAAAATAATATCTCGTTAATTGCAAGCGCAGCTGCGAAATACTTGGTGCAAATCTACATACATGCCACAACTGTTTTTTCTGTACAAGAATGAAAAACTACAACTAAAAAGACAATTCTCTCTACAATTACGCGCTAGCAATAAACCAAGGCTGCGCTAATTACACAAACTACAAGAGAAATCAGAAGATTCCGGTGAGGTATCCTCGGCTAAGGGTCGACATATGAAACGCCCCCGTAAAAAATTATACATGTCCGTGTTTAAACTGACACACCATATTTTTAGCGAAACGCAATCTGACTTTCAATAATCCCTACAAGAGAATGGCCCTGACTAAATTAACCTATACGTTTCACAAATCACTTACCTCACAAAAATCTTCGTTACTCGAACTACTGCAATACAGCGAGCGCCACTACTGCCAGCTAAATAAAAGATTCAAACTACTGAAGGCACTAACTACTGATAGGCATAGTTAGCAAATGAAAGATTTTGATAGAGAACAAACAATGTATTTACCTTAATAGTGTTCAAAGGTCATACTATATAGCAGTTCATGACATCCAGTCTTACAAATTTACTGTCTCTGATGGACACACGTCCAGATCATCAGCTCTCAAAACGCCGCCATTTCTCTCCCCACATCCACCACTGCTGGCGGCTCACCTCCAACTGCGCAATGCTACGTGCTGTTAACATCCAGCTGCCCAACACTACAATGGCAGACAACAATGCAAACTAGCCACAGACTGCACACAGCACAGCCAGTGATTTTCATATAGAGCGCTACGTGGCGTTACCAATAAAAAAACCTAAACAGCCTACTTACAGCGTCCTCTGCTGAGTAGGCTACGAAATAAGCTCACCAAATATCAGGTGGACCCAGGCGCTTAACAAACAATAACTTTGGTCGGCTGCTCACTCCATCCATTTTTGCTAACGGAGTTACGGCCAGCGCGATAGTCCAAGGACTTTGTTATTTGCTGCACCATCATACTGTCTCAGTATTGTAATTTTTAGTTGCAGCAAGCTACTGTCTGTCTTGAACTCAAATGTTATCCCACTCATTTCCCTCTATCTCAGTGCTGTATTTTAATGAAGCAACAATCTTCTTCAAAAGATTTGTGTTAGGACCATCAAATGATAGATTAAAAGTGGCTAAAATTTGAGCCTCGAGGATGCTCTGGATGGGGCAATCTGGGCACGAGGAGATGAACTAGGTTGTCCAGACTTCACCAGCTGTCAGGCTGGAGGGCACTGGCTATTTCAATTTTAGCGGATTACCTCTGAATGTTGTTGTTCCTGTTCAGTCTGTTAATGGATTTGTACCCTTGTCAGCTGAGCCTTTCCAGATTGTTTCATCAAGTGATGGTTTGCTGAAATTGACCACACCTCTCATCTAGACCGAGTTTGTTAGGGTGTGCAAGATTTTACTGTCCCAGTGTGGACAGTCGCCTCACGTAGAATTGCCGGTAGTGGAACTTCAGCTGAGTGGTAGCTCTTATCTGCAGGAGTGGGTTTCCGGCAACCGGTGTTGAGTACAAGATAAACTTGCTTAGTACGGATGTGTTTCTCTTAGACTAGAGAGGCATATTCGATGGTGGAATAGCAAAATATGAGTGCTGTTGTTTTTAACGTTTTTGGTCTAGCGGAGTTCTTTATTTAAATTCTATTTTTTCCTAACGGCCACTGTCAGTGTTATTTCATTCATCTACTCTTTCTTTATTCCTTCCGAAATTCTGAATACATATTTAGTGCGTATGGTAAGTGCTAACCTAATCTACATCATTCTTGATGCCCTGTACTATTATCATCATGATTGTTATTAGTGTTAACTATAATTTTCGTTATCATTATCATTATTAATGTCAAAAATTATTATTATTATTATTATTATTATTATCATCATTCTTTCTTTTCTCAGACGTTATGTCTGGTCAAAAAAGGAAACTGACGTGGACCTTGATCAAGCGTCACTTCCTTTTAACTGTATGGTATATGTTATATTGCATTTAAGAACTTTCGGGTAATTGAACATGTATCAATAATTACGGATTTCTGTAGTTGTATATATAAGTTTGGATGTAGCTGTATTGCATTGATGTACTGGTGGATATTGTGTGGTATGACTCCTGTAGTTGATAGTATAAGTGGTATAATGTCAACTTTATCCTGATGCCATATGTCCTTGACTTCCTCAGCCAGTTGGATGTATTTTTCAATTTTTTCTCCTGTTTTCGTTTGTATATTTGTTGTATTGGGTATGGATATTTCGATTAGTTGTGTTAATTTCTTCTTTTTATTGGTGAGTATGATGTCAGGTTTGTTATGTGGTGTTGTTTTATCTGTTATAATGGTTCTGTTCCAGTATAATTTGTATTCATCTTCTTCAGTACATTTTGTGGTGCATACTTGTATGTGGGAATGTGTTGTTTTATAAGTTTACGTTGTAAGGCAAGCTGTTGATGTATTATTTTTGCTACATTGTCATGTCTTGTGGGGTATTCTGTATTCGCTAGTATTGTACATCCACTTGTGATGTGATCTACTGTTTCTATTTGTTGTTTGCAAAGTCTGCATTTATCTGTTGTGGTATTGGGATCTTTAATAATATGCTTGCTGTAATATCTGGAGTTTATTGTTTGATCCTGTATTGCAATCATGAATCCTTCTGTCTCACTGTATATGTTGCCTTTTCTTAGCCATGTGTTGGATGCGTCTTGATCGATGTGTGGCTGTGTTAGATGATACGAGTGCTTGCCGTGTAGTGTTTTCTTTTTCCAATTTACTTTCTTCGTATCTGTTGATGTTATGTGATCTAAAGGGTTGTAGAAGTGGTTATGAAATTGCAGTGGTGTAGCCGATGTATTTATATGAGTGATTGCTTTGTGTATTTTGCTAGTTTCTGCTCGTTCTAGAAAGAATTTTCTTATATTGTCTACCTGTCCATAATGTAGGTTTTTTATGTCGATAAATCCCCTTCCTCCTTCCTTTCTGCTTAATGTGAATCTTTCAGTTGCTGAATGTATGTGATGTATTTTATATTTGTGGCACTGTGATCGTGTAAGTTTATTGAGTGCTTCTAGGTCTGTGTTACTCCATTTCACTACTCCAAATGAGTAGGTCATTATTGGTATAGCATAAGTATTTATAGCTTTTGTCTTGTTTCTTGCTGTCAATTCTGTTTTCAGTATTTTTGTTAGACTTTTCCTATATTTTTCTTTTAGTTCTTCTTTAATATTTGTATTATCGATTCCTATTTTTTGTCTGTATCCTAGATATTTATAGGCATCTGTTTTTTCCATCGCTTCTATGCAGTCGCTGTGGTTATCCAAGATGTAATCTTCCTGTTTAGTGTGTTTTCCCTTGACTATGCTATTTTTCTTACATTTGTCTGTTCCAAAAGCCATATTTATATCATTGCTGAATACTTCTGTTATCTTTAGTAATTGCTTGAGTTGTTGATTTGTTGCTGCCAGTAGTTTTAGATCATCCATGTATAGTAAATGTGTGATTTTGTGTGGGTATGTTCCAGTAATATTGTATCCATAATTTGTATTATTTAGCATGTTGGATAGTGGGTTCAGAGCAAGGCAGAACCAGAAAGGACTTAATGAGTCTCCTTGGTATATTCCACACTTAATCTGTATTGGCTGTGATGTGATATTATTTGAATTTGTTTGGATATTAAGTGTGGTTTTCCAATTTTTCATTACTATGCTTAGTAACTGTATCAATTTAGGATCTACTTTGTATATTTCCAATATTTGTAGTAACCATGAGTGGGGTACACTATCAAAAGCTTTTTGGTAGTCAATCTATGCGTAGTGTAGCGACCTTTGTTTAGTTTTAGCTTGATATGTCACCTCTGCATCTATTATCAGTTGCTCTTTACATCCTCGTGCTCCTTTGCAACAGCCTTTTTGTTCTTCATTTATAATTTTGTTCTGTGTTGTATGTGTCATTAATTTCTGTGTAATGACTGAAGTTAATATTTTGTATATTGTTGGTAGGCATGTTATGGGGCGATATTTTGCTGGGTTTGCTGTGTCTGCTTGATCTTTAGGTGTCAGATAAGTTATTCCATGTGTAAGTGTATCAGGGAATGTGTATGGGTCTGCAATGTAACCGTTAAATAATTTAGTTAGATGTGAATGTGTTGAGGTGAACTTCTTTAGCCAGAAATTTGCTATTTTATCTTTTCCAGGGGCTTTCCAATTGTGAGTAGAATTAGTTGCTTTGGCGACTTCATGTTGCAAAATTATCACTTCAGGCATTTGTGGTATCATCTTGTATGTATCTGTTTCTGCTTGTATCCACCGTGCATGACTGTTATGTTGTACCGGGTTTATTATTATTATTATTATTATTACTATTATTATTATCAGTACTTGCGATAAATATTTTGTGAGATCTTTGGTATGTGTCGTTAGATGTAAGATGGGGCCTTTAGGTCGGGCAAAATAAGCAATATATTGACGCGTAAAAATCACAACACCTAAAGCTAATTATGTAAATGAAATATTGGGAAGTAATTTATCTAGGTAACATATTTAAGTGATTAATATAGCAAGATCACAGGTTAAATTCAGGACGAGATAAGCCGTTGCAAATGTGAAATGATGGTACATCAAAAACCGGTGTAACCGCCAGAATGTTGAATTATGTTGTACAGGTGCCGGATGTCAGTTTGTTGCTTGGAGTTCCATGCACTGCCATTGCACTTCATCGGTCAACACACGGGCGGTAAATGCTGTCTGTGGATGACGCTGGTGTTTCTGTCTGATGATTTCTCGTATGCGCTGGATTGGAGACAGATCTGGCGATGTCAGGCCAAGACAACATGTCAGCACTATGTAGAGCATGTTGGGTTACAACGACATTAAGTGGGCGAGCGTTATCCTGTTGGAAAACACCCCCTGAAATGCTGTTCATGAATGGCAGCAACAGGTTGCATTCAGGGTGCTTCGGATAATCATGATAGTGCTCCTGCTGTATACGAAATCGCACCCGCGAGCGTAGCTCTAAGGGCAGGTCTAGTGTGTAGCACACGGAGAGGCATGTTGCAGGCCCTCAGCTGGCCTCTTTCTAACCAACACACGCCCATCACTGGCACCGAGAAAAAACTAGCTATCATCGAATAACACAGCAGACCTCCACCCTTCGCTCCAATGAGCTCTCGCTTGACACCACTGAAAGCGCAAATGGTGCTGTTTTAAGGTCAGAGGAATTCACTACGGTTCGGTTTTATCCTTGAAGTACACGATTTTTAACATTTCGAAGTGTCACTGTGGTATCAACTGCTGCTCAAAATGCTGCTGCCGATACAGTACGATACGATGCAGTTACATGCGGAACACGATCGTCTTCTCTATCTATAGTGCCACGTGGAGCCCGGTTTCCATGTCACCGTACATTTTTGTGATCACCGCTGCTATCAATCATCTAAAATGACTAAATTGCTGCCAAGTCTTTCTGTAGTATCCTACAAGGAACATCAAGCTTCTCGTAGCCATATTACACAATTCATTTTATTCTCGTAGCCCTATTACAGAGTGAGGTGTTGATAAAGGCGTACTTGTCGCCTTGAAAGCATTCTTCACAGCGTGTGTTTAAAGCAAATTCTGATTTGCATCTTCATAGTGGCACTTCGCGGACCACCCTTATGCGACTGGCGTGAGATCTGAATAGGCATCATCTCTCTGTTATGTAGAGTCACACACGTAAACTTCCGTTTATGACGCACAGCTCCTTCTTGGTGTTGCGATTTTTTTCCGTTACTGTGTAAATAAATAAAAGTTAGCTCCACTGGATTTAAGTTCTTTATTGAATTTACTTATGTTCTTCCAAAATGACTAGGTTTTCTAGGAATTTTTGGTAACCTGATTAAAATATAGTTACCCATTTCAAAGCAGTGTATACTAGTTTCGTGAATTTAGCAGAGACCTATGATTCATCGTTAACGAAGTTTATGAACTACTGGTAGAAGCACACTATGATACGACGCCTCTTTAAATTTGTTGTGAAAATTTTAGCAAAATAGAGGGCAATTTTTTTTAATGCAAACCGAGACGTACTTCACCGGCAGGCTACTCCTTCTTATTTTCTTTCCATACGAAAATAAGATACGAAACTAACTGTAGCTTTCACAATATGTAGCACATGCCAGCCTTTTCTGTAAATCACATAACAGTTAACATTAACAATAATAACATTTCTGCACTGTAGTTGTCAAAAGCTGTCAATTCCCCCTAAAAATACGCTGTTTCAACTTAAACGCTAGCCACGTTATGATCAATGTGCTTGGGAACTCTGTCTTGCGGAATGGAACACTGGTTTTTGATCTGAAATCGTATGTAACGTCAATTAATCAGTAAAATAAATTTCATGTTTACTTTACAGATTTGCTTTATGGGACGAAATATTTCTGTTTTACTTCCGCGTATGGAACAGAAGCATTCAGAAAGCTGTGTCCCAAACAGGACCTTAGGTGAAAAGAAGAACGTTCGTAAGAGCTAGAGCGAAGCCCGCCATTTTGGACTGTTGTCTTCGAGATAACTCGTAGTGCAGTTTCAGAGTTCCGGGCAAAGTTGCCGTGACCGCTGTCATTGTAATACAGCAAGAAGCAAAAATGGGATTTGCGAACTCCGTCGAAAGAGAAGTATATCCACTTTCTGGATCCACTGCGCGGACGTACTAGTTTCAAATCAGGTTAAGGAGAGGTAAAAAGTTTTCAGAAACACGAATCCTTCCTTCTAGATTCGCCGTAATACAAGTATCTTTTATACGTGAAGAGAAGATTGTATAAACAAGCAAACAGTACAAAAAAGGTTTCACATATCGGGAATTAAAGAGAATCCGTTTACAGGATACTGTAATAACGAGTGGTAGAGAAGGCTAAGCTCTCGTTACATTGCACTGTAAGAGAATAATTTTACTACAATTTCTGTGATTAACAAGACTAGCTGCTTAAAATGTCAGTGAAATTGCAGCAATCACTTTCTATTATCTAATACTACGTTGACATTTAAAAATGTTACTATTTGTTTACATTATAAATTTTTACGGTTATTCATAATAAGAATTAAGTAAAGCTGAAGAGTCTTCTCTCTTATGAGATCGTAGAAAAAGTTAACGGAGCCACCAAAAACGCCCATGCCCGGAGACAAGTTCGTAGGGAAAGAAAAAATGTAATGTAGCTAAGTGTTTCTCCTCCATGATTTAAATGTCATTATTACCCGGGTCGGGTACTTACAAGTCTCCATTCGTCCTCGAAAATATTAAAAATACTCCGTACTCCCAGGTCTAACCCCCCCTCCAACCCCCCCTCCCCCCCCCCCCCCCCCGCCCACTCCATAAAAACTGCCATATGGGCACCCTATGGAGCCACACATAACATACGAGAACAAGCTGTGTAAATAGTTCGCCAGAACGTTGTTAGCTCTTCAGGAGAAACGCTCAAAAGTCTTTAATTTGTAGTAACGAAAGTCAGAATGGTTTGCTGAGGAGTTAGAACCGCATTCAATCAGTTCAAATCATATATATATGAATATTTTTTCCGGAATTGGAAACAAACTCGATAAATCAGCATTTAGTTGCCGCATCACTGTAAAGATCAACGATGTAGATCTCAGTGTAAATGGAGTTGAGACAGATATAACTCTAGAAGGCCTCATAGCCTTACAAAGTCCTAATTAAATTGTAAACATAATTTGCAAGTGAATCATCTCAATTCATAACCATAATCGACACAGAAATTAGGTGCCAGCAATACGATAGAAATCCCTTCTATATGTAAGAAGGAAGGGAGGCTGGAACGAAGGAATTTTAGCACTTAATGCATCAACAACCACTGAAAGACAGCCGTGATTGGACAAAGATGAGGTAGGAAACTGACGTAGACTTCTGTCAATAGCAATACTACGGCATTCACATTACGTAATTTAGGGAAATCATGGAAAATTAAATCTCTGGCTGAGCGGGTGAAGATTAGAACACTGTTCCTTCCAAATCTGAATGCTGTACCTTTACCATTACATCAGCTAATGATAACTTAGTAGATAATGTTAGGCACAATGTTATACTATTTTAATAAACATTTTTGGAACAGCGATCAAAAAAAATTTTTTAAAATTTTTCTTTTTAAAATTCAGTCTTGATCGCACCACGTATGCTACAAGATTATAGGTGACCGGTTTCGGTTACATCACATGACCATTATCAGACCAATGGCATCCTTCGAAGATGGTAGGTGGAGCACTCTTCGAAGGATGCCATGGGTCTGATGATGGTCATGTGATGTAACCGAAACCGGTCACCTATAATCTTGTAGCATACGTCGTGCGATCAAGACTGAATTTTAAAAAGAAAAAGTTATACTGTTTGCAGATGCGTTCATTTACGGAAAAGTGTTAGCTAACAAATATTCATGTCGCGACAGATTTTAAAGCGAGGAATTATCAAATTTTACACTGAATGGGAGGTAGAACTCCAATTGCTTTTGACCAAAAGTTTAATCAAAGTAGATTGTCAAGTCAAACAAATGTCTGGTACTAACAATGCTTGGGGATACGAAGGTTGCATTCAGATCAAATATCAAACACACTTCAGTTTATTGTTCGAATATTAGGAAACTGCATTTCGTTTATAAGTTAAATTGTTCGCAAAATACACTTAAGGCATATACTGAAATACTACTCAAGTGGGTGGGACCATATCCCGTTCGTATTCAAAGAAGAACGGGGTGGATGATTATACGCCTGTGGAGATAACGAGACGGCTCAACAAAATTGGTATGTAATACGAACTGCGAAACACTTCAAGAAAGACATAGAAAATTTCTGTAAGTCTTCTGGGAAATGCGGTTTTCCAGTGAAATAAGTGAGTCTCCTACAGGTTTCTTCTATAAATAGCATCAAATCAAAATCTGAATTACAACAGCTCGCATATCTCTCTTATCAAACTCCAATCGTAAATAGAAAAGAAAGAAACATCTGGCATCTCCTCGTCAGTGATTTACAGAGAATAGTTTTAATCATTATGTTTTGCTTTAAACAATATGAGAGTTGCTCTTTTTGCTATGGCTAGCAGTGGGAAACAGAGCAGAAGGAAACTGCGAACTCTGCATGCCATATAAGCCGCTTCGATCGTTCACTAGCGCTGGACTATTCTCAAAGAAGTTATAAAATATCGCTGCAGTGCTGCCGGCTTGGCCCATTTACCGAGGACCAGTGCAACACCAAGTCTCTTAGGGTTTCTTTACTCTGTGTTTCAGTTAATCCTACAGAATACAAACCCACATTCGACGCATTCATAAATTTCCTGCAGTAAACTTTGCATTCCTTACCAAAGGATCGCGAAATGTATCCCACGATACAGAACAGTAGCTTGAGGTTTTATTACTTGTGAACTGAACCATGTATAGGAGGAGTCCCTGGCAATGACTTCATATTTTCGTCTCGTAAATAAGTGTCTCTTGCGACACCAGATTAAAGCATGTTTGGGAAGTTGTGAGTTGCTCCCCTGTTCTTATTTCTGAATGGAACTCGTTTAATTTTTCAAAATACTGAAACTCGTTTAATTTTTCAAAATACCTGAAATTTTATTTTTTCATCACCTGAAACTTATTCGTACAACTCTCCTACCAAATATCACCTTCTAGTGACTGGTGATGTTGTCCTACACTCATTGTTAAAAATTGCAGAAGTACACGAGGACTTTGCTGGTTTGTCTATAATACCAAAAGACATCGCTGAAGCTGCCATCTCTTAGCAATGCCATGCTGTCCAGGTGGCTTAGATATGGCGTCTGCTAGGATCACTCGAAGTCTTCTGCATACGTTGTATACATCACTGACTTCTTTTGCCGCTTGACCATCTTTGAAATCAAGTCACCTGATTGGCAACTGACTATCATACATTTAATAATTCTTTGAACTAATGATTAATTATTTCCAACTCTCTTCAATAGTGTAAGTTAATCTTATGTATTATCTTACGGCAACTAAATTTGGATCACGCATACAAATGAAACTGTATTACGTATACGACACGTTTAACTGTATAACATCTTCCACTGGCTAGCCCCGTTCAATCCTGTAGTAGCAGACTTGAGCAGAGATGCTCACTCTTACTACAGGGTAACAATTACTGAACTATATGAAAAACCGTAAATTAGTTACAAACTACGGCGTGGCGCACTTAATTCGGAGGGGGGGGGGGGGGGGGGGGGGCACAAACAAATAGCGAAATTCTGCATGACGCTCTGAAATGTCGGAACATCGACGCTGTCGATGACCTTCTGAACGGCTGATTTCAGCTCAGCAATAGTTTTGGAGCAATTACCGTACATCTTGTCTCAAATATAGCCCCACAAAGGGAGTCGCATGTGATCCGATTCGAGAATATGGCGGCCAATCGTGGCCCATGCCACGGGCCTCAGGGTACCCCAGACCAAGAATGCGGTCTTCATAGTGTTCCCCCATGACATCAAACACTCCTGCTTCGATGGGGTCGAGTTCAGTCTTGCACGAACCACATCTTGTCGAAATAAGGGTCGCTTTGGATAATGGGGATGAAATCATCTTCCTAAACCTTTAAACCTTCAGGTAAAGTTCGGTAGTCACAGTGCCATCAAGGAATATCGCACACCACACAGTGATCGGTTGAGGGTGAAGAGACTTCTCGAACATGGAACGCGGATTATCAGTCCCCCTAATGTGCCAATTTTGCTTATTCACGAACCCATCCAAACGGCAGTGGGCTTCGTCGCTAAACCAAACCGTATTTATATCAGACTCCTGTTCGTCAGTTCTATGGACAATAGTGTTGGCGAAACACTACCACTGTTCCATGACCGTAGGATTAATGACTAATGGATTTGATTTTTGTATGGAAAGAGATGCAGGTCTTCAACAACAATTTGCCGCAGAGTCTCTCGTTTGCTTCCCACCTGTTGTGCAGCTCTTCTGATCGATTTCCTGGGGCTGGTTTGAAACACAGCACGTATCTTCTCGATGTTTTCAGGCTTTATCACCCTTTTTGGACGACCGTCATTGCCAACACTGTTACCACGAACTCTACCCTTTCTCTCAAACTTGTGAATCACATTCTTCATTGTTAGCACATTTGGACCCGTTGTCTTCAGCTTGAACTCGGTCCCAAATTTTCTTTGAGCCGCAGTTTGGCTGCTATTGCTCCCACAGTAGGCCTTCAAGAGCGCTATACACTCAGGCACGCTGTACTGTGACATTTTCACGTGCAAATGGCTGAAATAGGCGCGTGTGCATGCGCATACTAATTCCCATCACGCCCTTCGGCCAACCGTGCAGTTTGAAAGTCCTAAAGCGAACTGTTCAGAAGTTATAACGATTTTATTTCATACAGTTCAGTAATTGTCACCTTGTAAGTTCTGACGTTGATACCAGCCAAGAACAACTAATGTATACCTATAGCTTTATGAATTTTAGCTAGACGTGTACTTAATTTGATAAAATAATGTTGCTGTGTGTGGTTTTGTGTATTGTTTCTGGTTTCAAAGGGTTATATATAATGATTAAAGAATCGAAACTGGTATGAAAAAGTCAGCAAACAAAATTTATGTAATCACTAACTGAAAACAGTTGTTGTCAAACTGTAGAAGACATGCTATGCGTACGAGAAACGTTTGATGCTGTAAATTCCAAATTGCACTTTCCAATAAGTATCTAACAACATTTTGCATCTCCCTTCACACATCCTGTGAACTGACTGTGACGAGTCAATCAGATAAAGTGGAGGGCATGTCGGGGAAAGAGGATAACAGATCATTTGAGATGTGATGTTACAAACGGCTGTTAAAAATTAAGTAGACTGATAAGATACGAAATGAATGTCGTTGTCCATAAAGTCGAGGAAAGGAGTATGTGGAAAGTATAAAGGTGTAGGATGATAAGACGTGTGTTAAAATATCAGGGAGTAACTTCCTTGGTACTGGAGGGAGACTGTAATGTACAATGATGTGGGTGACCGATAAAATGTTAAATGATACACGTAACCTAATTACATGGATTTATCTGAATATCAAAAGTTGGACCATTAACAACTGAAGGAGAATGATAGCCAAATACGTTCACTGTCAGTTAACTCTTCAACGACAATAACGGAAACATGTGGTAACTTTTTAATAACATTTAATAATAATGGAAACTTGTGCGTACGGAAATCTGATAAATCTAACATGTGGGCCGGAAGTGACCGAGAATAAATCGCGAAAGTGCTAAGTGAATGTCCTGAAATTGGCTAGAGTAGAATAGGAATACTGAAGATAGTACACAGAACTATTGCCAGCAATGTGTCACACCTGTTGTGTATGTTGGAAAAAAACTGTTTATGACTTCACTAGGCAAATCTTCAGAATGGGGCTATCAGATTGTCAAATTATAAACTGACTTCAAATTCCCTACATTTCAAGTGTTTGGTCTCACCATAGTGCAGTTGTTGGTGACTGAAGTACTGTTATCTCAGTCAGCAGCAGCGCCAGCAGCCCTCTCCTGCAGCTAATTGTAGGACGGCCCGCAAACTGTCAAAGTCCTGCAAATGCATCGGATCAGCTGGTGGCTGAAGCTGATGGACATGACGGAGTGACAGCAGTACTCCAAGACATGAGACAAGACAACAAGGTCTGAAGTTGACTAATAATTGAAGAAGTAGAGGAAGTAAATCCGATGCGAGAGTGTATGATTGTGCGGGTTCTGAATCTTCTGAGCTCCAACCGATCAAAATGCTCCCACAAAGTGCAGGTGTGTTACTTGGTTAACCAATGGTTTCCTTTCTACCATTCTCCTCTGAAAAAGTCGTTCGTCAATCTTCCTATCTCTCTACTCGGCCAATGAGGAAGCTTCCCTCCAGCACTGTCATGCTTCTCTGTTAGTCTGGAGAGGTTTAGATGAACCAATGTCTACAGGTCTTACATTCTTACACAAAATTTTTCATAAGAGCTACGCGTTCGACGGCTTCTCACCATTTTCAAAGGCCTGTCTTGGGGCTCTCTTTTCACCTGCAAGAAATCGATATCCAGCGTCCGTGTGAAAAGTCGTCTTTCTACGTTCGGCTGACAGTAGTGCCTTCTCCTAAAAATTATTTCTCGATCCATCTCACACAAACACCTGCTTGAGCAGCCGCTACAGTATGTCCTAACTGTTGTCTATCTGAACAGCGGTGCGGGATGTCACAAAGGCGCGTATGGGGCCTGGCCGTGACAATGACAATCTCCTCTCGCTGTCTTTCTAAGGAAGTCTTAGCCGGGTCCCTGGCTCTGTGCCCGTGTCACCCAGTGAGCTTCCAAAACATTACCTTATTTCCAGCTAACGTGCAAACCTGTTTTAGACTACTGTAGAAACTGGTAATCACTCATACATTTAATACCAATTCATTTCTCTGATCGTAATTTATTACTGATGTTGAGAGTGTGTCTCCACTCTGTGAATTTTTGAGAAGTTACATATGTTGCATGACAGTTCCGAAAAAATGTCCCATTGTAAGACATAGAGGGCAACAATTGTAGGGGAAAACAGAGACTGGAATACATGCAGCAAATAATTGAGGATACTGACTGTAGCGCAACCTGTTGTGAAGGTAGGCACAGTGAAAGTGACTTTCTTCGAAACAGTAAGAAGATTTATGACCCAGAGATGAAAAATTGAACCATGCAATGAATGGGACAGAGAAGGTGCCCAATCGACTGCAGACACAGTGGCACCACTGGAGGGAGGAGGGGGGGTGGAGGGGGGGGGGGAGATTGTAGTATGCTGTAAGCAAAGCTCTTGAGCAAGACAGATGAAACCAAGACAAAGATGTTTTTTAATCAACTTTTTTTTTGTCTTACGAACTTACATAGTTAATTCAACACTGAAAATTGGAAATGATTTGACACTTGTCACAATTCATTGTCGCTAGGACTTACTGGGAAGCTAAGTCCAGAGGGTCATAGTCATTTGTCGCCTCAATCTGCGTCCGGAGCTGGGCCATTAACCATGAAAACTGATATAAGACGGCGTCCAAGCTCTGTTGTCTGACCAGGTAACACGGAGGCGCACCAACATGTATTTCTGTCGTTTACAGGGTATCCCAGAATTGCTGCGCCAAACTTCTAGGGAATGTGGGGCACATCATAAGAATTGAGAATTGTATAGCAATGCATGGCTGCAGACGTCATGGATAAGTCGTAGCAGTGGTGGACGGTGGAAAAGGAAACAAGAAAATGATTTATTTGAAACACTTATTGGAAACAATGAATACACACGATGTACGTCATGATTACAGCTCTAATGTCACTACAGGTGCTGCAGCATCAGATGGTATGCATGCCTGATACTGACTGTATCGGCTGTCGGGTAAGCTCGAACACACCAGACGTTTCTGTGATTGTAGCAGCTGTGCAGACGATTCTTGCAACATGCATTCCACTCTCCCAGGATCGCGATCCATAAGAGATTTTGATGGCTCCTCGCAGAAAGAAATCAAGGTTCGACAAATCCTATGAACGTGGGGGACAGGGAACCAGAAGACCATGCCCGAACCATCGGAGAGGGGATGACCTGTTCAAATGCCTATGACCAGCCAGTCCAAAGCGAGCAGATGCTCCATGATGTTGGAAACATTTGTTGTGCCTCACGTTCGCTGGAACATCTTCAAACAAGCTGGGAATAATCAGTTCCAGAAAGGCATGATAATTTGCGGCACTCGAGAGGGCCTGACTAAGCATGAAAGACTTCTACTTACGTTTCAAATCTAGACTTTAATAATAAAATGGGATGTTACTGTTAATCAGAACTCATGGAGAAGTTGTGATCTAAATGACAATAGATTTATTCATCCTTAACATCACAAAACAACAAAAATGCCTAAAGAAACGTCACACAAACAGTTTTATTTGACAAATGCTTTCACTAACATGGGTTCTATGTTGGACAAAGTGATCAGCTGGGGAGCGACACACGACACTAACCGGAACACTAATCGTTTTATCTGACTTCATACACGTGAATCTGGGTTATGGCACAAAAACTACCGCACCATCAAGCATCTGTATTCTACCATTACAAAAAGAAAAATGTGGTTTGTAAGAACAGGGTGCTGAGAAACATATATTGGAGCCCTACGCCGTGGCAGCAAATACCTTCCCCTCCCGCTGGTCAGGGCGGCACACCACGATGGATTCGGTGACTGAAGTCATGGACGGCTGCAATCTGTTATTAATGGCGTGCACCACAAAAATGCAAGTATGTGGTCTCGCGTTTGGTTAATTCGGAACATAGGTACTTTCCTATGAAGCTCTGAAACCCCGGTGGATTCCAGTGTGCAGATGGACCCATTTGCTGGTCTGCCAAACCAATTTGACTCCGTGCCATGACTATGCATGACAGAATATATCAAACGTTTAGACGGGTGACTCAAGACAAATAAATACACCCACGCATCACTCATTGTGTGCGTGATGCTAGAAGCAGTACCTCTGATGGTTCAGAAGGTGACTGCCACAGGCTCTAAGTGGCACACTAGCAAAGGACACAAGTGTCAACATTTAGGTAGAGACCTGCAGTTCTTTAATAGTGAAGCGACAGTACAAGGGGTAGTAAAAGCCTATTTACATCTTAGACTTCCCCCACTTTATCACAAGCCAGTCACGAGCTGGAACGCAGCATTCGAAGCTCTAAGAGCGCCCCTTGCTCTACTTGCACCGATTTGACCAATGAGAGACTTTAAAGTTAACTGGGAAAAAAGGAAAAAAGATTCAGCTTCAAGGCCTCTTTCCCACACGTTTATGTCGTGTCTTTTGCTAACAACACGACCAGAATGGAACCACACCCTTCCATAGAAAGCTTGTTATCTCTCCTGTTGCATCCATTTCGAAGTTTCCAAAGAATGGCCGTAACTCGCTAAAAGCCTCGTGCTTTCACAAAAATGTTTTGTAACAGAGTCTGGATGTCTGGTCGCCAGTGACCTATCCCACGGAAATTTGCAGAATGCTCACAGTTGTTTTGTCAGCTTCCTGCCTAACAAGGGCCCAACCTCTACTTTATTGCCGGTCTGCAATGCACTGGCCATTGCAGCGGTGACTTCTTGGAGCTAATCAGTCTACCTGGACGTGGCTGCCCCCCGACTGGCGCCAACTACCGTGTCTGCACAATGACACCATGGAACTTGGACATCCGCAGATGTTTCCACCCAGGTTCCACAGAAGAAACGCGCTTCTCTAGGACCACCGTCGTCACGCTCTTTTACTACAGTTGTTTAAATCGGCATCCTGTTCCTTTGAACACAGGTAAAGCTTATTGTTATTCCTTCCCTAGAGCATGCAACCAAGAGCATTAACTACTGCCCACCATTTCATCAAGATGTATGAAGTCAAATCGCAATAAAAATCACTTTCCCCAAGAACATGAAGCGGCATAACACCAAATCAGAAGTGATAGTGCCCTGCAATCTCTCAAGCAGTCTCCAATACAACACACCCATTCGTTACTGTCAAGCAATGTTGTGTCACGTGGTGCAGCACACCATGGGCTCTACTGGTGCCTGAAAATGCCCATTGTGGCGACTGAATACGTCGTCCATAATGAATGAGGCCTCATCAGTGAACAACACTGGGAACACAAGCTGGGAAACGCAGATGTCGGTCACTTTGTTGCAGAAACCACTGTGTGAAACGCACACTTGCAGGATGGTCATTGGAGTGCACCATTTGTAGAGGAAAGGGGTGTAAGGACTCGGCGTTCAAAACATACTGGACACTGCTCCGAGGCAATAGCATGTATGCTGCTGCTTGTATTAGTCTCCATGGCATCTAACACACATTTGTCCCTCATCATCGAGTGCACCGATCTTTACCTGCCAATTCTTAATGACCCATACTCGCACACACTTTGAGCAAACGTGCAAACAAAATGTGATGCGGTTAATGTCTGCATAACTCTTATGATGTACCCAACCTCTCTGGGATACCTTGTAACAATTTACAGAATAAAAGTGCTTGTCGAAAACAAATATAACAAATGGACGCATACAGTGCACATAGAGTTTGCAGGTATCGGAGAAAACATAAGTTGCCATAACTAAGGAGTTCGTGTACGTGTATGTGTGTATTAGCATGAGGAAGAAAGGGCATTACAAGACGTCTATGAAAGCTGCTATTAAATAATTCGATTAGTAAGCAGAAGACCCCCAGCTGGCCAATCAGATCTAAAGACTTGCCTATGGAAATCCTTGTAGAACGCTTCTGGGGAGATTAGCATGGGCACTTCAATGTGAGCCATCAGGTGATACATTTTGCTACAGCTCAAAGGTCGGTTTGGTTTCAATTCTAGTGATTATCAGCATCTCAGACAGCAGACGCCTCTTTGCAACCAGCTCTGGCTGCAACAGAGCACCTGTACATACATCCAGGACACTGCACAAAGATGCCATTGGGACCAGTCTTCATGTGATACCGATACGCACTTAATGACGCCCATTGTATACCGCAAGCCAAAGACCAGTTGGTCTCAGAGTAACAACAGCTAAATCTAGGTAGCTACCCAGAGTGGTTCAGTTCATAAATAAAATGTGTTACCTTTACTTTGGGATATGCCACTTAAGGCGACATTGGAAAGGAGTTGGTCTAACGAGATAATGGGTGTACTGATATTGATGGTTGTGGGTTGATGATAATGCAGTTCAACCAGGTGTGGGGCCAAAGTTGTGGCAGGCGAATGGGGAGGGGGAGGAGGAGGTGGGGGAGGGTGGCATGAAAGCCATGACTCCAGCCACTCAAGTAACATTTAAATGTTTATTTTTTACATTTATAAGTTTCCAGATTATTTCGTTATCTTTTGGTGAATAAATTATTTTGAAGACTATGAGACTCGAAAATGGCAAGTGATTCCAGAGTGTACAAGCTACGTTTAACGCAGGACACTTTTCAGTTGATCTCGTGGGTATGTGTCCACATCGATGGGCTAGCAGCCTAATCGTCTGTAGAAAACATCCCATTCAGCAAAAGGCGCATATTCCCTGGCTGACCATACCATCAGTCAACAACGAATCCGTCACAGTTCATGAGCCCAGAGGTGGCATCGGCAAACCGCGGGAAATCGAGGAAGAAACAGTGACTCCAAAAAGTATTCGACCATAGCGCCTAGAATATAAGCACAACTATAAAAATGTGTTTAACAAGCTAAAAACAACAACTATTTCCATACATTGTTTAATGTCTACATTTAGAAATAAAATGCTATTTGGGTTCGCACGTTACTTAAAAGCATGCCCCAGTTGATGTCAAACAAGTATTCGGCTTGTAAGAAAGATCACAAGCGCCGCACTGACACACGGCTCTCTCTTCTTGTGTAGTTGTGTTTCATCCACTGGAGAGGGTGGTTTCCTCTCTGTTTTCAAAGCTGTTTAGTGATGTGAAATTTCCTGGCAGATTAAAACTGTGTGCCGGACCGAGACTCGAAATCGTGACCTTTGCCTTCGCGGGCAAGTGCTGTACCATCTGAGCTACCCAAGCATGACTCAGGCCCCGTCCTCACAGCTTTACTTCTGCCATTACCTCGTCTCCTACCTTCCAAACTTAACAGAACCTCTCCTGCGAACCTGTCGTGCTTGGGTAGCTCAGATGGTAGAGCACTTGCCCACGAAGGCAATGGTCCCGAGTTCGAGTCTCGGTCCGGCACACAGTTTTAAACTGCCAGGAAGTTTCACACCACTGCACACTCCACTGCGGAGTGAAAACCTCATTCTGTTTAGTGATAAATAAGTAATGTGGGTCGAAAACGTTGCGAAATAACAAAGCTGCATCAGGGAGTGGAACACAATCGGAGAAACATTGGCAGATCTACCACTACAGTGAAGACTATTATATAAACGTTTAATCGCAATAAAACGTAAGTAAATCATTCATGCCGGCCGGAGTGGCCAAGCGATTCTAGGTGCTTCAGTCTGGAACCGCGCGACCGCTACGGTCGCAGGTTCGAATCCTGCCTCGGGCATGGATGTGTGTGATATCCTTAGGTTAGTTAGGCTTAAGTAGTTCTAAGTTCTAGGGGACTGATGACCTCCAAAGTTAAGTCCCAAAGTGCTCAGAGCCATTTTGAAATCATTCATGAAGCAGACCCCCTGTAGTTCCATCCGGGATCCAAACACGACAGCTACTTAAAGAAGTCAAGAGAAATCCAAAACGAAGCGCTCCAAACCTTATTGCACAAAAACGCATACATGGAAGTCTGTTTCAGCACAGACTAAGAAATGTGCTTTACGAAGCTGGGTATGGAGGCCGAGCAGCCCGTAGAAAACAATACATCAGTGAAATCAACAAAAGGAATCGAGTTGGATTTACAAGAGAAGACAAATCCGATGGATTTGATTTCTGGACGAATATTCTATTTACTGACGACAGTCGATTTTAGCTGCTTAAGTCGAATCTGGGATTAACAATATCGAGAAAAAATGTTTGTGAACTTAAAGAGATAAATATAACAGCCTCAGTTAAACATGAAGCAGATGCAGCACCGGTCTGTGGACACCTGTCTAGAAGTTTGAATAACATGGGTCTTTCAGGGGTTTTGTTTTCTAAAAAGTAATTGTCCAAAACATACAGTTCTATATGTAAGGCTGCAGCTGTTGTACAGTATTACCCGATTGACGATTACATCATCGCAATTCCTAGACATTAATCCAGTAAGCAATTTGTATACTCGGCAAAAGTATGAGAAATCATTAGAAATCCAATAGAATTGATCTAAAGAACGCTTTGCTACAGGAACGGCGTAACATTACAGTGCAAACAATAAAATCCCTTGCGTTATTTGCACCTAGGACAATGCTAGAGATTACAAAAGAGGAAAGGAGGCACTAGTAGGTACTAAGCATAACATTCTAAATTCAGAGTCTCATTTTCAACATTGCAGACGAATACTTATTTTGCACCATAATTTGACTATCTTATACTTTTGAGTGTTAAACTGTGCTGACGTAAATAGAAATCTATTTTCGTTTTTTTATTGACCAATAAACAAGTCACTGCTGTACTTCATTCTGACAGTTTTCGACTATCTATACACCCTTATACTTATGTTGTAGAGGAATACTTTTTGGAGTAATTGCACATATACATGAGGTTCCCAAAACCGAACCTCGTAAAGAGCCTGTACAATTACTTTATAAATTACGGTTGTCAAAAAAAAACTGAAGCACTTAGAAGAAGAAACGGTGGAACGTGTGTACCAAGGAATTAAAAAGTGTGTTACCAAAGCAGTATTAAAAGCACTGGGGAAGCAAGAGGAAGAGAGGAAGTGGCACCCACACTGGTGGACTAAAAGCATTGAAGAAAAAGTGAGCCAAAAAAATATATTCTATAATAATTGGTTGAGAACATGGGGCCTGCCGGAGTGGCTGTGCGGTTCTAGGCGCTGCAATCTGGAACCGAGCGACGCTACTGTCGCAGGTTCGAATCCTGCCTCGGGCATGGATGTGTGTGATGTCCTTAGGTTAGTTCTAAGTTCTAGGCGACTGATGACCTCAGAAGTTAAGTCGCATAGTGCTCAGAGCCATCTGAACCATTTTTGAGAACATGGGAGAAATATGATAGGGTATTTTATGTTAGAATGAACGGAGACGTAAAAAAGGACATCTGCAAAAAGAGAAAGGAAATCTGGGAGGATAAATGCGAAGATGTCGATGGGGGCCACAAAAGCGGCGGCAGAACGGAAAATGATTTAAGAGCTGAGGGAAGAAGTAAAAGAAAGAGCAAACCTACCGATTATTAGTCTGACGGAGTGAGAGAATAATTTTTAAGGCCAGTTAACAGAAGAAACGACGGAATACAAGGAAATAAAGTGGGAGACATGGGAGAACCAGGAGAGTGAGCAGGCAGAAGAAATAACTGCGAAAGAGGTACGGAAGACAGCTACACAAACGGAAATTGTAAAATCACCAGGAACTGGAAATGCACCATTCAAATTAGTGAGGTGTGGCCCAAGCACTCTGTATGAATATCTAAGCAAGTTATTTAATAAACGTATATGGAATGCGGAGAAAATTATAGCAGAGTGGAACTTAACGTATCTAATTCCTGCACACAAAAACGGAAGCCAGAAAGTATGTAGCAGTTATCCTGTCACAAGTACAATTACCAGGCTGTACGGGAGGATTTTAAAATCAAGACAGGTGAAGTTTGTAAATGAAGTGGAAGAACAAAGTTGCTTTAGAAGAGGCAGGCCATGTGTAAATAACGTCTTTACCGTAAGGCAGATCATGGGTAAGATATTGGAAAGGAATCCAAGCAATCATTTGGTTCTCATAGATATTGAGAAAGCATATGACACAGTGTCACTATAGCTATTGTTCGAGTTGCTGTGGCCACGGGAACTGCCAAAACCTATTGAAAGTAGCATCATAAACCTCTACAACTCAGCAAAATTTGTTATTAAAGTAGGGAAAGAAATTTCTAGAGAGGATTTCAGAATAACTAAATGCCTGAAGTAAGGATTCTGTATCCTATACCTTTTAAGGTGTATGTGCAGAAGGCACTGAATCTCTGGTGTAGAAAGTGCACGGCCATGGAGATTGAAGTGGGGAACCTGCGTATGTACACACTTTTCTTAGCTGATGATCAGGTCGTTGCAACAAATGATGAAGATGGTACATCTTACATGCTCAGGAAGCTGTTGGAAGAGTACAAGAAGTGGGATTTCAAAATTAATTTTGAGAAGGCGAAATCTCTGTTACGGAGAAGAGGGAAGTAACCTGGGCATTGACGGACATGTTATTAACGTATGTAAGAGTTTAAGTACCTGGGCAGCATCCTCTCACGTGGTGAAAGATGTGACAGAGATATCCAACAACGTACAGGTAGGGAGGGTCGAATATCCAAGAATCAAACACTGTGCTTTGGTCGTCAGAAATGTGCTAAAGGTTAAAATTCGTCTATACAGATGCATCGTGGAGCCAGTAACTACCTATAGGAGTGACCGCTGGGAACTCACAAAAAGAAACAGAAATAGACTCAGAGCTTTAGAAATGAACCACTTTAGAAGACCCTCTCGAACTTTCCTTTTTGACCACGTAAGACGAGGAGATAAGAGAAAGGACAAAGACTCATTATAGTATTACGCAAAAAATAGAAGTAAGAGAGCTAGGATGGTTTGGGCAGGTCAAAAGAATGGATGTAGGCAGATGGCCCAAGAGAGCAATTTCGAGACAACCTCCTGGAAGGATAAGATGAGGAAGACCACGGAAAGTGTAGCTAAGCGGTGTCTAAGAAACGATGGAGGGAAGAGGAATGCAAGAGGATGAGGGAGAATGGCGAGATCGAGGCATTTAGAGACTGAGATGTGGGATGCGGTGACAACTGTAGGCCTCCGCAACAAGAAAGAAAGAAGAAATGATGAAATTCTTATAAGAAAAAGCACTGCACTTTCACTTGGAAGCTGAAATGCCTGCACTGAGTGAAAATTATTTGGAGAGGGGAAAATGTGTTGTTTATGGTTGAGGACTGTGAGTAGAAAAATACTCTCCTGGAAATGGAAAAAAGAACACATTGACACCGGTGTGTCAGACCCACCATACTTGCTCCGGACACTGCGAGAGGGCTGTACAAGCAATGATCACACGCACGGCACAGCGGACACACCAGGAACCGCGGTGTTGGCCGTCGAATGGCGCTAGCTGCGCAGCATTTGTGCACCGCCGCCGTCAGTGTCAGCCAGTTTGCCGTGGCATACGGAGCTCCATCGCAGTCTTTAACACTGGTAGCATGCCGCGACAGCGTGGACGTGAACCGTATGTGCAGTTGACGGACTTTGAGCGAGGGCGTATAGTGGGCATGCGGGAGGCCTGGTGGACGTACCGCCGAATTGCTCAACACGTGGGGCGTGGGGTCTCCACAGTACATCGATGTTGTCGCCAGTGGTCGGCGGAAGGTGCACGTGCCCGTCGACCTGGGACCGGACCGCAGCGACGCACGGATGCACGCCAAGACCGTAGGATCCTACGCAGTGCCGTAGGGGACCACACTGACACTTCCCAGCAAATTAGGGACACTGTTGCTCCTGGGGTATCGGCGAGGACCATTCGCAACCGTCTCCATGAAGCTGGGCTACGGTCCCGCACACCGTTAGGCCGTCTTCCGCTCACGCCCCAACATCGTGCAGCCCGCCTCCAGTGGTGTCGCGACAGGCGTGAATGGAGGGACGAATGGAGACGTGTCGTCTTCAGCGATGAGAGTCGCTTCTGCCTTGGTGCCAATGATGGTCGTATGCGTGTTTGGCGCCGTGCAGGTGAGCGCCACAATCAGGACTGCATACGACCGAGGCACACAGGGCCAACACCCGGCATCATGGTGTGGGGAGCGATCTCCTACACTGGCCGTATACCACTGGTGATCGTCGAGGGGACACTGAATAGTGCACGGTACATCCAAACCGTCATCGAACCCATCGTTCTACCATTCCTAGACCGGCAAGGGAACTTGCTGTTCCAACAGGACAATGCACGTCCACATGTATCCCGTGCCACCCAACGTGCTCTAGAAGCTGTAAGTCAACTACCCTGGCCAGCAAGATCTCCGGATCTGTCCCCCCTTGAGCATGTTTGGGACTGGATGAAGCGTCGTCTCACGCGGTCTGCACGTCCAGCACGAACGCTGGTCCAACTGAGGCGCCAGGTGGAAATGGCATGGCAAGCCGTTCCACAGGACTACATCCAGCATCTCTACGATCGTCTCCATGGGAGAATAGCAGCCTGCATTGCTGCGAAAGGTGGATATACACTGTACTAGTGCCGACATTGTGCATGCTCTGTTGCCTGTGTCTATGTGCCTGTGGTTCTGTCAGTGTGATCATGTGATGTATCTGACCCCAGGAATGTGTCAATAAAGTTTCCCCTTCCTGGGACAATGAATTCACGGTGTTCTTATTTCAATTTCCAGGAGTGTATAATGGTCCATTAGATGGGCACTATAGAGGTGGCAACAGATGTTGTGGTGGATAGTGCCATGACAGAAAGTGAAGAAGAGTTGATCTGTGCGCACGGCCGTTGTATCAAGAGATGAAGGGGGTGGGAGAGATGAAAAAGGAGAGGACAGCCATGCTGTGTAGTGGATTAGGTGGGAAGAGTTACAGATAGTGTGATGGACATACACCGGGGCAGATTTTATTGTCTGAGAAAGGCGGTCGGTTGAAGATGCGTTGTGTTAGGATATGGAGTGTGTGTTGGTGTAATTGCTGTGATAATATACAAAACTTTTCGCAATCGCCATCAACATCTTTGTTGGAAGAAAAGGAACGGTTTGTAGCCCCTGGTACATTACGGCCACAGCAAAACACAAATAAAAAGAATTAGGTTGAACAGGGGCAAAGGAAAGGTCGCAATCTGCTGTGTGTGTGTGTGTGTGTGTGTGTGTGTTTGTTCTGTGTATGTGTGTGTGTATGAGAGAGAGAGAGAGAGAGAGAGGTAGCTGGAGTAGGAGGGAGAGGGGAGAGACGAGCGGCACAATCTGTCGGGTCGGTGTCCGGTGACCCGGCCGGCGTGTTCGATTGGCGGCGGCCGGTCGCGGCAATTACACGCTGGAGGTTGACCCACGCCGGCCGTCTGCAAATGCCGGGGCCGGACCACGCAGCACCAACACGGCCCACACACTGCGCCAGGAGCGGCGGCGCAGCTCTGCTTGCGCTCCCTCGCCGAGGCGGACGCTTTCCCACCGCCCGTGCCACCACTCCATCCTGTGGACACGGCAGCAACTCGCCACACTCTGCTGTGTGCGGAGCAGATGGCTACGAGTCTTCAGTCCATTAGGAAGCTTAAAATCCACTAAACGATATTGTGTACGAAACTGATAGAAACTTGGCTGTGTAATAACATATTTCTTTGCATAGCCATCTTCCGCAGCAGCTGTTATACACGTATACGGTCCGCAGCTCGTGGTCGTGCGGTAGCGTTCTCGCTTCCCGCGCCCGGGTTCCCGGGTTTGATTCCCGGCGGTGTCAGGGATTTTCTCTGCCTCGTGATGACTGGGTGTTGTGTGATGTCCTTAGGTTAGTTAGGTTTAAGTAGTTGTAAGTTATAGGGGACTGATGACCATAGCTGTTAAGTCCCATAGCGCTCAGAGCCGTTTGAACACGTATAAGGCTTATTATTTTTTTTCCTTCATAAACTCAATTTTTTTCTAATTAAAAACAGTCTTTCCACGTAAATCTAAGATGTAAATTACTTCTACGGTTTTTCCCTCTTGTTTACTCGTTCTGTACCAACAAGTCAAACCACACACTTCTAATATTAATCGACATCAGGCCACATAGTATGTCTTGTTGCTGTAGTCTTCATTCCGAAGGCTAGTTTAATGCACCTCTCCTTGCTACTCTTGCTGTGTAAGCCTCTTCATCTCCATATAACTATTGCAACTTACATTCTTCTGAAGCTTATTGTGTTCATCTCTTGGTGTCCCGCTACGACTTTTACCTCTCACACGTTCCTCCAATATTAAATTAGTGATCCCTTGAAGCCTCAGAATGCCTACAATCAACCGATCCCTTCTTCCAGTCAGGTTGTACCACAAATTACTTTTCTCATGATTTATGCTCAGTAACTCTACATTAGTTACATTATCTACCCATCTAATCTTCAGCATTCTTCTGTAGCACCAAATTTCAAAAGCTTCTATTCTCTTCTTGTCTACGCTGGGTATCGTCCACATTCACTTCCATGCATGGCTATACTCCACATAAATACTTACAGAAACGTCTTCCTGACACCTGAATCTACATTCGACGTTAACAAATTTCCCTACTTTAGGCACGCTTTTATTGCCATTGCCAGTCTCCATTTTACATCCTCTCTACTTTGGCCATCATCAGCTATTTTGCTGCCCAAATAGCAAAACTCATCTACTACTTTGTGTCTCATTTCCTACCCTAATTCCGCCAGCATCACCTCTTCGGCTACATTCCGTTATCCTTGTATCACTTTTGTTGATGTTGAGCTTATATCCTCTTTTCAAGACACTGTCCATTGCGTTCAACTACAATGTCATCAGAAAACATTAGAGTTTTTATTTCCTCTCCCCGAACTTTCAATTCTGCTGCAATTTTTCTTTGGTTTCCTTTACTGTGTGCTCAATGTACAGATTGAATAGCATCGGGTATGGGCCACAGCTCTGTCTCATTCCCTCCTTAATCACTCCTTCCCTTGCATACCCCTCGACTCATAACTACTGTCTGGTTTCTGTACAAGTTGTAAACAGCCTTTCGCTTCCTATATTTTACCCCTACTACCTACAGAATTTCAAAGAGAGCATTCCAGTCAACATTGTCAAAAGCTTCCTCTAATTGTAGAAGTGCTATTAACTTTAGGTTTACCTTTCCATAACCCGTCCTCTAAATCAAGTCGTAGGGCCAGTACCGCTTCCCGTCTGCCTACATTTTTCCGAAATACAGATTGATCGTCCCCCAGGTCCGCTTCTACCAGTTTTTCGGTTCTTCTGTACAGAATTCATGTTAATATTTTGCAACCACGACTTATTAAACTGATGGTTCGGCAGATTTCACACCTGTGGGAATCTACTTCCATTGTAATTTCAGTTACGACTGTCTTCTGAGAGCTTGAGGGTAATTACCCTCAGAGACCAGCTATGTGGATAATCTACTCATTGCGGAGCCGACGTGGAGGCAACACAAGATGAAGTTAGGGAAATCCTCCGCACCTTCAGAGAGTGTAGTTTCACTGTAAATATTACCAGACCTTGTATCGGGACGTGCTAAGTCAAATTCCTAGGCCATATCTTTACAGTATAGCTAATCCGTCTGAATCCAGAAAAAATAGAAGCAGTACCGAAATTTCGTATCCCCACTCCGTGGGTTCCTTGGAACTGTCAATTTCTACAAGAGATTTATACACATAAAACAGTTGGCTGCACCACGGCTTTTCCAACTCACTGGAAAGAAGTCTGTTTGGGTATCGAACGACACGGCTGAGGATGAGTCTCAAGCACTCAAAAATGCGCTCGTTGATGCGCCAATCCTGTCTCACCCCAGTCCAGAAGAGGAATTTTGTATGGTCACGGACCTGAGCCATTAACTCCCCTGACGCCAGGAAGTTGCCAGGTTTTTTTGGAGATTGGAAAAAAAACATATATTTCACAGACAGGACTGTCTGTGAAGCAGGAGGTGTTTCAGAAATTGGAAATGGTCGCCCTGGAAAGATTACATCACTTCATAAATGAAACCTGACCACGCTTCTCGTGAGAATGAGGTTTTTCAGAGGTGTTTCAGAAATTGGAAATGGTCGCCCTGGAAAGATTACATCTCTTCATAAATGAAACCTGACCACACTTCCCGTGAGAATGATGCCTCCTTAGTCTAAAACCTTCTTTTTTCAGAAAAAAGAGATTTTGAGTAGCTGATTTGCTCCCCTCGGGATATACCTAGTCTTGATCCCTCAGCGTGGGTGCTGTGTCCGGATTGGTTACCAGGTCAACGCAACTATCAAGAGGGGAGATTCAATGAGTGGAGGACACACCATTTGTACAATGTGGAGGCGAGTTTTTTCTGCAATTCAGCTTTGGTACGAGGCTTGGCGGAAAGTGATTATGATTCTTTCTTTTCTTCCTCTTCTGGTCCTCCTCTGGTGAAAAACTTCAGGTCGTTCCCTAGTGGGTGAGACTTGGGGTATGCAACTTTCGTTGGACTAAGAGCTAGTGGCAGTTTCCAACTGTACCGACTGTGGTACTGCATATCATCTCGGACATATCATGTGTCACGAGGGTAAACTCCTTGTCCTGAGTCAGCCACCTAACGTTTGACAATTCCAGCATGCGCCGTCGTACTAAATTAGTTAAAGTGACAGAAGACTAAAGCAAAAAAAAAAGTGCCATCAATACATTCACTAATTTCATATATAAAAATTAAGGACTGTCTCACGATTTGAATATTGTTGAGAAGATAATTTTTTCCTATATGTAAAGATAATAACATTTAGCATCACTTGGACATATATTTATGATAAAACGTAGCTCGTCAGTTCCTAAGTGGAAACTTGCTTCTCAGTCATGAAACAAGACGGTTTTACCAATAGAAGTTACCAGCTATTAAAGACGATAGTAAAAGGCTGTATTATGAAAAAGAATAGACTGGTACTCACCATATAGAGGAGACGTTGAGTTGAAGACAGCTACATAGCGTTGCTGCCTCTGGATCACGGGGTCCCGATTTCGATTCCCGGCCGGATTGGGATTTTCTCTGCCCGGGGCTGGGTGTTTGTGTTGTCCTCATCATTTCATTATCATCATCATGTGTGACAGTGGCTGGATTGTATTGTGAAAAACTTGGATTGCGTAAATATTGGGACTTTGTACGGGCGCTGATGACCGCGCAGTTCAGCGCCCCACAAATCCAACATTATCATCATCATCATCTAAAGTAGAAAATACACAAACTTTCACGTAGCCACAACTCCACACACACATTAGCACTGTCTCTGGCCACTGAGGTCAGAGACAGTAGTCATGTGTGTGTGTGTGTGTGTGTGTGTGTGTGTGTGTGTGTGTGTGTGTGTGTGTGTGTGTGGTTGTGCTTGCGTGAATGTGTATATGTTTTTTGCTTTAAAAGAAGAAGGCCTTTAAGTCGAAAGCTAAAACGTGCAGTAGTCTTTTTGTTGTGCCTGTCTGCAACTTATCGTCTCCTCTGTATGTTTATGGATTCTCCATTCAAATGGTTCAAATGGCTCTGAGCACTATGGGACTTAACATCTGTGGTCATCAGTCCCCTAGAACTTAGAACTACTTAAACCTAACTAACCTAAGGACATCACACACATCCATGCCCGAGGCAGGATTCGAACCTGCGACCGTAGCAGTCGCGCGGTTCCGGACTGAGCGCCTAGAACCGCTAGACCACCGCGGCCGGCTGGATTCTCCATTGTTTAATAAAATACAGTTGTGTTCTCTACACACAACAATCATTCAGCTGACAAAGGCGAGTGCATGAGGCTGAAGGTGAACGATAAGTCATTTGGTAAGGAATACTTCCCTTCCTTTCAGCCTTTTTTTTTTGTGACTGACTACTTCCAAGAGGCATGTAGCGCACAGACAAAGAGGAAAAGAGCAGCTTACAACCACATATTGCATCTGATAACAAAAGCATCATGTACCCGACTTATTCCAAGAAAGTGCCTGCAGTGTACTATAACTGAGTTTAGAATAAAGTGGTGAGTGTGGTACCACATATCAGTACCACCCAAAACGCGTCTCAGTTGGGAACGGAATTGTAAGTTTCTGTTGGACAGTGATAGCGGTCCCATGGATCTGGCGGAACCAATGGTGCATACCAGATGAATCGCACCTCCAGCGGGTCTTGACCACGAGCACTCTCATCCGTCGTGACATGGGATGGCCAACGGCAGTCATTCAACCCACGTGCACTTGGAGCCTCATCGATAGGATGCCATCATTTATGCTCAGTACATAGAGACTCATTCTAGTTGCTACTGTGTGAAATGGACTCTACTTCTTGCTGCATTATTTGTAATGAATCTTCATACACTCGAAGAAATACAAGTTAAGTAGCTCTTCTGTTTGTTTTGTTAACTTATTCGCTGATCATTTCTTCACTTGTACAACTTCCCTACGATGACAGTTACCACACCACTCTGCAAATCACCTCTCCTTACCCTTGTGAACAAAGTCGTGCACAACAGAGAGGACAGTTTAAATGTGAATTTAGTCTAGATACAGCACGCTGAAGGTAAATAAAAATAAAAATTTTAGTGCCTTTCATGTTATTATTCAGTTTTCAACATTCGCCGTTCAATAAGCCAGATTTTTATTCAGTGTTCTATTTTGAAAATAAAAAATACTACAGTTACATTTACAGCACTCTTGCACAAGTACCGGCAGACATTTGACTGACTTCGCCTTACCAAGTTGGGTACTTCCTTTACGCGACATTTCGAGACAAGCAGACTATGGTGATGGCCCTGCAGCACATAAATCTGTGCCTGTTGTAACGCAGTACTGGGTTACATGGAACTTTCCGGCTACTATGGTTAACTCACTCACTTAAACGATGTTTCTGGGTCACCATTCTAGTGACTGGCGGACGTCACCCGTTACGATTTCCTTTCTTGCCCCAGTCTCTTCATCTGAGAAAAGCACCTACACGAAACATACAAATTATTGTTTTTGTTTGTTAATGTGACGTTATATTTGGCGATTATCTTGTAGTCGCTAACCCAATTACTCAGGTACTTATTCTACATATTTCAAACTCAGGTTTCTCTTAAAATTTTCGCCATTTATCGTTCCTCCTACAATCATGGAAGTTCCTCACTGGTGTCTTAACAGTTGTCCTCGTTCTATCCTTCTTCTGTGTTTGCACATATTTCTTTCCTTGCCGTTTTTGTGGACAAACTCCTCGTTTCCGTCAGTCGACTTCATCTTCTTCATACTTATCCATATACACATCTCAATCTCTTTCATTCTCTTCTTTTCCATTGTTTCCAACAAGAAAACGAAAAGATCGGTAAAAAACTTTCTAAAGCTAAGATCACATAAATATTTCTTTATTTTCAGTGTCCAGTTTCGAAGACTTCGTAATCTTCAGATCTCCAAAACTTTTGTTACAAAAGACCTGGAGATGAAAGCGAAGTCTGTTGAAACTGGTTGTTGAAAATAAAGAAATATTTATACGATCTTGGCTTTAGAAAGCTTTTTTACCCAGTAAAGCAGATCGCTTTCTCGTTTCTCAACAAGAAAAAATTCGAGCTGTGAGATCTGTGGCAAATTAATATCGATAGTGCTGACAATTCTGGACACACTCGAATAGCTGAGCGCGTTAAGACTCCCACTTTAGGGACGCAGGGAAACGCGCCGGCCCTGGATCGTATTCCTACGGTGGAGGCTGCATTTGATTTTTAGGCAGTTCCTCACACTTGAAATGGTGAACACTCGGTTGGTACCCAAGTACTATCGGTGATACGCAGTTCGCAGAAATTTAGAAAAAAAAAAAAAAAAAACATTCTCTCAGTTGTGCATGCGACACTAGACGCAAGCAGATTCCGTCCAGGTGGAAGGGGTAGCGTCGGAAAGGGTATGCGATCACTCACAATCACTAACAACGCCAAATCCGAAATAATATGCTGTCCTTGTGGAGACACGGGATAAGACCGAGAAGAAGTACACTGACAATTTTCAGCAGACTTGGCGTAATGTACTGACTCGCTGGGTCGCACCGTCTCTGCACAGCAGAGTCGCACTTATTCAGTCGCGAAAAATGCCGAGTCCTTGTCTTTTGTTTGTCTACAGCCTTATGATTTGATACGTTTCCGCTAGAGAGCTACTTGATGACCGAATTACACTCTACGGCAAGAAAAGGACACGCCGCGAAGGAAATATCTGAATGGGACGGAAATCGGTCGATGGATGTAAGTGTGCAGACAATCAAATGACTGCAGTTCAGAAAATTTGAATGGTTTATTCAAGAGAAAGAGCTTTACAAACTGAACAAGTCAATAACGAGCTGGTACAAATGGTTCAAATGGCTCTAAGCACTATGGGAATTAACATCTGAGGTCATCAGTCCCATAGACTTAGAACTACTTAAACGTAACTAACCTAAAGACAACACACACATCCATGCCCGAGGCAGGATTCGAACCTGCGACCGTAGCAGCAGCGTAGCTCCAGACTGAAGGGCCTAGAACCGCTCGGCCACAGGGGCCGGGGGCTGGTGCACCTCTGGTCCTTGTTCTGCTTGGCATTAATTGGTGAAGTATCCTGAGGGATATCGTGCCAAATTCTGTCCGACTGGCGTGTTAAATCGTCCAAATCAGATGATGGTTGGAGGGCCCTGCTCATAATGCTCCACACGTTCTCAGTTGGGGAGAGATCCGGTGACCTTGCTGGCCAAGGAAGTTTGGCAAGGACGAAGACAAGCAGTAGAAACACTCGCTGTGTGCGGGCGGGAGTTGTCTTGCTGAAATGTGAGCCCTTACCATGAAGGGCAACAGAACGGAGCGTCTATTATTGTCGACGTACAGCTGTGCGATAAGGTAAGGATTGAGGAGGTTTTGGGCAGAATCGGAGAGTAAAGGAATATACACTCCTGGAAATTGAAATAAGAACACCGTGAATTCATTGTCCCAGGAAGGGGAAACTTTATTGACACATTCCTGGGGTCAGATACATCACATGATCACACTGACAGAACCAGAGGCACATAGACACAGGCAACAGAGCATGCACAATGTCGGCACTAGTACAGTGTATATCCACCTTTCGCAGCAATGCAGGCTGCTATTCTCCCATGGAGACGATCGTAGAGATGCTGGATGTAGTCCTGTGGAACGGCTTGCCATGCCATTTCCACCTGGCGCCTCAGTTGGACCAGCGTTCGTGCTGGACGTGCAGACCGCGTGAGACGACGCTTCATCCAGTCCCAAACATGCTCAATGGGGGACAGATCCGGAGATCTTGCTGGCCAGGGTAGTTGACTTACACCTTCTAGAGCACGTTGGGTGGCACGGGATACATGCGGACGTTCGTTGTCCTGTTGGAACAGCAAGTTCCCTTGCCGGTCTAGGAATGGTAGAACGATGGGTTCGATGACGGTTTGGATGTACCGTGCACTATTCAGTGTCCCCTCAACGATCACCAGTGGTGTACGGCCAGTGTAGGAGATCGCTCCCCACCTCATGATGCCGGGTGTTGGCCCTGTGTGCCTCGGTCGTATGCAGTCCTGATTGTGGCGCTCACCTGCACGGCGCCAAACACGCATACGACCATCATTGGCACCAAGGCAGAAGCGACTCTCATCGCTGAAGACGACACGTCTCCATTCGTCCCTCCATTCACGCCTGTCGCGACACCACTGGAGGCGGGCTGCACGATGTTGGGGCGTGAGCGGAAGACGGCCTAACGGTGTGCGGGACCGTAGCCCAGCTTCATGGAGACGGTTGCGAATGGTCCTCGCCGATACCCCAGGAGCAACAGTGTCCCTAATTTGCTGGGAAGTGGCGGTGCAGTCCCCTACGGCACTGCGTAGGATCCTACGGTCTTGGCGTGCATCCGTGCGTCGGTGCGGTCCGGTCCCAGGTCGACGGGCACGTGCACCTTCCGCCGACCACTGGCGACAACATCGATGTACTGTGGAGACCTCACGCCCCACGTGTTGAGCAATTCGGCGGTACATCCACCCGGCCTCCCGCATGCCCACTATACGCCCTCGCTCAAAGTCCGTCAACTGCACATACGGTTCACGTCCACGCTGTCGCGGCATGCTACCAGTGTTAAAGACTGCGATGGAGCTCCGTATGCCACGGCAAACTGGCTGACACTGACGGCGGCGGTGCACAAATGCTGCGCAGCTAGCGCCATTCGACGGCCAACACCGCGGTTCCTGGTGTGTCCGCTGTGCCGTGCGTGTGATCATTGCTTGTACAGCCCTCTCGCAGTGTCCGGAGCAAGTATGGTGGGTCTGACACACAGGGTTCAATGTGTTCTTTTTTCCATTTCCAGGAGTGTATGATAAGGTGAAGGGATAGGATGATAGGACATCTGTTAAGATAAGAGGGAATGATTTCCATGGTACGAGAGGCAGCTGTAGAGGGCAAAAACTGTAGAGGAAGACAGAGATTGGAATGCATCCAGGAAACAATTGAGGACGTAGGTTGCAAGTGCTACTCTGAGATGAAGAAGTTAGCACAGGAGAGGAATTCGTGGCGGGTCGCATCAAACCAATCAGAAGACTGATGAAAAAAAAATCAAACAAATGCGTGCGGCGGATGACAACCAAAGGGGTAGTGCTTGAAATGAAAGGCATCCCAGACCATCACTCCTGGTTGTCAGGCCGTATGGCGGGCGACAATCAGCTTGGTATCGAAGCAGGACTCAACACTGTAGACACTTCTACTCCGGCCAGCGAGATTCCAGGCCCTAACATTCCTTTTTTCCATTTCCTATTCCCAATTGTTCTTACCTATGGCCTTCTAAAAATCAAAAGGTTGGTGTTCCTTAAACATGTACGCTCATGTCGGAGGATATTCCCACGAGCACGACAGTAGATTGTTGAATTGTTCTATATTAATGTGAAATAACTGGAAATGCAGAATTGCGAAGTCCCTGTAATAAGCAAATATCTTTAATCGAACGTCGTGTAGCCTATGCAAATAGATGCTATGCAAACACGTCTGACTCGTTCCGTAGTTCCATGTCAGGAAGCGGTTTCGGTAAAAGACAGAACGACTGCGGGTGCTCTCGCCGCTGTGCAGTGTCCAGCAGCGGCAAATCGAGCCTCCACTAACGGCGCCGCAATATGCGGGCGGCGCGGGCCGCTCGGCGGCTGCTGGCGCTGCGGAATGGAGGCCATATCGCGGCGCAGCGCTTCGCTGGCTCCCCCTTCCAGCAGCGGTCATCAGAGGACCGCAAGAAGCCGTGCCAATCGGACGCGACCGCTGCCGCCGTATCGGTTTTGCATCCGGTCGGTCCGCTTCGACAAGTTCTGCTTCGTCCCTCTACCCTTCGCTTGGATTTCGTGAGTCATTAACTCTTGCTACGAATCGTCAGTATGTCTGATGCCGGCAGTTATAGTTGCGTCAAATTCTGCGCAATATCTATATCAGTTTGTTAAGTCGCTGTCTGTCAGATTCCTGCAAGGATTTAATGTTGTGCTTCTACAATGCCCCAACTTTCTACTATATCTTACAAAAATTTTTCATTGTGGATGGAATGTCTCTTTTATTGCCAAGTATCAGTACGTTTTCACTTATTTGAACTAACTTATACATGGAGCTGAGATACTGATCATCTTCTCTTTTCTTTTCGTAGTTACAACGGTATTTGCTATTACGTTCTCTAGCACATTAACAAAGGCAAAATTAACATTACATTAATGATTGTACAGCACTGGTGAACACTACAGTATTTTATCCTACGAAAAGAAAGTTGTCGAATTAATTCGCGCTGATACTAATAAATTATTGATTAAAAAGTATTAAAGTGGAGCAACAAATTTACTCTTAAAGGTATAATTTATTTTATTTCCAGAATCCGTTTCAGAGGTTTACACCTACACCATCAGATGGATTTATGACATTTAGTACGATATGAGATGCCTGTACGAATTTGGACAAACCTGTGGCAATCTCTCGCGTCATCGCAAACAAATTTTTCTGTCTTGCTACATCACATACGTCATCTCAGTAACAGTACGAAACGGAGCTTTTAGCATTTCAAATAGTGCCACACGTTCGCCAGAATCGTAAACATATGTCGTACGAACTCTCAGAAATGCACGTGATGATGGATACTTGAACCTCTGAAACGAATAGTCGAAATGAAACTGTAATTTTTAACATCAGCCTCGCAGATTCAATTGATATCAATAATAGTCACGGAAAAGTGTAACCTAAAATATTGTATTCACACAAAATTATTCGAACTGAATCACCGATCGAGATGACGCTTGATTCACATTCGGGAGGATGACTGTTCAAATCCGCAAGCATTATGCACTGAGCGAATGATCAGGTGACTGGAGGCTTATATTATACCCTTGAAGTGTTCTCCGCTGGAAGGCCCATTGCCTCAGACACCAACTGAGCGTAATCTAAGAGTCTTACAATCTTTTGGTAGATGAATAATTATTTCCATTATCGTCGTCCCTTGACATAACTTCACCAATAATGGCTCTTCATTGGTTGTTGACAAGAGTCATTCGTTACTCCTGGCATTTAGATAAGAATAAATTCTCTTGTGAGTGACCAGCACTCCGTTCTGCGTGTTGACCTTTAGAGGGCAGGACAGAAATCGGAATTTAAAATTTTATTTTAGCCTCCTTCGGCCCGACAATACTAAAATGATTAATTGATACATTACAGAGCCTCCACCAGCTTGAAAAGTCACCTGCTGACATGCAGGGTCCATGGGCTCATGAAGTTGCCGCCATACCTACACACGTCCATCCGCTTGATACAATCTGAAACGAGACTCTTCCGGCCAGGCAACATGTTTCCAGTCATCAACACTTCAATGTCCATGTTGACGGGTCCAGGAGAGGCTTAAAGCTTTGTGTCGTGCAGTCATCAAGCGTACAAGAGTGAGCCTTCGGCTCCGAAAGCCCATATCGATGACGTTTCATTGAATGGTTCGCACGCTGACACTTGTTGATGGCCCAGCATTGAAATCTGCAGCAACTGGCGGAAGAGTTGCATTTCTGTCACATTGAACGATTCTCTTCAGTCGTTCTTTCAGGATCTTTGTCCGGCAGCAGCAATGTCGGAGATTTGAAGTTTTACCGGATTCCTGATATTCACGGTACGCTCGTGAAATGGTCGTACAGAAAAATCCCCACTTCATCACTGTCTCGGAGATACTGTGTCCCATCGCTCGTGCGCCGACTATAACACCACGTTGAAACTCACTTAAATCTTGATAACCTGCCATTGTAGCAGTAACCAATCTGACAACTGCACCAGACACTTGTTGTCTTGTATAGGCCGTATTCTGCCTGTTTACATATCGCTGTATTTCAGAACGCTTGCTCTACCAGTTTCTTTGGAGCTTCAGTGTAATTTTGCAGATAGATTAAGTGGTACGTGTGCAAAATATATTTCGAATAGAATTAGTAATAGAAAAGTAATACCGAATATTTCTCGGGTATTCAGTTCTAGGGGACTGATGACCTCAGATGTTGGAACGTGACACAATAATCAAATGATCTTCTCCATCTCCATGCCAATGCAAGACCTCATACAAGTGTGCGCACCCGACAGGAGCTCACAAAACTTCACTGGACTGTTCTTCCTCATCTACCCTATAGTGCGGAACTCGCACCTTCCTTCTTTCACCTGCTTCTCCCAATGAAGGATGGACCCCGCGGGAATTAGTACGTAGATGTTTGAACATTACTGGTGCAGGAGGAGATTGGGAACATTGACCAGCAGAGTGATATAAATGTTCAAATGTGTGTGAAATCTTATGGGACTTAACTGCTAAGGTCATCAGTCCCTAAGCTTACACACTACTTAACCTAAATTATCCTAAGGACGAACACACACACCCATGCCCGAGGGAGGGAGGACTCGACCCTCCGCCGGGACCAGCCGCACAGTCCAGGACTTCAGCGGCTCAGACCGCTCGGCTAATCCCGCGCGGCAGAGTGATATAATACGGCATACAGCCCTCCTGATAAGGTGGCGTGAAGCCGTCGCATTGAATGGTAATTATGCCGAAAGATAGGAATTTAGGGCCAAAAGAGTGACGGATAATGTGGTGTACCGACATGCAGAATAAAAGCAAACCACTTTCAGAAATACATGTCTTGCGTTGTTTATTGAACGCCCCTCATACTTCCAAACAACGTGTGTGACATTCGCCCCGTAAAAGAACATCGAGAAAAAACATATGATGGTGGACTGTGGCTCACAATTGCACAGTCCAACTGAATTGTATGTTCTGACTGAAACGGATAGAGGTAATAGGAATGAAATCACTCAATATTTTCTGTCTACAGCAAGTGGTTTATTGAAATTAGTAGGAGGAATCTTTTAAACCAAAATATCAGAACTAGTCATGTCACTAGTGCGACACTGTATGCGCTGTGAAAAATTGAAGATATATGTTTCAGTATTCTTTTTATCAATTAGTACAACCTCGAATAAGGGCATGGTCCACTCTGACACGTAGTAAGTCATGAGCGATGTTACACTGCAATGTTGTACTATCGTTTCGTTGTAAAGTTGAAGAATACCACTGTGAGCATTTTCCCTTGTTAATAATATTAAAATCCCTGGGGGTACAGTTCTTATCGTAGATAGTTGTGCACAAGCCGGTCGGGGGACACACGAAGCGAACATTCGTAGGTAGCAAATGAGGGACCTATAACAGAATCTCTTAGTTACCGGTGAAAATACTATTAAGTGATTTGGTTGACAGTCGTCTGGAATTCATGAGGACACTCAAATCTTTGAAGAATTTCCTTACCAATGAAAAAAATTCTAACAATTACGGACTGCGGATTGTGTTAATATCGCAGTCGTAATTTAATGTTTTAGTGCCCTTTTGAAGTAGATTATTTTACCAGCTACGCTGACTGTTTGTCTTAAAAATTATGTGGTTCTGCTCTTTTAGTCTTGGGTAGATATTCCAGACTGAGCGGAGCGCGGCTTCGTTCTGGGAACACAGAACAGAGCGTGTATTTGCTCAAGTTATTAGTTCAGGCTTCACTCGATAATCCGCAACGCCTGCCTCTGACAGCGTGTCATTGCGGAGTTCCGTCTGTGTGTTCTCGTTCCCTGTGCGTTATAATCGGAAGCGTAGGGAGAGGTTTAATTAAAATGCTCATTGGAACATTTCTTTTAATAATTAAAGCGTGATATTCTTCTGCAAACGTCCAAGTTTCCATTATGGTACGCTGGTACTTTTATTCATATACACGATATTTTGATGAGCGGTTTAAGCGAGAACTTCCCATGGACGTTCAATCACAACAGTGCAAGGAGAACTCATTGGCACAGTGTTACAAGCAGATTTCATTAAAGGACTCCCTCAATGACGCTAAATAAATGTGACGAGCTGAAGTATAATGTCGACAGGAAATTTAGTGTAGGCGTAATCGTCCGCGGCCGTTGTCACTGTCAATAAAATTCTTCTGGGATGCTGACCGCAGCACAAAACTCTGAGGATGGCCATTTGCAACAGTGGCCGAAACGTCGGACAATTTTATATATTGACGATGCGGTCAACGGCTCAGAAGAATTTTATTGACAGTAAATTTAGTTCAATAACAATCTCGTTAATGTACTACAATCTAACAAAGCTCTTCGTCTAAGTTAAGTCTCAGGTGTGACAAAAATAAATTATGAAGAACCTTTATAATACTAGTTACAATAAATCATTGCATAGAAAAATAAAGGTACTCAGTTCATTGGTTTTTAGGACCATCGTCTGCATGTTCATTGTTGCTCATTTAGAGGACTAAATCTGCATATATGACAGACCATACTGATTTACCAAGTCAGTACTTATGTAACAAAGGCTGAAATGCCTGAGCTAGCAGGACAGAGCGGATTAGGTTGTGGAAAGGGGCCAAAATGACCTGTCAGTTGCACTCAGATACAAACTTTATTTGTCAACACACAATATTACAACAAGGATGCAAAACTCTCGAAACTTTAATCTTCTTTGATTAACTTTAGATCGGCTGAAGGCCACCATTCAAAATCCAAAACACAAGGTTTAAGCAAAATTTAAATACAAGGTTCTTCTGGAGGTTCCACCCAAGAATATTTTCTAAATCTTCAATATAATCCGGCTGAAGGCCTTAGCAATTTAATTTTAATGGAACTTGGCTGGAGGTTGCATATTAAGCAATAGGAGGACTTTCAATCAAAGGCAGAAGGCATTATCTTAAAACATTTCATGCAAATTGGGTTGAAGGCCCCATTCAAAAACATAACAGTATTATGCCTTAAAGGAAAGACAAGAAGAAAAAAATGGTTCAAATGGCTCTGAGCACTGTGGGACTTAACATCTGAGGTCATCAGTCCCCTAGAACTTAGAACTACTTAAACCTAACTAACCTAAGGACATCACACACATCCATGCCCGAGGCAGGATTCGAACCTGCGACCGTAGCAGTCGCCCGGCTCCGGACTGAAGCGCCTACAACCGCTCGGCCACCGCGGCCGGTGAGACGAGAAGATTAACTTAAGAGATATTAAAACTCGGCTGAAGACCGCTCACTAACAAATAATTTAACGGCTTAAGCCCTAGAAGATGAGTTTCAATTTTAAAGGGCAGAAGGCCTTATCTTAAAACATTTCATATAAAAATATAACCATCTCATGCCGTAAGGGCAAGACAAGAACATTAATTTAAGAGATATTGATACTCGACTGAAAACCACACATCAACCAAATAATTAAAATCCAAACAGGGAAATTACTACATAACACACAGGGAACGGCCCTCAGAAGTTTCCAAGGGTCGGCCTGGGATTGTAACACTAACACCCATTTAGGTGAGACAGGCAGCTTGTCCAAAGACTTCTTAATCTGGAGGCAACCCAACCGACAGACAGCCGACCGACCAATCAACCAAATCAGTTCCGCTTCATGCAACCAGCAAAATGACCACAAGATTTCAATACACGACACACAGAATATTGGCGCCCGCAACGACCTACAACACCTCAGCTGTCGAACTAACCGCCCTGCTGGACAGCAACAACACGACGAGGAAAATACACTGCCTAAAATTATGTCAACGACCAGGGCAGGTAACCGGAGCGTCAACGGCCACAAGGCAGAAGATACCACTGGTGAACGTCCATAACAGGAAATAAATTAAGTGAAGTTAAATTTCACAGGAAGACGGCTGGAATCTTAGCTGACTTATCCCGGCGGGGTCAGGGATTTTCTCTGCCCCGTGATGGCTGGGTGTTGTGTGATGTCCTTAGGTTAGTTAGGTTTAAGTAGTTCTAAGTTCTAGGGGACTGATGACCGTAGATGTTAAGTCCCATAGTGCTCAGAGCCATTTGAACCATTTTAATCTTAGCTGACTTAAACACACACACGTTGTTGCTCGCGGGAATGTCCCAAAAGCGACAACCAGGATCAAACGAAAAAATGTAAACAGTTGAGGCTCGATAGTAAGTTAAGTGAGGACTCAACTCTCATGTCCAAGATCGGTGGGCGAAGAACTTCGTAATACTCGCAAGCAGCACCACACACTCCAACCGCAAGTGCACGCCGCCAGCGGCTCCAGCCCAACTCCGCGCGACGGGGGCTTGCTTGCTGCTCCGCGCCAACCGACCGACTGGACTGTGGTCCGTTCGCGACTGCTGCTCCGTCGCGACTGCACTGCTGGAGCGTCTCCCACTCATCGACTACCCGACACACGACGACCCGGAAATAATATCGGTCGCTCCAGAGATGGCACGACAGTGCGCTTATCGATACGCGCTGCTGCTGCCGCTCATCGGCAAGTAAGGCAGGAAGTTAGTGTCGCCAGTAAATTGAATAAGAAAACAAGGCGGCACTATCGTAATAGAATATGAGAAACAATTAATGGGATGAACATGAGCCGTGCATAGTTTAATGGCATTAGAATGGTAGGATGAGTGTATATTTGTATATTGTTTGAGAAAAATGTGGAGCACCCAGAAGAGAAGGAGAAAGCGAAATGAAACTTCACAGGTTGAGTGGGTGTTTGATGCTACTTCACTGACTCCAAGATCGAGTCAAATTTACGAAGAACTTGGGGGCATGAGCCCACTTTCAATATGACGTTGCAGCCTCTCTGTCCTGAATGCATGCACTGTGAAGGGTGTCATAAAGCTTTTGCATCCTCTCCTGAGGCAAGCTGGCGCACAGCTGTTGTAGCTTGTCCTTGATATGCAGAAAATTTCATAGAGACTTGCATTATACTGTTGGAAAGAGTCACCACGATGTTGTCGCATGACGACGTACGAGAACGGAGGACGATCGTAACGTACCGTTGTGCCCGCCATCGTCCTTTCTTGTGGTCAGACGTAATCGATCAGGACGTTGACGATGAGTATGCATACTTTTCGAGATAAACAGGTGAGTATAGGACGGGCTGCGCGATACTTGGTCGCGTATATTAGCACAGTCGTTGTATTGGCGGTCCGCCAGATGTGTCGGCGGGGTGTTTGATGTCTTACTCACAGTACTCTACCTACCATTAGGTGATCTGCCGTCAGTGTCGTGGTTCAAGTCGTGTCGTAGGCTACGTTAGTTTTCGACGGAACAATGTTCATTGGATTTATCTCAGAAAGTTTGTACTTCCGGTCCCACGTTCATCGAACTTATCTCAGAAAGTAAGCATTTACGGACCCAAGTTTATTGGATTTTTTTTCTTGTTTCGATAACTACTACCACCTCTCAAAGTATTCGACACTGTTTTTTGAAAACACTGTATACCCTACCAGGGCTGGAAATGACAGTAAACACGAATGACACTAATGTACCTGTCACAGAGAATTGCAAGTCTAATTATTTACATACCCGCCGACGCTGTGAACGTATGTGATGTTACACTGACGTCCGACCATGTCATCTGGAAGCTTAACATATTTTTGTCACTCAAAGAATCGCAAGGAATGTATTCCGAAATTAATGTTTACTATCCATTTTGCGTTATCACTAAGCAATATACTGTCGTCGCCTAACAGCATTGTGCTGTCCAGAAAGCGCAGATGTAATGAATGTCACACAGCAACCGACTAATTTCTTGATCTGCTGTCTAATCACACGAAATAGTCAGGGATTAAACGGCTGCTCTTATCGGGAATTATGTTATTTGATTATTCACTATTGGCTTGGGCAATTACACAGGACGTTTGTTTTAAGTTGAGACAACTAGACACCTTGAAAACGAAGTATAGGACGAAAAAAATGTTCTAGGTGAAAAGTTAATACTGGTAAAGGGGACATCTGTCTGTACTGCAACTGCCACCGCCTAATCACCCCATCTTTGTATTTTCAAGTGCGAACCCTCCTTTTTTATTGGATATTCGTACTCTGTGTCAAAAAATACATGCGGTTTTCTCAACACATTATTTCTCATTCGTGGTAGATGGCACAGTAATTGAAGAATGTCACAATTGTGCTTGTTTCTGCAATTAAGAACAGATATATTTGATACCACATTTCATTTACGATGCAGGCGTAAACCTTTGTGTTCTAGTGGTTGATGTTTATGTTCTAAATTTACTTTAGTGTTGCAAATTTGATTCTAAAGTATAATGTGCTTATTCATGTCAGTGTCAGGCTATAAACTACAATCAGCACGATCCAGGAACATCCTATCTTTCTAATTGATGTCGCTGAGTCCCCTTGCCTTTCATCATGGGGATGCTTGGTTTCTATGAGTATTCGTGGCGGGTACGCCTGTTCCTAACAAATCATGGACAGTTTACCTTATTACAACGACTGTTGTTTGTATTCCACCAGTAACCACGTAGCGGCCAGTGTGAGTGTTACGGCTGGTGGACGGACACACGAACCGAATCCCTGATGGCGGGATTCGAAGGCGACCACTGAAATCAAGCTTTCCAATGGTTTGGGTAATCACCACTTTCCACCCTGTAGCGAAGAGAAATCTAAGTTACCATAAAAGTAGCTTATTTTCCAGAAATGTCGTTATTTGTAACGTACAGTCGCATTTGCAGTAGTCAAGTAACATTTGAACACCAATATCAACTGTTAGTACGCCAAGGTTCACATTTACATCGTAAATAAACTGTGAAATTAAATGCACCGATTTTTGTTTGCAAGATTCTGTCGATTTCAGTGCCGCCTATCACGAATAGAAAACAATGGTTTGAGTGACTCAATCTGAGTGAGATTAGTAGGCAAAGGAACATATCTTCGTTTAATTTTCATATTGTTCATTGTTTCTATTTTAACTATTTTAACAAAAACTAATTTATTTACATAATCTAAATATATTCAGTTGAAACGCTGCTTGTCTATGCGTCAACAGTATCATATTATGTCAATATGACTGAAGAATGCTACAAAGACTTGCAGTGAGTTATAAATGACAACAAATTCCTCCACTAGCTGATAATGTGGAGATTTACTTGCAAAATTAGGAAAAAAGCTGTAGAATGTCTCCGGAGTGATAGCAAAAGAATTTAACGTTTTATATTAGTAGAAATAGCTGAGTAGAGCAACATGTTTGTTTTAACACAATCATTAGATGAAAAATAGAAAGAGTCGGTTACCAAACAGAACTAAAGTTGAAAATGACTAAATATAATAAAAAAAATTCCCCAGTGGAAAGCGAGAACTACAAATTGACCACGTAATAGTCCAGAAAGACTCACAAAAAGAAATTTTGAATAAAGGACACACGTAAAGGCTACTTCGACTCAGACTACCACCTACTACAGATCAGGATTCGTCTTTTGCCCAAGAGAAAGCTCCAGAAGAACAAAATTGTTAGACCAGATCCAGAATACCTTACTTTAAACTAGACACAAATATTAGAGAAAATTAAAATGGAGAAAACGACAGACTCGACACAACTTTCAGGAAGAATCCGAGAGGCCATGAAACTAGCACAAGCACCACGCACAAGGAAACACCGTTGGTGGAACCACACATGTGACCAAGCTATTGACCAACGAATCAGTGCATGGAAAAAATTTAGAGGCCATAAATCCCAAGAGAATTGGATGAACTTCCTGAAAACACAGAAGCAACCAAGCAAAATCATTCTCAGTGAAAAACGACAGTATGATAAACGGCGACTGACGGAGATCGAATCGGATTTCATGAAGAACAAACAAGAAACTTCTACAGAACATTCAGAGAAAATATGACTTGATATCAACCACCCAACGTATGCTTCAGAAGACCGGATGGAACCCTATAAACCAATACCAAAAACAATTGTGACATTCTGGCAAAGTGCTTTGAAAAACTGCTCAACACGGACACCCCTATGGAAGAAATGATGACAGAAAGGAGCACGTACAATCCAGACAGTGAACCTCCAACTCTAGAAGAAGTTAAAAAAATAATCAAGTCACTCAAGAATCGTAGAGCATCAGGAGAAGACGGCATCATCGCGGAAATCTGGAAGTTACAAGACCCAGAACTCACCACAGACATCCACAGGATCTTGGAAGATATCTGGAAGACCATGAAAATTCCTGACGACTGGAAAACTGCCCTGTTACACCCACTACACAAAAAAGGTGCAAGACTGACCCGAACAACTACAGAGGAATATCCCTAGTACCGGTCACGTACAAGATCCTCTCTAAAGCTTTACTAAACAGACTAGAATGCCAGACCAACCACCAAGCAGGCTTCCGTGAAGGGCGGTCTTGTGTGGAAGAAATTTGGAACCTGAAAATGATTTTACAACACAAACAGAACCTGATCATTACCTTTGTCGACTTCAAAAAGGCGTACGACTCTATCGACCCGAAAACTCTCTTCAAAATTCTAGCAGAATACAAAGTAGACAACAAAACACGGGCTATCATAGAGCAAACTTTAAGCAACACGACCTCCAAAGTTAAGTTCTGTGGGGAACTATCAGAGCCCTTTGAAATTCGCACAGGTGTCAGACAAGGCGATGGCCTCTCACCTCTCCTTTTCAATCTGGTGATAGATAAGGTAATAAAAGAATGGGAAGCATCACAACAGGGGATAACCTTAGGAAATCTACAGATTAAATGCCCGGCTTTTGCAGACGATTTGGCGATTGTCACGAAAGGTATAAAAGAAACAAAAGACACTATTGAAAAACTACATGAAATCGCTTCCAAAACTGGACTACAGATCTCTTACGAAAAGACACAGTTTATGAGCACAAAGAAACTCTGATCTCTGAACACAAAATGTGGCACAATTTTCAAAACGCCAAACTTCAAGTACCTCGGTGAAACACTACAAATGAGTGGACATAACAGAGACTCAAAGGAAGAAAGAAAAACTAAACTGGACAAGGCATACAAAGTGGTGTGGAATCATTACAACAAGAAGTCTATCTCACAAAATGCCAAATTACGCCACTACGACACGGTGGTACTCCCCGAGGCACTATATGCAGCAGAGACCACACTAATCCTAGGGCATACACGTATCAGACAACTAGAAAAAGTAGAACGGAAAATACTTAGGAAAATATTTGGTGCAACTAACAACAATGGAATATGGATCAAGAAACCTACAGAGGAACTATACAAACATACGGAGACAATCACAGAAAAGATTAGAAAACGCAGACTACAATTCTATGGACACCTATACAGGATGCCATCACAAAGACTGACCAAACAGATCTTTGACTGGGTAACAACTAGAAATAACAAATGGGTGGCAGAGGTAAAAAACGACCTGAACCAACTCAACATAACGACAGAACAAAATTCAGAAACGTCATTAAGAAAAGTAAACTACATGAGATACAATGTGACAAACGAACAGGCGTGAAATGGACCGAAGAACGCAAGCAAGACCACAGCCGGAAGATGAAAGAAATATGGGCAACCAAAAAGACAATCAAGATGAAGCCGAAGACACAAAGTCGACAAGAATCATGGACAGAGGACCGGAAACAGAAACACACAGAGCGAATGAGGGAAGTTTGGGCAGCAAGGAAGTCAGCAAAAGTAACTGGCCATGTAGTTTAGTCCAACTGCGCTCTTTAAGGGAAATACACCAATAATAATAATAATAATAATAATAACAATGACGGTAGTAATAGATTTTAGAAATGCAGTTGAGTGTAGGTCCGTAAAATACCAAGTACAAATAAATACAAAGTCAGAAGGAAATAGAATAGGAATATGAATTATGAGCAGTTATGCAATAATCAGAATACCCCTCCCACCGGAGGTTCGAGTCCACCCCCGGGCATGTGTGTGAGTGTTGTCCTTAGCTTTAAGTTAGCTTAAGTAGTGTGTAAGTCTAGAGACTGATGACCTCAGGGACACAAAATGTTGTATCTATAAATATCACAAAGGGTGCCGCTGATCAACAACCAGCGGCCGGGGTAGCCGAGCGGTTCTAGGTTCTACAGTCTGGAACTGTGCGGCCGCTACGGTCGCAGGTTCGAATCCTGCCATGGGCATGGATGTGTGTGATGTCCTTAGGTTAGTTAGGTTTAAGTAGTTCTAAGTTCTAGGGGACTGATGGCCTAAGTAGTTAAGTCCCATCAACAACCTTTTCAATTACAGCTATAATAATTTTGCACTACTTTTAAACAACCTTGGTCACAATATATGCAAATGACTACTGGAACTGCTACTGAGAAGGACCATTGCGACCCTAACTTTTGGAAGAACTCTCTAATGCATGCTTCGCAGCATGGGACAACCTGAGCTCGCACAACCGTGGGACCATTAGCTATGTCGGACTCTTTCAGCCCAGACTGTATCAACTCCAAAGTAAGAGAAGTGTGCGGGGCTTTCTCAGGTACCACAATCAACCAATTGGCTTAGCAAATACCCATTTCATAAATTACACTTTAATCTAATTTTCAAAACACACACATGCACACACAATTGCAATCAGTTACATCCCATTTTTTACTACAAGTCTGCACTGGATAGACAACTGTTTCCATACAAGCCAAGCACTTCACAAGGTAGTTGTCATATCACACTATATAAAATCGATGCTTTTCTACCAGATTATATTAACAGACTAAGTTTTCTCTGTACACATTACAATGATACAAATACCTCTGAAGTCTCATCTGCAATTCCCTTTGACATAATCTCTATACACATACTTTAGCTACAGCAAAATGTCTCCTTTACACTCATTTGTAAGTCTCTTGCATAAATCCACCTTCTATGTTTGAATCACTGCTCTTCTTCGTGCATACAACCATAAACATAACATATAGACATACATATTCACAGTACCTAATAAAAAATAGATGAAATTTTAGAACTTATTGTATCCTAGGGGAAGAAAAATTTCTCAATAAGTTCAAAAGGCCCTCCCATGACCTTAGAGTGTGTGGATACATTGGCGTAATCACAGGGCTATCCCATGCCTTTCACTTCACCTTAAGTTCCTACTTACCAGTTCCATCCCCACTTGGGAATATGCTGCTGGAACTGAAGCAGTATTTCAGGGGTATCCTTGTATGGAGGCGCTCATCCTATATGCACAACCATGGTGTGAGTCAAGAGTTGCAGTTCTTCATTAACTAGAGATGCCATTTCATTTACTTGATAAGGGCCTTCGTATTTTGTAACAAAGCTCTTCACTTTCCTTTTTGCCATGTAGGGGTTAGTTAATATTAGCCACTCTCAAAATGTACTTGGGTAGCTTTGCTTTTCCTCTTTGCATACCACTCTAGGGCAACTACAAGTGGACTCTACAAGTTTTTAGAAGATTTTATTAGAAAAATTTTCAAAATGTCTCTTAAGTATGCACAGATTAAGCTGTGGTGGTGCCACATAGCCTTCAGCCTTCAATAACTTAGCAAGGTACTTCTCCAGGGAAAGGCATATTTTGCCTGTAAGCAACTTCATATGGTGATAAGTCCATACTCTCATCTACCTTCGAATTACAGGTTCCTAATACATATGGTAGTAGAGCATCCCGTAACTTCTCAATCTGTCGAATTGGACACTATTTTTTCATTAGTTCAGGTATTAAGTTAGTTCTCTGACATTTTATTATGGGCTCTGGAATCACAAACTTCAGTATTCAGTGGTTAACTATTGCCTAAGCTACAGTACTGTTTCTGTTTGCTACTTTGGCGCAACAATCACAGAAACAAATCACATAGAGTTATGAATTACAGTTAAAACATACCAATACCCTATGGTATCGATGCAAGGGAACAACAATGTTCATACCATTCACTTAGGATGATCTGTTGGCTTCAGGTAACTTTTGCAATGGAATCTGCTGAACACAAATCTCAGCTCTTTGTGCACAAGGTACGCAGTTTCTGACATACTGTTCAGCATTTTGCTGACATGTTCTTCATCAATAATTATCTGCAACATGTTGTGCAGCAGCTCCCTACAATGATATAATCAAGAGCCTGTCTCAATGATTCATCATGTGAACTTTCCGGCACAGCTATTTGCTGATCGCACCTTGTTTTCAGAACAAGATTTCCACTCTGCAGAGTAGTGTACGCTGATATAAAACTTCCTGGCATATTAAAACTGTGTATCAGACTTAGACTTGAACTCAGGACCTTTGCCTTTCGTGGTGAGAGCACTTGCCTGTGAAAGGCAAAGGTCTCAAGTTTTGGTCCGGCACACAGTTTGAATCTGCCAGGAAGTTTCATACCTTGTTTGTTTGTCTGAACTCTATCATCAGCACTGAATTGTGCTTGCATTGTGAGTTTCTGAGAATCTTGGTCAGTGGCCTGAGCCTTCCGCTACTGGTCTCCGAATATACCAGTTTGTTCCATGGTGGGTACCTTGTATTAAAATGAATCTTCCTTGAGTGATATATGATTTCAAAATCAAACTCACTTAACCACAAAGCCCATCAGGTCAAGTGCTTAGTGATAGTTTTAAGGCCCATAACCCATTTCATTGCTGAGTAATATGTCACCACTTTAAAGTATCAGCCATGTAAGTAGTAACTGAAATAAGTAATATTACAGGCCAAACTGAACAACTCTTCTTGAGCATCTGAGTAATTTTTTCTCCACTTTGTTTAGCTGTGTAGAACCATACGTTATTAAGTATTCAGTTCCGTCTATTTTCTGAATTAATAAACACTATAAGGTGTGACTGCTGGTATCATATGGTCATATAAACTCGTATCTGACAATGCAGGAGAGCATTGATGGGATATGTGGTCAGTAAATTCTTTAACTGTACAAGGCCTTGCTTACAAATCTGAAGCCCAGTAAAATTTCTTTCCAAATCTCTGTACTGGGAGTTAGGAATTCCTACATGGCTTGTAGAAGCCAATGAGTTGACACACACTATATTCTGAAGCGACAAAGGTAATGAGATACCTCCTAATATCGTGTCAGACATTCTTTTGCCCAGTGTAGCGCAGCAACGTGGCATGGCACGGACTCAACAACTCGTTGGAAGTCACCTGCAGAAATATTAAGCCATTCTGCTTCTATATATAATTGCGGGTGTGTTGCCAATGCAGCATTTTGTGCTCAAGTTGACGTCTCACAAATGTTCGATAGGATTCGTGTTGGGCGATCTGGGTGGCAAAATCATTCACTCGAACTGTGCAGAATGCTCTTCATAAGAGTCACGAACAATTTTTCCCAGTGACATGGTTCACAGTCATCCACAAAAATACCATTGCTGTCTGGAAACATGTAGATTCCATGAACGGATGTAAATGGTCTCCAAGTAGCTGAACATAACAGAGGACTCAGTCTGTTCCATGCAAACATAGCCCACACCATTATGAAGCCACAACCAGCTTGCACATTGCTTTTTTGACATATGGGGTCCACAGTTTCATGCAGTCTGCGCCACACTTGAACCGTACCAACAGCACTTGTCAACTGAAAGCTGGACTCATCTGATAGCCAAAGGTTTTCCAGTTGTCTAGGACCCAGTCGATATAGTCACAAGTCAAGGAGAGACACTGCGGTTACGTGCTGTTAGCAAAGGCACTCACATTGGTCATGTACTACCATAGCCCATTTACGCCAAATTTCGCTCCACTGTCCTAAGTGATATGTTTGTGGTACACTCCCCATTGATTTCTACAATTAGTTCACACAGTGCTGCTACACTGTTTGTTTGGACTTACAACTCCATCCCAATGCTGATGCTCTCGGTCATTAAGTAAAAGCCGTCAGCCACTGCATTCTCTATGGTAAGAGATAATACCTGAAATGTGGTATCTGTGGCATACTCTTGACACTGTCGATCACGGAATATTGAATTGATTAACGATTTCCGTCATATAATGACCAATGTGTGTCGCTGCAACTGCCATTCTGTGTACAAAGTCTGTCATTTTCCAGCCTTTATCACTTTAGAAATCTTTTCATATTAATCAGCTGAGCACAAATGACAACTCTGCCGATGCACTAACCTTTCATACCTTGTGTACAAAGTACTACCGCCATCTGTATATGTTGATATCACTGTCACATGACTTTTGTTAGCGAGTGAAGACAAAATGAGCTTTCTTTTATATTAAATGACACTTTTCCAAACAAAGTGCTAATGTTTCCACTCATAATCGATTAAAGACGTCATTCAAGGCCACAATGTGCTCCCGTAAGTCCTTAGAAAAGACTATAATTTCATCCCCCCCATGAACCATGGACCTTGCCGTTGGTGGGGAAGCTTGCGTGCCTCAGCGATACAGATGGCCGTACCGTAGGTGCAACCACAACGGAGGGGTATCTGTTGAGAGGCCACACAAACGCGTGGTTCCTGAAGAGGGGCAGCAGCCTTCTCAGTAGTTGCAGGGGCAACAGTCTGGATGACTGACTTATCTGGCCTTGTAACACTAACCAAAACCGCCTTGTTGTGCTGCGAACGGCTGAAAGCAAGGGGATACTACAGCCGTGGGCATGCAGGTTTACTGTATGGTTAAATGATGATGGCGTCCTCTTGGGTAAAATAATCCAGAGGTAAAATAGTCCCCCATTCGGATCTCCAGGCGGGGACTACTCAAGAGGACGTCGTTATCAGGAGAAAGAAAACTGGCGTTCCATGGATCGGAGCATGGAATGTCAGATCCTTCAATCGGGTAGGTAGGTTAGAAAATTTAAAAATGGAAATGAATAGGTTAAAGTTAGGTATAGTGGGAACTAGTGAAGTTCGGTGGCAGGAGGAACAAGACTTGGTCAGGTGAATACAGGGCTATAAATACAAAATCAAATAAGGGTAATGCAGGAGTAGGTTTAGTAATGAATAAAAAAATAGGAGTGCGTGTAAGCTACTACAAACAGCATAGTGAACGCATTATTGTGGACAAGATAGATACGAAGCCCACGCCTACCACAGTAGTACAAGTTTATATGCCAACTAGCTCTGCAGATGATGAAGAAGTTGATGAAATGTATGATGAAATAAAAGAAATTATTCAGATTGTGAAGGGAGACGAAAATTTAATAGTCATGGGTGTCTGGAATTCGAGAGTAGGAAAAGGGAGAGTAGGAAACATAGTAGTTGAATATGGATTGAGGTAAGAAATGAAAGAGGAAGCCGTCTGCTAGAATTTTTCACAGAGCATAACTTAATCATAGCTAACACTTGGTTCAGAATCATAAAATAAGGTGGTATACATGGAAGAAGGTAGCAGATAGATTATATAATGGTAAGACAGAGATTTAGGAACCAGGTTCTAAATTGTAAGATATTTCCAGGGGCAGATATGGACTCTGACCACAATCTATTGGTTATGAACAGTGGATTAAAACTGAAGAAACTGCAAAAAGGCGGGATTTTAAGGAGATGGGACCTGAATAAACTGAAAGAACCAGAGGTTGTACAGAGTTTCAGGGAGAGCATAAGGGAACAATTGACAGGAATGGGGGAAAGAAATACAGTAGAAGAAGAATGGGTAGCTCTGAGGGATGAAGTAGTGAAGGCAGCAGAGGATCAAGTAGGTAAAAATACGAAGGCTAGTAGAAATCCTTGAGTAACAGAAGAAATATTGAATTTAATTGATGAAAGGAGTAAATATAAAAATGCAGTAAATGAAGCAGGCAAAAAGGAATACAAACGTCTCAAAAATGAGATCGACAGTAAGTGCAAAATGGGTAAGCAGGGATGGCTAGAGGACAAATAAAAGGATGTAGAGGCTTATCTCACTAGGGGTAATATAGATACTGACTACAGGAAAATTAAAGAGATCTTTGGAGAAAAGAGAGCCACTTGTACGAATATCAAGAGCTCAGATGGAAACGAAGTTCTAAGCAAAGAAAGGAAAGCAGAAAGGTGGAAGGAGTGTATAGAGGGTCTATACAAGGGCAATGTACTTGAGGACAATATTATGGAAGTGGAAGATGATGCAGATGAAGATGAAATGGGAGATATGATACTGCGTGAAGAGTTTGACGGAGCACTGAAAGACCTGAGTCGAAACAAGGCCCCAGGAGTAGACAACTTTCCATTGGAACTACTGACGGCCTTGAGAGAGCCAATCCCGACAAACCTCTACCATCTGGTGAGCAAGATGTATGAGACAGGCGAAATACCCTCAGTCTTCAAGAAGAATATAATAATTCCAATCCCAAAGGAAGCAGGTGTTGACAGATGTGAAAATTATCTAACTATCAGTTTACTAAGTCACGGCTGCAAAATACTGGCACGAATTCTTTAGAGACGAATGGAAAAACTGGTAGAAACCGACCTCGAGGAAGACCAGTTTGGATTCCGCAGAAATGTTGGAACACGTGAGGCAGTACTGACCCTACGACTTATCTTAGAAAATAGATAGGGAAAGGCAAACCTACAATTCTAGCATTTGTAGACTTAGAGAAAACTTTTGACAATGTTGACTGGAATACTCTTTTTCAAATTCTGAAGGTGGCAGGGGTGAAATACAGGGAGCGAAAGGCTATTTACAATTTGTATAGAAACCAGATGGCAGTTATAGGAGTCGAGGGGCATGAAAGGGAAGCAGCGGTTGGGAGGGGAGTGAGACAGGGTTGTAGCCTCTCCCTGATGTTGTTCAATCTGTATATTGAGCAAGCAGTAACGGAAACAAAAGAAAAATTCGGAGTAGGTATTAAAATCCATGGACAAGAAATAAAAACTTTGAGGTTCACCGATGACATTGTAATTCTGTCAGAGACAGCAAAGGACTTGGAAGAGCAGTTGAATGGAATGGACAGTGTCTTGAAAGGAGGATGTAAAATGAACATCAACGAAAGCAAAACGAGGATAATGGAATGTAGTCGAGTTAAGTCGGTTGATACTGAGGCAATTAGATTAGGAAATGAGACAGCTAAAGTACCGTAGTAAGGGAGTGTTGCTATATGGGAGCAAAATAACTGATGATGGTCGAAGTAGAGAGAATATAAAATGTAGACTGGCAATGGCAAGGAAAACGTTTCTCAAGAAGAGAAATTTGTTAAAGTCGAGTGTAGATTTAAGTGTCAGAAAGTCATTTCTGAAAGTATTTGTATGGAGTGTAGCCTTGTATGGATGTGAAACATGGGCGATAAATAATTTGGACCAGAAGAGAATAGAACCTTTCGAAATGTGGTGCTACAGAAGAATGCTGAAAACTAGATGGGTAGACCACATAACTAATGAGGAGGTATTGAATAGAATGGGGGAGAAGAGGAGTTTGTGGCACAACTTGACAAGAAGAAGTTACTGGTTGGTAGGACATGTTCTGAGGCATCAAGGGATCACAAATTTAGCATTGGAGGGCAGCGTGGAGGGTAAGAATCTTAGAGGAAGACCAAGAGATGAATACACTAAGTAGATTCAGAAGGATGTAGTTTGTAGTAAGTACTGGGAGATGAATAAGCTTGCACAGGATAGAGTAGCATGGAGAGCTGCATCAGACCAGTCTCAGGACTGAAGACCACAACAACAAACAACGTAATTTCATCCAGGTATACCATGCATTGATTTGGATTCATGCCACATAGTAGCCCATCTAATAGGCGCTCAATTGAAAAGGCATTCATTAGTGCTGATAATGACCCTATAAAACCATAAAAAAAAGTCCTGAATAGATCCTGTGGAGCTGCCTCTTACTGATGGTACACACTTCACATATCAATATTCATAAGATAACGAAATTGCTCCATGTAATCCCAGGTTTCCATTATGTTAGGCATTTGCATGATTATTTAGATAACAATAGCCACAACAAAATCATTAAGCTTTATTCCTATCTGAGCTCCTTTTAGGCTTAATTACTACTGGTGCCCCACAAGTATGTTGATCACGTTTATAAACTTGTGATAGAGCTGTTGTAGAATAAATTCCTGCATAAATGCTTGGAGATGGTGTGGAATCCGATATGGTGTTGTGTACACACGTGATTCATTTCCAATGAGAATCCTGTGATCCATCAGTGGCACAACTACTAATGATCTGGAAGGGTTAAAAAATTCCATTCATTCTTCTAATAATCAGTACACCTCATGACAACTCCAGTTCTTGTGAACTGAATCTGTCAACACTGACAGGCATTACCCTGCTCCAATCAACCGCTTGCACATAGGGTAAGCTGCAGCACATAAAACACTACCTTGTCCAATTGCCACTTTTTTCAGAGTAGCCACAAGCACACATAAAATACACTCCTGGAAATGGAAAAAAGAACACATTGACACCGGTGTGTCAGACCCACCATACTTGCTCCGAACACTGCGAGAGGGCTGTACAAGCAATGATCACACGCACGGCACAGCGGACACACCAGGAACCGCGGTGTTGGCCGTCGAATGGCGCTAGCTGCGCAGCATTTGTGCACCGCCGCCGTCAGTGTCAGCCAGTTTGCCGTGGCATACGGAGCTCCATCGCAGTCTTTAACACTGGTAGCATGCCGCGACAGCGTGGACGTGAACCCTATGTGCAGTTGACGGACTTTGAGCGAGGGCGTATAGTGGGCATGCGGGAGGCCTGGTGGACGTACCGCCGAATTGCTCAACACGTGGGGCGTGAGGTCTCCACAGTACATCGATGTTGTCGCCAGTGGTAGGCGGAAGGTGCAAGTGCCCGTCGACCTGGGACCGGACCGCAGCGACGCACGGATGCACGCCAAGACCGTAGGATCCTACGCAGTGCCGTAGGAGACCGCACCGCCACTTCCCAGCAAATTACGGACACTGTTGCTCCTGGGGTATCGGTGAGGACCATTCGCAACCGTCTCCATGAAGCTGGGCTACGGTCCCGCACACCGTTAGGCCGTCTTCCGCTCACTCCCCAACATCGTGCAGCCCGCCTCCAGTGGTGTCGCGACAGGCGTGAATGGAGGGACGAATGGAGACGTGTCGTCTTCAGCGATGAGAGTCGCTTCTGCCTTGGTGCCAATGATGGTCGTATGCGTGTTTGGCGCCGTGCAGGTGAGCGCCACAATCAGGACTGCATACGACCGAGGCACACAGGGCCAACACCCGGCATCATGGTGTGGGGAGCGATCTCCTGCACTGGCCGTACACCACTGGTGATCGTCGAGGGCACACTGAATAGTGCACGGTACATCCAAACCGTCATCGAACCCATCGTTCTACCATTCCTAGACCGGCAAGGGAACTTGCTGTTCCAACAGGACAATGCACGTCCGCATGTATCCCGTGCCACCCAACGTGCTCTAGAAGGTGTACGTCAACTACCCTGGCCAGCAAGATCTCCGGATCTGTCCCCCATTGAGCATGTTTGGGACTGGATGAAGCGTCGTCTCACGCGGTCTGCACGTCCAGCACGAACGCTGGTCCAACTGAGGCGCCAGGTGGAAATGGCATGGCAAGCCGTTCCACAGGACTACATCCAGCATCTCTACGATCGTCTCCATGGGAGAATAGCAGCCTGCACTGCTGCGAAAGGTGGATATACACTGTACTAGTGCCGACATTGTGCATGCTCTGTTGCCTGTGTCTATGTGCCTGTGGTTCTGTCAGTGTGATCATGTGATGTATCTGACCCCAGGAATGTGTCAATAAAGTTTCCCCTTCCTGGGACAATGAATTCACGGTGTTCTTATTTCAATTTCCAGGAGTGTATTAACTGGCAAGTCTGTTCTCACATCCATCCAGATTAGCTTGCCCGTGCCTTTCGATATTATATCACATTAGTCAAGTGCAATGAATCTTGTACATAGGTCAGTTGATTCCCATGATATAAGGCATGTAACTTGTGATAACTTGGTGTTTCAACAGTAAAACCGAGATCGAAAGATGCCCCAACATTTCCACTAGATACAGTTGTAGATCAACTTTTGGTGAAATATGACTGTGGAGCTAATATCAACCCTAGAGATTTCTTCTGTGCAAGCTTGGAACTCATCCTTCCCTCTTCCCTCCCACTCAGAAGTTCAGCACTGCTGAAAGAAGTGGGTGGTCTCTACCCTCACCTCTACCACTTAGCCTACAACGAGCTGGATTCTAATATTTTATGCCATATAACCTCTGACTTGCTATGAGCATCTGCGATCTTGTATCTAGTAAAAGGCCGTTTAAACAAAAGTCTGCCACTGATTCTGCACAGAGGTGTTTCATGCTTACGTTTACTGGGAACGCTGCACAGTGTCCACATCGGGAGAACGGTGGAACAGATCGCTTTCTGGTTATCCAGATTCGGATTTTCCGCTGTTTCTGTAAATCGTGGGATACTTCGTTTCCTTTCGTATTCGTCCCATTTCCGAGCTTGTGTTACATCTCTGATAATCTCGCTGTCAACGACACATTAAACCCTAATCTTTCTTCCTTTTCTGCTCCTGCAACAGTTGATATGAGAGGTGAAAGCTAGCCAACGTGTAGTATCCTGAAGTAAAGCCAGAAATGATCAGCCTAGAGGCGGATAAATCGAAACCTCTGCGACGTGCCGCAGAGGGACTTGAGACTGTTGAGGTGCCTTCAGGTTTTAGGTGGTGTGTGAAAAATAGCTTTGCCACTCTTAGTGTAAGGTGCACACACAGAATGTATTTAGACTGATCCCTGCGTCCTTGTGTGGCTTCTGTGGATAAAGCTATCCAGATATCAAACTTATAGCAACAGACCCAGCAGTCTGCAAAAAGAAAAAGAAAAAGCAAACAAGGGGAACAAATAATATTTAATTGTACTCAGTGAAATGCTGTTTGTAAAATGAATTGCTTTCCTTGGGCCTTGTTTCAACTATAGGACAAGACTGTATTCGGCATTATAAAATTTCTGTTGCAGACTTCAATCATACACAATGTTGTATCAATAAGAAGCTACACAGTAACAAATATAAAAAGCTGGGTTACCTTAAAATATGGCCTTATGATAGTTCCTTTAATACAATCTCATTAGCTCAATATCTTTCCTCAGAACATATTATTACAAAAGCCTTTTAGAAATAATGCTGCTGTACTGCACAACACGCCAGCCTCCATCCCTTTCCAAACAAGAACATTCCCAGACTGTCCAACACACACTGCTCTGTTAATCTCTAACATACTCTGAGCAACATCTCTGGCCTCAGACACTGTCTTACAAAGAATATGATTAAATCGGGATTACAGAGGTTGAGTACATTTATCAAATTCGCAGCTTCATTCAAATTTATCGCCAAAAATTCCTGAAAATCACCATGGCAAAATATCATTGAAGTGATACAATGTAGTAAATAATTGGAACTACAACTGATAGTACATACATGCAAACAAGTGTACAAAGCTTCTGGTAATAAAATTTTAAATATGGCTACTTGGTTCAGAAACCGTTTAAAAACAAATGAGCACTCAGTCACAATTTTTAGTCTTATTAATCATGTTTCAACACTTCTAAGAGTGCCTTCATCAGAACTTAGACGTTTAGACGTACAAAATGGTTTATAACATAATTACAAATTTGTGGTAATATATATATATATATATATATATATATATACTAGACAAAGACAGTAGTCAAATGTCAAGTACAAAATAAATAACAGGCCAGAAGGGCTTTAGTCACAAAAAATTTAAAAGGAATGTGTGAAGGCGAGCCTCTAAGAGCTGCTCATACCTGTACAGCCACAGGTTGCAACGAACTGATGCACCCGCGTTAACAAGTGCGGCCTTTACAACCAGGTATAAAGAACACCTTTTAAGAAAAAATGGCACTAGCACCCAAAATTCGTATTTTTCCTACCATCTTCTGATTACAGGCCATGCGCCTAAAGCTATTTCCGATAGCAACATTTTGCACATCGAAAAGAAGGGGCTTAAATTATATGTTCTTGAAGAATTAGAGATTTTTAAACACATTTATTGAAATGATGGCCTCATTCTCAATGAGCAGCTGCAGTTACGTAACGAAAGTTTCTTTAGAAGTGTAAAGCCGTTACTTGACATTTAATTTCAGATCTCCTCGTGCAGTTTCCTGAAATGTTTTTCTTTTTTTTATCTAAGCCATCGCATAATTTTTCATTTATTAAATGGTTCCCAGAATGACATTTTCACTCTGCAGCGGAGTGTGCGCTGATATGAAACTTCCTGGCAGATTAAAACTGTGTGCCGGACCGAGACTCGAAATCGGGACATTTGCCTTTCTAGGCCAAGTGCTCTACCATCTGAGCTACCCAAGCACGAGTCACGACCCGTGCTCACAGCTTCAGTTCTGCCAGTATCTCGTCCCCTACCTTCTAAACTTCACAAAAGCTCTTCTGCGAACCTTGCAGAACTAGCACTCCTAGAAGAAAGGATACTGCGGAGACATGGCTTTGCCACAGCCTGGGGGTTGTTTCCAGAATAAGATTTTCACTCTGTAGCGGAGTCTGCGCTGATATGAAACTTCCTGGCAGATTAAGACTGTGTGCCGGACCGAGACTCGTAGTTTGGAAGGTAGGAGACGAGGTACTGGCAGAACTGAAGCTGTGAGGATGGAACGTGATTCGTGCTTGGGTAGCTCAGATGGTAGAGCATTTGCCCACGAAAGGCCAAGATCTCGAGTTTGAGTCTCGGCCCGGCACACAGTTTTAATCAGCCAAGAAGTTTTTTGTTAAAAGGTTTATTGGCTGTACTTCATGCTATATCGTTTTCTACAAGCTGTATTATTCAGCCCTTTCTGTATTTTCGATAATGGCGTTTTTATGCTGCGAACTCTACTTCTAAGATCTGATGTAGACAAAATGTTACTGTATCTGTCGCTGTTAAACAAAATATTGGCCTTTATATTATGTACCTGCCAATATTCATTATAATTTTCACCTTTATACATTTGAATGTTAATTAGCCAAGTTGTACCTGCGGCTACTAGATGGCGCTTTCGGTGCAATGTTCACCTGCCACACTTGTTAACACAGGCGCCTCAGTCCGTTGCAACCTGTGGCTGTACAGGTAGGTATGAGCAGCCCTATATATATATATATTTGTCCAAAAGAACAGACACCACATATACGCGTAAATAAGGCGCGTCAGCAAGTGAGATCTTCAGTGCAGGTTTTCACTATTATGAGAATAAGCGAAATGCCGCAAGTAATGATAGTGGGCAAGGGGTACTACATTATTAGTGTGTCGAAAAGTTGAGAATTTAACAGGAGGCGTGCTAAGGTCGTCCATGCTGCCACAGTGGAGACCATGTCCGTACGGCTCAGTGGTCGGAGCATCTGCCTAGAAAGCAGGAGACCCAGGTTTGAATCCTGTTCCAGCACAAATTTTCAACTTTCCCTACTGATTTCAATCAATGCCCTCTTGCAGCCATTTTTTTCATTTCCTTTGTGTCTGTATATAACAATGTTCCTACAGCATTCTGAGTGGCACTCATGGCTAGTGATAAACTGCATGTCACAAGGACGACCCACTTTAGGTAAGATCACATCTATATAACACTTACAAAATGCATTTTTATGTTTTTATTTTGTCATGATCTAACAAAAAAAGTTCTAGTTGGTACATGATAAGAGCGGTTCAGCTGAACCGATTATGATGACACGTATTGCTGGTAGCTGGTATAGATGGAATGCAGTTATAAAAGTTTTATTCGTGTGTATCATAGAACAGAAGTTTGAATATAAAAATGTATTACGCTACTGTTAATTTCTATCATGCAGTGTTCTGTATTTTAGATCTGAAAGTGGGTCATCAGTGACATGAAACTAGTTATGAAATAAAAGAGTTTTAGCGATCTTGACCTAGTATTTTATATCCACATATTTTAACATAACATATCGCATGTCTTCCGATCTGACAATGTCAAATAACAATGTATTACTTCCTTACTACTAACCTTATTTGCAACATGTTTCGGAACCAGTTTTCTCATATACCATTGAATGTTCCTGCAAAATTATATTGTTTTGCAAGACATAGTTCATAAAAATTGAAATATGTAAAACACTGCTTCATCACTCATGCTCTTTTAATGTATTACTTCTTTACTGTTAACCCTTTTGTCAACAAATTTGTAGACAGTGGAACCACATACCACTACATAAACCTACAAAATTATATCACTGTACAACACATAATACAGGGGATATGACGTGATGAACAGAGATTCATAAAAGACAAACTTTTCTTAAAACGGAGCAGGAATTACGCAGACTGTATTGATACAGGGTTTCTTAATGCACATTATTTTGATAGTATTTTAGAAAATAGTTGAACAATATGTTCTAAAAATTAGTACAATAACTTCTAATGAAATATACTAAATATTCTCACAGTTAATTACAAAGAAATGTTGTCTCCTTTTGAGCTGGATGAAGATAGATGACATAACCAGCCCCATGCATGTCTAAATGCTAGCTGCTCCATAATGAAAAAAACATAGGCCTAAGAAAAGCGACAATTATTTTTTATTAAACTTAAAAAATTCATGTTTAACATTAATTCTGAATGGAATAGAATGTAGATTGTTTTATAACAAATACATCATGTTAATAGTGGGTACTGAATTCAGAGATAGATCGATAACTAAATAAACCAGATCCAATAAGTAACTTCGAGAAATTCGAAAAAAATGTAGTTCTTTTCAAAATTGAGTGTGCAGTGCGGCCTCATTTAAGGAGCATAATTTGCTGTTGAGTCTTACCTCAAATAGGAAACACTACTATGTGAAACATGTTTCGGTAATAACTCACCTAAAAATAGTATAATGCATTTCATTCCTAAAAAATTCTTAAATAATTTATAAAACAGTAATATAATGTATGAGGAGTGAGAAAAGGCACTGAACAGACTCGCCATGCAAAACACTACTCGCTAAGCGATTCAGCCTATTACAAAATTACGTTCGGTTTTGCTCGTTTTGCAAATCACTGTTTATAGAAGATGCTCTTTAATTGAGGTTTGACTATGTATTGTTCAACGTAATAATTATGGCAAAAGATGTTCCATCAAGAGAATAGTCAAGAACAGTAATGCCGCGACTCAGCAGTTATAAGCAAACACACAGCACTTCAGGGGCACAACTCAGTGTGGTGGTTACGGGCTAACGTCTTTCATTTGTATTATTTAAAATTATACTTGACACTTATCAGGATTTTTATTGTATTTAATGTTTTTTATTCATAGAATGACAGCAGTGATATTTGTCACAGGTGCCACTAAGCCAAATAAAATTAAACAAGGCTTGTAAGCCTACACTACAATAAAAATACAACAATTTCAATGAGAACGGTGTGCCAGTTTATTGGTGAATGATGTGTCAAATCGTTGTTATATTTGTGACGCACTTATAACCAAATCTTTCGTATGGTTACGGAGTCTTTCGCGACGTATTTCTTGAACAAAAGTCTCTTGGTGTACATGCCGCATCAATTCAGGATAGAACTCCAAGCTTTCAACCACTACCTCCATGGTCGTCGTCAGGGCTAAAACTGACTGTCAGTTTTAGCACTGACGACAACTATGGAGGTAGTGGTCGAAGGCTTGGGGTTTTATCCTGAATTGACACGGCATGTACACCAAGAGACTATTATTCAAATATTTTCTATTTGGTGGGTATTTCTGTTCTTATGTGGAGAGGTCCCTAATAGTGCAATCGACATTTTGAAAGGATCCCAAGTATCACACACTGCAACAATTCACCCCAATGGGCTCTCATTTGCAAGCAATTGATGAATAAAATTCGGAATTTTGGTTGGTTGGTTGATTGATTTGGGGGGAGTGGGCCAAACAGCGAGGTCATCAGTCCCATTGCATTAGGGAAGGATGGGAAAGAAAATTGGCTGTGATCTTTGAAAGGAAACATACCAACATTTGCCTGGAGCGATTTAGGGAAATCACAGAAAACCTAAATCAGGATGGCCAGACACGGGTGTGAACCATCGTCCTCCCTAATGCGAGTACGATGTGCTATTCGGAATTTTATGTGATACACAGTAGGGTTAAAAATATGTAATGTAGTGTGTTTGTGTGGTATAACGGATAGGATAACAGCTCCATTTGCAGGTTGTGTGTTTCAGTCTTGACAGGTACACATTTTTATTTTATTTTTAAATCTTTATCGAGTTACCTCTATTTTTTTTATTCTTTTAGTTGGTTTAAATGCAATTTTTTCTTTTCTTTGTCACATCATTTTAATCACCAAATTTGCAATTGGAATTTTTGTGAGCATGGATTCAATTATATTTATCTGTTATTATATTCAGTTATTTGAAAATTCCAAACTACCAGATAAAACATAAAAGACAAAATAATCTATTTATATTTGTGCACTGGTGTGAAAAACGTATTTTGTTACCTAACGTGCAATTTTTTTGTATGGTAATCATCATATAAACATTTAAAACACAACCTAAATACTTATTCCACAATGGATAAAATAATGCAGATGAAAATTTAAATGAATGATGGGTTTTGTAAGTAAAATGAAATTGAAGTTAGTTAGGTGTTCCATTTATCGGTCTCACACTAACTGTTATGAGGTGGAACATGTCACATGCATAAGAAATGTAGACGTGAATCACGGTTTAAAAAAATAAAAAAAAACTTATAATTTTTATTACCTACTCCATTCCCTCAAATGGCACAAAATGCATATATTATATTTACAGATTTATTCATTCCTGTTCAAAAATTCGTCTGTGATATACAAGGAGTTTTCAAGGAGATATGACTTCAATTTTTTTTTAAACTGTTATTGCTATCTGTCACACATTTTCTTTCATCTGGTAATTTATCTAAAAGTTTTATAGCAGCATATTTTACACATTTCTGTGCCACAGATAGGTTAAGTAGAGGATAGTGTAAATCTTTATTTTTTCTGGTATTATAATCATGAATGTCACTGTTGTTTTTAAATTGGTCCATGTTGTTGAGAACAAATGTCGTTATTGAGCAAATGTACTGTGAGGCTGTTGTAAGAATTCCTAACCTTTTAAAGAGAAAATGTTGCTATGAGCGCCACAAATTATTCTAACCACTTTCTTTTGAACAGTGAATACTTTTCGCCAAAGTGTTGAATTACCCCAAAATATTATTCCATATGACATCAGAGAGAGGAAGTATGCAAAGTATGTTAGCTTGATAATTTCTACATCTTCAAAATTAGCAATTATTCTGATTGCAAAAGTTGCTAAACCTAGTCACTGAATTTTCCAGTTAAGATTATCATCTATATGTCCTCCCAAAAACTTAGTGTGCTTCACCCTGGCTAGTGACTTCCGTTGATAAGTTATATTTATTGAAGGAACTGTATTCCTTTGGATGAACAGTGTTTTTTCAGAGCAAGCCCATTCGCAGAAACCAATCAATAACATTTCCAAAGACATTATTTGTATCATTGGAGCTTCTTTTACTGGATTAATAATGATGCTTGTATCATCAGCAAACAGTGTCAGTTTAGCTTCTTGTTTCAGGTAAGAAGGGAGCTCATTCCCATACATCAAGAACAGAAGGGGATCCATGATCGAACCCTGTGGCATACCTAATGTAATTTCACCCCAGTTAGAAGAAGTGGAAAACTTCCTTAGATCGCTTAAACCATATAAAGAACCTTTTTGCTTCGCGTTCTGTAGATACGACTAAAAGCATTCCGATGGTGTTCCATTTATACCACAGCATTCTATTTCTGTAACATAATGTCATGGTTCACACAATCAAACGCTCGCTGCGCAGTTACAGTGAGCAAACTTTAGCACAAAAATTGTTTTAATATCTTGTTGGAGATGTCATCTGCTCCAACAGAACACTTATTTTTCAAAGATTTGATGATTTTCATTATTTCATAAGAGGCTGTTCGGTGAAAATTAATCTGATAAGGATTTCTCAAAACTGACAATTCCACGTTCTGCTTGGCTTTCCTTTTGGACTATTTCGACAAATTTCTTCATGTACACTTAAGAATTCGTTGTTAAATACATTAACTATTTGTGTACTGTTGGTTAAGATGGTCTCATTTTCTTTAACTTTAATACGATGCTGTAAGTAAGGACACTGGCCAATTATTATTGCCATCTGTGGTGTCCCCTTTTTTGTAGAGAGGCATGACAATGAAACATTTTAACCTGTCTGGGAAAAAACCTTTAGTTAATGATGTATTACAGATGTGACTCAGAACATCAGATGTAGCTGCTCCACATTGTTTTAATATGAGAATGAGAGAAGATATATAATGATTTCAAAAATGGTTTTTGTTAGATAATGTTCAGAGTTAGGACCTGTATGTCCAAGGTTTGACGCAATAAGCGTTTTGTAAAAATTTTGTAAGAGTGATTCGCGCTACAAAAACGATGGAAATGGTAGTTTCTGTCTATGATTAAAAATTTTAACTATATATATATATATATATATATATATATATATATATATATATATATATAAAGAGAGAGAGAGAGAGAGAGATCAACATTGTGTTTAAATCTAACAGCCTGAACCGTAATCCACGTCCTTTGCTTTTATTGAACACGAAAATGAGTAGTAAAGTAAGGTTACCCACCAACGAAAGAACATAAAGAAAATGAGGCCTGTATGCAATGTATATGTGCAGTTCATGGTTTGAAATCGACTTTGGTACAACTAAATTTATCAGAGCAAAGTTATTTCAAATAACTAATTTTATGCCATTGCACAACTGGCATTATTCAAGGCAAGTAAACATCAGGGCCAAGAGTTAATTTTTCAGTACCATCTTAATGCCATTGCACAATCGACATTATACTCTTAAACTTGGTTGTTGAGTCAAAAACATGTTTCATTACTGGCAAAATGGAGGAGTGCAAGAAACAAGTTCGCAGACGCAGTCAGATGCAGGTTTGTTGAACAATTAATGTGAAACAATTTTGTCATTGATACTTTCACAAATTAAAAAGGAAGCAATTTTGGTTAGGTACTTTCAACGTACATTGACATTACCCTTAACTTTATCCTTATTTAGTGTACAAGAAGCTTCTTTTATTCTATTTTTCTTGATTATTGTCTGTCTGGACTTTGGCTTTAACCTTTTAACCTTTCTGCTTGGTCCTATTAACCACAGGGATCATCCCTTGTGCGACTGTGCCCCCCTCCCCTCCCCTCATACAGTATCTGCTAATAGCGATGCTAACTTATATTTCCCCTTCCTATTTAGGTGCAGGCCATGTGTAGTGCATCCCCATCTAGCAATAGCATCTACTGGAGAAACACTCATGTGAGACTTGGCCGGTGTCTGCAGCATCCTGTTCAGCTCAGTGTTAACATCCATTATAGCATTGTTTACTCAGGGCCGATCATGGCGCTGAAAGACCTCCACAAACCCCACATTTTTGTGCCCAGTTTCTGCTCCTATTTTATCTAGGTCACTTCTAATACATTATCTTGGACTCATAGTCAGGCTGTTTCCTGCTTCCACAACTATAATTACCTAATCTTCCTCCTCAAAGACCCTGCATAGCTGACATATGTTTTCTGGCACCTGGCTAAGATTAGCACTTTGTTTCACAAAACTTGTGACCGGGTACCCTTCACCTAATTTCGCTGAAGCTGCTGGCCTACACTTCTCCCATGACAACTACCTAGAAGCAGAATTATTCTTTTCCTATTCTGATTTGATCCCGACCTGCCATTTTTCTTTAAGCTAATATTCTGCTTCGACCTACTTTCATCCCTTCCGGATGAGGCCCTTCTTCCACTACTTTCAAGCCAAACTGATTTACTAACGGAATTTATAAAGTTTTTTTCAACAGTTTCCCTTTGGCGCCCTTTGCTTGCTACCTTTTCCCAGCACCCCATCTCTTTTTCCTCCCTTAGCCCACAATTTCAAATTCGCGTTTTCTAATTCAGTCTTAAGGGCACAAATTTTTGCCTCCTGTTCAGCGATTTCTCTATCCTTTCTACATAACCTGCATTGTCATGGAAGAGTCTCCCATTTTCTCGCCGCTACATTCACCCAAATGAAACTATAACGTACAGTCTTCACAGAACACCCCGTCCTTCAGATTTCTAAGGCAGCCACCACATTTGTCACAAATGGTTTGATAGAAAAATTTACACAAACGCAGAGAATAACTTGGCACAAGAGCACAGAAGTTTCGTAGCCTGTACTAATAAGTAACTAAACGCTAATGTAAACAAACTTTTAAACTTACTTTCGAAAGTTTTAATTAACTGCCTAAACTCTGTATGACACACACGAATTAATTTAACTTTGAACCGCTAAGTCTAGTGGAAAGAATAAAGATCAACACTCGCCAGAAACTTACGCCTAAAATCCAAACAAAACTAACGGCTATCGGCCTTTACGAAATACTTTCTTTTCAATACAAATACGCTCAGAAAAGCGAAACCTTCAATAAAGAGCGAAGCGAAAAATGAGAAATAGATATAATGAACGCATTAATGTGAACGAAAAATGGTGTGATGAAACAGAAGAAATTAAATCTAAGTTAATACATAAAATTAATTAAAAAACACATGAAAATAATGATCAAGGTAATGAAGATAAAGATTTAAAAATAAAAAAATTGTTTACCTGATGACATGCTAAAGCACAACCTCCTGAATTCAAAGATGTTATCCTCGCCATTACACCATGCAACCTGGCTTTAATGCTATTGAGTATCACACAAAATTCCGAATTTTTCTTTCGCCAATTACTCCCAAACGAGAGCCCACCACGGTGAATGGATGCAGTGTGTAATACCTGGGATCTTAACCTACAACACCGTAGAGATACGAGTAGTTTCAAAAAGTCGATCGCACCGTTGAAGAACTCTCCTTACTGGTTTTGATGTTCACCAGTGGAGAAAACGCTAATTCACGTAGGTAGGAAGAGGTGAATGGCACTATAATTTCAAAGCTTTCCGTGCCAGCTGTGGCTAGACTTCTTTTTTCTTCATCCAAATTTTTTCTTTGCCAATTAAATTCCATTTTGAGCATGCTGTCAGCAGCAAAATCTGTAATTGTTTTTTTCATCCTCGTGCTCAGATCAGCCACCTGCACTGACGTATCCAAAAAAGGATTTACTCTCCATTTATGGCTGTTGTCCGGTTCAGAGTTCAGTTGTGAAAAATAATTTTATTGTTTGTCCTTCATGCAAAGTGCGTAAGAACTTGCTACCACCGACTGGTCCAATGCAATTTCTTCGTCAATCTTCTGAACGAAAGGGAAAGACGTTGACCACAATGTCTTGCGAGGGATCCTTTCATTTTATACTAGGCCGATACAATATTTGTTCTCGCCCTTGGAGGCTCTTTTTAAAACATTCGGGTGTTAAAAAAATCTGCGAGAAACGATAATTTTAATAGCAAAACACGTCATAAAATAATTCTCATATCCAGATACAGAATCTTGCACTAAATTTAACCATTAAGCTTTTAGTTCCGGAACTCACGTCGATACCTTTCCTTTGAAAAGCCGTCTGCCTTTTGTACGATAAAGGAAATTTTGAACTCATGTCTTGACAAATGATTCTAAACATTCGCATCTGCAACGCTTTATCTTTAATAGAGTTCACAACTCTGATTAGCTTTTTAAGTACATCATTTAAATCAGAAGGTAAATCCATGGCTACCAGAGCTTGTCGATGAAAGCAGTGTGTCCATGAAAAATTTGGCATTATTGATTTTAATTTAGCAACGATCCCGCTTTTATTGCCAATCACAGCTTTAGCACCATTGCTGCACAGGGGGATACATTTTGTCCAGTCAGTCTCGCAGCTTCGAGTGCTTTCTAAAAACATGTCATTCAAATACTGGCCAGTTGTGTTCGCATGTCATGTTTTGCGAAATAAAATGTCTTCCACCATACTTTCATCTGCTTAGAAGCGTACAAATACTATAAATTATCCCCAATCTGAAATATCTGAAGATTCATCTAACTGCGAATCAAAACGTGGGGCCTTTTTTAATTCTTTAACGAATTGTTTTCGAATTGCGCTGGCCACATCGTTTATCTTGCTGTCAGTGGGCGTTATCAGAAAACAGTATGCTTTTTCAATTAGCTGCCTCCTGCAGACCTAACATAATTTCAATCATCTCGGCATCTGTATGTGGATTCCATGCTTTAGCAACTCGGTAAGTGACTCGGTAGTTAGCTAATAAGGTACTCTCGTTGACACTGGATAATCATATACAAAATATTGTTAAATCAGTCAAACAAATAACTTACCATTTTATTACCTGAATCATAATAGTTTCCTACTGCTTCAGGATTTTCGGTTTCCTTTCGTAGAACTCCAACGGTTTATCAGCTTCCTTGGAATGTTTATCTGAAAGGGACGTTTTCCTATTCTCACGTGACAATACTTCCCCGCAAATTACACATTGAGGCTTATTAATCACGACACTAAAACTGTACTTCAAATAACTTGTCATGAGGTCTTCTTCCGTCGATTTTGATTCGCTTCTGCAGACGTGGAGAGCTGCGCAGACCTTTGCAGAAACTTCTCGGAGCGAAGCGCAAGGACACAACAGTCACATCCGTACTCGCTGGCGAACTCGGAAAACTGACTGAAGCCAGCGAACAAGCGCGCCGTGTCCGCAGAGCGCTGCCACTACCTTGCACAGAGCACTATGCATCAGTATAGTATTTATAGATACAAGATCAATTGCGTTGAGTTAGACATCACTTAAACAGTTTTATTAATGTTCTACGGAGTCGCCAGAACCTTTTTTATCTGGAAAGAATATTCAAATAGGTTGAAAAACACTGCTTTAAAGAATCGATGTATTACTAGTCACTTAGCATCTGGAAAGATGTGCTGTGGGGTTTAGAAGCGCCCACAAGCCACAGGCGGTGGGAAGGAAAGGGGGAACACGTAAGCAAAATTCAGGAGCACATGGATCCAGTTTTGTCAAATTTGTGAGATACATGATATTCCTAAAAAAATACTGAGTGAGAAATAACGCCCACTATCACTACAGGTGGAGGTTTGAATGAGAGAGGTGACGTTGTTCGAAAACGACCTTTTGGTGTTTATTTCCTGTACTTAGTTGACTTCGAATGCATTTAAAAGTATGAAGTGAAATTTGCCTGTGCTATTGAGTGTGTCAACTTGGGCGTGAGAATGACCAGTGCAGTGAGGAAGTAACCGTGTCAACGTGTTTCGGGACCTAAGATCAAGTCACCCTGCTGAATACGACGTATAAATTTAACAAGCTCTGTGGAACCATATCGTATACAACAGCAGAAAATCAGACATATATGTGTACAATATTACGTTACATGTGCTTATGTTCAACATGTGGATGTTCAGTGCCCAGTAGGCTTATAAAGATCGGTAGATTCCGCTAGGCACCGCCAACCACCTCAGGAGTTAGCAGTGCTGAGACACTGTTTCCTCATGTCAGTTGGGAAGGAGGCAACATTTAAAAATAATCGCTTCTGGATGAGTTTCAGTCAATCTCGGCACACATATTACTGTGTGGAAAGATATACTGTGGTAGTAAAATCCCAGCGACCTTCCATTGGTTTGGAGATGGGGGTGATAGCGGTATGATGGAAAGAAATGGGGGCAAGGAGTCAGAGAGAGTAAGGGCGAGGGTATGGACAGAGTAGGGGAGAGGAGGAGGTGAAAAGAGGGGGGAGGGGAGCAAGAGACAGAAAGGGGGAGATGGAAATAGAGGTGTAGAAGGAGCAGACGAGGAGAGAGATAAGAAGAGGATGGACAGGGAGATGGGGGAGATGGATAGAGAGATGGGGGAGGAGAAGATGGTTGATGGAAGAGGAGATGGACAGAGGCAGGAGGAAGGAGTAGGAGATGGACAGAGAGAGGAGAGATGAGGAGGTAGACTAATAAGAGATTGAAATAATAAATATCTGGACAACGTCGTGTTTCTCAGCTACCAACTGTTTTAATGGAGATTATTTTGGAGGGGATGACACTAATCTGAACTAATAAAATTAATAATTCCGTTTACATTTTGAACGTACCTTGTGTACTACGGCCCTGTGTAGTTTCTTAGGAATTTCAAAGACAAGACTAGAATAATTACAGCGCGCACACAGGTATTTAGGTAATTATTCCTAGTGCGCTCCATACGCGAGTGGAATCGGTAGAAATCCATATAAGTGGTGCAATGGAAATTACCGTTTTCCAGCCGCTTTGCAGTGGTTTGGGAAGTATTTACGTCGACACAGATGTAGATACAGTTGCAGATGTACTTTCCTCCCTCAGTTGCCATAGGAGATAAAAGGAAGCTAACATACAGTGAAGCTGAAGAAACATTTGGGACGTGTTGAGGGCCTTTGTATCACACGCAGAGATAAATGGAGAACAGCGCTACGTTGGGTAATGGGATTTGAAGTATCTGCGGGTGAAGTGCCGAGGGCGGCAACTTTGCTGAGTAGGTGTTCCAGAGCGGGCGGCCGCTGACAGCCAAAAGTTTCCAGCGTCGTGGTAACGCGACGTGGGAACCGACGGCTCGCGGAGGATAATCGGATTCTGGGAGGGCGACGGCGTGTCAGCTGCGACAAAAACATTTCCACTGCGCCGGCCACGCTAATTGAAATCCCGGGAAGGGACGGAGCTAAGTCCATAAATCTTGCGGGGAAGATGGCGGGCCGGCGCTAAGAAGTGCGCTCCGTCCTCCGCATGCCGCGCCGCCCGCGGGGATACAAATGCTCCACCGGGAGACACCGTCCCGGTCTCGTATTCGCCAGTGAGAACTTATCTTGCGCAGATGCAACGAGATGCAGAACTTAAGCGAGGGATGGCTGACGTCTCGAGCACCGAGCGTGGGATGTGGATGCACGCTGCCCAGTAGCCCTATGAAGATCGATAGACGCAGCTTGGCACCGAAAACCAGCTCAGGAGTAAGCAGTGCTTATACGCGGTCTTCTCAAGTTGGTTGGGAAGGAGGCGACATTTATTGGTGACAATACCGATGACATTGTTATGAACAGCGGTGAAAAAGAATGTTGTGGAAGAATTAACGAACCTGGAAATGGATGTGGGGGGGGGGGGGGGAGGGGTAATCAGCTTGCGTTCTGCTGGAAGAACGAGTGATAACGTCGACAAGTCTTCTATCTGCTCAGTACGGCTATCGCATGTCTCCGGGGAATGGACAGGGTAGGTGCAATCCTTCATAGAAACTGTATAAAACCTAAATTTTTCAGTTGAGACGAGAACAGTCATAAAGTTATAATTTTCATCTCGAAAGATCAGGATGTGCTCACAAACTTGGTAATGGTGTAAGGCAGACGTGGGCAATCTTTGGTGACCCGCAGGCCTGGCCCACAAACCTATTTAAAAGTTCGTGGGCTACCTCGTCGCATGAGTCGTCAGCAGTGCTCTTAGCACATGAAATCAAGAGTATAGCGTCCGTGAGGTTAACGTCCATTGGGTAACACAACGATACGAATGGCACCCCTATCCCGACACAACACGCTAACAAATTACGTCTCACCACACGTGTTTTCGAGAATACATTCACTTTATGTCCACTCCACGGTCAGATGTTTACTTTTGTTTACTCGTCGTGAATAGTGTTTCTTTACTTACGTTTTACAACAGCTCTCTAGAAAGTTCCATTGCAAAATTCTGCAACGGCTCGCGCTTTCTCTCGCGAATATCTTCCGCGGGCTGGTTTATAACTAATCGCGGGCCAGAACTGGCCCTAGTGCTGCCCGTCGCCCATCCCTGGTGTGAAGCCTACTGTGCGTATTCACCCTACAATGCGACGTATTTTTCACAATAGTGGATGACTTGGCGAAGACCTTGAATTTGTACGTCTGCATTTTGACTGTTCTGGAAACGATCCATTTTTCATTGTTTTATACAGCCAATTGCCCCTTTCCAGAAAAGTTCTGATGCCATTCCCCACAAACGGCTTCTAATCAGATTCTATGCCTATGGACTACGGTTTCAGTTTTGCGACTGGTGTCGTGATTTCACTTCATGAAGGTCACCGTCCGTAGTAACTGACGGAAATTAATCGAGTGAAACACATGTGATATCATTCTGCAATTGATTTTGGTTTTCTGATCTCTTCACAAGGCGGTAAATGACAGCATCATCTGCAAACAATCTAAGATGTCTACTCAGATTGTCTCCCACACCATTTATATAGATTACGAACGGCACAGGGGCCTATAACGATTCCTTTGGGAAACCCAAATACCACACGTGTTTCACTCGATTAATTTCCGTCAGTAACTACTTACGGTGACCTTTCCGAAATGAAACCACGACTCCAGTGGCACAACTGAGACCATAGTCCATAGGCATAGAATCTGATTAGAAGCCGTTTGTGGGGAATCGTATCAGATCTCTTCTGGAAAGGGGGCAATTGGATGTAGATAACAATGAAAAATGGATCGTTATGGAATGACCCTCGTATGATGTTGCATTGTTGCCGCACATTTCCACCCACTCATAAGAGGACTGTAAGAACCTCTCCTCGACGACTTAATTCATACTGTCACGGTGTGTAGGACACGACAAGGAATTCAACACATGAAACAGGAAGATGAAATTCAGAACCATTTTCGATGAGACAGCATTTGAAAATTTTAGGCGTGCTTATTAAAAGGGACATTCAAATGGAAACAAAACACCCGCCATAACACTGTCTACACGACAGGTGGCCCCCTGTCGTTACGTTCCGATACTGTCACCGCTGTGAACAAGACAGGTGCACGCAGTTGTTGGGTTATGACCTTCGTTGGCGTACTGGTCTAGTTTTCCTTTTTCTCTCCTAATACACAAAAGTACTACCACTTCGTAGCTGAACTTCCTAGGTGTAAAGGGTGAAGGAATAATGTTCTCTTTATTTCCACGTGAGAAGGGTATTTGGCACTAGGTCCTTTAACCCTCCTAAGGTGTTTGCTACCCTATTACATTTCATTTAATGTTACGTGTTGTTCCTATCGAGTTTACATTTCTGCAACATCACTTTATATTACTGTTTTCTATTTATAAACATACATTACTTTGTTATGACATTGCAGTGCCTCGATGATTCGCGGTGACTTCTGATGCGATGCCACCTCTCCGGGGGCGACTGACGCCACATAATAAATGTCTCTTAATGGACATTAGTGCTTCCTTGACCCTTGCTCATCTAGGTGCACCGAGGATTAACCGTAGTACCGATTTTGTAGGGCTTGCAGCACTTGGAGATTGCCGTGACAGGTGACGCGCCAGCAGGAGCACCCATATAAGATTGACGGCAGGATCGTTGCTCGGTAAAGTTGTAGGTTGGTCCTCACGTTTACATGCTGACAGCAGTGGTATAGTTGGTGAACAGATGCATGGTGGTACAGCCTTTTCCCTGAACATGATCCCTGAAGAGGAGTTTCTGGTTCACCTGATGTGTACAAGGAAGTGCAATGTTGGGCAGTGCGGGACAGTCTCTGAGTTCTGATTGGTGGCAAGTAAACATAATGGCCTGCGTGTTCTCTGCATTGAGAGTAATGCGGTTGGCGACCATAACTGAATAAATGTATGCTGATGTTGGAGGCGCCGTATCGCTGCTTCGACTCTGTGGCTGCTGGTAAGGATCGCTGGATCATCCGCAACTTACGCAAGGACAATTTGTGAAAGTAGCGGCAGGTCATTCACAAACAGGATGAATAGAAAAGGTGACAGAACAGAGCCTTGAGGGACCCCGTTCGACAATTGTTGAATGCCGGCCCACTGGAAGATAGCTGTCAATAATCTCTGTACAGTAGTCTGAGGTGGTGGGGATGTCAGGCAGTTTGGTGAGCAGCTTATTTTTACATGCTTGATCACATGCCCTTTCACTATCGAGTAAGGCCGCCACTGTATACTTCCCTTGATTCATATTACATACTGTACTCTGTGTGACCTGGAGGAACTGGAGTTCGGCCGACAGGCGTGGCTGGAATGCGAACTGGTCTGGTTGTATCACATCCGCTTTGGTGATTGCTGGGCGAAGTTGTTGGAGTATGATACGTTGCAGTAGTTTGCAGAGTGTTGGCAGGAGGCTGAAGGGCCAATGCTTTTGCGATTAGCGATGGTCCTTCACTGGCTTTGGTAATGGTAGTATGCGAGCAACCGTCCAGTGGGACGCCAAGTAGCCTAGCGTGAGGCAACCGTTAAAAATGTGGATTATCAACACAAGTGGCTTGCGTGGCAACTTCTTCTACTGATCGCTTGTTATACTGTCCTGTTCGGGGGATGAGTGGTTGCCGAGTCGTTGCACGGCTATAACAGAGTGGACCTCAAGAGTGGTTCCATTTGTCATGCCATCCAACGGGTCTTCTGTCTGGAGTCTTCCTCGGCCGCGTCGTCATACATAGACGCAAAAAAGTTTTAACTTGCTCAGTGGATTAAACCGTTGGCACACTGGTCCCAGAAGCGCCATTGTCAAGGGTCTTGCATTTCGGACGGCTTGGAACAGGCCCCAATCATTCTTGGTGGGTAAAGTAAGAGCAGCTATCTTATCTTCCCACTTCTCATGGTGGAATTCAATGGCTCTGTAATGTCACTCCCTAGAGAGATGCGTTAAGTTCGCGGTGGCCCTCGGGATTACGATTCCGCTGCTAGTGTTTTCGCACCCTTTTTTTAAGGTTCTTCAAGTCCTGGAGCAGTGGTAGAAACTCTTCACTGTACAATGGGCTCTACTCAGTTGTGATCGTAGCCTGACGGTAGCCGCTTCTGATCTTTTCGGTCAATGCAGAGATGGCCTCCTCTATGGGGACATTGTTGCTAAGAAATGCTTGTACTGGTCACTGCTCATGGTCTGTTAGACTGGGAGTTGTAATTGTTCCAGCACCTCTGTGATGATACCAATCAACGGATTGTGGTCGGACGTCAGATCGTTAACGATTTGAAGGCGCAGATCCAGTATTAGATTTTTTACGATAGCTGTATCCAGCACGTCGGCTCTGTGGGCTGGATTGTTTGGGAGGTGATTTGGATCGTCAGAACCCGAATATGATGGCTTCCAGTCGTTCCTGCAATTCATACAGCTGGTTCCCTCGCGGCTTGGTACGGTGCGGATTCCACCCGAAGTGCTTGGCATTGACGGCATCCCAGGGCAGAATTCTTTCACCTCGAGGAAACAGCAGTAGAAGGTCATCCTTGACGAACGACCTCTAAGGGCTAAAATACACCGCAACGAATGTAATGGTGAGAAAACCGGTGAAGATGTTGATTGCAGTTGCTTTCAGAGATGTAAATTGTGGTAATACGAGAGGAACGTTTGTGACGGACACTTGATATTACAATGGCTGTGCCACTCCCTCAGCCATTTACTCTGTCCGTCCGGTAGCCCACCATATTGCGTAAGTTGAAGTTGAAAGGTTGGGTGGGATAGAGGTGCATTTCAGACAGGAAAAGAATATCGATCTTGAAACGCGCGAGGAATTTCTCGAGTTCCACGTTCTGATTGTAAACGCTGTTAACGTTGAACGTTTAATATACTCAGTGAAAGGCTATCCAACCTTGTTTGGCTAAGGGCCGTTACTGAGGGCGAAGTAGTTTTGATAGGATGTCTGGTGCTTCATTAAATTTTCGTAAGGTCTGTTGAATGATCGTAAAAATGTTCTTCTGACGGAGAGTCGATAAAAATTCTATTATACTAGTGACCATCTTCATGATTTCCGAGAATCTGAACAGTGAATGTGCTTCCGTTGTAGTGCATCAGATTGTTGACTTCTGGTGCCACCGGAAGTGCGCCAGGCGGCTGTGACCTGTGTCGTTCTCCGCTGTAAAGAGTCAATTCCTTTTAGTTGGCAGCATTCAGCTGAATGGGGGCAGAAACTAATTGACGTCTCCTCCGTGCTGCTTGTCCCTGCATAGCGTACATCCGCAGTGCCTCTCCAAGTTGCAGGATGTTTGCCTTAACAACTGATACATTTTACCTTCTGGTTTGGAGTTTTTGGCATGCCTTGGGCGGGTGTTGGTCCACTCACTCACACATCGAGGTGGTAGTTGGCCATAATTTTTCTTATAGAAGAAACATTGACATCTTCTGCATTGTGGGGGCCCCTCTTCTAATCTTTTTTCAGTTATCACTTTAGTGTCGAGAAGATGTTTGAATCATATACTTACTATCTTGGCGTAGCGGCAGAGTCACAAAGTAAACTGACTGTGGTATTAGCTTACTGGTTTTCTCGTCTCTCGATTTAAATTGATGGATTGAGCCTTGTAGGAAACCAATGTTGTACAGAGCTTGTACTATCTCGTCTTCTGTGATTTCCGGCAAGGTAGCTAATGACGACATTGAGATACACGTTGGTTGGCGACTGGCGAATAAAAAACGAAATTTTTGAATCCTTGAAAAACCTCAGGTCGATCCTCTGGTCATCCAATGATGAGAAGTGATACTTTGCTGTACTGCCCTCATAAATCGTCGTTTTGGTCCTTCGACATGTCTCTTCAGTTCGCTGTTCAGGAGTAGGTATTGCCCTGAGTATTGGATGGTAATGGGTGGGAACCGCACTTATGGTATTGGAGAGTTTTGTGTTGGTGCAGGGTTTCAGTCGTTGCTCGTTCCAGCTGCGCTCTGTTCTGCTGACGCCTCCACCTGATCATCGTCATGCTGTAGCAGTGCGTATTCGTTTGAGGTGAGCACAGGGTGCTGTCGTTTCGCGACACCCCCTGCTTCATGTGAGTTTTTGAATTTTGTTCCTGATCGTTGGCCGATAAGAAGTTGAAACTCTCGATCCTCGTCCTGATTGGGTGGTTGAGCCTCGTTGTTTTCCGACATGCTCGGTAACTCAGAACCTGACGAACTGTCGATTCTGTTGCATTACGTGCGATGTCCTCTCAGTTATCAGTGGTAAGTGACATTATTTCACACCTGGCTGTGATCATTTTAGCACGTTCACCTTGAAGTTTTCTGTCCTCGGCGGTGATAGGGTGGTCAGGTGCCGTCGGCAGCTGTTGAATTGTCCGGGAACGGGGAGTTGTAATGTAACGATCCTGCTTGTTTCCGCCTGCCGGGATCCCGACCGCGACCTGTGCTTTAGAGGGTGAGGGCTGACCTCTCTAAGACGAGGCCCTGGAGCTCCGTTATCCTCTGTGCGAGCTGCTCCTTCGTATACGTATTCGTTGCCTGGTACTAGTCCAGTTTGTTCGTCCACCTGTCCTAGTATCTTACGGGTAGCGCCTACGATTAGACTACCATTCAGGCAGCTGTGTAGCCACGTGAAAGACGAGAACGGGAAAATTTTCATCGAATAGTGACAGGTGATGAAAGCGAAGAGTCAGGTAGTGTGTTTGCAATATTGAAGCAACTCACTATGGCCGTAAAGCAGACAAATGCAGGGTTAGCAGACTTGAAAACTGAAACGGCGGATCTAAGGACCGAAACGGCGAATTTAAAAACAGAAACAAATACGGGGTTAAAGAATTTAAAACTTGAAACAAATACGGGTTTAACAGATATAAAGACCGAAACGGCAAAGCTAAAAACAGAGACAAATGCTGCCTTAAGTAGTCTCCAATTTGAAACTTACGCCGGGTTTGAAAAAGTCGGCGAACAGAAGTCAATGAACAGTTCACTGAAATCCGGAGAGAGACGAGAGACTCACGCGAGCTGATACAAGCGTTAATGGCTGACCAGAAAAAGATGCGTTCTGACGTTGACCAGCTGCAGGATGCAGTGTCTAACGTTAATCAAAGAGAGAATAAGTTAGCACGTAAGACGTCTAGTAAGGCGCAACAAGTCGTGGAAGAGCTGAATGTCAGAAAACGTGTCACGCGAGCCGCATTAAAAAATTTGACACACGCATTGAAAACAGTCACGAAAATATCAGAAACAGTTCGAAGACCTTCGCACAGAATTGAAACAGTGTATCGAGAATCTTACAGAAAGTAGTAGCGAGACACCGGAATCGGTTGTATCATCCGACATAGTAATAGACAGTAAACCAGAAAGGAAAAAGTCAGTTGTGCAATCTTCCGTAGTAGTAGCAGAAACACGAAAATGTCAAGGGATTCCAGTCGTACATCCACAGGAGCTTCAGGAGCTTGCGTCTATAATTACGGAAGCAAAACAAAAACAAATAGGGAAGGAACAGTTAACACAGGGGAGCGAAGTAGGTGATGTGCGGTCACACCAGACAAGGGAGCGAGAAACGGTAGACGCGCGCATTCCGGCAGAGCGGCAGCCGACCCTCCGAAAGTACGCGGGTGACGCGAGAGCGGAGCAAATTGCGACGACACATCTACCAACCCCACAACTGCCGAGTCACAGCACAACAGGTTACACACCGCAAGCTAATAGAAAGGCAAAACACGGAACCAGTAACGGGAAGTGTAAACAAATCTTTCAATCCGATACACGAGGAACGGTACGGTGTAGACAACTACACACCACTGCGTAGATACGATGCTAAATGGGACATAAATATGTCAGCTCAAGGCCCAAATGTGGTAGAACGAGTACAAGAGAATATGATACAATTGAAAGAAACGAGTAATGTTATGAAAACACAAACGCCGCATGGTGGAAGAGAATAATTTGACGAAGATCACTTTTTGACAGAAAATTCCAACATTACAAAGAAAGCGGGAACGGCTTACATCCACGCACGTTCATAAATCAATTTCAGATCGGTTTACCAGAGCATTGGCCGCTTAGCCATAAACTTAACTTCATTTGTGGGCATATGGATGGAGCAATAGCAGAAACCATGCAAAGAGTAGCGGCGAACTGTCATTCATATGAACAATTTAAAACTGCATTCTTGGAGCGGTACTGGTCGACAGAAACACGAAACAGAATAAAGTATGAGTTGCTGCAGAAAGAGATGTCCGAAAATTCCGGAGGAAAGAAACCCGTTAGATTTTTCGAAGGTATGACGGAGAAAAATTAGTGCTTAGATAATCCATACAGTATGGGGAACTGATACGAATGTGCACAATGAAGTTACCGTTACGTTATCAGCAGTCATTGGCTGGTAGAGCAGGAGATAACATACAAGCATTTAAAGGAATGTTGACAGAACTTGAATTCATATTCAGTGAAGATGACGCAAGAAAACAATGTACAAGCAGAGAAAACAGTAGTAGGGGGGAGTAACAGTAACCGATCAGGTTTTAATAATAATTCCAGTGGTGAGAATAACATAGGAAAAGGCAATGGTTTTGTAAGGACTGGTAGGGCAATAATAACTATGGTTTTGGTAACGCACAGAGGACAAATAACAATTATAGTTTCGGGGGCCAGAGGAATAATAATGGGAGATTTGGTCCTAGAAACTACGGTGGTAACTACGATCCGAGATACAATCCGCGTGCCAACGAAGGCGGAAGGTTTAGAGGCTTTCAGCAGCCAAATCCAGGTTATTCAGGTGGAAGTGGAATGGCCAGAACGCAGAAAGGTTGGGAAAATCGTACTTCAGTGGGACAAAACATGCGAAAAAAACGATAGAGGAAGTCGAGGTGAGACCACCAAACCCAGGTAAAAGACAAAATTGACGAGATGAGCGGTATGAAGACCAGTCACAAGTAATTAAGAGGAAGGGATAAGTACGAAGTTATAAACAATACAAAAAAATAGAGACGGTTTTTGAAGGGCTATAACAAAAAATAAATAAAAAGTGTATTTTGAGGTTTTGTTACAGCTAAGGACAAAAAGAAGAGATTGCAGAGAAAAAGACGCTGGAGTCAGAGTCAAGGCGCAAAGTTTTCAAAACAACATAATATACCTATAGTTTAGAAAAAAGGTTACTAACATACTAACCGTTATCACCATCAATCTCACTCTTACTATCAATCGTGATGAAGATAAGGAAACCATGACCTCTATCTTATAGTAGAATTAAGTTAAATGAAAAAAAAGGGGGAAGCTAATTTCGACAGAATTAATGGTACTTTTTGCAAAATCATATGAAAAACTGTTTAAGGTTTGTAAAGTTGACAGTGTAAATTTCATAGCATAATCTAGGGATGTAAGGAAAGTAAGATTGTCACATATTGCAGATGAAGTCGGCAGCCAAGGTGCAGCATCATGGCGGCCAAATCGACGACGAGACTGAGGAGAGCGGTTAGGCGTGAGAGGAAGGAACACTGAGTGTGAGCGCCTTGTACGTCAGCTTACGTGGTAACAAAAGAAGGGGCCTTGGTGGAAATGACGTTTCTAGAGGACAACTCCTCTGTGGAAAAGTTTGGAGAGATACAACGCAGCCTGAATGCAAGCAACTTGCACTCTGAAGTGAGCTTTATTCCTACCTATTCAGAGCTGCACATGAAGGGATAAAGAATGTCCACCGAACCGGAACGGAGGTGGACATATTATGGCGAGGACGAGCGGAAGCTTAGATTCACCACAGGAAGAAGAAGAAACGCGTTTCTGTAACTCAATGTACAGAATAGCGGAAACTGTCATCAGACCATACTAAATTCAACATGTCCTTGACAATCCCTGACAACACATGGGACGGAGCAGGAAAAGGATGGAAGGCTGTTCAACTTATCTAGATGAACAACTGATTACAATAAAGAATAGACAACAACTGCAAAGAAGACACCATGAGAATGGAGAAAAGACAACGATGTTAAACAGGTTTTCAACCCTAACTCCTGGTCCAGAGAAGAACAAAGACACAAGTAAGAAGACAGCAAGAAGCACTAAGAACATAAGACACAATGCAGAAGATTTGTAAGAAAGAAGAGCCTGGACCAGAAGAGATCAAGAAACCTTTTCAAATCTCTTCCTATAAAAGACCATTATTACATTTAACTACCAGCAAGAATATAATTCAACTGTTCTAACAGCATATATATTCGACGTTCTTTATGGCAGATTGCAACGCTTTCAGATGGCATACCAGAAAGATGGAAGATAACAACTCGTGAGGAAATCTACCGACGAAAAGACCCACGGTGAATCGGGATAAGGATTCGACGTATGTGGAAGCGGAATAGTTTTAGCTGCCAAAAATGGATCTCCAATTCAACTGCATCACAGACATATGCATGATGGCACAATGGGTACCACGCATTCACGACACACTCAGACCTTTCACTCTGCTGACCGGGAACACGGCGAGGCAAGGGAAACCGTCTTGTCACACTCAATGGGAACGCAGCGAGACGCATATCAAGCGTCATACATACTCAAAGGAGACACGGTGAGGCACACAACCGACCGTCATTCTACGTTCGATGGAAACACGTCAAAACACTTGAAGAAAAAGTGAACCATGGTACAGATAGGAGAAAGAACTGTCTGTGACAGACTACTATCTAAAAACAGAAGGGGACAACAATTTAAATTCTTATTGTATCTAAAGATATGTTAATGTAAACTTTTCCTCTGTTAGTGATAAGTTCTTTATTAACGATGTTTGGTTGCTCATTTTGACATGTAAATAATATTTTCTTATATTTTGGGGTCTTTTAAACTTGTTTAAATAAATTAAAACCTACTATTAACAATTCTTGTGTGTAATGTGTTCGTAAAACTACATAGGAGAGATAAAAGTGAATGGATTTAGATATTGCAGGATGTCAATGTAAAGTTTGTAAAGTAAAAACTAAGTTTAGAAATTCAGTGTTTGTGAAAGTCAATGTTGATAATTTTTGTGAAGTCATGATGTGTAGAATTAAGATTTTTGAAGAATGTAAATAGGATCATAAATAGGATTACAGCTGTAAAATCATGAGATAGGTTGAGACATAACTTGTAAAGTTTAATTGTAAGAATTAAACATGTTTTCGATTATGTGAAATGTAAAAGAAAAAAGTAACTTTTTGTTTATAAACTCGGGAAGATAATATTAAATGAAGGTTTCCTCAACATAAATTAATGGAATAAAATAGAACAGCAACAAAATAAAAAGGAGAATTTTCGAATGATACAAATTTATAAAGATACGCACATTGTTTGAATTTCAATAACAATTTTACTATGTTCAACGATATTTGGAGAATGTAATTCCTTAAATTAGTTCTATAGAATAGTACAAAAGATCCGAAAATCATGCGCAAAGTAAATGAAGGAGACTGAATAGAACCACTGCGTAAATTATACTAAATATTAAGATAGGAAGTTAGTCAGTAAACATCTCAATTCCTACAGTCAGCAGTTGAACCAATTTTGCACTGTCTTCAATTAATTATTCAACCATTGATTGACCCAGTACAAAATTGAAGATAGAAGGAAGAGGATGTGTAAGGTGGCAGAATAAATGGTCAGATTCGCACCTTACATGAGACCTTTACAAATCGCAATGAGAAGGTGAAGATGACACCTAACGCAAATCGACAGTTGTGAGAACATTTGCCTAGCAATATGTAATGCAAAAAGGGATGACAGTAAATCGACGATAATTAACACACCATTCCTATACAATGCATGTCTTTGAGCAGAAGGTAGAACAGGGAAGGCGAGCTGAGTCACTTTTAGTTTTGAAAAGCCAGCTCCACAACGCCATAGCGAAGGCACACTGCGGGAGTTAAGCTGGAAAGCACTTAAAGGGGTGGCAGGAAAGAGGACAGCGACCCCAGGCCAGGTTATTCAAGCTGGAGGGCAGCCTGTAGTGAGGGCATCGGTAAAAGAGCAGAGAAGAAGCTTTAGAAAACTGTGTTTCGAAATTCCAACAGGATACGAACAAAAGCAAGTGATGCATTTTCGTTCAGCGAGTGTGAAACACGGGAAGGTCAATGTACTTTAGGGATCTAGAATGGGCTCAAAATGTGCGACTGGCGGAAACTCACTATGAAGGGGAAAACTACTGAAGTTTTGATGCATTTTGATAGAAGGGACGTTGCAATTGGTAGAGGGTGTTTCTACAAAATAAGAGGAACACTCCTATTGGTCGAAAAAAGCCGTGATGTGAAAAAGAAACCGAAGTGGAGGGAGGCAGTTCTGCCATGAGAGGACAAGACAGGAATTTTGGATGAGGGAGTCTTCTCACAACTGGTGTCAAGTGCAGAACACAGCGCTTAACGCTCTGTATGATGCAGAAAAGAAATTGGGGTGGACACTGCATACACAGCAATGACTGCACTCCAGCTAAAATTAGCTGTAGCAACATTTAGCTGCAACCGTGGAGAAATGAAGGAGCTAAATTAGTTAACTGTTCTTGCGAGAACTGAGAGGGCACTATAATATGCACGCTGCTCCAACCATGTGCGTGTATATCACCACATAATAAGACTAGGGTTGAGTACATGTTTCCTCGCATAACGCGACGTAGGTAAAGTTTCTGCTGGAAATTTCAGCAAAGCCCAGATTAGTTTTTAGTTTTGTTGGAATTTCAGTGGGAGAGAGTGGTCTTGCAGACGACAGCACGTCGCAGCTTAAGGTAAATACCGCATGCAGAGGTGTAAACTTTGTTGATTCACCAGCTTGCGTCCACTGTAAACTCGAATGGCCTTGGGTAATCTTGACTCAAATTTGTCACTTGACTAACCATCCACCGTAGACTTGATTGTCATCCCAAATAGTACCGAAGTCTGAACCGGAATCGGACGATTTTCGTAGTACTGACCAACATCGTAATGTATGTGTAGGAGCAATTTTGTAAAGAAATGTTCAATTAAACTTTCATATTAATGTGCTTAAGATTAATGTTCTTACATAGGGTTAATATTTAACATTGTTGTGTGTAATGTTATTTCACTTTTTGAGATTGGAAAGATGCATTATGCATTGCGCTGTTTTTACGATGGCGAGTTGAAAACTGTGTGAAAATCTGTAATGTGGTGAGAAATATTGCAACACTAAAACTTTTCATTTCACCTCACACAGTTGTTCTCAATTCTAGAGCCTTACACGTTTAGCAAAATTTCGGATGATATTTTATGCGTACCTCCGGAATTAAACATGTATTTTCGCCAACATATCGAGGGAAAATTAAAGTCACCACCAACTATTATCTTATGAGTCGGATACGTGTTTGAAATCAAACTCAAGTTTTCTTTGAACCATTCAGCAAATGTAAAATCTGAATTGGAAGGTCGGTAAAAGGAACCAAGTAGTATTTTATTCCGGTTGCAAGCAATGACCTCTGCCCATACTAACTCACAGGAAGTATCTACTTCAAATTCGCGACAAGTTAAACTACTTCTAACAGCAACAAACACGCCACCACCAACCGTGTTTAGCCCCTCCTTTCGGAACACCGTTAGGTTCTTCGCAAAAATTTCGGCTGAGCTTATATCCGGCTTTTGCCAGCTTTCAGTGCCTATAACGATTTGAGCATCAGTGCTTTCTATTATAGTGCTTGGAGCTCTGGTACTTTCCCTACACAGCTATGACAATTTACAACTGTTATACCGATGGTTCCTGAATCTACGTTTTTCTTGTATTAGACCTGCACCTTTTGTGACTGAAGCCCTTTTTGTGTTTTCCCGAGACCCTCTAACATAAAAAACCGCCCAGTGCACGCCACACGGCCCCTGCTACCCGTGTGGCCGTCTCCTGCGTATAGTGGCCACCTGACCTATTTAGCGGAACCCGAAATCCAACCATTCTTTGGCGCGAGTCGATGAATCTGCAGCCTGCACTGTTGCAGAGCCGTCTGAGCCTCTGATTCAGACCCTCCACTCGGCTCTATACCAGAGGCCCGCAATCGGTCCTGTCGACTATGCTGCAAATCGTCAGCTCTGCTTTCATCTTGCAAGCAAAGCATAAAGCAGCTACACACTGTGGAATCTAGGAACGTTTCGGTAACAAACGCAGAAATCTCATTTTTATCCAGAAAATTGTGGCTCTTGAAAATACAGCTCCTGGAATACTTGTTTTTTGTGGAACTACCACTGTTTATATTCAAAGGAACTATGCATCAGAACATTTCCACTGGTAGTGTCTTGTACCTAACTTTCTAGCTCCCTACATAACACAGGAAGGGTGGAACGATAGATACAAGAAAATGTTGCACAGAATATAAAGTAACTAATTAACAATATTTTAGACAATTATAAGTTAAGGCACCTTGGTGATCTACGTAAGGCCCGGCGATATGAACGTCCTTGCTCGCTAGTGAGGCCTGCTCGGATAGGCCAAGTAGAAAATCACTGCTCTCGACAGACAGGTGGATACACCCAAGGTGTTTACTGCCTCAAAACATAGCTTGTCACAAATGTTCACATCCAATAAAATCCAATCTGCTTTTCAAAAATGAATGTGGCCGCCATTCAACTAACTTGTTGTTTAGCATGTCTGTTAACTCGTAAAAGTTACAGTGTTTATATATACATATCGTGCAGGGACTATTTTTACAATACCAGTTTTCCGTCAGTGAAACATAAGAGTAAAATTTTAAAAAATGAAAGTTAATTTCCTCGTGCCTCTGACAGTTTTGCGTGCTTTTAGACAGAAACCACTAGCTGCAACGAATGCTCCTCAATAGATCACGAGCCACAGCTTCCAATAAAACGTCAAAACACGTAAAACACCACTACAGAAAGTCAGACACGTAAAATCGTCCATAAAACGTATGGGAGGTTTTTCGTCATAACGCGAGACATCTACTGAGGTGGTTCGTGCCAGAGAACTTTACGAGTTTTACACTTTCTTTCCTTTTCTCTCTGAAAATAAGAAATTCAGATATATGCAATGGGTGACATTTAGTTCTACCTCTTTTATTTTTAAAAAAATTGACTACATTAAATATGGTACGCAGTCACATGGAATCCTAGTTATTTCTTTCTTTGCATTTTGCTAACTTCTTGCAAAATCGAGGAACATTTCCCCGTACAATCTTTTTAATCAGCATACAGTCAATATTTATAAGACAGAAAGGTGATACACAGAAAAGACTTACGTGTGTAAAGTGGTTGAGTATTGAACTTGAGGAATGCAGTAGATTTTAATCTAGGCTTTACTCTGTCCACAAAGCGTTAAACCCAAAAATGGACAAAGAAGGAAAACGAAATGAAAATATTTGATATATATTAGTAACACGATCACAGCCAAAAAAATTCCCGCCTTGTGAAGAAAGCCCGCGCTTAAATCCTAAAACTTAATAGCGCTCCTCCAGAAATTTGTGATTGTCTGAAGTCTTGTAATTGAGGCGATATTTAACTGAGGAACCTGCAAATGAAAATAAATTAAATAACAGAAATCGATAACTGGCTACGTTTTTTGTTTCGATGCAGAAAGACGGAAATTTCTGTATACTGTTGCTCGGTGACAATTTTTTACTCACATCTCACGCACAATTTTGAAAGGAAGTATTGACAGTGGTATTAAAATTAGATGGCTTCTAAAATGGGTACAAGACGCAAACAGCTGTTAAATTTGAGGCCTTCGATCTGGCTTATGTCCGTCTCACAAAAAAAAAAATCGAATTATTCACAGAAGAATGGAAAGACTAGCAGGAGGCGACACCGACGTAAACCAGTTTGATTTCTGGAGAACTGTTGCAGCACGAGGGGCAGTACTGACCCCACAACTTCTCTTAGAAAGTAGAAGGAAGGAAGGTAAACTCATTTTGATAACATTTGTTAATTTATTGAAACCTTTCGATAATGTTGACTAGAATGCATTGAAATTCTGAAGGTATCACAGATAAAATACAAGGTCATCTACAACTGATACACAAACCAGACAGCAGTTAAAAAGATTGAACTACATTGTAGGACAGCACTAGTTGAGAAGAAAATGAGTCATGCTGTAGCCTATCCCCACTTTATTCTATCTGTTCATTGAGCAAGCCGTCAAGGAAAACAATAAGACATTTGGAAAGGGAAATAAAATTCACGGAGGAGAAATAACATGTGTGAGTTAGTCTGATGTCCGCCTGAGAAAACATTGTAACATGCGTAGTTATAAAACAGCTCTTGGTTCTCACATTTTTAAAAAATTAACGTATACTAAGACGCATACATTAGCATCTTCATATCTGTCATAGCGTTACTAAAGGATGTCACTTTAATACACTTTAAGAGTTAGAAATTTGTACTATTATAAAAAGATATACCTACAACAGTTTTTAAACGAACAAAGCAATTTCCCTAATTAAGGCTTTTTCTAAGTATTTTTTGATGTGTTATGGTGTTTCTTCCACTAGTTCGCTTTTTCCTTTATTGGTGTTACTCGCCCTGGCGGCTTGCACTGGTCTAATAGTAGTTTGATTTAACACTTAATTCCTCCTGTCTGCGAACGCCGGCTACTAATCTGTTACACTCAGATCTAGTCTGGAAGTGGGCGTCGTCTAACATGGTTCCAATGCACGTCTAAGTTATCTACGCTAGGAGGTCAGTAATTTTTTTACTCTTTAAACTTGTATAATGCTTTGTATGACAATCAGATTTATACTGTGATTATTTTTAAAGTTATATTTGCGGTTTAAGGTTTACCAACTTCATGCCACTACTTAGTTGACAGTAGCCTTCAATTCCAAGACTCAGAGTGCAGACTACACCAAGAAGAAATGCAGATGATAAACGGGTAATCATTGGACAAATATACTAGAACTGACATGTGATTACATTTTCACGCAATTTGGGTGCATAGATCCTGAGAAATCAGTACCCAGAACAACCACCTCTGGCCGTAATAACGGTCTTGATACGCCTGGGCATTGAGTCAAACAGAGCTTGGATGGCGTGTACAGGTACAGCTGCCACAGTTCATCAACAGTAGTGACTGGCGTATTGTGACGTGCCAGTTGCTAGGCCACCATTGACAAGACGTTTTCAATTGGTGAGAGATCTGGAGAATGTGCTGGCCAGGGCAGCAGTCGAACATTTTCTGTATCCAGAAAGGCCCGTACAGGACCTGCAACATGCGGTCGTGCATTATCCTGCTGAAACGTAGGGTTTCGCAGGGATCGAATGAAGCGTAGAGCCACGGGTCGTAACACATCTGAAATGTAACGTTCACTGTTCAAAGTGCCGTCATTGCGAACAAGAGGTGACCAAGACGTGTAACCAATGGCACGCCATACCATCACGCCGGGTGATACGTCAGTATGGCGATGACGAATACACGCTTCCAATGTGCGTTCACCGCGATGTCGCTAAACACGGATGCGACCATCATCATGCTGTAAACAGAACCTGGTTTCATCCGAAAAAATGACGTTTTGCCATTCGTGCACCCAGGTTCGTCGTTGAATACACCATCGCAGGCGCTCCTGTCTGAGGTACAGCGTCAAGGGTAACCGCAGCCATGATCTCCGAGCTCATAGTCCATGCTGTTGCAAACGTCGTCGAACTGTTCGTGCAGATGGTTGTTGTCTTGCAAACGTCCCCATGTGTTGACTCAGGGATCGAGACTTGGCTGCACGATCCGTTACAGCCATGCGGATAAGGTGCCTGTCATCTCGACTGCTAGTGATACGAGGCCGTTGGGATCCAGCACGGCGTTCCGTAATCCACTCCAGAACCCACCGATTCCATGTTCTGCTAACAATCATTGGATCTCGACCAACGCGAGCAGCAATGTCGCGATACGACAAACCGCAATCGCGATAGGCTACAATCCGACCTTTATCAAAGTCGGAAACGTGATGGTATGCATTTCTCCTCCTTACAAGAGGCATCACAACAACGTTTCACCAGGCAACGCCGATCAACTGCTGTTTGTTTGTGAGAAATCGGTTGGAAACTTTCCTCATGTCAGCACGTTGTAGGTGTCGCCACCGGCGCCAACCATGTGTGAATGCTTTGAAAAGCTAATCATTTGCATATCACAGCATCTTCTTCCTGTCGGTTAAATTTCGCGTCTGTAGCATTTCAACTTCGTGGTGTAGCAATGTTAATGGCCAGTAGTGTATGTTCACGTACTAATCTCCTTTTCGGTCCTGCTGGATGAAGCTTTGTTATGTAAACTATTGAAGTACGTATAGTTGGGTGTAGAATCTATTTGCATTTGTAATTTAGTTCCCTAGTATCTGAATGTCTAACTTTGCCTTTCGTTTTAAACATTCTACTGAAACAATTTTTTTGACGCCGAAACCAGGCCACCTGAATTTCAGATTTTTTTTTTTTTTTTTCAGTAGTCCGATCAGTGAAATTTATTTCATGTTTCTGCAGTCAGACTTGGCCGTGTTTAAAGAAAATATAAAAAGGATGGAGAAGAATAAAGTCTCAATAAATGAAATAAGCAATGTGTTAATAGACACTCAAAAAATGTTTGAATGAAAGAGAGACTGTCAGTTTTATTGGCATGCAAAACAAGATGAATTTGAACACATAAAGGAATAAGAACCCTAAGCAAGAAATAATAAATTTGATTTCGAAATTTAAGGAAGAGACAATTGCTTTCTATGCCTTGACATTTGCAATGGGCTATTTCTACTCGCAAATAGCAAGTATTTGACTGGATGACACTATATGAAACTGCAGACTGTGTGATGATTGAAAACACTATTATATACACGCTAAAATTGTGTAAAGTAATTGTGTATTTCAAGAGGTTTCGAGAAACTACGCGTGACTCGGAAGAAACTGGAAGTCCAAACACTTTCTTAAGAAAACCGAAAATCTTGAACGTAAATGATATCTACCAAAATTATGCGAGCATTTCTTTCCTATTCGCACACACAACGCCATTGCAGAAGGAGTATTTTCGCTAATGTGGGCTGCTGCCAGGGACTATGGAATCAGTCTTACAGTACCAGTTTAATTATAAGCTGACTTGCATGGAGTTTTATAAATACGAAAAAGCGAAAAAAGACTTGCTGGAAAATGTGAAATCTTCCAAAAAATATGGTGTAACAACTACTGCCGCAACAATTACCATCTGATGTTAATTATATTAAATAAATGTTTTTCTTCATTTCTACACCCCAATCTTAGAGAGTCCAGACGTGGTCCCAGATAGGTACTACTGTTCCCGAGAACTTTCCAGTAAATGCTACCTGCACTAAACCTGTGTATTTTTTGTCTTGTCGAAACACACGTTCAACAAGAAAAATATGTTCCCACTTGAAAGCACCAAAATTTAAAAAAGAATTGAACGTTTAAGAACTACACAACCCATTCAACAGCTTTGATCAATTGAAGGAAACAGTTAAATGTTACGCATCAGTGGAACGTATCAAAACACAGTGGCAAAGCTATGAAAAAATGGTTCTGCCAACTTGCGTTGCGCCAACTTTGAATCAAAAAATAATCACGGATCTATGAAAAAACTCTGCGAAATTTGTTTCGAACTTCCAAAGTAATCAGCCAACGCAACTCGTAATCCACTGTGCAGAGACTTTCCGAAAGTACTGCATATTTTTTATGTTCTCTTAGCTGCGGGCATTAACGGCAGCCATCTTGTTTTTAGATGAGAACAGTCTGATGACTGGCATTAACGTATAAGTAGAACTCTTTCAGCTTCTCTGTCCTTACCGTGTATATTGAAAATAATTGGATATTTTCATGACGAGTACTTCAATGTCGACAGCTAAGACTCCAGCAGAGTTCATATAGTATTGTGGAGAATATGGGCAGGACATCCAACGCCTTCTAATTTTTCCTAGTTTTTCTTTAAATCAGTGAAACACATTCCGCTGACAGCGTCAATGAAGCGGTATTGATACTGTCTCCACAATAAGCGATTAATTTATTTAATGGAATTTGTCGTTGTCTTAAAGTGTCTAGACAAAACTTTGCAACTGTCTCCAGTCTCTCGTTAATCAGCGAATAAAAATTCAACAGCTTCTGTTGGATTCCGTCAGTCTCAGTAAAGTATTGAACAACTAAAGGGAACATCTTTTCAGCCTTGTGGTTCGATGAATCGGCGTCTGTGCCGAAAAATGAAACTTCTTGCAATTGTTTTATTCATTCGGACACGGAATGAGGCGCGACAACATTTGTAACCATCGCTGTAGCTTTGCTCCTGGCTGTAGACTGCTGTGCGGCGACTTTGGAGTCAGGGTAGGTTGCAGCATTCAGCTTTGCGGCAAAGTCAAGAGACCTGAAGGACTGATGATAAGTCGTTGTTAGTTCTGCAGTAGCAACGAGCAATTCTTCCTGGGTATCTTCTTTAATCATGAATGTAGAAATAGGCTCTGACGTCGGTGCTACAGCGAATATATTTGAATGATCCTTAGCAGAAGAAATGTGAGGCCTCCGTGAGTTACTGAGATGAACCAGCTATAAATGTCACACTAGGCTTCCTGTTACGTACGTCATTTCTTGAGAAAACATCGCTCTTTTTGATATCATACGAAAAGTGCCACTTTCTCTTTCCATCCTTAGGATTTTATTAAATAGTCGAAATAACACTTTGAACATGGTACTATACTTCACTATACACTTCACGCCCTATACACCCGCAGTAAACAGTTCAAACATTACTAATTTGCACTCGCTGTTCGTGTTACGTTTAGAAAGAAGGAATCCTCCTATCAGGTCGCTATTCAAATGGGAACCGTTCGATTGTTCCGAGTGGGGCTCCTTAAACAGTCGCAGCCACGTTCTCCTGCAGAAATCTGGTACTTTATCGAACGATGGCTCTAGATCTAGAAGGTGCTTGCATTGTCGATACAGGACACGCAACATGACCCGCCATCTTTGTGATGACCTAGTCAACATAAATAAAACAAACTGAGAGTGCATTTACATGTTGCGCCAACAGATGGCATTACTTCAGTACTTGAGCCAACCTCGTAATAGTATTTTGCAAAAGCGGGACTAAATTTTGTCATGTAGGGGTGTTGAGACAGAAAGGTCCACAACGGTGACAATCCCGACATACACCAACGTTAGAGTTCGTACGCTTATGGGACTTCAGAAAGTAATTTACGTATGTGGTCTCATTCTAATCAAGTTGTACATATGAGCGGCGCCTTGTCGTAAGTGAATATATGCCCCAGGATTCATGCAGAGTTAGCTCTGCTGCGGTACGGGTAGCAGCTGTGTAACACGCGTTGTTGTGAAATGCGCGGCATCTGGGGACGTACTCGTGAGATGGAGTACGCGTGACAGTACGATTCTTGGGAGGAAAACGTCTATATCGCACATAGATTCAACGTGAAATTCCACATGCAGTGTTGCTGGGATGTGGATTTCAAGGACAAACCGAAATCACATAAGTAATCCGTTATAATTGCCACATAAAGCTTTTATCCAATCTCAATCATATCAATAATACAAAGACGATTGCCTTATAAGGCCGCATAACTTTAACAAATGACATAAACAAATTTCTTTAATTAGAACAATGCCCATAAAACCTGAAAAATTGAATCTGACTAAGTGAACTAACTCATACAAATTTCATTAGTTAGATGAAACTAATGTCCACACGATTCCTATCAGAACTCTAATTACTTCCAACCGCAAAGAAAATACATCAAGTCTAAAACACAGATCTTGCAACATTTGGCTAGCCAACTTTCCTTAAGTAAAACAGTATTCATAAAAGCTTTATTAGTAAAAACAAGACACTTCCAGGACTAAGGAGGTGCATTAATTTCACCAAAAATTTTTTTTAAGTTTGGTTAACCAAATTGATTAATGAAAAATATTCATAAAACCATCGCTACTAGAACTTAACAATATGACAAATAGCCCCTAAAACGAGGCCGCTTCAATTCTGCGTATGAATCAGATAGACGCGAGCACACCAAAGGATTTTAACCAATAAAAGAGATCCACGGGACAGAAAATGAAATAGAAATGTTCTCAACTTTGCACTACAATTTAAACCTCAGGCACAATAACTCTTCACCGGAAGGATGGAATCACAGTAACAACATAACACGATATGCAAGGGGGTGGGGGGCGGAGGGGGGGGGGGGGGCAGAGCCTTAAGTATCACTCTGCCACCATGGTACTCGGCTCTCGGTTTGCTCGCGTCGACCACCGCCAATGATCTGCAACATAAAACACATCAGCGGCAGACAGTATTCTGAGGCATGAGATACACAATCTTATCTAGAGAACAGATTATCAATAACTTTCAATGATGTACGTCACAACCAAATGCAAGCACAATTAATCTCCGTGAGTTTCTTGGCCAGTCACGGCCCTTAAAATTTAATGAACCAATTGCTTAAAACCATCAATAAAATAATGGCCTAGAAGTTAAAAAGACACACAATTATCTCGGCGCACATTTAAACGCCAGACAACAATAATGAAGTACAAGGTAAAATGAAAGAAATATCCCGGCATGGCTTGGAACGCCAGACACCGACTTACGCACTACTTGTTGCACTTCTAGCTACGCATTTAGCCATACTTCGTGTCTGTTTGTTGGGCGTAACTACACTTCCTTAACTGCCGTCTAGGTATCAAGTCAAGACACCGAACTGAATGATAAACAACTAGAACAGTCCCAGTCCAAATGGTTTTACCGCACTTGAATATTCAGTTAAGATGCACACAACCCACCGAAGTAACTCGACGACTCCAATTCATTCTGCCTGTGTAGCTTGTAATAGAATCGAAGGAACTTGTCTTTCCAACCTCTAGGAAAACCCCATGGGAAATGGATCTGCCTTGCACTATTAAGCACATTGCTGCGGCTGGCCACGGTCCCTCGTGATGCCGACTCGGCCTCTTGGCGTGCTACATACGTACACAGTCTGACGTCACTCCACCTCACACCGCGGATACCCGCACCAGCCTCCGGCAGAGTGCACGCGCTGCCGTTAAATCCTGCATCGAAGTCGACTCAAAGACCAAAATGATAATCGATGGAAACTGGCGCCAGAAACGCATCAGCTCAGTGGAAATGATGCCAACAATTTGACCAAAGCCACACAGGCATGATTGACGTTCATCAGGGAGGAAGCAAGGCCATCAACATAGACCACAGAGACAATATTCAAGCAGCCGAGCAATTGATTTGACTTCAACAAAAAGGAGTAACATAGAAATTTCAGTTACAGCAGAATCATAAAAGTGAAATGTAGTGTTATACAGGAGGATTTAGTCATACATTCATTCTGATGACCCTGAAAGTAAAGCCGTTGCGGCACTAGTTTAGAGAAATGAGGACCAGTGTCTCAAAGTAGCATCTCCAGTCCAAGCGCAACCGTATCGATTTTCCATTGCCCTTTCTTTCCATCAGTGAACCCAATACAATTCGTTACTAATTAAAATCTCTTATTTTGTCCAGTCTTTGGTCAAGCAGAGACTACAGTCCAGCGGCGAACCAATTACTTCTCGCAAAACAAGCTGCTCGCTTCTAAGCCCTCCAGCAATTCTCAGTCAAATTGCCTCCATACAGTACTGTGTTTCATTGCTGATCATAAAAAGTCTAACTGCTAATTGATTCTCATTCCATTTCCCGTATGGGCGCTCTGCTACTGCTCAGTTTTCCTTTTTAGCCATTTTGTTCTCTGTTCCAGCCAGCTTTGCTTTTATGCTCAACTGCTGATGCTCCTCGATGGCGAAGCCGGAAGGATAGCCTTTGATGTTTACCGAGTAGTGGATATCTTTCAACAGAGGCTTTCAGACTAGCTGTAGCACAATGATTCTTCTCGGTTTTACGGAAATATCGCGTCTTCTTTTGTCGGAGAGTTCTTACCTGCTCCGTGTTTCTAAACGCTACGGCCGCTTTCACAAAAGCAGAAAATTAAAAGAACAGGGAAATCGTGGCACAGTTGGAAAACTGAGCTCTCCTTCGAGATGGTATTCGTGCTCACCAGATTGTTTGGGGAATTTATTCTGCTAATATTCCTTTTTTCCACGTGTCACTGGTAACCCAGGAAATCGAGCAACGTTTCGTGTTTGGAAAGGCAGTTGTCTTACGTAGAATACTGGATAGAATGGTATGTCTATCAAGATACGGGAGTGTTTCGAGAAATGGAGACAAATAGGATCAAATTCCGATCCGAAGTCTTGGCAGTTTTGCTTTAAAGTGTCTGCCGTACAGATGGCCACCCTGATTCATATTTTCCTAGCGTTCTCTGAACACTTGAAGCGAATCCTGGGACGCTTATTAAAATCAGCCATTACCACTTCCTTTGCTCCTCCATCGGCAGCTGAGAATGTTTACCAAGAGGAAAATCAAATAGTTCAAATGTTTCTAAGCACTATTGGAGTTAACATCTGAGGTCATCAGTCCCCTGGACTTAGAACTACTTAAACCTAACTAACCTAAGGACGTCACACATCCATGCTCGAGGTAGGATTCGTAAGTGCAACCGTAGTAGCAGTGCGGTTCCGGACTGAAGCGCCTAAAACCGCTTGGCCACAGCGGCCGGCTTACCAAGAGGAACTTAAGTGTAATTTTCTATTCTTCCTGCGTAAACTCTGCTAAAATTGAAATACCGAAGAAAACTTGGCGCCACGCCGCCACATAATTATTTTTCCTAGCAAATAAATCTGAGAGTAGAAGGCCGATTTTTTTCCTTTAACACATATAATCAACGATACAGATAGCCGTACCGTAGGTGCAACCACAACGGAGGGGTATCTGTTGAGAGACCAGACAAACGTGTGGTTCCTGAAGATGGGCAGCAGCCTTTTCAATAGTTGCAGGGGCAACAGTCTGGATAATTGACTGATCTGGCCTTGTAACACTAATCAAAACGGCCTTGCTGTTGTGGTACTGCGAACGGCTGAAAGCAAGGGGAAACTACAGCCGTAATTTTTCCCGAGGGCATGCAGCTTTACTGTATGATTAAATGATGATGGCGTCCTCTTGGGTAAAATATTCCGGAGGTAAAATAGTCCCCCATTCGGATCTCCGGGCGGGGACTACTCAGGAGGACGTCGTTATCAGGAGAAAGAAAACTGGCGTTCTACGGATCGGAGCGTGGAATGTCGGATCCCTTAATCGGGCAGGTAGGTTAGAAAATTTAAAAAGGGAAATGGATAGGTTAAAGTTAGATATAGTGGGAATTAGTGAAGTTCGGTGGTAGCAGGAACAAGACTTCTGGTCAGGTGAATACAGGGTTATAAATACAAAATCAAATAGGGGTAATGCAGGAGTGGGTTTAATAATGAATAAAGAAATAGGAGTGCGTGTAAGCTACTACAAACAGCATAGTGAACGCATTATTGTGGCCAAGATAGACATGAAGCGAACACCTACTACAGTAGTACAAGTTTATATGCCAACTAGCTCTGCAGATGATGAAGAAATTGATGAAATGTGTGGTGCGATAAATGAAATTATACAGGTAGTGAAGGGAGACGAAAATTTAAGTCATGGGTGACTATAATTCGACAGTAGCAAAAGGAAGAGAAGGAAACGTGGTAGGTGAATATGTATTGGGGCTAAGAAATGAAAGAGGAAGCCGCCTGGTAGAATTTTGCACAGAGCATAACTTAATCATAACTAACACTTGGTTCAAGAATCATGAAGGAAGGATGTATACATGGAACAACCCTGGAGATACTAGAAGGTTTCAGATAGATTATATAATTCTAAGACAGAGACTTAGGAACAAGGTTTTAAATTGTAAGACATTTCCAGGGCAGATGTGGACTCTGACCACAATCTATTGGTTATGAACTGAAGATTAAAACGGAAGAAACTGAAAAAAGGTGGGAATTTAAGGAGATGGGACCTGGATAAACTGACTAAACCAGAGGTTGTACAGAATTTCAGGGAGAGCATAAGGGAGCAATTGGCAGGAATGGGGGAAAGAAATACAGTAGAAGAAGAATGGGTAACTTTGAGAGATGAAGTAGTGAAGGCAGCAGAGGATCAAATAGGTAAAAGACGAGGGCTAATAGAAATCCTTGGGTAACCGAAGAAATATTGAATTTAATAGATGAAAGGAGAAAATATAAAAATGCAGTAAATGAAGCAGGCAAAAAGGAATACAAACGCTCAAAAATGAGATCGACAGGAAGTGCAAAATGGCTAAGCAGGGATGGCTAGAGGACAAATGTAAGGATGTAGAGGCTTATCTCACTACGGGCAAGATAGATACTGCCCACAGGAAAATTAAAGAGACCTTTGGAGAAAAGAGAACCACTTGTATGAATATCAAGAGCTAAGATGGAAACCCAGTTCTAAGCAAAGAAGGGAAAGCAGAAAGGTGGAAGGAGTATATAGAGGGTCTATATAAGGGCGATGTACTTGAGGACAATATTATGGAAATGGAAGAGGATGTAGATGAAGATGAACTGGGAGATATGGTACTGTGTGAAGAGTTTGACAGAGCATTGAAAGACCTAAGTCGAAACAAGGCCCCGGGAGTAGACAACATTCCATTAGAACTACTAACAGCCTTGGGAGAGCCAGTCCTGACAAAACTATACCATCTGGTGAGCAAGATGTATGAGACAGGCGAATTTCCCTCAGACTTCAAGAAGAATATAATAATTCCAATCCCAAAGAAAGCAGGTGTTGACAGATGTGAAGATTACTGAACTATCAGTTTAATAAGTCACAGCTTGCAAAATACTAATGCGAATTTTTTACAGACGAATGGAAAAACTGGTAGAAGCCGACCTCGTGGAAGATCAGTTTGGATACCGTAGAAATGTTAGAACACGTGAGGCAATACTGACCCTATGACTTACCTCAGAAGAAAGATTAAGGAAAGGCAAACCTACGTTTCTAGCATTTGTAGACGTAAAGATAGCTTTTGACAATGTTGACAGGAATACACTCTTTCAAATTCTGAAGGTGGCAGGGGTAAAATACAGGGAGCGAAAGGCTATTTACAGTTTGTACAGAAAGCAGATGGCAGTTACAAGAATCGAGGGACATGAAAGGAGAGCAGTGGTTGGGAAGAGAGTGAGACAAGGTTGTAACCTCTCCCCGATGTTATTCAATCTCTATATCGAGCAAGCAGTAAAGGAAACAAAAGAAAAGTTCGGAGTAGGTATTAAAATCCATAGAGAAGAAATAAAAACTTTGAGGTTCGCCGACGACATCGTAATTCTGTCAGAGACAGCAAAGGACCTGGAAGAGCAGCTGAACGGAATGGATAGTGTTTTAAAACGAGGATATAATATGAACATCAACAAAAGCAAAACGAGGATAATGGAATGAAGTCGAATTAAATCGGGTGATGCTGCGGGAATTAGATTAGAAAATGAGACACTTTAAGTAGTAAATGAGTTTTGCTATTTGGGGAGCAAAATAACTCAGGATGGTCGAAGTAGAGAGGATATAAAATGTAGACTGGCAATGGCCAGGAAAGCGTTTCTGAAGAAGAGAAATTTGTTAACATCGAGTATAGATTTAAGTGTCAGGAAGTCGTTTCTGAAAGTATTTCTATGGAGTGTAGCCATGTATGGAAGTGAAATATGGACGATAAATAGTTTAGACAATAATAGATAGAAGCTTTCGAAATATGGTGCTACAGAAGAATGCTGAAGATTAGATGGGTAGATCACATAACTAATGAGGAGGTATTGAATAGAATTGGGAGAAGAGGAGTTTGTGGCAAAACTTGACTAGAAGAAGGGACCGGTTGGTAGGACATGTTCTGAGACATCAAGGAATCACAAATTTAGCATTGGAGGGCAGCGTGGAGGGTAAAAATCGTAGAGGGAGACCAAGAGATGAGTACACTAAGCAGATTCAGAAGGATGTAGGCTGCAGTAGGTATTGGGAGATGAAGAAGCTTGCACAGGATAGAGTGCCATGGAGAGCTGCATGAAACCAGTCTCAGGACTGAAGACCACAACAACAACAGTACAGATAATGAAATAAATTACCCCGAACTCTACGAGTAAACACCGATTGCCACACTTCTACACAAGTCAAGGTGTATGAAAATGAAGTATCATTGACACAGCAAGACTTCGACTCTAGATAAACGGACAGTAAATAATCGGTGGCTACGAGGACAATATTAACTGATTCCAAGTCAGACTAGCAAATACTGTAAAATGATATATACCGTATTATCACCAAGTAAAACACGGAGCCCATGTGGCCAAAGTAAGAAATGCAGTCAAAACTGTTGCATGTAGCACGATGCTAAGCCTGAAATTCAGCGGTCAAGCCAAGAACTCTTTCGACGTTTCGGCCTGTAAATTTAATTAACAACAACAGAAATATAGAGTCTTGCCAAGTTCCCCACTGCACGTGGTCTAGGCATAGTGTCTTTCACTATTTAGCACAACCGTCGTGGGTCCCGGTTTCGAACCGAGCCTCTGCTTAAAATCTGAACACAAATTATCAGCAATGACAGCAAAAGCCTGCCGACATAAGCAGTCACCCTCGTTTTGCCAACGGCCTCGTCAGAGAAGGGGGGGGGGGGGGGGGAGGCGGGAGAGAAGCGGGCACTCTCTTGCCCTTTGGGTGGGAAACCGCCCCTGAATGGTGGAAGAATCAACACTGGTCAACAGCATGATGATGCCTTAAAGACACATAATTTGATTCACAGAACAAGTGGCCTTAACCGAAAAAGTGAAATGACGACCTTTCTATTAGCAAAAGTTTTCGGATGAGTCCCCCATTCCAATCCCCGTGACGGGACTGCCAAGGGTGTGGTGACAATGAGAAAAAGATGGAGTACCCTACATAAGGGTAATATGTGACGAACCGTAGCGTGGAATGTCAGAAGTTTGAAAGTGGTAGGGAAACTAGAAAATCTGAAAAATAAAATGCAAGGGCTCAGTCTACAGTACGGGTCAGTCATATGAAATGTAGAAAATGTAAGGATTTCTGGTCAGACAAATATAGTGTCTTATCAACAGCAGCAGAAAATGATGTAACGGGAGTAGGATTCCTTGCCGGCCGCTGTGGCCGAGCGGGCTCTAGGCGCTTCAGTCTGGAACCGCGCAACCGCTACTGTCGCAGGTTCGAATCCTGCCTCGGGCATGGATGTGTGTGGTGTCTTTGGTTAGTTAGGTTTAAGTAGTTCCAAGTTCTAGGGGACTAATGATCTCAGATGTTAAATCCCATAGTGCTCAGAGCCATTTGAAACATTTTTTTAAGATTCTTTATTATTAGAAAAGGTGTGTTACTGTGAACAATTCAGTTCTAGAGTCCTCATCACGCTGGAGAGCAAAGCAACGCTGAGAACAATAGTTCAGACACATGCTCACGTCTCAAGAAGAAGATGAAGAGGTAGAGGAAGTGAATGAGGATACTGAACGGGTAATTCAGTGTGTAAAGGGAGATGAAAATCTACTAATCACGCGCGATTGAAACGCGGTTGTAGGGGAACAAAGGAAAGAAAGAGTTATGGTAGAATATGGGCTGGGTAGAAGAATGAGAGGGGAGAATGATTAACTGAGTTCTCTAGAATGAAATTTTCACTCTACAGCGGAGTGGGCGCTAATATGAAACTTCCTGGGAGATTAAAACTGTGTGCCGGACCAAGATTCGAACTCGGGACCTTTGCCATTCCCGGGCAAGTGCTCTACTGACTGAGCTCCCCAGCACGACTCACGCCCGGTCCTCACAGCTTCAATTTCGCCAATATCTCGTCTCCTACTTTCCAAACTTCACAGAAGCTCTCCTGCGAACCATGCAGAAATAGCACTCCTGGAAGAAAGGATATTGCGGAGACATGGCTTAGCCCCAGCCTGGGGGATGTTTCTAGAATGAAATTTTCACTCTACAGCGGAGTGTGCGCTGATATGAAACTTCCTGGCTGATTAAAACTGGGTGCCGGACCGTGACTAGAACTTGCCCGCGAAAGGCAAAGGTCCAGAGTGTTAGTCTCGGTCCGGCACACAGTTTTAACTGAGTTCTGCAATAATTTTCAGTTAGTAATAGGAAATATTCTGCTCAAAAAACACGAGAGGAGGGGATGTAGTTCTCAATGGCCTGGATATACGGGAAGATTCCAGTTCGATTAAATCATGGCTACACGGAAATTCGGAAATCAAGTACAGGGTTGCTAGGCGTACCCAGGAGCAGGTATAAACTCAGATCACAATGTAGTAATGATGAAGTAAAGCTGCAGTTGAAGAAAATCGTACGGAAGAATCAGTGGGGAAAGAAATGGGATACTGAAATACTGGTGAATAATGAGCTGCGTTTGAAGTACACTAGAGATGCAGTTGAAGAGGTGTGAGCCCCTCTAAAAAGGGCTCTCACAGATGTTGGAAAGACAAACAATGACGCTAGGAAGACACCTGCGAAGAAGCCTTGGCGAACAGATGACATACTTCAGTTGGTCGACGAAATAAGGAAGTACAAAGGTTTTGACGTAAAGACAAGAATAGCAATATAAATCAATCAAGAATGAAATAAATAGAAGTGAAGAGAAGACCACAAGAAATGACTAGGGGGAAATTTGATGAGATTGTAAACGAAATTATCATCGAGAGGACTGACTCAACAAACAGTAGAGTCAAAACGAGCTTCGGTGAAATTAAAATCAAGCGCGGCAACATTACAAGAGTGCAATTGGAATGCTACTGTTAAACACAGAGCAGAGACTGCTTATGTCGAAAGACTGCAATAAAGGCCTCTATGAGGTGGAGGACTCGTCTGTTAACTTTATACAAGAAGAGATTGGGGTCATACGGAACAGACTGGGAATCCAGTATTAGAGTCAGAATTTAAAAGACTTTTAGAAGAGTTTAGATCAAATAAAGTAGAAATGATAGATAACATTCCAGCGGAATTTCTAACGTCATTACCGTTCGCGTTGATGTTTAGAATAGACGTTCCTCGCAGCCAAAAAAGAAATAACGGAACTATGGTCAACAATATCTGCTGATAGGACTCACCAATACTTCGCTCAGTAAGGCATACCTTCGAAATTTACAGATCCGCGTGCGGCTTGGTTGAGAGGATTTTGCGACACTCGAGCATAGACGAAGAAGGGCTACAAACTGTGCCCTTGAACACTGTCGTCGCTCTGAACCCAAGGCCCATTTCTCAAACTGAGGACAAAGTACTCACTCCAGCTCACGTCTGCGTGAGGGAAAGACTTACGGTTGACCACAGCAGGCTTGACGAGAGAGTTCGAACTCCGTCAACAAATAGCAGCAGATTCCTGCAAGCGCAGCAGTAGCGAGTACCTTATGCTCTTGCGTAACTTTCACCAAGTTAAACACCCAAACGGAGGATCGACGAGAATTCGAGTTGATGACGTCGTCTTGCTACGTGAAGAAGTTGTTCCATGCCACCTGTGGAGGATGGGTAGAGTACAGGAGCTGAACGAAAGCAGAGATAGCATACCGCGCACGGCCATCCTTGTTACCGCGGATGTAAGGCACACCAGGAGACCTGTCCAGCAGCTCATACCGTCTGGGGGTAGACCAGGATGGAGATGATATGGAGAGACGCTGAAACGCCTCTCCCGCATTGCTTTATATCTGTGAACTGGTAACGAAATCTCGTGCAATCGCTCTACTTCATTGGCAGAACACTTGTAAGTAGGCTGTTTAGGTATTTATGCTGGTAACGCCGCGTAGCGCTCTGTATGAAAATTACTGACTGTGCTGTGTGCAGTCTGTGGCTGGTTTGCATTGTTGGAATATTTGCTATTGCAGTGTTGGGCAGTTGGATGTGAATAGCGCGTAGCGTTGCGTAGTTGGAGGTGAACCGCCAGCAGTGGTGGATGTGGGGCGAGAGATGGCAGAATTTTGAGAGCGGACGATCTGGACGTGTGTCTATAAGAAAGAGTAAATTTGTAATACTGGATATCTTGAACATATATATGATGACTTTTGAACATTATTAAGGTAATTACATTGTTTGTTCTCTATCAAAATCTTTCATTTGCTGACTATTCCTATCAGTAGTTAGTGCCTTCAGTAGTTAGAATCTTTTATTTAGCTAGCAGTATTGGCGCTCGCTGTATTGCAGTAGTTCGAGTAACGAAAATTTTTGTGAGGTAAGTGATTCATAAAAGCTGTAGGTTATTGTTAGTCACGACCATTCTTTTGTAGGGATTATTGAAAGCCAGATTGCGTTGCGCTAAAAATATTGTGTGTCAGTTTAGTGTTGATCAGAATAAGTAAAGAGAGAAATGTCTGAGTACGCTCAGTTCTGCTCAGCTGTTTGAAAATCAAATAACTTAAGAGGTTTATCAGCAGAGTAATTTATTAATTTTTCTAAGGGGATGTTTCACACTCAGAAAATGTAAGAGGTGTAGGATCCGTATCAGATAGGATTGACGGAAGATTTCGAAAAAGTTCAAAGAATGGCAGCCCGTTTTGTATTATCGAGAAATAAGGGAGAGTGCTACGAGTTGGTGTGGCAGACATTAAAACAATGGCGTTTCACGCTGCGGCAGGTCGTTCTCTTATAACTTCGGTCACCAGCTACCTGCACCGAGTGTGAAAATATTTTGTTGGTGCCCACCTACAAGAGAGGAATGATCATCAAAGTAAAATACGAGAAATCAGAGCTCTCAGAGAAAGATTTTTGTGTTCGTCTTTCCCGCGAGTTGGTCGAGAGTGGAACGGTAGAGAAGTAGCTTAAAGATGATTTCAGGAACCCTGTGCCAGGAACTTAACTGGGAATACTGGAGTAATCTTATAGATGTAGATGACATAGACGCTCTGTGCTAATAAAGGTACTTGTGTCTGACGTTCTTCTCCAACATAGTACTTCGTCTCTAACGAGATCCACAGGACGTGAAACTACAACAGCTTTGAAGTTAACCAAGAATAAGCGAAGGAAATAGGGAAAGAGGATTAGAGGCTAGCGTCCCATAGACGATGAGCCCTTAGAGAAGGTGAGCAGTCTGCAATTGAAGATACTGAACGAAATTGAGCAGTCTGCAATTGAAGATACTGAAGGAAATTCCCGTGTGCTTCCAAGAGAATTAGCCCAGCATTTGCTTTAAGTGACTTAGCGAAACTACTGAAAATCTAATTCTGGATGTCAGGACAGGAAGTTGAACCGCCATCGTCAGTTGTCAGAATCAAAGAGTCTGACTTGCTGAATAGGCACATGTTGATTATGACAGTCATCTGCGATTACTTTCTAAAGCGGGTATTGTCCTTGTCATGTTCGTTATTAAGATCAGGCACTTTCAGTGCAGCATCAGTAGGTCAGGCTTGAGATGGGCCAGATGGTTGTAAATTAGTCGCCAAGCTTGTGTGCGTCAACTGTAAGATTTATTAGCAAACGCTTCGTGAAATGTTCAAAAGAAAAGGTTGCTAGTCTCGTATCAACAAAACGCTGAAACTGAAAAATTCTATCATTTATTTTGAGCATCCCAAACAACTTTTTGTGTAGAATCAAAATAAAAAAGTACATCAAGCAAATATTGATAGTTGCTAGGTCAACATTAATCAGCATGATTGCCTTCCTTGTGACTTTGTTCCTTATGGGATATGAGAACAGCACGTCTTTTTCTTAAACAGCATCATACTTATTTTTACTTCAGTAATCCACTCCCTCTCCTTCAGACCTGTTCGAAAACGTATCATAGTTGACCAACTCAGAAATGACTTTCACTCTCTTGTGCTAGCACGTGGTGCGTAATGTAACTGGAGTTCACAGTAAACAAATTACGTTACTTTACCCGGGGTATCTGCATTGTGTGCTAATACAGAAGAGCCACAGTCAGTTTTGTGTTATATTTTTAATAACTTCATTTTTACGTGAATGATACTCAGCGACGCAATTTCGAACAGGTCTCGAAGGAAGAAATTTCATTAACGAATAAGACATACAGGGCGCCAGTTAAAAAAAAGTTGCACTGTTTTTCCTGTCATTGTAACCGAACAAAGATCCAAGAAAGGCAGTCGTGCTGGTTAGTTGGTTAGTTTGCCTAGCCAAGCCAGTTGTTACTCTGTGGCATTCTATAATAGCTCCCTATACCAAATGACAAATAATTGTAGGTAACCATCTTTCCGTGTAAAATTATCTTATTTATTATATACGATAGGCCCATTCTCTGTGGGGCCTAGGTGATCCATACATAGTTTCATAACTAGATGCATAATATTTTCTTTCTTGCTTAAGTCTACTCACTCAGAACTTACTGATATCTCAGATAACTACATTTTCCCATTATCGAAATATTAATTTTCAAAAATTTTCTGTACAAATATACACAACAAGACGCAACTTAAAAGTTTCGGAACTGTTTGTGTGAGTCTAACCGACTTCGATAAATACAGCTACTGTTGACTAATAGACTTCTCATTTAGTTTTATATTTTAATAGTTTTAACACCTGAATGTAAACCCATTTATACTATGTAATTTAGTCAGTCAATTATATATATATATCATTATGGCAGATAATATTGTAATTCTGTCCAAAGGACTTGGAAACGCAGTTGAAAGGAATGGACATTGTCTTGAAAGGAGAATATAAGGTGAACATCAACAAAAGCAAAACGAGGATAATGGAATGTAGTCGAATTAAGCCGGGTGATGCTGAGGGCATTAGGTTAGGAAATGAGACACTTAAAGCAGTAAAAGAGTTTTGCTATTTGGGGAGCAAAATAACTCAGGATGGTCGAAGTAGAGAGGATATAAAATGTAGACTGGCAATGGCAAGGAAAGCGTTTCTGAAGAACAGAAATTTGTTAACATCGAGTATAGATTTAAGTGTAAGGAAGTCGTTTCTGAAAGTATTTCTATGGAGTGTAGACATATATGGAAGTGAAACGTGGACGATAAATAGTTTAGACAAGAAGAGAATAGAAGCTTTCGAAATGTGGAGCTACAGAAGAATGCTGAAGATTAGATGGGTAGATCACATAACTAATGAGGAGGTATTGAATAGAATTGAGAGAAGAGGAGTTTGTGGCACAACTTGACTCGAAGAAGGGATCGGTTGGTAGGGCATATTCTGAGGCATCGAGGGATCACCAATTTAGTATTGGAGGGCAGCGTGGAGGGTAAAAATCGTAGAAGGAGACCAAGAGATGAATACACTAAACAGATTCAGAAGGACGTAGGTTGTAGTAGGTACTGGGAGATGAAGAAGCTTGCACAGGATAGAGTAGCATGGAGAGCTACATCCAACCAGTCTCAAGACTGAAGACCATAACAACAACAACATTATTTCCTGGGAGAACTCTTCAAAACAATAATTACTGAAACCCGATTATCTCAAAGCTACATTCTTTAATTTATTTCTTCCTTCCATCTACGACATCATGTATTTATATACTAACAAATATATAATGGTCTAATCACGCTCGTATTTTGGACCTTGTTAAGTAAATAATTTTACATTGCAGTAGCGGTGTGGTGTTATATTATATACTATTTGACGTCTGAAGTATTCCCAAAAGACTTGAAATTTTTGACGCAGATTTTCCACCTCACTTCGTTATCCAGTTCATCAAAATATTGCCGAGTTTCACTTCTTGTGGTCGTCATTCGGTTTGCTGATTCAGTGATTCTTGCAATTAAACTATTTTATGTGACAATCTAGAAATAAACAAGTAAGTCGAATAGTGAAAACAAGGGTATTCCAAATTACCGAACTTCGAAACGAACGTTGCCAAGATTGGCGAATTGTCGCAGATGTCAGTTTGTCACTGGCAGGCAGACGGTTAGCTCAGTTGACGGACTGTTCGTGCTTTCGCTCGGCGCCTACATTCAAATGACCAAAATTTTAGGAAAATTATAAAAATGTACTACATCATTACCCCGATACCTGCTATCAAGTACCGATACGAGTAAAAGTATCTAATGAGAAGTATCTGGAAAACAGTGTCAATATCGAAATGAAAGTACTCAACACCAAGATGTATCGTTCCTTTTTCCTCGTCCCTACTCGTTATCTCCACCTTTCTGCAGCATGTAGCACAGAACCGATGGCAACTCTATATCCGTGACTGAAAGTGCTAACGATGCTATACGAATGCAGCTGATAGAATCCGAAGCGTTCACTCATGGGTGTGCATTCGAAAGGTGAAGACGACTGCAGCTGTGCACTTCATTGCGAGGAGAAAGAAGATGGAGTATTAGAACTTGATGCAAAGAATATCGTTGTAATTGAACAATCTGAACTGAAGCCATGCGTTTTGACATAGGAAGTAAAGTTTATAACAACAGAAACAAATGTGATCCAGCATTAAAAGAAGTATGTTATACGTTAAAAGAGGCAACAGTGAAGGAAACTGAAATGAAAATAAAAACTCTGTGAGCCGTGCTAGGGCTCGCGTTGATGCTGTTTGTAGCTTTCCGCCCTCTGTTGGAGGCCAGACGGTATCGTTTAGTTGGAATGGTTGCGGTTGTGTCTTCTTCTCGTGTTCACTGGCGCCACTCGGTTTCGCAAGCGTTGCCTGTCCACTAGTGGCAGCAGTGGCGGTTATCTATATGTAGTAACTGTTGCCCTATCTTTGGGGCGACGGCGTTGTTTTTCCGGGTAGTGTGCGTGGGCCCGTAAAGGCTAGGCGCAAATTGAGACGCATATAGCGCGTGTGGCGCGACGCAGCGCAGCGCGCGTTTTTGTAACATCACTGATTCAAATGGGACGCGCAAATTGCGACGCGACGCGACTGGGACGCGACACGCGCCTGCACCAGGTCGCGCTGCGCTGTGGTTGAGGCACAGTTTCTCGCGCCGCACGTCGCGCGTGCCTCGCTAGCACCGTGGGAAATTTGTAGTGGGGAGCGGATAAGTAGCCCGGCCATATGCTCCCTTCGGAACGGCGCATATGAGCAGTGGTAGCATTGCACATAGGATAAATTTTGCCTTACTGTCTACTAAATTTTATGCCTTTGGGTAGTGTTTCGTTTTTCGCCATTTAAGCGCTCCAGCATTCTTCGTTAGTACATTCTACTTTTCTGTTATTTATATCTGTATAGTTTTGTTTTTCTTCTGCCAAGAAAAATGCATACTTCAGTAATTGATGAGCCATTGGCCGCTGTAATTGTGTCAACTCACAAGGCACACATGGCTAGCTTGTGCATTCCTGTCGCGCGCATTATCCTCCGCTGCTGACAATACACTGACCATTGTGAAGGAATAAAATCCTTTGTTAAGTTTCCATTCCAGACGCTCATTGTTAAAAATACGGTGGGTTACGGGGATTCCACCGAAATTCCAACAGAATTGGCAACCTATTTTTGCGTGAGTTGGTAACTTTTCTCATTCGAAGAAGCATCACCGTTTGTGAGTAACGGCCACATTTCTCTTGGTGACTGGTTTAATTGTACTTGCTTTGTCACAGTGTAATTTATCAAACTCATCTCACAGCAGCTATTGCGACAGAATTCCGAAACGGAGTGCCTCATTAAACAAGTAATTGGCAATCACAGTGCTCAATAGCTTACGAAAACCTCATAGTGTCGTTTTGCAGTAACATAAAAGAAGAAATTTCATGTTTATTTGCACACTAGGAAGCTCTTGATTCAGTAGCTGTCGATAACTCTTAAAAAATTACAGTCACTGGAGTAAAATAAATAAAAAGGGAAGTATAAATACTGATATTTCGCCATAGATAAGAAAGTTCCGAGTGTTTAAGTATTGGCAAAACACTCTCCTCCTTGTGTGCTATTACTCGCCAAACTTTCCTTTCGATGTCTCGAGCAGTTTAGGAGATATGACAGATGTTGCGAGTATTTCAGTCACGCGGGCGTGAGATCGGAAGTGAGCGCGCTACATGGGATCCATTTTCTCGAGATCGGAGGCAGACAGAGACCTTCTCCCAAGTCTAAACAAAAATTCAACATGTTAGCTAAATTTCATACGCAGCAACATATGGTATAATACGCACCAAACGCAAAATCATAGCGACCCCTAATTTTGGTCGCAAACTTTTTGAGTTTGGCGTAGTGTCTTACTAAAATGTGTACATCACAATAAGAATGGTCATTAGCGAGATTATGGGCACTTGACCACGAAGCTGACATGTAACGGTACAAGTAAGGCAAAAATCATATATTTTCAGTGAATAGTTTCTGTAAAATCGTTTGAGAAAGGTAACAGGTTGCGCGCGCTTCGGTTCTGTCAGCGTAGTACGTCGCCAGTCGGCACGTGCGAAGTATGGTGTACGCGTCGCAATATGCGCTGCACCCACGCGACCCGTGTGGCACTTGCTTGTCACGCTGCAGTGTCGTGTCACGTCACACGTGCTATACGCGACTCAATTTGCGCCTCGCCTAAAGGTTTGCGACTCTGTAGGAGCCAGGTCCGCGCAGTGCCAGAACACGCCGGGACCGCTGGCGGCACACATGGACTGCAAATGGAAGGGCTGTGGTCACGAGGCCGCACGACCTCGTCGTAAACCGGATCCAGCAAGCTTTGAGATGAGTGCATTTCATTCCAAGTAGAGAAATCTCCACCATTGTGATATATAGCGATTCTCCAGTGACTTGGGTTCGTGTTGCTGCTCGTAGTGTAGCCGAGGCGAAGAGCAGCGAATGGAGTGCTTGGGGAAGGTGGATCTGATTAGCTTCCTTCGACTTCTTATTACTATTTACTGCGTTCAACTTGTCACGATTTGTTAAGTTCAACCAGTGGTAATTTTTCTTACCTGGTGACCCCTAACGCCCAAGTTACCTGCCCTGTGGGGGGGGGGGGGGGGGGGCGTTAGTGTATGCAACGGCAGTGTACGTTTCCTCGCCTTTCCGCTGCTATCCGGTGAGTCGTGTAGTTTTGACAGCTTTCTTGATTATAGGCCGGTTGGTGGTAATGGTTCCGAGCGCCGGTTCCGCCTTTGCCATATTGTTCCATCGTTGCATTTGGTTTATCGGACGTCAGGTAGCTTCAGCAAGATTATCATTAGTCATTCGTTAGACTGCCACTAGTCTGAGTTACCATCCTATGAAGTGAATGCAAGTCTTGGCTGCCTATCTCATTGCTCGCGAAAGTGTTTGTTGCTGGACCTTCTCAGGAGTCGATTCCTGGAGCACCGTCTGTGGACCCTTTGTTCTTGTAAGACATGTGTGTTCTAAAAGGAGGTCTCATGACCAGTAGTTCAGCGTAACGCTCCTTCAGCCCAAGCCTTCTGGGGGTATAATCTGCCTCAGTACCCTTTAAGGAACTTACGTACTGGTCCTTGTGTTTTATTATCGTATTCTTTATTACAATGCATTGTAATGCTTACATTAAAGGTTATATATGTCTACTTAATAGTTCTGGTCGCCTTCTGGAATAAATCTAGCAGTGTAGTGTTCAGTGGATATTAAGTGTTCTGTTACAAAGCTTACCATCATCTTATTTCACCCGTTTGGTGATTAGTTGCTTGTTTTTTAATCAACCTTTGCTATTGTACTTGCTGTTTTACAGCAGGTTTCTAAATTTTTTATATTATTGCCGTTCCTGGCGTGTAAGGCCTTCAGCCGTGATTGTGGTCATTTGCCTTAAAATTCTAATTTGGTATTTGTATTTTAGCAGTAAGCCTTAAAACCATATTTACTGCCATTCCTGGTGTCTGATGCCTTCTGCTGTGTTTGTGGCGACTTTCCTTTAATATTTCAATAGCTGTAATTTGTAAGTTGCAGCGAGTTTTAAACAAATCTTAATTTATTGCCATTTATGGCGTGTAAGGCCTTCTGCCCAGATCACAGCGGCTTGCTTTTAAAACATTATTTGCTGTATTAATTAATTGGTGATCTGCTAAATTGTAACTCACTCAAAACACCATTATTTACGCAGCTGTTTATTACTTCATTAATAACATGTGGTATTTTTATTTATTGTTGAGTCTGGAACTACTGGTTTAAAATAAATTGTGTGTAACTGCAAAAGGCAAACGACAGTAACTGATTACGGCTCCGTCTACAATCGTAACCGAATCCTGCCTTCCCTTGACTACCAGGTTTCACTCTGCACTCCTTGTATAGCCGAGAAGGACACGTCATTCAGAACTCGAATAGAAGTGGTGCTGCCAGTGAGGATATTTACGTACGGAATGTATAGTTTTTTGCTCACCAGTAGCATGGAATCGTGAAAGTAACCGACAGCTTCTCGGAATAAGGAACTGCTTTCCTCGTCACAGTGTCATGGTTCGTTAATTTCTGTTGCACGACGAGCAGTAGGGAATGATAATTATCCTCGCTCGCGCTAAATTAGTTGTAGAAAGAGTATTCCTCCTCTAAAACACGGGATTTTCGAAGAAATATCAGGATAGCCGCACCTCCTCTCTGCTCATCTATTTTCTCACCCATAATGACAGTTTTCTTTTTTCGTATTGTTCGCTGCCACGGATTATACTGCAGCGGCCACAGAGAAGGCAACAATAGCTTATTTCGTTTTAGCACTCGACCACATGGTAGTTCTCTGCGCCTGCAGTACTCATGTGCGCTTTGTTGTATGTCTAACTGCAGGAGACTTTTCCCCTTAGCTTTAGGGCACGCTTCATTGTGTGCTTTAAGGAACTTGTAAATGACCACTAAAATTGTGGAAGATGCAGCGTTCCTAATTACAGGAATTTGTAAACGTGCATTTCATCTTCATCACAACTTTTATGGGTATGTGATTACGTCGTCACAATGTTTTACAGACCAACTGAAATTATTTTCTTTTTCTGATACTCTTTCTGCTGCTATGTTTTAAGTCGGAAGCAGAACTGACCTCAGAGAACATGTACACTCAAAACACACACCAAAATACACAACAGCGACAGCACCAAACTTACGTAATACGAAACAGAAAGTACCTGATTTATTTCTGTTATAGGATTGTCAGAATATTTGTGTTGTACGTTGAGATTGCCTGTATTTGGTTCGACAGTAATGAAACTTACGGAGCCTCTGCGAATAAAGTTATTAAAGCCGATGAGAACATCTAATAAAATCAAAGATTTTTGCCTTCTTTATATTTTTTACAAAATTAGCTCCAAACAGTTTTCTTGTTGATTACATGAGTTCACAATAAGCTTGTTTTAGTAAATGTGTCCCTATTATCACCACATTTATATATAATTTATTTTTACATCTATCTAATAGCGCTCTGAGATTTTATTTTATATTTACAACTATGGAGTGACGTCTATAAGTCATCCTGGGGAGTATGTTCTTTTGGGTTCTATCTTGTTAACATTTATTGTCTATAGAAGAATAATAGTGAAATTTCGTGTCATTTTTTGACAGTTGTAAAATGACATTGTTTCAATGTGGTGCTTCATGTTTACAAGTAAACTGTATCTTAGGTAGTCAGAGATGTTTTTTGTCAGAGCTACAGTGCATTATGTAGATGTGCGATGTTAACGTTGTCTATTTTCCATCCTGTTTACGTCTTTTCTTCTTGTGTTATCTAGAAGACTTTAGTGGCAAAATAGAAAAGAAATGGGATAAACACAACACGATAAGCAAAAAACAATAGACAATATTAAGAACACACATCCAGAGAAGTATATTACTAGACTGGCAATACCGTATACACTGTCAATGACGTCACTGTAGCCAACACTTTAGAATCGCAATATGGCGGCTTTACGTAAGTTTAAATAATTACGTTAAAGTAAATCTTATATGAAATACCGGCAGCGTTTAAATAGTTAACGTATATTTTAAGGGGCTTAATAAATCTAGTACAATTACCGTCTTCTGCAACTGTAATGAAAGAAGTTACAAAAGACGATAATAATTAACCTACACAATTTGTACATCTGTTACCGCGGAAAAAAGAGGTCGATAAACAAAGAAGACAACATATCTCTATTCATTTGAGTGTTTTTACGAAAACTGCGCTCTGCTTTAAATGCGTGTATATGTAACTTGATGTTCTTCTCACAACACTATTCTACAATGTTTGTGTTATACTTAACTAGTACGAAAATATTTGCTCAATTACAGAACTTCTCTAGACAACGTCATACAGCTTACGTCATTTCATTTCAGAAAATCGTAGTAGAACCATAGAAAGACTTCCTGAAGTCATCTTATCTCACCAAACGTCAGGCTTCAGTAAAAGATGCGCCTCTGCATGAGCTTTTGCCAGTCTGGGGATGTATGTCTGTGTGCACATCTACATAATGCACAATATCTCTAATAAAAAACATCTCTTAATATCTAAGAAATAATTTACTTGCAAACATAAAGCATGATAGGGACGATCTGTCATTATACAGCTACAAGAAAAATAACAGGAAATTTCGCTATTATTCTTCTATAGAAAGTTAAAACGTGGCCTGTGTTATCAACGTAGTACATAAAAGAACCTACCTTCGGAGATTTATGGACATTACTCCATCTAGACGTAAAAGATAAAATAAAATCAGTAGTATTATTACACAGATGCAGAATAAAATGATATACAGTGTGTTCGGAAATTTCCGTTCAGACTTGTAGAACTTGTAAAGAGGCGTGCGAAGACAATATTTTGAACTGGAACCGATGTCCGGAAACGGACCATTTGAAAACAAGTTGGTACCGTGACTAGTTTTACAAGTAATTGATTAGGCATGACCCAGCAACTCACTTGTTTTACACTTCCACGACCTGACAGTCAAAGAAATTATTAGTGTACTCGTTGGTGGTTTTTCTTCAACGTGATGCAGTACGGCCTGTTCAGTTCGGATGTGTAGAGTCGCCTTGGAGCACCGCTGTCACGCTTACTATCGGGGAAGGTACCCTTTCTCGAAGCCGCTACTTGTGGCGAAAACGGTTTGCTATGGATTCGGACACGGTAGAGAACGATCTCGATAAAGGCGACGAGCAGCTCTTCCATTACTGTGAGCTTCACCATTAAGAAGGATGATGTCGATGTATCCTGCAAACGTGTACTCAACCATTTGCTCTAACACTCACAGACACATGAATCAGGCTCGAGCCAGCTCAGAGAGGTGGGATAGACGTCAAATGACATCAGCCGATCCGACGTAATCACCCTCTACCCACTACCCCTCTCCCCCTCACCCACCATGACTAAACTGTTGCATACCTACATAGCATACATAATTTTTACGGCTGTTGCACGGAAACAGTACCTTTCCGAATATGGGTACCAGTTTAGAATATTATGTTCTCACTTCCTTTTACAAATCCCGAAAGATCGTAACGGAAATTTCCGAAACAATCTGTATAAATGTGATCTCAACAGGAACACTTGTTAATGACACATATGCCGAAACAAGCTTGTTGTGAACTTATGTAATCAACAAGAAATAAACTCTTTGGAGCTAATTTTGTGAAGAGTGTAAAGAAGATATTACATGACCTTATTCAAGCTGCAGGCCATGCACAAAAGTCATAGGTTTTAGATTTTTTTATATAATTTCACGAGAGCTGTTTGGGATGGTACAGATGTTTTTCAGTCAAATATTCCAGTAGGCTGAACAGACACACACACACGCAGATTGCGGCAATGATTCTCCGTCAATAGGTACTCTCAACAGATACGAGAACCCAGTCTTTATACTGAAACTTGTACTCGAAGTAGAGCTACTTTCTGTTCCCTGAAATAATGCAAGCCACAGTTTATTTTGTTCACATTGATGTTAATAATTTTCTGTGACCGAAGATGTATGCATGGAAGCTGGTTACTCGATGACGATCCGGAATAGTGGCTGACACCGTCAATCTTTGCTTTTCCTGTAGCTGTATCATCTATAGCGACGCTTCTTTCATGATTTTCACGAAATTTGTCGTAATTATTGAATATGGTGATAGCTGACTGTTTGCTGTAGTATAAGAGTTTCTGGAAATGTAATATATGCAGAGTAGTTCTTGGCGAGATGGTAATTAAAATGCACACTGACGCCAATTTTAGTCACATAAGATCGTGTAATAAATTTGTTCGTGAACAAAAGAGCAATATTCTATTGCGTATAACCACAACAAATAAGACTTGTTATGCCCTCACAGTTTCAGTAGTTATAATCATTAATTACTTAGCATTATTTTCTTAAAGATCTTCGGCGTCTCAGTGTTCTTCTTCTGAATATTAGTAGCACACTATACACACACTATCTATCATACAATCAACAGAACGTTGCCACTCAATCACCATCAGAGAGTGGATGGTGTGATCGGTTGAGATGCGAGAATGCCCTGTGACTCCCTTCCACATAGTTGTAACGAGGTAGGGTTTAATGATAGACATGATGCTTTCTTGAGAGTGAGGGACATGTTGCTGCAGGTCACTTGACCATTTTTTCCGTTGTTCTGTCGGGATGAATCAGTTGTGTGACATAATCTACATTCGGCTCTCACACAGGTGCATGTGACTTAGAGCACTGTCTACTTGCGATCGTTAAGAACAAACCTCTCGGTCATCAGAGGACTTCAATCCTTTTTCGACACATTCCTCTAGACGAACGAAGATTTATATGACGTACTCCATTCCCCTAGTGCAATTTGGGTATAAAATCGAGACTTATGTCCTGTTTACAGAATTAGTGACGGCATGACATGTAATTTCACATGTCAAACACGGCTGCTATGCGTTTGTCTCTTTTTTTCTATAACGCATTCTCCGTTACTAACGATCATTTTATATAGGACTGATGCGAGCACAGAATAATTTCTGAACCGTGATTGGATGTAAACAGTGGGCGGAAAATGCAACGATCTAACATTATAGTGTGTTTTAAGTGCACACATTGTAGCCTTAGGACAGCATGTGTTTATGTCCTCTCTTACCAGTGCCTTCTTGGTAAAGACCCGTGACACTAGAACAATACTTAGAATTGACAGCGCAGTTGAGTTACGTAAAATGCTGCAAACTCCTTCTGTCTGGAGCTCCATCATGCGTAAGAACCACCTGTTTCTCGTTCTTAACCGTCTGTTGTATCATCACAAAAGTTTCATGGCTATTATACACCGATAAGGGGTGCTAACCTCCTCGACATCTGCGCATCTGGAGAAACCTTGGGCTGTTAGATGGGTGCAGGACATCAGTTACAGCCTCGGTTCGTGCTTTTCCTACACGAAACGTGGAATGTAGCGAGCTGCTTCTGGTCAGCTGCAGATTAAAAAGGTGCCAGTGCTACGGGGAGCGTTGGTCAAAGACAATGCGAGGAGATCTTCCGGTCTATATCCTAAGAATGCGGCTGTTTAGTAATGATAAAGAAATTGGTAAGCATGCTGCCTCATCATTGGTCGGTGTTGAAAATTACGATAAAAATGCTAAAATTGATCGCACTATCAACTATGATGTTTATTATTACAGTTCACCGACGGTGTCTTTTCCATCCCAACCGTACACCGGTACGCTGTTGGTTACCACATAATGATTGACTGACATTGCTTGTTTGAGCTGGAGAAAGAGTCTTGGTGGAGGAGGCAACACCATCCGGGGACGGCTAACACCGAAACAGCGATCGCGTGCTTGGCAGCAATATGAGGAATCTATCAAACAGAACATAGCGCCATCAGCTATCCCATCACTGTGAATGATGGGTTTAAATTTAGAGGTCGTTAATCACCTTCGGACAGGAGTTTGGAAACGCTCCACAGTGGCTCAAAACTCTTCCAGTTTCCTAGTGTCGTGACTGTCTTTATTTCAATCACCCAGTGCGTTGGTGTGTTGTGGGATCAGCAACACCAACATGATTTACACTCTGCGATGTCTCGTTTTCTGGGGAAGACAATGGACCAAAATCGTGTTAATATCAGTTTAGAACCTGACACAAACGTCGAAGTCCGGCTGGTCCCGGCGGAGGTTTGAGTCCTCCCTCGTGCATGGGTGTGTGTGTGTTTGTCATTAGGATAATTTAGGTTGAGTAGTGTGTAAGCTTAGGGACTGATGACCTTAGCAGTTAAGTCCCATAAGATTTCACACACATAAAAAAAAAGTCGAAGTCGTGGCGGAAAAAAAAGTATGGCAGTGTACAAAGCGTGTTACAGCAGAAAAAGCGGTGTGTCAAACAACGAAACAGGGACCCTCTCTTGCGACTGGTAATCAGTGGCAGATGGTTCTCGTACAGTAGAGGCGATGAAACTTTACGCCGGTCTGTGCAAGCGACGTCGATCACTGGCCGCCTGCTCCAATGGGTCAATATACTCGTATTTAATAGAACTCCGTATATGCTCGATGCCAGCACGCAGATGGTATTTGTTTTCGATATAACAGAAGTAAATATCTATTGGATGAAGTTAGCGAAGCTTTTATAGTTCGCAATTTTTTTCTGTTGGATGGTTCAGAATAACGATGATAGAATGTTTGCGTGGTAGATGTGAATGGACCCTGAGGGACGCGGATCTGCTTCAGACTGCAGTACCTGTATGATGTTGATTCTCCCTAATTTCCCCAATAGGAAACACCACCTTAACTATTCGTACTGTCTTTTATACCGCGTCATGCTGCAGGAGCAAGCTTCATTTGGCACTGACCTTACACATCGCACACGGGTGGCGGAGCTACAGCAACATGTTCCCATTTCCAATGAGTGGTCAAAACAACCTCATGTAGCATTAACTCTGCTCACTCTGTTTCTACACAGGTTGCAGAATGTGGTAGATATTGCTGTCTCCAACTTCTGGGTGAAATTGCTAAAATTAATCTCGCTATCAACTGCGGTGCTTAAATACAGTACATCGCCCCTTATCAGTGGTGTCTTTCTCATCCCGACCGTCCACTGGGTACGTTGTTGATTACCGCATAATGATTGGCTGACATCACTCGGATGAGATGGAGGGAGCCTTGGCAGAACAGCGGGTATCTGCTACTTGTCGCTATAGAACATGGGATTAAATGTACAGGTCATCACCTTAATAAAGTTGTTTGGAAGCGTTCCTCATTGCTACAGACTCGTCCTATTTCCATGTGCTGCAATGCCCTCCACATGCTTTTATTTTTATTTTTTTATTTTTTTCTTTCACCAATAAGACAACAGTATCTCTTTTGATTTGTGCCATCTAACGCATGTTGTGAACGGCACCTTATGGTGATGGTCAACATCAGAACAGTAATCACGTACATGAAGGAGCAATGCTATTCGAAATGGAGCACAAAGACATCCGCTACCTTGTTGATGGGGAAGATGAGATTAACTGTACAGGTCATCACCTTCCAATAGCTGTTGGAAGCGTTCTACAATACAGGAAATTCTTCCAGTTTCCAAATGTTGCGTTGGCTTCCACATTTTTGTCAATGGGGAACATCACCTCTGTGTTGTACTTCTACCAGCCTGTGTTGTGGTAGCTGTATAGTTTATTCCATGCAATATTCAGCTTTCTGTGAGAGCCAGAGTATCGAAACAAGTTAATGTCGGTTTAGCAACAGCTGACACAGATCTCTAAGTCATGGTAGAAAAAAACAAATTGTATGGTGGTGTGCACTGATTGGGTGTATTACAACCGAAAAAAGCCTTATGAAGGAACAATGCAAGAACCTTGTCGTGTGACTGATAGTCTGTTGGATATGGTCATCTTACAGTACAGGTGATGAAACTTTACACCGGTCTGTGGAAGCAACTTCGATCATGACCTAGATGCAGAGGGATTGTCTAAGAAACAGCGCTGGGATTTTTGCTGTTTGAGATCTTCAGCAGATAGGTTCGAAAAAGGTGACTCGTTTCGAGATATGAGAGTGGCGTGAATGTGATTCACCAGTGACAGTAATCATTAAAAGACATCTCTACAGGATCAAATGCAGCTACGTGATAGAATGGATAGACTTGATTCCAAATCTCAGACAGCATTTCTACCCGAAAGCGTAACACTATCAGCGACTCGTGTGTGTGCCTGTAGACTGTAACATGGTCGCTATCATCGTGTTTTTAATAGTGCAGTCCTTATGCGAAATGTGTGGTGTGAGCTGTAGAATCCCTCTGCAGTCAGCTTCAAATGTCCGTTCTCAATAGTGGTCCTCGAAAAGAACATTGTATTTCCTCCACAGATTCAAACTGATATCAATGACTTGCCACCTGGCGGTTGGAAGAGATGGCTAGAGCACCACAGAATGATTCTTGACAGGTGTTTCTTTTTTCGTTGCGGTTATATCTTTTAACGAAATTTCAATCTACCACCTACACGTGGCAAGACAGATTCTCACGATTTGTTTCGTAAACGATAGTATGATACAGCATCCCACTGGTAAAACAGGACCGGCCACAGTGTACAAAACAGCTATGTCCTCTTGAATTATACCTTGTTGTTGTTGAATGTAAAATGAATGCCTTTTTTCTCTGATGTGAGCCAGTGGGGTGAAAGATTGTCTGAAATGTTTGTAATATACACATCCATGACAGTTTATTTACAGACACCGAACATGAGAGACGCTCTCAGGTCATGTAATTTATTCAACAAGCTGAAAGAAATTGCTTAATATAGATGTTTTTTCTTCAGTGTTTAAATTCTCTCCTTTTCTTTACTCTGATGACTGTTTCGAGATAGTGAGGATAATCTGCGGTGATCAATAATTCTCGCAGCACAACAGTCGAAGGTTTTTATTTTTTTTTATTTTACACATGGTCTCTGCTGATCATTGGTGATCGGTGGCGGTGCACTTCGTTGCACGTCACAAAATAATGAAACGTGAATTATATCCTGCAGCAGAATAAAAAAACTATACTGATTTTGCTCACAAAACTAAAATAAAATTGACTTTGCCTATTTTGTGGAAAGAGGACATTTATTATCGTCGCACTGCGGTGTGAGGCTGCGCTCTCCTTAGGCGGAAGCTACTTCCTGTTTTGCAAGCAGCTGTCTTTTGAAACAGCCATATGGAGCATTCTACGGATGGATGGTGTTATGCTGGTAAATTTCCCTTTTGTGCTAAGAGGCACTGCCTCAAGGCAGGCCACTTGTTGCGAGCGACCACGAAGGGTCGAGCGCAGCCAGTGGCCACAGACGGGTTCGCAGTGAGGCCGCAAGATGCTCTGTGGAATATCTGGCCGTTTGAAGAAGCATGTGTTCTGCCTGAAGATGGGTGCAGGGAGGCAAGGGGAGGGGGAGGCGTGAGGAGAGGTGAGAGGTCCTCATGTCTTTGCAGTTTGTAATTGTACATCAAGGAGAACGCTCTTTCAAATACCGCCCCCTTTGCAGTCTTTTAGGACGACGATTTTCCCCAGTACACATGGTGCATTATGCCCCATTCATAATGAGTGCTGGTTTTCCCACGACAATTTCGAAGTGTTATTAGAAGCCGGCCGCAGTGGCCGTGCGGTTCTAGGCGCTGCAGTCTGGAACCGCGAGACCGCTACGGTCGAGGTTCGAATCCTGCCTCGGGCATGGATGTGTGTGATGTCCTTAGGTTAGTTAGGTTTAACTAGTTCTAAGTTCTAGGGGACTAATGACCTCAGAAGTTGAGTCCCATAGTGCTCAGAGCCATTTGAACCATTTTTTTGTTATTAGAACTGTGACATATTTTTCTCCATTAGTTGTGATAACATGTATTGGCTTCGATTACCTGGGCTGCAGGGCGGTCATTTGAGTAGGCATCTGTAGCGAACTCTGATGTCAAACAGCGCTAGATACTTACAGGTAATACACTTTTCAGACACCTCTCTGTCCAACACCAGCATTTTGTCAGTTGAACGTATTTCCCGCCAAAAAGAATAAGGATAGCACTTTACATCCCTGCGTTTCTCCTGCCAGCTTGTAGGAGAATGGTAGAGTGTGAGTGTGTCTGTCAGTAGCTTCTAGTGGTATTGAGAAATTTTTTCCCAGCAAGATAACACCAGTTGTAAGGTATCGTCAATTTTTGAGTTGTATCGCGCTTTTATGCCTTCCTTGTGTAGCGTTATGCGTGTAATTATACCCAGTCTTTATGATTAATTACGTAATTAGGCCCGATCTTTGCGTCAGTTTCCCAACCAAAATAAATAAAGTCCACTAACCTAACCTTCCTCTCCTCCATTTGGACAGTTTCCACGTGTTGGGGAGTGCACTTGGGCTGTCCATCCAATAGAATCAAAGTCCCAGAAAGGGTACCGCCATTGTTAATTTCCCGTCAATTCCAAGTGCCTCTGGTGGTATAATTGTGTTGGGGGATCGGGGGGGGGGGGGGGTGCACTTGGGCTTTCCGTGCAGGAGGACCAGGCTTTGAGTCCCAGAAAGGGTGCCACTAATTTTAATTTCCCTCCAATTCCTGGCTGGAGGGTGGGGTGGGATATCAAGATGCCCCTGGGACAAGGAAATTCAAACCAAAACTCGAAATTCCCACAAAAATTAAATTCCCAGCAACAGGTTAGGTTTTGGGAGGGTGAGGGGACTATGTGCAGGCTGAGAAAAACACATGACGTCACCCGTGGGTGGTGGTGGGTCAGTGTCAGGGGTGTGTGTGGTTGGGAGGTGGGGATGGTCGTGGTCAAGGGGTGATTAATTGAGCAACTTAATTAATTTGTATATTAATTTGATATCAAAAGTGTCGTGACAACCCCAATACCCTACTTCTATCGTTGCATCTCCCCTGCAAATCTCGATATTATTGAGTCTTTGTGATCTACTTTGGAGAGAAGGGTGCGTGATCGCTATCCACCTCCATCATCGTTCCCTGAACTTGCCACTGTTCAGCAGGGAGAATGGTATAAGATTCCCTGGAAACCCATACAGGACCTATATTTATCCATTCCGAGACGACCGGAAGCTGTTTTGAATGCCCACAGTTCTGCTATAGCGCATTGCACTTGGTACGTTTCTTTTGTGTTTCCATATTTTTGTTCACCCATTGTATTTTTGGTACGGTATCATATGGCTTAGACTCTACTGCGATATAGCCACGTCTGTCGTGTAGCATAACCCAGCAGACAACAGTGCCATAGAAATAATAGTATCTTAATGGGTGTGGTTGAGGAAGATTCCATTGACACTGGCGGTGCCAGTTTCGCCACCGACGGTGCCAAGGTCGACCCCCTCTTATCCCTATGGCCTTTGTATGCTAGCAAGAGAGTGGAACACATATTCTTCCGCTCCGCTAGTATTTAAAAGTCAGCATGGCTCCAAGCGGGCAGTTTCGATTTTGGAGCCTGTTCTGGTTACTCTCATCTTCCTCGAGTTTAATGAGCAGCGAATCATCGGGAAACCATCAATCAACCATCCAACACATCATCTATCAAATAATTCATTTTGGCCTTTGCTTCTAAGTAACTGTTTGGCTCTTTTTTTACTTTGGACTTTGCATCTAACTGATTGTTTAATTCTCTTAGCCTGGAGCCGGCCGAAGTGGCCGTGCGGTTAAAGGCGCTGCAGTCTGGAACCGCGAGACCACTACGGTCGCAGGTTCGAATCCTGCCTCGGGCATGGATGTTTGTGATGTTCTTAGGTTAGTTAGGTTTAACTAGTTCTAAGTTCTAGGGGACTAATGACCTCAGCAGTTGAGTCCCATAGTACTCAGAGCCATTTGAACCATTTTTTTCTTAGCCTGGAATAGAATCAGAAGCGATTATTTGTTTTAGACTTACTGTAACTCACATTCTGGCTCTTCACTAGTTCAGCAGGATAAACAGTTTTCTTGTGTAAAAGTTTGGATTTTGGTTGAACTGACACTGGTGGTTACGTGGCCATCTTTGGAGAAACCGAACACTCAGAGCGTGCATTACATCAGTCGGTGACTGCCGTCACGATAGTATTACATCCCCGTACATCTCTCTGTCGTAAGCACCGCTGAAACGATATTAGATAGCACACAGGGAACAATCATTCTTCACGCGCTTCATACGCGACTGGAACGGGAAAAGACACCACACATTTGTAGTGCATTAGGAAGAACTCTCTGACATGCACTTATCGGTGTTTTCACAGTGTAACTATAGATTTTAACCCTAGGATGCATATACAGGTCCTCCGAGGCCCTTGTATATCTTCATTTTTAAAAAAATTCTGTAATTTTTTGTTTGATTTCAAACTGCTTTCCAGTACTCTTTCACTAACACTGTGACATTGCTCCTATCAAGTCTGAGCGAGATACCTTTTTAAGTTTTTTGTATAATTCAATACATTTACCCATACACCGTGAACGCATATAGCAGGGCTTCAGAAGCCCTCACACATTTATAAATGTTCTTTAGCCTATATTGTCTTCAACATTTGTTTGGGAGCAGTTATTTATTTACCAATAACTGTAGTGGTATTTCCAGCAACAGGAGTGCCAACAGCAGCAGTAGCTATAGTAGTAATAGTATAACTAAAAAATAATACACACTACTTTCACATATTGGCGATGTCGGTGTGCTATTGAACTTTTTGCTATCAAACGTTTTATTATTGCATAGTATTGTTATCCTGTGCTGCTCTTGTCAGCCTCATTGTTACTGTAGTTTGTTTGTTGCTGCAAGGCCCATATTGTTACGAGTATGACTCGTTTAGTGCTGCACAAGCTGCTGTTCGAGAGACACGCCTTTTTCTATGGCTTCGACACGTAAAGCAAGAGAGTCAGTACGTGCAAATGCAACTAATTTTGAAAGTGTTGTGGCTCAGTGGTTTGAGGAAGACGACTCTTGCGATGAAGGAAATGTTTTTGAAGATGCAAGTAGTGAAGAATCAGCCAACAAACCTGCAGATATGAATATTGAGGCAGATGACAGTCCTTCCGATAATATTACTTCATCAGAGTCTGAAAATGAAGAACCACCAAAAAAAGGTATAGAAGACCACACATACATTAGTCGGAATGGAACGATTTGGAAATTAGATCCTCCTGCAACTTTTCGTACGCCTGTCCATAATATCGTAAAGAAGGCACCTGGTCCAGCCCGTGGTTTGAAAACCTGTAAACCTAAGGATGCCTGGGACCACTTCATCTCCAAGTTAATACTACAGGAAATCATCAACTGCACAAATATTGAAGGCAGAAGAGTGGCTGCTTTATGTGGTAAAACGTGGAAAAACGTTTCACTTGCTGAAATGGAGGGTTTTCTTGGTCTTTTACTGCTTTCTGGTGTTGAGAAGAGTTGGGATGTCCCTATTAGAGAATTATTCTTGGATGAAAAGGTAAATCCTACATATAAGGCTACCATGTCAGTAAATAGATTCAAGGATATAAGGAGAATGATTAGATTTAATGACAGGCGTACCTGTGAAGCACGATCTGCAGATGACATACTTGCAGCTGTTCGCCATGTATGGGAACTATTTCTTGACAAGTGTAGAAATAGAATGATTCCCAATGATTCGCTCACAGTTGACGAACAGCTAGTCCCATTCCGTGAAAGATGCAGCTTCACACAGTATATGCCCTCTAAACCAGCCAAATATGGCACAAAAATATTTTGATTATGTGATGCTACATCTTCATATGCTTTAGACGGAATTGTTTACACGGGAAGAAAGCCCCATGAACCTATTCAGAAAAAATTTGGATTGAATGTGGTGAAAGATCTTGCTAAAAGCATTGAAGGACCATCAAAAAATATTACTGTTGACAACTTCTTTACTAGTGTGCAGCTGGCAGAAGAGATGCTTTAGAAGCAAATTACAGTGGTGGAAACAATCAAACAAAATAAACCAGAAATTCCTAAGGAGATGAAACCATCTGCCTCAAGAGCGATTCATTCCTCTTTGTTTGAATTTAGAGGTGACATTACAATGGTGAGTTATGTTCCCAGAAAGAAAAAGTTTGTAGTTCTCATTAGCACAATGCATCACGACAGAAACATTGATGAAACTCATGCAAAAAAGAAACCAGCTATAATAAAGTTCCATAACTATACGAAGGGTGGAGTAGATCAAATGGACCAGAAAAATCGTAATTACACTTGCAAGAGACAAACAAGAAGATTGCCATTTGCATTATGGATGAATATGATGGATGTCGTAGCAATGAACAGTGAAATTTTATTTTCCGCCCAACATCTGACATACTATCGTGGAAGAAGTGATGAAAGGTGTTTGTTCCCAAGAGATTTAGCAGAGGAAATGGTAAGACCACTAATGGAACTTCGTATTAAGATCCCTAATCTTCCAAAGAAAATCGTTGATGCCATGCAAAGATGTGGTGTTCAAAAAGATGTCATATTGCCAAACCAACTACCTGTCTCAGGAAATAGAAGAAGATGCAATTATTGTCCATATAATAAACACAGGAAAAGAGCTATGACATGCATTAAGTGTAAAACCATCATTTGTAAGGAACATAGTGGCGTTCTTTGTGCTTCTTGTTCGTCACATGTTGAAAACTAAGAAAAATGCAATTTTATGTGAACAATGAATAATAACTTTTTGTCAAAATATTGCCTATATCCATAATATTGTGAATAATGAGTATGTTTTAATTGAAGATATTGGTTGGAATAAATGTTATAAAATGTAAACCGCAACTTATAAGTGAATTAATAAAATTATTTGTATATGTTGTATGTAAATGTATGTAACTAATAAAAATTCACTCTTAGAGTTTTTTTAAAAAATTAATAAAATGTTAATGAGGTCCACCAGATCCTGTTGCTGTATCTTAAGAATTTTTCAATATGACAATAAATTTGACAGAAATAAATTTAACTCCAAAGAATGATTATATGAAAAAAGGAAAATTTTAAATTAGGGCAGGGCCTTGGAGGCCCTTCATATGCATTCATGTGTGTTTTCGGCACCATGCATCCTAGGATTAATGCCGCTACTCCACCAAAATATATTACAAATTAATAATGTTACGAACATTATTTTTCATGTGAATTTAATGTTACAAGACCATATTTACTGGCACCACGTGTCAGCGATCGAATGGGTATTGTTGAAGAAATGATTGTAATTGTTTACATTTATAATTATCATCTTCGCTGCAGTGTTAACGGGATCCTGGGTTTACTAATTTCAAATCACTCTACACTATCTGCTCCAAAGTTCCGTGTGCTTTGGGCACAAAACACACATAGCCTAGGACAGATATTGTAATAAAATAGCAAATGTCACATACCATCTTCATAATATGACAACAGCAAATCAGCCACTACTAAAGAATACATTGGCATAGTTATACTTTTGTTGACATTCAGTTCGTAATCTTTAATTGTTGCGTAATTCTCACAATTATAAAGGGCGATAAAAAAGTGTCCGTTAAAAGGCTGTGTAATAATCAGTCAAAACTTCTATGAACATTGAGGCAATCATCCCAGCGATGCACCAGATTGAAGATTCGAGCGTCTGATAAAACACCGTGTTTTACTGAATGAAGTAGTCCATAACTGTCTGCTGTATATCCTTGTCCGACAGGAATCGTCGAGCTTCCATGGTCCTTTTAGGGGACCGAAAGCTGTGAGAGTGGCAAGGGAAGAAATTAGGACTATAAGGCGGGTGCTCGACTGTCTCTCATTTGTCCGTAACGGGTGAGGCTGACCCCCAAATCAATCAGTGTCTTAGGTCGAACGGCGACTAACACTCAAATTGGCGCACAATTTCACAACAGTGGTTTTGACTGTCATGCTGCCCCATACATTCATCATTCTCCGATTGATACGAGTATCTTATCGGCGTTTGTCCTTGGGCAGCCAATAAAAGAATAGCAGTACGTTGATCCTGTCTCGACGCATTTGGTAATAACGTCGCCGTAGTTCACGTTTCCGTATTTACGGAAGCACATCGGAAAGACACGAATTCCACGCTAATGCCTCGGCCACATGTCGGTGCTTATAGACCCGCATTGGACTCGCGCTATGTTCCATATACGCTGCAGCAACACCTACTTTAAAATAACTTTTTCATAGTTTCTCATATTACTTTTCCTTTGCTTGGTTGTCTCACGCTGCTTTTGCCAGAAAACAAATTCGTGCATTTCTTAATTTCATATTTAATGTTATGTTGCTGATCTTCGCCTTCAAGGTACATTTACGCTGATAAAGCGATGTAATGTAAAGCTGAATTCGTAATAAAGTTCAGATTGTATACATTAACCAGAGTATATGTAAATTTTGTGAATTTACGTCACGTAAATAATGAAATATCCGCCTCCATGGGTAAGTTGTCAGAGCGTCTGTCATGCGGAGAAGCAGAGTTCAGTTTCAGTTCTGTCAGGGATGTCTCCATAAGTGGGAGGACCGGCACGGGCTTCCTGATACTGACTAAGGAGCTACTTGAATGGGAAGCAGCGTTTCCAAGGCCTGGAAAGTTGAAAACAGCCGGGAAAGCAGTCTGCTGACGACATATCCCTCCATGCCGCATCTGAATGACACCATAAAGCACAGATCGACGCGGCGACCGGTCGATGTCGCGTATTCCTCTGAGCCTAATCGCGCAGTTTAATTTCTTTTAACAATGAAGTACGCCATACTTGGAAATTTTTAGCTTACTTTATTTTATTTTACATTTACGAAACAAATTTTGAAATAAAAGCAGACACCTGTTATTCGAATCCCAAAAATATTAAATATGTACTCAAAAGCCATAAACGACTAGCTAAAAATCGAAAAATGCGCTTCCATCAAGTGCTACACTAATCGATGATATCGATTTCGCTCTGAAGTACACTCTGGGGATGAAAAAGCGACACATCATCAAGAAATTATCCGAATAGAATGGGAAATCGACAGATCTGATGTCTATGTACAGACAAAGAAATGATTACAATTTCAGAAAAATTGGGTGATTTGTTCAAAAGAAAGAGCTCCACAAACTGACGAAATCAATAACACGTTGGTCCACCTCTGGCACTTACGCAACCAGTTGTTCGCCTCGACATTGATTGATACGTTTTTGGAATACTCGTGAGGAATACTGTGACAAATTCTGTCCAACTGGCGCGTAACATCGTCAAAATTCCAAATGGTTAGAGGGCTCTGCCCATAAGTCCCCAAATGTTCTCAATTGTGGAGAGATCCGGCGACCTTACTTGTCAAGGTAGGGTTGGGCATGCATGAAGGCAAGCAGCAGAAACTCGTCGTGTGCGAAACGGCATTATCTTGCTGAAATGTAAGCCCAAGATGACTTGCCATGAAGGGCAAGAAAACGGGCCTTAGGATATCGTCGACGTACCGGTGTACTGTGAAGATGCCGTAGATGACAACCAAAGAAGTCCTGCTATGAAGTGAAACGGCACCCCTGATCATCACTGCTGGTTGTCGGGCATGTGGAGAGCGACACTCAGGTTCGTATCCCACCATTCCCGGGAGCCTCTCCAGACACGTCTTCGCTGGTCGCCGGTGCGCATTTCGAAGCAGGTCTCATCGATGAAGATAATTCTGCTCCAGTCAATGGGATTCAAGGCCGAATATGCCCGACGCCGCTGTAGACTGGCTTGTTGGTGAACAGAGGTCAACCGTATTCGAGATAGTGGTGCTGTGAGCTCAGCTCCCTTTCTGTGAGCTTCCTGTTAACGGTCCTTTTGGTCACTGAAGCACCAGTTGCACATATGATCGATGATAATGTTGAATCCGGGACTCTGAGTGGCTCTCTGCCAATTGGCCGATACACACGTCTGTCGCCACTCTAGGTCGACCGGTCCGTTCTTGATGCTGTGTTCGACCATGGTTCATCCATTCCTGCCAACATCATCGTATAGTGAGATCGCTCTTATTCAAATGCCGAGCGATTAGTCGATTACTCCAACCGACTTCTTTGAGCCCAACAACACGGAGCACAATCTACACTCGCCTGTCTGCGAGGTATAGTTAATTTCCAACTGATCATGCGAAATGAAATTCACAAACACTTATGCACTGGTATGGTCATGTCCCTTATTTACTATCCCTGCCAGCTGTGCAGTGTAATTGCGCTGTACCGTCAAACATTCATCCATCTGCGGTCAAAGTTTACAGTTTTGCACTTTCTGTCGATACCTGTATGAATATCAGTTTTTGACCAATTTGCATAACTCCTTTACGGTGCGTCTTTTCTTTTTATGACTGAGGCTGTGTTACATTCCTAGTGTAGATGCTGACCTAAATAACCGTACCAAATTTCAGTTGCACAAAACTTGATCACAAATACCCTACGGAGTCAAGTAAAATTTGGTGTTCGTATATCACCAGTAACGCCGGCACACTGCAATGTGCTACAGCTCTTTGGGTGGCCCGGCAATCCACAAGTTCTGAACGTAAAGCAGAACTTTGCAAGCATCACCATGAGCGGCACTGCACATGTGACGGATTCGCTGCTCAGGCTCTAAATCCCGCCGGACAGAGCGGTCGGCGGGCTTTAAGGTATGCCCAGCAGCCGACGCCCCCCACCCCCACCCCGCCCCTCCTGACGGGTTGCTAAATCTGCGGTGCTCGCCGCTGACCGGGGCGGCGGTAACTTGAAGAGCCGGCCAACTTTTCTGCATCACAAAGAGGCGCCTTGCGCCCGGGTCGGGCTTTAAAGTTGCCGCCAGCTTGCGGCCTCCATTAGGGGGAGCAGCCGCTGCGCCGGGCTCCGAGCCGCGCTCCTTAGCGCGCAGTTTATTAACTTGCTAAACCCGCCGCTGCCTCACCGACTCCGCAACTCTTCTGCCAGACCCGACAGCCAGACAAATTTCCACACGGACGCTCCCGCACTGCTGCGGACCACAGGGACTTGCGCGCGTCCAATGTCTACGCTGCCGTTCGTCTACTACTTGCATTCGTATCTCTTGCACCACTAATGACTGATCTTATGTCTCTGACGATTTTCCAGTGCACCACTACTGACTGATCTTAAGTCTCTGACGATTTTCCGTTGGTCTGTCTTAAAAGACTACACTGTTGCTGTAAAAGAATAACGTCTAACGCAGTATTAGCTTTTCTGTCCACCTCGATAAATAATTAAACATATACTGTAGATGTGCTGTCCGTTCTTTCAGACAAGTCCATATATATAATTCAGGCGATGACGGCCAATCATCCCTTCAGTGCAGATGCACACCAAACTACAACTCTTACGGGAATCGGCGAGATGCTGCGAGTAATGAGGCTAATAATCAGTGTGATTGTGGTGGCCACTATGTCCGAATCTACATCTGTATTTATACTCCGCAAGCCACCCAACGGTATGTGGCGGAGGGCACTTTTCGTGCCTCTGTCATTACCTCCCTTTTCTGTTCCAGTCGCGCGTTGTTCGCGGGAAGAACGACTGCCGGAAAGCCTCCGTGCGCGCTCGAATCTCTCTAATTTTACATACGTGATCTCCCCGGGAGGTATAAGTAGGTGGAAGCAATATATTCGATACCTCATCCACAAACGCACCCTCTCTAAACCTAGACAGCAAGCTACACCGCGATGCAGAGCGCCTCTCTTGCAGAGTCTGCCACTTGAGTTTGCTAAACGTCTCCGTAACGCTATCACGCTTACCAAATAACCCTGTGACGAAACGCGCCGCTCTTCTTTGGATCTTCCCTGTCTCCTCTGTCAACCCGACCTGGTACGGATCCCACACTGATGAGTAATACTCAAGTATAGGTCGAACGAGTGTTTTGTAAGCCACCTCCTTTGTTGATGGACTACATTTTCTAAGGACTCTCCCAATGAATCTCAACCTGGCACCCGCCTTACCAACAATTAATTTTATATGATCATTCCACTTCAAATCGCTCCGCACGCGTACTCCCAGATATGTTACAGAAGTAACTGCTACCAGTGTTTGTTCCGCTATCATATAATCGTACAATAAAGGATCCTTCTTTCTATGCATTCGCAATACATTACATTTGACTATTTTACGTGTCAGTTGCCACTCCCTGCACCAAGTGCCTATCCGCTGTAGATCTTCCTGCATTTCGCTGCAATTTTCTAATGCTGCAAATGGTGTAGTGGTCAGCACATCTGCGTAATAAGCAGGAGACATGCGTCTGAATCCCAGTTCACCATAAATTTTCAGCTTGCCCATTGGACATAAATCAATACCCACTGGCAGCTAATGTCTTTAACTCTTTTGTGTCATAATTAAACATATGCATACAACAAGCACCACCAGGGTTCGATCTCCACTGCCTCCAGGGATTTTTCTTCGGAGAAGAATCTGAGATTCACACTCCTGAGAGCAACTGATAGACTACACTTCCGGACATCAAAACTGTAACAGCAGGAAAGATACCAAATAATGAAATTATTGTCCATTCAACGTACAGTAGGAATATTACGTGATTAATTTCTGTGACAATTGGGGTTGCACAGGGTGCGAAATATTGTACACAAAGCTGTCATTTGTGTAACGTTCCATGTTGCTTCAACTCCATGCCATAGTTCATCAATCATACTGACTGACGAATGCTGCTGTGTCAATCTCTTCGCAATTCGTGACCAAATGGGTGAAAAAGGCCTTGCATTGCTCAGTACGCCGGTTCCCATTAGATCTCAAGTTCATTGATGCCAGGCGTGGCAGGTACTTGTAGGCATAATCACCTGGGTACACCATACACTGTTGGTACATTTCCCTTTCCTCGCTTTTTGGCAAATGGGATGATGGATGGTGACATGAAGTTCTCGACCACCAGACATTGCGCTTGTCCTGGATTAGATTCCAGACCTCTCCACAGTGTCTCGTGGAGGCAGAACATGTGACATTCTTGACAGGATCCACCTGTTGGATGGGGAAGTTAAACACTGTGACCACACAACACACAACCATTACAATGTCTACACATACCATATACAATTAATATACAGGGTGATTCAAAAAGAATACCACAACTTTAAAAAATGTGTATTTAATGAAAGAAACATAATACAACCTTCTGTTATACGTCATTACAAAGAGTATTTAAAAAGGTTTTTTTTCACTCAAAAACAAGTTCAGAAATGTTCAATATGGCCCCCTCCAGACACACGAGCAATATCAACCCGATACTCCAACTCGTTCCACACTCTCTGTAGCATATCAGGCGTAACAGTTTGGATAGCTGCTGTTATTTCTCGTTTCAAATCATCAATGGTGGCTGGGAGAGGTGGCCGAAACACCATATCCTTAACATACCCCCATAAGAAAAAATCGCAGGGGGTAAGATCAGGGCTTCTTGGAGGCCAGTGATGAAGTGCTCTGTCACGGGCTGCCTGGCGGCCGATCCATCGCCTCGGGTAGTTGGCTTTCAGGTTTCATAACTAACCTTTTTCGTAGGACTCTCCATACAGTTGATTGTGGAATTTGCAGCTCTCTGCTAGCTCTGCGAGTCGATTTTCCTGGGCTGCGAACAAATGCTTGCTGGATGCGTGCTACATTTTCATCACTTGTTCTCGGCCGTCCAGAACTTTTCCCTTTGCACAAACACCCCTTCTCTGTAAACTGTTTATACCAACGTTTAATACACCACCTATCAGGAGGTTTAACACCATACTTCGTTCGAAATGCACGCTGAACAACTGTCGTCGATTCAGTTCTGCCGTACTCAATAACACAAAAAGCTTTCTGTTGAGCGGTCGCCATCTTAGCATCAACTGACGCTGACGCCTAGTCAACAGCGCCCCAAGCGAACAAATGTACAACTAAATGAAACTTTATAGCTCCCTTAATTCACCGACAGATAGTGCTTAGTTCTGCCTTTTGTCGTTGCACAGTTTTAAATTCCTAAAGTTGTGGTATTCTTTTTTAATCACCCTGTATAATTGTCACCATTTCCGAAGGAAAGCTGCTGGTGTATGCGAAGTAAAGGAAAAACCTTTCCAATTAGGCAGCTGACACTACCCCTTGCGATTTCTCCGCCAGTCAAGCCATGCGACTTCACTTTACTTTAACCAGATATATCAGAGACCTGGAGAACCTACTGGTAGGGGTAATAGTCCAGTGCTGTTTTTCTCGAGGCAGTTCACGACAGCCCTGGCAACATGTGGTCTTGCATTATCTTGTTGAAATATAGGGCACAACCACCAGCCTTAACAAATTAGAAATGTAACGGCTGCTATTCAAATTACTCGTTGTCAGAATCACAGGTGATCCTATTGTGTACACAGCAGCTGACCATACAATTAGGCCAGCTGCTGAGTTCGTATGACTATAGCGAAATTAATCTGGCAACCTTAGTTCCTCTTAGAGGCTCCACATATGGATATGTGTATCAAAATGCTGCATACAGAACTGGGACGATTGTGAAAGGTCATGTGGTGTCACTCCCGTGTGCAATGTTGTCGTTGGGAATTCCACTGTTTTAGCTGCTCCATCAAGGGAAGCTGCAACAATGGAAATCATGCTAACAGTCTGTGGTTCTCCAAAGATCATCATACTGTCCGTGTGGATACTAGCCTTGCTGCAGACAAGCGCACTTCCTAGCTCAGAGTTCGTGATATGGCTGTATGGTCTTGCACAGGCAAATGAATAATATGTCCTCGTCTTGGGCAGTAGTTGAACAGGTTCACTCATACACTACAAGGCGCCAAGCATGGCGCTCTTGATCCCTTCCCTGCATGACAGTCGTGATACGCTGATCGGTGAATGAGAGGCCACTATCCTGCCAATGTAGAATTCCAACATGTGCTGGTAAACGTTTCCCCTTCTTACATTATGCATATCGCTATATTCTCGCAAACAGCCACATTCACATGATATTTCTGAATGAGAAGCTTGTTGTGTGACCTTTCCTTATATAATGAATGTTATTGCAACCTCTCTCCATAAGCACATCTAAATTTAAAATAAACAAGGTATACAACGAAAAACACCTTCCTAAATGGAATTTCCTAGATGTGGCTTAATTAAGCATGAAAGTGTGGGTACCACATCTTACAGGAACACATCAATAAGGGAGCCGTCAACCTATGAAAGGAAACTAGAGGTGACTATAACAATTTGGTTTGTTGCCAAAAGAAGGCAAACAAAATTTTTATCCACGGAATCAAATACATAAATATTTAATAAGTGGACAAGGGATTCTAAATATGAACTATAGCACTGACGTGGCTGGGTGGTTGCAAGAGGAGAAGAATAAAACCCTGGAAAAGTATGGGCAATGATAGCAAAAAAGGTTAGTGATTTAAAGAAAAGAAACCAGAAAAGTATGAACAAAGACCATTACTCATGCCAAAGTACTCGTACGTGATGGATGCAACTAGCTGTCTGTGAAAATTAGGTCTGCAAAATGAAACCTTGATGCAAATTAACTAACTTCACATTGCCCTCATCTTGTTGGCTGCTTTCCATTATTAAGCTGTGCTAGCGTAGAAGACACCTGTAGTGGTGGCTCTAAGTTCAGCTCAGCCTCTGTATTCCACTCTATGTTGGCGACATCCCTGGAACGAGTGCCGCCTGTGGTGTCCCTAAGTGACGTTTGATTCGAAACTTAGCTTGTTCTGCTAATGTTTGACTCTCAACGGCTGGCTTCAGGAGACCTTGTGAGTTTCGGTAAATGATAATTTCATAAAAGAGTTTAGCAATTTCCTATTCTTTTGGATTCTGTCATGGTTAACGATTAAGGTATGATACGGGCAAAAAGGCGAAACTCTTCCACTACATGACAGGTTTTCAGCGATGGCCAACCAAAAACCCTGCATTCCATATGTGCAGGAGCTTACCCCTTCTGCCGGAATAATTACTATGAACTAATCAGAAAATCCCTTATTAGAATTTGAACAAACATTCCAACAGGTGCGCCATAGCTCAATGGCTGTTCCCACGCTACAATGACTCATGTTTTCACATTCTTATGTAGCTAAAACAATTCCTTTTTTTTGTTCCTTCCCACACAATGCAGTTTTTAGGATGAGCTGCCTAGCCTTCTGGACACTCTAACCGTGAGGATATGACAGACTATTTTCCGCTATTCTGTACCTGTGCAAAGAATGGCTTTAAGTGCCAAACATCTTTATGAATCTACTGTTAACTTCCCTTACGCAGAAACCTAAGGCCACATACGGCAACAAAAATAAGAAGACGTCTCACCGAATCAATAGGAAAGGAAACGTAAAAAACAGATTATGTGACAGTTTGAACTTAAACAGTCACATAACACAAGCATGTAGCACAATTCATGCCTATTGGACTTCAAATGTGTGTGAATTCCTAACGGACCAAACTGCTAAGGTCATCGGTCCCTAGACTTACCCGCTACTTAAGCTAACTTTAACTTACGCTAAGGACAACACACACACACACACACACACACACACACCCATGCGCGAGGGAGGACTCGAACCTCCGGAGGGAGGGGCTGCGCAATCCGTGACACGGCGCCTCAAACCACGAGGCCACTCCGTGGCGCCTATTGAACTGTTTGGAATTCCACCTTCATTGAAATGCAGTTTTGATGGCCTTCAGTATAACGTTACTAGAATGAGCTTTTCACGTAGAGAAGTGTGCACGATTTTGAACTTCCTGGCACATTAAGTCCTTGGCCAGACAAGGAACCTTGCTTTTTGTGCACAAGGATTCTTTCGACTGAGTTGGAAACAGCCACTACTCTGTAGCTAAATTATTCCTCCTCTCATCCAGAATTCTTAGTCCTTCAAAGTATGCATGATAGCATCTGTGAAGGTCGGTAAGTAGGAAAAGGTACTGGCAGAAGTAAGCTGTGAGGGTGTGTTTGAAAAGCTCAAGCTGCAAGACCTGTTCCGGGTGTGAGTCCCAGTGCACCACAGTGTTTTAATCAAGGTGGAAGAGCTTAAAACGCCTATTAGGCTCTGCAGTGCGTAAATAACACCTACCTGTATAACTCTTTGCAAACAAAAGTCCTTGACGACAGACATTTGTCTCTTTCAGTGATGCCTGCCTAATGACAGCGAGATGGTACCTCACATTTATGCCATATTGGTACCTTTTGTAGGTCAATGTTCTGCTCATGGGGATATGAAGAGACGATACGTAATCTACCTGAAGGCGAAATATGCGTTTTGTATTTTTAAAACGCTGGCGACATTTATTTGCTTGTTTCGTATCCGGAAGAACGAAGTACAACAAATATGATGGTAGGCCTGAGGCAAAATAATAATAATTAATGATGAAACTATAGAAACAGTTGACGATTTGATTACTTTGGAGAACTGGAAATTTCAAGCTCATTGACGTGTAAAGAAATATACTGAAGCGTAAAAATTGCTTGGAAATCGTTTGGGAAACTCAAGGTTCTATTCAGAAGAAAATCCGTTTATGTTTTATATAATTCAGCAAGCAAAAGGCTTTTTAAATATGTAACGAATATCTGCAACTGCTGTAGAGAATGGCCAAATCATCAAGCTTATTCTTTGATCAGTATACACGGCCAGAATAAACTTACGAAAGTGAAAAATGGACATGAGTCGCATCAGTATGTGAATACCCTTGTGCATCGTTGTAGGGGAGAGCGTGGCTAGAAGTTACCGAGGTAAATTGTTCCGACTGAAATAACTCCGCGAGGGAAAGAGATATGAATATGAAGTAAACACGTCGTGAAATGAAACGCTACATCGCACCGAAGGCAGCCATCGTAAACAGTCTAGTGGTCCACGGAACATCGGAACGACAGCACGTGCGTCGCTGGTTCACGTAAGTAAATATTTTCGTAATTGGTAGTTTTGATCTATGTCACGAACTTTAACAAGTAGCCTTTAGTGTTTCAGTATTTTATTGTAAGCATTTATCTACTGTTTTGGTACACATTGCGTAAATTAACTTTGCTTCGTAACGTAACCAATATCTCACTTTTATTTCAACATATGCGATGGGGCTAAATGTTCCGTTTTTTGGGGGCACGTTGTGACCTCGGAACAACTTGCGCCAATTCATTTGTACCAGCAATGTAATATAAATATCGTTATTTTTATCTTTTGTCGTATGAGGACGTATACCCGAAAAACAACACGAGGTTCCGTGTCACAGGAGTTGATGCAAAAAGCAGAAGATGCAGTTCTCAACGACAGCAGCAAAATAAAAACTGCTGCCAAAGAATTAGATAGTTGTCACATGATTTTATACAGACTTATCAAAAAGCTAAGATCTTGGGTAGAAAGTATCGCGAGTGGTTACAAAAAAGTAAGATTGGTCTTTACTGAAGAACAGGAAGATAAGTTAGTAGAATATTTATTGCAATGTGCTTCAATTTCCATTGATCCCCTAAGTCAAAAAGTTAGCCAAGGACTGTGCACTGAAATTCATTTTTTTTTTTTCATCAATCGTCAGACTGGTTTGATGCGGCCCGCCACGAATGCCTCTCCTCTGTTAACCTCTTCATCCCAGAGTAGCATTTGCAACCTACGTTCTCAATTATTTGCTGGATGTTTTCCAATCTCTGTCTTCCTCTACTGCTTTTGCCCTCTACAGCTCACTCTAGTACCATGGAAGTCATTCCCTCACGTCTTAACAGATGTCCTATCATTGTTTTCCACACGTTCCTTTCCTCTCCGATTCTGCGTAGAACCTCCTCATTCCTTACTTTATCAGTCCACCTAATTTTCAACATTCGTTTGTAGTACCACATCTCAAATTCTTCCATTCTCTTTTGTTCCGGTTTTCCTACAGTCCATGTTTCACTACCATACAATGCTGAACTCCAGACGTACATTCTCAGAAATTTCTTCCTCAAATTCAGGCCGATATTTGATACTAGTAGACTTATTTTGGCCAGGCATGCCCTTTTTGCCATTGCTAGTCTGCTTTTGATGTCCTCCTTGCTCCGTCCCTCATTTCAATGACGTTATATTCCACCATTGTTCGACTAAAATAAAAAAGCTGGTCCAGATTGGCTGATTGGTTTTTTAAAAAGACATCCTCACCTGTCAGTGAGAACACCGGAGTCAACGAGTATCAGCAGGGCGACATCATTTAACAAACACAATGTTACCGAATTTTTTACAAAGCTGAGCACAGTGTTGGATAAATATACATTTCCGCCTTCAAGAATATATAATTTTAAATGAAATAGGCGTTACCACGGTACTACAGCCGAGGAAAATTATAGACAAATAAGGGAATGAAACAAGTTGGAGCCATAGTATCTGCTGAACGACGGACATTGGTTACTGGAACTGCATTAGGTCATGCAGTTCCTCCCATGTTTATTTTCCCAAGGCTTAAATACATGGGTTTGTTTATACAAGGCGGACCACCGGAATCTGTCGGCGCAGGAAACAGTTCAGGATGGATGACAGCTACGAAGTTCGTGAAATATATGGATCATTTTATCAAACATACTAAACCATCATCTGAAGATCCGATTTTGTTGTTGCTTGATAATCACCAACCTCATACTGATATCAATGTGGTGGAAAAAGCGAAATCTAACTCAACTATAATGCTGTCATTGCCGCCTCACTGTACACACCGCCTACAGCGATTGTCTGTTGGAGTAAATGCACCTTTCAAAAGCTACTGTGGAAAGGCTCAGGACAATTGGCTACGCAATAATCCTGGCAAGACAATGTCGATATGTGAGATCCCAGTAATTGTTAGATACGCGCTACCTCGTGTAGTGACTCCCATAGGCCGGCCGAAGTGGCCGTGCGGTTAAAGGCGCTGCAGTCTGGAACCGCAAGACCGCTACGGTCGCAGGTTCGAATCCTGCCTCGGGCATGGATGTTTGTGATGTCCTTAGGTTAGTTAGGATTAACTAGTTCTAAGTTCTAGGGGACTAATGACCTCAGCAGTTGAGTCCCATAGTGCTCAGAGCCATTTGAACCATTTTGACTCCCATAAAGGTAATGAGTGCTTTCAAAAAAGCTGGGATTTTGCCTTATGACCCCAACGTTTTTACAGTAAACGACTATGCTCCATTGTATATTAAAGATCGCCCTTTAGCTTTAGTAAACACATTAGATGTGGCTTTAGGCATTTCACTTGACAGTGAATTGTAAACATTAGTACAGATACAAGACAGATCGTTATTGCGCCAGGGCCATCAGGGGTTGTTAATACGCCTGCATCTTCTGGTGTCATAGAAGAACAACTCGAAGATCAAGTCCGTTTCTCTCCAGAAGCAGTGCGTCCTTTTCCGAAAGCACCGCCAAGGATTGGAACAAACAAGAGACGTCTTAGAAAATCCGCTATTTCAATCGATGCCCCAGTAAAACAAGCCTTTGCAGAAGAGCAAAGCAAGAAAAGTAAATTGAACATCAACAATGAAAAAGTAAAAAAAAAAAAAATAAAGGAAAAGGGAAAGGTAAAACATCACAAGGAAATGGAAAGGAAAAGGAAAAGGGAAGGAGAAGTCTGTTAAACGACAAGTTCTACAAACGAGTAGTGAAAGGTCTGAGAGTGAAGAGGATGGTTTAGAATATTATTGTGTAGTGTGCTGTGACAGTTACTTTAATCCCTGTAGCTGGTCCCGGCGGAGGTTCGACTCGTCCCTCGTGCATGGGTGTGTGTGTTTGTCCTTAGGATAATTTAGGTTAAGTAGTGTGTAAGCTTAGGGACTGATGACCTTAGCAATTAAGTCCCATAAGATTTCACACATTTTTCTAATCCCTGTTCTGGGGAACAATGGGCTCAGTGCCAAGAATTTAAGAAATGGGCACATTCCAGATGTAGGCAGAATCAAGCCTTACTAACCTATCTATGCCCGAGCTTTGATTGTGGTATATCTTTTGATGATTAATTAATTATAGTCCAAGTATATGTTTTATGCCTATGACGTCAATATGATAGATATTTTCAGCCTAAGACATGGCCAATTTGATTGAAGACTGAATTATTAAGGCTGTTAATTACTAAAGGGTTAATAATTGCTTAAATACAAATTATGGTTACTTGTTATATAACATACAAATGTATAAGTGATGATTCGTACGACATTGTTGATTATTACTTAAATAAACAGACATAGTTTAATCATTTATTGTTTTTTATTTCACAAATAATAGCTTTAACAAATATGGTAACAAATTATCCAAACTCGTTAACAGTTTGCCCCCAGTAGGGGAAGTTGTTATTTCACAACGTTAGGCATTAAAACATTATTACTAAAAGATTTCACAACAAATGACCCAAATAACTGCTTTAATACCAAACTTACACACATAAGTTAATTTTGATTGCATCGCATGAATACTAAAATTAAGTATTTTTAAGTTAACTAAAAATCGGAACTTGCAGCCCCGCCCTCCCCTACATGAACAACGTTTCCACTTTCATATATCAAAACATCTTTGAGAAAAACTGGAACGAAGTTTTACCAGATTGATGATTCTGACAAGTCGTTAGTGCTTTTTGGAAAGAAATTAGGTCCAAATAATCTTTTCAAAGCAGTTTCACTAATAACTAGAATCACTAAAAATGTGGTGTGTACGTTGTAGAAGGACTACTGTCGACTGAAGGTGTCGCCAGCAGTAGTTACAAATTCATTGTCCATGAAGGGACTTTTGTTTAAAAAAGAAGAAGAAATGTTGATCTATTGTTGCAAGAAATGCGAATGACGAGGATAGTCTGTGTCGCCTGGACGTAAACACGGTGGAGCTGGTGCGGGCAAAACAGCTGAATTATTATCAGACATTGCTTTGACTCCAAATACTCTCCTGATGAGCTCTTTTTGTCTAAGTTGCCGGATTGTCTGCATATTCACAAACTCATTTCGACCATACAAAATGTTAAAGTTCTGAGCGTATCTTCCACCGTAACACAGATCAATTTTAATAATTCTCAATATATTGAGTTAACACAGGTGGGGTAAATTAGAAGTCGTATTTAAATTGTAATTGATTTTACTTATTGTTTCCTACACAAACTGCAGAGAAATGAACCAAAGATGCAATAAATTATTCTGTCTTAATTAACAAAGAAATCAGTTTTTTAAGCGATGTATGCAATTTAATCTTATAAACGCTACAGGTCGCAAATCCATATACAGCATTTTCAGTTTCTTGAAAGAGGAAGATCACAATGTGGCCAAAGATTGGAGCGCGATTCTTATCACCATTTTGGAGTCAGCCCTATTTCGCGCCTGATTGTCACGATGTCGATTCATTGCGTTCCGGAGGAGTCGCATATCTCAACAACGCTTAGTTACAGAATCTTCGAGCGTGTGTTATTTAGAGACGTCAGCAAGATACACAAATCTGTTTTAAATAAAGCTGGATATGTAAGTAGCAATAGGGGGATAGATGCAGATTTTTTTCTCTTTAAATTCTGTCAAAACTTGAGCAGATTACATAACCTAATGCCTATTCTGAAGGTGCAGTGTGAACAGTACTTGTGTAAAAACTTGTGTAACGTCTGGAGGAAATCAAACGGTATTATAACAGAATATCGTTTTTCTCACGCTTTAATTCAGGCATACGTGGCAACAAAATATCTTATAACATTACTTCTTACTTGGCCTCTTCGGGAGACGACGTCCTCAGAGCTGGAATTTCTAATCAGACGTGGCCATGTTAGGGGGAGCCGCGAGCAGCGAGGCGAGATGGATAAAGGCATAAACTTGGCTCACAGTGCAGGCTCATTAACGGTCGAGGAAATAATGAGCCGTAAAACACGTCTCGCAGCCCGCGGAAGACAAGGTGCCCCCAGCCCCGTGCTTTCTAGCGGCCAAGTACAGTTCGCATTAACACGGCAGCAAGGGTTTCAAAAAGAGCATTTCACCGCTATTGTCCAGTGATGAAAACGAAACACGTAGACCGTTATAAAGACAGAAACAGAAGTAAATATTCGATAGAAGAAAATCGAGTGCAAGGAAATTCGGAGAGAAAGATTCGGAAAAGCTAATTTAACAACAACCAGCTGTGGTTTTAAGTCGGGAGACGACCTTTATTTTAATTATATATGCACGCTTTTTGGTCGCAGATATGAGTGTATTTCATAGCGAATGGCTCATCCATATTTAGCTGCTTCTGTTCACGTCACATCACATACATTGAAATCGGCGATAGGTGCAAACCAGCGAGAAGGGAGAGAGGTCTTCAGTAAGTTTGAATAATAAAAGGAATTGTTCTTTTATTGAAACGTAAGTTTACAATATAGCACTATTTATTGAGTTTTAAAACCGACCAAAAATCCATTTTTAATAAAAAAAAGGACAAAATATTCCTATTTAAGTAAATAAACACATAAATTTTGAAAAGACTTCAACTTTAAATATGTACGTTCTATTCACTTCTTGAAACAAAATACGTTATTTTTTCTCTAAAACGTTTGGTAACCCTGGTCATGGTTCATGTATAACCGAAAAGGCTGAAAAAGTTTACTGAAACTAACTCTTTAACAATTTTTTTATCAAACACTGACCTACAGAATATTTCCTGACAAAGAGAACTTAAACTTAACCGATTCATTTGTTACCCACAATATACAATCCCAACGCAATCTGACTGCTATACATTTAAAACACGACTTCCAATAGTTAATACATGAGAATGGCCCTGAACTGCAAAAAATCCTAACAATAAAAGAAATCCAAAATATATGAAATTAAAGAAATATGAAACTTTTTAATTTTATCCATATTTTGCAGCTTCAAACGTGACTGTACTCAATACACTCGAGGTATAAATTAAAAAACGCCTTCAGTCACAATTTTTCATATTTTATTAAGTACACGATGCGTTTCGGACCCTGTGGGTCCATCTTCAGGTGTGATTCGTCTTAATATATGATTTATTTGTTCTCCTGAATGAGATGAAATGCATATTCCTGTCACGAAAAGGTTTGATTTTAGGTTACGAACTTCGTAAGTCAGACTCTGAAAATATGTGTGAAACAGTGGAAAAGATGAATACTCATCTTCCACTATTTCAGTGGAAAAGGTGAATATCGTCGTTTCCACTATTTCACACATATTTTCCGCGTCTGACTTTTGAAGTTCTTTCTACAGGACGTCCGTGAATTTACTCCAGAAATAATACGTATTACACGCTTTTGGACTCTGAAAACTTTTGTTTGACTTGAAGAGTTACCCCAAAATATTATACCATATGACATTATGGAATGAAAGTAGCCAAATTATGCAAGCTTCTTCATTTTTATGTCGCCTATGTATGCTAACACTCGAATTGCAAATACAGATCTGTTAAGTCGTTTCTGCAGTTCTGTGGTGAGCTCATCCCAACTGAATTCATTATCAAGTTGTAATCCCAGGAATTTAAGGCTGTCAACCTCTTCTGTCTGCTCTTCTTCATACTTTATGCATATGCTGGGTGAAAACCTCTTACAGGTTCTGAATTGCATATAGTGAGTCTTTTCGAAGTTTAATGTCAGTGAGTTGGCTTTAAACCATTTATTAATATCCATGAAAATATCATTAGCAGATCTTTCTAGGACTACACTCGACATACTATTTATTGCAAAACGAACTCTGCTTCTGACAGTGTAACTGATGAGAGATCATTAATTTACACAAGAAAAATCAATGGCCCTAAGATGGATCCTTGTGGGACACCACATGTAATTTCTTCCCATTCTGATGATGACTGATGACTTAATTCACTAGTCCCTTGCAGTGACACCATTTGTTTCCTGCTAGCGAGGTATGACTTGAACCATTTTGCAGCACTGCCCGTGACACCATTGAATTCTAATTTATTTAAAAGGATGTTGTGGTTCACACAATCGAATGCCTTTGACAAATCACAGAAAATACCTGCTGCTTGTAACTTGTTATTTAATGAATTAAGTGCATTTTCACTGTAGGTGTAAATAGCCTTCTCGATATCAGAACCCTTCAGAAATGCAAATTGCAAGACTGGAAATCAAATTTTTAGGCTGTGTAACATCCTCACAAGGAATAGGATCAGATCCAGACAAATTCAGTCCAGTCAGTCATTTCCTGTATACAAACACCAAGAAGCAGTTAAAAATATTTTTTAGTCTCTGCTAATTCTACCAGTGTTTCATTCCAGACCAATTATTAAACAGCACAGTGTTTCTGGGCTTGGCTTAGGAGCACCCTTTATGGCTTTGGACACAGGGGCGCACCAATGATTTTAATGCAATGAACGAAGCATTAGTTAACCTACATATCTTATGTCATTCTGACATGAGCAAAGATTTTTGTGTTGCAGCAGATATCTCATGCACAGATTTTGGCTCGTGTCTGTTCAAGCTGATCAGTAACAGGAAATGTATGAAGTAAAAGTGACTAGTTTTGTAAGTAGAACACTCACTGAATAAGAGAATTTTTATTCAGTGACAGAATTAGATCGTGTGGGCATTCAAAAATTACAGTCACAAATTTTTGGTAGAAACAGAAACGTATACGCTCACCATGAAATTTTGAGTTTTTTGATGTCGTCCAGATTATTACACCCGTACCTAGCGCGTTGGGCATTGTCTTTACAGGAATATTCATTTGAAATAACTTACATAGCCAAGAAACAAAACGTTGTTGCCGATACATTGTCTAAACGGACATAGGGTCTAACCGAAAATGCAGGAACACTAGAACAAGTAACAGACTGTCGCATCTTACCCATGAAAAACAACTACCGGCAATACAATACTGACATGTGCAGAAACATGAAAGAACAACAAGAAGCAAATCGACTTTGGCACAAGGCGAGAACACAAGTGAAACAGAATAATACAAGCAGTTTGTAACAATATTATACCTTAGAGAGTAACAGATTGTTCTACACAAGACATTCCAGTATCAACTCTCGGTGTGTACGCATACTTCTAGAAAGTGTAGATAAGTTTATTTGGTTTACACATCATGCCTGTGGACGCTTCGGTACCAAAAGGTGTGTAAGGAAACTTAACCTATTTTGCTACGTTCCTAGTATGTGATGGAAAGTACGTCGATTACTAAGCACTTTTGTCATCTGTCAGAAAGCAAAATCCATCAACAAAAGTAGTAAGGCTTAATTACAATCTATTTTGCTCAACAAACCACTTGAAATAGTAGCTGTTCATATTCCTGGTCCGTACGCAACAACCAGTGGAGGTATTAAATACGTTATTGCATTATATGACAAGCTTTACAAATTTTTAAAGTTATATGCTATGGTTGCGGTAGTTTTCAAAACAATTTCAAGTGACTACATTCCCACAGTAGGGGACCCAAGTCTTTGTTAACTGACAATTCATTTTGATACAAAGGGAAGGAGTTTTTGCAAGAAAAGGATAGAAAATAATTTTAATATCACGCTTTAACCGGCGAGCAAATCCATGTGAACGGTGTTCCATACATTAAACTGGTATTGAATGTCAAACAAAGTAACGAGTGGGTAGATCCTCTTCCGAAATTTCCCAGATCAGCAATATTCTACGAGGGGAAGGTAAGATCGCTGTTTATTGCAGTCACTCGGCAAGCATGTCTTAGAAAAATGCAGTATGACGAGAATATAAAAAAACACACAAAATTATGCAGTAGGAAATTATATTTTACTCGGAATCCACAGCAAATCTTCACAGTTCAAACGAAGCAACAGCATGTGAGAGTATCTTTTTCCATTTAGGATGTTATTTGCTCACAAGGTTTGACCCACACAAAGATCTGAAGAAGTTCCGGTGTATACAAAACCAGTATATAAACGTTATGAATTGCAAGAGCATCTGTTTGTCCTGTACTTGTATCGTTTCGGGAGGTAGGTACTTTGCTATTTTGCGCACCTGTGCCTAAGACGGTGGTGTGTTGCAGTGACTTTTCTCTGAACTGGCTTTTATGTGAAATTAGCAAAGGGCATATTAACGTCATGATATATGAATCCTACTCCCAGACTCTAAGGCGTGTTATAAAATGCAGAAAATAGGATATGTGAAATTTGTAAGATATGTGACTGGAACTTAAAATGCGTCTCCAACACCAATCTTAGCTGAGAAAATCTCACATCACACAAACGCAGTTTGCCGCTTCCAACGGTCTCCCCTGAACTAAGCCGTGGAAGCGCCAGCAGTAAAATGTAAATGTCGCCGGACATCTGAGCGGTGCACACTATTGAACACCGAAATGTACATGCTAATACGCGTACAAGTAAACAGAATTGTAGACATGTTAAAAATATTCGTGTGAATATATAAACTTCTGTTCTTCGTAGATAAGCAATGTGTTATTCAAACGAAACAAACCGAACTGTCAGCTGCGTCTGAATTTACGTTATTTTTATGCAATCAGCAACGTCCAAATCTTCCTAGCCGACAAAAATCCGATACAAAAACGAATAATTATACACTCTGACCTTATGTTGGTATCTGTTATTAAGAAATGAATCCAAATTTTTACCTGTTTTACATGTATTTCTCTATGTATTTTAACTCTGTATGCACCATAGCAGTGCATCCTTTCAACTGACTGATGTCACTGCTGCACCTTAGTGGACTCTGGCGTGCCTGGACCGCGGGTGCACTAAGGAAATCAAACCGGTGGGTCTGACGCAGTCTGGGTGACGCCACGCAATCTGCGTCTCACTGCACAACCCGTGTCTGACGTCACAATCCACACCTGATGTCGCTTCAATAATGGACTTTCAGCCAACACTACATCGCATACACAAACCTACTAGTGTTTAGAATTAGTGTTTACCCTCAGAATGTTATCTTGCTCATATGTCATGTTGATAGTGCAAATAGATAAGCCTGCGACAAAAAAAAAAAAAAAGTATACATGTTAACTTTCTTGGCAGATCTATAACACTGTTTCGTGCTCATTGAAGGGGGCGGTTTAAGGCCTCCTTCCTAAGAGCAATTTGTTGTATGTGTGCAAAAATTTGATATATCGATTGAGGGTCAGAGATTTCATACGTAGATACTTCTGAAGTAAAAGAAGGTGCATATTCAAATTTTTCTAAGAGCAGCTACGTGAATCCTTACTCTTCACTTTTGTCTTTCTTGTTCCGGCTATCAGAATGTAAGCATCGTGGGTTGCAGTTATTAACGATTTCTGATAAAAGGAACTGATTTTGAATTACCAATTACCTTTATTCATCCATCAGATCACATATTTACGTCGACATTTATTGTGTTACAAGTTCTGTTTTTACCACTTTCTCGCGGGGAAGACGCAGCATTTCGATGTGGCACAGATCTGTAATTGCCGTGATTTTTATTATTAATTTACAGTATTTATATTTACTTATCCTATGACCAGAGCTTACAGTTATTCGCAGAACAATCAGTTATACAGCATCGAATGGCTATCAAATCGCAATACGCATTTTGCATTTTCTAAATCTCCATCGGTCCATATCCTCTCCTGCGCCTCTCCCGACATCACTATGGGACTTTTTTTTGTTTTGAGTCATTGGTCTTCTGACTGGCAGATTTCTCTCCTGTGCCAACTTCTTCATCTCAGAGTAACCCTTGAACCTACATCCTCAATTATCTGCTGGATGTATTTCAATGTCTGTCGGCCTCTACAGTTTTTGACCTCTATAGCTCCCTCTAGTACCTTGGAAGACAGTTCCTGATTTCTTAACAGATGTCCTGTCATTCTGTCCCTTCTCCTTTTCAGAGTTTTCCACATATTCCTTTCCTCTCCGATTTTGCGCAGAACCTCCTCATTCCTTATCTTATCAGTCCACCTAATTTTCAACAATCTTCAGCAGCACCATATCTCAAATGCTTCGATTCTCCCCTGTTCCATGTTTCACTACCATAGAATGCTGTGCTCCAAACGTATATTCTCAGAAATTTCTTCCTCAGATTGAGGCCTATGTTTGACACTAGTAGACTTTCTTTGGCCAGGAATGCCCTATTTACCAGTGGTAGTCTGCATTGGTGTCCTCCTTGCTCCGTTTGTGCCGGCCGGAGTGGCCGAGCGGTTCTAGGCGCTCCAGTCCGGAACCGCGCGTCTGCTACGGTCGCGGGTTCGAATCCTACCTCGGGCATGGATATGTGTGATGTCCTTAGGTTAGTTAGGTTTAAGTAGTTCTACGTTCTAGGGGACTGATGACCTCAGAAGTTAAGTTCCATAGTGCTCAGAGCCATTTAAACCATTTTTTGCTCCGTTTGTCATTGGTTATTTTGCAGAATTCCCTAACTTCATCTACTTCGTGACCATCAATCCTAATGTTAAGTTTCTCTCTGTTTTCATTTCTACTACTTCTGATTACTTGATTTACTCTCAGTCCGTATTCTGTACACAGTATACATCCATTCCGTTCAGCAAGTCATGTAATTCTTCTTCACTCTCACTGAAAGTAGCAATGTCATCAGTGAATCGTATCATTGCTATCCTTTCACCTTATATTTAATTCCACTCCTGAACTTTTGTTTCCATCATTGCTTCTTCGATGTACAGACTGAACAGTAGGGGCGAAAGACTACAGCCATGACTTACACCATTTTTAATCCGAGCATTTCGTTCTTCTTCGTCCACTCTAATTATTTCCTCTTGGTTCTTGTACATATTGTATATTACCCGTCTCTCCCGATAGCTTACCCAATATTTTTCTCAGAATTTTGAACATCTTGCATCCTTTTACATTGTCGAACGCTGTTTCTAGGTCGACAAATCCTATGAACGTGTCTTGATTTTTCTTTAGCCTTGCGTGCATTATTAACCGCAACGTCAGAATTGCCTCCCTGGTGCCTTTACCTTTTCTAAAGCCAAACTGATCGTCATCTGACACATCCTCAATTTTATTTTCCATTCTTCTGTATATTATTCTTGTCAGCAACTTGGATGCATGATTGCAGCTGATTGTGCGATAATTCTCGCACTTGTCAGCTCTTGTAGTCTTCGGAATTGTATGGATGATACTTTTCCGAAAATCAGACGGTATATTGCCACTCATACATTCTACACACCAACTTAATTCTGATTCTAATACTGGATCTCCTGTCTCTTCTAAACCGACTCCTGTATCTTCTTCTACTGAATCAGGTAAGTCTTCCCCCTCATAGAGGCCTTCAGCGTACACTTTCAACCTATCCGCTCTTTCCACTGCATTTAACAATGGAATTACGGTTGTACTCTTAATGTTACCACCCTTGCGTTTAATTTCACCGAAGTTTGCTTTGACTTTCCTACATGCTGAGTCAGTCCTTCGGGCTATCATTTCTTTTTCGATTTCTTCATGTTTTTCGTGCAACCACTTCGTTTTAGCTTCCGTGCACTTCCTATTTATTTCATTCGTCACCGACTTGTATTTCTGTATTCCAGAACTTCGGTGAACGTTTTTGTACTTCCTTCTCTCATCGATCAGCTGTAGTATTTCTTCTCTTACCCCTGGTTTGTTTGTAGTTACCTTGTTTGTATCTACGTTTTCCTTTCCATCTCTCATGATTGCCCTTTTTAGAGATGTCCACTCCTCTTCAACTGCACTATCTACTGGACTGTTCTGTATTGCCGTATCTACAGCCTTAGAGAATTTCAAGTGGATTTCGTCATTCCTTAGTACTTCAGTATCATACTTCTTTGCATTTTGATTCTTCCTGATTACTCTCTTAAACTTCATACTAGTCTTCATCACTATTACATTGTGATCTGAGTCTACACCTGCTCCTGCGTACGCTTGCAGTCCAGTATCTGATTTCGGAATCTCTGTCTGTCCATTATGTAATCTAACTGAAATCTTCTCGAATCTCCCGGCCTTTCCCAAGTATACCTCTTCCTCTTGTGATTCTTGAACAGAGTATTCGCTATTACCAGCTGAAACCTATTGCAGAACTCAATTAGACCATATTCTCCTGTAACATTTTCTTCTACTCCTCCCCTACAACTGCATTCCATACCCCGTGACTACCAGATTGTCATCTCCCTTTGCGTACTGTATTACCCTTTCTCTATCTCTTCATCTTCAACTTCCGACGTCGGCATGTATACCTGAACTATTGTTGTCGCTGTTGATTTGCTGTCGATTCTGTTAAGAATAACCCTATCACTGAACTGTTCACAGTAACACACTCTCTACCCTACCTCCCTATTCATGACGAATCCCACTCCCGTTATACTATTTCTGCTGCTGTTTATATTACCCTACACTCATCTGGGACACTTACAGATTTTATTGTGGCATTTTTTTAAATATTTTAGTGAGCGGAGGTGGAGGACAATCTACACAACTATATGAGGGTACGTCCGGCATTGTCGAACATGAGCACACCAGTGTAAATAAAATCACTCAAACCTGGGGACAGAGTGAAAAAGTTCCTATAAATGACGTAGTTGCGAGAGTCGTCTCAGTTGGTTGTATCACATTAAGTGAAACCACTCAAACACGTCTAGTGAGTGAAAATTTCATGTAGCTGACTTGACCGCATAGATAGTTTCATTTGGTTGTTACATTCGACTGAAAAAAAGAAGACTGAACTAAAAATCAATCCATTGGCAAATCACGTTTTAAAACGAGGTAGTTGTCCTATCAGTAATGATCACGGTAACACTGAAATGACCATGAATAAAACAGTACGTAGATGTCGCAGCACACTAACACTTACCTTCGCAAATTTATTTTTAGATGAATTAACTGTATCAGAAAATTAAAACTTTTAAAGTACCGAAACTCATTATGAAAAATCAGCTATTTGAACAATGCTGAAATACTGCACACGAAGTTATTAACACACAGTAATAATGTACAAGTAAAAGCAAATTGCTTTCTATATTTGTTTAGTGCCAACATTCAAATTAAATTAAATAATCACTTTCAAGTAAAATAACATTTGCCTGAAGGCAAGTTACTATGCAGACTGGCTATTATTTAATATAGTTTTACTCACGAATTTTTCAAAGCAAGAAAATTTGATACTACTCTATTGAATTTAGTTACACATGAGGACTATTGAGAAAGTAAGGTACGATCGGTCGCGAAATAGAAACCACAGTGAAAATCAAAAATATTTCATTTGCAACAGTTTGCTACACTTTCCAGCTGCTTCTCTACGTAGTCGCCGCTCCGACTTAAATATCTGTCGCAGTGTTGTACCAACACTCCAATACCCTCGTCAAAGAAGGCAGTTACCTGCGCTTTTCGTCAATTCTCTACGCTGGTCTGCAGTTCTTCGTCTGTGCAAAAATGTTGTGTACATACGCAGAAGCTCATGTGCGCAGAGCTGAATAACAGAGGCAGCCAAGTATGGTGGATGATCAAACACTTCCCATCGTAAACACCGTAGGAACATCCTCATTGCCCCCGCAATGTACGTCCGACAATTGTCATAGGGAAGGAAATGCATGACAGGCACATTATGTGGGGTTGCATGAAATCAGGTGAAACCTCACAGTAGGGACACGTACCTGGCACAAAACGTTTTGTTTCTAGGCATTTTCACGTGCTCCTGTGTGTTCAGAATGTTAATAAGCGAAGTCATTCTAGAGACACTGCCCAACAGATCTGTGAATAGCTTCATCGGATTTTCACTGTCGTTTCCATTACGCGACCTATCCGACCTTTCTTTCCGAATATCCCTCGTATTTATAACACTCGATCATGACAACAGGAATCTTGAAATCAGGAACCTGTCCCACATTATAATAACGTAGGTCAATGATGTAGTTTACCATACACAATCTATTCTTATACAAAGCAGTCTATTCTTGGAGAATTACTGATCAGTGATCAGTCTAAGCGTCAATCCTACGGTGTCGTGATTCTGGCGTCTTCAAAGCTAGTAATCTTGTGGAGAGGCTGGTCGGCGGAGACAATGGCGCAGAATCGCTCCACATCCGAAACCTGCGACAACTCGTTAATATTGTGCAGTGGCGTAAACTGTTCTGAAAGATTTTTTTTTATTTCTGCGGGCTGCAGCTCCCGAGCTGGGTTGCCAGGCTTTCGGTTTTTTACCGAACTGCGGTATTTCAGCCTCGTGTTCGATGTTGAAGTATGAATGGTTCGGTATTTTCAAAATTCCATTCATATTGATTTATTCACTGATTATGGTCACACCTGCTCTGGGTTTCAGAAGCTACAAAATCTGAACAGAAATATACTTAAAGCTAACTGCAATTGCGACATGTTGCATAATGCATCAAAACGATGCTTGAAATTGTTATCTTCCGATACTGAAATTCTTACGCTGAAGGTTTTTCAAGAAGTTTCTATCACAGTCGAAAGAGAGGAGGTGCTTAAAGAATGCTATGCTTTTTGTTAATCATCATTATCATGCTGTCCTTCGATGTATAATAATTAGGTGGACAACTTTAGTGTCAGCTGTGGAAAGTCTCTTACTTGACTGGAAAACGATCAAAATGTACTATCACCAAGAGGGTGAGTAGGAATGCAATAAACTTATTTGGTCTTTTGTCGCTAATGAAAAAAGCAGATTGCTGGAGTGCTACATTTATTTTGTACATAATTTTTTTTAATTTATTACGGAAACATAGTTAAGTTCTGGAATACGAATACATATATTTTGTAGAATTATATAATATTATGACCAAATTAAAAACGAATTTTGAATCACGACAACTGTCTCTTCGGAGTATAAACTAATCGAGATATGTTACAACTTAATAAGGATGAGCGCAAATAAATTCAAGAGTGAAGCTCTCATAGCCTACCAAACAACTGAAGATTATCTTAAAAATTGTGTTTCGCAGATAAACAGGGTGGGGCAAATGGTTCAAATGGCTCTGAGCACTATGGGAATTAAACATCTGAGGTCACCAGTTCCCTAGACTTAGAACTACTTGAACCTAACTAACCTAAGGACATCACACACACCCATGCCGGAGGCAGAATTCGAACCTGCGACCGTAGCAGCAGCTCGGTTCGGGACTGGAGCGCCTAGAACCTCTGGGGTAAATAAAAGTGGCGCAGAGAACAGAGTTCCAGAGCACAAAGAAACACAGCAGAGGGAAGGAATTACAGTACTAACCTGACTAGAGCAGATGTTAAAAGTGACCATGATTCATCTGATGGCACTTTTGCGCCCTGGCCAGCAAGTTGCTGAAGGCAGATTACAGCTGTACTGCTGGAGGTGCTGCAGTCTCATCCGAAATGATCCGCTGCAGTTCTGGAAGACTATGAAGATTGTTGCGATTCACCTTAGATTTGAGGGCGCCCAACACAAAGTAATCACAGACTGATATATCAGGTGACCTGGTTGGCCAGCTAGGAGCGCGAAAAGACTGACCTTTGCTAACAACTCTGTCATGCTTGAAGACTGCGTAAATGGGCTACATGGTTCGACCGGCTGTATAGACAGTTGTTTCATCGTGTTGAAAGTAACTACAAGTCTTTTCCTTCTCCGTTAACGCTGCCACAGATCGTTTCAAAATGTTGGCAATGTAACGTACCGAAGTCAGCATCTGATGAAAGGAAACAGGACCAATAATGCGACGTACAGATACTGCACACAACCCCAACCTTCTGAGCAGGCAGTGGTGTTTGTGGAAGTTATGCGGATTCTCCGCTGCCCAGAACCTGTGATTCTGTGAGATTACAGGTGAAACCAGGCTCACCAGACATAAAGAACAGATCTATGTCTCAGTTATTCATTGTTATCCCAGTGAACAGTCACTCACAAAACTCGAGGCGCTGAGGAACATCTGCCAGATTTAATGCATGAACAACACTAGGGATGCATGTACAGGTCCAGGTGGAATATACGTCCGCGTGGAAGACGTGATATGCCCGCCTCATGCGGCAGACATCGGGTTGATTTGGTAGCACTCTGAAACATATTCTAGTGAACTGCAGACATACTTCCTGGTGTGCGGGCACGCTTCAGAATGTTCTTCTTTGACAGATCCTGTCTGGCACTATCTTCAGACTAAGCAGCAGCGCGGGGTAGCCGAGCGGTCTAAGGCATCTTGTCACGTTTCGCACGGCTACCCCCGTCGGAGGTTCGAGTCCTCCCTTCGGCATGAGAGTGTGTGTGTTGCCCTAGGCCTAAGTTTAAGTTAGATTAAGTGGTGCGTAAGCCTAGGGACGATGACCTCAGCAGTTTGGTCCCATACTCCTTAGCACAAATTTTCAAATTTGAGACTAAGCGTTGTATGGCAATCATTGCTGGCACTTTGACACCATCAAACTTCCCAACCAATAACTGACCACTCTGCTTCCACGAGTTTGTTGTCACGTAACTTTCCACAACGAACACCTGCTCCACTGTGAGTACCGTTGTCCCCTTTGCACTGCTCCATTCACACTGCACTACGCTCCAAGCCGGTATGCTGGTCAAGCGATGTGGTTATTTGCATACATTCACGTGCAATCGTATCCACTCGTCCCACCCTGCAAAATTTACTCCTACACGTGAAAAATATATACAAGCCAGAAGCTTAAAAGGTGGAAGGTTATTAAAGAAGACATCGATAAGAAAGATAGTTTATACGAAAACATCCGTAAACAAAATAAAGCCTTACAAGGGAACCTCCCAATCGCACCCCCCCTCAGATTTAGTTATAACTTGGCACAGTGGATAGGCCTTGATAAACTGAACACAGATCAATTGAGAAAACAGGAAGAAGTTGTGTGGAACTGTGAAAAAATAAGCAAAATATACAAACTGGTCATCAGTCTTGGCCACATAGGCAACATAAAGGAGAATGTGAGCTCAAGAGCGCCGTGGTCCCGTGGTAAAGTGAGCAGTTGCAGAAGGAGAGGTCCTTGGTTCAAGTCTTCCCACGAGCGAAAATTTTACTTTCTTTAATTTTGCATAGTTATTATCTGTCCGTTCGTTCATTGACGTCTCTGTTCACTGTAATAAGTTTAGTGTCTGTGTTTTGCGACCGCATCGCATAACCGTGCGATTAGTAGACGAAAGGACGTGCCTCTCCAATCGGAACCGAAAACATTTGATCGCAAGGTCATAGGTCAACCGATTCCTCCACAGGAAAACACATCTGATATATTCTATACGACACTGGTGACGGCATGTGCGTCATATGACAGGAATATGTTGTCGACCCACCTAACTTGTACACTTGGCGAATGGGTAAAAAGATTCTTCTACCTTGCCCGATTTAGGTTATCTTGTGGATGTAATAATCACTCCCAGAAAAGTGATGAAAACATAAGAGTTTCTCACATAAACTGAAAATAAAAAATTAAAGTTTTCACTCGATGGAAGATTTGAACCAAGGACCTTTCGTTCCGCAGCTGCTCACGTTACCACGAGACCACGACGCTGCTGCGATCCCAGTGTCCTTAATGTTGCCTATCTTTCCATGAACTACTCAGTTTGTATATTTTGCTTATTTTTTCACAGTTCCACACAACTTCTTCCTGTTTTCTCAATTGATCTGTGTTCAGTTTTTCAAGGCCTATCCACTGTGCCAACTTATAACTAAATCTGAGGAGGGTACGATGGGGAGGTTCCCTTGTTAGAATAATTACAATGTGAAGCTTCTACGTTCACAAACAGAGAAGAAACGCCTAACATAAAAATAATGTCAATAGTATAATAGCGGTTCCTGCAGCAATGCCTACGTGGAAAGAGCCCTCAATCACAGGAATCATTTAGGATCTGACGCTAGAAACAAATTGAGTGTGGAAATGGTAAAAGTATAACTATACACCCGCCTTAATGTGAAGTTTGGAGCCTCCAACGACTTCTACAAGAAGAAATTAAAGGCAACAAAAATGTGTTTAATGCCGTAATTAGCAATAATAAACAAAATTTTTATGATTTCTAATTGTTTTGTTGTGTTCACCCTCAGACCTCAGCTCGGCAGGTCCTTTCGCCAGGCAATGTTCGGTAACTTTTCAGTTTAATCTGGAAACTCTACCTACGGGTCAGGCTTGCGAGAATTCGCATGCTGTCAAGGCGCGCCTCGCAAATGCACGCGAGGACATTCCTCCTTTTATGAGCCAACCGCGTTGCTCGAACCTGCTGTTAACGACACACATCAGCAGCCGAATTCCTCCTTCGAGCAGGGCGAGCATCCGCGGACGCCATGTTTCGAAGGCACTCTTTTACAATTCTTTTTTCCCTATAATATCCTAGTGACTACAATAATTACACATGAAAATTATAAGTATGGAATTCTCGAGTTCGAGTCTCTATCCGGCGCACAGTTTTAATCTGCTAGAAAGTTTCATATCAGCGCATACTCCGCTGCAGAGTGAAAATCTCATTCTGGAAACATCCCCCAGGCTGTGGCTAAGCCATGTCTACAGAATATCCTTTCTTCCAGGAGTGCTAGTTCTGCAAGTTTAGCAGAAGAGCTTCCGTGAAGTTTGAAAGGAAGCAGTCGAGGAAATGACAGAACTGAATCTGCGAGGACGGGTCATCAGTCTTCCTTGTGTAGCCGGGAAAGGCAAACGTCCCTAGTTCGAGCCTCGGTCCGGCATAGTTTTAATCTACCAGGAAGTTTCAGTTCCACGATAGGTTTACCACTCTCCTATGGCCACCTAACTCGCCTGATTTAAACCAATTCTATAATCTGTGAGAAAATATCCATAGTGCTATTGGATCTCAACCGGGAAACCTAGCTCAAATGGCCACTACATTGGAGTCGGCATGGATCCACTTCCCTGTCGGTACCTTCCAGAAGCGCATTTAGTCTCTTAATGTACGTCTTGCAGCGTCCCGCGCTTTAAAAGGTGATTATCGATGCATTTTACAGGTGGTCACATGAATGTGACTACACAGTGTATTTCGAGATCTCTTGCCTTTCTTTGTTGCACTTCACTCTGATAGTTGCTTTAATAACATTCATAAAATCTGTAGCTGGTAATTCCATTTGTCGCGTCGCTACGTCATAGACAGCTGCTTTGGCTAGCTTATCTACTAGTTCACTGCCAGAAGCGGCGCAGTGTGCTTTTAGCCAGCACCGCTAACTTGATGATTCCTGTTTGTGATCTGTAGCGTCAGATTCATATGCTACTGTATGGTGGGATTTTCCACTGCGCGGATATCTTAATAGTTGCTGTGCTGATCTGGAATCAGAGAAGATAACGAACTGAAAACCCAAGTGTTTCTCGATATATTGAAGAACCCGAAGAATAGCTCAAAGCTCGGCTTTCGTAGTCGTGAGTTCCTTAGCGAGCTTGAATTTCATTCCAGTATGACAGCTGCTACTAGTAATGACAACCACTTCCATTTTTATTCTTCGAAGTATCGATGTAGTTTTATCGTGCGTTGTTAATGACCGCAGAAACGCCTCCAAGCCTGTGCTACATGGGTACTATGGACGTAACTGGAGTTTCAAGGAGCAGCCCTAAGTTTACGTACTACTTGTTTGGAAAACGTCACCCAGTCCCAACATTCTTGAAATAGTTGACTGTCATTAAATTAATCCGTGGGAAAACTATTCATAATTCTTCATGACAATTTAAGTTCTGTAATATTAGGTTGAGCACAAGCTAGTGGCGTTTTTACATACGTTTAATGAACAAATAAACATAACAGGGACTTTAGTCAACAATAATATATTCTCCTAGACTATTTAGTTTTCGACTTACATTCCGGTCAACGTCTGTAGAAATCACATGGTTTTGAGGCGAAGAACTCGTCGAGCGATATTCGGAGAGCATTTTTATCCGGAAAGGAAGTTCCCTGAATGTTGTTCGACAGAGAGCGGAAAACGTGAAAGTCTGAGGGCGTCACATGAGTTGACTAAGGTGGGTGCGGAATGAATTCACAGTCCAACTCCTGCATAATGTTTTTTTGTCAGTCTAGCACAACTTCACGCAGTCTTCCTGGTCGTTGTTCTTGGACTGAGTCTGGAAGACGTCTTCGTTATTGACAGTAAATTTTAGCGGTGATGGTTACACCTCGGGGAAGTAATTATGAGTAGACCTCACCGTCGCAATTACACCAGACGCATAACATTTTCTTTTGCGGATGAGCGCTGGACTTTGTAGGGGGATTGCTGCTTTGGGTTCAAATATTCCTCCCTTTTACTTATTTTAGCATAAAGACACCATTTCTCGTCATCGGTAACGATGCTGGTGAGGAATGGTCGGAGTTGTTGACGAGTCAATTGATGACGAGCAAGCAGAGGTGCGCATATGGCCACCTTCTGAGTTTTGTGATTTTGACTAAGTGCATGCGGTACTCATGTACCTGATTTTTTAACATTCACCACAGAATGCAAATATCGCACGATGTTTGCATGATCGCAGTTCATCATATTTGCCGGTTCTCGAGTACGCTGATATTGATCATTGTGGATTAATGCGTTTAAACGATCTTCATCAAACCTCGCAGGTCTTCCTGAACATGGAGAGTCAGTTAGTCAAAACGATTCTCTGAAAACGAGAAAAATCATTTTCTTGCCGTAGTCTGTCCAGTGGCATGATCCCCCTACACGACGCAAATGTTTCTGGCTGCCTCCGCTGCTGTCACCTCTCTGTCGAGCTTAAACAGAATAATGTGGCGAAAATGTTCTGATTTCTCCATTTGGCAGACGATTGTGTGGCGTCTACAGCTCCACTGCTGTCTCTAATCACAAAATGATAGTATGTAAACCAAAATAACAAGTGAACTTCAAACGAAAAATGACAATCGATAAACAAACCCATAGCTACTGGAATACCAACATGAAAAACAAAAACTTTACGAATTTATACACCAAGCTAATACGTTATTGATAAATATGTTTTTACATATCTCTTTCGCGACTCCACCTGAGCCATTGACTACGACATTCATCTGCCAATGAACTATTGCAGTAACTGCAGTCACGCTTTTTCCAGCTTATTGGACCGTCACGCTACAATGAAGTAGAGAAATGAATCATCACAGTAGCTGATTTTCCAAATAAGAGAGCCTGCACTGCTGGTAACGCCTGTTTCGGCTGGAACACTGTAGTGAAATGTTGGTGACAATTTGTATGTGTCGCGGGCTGTTAGCAGCGGTCATGTTTATGCGGCGCGAGGGCTGTGGAAACAAGCGCGCCGGAGAACACAGGCTGATTGTTTTCGACGTAATGAGAATGTTGATTGGGGGTGGCCGACGCTCAGCCGCGCCCGTGATTGCTGGCCTGCCGGGGTCGAAGCCATATCTCTGCATCACGGCCGCGCGCGTGCACAGCCGCGGATTCCGTCCATTCCATCGCCCCGCAGTCGCGTGATCGCATCGCGGCGGCCACTGTGCGCATTGGCCACAATTAATATAATGTGGCATGTGACGCAACTTCCGATACCCACATCTGCAAAGCTGTAGTCATAAAGTTCTAATTATGACTTCAAATAAATAAAATAAAGTTACATACGCTAACGGAAAGAAATCACAACACCAAGATGGAGTTGTGCGACGTAAACGAAAGTTGGTAGGCATGCTTCTGCATCTGAAAGATGATATCTGTTCCAGTTTTGTGCCAGTCGCACAAGAGTGCAAATTAGGTTTCATTGAAATACACGCTGCCCGTTCGTGAGCATTGGTTACCTTTGAGATTGGACGTGGTGAGTTGATGTTAGTGAAGAATGCCTTAAAGGTGACAAAGAGGCCTTTGTCAACACCTCACTGAGTTTGAACGAGGTCGCGTGACAGGGTTACGAGAACCTAGACGTTCCGTCTGCGATACTGCAGAAAGACATTGGAGGAATGTTCCCACTGAATATGACTGCTGGCACCGGTGGCCACGAGAATGTATGCTCGCAAGAAGACCGTGCTACGGAGGGAAGACCATCGTGTTTGGCGTATGACTCTGGCACATAACACTGCATCTGCAGCACCAATTTGAGGGCAATTGGCACCACAATGCCCCGCGGAGTGGCCGCGCGGTTTGAGGCGCCATGTCACGGAATGCACGGCCCCTCCCACCGGAGGTTCGAGTCCTCCTTCGGTCATGGGTGTGTGTGTTGTTCTTAGCATAAGTTAGTTTAACTAGCGTGTAAGTGTAGGGACCGATGACCTCAGCAGTTTGGTCTCTTAGGAATTCGCACACATTTGAACATTTGACACCATAGTGCACAGCGAACTGCTACAAATCAATTACTTCAAGGACAGCTCCGAGCTGTAGCGTGCATCCCACTGACAGCAAACCAGCACCAATTGCGATCTAAGTAGTGTCAAGTGAGAGCTCATTGGAGGGCAGGGTGGAGGTCTGATCTGTTTTCTGACAAACGCTGTTTGTGTCTCGGTGCCAGTGATGGCGGAGTGTTGGTTAGGAAGAAGCCAGTTGACGTCCTGCAACCATTACATCTGCATGATAGAAACATCAGACCTCCACCTGGAGTAATGGTCAGGGGCGAGATTTCGTATGACACCAGGTACATTCTCGTGGTTATCCCACACTTTGACTGAAAACTTGTACGTCAATCCGGCGATTCGCCCAGTTGTGCTGCCATTCATGAACAGCATTCCAGGGGACGTTTTCCAACAGAATAACACTTGCCCACATACGACTGTCGTAACTCAACCTGTTCTGCAGAGTGTTGACACCTTGCCTTGGCCTGCTCGATCACCAAATCTGTCTTCAGTCGAGCACGTATGGGACATCATCGGATGAGAACTCCGGCGTCGTCCACAACCAGCATTAAGAGTTCCTGTATTGAGCGACCAGGTGCCACAGGCATCTTACAAACATTCGATACCTGGACGGTACAATGCATGCACGATTGCATTAAACATTCTGGGGGTTACACCAGTTATTAATGTACCATAACTTCATACTTGCAAATGCTTATCTCGCATTTTTACTAACCTATTATCTTGCAATGTTAATGTCTTAAATATGTTACCTAGACAAATGTATTCTCCAAATTTCATAACGCTTTCTGCCGCCGTTAGCTGAGTGGTCAGCGTGGAAGAAAGCCACGCCAAGGGGCCCGGGTTCGATTCCTGACGGGGACGGTAGATTTTCTCACCTCAGGGACTGGAGACTGTGTTGTCCTCATCATCATTTCATCCCCATTTCCGACGCAGAAGTCGCCCAATGTGGTGTCGAATGCAATAAGTACTTGCCATTGGCGGCCGACCTTCCTCGAATGGGGACTCCCGGCCCACAATGCCGTACCCTCATTTCCATTTTTTTATCTTTCTACATTAATTATTCTTCGGTATTGCGATTTTTTTCGTCAGTGTAGTTAATGAATTTTCACTCAGCAGTGAAGTGTGCACGGTTTTGAAATTTCCTGGAACGTAACTCGGACTCGTGACCTTTGCAGTTGGTGGGAAAGGATTCTATCGGCTGAGCTATCCAAGCTGTACTGACGACCCGCCCTCACAGCTCGGACAACTGTGTAGGTACGGTACTTGCTCGCGAAACACAAAGGTTCCACGTGTAAGCGTAGGCTTCCGCGGCCGTTGTCTTCTTCAATAAAATTCTTCAGGGTATCAGACCGCATCGTCATAATTTAAAATGCGCCAACGTTTCGGCCAGCGTTGCAGCTAGCCTTCATCAGGGCCTTACGTTAACGTAAGCCTGATGAAGGCTAGCTGCAACGCTGGCCGAAACGTTGGCGCATTTTAAATTATGACGATGCGGTCTGATACCCTGAAGAATTTTATTGAAGAAGACAAAGGTTCCACGTTCGAGTCCCAGTCCAGGTGACAGATTTAATCCCCCAGACGTTTCATATCTGTATACATTCCGCCGTAGCTTCAACATTCATTCTGAAAACTTTCTGTTTACCTTCAAATACCCTGATGTGACAAAAATCATGGTACGGCGGTTTGCACATATGCAGGTGGTGGTAGTATCGCGTACACAAGATATAAAAGAGCAATACATTGGCAGAGCTATCATTTTTACTCAGGGGCCACGCGGGGTAGCCACGTGGTGTGGGACGCCTTGCCACGGTTCGCACGGCTGCCCCCGTTGGAAGTTCGAGCCCTTCCTCGGGCATGGGTGTGTGTGCTGTCCTTAGCGTAAGTTTAAGTTAGATTAAGTAGTGTGTAAGCCTAGGGACCGATGACCTCAGCAGTTTGGTCCCGTAGGAACTTACCACGAATTTGTTTCTACTCAGGTAATTCATGTGAAAAGGATTCCGATGTGATTATGGGGGCATGGCGGGAATTAGGAGACTCTGAATGCTGAGTGGTAGTTGGAGCTAGACGCATGGTGTATTAATTTCGGATACAGTTACTGAATTCATTATTCTGATATGCACAGTGTCAAGAGTGTGACGAGAATACCAAATTTCAGGCATTACCAATCACATCGCGTAACGCAGCGTCCGATGGCCTTCTGTTAACGACCGAGAGCAGTAGCGTTTGCGTAGAGTTGTCAGTGCTAACAGACAATCAAAAGTGCTTGAAGTAACCGCAAAAATCAATGCAGGACTGTAAGTAGGCTGTTCATGTTTTCTCTATGTAAGTAGGCTGTTTATGTTTTCTCTATGTAAGTAGGCTGTTTAGGTTTTTTTTTTTGGTAACGCCACCTCTGTATGAAAATCACGGGCTGTGCTGTGTGCAGTCTGTGACTGCTTTGCATTGTTGTAATACTCGCCATTGTAGTGTTAGGCAGCTGGCTGTGAACAGCGCGTAGCGTTGCGCAGTTGGAGGTGAGCCGCCAGCAGTGGTGGATGTGGGGAGAGAGATGGCGGAGATTTGTAATTTGTCATGAACTGCTATATTTATATATGATGATATCAAGGTAAATACATTGTTTGTTCTCTATTAATATCTTTCATTTGCTAACTATCCCTATCAGTAGTTAGTGCCTTCCATAGTTTGAATCTTTTATTTAGCTGGCAGTAGTGGCGCTCGCTGTATTGCAGTAGCTTGAGCAGCGAAGATTTTTGTGAGGTAAGTGATTTGTGAAGGGTATAGTTTAATGTTAGTCAGGGCCATTCTTTTGTAGGGAATTTTGAAAGTCAGATTGCGTTGCGCTAACAAAATATTGTGTGTCAGTTTAAGCACAGTCACGTATAATTGTTCAAAGGGGACGTTTCAGGACGTACGACGAACTTATCCGTTAGGACAGTACAATGACGTTTTGGCATTATAGGGCTATGGCAGCAGACGACCGATGCGGGTGGCATTTCTAACAGTATGAAATGCCTGCAGCGCCTCTGCTGGGCTCTTGACAATATCGGTTGGACCCTAGACGACTGGACAGCTGTGGCCTATCAGATGAGTCCCGATTGAGAGCTGATAGTGGGTTTCGAGTGTGACGCAGACCCCACCAAGCCATGGCCCCAAGTTTTCAAAACGGCGCTGTGCAAGCTAGTGGTCGCTCCACAATTGTGTGGGCTGTTTTGACACACAGTGGACTGGATCCTCTGACTGTAAATGTTCGGCTACTTGGAAATCATTTGCAGCCATTCATGCACTGCATGTTCCCTAATAATGATGGATTTCTTACGGGTGACAGTACGCCATATCACCGGGTCACAAGTGTTCGGAATTGGTTTGCAGCACATTTTGGGCAGTTCGAGCGAAAAATTGGCCACCCAGATAGTCCGACATGAATCCCATCAAACATTTATGGGACATAATCGAGAGGTCAGTTCGTGCACAAAATCCTCCACTGGTAACTTTTGCAATTGTGGACGGCTATAGGGGCAATATCGGTCAATATTTCTGCAGGAGACATCTAACGACTTGTTGACCCCGTGCCACGTCAAACTGCTGCACAACACGGTGCAAAGGGAGGACCAAATGGTTCCAATGGCTCTGAGCACTATGGGACTTAACTGCTGAGGTCATCAGTCCCCTAGAACTTAGAACTACTTAAACCTAACTAACCTAAGGACATCACACACATCTACGCCCGAGGCAGGATTCGAATCTGCGACCGTAGCGGTCGCGCTGATCCAGACTGTAGCGGCTAGAACCGCTCGGCCACCTCGGCCGTCAAAGGGAGGACCGACCTGATATGTAGGAGGTAACCAATGACTTTTGTTTCCTCAGTGTACAGCAGTGTGCAAAACTTAAGAACGGAAGTAATTTTCGCATGACGTGTCACTGCCAAGCGCGATGAGACTTGGGCTTTTCATGGAAAGACCTGACAGCATAATACAGAAGGTAACAAAAGAGACGAACAGAAATGATACTTTTATTCAAACACTACAATTACCCTGAAGCCATTCTCAGTGAAGCTGGCCCTCTGGGCATTGTTGAAGTTGCACGTGGGTCTTAATAGCGTGTGTGATCACCACGGACGGCAGCGCATGCTCTGCAACGAGCTCCCACGCTGGTCTCAAGATCGGTAAGGAGTTCTTGTGGAAGGGCATCCTGTTCCTCCACCAGCGTGGTTGGCAAGTACTGGGTAGTCGTTGGTGCATGTGAAGTGCAGCAAAACGGTCCCCCCCCCCTCTCCCACCCAACCCCTCCCGCTAATGCTTATCACAACCGCTCGAAGAGATTGAAGTGGCTGAAACGGGCAGGCCAGTACATTCGCCGAATATCTTCCCATACCAAGACCTCTTCCAACTACGCTGTTCGACGTAGTCGTACATTGTCATCCATCAAAATTGAGGGCCACATTCACCCCTGAGAAAACGCATATGTGGAAGGTGAGCATTATGCCGGAGCCAAGGTAGCCCCCGAGGGCCGGCAACCCATCTTACACCACAGAGGACGGCATTGTCTATGTCCAAGGCATATCAAACGCACCATGGTGAACACTGGCTATTTACATACAAGATAATGGAAACAGACATTCCGAGCACTACCTCCTGCATGGGGAGCTCGAGCCACAACCTGCAGCAAGTATCACTATGCCAAAACCTGACTGGCTGGAGACAGCTAGTTCATTTCACTCTGGATGCCGACCTCGTGGACTTCGACCCCTGAAGATTACGTCTTCGTCTCTGTTGGACTTCTACTAGTGTGTGTGTGTGTGTGTGTGTGTGTGTGTGTGTGTGTGTGAGAGAGAGAGAGAGAGTGTGTGTGTGTGTGTGTGTGTGTGTGTGTGTGTGTGTGTGTGTGTGTGTGTGTGTTACCACGAAGCCGCGCGGGATTACCCGAGCGGTCTCAGGCGCTGCAGTCATGGACTGTGTGGCTGGTCGCGGCGGAGGTTCGAGTCCTCCTTCGGGCATAGGTGTGTTTGTTTGTCCTTAGGATAATTTAGGTTAAGTAGTGTGTAAGCTTAGGGACTGATGACCTTAGCAGGTAAGTCCCATAAGATTTCACACACGTTTGAACATTTTTTTTGTTACCACGAACCTTTGTGGAAAATTAGAAGTGAACTTTTGTTTGCCTCAATTAAGAAACTGTTACTGGCATCGTTATTGTTACCTTTAGTTTGTTGTGCAGCCATCAACCTTGTAAACTTACATATATAAAAATTGTGTTTGTGAAAAACTGCGAATTGTCAGTCACAACAGTGAGCAATTTCACAATAACGTTCACCTGTGAGGGTGCCTTTTTCAGAGATTTGAAGATCAGTAAGCCCATGCAACATTATACCTCTCCACACCATAACATCTCAACCAGCAAAACGATCAAGCTCGACAGTATTCCTGTGTGCATTACATGATCTCACTTCTCGCGATACAAGGGTACTTCCAGAATCACTTTCCAGGCTGAATACGCTCTCAGCCGAGAAGAGCATAGGACCCCAGTCCTCACTGGTCCTGTCCGTATGGTTTTGGTACATCGCAAATTATGTCACCGATATACGAATATTAACGGAACACAACGTTCCGTTCGTCAGACAAAGAGATCGCCCAATGCAGTCGTCGTGTACTGTACAGCGTGAGATGACATATTCCTGTTAAATGTGGTTACTATTGCAACTGCTCTTTGATGTGGGATCCTTCTTGGCTGTTGCGCTTTGTAACGGTCATCTGATGCTGTGGTTAACCGTTATGCACCACATTCTCTACTTCAGCAGCAGTGTGCTTCGGAACGCTTTCCATGGATGTGAAACAACGAGCAATGCCAAACTCTGATCTACACTCGACATACTGCGTCCTTCTTCGAATTTCCCGATGATTCCTCCTTCTGTGAAGTCATCCAGATGTAGTCTCCATACCACGTAATGAAGAACGCCACTACGGTCCATTGGTTGACACACATTTTCTTTCACCGTTCCTTCAGCTGCCTCGTGTTGTAGGGCGAGCTCCAACTGGTGGCATAGTCGTGCTGACGTCAGGCTATTTTGGCAACAAAACACTGTTCTTCAAAACAATCTCTGTACAATGCGACAGACTTACGCCATCTTACTGGCAGGGCTCGCATGTCCAAATGGTACCACTCTACTGCTCCCCGTCATCCACGTACTGGTTCCCGTAGAGTGCATCCTTCATTGAGCTAAACAGATGGCAGTCGTAAGTTGCGAGATCCGGGCTGCAGTGTGGATGAGGAAGAACAGTCCAATGAAGTGCAGCAGTCACAGTTGTGTGCGGCTAGTCGGCACGTGGGAGATCGGACAGGTTTGCACGAACTTGTTGCAGTGACAGGGGCCCCTCCCAACGACTCACGGTGTTTTTGTTCAGTGACAGGTCTTCGTAGACATTCTGCAAGCACCTGTTAATATTTGCAGTACTCTAGTTTGCTGCCAAAAGAAACTTTATGACAGTTAGCTGCTTGGAACGCACCTCAGTTGCAGATTCCATTTTGAAGGCTATATATAGTTCCACCACATATCGGAACTTCATGAAACTACAGGGGTTGAAACGGAAATATTCCACCATGTCCCACAGCAAATTCTGTCCGGTTCCATATCCGACTTCCCGTTAATGATCCCGCGTTTGTCCCTAAGCAAGAAAGTTGTGTGTGCAGTCCTACAAAACTACTGAATCTGAGTGTTATTTGCCAAGTTCGGTCTCAGTTTCCTAGTTGGCTGCTGTAATACGTCGGATTTGTGGCGGTGCGCAGTTATATGTTCAGTGAGTTCATTTCATGTCCCACGTCTTGCGTATAGTATTACTGGAACTCACAATTTCATCTATTGTCTTACTGAGTGTATACTACCAAGTTTGACTGTGTTTCTTTTTATTGTTTGTAAGGGTCGGTCTCCTTAATCTTAATTATTAAGCCCCTCTCAGTGAAGACTTTATTTTGCGTTTGTTGCTACTATCTTACGCGGGACTGTAATGTTACTCAAAAGGATATGTTCTGTCTGCTGTTAGTCAGAGGTTCGTTAGCCAACCAAACGCGTTAGCTTGGGGTTTAGTTCTCCGCATTGCGGTTACCTGTTTACCCCAAGCCCATGTGAATGGAGTTTGGCCCAGACTGTTGCTGGCAGTCGAACTTCTTCTCGGTAATTGTAGCAGGAACTGTGTTTGGATTTTGGATGCCTTACAAGTTTCATTGATTTGATTCCGTTAACTCATTCAAACATTATTTACTTGTTTTTCTTGCACCTGTAACTTTAACTGTCGTGCGGTGTCGTTCGGTCTATAGTACAGGCCTGGCCCAATTCCTGAACTAAAATCTGCATTTCTCTGATAATTAGGCTGCCGTTTTTGTTTATTTTGGCCGGACTTGGGTGAAATCTGCCTCGTTGATAGAGCAGGCGCAGCGTCTTAAAACGGAACCAAGTCCGCGCTCGACGGAACGGCCACTTACGCCTTGCCAAGACAGGGTTGTAAAGCACGTCGGTGTATTTATTTGTGTCTTAATAATTGAACACCTACTGCAGCTTTCCTTTAATTTTTTTCCTAGTTCATGTAAATTGTTGAGATGCTAACCGGCTAATTTGCCAATTTAGTAGTTACTGGATTTATTTATTTAAATATGTTTACTCATGTGTGGTTCGGCCAACTGAATGAGTATTAATTTTACTCCTTGTATGCGTTGTTGAATTTGAACTGGCCAAACATTAGGAGATTTAAGATCTGTTCATTTTATGTTCTCACTGACTATTTGTACCATTCAGGGCGCAATCTCTAATTTTGCCTGGTTCTTTCTCTTGCGTGCCTTGCGCACTTTCGCTGTTCAGCGGTATAGTAATTTTGTTATATGGTGCTTACTTGCGGGGTTTACTTCTATTATGGATTCTTTCGACAAAGAATTTTTAGCTCTTTTATTGTACTGCTACAGTTTTTATTACTGTATTTTGTCTGTTTGCTGTTAATCAATCTATTACAGTTCTATGATTGTAAATTATTCTGTTCCTTAGTAGGCAATGTGGCAACGGCCTCGCCGCAGTGGATACACCGGTTCCCGTGAGATTACCGAAGTTAAGGCTCTGAGCACTATGGGACTTAACTTCTAAGGTCATCAGTCCCCTAGAACTTAGAACTACTTAAACCTAACTAACCTACGGACATCACACACATCCATGCCCGAGGCAGGATTCGAACCTGCGACCGTAGCAGTCGCGCGGTTCCGGACTGAGCGCCTAGAACCGCTAGAGCAACGCGGCTGGCCGAAGTTAAGGGCTGTCGGGCTTGGTCGGCACTTGGATGGGTGACCATCCAGACCGCCATGCGCTGTTGCCATTTTCCGGGGTGGACTTAGCCTCGTGATGCCAATTGAGGAGCTACTCGACCGAACAGTAGCGGCTTCGGTCAAGAATACCATAATAACGACCGGGAGAGCGGTGTGCTGACTCCACGCCGCTCCTATCCACATCCTCCTCTGAGGATGACACGGCGGTCGCGTGGTCCCGGTAGGCCACTCGTGGCCTGACGACGGAGTGCTTTTTTCAGTAGGCAATGCCACCGGGATGTCTTTCCAATAGATGTTTAATAAATATAACTTAGTGTGTTCTGTTCAGTTAAAGAGAAAATTCACAACACGATTGATGTTCACTCTCCCTTTGCTCTTATCCTTCCTACCACGGACAGCGTTACAATTGTATTACTGTTTGTATCTGGTGTGAAAAGGAATTAACCTTCAACAAATTTAGTTTATATCTGAATCATATACAGTGACAGCAAATAACATCGCAACATCAAAAAATACTTGATATAGAGTATGAAATTTCGGGATTACACTTGTCTAAGAAACATATTTAACTGAGTAACATCGACAATAAACAGGTTTATGTAAGTGCGGGATAAGCCATCGCAAATGCGAAATGCTGGTACATTAACAGCTGATGTAACCCCCCAGAACGTTGAACGCAAGCATGCAAACGTGCATCCATTGTATTGCACATGCGCCGGATGTCGGCTTGTGTCATGGAGTCCTATTCCTGTTGCCCGTGGCTGGTAAGTACAGGGACGGTTAATCTTAGTTGTAGATGACACTGGACTTGTCGTCCGATGATGTCTCATATGTGCTCCATTGAAGACGGATCTGGTGATCGAGCAGGCCAAGGCAACATGTCGATCCTCTGTAGAGCATGTTGGGCTGCAGCAGTGGGTATGTAGGCGAGCGTTACCCAGGTGGAAAACATTCACTGGAATGCATTTCTGGAATAGCAGCGCAACAAGTCGAGTCACCAGATTTACGCACAAATTTTCAGTCAGGATGCGTGGGATAACCAGAATAGCGCTCCTGCTGTCATACTAAATCGCATGCCAGACCACAACTCCAGGTGTGGGTCAAGTGTGACTAGTATCCAGACAGGTTGCTTACAGGCCCTCAGCTGGCCTCCACATAACCGGCACACGGCCGTCATCGGCGCCGAGACAGAACCAGCTTGCATCAGAAAACACAACTGACTTCCACCCTGGCCTCCAATCAGCTCTCGCTTGACGTCACTGAAGTCGCAAATGCTGATGATTTGGCACCAGTGGAATGCACCCTACAAGGCGTCCGAGTCGGAGCTGTTCTTAAAGTAACCGATTTGTAACAGTTCGTTGTGTCACTTTAGAGCCAACTGCTGCTCAAATTGCATCTGCAGATGCAGTAGGATGCGCCAGAGCTTTACACAAAACACGATGGTGTGCGCTCTCGGTAGAGCCACGAGACTATCCTGAGCCCAGTCTTCTTGAAACCATATTTTATTGTGACCACAGCAGCCAGCAGTCATGTACAGTGACTACATTCCTGCCAAGCCTTTCTACAGTATCACAGATGGAACATCCAGGTTTTTGTAGACCTTTTAAACGACCTCGTTCAAACTCAGTAAGATGTTAATAATGGCGTCTCTGTCGTTCTAAGGGCATTGTAGACTAATATCAACTCACCACGTTCAGCCTCAAAGGTAACTAAAGCTGGCGACCTTTACAGCTTTTATTTAAAGCAAATCTGATTTTCATCCACATAGTGGCACTATTAGCGCCGCTCTATGCGACTAGCTCGAAATTTTAACAGACATCATCTTTCAGCTTTAGAGACGCGCCTACAATTTTCGTTTACGTAACACAACTCCTTCTTGCTGTTGCGACATTTTTTCCTTCCCGGCAGATAAAAACTGTGTGCATTTCAATACGGCGTGTGTCACTGTGTAGCTGCATCATCTGTTATAAACAGAAGTGCGTTATACTGACAACCTCGTAGAGCTCAAAGCGCATCGCGTTTTGTTGTGATAGAGCGGGACGAGCAACACGTGCGTCAAATATGCTTGCACGATCAACGATTTTTTTTGCACCGGTTAATGCTGTTTTCACATTTCCGCTTCAGAAAACCTGACATACAAACAGTCGAAATACAAATACATGTTCGAGTCCTCCCTCGGGCATGGGTGTGCGTGTTTGTCCTTAGGATAATTTAGGTTAAGTAATGTGTAAGCTAGGGACTGATGACCTTAGCATAAGATTTCATACACATTTGAACATTTTTGAACAAATACATGTGTGACACATAGAACACTGATTCTGCAAGCAGTCATCGCGTGAAACATAGGCTGCTGTCTTCGTTTATGAGATCCTCAAGACAGCAGGAAGAAAGCAGACCGTGAAACGAAAGTTGGTGCCTCGTTTCTTGACATCTAGAAAGCCTTCCATATATTTCTGCACCATCATATAGAAGACAAAGGGCATATGACGTTTCTGAAGAGACATGAAGAGATACAAATGATAGGTAAAATAATGCGAACAATGGTAGTAATGGGATAGTTGTGTTTCGCGGTCAACAACACAGGTAAGGCACATGTCGCGTTGAACTGTGCGTGATCAGTACGGACTAGGCGTCAGTGTAGGTTGTTTACGAGTAGTGTACACATCGTATCGTATCTGCATTTAGAGGTGCAATGAAAGACCTTACGGAGCTCGAAAGAGGGCAGATTTTGGGGATCCGATTAGCTGGAGCATCAGTAACCAAGACAGCCAGCTTATTGAATGTTCGAAGAGCAACTGTTTCAACAGTCATGACAGCCTACACAAAATATGGAAAGACATCATTGTGTAAACTTAATAGTGGGTGCAAATCAAAACTAAATAACAGAGATCGTCGTACACTAACACCCAAATTGTGTCAAAACAACACAAAACTACGCCGGCTAAAGTGACAGCAGAGCTGAATAGCCATCTTCGAGACCTCGTATCTACAGACACTGTCCGCCGAGAACTCCGTAAAGCGAATATTCACGGACGAACTGCTATATCGAAACCATTTGTGACGACAACCAACGCAAAGAAACATAAAACATGGTATCATGAGCATAAATCCTGGACTACTGATCAGTGGAAATACGTCATATGGTCCGACGAGTCAACGTTTTCATTATTCCCAACATCAGGCCAGGTTTACGTCTGGAGAACGTCAAAAGAAGCCTACAATCCTGATTACCTGATTCCAACGGTTAAGCATGGCTGAGGAAGTGTGATGATGTGGCAACCATATCAAGGTGTTCTGCTGGTCCTATCATTAATCTCAAAGGCCGTGTTACAGCAAACGATTATGTGAACATTTTAGGTGATGAGCGCACCCCACGATTCAAATATTGTTCCCAGCAAGGATACCATATTTTAGGGCGATAGTGCACCCGTTAATACAGCCGGGACAGTACGATCGTGGTATGAGGAGCATGCAACTGAAGTACAGCGTCTTCCCTGGATTACCTTGTGGGCGGTAATGGAGCGCTGACTACGGAGCACATTTCCGCCTCCCTCGTCACTACAGGAGTTGCAAGAGGTTCTGATCGAAGAGTGGCGTAACATTCCACTGCAGACTATTCGGTCATTACATGCCAGTATTTCAAGAAAATCGCAGCTGTAGTACAGGCAAATGGGGGTACAATCCCTTATTAAGGGGGGTAGGACGTGAAACGGCCCGACTTGGAGCAGGAGAGGCACCACAGGACATTTTAATGTACACTGTCTGTACTTTTACAAATAAATTCATAAAACTTTCTTAGCATGACCAGGAAGGATTCAGGATTCACATTCATAGCAGAAGAAGTTCAAAAACGTAACAAAACAATTTTTTTTTACATGTGAAATTTCATCACTTTTTCACTTGGTATTGGCTGCATTTGTTGCTGTAGGTACACTTTTCTTCATAAGTAAAAGAGATTCTTCGGTGAATTTTGCACAGCATAGAAACCATACTTACAGGTGCATGAAAATCTAGAATTTCCCAAATCTGTTGAAAACTGTGGTAAAAATTGAGATAATTAACTATAAAATTCGAGTTTTCTCTAAACACTAAGTTTAAAACGTAACAGCCCATTCATTTTTCCATAGATTAAATAAATTCTAGAGTTTCATACACCTGTAAGTATGGTTTCTAAACTGTGCAAAATTCATCGAAGAATCTCTCTTACTTATGAAGAAAAGTGTACCTATAGCAACAAATGCAGCCAACAGTAAGTCAAAAAATCATGAAATTTCACATTTTAAAAATATTATTTTTTCGTGTTTTTGAACTTCCACTGCTATAGGTGTGAATCCTGAATCCTTCCTGGTCATGCTGACAAAGTTTTATGAATTTACTTGTAAAAGTATAGACAGTGCAAATTAAAATGTCCTGTGGTGCTTCTCCTGCTCCAAGTCGGGCCGTTTCACGTCCTACCTCCCTTAAATGGGAGGTGGCGTCGCTAGAAACTTTTCAGTAAATTTGCAGACTCTAAAGGCTGATCAGCGCTTGGTGAAACTACCGACTGCTGAGCCCAAATATAATTTAAATGTCACGTAATGCGCACAACTAGACGAAAATTTCCTGTATCATTTGAGTACGCGATCGGTGATTAGTCACTGCAATCGTGGAGGATTTTCGAGTATCTACGAGTTTCTGCCCGGAACAATTTAAAAGGAATGACCACATAAATCCACTCGTGGAGAAGATAGACGCCAGACACATTTGTTTGGAGAATCCTAGCGAAGCGTAATTCACTCACGATAGACGCCGGTTGCAAAACCCTCGATCGACTAATCCTTGAGAATTGTAGCATGTTAGATTAATGGAGGAAGAGAGAGAAGTGAGTCAAAGAAGAAGTGTACGCTTCATCTTTGTATCTTACCGACACTGTAAGTATTTCGCAGAACCCTATTCATAAAAGTTTATAAAACAGGTGACAACAAATACTATGCAAACATACATCCTTTATAATGACCACAGCAATTACGTTAGCTTTCAATGGTATGAACATTGTCTTTCTCCTCATGAACCATTCACGAATGGAACAGTAAGGTGAGAAAATTATTAGAGTATACTATAAAGCATCCGTCACACATCACAAGGTGGCTTATGGTGCACAGTTCACACAAAATAACTTGGTCTATAGGCGAATCCACTATTTCGTTCTGGAGAGAGAGCCCTTCAGTTGACAGCCTCCTGTCACCCTCCTATCAGCATATTTCGAGCATTCTCATTGTTATCTCTTTACCATAAGGGGGCAATCAAATAAAATCGAGACAAACAATCCCGTTGGAAGAACATCCGCAAATGAGCATTATAGCACAAGTTGAAAATAGCGCTTCAGTTGTAAATTACTTTATTTTTACACGACCGGTGTCGGACTGTTATAAGCCCATCCTCAGGTGTCGTAGCTGTGCTGTGGTCCCCCAGCCCCGCGTGTACCAGACGCGATGCGCTGCCTATGAACGCATAACAGGGAGTAGCGGATGCGTACGAGGAGGCAAACTGGTAAACCAGAGTGGCAAAAGTGCAGTGGTTGTCTTTCTATAGCGTCTAGAAAATCAAAATTTAATTACGGACATTCTGTAGGAGGAAATTTTATATCAGGTTATCAGGTGACTGACATACAATTTGCACGTGATACATAGTCTTCATTTTACATTGTCAGTGTTGTAGCAATCAGTTTGTCCACTATGCTATATTTTTACTCTTTTTGTTTTATGTGCTTTCCTTCTGGCACGATATGATCGGACTTGTCTTGCTTTGGCTGAGATTCTGTTTTCGGAACAATTGTTTTTTTGTTACTCTAGTGAGGAACTACTGAATTTAAAAGTATTTATTTGTCAAATTATTGTTGGTTGTACTTACATAACATCTTAACAAGATTGTGTGCAAACTCACTTATAAGTTACGTAAGATTCGTGAGAAGTGCACCTCCCCTTTGCCTTTCACAAGAGAGATCACACCACTCCCGTTGTTCACTGCCCTGCTGCACACAGATTACACAGACCAAGTTATTTTGTGCGCGCTCTACAGCTGAAGGTGTAAGAGAAATATTTACATAACTTTCCAACAGATGGAAGATATGAAATTCTTCCATTAGCGTAACTCATGATTGTGGCATCAGGAAAGGCATTTGCAAGCAGCGTTAATTAAAAACATCTTTCAAATCGTTTGTAGACGATGACTCAGCATTAATGAATCATATAGCAAAACTGTGTAGAGAAAAGAAGTGCAGCCGGCCGAAGTGGCCGTGCGGTTAAAGGTGCTGCAGTCTGGAACCGCAGGACCGCTACGGTCGCAGGTTCGAATCCTGCCTCGGGCATGGATGTTTGTGATTTCCTTAGGTTAGTTAGGTTTAACTAGTTCTAAGTTCTAGGGGACTAATGACCTCAGCAGTTGAGTCCCATAGTGCTCAGAGCCATTTTTTGAAAAGAAGTGCTCAACATTTTCTGCCCTTTCTACACTGGCAATAATGTGCAAAACGCCTTGTACTAGTATTTACTTCCTAGAAGATATACTAGTAGAGATAGGCTTTACAAAACAATGGTTTGGTAGTCTTGATACAGTTCATAAATGGCTTAGTAAGTGGTAGAATTGCAGGTATCATTGGTAGGGAAAGAAACATAAATATATGTGTAAGAGAGAAACTGGGAGCCAATGACTTCTCTTCGTTTGTTTGTTTGTTTTGCACATAATTAGAACCTCAAATACTTCTGTGCCAATCCAGTGTACATTTTGTATCTTACAGGATATAAGCTACATTTTGCAGATAATGAAAATGAGTTTTTCCCTGTTATGTAACCAAAGCAATTCCTTTTGATCCAAGTATAATTTACATGCACAAAGAAAAAATGCTCTTTAATTATTGTTTTTATTTTGTGCTTAATAGAACGTTCAAAGGTAAGAGTTTCCTGTTATTGATGATAAATGCGAAGGTTGTTTACGGTTAACAGAATCATGTTTTAAATCAATTCGACAAGTTATTGAAGCAATATCTTGATACATTTTTGTTTTGTGGTTTTTTCAGTTTTACCTTTTTGAAGAAATCGCGTTTCCTAGTGCTACTGCTAAATATTAAAAGCTTTTTTTTTTTAATTTTCACTGCGACACCCCTCTGTTTCGTATTGCGAATGAACAGTTTTGTTAGACGATCTTAATTAAACATTGACAATTTCAGTTTTTCTGTAACTACTATTTATTTTTAAGTAACAGACAGGAGGATAACCATGTAGAACAAAAATGTTCCGTAAGTTACGTGGCCCTTTATATATATCCTCCCTCCGTTTCTCGACGATTCACTGCGTTCAGTTTCTAAGGAAATCTATTAATACACTGATCACTTATGTAAACAAAGCAACCTAAATGGGGTAACGCTCAATATGTATGCAACACACCTAGAGTACAGGTAATGCAGGTACAATCTTGACTGACCAAGATTACTAGAAAAACTGTCATAGTCTACGCTTACTTATGATGTTGTAAAGTAGTTTTATAACTATGAATATTGATATAAAATTAAATGGTGTAGAGGTCAAAACAGTGGCCTCGTTGGACCTAAACAGTGCATCAAGAGACATAGTTCGTAGGGAAACTGTGTAAGTAGGCTGTTTAGGTTTTTATATTGGTAACGCCAAGTAGCGTTCTGTATGAAAATCACTGACTGTGCTGCGTGCAGTCTGTGGCTGCTTGGCATTCTTGTAATATTCGCTATTGTAGTATTGGGCAGTTGGATGTGAACAGCGCGTAGCGTTGCGCAGTTGGAGGTGAGCCGCCAGCAGTGGTGGATGTGGGGAGAGAGATGGAGGAGTTTTCAGAGAGGATGATCTGGACGTGTGTCCATCAGAGACAGTAAATTTGTAAGACTGGATGTCATGAACTGATATATATATATATATATATATATATATATATATATATATATATATATATATATATATATATATATATATCATTATAAACATATATAATGACTTTTGAACACTATTAAGGTAAATACATTGTTTGTTCTCTATCAAAATCTTTCATTTGCTAACTATGGCTATCAGTAGTTAGTGACTTTAGTAGTTAGAATCTTTTATTTAGCTGGCAGTATTGGCGCTCGCTGTACTGCAGTAGTTCGAGTAACGAAGATTTTTGTGAGGTAAGTGATTCATGAAAGGTATAGGTTATTGTTAGACAAGGCCATTATTTTGAAGGGATTATTGAAAGTCAAATTGAGTTGAACTAAAATTATTGTGTGTCAGTTTAGTGATGATCAGAATAAGTAAAGAGAGAAATGTCTGAGTACGTTCAGTCTTGTTCAGCTGTTTGAAAATCAAATAACGTAAGAGGTTCATCAGCACAATCATTCATAAATTTTTCTAAAGGGACGTTTCAACTGAAATGCTGTATTTAGGTGGATATCAGTAACAAGTACCAGTAACAACTTCCACTCATTGTCGCACTATGTATTCGGAAATCCATGATGTGGATTTTCATACTGCTGTGACTAGTCTGAGCCGACGGCAGAACAAACAGTCGAACATTTCACTCAAAACTGTTTTCACAGTTGATTTCTACTCCACGCCCTGTGAAGTTGGAAGTAACTGCCGACGAACTCACAAGATGACGCAGTGACATTTAAGTCAAAACGCAGCTGCTTGATGTGAAACTCAAGAAAGATATTTCGAATGTGAAACTAGGGGAAGTGCTGTGTATTGAATTTGGACTATCATTAACAGAAAATCGGATTAACAAAAGTATTAGAAATATAAGCATCTAGGTAGACGAAACGTTCTCTTGAAAGCGGACAAGCAACACATGAACGCACCTGAAGAAGTGGACGTAATCACTCGTGTATCTGCTGTAGAGCTGAAATGTCCGCAGCTCGTGGTCTTGCGGTAGTGTTCTCGCTTCCCGCGCACGGGGCCCCGGGTTTGATTCCCGGCGGGGTGAGGGACTTTCTCTGCCTCGTGATGACTGGGTGTTGTGTGTTCTTCATCATCATTGACTCGAAAGTCGCCGAAGTGGCGTCAACTAGAAAGGACCTGCAATACGGCGGCCAAACTTCCCCGCATGGGGCCTCCCGGCCAACAATGCCATACGATCGTTTCACTTTTCAGAGCTGAAATAACCTTGCTCTATCACAGATAAAGAAAATCTGAAATAAACAATACCAGGGGACTTGTGCGAAACTTTCGCACTTTTACAGTTTTAAATAATTACGGTATTTGGAACAAGTGTAGTCGTTGGGGTAAGTGTAGCCGTTGGGATAAGGGTATCTGTGGAAATGATGCTTTTCTTTCTGAGCAGGTGTCTGTGCTGCAGCCACCCATTTGGAGTGACGCTTCTCACTGACAGCTTCTAATGGTTTTTTCTTCGGCATCATGAACCTGCAGTTTTATTGTTAATGACAGTAGTATTTACACCACCCGGTTGCTGACAAAAGTTAATTATTAATGAAAAATTCAAAAAAAGATAAAAGAAGTAATATTTGAATGTCATCAATTGCTTGTAGTTTCTAACTTTCGACTATAATATTTACATTTACTTATTGCTGAAGAGAAGTTTAATGATAAATACTAATATAAAATACAAAGAAATGCTAAATGTATAGGTTAGAACGTAGTGTTAGTTTCTCACCTGGGATATCATTAAGGCCACAACAAGCTCTATTTTGAGATTTTAATTGTACTTCGTACTTTATGTAAGTACGTTAGATCGTAGTAGCTGTAGGTAAATCACAACTCAAGGCGGCAGTGACAAATATATTTGGCGGCTCGAAAGCTATATTCGTTTAGAAAAGTCAACTTGTACGACGGGCAGAGATAATGGACTACCGCAGCGATCACGGTTCTTATCTACGACAATGCTGTATACAGATTGTCCAGTTCACAAGTACTTTAACACAACTAACATGATATTTGAAATAAGATAATAGGAAAAGAGAGCCTCTTATTTGTGATTAATAAGTTAGCTCCGTAAAATATATGAAGCTGGGCGTCCATGATGCCCTTTTGCCTATGACAGTTGAAAGTCTCTTTTAAGCAAAAATTTTACATAAATGATAAGTATTAGCCCAAAATCTGTATGCAGTGTCAGAATCTGGTTCCGTTACAACGATACCTCATTCGTCCTAATACGATCGGCATGTTTTGAGAAAAAAATATGTTGACTTGAGAAATACATATGATTTCTTCGTGTCTTACGTTCTGTTTTATCTTATTGTTCTGAGTCTTTTCTTGACACCCGTCTCAATCTGTTACTGAGCGGGCGCTGAAGACCTTGCCGTCGTGCGCCCTTAAAACCCTCTCCATCCTCCATCCATCCATCTTCACTACATTGATTTGTTTTCATAAATGGAAAGAGTTTCAACGGATAATCGTAACTGCTGTTATCACCTAGAAGATATTAAGACATTCCATGACACTTAGGATGATTTTGGCCGTTCCTGTGCTTTCATCCGTCAATGCGATGTAGTTTCGACCAATGGATGGCTTGGTGAAGACTTTGAAACCAGAAGTCTGCTTTTTGGCTGTTTGGGAAAGGTTCCACCTCGGAAAGAAACTCGTCGTCATTCTAAAAATGCATGTCATGCAATGATTTATTCATCCGAGAAAACAGGAAGAACTTATTGGGTGCTATATCAGGAGAATATAGGAGAGCGGCAACATTGCATAGGATACAAAAATAAATAAAATAAAATATAAAAGAAAAGTGTGCCAATGAGCTCAGGTAATGTCCGAAAGCAATAACACCCACTTGCCCAGTTTCCCACGAGCCTTCATCTGGACGTCCCGTCATCGTTCAAACGGTTCAAATGGCTCTGAGCACTATGGGACTTTACTTCTGAGTTCATCAGTCCCCTAGAATTTAGAACTACTTAAACCTAACTAACCTAAGGACATCACACACATCCATGCCCGAGGCAGGATTCGAACCTGCGACCGTAGCGTTCGGGCGGTTCCAGACTGTAGCGCCTAGAACCGCTCGGCCACCTCGGCCGGCCCCGTCATTGAGTCGTCCGGAAATTTCTGTAGAGTGCCCCTGTGACTGTTTGCCCCTCAAGCAAAATCTATGAACACCACATTACGGCAGTCGCGAAAAACGCTGATCACTACCTTGTCTGATAAGTGTTGGGTCTTCCAAGGTATATTCGCGAAGTGTCTCACCGACATTTAAATAATATTTATTGCAATGGGAACTTCAGGTGTAATCAGTACATGCTGCGCCAATTTCAGCTGTCCACAGCGGTAACTGTACATGTTGGTGAGCCTTACAAATAGTGGTGTAATAATGAACAGGACAGGAAACATAAGTATAACATAATAATCATCAGCATTATTTATTTTTAATGTATTTCATTCAGCACTAATTACAGTGCCTTGCGTTGCCCGAGACGTTTAATATCTACCACATAAAGTGATTGGCCCTACGCCTTATTGATACTCGTAGCAGCGAATGCATACTGCCTGAGGAACTGCAATCGCTTTAAATCTAAGGGCATATTTGAACCACTGCGTCTCAATGGAATAGATACAGCTTCACCTGCTGCAGTCATAAAATTCAGATTATACGCCTCTAGTTGTGCCTTTTGCAAATATACGCCAATTTCAAACCAAAAGTTTAGTAGTAACAATTACATTGTAGGTTATGCTTTGATTCCTTTTTAAATTAGAAATTAAAGTAATATATCTGTAATGTATAATGTTCTTAAAATCTAACGTTAAAATAAATACTTTTACAATTTCAATAACCTTAATTTTCGACAAGAAATATTTGGAATCTAAAAATACGTGCATATGCTTAATCAATAAATATTTCATATACTTATCCATATTTTCTATAATTTAAATACATATTTACAGTCAGCAGAGTTGAAAAATTCTTAATTACTTAAAACGACACATTGATTTAGCAGTTTCTACATTGCAAGCTGCGAAAAGTTCCTTTCAAAACAACATAACATAAGTGTATTGGCAGTCAGCAAAGGTATACTTTTAACTAACTCGAATAAAACTGTAAAATAAAACTTTTATAGCTAACTTGATGGTACACAATGTTCTTTGTTTGTCCATCTGGGCCCGCATCTCGCGGTCGTGCGGTAGCGTTCTCGCTTCCCACGCCCGGGTTTCCGGGTTCGATTCCCGGCGGGGTCAGGGATTTTCTCTGCCTCGTGATGGCTGGGTGTTGTGTGCTGTTCTTAGGTTAGTTAGGTTTAAGTAGTTCTAAGTTCTAGGGGACTGATGACCTAAGATGTTAAGTCCCATAGTGCTCAGAGCCATTTGAACCATTTTTTGTCCATCTGGAGTGTAAGCAAACAAACTATGCGGGGTTCCGACTCTTGAGCAAGCCACGTGTAATTCACCATGTGAAAATCATGGCGTGTTCAAGTTAATGCCTGCCACTCGAAGTGAATGGCCCTGTGGCTTGTTGATAGTCACAGCAAATGCAAACCGGATAGGAAACAGCAATCGCTTGAAATCGAAGAGCATATTTAAAACATTGGGTATCAACGGACAGCCGATGTAATTTACTATCGCGATAGGAATTACAGTTATTTTACAACGATAAATTTCGTTTTTTAGGCATTTAATTTTTCATTACTTCACTGTTTCATCTGAATGTAGAAATTTTAAGCAAATCGTCCAAAATCTCCGAGTAAATTGGTCAAGTATTTTTAGAGATGTTTTTTAACAACGTTTCTCTTTATATATTTATACCAGTGTATATTAAAGAAGTATAAAGCCTATGTCTGCCCAAATGTTCACAAGAGGATCGTGTAGAAATCTGAAGACTTTTAGAGATTTCTGATAACAACCTTCCCCCTTTATATAGCACACACATCTATGTTTCAAGTCAGATTATGAAATCTTGTATAGACAGTGATGTTCCCCTTGTCTTGATGGTGAAGTGTACAAAATTTCATCAAAATCGGAATTAAACTGTAGATTTATATGAATTACAAATAAATAAACAAACTAACTCTCTTCTTTATGTATTCAGATAGATGTTCTTGGATCTTGATGAAGATGTCTGTTAAATACAAATGTGAACGTTAATATGTGCACCGGATAAATGATGAAGTTGTGCAGTTGGCTGCTGAGCAAGTTGGGTCTTCCTTATTCAAGATAACATTCTTAGGAGCATCAAAACCATCACATTCAACTGAAATTGTAGCTTTTTCTAGGCGTTCTTGATCATGTAGCTGAATGTGGAGAATTGAAATTATTATGGATAAGTGCATGAAGTTGATGATAACGTTACGACTCCAGAGTTAAATATCAATGTTGTCACGAAAAAGTCGCTCATAAAAAACTTTAGCATATTTATTCCAATGGCGAAAAAGATATACATGCAAAAGTTGAACAAAGGACTTTGCGCCATGCGGAATGTTTGTTACATGCGTGTGCTTTTCTATAATTACGAATAGATCCTGTTGATGGAGTGAAAATGAGTGCAGAACCAGACAACATTTTGTTCCAACATTGGGAGAGAGAGACAATTATCACGCCATTGCTTAACAATAAGCTTGTCCACTTTGCCTAATTCTGAAGTCGTTACGTGTACGTTCGGAGGCCGGTTCCTTTTCATTTTCAGAAGAGTACCAAAGCACCAATTGAGTCACGGAAAACGGAAGTGGAGAAAGAAGTCTACGTTCAATGAAAATAATTGGTTGAATTGTATACGACGATGATGATGATGATGTTTGGTTTATGGGATGCTCAACTGCGCGGTTATCAGCGCCCGTGCAAATTCCCAACCTTTGCTCAGTCCGAACTCGCCACTTTCATGAATGATGAAAAAATGAAGAGGACAACACAAACACCCAATCATAATTGTATACGAGTATTATATTTCAGGCGGTGATTAAATCCTGACAGTCGCGTCTCGTTCACACATGTGAGACAGTCTGTGGTCTCTGTGAATGACATAATTAAATCAAGATTGGTCGGTATTTAGAATTTCAGCTGCTGAATGACTATAGCGTCCATGAATTCAACACGAAATGCAATCACAGACTTCTCTTTCTCTTCTTGCGCTTGAGCATATTTGTACGTTACAAACTCCATAATTTTACGACTCACAGTCTTATGAACTACATTAAAATTCCACAGCCAGTTGCATCCAGCTTTGAAATGCGTCACTCCAAGCGATCTAGCTTTTGTGCATTCCCGACGCCGTGTATCAACATCACGAAGAGCCATCGAATTAGCTTTTGTCTCTTGAAAAGGAGACCAATGTATTACGATATGGCTTTGAACTTCTCACGTTTTGTTCCTTGTTGTTCATAGTACCTGTCATGACGAGGTAGATAGTTCCTGTCCTTGTCCCTTTTCAAGTGATGAATAATTGTTTTCAATGATCGGCCTAATACGTTCGTGACATAATCGAAAGGAAGTCCTTAGCTGCGTCATCAGTAGAAAGCTCATAAACTGGTTCAACATCAGTTATATCCTCGGAAGCCATTTGCACCAGTTCTACATTTTCCAGAATTCCAGCGAAAACTGCATCTCCGAGTTTGTTGATCAAATTGAAGATAGTGTTTCCAGTATCTCTTTCCTCTGCAGGTACTTCACGTTATGAAGACAGTAATTCAATATGGTGTATAACCTCTAATATCTTGTTTGCATAAATTCTCACTGTGCACGAGTCAAACAAAAACACAAAAGTCCACTTACTTTTAACTATATCACTTACACACAAGTACTATAGGATCAGAATATACTTATCTTGCCCTGCCAAGGCGGTATGCTACCGCGTGGACGGATTACCGTCTTTACCATCTGTACAAAACTTAATTCTTCTTAGAAATATGACTCTCCCACGAAATTAATTATTGAAATGGTGAAGGTGTGGTACATCTACAACTTCTGATTGCTAGCCATGTGAAATGATGACTTTACATTAACACGTCTGAACAATGAAACTACCCCAACCAATAAAGAAAAATTCCACTAAAATTTTCTGTTTTCCAAACACATCTTAAATTACATGCAGGCTGGCAATGCGGCAACAACATTACCTGTAAATCTTCAAATTTCTCAAATTAATCTTCACCAAATCACGATTCCAAAATTCAACATCCTCTGTACCATTATCTCTACTCTCTGCAAGCTCTTTCCAGAGCGCTCAGTAGTGCGACCAACAACCGGCTCGGTGACTTACTTCTCTCAAAATGCTAGTGGGCAACGACACTGCTACTGACAACCGAAAATCAGATTGCCTGTACTCAGAACCTCTGTGGCGCAACATATCGACTATTGGATGCTACTGTTTGAAAGATGTCCAGAGCAAGAATATGAAGTATGGCTCATCGAATGAAAATGTAGAGCTCATATCACTTTGCTTGAATACCAAAACTAAAGCAGAAACCTTACAACTGTCGCCGTACGCTTCCACCAACACATCTTGGATTGGTGCACCGTTGTTCCCCTTAGAACGCAGGATACGGATTACTATATGATATTCTACCTTATCGATGGGAAGCGCCTTTCTGTTTTTATTCCTCTAGTGAAGTGCTACGATACTATGGCGCGGAAATGTACCTGGAATCAAACAGTTATAACGAAGTTCATTTCAAAAGTCCTGCGCACCGCGCAAGAGCTATCTTTATAGCGTCGTGGTCAGTTTGAAGTTCGTGTCAATTGTGAGCGGGAATTTAGGCGTGACCGTCGTGTATGTGTTTGCTAGTTCGAGTGGCTGTGTCGTGAGTAATTCATTTTTAAAATGGGTGCTGAAGCAGAGTCAGGTCGGATTACGCGTCGTAATCAGTGTTCCTGCATCAAAATCGAATCCCTAGTGGAAAGAACCCAACGCTTATAGAGATGTGTGTAGCAATACTGTAGTAGATCGTAGCACAGTATCATTGTGGTCTGTTCGTTTCCGGGATGGGTAAGCATTGACAACAACACAAGAAGTGGCAGCCATCTGTTGCAACAGGCTACATCTGTCAGGTTATTGTTAATGAAATTTTGAGAGAGAATCGACGAAAAACATGTGAGGATTGTATATGAGGCCAGAATGTCTTTCACTTCAGTTTACAGTAAAAGATCAGAATAGTTGCTGCCAGATGGGTTCCGCATGGTCTGAGTGAAGAGCAGAAACCAGGTCACCAAAAGAATCGCAGAAGAATTACCCGAACGTTATCGAACAGAAGGAGAACAGTTTATGAAAAGGACTGTTGGACTTTATGAAGCCTGGATACGATATTTAGAGCCAGAACTGAAGTCTCAGTCGCCACAATGAAAAAGTTACAACTCTCCCGAAAAACTTCCACCACTGATGATTATCTTTACGTATGACGTGAATGGAGTCATACCTAGTAATAGAGTGCCCCCAGAGACGTCTGTAACAGGCGGCTGCTGCAAGCTGTTTGTGAAAAATGTTTTGCGCCCAAAACTTCGTCGAAGTCCTAATAAACCTACAGCCGGTGTCCTCATTTTGCACTATGATGCAAGATCGCATATTGTCTTCTCAGTGAGACAAACGCTGACAAGTACGGAAGGAAAATACTTCCCCATTCACCATACAGTCCTGATATGAGTCAACCAGACTTATTTGTTTCCTGAACTGAGAGAACAACTCTGCGGAAAACATTTTGATGTAATTGAGAAGCTTGGAGTGAGGTGACCAGAATAATCACACACCTCAGTAATGAAGGTGCCGTATCCAGAATACAGAAATTACCAACACTTTGGGAAGCTGTCATAAGCAAGAACGGAGATTGTATTGAGGGCCGGTAAAAGTATTTTGTGAACTAAATTATTTTCTTCGACTCTACCTTGCAGCGTACAAAAAATCGTTCTGTAAGCGCTGTGGGACTTAACATCTGAGGTTATCAGTCCCCTAGACTTAAAAGTACTTAGAACTACTTAAACCTAACTAACCTAAGGACATAACATACATCCATGCCCGAAGCAGGATTCGAACCTGCGACCGTAGCAGTCGCGCGGTTCCAGACTGAAGCACCTAGAACCGCTCGGTCACAGCGGCTGGCTTACAGCGTACAGAGCTTTTCAAATGACCTTTGTAAATTTGTAGGTCTCCACGGTCAGTATCAATCAGAATAAAAATTATATTTGGTATTAAACAATGTGGCCCGGATGGAGGATCACAGATGGCCTCGGAACCTCCTGGATTTCACACGTACAGGAAAGAGACCGCCAGGGAGACCCAAGAAGCGTTGGAGGGATGGACTCCATGAAGATTTAAAACAAATGTCAATAGATGTGGACGAATGGCGGATAGCAGCAATGGACAGAATACAGTGGAGGAGGAAACTTGTAGATGCGTGCGGTCCACTGGGCCTGATCACGTAGTAGTAGTAGTAGTAGTAGTAGTAGTAGTAGCAGTAATTAGACAATGTCATATAGGGGAAGGCCATCAACTGAATCCTGTAGTTTGTCGCCCTGAAGGGGACCGCTGCAAAGATAGTCGAGAAGTCGGTATTTTAGTTTCTTTTTTAGTTGTTGCGTATTGACGTGGCCTAATATCCCAAAGGCTGTAGTTTTCCATGTAATAATTAAATCTTCACGACTACCATTCGTAAATTTTGCCTGTTGTTGATGAAGAAGGTTCATTTTGCGTGAAAGCGAATCTCTGTAAAATGTGCGTATGACTTTCAGCTCCTTGTATAAACACACAGCTGAAAGAAAATCACATCACCCACCGATTAGGTCAAATCCCGCCACAAGGAAGAGATTGAGCTGTGATGGGATTTGACCTAGTATATGACCGCCCCTCGGTAGCTGAGTGGTCTGCGCGAGAGAATTTCAGTTCTAAGGGCCCGGGATCGATTCCCGGCTGGGTCGGAGACTTTCTTCGCTCAGGGACTGGGTGTTGTGTTGTCCTAATCATCATCATTTCATCCCCATCGATCAGCAAGTCGCCTAAGTGGCGTCAAATCGAAAGACTTGCACCCGGCGAACGGACTACCCAACGGGAGGCCCTAGTCACACGACATTTACATTTATTTACCTAGTCGATGGATGATATGATTCTCCATCAGCAGTGTGTTTATACACTGAGCTAACAGTGATACGCATTTACGCAGATGGCGGAAGTATCGCGCACACAAGATATAAAAGGGCATTGCATTGACGGTGCTGTCATTTGTACTTCATGCGATTCATGTGAAAATGTTCCCCGTGAGATCATTGTCGTACGACGGGAATTAACAGACTTTGAACGCAGAATGGTAGTTGGAGCTAGACGCAAAGGACATTTCATTAGGGAAATCCTTAAGTAATTCAATATTCTGAGATTCACAGTGTCAACAGTGTACAAATGGCTCTGAGCACTACGGGACTTAACGCCTGAGATCATCAGTCCCCTAGAACTTAGAACTACTTGAAACCTAACTAACCTAAGGACATCACACACATCCATGCCCGAGGCAGGATTCGAACCTGCGACCGTAGCGGTCACGCGGTTTCAGACTGAAGGGCCTAGAACCGCTCGGCCACAGCGGCTGGCGTCAAGAGTGTACCGAGAATACAAAATTACAGGCATTTCCTCTCACCATGGACAACACAGTGGCCGACTGCCTTCAATTAAAGACAGAGAGCACCGCCTTTGCGTAGAATTGTCAGTGCTAACAGACAAGTAACAATGCGTGAAATAACCACAGAAATCAGTGTGGGACGTACGACGAACGTATCCGTCTGGACAGTGCGGCTTAATTTGCGTTAATGGCATATGACAACAGACGACTGACGCGGGTGCCTTTGCTAATAACTCATCGCCTGTATGCCTCTCCTGGGCTCCTGACGACCTTGGTGGGACTCTACACGACTCGTCACAGGAGCCTGTATTTCAGTTGGTAAGAGTTGATGGTAGGGTTCGAGTGTGGCGAAGACCCTACGAAGCCATGGACCCAAGTTGTCAACGAGACATCGTGCAAGCTGGTAGTGGCTCCATAATGGTGTGGGCAGTGTTTGCATGGAATTTACTGGGCTCTGGTCATATTCGGCTTCTTGGAGACCATTTGTAGCCATTAATGGACTTCATGTTCCAAAAAAACTCGGAATTTTTATGAATGACAGAGCGCCAAGGCACTGGGAGACAGCTGTTCACGACTTGTTTGAAGAACATTTTGAACAATTCGAGCGACCGAATTGGCCACTCAGATCGCCCGATGTGAATCCCATCGAATATTTATGGGACATAATTGAGAGGTTAGTCCATTCACAAAATCCTGCAACGGTAACACTTTCGCAATTGCGGACGGCTGGAGAGGCAGCGTGGATCAATATTTCTGCAGGGGACTTCCAAGGTCTTTGCCGCGCGGGATAGCCGCGCGGTCTAGGGGCGTGCTGTCACAGTCCGCGCTGCTCCCCCCCCCTTCGGAGGATCGAATCCTCCGTCGGGCATGGGTGTGTGTGTCGTCCTTTGCGTAACTTAGTTTAACTTAGATTAAGTAGTGTATGAGCTTAGGGAGTGATGACCTCAGCAGTTTGGTCCCAAAAGACCGTACCACAAATGTCCAATTTTTCCAACATCTTGTTGAATTCATGCCATGTCAAGTTGTTGCACTACACCGGGAAAAAGGAGGGTAGAGACGATGTTAGAAGGTATTCCATGATTTTTGTCACTCCACTTTATTATTACATACAAAGTAACAGATAATTTCGTTCTGGAGAGACTTCTTGGACTCTCATAAAAAAATTACGTATGAAGATAAACACCGAAACCATTGTACCTCGCTGCAAAAGAACGGTTTGAAATCATGTTTGCAAATAGAGTTTACACTGAGTTTTTGTCGAACTGAAATAGTTGAAGTGTATGTTGCCTAAATTCAGATAGGAACGACTGGAAACCAAATTCTGTAAATCTGATGAAGAAGTCATAGCTGCTGTCAAATCAAAAGAAACGCTAGCGTTTTATTACAGTAATAAGAATAATTTATTATTGTTATTTTGATTGACTCAGAATGATGGTTTTATAAAGATTTACAGTAGAGCAGACAGGGGTTCCAAGTGTAATCAGTATACGGGTCACGACTTAGCGCCACTGGCAAGAGATTTACATCAAAATTATCTCGATTTCTCCTCAGAATATCTGATGCTAAGTATGGAGCACAGCGATTTCCTACTTTAACGCTGACGTGGCTATTCATACAGGTAAATTGCCACTTCAGTAACTTAAAAAGCCGCTGAGAGTCAGAAGCAACGAGCAACTGTAAAAATTCAGGGCCCAATAGAAGACGAGCTTTTTAGAAACCCAGTACAAACTCGGGCGGGGCAAAGACGACGATGGAAATCGTTTATATGCCATTCCGGCATTACATTTCACGATTTAGGGAAATCAGTGGAAACCTATATATGGATAACGAGACGAGCTGTTTGAAACTCACGTCTCCGGAAGACGAGTTCACTGTATACCTCGCTAAGTAAGCGATGTCGGCTTCAGTGCTACGGATCACAGCACAGGAAGGCATCCAAGGGATAGAAAGAGGAACACTGATGACTGTGAACTGAAGAGACGAAGCTGTGATCTAAAATAGAGTGTTCTTGCTCAGAAAACCGAAAGATGAGAAGAACAATCTGCTGTTGGGCATGTTACACTACGCTGAGACAAAGGAGAACGTTTTGTGGGAGAAATACTCAAATGAACACATAGGTACAGCATGTTTCAAAAACAGGTTTACAAACTTTGGGAACAGGTTCCTTACAACCAAAGCAAGAAAAAATATCTCATGTAAGCTTACGGCCGAAAATCCTTCGTTCTCGAGATATTAACTAAAATTTCAGTACGGGGCAACTTTGGAAATGGATGACATAACAAATTTCCACAGTCAACAATTAGAGCCCCTCGCCGCCGCCCCCCCCCCTTCCCCTAAACCCCTTGCTATGGTTTAATCTGGACATCGTCAACGTAAGAATAATGTGTGCACTGTAACTGTAGAAGACAGCAAATATGAAGAAACGTGTCGTTTATCCATGGGGCGACTCCAACACATTTTAGTCTCAACAGTTCGAGACCTACTGCCTGGTATCTACCGTGACAAACAGACAGCCTTCGTCCTACGCTATGTGCTCAAAAGTATACGGACACCCTAAAAAAAGCACGTTTTTCATATTACGTGCATTGTGCTGCCATCCATATCAGCGACCTCAGTAGTCATTAAACATCGTGAGAGAGCAGAATACGGCGCCCCGCGGAACTCACGGACCTCGAACTTGGTCCAGTAACTGGGTGTCACTTGCGTCTGTACCCGAGATTTCCACCCTCCTAAACATCCCTAGGTCCACTGTTTCCGAAGTGATAGTGAAGTGGAAACGTGAAGGGACACGTACAGTAGAAAAGCATACAGGCCGACCTCGTCTGTTGACTGACAGAGACAGACGACAGTTGAAGAGGGTCGTAATGTGTAATTGGTAGACATCTATCTAGACCATCACAAAGGAATTCCAAACTGCCTCAGGATCGACTGCAAGTACTATGAAAGTTAGGCGGGAGGTGAGGAAACTTGGATTTCATGATCCAGCACCTGCTAATAAGCCACACATCACGCCGGTAAATGCCAAGCGACGCCTCGCTTAATGTTAAGGAACATGAACATTGGACGACTGAACAGTGAGACAACGTTGTGTGGAGTAACGAATAACGGTACACAATGTGGCGATCCGATGGCGGGGTGTGGGTATGGCTAATGCCCGGTGAACGTCATCACCCAACGTATACAGTGCCAACAGTAACATTCGGAGGGGATTGTATCATGGTGTAGTCATGTTTTTCATGAAGGGGGCTTGCACCCTTTGCTGTTTTGCGTGGCACAATCACGGCACAGACCTGCATTCATATTTTAAGCACCCTCTTGCTTCCCACTGTTGAAGAGCAATTCGGGGATGGCAATTGCATCTTTCAACACGATCGAGCACCTGTTCATAATGCACAGCCTGTGGCGGAGTGGTTACACGACAGTAACATCACTGTAATGGACTGGCCTGCACAGAGTCCTGATCTGAATCCTGTAGAACACCTCTGGGATGCTTTGAAACGCCGACTTCGTGCCAGGCCTCACCGACCGACATCGACACCTCTCCTCAGTCAGCACTCCATGAAGAATGGGCTACCGTTTCCCAAGAAAGCATCCAGCACCTGATTGGACGTATGCCTGCGAGAGTGGAAGCTGTCATCAAGGCTAAGGGTGGGCCAACACCATATTGAATTCCAGCATTACCGGTAGAGGGTGCCACGAACTTCGTATCCGGATACTTTCGATCACATAGGGTACAAATTTTTATCTCTGGAGGCACTTGATTTATTCTGCCGAAGCTTGGCTGCAAAAATTCTTCGTTACATTCCTACACGGAGTATTTTAAAGGCTACGACAGTCCATGATGAACACATGCATATGTGGAAACAAGAGTAGAACATTACGAATATTTGTTATGAATTTCTCAGTGGACAACGTGTTAACATGTGCGGAACATTAAGTTTCATTAATAAAGCACTTTATTCTTATTTGGTGTAAGGAACTTGTCTCCAAAATTACTATAAGTTCTTTGTGACCCCCTGTATACCTTCGTAAGTACAGAGTCCAGTCACGTCAGTGTGACTACCTGTCGAAATTCTGAATTAACACCTTTGGCAGCCCGGATCGCTGCAGATGTGCAATAAGAGAGTCAGCGAGGTTCTGGAAGGTAGTGACAGGGATGTGGAGCCGTGATGACTCCAGTGCAGCGTCCAGCATCTCTATGTTTCTCCGTTGAGGATCGATAGTGCAAACAGCTCGATAGAGGTGATCCCACAGATTCTCGACTGGATTTAAATCCAGAGAGTTTAGTGGTCAGGAGAGTATGGTAAACGCATCCTGTTGCTCTTCGAATCACGCACGTACACTGCGCTGGTAGATGCCGTCGTTCCGAGGAACTACAGACTGCATGGAGGAATGGAAATGGTTGCCGAGGACAGTTGGATACTTGTGTTCATCCATTCTGCCTTCCAGGATGACGAAATCGCCCAGGGAATGCCATGAAAGCCTTCCCCGACTATAGCGCATGTAGTGTTTTTGCTTTCAGACGTTTTCACTCCACACACGCCAACAGGCATTGGTCAGATGGTGCATAAAACGTGATTCATCTCACAAGTCCATCTGTCGCCACTCAGCGGAGATCCAGATGCGGTACTCGCGTACAAATTCCAGCCTTCGTCGCCGATGGAAAGCATTCAGTATGGGTTCGTGAAAGAGGCGCCCGCTGCGGAGCCCAATAAGGCGCAACGTTCGCTGAACAGTCGTTGAGGAGACACTGCTGATAGTCCTTTGGTTCATCTGGGTAGCCAGCTGGCTAGCCGTGTTTTTCATGAAGGGTGAAACGTCCCCTTAGAACTTTTTATACATGACTGTCCTTAAACTGATACACAATATTTTTTTTTTAGCGCAACGCAATCTGACTTTCAAAAATCCTACAAAAGAATGGCCCTGACTAACGTTAAACTATACCTTTCACAAATCACTTACCTCACAAAAATCTTCGCTGCTCAAGCTACTGCAATACAGCGAGCGCCACTGCTGCCAGCTAAATAAAAGATTCAAACTATGGAAGGCACTAACTACTGATAGGGATAGTTAGCAAATGAAAGATATTAATAGAGAACAAACAATGTATTTACCTTGATATCATCATGTATAAATATAGCAGTTCATGACAAATTACAAATCTCCGCCATCTCTCTCCCCACATCCACCACTGCTGGCGGCTCACCTCCAACTGCGCAACGCTACGCGCTGTTCACAGCCAGCTGCCTAACACTACAATGGCGAGTATTACAACAATGCAAAGCAGCCACAGACTGCACACAGCACAGCGAGTGATTTTTATACAAAGGTGGCGTTACCAATAAAAAAACCTAAACAGCCTATTTACATAGAGAAAACATAAACAGCCTTATTTACATAGAGAAAACATAAACAGCCTACTTATAAAGGGGCTTGCACCCTTTGCTGTTTTGCGTGGCACCATCACGGCACAGGCCTGCAGTCATGTTACACGTCTATTCGCCCCTACACATCGCAGCCATCGTTCACCCCTGTCGTCTATGAAGCGTGGTGCATCACAGTTGCCCCAGTGCCGGATATGCATAGCGCCATGTTGCCGTGCGCGGTATACTTTAACGGTGGCATACGAACAGTTTGCAAAATTAGCCGTTTTGGAAACGCTCCCACCTTTGGCCCGAATGCCAATGATCACTCCCTTTGGGATCATATATATCGCTCCGTTTCCGCATTAGGGCAACAACTGCAGTGTTGTCTCCCCCCATCATATAGACTCCACTGCTTGTGCTGCCACCTGCCTCTTGTGAGTGATGACCGCACGTTGATGTCGAACATTGGCGTTGGTCACATTAACGTGACTGGACCGTTGTATTTGTATCGTTTACTTCATATTATTAAAGTATAGCTCAGTAATTTACGATGCAGTAATCCGATGACTAGTTTATTACTAATCTAAGTATTATTAGCAAAAATTTTATATCATAACAGAATCACCTGTATGAAAGTCACACGAAAATCAAGTTGCTACATCCGGTACAACTCCCTTATCTCACTTGTAACGTGTTGAACGGCCTATGTTTTCAGGAACATCATGTCTTGCTTAAAAAGGTACTTTATCGCCCTGCGTGTAGGTAATGTATCAGAATAATTGATCAGTACTTCATGTTTGAATAGCAAACGAGGAGCCACATCCCATCCCCCTCACTTTATACACACGATACACTGTATTTAACATGCGTAATTTAAAAAAAAGAAAGAAGTGGCTAAGCGTTAACGTGAGAAGTTAGAACTCATTAGTGGGCTATTCATCATTCTGAACTACTATCAAAATCTGCACGTAAGGTCAGATTGAGACTGAAAGATGTGTGTTGTGATAAAAAGCAGACTACTCATGTAAGTAGAGCTGACCTAGCACTGAACTCTGCAACCTGTGATGTATACTTCTCATTACGCAAAAAACAATTTGGAAGCACTGTCTGACTCGCAAAGATTAATAGAAACAGTTACACACATTACTTTCACATATCTCACAACGGGAAAGAGATGTGCCTGTATCTATACCCACATATACGTGATTACTCTGCAATTCACACTTAAGTTCTTGGTTCAGGTTGCGCTGAACCACTTTCACATTATTTCTGTACCGTTCAGCTCTCAAACAAAACATGGGAAAAACGAACTCTTAAATTTTCCCACGCGATCTTTGACTTTATCACAATGATCATTTCTCCGTCTGTAAGAGCATGCCAACAAAATATTTTGGCATTCGGAGAAGAAAGTTGGAGATTGAAATTTCGCGAAAAGATCTACGAGAAAAGACAAACGTCTTTGTATTAATGATTGTCACCCCAAAACGCTTATTATATCCATTACACTCTCTCCCCTGTTTCGCCATAATAAAAAACGAGCTGTCCTTCTTTGAATTTTTTCGATGTCCTCCGCCATCTGATGCGGATACGACAACGCACAGCAGTATTTCAGAAGAGGGCGGACAAGTGGGATGTAGGCAGACTCTTTAGTAGACCTGCTGCATCTACCACTATATCGCAGTCTTTGGCTAGCTTTCCCCACAACATTATCTATGTGATCGTTCCAATTTAAATTATCTGTTATTGTACTCCCCAAGTATTTAGCTGAATTCACAGGCTTTACATTTGTGTGATTTATGGTGCGATCCAAATGTACCAGATTCCTTTTAGTACTCATGTGAATGACTACACATCTTTCATCATTTACAGTCAATCGCTACTTCTTGCATCAAACAGATGTCTACATCATTTTAAAAATTAGTTTTTATCATTTGGTGTCTTTACGAGACGGCAAATGACAGCTTCATCCGCAAACAATCTAAGAGTGCTGCTCAGATTCTCTCCTAAATTGTTTACATAGATCAGGAGCAGCAGGGGGCCTATAAACACGTCCTTGGGGAACGCCAGATATGACTTCTATTTTACTCCAACACTTTCCTCCAATTGCTGTGTACTGTGATCATTCTGACAGGAAACCACAAATCCACTCGCACAACTGAGACGATACTCCGAAAGCGAGTTATCTGATTAGAAGTCGCCTGTGAGGAACGGTCAAAAGTGTTCTGGAAATCTACAAATACTGAATCAATTTGATGTCCCCTGTTCATATTATTCCATACTTCTTGTGAGCGAAGAGCTGGTTGTGCTTCACAATAACGATATTTTCTGAATCCATGCCGGCCGGAGTGGCTGAGCGGTTCAAAGCGCTTCAGTCTGGAACCGCGCGACCACTAAGGTCCCAGGTTCGAATCCTGCCTCGGGCATGGATGTGTGTGATGTCCTTAGGTTAGTTAGGTTTAAGTAGTCCTAAGTTGTATGGGTCTGATGACCTCAGCTGTCAAGTCCCATAGTGCTCAGAGCCATTTGAACCATTTGAATCCGCGCTATTTGTCAATAAATCGTTTTCATCGAGGTAATTCATAATGTTCGAACACAGCATACATTCCAAAATCCTATTCCAAATCGATGTCAGTGATATGAGTCTGTACTTCAGCAGATTACTGCTGTTTCCACTCTTAGGTATTGATGGGACTTATGCCATGATCCAGTCTTCAAGTATGGATCTTTCGCCGAGCGAGCGACTGTGTATGGGTACTGAGTATGGATCGATTGCATCAACATGCTTTGAAAGGAATGTAATTCGTATACAGCCTATCCCGGAGGATTTTCCTTTATTAATTGACTTAACCTGCTTCGCTACGCCGAGGATATATACTTCTAAGTTAGTCATGTTGGCAGCTGTTCTTAATTCGAATTCTAATTCGAATCCTGGAACATGTACTTCGTCCTCTTTGCTGAAGAAATTTCGGTAAACCGTGCTTAGTAATCCCGCTTTACTGGCACTGTCATCGGTAACATTACCTTTGCTATCGTGCAATGTAGGTATTTATTGATGTACTTTACATACGACCAGAATCTCTTTCGTTTTTCTGCCAAATGTTGAGACAGAGTTTCGTTTTGGAAACTGCTAAAAGCATCTCACACTGAAGACTGCACTAAATTTCGAAGTTCAGTAAAACACCGCCAGTCTTTAGAGATTTTGTGTCCTTTTAAATTTAGCGTGATTTTTTCGTTGCTTCCGCAACAGTCGTCTGACCTGTTTTGTGTACCACGGGGGATCAGTACCATCGCTCATCAATTTATTTGCTATATGTCTAGTAATTTTCATCAATACCATATCTTTGAACAGTTAAAACTCCTCCATCTACACTTTTCCTAGAATTGCTAGTTACATTACTCCCAAAAATTCAAGCATGCCATGGTATATCACTTCATATTTTTAAGTTTACTTAGTATATACTAACACAATAATTATAAATTTACTCAAGATGACTGTACATTTAGGCCTTAACATTGCTTAGTGCATGACTATTGTCATTTTCAACTAACGGTGTGTTGGATGCCCCGCTAGTTTGATTATTTAAGACTGGCTATAATCAGACGTAATACCTAAGCTTACTCGTTGCTTTTTGTGAGCGTTCCGTAACACTAGTCCATAGAACTTTCCTTTTATTAAGATCACCACCGTCACAACCAATCTCGTAAACTGGATATTTGCGTTGTTTCTGCATCTACATCTACATGGATACTCTGTAAATCACATTTAAGTGCCTGGCAGTGGGTTCATCGAACCACATTCACAATTCTCTGTTATTACAATGTCGTATAGCGTGTGGAAAGAACGAACACCTATATTACTAACTTCCCGCACGTTGTGTAACTACCTCACTCGGATACTTGTATTATTAAACTATCCTTGTCAGCCAGCACATCACAAAGTTAAGTTTAGTTCCTCGTAAGTTCTACTTTTAGTAAACTACTTACAAATTTCTAAAGGTGTTAAGAGGTTTTCTCTCTCTCTCTCCCTCTCTCTCTCTCTCTCTCTCTCTCTCTCTCTCATACACACACACACACACACACACACACACACACACACTCACACACACACACACACACACACACACAATAACACACACACACACCTACACACACCTTTTCCTTTTCTTTGTTTTAATCCTTTTTTTTTCTTTCGCTCCTAGTCACACGGTTTTTTAATGTTCATACTATATCCAAGTAAGTCAGGGGAATTAACTGACTCTTTGTTATTATGCGTCGAACATTGCACCTTACAAAACGTATGTTTATCAATTGCTTTACTTGTCAGTATTTCTAAACGTACTGCCTCTATATTTGGATATCGAAATTTACTAAATCTTTAGCTGAAAGTAGGGTATTCTATGTCCTTCGACTATATTTCTTTCAATCGATAATTCTTTCGACTGTAATTATTGATGTCCAAAGTACAGTTAGTACGGTCTTTCACTGACACTTGTGCAATAATGGCGTCACTAGTAGGACTAAATACACCAATATTGTTGTTCACGGACAACCGCAGGATTATAGCGCCATTTGCGTACTGTCTATTTTAATACTGCCATCTGCTGCTAGCAGGGGAATAATAACTTCGGTAGTGGTGTGATGTATTACACACACTGTTCGATTCCTTTTGACTTATTACACTAACCACAACACAGATATTTTCTTCACCGTTATCTACCAAGTTAACATCATCTTCAGGCAATATGCTACAGTTAGAAGTAATTTCACTTACAGATTCTGCTGCTTCATCTGTATCTCCCAGCTCGTCTGTAACTTCTACTTATGTTTTCATCTCTTCCTTTTCTTGTCTGGACTCCTTAATCAGTGTATCTAAATGTATGGTAACATCATCAACTATCTTTGTTAAACCCACAATGTCATGTCTTAATTCTGTGTATCTTGTAGACATTTACTCATTTAACTTATTTTGAAATTCTGAAATATTGTCAGCTAAACTTTTATTCATTCTGTCCTCTAAGTCTATGTAAGTGGCATCTATACTCGGCTTCGTTCTATCCTCTAGCTCTTTATTATTAACAGTTAAACTTTGTTACATTCCATCATGTAGCTCTTTGTTATTGGCAGCTAAACTTTGCCTCAAATTATCTTTCACTTTATCATCAATCTCTAAGTATGAGTGGCCAAACTTTCTTGCGGAATTATGGCACCTCTGTGAATGAACCTCACATTTCCATTTCAGCTAATAGTTTATGTTAACTGCTATCAGAATTAATAATTATTGTATTGTAGCGGCACCACCGTTTATGATAGGAAAAGTTAGTTTTGCGCGATATTCTCAGCACAAGTTACAGCTAGGTGCGGGCCGGATTGCAGTGAGTTACGCAAACCAACTGTTGCGAAGTCGAATGGAGGCCACAGGGCCGTCGAACCACTGAAAAGCGTAAACGCAGCGGTTTGCTAGGTGTAAGATACAGGTAGAAGAGTCCCACTGGCGCAACCTTGTGTGGTGAGTACGTGACTCCGAGTGGCGCGATTGCAAAACAGGGGCGCACAGCCAAGTAAAAATAGGTGCCGTTTCCTAATGAGAGTTATTCAAGTGTGGCAGCCCTCCTTGACGGCAGAGTGTGTCACACCACCAGCTACACGCAGCAGTCTTAATACGGTGGTTTCTACCTTTTCCCACTACATTTGCTCATCCTGTTACATTCGGTGGCAGAGTTCCCACAACAGTATTGTACAGTGTGGCTATGAATCTCCAACCATAATAGTCTTATCCTAATGCTACCTGTACTTCGTGAGGTCCTCATTGCTCTTAAAATACAGTTACGTACACTCCTGGAAATGGAAAAAAGAACACATTGACACCGGTGTGTCAGACCCACCATACTTGCTCCGGACACTGCGAGAGGGCTGTACAAGCAATGATCACACGCACGGCACAGCGGACACACCAGGAACCGCGGTGTTGGCCGTCGAATGGCGCTAGCTGCGCAGCATTTGTGCACCGCCGCCGTCAGTGTCAGCCAGTTTGCCGTGGCATACGGAGCTCCATCGCAGTCTTTAACACTGGTAGCATGCCGCGACAGCGTGGACGTGAACCGTAGGTGCAGTTGACGGACTTTGAGCGAGGGCGTATAGTGGGCATGCGGGAGGCCGGGTGGACGTACCGCCGAATTGCTCAACACGTGGGGCGTGAGGTCTACACAGTACATCGATGTTGTCGCCAGTGGTCGGCGGAAGGTGCACGTGCCCGTCGACCTGAGACCGGACCGCAGCGACGCACGGATGCACGCCAAGACCGTAGGATCCTACGCAGTGCTGTAGGGGACCGCACCGCCACTTCCCAGCAAATTAGGGACACTGTTGCTCCTGGGGTATCGGCGAGGACCATTCGCAACCGTCTCCATGAAGCTGGGCTACGGTCCCGCACACCGTTAGGCCGTCTTCCGCTCACGCCCCAACATCGTGCAGCCCGCCTCCAGTGGTGTCGCGACAGGCGTGAATGGAAGCACGAATGGAGACGTGTCGTCTTCAGCGATGAGAGTCGCTTCTGCCTTGGTGCCAATGATGGTCGTATGCGTGTTGGCGCCGTGCAGGTGAGCGCCACAATCAGGACTGCATACGACCGAGGTACACAGGGCCAGCACCCGGCATCATGGTGTGGGGAGCGATCTCCTACACTGGCCGTACACCACTGGTGATCGTCGAGGGGACACTGAATAGTGCACGGTACATCCAAACCGTCATCGAACCCATCGTTCTACCATTCCTAGACCGGCAAGGGAACTTGCTGTTCCAACAGGACAATGCACGTCCGCATGTAACCCGTGCCACCCAACGTGCTCTAGAAGGTGTGAGTCAACTACCCTGGCCAGCAAGATCTCCGGATCTGTCCCCCATTGAGCATGTTTGGGACTGGATGAAGCGTCGTCTCACGCGGTCTGCACGTCCAGCACGAACGCTGGTCCAACTGAGGCGCCAGGTGGAAATGGCATGGCAAACCGTTCCACAGGACTACATCCAGCATCTCTACGATCGTCTCCATGGGAGAATAGCAGCCTGCATTGCTGCGAAAGGTGGATATACACCGTACTAGTGCCGACATTGTGCATGCTCTGTTGCCTGTGTCTATGTGCGTGTGGTTCTGTCAGTGTGATCATGTGATGTATCTGACCCGAGGAATGTGTCAATAAAGTTTCCCCTTCCTGGGACAATGAATTCACGGTGTTCTTATTTCAATTTCCAGGAGTGTATATTTTAACAGTCTTCACAATGCCAGGTCTCAGTTGTTACTATTCGATTCAGTCAAGTGATTTTAGTTTTCTTGTTCTACTTGCTTCAACAGTAACAGAAGATAGACAAATTGAGCCTCCTGAACTTAGCTGGAACACGCTGATGGCTTACTGCAACCTCGAAGCGACGTGAAAACACTGCATTTAGCTGGACCACACGAACGGTGTACCGGACATTAGCAGCGATGTGGGAGAACTGCGCATAGCTGGACCGCACCGATGGGATACTGCACCCTCGCAGTAGTGTGTAAGCGGCACGGCGATGCCACTAACTGCTCGTCGAGACGCGTTGGTCGCTGCAGGCCATCTCAAATGCTCGCCCCACTCACACCAACTGCACCATCTGTACATAAGAAAATCCTCTCTTGCCAGAGAGCCTCTTCTGTATTTGCCGTCTTTGTCTTCTTACTTTAACTTGTTCTTGAGTCTTCGTCTTCTTACTTGGGCCTTGTTATTTCCCTGACGTCTTCTGTCTTAGGCTGATAGGCCAAAACTCTTATTGTTTTCTTGCCCTATTTTCCGTTTCTGCCTTCTATCCGCGTCCTTTTTTTATGATCGCCGTATGCGGCGGTTGTGCATAATAGAGTATCCATCAGACTGTGTGTGTCAACCAGCCGCTCTCGTTTTGGTTAGATTCGTCGTATATGTATAACTAGTCACGGTTATTCGTAGCTGACACACGGACCAGCTGACTCCATGAAGTTGTCCCAAATACTTTTCAAGATTACTCTGTATCAATTCTCTCTTCGGTGTCTAATTCAAAAAAATCGGGTTGCGTTATGGCATGCAAGCCTTAAACCTTTGGGCACAACAGCTTCTATACTCCATCGAGAAATTTTAACGCATCAGGGACACAAAACAGTCTAATATCATCAACAGTTCAACAAGGAATAGTCCTCTAGTACCTCACATGAATTTTTCGTGATATAATTTCTATCTTATCGGTTGCTAAGCTGTTTATAGATCCTACACCAAATGTCAAAAACGGTAAAAATCGCATCTGTTACTGTAAACTCTCTGGTGAATATATAACTTAAGAATGACTTCACATTTCATCTGAACGAGGAGAGTATTTGTAACTAATATTTTTCTCAAAGTTCTTTACAGGTTCTGTGTCAAATATCTTCAATTCACAATAGAATAATATTGCACAGAAACTTTCATTTCGTGTAGCTATAAGTTTCAACGGTGTGATGTACATCATTATTGTTTACTTTACTCGAAGTATCATTCAAGATTCCATTTTATGCTAAATTCTTCAGTAGATCAATTCAGTGCTTTCACTCTTGTAAATAATTCCCACCCCAGTTCTATACTTCCTCAGTAACAATTCTCCGACAACACTTTATTGCACATCGCTCGTATACTATTACATGTGACCACTGATGTACATAATTGCTATATCCATGTCAAAGTACAAACATAAACTAACTTCAATAAAGTATACACAATATTTTCTTATTAAAGAAAAATAACTTCAGTTGTCTCAGGAGACGACCATAATGCTGTCGGCTTCTTCTCCTGGTACATGGCTTTCTGTTTCCTGATAATGATGAGCACCTCCTCAGCTTGCAGTACCTGCGGCCAGGAATTCCGTCGCCCTTGAGTCTGCCTCCTCGTTACCATGAAACAGATAAAACAAAAAGAGACAAACGCAGTATTTCGTATCTTAACACTAACATTACTTACCATGTATCGTAGTACGCATGAGCGCACAACAGAAAGCGTTCTGCATACTTTTGAACAGACAGCCGGTATCGTAATCAAGAAGTTAGTAAGATATGGACCTCCTAAAAGGACTAACTAAGCCATTGCATAATTACAAATTTCCTTTCAATGACACTTGTCGACATTTCAGCGCAAATTGTTATACACGAATGTAAGCAACGGGCAGCAGTTTCTATGAGACTGGCTACTGAACTCTCTTCCACAAAACTGCACTTACTACTTCTGTTGTAACAATTTCGGTTGTGCAGTTAGTTCTCTTTCAAAGGAGGATTTCAAAATTTGAAAATCACCTCGGCGAAACTTTAAAAGAGCATGAAATTTCCAAAAATCAAATTCTGGCCCAAAATTCGTGGCTAGAAATGAACCAAAAGTAAAAATGTACTAAAACTATAAAAGCGATCTTCTAGACAATTATGAATGCCGAAATAAATAGTTGGAATGAGGTACGTCTAAGAATTTTAGCAATTACTAAGTGACCTGGCGTTTCAGGTACAAGCGACAAGTCGTTCAAGTATAACAATGTCATTTCTTAAAAATATATGAGTTGTTATCTGAACTTGATACCATTATGGAAGATCACGTCCATAAAGCGCTAAAGGAAAAAATACTAATGCTCACTCTCTCGGCAAAAATTTACAAAACGAGTTAATAGATCAGCTGCGTCAGAGTGTAAAGTCTCATATTATTAACGAAATTTAAAAGATCCAAACAGTTTTTCGTTATTTTAGACAGTACTCCTGACATTTGTAAGATAGAGTGGATGACTCTTGTAATCAGATATGTTCAGTCAATGAATTTGACAATGATATTGAAATCAAAAATTAGTGAATGCTTTTTAGGTTTCTTATTAATCGAAAGATCCACAGGAAAACAAGTGTCTTGCACTATTATTCGAGAACATAATGACTTGGGTTTAAATTTGCAATATGTCAGAGCACAGAGATACGACAATGGGTCCAATGTGAGGGGCAATGCAGTAGGAGTGCTATTGAGAATGAAACAATGTAATTCGCAAGCATTCTATGTTCAACGTAGTAGCCGGTCTCTCAGTCTTGTTGTTAAATAAGGGAAAAACACCTTCGGAAACCGCTAATCTCTTCAACATATTTCCTATGGAGCGTTGATCGAATTCGTCCTTTGATTAAACTATTATTAAAGTAAAAGTACTTGTTACCGAAATTGATGTGAGAGTTAATTTTAGATTAACAGCAACACGGAATCGCATTAGAAGAATTAAAAGGAAATACACGAAAAATGAGATGAAACGACCAAAGAACGAAAAAAAAGATACAATTTTTTCATATACAATCGATCATGCGCTAAATGCTCTAGAAGATACTTGATTCGAACAACTTAGTAATCAGAATACTTATTTTCAATTCTTATGTAATACATGTCAAAAGAAATGCTACTCTAACACTCTAACAATTTAGACTGTATTTCAACTGATGGTGAGTCTGATGGCATAAATGGGGTAGAATCAGAGGAAATTTCCGCAGTATCTGAGGTTTTGTCAAAGAGCTTTAAGAATGTTGCTAACGATACCAGTTAGTGCAGCAAGTGGTGTAAGGGATTTCTCTAAGATAAACTTAATAAAGAACATTATACATTTGACTACTACACAAAATCGTCTTAATGGCTTGGCCATATCGGTAGTTGAGTATGAAATCGTTGATCAACTAAATTTAAAAGATGCAATAAAAAAGTTTGCAGAAGTGAAAGTAAAAAAAAAAGGTGTTCCTTGTGATTCCACCGTAGCTGATGTTTCCTACAACTATTTCCGAAATAATGACATTTAGAAAGGTCAAAGAATTACATGGTTAACAATTTATCGCTAGGCACAGATGTTTCACAATTGACTTCTACTGTTTTGTGCTGCTTGCTAATCAAAGTCATCTTATGTGTTTCTAAATGCACCGAAGGCAAAAAAATTGCAACACCAAGAAGGATTTGTACGATATAAATGAAAGTTGGTAGACCTGTTTATACATTTGAAAGACGATGGCTATTCGAATTTCACACCTGTCGCATAAGACTGACGCTAGTCACGCCAATATGACGAGCAAATCAATTTTGCTCTAGATAAACGCTGTAACGATCGTGAGCGCTACTTACCCTTGAGACTGGAATTGGTAAGTTGCTTTTAGTCTACAGTGCCCTTAGGGCGACAAAGACGTGTTTATAACCACCTGTCTGAATTTAAACGAGTTCGTGTAATAGGGCTACGACAAGCTGGATATTTCTTGCGTGATATTTCAGAAATACTTGGCAGGAATGGAGTCAGTGTACATGTGTGGTGCCAGCGGTAGTAATGAGAATGTATGGTCACAAGAAGACCGATCTCCAAATGGTTCAAATGGCTCTGAGCACTATGCGACTTAACTTCTGAGGTCATCAGTCGCCTAGAACTTAGAACTAATTAAACCTAACTAACCTAAGGACATCACACACATCCATGCTCGAGGCAGGATTCGAACCTGCGACCGTAGCGGTCACGTGGTTCCAGACTGAAGCGCCTAGAACCGCACGGCCACACCGGCCGGCAGACCGATCTCCGGACGGCCACGTGACCATACTGAGAGGGAAGAACATCGTGTTCTGCATATGGCTCTGTCGCATTGTACTGGATCTGTAGCATCAATTTGGGCAGCAGCTGGCACCACATTGACAAAACGAACCATTACAAATCGGTTACTTCATGACAACTCCATGCCAGACGCCCTGCAGCATGCATTCCACTAACCCTAAAACATCGCGACTTTCAGTGGTGCCAAGCGAGAGATCGTTGGAGGGAAGGGTGGAGACCTGTTGCGTTTTCTGGTGAAAGCCGGTTCTGCCTCGGTGCCAGTGATGGCCTGTGTTATTCAGAAGGAAGTTAGTTGAAGGCTTGCCACCAACCCGTCTGCATGCTAGACGCACTGCACCGACACTAAGGTTATGGTCTGAGGTGCGATTTCGTATGACAGCAGGAGCACCCTCGTGGTTATCCCACGCACCCAGTCCGTAAAATTGTACGTCATTCTTGTGATTCGACGCCTTGTGCCGCCATACATACTCCACACTTAGAGGGTATTTTCCAACAGGATAACGCTCGCCACATACCGCTGTTGTAACCCAACGCTCTTTACAGAGCGTCGTCATTTTGCCTTGCTCTGCCCGATCACCAGATTTGTCTCCAATCGAACACATATGGGTAATCACTGGAGGGCAACTCCATCGTCATCCATAAACTGCTTTAACCGTCCCTGTATTGACCGACCACGTGCTATGGGCATGGAACTCCATACCACAATCTGATATCTGGAATTTGTACAACACAATGCGTGCGCGCTTGCATGTTTGCGTTCAACATTCATACAGTTTCACCGGTTGTTAATTTACCAGCATTTCACATTTGCAATGGCTTAGCTCATGCTTACATTAGCCTGTCATCTTCCAATGTTAATCATTTAAACATGTCAGCAAGACAAATATATTGCCAAAATTTAGTTACTCTTCATTAGTTAATCTTTGGTGTTGTGTTTTTCTCGTCGGTGTATCTGCTGTTGTCAAAATTTAAATAAACTGATTTGATTTTTATTGAAAATATATACATGCAACTTTAAGGGACGGCAATTTGTCTTTTTGTCCAGGGCAATACAACCGTTAGAGGGACCCTGCTAGGTCTAACCTCGTTCTGTATTGGCCCTGCATGTGTATAGCGAAACTTGCATATTTCCTGATTTGTAAAGGGAGTGAACCAAACTGAGCATGCGTCAGTCTCCTGCTTACAGCATTCAGCTGTGCTGTGAGAATGTTTCCTCAGTTTTGAAATTGTGGCTTAGAGTACAAAACACCAGTAAATCAATGAGACCAAAGTGTAATTAATGAGTATTATTTTTGTGTAATACCATAGGAATGTCCGAAATACATCGCTCGATATGTCACAAACAGCAGTAGGCGATCGTGCGCCCGTCTTCCTACTTTGGGTGGACCTGGAACCTAATACCAAGCAAAGAAAAGTTTATAATACTAGTGCTTTGTGAGATAGGAATTTAATATTTGATTTCCGATATGCCTTGAATATTTGTGGAGCCACAAGATTCAACGAGATGTATGTGGTTGAACAATATGAGTCCCACATAAAAATGCAGACATCAAGAAGACAGTTGTCCATATTACAACTAGGCACTGTATCGATGGGAAAATTAGTTCTTTTGGATGATCTTCTTTCAGACGATAGTTTGTATGCATCATATGCATGTACATGACTACACTGTATTTCAAACCTAACCTGCCTGGCAGGGGGTTCATCGAACCACTTTCACACAATTTCTCTATCGTTCCAATCTCTGACAGTGCACGGGAAAAACGAACACTTATAACTTTTCGTGTGAGCTCTTATTTCTCTTATTTTTATTACATTGACCATTTCTCCCTACACAGGTCTGTGTCAATAAAATATTTTCGCATTTGGAGGACAACGATGGAGATTGAGATTTCGTGGAAAGATCTCGCCACAAAGAAAAGCCCGTTTGTTTTAATGATTGCCACCCCAAATCACATATCATATCCGTGACGCTGTCTCCACTATTTCGGGATAATACAAAACGAGCTGTTCCTCTTTGAATTTTTTCGATGTGCTCCGTCAGTCCAACGTGGTAATGACCCCATAATGCACAACATTAACAGAAGACAAACAATCATAGTGTAGGCAGTCTTTTTAGTAGACCAATTTAACTTGTTCATAATTGTAGTTCCTAGGTAATTAGGTGAACTGACAGACTTCAGATTTGTGTGACTTGTCACGCAACTGATGTTTAACGAATTCGTTTTAGAACTCACGTGGATGACCACACACTTTCCATTATTGAGGGTCAATTGCCATATTTTTCACAATACAGATACCTTGTTTGAATCACTTTGTTATTGGCTTTGATCTTCTCATGACTTAACTTGAGGGTAAATGACAGCTTCATCTGCAAACAGTCTAACATGGCCGCTCAGACTGGCTCGTAAATAGTTAACATAGTTCAGGAACAGCAGAGGGACTGTAACACTTCCTTGGAGAACGCCAGATATATCTTCTGCTTTACTCGATGAGACTCCGTCAATTACTGCGAAGTGAGATCTTTCCGAAAGTGAATCACGAATGCAGTCGCACAACTGAGACGATGCTCCATAGCCACGCGACTTGATAAGCCCCTTGTGAGGAACGGTATCAAGGATCTTTCGTAAATATAAAAATATGGAATCAATTTGAGATCGCCTCTCGGTGGCTTTCACTACTTCTTGAGAATAAAGAACTAGTTGTGTTTGACGATAACAATATTTTATTAATCATTGCTGCCTTTGTGTCAACAGATCGTTTTCCTCATACGGTATATTGGCAGGAAGTGAATGCCAGTGTAATCAGCAAGTATTATTTTCATATAATGGTGAAGTGATTCAACAACTGTTTGTTGGTATTGTAATCTTTGAAAACATTGAGTGCACAAGGGTACTTTTGCAATGTAAACAATTTGGAAACAAGCTATGTCGCCGTATCATTAGCAAGAAAGCAGCAGCAGTTTCGGATGACCGTTTTTGTTGTTTTGGTACCACAGTGGGGTCCTTTGATAATCAGTTAATACCCTGAAGACGACTGTATGTTTGGGATATATAGGCTGACTAACAAAAAAGGTGTTCTAAAAATACTGAAGTGTTACCAACTTCCATCTGATTATTTCTAGTTTTTGTTCTAAAACGTGAATGTGATGAGTCTCAGGCGAGAGTTGAAGAAGCCATCACAGAAAATGTTTGCTAAATTTTATGAAGTAAGATAAAAGATTCTATACAGAATGATGTTGTGAAAATTCGTTGACATAACCAAAACTATTTATATTAAAAATCTATCGACTGTCAGCCACGCCTATGTGCTCATTGAGCTGTCGGGGATTTATTGCAGAGATCATGCCACGTGGTATACTTACGTAGTAGCTATTGAGACGAAATACTTAGTGAGGGGGGACGAACACACAATGCAAACACAGATAATCTTTTTACTTCATATGACTACCACGGGAAGATAAAAAAAATTGTCTAGTGTGCTTTTTAGTTTCGTACTTTCTGTTAACCAGCATCTTGGAAGTCCATAGAGTTGAAAATTTAATGGTGTTATGCCGTAGCCTATGACAGGAGAACAGAACACTTCCTCGCACAACTATAGGCGCTACAGAACAATAGTAAGTATAAATTGAGAATTTCTCACAAATTAAGAACCTAAGTTACAAGGTTTAAAAGTTAACAGTACATAAAGCTGCAATATACACTGATGGAAAAAAAATCACGACACAAATAATAATTATTATAGAGTAATGAAGTTTCTGGAATACATTTTTCTAAGTAACACGTTTAAGTCATTAACATAAAAGATCACAGGTTAATGTGAGCGCGAGATAAGCCATTACAAGTGTGAAATGCTGGTACATTAATAACCGGTGTAACCTCCAAAATGCAAGCATGCAAACGTGCATGAATTGTGTTGTACGGGTTCCGGATGTCAGTTTGTGGGACAGAGTCCCATGCCTGTTGCATTTGGTCGGTCAGTACAGGGACAGTTAATGTTGTTTGCGGATGACGCTGGAGTTGCCGTACGATGAGGTACCGTATGTGGCCGATTGGAGACAGATCTGGTGATCGAGCGGGCCAAGGCAACATGTCGACACTCTGTAGAGCATGTTGGATTACAACAGTGGTAAGTGGGCGAGCGCTCTTCTGTTGGAAAACACCACTTGGAATGCTGTACATAAACGGCAGGACAACAGATCGAATCACCAGACTGACGCACAGTTTGGCGGTCAGGGTGGATGGGATAAGCACCAGAGTGCTCCTGCTGTCATGTGAAATGAAATCTCAGACCAATTCCAGGTGTACGTCCAATGTGGCTAGCAGGCAGACAGTTTGGATGCAGGTCCTCGACTGGCCTATTACCACCCAACACACAGCTATCACTGATACCCAGGCAGGGCCGGCTTTCAGCAAAATACGCAACAGCTCTCCATCCTACCCACCAATGATCTCTCGCCTGACACCATTGAAAGTCAGTGGAAAGCGCGCTGCAGAGCGTCTGGCACGAAGTTGTCATGAAGAAACCGATTTGTAACAACCCGTTGTGTCGCTGTGGTGACAATTGCTGCCCAATTTGCTGCTACAGATGCAGTACGGTGTGCCAGACCAATACACAGAACTCGCTGGTCTTCCCTCTCGGTAGCTCCATGTGGCCGTCCAGGGACCGATCTCTTGTGACCGTACATTCTTGTTATTACCGCTTCCATCACTCGTGTACAGTGGCTACATTCCTGCCAAGTATTTCTGGAATATCGCAGAAGGAACACCCAGTTTGTCGTAGCCCTATTACACGACATCGTTCAAACTCAGTAAGGTGTTAATAGAGGCGTCTTTGTCGCCCTAAAGGCATTGTGGACACTAATATCAACTCATCACGTCTAATCTCAAAGGTAAGTAACGCTCGCGACAGTTACAGTGTGTATTTGAAGCAAACCTGATTTGCGTTCTCATACTGGCGCTACAGCGCTACTTTTATGCAGATGGCGTGAAATATGGATAGACATCATCTTTCAGATGTATAAATAGGTCTACTTTCATTTATATCGCACTGCTTCTTGTAGGTGCTGCAATTTTTTCCATCAGTGTATTACGTACGATAACTACAAGTATATTTTAATCTCGACTACAGAGGAATTTTTTATGAATAAAAAAGTGCATTGAGTCTGATGTTAAGAAACATCGCACCTTTCAGTTACACAAATGTTGGTTAAAACAACAGGGAATTATTAATAACAGCTGTTTTTAAAAAACGTTGATTCGGCTCAATAGCTGTGTTTTATTTTATTAAAACTACCGGTCTCGGCCTAACAACAGACTATCCTCAAGGATGAATAAACGATGTTAATCACGAAACATTCATGCGGTCATTACAGTTTAATGTCGCTAATCACACGTGAGCTATCAATAACTGTTGACAATGTTGACTGGCGACTCCATGGAGTGCTGTGTGCACAACGACCATATATGTTAAATTAAAGGGAAGGTCAGCGTTGGCCGTAATATTGATGTATTATTGATAGCAGAATCGATTTTAGATCACATAGTGATCATCTTCAGTGTTGTGGTGTACAAATTAAACTCAGCCACTGGTATCAAGTTATCAATAACCAAAACTGAGAAGCGATCACAATGTTCTGTGTGACTTGACCTGTGAATAGTTTTTCTATCTTTTGTTTAATGTAATATCACTATCATGTGTGCTCAACAAAGAAGTTGGCTGTTATCTGTTAGCGACAAGTGGTGCATAATTGCTGCATGAACTTTTCATTATTAAGACTCTACGATAAATCACTGTAAACTCGATAGCTGACCAACAACTCTAGGATAGGTTATCCATCAGAGACCAATAGTATTGCTAGGATAATCCTTTAAGCATTGCCGTTCTAGGGATACGGTATGTTGTAACGTCATTGTTCTCAGGGTAGACGCGAAAAAGCAGCACCAGTTTTGCAGCAGTTCTGCCAAAATTGCTCCAATAAAAACGCAATACACAGTTCCGCTACATCGGACGGGCGGTAGGTAGGAACGGAGTAATGACACACCGCAGCTGCCCGACCAGCGCACATTAGCGGCAAACTTTTGCTGATGGCGGCACGTCGAGTTTTTCCGGTCACACGTGTGCGCTCTCGGGAAACTGTTCCACGGTGGGAAAGAGGCCTCATCTGAGGGGAGCACGCAGCAGGCAGCAGGGCGGGAAATGAGGGCGTACCGCGGCCAGCCGGCACAGCCCTCTGCGGCCAGCACCGCACCAGCCGGACGTTGCGGCTCTGTAAGGCTGCGTTCACACTGCCGGCCGGGCCGGGCCGGGCTGACGCGTACTGGCTCGGCTCGTGCCTAGCCAGCTCAGGCCGACGTGTAGTGCATTCACATTGCGTGCCGCGCCGAGCCGGGACGGCGAAACGGGGGGAAATCCACTTCTCCGATTTTCATGTTTTAAAAATTCTTAGTGGTATATAAGACTTCGCCACATCGTTTTATGAACTTATTTTTTCCTTCAAAGCGTTACTTACGTCGTGAAAAAAGAAAAAGTCTACTTTTGGTTTCGCGTGATTTCTTAGTTTCGTAACACTTCCCAACCGATTTTGAAGAAAGTATGCGGCTAAAAAATCTGCTTTTTTGTACACGTGGTAGTGTAACATCTTAGCTTCGTATTGAATCATTTATCTTTCCATATTTCTTAACAGTCATTGTGAAATGATGCTATTTGTCAACGTTGTGCTCTTGATTTACAAATCTTGCAGTGAAAAAGTTATGTAGCGGATAGCTTACTGTTAGATCCGTTTTAGACCATACATTGTTGGGAATGAAATGTAGCTAAAAGTACCAAAAAGTTTTTTAAATGATAATGGTACTGACATCTGTCTCTGGTCACAAGTAATGCGAGCTATTCACTGGCGTCAGTGCCGCGTTCGCAAGCCACGGAGTTAGCGCGGTTACAGCTTGGTGTAGTACATGTACAGGTAGAAGTGTCAATGACATAAGTCTGATAAAATTTGGTGTAAAACTAATCACAAAAACCAACTGGAGATTTGTGATACGTTTACTGCAGAAACTGAAGCGCAATTCTGTAGTCTCGTTGTCTACTTTGACAGAAAAAATAATGGAGAGTTAATGAAACTACTGTAGATCGACACAGATGTGCGTTTCATTGTTCTTCAATGTTTTTTTTTTCCTTCCTTGGCGGGCTGCGCTGCACTGTCAAGGTAATCCCCACTCTTTGGCAAAATGGCTGTTAGCTGCCGAAGGCCAAATAAATAAATTTAAAAAAATCCCCACCCTTCGACAGCTGACAAGCAAGTCAGTAGAAAACGCAGCTGCAGCCTACAGTTGCTCTGCTTTAGCTAGTCTGTGCTGTCGTGTAGAACAATGTCTTCACTTTTTTATTGGTATTGTTTTGACTGTTCAGTAACTCGTCGAGTTTTCAAGTACAGAAGAACTAGGAGGTTATGGATTCATCCCATAAATAGCGACAGACATTTAGGAGAGTTTTTTTCTTTACATGAAGAACTTAAAAACTATACTGAAAAATTTTATTCATATTACAGAATGAATCATAATACATTTCAGTATGTATTGCAGAACATTCAAGACAAAATTTCGAAACAGAACACAAATTTTCGCAGAAGTATAACAGCAGAAGAAAAATTATGTATAACGATAAGGTAAGATTCGTTAGTACACACTTTTTGGTTTGCAGTAGAACTTTGCACAGCATTCACTACCTCCAATTAATTGTAGTCATGCTTTTGCATTTTAAATTTCACAAACGCTTACCTCTGAGGGGAATAGAGTTTATGGGACTCCTGAGAATCATTAGTAAGTAATTAGCTTCGTCATTTTGTGTAATGTCTTGCTGTGCCTTCAACGAAGAATCGCAGAAACACTCCTTCAGAATTTTCCAACTTTTTTCTTCTTTTTTCTTCATGATGCAGCGCTTGGCAGTGGCGATGGTTCATCATGTGGAGCCACTGATGACCTCACAGAATTCTTTTCATTACCTTGTAAGATAGACAGATTGATAGGCGAAGAGTTTTGAGATAACGCCCTTTGACTCAGTGGTTCTATTTCCACTGATAAGGAACTGTGCACAGCTCTTGGAACTTAGGAAAATCATATGACAGCACAAAGTCCGAGTGGAATTGCATTTTAATATACTATTCCCTGGATCACATGACCTTATTTTGCCAAGTTACACAAGTTATTCTCTGTAACTGTCTCTCAGGTCTTTGCATTTCGATTTCATTATTTTAATTGAAAGAATATAGAAGGATGCAAGAAAATGTCTCTTTAATTATTTATTGTTGTATAATTGTGAAATGACATGGACTAAGTAAATATCTACTGTGGAAAGAAAACTGTAAAAACTTCGCCCAACACCACACTTGAGTAACACATGTTACATTGTTTTTTTTTCTCAGGTATCTGTCCACTGGCATCTCCTTTCATGCACTAGCATCGTCATTCCGATTAGGAGTGTCCACCGTATCAGTGGTGGTGAAAGACGTTTGTATGGCCATATGGGAGTCACTTGCTCCCATTCATTTACCAACGCCAACTGTTTCTCGATTCAAAGAAATTGCCAGTGAAATGCATACGAGATGGGGATTTCCAAACTGTGTTGGATGTATAGACGGGAAGCACATACGTGTCCAATGTACTAAACTTTCTGGCAGTATGTTTTACAATTACAAACAGTATTATTCGATTGTACTCCAAGCAGCTGCTGATGCAAATTACAAATTTATAGCTGTAGATGTTGGCGCCTACGGTAAACAGTCTGATGCAGGAGTGTTTAAAGAAAGTATGTTATATAAGAAACTTACAAATGGGGAGCTGTTATTACCGCCACCAACAAAACTTGAAGGAATGTGTCAGGAACTACTGTACGTCATTTTGGGAGATGAAGCTTACCCCTTATTAGAGAATTTGATGAGACCTTTTCCTCGCAGAAATTTGGACAACGAGAAGATTCTATACAATGATATGCATTCCAGAGCAAGAAAAGTTGTTGAATCTGCATTTGGTATAATGACCAATAAATGGAGACTACTGAGGAAGGAAATTGAAACATCCATTGACGTAGCTGATCACATAGTCAAGTGCATTTGTCTACTTCATAATATTGTCATTGACAGAGGATGCAATGCTGAAGCTGAAAAGTTTTGTAACAATGCTGATATGCAGACAGCTGGTGCCACATTCAACAGAAATTCCACATTACGTTCGAAAACTGTCAGGAACACTTCTGTTGAATATTTCGTTAAAAATGCAACTTAAAATAATTAAAAAACCTTTCAAAAATAAATGTTGGAATTGAAAGAACTTAGCTATTTACTGTGTTTTTGTGTATCTCATTTCACTGTAAATAAAACAAATAAAATTATAAAGGAAAATAATTTATATTTGTGCGTACTATCTGAAACACACTCCTTGGTTACTTCGTTCCATAATCTGGAAACTGCATCATTACTGTCATACTAGCCGAATTTCTGATACCAAATTGGTGGACACAAGTTAATGTCATGTATATGTTGTTCTGCATTCATTAAAGTAAGAACATCGCAAAAAGATGTCACAGACAACAGCTTACAGTAACGTGCCACAGCATGACTTTACAATTCATTGTCATCTGGTAGGGATACATTTCCGTCTCTCAGTGACACTCATATCTGTCTCCGTTTACAAGTAAATGCGAACTATTCAGTGGCGGCGATGCCGCGATCGCTGGCAAGCTATTGTTGTAAATGCATGTAAATACGGTAGATTATATAAATGAAATAAAAGTAATTTCGCATGTATCATTATAATACACGTAATTTTTCCTCACTGATTGTGAAATGTGAGGTAACATCATAAAATAAAAGACGTGTGCAGTCACACAGAAGGGAGACGTGTGATGCGTGTACTGCAGAAGCTGTAGTGCTGCTCCACAGGCTCGCGCCTGCGGTCGGCTCGCGCCGGCAATTTTAAACACTCCGGATGTCGCCGGCTCGGCTCCGGGAGGCTCACGCCGTTTCGGCGCGGCCCGGCCGCCAGTGTGAACACCGCAATTCAAAACCATGTGTTTGATATCGGCCCGGCAGGCAGTGTGAACGCAGCCTTATACTGTACTTCGCACGTGGCAGCACTGCAGCACACAACACACACAGCCTACTTATGCGACAGCTGCTGTAGGCCTGTGAGTTGCCTCAGCAACGTAAACATCAACACCGGCTTGAAACTGTTCTACATGATTTTAGTTATTTGACATGCAGTGGTCAAAATAAGTGTCGCAGATCGTCAAAACTTTGATACTAAACGTTGTGATCCAGAAACACGTTATAGTATCAGTACATTGGTTTGTCTGTAACATAATTCCAGCGGAAACAGTCCATGTTTCTACCGTTAGGGGGCCGTATGTGCAGTCTATGACTAGAGAGCCTGTATACAGAGAGAGTGGCCATAGGTGAAGGTTCCCGTGATTGGTTGATTAGCTTTGGCGACATTTTTCTGCCAAACGTCTCTCGCGCTTCCTATGTTCGCCATGCTTTTGAGTTGAATTGAAGTTCAGAGGACTTTTGGAAACGATTAAAAGGTATTTGAATTATTGAGAGACTTGTTATGCGTTGTGCATGCATGTTTGATTTAGTTGTATATCGTTTTTAGTACTTAATTAGCTTTTGCGATCTTAAGTAGGAGTTGAAATAATGAAGTGTTTTGTGATGAAGTCGGTAGGCCTACACGTTTGAAGTAAACACGTTAGTAATTGTACAGTATTGTTTTTGACATCTGTAATTCGTTCTGGAGACGTTCGTAAACGATGCCAGGTTGGCTGCATTTGGTTGATCCAATAGAGGCGAAGGTGGATTTCGCATGTCAGCATTTCCACGCAATGAAGAAAGACGAAAGCAGTGGGCAGTCGCAGACAACAGGGCTGACATAAATCAAACAGGAGCCTTGTGGAAACCAACCAAGTACTCTTATCTATGCGAAGTAAGTCGTTTTTGCTTTTTACTACATATAAAACTGTTGACGCTGGCAAGTTGTAACCACGTTTTCCGCAGTTGTCGTGGTTGCTGAAACATTATTCGCAGTAAATAATTGTAGGTCCTCTTGAAGACAGTTTTTAATAGGCCAACTTTCTGTGAGGTAGAAGGGATACGGTAGTTTTCTTGTTATATTTAGTCGTTATTACAGTAGCCTACATTTAACATTACCTGATTTTTGTAATCTTTTTCGTTTCTTATCTACGAGGGGTATTCAAGAAGGTCGTAAGCAGTTGTTTACTTGTGACATGCAAAAGGTTTGAAGACGTGACAAGAAATACTAACACGTCCGACACTTTTTGCATGTCACAAGTATACAACTGCTTACGACTTTCATTCATCTGACGTAGTACAGGTACGTTAAATCTTTAGCGTTATGTACTTCCGATACAAAACAAATGGTATACACTATATTTTTTTATTTACGTTACTTTCATTGCAATATGTCTAGTAAACGAACTTTAAAGGAGATAAATGCAAGTAACGAATAATTTTTACAGCCACTGTATCAAATTTTCCTGTGCTGTACGTAGTAGGCTACTATGAATGTATTGTAGCTGTAAAGAAAGGCATTTAACGAATGATTTCGCCATATTGTCTTGTGCTTTTGATTCGGTGAGTGTGTACTCCACTACTCCACTACTGGCCACTCAAAAGTCCCGCCCGCAGTTTGGCAGAAAAACGGCCGCCGTATCGTCCGGTTGGCCACTCTCCCCCTATACAGGCTCTCTACCTATGACAGCCGTGTCAGCTGTAAATATTACAGTACTTGTACTGCGTGTCATTACGAGGGCTGTGTTGCTTCAGGACGGTACGGACAACAACGACGTACAATCAGAGGCTCCGTATAGTCACTCTAATAGATTAGCGAATGTCACTTTGAGTCTGACTGATATACTTAGACTGTGGAAAACGTTTCTAGCGACTCGATCAGTCGAGGATCGTCGCAGAAGTGGCCACGAAAAATGACAATAGCTGTGGGGGACGAATACCTGCGTATAACAGCACGAAGAAACCGTCAACAAAATGCTGCACTTCAACGGTAGTAGCTACAGTTACAGGTGATGTGTCGACAGAAGTGCCGACACAGTGTGTCTTGAGGAGACCGAAATGCACGCTATAAGCTCACGCAGGATGGCGTGAGGTCTGAAACAGGATACGTAATGAATGCTATGAAGAAAAGTACGTAGCTTCTGGAATACTTAACTTTAATCCATCATTTGTATACAGCGTTCTTGATGATACAAGTGAGACTCTCTCTAGAAATGGTTAATGGCGCCTTGCTAGGTCGTAGTCATGGACTTAGCTGAAGGCTATTCTAACTATCTTCTCTGCAAATAAACGAGGCTTCGTCAGTGTTGCATCGCTAGCTAAGTCGTCCGTACAACTGGGGCGAGTGCTAGTAAGTCTCTCTAGACCTGCCGTGTGGCGGCGCTCGGTCTGCAATTACTGACAGTGGCGACATGCGGGTCCGTCGTATACTAGCGGACCGCGGCCGATTTAAAAGCTACCACCTAGCAAGTGTGGTGTCTGGCGGTGACACCACAACAGGGATGCAGAGTCAACACAAACGGTACGAAATCGGTTCCATGAGCAGGGATAACGTGCCAGAAGGCTTCTCTAAATCTGGTAAGGAGAGGAGCTCGTGTCGACTATGCACGAAATCACTCTTTATGAATAGGCTGCAGTGGGAGTCAGCGCTCTTTTCAGGGCAGACCCGTACCGTGCTCCTCCCCGACAACACTGACATTCGTGTGTGGAAGCGACGAGGATAATTTTACACCCAAACTGTACCACAGACCGCCGCCCTTATCAAGGTGGTTCAGCCATGTTTTGGCGCAGCCGTGTGTACCCGCAGTACAGCCCTCGTGCCCCTGTACGGAAGGATGACCAGTGTGTAGTATCGCAACGAGATCATTGCACGCATTGTGGTTCCATTTGGTGAACATGTTGGAGCAGGATTCACGCTGATAGACGACAGTGCATGTCCCTATCATCACAAGCTCCTGACAACCTTAGGCGTGATAAAACAAGCGGTTTGCCGCCTTCCTGTCCCATCAAAGACCTGAGAAGGCATCAATGAGACCTCTGTGAAGTAACAGGGTACTGCCCTATAGGTTTATCTGGACAGTTTTGTAAGTAATATGCGTAACTGCATTCAGAATTGTCACCAGTTACGAGGAGGGCCAAATCTAAAGGTCGTAAATTCAAGTAAATACCTAGGAATTAGAATTACGTACAACTTAAATTGGAAGGAACACATAGAAAATGTTGAGGAGAAGGCTAACCAAAGACAGCGTTTTATTGGCAATGGAACAGATCTACTAAGGAGACTGCCTACACTACGCTTGTCCGTCCTCTTTTAGAATACTGCTGCGCGGTGTGGGATCCTTACCAGATAGGACTGACGGAGTACATAGAAAAAGTCCAAAGAAGGGCAGCACGTTTTGTATTATCGCGAAATATGGGAGAGAGTGTCTCTGAAATGATACAGGATTTGGGCTGGACATCATCAAAAGAAAGGCGTTTTTCGTTGCGGCGGAATCTTCTCACGAAATTCCAAATATCAACTTTCTTCTCCGAATGCGAAAATATTTTGTGACACTGACCTGCATGGGGAGGAACGATCACCACGATAAAATAAGGGAAATTAGGGCTCGTACGGAAAGATATCTCATTCTTTCCGCGTGCTATACGAGATTGGAATAATAGAGAATTGTGAAGGTGGTACGATGAACCCTCTGCCAGGCACTTAAATGTGATTTGTAGAGTATCCATGTAGATGGAGATGTAGAAACAATACGTTATGGAAGATGACATTGCGAAGAATGTACTGTTTGCAGCGGAATCCTTCATGACTTTTTTCTTGTGTTTATCAAGCGGAAATATGCTTATCTTCTTTATTTTTGTTTTCTTATGACTGTACCTCCAAGTAATCGCAAGTGTGTGAGAATTCTGTTATGAATACAAACTCTGTACTCCAGGATGAAAGCAAGTGCCCCCTCTTGGCGCCTTCCATCTTTACTCACCTATGCTACTAATTTTCAATTTTTCATAAGAACCACATACCAAGAACAAATGAGCGATGAACGAGTAGAAATGAATGGTTCCCAAAAAAACAGCGATCACCAATGAACTAGTTCCCAAGGATGAACGAGTTTGCCCATCTCTAATTATCAGCAAATTGGAATCAAACATACCACAAGACGAGGAATTTTCAGAGTCAAGAACATGATCTCAGTCAATCCTCAGCGATTCTGGGAAATCAGAGGGTCAGAACCTCTCCAAAGGAAAATAAAAAACGGTGGATTCCCCACAGGGAAGCCAAGTAAACAGCGCTAATATTGCGCGAGAAAGGAGTAGAAATACCCCGTAGACTAACAGAAAAAGATCTTAAGAACCCAGATATGACGCAACAAAGTGCAAACAAATGAAATCCGATGACAACATGTCCAAACCGATGGTAGATGATACCGCTGCTGAAAAGAAACGGACAACTAAACAGAGCAGGGAAGAGGAAAAGAAAATTCATCCTCTACCAGAAAGACTCATCCAATGAGACGGACGCAAAGCAACTGGGCGGATGAAACACATTGCAGTGTACGGAGAAGTGGCTGTAATCATAGACCCAACAAAAGGAACTGCGCCAGCCGAAAGAGAAAAAGTTCAAATGGCTCTGAGCGCTATGGGACTTAACTTCTGAGGTCATCAGTCCCCTAGAACTTAGAACTACTTAACTAACCTAAGGAAATCACACACATCCATGCCCGAGGCAGGATTCGAACCTGCGCCCGTAGCGGTCGCGCGGTTCCAGACTGTAGCGCCTAGAACCTCTCGGCCACTCCGGCCGGCTAGAGAAAAAGTACCTACTGAATAAGCTTAATAATATTTGCCCAAAACCGACGGAGGATGACGAATATTTTTTCGACGTCTACTAACGGCTTTACAGCAACACAGTGCTTGTGCACATCGGTTTACGACTTTAAACATTAAAAGTTACTGCTTCCTTTTCAGGATTACAAGATAGTCATTCTATACATAAACAGAATCACTTACGAAGAGAAACTACGTAGTCTTCGTGATTAGACAGTTGTGATGTACTTATTGCAATGTTACAAAATTTCAACCTGACATCCCCGGGTACGAGGTTCTTAGAAACATCCTCGGGACACTGCACTCATAACCAAAGCGATTGTATCGGAGAGGGAACGATTAGAAAGTGGCAGAGGAATCCCGTATCTTATTCACGGCGTTAGACTTACCCCCTCTGGGAATCAAGATGCTATACCTTCCTGCGGCAAAATCAGGAGGGAGCGATTTTAACCCTTGCAATACCAAAGGGAGTGCACCACCTTTTGAAAATATTGAAATCTGGTCATGTAATTTATACACTACTGGAAAAAATTAATACACCCTTTTAGAGGTTTCCAGTGCACTCAAGATTTATTGTTGCAACTGTGCCCATGGAGTCCATGAAATAATTCCATTTACAAGTCAATAGCACAGACAGTTCTAAAGTACAAGGTATCGATCCATGCTGAAACACCCATGTTAGAACGTGGTGTAGCTTCCACGGGCAGCGATGCAGGCACTAACTTTGGCATCTAGTGGATCGTACGGATGGCGAATACCGTCCAGGGATACGCCTGCTCGACCTGTTCACACAGTTTTGTAACCGCTGTTGTTCGACAAGTCGCACGATTCCCATCATATCCCACATGTGCTCGATTGAGACAAGCCCAGAGATCGTGCTAGCCATGGAAGTTGCTGCACGTCTTGCAGAGAACGCTGAGTTCCACGTGTAAAATGTGTTTGAATTCCTAAGGGACCAAACTGCTGAGGTTATCGGTCCCTAGACTTACACTGCTTAAATTAACTTATAGTAAGAACAACACACACACACTCATGCCTGAGGGAGGACTCGAACTTCCGGCGGGAGGGGCAGCGAAATCCGTGCATGGCGACTCTAACCGCGCGGCCACTCCGCGCGGCGACTTCCACGTGTAGTGTGTGGGTGAGCGTTATACTTCAGGAAGAACACATCACCTTGCTGTTGCAAGAACTGCCAAATAAATTTTTTAACAATATTCTGCACATAACGAGCTTTGGTTAGGTCCCCTCCAGAAACACCAAAGGTGGACGAGAGTTGTAGCTTACCGCACTCCAGACCATAGGGCCTCGGGTGGGGCGGGCGTGTCTTGGACGAAAGCACTCTACGAGACAGTACTCACCAGGTATACGTCGCAAGCGCAAACGGCCATCACTTGCATGCAGGCAGAATCTGCTTTCATCGCTGCAGAGCACGGCGCGCTACTCCATCTTCCAAGTCATCCTCTGACGTCACTAGTTCAGCCGTGCACGTCGATGCTGTGGAGTGAGCGAAGAGGGGCTAGCTAGACGTATGCGTGACCTACTCCTGACGCTAACAACCGATTCGCAACAGCTCGTGTTGACACCTCTCGGCTCACAAGTCCTCTTACCTGTCCTGTGGTAGCTGTACGATCTGCCACTGCTTCCCTTACAATACGACAAACTTGGCGCGCGGCTGTGCTGCGTGGACGTCCCTATCCTGTCCTAAAGATATGAGAACGTTCACGTGACAACTGATACCAGCATCATTGCATAGCTGACGCAGCACTTCCAGATTCTGCGAAACGACCATCCCGCCACTTGGAAGCCTACGATCCGACCCCATTCAAAGCCGCTCAGTTGGCTGTATGAAGCATGAGTGCGTCTCCGTGGCATGGTTGACTACTTGTTTCACATGTTTCCACCACACTGAGCCTTCTGGCTGTGAGAATTCCGTATTAAAGTATAGACACAGATGCGGGGTTGCTATGCCACTACGCTATCTGTTGGCGGGTGACGTTGAAACCACTATCAGTACATCTAGTATCCCCCCAAGTGGTGTATGACGCCATCGGATCAAAATCGACGAAGTTATTTTTTCCGGACGTATATTTTAAAACCTTTTAAGAAATTTTTTTAACGATTTCTTATACCTGTTTTGTACTGTTCCAATACGAATACGTAAATTAGACTTTTACAAAGTGCGTTTGCTCTTCTCTTCTTGCTCGTGTATTTTCGTAGAAAATTATCTTTGTGCGGTGTTCAACCTTTTATTCCTCTTCTTTCTCTGGATTCCTCCGACACACGCCCAGTCCATGGTGGAAGGTGCTTTCTGTTTCACTCTCACTTCCCCCCTTTCTTGTTCCAGTCACGAATGGTCTACACGGAGATAAATGTTGCTAAGCCTCCGTGTAAGCTAGAATTTCTCTACTGTTATCTTTATAGTCTTCTGGCGAGGTGTATGTAGCAGGATGCAATATATTGGTTGACTCTTGTAGGAAGATATGTTCTCGGAATTTTAACAGTAAATCACGCGTTGCGAAACGTGTCTCTTCTATCGTCTGCCACTACAGCTGGCGGAGCATCTCAGTGACACTTTTCTGCTTACTGAACGACCCAGTAACGAAACGGTCTAAGAGAGTTCTTTGCTCTACTATGAGAGATAAGAAAAGACGAGACGACTACCAAATGAAACATTGGTTGATGGTGTTACAAGACAGCCAGGCGCATCGCTGATACAGTGTGGCTTTGGCGGAAACGTGTGGGAGACGTCCAGGAGTGAACATCCAAATATCGCAATGCATGGAAATTTCTAGTAAAGCCTTTATTCAGCAGCGGATGCCAAGTGGCTGGTGATGATTTCTGTAATGATGAGGAGGACCATGACCGAAGCAAATGCTATTATTACAGCGTTACCTTTTTCAAGTGTCACAGCTAACGAAACTCTCAGGTGTCTGTACAGTGCTGCCCTAAGTGATCGGAGTTTGGAATAATTTTATGAAAGCGAGTGTCGTAAAGTGACGATAATTTTTATCGACCGTGGGCTAGCTGAGGCAAGTTCAAAGAGTCTGAATACTACAACGTTGCAGAAGTGGTCTTTAATCTTCGTGACATTGCGGCAGACTTCGCATTAAAATTCGTGATCTTGTTGGGAAAGCAATAATTGTAATGAAATTTGTTAGGCACGTATTTGCTTTGATTTCAAGCTATTGTCACCTTTCTATTTGTTTTTGCTTTAGATTACATTCTTTTCATATTTGTTGGTCTATTTTGTATACGCAAGTATAAGTTGCTTGTGAATGTATTTTCTGTTATGTAAAATTATATGATTTAAAAATTATAGTGAGTTGATTTGTGTGCTTTTCCCAATCATGAATAGATGCAACCTGTGTTTTTAGCAATAAAATGTCGATAACAGAGATACACTATCTGATCAAAGATATCAATATACTCCTATGTAATGCGGAACTGATCACTGGTTTCCACGAGAGGCGGGCCAGCTGCTGTTGAAAGGAGGCCGGGAGCTCCGTGTTGTCTGTAGGGAAAATGTAACAACAGAATGGATCCGTCAGGAGCGGTCAGTGATTTCGAACGTCGACTAGTCATTGGATGTGACCTGAGTAACAAGTCCTTCAAAAACATTCCAGCCCTTCTAAAGCTGCTCTCGACTACTGTTAGTTGTGTAACTCTGAAATGGAAACGTGAAGGGAAAACTACAACTAAACCAAGGACAGGCAGATCTAAAGCACTGGTGGATAGGATGGTGGCTGCAATCAGTCGCATGAAACCAGTGGAAGGAATCAGTCGTGAGTTCCAGTGCAGTCCAGCTAGCACGGTGAGTGTGGGCGCAGTGGTCGAGAAGCTCCTCATGAGCCATACATTGTTCTGTAGCCATTGCTAAGCGACGCTTGAAGTGGTGTAGAGAGCGGCGCCACAGGACGGCGGATGACTGGAAACGAGGGATGAATCACGCTGTTCCCTGTCACAAACCGGTGGAAGGGTTTGGGACTGGCGACTAAAGAACCTTACCTCCCATCACGTGCAGTGCCAACAGTGCAGTACGGATGGGGTGGCGTTACGGTATCGGGGTGTTTTGCATGTCTAGGGTGTGGTTCCGGTATTTTTCTCAATAAATCGGTAAATTCGGAAGGATATGCATTTTACAATACTGTCTGGCGTGTTCAGAAGAGGAACGAACGTGACGCAGACGATGGCTTATTAGAGTGGCATGCACCCTGTGATACAAAGCAGCACCCTAGAGGCCATCGTTTGTAGGAAACACCATTTCTGAAATTGAATTGCTTGCTCAGAGTCCCGGATGGCTCCAGTGCAACACTTTGGGATGAGTTAGAATTGCTAAGGGACCAAACTGCTGAGGTTATCGCTCCCTAGACTTACACACTCCTTAAACTAACTTGTGCTAAGAACAACACGCACACCCATGCCCGAGGGAGGATTCGAACCTCCGGCGGAATGGGCCGCGCATTCCGTGATATGGCGCCTCAAGCCGCGCGGCCACTCCGCGCGGCTTCGCTCCAGACCCCAGTGTCCAACATCTCTACCTTCTCTGGCTCCTGCTCTTCAGGAAACAAGGGCTGCCAGTCAGACACCTCACTAAAAGTGTCCCCAGCTGAGTTCAAGACCCAGCATAAAGGCGAAGGGTGATCATAGCCCATATTACAATCCACTAATAGCTGTCGGTATACTTTTGATCGAAGAGTGTAATTGGAATGAAAGTATGGTGGTCTTGACGGTTCATGAAATGTTATAAAGAGAAAATGTTGTTCTGTGGTATTTGGACTTTGTAGAGAAGAATGTTAAACAAAGAACATTAAATATACAGTACAAAGTGGAGTTCGATTTCAGATGTTTAGTGAAGTGCTAAATAGTGACGTTATGCCTTTGTGTAATTGCGATGAGTTAGAGACTCTTTTGAATGTTATACTGCACTACTGTTTATATTAAGTATACAGGGACTGCGGATGTATACAAGGAACCAATAGAAGAGGTCTGAAAAGTTGAAGAATGGACAGAGCTAATTTACTGTGAAAAATCGACGAGAAAGAAGAGAAAAGCAGAAAGCATCCAGCAAGAGTTTTATGAAGGATATCGCCAGCTCTAAGTACGAGAAGTGTAGTGGGAACACTAGATTAAGATGTACGACTGGAAGAGGTGTACAGAAACAGTTACTGACAAGAGCTAATAATCTTTACTCCTGCAGTATTATATTTTCCTTAGCATCCCGCTTCAGATGACACCCGGAAGCTTTTCCATGAGCTGTTTAAGACTTTTAGTTACATTAACTTTGTGAATCTACAACACTTCCGTCTGCTACTATTACAACCTCAAAGCTGAAGGCAGTTCGTATAATGAAATTATTCTTGTTCAAATAATTATAGTATGAAGAAGCAGAGCAGTGTTACCCTCTGATAGGAATTTTGTTATGTTGACCATGTTGTACCTAACGGAGGTGGCTTATCGGAAGTGAAAGTCAGAATTATGTAAATATTTAAACAGTAACAAACAATATCTTACTTAGCTACACTGTTCAAAGAATAAAGAAAACGGTCGCCAGCCTAATTAGGCAAGAGAATGATTGACATTCTTGTTCATGAAAATCAGTATGAGTAACTTTAACGGACAAACACAACCTATACTTTGCCACACGCGAGTGCAATGAACTCTGACACCTGCATATGTTCACGGTAAGACTGGAAGCTGACAGAGCAGAACAAACTATTTGCATAAATATAACAGATAACAATACACACTATTACTTTCAGGGCTTATTCAAACTGAATGGTCCTTATAACATTACTATTAATATTCACTGCAGAATCATAAATTGGACCTAGGTTCAGTATTACTTTTCAAAAATTTTCCTAGCTGACATAAAATTGTAAATGTAGTTCACTGCAAAATTATGAACTAATCACAGGTTAAGTCTCTCTCAGCTAAATACCTTTCTATTTAGAATGAAAGTTAAATGGAATTCAGTAACAAGTTACTCTTCACTGTCTTTTGAATAAAGAAATTATTGTTTTCATAGATAGTGGTCTTTCTATTAATCGTTATCTAGCATGAGCACAATAGACTAACTGTTGATACTGTCACACCATTAATATGCACTTTTAATACACAAGGCGAGTCCAATATTGTACCGAAGTTCACTTGAATAGGAAGAGTAATTCAAACTTGCTGTAATTAAGTAACTTTGTGCATTTGAACTACTTTCAGTGGAGGGGGGCCCTTAATCTTGACCACTGTAGCAGAACATACTAAACACACTTTAAATACACTAAAGAAACAAGGTATTAGTTCTCAACTCTTACTGCAGTAAAACACAACTTGACATATCTGTAAGAAACTGACTCGCCTTTTTGCGGCTTGCTACAAGCAGCAATGTGATCATTTACTAAGCAAAACTTTACCATCTTCAGTTTTAAGAACTTTTAATTTTGAAATTGGCAACAACATATTAATAAGCAGTTTTAATATAAAAATTATTTTCAGCAAGCATCATGTACTTTAGCTCACTCTCTTGCCACATTAACTTTAACTTTCTTTCAATAAAGGACACTCGGTAAGCACTTTCGCGTGAGAGGGACCTTAAGTGGATATGTGACTGAGGATAAATCACGGTAGGTACATAAATTCAGTTATAAATTACCTTATATTTGAGCACACCACGACATCCAATAAGCTGATCCTTCACTGTACATTACTATATTGTTCCATTACAGGGATTGTGCAATGTGGTGGCGATTGCATGTTGGTAGGTGGATTTGCCAGTAGAATTGCTGGACTCTGTCATTTCTTGGTGGCGATTATGGATACCAATTCCAGAATAATTCCAGCTCTTTATCCATCCATCCGAGGCGTTGGAAAGCGGCACGGAAAGCCTCTCTCGGCACCAGCACAATATACAACTTTTATATGAGCAGTTGATAGTTTGGTAGATCGTTCCCGACTGACTCTCAATTCCACCTTTTCTACCTAGGCCAACCACAACTTGCGCGCGCTACAGAGTTCCGTTCCCGAGGGGAACCACAACACCTTTTGCATACAAAATAACTAAGAACCCTAAGTGAAGGTCAGCAGTTTACATAACAGCAAACAAACATTTTAAATAAGACAGAACCTTCGCACCTGTTGACATTTCTATAAAAATCTTTTAAACAAAATTATTCATCCTCAAAGATAACCCAAGAGATTATGTAAGAAAGACAAAACATATCATTACAGAGATTATACTTCATTACAGTATCGAATTAATCGTACACTAATTACAGAAGTTCAACAATGGGATGTTGAACAAAATAGAAAGCTAAATGAATCAACAAAAGGTATGTAATGCCTAAGCTATTGTGTTACAAATGGACTGCATTACGGAGCAAGATTTTGGTTACACAACGAAATTTGGCAAGGGCAATCACGTGTAGAAGACAGTGACGATCTGCTGCACAAATGAGGAGACCAGGAATCAGGAGACCAGGAATCACACAGCAACCGACCGCAGCTGTTAACATCAGGAAGCCGGGCAGCTACGATAAACAAATTGCTAGTCATGGAACTAAAACAATAACAAAGCACAGTGAACGAAAATGTAATCTATGTCAACTCTATCAAACCCAGTGCAGTTAGGTAGCGTATTTAACGTTGCTGTTAAATTATTTAAAAACAGCAAGCATTTTGAGGAAGTGAACTAGCTTCCTAACCAGAGATTTTACAGTCGAAATCGTAGGGACTGTAGCAATTTGTTAACATTGGACGATGAGTTGTTGAAAATAACGCTTTAGCAAAGGGAGTATATAAAAATAAACACATATTTGTTTTAAAATATTGTACAAAAAACAAGCAGCCTTACATATTACAAACATTCATCACCTATAATTGCTAATAAACATAGATGTAATATTGATTTCTGCATACGTGAACTGTTTATAATACACATATACCAATAGTTGATTTCCATAAGGGATTTGTGCACTGTACGTGTGGTATGTCTGAATGTATCCGTCAGTGTGTGTGTGTGTGTGTGTGTGTGTGTGTGTGTGTGTGTGTGTAATCTACTTCTTCACAAGTGATAGCAATACTTAAGAGGAGGGAAGGTCAGCAGATCCATGTTGGGTTTATTTCACATTCTGTGTGTAGACTAATAGTTCAGTTTTGTCAACAGTAGGGTGACTTTTGGTATGGCACTGAAGAAATAATTTATTTGAGTAACCATATGCAGTTAAATAAAGAATCAGGTTGTTAACAATAAACTGTCCAAATGTTATCAATTACTCAACATTTTATTAGCTGACAGTTAACCGTGCAGTGCTAATTGTAAGTACCAGTGCAGCAGATTGCTTGGAAGCTACCAAGACAACGTAATTATTGCAATTAATATTATTCATCGTTTTAGAATCTCACAATTATTGAGGGGTAAACAACAGCTTAAATGAAATTCTGCATGTTAAAAACTAGAGGATGTGATCGGTGTTGTGGCTGGAGACGCCAAAGCAAAAAAGCTCTATACACTACTGGCCATTAAAATTGCTACACCACGAAGATGACGTGCTATAGACGCGAAATTTAACCGACAGGAAGAAGATGCAGTGATATGCAAATTATTAGCTTTTCAGAATATTCACACAAGGTTGGCCCCGGTGGCGACACCTACAACGTGCTGACATGAGGAAAGTTTCCAACCGATTTCTCATACACAAACAGCAGTTGACCGGCGCTGCCTGGTGAAACGTTGTTGTGATGCGTCGTGTAAGGAGGAGAAATGCGAACCATCAAGTTTCCCACTTTGATAAAGGTCGGATTGTAGCCTATCGCGATTGCGGTTTATCCTATCGCGACATTCCTGCTCGCTTTGGTCGAGATCCAATTACTGTTAGCAGAATATGGAATCGGTGGGTTCAGGAGGGTAATACGGAACGCCGTGCTGGATCCTAACGGCCTCGCATCACTAGCAGTCAAGATGACAGGCATCTTATCCGCATGGCTGTAACGTATCGTGCAGACACGTCTCGATCCCTGAGTCAACAGATGGGGACGTTTGCAAGACAACAACCATCTGCACGAACAGTTCGACGACGTTTGCAGCAGCATGGACTATCAGCTCGGAGACCATGGCTGCGGTTACCCTTGACGCTGCATCACAGACAGGAGCGCCTGCGATGGTGTACTCAACAACGAACCTGGGTGCACGAATGGCAAAACGTCATTTTTTCGGATGAATCCAGGTTCTGTTTACAGCATCATGATGGTCGCATCCGTGTTTGGCGGCATCGCGGTGAACGCACATTGGAAGCGTGTATTCGTCATCCCCATACTGGCATATCACCCGGCGTGATGGTGTGGGGTGCCGTTGGTTACACGTCTCGGTCACCTCTTGTTCGCATTGACGGCACTTTGAACAGTGGACGTTATATTTCAGATGTGTTATGACCCGTGGCTCTACCCTTTATACGATCCCTGCGAAACCCTACATTTCAGCAGGATAATGCACGACCGTATGTTGCAGGTCCTGTGCGGGCCTTTCTGGATACAGAAAATGTTCGACTGCTGCCCTGGCCAGCACATTTTCCAGATCTCTCACCAGTTGAAAACGTCTTGTCAATGGTGGCCGAGCAACTGGCTCGTCACAATACGCCAGTCACTACTCTTTATGAATTGTGGTATCGTGGTGAAGCTGCATGGGCAGCTGTACCTATACATGCCACCCAAGCTCTGTTTGACTCAATGCCGGGGCGTATCAGGGCCGTTATTACGGCCAGAGGTGGTTGTTCTGGGTACTGATTTCTCAGGATCTATGCACCCAAATTGCGTGAAAATGTAATCATAAAATTGTTCAAGAGGCTCTGAGCACTATGGGACTTGACTTCTGAGGTCATCAGCCCCCTAGAACTTAGAACTACCTAAACCCAACTAACCTAAGGACATCACACACACCCATGCCCGAGGCAGGATTCGAACCTGCGACTGCAGCGGTCGTGCGGTTCCAGACTGTGGCGCCTAAGACCGCTCGGCCACTCCGGCCGGCAACATGTCAGTTCTAGTACTATATATTTGTCCAATGAGTACCGTTTATCATCTGCATTGCAAAAAGGTAAAGTATAATGCGAAATTACGGCGTCGCTATATGATCAAAGGCCAATCGTGGATCACCATACACCCTGAAGTCAAAATTAGAATCAAGGAAGTCTTAAGCGCAAACGTTTCTCGTTGAATCATTGTTAACTTGAGAATTCCCACATCGTTTTTTGTGCGCGTGTGTGCGTGCGTGTTTGTGTGTGTGTGTGTGTGTGTGTGTGTGTGTGTGTGTGTGTGTGTGTTCGCAGTGACACAGGGTTCAGCAGAGGTCAGTGCAGCCTGCCTGCCACACTCGTGAACTCAAAGCATAATTAAATTTACCACCAAATTCACACCTTATAAGCCAAATAGCAGAGCGTGTGAGACGCTCGAAGTTCAGCAGTAATTAGTGCAGCCCTACAACTCTGTACACGTTAATTTCACCAACAAATTAGTACCTTGTCAAACTGTCACACCAAAGAACAATACTGAAAAGGTGGAACAATCTCTCTGCTACGTGCACAAGCAGAAGAATTTCAATTTATTAATACGAAAATTAATAAAATATTGACATAAACCAGAAATGAAGCAATTGTCATCCCCCGGCTAATCAGTATTGTTCCAAGCAGTGGCACCTGTTTAACTCTGCAACACTGACAGAATGAGCACGCAATTCAGAGATCTGAAAGCATTAGACCTTATTTGTTTTTATTGAAGGAAGGCTCGCTTAGTCAAACTAGTTGTAGGACAGCACTAATGAAAATAATCATTAAGATGACTGTGAATTTATTGACTCAAATTAATTTCATACACATATCAAGTGTTGGCAAATAAAGGATCTCAACCAATTAAAGCCTATGAGCATGCAGGGCAATGGTGAAATCCTATTTTCTAGGGAAATAAATTATAAAGGCATTTCAGAATCAACATTTGAAAGCAGAAGGCACCTGAAATCTGCTTGGAAAACTGTTAACTTCTTGGCCAAACTACTTACCAAAGCCTGGGCAGCTCACAAATGTATAATTCAGAACACGAGCTTCGTAATACAAACTCTGAACAAATAGCAACAACGCAAGTTGCGGAAAACACTTTGAAGTTGAGAGCTGTGCAAATTCCAAGTACTGCGAACGCTAATCGTGATACTCATAACAGTAACAAGAAGCGCCACGCTGGATTTTTACACCGCTCGTAACCTCTGTGAAAAAGACGTCACCGTACAGACAGGACAGTCCAGCAACCTGCCTGCCCTCCAACCCCTCACCAACGACCTTTTCTCTGCTCTCACACACAGAGAAAGGCAATCTCCGGCTTTACCACGCTACACCACTTTTCGGGGAAGGCTTGTCTAAACTTCCTAGTTCGCGACTGTTGTATTGCCGTAGACTAACCGCGAGTTGGCAATAGGTAGTGCTCTCTTTCGTAATTGGCTGCATGTTTACTGTGCAAAAACTCGCTCGTTTTCCTCACTGTGTGTGAAAATGTGGCGGTGGCTTCCCTCTGCTGTGCCTCCAGAAAACGCCCAGCTGCGTTTCTCAAGGTCTTCAGGAGCCACCCGAAGAACAGCACAGCACGCAGCAGACAGGTGCTAGCGATACAGCCGGCCCGAGAAGAACCCTCTCGGCCGGCTGTCTCACGCGGCTTAACCCGCCCATGCGAAAAATTCTGGGAACACTCGAGATACCTCTCTTCAATTATAGGAAGCCTCTAGCGTACGGGTAGCCACATACATCTCGTCCCACCATCGGGGAATTTTGTCGAACACTAATTTCGCTTATACCTGCCCTGTTCTCCTCCTAGCAAGTCCCGGTCAGTACAACACGTAATGCAATTATTAAAAGTCGCATAGCGACATGTGACTAATCAGTGTCGTCGTATCACCCCCTGGTCTCCCTGAAATTCGAAATAATAAATCTCCCTTGCAACACATTCTCGATCGCCTTGGCTGGGTGAAAGATAAGCAACCAGGAACTCGGCAAAGTTAAGTTCGCATCTGAACACAAGGTCCTAACTGTAAAGAACTTCTAGCAGTCTTCCGTCAAGCGAAAAAAATTAACTTAAACAGTCAGAAACAGTCCCTGTACAAGAAAAAAATTTAAAACAGAGTGTCATTTGCACAGATTCGACCACGCAGACAGTCTTATGTGAGCAAAAGAATTTACTGTTGGAAACACAGTTCCTACAATACATTAATATTACAAACTAAAGTGTCATCTACACCTTTTCTGGTATTGCGAGCAATATTTAGCAAAACACTGAATCATACGTAGGATCTTTGCCCCTAGATCATAATAAGGTTACAGAGGATTGTGCCCTTCCGCACTAAATTAAAAACATAACTCATTAAAAATTTTCTCATTAGAAAAAGGGGGAATCTTAGTGCTCAGTTAAAATTGGCGAATTTACTGGCTAAACGGAAATTAATACGATAGCCATAGGCTCTTTACAATTGAAAACATTATATACTAGAACGAATTATGAAAAAAATGGTTAGGTTATTTGACGTGTTATTCATGTCAGGTTGGAGTGTGGAATTAACGAAATGTGTAGGTTTTGAGCGTCTTTTCTAAAAGACTGTTTCAGTGAGTTCATGACCATAGATAGTGACCGTATGGCAAACCAGTTCGTTTCCCTGAAGAGGCTTCGAGAAGAAGGGAGCTGGTCGCTTAGAAACAGCCCTGCACCAACGGGTTTGTGGGGCGCACATGCATGAGGCAACACTTGTCTCTCCCTGGCTCCCGTTTGGGATTAAGACCCAAGAAAACAGCCCACACGGTGGTCACCATTGTCCGCTGATCATCAAAACAAGTGTCGTGGAAAGCCTCTCTTCCAGCTGTTGCTGAATGCCGTAGCTTCCTGAAACACGCAGAAAACTCGTCTAAGCGCCACCACCGTCTCTTTCCTTTCTACAACCCCAACTTTAAACCTGTGATATAGACTGAGTTGAAGGCACAACCGTGACAAAAAAAAGAGATTTACTTTTTGACATTTTTAATCTGTTACTGATTAGATGAATCAAACCAAACAGAATGAAATCTTGAAACAGCTGGCAAAACCAAATAAATCCTGTTTGCCCCAAATACTAACATTAGGTGACCTCCTTTCTCTTTTAACTTAATCAGTCCTTGTGCTTGACCCATAAAATGAAAGCAGAGCTCCAGAGGGTAACAATTTTAACTTTACCTTCAGTGCAATTAATTGTTAAACTTAGGGTGAGCAATGGTGTGAGTGTAAGAACTCCCAGGCCAGGCGGCTCCCCACACTTCTCATAAAACGTGGCTGGAAACATCTCTCCCACAAAAGAAAGAAAAATTCTGCAGATTCATTATCTACAAATGGTTCAAACATCAGTAGTACAATCTCTCTTCTTTTTTTTGGGGGGGGGGGGGGGGGGAGGGGTGTTTTATTTTTCGTGGCTTGCCACTTCACTTAACATTTACAACAGACGAAAAACAGGCTAGACTCCCGCAAAAATCAAACAAACAACTGCACCCACAGAGCAACCCCACCCAAAAGCAAAAACACTGCAAACACTGAATAACAAAACGAATGGAAAACTGTATCTACTGCTTTGTACAACTTATGGCTAAGCAAAAATACACATTTACATCTTATTTTAAAGGTAACTTAATTCTGCTGTATACATGGCTTCATGTTTGAGAAGTGGTTCGTCCCAATGATTTTTTTGTCCATAGAGTTTTCAACATGGTCTCATTTACGAAGACCCCTTGCTTCACGCCGTTTGGACAAACATACAGTCTGCGAGTCTTATCCTTCGCTTTGCAAGACAAGCGGTGATTTCTCACTAGGACTTTCTGCGCAAGAAACAAAAAACGCTGTTTGGTATATTTCTCACTTCTCCACTGTCGTTGGAGCGCCGCTTTTTTAATGTTCACAATAGCTTTCTCGACAATACGCTTATGCAATGCTGGCTGCTGCAGCGGAAAGGGATCCTTCTCACGTATCCGGTCTTCTACATCATAGTTCAGCAATACTTTAGTTGGCAAATTTTTCGTTGATCCGTGAGGCAGCTGATTCATTATAAGGTCAAAACATGAGCCGTAAGTGTCATGCCTTTTGTTGCGGTCGATGTATGATAGTGTACCTATTTCTTGCCTGACCCTTTCTGCATAATTTGATCGAGGGTGGTACCGGACGATATAGATACATTTAGTTCTCTGCCTGACTATTGTCTTTTAGTACGTTTCACAATCCCTACCACAGCTAAGAAGTCTGTTGTGAAAGCCTTAAAGACAGATTTCTCAGTCACAGTTTTTGTCGGTATGAGGATTACGTACTTTAAGACGATTTCCACAGTTACGGTGATGTCCACATACCTCCTGTTTGTCTTCACAACGGGACTCTACAAGTCTACGGCAGTGTATTCCCTTAACGTCCATGGTATTAGCGGGGAAGAGGGGATGGCTAACTTAGTCCATGACTGTTTCGCCTTCTAACATTTTATACAGGATGCCAGTAACTTCTTCACCCACCTGTCTATACTATTAAAGTATACCGATTCCTTTAATTTGCTGACACATTTCCCAGGTCCATAGTAAGCTTAACTGAGGTGGGTGTGCCGCGCGGGATTAGCCGAGCGGTCTAGGGCGCTGCAGTCATGGACTGTGAGGCTGGTCCCGGCGGAGGTTCGAGTCCTCTCTCGGGCATGGTTGTATGTGTTTGTCCTTAGGATAATTTAGGTTAAGTAGTGTGTAAGCTTAGGGACTGATGACCTTAGCAGTTAAGTCCTATAATATTTCACACACATTTGAACATTTTTAAGGTGGGTGTACCATACCAGTTTCTGCATTACCATCTTCTGGTATACATACCGCCCACGTCGAGTTGTTTAGGTCCTTGCTGTGGAGCATATAGAACTGCCTGATTGCCGGAAAAACTTTGTCCTTTTTTTTCTTGACGTCTTTCAGAACTTCATCCTTACCTTGTTCCCATGTTCTGAACGGCATCTCGAATGTAATTTTCAGTATGAACACCCTTGATGTATAGGATACCAAAGCTATTCTCATGAATCTACTCTTCAGTGCCTTTGGTTAGGCCGATGAGCGAGCGAGACAAAGTGTCGGCCACAATAGTATCTGTACCCGTAATGTGTCTTATCTCGAAAGAGAACTCTTGCAGGTAGAACGCCCAGCGTTAAAGCCTGTCATGCGTCAGCTGGGACATTATGAGGAATTCTTGGGCTTTATGATCGGTCTACGCTATCGTAGTTCTCCCGTAGAGATAATGCCTAAATTTTGTGAAAGCGTACACGACCACCAGCGCCTCAAATTCTGTAGCGGAGTGGTTCCGATCACTCTTACTGAACACTCTACTGCCGAACGCAGTTGTTCTGCACCATCAACTTCTACCTCCCGAAAGATTTCTACACCTACACCTGTTCTGCTACAGTCTGCTGCTACACAGGAACGTAAACTCAAATCTGGGTAGGCTAGAATGGGCGCTTTCGCGAGCACTGGCTCAACAGCAAAAATTCTCTCCGCTTCCTCGCCCCACTTCCAGAGTGTATTCTTATCCGTGAGGGTACATAGTCTAGCTGATGCTAGAACGTCATTATCTAGAAATTTACGGTAAAAATGTACAACACCTACTGGATTCCTTAGCTACTTCTTAGTCGGTCGTGTGCGGAATACTTTGATTGTCCTCACCTTATCTTCGTTCGGACGTACACCAAATGTCGATATTCGATGACATCGAAAATCTATTTGTGACTTCCCAGAAATTAATTACTCCAAAGTTACCGTGAGACCTATTTCTTACATAACTTGCCGTAGTTATCTGGCTTCGTCGTTATGTTGGTCGCAGGTTGCGACAACAAACACATATCGCCGATATATTCTGTGATGAATTCTTTGATCTCTTCTTTTAGAGGTCCGTTTATGAATACCTAAGAGAGAGTTGACATCCCGAACGGAACTTTCTTAAATTGGAAACACCTCGCGTGATGCAGGAAGGCAGTGCAGCTTGGGTCTGCCAAAACACATTCATAAACACACTGAAGAGCAGATCTTCTTTTTGTGGAAAAACTTCAGTAATGCTTCGAGACTCTCGGGACAATCCGTCTCGGGCAAAATAATTATATTTAATTTGCGAGATTCAGACGCCACCCAGATCGATCCATCCTTTTTTGGTCAATATGCAGAGGGCTGCAGTAACTACTACTAGCACGCTCAATCACCCCTACGCCAGGCATCTTCATCCTTTGTTCTTACACCTATCTTGCTCTAGAGATTAAATGTGGTGCTGTCCTGCGTGAATACGGGAGAGAGATGTTTCAGCAGCGCAATATTTCGTTGAAGGTGTCATGGAGCGAGGTATACTGCACTTGCTTTCCCGTCCGCTGAAATACAAGGTGATGCTGTTGTCTCCAGAAGCCAGTGTAACCGAGCCTCGGTTCATATCTATCATAGTAGCACACTGACACAGGAACTCTATCTATACCGAGTGTGACGTTAATTGTCAAATGTGAGATGATTAATGCGTCGATGACAAACGTTATACGCTTCCAACTGAAAGAGAACCTCACCTGCTTCGTTATTTCAGTGGTTTTACCTTAAATGGCACTGCTCGCATGGCTTCTTTGCAGAAGAAAGTGAGCCCATTGGTCTGGTTGTTTTTTTTTTATTTTTTTAATAAAGTTTCTGATATCCCGTGTACGATACTACCTGGACCCAGTACAGCAGATACTCGTATTTTTTGTTTTCCCATCTTAATCCTTAAAACAGGACACTTCTGGAATTATGTTCTTCTCGCTCATATTCGTCGATATCAAACAAAATCAGCCTAAACGCCTCTAGGTCTGACTTCTGTACACCAATTAGTCACCACTTGTGGTCCTTGTGGTCTGTTGGTATCAAACTGATGAATAATTGTATCAGTTTCCTACTTGTTGACGGGTTATCCAGATGCTGGTTTCACTTTATTGTCTCATCAAAATACGCAGCATAGGATGTGAAACGCGTCGCCTCTGAGGGCTGGGGGGCGGGGGGAGGGGGGGCCGGAGCCTTAATTATGCATATCGGCACCCTATTCTGCTCTGCCACAGACTAATAAGCTTCATTAATTCACCTTTGAATTCCCGAACGTAAGCACTCTGCACGGCTAATCCAACCTTGGAAAATGCTTCATCGCATAGGTGACTGCACGTGAATTCAATTTTCCAGTGAACGGGCCCATGACTCGGCAAACTGTTTCCGACTTGAATTAACCATGTATTCACATATACTTCTCCGCATTAAACAACATCACATTTCTCATCGAAAGCACGATCTGTTCTGCGTGCTTCCACGGGGGCTACAGAGTCTTCTCTACATGGCACTTTTTCAGCAGTTGCAGCTTTCTTAATTATAATTTCCTTCTATTATTTTTGAGTATATTTTTTAATGATATTGTTCACTTCACGTGTGATGATTGATTATTCAGCATGTGGGGACCTTTAAGATTATTTCCTTTCTTGTTCGCTTAAGGATTATAGTGATTGTAGTGAGTGAACGCCCATTTGTATTTGGTGACGGATGGACCTCGTAAATAAGGCTCGATCTCGGGAAGCAAGAAATATTACGCGAGATGAGAGTCCATTAGAATCTGAATCCACTGCCACAGAGCCTCCAATGGAAGAAGTAGCAGAAAGAGAAAGCCAACCTAACACTGTGGAGGACGTTATGCTTAGGCAAGCTATTACTGCCGAACAATCAAACAAGAATGAAAATAATAAAGCAGCCAGCAAATCTACCTCTGCAGGTACGTGGGACATACCGCGATGGATCAAAAAATGGACGAAAAAGCAGAAGCTGAAAGTAAAAACGCAAATGTCGACAGAGTTAAAGTTCGAAAAAGCAGAAGCCGACAGGAAAAAGGTAGATGAAGACAGATGAGAGAGGATAAAAAGTTTTGAAGAAGCTGGATGAAATAGATTCCACATTCAAAGCAATGAATAAACTTATATACGGGGTCTAGGAAAAGGTTTAGAGTGGAGTAGATAGACTTTCTCAGGCAGAAGATAAAGAAAGTAGAGAAAGAAACTCTTCCGTGACGAAGAAGATAACAAAGTTAAAGAGCACCAACTCAGAACTCGCGCAGATAATACAGAATCCAGAAGAGCGTCCGGTTTCAGACACAACCCATCCGATTCCCTTGTCAGAATGAGGCTTTAAAGAAGGAAGCGAGGCGCCCGCCAATGCAGTATCCGCTCACACTGCTAACAGAATGAAGGAAGAGAAATTTTACTAAATCTAGCGTTGCGTGCTGTACTCTAGATTCAAGTAATGTTAGTTTTCTCCCTTTAGTTCCTTTATGAAGAACATCACATCACATGAATGGCGTTAATTCAGACCTTCTTCAGCAAAGGTGGAATCTTTCTTTCTCAGTCTCCAACTGTAGAAAATTTCTGTTTTATACACTCACGCAGTTTTAATATTTGAATATACTGTAATGTAATATTTATTTGTTCATTATCTATTTAGGTATTACATCACACCGAGTGTACCCTAGATACAGCACACAGCAGAAAGATGGTTAGCTATACCGCCAGGTAGAGAACAGCCCTCTCAGTCAGCTGTCTCGCGTAGCTTAGTTCACGCGTTCGAGAATTTCTGGGAACATCTCGAGACACCGCCATTCATCCACAGGATGCTTCAAGCGTATATGGCTGGCTCACCAGCGGGGAATTCTAGCGAACACAGAATTCCGCGTACACCTGCCCCGTACTGCTCCCAGACAGTCCCGGTCAGTACAGCACACAATGCAGTTTTCAAAAGTCGCATAGCGAGGTACAACTAATCAGCAGCGTCACAAACTTCTTTTTAAAAAAATCTTCTCGCTAAACAGTTTCTTCTTTCATCCTACCCATAACTTGTCTCACTAACGGCCAACAAAGTAATGGATCTTTGCGTACATTCACAGCATAACTGTACCTAAAAAATGTCAGAATCCGCGCAAAGTTTATAGAACCAGTCAATTCATCTACCTAAATTTCAAATCTCAAATTTCTGTAAATTCTGTCAATAAATTACTCACACTAATCATTACTAATTTCCAAAATACGTTTACATTTGACGATGGAATAATGAAAATAAACACGCTTGTAGGAAAGACGAGAATGACCATATATAGAAAAGTTACATAGCTCTAGAGGCGCATGCGATGGAGAATCACAGCTCAGAAATATTCGAAAAGGTATAATACTTGGCACCCAGAACTCAGTTTATTAAATATGACCAAGGGAATATCATCACAAACGCGAAAGATATTGCCAAAGTATGGAGAGAAGCTGCATCAATCTGTTTGCTGAGAACTCACAACCAATGTTAGGGTACCAGAACGTAACAGCTACTGACCCAGCGATCCTTAGAAAAGAAGTGGAACGTTCACTGAAAAAGTTTTGGAATCAGAGAACTCCACACCACGATGGAATAGCGGATGAAGTCCTAAAGAATAGGGGTAACCTGGGTGTGTATATCCTGCATAGGCTATGTCAGAAGTTCTGGATGTCTAGCAATTGGGCACACCAATGGTGCCACTCCATGTTCATGCCACTGTTCAGAAAGGTTTTCCACTTGACTGTATGAGCTATCGAATGACAGCCCTTACCTTACGTACCAGTAAAATCACGGTCACTATATTGAATGCGAGGCTTAGGATCTTTTTACTTCCGAAAACATCAGATGAACAAACTGGATTTATTCCAGACAAGGAAACCCTTCTGAGTAGATGGTTATCCGGTGACTCATAGAGAAGACAAGGGAATATAATATCAAGAAGTTCATGTGCTTCGTGGATTACAAGCTATCGACAAGGTGAAACGGCCAAAAGCTATGTATTATCCTCATCGTGATGGGTGCGCCGAGATATCTGGTGTACCTGACCTGGCAAATGCGCTTGCCGAACACAGCTACAGTAACAATCAGTAACATCTTCTCAGACAACTCTTTTACTAACGCCGGCATAAGACAAGGTGGCGTTCTCTCTCAGGTATGCAGATAAGGCTCTAATAATTGCAACAGATGAACGTCACACGGAAACCATCATACGAAGATTGGCAGAACGAAGCAGAGAATATGGTCTTGAAATCAACTATAAAAAGAACAGAGTGATGATTGTGGATTGCCCTAATGACAACAGATATGACCTCACAAGAACTGCTGGTTACGAAATCGTCAATCACATCGACCAGTAAGCATCTGTTAGCACTGATACTGGAGATATCAAGCCTGAGATCTGCAGGTGCATTTGGACTGCTAGAAATTCAACAGCAAAACTTGCTCGCTTCTGGAAGGACATCTCCATCATTGGCAACATAAAGCCCACTCGCGACCGAAATCCAGTCTTCTCTGTCGCGACCTATGCAACAGAAACTTGGACGATAAAGACGGCCGATCTCGCAGGACTGATGCCTGGAAGTGTAGTGCTATAGAAGATTACTTTGAATACCACTGATAGCACATCGGACTAATGAATCTATCCTGAGGAACCGCTATCCTGTTTGGTGGGTTTTCTTTCTCACAGAGTGCGTGGTGTGACTCTAAGTAAACCATCAGCAAGTTGAAATTATCTGGAAAACGCGTTGTTTTAGCTACGACTTGTTATAATCAAATGACGGGAAACTATATATCGGTATGTAAAGGCATTCTGTAGTTGACGCTTTTAGTGTTATAACTTGTGTGCTATTAAAGGAAAAGCGCAAAAACGCTGGAGATTTTTTAACAGAAAGTCATCATACTGACACCATTGGAGGCCATCAGTATACAATTGTTCTATTTAGTTGGGTTAATTAATGTTGGCTGTGAGAACCCACGAAAACTGCATTGGTTACACTGTTATCTGTTTCTGTTAGGCGATTCTTATAAGGATAAAACGAAAAAACAATTTAAAAAATCTATAGTAGTACACGCACCGCGAAGTATATAGTTTCTCACAGTGTAACAGAACGAAAGAAGTCAGTATTTCTGATGTTAGCAATAGTCTGTTCATTAACGAAAATACTGCAATCTGTCAAGATGATTGCCTCAGCCTTATGTTTTCTGGGTAAATGACAACTCTGTGTCAGAGAACTACAGTTTACTCGTATACCATTATCTGTTGACCTTAGCATGAGCCTAAGCTTAGTAAACTGGAAAGAGTTTATTTGGGCCCATCAGATATGTTTAAAAAACTATTTCACAGGATTTTGCATTACTGAATTAAAGGTTTTAGCTGTTTACAGCAGTCGACCGTATAGACGCCTTATCACTATCTGAGTACTTTCATTTCTATTCTAACTATTCTTTTTTAACCATTATTTTAGATTTCCCCTGATAATTGTTCGAGAAATTATTCAAAGTTGAGCTGTATATTCATTTGACTCAACTTGTTAAGCAGCAATAAACATCGTATGGCGAAGGGTTTACGGCTCTGCCAGCTGCCTGTTACAAAATTAGTGCCATATATTGCTGTCTTATGAGAATTGTTTCTAATGGCCTCATGCAGTATTTCCTTCAATTCTTTCCGTACATTTTCTTTTTGTTCTTTCTGAGTTTGCTTTTGTTCCACGGATCTAGTTCGGAATTCTCGGTATCCATCTTTATTTACATACCTTCCAATGACCACACTATGTAAGACTATTATATTCTCTGTCTCTTTATTTCTGTATGACTCTCTCTCTCTCTCTCTCTCTCTCTCTCTCTCTCTCTCTCTCTTTCTCTCTCTCTCTCTGTTGAATACAAAACAGTCACGTGATACTCAAACTTGTCCAGATTTCATCCGACACGAATACAACTAAACACGTTCTCTACAATACTATTTCAAATTTTTAAGTTTATACTATGCCCACACATCTGCTCCCCGCGCTTTCCAAAATTATGTGAATATGTTTACTTGAATATTATTTTGAGACCGAGCGAGGTGGCGCAGTGGTTAGACACTGGACTCGCATTCGGGAGGACGACGGTTCAATCCCGCGTCCGGCCATCCTGATTAAGGTTTTCCGTGATTTCTCTAACTCACTCCAGGCAAATCCCGGGATAGTTCCTCTGAAAGGGCACGGCCGACTTCCTTCCCCATCCTTCCCTAATCCGATGAGACCGATGACCACGCTGTCTGGTCTCCTTCCCCAACCCAACCAACCAACCTATTATTACTAATGATCCTTCAGCTGAAGTCTTTACCGAATATTCACAAATAGAATTTTCATATAAATTCAGTTGTGCTACTGGTGTTGATGGCTCATAAATTGACATGCATGTGTGGTGTTAATTGCATGGACGGGGAAGCTTCCGTTTCGTCGTTGTCGAAGTTTTGGTTGTGTGGAAAACTTGCAGTAGCAGTTACAAGTTGGGGTGAAGATGCGGAGTCTTCTGTGAGTCACGGAGCATGTGGCATTGTCGGTGTGGTGTGACTCGCATTCCGGATAAACGATGTTGAAATTCTTGTCTGGCCATCCAGATATAGGCTCCTCGCGAATACCACAATTCAGGTAAGGCCAACACCCACATGTTAGTTTGAAAACAACAAGCCCGTTTTCCTAATGTATCGTCGTATAACCCGAACTTGTGTTCAGTCTACAATCGTCGACGAGAAGTTGAAACCAAATATCCTTTCTTTCTTTTATTTCTCTATCGTTCCCACAAAGTTGTATAAAAGATGTATTTCTAAAATCCCAGAGTCATGATCCAAATGTGTTTACACTCCAGATAAAAGCCGTGAAGCACCCAGAAGGGAAGGAGGAAACAAAATGAACCATCAATGGCCGGCCGAAGGGGCCGTGCGGTTCTAGGCGCTGCAGCGTGGAACCGCGAGACCGCTACGGTCGCAGGTTCGAATCTTGCCTCGGGCATGGATGTGTGTGATGTCCTTAGGTTAGTTAGGTTTAAGTAGTTCTAAGTTCTAGGTGACTAATGACCTCAGAAGTTAAGTCCCATAGTGCTCAGAGCCATTTGAACATTTGAACCTTCAATGGTTGTGTAGGCATGTGATGTTATCAGAGGTGGATAATACCGCTACAGCTGTAATTTCCTTGTTTTGTTTTCTGTCTCTCCTTTAACGCGTCCTATGGGACGAATGTTTCAACTGTCAAAAACATAAACTTCACAAATGAACGTTTGTGTATTTGGCAAACTAATGGAGAATTTTAGAAGAACCGTTTCTAACGCCAATTAAAGTATGTTGTAGAAGAATAGTGGTCAACCCATTCCCCCACTTGCACTGATCTGAAGGATGACTTGATAATGTCTACCCACTGGCTAACGTTTTCGGTGCGTTTTCTCCGTCAGGTGTGTGTCGTGCGTCTCTCCGCTCTCTTGACTACCTGTCTGCCGTCTCTCTCCGTTTACGCTCCATTTCACAAATTGTTACGCAAGCTGCACCCTAGACGATAACGACAGAGGTCGTTCCGACAAATGAGCCCTTTTTTCCTTTGTCGGCGGCCTCTTGTCACAGTTGTTCCCATCGAGAATATGAGATTCGCGCTGCGCCGTCATTCACTTTCAACGGACCACCTTAACATAAACCACCTCCAGAGAAATTCGTCCAGGAAAAAGACCCAAATTAAGCAAATAAGAAATCGTGTTGCCCAGTTACTGAAGTCTGCTCATTCTATAGTGTTTAACGGTTACGAGTGTTAATGGAGAAAGAATACTCTGGTTCAAATGGTTCAAATGGCTCTGAGCACTATGGGACTTAACATCTTAGGTCATCAGTCCCCTAGAACTTAGAACTACTTAAAGCTAACTAACCTAAGGACATCACACACATCCATGCCCGAGGCAGGATTCTAACCTGCGACCGTAGCAGTACACGGAGTGAAATGTAGTATTTAGACGAGTCACCTCTGGTATCAATTGCTGTTGGTCATCGTGTCGAACAGAGCTTTGATGAAAAATACGAGTTCGTCATTCCATTTGTTTCAATATTATATTTACAACAAAACGTGTTACGAACGGCCCCAAGAAAGTCACATGCAGCTACGAGCGCTTCGGTAGCCGCGCAAGTCCGAAAACAAATGTTGTGCAGAGAATTCATTAATGAATATGAAATCAGGTGACAGATTCGGGACCTTTTGATGAGAAACAAACCGCTGCTCTATCCGTAATTCGTGTATCAGTTTTTCTTCGACTTGTCTTAATATTCAACCGTGAATTAAGGAACCTAAATAATTACGGAAACGACAGAAATCTTGTAATAATAATTCCCTGCATCAGAGAACACCAAATATGTAAGCCGATTTCAGCTGCTGTCATTTTGAGAGGAATTAATGTATTGTTAAATACGACGGCGACCGTTAAAAAGGTTCAAGTTTAAAAGGAGCGACTTCTTGGTCTTGAGGCGCTCACGAATACAGAAAAGTCCAACGCCCCAGCAGTCGAGGCTCAGTCGCCATAGGAAAACTGTGGTGCAAAAAGGAAGCGGAGAGTTCTATGCCCCAGCAGGCGCCAGTTAGCCTATTGGCCACCCAGCAAGCTGGCACCAGAACTACTTCTCTCAGACACAGGACACAAGTGTGAGGCGCCGACTATCTAACAAAACCTCTGAACATCGCCGCTCCAGCGCATTCTGCAACGTCTTTTTGGAAGGTCAGACACCCGCCGTCTCGCCCGCGACCGCCTCTTGTCGATAGGTACGTTCCGCCATGCTGCGGTTTAGTTAACGGTTCGTTACTTTGAGCACAGTCTAGTAATGATGCTCGGATTTGACCGTCATTTCGGTCGTATGACGGTCGCGAGTATTTTGCGATACTACGGGAGGGCAACAGCGCCAGCCTTGCGGCAAGGTTCACTGAAATCTGCCACTCCATTTCCGTTGCCGAAGCCCTGCTCTCATGGTTCAGTATTCTCTCTCCGAAGTGTTCTCGAGCTAAACTTGTGTAGATATAGGTCTATGCTCCCTCTATACGTCGTTCTGTGGATACGCCTTTGTCATTGCAGACTGCCCTCAGTTAAGAATACGTTATTCTGTGATAATTTCAGAGTATACCCCTTTGCGTTAGTTTCTAAACCTTTATTTGTGTTGCGATTTCTAGCACCTTCCCCAGCATCCATTCAAATCAGTGCCTCCCTGCAAATGAGGTCGTAGTCCATTCCTTCCCACGATCTGATACTGGGTAGAATAATAACAGCCCGCATCTCGTGGTCGTGTGGTAGCGTTTTCGCTTCCCACGCCCGGGTTCCCGGGTTCGATTCCCGGCGGGGTCAGGAATTTTCTCTGCCTCGTGATGGCTGGGTGTTGTGTGATGTCCTTAGGTTAGTTACGTTTAAGTAGTTCTAAGTTCTAGGGGACTCATGATCATAGATGTTAAGTCCCATAGTGCTCAGAGCCATTTGAACCATTTTTGAATAATAACATTAGTGGCCCATCAGTTTTTATCTCGCACGCTAACGGACGCAATCTCATTTCATTCAGGCCGCCTGGGATACGAAAACTGTGACACTCAGTTTAGGAGAGGTAGCGCATATTCTACATCTCATTAATCGTTTTGGCTGGTGAGTGGTGGAGTGCCTGTCCCTCAGTTACCGATGGTAAATGTTTTCATGCTGGGCATTGCTTCTATAGAAGACACCCCATATTGATGTACAACATGCCGTTTTGCGATATCTTGCTGAAACATAACACCAAAGAGACCTTGAAAATAAGGGACAATCGCCGACCTCAACGGGGAACGTTCAGGAAAAAACACGCACTATTTAAAAGATGCTCCAAATCCACATTTTAGATGACACAGCCATGAAATTTTGTACCATGTTTTACATGGCATTAACACATTTATAGTTAAGTTCCTTGTATTTCTTTTATATTCAACATTTTTATAGAATTTAAAAGTTTTACTTGCAAAATATAATGTATCTATCTCTTTCTCAGAAATTATTCAAGAGATTTCTAGAAAATTTGTTGTGTTTCATCTCTACATCTACATCTACATCCACACTCCGCAAGCCACCTGACGGTGTGTGGCGGAGGGTACTTTGAATACCTCTATCGTTTCTCCCTTCTGTTCCAGTCTCGTATTGTTCGTGGAAAGAAAGATTGTCGGTATGCCTCTGTGTGGGCTCTAATCTCTGTGATTTTATCCTCATGGTATCTTTGCGAGATGTACGTAGGAGGTAGCAATATACTGCTTGACTCCTCGGTGGAGGTATGTTCTCGAAAATTCAACAAAAGCCCGTACCGAGCTACTGAGCGTCTCTCCTGCAGAGTCTTCCATTGGAGTTTATCTAACACCTCCGTAACGGTTTCGTGATTACTAAATGATCCTGTAACGAAGCGCGCTGCTCTCCGTTGGGTCTTCTCTCTCTCTTCTGTCAACCCTATCTGGTACGGACCCCACACTGGTGAGCAATATTCAAGCAGTGGGCGAACAAGTGTACTGTAACCTACTTGCCGGCCGTTGGGGCCGAGCGGTTCTAGGCGCTACAGTCTGGAACCGCGCGTCCGCTACGGGTGGTCCAGAATGGGTTGTAGAGGTGGCGGTGGTCCGTGCCGTAGGGTGCGATGCAGGTGGCGCAGGGTAGCGAGGACGCAATTTATTTCGATGGCGACTGACTATGTGGCCATCCAAGATGACATCAAAAAGTTGGCGACCCGGGGAACGCTGGATGACGGCAGGCAGCCAACCTGCGTTAGTACCAAAACCTCAGGTCCAGACTAAGTAGCCAGGGAAGAACCGGGACTGTCCAGGAGGAATCTGAATTCTCGGAGAGGGCAAGAGAAGATGTAGGATGGTCCTGGGTTGGTGGCCGTGAAATGCTCCCGCTGGGCTTTTCTCCCCAATCGGAGGGGCTCGATAGGAACTGAAGATTAGCGTCAGAGCATCTTCAAGGGAATGGTCCTTGGTATATTTGAGCATTTGTGTCTTGAAAGTTCTGACCAGGTGTTCCGCTTCCCCATTGGATTGGGGATGGAAGGGCGGGGTAAGAAGATGCTGGATGCCGTTTTCGGTGTAAAAGGAGATGAATTCCTGGATTCGAAATTGTGGTCCATTGTCCGTGACTATGGCTTTTGGTAATCCTTCCAAGCAAAATATTTTTGCGAGGGCTGATAAGATAACGTGCATGGTGATTGCTGAACACCGAACGACGTATGGGAAATGAGAAAATACATCAGTGACTAGGAGTCATTGGTGGCCCAGAAACGGTCCCATGAAGTCAAGGTGGATGCGTTCCCAGGGATCGTTTGGCATAGGCCAGGGAAGGACTTTTTTGGAGGGACAGGGCAATTGTTGGGCACAGATGGTACAGCGCTGCACCATCTCTGTGATGTCAGACGTGAGGCCGATCCAAAAAACATGCCTTCTTGCGAGGGATTTGGTGCGAACGATCCCCCAATGCCCTTGGTGAAGAATGTGGAGGACCATCGGCTGCAGGGATCTCTGAACGATGAGCCTCGGTTCTACTGAATCTAAGCGAAGTAGGACTCCATCCACCACCGAAAGCTGGTGTCGGATGGAATAGTACAACCGGAGATGGCGTTGCTCCTGAGGAGGCAGCGAGGATGGCCAACCATGCAGAACGCGGTGTCGGACGACTCGGAGGAGGGAATCTGCTGCGGTGGCTGCAGCTACTTTGACAGTTGTAATGGGAAATGCCTTCAGGGCCTCTTGGACGTCATTATCAATCTGAAAAACGAGGAGGTCCAACTGGTCAAAAGCAGGGTCCGGATCTTGTGGTACATGCGACAAGGCGTCCACGTTGGCGTGCTGGGAGGTGGCACAGAAATGCATGGTGTAGCGAAATTGGGATAGGAACAACGCCCAATGCTGGAGACGTTGGGATGTTATGGTCGGTAATCGTGCGGAAGGCGCAAATAAAGAGAGGAGCAGTTTGTGGTCAATAATAATGTGAACGGACTTGCCATAGAGAAAGGGATAGATCTTGGAACAGGCAAAAACCATAGTAAGTGCTTCTTTCTTGATTTGGGAATATTTGATTTTTGCTGTGGAGAGAGCTTTTGAGATGTATGCTATGGGGGGGCTCTGTGCCATCTGGCAATTTGTGAGACAGGATGGTGCCCACACCATACTCAGAGGCGTCCGTAGCAAATATCAAAGGAAGATTTGGATCATAATGCATGAGACATGCAGCGGATTGGAGCTGCTGTTTAAGGGCGGTCTCGCAGACAGGGGTCCAACAGAATGGGACATTTTTTGCGGCAGAGGTGGTACAGGGTTGCTGCCACTTGAGCTGCAGAAGGAACGAATTTCCTGTAATACGAAATTTTGCCCAAGAAGGATTTCAACTGATGAAGGTCCTGGGGACGGGGCAGGTTGTTAATGGCGTCGATATAAGGTGGAGAAATGCCATTTTGGGAAATGATGTGACCCAGATAGGAAATAGATTGTTGGAAAAAGGAACATTTAGAAATATTACATTTCAGACCTGCAGTTCAGATGCGGAGGAAGAAGAGGCGGAGGTTGGCTATGTGCTCTTCGGAGGAGGACCCCGTGACGACTATGTCGTCTAAGTAATTTATACAGCGCGGCATATCAGTGAGAAGTTGTTCAAGTTATCTTTGAAAGGTTGCAGGAGCACTGGCTAAACCGAACATGAGTCGGTTTAGTTGGAAGAGGCTGAAAGGAGTATTTATAACAGTGTATTGTCGGGGGAAAGATCAAGAGCAATTTGGAGATATGCTTCTGCTAGGTCGATTTTAGTAAAGTAGGAGCCCCCTGCCAATTTGCGAAAAAGATCTTCCGGTCGTGGAAGGGGATAGTCGTCAACGAGAAGCTGTGGGTTGACGATAGACTTAAAGTCACCGCAGAGGCGTGGACCACAAGCTGAACCGCACAGGTTGGAGAACCCTTGAAGACGTTGGACTGTTGACTGTTGTAGTGCCACTGGCACCTCGCGTGCCCGGAAGTAGCGGGGCCAGGCAGCGTGACGGAGTTGGAGCGAGGCCCTAAAGTCCTTGGCGCAGCCTATGCCCGGTGAAAACAGGTCCTGGAATTCCTTACAGAGTGCATCAACTACAGGAAAAGGAACGTGCTGAGACACTAGGTGAACATCGTCCACAATGGAAAATCCGAATAAGCGGAAGGCGTCCAGTCCGAATAAGTCTGCTGTGGAGGAATTGTTGAAAACCAGGAACGTGACTGGACGGTGAACCGATTTGTACTTGACTTGAGCCGTGAATTGTCCTAGGAGAGCTATCTCTTGCATATTCTACGCCAGTAGGCGATTAGGGGCTGGAGAGAGGGGTGGTGAACCAACGTTGGCATATGAAGTGTAATTAATCAAGGATACTGCTGCGCCTGTGTCCACTTGCAGACGCAGAGGCTTGTCATTGATAGTGACGTCTATAAAAATTTTTGATGTCGAGGAGTTTTCTGCCTGGTTGACGTCCATTGGGGTGTTGTTGCAGTCGTCTGGATATGGCCTGGGCTGGCGGTTGCTGGAGGTGGGTGTTTTTGAGCGACAAACGGACACTAAATGGCCTTCCCTGCCACAGTGTGTGCATTGCGCCCAGCGCATAGCAGCTGGGGCAGGAGGACAGGCGGAGACGATCCCCACGACGACGTTGCTGGTTGTGTTGTTGTTGCTGCAGTGGCTTCTGGTTCCGGCCGGGATGGTGCGACTCGGCGTCTTGTTGTGGAGGCGGTCTCCGACCGCGGCGGTGGGAGCAGCGCGGCGTTAAGCCCTGGATTGCTGCGACGTCTTCGGTGTCCGTCGTGGCGTCGTTACATCTGCACAAGATTGCAGTCGACGATCGGCGGCTGTAGAAATTTCGAACTTATAGGCTAGTTCTATGACCTGCTTGAGGGACGGGTCTTCTAACTTGAGGGCGTCGTGGCGGAAAGCGGCGTCTGGCGCTGCCTGTATCAAGTGGTCACGCACCATGTCATCAGTGTATGATTCCTTGGAAAGATGTGTGTGAAACTTACATTTCCAGCTGAGACCTTGCAGCTCGGCGGCCCACTGGCGATAGGTCTGCTCGGGTTTCTTCCGGCGTTGGTAGAATTCGACGCGGGCTGCAAGGACATGAGATCGGCGTTTGTAGTAGGCATTTAACGTCGGGGTCCAGCGGCTGTAGTTTTGTGAGCAGGACATACATCTTCGATTGGTTCCATGACAAGAAAAAAGCGCGCTGCCTGTCTTCTTGGGTGACTTCATGAATCGTAAAGTGTTGCCGGAGACGTCGTTCGGTCCCATTCTTAAACCTCATCGTTGAATGATTGAAACGGCGGTGGCGTCGCGGGGTGGTGGAGGCTTCGGATTTTGGCGATCAGTTGTGTCTGAGTTTCCAAAATCTGGTGCAGAAGTCCTAGAAAGAATTGTTGCCATTCCGTAGGTGCTGCTGTCGTAAGCATGATGGTCGTCGGTTCGTTCCACTATACTCGTCGCCACTGAAGAATATTCAGTATTGTAGAACACTCGGTAAAATGTCGTTAATTGAAACTGAACTACACTTCCCGAACAATCACTATATATACACAAAGAAAACAAATAACGTGTACACGACTATTCATCAAGAGCGTCGGTGAGGTCCGTCGGAGCTGGTCCTAACTCGGCGAGGAACTAGCTGTCCTGCAGCTGCGCTGGCCTCATAAAGCCGGTGGAGGTTGGCGGAGTACTCCAACTTTTCCTGTGTCTGTGAGGCGACCTCTGCAGAAAAAGGTTCACACTAGTCTCTAGCAAGTTCTGTTTATTTTGAAGAATTGTTTTCCTCTTGGTTGCGCCTGCAAGAACTTGTGTATGTTATATGGTGCACAGGGGTGTCTTGAATGTAGTCTGCCTGGCAGGGGCCATTTGTGGCAGACGTAACACCAGGTAATGTAAACAGATGATGAATGGGATGTTCAGCTGTTGATACGGTGTGGAAAAATAGAGCCCATACTGCACTTTTCATATCACTTACACTGAATAGGTTCTGGCTAGTAGCCTTGCCATAATACACTTGAGAATGTCCATCATCTTCTTTGTGAGCCTGTTGTGTCCCCCAATGGAATTGCTTCTTTATAAACAAAGCAGCTGCTTTGCTATTGTCTCTAAGACGCGAAACAGGGTCACCAATGATTTATAGACAAAGGAATATACACACATCAAAAATAGTTTTGCATCACCCTGGTTCCCAGAATTCCTGAACATAGATGTTGACTGTGGATATTTTATCACAGACACAGTCCCTTTGACTGTTCAGAGATGTCACTAAACCAACCCAAAGATGTAAACAACCATGCATGAGCATCGCCTATTAGACGGAGAGGGTCCGACAGCCGATCAGTTCCAGTCATTCCACCACGAAGGAGGTACAGGGCTCATGTTGTCTGCAGTTCAAACATGCTTAGATGCTCAGTACCACTGCTCGATCGCGTCCGCATCGTTACTTTGTGCCAGGAAGGGCTCTCAACAAGGGAAGTGTCCAGGCGTCATGGAGTGACCCAAAGCGATTTTGTTCGGACATGGAGGAGATACACAGAAACAGGAACTGTCGATGACATGCCACGCTCAAGCCGCCCAAGGGCTACTACTGTATTCGATGACCACTACTTAAGGACAGCAACGCCACCAAGTTGAATAATGCTTTCCGTGCTGCTACAGGGCTCAAACTCTGGGCAATGGGCTGCATGACGTGCAAATTCACTCCCGACTTCCATGGCGAGGTCCCTCTTTGCAACCACGACACCATGTAGCGCGGTGCAGTTGGGCCCAACAACATGCCGAATGGACAATCAGGATCGGCATCACGTTCTCTTCACTGATGAGTGTCGCATATGCCTTTAACCAGTCTATCGTCAGAGACGTGTTTGGAGGCAACCCGGTCAGACTGAACGCCTTAGACACACTGCCCTGCAAGTGCAGCAAGATGGAGGTTCCCTGCCGTTTTTGGATGGCATTAAGCGGGGCCGACTAACGCCGCTGGTTGTCATGGAAGGCGCCGTAGTGGCTGTACGATGCGTTAATGCCACCCTCCGGCCGATAGTGCAACCGTATCGGCAGCATATTGGCGAGACATTCGTCTTCATGGACGACGATTCGCGCCCCCATGCTGCACATCTCGTGAATGACTTCCTTCAGGATAACGACATTGCTCGACTAGAGTGGCCAGCATGTTCTCCAGACATAAACCCTATCGAACATGCCTAGGATAGATTGGAAATGGCTGTTCATGGACGACGTGGCCCACCAACCACTCTGAGGGATCTATGGAGAATCACTGTTGAGGAGTGGTACAATGTGGACCAACAGTGCCTTGATGAACTTGTGGATAGTATGCCATGACGAATACAGGCATACTGTGTATTAGAGGTACCAGTGTGTACAACAATGTGGACCACCACGACTGAAGGTCTTGCTGCGTTGTGGTACAACAAACAATGTGTGGTTTTTGTGAGCAATAAAAAGGGGCGGAAATGATGTTTATGTTGATCTCTATTACAATTTTCTGTACAGGTTCCGGAAGTCTAGGAACCGAGATGATGCTAAACTTTTTTTTATGTGCATATATCAAAGCCTTCTAAATGCATCGTGTGCAACTTTGCTTGAAAGTAATCCAAGAATCCGTTGTTCACGGAGCTAGTATTGAAGTGTTGCTTCAAAAAGTTGGCGTGGGAGGAAGTTCGCGTCATACATTTAGTTATTTTTCAAGCATTTTGGATACAATTCCGTCCTTGAAACTTTGGGTATTTACTGTCCGTGAGTTTTGCTAATGAACAGAAAACAAATTGAATATTGACGTCTTCGCTCAATTTCATGAACGTCTCTCCTTAAACGTCGGTAATTTAATCTCTGCTGTTGTGATTACCAGTTATGCGAACCTCAGGTGATCGTGTTATGTACACAATGGGACCCCACAACACCATGCTATATGCTAGCATGTCTGGCAACGAATGCACTACGGCAGCGTTCGTTCTGCTCAGACCCTCCAGACACGGATACTTCCATTGGGATGCTGCGCCAAGAACTGGTACTCTGATGAAAAGAGGACGTGGTGCCAGCACTGTGTCCGGTGTGAACACTGGGCGTACCGGCGCGCCTCTCTCTACTATGCTTTCAAGCGAAGGCGCAGCAGCGAATACCGTGTTGGAAATCCATGGTTGTCCAAGGGTCGTTGGACTGTCCAAAATACCATCTGCTGACTCAGGGTACGTGACGAGCATGTCTGTCCTGTCAGGCGTCAGCAGTGTAAGGGCATTGAGATGCTGCATGATGCTGAGTATAGACTACATAAACCCATCGGTTCCTTATTCGAATGACATCCTTAGAATCCCGACCATGACAAGCAGCGTTATCGTGGAACTATAAAACTTAGTCTCTAGAGGCCACGATCCTGCCTCTGTGGAATCGCGACACGTGCTGGCGACGTTTCTCTTCCTTACACGACATGTAACATGATCTTCTCACAAACAACCATTGCGATTTCTGAAAGAGCCTTACAGCCTTACAATAAGTGCCAGAGCCACTAACTGGGAAGAAGGTAGAGCGTAAGAGGGGAGTAAGGAAGCAGAAACCCACACACGACCACTGACAGGACACTTGAGGTTGCACAAATAAATAAGCAGACATAACATTCACAAGGTGGGTTTTTTATCTTGAGGTAACGAAATGTCTCAGAAACTATACATCAGATTAAATAAGTAAAAACACGTGTTCAGTATTTTTAAAAATACAGTCCAACCAATCAAAGTTAACCACTCTCCCCTGCCCCAAAGTGTGGGGCTGAGACAACTTTAAAATCTGATAAACGAACATCGCATTTATTCGGTTTCCACAGGAAAAAGTAACTTTTATACAAAACATTTTTGTCACAGCAGAACACATGCCACTGTAATCGATAATTAATACAACTGATTTCGAAAACGATATTATCTCGAGAAAAATGCTTCGGATCAAAAACGTAAAAACAGCTGTGTGCGGCAAACGACTCTGTGTAGCTTTTTAAACATTCATTCAATCACCATTTGACCTGATCTCATTGCATGCATGCTGTTCCTCATTAAGAACATTCCTTCATAACCTGACTGCATTATGAATTAGAATACATGCCATTGCATGGAAGAGAAAACTGAAAGGATAAATTGATGAAGAAAATTACAGGAATGTCGATAATGCTGTGACCCTTTATTCTCAACTTTTTCCAAACACGGTGCGATCACGTGATACTTTTCATCAGGATATTCGACAGTCCTCCACTAAGAGAACTGTACAACTATGAAAATGGAAACGTCAAAGAACAGTTGCTGGAGAGGTTAATGAAACTGCAACATTAGCTGCAGTGAATCGTAACTCCCACATTAGCACCTGGCACTTGACTCAAGAATTGGGAATTAGTCAGACTACTGTTTGCCGAATTCTGAAAGGTATAAAATATCACACGTTTGATATTTTCCTTCATCAGGAACTTCATGGCAATGATTTGCAGAACGAAATAACATTTTCCCAGTAGTCACTACAACAGATACAGAGATACACCAATTTTCATGCTCGATTATTGTTGTCTGTTGAGTCGGCCTTCACAAACCACAGGACGATTAATTGACGCTACATGCATTAATGGAATGTGGAAAACCCTCATTGGTTACACATCCGTCATTATGAATGTTTGTTATGAAATAATTCGTGAGAAACGTATTGGACCATTCTCAATCGATGGCATTTTAAATGAAGACAAGCATCGAACATTCCTGGAGAACGATTTTCCAGAATTGCTTGCAACCCTACCCTTGGAGCTGGAACAAGGAACATAGTTTCAGCGTAATGGTTTTCTAGCACATTATTCTGAAGCAGCACTCGAAGTATTAGGTCTCGTGTACAATCTTTGGTGCATCGGAAGAGACGGTCAAACGTCTTGGTCTGCAAGATCACCAGATCGTACTTCACCTTAATCTTATTTGTGGAGTTGGTTGAAGAGTGAGGTTTATAATGAAGTGCCAACAGTGCACAGTAACATGATTTAACATGATTCACTGCACCACCAGTGCATGCCAGCAGATAGTATTGAAAACACTTCTCAGTTATGCCAAACCATTTCATGCGCATATAAATAAGTGCATCAAAGTAAGTGGTGACATTTTCGAGTACTTGCTGTGAAAGAAGTCTTACAAACCACCACACAGTTGGTGAGAAGACACCCCTCAAACACGGCTTTTCACAGTTACTGAACACGTCTGGTTTTTTTTTCATTTGTTACCCAATGTCTTTTCTAGTGATATTACCGTCTTGGAACTCAATTGTGTTATTTTTTGATTACAGTACCATCTACCGTGCAAAACAAAAGTATTGCATACAAAAGTTACGCTTTTTTGCGTAGAATCCGAATCCACGAAAAAAGTGTAATAGCACTCTTTAAGATTTCAAAGTTGTTCCACATCGCACCCCATGTGGTTGAGGCAGGCGGACGCTCAACATTGGTGTCGCTGTGAAAGTGTACCTTCTGTTTTTTAATCGGGTCGTCGTTTTGAGATATTTCGTTATCTCGAGATAAAAAGGTTACTCTGTATAATTTGACGATATTGGCTGCACATAATTAATTAAGTAGCATGTAACGAAGTTATCTTGAGTTTTTTAGTACATTTTGTTGTGTTTGTAGGTTATTATTTTTTGTTTGTACTGCGGGATTTATATTTTCGCTCTGGTGCATTATAGCAATAGGCGTCGTGGGAAGTGTAAAGCGAAAGTAGTACAAAGGTATGTTAACATAATGAAATGAGTCACGTCACTTTTGTTGTTTTAACAATAGACCCCAAGGGCGTCCTGTCTTTGCAGGAGGGCGAGGGAAAGTGATGGGGTTTCCATTTAACAGGTGCCGTTACCACTAAGGACGACCATGATGCGTGTCATGATTCTGGTGATTATATATCTCTTCAATGGGGAAGTAGTGGGCGCATTGCAGAATTAGCACCTATATGGAGGAGTCCTGCTCTCTGGACTGGAGAACGTCGTCCTAACCAGCCACTATTGGACAATGATATTGACTTTCAATCTGTAGGGAGTAAGGAATGAAGTACAGAGGTTGGAGAACTCCTTCACCGAGTTACACCTTGAGGCTGATGAGAAGGACGTATTGGAGGATGCACAATTAGAGTACCAGGGGTTGCGTCATTTATGAGCAGCTACGGGGATACTTATGCCAAGTAGTAGATTTGGTGCCACACGGTTTACTGCTTTGCAAGAGGAGATGGTTGGGAGGCAGGTGGGAAATTGTTAAGGACAGCAGAACAGTACATAGTTAACTGAACTAACCAGATCTTGTCGTTTTTATGTGGCGACGTGGTGGAATTGACACCTATAGAGTCCGACTCCAAATACTCGTTCATTTTCCAGAAGCGGATGTCGATGCACGTTGCGAGTGTTTTACTGTTCACCGATACCAAATGAAGTGGTAGTCTATGGGGAAGCGTATTCAGGTAAGGACATAGGAGGTGACACTGATCTACAAAGAGCCGGCCGGGCTGGCCGAGCGGTTCTAGGCGCTACAGTCTGGAACCGCGCGACCGCTACGGTCGCAGGTTCGAATCCTGCCACGGGCATGGGTGTGTGTGATGTGCTTAGGTTAGTCCGGTTTAAGTAGTTCTACGTTCTAGGGGACTGATGACCTCAGAAGTTAAGTCTCATAGTGCTCAGAGCCATTTGAACCATCATTTGATCTACAAAGAAAGGGCAAGCTACGAGTTAATGTCGGCAGATGAGCTCCGTCGTTGCCTGAGGGATCGAGTTACAGTACGCCTGACGCGGATGGTCCTGACCGAAACAAAGGAATATGAAGTATAGTTATTATTAGGGAAAGCAGATACAGTAGATTGCCAAAGGGTTAACCTGGTGTCGCGTACTTACGTCCAAAGGGTTGATGTACGTTGGGTTTACTCCACGTTCAACCCTGAAAATAGTTATCAAACAGGATCGACCTAAAGAACTGATGAGGCTAGAGTTACGAGGTAGTGGGTTACTGATTTGTGGTAGAACCTGACGTAGCAGGAACAGCTTTTAGTCTACCGACTAGTATCACTTGGACCACAATAATAAATTTGACCCAGCACTTCTTGTGTTGGTCGCATAAGCCATTGGAAATACTTCCAGCCTAGAACCTGACGTGCCGAAACAACACGCTACCACCTGACCATCTCCATTGACTGGGCGAACATACTAAGTCACGTATCATATCTGTGACACTCTCTCCCCTGATTCGTGACAATACAAAACGAGCTGCCCTTCTTTGAATATTATCCATGTCCTCTGTTAATCCTGTCTGTAACGATCCCATACCGCCCAGCAGTATTCCAGTAGGGGACGGAGGAGGAGATTAGTGTTTAACGTCCCGTCGACAACGAGGTCATTAGAGACGGAGCGCAAGCTCGGGTAAGGGAAGGATGTGGAAGGAAATCGGCCGTGCCCTTTCAAAGGAACCATCCCGGCATTTGCCTGAAGCGATTTAGGGAAATCACGGAAAACCTAAATCAGGATGGCCGGAGACGGGATTGAACCGTCGTCCTCCTGAATGCGAGTCCAGTGTGCTAACCACTGCGCCACCTCGCTCGGGCAGTAGGGGACGGACAAGCGTATTGCAGGGAGTCTCTTTAGTGGATTATTTGCATCTTCTAAGTGTTCTGACAATTTACGCAGTTTTTTGTTCGCCTTCTTCGCAACATTATCTATGTCATCGTTCCAGTTTAGGTTGTTCGTAACTGTAATTCGTAGGTATTTAGTTGAATTGACAGCGTTTATACTCGTGTGATCATCGTGTAACCGAAATTTAACGGATTCCTTTCAGTGTTGATGAGGATGATCTCACAGTTTTCATAATTTTTAGCCAATTGCCATTTTTCGTATCACTCAGGTATTTTATCTAAATCATTTTGTAATTGGTTGTGATGTTTTGATGACTTTACTAGACGCTAAATGACCGCTTCATCTGCAAGTAATATAAGATGGATGCTCAGTTTGTCTCCTAAATCATTTAATAGATTAGGGACGGCTGAGGAGCTATACACTTCCCTGGGGAACAGCAGTAATGTCTTCTGTTTTCTTCTATGCCTTTCCGTCGATTACTACGAACTGTGACCTTCTGACAGGAAATCACGAATGCAGTCGCACGACTGTCTCGGCTTGTGCTACCGCTATAGCTCTGATTCTCATATGTGTAACCAGTCTCTTCTTTAGGCGGAAAACTACCTCAGCCTCCGGTGCAGCAGTTGCCAGCAGACAGGATTGGTATTAGAAAATACACTGCGAAACAGAAGTAATGGATCACTTTTTCAAAAACCTGTAATTCCCATCCATTGCTATTCATACCTTTCAAATACGACGCTTCAAACAACAAGGTGTCCACACACACGGAAACGAGGCGTTAGCTGAGAAGTTCATGAGACGTGTAAGGTGGATTAATGATGTCACAACGACACTAGATTTCACCACAATTCTGCCCAACGCCACGGTGAACGTATCAAATGACGGAAAGGTCGTCACAGCCCCACTTACCCACATATCACCCCTTCTTCTGACACCTCGGCAATGGAGATTGGAACAGCGACGCCCAAATCACGCGGCTTTCTCAGGACTGGCCGAGGAAAATATTCCGGACACATACTGCACCTCAGAATCGGCTCGAGGAAGCCTCATGGGGTGGTATAATGTGCGCCAATGGAACCACCCCTTTCCCTAGGACGTGAACCTCCACAGATTTGGCGATTGTAAACGACAGTACGTAATGTAGTGAGCAACAGGAAACCGTTCAAAACCAGTCGACAAAATTGGAACGTGACCCGCGGCAGGAAACGTAACTTGTGTGTTTTCACTCCATCTGTTTAGCGTCCGCATTTGATGTGAACATGGTAGCGTGCGCTACTGTCATAAGCGTGAATGGAACGGTAGAGAGCCTCTCTAAGACGCTCCGCCACCCCCCCTCCCCCCCCGCCAAAAAAAAAAGAAATTTTAGTTCGGCAAAACCCACTATGGCACCTGCTCACCTTTACTGAGAATTTAAAAAAAAAAAGTGATAGTGAACAGAAACACACCGTAAAAGTAGTCCAAGGTGCTTGCAGGCGCTGCAGTCATGGACTGTGCGGCTGGTCCAGGTGGAGGTTCGAGTACTCTTCGGGCATGGGTGTGTATGTTTGTCCTTAGGATAATGTAGGTTACGTAGTGTGTAAGCTTAGGGACTGATTACCTTGGCAGTTAAGTCCCATAAGATTTCACACACATTTGAACATTTTGCTTGCAGGTAGGCAACTCGCTGACACCTTTGCAAATCCAGTTGCCTGCCTGCAAGCGCCTCTGACTACTTTAAATGTTGTTTCTGCTTACGTTCATTTTCAAAATTCCCAAGAAAAGTAGGCGGATGCCACTGATGGTTTCGCCGAACTGGGACGTCTTAGAGAGACTCTCTGTCGTTTTATTCATAGATGCGTCACTGTCGCAGCCCTTCCCCCTCCCCTCCCCCCCCCCCCCCCCCGATCACAACACACTGGGACACTAAATAGGAGGGATTAAAAAGCCTCAAACTCTTTGCTACTTTGCATCACGTTCAGATCTAGAACGGTCCCTAGTGGTTCCCATTTGTACACAAGAGCAAAGATTGCGGTTGTGCTCCCCTCCAGAAGGGACAGATCTCATTCACTAGAGATCTGGGGATGCAGTCCTTCAGTGTCCTTACTCCTGTTCCCTGTCTATTTTTTTACTGAAGGTAAACTGCGTTCGCCGTTCAATGTCTGTAACCTAAAAGAGATTCGAAAATAAACCGTCATGATACGTACAGTTTCATACATCTAAGAGTGTTTAGGAACCTTAGGAAAGACAAATATGTGTCTTCTTCTTTTTTTTTCTTTGCTGTTATTTATTGCGATGAATAGGGTCCCATTTGTAAAAACTATGTTACAAAGTATTATAACGACACTACTCGTATTCATCCGCTACCATATTCAGAAGTGTAGCTCAATGTCTGCTTGGAGCGCTGCTGTCACAGGGGTGTCGCGACTGTAAGTTAAACTATGAACAAATTTTTCTATAAAAGTAAAGTACTACGAAACTCAATACAGACCATCATGGGCTGTGATGTTATCCTTTACCAGTCATGTTTGGCTTTTCATGTTTAATGCGAACTTACATGATCATTACGTCCATATTACTTACTACTAATCTTCGTTATCCCTTATATAATTAATATTTATTTAAGTATCACATTTTAAGTATGACATTTATTAAATATAAAAACAAACTTCAGAAATCTGCGAGAGCAAAGACGTGTTTACATGAGCGATAGTACTACCGCAATGTATCGTCCCTCGACTCTTCGAAACTGTCTTGAAACATTTGCGCTGCATTTCTCCACGTGTTCAGAAGTATAGACACTAATCGATAACAGCGAGACTCAGTTCACCGCTAGAAGCCAGTTGTACTCTATGAAGTAAACCAGTAATAAAGCCAAATTATGTGTATTAATTTCAAAGAAATAATATACAAATTTATCTTGCAACACTGTGTGTTGTACACTGAGATTACAAATGTCATGGGAAGCCTTCTGACACCGTGCTGGACCTCCTTTTGCCCCGCGTAGTGCAGTAACGCAATAATGGCACGGACTCAACAAGTCGTCGAAAGTCCCCTGCAGAAATACTGACCCATGTTGCCTCTATAGCCGTCCATAATTGCGAAAGTGTTACCGGTGTAGGCCTTTGTGCACGATCTGACCTCTCTATTATTTCCCGTAAATGTTCGATGGGATTCATGTCGGATGACTTGCGCGGCCGAATCATTCGCTTGAATTGTCCAGAATGATCTTCAAACGAATTGCGAACAACTGTGGCTCGGTGACACGGTGCGTTGTCATCCATAACAATTCAATCGTTGTTGGGTAAATGAAGTCCATGAATGGCTGCAAATGGTCTCCATGTAGCCGAACACAACCATTTCTCGTCTACGATTGGTTCAGTTGCACCACAGGACCCATTCTACTCCATGTAAACACATCCCACACGCTTACGGAGGTAACACCCAGCTTGTGCAGTGACTTGTTGAGAACTTGGGTCCATGGCTTCGTGGGGGTCTGCGCCACACTCGAATCCTACCATCAGCTCTTACCAGCTGAAATTGGGACTCATCTGAGCAGGCCCCGGTTTTCCAGTCGTCTATGGTCCAACCGATATGGTCACGATCCCAGGAGAGGAGCTGCAGGCGATGCCGTACTGTTATCAAAAACACGCGCATCGGTCGTCTGCTGCCACAGCCCATGAACGCCAGATTTAGCCGCACCGTCCTAAGGCATATGCTCGCCGTACGTCCCACATTGATTTCTGCGATTGTTTCAGGCAACGTTGCTTGTCTGTTACAGTAGGAGTCAGAACGATGTCGGTCGAGTTTATGCTTGTTCTGTGGACCTATGTCACGCATGCTCCGACAGCCAGTGAGTGTCCAATAGTGTTCTGAGCGCTCTGCTATAGATTTGATAGCTAATGCGAGCATCAAACGTGACTGTAGCGAGCTATTTACTGAATTTCTTTTCAATTTGTTGTGAGTTGTCATCGCTGATGGTGGTACTAAGTGATTAATTCTGTATGAGAAAGTGAGAGTTATAATTTGCAGGATAAATGCTTTCATCAAGCGGAAAGCACGCGTATCCGCCTACCGCAGCTGTCGCTTGGGATCGTCAACAATGCAATCCTCGTCCGTGCCGCAACATGTGCGAACCGCCATCGTTCATGGATCGGACTATAGTAATGACAACTCTACGCCAACGCCGTTGTTCTCGGTTGTTATGTGAAGGCCGTCGGCCGCTGCGTTATCTGTGACTGGAGGTGATGATGATAATGATGTTTAGTTTGTGGGGCGCTCAACTGCGTGGTTATGAGCGCCTGTACGAGGTCCCAATTTTTACACACTCCAGTTTTTGTCCATAGTCCAACCTAGCCACTGTCATGAATGATGATGATGATGATGATGAAATGATGAGGACAACACAAACACACAGTCCCCGAGCAGAGAAAATCCCAATGCGGCCGGGAATCGAAGGAGGTAATGCCTAAATTTGGTATTCTCGGCACACTCCTGACACTGTAGGTCTCTAAATACTAAATTCCTTAACAATTTCCAAAATTGACTGCCCCATGCGTCTACACTCCTCACACACGCTACCGTCTCATAGGCCACACCACACGGCAACGGATAAAATATTGTCTCAGAAATGCTCTACCGAGCCTTATGTCATGTGTTCGTTGCTCGTTTCTAGCTATCGGCGTTGCAATTAAAACAGCACAGGTCGCCTTTCCCACTTTCTATAATACCACAATATTTCAAAGCGATAGAAATTTTAGCACTGATGCTATGGAAAAATGATGTGCCAGCTTTTTTACCTGGTTATTAGTATAAAATTAAAAAAGACCTCTTATAACCGAGATAGAACAGATACCCCGAAAAACAGTGATTATTCAGAACGGAGCTACAGGTATCGGTTTTAACTAGTCAGTCTCTCATCCCCTATGCGTGTGCGTGCATCGTACATGACTTGCCTCCACTTGGTCTATACAATAGTTCCTCGCTGTCGTCCTTGGACATCAGTTGCATTGCAGAATGGTGCCATATCTAGTTTGTAAGGTTCAAAATGGTTCAAATGGCTCTGAGCACTATGGGACTTAACATCTGTGATCATCAGTCCCCTAGAACTTAGAATTACTTAAGCCTAACTAACCTAAGGATATCATACACATCCATCCATGCCCGAGGCAGGATTCGAACATGCGACCGTAGCGGTCGCGCGGTTCTAGGCTCAAGGCATAGAACCACTCGGCCACAATGGCCGGCTTAGTTTGTAAGTATTTTACAAAGTGTGGTAACAAAGAAGTACAATGCTCCATTGCTTTAAAAGATGAAAAACTGGAGAAGGCACAACAAACTTGAGGCATCATATGAGGAGAAAACATTCACAATGTTCTTTGGAAGATATTGATATACTAATAATTCTACTGTCGTGCCAGAAACTTGGAATAATAGATCAACCCTTAATTCTTCGGTTGCTTCAGGGGGAAAAATTGATACTAAGTTATCAGCTGTCGCCACTCTCATTTCCTTCAACGTAGCAATCTTTGCTACAGGTAACGAGACTAATTGCTACCGCAGCCTCAACCCCATATCGACCGCGGTCTCCCTCTCCATCACTTTCATTAGAAGTTTTCAACCTTTGTTCGATGTCTACGTTCGCTACTGGAAGCAGTACCTATAAAAACACCGAAAATCGTTTAGTGACTACCACGGCAGAATATTGGCAAATGATATTTCACAAAACCCAAAGAAATTCTGGTCGTACGTGTAGACTGTTAGTGGCACTAAAGTTAGTATCCAGAACCTAGCAAATCAGACAGGAACTAACGTTGAGGGTAGCAAAGGAAAAGCTGGAATGCATAACTCCATTCTCAAATGTTCCATTATAAAGGAAAACCCAGGATAACTGTTCCAATTTAATCCTCGTACCACTGAAAAGATGAGTGAAATGAGTATTAGTGCCAGTGGTGTTGAGAAAGAACTGAAATCGTTAAAATTCAACAGAGATCCAGCTTTGAACAGGTTAAACTGGAGACGAAAATAATGGGTGTTACCGGAAACCGGTTGTCTCAGCGATAACCGCCATCCCTCACCCTGCCCTCCTCGCCCGCATCTCGTGGTCGTGCGGTAGCGTTCTCGCTTCCCACGCCCGGGTTCCCGGGTTCGATTCCCGGCGGGGTCAGGGATTTTCTCTGCCTCGTGATGGCTGGGTGTTGTGTGCTGTCCTTAGGTTAGTTAGGTTTAATTAGTTCTAAGTTCTAGGCGACTGATGACCTCAGCAGTTGAGTCGCATAGTGCTCAGAGCCATTTGAACCTGCCCTCCTCCGCAGCCGCTGCCGCCGCTGCGGCCACTTCCACAGGAGCCGAGCACGTCACTTTGCTGCGACGGCAATCACGGGCATCGAGCCTGCACCGGCTCTACAGCGTTCTGCGCCCTCATCGACGCGCTGGACGTCCTACCTCGGGCTTCTCGGTAGATTTTCCTGGTGATTCGCTAGACGCTGTCGGCACACGGGTTGGTTGGCGCCATCCACCGTGCGCATCACCGCGGCATAGGCCTGCCCCTCGTCGTCAGCCACACCGTCATTATGCGACGACGCAGCGCAATTTTTCGCGTCTGTAGTTTCCTGCGAGAGGATCAGGATGGGAACTAGACGCTAAATCCAGTAATGAGCTGGCTCGTCCAACTCGACGTCCTGGTGCTGGAAGACAAGCTGAAAATTCTTTACAGATAAGGGATGAAACATGAGGTAGGATAAGACCACTGTCGAACCCTAAGGGGCACCAACACATTGAATGTAAGTTGGGCAGTCCTGCGTGTACCCTGTGCAGCTAAGTGCCACGAGAAACTAAGTCCCGTCCTGAGGGCAGAGTAACTCAGGTCCAGCGTCTGAGGCAACTGTCGAAGGAATCTACATCTACATCTACATTTATACTCCGCAAGCCACTTTACGTGGCGCTGTCATTACCTCCCTTTCCTGTTCCAGTCGCGTATGGTTCGCGGGAAGAACGACTGCCGGAAAGCCTCCGTGCGCGCTCGAATCTCTCTAATTTTACTTTCGTGATCTCCTGGGGAGGTATAAGTAGAGGGAAGCAATATATTCGATACCTCATCCAGAAACGCACCCTCTCGAAACCTGGACAGCGAGCTACACCGCGATGCAGAGCGCCTCTCTTGCAGAGACTGCCACTTGAGTTTGCTAAACGTCTCCGTAACACTATCACGCCTACCAAATAACCCTGTGACGAAACACTCCGCTCTTCTTTGAATCTTCTCTATCTGCTCTGTCAACCCGACCTGGTACGGATCCCACAGTGATGAGCAATACTCAAGTATAGGTCGAACGAGTGTTTTGTAAGCCACCTCCTTTGTTGATGGACTACATTTTCTAAGGACTCTCCCAATGAATTTCAACCTGGTACCTGCCTTACCAACAATTAATTTTATATGATCATTCCACTTCAAATCGTTCCGCACGCATACTCCCAGATATTTTACAGAAGTAACTGCTACCAGTGTTTGTTCCGCTATCATATAATCATACAATAAAGTATCCTTCTTTCTATGTATTCGCAATACATTAAATTTGTCTATCTTAAGGGTCAGTTGCCACTCCCTGCACCAAGTGCCTATCCGCTGCAGATCTTCCTGCATTTCAATGCAATTTTCTAATTCTGCAACTTCTCTGTATACTACAGCATCATCCGCGAAAAGCCGCATGGAACTTCCGACACTATCTACTAGCAGCACCAGAGGCACTTCTTATATAGCCTCGTCTGATGCATTTCCCGGGATCACGCGCGTCTCCCGTGTCCTGTCGTCCTTCCAGAACATTCTGTCGTAGCTGGTCATGTAGCTCCAGCGTACCTTGTCACAAAAAAGCAATCTCTCCTGCTTCCCAGTGCCCTGGCTGACGTTAGGCTGCTTTCCTATATGTTCATCTTATGCAATCTTGTGCATTTCTACTCACATGCGCGACCCATTCGCGACAAATTTTGGGGAGAAGGATGTGGTATTGACGGCATCTTCGTCGACCGCATCCAGCGCGCCGCGTTATGCTCACAGCTATGCGGGACAAGGACTTCTAATCCTCTCATTACCATCGCTCCTTATATCCGATGGAGGTGATTCCATGCAGATACTCCACCAGACGACGCTACACTGAGGTGACAGAACTCACGGAACAACTCCTAATATCGAGACGGAACTACTTTTGCCCGGCACAGTCCAGCAACTAGACCTATCATGGACTCAACAAGTCGTTGGAAGTCCCCTGCAGAAATACTGAGCCAGGCTGTCTCTACAGCCGTCCATAACTGCGAAAGTGTCGCCGGTGCAGAATTTTGTACACGGACTGACCTCTGGATTATGTCCCATAAATGCTCGACGGGATTCATAACGGACTATCTCGTTGGCCAAATCATTCGCCCGAATCGTCCAGACTGTTCTTCATTCTAATTTCGAACAGTTGTAGCTTAGTGACGTGGCGCAGTGGCATCCATAAAAATTCCATCTTTGTTTGGACACATGAAGTCCATAAATGGCTGAAAATGATCTCCATGTAGCCGGACATAACCATTTCCACTCAAAGATCGGTTCAGTAGGATGAGAGGACCCAGCCCATTTCATATGACATTGTGGAGCACCATCTTGCACAGTGCATTGTTAACAACTTTGGTCCAAGGCTTCGTGGGATCTGCGCCACACTCGAACCCTACCATCAGCTCTTGCCAACTGAAATCGGGACTCATCTGATCAAGATGTGGTTTTCCAGTCGCCTAGGATCCAACCGACATGGTCACAAGCCCGGGAGAGACACTACTGCAAAGGCACTCGCTTCGGTCATTAGCCCATAGACACACTGTGCTAGTGGATACGCTCGTCGTACGTCCCAAATTGATTTATGCAGTTATTAACGCAGTGTTGTTTGTCTGTTAGCACTGACAACTCTACGCAAACGCTGCTACTCTTGGCTTTTATGTGAAGGCCGTCGGCCACTGCGTTGTCCATTGTTGCAGGTAATGCCGGCACACTGTTGACGCTGTGGATATCAGGATACTGAAATCTCTAAAAAAAATCTGTTAATTCCCGTCGTGGGACCGTAATCACGTTGAAAACTCATGTAAGTGCAAATGACAGCCCCGCCACTGCATTGTCCTTTTACACGTGTGGATATCGCTATCGCAATACTTTTGTCACCACACAGCGACCTCACAGTAAATACAACAGAACAGTAAGCGCACATTACTCTTCATACATAGTTTACTTCCGCAAAATTTGACTTTACTAATAATGCAGTGAATAATTATACGCCTATTTCGTTCACCTTACAAAACACTGTTAAAACTCCAAGCTTTTTTCCGTCCGTTATTCCCAAGGCGAGTAGCAGGAGTGTTGTTTAGAATCAAAGACCTGCACACAGGCAATTCAAATGGTTCAAATGGCTCTGAGCACTATGGGACTCAACTGCTGAGGTCATTAGTCCCCTAGAACTTAGAACTAGTTAAACTTAACTAACCTAAGGACATCACAAACATCCATGCCCGAGGCAGGATTCGAACCTGCGACCGTAGCGGTCTTGCGGTTCCAGACTGCAGCGCCTTTAACCGCACGGCCACTTCGGCCGGCCACACAGGCAATAGGGCGAAAAATTATCTCTTCAGTTCCAGTTCCACTAAATTCCTAATATCCTAGCAACCCCGCCGCGGCAAACATCGGCCGGAACTCGAGCTATTTTTAGTTATCCCAGAAAAAACTTTTGTGTTTACGCATGCGCTCGTGTGTGTGTGTTTGTGTGTGTGTGTGTGTGTGTGTGTGTGTGTGTGTGTGTTTGTGGATCACCGCTAAATTTAAAAGATACACATAGTTAATGAGTAAGTTACTGGCATCGCATTAAACGTTGAAAAATTGTAAAATAATCTCTAAAAGTTTGCCTTCTTGGCGTGATTTAAAAATATGTAAATGGAACCACATGGCCCGAATCTTCATTGACAAGGATCTGTAACAGTTACTTGTGATTGACGGCAAAATTTTACCCGTACATTAAAGAATTTCTTCAACTGTTGAATTCATTAAGGGTATTGTTAGAGTGGATAAGGATATTTACATTCTTTTTACAAACTTCGATATTATTAATTGCTTCTAAAACGACAATAAATTCTTCTTGGCGTTTTCCATTGGCTGTTTCACTTTCAAACAGGAATTCATATGTTCTCTGTAAAGAAAGTAAATAGAAGAGAAAGTAAACTAAGCTAAATCCAAGACTGACAACCTCTGGAAAATCTGCCTCTTCTTTAGCTGCGCTTTAAGAAGACAAGCACGCGACGTATTTATATGAATAAGTATCTCGAGAAAATGGTTTGGAAAAATTCTGCAAATTCTTGACACAATATTTTAGAAATTACTCTCCTGTGTTCAGGCCGACACATTTTATCCTGCCTTGGATGATAGATTCAGTGGAGGTCTAAAATAAAATATTTATTTTAACAGTTTCAGCAATGTTAATTACACATAATTTAGGAACGTAAATAATGCGAAATTACCTTCATAAAAATTCAAGGATTAATTTTTTTGAAATTCTAACTTGATTTTAACAGAATTAACTTCGCATTAACTGGAATGTATGTGACACGACTCGTAAATACTTTTTTACTAAAAAGTAAACTGCGTTCGTCGTTAAATGTTTGTAGCCTAAAAGAGATTCGTAAATAAACCGTCATGATACGTACAGTTTCATACATCTAAGAGTGTTTGGGAACCTCAGGAAAGACAAATATGAGTCTTCTTTCTTTTTTGATGTTATTTATTGCTATGAATAGGCTCCCATTTGTAAAAACTATGTTACAAAGTATTATAAAGACACTATTCATATTCATCCGCTACCATATTCAGAAGTGTAGCTCAATGTCTGCTTGGAGCGCTGCTGTCACAGAGGTGACGCTACTGTAAGTTAAACTATGAACAAACTTTTCCATAAAAGTAAAGTACTATGAGCTCAATACACACCATCAAGGGCTGTGATGTTATCCTTTACCAGTCATGTTTGGCGTTTCATGTTTAATGCGAACTTACATGGTCATTACGTCCATATTAGTTACTACTAACATTCATTATCCGTTAGATAATTAATGTTTATTTAAAGTATGACATTTATTAAATATAAAAACAAACTTCAGGAATACGCGAGAGAAAAGACGTGTTTACATGAGTGATAGTACTACCGCAATGTATTGTCCTTCGACTCCTCGAAACTGTCTTGAAACATTTGCGCTGCATTTCTCCACGTGTTCAGAAGTATAGACACTAATCGATAATAGCGAACTGAGTCCATCGTTAGTAGCCAGTTGTACTCTATGAAGTAAACCGTGGGAAAGCCGGCCGGAGTGGCCGTGCGGCTCTAGGCGCTGCAGTCTGGAACCGAGCGACCGTTACGGTCGCAGGTTCGAATCCTGCCTCGGGCATGGATGTGTCCTTAGGGTAGTTAGGTTTAATTAGTTCTAAGTTCTAGGCGACTGATGACCTGAGAAGTTAAGTCGCATAGTGCTCAGAGCCATTTGAATCATTTTGAACCAAACCATGGGAAAATACATATACATACATATATATATATATATATATATATATATATAAACTCCAAAACATTAGCACTCTTGTTGCTACATCAAGAAGAAAGCTGTCTCTACACATAGTATGTAATGCAAGAATAATCAGTTGAAAAACATATTGACCATTAATAGATCCTGACAGATTAAAAAATGCGAAAAGGATTTAACATTCCGCCACTAGTCGCAAAATTACAAATCTCTATTTCAGGGTGGGGACTGGGTGTTTGTGTCGTCCTCGTATTTTCATCATCATCACCATCATTGGTGACAATGGCTAAATGGGACTGAGTAAAGAAACTGGACTGTATGCAAAATGGGGACATTGTATGGGCGCTGATGACCGCGCAGTTGAGCGCCCAACAAAACCAAACATCCTCATAATCATCTCTTTCAGGGTACAATGTCCGCACATTAACATTTAACGAAAGTTCATGTAGATGTTCAAGTCGTTCGTTACACTCTTGACACACGCTGCGGTCATCCTGCGGAGAAGCATAAAGTAACCTAATATTAGAGAATGTTGAGTTAGTATGTTGGTAACTGAACACACCGCAAGAAGACACTCATTTCATATGAACAAAGTGAGTAGTTATTTAAAAACTTGGTGTGAATAGCCGACCAACAAACTATGTGAATATTTCTTGGTGTTAAGTTATTATTAAGTTATTCTTTTTGACGGCCCTCCTGCAGCGGCTGTCAACATTCATTTTACTCCAAAATACTGTAAAAATAGGAGATTTTTTTTGTACATGATCACTACTGAAAGGAGAAGCTTGATATGAATGCGTAGAATGTACTTGTATTAGCTTTCTGGAAGATATATTGACGAAAGAATTGTTTTCTGTTATCGGCACACTTTATCCTGACGAGATGGAGGAGGTGTAAGTGTCCAATCAAGGTCGCGTGAGCGACTTCAGCTGGCCTACAACACGTCAACAGCCATGGGGTGTGGGGTCAATGCAGCGAGCGATATGAAGCCCTTGAAATGATGAGTGTACAATTTTAGTTCCTTCTTTGTATCGTATAGGGCGAGTCACGTAAGACGTAAAAACATTTTACATAGTGAACGGTTACACATATCAAAAAGTGGTTTTTCGGAAAATGTTAGAGCGTCGAGGGGCACGTACATTTTTTTCTTTTTGATCATGTTTTTAGCGCTGGTATCAACTGAGGTACTGAAGTAAGTACTGTTTTTAAATGGAACCGTATACCTTTTTATAACTGCATTTTATAGCTCCTGGAAGACAAGTGTAAAGATAAAGACTTTGTTAATGTTTACGTTGAAACCTGTTGTAAAAGAAATTCGAGAAATGTCCTAGAATGTGAGAGTACAATGTCCGCAGAAGGAGAAATAGGGGGTCAGCTACGGGGCGGCGACAAGGGATGGGAGAGACCTATCGCCTAAAACCGTTACCATTATTTTAGTCCTACATAACTTGTATTTTTCGGTATTTGTTTGGTCTCAGTTGTAATAGATTTTCTAAATTTTTTTACTAATAATCAAGTAAAAACTCCAGGATATCAATTTGCTAAAGGAACGACGACGTTAATCGTTTCTAATTAATATTATTTTCAACGAGTAACATTTATTCATAAAATTTTCATTGCTTTGAAATATTGGATTATTATAGAAATCGAGTAAAGCGATAAGCAATATTTTGATAATAATGACTCCTGTCAGACACTATTAACAAACACATGACATACGAATCGGTATGTCATTGTAGAGACAGTGATGTACCTGTTACCGCGTGGCGTGGCCTATTGGACGGTAAGCTTTTACGCGTAGTTTGTGAGACTTGCCTGCACCTGGTCTGTAGGGCGATTGGTAGCTGTCGTCCTCAGTCATGAGTTGTATTGCCGAATAGGATCATTCATAGTTAGGAAGTGTTTTATAAAGTCCCGTAGCAGCGAAGCGTAACACTCTGTTTGCTTTAAAAAATTGTACAAGGGCGGAGGCAAAACAAACTTACGACATCATATAAAGAGAAAACATGCACAAAGTTTCTTGTAAAAGAAGATAAACTTGATTGATTTTATTGAAGTGCTATAAATTGGGATAATAATTGAACGTTTAATATAGTTGCTGCTTCAGGGTGAAAAAATGACACTATCCAAAATTCACGATGCAGGGAAGTTAACGACTTCTGACGTTTCGCTGTCACTGTCGTTGCGTCCGTGTCCTTCACATTTTGCAAACTTTTCTGGGGACAATGACACAAATTTCTGTCGCAGCCTCAACCCCATATTGATCGTGGCATCCTACTCCTTCACCTCAACTAAAAGTTTCATTCTTTGTTCGATATCTACGCTTATTACATTAAGTAACAGCAATAAAAACCGAAAATCTGTTATTTCATAAACCGGTACTTTTGAACGGTTTCAAAAGTCGCACTAAACTGGAGACTAAAAGAACCGGTGTAACCGAAAACCGGTTGTTTCAGCGATAAGCGCCGTCATTAAGCTGTCGGCACACGGACCGTGCAACCGAGCATTGAGCGTTGAGCGTGCCGAGTTTCTGACGCCATAGCGTGGAATAGCACGTTCGGGAGTCTTTCCGAACGTGCAGAGCAATATCTAGCATGTCAGGTATTCTGAGCGTGCGTCTGAGCGTTGACCAATGAGATGGCACAACGCCACATTACGTCACATGCACGCCATCTCTTTCAGCACAGAGATGTGAGGCGCCATATAGGCATTCAGTTCAAACCTGTAAGTATATTTGTCGTTCCTGAGCACCAGCAAATTGAGAATCACTCGAAAACCCGTTGTTAACTGTCTGTGTCGTAAGGTCCTTTCTCGTAATCTGTTCATTACAATGTGAACAGATACAGCGGCTTTTATGAGACCGTCTTGCAGTGCTCTGGGGTTAACTGTACTACACTGCAACGCAGAGATGGCCAGATGTTGATCTTCACGTGGGGCTGTTATGTGTCTGTGACCATGTGCAACTCGCCTTGTGTGCTGACCTGTCACCCTCGAGCGTGTGCACAACATATGGACGAGACATGGAGAGGCATTGGTATTTGCAGCAACAAGACCGAAACTCCATTCTTTTTTTGGATCAGGCTGACCGCCCCTGCAGCTTTCAGTGTGTTAAGATGTCGAATCGCATGTGCACAGTAAAATATAACGTCCACAAATAGTAACTTCCATCTCTGTATCTCACTAGAAAATACTGGGACACCGGTACTCACTTCGTTCCGAGGGGTTACCTGATACTGTAATGCATAACACAGCCAACAGATAGCGAATGATTTTAGTTGTTGCCTGAACTGAAAGCGATGATCTCAAACTATGCAATAAGATCACAGGTACCGCCTGCTTCAAAATAGTTAACATACCGGACGTTGATACACGTGTTCACCTAATTCTTTTGAACAGTGTAGAATTTACGAAAATTGAAATGTAAGAAATGAGAGTTAAATTAGAAGTTAAAAGGTCAGCTAAGCATAAGAAGTATGAGGAGAGAAAGATGAAGAAGAAAGGGAAACTGAATGTAAGGAGTGTGAAGGAAGAATAGCAAAACATTAGGCGGAGAAGGAAGCTGAACATGTGGAGTATGAAGAAAGGAAAGGCAAATAGAAAAAATTAAAGATTCTTGCCCAATATGAAGATTTTCAGAGAAGAAAAGTTTTGAAAGTTAAGTGCACTAAAGAGAATGAGAATAAAGAAACATTAGAAATTAGTTTCATGATAAATCTAAGTCAACAGGCTAGACAAGAACTAGATTTTAAACAAACATTTACAAGTCCTATGGAGAGTACTAGAAGTACCTTCACTTTACTATACTGGTGAAGATTTAAGCCTTTAGCTCATTTTGTCTCAGCGGACGTTGAATATGAGAGGAGATGCCGAAACATAGTGTGGGTTTAATTCTTATTGTGAGAGGTACTTGAAAAGACATACATGCTGGAATGGAACATTATCCTATGAAATTGTTTTATGTAAGGTATCATGTGGTGTAGTGCCACAGATATTACGATCTGTAGATAAGATGTATTACTAGTAGGAAATGAATGGTTGAACGGAAACGCAGGAGGAGGAGAATTAAAGTGTATCTTTTCTCCATGCCCTGGAGGAGGCTATGTTATTTTGTGGGGAGACACCTAAAAAAACCATTATGGGTGCGGTGTGTGCCTCACGCAGCAGTACGGCAAGGAGTTTCATTTATTCAACAAGAGTTTTACATGTACGTTTCTTAATATTTATTTAATGTAGTACTTACCTCAGGCGATTTCGCCGTATTACTTATTTGTTTACTGTTAAAGAATGGAATGAGTTAAAAGCTAGGTTGTCATTCACGTTATTTACAGATTGTTGTTAATGGTTCAATTGTTTGTCTGTCGCTTTAGTGATTTGCATGTTAAATAGACTCACTGGTGCAGTAATGAAGTACGTTATGCCTATTTCTTGCGGAAGCTGAGGTGTAACTGCAGTATGAAATCCTATGTCTACATAATCGAAATTCGACACTGAATATTAGATGCTGAAGATGTATTTTTGTAGGGGGTAAGACACGCTGTGTTAGTAAAATTAATACAATATTATGAAGATGGCATCTGTTCTTTCGGACGTGTCCGAAAGGACAGACGCCGTTGGTGACCGTGCAGCTCTCTAGAATGAAATTACAACTAAATGAATACCATCAATTGCTGACGGGCGTTCATATACATCAACGCGGACACTTGAAAATGTGTGCCCCAACCGGGATTTCGAACACGGGACCTCCTGCTTACATGGCAGACGCTCTATCCATCTGAGTCGCCGAGGGCACAGACAACACTGCGTCTGCAGGGACTATCTCGCGCACGCTTCCCGCGAGATACACATTCTCATCTTATATGTTCACACACTACATTCGTAGTGTCCCTACCCAACACACTCATTACTCGTGGAAGACATTCTTAGCAAGTCCCGTAAGAGTTCGGGTAATAAGTGTGCATCCGCACAGAAGAGGAAGGTCATGGCCGGTATTGCCAGAACTATATACTTATATGGATATGGTGTCTGCATATGCCATCTGCATATCGTTTAAGGCTAACCGGCTGATGACCTTCTTCAGTGCGGATGCACACGATTTGCCTGAACTCTTACAGGACTCGGTGGATTTGTCTGCCGCGAGTAATGGGTGTAATGGCAGGGGCGCTACGAATTTCGTGCGTGGACTATAAGTTGAGAATTTCGATCTCACGGGGAGCGCGCCGGCGATAAATCCCTACAGTCGCACTATCCTCTTTGCCCTTGGTGGCTCAGATGGATAGAGCGTCTGCCATTTTGCAGGAGATCCCGTGTTCGAGTCGCGGTCGGGGCACACATTATCAACTATCCGCCTTGATGTATCCGGGTTCCCGGGTTCGATTCCCGGCGGGGTCAGGGATTTTCTCTGCCTCGTGATGGCTGGGTGTTGTGTGCCGTCCTTAGGTTAGTTAGGTTTAAGTAGTTCTAAGTTCTAGGGGACTTATGACCACAGCAGTTGAGTCCCATAGTGCTCAGAGCCATTTTTGAACCTTGATGTATTTGAACGCCCGTCAGCAGCTGATGGTATTCATTTAGTTGTAATTTCATACGACAATATTGGTTATGTGAAGAGAAGCATATTTTAGCTTAAAGATTGGCAGTAAGGAATATAGTATTGATTATGAATTTAGTTATGACACTTAGTTCTTTTATCTTGTTAAACAGAAGGAATTCTGTCACTAAGTTATATACACTGATGGAAACAAAATCGCAACACCGAGAAATAATTAATATAAAGTAATGAAATTTCGTACATTTGTGTGGGTAACGTATGTAAGTGATCAACATTGCAAGATCACAGGTTAATGCAAGCACGAGATAAGACATTGTAAATGTGAAATGCTGGTACATTAGTAATCGCTGTAACCGCCAGAATGTTGAATGCAAAGTTCTTGGATTGTGTTTTACAGATGCTGGATGTCAGTTTGTGCACTTGGTCGATCAATACAGGAACAGTTAATGCTGTTTATGAATGGTAGTCCGTGGTCTAGGGATTGCCGGCACGGTAGCTCAGCGTGTTCGGTCAGAGGGTTACGTGCCATCTGTAATAAAAAAACTGAGTTCATCGATCAATAACGAACTTAAAAAAAAAAAATCAAAACGTCTTCGGTCCCGGGTTCGATCCACGCCAGTGCCTGAATTTTGATAAATAATCAGCATTGGCGGCCGAAGACTTCCGGCATAAGAAGTCAGCCTCATTCTGCCAACGGCCTTGTCAAAGAGGGCGGAGGAGCGGATAGAGGTTCAGGGCACTCTCTTGTCCTAGGGGTGGGAAATTGCCCCTAAAGGCGGAAGAATCAGCAATGATCAACGACATGAGGATGCAGAAGGCAATGGAAACCACTGCATTAAAGACACGTAACGTGTATCCACAGGACATGTCGCCTGTAATTGAAGAAGTGTCATGATGATCTCTCCATTGGCAAAAGATTCCGGAATAGTCCCCCATACGGATCTCCGGGAGGGGACTGCCAAGGGGGAGGTTACCATGAGAAAAAGATTGAATAATCAACGAAAGAATAACGTTCTACGAGTCGGGGTGTGGAATGTCAGAAGCTTGAACGTGGTAGGGAAACTAGAAAATCTGAAAAGGGAAATGCAAAGGCTCAATCTAGATATAATAGGGGTCAGCGAAGTGAAGTGGAAGGAAGACAAGGATTTCTGGTCAGATGAGTATCGGGTAATATCAACAGCAGCAGAAAATGGTATAACAGGTGTAGGATTCGTTATGAATAGGAAGGTAGGGCAGAGGGTGTGTTACTGTGAACAGTTCAGTGACCGGGTTGTTCTAATCAGAATCGACAGCAGACCAACACCGACAACGATAGTTCAGGTTTACGTGCTGACGTTGCAAGCTGAAGATGAACAGATAGAGAAAATGTATGAGGATATTGAAAGGATAATGCAGTATGTAAAGGGGGACGAAAATCTAATAGTGATGAAGAGTAGGCTGAAGTTCAAGACATTAGTCAGGAAGAATCAATACGCAAAGAAGTGGGATAGGGAAGTACTAAGAAATGACGAGATACGTTTGAAGTTCTCTAACGCTATAGATACAGCAATAAGGAATAGCGCAGTAGGCAGTACAGTTGAAGAGGAATGGACATCTCTAAAAAGGACCATCACAGAAGTTGGGAAGGAAAACATAGGTACAAAGAAGGTAGCTGCGAAGAAACCATGGGTACCAGAAGAAATACTTCAGTTGATTGATGAAAGGAGGAAGTACAAACATGTTCCGGGAAAATCAGGAATACAGAAATACAAGTCGCTGAGGAATGAAATAAATAGGAAGTGCAGGGATGCTAAGACGAAATGGCTGCAGGAAAAATGTGAAGACATCAAAAAAGATATGATTGTCGGAAAAACAGACTCAGCATACAGGAAAGTCAAAACAACCTTTGATGACATTAAAAGCAACGGTGGTAACATTAAGAGTGCAACGGGAATTCCACTGTTAAATGCAGAGGAGACAGCAGATAGGTGGAAAGAATACATTGAAAGCCTCTATGAGGGTGAAGATTTGTCTGATGTGATAGCAGAAGACGATTTAGAAGAGATAGGGGATCCAGTATTAGAATCGGAATTTAAAAGAGCTTTGGAGGACTTACGGTCAAATAAGGCAGAAGGGATAGATAACATTCCATCAGAATTTCTAAAATCATTGGGGGAAGTGGCAACAAAACGACTATTCACGTTGGTGTGTAGAATATATGAGTCTGGCGATATACCATCTGACTTTCGGAAAAGCATCATCCACACAATTCCGAAGACGGCAAGAGCTGACAAGTGCGAGAATTATCGCACAATCAGCTTAACAGCTCATGCATCGAAGCTGCTTACAAGAATAATGTACAGAAGAATGGAAAAGAAAATTGAGAATGCGCTAGGTGACGATCAGTTTGGCTTTAGGAAAAGTAAAGAGACGAGAGAGGCAATTCTGACGTCACGGCTATTAATGGAAGCAAGGCTAAAGAAAAATCAAGACACTTTCATAGGATTTGTCGTCCTGGAAAAAGCGTTCGACAATATAAAATGGTGCAAGCTGTTCGAGATTCTGAAAAAAGTAGGGGTAAGCTATAGGGAGAGACGGGTCATATACAACCAAGAGGGAATAATAAGAGTGAACGATCAAGAACGAAGTGTTCGTATTAAGAAGGGTGTAAGACAAGGCTGTAGCCTTTCGCCCCTACTCTTCAATCTGTACATCGAGGAAGCAATGATGGAAATAAAAGAAAGGTTCAGGAGTGGAATTAAAATACAAGGTGAAAGGATATCAATGATATGATTCGCTGATGACATTGCTATCCTGAGTAAAAGTGAATAAGAATTAAATTATCTGCTGAACGGAATGAACAGTCTAATGAGTACACAGTATGGTTTGAGAGTAAATCGGAGAAAGACGAAGGTAATGAGAAGTAGTAGAAATGAGAACAGCGAGAAACTTAACATCAGGATTGATGGTCACGAAGTCAATGAAGTTAACGAATTCTGCTACCTAGGCAGTAAAATAACCAATGACGGACGGAGCAAGGAGGACATCAAAAGTAGACTCGCTATGGCAAAAAAGGCATTTCTGGCCAAGAGAAGTCAACTAATATCAAATACCGGCCTTAATTTGAGGAAGAAATTCTGAGGATGAACGTCTGGAGTACAGCATTGTATGGTAGTGAAACATGGACTGTGGGAAAACCGGAACAGAAGAGAATCGAAGCATTTGAGATGTGGTGCTATAGACGAATGTTGAAAATTAGGTTGACTGATAAGGTAAGGAATGAGGAGGTTCTACGCAGAATCGGAGAGGAAAGGAATATGTGGAAAACACTGATACGGAGAAGGGACAGGATGATAGGACATCTGCTAAGACATGACGGAATGACTTCCATGGTACTAGAGGGAGCTGTAGAGGGCAAAAACTGTAGAGGAAGACAGAGATTGGAATACGTCAAGCAAATAATTGAGGACGTAGGTTGCAAGTGCTACTCTGAGATGAAGAGGTTAGCACAGGAAAGGAATTCGTGGCGGGCCTCATCAAACCAGTCAGTAGACTGATGGCCAAAAAAAAAAAAAAAAAAAAAAAGGAATCTGTATAAACTCCGTGTGGATTGAACTTCCATCAACTGTGAGCAGTGAGGTACTTCAACTTGAAATACAGACCACCACACCTTCACATTCTCCGCAGGATGATAAAAGTTCGTGCCAAGACTGTAAAGAACAATTCTAATATCTATGTGAACTTTTATTATATGTTTCTGTGTTGCCATTGTAGCCTTCAGATGAGGTTTTTACCTCGAAACACGTTGCTTCATTAAATCGTTTAAGTAAGTGCACAACTCTTGCGACTGGTAGCCGTTTTTGAAAAATCAGCATTGCCCAACGTCTCTCAGTTGATCTTTTAGAATAGAGCATATGATCAGCAACTAGCTCACACGTCACCTTCTTCAAGGTTAATATTAAACTACTTAATATCCATTACCGTAATGTGTGTGGAATGTAAGTGCAATCGGTTTTTGAACATTGCTGTTTTACAGTCATCAAGGCTATCAATCTCCCATGATATGTGAAAAATGTTTATTATGCCTACGATAACCGGGATAAGTAAAGCTAACTTCATATGCAATCAGTTAGAACTGCAGATGATTGTGTATGTTGTTTGAAATGGTAACATATTTCTGCAGTTCACACAGGTTGGTAAAGAGGTTAATAGGCCCTACATCAAGAACAGAGAGTTAAAACGCCACTCCCCTTGCTTCCACGGGAGGATGACAGTTCGAATCCGTGCCCGGCCATCCAGATTCTCATTTCCCTGCTACAGGCAAATGTCGTGATGCTTCCATCAAAAGGGCACGGCCGATTTCTTTCCCCATCCTTAAAACAATCCGAGCTTATGCTTCGTCTCTAACGACCCAGAAGTCGACGGGACGTTAGAACCTTATCTTCTTCCTGCCTCCCTTCTATACCATTCTGTATTCCGAATTTGTTAATTTTGGTTACTTTTCAAACAAAAGAAAGTTATTTTGTTTACTAAGTAGCGTTCAAATGCAAGATGATAAAATTCTAGAAGCTCGTGCGAATCTGTGGTAAATAATGAAAATTTATTACTAACGGTTTAGTCCAATGTTTTCGGATTCATACACGCTATATCACATTTATTCATCACCTGGAACCAGTGAACTTAAAACGCAGGTTTTCGGAGAGTTTATTGTCGAAACGCTCAGCAGATAAGAGGATATGTAGAAGAGTGCGTCCAGTTATTGGACTGGTTGTGTCTTCGCGGGATCTATTATTGGGGACCGAAAGTTCTACCTGCTGCCACTTCAAAGCATTTTTTTTTACAGGTTGGGGGTTGTTACTGCGTAATGTTGACTGTAAATTAAACTTACGAAGACGTGGTGACAAGATCGCTGCCTGGCAGACAAATTCTGTATTTTTAGGTACTATCTGTACGTATTTTTCGACCTAATTTCCATTTAGATCAGTGTACTCGGTTCAACTCTTTTTGCTGAAGTGTGGTTGTGGAAGGATTACAAAACACTATTGTCATGACCTCTTCTGTCGACTCAACATATTTTCCATCAATAAATTTCTTCAGGTCTGGTACTTGATGAGTCAAGTGTACTGCAGTCCGTAATTTTTTCCATTGCCAAAGCACCAGTGTGGGCAGATGCATTATGCTGATGAAAGATTCATATTTCTTTTCTCTTTTCAATACATCCGTCTTCACTCGCAGGTGTTTCATCCATATAATCCACATGACTATCGTAGTACTCGCCAGTTACTATCACACCTTTTGCAAGTTAATCGCCGAGAAGAATCTCTTTTTTAAAAAGGCAACTCCGACTGCAATTTTTGTGACACACGAGATCAACGTCATGTTGTTTTATGCATAGACGTCTTCTACACACTGATGTGATAGATGTTCCGTACCGTCACCGAATAGAGGGTATTTCATTTCATCCGTATTCACAAATTAGCGGAAAACGTCAGTTGGCTGCATTTTAAAACGGTCCAGTCACTGCTTAGAAGGAACAACAGTTTCATATGTAAACACGTGCAGCTATTATTTAGTTCAATGACTCAGGTATAGTTAATTTTTTACAAGTCAAATACTGTTAAATACAAGAACGACTAAATGCAGTGAATATGAATAGTAACGATGTCTGTGGTAATACGGCCAAGGTGGTACTCATTAATAGACTCTGTGTTTGAAAGCAGAAATACTTTGCGTAGAGAACTGTTCTCCTCTCACGACAGATCCATCTTATAAGTACAGATAGAAGTACAATTTATGTGAGAGCAGGCTTCCACATATCCAGAAAATTTTTAATGAAGTAGTACACTTTCCCACAAAAATAGATAGGGATTAGTTGGCTCTGAGCACTATGGGACTCAACTGCTGTGGTCATCAGTCCCCTAGAACTTAGACTACTTAAACTTAACTAACCTAAGGACATCACACACATCCATGCCCGAGGCAGGATTCGAACCTGCGACCGTAGCAGTCGCACGGTTCCTGACTGCGCGCCTAGAACCGCGAGACCACCGCGGCCGGCAGATAGGGATTCCAACGAAGTTTACGTGATTACCATGTTTCAATCATATTATAATGGACACTTTTATCATCCATATTTGATGCATCCACTAATACACCATGTTTTCTGTAGTAGGTCGCCTGTGAGATTGGATTATGATCGAAACTAGTCGCTCAGCAAAACCTGATTCAGGTATGAGAATATCTTCCTTGAAATTGTAATGAAAATTTTGATTTTTGTATTTAGTTTTCGTCGGTATTCGACAAACATTTTTCTCAGTTTGGACACCATGGTTGTGGCGTAACAGCAATTTATATAAATTAACTTAGTATTAAGAAAACAGTCTTAATGGCGTCTTTTATTTATTTAGTGCCAACCGGTTTCAGCCCATCGCCGGGGCCATCTTCAGGGCGAACATACGGTCGACTGCTGGTGGCGTCACGTCTACCAAGGTGTGGCAAGAGACTATGGTACCTCGATAAAATCGGTATTAAGTGGCAACAAATAACGCTATCACATTTGAGAGCTCCCAAACTGTCACCTAAAAATTACACCCACTCCCAAGAACACCCACCACATAAAAGCTCGAGATGCGCAATGGAAAGACACGTAAATTGATATTTATAGCATGTATCTGTACTTGAGAGAATTTTGAATGTTCAAGCAACGTGGAAACTGAACGGCACTGAGAAACTCTCACCTCTGTTACAATTGGGGGTGATTAAGTCTTTGTGTTGGCATGGTTGCGAAGTGAGCGTCGTGAGATCTGAAATGAGATGGCCACTTTTGGATTTGAAAAATTTCTGCTAGTTTACTAAGGTGTGGGACTTAGAAATATTTCGGCTGGTGTTGGGCTCCGGAATATTTAGAATTATTTCGGCTGCTGTTGGGCTTCGGAATATTTTCAGCAGTCGTTGGAGAAATTCTGATAGTTGCTACATCACGGGATTCGGAAATATTCCGAATGTAGTTGGAATTGGAAATATTTTCTCTGGTCATTGGACTTTGAATTATTTCTTAAATTCGTCGAACTTTGAGTTATGCAAGCTGGTCCACACTTTTAATTCTTTTTGACAGCTCTGGCCTCTAAAATTTTTAGGTCGAAGTTTGGACTTTGAATATTCGTATGTGAAGTAGAGATATGCCCATTTAAATTATGTGGAAGTCACATTGTGCTGTTGTGTTGAGGAAGTAACAAACGCAGCATTTTTAATTTACTATTTCATTTAAAGATCCCTGTCACTAAACGTTTTATTAATAAAAGCGTTGATACTCTGATCGTTTATGGCTGTGTTAGATTACGGTGGTAATGAAAGTGAAAGACCACCACACAGCTCTGTCCTCCTAGACACCCATAACTACTGTATCCATATTATTTAGCTATAAAGAGCCAAAGATAAAAAGTTGTAAGGTAGCAGTCCGTCTATAGCACCACATCTCAAATGCTTCAATTCTCTTCTTTTCTGGTTTTCTGACAGTTTATGTTTCATTTACACACAATGCTGGGCTCCAAATGTATATTCTCAAAAATTCCTTGACGAAATTAAGGCGTGTGTTTAACACTTCTACACTTCTTTTGGCTGGGAATCGCCTCTTTTCCTATGCTACTCTGCTTTGTAAGTCCTCCTTCTCCATCTGTCATGAGTTATTTCGCTTCCAAGGTAACAGAATTCCTTAGCTTCATTTACTTCATAGTCACGAATTTTGATGTTGCTTATCGCTAATCTCATTTCTGCTACTCCTCATTACATTCGCTTCCTTCGTTTTCCTCTTTATCCATAACGTGAGTTCCTTACAATGTTGATTCTATTCCACAGGTCCCGTAGATTATCCTCACTTTCACTGAGGATATCAATATCATAAAGGAATCTTATCACTGATATTCTTTCACCCTGAAGTTTTGTCCTGTTCCCGAACCTTTCTTTTATTCCTGTCAGTGCTTCCATATATAGATGGAAAAGTAGGGGCGGAAAACAGTTTCCCTGTCTCACACGCTAATAGAGCACTTGGTTCTTGGTTTTCTGTTCTTATTGATCCCTATTTGTTCTCTTACATATTGTATAGTGTCCATGTCTCTCTGTAGCTAACACTTATAACACTTTCAGTCTGTAATACTCAAATGACGACCAATCTCATTTTTAGGAACTATAAGTACTGTAATTCCAGAAAGGCACTGTCGTAATGGCAGGTTAGTCAGGTTAATATTTTTCATAAAAACCAGGTCAACCTATGGGTTTTATGCAGTCCGCAATATCTTCAAAGGCCACGTACAATATTTTCGTATTCTCTGGCTCTCTACATTCAATTTATTAGTCCCACAGAAAAAATGAAGAGGATCTTTCTGTAGGAAATTAAATGTAGTTCGCTAGAGGTCATAGTTCTCGAGTTATTCAAGAAAAACGTACAAAACTGACCATTAAACGCGTTTTCCGTGAATATCTTGAAAACCGTGGCCTCCAGTGAAAATATACCGCTGTACAAAATGTAACTACAACAAATTTCCTTCAGTCAGCTCCTGCTCTTTGTTCTGAAGGACTAAGAGTTTGCGGGTAGCGAGCTAGAGACTACGAAAATCTTGCATGTGGATTTTGAAGGCGTTGTGGGTCGCATAAAACCCATAAATAGGAACAGCTGAATCACCTTGTGTGTTAGTAGCTGAAAACGTCCCAATTCGCTTAGTATTTCTTTCCATTCGTTTTCTGAATTGGAAAAAAACTGTGCAATTTCCTTGCTGTAGCATCCATCCCATTCAAAGTAAATTCTTATAAACTACATTTAGTGTTTTGCTTTCGATTACAAAGACGAATAACTTTTGTTGTTGTCTAAGATGCTACGCTTAATTCTCTCTCTGAGAAGCATGATTCTTTTAAACACACTCCGCAATAATGGAATGTATTTCCTTGTGCTTTATTGATAGATAAATTGTACGTAAATTTTATCGGAAATTGGAGCCTCTTAAAGCTGAATGATAAGTTAGTTGAAAAGGTTGGAGTTCGAGAAATCAATCCTGACTTGCCATCTTCTATTACAGATAAAGTTTACACTTCTACATTGTTGTTTGAAAGATCTGTGTTGTCCAGTCGTGATCCATTACAAAATTTTGTTGAGTCAAGATTTCTGAGCTGTATTATTGGTGACCCAGATTTCAAAAAGTGAGAGGGAATACAGGGAGTACTGTGGAAATTTAGCGATATTGCTGGGAAGCTAGCGCTTTCGTATTGGTTCATCATTGTATCAATGAATTTATACATTTTTACTTATGTTGGTATCATCTTCTGTATTTACTAATTTGTTTATTGTAGTTTCAAAGACTCTATCTATTAGCGGATACACTTTTTTCGATAAGGTGATCCTGTGTCTTTACTACGTGGCATAATGTCCCTTTCTCATGTCGTATTAACACCCGAGAAAAATCGCAATAGCTCGAGAACCTTGTAGGACAATCTCCAATTTTTTCCTTGAAAAATACATTGGTGCATCAGGGGCAGAATAAATTTCCTTTACGTCTGTGGCACAAATTTTTTATGATCGGACTACCGGTTTCGGTCTACAGGGACCATTTTTAGATCTGTACTATAAAAACATGTCGTAAATTTCCTTTACGTGTGTGGTCATAAATTTTTTGTCATCAGACTACCGGTTTAGGTCTATAATGACTATCTTCAGATCTGTTCTATAAAAACATGTCCTAATGTACTGCCATACACTGCAGTACATTAGGACATGTTCTTATAGAACAGATCTGACGATGGTCATTATAGATCGAAACCGGTATTTTGATGACAAAAAATTTGTGACCACAGACGTAAAGTAAAGGAAATTTATTCTATATTCGGGTCACTGTTTTATTCGCGACCATGTCGCGGCTTGAGAGACAGAATACTTCCAGGTGAACACCACGGTCTCATGGCGTCCGCTTGAAACATACCTTCACAACTGCAATAGCTATCAACACAAATGGCTCAAATGGCTCTGAGCACTATGGGACTCAACTTCTGAGGTCATTAGACCCCTAGAACTTAGAACTAGTTAAACCTAACTAACCTAAGGACATCACACAGACCCAAGGCGAGGCAGCATTCGAACTTGCGACCGTAGCGGTCTCGCGGTTCCAGACTGCAGCGCCTAGAACCGAGCTATCAACACACAACCACTAAAGTGTACAACGGGGAAACCAAAGGCAGAGCACGAGGCATGAAAAACAGTGATTGGCGGCAGGTGGTTTCATTCAAAACACTTTAATTTAGGAAGAAGAATTAAACACTTTGAAGTTCGACGATGACGTTGAACTTCAGTTAGAAGCGGCGAAGGAATCGCAAGAGAAGTTGAACGGAATGCTTAGTGTGTTGAAAAGAGATTGTAAGATGAATAACAAGTAAACAGTCAGTTGGCTGCATTTTAAAATGGTCCAGTCATTGCTTAGAAGGAACAACAGTTTCATATGTAAACACAGATGAATAAAGTAAAATAAGGATAATGGAACGGTACCCAATTAAAACGTCTGATGATGGTAAAATTAGGCACAGGAGTGAGATATTACAAATATTACATGAGTTTTGCTATCTGGGCACCAAAGTAACTGACGATGGCCGAGATAGAGAGGATGTAAAAATTTAGGCTGGTAATAAACAGAAGGCGTTTGTGAAAACGAGAAATTTGTTAACAACGAATATAAAGTGGTAAGAAGTCTTCTCTAAAGTATCTGCATGGAGTGTAGTCTTGTACCGAAGTGAAAGGTGGATGATAAGCTGTTAAGTCATGGAGAGAACAGAAGCTTTTGAAATGTGTAGCAATAGAAGAATGCTGAAAGTTAGATGGGTAGATGGAACAAGTTGCCTAAAAAAGAAATCAGTTTATCTGACGCTTTCTGTTCATCAGTACTTTAATAATGTGTTATATTTGTTTATTATACATATTACTAAATATACCGGCTAACAGAAAAAAGTGAAACGCACAGAGGGAGAGGAGGAATAGAAACGCAACTTCTCGGTCCGAGTAGGAATGTGGTGTTATTTCAGTGGTTACAAAATCGAATCAAATTTAAAAACAGTTTATCAGCACGACATTGTACCACCTCTGGCCTGGATGCATGCAGTGATTCGGTTGGGAAGGATGTCATGAAGCCGTCGTATCCTCGCCTGAGGCAAGTTGGCCCACAACTGTTGTAACTGGTACATGATACACTAGGTACTGCCACTCGGACAGAGTTGACGTCCGAGCTCGTCCCACGCATGTTTTATCGGGAACGGATCTGAGGATTTCGATGCCAACGGGAGAACCTTAACAGCAGGTAGACAGTTCATAGAGACCATCCCATGTGCGGACGAGCATAACCCTGTTTCAGATTGGTCCCACGATACTGTCGCACGAGACGTAACGCATGAGGTAGCACAATGCCCCTGACACACCACTGTACTGCCAGAGTTCCCTCAGTGGCTACCAGCCATGCCCTAAAGTCATACCAGATGACTCCTCACACCTTGAGGCTAGGAGTAACATTACTGTGCTCTCCGAAACATTAGAAGAACGAAATTCCTCCACAGGTCGCCGATATACTCGCCGACAATGATCATCTATAGTAGTGCAGAACAGCGATTCATCACTGAACACAATGTGCCGCCACTCATCAGCAGTCCATGTTTCCCAGTTTGGGCGCCGCTCCAGACGCAACCATTGATGTTGTGCTCTTAATGGCGGACTGTGTAAGCGAACGGTAATTCCCCAGTGGGGCTACTGCTAGCCTCCGACTAATGGTGCGGGATGTTGCAGGGGGTCCATTCCTCATTGTCAAAAGGTAGGCGCAGATGTGAGGTGGCTACGGTGCAGAGCTCTAGGATCCTCCCTTGTGGTCTTCAGACGTGGTAGACTGGAACCTTGACAACGAGTATACCTGCCCTCATGTTACCATACACTCCTACGTCGAGCCACTTTCACATTCGAATGCCCCACAAATCTGGATATTGCACGGTTCGACCAGTTGGCCAATTGGAGACCTACAATGAGGCCCCTTTCAAGCTCTGTAAAGTGCTGACAATGCTGTCTCATACCAGAAGGCGGCACCTCCACAACGGGTAACAACACCAAACGTTTTTTTTAGTCATCAGTCTTCTGACTTCTGAATTTCTCTCCTGTGCCAACTTCTTTATCTCAGCTGCTACGGTCGCAGGTTCGAATCCTGCCTCAGGCATGGATGTGTGTGATGTCCTTAGGTTAGTTAGGTTTAAGTAGTTCTAAGTTCTAGGGGACTGATGACCTCAGATGTTAAGTCCTGTAGTGCTCAGAGCCATTTGAACCTGAGACTAGCCCTTGCAGTCTACATTCTCAAATACTGCTGGACGAATTTCAGTCTCTGTCGTCGTCTACAGTTTTTTCCCTCTACAGCTCCCTCTAGTACCATGGATCATTTCTTGATGTCTTAAAAGATGTCCAGTCTTCCTGTCCCTTCTTCTCTTCAGTGTTTTCCATATTTTTCTTTCCTCTCCGATTCTGCACAGAAGCTCCTCATTCCTTACCTTATCAGTCCACCTAATTATCAACATTCGTCTGTAGCACCACATCTGAAATGCTGCGATTCTTTTCTGTTCCGGTTTTCCCACAGTCCATGTTTCACTACCACACAATGCTGTGCTCCAAACGTATATTCTCAGAAATTTCTTCCCCAAATTAAGGCCTATGTTTGATACTAGTAGACTTCTCTTGGCCAGGAATGCTTTAGCCACTGCTAGTCTTCTTGTAATGTCCTCCTTGCTCCGTCCGTCATTGGTTATGTTACTGCCCAGGAAGCAGAATTCCTTAACTTCATCTACTTCGTGACCATCAATCCTAATGTTAAATTTCTCGCTGTTCTCATTTCTGAAACTTCGTATTACTCTCATTAGGCTGTCCATTCCATTCAGCAGATCATGTAATTCTTCATCACTTTCACTTAGGATAGCAGTGTCATCAGCGAATCGTATCATTGTTACCTTTTCACCTTGAATTTTAATTCCACTCTGAGATCCCCTACTATACCCGCAGGACAGGACAGACAGTTTAATTTGTGGAAAGAGCCAAAATGAGTGGCTGTCAGTTGCGCTCGAACACACTAGTTTATTCATTGACAAACATTACAAGAGTAAAGAAAACATTAAAAACAGAGCAAGCCAAACATTAATTTTAGAACTTAATCCCCGGCTAAATGCGCCATTCAATCTCACGCCTCAAGGGCAAAAGAACTTAATTTAAAACCGGCTGAAAGCCAATCACTTAACACAAAAGCACGAATTTGACTTTTAAAAGGCAGAAGGCCTTATCTTAAAACATTTCTCTAAATTAGGCTGAAGGCCCAAACAATCTCACGCCCTAAGGCCAAAACAACTTTAACTTAAAATCGACTAGAAGCCATACATAAACAATCAACAAGGACAAATAAGAAAAGGCAGTACATCAAAAGGCGCTCAGAAGTTTCCAAGGGTCGGCCTGGAATTCAAGCACTAACGCTCTCTTAGGTGAGACAGGCAGTCGGCCCAACAATTCTCAATCCGACGGCAACCCAACCGACAGACAGTCAATGGACCAAGCGACAGGATAACTTCTGCTCCACCCGACCAGCACACAACAGGGAGTTCAATGGAACACGCAGAAGGTATCGGCGCCCACAAGGAATTACACATTCAAACTACAAGCCGTGCTGGACAACTACAACACGACGAGGAAAATACACTGCCTGAATTTACGTCAACGACCAGAGCAGGTAACCGGAACGTTAATGGCCACAAGGCAGAAAATTCCGCTGGTGCACTTCAATTCAAAAAATAATCAAGTTGAGTTAAACTCCACAGGATGGCGGCTAGAATTTTGCCAACCTGAAAACACACGTTGTTGCTCGCCGGAATGCCCCGACAGCCCACAACGAAATTCAACCGACACAATGTGAACAGTTGGGGCTGGCTGGTAGATTAAATAAAGACTCAACTTTCGTGTCCGGGATCGGTGAGCCACGGACCTCATAGCAATGGGAACAGCCCCTCACACTCCGGCCGTGCGTGGACGCCCCAGCGGCCCCGGCCAGATACGCGCCACGGAGACTACCTCTCTGCTCCACGCCAACCGACCAACTTCCCAGGCCCGGAAACGGCGAAAGGACCAAATATACGTCGGCCGCTGAGACGACCAACCGAACGACCAACCAATGGTCGTCCCGCTCCAATCTCCCTCCGTCCGACAGTTCATGTGTGTCGCCAGCGGTCGGCGAGCACTGGCTGTCGGCGCCTCACGGGCTCTCCGTCCCCGACTTCACTGCTGCTTCGTCTCGACTACACTGCTGGTCCGTCCCGAACTGACTAGTCAGACACACGATGACCCGGAAATACTATCGGTCGCTCCAGAGATGGTACGACAGTGCGCTTATCGATACGCGCTGCTGCTGCCACTCATGAGCAAGTAAGTTAGAGACGCCAATAAATGGGATAAGAAAACGAGGCGGCAGTACAGTAACAGAAGATGACAAACAATAAATGGCATGAACACTATCCGTGCACGGCTCACACTCCTGAATCTTTCTTTTATTTCCATCATTGCTTCTTTGATGTATAGAGTGTCCAGTAGGAGTGGAAGGCTACATCCCTGTTTTACACCCTTTCTAATCCGAACATTTTGTTCTTCGTCGTCCACTCTTGTTATTCCTTCTTGTTTCTTGTACATACTGTATATTACCCGTCTCTTCCTACAGCTTTTTCCTATTTTTCTCAGAATTTCGAACATCTTGAACCATTTTAGTTGTCGAACGCTTTTTCTAGGTCGATAAATCCTATGAACGTCCCTTCATTTTTCTTTAGTCTTGCTTCCATTTTCAAACACAACGTCAGAATTGCCTCTCTGATGCCTTTACGTTTCAAATGGTTCAAATAGCTCTGAGCACTATGCGACTTAACTGCTGAGGTCATCAGTCGCCTAGAACTTAGAACTAATTAAACCTAACTAACCTAAGTACGTCACACACATGCATGTCCGAGGCACGATCGTAGCGGTCGCTCGGTTCCAGACTGTAGCGCCCACTCCGGCCGGCCTTTACGTTTCCTAAAGCCAAATTCATCGTTATCTAACACATCCTCAATTTTCTTTTCTATTTTTCTCTATATTTTTCTAGTCAGGAACTTGGATGAATGAGCTGTCAAGCTGATTGTGCGATAGTTCTCGCACTTGTCAGCTCCTGCAGTCTTCAGAATTGTGAGGATGATATCTTTCCGAAAGTCAGACGGTATACTGCCAGACTCATACATTCTATACACCAACAAGAATGGTATACTTATATGGATATGGTGTCTGTTCTTTCGGACATGACGGAAAGGACAGACATCATATCCAAGTAAGTATATAGTTCTGGCAATACCGGCCACTCCTTCTTCTTCTGTGCGGATGCGCACATATTATCCGAACTCTTACGGGACTTGGTAAGAATGTTTTCCACGACTAATGAGTGTGTTGGGTAGGGACACTACGAATGTAGTGTGTAGACACATAAAGTGAGAATAAGGGTCTCACGGGAGGCGTGCGCGATAGTCCCTGCAGTCGCACTATCCTCTGTGCCCTCGGTGGCTCAGCTGGATAGAGCGTCTGCCATTTAAGCAGGAGATCCTAGGTTCGAGTCCCGGTCGGAGCACACGCGTTCACCTGTCCCCGTTGATATATATTGTAGTGACGTAACAAGACTGTTACGCCACTTGAGGTAGCCGAAAGAAAGGCACGCGTACACACACGCCGACTGGCGTCAAGTCTGGAACAGGATAACTATTGAATGGTAGCAAGAAAAGTACGTAGCTGCTTTATACTTAACTTTACTGATCCTTGTGATACGTCTCTCTTGACTATACAAATGCGACTCGTAAGATACATGCACTGTTACAATTGGCGCCTTGCTAGGTCGTAGCCATGGACTTAGCAGAAGGCTATTCTAACTGTCTCTCGGCAAATGAGAGGAAGGCTTCGTCCGTCTTGTCGCTAGCAATGTCGTCCGTACAACTGGGGCGAGTGCTCGTCCGTATCTCGAGACCTGCCTTGTGGTGGCGCTAGGTCTGCGATCACACAGTGGCGACACGCGGGTCCGACATGTACTAAATGGACCGCGGCCGATTTAAGCTACCACCTAGCAAGTGTGGTGTCTGGCGGTGACACCACACATATCAACGCCCGTCAGCAGCTGAAGGTATTAATATATAATTCTAAACGTGAATAGTCGTTTTGTTTCCATTTCCCCTAATGATTCTAGAAATTCTGATAGAATGTTATCGATCTCTTCTGCCTTATTTGATCGTAAGTCGTCCAAAGCTCACTTAAACTCTGATTCTAATACTGAATCCCCTATCTCATCTAAAACGACTCCTGTTCTTTCTTCTATCACATCACAAAAACATGATTGACAGTAATGAACTCTGCTGGTGTTCTGTTCGTCACACAGAATTGCAACTCTAATCAGTTACTGGCCCTCCGAAGGCGAGAATGTATACTAAGTTACATTGACATCCGATTATAGCTTCTGGGTTCTTCACTTATTTATTTATTTATTTATTTATTTATTTTTTGTGTCAGGCGGTATAGTTCTAAAGGTATAGATTTTAAACGATCGCACATTTGTGTATTGAATTACGTACGGTTAACGATTAAAGCAGATTAAGAAACTTTGGTCTTTATAGTTGCTCACTCCTTCCTTTCTCGCGTAACACAGCTTACAGAAAGGAGGTCACCCTGCGATACATGCGAAATGAGACACCCATGGGACGACGGAGAAAAAAGAAAGTGGCGAAATTCGAACCTAGCGACAACGACTTTAACTGAGAACCAGGTTAATTACGGAGCGCAGTGTGGAAGCGATCAATGGACAAGAGAAGCGAGCTATACTAATCGTAGACAGACCAGCAGACGCGGAAACGGTTGCGCTATTTCCTGTCCTCACGTCACCATTACAGCTATTTTCGGGATGCAGGTTTCCATAGATTTGCCAACTATCTCCTACATGCAAACGACACTTTCAAAAATCGTAAACGTAGTCGTAATCGTAAGCGAACTCACATCGCTTATGAATGGAGAAAATTTTATTCGAGTAGCGTGACGATTTTTCGTGATGGCTGCACAGTATGAAAGTAGCAGGTCTTGAAATTTCTATGATAATATTTGTGTGGAGGCTGTCACCTACACTCATGCTCATAAATTAAGGATGATTGCAGAATGTGGTGCAACACAACGTAGCACTACAGAAAACTGGCACGTAGGGAACAACACGACACAGATCGGTAAGTCCATGGCACTGGTGATAAGTGGAGAAGACCGTCCCGAAACACATGTGCTACAAAACGCCACTGTTTTCTGCGCATGCACCCCGACATCAATATGGGATATGAACACCATGCACACGTACACAGGCCGCACAACGGGTTGGCATACTCTGGATCAGGTGGTCGAGCAGCTGCTGGGGTATAGCCTCCCATTCTTGCACCAGTGCCTGTCGGAGCCCCTGAAGTGTCCTAGGGGTTTGAAGACGTTCAGTGATACGAAGACGTGCAGCGATACGTCGACCGAGAGCATCCCAGACTTGCTCGATGGGGTTTAGGTCTGGAGAACAGGCAGGCCACCCCATTCGCCTGATATCTTCTGTTTCAATCTACTCCTCCACGATGGCACCTCGGTGGGGCCGTGCGTTATCATCCATCAGGAGGACTGAAAATGCGGACATACTGGTGCAAAATGACGTCCCGATACACCTGACCTGTTACAGTTCCTCTGTCAAAGACATGCAGGGGTGTACGTGCACCAATCATAATCCCACCCCACACCATCAAACCACGACTTCCATACAGGTCCCTTTCAAGGAAATTAAGGGGTTAGTATCTGGTTCCTGGTTGACGCTAGATGAAAACCCGGCGAGAATCACTGTTCAGACTATACCTGGACTCGTCCGTGAACATAACCTGGGACCACTGTTCCAATGACCATGTAGTGTTCTTGGCACCAGGCTTTACGGGCTCTCCTGTACCCAGGGGTCAGTGGAATGCATCTTGCAGGTCTCCAGGCGAATAAACCACGTCTGATCAGTCGTCTCTAGACTGTGTGTCTGCTAACAACTGTTCCAGTGGCTCCGGTAAGGTCCCGTGCAAGGCTACCTGCAGTACTCCGTGGCCGTCTGCGGGCACTGATGGTGAGATACCGGCCTTCTTGTGGTGTTGTACACTGTGGACGTCCCGTAATGTAGCACCTGGACATGTTTCCTGTATGCTGGTGTCGTTGCCATAATCTTGATATTACGCTTTGTGGCACACGGGGGGCCTGTGCCACAACCTGCTGTGTTTGACCAGCCTCCAGTCGCCCTAGTATTCTCCCCCTCATAACGTCATCAATTTGAGCAATTTTCAACACACAGACAACCATTAGCAGGCCTGAAAACGTCTGCACACTTACTCGCTGCACCGTACTCTGACATGCACCAACACACCTCTGCGTATGTGGACTGCTGCTAGCGCCACCGTGCGACGACCGCAGGTCAAATGCACCGTATGGTCATACCCCGAGGTGATTTAAGCCAGCAAAACGCCCACCAGAGCGTTGTTTCACCATGTATCAGCATTATCCTTAATTTATGAGCATGAGTGTAGTATGTCTTGTTAGAGAATCATCAGTAACAACAGTAATCACTTGCATTTCACCAGCCCATAAATACAGTATCTAGTCGAAAGCATCGGGACACCACTTTGTAGCGCGGGATTGAACAAGAGATATCACGAAAGGTGGACCAGTCAGTATGAAAGGAGGCGGGCTGTATTGTCGGCAGAGCAGCAGTAGCAGCACGACGGATCGGTCAGTTTACCTCAGTCACTTCGAACGTAGACAACCCGTTGGATGTTAGCGAGTAAGAGGTCCATCAAGGACATTTGAAACCTTCTAAGGCAGCCGTTGGTGATGTGATTGTGAATTGGAAATGCGAAGGAACAATCACAGATAAACCGAGACCAGGCAGACCTCGTGTACTGAGGGACAGGGACCATCCAGCATTGCGGAGAGTGGTTGCAAAAAATCCCATGAAATCAGCAGAAGGTAATCACTTGTGAGCTCAGAAGTGCTACTAGCAGACCAGGTAGGACAATCACTGTGCCACAGTGGTTCAACATCTCCTCATAAGCCCCACATTTCTGTAGTCGGTGCTATGTGGCGTTTATGGTGGTGTAAAGACCGACGCCGTTGGACAGTGGACGGCTAGAAACGAGTTATTTGGAGTGGTGAATCGCGCTATACCTTCTTGCAATCCGATGGAAGTGTTTGGGTTTGATAAATTCCTGGCGAACGTTATCTGCCATCATGTGTAATGCCAGCAGTGAAGTACGGAAGAGGTGGTGTTACGGTATGTGGTCTTTTTTCGCGGCTAGGACGTGGTCACCTTATTGCACTTAACAAAACACTAAATGCGGAAGGATGTGAACGAATTTTACAGCACTGTGTACTATATGCAGTAAAGGAACAGTTGGGAGACGATGATTGTATCAGCATGAAAACGCGCCCTCTCATAAAGCAGCATCCGTGAGGCAAGTCGACAATAACATCCGTTCAGTGGACTGCCTCCCCCGGTTCCCGACCTGAACTCAACAAAAGACTTCTGGCATAATTCAGAACGTCGACTACACCTCAATCCCAGCGTCCAACACCACTATCTTCTGTTGTTTCGGTTCCTGAGGAAGATTGGGTTGCCATTTCTCCGCAGACACTCAGACCTCGCTGAAAGTGTCCCTGGCAGAGTTCAAGCCGTCAAAGGCGAAGGGTGGACACAGTGAGTATTAATGTCCACAAACAGTTACCCGCTTACTTTCGATCAGATAGTGCGTCTACACGACAGAATAAGGGAGGATCCACAAAGTTTCGTAATACATGTCAGAAATTTGTATGTCAAACTGACGAGGGAACTAGATAGGCTTGCCGAAAAGCATGTTACCCCACTGCAGAATGGACACGAGCATTCATAAGTGGTCGTGAAACATACGCAGGATGTCATTTTCGTACTAGATTGTTCGAAATAGTGTTGCACCACCTGAATGTTAACAGAAGTGTCCGAGCTTAGCTTCAAGCAAAGCAGTGAAGGGAAAAAAGTCTCATCAAACAAAAATTATAACTTTACTGTCTAATTAAAAACAGAACAATAACCCAAATAAAGGCAGTTGTTCGAAAGACAACATATTTTTCTCCATCTGTGAAAACAAGAAACTTATAATTAGATTAAGACATAAAGGAACTGAAGACGGTGGTTGCCAGTGGGCACTGTTTTATATCAATGGGACAAGTTCAAAATTTGTGCCGTACCAGTATTCGAACTCAGGTCTGCTGGTTACCAGCCAGATACGCTGATCACTGCATTACATCAGTAACATTGAGATTTAGCTTTGATGAGACGCGTGCTAGGGCAGTCGGTGAAGTTGTGGCGTCCGCTGTGTCCGGATGTTGCAGTGGTCAGGCCATCTGCCAAGTAAGCGGAGACTAGGGTTCGAATCCCAGTCTGTCACAAATTTTCAACTTACCACGTTGATATAAATCAATGCCCACTGATAGCTAATGTCTTTAATAATCATTGTCTTCATTCACAGTGGCTCCAGTATCAAAATGGTACCTGTTATTTCGGACATGTAGCTGTAATCCTGATCGAACTGACACGGCTTAGCAATGGAGAAAATTTCATTTATGTAGCGTGACGATTTTTCCGTGATGGCTGCACAGTATGAAAGTAGTTTATTTACAATATTGTGTTGCTCGATACCGTTGCTTCTCAAGCTTAACCCACACGTCGATGGTGACCCTCCAGAGGTTATCATGTGAGTAACGGGAACTTTTACGAAGACGTATTGCAAGTTACAACTCGTCCCAGGCAAGCACAATGGCGTTCCCGCCAGTAGGTAACGCAGGCAATTCCATCCTATTGATTCCTTGTTCCATTAGGGATGTGTTCACAGGAAGGGTGCACTTTACACGATATTTGGATGGCCAAAGACTGATACGAAACCACCTCGTCTCTAATACTAACACTGTGCGTCAACCACTGCAAAGCAGCTTTTATTTCGTATATTTCAAATAAAAGTACGGTTCAGAAGTAGGAATCAATGATAACACTCGTTGATGATACTGCCATTCATTATGAAACTGAAGAGAAAGTACATGACATGTTGAACAGAATGAACAGTATACTTGCAATGCCGGAAATCCTCAAGGTCGAGGTCATTTTATTGACAGGTAGTTCATCACCGTAGGAGTTTAGATGAAATGAAACACACATGTCATAGAAATGAGTGGCCAAATAGTCGCATCAGCACACATAAAAAGCGCATCAGTTCTCTGTCGAAGAAATGGCAGGTGCACGGGGATAACAGCCTGTGCAGTCTAGCACTTCATCCAGCAGAAACATCGAGTTTGGCAGCGAGTCGTAACTGATGGCACAATGCCTTATGAAGCTGGCGGTAGAAGCTATGTGTCGTGAGCGGATATACTCGCATAGGCAGCACATCACGTCTACACCATGCGCGTATATTTCCATCGCTCTCATACAAAAGAAACCTTCTCTCATCCCTGAAGACAACAGTGCGCTATTCCCCTCTCCAGTCAGCTCTATAGCGACAGTACAGGAGACATGTTTGGCGATGGCTTGGTGCCAGTGGTACCATGGCCAGAGCCACAAGCGATCTTTCTCCTGCGGCAACCATACAGCTCCCAATGGTCAGTGGCAACACACTGGTGCAACATGTGCCAGATTGCTTTCCTGGGTGTCTTTGGTAGCCCACGGATATTAGCAAACTCCATCGGTCTTTAAGTGCGTCTGTATTACAGGGATATCACTCAACAGAGGAAATTTCACTGTACCTGACGAGATACCAATTCGATTCTACACAGAGTACGCGAAAGAACTTCGCCGCTTCTAACAGCCGTGTACCGCAAGTCTCTAGAGCTACGGAAGGTTCCGAATGATACGAAAAGAGCACAGGTAGTCCCAGTGTTCAAGGAGGGTCGTCGAGCAGATGCGCAAAACTATAGACCTACATTTCTGACATCGATCTGTTGTAGAAGTTTAGAACATGTTTTTTGCTCGCTTATCATGTCATTTCTGGAAACCCAGAATCTACTCTGTAGGAATCAACATGGATTCCGGAAACAGCGATCGTGTGAGACCCAACTCGCTTTATTCGTTCATGAGACCCAGAAAATATTAGATACAGGCTCCCAGGTAGATGCCATTTTCCTTGACTTCCGGAAGGCATTCGATACAGTTCCGCACTGTCGCCTGATAAACAAAGTAAGAGCCTACGGAATATCACACCAGCTGTGTGGCTGGATTGAAGAGTTTTTAGCAAACAGAACACAGCATGTTGTTCTCAATGAAGAGACGTTAAAGTAACCTCAGGAGTGCCACAGGGGAGTGTTATGGGACCATTGCTTTTCACAATATATATATAAATGACCTAGTAGATAGTATCGGAAGCTCCATGCGGCTTTTCGTGGATGATCCTGTAGCATACAGAGAAGTTGCAGCATTAGAAAATTGCAGCGAAATGCAGGAAGATCTGCAGCGGATAGGCGCTTGGTGCAGGGAGTGGCAACTGACCCTTAACATAGACAAATGTAATGTATTGCATATACACAGAAAGAAGGATCCTTTATTGTATGATTATATGAGAGCAGTTACTTGTGTAAAATATCTGAGAGTATGCGTGCGGAACGATTTGAAGTGGAATGAACTTATAAAATTAATTGTTGGTAAGGCAGGTGCCAGGTTGAGATTCATAGGGAGAGTCCTTAGAAAATGTAGTCCATCAACAAAGGAGGTGGCTTACAAAACACTCGTTCGGCCTATACTTGAGTATTGCTCATCAGTGTGGGATATGTACCAGGTCGGGTTGACAGAGGAGATATAGAAGATCCAAAGAAGAGCGGCGCGTTTCGTCATAGGGTTATTTGGTAAGCGTCACAGCGTTACGGATATGTTTATCAAACTCAAGTGGCAGACTCTGCAAGAGAGGCGCTCTGCATCGCGGTGTAGCTTGCTGTCCAGGTTTCGAGAGGGTGCGTTTCTGGATGAGGTATCGAATATATTGCTTCTTCCTACTTATACCTCCCGAGGAGGTCACGAATGTAAAATTAGATAGATTCGAGCACGCATGGAGGCTTTCCGGCAGTCGTTCTTCCCGCGAACCATACGCGACTGGAACAGGAAAGGGAGGTAATGACAGTGGCACGTAAAGTGCCCTCCGCCACACACCGCTGAGTGGCTTGCTGAGTATAAATGTAGATGTAGATGTAGAACCTTGTCTATAAGTGTGGGAAAGTTTCACAGTCAACTGTTGGAAACAGGTACACACCTCCGGTACATTGCGCTCAACATTTGCAGTAATCCGTCGCTACGTCAATTTAGCTACCCGCGAGCCCACAACGCGACCACTTTCAACTGGCTGAAGCCCTTCATTAGAAGTACGTACTCATTGGCGATGTATAGTTGTACCCTAGAATCAATGTTGCAAACACTGTTCACCTTTAAACTCAGCACAGTTACTGCCGCACAGTCAACAATGGGTGCACAGACAGGCCTCCCGAGCGCCGTCTGATAGATGATGACTATGGACAAATAAATCACCAACACAACAGTTCCTAAGTATACACATGTTACAGCCCGGTGCTACTGAAGTCCTTGGTGGTGTTACCTTTTATGGCAGTTTGGAACAGGAAAAAAGAAAGAGAGTTATTAAGGATCAGTAGATATGAGGTTAGTTATAACCATAACTTCAGAATTGGAGACAACATAGTAGACAAACTGGAGGCTTCAGCTACCTTCGAAGCAAAATAACACTTGACGGACGAAGCCGGCCGAAGTGGTCGTGCGGTTCTAGGCGCTGCAGTCTGGAATCGCGAGATCGCTACGGTCGCAGATTCGAATCCTGCCTCGGGCATGGATGTGTGTGATGTCCTTAGGTTAGTTAGGTTTAACTAGTTCTAAGTTCTAGGGGACTAATGACCTTAGCAGTTGAGTCCCAAAGTGCTCAGAGCCATTTGAACCATTTGACGGACGAAGCAAGGAGGGCATAAGATACCTATCTGCCTTAATTTAAGAAATAAATTTGTGAATACGTCTGTGTGAAGCATAGCGTTGTATAGAAGTGAATCATGGGCTGTGGAGAGAAACAAAATGAGGAGACACGAAGCATTTAAGATTTGATGGCCCTGATGGATGCTGAAAATTAAATGGACGGATAAGATAACAAACGAGGAGGCTGTCTCTTGGGTCGCTGAAGGAAGGACTCTTTGCGGAACATTCACTAGCAGAAACAACAGTATAACAGGGTATGTGTTAAGGCTGTGAGAAATGATCTTCACACTACTAGAATCGTAATGGTCGTAACTGTAGGGAAAACCAGAGACTGGATAATATCCAACAAATGATCGACCTTCTCCGCTGCCGTAGGTGAGTGGTCAGCAAAGCTGACTGCCCTGAGGGGACCCGAGTTCGATTCCTGATACTGCCAAGGACTTTTTGTCGTTGGGAAGAATGGTACGGGGTGAACTAAGCCCGGTGGTGCCAACTGAGGAGGTGCTTTACCGAGCAGTAGCGGCAGCTGCTCTCCTAATCCGACGACGGCTGGGACAGTGGTGTGCTGACCCCACGCCATTGGCTGACGATAACACGACGGTCGGTATTGTCCGTCTGTGGCCAGAACGGTGGTGATATATACATAAGTTTGATGTGTAAGTACATAGCGTTTTTGTTTTGCATTTTGTTATTCTGGTTGCTATGGGTATTTATCGATTGCCATTTCTTATTTGTAGTTCACTGTTAGTTTCACTTTACGTATTGTCATTTTGGTATTGTGAGTGGAGCTATGGACTCTAGAAAATGAAGTGCAAAGTGGAGAAATCGTAACATTTCTGACGTACTCTTCTGTTTGAGTTCAGCAGACGAGTAACAGCAGCGGAGGCAGCCAGAAACATTTGCACCGTGTATGGGTATAATGTCATTGGACAGAACACGGCAAAACAACGGTTTTCTCGTGTTAATGAGGATCTTTTTGACATTATTGATTCTAGACGCTCAGGAAGACCCCCGTGGTTTGATGAGGATCATTTAAATGCATTAAACCACAACGATCAACATCAGTGTAATCGAGAAATGGCAAATGCAATGAACTGTGGTCATCCCACCATCGTACGACGTTTGCATGCAATGGGAAAGTTCAAAAATCGGATGTATGGGTATCACCATGCTCTAAGCAAAAACCACAAAAATCAGCGAATGGCCATATGTGCATCTCTGCTTGCACGTCTTCAATTGGCTCGTGAATGACACCGACCATTCCTATCCCGTATCGTTACTGGCGACGAGAAATTGTGCCTTTATGCTAATATAAGCAAAAGAAAGGAATTGTTGAGCAAAAAACAAAGCAATAACTCCTCGTACAAAGACCTGTGGGCACCCACAAAAGATAACGATTTGCTTCTGGTGGAACAGCGACCTTATGATGTACTAAGAATTGCCTCACCGAGGAGTGACCATCACTGTTGATATTTATTGTCACCAACTGAGACGTCTTGCAGACGCAATCCAAGAACAACGACCAAGTAGGTTGCATGAAGTAATGATTATCCACGATAATGCCCGACCGCAATCTGCTAGACTGACTAAAGACACTGTACATGATAAAGAGTAAACCGACATTTGATTGTATATTACTATATTTATCTTTTGTACTACTTAGCTTTCAGTTTTTATGTCAGTATCAAGAACAATATCAAAAGTTGTTAGACCATTGTTGTGTCATACCTGTTAAGGAAGTCCAAAGCAGGTATGACATTATAAACAGACACGACATAATAGAGGCTTACCAGCTATTAGCATTGTACTTGATAATGGCATAAAAGCCGAAATGAAGATAGTACAAAAGATGAATATAGTAATACACAGTGAAATGGTGGTTTATCCTTTTAGATAGTATTGCATGATTGTGGCTCAGTGTCACCGAAAACACTATACAGGAGCTGGGTTGGGAAGTCACTCCGCAACCATCTTATCACCTGATCTTGCACCCTCAGATTTTAACCTTTTCCGCTCTCTATCGAACAGCCTTCAACGAACTTCGTTTCCGGATGAAAATGAACTCCAAACATGGTTCGACGAGTTCTTCGCCTCAAAAACCACGTGATTTCTACAGTCGCGTAATCGTTGACAGACAGTTGCCAGTAGTGAGGGAGAATATATTATTGATGACTGAAGTCATAAATTTGCTAGTCTGAGATGATTCGTCGCGGGTCGCTTGAAACCAATGAGGAAACTAGAGACAAAAAAATTACTGTCAACACCTCACATAACTATCGTAGCGTGGACCTGGTTTTCTGGATATTATCGCTGAAAGATTCTTTCATTTCATCATCGTTAAGGATACGCAAGTATAGTCATGGAGAAAGACCAAATTTCCATTATGGTCACGTCAACCAGCAACTTCTCTGTCACTTTTTATGGGAGCCCACTTGCTCTTTGTCAACAGCGTACCCACTTTAGAGTCACTGTGTCGTTGATTCCCTCGTCCGCCAAAGCTTTATACATCGACAGCGTTCGAAACACGAACAATTTCGCGAGTGCCATATGCCACAGCCATTTACATTCTGCTTATCTCTATAAACACCTATCACCGCTCATATACAGCTCATATCTAAATGCAAATGGCGTATATTCATAGCCTAATAACAAGCTTTATGTGAGCAGCGAAAAGTGCCGACAACACTGCCGCAGTGTGTCAGAATTCATTAATGCAATTTACACTCCGGATGATCTATTGAACTTTAAACTCGGTGTGTGCGTGTGCTGGAGATTGTGTTTGTATATTGGGGAATGGGGCGGGGCTTTGTTTTACACTGAAGAAAAGCCAGCATATACATATATACCATATCTGTCATCTTGTTTCTTTCTTCTCTGTTTTTTTCTCAATTCTGCAAAGAAGATAATAAGGGAGACCAGAAGAATGATTGACTACGATGCAAAGATATGTGTTCTATATGGATAATCGTATATAGTTTTCACCTATGATGTCCTTTTGAAAATATTGATACCTTCCACTGGAGATTCAAATCAGCAGCTGGTGCTAGAAGCAGTGTACTATGCTTTAGCTTCCATACATTTTTCAACCGTTTCTTTAATTTGTTCGCCAAATTTAAACTCTCCCGAAACGTTGTTCATCTCAAAAAAGGAGCTTTAAAGGATGGTAACGCACGTTAAATAGCTACAGGCATACCGATAAATGTATTTAATCGTCATAAAGATTTTTTTCAATTTTTCGCACTGCTGACAATGATACACACGTTCATGTTTTGCGTCGCCTCGGTATTGCATCAGCTTGCGATTCCTATGTGCCCGTTCCACTTCGCTTTTTTCTTCTACTGGAGTAATATTCTCGTGAGAGATACACATTTCGTCTGCAGTTGTAAACGGACGGCCGACGTTAGCTGCACTCTCATCAAGATGCGGTAAACATTTTTCAGAAGTTTACATTCGATTTCGTTTTCAATCATCCTGTCTGCAAACACAAGTGTAACATATCGTGGGAAGCCCTTCCAAAAGCAAACGATAAGTTATCATGTGATCCAGGATAACATCAGAACCAGTCACTGTTGGCGAAATATGGGTGCTACAAATGTTGAAAATCGTTTTTTAAAAAAATGGCTGCGTGAAAACCTGATCAAATATAACAGCAAAGAACTACACAAAAAAACGGGTTTGCTCTTTTAAAAGACATACAATAAATTTATCAGCATCCTATGTATATATAAATTATAAATGTGAATACGTGTGTGTGTGTGTGTGTGTGTGTGTGTGTGTGTGTGTGAGTGTGTGTTTCTCCTTCCCATGCTGGAACGGCTGGACGGTTATGAAGATATCTAGAATAGATGTAGCTTATAACCTGAATTAACAAATTACTTTTAAAACTGCATAGTACAGTATATAAGGTGAAATATGGAAAAATAATTGCTCTTAGAAAAGCTATTTACTCTTTGACTTTTGAACTGTATCGTATTTTTAAAAATGCTTTTACTGTTTAATATGTCCTACATAATACAATCGACGTAATGAATACCGTGCTTACACAGTCCTCAGAGGGATTAATCCGTACTTCCATATAGGCCCATTGCATTTTAGCCGCTAAGCGTCAAGCGTATCTTATAGCTTCTGAAACGCTTGAAGACTCACAACAAAGGTGTCATGTAAATAATGTGCGACAGAGAGATGTCGTGCGTTTACGTGTAGAACGTGGAAGATTTTTAGTGAGACTGAACTTCATTACGATCTGCCTGTCCGCTGCTAACAGGGACAGACTTGAGAGCAGATGACGTTCATACTCTTACAAAGATTTATGAAGTTCGCGCTGCACCGAACTAGAAATTGCTTATTTTCTTTCTTCGTCGAGTTAATAGGTTTGTTACTCCTTCACGCTGAAGCGACTTTATGGATTTCGATGAACTTTGGAATGGAGATAGCCTTTGCCCTGAATTGACACATAGGCTACTTTCTACTCCGAAAAAATTACTATTCCCGTTCGACGGTCAACGTGACTAGGTCTACTGATACCGTGGGACGGGTAACGTGATCAAAAAGTCTTTAATTATTATCAAATGAATGCATTAAGTTTAGCATAGAGATAGGTTTTTAACTGTTCTGACAAGTGAAATAAGTACGTACATAAATGTAGGGGAGTCGAAACATTCCTGTACCTTGAAATCTTCTCTAAACTCCATAGCAATGTAACGTACGCTCATGGAAATATTTCACAGCACACAGAATATAATTCTTCAGACTTTCTCAGCTATCTGTTGACATTTGGAAAAAAACGGGACTTCTGCCGGATGTTCGCGTCGTTCTCGCATGACATCTCTACACTGTCTTCTTCAGGTGCTCCCCTAGAATGGTCCTGGGTTTTTTTTTTTTTTTTTTTTTTTTTTGCACCTTTCATTCCTATCCCTGATGGGAAAGGGTGGGCTGTTTCAGGGCCTCAATACCCTTTTCAGGCTTTTTGGATGTATCAGGATACTTTTATTATTTTGTTACATTGTATTTGTTGCATCAGTGCAAATTTCTCATTACTTACAATTGATTTTACAATTTTACTTATTCTACATGTTCTACTTATTCTGCATTGAAAGAGAAAAGAGAAAGAGGAGGAGGAACAGGAAGAGGAAGAGGAAGAGGAAGAGAACTAGGAAAACGGCTGACTGTATTAGTTGAGAGTTACATTAATTTGTTAATTTGTTTAGGATAACACATGGTGAATTTAATACAAACATAGGATATAGCATATTGCAACTATGGGACTTCGAGGTGTGTGTGTGTGTGTGTGTGTGTGTGTGTGTGTGTGTGTGTGTGTGTGTGTGTGTCTTTTAGGGAGTTAAGTCTTACGTTGATCATTGTTTCTGGTTGAACATTACTGATACACATTAAAATTTAGAGTGATTGTAAGGTAAAGTAAGAATTAATATAATAGAATAACAAAGTTATGATAGTAAAATATCTTGGGAGTAGTGGCTATTGCTGACACGTATATCGTGTTTTTACCATGTCAGAGCATACAGTTGATGTTTATGAGGTTACTTTGCATACTTTACATTTTTTACGTTTGGCAGTGGTGTCTTATGCGTTTGAATTCTAATTTTACATTTTTAAATTTTGTTGTTTAATTTTACATTTTCCCTCTTTTTTTTACATTTGCCACCTACATCCTTTCATGGTGCTTACAAGCTTTCTACCTACAATTCTACCTGGGGTGTATGAGTGGGTGAGGGCGCACGCGTTCGCTGGCTTGTGTGTGTAGTTTGTATGTGGTGATGAGTTCTCTGTGGTATGTATTTGGTGTTGTTAATTGTTATGTCTTTGATCCAGGTGAGGGGAGTGGAATTTCTCGGGTTAGGGGTTCCATAGTGGGGGCAAGGTCCGGCAATTCTCCGCTGGTGTTGTCGGCTACTATACGTGCTGGTTGAGCGTATTTGTACTTGGGTCGTCTGGTTGGTCGTGTTCTTGTCGTTAGGATGTCTTCCATGCCTGGTCGCTTCGTTAGTATGTGCTGTTCATATCTTGCCCTGAGACTGACGAGTCAGGATTGCAGAGGCTCCACTCCAATGATGTTGTACACATCGTCACTGGGTGTAAGTCTTGGTAGTCTGCAGATGCTGCGCAGAAGTAGTCTTTCAGGTGAGTACAGTCGTTCCGCAATTGGTCTTTGTATGCATCCATGTGGGGCTGCAGCGTATTCTATGACAGGTCTGATGTACGTCTTGTAAGTGTGTATTGCTGTTTGGTCGTCACATCCGTGAAGTCATCCTTGAACTTGTCTGATTAGGTTTCGTCTTTTCCACGTTTTATTTAGTAGGTACGTGAGGTTAGTCTTCCAGTTTAAATGTTTGTCTAGGTACACACCAAGCTACCTGGTGGTATCCCCAAGTCTCAGTGGTGTGTCCCAGAGTGTCAGTTGTGTGTCGTCTGAGTTTTGGTGCCTCGTTTCGGTCAGGTGTCTGTGTTGAAATAGGATTGTTTGTGCTTTGGATGGGATCGGACGGATTCTCCATCTTGCCGTCCAGTCTTGCAGTAGTCTTAGGTATGTTCTGACTCCCGTTGGATAGTTGTCATCCTCTGTTTTGTGCACCAATAAGCGGTGTTGTCAGCGTACAGTCCTACTGTTTCTGATGAGATCGTTACTGTTGGTATGTCTGCCGTGTAGAGGGCGTACAGTAGTGCCCCCTTGTGGCACACCTGCCTGGGGCTTGACTTCTCCAGAGGGTGCAACCCCTACGTGTACCTTGCACTTTCTGTCTGTTATGTATGCTCTTATTTTGAGTACTATCTTGGCCGGGAAGCCCAGTTGGATAAGTTTTTGCAGAAGTACTAAGTGCCAGAGCCTGACGAAGGCGCGCTCGATGTCCAGAAAGACAGTGAGCCTTCAGTACCCCCTGTTGAACCCTTTAGTTTTGAAGTGGGTCGTTTGTAGAGTGTGAGCCGTGGCTGGCTCATGCTATGCGTCGGATTAAACCTTCATTGCGATTCTGTGTTTAGTCTCCCGCGGTTATCTCGATTATGCTGTTATCCTCTCCTTCTGCGGGTGGCAGCAGCGGTGTGTATCGATATTCGCACCTTGCACTATCTTTGACTTGGCGCTTATAGTTTCCGGTTGGCCGGTGTGCGACGTGTCGGTCGGTTGGCGTGGAGCAGCGAGGAATTCTCCGCGGGACGTAGTTTGGCCGGGGCCCGCTGGCGGTCTCTACGCGGTGTCAGGGTGTGTGGCGCTGTTCCCATTGCTACGAGGTCCGTGGCTCACCTAGCCTGGACACGAAAGTTGAGTTTTCATTTAACCTACCAGCAAGTCAAGACTGTTCGCATTGTGTCGTTTGGAGTTCGTTGTCGGCTGTTGGGATATTTCCGCGAGCAACAACGTGGTTTTCAAGTTGGTTATTTGAATTGTAGTGCACCAGCGGAATCTTCTGCCTTGTGGCCGTTAACGTTCCGGTTACTTGCCCTGGCCGTTGACGTAAATTTCCGGCAGTGTAGTTTCCTCATCGTGCTGTTGCTGTCCAGCACGGTAGGTAGTTTGACATCTCCGTGTATGATTGGTTGTGGGCGCCAATATCTTCTACGTTGTTCCATTGAACTATCTGTTGTGCCATGGTCGGGTGAAGTGGAAGTTATCTTGTCGGTGGGTCTACTGATTGTCAGTCCGTTGGGTTGTCGTCAGATCGTGAATGATTGCCCCGACTACCTGTCTCACCTAAGCGAGCGTTAGTGTTTGAATTACAGGCCGACCCTCGTACATCAGAGGGCCCTTGTGTGTACTGCCCTATTTATTTAAATTTGTTCTTGTTGTTTGTACTTGTATGGCTTCTAGCCGATTTTTGCTTTAAATTAGAGTTGGTTTCCTCTTAAAGCCTTCGCGTAGTTTAAAGTACTGTTTCACGTAAGCCCTTTAAAATTTTTTAATGTTGTTGAATTTTTTAACTCTTCGGCCTTCAGCCGATTTTGAGTTTCAGTTGTTTGTTCTTAAGGTCTTCAGCCTAAATTAAAGAACTGTTTCAGGTAAGGCCGTTGGTATTTAAAAAAATTAATGTTTTAGGCTTTTAAGTGTTAGGCCTTCATCCGATTTGAATTTAACTTGTTTACTTCAGCCTAACTAAAGAACTGTTTTAAGATAAGGCTTGCCTTTAAATTTCTGATTATGCTTGCGTTTTAAGTTATTGGTCTTCAGCCGTTTTTAAATTAAAGTGGCTTTCAGCCGATTATTAAGTCCCAAAGATTAAAGTTGTGTTTAAAAATTTTTTTTCGGCTCTTGCAATGTTTGATCAAATAATAAAGTTGTATGTTCGAGTGTATCTGACAGCCCCTTATTTTGGCCCCTTTCCACAATTTATACAATCTGTCCTGTCCTGCGGGTTAACCAGGGCGTCTCAGAATAGTTTTGTCTAAAGCCTGATTGTATAATCAGGTGGATTCCGTGTTATTCTATCTAGGTTTTTAGTCGGTGTTTTAGTATCCTTTCATATGTTTTACCTATGACGTCTAAGAGGGAGATCGGTCTGTGGGAGCGTGGGTCGATCTTGGGTTTCTCAGGCTTTAGAATCATGATGGTTTTACTGGTTTTCCAGCTGTTCGGAAGTGTTTCGTTGGTCAGGCATTAGTTGAAGAGGTGAGAGAGGATGGGTACTAAGAGGTGGATGGGTGATTTCTGGAGGGGAATTCGTTTTATGTCGTTCTGTCCAGGGGCTGGGTTTCGCGGTCCTGGTGGTCTGGCCGATGCATGACAAGCCCCTACTCGCATGGTATGTTGTAAATCCCTGGCTTCCGTAACTCCAGGTCATCCTTTACATTCCACAACATTGTCCCAATCTTAGTGGGAGGTCAAAATGCGTTCTTGATGTCATGTTTCATGAGAATTCTGCTGGTCTTAGCAGAGATCGGTCCAGCGTATGGCACGTATGCCACCCTCTTCGCCTTGTCTGGTTCTTCTTCTGGATACTGTGGCTGGCTGGCAGGTCAAAGTGCCTTCTGGATGTCTCCAGATACGAATCTATTCTTGCTGAGCACCGACTGAAAGAGTTCTATTTCCATCGCCGAACTGTCGGGATCTGACAGTTTTGAGCACTCCATTCTTCTGTGCCAGATGGTGGAAGCTGTGTGAGACCTGAGTTTCTCCTGGCGTATACAACTTTCAACTAACTTCCGGGAATTCAGCCGGGTAACACTTTCAGAGACCGCCGATATTTCGGCGTTAGAACAACCCGCCATTTTCAAGGCAAACCGCAACGGACAGGCGGCGTACATGCAAATTTAAAACCTCGGTTCTCGGACTGAAGCAGGAAAGATAACACACACACACACTGAACACTAGTGCCACCAAAGATGACCAAAGTCAGAGCTATCGATAGTGAGACTATGAATTCGCAGGTGAGGTAGCATTGACTCTGTCCCTCTGGTTTTTGACAAGGGGGAGAGCCGGATTCCAAACAGAGTTTAAACAGAAACCTCCATCCCTGTTAACGAGGTTGCTCGCTAATTTAATCTCAACTGCCTCCATAATAACACTGTCCCAATAACTGGACGTGCATGCCAATATCTCGGTGTTATCATATAACATGGGGTGACCAGTATCCAAGCAATGTTCGGCAATAGCAGGTCTATTTGTCTGCTGTAATCGTGTGTGCCGTTTATGCTCAGTAAATCGGTCCTCCACGGTCCTGATAGTTTGACCAATATATGCCATGCCGCAGCTACAGGGAATAGCATATACACCCGCCTTACGCAGTCCAAGATCATCCTTAACGGAACTCAAAAGTGCTCTACTTTTAGATGGAGGTCGGAAAACACATTTCACATCGTATTTCCGTAAAATACGACCGATCTTGTTGGACGTGTTTCCCACGTAAGGTAAAAAGGCAGTAGACTTAGGTGTTGACTCAGAATTATCATCAATCACCCGATGTACAGTTGGTCGATAGCGAAACGCACGTTCAACCTATCACTATCACCATTTTGACGAAATGTAACTTCAAGATGGGACAGCTCAGCTGGCAAAGTCTCAGCGTCAGAAACGACATGTGCCCTGTGTGCCAAGGTACGAAGTACCCCTTCACGCTGAGCCGGGTGGTGACAACTACGAGCTTGTAAGTACAAGTCGGTGTGAGTACGTTTCCTGTGGACTGCATGTCCCAATGATCCATCATCCTTCCTCCTAACCAACACGTCAAGAAAGGGAAGGCAACCATCCCCTTCCACCTCCATCGTAAAACGAATGTTTGTATGGATCGAGTTCAGATGTTCTAGAAAGACATTCAAATTCTCCTCACCATGAGGCCAAACAACGAAGGTATCGTCAACGTATCTAAAGAAACAGGTGGGTTTCAAAGGCGCCAACTCCAATGCACGTTCCTCGAAGTCTTCCATAAACAAATTTGCGATCACAGGAGACAACAGACTAACCATGGCAACTCCATCTGTCTGCTCGTAATACATCATATCAGGAACTCAGCTGATTTTTTACGTCGTTTGGAGGGACTGAGGTTGAATGACTCTGATATTTTAGTGAGTTTCCATGTGGTCTCTCTCTTCACTCATGTTCCTCTGTCTGATTCGTTGCGGTTAATTCAGGACAGATTTGGTGCTGAATTAACTAATCTCTTTCAACATGGGTTAACATCCACTTACTGTTTATTTAATGACCAGTATTACAATAACAAAGATATCAAATGCACACACTTATTGATGCAATGTTGGTCAAAAGCAAAAATTGTTCTCATGAAGACAGTCCTGATCATTCATCACAATAGTAATTACAGTTCTCTTTTTTTTCTCAAAGTCTGAGCAGTAAAAGAAAATGCACATGGAAGTACTGGATTTCCATGCAGTCTTGAAGAAATAGTGTTGTCCTTCCAACGGAAAGACAGTGCTGTCTCTTGACATGCAGACGGGTAATGGGCCACAACAGAGCAAATCCACAGCAGAGTCAGTCGAAGGTTTGAAGAATATTGGTAGGTAGGTCATCACAGAGCAGACCCACTGTAATCCTGGTAGAGAGTATGGTACTGGTGGGCCAGGTGCGGACCCACTGTACTGCTTGTAGAGATGATGGTATTGGTGAGCCATCAAAGCTGCAGACCCACTGTAGTGCTTGTAGAGATTGCTAGCAGCCATCCGTTGCGACTGCGCCGGTGCACGATCACCATCGAAGAGTCTTGCGGATAATATAGCACTCACAAAAAAATTTTTTTGAAATGTCCTTAGAACCAGCAATGCTGTTAACCAGTCCCTTGCTGAATTATCAACACACGTGCAAACACTAACAGTCCCAACTTCTCACATATTGTGCATATACTATGACCAACAGAAATGTGTGCACTGAAATGAATGCTTACAAGTTACTTAATTTGATAAACTGGGGTCAATTACAATTTTATAACATGAGAATTACAAAGGTACAGAAAACATTAAAAAACATAGTAATACAGATAACATTTGTAGTAATACAGGCTTTACAAAAGAATAGAAATAAACATATACATCAGTGTTACAGGAATTATGACATAAGTAAATACATAAAAGATCAGAATAGCTTTCGAAAATAATGTCTAAACATCTTTACAAACTAAAAAACATATTATTAATGCAAATTATATTTGAGGATAACAGTATTCCTCATCATAGTGAATGTAGCTTAGTATTAGAAAAATTCTACAACATAAATCCTATTAGCTAAACACATAAAGACAGGAAAAACACCAATACACAAGGGTACACAGACACATAGCGGAATAACACAAAAGGAAAGGACAGGGTTCGTTTTCAATGTAACATTTGGTGCTGCAGTCCAACCCAAATATTCATTCCATAGATCTTTCCTCTGATTTCAACATTTGTTTGCACAAAAAAAATCGTATCCAAACCTGTTGTTCCTAAATCCTACTGTTTTATTCATATCCTCTTTCAACATAATTATTTCTTGTTGTACAATACTCATTTTGGCCCAAATGTTTTTCATATAACTTCTCAATACATTCTTTTCCTATTCCTCATAACTCATTCTCTTACAATGCCAACCCTCTCGTAAATTAAATCTACTGAGCTCAGATATATATACTAAGGGACAATGCAATGCAGCAGCAAAAAAAAATTAACACAAACAGCAATGACAAAAAAATGCAAATTGGCAAAGCAAGCTGCAGTATATCTAAATTAGCAAAGCAAATGTAACATTACAACTAATGTGAGCCTATTTTCAGCAACAAGAAAAATAAATCAGTAGAAAAACTGGCTTAACAGAGTAATACAAAGTGAAATTCAGTAGCACTACACCTGGCAAACAACAGCAGCAAATGCAATAACTTATATCCAAACAAGACAAACCCACAAGCAGAAAAAATAGTACACAAAAGACAACAATGCAGATAAGGGAATTGTCTATTCACATCTTATTGTCTATGTCATTAAAGTGGTACACCACAACAAATTACTCTACAAAAAAAATTACCAAGTACCTGAAAAGAAAATTATGTATGCAGTTACTGTTATTAGTCCCTTCTTATTGTTCTTTCCTTTCCAAGTGCTCCATTTTTTTAAGAATGTGGATCATAAAATTGTTATTTAACAGACCTGTTGACAGAAAGTGTTCACGTTCGAAAATGCATTTAATTTTGTTTTATAAACCCAATGCTGCAAAAAAGGCTGGAAACCAGATATCAAATGAAATAAGGAACTATGTACAAAGCAAAGCATAAAAACATCATTCAATAGCCATGTGACATTTCATAAGTCAGTAGAAATTCTCTCAATTCTCATAGAAAGACATTTGTTATAATCAGGTGTACAAATGTAAGAATATTTCTGATCAATTCATACTCATTTCAGTAAGTAGCACAAAGTACGAGCTCCACAGTATAATCATATGTTTCAAAGTAATAGCGTGTCATATTTGTGACGCTTTCTACAAAGGAATGTCAATAGCGAGGTTAATGGCCTCTTTTTTTCTCCACCTAATGGCTTTTTCTCCAGGCGACTGTAGCAGCTGGGAACCCACAATGCATTACATCAAGGTCACTTAGCTTTCTTACCCAAAAATTTACGACAGCAGTTTCCGCTGTAGTGACAGTCTCATATAAAAAATTATAGTACAAATGCGTAGAAACAAAATCTCATGAATAACAGTGTTGTGATGCATTCACACATGGACACACAAGCCATAACTCTTAAAGTACGATTCTCGGTTTCCAACATCCTTTCTCACAAGCCTGAGTCCCTAACTTCTATTCATTATTCATATACATATAAACATGTAATCACATTCCTCATATACGGTAGTATCAGCTTATTGATCATAAACATACCTCAACAGCATAATACACATCGTCATCAAAATAATAACATCATGAAACCTCAGCCAAATCTCAAAGGCGTCGTAGCTTTCTGCAATAATTTAAAAACCTAAACAAATTCTCTGCTCATTTCAACAGTGTTATCTACCTCAAACCTTCTTTAAAAATCATAATCCCTTACCAAACACGACATTCAAAGCTCTCATAATATCACAATGGTTCCAAAAAAATATGAGCAGTTCACAAAGTACAGACAGAATAAAATTTCTGAAGTGTGAAGTTATGCAACTGTGTGTTTGTGTAAACATCTGTCACTGACATACTACAAAAATGTTTGTTTCTCTGTTAAATAATCAGATAGCTATGTAATTCTGTGTTAGAGAAATATGGTACTGATGTGTAAAGTTGTATAAGCAAATACCATATTAGCTAGGGCTCCTAGCGCTCGTCACACGCTTATCACACAAATTAGCCTTGTACCCCCTGAGGATTAATGTAATTATGGCCTCAGGTGTTACTGATTACATCAATCGAATGAAATGTATCAGCGAAAACTTTCTTTGTACCTTTGTGATTAAAAAAATCTTTAAAAATAAATGTTTTAAGTACAAAAATTAATCACTCAAAAGCGTGTGCTTTAGCGCTAAATGTGCGTCTTGCTGTAAGATAATTCTGTGGAAGTGTCGTAGTTATCGTCCTCCGTAAGCTAAGTTCTGCAGAAGTCAATGTATTTACCTCGTCATAAACAAAAGTTAAATGCTTTACGTATAGATATCGTAGTTATTAAGCTTATTGCCATGATGAAGGAAGTACTGTACTGTAACGTATTGTAGTGCTATGGAAAAGGCTGTCTCATTGTAGCTATACCACAAAGATACAACTAAAAGATGTTTTACTTTCCAGAATAATACAGAAAAACTGTGCAGATATAAAACAGATACACTGCAAAAGCAACAATGTAAATTGTGTCACACATTAATAGCGTCGTGATATAATCGTGTAGCTGTCAAAGAAACCAAATACTAGCTCATCTTAAATCTCACAGAAAGTACTTCAAATAAAGAATGTCTTTTCAAGTAAACCAAAATGTCGCATTAAAATCTCATTAGCAGTATATGTTCTAAGTCTATAAGCTGTATATTCGTTACATAATCATGCAACTAACAAGCACGAATGTACAAATAACAACACTGTGTTGTCTGTTCACTGTAACAATGCATTTGTAATTACTGTTTAAATAAGTTCTCTTGGTTCTTGACTGGATAGTTAACTTCAAACGTTGATGTATGTTAATAGTTTCTAACTCTGACAAAGTGTACTAGTAACGGGAAGAGAAAAATTTTATGGCAAAGACTAAGTTAAAAAGCAGATTATCTCTCAATAAACGGTTTTACATGTGAAATGTGATGCAATCTTTAACCCTTTCGAGTGCGCAGAGTTTCAACTTCAAAGCAATTATCATGTTGTATACGTCAGTAAGGAATGCTAACATTTTTCTCAAGGTTAGCGTCTATGTTATTTTTCTCTGAGCCAGCCGGCGCACGTGGCTGCCTGCGGTGCGAGTCATTGTATGTCTCTTTGTTGGCGCGTGTCGTTATTAGGATTAGGAGACCTGACTTCTACAAATTCACCTTGTCTAGGGGGCCCTGTCCTATTTGAATCTCGCTAGTTCTGATGAAATTCAGGTCTGCCGTTATGATTATATCGTCTGGCGTCATGTCGGTAATTTCTGTAAATTCTCTCTTGTCGGTCACGTGGTGGAGAACTTCTCCCTGAGTCGTAACTGTGCGATGTGCGGTTGTATCTAAATTTATTCTGTCTCGCTTGATAATAATTGTTTTGGTTCCCATATTGCCTGTTTCTATGATTGTCTCTGTCACTTTCATTACTATGGAAATGCAATCTTTCTCTGTAACTATTTTTACTCTGGCAACGGTTGTCATATGGGTGTTGTCTGTTTTGGTCACAATTTGCGATGTAAGAATTGCCTTGTTGTGTCCAGTTATTGTTTTTGTTGTCACGAAATTGTGACGGATGTGACCTGTAATTGTTGTTCCTGTTTTCACATCCCGCGATTGTCAGCGTAAATATCTAATTCTTGTAAGAGTCCCTGAAATGTTTCAATGTCGTCTTTGCAACGTCCTGCCAAAATAATATGTCTTAAATGTTCAGGCAATTTGATTAAGCAAATTCGGATGAGTTCTGAGGGGCTGTATGGGTTTGACAGATACTGCTTCTTATGCAACGTGTCTTCAAAATATTTCACAAGACTGGAAAATTCAGATTGTTCGGAATGTTTCATCATTATGCTGCTATGTTTTACTCGGTCTTGTGTAGCTTGAGACCAATTTGCTGAGAGGAAGCCATGATAAAATTCTCCTTCACTGTGACAATCGTGAATGACCGATCGCATTCTTACAGCTGGTCAGCTGGTCCATTCTCTAAATAGCCACACATGAATTCTAATCTGTGCTCTAATGACCAGTTGGGAGGAAAACAATGAGAGAATTGATGAAGCCACGCTTGTGGATGAATGTCGTGGCCAGAATTCTTACATGTTTTGAATTTACGTGTAGTAATGAACAGCTTATAGTCAAAATCATCAGGTCGGCGAGTCGCATGTCAGTCATTGTTACGTCGTTTCGGCGGTTCCATCTCAAAATTCGGTGTACCTTGCCAATTTCTTTCATAATTTCCGAACTGCCCTATGTTATTATTTTGTGGTTGTTACGTATTTCTATGTCCCTCTTCCCGTACTGGAGTGCGAGTGTCCTCTGAAATATGTAATTCTTGTATTACCTGTGTCAACTGACCTTGTACTTCCCGTATTTTTCTTTTGTACTGTGTATTGACTTGATTTTGATTTTATTTGAATTTTCTAATTTGTTCATACTCTCCTCTGTCAGTGACGGCTACCGGTCTTGTGTCATTCAGATCATCATCTACCTTTGTAGATAAGTTAGTGAACTGATCCGAAAGTTCGGCTACTTTCTCCGATAATGAACTGATTTCCTCAGTGTGTTTTTCTGAACCAAGTTTCAGTGTCCATTTGTGTTGAAACCATATCTACCATGTCCTTTAAGTTTCCTTGAGTTTTTGCAAGTTGCGAATCGGTAGATGCAACTGAGTCAATTTTAGCTTGCAAGGTGTCATGATTTTCATGAACAATAGTTTGTAGTTCTTTTATGGCTGCTTCGTGATTTTGTACTGTATTTTCATGACGCTAAAAAATAGGTTGGAAATGCTCACAAATTTGTTTTTACGTCATTACAGACTTTTTGACATTTCGATTCGATTTTAAGTAATTCAGCAGTTAAGCCTTCACGTGTTTGTTCAAGTGTTTGTTCCATTGAGTCTAACTTTTGAAGCTGTTACTGTGTTTGTCTCTGATTTTTTTCCATTTTGTCTAACTTTTGAAGCTGTTGTCCCATTTGTTGCATTAATTGTAATAACAATGCACTGGTGTCTGAAACATGTTCCCAGTGCTATTCGGCAGTGCATTTGAACCGGCAGTATTCGCATTTTGAAAAGCAGGAAATGTGTCTTGACTTATTTGAGAAAACTATGCAATCGCAAAACCTGAATCTACAGTATTTGCAAGATTGTGTGCAGTCATTTCGGATTCCTGAGGCGAGCTGTTGCCGACCGATCGATCGATAATGCTTCCCTGTTCACTAATTGTTTCACTGTCTACACCATTATTTGCCGCCTGTTCCATTTCCCTATGCACAATTACCAAATTACTATGTTGAACATTAGTTAATTCATTACACGGTGACGCCAACACACTGCTTTCGTCTTCACTGTCATTTCTCAGTTTACTTTGGAGCCTAGTATTACGTTTTTCACAAGCCATAATTGTCACAATATTTCACACTATAACACAGAAAAGCACAATTTGAAGAGTAAAATAAGAAAACACATTAACATAACACAGAAAATAATATCTAATTAATTGCAATCGCAGCTGCGAAATACTTGGTGCAAATCTACATGCATGCCACAACTGTTTTACTGTACAGCAGTGAAAAACTACAGCTACGAAGGAGATTCTCTCTACAATTACGCGCTAGTAATGAACAATAACTGCACTAATTACACAAACTACAAGAAAAAATCAGAAGATTCCAGTGAGGTATCCTCGCCTAAGGGTCCACATATGAAACATCCCCTTGGAAATATTTTACAAATGACAGTGCTGGAAAACCTCTGCGTTATTTGATAGAGAGACAGCTGACTTAAACTGAAAGTACTCAGACATTTCTCTCTTTACTTATTCATATCATTAGTAAACCTACACACAATATTTTTAGCGCAACGCAATCTGACTTTCAATAATCTCTACAAAAGAATGGCTGTGACTAACAATGAACTATACCTTTCATGAATCACTTACCTCACAAAAATCTTCGTTACTCTAATTACTCCAATACAGCGAGCGCCAATACTGCCAGCTAAGTAAAAGTTTCTAACTACTGAAGGCACTAACTACTGATAGGCATAGTTAGCAAATGAAAGATTGTGATAGAGAACAATGTATTTACCTTAACAGTGTTCAAAAGTCATCATACATATATATCAGTTCATGATATACAGTGTTACAAATTTACTCTTTTGGTGGAAACACGTCCAGATCGCCCGCTCTCAAAATTCTGCCATCTCTCTCCCCACATCCACCACTGCTGGCGGCACACCTACAACTGCGCAATGCTACGTGCTGTTCACATCCAACTGCCCAACACTACAATAGCGATATTCTAACAATGCTAACTGTGCTTCACACAGCACAGTCAGTGATTTTCATATAGAGCGTTACGTGGCGTTACCAACATAAAAACCTAAACAGCCTACTTACAAAGCAAAGACCTTTCAGGGGAAAGGATCTGTTTTACAATATCGAATATGAAAAAGTGCTCATATCTCTTAAGGTACGTACTTTAGAGCCCAGTTTATCAGACTTTTTTACTTTTTTGTGTATATATAAGGAACCTGTTCCTAAAGTTTCTCTGTTGTTTTTTTGGAAGGAGGGGGGGAGGAAAACCTGTATTTCTGGAAAGGTACTGGTGGAGGTATTGTTGTTAACTCTGTTCAACACATTAAGAATTAACCAAAAAAAAGTTGCACTTTAACTGTGCGGACGTCACAAGTACAAGGAAAATATCTAAGATATACATACACTGGGTGTAAAAGAACAAAGTATACAAAATTTTTGTGTGTCTGGAAGAGATAAAACGAAACAGTTTCTTACGTGACAAAAATGCCACAGGTGCAAAGTTTCCCCGCTAATGGTCCATTAACGATTTTGATGCGCCATACGGAGTGACTGCGCGGTTTGAGGCACCATGTCACGGATTGCGCGGCTCCTCCAGCCGGCAGTTCGAGTCCTCCCTCGAGCATGGGTGTGTGTGTGTTGTTCTCGGCATAAGTTAGTTTAAGAGAGTTTAAGTATTGTGTAAGTCTATGGACCGATGACCTCAGTAGTTTGTTCCCTTAGGTATTCACACACAATTGAACATTTGATTTTGACGCTAGTATCGTTCAGAGATAGTGTTAAACTTCCCGTGCAATGATTATTATTTTAAAAATGTTGCTGAAAATTTCGTCCGTTTAAGTTAAAGCACAACTGGCACCTGCATGCAACACGTTTAAAACAACCAAGTCTTTCGAAATAATGGCTCCAGCATCAGCTATACAAGCAAGCAGCTCTTCTTGAGTGTCTGTCGGTGTTTCGTATACCAAACACTTCATCCCCCCCACCCCCTCCCCCACTAAGAGAAACCCATAGGAGTAAGGTCGGGAGGACATGGTGGACAAGGTAGTGATGATGTCTGGTTTATAGGGCGCTCAACTGCGCCGTCATCACCGACTGTACAAAGTCCCAATGTTTACGCAGTCCAATTTTTACGCAGTCCAATTTTTACGCAGTCCAATCTAGCCACAGTCACGAATGATGATGAAGATGATAAAATGAGGAGGACAAAACAACAGAGAAAATCCCCAACCTGACCTGGAATCGAACCCGGGGTCCCTTGATCCAGAGGCAGCAACGCTGGCTATTAGACCCCGGCCTGCGGACAGGCCAAGGTGGTTGTCAAGGCATCCCAAAGAGTTAGGAAAAACACTGAATTTCGATGAAGCTCACAGTCCGAAGAGCTGTCTCCAGAACAGATCGTGGTCCCTGCTCCTGAGACGAGTGGAAGGCTTGAAACAGAGACTCCCACCGTTCTGTGGCAAGCTAAGTTGTAACTTCCTATTATAGACCTGCGCCGTAGGGATGAGATTTGTAGGGTCCTCCTAAGTGGGTCAGGTATGCACTACACAACAGAGGCAGCTATCCAAGTAACTGACTGTGTGTAGGCTGCACACAAGGGCTTTTTTTTAGTTTAGGCCATTCTCCACCCAATCCAGATAACAATAACTGTAGGAAGCCCAGACGTATTAGGGTAAGATATAAAAAAATATGTCGCGCAGGCGAGACTATTACTTAACTTCCGAAGCATTCTCAACAAAGCGCCAGAGTTTAAAGTGTTCCTAAAAAGCATCGAAGCCGACATAATGCTAGATACCGAAAGTTTATTATAACCTTAAGTTGATAGTAGTGAGATCTTTGGAAAAATATTAAGTGTATACCGAAAGGATAGGGAAATGAGTAATGGAGGTGGTGTATTTTTCACGGTAGACAAGAAACTCAAATCCAGCGAGACAGAAACTGAAGCTGCATGTAAAACTGTTTGGGTAAGTCTCATTACCAGTTATGGGCATGAAATTACAACGGGGTGCTTGTATCGACCACGTGAGTCACCCCATGACGTAACTGAAAACTTTTTAAAAAAATATCAGTTGCCTTGTACGTAAGTTCCCTAATCATACTGTAATTACTGGAGGAGACTTTAATTGTCGAACAATCAGTTGGGATAATTACAGTTTTGCTAGTGGTTGATGTGACAAGACATCTTGTGATACGTTACTAAATGCGTTCTCTGATAAGCGTCCAGAACAGATGGTTTAGAAGCCCCATTTATGATGAAAATGTTTTAGACCTAAAGGCAACAAACAGAATTGATCTCTTTCAGAAATTCCACTACGAAACTGATGTCAGTATCCATTAGAGAGTTATAGCAACAATGAATTGCAAAATACAAAGGGAAAGTAAAGAAGCAGAAAGATTTACATGTGTAGCAAACTAGACAGGGAAGTAGTAGCGTCATGTGTCAATGAGGAACTTGGAACTTTTACCTTAGGAGTGGAGCATGTAGAGGACCTATGGCTCAAATGCATGTTGACTATGCACTGCGTAGATATGTACCCAGCAGAACAGGTCATGATGGTAGAAATCCTCCTTGGTATACCGACCCTGTAAAGAAAGTTCTAACACCCAGTGGCTACTGCATAATAGGGATAAAAGCTTAGGGCAATAGGTAGAGAGGCGCTGACTGAAACGCGTTTAGCAGTCAAGAGAGCAATGCGCGAAGCTCTCAATGACTACCGTAGCATAATATTGTCCAAAGATCTTCCACAAAATCCAAAGAAATTGTGTCGTCTGTAAAGGCAACTAGTGGGACCAAAGTTGGCGTCCAGTCACTCATGGACAAGGCAGGAACTGAAATTGACAGTAGCATAGCAAAAGCAGAAATGCTTAACTCTGTTTTCAAATGTTCCTTTGCACAGGAAAACCCAGTAGTAATTCTCTAAGTTAATTCTCGTACCACTGAAGGAATGGGTGAAATAGATAGTAGTGTAAGTGGCGTTGAGAAACAGCTGAAATCGTTAAGATCTAACAATGCCCCATGGCCTGATGTAATCCCTGTCAGATTCTACATCCAATTTGCGACCGATTAACCCTTCTGGTAACTATAATCTATTGTAGATCCCACAGAGAAAAAACCGTGACCAGTAGCTGGAATAAATCACACCTGTGTACAGAGAAAGGAAGCAAACGTGATCCACAAAACTACCATCCGATATCCTTGACATCCATTTTTTTGTAGAATTTTAGAAAATATTCTGTGCTCAAACGTAGTGAGGTATCTCGAGCGGAAAGACCTCCTCCATGCCAACCAGCATGACTTTTGCAAACACAGATCATGTGAAACGCAATTCGAACTTCTCTCACGTGGCATCCTGAAAGCCATGGATCAAGGCAGCGAGGTGGATGTAGTATTTCTCGATTCCCGAAAAGCATTTTACTCAGTATTACACCAACGCTTATTATCAAAAGTACTATCTTGTGGTGTATCAGGCTAAATTTGTGACTGGATTGAGGATTTCTTGATAAGGGGAACGCAGGACGTTATCTTGGACAGACATTGACAGTCGTTGAAGTAAATTCGGATGTACCCCAAGAAAGTGCGTAGGATCGCTAGCTGTTCATGTTCTACATTAATGATCTTGCGGGAAATATTATGGTAACCTTAGACTTTTCGCAGATGATGCCTTTATCAGCAACGAAGTACAGTCCGCACAATGTTGTACAAATATTCACTCAGACCACGAAAAAATTTCAATGTGGTGCAAAGATTGGCAACTTGCTTTAAGTGTTCAGAAGTGTAGAATTATGCACCTCAGAAAACGAAGAAACATAGTATCCTATGAATATAATACCAATAACTCACAGCTGAAATCCGTACACTCATAAAAATACCTGGGTGTATTATGTAGTACTGATATGAAATGGAACGATCACATAGGTTGAGTCGTGGATAAAGCAGGCAGCAGACTTCGGTTTATTGATAGAATACTAGTGAAATGCAATCAGTCTACAAAGGAGACTGCTTACAAATCACTCGTGTGACTCACCCTAGAATATTGTTTAAGTATGTGGGACCTAGAACTAGCAGGGGATATTGACCATGTACAGAGAAGGGCAATACGAATGGTCGCAAGTTTATTTGACCCGTGGCAGAGTGTCACAGAGGCCGTAACAACTGATCTGTCATCTGCCACGCACTTCACAATGCTTCGGAGAGCATAGGTGTAGACGCAGATGGAGATCGTCGAGACCATGGAGGTAAGAATAGAAGGAGACGTCGTGACGTCACAGCTGTGAAGCTATGTGAAGCCGAGGGTAGCCATCTCAATCCGACCAAAACATTGCTGCTGTAAGGTTGTGTGCATAGGCTTGTCGCTCGCTTTTGGAAGGATTTTGCGCTATTATGGTGACTTGTGTGGTGTTCGGATGTACGAATCGTTCTGATTGTGATGCGAAATCGAAGGGAATAACATTTCATGTGTAAGTTGTCTCGTTAAGTGTGATTTTACAATTTCATTGTGAATGAACGTGTGCTACATCGGTACTTGTACTATAGCGTGTTTTTCTCCTGTATGATTTTAGATTTCGTAAAAATGAAAGTCGGAAAACTCTGTGGGAGAATGCCGTGAGGAGGAAGAATTGGCGTGCGTCTAAATGGAGCACTATATGTTCTCAGCATTTCCGAGAAGAGGACATAGACCGAACTTCCCTTTCAACAGTAAGGCTCCGAGAAAATGCTGTACCATCAGTTTTCCCTACACACCCAAAACATTTGCAAAAGGTATGTTAATTCAAAGAATTAAATTCTTAGTTTTCAAGTTCACGTTTCAGTATAATACGTACGTATCGTCGATAATCGAAGTATTGAGTAACTCACTTTGTCTTCATCATGTACCAAATTAAAAGCTAACACTACGTTAACTGGCGTAAAGTATAGGCTTAAACAGGACACTGTGTAGATTTGCCATTCTATGTACCGTATTTCAGTAAATATTGGTGGTAATGAACAGTGTTTCCCAGTAGTGTAACGTAACTGAAATGTCCCAGTACGTATTACAAACAAGACGTATTTATGGGGCTTTGGAGGGAGGGTATTGCTAACTTAGTTTTCAGTTTCTATTATTTAGTTTGTGATACACGTTTATTACTGAATTAACAAAATTGTATCGTTTACATTCGTAATATTACATTAAAAACTATTTTTAATCAGAAGAAATGCGGAATTTCGCCTTTACGAGATTTTATTTTAAACAAAAACTTTGAAACAACCATTCTGATGACGTTACATGCGTATATGGTGCAATTAGCGACTGTAACACACGCAGCGCTATAGCACACACTGGCAATGTTTTGGTCAGAGTGTCATGGCAGCGAGCCACGCCCCCATGGCTTCAAAACGTAGTACGGCTGGGATACGTAGCGCCATCTCCCCTTATTCTTACCTCCATGGTCGAGACGGAGTAAGCAGCTCCCCCATAGCTCGCAGCGCTGTGGCCCGCATTCAACTGCGAAGAGCAGGCGGCTGCGAGCGGAGACAATAGCCGTCTACAGAGCTGTGACAACATTGAGGCGTTTTCATGCAGGCGTTTACAAAATTACGTTACGTTATTGGTTAATGTAGGTGCACGCAGCTGCAGCGCCCAGCCAATGCAACTATCAAGGATCAAGTTACCCGTATTCGACATAGCAACGAAAACGGTGCACCTGTGATAAAGAGTCCGCGCAAGGAACAGTTGCCGATTAGCAGCGACCAGTTTTCGTCCAAACCGCTGGGAGAGTTCATTTGTTTGCTTGGAATGGGAAACCGACGAGTGTTTGCCCCTTTTCGGCCGGTAGGCGATGACAGAATCGAGGGGCATGCTCTGTCATTTTCCTCAAACTATTTTACAGAAACTGTTCGGTACAACAATTTCATTTTCCCTCTACTTATAGCTTTATATGTTAGCTTCTCGATGGTATGCCCTTCACTTCGTTAAAGGTTAACAGTTATTGTGATATTAGCATGGAAGTAAGGCATTGTGTGAAATTCGAAAAAGTTTCTTGAGACTTGTGTAAAAGTCTCTGTCATCAATCTTTAGAAAATTGATCTGATGTACCACACTCCATTTGAGCGACAAAGCTGTAGTGAAATATCCACAACATTCCTCATATTTCATAAAAGATTTCGGATATCGAAACGAGATTTTGGCAAATGATATCACGCAAAGAGGAGAGTATTTTGCGATGTGGTATTAAGCAAAACCTCATTATCTACTGTGTTATTCCTCTAACTACAGGCTTTTTCCATGGAGGAATGTTATTTTTAAGGGTCATCGACAGATGGTGAAGCGAGTGAGTAATGCTGTGAGTTTTGGAACACCGTATGTGAAGTCATTACACATTTATTTTTGTATCGAGGATGTGCTTTTTCATAAGCTACTGACCTTACTTTACCTCAGTTCCTCACCTAATAAACTTAACAAACCACTGTTTCAGAATTCTCTCACAACTGCGTCTGCACAACATGTTAGTGATGTGACACTGTGGAAACTTCTCTGTGTTTTGGCAGAAAAGAAAAAGAAAAAAACGCAAGCTGAACAGGCTTTGAAGTCCCAACAGTACCGACCGGTCGCCATGTCATCCTCAGCCCTTATGTGTCCCTGGATGCAGATACGGAGGGGCATGTGGTCAGCACTCCGCTCTCCTCCGTCGTCAGTTTTTGAGACCAGTGCGCTGATACTTAATCAAGCAGCTCCTCGATTGGCGTCACAAGGGCTGAGTGCACCCCACTTGTCAACGGCACTCGGCAGACCTGGATGGTGACCCAGCCAGATGCTAGCAAATGCGCATAACTTCGGTGATCTGACGAGGACCGTTGTTACCACCACAGCAAGGCCGTTGGTCTGTGTTTTGGCAAAAGAAGGAAATTTTAACGTGGCAAAAGGGAAATGTGTAGATTTGACTCAAAATGCGCCACTCATGACGCACCTCTGAGAGTTACAAATTGTTAATAGGACAGGCGAAAATAAATGTCTGCAGTTGTTGCATTTTCAGCGGAGTTCTTTTTCGACACTAACAAAAGCAGAGATGAGAGATCTTTGTGAATGGTCACCATGGAAATGTGGGTGTGGAGCGGCACAACTTAATATTTACCAAACATGTGAGAGTAAGATTCACGTTAGAATAGAATTTCCACTTCAGCAGTCAGCAGTTCTCCTACAGTGCCTTCCCGTAACCCCCACCACTACCTCTCTCCCCACGCATGTCGTGCTTACTGTGCATCTACTGGCCACGTTCTTTTGTGTGGACTCTTCCTGTGTGACAAGCTACATTATTTCTATTTATCTTCTCTAAAACTCTATAAATTTATATACATCGTTTCTTTTTCGACTTGCGTATAAATTGACGTATTCTGCCCCTTAGTTTGTAGTTGTTTTGCATATTATTAGCACACGCCCATTTTCAGCCACATCTGCATTACAGAAAGCAATAGCTTTTACAATACACAGTTCTCACAGTTGAACTTATATAAAGTATTGTCTGGCAGTGAACTGAACTTTCTTGCTATCGTATCTCTTCGCTAGAGTAATGTTTCTTTATTTTGTTTTGATTTTGATGATCAGGATGGGATAGTAACCAGTTTTTTTATGTTTTTTTTTTTTTAATTCAGATGTTACTTTTCTTCAGGTACTGGATAGTTGACTTATCTCTCTATGCAGGCTCAAAAATAAGCTTCTTTATGTACTTTTGGGTTGCAAGAGCTATTCAGAATTATGCTGTCTATGGTTGGTGGTTGTCTCAATCGATACAGCGCTTGTTTCGCCACAACAGGATATGTCAATACACAGAACTGTTGAATATGGGCGTACGCAGCTCGTGGTCGTGCGGTAGCGTTCTCGCTTCCCGCGCCCGGGTTCCCGAGTTCGATTCCCGGCGGGGTCAGGGATTTTCTCTGCCTCGTGATGACTGGGTGTTGTGTGATGTCCTTAGGTTAGTTAGGTTTAAGAACTTCTAGGGGACTGATGACCATAGCTGTTAAGTCCCATAGTGCTCAGGCCATTTGTTGAATATGGGCAACGGAAAATCCACACGCAAATCAGTCAGTACCACTTCATCCAGAAAAGGCCACTGTGTGGTGCGGGTTTACTGCATGATTTATCATACGGAGATATTTTTTCGAAGATACAGGTGTTTCCAGTCCTGTTACCTGTACTGTCACTGGTAAGTGCTATGAGTTTCTTTTGTGCAACCACGTCATTCCAGCTCTCCAACAGCGTGGATGTGTGGGTGGGATCATTTTTATGCATGATGGCGCACCTCCGCACGTTGCAAATACAATTAAGCAGCTGCTGAAGCGCCATTTCGGAAATGGTAAAATTATCAGCCTTCATTTCCCTAAAAAAAAAATGGCTCTGAACACTATGGGACTTAACTTCTGAGGTCATCAGTCCCCTAGAACTTAGAACTACTTAAACCTAACTAACCTAAGGACATCACACATCCATGCCCGAGGCAGGATTTCCCTACAGCCTGGCCGTCCTGACCACCTGATCTTAATCGGTGTGACTTCTGGCTGTGGGGCTATCTGAAAGATGGTGTGTTCTGTGTTCCGATTGCAAACTTAGCTGCATTTAAGGCTCACATTGCGCTACACATTCTAAAAGTGACCCCAGAAACACTTCGATCAGTTGTGGAACATGCTGTTTCTCGATTTCAACTCGTTGCAGAAAACGGTGGACAGCATATTGAACATGTTTTACGCCAGTCACACGGAAATTAATAATTGGATTTGATTTTGATTGAGGCTTTTTGTACCGTTTTTGGCCTCAAGACAATTAAAAACCCATTTGAGTGATGCTTTACATGCCGTTTATGGCCTCAGGTCAATTAAAAACCGTTTTTTCCCATGCGATTTGAAATGACCTTGCCATGGTGGATGAGCTTACTTAACTAACAGTATCACACCTGTACACCCATGCACACTGAGTAGTACAGTTTGATTAACGTCAAACGCACTTCTTAGGCATTGTTGTATGATTCATTTGTCATTCGTAGTCGACCACTACTAAATTTTTATGCTTACAGCGCCATCTATTGCTACATTTTGTAACTATTTATTTTTCTTCTAGCATACGTTTTCCCCCTTTTTCGATAATATTCCATTGTAATTTGGCATCATTCTGACGAGTGGTGTTATTTCTACAGCGGTTTGAAAGTTTAACTTAAATTATAATCACCCTGTACATGATTCTGGAGTATCCTATCTTAATGCTCATGTACAGAAGTTAACAGTTTCTCATAACATTTTCTATGCAGCTGTTGATGGAATTAGAGATGGAAACTATGTCCGTTGAGTAAGTGTAGGAAGCTTGCCTGACTCTTGCCACTTCCTCGTGCTACTAGAAGGGAGCTGAGGTGCGGATCAACTGCAATAGCAGCAAGAACATTAATCTCTCCCTCTTCTGTCATCGCTCGTTTCCTTCTGCTAGGTTGTCTAGCTATTACATTACCTGTTTCACGTAACTAATAGAAGAGGCTGATAAATAATTGTCGAGATGGCTAACGTCGTTTTGGATATCTTGCTGCATACATCATACATTCTTGCTACCCTTTCCATGCACCGTGTGCATGTCGGCTTTTTCTGCATTGGTAAACCCCATCGTCCATTCACGACCGACTCCTTTGACACACTAACTGGCTATCAAGTCACTCTGCACTCAGGAAACACACAAGCTCTCTGGTAAGCAAACATATCAACATCTTATACAGCAACTACGCCGGCTGTGTGGCACAAACCACTGTTGGTCTGGAAACTTTTCTAAATACGATATCTCGTAAACGACTCACGCTATAATCCTGCAACAAACACTACTGACATTTTAACTTACACTACTTTTAGTTTGTTAGTGTCAATAGGCATTGTTCCTTTGGAAAATTTGTGTTTTTTGCACAAAAAGTACACTTCCTAGGTGTTATTACAATCTGTTTATTGGCTAACCATACGAGCCCCTGTCTACCAATCCATTCTGCGAAAACTGCACATCAACAGCAAGTTTTAGGTGATACAGCTACTGTAAAGCACTTGTTAAGCGGAGGAGATGCTTTTTGTGGTGTCACCGCCAGACACCACACTTGCTAGGTGGCAGCCTTTAAATCGGCCGCGGTCCGTTAGTATACGTCGGACGCGCGTGTCGCCACTATCAGTGATTGCAGACCGAGCGCCGCCAAACGGCAGGTCTAGAGAGACTTCCTAGCACTCGCCCCAGTTGTTCAGCCGACTTTGCTAGCGATGGTTCACTGACAAATTACGCTCTCATTTGCCGAGACGATAGTTAGCATAGCCTTCAGCTACATCATTTGCTACGACCTAGCAAGGCGCCATTACCAGTTACTATTGATGCTGTATAACATGTACCGTCAAGAGCGATGTTCACCAATTACGGATTAAAGTTAAGTATTCCAGCAGCTACGTATGTTTTTTGTTAGTCTCATTTCCTTGACCTGTTCCAGACCTCACGCCAGCCTGCGTGAGCTAAAACGCGTGCCTTTCGGCTTCCTCTCATAGTGGGTTGGCTGTCTTGCCAATCCACAACACTTTTCCCTAGTGAAAATGAAACAGTCTCATAGCTCTTAAAATATACATTTTAGGCCTCATGTTTACTGGACTTTATTTCTTGTTCTGGTCCATACTAACTCCTCGTGAAATATGGAAAGCGAAGTTCTTGCAGTAGAAGAGACCTGTTTCATTATATCGAAGATGAACAAGTGCTCATAGCTCTTAAAGTTAAGGATTGCAGAGCTCATGTTTACTGGAGTTTTCTTCTTGTTTTGTTGTAAAGAATCTGTCCCTAAAAGTTGTAGGTGTCATTCTCGGACATCATTTATCAATGGTTCAAATGGCTCTGAGCACTATGGGACTAAACATCTGAGGTCATCAACCCCCTAGACTTAGAACTACTTAAACCTAACTAACCTAAGGACATCACACACATCCATGCCCGAGGCGGGATTTGAACCTGCGACCGTAGCAGCAGCGCGGATCCCGACTGAAGCGCCTAGAACCGCTCGGTCACCGCGGTCGGCCATCATTTATATATTGTTGGTGTTTATATATTGCCTGCTCGGCAGTTGGCACCGCAAATATATATTTTCCGTGGTAATTGCCAAGCAGGCGTCTCTGAACACGCTGCGTAGTTGTATACCGTAAGGTTGACATGTGCTTCGAGAATAAAGCTTTATTTCTCCTTGAACCAAAACAAGACCTACATGTAGGTTCACCTATGAATATTCTAGACGGAAATACGAAGTAGGTTGGAATCTAGCGTATCATAAAGGGCTTAGAAAAAGTTAGAAGGAAGATTTGACCTCTCTTTCCCCTAACGTGACTGTGTGCTTCTTAGATATAAAACACAAGCTGTCGGGCAACTGTCTCTACCAGCACTGCTCTAAATTATATCATATGGGACATATTCGTCGAACTAAACATTTGATTAAAAATACTTTGGTGACCATCTGTACACCGCAAAATAAATATTCTACTTCACGAAACATCGTTACATGAAGAGCATAGGCTCGCAATGACAGTGTTACAAACTACGTGCAATACACGGTGTCGACTTATTTGACATTGCAGTACAATTTCGTAGGCGAGTGAATGATATAGACAGTTTATTAACAATCATTTGGTAACCACCCATATCCCATATTTTGTCTTCCAAAAAGAAAAAAAAACTATCTAAGCATTTTTTACAAACTGTTGACCATGGACTGAAAGGCCCATTTGCAATCCCCGTTGGAAACATCGATGGGCAGATATGGTTACAGTGGATTCTATGGTAGAGCACGCACTGGCGATTCGACAACACATATCTTCTGGCGTAGTTGGGACTTCGTCGTAGACTGCATCCTTCAGTATTCCCCAAAGAAAGAAATCAAGAGGAGTCAAATCGGGGGTCCTCGCAGGCCATTTCAAAACAGAATTTCGTCGTATACAATGTCCAAAAACTTCTCATTCAGTATTTGCATTGCAGCACGGGACGAGTGAGCTGGACAACCGTCATGTTGCAGCCACATACACTGTGGAATATCCAGTGATACCTCTTCTAGAAGAAAAGCAGAACGTTCGCCAGAAAGTGTGCGTACGAATGTCCATTAGAACGCCTCAAATGAAGTAATGTCCCACAGTGTAGTTTCCTAAGGTGCCACACCACACATATTCACACTCCTGACGCAGCCAGAGAGGATTTTCGGCTGCCCTGTAGTGCAAATTTACATTAGTGTGTTCAGTAAACGTGGCCTCATCGGTAAATCGTACACGTAGGGTCGTCTCACTGTTACTGAACGGCAACTCGGCAACATTCCGGTTTGACGCTCAAAACCACGGTCGTCGAGTGCCTGATGTAGTGAGTGATGATAGGGATGGAAATCCTCTCGATTCAGATGCGAATGACACTCGTCTGGCTGATTCCATCTTCCTTGGCAATGTGTCCCACACCACAGTGCGGCTTCATCAGCGTCGTAGCCAGAACAGCTTCTTCGAGTTCTCTGTCAGTTACAGTCTTCTTTCTTGACGTCTTTCTTATGTTCAAGCAGCCTGTTGGCACTAGCGTCAAAATGATTCATGTAAATGCGTGGCGTGTCGGATATTGGCGATCCTGATAGATAGCCGTATACAACTGTAGTGTTTTTATGGATTTCTTTTACATTCACCATATAAAAGTAATATATCCAACTTCTCCTCATTGGTGTATGTGTCTGCACGCAACGAATACTGAAGAAGAACTGAACAGCCTGCAGTGCAGACTAAAGTGCGCGTCATTTATGTTGGCGGCCGAGTTTAGGTTCGTTCTGCGCATCTGACGTCACAAAACACAGTCAGCCAATGAACAGAGAACGACGTTGCCAGATCTCGACTGCAGTGCAGAGCATGGACGAGTGTCTTCAGTTTTAGAAACGTTCAGTCATAAGTAAAGTAATAGAACAAAAGCAATGTCTTGATAGCAGACTTTCTTTTATACTGCTTTTTCGCAATAAAGAACAGCGGTAATTGTTTATTTCCTATTGTACTTCGACGAAGCGTGAGTAATTCATAGTTATACCAACAGTGTTTGTCAGTATTTTGCGTGACGTGTTACAGTCCTCATGGCATCCTGTAGGCAGATGAGCCGCGATAGTGTAACGGTTAAGGTGTTTGGCTTCTATGTGAAAGGTTATGAGTTCAAACCTTGTGTTGTGCTTAGTGTTTTCATTATTTAAAAACAATATCGAAGTGCCTTACTTCACGAATTATATTCGTTTGAATGCAATTTTTTGAAATTTCTAGTGGTTTGTCTCTTCATTAACCCTTTCGCTGCTATAGACACGTGCTCCCCGCATTCTGCGCTGTGGGCGATTTTGTCATCACTGCACTGCTCGCCTGTGCAGACACGTGGTGTTCCCACTGCTTTGACACGCTTATCATTCGATTTCACAAAAACTATTTGGCCAAAAAATTTGATTTTTACGCGTCTTCTTGACTGATACCTTCCCCCCATAAATGACTTAATTTTGTTTCTATGTTCAACGCAGTTATTATGCAGCATTAAATGTAATAAACCATTGCACGAAATTTTGAAAAGTTTGCAGAGGTAGAAGTCCATAGCGTATACTTTCCGTATGGTCGATTTTAGTAGCCACAATGTTGAGAATGAAATGTGGACAAGATACCTAAATTTCATATTAAAGTTACTGTATAACGATATCTCATTTAGTTTAAGTACCACATAGGTATCGTATGTAATATTGAGAAATATTCCGTCTTTCGCGACTGTAATAAAAGTTTAATTTTCACTGGACGCGTTTGGCTTTATTTTAAAGTACTTCAATCAATGAAAGGTATGGCACATACACAATGGTACTCATGTTCTCTTTCTTGTTTTTGTTCCACAGTCGCAGTTTTACCAATGGTACTGAAATATATTCCTCTTCTGCAACTGTAATAAGCGACTTATTTAGACCAGACGCGTTTTTCTCTTTTGAAGCATCTTCAGTGGACAGTATTTTGTCTCCTCCATTGCCAAGTCACCTTTCGAAGTTTTGTGCTGCGGTAAGACAATATTCAACGTTTGTGTTGGCTGATCAGTGTTTTAGCAAATAAATGATGTTTGTGTGTGCCACACACAAAAATTATATTTGACATAGCTCAGAGCACTTCACCGATAGACGGTATATTCAAGTCCTAATGTTTTTGTAAGTCCACAGTTTTGTTTAATGTATTTTGTCTACTTCCTTTTGATTGATTGAAGTGCTTTAAAATAAAGCCAAACGTGCTCAGTGTAAATAAAACTTTTGTTACAGTCGCGAAAGACGGAATATTTCTCAATATTACATACGACACCTATGTGGTACTTAAATGAGATATTGTTATACAGTAAATTTTATATGAAATTTAGGTATCTTGTCCACATTTCATTCTCAACATTGTGGCAACTAAAATCGACCATACGGATGTAAACTCTATGGACTTTTACCTCTGCAAACTCTTCAAAATTTCGTGCAATGGTTTACTATATTTAATGCTTCATAATAACTGCGTTGAACATCGAAACAAAATTGTTATTTATGGGGGGAAGGTATCAGTCAAGAAGATGTGTAAAAATCTAATTTTTGGGCCAAATAATTTTTGTGGAATCAAATGATAAGAGTGTCAAAGCAGTCGGAACACGATGTGTCTGCACAGGCGAGCAGTGCAGTGACAAAATAGCGCACAGCGCGGGATGCAGGGAGCACGTCTTTGTAGCTGCGAAAGGGTTAATGCGGCCGTGGTGGCTTTACTTCATGAACTGCGCGCTCCCCCCTAAACGTAAGCTTGCGAACTATGCTATACTATGGCGCTGCTTCTATTAGCGCGTGCGTCGTGTGCAACTGGCAACGCAGCAATCTCGCGCGTCTGGGCGGGCATGCGCGAGCCGCCAGGATAAAAGAATTGAACTATAGTAAAGAGGAATAAACCCTGACATTCTGACACAGTGTAGCACGAGAGCTTTGCTTGGCCGTGTTTGCACGGCCAATGCCGCCGGCCTCTCAAATCCTAGGATATTTCGCGAATTTTGTACGACAGGTTTCAACGTCAACATTAACAAAGATTGCATCCCTGTAATTGTCTTTTCAAGAGCTGTCAAATGCAGTTATAAAAGGTATAGGTTCCACTTAAAAAACGTACTTGCTTCAATAGCTCTGTTCATCCCGCTCTGTAAACATAAACCAAACAAAAAGTACGAGACCCTCGACGGTCTAACATCTGCCGAAAACTGCGTTTCGATAAGTGAAACCGTTAACGAAATAAAAGGGGTGTTACGTCTTACGTGACTCATATATATTTACTTGTACCTATGCACTAGCACGACGACGATCAAACGTATATCCTGTCTCCTGTGCACGGAATAATAAGCGCATCCTGGACGGCACATTGTAATACATATGCTACGTAGAGACTGAAGAATACAATAATATATTAAGGTGTATGAGCAACGTAAGTTTATGACTCATGGGTTGTATCGTAGGCTTGAAACTATGCACTGGTGAAAAAAGACGAAATAAAAGGATATTCCAATCTCAGTTAAAATATCCAATGCGGCCCATCATTGTAATTTAAGTAATTTTTCCCAGCTCTGATTCCCGTTGCAGTAAATTAATGCTCATATTATTTCTGTCATTTCATTTCCGTCCTTATTTCTTAAAGAGGAGGAAATCTCGTACGGCGCACGCATGTGCCGTCTTTATTAACTGCACAAAAGCAGATACCATTTTAAATGAAGCACAAAGTTTACTGTTACCAGTCACTGTTTATTTATCTCCAGGACGCGTTCGAAGGTTTAAACCCCCATCATCAGGTGGATTTACATTTGTTACTATCACACTGTGTGTGTGTGTGTGTGTGTGTGTGTGTGTGTTTTGTGTCACGATTTTTTGGAGGAACTAGTGGCGCTGTCTAGTGGAGAAACAAAACACTATTTCAGAACATGGTTTTGGATTTCTTTTGACAAAAAACTATACGTATAACTAACGGTACAAAAATAAAATAAGTAAAACGGAGTACCTCCAGTGGTCACAGGTTCCTTTCACTGTCATAACACATCACGTGTACAGTGTCATATTTTGTAAGCAAATATGTCGTCTGGAAACTATTAGGTGCAAGGATCATATAGCAGAAGAGAAACATTCTCACAAAGTACAAAGAATACACATCGTAAAAACGTTATTACATAAGAAGTTTTAAAGAATATTAGAGATCTTTGTTTTGAGGTGTTGAATACATGCGTTGGAATAAATTTTAGTCCTAATCCATTCCGAGCCTTTGCTCCTTATCTAATGACCCCTTCATCCAGGGACGCCACGTCCAATCTTCCGCCCATCGAAAACTTCCGTGCTGAATAAAACTGTAGCAGAATGAGCAGGAATGAATAGGGAACAGCATTCAAAGTCTGCAAACCCTGTGAAATGCATGGCAGAGGTTACGTCGCACTGTACTAGTTATCAAGTTATTTTCCCGTTCCATTTCCGTATGGAGCGCGGGAAGAATTATGTGTAGGGGGTTGTAATATATTCCTAGCCATCATTTACGGTCAGTTCTTAAAACTTCATTATTAGAAAATAAAATGCATATTTAAACCATCAATTGTTTTTATTTTAAACCCAAATTCTATCGGTTTCGGTCTTGCACCATCTTCGAGGACGAAGGATGAAAATGGTTTAAGCCGCCATATTGCATTAGTCATTACTTAAAATGTGTAGTGCGTTTCACGAATATAAATATGTGACACAGGACTTTAAAAGCAAACATCCAAACACAAGTTGTATACAGAGCAGTACCTGGATACAAAATAATGTTGGTGGGACCAGGAGTATGCGAGGATTGTGGGGGAAAGGCGGTGCGTGAGTGTAATTACACAGGCCTGTCATGAAATGTTCGCAGAGCTGTAATGAGAATTTCAGACTCATTTCGTTGCTTCTGAACACTCATTTCCGTCACAGTAACGTACTGTTTTTCGGTTCGGCACTAGTAATGAATGAGCAGTCAAAGTTTGAGGACTCAGCGTAACTGATTTTGTTCTTGTTCCATCTTTGGTTATATTTTCGTTAATACGTCAAGAACATCGTACCCTTACGATTCGCTCAAACTGGTTATGACGCGATTTATTTGTCCACAAAGGGATGTGATTAAAAACATATCTTAAAAGTCCACGTACTATACCGTCCAAACAATTTCATCACTTTTATAATTACAACTTCGATGATACCTCATGTTTCGGAAATTCACATCTTTTCATTATCTGCAGACACCAAAGACATATTAAAATCATATTCGTAACACTTCTATTTGGACAATTTTGTGTGGCGTGCAGAATAGCATTCTTTCTCTTGTTCCTTGCTTTCCCGCTGTTGATTACCTACACACATCAAACAAAGTTTTGCATCACCTCGGTTCCGAGAATTCCGGAACCTGTACAGAAAATTGGAATAGAGATCAACATAAACATCATTTCCGCCCTTTTTATTGCACATGAAAACCACACATTTCATGTTGTATCACCGTAAAGCGAAACCTTCAGAGGTGGTGGTCCACATTGCTGTACACACGCGTACCTCTAATACCCAGTAGCACGTCCTCTTGCACTGATGCATGCCTGTATTCGTCGTGGCATACTATCCACAAGTTCATCAACACACAGTTGGTCTAGATTGTCGCACGCCTCAACGGCGATTCTGCGTAGATCCCTCTGAGTGGTTGTTGGGTCACGTCGTCCATAAACAGCCTTTTTCAATCTATCCCAGACATGTTCGATAGGGTTCATGTCTGGAGAACATGCTGGCCAAGCCGGCCGGGGTGGCCGAGCTGTTCTAGGTGCTACAGTCTGGAACCGCGCGACCGCTACGGTCGCAGGTTCGAATCATACCTTGGGCATGGATGTGTGTGATGTCCTTAGGTTAGTTAGGTTTAAGTAGTTCTAAGTTCTATGGGACTGATGATCTCAGAAGTTAAGTCCCATAGTTCTCAGAGCCATTTGAACCATTTGCTGGCCACTCTAGTCGAGCGATGTCGTTAGCCTGTAGGAAGTCACTCACAAGATGTGCACGATGGGGTCGCGAATTGTCGTCCATGAAGACGAATGCCTCGCCAATATGCTGCCGATATGGTTGCACTGTCAGTCGGAGGATAGCATTCGCGTATGGTACGGACGTTACGACGCCTTCCATAACCACCAGAGGCGTACGTCGGCCTCAGACACTGCGACTCCAAAACAGCAGGGAATCCACACGTTGCTGCACTTGCTGGACAGTGTGTCTAAGGCGTTCAGCCTGACCCGGTTGCCTCTAAACACGTCTCCGACGATTGTCTGGTTGAAGGCATATGCGACACTCATCGGTGAAGAGAACGTGTTGCCAATCCTGAGCAGTCCATTCTGCATGTTGTTGGGCGCATCTGTACCGCGCTGCATGGTAGCATGGTTACGAAAATGGACCTCGCCATGGACGTTGGGAGTGAAGTTGCGCATCATGCAGCCTGTTGCGCACTGTGAGTCGTAACACGACGTCCTGTGCATTGTTCAACTACGAGCCGTGTACCTCCTTCCTTGTGGAACGACTGGAACTGATCCGTCTAATAGACGCTGCTCATGCATGGTTGTTTACATCTTTGGGTGGGTTTAGTGACATCTCTGAACAGTCAAAGGGACTGTGTCTGTGATACAATATTCACAGCCAACGTCTATGTTCAGGAGTTCTGGGAACCGTGGTGATGCAAAACTTTTGTTGATATGTTTATTATTTCGTAACAGAATTAAACTCACAATTAATAAAATGTTCCGGGCTCTTATGCAATGGTCGAATGGATTTCATTTTACAAACCGACCCACCTGCAGAGGACATTTTGAAGGTGGATCGTACCTTTGTTGAATGTCCTATTCGTAGCCTGGCTCGCTACTGCCTCCACCAAAATTCCGCTTCCGTGCAGTCTCGTGACATCACATGTTTTGGATAAGCGAGGCCGTTGTCGACTGCCGTCGTCCGCTGTTACTATAATCCCCTGCTGGAAGACTGGTGCACGTTTTCTTCAGCACCGGAATCCAAATGTCATTCCGTTTCATGTCTTCCTCCTTCCTGCTGAAATTCCTGGGGTGTTTTGCAATCTCTATGGCCGCCAGTACTTGAGTGTTATCAAAATGAATGTGGTGGTCTCCTGGCTCTCAGAAATGTTCCGCCAGAGCTGTACTGTGAATCTTCCCTCTTCTGCATTTTCCTTTGTGGTCTTCGAGCCGTTTTTTGACAGATTTGAGGGGAGATTGACAGATTAGCTGTGGCGGAACATGCCTTGCAGCCAGGAGACCACCACATTCATTTTGGTAGCGCTCAAGTGCTGTCAGCCACAAGCGGATACCATCAAAGGTTATACAGAAAGGCTACAGACATTGTTAAATACCCCAGGAATTTCAGTAGGAAGGAGTCAAATTGAATGACGTTTGTATTCCGGTGCTGAACAAGATGTGTACCAATTTTCCACCATGGGATGATAGCAACAGCAGACAACGGCAATGACAACGGCCATTTGAGCTCTCGTATTCAAAACATGTGACGTCACACCATTGCGCGGAAGCCGAGTTTTGCTGTAGCCAGTAGCAAGCCAGGGTGTGAATCGGACATTCCCCCTTGAAAATGTCCTGCCCAGGTGGGGCAAAACGTCGGGTTTTAAACTGAAATCCATTCGTCCACGGCATAATAGCCCGGAATATTTTATTAATTGTGACATTTCCGACAGTAAAAGTTTACATTTTAGAATTAAACTGTTGTACTTCTATTGGTCTGTATTTAAACGCTAACTATAAATGTCGACAGGAAATTTATTGATCGGTCGCTAATCACGCTTTAGTGATTGTGTGTTTCTTTCACGGATATACAACGGGACCAACGTACGTAACGTTTGTGGGAAAAGCCTTTGCTGTAAGTAACATATACTGAGCACATACGCTTAACAAACGTTTAAATCAAGATGCGAGGACGAGATTTTAAATACACTGTCAAAAATATCCTATTTTGCCACCCACGGCCAGGCTACACGCGTTAGTGCGTCTTTTAACGTTAACATAAAACTCGAGTTTATTTCGCAGCCTTCCGTTCTGTAATTACAGCATTGCTAAAACAAAATCATGCCATTAGCAGTGATCCTATTCAGACTGGCGTTGAAGCCACACTGTGTAGCAAAGTACTATATTTCCTCCTTTTATTCGATTTCACTTCTCTGCATCGCTGTTCTCGTTCATTTGTTATCATACCGTATTAGTCTATCAGCCCAGTGTTTCTTGCGCAGTACCTCTGTTGGGTACCTGGCAATTCGTCTTCTTGGAGGAAGCAGCAGGGGCACAGATCTCGTCTTTTGTTGGCCCTGTCACAGCCCGTTCACCCCAGTCGTGATTTCCTGCTTGCCCTCAACGGGAGGCCATTGTTTCACCACCATCGTGCCGTACTCCACTACCGGGCCCTGAGCAGTCTATCCTCACTTAAGCGCTGGCTGGGCAGCTAGCTGCCCGTGCCTGTGCAGTAGCCATCCCTTTCATCTCAGGCAGCTGCCACCTAAGCGGTGTCAGTCGGCACCGGCAGTAAGTACTCTTGTCAGGTAATCCACCCCGCCGTGGAACCTCACGCTGTGTTTGAACAGCTTCCAAAGCCACCACCGGACAAATTTGTAACGGCGCACCATACATGACTGTATCCGTTCGTGTTGTTTATAGCATCGAGTGCGCTGACAATGAAGATCGACAAGCAGCGTTTCATCCATTCTGTTTTAAAAAATTGGCGTTTTGCCAATTGGAAGAATCTGAGCTCCCTATACACTTTGCCGAGCGGTTCTAGGCGCTTCAGTCTGGAACCGCGCCACCGCTACGGTCGCAGGTTCGAATCCTGCCTCGGGCATGGATGTCTGTGACGTTCTTAGGTTAGTTAGGTTTAAGTACTAAGTTCTAGGGGACTGATGACCTCATATGTTGAGTCCCATAGTGCTCAGAGCCACTTGAACCAATTTGAACCTAAACACTTGTTTAATAATTTACTAATTCACGATCGCTTAGCTACAAAAATGTTTACATTACTGGTATCAGCAAGTAGTTGCCATGTTCACATGGAACATGTTTCCTTTATGTTCGGAGTCCCTAACTATATTTTTTTATGCAGGGTGATTCAAAAAGATGAACACAATTTCAGTTCACTGTATTTCCTGCATTGTATATTGTAGTTGAATCGTGTCAAGTATATTTCAAAGAGGATGTTATTAAGTTTCGAATGTGACCGCTAGAGTGCTCCAGCATAGCACTGCCTGTAGCGCATACTGCATCACTTACAAGCGAGATGGCTAGTAGGCAACACAAGATTCTTTGCATCGTGAGTTCGTAAAAGCTGCTGCGATGAGTACGGAGCATTGATCATTGGACTAAATGATTGGACGGAACTGGCATTTTTGTGTAAAGGTGAAAGTCCAGGAAATCCGCGTATATCGGAGGAGTACGCGGAACGCATTCGAGTGAACTATAAACGTATATTGTTCTCAAATGAATAAAGTTTCGGGAGATAATATTTTGCAACAGGACGGATCCCTACCCCAATTAGCATCTCAGTGTTCTACGTTTCCTGACTGAATCTGACTGAATCTCTAGCTCAGCTATGGATAGGTCACAAGCGGAATGAAGACTTTGGCACTTCACATCTGGCCACCACCCTCGTTTGGGCCCGTAAAAGATGCAGTTCACATACCACCTGTTCCCACAGATTTGTATGACCTAATGAAACGTATCACAGCTGCGGTGAGCTCAGTGATGCAAGACATTCGTCATCGAGTGTGTGATGATACCAGCTATCGTCCAGATGTCAAACATGCAGCCGGAGGAGGGAATGTTAAACAACTGTACACTTCCACGTATGTATAATCAAATCTTATTTACAGTATTAAAATGCAACTTATAGTTCAGGAAATAAAGCTAACCGAAATTGTGCCCATCTTTTTTAATCATCCGGCACATCTGCAAGAAGATTCTTAGTGGATTCAGCACCTCTGCATAGGTTTTATAGAGAAGCGATCATGACTTAATAAACTGTTATACATTCCATCCGCTCACCTGTCGTCCGTTATCAATGACTGCTCCTGCAATCCCTTCTTTGAGGTAATTTCAAAAAATTACACTGTTTACAGATTCTGGAGATATGTTTAGGAAATGGGCAATTACCTTTTTGAAAAGTAATTTCCATTACATTTTGATTACTTTATACTAGAACGTTATAATCTTAAAATAAGCTAAATTTTTGCTGTTTAACGATACTGCATTACACGTCAATTGATAACTTAAAGTCACAGGACACGTTCTGGTGGTGATTCTCTGATCTCCACATAATAGCATGCTAACCGAATCGAACTACTTCAGCTGGCTGGGTTGGCCGAGCGGTTCTAGGAGCTACAGTCTGGCACCGCTTGACCGCTACGGTCGCAGGTTCGAATCCTGCCTCGGGCATGGATGTGTGTGATGTCCTTAGGTTAGTTAGGTTTAAGTAATTCTAAGTTCTAGGGGACTGATGACTCAGAAGTTAAGTCCCATAGTGCTCAGAGCCATTTGAACCCTTTTTTTAACTACTTCACAACAACTTCATCTCGGTCTTATACTATTCTCCACTGATTATTAAAATTCCAACATCACGAAGGTCGCGTGCAACAAACGTCAAATTGTCTTTAAGTGTATTACAGATATGCAAATGATAAGCTTTTCGCTACTTCTGAAAAATGTAGTTAGGAGTAAAGCCATCCACAATCTGCAAATAAGGAAAGATAACACGAAGGGTTTCCCATTCAGAGTATGCAGATGAATGTGAGTGGTTTGTGAGAAGATTGTGTTGTGCCTTACGCAAGAAGTAGAAACAATTAGCAGCACGTGTCGGAATTGGACAGCAGCAAGATCGTGGCCTATCAAGACTGCACTTTGTCGCTCCATTATACTTTTACTAGAGCTCGTTGGGATCTCACGACTGTCTTGCGAATGTGGAATAGATGCGGTCACGAGGGCGGTATTCAGCAGCATGCAAAGTCAACGGCAGCGTGCGACTAGCGACCGAAAGGCCAGAAAAGCTGTTCACTGGGTAGGATCGTACATCCACGTCACATACGTTAAGTCGGAAATTAGCTTGGCTGCAGCGCGACAAGTGTACACACGGCAGGTGCGACAATGTCTGGAGCACCACAGACTGTGAGCACGGCCCGGTACGACAGCACTCGACACAGAGGAGGCACCACCTCGTGTTTCCAGACGACTTTCAGTTGTGTGTGGAGCATCGTGACGGTCGTATCTGTGTGTTGACAGTCCAAGGAGAAAAAAAAAAGTCACCAGATTGCATTCGTCATCGTCATGTGTGTTTAGCACATGGTGCAATGGTATAGTTTTCCATAGTGTGCACAAAACGATCGTCTGTGGTTCACGTAAATGGTTCAAATGGCTCTGAGCACTATGGGACTCAACTGCTGAGGTCATTAGTCCCCTAGAACTTAGAACTAGTTAAACCTAACTAACCTAAGGACATCACAAACATCCATGCCCGAGGCAGGATTCGAACCTGCGACCGTAGCGGTCTTGCGGTTCCAGACTGCAGCGCCTTTAACCGCACGGCCACTTCGGCCGGCGTGGCTCACGTACTCGGTTATTTGGACAGCAGACGCTACATTTCTGACGAGCTGAGGTTGGTGGCTGTGCGTTGTCGTAGAGGCATCTGTGACGTTATCTGTCAATAGGACAGCACAAGACCATATGTCGTCCATTCTGTGCTGACCTATCTCGATACAGACAGTTTTTGGCTCTCGCTAGATCTCTCACCCATTGAAAATAGCAATCTGGGTTGCTGGGAGACTGCCATGCCACCACGCGACAACCACCACAATTGATGAACTCGGGCACAGACTTAAAGCAGCATGGAATGACGTACCTGTGCTGTCATCAAAGCTCACTTCTTCGATGTGCAGAATGTTAGAGCCACAGTAATACCAGAATTGGCAGCTCTGTGTATTACGTGTATTTCACATCTTGTCTACTCCTAAACCGCCGAATAATATAAATGTGTATCCCTATTATACCATATGTACACCATCAAAATTTTATTATTTATTATGCTTAGTGGTCTTTCAGTTTTAAAGGACAGCTGTGCGTTAATTCATCAAATAGTGTCAGGTTTAAACTTTCACGATAGATTACTTTCTTTGAGCCAACGGCCTTGCCGCAGTCGTAACACTGGTTCTCGTCAGATCACCGCAGTTAAGCGCTGTCGGGATAGGCCAACACTTGGATGAGTAACTATCTGGTCTGTCAACGTTGTTGGCAAGCGGGTTACGCTTGATGCAAACTGAGACGCTTGACTGAGAACTAGCGCCTCCGCCCTCCTAAACTGACCTACGGCCGGGAGAGCGGTGTCCTGACCACATGCCCCTCCATATCCGCATCCAATGACGCCTTTAGGGTGAGGATGACACGGCGGCCGGTCGGTACCGTTGGGCCTTCATGACCTGTTCGGCCGGAGTTTAATTTTTTTAAATTAGGTTCCTTGGAGACATCGTGTTTGCGATTTATGCCTTGTGCAAACACCCCTCACAGTTCCAAACCTCCGTGCAAGTTTCTCAGTTGAACCGCGATTCCGTAAAAAATTTCATACGTGACGTACAGCATACTGGTCAAGCCTTCCCACCGGAGACTCGACTAATTAAGATGACCCTTTCATGGATTACTTCAGTGAATCGGTGTGTAGAATTTCCTCCTACCGGTTCTCCGCGAGGCACTCGTAGATGTCCATCAAAGCAGTTCTTATAGCGCGCTGGATTCTTCAGAAAATCAACCAGGCGACCTGTGGTTCTAACTGGTGGTGTGGGTAGACAGTTTATATGAGGTAAGTCTTGCATTTATTTTCAAACACCCTAACAGTAACAGTTTAGTATTATGAAGCGATTCCTCGCGAAAAGTTAATAAAATCCGAGTGCATGGTAAACGTATCACATATGAGCAGCTACCGAGCACATTCTGTCGCCGACTGGCAAGATTGGACCGCAACTGAAATCTCTTGCTTACATCGTAATACTCCATAGCCTTTTTTGCGACTTTGGTAAGTTAGCAATATTCATTTGTCTGGTTTACTGGCAGAGTGTTGTTACTGAAACGGAGCTCTGACGGCCTATAGACTTCGTCTAGTACCAGTTATGACAAAGAAGGACTTCAAGCATTAACTTTTAATAAAGGAAAACCGGCTTCTTGCGCCAGGACACGAGTGGTTCCTCCGTTATTTGCTGCCGAGTAATATCTGTTCTCAAGGCTCGCGTCCTCCTCTCCACTCGCCTGTTTCGTCACCGCGCTACCTCTGCCTCCGTGGGAAATAGCTTCCTACTTGCTGCCGTCTTACTCTGCAACACTACTTAATGTAGCGAATTCACTTTTACTACCTGTCGACTTCCAGCAAATGTAAAATTTAGAAAAATAAATATCCTTCAAAACAGGGTAAACCTCACACATGGTCCCACAGTTCTTTGTGTTTCTGTCAGGAAAATCACACTGTCTCCCTTGAGGTGAGGACTTATTTTATGAGACATAATTTTCTGCCTAGTCATTCATCTCCTCATGTAGATAATATCATTAGAGATTCTGCGTTAAAATACTCGATTGTTTACCTTCACACCACTGATCGTTTTCCCGCAACAGGAGACGGGGTACTAGTCAGAAAGTTCTCTCTAGTAATTTTTTAGCGTTTGACTTATTATAATCTTATAAAATAGAATCTGTATCTATTTTCGCCTTTCAGTGGGGAAAGCTGACAGTCCACAAAAACGTTCTTGAGAAAGCGTTGACCTAAGGCATGCCTTTATCGACGAGTTTTCAAAACCTCTTTTCATCACTTAGCTACAATTATAGGTACAGTCAGGAGGTTCCGCAAGCTTACAATACAAATGGAAAAATATCAGTATCATTACTTTCTGTAATATAAAATAATGCCATTTGAGGAGAACTCCCCACTGATGTCACAGTCACCAGCATCTCTGCAAATACTCTCCAGTGTCTTGCATACGTCTTGCAGTTTTCCACCATTCCGCGTAGGCAGATTATGAACGTCGTATAGAAAGTTGAATCTCTCATGATGACGGACCATAAGCTCAAATAGAGCTGGGCCCGTACATTGTCCACCAAGGTTTGGACTTTTCTGTCTGGTATGAAGTCAGATGTTCAGCACTCCCATTAATACGTTTGAAGGACTGGAGTAGCGAACCGTACATTCTTTAGGAGATGATGCAGGTGTGTCCAAGAGAAGCAGTATCTCACTGCAGAGACAAGCACGGTATTGCCTCCAAATGTGAGGAAGGTGTGTAGAACACCTCCTTGAATAGATACGAATGCACAGTATATTATAACATGTACCGTGCTGAAGTAGTATTATACATTCCTGGAAATGGAAAAAAGAACACATTGACACCGGTGTGTCAGACCCACCATACTTGCTCCGGACACTGCGAGAGGGCTGTACAAGCAATGATCACACGCACGGCACAGCGGACACACCAGGAACCGCGGTGTTGGCCGTCGAATGGCGCTAGCTGCGCAGCATTTGTGCACCGCCGCCGTCAGTGTCAGCCAGTTTGCCGTGGCATACGGAGCTCCACCGCAGTCTTTAACACTGGTAGCATGCCGCGACAGTGTGGACGTGAACCGTATGTGCAGTTGACGGACTTTGAGCGAGGGCGTATAGTGGGCATGCGGGAGGCCGGGTGGACGTACCGCCGAATTGCTCAACACGTGGGGCGTGAGGTCTCCACAGTACATCGATGTTGTCGCCAGTGGTCGGCGGAAGGTGCACGTGCCCGTCGACCTGGGACCGGACCGCAGCGACGCACGGATGCACGCCAAGGCCGTAGGATCCTACGCAGTGCCGTAGGGGACCGCACCGCCACTTCCCAGCAAATTAGGGACACTGTTGCTCCTGGGGCATCGGCGAGGACCATTCGCAACCGTCTCCATGAAGCTGGGCTACGGTCCCGCACACCGTTAGGCCGTCTTCCGCTCACGCCCCAACATCGTGCAGCCCGCCTCCAGTGGTGTCGCGACAGGCGTGAATGGAGGGACGAATGGAGACGTGTCGTCTTCAGCGATGAGAGTCGCTTCTGCCTTGGTGCCAATGATGGTCGTATGCGTGTTTGGCGCCGTGCAGGTGAGCGCCACAATCAGGACTGCATACGACCGAGGCACACAGGGCCAACACCCGGCATCATGGTGTGGGGAGCGATCTCCTACACTGGCCGTACACCACTGGTGATCGTCGAGGGGACACTGAATAGTGCACGGTACATCCAAACCGTCATCGAACCCATCGTTCTACCATTCCTAGACCGACAAGGAAACTTGGTGTTCCAACAGGACAATGCACGTCCGCATGTATCCCGTGCCACCCAACGTGCTCTAGAAGGTGTAATTCAACTACCCTGGCCAGCAAGATCTCCGGATCTGTCCCCCATTGAGCATGTTTGGGACTGGATGAAGCGTCGTCTCGCGCGGTCTGCACGTCCAGCACGAACGCTGGTCCAACTGAGGCGCCAGGTGGAAATGGCATGGCAAGCCGTTCCACAGGACTACATCCAGCATCTCTACGATCGTCTCCATGGGAGAATAGCAGCCAGCATTGCTGCGAAAGGTGGATATACACTGTACTAGTGCCGACATTGTGCATGCTCTGTTGCCTGTGTCTATGTGCCTGTGGTTCTGTCAGTGTGATCATGTGATGTATCTGACCCCAGGAATGTGTCAATAAAGTTTCCCCTTCCTGGGACAATGAATTCACGGTGTTCTTATTTCAATTTCCAGGAGTGTATTTGTTGTTAATGTAACCCACTAGTGAAACTTGAGCCCAGTTATTTTTATTTATATATAGGGTGTAAATTTTAAGTTCACAAACCAGAATAACTCGAAAAAGAAGCTTCACACGAAAAAATGTGTAGAATCCAAAGTTGATTATTTTCGAGGGGAACATCCCCTGGTCCTAAAATTAGCCCGCCACCCCAGCCCCCTGGGGGGTGGGGCGGGAGGCAACTTTAAGATTTCAATTGGAAACCCCCTTTTTATTGCAGAACCAGATTCTACATAAAAACTACGTACATTTAGTCTTAAACATTTGTTTTGGTTCTTGGTAGTTGGCACTGTAATTCAAAAAAATAAATGTTCTCATTTTTGCTTGGAAAATGGTTACGGATAAATGAAAAATGCTTATTTACTTCGTAAATGTTGATTCGCTAAAACTAAAATTCTCCCTCTCTCCCCATAGGGTGAGGTTTGAGAAAGAGGAATTAGAGTTTTACGAATGTTGACCCAAATACTGTATTAATTTTTTCCGCAGATTCGGATAAGTTTTGTTTGTTTCGTGGTCATGAGGCCACACAACTTTTAATTATTTGATATAGCGAGTTCTGGGGCAAGGAAATTTGAGGAAACTGCATCATCTAAGAATACTGGGTAATCAAGATGATAGGAATGGAAGGAAGGAATCACAGGGGTAACGAGTGGGTACAGGGACAGTGGTAATTGTTATCGCTGCTTTAGTTATGACTGGAAGTCTAAGTGTTTGTACAAGTTTCTTCTTCAGGTCAAGAGGGAAGTGATTTTTATATTTATGTAGTGCATGGAAAGATCCTGTTGCTTTCTTTCACACTCCTGTTATTCATTTCAATTCAGTTTTTCATCTATAATTACTCCTAGATCCTTTACTGAGGGAAATAAGTTGATATTTCTCCCATTTAGGATTAAAGATAGTAGCGATTCCTGATATTTCGGGCTAATAAGCCTAGTATGACCAACCAGCACCACCTGGGTTTTGTGTGGTTGAGTTCCAAGCCTACATTCTGCTACCATTTTGATAGTGCAGACAAGTCGATATTGAGATTCTCGATAGCTGTGTGCAGGTTTATTGGTTTTACACTCAGATACAACTGCAGGTCATCAGCGTGTATGTGGTAATTGTAGTAGAGAAAAACTGATGACATATCACTGACATACAATGAAAGAGTATGAAAACTAATACCGAACCCTGGGGGACACCTGATACTCCGCCTCCGTTGTGACTTTATGGTCCCGGACATTACGCATTGCTGGCGAGACGTCAGTATCAGCACTTTGAGAGAAATTTAGGCTGCTAAGTATACAATCTACGAAGCATGTGATAGTCACCTCTTGTGCACGCATGGCAAGTTTCAGGTCGTATGTTGCCGTTAGATGGAGACTTCATTGGAAATTATACATTTCAAATGCACCTGTACTAACGGACACTATTTGTTGTTGAAGTCAGTGGTGGCTGATAACCGCACATTCGCAGTTATCTAGCAGTTGGAACTTTTTTGTTTCTATTATTATTCAACAGTTTCAAATTTCGCTAAATAATTGTGATACATACTGTGTACACATTTTGCCCTCGTGTATATCTGGCGCCCCTCTGAGCTTGGAAGCCCCAAGCTGTCGCTTGTCGCTTGGGTCTCAATCCGCTCAGTGTACAGGACATAGTGGAGAGTGCTTCGCACCAGTATTACCAACCCCCTATACTAATCCATCAGCGTGTGGAGAAGTGAAAGCTGATTTGTCGTATCCCTTTATATAGGTCCTAAAAATGTCACCTTACCTTAGACGTTTTCCATTTCAGTTCTTTGTCCATGTCCTTCACATTTCGTGTGGGCTATGTAACGTCTTACAATCCCAGTAGCGTAGATCTGAATGTCTTTCGCGTTTTCCAGGAAATGATAAAGCGTTACCGTACAAAACTCATAGGTTGCAGTAGCCTTCGGATAAAGAGGAATATTCGACACTGTTGGGTTCCATAACTCACTTGCCATTGTAAGAGCCATCTAGCGGCTGTTTGAAAACTGGGCAGGTCAGACTGTCTGATATAATCTGCTCCCTTTCTGGAAACATTTTAACTGTTTGTGCGGAAGTGGACTTCCCAGGTTCTTTGTGCACAGGAATCGTTAGCGCCAGGATTTCACTGGGAAGGGATCCCGTCCATTCACCCCCCCTCCACAGTAAGGAACAAGTACCGGAACAAGTCCCGCTCTTTCAGCCCCTCTGCAGGGACTATGTACGAGGGCAGTTCAATAAGTAATGCAACACACTTTTTTTCTCAGCCAATTTTGGTTGAAAAAACCGGAAATTTCTTGTGGAATATTTTCAAACATTCCCGCTTCGTCTCGTATAGTTTCATTGACTTCCGACAGGTGGCAGCGCTGTACGGAGCTGTTAAAATGGCGTCTGTAACGGATGTGCGTTGCAAACAACGGGCAGTGATCGAGTTTCTTTTGGCGGAAAACCAGGGCATCTCAGATATTCATAGGCGCTTGCAGAATGTCTACGGTGATCTGGCAGTGGACAATAGCACGGTGAGTCGTTGGGCAAAGCGTGTGTCATCATCGCCGCAAGGTCAAGCAAGACTGTCTGATCTCCCGCGTGCGGGCCGGCCGTGCACAGCTGTGACTCCTGCAATGGCGGAGCATGCGAACACACTCGTTCGAGATGATCGACGGATCACCATCAAACAACTCAGTGCTCAACTTGACATCTCTGTTGGTAGTGCTGTCACAATTGTTCACCAGTTGGGATATTCAAAAGTTTGTTCCCGCTGGGTCCCTCGTTGTCTAACCGAACACCATAAAGAGCAAAGGAGAACCATCTGTGCGGAATTGCTTGCTCGTCATGTGGCTGAGGGTGACAATTTCTTGTCAAAGATTGTTACAGGCGATGAAACATGGGTTCATCACTTCGAACCTGAAACAAAACGGCAATCAATGGAGTGGCGCCACACCCACTCCCCTACCAAGAAAAAGTTTAAAGCCATACCCTCAGCCGGTGAAGTCATGGTTACAGTCTTCTGGGACGCTGAAGGGGTTATTCTGTTCGATGTCCTTCCCCATGGTCAAACGATCAACTCTGAAGTGTATTGTGCTACTCTTCAGAAATTGAAGAAACAACTTCAGCGTGTTCGTAGGCACAAAAATCAGAACGAACTTCTCCTTCTTCATGACAACGCAAGACCTCACACAAGTCTTCGCACCCGAGAGGAGCTCACAAAACTTCAGTGGACTGTTCTTCCTCATGCACCCTACAGCCCCGATCTCGCACCGTCGGATTTCCATATGTTTGGCCCAATGAAGGACGCAATCCGTGGGAGGCACTACGCGGATGATGAAGAAGTTATTGATGCAGTACGACGTTGGCTCCGACATCGACCAGTGGAATGGTACCGTGCAGGCATACAGGCCCTCATTTCAAGGTGGCGTAAGGCCGTAGCACTGAATGGAGATTACGTTGAAAAATAGTGTTGTGTAGCTAAAAGATTGGGGAATAACCTGGTGTATTTCAATGCTGAATAAAACAACCCCTGTTTCAGAAAAAAAAAGGTGTTGCATTACTTATTGAACTGCCCTCGTATATTCCTTGGGGTCTTCCCATATAGTGCCAAAGTATAGCAACGCACTATTTTCCTTAGATGTTTGCAACAGAACAAAGGACATTAACTGATCGCACATCAACAGCCGCAATTCTTTATAGTCCCTCAATTAATCTCATTTATAATGCACAGGGGCAACACTGGAAGAATTACACAAGCAAATAGTAATGAAGTAACTCATATATGCAATACATCTTACTGCTTTCATTAGACATTTCTAGTTTATGTCATTCTCATATTCTTTAGTTTTCATAAGTTAATTGTAGAAAGATAAGCAAAACGACTTTGACTTATTTGTGTATGATGTTAATTCTAGACAGTCGGGTCAATCGTCTGCATCCTTGGCTTACTGCCAAAATAACAGGTCCAAGAGCATTTTTTTCACATAGTATTACTACGTTTACAAGCGACACGTCTTCCGAAAAACAAAAACCGAATTTCGGAAAACTTTTTTCGCTGTCGTGTTTACATGTTAAGATCTGAAGCGGATTTGCTAGCCCAGTTAAATTTGACACCTGAAAAACAGCTGTTACAGTTTCTGATTTGGTCAGCACAATCGCTGTTTCTCTTCAATTAGACGAGGTGTAAACAGCTTCAATCTAATATTTCTAATTACACTAGTCAACAGGCATTTTGCATCTGAGACGTGATACATCAATTAGTATGTATTTTGGTGTGTAGAATCCGAATATATCTTTCAAAATGTTCTAGCACGTATCATTTTTTGAATTTTTAAAGGTTTTTTATTTTTCGTATTCAGTATGTCGCTTTTTGCTGTTCTTCTGTTTTGATGTTTAATTGTTTGTTTTTGATTTTCAGAGGAGAGCTAGAAGATCTACAAATCGTCAGTAAATGGTTGGTGTAGTAATCCAGTGGTCTGAAAGAGATCCTCAGTGGGTGTTTCCTGTGAAAGATAGTGCAAACTTTTTGTGTTTAAAACTTACACTAATAAAAATGGCAATTAGTAAATCTCGTAGCTGTCTAAACCACCCGGACAACTTTCGTTATGTGTCTGGGAAATTCACTCCAAAAGCCCAAAGAAAACTAGTCACTGATTTAGTTGAGAAGCCACATAAATAGTATTTTGATTATCCTGATGGTGATGAAGATAAAAATTTTGCGCCTCATATTACCTGTATAGCATGTACTACAACCTAAACCGAGTGGTTGAAAGGAAAACGCCGAGCCATGCCATTCGTTGTTCCGATGGTGTGGTGTGAGTCTAAAGACCATCATTCACACTGTTACTTCTATCTTACAAATATTTCGGAACATTCAAGCAAACTTAGACATAAAATAAAGTATCCAAATGTATATTCAGGGCATTTGCCTGTGGCCCATGATGAGCGGCTGCCTGTTCCCGTCTGTAACTTGAAAGCCACGGAACCGGACACCATGTGAAGTGAACCACACAGTATTGAACATATGGAAGAGTACTGCCCTCGATATCATGACACTTTGCGTCAGCTTTTTAATCAAAAGGAACTGTATGATCTGGTTCGCGGTCTACAACTTTCGAAACAGCAAGCTGAACTCTTGTGGTCGAGACTGCAACAACGGAACCTTCTAGCTCCAGGGAACAAAAATTTCCTGTTTCAGATCAAGAGTAATTTCCTTCGCTCCATACTTCGATATGCAGAATTCAATGTGTGTATGCAGAGATGACAATGGTCTGATGATGCAGCTAGATGTACAAGAATTTATTGACTGCAATAAAACCGGCTTGAAAGCGGTACTACCGCATAACGGCAATGCATTTCCATCGGTACCTTTGGCTTACGTAGTAGAAATGAAAGAAATTTATGAAACCATGGCTTTGCTGCTAGAGGCAATCAAATTTTAAGGATCATGAATAACAGCTTTGCTGCGATTTTAAATGTGTTGTGCTCCTTACAGGTTTACAGGCTGGATTCACGAACTACTGCTGCTTTTTGTGCCTTTGGGTCAGCGTGACACCAAGAACCACGATACAGTCAAGGAATGGTCTACAAGGAAGTCATATGGCCGTCCGTGGTGACCGTGCGGTTCTAGGCGCTACAGTCCGGAACCGCGGGATTGCTACGGTCGTATGTTCGAATCCTGCGTCGGGCATGGATGTGTGTGATATCCTTAGGTTGGTTAGGTTTAAGTAGTTCTAAGTTCTAGGGGACTGATGACCTAAGATGTTAAGTCCCATAGCGCTCAGAGCCATTTGAACCATTTTTTTGCTCGCATCTCGTGGTCGTGCGGTAGCGTTCTCGCTTCCCACGCCCGGGTTCCCGGGTTCGATTCCCGGCGGGGTCAGGGATTTTCTCTGCCTCGTGATGGCTGGGTGTTGTGTGCTGTCCTTAGGTTAGTTAGGTTTAAGTAGTTCTAAGTTCTAGGGGACTGATGACCATAGATGTTAAGTCCCATAGTGCTCAGAGCCATTTGAACCATTTTTTTGAAGACATATGTTCCTGGAAACGTAAATGTGAACAATACCCCATTGATTGAGCCCGATAAAATCATTTTGCCTCTCCTTCATATCAAGTGGGGCCTTACCAAGAACTTCGTTAAAGCTCTGGATAAAGAAGGTGAAGCCTTCAATCACTTAAAAGAAAAGTTTCCCAGATTAAGTGAGGCAAAGCTGAAAGAGGGTATTCTGTTGGACCACAAATAAGAAAATTGCTGAAAAATCCAACCTTTTACACCAAACTCACAGATATCCAATTAGCTGCTTCGTCTTCTTTTAAAGACACAGTTTTTCTCTATGACGTCACATTTCCTAGATACACAGCTGGGAAACAGAAAAGACAAAAACTATGTTACCTTTGTGAATGATCTGATGGACAACTATAAGAACATGGGGCGTAGAATGTCGCTTAAAATTCACTTTTTACATTCTCGCCTTGATTACTTCCCGGAAAAGTTGGGAGCCGTAAGCGATGAGCATGGTGAACACTTTCAACAAGACATTCTTACCATGGAACACTTTTACCAAGGGCATTGGAACCCTTCAATGATGGGTGACTACTGCTGCGGTCTTGTCAGGGAGAGTGATGAAACGGCAAACAAAATAAGAGCTCCGTAGTCGCATTTTTCAAAAACCAAAGACGATTAAAGGTGGAAATATCATCTGAACTAATTTGGACCTTTTATTGGCATCATGCCCATATATACATACAAAATACTATTGATTTCAAACGTTCTGAATGTGTATTTTTGTTAGACTTAATTGTGTCAATTTTCGCTGTTACCGTTTTTTATTCTGCTGTGTATCTAGGAAATGTGACGTCATAGAGAAAAATTGATTTTACCAATGTATTCAGCATCCCAAAATTAGGTAAATCCACTCATTTACAAACCAGGTGCATAAAAAAAGTTTAAATTTGTTAATTAGAGTACAAAAAGCCACTCCGTCCATATTAACCGAAAATTTTTAAAAACAGGACAAAACCTGAGATCCCATGCACGTTTCAATATCAGCTGCGTTTACATGAAATCGAAAATCGATTGCGGAATTGGAAAACCGGTAACTAGATACGAATTTCCAGAATCGTTTTTGAAGTGTTTACAGTACCAACCAAAAGCGATATTGGGAAAGGCGTTAATGAAATTCGGTTTTGGGAGCCCCATGTAAAGGGTGTGTATGTTGGCTCTGCTGTTTCCCTAAAGGAACATAGTAAACACACATAATGAAAATTTGTCCTTATTGACATTAACTAACATCACATTAATTTTTTGCTTCGTGTTGCTGGTAATGTTTCCAACTCACTACACTTATTTTCATTTATTGCAATACGCATTCATATTGTATTGACAAACTTAAATTTCTTACTTATTACTGAATATCATAATATCCCTGGAGGAAGTGTCTTCGGCTGACATATCTGTGACACTAATAATTTTGATGTAACTTCCAGTGGACGGAATTGATGGCTGGTCAGGGGCGGGGCTTAACTTTGGATATGTATGGATGGGGGTGAATGGGCAGGACTTGTTGCGGGTGAAATCCTGGCTCTAAGGGCTCATTTTGCGCAGTCAGGTAAGCTGGTCGGCTGTTGTTGGCGGCCAGCAGGTAGCCTGGAGACTCTGCAGCGTGCAGACATATGGCTCGTGCAGCCAAGGGCCGCACCTTGCGGACAGCTCGTGCACTTGTTAGATATTGTTGAATAGCATCCGTAATGTAATACGGAATAAAGTGTTTATACATCAGAAAGGTTGTCTTCCGTCTAATTATTGTGAGTGGAAACAGGGGAGGACAGTGAGTCCTCTCGCACTACACGCTCAAAACTTAAATGTATTAAAGCAGGACCAGAGGCCTGCAAGTGAACTGCGTAAAACACATTAATAGTCAGCTTTGGCCAGTGACGTAGGAAACATGTGACAAGCGTCGTAAAAAAAGATGGTGATTCTTACGTGGTATCTGTGGCGATGTTTTCAAGTGTGCTACGCTACAGATCAGTCTGTCACCACAACTAGTTTTTTTTCGCATTCGTTGGCTTCGCGAACTCACAGCCAAACTGTTACCTTCCAACCTAACCCAGACCTCGGGAAAAGCTACAGATCAGTTTCTCACCACAACCGTGTTTTTTGCTTTCACCTTCGTTGGTTTCACCAACTCACAACCAAATGAGAATACGCACCAAAAGTTGACGTCACAACAGCCAGTAACCTTACGTCAGTGGTCATAGCCGACGATTAGCATCGAAAATTCCTCTTGACCCCTACCCTTGAATGCACTTAACTTGATGGATCCGCTGCTCTATCCTACAAATCTGACTCTGCCATTCAAATTCTTCAGTACGATTTTATTCCATTTCATATGGCTTTATTTAAAGATCTGATAATTTCCAGATTTTTAGCACTACTGCTATAATCTAAGCTACCGGTCTTTTCCTCTGGCTTTTGGGCATTTCCTTGCACTACGATTAGCCTAAGGTTGCGAAGCGCTCCGTATTTTCGGCAGAAATTTGTGGTCCGTTTTATTTTCCTATGTCCTATCAAATTAGATGACTCAAGATTTATATAGCAGATGACATTTAAGTTGGTGGTAATGTCAACCAGCAAAATCACTCTGTTCTGGTTAACACCGTTGCCAACTCTATAACTGAATATCTAAACTTTTGGAACAAAAGAAAATCGTCCCACTTATAGTGTTTGTTGTTAAACAGCAGTCGAGTATTGTTCGACGTATCTTTCAAAGAGTGTGATTCTGACGAAAATGAAAGTGTTTTCGTTTCATCAAAAATGAAGAAGTGCAAACGAATGACTTATTATGAAATATCTTAGGAGGCACACAGTAGTGGTTGTTGTTAAGGTCTTCATTCCCAAGACTGGTTTGATGCAGCTCTCCATGTTATTCTATTCTGTCCAAGCCTCTTCGCCTCCGAATAACTGCTGCAGCTTACATCCTTCTGAATCTGCTTACTGTACTCGTCTCTCGGTCCCCCTCTATAACACAGTTCTGTCCAGTACTACACTGGTGATCCGTCGATGTCTATGGCTGCATGGAAAACGTGAAGAAATCGAAAAAGAAATTATTGTCGGAAGGACTGACTCACCACAATGGAAAGTCAAAGCAACATTCGATGAAATTAAAAGCAAGGGTGGTAATATTAAGAGTGCAACGACAGTTCGACTGTTAAATGCAGAGGAGAGAGCGGATAGGTGGGAAGAGTACGTTGAAGGCCTCTATGGGGGCAAGACTTGTCTGATGAGATAGAATAAGAAACAGGTTGATTTAGAAGAGATAGGGCATCCAGTAATAGAATCAGAATGTAACAGAGCATTGGAGGACTTAAGGTCAAATAAGGCAGAAGGCATAGATAAAATTCCATAAGTGATTCTAAAATCATTGGGGGAAGTGGCAACAAAACATCTATTCATGTTCTGGGGGGGGGGGGGGGGGGAATATATGAATCTGGCGACACACCATCTGCCTTTCGGAAAAATATCATCCACATTATTCCGAAGACCGTAAGAGCTGACAAGTGCGAGAATTATCGCACAATTAGCTTAAGAGCTCATGCATCCAATTGTTTACAAGAATCACATACAGTAGAATAGAAAAGAAAATTGAGAATGTATCAGATTCGCTTTAGGAAAGGTAAAACTACCAGAGAAGCCATTCTGACGTTGCAATTGATATCGGAGGCAAGAGCAAAGAAAAATAAAGACACGTTCATAGGATCTGCCGAGCTGGAAAAAAGCTCGACAGTGTAAAATGGTGAAAAGTGTTTGAAATTCTGAGAAAAATAGGGGTAAGCTATATGTAGAGACGAGTAATCCACAAGAGCCAATGTACAAGAGCCGAGAGAGAATAATAAGAATGGACGACCATGAACGAACTGCTCGGATTAAAAAGGTTAAGACAGGCATGTAGTCTTTCGACGTTATTGTTCGATCTGTACATCGAGGAGGCAATGATGAAAATAAAAGAAAGGTTAAAGAGTGGGATTAAAATTCAAAGTGAAGGATTAAAAATGATACGATTCGCTGATGACATTGCTATCCTGAGTGAAAATGAAGAATTATATGATCTGCTGAGTCTAATGAACAGTGTAATAAATGTAGAATATGAACTGAGAGTAAATAGAAGTAAGACGAAAGTAACGAGAAGTAGCAGAAACGAGAACAGTGAGAAACTTAACATCAGAATTGATGATCGCGCAGCGGATGAAGTTAAGGAATTCTACTATCTAGGCAATAAAATAACAATGACGAAGGGAGCGAGGAGGGCGTCAAAAGCAAACTAGCACTCACAAAAAGAGAATTCCTGGCCAAAAAGTATCTAACATAGGCCTTAATTCGAGGAAGCAATTTCTAATAATGTACGTCTGGAGCACAGCATTGTATGGTAGTGAAACATGGACTGTAGGAAAACCAGAACAGAAGAGAATCGAATCATTTGAGATGTGGTACTGGACTGAGAAGGTTCTGCCCAGAATCGAAGAAAAAAGGAATATGTGGAAAACACTGCAAAGGAAGAGGGAAAGGATGGCAGGACACCTGGTAAGACACCAGGAAATAACTTCCATGGTACTAGAGGGGGCTGCAGAGGGCAACAACTATACAGGAAGAGAATACATTCAGCAAATAATTGAGGACGGAAGTTGCAAGTGCTACTCTGAGATGAAGAGGTTGGCGCAGGAGACAAATTCGTGGCGGGTCGCATCAAACCAGTCAGAAAACTAATGATTAAAAAAAAAAAGTAATCTGGCTTTTTAGTGCAAACAGAATTATAGTCTCACCACTAGTTCTCAGCTGCACAAACGTAGTGTAACTACTGTGTAGAAGAAACCCATCAAAGTCTATTTAGCGTTAGATAATTTCAATTTGCGATATCCATGTTTTGAACCAGTATAAATAGATTACACATATAAACCTTAGTCTTTGCCAACCAAACGCAATCCAATGGAGAGTTTATTATTTTTTGCTTCTGTTTGTGTTGCCAATAGTTCATAATTTGTCATCTCTCCTAACTTGTGTTATTTGTCCTGTTTTATGATTAATAAACTCTTGCCATTTTTATAAAAGATGAAGCCGTTTCTGGGATACACAAATCACCCATCACTAACTGAACATAATAATGACAGAGCCACGTTTTCTATTAATTTTCCTCAATATTCAATTTTTATTTAAGGTTCTGATAAAAAGTGATAACCTCCAATGCAGGTTAACAACAGCGACCACTGTCAGAGGGTTGATTTAATTTAGCAGACGCATGATCAGGTAGACAAGTGGAAGGCTTACAAGTTAAAGTGATTGCTGTCAGGGTGTACCCTCACCTTGCAGTCGCTTGTAGTCTTGCCAAACCGCAAGACCAGTGTAATCATACAACTTGAAGTGTCTTGTTTCCTAATCTAAATCCCCCAGCGCCACCTGATTTAATTCGACTACATTCCATTATCCTTGTTTTGCTTTTGTTGATGTTCATTTTACATCCTCCTTTCAAGATGATTCCATTCTTCTCAGAGGCCCTTCCAACTCTTTTGCTGTCTCCGACAGAGTTAGAATGTCATCACAAACCTCAAAGTTTTCATTTCATCGCCATGAACTTTGAGTCCTGTTCGAAATTTTTCTTCGGTTTTCTTTACTGCTTGCTCATCGTACAGAGTGAATAATATCGGCGATAGGCTACAATCTTGTCTCACTCTCTTCTCAACCACTGCTTCCCTTTCATGCCCCTCGACTCTTATAACTATCGGATGGTTTCTGCACTTTTTTTTCAAACTAAATCATCTGAAGGCAATCTTATTTCTGGCACAGAAGTAGCCCTTGTCTTTGACACTGTCAGTCACAACTGAGATTATTCAAACATGGATTGTAACGATATGTTGATGGCTGATATATCTGACGATTTGAAAGTTGCAAAACAAGTTTCATGTAGTAAAACGAAAGCAGGAATTCTGATTATGAACTTTCTAACCCCTAGATGTACTGAAGACATTTTGAAACTACTCACCCCTACAGATCTCTACTTTCAGATTGCAGGTGATGGTAGTAATAAAGGTAATCGTAAAATATTTACGTTATCTTGTAGACATTGAAACGTCCCCTTAGAAAAATTTGTGAATTACAGTGCTGATAAACCCCTTACGTTATTTGATTTTCAAACAGCTGAGCAAAACTGAACATACTCAGACATCTCTCTCTTTACTTATTCTGATCACCACTAAACTGACGCACAATATTTTTAGCGCAACGCAATCTGACTTTTAATAATCCCTACAAAAGAATGGCCCTGACTAACAATGACCTACACCTTTCATGAATCACTTACCTCACAAAAATCTTCGTTACTCGAACTACTGCAATACAGCAAGTGCCACTACTGCCAGCTAAATAAAAGATTCTGACTACTGAAGGGACTAACTACTGATAGCCATAGTTAGCAAATGAAAGATTTTGATAAAGAACAAACAATGTATTTACCTTAACAGTGTTCAAAAGTCATTATATATATATATATATATATATATATATATATATATATATATATATATATATATATATATATCAGTTCATGACATCCAGTCTTACAGATTTACTGTCTCTGATGGACACACGTCCAGATCATCCGCTCTCAAAACTCCGCCATCTCTCTCCCCACATCCACCACTGCTGGCAGCTCACCTCCAACTGCGCAGCGCTACGCGCTGTTAACACCCAACTGCCTAACACTACAATAGTGAATATTACAACAATGAGTCCAACCAGCCACAGACTTCACACAGCGCAGTCACCGATTTTCATACACAGCACAACATAAAAACCTAAACAGCCTACTTACAACATTCCTGAGCAGACAATGAGACAGAAAAAAAGTTACTTTTACGGAAATTCAAATTAATCTGCTAATTCTGTTCATGAAAATATCACTAATACAATTAAGCAGAGTGGTTTAAGCATGTCTGAGATATCTTCACATTCTGCCGACAATATTTACGTAAATTATCACAGTCGTAGTCTTTGAGCTACTTAAGTCTACAAATGGTAAACTTTTGGCCTCTAACTGTTTTGCACACATTGCGCATAATACATCAACGTCGTAAGGACTGTAGATTTTAATGTAGAATCTCATGTTATCTAAGTGGACGCCATTTCTCTGTATCCGCCAAGAGAAGAGAGAAGTTGAAAGGATGTTTCTAAGCTGTGTATGTTGAATGGAGAGAGGTTGTAAAGCATGTACCAACTCGCTGGCTTTCTGACGGTGCTGCAGCTGATAAACTACTTCGTAACTGGCGTGCCACTGAAAGCTATTTCAAGTCCTTGGGGAAGGATTGTCCTACAAAGGTTTCATCCTCAATATGACACAAAGTACACAGCACTAGATGCGTATTTGTTACTTTTCAGCAATGTTGCAAATTTTTTTAGAATGTGTCAAGAGCTTGGAACAAGATTTTATCTCTATTGTTGAAACCTATAAGCGCATGTCACTACTCAAGCTAAAATTAGAGGAGAGAAGACAAGAAAATGTTTTGGATTTTCAGTTAGAAGTAACTTGAAACATTCCCTAGATTTGATGAATAAAATTGAAAAAGCGTTTCTTGCAGTTCTATGCTAAAGCTGTACAGTAACGCTCACATGCTTATGATTTTTTTGAAAATAATGTTGCCATGACCCTACAAATAATGAACGTGGTGAGTAAAGTACAGTTCCAGAAGTTGGAACGACTAATGCAGCAGCTGCATCTAACAAATAACCTCAATATCGAATAATTATATGAAGAATTTTACATCTGTAAAGATGATTTTCATGATTTTTTTCTGGATATGAACGAATTTTGATACAAAAGTTTAAAGGAAAATGGTGCAGATGATCTAAAATAATTCAAGAAATTAATGTCCTTTATTCTGAGTGTTCCAGGTTCCAACGTATTTGTCGAGCGTGGATTTGCCCTCACCATGAAATAGTGCACAAATATCAGAAATGGATGTTCACCCTCTCTGATTAAGAATGAGCTTCTGACTAGCATTAATAATAATAGGCATTGCAAGGAGTTCTGCAATGTGGTGTAAATGATGTTGATGTCTTGAAAACATCTATATCTGACATTAATTACTCTTGGAAACAATTATAAACTGATGACTATCATCCTGATAAGAAAACAGACTTTTTAAGGTTAATCTTCCATTATTATTTTCTTACACAATTCTTATTAATGATGCAAACCTTTAACACTATTGTTAATGTCTAACCTTTTCTGATGTATTGTTGATGAGTCTTTAACAACCACGAGTATGTTCCTTATTTTTGTGAAATGTCCTGTATTTATAAGCTTGTGTCCTTTATTTAATTGTCGTAAAGGTGGCAACTCTAATTATGATCGACTGTGAGTTGTCTTGGAATGTTAACAGAAATTGCTGTGTGGAAAGTTCAACTGAAAAATTTGACGAGTTCGCTGCGTTCATCTTACACGGATCTCCGTTTGCGCTCCATCGCAGAATGGATTGCTGATGCAGCCGATAGCCACTGACCAATAACAAGTATACTGCAACGTGTAATTAACAATGTTTTGCTGTGTGTGGATGCGGAAGTAAAAGAGGAATAAATGCACGTTTCATATACTGGCGAAGTGGCTAACAACAAGCTCCATTCAGAATTGCAGTAGCGTACCACCGACGCAATTCGTTTCACAAGCAGGCTCATTCGCCAGCATTCAGGCGTATTACACTGTTAGTATTCTCTTCAGTTCCAATTTTCGCTCGAAACGTGTTTCTGAAATTTATTCACTTGATTACCTGCATTCATCATTGTTACCAATATTCGCAACCAGAGTCGGCTTCGCCTCAATTCGACAGAAGTGGATTCCGGTCCCTCGTCCGATGTTTCCAGTAGGTACACAATGGCGTTTTGCTGTTTCGCGTAACAACATCCATGAGTACAGTTGTAACACATCGGGAAAATGATTTATGTGTTTTTCACGGTAGCAATAAATTACTAGAACACAGAATCAGCATCTTTTTTTTGAGTTGTAGCTCGTGATAAAAACAGCCCACGATACATCACTGCAGTGCACAGCGCGAGTTCACAGAAATGCAACGACCGCAAGAAAATAAGTAACTGGTTCAATAGCTGCCTCAAATGATGTGTACGCGATGGATATTTCACTGCTTTAAAATAATATCAGCAGTAATAAAAGGCAACGACTGTCGGGTGATCGATTGCTCGCAGCAGTAGTTCTGTGTGACAGCGTACCTTTGATTCGGAACTGGAAGTAGAATATATTACTTTCATTAAAATTCGGTTGTTGTAGTACGTCATGGTGTATTATAAATGGCGCTGCAATCAATCAGCGCCCGCTGCGTCGTGTTATCGGCTTCCGATAGCGGCCGCCAGGCGGCAGGCGAATCGCGTTCATTAGTGCGATGGAGGCGCCGCCCTCGGCGGAGCGGCCGAATTAAACCGGCGCGCCGCAGCCGTCACTCAGGTATGCTAATCCCGGCGAGCGACCCGCGGAATTGTTTCCAGCGGCTGCCTTCCACGCCGACAGCCGCGATCGGTCTACCGTCGGGCTATCGACCGCGGCGATGGAAACGTCTGATCGCTACAAGCGATCAGACGTCGCAATCGGTCCTTCAGCGATGAGGTTCAACTCTTTGTACTTCTTCGCAACGGGATACATGTTGACAGATATAGCAAAGCAGAATTTACTATTTTGAACTGACCATTTTGATATTGTCAACGTTTAAATAATTTTGAAGAGAATAAATATAATATTGGAAGATAAATATTATTTATCTTGCCAAATCGGTCTCAATGTCTAGGCTGGCTTCTTTGTTGCTATATAAATTTTTAACCCGTAATCTACTACAGGATTAAAAAAAAAATCGCTGGAATGTTTTGTTGCTTGTTACCATCATCTCCACTTACCATTCTGGACACACTTTTTTTACAGCAGCCACAAGCAAAGACCATTGTACCAAACTCAACATCTACATCTACGTGATTACTCTGCTATTCACAATAAAGTGCCTGGCAAAGGGTTCAATGAACCACCTTCAAGCTGTCTCTCTACCGTTCCACTCTCGAACGGCACGCGGGAAAAACGAGCACTTAATTATTTCTGTGCGAGCCCTGATTTCTCTTATTTTATCGTGATCATTTCTCCCTCTGTAGGTGGGTGCCAACAGAACTTTTTCGCAATCGGAGGAGAAAACTGGTGATTGAAATTTCATGAGAAGATCCCGTCACAACGAAAAACGCCTTTGTTTTAATGATTGCCACTCCAATTCACGCATCTTGTCTGTGACACTATCTCCCCTATTTCGCGATAATACAAAACGAGCTGCCCTTCTTTGCACTTTTTCGACGTCATCCGTCAGTCCCAGCTGATGCGGATCCTACACCGCACAGCAGTACTCCAGAATAGCGCGGACAAGCGTGGTGTAAGTTGTCTCTTTAGTAGATCTGTTGCACCTTCTAAGTGTTCTGCCAATGAACACTTAGAAGGTGCAACAGATGCCGAAACGACTCTCGTCATCTTCACAAGTCTGTAAGCAATCCTAAAATAATTCTGGAGCGCTTGGCGCTAAAAATCTCCATAAATACTACGAACCCAGCTTCCAGTACCTTCTAGAACCAGATGTCGTCCGAATTAGTATTAACATGACTGTCATAACTGAAATTCGTCACGTATGCGTTAAAGAGATACTCGTCTTAATAGGAATAATGACTCACGTGGGTCTACTGCCAATGACATAGGGCTGTGGGCTGGGCCGCTTAAAGCTATCAGCTGCTTTATTACGACTTTCTAATCTTCATATGAGGGCGTTTGGTGATGACTGCGTCTTCTGATGCAGCTTTGCTGCGTTTTCCTGAAATCGCTCGGGTACAGAAAGGGTGGGAAATTATGTGCTACATGGAAAATGCGCCGAAGAGCTTTATTCTAGAGGCACTGCAATTTCGTTGTATGTGTGGTGGCGGCTGTCCCTCACACTGCACAGGCATAGTCTATGATAGTCTGGATGAACGCTCTGTATATTCCAAGACCACACTGCACTGACTATGTGGACAGTTCATTCAGCAGGGGTTAAAAAGCTCCGAGCGTAGCCGACGCCTTCTTCCACATATCGTCGACATGATGCTTCCAGGTTAACTGTCGGTCAAGAATGATTCCCAGGTATTTGGCTTTCGGTGCCCAAGGAATGGAGGTGTTCAGCAAAATGATGTTCTCCACTACCACACGCCGTCGTCTCTTAAGCAGTAGTACCTGGCTCTTAGCAGTATTAAACTAAATTCACCAGTTAGAAGCCCATTCCTCGACGTCACTACAGGCAATCTGGAGACGGCGGTGAACCGCCACCAGACTTCGACGGCTACAAATCAGGGCATTGTCGTCAGGTAGATATATTTTTCAATTCGACATGAGGTACGTAAGTCTGCAGTGTAAATACTGTATAGCACTGGGCCCAACACCTGTGGCACTCCAGCAAGGAGAAAGTGACTCATGAAGGTGAGTCACAGGCACAATGAAGATCCTACTCTGCAGATAACTAGCAAGTTGGTGCACCAAGTGGCTCGACAAGCCATACATGAAAAGCTTGTAAACCTCAGTGGCAGTCGTTATCAAAAACTCGTGAGACATTGGTGAGAATCACGCCACAGATATATCTTGTTGTAAGCTTGGATGATGTTGTCGACCACCTGCAGGAGCTGGAGAGGGGAGGGGAGAAATGGCCTTCACGAAACCCAAATTGTTCATCTGGCAATACTGCTTCAGTAGTGAGGTGTGCAATTAGTCAGTGCAGCAGCACTCTCTCAAATGTCTTACTGAGGGTTGAAAGAAGGCTGATAGGCCAACACCTGGTTAGTTTTTCTTCTCGATTTAGGCACCGCAATTACAACCACTTTCATCCTAATCGCAAGATACTTTTCCTGAGTCAGTTTAGCATTGAACAAACGAGTGACTTGGACGAAGGCTGTCGACGGCAATTCTCGGAGCTCTGGAGCAGTAATGAGGTCGAGTCCGGGCCCCTTCATGTGGGGAAGATATTGAAGTGTCTGCCGCAATTTTTCTTCACTGATAGCTTCCTGGTCTTTGCCCCCTCTGGGTCTGCTGTGAGATAGATCTCATGTCTGTCTTCAACCATCTATATGTTGGCCTGATTTATGGGCTCTTACACAGGCGTGAAGTTGCGCTCAAACTCATTAGTGATGGCATTAACGTTGACATTTGGAGTCACTGGTGGAGGTATCTTGGAACACCTCTTCGTACAAGTTAGACTAGGTCCCATGGGCCAGTGGTCGGTGGGATGGATGCCAACTTGCCAGCCCACCGTTTACTGTGGTATTCGACGAGCGCTGCCTTAATCCTCAGCTAGAGAAGATTGTCCTGCACCTGAACATCACGTTGTTAGTGAGACGCCACTCTTTAGTCAAGCGGTTCTTTTCTCGTATAAGAAGAAAGATCTCAAAGCAGCGGGCTGGATCCATCGTGGACGGCTGAGACGTGGATAGATCGATGTAGGTGTCAGCCTCGCCAACTTCATCATCGGCTGGCGGTGGGGGTAACCTGCCCCTTGGCAGAAAAAATGACCAGGACGTGGTCCGAGGAGCGCACATGGACGGCTTCAGTTGTGACGCCTCCTGGGATGCAGAGAACCAGAACGCTGATTACCTTTCTTGGGATAACTCGTGGGTTCATCAGGAGCGCAGACCCACGCTCAGAAGTGGTCAGCTACCCAGTGTGGGGTACAACTTTTGCAGTTTATCGAAAAGGCAATCCATGTCACATGTTTGGCATTGAGGTCGCCAGCAATAATATATTTTACCAGACGAGAGTAACATCATCCTCTTCTGGGAGATATGCTTTGGGTTGTATGTAGACGGCTGTAAAAGTCATGACGCCATGGCTGGTTTCCATCGTCACAGAGGTGTATTACACAGTGTGGACCTGCAAGTTGGGAGCTACATAATAGCGGAACTAATTCCATACAAAGACAGCCATCCCTCCACCCATGGTAAGGGGATTTAGGCGGTAGCGCTTAATTCGCAATTTTGGCCCTTAATCCCGGCTTCAGATGAGTCTCACTGACCACACAAATCTCAACATTCTCGATGTGCAGCAAAAGTTCAAACTCTCTCAATTTGTGAAATTGCTTGCAGCATCCCAACTTCCAAAAGTGACATCCGCCAAGTGCCTAATCCTAGGCATGACTGGTCTGTGTGGTGACGCTAGTAATATGGAAGGGTCCTCTTATAAGTTGAGATACCGAGGTAATGAGTGCTGGTACAGCGGCCAGTGTGTCCTTCAGTGGAGTCACAGTCTACTTTAGCTCACGAATCAACACAGTAAGATCTGTAGTGCTGTCAGCAGGCTTGAATACTTCCTGGAGGCGCTGATAGGTAAAAAAAAAAAAAAAAAAAAAAAAAAAAAAAAAAAAAAAAAAAAAAAAAAAAAAAAAAAAAGGTTCAAATGGCTCTGAGCACTATGGGACTTAAATTCTAGAACTTAGAACTACTTAAATATAACTAACCTAAGGACATCACACACGTCCATGCCCGTGGCAGAATTCGAACCTGCGACCGTAGCAGTCGCGCGGTTCCGGACTGCAGCGCCTAGAACCGCTCACCCACCGCGGCCTGCTGCTGACTGGTCGAGGGGCCCTGTATGGTCTGGAGATTAAGCTGTCAGAGGAAATTCCGAAGCTCGATTAAAAAAGGAACGCCGCTCTATTGCTTCGTTTTTCTGGTGATGCGAGGCAAAAGCAAGCTTTCGCTGGTGGACAGGCGTCGATGACATCTGCGCGGCTTTCTGGGTGCGGAGGGAGTCCAGATTGCCGTCGTCGAGCATTCTTGCGTTGCATGCAGCCCCTGTAGCTGGATGGATGGTTACCATGACAGAGGCAGCAGACCATCTGTGACTCTCGCTTCAAAAAAATGGTTCAAATGGCTCTGAGCACTATGGGACTCAACTGCTGTGTTCATCAGTCCCCTAGAACTTATAACTACTTAAACCTAACCAACCGAAGGACATCACACACACCCATGCCCGAGGCAGGATTCGAACCTGCGACCGTAGCAGCAACGCGGTTCCGGACTGGAGCGCCTAGAACCGCACGGCCACCGCGGCCGGCTCTCGCTTCAAGGGGCACATGTCCCTTTCATGTGCTTGGGCGTACTTAACACACCAAGGCGGCATTGCATAGAGACGTGCTGGGTCATACAATCCCTGACTGTTGTAATAGTGGATGGGCCACCTACTAGAGCACAGTTTCTCAACAGTGACTTTAAGATTATAGAACCGCTCCATTTGAGATATTTCACGGTGCTTCTCAGTATCAAACAGCATGAAGACTCTCTTCGCAGATATCTTTCCTGTACCAGGAATCTTGGGCCAGTCAACATCCCAGGAAGACCTGAGTGGTAGGACTTCAAACGCTATTAATACTCCCAGCGCAAACATTCGTCGTATTGAATCTTCCCAAATATACAAACGATACACGCTGTCCCGAAGGACACTCAATGCGAACTGGGTATTAGTTCACTATTCACCCGTTCAGCAGAGCCTCAAGCCAAATTATCATAAGCCAGAAGCTTTTTCGGACTCTCTGAACCACTGAACAAACGATGGGCAATCCCCAGCTCGGCACAAAGGCATCCGCTGAGATGCTGTTTCCGGCCCTGACCTGGCTGCTTGCTGCTGTGCTTTCTACAGCCATATCCAGACTCACAAGAATATTGGGAACCAGGCACATATGTATCAGTGTAACTACAATTAAATATTAGAATTGCTGCCGCAGTAATGGATATGTCTCCTCTTTACAACTGTAGTTCTGGAACGAATCTCAGTATCTATAGTGCACATAATTTCCACGCAAGGAAAAAATTATTTCATTCCCCATTGATGTGCTGAATCTATACCTCCCTCACGATAGGACACCCAGTAGCGACCACCAGACACTCGCACATATACCGCGAAGACGGTTATACAAAGGCTGGGTCAGTGCCCCTCGCCACAAAGGCGTCGCCGTTTCCGGCCCCGACCTTTTTGCTTGCTTGCTTTCAACACCTATACCCAGACACTTTGATTACAAGAACGCATGCATTTTCACATGGTTTGCCAGAATAGTATACCATTTACGCTATACTTCTCCGTACCAATGACATAGCAGTATGCTACCAATCGCTCGCGCAACAGAATTCCGACGATATAGAGTGGAAATTACACTCCTGGAAATTGAAATAAGAACACCGTGAATTCATTGTCCCAGGAAGGGGAAACTTTATTGACACATTCCTGGGGTCAGATACATCACATGATCACACTGACAGAACCACAGGCACATAGACACAGGCAACAGAGCATGCACAATATCGGCACTAGTACAGTGTATATCCACCTTTCGCAGCAATGCAGGCTGGTATTCTCCCATGGAGACGATCGTAGAGATGCTGGATGTAGTCCTGTGGAACGGCTTGCCATGCCATTTCCACCTGGCGCCTCAGTTGGACCAGCGTTCGTGCTGGACGTGCAGACCGCGTGGGACGACGCTTCATCCAGTCTCAAACATGCTCAATGGGGGACAGATCCGGAGATCTTGCTGGCCAGGGTAGTTGACTTACACCTTCTAGAGCACGTTGGGTGGCACGGGATACATGCGGACGTGCATTGTCCTGTTGGAACAGCAAGTTCCCTTGCCGGTCTAGGAATGGTAGAACGATGGGTTCGATGACGGTTTGGATGTACCGTGCACTATTCAGTGTCCCCTCGTCGATCACCAGTGGTGTACGGCCAGTGTAGGAGATCGCTCCCCAAACCATGATGCCGGGTGTTGGCCCTGTGTGCCTCGGTCGTATGCAGTCCTGATTGTGGCGCTCACCTGCACGGCGCCAAACACGCATACGACCATCATTGGCACCAAGGCAGAAGCGACTCTCATCGCTGAAGACGACACGTCTCCATTCGTCCCTCCATTCACGCCTGTCGCGACACCACTGGAGGCGGGCTGCACGATGTTGGGGCGTGAGCGGAAGACGGCCTAACGGTGTGCGGGACCGTAGCCCAGCTTCATGGAGACGGTTGCAAATGGTCCTCGCCGATACCCCAGGAGCAACAGTGTCCCTAATTTGCTGGGAAGTGGCGGTGCGGTCCCCTACGGCACTGCGTAAGATCCTACGGTCTTGGCGTGCATCCGTGCGTCGCTGCGGTCCGGTCCCAGGTCGACGGGCACGTGCACCTTCCGCCGACCACTGGCGACAACATCGATGTACTGTGGAGACCTCACGCCCCACGTGTTGAGCAATTCTGCGGTACGTCCACCCGGCCTCCCGCATGCCCACTATACGCCCTCGCTCAAAGTCCGTCAACTGCACATACGGTTCACGTCCACGCTGTCGCGGCATGCTACCAGTGTTAAAGACTGCGATGGAGCTCCGTATGCCACGGCAAACTGGCTGACACTGACGGCGGCGGTGCACAAATGCTGCGCAGCTAGCGCCATTCGACGGCCAACACCGCGGTTCCTGGTGTGTCCGCTGTGCCGTGCGTGTGATCATTGCTTGTACAGCCCTCTCGCAGTGTCCGGAGCAAGTATGGTGGGTCTGACACACCGGTGTCAATGTGTTCTTTTTTCCATTTCCAGGAGTGTATTTCTCTAGAAACCGGAAACTTTAGCGAAGTGGAGCGTGCTGTAAACAATTGAGTAACTGGAATCTTGTCCTGTCTGTGACGACCTTTACGTGAAAAGTCGAAAAAAATAGAGGAAACTGATAATTCCACTCTCAAATACCGATGCTGGTGATGTAACAGATTCCAAATCATCCCTATAATTTACAAAGTCAACTAAGGTGTTTTTCATGTCTAAATAACTAGCAATCGTGTCTTCCGCCCGTCTCTCACCTGCTAGATGTGCACACTGCAATCGATGTTCTCTCAGTTAAATAAAGGCGTGGCATGTGCAGAAGCAGTCAACCATCCAATTTACATGGGAGTGAAAAAAAGTCTAGCACAAACACGTGTTTATATTGAATCTTCTCAAATTTTTACGCGATCACGAAAGCTGTCCAACACATACTAAGTATTAGTTCGCTACTCGGCTGCCTAGAGGACGACACGATTAAGTCAGCTGCATTCCTGCATCACAACAGGCCTTTTCATTCAGACGGCTTCTGCCGTCAGCGGGAAACGTGAATCATTCCCTCGACGCAGCCCTCCGACAGAATCGTACTAGCAAACCGGTCACATACATATTTTATCACTGTACTTACAATTAAATATTTCGATTGCGGTCTTAATTTGACAACATTAGACAATGAGTGTAGTTACGGAAAAACACCTTGCAGACGGCTGTGGCCCTGGAAATAGAAATATCTATAAAATTCTTCTGACTTGACATATATTTCCCTTTGCTACCACAGTATTCGACGACAGATCCATACCTTCCTTACGACTGGACGTAGTCATTTCCTTTGCATTTGTCGGAACACACACACATACTTTATAAGCCTGATGCTCAAGGCGAACCTATCTAGGCTATGTGCTAGGTATAATGCTTCGCCAATAACTGATTTCCGGCGATAGGAAATAATAGTGATCAAAATCAGCGATGGGTGGACATGTCTCATAAGTGTCTTAGAAAGAGAGGCGTAATCGTCTTACAAATCGCCGATTGTTAAAAAACGCGGTCGCAGCAACTACTGTATGTTACTGTCACAAGCGGTCTTGGTTCTTTAGGTGCAGACAAGTATCCAACTTAAAAGCTACACTGGCTTTATAAATCGAGGTATGACATTACCTCCGAATGAAGTCGCGGACGGTGCAACCTCGTGATAAAATTACCGAATTTAGAAAGTGATTCAGATAAGGAATGTGGTATGAAACCGGTATTTTCAAGTCCTTCATGCTGCTGCTAGATATTTCTCCAGTATTTGTAACGCATCCTATCTCGATGCCATGTGAGAGGTTCTGTGATATATCCACTGGGCTAAGGCGGAGGTTATTGAAAAGGATCACAAACAGTAGATGGTGCGCTGACTGAGATCGTAAGAAATGTACACAGGCTTTTCAGATCTCTGGCGTTACGCTATCTGGTAGAAATGATGTCTTTGATTTGTAATCAAGTCTTTCCATTCAACCACATACCTGCGTTGGATCCCGTGCAGAAGTCCTTTAAAGATTACAGCCACAGCGTATCATATTTGTGGCACTTTCATATCTCGAAACGTGTCGCCTTTCTCGAACCTATCTGCTACAGTAAAATTCCAACGTGGTTTTAGGTAGTCCCTATGCAACTTGCAACTGCCCCTCAGACTCGGCACTACCATCCTTTTAGCTTTGCGCATATGATGGTTCCAATTTAAGTCAGAACTAAGTAGAAGTCGGAGAAAGCTATATCTGCCACCTTCTGCAACCCGTGTTGAAACAGGCTAAACTGAGTTAGTGCGACAGGACAGTGTTTTGACCATTCGATGGAAATGGGAACATGCTGTTGTAGCTCTGCCAACATTGCTCGATGTGTAAGGCCAGTGCCAAATGAAGCCCTCTTCTGCAACACGAGTTGGTACAAAAGACAATACTGGAACTGGGAGGAGGAAGAATTTGGCTGCTACATTATGGTGCTTCTCGAAATTACATACAGACACACAGTCCGAAGCAGATTCGCGTCCCTCAGGGCCCATTCACCTCTATCGCTCCAACATGCTGAACTGAAACGAAATGACCGTATGGCATTCATTGGCCAGGATATCTCCTTCGGTGTTCGGCCGCCGTATAGCAAGTCTTTCTAGTTGATGCCACTTCGGCGACTTGCGTGTCAATGATGACGAAAATGATGATGAAGGGATCACAACACCCAGTCCCCTGCCAGGAATCGAACCCGGGCCCCCTTGTGGGGTAGGCGGTAACGCTACCACTGCGCTATGGAGGAGGACTCCAACATGCTATCATCGTTATTCTGTGCTATCCAACAGAGAAAAATTACTAACTATGAAAGCTCCACTAACTTCATCTGATTGAGAACTCGATAAGAGCTTTACCGCGTCTCTTTCCTCCCATATACTGAAAACAAATAGTGTACCCATGGCGGCACCAAGCATATGTGGCGATCCTATTAAATATACAGGTATTGATCCACTGCACAGACTACTTTACAATTTCATCACCTGTACTTTAGGAGGATGACCGTATCCCACAAACTATTTTATAAGTCGCAAGAGACGCTCCCTGCGACCCTGTGTCGTTGTTTGAAACGTAGCTTTCTTTTTGCTGTAATACGCTTTGTACACTGCCATACACTTTGTTTTTTCGTCTCAACTTCGAGGGCTGTGTCAGGTTCTAAACTGACATTAATATGTTCTGATCCATTGCCTCTCACAAAAAACTAGACGTTGCACGGTGTAAATCATGTTACTGCTGCTACCATAACACACCACACAAAGGATGATTTTAAATAAAAGACAGTTACAACATCAGGAAACTGGAAGAGTTTTGCGGTGTTGTGGAGAGTTTCCACACTGCTGTCCGAAAGTGACTGGAAACCTCTACATTTAAACTTATCTTTTACCGTGACAGGATAGTGACTCTATTTTCCATTTCGATTGATTCCCCATATTGCTGTCATGTAAGTGATCACTGTTTCGGTGCTAGCCGACTCCCAGAAGCTGCTGCCTCCACTCAAACAATCTATATCAGTCAGTCATTATGTGTCAATCAACAGTGTACCAGGGGACGCATGGGATGGAACAGACACCGTCGATGTACAGTAATAATAAGCATCACAGTTGATAGTGGGAATAGTTTTAGCAATTATACAGTTATTTCAACACCAACCAATGATACAACCACATGCCTCCCCTCGCACTGTCCGAACAATCTGCCCAGCAGCACCGTTACTGATTTAATCTACAGCTGACCAGGAGTAGAGCGTTATACCCCGCGACTCTTGGAGGAATGGAGCTTGCCAAGTCCTCGCCCATCCAAGTGCACAAGATTTCTCCAGATGCGCCCATGTCGAGGAGCTTAGCACCCCTTATCAGTGTATAGTAGTAGATCTGAAAGTGTTGTGATGTAACAGCATATTGTTAAGAAGAACAAGAAATGGGAGGTTTTTGTGCATGATGGAGCTCCAGATGGATGGAGTTGGAAGTATTTTACGTAAATCAACTACGCTACCAATTCTAAAGTATTGTTCTATTGTCTAGGATCAGTACCAGGAGGATATTGGTAAGAAAGAAATAAACACACGCACCGCTAAGGCTACACGGTTCTGAACTTAAAACAGGCTATAATGTTAGATCCCTTCAGTTTTCCGACCTATTAGTCATGTGAAATGCAGCGCTGTTAATATTCAATGTAAGAAATATATTTCCAGCGTATGACATGCATCCTTCTTGTAGGTTTCTCTGCGATAAACTATGGTAACAACCTGTTGTTGTTGTTGTGGTCTTCAGTCCTGAGACTGGTTTGATGCAGCTCTCCATGCTACTCTATCCTGTGCAAGCTTTTTCATCTCCCAGTACCTACTGCAACCTACATCCTTCTGAATCTGCTTAGTGTATTCATCTCTTGGTCTCCCTCTACTATTTTTACCCTCCACGCTGCCCTCCAATACTAAATTGGTGATCCCTTGATGCCTCAGAACATGTCCTACCAACCGATCCCTTCTTCTGGTCAAGTTGTGCCACAAACTTCTCTTCTCCCCAATCCTATTCAATACTTCCTCATTAGTTATGTGATCTACCCATCTAATCTTCAGCATTCTTCTGTAGCACCACATTTCGAAAGCTTCTATTCTCTTCTTGTCCAAACTATTTATCGTCCATGTTTCACTTCCACACATGGCTACACTCCATACGAATACTTTCAGAAATGACTTCCTGACACTTAAATCAATACTGGATGTTAACAAATTTCTCTTCTTCAGAAACGCTTTCCTTGCCATAGCCAGCCTACATTTTATATCCTCTCTACTTCGACCATCATCAGTTATTTTGCTCCCCAAATAGCAAAACTCCTTTACTACTTTAAGTGTCTCATTTCCTAATCTAATTCCCTCAGCATCACCCGACTTAATTAGACTACATTCCATTATCCTGTAAAATGAAAAAACTACTTCCTTAAAACATCGGTTCTGTGTGATATATACACAATGTATCTTTCCAGAGATGTATAGCGTCCACTGCTCACATCCTACCATGGTTCAGAAATTATACTATGCCCAAATCAGTCCTGTATAAAATGATCGCTAGTAACAGAGAATATGTCTTAGAAGGAAACAGATAAACGCATAACAGTGGCGGTTGAATGTGAAATTTCACGTCATCCCGCCACTAACTCTGTAAACAGGACATCTGTCAAGCAAACGTATACACGGGGATTGCGGTGCCTCACAAACACCTATCGATAACTTAGAATCATCTTAGTTATGAAACTGAAGTCACGATCTTATACCCAAGATGTGACAGGGGGATGGAGTACACTGCATAAATCTTCGCCAGTTCAGAGGAATGTGTCGAAACAGGATGGTCACGTTTCATCAAACATGAGATGGAAGTCCTCTGACGACCGAGAGCCATCCTGTTAACGATCGCAAGGAGACAGTGCTCTGAGACAGGCACAGAACACGCAGTTGTATACGAGCTATGTCACGTGACTGATGCATCCTGACAGAACACCAGAAAAAATGGTCAAATGACCTGCAGCAACATCGCCCTCTCTAGAATGCGTCATCAGTCTGCCATTAAATCGTACCTCGTTACAGCTCCATCTCAATCAACCACTCCGTCCACTCTCTCTCATACTTTAATACAGACGCATGTAGGTTTAGAGGCAGATGGTTCTCTGTTTTACTGAAAAGCGTTAAATACAGTAGTCAGTAGTCAAGTACTAAAGTATTCAAAGAACTGCGACTGACGCTCGAACAACAGGGACTTACATGCACTGAGAATAAAAGATAGCGCATACTGGCAGAAATCTGGATTTGCATAATCAAATCTAAAAAGGACGACTGATTGCTGCACTCTAAATTTATAGGTATGGATTTAACGTGGATTACTGTGATAGCAAAGGGAAACATATGTCAAGTCAGAAGAATTTTGTAGATATTTCTATTTCCAGGGCCACAGTCGTCAGCAGGGTTTATTTCCGATACTTCGCTCATTGTCTAATGTCGTCCAATTAAGACCACAATCGAAATATTTAATTGTAAGTACAATGATAAAATATGAATGTGGCCAGTTTCCCAGATGATTCTGTCTGAGGGATGCGTGGTGCGAATGATTCACGTTTCCCACTAACGGCAGAAGCCGTCCGAGTGGAATGGCCTGCTGGGATGCAGGAATGCAGCTGACGTCTCGTCCCCTAGACGCCCCACTAGCGAACTGATACTTAGTATGTGTCGGACAGCTTTCTTGATCACATGGAAATTTGAGAAGATTCAATATTGGCGCGTGTTTGCGCTAGACCATTATTCCCTCCCATGAAAATTGTATCGTTGACTGCTTCCGAATATTTAGCACCCTTATTTAGTTGTGAGAACATCGATTGTGGTGTGTGCATCTAGCAAGTGAAAGACGGGCGGAAGACACGATTGCTGGTTCTCTAGAACATGAGAAACACCTTAGTTGATTTTCTAAATTACAGGGATGATTTGGAATCTGTTACATAACCGGCATTGGTATTTGTGAGTGGAAATATCAGTTTCCTCTATTTTTTTCGACTTTTCACATAAAAGTCTTCGGAGACGGGATAAGTTTCTAGTTACTCAGTGGTTTACAGCGCACTCCACCTTGGTAAAGTTTCTTGTTTCTAGAGATATAATTTCCACTCTATACCTTCGGAATTATGTTGTGTGAGCGATCGGTAGCGTACTGCTATGTGCTTGATACCGAGAAGTGTCGCATCAACAGTATAATATTGTGGCAAACCATGTGAAAATACACGAGTTCTTGTAATCAAAGAGTCTGGATATGGGTGTAGAAAGCAAGCAAGCAAGCAAATAGGTCGAGGCCGGAAACAGCGATGCCCTTGTGCTGAGCGGAACCGACCTAGCCTTTGTACAACAGTCTTCGCGGTATTTGTACTAGTGTCTGGTGGTCGCGTGTCCTATCGTGAGGGAGGTACAGATTCAGCATATCAATGGCTGTAAGGGGAATGAAAGATTTTTTTTCTTACGACGAAAATTACCTGCGCAATAGGTACTGAGATTCGTTCCAGAACCACAGTCATAAAGAGGAGATATATCCAGTACATTGCTTGCTGTTAGAATGCGGCAGCAATTCTAATATTTAAGTGAAGTTAGACTGATAAATATGTATCTGGTTCTCAATATTCTTGTGAGTCTGGAGATGGCTGTAGAAAGCACAGCAGCAAGCAAGCAGGTCAGGGCCAGGAACAGCATCTCAGCGGACGCCTTTGTGTCGAGCTGGGGATTGCCCATCGTTTGTACACTGGATCAGAGAGTCCGAGAAATCTTATGGCTTATGATAATTTGGCTTGCGGCTCTCCTGGACGGCTGAATTGTGAACTAAAACCCAGTTTGCATTGAGTCGCCTTCGGGACAGCGTGTATCGTTTGTATATTTGAGAAGATTCAATACGACGAATGTTTGCGCTGGGAGTATTAATAGCGTTTGAAGTCCTACCACTTAGGTCTTCCTGGGATGTTGACTGGCTCAAGATTACTGGTACAGGAAATATAGCCCCGAAGAGAGTCTTCATGCTGTCTGATACCGAGAAACACCGTGAAACAGCCCAAATGTAGCGGTTCTATGACATTATAGCCACTGTTGAGAAACTGTGCTCTAGTAGGTGACCCATCCACGGTTACAACAGTCAGGGATTGTATGACCCAGCACGTCTCTATGCAGTGCCGCATTGGTGTGTTAAGTGCGCCCAAGTCACCGATGGTCTGCTGCCTCTGTCATGGTAACCATCCATCCCGCTACATCGGCTGCATGCAGCATAAGAATGCTCGACGACAGCAATCCAGATTCCCTCCGCACCCAGGAAGGCATGCAGAAGATTTCATCGATGCCTATCCACCAGCAAAAGCGAAAGCATCTGAATGCCTACCACTCAGGTCCACCTGGTATGTGGTCATCCACGGCCGGCTGGTATCTCTCGGGTTGACACACTCTTCCGCGGCTGCGGTCATGAGCTGCATCTACGGCGGCAGTTTCCATCGTCGACGTATCACAGTGGCACAGTGAGTACGTGAGATGTATTTGACGATCTGTAGACCACTCAAACAGGGTTTAAATGTCAGTGCAATATGGCGAGTTGTACAAAATAGTTTTGTCACTGAAAGTCTGCGAGAAAAAAAAAGGCTGACAGTGCTTACACACTGGCTGCATCAGTAATTTGGTGGGTAAATTCAGCCAAGACATTCTTTGTGCTAGGACATAGGAGCTTCTACCAACTAGTTCGAACTAGATGCGGGGGCAAGTTATCTATGGAAAGTTCTGAGTGTAAAGTGATGTATCCTTTGTTCAGGTGTTCAAAGACAACTTGAAGAAGACCATCCATCTCTGGCGTGATGCTGTCCCTCATCTCACATCGTGGTATTAAGACATCTCCATAGCTGTAGGACACTGAAAATTCCAGCCACGCTATGCACACATCTCATGGTGGTGCGTCAACCTCGCTGGCTGGTAAACATGTGCATGTGGCCGACATTTCTCATGTATCCCGTTAGGATTACTAGGAACAATGTATTTATGTTATTTGGATGAATTAATCATACCAATCACATATTTACACACCTTGTTCCCTGTGCTGTTCTGGGAAGGATTGTAACAGATGTCTATAGTGCACTTAGAGGGGTGACTTGGCTGTTATTTACATAGTCATGTGATGTCAGTATAATACTCTAAGAACTAACTGTATGCCTGAAAATAGACGTGACTTTCACCTGCTGGCTGCAGGCAGCAGCGGCATGAGAGTGATGGCTTGGACCCCGACGTTCGTCTCTCCAGCACTGGCTTGCGTACAGATGGCCTTGCAAAGCACCTGTGTGGTGTCGGTGGTGTCGGCATGTGCACACGTTGGAACTGTTTGTTGATATGAAGCGGTTGACGATAGTTCGAAAGTGTTTTTTATGTGCACTGAGTGTTTATGCACTGCATTATTTTCGGCTGTTTAAGCGTTGTGAGCGTGTCTGCAGAGCGTTTTACAGCATTATTTGGACAATTTACGAGTTGTTTGCGTGTCCGCACATCAGTGAACCGCATTATTTCGGCGATTTACGAGTTGTTTCCAGGTCTGTAGGCTGTGTATTGTGACCCCAAACATGTCAGAGCGACTGTTTTGTATCAGTGTAGTAAATGAACTACATGAAATCCGTCCCTAAATAAATCGTTCCAGAATAAATAAAGTACACTCTTTCCTCTCTCCAGCAGCCCGACACATATTGAGTACTTTTCCCGCCATTTTTCCCCAGACTGCCACGAGATTATAGCGCCCTCTGGTGGCAGTACTGTGTACTAGGTCAGTTGGATTCCAGACCTCATGGTGAACTCACTGGATGGAGCCACTGCATCAAATTATTTAAATGAGTGCCTGCAAAATAAATCCAGCAGCCCAGCACAGGCTGAGACCTTTTCCCACCAATTCCTAGGAAGAGGTGGCAGTCTGATGACAGGTTAGTGGAGGTAGACCAAGTGACCTATTTTCCTGCCTTTTTCTTAAGTTAGTTATGGTGGTCCAAGTGACGTTTCTCCATCAAAATTTGAATTTCCCACTATTTTCTAGGGGAGTGAGGGTGAGAGGGGAGGGGATGGGTTAGGTTAGTAGATGTAGCCCACTGACCTACTTTCCCGTCAAAATTTGAAGTTCCCACCATGATGTCATTATGTCGTTGCCACATATATCGCCGCCATCTTGGATCCGCCATCTCGAATGAATTTGCAACAATTTAGAGTCGGATGACGCCGCCCTTGTCCTACTACTGTCGCCGATGTTGGAAAACCCGCCAGACGGGGATCGGCCGATTCTGGCGCGGTCGGGGCAGCTGTATCGATCGCGCAAGTAATCAACGCGTCCTCTCGCTCCGGGATCCAACTCTCGAGAGCGCAGTCGGAATAATTGTAACTAGCTCCGTCCGACTAACTGACTTAGCATGGTCCAGCAGTGGCCTAAATAGTCAGCGAGTTTAAATGTTTGCATGGCGCAGCGAGGGCACGTAACCTGGCGTAGCAAAATAGTGCCCTGCCGACAGCGCCCTCTGCTGCGACAAGCACACTGCCTGTCGACGAAGTTGGAGGCCCCAGACGCTGTGAAGGCGACGTGTAACTCCGTGGTAAACGGCCCAGCCCATACCCAAGTTAAATACACTCCTGGAAATGGAAAAAAGAACACATTGACACCGGTGTGTCAGACCCACCATACTTGCTCCGGACACTGCGAGAGGGCTGTACAAGCAATGTTCACACGCACGGCACAGCGGACACACCAGGAACCGCGGTGTTGGCCGTCGAATGGCGCTAGCTGCGCAGCATTGGTGCACCGCCGCCGTCAGTGTCAGCCAGTTTGCCGTGGCATACGGAGCCCCATCGCAGTCTTTAACACTGGTAGCATGCCGCGACAGCGTGGACGTGAACCGTATGTGCAGTTGACGGACTTTGAGCGAGGGCGTATAGTGGGCATGCTGGAGGCCGGGTGGACGTACCGCCGAATTGCTCAACACGTGGGGCGTGAGGTCTCCACAGTACATCGATGTTGTCGCTAGTGGTCGGCGGAAGGTGCACGTGCCCGTCGACCTGGGACCGGACCGCAGCGACGCACGGATGCACGCCAAGACCGTAGGATCCTACGCAGTGCCGTAGGGGACCGCACCGCCACTTCCCAGCAAATTAGGGACACTGTTGCTCCTGGGGTATCGGCGAGGACCATTCGCAACCGTCTCCATGAAGCTGGGCTACGGTCCCGCACACCGTTAGGCCGTCTTCCGCTCACGCCCCAACATCGTGCAGCCCGCCTCCAGTGGCGTCGCGACAGGCGTGAATGGAGGGGCGAATGGAGACGTGTCGTCTTCAGCGATGAGAGTCGCTTCTGCCTTGGTGCCAATGATGGTCGTATGCGTGTTTGGCGCCGTGCAGGTGAGCGCCACAATCAGGACTGCATACGACTGAGGCACACAGGGCCAACACCCGGCATCATGGTGTGGGGAGCGATCTCCTACACTGGTCATACACCACTGGTGATCGTCGAGGGGACACTGAATAGTGCACGGTACATCCAAACCGTCATCGAACCCATCGTTCTACCATTCCTAGACCGGCAAGGGAACTTGCTGTTCCAACAGGACAATGCACGTCCGCATGTATCCCGTGCCACCCAACGTGCTCTAGAAGGTGTAAGTCAACTACCCTGGCCAGCAAGATCTCCGGATCTGTCCCCCATTGAGCATGTTTGGAACTGGATGAAGCGTCGTCTCACGCGGTCTGCACGTCCAGCATGAACGCTGGTCCAACTGAGGCGCCAGGTGGAAATGGCATGGCAAGCCGTTCCACAGGACTACATCCAGCATCTCTACGATCGTCTCCATGGGAGAATAGCAGCCTGCATTGCTGCGAAAGGTGAATATACACTCTACTAGTGCCGACATTGTGCATGCTCTGTTGCCTGTGTCTATGTGCCTATGGTTCTGTCAGTGTGATCATGTGATGTATCTGACCCCAGGAATGTGTCAATAAAGTTTCCCCTTCCTGGGACAATGAATTCACGGTGTTCTTATTTCAATTTCCGGGAGTGTATCTCTGCTTTGATGAGGGCCGTTTACAAACGTCTTCGTTGCGGGGCGGCTGCCTGCAAGGACAGCCTGGTGCTTGGAGAAATCGGCTACCGAGCGGATACAACAATACCATTGATGGCAATTTCGAGATATGACGTGATAAGCTTGAAACTGTTTACGAGAGAGAACAACTTCACCCTTCCAAATACTGTAACGATTCGCAAATGATGACCGTTTGTACGTTAATATATTCCTCTTCTAAATGTCCCACGCCTCACATCGGTGGTACCAGCAGCTTAGTCTCAGCGCTACAGGTTGTCAGTACCACTTGTTTCGTCTCAGCGCTCCACGGCGGCGGACCCGGCCCAGTTCGTAGCTGTCTTCACCGGCAGAGCGCCAACCGGCAGCGCCGGCTCAGCATCATCCCAGGTCTTCACGCCGCCAACCACCACGCAGGCACATCACAGACACCGTCTCGTTTTAGTAATAAAGTTATTCTTTTAAAAGTGTCTTTGATCACTCCTCAGTAAAAGGGTACTGAAGATGTGTTCTTGGCAGCACCCGCAAGGTCCCAAATGTCATTGATACTTCGAAAAAAGTAACATCTACATCCATACTCCGCAAGCCACCTGACGGTGGAGGGTACCCTGAGTACCTCTATCGGGTTCTCCCTTCTATTCGAGTCTCGTATTGTTCGTGGAAAGAAGGATTGTCGGTATGCTTCTGTGTGGGCTCTAATCTCTCTGATTTCATCCTCGTGGTCTCTTCGCGAGGTATACGTAGGAGGGAGCAATATACTGCTTGACTCTTCGGTGAAGGTATGTTCTCGAAACTTTAACAAAAGCCCGTACCGAGCTACTGAGCGTCTCTCCTGCAGAGTCTTCCACTGGAGTTTATCTGTCATCTCTGCAACGCTTTCGCGATTACTAAATGATCCCGTAACGAAGCGCGCTGCTCTCCATTGTATCTTCTCTATCTCTTCTATCAACCCTATCTGGTACGGATCCCACACTGTTGAACAGTATTGAAGCAGTGGGCGAACAAGCGTACTGTAACCTACTTCCTTTGTTTTCGGATTGCATTTCCTTAGGATTCTTCCAATGAATCTCAGTCTGGCATCTGCTTTACCGACGATCAACTTTATATGATCATTCCATTTTAAGTCACTCCTAATGCGTACTCCCAGATAATTTATGGAATTAACTGCTTCCAGTTTCTGACCTGCTATTTTGTAGCTAAATGATAAGGGAACTATCTTTCTACGTATTCGCAGCACATTACACTTGTCTACATTGAGATTCAATTGCCATTCCCTGCACCTTGCGTCAATTCGCTGCAGATCCTCCTGCATTTCAGTACAATTTTCCATTGTTACAACCTCTCGATACACCACAGCCTCAGTGAACTTCCGATGTCATCCACAAGGTCATTTATGTATATTGTGAATAGCAACGGTCCTATGACACTCCCCTGCGGCACACCTGAAATCACTCTTACTTCGGAAGACTTCTCTCCATTGAGAATGACATGCTGCGTTCTGTTATCTAGGAAATCTTCAATCCAATCACACAATTGGTCTGATAGTCCATATGCTCTTACTTTTTTCATTAGACGACTGTGGGGAACTGTATCGAACGCCTTGCGGAAGTCAAGAAACACAGCATCTACCTGTGAACCCGTGTCTATGGCTCTCTGAGTCTCGTGGACGAATAGCGCGAGCTGCGTTTCACACGACCGTCTTTTTCGAAACCCATGCTGATTCCTATAGAGTAGGTTTCTAGTCTCCAGGAAAGTCATTATACTCCAACATAATACGTGTTCCAAAATTCTACAACTGATCGACGTTAGAGATATAGGTCTATAGTTCTGCACATCTGTTCGACGTCCCTTCTTGAAAACGGGGATGACCTGTGCCCTTTTCCAATCCTTTGGAACGCTACGCTCTTCTAGAGACCTACGGTACACCGCTGCAAGTTCCTTCGCGTACTCTGTGTGAAATCGAACTGGTATCCCATCAGGTCCAGCGGCCTTTCCTCTTTTGAGCGATTTTAATTGTTTCTCTATCCCTCTGTCGTCTATTTCGATATCTACCATTTTGTCATCTGTGCAACAATCTAGAGAAGGAACTACAGTGCAGTCTTCCTCTGTGAAACATCTTTGAAAAAATACATTTAGTATTTCGGCCTTAAGTCTGTCATCCTCTGTTTCAGTACCATGTTGGTCACAGAGTGTCTGGACATTTTGTTTTGATCCACCTACTGCTTTGACATAAGACCAAAATTTCTTAGGATTTTCTGCCAAGTCAGTACATAGAACTTTACTTTCGAATTCATTGAACTCCTCTCGAATAGCCCTCCTCACACTACATTTCGCTTCGCGTAAGTTTTGTTTGTCTGCAGGGCTTTGGCTATGTTTATGTTTGCTGTGAAGTTCCCTTTGCTTCCGCAGCAGTTTCCTAACTCGGTTGTTGTACCATGGTGGCTCTTTTCCATCTCTTACGATCTTGCTTGGCACATACTCATCTAGCGCATATTGTACGATGGTTTTGAACTTTGTCCACTGATCCTCAACACTATCTGTACTTGAGACAAAACGTTTGTGATGAGCCGTCAGGTACTCTGTAATCTGCTTTTTGTCACTTTTGCTAAACAGAAAAATCTTCCTACCTTTTTTAATATTTCTATTTAAGGCCGAAATCATCGATGCAGTAACCACTTTATGATCGCTGATTCCCTGTTCTGCGCTGTGATTGACACGTGTCTTTGGCCGGGAACAGAAATTCCGACTCGTACACAACATGCAACATGATAAATAATGTTACAAGTAAGTTTTGGGATGCCACACGTTTATTTTTGGGTATTAATCTAGATGCACGGCAGACTTCACTCTGTACACATACGTTGCACAAGACACTGTAATCCAACAGTTGGGTTAAACAGCGAAGTACAGCCCTATAATCATTAACATACGCTCTCAGTCGGTTCTTCCGACATTCTAGTACGCTTTATTGCGACATGTTTTAATATCCGACTGTAGTGTTCTACTATTTGTAACGACCACGTTCGACACACGTCCACTAGTTCTCCAATGGTCCATTACGGCCAGGGGACATTGGCTGGTACGTACTTTTCAATTCAATAAACTTTACCAACAACCGTACACTTTAAGATATTTTATTTTATTCTGAACGCAAACAGTTTCGGCAATTCATTTTTCTATCTTCAGCGTGACAGCACGCTTTCGTATGAATCTGCTGCACAACAATTGGAATTCACGATATTCAGTTTTATGGCGCTATACGATAAGTTCGTTGATTTGAAAAAAAGCGTATGGGGCCTGAAGATGACAAAATGAATTGCGGAAATTGGTTTCTTTCAGAATAAAGCAAAATATCTTAAAGTATACGGTTGTTGTTGAAGTTAATTGAAAAGCACGTCCACTAAAGTCGGGCGCCCAGACTCAACTGGACCGACCGAGCATCTGCGTTTCTGAGCTTCCTGACATCAAAAATCCTCTCAACCAATCCAGTGACAGGATTCGTTTCGTTTCCTGATATGGCATGTCTCTTCTCAACCAGTGAGAATGTAAAATGCCGTGCCGGCCTCGGTGGCCGAGCAGTTCTAGGCGCTACAGTCTGGAACCGCGCGATCGCTACGGTCGCAGGTTCGAATCCTGCCTCGGGTATGGATGTGTGTGTTGTCCTTAGGTTAGTTAGGTTTAAGAAGTTCTAAGTTCTATGGGACTGATGCCCTCAGATGTTAAGTCCCATAGTGCTCACAGCCATTTGAACCATTTGACCGTGCCTAACCACATCCTCAGAAATCGCAACATATGCGGAAATAAACAGCCACATATTTGTGACACGCAAGAATATAAATGTCATTGCTGGTTTTATCCATATTTCGCAGCTTCAAACGTAACTGTATTCAATACACTGGAGGTATGAATTAAAAAATGCCTTCAGTCACAACTTATCGTGTTTTATTAAATACACGATTCATTTCGGACCCTGTGGGTCCATCATCAGGTGTAATTTGTCTTACTACATGTTTTGTTTCTTCTCTTGAATGAGGTGAAATGCATATTCCTGTCACGAAGAGGTTTATTGTTAGGTTATGAATTTCGTAAGTCAAATGCGGAAAATATGTGCGAGATAGTGGTATAGGTGAGAGTGTAAACTTACCACATTAAAGTTTAGTGTTTAGCCTGTTCTCTCTCTCTCCTTTTTTTTTCTTTTACCCAGCATTGGCGGACGAAGACTTCCGGCATAAGAAGTGACCCTCATTGTGCCAACGGCCTTGTTAAAGAGGACGGAGGAGCTGACAGAAGTTCAGGGCACCCTCTTTCCCCTGGGATGGGAAACTGCCCCTAAAGGCAAAAGAATTTGCAATGATCAACGGCATGAGGATGCAGAAGGCAATGTAAACCACTGCATTAAAGACATATCATATGTATCCACAGGCCATGTGGCCTGTAATTGAAAAAGTGGCATGATGATCTCTCCATTGGCAGAAGTTTCCGAGTACCCCAGTCGGATCTCCGGGTGGGGACTGCCAAAGGAAGGGGACTATGAGAAAAAGCATGAGTAATTAACCAAAGGATAACGTTCTACGAGTCGGGGCGTGGAATGTCAGAAGCTTGAACGTCGTAGGGAAGCTAGAAAATCGGAAAAAAGATGCAAAGGCTTAATCTAGATACAGTAGGGGTCTGTGAAGTCAGTGAAGACAAGGATTTCTGGTCAGATGAGTATATGGTAATATCAACAGCAGCGGAAAATGGTATAACGGGAGTAGGATTCGTTATGAATAGGAAGGTAGGGCAGCGAGCATGTTACTGTGTACAGTTCAGTGATAGGGTTATTCTTATCAGAATCGACAGCAAACCAACACCGACAACGATAGTACAGGTATACATGCCGATGTCGCAAGCTGAAGATGAAGAGATAGAGAAAGTATATGAGGATATGGAAAGGGTGATACAATACGCAAAGGGAGATGAAAATCTAATAGACATGGGAGACTGGAATGCAATTGTAGGGGAAGGATTAGGGGAAAAGGTTACAGGAGAATATGGGCTTGGAACGAGGAATGAGAGAGGAGAAAGACTAACTGAGTTCTGTAATAAATTTCAACTAGTAATGGCGAATATTCTGTTCAAGAATCACAAGAAGAGGAGGTATACTTGGAAAAGGCCGGGTGATACGGGAATATTTCAGCTACAGTACATCATGGTAAGACAGAGATTCTGAAATCAGATTCTGGATTGTAAGGCGTACCCAGGAGCAAATATACACTCAGGTCACAATGTAGTAGTGATGAAAAGTAGGCTGAAGTTTAAGAGATGACTCAGGAAAAATCCATACGCAAAGAAGTGGGATATGGAAGTATAAAGAAATCACGAGATACGCTGGAAGTTCTCTAAGGCTGTAGATACGGCAATAAAGACTAGTCCAGTAGGCAGTACAGTTGAAGACGAGTGGGCATCTCTAAAAAGGGCAATCGCAAAAGCTTGAAAGATAAACATAGGTACACAGAAGGTAACTGTAAAGAAACCATGGGTAACAGAAGAAATACTTCAGTTGATCGATGAAAGAAGGAAACACAAAAATCTTCAGGGAAATTCAGGAATACAAAAATACAAATCGTTGAGGAATGAAATAAATAGGAAGTACACGGAAGCTAAGACGAAATGGCAGCATGAAAAATGTGACGAAATCGAAAAAGAAATGATAATCAGAACGACTGACTCAGTATATAGGAAAGTCAAAAGCATCTTCGGTGAAGTTAAAAAGCAAGGGTGATAACACTGAGACTGCAACCGGAATTTCACTGTTAAATGCAGAGGAGAGATGAGATAGGTGGAAAGAGCACCGTGAAGGCCTCTATGAGGGGAAGATTTGTCTGATGTGATGGAAGAAGAAACAGGAGTCGATTTAGAATAGATAGGGGATCCAGTATTAGAATCAGAATTTTAAAGAGCTTTGGAGAACTTAAGATCAAATAAGGCAGAAGGGAGGGATAAAATTCCTTCAGTGATTGTAAAATCATTAGGTGAAGTGGCAATAAAACGGTTATTCACCTTGGTGTGTAGAACGTTCGAGTCTGGCAGTATACCGTCTGACTTTCGGAAAAATATCATCTAAACAATTCCGAAAAGTGCAAGAGCTGACAAGTGCGAGAACTATCGCACAATCAGATTAACAGTTGATGCATCCAAATTGCTGACAAGAATAATATACAGAAGAATTGAAAATAAAATTGAAGATGAGTTAGATGACGATCAGTTTTACTTTAGAAAAGGCAAAGGAACCAGAGAAGCAATTCTGGCATTGAGGTTGATAATAGAAGCAAGGCTAAAGAAAAATCAAGACACTTTGACAGGATTTGTCGATTTGGAAAAAGCGTTCGACAATGTAAAATTCTGAGAAAAATAGGAGTAAGCTTTAGGGAGAGTCGGGTAATATACAATATGTACAAGAACCAAGAGGGAATAATAAGATTGGACGACCAACAACGAAATGCTCGGATTAAAAATAGTGTAAGAGAGGGATATTGTCTTTCGCCGCTACTGTTCAACCTGTACATCGAAGAAGCAATGATGGAAATAAAAGAAAGTTCAGGAGTGGAATTAAAATTCAAGGTGAAAATGATACGCGTCGATGGTGGCATTGCTATCCTGAGTGAAAGTGAAGAAGGATTACATGATCTGCTGAGTGGAATGGGCTGTCTAATGAGTGCAGAATATGGATTGAGAGTAAATCGAAGAAAGACGAATGTAATGAGAAGTAGAAGAATTGAGAAAAGCGGCAAACTTAACATCAGGATTGATGGTCCAAGTGCACGAGGTTAAGGAATTCTACTACGTGGGCAGTAAAATAACCCATGACGGACGGAGCACGGAAGACATCAAAAGCAGATAAGTCTACTAGCATGAAACATAGACCTTAATTTGAGGAAGATAGTTCTGAGAATATATGTTTGGAACACAGGATTGTATGGTAGTGAAACATGGACTGTGGGAAAATGGGAACAGAAGAGAATCGAAGAATTTGAGATGTGGCGCTACAGAGGAATGTTGAAAATTAGGTGGACTGATAAGGTAAGGAATGAGGAGGTTCTGCGCAGAATCGGAGAGGAAAGGAATTTGTGGAAAACACTGACAAGGAGTAGGGACAGAATGATAGTACATCTGTTAAGACATGAGGGAATGACTTCCATGGTACTAGAGGGAGGTGTAGACTGTAGAGGAAGACAGAGATTGGAACACATCCGACAGATAATTGAGGAGGTAGGTTGCAAGTGCTACTCTGAGATGAAGAGGTTGGCACAGGCGAGAAATTCGCGGCGGGACGCATCAAACGACTCGGAAGACCCATGACTCAAAAACACAAATTATTGTTTACCTTAAAATGCCACATGTACTTTTACAGATTATGTGTCATCAACTGAAATTTAATTACAACAAATCGTACCTAGAGTGACGTGTTTGTAATGAATGTTCAATGTACCATTGCTTTGAAATAATATACTTTTATAACATGTAAGTTCTAATACAGAAACAACTAAATACGATGAATCCAATGTGGCGCCTCAAGAACAGCGAGCGAGGAACGTCACGTGACCGATTTCCTATCACAGAGATAGAGAGAAGAAAGAAGAATAAGAAGAAGAAGAAGAAGAGCTTGGGACCCAAGAAAGAGCTTGTTCCTACCACTCGAATCACTGAAACTTTAACCGCTAAGTTATTTTAATTGAAGTGCAGTTTAAATTGGACCTTAGCTGGCATTTGCATTTGACAGCTAGTTGGTCAAACTGCTCCCACCAGCAACACTCCAGTGTCAGCTCTCTGTATTGTTGCCACTTCGTCTGAACAAAATATTGCGCCTTCCAGTTCTCAGCGAAGCATTGCAGTACGAGGTCCACGTAACTTTTGTTGTCTCGTGCCTTACGACCTGCTATGAAAGTAGTCGAGAAAAGGGCATTTCAATGACTTCTTCAGTTTTCGAGATGTTGTTGTTGTGGTCTTCAGTCCTGAGACTGGTTTGATGCAGCTCTCCATGATACTCTATCCTGTGCAAGCTTCTTCATCTCCCAGTACGTACTGCAGCCTACATCCTTCTGAATCTGCTTACTGTATTCATCTCTTGATCACCCTCTACGATTTTTACCTTCCACGTTGCCCTCCAATACTAAATTGGTGATCCCTTCATGCCTAAGAACATGTCCTACCAACCGATCCCTACTTCTAGTCAAGTTGTGCCACAAACTCCTCTTCTCCCCAATCCTATTCAATACCTCCTCATTAGTTACGTGATCTACCCATCTAATCTTCAGCATTATTCTGTAGCACCACATTTCGAAAGCTTCTATTCTCTTCTTGTCCAGACTATTTATCGTCCATGATTCACTTCCATACATGGCTACACTCCATACAAATACTTTCAGAAACGACTTCCTGACACTTAAACCTATACTCGATGTTAACAAATTTCTCTTCTTCAGAAACGCTTTCCTTGCCATTGCCAGTCTACATTTTATGTCCTCTCTACTTCGACCATCATCAGTTATTTTGCTCCCCAAATAGCAAAACTCCTTTACTACTTTGTCTCATTTCCTAATCTAATACCCTGAGCATCACCCGACTTAATTCGACTACATTCCATTATCCTCGTTTTGCTTCTGTTGATTTTCATCTTATATCCTCGTTTCAAGACACTGTCCATTCCGTTCAACTGCTCTTCCAAGTCCTTTGCTGTCTCTGACAGAATTACAATGTCATCGTCGAAGCTCATCGTTTTTATATCTTCTCCATGGATTTTAATACCTATTCCGAATTTTTCTTTTGTTTCCTTTACTGCTTGCTCAATACACAGATTGAATAACATCTGGGAGAGGCTACAACCCTGTCTCACTCCCTTCCCAACCAATGTTTCCTGCCGGCCGAAGTGGCCGTGCGGTTAAAGGCGCTGCAGTCTGGAACCGCAAGACCGCTACGGCCGCAGGTTCGAATCCTGCCTCGGGCATGGGTGTTTGTGATGTCCTTAGGTTAGTTAGGTTTAACTAGTTCTAAGTTCTAGGGGACTAATGATCTCAGCAGTTGAGTCCCATAGTGCTCAGAGCCATTTGAACCAATGCTTCCCTTTCATGTCCCTCGACTCTTAAAACTGTCATCTGGTTTCTGTACAAATTGTAAATAGCCTTTCGCTCCCTGTATTTTACCCCTGCCACCTTAAGAATTTGAAAGAGAGTATTCCAGTCAACATTGTCAAAAGCTTTCTCTAAGTCTACAAATGCTAGAAACGTAGGTTTGCCTTTCCCTAATCTAGCTTCTAAGATAAGTCGTAGGGTCAGTATTGCCTCACGTGTTCCCATATTTCTACGGAATCCAAACTGATCTTCCTCGAGGTCGGCTTCTACCAGTTTTTTCATTCGTCTGTAAAGAATTAGCGTTAGTATTTTGCAGCCATTACTTATTAAACTGATAGTTCGTTTTTTCGAGATATGATGCAATAAATTTGAAACTATTTCCCAGACGGAAAAATTTCACCTGTTTCAAATACATTATTGAAATTCCGGCCTTGACTACAAATAAAAGTGGATTTTCGAAATGCTTAGAAACGCTATTGAGCCGTGGCGGCTCGGTTTGCTGGCCTCGCTGCCTCTGACACCGATATCGACAGTCACCTCCTTTGTGAATTATCCATGGTTTTCCTGGCTGAGGTGGTGGCTCGGCATGGCGGCAGTGAGTTGTGAACGACCCGTGACGGAAGGAGGGGGGCTGGAGCAGCAGTGCCTGTCGGTGGGGTTTGGTTTGGCAGACTTGGGATGAACGCAGCCGGATTACAGAGCGACTTGCCGAATGTCAGCCAGCCGTCCTAAAGAAGGTGACGAAGTCGTGCTCTGAAGTTCTGGTGACATGGCCTCCTTCTGTCATTTGAAGAGGAGTTAAAAGGATAATTCACGGTGGAGAGACCGCACCGTAACATACTGCCTATGGACATTCTGGCCCTGTACTTTTATTGTTTAAATGAGAATTGGTGCAGTATTATTGTGTCATGTTCAGAGAGTAATATGTATTTGTTTGTTCTGCAGTGTGCCTTGGCTTGAGAGTGGCCAATGGTTGTTAGTGCCTCTTCTTTGAAGCCACGTGATTCTGTTAATTAGTAAACCGCTTGTTTGAAACCGCTTGGGGTGCGATGTTATGAATCGAAGTGGTAACATCGGTGAGTGGCACTGTAGCCGGTGGCAATGTCATGGTACTGCATCAGATGCTGGGTATGGATTTGAAATCTAATTGTGATTTAGTAAAGTGTATTTATTGTATCTTACCTTGGCGGCATCCTGCCCAACGCCCGAGGTCTAAGTTATTGCAGTGGGAGCGCTTTGCCGCGTCGCCTGTCATACCTAGCAAAAGTTGAGAAGTTGTCTTGTTCCTTGGAGCTATACATGGGGTGAGCGACTGCCACCAAGATTTTAGGCTGTGGAGTTTGACGGGATTAACTCATGAACTTTTGTAAATTAAGATTCAAATTCCATTCTTGCTGTTATGAACTCAGATGCTTTGTGTTTATTGAATATTGTTTTCTTTTGCTTATATTGGTAACTTTCAATGGTTTGTCACCCTATATGTCACTATAATTCCGATGATTTTCATGTTACTAATCTGCAACTTAACTGATCACCATGTTTTTCTTAAATAAATGTTAATTTGGTGAAAACGACGAACTATCTGATGGGTCTCCTTCCCACGTGTTGATGTTTGATCATTTCCTTCCCTGAACCTGTTACCTGGGTTTCAGCTATATTCATCTATACCACAGGAGAATTTAAGATATTTCAGGTGATTTTTGTAGGAGATAAAAGACTTAAAATGACTTTCTACCACCGCAGAAAGTGCGGCGCTAATGTGTCTGAAGACACTACTTGGTGCGGCAACGACGCAAATTTGCGCCTTAAAACGTCAGGTAGGAACTGGTTTAAATCAGACTGTAATGCTGCTAAGACGGTCTCTATGAGCAGTATTTATTTTCCATGGTGAGTCGTACTACTTAATCCTCTACTTCACGGTGTTGCCAATTGGCCTCATCGTGCGTTTATTCCGCCGTGAAGTTTGTCAACATTCAAGAGTGTAAGTAGGCTGTTTATGTTTTCTTATTGGCAACGTTACGTAGTGCTCCGTATGAAAATCACTGGCTGTGCTGTGTGCAGTCTGTGGCTAATTTGCATTGTTGTCTGCCATTGTAGTGTTGGGCAGCGGCAGCTGGATGTGAACAGCGCGTAGCGTTGCGCAGTTGGAGGTGAGCCGCTAGCAGTGGTAAATGTGGGGAGAGAGATGGCGGAGTTTTGAAATTTGTAAGACTGGAAGTCATGAACTGCTGTGTATATTATGAGTTTTCAACACTATTAAGGTAAATACATTGTTTGTTCTCTATTAAAATCTTTCATTTGCTAACTATGCCTATCAGTAGTTAGTGCCTTCGGTAGTTTGAATCTTTTATTTAGCTGGCAGTAGTGGCGCTCGCTGTATTGCAGTAGTTCGAGTAACGAAGATTTTTGTGAGGTAAGTGATTTGTGAAAGGTATAGGTTAATGTTAGTCAGGGCCATTCTTTTGTAGGGATTATTGAAAGTCAGATTGCGTTGCACTAAAAATATTGTGTGTCAGTTTAAGCACAGTCTTGTATAATTGTTCAAAAGGGGACGTTTCAAGAGAATTTCGAAAACATTAGTAACATTCATAAACATAAAATAAAGAGGAATAATAATTTCTGTTATTCGCCACTCAGCTTATGTGTTGTAGAGACGTGAAAGAATAATGTAACCTTAAAAATCTTCGACCATCCACGTAATTATGTAAGAAATTTAATTGACAACAAATCTTCTAAAGCAAAAGCGTAACACATCTGCTTGACAACTCCTTCTAAATGTGCAGCAATACTGTGTTTATTTAAGAGAGAGAGAGAGCGCCAAAGGAATTGTTATAGGCGCGCGTATTGTAATACACAGATACGTAAAAAAAAAAAAAGACGGCGTTGCGATAGACAACGCCGATATAAGACAATAATTGTCTGGCGCAGTAGTTATATCGGTTACTGCTGGGTTATCAAGACTTACGTGGGTTTGAACGTGGTGTTATAGTCGGCGCACGAGCTATGGGACATAGCATCTCCGAGGTAGCGATGAGGTGGGGTTTTTTCCGTATGAGCATTTCACGAGTGTACCGTGAATATCAGGAATCCAGTAACGTATCAAGTCTCCGACATCGCTGCTGCCGGAAAAAGATCCTTTCAACAACGGGACCAAAGACGACTGAAGAGAATCGTTCAAAGTGACAGAAGTGCAACCCTTCCGCAAACTGCTGCAGATTTCAATGCTTGGCCACCAACAAGTGTCAGCGTGCGAACCATTCAACGAAACATCATCGATATGGGCTTTCAGAGCAAAGGTCCACTCGTGTACACTTGATGACTACACGACACAAAGCTTCACGCCTCGCCTGGGCCCGTCAACAGCGAAATTGCACTGTTGATGACTAGGAATTTGTTGCTTGGTCGGACGAGTCTCGTTTCAAATTGTATCGAGCGGGTGGATGTATCGGGTACGGAGACAACTTCATGAGTCTATGGACCCTGCATGTCAGCAGGGGACTATTCAAGCTGGTGGAGACTTTTTAATGGTGTGGGGCGTGTGCAGTTGGAGTGATATGGGACCCCTGATAAGTCTAGATACGACTCTGACAGGTGACACGTACGTAAGCACCCTGTCTGATCACCTGCATCCATTCATGTCCACTTTGCATTGCAACGGACTTGGGCAATTCAAAAATGGCTCTGAGCACTATGGGACTAAACATTAGAGGTCATCAGTCCCCTAGAACTTAGAACTACTTAAACCTAATTAACCTAAGGACATCACACACATCCATGCCCGAGGCAGGATTCGAACCTTCGACCGTAGCAGTCGCGCGGTTCCGGACTGAATCGCCCAGAACCGCTCGGCCACCGCCGCCGGCTTTGGGCAATTCCAGCAGGACAATGCGACACCCCACACGTCCAGAATTGCTACAGAGTGTCTCCAGGAACACTCTTCTGGTCTTAAATAGTTCCGTAGGCCACCAAACTCCCCAGACATGAAAATTATTCAGCATATCCGGGATGCCTTGCAACGTGCTGTTCAGCAGAAATCTCCACTCCTTCGTATCTTACGGATTTATGGACAGCCCTGCACGATTCATGGCGTCAGTTCCCTCCAGCACTACTGCCGACATTAGTCGAGCCCATGCCATGTCGTGTTGCGGCACTTCTGCGTGCTCGCGGGAGCCCTACACGATATTAGGCAGTTGTAGCTGTTTCTTTGGCTTTTCAGTGTATGGAAACTGTGTGTAACAAAAGTAGCTTAAGAAAATAATGTAAATGGTCAGCATGTTGGCACTCTTTCATTGATAAAGTACTGTATTATAATCATGAAACTGATTCATTCCACATTGTTGTGAGAAGTTGCATTTATGATCGATAGAACAAAGAGAAAAAAATAGCCCTTCCAATGAACAAGGAAGTAATAAATGACCAAACTATCATAAACAAAAACTCCTGATCATTTTAGCCACCTAAACGACAACAAACAGGGATGTGTGGAATACCAAGAAGAAAAAGAGACCACACGCAACAAACAAAAACATATTAAATCATAGTCAAACACCACAATACAAACAAAAAATGAACGAAAATACCAAGGAACAGTTGAAAACACTACACATAGTAAATAAAACATTTAAAAACGTTGTGATCAGTGGAAGTAAGGTGCTGAATCGAAATGCGTTCGTAAAACCCCGAAAATCGCACTTCCTGGCTACATAAACCGTCTAAGTACAACTCTACAACGACACATATGCAACATTAACATCACAAATCGCAAGTAGAAACAAATACTAATTTAACAGCACGGCATTTCTGCTACTAAAAACTGTTTCTCATCTAACATCAAAAGAATAACAAGGGAAGGTAATATATTAAGCAACGTGTAATAAAGCAGATATTATAGATGAAAGCAAACTGTATTACAGGCCACTGAAGGTGCTTATAATTACTCGTAAAAAGAAGCAAAACGCTTATGGCACAACAAACACAGGGTTTCATTTGAGATTTGACTGAGGTGTTATGATGTTATTATTACGACGATGATGTGTATTATGCTGTTGAGGAATGTTTATTATGATATGTACTTATTATGATGAAATATTGAAGAAGTGTCGACGAATATGTATATGTGTAATAAGGTAAGGAATAATGAGTAGTGGTTAGGGACTCTGGTTTGTGAAAAAGGATGTTGGAAACCAAGTATCATACTTTAAGAGTTATGAAATGTGTGTATATGTGTAATGTATCACAATGTCAGCAAAAATTTTTTGGACACTGTTATATTTATAGGATTTTGTTTCTACACATTCGTAACGCAAATTCTCGACCTGTGAAATTTTTTTATATGAGACTGTCACTGCTGTCATAAATATTTCGGTAAGAAAGTTAAGTGACCTTCACGTAATGCATCGTGGATGCCCAGCTGTGCCACCTGCCTGGAGAAAAAGCCATTAGGTGGAGAGAAAAAGAGAGACCATTAACCTCACTATTGATATTCCTTTGTAGAAAGCATCGCAAATACGACACGCTCATTACATGGAAACATATGATTATATTGTGGAGTGCGTACTTTGACTGCTTACTGAAATGCTTATAAATGGATGGGAAATATTCTTACATCTGCACACCTGATTATGACAAGTGTCTTTCTACGAGAGTTGAGAGAATTTCTACTAACTTATGAAATGTCACATGACTATTGAATGATATTTTTATGCTTTGCTTTTCATAGTTGCTTATTTCATTTGATATCTGGTTTCCAGCTGTGTTGCAGCATTGGTTTTATAAAATAAAATTAAATGCATTTGCTAATGTGAACACTTTCTGTCAACAGATCTATTAAATAATAATTTTATGAACCACATTCGTCTTAAAAGGAGCACTTGGAAAGGAAAGAACAACAAGAAGGGACTAATAATAGTAACTGCATACATAATTTTCTTTTCAACTACTTGGTAATTTTTTTGGTAGAATAACTTCTTGTGGTGCACCACTTTAATGACATAGATATTAAGATGTGAATAGACATTTCCCTGTTCTCCATTGTTGTCTTTAGTGTACTATTTTTTCTGCTTGAGCTTTGTCATGTTTAGATATAAGTTATAGCATTTGCTACTGTTGTTTGCCAGGCATAGTTCTACTGAATTTTACATTGTATTAAGCTAGTTTTACTACTGATTTATTTTTCTTGTTGCTGCACATTGGCTCATATTAGTTGTAATGTTGCATTTGCTTTGCTAATTTATATTTATTGCTGCTTGCTTTGCCAATTCTCATTTTTTGTTAATTGTTTTGTGCTGCTGCATTGCCTCGTCCCTTAGTTTAGCATCCGAGCTCAGTAGATTTAAGTTAGCTTAAGAAGGGGTAGACTATATAAGAGAGCGAGTTGTGAGGAATTGGAAGAAATGCATTGACAAGGTATTAAAAAAAAGTGAAATAAGTGGGTTGGACTGCAGTATCAAATGTCACACTGAAAACAAACTCTGACCTGTCCTTTGTGTTATTCCACTATGTGTCTGTGTACCTTGTGTTTTTGTGTTCTTCCTGTCTTTATGTGTTTATCTGATAAGACTTATGTTGTAGAATTTTTTCTAATACTCAGCTACATTCACTACGATGAGGAATACTGTTATCTTCAAACATTATTTGCATTTGTAATGTTATTTACTTTGTAAAGATGTTTAGACATTATTTATTCTGTTTTGTTTTAATGCTCACGTGTGAAGTTGATGTTTCGAAAGTTATTCAGACCTTTTATGTATTTACTTATGTCATAATTACTGTAACACTGATGTATATGTTTATTTCTATTCTTTTGTAAAGCCCCTATTACTAAAAATGTTATCTGTGTTGTTATGTTCTTTAATGATGTATTTTGTACCTTTGTAATTGTATTCTTATGTTGTAAATTTATAATTGTATAGACACCAGTTCTTCAAATTAAGTATCATTTCACTGCACACATTTCTGTTGGTCGTAGTATATGCACAATATGTGAGAAGTTGGGGCTGTTAGTGTTTGCACATGTGTTGATAATTCAGCAAGGGACTGGTTAACAGCATTGCTGGTTCTAAGGACACACCAAAAAGTTTGTGAGTGCTCAAGCGGTATGGGATCCGTACCAGATAGGGTTGATAGAAGAGATAGAGAAGATCCAATGGAGAGCAGCGCGCTTCGTTACAGGATCATTTAGTAATCGCGAAAGCGTTACGGAGATGATAGATAAACTCCAGTGGAAGACTCTGCAGGAGAGACGCTCAGTAGCTCGGTACGGGCTTTTGTTAAAGTTTCGAGAACATACCTTCACCGAAGAGTCCAGCAGTATATTGCTGCCTCCTACGTATATCTCGCGAAGAGACCATGAGGATACAATCAGAGAGATTAGAGCCCACACAGAAGCATACCGACAATCCTTCTTTCCACGAACAATACGAGACTGGAATAGAAGGGAGAACCGATAGAGGTACTCAGGGTACCCTCCGCCACACACCGTCAGGTGGCTTGCGGAGTATGGATGTAGATGTAGATGTAGAGGTGGTTTATGGAGTTGCTATATTCTCCGCAAAACACTTCGATGGTGATTGTGCACCTGCACAGTCGCAACAGATCGCTGCTGGCCGTCTCTACAAGGACTACAGTGGGTCTGCATCTATGATGGCCCACCAATACCATTATTTCTACAAGGACTGCACTGGGTCTGCACCTCTGGTGGCCCACCAATACCGTAATCTCTACCAGGACTACAGTGGGTCTACTCTGTGATGACCTTCCTACCAATATTCTTCAAAACTTCGACTGACTCTGCGGTGTGTTTGCTCTGTTGTGGCCCATTACCCGTCTACATGTCAAGAGTCAGCACTGTCTTTCCGTTGGAAGGACAACACTGCTTCTTCAAGACTGCATGGAAATCCACTACTTCTTTGTGCGTTTTCTTTTACTGCTCAGACATTGAGAAAAACACTGCTATTTTACTGTGATTAACGATCAGAACTGTCTTTATGGACTGTGAGAAAATTTTAGCTTTTGACCAACATTGTATCAATAAGTGTGTGCATTTGATTTCTTTGTTATTGTAATTGTGAAAAAATTTTAACAAATATGTATTGGCCAGTGCCCAAAACAGTATGTAAAATTTTTTGTGGGGAGTAGGGTGTTTAGGTTTTTATATTGGTAACGCCACGTAGCGCTCTGTATGAAAATCACTGGCTGTGCTGTGTTCAGTCTGTGGCTAGTTTGCATTGTTGTCTGTCATTGTAGTATTGGGCAGTTGGCTGTTAACAGCGGGTAGCGTTGCGCAGTTGGAGGTGAGCCGCCAGTAGTGGTGGATGTGGGGAGAGAGATGGCGGAATTTTGAGAGCCGACGATCTGGACGTGTGTCCATCAGAAAGAGTAAATTTGTAATATTGGATATCATGGACTGATAATATATATATCACATTTGAACACTATTGAGGTAAATACATTGTTTGTTCTCTATCAAAATCTTTCATTTGCTAACTATGCCTATCAGTAGTTATTGCCTTCAGTAGTTTGAATCTTTTATTTAGCTGGCAGTAGTGGCGCTCGCTCTGTTGCAGTAGTTCGAGTAACGAAGAATTTTGTGAGGTAAGTGATTTGTGAAACTTATAGGTTAATGTTAGTCATGGCCATTCTTTTGTAGGGATTTTTGAAAGTCAGATTGCGTTGCGCTAAAAATATTGTGTCAGTTTAAGCACAGTCATGTATAATTGTTCTATGGGGACGTTTCAATATTCCAGCTGTTAAACATGAGATAAAGTGTAGGTTAGTTATCAGTGAACGCCACATGTCGTGGGCAATGTATATCACGAGTATGGAAAGTGAGAAATGTGTTAATGTGTTGTAAAGGGTTGAATAACGGCGTAGCCAGGAGCCGTCATTTTGGAAATTCTGTGAAGTGTGGTTCAAAGTATTCTTTATTAAAACGAGTATAGTACAAAACATTGTTAACATTTAACAAGTGGCCTCCCGACCCACCCCACTTCAGCAGGATCACAACCTACATGGAACATGGCGACTGAGCGCTACTTCTGTGCGACGCGGGACTACCCAAGCAGCAAAACACCAGGTTAGTGATACAGCGACCAGAGAAGTACTTCCTTCTCGCTACAGTGCCAAAGAGGGCATTGTACGATGACCTCAGTAGTTTGGCCCCATAATCCTTACCACAAATTTCCAATTTCCCGAGGGACTGCTCCCAGCCCCTGCAGGGCTTTCCATATGCCTTATTGCAGCAGGATAACTCCCAGCTGCATTTGGCGAGAAATGTGCAAGCCTATCTCGAAAACGGCCGCTGTGGCTGAGCGGTTCTAGGCGGTTCATCCGGAACTGTGCTGCTGCAACGGTCGCAGGTTCGAATCCTGCCTCGGGCATGGATGTGTGTGATGTCCTTAGGTTAGTTAGGTTTAAGTAGTTCTAAGTCTAGGGGACTGATGACCTCAGATGTTAAGTCCCAGAGTGCTTAGAGCCACTTGAACCTTTCTCGAAGAACGCGTCCCTGGCCTGCTGTTCACCTGACATGTCGCCCACCGATCATGCCTTGGATATGACCTGTCGGAATCTTGTTCGTTTAGGTCGTCCTGCAGCCACAGGTGATGTGGACGCGCCTGCAACATCCTGACAGAGTATTCCCTCAGCATCACATACAGGCGCGCTTTGATTCCGTGCTAAGATGTCCAACGGCTTTGATATCGGCGTATGGTGGCGCAACTCCGTACTGAGTTTTCACAGTTAGGATACACGTATAGGTCTTTAAATCTAATCGTTTGTGTCCTGTCATGCTCCTAATTGGTGGAGTAAATTTCATTGCCGTCACATCTCCCGTTCGTGAAGTTTCGCTTTTTCCAAACAGCAGTGTATTTTTTCAGTAAGGATGGATAAGAAGGCATTGATCGTGTACAGTCACAGAGGAAGCGTTAGCTTTGTCAGAATGGAACTAACGTCGCGAGTATCTACTTTGGCTGCTTTAGGACCTAACGCGACTTGGCGTGGGCAGTGCCCCGTGTTGGAGCAGGAGCTCGCATTACGTGCCGTCACGGGGCTGCCCTGCCCGTGGCCGGCGCTTCCCGCGAACCCTGCAAGAAGCGAGGGCGGATCGAACGAATGCTCGTAATGTAGCCCGGCCGGCAGCAAGAAAGCGAGTTATGGCCGCGCCGAGCGGCCGCGATAAATGTCCGCGCGAGAGCATTACCCCCTTGTATTAACGGAGACTCGTCCGCGCACTTAATGAATGTCCATCTGTCAGCCCGGACAGACTTTCTAAAGCTCACTTAAATGTGTTAAATTCGAAGAAAATACCAAGTAATATACACCTAGCTCTCGATACCCGAAACTGCACGGATATCCGAAATACACTGATAATTTGAATGTAGCGCGCGCTTCAGTTCGAAAGGTTAAAATTAGTAGCACAGTCCACTTTTATTAGCGTAGTAAATCAGTACCGGCAGAAGATTACTCTAATCTCGTAGCGATGGTTAATTCGGGTAATCCATTCCGACAAAATGTCGAATTTTTCCATCAGTTATCAGAGTTCCGTGGAGATCTTCTGGTTTCTCTATTAGCTTCTGATCTGATACGGGAACTTCTTTTCCTAGTTGAGGCACAAGTGCAGTGCTTCATCTAGTGTCACATAAACTGAAGTTTCACGCACTTTCGTTGTGGCAGTCCATCTCGGCTGCCTGCAGTATTAGTAAAATTTAAGTTTACTTTATTTTTCTTTAATGTATTTCGCTTTCTGTATGCTTTCCCCGCAAACCTGATCAAGTTTTACTGCAGATTTGCCTTTTTACAACATACGTACAACTCCTAATTTCTTTTTTCCATTAGAAAGAGACGTTTGCATCCATGCTGCTTCACGGAAATGTGGTCTTTTGCGCGTAATATGGACTTGCAATGTTTTCAGGATATCCCTGTAGTATTGTCCAGTTACTAGTGTATGTGCAGGTACCACATGCTGATAAATCATTCCACGAATGTCAAAGAATGAAATCACCATAAATTTCCCAGCAGAAGCAACCACTTTTGCTTTTTTGGGGGTTGGTGATGAAGGAGGTTTCCACACTGAGCTTTGCTGTTTGCTCTCAGGATCAAAATTATGTAGCCAAATTTCATCATCAATGATTACATTTAAAAGAAACTGCTGATCTTCCCCTAACATCAACTTAAAGTGCATGCACACCTGCACGCGAATGTCCTTTTGTTCGGGAATCATCAGTCTTGGAACCCATCGAGCACAAACACGTGTCATGTGCAATTTTTCTGTCACCAGCGTGTGGGTGGCACCTAATGAAATGTTCAGTATTTCAGTAAGTGATCTTAAGGTAATACGTCGATCCTCTCTCACAATGGCAGCAGCAGTGTTGTTTTCTTCCGCAAGAGCGGTACTGGAGCACCGGGGCACCTTCCTTTGAAATTGATCGTCTCCCCTCTTGAAACGTTGTAGACCACCTTCGAGCTGTGCTGTAGGGAAGAACAGACTCTCCATAGGCCTCCTGTAACATTGTATAGGCCTTAGCTGAAGATTCGTTGAGACGAAAGCAGAATTTCAAAGCCGTTTCTTGTTCCTCGCGTGTTACCTACACTGCAGCGGTAGGCTGTCTGACCTTGCCTGCCTCTCACAGGCGGGGACCAGGAGTCCCAACAATGAAACTACTACAGCCTGTTTGTTGCACATTAAGCTAACAGAATATCATAAGATTAAATTTTAGCACGAGAAATTATGACCATTAAAAATTTTGATCATTCTTTATTGAACAGCTCCTGTATTGCGGAAAATCTGCTCGAAATAAACCGGCAACGACTGAAATACCAAAATTGGTTGACGGGCTGAGCCGGCCGCGGTGGTCTCGCGGATCTAGGCGCTCAGTCCGGAACCGCGCAACTGCTACGGTCGCAGGTTCGAATCCTGCCTCGGGCATGGATGTGTGTGATGTCCTTAGATTAGTTAGGTTTAAGTAGTTCTAAGTTCTAGGGGACTGATGACCGAAGATGTTAAGCCCCATAGTGCTCAGAGCCATTTGAACCATTTTTTTGACGGGCTGAATGTTGATGTAGTCTTTTTGCAAGAATCATACTGCAGAAACAATAAGCTCTCACATTTTCCTCCGTATATGGCAACAGTTACTGGTCACGATGAGGCAGTGCCTGCCATTTTCGCTATAAGTAGGAAATGATCTGTGACAATGGTGGCACCGCTGTGTGGACGCGCAGACAAAGAGGGCTGTAGTTAGCACATACATGCAGTATTCTCATCCCATCGTACCTTATGTAACTTAGGGCGGCTGTTGTGTATGGGCAACAGATGCGAACGCAAAATCCTCTCTGTGGCACAGTAGGCAATCTGAGGAACGAGGTGGTACAGAGTGCCTGCTGGATAAGGTGGCCGACGTGCAGTGACCAACTTTTGTCCATACCGCTGGCGAGTTCATTCGTTTGTTCGTTAAGCTGGGTTCCTTCGGGGCGTGAGCACGAATGTGTGCCACGCTTCCGTGCTTGATTTCGTGCCATGACAGGAGTGAAACCATCAGCCGTGGGGCGTGGGCAGTTCACACGAGGTGGAGTGTCAACGAAAGCGTGCTTCAGTTGATCGAGCGAAGCCGGCCATGAACGAGCCCCTTATCGAGAGTTGTGCTTTGGTGAGTTCGGCTTTTGCTACTGTTTTGGTACAGAGAATGAATCGGTTGGTGGAACCTCAAGAAAAACGGAAGAAAAGACAATGGTGGGTGAGGAACTGGATACTTCAAAGAACATCGAGGGCACATAATTTGGTTGACATGGAACTAAGAAACCACTACACTTATTACGAATGTCTCAGGAGCAGTTTGACTACCTTTTGGAACGCGTTTCACCTCTGATTTCAAAATCAAGTACTAATATGAGACAAGCAGTAAAAGCAAAAATTAAACTTCAAGTAACTTTACACTATTTAGCCACAGGGGACTCTTTTAAAAGTCTGGAATATTTATTTCGTGTTCCAAAGAACACAATTAGTAAATTTATACCTGAAACCTGCGAAGTGGTCCACAAGGCACTTATGGAATACATACAGCTAATTACAATAACATACAGTATACAACTTTTTCGTTTATTATTTTATTTGAATTTTCAACATAGTAATGTACGAGTATTCTAGGTCTAAGTATTTAAGGATTACAAAGAAACAATAATACGAAAATGGTTGATCAGCATAATAATTTTCTTCAGTTCCTGACAATACGAAGAACTGCTCAAATCCTGTAATTTGGAGCGCATCACTAATTCGTTTGGCAACAGCCATTCTTGCTTCTCGGCCTCTGTCTTCTTCTCTGCTTACATCATACAAGACCTGCTGAGTAGCGTAAAGTTCCAGAAATTCTAAAGTTTCACTGTCTTGCAACTTGATCAAACGACCTTTAATGGTACTAGTTGCCATCTTATTGTTCGTAGCACTATATGTTGTAATCTGACACAACCACAGACGAGGCAAACTCACGACTGAAAATCAAATACGTTTGATATGAAGCGTGAGCCCTCACGCCTGCCCGTGACGTCACAGTCAAACTCCCGTCTCTTCGTTCACGCGGGTAGTGTTCCACGACAGAATGTCTCACGCTAGCGTGTCACGTCCCGTGGGAACCCGACCTGGGCGACAGTGTTTGCCACCTTTTGGCCGGTCGGTGATTACAGAATCGAGCCGCAGGCCCTGTGATCTTTCTCAAACGATTTTACGGAAACTATTCGATAATAAAATTCATTTTTGCTTAACTTATAGCTTTATACGTCAGATTCACGAGGAAGTGCCCATCATTTCGTTAATGGTCACAATTATTGTGAAACTTACATGGAAGTAAGACACTGCGCAAAATTCGAAGATTTTTGCAATGAAAAAATGTGGTTCACTATGATTTTGCATGTGGTGCATATATTATTTTGCTGCTTATGAAACATATCTAACATACAGAATTTTGATTTAGACTTGGGTGGAGGTCTCTATCTGTCACCAATCACAAGAAAATTGATCTGATGTAACACACTCGTTTGCGATCGCGCCGCGCCAATGACAAAGCTGGTAAAGCCGGAATGAAATATCCAAAACATTCCTCATGTTTCATAAACGATTTGAGATATCGAAATGAGAGTTTGGCAAATGATAGTACACAAAGAGGACATTATTTTAGTATATGGTTATTCTGCAAACCTTCATTATCTCCCGCGATATTTTCGTCGCTCTAATGACAGTGTGACGACTGTTCCCCAAGGCTTCTGTGAGTTTCGTATCCCACTTCAGGCGAATAATTCAATAAAGAAGTTGATGAAATTTACTTTCTCCTATTATTATCAACATTGGATTAATGTCCTGTCTGTAATGGCACAGATGTCATTTAGGCAACCTTCTAGAGGTTTTACTGCATTACTTATTTTGTGCCTTAATTACAGCATCGCCGGCCGTTGTGGCCGAGCCGTTCTAAGCGCTTCAGTCTGTAACCGCGTGACCACTACGGTCGCAGGTCCGAATCCTGCCTCGGGCATGGACGTGTGTGATGTCCTTAGGTTAGTTAGGTTTAAGTAATTCTAAGTTCTAGGGGACTGACGACCTCAGATGTTAAGTCCCATAGTGCTCAGAACCATTTGAACCAATTACAGCATCCAAGAGACAACAGGGGAATTCTAGGTAGTCAGAAGGCAGCTGGTTCGAAGCCTGGATTGAATTTGGCTGTGGCTTATGCAGTGGCGGTTACACATGGGCGGCGCGGGGGACGCGCGCCCCCTCCTTGCGGGGCCGCCCGCATTGCCACCCACGCCGCCCCCGCCAGTCAGCCCGCACGCTATTCGTTGGTTTCTTTCGTCAGTCGACTCGACTGAATAGAGTTGTAGAGTAATTGTGCTTTCCCATGTGGCAAGCGCGTCCGTGTCATCGTATTTTGTACGTTTCTGTCTGGCACATAGATAGCTAACATACCTACGAGAAAAGTCGCGGCCATTCTAGTGATCTCCACACGTTATTCTGTCTGGCATTTGTTCGAGAAATGTCGCAAATATTCTGCTGTTTTGTGAATAAAAAGAGACTAATGGGAGACATTCTACAATACAAGTAAACGAGCGTAAACGCCCTTAATGATCGTGATTCTGTTATGTAAGCGTTGTCTGTTTCTCCTAGATCTGACTATCCTACTTTGCACACGCTATACAAAATATTTGCTTGTCTACCTGCATCTATTGCTAGTTGAAAGAAGTTTTTCAACATTACGGCGTACAAAGACATGGCTGAGGTCGACAATGAAGGAGGATTGATTTAATGGCTTAGTTCCGTTGAACACTCATCCTGACATTGATTGTCCTATTGACGATATAATTAACCAATTTTCCAGGAAGAATAGACGGCCGGCCGGAGTGGCCGAGCGGTTAAAGGTGCTACAGTCTGGAACCGCACGACCGCTACGGTCGCAGGTTCGAATCCTGCCTCGGGCATGGATGTGTGTGATGTCCTTAGGTTAGTTAGGTTTAAGTAGTTCTAAGTTCTAGGGGACTTATGACCACAGCAGTTGAGTCCCATAGTGCTCAGAGCCATTTGAACCAGGAATAGACGCATAGAATTCATCATTTAAGGAAGAGAACCGCAACTGTAATTTTTTAATATAATAATATGGCATTGTCTTGTATATGTGTATAATCAGTTTAAATAAAACTTTCTTAACCTTTGCATGTGACTTGATTTATTTTTTTTATTTTTTGCTACAGCAAAGTAAAGGTAGCTCAAGTGCCCCCTCCTTGAGCTCTTTCTGTATCCGCAACTGGGCTTGTGCTAAGTACAGACTTTTTCGACGGCAGAATCGAATTTTTAGGGAACATCAATAGATGGTGAAACGAGAAATGCTGTAAGTTTTGGAGCAACATAAGTGAAGACATTACACGTTTATCTTATGCCGATAATGTGCTTTCTTAATAAACTACTGACCTTATTTTCCCTCGGTTCTTCACATGATAAACCACTGTTTCAGAATTCTCTCACAACTGTGTCTACACAACATCTTAAAGAGTTGAAACTGTTTAAACACCACTGTGTTTTGGCAAAAGAAGCAAATTTTAACATGGAAACGAGAGAAATGTGTCGGTTTTACTGAAAAATCGTCACTCATGACATTCCTCTGGACGTTACAAATGGTTAACAAGCCAAGGAAAATAAATCACTACATTTTCAGTGGAATTCTTTTTAGATACTAATCAAAGCAGAGATGACAGATCTTTTTGAACGGTCACCATGCAATTGAAGGCATGGAAGGGCTCCATTTAATATTTACAAAAAAAAAAAAAAAGTAAGCTTCAGTTTAGAGCGGCATTTCCCCTCCAACACTCGGAATTTCCCCTACAGCGCCTGCTCTAACCCCCACCACTACCGCTCTCTCCATGTGTGCCCTGCCGACTTTAGCAAACCGCTTCGCAGCAGCTAAGGTTAATAACTGGCAAGTGCTTCAGTACCTAACATCCAAGGACCATAATTCAATTGTCATCGAAGGGGAAAGTGACAGTAACACAGGGAGACAAGAAGAGGAAAACAGGATTGGGTTAGACATCAGAAAAACGCATTGGGATAGCCTAATTGCCTACCTTACAGCATTTCCAATGGAACTGCTTATGACACATGTAGATCTGGGTGTCCAGCTATTAACTGAACTCTTGCAAAGAGCACAGGACATTTACATTCATAATAAAAAGGTAAATAGTCAGGCTACAATCCCTTGGAGCCCAGAACTTTCCACACTGAGGCGAAGGTTAATATCCAGAAGAATAGGTAATCAACGTGCTCTAGGGCAATCGGAGCGCACTGCTAGACTCTATGTATACAAGACAATTAAGATGTGCTACAAAGCATTGCTACAGGAAACTAAAAGAAGACACTGAGAGAAATTTCTGCAAAGGCAGCTGCTAGTTGACGTATGGGGAAGACGGTATAAATTATTGACTGAAAAGATTAACCTCCACAATTCGTAAGGAGGGTAGCTCAATGGCGGCAGGATGGTGGGAGTCAATAGAATATCTGCTAACCGCCCTACTCCCTAATGATACCACAGACACACGTACTAAAATACATGCATAACTTAGAAGTGAACTAGGTAAGGAATACAACAAATAGACGTTGGTGATACCTATCGCTCAAGAATAAGTTGCTGTCGCAATTTCAAAGCTCGAAACAAGGAAGGCGCCTGGTCCAGAAGGCGTCCACCCAGATGTCGTGCCGGCCGGAGTTGCCGAGCGGCTCTAGGCGCTACAGTCTGGAACAGCGCGACCGCTACGGTCGCAGGTTCGAATCCTGCCTCGGGCATGGAAGTGTGTGATGTCCTTAGGTTAGTTAGGTTTAAGTTGTTCTACGTTCTAGGGGACTGATGACCTCAGATGTTAAGTCCCATAGTGCTCAGAGCCATTTGAATCATTTCACCATGATTAACGAATATGCACAACCTATTTAGACTATCTAGATAACAGGTCAAAAACTCGTAGCAATAAATTGAATTGAATTAAAATGAACCACTTATAGTCAGGAGTAAGAACAAGCTGTTATTTTGAAAAGTACATTATGCTTTCAAAATCGGCTTTGATCGCGATTACTTTTGTAATTAACTACAAGAAATAATGTGAGTTTGATTTATAGCAAATGCTGTCAGTCAGAAATATAGAACAATGAAGGGGCATTATTATCATTACGCAATGTGAATCCCCTTGTTTCTGTGAATGAGAGCCATGTTAAATTACATGAAATTACTAATTTGTGAATTAATCAATCAATACTGTGTTTCACTTTTGTAAAGAAAAATTAATTTAACAGAAGTATGCAGTGAAAGTTCGAAATCTAACAGCAGTTCGAAATCTAACTGCGATGGAAATATTGGCAGTTTTAACATTTTAATGTTCGGATAATAAGTTGCCGTCTCTTTAATCTAAGAATAGATGATGAATGCAGCTAGCCGCTATCTCTGTGTAATATCTTGTCTGTATAGACGTGTATCTGTTGTCTTTCAGATCCCTTCACCTTCACACATAAGTCTATACAGTAAAGTAAGGCCCTCCCAGTTCTCGGCTGATCCGTGATAAGACAGGCGAAAAATTAGACTAATGGAGGATTATATTATCTCTATTTTCATTCGCTCTCTCACTTTCTCTCCTTTATCTATGTATAGTTTTTAATATAAGATTTCATTACGTGGTATGGGGATAAAAGGAATCCGCCAAATAGAATCTTTGGTGGAGTCCTTCGTCTTGGTAATCAGCGGCTGGCTTGCTGTAAGAGATCTTTACATTTATTATTACTGTTAAACACTGCAGTCAGTCGGGAGAATCAATCGTTTGGACAATTTGTTCCTTTTACGAAAGATTGCGAATTCCAAATGTGTACGAAGCCTTTTTGGACGATTTAAGACAGACTCAGTGATTGCAGGCTCTCTTCGACACAGCTGAAACTTCCCCACTGATTACAGGAGCAACGTGATCAACAAATGATTCAGAAAAAAACTCATTCCTTCACTCCAGAACAAAAAAGTCACAAACCTTATTTATGAAGGAAATTGTGTATTAAATCCATCTCCATTACATGTCCAGATCTCCGGTGATTCCACGCCTTAATTATTTTCCTTTTACAATCTCTTTCTCTTCAAAACAAACCGCTAGCGGCACAAATGTTAATTGGCTCGCTTTAGCGAGAAGAAAAGCAGTATATGTATCTCTCAGAAACACGTCAATCCCTCAACAGATACTCCAGAAGCTGTCCTAGTTACCACTCTCACAACCATGGAGAATGCATATATGCATCTCTGTTATTTCAAAGAATAAATGCACTAGAAAATACTTTGGCGCCGACGAGCTGTCGCCGCATATATTACGAGAAAATCAGATCAGATAACTTTTCCGAAGTGAATGAATGTGGATGGTTTGATTGAAAATGATTAATTGGTGCGTGGTAGAGGGAATTTGCTGTTGGGACATTACACAGTGCTCTGAGCTTCGAGTTCAGTTATTTCAGGAGATAATTAATTTCAGGTAATTTAAAATACTTTACTGGGAAGCTGGCATGTTTAACTTTCGCATGATGTAGCTCACTTTGCCCAGATGTAAGTGCTGCTCATAGGTTCTTTGCATGTAGCGAACTGTAGTGCTAACTTTAATTAACTGTAACCTTCAATTAACAGTACCCTAGTGAGAACTAATTACGCCAATGGAATCAGAACAGCCAAAATAATAATTTGAACAATAAATTCCAGTGAAATTCAGTCTAAATAGGATTTAGAGTTTTTAGGGTATTACTATAAGTCAACAGGTAAATTTATTGCAAACGAGATAAAAACTGTCAATTAAAATTAAGTTATTTATACGAGTATAAAAACATAACAGATGGGAAGAATCAATCTGCTGTGTCATAACTTATCAGAGTAATAAAGGCAGCCTTTAATTAAACTTTTTCCTTGTTTGTGACCTGTCGTCGTGTCTTCCAAAGACTAACGTAGCAACTATGGCCGCATATGACCTTCATTAGGATGGTGCGCTGGGTTGTAAATACACCACTCCGAAGAAGGCAATTTGGATGTCACCAAAGCATTGTTCCATAGAACAACATGATGACTCGATCTCATACCCGGTTAAGCTGTATTGGAGATAAAAATGGCAGCAAGTAAAAGTTACTTATTTAATATTGGAAGTTTTGCATCGCCATTTTCATCCAGCAGAGAAAGGCAGTTTGCGATAACTAGGGCGAAGGCCAGTCGACAGTAGGCGTATACGTCTGATTAATATGTATGCGAAGGGTTTACTGTCTGCTGACTGACAGGCGCCTCGTGCAGCGAACACTGGAAAGATTTAAATGAAGTGTCTGACCGCTGGACAGCCCAAGACAGGAACCACAACTTGGTGCTTTATGCGAGGCAGCTGTTAAATCACTTTGCTGAGAGATGGTAAGCAATGCAAATACCACACTGAAAGTTTATTGCAACACGCATCAGTCTAGGCTTTAAACAGCTAAGTGACCTAATTAATTATAACCATACCGAACAAAAAATACATCCAGGAGATATCTCGCTTATACCGTGCGTTACCACCTCTAGCCTTGATAAAGACGTAGCTGAAGCCACTCACTAGTGATTTGATCCCGTACAGCTACCAAACAGCCGAATGTCACACTACGTTTCACTCAGCCTTCAGAGTAGCCCCAGACATTTCCTGTGGGATTAAGATCGGGTGATAAGGGTATCCACTAGAGGTGCGATTGGGTGCCTGAGTTTGAGTCAGATCAGAAACGCGTGATTGCAATCCTGTCAACATGGCTGTTGTCATCTTGGAAGAAGGGACCTTCCAAGTATATTCACCATAAGGGCCCGCACTTCTATGGAAATGCTTATTGCTTATATGTTTTGTCCATTTTGGAAGTTAACGCAGATTTCGAATATTTCATCCATATATCTGCACGAATTTAAACATTTATAAAGCGAATTATATCATTTTTGTGGCCTCAGTGTACATACAGAATGAATCACCTACAGCTTGCGCAGCACAAATATGGTGGAAATGAAAAGTGCTACAAGGACATACAAACTACACCAGATAATATGAAACCAGGTATTATTACTGCAGGCTGTTCGCACATCTCCGCTGAAATGCTAGCGCGTGTGCAGCAGACTGGAAGCTTGTATTGCCGCTGCCGGTGGTCATTATGAACACAACCTGCGATGGAAATCTGTCTCCTTATTAGTCAGAATTCACACAGCTAGTGTGTGCACTTGTGTTGTTCTTTAGTGTGTGCAACCACAGGTACTGTACAAGTGCCGGTGCAGGAACTTTTCAACATACTATATCTCGTAAACGACTCGCACTAGATTCCTGCAACAACCACCACTGACATAATTTACCCTACTTTTAGTCTATTAATGTCAATAGGCTTTGTTCCATTTAAAATGTGTATGTTAGCACAAAAAATTCACTTTCTAAGTATTATTGTAATCTGTTGATTGGCCAGCAATACGAGCCCCTGACTACCAATCCATTCTGTAAAAACTGCACATCAATAGAACTTTCCATTCCGCAATATTTGTGGTTCAAGTTTTAGAAGATCCACGTTGTTTTGCTATAACTTGAATGATGAAACCTTTTACTGATCTTTTCTTCAAACGAATTACGCCGTAAGAGCAAAACATGAAGAATATCACGAAATATGTTAGAATATATAAGCTTCATAGTGACCTCATGCGCACTAGCCGGCCGCACTGGGCGAGCGGTTCTAGGCGCTTCAGTCTGGAACCGAGCGACCGCTACGGTCGCAGCTTCGAATCCTGCCTCGGGCATGGCTGTGTGTAATGTCCTTAAGTTAGTTAGGATTAAGTAGTTCTAAGTTCTAGGGGACTGATGACCTCAGATGTTAAGTCCCATAGTGCTCAGAGCCATTTGCACCATGCGCACTAAAACAAATTCTCTTCCTGTTGGCCGCATAGACTCTGGAATGCTGCTTTAACATTTTGCTCAACGTTTTCACACATTAGCCTTTTGTTTTCTAATGTGATTTCGGATAATTTACCCGTTAATACATTAATTTGGTGGTCTATAACGTCTTGACGTTCGGTCAGATGTTCAACACTTTCCTTTAGGTTCGTCTGTGTACTAGTTCGGCTCAGTGGATGTCGGTAGAAGTCAATATACTTCGCGCCAATAAATTTAAATAAAAAACGGTCCTGTTATTGCTAAGCGATGCTATCCTGTATATCACCAAGGCCATGAACGAAATTAAAATATTTTATCCTAACCTTAAGCACGTTACAAGTTTAGCCCATGCCGATCATAGCGTAGCTGAAACTGTACGCTTAAAATATGACATTGTAAAAATGCTTATGTACTCAACAAACAACGTAAAAAGACGCACAAAATACATTAGCTGAATAATTATGATGGCATTACGGCACCAGAAAGGCAACTCTGACTTTGTGGTTGATAATGGAAACAAGACTGAAGGAAAAGAAAGAGGTGTTCAGTTGATTTGTCGTCCTGGACAGCGCAAGATGTTCGAAATTCTGAAAAAAATACGGGTAAACTATCGAGAAAGGCGGGTAATATACAACATGCACAAAAACGAAGAGAAAAAATAAGACTGGCAGACCAAAAACGAAGTGGTCGGATTATAAAGGGTAGAAGACAGGGATGTAATCTTTCGCCCCTACTGTTTAGCCTATACACCGAAGAAGCAATGATGGAAACAAAAGAAAGGTTTAAAAGTTGGATTAAAAATCAAGGTGAAAGACAAGATTTGCTGATGACATTGCTATCCACGGTGAAAGTGAAGAAAAATTGCAGGATCTGTTGACTGGAATAAACAGTCTAATGGGTACAGAATGCGGATTGAGACTAAACTGAAGAAAGACTAAAGTAATGCAGAAATGAGAATATCGAAAAACTTAACACTGTAATTGGGGATCACGAAGTAGATGAAGTTAAGGAATTCTACTGTCTAGGCAGTAAAATAACCAATGACGTACAGAACTAGGAGGGCATCAAAAGCAGACTAGTACTGTCAAAAAGGGCATTCGTGGCCAAGAGAAGTCTACTAGTGTCAAATATAGGCCTTAATTTGAGGAAGAATTTTCTGAGAATGTACACTCCTGGAAATGGAAAAAAGAACACATTGACACCGGTGTGTCAGACCCACCATACTTGCTCCGGACACTGCGAGAGGGCCGTATAAGCAATGATCACACGCACGGCACAGCGGACACACCAGGAACCGCAGTGTTGGCCGTCGAATGGCGCTAGCTGCGCAGCATTTGTGCACCGCCGCCGTCAGTGTCAGCCAGTTTGCCATGGCATACGGAGCTCCATCGCAGTCTTTAACACTGGTAGCATGCCGCGACAGCGTGGACGTGAACCGTATGTGCAGTTGACGGACTTTAAGCGAGGGCGTATAGTGGGCATGCGGGAGGCCGGGTGGACGTACCGCCGAATTGCTCAACACGTGGGGCGTGAGGTCTCCACAGTACATCGATGTTGTCGCCAGTGGTCGGCGGAAGGTGCACGTGCCCGTCGACCTGGGACCGGACCGCAGCGACGCACGGATGCACGCCAAGACCGTGGGATCCTACGCAGTGCCGTAGGGGACCGCACCGTCACTTCCCAGCAAATTAGGGACACTGTTGCTCCTGGGGTATCGGCGAGGACCATTCGCAACCGTCTCCATGAAGCTGGGCTACGGTCCCGCACACCGTTACGCCGTCTTCCGCTCACGCCCCTACATCGTGCAGCCCGCCTCCAGTGGTGTCGCGACAGGCGTGAATGGAGGGACGAATGGAGACGTGTCGTCTTCAGCGATGAGAGTCGCTTCTGCCTTGGTGCCAATGATGGTCGTATGCGTGTTTGGCGCCGTACAGGTGAGCGCCACAATCAGGACTGCATACGAGCGAGGCACACAGGGCCAACACCCGGCATCATGGTGTGGGGAGCGATCTCCTACACTGGCCGTACACCACTGGTGATCGTCGAGGGGACACTGAATAGTGCACGGTACATCCAAACCGTCATCGAACCCATCGTTCTACCATTCCTAGACCGGCAAGGGAACTTGCTGTTCCAACAGGACAATGCACGTCCGCATGTATCCCGTGCCACCCAACGTGCTCTAGAAGGTGTAAGTCAACTACCCTGGCCAGCAAGATCTCCGGATCTGTCCCCCATTGAGCATGTTTGGGACTGGATGAAGCGTCGTCTCACGCGGTCTGCACGTCCAGCACGAACGCTGGTCCAACTGAGGCGCCAGGTGGAAATGGCATGGCAAGCCGTTCCACAGGACTACATCCAGCATCTCTACGATCGTCTCCATGGGAGAATAGCAGCCTGCATTGCTGCGAAAGGTGGATATACACTGTACTAGTGCCGACATTGTGCATGCTCTGTTGCCTGTGTCTATGTGCCTGTGGTTCTGTCAGTGTGATCATGTGATGTATCTGGCCCCAGGAATGTGTCAATAAAGTTTCCCCTTCCTGGGACAGTGAATTCACGGTGTTCTTATTTCAATTTCCAGGAGTGTATGTTTGGAGCGTAGATTGTATGGTAGTGAAATAGTGAAACATGGACTGTGGAAAAACCGGAACAGAAGAGAATCGAAGAATTTGAGATGTGGTACTACAGACGAATGTTGAAAATTAGTTGGACTGATAAGGTAAGGAATAAAGAGGTTCTGCGCAGAATCGGAGAGGAAAGGAATCTGTGTGAAAACACTAGCAAGGAGAAGGGACAGGATGATAGGACATCTGTTAAGACATGAGGGAATGACTTCCATGGTACTAGAGGGAGCTGTAGAGGGCAAAACTGTAGAGGAAGACAGAGACTGGAATACATCCAGCAAGTAATTGAGGACGTAGGTTGCAAGCGTTACTCTGAGATGAAGAGGTTAGCACAGGCAAGGAATTCGTGGCGGGCCGCATCAAACCAGTCAGTAGACTGATAGCTGAGGAAAAACACTAAGCCGCAGGCGGCGTTTAGAGATATACTGCCAGATTTAGCTTTTCGACCAGAACTTATTTTAATTAAATAGGGTACATGGAAAATACTGTCATAATTTTGATGAAATTATGGCAGTAAGAGATCGTAAATTCCAGCAAATTTATTGAATTTAACATCTGCGTGCTTCATTATATTGAACAGCCTAAGGTTACTGACCAGTAATTCTTTTTATTGTTATTTTTCGTTTTTGGATCGCTAACATCTTCGAATCTACTAATGTAGCTTGCATTAAAGACGCGGAAAGGACACTCAACAAAACAGATTTGAGGCAACACCTGATTTACATCAATTCAAATTTTGCGCATTTTCCTTTTGCGGTAAGAAAGTTGGAAGCCACAAGTAGTTGGCAGAATCTCTGACAATTACTGAAGACGTTGAAAGATCTTTGCAATCATCCTACGTAGAAGTGGATGTCGCAGCTTTTAAGATGAAGTTATTCCACCAAATTCTAATACCGAATTTATGAAATTGACAAAAAAAAAATTTTTGCGAAAATGTAAGAGCCTTTCAACTTGATCTGAGGTTGTCCGAAACTCTTCATTTAAGTATACGCTTGTTACGTCTTGTGACGTAGAAAGGTCATTCATTTTCTATGATAAAAATGTTCTGTCTGATAAACGCGTGACTGAAGAAAATTTCAAGAAATTGTTTATTGTCTACTGTTTTGCAACCATACAGAAATAAATACAGAACTGAATTTTGATCCCGCATGTTTTTATCGTTTCTCTGCCTCGTGATGACTGGGTGTTGTGCGATGTCCTTAGGTTAGTTAGGTTTAAGTAGTTCTAAGTTCTAAGGGGACTGATGACCATAGATGTTAAGTCCCATAGTGCTCAGAGCCATTTTTTTTGTTTTTATCGTTTTTTTGCATTACTGTACATGTTTAATGATACGATACTGCATGAATGCATGCGTGTTTACTGGCTCTGCACATCGTGAATATATAAAAGGAACATCACAGAGAATATTGAAATAGACATCCTGGTTCATGTTCACGGTAACTTCAATCAGTAATCCCAAGTCATGCTACTGAAAACACCTCCTCCAAACATCACAAGACCACCTCAGGCCTAAACTACAAACTAAATACAGAGCAGGTTAAGCATCATTGAGCCTTTAATACTCTCGACGCCTCGCATAATTTGAAAAGAGCCAAATTCGCTCTCTCGCCGGACCACTCAGTCAGGTGCTGAGATGGGAGGGAGTGCGGGGTGGTAGGGGAGAACTGTAGAGTGAGATCTAGACATGAATGCAGTAAGTAGGTTCAAATGCATATAGGTTGCCATAGTTATTCAGTGCTTATGAGGCTTACACAGCGTGGAGATGTGCACCAAACCGAGCTTCGCAGTGAAGGCCACAACAATAACAGCGGTCTAGACTGGCTTATCGAAAGAATCCTAACTAACTGTAATTCGCTTAGTACTTGAATAAGGCTCGCCCCTCTAAGGCTCTTCTTACGTTGGATTTGTTGAAGAGACAGAGAAGACACAAAGACGTATTCCACAATCTGTCTTGAGTGCGTTTATGCAGCGCAAGAGCGGATCAGAAATGGTTAACAAACTCCAATAGGGCACGCTGAAGCAGATTTCCGAGAGCCCATGTTAGAATACGAGCCAGTATACATGCTGTGTAACGACCACGAGTATAAAGTGATAAATTTTTGGACTTATATGGAGGGTTACTAACGATAGATATTCTCGCTAATCACCCGTGAATTGTACAAGTGTAAAAAAATAATTACGATACATTTCGTATCGTGCACCTCAAATTTTGCTGTGGCCTGCTGCCTACGGATTTAGATGCAGATCCGATGTTAGGACTTACACTTCTGTACCTAAACCTTTCTTTCAGTCACTCAGTCATTCACGATATAAGTCAACGGGGACAGTTGAAAATGTGTGCCCCGACCGGGTCTCGAACCCGGCATCTCCTGCTTACATGGCAGACACTGTATCCTCTGAGCCACCAACGACACAGAGGATATTGCGCCTGCAGGGACTTCTCTCTGGCACGCCTCCCCTGAGACCCACAGTCCCTTTTTATTATCCCTCACTATATTCACAGTGCCCCTGCCCAGTATATTCATCCGCACAGAAGAAGATGGTCAAATGGCCGGTGAGCTATATATTAGTTGGGTTGGGTTGTTTTGGGGAAGGAGACCAGACAGCGAGGTCATCGGTCTCATCGGATTAGGGAAGGACGGGGAAGGAAGTCGGCCGTGCCCTTTGAAAGGAACCATCCCGGCATTTGCCTGGAGCGATTTAGGGAAATCACGGAAAACCTAAATCAGGATGGCCGGACGCGGGATTGAAACGTCGTCCTCCCGAATGTGAGTCCAGTGTTTAACCACTGCGCCACCTCGTTCGGTTATATATTAGTTATGAGCCATATATATAAGTTAAGGCTCACCTGCCATTTGACCATCTTCTTCTGTGCGGATGAATATAATGGGCAGGGGCACTATGAATATAGTGCGGGACAATAAGTTGGAAATGTGGGTCTCACGGGAGGCATGCCAGAGATAAGTCCCTGCAGTCGCAATATCCTCTGTGTCCTTGATGGCTCAGATGGACGCCGGCACGGTATCTCAGCGTGTTCGGTCAGAGGGCTGCGTGCTCTCTGTAAAAAAAAAAACCGAGTCAAGGAATCGACGATCAATTTGAGCGGATGTCTTGTGACGTCCACCCAGACCAAACGTAACGAACTATATCGAACAAAAGGCAAAAAAAAAAGGATGTATAGAGCGCCTACCATGTAAGTATGAGATCCCGGGTTCGAGTCGCGGCAGGGGCACACATTTTCAAGTGCCCACGTTGACTTATATCAACGCCTGTATGCAGCTGGGGGTATTCATTTCATTGTAATTTCATTCTAACGAGCTGCGTGCCCGAAGGAACAGATACCATCTTCATATTCTCATGGATTAGTCTAGGTTTGAAAATGAATACAACAGACAGAAAGCAAAAATATTGAAATCTGTGAATAAAATGTATCCATGCGTATTTCACTTGGGACTGATATTGATAGTGATGTTGAAAGAAGCATGTCCAGTATACAGAGGAAGCGAAAAACCCGGAAAATGAACAAGGTATTTACTCCAACCAGAGTTTGAACCATATTTGTCATTGGATACAATATGAAACCACTCTCTTCCGTAATTCATGTTTATAGAGACTGCCTGATGCTGCGATTAGGTTCACTACAGAAGGCCATAAGCTACTCCTGTTCATGAAAAGAGAGTGGAAAACGCGCAGAACTGCTTATCAATATGCTGTTTCAGAGCTCGAAGGCGTATTCCTGGTACTGCGGGAAAAGAAGATTCTTTGAAACAACTCCTTTTCCGAGAATGATGTCTTGCAGGTAGCAGACACAGGTGCAGTACCTCTGGATACCCATCAAATGAGAAACTGATGGAAACAGCCCAGCTGCAGGAGACTCGAGTTCACCGCAGGTGACAGCAGAGAAATGGGAGAGCGAAGTTTGTGACGCTGGCCTCACGGTTGGCTGTCGCGGTTACAGTAACGGCCCACGGCCCGCCCCCTCATTAGCTTAACTGCGTGAGAATTATTACTGGCTGCAGGACTGCTTGGATTACAACGGCGTGTTCTCTAACAAAATGGGTCAACCCCTTGTTACGGTTTGGCATCTGCATGATGGAACTCTGCTCACTCTTAACTTACGTAAACTGCAATGCCTACGATTTACTCAACTTTCAAGCTATACATTCTTACGTGAGTTATAAGTCGCTAGTCTGCTACAATTTCATGTGCCTGGGTTATCGATTGCTTAACGTCCTACAGTCCTTGACGGGTAATGTCAGGTATGTCTACTAGGCAACACGCTAGTGGCATAGTGTACGATTTATTCAGAGGCCTGTGCAGACAGAGTCTCGTGTTAGCGTGCCCTGCTAAACGGAAGACGAGGCGCTCTCTCTTGCGCTGTGTTCTGTTCATGCTACCGTCTTCTTATGGATGACTGGTGATGTTGTGGAAACTGTCCGTTCTCATGTCACGAGCTACCAGGATTATGGTGGGTTTGCATGCACTTGCAGTTTGGTGTAATACACTGTCCAGTCACATTAATGCGAACAGCTTTTGTAGCGAGGACCGGTGCGAGGCGTGCAGGAAGAGAGTCAATCTCGAAGTTACTAACAGGAATGTAGAGCTATGCCAACAGCACTGCAGTGACCAGCTGTGGTACTAGTTTTCTCGGTTCAGCGTCCATGGCCCGCAGATTGTAGACTGGGTTTTAATCTGCAGAATTTGGAGGCCAGAGGAGTACAGTAATCTCATCCGGGTGCTCTTCGAGCCACGCACGTACACTGCGAGCTGTGTGACGTTTTGCATTGTCCTGCCGGTAGATGCCATCGCACGAAGAAAAAAGGAAGTGCATGTAGGGGATGGGCACGGACCCCGAAGATATATGCTCACATTTTTTGATCTATTGTACCTTCCAGAATGAAGAGATCTCCCAGGGACTGCCCACCGTCTTGGACCCTTCCGACGATTTGCACTGGGTACTGTTCCGGTGTAACGACAAGCGACTCCACAACGATCAAGAACGAAAGAGTAGAGAGGGCTGTGAGGAGATGTCAGACAATTGCAAGCTGATGAACCCCTCTCTAGGACGACACCAAGACAGGAGAGGCCTCTACACGAAGAGAATATAAGCGCCGCGCAGCCTAGTCGCAGGATCCCATCCCCCACGTGGCTCCTCTATCACTTTATTCTTTTCCCACACCACCTCGTCTTCCTTGAACCGATACGGATCCTTTACACCTCCTGTAAACTTGATCCCCCTTACCCGTTTGTCTCTCCTGTCCTTTCCCACCCCAATCTGCTGCGGCACCTGTACTCCTGCATCCCACCAGCTCTCCATCTTGCCACTCTCCATACCCCTGTCCAAGATGGCTTCCGCCAACTCCCCCTCCCAGATGATGCCCTCGTCCCCTCCATCTACCCCTCCTAACAGATTTGATCCTCCCCTTCCTCTTCATGAGTTTTTCCTCCAGGACTCCCTCTTTCCCTTCTCTCCCTCCAAACTTCCTTCCCCCTCCTCTCTCCCTCTCCTCCCCCCCTCTTGGGCTTCCGCACCCAACCCTCCCCTCTCCCCTCCCCCTCACTTCTTCTCTCCTGGTGGCGTCCTCCTCACCTGCCTCCAACCCTCCCCTATTCCCTGCGGCAGGCCACCCCTCCCCCTTCTCTCTGTGTAATAGTGTCTGCAGTGCGTCTAAGGTCATCACCAATGTCTTCAGTGCAATGTTTCTCCGTGCCAGTGCAGTTGTGTCTCCACAGTGTCCTCCATCGTTCGACAGTGTGCCTTCATGTATGGTTGCACTTGCTTATGCAATTCAGAGTCTTCAGTTCGAACGTCTTCGTTATTATCATTCTGTGTGTCACCTGTTTTTTCATATTCATATTTTTTCTGTATATCTGTCTACATTTTATCTTTTCTCTGGTTTTCTATGGCAAAGAGCGGCGTAGGTAGGCCGCTGCTGGCCTACCTTTTGTACAGGGTTTTAAAATAACAGTAAAGGAAAAAAAATAGCAGTGGAAGAGTGGAAGACGAGCCGTCATACAAACGCTACAGAAGTGATTTATGAACTATATTGTTTTGCTTGCATTGAAATTGTATACACCGAAGGATATTGATTATTTGTATGTCGCTATTTTCTCCCGACACACACCATTGTGTATACGCGAAGTTAAGTATTGTCAATTTAACTTACTTAATAAACTCCATTAATACGATTTGCTTGAATTGTCGTCTAGCGATCCGAGAAAATAACTTCCTAGGCACCCTATATTAGATGAGTGGGCAGAACACAATAGGTATTTGCTTTCAGACGTTTCACGCAGTACACGACAACGGTCATCTGTCCGACGGAGCAAAAAATGTGTTTCATCTGTAAAGGCCACCTGTTGCCAGTCAGTAGACGTCCAGTTGCCGTACTGGTGTGCCAGTTCAAGCCTTTTTCGCTGATGAACAGCAGTCAACATGGGCGCATGGATCAGGCGGCTGCTGCGGAGGCCCATACGCAGCAACTTTCGCTGAACGGTCGTGCAGGAGCCACTGTCGCTAGGCCCTTGGCTCATCTGGGCGGTCAGCTGCTCAACGTTGGACGTCTACTCACCCGTGCACGTCTCCGCAACCGTCGCACATCCCTGTCACCTACGTCCTGCGGTGCACCACAGTTACCTCGATGCCGGTTATGGATGGCTTCATTTTGCCATGCAAGGTTTACTTTAACCATGGTGGCACGCGAACAAACCGAGCCGTTTCGGAAATGCGTCCACCCTTGACCCGAAAGCCAATGATCATGCACTTTTGGACGTCAGATACATCGCATTACAACGACTACACCATTTTCCGTGTCTCCCCAAAACGCTTTACATACCCTCCACTGCTAGTGTAAGTGGTTATTGCAGTTGACGTCACACATGGGCGGTGGTCACTTTAATGAGACTGGACTGTGGGCCCAGTTTTTATTGGTTACCGAGATACAGTTGGTAACAGGGATAAGCTTTCATTTCGCGTGTTGGTACTCCAGATACTACGGTTTTATTTATCGACTGTTTTTGCTTTGGAAACGCTGCTACCACATAAAGACAATACGACAGACGGTGATGGTACACAGAGTGTGGATGAAGTAGAAGAGATTACTGTGTTGGCAGAACGCACACGGAGACGGAATTTATGAAAATCTGCTTTAAACTTAATCGTTCGGCTTTGATTAACACCTTTCATGAGTATTTGTTTGGGTTACATTCTAACAATTGTACCTGTATAACCAAAAACATTTGGACACCTGTTATAAGAAATTTTGTATTTGACTTAGACCATAATATCAGCTCTTAAAATATTTGTTGTTCATCCTACATGTATTGTCAACAGTAACTGGCCTATAATATTGACGGGTTGCACCCACTACTACTTCCACATCTTAGTATTTGTTAGGTTTGAGGTGCTAAGTTTGGACAAAAATACGGAAACACCAAACATTACTGACCTGTGGCCGGCTCGCGTTGATGCCGTTTGTTCTTTGGCATTTTGTCGCAATCAAGTGGCGTCTTATTTCTTCGTGAGTTACTACCATAACGAGATGCTGACTTGCCTCCGTCAGTGGCAGCTGCAGCGCTAATCGATACTAGTACTGCTGTACCATCTTTGGTGAGATCTCTATATTTTCGTGTGGTGGTGTGTGTGGCAGTCGGTTGGTTGGGACAGAGCAGTGAGGAAGTCTCTGCAGTGTGTGGTCAGGCAGGGACCACTGGTGGTATGCACGCACGGTCGGAATGTGAGGCACTAGCTGCTAGAGCTACAAAGTTCGTTGCCCACTGAACCTGGACACTGAAGTTGAGTGATCAGTTAACCTGTTATGAAACTTCAGCTGCTATGACATCTCTTCATTCATTGCCGTTTGTTGCTTCCTGGGCGGTTCTGGCTAGCAGCTATGTATGGTGTGTTGGAGTCGGAGAAATTTGGCACCCGTCTTCCTGTATGGTCTTTAACTATTAAATTGGTTGTTACTTGTCAGTGAAGTGCACCGGCGGTATTTCCTGCCTTGTGGCCGTTAACGCCCCAGTTACCTGCCCTGGTCGTTATCGTAGTTTTCCGGTAGTCTGTTTTTCCTCACCGTGTTGTTGCTGTCCGGCACGATATGTAGTTCGACTGCATTTCAATTGTTTGTTCTTATTTTTTTTCTTAAGAGTGGTTATTGTGCCTTGGCTGTTTTTAGACGCAAACTTTGAAAACGTAGTGCTGCTGGTATCTTCGTCCTCGGCTGATATTTTCCGTTGTCGTATCTTTGGTCAGGCGGAAGGGAATTGATTAGGTTGTTGGTCGGTCCTCCAGCCGTCCGTGGGTTGGATTGCCATCCGATTATTTAACCTTACTCTAGGCTGTCTTGTCTTATCTCACCTTACGTTAGAGCTACCTCTTCGGGCTGACCCTTGGAACACTTCTAAGCACCACTGTTCTGTTGGTTTTAGATTGTTTTAATTTAGTTTGTTTTAATTTTGAAATAAGGCCTTCAGCCGTCTTAAATTAAAATTTTGAAAACTGATTTGTTTGAAACTAATTCTTTTTCAAATTTGCTCTATCTGAAATTCTTGTTATCCAGGCCCTAAGCCCCGAGTTGTTCAGTGTCTTGTGTGTGGCCTTCAGAGGAATATTTACGCGAAATATTTTTTTAAAATAAGACCTTTAGCCACATCTATTCTTTAAAGCAATTTTTATAACTTGTGTTCAAGCCTTCAGCTGTTCTTGTTTTTGGTGTGGTTTTGGGCCCCCTTCACAATCATAACCTGATACGCTCTATCCTGCAAAACCAGATTTCAATTACCGTGCCTAAAACGACGCAGAAAAACCCCTTCAACATTCTAAACAGCTTCCAGTTGTCTCGGGAGAGAAAAAATACAGATCCGTGTGGTTGTCAAGGTAATCTTACTCCATTCTTCCCTCAAAATAGTGGTAAGTTCACGTAACGATGATGGAGGTCGATAGCGATCATGCACCCTTCTATTGGAAGTATGCCATAAAGGCTTAATAATACTGAGATCGTGACTGTGGCGTCTGGGGAGATGCGAAAATTCGTCGTCGTGCTCATAACCCCAGTCCTGGGCGATGGTGGCTGCGTAAGAAGGTGTCCTCTGGTCTTGGAACACATCATCACCATTGGGGAAAAACATTGCATCACGGGATGGACTTGATGAGCCAATATGCTCACAAAATCCTTGACAATAATGCAATCTTGCAGAGTAACCATGGTGCTCATGGAATACCACGATATAGCTGCACAAATCATCATCGATCACCGGCCATGTTTCGCTGTTGGGGCGTAAACTCGGCCATTAGTTGAAAATAGCGCGAAACAAGAGTCATCCGACCAATCCAGCTTATCCCATTGCTCCATAGTCCAAGTTTTCTGTCTTCGGTATCACGTTTTGCTGTTATGGGCATTTGCATCACCGATGCGTCGTTTTGGTATTTCAGCTCGCCCTGCAGTCCCCTTCTCATGGAGATCTCTTCGTATTTTTTTGGTGCTGATAGAGTTCTGCGACAGAAGATCAGTAGAACCAAAACAGATTTTGGCATCTGCTTGTTCACCCATAGGACCAACAGATAGAAACAATAAAAAGATTAACATTGCGGTCTCTATCCACACTGTTTGTGTGTGAGGAGAAACACCAAGCTTTTTTTGTTTTGTGTTTCGAAAATCATAAGCTTCGTCCCAAAGCCAATTATAAGTTTTCCTTAGGCACAAGCCCCAAAATACCGCACGAGCTTGGTTTTTATTTTTATTTGTAAAATTATCAATTTTTTTCTTTTAAAGTTGAAACTGTTTATATTCAACCCATCTTCCGGTATCTTTCAGAGGAACAATATCTATACTTACTGCTTCTTGACGGTCAAAAGCCTTTTTCGGGGAATATATTTCGGATTAAAGTTGTATTGCAGGTCCTGATGGCGTGAAAAATATTCAGCGTTCTACTTGTTTAAAGATTTCGCAGATGTAATGTGCATATCACATCTGAGTCTTTCATGGGGTAGGCTACAAGAAGTTCTCATGGGCTCATTGCTAAAGCTTATCTAGGCCCGCGTGCCACTATGTTCCTTCTCTTCGAAGACCCTTACACCCCTTCTTGTACTATCTGAAAAAAAAACCTTCCCCTCCAGTCCACTAATAGATTGGTCTTGCAGATACATGCAATGTAAGACCGTATTAAGAACACTGTTTTGAGGAAGTCTGTTCTTTTGCATTTGTCTTCTGAGATACTTACCAGGAGAGCTGATGTAGAATCTCTCAACCAGAAGAAGTAGTCTGCAACAAAAGATCTAGCGCAGAAATCCTTCAACTGTTAATATTTTTACAACGGTTTGTCGCGTTTCACTGTATAAAAGACAGTACATAGATCATGAAAAGTATCATCAGTGACGTTTCTTTCCTCAATGTGTAAAACTTGGTTTAATATTTTCACACCCCAGCACCTCCTCACATCCGAGCGAAGTGGTGCAGTGGTTAGCACACTGGACTCGGTTCGGGAGGAAGACGGTTCAAACCCGCGTCTCGCAGTTCAGATTTAGGTTTTACGTGGGTTCCCTAAATCGCTCCACGGAAACGACTGCAGGTCCCTTTGAAAAGGCACGGATGATTTCCTTCGCCATCCTTGACACGATCAGAGCCTGCTCTCCGTCTCTAATGACCTCGATACCTACGGGACGTTAAGCCCGATTCATCCTTCCTTCTTTTTCACTTCCTCACTCTGGATTTGTTTGTGATTGGTTGTCTCTGAGAATTCGTCCAGAATCAGGCACACCATAGCTTACAAGTCTGACAGAGCAGACAACATGAACAGAAATTCTCTATGAAACTTCCTGGCAGATTAAAACTGTGTGCCGGACCGAGACTCGAACTCGGGACCTTTGCCTTTCGCGAGCAGTGCTCTACCAACTGAACTACCCAAGCACGACTCACGCCACGTCCTCACAGCTTTACTTCGAGTCTCGGTCCGGCACACAGTTTTAATCTGCCAGTATGTTTCATATCAGCGCACATTACGCTGCAGAGTGAAAATCTCATTCTAGAAATTCGCTATTTGATCGGCTTGCTTTCCAGGTTTCAGTAATATAACGATACGTACCCGTTTCCATAGGTTAGATATTACAGAGGTACAACTTTTGTTGCCCGCATCTCGTGGTCGTGCGGTAGCGTTCTCGCTTCCCACGCTCGGGTTCCCGGGTTCGATTCCCGGCGGGTCAGGGATTTTCTCTGCCTCGTGATGGCTGGGTGTTGTGTGCTGTCCTTAGGTTAGTTAGGTTTAAGTAGTTCTAAGTTCTAGGGGACTGATGACCATAGCTGTTAAGTCCCATAGTGCTCAGAGCCATTTGAACCATTTTTGAACAACTTTTGTTGCAGTTGTCGGTCAGAAGACTTGTTAGATGCAACGCTCCACGCAAGTCTATTATGTGCAAGTCTGCACAACTAGTGCGACCTACATACATCAGAACCCGCTTGCTGCAGTCAAGATTTTGGTTATTACTCCAATTTGCCGCCCCCCCCCTCCCCTCCTCACTCCACTTCACTACCAACTGGCAGAGAAACATAGTGTTGTCCAGGTTTTTATTTCTTCCAATCTTCTACTAGTCCAACACCTCATCCCTCTACTCCTTGTACACGTCCTCCACCCCTCCTCGCTGTCCGTCTTCTCTTCTCTTCATTCGCTCCTCCCCTTCTGTCTATCCACCTCCTCCTGCCCCATCTTTTTGCCTGTCACTTCCTCCCACTCTCCCTGTCCATCTTCAACTCTTTCTTTTCTCTGTTCATCTCCTCCTCTCCCCTCTCTCTCCCTTGTGTCTGTACATCTTCTCCTCTTATCCATACCTATCTCCTCCTTCCCCCTCGCTGTCTGTACATCTCCTCATCCTCCCTTCTCTCTCCACGTTATCACGCTCACCACAATAGCCCTACAGTATTTCTTTCCCTGTGGTAAACAATATCTGTACCAGACTATGATTGAAAGCGTTCCAGGGGTTCAGGATGAGCTTATTTTTGTGGCCTTCGTCACATACACACACCTGAAATATATTTCATGCATATTTAACATATTTCACGCTTATTTGTACGCATATTTCACCTGTAATTCTAACTAATTTCGTCCTGCAGTTTCATTTTCCCGTAGCTTAATTTATGACGTCATATCTCCTGAAAAATATGCTTACGGTGACATAATTTTGCAGCTACATCCCGTGGTATATGTGCCTACTGTCTGCGAAATGTGCTGTGAATAGAGTTTGTAATAAAGAACTGATAAATTAAAATGTCATGTATGAAGGGGAGTTTCTCACGCATCTCAGTGTTTATGACGTCATATCTCCTGAACTATTTTTCCTACAATAATGTATTCTTCTAGGTGCAATCCACGGCGTATTAGGATAATGTCTGCGAAATTTGTTGCGAATAGAGTTAGTAGTAGAGGAGTAATAAACTAAAATGTTGTGCGAGATGCATCAGTTTTTACGCAACTCAGTGTTTATGAAGTCATATATCCCTAATTATGTGTCTTAAAACGATATATTTTCCTAGGTCCTTTCAGCATCTTATGTGGATGCTATCTGTGAAATGTTTCGCGAATAGAATTGATACTAAAGAAGTAATAAAACGTCATGCACGACCTAGCACTTTCTTACGCATCTCAGTATTTGACGTCATATCTTCTGAACTATGTGTTGTACAATGACATATTTTTGTAAGTACATACGACGGCAAATGAGAATACTTTCTATGACAGGTGTTGCAAACAGAGTTTGTAGCAACGAAGTAATTTTAAAAGCCTTGCATGATGCGGTAGCTTTTCACACATGAATGGCGTCGTACTTCCTGAATTAACAGTCGTACAATGATTTAATGTTTCTGGGTCATTGTGTTGCATGTGTGTATATTGTCTGCAAAATGTGTCACGCACATAATTAGTAGTAAATAAGTAATAAATCAAAACGTTAGGCTTCTTGTGACAATTTTACTGAATGAAGAACGAAAATGTCTTTCACTCCCTCATTTTGTGGGGGTCGTCAGCGAGGAAATGTTTCGTAAAGATTTTAATTTATGTGTAATGTTTGTTACAAGTGTGTAAATGCTCTAATTCTCGATTACTGGGTAACTAAATTATGGATATTCCTGCGTCGTGGGCTACACTGCTTTTTCACCTCAAGCCCTTTGCCCGGTGGGTGGTTCTTATCCCAGAAGTAATTCTTTCCAAACAGTAAATGACATCTGAACCAAGTTTGGTTGAAATCGTTTCAGTGGTTTAGGAGGAGATTTGGAACAAACATAGATACTAGATACAAACATACGTACACCCATTTTTATAATTTGTATAGATTTGGCTATTTCCTAGACGGCTATGAATATATCGTAACTATTACACTTAAATAGTGGGCTGCTCAAGTCATGTATACCAGCGACATAGTTCCAAATACTTAAGGTTTCTGTCAGCTCCATTAGCGCGAATGGATTGTTTAGGCGGTGTGCCTTGGATATTCTAATTTTCCATTTTTCTGAGTTCTTTGGCCATTCATTAAGAGATGTGATGCCACTTGATTAGGTGTCACAGGACTAAAAGTTAGTGTGTCATTGTAAAGACAACCTCTGAAGTTTTCAAAACCCATCACCATCGTCTGCTATTTTTCTTAATGTCAAAATTTTGCACAATCGATACCTATTTCTGTTAACTGAATTCAGAAAATAAGTCTATGAATGCTACTCTTGCACAGATTATCAGTGAAAGGATAATATCGTAGGACTACCGAAGACTACTCAGAATCAGTCTATGGATGTATTTCGTCATAACTTAAGTTAGTGTACCTATCTGGACGAGGTGGATTGATAAGCACTGTCAACTCGGTTTTAAATGTACCCTTTCTCGCCTTTATAAAAATTACATTGAAATGTAGTTTCTTGAGCTATTGTCATTAGCTTTAAAAAAATTCCTTAATATGGCGGTATTGTAGTTGGTGATTGGCTGGATCACTTCGTATTTGCTCTGTATAAATGCGTCTTCAGATGTGACCATGCTGTTGCAGTTATCCTCTCACCCATCTCCCGCTGTTTAAGGGTGCGGTTATTTCAGACCATGAATTAGTTTGACATTGTTTAATTCTACTCATACACTGAGAGATTCGCTATTCTCACTAGTTATCTTATGTGCAGCAGCCACTGCGGTTCTTTAAGTTTGTCATTATAATCGGTTCTGGAAGTTTCAATTTCTGAAAGCACAGATAGGCTTCTTGTATGTCTCATCCAGCAAGTTTTTCTTCAGGCTGTATATCCCTCCATACTGACAGATTTTATTTTGAAAGCTGGGCTTGAGAAGAAGTTACAGGTATGAAAGCTTCTATAAACAGTAGCATAAGGACTGACATTGTTAATGAGATGACCCCCGTATTAGTAACACCAAGTCATACAAGTTGTACCTTAATCTTATTGGGCAGACTTAAGTTTCTGTGGTCTCGCGAAATCATCTGAGATCAGTGCTGGTTTGGTTACTTAGAACAGGTCGCACAAGATTGCTTCATTTCTTTGTACAAGCTGTGCTTGTGCTCCGTCTCTAATGTCTGCGACGATGATTCGATCAGTCCTAACCATCCATTCTTCCATCTTTGGATACTTTAACTATAAAAGTATGTTGGAAATATCTCCGGTAGTAAGACAACAAAGCAGTTTCTCCCCGCTTCTTTTTCAGTACTAAATTTACGACGTGCTGAGGTAATCGATAAGTAAATTAAGTTTTTATTCTCTCGACTTCACCGAAATGAATTATTCTATGACATTACTTTTTGATGGTGATGAAACTGTAATTTCTGATTGCGAGAAAACACTGCAAACAGCTGCACGTATTTTATCCACAATTGCTATGCATTGAATCAGTACAGTTAAGTAAAATATTAGTATCTTCAAAGAAAACAAAAATTACTGCTTTCAAAGGCAAGAAGCCAATTCCTAGCAAAATAATAATCAGTGGTTAGAAGTTAGAAAGAATAAACTCGTTCAACTTCTTAGGAAATACTATCACATTCATGAGAGAAATAAGCATATAAAATAAAGTAAAAAGATTTAATTACATTAAGGAACATCTATAGAACCCTCAGAACTAAAATAAGAAAGAAAACTACTCAAATCTAATAAACCATATCAGTAATAACCTTGACATACGTAATTGAGTCGTGAACTGTAACTAAAAGAAATGAAAAAAGAATCCGAACATCGGAGCTGCTATTCCTAAGAAGAGTAGTTGGATTCCTAAGAAGAGTAGGAGGAATGCTGACAGAAGAGAAGAACTGTGAATTAAAAGCTTAATTAAGAGATTAAGGAACACACGAACAACCAGAAATACCATGTCGCAAGAATGGAAGGGGACAGAATACCAAAACTAATGACGAATTATTGCCAAGTGGGCGAAAGATGCTTCGGAAGTCCGAAGAAAAGATTTAAAAATCAATAATTTCCAGCAAAAAAGGGTAACAGGCAAATGCCGAATGCATACAGAAAGAAGAAGTTACTATTTAAGTGGTTCAGTGTTATGTTTTGAAGAGTATAATCTGGTTCCACACTCCGTAACAGTAACCAGGCGAAGAAGCCACTGATTAAAACTCTTCCTAAGAAAAGCAGTCCAAATATCCGCCCAGCCAGGTAGTTTGCTATTTTCCACGTTTTCCCTAAGCCACTTCAGGTGAATTTCGGAACAATTACTTTACTTAGGCTGCAATCGATCGCCTACCATGTCTTCGTCCAAACGAGCTAGCTCTCCAGTTCTAATGACTTCTTCACTCTTCTTCAGTAAATGGTGGTCGAGGTCATTATTTGTAACCGAGATTCCCTCCCCGTAAAATACGGCTTACTTTAAAGCTGCTGCGTAAAACTCACGGCATCCCTCTAGAATGGGTGCGCCTTTTCTCCGACCTTCAACTAGGCTAATGCGCTTTAATAGCCTCACCGCCGACCCTATATTCAGATTTAAGAGCGTGCCAAGAATCGCAGGTGGTAACTTCCGAAAGTCATGAATACTAGTACACTTAGCCATAGCAATAGCAGAGGAAACGAGAATTTGGAAGTACCTCTACATTTTACATTTCAGTAACAAAAAAATATTTAACGTTTCTCATTTTAGGAAAAGGATAAAAGGAAAACACAGATACTATTTGCTTGACCAGTCAAGAGATTATCTGCCAACAGAGCCATTTTCATATCTGTTGGAAATTCATATAGTCTAGAGTGATGAATAAGTCTATCCAATTATTAACTCTAAATTTTATCTTTAGCACAGTTACTGTGAAAAATTCGAGAGTCCAAACAAGGGAAATCTCACGGTTCGAACAGGAATTTCAATTTAAAAGTTTGAAGTCGGATCCATCTCACTTTTCTACATTCCTAACGGCACATGCGATGGCGTGTGATTGTGTTACTATTGACTACGTTCCTTTCTACACTACAGCGCTGCAGCGCTGGATTCGATTATTCAGAAACACGAAAATTTATTTGACTGCTCAACTGAAGTTACGTTGGACAGGACAGTTGATGAAGCAAACGACTTTTCAGGAAATAAAGCGATGAATGGTGTTGATTGTAGTGCTAGTGGGAGTGGCGGAAACAATACTTCTCAGAGACGAGTTAACAGTTCTGGTGCCTATGAATCTTCACCAGAAAATGAATCCAGTACTCTTAGTATTTTAACAAAATTTTCGGAAGAGTATCTTGAACATACTTACATAGCAGAGCCAACGAAACTGGTACAACTGCCTAATATCGTGTAGGGCCGCAACACGACGTGGCATGGACTTTACTAACGTCTGCAGTAGTGCTGGAGGGAACAGACACCATGAATCCTGCAGAGCTGTCCATAAATCCGTAAGACACGAGGTAGTGGAGATCTCTGCTGAACAGCACGTTGCGGGGCATCCCACATATGCTCAATAACGTACATGTCTAGGGAGTTTGGTGGCCAGCGGAAGTTTTTAAACTTAGAAAAGTTTTCTTGGAGCCACTCTATAGCAATTCTGGACGTGTGGGATATCTTAGTGTCCTGCTGGAATTGGCCAAGTCCGTCGGAATGCACAATGGACATGAATGGAGCAGGAGGACAGGGTGCTTACGTACGTGTTACCTGTCAGAGTCGTATCCAGACTTATCAGGGGTCCCATATTACTCCAACTGCATACGCCCCAAATCATTACAGAGCTTCCACGAGCTTGAACAGTCCCCTCCTGACATTGAAGGTCCATGGATACATGAGGTTGTCTCCATGCCCATACAATTTGAAACGAGTTTCGTCCGACCAGGCAACATGTTCCGAATCATCAACAGTCCAATTTCGCTGTTGACGGGCCCAGGTGAGGCGTAAAGCTTTGTGTCGTGCAGTCTTCAAGGGTGGGCCTTCGCCTCCGAAAGCCCTTATCGATGATGTTTCATTGAATTGTTCGCACGCTGACACTCCTTGATGCCCCAGATTGAAATCTGCAGCAATTTGCGGAAGGGTTGCACTTCTGTGACGTCGAACCATTCTCTTCAGTCGTCATTGATCCCGTTCTTGCAGGATCTTTTTCCGGCCGCAGCGGTGTCGGAGATTTGATATTTTACCGGATTCCTGATATTCAGGTACACTCGTGAAATGGTCGTACGTGAGAGATTTGATGTTTTACCGGATTTCTGATCTTCACGGATTCACAGTACACTATAATACCACGTTCAGACACATTCAAATCTTGATAACCTGCCACCGTAGCGGTAGTAACCGATTTAACGACTGCGCCAGACACTTGTTGTCTTATATACAGGGTGATCCATTGATAGTGACCGAGCCAAATATCTCACGAAATAAGCATCAAATGAAAAAACTACAAAGAAAGAAACTCGTCTAGCTTGAAGGGGGAAACCAGATGACGCTTTGGTTGGCCCGCTAGATGGCGCTGATGGCGCTTCCATAGGTCAAATGGATATCAACTGCGTTTCTTTAAATAGAAACACCCATTTTATTGCAAAAAATGGTTCAAATGGCTCTGAGCACTATGCGACTTAACTTCTGAGGTCATCAGTCGCCTAGAGCTTAGAACTAATTAAACCTAACTAACCTAAGGACAACACACACATCCATGCCCGAGGCAGGATTCGAACCTGCGACCTTAGCGGTCGCTCGGTTCCAGACTGTAGCGCCTAGAACCGCACGGCCACTCCGGCTGGCCAGTTTATTACATTTTCGTGTAGTACGTAAAGAAATACGAATGTTTTTGTTGGACCACTTTCTTCACTTAGTGATAGATGGCGCTGTAATAGTCACAAACGTATAAGTACATGGTATCACGTAACATTCCGCCAGTACGGACGGTATTTGCTTCGTGCTACATTATCCGTGTTGAAATGGACCGTTTACCAATTGCGGAAAAGGGCGATATTGTGTTTTTGTATGGCTATTGAGATGAAAATGCCCAACGGGCGTGTGCTATGTATGCTGCTCGGTATCCTGGACGACATCATCCAAGTGTCCGGACCGTTCGCCGGATAGTTACGCTGTTTAAGGAAACAGGAAGTGTTCAGCCACACGTGAATCGTCAACCACGACCTGCAACAAATGATGCCCAAGTAAGTGTTTTAGCTGCTGTCACGGCTAATCCGCACATCAGTAACAGACAAATTCCGCGAGAATCGGGAATCTCAAAAACGTCGGTGTTGAGAACGCTACATCAACATCGATTGCGCCCGTACCATCTTTCTATGCACCAGGAACTGCATGGCGACGACTTTGAACGTCGTGTACAGTTCAGCCACTGAGCACAAGAAAAATTACGGGACGATGACAGACTTTTTGCACGCGTTCTATTTAGCGACGAAGCGTCATTCACCAACAGCGGTAACGTAAACCGGCATAATATGCCCTTGTGGCAACGGAAAATCCACGATGGCCGCTACAAGTGGTACATCAGCGACCTTGGCGGGTTAATTAATGGTGCGGCATTATGGGAGGAAGGATAATTGGGCCCCATTTTATCGATAGCAATCTAAATGGTGCATTGTATGCTGATTTCCTACGTAATGTTCTACCGATGTTACTACAAGATGATTCACTGCATGACAGAATGGCGATGTACTTCCAACATGATGGATGTCCGGCACATAGCTCGCGTGCGGTTGAAGCGGTATTGAATAGCATATTTCATGACAGGTGGATTGGTCGCCGAAGCCCGCACGTTCACCAGATCTGACGTCCCCGGATTTCTTTCTGTGGGGAAAGTTGAAGGATATTTGCTATCGTGATCCACCGACAACGCCTGAAAACATGCGTCAGCGCATTGTCAATGCTTGTGCAAACATTACTTGCTGTTGATAGGAATGTCGTTACACGTATTGCCAAATGCATTGAGGTTGACGGACATCATTTTGAGCATTTATTGCATTAATCCTGTATTTACAAGTAATCACGCTGTAACAACATGCGTTCTCAGAAATGATAAGTTCACAAAGGTACATGTATCAGATTGGAACAACAGAAATAAAATGTTCAAACGAACCTACGTCCTTTATTTCAATTTTAAAAACTTACCTGTTACCATCTGTTTGTTTAAAATTGTGAGCCATATGGTTGGTTGGTTGTTTGGGGAAGGAGACCAGACAGCGTGGTCATCGGTCTCATCGGATTAGGGAAGAATGGGGAAGGAAGTCGGCCGTGCCCTTTCAGAGGAACCATCCCGGCATTTGCCTGGAGTGATTTAGGGAAATCACGGAAAACCTAAATCAGGATGGCCGGACCCGGGATTGAACCATCGTCCTCCCGAATGCGAGTCCAGTGTCTAACCACTGCGCCACCTCGCTCGGTGAGCCATATGTTTGTGACTATTACAGCGCCATCTATCACAAAGCGAAATAAGTGGTCCAACTAAAACATTCATATTTCTTTACGTAATGCACGAATATGTAATAAAAAATGGGGGTTCGTATTTAAAAAAAACGCAGTTGATATCCATTTGACCTAAGGCAGCGCCATCTAGCGGGCCAACCATAGCGCCATATGGTTTCCCCCTTCAAGCTAGACAAGTTTCGTTCTTTGTAGTTTTTTCGTTTGACACTTATTTCGTGAGATATTTGGCCCAGTAACGATCAATGGACCACCGTGTGTATAGAAGTTGGTGACCACAGCGCCGTTTCTGCCTGTTTACAAATTTCTGTATTTGAATACGCATGCCTATACAATTTTCTTTGGCGCTACAGTGCATAATGATTACGATGCATGTCCACGTTTAGTTGCGGTCTACAACAAGTTACACAAGAGACATCCATCCATAAAAATCACATCGAACAAAAAAATGGCTCTGAGCACTATGATACTTAATATCTGAGGTCATCAGTCCCCTAGAACCTAGTACTACTTAAACCTAACTAACCTAAGGCCATCACACACAATCATGCCCGAGGCAGGATTCGAACCTGCGGCCGTAGCAGTCGCGCGGTTCCGGACTGAAGCGCCTAGAACCGCTCGGCCACGGCGAGGTGGTGGTGGTGGTGGTGGTAAGTTCTTATGGCTCCAAACTGCTGAGGTCATTGGTCCCTAGGCTTACACACTACTTAATCTAACTTAAACTAACCTACGCTAAGGGCAACACACACACCCATACCCGAGGCAGGGCTCGAACCTCCGACGGGGCAAGCCGCGCAAACCGTGGCAAGTCTCCTGAGACCACGCAGCTACCCCGTGAGGTCATCATTGTAGGAAACATAGTTCAAGGGGACATTACGTCACAAATACTGAGATGCGTGAGAAACTGAGCCATCATGACGTTTTAAATTATTAATTCCTTACTACTAACACCATTCACAACATTTCGCAGAGGGTAGGCATGTATATCACTAGATGTACCTGCAAAATTTGTACTGCATATGCTGCAGTATATACGACATCATAAATTAAGCAGTGAGAAAATTAAATTGCAGGGTGAAATTCTCTAGACTTACAGGTGAAATATGTGTACAAATAGGCATATACTATGTTAAATACGTGTGAAGTATACTTCACATGTGTGTATGCGAGCAAACCCAAGGATAATAAGCTCATCCTAGGTACCTGGAACGATTTCGGTCAGATTTGGTACAGATATTAGTACTTGTTCCATACACCTTAATCATAGTATAATTTCCTGGATTGGGAACAGTGTCGGGTCGTTCTTCAATTCCGTCATATTCTTGGTCTTCTCCTGAAGACGAAGAGGATTACTGTTTCTGTTCACCCCTCCAATTCCGAAAACATACCCTAGGTTTTCAATTAGCCGAAACACTAGTTAGATTAAGGTATGCTTTAAAACTGAGCCTTTGGTTAATGCAATGGAACTACAAATTTGGAATGGTGCTTACAGATAAGGTTAGAAGTTAGCAAATCCAGCACTACATCCGTCGTTTGCCATAGGGTGAACAAAACATTAACTGACAGTGTCGCCAGCCTTGAAATTCATAATTTACCTGTTAGAGTATTTCACTACCAAAGCAGACAAACAGATCTTTGAATACCATTCCCGTTTGTCGTCTGATGCAGCAGCGTGCAACGTTTCTCAGTATTTCGTTTCTGTTCACACCACTGATTCTATTCACCCCATTTTACGGTATCCAGCAACACATGGGTCCACAGGCTGCATTTCTTAGCCCATCTGCCTTGGCTTCTCTACAACGGAGCATGTAAGTTGTTTCTATATGGGATGCATCGACCCGCACAGGTGTACTAACATTGTTCCATCAAAAGCTGTGCGTTATTACTGGACGTCTCAAACAACCTCGGTCCACCACACACACACACACTCTCACTGACATGAGACTATCTAGTGTAACGAGGATGCTTCTCGCGGACACCTATGACAGGCACAGTACACCCTCCATATTTCCATCGACCGACTAGACGCAGATACAGACAGCAGGACAATTTCCTAGCAAGAGCAACCTCTTTGGAAGGTAACAAATAAGTTAAAAGACTTCGGAAATGTGGAGTCGATAGATCGTCTGCTCCACCTTTGCCTACAAGCAGACCAATAGAATAAGATAAAATGTTGAGTTCGCAAGGCGCTTTCTGATGTACACAAACATAAAATAAACCTGCAGATACGTACAAAGGACTACTCACAGTAAACGAAAATGCTAATAATGCTTGTAAATATTGATCAATACTTCGTAATTCGAACAAAGGGAAAAAGTGTCTTACTTACTGAGGGAGTGGTCTGTTGTTTGTATCATCTGCTGGTTTTTAAAACAATGTAGCCGTGCCAAAATAGCGTCGCTGGGAACAATTCGTCCCAACAACCTGTGAGGTTTGATACCACGAGAGGAACTTGCAAACCGAATCCCGGCAAGAACCCATTCCTTCTGCGCATTAGAGGTCCTTTCACATTTCCGAATACAATAGACATGAGGTATGTGTGCTGGATAAGGAGCGAGGAGTTGGGGTTTAACGCCTCGCTGACGACGACGTCGTTAGTGGTGGCCCACAACCTCGGAATGGAGAAGGAAATCGACCACGCTCTTTCAAAGAAATCGTTTCGGAATTTGACTTAGAAATGGTTCAAATAGCTCTGAGCACTATGGGACTTAACATCTGTGGTCATCAGTCCCCTAGAACTTAGAGCTACTTAAACCTAACTAAACTAAGGACATCTCACACATCCATGCCCGAGGCAGGATTCGAACCTGCGACCTTAGCGGTCCTGCAGTTCCGGACTACAGCGCCTAGAACCGCTCGACCACCACGGCCAGCTATTTCACTCAGGGATTTAGCGAAGTAACGGAAAACCTAAGTCTGGATGACCAGACGGGGAGCCACCGTCCTCACAGTATCTTACCCCTGCGGCACCTCACTCTCTTGTTTGCATTGTCTTAACGTTGGAGACAGCGGTCCTCTAAGGACGCTCCTTCTTTCGTATTGTCGCATTCACCGTTTACTTGAGACAACAGTTGATAACCTGTTACTGGCACTACCAGAAGACATTGGGTACAATAGAGTAGAAAAGTACGTCATCTGACACCTGAACTGTTCATCAGCTCTCCTGATGATGGTGACAAGTTTGATACCAGAAATACAGAGTTTTAAAAAATTCGTGTGGAATACTTTGAGAGGTGGTAGTACTTATCGAAACAAGAAAGGTAAGTCCAATAAGCATCGGTCCGGAAATGCGTACATTCCGAGATAATGACGTGATTATAGGAAAGGCTACGAGACGCTTGGCTACGGATATTAGCACAGTCGTCACACTTGCGCTCCGTCAAATGTGTAGGCAAGGTACTATGATGTCTTACTCACAGTACTCTATCTATCACTACGTGGTCTGCAGTCAGTTGTGTGGTTCGCGTCATGTTGTAGGCTACGTTAGTTTTCATCGTGTTTGTGTGGCTTGCTGTGCAGTGCTGTCAACCCTGGATACGTATCTTGGTGTTTTAGCTTCTTCCAATCGCAGATTCACTTATGTGTTTCCTGTTATTGCGCTATTTATACGCACAAATGGTGCACTAGTACCCTTGCACTTCAGAAGGCTGACAATGCATAGTCCATGCGCCTGATATGGTGCGTGTGCTACTTCGGTGGAAGAAACACCTGAGACGAATGTGCGACGATTAGCAGCAGCAGAAAGCGTATCTCACTGTCTTATTAGGGGGGGGGGGGGGGGATACTTCTTGAACAATGGCTGTACCCGTTTCAAATTAGCACATTCAAACCCTAAGGCCACAGGATCGTCATGGCAGATGGCGGTTCTGCCAATGATTGTGGCTTTTGCAGAAGAATGCCTTAGATCCACTGTTCACTGTTTTATTTACCGTTGAGAGAGGATTCACAAGAGGTGGTGTTGTAAATTTCCATAACCAACATGTATGGACAGATCAGATACACATTGCTTTTTTGGTTAGTTGAACCGGGGGGGGGGGGGGGGGACCAAACAGCGAGGTCATCGATCACATCAGTTAGGGAAGGATGGGTAGGAAGTCGGCGCGTGTCCTTTCAAAGGAACCATCCCGGCATTAGCCTGAAGTGATTTCGGGAAATCATGTGGAAACCTAAATCAGGAACCGGCCGCTGATGGTCGAGCGGTTCTAGGCGCTTCAGTCCGGAACCGTGCTGCTGCTACGGTCGCAGGTTCGAATCCTGCCTCGGGCATGGATGTGTGTGATGTCCTTAGGTTAGTTAGGTTTAAGTAATTCTAATTTCTAGGGGACTGATGACCTGAGATGTTAAGTCCCATAGTGCTCAGAGCCATTTTGAACCTAAATCAGGATGGTTAGACGCGTGTTTGAACCGTCGTCCTCCAGAATGCGAGTCTAGTGTGCTAACCACTGCGCCACCTTGCTCGGCATATTTAAATCCCCAACCAACCCAGAAAAGAGGGAATCAACGCCGATTCTCACTCAACGTATGTGCAGGCGTACTTGCCGACAGATTGATAGGGCCGTACGTGCTACCACTAAGAGTAATTGGTGCGAATTTTCTGAACTTTCTCATTAATGTATTGCCTACCTTACTGGAGCCTGTGCCATTGCAACACCGTGTACAAATGTGGTTCGTGCATGATGGCGCACCAGCACGCTTTCGTCGCAATATGCGCGAACATTTGACACAAACGTTTCAGGACCGCTGGATTAGTCGGGGGCGTGGGAATGGGAAGGGGGGGGAGGGGGGGAGGGCTGCTCGTTCCCCAGACCTCAGTCCCATAGACTTCTGGTTATGGTGTCACTTGAAGGAATTGATCTGCGTCAAGCCAATCAACTATGTGCGGTCACTGCACTCGCACGTCTTCAGTGAGTGCCAGCAGGTTCAACGTCAACCGAGTATACTTCAAAGGGTGCGTCATTCCTTAGGCCGAAAGGCAGAGGGGTGCATTGTAAAATGTAAACTTTCGCAGCCGGAAATGTCACAATTAATAAAATATTCCGGGCTATTATGCCGTGTGTGAATCGAGTTTAACCTTAAAATCCGAAGTTTCGTCCCCATCTGTGGAGGACATATCAATTTCTCCGGGCGTTCATTATCTCACAAAAGGGTGGAAATTTTCCCATTAGCCCACGAGTTGTGCCCAGGAAAGAAATAATAGCCAAGGTAGAAGCAGACATTCGTAGTGTGGACACGGTTACAACTGAAGAAATCCGTATAGAAGCTACAAGAGTATTGTCTCTCGCAAAGCCTGTAAACTGTAATTTAACTGTGGGTGTTGGGATTGCCATAAAACGCCTGAATGAGGACGACAGTGTTATTATTCTCCCCGATGGCAAGGGAAATGCGACAGTTGTTTTGAATGTGACCGATGTGATAGTAAAATTAACGACTTGTTAGATCCGCAAACATACACGAAAGTGAGTCAAGACACCACTGACAAAGTTCTTAGAACTGTTACGCGGTTGAGAAGGAAATCTATCGAACAGAGCTTTCAGAAAAGTTTGTTCAATTCAGCTGCGCTACCACCAAGGCTTTATGGATGCAGAACGTGCACAAGGAGCATGTTCCTCTAAGGTCTATAGTGAGGGCTATTGGTTCGAACACCGGTTCGATTACCAGATTCTTGACAACATTATTACGACCATATGTGAGCGGATCGGATTCGTATATCAAGACTTCGGCACATTTTATCAGTTAATTAAACGGCATAGTGGTAAAGCCTGAGGACATATTTGTTAGTTTAGATGTGGTATCGCTGTTCACTACGATTCCGTTCAGTGAAGTTTTGCAACAGCTGAATATGATTTTTCCACCCGATGTTGCAGAACTGTTTAAACATTGCCTCATAAACACGTATTTCAAATGGAATGATCACTTCTATGAACGAACTGATCGCTTCGGTATGTGGAGCCCCTTAAGTCCGGTTATAACGAACTTCTTCACTGAAAAATTCGAGGAGCGGGTATTGGAAACTGCGAACAATAAACCGAAGATCTGGTTCCGGTAAGTGGATGATATGTTTGCTTTGTGGCGGCGTGACAGGGAGGAACTGGATCATCTTCACAAACATCTCAACGGGATCAATCCGAAGATCCCATTTACCATGGAGGAGGAGGAGGCAGGCGGAAAACTGAATTTTGTTGATGTGCTAGTTTTCAAGAAAGAAGATTGTAGCTTGGGCCATACGATTTACCGTTACCTATGCCGGGATCCGACCTACCACCACAAAAGCAAGGTATCATAAAAACGTTGACGGATAGAGCAAGAAGAATCTGCGAACTAGAGGTGCTTGATGCAGAATTCAAACATCTCGCTAATGCATTGCCAAAGAATGGTTATTCGTTCTCTGATTTGAAAAGAGCGTTGAGACCACCGCAAAGAAATTATAGCGATGCTCAAGCACCGGTGAAATAGAAAGTTTTCCTCCCTTTCATTAAGGACGTTACTGTGCGCATAGGAAAAATCTTGAAAAAGCGAAACACCGCAGTAATATACAAACCCACCCGGTAGATACAAGATCACCTACAATTAGCCAAGGATGCTCACCAACCACTGGAAAAAGCAGGAATTTATAGGATACCGTGCAGTTGTGGAGAGGTATACGTGGGTACTAAAAAAAAATAAAAAAAATAAAAAAAGTTAAAAAACGAGTACAAGAGTATCTGGATTCCCGTGCCAAAGCAGATGTATACAGCGGACGACGGCAGTCGATAACAGCCAATTACGCTCGCGCATTCAAAACACGTGACATCAGGCCACTGCGCGTGAGCGCGCGATAGCGGAATTTTGCTGTAGTCAGTAGCAAGACAGGGTGGGAATCCCCCTTGGATACGTCTTCCGCAGATGGGGACGTAAACACGTGTTTATCGCAGAAAGTATGCATTTCCGGACCCACTTGTTTCGACAAGTACTACCACCTCTCAAAGTACACATTTTATTTTTGGACTCCCTTCATTATGCTCTTTCAACACCAACAATCAGCAGAACACCAGTGTTTCATTTTGTTACAAAACACACCAGAAAAAACAGAAGAACCAGCTGTATAGTTGTTTGTATACACGATTGAGGAACTGTATTTTAATTAGGTGGAGGTTGTACGAAATGTGTAATTACCGTCCAAGGAAATCTGCCGTTAATTGCATTGCATTGTCATTACTACACTGATGGCGAATATTTACTTGTTTTATGTGACCCTGATTTAGATAACACAAAATAATAAAAATACAAATACAATATATAAAAATAAAATACAGTAATACAAAACAATAACAAAAATTTTGCAAGACACTATTGGTTTTCTATTAGACGTTCAGTAATCTCCAGAATCCTCTCTTGATGGCCTGATCACTTGCTCCACATAGGTTTTTTCCTGTGGTGCAAGGATCATTGAGGTTTCTCCAGACCAGGAGATGTGGGTCCTGCAGGTCACCACTTTCACAGAACTCGTCTTCATTGTTGAAACCCCCTTCCTAAGCTTCGCCTTGCATCGAGACACTCCTGTCCTCAATCTGTTTAGTGCATTCCATATCGCATACGGCGGATGAAAGGCCGCAGTTCGTTCGTTTTTGATATGCTCTCCAAACTTTCAGTTGCTGAATCTCGCTGCGGCTCTGTTCGGCGAGTTCAGAGTACTGATAGAATTGCTGATATGCGCATGAAGCTCCTCCTTTTGCAGATGTCAGGTGGTGCTACACCAATAATATGATAAATTTTGGTGACAGGAATTGGTCGTAGGCAGCCAGTCACATTGGGTCCAACTGCATTCAACGCTCTACCTAACTGTTTGGCATATGTGGAATAGTAGGAATGATCAATTTGTTCGTAATATTCACTCCACTCAACCATCAGCCGATTGATACAGCATCCGGTTTTCATTACTATGTCGAAAATAAAAGAATCATGTTTGAAAAGTTGTTTTAATTTAAAAGTTATGCGTTTGGCCGTGGTTAGGCACCAACAGATTATCTAAAATGCAAGAGGAGGCTAATTTAATAACTATGTATTTTAATCCAATGTAACAAATGTTAAGATTTTTATTCACCTTTATGAACATTCATTTTAATTATGTGGAATTTGATGAAAATAATAGTGTTGCGTCACAGTATTCTGCCTGTCAAGCAGACATGAGTAATTTTCAATGTTTATAATATTTGTAAATTTTTACTGCAATTTTATAGTTGGTTTATTCATTTAATTGTTCATGGACGCTGCTTTTGTATTCTTTATCCACGTTGTAGTTCCTGGCTAACTTTTAATATTATTACCGTTTACCGCAATACCGTTTACCTCGTATGTACAGTAAGCGTTATAGTATTGCAGGATATTTGGATGGCACAGATTACCTGTTAAATAATTTTAACTGTCATTGCGTTTTAATTTAAATATTAATCTCATTTAATCCTTCTTAACAAGTGTAGGTTATCAGTTCCATATCAGCCTTGCCCACATCTTAAGACTCTAGTACCATCTGTCGTGCTTTCGATGTATTAACGCGGCTACATGCGGCCATCCGCCGTTTAATAATTCTGGTGCCGTTGCTATTTAGACCATCCAGCTGTTTGGTATCCAGACTAATATGATGTACGCCTGGCTCTACGCTGTGCTCTGTTAGCTGCTGAAATAGTTCAAAGGTATTTATAATTCTTCGTTGGTTTCTTGCCCGCAGCTCGTGGTCGCACGGTAGCGTTGTCGCTTCCCACGCACGGGTTCCCGGGTTCGATTCCCGGCGGGGTCAGCGATTTTCTCTGCCTCGTGACGGCTGGGTGTTGTGTGATGTCCTTAGGTTAGTTAGGTTTAAGTAGTTCTAAGTTCTAGGGGACTGATGACCATAGATGTTAAGTCCCATAGTGCTCAGAGCCATTTGAACCATTTTTGGTTTCTTTCATCAGTTTTTCTGACCCCGTTTCCGTTGTGGTTGTAGTTTCATTTCTGAAATTTTTCCTTCCAGGTTCCCGCAGTTCCTTTTAGTTATTCCAACGAACTGATTTTCATCCAGTTGGTTTTATGGCATATGGTTGGCACAGCGCTTTGGTAGCCGGCGCAGTGAACTACATTTGACAGTTTTACGAGTGTGTTGTTTACGGTTTGAATTAAATTATTGGCGCAACTTCGAGCCATGCCCTGTAAAGTACGTAGGATAGTTATTTAATTAGCTTCTTTTTTCCTTTTAAATAATCTAATGACGCCTAACAACGGCTAAGCGTGCTACTTTTAAATGAAAATAACTGTGCAGCCGTGACCGTTTTAGTTTCAATACGCAGGGTGATTACAATTAAACTTTCAAAACACTGTATAAATAACACCACTGGTCAGAGTGACGTCAAATTGCAACGCAATATTATCGGAGAAATGGGATATGTATGGTACAAGAAAAATAATAGTGTGAAAATTGATCAATAGATGGCGCTGTATGAGTGATAATACGTAAATGAAAACATCTGTCATGTGCACGACCCACTGAAGTTGGTATAAATACGCCGGGTACGAGTTAGCGATGCAGATGAGCGAGGACGATTCGCGCGCGGCCGGGGCGGCAGCCTCGGCCGCGCCGGATTCGGCCGCTGGTCGGTCGGTTGGGCCTGGCCCTCCGGACGCCCCAGCGGCCGCTCCGCACAGGACGGATCGCAGGTTGACGACCCAGGCTACGGCACCGGTTTATGACAGGATAGAACGTCAAGAATGACGCTGAACAGGCGCCATTCGACCGCAGAAGACTACACACCACACAACGAAACCGTATTCGGACGTCGGCCATACGTCACATCACGACGGACGCAGCAGTGAAGACGACCGCCAGGACTATGCCAGAAGACTCGATATATGTAGGGAGGAGGACAAAGAAACGCCTTATCCGCTATTCACGGGAAACACAAGAGCAGGATAACGACACCTGTCTGGCATCTCCATCTATGGACTCAGATGTCGAATCACAGCACTCCCACCAAACGGTCGACGACGCGGAGATGGCAGCGGCCTTTCCAGCAGAAAACTACAACGACTCCCCACACGCAGAGGGGGACTTTACGCTCGTACACAACAAACGGCGCAGAAGCAACGCATTAGCCAAAGACTTAGCCAACCCGGCTAAGAGACGAACAGAGACCATCTCCACAACGCACCGATTCGCCCCACTGACACCTCAAGATGCGCCTTCATCACCCACCAACAAGCCACAGGCACAAACTTCTAATGCCACAGGAGCCGTTGACAGAGACAAGAATGAGCTTCGCAAAGTGCCCCCAGCCACTATTTACTATACGAAGGATTACGTTCACCTCAATGAAACGCTCAACGGACTTCTAGAGGGCAACCTCAAAGCTATATACCAAAAGGACCGCGTCAAATACCACTTTGAGTCCTTCGAAGACCAAAGACGTGCAATAAAATTCTTCACGAACCACAGCTTCTCCTATTTTACGCAGACGACAGGGAACTGAAAGTATTTGTCAAACGCCTTCCGGCGGAAGTTACCGAAGAACAACTTTGCCCTCAAGGAAAAAGGCTTCAAAGTGATACAAGTCTACCAATTTAAGGAACGCGACGAGAAGACGAAACAACTGATACCGCAACCTGTGTACCGAGTCACCCTCTCATCTGGAAAAGACAGTGACAAAATATATGATGTCGAGTACCTGATCTACACCCGAGTGATAATAGAAACCTACAACAGTAAAGAAGGACCAGTCCAGTGCTGACATCGCCAACGTTTCGAGCATACAGCGAACTACTGCAGCATGGCAGCCCGCTGCGGTGGCTCCCACAAATCATCGAATTGTACCCATCCTAGGACGGCGCCCCCAAAGTGCGCCAATTGTGAACAAGAACATCCAGCGACCTACTGTGGCTGCCCCAAATTTCAAGAACTCCTGCGGAAATATACTAGAAGGACACCAAAGAATTCGACCCCACAACGCCCTATAATTGTTAAGAACTCGGCCATGGCAGCGATTCCGGCCACCCAACAACAAGCGGCACCTCTCCGGCGCCCAGAGTGACTCTACGATAGACAAGACAACTGCGCTCTTACTCCGAAGCAATACGTGCCCATCCACCAACACAAGCGGAGACATCATCTGCCTGCTCGATCACCTTTACACCAGCGTTAACAGATATTCTTCAACTACTCACCGCCCTCCAGCAGAAGTTGACGTCTATCCTCTCGCTTGTAGAAAGCGTATTGACACCTTTTCAAACACCCTAAATGGATAGACGACATCACACGAGGAATCGTATCTTCTGCATCTGGAATGCCAACGGCCTGAAACTGAAGATAATAGAATTCACGGACTTCTTACATCGCCACAGGATAGACGTAGCATTTGCCTCCGAAACACATCTCCGCGAGTCAACCGACCTCCGCTTGAGGAACATGCACATCAACCGGACGGACAGACGGGACCAACGGGGTGGAGGGGCCGCAGTTCTCGTCAAAAAATGCATTCGTCACCACCAAGAACATTTACCCCAACTCCAGACTTTAGAGGCCACGGCAGTAACAATCCACACGACGCTTGGAAACATTACCTGTATTGCGGCTTACCTTAGCCCAAAGAAGCCTCTCCACCCAGAAGATCTTTATGCCGTTACAGAGGGTTACGACAAGATCCTCCTTGGAGGGGATCTTAATAGTAAACATGTTGCCTGGAATTCCCGTAAGACTAACCCAAAAGGACATATGTTGTTTGCACTGGCTGGGGATTTACATGTTTCCGCCCATGGCCCACGGGAACCGACGAGGATACCTTACGTCCAGACACAAGACCCTGATGTTCTAGACATCGCCATAATCAAGAACATCAACCCGAATCTCCATCTGCGGACGCTGGATGATCTTTCGTCGGACCACAGACCGGTATTAGGACTCATAGAGAGGGCCACTTTGAAACTCCCACTGCCGACGACAAGAACTTACGTCTGGCAGCAGTTCCAAACGTACCTCAACATCAATGTGCGACCAACCCAGGTTGTTACTACCAGAGAAGCGATTGATGTGGCAGTCGCAGTACTCACGAAGAAGATTAACAGTGCGAAACAACGAGCACTCACGGAGCACCTGCAACCAGAAATCAATTATGATGAGTTTCCATCACCATTGCAGGAACTTAAGACAAGGCGCAATCGATTTCGCGAACTATGGGTCCGTTACTGCCATCCGGATGACAGACGGGAGACTCACAGATTAACCCGAGAACTCCGGCGGAAGGTTCAGGACTGGAAGCAACACACGTGGGAACTCCGAATGGACAACTTTCTATTACGTACCAAAGATGAATGGCGAATAGTTAAAAGTCTCAGACAGCAACAGCCCCCCAAAAGGGCAATTCGAGGACCCCATGGCCTCTTGTACGACTCACTGGCGCAAGCGGAGCTGTATGCGGATACATACCAACAACAGATGACTACGCCCCCCACGGAGGATGGAGATGATGCTCTCCACCGTGCAGAGGAGGACACAGCGGCGGAATGGGAAGCTATTCGGGACGCCCCGACTAATACCATGCCCCGGCTGACAACGCCGGAGGAAATTTGGAGGATTATCAAGTATCCGAAACACACCTCACCTGGAACAGATAGAATCGGCAATACAGAATTGAAACACCTACCGAGAAAACCTATTGTGCTTCTCACCTGGATAGTGAACAGCTGCCTCAGGACTGGATACTTCCCAGAGGCATGGAAGATTGCCAGAACAGTGCCAATACCAAAACCGGGCAAGAATCTCTCACACCCTGACAGCTACAGGCCCATAAGCTTACTGCCGACGCTGGGAGTGGTAGTGGAACGTGTCCTACTGAAACGCATGCTGGACATCCTAGTGGCACACAACATCACCCGACCGGAGCAGTTTGGCTTCCAGGCGAAGCTATCGGCTGAGTTACAACTACTAGCTTCACGGAATCTATCCAAGACAATTTCAACAAGAAAAAACATACCATTAGAGTCTTTCTCGATATAGAGAAGGCTTGCGATAAAGTATGGCGACGCACCTTGAGCGTCAAGCTCCGACGTACCACTCACCTACCAGACTGCTATTTAAAACTTCTCGACAATTTTCTTCAGGATCGCAGATTCGCATTGATGACAAGAATTCAACAACACGGCCTGTCCTTGAAGGACTTCCACAAGGATCGGTCATACCTCCACTGCTGTTTAATTTATACATTAACGACCTTCCGACGGTGCCACATGTTACTGCCAGTTTCTATGCCGACGACACAGCGCTCCTGACTGCAGGCACCAGAATGGACCACCTCGTCACACGGATGCAGCGCCAACTAGATTTAGTGGACCACTGGACCCACAGGAACAAAATAACGGTCAATGCAGAGAAAACCAAAGTTATTGTCTTCACACGTCGGAGACCCATCGTCAATGAACGCCTACGGATATCAGACCAGCCACTCCCCTGGGCAACAACTGTAAAATACCTTGGAGTGCATTTGGATGCCAAACTGCTGTACAGTCATCACATTATGGGGAAGAAGACGTCTGGCCTCAGAATGCTGGGAGCTCTCCTCCCATTTCTGAAGAGCTCGTACCTCAGCCAACGTACGAAACTCCAATTGTACCACGCCACAGTCGCACCATCTATTTTGTATGGATCGACCTCTTGGGGTACTACGTGTTCCACTAACTACAAGAAGTTACAGGTTATACAAAGCAGATGCCTACGATGGATCACTGGAGCCCAATGGTGGATCAGGAATCATGATATTCATCGAGCCTTAAGCGAATCTTACCTCTCAGACAAGGTTAAGGAGAAGGCACGAACCTTATTCCGGAAGTTGGACATGATACGTGACAGTACACCACAACTCACCACATTAGGTACGGTAGAACCCTTACGCAACAACAAATATAAAGTACCAAAGGCGATAGTATTTGAGCCTCCGTAAATGTTATCCCTACGTAATTCTCCATAATTTAAGGACATAAAGTCCTTTAGCACTTCTACAACCATGTTTTCAAACATACACCAAAAGCAGCGAGTTAAAGGACCCTTCTGTGTGCCCAAACTAAAGCTGAAAGAAGAATAAATAAATAAAGCGAAAATTTTTACCCTTTCCATTCCCTACAGAAGTAAGAATCAACGAAGTTGATCAGACTTCACCACCACAATAAAAAAAAAAAAAAAAAACCCGCCGGGTACACGGCTTTTCCCCCTTTCGCGTCTCCGACGTTCGCCATTACTGTCTCAATGCAGGATCCCGCTTTGCTTGTAAAGCTGTATTACAAGAATGATGACTGTACACACGTCGCTCCGCAGAAGTTCCGGACACTGAAGAGTTTGAAAAAAGGCGTTGGTCCGATGACTGCCGTGGGTTTGGAGAAAAATCCTATGAAACATCCTTCTTTGATATCCATTCAAAATTAACTATGTGCACGAGTTGCTTCCTGTTAACCTGCCAGCAAGACAGACCTCTGCTTTAGAATTTCTTGCTCACATGGAAGTGGACAATGATTGGGCGTGGCAGGTTTTGTGGACAGACGAAGCCCACTTCCACCTGAGAGGATATGTCAATACACAGAACTGTCGAATATGGGCAACGGAAAAGCCACACGCAAATCAACCAGTACCACTCCATCCTGAAAAGGTCACTGTCTGGTGCGGGAGTCCGACGTCATTTACCATAGGGCCATACTTTTTAGAAGAGGCAGATGCTTCAGTTCCTATTACCCGTACCGTCACTAGTAAGCGCTATGCGAGCCTATTGCGCAACCAGGTCATTCAAGCACTGAAAACGCGTGGATATGTGAATAGTATCATTTTTATGCAAGATGGCGCACCTCCGCATATTGCAAATCCAGTTAAGCAACTGCTGAAACGCTATTTCGGATATGCTAGAATTATCAGTCGCCATTTTCCTACAGCCTGGCCGTCCCGGTCACCGGATCTTAATCCGCGTGACTTCTGGCTGTGGGGCTTCCTGAAAGATATTGTGTTCAGTGTTCCGATTGCAAACTTAGCTGCATTGAAGGTATATATTGCGCAACACATTCTGAAAGTGACCTCGGAAACACTTTGATGAGTTGTGGAACATGCTGTTTCTCGATTTCAACTTGTTGCAGAAAACAGTGGACAGCATATTGAACATGTTTAGGGCCCCACGGAAATGAATGATCCAATTTGATTTTGATTGATGCTTTTTATGCGGTTTTTGGCTTCAGAACAATTGAAAATCGATGTGATTGATACTTATTATGCAGTTTTTGGCCTCAGGACAATTAAACACTGATTTTTCCCATCCTATGTGATACGATCTTGTCGTGGCGGATGGGCATTTGTACACTACTGGTCAATAAAATTGCTACACCAAGAAGAAATGCAAATGATAAACGGGTATTCATTGGACAAATATATTATACTAGAACTGACATGTGATTACATTTTCACGCAATTTGGGTGCACAGATCCTGAGAAATCAGTACCCAGAACAACAACCTCTGGTCGTAATAACGGCCTTGATGCGCTTGGTCATTGTGTCAAAAACAGAGCTTGGATGGCGTGTACAGGTACAGCTGCCCATCCAGCTTCAACACGATACCACAGTTTCAAGAGTAGTGTCTGTATCGAGAAAGGCCCGTACAGGACTTGCAACATGCGGTCGTGCATCATCCTGCTGTAATGTAGGGTTTCGCAGGGATCGAATGAAGGGTAGAGCCACGGGTCGTAACACATCTGAAATGTAACGTCCACTGTTCAATGTGCCGTCAATGCGAACAAGAGGACACCGAGACGTGTAACCAATGGCACCCCATACCATCAAGCCGGGTGATACGCCAGTATGGCAATGACGAATACACGCTTCCAATGTGCGTTCACCGCGATGTCGCCAAACACGGATGCGACCATCATGATGCTGTAAACAGAACCTGGATTCATCCGAAAATATGACATTTTGCCATTCGTGCACCCAGGTTCGTCGTTGAGTGCACCATTGCAGGCGCTCTTGTCTGTGATGCAGCGTCAAGGGTAAACGCAGCCATCGTCTCCGAGCTGATAGTCCATGCTGCTGCAAACGTCGTCCAACTGTTCGGGAAAATGGTTGTTATCTTGCAAACGAACCCATCTGTTGGCTCAGGGATCGAAACGTGGCTGCACGATCCGTTACAGCCATGCGGATAAGATGCCTGTCATCTCGACTGCTACTGATACGAGGCTGTTGGGATCCAGCACGGCGTTCCGTATCACCCTCCTGAACCCACCGATTATATAGATTGGATCTCGACCAACGCGAGCAACAATGTCGCGATACGATAAACCGCAATCGCGATAGGCTACAATCCGCCCGTTATCAATGCCGGAAACGTGATGGTACGCATTTCTCCTCCTTACACGAGGCATCGCAACAACGTTTCACCAGGCAACGATGATCAACTGCTGTTTGTGTATGAGAAATCGGTTGGAAACTTTCCTCATGTCAGCACGTTGTAGGTGTCGCCACCGGCGCCAACCTTGTGTGAATGCTCTGAAAAGCTAATCATTTGCATATCACAGCATCTTCCTCCTGTCGGTTAAATTTCGCGTCTATAGCATGTCATCTTCGTGGTGTAGCAAATTTAATGGCCAGTAGTGTAACTAACAGTATCACACCTGTACACCCATGCACACTGAGTAGGACAGCTTGTTTAATGTTAGTCGTACACCTTAGTCATTGCAGTCGACCACTATTAAATTATAATGCTTACAGCGCCATCTATTGATACATTTTGAAACTCCGATAATATTCCGTTGCAATTTGATATCATTCTGAACACTGGTGTTATTTCTACAGCGGTTTGAAAGTTTAACTTTAATTAGAATCACCCTGTGGATTTGTAGGTGATTTGGGAAATAAGGTTCGAAATTCAGTACACTCTAGCAGCGAACAATGGCTATAACCTCGCTGGGCACCATCTTGATTTTGGATGACAAATAAGAGAGGCATAATTCTATGCTGCTTTAACTCTCTGCCCGAGTTTCACTATTAGTGGCTGGTGGGTAATGGAGTGCCAGACTTTCGATTAAGCATGACCAGATGTTTTAATGGGTGACAGATCTGGAGAATGTTTTGATAAGGGCAACAGTTGAACATACTCTGTTTCGAGGTTGGTCAGGACAGCACGGGCAACATGCAGTCTTGCGTTATCTTGTTGGACGTCATGGAGACCTCACGTCAGAAATTTAACGGCGGGCGACCAAATTATTGTCTGTCCGAACAAGGGATGATCGTGTTAGGTACCTAATGACAAATGCACATACATCACCACCCCAGGTAAAAAGATGGTATTTTGATGACGAATGTAATCTGGCAAGTAGCGTTATCGTAGAGTCTCCATATGTGGATCAGTCAATCACGAAGCTGTACATAGAGGCCACTCGGTGGAGCCGCTGCCGTGCCCAGTGTTGTGGTTGGGTGCGCCACAGCCAGCGCGCCTGTTCTCTGCTGCTGCATCTAGCGAAGCAGCTGCAACGGTCGCCGTGGTGAGTCTCCACTGTCTCCCAGAAGCAGCCCACTTCCCTGACATACGGAAACGGTTACAGCTGGTACGTGTGGATCCTTGGCATGGTCAACTTCTTGACCGACCACGGCTCTTAACCATTAGTTATAAACCACTTGGGTCTCAGAGCGAGGCATGCACTTGCAGAGAAAGCGGAACCCTTTAAATACATAACATCAATGGTAAAGTGAACTTGAAAATTAGACATAGTTGTTAAGTGATATTTTATTAATGACCGGTATCGCTGCGTTAAAGCAGCATTTTCAGGTGATTCTACATAGAAAGGAAAGTATCCTTGTAATCTATATATTAAAAAATTGGTTAAGGCCACCCAATAAAAGAAAACCCAAACAAGAGGACTTACAGTAGTGTCACATACATATGCACATGGAGGCACCCCCAACGTTCCTAGCCAAAGAATCCAACCTCGCCGGTCGGTGTAGCCGAGCGGTTCTAAGCGCTTCAGTCCGGAACCGCGCGACCGCTACGGTCGCAGGTTCGAATCCTGCCTCGGGCATGGATGTGTGTGATGTCCTTAGATTAGTTAGGTTTAAGTAGTTCTAAGTTCTAGGGGACTGATGACCTCAGATGTTAAGTCCCATAGTGCTCAGAGCCATTTGAACCAATCCAAGCCCTTGAAGAGGGGATGATGTCAACATGTAATAGCCGCAAGAGCATTGTGGCGAGTGCAAGGGATGAGGCACAATGGCAAAAAAAAACCTAGTTAATATAATAAATATGGTTAAAATGTAACACAAAAAGCATGAAATAAGATACCATCAGCGCAGCGTTTGTGTGAGAACCGTAACCCCCAGAAGGATCAATTTAGCAAGATTAAAAATCTGGAAGGAAAAAGTTAATCAAGTTGTTCGGAATTCATGTGCATCCATGTGCAAATTGAATGTAGAAGAAGGATTAACCGTATTAAAACCTTGTAAGGTCATAAACGTTATGCAAGACATCAAAAATTAGTAAGAACGGAGAATGAACATCAAATATCAGGGGACCCCAATTATAAAGGCAAACCTAGGAAGCAGAAGAACCGCCTAACATTGCTTCAATATCCACAATTACCAGTATACAAAATTTACGCACCTTTGAGACGGTTGTCGAGAGGGTAAAGCCCTGGAAGACCGCAACACGAGATAGGCGAGGCGGGATTTATGGAGCGCCTCAACACTAGAACATTGTGTCTGAGAACCAAATAATATAGTAGAAACAAAGACGTGACCATCATCAGGACAGCTAATGAGAGTAGCAGAAATATAAATAGTGAGGGAATAAGGTACGAAAAGTGAATACATAAGTCGTGGGATCCAAGTAATTACTTTCCAACATTTATTTAAAGTGGGAGAAATCCTGAAGCTGCTGTTACCTTGTATGCTGGGCGTTTCCCAGAGGAAGCTCACTGTCGTTCGTTCTTTTACAAGGATTTGAACGCCTTTATGTCTGATGACGGCGTACAGACCATTAAAGGGAAATGTTTGAAGCCGCTATCTCTTCTACGTCTGAACGGTACGTGAGCCCCGCGCGCAGTGTACTGCCTGTTACGATAGGTCATAGTTCGCTACTAGGTGACGGCGGCACATCGAGTAGTCGCCTGTTCGATATGTCGGAGGAACACAACATAGCGAATGGGGTTTCCAATTAGAAGTAATGAAATAATGGCGTGTCCTAAGCTATCAGCGTGGAAGGGGGGGGGGGGGGGGGGGGTCCCATGTGCCATTGGTTATTTAGTTGGATATTCAAGGGCTTTTGAGTAACATGTCGTAAATTACGATGTGTACCCGTTTCTGTTCCTCCGATTACAGTGCCATCTGTGGCGGAACGAAGAAAATGCTTCAGATGAAACGAATGTAGATTTTGCCGTAGAATCGTAATTTGCAACAAAAAACAGGGGTTCACAGTTGCCAGTTGCCCACTACCAATACCAACCATGCACGGGTTGGGTGAGTGAGGCGGGGGGGTCGAATTTAGCATCATTGGGTGTCCCCCTCCGAGACGAACAAATTGAATTATAACTTCTTTTGATCCGACGCGTAGTTTTAGAGATATTTCAATGTCTTAAGTTAAAATGAACACCGTGTGTGTGTGTGTGTGTGTGTGTGTGTGTGTGCTTTCTACATAAAACTACCTGAAGACGCTGCTGTAATGCAGTAAAACGGGTCTTTAATAAATCATCACCTAGTAGCTGTTTGCGATATTATTCAAGTTCAATTTACCAAGAATTTCAACGGCTGTGGCTGCCCATATTATAAAGTTTATAACAAAGTTGTACGTGAAATAATGCTAAGATGCACCACACTCTCACATGTGCGGCTCAAAACATAATTCAGACACTTCGTAAGAATACACAACAGGAAGTCACAATAAGTCAACTGTAAGAAGAAACGCAAGCATTCTTTTCCATTGCAGAACAGACATAGGAGTTAAAGAGCGCGCCACGGGGCAGATGAGCTCGAGGAATCCATTCCGAGGCTCTTGTCTCTCCCGTGGCGTACGTGATAGTTTTAGCGCTATTATAATCATTACAACACAAACAGCATACTTTATCAAGTAGAAACTAGTATAAATACATAATACATTGCTTATACAATAGCTGAATGCCATGATATGCACTGAAACCTGCAACCAATTTGTATTAGAGATTAATAGTAGTAACATTTACACACAACACATACTCGCCACTAGCAAGTTCAAGTACACGTATTCTTTCAGATGAGATAGACTAGAAACTACACCGAGACCCTATTACCTGAAATAGAAAATGAGACATCTCAATTTCTGTTCACATTTTCCTGTCATCTTTCAATTTCTTTTAAGAAATATAAATCATCGTTATTATCAATTTTCCAGTACCTGTTATTACAATTTCAATGCAAATTATTGTTAACAAATGTAAACATTAAATGAACTCGTAATATTGAACAAAATTCAGCAAAATCTGCAGCAAACAAAGACACTGGTCCGCCTCCTCATGACTAGGGACGGACAAGGCAGACGGGGAAAGGAGCTACCAAACATCTAGATGAACTGCGATATATAAGAGACCAATAATGCTACTACATGCTGCATGCTGCTACCAGATTTAGTAGCACACGACCCCTCGTAGTTATTTTGGCAGTGGATCACTCCGTGGCGTTAATGAAAAGTAAAAAGGTGTGCATTTATACTTGCCATGCTGCTAATAAACCAGTTCCTGTCTCAAGGTACGTGACGTGGTTGTACAACCTTCCACAGCCAAATAAACAATAAGATATCGGTCCTCTCGGGCGCTAGTCTAGGGCCGTTGAGGCCTTCCATGACATTGGTTATTGCTGTACTGAACGCATCGTTTCCGTATTACAGTAGCGACGATAAGTATTTCTACAAACACATTTTCGCCTCTAGAGTGTGCGTCGCGGGCTTCCCTGCGCAGCTAGTGCATTTTGGCTCACTGTTCAGCAGCACTCGTCCTTATAAACACATGCAACAGGATTCAGCGCGGTGGCAGTAAGTATAACCGAGGCAATGTTGTGGACGGTCCAAAAGTATTTTGACACTGTGGGTTACTGTCGGAAAACAAATGCCTACGCCAGTACTACGTCGAATACCTTTGGTTTACATTAGCTTTAGTTTTCATTTTACGCCCTTCGCAACACGCACAAGGTCCAAGAGTATTCAGCAGACTTCAAAAATCCGGTAATCAATGCCCTACAGCGAGGTAAGTCTCACGCAGACGTTGCACGGGATTTTGGTTTGTCCAGACAAATTGCGAGTTTTTGGAATAAGAAGAAACGATTAACAGGGATCACGGATAATAAAGAACTGTTATGCCCAGTAAAGTCACACTCCAAACGAAGAATCTCGCAAGGAGGATGTCAAAGGACGACCCAAAGAAGAATGCTGTTGACATAAACAGAGAGATGCGTGAATTCCACAATGTGCAAACATCGAACAGTGCCGCAAAACGGATCTCCGGAGAGTCTAATCTTCATAGCCGGCGTCCACGCAAAAAGCCATTAATATCGGCAAAGATCAGGCAAGTACTCGTCATGCCTATTTGACCTTTGTTGGATTTAATGGCGTTCTGTTTATACATAGATTATAAGCTGTATAAGATGAGAATACTAGTTTTATCCTTTTATATTTATGTTTCATTAATTACATTTTCTACCAACACTTAACACAAAAGTCATTCAAACCGTAGTACGATGCAGCCAACTATAAAGGTGACGCTACTAGGAATTAGGATGTAGCTCTGAATTACACTGAAAGGCGGCAGTCATTCCACCATTCATGCACTTAATCGGTCAATACAAGGACTGTTAATGCTGATTGTGGATGACACTGGAGTTGTCGTCCAATGATATCCCATATGTGCTCGATTGGAGACAAGTCTGATCGAGCAGGCGAATGTAACATTTCGACGCTCTGTAGTACATGCTGGGTATGTGGGAGAGCGTTATTCTGTTGTGAAACACTCCCTGAAAGGCTGTTGACGAATGGCAGTACAACAGGTCGAATCACAAGACTGACGCACAGAGTTGCAGTCAGGCTGCGTGGGATAACCACGAAAGTGCTCCTGCTGTCATACGAAATCGCACCCCAAACCGTAACTCTAGGGGTCCATCCAGTGTGTCGATCTCGCAGACAGTTTGGTTGCAGACCCTCAACTAGCCTCTTTCTAGACAACACGCGGTCATCAATGGCACCGAGGCAAGACCAGCGTACGTCAGAAAGCACATCAGACATCGAGCCTGCCCTCCAATGAGCTCTCGCTTGACACCACTGCAATCACAAATGGCGGGCGTTTAGTCAGTGGAATGCACGCTACAGGGCATGTGGCTGGGAGCTGTCCTTAATGTAACTTATTTGTAACAGTTCATAGTGTCACTATGGTGCCAGCTGCTGCACAAATTGCTGCGGCATATGCCATACGACGCGCCAGAGCCATACGCCAACGATTGCCTTCCCCCTCGGTAGTGCCACGTGGCCATCCAGAGCCCAGTCTTCTTGTGATAGTACATTCGTGACCACCGCTGCCAGTAGTCATGTACCGTGGCCACATTCCTGCCAAGTCTTTTTGTAGTATCGCAGAACGAAGTTCAGATTCTTGTAGCGCCACTACACAACCTCGTTCAAACTCAGTGTGATGCTGATAATGGCTTCTTTATCACCTTAAAAGCATTCTTGACGAACATCAACTCACCACATCCAATCTCAAAGGTAAGTAATGCTCAGGATCCTTACAGCATGTATTTAAAGGAAACCTGATTACTAGCGCGACTGGCGCGTAATTTGTACAGACGTGTTCTTTCAGATGGAGAAACAGGCAACAAACTTTCATTTATGTCGCACAACTCCTTCACGGTAGTGCGATTTTTTCCGTCAGTCTACGTTTTCCGTGCCTGGATGAGGAGTGGGGAAGATCATGCTGGGAACCGAACTGAGTAAAATGTTCAAATGGCTCTGAGCACTATGGGACTTAACTTCTGAGGTCATCAGTGCCCTAGAACTGAGAACTTTAAGTAGTTCTAACTAACCTAAGGACATCACACACATCCATGCCCGAGGCAGGATTGGAACCTGCCACCGTAGCGGTCGCGCGATTCCAGGCTGTACAACTGAGTAAGTTTGTTTTTTTGTTTATTACGTTTGATGTTGTGCATGTACCCAGCTTACTTAAGCATGGATGATTGCTGTTTTGTATGTATGTAGATGTAAACGCATGTGCATTGGTCAATTGAGATGGAGTTTCTTGATTCAGGTTTGTAGCAGGGCCTGGGAACGGGCGTTGAGTTTAACTGTCGAAGCTAATCAGAGTACCGGGACACTTACTCGCCCGGGCTTTCCTAAAGTGCGGCCTCGCTTTTGGTTACCTCAGAAAGCATTAGTTCAGATTTTAGACGTTGAACCGATTGAAGAGTTTGAACAAAGGAAAAAGACGTTGTCTCTTACCTTCTGACTGGAGAAGACGACTGGTACCACTAGAAAATTCAGCTAGTCGATTGATAAATTCGATCCTTCCACATTTTTCGGTCTCTGTGCACGGAGGCGCGCAAGTCTCGATTTTGTGAAGAGTTGGATGCTGGGTAGTCGCTGTGCTAGATTCTGAGGAGTACCGTGTGCTGCTTCTGTGATCACTTGGGATGTGATTTTGATTTTAGTGTTAGGAATTTTCTATAATTTTTAAAGTCGTTACAAGTATTATGCGGTGCTCGTGAATGATAACTTTGCTATCATTTAGCTATATTCAGATGGGGCGGACTGTGTTCTTCATTCACTCACGACTCACCCCATGCACCGTGATAGCGATTAAGTTTCGTGCTTCCTTCCGCTGGAAGTCGCAAGCCAGTTTTAACGAGTCAACCTATACTAGATTATGGTGAATTTTGCCTTCGGGTATTCTGTGAATGTTTGAGTCTTTGTGTGTGGGCACTTGAGGGTGCAGTTGCATTCCTTATCCAGTCTAATACTCGCCGAAAAATGATTATTAAAACAATGATAACCTGTTTTCCCCTACAGAGCCGTAGTATTTGGATTTTATACGTGTTAAATATTTAATGAAGTTCAGGAGTACGCACCATTCGGTGAATTAATAGTGTCACTGTGGAATCAACTTACTTCGTTAAACCAATAGGCATACCAAGACGCTGTCCCATCTCACTAACCTCACTTATCCTGTAAAAAAAAAGATACTAGCAAGCATCTGTTTAAGTTAAATTCCTGTTCAGTCGACCTGAAGTCTGTAAGTCAATTTCCATTGCGCGTTTTCTTTGTGACAGGGCTAAACTGAATTAATGTTTGTGTGACTTCAGATGGCTTGGCATTTAGTGGAAGTTAGAGAATGATAAGCTGTTTTGGATCAATAGAATGCTCACAGCTACGAAAATACCATGTTGCATGGAAAAAGTACCTCCCACCGAAGTATCAGTTACCAGGCAGTGGGCGCCTTTCAACATCTTAGTGATGGTACGGAGTAGAGCTGAAAGTCTAAACCATACGTTCGAGCAGTGTAGCTGTTATGCATCATAAGACAACAATCCTTTTGGATACTTTCGAGAGAAGCTAACATCGGTGATCTGTTCTCCTCCCTCCCCCCCCCCCCCCCCACCACCACCACCACCACCACCACCACCACCACCACGACCATCCCGAAAGAGAGTCAATGTCTGCTTAGTTTAGTCTAGTTTAGTTTAGTTTTAGTTATGTCATGTTCCGTAGATAATTTTCCCGATTATTTTATCGATATGATGTGGAAGAAGTCAGATTACAAGATATACACTCCTGGAAATTGAAATAAGAACACCGTGAATTCATTGTCCCAGGAAGGGGAAACTTTATTGACACATTCCTGGGGTCAGATACATCACATGATCACACTGACAGAACCACAGGCACATAGACACAGGCAACAGAGCATGCACAATGTCGGCACTAGTACAGTGTATATCCACCTTTCGCAGCAATGCAGGCTGCTATTCTCCCATGGAGACGATCGTAGAGATGCTGGATGTAGTCCTGTGGAACGGCTTGCCATGCCATTTCCACCTGGCGCCTCAGTTGGACCAGCGTTCGTGCTGGACGTGCAGACCGCGTGGGACGACGCTTCATCCAGTCCCAAACATGCTCAATGGGGGACAGATCCGGAGATCTTGCTGGCCAGGGTAGTTGACTTACACCTTCTAGAGCACGTTGGGTGGCACGGAATACATGCGGACGTGCATTGTCCTGTTGGAACAGCAAGTTCCCTTGCCGGTCTAGGAATGGTAGAACGATGGGTTCGATGACGGTTTGGATGTACCGTGCACTATTCAGTGTCCCCTCGACGATCACCAGTGGTGTACGGCCAGTGTAGGAGATCGCTCCCCACACCATGATGCCGGGTGTTGGCCCTGTGTGCCTCGGTCGTATGCAGTCCTGATTGTGGCGCTCACCTGCACGGCGCCAAACACGCATACGACCATCATTGGCACCAAGGCAGAAGCGACTCTCATCGCTGAAGACGACACGTCTCCATTCGTCCCTCCATTCACGCCTGTCGCGACACCACTGGCGGCGGGCTGCACGATGTTGGGGCGTGAGCGGAAGACGGCCTAACGGTGTGCCGGACCGTAGCCCAGCTTCATGGAGACGGTTGCGAATGGTCCTCGCCGATACCCCAGGAGCAACAGTGTCCCTAATTTGCTGGGAAGTGGCGGTGCGGTCCCCTACGGCACTGCGTAGGATCCTACGGTCTTGGCGTGCATCCGTGCGTCGCTGCGGTCCGGTCCCAGGTCGACGGGCACGTGCACCTTCCGCCGACCACTGGCGACAACATCGATGTACTGTGGAGACCTCACGCCCCACGTGTTGATCAATTCGGCGGTACGTCCACCCGGCCTCCCGCATGCCCACTATACGCCCTCGCTGAAAGTCCGTCAACTGCACATACGGTTCACGTCCACGCTGTCGCGGCATGCTACCAGTGTTAAAGACTGCGATGGAGCTCCGTATGCCACGGCAAACTGGCTGACACTGACGGCGGCGGTGCACAAATGCTGCGCAGCTAGCGCCATTCGACGGCCAACACCGCGGTTCGTGGTGTGTCCACTGTGCCGTGCGTGTGATCATTGCTTGTACAGCCCTCTCGCAGTGTCCGGAGCAAGTATGGTGGGTCTGACACACCGGTGTCAATGTGTTCTTTTTTCCATTTCCAGAAGTGTATATATACACACACACACACATGAATAGTGCTAATATTAATATTACTGAAATTTTTAGTTCTACACATGCAACTACATTTAAAGGAACTTTTTTTTTACCATTTCTGAAACAGAAACACGTCCATGGAGTAGAAGAAGTTGTCCAAAAGAAATGATTTTAAGCTAGATTTAAAACTTGGTCTGCTACCTGCCAGACACTTTATGTTGTTGGGAAAATGATCAAAGATTTTTGTTGCTGAATAATGTGCTCCTTTTTGAGCAACTGACAGCTTCAATAACGGTTAGGAAAGGTCATTTTTCCCTCTAGTGTTGTACGTATGAACATCACTCTTCTTCGCGAATTGAGATGGATTATTTGTAACGAATTTCATTAGGGAATATATATACTCCGATGGTGCAATTTAAATACCTAACTCCTTTAAAAGGTGCCTGCATGACTGCAACTCTCTAAATGACATCACTCACTGATTTGAGAGTTTTGCTGGCATGCGATCAGTGTAGCAATCGCTCTTGTAGACACCAGACTCTGCGACTTGGTAGCAGTTAGGCCTAGCCTCAAACTGCCGTGAGCTCAGTTCGCCAAACCTGCCGGAGCCTTGCCCGCCAGAGTTTTCGGAGGAACTACTGTCACCTGACAGTTACTGGGAAGTCGCTATTCCGGGCTGGGTGAAGAGCGTCTGGAGAAGTCGACTGTCAAGAGATCACTTGAAGCTATGTCATAAAAAAAAATGGCTCTGAGCACTATGGGACTTAACATCTATGGTCATCAGTCCCCTAGAACTTAGAACTACATAAATTTAACTAACCTAGGGACATCACACAACACCCAGTGCTATGTGATAAACCCAGCTACTTTTCCATCCGTATCTCGGTATAAAAATTTGGCTAAAACCTCAGGTACCAAACTGCTTTTTCTATAGGAAAATGTATCACAAAGTGGTAACGGAGGATTTTGTACATTAATATAGTTGAACACATTTAACGAAATTGAGTGGGTTGGATTCGGTCTTTTCATTTAATAATCGTTGTTCAATCCGTTTTTTGTGTTTGACGAACCTCAGCCGTACCAGAAATCAGTGAAAAACTCTTTATTACATTTCTATATATTGTCTAAAGAACACTTGAATTTGAAGGAAACAGATTGGTTGAAAATAAAGTGTTTTATTATGTAGGAATTGCAGTGCGGGTGAATGGGTTGTAAAACAATAACTAGGCAGTAAACAACAAATAAGTTTAAAAACGTTGTTCCTACAATCAATAAAAATAACATTATTTGCGCAGGCAGCTGACGTTGGAAATTTTTTTGTGAAATCATTCTATTGGTTAGACTGTTCGTGCTCTCTCACACAGTGCATTATTGAGAAATACAACGTCCGCACGTTTATGACATAGTGCGCTTTACACTTTGGATGTACCCTTGTATTTCATGCGGAACACATATCTCTTGCCAGCGAACTACGCCAAGAAGTTACCTCATATATCTTTGCTGTCTGGCTACTCAGCAGAAGGAGAGAGAAGAGCACAACCCATGCAGTCAAAGTGGCCCAGAAAAATAACGGCAAGTACGCAAGACAACGAAGAAGGCAATCGGGTAGTCTTTTGTTTTGCGTGCATAAAGTGAGCCACAAAGATCGTGATGCTATAGCGATACAGGCAAGAAAGAACAATTTAAACCTGAGCCAACGCCCCACCAACAAAGACTATATTACAACCGAAGTAATGGCAAAGCTTGAGCACGGATAAAGGAAAGCGTCGGTTATTACTTTACTGAAAAAGTAATTCAGCGTATTAAACGCGGAGAAAAAATATCGATCTCATTGTAAAATGTGATATTCGGGTTATATAATGAGTAGCGGCTCATTGTCCACTTGTGGGCTGATTGAAATACATAGTGGAAAAAGATTCTTCTTCTGATCTTCCCAAAGAAAAAAAATGCTCCACAGCTGCTGAGAAGTATGCAATTCAGCCTAAAGAAACATCGCTGGTCGAGTCTGTGATATCCCTAGCGTGAATTCAAAATTATGCATTTATCGTTACGTCAAATAGTAATTGCTGGTTATTGTTATGCTGTCCAATTTGTAACGTGTAATAGCATTAAAATTCAGAATGAGACGCTTATCAGATTTAGAATTCGCTGATGGCTTCGCTATCCTCAGCGAATGTGAGGAAGAATTACAGGACCTGTTGAATGGAATAAACAGTCTAATGAGCAAAGAATATGGTGCGAAAGTACGGTAAAGAAAACTGAAAGCAATGGGAAGTAGCATAAATTAGTTTATCAATGCAATTAACATTAAATTTGAGAATCATGTAAAAGACAAAGTCCGGCTACCTTGCAAACAAAATAACGTGTGACGGACAAAGCAAAGCAGATTTATGAAGCAGAATAGTACAGCCTGAGAAGGCATTATTCGCTAAAAATAAGTTGATTAGTATCGGACATCGAGGCTAATTTAAGGAAAACGTTTCTGAGTACGTATGCTTAGAACATAGGATTGTAAAGAAGTGAATCACAGATTGAGAACAGCGGAAAAGACGAGAATCGATGCTTTTGTGAAGTGTTACATGAGATTACTTAATATTAACTGGACCGATAAGGCAAGAAATGAAGATCTTCTAAGTAGAAACGCCGAGGATGGGAATATGTGGAAAATTCTTACTAGAAGAAGAGACATAATGGTAGGACACGTATTAAGACATCGAGGAATAACTTCTGTGGTACTAGAAGAGAAGACAGATATTGGAATATATCCAACAAATAATTTTCAACTTTGTATGTATACGCTATTGCCGTGCCTGTGTCATTCTGATTACGATGCAAAGTCCCTTTGGACCTGTATGCATGTCCAAAGGTACAGTCACTGCGGCGACTACAGTCGTTATGAAATATATTAAATGAATTCGCAGTTGCGAATATGGGCAACCATCAGCTACAGAATGGAATGACGACAATGAGAATTTGTGCCGGACCGGAACTGGAACAAGGGTTTCCCGCTTATCCCGAGCGGTCGCCTTACTATTTGGATAACCGTGCATGTCCAAGGGAACTTTGCAAAGCAATCAGAATAACGCAGGCACTGCAATATCTTATTTACCTGCCCATGCCGGGCAAGCGAGTTTCGAGTACAACGTCTGACCTGTACGGGAATATACGTAATGGATGTACGAGTACAGGTCGTAGACGTCAAATGGAAGTTTGGATCTGGCCATGAACCATACTCGGATAGCCAAACGATAAGGCAACCGCTCGTGATAAGCGGGATATCCAATCTTATTTACCTGCCCATGCCGGGCAAGAGAGTTTCAAGTACAACGTCTGACCTCTACGGGAATATATGTAGTGGATGTATGAGTCCAGGTTCAAATGGTTCAAATGGCTCTGAGCCCTATGGGACTTAACATCTGAGGTCATCAGTCCCCTAGACTTAGAACTACTTAAACCTAACTAACCTAAGGACATCACACACATCCATGCCCGAGGCAGGATTCGAACCTGTGAAAGTAGCAGCAGCGCGGTTCCGGACTGAACCACCTAGAACCGCTCGGCCACAACGGCCGGCTATGAGTCCAGGTCGTAGATGTCATATGGAAGTTTGGATCAAGCCATACTCGGATAGCCAAATAATAAAGCGACCGATCGTGATAAGCGGGATATCCGATCTTATCTACCTGCCCATGCCGGGCATGCGAGTTTCAAGTACAACGTCTGACCTGTACAGGAATATACATAGTAGATGTATGAGTCCAGGTCGTAGACATCATATGGAAGTTTGGATCTGGCCACGAGCTATGCTCGGATAGCCAAATGATAAGGCGACCGCTCGTGATAAGCGGGATATCCGATCTTATTTACCTGCCCATGCCGGCTAGCGAGTTTCAAGTACAACGTCTGACTTGTACGGGAATATACGTAATGGATGTACGAGTACAGGTCATAGACGTTATGCAGAAGTTTGGATCTGGTAATGGGCATGCTCGGATAGCCAATGATAAGGCGACCGCTCGCGATAAGCGGGATATCCGAACTTATTTACTTGCCCATGCCGGGCCAGCGAGTTTCAAGTACAACGTCTGACCTGTACAGGAATACACGTAATGGATGCACGAGTACAGGTCGTAGATAGCCAAATGATAAGGCGACCGCTCGAAATAAGTAGGATATCCGGGTCGAGTTCCGGTCCGGCACAAATTCTCATTATCGTCATTGTATTCTACAGCTGATCGTCGTCCTTAATCGCAATTGCGAATTTACTTAATACGTAGCGTTGTGTGTAAGTGCTATTCTGAGATGAATGCATTTATACAGGCGAGAAGGTCGTGGCTGACTTCGTCTTATCAGATCAGAGACATACAGCTCAACACAGAAAAATAAGGTCCTCGGTCTTCCTTCTGTTTAAATGCAGGACATACTAAGACACTTAAGTATGATTGCAATTTATACTCACATTTCTCTGCTTCAAAGATGCTTTATTAAATGCTTCCATCAGTTTAGTACATTAACCTACACTATCCGATCAGAAGTTTCCGGACACGCTTTTGTAACAGGCACTTTATAACACTATTGGCGCAGCGTGCTATACTTAGCTTTTGTAACGGTACCTTCCAACCTGTTACAAAGAAGCCACGTGTAACACCTACGGGCTAGTAAATGCCAAATACGACCTAAACCGTCAGTACAGTGTTACCCTCTGGGAGGAACTTTGAATTTGACAGTGTGTATTGGACATGTATCGGACATGAATATCGTATTGTTAGCAATTGATAGAAAACAGAAAAAACTATTTTTGTTAAAAGTTACAGTAACAGAATTCTTGTAAATGAAATAATAAAACGGTCGCCAGTCTAATTAGGCATAATAATGTGGAAACATTATTTTGAATGAATCTATATTTACTTGTGCAAAAGAAACTTTCATTACTTCCTTCTCAATGAAGTGCAATGAACCTCTACAGTAACCGGACGAACTACACAGTGAATAGCAGTAGTTATGAGTAGCACGTATAAGCAATCACAGAAATGAACAGAAGCTTTATTACTGTTAACCACAATCTCCACTCCTACCTTTCAATAATGTAACACATAAATTGTTTTCTAAGACAACGCAAGACTAAATAGCACCTGACAAAAGTTCAAGTTTGATTAACACACAAAAGCACATCACAACAGTAACAAGATAGCACTAGTCACATACCTTTTACATATATTCTTTTAGATAACCACTTCAGGGTCCTTTAGCTAGTAAATAACTATTCATTTGGTTTCCTTTCTAATATAGAAGATTGGAATGGAGGCACACAAACTATCCCCTCTATATAAAAGTAAATTATACACACTGTTCAGAAAATAGTTTGCATTATGATACGAGCTTGGTTACTTCCTCACTTAAGATCATTTACCTTGCAAAACTATGATACACTTTCAATAACATCAGGACCTAGTGCTTTGTAATACCACTTGTGAAGCAAGTGATTTTCACTGACAACTTTTTATGTAGCTGACTTTAAAATACTGACACTTGTAAAATATAAACAAACTAGAACAGGTTAGAGATTTTAATACATTCAATAATTAATGGCTCCCTTTATACGACTGAAATTAATAACTTCTCTCTTCTACATATTTTTGGATTCAGAACTATGCATTGTTAAACAACACAGGTGATTATCAGATTTTCCCACACAGATCACTCGGATATTAGGCCTTATGAGGAGAGGACCCTGATAGGTACCATGAAAGGAAACAATTCATGGTTCGAACACAAAGTTTAGTATTATTTGCATTATTAAATTAATTTACACAAATACTCCGGCTCATACTGTTATACAGTTCTAACTTCTTGAGCCTAATGAAGTCGTGGCGCAATAGTGGTGGCGAGCCCGTGGCGGCGTCCTGGTCTCTCCTTTGGCAATAATATGCTCTATTAAATTCTTCTTGGCGACGTGAATACCATTTTTAGAGCCATTTCCAGTGCGAGAGCACCATTTTACAACCGCAGTTACACCCGAGGCCATTCCATCTCCAATCAGACACTATGCCTCGCCTGGCACCTGCGCTGATCACTCATCGGCTGTTTGCTACTGACTCCTTACTGTGCTCTCTCGCTTGCCACCCACACTGAGCGCCAGTTCCACCTTTTGGCGGGCGCCAACTCACTTCCATTGAAGACAGGAACTACTATGTCTTTTTCATTATACATTGCAAGTTTCTATGTATGAACCAATTTTTTACAAAAAAGTGGTTCAAATGGCTCTGAGCACTATGGGACTTAACATCTGTGGCCATCAGTCCCCTAGAACTTAGAACTACTTAAACTAACTAACCGAATGACATCACACACATCCATGCCCGAGGCAGGATTCGAACCTGCGACCGTAGCGGTCACGCGGTTCCAGACTGAAGCGCGTAGAACCGCACGGCCAATTTTTTTACATTATTATTTCCTTTACATACACAAACCTATTTTATGAAGTCTCATTATTTAAATACACAGTTACAATTCTACAAAACATATTTCGTAAAACTCTATTTCCTTACAGAAAATCAGTGATATTAAGCAGTAAATAGAAAACACTCTACAATTCGTATTATTAATTACACTGAACAACTACTCCCTATCGATCATGGTGTTACAACTTGACCACCAAATGCCATAGGAGGCGGACCCGCAAGTATAAAGGGAAGTGGTGGACTATTTTGTTGTCAGCAGAGAAGTAGTAACAGCAGAATGGATCAGTCACGAGAACTTAGTGACTACCAATGTGGACTGATCATTGAAGTCTCCAGGGTAACATATCCATAAGAGACTTTTCAACCCTTCTAAAGCTGCCCAGGTCGACTTCTGGTGGTGTGATTATGAAGTGGAGACTTCAATAACAACCACAGTTAAACCAAGACCAGGTAAGCCCCAAGCACTGACTAGCAGAACCGTCTAGCATTCGAGAATTCCGGAGAGTAGTTGAATAAATTCGCATTAAATGCGCGAAAGGAATCACTGTGAGCTCCCAAGTGCTACCAGAAGTCCAGCTAACACAGTGACTGTTAAAAAGAACGATCTACAATGATCGAGCAGCTCCTCATACTCCACACATTTCTACAGTCATACCTAAGCGAAGTTTACTGTGGCCTTAAGAGCGACGTATTGGACTGAGGATTCCTGGAAATTTGGAGTGAACGCTACGTCCTGTTGCAATCCGACGGAAGGCTTTGTGTTTGGCGATTGCCAAGAGAATGTTACATTTGTATCTACATCTATAGGCCATGCGGCTGGCTACCTTCGTCTTAGCAACAGGTACGAAGTGCTACCCAGAGTTGATAACTCTGAGCCAGCACGGGTGCCTCTCCTGTTTGGCCAGCGGTCGATTTTCCTGCCCATTCCGGACAAGTACAGTGGGTGGGTATGCTAGTCACTGGGAGTTCCAGTGTTGGGCGGTTGATGGAGCCCCTCAGGCAGATAGCAGTCAAGGCGGGAAAGAATTTCAGTGTGCATTCGGTATGTTTGCCGGGAGTTCTTATCCGTGGAGGAGGAGGCCCTGCAACCGACTGCATGTAGTGGCACATGTCGGCACGAATGAGGCCTACCGCTTGGGTTTCGGCGGCGCACGCAGGGTGCAGTCTAAGTTGTCTATTTGTAGCATCGTACCCAGGGTTGATAGAGGTCCTCTGGTTTGGAGCAGAGTGGAAGGTCTAAATCAGAGGCTCAGACGACTCTGCGACGTGTCGGATGCGAATTTCTCGACCTCCACTGTCAGGCGCAGAATTGTAGGGTTCTCCTTAATAGGTCCGGCCTGCACGACGCGCTGGAAACGGCTACTATAGTAGCGGAGTACGTACGGTGTGCACGTGGAGATTTTTTGGGTTATAACCTCTCGCTTGGGATCAAAGACGTTTTGCCTGTTAAATCAGCCACAGCGACCTCAGAGAATCTTGGTCCTCGCAGATCAGAGATAGGAAAGATAATTATGATTTTAGTAAACTGCAGGAGCGGCCAAGGAAACGTCCCACAACTGTTATCGCTTACTGGAGGTTATAATGCCCGGATAATATTGGGAACAGAAAGTTGGTTGAAACTACACCTCAAGGACAACGAAATCCTAAGTTCAGACTGGAATGTTTATCGCAAGGATAGGTTAGTCGCCAATGATGGCGGCGTGCTTATTGCAGTAAAAAATTTGATAAAATCTAGCGACGTTAACACGGATCCCGAATGTGAATTAATCTGGGAGAAACTGAGTGTCAAAGAACGATCAGAAGTGGTGATCGGATGTTTTTATAGGCCACCTGGGTCAGGATTTGTAGTTGTAGAGCGCTTCAGACAGAACTTGCAGAAATCATCAGTAATTTTCCTGATCATGCCGTTGTAATAGGGGGTGACTCCAACTTGCCAGCTATAGACTGGAAGTGTTATATCATCGAAACTGGCGGCAGAAACAGAGATTCGCGCGCCATTGTTCTGAATGTCTTGTCCGAAAATTACCTTGAGCAGATAGTTGGAGAACCTATTCGTGAGGGTAACGTCTCAGACCTCCTGGCAACAAACAGACCTGAACTGATCGAATCAGTTAACGTAGAGGAACGCATCAGTCATTATAAAGCTGTGACAGCATCTATGACGACTGGTACTACAAGGAATGTTAAGAAAGGTAGGAAGATATATTTGCTCATCAACGGTGACAAGATACAAATTTCAGAATATCTCAGCAGTCAGCATCAAATATTCGGTGATGAGGACGAAGATGTGGAGAGCAAATGGAAAAAAATTCAAAGGCTTCGTTCAATATGCCCTAGACAAGTATGTTCCGAGTAAGGTTTTAAGGGATGGGAAAGATCCACCATGGTTTAATAGCCGCGTTAGAAAACCGCTGCATAAACAAAGCTCACTTCATCTCAGATTCAAGAGAAGTAAAAAAACTAGCTGACAAACAAAAGCTCAAGGAAGCGAAAGTGAGCGTAAGGAGAGCAATGACAGAAGTGTTCAATGATTTCGAAAGTAAGACGTTGTCAACCGATCTGGATAAAAACCCTAAGAGATTTTGGTCGTATGTAAAATCAGTGGGTCAAAATCATTTAGTCATTCTCTCATCGACCACACCGGCACAGAAACGGAAGATAAGAGAAATACTGAATTCGGTCTTCCGAAGTTGTTTCACCGCAGAAGATATTAACACTGTCCCTCCTTTCAACCGTCGTACGAACGTCGAAAAGGCAGATACTGAACTAACCGATCGCGAAACTGAATAGCAGCTACAATCACTTAGTAGTAGAAAGGCGTCAGGACCAGATGACATACCTACAAGACAATATAATAATTATTCGAAAGAACTTGCTCCCCTTCTAGTAGTAATTTATCGTAGAGCACTTGAGCAAAGAAAGGTACCTAACGACTGGGATAAAGCGCAGGTCATTCCCGTTTCTAAAAAAGACCCTAAGACAGATCCACACAATTATAGACCTATATCGTTTACATCAATCTGTTGTAGAATTATGGAACATGCTTTATGCTCAAGAATTATGATGTTATTGAAAAATGAACATCTCCTCCATAATAATCAACATGGATTTCGCAAATAGAGATCCTGCGAAACTCAGCTCGCTCTGGTCCTTCATAAGATCCACAGCGCAGTGGACAAAGGCGCTCAGGTTGATGCCGTTTCCTTGATTTCAGTAAGGCATTTGACATCGTCCCGCATTGTCGTTTAATGAAAAAAAAAATGCGAGCTTTCGGAATATCGGAAAGACCTGCGAATTTATTCAAGACTTTCATGCAGATAGAATTCAACATGTCGCTCTTAACGGAACAAAATCGGCAGATGTAAAGGTAATATCCGGAGAACTAAGTCGTTGCCGTTTGCAACATATATAAACGAACTAGTAGAGAGCATCGTGTGTTCTATAAGGCTATTCGCAGATGATGCAGTTGTCTATACCAAAGTAGCAACGCCAGAAGATAGTGAGAATTCTGCAGAACAACCAGCAGAGATTTGATGAATGGTGCAGGATCTGGCAGTTGACCCTGAACATAAATAAAAGCAACATATTGCGCCTACATAGGAAAAGAAATCAACTTCTGTACAGCTGCAATATTGATGACAAACAGCTGGAAACAGTGTCTGCCGTAAAATATCTAGGTGTAACCATCCAGAGCGACCTTATGTGGAATGACACGAAACAGATAGTGGGGAAAGCAGGTGCCAGACTCAGATTCATCGGAAAAATCTTAAGGAAACCCATCCACGAAATAAGTTGCTTATAACGCGCTTGTTCGCCCTATTCTTGAATACTGTTCATCTATCTGTGATCCCGATGAGGTAGGAATGATAGAGATGATCTAACGAAGAGCGGCGCGTTTCGTCACGGAATCGTTTAACTGGCGAGAGAGCGTTACGGGGGTGCTAAACAAACTCCACTGGCAGACGGTACAAGAGAGGCGTTGTGCATCACACTATTGAAATTTCGGGACAGCACTTTTCAGGAGGAGTCAGACAACTATTACTGCCCCCCCCCCCCCCCCACATACATCGCGCGTACTGACCTCGAGCAGAAAACTCGAGAATTAGAGCCAATACAGAAGCTTACCAACAATCATTCTTCTCACGTAATATTCGAGAGTGGAACAGGGTTAGAGGGATCAGACAGTGGTGACGAAAGTACCCTCCGCCACACGCCATTAGGTGGCTTGTGGAATATGACGTACATGTACATCTACGTGCATACTTCGCAAGCCACCGTACGGTGCATGGTCGAGGGTACCGAGTACGGCTACTAGTCATTTCCTCTCCCGGCCGACTCGCAAACAGAGAGAGGGAAAAACTACTATCTATACGCCTCCGTATTAGCCCCAATATGGCGTGTCTTATCTTCGAGAACCTTCCGCGAAATGTATGTTGGCGGTAGTACAATCTTTATGCAGTCAGCTTCAAACACACGTTCTCTTCCCTCCAGGGATTCCCGAAGCATCTCTGAAACACATGCGCGTTATTCGAACCTACCAGTAACAAATTTGCAAACCTGCCTCTGAATTTCTTCATTGTTTTCGTTTAATCCGATCTGGTGCGGGACCTAAACATTGGATCTGCTCTCAATAATAGGTCTCACTAGCGTCCTATAAGCGGTTTCTTTACAGATGAACCACACTTTCCTAAGATTCTACTAATAAATCAAAGTCGACCATTCTCCTTCCCTGCCACAATCTTCACATAAACGATCCATTTTCTATCACTTCGCAAGCCCAGATATTTAAAGTCTTGACTGTGTCAAGTACTACACTACTAAAGTTGCATCTGAATATTACTAGTATGTTTTTCCTAGTCATTCTCATTAACTTACATTTATATACATCACATTAACTAGAAGTTTTGTCTAAGTCATCTTGTATCCCCTTCGGTCACTCGACATTGCCACCACCGTACACCGCACCAACAACCGTAGGTCACTGCCAACCCTGTCCGCCAGATCATTTACGTTCTATATATACCAAATAACAGCGGTCCTATCACACTTCCCTGGGGCACTCCTGATGATACCCTTCTTTCTGATGAACACTCGCCATCGACAACATACGGCTTCTACTATTTAAGAAGTCTTCGATCCAGTCACATGTCTGAGAACCTATTCCACATGCTCGTACTTTCGTTAGCAGTCTGCATTGGGGCACCGTGACAAATGATTTCGGAAATCTACCTGCCATCATGTAACGTGGTAACATGGAAGTACGGAGGAGGTGATGTTTCGGTGTGAGGATGTTAATCGTGGTTAGAGTGTGGTCCTCTTACGGCGGTTAAGAAAACGCTAAATGCGGAAGTTTATTTTACAGAACATTGTGCAGAGTACAGTCGAGGAACAGTTCGGAGATGACAATGTTTGAATCAGCATTTCAATGCAGTATGTGTGCGGCAATGGTTGGAGGACGAAAACATTCCTGAAATGGACTCTCCTGCCCAGCTCCCGACCTGAATACCTGTGGGATGAGTTAGATCTTCAACTCCGCTCCAGACAATAGTGTCCAACATCACTACTACTTTCTCTCGTTTTGGTTCTTGAGGACGAGTGGGCTGCCATTCCTTCACACACATGCACAAGCTGTCAGAAAGGCGAAGGTGAACACACTTCATATTAATGTCCACTAATAAGTCTCTGCATCAGAAGTGTATCTAGGATTAATGCAATATACACTACTGGCCATTAAAATTGCTACACCAAGAAGAAATGCAAATGATAAACGGGTATTCATTTGACAAATATATTATACTAGAACTGACATGTTATTACATTTTCATGCAATTTGGGTGCATAGATCCTGAGAAATCAGTATCCAGAACAACCACCTCTGGCCGTAATAACGGCCTTGATACGCCTCGGCATTGAGTCAAACAGAGCTTGGATGGCATGTACAGGTACAGCTGCCAACGCAGCTTCAATACGATACCACAGTTCATCAAGAGTAGTGACTGGCGTATTGTGACGAGATAGTTGCTCAGCCACCATTGACCAGACGTTTTCAACTGGTGAGAGATCTGGAGAATGTGCTGGCCAGGGCAGCAGTCGAACATTTTCTGTATCCACAAAGGCCCGCATAGGACCTACAACATGCGGTCGTGCATAATCCTGCTGAAATGTAGGGTTTCACTGGGATCGAATGAAAGGTAGAGCCACGGGTCGTAACACATCTGAAATGGAACGTCCACTGTTCAAAGTGCCGTCAATGCGAACAAGAGGTGACCGAGACGTGTAATCAATGGCACCCCATACTGTCACGCCGGGTGATACGTCAGTATGGCGATGACGAATACACGCTTCCAATGTGCGCTCACCACGATGTCGCCAAACACGGATGCGACCATCACGATGCTGTAAACAGAACCTGTATTCATCCGAAAAACTGACGTTCCACCATTCGTGCACCCAGGTTCGTCGTTGAGTACACCATCGCAGGCGCTCCTGTCTGTGATGCAGCGTCAAGGGTAACCGCAGCCATGGTCTCCGAGATGATAGCCCAAGCTGCTGCAAACGTCGTCGATCTGTTCGTTCAGATGGTTGTTGTCTTGCAAACGTCACCATCTGCTGACTCAGGGATCGAGACGTGGCTGCACAATCCGTTACAGCCATGCGGATAAGATGCCTGTCACCTCGATTGCTAGTGACACGAGGCCGTTGGGATCCAGCACGAAGTTCCGTGTTACCCTCCTGAACCCACCGATTCCATATTCTGCTAGCAGTCATTGGATCTCGACCAACACGAGCAGCAATGTCGCAATACGATAAACTGCAGTCGCGATACGCTACAATCTGACCTTTATCAAAGTCGGAAATGTGATGGTACGCATTTCTCCTCCTTATACGAGGCATTACAACAACGTTTCACCAGGCAACGCCGGTCAACTGCTGTTTGTGTATGAGAAATCGGTTGGAAACTTTCCTCATGTCAGCACGTTGTAGGTGTCGCCACCGTCGCCAACCTTGTGTGAATGCTCTGAAAAGCTAATCATATGCATATCACAGCATCTTCCTCCTGTCGGTTAAATTTCGCGTCTGTAGCACCTCATCTTCGTGGTGTAGCAGTTTTAATGGCCAGTAATGTAGAATTATAATAGTATATTTTGTACTGAACATGAATAATTTAAGAAATGACATACTTACTAACTTTAAGCAATTTCCTTATTACATTTTTGTTGAATGTAAATATTCACTTTTAATCTTTATCACGACTTGAGGACTGCTGTTGGGAAAAATATCTTTTAATTAATATGTGGATGCTTTAAAGTCGTCAGATTTTGCATTTCCTGTACAGAAGCTGCTCAGTTTTTTTTTTCTTCAAACTACTACAAAATTCCAAACGCTGCACATAAAAGAGTGGGGCTACCTGATTTTAGCGTCGCGCACGTTTTGTTTCACTTTGTTCCACAGCTTCCCGTCTACTTCACATAGTTTCATAGTTGGATCCTCTTGAATCTTCTCTGCCCGGCATCACATTCATTCATTATCTGGCGTAGCTCTCTAGTCAGACATGGAGCAAGAACTCCTTTTATTTCCCAAAACGTTTAATGGCACCTTTGTCGCACAACACGTCTGCGACTACGTTCCCGGACTTCAAAGACTAACGTTGTTCCTACGCTTATATCCGAAGAATCATTTGGTAGGACATCATGGTTAACTTTTTCTAAGTTTCTGTGCATTGTTATATGAGTATTTTCTTTGTTGGTCTGTACTGAGAACGTTAGAATGTCACATCACGGGCAAAAAGTCTTAGAGCAGAAGAACGGCTGGCGCGAGTTACGTATCTGACCTCTTCGTTACCATTATATCTGTAAAGGTGTGGCTCTATGGCGTGTGATGGCTGGACCCAGAGGTATAATACTCATATAGTTAAGAATGGAACAGGCTTCATAAAGTCTCTGCTGGGTGAGATTTTAACTGCAGGTCTGTGTTTGTGTCCTCCCTAACGGTTAGATGCTCGTCCTGTGATACTAGAGAGGATAATGCTGACTGAAGGATGATAAAGGACGTATTTTGGGTGCTTTATAGATTACTCCAATTAAAAATATCTGATTAGATATATTTATTTAGAGGAATAAGAACTCTGCTACCCTTTCACCATTTGCATCCGATATGTTTACCATCCCCCCCCCCCCCCCGTGAGCCATGGACCTTGCCGTTGGTGTGGAGGCTTGCGTGCCTCAGCGATATATATGGCCGTACAGTAGGAGCAACCACAACGGAGTGGTATCTGTTGAGAGGCCAGACAAAGGTGTGGTTCCTGAAGAGTGGCAGCAGCCTTTTCAGTAGTTGCAGGGGCAAGAGTCTGGATGATTGACTGATCTAGCCTTGTAAAACTAACCAAACCGGCCTTGCTGTGCTGGTACTGCGAACGGCTAAAAGCAAGGGGAAACTACAGCCGTAATTTTTCCCTAGGGCATGCAGCTCTACCGTATGGTCAAATGATGGGGTCCTCTTGGGTAAAATATTCCGGAGGTAAAATAGTTCCCTCCTCCCCTCCCCCCCTCCCCCCCTCCCCACCCATTCGGATCTCCGGGCGGGGACTTCTCAGGAGCACGTCGTTATCAGGAGGAAGAAAACTGGCGTCTGATCCCTTAATCGGGCAGGTATGTTAGAAAATTTAAAAATGGAAATGGATAGGTTAAAGTTACATATAGTGAGAATTAGTGAAGTTTAGTGGTGGGAGGAACAAGACTTCTGGTCAGGTGAATACAGGGATATAAATACAAAATCAAATAGGGATAATGCAGGAGTAGGTTTAATAATCAATAAATAAATTGGAGTGCGGGTAAGCCACTACAAACAGCATGGTGAACGCATTATTGTGACCAAGATTGACACAAAGCCCACACCTACCACTGTAGCACAAGTTTATATGCCAACTAGCTCCGCAGATGACGAAGAGATTGATGAAATGTATGAGGAGATAAAAGAAATTATTCACATAGTGAAGGGAGACGAAAATTTAACAGTCATGGGTGACTGGAATTCGGTAGTAGGAAAAGGAAGGGAAGGAAATGTAGTAGGTGAATATGGAATGGGGGTAAGAAATGAAAGAGGAAGCCGCCTAGTAGAATTTTGCACAGAACATAACTTAATCATAGCTAACGCTTGGTTCAAGAATCATGAAAGAAGGCTGTATGCATGGAAGAGGCCTGGACATACTGGAAGGCTTGAGATAGATTATATAATGGTAAGACACAGATTTAGGAACCACACATTTCCAGGGACAGATGTGGACTCTGACCACAATCTATTGGCTATGAACTGTAGATTAAAACTGAAGAAACTGCAAAAAGGTGGGAATTTAAGGAGATGGAACCTGGATAAACTGAAAGAACCAGAGGTTGTGGAGAGTTTCAGGGAGAGCATTGGGGAACGATTTACAGGTATGGGGGAAAGAAATACAGTAGATGAAGAATTCGTAGCTTTGAGAGATGAAATAGTGAAGGCAGCAGAGGATAAAGTAGGTAAAAAGACGAGGGCTAATAGAAATCATTGGGTAACAGAAGATATGTTGAATTTAATTTATGAAAGGAGAAAACATAAAAATGCAGTAAATGAAGCAGGCAAAAATGAATACAAACGCCTCAAAAATGAGATCGAGAGGAAGTGCAAAATGGCTAAGCAGGGATAGCCAGAGGACAAATTTAAGGATGTAGAGGCGTATATCACTAGGGGTAATATAGATACTGTCTACAGGAAAATTAAAGGGACCTTTGGAGTAAAGAGAACCACTTATATGAATATCAAGAGCACAGATGGAAACCCAGTTCTAAGCAAAGAAGGGAAAACAGAACGGTGGAAGGAGTATATAGGGGATCTATACAAGGGCGATGTACTTGAGGACAACATTATGGAAATAGAAGAGCACGTACATGAAGATGAAATGGGAGATATGAGCCGGCCGTTGTGGTTCAAATGGCTCTGAGCACTATGGGACTCAACTGCTAAGGTCATTAGTCCCCTAGAACTTAGAACTAGTTAAACCTAACTAACCTAAGCACATCACAAACATCCATGCCCGAGGCAGGATTCGAACCTGCGACCGTAGGCCGTTGTGGCCGAGCGGTTCTAGGCCCTTCAGTCCGGAACTGCGCTGTTGCTACGGTCGCAGGTTCGAATCCTGTCTCGGGCATGGATGTGTGTGATGTTCGTTAGGTTTAAGTAGTTCTGAGTCTAGGAGACTGATGACCTCAGACGTTAAGTCCCATAGTGCTTAGAGCCATTTGAACCATTTTTTGGCGATATGATACTGCGTGAAGAGTTTGACAGAGCACTGAAAGACGTAAGTCGAAACAAGGCCCCGGGAGTAGACAACATTCCATTAGAACTACTGACAGCCTTGGGAGAGCTAGCGCTGACAAGCTCTACCATCTGGTGAGCAAAATGTATGAGACAGGCGAGATACCCTCAGACTTCAAGAAGAACATAATAATTCCAATCCCAAAGAAAGTAGGTGCTGACAGATGTGAAAATTACCGAACTATCAGTTTAATAAGTCACGGCCGCAAAGTACTAACGCGCGGAGTGGGCGCTCGGTTTGAGGCGCCATGACACGGATTGCGCGGCCCCTCCCGCCGGAGGTTCGAGTCTTCCCTCGGCTATTGGTGTGTGTGTTGTTCTTAGCATAAGTTAGTTTTAGTAGTGTGTAAGTCTAGGGACTTATGACCTCACCAGTTTGGTCCCTTAGGAATTCATACACATTTGAACATTTGACCCTACAGCTTATCTTATAGCATCTGTAGACTTACAGAAAGCTTTTGACAATGTTGACTGGAATACTGTCTTTCAAATTCTGAAGGTAGGAGGGATGTAATACAGGGAGCGAAACGCTATTTACAAATTGTACAGAAACCAGATGGCAGTTAGAGTCGAGGGGCATGAAAGGGAAGCAGTGGTTGGGAAGGGAGTGAAACAGGGTTGTAGCCTATCCGCAATGTTATTCAATCTGCATATTGAGCAAACAGTAAAGGAAACAAAAGATAAATTCGGAGTAGGAATTAAAATCCATGGAGAAGAACTAAAAACTTGGAGGTTCGCCGATGTCGTAATTCTGTCAGAGACAGCAAAGGACCTGGAAGAGCAGCTTAACGGAATGGACAGTGCCTTGAAAGGAGGATATAAGATGGACATCAACAAAAGCAAAACGAGGTTAATGGAATAATTTTCGGTAATTCAAGTGCTCGGTCACAGTGCCATACAAAAAAATGGTTCAAATGGCTCTGAGCACTATGGGACTTAACTTCTGAGGTCATCAGTCCCCTAGAACTCAGAACTACTTAAACCTAACTAACCTAAGGACACCACACACATCCATGCCCGAGGCGGTATTCGAACCTGCGACCGTAGTGGTCGCGCGGTTCCAGACTGTAGCGCCTAGAACCGCTCGGTCACCCCGGCCGGCAGTGGCATACAAAACACTACGAGAAACATTGGGAAAGTTATTCCGCAAGGAAGAGATCGTAAAGCGTCCGCTTTCTCTCACCTTATTGTCCGCTTCCTGCACCAAACTTTCATTATCGACTTAAGTTCATCATGCACATTTGTGCGGCCATCTTTAAATGCTCTCACCCACTTTCTTACCATTCCATCACTCATAATGTTTTCTCCGTAAACTGCACAGATCACTAAGAAATTTTACAACAGCCCGTACTTCACAGTCGACGGGACTCACGATTATCGGAGGCATCTTAAACACTGAGTACACAACGTAAACAAGGAAGAATCAGACTGTAATGGCGCCAGTGCGTAGATTAAGGTACAGGCTTTCATGTAAAAATAAAATTATTGAGATACCTTAGCACGTCTTTTTTTTTATTTCAAAACGGTACTTACTTAAAAAAAACACGCCTCGTTCCATAACCACTATTCGACACTAAATCTCATTGAAATGTAATTCTAAACATTAAAAACTTTATTTTTTATGAGAGAATTCACAAGACATTACATCACTCTCCGATCCGTAGGTGAACTTTGCCGCTTTGCTGGGCTCTGCACAGGGTATAGTGGTGGAGCCTGCGTCTACTGACTCCCTGGTTGCAGGGGACGACTATCGTATTCCCAGCGGTGTATCACTGTTGCCGATATGGAACTGTGCCGCGTGCCAGCACGCATCACCTCCGTCCTGGCTCCCTGTGACGCGAGAGGCGATCCAGCCGTGCCCTTCTGCTGTGGTCACCCTTCTGTCGTGTTCGCCAGCAGTGGCCCGCTAGCTGTCCTGCGGTGGTTATTGACACCAACTGTGTTGCATCTCTGATTGGTCCACCTGTTCTTGCACGTATCAGCGACCTTTCCTTCTGGTCTGTTGGAGGCGTCCAAACATCGATCGCCATACGCGGCTCTACTTTCGCAATCGCTTGTCTCTTTACGTTTAAAAGAATCTACTACGAACGGACAAGTTGGCAGGTGACTCGGAGACACTTACAGCAATCCAGACAAACCCAGTCAAATAGGTGGACGTGGAGCCATCTCTTATGGTCTAAAGGCTCATCAGAAAAACAAACCACAAGTCAGTCGCTGTGACACACGTTATCAGCTACGCCAGACGTCTAGAACTGCTTGTGAGGTAATATATCGTAGAGTTAGTCATCTAACGGATTACTATTTAACACGCGATGTTTTTTTTTTTTTTCATTTTTCTTTTTTTATTTACAGGTGTATTTCATAGCTTAATCACTTCAATCACGTCGCCTTTGAGAGCTTTCGCTTTACACGTTTGTACGAAAGCTACCGTGTTGATAATGTCGGAACTGTCACAACGAAGTGTATTTACTTGTTTCAGTCCGGAGAATTCGCGTGCAGAAACTAGCGTGTCTAACAAACCCAGATTATTGCACGATAATTTGCTGATATACGCCACGAGTATAGTGTGTTGTATCGCAGTATTGCGCAACACAGATAACCAGACATTCTGCGCCAGCTTTCGATACATAAGAGCTCTCAAATATTCCAATAAATAATAGGTCGTTGGATTTAGATCTAAGGAGCGTGGAAATCGGGAAATTTGTCACTACTTCCAATCTGTCTGGTTGTGAACCTTAACAATTACATCTAGACCGATTTAACTTGCGACGTGGAGTGAATGAGGCCTACGATCATTATATGAACAACTGAGCACGTCATTTAGGTCCGTAATGACATGTGTTCTTATTTCTAAAATGCGTTGTTAAAAATGCTTTAACAACAAGTGGACACTTGTTATTAGCGACCCAAAGCGGCAATAAGGACGTGCTCAGTCCGTGTTACCAAACATAAAGAAGAAGCAGTTTGAACATTTTTTGTAAGAAAGAGTTTGTGTGGTATGATGCTACTTTCTGTTTGTGTGTGTTTCTCATGATCAACGTAATATGAAAGGTTGTTGAAAATGAGTTTTAACATGTAAATAATGCATTAAATGTCAGTATCCATATATACGAGGGCATGCCGAAAATCAATGCCTCCGAATTCTTTATGTGAAAACATTTAAACCTTTTCTAAATAGAACGAATTTTACTAACCTTCTACTGATGTCTACATATTTATTTCTCAACGTAGTTACCCTAGCTACGAACACATTCCTCCCAACGAGAGATCAGTTTGTTGATACCGTCACTGTAGAATGTTCGGCTTTGTTGACGGAGTCACAACCTTACCTCTGCTTGCACTGATTTATCACTATGAAAGTGAAGTTCTCGAAGGTCTTCTTTAAGTTTGGAAACAGATGAAAATCGGATGAGGACTGTATAGACTGTTTTCTTCATTACAACCCGACGTCGCACGCCGCCGATGTCGGTACAATATTCGCCGTAAGCAGCTTTCATTCTTCTATGGATTTCAGTTTGAGGCACTTTTTCTGCGGCTAGAATTTCGATTACAGCACCTGTTTCTCACGCAACGATATAGTTACTTTACACCGCCATGTTGCACCCTACAATCCGGAGCCCTCTGTCGGCAGAGACTTGTTACTTGCGCCAACAAAGCTGGAAAGTTGACCGAATAATATGCATGACATAATACCTTAACCAATATTCAGAATAGTATAGCAAATTAGGAGGCATTACTTTTCAGCACGCTCTCGTGACCTATTTTCTTTAACTGCCTGTGACGAATGTGGCCTAAAAGGTTTTTCAATATTTTTTTGTTGCACCCCGCACACGATAGCCGTGATTGACATCTGTAGCAATGGAATACAAGTACATGTAACTACTTTTAATTCCAGAGAATCATGTACATCTACTTCTACATGGATACTCTACAAATCACATTTAAGTGTCTGGCAGAGGGTTCATCGAACCACCTTCACAATTCTCTATTATTCCAGTCTCGTGTAGCACGCGAAAAGAATGAACAACTATATCTTTCCATACGAGTTCTGATTTCCCTTATCCTATCGTCGTGATCGTTTCTCCCTATACAGTGTGGTGTCAACAAAATATTTTTGCATTCGGAGGAGAAAGTTGGTGATTGGAATTTCGTGAGAAGATTCTGTCGCAACGAAAAACGCCTTTCTTTTAATAATGTCCAGCCCAAATCCTGTGTCATATCTGTGACACTCTCCCCCATATTTCGCGATAATACAAAACTTGCTATTCCTCTTTGAACTTTTTCGATGTACTCCGTCAGTCCTGTCTGGTAAGGATCCCACGTCGCTCAGCAGTATTCTAAAAGAGGACGGACAAGCGTAGTGTAGGCAGTCTCCTTAGTAGATCTGTTACATTTTCCAAGTATCCTGCCAACAAAAGGCAGTCTTTTGTTAGCCTTCCCCACAACATTTTCTATGTGTTCCAATTTAAGTTGGTCGTAATTGTAATATCTAGGTATTACGGTTTTTAGATTAGACTGATTTATCGCGTAACCGAAGTTTAACGAATTTCTTTTAGCACTCACGTGGATGACCTCACACTTTTAGTTATTTGGGGTCAACTGCCAATTTTCACACCATTCAGATATCTTTTCTAAATCGTCTTGCAATTTGTTTTGATCTTCTGATGACCTTATTAGTCGATAAACGACAGCGTCATCTGCAAACAACCTAAGATGGCTACTCATATTGTCTCCCAAATCGTTTATATAGATAAGGAACAGCAAATGGCTTATAACACTACCTTGGGGAACGCCAGAAATCACTTCTGTTTCACTCGATGACTTTCCGTCAATTATTACGAACTGCGACCTTTCTGACAGGAAATCAAAAAATGTTCAAATGTGTGTGAAATTTTATGAGACTTAATTGCCAAGGTCATCAGTCTCTCAGCTACACACTACTTAACCTCAACTATCCTAAGGACAAACACACGCACCCATACCCGAGGGGGGACTCGAACCTCCGCCGGGGCCAGCCGCACAGTCCATGACTGCAGCCCCTGAGACCTCTCGGCTAATCCCGCGCGACACAGGAAATCACAGATACAGTCACACAACTGAGACGATATTCCCTAAGCACGCAATTTCACTATAAGCCGTTTGTGTGGTACAGTGTCAAAAGCCTTCCGGAAATCCAGAAATAGGGAATCGATCTGAAATCCCTTGTCAATAGTACTCAGCACTTCATGTGAATAAAGAGCTCGTTGTGTTTCACATGAACGATGTTTTCTAAACCCATGTTGACTACGTGCCAATAGTCCGTTTTCTTCGAGGTAATTCATTATGTTCGAGCACAATATATGTTCTAAAATCCTGCTGCATATCGACGTTAACGATATGGGCCTGTAATTTAGTGGGTTACTCCTACTACCTTTCTTGGATATTGGTGTGACCTGTGGAACTTTCCAGTCTTTGGGTACGGATCTTTCGTCGAGCGAACGGTTGTATATGATTGTTAAGTATCGAGCTAATACACCAGCAGACTCCGAAAGGAACCTAACTGGTATACAGTCTGGACCAGAAGACTTGCTTTCATTAAGTGATTTAAGTTGCTTCACGACTCCGAGGGTATTTACGGCTACGTTACTCATGTTGGCAGCTGTTCTCGAGTCTAATTCTGGAGTATTTACTTCGTCTTCTTTTGTGAAGGCATTTCGGAAGGCTGTGTTTAGTAACTCTGCTTTGGCAGCACTGTCTTCGATAGTATCTCCATTGCTATCGCGCAGAGAGGGCATTGATTGTTTCTTGCCGCTAACATACTTCATTCACATATGACCAGAATCTCTCTGGATTCTCTGCCAGGTTTCGAGACAAAGTTTCGCTGTGGAAACTTTTATAAGTATCTCGCATTGAAGTCCGTGATAAATTTCGAGCTTCTGTAAAAGGTCACCAATCTTGGGGATTGTGCGTCTGTTTAAATTTGGCATGTTTGTTTCGTTGTCTCTGCAACAGTGTTCTAACCCATTTTGTGTACCAAGGAGGATCAGCTCCGTCGTTTGTTAATTTATTTGGTATAAATCTCTCAAATGCTGCCGATACTGTTTCATTGAGTTATATTTTACTATTTCCAACTATTTCGCAATTCTGGACACAGTAATACGGTACTATTTCGTAACATTCTCTTGATAAATCAGCATTCTAAAACTTTAACATCATACCTGTTTTATTAATTCAGGATAGCTGTTCCTAAGTATTAATGGTTAGTGTCGCTGTCTTCGGTGTGGAAGTACCCGAATTCTATTCCTGGTGTCTCCTCAGTTTTTATATATATATATATATATATATATATATATATATATTTTTTTTTTTTTTTTTTTTTTTTTTTTTTTTTTTTTTTTTTTTTTTTTTTTTTTTTGCTAAGGCAGGGTGGTCAGGAAAGGGGTCCCATCAGCTCGTGAGGTGAAATGAGGAGCTGCTTGAATAAAGAAGGAGTGGCGTTATCAGGATTCATGTACTGTACTGCGGATTCTGCCTCGTGAGGCTCTGTGATCTTGGTTGCACACATACATCCCGTAACGCAACAGCTGCATCCGCAATTTCCACAACACTAGATGTACTCGGCAGCTCTTCGTTATTAACATTCACGCTGCTATGGGGATGCTGAGCGGAGTGGGAGCATTCTAGCAAATTTTTCATTTTCATGCCGGTAAATAGCATTAGCAACGTTATTTATTATTTTCCATCATTCTTAATTTGTTAAAAGTTCGTATAATTATTGGTTAGTCTCCACTGGTTCTCTAAATTTGTTATATCGTGGTCGGATGTTCCCATATGAGCACACTGACATATGTCATTGCCTTCCTGTTGAACGTGTACAAGTAAAAATGATATGAACCGTACATTCTTAACTAAAGCACCATACCCTGACTGGGGTTTACATGGCAAGGGCTAGGCGTTCTCGAATGCTCTGGATAAGCTGGTAAACACATGAGCCTGTTTCACTATTATCCCAGATGTTGTGCTATATATTCACTTTCCAGTTCAGAAGTTGGGCGTTAGTTGTTACCCTTTGATGTAAGAGTTGTTGGACTTGTCAAATCACCTTTACATAACCATTAGGAGAATGCACCACATCTTACGTATCAAGTAGGAGGCTGGATGGTGTCTTACGGTAATGTCTACTTGTTAGATTCCGAGGATCACCAGAAAAGCTTCCGTTGGCATAGTGCGAAAGACCTCTGTGGGTCTGAGGACCACATCGCTCTGTGCCGTTTGTAGGATTTGGCTGGTCTGCGAGAACCCAAGTCTGTACGCGCAGATACTTGCTGTGAAGTCTACGACGGACGTGAGGACGGCATCGTGATAAATCTTCAGTGTTTTAGCGGTAACTTGTTAGCTGGCGGGGGCAGACAGTTTTGTGCATTGTGTGGCTTGCTTTGTGTGCCACTGTCTGAATGTGTTGTGAGAAATTAACGCTTTTCATCCACTTGGGCTCCGAGGTCTCGTGTGACTCTCTGGTAATCTAAACTCCCACTCGTGTGTGCTGGAGTAGCGCGTTGCATCGTTTGTGTAGTTAACCAGACACTCTGGAGCACAGTATTTTATGTCAAACCATCACAGTTGTTTTACAACCTAATAAGAGAAACTCAGGCTGATCAACAGAAATGATCTGAACCAACAACAACAACAGTTTCGGCATCAGGGTTAAAGCCATTCCCTATATGAAAGAGATAAACCACCATATGGACAATCACCCACAAAGTGCACGCCATCTTCCACCAGTGACACACCGAGAAATTAAAATTTCTAACTTATAAACAGGAAACGACAAGGTAAACACCAAAATGTAAACAAACCTTGGTGAACATCCTAATCGTAAAGACCAGCGTTAAAAAAAGTCAGCAACCACATCGTAATCACCCATCAAGCTGTTCAACGACCATCTTCCCACACCAGATGTGTTTAAAAATGCGATTTACGGACACTGAATAAATTTTCAGCAGCCACGATTTCTAAAATCATTTATTCACGTAGATTACTGGTTTTAACAAGTTTCTGTAGCCATCTTCGGATGTGTGTTTACATCATTAGACAATCTTCTCCTTCAGTACAGTAAGTCGTGCTATACGATATATCACCGAGCGACGTGGCGCTGGACTCCCATTAGGGAAGACGGTTCAAACCTACGTCCGACCATCCTGATTTAGGTTTTGCGCTTCAGTTAAATGCCAGGATGTTTGCTTTGAAAGAGCACGGCCGACTTCCTTCCGCATCCTTCGGTAATCCGACGGGACCGATGACCCCTCTTTTTGGTCTCCTCCCACACATCAACCAACCCATCAATATATCTCCATATTGGTGGCTCAAAATGGCTCTGAGCACTACGGGACTTAACATCCATGGTCATCAGTCCCCTAGAACTTAGAACTACTTAAACCTAACTAACCTAAGGACATCACACAACACCCAGCCATCACGAGGCAGAGAAAATCCCTGACCCCGCCGGGAATCGAACCCGGGAACCCGGGCGTGGGAAGCGAGAACGCTACCGCACGACCACGAGATGCGGGCTCTCCATATTGGTATCATGATTTGTACAGAAGTTGACATATCAATTTTAAAATAACTCACGATACCAATTCGGTCATCAATTGTATGATACTACTTACTGTACTGAAGGAGAATGTTGTGTAAAAATGTAAACAAAGATCCGAAGATAGCAACAGAGAATTGCCGAAACAGCTAATTTATATGAGTAAATGATTTTAGCAATTTTGGAAGTTGACAGCTTATTCACTGTTCATAATATTACACATCGCTCCCATGCCGAAGATGTCAGAAGCGTATAAAACCTATTTACACTGATATTTACTTCAAAGAATATGAATTGAATATGAGAGCAGCACTTGGGATCCCACAACTCGGTTTTAGTCTAACGATCGCCAACTCACTGGGCCTGGTGTAATCTTTTTCTTGTCTCTACCAACAGAAACACCTGAACAGTTCTCTGCCACATCTACACCGGCGTTACGAGCCAGAAGTCTCAGCTGAGATATTCTATGCAACTAGGTGAGCACCATCTTTTCATTCCGTTTCATCGCCATTTAGATGTACAGGCACTCATGGAAGCGGCCTTACTTCACTTGGACGAAGTTGGGGGGGGGGGGGGGGGGGGGGGGGAGGGGGGACGACGACGACGACAATATCTATATATGTAACTCTTAATGGGAAACCAAAATTAGCATCATCTTGAATATCTTACATTGAGCTATACGCAATAACAAGCTTAGATTGTGCTATGTAGAATAACAAGCTTCTATGGTACGCTACGCAAGCGTCTTGAGACCCTTACACAGTATTTCCATAGCCATTTGTCTCGTATCTTTGCCATCTATGGACATAGAGACATTAACAGCATGAACAACCGACTGCGTAGGTTTACAGCTCCACCACAATCGGCGGTAATTTCACGGTCGCCTGGCGAGGCTGTGGAAATGGCAACTTAACTGGCTGAAGAGCAGCCGGAAGTCACACCTCGGCGGGCAGGTCATCACGACATACGCTAAGCCACCGTCTTCTCATCGTCATTGCTGCTTGACTCTGAGTACGACAACGCTCCACTCGGTTGGACTCTGCCGGATTCGTCGTCTGTACTGTCACAGGACTTTCGCAGCAATGGCTGACTACATGTAATTTAGTTGGGAATATTTCCTCTTGATGTCAGTGCTACCATGGCTTCAGTCATGTGGGACACTTTGAACACGCTCACGTTAAAATCTTGCACTCCCTTAATTTTCGTTTGAATCTTAATTTATCGTGTGTACAAGTATCTAGCCAATGAAAGTTTGACTGTCGAGTAAATATTGCATCTGTAAAAGTTTTTACTCACTGCTGTAGATCACAACAATCTGCAAAAGTTCTTCGATGGTTTGCCGTTTTCACTCCAGATAAATATTGTATAAAAAGTGTATAAGAATACGATTTCCACTTAAACTTTGCTGTTAATACTATTGTTTGCAATGCACCGAGCTGCGAGGGAGGTTTAAGACTGGCATCGTGAATGACATTTCCCGAAAGTAATTGTCCGGTGCGGCTCGCATCTTGCGGTCGATTCTTATTTTGATACCTTTAGTGTCGTCCTAACTTCACGCTTTTGCCCTCTTGGCCGGTTTTGAAATCGGCGAGAGAAGGAGTGGGGAGCGAGTGTACCAAGTTGGCAGCTGCAAAATACTAACGCGAATTCTTTACAGACGAATGGAAAAACTGATAGAAGCCGACCTAGGGGAAGATCAGTTTGGATTCCGGAGAAATGTTGGAACACGTGAGGCAATACTGACCCTACGACTTATCTTAGAAGAAAGATTAAGGAAAGGCAAACCTACGTTTCTAGCATTTGTAGACTTAGAGAAAGCTTTTGACATTGTTGATTGGAATACTTTCTTTCAAATTCTGAAGGTGGCAGGGGTAAAATACAGGGAGCGAAAGGCTATTTACAATTTGTACAGAAAGCAGATGGCAGTTATAAGAGTCGAGGGGTATGAAAGGGATGCAGTGGTTGGGAAGGGAGTGAGACAGGGTTGTAGCCTATACCCGAGGTTATTCAATTTGTACATTGAGCAAGCAATAAAGGAAACAAAAGAAAAGTTTGGAGTAGGAATTAAAATCCATGGAGAAGAAATAAAAACTTTGAGGTTCGCCGATGACATTGTAATTCTGTCAGAGATAGCAAAGGACTTGGAAGAGCAGTTGAACGGAATGGACAGTGTCTTGAAAGGAGGGTATAAGATGAACATCAACAAAAGCAAAACTAGGATAATGGAATGTAGTCAAATTAAATCGGGTGATGCTGAGGGAATTAGATTAGGAAATGAGACACTTAAAGTAGTAAAGGAGTTTTGCTATTTGGGGAGCAAAATAACTGATGATGGTTGAAGTAGAGAGGATATAAAATGTAGACTGGCAATGGCAAGGAAAGCGTTTCTGAAGAAGAGAAATTTGTTAACATCTAGTATAGATTTAAGTGTCAGGAAGTGGTTTCTGAAAGTATTTGTATGGAGTGTAGCCATGTATGGAAGTGAAACGTGGACGATAAATAGTTTAGACATGAAGAGAATAGAAGCTTTCGAAATGTGGTGCTGCAGAAGAATGCTGAAGATTAGATGGGTAGATCACATAACTAATGAGGAGGTATTGAATAGAATTGGGGAGAAGAGGAGCTTGGGGCACAACTTGACTAGAAGAACGGATCGGTTGGTAGGACATGTTCTGAGACATCGAAGGATCACCAATTTAGTATTGGAGGGCAGCGTGGAGGGTAAAAATCGTAGAGGGAGACCAAGAGATGAATACATTAAGCGGATTCAGGAGGATGTAGGCTGCAGTAGGTACTGGGAGATGAAGAAGCTTGCACAGGATAGAGTAGCATGGAGAGCTGCATCAAACCAGTCTCAGGACTGAAGACCACAACAACAACACCAAGTTGGCAGCCGTTGAGGGTCGTACGTGGAAGCTTGCCGGCTTTCCGCACCGAGTTGCGGCTGTGTGGTGTTAATTGACCGCCTTATGCTGGAGGACGGGCAGCTCTGCAAGACACGCCGGAGATTGCTAACTCTATCCGAAGTGGTTATCAGCCGGGGACGTAAAGCCTGTAACTCGGGATATTGACTGAGCGTTTCCGGCCACAACAGGCCGCTGGTATTGTATTGCTGCTCACGGCCGTCTTTGGCGGTTCTGACTGAAATCAATTACCAATTAAGCTCACTAGTTATCTGTTTGCGCCAAGCTTGTCGCTTTGGTGATCCAGTACGGGCTCAACCTCTCAGTGTTAATGGTAAATCAGTCTTGTTTGAGTTTCAAGTTGTTACAGGTTATCAAACAGTGGTCTGTACCCTGTCTTACTTAAGGGGAATATTTAACCCGTATATTACAGGCTAACCTATTTTTAGTTGATCTGTAACCAGAAATTTGTTTTAATCACTGAGTCGTACTTTCCTCACTTGTTCCATGGACCTTTAAATTGGTTCTACTGTCAAAAAGTTACATGTGGAAGTCTCGTTGATAGTTTTAAAATAAGTGTAAAAATGTTATCGTTTACTTATAAGCGCAGCAATCAAAATACACTCCTGGAAATTGAAATAAGAACACCGTGAATTCATTGACCCAGGAAGGGGAAACTTTATTGACACATTCCTGGGGTCAGATACATCACATGATCACACTGACAGAACCACAGGCACATAGACACAGGCAACAGAGCATGCACAATGTCGGCACTAGTACAGTGTATATCCACCTTTCGCAGCAATGCAGGCTGCTATTCTCCCATGGAGACGATCGTAGAGATGCTGGATGTAGTCCTGTGGAACGGCTTGCCATGCCATTTCCACCTGGCGCCTCAGTTGGACCAGCGTTCGTGCTGGACGTGCAGACCGCGTGAGACGACGCTTCATCCAGTCCCAAACATGCTCAATGGGGGACAGATCCGGAGATCTTGCTGGCCAGGGTAGTTGACTTACACCTTCTAGAGCACGTTGGGTGGCACGGGATACATGCGGACGTGCATTGTCCTGTTGGAACAGCAAGTTCCCTTGCCGGTCTAGGAATGGTAGAACGATGGGTTCGATGACGGTTTGGATGTACCGTGCACTATTCAGTGTCCCCTCGACGATCACCAGTGGTGTACGGCCAGTGTAGGAGATCGCTCCCCACACCATGATGCCGGGTGTTGGCCCTGTGTGCCTCGGTCGTATGCAGTCCTGATTGTGGCGCTCACCTGCACGGCGCCAAACACGCATACGACCATCATTGGCACCAAGGCAGAAGCGACTCTCATCGCTGAAGACGACACGTCTCCATTCGTCCCTCCATTCACGCCTGTCGCGACACCACTGGAGGCGGGCTGCACGATGTTGGGGCGTGAGCGGAAGACGGCCTAACGGTGTGCGGGACCGTAGCCCAGCTTCATGGAGACGGTTGCGAATGGTCCTCGCCGATACCCCAGGGGCAACAGTGTCCCTAATTTGCTGGGAAGTGGCGGTGCGGTCCCATACGGCACTGCGTAGGATCCTACGGTCTTGGCGTGCATCCGTGCGTCGCTGCGGTCCGGTCCCAGGTCGACGGGCACGAGCACCTTCCGCCGACCACTGGCGACAACATCGATGTACTGTGGAGACCTCACGCCCCACGTGTTGAGCAATTCGGCGGTACGTCCACCCGGCCTCCCGCATGCCCACTATACGCCCTCGCTCAAAGTCCGTCAACTGCACATACGGTTCACGTCCACGCTGTCGCGGCATGCTACCAGTGTTAAAGACTGCGATGGAGCTCCGTATGCCACGGCAAACTGGCTGACACTGACGGCGGCGGTGTACAAATGCTGCGCAGCTAGCGCCATTCGACGGCCAACACCGCGGTTCCTGGTGTGTCCGCTGTGCCGTGCGTGTGATCATTGCTTGTACAGCCCTCTCGCAGTGTCCGGAGCAAGTATGGTGGGTCTGACACACCGGTGTCAATGTGTTCTTTATTCCATTTCCAGGAGTGTATGTATATATTTGCAGGATGGTTTATTGCTAGCAAATTCTTGTAGGCTCCCCTTATGTATATGCAGGCTATGGTGTGTCACTTGGTTATGGGTTCATCTGTTTGGTGAATCATCCTTATTATCAACCGCATAGAAACTAATTGGTGACGTGTGTATGTTATAGAGCTCAACTGTAATTTGGTCTGTGGCTATTTTGGATCGTCGTTTGTGTAGGGGGCCCTAATTGGCCTGTCCGTTGCCCCACGCCAGCAGGTCCGTTGCGTGGGTGTGGTCCGGTATGTACCGGACGGTGCGGCCCTCGCCAAAGCGCGTTGGCCGTTGAATGACCTTTTGTGGACGCACCGTTAAGCGCAGCCTTATTACGTTTTATGTTATTCACTCGTATTGCTTTCTTATTGTAGTCTTAAGGTTTTGTTCGAGTATTAACTGCTGTAGCAAATGTAATTTTGTTGTTTTGATATTCGGCGGGTGCCCGATTTAAAGTTTTGACAAAGATCTACGGTCTTATCCTGAAGGGAAAGGTGGCTCCGATCAACAGGAAACGGTTATCTAGTTCCTTGTCCTTGTATGGATTTGTTACACTGTTTTAATTTGAACTACTGCCTGCCTTTTCTTCGTCTTTAATACTTGCAATTGTTACAAGAAGAGTTTTGTTAATAAAGTGTCACGGTAAATGATGTTCAATTATTCCTGCTTCTCAGGCACACCATTGCTTGCTCCTGGTAGGTTTAAATTACTGTTGAAGATTGTACGTTTTCGTTTGTATACCTCTCTAGGAAAGCGGCACCATAGCGGTATCAGTAATGAAACTTGCTCTGTTTAACTTAAGTAAAATATATCAAAAACATTCTTTTGTTCAATATCCGCAATGTGTTTGAGGAACAAAAGTCAAAATTTCTAATAAAGTGGAAAACTAATTGTCATTATAAATCTTTGTCGTGGTTGTTCGCTGCCTAATCAGATGTTCAGAATGGAGAAGAGGTCCATTTCGAACATTCGGTTTAAGAATAAAATTTTCTGTGTCATTTTCCTTTCAAAATTGTTCCAATGTGATTTGTTTATTGTTCAGCTAATTCAGTCTTTACAGGGTGCAGCTTCTTCGATTTTATGCAAACAAATATTATTTAAGTCTCTGTTCCAATGCCACTCTATCTCCTGCCGTCCTCTTCCTGTTGAATCCCCTACTTTCTTCAGTTCTTTATACAGTAGTCGGGTGGTCTGCATTGTGGTCTCTGCCTTTCACCGCGTCTCCATTCTAGTACTACCTTTGTCCATCTTCCATAAATTCTTCTTGCGTTATGTCTGACATTTTAGAGCCTTTACCGTTTACATAACACCCTGAACTGCTCTTATCGCTCATGTCTGCACTTCTTTTCCAGTCCTTCTTAGTGTGACCTTTCCGTAGGTCTCTGAGCTGTTCGTAGTGTTCTTTTGAAAAACTCGTTTAAAATACAAGTTTCTCACCCATGTGTTAGTACGGGAAGAAAATACTATTCGCAAACAACCTTTTTTTTTTAAGTTTGTTGGCATGTTAGATTTAAAAACGGTTGCATTTCTTCCTGAAGCCCTCCAGCCTAGCTTGGTTCTGCAGAAAATTTCAGGTTTTAATTCTGTTTGGTCATTAATTAAATGTACCGGATATATTCATTAACATTTTTCACGCAGTTGTTGTTCAGTATTATTTGTCTTGCAATATTCTTTTTGAGAACATTCAGCTTAAGGCCCAGCTCTTCGCAACTATCTTTAGAACACTCTATAGAGGACTGCAATTCCATTATATAGTTAGCTACGACTCTCACATTGCCTGAAAATTTCAAGTTAGTATGTCATTTCTCATTTATTTTAATTCGTGTATCTTTCCAGTTAATTTTAGACACTACATTGGCATCTCAAGGACAGCTAAAAATGGTTTAGAGGATATAGGGTCACCCTGCTTTACACCTCTTCCAACGGAAAAGTCCCTCGCGTGTTTTCCCGTGCTAACAATAGCCATCGTATAACATAGATACTGTATAATATTTTCATGTTCTTTGTTTCCACATCTTGTATGCTTAGTGCCGTACAACTGATCTGTGTAACTGGGTTGCTGTTATACAAAGTGAACATTAGTAAAACCAACAAACTGCAGGGAGAGATTCCATAATGTAAATAGAGGAAAAAACTCCTGTGAGCATGTGTCCGGAAATGGAGGGTGTGCTTGCAACAACAACAAATCGTCCCGGATAACAGCACTGAACTACATCGCATCCACGTCACAACAGATGTTCAAAATGGCCTCCATGGGATGCAATTCACACGTTCACACCTAGCATCATGGACTGCCACACTCTTTCGCACTTTCCAGCATCTCTCGGAAAAGCCTCACGGGCGATGGAGTAAGCTGTTAAAGGGTCTGCACATAAAACACTGGTTTAGCATATACAGCGCTTTTCAGATGGCCCAAGACTTTTGGCTGATTTATGTTCGGTGATCTAGCAGACCATGCTACAGGGCCACCACCTTCGATCCAACGTCTGGGGAACATGTTGTTGAGGTGTCAGCGATCTGTAATGCGGAAGTGGGGTGCTGCTCCGTCATGCAGAAATCACATAACCTTCCGTATTGCCAAAATCATGTTTTCCAGCAGCCCAGGCAGAGTATTCCTCAGGAAGTCCAGGTACGTTCCTCTGTCGAGGCGTTGTGGGATAATAATTGGTCCAAGTATGTGGTCACCGAGAAACCCTGCCCGCAGAATGACACAGAACTGGTGCTGACGAGACACCTCAACCATTCCCCGAGGATTGTCTGTAGCTAACAGATGACGATTATGCAGATTGACGATACCAGTGCTGGTAAAGCTTGTTTCGTCGATAAAGAGGAGTGACGACAAATCCCATAACTGTGATGTATTGGTGCAAAAACCACGAAAAAAAAAATCCTTCCCGCAGAGGGAAATCAGCGACTTACAATCCTTGCAGTTGTTGCAGGGCATAGATTTCGTAGCTGTTACACCATGTTAGCGGGCCACTTGCTTGGGGGTTGTACTAGGATTCGTGTCAATACCCCGTACAACCCGGTCCTCCTAATCTGGTGAAAGCACAAACCGCCGCCTCCCTACACGTTCGTCTGTGTGAAAGGACATATGCTCATACGACATTTTCTCCTGCATTTCCACTCAGGAATCTGCCCCTGCAGTTTGCCGGTGTTATTGATGTTCCTCCTGTATATTTCGGTTAGCTGAAATACTACTTTTGTCCAGAGAAACTATAAATATGTTCGCTAGGGGTATCATGATAGAGAAACGGGATTGGGAGACAAGACGGGTCGTTATTAACACACCCTGTTAGGTCGTCAGACATTGAGTACCAATTCACATTTGGGTGAGAACGGGGAAATAATCTAGAATCCATATTGGCAATCTTCTAAAGTCTTCTTCGTTACTTTATGGTTTGACAGCACACCTGTGCAAAGTCGCGATTCCATCATGTTCTCTTTGAATTTCCTCTCTGAATCTCAGCTTCCAACTGGTTGGAACAGCAATATACTTTTTATAATCAGGTTTCTTTCATTGTGTCCACAAATTTGGAAGTTTGTGGTAGGGTCTTATGGGACCAAACTGCTGAGGCCATCGGTCCCTAAGCCTACACACTACTTAATCTAACTTAAACTAACTTACGCTATGGACAACACACACACATACACCCCCATGCCCGAGGGAGGACTCGAACCTCCGACGTGGGAAGCCGCACGGTCCGTAACAAGGCGCCTCAGACTGTGCGGCTCTGTTCACAAAAGAACAGCGTTTACAAAAATACCGAATTAATGTTATAAACATATTATTATATATCTTACTGCTTTTTACATACAGTCTCATTCTAAATAACTCTCTCCTCTGTCTATAAGCTATTCTCAAACTCCCTTCGTTTCTCGGATTATTGCAGGAATGCTTTCTTCCAGATAGCTAGAAGTTCCCTCTTGTAATTTTCTTGGGTCTGATCTGTCCCTTACAGCTGGTTTTGCGTTCGGAATTAGAGGTAGAAATCATCGGGGGTAAAGCCCAAGGAATAGGATGTGTGTCATAAAACAGCTGCAATCTCCAATAGAAAATATTTAAAGTTTCTATTGTAATATGACGATAGCCTCATACATCTCACATGTCACCACACATTTTATTGTCACCCAACATTTTGTTAACAAACATTTTGTTAATTTTCGGTATGAAAATTATAATTTAATTTGCCCTTTGAGTCAGTGCCCCTTTGGTTATAAAAGTACCATGAAAAAACAGGAATCGTTCAGAAAACTATTATTCTCGTCAGACCATCCCGTGAGAAATATATTTGTTGTTACAATGAATCATGCGTGATGATCATGTGGCAATATAGTGACAAAGGTGGAGACACCGCGCTGAAGGACGCCAGCACAGCAGTTCTAACGTCGTAGCCTGGAGGATTCAGAGGGTAGCGAGAGCCACAAACGGCCATTAGTAAGATTAGTTCAAGGAGGTATCAGTGAATATCAAGTGGTCATGATCGCGAGAGTGTGTGCAGAACCTACAAAAATTAACAATTGTAAAAATGATGTCGAGGCTGCAATAAAGGTTTGAGTATCACGGGTGAATAATAGGCTAAATACTCTCTTCAGTTCAATGTTCGCTCAAGTGTGCACCGTGACTGATAAAGACGGTGCAAGCAGTATTAGCTCTGTTCATTAACATCTGGTGCTGAGAATCTGAGTAACTAAAAATCCCATTGTGGTTCCTCATTTAACATAATCATATTTCCACCAGTATCACGTGAAAAGTTTACAGTACCATCACCGTAATAGGAGCAACGTTTTCAACCACAGTTCTCCATAATCATACAGGTAAAACAGATCACATTATTGGCATCCCCCAGAAACCATCTCCTAGGGCATAGAGGGCAAACCAAGACACACTTTCAACGTGAGAGCAATGAGATTCAGTATTCAAGAACGGATATTTTCATGAAAGGTTCTGCTGACATTTGTAGCGAAACGGGTCGCTTTTGCTGACAAAACACTGATAATGTAGTTTATAATGTCACAGCCAGGTGCTGTCCCACCACCACGACGATTTCCTCTTATACTTGACACAGATCGACCGTATAGAACTAAGTTCTTGAATATTTGCAGGTTAGCTTCATTTGAGGAAGAATGTAGAAAAGAAAGGGAAATTCCTTTCTTTGCTCACTATCAGAAACTGACGTAAAATACAGTTGTTGATTTTCTCAGTTTCCGGGACAACCAGTGATGACGTTCAAAATGGCACTCAACAAAATCGGTGAAATATTGGTTTCTACACAATCACTTATAATTCAAACTAAAATTTCCCGACATTAAGCGCACAGTTATTTCCCACGTTATTAGCCAGACGTGTTTTCTTTAACATGCCGTTTAAACCTCTTTCTGCTCCTTATAACACCAACATATGCTTTTCTAAATACTGGTCGTCGAAATACAAGGGTCATTCAATAATTAAAGAGGCAAATTGGTCTGGGGAAAAAGCTGTTAGTAGGGCAAGTTTGGTACTTTTATGTCTTTAAGTTGGCGTTACTGGGATGAGCCCTCAACAGCTGATATATCAACATTGTTTTGTTTATAACCTCAAAAATACATTTCAAGATGGAGAGTCCGCTTGAAATGTCCACATTAGTTGAACAACGTTCTGTTATTCGTTTTTTACTTGACGAAGGCGGGAAACCAGTGAATATATACTGTAGAATGTCTAAAGTTTATGGCGAAAGTTGTATGAATCGTGCAAATTTTTACAAGTGGGTAGAGCAGTTCAAAAATGGTCGCGACTCAGTGACTGACGAACACCGTTCTGGCCGACCAGTTGCAGTTTCAGCTCCCTCACTTGAAGGTCGAATTGATGACATAATTCGTGCCGACCGCCGTGTGACTGTGGAAATGATAGTTGACAAGGTTCAAGTTAGTACCGGTACAGTTCAAAACATTATCTGTAACAAGCTGAAACACCGCAAAACCTGTGCAAGATGGGTCCAAAGGAGTTGACGCGGCTACACAAGGATAAAAGGTTGAGAGTGTGGACAGAGCTAAAGGAACGTTATGAAAGAGAAGATGAGCACCTCCTCAAAAAATATTAACTTGTGACGTAACTTGGTTTCACTGTTATCAGCCAGAATCGAAAAGACAAAGCATGAAGTGAAAGCACACCAACTCACCTGTCAAGAAAAAATTCAAAACCCAAGCATCAGCAGGAAAAAGTTATGTCGACGGTGTTTTGGGAGGCTGAAGATCAAGTTCTTTTGTGATTATCTCGAAGAGCAGCGTGCAATGAACAGCCAATACTACTCGGATGCGGGTTGCGAAGTGTAGATCACCTCCCTGATGGTGCACCCTGGGCAACGCTGCGCCATGACTCAGCGGCGAAGAATCTACACAAAAACGGCTACCGAACGCTCGAGTGCCTCCCGGTCCAAGCAAAGGCGAACGAGAAGAAGGAGAGCCCGCTCTGGCGGGAACATGCGGGACATTAAGAGATTATGTATATGCCATCTCAATATAGAAGGATATACGAAGACGAAAGGAGAAATCCTAAGAAAAATCTTAGTAAGGGAAGGAGTAAATGTAGTGTTTTTACAAGAAACCCATCTGAAGAAGGAAACTATTTCGACACTTAAAATCCCTGGTTTTACTTTGGTTGAAGGGACATGACAAGAAATGGCCTAGCATCCCTGGTCCAACAAAATCTTACAGGAAGTGTGAATACAGACCTAGAACAATCGGAACATGCCATAGGAATCAAAGTGAAAGAACTCGCTCTCTGCAGTGTGTAAAAACCTCCATCTGAACTTTTGCCACTGGAGATAATGCCCAAAGCCGAATACCCAATTGTGTACACTGGCGAATTCAATCCGCATCACACTAAATAGGGTTATTCAGAATGCAATACAGAAAGTGCAATACTGAGTAATTGGGCTGAAGGGAGAGATCTCCACCTCCTGTATGATCCAAAGGACCAGGCATCATTTTCATCAGCATCATGGGGGATCACAAACAACACCTGACTTGACCTTCGTTACAAGGGGAGCAAAAGGAGACGTGCTCCAAGCAGAAAGAAGAGTATTGAAGAAGTTCCCTAGAAGCCAACATTGAGCTGTGATCGTCGAAGTGGGACGGTCAGTTCCTGTCGTACAAAGCCCACCAATCCCACGATGGAATCTAAAACAGGCTAACTGGGAGACATTTCGGGTTCTCACAGAGAGAACAGTGAACCGTATTCCTCCACTACCAGAGAACTATGAGCGGTTCACTACTCTGCACTGAAAAGTATTCCACACGGTGCGAGGAAAGAATATGCTCCTTGCTGGACGAGAGAATGTGAATCATTACTGGAAGAATACGAGGCTGCGGAACAACTGGTTCAAACAATGGACGAAGAACGCAGGTGTAGATGGACGGTAAAGATGGAGAGCATGGATTTCACCCATTCGAGCCGCAAGAGCTGGAGTCTGTTAAGAAGATTAGGAGGAAGTACAACCCTACATAGACCACAGACGAGAATGCCCCCCACCCAGATAGCGTTGCACGTAAACAAAACTCGGAAATCCATCTAAGAACATCTTAAAAGAGAGGCTTCGATCATATGATAAAAGAGGCAATGAAGAACAAACAGGAGAACACAGATCTGATAAATTATGCAAAGTTTCAAGAGATCAATAACGCACTGACAGGATGAAGGCTGGCAAACCAGCAGGAGTAGATACAATCATATCAGAATTCCTTAAAAATCTAGGATCAGCAGGAAGAAACTGGCTAGCAAAATTCTTCTCTATGTGCATCAAGCAGAACAAAATACCTACTATATGGAAAGAAGCCAAGGTAGTCGCTGTCCTGAAATCAGGAAAGACTGGGGAAAACCCCAAACATTTTAGACCAATTTCTCTTTTATGCACTGTATGTAAATTATTTGAGAGAATTCTGATGATCAGACCCTCCCAGTATATAGAACTCTCCCCACCAATGCAGTAGGCAGGTTTTAGGCCTAAAACTTCACAACCTTTATCGAAAAGGGCTATCAGAATAAGAAGAAAACTGGTGTTGTCCCGTTGGATCTAACCTCAGCATATGATACAGTGTGGAGGGATGGCCAACTCTATAAACTAATAGAAAAAACTCAGAGCAGCCAGACCTACAAACTTATGAAGAACATTTTAACTGGAAGAAAAATTAGAGTAACTTTCAATGGAAAAACCAGCAAATGAGTAGCGCTCAACAACGGAATCCCACAGGGCTCGGTAGTGGCCCCCTTATTGTTTAACTTGTACAGTACAGATATCCCACTAAAAACGTCCAGTAAGTTTATATACACGGATGATATGGCAATAACTTATCAAAGCAAATATTTTTAAAAAATACAGCGGAAATCGAACGAAGACCTAAACCTATTGCACCTATACTACACCAAATGATATTTACAATCGAATCCAGACAAGACAGTAAGTGTAAACATGCATCTAAGTAACAGAGAAGCTGAACATCTGTATGAATAACCAGACCATTTAACATGAAGACAATCCTCGGTACCTTGGAGTAAAGCGCGACCGGTCCCTAGCATACAGAGCCCATCTAGAGGATACAAAACAAAAATTGAAAACTAAAATTTCCATTCTAGCCAAACTCACCGGAACCACCTGGGGATCTGATGCAAATACCTTAAGAAGTTCTACCTTGGTACTGGATACAGCGTGGCCGAGTACTGTGTACCTGTATGGGCCAGAAGTGTGCATATATCAAAAATCGATATCCAACTAAGAGAAACAGTGAGATATAATATCAGGAACACTTAAACCTACACCCATAGATTTTCTACCCGTACTGTCTAACATAGCACCACCTGAAATCAGAAGAAATCAGCTACTATCAAGAGAATATAACAAAATACTGACAAACTCAAACCTTCCCATACACCAGGACCTGGCACCAAAAAACCGCCTGAGATCAAGGTCACCTCTATGGCAAACAGGCGAAGAGGTGTTTCCCTTCGACCCAGAAAATGAATGGGAAATTTTATGGAGTAGAAGCACAGTAAAGAACAGAAAACTGGTTACTGACACAAGCATACCGATAGAGGGCTTTAAGCTTTCCAGAAGAGTGTGGACTACGCTGAACCGTGTGAGGACGCGTGTCGGAAGATGCAGGGAGGAGATGACAATATGGGGCCTCACGAACGACCTTCAGGGCGAATGTGGACTCAACCAATCTATGGCCTACTTGATCAAGTGTACTGCGCACGGTTTTAATGGTGAACTGAAGGCTATACATAACATTACGGAAAATTCCATTAAATGGTTTAAAAAATAAGTCATATTCTATAAAAAAATTATTTTGTATTCTGTCATTAAGTAATGCTGAATGTCTCATTTTAATCCTGTAATGTCCCAGTTTAATATTTCGCCTTGTAAATACCGATCGAGTAAATAAATAACTACTCGGATTTGCTTTTAAACAAGGTGAAGCCAGCCCTGAGAGAGAGACGTCGTGGATCTCAGAGGAGAGGTGTGATTCTCCAGCAAGACAACGTACGCCCTCATATCTCAACTAACCCTTGAAACCATCGATAAAATGGGCTGGGAAGCACTGCCTCATCCCTCTTACAGTCCTGATTTAGCACCTAGTGATTTCCCTTTTTTTTTTTTTTTGTGCATTGAAGGAACATTACGTGGGATGATATTCCAGGACAATGAGGACATGAAAAAGTTTGTGGGAAATTAGTTCAAACGTCAAGATAAAGAGTTTCTTTGTAGCCGGAATTAAGAAGCTTGTAGCCTGTTGGAACAAGTGCATAAGTGTTCGAGGAGATTATGTTGAAAAGTAGAAAAAGTATTTTTTTCTAAAAATAAATGCTTTTTTTTCTCCAGACCAATTTGTCTCTTTAATTACTGAATGATCCTCGTATTATAAAACCAAACACATTTTTCTGACTCACCACTTCTCAAAATTAAAAGTCTTTAATACATGAAAGGCACAATACTGCATATCTTCAAGAGGATTAATGTATGTAGTTAACCAGTTTTAGGCTCGCCGGGGTATCATCAGACTGTAACTATCAGCATCAAACATCACTAGAAATGATGTTACTCGTCTGCAATGAGGCATAAATACAAAGTAAATTGCATCTTTGTTAAGGCTGTGATAACGCGATTAAAAAGGAAAAAAATCTGAACAACAAATAAATGTAAAGGCGACAAACTAGGAAAAAATCAGTAAACTAGAAAAACTGTGCGTATCTAACAATCTAAATTTAATTAACAGTCACAATAAAATAAGTACTTGACAAGACTGCTAAAGAATAGCTTGAAGAGGTGTTAAAAATTGAAAGTAATTCAGAAATAAAGTAAAAGATAGAATTGAGAATTGTAACAACAGAATATCCGGTGTGCATAAGGGGGGAATAGAATAAAAATAAATAAATACAGGGAAATGGAGGAAAAGAAAGGAATAGTTAATGCAGGAAGCAATGGAAACCTGTGAGGATTAAGAAAAGTTTTCAAGAGGGTAAGTGTTGAGCTGTGTTAGGTCATTTGATACTGTATTAAATCAGGACTGTGTAGCAGATGTTTGTTTATCTGGAGGGCTTCCTGCACATTGATATTTTGGGTTTTGTTTGCTAAGTGAAAGACAAAGGACTGTGTCTGGCAGCTCCTCACTCAGTGTATGCTCAACAAACGTGGAGTCCTAATTCTGCAACTTACAGCTGCGTTCATGTTCAGTCAGCCCATTTGCTGTGTCTCTGCCCGATTGACCAATATAAAACTTACCACGAACAGGACAAGTAATTTTGTACACCCTACTACTGGATAGTGATTGGATTCAATCTTTGCAATTAAAAGTACACTGCGCTGTGGTCTTGATCATATACACTACTGGCCATTAAAATTGTTACACCAATAAGAAATGCAGATGATAAACGGGTATTCATTGGACAAATGTATTATACTAGAACTGACATGTGATTACATTTTCACGCAATTTGGGTGCATATTTCCTGAGAAATCAGTACCCAGAACAATCACCTCTGGCTGTAATAACGGCCTTGATACGCCTGGGCATTGAGTCAAACAGAGCTTGGATGGCGTGTACAGGTACAGCTGCCCATGCAGCTTCACAGCTACCACAGTTCATCAAGAGTAGTGACTGGCGTATTGTGACGGGCCAGTTGCTCGGCCACCATTGACCAGACGTTTTCAGTTGGTCAGAGATCTGGAGAATGTGCTGGCCAGGGCAGCAGTCAAACATTTTCTGTATCCAGAAAGGCCCGTACAGGACCTGCAACATGCGGTCGTGCATTATCCTGCTGAAATGTAGGGTTTCGCAGGGATCGAATGAAGGGTAGAGCCACGGGTCGTAACACATCTGAAATCTAACATCCACTGTTCAAAGTGCCGTTAATGCGAACAAGAGGTGACCGAGACGTGTAACCAATGGCACCCCATACCATCACGCCGGCTGATACGCCAGTATGGCGATGGCGAATACATGCTTCAAATGTGCGTTCACCGCGATGTCGCCAAACACGAATGCGACCATCATGATGCTGTAAACAGAATCTGGATTCATCCGAAAAAATGACGCTATGCCTTTCGTGCACCCACTTTCGTCGTTGAGTACACCATCGCAGGCGCTCCTGTCTGTGATGCAGCGTCAAGGATAACCACAGCCATGGTCTCCGAGCTGATAGTCTACGCTGCTGCAAACGTCGTCGAACTGTTCGTGCAGATGGTTGTTGTGTTCCAACGTCCCCATCTGTTGACTCAGGGATGGAGACGTGGCTGCACGATCCGTTACATCCATGCGGATAAGATGCCTGTCATCTCTACTGCTACTGATACGAGGCCGTTGGGATGAAGCACAGCGTTCCGTATTACTCTTCTGAACCCACCGATTCCATATTCTTCTAACAGTCATTGGATCTCGACCAACGCGAGCAGCAATGTCGCGATACGAATAACCGCAATCGCGATAGGCTACAATCCGACCTTTATCAAAGTCAGAAACGTGATGGTACGCATTTCTCCTCCTTACACGAGGCATCACAACAACGTGTCATCTGGCAACGCCGGTCAGCTGTTGTTTGTGTTTGAGAAATCGGTCAGCACGTTGTAGGTGTCGCCACCGACGCCAACCTTGTGTGAACGCTCTGAAAAGCTAATCATTTGCATATAACAGCATCTTCTTCCTGTCGGGTAAATTTCGCGTCTGTAGCACATCATCTTCGTGGTGTAGCAATTTTAATGGCCAGTAGTGTAGTAAGAGATCGTATTGTTGCAAGATTACAGTGTTTCTGCAACACACTGTGGTATCTGTCTTAGATATGGTATTGTACCCCACTTCTTGTAGCCAGTGGAAGAAACAGAAAAGAGAATACAGATAAAGGGTACAATTTTCAGTCTTTCTTTCCTATGCAAGATGTGGTCAGTCAGGACAGGATTGTAGCAGCTGGTCTAGACAATAAATTTTATTACATTCTAAATCTGCTTTGAAATCTTCTTTGAACATGGGAAGAGGTAGGAGACACTGCACCATCGAGTGGCAGCTGCATGTTTGTGTCCTGGCAGAGTGAATGGCCAAGGTTGTCTACCAGTTCGTTGTAGTCGAATGAGGCTGCGTTTCACGTCGGTGGGTTTGTCAACAGACATTACAGTCGTTACAGGACAAGTAGAAATCTGTACATATCTTTTGTAGCTGTGCAAAGACATAATAAGTTAATAGTCTGGTCTGCTGTTTCAGGTTTATCCACAATTGTGGACAGAGAAAGATATCCAGAGAGGCTGCAAGATTGTGCGCAGCCAGTTACAGCTCAGTGGAACAACACTGCACATTACTTCACGAGCCTTCATATTTCTCAAGTGACGTTTGCGAGTTGATGCTTGATTGTTTCCCAGATCAGTGGCTCGGCAGACTTCTTCCACACCAACCAAGTGTCAAATAAAACTTCAAAGTGTGCTTCGTGTAATGGCTGGGCTCCAACATAGTTATTTAACCAATTATGAAGTTTCAGCGTGTTATTTAACACTAAGCGTTTTTAGTTTACTTTCCTCAGTAATGGAAATTTCTATTTGTACAGTATAACCGTTAGCTTCGGTTGTTGTGCAGAACCCGTAGCTACGGAAAACCTCATGTGACGACAGCACTCAGTGAGTAGGTGTATTTCGAGTGTGCTGTACAGTCTTTGGTAGGCACGTTGCTGTGTAGCAAACTTTCAGTGCTCTTTGGCCATATACACAAACACGGTAACTCTTTTCGCTAAAGATAATTACCAACGTATATTTTGTGAGTGGTGAATAACTTTGGTTCTCAGTTAACATCATTATATTCTTGTTGTTAACTGTGGTTTAAATACCCACAACACTATAAACAACACGAAAGCTGTAATCAATATCTAGACACCTACATTCACACTGTTGTGTATGTCATGTACTCGCTAACAGTGGCACTCTCTAGAGTGGTTATGCTCCAAGTCAACAGTTCAGAGTTGTGTAACTATTAGTTTTATAGCACTATCAATATTTTAATTGTATGATTCAACAACCCAGACAGCCAGCCAAATCTCAGTACTAGGCTTGACGATTAGTAAGTTGTCCACGACAAACAATGGCTGTGGTAGCGTCGATTTTAGATAATCTACGAACTAGTTTCGAAAGGAGGCAGATTTAGCGTCCACACTGGAAATTATTTGAACTAAATGGAATTAGTTAGCATATCACTTCGAAAAAATGCGGTAACTTTGATTTGAAGTAAGATGCTATTACATAGTGCACCACTAAAGGTTTACTAAGACTTTCTGATATCAGTGGATATCACGCTAATAGGACTTCTTTGGTGTAGGTTCGACTGCCCGTTCGTGGTCTAAATTCTATGGGTTTCCCAAACATTCATTCATCACGACACTCAAGATGTCGTGGCTGAACATATCCTCCGAGCCTCTGCCATTTGTTACAATCAGTGCTACATCAAATTCTAACGGCCTAAAGGCTATCCTACGGGATATCAGACAGGCAGCATGTAATATTTACACTTCATTACAGTTCACCTCTCCCATGTTTTATACTTAACCTGCCAAATTCACAAATAAAGACTGATAGTATGTCGCTCTCATGAGAACCGATAGATTCCTAGGAGCCTCTTCCCGCTGCAATAAATGCTCATTAAATAGTCCCCAAACACATATACCGCAGTGACGGACTTTTTTTTTTTTTTTTTTTAAATCGCGCTTGCTTTCCAACAAAGAGGCGTTTGTGAACACATTAACAAAACATGGCATTTGCAAACGCACACATGTCATAAAACACAGCAGTAATCTCCGACAGTGGGCGGAGTAGCTGCATTGTATATTTTCCAGCTTACTCACAGAGCGATCGTGATACTTGAGCTACTTAATCCAATATGGCGAAAAGGAGTAAATAAACGACTTCGTTGTTTTTGGAGAGGTTGTCACATGCTTTGAGAACTTCCTGCAGATACCTTATGAGTTGTTAAAGAGTAGGCGATTTGATCTCCTGTGGAGCAGGAAGATGTTTTTTATGAATGTCAACATAATGTAGCGTCTTGTACTTTTGCGTAAGAAAAACGTTCTTGACCTGTTCTTTTATTGTTGCTATCTGTTTCTGGAACGAATTTCCTCGCAGATTACGAATGGCCCAGTACCAAATTGTATTCAAGAAGAGACATCAGCACTTCCTTGCTCTAAAGCAGTAACTCTGTCATAAGAATGGTAACATAAATTTGTTTTCGTACTAAGGCATTTGCTGTAGAATTACGGCAATTTCCATATAATAATGCTACACACCGTGCGGGATGACTGTTTTGAACACCGAATAACTACTCTGGAATCGTGATGACATGTTACTAGGAGTAAGAGGCACCATTATTGAAGAGATAAAAGTATTCTTAGCACCGTCAACTGGAAGCGATTCTTGTCATCAGATAACATTCACCACGTAACACCTGAAAAAGAAAACTGAAATTTCTCACATTGAGAAATGAGAAGGAGCGATCTGTTTTACTCGATAGAACAATTTCTATATCCAAGATCGCATAAATACTTATTTATTTTCGACAACCGGTTTCGACAGACTCTGATGTCATCTTCTGGTTTCAGTGTTCATTGTGAGTTGGAATCAGAAGCCAGGTTGTCATATTTTCGCTTTTAAGTCTGAAGAAAAATCCATCGTTAATTCCATTGTGCACGTGCTTGGCAGCAGTAGTAGTGCTAGAGACTTTTCATGCGCTTCGACTCGCTACTGATTGTAAATGTTTTATTTCTGACGAACATTTGCATACTGTGCTACATTATATCCACTAATATGACAGCTTGGCATGAGGTTACAACTCACAATGAACACGTTTTATAACAAACATTTTTTAAGACGGGAAGATGACGGCAGAGCCTATCGACACTGGCTGTCAAAAATAAACAAGCATTTATGCCAACCTGGCTATAGAAATGTTTTCTAATTTGTAAAGCAATTTGGCATCCCCTTCGCGAGTTTGTGGAGCAAGAAGAGGAAAGTAGACTTCATCACAGTACACTAATAGGAAGAAACACATGTACCAGACGTAAAACTGCAGATTATGACAACTGCCAACGACTGTAAGGAAATTTCTTGCAGCAGTACAGATCACGAAACAAAGAACGAACCACATAATTACAAGAAGAAAACGAATAGGCAGAAGAAGCAAGAAAAGGAAAAAAGTTAGAAAGGAAGACTAGGAAATAGCGAGAATTAGCGAGAAAAGAAGAAGAAGATGCAGAGAGGAGAAGCAACGATAAACATTAAGAAAAGAAAATTAAAAGGAAGATGAAGAAAATAAGTAGAAGAGGTGGTAAGATAATAGGGATAATAGAGGTGACAAATGAAATGTAAGCTGAAGATAAGAAAGAAACGAGGCAAAGACTTTCACTGATGAAATGTAAGATCCAGTCTAGTTCGGTTAAGGTCGTTTGTATTGCGTATCATGGGTCATAAAGCAGACATTTCGTGAAAAATATCAAGAATGACGCAGTTGTTATGGCGATATCCCAACGGGCCAGCGAACTCAGTGATATATCAAGGTGTCAGTAAGAGCAAATATGAATTACGGTGATGGGAAGTTTTGGAATGTATTAACAGGAGCTCTTTTCTTTTGTCCATTGAGTGGTGGTGATCGAGAAAACGAATCATTGCGTCATATCAGCTTCTATGTGCCATTGTAGAGATGGTTCTAAAGAGCAGTGCCGGCACATAATCTAGAAGAATGGAACACACTACGTTCTGAAACTGTGAATAAAGGAATTAATGATATGGTTTTCCAGCATTAGTATTTAGTTTTGTTTTTGATTTGTTTGCACCATCTGTTTGGTTTTTTGTGATGTGTAAGAGTTGAAACAGAATAAATACACACAGTTATAATTTTTTAAGTAAGATGGAAGATTGTAAATATTTGAATTGTATAATTATTATGTGTAAACTAACGTATATTGTATATATTTGATAACAGTATGACAGTCGTGTTATTTCCATTTATCCCGCACGGGAGAACCACAGGTAGCATTCCGAAACATCAGTTAAATGAAAATTTGAGTCCGGCCGAATGCATAATGACAACGGCGACTACTATGAGCGCGCGATCCATGTTCGAGACCGTATCTGACACAAATTTTCGTTGGTCACGACATACTCATTATATTGTGGGTTCAGCATTTCTGTGCTGTTTTCGTTGGTAACATTTGGTGTCACTGTATCTTCATTTATTTTATCCCTGTCTTCTATTCGGTTCATGTCAGCAAATCTAGTTCGTATGAGATACACAACAATAGTCGAGTATTTTTGCATCTGTAATGACGACTCCACCTGTCAGCATGTGCAGCATGTGACTTTCATTTCCCCAATAAGGGAAATGCCGGAAATATCAGGTACCAAACCAGACCTCAATTTGTTTTGTGCTAGGCTCGGTACACATGTACAGATAGCTATGTACAGCAGCTATGCTCGAATTACAGAAGTACTCAATGGACGGGGGTCACTGAAATAATGTTAAAACTTACAGATTGTACATATTAAAGTCAAAGACAACAAAAAACTGAGGAATAACGTTGAATAACGGCACAAGCAAAACAGTGCAATAGCATTCAACGTAATGTGTCCAGCCTCAAAGCACATACTAAATCGTAGTGCCTGTTATTCCGAATTACGATGCAATACTCCTTCGGACATGCATGCATGTTTGAAGGAACAAGCACTGCTGTGATTACAACTGTCATGAAACATACAAAATGTATTCGTAGTTGGGAATATGGTCAACCATCCGGCTGTATAATGAAATATCGACAGTGAAAATTTGTGCCGGACCTGGACTCGAAACCAAATTTCCCTTTTATTGGGAACAGTCGCCTTACCTTTAGGCTAACCAAGCACGATTCGTGCATGTCTCATGAAATATTGCATCGTAATTCGGAATAACACGGGCACTGGAATATCCTATTTGCCTGCTGACATCGGGTAAGCAACTTTCAAGTAAGCTGTCTCCCCTCTTTGGGAATATACATAAAGGATGTACGAGTATAGGTCGACGGCATATGGAAGTATGAGTCTGGCTATGAGTCATGCTCGGATAGCCTTATGGTAAGGCGACTGCTCGCGATCAGAAGGAAGTCCGGGTTCGAGTTCGGTCTGGTACAAGTTTTCACTATCGTAATTCCATTACACAGCTGATGGTTGTCCGTGTTCACAACTGCGAATGCATTTCCTGTATCAAACCACGAGGTGAAGAAATATACGAAGAGTAAGCAGACATACTAATGAAGGAGACCAATTTGCCGGCCGGACTGGCCGAGCGGTTCTAGGCGCTACAGTCTGGAACCGCGCGACCGCTACGGTCGCAGGTTCGAATCCTGCCTCGGGCATGGCTGTGTGTGTTGTCCTTAGGTCAATTACGTTTAAGTAGTTCTGAGTTCTAGGGGACTAATGACCTCAGAAGTTAAGTCCCATAGTGCTCAGAGCCATTTTGAGACCAATTTAAAAGGAATATTTCTGGATATATAATTACCCCTCACTGAATTTTATAACTGCTTGAAATCCCACGTTAAAAACAGCACAGGCAGTTGGGCTGCAACATATCCAGACAGCTGAAAGGTAGTTGTACAAAACAGCTTCAGGCAAGGTCCTCTCGACAACACCAGTTAACGCTTACACGGCATCTGACATAGCTACACGCCGATTGCTGCACAGCCGGTGCTTCAACAATACCCATTAAACCAACCATCAGGCCCTACCACGTCGATATGACGAGCGGTGTTAACGAAATCCAGGAAGATAATTCAGCGTTATGAGAGAGGCACCACGCCACACCTTGGACGTCCACATAATGACACGTCATGCCTGGACCTTTTCGTGTAGATCCCAACACGCTGGCGAAGGGCATCGAATCATCGACAGTCGCTGAATGGGCAACTGATACGGGGTCCAGAGAAGCATCGTCGATCAATCACGTCCGTTGGTACAACCATCTGCGTCAGTCAGCGTTGTTCAGTGAGACTGCTTGTCATATGGTTCTCTTTCTGGCACTCATGGCCTGATGGCCTAAGTGGGATCCTACTAGCCACTGCCTGCCAAGGGACTCCATTAGCCAGATGTTGCTGCTGAAACTCGCTCCCTAGATGACACTGCCTTTGCTGCAAGCCGCTATCAGCTAGCTAGGTACACCATCCACTTGCCATGTGGCCTTGAAGCACAGCTGCATTCCCAGCGCTGACCCAGCAGTGAGATGGTTTCAGGTGTATGTCCAGCAAAACCATTCATTCCGAGCCACGCTGCACAGATAACAATAGTTGTGGCCGAAACCGTGACAGTGCAACGCCATTGACTCTGAGCACTATGGGACTCAACATCGGAGGTCATCAGTCCTCTAGAACTGAGAACTACTTAAACCTAACTAACCTAAGGACATCACACACATCCATGCCCGAGGCAGGATTCGAACCTGCGACCGTAGCGGTCGCCCAGTTCCAGACTGAAGCACCTAGAACCGCTCTGCCACACCGGCCGGCTGCACTGCCACCATACACTATTAATGCGAACCCCCTCTTGGCTGCTAGACATGGATCTGGGGCGTTGGTGTAGCATGACCAAGTCTAATAAATGCTTGCTCGCAGTGGGGATTCGGACAGCCACCATGACAAGCCTACAACTCCGCTCCCACCCTCCACATTCCGACAGTGCTACCCTTTGGTATCAGAAGAAGTAGTAAGATGCTACGTTGGTCCCAGGGGATCAACTGGAGCTTTGCTGTGGCATGGCCAATCACGTTGCCGGATATTACCTTGTGGGGGCATGAGGGGCGCAACTTCAACAGCAACTGCAAGACCTCACGGGATGAGTGGAAAGATAATGAAAATGAATGTGGCACGAGATTCATCACAATTAAGGCAAATATGGAGCACAATGATGAGATTTATATTTACTTTGGACAGACCTGCAATTTTTTTGTGATAATTGTCAGGAGACTGACTGGGGACGTGAGTGCTTAACAGCAAGCTGCAAGCGAAAGTGGTATGATTACAGAAACAGCTTTGAGTATTACTTATCCCTTTCCATTCTGTTTTCCTGCATCCTAGTACATAGGTTTTGCAATTACCAGTATAGAGGATGATACACAGGACGCATTGCAGTGTTTGCTAGATTAAATGGCTTATATTTGGTCAATATTAAGCTGAGCAACAGTACTGTGCTTTAAAGGAAGGAAGGTTGGGCAAATCGTCATTCACTGGCCATCTCATATGGCAGTACTGCCATCATAGTCACTTCTTTTCCCAAAAACTCGGAAAAGATATTTCTGACATTCGTAGACAACCCTGCAGACATTTACGAAGCTGAAGGGGCTGGCCGACCAAAAAACTGCTCCAAATCATCTGTTTAACTTGAAAGGCGATGCTAAAACTTTATGTCATGTATCACTAGAAGATGAGAGACTTTCGAGGACTTACAGAAATGTCTGTCAGAACATTAAAAGAAAATTAATGCTTGTAGGTACTACAGGGAAGAGTTGAGTATGTTGTTCCAGAGACAAGGGAAATCCATAGAAAGTTCCGTAGGCAGAATTAGGAAGCACTATGCTAACACCAATGAGTTAAAGGACAATGATAGTGCTAATAAGGCCCTCTTGCATGAGGCAAAGCAACGGGCACTGGACACTTTTCTGTTGGGTTACTGGCCCAAGATCAAGGAATGTAAAACCGAGTTTCTGAAGAAGCTAGACAAAGCTTATCAACTGCTGTGATCTTAGCAAAAATTGATGTGAGGACCTGACCAAGGGACAAAAGGGTGGTTTTCGACACAGTAACCACGTGCTATCGGTGTGTTCAGCTGGATCATATATGGCAGGAATGCAGGACCTGCAATTCAAAAAGTGTTTATGGATAGGGCATTTGGAACATGAATGTCACCAAGTATCTGTGAGAGGATGAGATGTGTGGATACGTGGTGGTAACGACATCCCACCATTAAACGCACACTCTGTGGCATTCTTACAGATGTGAATATGATTAAACTATGTGCAACAATAGTGGCATAATTTTGCTTAAACGGCTTAGTGGGGAAAAGAAAGCGTAAATTTCTGTTGGACACAATACCATAGATGTCAAAGGCAAGTGTGCATATCATCGACACTAAATAGTTGAACCTGCCATGTTGCAGGTTGAATGATGAAGGCAGGAGTAATAAACATATGCTGGAATTTGTGGATTTGAATTTTTGAGTAGAGTAGAGAAAAGTCCAGACTGACATGGAAGTCTTGCCTTGCATTGATAATGGCTATAGCACGATATTGGGACTGGATTTTCTGCTTAAACATCATGCCAAAATCGATCTCAGATGGCACATATGGAGCTCAATAGGACATCTTCCAGTTTGGGGTAAACTACAGCAGGCGCTGGACTGCTACAAGGTTTACCCCAGGGCCAAGGCGAGGCGTTTATGCTGCTAGCACAACCACTGTGCGTCGATTCGTGGGTTGCAGTGCTGCAAGGTAAGCTGAGCTTGGTCTGGGTAGACACAGGAGCCAGTTTAGCTGCGAATATATTATGAATAGCGGATCTACAAGAGGAAAATGAGGGACACCGTGGGAAATGGTATTCTGCGTAGTGGAGCAGGGTATGCATGCAGGAGTTAGACGGGAGTTGTCTGTCAGAGTAGATGATTTTCGAGTCTTCAATGTGGAGTTTACACAATAAAGATTTGAACAGAGGTGATTTGGACTCCAAACAGAACCAACCACTACTTTCACAACATTGCAAGGAAAAGCAATACATTTAGAGACAACAGGAAGAAATTCCATTGAAGGATTGCTGGAAGAATAAAAATACTCAACTCGAGGTTTTATTGGTGACTCCCCAACTGGGAATGAATTGCCATTTATCATAATTCTCATTTGATTACGTGTCACCACTGTGGGAAAGGGATTTATTAATCAGTAGCTGTGGAATGGGATCACTGAAATCACTAGCTCATGTGGAGCAGGAGCAATGATTTTACCAAAATGGAGTACTAACAGAATAAAAGCCTACCTGATTTGTTGTAATTACAGCTACCTGAATAAATGCACAATTACGGAATTTTACCCAATCCTGAACACCATAGAAAAGTTGCCCTACTTGTTACACTGTAGGAGCTTCAGTATGATAGAGTTATGGTGTGTCTACCGTCAGTTGGAAGCAACTCCAGAAGATGGTCTTAAGACTGCATTTACCACACTACCAAATATTAGTGTATACCATTTGGATTTAAGAATGTACCAGCCATATTTCGGCGTTTGTTAGGTGGACTGTTGTGAGAGTTAAAACTAAAACAATGCATGGTTTACCTGGATGACATTATCAAGTTTTGTAAAGATCCGCAGGAAAATGTGGTATGGTTAAAGAAAGTGTCTAAATAACCTAACGTTGTATTTGAAGAAATGCTATTTCATACCACACAAGATATGTGAGACATGTGGTCAGCCAAGAACGGTTCTGTAGAAACTCCACTACTTCAGAGGCTGTACAGAATTTCCCATCAACACGCACACAGAAGGCATTGCACTCTTTCCTTGATCTAGAAAACAGTTGTGGAAAATTCGTTTGTCAATTCGCTGACATAGTATGTCCACTCACATACTTACACAAGAAGGGAGTGAAATTCAGTTTGACCATTGATTGTAACAGAGCTTTCAAACAGCTAAAGCGTTGCTAACAACAATCTATGTTGGCCTTCCCAGATTATCAACAACAAGTTATTCTGTCTTTTTATGCAAGTAATCAAGCACTGGGGTGTGTATTAAGTCTGGAGATTAAGGGGACTGAATATCATGTAGTCTATCCTCTTCTCAGCTGATCCAACAGATGTTCTGTAACTTTTGAACAAATATCAGGGGTTATAGATTAGCATCATTTTCACGTAGAGTTTGCATGAAAAAAAGAACTAGTCGCAATGTGTGTAAAAGTTTGATAAAAATTTGGAAACAGACTGTTTTTGTCTATATCAGAACCTAGAAGCTTGTACTTGTGAGTTGTTACAGCAGAATTCCTATCTCATAATTTTAACAGTCTACAAATATCCGATAGGAAAGTTTCAGGTATTTATGAGAAATTTAGATGCTTATTGAGCTTCCAGTCAGACAAGAACAAACAGTCGTTTATGCAGATTTCAGTACAGTCTTCTTAAAAGATATGGATGGGAAAATGATATGTAATCATTCTTCGAGTGTTTTCATCTAATTTCATTAGTCAATTTTCCAACTTGTGTCTTGTACTATAGTAAGACACTGATTGGTAACATTTTTTTTTAGCCAGTGCTCAGGCTGAAACAAGTAAAGTGAACCAGATTGTTAATGGAAATAAACAATACAGCACCTTACTGCTCTGAGCCAGGGCCGTGAGGCTTATTACTGGGAAGAGAACACAATGTTTTAAGAAGAAGTTGAAACTGTTGATATGGGTCGGGTATATGTAGAAATAGATGCTAATATCAAATTCAATTTATTCCAAAGTAAATTGTGTCACGATTTGAAAGTTTTTTCCTAAAAAGGTACCCAGAAAATTCATTAAGGAAACAAGTAAGTCATGGATAACTCAAGAAATTAAAATTTCATGTAAGGGAAAGAGGTAAATTTATATAAAGACAAGAATAACTCAAGAGCCAATATTACTTTTATACTACAAAGGGTATTGTAATATTAACAGCAGTAGTAGACCTAGGTCACAGGAAAATGTAGTCTTTTGACTATGTTTTGGCACTGCTATGAGTGCCCCCATCAGAAGTAAAACCCTCAAATTGGCGTGTCACGTATTAAACTACACATCAAGCGATAAAGCTTTACTCACAAAATTTTTAAAACAGATTACATAAAAACCAAGCCACTATGGGCTGCTCACATGCGTCGAGCTATGGTAGCATCAGACTGATGCTACCGTTTTGAGAGTTTTACTCCTGCTGGAAACACCGATAGCAGTCCCGAAACGTAGGTCAAAAGACTACTTTTTTGCAACTGAGGGCTGCTATTGCTGTTAATTTGATTTTGCAAACGGTCGTTGGCCACGCAGCCATGTTCAAAACTTTGAAATTGTAGTTTTTTAATAAAGTTATTAAAATGTCAAGAAGTATGTATGGCCAACAGAAATGACTAATGTAGATACTAAGATTAAAACTGTATGGGATATTGTCAAACAGAACACAGGAAATGCAGTCAGTATAAAAGACACCATAACAATTAAATTATATGACAATGTATTGACCAATAATTTGAAATGGTCATTACTTTTTTTAAAAAAATCCCTTTTTAAATGTGTCAGCGAAAATAACGTTAAATGGTTCAGTTGAAGAAGCAATGGAATATATTAAGAAGGCTATACCATAAAACTTCAAGCAGCTAGAAGTAGGACCAACATCCTTCACAGAAATTAATAGAGTTACAAAATTTGTAAAAAAAACAAAATGTCATATTGTGTGATGGAATTTCAAACAGAACTCTGAAAACTTTTTCTAACTTAATAAGTTATCATTGGCACAGAGAATTTTTTCTAGACAAATTAAAATATACAGTTGTTAAACCTCTTCATATTTTATTTTTCATTCTCGTGTCAGAAACATATGTAGGTGCACAGTTAACATGTCATATAGTCTTTGAGCAAAATTTGGCTACTTCCAGTCCATGTTCTGTCGCTGATGAAGGTTTTCTACTATACAGGAAGCTGCACACTGAAGCATGTCCTGGACTGTCTGGACTTCTTCACAGTCACATTTAACATTGTTTTCTGAACTGTAGCCCCATATTGACAGATTAAACCTTGATCTACACGCTCTTAATCTCAGCCTGTTCAAAGATTTCCAGATCATCCATTCCTCATCATCTCCTGGAGGCAGAGTTTCGAAACTCTTTTCCAACAAGAGGAAAGGGAAGTTTTATCCCTCCAAAGTTGCGCCATGGCATTTTCAGAAGTGGTAGCAAGTATATTTTAAGGTAGGAAACTCTTCATTAATTTCAATTGCTGTGAATGCGGTTTATGGCCATACAGGGGATGGGTTTGGTTTTGTTCCGAGGAAAGATAAATAACACCCACCAAAAAATAAAACAATCCCATTCAGCAGAAATGAGATTACCAAGAAGCTTAACATCAGAACTGGGACCCACGAAGTAGAAAAACTTAAATAATTCTACTACCATGGAAGCAAAATAAGGTATGAAGTACGAAACAAGGATAACATAACAACCAGACCAGTGGGTTAAGGAGTGTGAAACAACCAGAAAAGAAGAGAATCTAAGCGTTTGAGGCGTGGTGTGATAGAAAGATGTTCAAAATTAGATGGAATATTACCAGAAGGAATGAGGACTTTCTCTACAGAATCGGCGAAGAAAGGAACATGTGGAAAACATACACAAGAATAATCGACAGGATGAGAAGACGTGGGTTAAGACATCAGTGAATAACTTCGATAGTACTATAGTAAGCTGTAACGAGTAAATAGTGCAGGAAAATACAGAGACAGGACTACATCCAACTTCATTTGAAAAAGTACAGTATTTGGTGTGGGGCACCGTGGAATATTTGCGCTTCAATATCTATAGTTTTATGAAGCTCTGATAGGTGGCAGCGTCATACATAGCCTTTAAAGTGGTGTCTGTAACGACGGAGATGCGTTACAGCAGAGAGCTGTCATTGAGTTTCTTTTGGAGGAAAACCAGAGCATTGCAGATATTCACAGGCGCTTGCATAATGTCTACGGGGACCTATCAGTCAACTAATCCCCTGTGAATCGTTAGGGGAGGCGGAATCTGGTATATGCCGTTTTGCGGAAGGCCGGCATACACTAGATTCCGTGTCAATGTGGGAAGGCTTCTATTAGACAGACAGTGCGCACCATCGAAGATCGTTGCCAAGAACATCAGAGGCACACTCGACTTGGATACTCCAACAAGTCGGCGGTCGCAGTGCACTGCTTGTCCGAGAATCACGAAATGGACTACCAACATTCCAGGGTCCTGGGACAGACATCTAAATACTGGGACAGTGTCGTTAGAGAGGCTCCCGAAATTCGTACCAGGGACGGATTCATCAACCGAGATTGCGGCTACAACCTCAGCAGGGCATGGGAACCAGCATTGAGTCTAATTAAAAAGACGCTCAGCAAAGGAAACGAACGGGCAACTAGGGCGGACGAGGCAATTACACCGACTCCACCACAGACGCCGACGCCAGCGTCTCACCGACCGCTGACACGCGGGCGCGGACCGCGGAGAGAACGCCTCGCGAGGGGAGGTGATTTAAGACGGCCGCCCACCCTCAGGAGCTCAATTCGTCCCGGCTGAACCCTCCTACATCTACATCTACATCTATACTCCGCGAGCCACCTTACGGTGTGTGGCGGAGGGTACTTATTGTACCACTATCTGATCCCCCCTTCCCTGTTCCATTCACGAACTGTGCGTGGGAAGAACGACTGCTTGTAAGTCTCCGTATTTGCTCTAATTTCTCGGATCTTTTCGTTGTGATCATTACGCGAGATATATGTGGGCGGTAGTAATATGTTGCCCATCTATTCCCGGAATGTGCTCTCTCGTAATTTCGATAATAAACCTCTCCGTATTGCGTAACGCCTTTCTTGAAGTGTCCGCCACTGGAGCTTGTTCAGCATCTCCGTAACGCTCTCGCGCTGACTAAATGTCCCCATGACGAATCGCGCTGCTTTTCGCTGGATCATGTCTATCTCTTCTATTAATCCAACCTGGTAAGGGTCCCATACTGATGAGCAATACTCAAGAATCGGACGAACAAGCGTTTTGTAAGCTACTTCTTTCGTCGATGAGTCACATTTTCTTAGAATTCTTCCTATGAATCTCAACCTGGCGCCTGCTTTTCCCACTATTTGTTTTATGTGATCATTCCACTTCAGATCGCTCCGGATAGTAACTCCTAAGTATTTTACGGTCGTTACCGCTTCCAATGATTTACCACCTATGGCATAACCGTACTGGAATGGATTTCTGCCCCTATGTATGCGCATTATATTACATTTATCTACGTTTAGGGAAAGCTGCCAGCTGTCGCACCATGCATTAATCCTCTGCAGGTCCTCGCTGGTTCCTGCCGCTCTTTTGCAGCTGCTAGTTTGCAGGCTTTGCAGCCGCGGACGCTTGGACGTGTTCTTCATTGCAGTTGCAGCACATGGGTGTCCTCTTGATCGTGAACAGACATTCCCGGCTCAGGTGCTCCCCAGCACGCTTTACGCAGCGTGGGAACATTTTGCAGTATTTTGCCAAGTGGTCGATTCCCTGGCAGTTGAGGCATTGAAGCGGGCCTCTCCACCTCCTCAGTTTTTCAACTGTGACCCCGATGACATTTCCCACTCTCGTTTCTTGGAAGATCCTCCTATGCTCTTGTGTGTCGTCCAGTATGGACTGGAAGAGCGTTATGTCTGCGTTGTCTTTCGCCGGCTTCTTTCGGGATACTGTCCTTATGGTGGTGCCCTTGGCCTCAAGAAGCTCCTTGAGGTACTGGGGGTCCATACTGAAGGGCAGGCGTCGGAAGACTACTTTGAGCGTCTTTGTAGGTTCCGACGAGTACGTGAACCAGTTTAGACCACGGCTGTCAATGAGGTCAGTAACGCTTTTGTAGTCTTCCGCGGTTCGCGTCACGATTCTGTACATATAGTGACTTTCTGTCTACATAGTAAAGTTGTTCTTGACGACCGCGAGGATCGCCTGTTCTACTTCTTTAAAGGAGCCCAGCCATTTCACCATGATGGATGGCGGCGGGGGCCCTTTATTTCTCTGCTGATGGTCTGCTGTCTCCTCCTTCCCTTCGAGCTCACCAAACCGGTTTTTGACGTCCATGCCTGCAGCAGTGGCCATCTGTTCAGCTCTTCCAGTCTTCTTGCGTTTTGGGTATTTCAAACTCATCGGCGTCAGTGATCGTCTTAGGGGCTTTGCACTCTTTCGACGCCTTTCTTCGTGTCTGCAGCGTCGATGCGGTGGTGGGAGCGGCGGTAGTCGCACGTTTCCGATAGCTTTCCGGACTCGTTTCCGCCGGGGGCTTCTTAGTGCGACTTTCCTCCAACTTCATGTCCTCCGTGTCTTCAGCTTCCTCTCCGTCGTTCCCCAGCATGAACTGGGCGGTCCTTTGAACGGTGTCCGCGAAGACTTTATCAGCTTTCGTGACCCGACTTCAGGCCAGGAGACTGAGTCTTCAGTGGGCGATGTTATCCTTTCGGGTGTCTTGATCTTGGCAGCGGCGTTCTTTGGTCCGCCCAACTCGAGTGCGCGCGTTACTGTGTATGAGGGCATCCCTCCCGCCATAGTAATGGTGCGGTTCTGCTTCTTCTTGTTCCCTTTCTTGGAACGGGTTGCTGTAGGTTGCGGACAGGGTGTGGCAGCCGGTAATGTGTTACCCCCCGGTCGGCGACTCCCCCCCTCCCCCCTTCCGCAACTAGCTTCCTCGACCGAGGTTGAAGTCGCAAAGCAGCTACCCGATCCATCAGCGTTGTCTCGAGCTTTTGCGTCTTCATCTTCCGTCGTCTTCACAGAGCGAGACGTCGTAGGTAGCGGACAGTCCGTATCCGCCGGTATAACCCGGCGGCGACTTACCCCGCTACTTGCGTTCTCCGCCGAGGCATTGGCCTCATAAAGCCGTCTCATCTCCCTTCCTTCCTCCCCCTGGATCTTCATTGGCCGGTCCGCCGTAAGCAAAGGGTCGGATGGGGCCGCCGACGGAGCTACGGCAGCAGCAGCGGCGACAGCGGTAGTGGCCGCACGGGAAACGCCGGCAAGACGGGCACAGCAACACGCCGAGCAGACGTGGTAGGCGGAGCGGCCTACCCGCGCATCGGAAGGCGTTCCCAGACCGACTAGAGAGGAGCACGAGCCTCCGAGCAGGGCCGGCCGGACGCGTGGGCGCGAAGAAGTGAGGTCGCCACCTACGCCCGCCCCACCACCTACACCCCACCACCACCACCGCCCCGCCACCTACGCCCGCCCCACCACTGTAACCACCGAGGCTGCAGAACTACAAGAGATGCTGCGGGAGTTCAAACAGCTACTACTCCAACTACCGCAGATGATCGTGTCTGCATTGATTGCGGGCAACCAGGCCAACACCACAAGAGAAGCCAACAACACCCATGATGCCCAATCACATCATAGGTCTCACCGTCTGCGTATGGAACGCAAACAGCATAAGGCAGCAGGAGGGCGAATTTAGGCAGTTTCTACGCGACGAGGCCGTGGATGTGTGCCTAGTGTGTGAGACGTGGCTAAAGCCCGGCGTAAACGCGAGGGCACCCAACTATAGGTGACGTAACTAGAAGCAAGAGGCATCGCAGTCAGCACCTCAGTGGGTCAAGTGACCTTCACCGCCACGTACCGGAATCCTAGAGGACTCCTAAGACAACAGGACTTGGAGATGCTGTTGTCAATGCGTGGCAACATCTTTATCGGCGGCGATTTCAACGCCAAGCACCCGGTGTTGAACTCCAGGGTCAGCACAACCAGCGGCAGGAGGCTTCTTAAGGTGGCCACAGACAAATGACGCGATAGTGCTGGGGCCTTACGACCCTACACACTATCTCAAGAGAGGCCGCCCGGATGTCCTGGACATCAAAGGGGTGACCCACGACGCAGTCGCAATGGCACATGTGGCCCTGTCCTCAGATCACCTGCCAGTGATCTTCGATCTGAGCACGGACTGGGTAGTACCACCTGGAGGACGGAAGACCTACTTCAACACCGACTAGGAACACTCCGGGTGCACCTGGCAGAGACGCTCGCAGCGGATCCTGATGTTGATGACGTGGACGCCACACTCGCAGATTTCTCACATCTCGCGATCAGAGCGGCTGATGCAGCAACGCAGCACAGATGTCAGAAGCCGTAGGATATCTCCCACCAGCTACCGTCGGACATCCTGCAAATGATCCGGGAGAAGAACCAGCTGGCCCGAGAGTGGCACGTCACCCGCCAGGCGGCAACGAAGAATCGGATCAACCGAATGCGTCGCACCATACAGTACGCGGTCGCGGAACACAGGAACAGGGACTGGGCTGGGAGGAAAGCGACCCTGAACATCGCAGACGCCACTGCTTGGCAAGCAACCAAGCAGTTCCTTCGCAGGAGAAAACGAGTCCCGCCGCTACACGTCGGGCAGCGTGCAGTGGCCGAGCCTGACGCCAAAGCTGGGGTACTGGCCGATACCTTCACGGCCAACTTCACGCTAGTTGAAGATGTAGATAACGACCTCATCTGAATGGTGGAAGATAGGCTCCGTGTATACCTCGCGGCAGAAGACCCTGAGGACTCCATCGAACCCACAACGGAAGAAGAGGTTCAACGGTAGCTACGGCACCTCGACCCGCGAAAAGCAGGTGAGTGCGATAACGTCGGTGGTGCAATCATGAAGGAGGTCCCCCTAGAGGCCGTGAAACTGCTCACCAAGATATTCAACGCCACTACCCCCCCCCCCAGCCCCCCCCTCCAGGAAACATGCGGAGGTGGTGGCGATCCCTAAGGCTGGAAAAGATAACAGGCTGGCGCAAAATTACCGACCTATCAGCCTGCTACCTACAGTTTCAAATGCATTTGAGCGAATATATGTCAGTAGACTGCACCGTCACGTCGGAGAGGAAGGCCTGCTTCCCGACGAGCAGTTCAGCTTCCGGAGGGGGCATGGGACAACACACCAACTGCTGCGACTAGTGGAGCAGAGGAGGGAGTACCTTGGGGCGGTACTCCTAGACGCCTCCCGCTCCTTCGACAGCGTGTGCCATGACGGACTAGTCTACAAGTTACTAGTGCAGGGAGTTCCGGTGTCACACGCCCGCCTGATCTACTCCTACCTGGCGGGACGTACCTTCCACGTGAAGATAGAGGACGGGACCTCAACAGCACTGGAAATAGCCGCAGGAGTCCCACAGGGCTCAGTATTGTGGCCCCTATTGTATACCCTATTCACGACAGACACGCCGCGAACGCAACGGGTGCAGACGGGGCTATATGCCGATGATACAGCGCTGCACACCAAGAGCATCAACCCACATCTGATGCGGGGAAGACTACAAATAGCTGCAACGAGCTGGGAGTTTGGGCCACCAAGTGACGGCTCAAGTTCAATGCGACGAAGAGCCAGGCTGTGATATTCACGAAGCAACGTATACCTGAAGCTCTGCCACCATTCCGCATCATGGGAGGCCCCATCCCATGGTCGAACACAGGCCGCTACCTGGGCGTCACACTGGATCGGCACCTTACGTGGAAGACGCACAACGCCGAAATACGGGGTAAGGCGCGTGGTAGAATGCGCCTCCTATACCCCTTCCGCAATTCCACGACCACACTGTCTCCACACTGAGGAAAGACGCTGTATCTGGCAATTACCAGGCCCATGCTGGAATACGCCGCCGTGGTGTGGGGGAATGCCGCCGAGACGCACGCCAACAGTCTCCAGAAGATCCAGAACAGGTGACTGAGACTGGCACTACAGCTTCCGCGTGATTTCGGCACGGCCGAACTACATCGGTTAACGGGAGTGCCGATGCTGAAGGACCACTTCAAGCAGTCAGCGAGACATTTCTATGCCGACACGGGAAGATCCACAAATCCTCTCATCAGGAATCTGGGAAACCAGATTGACTGGCGAGAGACAAAAAGATAGCCGGATTTTCTACAAGAGTAGCAACGCTGCTCAGGCAGCAAGAGGAAGGAAAAAGAAGTGTGTTAAACCAGAAGAAACAAACCAAGACGCGATGAACCGAAAATCAAACCAGAGGAAGAAGAAGGAAAAGCAGCTAGACCTGCTAACCCTTCAACCCACCTTCGAGGGGGGGGGGGGGGGGGGGGGGGACGGGAAAAACCCACCGTGGTACAACAACAATGTTAGGAAACTACTGTGAAAGCAAAGAGAGCTCCACTCCAAGTTTAAACGCAGCCAAAACCTCTCAGACAAACAGAAGCTAAACGATGTCAAAGTTAGCGTAAGGAGGGCTGTGAGTGAAGCGTTCATTGAATTCGAAAGTAAAATTCTATGTACCGACTTGACAGAAAATCCTAGGAAGTTCTGGTCTTACGTTAAATCAGTAAGTGGCTCGAAACAGCATATCCAGACACTACGGGATGATGATGGCATTGAAACAGAGGATGACACGCGTAAAGCTGAAATACTAAACACCTTTTTCCAAAGCTGTTTCACAGAGGAAGACCGCACTGCAGTTCCTTCTCTAAATCCTCGCACAAACGAAAAAATGGCTGACATCGAAATAAGTGTCCAAGGAATAGAAAAGCAACTGGAATCACTCAATAGAGGAAAGTCCACTGGACCTGACGGGATACCAATTCGATTCTACACAGAGTACGCGAAAGAACTTGCCCCCCTTCTAACAGCCGTGTACCGCAAGTCTCTAGAGGAACGGAGAGTTCCAAATGATTGGAAAAGAGCACAGATAGTCCCAGTCTTCAAGAAGGGTCGTCGAGCAGATGCGCAAAACTATAGACCTATATCTCTTACGTCGATCTCTTGTAGAATTTTAGAACATGTTTTTTGCTCGCGTATCATGTCATTTCTGGAAACCCAGAATATACTATGTAGGAATCAACATGGATTCCGGAAACAGCGATCGTGTGAGACCCAACTCGCTTTATTTGTTCATGAGACCCAGAAAATATTAGATACAGGCTCCCAGGTAGATGCTATTTTTCTTGACTTCCGGAAGGCGTTCGATACAGTTCCGCACTGTCGCCTGATAAACAAAGTAAGAGCCTACGGAATATCAGACCAGCTGTGTGGCTGGATTGAAGAGTTTTTAGCAAACAGAACACAGCATGTTGTTATCAATGGAGAGACGTCTACAGACGTTAAAGTAACCTCTGGCGTGCCACAGGGGAGTGTTATGGGACCATTGCTTTTCACAATATATATAAATGACTTAGTATATAGTGTCGGAAGTTCCATGCGGCTTTTCGCGGATGATGCTGTAGTATACAGAGAAGTTGCAGCATTAGAAAATTGTAGCGAAATGCAGGAAGATCTGCAGCGGATAGGCACTTGGTGCAGGGAGTGGCAACTGACCCTTAACATAGACAAATGTAATGTATTGCGAATACATAGAAAGAAGGATCCTTCATTGTATGATTATATGATAGCGGAACAAACACTGGTAGCAGTTACTTCTGTAAAATATCTGGGAGTATGCGTGCGGAACGATTTGAAGTGAAATGATCATATAAAATTAATTGTTGGTAAGGCGGGTACCAGGTTGAGATTCATTGGGAGAGTGCTTAGAAAATGTAGTCCATCAACAAAGGAGGTGGCTTACAAAACACTCGTTCGACCTATACTTGAGTATTGCTCATCAGTGTGGGATCCGTACCAGATCGGTCTGACGGAGGAGATAGAGAAGATCCAAAGAAGAGCGGCGCGTTTCGTCACAGGGTTATTTGGTAACCGTGAAAGCGTTACGGAGATGTTTAATAAACTCAAGTGGCAGACTCTGCAAGAGAGGCGCTCTGCATCGCGGTGTAGATTGCTCGCCAGGTTTCAAGAGGGTGCGTTTCTGGATGAGGTATCGAATATATTGCTTCCTCCTACTTATACCTCCCGAGGAGATCACGAATGTAAAATTAGAGAGATTAGAGCGCGCACGGAGGCTTTCAGACAGTCGTTCTTCCCGCGAACCATACGCGACTGGAACAGGAAAGGGAGGTAATGACAGTGGCACGTAAAGTGCCTTCCGCCACACACCGTTGGGTGGCTTGCGGAGTATCAATGTAGATGCAATGTAGATGTAGAGATGACACAAAGAAAGGAGCTCAGTTCGTCAGCGCACCTGACGATGGCGACATGTCTGATCGCCGAAATATTGTGCCCGTTGGACACTATGGACAGGCAGTATAACCGTGGACTGTTCGAGCAAGAAATACGAGTGGAGAAACTGAAGAGTCACAATATTCAAATAAATCCAGTTTAGCAAAAGCACTTAAATACCCAACAACAAATTACAGCCGCGCCTCATTATCACAAGTTTTGTAACCAACAGTTTTTCTCGTGCAAAATTTAGAATTTGCTCATTTATTCTACAGGAGTACCGAAAAATATCGAAACACGTTTAGGTGCAAAACACCTTCAGATGAACGCCAAATTAAGAAACGCAAACTGTTCAGATACAAAAGGTAATTACTTAATTCACAAACAAATCTGCAGCATTAGAATTCATCCGCTGCTACCTCAGTGAGCTTACAGAGCCGTAATCTTGAATTCTCATTTTATTTCACACGCCAGTCTTGCGCACACTTCCTGACAATACGTTACGCACATTATTAAACTGACGCGGTAAGACCTGAAAAATAAATCAGTTACCACTGGTCCGACACAACCATACCAAATAATGGCCCCCATCAGGGCAAATTCAATGACAACTTAGTAACATGAAATGTTAAAACAAGCCGCGCGGGATTAGCCGAACGGTCTGGGCGCTGCAGTCGTGAACTGTGCGGCTGGTCCCGGCGGAGGTTCGAGTCCTCCCGCGGGCATGGGTGTGTGTGTTTGTCCTTAGGATAATTTAGATTAAGTAGTGTGTAAGCTTAGGGACTGATGACCTTAGCAGTTAAGTCACATAATATTTCACACACATTTGCACATTTTTTTGTCAAAACAGACAAATGGCCAGTCACGATATAGTGGAACCAATGACGCTCCACAAGTGCAGACTGAATTACAACTTTGCAAGACGAACAACTAAAGCACACAGTTGGGCAAGTACTCGTTAGTAAAGTTACTCAGCTTCACGTAGGGTTATCCAGTACTCGTTTGTAAATGCAGCGAGAGTATAGTGACAGCTGTACAGACCTCCAGCCGTTGCTTTAACCGCCGATTTCCTTCGGGAAACACCAGAATTGTGCAACCGAAGCGCTCTTGCTTGCAAAAGGGGAGCTCCTTTCCGAATAACAGCTTTACAAACAACGACTTTCAGCTACAACTAGGCCGCGTTATCACTCCAAGTGAGGCCAAGTCGTTTTCTGGCACACTGCAATCTCCCCCCTCCTTCCTGATTCCAGTTGTTGTCCACAATAAGCAAAGTCTTTTATGCTAAATTAAATAGGAGGGAAGATAACAATAAACTTTCTGGTTCACTTAGCTTTTCGTATAGAGTTGGCTCCAGTTCTTCTTCTCTAGAGGTCTGATACTTGAAGCTGAAATTCTCACGTTATAGGTCCTCATGGTTGAATTGATCTAAATAAATTTGAAGACTGTTGTTGCAGAATTTTTGTTGTTACGTTATTATATTTTGACACATTTTAGTATATCACACAGTCTTTTGAATTTTCACATTAACAAAGCCGAAATTACATTGTTCGCCCAAAAAACAAAAATATTTCCGATCACATCAGAGGCATGCTTAATACTACTACTTCACTCTGCGGTAATAACCATACTCCAAAGGGTTTACAATTTTTCTTGACAAATGAATTTCTATTAATTTCGATTATTATTTCATAAATGAATCCAGAAATAAACAGTACTAGATTGCGTAATTAATAATATAAATTTTTAATTCTGCCAAATAATTCGTAATTTTTAATGTTTTATGAAAAATAATTTTAACTGTACATTCAGAGCTAGTATTTATCGGTTGTAACACCGAAAATAAAGTAATTCCTTTTCATAAACTGTAGCTTGGAATATAACATATTGTGTGCAAAATTATATGAAAATTTTCAGAAAAGCAGCTGAGGTAATATTGACCTGTCCAAAATTTGAAAAATAATACTGGTATCGACAACTACTGTTGAGGAAAAGTAATGCTAGAGGAGGACGTCCCGTTATGACGTACAGTGTGCCCACCTCGCCACCCCCCTCGTGCCGCTGCTAACTCAAGACTGCTTCGCTGTCCGAGCCACGCCGCATCGGCGACCGCGACCGCATTCGCACCACAAGCCTCTCTGCTAAAGAGACTCTACACAACCATCGATTCCACCAGACCCGGCGCAAAGTCGAACAATACCAAAACTTAGCGGAAGGCTTCGACACGCGGCACAATCTTATACAGAGTCTCTGTGATAAATACAGTATATAATAAAATAAAATTTAATAACTTGACACGTAACATAGCCGTGACATTAAGTCACGGAGGAAGCATGCGACCATGTTGAAAAATGTATGTAGTCTGCGTAGTACTGAGTGGGTCGCTGAGAGAAAAGTCATTGACAGACGTGAGTAGTCTGCTTTCTCAGGATGTATGATGATGGCAGACGCCAAAACGCGTGGTACTGGATCAATAGACTCATTTTGCATTCAGTCAATGACTTTTCTCTCGGCGACATGTTCAATCAACAGCAGACTACATATATAACTTGAGAAGTGGTTGAGATATTTGTTGATGGTATGCTTCCATAAGTACGATAACTCAGAATGAAATGGGACATATCGAGATGTATTAGAAGTATAAATAAACATTTTGAGTTGCCATACTTATATAAACACACCGTCAATAAATATCTCAATTACTTCCCAAATCATTACATTTTATATTATTATATGCCTAATACGGACACAATGTATTTCATGGCTTCTGAACAAAACTAGAAAAAATTTTTTTCAGGGTGGCTAAATGATTTGTGAAATGACTTGTCTTAAAAAAGGAAATGAATAGATTAGAAAAACATGTGACATACCTTTGAATAATGCTAGGAATCATGTACTCTTAAGTAATATATTTTAAATTCTCAATCGGCAGGTTATTTGCTGTAAATGATTTCGAGTGTCATTCAAAGGCACGTCAAATTTTCCTCCAATCTGCTTTGCTTCTTATTCTTAGAGAAATTATTTCAAAAAACATTTGCCCACCTCTCTTTCATTTTTTTTAATTCATAGATTTACTGTGACACACGTATGCTTTTTGTCAGTAGGATGTCTAACTCCAGTGTACAAGTTGCTTGCAGCTTACCACTTGAAAATGACTTAAAACATTTAGAAGTAGTCTTTTTCGTTTATGCTTGCTAATTTTATTAAGATGTTTTATAGCACTACTGCCAGCACCTGTGGCTGTGTACTGATACTTGAATATGGCGTTGACGAACAAACTGACCAATAGCAACTGAATTTCATTGTAATTAGCAGCTTAAACGGAAAATAACCGCTTTTAAAATAATCAGTCTTTTTCGTATTAATAGTACGTTTCGGACTTTGTTTTAGTACAACAGCTGCATCTTCCCTCACTGCATCACAGTTATGTTAACATTACAACATTCGTCACCTATCATCATTCATCACTAAAAAAACAACCAACTTCTTTAAAAGTGTATTTCCACGTCGGCCATTTTATGATTGCCTGAAGACTGTGTAAATTGTTTACATATGTACACTTGAACATGTTGGCGCATCATGCAGTCGTAGCTACCAGATTATTACTGTCTTCAACGCTATTAACGCCACTTCACAGTTAGGCCGGACGGAAGTCGGAACGATAATGCCCCATATTCCCTTTCTTATCTATTGCAACTCAGTGCACACAGGACGTGTGATAATAGGCGTGGGGCAGTCCTTAATGTTCTTTCTGAACCCGTATTATACAATGTTGCTGTCGGGTTCTTCTATATGAGATTACTGGGTTGAATTGTCATTTTATAGTTGTTTAGTATACGCTATGTGCTAAGCAATCACATTTTCGAAGGCAGCAAAATCTTACAGAAATCCTTGACTGTTCCCCTCGTAAACCTGCTGCCTTCCCTGACACCCCCCCGCCCCCCCCCCCCCCCCATCCTTGTTGTACTGATGTTTAATACCTATTCCTAGACAGTAATACCAGGTATGCCCAAGACAGTATGATTATTCTAAGCGTCCTCTTTCTCGTGTGTAATGGCGTTACGTTGGATATGGTGCTATCTATGAAGCAGTTATTTACTAGTGCGCCTTCAACATTTCTTTCCATTTGACAAAGGCTCTAGCGCCCGCACTCAATTGCTATCGCTGTTAACGCACGTCATCACGATTCACTTCGAAGAGTCGTATCACCAGGCGCTAATTTTGCAGTTATTCCATTTTGTGCTCTGCTGGCGGTCTTGCTATGCTTCAAAATTAAACTCGTAAACAGGAAATTAGTCTCGTTTCATTAACGTCAGTGTGATGTCAACATGATGAAAGGGGGCGCTATCTGTTAATTGCTTTTTGCTCAGTCACGCACTACTAATAAACGGCGTAATCTGTGAGAAATTTACTCAAAATTTCAATTTATATATGCACTCTGTAAGCCAAATTACAGTCGGTAGTGGAGGGTACTTTCATTTCCTGTTCCATTCGCGAATGATGCGTGAGAGAAACGTCCGCCGATAAGTTTCCCCATGAGATCCGGTTTCTCTCAATTTCGTGTCGTGTCCATTTCACGAGGTGTACCTGTGAGGAAGTAATATGTTGAGTGGCTCTTCTTGGAACGGCCGTTTTCGGAATTTTAGCGTAAACTTCTCCGTGATGCAAAACCTTTTTCGTGTAGTGTGTGTCACTTGAGATTGATTGGCATGTCCGTAAGCCCGCGCACTTAACGAATCAACCCGTTACAAAAAGCGTCGCTCTTCGTTGAATCGTCACCATCTCTTCTATCAATGCAATCTGACAAGGGCTGCTGACTAACAAACTACACGTTCAAGAATCGACAGAAGGAGTGTTCTGTAAGCCAACTGATTCGTAATGAATTACACTGGCTGACAAAGACAGCGAAGCTCCAAAAAGGGGATGTAGAGTAAACGAAATGAAACGTCACTGGGTGAGAGTGTATATGATGCTACTCTAGTAATTACAGCATGGAGCAAAATTATAAAAAAGGAGCGTACAATGAGTTCACGAATCAGCACGACGTTGCACCCTTTCTGGACTGGATGCATGCACTGACACTGTTGAGAAGTGCGTCATAAACCAATTGCATAATTTCCTGAAGCAAGCTGACCCTCAGCTAATGTGACTGGTCATTTATATTGTGGATACTGCACTGAAGCGCCAAAGGAACTGGTATAGGTATGCGAATTCAAGTACAGAGATATGTAAATAGGCAGAATACGGTGCTGCGATTGACAACGCCAAAATGAAACAAGTGTCTGGCGTAGCTGCTTGGTCGGCTACTGCTGCTACAATGGCAGGTTATCGAGATGTGAATGAGTTTGAACGTGGTGTTACAGTCGGCGCAAGAGCGATGGGACACACCATCTCCGAGGTAGGGATGAAGTAGGGATTTTCTCGTACGACCATTTCACGAGTGTAGCGCGAATATCAGGAATGTGGTAAAACAAATCTTCGGCATTTCTGCGGCCGGAAAAAGATCTTGCAAGAACGAGACAAACGAATATTGAAGATAATCGTTCAATGTGACAGAAATTCAACCCTTCCGCAAATTGTTGCTGATTTCAATGCTGGGCCATCAGTAAGAGTCAGCGTGCGAGCCATTCAACAAAACATCATCGATATGGGCTTTCGAAGCCGAAGGCCCACTCATGTACCCTTGATGACTGCACGACGAAAAAGCTTTACGCCTCACGTAGGCCCGTCGATACAGACACTGGGCTGTTGATGACTGGAAACATGTTGCCTGGTCGGACGAGTCTCGCTTCAAATTGCATCGAGCGGATGGACGCGTACTGGTACGGAGACTACCTCTTGAATCCATAGACCCTATATGCCAGTAGGGAACATTCAAGATGGTGCAGGCTCTGTAATGGTGTGGGGCGTGTGCAGTTAGAGTGATATGGTACCCCTGATACGTGTAGATACGACTCTGACGAGTGACAGGTAAGTAAGCATCCTGTCTGATGACCTGTATCCATTCATACCCATTGCGCAATCTGACGGACTTGGCAATTCCAGCAGGACAATGCGACACCCCACACGTCCAGAATTACTCCAGAAACACTCTTCTGAGTTTAAATTCTTCCGCAGTCCGCCAAGCTCCCCAGACATGAATATTATTGAGCATCTCTGGAATGCCTTGCAACGTGCTGTTCGGAAGAGATCTCCACCCCCTCGTATTCTTACGGATTTATGGACAGCCCTGCAGGATTCATGGTGTCTATTCCCTCCAGCATTACTTCAATTACTTCAGACATTAGTCGAGTCCTTGCCAAGTCGTGTTGCGGCACTTCTGCGTGCTCGGGAGGGGAAGGAGGGGGGGGGGCTACTCGATATTAGGCAGGTGTAGCAGTTTCTTTGGAGCTTCAGTGTATCACTTGGACGGAGTTGACATCCGCGCTTGTCCCAAACATGCGCAATGGAGGACAGATCTGGGGATCTCACTGGCCAAGGGAGTACCTCAATACCACGTGCCATGTGTGGGCGAGCGTTGTCCTGTTAAAAAATGGCATCACGATATTGTCGCACAAGAGACACGTAAGGACGTACCACTGTGGCGTCGGAGTTGCCTCAATCACTTACAGCTGCGACCTGAAGTTACGACCCACGGCTTCCCACACTATAACGCGAAAAGAAAAAATGGTTCAAATGGCTCTGAGCACTATGGGACTTAACATCTATGGTCATCAGTCCCCTAGAACTTAGAACTACTTAAACCTAACTAACCTAAGGACATCACACAACACCCAGTCATCACGAGGCAGAGAAAATCCCTAACTCCGCCGGGAATCGAACCCGGGAACCCGGGCGTGGGAAGCGAGAACGCTACCGCACGACCACGAGCTGCGGACTAACGCCATAAGAGTGGGATAATGGGACCGCCTCCCAGGTCGCCACAGTACTCGCAGAAGATGATCATTCGGGGTAGTGGAGAACCACGTTTCATTGCTGAACACAATACGACGATATTCAACAGCAGTTTATGCTTCCCGGTCACGGAGCCAATCCAGACATAGCCGTTTGTGTCGTAGCGTCAACGACAGCATTCGCGTGGACCGGTAATTCTCTAGTGCGACTGCTGCTACTCTCCGACCAATGGTGGGGGATGACACGGAAAGTTGCAAGGAGACAATTTCTTATATTCTTTTTAGGAGACTTCGGTATTTCAACTTGTTAAAATTCTTAAAAACATCATGGTTCCACACTGCTGTATTGACCAGTTTGTTACATGACCAATTTCAGTCATTAACAGACAATATCCAGGATTGTGTACGTAATCAGATGTGAGCCACCAGTAACAACTATTATTCAGGAGATATTATATAGCGTCCAGTAATTCTGTTGCGAACCACTTTACATTACGAGTATTTTTATCAGGAATCTCACGTCTACGGGCTACCTGGTAGCGATCAGTTGGAAGTTACATATAATTTTAGTCGAAAGCTATGACATTTATAGTCATTTCTGATATGATTTTACTCTCCCAGAATGATTTCTTTACAAAGTGACAAATTCAGCAGTGTAGTTCATTGATTAAAAATTGAAAGCTTCAATACAAGCAAGATTTTGCTTGCAGATAGTGTAAACTGTTTCAATAACTAAACGAGGATACTTAAATATTTATCTTCAATCACGGATGGAAAACTAGCGCGAATTTCATCCCACCACAAACTTAATTTCTTATTTGTAGAGTATCGTTTCTCTCTCTCTCTCTCTCTCTCTCTCTCTCTCTCTCTCTCTCTCTCTCTCCCCCCTCTCTCTCTCTCTCTCTCTCTCTCTCTCTCTCTCTCTCTGTCGCTCTCCCTCTCTCTCTGTCGCTCTCCCTCTCTCTCTACATATTTGAAGCTTACCTGTGCCAAAAATAACAAAACAATAATTCTAGCATCTGAAATTAATTCCTGGTCTTTTAGTAAAGCAACTGACGTGGAACAATATATTTTCGGAATACAGAAATTAAATTCTGACGTAACATTAAAATGAAAGTTTTTTCGCTCAATTGCGAAGGGTTTTTCTCGTTTGTATACTTCATACTCATGACAAAAATTCTTACTAACTTGAACCAGTTTACACACAGCACACATTAGCGGTGATTCATGTGGCAACCTGCATAGTGTACAGTAAAGTATCGAGACTACAATAACAACACTATTGTACGATGGAAACCTACTTACACCTGTCACATCGTAGTCTTTCTAGCTACAAACAGCCTACTGCAGGACAGGTTTTTTTTTCTCACGTATAGAGGACAAGGAATGAAGATACGGCCTAACGTCCCGTCGACGGCATCATTGAAACCGACCATAAGCACAGACTAGGGAACTGTTTCCTTTTTTTTTGGGAGGGGGTGGGGGTGGGGGGAGGGCCATCAGTCTTCTGACTGGTTTGATATGCTGCCAGCCACGAATTCCTCTCCTGTGCCAAGCTCTTCATCTCAGAGTAGCACTTGCAACCTACGTCCTCAATTATTTGCTGGATGTATTCGAATCTCTGTCTTCCTCTACAGTTTTGGCGGCTACAACTCCCTCTAGTGCCATGGAAGTCATTCCCTAATGTCTTAATAGATATCCAATCATCCTATCCCTTCTCATGATTAGTGGTCTCCACATACCTCGACGATTCTGCGCAGAACTTCCTCATTCCTTCCCTTAGCAGTCGGCCTAATTTTCAACATTCGTCTGTAGCACCACACCTCAAATGCTTCGATTCTCTTCTGTAATGTGTGCGGTAGGTCACGATAAGAGGACGTATATAACAGCCGAATCATAATAAGTGGCTGGCATGGGGTGGCCGAGCGGTTCTAGGCGCTTCAGTCCGGAACCGCGCGACTCCTACGGTCGCTGGTTCGAATCCTGCTTCGGGCATGGATGTGTGTGTTGTCCTTAGGCTAGTTAGGCTTAAGTAGCTCTAAGTCCTAGGGGCTGATCACCTCAGATGTTAAGTCCCATAGTGCTCAGAGCCATTTGAACCATTATTTTCCTCCGTTCCGGTTTTCCCACATTTCATGTTTCACTACCACACAATGCTGTAGTCAAGACGTACAAGCTCAGAAATTTCGTCCTCAAATTTTAGCCTGTGTTTGATACTAGTAGACGTCTCTTGGCCAGGAACGCCCTTTTTGCCATTGCTAATCTGCTTTTGATGTCCTCCCTGCTCCGTCCGTCATTGACTATGTTATTGCCTAGGTAGCAGAATTCCGTAACTTCCTCTACTTCGTGACCATCAATCCTGATGTTAAGTTTCTCGCTTTTCTCATTTCTGCTACTACTCATTACTTTCGTCTTTCTGCGATTTACTCTCAGTCCTTCTTTACTCGTTAGATTGTTCATTCCATTCAGCAGATCATGTAATTCTTCTTCATTTTCGCTCAGGATAGTAATGTCATCAGCGAATCGTATCATAAATATCCTTTCACGTTGAATTTTCTTTTATTTCCATCATTGCTTCTTCGGTGTACAGTTTGAACAGTAGGGGCGAAAGACTACATCCCTGTATCGAAGGAAATCAGCCACGTTCTTTTCAAAGAATCAATCCCAGAATCTGATTTTAGCAACTGAATAAAGCGACGAAAAATCCAAAACTGGATGGCTGGAGGGAAATTGAAGCCGTCATAGTGCCGAATGCGAGACCAGTGTCTTATGGAGCAAGCTCGCTGCTTGGAGGAAATGGAGGTGAAAATTTGCTATTGACTCTTCACCCGTCCAACATTCAACGAAAAACTGATGAGATACATGAATTCATTGTTTAATGTGGTACAGGTACGCTCTTGGTTCAACTAAGTGCTTCAACACGACGCAGAACTGTCTAACAAATGGCTGCATCCTTCTGCGCAACAGTAGTTTTTAGGTGAACATGTAAGAGACGCCAAGGGATCTCGCCAGTATTTTCTATAAATTCTCCACATATTCAAGCACAATTTTACGGCAACCTCAAATAACTTCTTAAGTAAATAAATAAAGATATGGCAAAAAAAGTTACAGAGATATGTTCAGTGCAATGCTGTCTATACGTTTCGTATTTATTTAGATACGTGCAGTTCACGAATATGATCATTGCCTCGGAGCAACCTTTTGAGAAATGCTCTGTTTGCAACACATACAGCCGTCTTTATAATGTCATTTATTGTGTGGGTCCCAGTTTTGGAGCTTCAATGCACCATCTTCAGGCCTTAGTTGATGCTGAAGGAGTTAACACCATCCGTATACACGATGTCGTCTCCCGAACCATCTGTTGATGGTTGGAGAGACATCACAGTTGCAGATAGTTTGTGTAAACCAGTTATGTTGTCCACTGACGCTTCGAGTATACAGACGATGTCAAGCCCTTCAGCATCAACTAAGACCTGATGGTGGTGCACTGAAGCCACAAATCTGGTACCTATACAATAAATGACATCATAAGGATGGCTGTAGGTGTTTCATTTTCTTACAGTAGTGAACGGCCGTAGTTCCCCCAGACCTCCAGTCATAAGGATGGACATACAAAAACGCTCTGTTTGCAGTCTTCTACTACTATTGGTCAATGTACCACAGTTTTAAACGCACTAAACTGGCAAGCGAAAGAACGGAGTTGAAATCTTTGACATTCACAGAGATTTATGTCTTTCGTGGTCTGCCTAAATCATTTCAGACGAATGCCAGATTAGTTCTTTTAGAAAACACCACGTCCGATTTTCTGACCCGCCTTTGACCAGCGTTGGCTCGTGCCCCTTTCTTCTCTCCTCCAACGTCTTCTAAGGATGCATCCGTACCTGTTTTACCGTGACATGGAATTGGAATGTCCACTGCTCCGCAGGTAGAAATTCACTAAACTCTGCTGTCAAGCAGTTCTTCGCGTATTTTCCAAAATTTTGGAGCAGTTATCCCGAGTTGGTGCTGATTGTAACCAATAACCAGTCGTGGTTGACCTTTCGGTTGTCCACAACTGATGGTGTAGCTCTCAATACTAGAGGATATAGGTACTTCAGATTCAGAGCTGAGAGATTTCTATATATAAGATATCCCCCATGAAGTACTTTGGGAACAATAACAACAGAGAACTGTCTACATGTTGAATCGAGGAATGCAAGATGTATGTGTAGGATTGGAACTAATGTCTCGTGTAACTGGCAGTGACGATTCAGCATTATCAGCCATCCGACGTCCCGTGCTGGACAGAGGCCTATTGTGTTCCTATCTCCAGTAATGTGCATCGCTATACATACATGTTCGAGCATTCTGATGTCATTTAGCCACCTTAAATCCGACCATCTTCTCGGCTTTTTCTTATCTCTCGATTTCTTGGAAAGAAGATTTAGGTACTCTGTGATTTTTCTGAATCAGTTCAGGAAAATACCAGTATGGTTCCTTTCAGCAAGGGCACAGCTGTCCGTCTGTGCTGTCCTCGCAAAACCATCCTTATGGATTCTATGTGTATGTATTTTGAACTATTTACTTTCACTGCAGTATGTTCACAAATCCTATCTCATTGTGAGACGACCCTTGAATTAATAAATAAATAAATAATCATTAAAATATATTAGCACAAGAACAGGTGAAGGATTACACCAAAACAGTTGAATATGTGGTGACAAAAGATAAAAGAATTAGAACATAAATATAAATCAGATGCACGCAAAAGAGAATCTGAAAAGTGAGGACTCCACACCAGATAAGCATCGCTACCCACAACGGATTGGCGCCGAGGCGTGGCCGCGCCAGTATACTAAGCAGGCTGCCCGGCTGCTCCCATCCTGGAGCGCCGATAAGCGGCGGGATTTTTCATTAAGATTGATCGCCGGAGCGCGGTTAATCTCCGGGAAGCTAAACGGATAGTTTCCGGGCAGGCCGCCGGGGGTCGCTGCTGCGCACTCGTTGCATGAGGCACGCCACCGCCGCCGCCACCGCCAACATCCGCGCTGAAGGCGGGGAAACCCCGCCCATACGCCGTCGTGCTACCGACTACAACTTTCCCTCACGCACTCTTGACCCAATTCTTTCATTTACGGCGCTGTACCGTTTCTTTTAAAATCCGTTTGTACCGAATGGTCAGTGCTGACTTGTATGCATACCAATCAACAAATGACATGAAACTGAGGTCCCTCAATACGTATGAGTGTGTATGTGCGTGGGTGGGTGTTACACATCTCCTCTAAACCCCTTGATCGACTTCAAGAGAGAGGAGTAGGAGAGGATGGACAGAGAGAGGAAGGAGAAGATGGGCAGAGTGGGGAGGGGGGGAGGGAGAATGAGATGGACAGAGAAAGAAGGAGATGAACAGAGAGAGAGGAGAAACAGGCGGACAGGGGAAACAGAAGACAGAAATGAACAGAGATGTGGGGTAAGAAGAGGAGATGGAAAGAAGAAGAGGGCAACAGGTGATGGACGAAAAGAGGGGAAGGAGATGACAGACAAATACAGGAGAGAGGAGGTGATGGACAGAGAAGAAGGAGGACGACACAGAAAGAGAGACGGAGGAGGAGAAAACAGGGAAAGGGGAGAGGAGAAGGACAGAAAAAGGAGTTATAGATGGACAAAGAGAAGCAAGAGCAGAGAAGTACAAAGTGATGGGGGAAAGGGTGATGGACAGAGGAAGGTGGAGGAGGTGATGGACAGAGAAAGGGGAAATGACAGAGAAGGAAAGGAGGAGGTGCACAGGGTGAGAGGGCAACAACTAGAGACATGACATTTATATTCACAGAACATGTATATTAGTGCATTCTGCGGAAGTGAGTATCGTTCCAGTCATCTGACTAGTTTGATGCGGCCACCACGAATTCCTCTCTTGTAATATCCTCTTCATCTCAGAGCACTTGCTGGATGTATTCCAACCTCTGTCTTCGCCTACAGTTATTGGCCTCTACATCTCCCTCTAGTACCATGGAAGTCATTCCCACATGTCTTAACAGATGTCCTATCATCCTGTCCCTTCTCTTTATCAATGTTTTCCAAATATTCCTTTCCTCTCCGATTCTGCATAGAACCACCTCATTCCTTACCTTACCTTACCTTACCTTACCTTACCAGTCCACCTAATTTTCAGCATTCGTCTGTAGCACCACATCTCAAATGCTTCGATTCTCTTGTGCTCCGGTTTTCCCACAGTCCATGTTTCACTACCATATAATGCTGCTCTCCAGACGTACATTCTCAGAAATTTCTTCCTCAAACTAAGGCCGATATTTGATACTAGTAGATTTCTCTTGGCCAGGAATGCTTCTTTTTGCCATAGCTATTCTGCTTTTGATGTCCTCCTTGCTCCATCCGTTATTGGTTGTATTACTGTCTGGGTAGCAGAATTCCTTAACCTCATCTACTTCGTGAAATACTGACATTAAGATTCTCACCTCACTACTTCTCATTACCTTCATCTTTCTTCGATTTACTCTCAGTCCATACTGTGTTTTCATTTGACTGTTCATTCCGTTCAGTATATCATGTAACACTTCCTCACTTTCACTCTCGATAGCAGTGTCATCAGCGAATCGTGTCATTGATATCCTCTCACCTTTAATTTTAATTCCACTCCTGAACCTTTCTTTATTTCCATCATTCCTTAACAGTAGGGGCGAAAGGCTGCATCCTTGTCTTACACCCGTTTTAATACGAGCACTTCGTTCTTGGTCGTCCACTCTGCCTTTACTTTTCCAAAAGCCAAACTGATCGTCATCCTGTTGCCTAGTAGGCTGATAATTTGTTGCATTATGATGGCATTAGCGCATATCAGGCGCGAATGGCAGCTTATGGTATAGCCATCCATGTTGCATTCACGTGGTTCCAATGTTCATGTGTGGTAGCCAGCATTGGAAGATAGTGCTGCATCTGTCATTTCACCTTATCCCACAAATTTTCGATTGGCGACAAGTCTGGTGATCTGGCGGGCCAGGGCAAAAGACTGACATCCTGTGACACCAAGGAGACACGTGTTCCTGCAGCAACATGTAGTCATGCATTGGCTAGGTGAAAAATGGTGTCTAGGGTTTCGTGCAGAAAGGGTATGGCTACAGATCGCAGGATGTCATTTATGTAGGTCACACTGGTCACAGTGACTTGGACATACACCAAGAGTGATTTGTGTTTGTACCTAACAGCACCCCACACCTTAAGTCTTCAAGTCAGTGCTCTATGTTTTATGCAAATGCAGTCACTGTAATGCAGCTCCCCATGTCTGCAGCAAACCAAAATGCGGCCATTATTTTTAAATAAGCGGAACCTGGATTCGCCCAAAAACAATACCTGATGCCGTTCCCATCCCTAGCAACGTCGTTCCATACACCATTGCCGTCTAGCATGTTTCTGCACATTCGTCAAAGGTACGCAGAGAAATGGACAATTCACATGTAACCTGTGCCATAATACACGGCGACGGACCGTCACCCTTGATAGGGTAGGATGTGTTATACTGTTCCGCTGTTGTGCCAGAGCCGAGGAGGACGCAGATCTGTCCTGTGATGCCATTACAATGAGGAGTCGATCTTCTCAGGGTGGTCTGGGTGGTGCAACGTGACCCATCTCGTCGTGTTCTGCGGTCTTCCATGAACCATTCTACACACCCATTGCACTGTCGAAACACTTGGTCCTACAAGGGCAATGTTCTGGATGGATGCATCACACATTCTCTCATGCCAATAACGCGCCCTCTTTCAAACTCACTGATTTGAGTACAGTTTGCGCATATGTCTGCGAGGTATCCTCCACATTTGCTCAAGACACGCCAGTCCATTATCTTCAGTTTATAGGGGCAATGAGAACAGCATGCATATTTTACAGTTGAGTGGTGTTGCGCCACGATACGGACGTTGACCTCGAACCCTTGGGCTGATGGTTCAAATGCTAATCATTTTCGCAGGACATACTAACGTACATGTCTTGTCAAAATGAACGTTCTATCTCTAGTTGTTCAAGGTGCTCTGTTTTTTTGTCTGAACGTGAGTGGATATATGTGGTGTGTGGCTGTTGGTGGGTGTGTGGATGTTGGTAGGTTGGTGGATGTGGATGGGTAGGTGGGTGGATTAGTGGGTGTGTGGTTGCTGTTAGGTTGGTAGCTGTGGGTGGGTAGTAGGTAGGTATGGGTGGGTGATGGCATACAAAAAGACAGCGTATTGCCTTCTGAAACAAAGCAAGATAATCCTTCTACACAAAAAGAAAGTATTCGCTATTTGTAGGATTACCATCCCATGTCTTTACTCCGTATTGTCTACAGTTAGTTAGTTCGTTAGTTACATGTTCCATATATCATTTGAACGATTCTTTTATGAAATAATGTGGAACAAGTTAGTTTAAATTATATATATATATATATATATATATATATATATATATATATATATATATATGATTATTTACATGATTACTGTTAACACTAATGAACACATTATCTATTTATTCCTATTATTCATGCAACTACTCTTGAAAACAAGTTTTTTTTTAACTTTGTTCTGACAAATCACAACAGTGCTGTTGTGTGGAAAACAAACATACGAGAGAATTTCCCTTTAGAAGAGGAGTAAAGCAGGTTGACCTTATACCCCCAGAATCAGTTATAGCAGTTCTTGGGATGGCTATGTCCAAAATTATCTGAGAAAAAACGTAAATTAGAATAAAAGAGAAAAAGAGCCGCTAACGTGAGATTTGCAGACGATATAACAGCCCTAACCAACAAAATGAGAAGACTTGCAGTCCTCTATAAAGGATTTATCAGCTAACAGCTAAAAAGTGGACCTCAAGATAAATATGTCCAGAACAAATATATGCATAACAAGTATATAACTGCAAAAAATAATAATTAACAATTCTCTGAAAGTGCTGTCGAATATAATTATCTGAGACAGTTACTAGATGTCCAAGGAAACTTAAAAACCTGAAATTTTCCACCAAATCAGGTTAGGTTGAGAGTTTATGGAAGAAACGCAACATTGTTTAAATCTAATATGCCAACAAATTTACAACTGGTTGTTTCTAAACACTGTGTTTTTCCCATACTACCATATGGCTGTAAAACTCTTAGTTATCACTATGAAAGATCGGAAAATAAGCGAAGTACCAGCAGTTCAGGATATTGTGAAACGGTAAAGGCTTTAAAATGGAACTCGTCAGTACATATCGCTCGAGGAAACGACGGAAGATGGACTGAGGCAGTATTAGAGTGGAGTCCGAGAGAAAGACGAAACTCAAAAGGAAAACCGACCGACCACTTGGGTAAAAGAACTGATGAAAGCTGCAGGCTTCATCTGTCATGGGCAGCAGTAGATATTGAGGCATGAAATAGTAGCATTTCTTAGTTTAAGCTTAAAGAGGCTACACTTTGTAAAGGTTTAATTAGTTGAACATTTATAGTTTGTCCTATTTATCTTTACCATACCAAATAACTTTTTGTCCAGAAGCAAAATAAGAAATGTATCATGGAAACGTGGTTTCGCTATCAGGGAGACAATAACTTGTATGACTGTCTTTCTCGCTCTTTTTCGTCACTAAGATATGAACAATAATTGTCTTTTTAAATGGGACTAAGACACTTCCTCTCCTCCAGACCAGTTTAAAAACGTCACGGTGAACCATTATAGTAAATATGACATTATTAAAAACTTAACAAAAAGTAGAATTTGGCCTTTGAAATAGCAATACCATGATGGCGGTTTACGACAGATCTGAAAGTGGCAAATGGGTATCACGTGTATTACATGTTTGGATATGCGAATGTGTAGCGCAATGATCTACACTATGTACATAAGGAAAAGTCATATAGTGGGTTTCTCACTCAGAAATCGCATTTCAGTGTTGAATGTTTGTGAGAAGATCGTGTTATGCGTCGTATATGATTGAAAAACATCTACCAGCAAGTGTCGGAATTCACCAACGTCAGAATCGGGGCCTACCGAGACTGCAGTTTATCATTTCGCGATACTGCTTCTTGCTTTGGTAGGGGTCCAACACTGCCACATAGATATGGAGGGCCATACCGAACTCAAATTGTGCTAATGACATTCCGCAACCACTTCGACACCTATAGATTGTTTGTTGATGACAGAACTCTTCACGGAAGAAGTTCGTAGGCAAAATACATGACTCGGAAATTACAAGAACGTCTAGAAAACAACATCCAGTAATAGATAATTTATGATAAACGTCATGTAATACCAAGCCATCCTAACCATCAATAAAAGAATTAATCAAGACATAGAAGTAGTTACAAATGGAACAAACCTATCTTAGATATGAAACGTAATACATAATGTCAAATTATGCATTAAAAAATACTATTAAGAAAATACTACATAAAATTTGTCTACTGCTTAAAGAAGATGCGCTAAATCGAAAATCTTATCAGTAGTTCTTCCCTCAATGATAACATAAGGAACCTAAATTTCGTTATTGGCTGGAAGTACCAACCTCAGAAACGTGAAAGTCATCGAGGTTAAATTCTTGCGTTTTGATACTGCAGCTCTCCAGTACCTGCCAAACAGAATTGTATACGCAGAAATCGTTCACACCAAGCACACATTTTCTACACCAAGATAACCCTTGCCTCATTATATCGTTTAACGATGGGCAATATCCTATCCAACGCTAGACAGAAATTTCCTCGATTGATTCTTAACAGCCAATCCCATTTCTGAATTTGTTCACCACCAAAATCTACCGACACAAAAAAGTAACACTCAGGATATACTCAAATATCATTCTGTAACCTCATTCCCAGCTCATGCAAAAGAGATATGTAAACCCACTGATCTAGAGCCCATCAGATTGCGTGACCTTTTGGTGGGTCCTTCCCTATTCTTCTCCTGTCAGAGCTTCTGCCTAATCTCTGAATATCGCGTCGTCGACGGGACGTTAAAGTCTAACCTTCGTTCCTTGCTGTGGAGGTTTTGGTAAGTGAGTTCTACCTCTCTCATGTAGTGCTACAACTTAGGAAATTTTGTGCTTTGAGCAGGGTTAACGTACAAATTTGCACCCCCATAACTGAAGCTGAAATATCTCTGTAAATGAATATAAGCCTATTACAACAGTATACATTGTTACAACGTAACGTGAAGCACATACAGTCGGCAATAGTTGACACTGGATTAATCCGTTATTTGCAAGGGTTGACCATAGCTGATGCTGATGTGCTACTTTCCGAAGTCTTCCGATTTCTGCCGACTGGGGCTGGGAAGCCAAGTAGCAAAAAAAAAAAGGAGAACATCAGACGAAGTTGCTTTCGAGGAACATGCAATTTCCGTTCAAACCGAGAGCCACGCCCTTCGTGGAAATCGATGAAATCATCAACTTTGGAAATCTTGCGATTAAATCAGTAAGACACGTGAAAATATCTTCAGAGTTCAGGAATTGGGATAGGATCTCGAATTGTACAGAGATCCGAAAAAAATATAACTCGTAAAGCAGCAGTTGTGTTGATAGGAACACCAAGATTATTGTTAGATTGACGCCTACCGCGCAAATTCATGCATTTCAGAAACGAATTCAATACATAGAAGCCAGCTTACATGCCAGAAACTCATTGGCAAAACATGCCGTTTATCAACTGGGACAATAATAAATAACCACTACCTCTCTCTCTCTCTCTCTCTCTCTCTCTCTCTCTCTCGCTCGCTCGCTCTCGCTCTCGCTCTCGCTCTCGGGGAATATAATGTCTGTAATCAACCACTACAAATTTCTACATGTACCTCAAAAAGCAACGCATTCAATTTGCTTTCGCACGCGACAAAATTCCATTAAGAAAATTGGAGTGGGGAACCGGCAGCTACGTGCAAAGAGTGAGGTCCTGTAGGTCCATAAGTTAATCAAATAACACCGAAAACAGAGGTAGCAGCAATCCAGGTATGGAAGTATTACAAAAAAGTGTGTTGGGTTAACGCCGAGGTACGCCACTACACTAATGTAGAATGAGTTGTCTGTAAAACTGTGTTTATCTAACGCCAGTGTAAATAGCTTTTTGTAAACGAAGTATTGTCATTGCAGAAAAAGCTAAATGATGAAATGGGTCACTGTTAACACTGCTATCATTTTTTGCTGTTGCATAATAGCTATGTGAAGTGCTCTGAAAGTGTTTTAGTAATAACAGGGAAGCATAAGCTAGTAAAATTTGCGACAATAGTAAAGAATCTTTTATTTACACCTTTCCGCCTCCTTACCCTACGTTCATTATCTTATTACATATAAGACAAATGTATGATTAGCTGCCTATTTGTCACTAACAACTGTTGACTGTGGTTCTTCTTGGATTTTCTTAAACAGGTTGATTTCTACCCGAATAATAAAGGACACTTCAAAGCTTTATGTTTACCAGCAAATAAAGATCCCCAATTGTGGCGTAGCCTTCTTGTAACCACCGATATGGTTGTGCAGATCGGGATCCCAGGTATCACATTCTGAGGCCACTCACCTTGGTGGGCGCTCGTACTGTGAAATCGCACAGTACCTGATCAATACTGCTTAAATGTCTATATTAACTTTTTAACTGAGTGTCTCCGTGGTGCCTGCAAACTTCACACAATGCACTACATTGTTTACTATTCGGCAATTTGTTTACGTGGCACATGTATCTGTACGGCGCACAAGCTGCGAGACCTCCCGCGCGGAGGGTGAGTTCTAAGGCGATGTTCTAAGGAGGCGAACGATCGTCCTCCGCAGATCCTTGTAGTTTGTAGAGCAGCTTTACAAGGAGAATCAGTCGTTAAAGCATGACATTGTTGTATGCGCTTCGATTTGTGACGGCTGTTAGCGTGCCAGAGTGTAATTTTCACATAGGAATACATTACCCAGCACCCAGCAACAGAACACGCTTAAGTCACTAAGGGTCCAATGAATGTTATCGGCTAACTGAGGCGTTCACCAGATATTGCACTGCTGACTGATTAGAATGCAGCTCGCCGAGTGTCGTGTCAGGTTCTAAATTACCACCAGGTCCTACTGCAATGCATTAGCAACAAGCCGGTAAATGCAACGGGAGCGGATGATAAACCTAGTCACGTCTTCACTTTGTTGGTTCAAGAGTGCTCACCATTTAGAGATATTTTTTCCGTAAACTTTCTTCGTACCTATATTTGTGATTTATTCTCTTCATCCATTATTACAAGTTCTTCTTACGCTCTCATAATAAGCTAACGCAAGCAGAAAATTTCATATATTTAAAAATATTATTTCGTCCTATTGAGTTCCTATGGTTATGAAAACGTACGGCGATACTCTGACTCTGTTGCTCCAAAGATATTGCATAGATCATATATTTCATCCAATGTGCTATTACTGAGTTCAGCTTGTACAAATTTTATTATTACTGATTATAATCTTTGGTCCTGTATCTTGGTAAAAAGCATGGATAAGGATGTATAACCTGTACTATTAAATTCCTGTATTTGGTAAAAATTGCTTCAATCGCTTCAAAATTATTTCACTGGTCATGTCATCTACATCTACATCTATACTCCGCGAGCCACCTTACGGTGTGTGGCGGAGGGTACTTATTGTACCACTATCTGATCCCCCCTTCCCTGTTCCATTCACGAATTGTGCGTGGGAAGAACGACTGCTTGTAAGTCTCCGTATTTGCTCCATTTTCTCGGATCTTTTCGTTGTGATCATTACGCGAGATATATGTGGGGGGTAGTAATATGTTGCCCATCTCTTCCCGGAATGTGCTCTCTCGTAATTTTGATAATAAACCTCTCCGTATTGCGTAACGCCTTTCTTGAAGTGTCCGCCACTGGAGCTTGTTCAGCATCTCCGTAACGCTCTCGCGCTGACTAAATGTCCCCATGACGAATCGCGCTGCTTTTCGTTGGATCATGTCTATCTCTTCTATTAATCCAACCTGGTAAGGGTCCCATACTGATGAGCAATACTCAAGAATCGGACGAACAAGCGTTTTGTAAGCTACTTCTTTCGTCGATGAGTCACATTTTCTTAGAATTCTTCCTATGAATCTCAACCTGGCGCCTGCTTTTCCCACTATTTGTTTTATGTGATCATTCCACTTCAGATCGCTCCGGATAGTAACTCCTAAGTATTTTACGGTCGTTACCGCTTCCAATGATTTACCACCTATGGCATAATCGTACTGGAATGGATTTCTGCCCCTATGTATGCGCATTATATTACATTTATCTACGTTTAGGGAAAGCTGCCAGCTGTCGCACCATGCATTAATCCTCTGCAGGTCCTCCTGGAGTACGTACGAGTCTTCTGATGTTGCTACTTTCTTGTAGACAACCGTGTCATCTGCAAATAGCCTCACGGAGCTACCGATGTTGTCAACTAAGTCATTTATGTATATTGTAAACAATAAAGGTCCTATCACGCTTCCCTGCGGTACTCTCGAAATTACCTCTACATCTGCAGATTTTGAACCGTTAAGAATGACATGTTGTGTTCTTTCTTCTAGGAAATCCTGAATCCAATCACAAACCTGGTCCGATATTCCGTAAGCTCGTATTTTTTTCACTAAACGTAAGTGCGGAACCGTATCAAATGCCTTCCTGAAGTCCAGGAATACGGCATCAATCTGCTCGCCAGTGTCTACGGCACTGTGAATTTCTTGGGCAAATAGGGCGAGCTGAGTTTCACATGATCTCTGTTTGCGGAATCCATGTTGGTTATGATGAAGGAGATTTGTATTATCTAAGAACGTCATAATACGAGAACACAAAACATGTTCCATTATTCTACAACAGATTGACGTAAGCGAAATAGGCCTATAATTATTCGCATCTGATTTATGACCCTTCTTGAAAATGGGAACGACCTGCGCTTTCTTCCAGTCGCTAGGTACTTTACGTTCTTCCAGCGATCTACGATAAATTGCTGATAGAAAGGGGGCAAGTTCTTTAGCATAATCACTGTAGAATCTTAAGGGTATCTCGTCTGGTCCGGATGCTTTTCCGCTACTAAGTGATAGCAGTTGTTTTTCAATTCCGATATCGTTTATTTCAATATTTTCCATTTTGGCGTCCGTGCGACGGCTGAAGTCAGGGACCGTGTTACGATTTTCCGCAGTGAAACAGTTTCGGAACACTGAATTCAGTATTTCTGCATTTCTTCGGTCGTCCTCTGTTTCGGTGCCATCGTGGTCAACGAGTGACTGAATAGGGGATTTAGATCCGCTTACCGATTTTACATATGACCAAAACTTTTTAGGGTTCTTGTTTAGATTGTTTGCCAATGTTTTATGTTCGAATTCGTTGAATGCTTCTCTCATTGCTCTCTTTACGCTCTTTTTCGCTTCGTTCAGCTTTTCCTTATCAGCTATGATTCGACTACTCTTAAACCTATGATGAAGCTTTCTTTGTTTCCGTAGTACCTTTCGTACATGATTGTTATACCACGGTGGATCTTTCCCCTCGCTTTGGACCTTAGTCGGTACGAACTTATCTAAGGCGTACTGGACGATGTTTCTGAATTTTTTCCATTTTTGTTCCACATCCTCTTCCTCAGAAATGAACGTTTGATGGTGGTCACTCAGATATTCTGCGATTTGTGCCCTATCACTCTTGTTAAGCAAATATATTTTCCTTCCTTTCTTGGCATTTCTTATTACACTTGTAGTCATTGATGCAACCACTGACTTATGATCACTGATACCCTCTTCTACATTCACGGAGTCGAAAAGTTCCGGTCTATTAGTTGCTATGAGGTCTAAAACGTTAGCTTCACGAGTTGGTTCTCTAACTATCTGCTCGAAGTAATTCTCGGACAAGGCAGTCAGGATAATGTCAAGAGTCTCTGTCCCTGGCTCCAGTTCTGATTGTGTGACTATCCCATTCTATACCTGGTAGATTGAAGTCTCCCCCTATTACAATAGTATGATCACGAAACTTCTTCACGACGTTCTGCAGGTTCTCTCTGAGGCGCTTAACTACTACGGTTGCTGATGCAGGTGGTCTATAGAAGCATCCGACTATCATATCTGACCCACCTTTGATACTTAACCCAGATTATTTCACATTCGCATTCGCTAATAACTTCACTGGATATTATTGAATTCTTTACTGCTATAAATACTCCTCCACCATTGGCGTTTATCCTACCCTTGCGGTATATATTCCATTCTGTGTCTAGGATTTCGTTACTGTTCACTTCCGGTTTTAACCAACTTTCCGTTCCTAATACTATATGCGCACTATTTCCTTCAATAAGAGATACTAATTCAGGAACCTTGCCCTGGATACTCCTGCAGTTTACCAATATTACGTTAACTTTTCCTGTTTTTGGTCTCTGAGGACGGACGTTCTTTATCAACGATGATAATGTCCTCTCTGGTAAGCCGTCAGGTATTTTATCGTTTCGCCCAAGGGGGGGTCCCTCTAACCTAAAAAACCCCCGTGTGCACGCCACACGTACTCTGCTACCCTAGTAGCTGCTTCCGGTGTGTAGTGCACGCCTGACCTGTCTAGGGGGGCCCTACAGTTCTCCACCCAATAACGGAGGTCGATGAATTTGCAACCATTATAGTCGCAGAGTCGTCTGAGCCTCTGGTTTAGACCCTCCACACGGCTCCAAACCAGAGGACCGCGATCGACTCTGGGCACTATGCTGCAGATATTAAGCTCAGCTTGCACTCCGCGTGCGATGCTGGTTGTCTTCACCAAATCAGCCAGCCGCCGGAAGGAACCAAGGATGGCCTCAGAACCCAAGCGGCAGGCGTCATTCGTTCCGACATGTGCTACTATCTGCAGCCGGTCACACCCAGTGCGTTCAATAGCTGCCGGAAGGGCCTCCTCCACATTACGGACGAGACCCCCCGGCAAGCACACCGAGTGCACACTGGCATTCTTCCCCGACCTACCCGCTATTTTCCTGAGGGGCTCCATAACCCGCCTAACGTTGGAGCTCCCTATAACTAATAGGCCCGCCCTCTGTGACTGTCGGGACCTTGCCGGAGAATCGGCCACTGGCCCAACAGGCGAGGCATCCTGTGGTGGCTCGGAAACGATGTCATCACCACTAGGAAGCACCTGTTGGAAAGGGGTAAGGCAGCTGCCACGCGGCCAGATCCCACCTTCGCCTTTCGGCCAAGCACGCGCGAGCCCACCACTGTCCGCCATTCACCCTGGAGTGACGGCTGACCGGTAAGATGCTCACTGCCGGAAGACGCAGCGACATCAGGGGTTCCATGTGATTCCAAGGCCACCGAAGTAGGCATAGGTCTCACCACAGTTGCCCCAACGCCACTACGAGCCGACGCCTGCGCCTCGAGCTCGATGAGCCTAACAGACAAAGCCTCCACCTGCCCCCGAAGAGTGGCCAATTCTCCTTGCGTCCGCTCACAACAACCACAGTCCCTACACATGACTATGTTTACCCTACTCTATACGGTGACAAATTCCCAAGATAATCTTCTGATGAGCTACTCTGATAATCAAGAAACACTCACTGAAATACGAGACGCGAAAACTACGCTAGGTTTTCCCAGAAAAACTATTTAAAAGCTAAGCGCAGCAAATAAGTACAAAAACGCTTTATACAAACAGTACTCGCTGCTGCTGGTGCTCTCGCTCTGGCTGTCACGAGACAACTGCTGATTCAGGTGACTAGTGGCTAACGGCCGCGAAACAAACAAAAGACGGTTTTAGGGCGCTTTCTGTTCTAAACGATCAAGAAAACACTAAGAAATCTAACACGAAAACTACGTAAAGTTTTATCAAGAACTGTTAGTTACTATGCAGAGCAGATAAACACAAATAGAATCCCTTCCTTAGTGGAAGGTCGTAAACAAAATGCAAAATAAACGCTTTATACAAACAGTACTCGCTGCTGCTGGTGCTCTCGCTCTGGCTGTCACAAGACAACTCAGTTTACATAAAATAAATTATCTGGAGATGTCCATTACCTTCCGACTTTTACTCTAACAAAATTTTAAATAACTTCAAAACATTCTTTCATCGATAGCGTACATTGGTATATGGGTATTTACAGTAAAAATATTGTGAATTAACCTTATGAGGTATCTCGAACAGAGTGAGCTCCTCCGTGCCAACGAGCATTGATGCCGATAACACTGATCTTGTTAAATCCAACTTACACTTTTCTCACATGATATCCTGAAAATCATGGCTCAAGGTAATCAGGTAGATGCAGTATTTTTCGATTTCGTAGAAGCATTTAACTCTGTAATGCAGCTACGCGTATTATCAAAAGTACGATCGTATGGACTATCAAGTGAAATTTGTAACTGGGTTGAGGATTTTTTGAGTGAGAAATCCATCTTGGATGGAGAGTCATCGACAGATCTAGAAGTAACTTCGGATCCGTTCCAGAGAAGTCTGTTAGAACTTGGCTGTACTTGTGTATTATTGACATTTCAGGCAATATTAATAATAATAATAATAAATAGTAAGAAGCTCAGACTTTTGCTGATGGCGCAGTTAATATAATAAAGTACTGTCTGAAAAAACTGCGCAAATATTCAGTCATATTGATAAGATTTCAGAGTGGTGCAAATATTGGAGACATGCTTTAAATGTTCAGATATGTAAAATGTTGTACTTACAAAAAAAGACTTAGTACCCTATAGACTTAGTACCCTATGACTACAGTACCAAAGATCCACTGATGGACTCTGTCAACTCATACAAATATTTGGCTGGAACGATTACAGAGGCTCAGTCGTAGGTAAAGCAGGTGGCAAACTTCGGTTTATTGGTAGAATACTGGTGAAATGCAGTCAGTCTACAAACGAGATTGCTTACAAATCACTCGTTCTACACATCCTAGAATACTGCTCCGTACGTGACTGGAACGGGAAGAAGCTCTAATAAGTGGCACAAAACGGAAGTCCCGACTGCCATGTAGTTCACAGTGATCTGTGGATAATGGATGCAGAAGTAGATGTAAGTAATAACACGCAATATATAACAAAACTTTACCATAATCAAATACTTTCAATGCCGTTAATAGCTTGGCAGGTAAACCAAGTTTACACTTCAGCAGATGGCTACATCATAGCTGATTTACAATCTCACAACAGTTCATACATTTATAACAGACTATTTCTTTTTTTCTTTAACAATGTAAGATAATCAAGTATCAGCAACGAAGAGTAGTCCAATGGCATCTTCTCCTGTGGGCTGGACGTTATTCGGAAAATTTCCGCGACCCGTCACAAAGAAATGGTTCAAATGGCTCTGAGCACTATGGGTCTTAACATCTGTGGTCATCAAAAATGGTTCAAATGGCTCTGAGCACTATGAGACTCAACTGCTGTGGTCATAAGTCCCCTAGAACTTAGAACTACTTAAATCTAACTAACCTAAGGACATCACACACATCCATGCCCAAGGCAAGATTCGAACCTGCGACCGTAGCGGTCACGCGGTTCCAGACTGAAGCGGCTAGAATAGCACGGCCACTGTCACAAAGAAAGTATGCGTTCCTACTATTATCTGCTCTCGCTTGTTGATACGCAAAAGACAAAATAAACACAATTATGCAGCATTATTTACTACTTTCACCCCAATACATTGAAGGCATTACTTAAAAGTAACGCGAACCCATCTAACGTTAATCAGCTCTCGAAAAACGTGGTCTGCCCTAAAGTTCGTCACACTAGTAGGAATTGCTAATCGATGATTTGCTTCAAAAGTTTTCCATAAGCCGAATGCAGATACAGCTGAAACTGTGATACGTGGAACTTACTGGAATTAAGGAAGATGTGGAAGGGAGGCCCCTTCAATATAACTTCTTTTCACACACCCTGTTTATTTAACAACATATAAACTGTATTTTACAGATACTCGAAGCATTTAACCATGAAATTTTCTTTAACAAAATGAACAAATTTGCAAAATTCTTTTGACCTTAAACCTCAAGTTGAATAAGCTTTTAATCCTTGCAAAAGAAATCTGAAGTGCTGTATTCCGAAACAGCAAACACTATGGCAATGATTACAAGACGGCCGGACCTGCAGTCCACCCGTTATAGGGAGAAACAGCGGTGTTTACTACCGCGCTGGACACAGTCTGTCTTATTAAATGCCCTTCTGCAACACATCAAAACTATATAAGCACCACTGATGACAAGAGTGATTCAGTCACTCAAAACAAATGACTTATCTTTTAATTTGAAAGCTGTATGTCGAAAGGTTCGGGGTTAAGATGTGCACCTATGCTTAAAGGTTAAACAGATTAGCAAACAGTACAACGATAGGGCTTACTTCAAACAAACAACCTCTTAATTTCAGTCGGCAACCGAGATCCGACTCGACCCCAACCCGTCCCTTCTGACAATTGACTAAGCCCTGGTAACAGTTGACTGTTAATATTTTCAAGGTTAAACTGATTGACAGTTATTAAGACCGCTCTGAAGGAATGTCTTAAAACATTACTTGTGAACACTTACTACAACTCACTCGACGGAACCGCAAAATCCAGCTAAAATACACTAATAATGACCCGCTCTTTCAAACACAGAAACGAACAGCTTAATACAACAGGTCGTTCAGATTATAACTAATGACTGAGAAATGCAATTACAATCAAAGAATTGAACCGGTTAACAGCTAAATCTAACCACAAGGTCCCTCTTTTGTTTAACGGCAACTTGTGCCTTAGTACAATTGTTCCGGCTGTATTTACGACCAAAAGTTGATTAATTAGAACATTAATGATCAGGTACAAACCAGGAAGGAAAATCAATATAATAGCGGGACAAATTTTCAAACGACCGTTAGTGTCTTAGTACTGTACTACTGCCTATATTTACGACCAAAGAGCCGACCGAGTAAAACTCTGAGGGCCGGGTACAAACCAGAATATGATAAGGAGGGCAGGTAGACAAAGAAGCAAATCTCCACAGGGACTACAGAATGTTACTTCCCTTTACCAGTAAGCAGTTCCATGGATGCACGGTGCGTCGCAGCGGTTACTGAGTGGGGCCGATGAAAGCGAGGGCCACGAGCGGTCGTCCGACACGAATGTTGTCAACCAACCGAAGGAATGTCGGCTTGCTGCTTGTAGTCGACGCTGACCCCGGTAAAGTACTCCGGTATCTTCGTTCTGCGCAGGCCCTACTTGCGCAGCTCGTGGCTTCGGCCGCTCGGACCTCGTGACCACCTCTTGTTACGACGCTACGGCCAATCCCCAAACTTCGTTCCTCTCTTTCGTGCTTTTTTTTCCCTTTATTGTTATTTTCATACCTGTACAGCAGGTAGGTTGGCAGCAGCATACTACGCTGCTCTTCAGCCTTAGAGTCGACAATGAGAAAAACATAAAGAAGATCCATAATAACATATTGACGGGCAAAAAACAGTAGACACAGAAATACAAAAACACGGAGCCGTTCACACTCGACGATAAATACACTGAAACACGTTGACACGGCGCACAAACACTGATGATTTCGACGGCACAGGTAAACGTTGGAGCGTGACGGTGGACACTAAACACAAACACGACGGCACACACACGAGAAACTGATGGTGATGACCTCCAGCGCGAATTTCCACGTAGCGTGTACGAGTCCGGAGACCTACCAAGAGGGGAAGAAGGGGGAGGGGGGGAGAGGGGTGAGCAAGGATGCCAATGGCAGAAGAGATGGTAGTAGGAGCGGAGGGATGGGGATAGGGGAAGCCTGGGGGAAGAGTGGGGAGAAAGGGAGGAGGGAGGGAAGGGGGAGAGAAGCGATAGAGGGTGCCCATAGGAACAAACACAGGAAGAGGGAGGGAGGATCAAAGTTGGTAGGAGGGGTAGATGGAGGGGAGAAGGGCATCATCAGCGAGGGGGAGCTGGCGGAAGCCACCTTGGGAGAGGGTACGGAGAGTGGAGAGATGGAGAGCAGGTGGGACGTGGAAGTACATGTGCGGCAGCGGACGAGGGCAGGAGAGGATGGGAGAGACTAGTGGGTGAGGAGGATCGAGTCTGCGGGAGGTGTACAGGATCCGTATCTGTTCGAGGAAAAGGAGGAGATGGGGGAAGGTAATAAGGTCAAACAGGATCCGCATGGGGGAGGGGACACGGATGCAACAGGTGAGGCGAAGAGCATGGCGTTCTAGGATCTGAAGGGATTTGTAAAAGGTAGGGGGAGCAGAGACCCAGGCAGGGTGGGCATAGCAAAGGATAGGGGGAATGAGGGATTTATAGGTATGTAGGATGGTGGAGGGGTCCAGACCCCAAGTACGGCTGGAAAGGAGCTTGAGGAGACAGAGTCGGGAGCATGCCTTGGCTTGGATCGTCCGGAGGAGAGGCGACTGTCAAGGGTGACACCAAGGTACTTGAGGGTGGGGGTGAGAGCAATAGGACGGCCATAGATAGTGATGTAGAAATCAAGGAGGCGGAAGGAAGGGGTGGTTTTGCCTACAATGATCGCCTGGGTTTTGGAAGGATTGACCTTAAGCAACTACTGGTTGCACCAAGCGGTGAACCGGACAAAATGGGATTGGAGAAGGTGTTGGGAGCGTTGCAGGGTGGGGGCAAGGGCAAGGAAGGCGGTGTCATCGGCGTACTGGAGAAGGTGGATGTGGGGTGAAGGCGGCGGCATGTCCGCCGTATACAAGTGGTACAGAAGAGGGGAGAGGACGGAACCTTGGGGCACACTGACGGAGGGGAAAAAGGTGTAGGAATCCGTGTTGTGGATGGTGACGTAGGAGGGACGTTGGGAAAGAAAGGAGCCGATCCGACGGACGTAGTTGATAGGAAGGGCGAAGGTTTGGAGCTTGAAGAGGAGACCGGAATGCCACATGCTGTCATAGGCTCGTTCAAGGTCAAGGGAGAGGAAGATAGCGAAAGACGGGAATTAAGCTGTTCGGAGAGGAGATGAGTGAGGTGAAGGAGAAGATCATCAGAAGAGAAGGACGGCCGAAAGCCACACTGTGTAACGGGAAGGAGGCAGTGCTGGCAGAGATGCTGGTGGATGCATTGGGTGAGGATGGATTCCAGGACCTTGCTGAAGAGACCGAGGTAAGGCTGATGGGATGGTAGGAAGAGACAGTGGATGGCGGTTACCGGGTTGAAGGAACATCAGGATATGGGAGGTTTTCCACAGGTCAGGGTAGTAGCCGGTGGACAGGACTACATTGTAGAGCCTGGCCAGGGTGGAAAGAAAAGAGGCAGGAGCTTCGCAGAGGTGGCGATAGGTGACACGATCATAAACCAGGAGTGGTGTTGGGTTTCATGTGGAGTGTAGCGATGAGATCTTGTGTAGTGATACGGCATTGAGTTCTATGTGTGCAATGTTGTCCATGTACTGGAAACCAGGTGTGAGGGGAGGGACAGAGGTGTCAGTTCGATTGCGGACATCTGGGAAGAGGGAGTAACGAACTGGGGATCGTCAGGGATGGTAAAGACATTGGAGAGGTAGAAGGCAAAGTGATTGACCTTACTAATGGTGTCAGGGAAGGTTTGGTTTTCATGAAGGAGAGGATAGTAGGGGGGGGGGGGGGGGGGTTGGATCCGGTAAGGCGGCGGAAGGCTGACCAGTACTTGGACGAGTTGATAGGAAGGGTAGCATTTAAATGGGTGCATGTCTGTCGCCAGTCCCGGCGTTTTTTAGCCGCGAGCAAGTTACGGATGTGTCTCTGGAGTTGCCAGTGGCGTCGTAGTGTGTCCGGGTCATGCGTGCAGAGGAATGCACGGTAGAGACAGCGGGATTCACAGAGGAGGAGGACAGCCTGTGGGGGTAAGGTAGGATGGGGTGGTGGATGGCGACAGAAGGGGCGTGGGCCTCCACGGCCTCAGAAAATGGTAGTATCATCAGGGTGGCGGTAGGTGAAGGAGTGGCCATCGACCTGGGTGGATAGGGTATCCCAGTAAGCATTCCAGTTGGCACGGGAATAATCATGGACGTACTTCGGGGGAGGGTCATGACAGGGGTCGGGGCAGGGGCGACGACCGTCTGAAACGGTGAGGAGGACAGGGAGATGGTCACTACCAATGGGGTCCAGGACATCCACCGTTATGTGGCCAAGGAGGTTAGGGGAGGAGAGGACGACATCAGGAGTGGAGTTGGATTCGAGGCGGGTGTGCTGGGGAATGGGGACAAGGTCGCCTTGAACAGAGGAGAGGAAAAGTTACCGCCGCCGTAACTGGGTGGCGGAATGACTATGGATGTTGAGGTCGGTGGCGATCACGTAGGAGGAGAAGGTACAGTCAATGTGGGAGAGGAAGTCAAAAGGAATAGGGGCGTTAGAGCGGACATAGATGGTGGCACAGGTGATGGTAAGGCCAGGGAAGAAGAGACTAAGGATCAGGTGTTCTGTGGGGTCAGGAAGGAGAGGTTGGAGCCGAACTGGGATCTGGCGGTGGTGACCAATGGCAACTCCGCCACAGGAAGGAGGGGACTGAAGGTTAGAGCACTGCTGGAGGAAATGGGCTTGCTTACAGAGCGGGCAGGTGGGGGCCTCGCGGCACTCAGCTGTTGTGTGTGCGTTGTAGCGCAGACACCTCTGGCAGTGGAGGGATTGAGGAGGGGAACGGGAGGGGTCGACCTAGTATCTCAGGTTGAAGAGGAGGGCACCCTCCTTCAGGAGGCGGTCAATGGAGAAGGCATCCTCTGAGAAAACCCGCATAAGGCGGGTGGGGCCAGTGGAGTTAAAAATGCGGCGTACCGCCCGCACCTCCAGCGAGGGATGCGCCTTGAGCTCCACCAACACCTCCTCCTCCGTGATTGTCGGACTAAGCTAAGTGATCACAGTGGTGAGGGTCGGCAGGCGACGCAGGGGTTGGGGTTGGCAGGTAGGGAAGAAGCAGGGGTGAGGGAGGTGTTGGGGCCAAACCGGGTGATGGGGATGAGGGATAGGATGTCAGTATGGAGGGTGGGGCTGGGGGAGGAGATGATTATGGAGTCTCTTCGGGGAGTGAGGAGGGAGATGGGGGCTCCAGGAAAGTGTTGGCAGAGGAAGAGTGAGAGGCCTTGAGGAGGGAAGGATCAGGACGAGATAGGAGGTATTTGTAGGAAGAGAGAGGGGAGGATGAGGAGGAGGCAGAGGGAGCAGGGCCAGGAGGGTAGACAACCATAGCATCCTGTGGGGGGGGGGGGGGGGGGGAAGGAGGATGGAGTGGGGCGTTTTTGGAAGCTGAGGGGGTAGTGGTGCCACTAGGGCGTTTGAGGGCAACTGAAGGGTGAGTGGAGACGTGCAGGACAGGAGCAACAGGGAGGTGGCAGGAAGTGGCAGGTCCCAAAGTGGATGCAGGAGCCAGCGCCAGAGATGGTGATGGTGAAGGCGACGGCAAAGGCGAAGGTGGAGATGACTGTGACGGTGAAGGGGAGGGGCAGAGCTGGGCATGGGCAGTGGCCCGTCAGGCCACCACCCTTGTGGGAGCTGCAGTGACAGGCTGGGGGAGTGGGGGGAAAGGATCAGAGGTGGAGGTGCAGGAGGGAGAAGCTAGGGAGGGGGCGACAAAGAGTGAGGGCGAAGGGAGAGTGAGAAGAAAAGGGATGGAAAGAGGGGGGTGCGACTGGGCACACCATGTAATGGTGGTGGTAGCGGCGGAGGTGGAAGTATAAACTGGTGGTAGTGGTAGTGGTGATGGGGACGGACATGATGACAAGTGGGAACTAAGACAGTACACGACGAAAACGCGAGAGGAAAACCAGGGACAGACGAAAACGGACGAATACGGACGGGGACGGGGGCTAAAGTCCCACGTTGCTGGCGCTGGCGCTGGCGACTGATGGCACAGACGCCGCAGCTGCTGCTGTTGCGGACGGGGCCGCCACCACCGCCGCTGCTGCCGCTGCCGCTGCTGCTGCCGCTGCTGGCTGGCCGGACCACTGCTGCTGGCTGGCCGGATCACTGCTGCTGGCTGGCTGGACCACTGCTGCTGCTGCTGCTGCTGCTGCTGGGCAGACCACTGCTGCTGGCTGGCTGGACCACTGCTGCTGCTGCTGTTGCTGGCCGAACCACTGCTGCTGGCTGGCTGGACCACTGCTGCTGCTGCTGCTGCTGCTGCTGGCTGGAACACTGCTGCTGGCTGGCTGGACCACTGCTGCTGGCTGGCCGGATCACTGCTGCTGGCTGGCTGGACCACTGCTGCTGCTGCTGCTGCTGCTGCTGGGCAGACCACTGCTGCTGGCTGGCTGGACCACTGCTGCTGCTGCTGTTGCTGGCCGAACCACTGCTGCTGGCTGGCTGGACCACTGCTGCTGCTGCTGCTGCTGCTGCTGGCTGGAACACTGCTGCTGGCTGGCTGGACCACTGCTGCTGCTGCTGCTGCTAGCCGGACCACTACTGCTGGCTGGCTGGACCACTGCTGCTGCTGCTGCTGCTGCTGCTGGCCAGACCACTGCTGCTGGCTGGCTGGACCACTGCTGCTGCTGCTGCTGCTGGCTGTACCACTGCTGCTGGATGGCTGGACCAATGTTGCTGCTGCTGCTGCTGGCTGGACCACTGCTGCTGGCTGGCTGGACCACTGTTACTGCTGCTGCTGCTGGCTAGACCACTGCTGCTGGCTGGGTGGACCACTGTTACTGCTGCTGCTGGCCGGACCACTGCTGCTGGCTGGGTGGACCACTGTTACTGCTGCTGCTGCTGGCTGGACCACTGCTGCTGGCTGGGTGGACCACTGCTGCTGCTACTGCTGGCCGGACCTCTGCTGCTGGCTGGGTGGACCACTGCTGCTGCTGCTGCTGGCCAGACCACTGCTGCTGCTGCTGTTGCTGGCCGAACCACTGCTGCTGGATGGCTGGACCACTGTTGCTGCTGCTGGCCGGACCACTGCTGCTGGCTGGGTGGACCACTGCTGCTGCTGCTGCTGGCCGGACCACTGCTGCTGGCTGGCTGGACCACTGCCGCTGCTGCTGTTGCTGGCTGAACCACTGCTGCTGGCTGGCTGGACCACTGCTGCTGCTGCTGTTGCTGCTGCTGCTGCTGCTTCTGCTGGCTGGACCGCTGCTGGCTGGCTAGACCGCTGCTGCTGTTGGCTGGCTGGCTGGTTGGCTGGCTGGCACCTGCAACCCTAAGGCCTCGATTAGTGAACGAAACCACGAATCGAAGGGCGGTACTCATAACGAGGTACCGCCGGAGATCCTCTTTTGGGCCAGCGAACCCCGTATATATATCGGCAAGAAAAGATCTTCTACGTGCACAACCCACAGACACCAACTTTTCCTCATAGACATTGGCAATGGAGATGCAAGAGGGATAGTCGATACTAAACCTGAGCCAGTGGCGCTAGACAGAACAGTGTACTAACTCAATGCTCCACGGCTCAAACTGGAAACTGTTACTATGCTCTCTATTATTCTAGGCTGGGTAGCCATCTAAAGATTCCAATCGTAATAAAAAGGGGATACATCCCAACAGGACCGAACAGTTGAAAGGGTCCTATGCGATTAGAGTCCTTGATTTTGGCATGGGTCACTATACGAAATACTTTCACATTACGTTAGCGCTATAGAAAACAGGCCCCTTAAGTTTATTATTTCTTTCTTTGATTACCTGTGTAATTTACCGGTCTACTTAAAATATGAACCTCGTGATTTATAAAATGCAGGGAATAACTTTATTTCATTTAAATCATTTAACCAAAGCTTCAGATATGACATCTAATCTCAGTCACAGAAATTTGAACTGATTATTTTATGAATATATTAGGGATAGAACAGGATTGTAATACATAAACAGTGTTCCTTTTCAAACATTCGATCATGAATAATTTATTCATGAAGCAAGTTCTAAACTCACCAAATACACAAAATGAAATTACACTCATCAGTGTACTATATCGGCACCATCCGTACTTTATGGGAAAGTTAAATTTATCAGCATATCAACACTGAGCAATAATGGGCGATAGCGGGGATACGTTCACGAAAGGACATTTGGTTTACAACGGAAAAATCGTGAACACACACTCATTCATGCAACAACAAATAGAGCGGAATGTTGTTTAACATGCCCAATTCGGACAATGAAACCTATAGCATACTTTGTCAGTACAGAAGCCTTAGAATTAACTCAACGCTGAGCAATCGGCAAACCATGATCAATATATCAAATTCTACAACTTAAAAATAAAGAAATATAATTCCCACATGAAGATATTCGTTCTATTCTGCGAATTTAGATCTGTCCAATGAGTAGCAAAGAACTGAACTAGATGTACTCTGAGTGACTCGTTGTGGAACATACTGTTATACCAGGTTGATCAAAAGGTCAGTATAAATTTGAAAACTTAATAAACCACGGAATAATGTAGATAGAGAGGTAAAAATTAACACACATGCTTGGAATGACATGGGGTTTCATTAGAACAAAAAAACTCATATTGCTAGACGCGTGAACGATCTCTTGCGCGCGTCGTTTGGTGATGACCGTGTGCTCAGCCGCCACTTCCGTCATGCTTGGCCTCCCAGATCCCCAGACCTCAGTCCGTGCGATTATTGGCTTTGGGGTTACCTGAAGTCGCAAGTGTATCGTGATCGACCGATATCTCTAGGGATGCTGTAAGACAACATCCGACGCCAATGCCTCACCATAACTCTGGACATGCTTTACAGTGCTGTTCACAACATTATTCCTCGACTACAGCTATTGTTGATGGTGGACATATTGAGCATTTCCTGTAAAGAACATCATCTTTGCTTTGTCTTACTTTGCTATGCTAATTATTGCTATTCTGATCAGATGAAGTGCCTTCTGTCGGACATTTTTTGAGCGTTTGTATTTTTTTGGTTCTAATTAAACCCCATGCATTCCAGGCATGTGTCAATTTGTAACTCTCTATCTACATTATTCCGTGATTTATTCAGTTTTCAAATTTATAGTGGCTTTTTGATCACCCGGTACATACAAATTGACCTCATCTCCTCCATAAAAAAATTCAACATAAAATTGAAAAAAAGCGCATAAATGAGCACTGTAGGGGCAAGTAATTAACTGAAGACTACAAAGGAGTGCATGTAATGTGAACAAGTCCCCAAGCGACGAAAAATGCATTAAATTAAACAACTCCAAAATGATGAAAATTAATTCATCCATTCCACAAATTTAAATCTACACAATACTTAATAAAAAAAACTTTGTAATAGTGTACTTTGAGTGACCCATGGTGGAACACATGGGGTTTGTACAGCAAAAATATACCTGCTTCCAGAGAAAAAAAACCTTAAATTTGGAAACTTCCACATACATCACTTAAGCACGAAACATGCGAGAGTTTACTGAAAGCTAACTCAAGAATGGACTAAAACACTACAACTCCCCGTAAGGCACAGTAGCTGAACGTCTACATGTATATCAGTACTCCGCAAGCCACATGACGGTGTGTGGGGGAGGGTACTTCTGGTACCACTAACTGATCCCCACCATCCCTGTTCCACTTGCGAATGGCGTGTGGGAAGCTTGATTGTTAGTAAGCCTTCATATTACCTCTGATTTCCCGAATTTTCTCATCGTGACCATTTTGCGAAATGTATGTGGGAGGAAGTAATATTTTGTGCGACTCTTCCCTGAAAGTGTTCTGTCAAAATTTCAATAGCAAATCTTTCTGTGATGCACAACGCCTCTCTTGTAGCTCCTGCCATTGGAGTTTTTTGAGAATCTCTGTAACACTAAATGATTTCGTGACGAAACATGTCGCTCTTTAGTGGATCTTCTCTATCAGTCCTACCCGGTAGGAATCCCAGATTGATGAATACTTCTCAATTAGCTACTTAATTAGTTTCTTAATTCTAATATTCTCTCTCTCTCTTACACACACACACACACACACACACACACACACACACACACATATATATATATATATATATATATATATATATATATATATATATACGCACACGAAGTATTCCCAACTAAAAGCGCAAAGATCCCCTAATATCCAAAAGGATGAAATAAAAATGGCTAGATATTACAGGCTACATACATTCCACTACCTCTCAAAGTGCCGTACTGGTTGAACAGCTACCGGTTTCCACTTTCCAGCGGGGAGGGTGTAACCAGAAATCACCACGGTCCCTATCGCCAACTCAGCTGTTCACCTGCTCAGATACCTGACCTATGGTAACGCTAAACCCCTCTGCCAACGCTAAAACTACCAGAATCGGCACAACTGTAGTAGCAGACAACAGATACTGGCTTCCCTTACGAATCTCATACTCATCACACACACACACACATACACACAGACATATTGGTTTCACTAATATGAAAAAGATACGGGCAGGTCAGAGGTGCTCAAATATCAGTGTAAACAGTGAGAATAAGAACGACTTCACAAACGGATAGAGAGTCGAATTTTAATATACCAATAGCAGAAATATACACATATATGAGTTGGGTCCGACAAATCCATATCAAACATTTCTAAGAGATATTTTCCGCCTGCACTAAATGTATTACGCTTATTATGCCATTCTCAAATGACTGGTAAAAGACCAGTTTAACTATAAGTGTACACTTTGTTCTAAAAATGTGTTATAAAACCAAAATCATTGTTTTCAAGAAGCTATACCTCCCTGGTGATTTATGTGGGTACAGTATGAAACCAGTCTTTCTTCTTCTTTTTTTAATTTCTACAAGATTTGTTCTCCGTACGACTCACTAGTTTTCAAGCCACTGCAGTCTCATTGTCAGACCTATTACAAGAAAATTATGTGGAATATGTCCAGCTAGTTTTTCTATAACACCTCCATCTGCCGATGAACCAGCAAGGTCTTGAAAAGTTATTAATTGTAGAGAAAATAAATCGCAACAACAATCAAATAAGCTCACATAAGTCGGTTATTTAAATCACTTTTGCAGTTCGGCATCCAGAATGGGTATAGTGAACTCCCGTCTTTTTTATGCGTAAGGGATGTGTAAACAATTGTGGGGACAGTGTTATCTTAAAGGTAACGAGTATCCACTGACGCACTTCATTCTGAGGTAAAATGAGGTACATTTTTCTTAACGTTTGACAGCTGTCAGTTGAGAATGGCGTAATACGCCGCAACCGCCATTGTGAATAAATACATTTAATAAGAGTCCAGGCGGGATAAGTTGTCATTACTAAAATACTGCGAGTTTAACGACGCAAGAAAACAAAAAATAATTTTAAGCCACCGGCCGGTACTCAAACACCCTACAGCTGTGATCATTAGGTTCTACCCTTCATGTGTTGACACATGTGTTCGTAGGTGTACTGTCGGTACTTGGTGTCCAATGACTACGTAGAACCCCGAGTGCAGTCCGAACATTCGTGGACTGTTCTTTGGACCCGGCACCTGTCTGCTATCATAGGCTGTCGATGATCACCAAAGCTACCAGAAAGGCACCTTTTCGACTGACAATGCACTGTTCTCAAAGGTGAAGTGAAAACTGTGTGAACGCATTAAGGGACTTTCAGTTCTGCTACGTTATTTTTTTAACACAACCATGAAAGCATTTCATAGCTACAATGACTAACGAAACAAACGAAGCAGCCAGAAGACACAGATGTCAATGTAACCTTGTACACATACGCACACGTCATCGGCGGCTAAGTAAATGATTAGTAAATGATTCTCTGTGACAGGTAGAATCGTCACAAGAGTGCTATACTGTTGTTCGTGTTCAGTGTACGCCAAGAAAGGAAGAATGAATTGATTGTTGGTGTTAATAACGATCATCCTCCTTTACCTCCTCTGCATTACTGCAGATGACGTGTCACTGAGCACATCTGTTGTGTGCATGCAGTACACGTGAGGCGCCTAGTTGTTTCCACTGCACTGTGTGGAATACGAAGGTTCCGTTATAGTTCACTAACCTGCTGTCTTCAAGTTGATGTCCCCAGCGCAGAAAACAGCGCGCAGGTCGTAGGTTCTGTATCTTGAGGCTGAAACTGACTTTTAGCGAGGTTCTGTTCTGAAATAATGTATCACTTCTTTGGGATGCCACTCGCGTATTTTAATATAGCCACACGAGAAGACTACATGATCTTAATACAACACCTTCTGATACAGCAAAGTACATGATCAATGTTTACGAAAACGTAACTTTACACTATTTGTGGCACGTGACTGTGCCTCATGAATACCGGAGTGAATCTTTTAATACTGAATACTGGTAAACACATCCTGCCACATACAACATGACTGTATATCTCGACTGCCTAATTCAGAGTGACGAACAGCCCGAAACACTTCGCGCGCCATACCAGAAAAGGCGTGACCCGAACGCTTCCGAAGTGCTTCGTCTGCAATTTCCTCAGTCTTTTGTTTTTTATTTAAATTGTTTTTAATAATTCTAAAATGAATGACTGATAGCTGTTGAGAGATATTTATATTAAAACGTGAAGTCATTCCAATGAGTAGTTTAACTAATAATAATAACTATAGCGTTTTGGCGCCCTTGCTCCGAACACAGCAGCCAATCTCAGAGCAGTAGCATTATGCAGGCGGTCTTTCTCACGGGAATGGTACAGAATCTAACATCTGTCACAGGTGCCTCACACCACATTTCGTCATCTATGTACTTCTTGCATCTCCACTTCTCTGTAAACAGGTTCTTGGAGCCTAATATGATGGCTGTCTAAGCCAGAAATATTACAAGTGTTGACTGACCATTGTAAAGGACGCGAAGATGCCGCGTACAGCTGTGATACAGCGTTGCTGGTATCTGACAGAGTTTGAGGGGGGGGGGGGGGGGGGTTGTTTTGGGGAAGGAGACCAGACAGGGAGGTCATCGGTCTCATCAGATTAGGGAAGGACGGGGAAGGAAGTCGGCCGTGCCCTTTGAAAGGAACCATCCCGGCATTTGCCTGGAGCGATTTAGGGAAATCACGGAAAACCTAAATCAGGATGGCCGGACGCGGGATTGAACCGTCGTCCTCCCGAATGCGAGTCCAGTGTCTAACCACTGCGCTACCTCGCTCGGTCGACAGAGTTTGAAAGGGGTCGGATTGTGGGTCTCCATCCGGTCGGCTAGTCTAATCGTGTAGCATGCAGATTTGTGGGGCACTCGGATGTTGGACTCCATGGGAACGTGAGGGATGGCGCACTAGTCGCTAGGTTTTCGGTCGACCACGTCTGATCCCCACAAGCAAGGCTCGCTGTATTGTGCCCGAAAGCACATCGAAACCCCTCGTTTTTGCACCTGCCATCCAATAACTAGTAATGGACTCCTGTAACATTCTGTGCCACCCCCACCTTTGGTCAGAGACTGACAGTAGCCGAACTAGAGAATTATCGTCCTTTGAGAAGACTGTCATTTGTATCACAATCGCTGATATGTGGTTGATGTGGTTCTACGAGCGGGAAGCATGGATTGTTGATGAATGCGTAGAAAAGTGTTCAGCAATGAGTTCTGCACTACGCCCGATAACCATCGTCGGTTAGAATGGCTACGACTTGGCAGGATGTCCCATTCTCCCAATGTTTTGGCGACGCACAGAGGTGTTACTCCTGGTGTCATGGTGTGGGCACCATCGGAAATCACTTAACATCGCGGTTGGTAGTGGTTGAAGCAACACTGACGGCACAACTTTACGTCACTGACATGCTGTTTCCTCAAGTGTTACCTCGCGCCCAACTTGAAGAAAATATAATTTGCCTTGTCGATCACGGTGTCATTTTCCAACGGAACAACGCTCTTCCACACATGTCACACGTCTCTATGAACTGTCTGCGAGATGTTGAAGTACTCGTATGACCAACATGCCAGAGATTTACTCAACAGAACACGTGTGAGATGAGCTCGGCAGTCAACTCTGTCCGAAGTTCAGTATCCAGAATGCGAAAAGCCAGTTACAACAGATGTGGGCCAGCTTGCCGCAGGATTTGACTTCCAAACCGACGCAGTGCACGCACCCAGGCCTGAGGAGGTACAACGTCATACCGATAAGTGGGCTCATACTGCCAAGTTCTTTGTAAACTTAACTCAATGCTGTAATCGCTGAAAGTGAGAGGGATCGGTAAGATCTCTGTCAAAGTAAGTGATCATGTTGTTGGGTTGTCTCTACCTTTTGCTATCTGTTTGTGATAATAGCTGATCTCGAGACAAGAAAAGAGTTTTGTCTCTTTATTTTTACTCCCGTATAAGGATTATCAGCGTTATTCCTTTTAACTTAATACTTCGCGTGGATCTGAATGCATAATACATTGAGTTGGAAGTATTTGCTGGTGGGTGATGGAATTCATAGTCTATTAACACAGTTTTCCCAATCTTTGGAACACTAGTGTGTCTACAGAGTTTAACTTTACCAATACGACAGTTGTTCCGGTCAGAGAGGTCCCCTGAGTTGGCAAAAGTGCAGCAAGCCTCTCAGGGGAACTCCTTCCCTCACGACTCCTTCAATTAGCATAGCTAATGTAGACGGTTTTTAGCAGCTATATTCGTGTGGAGGTTATTTAAGGCAGACGTGCTTATAATTCACTTTGGCTATGCGATAAATCGCACATATCTAACGGCTGTCAATTCGAGTAATTACTTAGGACTTACAATTACGAGCAACTTATATTGGAAAGACCACATAGATAACATTGTGGGGAAGGCGAAACAAAGACTGCGCTTTGTTGGCAGAACACTTAAAAGATGCGACAAACCCACTAAAGAGACAGCCTACATTACACTTGTCCGTCGTCTGCTGGATTATTGCTGCGCGGTGTGGGACCCTTACCATATAGGATTGACGGAGGACATCGAAAAAGTGCAAAGAAGGGCAGTTCGTTTAGCATTATCGTGTAATAGGGGTGAGAGTGTCACTGATATGATACGCGAGTTGGGGGTAGCAGTCACTGAAACAAAGGCGGTTTTCTTTGCGGCGAGATCTATTTACAGAATTTCAATGACCAACTTCCTCATCCGAATGCGAAAATATTTTGTTGACATTCACCTACGTAGGGAGGAATGATCATCATAATAAAATAAGAGAAATCAGAGCTCGAACGGAAAGATTTAGGTGTTCCTTTTTCCCACGAGCCATTCGAGAGTGGAATGGTAGAGAAATAGTATGAAAATAGTTAGATGAACCCTGTGCCAGGCACGTAAGTGTCAATTGCAGAGTAACCATGTAGATGTAAATTAAGGCGAAGGTATTAGAATGTTATTTAGGTGAGTTAATACTCTGATTAACAGTTCCTTTCTAAGCGTAACGGTTTTACTAGAGGTTTTAATTGTTGAAATGAGTACGAAATTGCGTTTACACAGACTTATAATTTTCACGAGAACGCTTTGTGTTGAGGGCAAGTAACCATGTGCTTTATCACACAAAGGGATCGTGCTTTTATTTTTCTCAAAATAAATTCACTGTCTTGGTCTAGGGCAGATGTGGCCAAACCTGCCTAATTTTTGGCTCTCAGAGCTGTTTCATATGAAATACAAATTTCACATAAAAACCCCACAAGAGCATTCCATCAAGCGTCTTTCGTATCATATCCAATTACAATAGGAATATCTCAACTCATTGATTCCACTACCGTTAGACTTTCGTCTATATTCCTCTTTGAAAAAAATCACTGTATTAGATTTAATTTGGAAAGCCCTCACCCAACTTGAAGAAAATAAAATTCTCCTTGGCAGCCAACAATCAACAGTAGTACGGATAGCACACCCGGATACGTTTGTTGCGCTGCGCGAGTGAAACGATTGGCAGACAGAGCCAATACATTCCATATTTAATTTTGTTGCAAACTCACAACTCTATCCGCCGTAATGTTATGGCCCTTCACGTGTATACGTGGTGTACTTTCGGTCGCGATAAACCTATCATCACTTCAGGTAAGTAAAGCCAGCTTTTCTTTGCTTTTACTAGGTTTGCAACTATTTTATGTATTCAGTTACGGTGACTGGGTACACCAATCGATATTAGTAACGGTGTTTGCCTCAGTACCTTCTTTTTTAATTTTAGTAGTACAAAATTGATTAATTCTCAATTGTATTAACCTGTTTTTACTGATGGCGTTTACCGATTTCTCATTACAAAGGTAGAAAAGGGACCATAGTAGTGCAACTTCATCCACCTGTCTTTCTCACTTATTTCGAGCAACTTATAATGTTATCGACTTAAAATGCAGAATTGTTTTAACAAAACAATCATTAGAAAAGAAGTCGAAATGTGGGTCAAAATTTTTAAGTAAGGAACTATAATATCAATTTCCTAAAGCAGTTGAAATTACTCTCAAAAATTTTCGAGAGAATAGACTTTGAAGTTTCCTAAGTGCGTATAATACTCAAATGAAATACCGATAACTCGGCGAGCAACGTAGCTGTGTGGTACGTTGCTAGCCTTCCATGTGGAGAACCAGGGTTCAATTCCCCGGTGGGTGACATTTGTAGACGCATAGTTGATATATATCTTTAAACATAGTCGCATGCTCTACAAGCATTTCCCTGAAGCGTGATATTCATAAAGACTGAGAAACAAACAGAGCTCGAGACGGGTAGTTGCTGGATTCCGGGCTCGAGTATAGTTTGAGGATATTCATAAAGACTGAGAAAGAAACAGAGCTCGAGACGGGTAGTTACTGGATTCCGGGCTCGAGTATAGTTTGATATTTTTCCCTTCAATTCGAATACCTACGTCACACAGATGTACGCAAATTAGCAAATATTTAATTTTCATTTTCATGGAAATGCGCCTCTTCTTATTTCTGATTACTAATCACACACAAAACTCCAGTTTTCATTATGTATATAAATCCCTAATTACCAATCCTTTATATATAAGGTTCTTCAATAAAAATAAAAAACATTTCAGATTATTTTTTTCCATCTTCATGTACCCTACACTTGACGGAAATGGCCGTGGAACATGAACCTTCGTTTAAAAATTTACAACTGGAAGTCGAGATGGTAGTTGGGATCCTACGACAGAGCCACACAGCCAATCAAAACAGTCAACTTGCTTTACGGTGTTAAACAACTTCAGGGAACTTTAAAGAAGATTTTGTAGAAAATTTCTGAGAGTTGAATCAAACTACTTTAGGTAACCAATATTTGATTCTGAGCTTCACGTACGATATAAATTACAAAACTCCGATTACCGCGTGGTCTCTTCGTCAGTTTCCAACTTATGGTAAAAAAAAAGTTGTTTCATTTCAAGACGTAAACTTGGTATGGCGTCAACTAACAAACAAAAAGGACCTACGAAGAGGAAAGTTACACAGGAGTTGAGAACTTTCAAGACAAATGGACTGGAAACTATTTTTTTCTTTTTTTTTTTGTGAAACACAAACCAAACCTATTTGTCAGATATACAATGAATCTTGTCGGTCCAAAAGAATATAACATCAAATGGCAGCACGAGACTAAATATGCAGCAATGTTTGATAAGCACAAGGGACAATTTCGACAATAGCAGGTAAACAAATTAAAAAACGGAAGTTCCTGTTCAACAGCAGATATTTACAAGGGCGAATTCATATTCAATATTCTACGTGAAAGAAGGTTATGCAGTAACTCAGATACTGGCAAAAACGTCAAAGACATATTCAGATGGCAAAACGGTTAAGGAATGCTTAGAGACCGTTGTCGAAACTGTGTGTCCAGTAAATGAAAAGGATTTCTCAAAAATAAGCCTGTCTCGTCGAACTATTACTATACGTGTGTGGACGGCATTGGAAGACAAACTGAAAATTTAAAAAGCTGTGCATCTGACTTTGTATTTTATTCTCTAGCTTTGTATGAATGCACAGATATGGCGGATATCGCCCAAGTGGCCATTTATGTTAGAGGTGTTGATGCCCATTTTAATAAAACACAAGAAATGGCGGCACTGTACCCACTTAAGGATAAGAATAAGATTTGGTGGAAGCAGTTACATGGACTTTAAGTCGCTTGCCGTTAAAACGTAACAGCCTATCAGGGCTAACAAGGGATGGTGTTCCAGCAAGGGCTGGGAAATATGAAGCTGATTAAAAATGGGACTCGCAAAGTAGACAAAACGTCGATGACAAACTTTCGTTGTTCTATCCATCAAGAGAATTTATGTGCCAAGTCCCTCAAAATTGTCAAGGTCATGAAGATAGTTATCAAAACAATGAACTTTATTAAGTCCAAAGTACTGAATCACCGTCAGTTCCAAGAATTTCTGAAATCTTTGAATACAGATCATGATAACATTTCGTGTTATATAGAAATAACGTGGCTAACCCGTTCCAAAATGTTGAATAGAGAGCTTGATTTGAAGCAATAAACGCAATCATTCTTTGAAAGCAAGTCAAAGAGGCTCCCCGAGTTCGAAGATAAGGAATGGCATTCAGACTTTGCGTTCTTGTTCGATATAACTATCCACCTAAATGATGTTAATACTCGATCCCAAGGAAAAGATCACTTGATTAATCTTATTTCCGCATTCCAAATGAAACTTGGGCTCTGGGAATAACAGCTACGAACAAAAAACTTCACATATTTTCCTCCACTGTCAAAGCAATCGGACGTCACATAGGCAGTAGCGATGAAATACGCTTCTTTGATAGCTGGCTTGAAATATGAATATGAAAACCGATTTCAAGATTTTAGGAAATATCGTCAGCCTTTTTCTGTATTTGCCATGCCATTCTCCGTAGACATGAGTTCACTACCAGGATATTTACAAATGGAATGTTGGGAAATGCAATTGATGCACAGTTAAAAAATAAATTTAATCAGGTTGGTTTGGAAGAGTTCTATAAAACACGTTTGAACAAGAAAAAATATACTGCATTTAATAAACATGCTTTAAAAATAATTTCACTATTTTTGAAACACGCGTGTGAACAGTTTTTAAGTCGAATGAACGACATCAAATCATAAATGAGAACACAATTTACTGAAATTCATCTAGAAAACTCTTTGCATATAGCGACAATTCCAATTGACATCGACAATGACTTACTTAGTTCAGTCAAGCAAAGCCAGACATCTCAGTAACATTGTATTTCATTAAATTGTATAATAAATATGCTTTCCTCAGGTTTGTTTTATTTTCTTTAAAAAAATAAATTAATGTTTCTTACTTGTTTTGGTTCACAAAACAAAAACTGGTAATGCGGACAGCGGGGAAATGCTCTCTCAAGAATTTGGCCCGCCTGCCGAAAAGGTCGGCCGCCCCTGGTCTAGGGGAATCTAAAGGAAAGTAAACGGACTTAATGCAGGATCGTTATTCATAATATTTTCATGAGTTGCGCCTTTGTGTGCATGTCACATCCACGAGAATAGTGTTAGAGGTCATGTTGAGTGAGCTTGAATCATCAGTAAGTGGTTCAATTATTTAATGTGTGTGTGTAAAATCCCACTCTGACCTAACTTTGAGGTCAAATAGTTTAGCCTTTTCTTGTCATTCGTTTCACTCATATTCAGTCACACGTTCATTACACAGTGTGTAGGCCCCAATACTGTTGCTAAATGAATAGTACTCAATTTTCCTATACGTGTCGTAAATTTCACTTAGTTTCATGTTTCTTAAGTTCAACAATTTTTTCGGATTTTTGGATCTCTACTGGGAATACTGTTCTGCCTTCTGTCAAGTACATAGCATTTGCGGGATCCTGACCCGTAGGAGAAAAATCTTTTATTTGAAGTCCGTCAAACGCTCGCATATATGATTGCTATCCTTTGGCTTACCACCACCGTGTATTACCACGTACCCATCCTCAGTCCGTTGACTCATATGGTGCTCTTGACACTCATGCGTATACAGGAAGGTGCGATCGCTTTCTATAAATGCTAAATTGATTTTTTCTCAACTGTGAGGACGAGTTTCATTTATTAATTTGTGTGCACCTTATGTTTAACGAGATCTGTCCATTTATTGTTCAGTTAATCCCATGTTATCAACTTACAAATCTCCACTCATACCTGTTAATTCAAATCATTATTTATTATCTGAATTAGACCTTGGCTCGGTGAATACCAGTTGCTATGAAGTATGAATCAAATCGCTGTCCGTTGCTAGCCAATCATTAATTTCCTTAAACATTGATCACATTAGGACAGGCAGAACGAACTTCTTTTTAAAAACGGATAACTTGTAAAATAAAATAAAGAAAAGAAAGTAAATCACTGTTTTAAACATATTTTTACGAGTAAGACTATAAAATGTGTTCATTAATCTTTATACTAAACATGTATGCACTTCCTGTAAATTGACCCGTTCCACATCATTAGGACAAAAGAATCGTATCTTCGACTAGTCTCCAATTAAACTTCAAAATCGCAATGGGGTATGTTCATATATTTTCCATTCATCAGTACATTGCTCAAAACTTCACGCCAATCTGTGCTATATAATCAGACTTAAACCTCACACCAGTCTTACTACATAACGAGACCTAAAGAGTGTTATTTAGTTGCGAGGAGAAGAGAAATACAGAAACGAGACTGCGCTACCGCTCCCTTTTCTAACTCAACGCTCCCATTTCTGCGTGCCACCGTCCCGTTTATTTCGCTATTTACGAGTCACTGAGAAATTCTTAAAAGATATTCAGAAATGTTTTTCTAGCGAGTAGTTGAAACAACTCCGTTTATTCATTTTACTCAGTGAAACTTCCCTCCATTGTTTTTTGGTGAAAAAGTGCTGCGAACAAATAAATAACGTAGCACCTAGTTCTCAGTCCGCTCTTGAGACGTCTCCTTTAAGTTTTATCATGTTATTCTTGCACTACAGAGGCCCAGTTTGCTTTGAAGGACGTGAATAGACTGAACTTGATCATTTATGAAAGCTGTAGGAATGCGTGGAACAATTTTTGTGGTAAAATTACGATCTTTTTGTAGATGAAAGCATATGATAATTTAAAAACAATAAATCGATGGTCAATCAAGTGTTCGTTTTCTTGCTTGTGCTGTTGTTGTGCTAAGATTGGTTGATATACTGGCGTTAACTTACGCGCGTTTGAAACTAAATAATGCTCACAGCTCGTGTAAGTTAGGCATTAAAAAATAAACAAATGTTCATGTAGTCATTGTCCCAGTATCAATGTTACATGATTACATTCGGTACTTCCTTCTCAGGTTTCCTGCAAAAATTTCTTCAGTACTAAAATCAGGCTACAAGTGAACGGTCCAGTCACATTAACGTGACCGCCGCCTACGTTCGCGGTCAATGTGCAGTAACCACTAACAGGCGGGAGAAGGCAGCACTAGCAGTGGAGGGAATAAAGCTTATCCGAGGGACGCAGGAAACAGTGCAGTTGTTGTCGGAAACTGTGGTGTCACCGCCAGACACCACACTTGCTAGGTGGTAGCTTTAAATCGGCCGCGGTCCATTAGTACATGTCGGACCCGCGTGTCGCCACTGTCAGGGATCGCACACCGAGCGCCACCACAAGGCAGGTCTCGAGAGACTGACTAGCACTCGCCCCAGTTGTACGGACGACGTAGCTAGCGATGCACACTGACGAAGCCTCGCTCATTTGCAGAGCAGATAGTTAGAATAGCCTTCAGCTAAGTCAATGGCTACGACCTAGCAAGGCGCCATTAGTAACATTGCATGTATCTATGGAGTCTCACTTATATCGTCAATAGCGATGTACCAAGGATGGATTAAAGTTAAGTATTCCAGAAGCTACGTACTTTTCTTTATAGCATTCATTACATATCCTATTACAGACCCATCTCTTGCCTGCGTGAACTAAACGCGTGCCTTTCGGCTACTTCCGTGGCGTGGCTGTCTTGCTACGCCACAACAGAAACGAACCAAATTAGCTGACGTCGAAGAGGGATCATTGGTTTTTCGGTCCAAGGTGGAAACATTTGCGAAACGGCTAAGTTGTTGAACTGTTAGCATACGTCCGTGATTAAAGTATATCCTGCGTGACAAAAAGAAACTACCCAAAACTGACGCCGAGGCAACTGTGGTACAGCATGATCCATGGATGACACAGGTGAACGAAGGCTGTCCGGGGAATAAACGTTGAGTGACTAACCGCCCAAATGAACGAAGGGGCTATCAACAGTGTCTCCTCAACGATCGTTCAGCGAAAGTTGTTGCTTATTGGCCCCCGCAGCAGGTTCCGGGTTCATGCATCCATGCTGACGGCCGTTCATCGGAGACGAAGGCTAGAATTTGCATGCCAGTACCGCAACTGGACGTCCAGTGAATGTCGATAGGTGGCATTTTAGATGAGTCACGTTTTATGCTCCATCAGCGTGAAATATCTGAAAGCAAACATCTTACAACAATCGTCGGGCCGGCCGCGGTGGTCTAGTGGTTCTAGGCGCGCAGTCCGGAACCGCGGGACTGCTACGGTCGCAGGTTCGAATCCTGCCTCGGGCATGGATGTGTGTGATGTCCTTAGGTTAGTTAGGTTTAAGTAGTTCTAAGTCCTAGGGGACTGATGACCACAGAAGTTAAGTCCCACAGTGCTCAGAGCCACAACAATCGTCGGAAGGGTACGGATAGGAGGAGCGAGCGCTATGATCGGGTGAATGTTTTCGTGGCGTTCCTTGGATAATCTCACCGTTCTAGAAGGCACAATGCATCAACACCATTATATATCTAGCCTAAGGGACCATGCACACCCCTACATGCATTTTTCCTCGGCACGATGGCATCTACTAGGAGGAAAATGCACCGTGTCACACAGCTCATAGTGTACGTGCGTGGTTCAAAGAGCACCGGGATGAGTATGCCATACTCCACTGGCCACCAAAGTCCCCGGATTTAAACCCAAACGAGACTGTGGGACCACCCCTATCAGGCTGTTCGCGCCATGGATCCTCAACCAAGAAACCTGTCGCAGCTGGCTACGGCACTGGAGTCGACATGGCTCCACGTCCCCATCAGCACCCTCCAGAACTTCACTGACTCTCTTCTTGCACGGCTAGCGGCGGTCTGCGCTGCAAAAGGTGGTTAACCAGGATTTTCGCCGGCCTCTGTGGCCGAGCGGTTCTAGGCGCTTCAGTCCGCAACCGCGCTGCTGCTACTGTCGCAGGCTCGAATCCTGCCTGGGGCATGGATGTGTGTGATGTCCTTAGTCAAGTAGTTCTAAGTTTAGGGGACTGATGACCTCAGATGTTAAGACCCATAGTGCTCAGAGCCATTTGAACCATTTTCAGGATTTTCGCAGATGGTCACATTAGCATGACTGGACAGTTTAATATCTTCACTGTTTCTCGCTGTATAATTCAGTTTTTAGGTTCTTCGACTCCAACAAAAGATTTACGAGTATAGCCGTCTCTCCCTTGGCTGCCTATTTTTCACGTGAACTATATGGTGTGTTTAACGACCTCGTCGACAAATTTTGATTAGGATACACTTAGAGGACCGTATTTTGCTAGTGTCCGTCTTCTTTAACTGTGTGCGAAGTACCGAGAAAGCAACATGTTGTCTTGGCTGGAGAGCCATCGACAGACGGGGAAGTAACTTCAGGTGTGGTTCAGGCGTGTTGGGAACCTCGCTTTTCATATTATATGTTAGTGACCTGAGGTAACTTCAGACTTTTCGCAGGTGATACGATTAACTATAATGAAGTACAGTCTGAAAAAAGCTGTAATGAGATATTGGTAAGCTTTTAAAGTGGGTCAAATGTTGGCAGCTTGTTTTAACTGTTCATTAATGTAATATTGTGCACTTCACAATATGCAAAAACGCCGTGTCCTATAAGTCAAATCTCAGTGACTCGGAATTCATATCAGTTCATTTATATATTACTTGGATATAATAATTTCTGTGTATATGAAATGGAACGATCACATAGGCTCAGATGTAGGTAAAGGGGCATTCCTTCTTAAAACAAATCTACTGGTACTAAACATAAGCTTTCACTTTAAAATGAAGTTTAGGAAAACATGTGTAGAGTTCAGCACTGTATGGGAGAAAATGAGGGACTGTAGGAAAGCCGGAACAGAAGATAATCGAAGCGTTTGAGCTGTGAACCTATAGCAGGATGTCGAAAGTTAGATAGACTGATAAGGTAAGGAATGAATAGGTTTTCCATAGAATCAGAACACTGGCACTAGAGAGAAAGTCGTGGAGGGCCGCATTAATCCCTGAATTTCCCTAAATTACCAAACTGGCGATTGTTTCATGCTTCACTATGTGTCCTATCAACCGATTTCATCTTATAGTCTTGTTTCATCAAAAATATTTCTTCCCATGTCGATACATTAGTTACTTGATTTATCTACCTGATCTGCAGTGTTCATATATACCAACACATTTCAAAAGCTTCTTTCTCTTCTTGTCTGAACTGTTTATTGCCCACAATTAACTTCCTTACAAGCCTACACTCCACACAACAATCTTCAGGGAAGACTTCCTAGCGCTTCCATTTATAGTCGATGTTGACAAAGTCCTCTTTTTGAGATGTGCTTTCCTTGCTATTGCTATTTTGCATTTTATAACTTCTCTTGTTCAACCATTGTAAATTACTTTGTTGTCAAAGCAACAAAACACACCTACTACCTTCATTATCTCATTTCGTAATGTAATCCACTCAGCATCGTCTGATTTAATCCGACTACGTTCCACTATTGTTTTGTTGATGTTTGTCTTCTAACCTCAACCCAAAACACTATCCACTTTGTTCAAATGATCTCAAAATCCTTGGGGTCTGCGACAGAATCATGAGGTCTTCAGCAAATCTCTAAGCTCTTATTTTTCCTTCTCAAACTTTAATTACCTTTCTGAATCTCTCCTTGGTTTCCTTTAATGCTCGCTCACTGTACAGATCGGTTAACATCGGGCATAACGTACGATACCCTCCCATAGCCATTTTCAGCGACTGTTATAAAATTTGGTACAGTCTTATCAACTGAAGGGATCGGCAGAAGAAAGAACTAAGCCTTAATTCCGAAGAGCTTAGTCTTATTACTTAATCAGTTGTGCCTTCGAATACACCACATGCTGCTAACAAGTAGTTCAATATATGCCGCTGGAAAACAATGTCACTAGATAAACTGCTGTGCCTTATTGAATTTATGTTTCTGTCTTTCAATTTAACTAATCATACAACACGCCACAACTTAATATATGCTCTTTTGGATTAACAGTTTCTTCCGCTGACGCCTTCAGTTCCACAACTGAAAATGGTGTTGAAATTTTTAGTTGTATTCCAATCCCAACAGTCAGTTAATCTATCGTGTTTTATGTTTTATAGTAGAAAACTAACTTTTCCTCAATAAACTGGAACTCAATGAAGACATTTCGAAATGTCCTTTGTAGCGATATTTCCGCGTTAAAAAGTAACTGCGTTGCAAATTCCGAATTTTTAGTTATTGCTTGCAGCAGTCTTAAAAATTAGTAATAAAGTGAAATATCTCGACATATCGTTATGAAATGACGTCAAGCTCGGTGTTACTTCTTTCACAAAGATCTGCATTGAATGTCATAACAACTAAATAGATCATAAACAACTATCCTGTTGATGCCTTGTACAGTCTCTGCTACCAGGCGACACATCGAACATGTTCGAACTCATCCACTTTCTGACGATGGGGCGCGTGACGTAAGACTGGACCCTCATACAAGAACAATTACATTGAGGAGCCAAAAGTCTTGGGATAGCGATATGCACATATACAAATGGCGGAAGTATCGAGCCCGCATAGTAAAACGAGGCAGTGCATTGGCGGAACTGTCATTTCTACTCAGATGATTAATGTGAAAAAATTTCCAATGTGATTATGGGCACACGGTGGGAATTAGCAGATAGTGAACGTGGAATGGCAGCTGGATCATTCCATTTCAGAAATACTTAGAGAGCTCAATATTCCGAGATCCAGAGTGTCAAGAGTGTGACGAGAATACCACATTTCAGGCATTATCTCTCACCACGTACAACGCAGTGGACGACGGTCTTCACTTAATAACCAAGAGCAACAGAGTTTGCGTTGAGTTGCATGTGCTATCATACAAGAAACACTGCGTGATATAACCGCAGATTATCAATGTGTAACGTACAACAAACGTATCCGTTATAACAACGCGTCGAAATTTCGTGTTAATGGGCTATGGCAGCAGAGGCCGACGCTGGTCACTACGTGTAAGACCTGACTTCGTTTCAGCTTCCATTTTAAAAATGAAAAAATGAATTACCCACGACACAGCCATGCGAACCAAAAAACATATGTGCGACCGTCACGCGTAAAGTCTCGCTCACAGGTGGTACGAATATCAGTGACAACGTCAGGTAGCGGTTGTGCATGCTCAGTGTGCAGAACTTTTGGAATGGTCCTCGTAGTAGATCTCGAGCATAAAAGGTTGACCACCACTGCTCTATACGCTCCAGCACGATACCGCTTCTACTCACACCACCCCTCCCACACTTTGATGACCGTCTTCCTTAGCGACCCTGACTGCTTGACAACTTACACAGCGTGAGCTTCCGTAATATTTGTATGATAAAATATGTTAAAATGTGAGCTGAAATGTAGTACAAATGCCACGGAATCACAGCACATTCACTGAACCCCGCGGTCGGTGAGGGGAAAGAGCACTGCTTCCATTAAAATGCGACACCAGGAAGGATAGCAAGTAACGAAATTTTACTTATTGTGCACACACAGTGTAGTAGGAACAATATAGGATTAAATTTGCAATCGATTTGGGACTGTAGATAGTGAGAAATTTAGTACACGCTTGTGGCAGCAACAATGAGTCTAAACCGACTGGTCACCGACCTCAGCTTGGATGACATACTGCTTCAACTCATGAATCAGCGTTCGTGATTCATAGTGGCTGGCCGTTGCTGAAATGTAAGTAGTAATTTTTTAAGAACAGAATTGATTCGAATGTTGTGAACTAAACCTGGACTGGTTTCCTGTCTTTAACTTCGTGTATCTGTGTCGTTGTCTTGAATAATGCAAATGATCTAATTACAAAAAAGCTATCTGATAAAATAAGTCGCCAAAACTATCTGAAAATGTATTCTTGTATTGCAATTAGCTTCTACTAAATGGCTCTGAGCACTATGGGACTCATCAGCGGAGGTCATCAGTCCCCTAGAACTTATAACTACTTAAACTTAACTAACCTAAGGACATCACACACATCGATGCCCTAGGCAGGATTCGAACCTGCGACCGTAGCGGTCTCGCGGTTCCAGACTGAAGCGCCTACAACCGCTCGGCCACTCCGGCCGGCAGCTTCTACTAAAGTGATTAGAAAACCAACACTGTAAACTAAAGAAACGGTCCTGCGAAATTATTTATTATGTAGAGCAGTGAACACTGCTACAGTAAGTGACGTCACAATACGTGACACACAAAATTGACAGACTAAAAATGCTCCATTAAATTTCAAAACGAAGTTTAAGGAATAAATAACCCAAAACGTTTCTGTGAAAATGCCCTTAAATTTTACAAACGCTACCAAACAAATTTCCAAACACTAAAAGACGCTCGCGCAAATGTAACACTCCACTACGAGAATAAAACTGTCTGTATAAGAAATGAGATCTGAAATAAACTTCACCTAAACTGAACCTAATAGTAATTTTGAAAGGCAACATCTAAATGTGGATAATCTTTTGTCCTGGTTGTAATATAAGACTGGTCAAAACAATTTTTCATGACTTACCTGTAGCAACGGAAACTCATTGCTGCCCGGAGAGATGAACGTAAAATAATCCAGCGCAGCAAAATACCACCTAAATAAGAAAGCCTTGCGTAGTGCAGTGCAAGGACTCGTCACTATTCTAAGCAGATCATGCTTCAGTCACTGAGCTCCGCAATGTGCAACCGAGCGACACATATAATCAGAAAATAAACTTTCATGAGGTTGTAGAATTTACACTTCTTAAATTGTTGAAAAATCTTTTTTAAAAAACTATATTGTGAATAACGCAAATCATTGTCTGATTATTACAATCATCTTTACAAAAATTACTTCTTATTTAAAATGTGACTCTCCCATGAAATCAGTTACTGAAATGTTGAAGGATTGCTGAATCTACAACTTCTGAATGCAAGTTATGTGAATAGATAACTTGTTTAATAAATGACCCAGATCAATAAAGAAAATTCCTGCTAAAACCTTCCGTTATCCAAACACATCACAAACTAGGCGTAAGCAAGCAGTCCTGTAACAATAGTACACGGATATGTTCACTTCTCAAACTAATCTTTACATATCATATTTCCAAAATTCGTCATATTCCGTATCTCTGTGCTCTGCAAGCTGTTTCAAGACCGTTCGGGAGCATGACCAACACCCGACTCATTCGCTAGCTTGTCTTAGAATGCTACAGCAACGATAATGCTCCTAGCAACCAAAGATCACATTGCCTCTACTCAGAACCTCTGTGGCGTAATAGACCACTACAGAAAACTTCTGTTTGATAAACATCCAGAATACATTTATTAACAATGACGCATCGAACGAAAGTTGAGCGGAGAAGAAAGAACGTTGCCATATTGCGTTCATCGTCGCCCTACGCACCCAGCAGCTGTCGTGATGGTATTGGCTGCTATTGTGTATATTGTGTATGCAATATGATTACCTTTGGTCCGTGTAGCCGGTAGTATGGACGGCAGCCGTTAAATCCGATACCCATGCCCTGCCTTCGACATGGACGTGACGTTATCTTTCACGGAGATAATGCAGGTCAGCATATTGCGCATGCTGTCCTGACCTGCCTTGATACAAACGGTGTTCTACTGTTGCACACGCTAGCACGTTCCCCACATCACAGTCTCTCGGCAACCTATGAGAAAATGTTTAAAGTTGTGAGTGATCTGGGGAACGTGATGGCCCGTGCAACAGTAGAACACCAGTTGCACCAGTTGCATAGAGGCAGGACAGGACAGCACGTGCAACATGCGGACTTGCATTATCTCGGTGAAAGATAATGTGAGGTAATCGTGTTGCATATAATCGTATTGCGTACGCAGTGGCACCCAATAGCATCACGACAGATGCTGGGTGCGTAGGGCGACGATGAACGCAATATGGCAACCTTTCTTCTCAGAGCCTCCATACACAGATAAATCCATCTTGATACTGTATGCAGCACTGTCTGAGAAGACAAGATGGTGTCACCCCATTCTAGAGTCCTGTCGCTGAGCACACCACTGTGGCAGGTACGTGGCGTGGTTGAACAATCATGTACAGTCGAGTGAATTGAACAACGTTTAGTCCTCTTGAGTGGCGCATGGGGGCCCTTTAGAACATGCATGGATTTTAGAATGGCCCTCCTACATCTATTGCCTCCGAATTCGCATTGCAACCGTGGCATCCTGACCAAGGCGAGCAAGAATATCGAGAAACGGAAAACCGCAGCCTCTGTAAGTCACATACTGTTGGACGCTTCTCCTTCTTTCACGATAAATTAATCTGACTTTTGAAAAAAAAAAATGCTGAATAATCTTTCCCTATACACAGAATCTACAGAATGTAGATGGCGTTACTTCTACCCATTTTCTGTGAGTATGTTGAAATGATAATAACATGTATATCCAAATATACAGTACGCTTCATGTCAATTTGACGTTCGTTAATGCTTTCTTCATGGTATTACAGTATGGCAGCTTGTCCAGCATATACCAGGGACGTTCAATATGTAATCCAATGCATTTTTTTCTCGGCCAATTTCGGTTGGAAATATAAGGAATTTCTTGTGGAGCATCGTGGAACATTCCCGCTTCAGCCCATATCGTTTCATGAAGATCCGATAGGTGGCGCCGATATACACTACTGGCCATCAAAATTGCTACACCACGAAGATGACGTACTACAGACGCGAAATTTAACCGACAGGCAGAAGTTGCTGTGATATGCAAATGATTAGCTTTTCAGAGCATTCACATAAGATTGACGCCGGTGGCGACACCTACAACGTGCTGACATGAGTAAAGTTTCCAACCGATTTCTCAAACACAAACAGCAGTTGACCGGCGTTACCTGGTGAAACGTTGTTGTGATGCTTCGTGTAAGGAGGAGAAATGCGTACCATCACGTTTCCAACTTTGATAAAGGTCGGATTGTAGCCTATAACGATTGTGGTTTATCGTATCGCGACATTGCTGCTCTCGTTGGTCGAAATCCAATGACTGTTAGCAGAATATGGAATCGGTGGCTTCAGGAGGGTAATACGGAACGCCGTGCTGGATCCCAACGGCTTCGTATCACTAGCAGTCGAGATGAAAGCATCTTACCCGCATGGCTGTAACGGATGGTGCAGCCCCGTCTCGATCCCTGAGTCAACAGATGGGGACGTTTTACAAGACAACAACCATCTGCACGAACAGTTCGACAACGTTTGCAGCAGCATGGACTATCAGCTCGGAGACCATGGCTGCGGTTACCCTTGACGCTGCATCTCAGACAGGAGCGCCTGGGATGGTGTACTCAACGACGAACCTGGGTGCACAAATGGCAAAACGTCATTTTTTCGGATGAATCCAGGTTCTGTTTCCAGTATCATGATGGTCGCATCCGTGTTTAGCGACATCGCAGTGAACGCACATTGGAAGCGTGTATTCGTCATCGCCATACTGGCGTTTCACCCGGCGTGATGGTATGGGGTGCCATTGGTTACACGTCTCGGTCATCTCTTGTTCGCATTGACGGCGCTTTGAACAGTGGACGTTATATTTCATATGTGTTACGACCCGTGGCTCTGCCCTTCATTCGATCCCTGCGAAACCCTACATTTCAGCAGGATAATGCACGACCGCATGTTGCAGGTCCTGTACGGGCCTTTCTGAATACAGAAAATGTTCAACCGCTGTCCTGGCCAGCACATTCTCCAGATCTCTCACCAACTGAAAACGTCTGGTCAATGGTGACCGAGCAACTGGCTCGTCACAATTAGCCAGTCGCTACTCTTGATGAACTGTGGTATCGTGTTGAAGCTGCGTGGGCAGCTGTACCTGTACTCGCGATCCAAGCTCTGTTTGACTCAATGCCCAGGCGTATCAAGGCCGTTATTACGGCCAGAGTTGGTTGTTCTGGGTACTGATATCTCAGGATCTATGCACCCAAATTGCGTGAAAATGTAATCACATGTTTGTTCTAGTATAATATATTTGTCCAATGAATACCCGTTTATCATCTGCGTTTCTTCTTGGTGTAGCAATTTTAATGGCCAGTAGTGTCCGTAACCTTCAAAATGACGGTTATAATGTAGATGCATTCCAAGCAGAGATTATCATTCAGTTTCCTTAGGCGGGAAACCGTAGCGTCGCAGATATTCACAGGCACTTGCAGAATGTTTACAGATACATGGCATTGAACAAAAGCACGGTGAGTCGTTGGGCTAGGGGTGCGCCCGCTGGGTTCCTCGCCACCTAAAGAATACCACAAAGAACATCGAAAGACCATCTGTGTGAAATTGTTTGCGCGTTACGAGGCTGACCGTGACAGTTTTACGTTGAACATCGTCGCAGGCGATGAAACATGGGTTCATCACTTGAAACAGAAAATAAAACTGCAGTCCATGGAGAGGCGCCGCACCACCACTGCTCCGAAGAAAAAGTTCAAAGCCACATCCTCAGCCGGTTAAGCCACGGCGTTATTCTTCTTGATGTCCTCCCTCATGAGGCAGCGATCAACTCTGAAGTGTATTGTCCTAACCTCCGGAAACTGAAGAAACAACTTCCGCGTATTCGCCGTCACAAAAATTGAAACGAATTTCTCCTTCTTCTCGATGACAACGCAAGGCCTCACACGTATGCGCACACAAGAGGAGCGCACAAAACTTCATTGGGCTGTTCTGCCTCATCGACACTACAGCCTGAATCTGGCATCTTGCTGTTTGACCCACGAAGGATGTAATTCACAGGAAGCAGTACGTAGCTGATGGGGAGGTTGTTGATGCAGCAAGACGTTGGCTCTGAAGTCGACCTACAGAATGGTATCGGGCGGACACACAGGCTCTTCCAGTAAGGTGACGTAATGGCATCGCATTGTCGAAAAAATGGCTCTGAGCACTATGGCACTTAAAATCTGAGGTCATCACTCCCCTAGAACTTAGAGCTACTTGAACCTAACTAACCTAAGTACATCACACACATCCATGCCCGAGGCTGGATTCGAACCTGCGACCGTAGTAATCGCACGGTTGCGGACTGAAGCGCCTAGAACCCCTCGGCCACAGAGGCCTGCTCGCATTTTCCAGATAATGTTGAAAAGTTGGATTTTGTACCGAAAAGAGTGGGGAATAATAAGGTGTATCGCAATCCTGAACAGCTCATTTTGATTTCAGAAAAAAAATACGTTTCATTACTTATTGAACGCCCCTCGCAATTTGCATATCCAACCACGCAATTGGACGTTTGTTGATGCCACCCTCATAGCTCTACCGACGGTCAGCAGTTTATCTCTCAGATCGCCGAACATACAGTGAGCGTCTCAGAGGCTACTTAAAGTCTGTCGTCAGAAGTGGTAGTAAATAAAATGTAAATGTCGTGTGACTAGGGCCTCCCGTCGGGTAGACCGTTCGCCAAATGCAAGTCTTTCGATTTGACGCCACTTCGGCGACTTGCGCGTCGTTGGGCACGAAATGATGATGATTAGGACAACACAACACCCAGTCCCTGATCAGAGAGAGTCTCCGACCCAGCCGGGAATCGAACCCGGGCTCTTAGCACTGACATTCTGTCGCGCTGACCACTCTTTTTTTTCGTTGTTGATCGTTGTGTTTTCTTCGTTGCGGACGTCACATGACATCCGTTCAAGTTCGTTTGTTGATCCTTCCACTCAGTTTCTTTGTTACAGATTTAAAATGATGATGATAAGGACAACACAACACCCAGTCCCTGAGCGACCACTCAGCTACGGGGGGCGGACAGAGGTGGTAGTGTGCTGTTTGGATACCTTCGGATGCTTTTACTGGCGAGATAATTTGACATAATTAGACGTTGCCCCAATCCAAAGATAACTCCATGAAAAAGACTGAAACGCTCACACTGGTTTATGTGCGTATTTCACTGCAATCATCTTTGTTTTGTTACGACTGGATTATGATTCGGGCTGTGGTAAGTGGTCAACTTTATCAGTACATCTCATTTGAAGTCCATGTCTGACCGACGCTGGCCCGCCTCCCATCTGCCAACGCTCTACATGCGTGTAATGTCACCCAGATGTGTTTGCTGCGCTTTCTGCTTGCCTACGAGTCGAATACTGTGTGCCAAATGCACACAAATCGCAGCCAGGTACACTACGCCGAAGACCGCTGTCCACAAGGCCTGTTGCAGTCGCATTATCTGGTCTCATAATGCGACCTACGTACGTCACGTGTTTCCTTGTTGACCCATCTGAATTTAGTCTGGATGGTGTCTAATTTTTTGTGTACATCGGGAATATCTTGAGTTACGAAGCTAGGTGCATTTTTTTCGAGTTTTATAATAATATTGGCCAGCTGCTCTTATACATTTGACGATTAATCTGTAATACCATTCTATATCTGCACGGGCTTTGAGGAAATTGTCTATGCTCAATCGTAAATAATCCACAAAACAGAAGTATTTCACATGCAAACAGAGTTAAAATGGTTCAAATGGCTCTGAGCACTATGGGACTCAACTGCTGAGGTCATAAGTCACCTAGAACTTAGAACTACTTAAACCTAACTAACCTAAGGACATCACACACATCCATGCCCGAGGCAGGATTCGAACCTGCGACCGTAGCGGTCGCGCGGTTCCGGACTGTAGCGCCTAGAACCGCTTGGCCACTTCCGCCGGCGTAAACAGAGTATGCGTACTGTCTAATGGAAACTTTTTTTATATATTTTGGTTTATATATCAGCCTCAGATCACATAATCTTTGTAATGTTTTCATTTGCTGAGGTTTCTTTTTCTGCCGGCTCGTGCTTGTTCACAAAACTGCTGTGCAGTTACAACATATGTTGGAAGTGACAACCACTGGCGGCTATACAAGTCTGAAACCGCTTGATTTTATTCGAAAGCACTTTCTGCAGATCTTATTGCGATATGCTTCTCATCTGCACCGCAAAGGAAAAATATCTAGTGGGATTGGCGGAGTCATAGGTTTTTTGAGATGAGATGTTTCCCAAAAAACTCTTCCAGCTGACGCATAGTGTTATTAGCGGTACGCGTAGTAGCGCTATCTTGTTGAAACCTTGGGTAGTTGATTCTGTCACCTTTAGATGGCCAATGAAATCGTGGATCGTTAAACACTAAGGTTCAGTGCTCGCGGTTTCTTCGAAAACACAAAAATCCGAAGGTCCTCAGCGGCAGCGAAGACGGAGAAGATGGACTTTGGTACGGTGGAGCAGAAGAAAGAGGCAGCCCCTTGCCCAAGGCTAAAGTGGACAGAGAGCACGACGGTTCCAAAAAAATGTTCAAATGTGTGTGAAATCTTATAGGACTTAACTGCTAAGGTCATCAGTCCCTAAGCTTACACACTACTTAACCTAAATTATCCTAAGGACAAACACACACACTCATGCCCGATGGAGGACTCGAACCTCCGCTGGGATCAGCAGCACAGTCCGGGACTGCAGCGCCCCAGACCGCTCGGCTAACCCCGCGCGGCACGACGGTTCCACATGCTAGAGGCGGTACCCTGACAGCGTCTGTTTCTCGTGTTAGTGGCAGCTGAATCAGTAATACTCTATGCTAACAACCTGGTCTTATTTTGGTAATTCAGGGATGGCATCAGATTTCCTACTCTCAACAAATGGCTCAAATGGCTCTGAGCACTTTGGGACTCAACTGCTGTGGTCATTAGTCCCCTAGAACTTAGAACTAGTTAAACCTAACTAACCTAAGGACATCACAAACATCCATGCCCGAGGCAGGATTCGAACCTGCGGCCGTAGCGGTCTTGCGGTTCCAGACTGCAGCGCCTTTAACCGCACGGCCACTTCGGCCGGCTACTCTCAACAATTTACATGTTTAAATCGCAAAATGGTGAGTTCGCACAGTGGATGCGCTAACCCAGGCAGTAACTCTGATGAGAAATCCACCATTACATCCTGTAACGCATTGAGACCTATGAGTCTGAGAAGTCCCAAATTTGCGGTGATGAAGAAGTTCACTATACTGAAAAGTCTTCTAAGTTTAAGTTCAAAAAGAAGTGCTATTTTGGAACGTTAAATTAAATTCTCTTTTGAAAATTGATAAACAGAAGGAAATGGAATTATTTCTAAAGAAGAACCGTATACAAATTTTAGAAGCGCAGGAAACGAGATTCTTAGATGAGAATGTCGTTGAGACACAAAGGGAAATAATGGAAAACATGCCAATGTTTTGCGCAGCATTTCATGTCGGCAAAAATTCGTAGACAATATAACAGAGCTTACATCTAAATCAGAAAGAATGTGCATGTCAACAATAGAGTGCTAGAATAAAGTTATACCCTTACTAATTGCCATGCACCTGTAAATGACAATAACAGAAGAAATCTGCAGAAAGTAAATCAGTTTTGGGATCTTTTAGAGTCTGAAATCTCAAACACTCTTCACTGAGCACGTTAGGAAGGGAAAACAAATTTAAGAACATTGTCCAGCACACTTAAGACAAACAGAAATGGTGAAAGACTGATCAATATGTGTAAAATGTTCCAGTTAAAACTGATGTCCACACATGTTTGGAAACTACCAAGAACAGTCAAAACTTGGATTCCTCCAAATCCAAATCTAGGAGAATTTCAGCTGGATAGCATAGCTGTATCTAAAAGGAATATCACGAAAATTATCAGTGTTATAGCAATCAGAAATGGGGAATTTTATGCGGATCGTATCTCTCTAAGATTAAAGTACGATTTCTCCATCTAAAACAATAAATACAGCCAAAAAAAGTAATCAGATACAACTACACTGCAGCTAATATAACAGAAGGTATAGATCATTTAGAGAAGAAAGTGAGACAATAAATCAAGTTCATGTCCATAACTCCGGATATAAATTACTAAGGCAGCAGAGAAATCTTTAGAATTGGACAAGAATAAAAAGTAGACATGGTGGAACGAAGAGTGTGAAAAAGCACTAATACAAAGAGCTCAAAAATAGAGAAAAACGCATATGTTCAGAAGAAAAACAGCTTTTAGAAGAATTCAAACAAAAAAGAAAAGAAACATCAAAAATAATCCGAAAAATCAGAAAAACTTTTGAAAAAATTCAGCTTAGGGAAATACAAGAAGTAATACTAGAAATTTTTAGTAAACTACTAAATATGTACTTAAAAGGTATCAAGCATCAAGTATTTGTTGCACAGATAAAAACGGCAAAATAGGGTTAAATAACAAAGAAAACTGGGAAGTACTAGCAAAATTTTTTGACAGGCTCTTAAACTGTCCACTTCCAACAGTTAAATTGGAATTTCTAGAAATGTCGCAAAATATGGAGGAACATTTCTCACTAATAGAAAAAGAAATTCATGAAGCCATCAAATCACTCAAAAACAACAAAGCAAGTAGAATTATTGAAATGGTCAGAACCATAGATTATAAATGATTTACAACTGCTTTTTGAGAACAACTGTAAAACTGAAATGATTCCAGAAGAGTGAAAAATAGCATTAACCCACACACTCCACAAAAAGGGAAACAAAAAATGTCAACAATTGCAGAGAAGTCTCACTTCTGCCAGTGGCATACAAACTATTATCAAAAATTCTCCTGGACAGATTTATAGAAACTTTAGACAAAAAATTGGGAGATTATCAGGGAGATTTTCGAATGGGAGATCCTGCAAAGAACAGAATTTTAATTTAAAATCTATAAATCACCACAGAATGTTAACCAGCAAACGTATAATAGTACCATTTATTGATTTCAAAAAGCATTTGATTCGGTAGACAGAGAAACATTAGATAAAATCGTTACAGAATTTAGTGTTAAAGCAAAATTAACAATTATAATTCGTGAAACTCTTACAAATACGATATCTGAAGTTAAATTTATGCGAGAAATATCTCAGCCATTTGAAATAAAAACTGATGTTAGATAAGGGGATGGTTTATCACCTTTACTGTTCACCTGCGTTCTAGAAACAATTTTAAGGATCTGGAATTTTGAGATAAAGAATCACAAAATTGAACCAATAATTCTAGGAAGGAAAACCAATGGAACTGACGTAAACTGCTTGGCTTTTGCTGACGACTTGCAATACTGTCAGAAAATCTGATAGACGCAGTCATTCAAATAAATCTTCTGGAAGGAATAGCAAGTATAACCGGTCTCCAAATTTCCGCTGAAAAACCTGATTTCATGACAAACATAAAAAATGCAGCAAAATTGAGAGAAACACAAATAGACAAAACAGAGCGAGTAAGTAAATTAAAATATCTTGGAGAGACTATACAAGACTAGAAAAATATATAGTAGATGTAAAAGTTAAGAAAATGGATAGAGGATATGGTTTGACAAAGAATATTTACAAAAAGAAATGCATATCTAGGGAAAAAAACATTATACCACAATGGTATGGCCAGAATCTTTATATGGATGAAAATGCGTGACACTGAAATAATGTAAGCTGGACAGAATGGAGGTATTTGGAAGACAGATAGTTAGAAAAATAATGAGTGCGATACGAGCTACAGATGACCGGAAAATGAGAAAAATGAAGAGATCTACAAAAATATAGAGGAGTAATTACTAAAAGAAGATTAATCTTTATTGGACATCTGTACCAGAGGCATGAGAACAGGCTCGTGAAACAAGTACGTCTGGAAGAAGAAATCGACGCGTGCATGGATTAAAGAAATAAGGAAAGATCCAGAAAGAAACAATAGCAAAGAATCGGAAATCTTTTAAGAATAAAATATTTAATTTAGGAGGCCTTCAAGCAGAAGAAATAAGAAATCGGAAATAGCATGAACAGAAGAAAGGAAAAAACAACACGGAGAGAAGATGAAGGAGTTCTGGGAAAATTTAAAACAACCAGGAAAGAAGAGAAATTGTAGTTACTCCGTCATCCTAGTTGGTCAATACGAAAATTTAAAAAGAAATCCAATAATGCGCTGTCTGAATATTGCTACCCACACTCCAGTTTTCTTATCAAGCAATGGCATTTCAAGCACAGTACGAGCATTCTCCTTTGACCGTAATCGTCTCTGGGCCAGAGAGATAGACTAGGACTCGTCGGTATAAAAGGTGACCTGAACATCGATGGTGTCTCTGTCAATAAAAGATGTAAACCATTTGCAGTACCGGATTTCTTTTTATGATGCGTACCTTACAGTACTTGTACGGCTGTCACTCTAATACGAGAACAATAATGTTTGTCTAAATGTTTTATGCGGGGTTGCAAGTCCCATTTTTTTCCATTGTGCGAACTTGCGCAATGATTTTGCCGGCCTCCATCGCATTGAGTCATAAATGTGCAGCAATTTCTGTTCGCTTAGTTTAGGTGGTCTTCCAATTGGTTCGGTATCTAGCACTGAGCCGTCTCTCGAAGTTTCTCGGTGAGTCGACGAATCGCGTTACGATGAGGTACAGCTGTTTTCGGGAACTTTTCAGCAAAAAACACCTGCACGAAATTTGTGTATTTATCACCTTGTCGAAACAAAATTTCAGCAAGAAAATAAGTTCCTCAGTTATAATCACCATAATTAAAAAACAAATTCAATATCTCAACACTACACATCACATTCAATACGGTAGCTTTCATCGACAGTACTAAAGAGTTAAATGTTAAGCAACAATAGAATGACATAAAAACGATCGCGTATCTACGAAAAAACAGTTCTGCAAAGCTTTTTTTTTTTAAATTCCCGCTTAATCTACATCCGTAGTCAAACACTACGTTTACATGCGACACATCTTCCTAAAGACGAAAATGTTGAGCCCTGAAGCGGATTTGTTAGCCCACTTAAATATGTTCCAGTTTCTGATTTAATCAGCACAATCGCTACTCATCATTTAGTTATTGGAGGTAGACAGTTTCATGCTCTGTCTAACATTACTGCTTCTCCTGCAATGCACAATAGATCACCCCCTCCACCTGACAATCCAGGCACGTTTTAAAAATGGTTGTAGTTTACATGGGAGCGAAATTCTATTGTGGAAGTGGAAACCAGCAGCTAGAAAAGGATTTCCAAAACTGATTTTGAAGTGTTTACATGACCAACCAGAAACTGAATTGGGAAATCGTGTTTTGGGAGCCCCATGTAAACAGAGTGACAGTTTGGTTCAAATGGCTCTGAGCACTATGGGACTTAACATCTGTGGTCATCAGTCCCCTAGAACTTACAACTGCTTAGACCTAACTAACCTAAGGACATTACACACATCCATGCCCGAGGCAGGATTCGAACCTGCGACCGTAGCAGTCGCGCGGTTCCGGACTGAGCGCCTAGAACCGCTAGACCACCGCGGCCGGCAGAGTGACAGTTTAACATAACAGTCGTGACACTCCGTCTCGTTTCTGTTACCCACAGCGATAGCAGCGCCCCAAGCGGCGATAGAGCGGCACTTCTGAATACCATATCCGAAGAGTGGCGGTGGTGGTAAGTTCCTATGGGATCAAACTGCTGAGGCTATCGGTCCCTAGGCTTACGCACTACTTAATCTAACTTAAACTAGCTTGTGCTAAAGACAACACACACAGCCATGCCCGAGGGAGGACTCGAACCTCCGACGGAGGGAGCCGCGCGAACCGTGGCAAGGCGCATCAGACTGCGAGGCTACCCCTCGCGGCATCGGAAGAGCGCGAATACGAACGTTTGTATTGATTTGAAGCACAGTTTTTACGCTAGGGAGTCTGTGCAGTGCCATAAAAATCGACAATAACTACAAAATGACACCACATTTGTCATTATTTAGTTTCTTAAGGAGCATGGAAGCTACGAAACGGTATATTACAGGACAGTTTATTTACGATTCTTTTGTAACATTCAGATAATTACCGAATAGTTCGGTTTTCGTTAAATGACAAAAAAACTGCTAGCAAACACCGGAAAACCGGAGCTTTTGCAGAAAGACGTATATCTACCCAACAAAAGCGCAGTTTTGTTCGCCACACTCTCAGTCAAACCAGTGAATTTGGAACGTATAAAACCTACATAAAATGCAATATCTACATTCTTTAATGTGTGAAATAAGCCACAATAGCTATATCTTAAGAGAAGACGACGGGCATGTGATAATCGCCAACATCGATAAAACTGTTTCCCAACACAGAAGAAGCCAATTACGCAATTGTTATTAAATTTGAGCCACAAACGTCAAGCATCTTCAATACATTCGCATTTTAAGAAAAAAGTAATTACATTAGCAAATTTATTCGTATATTATAAAGCCGAGTGAGGTGTAGGAATGGGCTAATCATTACACTCCATGAAAAAATGTTTTAAGTGTCAAGGAAAGTGCCTATGATAATAACAACAGACGACAACAGAAAAATATTCTTCTCATGTCTGAAATATGTGTCTAAATTCGCGTGCTTTCAGTGAAATAAGCTGAAAATATACACACACACGAAAGGATTCCGTCATGAATCAGTTGTAGCTTAAGCCACTGAATCAGGTAATTCAGGTGGTTTGCCGGCCGAAGTGGCCGTGCGGTTAAAGGCGCTGCAGTCTGGCACCGCAAGACCGCTACGGTCACAGGTTCGAATCCTGCCTCGGGCATGGATGTTTGTGATGTCCTTAGGTTAGTTAGGTTTAACTAGTTCTAAGTTCTAGGGGACTAATGACCTCAGCAGTTGAGTCCCATAGTGCTCAGAGCCAATTCAGGTGGTTTTACATGTATTTCAAGATAATTCACGTCTCTTGGCAATTTACTAACCCATGGAACGCACAGTTACAAGAACTATTTTGTGAGCTAAATAGAAAGTAATTAAAAACGAATATTATCCATCTGACGCATGTGACTCTCTGCTTTCTCACCGCTTGGAGCACTAGCGTCACTCCAAGTGCCAGACTATAAAAACTTCCGCACCAGAGAGCGTCGTATCTCTACTTGTTAGACTATGTCCACAGTCTGTCAGCGACTTTCGGAATGCACTGTGGTAGCTTGATTTATCAGTTCAGCGGCTGTTTAGGGTAGACTCGCGACAACCCAGATCGCAGATCTGTTTACACTACCACTTCAGTTGACAAGTTACTGTGTAACATATTCCAGTACGTTTGAGTGCGTGTAGGAGTTACTTGATTTGTATTTTAGTTTCCTAGTATTTTACTACCCACCCTTTCCTTTATTTTTAAACAGATCATCTGATGATGACTTGGTAATAACTCGAGACCAGTAATGACACCTCATGTGTGACCTGAGACTCAAATAGATAACAAAAAGTAATTCACTAGTAATTCAAATAAGGTTGCAGCTAGCCTATTCATTATGCAAATTATTTTTATTGATAGCGACGGCTGTCAAAAATAACCAGTTTAGACGCTCTTCATGACGTCCTGCAGATTGAGTTTAGACGTCGGTCTGAGCTGAAAAAAAAGGGTTCGGTTCTAGGCGCAACAATTACCTACAATCTGTCTTATCTACATATTACAAAATGTCGTAGTCATCAAGCACCATCGAGTATCTGTGTTGCTGTTAACAGGAATGCTGCCGCAGGTCGAGAGTCCTGTTACGCTATTTCTTTGAAAGACTGATCCAGAAGTGTATAGAGAAGAACAGTATCTAACACAAGCGCAGGCAGGAACGAGAACTATAGTAAAGATGCAGCCGACTTCAGGTTGGCGTTGCTTCTACGACTTCGGCTCTCCTATCGTAAATTAGATTCCCACTAAAAGTTCGGGACGGAAACCAATCGAGTTAAAATGGATCCAAAGCAATATACAGCGAAGAACCGCAAGAATCCAGCAGTCTAACGATGTTTCTTCTAACTGTGTTAGAAGCGGAGTGCGTAGAAAGCTGTGGGTTTACTTCTCTGAGAGACCAAGTAGGCTGCAGTAGGTTGATATCCCACTACACGTCGAAGACTAAAAATCACAATATTATTTTTAAGCAATCATTATTCACCCATAGACAGAAAGCTACGCTTCTTTCATAGAATTAACGTGCGCCAGTTGCGGTGCAACTTTTGATATATACAATCTGAAACTGATTTAAAGAAAAGCACTCCGTCTTCAGGCCACAAGTGGCCCATCGGGACCATCCGACCGCCGTATCATCCTCAGTTGAGGATGCAGATAGGAGGGGCGTGTGGTCAGCACACCGCTCTTCCGGTCGTGATGATGGTTTTCTTTGATCGGAGCCGCTACTATTCGGTCTAGTAGCTCCTCAATTGGCAGCAAGAGGCTGAGTGCACCCCGAAAAATGGCAACAGCGCATGGCGACTGGATGGTCGCCCATCCAAGTGCCGACTACGCCCGACAGCGCTTAACTTCGGTGATCTCACGGGAACCGGTGTATCCACTGCGGCAAGGCCGTTGCCGATTTAAAGAAAAACAGTACCAAATACAGTACGGTGTATGAGACGGATGAAGAAGCTGTGTTATCGTGACTTCATTGACTACTTGTATCTACCTATCTGATGTCAAGAAAAATAAAGATAGAGGGGAAAGTCGTGTATAATATGTCATAGCTTGGAATATTATCAAAGCTTGACAAATATTAAAAGTACGTCCACAATGTATCTTTAATATTTTTAGAATGGTCTCTTATTTTCGGCAGAGGTAAAAGCCACTCATAGCTTCTGGAGTGAATAAACATGGGCTTCCCAACTGAATACTAAATTTATTTCCTTTTATTCTTCTTATAGTCATATACCCTTACACACAAGGCAAACGACTGACCGACATGAGAACCATTAATCACAAATAAAGCGTTCTGGAGATAATTGCTAGACATGGATATTGCTCTACCAATCAGAGTTGCTAGGACTGTTATACAGAACACACTGCCCCGAAACACAGTGTTCACCTCCTCAAAGAGGCTCGATAGAACGTCACCCGCTCGATATTGAAAATGAGAGCTGCAGAGAAAAGAGGGCCCCGGCAGGCGTGCACGCAGCTGTCACAGAATCTACCGCTTAAAGCGATAGCATAGACATTCTTAGCACCAAAGGAAGAACTCCTGTTGGGCGTATTTTGAAAAAGAAATATTGTGTTATGTCTATCAGCAGCAGGGTTTTATTGTCAACTGAATCTTAAACTATTTTCACGTGGCTAGCACACGGCCTAGATTATGCCTTTAATGATGATGACCGTAATGACGACGACGACGATGATGATGAGATAAGAGAGAAGATGAAAATCAGTTCCTACACGTAGCGCTAAGGGACCATCAGGTCCTCCAACCCCGTCTGACGAATGGATCTCCATTCACACTGTCTTACGATTCTTATTCGCAATGTCTTACACCTGACACTCGAGAGGCGCTGAGGAAAGTTTCGAAATTCAACTCAGAAAAATCTAATCGAAGTATGATCATCAGAAATTTTATGCCTTTACCCCTCCTTCACTTGTAGGGCAAATAATGGCGATGAAAATTTCTGCCAGCACCAAAATCCGAACTGACTGTAGCCAGTCTCAGCCACGGAAGTGAGTTATAATGAAAGATACACTACGAAAACAAAGAGCCGTGTTCTGTAAGTGTCACCCAAAATGGATTTAATTTTTCAGTTTTTCACAGCTTGATATATAGTAACACCGAATGATGACAGTTACAGTAGTTGTCAAAAGACCTCCCAAAACGAAACCATAACATTACTGAATACCCAATACGTATCAGTTAAAACTTTGGTTATCGACCCGCTTGCCGGCCGCTGTGGCCGTGCGGTTCTAGCTGCTTCAGTCAGGAACCACTCTGCTGCTAAGGTCGCAGGTTCGAATCCTACCTCGGGCATGGACGTGTATGATGTCCTTAGGTTAGTTAGGTTTAAGTAGTTCTAAGTCTAGGGGACTGATGACCTCAGATGTTAAGTCCCATAGTACTTAGAGCCATTTTTTGAGGCCCCATCTGGGGAAATTGGGCCACCAAGAGCAAGTTAGATATCCTTTCACATTTCCGAATACAACGGACGTGAGGTATGTGCTGGGTAAGGGAGGAGTTAGGGTTTAACGTCTCGCCGACGACGATGTCGTTAGAGGTGGCCCACAACCTCGGAATGGGGAAGGAAACAGAGCACGCCCTTTCAAAGGAACCATTTCGGCATTTGACTTAACGATGCAGCGAAGTAATGGACAACCTAAGTCTGGATGATCAGACGGGGAACCACCGTCCTCGCAATATCTTACCCCTGCACCACCTCACTAGGTTGTTTGCAGTGTCTTAACGTTAGAGGTTCTATAAGGACGCTCCTTCTTTGCCGGCCGCTGTGGCCGAGCGGCTATAGGCGCTTCAGTCCGGAATCGCGCTGCTGCTACAGTCGCAAGTTCGATTCCTTCCTCGGGCATGGGCTCGGGTATGGATGTGCGTGATTTCCTTAGGTTAGTTAGGTTTAAGTAGTTATATGGGACTGATGACCTCAGATGTTAAGTCCCATAGTGCTTAGAGCCATTTGATTAGACCGCTTCTCGAATCAACTTTTGGCGACTACGCCACGAGAAAATTCTGGAACGTATATAGTCCTTCGTAAGCTTCACGAGATAAATTAAAGTATCTTGCTTCGATTAGTCTCGACGTTGATCTTTCTACCGTATTAACTATAACATCTAGTGGAATTTTCTCAACGATAGCTTGAGAGGGGCCGTAACGTATGAAATGAATTTTATCGTTAGCTGGTCAGATGTCAGGTCTTAACAAACAACGCAGAGTACGGCTTCCACAGAAGAACACGCTGTTATAAAAGTGAAGTTCCACGTGCCACAGTGACGAAAGTCGAGACGAGTGATTTGATGCACGACACTTGTGGTATATCAAGCCGGAAAAGCAACCTAAAAATGGCCTACAAACACCACCTGTGCTACAGTGCATGCGCACTGTGCGAGATTTTCAATAGCCTCTGGCTCTCTTACGCCACCGGCTTGGTCGGTTATTTCTTAACATTATTAGTTTATACTTTCCAGATAGGGTAATGTAAGAAAGAAGATTTTCGTAAACGTTGTGGAAAAACTACTTACGTTTACGATTTAAACTAAACTCAACCCCTACAAGCACAGTGGTTTGGTAGTAAGAAGACCAGACAAACAAAGCTATTTAATTGTTAATTTGATGCTGTTAAAATTCACAAATATTTAGAGGGAAAATTTACGCAAACGTCATTTTTACATTTTGTAAGTCCAAGAGCAAGGGATTCTTAATATTCAAAGACGATTTTAGCCAAAATTCGCGCGGCGCGCTTGCTCTGTAGCTTAGGCCGGTATTACACTATCAAATTTCTTTGTCAAAGATTTGATCAAAGATGTGATCAAATATTCGGCAAATATATTTGACAAAGATCTTTGACGTGGCTCTAAAAAGGGGTATTACACTGTCATCATATTTTTCGTCAAAGTTCAAGACGGCTGACAACAACAAATGGTTCAAATGGCTCTGAGCACTATCGGACTTAACATCTGAGGTCATCAGTCCCCTAGAACTTAGAGCTACTTAAACCTAACTAACCTAAGACAATCACACACATCCATGCCTGGGGCAGGATTCGAACCTGCGACCGCAGCGGTCGCGCGGTTCCAGACTGAAGCGCCTAGAACCGCTCGGTCACACCGGCCGGCTGACAACAACAACTTGTTATTAACCGCAGCAGTTGCATGTACCACAACTGCACTGTGTGCACATGCGGAAGAGAAGCATGGGGAAAAAAGGAAACTTACCTAGGTAAAGCCGTGGGTTTTACGACGACACGATAAAAGCATTCAACAAAACTTGTTACTTGAGCTTATAGTGGAGGACGTCAACTCGTACATCAATTACTTAAGGATGGATGAGCATACATTTCTGTATGTGCTCAGTGAAGTGTATCCTCATATCACAAAGCAGAATACTCACGTAAGAACTGCAATATCTGCAGAAGACAGACTCACTGTAACACTCCGATTCCTTGCTACAGGAGAGAGTTAGATTAGGTTAGGTTAGGTCTGCAATCTTCTTAATCTATTTTTGTATTCAGGGTGCCTCACGTTGTAAAGCGCCTCATCAGTTTCATACATCTCTATTAATTTTGTAGTTGTCGGTACACACCAATTGTATTTACTGGCAATGTTTATAAAAACACTACAGATGACAGAACGCTGCAGCGATGCTAGCGCTCCATGTGGTAACATGTCACATTGCAGTGAACAGAAGACAAGCGAATTATTTGATCAAATCTACAGCGAGGCCCTAGATTTGATCAAATACACTCCTGGAAATTGAAATAAGAACACCGTGAATTCATTGTCCCAGGAAGGGGAAACTTTATTGACACATTCCTGGGGTCAGATACATCACATGATCACACTGACAGAACCACAGGCACATAGACACAGGCAACAGAGCATGCACAATGTCGGCACTAGTACAGTGTATATCCACCTTTCGCGGCAATGCAGGCTGCTATTCTCCCATGGAGACGATCGTAGAGGTGCTGGATGTAGTCCTGTGGAACGGCTTGCCATGCCATTTCCACCTGGCGCCTCAGTTGGACCAGCGTTCGTGCTGGACGTGCAGACCGCGTGAGACGACGCTTCATCCAGTCCCAAACATGCTCAATGGGGGACAGATCCGGAGATCTTGCTGGCCAGGGTAGTTGACTTACACCTTCTAGAGCACGTTGGGTGGCACGGGATACATGCGGACGTGCATTGTCCTGTTGGAACAGCAAGTTCCCTTGCCGGTCTAGGAATGGTAGAACGATGGGTTCGATGACGGTTTGGATGTACCGTGCACTATTCAGTGTCCCCTCGACGATCACCAGTGGTGTACGGCCAGTGTAGGAGATCGCTCCCCACACCATGATGCCGGGTGTTGGCCCTGTGTGCCTCGGTCGTATGCAGTCCTGATTGTGGCGCTCACCTGCACGGCGCCAAACACGCATACGACCATCATTGGCACCAAGGCAGAAGCGACTCTCATCGCTGAAGACGACACGTCTCCATTCGTCCCTCCATTCACGCCTGTCGCGACACCACTGGAGGCGGGCTGCACGATGTTGGGGCGTGAGCGGAAGACGGCCTAACGGTGTGGGGGACCGTAGCCCAGCTTCATGGAGACGGTTGCGAATGGTCCTCGCCGATACCCCAGGAGCAACAGTGTCCCTAATTTGCTGGGAAGTGGCGGTGCGGTCCCCTACGGCACTGCGTAGGATCCTACGGTCTTGGCGTGCATCCGTGCGTCGCTGCGGCCCGGTCCCTGGTCGACGGGCACGTGCACCTTCCGCCGACCACCGGCGACAACATCGATGTACTGTGGAGACCTCACGCCCCACGTGTTGAGCAATTCGGCGGTACGTCCACCCGGCCTCCCGCATGCCCACTATACGCGCTCGCTCAAAGTCCGTTAACTGCACATACGGTTCACGTCCACGCTGTCGCGGTATGCTACCAGTGTTAAAGACTGCGATGGAGCTCCGTATGCCACGGCAAACTGGCTGACACTGACGGCGGCGGTGCACAAATGCTGCGCAGCTAGCGCCATTCGACGGCCAACACCGCGGTTCCTGGTGTGTCCGCTGTACCGTGCGTGTGATCATTGCTTGTACAGCCCTCTCGCAGTGTCCTGAGCAAGTATGGTGGGTCTGACACACCGGTGTCAATGTGTTCTTTTTTCCATTTCCAGGAGTGTATTTGACGACATTTGGCAAAGTTCGCTATTACAGCATCAACTTTCCAGGCTCACTGTAACACTCCGATTCCTTGCTACAGGAGAGAGTTAGGTTAGGTTAGGTTAGGTCTGCAATCTTCTTAATCTATTTTTGTATTCAGGGTGCCCCACGTTCCCACGTTGTAAAGCGCCCCATCAGCTTCATACATCTCTATTAATTTTGTAGTTGTCGGTACACACCAATTTTATTTACCGGCAATGTTTATAAAAACACTACAGATGACAGAACGCTACAGCGATGCTAGCGCTCCATGTGGTAACATGTCACACTGCAGTGAACAGAAGACAAGCGACTTCTTTGATCAAATCTACAGCGAGACCCTAGATTTGATCAAATATTTGACGACATTTGACAAAGCTCCCTATTACACCATCAAATTTGTTTGACAAAGATATTTGACAAAGATATTGAACAAAGAAATTTGATAGTGCAATACCGGTCTTAGGTGGCTTTTGTAGACGAACTTGAGGCTGTTTCTCGGCTTGATGGACCACAAGTGTTCTGAACCAGTTTTTTCGTCTCGACATCAGCTGCGCCATTGCATTACGTTGTAATTATCATTTATGTCCTGTTTGTTGAGAAATACACGATCCACTCACATCAATGTTACCATTGCGTATTTTCGACGACGTCAACGTTCAATAATCGTTAGTAGACGCCAGGTGGCAGTACTAGCATTGGGTCCAGAGAGGGAGGGGGGGGGGGGGCACCCGAAAAGCAGTGCAGTCGTTATCATAATGCAGAAACGGAGCGATTTATCTGACTCCACAAGAGCGTAATCATTGGCTTTAGGGTTTAGGAGAAAGCATTTCCTGGAAGGCTAAGTCTGTAAACTGTTCGCCTCCCGCTGTAGTTAAAGTAAACCGTGTACGGCCGCGTGGAATTAGCCGTGCGGTCTAAGGCGCTGCAGTCATGGACTGCGTGGTTGATCCCGGCGGAGGTTCGAGTCCTCCCTCGGGCATGGGTGTGTGTGTTCGTCATTAGGATAATTTAGGTTAATTAGTGTGTAAGCTTAGGGACTGATGACCTTAGCAGTTGAGTCCCATAAGATTTCACACACATTTGAACATTTTGAAACCGTGTATGGCAACATGACTCTATCCAAAACCGGCGCCGAGGCAACTGTGATACACTGCGGGCCATAGATGATAGGGGTGAACGACGGCAGCGGAGATGTGTATGAACGAATAGACGTGCAACTGTTGAGCAGCTAACCGCCCGGTTGATCCTAGCGGCTACCAACAGTGCCTCCTAAACAATCTTTCAGCGAACATTGTTGCGAATGGGCCACAGTAGCACCCACCTGATTTATGCACCTATGCTATAGCTATTCGTCGTCGATTCAGGCTGGAATTTGCACGCCAGTACCCCAACTGGACGTCCACTAAGTGTCGACGGGCGGCCTTTTCAGCTGAATCACTTTTTATGTTCCATCAGACACATGGCTATTGTCGTGTACGGTGCGTAACTTCCGAAAGCTAACACCCTGTCTCAGTTATGGCTTTCGTGGCATTCCCTCAGTGACCTCGACATTCTGGAATTGACAATGGATCAACAGAATTACACATCTCCGCTTGGGGATCCCACTCCTAGATGTTTTTCCTCGGCACGATGGCATCTACCAGCAGGACAATGCAACGTGTCACACAGCTTTCACGTCACACGTGTAAATCTGTAGTCTTCTGAAACAGAGTGAAAAATCTCTCCCTAAATACTCTCAGAAAGAATTCGTATTTTACAGGCATGTTGGGATGGCCACACTGGACCTCTGTGAGTAGCTGCACTTCAATTATAACCACGTGGTACGTGTCTGGCTGCTTTTGAATTATTGCCTCCCTTTCATGTTTTTCATGCAGTTTAGTTTTTGTAAAAGCTGTATATAACCTTTCGCTCCCTAATAATGTCAGAATTCCGAGGAGCCAGTCTCCTAAACGGAGAGGAATTCTCCGCAAGGGAAACTTTGTGACGGCAGCCATCCATTTTTCACTTCATATCAAACACTCGTGAAGCGTCCTTATGAGAAAAAGAGGTTTACGATTAGATCCATACGACGTGTGTGCGTTACGCGTCGGCTGCAGCATGGAACGCTGCTCACTCTGTGAGGAGCGGAGCGAGTGCCTTCTACAAAGTAGTGAACTCCGCTAGAGCCACGCTAAAGCAGTGCCTGTGCTGCCACCTAGGTGCTTCCCGGCGAATGAGGTCGCCTCGCCCGTCTGCAACCCGCGCTGCCAGAGCGGCTCCTGCTGTTGCATTATTTAAACGTCTAAAGGGCGCCCAGACATCCCCGCGAATTCACTAAAGACGCGACGAGATCGAAAAGACGATTCTGCGCAGCCCTTCATCGTGACACGTGTACTAACCGAGGCGCTCAGCCCTGTCTTTCTAGTGCACCCAAACCTGAAATACTGAAAAGCTTCCGCTGATGAAGTGCGCGTTTCGTTCCTATTTCCGTTTCATCTGAACGGACAAGCAATACTCATTTCTTTGCTCGCTTTCTGAAGCCCACAACTTCAAAGAAATCCTTAGATATCTCTTTCAACAAAACACGAAAGAGTTAAAAACCCTGTCTTCGATATGCGTCCATTTCTCTGCCACAAGTCAAATAGCACAGCGTTTTTGAGCACGTTTTCAAGCAGCTGCAGCTTCCCACATCGAGCGAGAAGTAACATCAGCACGAAAATTAAAAATAAATGTTTTACAGACGTTTCACTCTCCTCAACTATTAGCGATTACTGTGAGAATTTATGAATATTTAGGCCTCGTATCAGGATTATCTGGAAGCGTATAACATAATACCAAGACAAATGCGCAAAACACGGTGATCTATGCTGCAAAGCAATTCAAACAAAAATAGTTTCCCAAGGCTATATCTCCTTCATTAATTTAAACAGAAGTTTGGGGTAAATTTTATGTGTGCATCAAAAGTTTTTGGCGCCAGCTGTGCGCTGACGTCCCTTGAGACTGCCGGAAAGGTTGTATTACTACCGTGGTTTTACTATTTAAATGTTTCTTGTCTGTTAAATGCCAATTTTACTGTACTGTACGACACTATCTTATTTTACGACACTTACTTATATACCCTAACAAACAGCGCATCGTGATTAGAGAGAGCATTTGTTACTGGGCATACAGTTAGTTTCTTGCTTTTAGCTTCATCGAAGAAGATTTAGCAATTAGCTAGCAATTAGTTATTGCATCGGCATTGGAAAATTCATTATTGAGATCAAATTGGACTGAAATGAGATTTTCAGGTTATTTTTCTTATCAAGTTCCTTTAACAAATCTAGACTGAAATCGCCACAGATTAATAACTGCTTGTTGTCGTCTGACAGAAAGCCTAAAAAGGAATTCATATTCCTCATAAACAGCCGAAAATTTTCCAGTGGGTGATCTATACACAGCTATGGTTAAAACACAATTGTTTCTCAATATCAGTTCGCAAGCATACACTTCTGTATCCTGATGACTACAAAATCTACTTGTCTCAATCCTTTTAAAATTACGTTCAGTCTTAACGCACAACGTCTCCTTCAAAGAAGAAGTTCAAAAAGGAGACCCTCAGCTGGTAAAGTCATGGCTACAGTCTTCCGGGACTCTGTAAGGATTATTCTGTTCGATGTCCTCCTTCACGGTCAAATGATCAACTCCAAGTCCATTTGCGAGAGTCTCAGAAAAATTGAGGAAACGATTACGGCGTGTTCGTGGTCACAAAAATTCGAACGCGTTCTGCATGAGTGTAGGTAGTGACATGTAATAATGGTGAGGGCAAGACACCCCCTAGCACTTGTATACTAAACTATGGGACGCCTGGACCAATGCCGCGCGGGGTAGCCGCATGGTCTGGGGCGTCATGTCACGGTCCGCGTTGCTCCTCCCGTCGAAGGTTCGAGTCCTCCCTCGGGCATGAGTGTGCATGTGTGGTCCTTAGCGTAAGTTGGTTTAAGTTAGATTAAGTAGTGCGTAAGCGTAGGGGCCGATGACCTCAGCAGTTTGTTCCCATAAGACCTTACCACAAATTTCCAACTTCCTTGCTTGGACCAATTTCAGCAAAACTTGGTACGAGTATAACTCCAATCTGTAAAAAAAGTGTTGGGGAGTGGAGAAAGGACCACTCCTGAACTAGTATGCAGGCTAGGATATGATTACGACGATGGAAAGTTGTTTTTTTCTTTTTTTGTGAGGGGAAGGTGAGCTATGATAAAGTAAATGATAGAGATGTTTGTGTTCAACCGGATAAGACGGAAATGGTGTACTGAGTCACGAAAACTGGTCGCCATATAATAAAAGAACTAAAACAAGGGCTGCAGGTGTTTCATTTTATTAAGTGAATGTCAAATTTCGTTTTCTAAGAGAGGGAAGCAATTGATTGGTTCCGAAATGAAATGGAAATTTTGTAGGCGCATGTTAGGTTTAATATGTTGACCTGGCTCGCGGCCTGCCAGGTCTATAAACAACAGGGAAATCTATGGGGTTTTTGGAGCCACATTTGCAGGTGTATTTATGTTTGTGTTCACCTTGGGTGAGAAGGGAGAAACATTTAACGAGTCAATAAAGGATGTGGCAGTAAAGGATGAGGCAACACAAGCACCAGTATCAACAGAAATCGGTGTGGAGGAAATATGTTAACGTAACCGGAAATGACCTAGATTAGGGTCGTAGATACGGTATTCGGGGCTGCTAGCTTGTCTGGGTCCTTTCCTGTCGTCATGTGACCCGTCTGGTTGGACGTGGATGTGGGGACGGAAGATGTGACATGTGAAGCATAAACTTGACATTGCCCAGCACCGCTGGGTAGGGGTGAAGGTGGAAAGATGGTGACATAGGAAATAGCTAGAGATGACTGAGTGTCGTATCCAGAGGCTTTCGGGGCCATTTGGTGGTCGTTGACAGCTACTATGACATTTCACTCCTGTTGTAGAGGTAATAGTAGCGATGTGGTGACGTGAAAGTAACTAACCGCGCAATGTCGAGTAGTCAGCAACCACAAGCAAGGCCGCTACCAGTAAAGGTAGGCAGCCGACACAGGCCACCAGGAGGCTGTTAGTGGGCTGCGGCGGTGCGGCGTGCTAAAACCCCGGAGCTGGTGGCGGGATTGGCTCACCTAATCCTCTTAAGCTGCCGTGACCGCGCGAGTGAAGCGGTCTGCCCAGAGTCTGTCGCCATACGTTCCGGATCGCTCTCCGGGCGACACTCGAGAGACATCGAGGCGACTTCCTCACACATTAACCCTTTATCTGGCAATGTATATCCCAAATAACTTTAGAATTACATACTGTTTTCTGCAATATGTTTCAGGTTTCGTCTTTGGAATCGATAATGGGGCTTGCAAGCAACTTTTAAGTTCTTATACACAGCGACATTCTGTTGTCTCTAGTGAAAAGTTTCCTAATAGTGTGTTTCTTTAGCAGACACCGTGAAAGGTTATATGAGAACCAGTTACCGCAGCAGCAGTTTCTTTCGATTTTGTAGCCCTGTAGCTTTTTGTGCAATGCAGACTGCTTATATAAAGGAAAGAGGAAGTCTTGAGGGTGCTTTATTATATAAAAGTGTTGGGAAATTCTTACCTGTGACATTGCAAGTGGACAGATATTATCAGGGAAGAGGAAGTCTAGCTTTCGATATTGGATAGATAACAAGTCCAGTTGCTGTACCAGTGAATGATGTTCGATATAAAAGTTTTTGTCGCTGGGCAGATTATGGGCCAAGAGGAAAAATGTATGCATTACCATCAGGGGTATTCGGCTGTAAAATGTGCAACTGCTACGTGATTTGTACCAAAAGCAATCATTTTAAGACATTTCATAGAGATCTTTTTTCAGCCACTGGAAAAACTTGTATTTATGTTGTAGCACCCATGTGCCTTTTGGAGGCAATGATAATGGCAAAACACTGTATTAAGAAAAAAATATATGTAAAATTGTTCACATAGCCATCTACATCTACTTAAGTAAGTTAATATTTTATAGTAATTTCTGTGCATGCCAGACAAACGGTTGAAACAGCGTGCCAACTCAGGGCCAAAGCAACGCCCCTTCCCTTTCGCTGTCAATGCTCTTAGAGCAGGGAGTAAAGATTCATTACAGAAACATACTTTATGAGGGGGCTAAGCCATTCTCTACCTTACATTCCTAGAAAGCTACTACAGGATAATTTTGATGGCCTGTAGTCTTTGGATATTGAGATTTTATTTAATTTTTTATTGCTTAAAATCTTGCACCCGCCATCTAGAACCTAATGCAGGTCATGTTTTCGCATAAATACAGATTTGACATTAATTTCTGCTCCAGAGTAAAGTCAAGCGCCGGCACGACGTTCGGGAACGTCAGAGCAGAGAGAACTGTGAAGGAGACTTGAGCCAACTGCACGCGGATCGACCCCTCTCTAGGACGACGACGCGACGACAGCGGCATCTACGGGAAGAGAACATAAGCGCTACATCCGACTGGCCGCGGCAAGTTCTACGGAAACGCCAAGACCAGCGACATGGATAGAACCATCCACTGTATTACTTCACTTGTGTTGGAATCGCTATACTGATGGACATGGGCCCTTTGCTTGTGACACACCTCTGTATTTCTCAAATTATTGTCATTTATTTTCTGTAATAAAACTCATTAATACGATTTGCTTGAATTAAAGTCTAGCGATCCGGGAAGCCAGTTTCCTAGACACCCCATCTTTGACAACTAGGCAGGATACAACAATTTCCTTACTTGAAATTCGATTTATAGCATTCGCATGAAAGGAAAAATAATCGAAATACAAGAACCCATCCAAAGCTCCTAATCCATGGTCTGTTGTTGTTGTGGTCTTCAGTCCTGAGACTGGTTTGATGCAGCTCTCCATGCTACTTACTCTATCCTGTGCAAACTTCTTCATCTCCCAGTACCTACTGCAACCTACATCCTTCTGAATCTGTTTAGTGTATTCCTCTCTTGGTCTCCCTCTACGATTTTTACCCTCCACGCTACCCTCCAATGCTAAATTTGTGATCCCCTGATGCCTCAGAACATGTCCTACCAACCGATCCCTGCTTCTAGTCAAGTTGAGCCACAAACTTCTCTTCTCCCCAAACCTATTCAATACTTCCTCATTAGGTATGTGATCTACCCATCTAATCTTCAGCATTCTTCTGTAGCACCACTTTTCGAAAGCTTCTATTCTCTTCTTGTCTAAACTATTTATCGTCCATGTTTCACTTCCATACATGGCTACACTCCATACAAGTACTTTCAGAAACGACTTCGTGATACTTAAATCTATACTCGATGTTAACAAATTTCTCTTCTTCAGAAACGCTTTCCTTTCCATTGCCAGTCTACATTTTATATCCTCTCTACTTCAACCATCATCAGCTATTTTGCTCCCCAAATACCAAAACTCCTTTACTACTTTAAGTGTCTCGTTTCCGAATCTAATTCCCTCAGCATCACCCGACTTAATTCGACTACATTCCATTATCCTTGTTTTGCTTTTGTTGATGTTCATCTTATATCCTCCTTTCAAGACACTGTCCAATCCGCTCAACTGCTCTTCCAAGTCCTTTGCTGTCTCTGACGGAATTACAATGTCATCGGCGAACCTTAAAGTTTTTATTTCTTCTCCATGGATTTTAATACCTACTCCGAATTTTTCTTTTGTTTCCTTTACTGCTTGCTCAATATACAGATTGAATAACATCGGGTATAGGCTACAACCCTGTCTCACTCCCTTCCCAACCACTCCTTCCCTTTCATGTCCCTCGACTCTTATAACTGCCATCTGGATTCCGTACAAATTGTAAATACCTTTTCGCTCCCTGTATTTTATCCCTGTTACATTCAGAATTTGAAAGAGAGTATTCCAGTCAACATTGTCAAAAGCTTTCTCTAAGTCTACAAATGCTAGGAACGTAGGTTTGCCTTTCCTTAATCTAGCTTCTAAGATAAGCTGTAGGGTCAGTATTGCCTCACGTGTTCCAATATTTCTACGGAATCCAAACTGATCTTCCCCAAGGTCGGCTTCTACTAGTTTTTCCATTCGTCTGTAAAGAATTCGTGTTAGTATTTTGCAGCTGTGACTTATTAAACTGATAGTTCGGTAATTTTCACATCTGTCAACACCTGCTTTCTTTGGGATTTGAATTATTATATTCTTCTTGAAGTCTGAGGGTATTTCGCCTGTCTCATACATCTTGCTCACCAGATGGTAGAGTTTTGTCAGAACTGGCTCTGCCAAGGCTGTCAGTAGTTCTAATGGAATGTTGTCTACTCCCGGAGCTTTGTTGTGACTCCGGTCTTTCAGTGCTCTGTCAAACTCTTCCATGGTCTTTACAGTTTTATCTACTCTACTGTCGTAGCAGGTGGGCTGCGGGTCAGGTAAAAACGTCAAAGTTAAGGCAAGGCATGCTTAAATAGCTGTAGAACATTCTAAAGTGGATGAAATTTTCACCCTACAACGAAGTATGCGCTGATACGAAACTTACTGGCAGAGTAAAACGTGCGCCAGTGCGAGACTCGAATTCGGGACCTTTGTCTTCCACAGGCTGTGGATAAGCCATGTCTCCGCAGCATCCTTTCTTCCAAGAGTGGTAATCTTGCGAGTTTCGCAGAACTTCTGTGTGTTTGGGAGGTAGATGAGGTACTGGCAGAAGAACTGCTGTGAAGGCGGGTCGTGGGTCGTGCTTTGGTAGCTCGGTAGAGCACTTGTCCACGAAATGCAGACGGCCCGCGTGCGAGCCTCGGTCCGGCCCATAGTTTTAATCTGGCAGTAAGTTACTGTTTTAACCTGCCAGGAAGTTTCAAATAGGCGTGCATACCACTGTAAAGTGAAAAATTATTCTGGAAACAATTCTTCAGGTGGCGGCTAAGTCATTTCCCCGCAGGAAGAGCTGGGCCCACAATTTATGCAGGAGAAATTCTGTTAAGTTTGAGGGGTAGGAGAACTAATGACATTGATAAACATGCGAGGGTGGGTCGTAGATCATGCTTGAATAGCTAAGTCGCTAGAGCACCTAGAGCAAATGTCCAAGGTTAAGGCATGTCAGTTCTTAAGAAGCCATTACTGCGGAAATCTACTGCTTTGAACTATTCGAACATTGCTTGCGTCTCTGAAAGAGGATTCTCAAATGACCGGCCGCTGTGACAGAGCGGTTTTAGGCGCTTCAGTCCGGAACCGCGTTGCTGCTACGGTCGCAGGTTTGAATCCTGCCTCGGGCATGGATGTGTATGGTGTCCTTAGGTTAGTTAGGTTTAAGTGGTTCTAAGTCTAGGGGACTGATGACCTTAGATGTTAAGTCCCATAGTGCTTAGAGCCATTTCAATTTGATTCTCAAACAGATGGAGTAAATTCTCTAGAGCTATACCTCCAGGGAACATCACATCTGCCTCAAACTTTTCCGGAATCCACCGCGCATCAGCCCTGAAAGCGACCGCAGGTGAGATTGTGTTATCTTCCTCAGTGCTGAGCAACTACACGACGAACAAGAAGATCTACTAGAAGAAGATCTTGTGAAATATGAGGTGCTAATTACTCCGACAGCTGAAGTTAAAATATGTGGGAGCCCAGTTAGGTCTTAAGTCAAATTGAGAAGCAAGCTGTGTGCTACAGTAAACAAGGCATATAATGAGCTACCGCAATCAGGAATCGACATACCAAGCTCACCGGTTAGTGAATCCAAAATAAAAGGAGCTGTTTGTTAATACAGGAAAACGGTAAACTTTCAAGTAATGTTGAAGATTGAGACTTAACGAGATGTATATGGGATGGACGCAGTAGTCGTGCCTACTTTGAGAGAAGAAGCTATCACAGGGTCAGATTGTCTGACAGAGCACAAAGTAGAAATGGACTATGGAGGAAATGAAATGAGATTTTCTGATGGAAAAAAAGAGAAGAATATAAGTTTCGATGAGGAAACGACAGTAGATAGCCTACGAGATTTTTCCCGCATACACCAAGTAGCAGCCTTTGAAGATGTAATAGAAGAGGAAAATTTAGTAAACTATAGCCAGAAGAGTATAATCCCTGTCAATACAGAAGAAGCAAGTGAGCTTACATGGGAAGAAGTCAACAACAAAATACAAGAAATTACGAATATTGATAGAAGAGCAGCTGAGAGGCTACTCACATTAACTGAAAGCTACAGAAAAGTTGTTGGAAACAGACCAGGAATAGTAAAAGGCTAAAAGGCCCACCATATAATATAAAAATAAAGCCAAACAAGCCATATTTTAGGCCACCTTACCACACTCAGGAAAAGAAGCAGAGGGAATTATAGAAGATGCTAACAAATGATGTAATAGAGAGAGCTCAAAGTCAGTACAACAGCCCACTAGTTATTGTGGGTAAGAAGAATGGTAGTGTGAGGTTTGTGTTGGACGTAGGACTAGCCAACAAGGTATCTGAACTGGAAAGGGACCCCTCCTCGCTATCTGTTCTCTCCGGAGACACACGAATCGTCAACAGTTACTTGTGCTCTCTGCAGGTTCTGCCATGTGAGCCTCGTAGTCAGCAGAAGATCCACTTCCCTTAGTCATCCTCCGTGCGAATGTCGACCTCGGCGTTAGTCAATTCTCGGTAAAATTCCCAGCATCTCCAGGATGTTTCAGCTACCACCAATTGTCTTTGTATCTTACAATATCCCTTTCTAGCACCATTTCTGTTGAATAGGCCAGGAAATCTAGGTAGCAGGACTTCCTAGTATATGTTCAGATGTACTAATGGTGTTTCATCTATCTATTTATCTATACCTTTGTGAAGTCGGTGGCATTCGTTACGTTATATATAAAAAATTATATATATATATATATATTTTATTTTTAATTTATCGGCATGATTCTTTCTCTCAGGGATGTTGTCTTTTCTTATCACTTTTACTTACGTGCATAAGTAAATATGAAGGGTGCTTGAAGGGCCTCAGTTATTCATGTAGCAACTTTAGATATTGAACGTGATGACTAAAATATAGTTGCCGTTAACTGAATTGAATGTAATTTTGTTAATTTCTATTTATTGATTGCAAAGCAAGGCTCGAGAGGATTTCGATTGTTGCCGTGGAGCGGCCAAGATAAAACTTACTGAACTCATGGAATCTGTATAATTTAAAATATGAACATTAACGTAAATTAATTATCTGTTGCAATTTAAAAAGGTTCTTACAACGAAATCTCTCGCATTTACAGTAACTGTCAACACTGAAAAATTAATACTTCGGCGCGTAATGGCCGACCAGAGGCTGCATCGGAAGATGAGCTTTCCGCAGCGCAAATTACTGAAAAAATGCTTATTAAAAATAATTATCCACTGCGAGCATTTGAGGTGACAACTATTACAAAGAAATTCATTTTGTAATAATAACAACAATTTTATTTTAGCAGAAATACGAATAACTTACATAAAATACAATCGCACCAAAAAGTATTGGCACAGTTACATTTTAGTGGTTGTAGGTTAAACGAAACATATATTTCAGAACAGAACCCATACATGTGACACCTTACATTACATAGTTTACAAATATGTCAAAATCACCTGTCCTTAAAGTAACATACAGTGTCATGAAAAAAAACATCGCTCTTCTGCACCCAAAAAAGTATTGGCACACGCATATGAATCGGACAGTGTGTTCGTTTTCTTCATTGATGTTCACCATCTAATAGCTAGTGTGCATCCCTTTAGCATCTATAACAGCACGTAAACGCCTAGGAATGCTTTGTATTAAATTCCGGGTGATATCAGGGGTAATTTTCGACCATTCCTCCAGGAGCACTTTCTCCAAGTCGTTTTTACCGGACGGACGCCTTTTTCTGACTTGTGTGTCAAGATGAGCCCACAGGTTCTCAATGGGGTTCAAATCAGGGCTCTGAGGTGGTGTTAGAACCCTTCTGGGGGCATTGTACAGTAACCACTCCCGGGTTTTCATGGCGGTATGTTTTGGGTCGTTGTCTTGCTGGAACTGAAACACCCCAGTAAGGCCCAATTTCTGTGCACTAGCGTGTAAATTACCTCGCAACACGTCAATGTATCTCATATGATCCATTGTGCCGTGAATTACAGCTAGATTTCCAACGCCGGAAGCCGCCATACAGCCCCAGACCATGATACCGCCCCCACCGTGTTTGACTGTGGGATGCATGTGTTTGATGTCGAGGTGCGTATTCGGCTTGCGCCAAATTTTCTTTCTTGCATCAAATCCGAACACATTGAACTTCGATTCGTCGCTAAATATCACAGTGTTCCAAAACTCCATCGGCTTGCTGATGTAGTCCTTGGCAAACTGCAGGCGTTTCTGCCGGTTAATTTCCGAAATGTATGGCTTCTTCCTGGGAGAACGTCCATGCATGTCAGCCTCATTCAACACATTTCGTATAGTCTGAACACTAACCGTCTTGTCGGACGTTGTCTGAACAATCTCAGCAATAGTTGCTGCACTTGTAGCAGGTTCCTTCCGAGCAAGTGCGATGATATGGCGACGCTCTCGGGTTGTAAGCACTTTTGGACGTCCAGGACGACACTTATTCACTGTTGTTCCAGTCTCTTTATATTTCTGAATGATGGCTCTTACCGTGGTGTAGCTCACAGACACCTCTGCTCCGATTTGTCGATAGCTTCTCCCTTGTGAATGGAGCAATACCACTCTCTCACGCAACGCCACTGAATGTTCCTTCTTCTTCGGCCCCATGCTGACCACTATCGCGCACTACAGCAACATACTGGCGACCGGGCCGTCAACAACACGCAGTGTCTAATGTGTCAGCAGATGGCGTTCCGGTACCTGAAAACCCAGCAATATACCGAGATGCCATGCTCTGTGCCAATACTTTTTGTGTGCAGAGGAGATACGTGTTTGCCCATAACACTGCATTTCTTTGTTAATGGTAGGCACTATGGGCAGAATTGTAATGTCTGGTATGTGAGGTAGCACGTACATGTACTGTGTACCGGAAAGTGCGGCGTTTGTAACCAGCAACGATAAATACGCACGTGTGCCAATACTTTTTGGTGCGATTGTATGTGTAGCCGCTCAATGGCTGCCTTCCGTATAGCGAAACAAAACAGTGTGTGTACCGTAAAATATGTCCTTCCTCCTCGGCCGTACAATCGCGTCTCTTTCGATCCTTTTTTATTTTCATAGACATTAAATAAAGATGCTACCCTTAAATTTTCACTGCATATCAGTTGTTTCATGAACATTAACTATATCTTTTACACTAATTATATTCATAAAATACTTTAACTGCGGTTTACAACCGATAAAAATGTCAATATTTATGTGACGTACCGTCACACCTTCCTCACACGTAACCGAAGAAATTATGCTACACGTCACAGTTCATTATCTCCAACTCATTACTCATGGAAAACACACACGAACAGAAAGCACCAGCATGCCACATGCAACAGAAGGTGTTCAATATGCTTTCCGTGGGCACTGATACACGCATCACCCCGCCGAGGATGCGCTGATGTACTCCTGGAGTGTTGCGTATGATTTCGCTGCCTTCAATAATACGGGCACGTAGACTCTGAACGTCTTGTACTGGGGTTCCATAGACAACAACTTTCAACTGTCCTCACAAATAAAAGTCCATTGCGTTTAGGTCCGGAGAGCATGGAGGCCAGGCAACTGGTCCATCTCTACCTATCCAATCTGTCACCGAGTCTGTTATTTAGAAGCCGACGGACATTATCAGTAAAATCGAGAAGTGCACCATCGTGCATGAAGTACATGTTTCGTCGCACAGTTAAAAGCAAATCTGCTAAAAGATCAGGCAGAACATTCTCTAGGATATTATGATAACTTCGTCCGTTGAGAGTGGATGGAAGAAAGTGAGTCCCTTCAAAATAGTCACTAACAATGTCGGCCCAAACATTGACAGAATATCTCTGTTCATGACTTGCTTCAACAATTGTATGAGGGCTGACGTCTGCCTGTACGTGCCGATTGTGTAACTTCAGATTCTGATCTCACTGAAACGACACCTCGTCTGTGAAGAGCACCGTTGCACCAAAAGTAGGGCTAACACTTTGTTGAATAAACCATTCACAGAGGAGAACCCGTGCAGGAAAACCAGCTGCTGATAGTTCCTGCACACGCTGTTCAAAATGTTGAAATGTGTGTGAATTCCTAAGGGACCAAACTGCTAAGGTCATCGGCCCCTAGTCTTGCAAACTACTTAAACTAACTTCAACTAATTTATGATAAGAACAACACATACACCCATGCCGAGGGAGGATTCGAACGTCCGGCGGGAGGGACCGCGCAGCACACGCTGTAAATGATATGAATACAGCTAGACCTCGTGTAACATTCGCGAGACAAGCGTGTGGTCAACATTCTGCGTTGCAGCTACCTGTCTTGTACTGACACTAGGGTCGTCATCAACTCCGTGAAGAATTGCCGCTTCCCGCTGCAGTGTCCTCTTCCTTCTAGGCCTCCCGCGGTCGCAAGTATCAGGCTTAAATGCCCCATGTTCCCCAATACGACAAACAGTGGCACAGTGGCTTCAAACGTTTTCCTATCAGGGCACCTCCGTCCAGGAAATCTCTCCCGGTACAAACGTTGAGCGCGAGCACCAGTGCCGTTAGCTAATCCATACATCATACATCAAATGAGCGTCTGCCATCTCTGCATTTGTGTACACTGCCATTACACGAGCCAAGTCTAAAAAATGGTTCAAATGGCTCTGAGCACTATGGGACTCAACTTCTGAGGTCATTAGTCCCCTAGAACTTAGAACTAGTTAAACCTAACTAACCTAAGGACATCACAAACATCCATGCCCGAGGCAGGATTCGAACCTGCGACCGTAGCGGTCTTGTGGTTCCAGACTGCAGCGCCTTTAACCGCGCGACCACTTCGGCCGGCGAGCCAGGTCTGTGGTTAACTCTGCGTAGTAACCCGTATGCTTGCAAAGGTAGTACTGATCGCTGGAACAGTTTATGTTACCTGTAAACAAGAAATGACGTGCGTCCCATGGCAACAGGGACATGTAAAACAAAACACTGGCGGTGCACAACGTGACCAGGCGTCACCAAGATTCTAACGTTCGGTTCTTGTGTGTTTACCGTTATTAATGAGTTGGAGAAAACAAGGTGTAACATGGAAGCATGTTTCCAGACCCATATTCATAGGCCGGCCGGAGTGGCCGTGCGGTTCTAGGCGCTGCAGTCTGGAACCGGGCAACCGCTACGGTCGCAGGTTCGAATCCTGCCTTGGGCATGGATGTGTGTGTTGTCCTTAGGTTAGTTAGGTTTAATTAGTTCTAAGTTCTAGGCGACTGATGACCTCAGAAGTTAAGTCGCATAGTGCTCAGAGCCATTTGAACCATATTCATATAATTTCTTCGGCTACATGAGAGGAATGTGTCCTGTATATCTGTATATCTGTATATTGATTGAGCATTTTTATTATTCTGTAGAGATATTCGAAGTATGGCCACCATGACCTGTCAGGTAGTTTAAAAATGTTCAAACGTGTGTGAAATCTTATGGGATTTAACTGCTAAGGTCATCAGACCCTAAGCTTACACACTACTTAACCTAAATTATCCTAAGGACAAACACACACACCCATGCCCGAGGGAGGATTCGAACCTCCGCCGTGAGCAGCCGCAGAGTCTATGACTGCGGCGCTCTAGACCAATCGGCTAATCCCGCGCGGGTGTCAGTCCTATTCCTCTAAACAGACCTTTGTGCCTCATAGGTATCCTCTCCTTGATACTCGAGAAAATCTGTATCCACTACGACCCGTAATGATTTCGATCCAATTTCTTTTCCCCTTTCGTATTAGTTTGGTTTATATTTTTTGGCCATTTTCAGCAGAGTCCCTGTACGATGAAGATAAAGGAAACTTCTTTCTCTCACGATAATATCTAATCGACACAAATCTAGTATCATTCATTTACGTATGGCAATATAAACGAAGTACCACTAACATATTAGCTCTACAACTTTACTTCCGGTGTTCTGCAATAGATGGCAGTAGCGGCAAATGGTGGTGTACGTGGCAGGCACTTTTATAAACATAATGCCGACAAAACATCAGTCGATTTGTGATTGCATCATAAAGTTATTATCGATTGAATATGTCAACATACGAGTCCAGTTCTCGTCATTTGTTGGAAGTTCTAATTTTCTGCTTTAACTTGAAAAAATCTGCGGTTGAGGCTCACAAAATACAGGATGAGAAGTATGGTGAGGCACCTGTTGAAAGAACGTGCAGAGAAAGGTTTCAACGCTTCAAGAACGGTGTTTTTAACGTCGAAAGCCGGTATGGTGGTGGGAGAGAGAAGGTCTTCGAATCTACTGAAACCAACGGAAACAATCACAAGCGATAGTTCTTGAAAGCAATTGACGCGTCTGAACCGAGCAGTGAAATACAAACGGCCACAATAGAATTGTGTCCGATTCACACAATGGCGCGCGACTGTTGGGGGGGAGGAGGATCGGACACCAAAAGAAACTAAGATCCCACTTGAAAATGTCTTCCACAGAAGGGGACGAAAGGTTGGGTTTAAATGCGAAATTCATTCGATGATGGTATAATAGCCCGGAACGTTTTATTAACTGTGAGAAATGACGCTTCCGAATTTTGCACAACTCATGATAAATAGGTCAGTTGAATAACTACAATAATTCCTTTGCCACTGGCGATTATGGTTGAATACATGCCCTGCCAAGATTGCAATATAAGCTTGTTGTCTGACGGAATACGATCACAGATAGGCCAAGCGACAGTATACAGTCAGAAATTAATCAACGGGCGCTAATTGGCCTCATCCCAACTCATGTCTCGGAAGCACAGGATTCACGTATTTATCAGCTAACAATAAATGAGCCTTCTAAAAGTCATAAAATCGCACAAGTAGAACTAAATTCAGAGTAATCAAGAAACAAGATATAATAATATGGTTGATTGATTGGTTGATTTTGGGGAGAGGAGCAAAGAACGAAGTCATCTGTCCCATCGGATTACGGAAGGATTGGGAAGAAATTCGGCTGTGCCCTTTAGAAGAAATCGTCCCGGTTCTTGCCTAAAGCGATTTAGGGAAATCACGGAGTATAATAACATGAAAATGTGCAAGGATCCCCTTTAATGCACCGCACCCCAAGACTGGTCGGAGCTGCATGTTATTGAAAATAACATGTGGGGTGACCAAAACTGATTAATAAAACATAACCATAATAATTAGTCTACCCAAATTGTCAAAGTTATCGTTAGAACTGGCACATGAGACCACTGTCTAAGTACATGCATGCTTTACTATCTTCTAACTTCACTTGTTGGTACGAAGTTTTTCGCGAAGGAGCCCTTGCATAAAAAATTGACGCGGCAAGTGAATCGAGAATTTTCTATGCAACTCACTTGTTGTCTCAGTGAAATTTAACATCCAAAATATTGGCATACAATGCTGAATCGCCGTCTTACAATAGCGGCAGGACGGGCCACAAGCTTCGTTTATTCTTCCTAAGCCACCCTCCCCCACCAACTCCGCGACCAATACGCCAGAGTGCTCCCTCTCACTGCCCACAGCTGAGTCGCAGACGCCATCCACCGCAGCGCCCTTCTCGCCTGCAGCCAGTCTGGAACAGCGCTGCGAAGGCGCGCTCCTCTCAGTTGCCGGCCGCTGCGGGGAGCTCAGCTGCCGGCGCTCGTCGTGACGTTCGTAACATCACATGTACTGCTTGACGATATATTTTTTTTCTTTATTGATTTTCAATTCCCCCCGAAGGGGGCGGGCTGGCAGCAGCTTAGAACGCTGCTCTACAGCCTACAGACTTTTTTTAAAAAACGGGAGAAGAAAAGAAACAAGAAAAACAGGCGATAAAACGGTGACTTAAAGCGTAAAATGGCGGAAAAATGCGGAAAGTTAAAACAGAAAGCAAAAGGGGTTGGCAATGTTAATAAATTACACAGGAATCAGACAAGTAACATAGTAGACACACAATTAAAAAACATGGGGACAGTCTGGTTTCTGTTCACAAGTGATAAAAAATCACACCCAGCGACAGTATGATGGCCGTTCGCAACACTTCCCAAAAGACACACACGGAACATTCACTGTAAAAACACTCACTGTAAAAACACTCACTGTAAAACACTGCACGAAAATGGCAGCACAAAGATGACACTCCTGAGCCAAAGGTAGATTGGGGGGGGGGGGGGGGGGGGACCTGGAGGAGGGGGAAAAAAGGAGGGAGGAGAGGAAAAAACGAAAAGGGTGGGGGGAACCAAGGAGGGAGAGGACTCATAAGGGGGGAGAGGGGCAGGGCAGACGCGAGAGGGAATGAGAAGAGGCAGAGGAGGGAAATGCAAAAGGACTCGAGGGAGAGAAGGGGGCAGAGAGAGAGGGGAGGTGGGGAAAAAAGAGGATGGAAGGGGGGGAGAGGGAGCCCAGGAAAAGGACAGAGGAAAGGAGGGGGAGTGAGGATCAGAGTTGATAGGAGGGATAAATGGAGGGAGAGAGGGCGTCATCCGGGAGGGGGAGTTGATGGAAGCCACCTTGGCAAAGGAGATGAAGGGTGTAGAGATGGAGGGTAGGGGGGACACAACAGTGAAGGCGTGGCAGGGGGCGGGGATGGGAGAGGAGAGGAGCAACCAGGGGGTGAGGGGGATCAAGGCGGCGGAAGGTGTAGAGGATGTGGATATGTTCGACGAATAGGAGCAGATGGGTCAAAGGAATGAGGTCATAGAGGATCCGCGTGGGGGACGGGAGGCGTATACGGAAGATGAGGCGGAGTGCATGACGCTCAAGGATCTGGAGAGACTTATAGAATTCGGGGGGTGACGATATACATAGTATTGATGTTTTAAAGTATTTGACAGATCCGATTATTGCAGTTAAGCCGAAACACATATTCAAAATACGAAACAATAGAGTGTGGCAAAGACAGAAAAAAAAATGCGTGTTTGTGTGATTATGGCCGCCGACCTATACAGGGTGGTCCATTGATCGTGACCGGGCCAAATATCTCACGAAATAAGCGTCAAATGAAAAACTACCAAGAACGAAAGTTGTCTAGCTTGAAGGGGGAAACCAGATGACGCTATGGTTGGCCCATTAGATGGCGCTGCCATAGGTCAAACGGATATCAACCGAGTGTTTTTTAAATAGGAACCCCCATTTTTTATTACATATTCGTGTAGTACGTAAAGGACCACTGCATGACGGAATGGCGATGTAGTTCCAACATGATGGATGACCGGCACACAGCTCGCATGTGGTTGAAGCGCTACTGAATAGCATATTTCACGACAGGTGGATTGGTCGTCGAAGCACCATACCATGGTCCGCACGTTCACCGGATCTGACGTCCACGGATTTCTTTCTGTGGAGAAAGTTGAATGGTAATTACCATCGCGATCCACCGACAACGCCTGACAACATGCGTCAGCGCATTCTCAATGCATGTGCGAACATCACGGAAGGCGAACTACTCGCTGTTGAGAGGAATGTCGTTACACGTATTGCCAAATCTAATGAGTTTGACGGACATCTTTTTGAGCATTTATTGCATTAATGTAGTATTTACAGGTAATCACGCCGTAACAGCATGCGTTCTCAGAAATAAGTTCACAAAGGTACACGTATCACATTGGAACAACCGAAATAAAATGTTCAAACGTACTTACGTTCTGTATTTTAATTTAAAAAACCTACCTGTTACCAACTGTTCGTCTAAAACTGTGAATCATATGTTTGTGACTATTACTGAACAATCTATCACAAAGCGAAAAAAGTGGTCCAACTAAACCATTCATATTTCTTTACGTACTACACGAATATGTAATAAAAATGGTGGTTCCTATTTAAAAATACCGCAGTTGATGTCCGTTTGACTTGTGGCAGTGCCATCTAGCGGGCCAACCATAGCGCCATCTGGTTTCCACCCTCAAGCTAGACGAGTTTCGTTCTTTGTAGTTTTATCGTTTGATGCTAATTTCGTGAGATATTTGACCCGGCCACCCTGTATAAAGATTTCCTGTCTGCTGTGTTTAAATAAACCTTTATGGCTACTTCGTAACTCATATTGCTTACAGTTCATTGAGGAATATTGAAAAGAAACTAAACATTACACTGAAGACTAAAACATATTCTGTGTACTGCTACTACGAACATTTATTGCAGACGCGCATTGAGACAATGTGAATGTCACCTCACAGATGGAAACGCCCAGTGAGAAATATGTCTGGTTGACACAGTGTGTAATCAGAAGCAGGGTATGCTGTAATAAAAAACGTTTTTAAAAGTTATGAAGTATAGGAAAAGGCAGTACTGCCTTTGTCATCAGTTAATAACAAAATTTGAAATCGCTATCGTATTTCTGCACGCTCCCTACACAGAAGAAAACGGTGGTACTAACATCGTTTAAAGTCTTACGTGAACGCAGTTCGCGAAAGTATGGTCGGAGTTCGTAACGAAAATTTAAGTGAGGAGAAATAAGACGAGAGTCCCATGAAGTAAGTGGACAGGAACGACACAGGAGAGGGAGGCAGCCAGCCAGGTAAAGGCGACAGACCGCCAGTGGCAATTGGGCTGCGGTCGTAAAGAGAGGGGCGAGAGTTCGCAGGCGTCTAGCCACGGCATCAGGCAGCGTAAACAGGAAATGAAGCTTTGCTCCGCGTCCTGTCAGTGACAACGAAGCTAGACGCTGCTGTGTAATAGCCAATACCGTGTGAGTGTGTGTGCGCGCGCGCGCGCGCGCGCGTATGTGTGTGTGTGTGTGTGTGTGTGTGTGTGTGTGTTTGATGAAAGCGTGCGAGTATAGACTCGTCTGCAAACCCAGTTTGCGTCTCAATAGGACGTGGTCGAATGAAGTAAATATATTTGCGATGCTAAGAGGTTTTTAAAAATGCACAGTCTGATCGTTAGTACCGTGACGCCACTACGAGCTCGCCAATGTAAAAGGAGGCGCTAGGTATTATGTTGTCAGTAGAGAAGCGATAACAGCTGAAAGGGTCCGTCAAGAGGGTTCAGGTACTTCCAACATGGACTAGTCATTAGACGCCACCTGAGCAACCCTTCTAAATTATTTATTTCTAGTTTCTGCTACCAGTCACTTTTTATTTTATGTTTAATCTAACATAATACAACGCGTTTCGAACATGTTCTGTTCATCTTCAGGCGTTTATACATACATACATACATACATACATACGGAGAAATGTTACTTAAAAAGAAACAGTCTTAAACTAGATTAATCTAGAATTCTTTGTCCATTGTTTGTTACTATAGCGGCTGGTGTGGGGGGGAGGGGGGGCAGTGTATGGCTAGAAATCGAAATCAGTGATGTCTTCTGCTGGTTTTCTTCCTTGTGGTTGGCTATGTATGATATCACAGCCTGTATAGGATGCAGATAGATTTGCATCAGTTATGTGTTTCGAAATTAGTGTGAAAGGCTTTTATATGACGGTTGATCACTTACGATTTCATCATCTTGATGCTTCACTTGCGTCACTGGTGTAATGGCCGAGCTGTAGATTGACATTACACTACTGCACACTGTATTTTGTCACTGATTGCCAACGTAATTCACCACAGTGGAAGACTGGTACACATCTTTTTCAGCACCGGGGTCAGAGGTCATTCAGTTTCACGCCCTCCTTCTTCCTGTTCCTGGCATGTGTAGTATTCTCTGTGGCCTCTCTGCACAGCCTTTCATGGTGTCCGCTTGTGGCTGCCAGTACTTGAGCCTTATCAAAATGAATGTGGTGTTCTCCTGGCTGGAAAACACGTTTCACAACAGCTGATCTATCAGTCTCTCCTCTTCCATAGTTGCCCTTGTGTTCTTCTCGTCATTTCTTGATCGTTCTTTTTGTAGTATCCACGTACACCTCCCCACAATTACACGGAATCCTATAACTCCCAGCTTTTTCTATATGTTTGCAAACATCCTTCAGCAATTTTAGGTGCTCTTATATCTCCCGGGTGGGTTTGTAGGACCTGCGATGTTCCGTTTGTTCAAAATGATTCCTATGTGGTCAGTAATGGATTTAATGAAAGGCGGGAAAACTTTCGATTTCACAGGATTTTGTGCATCGCTATAATTTTTGCGCGGCGGTCATAACGTTCTTTTCGCGTCAGCGGACAAAGAAAAATGCAACGCATTCGTGAGCTGATTTAATTCCGCGTTAAGCCGCTCTGGTTCAAGATGTCCCTTGCCCTATCAGCCAACGTTTTTGTGGTGCCTTGGATTTGTTGTGGGCGGTGGTTCGAATCCCAGTGTAGGAAACACTGTGTGTCCGTGGGTTTTCTGGAAACACTGTTGCCTAAGCTACTACCTTCCTTCTTGAAAACTAGCACACCAAGAAAATTTAATCTTTTGCCTGCCTCCTCCTCCATGGTAAACACCTCACCAATGCGTTGCTCGTCCGGTGAGCGTTAAGACTGCCGCGCAATAATCATAGCAATGCACAAGCGCCTATGCAATCGAAAGTTTTCCTGCCTTATTCTAAGGTCGTTACTGACAGAAGAGGAATAATCTTGATAAAATGTAACTGAAGATCCAAACGGAAGATACAGGATCACTTGAAGTTGGCCAAGGATGCTCGCAAACCGTTAGAAACAGCTGGGAGTTATAGAATTCTGTGTAATTGTGAGGAGGTGCATGGGGGTACTACAAAAAGAACTGTCAAAAACAGACTAGAAGAACACAAGAGAAACTGTGGAGGCGGAGAGACTGACAGGTCAGTTGTTGCCAAATATGATTTGCAGCCAGGAGACCAGCACATTCATTTTGATAGGAGTCAAGTGCTAGCAGGCACAAGCGGATACTATGAAAGGCTGTGCAGAGAGGCCATATAAGTTGTTGCACCCCAGGAATTTCAATAGGAGGAGAAGTTCGTGAGATTGAATGCCATCTGGATCTACATCTACATCTACATCCATACTCCGCAAGCCACCTGACGGTGTGTGGCGGAGGGTACCTTGACTACCTCTATCGCTTCTCCCTTCTATCCCAGTCTAGTATTGTTCGTGGAAAGAAAGAGTGTCGGTATGCCTCAGTGTGGGCTCTAATCTCCCTGATTTTATCCTCATGGTCTCTTCGCGAGATATACGTAGGAGGGAGCAATATACTGCTTGACTCCTCGGTAAAGGCATGTTCTCGAAACTTCAACAAAATCCTGTACCGAGCTTCTGAGCGTCTCTCTTGCAGAGTCTTCCACTGGATTTTAACTATCATCTCCGTAACGCTTTTGCGATTATTTAATGATCCTGTAACGAAGCGCGCTGCTCTCTGTTGCATACTCTCTATCTCTTCTATCAACCCTATCTGGTACGGATCTCACACCGGTGAGTAGTATTCATGCAGTGGACGAACAAGTGTACTGTAACCTACTTCCTTTGTTTTCGGATTGCGTTTCCTTAGGATTCGTCCAATGAATCTCGGTCTGGCATCTGCTTTACCGACGATTAATTTTATATGGTCATTCCATTTTAAATCACTCCTAATGCCTAATCCCAGGTAATTTATGGAATTAATTGCATCCAATTGCTGACCTGCTATATTGTAGCTAAATGATAAAGGATCTTTCTTTCTATGTATTCGCGACACATTACACTTGTCTTCATTGAGATTCAATTGCCATTCCCTGCACCATGCGTCAATTCGTTGCAGATCCTCCTGCATTTCAGTACAATTTTCCATTGTTACAAACTATCGACATACCACAGCATCATCCGCAAAAAGCCTCAGTGAACTTCCGATGTCATCCACAAGGTCATTTATAAATATTGTTAATCGCAATGGTCCTACGACACTCCCCTACGGCACACCTGAAAGCACTCTTACTTCGAAAGACTTCTCTCCATTGAGAATGACATGCTGCGTCCTGTTATCTAGGAACACTTCAATCCAATCACACAATTGGTGTGATAGTCCATATGCTCTTAGTTTGTTCATTAAACGACTGTGGGGAACTGTATCAAACGCCTTGCAGAAGTCAAGAAACACTGCATCTGCCTGGGAACCCGTGTCTATGGCCCTCTGAGTCTCGTGGACGAATAGCGCGAGCTAGGTTTCACACGATCGTCTTTTTCGAGACCCATGCTGATTTCTACTGAGTAGATTTGTAGTCTCCAGAAAAGTCATTATACTCGAACACAATATGTGTTCCAAAACTCTACAACTGATCGACGTTAGAGATATAGGTCTATAGTTCTGCACATCTGTACGACGTCCCTTCTTGGAAACGGGGATGACCTGTGCCCTTTTCCAATCCTTTGGAACTCTACGCTCTTCTAGAGACCTACGGTACACCGCTGCAAGAAGGGGGGCAAGTTCCTTCGCGTACTCTGTGTAAAATCGAACTGGTATCCCATCAGGTCCAGCGGCCTTTCCTCTTTTCAGCGAATTGTTTTTCTATCCCTCTGTCATCTATTTCGATATCTACCATTTTGTCATCTGTGCGACTATCTAGAGAAGGAACAACAGTGCGGTCTTCCTCTATGAAACAGTGTTAAAGATGTATACGTGGGTATTCGGTGAACTGTGGACTGATAGCAACGGCGGACGACGAAAACCGACAACGGCCGATTGTGCGCGGGTATTCAAAGAGAGGCGAACGAAGTCTTGGTGCGTACGTCACAGCACTTGACACTTAACGAGTGCCAGCAGCCGTCTCCAGCTGGGAGCGAGTAACTGTTTCAGACGTGTTTAATTATTCTTAATCACTCGCTCAAATATATGCAAGCCCTCGATAGCACACGTCAAAGTTAAGTCCTTTAGCGGGCACATTTTCATTGACGTTTTAATTCCTCTTGGGAACTTAACGTAGCCGAGCGTTCGCGAAATGTGGCAGACAAGGCGACTTCCGTGGCGTAACGAGTTCACTGTTGGGCCCGTATTTCTCGTGTTTCCCGATTCGAACCATTTGAAGTCACGCCACTGCCTGAGATCACACGTAAACGGAATTTTGCTGCAGTCAGCGGCGAGCCAGGGTGTGAATCGGTCACTCAAAGAATCTACGATCCCCCTTGAAAATATCCTCTGTAGATGGTGACGAAATGTTCAGTTTTAATGTGAAATCCATCCGATCACACGGCATAATAGCCCGAAATATTTTATTAACATAAAAGTCTATGTTTTACAAGTACCTTTATTAGACATTCAAGCTCAGTTCGACTCGATGCCGAACTTGAGTAGAGCCATTGTTACCGTTAGAGGTGGCTGGCCTGTGTTCTAAATTTCGCGCACTGTATATCTCCCAATCACATAAAAATATAATCGTCTATTCTCCCCGCTTTGTTGGACACGCACAATAAGAAAAATATCGTTATTTCCCGCCCTTCTTGGTGTTGCAGTTTTAAGGGCCATCAATTTAATTGACAATAGATTTCAACTGGAGTGGCAACCGTTTGCGTTTGAAACTCCAAAGGAATTAAATTTTGGAGAGAGTAGCTGCAGGAACTTTTAAATTAATGTGAGTGGAAGACAATTCTCATGGAAGCAAATAACGAGATGGAGAACTACTACATTACGAAACTTTCGCGGCTGTCCTATCAGATCGCCAAGCCGGACACGAAACCACAGCATTGTGTAACAGATCATATGTTCCGCGCCACTCCACACAACTCTGCCACAACTCACTCCTCACAGTTCTGCGACAACTAAGAACTGCAATGGTTACCGTCATTCAGTAGATGGAGTATTCACGATGCGGCATTCGATGTAACTGCAGCATCAATATTCATGAAGTCATGCGAAAGTTGAGAAAAACGAGGTTATGTAATCACAAAACAGCATTTCTAGTATATCTCGAGATGACCGATTAGCGTTTATAGTCCACCATCTCTTTCTCCTAACCACCGTCTTTCTCTGGGACTGACTGCGGGTAAGGGTGAAGGAGCCACAGGTCAGCAAAGAGAAAGCATTAAATGTGATCCTCATTCTTGTCATTCGTGAACAATGCACAGTGTCCTAGAGTGCCCCCCTTCCGTTGCCAACATGAAGCATAATACCACTCTAGTACAGACAGATATCCGGAGATATAGTCGCATTCCTTTGATTTCACTATGGTAATCATGGCTCTACTTCGTCAGCCCAAAAGGATCGAAACTGGACTGACAAAAAACTTATCCGAATCTGTGGAAAAAAATTAATATTTGGGTCAACATTTGTAAAACTCTAATTCCTCTGTCTCAAACCCCACCATATGGGGAGCCAGGGGGAGTTTTAGTTTTAGCGAATCAAAATTTACGAAGTAAATAAGTATTTTTTATTTAACCGTAACCATTTTCCACGCAAAAATGAGAACATGGATTTTCTTGAATTACAGCGCCAACTACCATGAATCAAAACAATTGTTTAAGACAAAATGTACGTAGTTTTTTATGTAGAATCTGAGTCTGCAATAAAAAATGAGGGTTCCCATTTGAAATTTTAAAGTTGCCTCCCACCCCCACCCCCAGGGGGCTGGGGTGGCAGTCTAATATTAGCACCAACAGATGTCCCCCTCGAAAATAATCAACTTTGGATTCTACACATTTTTTGTCTGAAGCTTATTTTTCGAGTTATCCTGGTTTGTCAACTTAAAATTTACACCCAGTATATATATATATATATATATATATATATATATATATATATATATATATGTGTGTGTGTGTGTGTGTGTGTGTGTGTGTATGTGTCATCCATCCTGAGAGTCGACAAACTCAATTATTTTTGCCTGTTACCGATATCCATACTGTTAAGATATTGGTCCCAGGAATTCCAAGATCGAATCAGAACATGTACAGTGCATCTTCAGACTACCTCAGACATATAAAAAGCAGCGAGCAAGGGACTTCAGTTTATGTATGCAGAGAGGGGAGATTCGATAAAACCTGTTTTACTTTTTATTGACCTATTAAACCATGACTACAACGTACATTTTATGTTTTTGTGGGGTAATGTTCGTCTATTACGCTTTTGACGGATGATCAATGCAATGTTTATTCAAATGATAAAAGATATTTTTGTGTGATACAATTACACTTTAACAACTTTCAGAACTTTTACCTGACTTGTACTGTCAAACGTTGCTTCTAGCCGAATTGCATGGTTATAGATCAACAGGAAGTACCCTATAGGTTTTGGTTCAAATGGCTCTGAGCACTATGGGACTTAACTTCTGAGGTCATCAGTCCCCTATAACTTAGAACTACTTAAACCCAACTAACCTAAGGACATCACAGACATCCATGTCCGAGGTAGGATTCGAACCTGCGACCGTAGAAGTCACGCGGTTCCAGACTGAAGCGCCTAGAACCGCTTGGCCACCCTGTCCGGCTTTAGGTTTTGATGAGTGAGTTTTCGAATATCAAAATATGCGACTCAAATGACCGAAACTTTTGACTGCGTGGGCTTAGAAGCCTGAATTTCTCACACCGCCAAAGTACCATAGACTTTAGTATGTTGGAACTTGATACGCGAACATGTACCAAACTAAATGGAGTCTTTAAGAGACGGACAGTCAAGCGGATAAAAAATGACAAAAATATTTTTTCGTGTTATATAATTACAAAGTAACAATTTTTGAATTTTTTTCCTGTACTTATGCTGCGAAACCTTGCTTTTTGTCAAATATCATGATTCTAGGTCAACGGGAAGCACTGACTACGTTTTGATGAGTGAGTTTTCGAGTATAAAAATGTGTGACATAAATGGCCCTACCTTTTTATTGAAGTTTAAAATTTTTGCACCTCTGATGGATCGTAGACTTTAATATGTGACATAGATATAGACATGATACGTCAATCCGTTCCTGAGGATAAGGGTTCTTAACAGTCGGACGAGACGGACGACAAAGCGAACCTATAAGGCTTCCGTTTTTGCAGACTGAGGCACGCAACCTTAAAAAGAGAGAAACGTTAAGGTGGTGGTTTTAATGCCTCAGGTGTTCTACATGGTCTTCTTCCAATGGAGTACAAAGCACAGAAAGAGCATACAGCCATGTGAAACCATCAGAAAAATCCTTGTTTGGGATATTGTTCAACTCTCTCGTCACATTGTCTTGAACGTCAGTCATGTAGTCAAAACGTTGGCCATTCATGTAAATTCCTGCACTTTGTCATTCTGCGGTAGGTACGTAATAAGAAGACTCATCATCCATGATGACCGAGCGAGCTGGCGCAGTGGTCAGCTCACTGGACTCGCATTCGAGAGGACAACGGTTCAAACCCGTGTCCGGCCATCCTCATTTTGGTTTTCCGCGATTTCCCTAAATCACTTCAGGCAAATTCCGAGATGGTTCCTTCCCCTTCCTTCCCCAGTCCGATGGGATCGATGACCACGCTGTTTGGTCCCCTCCCACAAATCAACCAACCAGCCAATCAGCCATGATGCCTTTTTTCCGAAAAGAATTATCCGTGTTTTGCGTTCCAGTCACGTAGTGACACGCGTCCACGCGTCCACGCGTCATTGTTTTGTTCGGGACCGTGGGTGAGTAGGACAACCTGGAGAGTGTCTTGAATATTTGATTTAGAAACATCTCTCCACTGCGATCTGTGGCATGGATGTATGTGTCGTACTTAGGTTAGTTAGGTTTAAGTAGTTCTAAGTTCTCGGGGACTGATGACCTCAGAAGTAAGGTCCCATAGTGCTCAGAGCCATTTGAATTTTGCGATCTGTGACACAACAACTTTGATACATTACTGTCACATGTCCACTATTTAATAGTATCTGTTCACAATTGCCTAATCTAACGCTCGTCTGTGGTTTATAGTTGTTAGTTCAAGCTACCATCGTAGTTACTACGCTAACGTTACTTATACGCCAGGAGAAAAGCAGTGTCCGGATTTTTTTAGACGGATGGCGTATGTTAATCAGAAGAAGATACAAAAAACAGAGTAAAGAAGAGCCGCCTGACGTAAGAATGCAGAAATGGGTCTACTGAGAAGCAAGTTTTCTTGAGAACGCTGCATTTGTATCATATTTATTGAAGAGAAAAATAGGTAATATAGAAGGTTGGAGTTCAACTGATGTGTCCTGCGAAAAGAAAAGGAGATGATTACAAAGTGACAACTGGAAGATGTTTCATATGGTCTGGTGCAGTTTTGGATACCAACGGGTGACAGTTATGGCTTTGTCTGCACTTTATATGAAGGGCATTCATAACGAGTAGTTCTGCAGAGTCTCCGCTTGGCAACTGCTACAAAATGTAGCAATCTATTCCTTGGATTTTCCAGTACGATGACGTACCAACTCAGAATTCGATTGAAAGTAGACACTTATTCTCTCATGTGGGTATTAAAGCTTAATGTAATAGAATTCCTTAACAGAATGATAAATCTGCGGAGCCGCTGGTGGAGTCGACAGTGCCGATTGTAGAGATGGAGAAGACTGTGGGATAACAGACGTACTAAAAAGCTTTGTTGCCGCACAGATGGAAATCATCATCCGGATGACCACATTATTTCTTCTTGGCATTCCTTTGTAACCGGACAATCAGAACACCTTCGTAACGAATACTGCGAGAACCAGTCTGTCCAAGAAAAAAGTGAAATCGTGTAAATGTAAAGCTGTATTTCATCCGTTTTTACTTTCTTCTGGAACAAACTGTATCTATCAGGATTTTACCTGAAGCTGATCGGTATGTCAGAGTGAAAACTATTATCAAAAACAAATATCATTGTGTTACAGACGATGATTAATTTCTTTTCGGCGAGTCAACTGAAGTCACGGTTCACCAAGACATTTCTCATGCAGTATGTGATAAGTTCGTTTCTGTTTTAATCTTTTTTTTAGTGGCTCTGCTTTGTGGATAAGAGTATACACAGCTGATAATCGAATTTGTATTTCATTCCTACCTTAAATAATGGGAGTTAATATATTATGCAATTTATCTGGATTTAAAGGTCGTTTATAAGGCGATCTTATGATTTTGCATTGCAAAATAGCGTTGAAGAGTTGCACAAATACACACACTTTTCTTTAAAAAAATAGATCATGGTCGTTTTCACTGTAAAAGCTATTTATTCATACGATCTGCTACAGTGATTTAAACAAAACTGCTAGTTACATAATCCACTATTTGCAGTGGCAACCGTGTGGCCATTCTCAGGTGGAGCACTGCGAAAATTATGCTTCAGCGCATGTCAAAACTTAAACAATATTCTGACATTTACGTGTTTCAACATCACATTCACAGCCTGAGTATTTAATGTTACCGTTGTTTTCATGTTTTGCATAAGTAACATTTTGCAGTAGTTAGTTTTATGGATAAATATTTTTTACAAACAAAGGCAGTCATGATGTGTTTTAAAAAATTGTTCATGACTGTGAACAGCATGCACATGAAGTTAAAAGTCAAAATTGTTACTGACTTAAAAGTCAGAATTGCTAATGACTCTTATGGTACCTTGATCGCGCAAAGAACCCCATTGGTTAACACATTGCTTCGTGTCGAGAGTTGCCCCGTGAGAGGAAGAAGGCCACTTGTGTCAGCCCGACCGGGCTCGAATTCCTTCGGTGACGTCATGATCACACCATTGGTACGTGAATTGGCGTCCAAGCTGTGTGCGGTAGTGGGCAATTAGAAGCTGGTGGCTTGCGAGAAGTGTGATTTATGTCAGATAATGGCGAAGTACAGAGAAAGGCCCCCTGGTGAAAGGAAAAGACTGAAACCATAAGCACCATTACAGACCCATTTCTAATTCACTAACGACACTTTCCAGCGTCTCACCTAGAGACCACTCACTCAGCTGTTACGACAGCGGCTTTCCTACGTGGCCTCGCTTTGTGTCCTCATACCACTCTACTTCATTGTATTTTTTTTATTAACTCTGCTTGTATCCACCAACCCCCCTCCTTATTCATAGTCTGGAGCAGCTGCGTCATGCAGCCTAAACTGGCTTTTATAACACAGTTCAACATTTTTTTCTAGTAGGCTGCTCATGAAAAACACTACTCCTTGAATATACACAATGAATACCGTCTCAGGCACTTAGTGGAGGTTTTCAGGAAATTCACCAAATGACTACTGAAACTGGAGACATTCAATAAATGTATCATTCTGAATCAAGGAATTACGATTCTAATCATAGACGGTAACAAATCGGCCAAACGTTTATTTAGGGGAACCTGAGCAACTACGACAAGCTCGAACCTAATACTCAGATGTATTTAAGGTCTAATACACCATTTTATCTAAATGGCTTAATGCGTGTTCGAAGGTGAAGTGAGGAGCAATAATTGACGCAACTACCAACGGTGGCCAGACTTAAATAAGCCAGTTGTAACTGATAATCTACATTCATAGAGCGCCATATGGTAAAAGTGAAAACGACAAGACATCTGCATTTTGAGATGGCAGCGGTGAATACACCTGTGCCTACTGCTTCCATTTTGACAACAGACACATATTCTCAGAAATGGTAGGTATGTTCCAGAAGCTGATGCAACACATGTGTCTGCGGAATGAACATTCATTCCGCATAGCCGTCAGTATCGATTTCCTGTGTTAAAGTACGACTTAGCCTCCGTGGCGAGCATGCGGAGATCAGGTAAAAGCAGAGCACTTGATAACCCAGACAGCACTATGTCGTCAAGCTTTGTACAGAAGAAAAACTGACTGGCTGTACCGGCCACACTCATAAAACTTAGCAGCTGGCTGCAACCGCTAATAATAACGCGAAAGGCAACCTAAACGCCCATTCAACAATCTACTACGAAAGAAAGGTTTTTTAATCGAAGTCGTCACCAAGACAACTTTAACGCGCTACGGAACGAGACGGCTGCAGTTGTTTCAGGGAGATATTGCCAATTCCCAAAGGCAATGACAGCTACCAGTAGGCAATTCTTGCATTCATGCATAAAATGTCGCAGCTGGCAAGCATAATCCAACAGCTCCCTTCTTTCACCACTGGTTTCTGTCACATTTCATTCCCCCCCCCCCCCCTGCCCCTCCTAAGCCTCTACGCTTGAAGACTTCTCAAGACTTTTATGTCGACTATAGCCTAATGGAGCACATTAATTAGTGCACACATCCAGATCTATGGATTATCGGACGTCCTTCTTGCGTCCAATAATACGACAGGAAGCAGCAGAGCCATACTTAAACATACACAGCTTGTGGTAAATAATGTTTATTATCTTGCATATTTAAATACAATAAAAGGAATCAAGTTAACAAGCACAATAAACATTTTTTTAAGTCCCTGTTGAAATATGCATAACAAATACCTAAAACATTAAGAAAATTTCTGTTGATATAAGTATTTAATACAATAAAGACTTGCCAAACTCTGAACCCATAAGACTATCCTGTACAATGACTTCTCTTTTGCAATATAAATTCACACTAATGTATAACATTAAGGCATAACATATGCACGCAAATAACAATAAGGCAACTACTAAAACTTGAATACTCGGCAATGAAGACACCGGGCACACGAACTTCTAAGGAATAATTCAGTTCTTGCCAGTACAGGAGGCGTTAATTAAACAACAAACAGTTAATAAAGAAACAGCACCTCGGCGTCTAAACATCCCCTGAGAACATACGCAAATGAAACCCTCCGTAATAAGAATAAAACTTCAATTAGCATACAACGTACAAATGTCATAAAAATGGCTGATAAGGGGTACAGAATTAATACGGCAGAGCCTCCAGCAATCTGATCGGGCACTAATTACAGAGTGAACCAGTTTTGCAATTTTAAATTCCAATTTCGAGCGAAAGGTGCATTCGCCAAGGCGGTGGAGGAACGAGCTACAAAGTTTAACGACCTGACAGAGCCAGGAACAGGGAGAACAGCAATACTCAACTAAATAACGAGATCGAGACAGAAGGCCAGGATCAAGGAACCAGGTCTAACGAAACACAGTCCCACTGGCAACGGCCAAGTCGTCAACCCCCGATGCCACGTCCCACCGTACCGGAGCAAATACACTGCGCTCCGCCCAACTGAAACACAAATCAACTACAACAGCACACTTGCGACTGCACATTCAAATTACATAAAGAATAGAACATAACACTGAAACAGGGAGGCTCATGAATTTATTTTTCTTTTTTTATAAAAACTCAACCCTTAAGAATTCATTTAAACACTGCAATACACGCGTAAATCAGATTATTGCTTGAAACTTAATAGCGACAGCTGAGTATTACTTTAAACAGACAATGGCCCACCAGAAATACACTTTCATGGAATAGTACGCTACTGGCCATTGAAATTGCAACACCAAGAAGAAACGCAGATGATAAATGGGTATTCATTGGACAAATATATTATGCTAGAACTGACATGTGATTATATTATCACGCAATTTGGGTGCATAGATCCTGAGAAATCAGTACCCAGCACAACCACCTCTGGCCGTAATAACGGCCTTGGTACGCATGGGCATTGAGTCAAACAGAGCTTGGATGGCGTGTACATGTACAGCTGCCCATGCAGCACCAACACGATACCTCACTTCATCAAGAGTAGTGACTGGCGTATTGTGACGAGCCAGTTGCTCGGCCACCACTGACATGACGTTTTCAATTGGTGAGAGATCTGGAGAATGTGCTGGCCAGGACAGCGGTTGAACATTTTCTGTATTCAGAAAGGCCCGTACAGGACCTGCAACATGCGGTCGTGCATTATCCTGCTGAAATGTAGGGTTTCGCAGGGATCGAATGAAGGGTAGAGCCACAGGTCGTAAAACATCTGAAATGTAACGTCCACTGTTCAAAGCGCCGTCAACGCGAACAAGAGGTGACCGAGACGTGTAACCAACGGCACCCCCTGCCATCACGCCGGGTGATACATCAGTATCGCGATGACGAATAAACGCTTCCAATGTGCGTTCACCGCGATGTCGCCAAACACGGATGCGACCATCATGATGCTGTAAACAGAAACTGGATTCATCCGAAAATATGACGTTTTGCCATTCGTGCACCCAGGTTCGTCGTTGAGAACACCATCGCAGGCGCTCCTGTCTGTGATGCAGCGTCAAGGGTAACCGCAGCCACAGTCTCCGAGCTGATAGTCTATGCTGCTGCAAATGTCGTCGAACTGTTCTTGCAGATGGTTGTTGTCTTGCAAACGTCCCCAAATGTTGACTCAGGGATCGAGACGTGGCTGCACGTTACAGACATGCGGATAAGATGCCTGTCATCTCGATTGCTAGTGATACGAGGCCGTTGGGATCCAGCACGGCGTTCCGTATTACCCTCCTGAATCCACCGATTCCATATCTGCTAATAGTCATTGGATCTCGACCAACGCTAGCAGCAATGTCGCGATACGATAAACCCCAATCGCAATAGGCTACAATCCGACCTTTATCGAAGTCAGAAACGTGATGGTACGCATTTCTCCTCGTTACACGAGGCATCACAACAATGTTTCACCAGGCAACGCCGGTCAACTGCTGGTTGCGTATGAGAAATCGGTTGGAGACCTCCCTCATGTCAGCACGTTGTAGGTGTCGCCACCGGCGCCAACCTTGTGTTAATGGTATGAAAAGCTAATCATTTGCATATCACAGCATCTTCTTCCTATCGGTTAAATCTCTCCTCTGTAGCACGTCATCTTCGTGGTGTACCAGTTTTAATGGCCAGTAGTGTATTTCGTTACTAGTTAATTAAGGTGCAAATTTTGGTGCTTAATTACCAAAGTTACCATAATTTTAGATATACCATCACTCAATGATGAGGAGCTCGCCGGATTTCCTTACGTCTAGCTGCAGATCCGTCATCAAGTGGTAGGAAACTAAGATGGAAAGCCCAAGCTCCGTTATCATGTCACGTGTGAATTACTTTTGCCATTTCAGACTCGTCACTGAAGACAAGATTAGTTAACTATTAGACATATATAAGCACACAATTGCACCTGTTTAACTCGAGCACACACCATATGCCCAGGCGGACAGGTAATGCCAGGCGACGCTCCGGCAAGCTCGTCTTCTCAACATGCACTGCGTGGCGAGAAAAACCAAACACCACGCCTCGCGCCGGAGCCCAAAACCTTTCCGCCGTCTCCGGCCGCAGCACTCCAGTAGAACCACGCGCAGTGAGATATGCGCACCAAGCAAGGGCCGATCTCCCGACCGTGCTGTAACCGAGACCGACAGGCCACGCAGTGAGAGCTGCTGCCTTGACGCTGCAAATTTAAATATCCGAACCCGAGATGAACAACCGACTCGCGGCCGGCCAAAGCAACATCGATGGCAAAGATGACACTACAAGAAAGGGGTACTGGCGCCAGCCGCACAACGTATCAGATAACATCACAGATCCGCAGACTGTGAATATCAGATAGGTAACAGCCATTTCGCAAGACTGACAGCAGAATTCGGATTCTACCACTGTAGATTTATCCCTCTCCAGGGTGTACGTTAAATCATGCAACATAATACGTTATATACACTGCTCTGTCAAACTTAAGAACGATCTAGATAAAGTAATGTAACATATTATAACTCGGTGGAAATGAATGAAAGCGCCCGGAACGTGTTGTCAGGTGTCTCCCAGACGTGCAGAGAAAACTGGACGTCACGTGGTGTGAGGTCAGCGTGACTGTATCGCCAAACGAGGCTGGCTCCGCAAGACGACGCAGTTGAACCAACAGTAAAAGACAGTGTGTGTCAATCACGGCGCAGTTACGGCGCACTCTGGCGGTGTTCTTCATTACTGCATGTCGTTGAGACATTTGGATGACTTGACATGGGGAAGAACCATCGAGAAACTAGAAGAAAGACGAAGTGTGACGAGTGTAGCCCAGGAGTTTGATTCATTGTGCATGGGGAGCGTTCCGAACTATAGGTACTGCTGCCGGAAGGAGAGGAGGCGGTCCACCACGTTCAACTACAGCAGCACATGACCGTTACATTGTGCAACAGCCAGGAGGTACAACGTGAAAAATCGGGTGCCATTTCAACGACATTTAACAGAACTGCAAGGCACGCAGTCTCAGGCTCCTCAGTGGGATGATGGGAGTGGTCTCTTTCCACGACGACCAGTATCCGCGGCATGGTGTACTCACTGGTCAACGTTATTGTGACACTGTGTACCTTCCCCATGTCTTTTCATATGTGCCTTCGACCCGGACTACATTTTTGCCGATGTCAATACGCGATCCTGTCGAACATCACAGAAGGAGGAGCTATTGAAACGAAAGGATATTCGACGAATTAGCTGGCCTGCCCGACCTCACTATTAAGTCCCATCGAGTGCGTCTGGCACGCGTTGGGGAAACGTATTGCAGCCTGACCACTTGCATCAACGACCGCCCAGAATTTGTCAACCGCGATGGTGGGCGGATGGAACGCCACATCACGAGAAATCCTTACCAACCTTGTGGCCAGCATGGAAGGACGTTGAGGAGCATCTGTTGCTGTCTGTGGTCAACACACACCCTGTTAGAACCATGTTCCACCTCTTGTAACGTCCAGGGTACCATCATAAATAGCGAGGACGTAAGTGTAATTATTGTCTTTGAATCAAAGTGTCAGTTTTGTTGGACTCATTGGGTATTTCTTTCAGTTACCTTCTGTAATACACTGCAGCAATTCTTTCTACACTGAATCGCCAAAAAAAAACTCGTATCGGTATGCGCATTCTAATACAGACGTACGTAAATAGGCAGAATACGGCTCTGCGGTCGGCAACGCCTATAAAAGACAATAAGTGTCTAGCGCACTTGTATTGGTTTCTGCTGATACAATGGCAGGTGACCAAGATTTCAGTGAGTTTGAATGTGGTATTAAAGTCGGCGCACGAGCGATGGGACACACCATCTCCGAGGTAGCGATGAAGTGGGGATTTTCCCGTACGACCATTTCACGAGTGTACCGTATCAGGAATCCGGTAAAACATCAAATCTCCGGCATCGCTACGGTCGGAAAAAGTTCCAACGACGACTGAAGAGAATCGTTCAACGTGATAGAAGTGCAACTCTTCGGCAAATTGCTGTAGATTTAAATGCAGGGCTATCAACAAGTGTCAGCGTGCGAACCATTCAAAGAAACATCGACTTTGGCTCTCGGAACCGAAGGCCCACTCGTGTACCTTTGATGACTGCATGACACAAGGCTTTACGCCTCACCTGGGCCCGTCAACACCGACATTGGACTGTTCAGGACTGGAAACATGTTTCCAGAATGAGATTTTCACTCTGCAGCAGAATGTGCGCTGATATGAAACTTCCTGGCAGATTAAAACTGTGTGCCAGACCGAGACTCGAACTCGGGACCTTTGCCTTTCGCGGGCAAGTACTCTACCAACTGAGCTACCCAAGCACGACTCACGCCCTGTCCTCACAGCTTTACTTCTGCCAGTACCTCGTCTCCTACCTTCCAACTTTACAGAAGCTCTCCTGCGAACCTTGCAGAACTAGCACTCCTGTAAGTTTGGGAAGTAGGAGACGAGGTACTGGCAGAAGTAAAGCTGTGAGGACGGGGCCTGAGTCGTGCTTCGGTAGCTCAGTTGGTAGAGCACTTGCCCGCTAAAGGCAAAGGTCCCGAGTTCGAGTCTCGGTCCGGCACACAGTTTTAATCTGCCAGGAAGTTTCGTTTGGAAACATGTTGCCTGGTAGGACGAGTCTTCTTTCAGATCAAACTGAATCGAGCGGATGGACATGTACGGGTATGGAGACAACCTCACGAATCTATGGACACTGTACGGGAGCACGGGACTGTTCAAGCTGGTGGAGGCTCTGTATTGGTGTGGTGTGTGTACAGTTTTATTGATATGGGACCCCTGATATGTCTAGATACGACTCTTACAGGTGACACTTACGTAAGCACCCTGTCTGATCAACTGCATCCGTTTATTTCCATTGCGCACTCTGATGGGCTTTGGCAATTTCACAGGTCCAGAATTGCTACAGAGTGGCTCCAGGAACACTCTCCTGAGTTTAAACACTTCCGCTGGCCACCAAACTCCCCAGACTTGAACCCTATTGAGCATATCTGGGATGTCTTGCAACGTGCTGTCCAGAAGAGATCTCCACCCCTCTTACTCTTACGGATTTATGGACAGCCCTGGAGGATACATGGTGTCATTTCCCTCCAGCACTACTTCAAACATTAGTATAGTCCACGCCACGTCGTGTTGCAGAACTTCTTCGTGCTCTCGGTGGCCCTACACGATATTAGGCAGGTATGTCAGTTTCTTTGGCTCTTCGGTGTATATATGGTCCAAGTCTCAGTGAACTGCGTTACTTGGCACGCGAAAGTTAATTCCGTCCTTACGTTTTGCACACCAATGTATGAATGTTGAAGATTTTTACAGTAATAACTGCTCAGCATAAAACCATGGAGCATTTGTCTTGCGTTGTTGTAGGATTCATGGAGTCAGTTCCCTCCAGCACTACTTCAGTTCTTATTCGAGTCCATGCCACGTCGTGTTGTGGCACTTCTGCGTGCTCGCGGGGACCCAAAACGATATTAGGCAGAGGTACCAGTTTCTTTGGCTTTCTAGTGTAAATCGGGAGTCCGTGTAGTTTGTCGCCTTCCTCAATCATTGTACCGTGGTACCAACAGTCTGGTTGTAAACATGGTGTGAGCCGGATGTCTTCTGGGCCGATACTTATTCCTTTACAACCTTTCTGCTTCTCTGTTGCTTTTATTTGGTTGCCTTTAGACGAAATCATACCTGAAAGTTCCGTTACCTTTTGCAACTCCATTTAGTTAGCGCTGAACGGCATTAGTACTTCAACTTGTAGCCACACACTGCAGTCTACTACAGTACAGACATTCATGACGGTACCCAGCAGGCCATCTACTTTGGATTATTTGAGTTGGTATCTGAACCTCCAAATGCACGTGCTCATCGGGATTGCCTACCGTACAACCATAGCAACAACAGTACCTGTACATGTATTCCACTGTATAAGGTCCAAAAACGATTTTCGCATATGACCTTCCACTCGGTCGTTTCCGGACGAGGGCCCCTCATATCAAACTGAAACATTTATCCTTCTCCACCACCCCTGATAGCTTGTAACATCATTTACCTGTATATCGAAGAAGATTTTTTTCAGTTGTGTCTATCAGGAAAATTTAATCAGCAGGTTACGTGAATATGAAAAAGTTGCTTAATTTCGGGAAGTAATAGCAGTCAGAAGCTTTATAATATTTTGACGAGTATTAACAAGAGATTAATTTAGTGTTTCGGCGTCAGGAAAGAAATAAAGACTGTTTGTTGTTACATTCGGTTCAATTGGTTCAAATGTCCCTGAGCACTATGGGACCCAACTTCTGAGGTCATCAGTCCCCTAGAACTTAGAACTACTTAAACCTAACTAACCTAAGGACATCATACACATCCATGCCCGAGGCAGGATTCGAACCTGCGACCGTAGCGGTCTCGCGGTTCCGGACTGTAGCGCCTATAACCGCACGGCCACTCCGGCCGGCGTTGCACTCGGATAGCCTGAGAAATAGCCCTATGGTCCTATGGTCATATGGTCTATTAACGCTGGAAAATATTAATTTCAAGTATAACTGGATAGGAAATTTTTCGTGACAGAGTTGGTTGTCTGGGCGATGGGAAAAATCAAAACTGAATTTTACAATATCTGAACGTGGCCATAGAAAATAATTTTCGTTTCTTTACCATTTTCTTCCTCCAATGAGGTGACCCTGCAGATATTCACGAAATTAATTATGTACAGTATCATTCATCAGGAGAAGTTGTGGTGGTGACGAGACAGCACACGGTCTTAACATCATAAACTATATTCTTTATCATCGCTTCATTTGCAAAAGCGACCCGCTCTTCATCACAATTCCCATCAGCTACATTACCCGCTCCTCGTTATGAAGGGAACTGCTGTGAGAGGACAGTAAAGATGACTCAGTTAGATATCCTGCAGAGTATATGCGCTCGGCGACGAGTCCATCCGCGTAATGGTTTGGTAACCGTTTCAATAATACGGAGGCTTCGCTGGCAGGGCGAGGTCGCCAGAGCGGGACGTGATGTGAACACAAACGACCGGGCTCGGCCGGCTGTAGCGCCCCCCTGCAAACGACGCGGTCGCCACAGCTAGCTGCATAAAATATCCTCGTCGCGGCGGCGGGCGCTACGGCGCCCACGGCTGCAGCGCGCCGCAAACTGTGAACGAATGCGATGTGGCCGCCCGCCGGCTGTAAACCGGGCTCTAAACCCCGGCTCCGGAAACGGAATAAGATTGCGCAGCGCTAGCGATTCCAACCCCGCTCTATAGCCTTGACCTTCATACAGTGCTGAGTTCAATACCTCGACTGTCCACTGAAAGTTTAACTCAGTACTGCAGACCCAGTTTGTTCTTCGAAATATGTTTCATTGCGAAACACAGTGGTGCTGTTTCACGAAGGAAAGCAAGGTACAAGCTGCTTCTAAAAACAGCAGTGAATCGTATCACAAAACAGATATCACGGTTCACCTTCAAAGTAATCTTCATTGGACACAATATACTTTCGGCAACGTCCATAAAGCTGCTGTGTGCAACCAGAAAAGTCAGCCTTTGGAATAGAACGAAATACTGAATTGGCTCGCCTTAGATATCAAACAAAGTGTGATTCAGACTTCTGCGCAATACCACCACGGTGATGTCTTTTGCTCGTCAACTACTTTTCTTTTTTTTTTCTAATGCTACAAACCCGGCATTACCGTGGTCTTCACTTTACCACTTTTCTATTCGAAACGGAAAGAAATGAACCGTGTTTGTTGTGCAATATTGATAAAAATTTCATTTCCATTTATTTCTGAAACCACCTTTGAAATTACGAAGCAGTCGCATGTAAGATGTCAGGCAAATCCAACACCTTCCATGAAAATCCTGACATGATAACAAATCCGGCAGTATGACACGTAGCTCCGAATAAATCCTGATATTAAATTAACCAAAGTAATACGATCAACGAGTGAGCAAATGGAATACCGCGGACTAACACAAGAACGCCTAAATTCATATCATACCTTCCCACCGTGAAACAGACGCAGTTCCGAGGGGAGAAACGAGAACAGAAGCCGAGAGCAGAGTCGTGTAAGCGAGAAGGCCCTACGATAAGGGACGGACACCCACGTCTCCAGCCGTCCGCCAAGACCATCCCCCAGCCCATGTTAAAAGATAGAGCCCTCCAGAAGAACAGTATATATCTTAGGATAACACTAAAAGTGCCACACCACCTGAAAGTTTTAGCGTGAGACTATACGCGTCTCTGTTACGTTGCAAACATTAAAAACATTGCCCCACCACGAAAGGTATAACGTTTCTCATTGGATAGACAGAATTTTTGTAGGCGGAGCTTAAGGTTAACATTGAGACCCTGATTGGTCAGTTGAATACACAGCCAGATAGCTTTTCTTAAACCAACTTCCGTAAATTGTAGTAAGGAGAAGTTAGAAAGAGTTGCTTCTGAGACGGCGACGTGTGTGGAGCTGTGCCGCCCGCCGCCCCCTGACGCTGAATAACCACCGACAAGGTAATGAACGCACGCGATGCCGCATAAGCGCGCATAAGGCTTCACTCAGAACTGCAGACGTCTCATCTGTTACATCCCCTTTTTACGTAATACTAGTATCGATCGTCAATTAAACTTCGTGGTATTCACATTTGCTATTAGAAGTTAAAAATCTGAAACGCGATGATTTTTCTGTTATATAATTATTGAGAAGCCACATCAGCCACTGTATTTTACGACAAGTTACATAAGTAATTAAAGATAATTGAGGGTCACTGTAGACCATTTTTTGATAGTTTTCTCTTTTATGAAACTTAATTTATACCTAGATTATAGATGTGATATGGCATAGGTCATCCTTCGATCCATTATAGAACTTGGAAACCCATGCAGGGAATATTCGTTCACATTTTTGTTGAACGCAGTTGGTTTTTATCATCCTGTATTAAAATATTTCCTTTTATCAATAGTGCAATTTATAAACAATGTTTTGTGAGTAGAATAAAAATTCCAATGGTAAACTTAACTACTTTCTCGACGTTATTTTACCAGCTAATTAAAAATAGGAAAGCCTTGAACCCCTTCCACTAAATTTGGTTAGTATTAAGATTCTTTTACAGGGAGTGTAGTGGAGCTGACGCTGAAATCATTAAGTATTTGATTATATCATCGCTAGTCTCACTGAACTCTTCTGAACTCTACATGTCATGTGTGGTCTGGCGTCTCCTTACCAGCAACAGGTACCAGGTTCAAACTACTCAATTCCCTAAAAAACGCGCTCAGATCGTCGATGCGCGAAAGTGATAGGGAGACACGACTTAGAACAAACAGACACCACGCATAATGTTAGACACACAAAGAAATATGCATAATGTACAAATGTGTAACTGTTTCGTGTATCTACAATGTGACTTTGAAAAATTTCATAGCTCCTTAGGCGGCTATCGTTTTTCCTGCAGCCGTCTGCGCTATGCAGTTGATAGCTGCCAAAAGCGCCGCCGGGTTTAAGGAATCTCCTGAAGTTGACTGTTCATTCTTCAAAAATAAAGAGGTCTTATACGCTGCAAAACATCTTCTGTATTAAATATCTAAATGTTAAAAGGAAGATTTGACCTCTCTTTTTCTGTACGTGGCTCTGTTCTTCTTAGAGGTAAAACGCATGCTGTCGGACAACAGTCTCTACCTACACTGCTCTAAATTATATCATGTGGGATACATTCGTTGAACTTTTAAGGTGTCAGAATAAATGAAGGTCAATTTCGCACCTTAGATCATAACAGGAAGGTGAATATGACACCCAACTTACTTCGGAGGTAATGAGCACATTTGCCTATAAGTATATAATGCAAAAGGGATGACACTCAATCGTCGGTATTAATACACCACTCCTATATAATGCATGTCAGTGAGCAGAAGCTGAAACAAGCAGCGAGAGGAAACGTTTTGTGTGGAAACCAGCGCAGGCTGATGCAGAGACTGCACCCCAGGAGGCACTACAGAAAGCTCTTAAGGGGGCGCGTCCCACAGCAAGAGTCTGTGACCGGACAGGTGACGCATACTGCAGGGCGAATAGCGGGCCACCAGAAGTAGGACATAAAGAAGCTTTAGAACACTGTGTTTCGGCATTCCAAATGGATACGAACAAAACCAGTGACGCATTCGATCATGTGAAATGCAAGTGGTACACACGTGATAGACACACGTAACTTTTTAGGCATCTGGAGCAGGTACAAAACGTCCGACTGGCAGAAACGCACCTGGAAGGAGTAAAGTGCTGAGATTTCGACGCAGTTCAATGGGAGGACCCTTGCGATTGGCAGAGAGAGTTTCCACAAAATAAGAGGAAAGCTCTTCTTGGACGAAAAAAGCCATGACATGGGGAGAGAAAGAAACCAGGTGGGGAGAGAGTTTGGCTATGAGAAAGACGAGGGCGAAATTTTCGGGGACTCTTCTCTGAACTGGCGTCAAGTGCAGAACGGAGCGCATAATGCTCTGTACGACACAGAGGAGAAATTTATGTGAACACTGCATTCACAGTGGCTGACGTCCAGCTAGAAATTAGCTGTAGCATCGTTGAGCTCCAACTGGGGAGATATGAAGCAGCCAGTTAGTTAATTGTTCTTGCGAGAGCTGAGAGGGCATTATAATATGCCTGTATATCACCATAGTCTGAGACTAGGGATGAGTTCATGTTTTCTCGCATATCGAGAAACCTAGGGAGAGTTTCTGCTGGAAAATTCAGCAAAAGCTTAATTAGATTTTATAGGAATTTCAGTGGGCGAGAGCAGCCATGCAGACGACAAATCATCGCAGCTAAGGTAAATACCGCGAGCAGAGGCGTAAACTCGAGCGACCTTGGAAAATCTCTTGCTCGACTTATCACAAAACTAACCATCCTCCGTAGACTTGACTGTCATCCTAAAAATAGTACCAAACTTTGAACTGGAATCGGATGACTTACCCGTAGTACTGGCCAACAGCGTAACGTAATTGTAAGAATAATTTTGTAAAGAACTTTCTGAGACTTACAATTTAATACTGTTGTGTTCAGGATTAATTCACTTCCATAGATCGATAGGTGTCATTTTGACAACTGTCGTAACATTGTCACATTATAAACTGTGAAAAAGCGTGTATTTCCGTGAAAAAATTGCAATATTAAACAATGTCATTACGGCTTACACAGTTGTTTTCAGTCATAGAATAAGAAATCACCTAACCATAACCTTACAAACTAAACGTTTTATTAAAAATACTTTGGTGCCACCTGTACACCGCAAAGTAAACATTCTTCTTAACGAAACGTCGTTTCGTGCTGAATGTAAGCGCGGAATGACAGTGTTACCAGCCACGTGCAATACATACTGTCGACCTATTTGTCATAGCAATGCAATTTAGTACACATGTAAATGAAGTAAACAGTTTAATAACAATCATTTAGTAACCACCCAAATCACATAACACCAATTTTGTCTGCAAAAAAATAACTCTCTCCTTTATTTAAGGTCTATAGATAGCCCTATATCGCTGTACTGTTTTTATGGCATTCCTTTTACATTCACCATATATCCAGATTCTCCTCATTGGTGTTCATGTCTGCTCGCAACAAATGTTGAAGCATAAATGAGCGGCCTGCAGCACAGACAAGTAAACAGACAAATGTATTGACACTCCGACACAGTGTAAGCACGAGATCTCTGCTCGGCGGTGTTTGCACCGATAGTGTCGATCTCGGCAGCCACGCTCTTAAATTCTATGACATTTCTTGAATTTTTTACGTCAGATTTCAACGTCAACATTAACCAATGCTATATCACTGTAATTGCCTTTTCAAGAGCTATCGAATATAGTCGTAATAAGTATAATGTTCCACTCAAAAGAAAAGTTCTTGCTTCAGTATATCCTTTGATACCAGCGCTAAAAACATTAAAGAGACAAAAGAAATGCGTGTCCTCCACGCTCTGGCATTTGTCACAAACCGCGTTTCGATGTGTGTAACCGCTCGCGAAATAAAAGGGATTATGTTATGTCTTACGTGACTCACCCTCTATACCTGTACGGGAGAGGCTTATCGTGGATCAAAAACTGGTTTTCAGTAGGTTTTTTTGTATACAGTATTATCATTAAGTCAAGAATATTCTTAAGTACATTGTCTAAATTTTCATGTATGCTACATGTTGTTGCAGTACATTTTTATTCTCTCCCTTTCGGTATTCTCATATTATACAGGGTGGTCCATTGATAGTAACCGGGCCAAATATCTCACGAAATAAGCGTCAAACGAAAAATCTAAAAAGAACGAAACTCGTCTAGCTTGAAAGGCGAAACCAGATGGCGCTATGGTTGGCCCGCTAGATGGCGCTGCTATAGGTCAAACGGATATCAACTGCGTTTTTTTTTTTTTAATTAGGAACCCCCATTTTTATTACGTATTCGAGTAGTACGAAAAGAAATATGAATGTTTTAGTTGGGCCACTTTTTTCGCTTTGTGATAGATGGCGCTGTAATAGTCACAAACGTATAAGTACGTGGTATCACGTAGCATTTCGACAGTGCGGACGGTATTTGCTTCGTGATACATTACCAGTGTTAAAATGGACCGTTTACCAATTGCGGAAAAGGGCGATATCGCGTTGATGTATGGCTATTGTGATGAAAATGCCCAACGGGCGTGTGCTATGTATGCTGCTCGGTATCGTGGACGACATCATCCAAGTGTCCGGACCGTTCGCCGGATAGTTACGTTATTTAAGGAAACAAGAAGTGTTCAGCCACATGTGAAACGTCAGCCACGACCTGCAACAAATGATGATGCGCAAGTAGGTGTTTTAGCTGCTGTCGAGGCTAATCCGCACATCAGTAGCAGACAAATTGTGCGAGAATCGGGAATCTCAAAAACGTCGGTGTTTAGAATGCTACATCAACATCGATTGCACCCGTACCATGTTTCCATACACCAGGAATTCATGGCGACGACTTTGAACGTCATGTACAGTTCTGCCAGTGGGCACAAGAGAAATTACGGGACGATGACAGATTTTTTGAACTCGTTCTACGACGAAGCGTCATTCACCAATAGGGATAACTTAAACCGGCATAATATGCACTATTGGGCAACGGAAAACCCACGGTGGCTGCAACAAGTGGAACATCAGCGACCTTGGCCGGTTAATGTATGGTGCAGCATTATGGGAGGAAGAATAATTGGCCCCCATTTTATCGATGGCATGGTGCAATGTATGCTGATTTCCTACGAAATGTTCTACCGATGTTACTGCAAGATGTTTCACTGCATGACAGAATGTCGATGTACTTCCAACATGATGGATGTCCGGCACATAGCTCGCGTGCGGTTGAAGCGGTATTGAACAGCATATTTCATGACAGTTGGATTGGTCGTCGAAGCACCATACCATGGCCCGCACGCTCGCCGGATCTGACGTCCACGGATTTCTTTCTGTGGGGAAGTTGAAGGATTTTTGCCATCGTGATCCACCGACAACGCCTGACAACATGCGTCAGCGCATTGTCACTGCATGTGCGAACATTACGGAAGGCGAAGTACTCGCTGTTGAGAGGAATGTCGTTACATGTATTGCCAAATGCATTGAGGTTGACGGACATCATTTTAGTTTTTATTACATTAATTTGGTATTTACAGGTAATCACCCTGTAACAGCATGCGTTCTCAGAAATGATAAGTTCACAAAGGTATGTGTATGACATTGGTACAACCGAAATAAAATGTTCAAACGTACCTACGTTCTGTATTTTAATTTAAAAAACCTACCTGTTACGAACTGTTCGTCTAAAATTGTGAGCCATATGTTTGTGACTGTTACAGCGCCATCTATCACAAAGCGAAAAAAGTGGTCCAACTAAAACATTCATATTTCTTTACGTAATACACGAATATGTAATAAAAAATGGGGGCTCCTATTTAAAACAACGCATTTGATATCCGTTTGACCTATGGCAGCGCCATCTAGCGGGCCAACCACAGTGCCATCTGGTTTCCCCCTTCAAGCTAGACAAGTTTCGTTCTTTGTAGTTTTTTCGTTTGACGCTTATTTCGTGAAATATTTGGCCCGGTCACTATCAATGGACCACCCTGTGTACGAATATCTTCCCTCTTTAGTGCCGTCCTTTCTGCTCCCTCCTCTCCCCCCGCCCCCTTCCTGAGTAGAGCCAACAAGATGGCACTACAATATTCACTGACATGATAAAAGTCATGGGATGCCACCCGGTGTAGAGCAGCATCTCGGTGTGGCATGGACTCAAGTAGTCTTTGCAAGTCCGCTGCTGAAATACTGACCCATGTTGCCTCAATAGCCATCCATAATTACGAAACTGTTGCCGGTGCATATTTCTATGCACGAACTGACCTCTCGATCATGTCCGACAGATGTTCGATGGGATTCATGACGGGCGACCTGGGTGGCCAAATCATTCGCTCTAAGTATCGAGAATGTTCTTCAAACAAGTCACGAATAGTTGTAAACTGGTGACATGGTGCATTGTCATCCATAAAAATTCCATCGTTGTTGCAATTTTGTCATATGATGACATGCTGGAGACCGTGGCTGTTTTTGAAGTCAAATGTTGATGGTGTTAGGACAGCAACCAGCCACAAATTTACTTTGAGTTCCTTTATTCAAAGGAAACCGTTACCGGTTTCGAATCGTTGCGATTCATCATCAGACGGTTTACACGCTTTCTTTCTGACATTTGGTGTGTTTTTATAGATTAATTGTCCTAAAATATAAATAAAACATAATTACAAACACGCCACACACAGATGGTTGCGTTGCAGATTTTCGTTGCATGTGACTTACGTGAAACGTCGGTTTCGAGTGATTGTTTCCATAACGTTCACCCAATCGATGTAAATGCATTCCCACTGCATCCTCGTTGTTGCACACGTAATAGTTCTCACTGTACACTTTAGATTTGTCGCTGAGATCATTCCAACCACGCACCACATTTTTTGGTACATACAAAGAGCTTACAAACATATGGGTGTCACAGATGCTATGATATATCGTAACATTTGACTATGATGTCCTATGTTTGGAAAGGATCATATATTCTTTTACAAAACTGTAATGTCTTTTACATTAGTACAGAGAGATTAAATTTTTTTTATATATATAAATCTGTTACTGCTAATTTAATTATAAAGTTTTTTATATATATTTAGAACTGTATAGGTAAAATAGTACATTATTTTATTACATTTGGCAGCATGAGAATTATAGTAACATATAAATTTTCTACTTGATCTGCAGATAGGTGTATTAATATTATTTGCTTTGGAGGCTGAAAAGTAACTTTTGGAAATTTTTCAGGAAAGGGGTGTTAGCCAACTCTGTTTGTTCGTTAAGGATATAGTCTGGGGTGCTGTTTTTGTGTGTGTATTTCTAATTCTTCGAATATATTCATAGCGACTCCTTTTTCTGTTAGATGCAAAATCTTTAAGTTGTCCTCAATGTTTCCCACTGAATGGTTTTCTTCAGCAATATGGGCTGCGAATGCTGATTTGTTCAAGTTACCAAGTCTTAGAGCGTCAATATGTTCTTTGTATCTAATTTCAAAACTTCTGCCTGTCTGTCCAATGTAGAATTTTGGGCATGTATCACATTTGAGTTCGTATATTCCTGATTTACGGTAGGAACTCTTGGAGGTGTTTATATCATGGATTACTTTTTGTTGTAATTTATTATTTGTGGAAAAGCTGATTCTGATATTTTTCTTCCTTTTAAATAACTTTGCTATTTGGTATGAAAGTGGGCCTATATATGGGAGAGTAGCATATTTAGGTTTGGCTTCAGTGGCACACTGATTTGGCTTGAAGTGACTGCTGTGAAGTGGATCTGTGGGTTTTGTCTGCATTTTGTTGTAGAGTTTTTCTATTATTGTGGGTTTATATTCATTATTATGAGCAACTGTTTTAATTATATTGATTTCATTTTGTTGTTCTGTGTCACTCATTGGTACTTTTTTAATTTGGTGTAGCATCGTTCGGAAATATGCCATTTTTTGTTGACGGGGGTGGCAAGATGAGTTGCTAATACTGACATCTGTGGTGGTAGGTTTTCTGTAAATACTGAATTGATGTTTATTGTTACTATTGCAAATTTTCAGGTCAAGAAAGTTAATGCTTTTATTAGTTTCATGTTCACCTGTGAATTTAATATTTTTGTGCATTTTGCTAAGATCTACTGCTAATGTATCTATTTCATTGCTTGTACCATCAATAAGCAGTATTGTATCATCAACATATCTTCTGTAGTATATCATTTTGTTTGAGATGTTCTGGTTGACAGAAAAGAATTTTTGTTCTATATGGTTGATGCAAATGTCAGCCAATATCCCAGCTAAGCTACTTCCCATTGCCAAACCATCATGTTGTTGGTACAGTTTGTTGTTGAAGCTCAAGTAATTATGCTCTAGAATAAGTGAAAGTATTTCTATGAGTTCACAGATCTCTGCAACACTAATTTTCTTATATTCAAGCAGATTGTTTCTTATAATGTTAATAGTCTCTTTTACAGGGATGTTTGTGCACGGGTTAACTATGTCTAGTGATGGTAATTTAGCTGTTGGTGGGATGTGGGTGTCTTTAATTAAGCTTATGAGTTCATGTGTGTTATGTATGGTGTAGTTATTTTCAAATGTATAGTATTTGGTAATGAGGTCTTTTAATTTACGGCTTATAAAGTATGCAGGGCTGTTTCTTGAGTTAACAATTGGGCGAATGGGACAATTTTCTTTATGAACCTTTGGCTGTGCACGCAGTTTTGGTGCCGAGGGATTCATTGTTATGCAGTTACGTATTTCATATTTGTTCAGTAAAAAGTTACAGTTTTGTAGTAGCTTTCGGAGTTTAGTTTGGAATTTTACTGTAGGATCTGTCTTTATTTCAGTAATATTGTTGCTATGGAAAAATTGCAAGGTTTTCTCTACATATTCTCTTTCATGCATTATGATTAAAGAATTTCCTTTGTCAGCTTTTACTATGAGTGCTTTACTTTCAGACAGTTTGCTGTTAATATTTTTCAAATCTTTAAGTTCAGTGTTTTTGCGGGTATTATTTGTTTCAAGTTGTTTCCTTATCAGTTTATTTGTCTTGTATGCAACTGCATTTTTCTCACATGTGTCTAGTTTTGCTGTGCCACAAGCAAGTTTTGTGCAGGCTATGAGGTTTTTAACACTGTGATTATTGAGATTTGTTCCAATATTATGTTTCAGACCTTTATTTAATAAAGTGAGTTCAGTGCTGCTAAATTGGATGTCGGTTGTATTAATGACTCTATCAAAAAATTTGTGTTGGCTTAGCTGTTTGTTATTATCAAACTCTGGATTGTTCATAGATTTTAAGGCTTCAATTTTCTTTTTGTGTTTGGGTAGGATAATCTTTTGTTCTTCGTCTACTTTATCGTCTATGTGCTGTAGGATATGCGAGAATTGTAAAGGTGTCCTAGCTGCAGATCCAAGTTGTACATGACATTGTTTAAGTGTTCTTTTTTCTTGTATTGCATTTTAATCTCTGTTTTTAGCCATATATTTTCACATTTTTGCTTAGCAAATCTGGCAGCTTTAGTTTTGCAGTTAATTTTGACTTTGACATATTTTGGGACTATTTTAAGTGACATACACTCTTTGTTGAATTTAATGTTAAGAGACGTTTTCATTAGGTTAATTTTATGTTTCTTGAAAGCATGTATATTTCTCATTACCTGGTGAGGTAAGCTTAATGCAATTTTGTCATATGATGACATGTTGGAGACCGTGGCTGTTTTTGAAGACAAATGTTGATGGTGTTAGGACAGCAACCAGCCACAAATTTACTTTGAGTTCCTTTATTCAAAGGAAACCGTTACCGGTTTCGAATCGTTGCGATTCGTCATCAGACGGTTTACACGCTTTCTTTCTGACATTTGGTGTGTTTTTATAGATTAATTGTCCTAAAATATAAATAAAACATAATTACAAACACGCCACACACAGATGGTTGCGTTGCAGATTTCCGTTGCATGTGACTTACGTGAAACGTCGGTTTCGAGTGATTGTTTCCGTAACGTTCATCCAATCGATGTAAATGCATTCCCACTGCATCCTCGTTGTTGCACACGTAATAGTTCTCACTGTACACTTTAGATTTGTCGCTGAGATCATTCCAACCACGCACCACATGTTTTGGTACATACAAAGAGCTTACAAACATTTGGGTGTCACAGATGCTATGATATATCGTAACATTTGACTATGATGTCCTATGTTTGGAAAGGATCGTTGTTATCGAATATGAAGTCGATGAATGGATGCAAATGGTCTCCAAGTAACCGAACAGTTTTTCAGTCGTCTAGGGTACAACCGATAGGGTCATGAGCACAGAAGAGGCGCTGCAGGCCATGTCGTGCTGTTAGCGGTGGCACTCGCGTCCGTTGTATGCTGCCATAGCCCATTAACGCCAAATTTCACCGCACCGCACTGTCCTAGCGGATACGTTCGTCGTACTTCTCGTACTAATTTCTGCGGTTATTTAACGCAGTGTTGTTCGTCTGTTAGCGCTGACATCTCTACGCAGACGCTGCTGCTCTCGGTCGTTAAGTGAAGGCCGTCAGCCAACGCTTTGTCCGTTGTGCGAAGTAATGCCTAAAATTTGGTATTCTCCGCACACTCTTGATACAGTGGATCTCAGAACACTGAATTCCCTAACAATTTCCGAAATGGCATGACCCATGCATCCAGCTCCAACTAACATTCCGCATTCAAAGTCTGTTAATTGCCGTTGTGCAGCCATAATCACTTCGAGAAACTTTTCCCATCAATCAGATGAGTAGAAATGACAGCTGTGCCAATGGACTACCTGTTGTAATACCCTGTGTATGCGATTCTACTGCCATCTACATATGCCCATATCTCTATCCCAAGATTTTTGTCGTCTCACTGTAGATTGTGCCATATATGCACAGGGGTGAAAAACGACCCTACTGCGACCTGACATGGTCGCCTGAACACCAGCTGACCCGCACAACACAGGTGCCATTGGGGTAACACAGAGCATTCGACAGGCCTCTATAGCAACAAAAGTAGAAAATAAACATTGGGGTTGCAGCCGTATTTGCGGCCTAATTTCCTACGCTAAGCATGTGACGGAAATAGACCCGACCTAGAGAACTTTGTGCGGACTTGTTATCTGAATGATTTCCAGTAACAGTTATTAGTGCAAGTTCATTTCTGGAAAAAGTTTGCGACCGAATGCCTAAGATGTAGGTATTTCATATGTATTACGTTATTTCTCAGTCATATATAGCAGTAAATTACATAAATTATTACATTATTATGATAATATTTGATTTTCTAACTGAAATCAGTTGAAATTTTTTGTACGTCCGTAATGGCCCTGTGGAAACATTATTATGCTTGACATTCTTATTATTTTCTGTTTGAGTTGCCGGCATGTGCTTATTACTGATGAAATAAGCGAATTACTGGAGGTTGTAGATGACAATGAAGATGTTCAGGGTATCAATGTTTACATGGACCCATTTAGAAGCAACGAATCTGGAAACGAGGAATGCGATAGGATGAGTACGTTGAACCGAAATCAATTACTCGTTCCAAACGAGATGACAGTACTACAACCATCAGTGAGTTCAGTCCAACTACAAGGACGGAAAAAAAAATCACAACACCAAAAATAGTTCATGTAGAGTAATGAAATTTCGGGAATAAATTTTTCTGGGTAACATATTTAAGCGATTAAAATTGGGAGACCACAGGTTAATGTAAGCGCGAGATAAGCCATAGCAAATGTGACATGCTGGTACATTAATAACCGGTCTAACCGCGAGTATGTTGAATGCAAGCACGCAAACGCGCATTCATTGTGTTGTAGAGATGCCAGATATCAGTTTGTTGGGTGGGTTACCATGCTTGTTGTACGTAGCCGGTCAGTACAGGGATGGTGTTTGTGGATGATGTTGGAGTTGTCGTCCGATAATGTACCATACGTGCTCGACTGGAGACAGATCTGGTGACCGAGTAGGGCAAGACAACACGTCGACACTCTGTAGCGTATGTTGGGTTACAACAGCCATGTGTGGCTGCGCGTTATCCTGTTGGGAAACACCTCCTGGAATGCTGTTCATGAATGACAGCGCAACAGGTCGAATCACCAGATTGACGGACAGACCTTGAAAAGGGACCGTCGCTTGGGGTATATTACGTGAAACAGATTCTGGCAGAAGTTGCTTTCATTAAAAGCTATCTCTTTGTGGGGAAATTATCTATTCTTAGTTATAGGTATGTTTAGGGATATTTTACTTATTTTTTATGTCATAGGTTCTCAGAAACCTCCTTCACCTGAACACGAATAATGCTCAACGGATTCTTTTGGAGGGATCAATGAAGGGGTTTTCCGTCACAGAACGCAGCATACCTATTGACAGTCTGTGCCATTAATATTTATAATTGTTAAAAGGATATCGGGTTTGTTCAAGCATAGCATACTGCAGTTATTCTGAATAAATTTGCTTTATTTCTTTCATAATTTAATATGATGTTAGGTGGAGGTGAAGCCTCTTATTACTTTACACAACTGCACGCAACACGCACGCTATTTCTGGGAAAGGTGGAATTCTTAACAGACGGGATTGCATCTCATCAGCCACTAGTAACTTTCCCGCTACTCTAATATTAAAACACATAGGACAGGATAGACAAGAGCTCAAACTTGCACCTAGTGCACAGATTCAATACCAGCATGCAGTGGGGTGAGGACAGAGATCGGCTTGGCATTAGACGATGAAGCTTTCTTTTCTATACTTCTATTCTGTGCTGTATAGCAACTTCAGTTAGAATTTAGCCAGTATCAAAGGATACTGCATGTGCACGTGGTGGCTATGACCACGTGGGTTCAAGGTGGCTTTCCACATGCTTACAAGATTTTAATCAAACGGTTGAAACTGTGTAAATGCCTGTACCGTGAGGCGGTAGCAGTTTATTTAAATAATCTATTGCTTCTACTCGAGTTTCTCTATAGGCGAGCGTAGCTGCCTTGTTACTAGTTCGTCACACGTGGAGCACGTGGCCGCTATTTGTCTATTTGTATACAGAAAACACACATTAAAAATCAATAAACCCTTGCAAAATTCCTAACACAAATAAATTGAAATTCACACGGTTTGTTACCTAACTCTATCGTATAGATGGACAATTTCACTATCCAAGCCTGACGTTGCCCACCCTGTGGCGTCAACACAAAACATTTATGTATATCACTCTCAATACACAAAAATCATACAACAGAAAATAATCAAAATAACCATGAGCGGAATCATTGGTTTCCCTATTCAACGCTGGGCTGAAAACGAGTGGGTTGGTCACAAATATCTAGTATTCCAATACCTTTTTCCATTACCAATCGAGACGGACATGCTGAAGGCACGTCCACTCGCTTACCCTTTCTTCGCAGAACAGCCCCTTACCATGGCGGAGCCCCTAAGAGCCTCTGGTCTTCATTGGAGGGGGTAGCCTGACCAACCTCTCCCCGCTAAACCCTATGTTCTCACATTCTCTTTGACAAAGTTTTGCCTGTGGTCGATCTCTGCCACTCAAGCCCAAGGAAACAAAGTTGGCACTACTACAGTCTACCAAGAGTTGTCTGCTTCCAAACTAATGGCTGACATCGCTTCAGGAAGGATGGGAATAGGTTGTAAAGGATATTTCACGCACTTGAACATATTAACATTAAATAAATATTATACACCATAATAAATATTCTACAACATAATAAATCAACGTTCCATCCTACATCATGGGAGTTTCGTGGCGCCCGCGGTGGGGCCGCGTTACGAGAGAGAGAAAAACGGCAAGTGGCCGCACCCGTGAATATCTATCGATTACGCTGTCCATTTAAGAAGGTGCGATTGCAAAACGTCGTATTTAATCATGGAACGGTAAATACAGTACCGCTTCAACCTGCAGTGCGGGTGAGTCGGAGAACCACCGGAGTCCTCCTGCTGGCATACGAAATCAGACCATAACTTCAGGTATAAGTCCAGTGTGTCTATCATGCAGACAGGATGGATGCGAGCCCTCAACTGGCCTCCTTCCTCTAATCAGCACATGGCCGTCGGTGGCACTGAGACAGAACTAGCTTTCATCATAAAACACTACAGACCTCCGCCAGGCTCTCTAATGAGCTCACCCTGACAGCAATGGAGTAGCAAATGGCTGTGATTTGTTATCTGTGGAGCTGTCCTTGAAGTAACCGATTTATAATAGTTCGTTGTGTCACTTTAGCGCCAACTGCTGCTCAAATTGCTGCTGCTGATGCAGTACTTCCGGCCGCTGTGGTCGAGCGGTTCTAGTCGCTTCAGTCCGGAACCGCGCTGCTGCTACGGTCGCAGGTTCGAATTCTGCCTCGGGCATGTATGTGTGTGATGTCCTTAGGTTAGTTAGGTTTAAGTAGTTCTAAGTCTAGGGGACCGATGACCTCAAATGTTAAGTCCCATAGCGCTTAGAGCCATTTGAATCATTTGATGCAGTACTATGTGTCGAACACAATGTTGTCGGTAGTGCCACGCGGCTATCCAGAGCCCGATCTTCTTGCGACCGTACATTCTGCACTATATCTGCAGATCGCAGAAGGAACGTCCAGCTTATTGTAGCCCCATTACACGACCGCGTTCAAACTCAGAGAGTTGTTGATAATGGAGTCTGTGTCGCCTTAAAGGTATTCTGAAGTAACATCAGCTCACCACGTCCACTCTCAAAGGTAACTAACGCTTACAACCGTTACAGCGTGTAGTTAAAGCAATCCTGATTTGCATCTTCGTAGTGGCGCTGCTATCGCCACTCCTAAGCGGGCGGCACGAAAGTTGAACAGAGATCATCTTTCAGATGTAGAAACACATCCCAATTTCATTTATATCGCATAAATCCTTCTTGGTTGTGCGATTTTTTTTCCGTCGTTGTAATATTTCTCAAATTTGTGAACCTACTTCAACTACATCTGAGACCAGTTCACGTAGGTCTCGGTGGCGGCATCATCGCCCTGACGAACAGTCTCACTCAGCTAGGCAATCTGACAAGGTCAACAATGGAAGACATTCCAACGTCAGGCCACGCAAATGGATAAAGAGCTGTTTGCTTCCGCAGCAGGATGAATGGTCACCGCCATCTCCTCGAGTAGTGCTTACACTCAACAAAGATAGTAAACCGATCGAGTTCTTTGAGATATTTTTCAGCGATGTTATACGACACATTGGAAGGCACACGGTATTGTACGCACCTAATACCAGTTTCTGACTTTTGGGGTAATGAAACACACTGTTTTCTACAGTAGATATATTGATTGTTAACAGTCCGCGCCTTTACGTAGACGTCGCATGTATTGGGAGCCCAACGAAGACTCCCACAATGTTTTAGTGGCCAAATTGAGGCAACGTAACCAGTTCGAAGAGACATTTACTTACAAAATGGCTAAAATTCAGCTATTGTTTGTCACAATGAACGAAAAATTTCTTGAGTGTGCTCCCACTAAGAAAAACTTAGTACTGAAGAACTGATATCCTGTTATGAACGTATGTCTGTAAACAGTGCATTCATGGAAAACCGATCCTTTTCGGATTCAAAGCAGCAACTCATTTAGGGTACTGTTAGCAAGTTGACTTACATGAGGGACTATCTGAGCCACGAGATACGGGCTTTAGACGTCATGTTGTTACCAAACTGACAAATACAATAAAGATTGAATATCCAGAACCTGAATTTTCTTTGTATTGTGACAATTCTTGTACATCCCAAGGATTACTAGTGTAGATTTTAAATGAATCATTGTGAAAATTACTAGAACTACTCGTCAAAACAGAGTAGACAGAAGTCCACTAATGAAGGTCATATCTTCAAAACACGCTATAGGCTGGTCACAACCAATAACATATGCACCATTTGATGGAATGACAACATCGTAGTTACACAGTTGGCTAATGAATTTGGAGTACACGCCGTTCTAAAAGCATACCTATATTCAGTCGCTATGAAACAGGAAATTAATATTGATCAGGTAAACATTGTACGTCACTATAATGGATTTATGGGTGGAGGAGACAGACTGGATGCTAACATTCGAGATTATCGGATTGTCATAAGAGGTAAATATTTTCTCTTGCATTTGGCCAGTTGACGTCGCCCTCAACTATTCTTCATTGCTTGCGATATCAACAGGTGTAAACGTAAAAACTCTGGAATTTCGCCCACTATTGCAACATCTTTACTCCAGATATATGGCAGTTCTAAAATTCAGCTTACGCCACAGCGGCAAATGATGATGCATTTACCTGTTTGTGTAAGAAATGATTTAGTTCAATGTATTATTCTCACTGGTCAGATTGCAACACTACAATTGATATTGTAAATAACTTGTACTGATTAATTCTGAGTAATGTAAAATGTATATTCTTTATTACGAAATGTCTTTGATCTACTGCAAAGAAGTAGAGTTGTGTGAAATGTTTACTCTTTGCGACTTAAGTTCTTTGTATTATTTGGAGAGCAATGGCATTTAAATATATATATTTTTGTGTTGACTTCTTAATATGTTTAAATGATGAGATTTTTTAAAATATGTTTGTTTGTAACTACGTAATAGCTGGTCCATACCCAGGGACTTTGCACTATATAAAGTAAAACCCAGAGTAATTCCCCATTCCAACGGAAGTGGTTTGGCGTGAGCGAAAGGGTGGTATTGGCGCTCAGCCTGGCCGGCAAACGAGAGAGCAAATTTATTCCGCCAGCAGGCAGTAACCGATGAATGAACAGCGCAGGTGCCGTGCGAGGCTTACAGTACTGAGATGAAATGGCCTCGAATGTAATTTGTGGCTGAAAATAGTGGGAATGGCTCTCAAAATTATATCAACGACGCCAAGAAGAAGTAAATAGAGCTTATTAATGCTAACGGAGAAACCACGTAGCCGTCACATACCCGCCATCACGACTGCGCAACCACTTCACCACACATACGAGAGGTTAGAACGGTATAATTTTATGAACCAGTACTTCTGTGTTTGGTTTGGTGAAATTATTATTTTAATATTGAGAAACTGTGTTTGAACAATGAGTATGTCTTGTGCACTTATCCAAGTAGGATCCTCTCCTTGTAAGTGATTAAATCCGAGTATCCTCGTCATAAAGAACTGGTTAATTTTCTAATTTAATTACCTGTGCCTAATATTTAGAGAGAAAATATTAATATGTTTTTGATTAAATTAACTGTTGCACAGACAAAGAAAGGCACTTAATGATTGACTTATTAGAAAATTTTAACAGCTTCACATTGCTTTCAAATTATGTGCGACAAAGTTTTGCGCTAGTGCACTTAATATGCTTGGTAAGAGTTACTTGTTACACATGCAGATAAAAAGAGACTCTTTATGTCTGATCATTTTGAATCTTAACCATGAACTGAGCTTTAATATGAAATGAGGGAAGAGTATTACTTGGGGAAAAGTGTTTTAATGCGCATTTGCTTTAAAACGTGTAAGTAAAATTCACTTGCTTCACAAGTGGTGTCAAAATGCAGTTGGTTTAAATATTGATGGAAACTGAACTTTCACTTGACGTCATGTTTATAGCAGTAGATAGTATTGTCAATGCCAGTAGTGTTGAAACATTGCAAGATTAAAGATTTGAAATTGGGGAGTAATCTGACTTTTACAATAATACCACATAATTCAGAAAGCGTGTATAATTTTGCTTTTATAATGAAGGGATAGTTTGTGGGACCACATTTAATTCTTTTATATCACAAAGACTAATCAGAATAACTGTTTTCTAACCAAAGGAACATAAAGTCATTACAGGAAAAGTGAATCTGGAATGTTGTATACAGTGACTTTATTGATGTGTACTGTAAATGTGTGTTATTTGAAATTGACTATTAACATGTGCTATATTGTCTGGTGTGGGTCGTGAAAAACCAGTTTAGAAAATTAGTTAAAGGCAGAAGTAATGATTAAGATGAATAAGGGAAAGGCCTGATATGCAATCTGGTGACTCCTAACCTTTAAAAGTGATAACTGCTGCTGTCCACTGTATTTCGTCCAGCTGTGTGTATTCATTGCACTTCACTAATCAGTAATTAATGAAAGTTCCTCTTGCAATAGTAAGAATAGATTCTTTCTGAATAAGGTTTTCACATTCTATGCCTAATTAGGGTGGCAACAGTATTACTGTTTCATTCACCAGTAATCTATTACTGAAATTTCTTGCCAAATTTAGTCTTTCTGCAATCAGCCAACTACTATCATTACGAAGTTAAAGTTCGATGTCCTATTTCTGTTAGGAAAACACGGCTAAATCCAAAACTCCTCTCAGAGGGTAACACTTACTGCATGCTTAGGCTATATTTGATATCAATAGCCCGCGGTTGTGTATTGCGTAACCTCCATGTGACAGTTTGAAAGTTCTGTTACTGGGAAACTGGGTGGTTCACGCATAATCACGACGTCAGTAATGTTATACGTGGCTTTTCCCGTGACAGGACTATTTGTTCTGTTGGGGCGTAGGTGTTATAAGGTCAGAAGAAGATTTGTCCTTTGTAAAAATAAAACTGTCAAATCACGATGCAAATGTAACGTATATTTGCATGACAAATGCTTTGCAGAGTTTCATGTACAATGATACTATGTTTTATGTTCCTTACTTCCTAGTATGATTACTTGATAGGTCATAACTTAAAACAATAAAGTCTTCTTAACAAATTTCTACTAATAAACACTGATTAGCATAAATATGTTTTATTTTGATTATTTCTGTTCCATTGTAGTGCACCACCTTATTTACACAAACGGTCATTATTTACCCACTGTAAAAACCTGCTTTCAGAACTGACCATTACAAATTACTGTTACATTTGTTTTCTGTGGTCACTCGTAAATTATATATGTGAAAATCATACAACTCCATGACAAAAAATCTCTGAGTATATATGCGTTTTATAGGTGTTATTTTTAGGATTCCCTTGGCGAGATTGTAATTTGGCTTTTTGTGCGCCAAACCTTGCTCCTAATGTGATTTTAGATGAACAATTTGTTGTCAAAAAATGCATTATGAACTATAATCTACTTTAAGTTTCCTGAAAATAATGTTATATTATATTCTCTCCTGAAACGACAGAGATACTTGGAGATTGAAGCTTTTTCCTGAATTTGTTTCTTTATGAATAAAATTTTTTAAGAATAAAAATGATTTTTAATGTATGCTTTTGATGTACGTATGTATGCTAAGATTTTTCCCCTCTATTTTTCCTTTAGCACTGATTCTTCCATCATTTCCATGTATCTTCGTACTTCATATTCCCACCTTCTCACCTGGTTGACTTCTGTCCTGTCTCTCTACCCCAGCCACAGCTCCTCCAACCGTCCATTCCCCTGTTTAGCTTCCGTCCGTACTTCCAACAGCCCACTCCAAACACCAACCGCCCATTCACTTCACGCTACACTGTTCCTTCCCTTTACTTTTTCCTATTTGATACGATGTTTCACTCAGTGCAGATGATTGATGCACTGTTATTCTGTTGTATGAAAGGTGCTGAATGTGAAGTAAAGTTTTTTCCAGAATATTCTTAGCGAGCCATTTGGTGTAGTTTACTATTCAGTGTAGATATTATGCTATGCTATGTAATCCAATATTGAAAATATTGTTTATCTGTAGATTCTTTATGTACAGTAGGGTCTTTAAAAAAATATTCGTAAGTATAATTTGTAAAATTACATGTAAGATATGTGTGGTTCCAATTTTATCCTTATGGTACATTTTCATTTCTCTCACATTCATTATTCTCTTACTATACACTATTATTTTCCCTCTCTAATGACATCCTTTCTTCCTTTCCCCCGTTCTCCCCTCCCCTCTCCTGAGGATCCAACAAGATGACACTACTACAAAGGTAAGATAAGTGTTATATCACATATCCCCTTGGCGAGACTGTATTTTGGCTTTTTTTGTACCAAAGTCAGCTCCTGCTCTGGCACTATGCACATACAATAAAGTTTGTTCCTAGTTCTGGAGACAATTTCCAGAACAAAATTTATAAATGATGATTTTAAATGGCAGTCATTTCAGCCGTATTTGAACGCAAAGCCACCTAGGACCAGAAGTTCGTTTCGAATTCGATAAACTGTGGAAAGAAGCTGCAATAAAATGTAAAATGCGTAAGTTATATTTTAGTATAATTTAATTCATTAGGATAACATATTCTTCATTAAAACAACATTGAAGCAAACTCCTTATCTGAATAGCTTCAGCAAGAGTTACACTGTTCCTTCTTGATGTGTGAACACCAGAAATAAGTCACTGTACCCCGACACGTTGAGTATATTCTCTTTGTCTATAGCAGGCTCATCCAAGAATTGCGCCCGGTGGAAGCGCCCGCGCCCCGCGGGCGCAAGGCAGTGTAGTTCAGCGCCCCATCCGCGACCGTGTGTCGCTAGTGTCGCCATAGGAGCGAGAGAGACAGCTGAGGAGCGAGTCAGACCGCACAGTAGGCTACTGCTCTGAGCTGGACTGTTCCGCAGTCAGATCAAACGTAAACAAAGTAACAGAGGAAGCGAAGCTCTGTAAAAGAGGTCCATGAGCGGTAAAACAAGCAAACCATTTACTTTTTAGGTAACAACTAGTGTTCGTGTGGCAGAATTACTACGCAAAGCTATAGAAAACAATATCCAAAAGAAGAATCGAAGAATAACTTAGTAGTTGATAATAAATTCAGTTGGGAAGAGCACATCACAGAACTTCAGAAACGCCTTAACAAATCTGTATTTGCAATTCGAGTGTTAGCAGACATAGGCGACATAAAAATGAAAAAGCTTGCATACTTTGCCTACTTTCATTCCATAATGTCATATGGTATAGTATTTTGGGGTAACTCTTCAAGTCAAACAAAAGTTTTCAGAGTCCAAAAGCGTGTAATACGTATTATTTGTGGAGTAAATTCACGGACGTCCTGTAGAAACCTCTTCAAAGAACTGGGTATACTAACTACTGCCTCTCAGTATATTTACTCATTAATGAAATTTGTCCTAAATAATATATCTCTTTTTCCAACAAACAGCTCAGTTCATACATACAATACCAGGAACAAAAATGATCTGCACAAGGACTTAAAAGCACTTACTTTAGTTCAAAAAGGGGTCCACTACTCAGGAACACACATCTTCAATAATTTGCCAGTAAACATAAAAAATTTAGTTACAAATAAAGATCAGTTTAAAAAGAGCCTGAAAGACTTACTAGTGGCCAACTCCTTCTACTCCATTGACGAATTTTTTAATAGAAACAAATGATGTATTGTATATATTCATACTATTAGTATTGTTATTTCAGCTTAAAAAAAAAATTGACATGTTCCACATCCACGAGGATCTCCTCAGCGCGGATCTATGGAACGAAAAACTAATCTAATCTAATATAATCTAATCTAGTTTTCTGACCCAAAGGTTGATTCTATTAGTACTGCACATGCACGCTCGTCATATGTATCATAGGCGTCTTCTGAAAAATATGTCAGTTTCTTAAATGAACTAGTCATAAATATTCTATTTTAGAAATAATTTTATGTAAGGGAGATAGAGTCTCATTCTTACTGTTAATAGTTACAAGTAAATATTTTCTGTTGTACTTCGTGCTACAGCTCTTTGTGTCCCTTCTCAGAGTTTAGAAATCGGATGCTTAGTTTGCTGTTTTGTACGTAATAATTTTAACTGACCAAGTTTGAAAACTTATTAAAAAATAAAATTAAGGTTATAAAGCTCTTTAATTCCTACAGTCAACATTGTTAAAGAAGACAATTAACATTTTACACGTTTTTCTTTTTCGAGGAAACGATTTGTCTAGGTTTGGTACAACATTCCGTGATACTGCTCACCTCAAAGAATTAGTCAAATTTTTATCGCCAAGTAATGAACAGTTCTTAGTTTTAGCAAGCTTTAAAAGAGAAAAAGCGCTCACAAATATACGAGGAACGAAAGACTGAGAGAACTTTGGCCGCGTGCTTGTGCAAAAGACGATATTTCTCTCGTGGAAGACAGCTGTAAAAGTCATGCAGAGTTTTACACGTAAGAAAGCGGTCCTTCAGGCGGATATTGCACTGCTGGCCAATCAGCTCTAGTTGAAGCATTTGTGAGAGGTCCTCTGCCCGAAGGGAAAACGGGCTAACAAATATATCTAAGGCCGGTTGAAGCTCACTTATCTCCAAAAATTTGTTTTCAAACTGTTCTTGTAATTCGCAAATGATTTGAATATAATCTGAAAAAATCCACATCTTGTTTAGCGCAATCTAGGGCAGGAAAGTGTCCACAATTTTTCTCGCGCCACTGTTTTTCCCACAAAATAAGTTTTTTTAAATGGTTTAATCGTCTGCACTAAATCAACAACAGAGTGATTTTCGCCCTGGAGTGAAATGTTCAAAGTATTTAAATGACAAGTAAGGTCACTCATAAAAGCCAAATTCGCCACAAAGTAATTCTTCTGGACGTCCTTTCATTTCCAAAAAAGTATTTATTTAGCCCCTCAAGGAGAAAAACGGATGAAGCACCTTTCCTCTGCTCAGCCATCTTGCTTCGGCGTGGTAGGGGATGTCAGGGTATTCCGCTTCGATATCAGCCAGAAATTCGTTAAACTGGCGATGTGTGAGTCCATGTGATCGAAGATAATTAACCGTTCGAGGAACTGTGTCCATAACATTTTTTATGTTGACAATCTTCCACAAAGTGCCTCCTGGTGTATCAGACAATGGGCTGCCGCGAATAAGGAACAGCCAACTTCATCCATTCTCGACTTGACGTAACTCAGAAATCCAGTGCGTATCCCTCGTAGCGCAGGGGCTTCATCCACTCTTACACGGATCAGGCGTTCCCGTTTTAAACCCACTGACTCGAACACGTTTTCCACGGCTAGAAAACTATCCAAACCGTGGTTGTGTCTTTTAATGGTATAAGTTCGAGAAATTCTTCTGTGACACGCAGATTTTCGTCGACACCCCGAATGAATATGACGAGCTGAGATATGTCCGCAACGTCCGCGGACTCATCAAGAGCGATAGAAAGTGAAGTAAGTACGCTTATCCAAAACACCGTGCATGAAAACGGGATTCTTCTGAATCTGATGCTTCGGATTCTGTTGGTGATAGAAAGGTAGGGTCACGTGTTTTGGAAAGTCCTTGGGCCAGGGACCATTTGTACACCCAGCAAAATGATCGTCTTACTGTGACTATCCTGTAGTAGAGACTCAAATTATGAATGACATAGAGCTCCTCCTGCTTACGCAAAAGGAGCAAATCGGTTGGTTCTCTTTGCATTTGATGTGGTGTATGGTGGGTCTTAAGGTTCTCATAGAGGCACCGTTAGTTCGCGGGCAGTTTCTCAGAAAAACAAAACAAAAAATTACCACTTTTTCGTACCAAAACCGAGCCACGGATTCCCAAATGGCTTGCACAGCAAATGGCTGAAAATGTTACAATATATTTTTAAGATTCCAATCTCGAACAACCTCGAAAAGTTTCTTTTTATCTTTATCCGTTACCGAAATACAGAGATTTAAATTTATGCTACTTGTACACACAGAATATGCACGTAAAACACGGTGTGGGGCGAAAACGTAGTTCATAAAGTGACGTAGCATGGAGAAATATGTTGTAAAGCGTCTCCGTTATCATCAGAAGGGTTGGGGAAACCCCTTGTTGTAATACTGAAGGACATGAAAAATTTTTGTGCACGTAAAATTCCGTCTGAGGCGTAAAATTGGTATACCGCTATTTCAGTTTCACATAAGTAAATTATGAAAATTTTACTGGCCCATAAGGTTCTTTCCATACCAGTGACATGCCCTGCTGTGGCAAGGAAAAGAAGGGAACCAGTGGAAAAATGCTCCTATCGGAGCACAAGGAAGGCGAATATGCTCCTGTTTAAAAGGCTGACTGAAAGTGAGGTACCAGCTACCTCTTTCTGCCTTCCTTAACAAACTTAAAAATTTTCACAAAAATTTTGGCACAGTTTTTTATGCTAAGAGAGAAGGAGACATTCGCAATGGACATGGAAAAGTAATATATACTGGAAGATAGTGGACATTGATTGTGTTGTAGCACTGAAAAAGCCAATAGCAGTTTGAGAGAAAGAGAGGGACACAGTGGTAGTAGAACGTAGTTCACAGCGACAGAACAGCGCTAGGAAACGAGTGAAGGAGACAGTGCCAGCGAGAGAGGAGTAAAGAGATAGAGAAAGTGGAAGAGAGAGAGAGCTGTGATAATGAGAGGCATTATCTGTGACAGTGACATCGCGGAAGAGAGAGAAGGGACAACTACAATGGGCAGGAATGAATGAGATAGTAGCAGTAAGAAAGAGCACTAGGGAAACAGTTACAGTGAAAGGAGGCAGTAGAAGCAGGACAGAGCAGAGAAGACTGCGGCTGTGAGACAGGAGACAGTGACAGAGACGCACAAAGAGACAATGACAATGAGTTGTGCTGAATGAGTGCATCAGAATTGGCAAGTGGGAATGGGTGAGTACGATCGACTTACAGCGATTGACCAGTGGGTGTGAGCGATTTAACATTTAGGGGGGGGGGGGAGGGGGGCTTATGTAAGTGAGAGGGGAGTTGCATGGTAAAAAATAGTGCAAATATGTTCGTATGCCAAAGTTTTTAAAGGTACTGAGGAAGGTAGAATGAAGCAGCTGGTACCCGACTTTTCACTCAGTTAACAGGAGTATATTCGCTTTTTCTGTGTTCCGATAGGACCATTTTTTCATTGATGTAAAACATAAACAGCTTTTAAAATCTGCTTTCTTATCTTCCGTTTCAGTGAGTTTATTTAGTATTCACTACTTTGCTGCTTCGATTCCAAAAGCACTTTCGATAGGTTTCTGGCTCGTGAAGGAGAACATTTCTTTTCGTTCGACTGATCGAGACTTTCGGTGGCATAAGGTTGCATTACGTGTCTGAACAGCGGATAAGCTTCCATCTCATGTCGTAAAAGACAGACGTCTTGAAAGTGCATCCATAACTTCGTTTTCCGTATGCTTCGACTCAGATGAAAGCGAATTTACAGTGTGCATCACACACAGCTAGCGGTGTGAACAAAAGCACAATTCACTGTCCTGAGAAAAGTCATGTTATACCTTTTAATATCGTGTCGGATCTGTTTTTGCCCGGCGTAGTGCAACAGGAATACATAAATACAAGTCTCTGAGGAATGAAATAAATAGGAAGTGCAGAGAAGCTAAGACGAAATGGCTGCATGAAAAATATGAGGAAATCGAAAAAGAAATGATTGTGGGAAGGACTGACTCAGCATACAGGAAAGTCAAAACAACCTTCGGTTAAAGTTAAAAGCAAAGGTGGTAACATTAAGAGCGCAACGGGATTTCCACTTTTAAATGCAGAGGAGACAGTGGATAGATGGAAAGAGTACGCTGAAGGCCTCTATGACGGGGAAGATTTGTCTGATGTGATGGAAACAGGAGTCAATTTAGAAGAGACCCGGGATCCAGTGGTACTTTCAGAATTTAAGAGAGCTTTAGAGAACTTAAGATCAAATTAGGCAGGAGGGGTAGATAACATTCCATCAGAATTTCTAAAATCATTGGGGAAAGTAGCAACTAAACGACTACTCACGTTGGTGTGTAGAATGTAGGAGACTGGTGACATACCATCTGACTTTCGGAGAAGATTTACTCACGTAATTCCGAAAAGTGCAAGAGCTGACAAGTGCGAGAATTATGGCGCAGTCGGCTTAACTCACGCATCCAAGTTGATGACAAGAATAATATATAGAAGAATGGAAAAGAAAATTGGGGATGTGTTAGATGACGATCAGTTTGGCTTTAGGAAAGGTAAAGGCACCAGAGAGGCAATTCTGACGTCGCGGTTGATAATGGAAGCAAGACTAAAGAAAAATCAAGACACATTCACAGGATTTGTTAACCTGGAAAAAGCGTTTGACAGTTTAAAATTCCGACAAAAATAGACGTAAGCTAAAGGGACAGACGGGTAATATATAATATATACAAGAACCAAGAGGGAATAATAAGAGTGAACGACTAAAAACGAAATGCTCGGATTAAAAAGGGTGTAAGGCAGAGCTGCAGTGTTTCGCCCCTACTGTTCAATCTGTACATCGAGGAGGCAATGGTGTAAATAAAAGAAAGGTTCAGGAGAGGAATTAAAAATGATGAAAGGACATCAATGATACGATTCGCTGATGAAATTGCTATCCTGAGGGAAAGTGAAGAAGTACGTGATCCGCTGAGTGGAATGAACAGTCTTTTTTGAGTACATAATATGGGTTGAGAGTAAATAGAAGACAGACGAAAGTAATGAGAAGTAGCAGAAATGAGAACAGCGAGAAACTTAACATCAGGATTGATAGTCACGAAGTAGATGAAGTTAAGGGATTATACTGCCTAGACGGCAAAATAACCAATGGCGGACAGATCAAGGAGGACATCAAAAGCAGACTAGCACTGGCAAAAAGGGCTTCCTGGCCAAGAGAAGTCTGCCAGTATAAATCATAGATCGGATAAGGGGTTCGGCTCTCGAGTTCGGTTCTGCCAGTGAGGAGCGCAGTCCGGACCTGCCAGTCGGGAAGTTGCAATACGGCACTAGTGCAGTCGGGTTGGAGCAGCAGTGAGGCCTGCGTCAACATGGCTCGACCGACCTTTGCTGCCACGCATCGCTTGAGCCGGGTCACAGTCTTGGTGAATTGGCCGACTGCACCACTCGGAGAAATTCCCTTGTCCGCACCAACCAACCGACTCAAGTTTACAATCACAAACGAGGACAAATCTGGAGTCGATGCACACACGCACAGCCAACTCATGAACGATCGGCGAGCCAAAACGCGTCGTTCGGTTGGACGACAGACCGACGATCCACCAAGACCCTGGCCAGGCTCAAGCGATGCGTGGCGGCAAAAATCGGGCGAGCCATGTTGATGCAGGCCTCACTGTTGCTCCCATCCGACTGCACTAGTGCCGCATTGCAACTTCCCGACTGGCAGGTCCGGACTGCGCTGCAGACGCGTTCCAACTGGCTGGCAGACCCGAACTCGAGAGCCGAACCCCTTACCCAAACTGCCCTCCGAGAGGCAACGACCGGGAAGTCATAGCAGTCGAGCAAAGATACTACGAAAGGGGATATATCGATACACGCTGCTAGCGCCGGTCACGGTCTGGCAAAGCAGCAACTCAGTGACAGTAGTAATTTAAATTAAGTAGCGAGGTGGAAATACGTTAAAAACAGGGTGTGAAATAGATGATGGCGGGAACACGAGCCACGTACGGCTCACTGCTCTTTTATATCTTACATATACGATACTACCGCCATCTGTATATGTGCATATCACTAGTATGTACTACCGCCATGTGCATACCGCTAACCCATGACTTTTGTCACCTACACGTACATGCTCCTAGCGCACAGTGATGACCCAGCAGCGAGCAGCAATGTTACAGGAGCGAGACTGCAGTCCCAAAGCAATTCAGAAGAGAGTAGGGGTGACATGATTATAAGTTTTAAGAGCGACAATAAAATAGAGACCAAGGTTTACCACAGGAAGGAGCACCGTTGTGTAAGGTGATAGCGGTCGCCAGGTTTCGCCAGCTTCCCCGGCCCGGCCGCGATCCGTCTTCGGCAGGACTCGAGCTCAGTGGCGCGTGGGCGGCAGATCGCGAGTATCGAAAATAAAGCGGGAGGCGCAAACTCCGCCGCAAAGCCAGCCGGCGGCGTAACGGCGCGCAACTTGCCGCCGGTCCCGGCCCCGGCCCGCGGGTGCCGTTTATTTTTACGGCGCGCAACTGCGCTACGCTCCCGAGGACGTCGCGTCGCCGGAGGAAAAACGCGAACGGCCGATGACAGAGGAGACAGCGAGGAAAGGCCGTGCGAGCGCGAGGCGAGAGCCGAGAGGCGAGAAGAAGGCGGCGGCTGGCGCGGTCAGGCGCTTACACTGGGCGCGCCGGGGTGGGGGGGGGGAACCCCCAACACCGCAGCCAGAGAGGCGAGATACTGGTGACGCGCACTGCTCTCTGTGGCGCTCCAGCACGGAACCGTAGGCTTAGATTGCGAATGTGTTTCTTTTTTGTTTTATCTCTTTACGTGTATTTGTTCGCTTCACGATTCATTTCCTCACTCATAAATTGCGCCCATCGTTTTAGAACCGTGCATCCTCGGTGTTGGCGTGTTGACAATAAACTGAGCCCTGCCTCTCGGAAAATTTTGTTACCTCTGCTCGCCATTTCAAAATTACCTCCAGTGTGTCATGTGTTCAGGGTGGCTTAAGCCTTGTGGAAAATTGTAATTTAGCCTAAAACCAGGATTAAAACGTTAAAAAGTAATCTAAATGATAAAACCCAAAGTTGGCCGAGAGAACGGTTAAGTAACGTGCTGGAAACTTTGTCTTTCTTTCTGAGAATTGATATGTTTATTTTCCAAAATTTGAACTTGGTTTTTAACGTGTACTGTTTCATAGAAATAATTATGATTATGAAACATGGACTATGGGAAAACCGGATCAGAAGAATATCGAAGCATATGAGATGCGGTGCTACAGAAGTATGCTGGGAATTGGATGGACTGGTAAATTAAGGAATCAGAATGTTCTCCACACAATTGGCAAGGAAAGGAATATATGGAAAACACTGACAAGAAGAAGGGACAAGACGGTAGGACATCGAGACATCACGGAATAAATTCTTTGGTACTAGAGGGAGCTTTAGAAGATAAAAACTGTAGTGGAAAGCAGAGACTGGAATACACCCAGCAAACAATGGAGGAGGTACAGGGTGGCGTACGAAATGTGTTACCATTTTGTTTTTGATATAAACTTTACTGTCAATACAATCTGGGAGGAGCATATACTACAATGAAGAGCTGTCCATGGAGATTTGTTCTAACTAGGCACATGCTCAATATGTCCACCATTTCGTTTCCTACCTTCCTTCAAACGAACACTGAAGTTAGTAGAAAGAGATTTTCACTCTGCAGCGGAGTGTGCGCTGATATGAAACTGTGTGCTGGGCCGAGACTCGAACTCGGGAACTTTGCCTTTCGCGGGAAAGTGCTCTACCATCTGAGCTACCCAAGCACGACTCACGCCCCGCCCTCACAGCCTTACTTCTGCCAGTACCTCGCCTCCTACCTTCCAAACTATACAGAGGCTCTTCTGCGAAACTTGCAGAGCTGCAGAACAGCTCTGCAAGCTTCACAGGAGAGCTGTAAAGTTTGGAAGGTAGGAGACGAGGTACGGGCAGAATTAAGGCTGTGAGGGCGGGGCGTGAGTCGTGCTTGGGTAGCTCAGTTGGTAGAGCACCTGACCGCGAAAGGCAAAGGTCCCGAGTTCGAATCTCGGCCCGGCACACAGTTTTAATCTGCCAGGAAGTTTCACTGAAGTTAGTGATTAGCCTACGGCACATGTCTTCCGTAATTTCACTGCAGGCTTGAACAATAAGTCTTCTGAGCTCCATTAAATCACAAGGACGTTTCGGAAATTTTTTCCTTTAGGTACCCCCAAAGAAAAAAGTCACATGGATTGAGGTCTGGACTATTGGGGGGCCAATTTTGTCCGTCATTGAAGCGACCTGGAAACCTGAGTGAAATGATCCGCATGTCGAAATGCTCGCGTAAAAACTCCAACACAGTGTTTGCAGTATGTGGCCTTGCTCCATCTTGCATGAACCACTGCGTGTTGAAGGGCAAGGCAGTAACAAGAAGCTGTGGAACGAAGCTATTGGGAAGCATGCTCAAATAACTCTCGCTGTTCACAGTTTCTTCAAAGAAAATAAGTCCAGTAAGTCCGGAAGTGTAAATTGCTCTCCACGCTGTAATCCTCAGAGCATAATGTTGTCGTTCATGAAGCACTTGTGGGTTTTCAGTGGCCCAAAAGCGTACATTTTGTTTGTTAACCACACCGTCTAAATGAAAATGCGCATCGTCTGAAAACCAAACGTTGTTGAGAGTTTCTTCCCCAGCCTCCACCCACTGAGCAAACAGTAGTCTCTGCTGCTTGTGCTCTTCAGTGACCTTCTCTGCACAGGTCACCTTGTATGGGTACAGTCATGCTCAAAAGTATCCGAACGACCTGAATTGCATTTCGCCTGATTCGCATACAACCCTCATAACGCAGCTGTCTAGCAGGTCCTCTAATCACTCCTCGGTACAGTCATTTGACTATTGAAAATGGTTCCAACGTATCACCACAAGAAAACACTGCTCTGTATCGCAATAACTCAAATTGTATAGTAATACCACGATACTACAAGTATCAGGGAACGCCTTATCACAGATAAGACTGTCCTTAAGGTTTGTAAGCTCACATTAATTACAATAAATGGCGTACCTGAAATGTTACGACTCTCATTATTAAGTCAGATAAGTAATGCACGTAGTAAGTTCCTCCTCGAAGTAACATACTGTGCTTATTATTTAACACAAAATGACATAAAAAATTTACGTTATTCACGAGCTGCTAGTTGAAAATATGTATGAACTTCAAATGACACGACGAACCATCCCGTTCTGCATATGGATTCAAACCCAGGTCATGCAGACCTAGCAAAGATTTCGCGACTGACGAAACTAACAGTCATTCCCTGATTTTAGACAGTATCAGTTGGGAAATATCCACTTTAAATTACGTAATGTAAACATTTTTAATGGACGTGAATTCCTACCCAACATCTATTGTTCCTGTTAACAAACTACGAGATATGTTAAATATTGCTTCTTCACAAGTAACTTACTTGAAATGCCATGAGGTTAAGCTTTGTGTTGGACAGGGATTCGAACCCAGAACCTAATCGGATTGTTATCGAAGCACAATCAACTGTGACATATCGGATTTTCTAGGCAGTAGCAAGACGTTTTAACTGAAATGACGAGACAAAACATCGATTTTTTCCTTCCCAGGACTCCAACACCGGCACCTATCGCTGTTATATTCTAGAGAAAACGAACGTTAAATATGGGTTTGTTACACCAGCAGCGACATGTGACCGTTTTTGAACTAGAAATAATATGATAAGAGTTCAGTGCTGGCTGGTAATTGAACCCCACACATATCGTTGTTGACCACACACAAAGAGACGTCAGGTACCGAATTTTTCTCCACCAGCAGCTCGGAATAACATCCTTGAACTTACAGTGATCTCGCAAATAGTTCTGCGTCTCACTGGGAGTCAAAAACGTCACATATCGTTAGTGTTGACAACGAATGAAAATACGTTAAAAATTAAAATTATTATCCACCAGCAGATGGGTTTTCTCATGTTAGAGCTTGATAATACATAATGAAAACTTTAGTGCTGGGCCAGGATTCGAACCCATTCACGCGCCATATGTGGAGATGTTGAGGAATCTGCAGTTTTGAAAAAACAACAAATTGTGGTCGAGCTTTATTTTTTATTTTTTTATTTTTTGTTTTAGGGCTCAAAACTGCTACTGTCATTAGCGCCCGGTCCGTGACTTAGGAAACAGTAAAAAACCGAAATTGAAAACCAGCAGCAATGGGAACGAAAGTGATAAAACTGGAGAAACTAAAAGCAGAAGGAAGGCATAAAAATCCACTACAGAAAGGGGTTGGTTGTCCCCAAAAAAAGCTTCAAATGACTGACGTCATTTCACTGGCACTAACAAACTTGAGAACGCGGTCGGCTGAGCGCGTGTCATCTGCTAAAATCGACGATATATCAGGCGATAGCTGTAGACGGGAGCGTAGCTGATTAAAATAGGTGCACTCAATTAAAAGGTGTCTTACCGTCCACAGCTGAGAGCAGTGGGGACAGAGTGGGGGAGGATCGCCGCTTAAAAGATTTCGATGGCTAAAAAGACAGTGCCCTATCCGGAGTCTAGTTAAAATTACCTCCTCCCGATGACGCGTTCGGGAGGAAGAGGTCCAAGCACAAGGAAGAGCTTTCACGTCCCGCAATATATTATGGGGAAGTGTCAATCAATGTGCGTACCATAAAAGAACAACTCGACGACATAAAACGCTCCGTACATCGGTGAAGGGAATCGACTGAATAGCTGGCCGAAGAAGACAGACTGCAGCCTTGGCCGCTGTATCGGCCGCCTCATTCCCACAGATACCAGCGTGTCCCGGGAGCCAGAGGAACGCCACCGAAACGCCCCCCATGTGGAGCAAGCGCAGACAGTCCTGAATCCGGTGGACCAGAGGGTGGACAGGGTAAAGAGCTTGGAGACTGAGGCGAGAGCTGAGAGAATCTGAGCAAATAACATACTGTATCCGCTGATGGCGGCGGATGTAGTGGACAGCCTGGAGAACAGCGTAAAGCTCCGCAGTATAAACCGAACACTGGTCGGGAAGCCGAAAGTGGTTTGGGGTGTCGCCAACAATATAGGCACTCCCTACACCTAACGATGTTTTCGAGCCGTCGGTGTAAATAAATGTGGCGTCCGTCATTTGTGCACGTAGAGCAGCAATTGCCCGACGATAAACAAGTGAAGGGGTACCATCCTTGGGAAATCGACAAAGGTCACGGAGCAGGCAGATCCGGGGACGGAGCCAAGGCGGTGCTGTACCCCAAGTTGTCAAGATGGTTTTAGGAAAGCGGAAGGAAAGAGAATGGAGCAGTTGACGGAAGCGGACTCCCGGTGGTAGTAGGGAGGAGGGGCGGCCTGCATACCCTACATCAAAGGAGGCGTCGAAAAAAAGGTCATGGGCGGGATTAGCAGGCATGGAAGACAGATGGCTAGCATAACGACTCAGAAGGACTGCTCGCCGATTGGACTGCGGAGGTTCAGCAGTCTCAGCATAAAGGCTTTCCACAGGGCTGGTGTAAAAAGCTCCAGACACTAAACGTAATCCACGGTGGTGGATAGAGTCGAGACGCCGAAGAATAGACGGCCGAGCAGAGGAGTAGACTATGCCTCCATAGTCCAATTTCGAGCGCACTAAGGCGCGATAGAGGCGGAGAAGGACCACTCGGTCCGTTCCCCAGGAGGTACCATTAAGGACACGGAGGGTGTTAAGGGATCGCAGACAGCGAGCCGAAAGATAGGAAACGTGGGAGGACCAGCACAGTTTTCTGTCAAACATAAGACCCAAGAACTTAGCGACGTTTGAAAACGGAAGGTTGACAGGACCTAGATGTAAGGAGGGCGGAAGAAACTCCTTACGTCGCCAAAAATTAACACAAACGGTCTTACTGGGAGAAAAACGGAAGCCGGTTTCGATGCTCCAAGAGTGGAGGCGATCGAGACATCCTTGAAGACGTCGTTCAAGAAGGCTGGTCCGTTGAGAGCTGTACTAGATCGCAAAATCGTCCACAAAGAGGGAGCCCGAGACATCAGGAAGGAGACAATCCATAATTGGATTGATGGCAATGGCAAACAGTACAACACTCAGCACGGAGCCCTGGGGTACCCCGTTTTCTTGGGAGAAGGTACGGGAGAGAGTAGTGTTCACCCGCACCCTAAATGTGCGCTCTGCCATAAATTCGCGAAGAAAAAGGGGCAGCCGACCTCGAAAGCCCCAAGAGAACAGTGTGCGGAGGATGCTTGTCCTCCAACACGTATCGTATGCTCTCTCCAGATCAAAAAATATTGCTACTGTTTGGCGTTTCCGGAGAAAATTGTTCATGATATAAGTGGAGAGAGCAACAAGATGGTCAACTGCAGAACGATGCTCTCGGAATCCGCATTGGGCAGGTGTTAAAAGACTGCGGGATTCGAGCCACCACGCTAAACGGTAATTCACCATACACTCCAAAACCTTACAGACATTACTCGTGAGAGAAATGGGGCGATAGCTAGAGGGGAGACGTTTGTCCTTTCCAGGTTTCGGAACAGGAATGACGATAGCTTCCCGCCAACGTCTGGGAAAAGTACTGTCGGTCCAAATTCGATTATAAAGGCGAAGGAGGTAACGCAGACTATGGGTTGATAAATGCAGCAACATTTGGACGTGGATACCATCCGGTCCTGGGGCGGAGGAGCGAGAAGGAGAGAGTGCATGTTGGAGTTCCCGCATGGAGAAAGCAGTATTGTAGCTTTCGCGATTTTGAGAGGAGAAGGCAAGAGGTCGCACTTTCGCTGCACGTTTCTTCGGGAGAAACGCTGGCGGGTAATTTGAAGAGCTCGAAATCTCAGCAAAGTGCTGACCCAACGAGTTAGAAATTGCGACGGGGTCCACTAATGTGTCATGCGCGACAGTGAGCCCAGAGACCGAGGAGAAACTAGGCGAGCCTGAGAACCGTCGAAGCCGACTCCGAACTTCCGAGGAGGGAGTGAAGGTGTTAAATGAGCTAATAAAGAATTTCCAGCTTGCCTTCTTGCTATCGCGGATGACACGACGGCATCGCACTCGGAACTGCTTATAGCGGATATAGTTGGCCAAAGTAGGATGGTGGCGGAAAACGCGGAGAGCACGTCGCCGCTCACATATTGCATCACGGCATGCCTCGTTCCACCAAGGAACTGGGGGGCGGGGCAATTTGGAGGTGCGCGGTATTGAATGTTCCGCAGCTGTAAGAATAACGTCGGTAATATGTGTGACCTCATCGTCGACGCTGGGAAAGTGACGGTCATCGAATGTCGCTAGAGACGAAAAAAGTCTCCAATCAGCTTGGGCAAACTTCCAGCGTCGCGGGAGCATGTATGACAGTTGAGGCTGCAGTCTAAGGACACATGGAAAGTGGTCACTCGAGTGTGTATCATCAAGGGCGAACCATTCGAAGCGCCGAGCTAGCGGAACAGTACCGACCGCAAGGTCCAAATGAGATAAATTTGTCGTGGAGACAGACAAAAATGTAGGGACCCCAGTGTTGAGGCAAACTAGATCCGCTTGGTGGAAGACGTCTAGCAATAGTAAGCCACGTGGACAAGGATGTGGAGATCCCCAAAGCGGGTGGTGGGCATTGAAGTCCCCAACCAGCAAATAGGGGGGTGGAAGCTGACCAAGAAGATGAAGGAGATCAGCTCTTGCCATTGGTGTGGACGATGGAATGTATACAGTACAAAGAGAGAACGTGTATCCGGAAAGGGAAAGACGGACGGCGACAGCTTGGAAGGAAGTGTTTAAATGGATTGGGTGATAATGGAGAGTTTCATAGAGAAGAATCATGAGTCCTCCATGTGCTGGAGTGCCTTCAACAGAGGGGAGATCATATCGGACGGACTGAAAATGAGGGAGAACAAAGCAGTCATGGGGACGCAGCTTTGTTTCCTGAAAACAGAAGATGACCGGCGAGTAGGATCGTAAGAGGATCGACAATTCATCCCGATTGGCTCGAATACCGCGGATATTCCAGTGGATAATGGACATAGGGTGAACAGAAAATGGAGGAATGTGATCAAGGTCGTTGTCAACTCAACGACTGCTCAGAGCTTGAGACCGACAGCATGGAATGGCATTCAGCCGAAGGCAGAAGATCCTGATCCATAGGTTGGTCAGGAGCAGCACCTGCCACCAGCGATCGGCCGGTTGATCGGCCGCCAGCAGTGCACCTCGGCGACACAGAAGACAGCTGAGGGCGATTTCCGCCAGGTGGTGCTGTAGATGGGACACGCCTTGGTGGAGGAGATGAACTGGGTTTCCTTGTAGCCTTCTTGGAAGTATGATGTTTAGATGAAGGAGGAACCGATGGTTGGGAAGTTGCCGTACGTAAAAACTCTTCACGAGTATGCTCTTTTTTCGAAGTCTTGGTGTCTGACTTTTGGGCTCGAGATTTAGCAGAACCCGACGAAGGGTGAGCCAGAGAGTGGGCAGGCGAAAGTGGTGAGGTTGAACGGGCGATCTTTGCACTGGCCGATCTGACGACCGTGGCACTAAAGGTGAGGTCGCAAGTCTGCGTGGCTGCCTCCTTTGTTGGCCGAGGAGAAGCAAGGACAGTGCTGTATTTTCCTGTCTGAGGCACGGTGGGCTGTCGACTGGCGAATAATTTTCTAGCAGCAAAGGTCGACACCTTTTCCTTCACCCTAATTTCCTGGATGAGCTTTTCGTCCTTAAAAACTGGGTAATCTCGAGAGGAAGCAGCGTGGTCACCGATACAGTTGATGCAGCGAGGGGATGGAGGTGGACAAGCACCCTCATGGGCATCCCTGCCACACGTAACACATTTGGTCGGATTGGAACAGGACTGACTGGTGTGATTGAACCGCTGACACCGATAGCAACGCGTAGGGTTTGGGACGTAAGGGCGAACGGAAATTATCTCATAGCCTGCTTTGATTTTCGATGGGAGTTGAACTTTGTCAAATGTCAAGAAGACAGTGCGGGTTGGAATGATGTTCATGTCAACCCTTTTCATAACCCTATGAACAGCCGTTACGCCCTGGTCAGACAGGTAGTGCTGAATTTCTTCGTCAGACAATCCATCGAGGGAGCGTGTATAAACGACTCCACGTGAGGAATTTAAAGTACGGTGCGGTTCCACCCGGACAGGGAAGGTGTGTAGTAGTGAGGAACGCAGCAATTTTTGTGCCTGGAGGGCACTGACTGTTTCTAACAACAGGGTGCCATTCCGTAATCTGGAACAAGACTTTACAGGACCTGCAATTGCGTCGACACCTTTCTGAATAATGAAAGGGTTGATCGTGGAGAAGTCCTGACCTTTGTCAGACCGAGAAACAACAAGGAACTGTGGCAACGATGGAAGAACTGTCTGTGGCTGAGACTCAGTGAACTTACGCTTGTGAGCAGACATTGTGGAAGGTGAGGAAACCATTGCGGAAGAATCCCCCATGATTACCAGCGTCTCCGATGGCGCGCTCCCCCCTTGTGGGGGCCCTCTCTGAGGGCACTCCCACCTTAGGTGATTGTTCACACCTCAGGTCACACCTCCTGACAAACGGACGGAGGGACCAATCGGCACTTTCGGGAGGTATCAGCTCGGCTAATCACCCCTCCCTGGGCCTGGCCGTTACCAGGAGGTACTTTAACGAAATCGTCGAAATGAATGGAATTGATTTGAAATTTCGTTAAAGAAGAATAATAAATTTTATCTTTTGCTTTTAAGTTAATTTTCTTTCGTGCGAACTTTGTTGTAGAACCACTCTCTTATTTTCGTGTGGTAATAAAAATTTTTACTTTCTTAAGAATTACGTACATTTAAAGAAAAAATAATATTTACGTGAACTCATATGAACTGGTTAAGAATATTAGGTTGAGAATTGAGTCCTTTAAATCATTCGGCCTTGGCATACACTTTCCAGATGCAGTGGGTTTTTTTTGTTAAATATTTTTACTGAATTTTATGCCGGCACTAGCCATAGAACACAAGATTACCTCTATTAGCAGAAAATGTTTTAATTATTGCCAAGCCGACATTTACCACTGATCAAACCTACTTCACTATGCATTTAAGATATTTTGAAAGAACCAAACTGTTTAAATTTCAATGTTAACTAACATTAGCTATCCGCCTACGAATGCACAAACGTATAATTAATTCAAATTTTATCAGCCACAGGATCACTGAAAAAGAAGAACAATTTCTTAATTCACTATTGATTTTTATGCTTCTGTTCCCGATTTACGGGTTTGATAATTTTTTTAAATGTGCCGCCTATTGTTGGTCGCGGCACAGCCCAGCAACACCGCTAAAAAATGCTGAAAAATTCTTAAAGAAATTTTATAGATAACGTGGGCAAGCTAATTTACATAAATAATTCACACTTTTGATAAACTCTAATATATTTAGATCAAACAACAATACAACTCACATTAATTCGTAACGCATCGTCTAATGGCGGCTAAGACCAGACAGAGACAAAAGAAGTCTACCCATTCGTAAAAAACTCTTTCACAGTGTCCTACCGCAATGGCTTCTGAACAGAGAAGACCAAAGAATACATAATGCATTGTGCTTAAATAGTATTGCTGACTATTAACATTTCTTTGCAAATTGACGATATTATTCTCTTCTGACAACATTTTATATATATCTCTGCTATCACAAATACTGACACATTTTACAATCACATAATAAATACAGAAAAATTCCTATCCTAAATACAGAGAAATATTACAACAAAAAATATAAGGAGAATAACAAATGTCTTTTACACCACATTCAGAAAATATTTTTGTTCAATAATTACGATATATACAACTTGCCCAGAGCGGCGTATATGGTACAAATAAACTCTTTTTCTTTAATAATGTGAGTTTGCCAGGGAACGTTACATTGCCCCCTGGCAGCATTTGGCAAAGAGTTTTTACACTTTGACACAATGGTGCCAGTAACGTTCTTTACACTTGTATATTTTACGGAATGGCTCTTTTATTTAGTCTCAGGGTTATATAAGTTCATGGCTCCCCCATTTGGGCGTAGGCAAACAGAAAACCTGGGCAAAACTGTGCCGGAGCCCAGCCATCCCAGTTGGTTCATGGTCAATATTGTCTCTTTAACAGTTATTCATTTGAATTAAATTAGCAGTTCGTCACAAACGGTTACACAATTACACAATATCACAGTCACATACAGTTCGACTGAAGTTTTTTGTGTGTGATACTATTATTCTTGTGATACACTACAAGGTCACTTGTCCTACGTAGTAAATGTTCAATGTTTATCGAAATGAAGTCATTGACATGTTATTCAGTTTATGTGAACATAAAAAAAAATCAATAATGCTGTATTTGGTGAGCGGTGCGGAGTGATTGTTGAGCGGCGCTCGGCGCGGCTCGCTGACTCCGTGTCGGTCACCGCCCCCGGCGTTGACAGCTACGGCGCGGAGAGGCGTGGCTCTCTGTCTGGTCTGCTACGGGTTGCTGCGGCCGCTGCATAGCTGATGTAGCCGGATGCGCGTTGGATATCCGCTCGCCCGTGCGACGTCTTCTTGCAGTGCTCCAGGAAACATGCAACAAGTTCAGAAACAGTGTACTATCCTTATAGGCATTTTTCCTGCTGTGGGAAAAAACGCACACAGTTAGTGGCAGTTATTACTCAGTAGGCCTTCACTAGTCTGGTTTGCACAATGTTTCGTTGTCACAGTAACACGTTTTATGGGCATACAATATTTTTCACCATGTCATGACTTGTCATTAGTCACACGCAAGTTTTCACCTTTGGACAAAATATATCTCTGTAGTCAATGCGCTTTCCTAGCGTCCCTTGACACACAAAGAGTTAAAGTTTGACACTAGCTTTATCCACCGTCCGTTATCGGTTCACTGTTCGTGTCGTGCTAGTTCCTTGTCCACTTGCACACACGGCGATGATACAGTTTTTTATTACTTATACTCAACTACTCCGTGACGTATTGCTGCAGGTTTAACAGTCACTGTCTGTCTCTGCCGCACAATACTGCACTTTTGTTTAAGTTCCTTTATTTGTATTTACAATGTCCGCTGTGCAAATTTTTTTTTTTTTTTTTTTTTTTTTTTTTTTTTTTTTTTTGTAATAGCACATTCGTAACTCTTTACCAAGGTGTGATATTTGCGTACATGGTAACAAAATATTAAAATTTGGTATTAGTTTGCCCAAAAGTCATCTATATTCGTGTTCGAGTAGATTTTATTTGTGCATTCCAGCCGGATTCAGGCATATTGTTCAATAACTCCTTTGAACTCATGTCACACTTTACTATCAACGTCCTACGTAAATACAGTGTAGTCTCTGTAGGCAAAAATTGACTTGGACTGTATCTGGCTAGCTCTTTTTTACTGTTTGAATCTGCACATGCTTCAATTGAAGCTTCTTTGTGCGTAACTTTGCATTACATAAATTTGCAACAAGTTTGCCTCCCGTGGTGCCCTCGGGTCACTACTGGGTGCATTATTTTCTCTAATAACATTGGTGAGATAATAAAGTTCTCAGGGCCTCATATTATTGATATTATTCTGGGTTCGAATCTGTCAATCTGACAGCTACACATATCTACATACATACACATAATAGAAAAGATTGTGCCAAGAAATATTTCAAATTTGGGCACATAGAAAATTATGTAGTACACTAACTAATCATTACTAAAATATTCTTTTTGATTGAACTCTGTCACAGCTTAACACTACAAATAATTGCACTAATCAGATTATCTGTGCAAACATTTAGAGCATGTTCTAGATAACACAAATTAAAAGAGTACATAACACAAATATCCATACACATGAGAAAGTCAATCATATTCTTATAACTAAACACTTCTACACTAGTACATTATCTCTAAAGATCACACATCATTAATGTTCATTATTTACAAAAGAATGGTGTCCATATAGGACTATTAGTCTTTTACTGTAGGAATGCTTTTACATCCTTACGCGGATACAGTCCCCGTACTCTCCCTGAGTGGGGATCTGCTAAGAGATAGCTACACTCATGTGGCACACTTACTACTCTAAAAGGTCCATTGTACACCAATTGCCACTTGCTATTCTGTTTCAAGGATGCCGAGGACTTAGGATGATTGCGTAAGAGTACCAAGTCCCCAACACTAAATTTTTGGTTATTCGTCACATGTCGATTATATTTTTCTTTCCTTTTCTGAGCGCACCTGGTAGGGTTGCACCCTGCTTTTCTTATCTTGTGTGCTTATATGCAATGTATATCCTGAACAATTTATTTAACTCTCCAAATGTTCGTAAAAAAAAACTTTTTCCTTCTTGGGCCAAGGAATGGAGTATGAGGCTCGACAGTAAGTTTTGTGAGGCTTCACCTCGATATTGTACTGATATCCCTTAACAATTCCTGGTCGTTCTGAAAATACATCTGCATAATTAAATAATAACTGTACCAAATCCTGCTGTTGCATAGGGTTCAAATTTTCGGACTGTGATATTTTGTTCACAAGTGCGTCCACATTTGCTTTTAATTGATCACATTGTACGTCAGGATAATAGAGATTCTGTGCTAGACAATGATTGTCTAAATGTAGTATCGACTGATTCCTACATTTTATGTTAATAGCATTACAATTAGGTACAGGTACCTCTTCAGATCTGAGCATGGACAATTCTATTCTCCTACCAGCATTCATCAAACTTAATTTTCCCTGAGAAAGGTCGATTATTGCGTCCCTCTCTCTTAAAAAATCTACCCCCAAAATGCAGGCTACCTTTAAACCCTTTACTACCAGGAATGAGCACGCTATGGCTTCATCCCCTAAATACATCTCTACCCGCACTTGGAGTTTAATTATTTGTCGCTGTGCACTTATGGCTCCAGTGACTTTACAATTATTCACGGGAAAAGTCAGCATACGCCTTTCCTTCCCCAGTACTTTGAATAAGTCCATACTCATAACACTGACAGTAGCACCTGTATCTACGACCGCTTGCACATCAATATTGTTAATTTTGATCTCTATTATCGCTTGTACTTTGTCTTTGTGCTCCTTTATGCACGTGGATGGTTCAGTTATTAATTCATCTCCCATCTGTACCCCGTCATTATACCTAAGGATACAGATGTTGTTCGGTGTTTTGTTCTGTGTCGGGCTGCTCTCACTCCAAACCTCAGCCGACGATGGAGAGCGTATCTCGGCTGCATCTAGTTTGTTGAATTATTGCTAGTGGATGGGCGTGGCTGCTCTGTGTCACTGACCTCCACTATGTGCACGTTGTGTTGCGTCGGCCGCCACGGTTGCGCAATTGGCGCATTTTGTGGTGGCGGTCGGTTATTGTGATATCTATCACTGTTTTGCCGGTCCGGACTGGGCCTCTGGTTCTGCGGCCAAGTTCGGTTTGCATCATTATAAGTATTAGTGTTGCTCGGCCCCCTGGCATTTTTCCATCTATTATTGCTTGGTGGGCCTGTCTCATACCGGTCATCGAACCTCCTTTTCCGGTCATTATTCACCGGCGGACCATTGCCGTTCCGGTCTCTACCTCTATTTCCGTTTTGTGCATACTCTTGTCTCCTATTATTACCTCCGCCGTTTCCATTACTTGGTGGAGGCGTGTTATTTCGACCATTTCTATAACCGTTTCCGTTACTTCTAGCCTGTTCAGAGGCTGCCTTAACATCCTCCTGAATCAAGTCAATTGAGTCCAGAACAGACAAGAAATGTTCCATATCATTTTCAGGCACGTGTATAAGTTTTTCCTTTACATGTATCGGCAAGTGTGACTTCAAAAGTCTGATCAAATCCCGGGATGAAATCTGTTCGTCCCAGTAACGGGTCTTATTAATGTACTTCTCGAAATATTTTCGCAAATTGCCTAGTCGTGGAGAATACGGCTCTGGATTATATACCTCCTTCCGTAATCTCTCCTGGATACATGTTGATCAATATTTGGCCAAGAATGCTTTTTCAAATTGCTCATATGTATCACAACTGTCAGCTGCTTCGGTTGCCCATAATGCAGCCTCTCCTTGTATGTAGGACATAACGAACTGTATTTTCTGGGTATGACTCCAAACGCTAGGCAAAATGTTTCTAAATCCCTTGATAAACACTACAGGGTGAACAGATTTCTTCTCCGTTGTAAAGATCTGAAACTGTCGGTTCCTAATCAAGCTTTCTTCAATCACTACTTTGGAATGACATTTATTTGTTTCGCTTACATTGGTTGCCTGTTCTGTCTCGCAGTCGCAATTTTTTACTGCAGTATTTATATGCCTATCATTGTTGGACCTGGCTGGCGTGACATACGCCCGTGCCTCGTCATGCCGCAAGCTAAGCTCCACCTCGGCAAGACGACGGTCCACACTCCGCTGCCACAGCGGAATGTCCTTGTGCACAATCTTTTTTAGATCCTGCACATCCGCACTTGAGCCCACATCTCTGGCCTCAATTGCGGCGTGCACTTTCTGATCTATTTCTTTTATGACTTCATTTTCTACTTTGTGCACTTGTTCGATCACTTTGTCCTCAATTACTTGAGTTGTGTCAATTTCCAATTGCTCGACTCTGTTAGTCAGGACACTAATTTCCTCTACGATATTGGCGTTAGCCACTTGAATACTGTCTACTCTTTCGCTTAATTCATGCACTGTTTTGGGTATGGTTTCATATTTTTGTTTCAAACTAACAAGCTCACTTTGCATAACTTCTAAAGTTTGCATCAACTGCAAGTCCCTCTCATGCAGGCGTCGGTCACGCTCTGCTTGTTTAGCATCACGTTCTCTATCGCGCTCTGCTTGTTTGGCATCACGTTCTTTATCGCGCTCTGCTTGTTTAGCATCACGTTCTTTATCGTGTTCTGCTTGCATACATGCAAATTCAGCTACCAATCTCTGGTCACGCTCTGCTTGTTCAGCATCACGTTCTCTATCACGCTCTGCTTGCACGCGTACAAATTTAGCTTGGAAATTGAGCATGCGCTCGAACATAACTCTTAATGATTGCACTTCTGACACCTCACCACTCTCTGGTCCGTGTCCAGTGCTTGCGGATGGCACAGTATTTCCGCTATCAACTGAATCACTGGGTGGCAATGGCAACATTTCTTGCCCTTCCGCCCCCAGATTTTCACATTGTACTTCCTGAACTACGTCACTAACATTACTTTGTGTCCCACTTTCCAACTCGGTATCACTACTTACTGACTGTTGCTCATTATCCATGTTGATATCTTTCTGACTACGCAATCTAACCATAGTAAACAAAAGAAATAAAATCTGAACTAAATATCCTAACACTCAGGTTTCACTGACATAATCACACAAGAAATGGACATTAACTAATACACACTTACTATATACTACAATGACTAACTACCTAAATGTCCTGTTATTTTAAAACAAAGTACTAACAACAAGCACACCACTAATGATCCGAGAACACTGCACTGAGGCTACTTTACTACCCACAGGACAACTACACTGTAGCTTTACCTTTTGCTGATCTATCTTGGGCGCAGCTGCCCCCTGATATTGTGGAAGGTAATTAATTTTTCGAAATATTGAGCTCTCTTCTTCAGCTTGCCTCTGGGTACATAGTGTTCTCATGCAAAAAATCATACACAGGTATTACCACACAATATTGGTTATGCAATACATACAATACATAGAAAAATTATTAAATGTTCTGCAACAAAGTTCGACTATATTAATTCCCTAGTTATCTCACGGGTATTTAGTGGCCACTGCATATTCGTGCCCCACGTTGGGCGCCAATTTAACGAAATCGTCGAAATGAATGGAATTGATTTGAAATTTCGTTAAAGAAGAATAATAAATTTTATCTTTTGCTTTTAAGTTAATTTTCTTTCGTGCGAACTTTGTTGTAGAACCACTCTCTTATTTTCGTGTGGTAATAAAAATTTTTACTTTCTTAAGAATTACGTACATTTAAAGAAAAAATAATATTTACGTGAACTCATATGAACTGGTTAAGAATATTAGGTTGAGAATTGAGTCCTTTAAATCATTCGGCCTTGGCATACACTTTCCAGATGCAGTGGGTTTTTTTTGTTAAATATTTTTACTGAATTTTATCCCGGCTCTAGCCATAGAACACAAGATTACCTCTATTAGCAGAAAATGTTTTAATTATTGCCAAGCCGACATTTACCACTGATCAAACCTACTTCACTATGCATTTAAGATATTTTGAAAGAACCAAACTGTTTAAATTTCAATGTTAACTAACATTAGCTATCCGCCTACGAATGCACAAACGTATAATTAATTCAAATTTTATCAACCACAGGATCACTGAAAAAGAAGAACAATTTCTTAATTCACTATTGATTTTTATGCTTCTGTTCCCGATTTACGGGTTTGATAATTTTTTTAAATGTGCCGCCTATTGTTGGTCGCGGCACAGCCCAGCAACACCGCTAAAAAATGCTGAAAAATTCTTAAAGAAATTTTATAGATAACGTGGGCAAGCTAATTTACATAAATAATTCACACTTTTGATAAACTCTAATATATTTAGATCAAACAACAATACAACTCACATTAATTCGTAACGCATCGTCTAATGGCGGCTAAGACCAGACAGAGACAAAAGAAGTCTACCCATTCGTAAAAAACTCTTTCACAGTGTCCTACCGCAATGGCTTCTGAACAGAGAAGACCAAAGAATACATAATGCATTGTGCTTAAATAGTATTGCTGACTATTAACATTTCTTTGCAAATTGACGATATTATTCTCTTCTGACAACATTTTATATATATCTCTGCTATCGCAAATACTGACACATTTTACAATCACATAATAAATACAGAAAAATTCCTATCCTAAATACAGAGAAATATTACAACAAAAAATATAAGGAGAATAACAAATGTCTTTTACACCACATTCAGTAATATTTTTGTTCAATAATTACGATATATACAACTTGCCCAGAGCGGCGTATATGGTACAAATAAACTCTTTTTCTTTAATAATGTGAGTTTGCCAAGGAACGTTACAGTACGTACGTGTCCTACCTGTCTACCTGGGGCGGGGAATTACGCGTTACCCCGTCACCGGCTACGCATGGAAGTGCGTGGGTCGGCCTTCAGACACGCACAGGGAGGAAGAAAGAGAAAGGGAAAGGAAAGAAGAGAGGTCTCAAACGCCGCAACGGAGAAAAGGGCAAAGAGGGAAGGACAGAGGAAGGATTAAGACTGGCAAGTATAGAAAGCAAGGAATTTGTAACAGTTTCGAGCGTCCGTCTCCGGACGTAGGCATAAACCATACTCCCAGAGGGGGAGAAAGGGAAGGAAAGAGCCAGTGGCGAGGGGGGGGGGTGAAGATGGGGGACGGGGAAGGATGCGGAAAGGGAGGGTATGCAGCCCGAAAAGGAAGGAGGGCCACATTAGCTCGGGGTCCCGTGCTCGCTACGCACGTATCCACAAAAGAGTTGTCGACCCCCTGGGTCGAGCTTTATTGTCACGAAGGGATCAAATTCCGCGTTAAGGGCGGTCTGAGTTACATTCCCAGTTCAGAACCAATTTTATCGACATACAGAAGCTCAAATAAAAGATGGAATAAGTGTCCTGTGACCCTACATAGCGTTGGTTCGTCACTAGAAATAAATAAATAGTATAAGAAAGGTTACTGGTGACAGAGTTTCTAAATGTCGCCACTCCTGACTTTATTGTGGTTCAACCTAATGTCTACTTGGTAGAGAAGGAATATCATGTTTAATGTGAATTTCAGACCACAATGCCATTATACCTTCTTCACTTGGCGTAGCCAGTAGAGAATAGAATCTGTCCCTCCCTGTCAAAAATCATTGGCAGATGTTGGAATCGAGGCTAGACCATGACTATATGAATGTATCAACAATCCAACACACCACCAAATCCTCTCCTCTGCAGCACCTTTTTCTATTGTAACATCGTCTGCCGGGGAAACTTTCAGTGATGTGTCCGAATATCTATCCAGGAATGGCAGCCCATTCTTCCTCGAGAGCCATAACCAGAGAAGGTAATAATGCTGGACGCTGGAATCTGGAGCGAAGTCAACATTCTAACTCATCCCAAAGGCGTTCCATTAGGTTCATGTCGCGACTCTGGGCAGGCCGTAGTTGGAGTCACAAACGATGGCGGTCGAGTTCAGGCTCGTTCTGCCTACCTACGTCATACATTCTCCGACAGCAAATGAGCGTTCAGTGGCGTTCAGTAGTGTTCTGCTGTAAATGTCGTACTCAATGCCAGCAATAAAATGATCATAGCGAGTTATTTGATGAATTTTTATTCCATTTGTTGCTAGTTGTCGTGCCTGATGGTGGTGGTAAGCGGCAAATTGTACAAAATCAAGTGAGAGACTTAATTTTCAGGATTCACACCTACGTCAACCGCAAAGCACGTGCATGCGCGTACCGCAACTATCGCTTGGAACCGGCATCAATGCAGTCCCAACCGTTTTCTCGACCTGCGCAAACCGACATCGTTCATGGATCGCACTTAGTCCATATCAGGAATGTTATTGTGCACAAACAATCGGCAAAATGGTGCTGCTTTGTGGCAGGGTTTATTGTCATTCTGATATTAACAGTGATCGTCTCCGAACTACTCCTCTGCTGTACTCAGTAAGGAAATGTGTTGTTGTTGTGGTCTTCAGTCCCGAAGACTGGTTTGACACAATACTCCTTACTACTCTACCCTTTGCGAGCCTCTTCATCTCATAATAACTACTACAGCCTACATCATTTGGACCTGCTTACTGTATTCAACTCTTTGTCTCTCTCTCTCTGCGATTTTTACCCCCAAACTTCCCTCCAATGCTAAACTGGTGAACCCTTGATATCTCAGAATGTGTCCTGTCACCAGACCCCTTCTTTTGGCCATGTTGTGCCACAAATTTCTTTTCCCCCAATTCTATTCAGTAGCTCCTCATTAGTTACGTGATCCACCCATCTAATCTTCAAGATTCCTCTGTAGCACTACATTGCCAGAGCTTCTATTCTCTTTTTGTCTAAACTGCTTATCGTCCATGTTTCACGTCCATTCAAGGTTATAATCCAGACAAATACCTTCAGAAAAGACTTCCTAACTGTAAAATCTATATTCGATGTTAACAAACTTCTCTTCTTCAGAAATGATTTTCTTGCAATTGCCATTCTATATTTTATATCCTCTGCTTTGGCCATCATTAGTTATTTGGCTGCCCAAATAGTAACACTCAGCCACTACTTCAAGTATTTCATTTTCTTATCTAATTCCCTTAGCATTACCTTCTTCTATTTGACTACAATCCATTATCATTGTTTTTCTTTTATTGATGTTAATCTCTCTTCAAGACACTGCTCATTCCATCCAACTTTTGTTCCAAGTCCTTTGCTTTCGCTGACGGAATTTCAATGTCATCGGCAAACCTAAAAGTTTTTTTTTTATTTCTTCTTCCTGAACTTTAATTCCAACTTCGAATTTTTCTTTGGTTTCCTTTACTTTTTTTCAATGTACGGATTGAATAACATCGGGGATAGATTACAACCTTGTCCCACTCTATATTCAACCACTGCTTCCCTTTCATGCCCCTCGATTCTTGCAATTGCCACCGGGTTTCTGCACAAGTTGTAAATAGGCTTTTGCTCCCTTAATTTCAAAAGTTCAAAAAGAGCATTCTAGCCAGCATTGTCAAAAGCTTTCTCTAATATGAAACTTCCTGGCAGATTAAAACTGTGTGCCCAACCGAGACTCGAACTTGGGACCTTTGCCTTTCGCGTGCAAGTGCTCAAGCACGACTCACGCCCCGTCCTCACAGCTTTACTTCTGCCACTACCTCGCCTCCTACTTTCCAAACTTTACAGAAGCTCTCCTGCAAACCTTGCAGAACTAGCACTCCTGAAAGAAAGAATACTGTGGAGACATGGTTTAGCCTCAGCCTGGGGGATGTTTCCAGAATGAGATTTTCACTCTGCAGCGGAGTGTGTGCTGATATGTAACTTCCTGACAGCTTAAAACTGTTTGCCGGACCGAGACTCGAACTCGGGACCTTTGCCTTTCGCAGGCAAGTTCTCTACCATCTGAGCTACCCAAGCACGACTCACGCACCGGCCTCACAGCTTCACTTCTGCCAGTACCTCGCCACCTACCTCATTCTCATTCTGGAAACATCCCCAAGGTTGCGGCTAAGCCATGTCTCCGCAATATCCTTTCTTTCAGGAGTGGTAGTTCTAAAAGGTTCGCAGGAGAGCTTCTGTAAAGTTTGGAGGGTAGATGATGCTCACAGACAAAATCGTGATGTCGCAAAGATATGTTGAGCCAAAACAAGAATGAGTTTTCAAAGTAACACTAACGATCATGGGACATTTATTCCTGTCCATCAGTCCGAAAACTGCTTGAAGTTGCAAAACATGATTTCAAAGATATATCTTCCTGAAGATCTAAAATTTCCATTTCTAATTCTTCAAGATCACAATTTCCGAAGATCTCACACCTCCTACCTCCAAATTCAGTTATGTCAACTGAAACGAATGGATTATTAAAAAAATCACTGGCTCAGATATTGAAAACTAGCTAAACCTGTTACAAAATTTTGTGACTAGGGTTTCAAGATGCTTGGAAAAAAATAGATAATCATATCGCCTTCATTTACAATTTTCATAACTGGATTCAAAATGTGGGAAGTGTGACAGAGAATCTCTTTTTAAATGTGCAATCCATAATTTTGGCTTCCCCTGAAAAGCATTTACTACACTTTTTAATTTTGAAGTGATATCTACCAACAAACCTAAATCTAGGCGCCATGGTATCTCGTCAGGTTTTTGACGATACTTCCCAGAGGATGATTTCAGAAAATCTCACCCAGGAGACTACAGAATCGTTCCTACGTTATGCCCCTTCTATGCCACCTTAGTCTGCAGAAAGAATGTCACCATACCCAGAATCTGATATATTCAAAATATTTCTGAGCAATCGGTGACGTGTAGAAGATGATCGTATGTAATTTACTACACATGTTACAACTTTCATGACATGGTCAAACTTCATAACCTTCGCACATAAACTTTCTAGCGGCTTATACAGTGATTAGCAAGAAATTTTGGAAATGAATCATCTTTAGTACAAAGATCAAATAAACCTATTACTCTTTCCAGTCACTGAAGGCACCGCATCTGTAGTTACAGCAACAAGTTTAGAGAGTGGAAAGGTGCTACATTATTTTTCACAAATTTCAGAAATGTGTTAAACATGTCTTCTCTCTTAATAGGGCTACGCTCACAAAGTGACAGTACTTTGACAAACTCCTCCGTAACTGTAAAATCATGAAACACTATTCTAATAAATAAACACAACTTTCCAATGTCGGAAGTATTCAACTTTCATCAAACTAAAGCGAAAAACATCACACGATTGTAGTTCTGATATAACTGAAATTCTAAATTTTTAGAAATTGTTCGACGAGTCTATAAATAGTTTCAAGTCTATAAATAGTTTAATGAGATAACTGAAGTCCATTTATAGAAGACGACCATAAAACAGAGATTCCGTGGCGCTGATTGTTGGGACTTGGCAAGACAGCCAAGTCACAATGAGAGGAAGCCGAAAGGCACGCGTTAAGCTCACGCAGATTGGCGTGAGGTCTGGAACAGTTAAAGGAATTAATAGTAGCAAATAAAGTACGTAGTTGATGTAATACTTAACTTTAATCCACAATTGTAGAACATCTCTCTTGACGGTACATGTTATAGCCACAATAAAAAATAATATCAAATGCTATAGCGCCTTGCTAGGCCGTAGCAAATGACGTAGCTGAAGGCTATGCTAACTATCGTCTCGGCAAATGTGAGCGTAGTTGTCAGTGATCCATCTCTGGCTAAGTCGGCTGTACAACTGGGGCGAGTGCCAGGACGTCTCTCTAGACCTGCCGTGTAGTCGCGCTCGGTCTGCTATCACTGACAGTGGCGACACGCGGGTACTACGTATACTAATGGACCGCGGCCGATTTAAAGGCTACCACCTAGCAAGTGTGGTGTCTGGCGGTGACACCACATTCCTCCCCCGCAAATCGGCGAACGGTTGAGTTATTAGGCTTCCGCCCGCCGTGGGGAGGACCCCATGTTGACGTATGCGACGAGGAGGGGAGCCTAACAACAGGCGATGCTGTGCTACCTGCATCCGGCCATTCGGTCCGAGGGGAGCTAGGAAACGCCTGAAAACCCAGTCCAGGGTGCACGTCAACATGCGGTGTATGCGCCCGTAGAGAGACAGGAGGGGCCGAAGGGTCGACCTCCATCGCGTCGGGGTACCCGACGGGCGTAGACGACATCTGGTCCGGAGCGGGCAAGAGTTCCATGTCGGAGGACAGCTGGTCACGGGAAGCGATCGGCGGCGCGTGACCCAGGGAGGCGCCCGGCGGCTGCAGCTAAGCGTCCACTGCAGGCGTCGCCGGCGGGAGAACAGGCGGCGGCGGCGGCGGCGGCGGCGGCGGTGGCGCGTCGCCATGGGGCAAAAGCAGGTGGCTGCCGCTGCACAGGAACCTGATGCGGCGGATGCAGCAAAGACATCAAGGTTCGATGAGGACGACCATGGAACAACTCAGCCGGCGAGCGACCCTCTCGGGGCTGACAGCGATACGAGGACAAAAAGAGCAATAACGTGTCCTCCCGAGAATGCGACTCTTTCAACTTCAACATCTGTGACTGGAAAGTCCGGACCAATCGTTCAGCGGCACCGTTTGACTGAGGCGAAAACGGCGCGGATGTCAGATGTTGAATACCATTGGCCTTGCAGAATGATTGAAATCCTGCGGACATGAATTGTGGGCCATTGTCGGAAACAATAGTCTGTGGAAGACCTTCAATGCAAAAGATAGCGGATAATGCTTGGATGGTGGCAGATGACGTCGTGGAAGACATCCGGACAACAAAAGGAAAATTACTGAATGAATCTACCACAACCAACCATCGAGCATTCCAGAATGGACCAGCAAAATCTATGTGTAAGCGTTGCCAAGGGGAAGTGGCTTTCGGCCATGCAAAGAATTTCCGCGGTGGTGCGGATTGTTGTTTGGCACACGCCATGGAAGAAGAGCACATTTTCGTAATCGCTGCATTGATTCCGAACCAAGTACAGTGCTGACGAACAAGTTGTATCGTTCGCACTATACCCCAATGTCTTTGGTGGAGAAGCCGTAGGACAGAGGACCGTAACGAACGTGGGACCACGACCCTGGACTGATCATTATCAGAACGCAACAGCAAAACACCACGTCGTACAAAAAGTCTCTCCTTGTGAGCAAAAAATCGGCGAACCAACGGATCCTCGATCCATGACTTTGACAAGGGCCATTGAGTAGCAACAAAACGCAAAACGGTAGCAAGGACAGGGTCAGCAGCTGTGGCCGTAGCTACACGACGAAAATCAATCGGAAACGATTCGACCATGTCATCGGTTTCCGAATCAATGAACATGCAAGCAAGTTCGGAGGAATCGAATGCTCTATCCTTAGCAACAGGCAAACGGGACAACGCATCGGCGTTGCCGTGCTTAGCAGTGGACCGATACAAGATATCGTAGCGGTACTGCGAGAGGAAAATAGACCAGCGAATGAATTTCTGCGCTGTACGTGGAGGTATAGGCTTGTTCAGATGAAAAAGCGATGTCAAAGGTTTGTGGTCTGTGATGATGGTAAAGTGACGACCATACAAGAAATCATGAAACTTTGTAACACCAAATACGAGAGCCAAGGTTTCTTCCTCTTTCTGTGAATAATTTATTTTTCCTAGCACACTCTGTAGCTGCTTCAAATTCTGCGGCGAAGGCAAGTCCTGTATTGCACGGAGGTGCTCTGGACTCGGATGTATGCCTTGTGCATTGATTACATGTCCCAAATATGGTAAGTCACGAGCAAAAAACACACATTGTCCTTCCGCAAGCGAAGACCATTTTGTCGCAAGACCTGAAATAATGTTCTGAGATTGGCTAAATGTCCTTCTTCCGTCTTTCCGGAGATCACAATATCGCCCAGATAGTTTGCTGCAGTAGGGACCGAGGCACAAACAGTTTGTAGATATTGCTGAAATAATGCAGGGGCGGATGCACACCTGAATGGTAGTCTTTTGAATCGATACAAACCAAGATGCGTGTTAACCACCAAAACGCGCTGGGATTCGTCGTCCACTGGTATTTGCAAGTACGCATCTGCTAGGTCCAACTTCGAAAAATATTTACCTGGGCACAGTTTGTCAAAAAGATCTTCCGGGCGGGGTAAAGGAAAAGTTGCAATCACTAGTTGTGGATTCACTGTAGCTTTGAAGTCCACACAAAGTTTCAATTTTCCGGAAGGTTTTGACAAAATTACTAAGGGTGATGCCCAGAGAGAAGCCTGCACACGTTCAATTACACCTTGTGATTCCAATGCGTGGGGAACATTGCGCGCTCTGAAAAATTTCGGTTGCGCGTCGACTTTCAGTTCCAAATGTGCTTTATAGTTCTTAGCGCAACCAAGGCCCGGTGCAAAAATGTCTGCAAATTCTTCACATAGACGAGAAACACTGGCGGAAGGCACAGTCTGATTAACTGATAGGACCTGATTGACTATAGACAAGTTAAACAACTGAAATAAATCTAAACCAAACAAGTTCACTGCAGAAGAAGAACGAAGAACGTAAAAAGACACAAGTTTTGTTTCTCCCTTGTATGTTGCAAGAAGGCTGCACTGTCCTAACACGGGGATAGTCTGACCTGAATATGTAGTTAGCTTAACATTTTCAGCACACAACGGAGGTGTGCCCAGTTGTTTGTACGTGTCTTTATTGATCAATGAAACTGCAGCTCCGGTATCGAGCTGGAATTGTATGACCTTGCCATGAATGTCCAAGTCTACAAAAAGTTTATTGTCCTGCTGACGACAAGAGCGACTGTCTCGTGCAACGTGAACAGACACTGGTACAGAAGCACTTGCGACTTGACGTGATTTCCATCGACGTCGACGCACACTTTTTGTGGGATGAACACAGTCACTGTTAGAGAAAGTGGTACTGGGCGGAGTGGAATTAACTACATGAATTTCCATGGGCGAAGGTTCACGAGCCTGAGTATTCTTGGTTCGATTCCGATTCTGGCGCGAAGCAAAGGGCCTGGAACGGTTGTTAGTGTCCGATCGGAGCTTTTTCTGGCAAACACTCTGAACATGTCCTTTTTTATTACAGAAAAAGCAAATAGCTTGGCGTGACGGGCAATTGTCACGCGAATGTCTAGTAGCACACCGCGGGCATGATTTTAGCACTGCATTTGCGTGCTTGCGCGGCACCCTTAGCGGAGAGCTTGGCGGCAGCTGCACGGACGGGCGCGAGGGCTGTTTACCGTTCCGTGCAGCTCGTCCGGCGGGCCGGTTAATGTGACACACGGCTGGCGAAGTTTCAAATGATTCCTGAGCAAAGTCAAGTGTGTCTTGCCTATCCAATATGTCTATCACTTGTTGAAGGGAGGGATTGACTAGTTTCAACATTTGCTCCCATATACGAACATCAGAAACGTTCTGTGCTATTGCATCACGTACCATTGTATCTGAATAAGGGAGTCCACATTCACACTCAAAAGCACAATCCCTAATAAGGCCTTGCAAAGTTGCAACCCACTCCCGATTAGTTTGACCGGCCGTACATTTTGTACGAACGAATGTATACCTTTTTGCAACGACATTGACTGACTCTTTGAAATATGCATCTAATGCAGACAAAATTTCTTCATAGGACGCGTTGCTACATCGCGTCGGGGAAACAATTTCACTATCACACTGAAGGTGGACACTCCTACACATGCCAACAAAAAAGGCTGCCGCTCGTTACCTTGAACTCTGTAGGCAGCGAGATGAAATCCAAATTGGCGTGACCACTCCATCCAGCTTTCCAGTGCCGCATCAAACGGACGAAAAGGTGGTGCAACTGCGTGTTGTGGCTGCTGGAGCGGTGAAGCGGCGGCTGCCGCATCGTTTTGCAGTGCACGTTGACCCTGGACGAGCTATCCAAGGGCATCCAATAAGGCCTGCGTCTGCTGATTCTGCAAGCGATAAAATTCGGACAGTACATCTGGAGATTGTGGCGAAGCCATGACACAAGTAAATTAGGGCAATACGAACGCTAAATCCTCTTTTGAGACTCGTCGCCAAAAATGTTGGGACTTGGCAAGACAGCCAAGTCACAATGAGAGGAAGCCGAAAGGCACGCGTTAAGCTCACGCAGATTGGCGTGAGGTCTGGAACAGTTAAAGGAATTAATAGTAGCAAATAAAGTACGTAGTTGATGTAATACTTAACTTTAATCCACAATTGTAGAACATCTCTCTTGACGGTACATGTTATAGCCACAATAAAAAATAATATCAAATGCTATGGCGCCTTGCTAGGCCGTAGCAAATGACGTAGCTGAAGGCTATGCTAACTATCGTCTCGGCAAATGTGAGCGTAGTTGTCAGTGATCCATCTCTGGCTAAGTCGGCTGTACAACTGGGGCGAGTGCCAGGACGTCTCTCTAGACCTGCCGTGTAGTCGCGCTCGGTCTGCTATCACTGACAGTGGCGACACGCGGGTCCTACGTATACTAATGGACCTCGGCCATTTAAAGGCTACCACATAGCAAGAGTGGTGTCTGGCGGTGACACCACACTGATCACTGTTTCTATAATTACGTCCGTGTCAGTGAAAGGCTTTCCTTTTCGCTAAAACGTAAGACTTTGTAAGATGTCATTGTCACGTTACCATTTTGCTGAGCTGATTTTGTAAGCATACTTTTCTGTACTGTTATTTTAGTTTGCAAGTCTCATAATTCAAAATTAACAGAAAAGTCACTATTAAAGTTTCTGTGATTTGTCGAAATCTGATATTCTACATTACTTTTCTCGGGAACAGATCACGGTTTGTGATATTCAGAGCGCGCGATTCTCCTACCAACCACACAGAATTCTCATATTCTAGTAAAAATTCTCGTTCGTTTAAAACTATTGTATTCATGGCATATTGTAGACTACATATACTGCCTCTGCGTTCAGTTCGTTGGTTTGCAGTCAGTTTCTGATTTTGGTTTCCATAAGTTTTACCTAAAAATTAATATGAAACGTTAATAACTTAAAAATCATGAACATATGTTATGAAGCAGTTTATCAGATTTAATGTTTTACATACCTTAGAAAAAAACTATTTCAAAGTCAGCATTTGAATCAGATTAACTCAAAACTGAGAGTGGAAAATCGCTTAGTTTCCTGAATTCTTCAGATTCATGAGTTAATATATTCCACATTTTACCCGGTGATAGTTCCTTTTGTAATGAGCCTGAGAGAAAAGCCAAAACCAATGAGCGATGCTTCTATTGGTCATCTGTTGTTTGCGCTAAATCAACATTTATGGGGGGCAATGGTTCATCAAGGACATAAGCGAAGGTGTTGCATCTCTGAAACTCGTGACAGAGTATCACATACTTAAAAACTGCAACGTCTGAAAGGCAACTGAACAATAGCCAGAATGAATATGTTTTCTAGTACTCAGAGTGCAAAGGGGATGCCACAGGAGCGGGGTTGGTTTGGGCATCGTCCGGAAGTGTCAGGTAGACTCACGAGGTATCATGTTGTTGTTGTGGTCTTCAGTCCTGAGACTGGGTTGGTGCAGCTCTCCATGCTACTCTATCCTGTGCAAGCTTCTTCATCTCCCAGTACATGCTGCAGCCTACATCCTTCAGAATCTGCTTAGTGTATTCATCTCTTGGCCTCCCTCTACGATTTTTACCCTTCACGCTGCCTTCCAGTACCAAATTGCTGATCCCTTTATGCCTCAGAACATGTCCTACCAACCGATCCCTTCTTCTAGTCAAGTTGTGCCACAAACTCCTCTTCTCCCCAATTCTATTCAATACCTCCTCATTAGTTATGTGATCTACCCATCTAATCTTCAGCATTCTTCTGTAGCACCACATTTCGAAAGCTTCTATTTTCTTCTTGTCCAAACTATTTATCGTCCATGTTTCTCTTCCATACATGGCTACACTTCATACAAATACTTTCAGAAACGACTTCCTGACACTTAAATCTATACTCGATGTTAACAAATTTCTGTTCTTCAGAAACGCTTTCCTTGCCATTGCTAGTCTACATTTTATATCCTCTCTTCTTCGACCATCATCAGGTATTTTGCTCCCCAAATAGCAAAACTCCTTTACTACTTTAAGTGTCTCATTTCCTAATCAAATTCCCTCAGCATCACCCGACTTAATTCGACTACATTCCATTATCCTCGTTTTACTTTTGTTGATGTTCATCTTATATCCTCCTTTCAAGACACTGTCCATTCCGTTCAACTGCTCTTCCAAGTCCTTTGCTGTGTCTGACAGAATTACAATGTCATCGGCGAACCTCAACGTTTTTATTTCTTCTCCATGGATTTTAATGCCTACTCCGAATTTTTCGTTTGTTTCCTTCACTGCTTGCTCAATATACAGATTGAATAAGATCGGGGATAGGCTACAACCCTGTCTCACTCCCTTCCCAACCACTGCTTTCCTTTCATGCCCCTTGACTCTTATAACTGCCATCTGGTTTCTGTACAAATTGTAAATAGCCTTTCGCTCCCTGTATTTTACCCCTGCCACCTTCAGAATTTGAAAGAGAGTATTGCAGTCAACATTGTCAAAAGCTTTCTCTAAGTCTACAAATGCTAGAAACGTAGGTTTGTCTTTCCTTAATCTTTCTTCTAAGATAAGTCGTAAGGTCAGTATTGTCTCACGTGTTTCAACATTTCTACGGAATCGAAACTGATCTTCCCCGAGGTCGGCTTCTACCAGTTTTTCCATTCGTCTGTAAATAATTCGCGTTAGTATTTTGCAGCTGTGACTTATTAAACTGATAGTTCGGTAATTTTCACATCTGTCAACAACTGTTTTCTTTGGGATTGGAATTATTATATTCTTCTTGAAGTCTGAGGGTATTTCGCCTGTCTCGTACATCTTGCTCACCAGATGGTAGAGTTTTGTCAGGACTGGCTCTCCCAACGCCGTCAGTAGTTCTAATGGAATGTTGTCTACTCCCGGGGACTTGTTTCGACTCAGGTCTTTCAGTGCTCTGTCAAACTCTTCACGCAGTATCGTATCTCCCATTTCATCTTCATCTACATCCTCGTCCATTTTCATAATATTGTCGTCAAGAACATCGCCCCTGTATAGACCCTCTATATACTCCTTCCACCTTTCTGCTTTCCCTTCTTTGCTTAGAGGTATGATGTGAACGGCTTATTTCAATAGTGGTACAAGTCCATTACCTCCACTTTTCTGCCTACAATGCTTCTGAAATTAATGAACCAAACAAACAGAAAGAAAGGTTCATCTCTAGCAAGAAGCCATATGCTTGAATATTTCTGGTATCTCAACTGCAGATTTTTCAGCGCTCATTTGCCTTTAGTACTCTGTATCTCAAAACGAACAAAAACGGACTTGTCCACTATTGAAATAAGCCCTTCATGTGAGTTCATGTGTCGAGCCACGAGGCATGGCAGTGCGTTGGGGTGACGTTGTATGGTCATACACGAGGCCCTGCAGGGCGGTGTCCATCAGCCTGCCGCACAGTATAAAGGCGGAGGCGGCGAAGGCCGTGAGAGACTTCAGTGGAGACAGCGGTTCAGGAGAGACGTCTGTGTAGGTCAGTCCCGGGGCCTGGACTTGTATTATTCGCTCTGTCTCTGCTTTCGCTCTTACTTAGCCGCGCACTTCCCTCCATGGGATTTTGCAAACAGTCGTAGTGTATGTTCATTCAAGTCATTATCCAATTATTGCCCAGACGAGCAGTTAAAGATTGTAGTTATTCAAGTGTTCCCTTTGTCTGATTATTTGCCGACCGAGTTCCATAACTTCCAGTTAGTCATCTTCAAGTTAGCTAACTGTATGGACCTCCTCCAGTCTCCAAGCGCCTAAACTGCTCACTGAACGTGACAAGATCATTTTTAGGTTTCAGAGCCACTACTTGGGACAGCACTTTATCATTAACATCATATTTTAATTTGATCTGGCACGAAGCTCTCTGTAACATTTGAGAAGTAATATCGTTCATTAGGCATGCCTTATAAAATCCTACAAATGTATAAAAAACACGAAACCATAAAAATGTAAAGTGACATATTAGCAGCATTTATAGGTGCAAAGATCAAAATATTCATACCCACTCAAAACAAGAAACATTGCAGTTGAGGTAAACAAAATTCTGAGGATATTTTTATCTAAAATTCATTGCAAAATTAAAATAAACTTACCTCCTTTACTGTACCGTATAGATAAATTTAAGATACAGTGTGTTCACACATAAAAGTTCCTGCATCGATGATAAAAATCTTAAGAAGGCGTGGATGATTCTATCCCAGTGCTATTCGGAAATTCTATACCTGAATACAGTTGTGCATTGTCCAGATGATGACCTGGATTTTTTGGGTCAACATCAGTCAGATTTCTTCCCATGACATAAGATCGTTTTCATAAGGTCCTTTTAGACGGTCAAACGGTATCATGTCTCAGTTCAGTTTCAGTTCCCGCTCTCTTTTTATTTCAGTTCGGAAGCAGATTTGTTCTCACACGATCCGATCAGTTCCGTCACTTTTCTCAATCGTTTCAGTTCTTCGTGGCCCTGAACAGAGTGTACACTTGTTTCTCTTTAATTACGTTTGTTTTAATTAAGTGTAGCCGGCCGAAGTGGCCGTGCGGTTAAAGGCGCTGCAGTCTGGAACCGCAAGACCACTACGGTCGCAGGTTCGAATCCTGCCTCGGGCATGGCTGTTTGTGATGTCCTTAGGTTAGTTAGGTTTAACTAGTTCTAAGATCTAGGGGACTAATGACCTCAGCAGTCGAGTCCCATAGTGCTCAGAGCCATTTGAACCATTTGAATTAAGTGTAGATATCTGGTAATGCCGTAACTCATGAATGAAGACTATCTCACTGCAGTAGCCTTAGCTTTAGCGCTGAAGAAAGAGCGGAAGAAAAGTTGGAAACGGAGTAACGATCGGTTTCGTGAAAGAAATGCATTGTCTCATGTAAATTTAATGAAGGAAATTCGCTTAGAACCGTGTGATTGGTTGAATTATGTACGTATGAATGAGGATGCTAATCTTCACTTATTACTCCTTGTGACGCATATTACACAAAAGCAGGATACCAGTATGAGGGAGGTTGTTACTCCTCATGAGAGGCTAACTGCGACACTGAGATTTTTGGTAAGTGAAAGCACTTACCAAAGTCTTACAGTGGTATCAACTCCAAGCCTAAGGAAAATAATATCTGAAACTTGTAATGCCATTACTGCTGTACTGAAGCATTATATAAAGGTAACTAACGCGTTTAAAGTTTTAGTTCGGTAATAATGGTTAATACATTTTATTAAATCAGTTTTTTTCAGAAGTAAGCACATTATTTATGTGCAGATTGTGAAAAATTATCTGCAACAAGTGCATAGTTTCCTTATGTCTCTGGAGCTGATAATTTCTTGGAAAACTGGCTTTGCATTCTCGAAAGAGTGGTTAAACGGGCTTGGGATGGCTGCGACGTTGAAAAATGTCTCCGTGACAACTGCGGCGTCGAAAAACAATTCTGAGATGGCTGCGGCGTCGGACAGTGGCTCTGTGGTTGGTCTGCCACCTGCGGCGTTGCTATTGATGAAAATCAATTCAGGATTTCATACACCCCACAAATATAGAAAGGTTTACAAGTTCCTTGACATAAGGTACCATATCAGGAAGCATATTATTCAATTCATCGGCAACATGTTTTCCAAAGCTGTCATGTTTTCCTACTGGTATATCGTCTTTTTACTACACGCTGACTGTTTGTCCCCGTCGACCGATCGCTCCATGACGGCTGGAGATTGGGTGGGTCTTGTAAATTCTTGCTCTGATGATTGACCTTGTACTGAACATTCATCATCATCTTTGTCACCGATGGATTGAGAGTTCTCCTTCAGTTTTAAAAAAATGAAATACAAATAATGTCATTATGAATTAACAAGCCCGCCCGGCTAGTCGTGCGGTCTAACGCACTGCTTTCCGGGTGGGAAGGCGTGCCGGTCCCTGGCATGAATCCTTCCGGCCGATTATTGTCGAGGTCCGATGTGCCGGTCAGTCTGTGGTTGGTTTTTGAGGCAGATTTCCATCTGTCTCGGCGAATACGGGCTGGTTGCCCTTAAACCGCCTCAGTTACACTATGCGCAAACATTTTCTCCACGTACGAGTACACCATAATTACTCTGCCACGTAAACATTGCGGTTACACTCGTCTGGTGTGACACGTTACCGGGGCCGTCCACTGGGGGCCGAACCGCACAATAACCCTGTGTTCGGTGTGTGGCGGCAGTGAGGTGAGTGGACTGCTGTAGCCTCTTGTGGGGTTGTGAACCACTGAGGGCTACGGCGGGGACGAAGCCTCTCCGTCGTTTCTAGCTCCCAAGTTCCATACAATACAATACAATGCATGAATTAATAAAGAAATTTGTCTAATATTGTGTAACTAATTTCAGTGTTTGTCTTCGTTCTAGCTTCACAAGATGAATTCGAATGGAGGAAAGTTACTAAAATTTTCACGATAGATGGGAATTTCCAATTTGTCTGGGAGGTACCGATGACAAACACCCACGCACAATTCCACCGCCAGGAAGTGGATCACTGTAGTTGAATTACGAGAAATTTCATAATGTTCTTCTCATGGCTATTATGGATCCAAATTACGAATTTATGATGTGTGATGCAGGAACAAACAGAAGATGGGGACGTAACTATCAATACTAAATTTTACGAATGATTATCTACCAACAATTTGCAGTTACCTCCTGATGAAAAACCAAAAGATAATACCATCAAGCTTCCGTATGTTTTCGTTTGGGACGATGTATTTGCATTAATGTGAAACTTTTTAAAACCATTTCATAAGAAACAGTTGAATTACGATTGGGTGGTCTTCAGCTACAAAATACCGAGAGCTAGAAGAATTGCCGAAAGTATGTTTGGCATACTGTGAAATATATTTAGAATTTTCCATTCTGCAACAAATTTTAAAGTCGTAAACAGTTATATATCCCCGTCTTGACATGCTGTTATATTCACAATTTATTATTAATACAGTCTCAACATTCATACACTACACCCGATTAGATGATATGAATTCAAATGAGAGTATTGAAGTGCAAGGGATAGTATATCTACAAAATGACACCAGCAGCTGAAATGTTAATAATGATGCTAAATATTGTCGAAATACGTTTGTGGAATATTTTGTAAATGAAGGACGAATTGAATGGCAAAGATGACTCTGGACAAAAAACATATTTTGAATATTTTCTTGTGTTGGAGATAAACAATTTTTATATAAAGTAGCAATGTGAAATACAAAATCCTGTGCATTTTTAATTACTTACTGCTTCCTGAGTTTCATCCTTTTCGTCTATAGTATTAACATTTGTTGTAGTCGGCTGTTGGTCGTTGACAAACTAAGGGAGATCATAATACCATAGTGATGGTTTGTATACTTCCCCAGTTCCTGCTCCACTTCTTTCACTGTAATTTATTTAAATTCTTTGTTATAACTTGAAAGCAGACTGTTAGTTGTAGATTTTACCATCACCTTCGTAGCCTTTTTATCGTATTCCTGCTACTTCTTTAATAAGAGGGTGTAAGCGACTTCCCTAAGTTAGCATTGTGATAGGGTGCCTATTATTTGTTTCACAAACACGATAAAGTTTTATAAATATCAATGAACTCTATAGCAAAATTGTGATCCTTGGTCATAGTAGGTGCACTGTGTAAGATTTTCAAGAGGACTGGCGTGAGCGAACGGACTGAAGGATGACTCACTTGTTTACATTGAGGAATTCTAAGAACTGAAATGAAACAAATAGGTCTACCTATCCCGTCAGTCCTGAGTCTTTGTTTCAGTTCTCCTTTCAGCGTTTCATTTTTACACGTAGGAAAAACTGAAATGGAGGTATGTTCCATCTATCCAACTAAATGAAAAGCAGTTTATTTATTTCCATGCGCGTTTCGCTTCTTTTATGTGTGAAGCATCTTCGGTGACGATTTCCAGTGCTGTTAGCCCATGTGCGTGGTGCTAGAGATGTGTACATTAGTTTCCATGCTCCAGCTGGCCGATTTCCGGCGTTCTTTCATCCACATTTGTTATAACACATCTCTTACATCACTTGCACTTTCCATTTTCTGATCAACATGTCAACATCCTGATATGTTGATCACAAAATGTAAAGATTCATCCCTTTGCACCTGAATGTATACTTGTTTAGCAAGGCCCAGAATGGCTAAATCAGCTGCACAATTCTAATCAGTCATCGAATACAACGGTTATTTTTTTCTTCTAGCCTTTGACAACTCTTAACTTGTTGGGACGTGGGTTTGGTCAAAACGGGATAGAGACTGACAGTTCAGCTATCATGAGTCAGCCAAGCATTTCAAGGTGCACTAACGCAATTGTGAGGGCTCTCAATGGTCTGCAATCGAAAGCAATAATGAGAATAGTTGTGTCGGTTGGACACTTTGGGTGCGGGGAGCTATGCATGCAGGGATGCACCATACCAGGTGTGCAGTAGTCGAGTGAGCATGGCCGCAGCTGTGGTCACTTGTCTTTGATTGGCTGGCGCAAGGACAGACAGCAACACACCATGGCACACTTCGGTTGCTTGGGAGCTGCACCGACTCGCTACCGAACGGCTTACGGAACTGCATGAAGGCTCGGCTGCAGTAACCTACTGCTCGGAGTGTTCACCTACCGAACCAATCGGTAGAACGGCCGAATGATACAGAAGAGCTGTTGGCAGGAGTGCCATAGCGCTCAGCATGGCTGGCACATTTTTCCCCACTGCCACACCACGCAATCTCAGCATTAGAAGGAGGAAACTGTGAATGTGCTCCATTTAATAGACAATACAGCAGTACCTCGTACGACTTGATTTTATATTTCACATTTATTAACAATGTAGATCAAAAACAAAATAAGTTTTCAGTATTATTGAATATTTTGGCACACTGAAGATATACAATTTTTATCTAGTACAGACTGTCAGCATGTGGACAGACTAAGACAATTTCACAGATTTTCGCACTCAGGTTGCCACGTAATGGTGACTTACTCGTAATTAGCTACATAAGCGAAAAAAAGTCTTTCACACACATATGTTGGTCGGAAGGTTGTAGCACGCTTGCAGCTGCATTCCGGAGATGTGGGAACAACCTAAGGAAAGCAATGTAGGACGTCTTGCAATGTCTTTCTGTGAGCCGTGTGCAGTAAAGTCCACTTAAAATGCGAGGTCTGCAATCCATTCTGGGTGTTCTAATTTTCGATCCTGCACTTCTTTTTCCTTCGCAAATTTTACAATAGTGAGTTTTAAATCGAAAAATCGTTCCAAGCATGCCCCATGCCTTGACCAACGTACTTTACAATAATATATCAAGTCTCCACACTCTTCAGTCAGTTCCATTGAAAGCTGTTGCAACTGACATCCTGTAACTTCAGAAATTTTACTATTCATACCACTAATGTCTTCTGTACGCCATGCCTGCAAATTTAACACAAAATGTTTTTGCTGATCATAACAATGAATCCCATGTGTTGATTTTTGTAAGTTTTTGCTCTTTCATTGCCAACTAAATCTATAAATTCTTCCTTCGTGACATGGCAGTGTTGTTTCATAGCAAATCTGGAGTACTCGTCGCTTATGTGAGTGCATAAAATATATATATGGAGAACGTTCTCTCTTCTGTCACTCCCATTCCTTTTTAAAGGCTTGTGATAATAGATTGCAAACACTCAATGGATCTGTGAATGTCATTCATTACGAGCAAATAGCAAAGGGTAAACAGCGCCACAGTCCGCCAGAACTGAGAAGATTTGTGCCGACCGAAAAATTCTACACCGCAGTACCAAATGGAACATCGTTCTGCATCAGGTAATTCCGGGTAGGAAAGGGCAAAGCCGAGGCAGGCTGCGCCTTGCACGCGTGAAGTCTAGCAGGCCTTGGCCAACCCTGTTCTGATGATTTGAACTGCAGAAACCATGCCTGTATTACATCTCCATCGCACCCTGTACAGATCACTACTGCGCGCCAGCCCGTTAGGGACCTCTGGCGTATTTTACCGCTCTTCTCGAAATTTTTGCAACCTATGCACAGGACGTTCGCTTTCAGATTTTTCACCTCTCCTTTGACTTTCTTTCTGGGGAGCGTGACCGCGAGGAGCTTCGGTTTTCCTCAACCCGCAATGACGTGAAGCACGTACAGAAACTGGACAGTGAATGAACGTAGCTAAGCGTACTGCAAATGTGAAACACTTACTGTTAATAACATCGTTTGTTGAAATCGAAACTATGCCACCTGATGCAATGTCTTTCTAAAGTTATTATTACTATGACAGTTCATTCTATTTAACAGTGCCACCGGGGATTCCAGAGTGGTGTAGGGTAAATTACTGTTAAGTGTTACAAATTACATGAAAATGTTGTCTGAAATGACGTTTTTGCGCTTTTGGATTCAGTTGGCCGCTCTATTTCTGAAGCTTAATAATCCGAACTGAGAGTAAGATGTTATACAAAACGTAGTGATTCGTTATTGTTAGCTTTTTCAAATTTATTTCATGATCAGACTTTAATTGTTGAGCCAGGGTCGGCGGCTTGGCTCTCAGTCTCTCTGGCTTAAGTTGTTGATTGACAGAGACCGCATTGTCCTCATTCATGAATCCGTAACAACTTATGCTTATTTCATTAGATATACCAGGTGAATTAATTATTTCCCCAACAAATGTTTGTAATTTACATTTTGTAAAAACTTGTGCCTTAGGCAAAATTCTCGTACATTTGCGTATGGTATTCGCTTTTGCCTCGTACCTCGCACAAATGATGAAATTCTCGAATGCGTGTCAGAATTCTCGTACATATCACGACCCTGGAACAGACACACTACTGTTACACAATAAACATATGGGTTTTCCCCTGAATACGATAAAAAATACTGCTCCTCCCAATCATCGTTAAAACTGTACGTTCTTTGTCTTTCTATCAAGAATAAGCGATCACACAAAAAACACATAGGAGAATCGACACTCACAAGCTCTCAGGTTATAGTGAACAGCACCAAAAAACTGCACGTTAAGAAGCTACCGATAGAATCAACGATGTTCAAAAAAAGTGAACTTACTGTTTGTTGCAAAGCTTGTGGAAAAACAATTATGTTCTGAAATTTGATTTAATATTAGAAATCGTCGGAGCAGAAATCTGCTTGTGAAGGACGCTAGGAGAACATATCATGGGCACCAAGGCATACAGGGCGCCACATTGGACAGCCCTGGAGCAGGGGCATAAAGTCGTAATTTACGTCAAATACTAAGATCTACCGTCCCTTGGTCGTGTAAAAAATTTGTTTCTAAGTCAGTGCAATCAACAGAGACCGCCATATATGTCACATATTTTGATACTCGCGAATTCTCTCATCAGAAGCAATAGATGAACTACCTGTATACATAATTAAGTTTGTACGAAACCCTCAGAGGACGTGTCCTACTCTCACTTGTCCAGTTTTTATATAAACCCAGTCTCGAAACATTTTGACTGAAGAGGTGACTCACCAGCCCCCACGCGGCGTCGTTTTATGCAACCCGCAGTGTTACAGCTGGCCTTCGTAACCCAAGCGGGAGACTTTCATATTCTCTAGCGCAAGCTAAAGTATTAGTCCTACAGAAAAAATAAGCTGGAGCTATCTGTAGAAATTCAATTCTGTTGAATTTTGCCAACTAGCTCGTCATTATTCAGTTATAACACTTAAGTCAAATAAATGTATGTCCTGCTAATTCTATTTCATTAGCCCAAAGAGCTCCAGCTGGGTTGTAACGTGCCTGGTGTATTTGTTTCTCGGGCGACATCCAATAACTAGTCCACGTTTAGCGTCACGGAGCTCCCTTGACCGACCCACTCTGCAGTTCCTACTTCTCTGCTCACAACGCAGTACTCCCTCCCTCCTTTTAGACTGGTGGTCCGCCTCTGGTGACGTCTAGTGGTCAATTCCAACTACTTAGGTGAGTCTGGAAACGTGATGAAATAGTATAATATACTATAGTAATATACTATATTATAATATACAATTCCCCTTTACATAGGGCTATCTCGTTACTTTTTATCAAATAGTATAATATACGTTACATAGGGGCGTGTAGATACTTTTGATCAAATAGTACAATACACTATTTGATCAAAGGAATCCGTTCTCCTCTATGTAATGCGGAATTGACTACTAGATGTCACGACAGTATAATAGAAGGCGGAGGCTATCGTGTGGAGAAGCAGTAACAGTAGAATTCGTCCAGTTTCGAGTGAGGAAGTTTGGCTCGTAGAAGACGTGCAGCTTTATGTGCTACCACGAGCACGCAATGAGGACTTAGTAGACTAAGTTTTGATAATGAATCCATATCCAGAAATGTACCATTTGGATGTAAAATAAGTCTGAAGATCGGATCACTTTCAAATCTTCCGATATTTTGTACACACGCAGCTTTAAGGGTCTGCAGCACGGTGGTGAGGCATCGAGTACGGTAGTGAAGGCCAGTTGGCACTCTGTGCGTTAATGAAACAGCATTAGCAAGACGTGTATTTACTTAAGTGTTACTATTTATTATCTTCTCTGCTGCCGTGGCGAGGGCAGCAGATGCAGCACGCAGTCTTGAAACATGCCAACTCGTACACCTCAGCAGGTTCTTGTGGCTGTTGTCTCTGTCGAGTCTGCTGAAGTAATACCTCAGTGTACTGCACGGTAGTGGGCGGCAAGTGTAGCTCATTCAGTAGTGTCGATAATCAGATCGCCCACTGATTATTACCAGGGCACTCTCGTGGACATCCAGTGGGTGTGCTTGAGTAAATTCCAGCAGCTCTGCACAGAGTGAAGATGGTAGTACAGAGTTATGGGGTAGCCTCTCAACCAGAGGTAGGATGCTGTCGCTTGCTTACATTTGCAAGTCGGGGGGACAGCAGCCTTTAGCATATCGGTCAGATAAAGCGACGGATCGGTGGTGCGCCAAACACAATCAGTTCAGCTTTCAGCAAGCCAGGTACGAGTCCCCAAGACTTCACACCAGCGGAGGAGATGTTGTTGAGATGTTGGCAGCTGACAGTGGTTAGGTTCGGTAGATCAGGCAGGCAACAACTGCGAAGGTAGAAGTCATATCACGAATGGTAGGTAGCATATCGCAGGGTCTGCATCGTAGCTGGCAAGCTGTAGCTGAATCGAATACGGGTTTGTAAGCCGTGAGTATTTATTGCTGTCCATCTGAAGCAATGATGTTATGTCTTGGCAAAGATAACCACCTTTGTCCTCCTTTTTTCTGGTCTCACGAGCATTCTTCATCACGCCTCAGAGTCACAACAATGGCTTTCAGTGCTTAAGCCTGGAGCTTTTCCCCACGTTAGCGAGCTGGAAGGTGTTCTTGTGGAACATCTACTCGTTCTTTTAGCAACGTTTTGTGGTGTCAGAAATGAAGTTATGATCCATCATCAGTGACTTGATGATTCAGACTTCTCGCCCAAGCAACATTAAGCGACAGCGTCCGCAGTATGTCATATTATTTGCAGTATCGGATCTCTCCTATCTGTCATTCCGATCGCTACACAGTGCGCTGGCTTGGTTTGACTTGGCTTAGTGCTGATTGGAGAAAACTTTAAGGAAAATTTCATTTGCCCATGACATCTTTCTTGTGGTGCAACACAGTGGAGACAATGAGGTTTGACCTGTGTGCTCTACGAGAATCCGTGGTATTGGCAAGGTTTTGTCCGTTTACCTCGGTAGTTGTATGGTTAGCCTGATGGACTGATAACCGAAGGGACTTGGGTTCGATTCCCAACTGGGTCTCAAATTTCCTCCTCTCATGGACTGGGTGTTGTGTTGCCCTTCCATTCATATTATCATAAATGACATTCCGCTGTTGATATGGCTGTAGGGGCATGTCCTGAAAGCCAATTAAAAGAAATTTTTTGTGCACTTGTCTTTGGTTCTTTTCTATGTGACTGAGGACGATCTAAAATGGACCCAATTCTTTTTACCTTCCTCTTAATGAGATAGGTCTATGATGGTTTTGGTGGTGTTTTCCATACCATTATTTGGTTCAAATGGCTCTGACCACTATGGGACTTAACTGCTGAGGTCATCAGTCCCCTAGAACTTAGAACTACTTAAACCTAATTAACCTAAGGACATCACACACATCCATGCCCGAGGCGGGATTCGAACCTGCGACCGTAGCGGTCGCGCGGTTCCAGACTGTAGCGCCTAGAACCGCTCGGCCACCCTGGCCGGCATACCATTATTTGGTCTGAAGTACTAACGCCACTGTGACCGTTAACCAGGATGTTTATTTCGACGTTCCCGGTGACTAAGTGTGGTCCTTACTTCTAAATTTTCATGATAATTATGCTGTGGACGCTCTTGTCTTTCAACGTGACAAGAGCCGTGTTCACTGGACTGCACGCAGACATACCTTGTTTGACCAACACTCTGACACCCTATCACACTCAACTGGCCTGCTAAATATGTCGAACATAAAATCCATGAAAAATGCCTCGGACTACCTGAAACAGTGATCGAAATGTGCTAGTCAACATTCCTGGAGTTTGATAGCTCTACGGGACCTGAAATCAATGAGCGGCTTCACCTGGATGTGACATATCTAAAGAAACTTATGGACTCTCGTCATTGTCGTACTGAGGACATTAGCAAGACTAGATAGAGGCAGTGTTACACAGTATCAGCGATGTATTGCCTGGGGTGAATAACTTTTTGCACGGTCACGCTTAACTTCAAAACCAGTTTGTTGTCTGGATATCTGCTCCAGCAATGTCCTTCCTAATTCTTGAAGGCTATGTACTCTACCTTCCCTTCAGCTGCTGGTTATCTTTCCCCATAAGGAACGAGGAGAATGGAGCACTAATAAAGGAAACAAAATGGTTTTACAGTTGAAATTACACAGAAACAAAAAATAGAGTTTTACTTCCTCGAGTGACAGCCAATGTGATGAAATGTTATCAGTCACACAGTCTAGACTTAGGTGTGCCAAAGTATCCTCAAAACACTTCAGTTCAACGATAGGATGCTTCTTCAAACAAGGCCACAGTCAATTTCCTACCCCTTGCTTGTCTCCTTGGGTTGTTGCTCTGCTCGTAATAACAGTATCCATGGAAGACGGGAGCTAAACCTCCCTTTCTCTTCCCCGTTCTGTTTAAAGCCGACGATGACTTTAGAAGATGTGCAGTACTCTTTAGTTTTGATATATCCTCACAGAAAAAAGGCACTGTATATTATGATAATTTTGGAGGGTGAGGTTGTTGTGCGAACTACCGCGCCTTTAAACTGTAATGATTCACCTGACCTTGTGTTGGACCGCAAAATGAAAAATTAGTGGTGTTCCATACGAAGATTGTAATCACAGAAACTGGTGACTATTTCTTCTGTCAGGTACCCATAGCCAAGAGCAGAGTCCATTTCGGGTGTGGAGAAAGAGAGGAGGGAAGTCGATTGGGGGGGGGGGGGGAGGTGGAACAAGGGTTCATTGTCAAAAAGGATGTTATCGTAATTACTATACGATATTGTGAGTATGCAAGGTGTATCATAATTAATAGTGAAAACTGATATGGTTGAAAGAATACGATAACACGAGGGAGTGCTGGAAAGTAATGCTTCCGAATTTTTCGCGTGCAACCTCTTAAAGCTTTTTAAATGACACAAACTTTATTAACATTCTAAATCTTTATTCTTCATGACTACATGTTTATTTCCCAACATACTCACACTGATGTAAAACACATTTTTTCCAACGAGAGACCAGTTTCTTGACACCATCACTGTAGAATGTTTGACTTCAGTGACGAAGCCACGGTCTCTCCTCTGCCTTCACCGCTTCATCACTATCAAACTGAGGTTTTGGGAGGCATTCTTTAAGGTTTGGAAACATATGAAAACCGAATAGGGCAAAGTCGGGACTGTATGGAGGATAATCGACGACAGTGGACCAAAGGCGTCAGATTGTTGCAGATGTCGCGGGGCTCGTGTGTGGTCTGGCATTGTCATGCTGAAGAAGAGCGTGTTCCATGTGTGGACAAACTCTTCGAATTCTAAACTCGATTACAGAACGCTGTTTCCCACGTATCGACATAGTTACGTTATATTCCGCCAAGTTCCACGCTACAAATCAGAGTCCTCTGGCGGTAGAGGGTTGCAAATATGTAGACATGAATAATGTTAATAACACTCGTTTTATTTTAAAAACTTCAAGAGTTTTCACACCAAAGATTCGAGGCACCACTTTTCAGCATGGCCTCGTAGAAGCAAAAAGTTCCACTAAACATCGTGTAATATGTAAATTAATACCTGATTTTTCTCCTGGACTCGGTGCGCTTTCGATTTATTCCCTGGTTATAAAAGCACAGTGAAAAACGGAACCTTTCAGAAAAGTTTCGTGCTCGTCAGGCTATCGCGTATTCTGCTACTGATAACCCTTGCGTGGCGTTCCTGTGGTGAGAGCGTGACAGTCAGGTGAAAACATATTGCTTGGGGAAGCCCAAGGCCCCACAATCCTGTAAGTGGTCTACCGTGAAGAGCTGACAATTTGAAAAGCGGTCACTGTGGTGATAAACTTCCGCGTCTTTGCTTATACTACATCTTCCTTTGAGTTATGTCACAAACTTGGTATCTGATTTAAATGTGTAACTACAAGACAGCAATTTAATTTATGAACAAACGGCAACCAGTCACTGTTCACCGATTTTTATGTACCATTGTATTGCATTGTATTGTGTGGAACTGAGAACTAAAATCGACGGAGAGGCTTCGTCCCGGCGTAGCCCTCAGTAGTTCACAACCCTACAACAGGCTACAGCAGTCCACTCACCCCACCGCCGCCCCACACCGAACCCAGGGTTATTGTGCGGTTCGGCCCACAGTGAACCCCCCACCCCGAGAACGTCTCACACCAGACGAGTGTAACCCCATTGTTTGCGTGGTAGAGTAATTATGGTGTACGCGTACATTGAGAAAGTTTTTGCGCAGCAATCGCCGACATAGTGTAACTGAGGCGGAATAACGGCAACCAGCCCGCATTGGTAGGTGGAAAACCGCCTTAAAAACCAACCACAGGCTGGCCGGCACACCGGACCTCGACACTAATGCGTCGGGTGGATTCGTGCCGGGGACCGGCTAGCTTTCCCGCCCGGAAAGCAGTACGTTAGACCGCACGGCTAACCGGGAGGGCTTTTACGTACCATACTACAAGAAATTTGTCATAACCGTTTGTTCAAGACAGCTTATTGCATTAGCATGAGCGCGAATTGTAGCATTTCGTCGATTAGTGCTCCAAATTTTGAAGCGAAATGTACTTATCATCACATCTGGTACACTGCATAGATTAACGTTTCAAGCCATAATCTACGTGGCGGTGACTCGTGATAGCTGATTGTGTGATCTTTTCGCGAATATCTCAGCTATTTGACAGCACTACAAAATGAAACATTTTGGGCCTCGTGTTCATCAGTACTGTCCAAAATAGCACCTACTGTTTAAAAAAAAGAATACAGAGTCAATAATGTATCCCCTCTGAAAATATATGTCGTACGACGTATAAAACGGCTATACACTTGCATGTACCTGTGAAAAATAATGTTGGTTTCTTTATTCTCGCAATAAACGTTTCAAAACTCTTCACAATTTTTCTTCAAGTACACTGGAATGCGCAGGCTGCACCATTGCAACTAATAAATACTATATGTATGCACCAATCTATGTGTTTATATAAGAGTCAATGTCTCATCATCACTCAACCCAAACCGCTGAGGATAGAAACCTGAAATTTGGAAACGGTGTGTATCTGATAATGTAGGCGTCGTTTAAAAAGGCATTTTTCAGAATTCCATCTGTAAGGGGTGAAATAGGGGATTAAGGATTTTGAAAATATGTCGCAATTAATGCAACTTTGAAGCTACCCTAAGATAATTGGTAAATAATGAAACATGTATTTCAGCATTTTTGGAAGATTAACTCATATAGGGGTGGAAATTTTTTTTGAAAATAAATCACTATTCAAGAACTACTGAAGTATTTCTAAAGCTGCATCTATGAAAATCAGTATTTGACTTCTCGCTTGCAAATAAAAAAATGTATTTCTCAGTGTTTTTGGAAATTCTGCCCTTAATGGAGTGAAATAGTAGATGAAATTTTTTATGAAAATATTTCATTTGGAAAACATTTTTAAAGCTAAATCTACGAAAATTTGAATTTGGCTTCGATGTTAGAAATAAAAATGACATATTTCCCTCTTCTTGGAAATTCAAACTTCATAGGGGTGAAATATGAGATGAAAGTTTTTATGGAAATATTTCATGAAACAAGAATTTTTGAAGCTAAGACGATGAAAATTTGTATTTGGCTTCTCTGTTAGAAATAAAAAATGCACATTTCACGGTTTTTTGGGAAATCAACCCCTAAGGGGATAAAATAGGGGTTTTTAAATCTAAATCATTGAAAATCGGTTAGAAGTGAAGAATACGCGTTTCACTGTTTTTGAAAATTCAAGATGGTGGAATAGGTCCAGACTGATTCACTGACTCGTCATCGCCCAGCTAAAAGTGGTAAGGATAGAAACTTTAAATTCGAAATCGATATCGATCTTTTACTGCAGGCATTATGTGAGAAGGGATTATTCGAAAATCCACTCCCAAGTGGATGAAACAGAGGATTAAAATCTTTTTGAAAATATGTCGCTATTACTGCAATTTTGAAGCTAGAACTACGAAAACTGGTGTTTGGATATGGTGGTGGATACGGCGTATTTGGAAATTCAGCCTTTAAGAGGATAAATAGTGGGTAAAAGTTTTTAAAAATCAGTCATCATTAAAAAAACTACTAAAGCATTTTAGAGCTAAATCAATGAAAATTGGTATCTGGCTTCTTGGTTAGAAATATAAAGATATGTTTTCCAGTATTTTTGGAAACTCAACCTCGTAATGGAGTGAAAGAGGAGATGAAAAGTTTTATGAAATTATTTCATTAAGTTATCATTTTGAAGCTAAATATATTCAGCTTGTATTTGGCTTCTTGTTAGAAATTAAATTTAAAAAAGATGTTTTTAACTGATTTTGAAAATTCAGCCCGTAACGGGGTAAAATAAGGGAGGATAATTTTTAAGAAAATATTTCATTATTTTAAAACTTTTTTAAAGCTAAATCTATGAAATCTTATATTTCACTGATTAATTAGATATAAGGAAATATTTGTTAGCTGATGAATGTTTCTATGAAGATATCACCACAAGAACGTAAAAAGCATGATTAACAAAAACCTTGGACTCCTGGGTCAGAAGCACATTCGGAAAAGACCGTGCTTCTACGTCCCCAACTAGCGTGAAAAGTTTAGGAGGTGCTGCAGCTCTTGAGCAACATAAAAATTCGATTAAAGAATAACAAGAAAAATATGTGCATATCGTACAGAATACGCGGGCGAAGCAGCGAGTGCTAAGCTAGAAAATATAAAACATTCGATCTGTTTCCTTACAAGCCTTCCATTTCGGCTTACCACACTCTTTCCACCACAGTGGCATCCAGCCAAATGTTCACAGTATCCTGCGCCTATAGCGTCCTCGCGGAGCTTAGTTTTTTACAACGTCTTCAGGGACGCCGGAGAGGCTGTCGGAAGGCGGCGACGGTCACGGACGGATGGAACGGAGGGGGAAGTCGGCCAGGCGACGAGACAGAGAATGGGCACTGTCTGCGCAGAACTGACAAGTTAACGATTTTGAAAATCGACTCGAGGCTGCTAGAAAGGCGCGAGTGTTACAAGTGAATAATAGGAATAGTAGTATGTTCATTTCAGTATTCACCGAAGTGCCTAATGTGATTGACAACGTTGTTACAGTCGGCACTAGCTCCACACATTAGCGTTTGTTGTTGACACTCTAAGTCATTACCAATAAAATGTAACTGTGACGAATACAAGTGTGATTTAACGTAATCATCTTCCTACAAATATGACGACAAAAATTTGCAGTGACCTCCATGTTTCGCACACCATGAGGAAGAAAACAGGTCACATTATCGGCATGTCTCGGAAGCCATCACTTTGGTTGCAGAGGACACACCTTCAACAAGAGAGCAATGGGAAGTCTAGTAAAAATGGTGCAAATGGCTCTAAGCACTATGGGACTTAACATCTCAGGTCATCAGTCCGTTAAACTTAGAACTAAGTAAACCTAACTAACCTAAGAACATCACACACATCCACGCCCGAGGCAGGATTCGAACCTGCGACCGTAGCAGCCGCGTGGTTCCGGCCTGAAGCGACTAGAACCGCTTGGCCACCGCGGCCGGCTGGGGGTCTAGGGGTCTAGTATTCGAGGATAATTATTACATATGACAAATTCTTTTACTGCTTTTTTTATTTTATTTTTTTTTTTTTTTTGTCATCAGTCTACTGACTGGTTTGATGCGGCCCGCCACGAATTCCTTTCCTGTGCTAACCTCTTCATCTCAGAGTAGCACTTGCAACCTACGTCCTCAATTATTTGCTGGATGTATTCCAAACTCTGTCTTCCTCTACAGTTTTTGCCCTCTACAGCTCCCTCTAGTACCATGGAAGTCATTCCCTCATGTCTTAGCAGATGTCCTATCATCCTGTCCCTTCTCCTTATCAGTGTTTTCCACATGTTCCTTTCCTCTCCGATTCTGCGTAGAACCTCCTCATTCCTTACCTTATCAGTCCACCTAATTTTCAACATTCGTCTATAGCACCACATCTCAAATGCTTCGATTCTCTTCTGTTCCGGTTTTCCCACAGTCCATGTTTCACTACCATACAATACTGTACTCCAGACGTACATCCTCAGAAATTTCTTCCTCAAATTAAGGCCGGTATTTGATATTAGTAGACTTCTCTTGGCCAGAAATGCCTTTTTTGCCATAGCGAGTCTGCTTCTGATGTCCTCCTTGCTCCGTCCGTCATTGGTTATTTTACTGCCTAGGTAGCAGAATTCCTTAACTTCATTGACTTCGTGACCATCAATCCTGATGTTAAGTTTCTCGCTGTTCTCATTTCTACTACTTCTCATTACCTTCGTCTTTCTCCGATTTACTCTCAAACCATACTGTGTACTCATTAGACTGTTCATTCCGTTCAGCAGATCATTTAATTCTTCTTCACTTTCACTCAGGATAGCAATGTCATCAGCGAATCGTATCATTGATATCCTTTCACCTTGTATTTTAATTCCACTCCTGAACCTTTCTTTTATTTCCATCATTGCTTCCTCGATGTACAGATTAAAGAGTAGGGGCGATAGGCTACAGCCTTGTCTTACACCCTTCTTAATACGAGCACTTCGTTCTTGATCGTCCACTCTTATTATTCCCTCTTGGTTGTTGTACATATTGTATATGACCCGTCTCTCCCTATAGCTTACTGCTATTATGCAGTCAAATTGTAAGAAAATAAGATCGTTACGCAACAAAAGGTTAAACGAAAATTACTTGGCTAAAATACTAAAACAAATGACAGTTTGATACCACAAACTAAAAGTTCAATAGTAGTACAGTCGGTATGTGCACGTAAGCGCGCGGTACCAATACATTCCCAAAAGCTGCCCTCGAAAATGTGGTATTCCACGGATTCATACCTAGGATTCTGTTGATTACAGAGATACGGGGTGAAGTGTTTTGGACAGCCCTCGGCCTAGCGACCGTTTGTATACACATCGGAAGAACGAGCGTACTGTAGCTTTTCTACACTACAAGGTCAAATTTTAAACAATATACACTTCCTCCAGGTCGGGCACAGTGAGCTAAGAGGTTGGTTCTTTTGTATTACATGGCGTCTAGGATGGGTCGCAGGCGGCTTATAAAAGCACCATTTGCTAATGGCCGGTTGTTGAGAATACTCCGAAAACCCACGATTCTAGGACACCAAAAGTACCAGTTCTGGGAGTGGCCACTTCTACAATCTCTAATCATGACAAGTCGTCGAAATTTTCGCCAAATGGTCTCGGGGAATGCCGCGCGGGATTAGCCGAGCGGTCTCAGGCGCTGCAGTCATGGACTGCGCGGCTGGTCCCGGCGGAGGTTCGAGTCCTCCCTCGGGCATAGGTGTGTGTGTTTTTCCTTAGGATAATTTAGGTTAAGTAGTGTGTAAGCTTAGGGACTGATGACCTTAGCAGTTAAGTCCCATAAGATTTCACACACATTTGAACACTTTTTGGTCTCGGGGAACTTTGAAACTTTTTCCGATATCAACATCCGTTCCCGACATTCAGAAATTCAAAGTTGCTGTACTTGTGCATATGAAACACAAGTACACGCGTGATATTTTGCCCGAGGTGTAAATAATGTCCTGCGGTCATCGCAAGAGTTCTGAGGTCACTGTTTCAGTCGCCATTTTTTCCTCATAATGCGCTGTCTCTGTATAATGGCTTACACAGGCTACCTTGACCTGGAAATTACTCGACGTTGCCACCACACAGAGTAAACAGCTTACAAAAAATTATTTTGTCATACGAAATTCTTTGCACTTGCAAATCAAACACCGTATTTTCTGATACGCATTGAATGGGAGACGATTTTGCGTTAATCTTAGATTATATGTACGTGTTGATCATATGTGTCAAAGTACGTAAATGTGTCGAAGTATATAAATCAACTATCAAAACGTTACTGTCATATAAAATTCATTTAATATAAGCAGTATACCCAATTGTAGCACGGAAAATGAAAGGAACCAGAGGAAAAATGCTCCTTTTGACCACAAAACAGGCGAATGTGTTCTTCTTTGAAAGACTATGACAGAAAAATGTGAAACCAGCTAGCTGCTTCAATCATTCCGCCTTCTTCACCAAAAACTTTGACATGCGAACGTATTCAGGCTCTTTTGGCCGAAAGAGAGTTGCAGAAACAAAGTGATGGCGAAAGAAACTGGAGACAGTGCCAGTGGGAGAGGAAGAAAGAGGAGACGGTGATGGTGGGAGAGAGGAACTGACAGTGAAAGAGAAAAAAAGATGGATGAAGGCAATAGCAGTGGGAGCCAAAGAGAGTGTAATCAGTGATTGTCAGTGTGAGACAGTGGCAGTAAAAAGCAAGAGAACAATTGAGTAGACAGTGGAAATGAACAAGAGACATGAGCGGACGCTGTACATTAGCTTGGGGGATCTGAATCCCCCCCCCCCACCCACACACACACACACTTTAACGCAAAAAAATAAAAATAAAAAAAAGTAAAAAAAAATTGTCCGCTTTCCCCCATCCCCTATACCCAAGTGTTAAGGTTTCCCAGTCTAGGGCTCAAACCCTGAGCAAAACATCCCCAAGGACATGTGTGGAGAGGGCAGAATGGTGGCTGAAGAGAAAGACAACCGACTGTAAGTGAGAAATAAATAGACAGCGGCAGTGGGAGAGAAAACGAACGGGACAAAGACAATGGCAGTGGGACTGCGAGACAGTGAGCCTGGCAGAGAAGCAGACAGTACTAAGGAAGTGAGGGAAAGGGCTGGAGACAGAGACAGTGGGAGAGGGAGACAGGAGGAAGTGGTAATGGTAGAAAATGGAGACAATGGAAGAGAGACGTTTACAGACAATGGCTTGTAAGAGGGAGATGCTGACTAAGAAGGCTTCACAACAAAGAGAGGCTGGATGAAAGCATTTAGAATGTTCTGTGTTAAAGAAGAGCAGATTTGTTTGCAAGACAAAATTTTTGGTGAAGAGAGCGGAATGATGATTGAGGCACCTGGTTCCCAACTTCTCTGTCAGAGTCTTTTAAAGAGGAACATAAAAGCCTTTTTTTTTTGTGTCCCGACAGAAGTACTTTTGGCTTCCAGCACCAGAATAAAACAAAACAATTTTATTTCAGTACTATCATACACAACTTTCAGTGCCAGCTGCACATTCAGTCACTGCACTGAAACTATAATAGGCGTGCAAATGAGCCGACTGCGAGATAATTTCGAATATGTGGTAATGAGGTACCAGTATTCAGTATGAAATATTTTTCTAGTTACTACAAATGTATGTGACAAGGAAACTTTTCAGGTAGAGCCCCATTTAATTATGCTCAGATTTCATCCATGGCTCACGATTGGCGAATGTAACAGATACATGAAGGGACACGGGCTCATATTGCTGCTGATATAAGCCATCTAAAGCACCAATTTGATCAAAGAGAGATAGGTTGAGCAGAGCCTGTATTACGGCCTCCAGATTACACGACAATCCTCTGGATCCTTGAAACGTCACCTTTTTATGTTTTTCTCGAAGAACTCGAAAACAGAGGCTTCTAGTGAAAACGGTTCCCAGTACAAAAATAAGCGACATTAATTTTTCTGCAGAAAGCGTCCTATTCAGTTTTCTCTAGGACTGGAAGTTTCCGTCTTGTGTGGAATGGAGAAATCTCAGATTATTACATACAGTGATTTAATGGTGCAAAATAATGTTTGTTGTTAAATGAAGTAGGTTAAGAACAGATATCAAATGTGTGTACCAAATCTAGGTGCAGTAGAATCGCGTAAAGGGATAAACAGCCCGCAAGGTCTGGGCATTCACAGAGGGTAGGTTTGCTGGTAGTTGGGAGCTCCAACGTTAGGTGTGTAATGGGGCCCCTTAGGAACATGGCTGCCAAGGAGGGGAAGGAAGCCAGTGTGCACTCCGTGTGCATTCCGGGGGGAGTCATTCCGGATGTGGAAAGGGTGCTTCTGGATGCCATGAAGAGTACAGGATGCAGCCTACTGCAGGTGGTGGCTCATGTCGGTACCAATGACGTGTGTCGCTTTGGATCGGAGCAGATTCTGCATGGTTTCGGGCGGATAGCGGAAATGGTAAAGATTGCCAGTCTTGCTTCCGAGATTAAGGCTGAGCTCACCATCTGCAGCATCGTCGATAGAACCGACTGTGGTCCTTTGGTGCAGAGCCGAGTGGAGGGTCTGAACCAGAGGCTCATGCGGTTCTGTGACAGTGTAGGCAGCAGACTCCTTGACTTGCGCCATCGGGTGGTGGGTTTCCGGGTTCCGCTTAATAGGTCAGGAGTCCACTACACACAGGAGGCGGCTACACGGGTAGCGGGGGCTGTGTGGTAGGGACCGGGCGATTTTTTAGGTTAGAGGTTCCCAGGGAACCGCAGAAGGAACGTCTGTCTAAAATTTGGCAGGTAAAACACAGTAAGGTAGTTGTAGAAACGATTGGTATTGTAGTTGTAAATTGTCGTAGCTATGTTGGGAAACAACCGGAGCTCCAAGCCCTAACAGAATGCACTGAAGCACAAATAGTTGTAGGTACAGAGAGCTGGCTACAGCCGGAAATAAGTTCAGCCGCAATTATTTCAAACGATCTAACTGTGTTCGCCAAGGATAGATTAAATACAGTTGGTGGTGGAGTATTTATTGCTGTCAGATGTAGTTTGCCTTGTAGCGAAATTGAAATACACAGTTCGTGTGAAATAGTATGGGTAGAGGTTACACCTGACAATCGGACTAAGCTATTGGATCGTTTTACCGACACCCCGACTCAGAAGATATAGTTGCTTAGCAGTTCAAAGAAAACTTGAGTCTCATTTCAAATAAGTACCCCGCTCATACAATTATAGTCGATGGTGACTTTAACATACCCTCGATATGCTGGAAAAATTATACTTTTAAAGCCGGCGGCAAGCATAAAACGCAGTCCGAAATTGTACTGAATGCTTTCTCAGAAAATTAATTTGAACAATTAGTTCATGAGCCCACTCGAATCGTAAGTGGTTGCGAAAGCATACTTGACCTTTTAGCAACAAATAATGCTAGACAAATAGTGAGTATTGTGATGAATACAGGGATTAGCGACTACAAGCCAGTTGCTGCTAGGCTGAATACCGTAACACCTACAACCATCAAAAAGAAACGCAAGATATATCTATTTAAAAATCTGATAAAAATGCTCTTAACGCCTTTTTAAGAGACAGTGTTCACTCCTTCCGATGTGATCATGTAAGTGTAGAAAAGTTGTGAAATGTTTTCAAAGAAACAATATCAACAGCAATTGAGAGATATGTACCACATAAATTAATAAGTGATGGTACTGATCCCCCATGGTACACAAAACGGGTCAGGTCGTTGTTGCAGAAGCAACGAAAACAGCATGCCAAATTTAAAAGAACGCAAAATCCCCAAGATTGGCAAAGTTTTACAGAAGTTCGATATATGGCGCGTACTTCAATGCGAGATGCTTTTAATAATTTCCACAACGAAATTCTGTCTCGAAATCTGGCAGAAAACCCAAAGGGATTCTGGTCATACATAAAGCACACCAGTGGCAAGACGCAATCAATACCTTCACTGCGCGATAACAACGGTGAAGTCACTGATGACAGTGTCACTAAAGCAAAGTTATTAAACACGGTTTTCCGAAACTCCCTCACCAAAGAAGAAGAAGTAAATATTCCTGAATTCCAATCGAGAACAACTGCCAAGATGAGAAACATAGAAGTAGATATCCTCGGTGTATCGAAGCAGATTAAACCACTTAATAAAGCCAAGGTCTCCAGTCCAGACTGTATACCAGTCAGGTTCCTCTCAGAGTATGCTGATAAAATAGCTCCATATTTAGCAATTATATACAAGCACTCGCTCACAGAAAGATCCGTACCTAAAGACTGGAAAATTGCTCAAGTCACACCAATACCCAAAAAGGGAAGGAGTAATAATCCGCTGAATTACAGGCCTATATCACTAACGTCGATTTGCAATAGGGTTTTTGAACATATACTGTATTCGAACATTATGAAGTACCTCGAAGAAAACGATTTATTGACACATAGCACGGTTTCAGAAAATATCGTTCTTGCGAAACACAACTAGCTCTTTGTACTCATGAAGTAATAAGTGCTATCGATAAGGGATGTCAAATTGATTCCTTATTTTTAGATTTCCAGAAGACTTTCGACACTGTTCCTCACAATTGTCTTCTAACCAAACTGCGTGCCTACGGAGTACCGCCTCAGTTGTGCGACTAAATTCGTAATTTTCTGTCAGAAAGGTCACAGTTCGTAGTAATAGACGGAAAGTCATCGAGTAAAACAGAAGTAATATCCGGCGTTCCCCAAGGAAGTGTTATAGGCTATCTATCGTTCCTGATCTATATTAACGACGTAAGAGACAATATCAGTAGCCGTCTTAAATTGTTTGCAGATGATGCTGTCATTTACCGTCCTGTAAAGTCATCAGATAATCAAAAAGACTTTCAAAATGATTTAGATAAAGTATCTGTAAGGTACGAAAAGTGGCAATTGACCCCGAATAAGGAAAAGTGTGAAGTTATTCACATGAGTACTAAAAGAAATCAGCTAAATTTCGATTACCCGATAAGTCAAACAGATCTGAAGGCTGTAAATTCAACTAAATACTTAGGGATTACAATTACAAATAACCTAAATTGGAACGAGCACATAGATAATATTATGAGTAGAGAAAACCAAAGACTGCGATTCACTGGCAGAACACTTAGAAGGTGCAACAGGTCTACTAAAGAGACTGCTTACACCACGCTTGGCCGCAATATTTTGGAGTATTGCTGCGGTGTGGGATCCGCATCAGGTGGGACTGACGGATAACATCGAAAAAGTACAAAGAAGGGCAGCTCGTTTTGTATTATCGCGAAATAGGGGAGATAGTCTCACAGCCATGATAAGTGAATTGGAATGACAATCATTAAAACTAAGGCGGTTTTCGTTGCGACGGGATCTTCTCATGAAATTTCAATCACCAGTTTTCTCCTCCGATTGCGAAAACATTCTGTTGGCACCCACGTACATAGGGAGAAATGGGGGCTCTCACAGAAAAATTTAAGTGCTCGTTTTTCCCGCGTGCCGATAGAGAGTGGAACGGTAGAGAGACAGCTTGAAAGTGGTTCACTGAACCCTCAAAAATGGTTCAAATGGCTCTGTGCACTATCGGACTTAACATCTGTGGTCGTCAGTCCCCTAGAACTTAGAACTACTTAAACCTAACTAATCTAAGGACGTCACACACATCCATGCCCGAGGCAGGATTCGAACCTGCGGCCGTAGCAGTCGCGCGGTTCCGGACTGAGCGCCTAGAACCGCTAGACCACCGCGGCCGGCCACTGAACCCTCTGCCAGGCACTTTATTGTGAATAGCAGAGTAATCACGTAGATGTAGATCTTTCATGATTATAGTAGAAAAAGTGAGACGTGTTGCTACATTAAATGCCGGCCGCGGTGGTCTAGCGGTTCTAGACGCTCAGTCCGGAGCCGCGCGACTGCTACGGTCGCAGGTTCGAATCCTGCCTCGGGCATGGATGTGTGTGATGTCCTTAGGTTAGTTCGGTTTAAGTAGTTCTAAGTTCTAGGGGACTGATGACCATAGATGTTAAGTCCCATAGTGCTCGGAGCCATTTTTTTTGCTACATTAAATAACAACGTGTACCACTACAGCCTCACGAAGAAGATTTCATGTCTTCATTCTGTCTAAACATTACATTCTTTCTCAAAAACATACATTACACTCTTTGTAAATGTCGCGTGACTAGGGTCTCCCGTTGGGTAGCCCGTTCAAATGGTTCAAATGGCTCTGAGCACTATGGGACTCAACAGCTGTGGTCATAAGTCCCCAGAACTTAGAACTGCTTAAACCTAACTAACCTAAGGACATCACACACATCCATGCCCGAGGCAGGATTCGAAACTGCGACCGTAGCAGTCGCGCGGTTCCTGACTGAGCGCCTAGGGGTAGACCGTTCGCCGGATGCAAGTATTTCGATTTGACGCCACTTCGGCGACTTGCTCGTCGATGGGGATGAAATGATGATGATTAGTCCCTGAGCGGAGAAAATCTCCGACCCAGCGAGGAATCGAACCACTCAGCTACCGGGGGCCGGCCATTACACTCGTTAACAAATATTCACTTAAATATGAAACCATCATAATCTAGTAAATGACTCTGAATTAAATGAAACAGTCAATTATTTATATACTAAGATGGTATCTGTTCATTCGGACATGTCCGAAAGAACAGATACGATCTTAGTATATACTCGTATATAGTTAAGGCTTACCGGCCACTTGACCATCTTCCTCTTCTGTGTGAATGCACAAACAGTGCCCGAACTCTGACGGGAATCGGCAACGCGCCGCGAGTAATGAGTATAATGGGCGGGGGCACTACTAATGTAGTGTGGGACAATACTTTGAGAATGTGGGTTTCGCGGGAGGCGTACCAGAGATAAATCCCTGCAGTCGCACTCTCCTGCGTGTCCTCGGTGGCTCAGATGGATAGAGCGTTTGCCATGTAAGCAGGAGATCCCGGGTTCGAGTCCCAGTCGGGACACACATTTTCATCAGTCCCCGTTGACGTATGTCAACGCCTGTAAACAGCTAAGGTTGTTCATTTCATTGTAAAGTCAATTATTTCACTTAGAAATCGGTGCATGGTCCTAAAAAAAATGCGGGCCATTTGTCATGACAGCTCAAGTTCTGTCCCGATTAAATTACTCTTAATCATGTGTGTTTCCATGTGATTAGTTCGTAACAGCATAGTTCTTTCAGTTTCCTTAAGATACAAAAATTAAAAGAATTTTTGCCGTAAAGAGTTACATGCTGACATCCTAGTCTGTCTTACTCTCCAAGCCTTCAAATCTCAGGCTTGCATTCATTCAACATGTACAACAAATGCATGTACATTGAAAAGAATGAACAGAGACCAAGTTAAGTCTAGATGGTTTAAATTATTTTGGAGAATATTTCCTTAATTTGACTTATGTTCACTTTACAGTATCGTATCTCTGTTATGGCCATACTTTCAACTAGTCCTCTGGACAGATACTGTGAACATACCCTCTTGTATTCATGTAGTAAGTATTCCTTCATTTTTCTGTTCCTACAAAAATGGTTAAGATCGATCCTTCCAATGATTTACCCGATCACGGATCAGACCATCCTTACTATGGGTTTGCCTATCCTTTCGTCCTTCCATCCCTACATAGATCCGGATACACCCCCACTTATAAATTTTCTAGTTGTGCACCCAGTTTCTGTCCCTTATCTTTTACGCCTAGCATTTCTGGGGTTTTCTCCATAGCATAGTGACCTTACAAGGCTATATAAAATACGACTTTCCCGCCTCCTTCTTTTATATCATCCCTCTATTTCACACTACGTCATTACTTCAGTATTATTGAAATATTTCATACCGAGCATTCCCTCCAACGTACCTCTCTTTAAGGACTGTTCGTCAAGAATCTATTTTCTGTTACTAGATTATAACATTTTGACATGTTTGTTATTACAAATCATCACAGGTTACAAATCGTTTATTTTTTAAAAATGAGTCAAAGAAGATACAGCAATGGAACAGTGTTATTGTTCATTCATTTAAATCCATACCTATTATATAAGCTGAAGCGCCAAGGAAACTGGTAGAGGTATGCGTATTCAAATACAGAGATATGCAAACAGGCGGAATACGGCGCTGAGGTCGGCAACGTCTATATAAGATAACAAGTGTCTGGCGCAGCTGTTACACTGGTTACTACTGCTACAATGGCAGGTTATTATGATTTAAGTGAGTTTGAATACGATCTTATAGTCGGCGCACGAGCTATGGGACACAGCATCTCCGAGGTAGTGACGAAGTATGGATTTTCCGTTACGAACATTTCACGAGGGTGCCGTGAATATTAGGAATCCGGCAAAACATCAGTCTCCGACATCGCTGCGGCTGGAAAAAGATTCTGCAAGAACGGGACCAACAACGACTGAAAAGAATCGTTCATCGTGACAGAAGTGCAACCTTTCCCCAAAATGCTGCAGATTTCATTGCTGGGTCATCGACAAGTGTCAGCGGACGAACCATTCAACGAAACATCATCGATATGGGCTTTCAGAGCCAAAGATCCGCTCGTGTACCCTTGATGACTGCACGACACTAAGCCTTACGCCTCGCCTGGGCCCGTCAACACTGACATTGGACTGTTGATGACTGGAAACATGTTGCCTGGTCGGACGAGTCTCGTTCCAAATTGCATCGAGCGGATGGATGTGTACGGGTATGGAGACAACCTCATGAATCCATGGACCCTGCAGGTCAGCAGGGGAGGCTCTGTAAAGGTGTGGGTTGTGTGCAGTTGGGGTGATATGGGACCCCTGATACGTCCAGATACGACTCTGGTAGGTGACACGTACTAAGCATCCTACCTGATCACCTGCATCGTTTCATGTCCATTGTGCATTTAGGCGGACTTGGGTGATTCCAACAGGGAAACCCTATATGTCCGAATTGCTACCGAGTGGCTCCAGGAACACTCTTCTGATTTTAAACGCTTCCGCTGGCTACGAAACTCCCCAGAACATATCTGGTATGCTTGCAACTCCCTGTGCTCCACCCTCCCGTACTCTTACGGATTTATGGACAGTCCTGGAGGATTCATGGTGTCATATCCCTCCAACAATACTTCAGACATTAGTCGAGTCCATTCCACGTGGTGTTGCGACACTTCTGCCTGCTTGCGGGGGCCCTACACGATATAAAGCTCTTCAATGTATATTATCAGTTAACTTCTTACGTTCAGTTGAGCCTAATTCTATGTTTAGTATTGTTCTCTAATACTTATTTTCAATCTCTGCGTATAAAAAAATTAAAACCTTTACTTAATAGCTCATTAAACCCAAATTTTACTCTAAAAAACGTAATTATTACGTTTTTATTGCATATATGCTTTTTTAGGCACCAGCGCGCTCCTCCGAGCTGTTGCGCACTTTTCTAGATAATTTTCGCCCCTCATTTATTTATTTGTGTTGGTCTTGTCAGCATCATACATTCTTCTGATATTTGATTAAAATATTCTTTATATCGTAAAAACTCCCTTATTTCAGCAACTCTTTCTTCACATCCTTCTCCTTGGGTGCCAAAATGTGATGGCACAGTGGCCTAGGATTGCATTGCTGAGTGTACCTGCTTCATGCGGTGGTCTGTCACCCCGATCCTGTTCGGAATACCGGTTACCTTGAATACAGGGTTATTACAAATGACTGAAGCGATTTCACAGCTCTACAATAACTTTATTATTTGAGATATTTTCACAATGCTTTGCACACACATACAAAAACTCCAAACGTTGTTTTAGGCATTCACAAATGTTTGATATGTGCCCCTTCAGTGATTCGACAGACATCAAGCCGATAATCAAGTTCCTCCCACACTCGGCGCAACATGTCCCCATCAATGAGTTCGAAAGCATCGTTGATGCAAGCTCGCAGTTCTGGCACGTTTCTTGGTAGAGCAGGTTTAAACACTGAATCTTTCACATAACCCCACAGAAATAAATCGCATGGGGTTAAGTCGGGAGAGCATGGAGGCCATGACATGAATTGCTGATCATGATCTCCACCACGACCAATCCATTGGTTTTCCAATCTCTTGTTTAAGAAATGCCGAACATCATGATGGAAGTGCGGTGGAGCACCATCCTGTTGAAAGATGAAGTCGGCGCTGTCAGTATCCAGTTGTGGCATGAGCCAATTTTCCAGCATGTCCAGATACACATGTCCTGTAACGTTTTTTTCGCAGAAGAGAAAGGGGCCATAAACTTTAAACCGTGAGATTGCACAAAACACGTTAACTTTTGGTGAATTGCGAATTTGCTGCACGAATGCGTGAGGATTCTCTACCGCCCAGATTCGAACATTGTGTCTGTTCACTTCACCATTAAGAAAAAATGTTGCTTCATCACTGAAAACAAGTTTCGCGCTGAACGCATCCTCTTCCATGAGCTGTTGCAACCGCGCCGAAAATTCAAAGCGTTTGACTTTGTCATCGGGTGTCAGGGCTTGTAGCAATTGTAAACGGTAAGGCTTCTGCTTTAGCCTTTTCCGTAAGATTTTCCAAACCGTCGGCTGTGGTACGTTTAGCTCCCTGCTTGCTTTATTCGTCAACTTCCGCGGGCTACGCGTGAAACTTGCCCGCACGCGTTCAACCGTTTCTTCGCTCACTGCAGGCCGACCCATTGATTTCCCCTTACAGAGGCATCCAGAAGCTTTAAACTGCGCATACCATCGCCGAATGGAGTTAGCAGTTGGTGGATCTTTGTTGAACTTCGTCCTGAAGTGTCGTTGCACTGTTATGACTGACTGCTGTGAGTGCATTTCAAGCACGGCATACGCTTTCTCGGCTCCTGTCGCCATTTTGTCTCACTGCGCTCTCGAGCGCTCTGGCGGCAGAAACCTGAAGTGCGGCTTCAGCCGAACAGAACTTTATGAGTTTTTCTACGTATCTGTAGTGTGTCGTGACCATATATCAATGAATGGAGCTACAGTGAATTTATGAAATCGCTTCAATCATTTGTAATAGCCCTGTATTTATTTATTTATTTGCACTTTAGTTCCGTAGGCACTCTAGTTCCAAGGCCATGAAACGTGATAGTACATGAAATTACAACATAAAATTAATAACAAGAAAAACCATAGCAAGTATGTATTGCCATTTTGTGAATTGCAAAGGAGCATGTAGGTACATTACACGTATAAAAAATTATTTTCTTCAGAAATAAAAAAGCCTGATACTTACGTTCTATTGTAATAGCCTAGATATACCGCGTGACACAGAAAAACGGGAACATTTCCACAATCCAATAAAACTAGAAGTTATGAAGGAAAGAAATTGCATTCATGGTAATTGATATCTTAAAACTTCGCCATTTACGTAACATTGATGGCATTTATAATTTTAAAAAAGTTACGTCCTTTAGGTGGCGTCCTCCTGTACGAATACTTTCGTGAAATCTGATGTTGAGATCCCACATTGACCGCTGCAATATCTCAACTGGGCTACTGTGAATTGCATCCCGAATTCTCTGTTTTAACTCATCCAGGGTTCTTAGTCGTGTAGACTTTGCTCTTGAGGTAACCCCACAAGAAAAAAATCACAAACGGATAAATCTGGCGATCTAGGGGGCCAGGGTATGTTACCGAATCTTGAGATCACACGGTTGCCAAACAATTCTTGCACATATGCCATTGATTGCCGTGCAGTGTGTGACGTCGCTCCATCATGCTGAAACCAAGTTTCTTGATCGTTTGGAAAGTTGTTCAATGCAGGCGTAATGTAACGATCGGCATTGACAGTTATTGTGTTTCCCTGTTCATTTTCTAAAAAAATTCATGCAAACTGGTACAATACATGAGAAAACAAGACACCACAGCAGAACGGCCGAATTGAACGAGAAAACAGGTCCATTGCTAAGTGTGCACGCACTATTTTATTAAGTACTGACGTGTCTCACGAATTGTCGGCTGAGGCAGTAAACTGTGCTGCATATATCTTAAATCGCCGACCATGTAAAGCAAAGGACAATGTTACGCCATATGAAAAATGGTTTGGAAAGCCTCCTTCTTTAGGACACATGAGGAAATTTGGATCAGCAGCATACATACATGTTCCTGATAAATTTGGATCAAAATAGGATAGTAAATCAAAGAAATTGATCATGGTTGGCTATGATAGGTATAGTACCAATTATCGCCTCTACACTCCTCAGTCAAAGAAAATTACAATCTCCAGCAGGCTCTTTCAATGAAGAACAAACCTGTAGGTAAACATAGAACAAAGATGTACTGAATTTTACCTGGGAGACCATGCTGCAGAAGATGTTCCATAGGAATATGAATAGGATGATACTAGTGAACAAATGAATGAAAAATCAAAAAATGTTCGAGAGGAATCTGAAGAAGATGATACTGGTGAACAAATGAAAGAAAGTCAAAGGATGAATCTGAGAGATCGATCTAATCTGTGAGCACCTGCTCGTTTTCGGGACGAAGATATAGCTTGTTCTGCCATTATCTTTGAACCTCAAACTTTCGAAGAAGCAGTGGCATCAAAAGAGTCATCAAAGTGGAAACAAGCAATGGAAGAGGAAATTACATCCTTGAAGAAGAACAAAACTTGGGGTCTAGTACTATTACCACACAACCACAAGGCAGTTGGATGTAAGTGGGTCTATCGTGCGTAGCAGAATTCTGAGGGAGTAATTGACCACTTTAAAGCTAGATTATGTACCAAAGCTTATTCACAAAGAGAGGGCATTGATTATGAAGAGGCATTCTCTCCTGTGATCCGATATGATTCAATCAGAGTTTTATTAGCCATAGCAGCTTCACGAGATATGTAAATTAGGCAGTTTGATGTTAAAACTGCATTCCTGAATGGGGATTTGACAGAAGAAGTTTACATGGTGCAACCAAAAGGTTTTGTTGTAGAAGGCTCAAATAATGTTTGCAAACTGAAGAACAGTCTAAGTGGACTCAAACAATCACCAAGTTGTTGGAATCAAACATTTGTACAGTTTTTGACAATATTTGGCTTTGTGTAACTGAATGCAGACAAATGTGTTTCCCATGCTTTAACAGATGACACTGATTTTACCTGGCACTTTATGTGGATGATGTCTTGCTTATTTGTAAGTCTCCAAAAATACTAAAAAATGTTCTGACAGAACTGGGATCAACGTTTGAAATTACTGTGGGCAATGGAAAATACTACTGTGGATTGGAAATTGAACACAGCCCTTCTACAAAAGAAATCTATATAGGCCAGCAAAGATACATCAGTTGTTTACTTCAGAAGCTCAACATGGATGATTCTTAACCGAACTCCACTCCTTTTGATGTTGGAACCAAGTTACACAGTGGGCAGTCTCCTGCAAACCAACTTGAAGTAAAGGAGATGGAAAGCAAACTTTATCGGCAGACAGTCGGTAGCTTAATGTTTGCAGCAGCTGTCTCATGGCCAGACATCATGTTCGCTGTGAGCATGGTGAGTAGGTTTTTACATAATCTGGGTCTCAATCATTGGCATGCTGTTAAAAGGATTATGAAGTATCTACAGGGGACCAGGGACCTGACCATAAGTTACAAAGCTGGCTCTACTGGACTGGTGGTCTACTCAGATGCCGACATTGCTGGTGACTGTGACACTCGTCGGTCAACAACACACTATGTGAGAATGTTAGCAGGTGGGCTTGTGACTTAGTGTTCACGTCGGCAGAAATGTGTAAGCAGATCAACAACAGAGGACGAATACATAGCAGCATCAGATGCTGCTACTGAAGTTGTTTGGTTGCGTAGTTTTCTCAGTGAACTTGGTTTTCAGTTAGACAACCCAACAACACTCCATTTTGACAAACAACAAAGTGCTATTCGCCTGATTAAAAACACAGAACATCACAAACACACCAAGCACATTTACATTAAATGCCATTATATACGTGAACATGTTGAAAATAATGAGACTATTACGTTTATTCTAATATACAGTTGGCAGACTTATTCACAAAACCCTTAACTAGAGACAAATTCATGTCAAAGAGAAAAGCTCTGTCAATGTTCTCAAAACAAACTCAATAAAACAAGAGTGGGAGTGTTGACAGCAGTGAGCTTGTTGTATTGAGTTTTCTTTAGTGGCTTCATTTTCAGTTTTCGTGGTGTGAGTGCACCAGATATTTTTGTTCATTCTGTGTGCAGCCGTATTCTGTGATGTTATAAAATTATATCTTTATTTTTTTGTTTTTTTGTTACAGTGTATCTTTGGTTGCAATAAAGAAAGGAGCAATAAGTTATTTTTACTCCAATATACCGTATTTCACTCTGTGATTTTCCGCCAAACATAATTAAAGACATCACAAACCTTTCTGAAATCCAAACTGGTTTTCGCTGAGGATATTTTGATCCCTGAGATGCTTAACTATCCTGGCATGCATTAGTTTCTCTAAAGCCTTTGAAAAACTTGTCAGTAGTGATGTTGGCCGATTGTTAGCGGCATACGTCTTATTTCCCTTCTTATACAGCGGTTTTACAGCTGCATACTTAAGCCTATCAGGAACTATTCCTTGCTTAAGTGACACATCAAAAACGTGGCAAAGGACTTAACTTACGTGGCTCATCAGTATTTTAATAATTTGTTCGAAATATTGTCAATTCCGGTAAAGTTTTTACTTTTTAGAGATTTAATAACTCTTTCAATTTCTTGAACAGTGACTGTTGTTAACTTCATGTGCTGTGCTGTGATAGGTATTTTGGTTTCAAAATATTGATGGCTTGATTTGTGAAGCCCTGTAAAACTATTTTTTTATTACTGTTAAAAATGTTTGTTTTATGTGCCTGCAACTATTTTTGGATTAATAACAAGACGACCCTCATTTTGTATTTGGATATTTTCACTAGAAACTGCATTTTTTCTTGTTTCCTTCTTTACAAAATTCATAATAGTTTTTACTTTATTGCTCTACTAATCAATTTCTGCCTTCAAGCATATGTTCTTTGCTGCTTGTATGATCTTATTCAGAACTTTATTGTAGAGTTTTTAGTGCGTACTCCTACTGGGATCACTTGGCTGCCACATATAATTCTCTTCTTGTTTTACAAGAAATTTTGATGCCTTTAGTAATCCAAGGCTTGTTTCCAGATTTTAAGAGGTTTTATTTCACTGACTTTTTTGGAAAGACACATGAGACCTGCCCACTAGCTGTAATTGCTGACTAAAGCTTTCAATAGTGTGTTCGTTTATAATCCTAAAGTTTTACCAAATGAAATTTTCTTTTGTTTGTATATTTATTTGGTTCAGAGTGAGGAATTTCCCTTATGATCAGAGAGGCCACTTATAATATTTTTCACAGTTAAGTTATTGTAAATGTCTTTATCTACAAGTACATTGTCTTTTAGACTTCTAGAACCAGCTGTTACTCTAGTTAGAGTGTCCACCACTGGTACTAAGTTGTAACAGTACATCAGGTCTTCAAAGTCCAGTTTGTTTCTGTTTTCTCCTAATACATGCACATTGAAGTCTGACATAACAATGGTTGATTTAGTTTTCCTACATAGGTGGGACAGAAGTGATTCTATTTGTCTGAGAAATACATTCAGATTTCCGGCAGGTGCCCTGTAAATATCCTGTACAATAACTGCTGCATTGCCTGCTGTTAACTCGATGCCACACACCTCAAAATGCTGATCGTCACAGTATTTGCTTAAATCTAGAGATTTATACACTACATCGTTTTTTTATAAATATTGCAAACTCCACCTTTTCTTATAATAAATTTTCAGTAATGTGCAGCTAAACTAAAGTTCTCATTTTGTAGCATATGGATTCCACTCATAACATGATGTTCTGAGAAACACAGTATATCAGGCTTATTTTCACTCTTATCTTTTAAATTTATTAGCAACTGGTCTATTTTACTCTTGATACTACATATATTTTGGCGGAATAAAGACAAAGTTTGATTTTCGCTCATCCCTTTGCATTTGCCTGATGTTTGCTAGGAGTGGCTTTTCCCAGTACACTAGCTGATAGTATTGTTTGAGGTGTGGAAGACTAATTTGAACACACGAGAGAGATGTTTCACGCAACATGGAAACCTTTTATCTTGTGTTACTCACCATAAAAATACGCTGGGTCTGCTTTCTTTTCGTGTAGGACGGGCAACAGTTTCCGCTGCATGTGCTGATGTTTCAGCTGTTGGTCCTTCCACTGATGATTCTGCTGCTTTTGATGATGCTACTTCTTCTGCTGCTGAGACTGGTCCCATACCGGTACATGGAATTTTACTGTTCGCTTTCTCTCTGTTCGCAATGATTTCATTTATCATTTTACACACAAAGTTTTTTCCTTCGTAATTTAGATGCATTCCGCTTTTGGTATGCTGCCACCTGTCCAATCTTTGCCTATATCAAGGACACTACATTTTCCAAACAAAGACGATTTGTTTTATTTTAATGTTAGTTTTTCGAATTTCTTTGTTGATACACGAGTAATACATTAGATCATATCTGTGTGGTACAGTTGCAACTATTGTATTTCGCTGTTTATTGCTTTCCAGGAACTTTTTTTACTTCCATTAGACAGTTATTTGCCTCGTTTTTTGCGATATCATTAGCGCCTGGTGTACACACGACACCCGACCTTTTTTTCGTGTAAGTCGACACCAACAACATATTTCTTTGTTGCTCCTGGTTTCACAATACCTATTGCATCGTTGTTTTTGTTTTCTTCGATAACTCTCGTCATGTTTTTGTCTTGACTGTAAGTTAAAAATAATACACTACTTTCGTGTTTGCACTGTTGTACGTTTTTGTTGATATTACATTCATTCGTCACATTACTACATGCAAATGATGGCATGTTCAAATTCTCACCGTCACTGTTTGCCTTAATGCTAAACTTACTGCCTGTATCACCATTCTGTTGATAAGATTTGTTCAAAAGTTCGTGTTCCCATACTGATGTTAGGCCTAAATCAGCCTCTTCACTCACGGAAAGAACATGAAATTTTTTGTGTTTTCACTCTGTGGCGATGATTTCGTATTTATATCTCTGTTTTTATATGGTGTTTTCATCCACTCGTTAGAGTTTTTTGCGGAAGAGAAAGGTGCTTTTGTTTGACTAATGGCTCACTTATTTCTTTTCGAAGTTTAGACATCTCACTACTCAATGCACTGATGATTTGCTGAAGGCTAGAAGTACCCCCATTCAGCTTCGTAACTTCGTCCCTACAATTTACGCACACTGTATTTTTACCAACATTATTTTAGTTTTTCGCAAGAAAACTACTCACTTGTACATACAACGTCTCCGCCATCTTTTTGTAATCAGTCCAGGCATAATAATAATAATATTATTATTATTATACATACATACATACATACAGAAACACAAGAAATGGTAAACTAAGTTCTTAAAGTATCATTGACTGGTTTTCAGTGAATGGTCTAACCATCAATTTTAAAAAGAGAGAACATGTTCAGTTCTATCTATGGTTACTGTCCAATGATAAGTGTAACACATGGTGAGGAAATAGCAAATAGGGTGGAAACTTCAAAATTCTTAGAGTCCATATTGATGAAACTTTAAATCGAAAAAAACACATTTTGGAACTCCTTAATAACTTAGTCCAGCCCCATTTGCGCGTGGAATCATGGCAAATCATGGGGAAAGACAAATCAGTAAGTTGAGATATTTTGCATATTTCTATTCAACAATATAAGATGGAATGATGTTCTGTGATAACTCATCTTTAAAAAAGAAAGTCTTCATTGACCAAAAACGTGCTATAAGAGTAATGTGATGCTCAACGATGATCTTCTTGTAGACACCTGTTTAAGGAGTTGGGCATTCTGACTACTGCTTCACAGTGTATTTATTCCATACTAGCTTTGTTGTAAATAATCCACTACAGGTCTAAAGGAACATTGCTGTATATAATTACAATACCAGAAGGAACAATGACACTCATTATTCCATAATAATGTTGTCTTTAGCACAAAAAGGTGTGCACAGTGCTGCAACAAAGATTTTTGATCACTTTCTCAGTGATCTAAAATGTATGACCGGCAGAAATGTAAAATTTGAAGACAAACTGAGAAAGTTTCTCCTTGAAAACTTCTTCGATCCCATAGAATTTCTATTAAAGTAATGTGTAAAAGGTTGTGCGCAGGGATTACTAACTCAGATCTGTATATCTTTCTTTTCTTTTTGTAATAAAAATAAAAAGTAAAAATAATAAAAAAAACTTAGAAAAGTTATCGTGCAAAAGGATCGATGGCACAGCAACATCACTAACTGTGTCCAACACTTCTATGTGTGCTGTAGTTGGTGTAATCTTGTCTGCAAGACCCATATAGGAGTAATATATAGGGGCTTATGTACATTCCTAGATTCCTCACGTAAATGGGATCCTCAAAACTTTGCAAGCAATTTTTTGCAGGATAACGCATGTGTATCTTCAAGTGTCTGCCAGTTCAGTTTTGCATTATCTACTTCACGTTCTCACATGATACAACAAATCTGTGAATATTCCTTTGCAGACTGATTGCATTTTCCAAGTATCCTACCAATGAACTGGAGTTTACCATTTGCTTTAGCTATGACTGAGCATAGGTGATCGATAGTAGTAGGACAACAGGGGTTTGGCCCCATTCTGCATTGTTGCCGGATTTATTAAAGATAGTGGACCCCAGATGGTGGCCATTGATGTGGCAACGTCCCAGTAACGTCATGGCCTGAAGTTCAAATTTTGGTGGGAAAACAGGTCAATTGGGGTACCTCCACTAGCCTAACCCCCCTCCCCTCTCCTCCCATATCTGGAAATTGGCGGGAAAAGGTAAGTCCTTATTTTGTATGCATTGTTTATTTAAACAATTTGAGTTTTGATAGGCAGTAGCCCTATCCATTGTATTCACCATGAGGTCCGGAGTCCAACTGACCTAGTTCACAACACCACCACCAGAGGGTACTATCCCACTCTCCCCTCCCCTTACATAATCCAAGACGGTAGTCTGTGAAAAAATGGCGAGGAAAGGACTCAGTCTGTGTCTAGCTACTGGACTGGGAGGACTGTTCACTGTTTTCAGTGGATGAGATGTCTGTGATGCAGAAGGAGGAGTTTAATGTGTATATTAGCTGTTGCATCTGAGGACTGTGAGAACAGTGAAGATATTTGTTGAAGATGAATACGCTTTATGAAACAATGAAGGCGCAGCAGGATGGGGCTAAGTTACACTCATGATGATAAATGTGTGTGCTGTAATTGTAGATCATTCAATAAAAGTCTTCTCAGTCTTCCAAAAACATGCACCCACTCTAGGGCAAGCATCCATGTGTACAATTGAGAAAATACTGGTGATGAGCAGGGGTGAATTTAATAAGTGTACTAAAAGCAAGCCCACAACTAAGGACTGTATTCATAGCCTCCTACACAATGAGTTGAAAGAAAAGATAGTGGATGAATATGTGGCAAATACTTTTTAGAGAAATAGTGTCATTGCAGAGGGATGGCATGAAGATGCATTTCAGTACTTTCGCAGATAGATGCTTGTGCTGGAGCTGCCTAACTTTTTGAGATTGCCTAACACCCCACACTAACTTTGCCCTACTCCACAAAGAACCTTAGGTGTTCACTTTGAGATCTGGAGATGAACTGGCCTAATTCACAATATCACCACCAGAGTTCACTCTCAGCCCTCCCCAACTCCCCCTAGGTCATAATCCAATATGGCGGTCTAGAAAAAAAGGGCAGGAACCAATAGGAATCTTGAATCCAGCCACTTGGTAGGCTTCGACCAATAGGATGGCAGTATCTGGTGACATCATCCAAGGAATTTATGGTGGGCTCAGCAGCTTCACTGCCTCAGTCCCACTCACTCAGCCAGCAACGAAAGAAGAAGAAGAACCATGAAGCATCAGCAGAAGTCGAGATCCAGCACAGCCCTCCAGAACAGAAAGCGATAAGGACGCACTGTCTTTCCCAACACTTCAAATGCTGGTGGTGGTCCTAAACAATAGCAAGAGAGAGGACAGTACTGGTCACAGACATACAACCCATCCCAGCAGAACATCCCTGTGCTAGTGCAGGGAGAGAGTGCAGATGCTGTGGATAAGAAGGTATCAAGTGTACCTATGCTTTTTAGTTCTACATGCAAAGTAACTCCTAGTGGAACAAAACATGTGCATGTGGGTGTAGAAGCACATCATAGCTGGGGCTTGCATGTGAGGATATAAATTGAAAATGCATGGAAGGATGATGAAGTGCCTACTTCTGAGTTTGACTGGGACGAAATATGACATGCAGAGTACTACATCAATCAGCAGATGACCACAGAGTATTATCCAACTCATACCTCCCCCCTCCCCCCCCCCCCCGCCGCTAAGACATTCGCCTTACTGGTGCAATATCATCTATTACAACATTGTATGATGACTCTGCACTATGTGTGAAATCAGGTGATCTACGCCAATTGCATTGGAGAGACTGTATCGTTGGTTGCCGAGCATAGACTCCTCTTGCAATGATATTGTAAACTTTCTATGCGTGCATAATGTACATGTTGATGATTTGGAGCAATGCCTTTGTTTGCACAGAACCGAGAGAGAAACAGGTTTAATGTGCATTTAAAAACCAGAGTATGGTGAGATACCCATCGGTTTGAAGGAGATACACACGGAATTTATTGCATATCAAAAGCTTTGTTTGGGAAATACTGTGCAGCTGTGAAGAGGAAGATAAAGAACGAGTCTGATGATTTGAGGCAATTGTCTGCTGCTGCATGATTTTTGGTGCAGTGCTGAAATTAATGATATTAATAAGTGTGTAATACTTGGACTATAATGAGAGAGATGTGAAATAAAATACAAACACCGTTTGAGGATGTATATATATATATATATATATATATATATATATATATATATATATATATTCTTCTTGCTCTTCTGGTCTTGTTTTGTATCTGCACAGGACCAGTCAAAACACCTCATCACCACTCATTATCAAAATCATTGATGAAGTTTTTCTTCATGGGTAAAATATATAGCTGAATTCTCTGTGTAGCCAATATAGTTCAGTTGGTTAAGTGATGGAGTTATAGTCACTACACATATTACTACTGTTCTTACATGTGTATCTTTCTATATATGCCCACTACATGTCAGTTCCTGACGTAATTGGTATCATGGTGTGGTGGGTGAAACATCCTAATCACAAGGACATTTTATTTGGTGATTGGTCCTGTGCAGATACAAAACAAGACCAGAAGAGCAAGAAGAATGCAATACTCATTCCTGATAATATACAAGCAATTATTGTAGGTCCATCCAATCATGGCTAACACACGTAGATGAAGTCTGATTTGAACATCTTTGTGTATTTTCAAAAACACTATTCAGGCCAAGTATCAGCTAGTACAGGAGATATTGTGTAAAAGGCGCTACATACATGACATTCAGTGAAAGTGGTGGTATCCCCCCACCTGAAAAAGTAAAGCCAAACACTGTGTTCATATTTGACAATGTTGCTGTGGAAAACAAAGAACAAATTCGACAATAGTTCTGTTTCGCTCATCATATGGGTGCTGATGTATTTTATCTAAGCCAAACATATTCCAGAATCCCAAAACAATTGGTTAGGGATAATGCAAACATCATTATAGCATTCAAACAAGACAATCTGAATTTGAAACACGTTTATCAAGCACATGTAGGAACTGACATGTTGTTCAATAATTTTGTAAAGATATGTGCCAATTGCTGCACTCATTCACAGTATGAGTTTCTCGTTATTGATAAAACAAGAAAATTGAATTATGGTAGGTACAGCGAAACTTCCAAGAGTTTCTGTATATATAGCCCAATAAGAGAGGTGAGTACATCAGTATACGCAGCACCATGGACAAATTCACATGCATGTTTAGCTCTGAACCTGAGAGAATGGGTGTACATAGACAGAACATTCGCTTGCACTTGTATGCTAAAATTCAGGCTATCATGTATGAAGTTTGAGGTATGTGCAAAGAGCTAGAGATGTATTATCATACTCTTCTGAGAATGATCAATACATAAATGAGTTAGTTAATGCAATCAGTAAGAAAGTAACCAACTTAACTGAAAACATCAAGGCTATTGAGGGGAAAACAGATATAGATACCTGTGTTGTTGAGAAGGGGGACCAGGCACATAACAAGAGGAAGAAGAGCGGATGTATAAAGCAGAGCTGTCTGAGTAGCATACACTGAGATGTCAACAAAGTAGAAAGTCATTCAGGCACAGAAAGAAATTACGGTTGCTACAGTTAGGGCATATGGCTTGACAGCAAAGACTGAGAGACACCTTCGAATAAGCACGTCACTGAATCTCTCAGGCAGCTCTCAGAAAAAATAAAACCACACAATAATGACGGTGCTGCCATTGACAAATTCATTAGCCATCACACCCATGGCCAGATAGATAGGACATTCAGCATCAGCAGGTGAAGACCATACATGCTAGGTATGCAGCCTATAAATGTAATTGATGACACAATACAGATTGGTGCTAGGCGGTTTGAGAGAACACCTGGCTTAATGAATCTCATTTTCCTAAAATCCATAAAAAAACATAAATTATTCAGTTGATGATGTACTGTGAAATAATGCATTTGTCTGATATAAATAACATCGCAAAAAGCTAGAGCAACAAGAAATATAAAACCATTATAAAACCAATACTTGATGGTGAAAACAATGACAATAACAGCAGCAGTGGCGCTTGTATGAAAAGTGAACAATTGAACCCCATAGTATATACATTACAACAACCCCAATGAGCTAATAAATTGACTACAGCTGCTCATCACATTAGCTGCTAAGGTAATACAGCTCATTCAGATGAGGATGTTCCACTAATCTCTAAGCTCAGAGAGAGAGGGGGGGGGGGGGGGTATAATTGAATAAGTATGGAGATAGTAGTTGGAGAACTGCATAAACCAGCATGCAAAACATACCCTTGTAGGTGTGTTATGATTAAAGGTTTGGATGACTTACGGTAGGCTGATCTTGTAGATTTGAGGGAATATTCACATGAGAATAATGGCTTCAAATATATGTTAATGGTTATTGGCACTACTCCAAATTTGCCTGGGCATTACCTGTTAAAACAAAATGGGTAGAAATGTTGTGGATGTGTTTGAGAATTTGCTGCAGACAGGGACAAATCAATGCCAGGACAACCTCCAAACTGATCACAGTGGAGAGTTTTACAACACATATTTCAAGACTATGATGCAACAATATGGAATACATCACTGTTCAACTTTCACCCACCTTAAGGCGAGTATCATAGAACACCTGAACACAGAAATAAAAGGTCAAATGTGAATGCATTTTAATCTTTGCGGCTCATACAAATGGACAGATAACCTCCCATAAATAATTGCTCAGTATAATTGAACCTAACATAGCATAATAAAAATGAGGCAATTCAATGTTCATGATAATGGACTCATGGATACGGTGTACTACTGCATTAAAATGCTGGATCCACGCAAACAGAAATTTAATGTAGGGGGTTTGGTAGGTATCTCAAAACACATGACAGCATTTGAGAAATCATACCAACCAAACTGGTCAACAGAGTATTTACAGTTTCAAAGGTCCAAAGAACGAATCCTAAAATTTATACCTTGAAAGATAGTAAAGGTGAAGGAATTGCAAGCTGCTTGTACACTGAGGAGTTGCAGAAATGCTATGAACCAGATGTCTTTATCATGGAAAGAGTCATACAACATCAGAGAAATAGAGTGCTAATCAAATGGCACAAAACAGTTGTACTGATGCTGACAACTCGCTATATAATGGGCTGCCCAGTCCACAATCACCACAGTAGCATAACATGCGTGGCAGGAGATGCATTAAAGAGGGTAGTGGTATTCTAGACAAACTGCCAGCAGAATTACACATTCTGGAATATAACTTCTGTGGACCTGGAACAAATCTTCAAAAACGCTTTACACAAGATGATAAGGTAGCTAATCTGCTGAAAGAAGCATGTATGGTACACGACACTGCAAACAAATATCTCCCAAGTTATCACATTACAGGTAGAATTTTAGCTGATAGGGCTAAGGCTATACACAGAAGGAAGGATATTGGAATAGATCAACGCATTGCAGCATTTGCAGTTGATAAAACCAACAGTGGAAAAATTAAGTTGGGTTCAGGAGTGATGAATTTCGTGTGAGTTATGAATACTGCACGTTGTGCACTAAACAAGAAGAATAAGGGTGCAAAGCAGAGGTGTTTGAAGAACTGTATATTGACAGCAATGTATGCAGCTAAAAACACCCTGAAGCAGAAGGACGCGGAAAAAAGAAGAGGATTGGTTAAAGCACCTTGAGTTCTACCAATATCCAAATGTCTGGTGGTTTTCGTCCATTCCTCATCCCAACCCCATCCGCTTTCTTGGTGGTAGAGTCCCTCACTGGTGTGCTGCATCTATTGCTCAGTCAATAATGCGCAAAACTCCCAAGCACCATTAGAAGAAGCAAGAAGACATAATCACATGATGGAAGCCGCAGCCATTGGAAAAGTACCACACTTGAAACCATACAGAAATTTTAAAAAAGTCTATCAGCAGTCCTACCAGATCGGCTACTCGCAAATACTGAACTTCTTAAGATTTTTAGAAAAAAAATAAACATTTCAAGATCCATGGTGTGTTTATGTGGGATACATTACCAAAGACTATGAGGAAAACTGGTGATTGTGGTATTGTGAATTTAGATGTTGCTGGAGGTCTCAGCATCGACTGGGTATCATATGGTATGAAAAATGCAGACACCATCTACTATTTAGATTCATTTGGTGACCTGCAACCGCCAGAAGAATTACAATCATACTTCACTCACAGAAGACATGTGTTCTACATTTTCAGTGCTATCAGGACTTTAATACAAACGTCTGCAGACATCCATGCATCAGGTTTGCCTTGACATTTACAAACACAAAGAAGCAGAATATATAAGGAAGAGCTTTAAACATTCCTTCATTAGTTGAGGTTCAGATGCAATGCCATACACTTTCTGCAAACTGATTTGAACATTGGTGAATGGCGTATTGCACTGAATGGGTTGGAGGCGTACAACAGCATACCAAATATCACCGAGACTAACAACAAACTGCATCTGGATATTAATGGTGAAAAAGAGATTGTGGAAATAAAAGCTGGTGAGTGCAATATTGACAATTTAAATGAAGTGTTAAAACAGTCTCGAAAAGGTATTCAGCTGCGTGCAAACATCAATACACTTGAATCTGAAATAAGGACTGTGAGTGCAATGATTGACTTTAATCAGAAAGGTTCAATAGGGCGTCTACTGAGTTTCACGAAAGGACAGGTTCTGAAGAAGGATCCTAGCAAAATTCTGCAAGTCCGGTCAGACTGTGGACATACTGCCCGTCAGCACAGTCTGAGTACAGTGAAACATTGCAGTGAACTCCTCTCTCAACGACATTCAGATTCATATTATTTATGCATATTTCCCCTCAGTTACAACAGGTTATAAGATTGTTGAGACTCATACTTGCTTTTCACACATAGAAGAGGGAATGTAGCAAATGATTCCACTGTATTCGACAACTGTAAGTTAAATAAACATTCAAGGAGCTCAAGATGAGAATATGATCAAGCAAGATAATATGGAAAATGCCTCAGACAAGGAGAGTTTGAAGTTTTTAAAAGTTCTGAATTCCAGTACATATCGATCGTTAGCAATCCACTCTTCAGAGGTTTTTGAGTACCCAGTGCTACTGACTGCAAGCAGACAAACATGGGCTATCTTCTAATAACAGTTCAGACATCTTACTATTTGGAGTTGCGTATTGTGGACCAGAATAATCAACTTATCGACTTTCGTGGTGAGGAGGTCACTGTACATCTAAGGCAGGATGGGCGTACAGTATAAAACCAGTGCACGCGGTTCACAGCATGTCATTTTGTTGGTGAACTGCAAAGTGATAACATGTGTGAACTACAAATTTCTTAAATCAGTTGGCTAGAAATCTCGCAGTGACATCCTCACTCAGTATAATCAGTTCAGTAGAGTATGGTGAGCGAATTATATGTCAGGAATACTTCTCACATAAACCTTATGCTTCAACCACATTTAAGAAGAATGATGAAATTAGGATTGTCATACAGCACCACGATGCACTGATGCTTCCATGCAAGAGTTTCTTGGTATATTTGGAAGGATCATTCAAGAAACCTGACAGCAGTGCTACAGTGGCATCCTAGCTTACATGTAACACTTTAGCATTCCTGTCTCAAGAGATATGCTATGAACTCAGTGAGTCTGAGATCAACTATACATGCATCACCCACAGATTTGAATGGCTTAGAAAATGTGAGGTGGTTCATAGATGATCAGATTAACAGAGCAGTTGAAGAGTACAAACGATTTACTGCATGCATACTTTTAAAAATACTTATGGGCTAATTTGAGGACATGAGGCATATTATGAATGCTAAACAGGAACTCATTCTGGAACGGAGTGCAATGGATAGTAATGTGTACATTCAAGGAGCTCAAGATGAGAATATGATCAAGCAAGATAATATGGAAAATGCCTCAGACAAGGAGCGTTTGAAGTTTTTAAAAGTTCTGAATTCCAGTACATATCGATCGTTTGCAATCCAGTCTTCAGAGGTTTTTGAGTACCCAGTGCTACTGACTGCAAGCAGACAAACATGGGCTATTGAAACCTCTTTGCAGCCAGAGATGCCTACATTCATCATACTTGCTTTTAACACATAGAAGAGGGAATGTAGCAAATGATTCCACTGTATTCGACAACTGTAAGTTAAATAATACCAGTCTACCTGAATTCAGAATTCTACCCATATGACAATTTACACTGGCAGTGGGATGAAAATGTGCACAGTCTAAAATCTGACATTTATGCGAGGTTTTGTGCTTCTTGCTATGAAAGTGCTGGAGAAGGAGGAGGAAGGTGTCTACTCATTCCACAGAAATTCAAGGAGATATCACTGATCATCGCAATAGACTGTTCAAAACAGAATGGGATAATTAAGTCTGGACCCATAGATGTATGAACTGAATTTGAATCTTCAGCAAATTTCCCAGAACACACCACAGCATATGCTTTAGCTCTAAATGACTGTGTGGTAAACTACTTCTCGCCCACCAGAATTGTGCAATGAGCTGTATAAATGAACAGGTGCTGCACCATACAGAGAACATTCCACAATGGCATCTCAGGGTGTGAACATCATTGCAGACACTCAAGGTTTCTATGATGATGAGTGTAGACAGCTCGTATTCAAAGACACATTTGTAGCATACACAGAAGACACTGGAGTAATAGAGATATTCTCAGCAAATATTACATCACCAAGGTCTTTCAAGGATGTGAAGTGCACTAAAAAATAGCAGAGTGCAAAATGGTTAACACATTTCTATCATGGAATTCACTGGGATGATCGTGACATGCCCAATGAAGATATGGTGATGTCACTTTGTTTATTCGACCACATGGATACCATCATCTATGTGAAGAGGAGGAGAAGATCTCATGCATGTGTAGAATCTTCAAGTTTGATGCTATTCAAGGCCTGTAATTCTACTGGTGTCCTATCCATCGACTCAAGAAGAAGCTGTGTGAAAATAGTGCTGCTGTGTCTGCTTATGAAAATGTAAAATTACTTCTGATTGGATGAGAAATAAATGAATTTTTACCTCATAATATGTGTATGATTTCTCTTCGCCCTGTTCTTGCTTTTACAGTGTACAATTTTACCCAGATACTATGCCGGCCGGAGTGACTGAGCGGTTAAAGGCGCTACAGTCTGGAACCGCACGACCGCTACGGTCGCAGGTTCGAATCCTGCCTCGGGCATGGATGTGTGTGATGTCCTTAGGTTAGTTAGGTTTAAGTAGTTCTAAGTTCTAGGGGACTTATGACCACAGCAGTTGAGTCCCATAGTGCTCAGAGCCATTTGAACCAACCCAGATACTATGTCTGTAGTTATCTTCAAGCACAGGAGATATAATGAAACAATGGAAAATCGAGGATTGAATGTAACAGTATTGTGAAAAGGAAAGTTGCTACTCACGATACAGCAGAGATGCTGAGTCACAGATAGGCACAACAAAAAGACTATCACACATATAGCTTTCAGCCAGTAAGGCCTTTATCAAAATTACACAACAAACACACACATACACACTCACGCAAACGCAACACACACACATGACTGTAGTCTCAGGCATCTGAGGCCACACTGCAAGCACCAGTCCATGATTACGTATCTGCAACTCAGCATCTACTCCGTATGGTGAATAGCAACTTTCCTTTCCACAATATTGTTACAGGAGATATAATTTTAGATATGTTTGCTATATGTCTTTGGAAGCGGATGTAGTCACTTGCCTCTTGCTCCCATAATCTAATTCGTGCTGCACAATAAGCATAATTCCATGCAACCATTCCGTACATATGTTGTTTTTCTCAATCTTAAACTTCGTCTCCTTAATAGCACTCATCTTTAAAAAAACTAAGGTCATTTATGACCCATACACCCATTACATACACTATGTGATCAAAATTATCCGGACACCCCAAAAACATAAGTTTTTCGGGTTAAGTGCATTGTGCTGTCACCTACTGCCAGGTACTCCATATTAGCGCACTCATTAGTCATTAGACATCATGAGAGAGCAGAATGGGGCACTCGGCATAACTCACGAACTTCGAATGTGGTCAGGTGATTGGGTGTCACTTGGTTCGTAGGCCTGTATGCGATTTTTCCACACTCTTAAACATCCATAGGTCCATTGTTTCCAATGTGATAGTGAAGTGAAAACGTGAAGGGGCACATACAGCACTAAAGTGTACATGCCAACCTCATCTGTTGACTAACAGAGACTGCCGACAGTTGAGGAGGGTCATAATGTGTGATAGGCAAACATCTATCCAGACCATTACACACGAATTCCAAACTGCATCAGGATCCACTGCAGGTACTATGACAGTTAGGAGGGAGGTGAGAAAACTTGAATTTCATGGTCGAGCAGTTGCTCATAAGCCATGCATCACTCTGGTAAATGCCAAACGACGCCTCGCTTGGTGTAAGGAGCGTAAACATTGGACGATTGAACAGTGGAAAACATTGTTTGGAGTGACGAATCATAGTACACAATGCAGCAATCCGATGGTAGGCTGTGGGTGTGGCGAATGCCCAGTGAGCGTCATCTGCCAGCGTGTGTAGTGCCAACAGTAAAATTCGGAGGCGGTGGTGTTATGGTTTAGTAGTGTTTTTCATGGAAGGGCCTTGCACCCCTTGTTGTTTTGCATGGCACTTTCACAGCACAGGCCTACATTGGTGTTTTAAGCACATTCTTACTTCCCATCGTTGGAGAGCAATTCGGTGATGGCGACTGCATCTTCCAACATGATTGAGCACCTGTTCATAATGCACGGCCTGTGGCGGAGTGGTTACACAACAATAACATCCCTGTAATGGACGCCTGCACAGAGTCCTGACCTGAATCCTATAGAACACCTTTGGGATGTTTTGGAACGCCAACTTCGTGCCAGGTCTCACTGACCGACATCAATATCTCTCCTCAGTGCAGCCCTCCGTGAAGAATGGGCTGCCGTTCCCCAAGTAACCTTCAAGCATCTGATTGAACGTATGCCTGCGAGAGTGGAAGCTGTCATCAAGGCTAAGGGTGGGCCAACACCATATTGAATTTCAGCATTATCGATAGGGGGTGTTACGAACTTGTAAGTTATTTTTAGCCAGGTGTCCGGATACTTTTGATCAGATAGTGTGTATATACATACATAATCCAATAGAGGAAAGGTTTTTTTTGTAAATACCTACAAAGATGTATGACAATGAACTATTTTAGGTTTATTTAGATCAAATAAATACAATTCAGTTCTTGAGATAACAGTTCAGTTCTTGAGATTACTATATAGTTCTCAAGGTATAATTTGACTCTGTTATTCCAATGCGGAGATATTTTTAACTTACTACAACAGTAACACTGCTTGAAACTTTTTTACATTTTTTTCTCAGTAGCACTCGATGAGAATGTTTACCATTTTTCCAGATATATAAACCTAGGCAAAAATTAATGTGGAGGTAATTGTTATTTTTACTACTACAACTAAACTCCACAGTCCCAGTAGCATGGCTTGTACAATAATTTTGATGGACTGCGCACTCTTCGAATCTCATTTCAACAGCCCCAATAGCAAAGATTTTTACAATAAAAATAAATCTGATGGACTGCGAGCTATATAGATATATATACACTTAAAAACTAATCTGACTTGGATGGCTAGCAGCAGGTGAAGAACTTAAATCTGTTCTATTTACAAGACTCACATGGTGTGTAGATATATATTTACAGGGCACACATACATTACATATGAATAAATAAACATACAAATACCTTTCTCTGTTTATGGTTTTTTAATAAATATAAATATATTTGTTGTTCTTGCTTTTTAACTTTTTTTAAACTTTTTTCCTTTCACACATGTGATGTGAATATATATACATATTTTTAATCTTTTTTTCCACACATGGTCTATGTATGTGTATATACTTGTGTACATAGTGAACATAATATTTACAGCCCCCCTCCCCACCACACACACACACACACACAACAGGCAGACACAGACACGGAAGTGTGTTGTGATCTTGCTTTAGGGTCTGTGTTCGAGTGTGGTCACATACACTGTAAAATTAAAGCAAATTATGGTGAAGCAATATTTCTGAAAGTGTATTTAGAAACATATTCAGTTGGATTTAGTACCTTCCGAAGCATCCCATGGTCAACAAAGGAGTATTTCCCACAAAAGCATGCAAAGTGTCTCAGGGGTGGTTTCACAAATGTGTCATGCTCTTTTTCTGGAGTCTGTGTTCAAGTGTGGTGGTGGTATTCCTCAGAATAAAATGTGAAACTGTTTAAATATTATCACGTCATCTGCAAAGCTCTCTCTCTCTCTCTCTCTCTCTCTCTTTGTGTAGTTGTACATTTAATTCCTGTGACATTTTCAGGGTATGTATACGACAATATTCCACACATTGCTTAAACAACAGCTGTAATAGCTCCCGAAGCAACTCGTATTCAATGACAAAGGGTAACCATGCACCAGGAATGGGAACGAGGAAGGCAGGGGTCTTCCCAATGTGACAGGAAGTATGCAACCACTCCTGTGGCTAACGCGTGGCCGTGCCGTAAGTCGGCATGTGGCCTCTCTTCCAGCAGAGCAGGCACACCAGAGTGAATGTCTTGCTTTGGAAGAATGATCTACAGTTACAGCACATATATTCATCATCATGAGCTGCAAAGTGTAACTTAGCCCCATCCTGCTGAATCTTCATTATTTCATGAAGCATATTCATCTTCAACAAATATAATTGCTATCCGCAGATTCATGATTACAGCTAATATACCTGGTAAACTGCTTCACCAGCACAGGCATTTCATCCATTGAACACAGTAAACATTCTGCCCATCCTCCTAATCCAGCAGCTAGACACAGACTGAGTCCTTTTCCCGCCCTTCTTCCCCACATTGCCATCTTGGATTAGATCTGGGGAGGGGAGAGGGCCGACAGCACCCTCTGGTGGCAGTGTTGTGAACTAGGTCAGTTGGTCTCCAGACCTCATGGTGAACACAATGGATAGAGCTACTGCGTATCACAACTCAAATTGTTTAAATGAACAATGCATACAAAATAAGGACTTATGTCCATCCTATCCAGCAGCCCAGCACAGACTGAGTTCTTTTGCCGCCAATTTACAGATATGGGAGGAGAGGGGAGAGGGTTAGGCTAGTGGAGGTACCCCAATTGACCTGTTTTCCCACCAAAATTTGAACTTCCTGCCATGAAATCTCTGCGACATTGCCACATCTATGGCCGCCATCTTGGATCCACCTTCTTGAATAAATTTGGCAACAATGCGGAATTGGGACACAGCCCTGTTGCCCTACGACTACTGTTCCATTACATATTTCTACAAATTGTAACACCCTGGTATTTGTATGAATTGACTGATTACAATTGTGAGCCACTGATATTTTATCACAGGGTAGCAGGTTTTTTGTTTGGGAACTGCACTGTGTTGGAACGCAATGTAAGGTGCAACAGGCAGAAAACGTGCTTTGTTGGTACTGCACGTCTTTCCTATTTTGATTGAGAAATTCATTCTGCTGCTTTGTTCTTCGGCATGCCCGTGTAATTTGGCACAGAAACAGCTGAGTAAAAAATCCTTGCTATTCAAACATTTATTTATACATAAAAGTCGAGTCTGGTCTTTTACAAACAACTTAAACTGGAAAGGATACATAGAAAATGCTGTGGGGAAGGGAAGTCGAAGACTGTGTCTTACTGACACAACAGATAGAAGATACAATAGGTCTACTAAAGAGACTGCCTACACTCCACTCTGTCCTCTTATGGAGAACTGCTGTGTGGTGTGGGATCCATATCAGATAGGATTAAGGGGAGCTGGAGTGATGAAAATGACATAATTAACATTTTTTGTTTTTTTTCTTTGTAAAATTATTTGGAGTTTTCTGAATAAAACAAATCAAGTTTCACCCTTCTAAGTGAATTCTACGTGTGTTTTTTATTTCTGCAAAGTTGATGCGCCACGTAAACGGTTGTAGCATCTTGGTGTGTCACCTCTGACAGCGTCGCTCGCTGGCTGCAAGCAGCTATCTTTACGACAGTGTTATTTTTCCAACGTTGTATGGCTTTATCTCTGTGACAAGTGACTATTCATATCAGTAAACATAAACGCTATACCGTGTGTGTTGACTTATGGAGTTTGCTTTGTGTTGTTCAGCTGTTCAATTTTACGTATTTGACGAATTTTGCTCATACCTGTTTTATATATTTGTTTTGTGGATATCATTATGCCCCGTTTCAGCAACCAAGTGTTTAAGAAAGGGCGCAATGAGTGGAAGAAGAAATCTTTTGTTGTTTCAAAGGGAGATGCTGCTCAGACTGCTTCACCGACTACTCCAAATGAATGTGACAGAACTTCTTCCGGCAAGAAACTATGTGACAGCAAGGAAACATTTGAAAACTATGAAAGTGACAGTAATGATGTGAATGAAATAATTAACATTCTTTGCTCTTTAATATTTTGAAACATAATGTATTATGCCAAGTTTGCAAAAAAATAGGACTGGAATTGAAAATAACATCACACATTGGTTTGGCATGTAAAATGTTATTGAAGTGTAACAAATGTGCTGCAGAAGTTTCGTTTTCTAATTCTAACAGTACTCTTCGTAGTAGTGATAGTGGAAAGAAGGTGTATGATAGAAATGTTAGGCTAGTGTATGGCTTGCGTTGCATTGGCAAGGGCAGTGCTGCAGGGACAATGTTATGTGGTATTATGAACTTGCCAAAACCACCAAACAAGTTTGGATTTTAAAATGAATTGGTGGGATCTTCTGCTGAAGATATTGCTCAAGCAACAATGAAGAAAGCAGTTGAAGAAGCTGTGACAGATAATGGGAATTGTAGAGATTTAACTATTGCTTTAGATGGATCATGGAAACGTAGAGGTCATAAATCTCTAAATGGGGTTGTGACAGTTACCAGTGGAGACAGTTGCAAATTAATTGATGCTGCTATTCTCTGAAAACATTGTAGATATAAGGGCAATACCAAGGATGAACATAGTGAAAGTTGTGAAGCAAGTTTTCACGGCACAAGTGGAGCAATGGAACTAGAGGGAGTGAAAGCAATTTTTTCCAGATCACAGGAGTGGTATAATGCATGATACACTAACTATCTAGGAGATGGTGATTCTAAGGGATATAAAGCTGTAGAGGAATTCAAACCTTAGGGCAGTGAAATTGACATTAAAAAACAGGATTGCATTGGACATGTGCAGAAGTGCATGGGGGCTCGCTCATGCAAACTAAAGCAGATATCAGGATCCCAGAAGCTTAGTGATGGTAAGACCCTTGGAGGAAGTGGAAGATTGACAGATGAAGCAATTGATAGATTGCAGAGGTATTGTGGGGGTGCAATTAGGCAAAATACAAGAAGCATTGAGCATATGAGGAGAGCAATATGGGCATTATTTTTTCATACTGCATCAACAAATGAGCACCCACAGCATGCACTGTGCCCCACAGGTGATTACTCATGATGTAAGTACCAATCAGGAAAGGAATATGCCCATAAAAACATTTTTCCAAATGCTGTAATTGATGTAATTATGTCCATATTCAGAGATTTATCACAGCCAAGTTTATTGGAAAAGTATTTACATGGGAAAACACAAAATCCAAATGAAAGTATAAATAATTTAATTTGGATTAGGATTCCCAAAAGAGTGTTAGCACAGATAAAAACATTGCATTTTGGAGTGTATGATGCAGTGGCAACATACAATGAAGGAAACATTATCAAATGTGATGTGTTGAAACGATTAGGTTTCCTTTGATTTTATCTCTACTGGATGAGAGGTTGTGGTTGTGAATGTCAATCTTAAAAAATATATTGGCTCATCCACTTGCTTATAGTGTAAAACACTAAGATTGACGCGTTTCGGAAGTCAAGCTTCCATCATCAGAATAATAAAAAGTAAAAGAATCTGTTAAAACTTGCTAAAATGGAACATGCACCAGGCACAATAAAATTGATAACAAAATTAAAACATCGTGGCTACTTCAAATGGCTCTGAGCACTATGGGACTTAACATCTGTGGTCATCAGTCCCCTAGAACTTAGAACTACTCAAACCTAACTAACCTAAGGACATCACACACATCCATGCCCGAGGCAGGATTCGAACCTGCGACCGTAGCAGTCGCTCGGTTCCGGACTGAGCGCATAGAACCGCTAGACCACCGCGGCCGGCGTGGCTACTTCCCTTGTTGCAGCCGTGTCTTCCAGGTGCATCTCCACATAGTCATCAAATATAAAAAACTCTAAAATGGTGTCGTCTATGGTGTTCAACATCTAACCACATGGCTCTCTCCTCTATCGTCGTAAACCGCCCGTGCGCCTTCGTTGATACCACACACCACGTAGCCAAACACGACACTGAAACGCGAGTGAGCTCACGCGCAAGTAAACAAGGAAGTCACAGAGATGTCTATACAAACAGATAACATATACATGTTCCAAGGACCTCATGAAATGATGGTATTCTGCCAATTGCTAAAAATGTATTTACTAAAAGAAACCAGTGAAATGCTTGAAAAAGTTATTTGTATCACCAGTTAGCTGTTCATTCAGTGTGTTCTGATTATCCACGCTATGTATCGTAATTTCCAACTGTTCTAGTAGATCCAGCTTTTTGCCATTGTCCTGTCCATGTAAAATAACGAGATCCTGATCTGTTCCCAACATGGTGTGTCCCGTTTCCCAAATATGCGTGACTACAGCTGACTTTTCGAAATTATTAAGCCGGAAAGCATCGCTAGGTTCTTTGTAACGTACTTTAAAGGACCTACCAGTTTGGCCTACATAGCTTGCCTTGCGCGTGTTACACTGAATTTTATAGACCCCAGCTCTCTCATATTTATCGCTTTCCTGCTGCAAATTATTTCTTGGTTTAAACACCGCAGTGTATTATTGGTCTGAAAAGCGGTATCAACTTTAAAAGGTTTGAAAATGTTAGCAACTTTTTGCGAAATATCACCGAAGTATGGTATTGTGACTCTCGTAATATTATCTGCGATATTCTTCCTTGCATTCGCGCGCTGTTTCTGTCGTATTAATTTATTGACAACGTTTTGGTGATATCCGTTAGCTTGGGCTAGTTGTTTCACGATGTTCAGCTGAGTCATTCTGTCTTCTTCATTCATAGGGACTCTAAAGGCTCTATCTATCAAAGATCTAAAAGCAGAAAGTTTCTGGCTATTAGGATGGCAGGAATTATTTTGTATCAACACATCAGTTGTGGTTGGTTTCCTAAATATTTTAAAAACATGCCTACCATTTTGTTTCCTAATACTTATGTCGAGAAATTGCAATTCACCAGAATTGCTGATCTTAGGGTTGATGTGTATTCAGACTTGACAAGATTCTGAAAGTACCTACCAACCTAAAATGTGATTTATAGGTAGCTAAAAATGAAAAAGTAGAATAAAAATCAAATTAGTATATTTTACTTAAAGTTTACAGACAGTAAGACAGTTATTATGTCTCATCATAATCATCCACTGTTCCGTCGTCGTCGTCGTCCTCCTCCTCCTCCTCCTCATCATCATCATCAATCATTGTTTCTTCGTCACCATTATCTTCAAGCATTTTCACAACAGGTTCTTCTAACATTAACAGTACCTTCAGGACCTGAAGCTATCAGTATCCAGTGGACAATATCCGTATTGGTATGTATTCTTGAAGTTTTCCTTTCATGGACAAGTCTTAAGCCTTTGTATTCTTTCTGACTAGATTCCAAGACATCTTCTGAAAAAAGACCCGCAGGCAAAGGTAGTTCCTTTATTATGTCTGCACCATGTATTAGCAGCTTGTGTACAGATGCACTCATTTTGTACCACTTGTACATTTCTAAACAGATTTTTGCTGTTTCGAGGCAATAATTTTTAAAATTACTGTAATTAACATTAAATCCACAAGACAAAACGCTTAGGATGTTTGCAAATCTTTGTATAATTTCGGGCTCTAGACCTTTTATTGTCGCAGATTTCGTGGGCTCTGCAAAAAACTTTCTTGTAGTATTCCCATCATTAGAGTTACCTCCTCCTTGCATGGGCTGGTCTACCACTAATCCCATTTCACGATAGAATTTAGTGGTTTTATCTTCTTTTCTTCTTTTTGTATTTTCTTTGGCTTCTTTACCTCTTGCTTGCCACTGCTTCAGTTCCAATTTATGTCATATATGTAACAAGTACTCGTAACATCTAAGGTATGAGTGTAAAACAGATAACCCAAACTTAAATGAACTAGTCGTAGAATATTGTTTTTGCAAAAGTAAGTCAAGGTTGTTGAGTTCTTTGGGTGTCGCCTTGCACACATTACACGCTTGTGTTGACGAAGTGTCTGTGAGCACATTACAAATTTTTCCGTCCATCGTTGTACATACAGCACGATGTTTAAATCTGTACGATTTATCCCCAAGGGTCACCTCAGTAAGCTGCAAACTTGATATTTGTTCCTCAATTGCTTCGTAATGGAGTTTTACTGATTCCTTTGTCTCCTTTTCAATCTGCAGGCGAATGATGCGATTATATCTCAACGAATAAGGACTCGGATTTCGCCAGAAAATCTGTTTACTATTCGTTGTGACCTCTGACATTTGCAATGGAACTATAGTACATAGAATTATGTTGGTATCTCCATACAGTGAGTTGTTGGCAATACATTGTTTGTAAATGGAGTGTCAACCACTACCATCAAGGCCCCACTTGTAGATGACTTCAGTCGCTGAGTTTGCAGTGTGATCGTGGTGTAACAGAAGTACATCCTGCTGTACATGAGCAAGTCTGTTGATTGTGTGGTCCAAAATATCTTGAACTGCTAGTTGCACTTCGGTCTCCATGACCGTTATACTCGGGTAACATTGCTTCTTTGTTTGTGCTATTACGTTATAAGGTGGATAGACGTTCCCGCCTCGAGATTTCGCCCCTTTTTGCCAATGAATATAATCTTCTTTTCCCATATAAGAGTCAATAATGAGCGCTAAGGCTTCTTCGGGTGAGTAAGGCTTCATAACCGAATATGATAGCTTTTCGTGAATATGTTTCATGCGTTTGTATCTGGGAGGGTTGTGGTTAGGGCTATGTTTACTACTTGTGCAGCTGTTCTTTTTCCACTCTTCGTAAGGCTGCTTTGAGTAGCAGTACACAAAAGCTCTGGGAGTGTTTCAGCAATAATTGGTTGCACTATTCTTCGTTTTGATCGTTGAGAGCTCTCTTCAAAAGATTTTGCAGGTCTTCCTCTGGGTTTTTTCATGTGTAAATCTTCGTTTGTGGTTGTAGTGCTTAGAGCTGGCAAGACCAAGTCGTTTTTTAACCATTCTGGATTGGATTTGGTAAATCTTTCCATATTCCAATTGGATTTTTTTCACTTTTGTAGCAATTTTGAGACAAACACTTTTAAAATTGACTTAATTTTTACATACACTGTCTTCTGACTGTTTATATTCACTAAATTTATCCAATATGTGAGACGTTAATCGTTCTATACACTTAGACTGTGGTTGTAAAAGTTCTCCTTTTTTAACACTAAAACTAGATCGATTTTCCTCATATTTAATTCCGAGTGACTTGGTCCACTCCCACTACCTGTAAAGAAAAGAGTCTGGTGTCACAATGCGTTGGTTTGAGTTCCTAGAATTTACAGTACTAATAGTCAACAAATGCACAAGTGTAAATATTTAGAACAGAAAACGGTACTAATTGGAACTTTTTTTGAAAGTCTAAGGAAAAATATTTTTTTATAAATCGTCATTTACTATTAACAAGGGTAAAAAAATTAATTGTAACGTTGTCTATTTAATGAACACACCTGTGGCTTCCACCTCCATGATAAATACTGAGATTTTCGCATGAGATGATCAAGAAATTCACGTAATAATACTTTCGAGTTTCGAATGCAACTTGCCTGTCAGACCCTCGCACGCCTTTATTATGAACATAACTAAGGATATTATACGGCAGTGCGATGGACCAGTTACCTGAGGTGAAGAATACAAGGACGTTTAGACCTAATCTATAAGTGTGAAAATCGATTTTTGGCCGCCTAAAGTAGTCATTTTGCCGTGTGTGCGCCGACCTACATAGGGTGAAACAACCATCATAATAAAATAAGGGAAATTGGAGTTCGCACGGAAAGATATATGTGCTCGTCTTTTCCGTGTGCTGTTCAAGCGTGGAGCAATAGAGATTTGTCACGAGGTGTAGCTGTTTTAATAGTGGCATGGCAGAGTCGCAGGACCTAACTCATTTACACTGCGGTCAAAGTGGTGGTCCAAATGTGATCTGGCCTGTCTGCGCGTATGTAACACCACTACAGAATGAATGAGAATCAAGTGGCTGCTAACATGGTAGAATATAGACTAGCCGTGACGCTACTGCTGTTCTGGCCACAAAATCCAGCATTGTGGTTTCTCCAGGTAGAGAAAAAATTTTATTTATTCAGGCGTTGCTGCAGATGCATCTAAATTTCCATTGGTGGTGAACCAATTGCAGCAGCATTTTGCGGCATAAGTGCAAGATATTATCATCGCACCACCTGAAGGAAGTGCATACAAATGGTTGAAGACAGAACTGATCTGCCATGTATCTGCATCACAAGAAAAGCACATCCGCCAGGTACTAATTCAAGAAGATATTGGAGACCAAAGATCGTCACAGTATCCGCAGCTTCTTAGAAGTAAAATTGATGATGGTACCACACCTGATCATCTGCTGCATACAGTCTGGAGTAGTCACTTACCTCCATCTATCAAGGCGATTATAGCGATGCAATTGGAAGTTTCATTAGACACCGTGGCAGAATTGGCCAACAAAGTGCTGGATGCCATCTCACCCACACCTATTATGGTATCAGCCACGCAGTGCGCGAGTACAGCCACCACATTAGTGTGAGCTGAGTACGATGCATTTGTGGCGAAGGTCGATCAACTGATTCAACAGATTAGCCAGCTGGTAGTGTGTTGCAGCATCGGCTGAGATCATAGCCAGATCATAACCAGCCAAGATCCACGAGATGCTCCCGCAGCAGGGCCGTGTCCCGTTCACCTGCGCCATCACCTGATGCACAGAAAGATGTGCGCTGTTACCAACAGCGTTTCAGGGAATGTGCGTAACACTGCACCAAACCGTGCATGTTCCCATATGCCAACAGCAATTCCACTTTAGCAGCAGTGTAAACGAATTAGGAGTGTAGAGACGCTGCAGACGTGAGAGAGACAGTCTACCACGATGTTGTTGATCCCAGAAATGTGTTGAACGTCCGTGGTGTATTGGTCAACGTATAGCAATTGACTGTGTTGCCTCGGCGAGCAGTGCAGATTATTTTGCCATAAGGCGATGTCAGCGGCTTGTGGTCTGTAAATGTTGTGAAGGCACAAGCCTCGATGTGAGGACGAAAGTATTCGACAGCCTTGTACATCGCCAGCAGTTTGCAGTCGTACGCACTGATGTATATTTTTTTTTTTTTTTTTTTTTTTTTTTTTTTTTTTTTTGCGAGGCGGTCAGCTTTTTAGAGAAGAAAGCTAGCAGCTGCCACGCCTCATCAAAGCATAGTTGAAGTCTTGGAGCAGAGGTATCGGGTACATGTCAGGTATTGTGCAGACATTCAGTGCTCTGTAATGCCCACAAGGCTGCCACACACCACCCTTTTTGGGGACGAGGTGTAACGGTGAAGACCAGGGGCTGTCAGACGGATGCATGATGCCCTCTTTGATCATGTTATCAAACTCGGCCTTGGCTATCTTCAAATAGTCCGGCACCAGTCGTCGAGGTCGACAGGAGATCGGCAGCCCTTCAGTTGTCTTGATATAGTTCACACTGTTGTGCCTGCCTTCCGTCGGTATGCCCAGTGTCTTTGTTAATGCTGGAAAGTGCTTCAATAGCGCGGCGCATTGATTTTCAGTGGCGGTAGTCAGCCAGATTGGGTGGATGTCTGGCGCTGGAAACACGCGGCCGTCTGGCGTACAAGTGTATTGCAATGTGTCCACAACCAAGCCATGTCCACACCTGCCTGAGAACTTCCAACAGCAAGCATTCGAATCCCTACACAGTCTCAGCCACCCAGGTACAATAACTACGCTTCGTCTGGTTCTAGATCATTTCATGTGGCTGGTGGCAAAGAAGGATTGTAGATAGTGGGTGAAGTATTGTCTCCAGTGCCAACACAGTAAAGTCGGCAGACACGTAAATGTTCATGGTGTCATTATCAGACCACTGCAGTCTTCAAACGGCCAATGCTACCTGTTCACCATCATCGACAGATTCACTTGTTGGCTGGAAGCAGTACCAATAGATAATATTTCGGCCGAAACCTTGGCGCATGCCGCACATGCCTTTGTGTCACATTGGATATCACGCTTCGACTGACCGCTCCACATCACCACCAACAGAGGAAGACAATACGAGTCCAAATTGTTCGCAAAACTGTCAGCACTTTGCGGCATGAACCATCTTCGAACAACCAGCTACCACCCGGCAAGCAACGGAATGTTGTAACGATGGCATCGCACCCCAGAAGCATCCCTAATGTGCCATGTGACTGGGTGAACTGAGGCTTTACCAATCGTCCTCCTCGGACTCCAAAACACATACAGACCTGACCTGGGTGGTTCCTCAGCCGAGCTTGTAGGGGAATTGCTGAGACGACCTTGTGATTTCATAGAAGCAGATCTAACACAAGAAATGGACCTTCTACGCTCGCTGGGTGTCTCAGAGAGCACATCCAGAAGATACCCCCCCCCCCCCCCTACAGCTATCCAGGCACGGCACAGGCCCACTGTTCGTGCACAAGGCACAAGGACCTCAGCTCAAGCTCTCAAGTGATGCTACATACTGACGGCATCAAACCGGCTCTCCGACCACCCTACACCGATCCATACAATGTTGTCAGTGGAGGAGACTGCACACTAGACACTCCTCCTGGACCGGAAACGTACCACTATCACTATCGACAGAGTCAAGCCGGCCTACGTTTTCCACGAGCCGCCCCCAGCGTGCAGTCAAATCAGTAGTTCCGTGCTCGCCGCCAGAGGGTTTATTTATTCATGGATCATTTATTCCTTGTTTTTGTTACCTTTTGTATGTTAATTATTCTACGTTTTTTATCTCTCTTTCTCTAGTGTATGTTCCTTTCATTTGTGTTTAGTAACGCTAGCAACGAGGAGTTTACTGACGTCGACTAGACTATTGCAAAAAATGGTTCAAATGGCTCTGAGCACTATGGGACTTAACATCTATGGTCATCAGTCCCCTAGAACTTGGAACTACTTAAACCTAACTAACCTAAGGACGTCACACAACACCCAGTCATCACGAGGCAGAGAAAAATCCCTGACCCCGCCGGGAATCGAACCCGGGAACCCGGGCGCGGGAAGCGATGACGCTACCGCACGACCACGAGCTGTGGACTAGACTATTGCCCAATACTAGAGTCGTGAGCTCTGTATTTTATCGTCTCACTCAAAAATAAAGTTCCATCGTTTAGTTTAACGTATTCTGGTGTATCTTATCAACTTGAGTACAAAAAAACTTGTGCAATTCGATGAAGCAGAGAATAATTAACATACAAAAGGTAACAACAACAAGGAATAAATGGTCCGCGCTTCGCACGAATAAACCCAGCGCCTCTGGCGGCGCACACGGAACTACTGACGCATGCACGCAAATTTGACACTGGCGATTACACACACACGTGGTAGGCGACTGCGAGTAGCTGCAGAGTTATTCTGAAGGTGGTTCCATGACACCTCTGCCAGACACTCCGGTGTGATTTGCAGTGTAGCCATGTGGATGTAGATGTTTCCTTTGTGCAAGATCGCATAAGCCGATTTGAATTGTAGACTCGCATAATGTTTTAAAGTTCACATCGTTTCTGCGTAATCTTTCACCAATTATAGCAATACCTGTTTGTATTGTGAAATCTGAACATTCGCGACTGCCGCGATACTACTACAGGCTGAAACTTATTTGTGCTCTTTTAGACTTTTTAGAACAGCAGGCTTATCTTCAGTCAAAACAATCGTTCTAATTTCGTTGTACAATTACATGAGAAATAAGTTATTTTTTAGAATTTTCGGACACTTACAAAATTATATTTTCGTAAGTTACCGGTGCCAGTGTCTTTGGATGACTTACTCCGAGGTAAACTAGCATTTGTGATTCACAGCTATTGCCATAGATTGGATCGCCCCGAATTACATTGTATATCAACGCAAATAAATGTGCATTTATGAGAGTTTTTGGAAGTTGCCATTGTCGTATGCATAATCTAATTTGTAGTGAATAGGTGTTTGTGATTTAGTTACTGTAGAAGATATTCTAACATACTGTGCTACATCTAGTTTTCCCTTAAAGAGGGGTATATATTATCTTCACTTATCATAAATTAACTCTTTTTTCGAGTTTGCTAATAACTATAATGAAACTCAAAAAGTTTTAGGAAATTAGTAATTCTTACCACATGTTTTCCTGTTGTCTTAATAGAAATCTCGTTTTGTGTATTTGCTCCAGTCCTTATAGGGAATTAGTAGTCATTTTTAGCTCAAAAAACATAAAAAGATAGTAGCAGGCTTAGTTTAAAATTATTTGTTCACTCTCCTGTAATGCATTGTACCAGCCGAAATGCAGCCACACTGTGAATGCTGTTTTCGAGCACGGGATGAGTTACCCATACCCATCAGGTGAGGAAGGGAGTGCTGCCAGAGTAAAGCCTTCATTACTTAGCTTGAAGCAGAAGCCAGAAGAACGTGGACGGAGAGTTGACTGTCGTTCGGAAGCAGCTGGAAATCGCCCTTAATATTCATTTACATTTATATCTGCATCATATTCCGCAAGCCATCTATTGGTGTGTGGCAGAGGGTACTTCTTTTACCACTAACGGAGCCCTCCAACTCTGTTCCACATGCGAATAGCGCGTGGGAAGAATGATTGTCGGTAAGCCTTCGTACTAGCTCCCCGACTCTTCCCAGAAAGTGCTCTCTCTCGAAATTTCAGTAGTAAATCTCTCCGTGCACACTTCGTTGGATCTTGTCTCTCTCTTCTATCAATCCTACCTGTTAGGGATCCCAGACAGATGAACAATACTCAATAATCGGTCGAACAACCGCCTTATAAGCCACTTGCTTCTCGGTGAACTAAATTTCTTTACAGTTCTTCCTATGAATCTGAGTCTGATGTCTACTTTTCCCACTATCTGTTTTGTGTGGTTATTCCACTTAAGGACGCTGTGGATAGCTACTCTATATATTCCACGATAGGTACCGTTTCTAGCCGTTTTTCATCAGTAGTGTATCAGTACAGCAGTGAATTTCTTTTTCTTTTCTTTTGTTTACATTAAGGGCAAACTGGCAGAGATGGCACCATTCGTGAATTATCTGGAGGTCATTCTGCAAATCGTCATTATCTTTTGGTGCTGCTACTTTGTCATAGACAACCACATCATCTGTGAACAGCTTAAACAGCCGACACTTTCTAGCTGATTATTTACATATGCTGTAAACAGTAACGGTCCTATCACACTTCCTTGGAGTACTCCAGAAATTACCTTCATAACTGTCGATTTGGTTCCGTTAAGAGCGGCGTGTTGAGTTCAGTTTGGAAGGATGTCTTGAATCCAGTCGCAAATCATATTTTTAAATGATAGTCAGCTGCTGGGAATAGGTGTGTTGGAAAAGCTCGCAAGAGTCATTACTATCCTCTCCTGTGGATCCTGACTCCTCTGCAGAGACTACGGAATCTGTCATTATTAGTCCGCCTGACTGCGAGTGGCGTTTCAGTGATAGATCTAGGCATCCTTACGGTGTTGATGCGGCCCAGGGAGGACTCAGGGTGTTACACTAACCCCCTCATTAACAAGTTCGAGATGCTGTCTTCCGCTGAAACTGAGCTAGTGGGACTCACATCACCTGTTTTAGGGAACCCTGCTTTGTCTGGCACCAAGAGGAGGAAAACACAAAAGGGTAGGGGTTTATTAATCATAAGCAATTCAAATGTGTGGCAAATAATGGTACCCCTTAGCGAAATGGCAGCTAGAGACAAGAAAGGACACCAGGTGCACTCAGTGTTTACGCCTGGGGGCCTCATTCAAAATGTTGAAGAGGTTACTGAAACTTTCAGCACAGGGCAGCAGAATGTTGAAGAACTGTGGCTCAAGTTTAAAAGAATAGTTAACCATGCACTTGATAGATACATAAAAAGTAGAACAGTTCATAATGTGAGGGACACTCACAGTCACTGGAAAGAAACTTCTAAAGGAACAGAGACTACTGCATAATAGGTGTAAAATAAACCATAGCACTACAGATAGAGAGATGCGGAATGAAACGTGTTTAGCTGTCATGAGAGCAACGCATGACACCTCCAATGACTACCATAGTAGAGTACTGTCAAGTGATCCTTCACAAAACCCAAAGGCATTCTGGTCATATGCAAAGGCTGTTAGTGGTACCAAAGTTAGTTTCCAGTCCCTAGCAAATGAGACAGGAACTGAAACTGAGGGTAGCAAAGCAAAAGATGAAATGCTTATCTGTGTTTCCAAATGTTTCTTTACAAATGAAATCCATTAGAAATGCCCCAATTTAATCAACATGCCACTGAGAAAATGACTAAAATCAGTATTTGTGTCAATGGTGTTCAGAAACAGGTAAAATCTTTAAAATTGAACTAAGCTCCAAGCCCTGATGGAAAGCCTATCAGATTCTATACCAAATTTTTGGCTGAGTTAGCCCCCCCTCTAACTACAATGTATCATAGATCCCTTGAACAAAAAACCATGCCTAGTATATGGAACAAACTGCAGGCAACACAGGCCTACAAGAAGGGTAGTAGAAGTGATCCACAAAACTACCATCCGATATCTTTGACATCAATTTGTTGTACAATCTTGGAACATATTCAGAGCTCAAATATAACAAGGTGCTTTGAATGACCTCCTCCATGCCAACGAGCATGGATTTTGAAGCCATTAACCGTGTGGAACTCAATTCGCACTTTTCTCATATGACATACTGAAAGCTTTGGATCAAGATAGTCAGGTAGATGCAGTATTTCTTGATTTCAAAAAAGCTTTTCACTCAGTACTGCATCTATGCTTGTCAAAAGTTCGATCATATGGGGTATCAAGTGAAATTAGTGACTAAATTAAGGGAGGATGCAAAATGTTATCTCGGATGAATAATCATCGCAGATGTAGAAGTAACTTCGGGAAGTGTGTTGGGACTCTTCTTGTTCATGTTGTATATTAATGATCTTGTGGGCAATATTAATAGTAACCTCAGACTTCTTGCAGGTGATGCAGTTATCTATAACTGTCTGAAAGAATCTGCATAAATATTCAGTCAGATCTTGATAGGCTTTCAAAGTGGTGCAAAGATTGACAACTTGCTTTGAATGTTCAGAAATGTAAAAATTTGCACTTCACAAAATGAAAAAACATAGTATCTTATGCCTATAATATCAATGAGTCACAGCTGGAATTGACCAACTCATACAAATATCTGGGTTCAGCACTTTGTAAGGATATGAAATGGAATGATCATGTAGGTTCTGTTGTAGATACAGCAGATGGTAGACTTCAGTTTATTGGTAGAATCTTGGGGAAGTGCAGTCAGTCCACAAAGGAGGCTGCTTACAAATCACTCATGTGACACATTCTAGAATATTGTTAACGGGTGTGGGACCCATACCAAATAGGACTAACAAGGGATATTGTGCATATCCAGAGAACGGCAGCATGAATGGTGACAGGTTTATTTGATCTATGGGAGAATGTCACAGAGTTACTCAAGGAATTGAACTGGCAGACTCTTGACAATAGATGTAAACCATCCTGAGAAAATCTACTAATAAAGTTTCCAGAACCGATTTTAAATGATGACTCTAGGAAATACTACAACCCCCTGCATATCACTAACACAGGGATCATGAGCACAGGATTAAAATAACTACAACACACACTCAGGCACTCAAACAATCATTGTTCCTGCACTCCGTATGTGAACGGAACAGGAAGCAAGCCTAATGGCTGGTACAATACGACATACCCTCTGCCATGCACTTCACAGTGGTTTGCAAAGTTTAAATGTAAATGTAGATATTCTGCATTTCTGAACATTTAAAGGAAGTTGCCAATCCTTACTCCACTTTTAAATGTAACTAAATATTCGAGCAGATCGTTTCAGCTGGTACTTCATTACAGACAACTTCATCATCTGCAAAAAGTCTGATGTTATTATTAACGTTATCTGCAAGGTCATCAACATACAAAACATTAACAGCAAAGTGAACACATTTCCCTGAGGCATGCCTCGAGTTGTTTCTACATGTATCATTGACACTCCATCTAATATAAAAAGCTGTGTCCTCCCTACCAATAAAACCTCAAGCTAGTCGCAAATTTTACTTGATAACTCATATGATTGTACTTTTGATAATATACATTAATGTGGTACTGAGACAAATACATTTTGGAAGTTAAGAGATGCTGCATTCACCAGACTATCTGATCCATTGCTTTAAAGATGTTGTGAGAGGAAAGCACTAGCTGTGTTTCACATGCCTATTTTTTTAAACAATCCATACAGGAGGCTATTTTGTTTGAGATACATGATCACTGAAATGTTCTGCAGTTCTAGAACAGATGTATGTCAATGATTTTAGACAGTAGTTTTGTGGATCACTTCTGCTACTCTTCTTGTAGAAATGTAGATGTGTGTGATCCGTCCCGTGTTCAAACTACTCGTTGGTTTTTTGATTTGGGAAGTTGGGGGAGGGTGTGTGTGGATGGGACGTTAAGGGACTAGACAGCAAGGACAAAAATCCCTTGATCCAACAGTCATGCATCCAGAAGCAGAGATGTCCATCGAGAACATGATCTGACCTAGTGGAGAGACTCATAAGAGTAAAGGTCAGATGGCTAAAAATGTAATGGACACCTTTTGTACAGTCAATAATAAGAGCAAGATGAAGGAAATAGGGAAGTCAGCAGGTGGTGTGCCTTGGGCTCTGTATGTGACAGGAAATGATCTACCCACAGCTATCCCATCCCTGATCCATTACAGTTGAGAGCACCCAATATTCAATAGCATGCAACATCTAGAATGGAAAAGTGGGTGCACCAGAAAGGAGGCAAAACAAATCCAAAAGTGATTAAAACAGAGTAAAAGAGAGATGAAAGAGTGGTCAGGCCAAGGAAGTGAGGTCAGTGCTGCTCCAGATCTAGCATACAGTGTGAGAAGCCCCATCCCCAACCAACCTGCCCCTGCTCCAAAGATACATTAAAAATTTATAACTAACAATAAAAACCATTTTCATGGGTAAAACTGAGAACCAATCTAACTGTTCATGGATTGTCCAACTAGAAGTCCATACTTAGTTAGCACTGAGGGTGAAGAGGAGTGTGTGTTCCACAAAGATATGAGTTACTGTCTGTTAGGCTCCACAACTACAATCTGGGGATAGTCTGTCATATAAAAGAAAACTGTAGGTTAACCTGGTATGTGGAGATGACATAGGACTGTGAATTCCCTCCGGGAGAAACGGAAGCAAGAGTGACGTGCTGCAGCAATCGCCCTGATTGTGTGGAGTTAATTAGATGGGGCAGTAGCCTACCAGATGTCATTCCATTTCTGAGTGAGCAGAGATCTTATGTGCTTCCGCATATCCACACCTGGGACCATCAAAGTGAGAGGAGAGTGAGTAAGTGCTCCACTAACTAGTTCATTCCCCAGTATACTCACATGACTTGGTACCCAGAGAAAGACAACTGAGGAGACCGCATGATGAAGGTCTGTGAGAAGGTCATTAATAGCAGAGAAAAAAGGGTGACAAAAAGAGGATCGGCCAGTAGCCTGGAGACTGCTCATTGAGTCAGTACATATTAAAGATGATGATTGGAGGCCCATGTGATAAAATGGTGCGCTCTGCTAACAGCTGTCAGCTCTACCATAAACATACTACATATTCCCAACAGCAAATGGCGTTCCATACTGGCAGTAGATGTAAAAGTATATCCCATCTAGTGTGTGGTTCTAGAGCTGTCATTGTAACAGATGGTAGCATCATGGAACTCTTGAAGAACTGGGCATAACACACACTGAAATGTCATGTGGTTGACTGAGACTTTAAGACCTTGGAAGAGATAGATCCTAATCTGTAGCATGGGCACCATCCAAGGGCAAATGTGCAAGGAAACACAGGGAGAACATTCCAGGGAGGGGAGATGGAGATCTTGGCAAAGGGAAGCAAGGTGATTTCCAATTGGTAATCCCACCAGAGGGCAGAATCAGGAATATGATACCCTTCATATGCAAAGAGAATGGGATACATGAAATGATCACAGAATTGTTGGATGGCGGTTGCATAAGGGACCAAGAGCTGGTACTGTCAAATCTGAAGAGGGAAGATCCCCACTTTAACAAGGAGATTGTCTACGGGACTAGACCAGAAGGAACCAGTGGCCAGACACATGCCATGATGATGGACTAGGTCTAACAGTTTCAAAGCTAAAGGAGCCGCCACGCCACAATCCCGGCAACCATAGTCCAGTTGAAATGAAACCAGGTCCTAGTAAATGTGGTTAAGAGTAGCATGATCCGCACCTCCAAGATCTGTGGGCAAGGACGCAGAGAGCATTAAGCTTCCATATGCAGCTAGCCTTCTGTTGATGAATATGGGGCAAAACTGCTTTTTATCAAATAGGGGGCCCAAGAAACACATTGTGCTACAACATCCAGGTGATGGACACTTAAGCAGAGCTAGGGTCAGGATGGACTGTCGGGTAATGACAGAAATGTTTGATCTGTGTTTTTGCAGGAGAGAAATGGGAACCATGGGAAAGAGCCCATGTAGAGGCCCACCATATGGCCTTGGGGCTGGGTTTCTTCAGAGGCTACAAACTGGAAGCTATACTGAATGAAAAAATTGTCAGCATGCAACACAGAGGTTACCAGCGGCCCAACAGAGGTCACCAGGTCAGGTGATGAGGAAGAGACACTCAACACAGAACCCTGTGGGACACCATTTTCTTGGACTCTTGGGGAGCTGAGTGAAGTGCCATCTCTAACCCAGACCATCTGGTTGGATAAAAATTAACGAATAAAAATTGGTAAGAGTCCCACAAGCCCCAGTCATGGAGAGTAAGTAAAATGTGATGAAGCCAAGCAGTGTCATATGCCTTATGTAGGTCGAAAAATAATGCAACAGGGTGTTGGCATTTAGAAAATTCCTGTCAGACTGCTGCTTCCAACATAAACAGAAGGTCAGATGTGGATCATAGCTCTGGCAAACACAATGACAGGGGACAAAAGGCCCCAAAGTTCGAGAACTCAGCATAGTACAGTGTATGTTGGTCTGGCTAATCAGGTGCTAGCTGTAGAGAGGTTTTGGGTTAAGGACTGGGGTAGCTATGCTATCTCGTCATTGCAAGGGGAAGACACCTTGGAGCCAAATATGGTCAAAAATCATGAGTAGATACTGCCTTTGGGGAATTTTCAGCTGTTGGATCATCTGATTGTGAACTGAGCCAGCACCTGGAGCTGTGTCATCTAACAAGAGTAGTATTTCCCAGTCGGGAAATGGTTCATTAAAGGATTCAACTTGGTGGGGAGTGAAACAAACAGGAAGCCCTCAACTTACCATTGCTGCAACAGAAAGGTAGCTGGATAGAAGGAGGATGCTGAGTTTGTCACAAATTGGGTTGAAAGGTGTTGTGCAAGAACTGATGAACTCATACAAAAACCATCCTGTGGGACAAGAACAGGAACAGCTGCTGATCATTGGTGGCTTAGAGGACTATGAAACTTGGCCCACACTGGAGAGGTAGAGGTATACATCCCCATGGAGGAGACACAGCGCTCCCAGAATTCCTTCATACCGCATTTGATTAGATAGCGCTAGCCTTAGCATAAAGTCTCTTAAATGTGATAAGGTAGGTCCGCGGAGGATGTCATCTGAATGGTAGCATGGCTCATCGCTGATCCTGAATAGCTATTCCAATGTCTTTGGTTCACAACAGCAGCAGCTGATGGGGGACGTGCGGGGATATCAGTTCCACCAGCATGGATGATCACGTTTGAGATAACATTCACAACCTCATCAATACAGTCGGGCAGAGAATTGGTCTACATAACAGTAGAGGCATATGAGGGTAAGTCAATTATTATCCGAAATTTAGTTATATTTTTATTTTGGTCATACTGTCATTTTACATTCATGCCATATGCTTTGTTTACTTGTTGTTATGTCTTTGCAATTTTCGACCTGCTAGGTTAATTTCGTTATCGCTGTCATGCTGTTAATCATGGCGGCTCCACTGTCTATTTGCGCCAAGAAGAGCAACATTCAGTGATCCGTTTCTTTGTGGTCAGAAGGCATATCAGGGGCCGAAATTCATCAAAGACTTTCGGTACAGTACGGGAAAAGTGTTTTGCCACAACATAGTGTCTACAAATGGATTGAAAAATTCCAAAATGGCCACACAAGTGCTACACATGATGAAGGATCTGGACGACCATTTACCACCTCAAATAAATTAACCATTGAGCGTTCACATGAAATTATTCTCTTAGACAGCTGATCAACTATTGACGAAATGGCACATTGTCTGCAAATTAGTCACGGTTCTGCCTATGAAATCATCCACAACATACTTGGGTTTCATAAAGTTCGTGTAAGATGAGTCGCAAAATGACTCACACAGCTGCATAAACAAACACACTTGGACATCTGCAAAAAAAAATTGGATCACTATGGTAACGAAGGGGACAACTTCTTAGACAGGATAATTACTGGTGAAGAAGCATGAATCCATCATTACGAGCTGGAGAGTAAATAGCAGAGTATGGAATGGAAACATCCAAATTCACTGTGCAAGAAAAAGTTCAAGACCCAACCGTCTGCAGGAAAACTGATGCTTAAGATTTCTTGGGACGCACAATGTTCAGTACTGGAACATTATGGGGAAAGGGGCACAACAATAAACAGTGTACGTTACAGTGACATGCTTACTGCCAGGCTAAAGCATGCAATTCGAAGCAAAAGCTGAGGATTGCTGTCAAAAGGTGTAGTGTTGTTGCACGACAATGCCCATCTGCATACTGCTGCCCACACTGCTGAAATGCTCCAGGAACTCAAATTTGAAGTGCTGGATCATCCTCCATGTAGTTCTGACTCTCACTTGTTTGGTCCACTCAAACAGGCTTTAAGGGGCCGTCGATTTTCTTTGGACGAAGCAGTGAAAGAAACGGTGAGCGGTGCATTCCTGGCTCGCAGCTCAGCCGATAACCTTCTTTTATGAGGGCATCAGGAAGCTTGTACAATGATGGACCAAGTGCATTGAAATGCAAGGAGATTATGTTGAAAAATGATGTTCTTATAAGTTTCCTATTTGATTATAATTAAATTTTATAACTACTTTGCGGATGATAATTGACTTACCCTCGTACAAAGGCTAGCTGGCTCTTTGAAGTGCCCAGCGTGGTAGTCAGTCTGTCTGGCGGTGGTAAGGAAATTACAGAATCATAAGAAAGTATTCCTTGTCACAAAGGTCATCATGTAATGACCATCATTTCAAAGCCACAAAATTAGGGAGAGGTAGATCAATAGCTGAAAAGATGCCATGTGTGGCACTGAAATCTGTAGGAGAACCATCATTGAGGAAGCGCAGATTACGATCTGTCAGAAGCTAGTCAATTAGAAGGATCCTACCAGATGAAGTGGTACTCCTCCACAGCGGTGTTGTCTGTTAATGTCCTCAAGTAGGAGAAAAGCAGTTCAGAGTCATTGGATTAAGGTGGTCAGTTCAAAATAAGTAAGTAGACTACCTGGACGGAAGTAAACATTGCAATTGGTAATTGCTGAGTTCATTTGCACTGCTATTACTTCCAACGTGGTGTGAAGGGGAATCCATTTTCTGATGACACCTGTGCAAACCAATGTACAGCCTCTCCAGAAGCCCTCTCAGATCCAAAAGAAAGCAGTGTTGGAGAATGATATCAGTGAAGTGTATTTCTTGGAGAGCATAGCAAATCACAGAAGAGGGAATAATGTGGTGCAGTTCCAGCAGTGACAGTAATACCCACTACAATTCCATTGAATGATCATATCATTGGTGGCCAGGTTAGATATGAAAGGACCAGAATCACTGCTTGTCATCAGTGGGGATGGAACTACATCCACAAACATTGGCTCAGAATTCGACTGCGTGGGGAATCTGATGGCTCCAGGAGCACCATATCAGCCTTCTCCTGATTTTGATTCTTCTTCTCCTTCTCCTTGATAATCTTTGGTGGGCACGGTATGTTCAAGTGGCTATCCACAGTGAGCACAAACGAAAAAATGTCTGACATCGAAATAAGTGTCCAAGGAATAGAAAAGCAACTGAAATCACTCAACAGAGGAAAGTCCACTGGACCTGACGGGATACCAATTCGTTTCTACACAGAGTACGCGAAAGAACTTGCCCCCCTTCTAACAGCCATGTACTGCAAGTCTCTAGAGGAATGGAAGGTTCCAAATGATTGGAAAAGAGCACAGGTAGTCCCAGTCTTCAAGAAGGGTCGTCGAGCAGATGCACAAAACTATAGACCTATATCTCTGACGTCGATCTGTTTTAGAATTTTAGACATGTTTCTTGCTCACGGATCATGTCGTTTTTGGAAACCCAGAATCTACTCTGTAGGAATCAACATGGATTCCGGAAACAGCGATCGTGTGAGACCCAACTCGCTTTATTTGTTCATGAGACCCAGAAAATATCAGATACAGGCTACCAGGTAGATGCTATTTTCCTTGATTTCTGGAAGGCATTCGATACAGTTCCACACTGTCGCCTGATACAGAAAGTAAGAGCCTACGGAATATCAGACCAGCTGTGTGGCTGGATTGAAGAGTTTTTAGCAAACAGAACACATCATGTTATTATCAAAGGAGAGACATCTACAGACGTTAAAGTAACCAATGGCGTGCCACAGGGGAGTGTTATGGGACCATTGCTTTTCACAATATATATAAATGACCTAGTAGATAGTGTCGGAAGTTCCATGCAGCTTTTCGCGGTGTTGCTGTAGTATACAGAGAAGTTGCAGCATTAGAAAATTGTAGCGAAATGCAGGAAGATCTGCAGTGGATAGGCACTTGGTGCAGGGAGTGGCAACTGACCCTTAACATAGACAAATGTAGTGTATTGCGAATACGTAGAAAGAAGGATCCTTTATTGTATGATTGTATGATAGCGGAACAAACAGTGGTAGCAGTTACTTCTGTAAAATATCTGGGAGTATGCGTGCGGAACGATTTGAAGTGGAATGATCATATAAAATTAATTGTTGGTAAGGCGGGTACCAGGTTGAGATTCATTGGGAGAGTCCTTAGAAAATGTAGTCCATCAACAAAACACTCGTTCGACCTATACTTGAGTATTGCTCATCAGTGTGGGATCCGTACCAGATCGGGTTGACGGAGGAGACAGAGAAGATCCAAAGAAGAGCAGCGTGTTTCGTCACAGGGTTATTTGGTAACCGTGATAGCGTTACGGAGATGTTTAGCAAAGTCAAGTGGCAGACTCTGCAAGAGAGGCGCTCTGCATCGCGGTGTAGCTTGCTCGCCAGGTTTCTAGAGGGTGCGTTTCTGGATGAGGTATCGAATATATTGCTTCCCCTTACTTATACCTCCCGAGGAAATCACAAATGTAAAATTAGAGAGATTCGAGCGCGCACGGAGGCTTTCAGACAGTCGTTCTTCCCGCGAACCATACGCAACTGGAACAGAAAAGCGAGGTAATGACAGTGGCACGTAAAGTGCCCTCCACCACACACCGTTGGGTGGCTAGCGGAGTATAAATGTAGATGTAGATGTAGGGGCAGAAGAAGAGTGGACAACAGCCCTGGGACCCACAGGCTGTGGCTCCTTCAGTCACTGTTTTGCATTGGGCCTCTGACCTGGGGTTGCAAGGGAGAAGGGTCACAAGAGGGAGCCCTGTTACAGGTATATGATAAAGGAGAATGCTTCTCCAGCAGGGTGTGGGAAGTGATAACACAGAAGAGGATGGTGGTGGGAGACCTGGTTTGGGATAGGCTGAGTTGGGCAGAGGAGGTGTGATTGTCATAATTTTTGTGTGATTGAATGTCGTGTTCACAGGACGTAGGTGCTCATATTTCTTACATGCCTCTAGACACGAGAGGTGATCAAGAGATTTAGTTTCCAGGACCTTCTTTTCTTTCTTGAAAACTGGCCAAACGTGAATGTAGAGGATGATGATCCATGCAGCTCACAGACAAAGGTGAATGTTCACAATGACTATCTTCATGGGGTGATTGGCCACAGTTCTCATTCCATTCCATTTCAAATCGTTCTGCACACATACTCCCAGATATTTTACAGATGTAACTGCTACCAGTGTTTGTTCCGCTATCATACAATCATACAATAAAGGATCCTTCTTTCTATGTATTCGCAATACATTACATTTGTCTATGTTAAGGGTCAACTGCCACTCTCTGAACCAAGTGCCTATCCGCTGCAGATCTTCCTGCATTTCGCTGCAATTCTCTATTGCTGCAACTTCCCTGTACACTACAGCATCATCCGCGAAAAGCCACATGGAACTTCTGACACTATCTACTAGGTCATTTATATATATTATGAAAAGCAACCGTCTCATAACACTCCGCTGTGGTACACCAGAGGTTACTTTAACGTCTGTAGATATCTCTCCATTGAGAACAATATGCTGTGTTCTGTTTGCTAAAAACTCTTCAATCCAGCCACACAGCTGGTCTGATATTCCGTAGGCTTTTACTTTGTTTATCAGGCGACAGTGCGGAACTGTATCAAACACCTTCCGGAAGTCAAGGAAAATAGCATCTACCTGGTAGCCTGTATCTGATATTTTCTGGGTCTCATGAACAAATAAAACGAGTTGGGTCTCACACGATCGCTGTTTCCGGAATCCATGTTGATTCCTACAGAGTAGATTCTGGGTTTCCAGAAATGACATGATCCGCGAGCAAGAAACATGTCTAAAATTCTAAAACAGATCGATGTCAGAGATATAGCCCTATAGTTTTGCGCATCTGCTCGACGACCCTTCTTGAAGACTGGAACTACCTGTGCTCTTTTCCAATCATTTGCAACCTTCTGTACCTCTAGAGACTTGCGGTACACAGGTATTAGAAGGGGGGCAAGTTCTTTTGCGTACTCTGTGTAGAATCGAATTGGTATCCCATCAGGTCCAGTGGACTTTCCTCTGTTGAGTGATTTCAATTGCTTCTTTATTCCTTGGACACTTATTTTGATGTCAGCCATTTTTTCGTTCGTGCATGGATTTAGAGAAGGAACTGCAGTGCGGTCTTCCTCTGTGAAACAGCTTTGATAAAGGTGTTTAGTATTTCAGCTTTACGCGTGTCATCCTCTGTTTCAATGTCATCAGCATCCCAGAGTGTCTGGATATGCTGTTTCGATCCCTTTACTGATTTAACGTAAGACCAGAACTTCCTAGGATTTTCTGTCAAGTTGGTACATAGAATTTTACTTTCGAATTCACTGAATGCTTCACACATAGCCCTCCTTACGATAACTTTGACATCGTTTAGCTTCTGTTTGTCTGAGAAGTTTTGGCTGCGTTTAAACTGGGAGTGAACCTCTCTTTGCTTTCGCAGGAGTTTCTTAACTTTGTTGTTGAACCACGGTGGGTTTTTCCCGTCCCTCACAGTTTTACTCGGCACGTACCTGTCTAAAACGCATTTTATGATTGCCTTGAACTTTTTCCATAAACACTCAACATTGTCAGTGTCGGAACAGAAATTTTCGTTTTGATCTGTTAGGTAGTCTGAAATCTGCCTTCTATTACTCTTGCTAAACAGATAAACCTTCCTCGTTTTTTTTATATTCCTATTTACTTCCATATTCAGGGATGCTGCAATGGCCTTATGATCACTGATTCCCTGTTCTGCGCTTAGAGTCGAAAAGTTCGGGTCTGTTTGTTATCAGTAGGTCCAAGATGTTATCTCCATGAGTCGGTTCTCTGTTTAATTGCTCGAGGTAATTTTCGGATAGTGCACTCAGTATAATGTCACTCGATGCTCTGCCCCTACCACCCGTCCTAAACATCTGAGTGTCCCAGTCTATATCTGGTAAATTGTAATCTCCACCGAAGACTATAACATGCTGACGAAATTTATGTGAAACGTATCCCAGATTTTCTCTCAGTTGTTCTGCCACTAAAGCTGCTGAGACGGGAGGTCCGTAAAAGGAGCCAATTATTAACCTAGCTCGGTTGTTGAGTAAAACCTGCACCCATAATAATTCACACGAAGTATCCACTTCTATTTCACTACAGGATAAACTACTACTAACAGCGACAAACATGCCACCATCGGTTGCATGCAATCTATCCTTTCTAAACATCGTCTGTGCCTTTGTTAAAAATTTCGGCAGAATCTATCTCTGGCTTCAGCCAGCTTTCCGTACCTATAACGATTTCAGCCTCGGTGCTTTCTATCAGCGCTTGAAGTTCCGGTACTTTACCAACGCAGCTTCGAAGTTTACAATTACAATACCGATTGCTGCTTGGTCCCTGCATGTCCTGACTTTGCCCCGCCCCCTTTGAGGCTTTCTGTACTTGTCCGAAGCTATCTACCCTAAAAAACCGCCCAGTCCACGCCACACAGCCCCTACTACCCGTGTAGCTGACTGCTGGGTTTAGTGGACTCCTGACCTATCCAGTGGAACCCGAAACCCCACCATCCTATGGCGCAAGTCGAGGAATCTGCAGCCCACACAGTCGCAGAACCGTCTCAGCCTCTGATTCAGACCCTCCAAATGCTGCATTTTGGGTATGCTCTGCAGCAGGGTGTCATATGCTCAAAGGTTAAACATCTGAAGCACTTTGTAGGCAATCGGACATATGGTTTCACATCACACCTGTACACCATTACATTAATTTTCTCCTGGAGGACATTTCCTTCAAAGGCTAAGATGAAGGCATGTGTATCCATGTGATTTTCCTTGGACATCTATTACAAAGAAAGTCTACATTTCATAAAAATACAGTCTTATAAGTACAATCAAGATAAATATATTAAAAATTACATGGGTTCTATTGCAGTTTATCTTCATACGAAACCACTTCACACACTGAATGACCTCAGAAGGGCTGCTGTTGAAGAGGGGGAGAGGCCTAAAATAGCAGTCTTATGACCTCAATGTAAACAGCATGCCAAGAAGGACCCAAGCTTGTTACAATGCATGAGATAGAGAAATGTGGTATGGAATGCAGTCCAGTGACAGATTTTGATTCTAGAAATGCACAAAGACATTGCCTTTGTTTTCATTATTGTTTTCTTTTAATATTACAGAAAAGTTACTGTTTTACAGTTTCCAAAAATGTATTCCTTTATTCCGTGCTCCCTTTTAGACAAAATCTGACATACAAATGCACATATGCAGGTAATGCATTGCCTTTTTTGAGAAATTTTGTAACTAAGATAATAGCAGCTTTTTGCAAAGCTGCAGAGTAGCAAACAGGCAGAAGCTGCTGTTGTGGAGGCGTGCCTTGTATTTAGTGTAGCACAGTGTAAATTCCCCAGTCCCAGTGTCATATGCCAAAGGGATGAAGAATGGTTTGATATGATGGTCAACAAGCAGCAGTTGATAAAATCTATAATACCACCATGGTGTATTCTTTCCAGCCAGTGAGGTAAGAACAGGTGCTCTAAATACATCTCCAAAATTTGGTGTACCGTTTGAGGCATGGGTGAACATGCACTACATTTTAATGGAAACTATTTTGTATTGTGTTGCAAACTGAGAGGTAGCTGCCAAGTTCTGCTCAGAAAAATCAATAAGTATTCTGTTGTGGGGTTCTGTATTATAATTTTCTGAAGGTATTGGAATGAGTCAAATTATAACTGATCTGATTACATATGTTTTATAGACTGATGTTACTAAGAGATCTTTAAGTTTTTGGGGTCATGTATAGGGTGCCTAAGGGATGCTGCATTCTCACAGTACTATACAACAGTTCAAGCAAATAACATTAGTAGTTTTATTTCAATAAAGCAGAATGACAATACTTAACTTTGAAATAACAATGGTGTCGCAATCGATGGGCGACATGCAACACAACTCTGAGTCCTTTGCCATGTATAATGGTCATGCAAGTTTGACACACGGTTTGTGGAGCACTAATAACTGCCATTGGAGCACTCTCTGCTAGGCCTTGCTAATACCGTACTCTGCAAATACTGTACACTAATGGCTGGCCGAGGCTAGCAGCAGTGCTTCTATTCACTCTGACTGGATGCTGCTCATATCATGGTGACATGCTGGTCAGCGTGCTATTGGCCGGCATCGTCTCACCACCTCCTCTGGTCTTGCATTCTTCCTCTTCATTCTGGTGCTTGTGCCTACTCCAGAAAAAAGTCCAATGGGAAATATACTTTGAATCACTGACTGATTACAAAGGCAGTTCCAGGTTTGTGTTATCAAGTCAACACAAGATTTTAATCATCTCAAACCAGAGAAAGCATTGCCACATCAAAGCAACTATTAGATCATACAAGGTGAGTCACTAACTATTGCTACCAAAAATTACTCTGGAAGTATGATAGGAACTGAAAAGTCTGTGGGACAAAAGTTGCATGGGACGATGGGGGCGAGAATATGACGCTGGCTTTTTGTTCTTTTTGTTGCTAGGAAGGGTCACTTCAGAGATATGAAGGTCTTTTTTTTTTTTTTTTTTTTATTATTATTTTTTTTTTTTTTTTAATAGGTTGCTATGGTTTGGTTCTATTTTCTGATATTGGATAGCGAGATGAAACCCCCATGATGTGTAACAGTAAGGTCTTTGAAGGTCAACGAAGGTCACAAAGGTGGCATGAACGTCCATTTACAGAAGGTGTTCAAAGTGATGACCATTGGTATTAAAGCAATGCCGCAATCTTCTTATCATGGATTGAGAGGTATTCCTCATCACATCAGCACTTATTGAAGCATATTCTATGACAATTCTGTCTCGCATATCTTCAGGTGTAGTTGGAATGTCTTTATAAACAGGGTCTTTTATGGATCGCCATAAGAAAAAATCCAGAGGCGCCAAGTCTGGTGAATGAGCCAGCCACAACACATTTCCTCCGTGTCCAATTCAACAGTTTGGGAATTGCCTCTACAACTCATTTCTAGCCATCAGTGAAAACTGTGCCGGACACCCATCATGTTGATACCACATTCTGTTCCTTGTTCCTAAAGGTATTTTTTCCAATAACAGACCTAATGTTTCTTGCAGGAATGTGGTGTACTTCCTACCATTAAGATTTCTTTCAATGAAATAGGACCCTATAATTCTGTCCTCCAGAATCCCACACCATACATTCACCGACCACGGTTTTTGGTGCACAACTTGCGGCAGCCAACATTGATTTTCAGTTGCCCAGTAATGCATGTTACGCAAAGCAAAATTTCGATGGTTTGTGAATGTGGCCTTGTCAGTAAATAAAACCAAATTCATAAATGTGTCCCCTCTGAATCTGCTTCTCATTTATGGAGAATGTCAACAAAATTATGTGAGAGCTATAGACTTATACACTGAAAGATATCCTCAACAGATTCACCCTATACATCATATATTTAAATATGTGTATGATAAACTGAGAACAACTGGATCTTTAACTCATCGGGAACATATCCGGCAAAGGAAAGTTACTAACAAGAAAATGGAAATTGGTACTCTTGCCACTGTGGTTTGAGATCCTTGTGTTAGTTCATGTCAAATCGTGAGGGAATCTGGCATGAGCAAGAGTAGTATTGTTCGTGTTCTGCATCGCCATAAATAGCATCCTTACCATATCAATCTCCACCAAAAATTAACTGGTATGGATTGTACGCATCACATTGAATTCTGCCAATGGGCTCAACTTCAGATTCAGAGGGATGACACATTTATGAATTTTATTTTATTTACGGACAAGGCTACATTCACAAACCATCGAAATGTTGATTTGCATAACATGCTAGAAATGGGTTGTAGAAACAATTCCCAAGGACATGGAGGAGATGTGTCGTGGCCGGCAATTCATAAAAGACATTGTTTATAAAGACATTCCAACTACACCTGAAGATATTCAAGAGAGAATTTTCATAGCATGTACTTGGTTAAGTCCTGAAGTGATAAGGAATACCACTCAATCCATGATAAGAAGATTGCAGCATTGCATTTACACCAATGGTCTTCACTTCAAACATGTTCTGTAAATGGACGTTCATGCCACCTTTTTGACCTTCATTGACCTTCAAAGACATTAGACATTACTGTTACACATTGGATTCGTCTTGACAGCCACTATCCAAAAATAAATACCTATAGCATCCCATAAAAAAAAAAAAAATAAAATAAAATAAATTAAAAAAAAATAAAAAAAAGTGACCTCCATATCTCTGAAGCGACCCCACCTAGCAACAAAAAACCAATGTCACATTCTGGCCCCCATTGTCCCATGCAACATTTGTCCCACAAACTTCTACTATCATACTTTTAGAGCTATTCTACGTGGCAATATTGACTCACCCTGTATAGCACAATTCATAATTTGTATTTTCCTTATCAATTTGAAGCTGAATGCACCAACAGACACCCTTTTCTGTATATACCCAATTGACAGGTGAAGTTGAGTATGAAGCACTCACCTTGGCACATCAACATGATATCAAGCTGCAAAGCTCCTTGTACACCCATCTGATTTACAGCTTCATTGTATCCAGATACCTCATTCAAATGCAACATCACCAAACCCAACAGGAACAACAAAAACATCCAAAAAAATGTAGAAGAGAAAGAACTATCAGAAGTAGCAGCAAAACATACAAAAAAATAAGAGGAGTCAGCGAAAGCAACAGTAGATAGTGAAGTGAGTGACAAGAAAACTATAGCTCCCCATCATCCAAATGATTTTTTAGATGAAGACAAGAAAAATGAGAAGTCTCCAAGGTAAGAAGTGCTGTGTTTCTCAGTTCTCCACCACAATACCCAGTCCATAAAAAATAAAGGTAACAGCTAGAAGTGTAACTGCAGACTATTGATAGCTCACTTGTTTGTGTAACAGAACATTGGTGTATGGGACCTGAAATTACATTGTAGCTCTAAGCTCATATAATCTAGCGTGCCATTGTAGTAGAGGTGGTTGATCATTTATATATGCACAGGAAGGGATTATGTATAAAGTTAGAAATGACACTATCTCTTTAAGTAAAGAAAAACATGTAGAAATATCAGCTATAGAGATAAGAAAACCACCTACATCCCAAAGATTAATTAACTATGTAGTTAACATTCTCCCAGTGGTGGCTTAGATACAATCATACAAAACTAATCCAAGTATTGGACATGGTTACTAATTCTAAGGACAAAATTCTAATTTATGGAGATTTAAACATCAATACATTGAACCCAGACAGGTTCATCTTTGAACGTTATGTACAGTTGTACAGGGTGTCCGAAAAGTCTTTCCCTGATTACATAAATTGATAACTCAGGCTAGAAGTAAGATACAAATATGAAACTTGTGTTGAATTGTTTACAACTATCAAAGTTTTTTTTCTGTTTCAGGTTCATAGTAAACATAAGCAGTGGATGAGGTGCAGTGCCCAAGAGGCCATGTTAACCAATCAGGAGAAGGCACAGTGTGTCCTGTGGTACCATGGTGCAGAGACACATCCAGACAACATTTGGAAGGAATCCACCTGATGTCAAGGGCATTAAAGCCTGGTATGAGAGGTTCAAGAACACAGGATCGGTTGCTGACCTTCCGAGGTCTGGTCAACCAAGAACCTCAGCAGACAGGGTGGAAGCTGTAAGGCAGTCTTTTCTGCAAAGTCCGAAGAAGTCGGTGCGCAGGGCCTCACGTGAATTACAGATGCCAAAAAGCTCTCTCCATGACGTTTTACACAAACATTTATTCTTTCATGCATACAAAGTGCAAATCGTTCAGGCCTTGTTGCCCGATGACAGTACATGTCGATATGAGTTTGCAGTCGAAATGCTATCATGTATTGAGGACGATGATGGTTATCTCAGACGAATTGCCTTTTCTGACGAACCAACCTTTTTTGTCAGTGGAGTAGTGAATCGCCATAATGTGCGCATTTGGGGTTCACAACCCCCTGGCGAGGTCATGGAGTGCACCAGAGGCAACCAAAGGTGAATGTTTGGTGCGCGCTATTGCATGATCGAATTATCAGGCCGTTCTTCTTCTCTGAGGCTACCATCACATCTGCTGTGTATCTGGACATATTGCAACTGTATGCTGTTTCTCTGCTGCTTCAGAATCACCCTGATGTCTTGTTTCAGCAAGACGGAGCCCCGCCTCATTGAGGTTTGGACGTCCGTGCCTATCCCGATATGACCTTTCCTGGGCGATGGAATGGTCGTGATGGGCCAACGGTTTGGCCTCCACGATCTCCTGACATAACCCCATTAGACTTCTTTTTATGGGGTTATGTCAAGGACGAGGCCTACCAAACACATGTACCAGATCTTGAAACCCTGCGGCAACGGATAATGACAGTCGTTGAATCGATCCCTCCAGTGATGTTGGCTAATGTGTGGACAGAAATTGAATATCGCCTAGATGTGCTACGTACTGCCAAGGGTGCTCATGTGGAAGTTTACTGATGTGTGGAAAAAGCTTTAATAGTTTGTAAACAATTAGACACCAGTTTCATATTTGTATCTTACTTCTAGCCTGAGTTATCAATTTATGTAATCAGGGAAAGACTTTTCGGACACCCTGTACAATGTCACCATTGTTTCACACAGTCACAAGGGTAACTAAGTGCTCAGCATCAATCATTGCCCTTATTCAAACTGACTTGGAAAAAGAAAAGTGTGATGTTGTTGTAGGCAACTACAATTCCAGTAAGCTCTTAAAATTAAAGACATCTGGGGCAAAAAAGAAAAGAAAATTCACATATAGAAGGGCCTTCTCTAAGCAAAAAAGGGCTGAATTTACCATGCAAATGAACAATGAAACACCAGTAGAAGCATACCTGGAGACTACTACAGATAGGAAGTTTTTAAAGTTTCTATTGAAAATAAAATTCAGAAGTGTTCATAAAAGTACTAGGAGCCACTAAAACACAAAACAAAAGTAACTGGGTGACCAGTGGGATAGAGAAATCCTCTATAACCCTTAAACACCTCAGCAGTATAAAAAAAAAAACAAAATGATATAGCATTTCAAAAATACTACCAAACATACAAAAACATATATACAAAAGATTTAGTAACAGCAAAAAGGTCTCAAAATGACAAAATTATAGAAGAGGCAGAAAATAAAATAAAAGCAGCCTGGAATGTCGCCAAACAGGAGACAATAAAAAAAAGAAGACAAAACAGGTAAACACAATCACAGGGCAATGGTACCACAATATACAATCGCCAGAAAATTGCAAATGCAATTACGTAGGCTTTCCCGGTGTAATAAGTCTTGAAAGTCTCTTCGTGTTTGCTGCCGGATCCTAAAATCAACTTGACTTGATATTTCGGTGATCCAACTGGTCGCCATCTTCAGGAAAATACTGCTTCTGCTGATGAGTCCCGCTGAGAACTGACGCCAGGTTGCAAATCGACGTCCTATATAGGCCACCGTTCAGTACACGGCACATGCACCGCCCATCACAGTTTCTGCGTTCCTAGACAGGGAGGTGGCGCCGCCCTTAGTGAAACGCTGCTGGCAACGATATATCGCAGTCAAGGCCGCACCGAAGAACATTCAGTTTTGATGCAAGACAATACAGGATTCCACGTCTTGCTAAGAGGAAACCCATTGTCTCTGTTGATTAAATTATCAGCCAACCTAATTTCAATCACCTCTTGCAAATTGCAAATGTAGCTAAATAAATATTTCAGCAACATAGCTACCAAGCTACAACTCAAACTTGGCAAAATACAGCTGTTACAAATGCTGAATGATGTTCTAAACACAGTGATGCTGTGACCCACCACCTCAGAAGAAATAAGCAATTTTGGTCAGAACCTAAAAAATAAAATCTCAGCATGTATAGGAGGAAGTGCCTTGTGTGCTTGCTGAAGGACTGTATAAACAGTACCAAGGATCCTTTAGCACACATCATAAACGAATCATTCACCACAGGTTGTTTCCCAGAGGCACTAAAGAATGCAAACGTCTTGCCCCAACATAAGGAAGGAGATCCCAAAAACACAGAAAATTACAGGACAATCTCTTTATTGTCATCATCCTCAACTGTAATGAAAATTAAACTTATGGGGTACCTAACAAAGTAAAATCTTCTGTGTAAAGAACAGTTTGAGTTCAGGCCTGATAAAAGCACACAATCAGCTATAGCTCATTTTACAAATGTTGTTCTGTAAGCACTAGATAAAGGAGCTCACATAATAGGTACCGGTAACTTCCTTGACTTCAGCAAATCCTTCAGCGCCGCAGACCACACAATTCTGTTAAATAAACTGGAAGCTCTAGGTGTAATAGGATTAGCAAATAAGTGGTTTCAATCATACCTAAAGAATAGAGTGCAATGGGTAGAGATCTCTCAAATAAACTCCAACCATACTATAAAACACCTTCCTGAAAGAATACATTAATATTGCAGCCCCAAGGAAGCATGCTTCTTCTTGGTATATATCAATGATTTTCCCCAGTGTGTCACCACAGTGAAAAAATATTGTTTGCTGATGACAAACATTCTAATCAGTGAAGCATCACCAATGGTACTAAAGGACAAAGCTGAAGAAACAATCATACATGTATCTAGATGAGTAGGCAACAACAAATTAACTTCAAATGTAAAAAAGACCAACAGTTTTAGTTTCCACATATGCAGATAACCTGAAAATAACTTGTTAAAAGTGAAAGATGAACTCATAGAATGTGTATCACAAACAAAATTTCTAGGGATGTGTGTTGACACAGGACTAAAATGGACTAAGCATGTTACTGCCCTTGGGAAATGAATAGCTTCAGCATATTTTGCGCTTAGAATAATAAATTCTATGCATAGTGGCTCATGCACCAGAACAATATATTTTGCCTACATTCTTTCTGTAAGGTGTTATGGGATAATGTTATGGGAGAGACAAATGAACAGAACAGACAAACAATCTTTAAGGTACAAAGGAGGACTGTATGAATTATGACAAAGAGTAGCAAGAGAACCCACTGCACTGAGTTGTTTAAATTTATGGGAATCTTGACTGCCCCATGTGAGTACATATGTCAAACAGTGATCCACATTAAAGAAGACACTGATCAATACCCAGTGAACATGTCTCTACATGAACATGGAGCCAGATCCAGCTCCCACACACATCTCAATGGAACAAAGAAAACAAAAATCCAAAACAGTGTGCTCTATAATGGAATTAAACTATACAATAAACTACCACAAGAGATCAAAGACAACAGTGAAATACATGCCATCACAAATACCCTGAAAAAATTATTGTATGTTTATTTATTAGCTGTTCAGCATGTTTACGAAGCAAATGGCTTCGTTAAATACATCTTACATATTTCATATAAGTAAAGTTGTTTCTAATTTTTACATTATACATTATGCAAACATATACATACATATTTTTAGTAGTTAGTAATTTGTACATTTTACTCACATCATCATTCTACGTATACATAAATATATAGAAACACATAAACTTCTTACTAATCAGACAATTTCAGCAATAATAATTATACAGTTTACATTCAAGAATTATACAGTTTTATACATTTAGTTAATGATAGTTACATTATTTCATTGTTTATACATTCCTTTCAAATTACTTCCAAGATATTCTTCAATTGAGTAATATGTTGCATTATTTCATTGTTTATACATTCCTTTCAAATTACTTCCAAGATATTCTTCAATTGAGTAATATGCTTAGAAAAGTTTTTTATACTGTAAAGGGCTACCTAAAATGATGTTAACAATTATGTTAATAATTAATCACAGCAATTAAGAGGCATTCTACAATATGTTCAATAGAACAGTGAAATACAATGTCCAAATGGGTAACTTAGTAAAGCGGGTAATGTATGAATTTTATTTTTTATTTATTTATTTATCCATCCATAGACAATAAATATTGTATGGATGTTCTCCAAAAGTACATGTAAATTTATGGGAAACAATTTATGGAAAAGGCACAGACAAAATTTCACATTAAATAGTGCAAAGAATAATATGTACAAAATTGTACAAGAAAATGTCTCGGTCTTATCAGGAGCTGACGATGATGATGGAGGTAATCATCGAAAGCTGGATATTTTATCCAGAACTGATGCAGCAAGAATACCGAGAATGTTTTACATATAAGTGCCCATGAGAAAAACTTCGTTCCCAGGAAGCCCCTATATTCACTAAAGATTTTACCACACTCAACAGCTGTCCATAAGGTATACAAAATTAACAGAAACTTTAGGGGATGAAAGACAGAGTTTTCAGTTTTGCCTTAAATAAACACTATCAGAATTATTTATTGGTCTAAATAGTCATTTACCAAGTAAAAACATTGTTCAAGTAGAAATTCTTTAAATTCTACTTTAAATCTGTTCTCATCTTCTAACTTTCTAATGTTGGCTGGCAGTATGTTGTATAGTTTTGTACTAATATGGCTCACATGCCTTTGTGTGTGTGTTCTTTTTGTTCACTGAGTATGCCCAGATAGCACAGTAAGCCAGTTTTAAACTTGTTTCCAGATGTAAAGTTCAAGTATATAAGCTTGATCAAAGCTGGAATATTCAAGCCTGTTAGTTGGATTCAAGCTTGAAACAAACATCAAAGTTGGCAGAGTTCAAGCTATATTTCAAGCTTGACTTATCAAGTTTGGCTCCAGCTGTATCTACACACGTGGAATACAGCCTGGTATTTACAGCTTGTTTTAAACTATATAATTATTAATCTGAATTTATTGAACCTAATTAATTAAATAAATATCAGAATGGAAGTGGTGTGAAAAAAATTATCAAGACATGTATGTTTAAAAATTTTTATTTTCAAAGTGTTTAAAATTGTTTTATTTTAAAATTTAATTATTCTGAAGCCCCTCCGGCCCCAGCACACAGACCAGAGCAGGATCAAATATCGCTGACTTCTGCTGGTATAATGATCCTCTAACAGGTAAAAGAAAATGTCAGCCATACCTAAACATAAAAAATGTAAAAAGTTGAAACTGATCAACCTAAATATAATTTATGCCCCAGATTAGCAAAATAACTTCAAACTCACTGATGTAGTAAGAATCATTAACTAGTATAAACGTCACTGAGTAAGCAGCTGCTTCTGGTGACTTCATTCCAAAGGGTTTTTAAGTAATTTGAAATAACTTTTTGTTTGAAATTTTGAAAGTAAAGATGACATTTGGGTAATTTTGCGATGACTTCATGAAGAAGTCACACATCACTATTTCTAACAGTTTCAGGGCCATTTAATCTGAATCATAAAGAAACAATTACTTGAAATCATATACACCACATACTGTAAGCTTATAAGGAAACTACCGTTTACAAAAATGTAGACGGTTTATTCTATTCACAATTATATTTTGGTGATTAAAACTGAATCAAAATGAAATAAAAGATGAAATCGAAATGAATTTAAGAAATTACCAGTTCAGTGGAACTGAAATGTAAAAGAACAAAAAATGTTCTCCTTGTCATATTTTAATATTGCCTTTTATTAGATTTCAGCCACATTACAAATAACAATAAAAGTAAGAAGTACCAGTAGGCCTTGCAGTATTATTTCACCTAGGGAACAACAAAATTAAGAGCAATTGAAGACCAGTCAAAGCTATGTAAATAAAAAATACTGACACCTATGTAGTGACTGGTTCTTGATGCACTTTTCCCGTTCACCATGTCATTACTATTTGTATTAGCAAAGAATCTTTTCACGCTTCACGATTATTCATTCATGGTGTGACACACGTGAGTATTTACAAGTAAACAAATGTAATAGGGTGATATATATATATATATAATAGAAGGAAACATTCCACGTGGGAAAAATTATATAGAAAATCAAAGATGAGGTGACTTACCGAACGAAAGCGCTGGCAGGTCGATCGACCTGCCAGCGCTTTCGTTCGGTAAGTCACCTCATCTTTGATTTTTTTTTTATATATATATATATATATATATATATATATATATATATATATATATATATATATATATATATCACCCTATTACATTTGTTTACTTGTAAATACTCACGTGTGTGTGTGTGTGTGTGTGTGTGTGTGTGTGTGTATATATATATGTATATATATATATATATATTTTTTTTTTTTTTTAAAAAAAAAGGTAAAATAGCATTAAGTTTTAATTTATTAGTGCCACGTACTAGAGAGCTAGTTTAAAATGACCTCTTTTTGCTGAACAACTTGTAATATGTTTTCTTAGCTGGTAATCCATTTCACTTTCATCCAGGTTCAATTTTTCTACGTAAAAGAATATGATATTTCTTTACGTTACGTAATAATATTTAACATTTGTAATATGAGAAAAAAATGCACCAGCGTACCTGTAATACACTATATATCTTCTTCAGACCCGGTGTAGCAGTAAGGCAGGGGACGCCACACACTTTCCGAACTATTTTCCAGTATAAAACAAACTTCACAGAAGTCAACAATCATTAATGCAAGTCACAAAAATAAAATGGCCGTAAACCTAGCAGAGTCAGTGCAACTCCAAGGCTTATAAACACTTGTGGCGCTTCCCGTGGACGTCTATGGAAGCTATGCTGCGCACGCATCTGCTGTACAGCCTCCCAGAGAAATTACAGTTTATTTCAAGCTTCGGAAAATTATTTTAATTCAAGCTAAATTTTTACAGCTTGATGTAAACTGTGTAACAGGTTGATTTTTCAATCTTGAATTTTCAACTGAACCTAAACTTAATATCCACCTTGAAATAAGCTTGAGTGCTAGCTGGGTGGAGTACTGCACTGTTTTAGGTATTGTAATTATGCAAGCCAGCATTTGTCTGAAAATCTACGAGGTGGGTCCTAACATATAACACACATTTGTGTATATATGTAAGGAAGATACTGTTAGAACTTTAAGCTTGCTGAATAAGAGTTTGCATTGTGTTTGTGAATGACTGTGTGTTATTATTCGGATAGCCCTCTTCTGTAACAGAAAGATTTGTTTTAGACAGCAAGTGGTGGAACCCCAAAATATTATTCTGTATGTTGCAAGAGACTGAAAAATAGTCAAAATATGCCATCCTGGCACTCTCTGCAGTACACACATTTGCAATAATTCTAAGAGCAAAACAGGCTTGGTTAAGTTTCTGCACAAGTTTCATTACATGGTCATTAAAATTAAGATTTTCATCTACATGAATCCCCAGCAATTTTGTTGATGCCACTCTGTCTATGGCCTTGTCACTCAACAACAGATCAAGATTTACATTTTGACATATTTTTGCAAACTGCATATAATTTGTTTTATTTGCATTTAATGTCAACAGGTTTGCATTGAACCAAGTGTGGAGATTCTTTATTACTTGATCAGTAGTTGTTTGCAGCATTTTCTTTGGTGCACCTATTTTCACACTAGTGTCATCTGCAAATAGTGTGGCCTTTGCTGCTAAATCTGAGGTGTGAAAGTCACTTATGTAGACAAGGAACAATAAGAGACATAGAATACTGCCTTGCACCACTCCTATTTCCACTTTTTTTGCACCTGATACGAAATTTATTGTGTTTGGAATGATCTGACATCAGTCGTACAATCTGTGTTCTGTTATGTAGGTATGATTCAAACCAGTTTTTCCCTGTCCCATGAATACCTAATGCTTCCAGTTTTTCTAAAATGATGCCATATTTGACAGTGTCAAATGCTTTGGAGGGGTCTAAATTTATTCCTACTACGCAATAGTCTTTTTCTAGATTTTTGATTATTTGTTCAGTGTAGCACATTAGTGCTGTTCTGTATTTTTACCTGGCTGGAAACCATGCTGATTTGTATTTAGTAACTTTATTTATGTGCATAATTGTGTGTTCTGGGATGGGCCAAAGGATTTGAAGAGGGACTGTAGATCCTGTTGGCTTCCTGGAATGGGATCAATATGGCAGGGTTTGTAGATGGATGAATCTGACAGGTAGCAGAGTCCCTCCGCTAGGAAATCCAAGGAGCCTTTGTCAGCAGGTAGGATTTTGAGGTTATGATCAGTTTTTAGGAGATGGATTGTGGCTCTTTCTGCAGTTGCAAAGTTGGTTTCCATGTTGAGGGATTTGCAGAATGATGGTGTGGCAAGGTTTGAGGTTAAGAAATTCTGGAATGTTAACAAGAGGTGATTTGAAGGTAGTGGGGGTGCATCATGGTTGGATGGAGGAGTGAACTGAGCCAAGCAGGTTTCAACATGGGTCTTTACTTGAGTCTGATTGGTAGGTTTGGTGGCAGAAAAGTGTTTCCACTGTAGGGTCTAGGAGACAGAGAGAAGGTCTTTAACAAGTCCAGCATGATTGAATTTCGGAGTGCAGCAAATGGTAAGGCCTTTGGAAAGGATTGATCTTTCTGTAGCACTAAGGCTCTGGGATGAAAGGTTCATGATTGTGTTTCACATCTGATTAGGTATGGATTCTGTATGGTGGGGGAGAGGGAGTTTCTGAGGTTGTGCTAAATGTAGTAGGTCTGATAGGCAGGATTTGTCAGGTTTGAGGGGATATATGAAAGCTTGGAGGATCTAGTAGAGGTGGTGAATAGTGGTAGTCCTTGGGATTCCAGAGCAGGATAATTTTCTAGATGGAGAGGCTGTATTGCAAGTATATTTGGTCCTGATTTACATGGTTTTGCAGGACTGGGTTGGGGAGGGCTGTGGAGTGGTGGAATTTGAACAGATAGGTGTAATTTTGGAAGGAGAGGTTGCAGCCAGAGATAGGTAATTTGTTGACCAGGCCAGTTGGGGGTGGGGATATTCTATGAGCTAGCCAACAACACAGAAGCAGTATGTGGGACTGGGATTGTGCTACAGATAGGGAAATGTTTTTGTATTGTTGCAGATTGAAGGAGTAAGGATCCATAGTGGAGGATAAAAATACTTAAAATGTGTACAATACTTTCAAAATATGCAGGACAATACTTGAAAAAAAAATTTGGGAAAAATTACAAAAAGGACAGAATGTATATAGTATAGGGAAAAAAGGTGAAACCTGAGGGAGTTGGGCTGACAGTGGAAGGTGAAGGTTTGACCCCCTCCAGGGCTTTCTCTTCCCTTATTGCACCACAGGAGGAAATTGGATTCAAAGGAAACAGGGTGAATTACTACCCTCAGTATCTAATTTGTATCTGAACTGATGGTGAGTCCTTTTTGATCGCAAATTTTTTTTTTGTTATGTTGAGGAAAAATTTAAGGAAGTAACAAATCAGAAAATGTAAAGTAGCGCTGTCCTGATTAAAGCGATGAACCCTACTGAGTCATATGCATTGCTCTTCTGTGACAAGCTTAATGACATTCCCATCACCATTACTCTGCACAAGGTCCTTAACATGGTCCAGGGTGTAATTGTCCATCAAATTCTGACATTGCAGTCTAAGAACTATAACTAAACCTGGAGCAGTGGGGTGTACCCTTTATCCACCATAGCCAATGGAAGCAAAAAGATAACAGACTGGATATTGTTACTTTTGTTTTGGCTTTGAAAGGGGACTTCCAGTTGAAAAGGTAGGAGTAATAGTATACCACTGCAACATGTAGTTGTTCTCTCTGCTCCCCCCCTCCCCCCCTTACCAATCCCCTCCCCCATTTGGAGTTCTAAATGTTTACATTTTGTGAACAATTTCTTTCTGCACAGAGGACCCAATTTGTGGTGACTGCAGAGACTGCATAAAAATGCTCCTTGTGACCAAGCCAATATATGTCAACTGTATAGAGCAAAAATCTTGAATTGCCCATTTTAATGACGAAAGCCTTTGATTGTCTCTCATATTTTGAAGCAAAAAAGAATACAAATGTCTACATCCAGTTCAAATGACTACAAACTTATGAACATGGTGACTAAACCCTCCATCTATAGCAAGATGCCCATGTCTCCCTTAATTTTGGGCCTTGCTGGCCATCTGAATGTACGAGGGTGAGTCAAATGAAAACCTTAACTATTTTCTTTAAGTGTTATTTATTATGCAGAAGTGGTACAAAGCTGTTTCACTTTTCAACATAACCTCCCCCACACTCAATGCAAGTCCTCCAGCGATTACAAAGTGCATAAATTCCTTTAGAAAAAAATTCTTTTGGTAGTCCACGCAACCACTCATGCACCGTGTGGCATACCTCTTCATCAGAATGGAACTCCTTTCCTCCCATTGTGTCTTTGAGTGGTCCAAACATATGGAAATCACATGGGTCAAGGTATGGTGAGTATGGTGGATGAGGAAGACACTCAAAATGCAGGTCTGTGATTGTTGCAACTGTTGTACGGGCAGTGTGGGGCCTTGCATTGTCATGTTGCAAAAGGACACATGCTGAGAGCAATCCATCTCGCTTTGATTTGATTGCAGGCCGCAGATGATTTTTTAGGAGATCTGTGTATGATGCACTGGTGACAGTGGTCCCTCTAGGCATTTAATGTCCCAAAAGAGAGTCAGCATAACCTTTCCTGCTGATGGTTCTGTTCGAAACTTCTTTGGTTTTGGTGTTTAGGAATGGCACCATTCCTTGCTCGCTCTCTTCATTTCTGGTTGGTGGAAGTGAACCCAGGTTTCGTCCCCAGTAACAATTCATGCAAGGAAGCCATCACCTTCTCGTTCAAAGAGCTGAAGAAGTTCTTCACAAGCATCAACACGTCGTTCTCTCATTTCAGGAGTCAGCTGCTGTGGCACTCATCTTGCAGACACTTTGTGAAACTGGAGCACATCATGCACAATGTAGTGTGCTGACCCATGTCTAATCTGTAAACATGCTGCAATGTCATTCAGTGTCACTTGCTGGTTTTCCTTCACTATGGCTTCAACTGCTGCTATGTTCTATGGAATGACAACTCGTTGTGCCTGACCTGGACAAGGAGCATCTTCCACTGAAGTCACGCCATTTGGGAACTTCCTACTCCATTCATAGACTCACTGCTGTGACAAACATGCATCACCATACTGAACCTTCATTCATCGATGAATTTCAATAGGTTTCACACATTCACTACGCAAAAACCGAATAACAGAATGCTGTTCTTCCCTGGTGCAAGTCGCAAGTTGGGCAGCCATCTTTATACTGATACTGCAACGGTATGTGTGCACCTGCACTATGCTGCCACCTGCAGGCCATTCTGCACGCTGTTTGTAGCTTGCTTACCAACTTACAGGATAATGGCATGAAATTTCGATTTGTTATTACAAATTTGAGGTTTTCATTTGACTCACCCTATCTTTTCTTGCAGATACACCCTTTGATACCCCCCAACCCACTGTGATACTCCATAATCGAAATAAGGATAGAAATAAGACAATAAAGGTGGATCCAACAATTCTCGATCCACCCACAACTGGTGGTGAAAGTATGCATGTTCCCAGTCAGTAGGTGGTGCGACAGAGATTGAGACATAACTCATCATCTCAATTCCTTCTCACCACCTCTGGGTACACCTACAGCAATCATCAAATAAAACTGTGATGGTTATTTTCATCATCTAGTGGAACTCAGACACATGCTATTGTTTTATCCAGAGGTATGTACAGGTCTTCAGGAAATTTGGCCCAACAAAACATATACACCTACCCTAAATAACTACTATCCACATGTAAAAAATGGAATTAGATTTGTACAAGTATCAGACAGTATCTGTGCATTGGTTATTGCAAACAATTTTAGAGATCAGATAACACTTGATACAAAATTAGAGGATGCAGCTGTTCTCATGTGGACAGCTAAGCATTTTACTTTCTGTAACGTCCACCCACATCCAGAGAGAAGAGAGACGGAGAGAGCAAGCTGAAATATCAAGATGTATTGTACCTGATCCATCCACTACTTTTAACTGATCTGCTAAGGGGTAATTTCATTGCCTGGCCATAACTCATTGTAGAATGGTGTTAGAACATTTAACTTAGATAATCCTATTGAACAGAGGATCACAGATCTTCACCTATGTTTATTGAACAATAGAACCCACACTAATTTTAGTGTAGTGCAAGATATTTATTCGGCCACAGAACTCTTGATACGTATTTCCAGCTTCCTGCCCTCAATCTGATGAAGAGTACGCAACAGTTTCTATGAGAGTGATCATTTCTCAATTGTCGTGTCCCTTCCACACTGTTACCCAACCAAGTGCTTCCCAGGGTGGGCCATCCACAAAGCTGACTGGCCTGTTTTCAACATTGCCCTGATATCTGATGCTGTCCAATAAGGAAGTGCCATTGACATACCACAGTATACAACTACTAAAATACTAAAAATACCAGAATAAATAGTTTCCATTTCCTTGGGAACTCCTCATTGGAAACCAGTCCTATAATGGACATGGGAAACTGCCATCAAATATTGTAGACAGATACACCAATGACATAGGCATCGTCCACCTGTGGAAAACCTTTTCACCATCAAAAGGTTCTGTGCCTGGTAAAGCTACCCCATAAAACACTAGAAAATGCATGATGGGAAAAAATGTTGCTACCGTAGGAACTCGAGCCTCTTCTTCACAGATTTGGACCAAGTTGTGTTTTATCTAAACCCTCCAGCTAGCAACCAATTTTCCTGGTATCTTATTAGAAGGCATTGTTGGTACTGATGCTAATGTTACTGCACAACATTTTGCTGCAGCTTTTGCTCAAGCATCTATCTCCAACTACCCCTCTGCCTTCCGCTTTCACAAAAGGAAAATGAAGGATAACAACCTGTCTTCCACATCATCTGGAACCATACACTGCCACTTTCACTGAATGAGAAAACCTCAAGACTTTCGCCCTTCCTCATGACAGAATAGAGGCTTTATAGAATCTATTATCAAATGGTACAACATCCATCCATGGATTAATGACATCAAATATGTGGAGCTTTTAATTGTATCTGGTGTGAAGGTGAGCTGTCAACCCTGTGGAGGGAAAGTACAACTGTCCCAGTCCTGGAACTGGTTTCAGACTTAGATGATATGTGTCAGTTCTAATGTGGAGCAACTGGTTAGAACTACAGAATGGATGCAATTTAGGGAAAGAAGGTGAAACCTGAGGGAGCTGAGATGACAGTGGAAGGTGAAGGTATGACCCCCTCCTGGGCTTTCTCTTCTCTAGTCATTGCTCTTGATGACACCCAAGAAGTTCTGGCAATCTTCATTGCAACACATTGGCCCCCTCCCCACAGTCACAGCCCTGCCGAGCTGCAATACAAATGCAAGGATCATACTCCCCTCAGTTACCTGTGCCTGAGTCAGTGAGCATTCCATGGCACCTGTGTTATCAAATGGCTTGCATGTTGGGGACTTGATACACATATGATTCTGTCTTTGGTCAATGGAGAGCATCAGACAAATTAGGTAGTTGTTGATTAGAATTAGCTGATAAATCATTGTAATCACCTGTGACTGTGGAAACAGCATGATTCCTCACTGTACTGCTGATACAGACCTCAAGTGAGCCACCAGCCAAAGCCTCTGCCTCGACTGTTGTGCAGCAACAACCTTCATCCTTGCAGCCACCATATGCCAATGCAATAGTTTAGAGACAGTGAGCCCATGTATGTTGAACCTGGCCATGCCACGTGATTCCCTGTCGTGTTATCCACCATGCAGCAACAGTTGGGGGTGTGACTCAGGGGAATACAGACTTAAACATGTTGTAGTACCACCCATGTATAAAACTGGAGGTAAGCAAACCATCCGCAGTTACAGATCCATCTCACTTCTTAAAGCTTTTTAAACATTTTTATAGAAAGTGACACAATAGGATACTGACTAATTTTGCTGAAAGATTTTGTCTGGAGAAATCCACACTAAAACCTTTGATTGTGTGGACCACAAAATTCTACTACAGTGTTGTGCCATTAATGAAACTCTTCTTTCATGGATGGAGCATTTCCTCCATAATCGAAGTCACAATTCCACATTGACAGACTGTAATAGAAATGAAAATAACTGTAGAATACGAGAACATAGCACATTATGTTTGATAAAGATCAGTACTGGGTCCACTCTTGCTGGTATCCAATGTAAATGAGATTCCAGGGTCTTTAATGGGTGGTAAAAGAATCATGATATTTGATTATGATGTAAACTAGATAATCAACGGCCCAAGTTCTAACTTAACATACATAACTTCTATGGTAGCTGAAAAGGTCTACAAACAGTTGACAGATAAAAGTTTGTTTTGATCTCACAAAATCTCATACGTAATTGCAAACAAGCGAAGGAGGCCTTCTTAAATTATAAACACAGATTATCATGTACTAAATGAACAATACATTAAAAATTTCTTGGGGTCTAAATGGCTCTGAGCACTATGGGACTTAACAGCTATGGTCATCAGTCCCCTAGAACTTAGAACTACTTAAACCTAACTAACCTAAGGACAGCACACAACACCCAGCCATCACGAGGCAGAGAAAATCCCTGACCCCGCCGGGAATCGAACCCGGGCGTGGGAAGCGAGAACGCTACCGCACGACCACGAGATGCGGGCTCTTGGGGTCTAGCTGGCTAATGAATTGAACATGCAAACTTTGAAAGATGACTTCTAGTTTGTCCCCATAGCTTCCATAGCATCACACCATATCCCACTAGCAGCTGTGGCCAGAAGACAAGAACTTTTAGCAGCCTGGGACATGTGAAACAAATTAAATGGTATACTGCTCCACAGATTTAACTGACAACATTTATATATGCACTCAGATAAATTCTCTGCCTACTGCATTGTAAACTCAGTCATATATAAGGGTTGCAAGCCTTGCTTTGACCCACAAGACAGTGTTAAACTTCTCCCCCCGTCAAATCAATAATTAAAAGTCTTGTAGCAATCCAATACTTTCATTCTAGAATGTGAGCACTGGGCTGGAATACATATAAGGGGCAGACAAATGAAAACAAGACAGATGGAAAAAAAGTAATTAAACTGTTTATTATTTCAAAAGTAATTGCCATAACTGTTAATACATTTATCCTACTGGAAGGAAGATGGTCAAAATCTTCATGAAAAATGTTTGTAGTTATCTATGAAACCATGATTGTACCCAGGTGTGCATCTCTTCATCTGCAACAATTGGACTGCCATGAACGCCTTTCTTCAGGGTTCCATAAATATGGAAATCACATTGGACAATATTGGAAGGAAGAAAGATTGGGTTAAGGTACCACTGACATTGAGGTCATTAGAGACAGCACAAGCATGGATTGGGTCAAGTATGGGGAAGAAAATTAGCCATGCCCTTTTAAAGGAACCATCCCAGCATTTGCTGGAGTGTTTTAGGAAAACCATGGAAAACCTAAATCTGGATGGTCAGACATGGGTTTGAACCATTGTCCTTCTGAATGTGAATCCAGTGTGCTAACCACTCTGCCACCTCACTCGGTGGGAGGGATCAGGACTCTATGTAGAATGTGAAAGTTCTTCACTGCATCCAAAACAACCTGGCAACATGTGGAAGGGCATTATCCTGCAACAGAATGATGCCATCCATCAGTTTTCCTGGGTGTTTGGATCTGGTGGTGTGCTTCAATTTTTGCAGTGTCCACATACTGCTGTGTGTTAACTGTGGTGCCATGTTCCAAAAAGTCAATGAGCAGTGGTCCATTACAGTCAAAGAAAATGGTTGCCAAGGTTGTTTCATGTAAACTGCAAAACTTTTTCTGGGAAACCCTTGCACATCTTCCAATCAGTCCCAATCTCTTCCCAAGTGATTTCCATATTTTTCAAGCCTTCAAGAAAGATATTTGTGGGTGTTGATTTGCTTTGGATGAAGAGGTGCATGCTTGGATACAATAATTGTTACATGGACAACCACTAACATATATCCATGAAGGCACTGACTATCTTATGTCACAGTGGGATAAATGTATTGACAATTAATTTTGAAATAATAAGCAGTGTACTTACCTTTTCCCATGTGTTTTGTTGTCATTTGACAGTCCCTTATACACTGCCAACACTTCAGACACAACCTACAAGTGGTTCCTAGCAACTTTTATTGATCTGCACTATAGCAAAAACATGAATACAGTTCAAAGTCAAAAGGGGAAGAGTGACACAAAAACATCACATTCAAATTTCCATGGAAATGGGTATAATTTATGGGCTTCTCTGAAAACTCTTTCATGTACAAAAATACCAATTGCTCAACTGGCCACTTGGCTTCACAATGTAGTTTGAGGAGTCTGGCTACTGAGCATGTGCTCAGCTGCTAAAAGGCAACATTCTCCTAACAAAACTGTAAAAATGGTGAGCACTTCACACGAATGCAGTTGCCAGTTCTTTCTACTTTCCTCACAGGATGATTATAGATACTCTTGAATCAGCATCTTTGCTCCAGAGAAACACTGACTGGAACACCTCAGATAGCTCGAGCACTCAATTTTAAGTTTCTGTTCCTTCAGCCAACCCAAATCTGGGGCAGAATATAGGCATTTTCTTTGGTCATTTCCTTCTCCAGCTAATAGAGCTGCAAAGTGCCGTTTCTTGTCAGGAACTTTCAGAATGCTTGCTACAAGTGACCAGACATAATGAGGAACATAATCGTCCTCAAAATCAGCCTAGTCAGCTCAGACTGTCAGCCATTTAGAAGGATTAGGGCAGGGCTTAACAACTTGCCGGTTTTGAGCGCGAGTACTCGCGTCTGCTCAGGCACGTGCCCCGCGAGCAGGTGCAAGGTCCCGGAGTACGGTGGGAGGGGAGGGAGGGAAATGCGCGCGCACGTTTGAATAGGGCCGCAGGGTGCCTATTGAATTCGCGCCGACTGTGTAACGTTTAAAGTACTACGATCAGCTCTAACAGCCACTTCGCTGGTTACGAATCATGTCAAGTCGCCGTTGTGTAACCCCAACCATGCTTTCGCAGTTCAACCCCCATTGGGAGGAATTGTATCTGTTTACAGAAAAAGATGGTGTTGCAAAATGTTTAGCATGTCACAAAACGCTGAATTCTTTTAGGAAATTTAATTTGCAGCGACATTATATGTCGTACCACGCGAAAGACTACGGAAGTGGAAAATGTGATGGACCAGATCATGCACAGGACGTTATTAAACTTAAAAGGAAGCTATCCGAAGATGACCTGGACGATGAAGAAAAATCAACTGAGGCAGCCCTCAGAGCGAGTTACAAAATTGCTTTGCTTTTAACAAAATCCCAGCGCCCCTTCACTGATGGCGATTTAATAAAAGAATGTTTGATAGTTGCAGCGGAACATTTGTGTCCATCTCAAGTTCAACAGTTTCGGATTGTGCCATTATCTAACATGACCATTATGTGTCGCATACAGGACATGGCAGACGACGTCCAGAGCCAGCTTGCAAATATTTGTAAAGATTTATGGCGTATTCTCTAGCTCTGGACGAAAGTGTTGATATCACTGGAACACCGCAGCTTGCCATTTTTATTAGAGGTGTTAACAGAGATCTTCAGGTGAGCGAGGATCTCCTCGATGCAGTAGCCATGAAGAACACTATAACCGGAGGGGATATTTTAAGTAGTGTTGAAGAAAATGTTGAAAATATAGGATTGTCGTGGAATTCTTTAGTTTCAGTGTCTACAGACGGTGAACCAGCGATGACAGGGAAAAAATCAGGTTTCGTTGCGCTGTTGAAGCAGAAAATGCAAAAACCGACCGTGCCGAATGAAATAAGGGGCGTTCACTGTGTGAGCCACCAGGAAAACTTATGTGCAAAGAGCATCACTCTAAAAAATGTGATGAGTGTTGTTGTTCGTACAACCAATTATATAAGGAAGCATGGGCTACAACACAGGCAATTTAAAAGCTTTCTTGAGGAAGTAGAAAGCCGGTATGGTAGCCTGCCTTATTACAGCGAGGTCTGCTGGCTTAGTCGTGGCGAATTATTAAATCAATTTTTTTGCCTATTAGATGAGATAAATATGTTCATGGAAATAAATAACACGTGTGTTCCTGAATTAAAAGAGCCGTCATGAAAATGTGATCTCGCGTTCTTAGCAGATTTAACTAGCCATCTGAATGCTTTGAACATTTCACTACAAGGTAAAGATCTGCTAATTACTCATTTCATAGATCGAATATGAGCTTTAAAAATGAAATTGACACTTTGGGTGAGTCAGCTGGAAACAGGAAATATAGCTCATTTTCCTAAATTATCATCCATGCAAGATTTTCACAAAGACTGTGAACGTTATTCACATAGTTTAGTTGCCCTTAAGGAAGAATTTGATCAACGCTTTCAAGATCTGAAAGCTGTAGACAGTGATTTTGATCTGTTCTCCTCTCCATATTCAGCGAATACTGAAGAGATTGGTCCTGAGCTGCAACTAGAAATTATTGACCTGCAGTGTGACAGAGAATACAGAGAACAAGAAAAATATTTTGGAATTCTACAGACACTTCCCTCAGGATAGATTCCCTCGTTTGCACAAACTGGCGGCTACAATAATATCAGTGTTCGGTTCCACGTATGTTTTTGAACAACTGTTCTCTGCAATGAATGTAACAAGACACGCCTGAGAAACGCATTATCTGATCGAAATTTAAACTGCACACTGGGCCTACAATGCACAAGAACAATTACTACGAACATAGACGCAGTTGTAAAGGGCAAAAAGTACAAGATAACCGAGAATCCCACACTTCAGTGACACCTTTTGCTGTGTAACAGTTCACAAATTAATACGAATGTAGACGCATACACTAAGCTAATAAAATTATGTGGCATGTGTACATTCTCCTTTATTTGTTTCATTTGTCACAGTAATAATTCGTGAGTGATATCCCTGCAGGTGGCCGCGGATTTACATTGACTGGTGGCAACTGTTGTGTGCCCCATGTGATCTCCTCACTCTTGGCTCTGGTCCGGTAGTGGGGGTAGCGTGCTCGCGCTGCTCCGTGCTCGCACCTTGCTGCTCACAGCTTGCTCCGCGAGCATGTATGTTGTGAAGCCCTGGATTAGGGGAACATTGGCCCATCATTTCAGGCTGCACATAAACCCACTTTCCCCTGAAGCTAGAAACTGGCTGAAGTGACTATGGTATCATACAGGTCTAGCATACATGAGCAAATGGGCAACCATGAAATGATATGTTACAACTAATCAAGTTACTCAGTTTTGCATGTTTTGCTTGTAGAAGTAGTTTAAATGTGCAGGCCTAAAGCAGCAGTCCTGGCCCATTTTGCGTTTTTTCACTCAATGGAATTATCTTCTGGAACAGTGCAGCTAAAGTAAATAAATTATTTATTCAGGAGAAGTGAGCAATAAGGATATCGTGTAAAGTGGATAACTGCATATCTTTCAGAGGGCTTTTTAAGGATGTTGAAATACTTATGATCAGATGGCTCTGAGCACTATGGGACTTAACTTATGATCAATCATCAGTTATTTACATCTTAATAGTTTTTGTTGCTGATAACAGAAATTTGTTTCAAAGTTATATGCTTTGATAAAGAAGTACTCAAAAATGTAAAGTTCCATCTAACACAAAGAAAGAAATTGAAACTTCTTACTAATTCCAAAGGAAATGAGAACCATGCTTCATTAGTCACTCCTACAAATTATCTGGTTAAGAAGGTTCAAGGACTGAAAATTCCTGACAGCCGCGTGGCAAGAAGCAGTGACCAATGTAAAGCTTGACAATAGTTTGTGGTCTACCAATAAAAGGTAAATAACAATTGTTTAATATAACAAGGGAAGCAGAAATTTTTTACTAAGTTAAATTTAGCATGCATAAGCACAAACAGCATTCAGAAATATAGTGGAAGTGTATTGTTAAGACGTTGTACAGATTAAGTTTCTACAAGTTGCTTGACTTTCATAATGTATACCTTGACTTATTCCACACCCTTGAGTATTCTGCTTGTTAGTGTTACAGTATCGACAGCATCCCATCAACTGCACCTGGTGTGCTGCTCACAGTTACATGAGAGATGGTGCTTTTTAAATCTCCCACTAGGGCACAACCATTTATGCCACCCTTCCATCACTCGCTGTCTCCAATGAGAGGCACCACACTTACACACCACCAGTGGACATAAATCCACATTACCTCACTTTGAGACTCTGATTGGCCAACACATCCTTTTAAGCAGCCATAATTCAGAACTCACCCCTAAGCTGTGTGCATCTATAGATTTATGAACATCAGTGTGGAAGACTGCAATGAGGAACATTACATTAAAATAACATGATGCTACTAAGTATTATTGATATTCAGAGGCTTATATATGTGAAGCAGCATTCAAGAATATTTTGTTGCTATCAAGATCATTACTCTGCTTGTATATATCTCAGCATCACAGGAGAACCTACAGCATTCAGAGTTATGTATAACTCAATTATTAAGTGTTCCTAGTGTAAATAAACGTATTAATGTGTAACATTTTTGTAGTTGTCTGCTTGTATTTACTGGCAACCTCTCTACTGATACAGCAAGTATGCCCTGTAGAACATGATGAATGGATGAGTGCAGTGAACCAGTGCAAGTCACATCAGTCCTGCTACTTGTGAGCAGTCATGGACAATTGTCATCAAAGGCAAGGCATAGCACACTACCACACCAAGAGCTTCCCAATACTGCCCATGTTGCCTCACAAAAATATGTCTGATATCTCTGTTAGTGTATTATATCCCACGATGCCTGAGCCCAGACAGGGATGATGTCATCTGTGGTATGTTCTGTGTCACTGGTCCAAGCAACATCCTCAGTATTACCAACCTGTAGGGCCTGTAAAGGGTAGAAGTAATTGGTACCCTCAGTGGTTGGTGACAGGGAAATGGAACCATTCACACCCCTATTAGACAGTGATTATTATAAGAATGTCCGCCCCCAGTAGCTGTGTGGTGAGCACGACAGAATGTCAATCCTAAGGACCTGGGTTCAATTCCCGGCTGGGTTGGAGATTTTCTCCGCTCAGGGACTGGGTGTTGTGTTGTCCTAATCATCATCATTTCATCCCCACTGACTCGCAAGTCACCGAAGTGGCATCAAATTGAAAGACTTGCACCTGGTGAATGGTCTACCCAATGGGAGGCCCTAGTCACATGACATTTACATTATATGTATGATTATTATATGACCTTTATAGATTGTATTGGTGAAGAGAGGCAATCAAGCTGGCGTGTACCTGTTCTATAGGCTCCCACTTTTAGATGACTTTAGTCTGCAGTTTATATGGCATACTACATGCACAAAAACATGGGCATCTCAGCAGACCTCAATCAGTTCACTCTTTATGGACCCTTTAGTCATGAAGCATAATATAGTCTTACTGCATCAACCATGCTGTTTACCTAGATTTCTGTTGGTTTAGATGATATTGTTTTTCTCAGGCATATGATGAATGTGGATTTTGTTTCTGGTAGTGTGTAGGCTCATGAAGCGTTTGGAAATTTTGCTTGCTCTAGATAACATAGCCCTAAATGGACTTTGGATTGATCATAGCACAGTCACTCTGTTCCACCACTCACATAGCTGACTCATTAGATAAGTATCCTGTGAGGTACTAAAAGGCTTCTATGTATTGACAAATAATGTAGCAGTTTATAGATCTTTGAAGAGGTTTCTTTTTTGCATTAATGTAACCACTCACTTTACAGAGTAACTACATTTTTAATGTGTAAGACAACAGATGAGAAAAACAGAGGTGGAAGCAGCAGTATCATTTAGATAATGCAAGCTGGTGTCTACCTCTGCTATATGTAATTCATTTTTATTTGTTTGAATGTGCATAATATATCAGCTTTGTAAGGTTTAAGGCTTGAATTGTCTGCCATGATACAGTTGTAATCTGCTTGAGTTTGTCTTGACTGTGGCCTTTATAGTTGAGCATGGGCTCTTTGTTAAGGTACTTCCATCATAAAGAAACATTACACTTCTAGTCTGGAAGTGTTCTTGGGATGTTATTGATGTGGATCAAGAATCAAAGCAGACAAGTTTCAAAGCAACACTATTTTTATGTTCCATCCACTATAAGTTTGCACTGTAGGAACTCAAAGCCATCCATTATTATTATTTTTTTTACTGTTGTTATTGTTATTTTTTGTTATTGGCCCTAGGCAGTTACACAACACAGCCAGATTCTTTAACAATTATTGTTTCATAAACATAAATTATAACAGTGGATGAATGTGTTGCATTTTAGTATGAATACTTTATTAACAACGTTTATACCATACATACACGAATAGAACATTTATAAAAGTCATCGAAGAAAACTAAAATCAAAGAATAAACAGTATTCAGTGATACATGTTCCTGCTCAAAATAACATAGCATCATCATCACTATTTCGCATTCCCTCCCACACTCTAACAGTATTTTCTATTAAAACGGACATGGTAAGCACCGACTGTGTGACAAATGGCAGAGGGTTAGGTGATTCTGGCAAGTCTGTCATAGCTCCATGAGACATTTTGTGCAGCATCCCCTGTGGCTTATTGAGTTTGCAGGTACCAGTATAAGAGGCACAGAAAGTAGCTTTAAGGCGACTGATGGCAATAGTTGAGGTACCGTTAACATCAACTGTGAATGTCTTCTGATCTTGACTAAAAACTGTAAATGGTGACTGCAGAGGCTTGCACACAGTATCATACTTTAAAAAAACCCTGGTTACAAGTATAAAACCTGGCATACATGTTAGAAAAAATGAAATGGCAACAAGTATGCAATCTGTTGATACAAATGGACATAATTGGCGAATGTGCAAACATAACTTTTGAACACAGTCTAACGCCACAGTAAGGTCATTAGGCTTATCGCTGAAGAATTCACTGTGTATTTGAACTAGTTGACCATAGACCAGTTCTACAGCTGTGGTGTTAACACCTTTCTTGATGGTAGCACAGAGGCCCAGTAGCACAATTAGCAGAGTTTCTGTGGGATGTGGCAATTCATGGCATCTCAGAAACAATCTTAACTGATGGTGCAAATGTCCAACTAAGCTGTTTGCTGCTGGGTGATAAGCTGCAGTTCAAATATGCTTCATGCCTAACAAAACAGTGAATGATTTGAACAGGCTCAAGTTGCCTGCCTTTGACAGTGGCCCACCAAAGCAAGCAGTCCACCCATGAAAAACCATGTTTGCAACCATCTGAGCGGTGACATCAATCACAGGAAAAACTCCAGACCAATGGGGGAAGTGGTTGATGGCAGCTAAATAGTAGATGTGTCTTCATATGGTGGTAAAAGGGCAGCTATGTCTATATGAACATGTTCAAATTGTTGGTGAGATAGAATAAAAATGTCAGAGGTGCACTGACTTAGCAGATATCTTATTAAGTTGATAGGCCATACAGCTCCCCTCACTCCTACCTTCTACATGCTTGCTAAAGTCCATAAAACCAAACACCCAGGATGCCCCATTGAGACCAGTTACTGTTGGCTGGATGGTACACTGAGAACATTTTCTGACCTTGTAGTGGTTCCACCTGCTTTTTATTTCTTCGTTTGTTGTCCTCAGTGTCAATGTACTGCGTTGCTACACTGGCTGAAAATTGGGGTTTGTAATTTGGACACTGACTATGGTAAATAATGTAACCGACAGGTGGACAGTTTTGTTTCACAATACTTTAATTTCACTTTTCACAACCCCCCTAATAAAACACAGTTATATGGCCAGTGCACTACTGTTATAACTTTTGATAAGCCTCATTAATAGTTAGCAGACGAACCTCCACATACTGCTACAATAGTTTACTGTTGAACATCTACGAGCAGTAAAAGCCTAACCACGAAGTTTACAGTTCTTAAAGAATAATCATGTACGCATGGAGCAGACACTGTCAGTGTTTTAACACATGGCCTAATTGTTTAACACTTATTCCACAGTTAATTCGAAGCATTGTTGTCGTTCTAACAAACACAGGTTCCTCATCTGAAACTCAGCCGTGGCCTGACTGTCTCTTGACCAAAAATTGGGCCCTTATATATCATTACAATAATAGGTACTGAAACTACACATTGTTTAAAGTTAAATTTACAGAAATTACAATTAAAACTTAACTCATTCAATTAACTGAATACAGCTGAAGATTGATTCTTTTTAACAGTTTCATAAATGACGCGCACTTTAGTCTGAAAGGCACCAGGGGCCAGATGCACGCCACAACAGTGGACTGGGTCCCTCAATTTTAAGGCTGAGGGTGCCACCGAACCAAAAACCTGGCAACCATAGTCCAGTCACGACAAAACCAGAGTCTTGTAAATACTGACGAGAGTAGCGTGACCCACACCACAAGATGTGTGGGCAAGGAAGCAGAGAGTGTTGAGCTTTCGTATGCAGCTAGTCTTCAGATGACGAAAATGGGGCAGCCAGGTCAGCTTTTTATCAGAAAGGAGGCCCAAGAAATGGGACTGTGCTACAACTTCCAGGTGCTGAGTAGAGTTCTGGGTCAGGATAGACCGTGGCATGATGACAGAAATGCATTACCTGCTTTTTTCTACGAGACATTGGAAACCATGGGAAAGAGCCCATGCAGAGGCCCGCTGGACAGCACTTTGGAGCTGGCGTTCAACAGAGGCTACAAAATGGGCAGCTGTACCAAACACAAAAATCATCAGCATACAACACAGCGGTGATCAGTAGCCAAACAGAGGTCGCTAGCACATTGATGGTGATGAGGAAGAGTGTGACACTCAACACATATCCCTGTGGGATGTAGTTCTCTTGGGCCCATAGGCAGATGAGTGAAGTGCCAGTCTAACTCATAACAACCAGTGGGATAAAAACTAACAAAAAAAGCAGTAGGCAGCCTCAAAAGACCCAGTCATGGGGGCTAAGTAAAATGAGAAGATTCCAAACGGTGTTGTATGCCTTATGCAGGTCAAAATTGAATGTCATAAGGTGTTGGCATTACCTGTCAGATTGCTGCTTCCAACTGAAGCAGATGGTTGGCTGTGGACCATCTCTCCTGTAAACCACACTGATATGGGGACAAAAGGCATGGAGATTGTAAAACCCAGAATAATCTGTGGGCAACCATCCTCTCAAGCAGCTTATAGAGTATGTTGGTCAGACCAATCAGCTGGTAACTGCCGATAGTATTTCTGTTCTTGCCTGGCTTAAGGATTGGGATAAGTATGCTATTTCACTGTTGCAAGGGGAAGGCACCTTGGAGCCAAATACAGTTGAAGACCCTGAGGAGGTACTGCCTTTGGGGAACATTCAGGTTTTGGATCATTTGATTGTGAATTGAATCAGGGCCTGATGCTGTGTTGTGGAATGAGACATAAGCCTAAAGCAGTTCCCAGTCAGTAAAGCGTTCATTGTAGCATTCAGATTGATGGTGAGTGATACATAAGGACATGTCTTCAACCTGTTGCTTCTGCAGCAGATATGGTAGAACGGGTAGGAAGAACATGCTTATGCTGTCACAAAGTAGGTAACAAGGTGATAGTTGGTGGCCCATAAGGTGATGGACCTTGATGTACACCTGAGATGAAGAGGCATACCGAGTATGTCCCTATGGAGGAGACAGTACTCTCAACATTCCTTCTTACTGTGTTTGATTAAATAGTGAGCCTCTGCTAGGATGCTGTTTGAATCATTGCAGGGCTCGTCAATTATCCTGAATAGCTACTGCACTTGTCTTTGGACCACCATGGCACCAGCCGATGATGGGATGTGGGGGTGGGGCAGGGGGCCTTTAGAAAGGAGGATAAGAGTTCCAGCAGTGTGGATGATCATGTCTGAGACAACTTGCATAACCTCATCAACACAATCTGACAGAAAGGTGGCAAATGTAACAGCAGAGGCATACAAAGGCCAGTTGGCTCTGTGAAACACCCAATGTGGCAGTCTGCCTGTGTGGCAGTGACAAGGAAATGACAGTATCACTGCAAAGTGGTCACTGTCACAAAATTTGTCATGCAGTAACCAATGTTGCAAAGCCACAAGATTAGGGAGAGAGACCATTAGATTGATAGCTGAAAATGTGTTACTGAATTGGGTAAGAGTACCATCATTGAGGAGGCACAGTTTAGGGTCTGTGAGAAACTGATCAATTAGAAGCACCCTACAAGACAAAGTGTTACTCCCTCACAGGGGGTGGTGTGTGTTGATGTCCTCAAGTAGGAGAAAAGGGAAAGAGGGGGGGGGGGGGGGTTGTTAGAGTAAGGTGGTCAATTTAAAATATGTAACTGATCTGCCTGGATGTAAGTAGAAATAGCAAATGGTGATTGCTGAGGTCATTTGTACCTGCACCAATCTGGTATGAAGCGGAAACCATTCACTGACATCTGTGCAAACCAACATACAGACCCCTCCAGATGCATTCTCCAAACCAGCTTAGCTCTGAATGAATGCATTATAACCACAGAGCATTGGAAGATGGTCGTCAGTGAAGTGTGTTCATTGGAGGGCAATGCAAACTACAGAAGAAGAGGAAATAAAGTGTTGTAGTTCCAGCAGGTGACAGACGTACCCATTACAATTCCAGTGAATGTGAATGTTTCAAGTGCAAAATCTCTGTGGAAGATGATTCCTTGGACCATGTTCTAGGTTTTGTGTGGGGCAATGGTCACTGTGATGTTATCTAGACAATCACATGCCTGGAGAACTGTAGATTGAGCAGCAGAGGAAGTTTTAATTACTAACAAACCAATTGGCATTTTTCCCAGAGACTTCACTTCCCCAAATTTGTCTCCAACATGTTCGACAAAAAATAATTATTTTCTGCAACAAAAAGTATCTCCATCAGTCTGATGATAAACCAAGTATTGAGTGAAGTCTTTTACACCCACACATCTGGCTTGTCCCTCTTCCCATAGTGTAGCCAGGGAAGGAATTGTCATGGGATTGTATCTACCTGCATTATAATAATCTCTCCCATTTCAAGAGATTGCTGTAGCCTTATGGCCACCAGCAGGAGAAAGTTTAATTCACTTCATGTCCAAATCTTCCGCCATGGTATCACCCACACTGAATGGCGGCTCTCTCCACGGATGCCACCCAGCCACAGCAATGGTTATCTGGCCAGTAAACTGTTACGCGGAGGCCCTGCACCCCAGTCATGATGAGCACATATTCCCTGGCTTGTGTGGGGTTTCCAGCTCAAGCATCAACATTGCGATTCCTGAATGGTCAGGGTGCTACCATCGTGCAGGTACTTGACAACCTCCCTACAATTGAATAGCCATTGTGCTGGTTTTTGAATAGTACTTTCAGAAGAAAGAAAGGATACAAAGAGGTAATGGCCCAAAAAGTGGAATATATGATGCACTGGTGACTTTCCCTGCACAATCCACACTTGTGTAAAATTTGGAAAAGGAGTAGCAAGTCAAAGCCAACAAGGGAACCATATAATTAAGAATAAAAAGTTGTAGAATGCTGGGAGGGAAGAAAATGAGTGTCCAAAATCACAAACCAGATCCAAGCACATTGGGCACCAAGATGGTCATCCAATTTAATGGCAGAGAGGAAGAAAGAATAGTAGAAGGATGGACTTGCAGCACGGAAAGGGAAGTAGTGCTCCAAGGGCAGGGCAAGGACATAGTCAGAAAGAGATGTGAGCCTGAGAGAATCTCTGTTTTTGTGGACCAACACCTTCAGCATGTTACCCATAGCCTACCCTCCTATATAAAAGACACCAACCATTTCCATCACTGACTCTCCACAATTATTGTTCCTTTACTACACAGCACCCTGCTTGTCACTACTGGTGCCACCTTCCTCTACACTAATATCCCCAGTGCCCATTCTTTCGCAATGCTTGACTGACTCCAAACCTACAACCTCCTTCCTGGTTGCAATTACCAACTACATCCTCTCCAACAATGATTTCTCCTTTGAAGGCATCACCTACAAACAAATCCATGGTACAGCAATGGGCACCCACATGGCCCCATCTTACACCAACCTATTCATGGGCCATCTAGAGGAATCCTTCCTAACCACCCAGAAACCCAAACCCCTCACCTGGTACAGATTCACTGATGACACCTTTGTGGTCTGAACCAAGGGTGAGGGCACACAATCCACATTCCTCCAGGATCTCAACACATTCTCCCCTATTCTCTTTACCTAATCCTCCTTGATGTTGACCTCCACCTCAGTCCCATCAATTCCGTACCAAGAAGTCCCTTCCAGCCTAGACATTCATAGTTGGCACATTTATAATGATGAGCAGTCCCTCCGAAAATATATCAAGGGCCTCACTGAGACTTTCACAGAATGTAATTACCCTCTCAAACTTGTAGAGGTACAGATCTCCCATGCCCTCTCTCTCCAGTCATCTACCATCTCCTACATATCTACCATATGGCCACAAAGGTGCACCGTCTTTGTGACTCAGTACCATCCAGGAATGGAGTAACTGAATCATATTCTCTGCCAGTGTTTTTACTACCTTTTGTTGTGGCCTGAAATGAAGAATGTCCTCCCCACTAACCTTCCCACCCCTCCCACTGTGCTATTATGCCACCCACTGAACCTACGTAATATTCTTGGCCATCCCTACTCCACCCCTGCTCCCATCTCCTTGTCTGATGACTCATAACCCTTCAGTAGACCTAGAGGCCAGACTTGCAACATTTGCCCTCCCACCACCACTGACTCCAGTCTGGTCACAGGCATCTCCTGTGTCATCAAAGGCAAAGCTACCTGTGAAAAGCAGTTGTGTGATCTACAGACTAAAATGCAACCACTGTCCTGCTTTCTGTGTGGGACTAACAAGTTGTCTGTTCACACGAATGGGCAGTGAAAAACTGTGATCAGGAGACAACTAGACCACCCAGTTACTGAAGATGCTGCTCTCCCCCTCACCACCACCACCGGACCATCTGACTGTAACTAGCAAACCTACCCTGATCCCACCACATCCTGCATGCTCCCCCAAGAAGCATTACACCTTCCCCCACCCCTATTTTGCTATCCCTCGCCCTCTCTATCCCAGCTTCCTCCTACCGCCACCACCCATACCAAACTGCTTCTCCCACCAAGTGCAGTTGCAGTCCACCATCTAGCCACATCTGCCAGAGATAGGGGTCGTGTGTGTGTGTGTGTGTGTGTGTGTGTGTGTGTGTGTGTGTGTGTGTGTGTGTGTCGTGCTTGTGTGTGGGTTTTCTACTTCAGAAGAAGGCCTTTTGGCTGAAAGCTTAATGTATAGCAGTCTTTTCATTGTGCATGTCTGCAACTTGACATCCCCTCTATATGGTGAGTAGCAATCTATCCTTTTCATAATAATGTCACAGAACTAAAATCAATTAATACATACAAACCTCTAGCTATCTCTTCATGTCTGCATGTCATTCCATTATCACAATGTCCCGCCATATATCTTGGAGATTTTAACTGTCACCATACTCAAAAGAAGTATGATGAAAATGGCGAAGTTGTTATAAATTGAACAGAAGAACACAACTTATATGTAGTGTTTGGTGCAAAGGATGAAGGAACTTCTGTATCAGTGGCATGGAGACAGTAGTATAATCCTGATCTATGCTTTACAACAACTACTGAGGATAAACTTCATCTTGAAAGTTCCAGGTTTATATTACAAGACTTCCCAACAGCCAACACTGTCCAATTTTGACTGAAATTGGGACAAGTACCCCACTCATATATCCTTTTCAAGACTTAGATAGGACTTCATAAAAGCTAAGTAGAATATATGAGCTAACAATGTGAATAAATGTCTTGGATCGATTTCCCCAAAAGCAAATAAATATTAGATGCTTGTTAGAGGTATAGTAACTGCAGAAAATACGTCAATCCCTGTAATCAAGTCACTATAAGATGATCCCTAGCAGCTGACAGTGCTGTTGCCAGCTTTCAACTACAGCGTGCAAAAAGCTCCAGGTGAAAGCAACAGCCATTTATAGAGCTCCAGCAACACTGAGACATTGCCATAGACACAGTTACAAAACTGTGTTACGTGATTGGTTGAAGTAAGTGCACAAGCAACCAGATCCAGCCCTCTGCAATTGTCAGGTATCTTCATACACCAACTTGACTATAGGGGCTATCACAAGTAACATATTCCAAGCTGGAATGGAACTAATGAGAAACAGTATGACAAATTTCTAAAAAGTGGTGACCCATAAATAGCGGATAACCTACTTTATAACACTGATATACAGTCAGACTTATTAGGTGGATAGACACTGTTGAGCCATCCAATTTCCAAACATCAAGAAGAGATGCGTGGTCATTATTTAGGAAGTTGGGTGGAAAAAAATAAAAGTAAGGACGACACTTGTGTATCAACTAATAGGCCTGTGTCACATGTACTGTCAACATCCAGAATACCAAGGGATAAAGCTCGTACAAGGCACATCAGATGTAAACTTCTATTGCTCAAAAAGAATGCTGCTGAACAAACTGCAGTTCTCCAGAACTTTCTCCGTATCTGAAATTTCTGTTGAAAACTTTAAACCCTAGAAATGTACTGGCAAGGATGGACTCCGTCTCGAATTTCTTCTGCATGCTGTGAACTATGCAAAAGAAAATAGGTAGTGGTTTTCTTCTCTGACATTATGATGTCTGATTCAATCCTACAAAAGATGAAGCAATCAAAAATCATAGAAATTAACTCAAAATTGGCGATTCATCAGACTAGCCAAAGAACTATTGCCCAGACACTCCATTTTCAAATTTCATGAAAGAATTCTATACAGTCAGACAAGTTGAGTGATCTTTCACAACCTTCCTTTTGAGCAAGCTGGATTCATACTCGGACAGAGTTGCAGTGTTCAAATCTTATCGTTAATAACAACAATATAGGGAAAGAGAGATTGCTTCTTACCGTAAGGAAGACATGTCAGGTTGCAGACAGGCACAAGTAAAAGACACTTATATAGAGCTTTTGGCCACAGATTTCCTCAGCAAAAGAGAAAGACACACCATTCATACACACACACAAGCACACTTCATGCACACACGACTGCTAACTCCGGCAGCCCGAGCTGCCATGGTTAGCAGTCATGTGTGCATGAGGAGTGCTTGCTTGCATGTACAAATGGAATGTGCTTCTCCTTCGCTGAAAGCTTTATGTAAGTCCTTTTAATTGTACCTGTCTGCAACTTAATGTCTTCTTTACCGACATTGTTGATATTTCTCCCTAGAGTTTCTTTTGTCTGCTTTCATCATTAATACTTAATGAGGCAGGATACCAAATGAAGCAGAAAACATCAGTTACTTTCACTGATCTATGTGCAGCACATGATACAGTTTGGAGGCAGGAGTTGCTTTATAAATTATTACAACTTCTTCAATGCAGACAAGCAACGAAACTAACAACATGAAACTTCCTGCCAAATTAAAACTGTATGCCAGACAAGACTCAAACTCAGGATCAGTTGCCTTTCATGGGTAAATGCTCTAGAGCACTTGCCCGCAAAAGGCAAAGGTCCCGAGTTCGAGTCTCGGTGTGGCACACAGTTTTAATCTTCCAGGACGTTTTGTATCAGCGCACACTGTGCTGCAGAGAGAAAATTTCATTCTGGAAATATCCCTCAGGCTGTGGCTAAGCCACGTCTCCGCAATATCCTTTCTTCCAGGAGTGCTAGTTCTGCAAGGTTCGCAGGAGATCTTCTGTGAAGTTTGGAAGGTAGGAGATGAGCTACTCGGAAAACTAAAGCTGTGAGGTCGGATCATGAGTGGTGCTTGGGTAGCTCAGTCAGTAGAGCACTTGCCCATGAGAGGTAAAGGTCCTGAGTTTGAGTCTCGGTCTGGCACACAATTTTAATCTGCCAGGAAGTTTTGTATCAGTGCACGCTCCATGGCAGAGTGAAAATTTCATTCTAATTGACAACATGTTAGCTGGAAAGACATTTCCTGTAACTACAGGAAAAGACTCTAGCTGTCAAACAGTATTGAATAATGACTTACTGCAACAGAGTCTAGAAAGTTTGGCTATGCAGATGACTGGTCAACAGCTACACAACACAAAACTTTCAAAACAATTGAAAAAATCCTAACTAATGATCTACAGACCCAAAATCATTATTGGTATAAATGGAGGTTACAACCTAACTCAAACATAGCAGAAGTTGCACATGTTCTACAGTCCGATAGATTGGCACACAGAGTTCATTTTGAGGTAGACAAACTTCACCGTAACATGCATCCAAAATACATTGGGATCATGTTAGACAGGATACTTCTTTTAAGGAGTAATGGACACAAACATCTGCTAAGCTCTAAAGCAGAAATTACATCATTCATATTGCCCGGGGCACTTGTTGGGAACAACACAAAGCACTCTTTGAGTGCTGGCACTTGGATGGTATACTCAACAGCCACATGCAGTGTCAACAAGTCAATATGATTTATTCCCGCACACAGGTTTACTTGAGTCACATTCCACCTCCTGATATCAGATGGAAGAGTACACTACTATGTGAATACCAGAAGATTGCTGATAACCCCAATCTTCCAATACTGAATGATGCGTTCATTGTGGAGCAAAAATGATTGAGGTCAAGACATCCCACTCTTATCACAGTCAAAATTCTTATTGAAAATGAAACAGTCAGGATTCTTACTGAAAATGAATTCAATGTCATTGATAACTGGAAACACTGTTAACAGCAAAAATATTCTCCGTAATGCCTGAAACTGCCCTGCATGTAGGAGAAGCCCCCTGGGTTTGATCAGTCCCCGGGTATTTGAACTACTCCGAATCACATCCGAACAGGCAGTGGAAGATGTGCAAGTACTCTCAAGTGGGGCAAATCTTCATCACAATCTTGTGACTGAGTGTTGAATGACACACATTTGCTCATGTATCAACATTTCCTGCGTGTGCCTATTGGGATCTTTCAAGGACTTCCTTACAGTGACGAGTGGTGTGACAAAACTGTATAAAAGATGACTTTGTCTTTCAACTGGTACAATGTTAAATGTAAATTGTTTTTTTTTAATTTGTGATGATTACTTTGACTCACAATGAACTCGTTTAAGAGGAAATGCCATTCTTGTATTCCTGTTGAGATGCAATAATATTCTTAAGTCTATGTATTTTCTACACAATATTCACTATATTGTACTTACATCTAGGGGGAATGACGTCCATAATGCATTTTAGAGTGAGTTTCTTGTCTTGTAATATGTTGTCATTATAATTCATGTAGTTTCTTTTGTATTGGACTTTTAGTGATTTTATGTAGTATGTTTTGACAGTTGCTTGACAGTTTTTGCTCCAGTGTTGTTTATGTCCTGTACCTATTGTCATTTTTACTTTATTATGTTTGAGAGCTGTGTTGAAGTGCTTATATGAAGTAGTTCAGTAATCTTTGAATAAGTATAGCTGTTCTTGTGTTACAAAAGCTCTTAAGTATGCCATACAATGACACTAAAATTTGAAAAACATACAGAGTGTATGACATACACTTTATTTTGTACTTAATTTTGTTGTGGATATCCTTGTCCTGTTTTAGGGGCTTATAATTGGACTGTTTTAAATCATGAAAGTAATGATGGTAAATAGCACCTTGACAAGATAAGTGTCATTAGTGGTGGAATACAAATTGAACAAGAGCAGGGAAGGAATTTTTCTGTGATCATTTCAAAGAACCAATCCTAGCATTTGCTTTGACAAATTTCAAGAAACCATTGAAACATTAAATCTAGATGACTGCATGAGGATTTGAAACACACACACTTGCTGAAAGCTAGCCCAGTATGCAAGCAACTGTGGACAATTTTAAGTTAGCTCAAGGGTTTTCAAACTGCATTGTCTCTCATAGGGGCATCGTGTTATTGTTATGGCAAAAATGTAAGTTGCAGTCTAGCATTGTGGAAGGAAAAGTTCAATAATAAAGACTTACATTGCACATTTCTTTCTCTTCACATGGTTTTACACTGAAGTGCCAAAGAAACTGGTATAGGCGTGCGTATTCAAATACAGATATATGCAAACAGGCAGAACACGGCGCTGCAGTCGGCAACGCATATATAAGACGACAAGTGTATGGCACAATTGTCAGATCAGTTACTGCTGCTACAGTAGCAGGTTATCAAGATTTAAGTGAGCTTGAACTAGGTGTTATAGTCAGCACACGAGATGGCACACATAGTATCTCCAAGGCAGTGATGAAGTGGGGATTTTCCTCTATGACCATTTCACGAGTGTACCATAAATACCAGAAATCTGGTTACACATCAAATCTCCAACATAGCTGTGGCTGGAAAAAGATCCTGCAAGAATGAGACAAATGACAGCTGAAGAGAATCATTCAATGTGACAGAAGTGCAACCCTTCCACAAATTGCTGTAGATTTCAATGCTGGGCTATCAACAAGTGTCAGTGTGTGAACCATTCAACAAAAGATCATCGATATAGGCTTTTGGAGCCGAAGGCCCATTCGTGTACCCTTGATGACAGCATGACACAAAGCTTTATGACTCGCCTGGGCGCGTCAAAACCGACATTGGACTGTTGATGACTGGAACATGTTGCCTAGTCAGACGAGTCTCATTTCAAACTGTATCAAGTGGATGGGCATGTATGGGTATGGAGACAACTTCATAAATACATGGACCCTGCGTGTCAGTAAGTGACTGTTCAAGCTGGTGGAGACTCTGTAGTGCCGTGGGCTGGACGCAGTTGGAACAATATGGGACTCCTGATATGTCTAGATATGACTCTGACAGGTGACATGTGCATAAGCATCCTATCTGATCCCCTGCATCCATTCATACTCGTTGTGCATTCTGACAGACATGGGAAATTCCAGCAGGACAATGTGACACACCACATGTCCAGAATTACTCCAGGAACACACTTCTGAGTTTAAACAATTATGCTGGCCACCAAACTCCCCAGGAACTTTATGGAGCATATGTGGGATGCCTTGCATCGTGCTGTTTGTAAGAGATTACCACCAACTCATACCCTTAGGGATTTACAGACAGCCCTGCAGGTTTCATGGTGTCAGTTCTCTCCAGCACTATTTCAGATATTAGTCGAGTCCATGCAATGTCGTGCTGTGGCACTTCTGCATGCTCACAGAGGCCCTATACTTTATTAGGCAGGTGTACCAATTTCTTTGGCTCTTCTGTGTAGAAGACAATGACTTAGTTCAGTGAAGAATTAAAATGTGTGTTTGTAGACCGTTTAAATGAACTCAGTGATTACTTTCTGATGTGTTTTCCAGGAGATGAAGTTCAACACAAATTGATCATAGATCCTTTCAGTACCTAACTTACATCCACACTTACGACTGAAGAACAACAGTAATTCAGTGATATTTCTTTGGACTCTACACTGAAATCAAAGTTCATTTCATCATTACTGCTTGAGTTTCGGAACTTAATGAAGTAGGAGATCCTCAGGTAGGTAGCAAAGCTTTAGAAGTTTTGATACATTTTAAAACCACCAACTTATATGAGATAGGTTTTTCAGTATTGGCAGTCATCAACATGAAATATAGATCTTAAATGAATGTGGAGAAAGAGACTAAAGTCACAACGTCCAGTCTTGTGCCAAGATTTGAAATGATAATAATAATGATGATGATGATGAAGCAAGTTCATCCCTCCCATTGATTTCACTGCAAGAATAATAAGTAATAACATAAAAGGTTCATTAAAATGTGTTATGCCTTACTTGCAGAAGAAATTATTATCACTATTAATGTTCTTCGAAACATAAGTTTATTTAACTCATGTTTCCAGCAGGATGTCATGTGTGAAAGGAGGTACAGGTCGTTCTGTTCAGGTAAAAGCAGCTGTTGGCCCAAAAATTTTGAAAACCATGGTGTCAGCTGATATAACTGAATTTACTGCAAACCTTGTCTTTGTAGCATCATATCAAATATTTCTTCTGGTTATTGTCATGTAGAGACGTGTTGATTATCAGCTCCAAGTTACAGCAGTGTACTTTGATTCAGTTTCGTACCCTTTAACACAGCACGGGATAGCTACCCAAGTAACTGCATACAGTAATGTAGTGATACTACTGTGATTTTCTGTTATATTTTATAATACATGGCATTTGTTGCAATTCATTTAATGATGATGTAGTTCCAGTAAGTTTGATTATTACTACTTCTTAAGTGATACCTCCAGGTACATTTTGAACTGTCTCTTGGGTGTATGTATCAATGAAGTGTTGAAGATATCAGTTGTGTAACACTGTAAATTTTTTTCGAGATGTAGCTATTTAGATCCTGTTCTCAGTCTTCAAGCAATTTGTTGGTTGCCTGAAAGGCACTCAAGTCAGGTAATGCAATTTCATTAAAAAAAAAAAAAAAAAAAAAAAAAAAAAAAAATTTTATATATATATATATATATATATATAAAATACACGTCTTTTGCCAATATGAGTGATGAATAGATGCATCAGGCCTTTAATTTATGTTCCTGAGAACTCACAAAAACTATACTACATAATACATATGTAGTCTTACACAATATGTGTCAAATTAAAATCTGCGTGCCATCCTTAACAGTTATTTGTAACGTGTGTACACGACTCAACAGATTTGAATGATACAGTCTACCAAGCCATCTTCTTGGTTTCCTAGTTTTTTTTGTTAAGTTAGACGACGCTTAAAATCATCAAACAATATACTGATCCAACTACGCTTGTTTTCAAATTGAATACAAAAGTTACGTTCATTTCAATGTGTGTCATCGTTTCAAAACCTAAAATCCTTCGACGCTATGCGACGTAAACTTCTAGTCACGATTCCAGTATATATACATATGAGAGCAGTACTGAGACAACACTTTTAACGCCCCACCGCGAAAAAATGGTCCATGTTTTCAACTATTTCCGCCAATACATTATCTCACAACATATCTCCGCGCAAATAAATTAAAGGAAACGACAGTAAGTGATCTAAACTCCGATTAGAGCTTTACTGAAGCGCAGGAATGTCAGTTTGCCTGTAATAAAATATTTTATCGTGACAACACAGCTTACGACAGTTTCTCAAACTCTATTACTAAAACAAATACGAAAAAATCTGTCGTATCGCACACTCCAATTTCTGATTATTTTTTTCGGTATCAGGGGTTTCACACATAAGTACAATTAGAATTGACAGTGTGAGCTAGTTCTATTCGCAAAACACTATCGCGCAACTAGCTCACTGATAACACAAAGGAAATAATCCCAAAATACTAAAATTCTTTTGATTCACGCATAAAAAATTAAGACAACTATAACTAAACGAAGGATGAGCTGCGGTGTATCTCCTTAAAATCAGTCACCGTACATCCATAATCTACCATTACAGTTTAAATCCATGATCATCTCCCGTAGTTTCGCCATTTGGTACTACCGCCGCTTTCTTTGGTGACGTCATTTCCAGGCGTGGTGAAGATGGCTGTGCTATTTCCTCTTTGACTTTTCGTGAGAGATTAAATATATTTGCCGAGATATGGTGCTATCGTAGGTTTATTCAGTTGATATGGCTGATAAAATCTGTGTACATATGCCTGTCAATATGTTTTTCTATGTGACGCTTCACAACACAACTTTACATGAAAGTGAGTAACATGAAAACATAATTAAGGTGAAGGAGCGACGTATGAATAAACATTTGAAAGCAGTGTGTCAGTTTATGCTCACACGTAAAAAAACATAATCTACCTGCTTTACAGGTTTTGCAGTAGTCTAAAAGTATTTTGTTAAATTACGCTATGTTGGAGGCCATTTAGTGCTTACTTCATTATCTATTCAATGCAGATTCCACCATCAGCGCTTAAAGTCAAGAGAGATTCCATGTCTTAAGGAATATAAAAATCTTCTTTAGTTCATTGGGCCTGGCACTCCTCTAGCAGTAAAGTGAGATGAAAATTAGATTGACAGTGCGCTATGCCATACAAGACATGCTCACCGTTACGTTTATGCTGCAGTACAGAAGGTGTTTGCATATTTTTTTATCATGGGCTTCTAAATTTATTTTTGTTATGAACGCGATAAATAGTGCAGTCACGTATCAAGTACAGAAAGTACTGCACACGCCCACGCAGTATTAGGGCTGTGGGTACTCATGATTTTTCAAGGGCATTTCATATTAGGGACCAGGCCAATGTTTATATTCGTTTAGCAAGTGGTTTACAGTCCCTACTTCTCCACTAAGCTAGTCAGTGTGTCGAAAAAGAAAAGCTCATTTGAAAACTGAATGCAGTTAGTACAGTACATGAAATATGTACAAAGCTATTATAAGATTTTAATTTTGCAATGTCAGCAATGAAGTTTCATCATTCAAAAAATCTTTCAAGTAATATTATGCAAGTTACTTATATATTATTAAGTTGTGTATGATAATGTGCATTGTAATGCTGAAATAGATTATTGAATTAATTGTATAAGAGTTTTTCTTAATAGGCCACCCTAATGCATTACTGGTGCAGATTTAAAAGAATTTGGCAGTGTTCTGATAACGATACCAAATTGAAGATCTAATAAGAATTGTGTAACCAATTATAGAAAAGAAAAAAATTAAAAGAAACTCGGGAAGATGGCAGTAAACCACAGGATGAATCCACGAATAATCAGTTATTTTATCTACTTAAGTGAGAAGTGCGAGACTTTTCATTGCTTACAAAGTCATGGTCAACTTATGAATAAATAAATAAATACATGAAGGACGTACTTAGAGCTACATAGTGGTGCCCCCCATTCATTTTTCATAGTACAATATATGCACATAATATGAAACAAAAAGCTCATATGAGATTTATACAATATGAATATAAATATCAGGCTACCATAACTGTTAAATTCAAACTTGTTGTTTTTGCTGACTTGCAACCAGGTTGTCACCTTCTGTGGAAACATGACATCATATACCACAACTTATCTTCATCGGGGCCAAAGCCAGCAAGTGGTAGCCTACTCCAAACTTCAGTTGACCCTGCCAAACATCCTTTCTGGAAATTGAGTTTTGTGACTGTGTCTGTGATCCATTACTGTAGGGTCCTGACCTTCGTTGATGCCAGTGCCCAATAAACCCACCAGCAGTATTTAGCAGCTACCTATAGAATTTGTAAAGAAGTATTGGACCTAGTCTCATATTGTTTATTACTGTTTATAAAACAATGTCATGAGATTTGAGGAACTAGGGAACACACAACATTCTATCTTCCATTTAGTCTCAAATGCAGTTAGAGATCTGGAACCTGGGTAAATTGAATGTAGAGATCAGTAGTTCACTGCTAAAGACACCTAAATTTTCATTTATACAAGTAGGCCTATCCCAGAAATATTTTTTTTTTTTTTTAAAATAAAAAAAAGGTTTGAAAAAATTCTGCCTTATCTGTGTTATACTTGCTGTAAGGGTCATAAAACAACATAAAAAATTAGGGTCGTGGTGGAAGAAGTTTTTTTCCACTTCAAAATTCCTTAAAATGCTGTAAATTGACGTAAAAGTCTTAGCAGTGTTTACCATCCAAATTAAAATGTGGCATGCAGTCCCTTTCGGGGTGTGTGTGTGTGTGTGTGTGTGTGTGTGTGTGTGTGTGTGTGTGTGGTTTTTATAAAGTTGGTATTTTAATATCCTGAATTTCCTGGAACTAGCAAATGGCTTTCCAAATAAACAACCCACTTTTCAGAAACAAATCTACGAGATAAATATGTGTGATTCAACCCTACTGCATGTCTAATATAATTTTACAGTGTATACTATGTGAGAATTTTGGAGTAATCTAAACTGCAGTGTTAAAACAATTTATGTATATTGTTAATCATTTTGTAAGCCATTCAATCATCATTATAGATTTTTTTTAATGAAAAAAAAGCTGTAATCTCTCGGCTACCACACTATCATTTATCAGTTCAGCTTGGTATTTTTATAAGCATTTAAATATTTTATAATAAATTAGTTCCCATCTGTGTTTCCATTTCATGATTTAAATTGTGTAGTTGTAAGAATTGGAAGCACCAGAAAAACCGGAAGTGTTCTAGTAAGATCAATAACATGAGTTTTCTCCATCAATTGTCAACAGATCGTTATTAGCCATTTCCGGATAACATCATATTAGAGTGAACAGAGCTTTTGTATGTTATACAACAAGTAAACACATTTTTTTATATAGTTTGTATGGGTTTGTCGTGAATGGAGTTATATCCTCTAGGGAAGCCATGAAAATGTTGCTGAAGTCTGTCAAGTGCCCGCTCACATTCTCTCTCCTTTCTGTTTGCAGGAGGATGAAACCACCGTGTACATGAATGCAAGAATGGTAGTGATGTGATCAAACAAAAAACTGATTTATTCTTATAAAACAATAAAAACTCATGTAGAGTGAAGCAAATGGAGAAAATTCCATTTTTTTGTAGTCTGTGGATAGTTACTAAATCTTTTTTCTTTTATGTGCATACATCTGTGGCGTTTGATCGTAGTGTGTCTTGGACTAGTGTAATGTGGTGCTGCTGAAAATAGTGTGACTTCTAAGACCCTATCACAATGTCGTTTCTAAGTAACTTGAAAAAAGTTCTCCACCTGGGAGGTGGAAATGAGGCAAAGAAGAAGAAAGTATTTAACAACATAAGAATGGATTGCAATCCAGAAGACTTTTGGGAAATGGTTGGAGAATTGGGAGATGGTGCTTTTGGCAAAGTATATAAGGTCAGTACTCACATTAACCATGTAATAAGTTTGTTCCATGTTTGTTAGATGTAATTAATTTATTACCGTTACGTCTAAGTTATTGCTACACTTTATTTGTATCTACTTTGTTAATGTGTCACCTTAGAAGTTCCTTTAACCAACAGTATTTCCCCTTTGGAAATGCTGTGTACACCTGAGGTGGCCATGGTGGTCTAGTGAGCAGAGCACTAGACTTCAGCTCTGGAGATCCCAGGTTCAGTTCTAGATAGGGGTGGGGATTTGTTCTTGTTCCAGTTTCTGTAGAGCTGCCACAGGCTGCTATCAGATGAATATCGGAGTTCTTTTTCAGGAGTTAGCTGGGGTGATGGACCTACCACCCTCCCCTTCCTCCTGCCAAGGCAAAGAATGGCTGCACTCTGCATGCAACCAGGCCAGTAGCCATACATGGGCGTGTGTCGTGAAATTTACTTTTTTTTATGTATTTTCAAATGACCCCGATGTTAGATCACCTTCCTAGATGGTAACAAGTTAATGTACATTTGTGATGTAGGCTTTTAGGGCTAGTATCATCAACATTCACAGTTCAATGTGGGTTCTGCACTAATTTCTGTATTGTGCACATTTATTCTCACTCATTATAAAAGAAAGCTTGATGGAAATGGAATGAGTTAGCACCTGATTAGAAGTACAGTTGTTTTGTATAGTACGCAGCTACCCATTAAAATGGCAAGACATGAAGACCACATGTAACAAACTTCAAATTTCCATGAGCTGTACTACATGCTTGGATTTGCAAATGACTAGAATTTCATTACAACCATACACAATAGATAGGTAGATAAGAGAACATTATACAACAGGTCTCTTAATAAGAAACAACATTTTAATGATGTTTGTTTGTGGGAAGATTGTGTTATGGCTCATGTGTGAAAGAGAAACATCTGCCATGGTAGAGACGGCATAAGAAGATTCCTGATGGCTCGCAATGCTATCGCCAGCTTTTAAATGCGAAACACTAATGGATGCAGGTGGAAACAGTAGCTACCTACAGACTGAGGTGTTGCTGTAGAGACATTTTCAGAATTGTGTCACATACTGGTGCAGGTTGGTCCACGAAGCTGCCGCACCCAGCCCACTGCGACTGTTAGGGATCAACTTTTGCCGACTCAACTGTAGCACATGTCTCTATTAGACAGTGGCATGATTGTGACCGATTGAGATTGTGCTGTATCTTTCAGCAGTATTTCTACTCATATTGATTGGGATTCAATGAGTTATGTGAATATGGAATTGCTGAGTTTACGAGAGGTCATACTCAACACCGGACAGGATCTCAATGCCCCCAGTACTAGCACCTGAGAGAATGGTCAGATTATTTGTTTGGCCATGCAGACTTATACCGTCATGTCATTTCCCCCTGATTTAGGAAATAAGCATGTTTGCAGTAAGTTGAAGATCCACACGAACAGTGCAATGATGTTTGGAGCACAATTGTCAGCACTTAAAGCACTGTAATGTATTCCATTGGCACTGCTGCAGAGAGGCACACTGACAGTGGTGCACTCAGGTATGACACTAGGCTCAACCACATCTTCTTTTCGAACGAGTCCCAGTTCGGCGTATAGCCTCACTGTGTGTGTGTGTGTGTGTGTGTGTGTGTGTGTGTGTGTAAGCTCTGATGAGAGTGAACATTGTCAGAATGCATTTATTGTCATAAGGGCTGAGCTCCTGGTGTGATGGTATAGGTACCATTGGATGCGCAACAAACCTGTGGTTTGCATGGCTGATAATTTAGACAGCAGGCGTTGCATTTTCGATGCCTTAAGGCTGATGGCTGTACCTGCCTTTAAGATCTTCTTGGTGTTCTCTTTCACCAAAACTGCTTCTGTCCGTACTGCCCTGACCCACCTTAGTGTGGAAGGATGTTTGTTGCCATAGCCAACATATTCCCCATATCTTTTGTCCATTAAAAACATCTGCCCAAGTGTTTACAAGAGAATAGAATGCCACCTCTTACATTCTTCCTATTATAGTCCTAAGGTATATGCACAATAAATAAAATTTTGTTATATGCTATTCCTCCTGGTGTTGCAGTTTTAATGGCCAGAAATGTGCAGTAGTTACTAATGAATATTAATTAGTTATTACTTCATGATATCAGTGATATTCTTTTGATTTACTCTTTAATGCTTCAGTGGGGTGTAGGGTGGCATTATAATGAATATTTTAAAAAAATGTAAATGAAGAAAAATTATTCATTAAAGAACTACCAGAGGAGGCAGTGCAGCTGTTAGGACACTGACGTATTCGGAAGGATGGAATTGCTCTGTGCAGCCATCCTGATTTGGGTTGTCCTTGGTTTTCCTGGGCGCTACAGCCGACCATCTGTCCTGTTCACATAGGCTACATGTCCTACCATCTGAAAGCCCTTACTTGTGCTGCGTGTTATATTTTGGTCCATTGATTGCCACCACAAACCCTATACCATTGTAAGATGATCTTTGGAAAAATAAGTAAGCCACTAGCATTAAAATAGATCAAAATTTAAGAGTAAGAGAATTTCTGTTACACATTTTGTGGAGCTGTGTTGGTGCTGCACACAGTGAAGTGTCATAAGAAAGCTAAGGGTGTTTTAAGAGATGGTTCTTAGTAGCCGATGGAAGAATAACAGACAGCTAATGCTTTATGCCAATACCAGTATCTCATGTGCTAATTACAGTATGTATAGTCCCAAAGTGATTAAGCTTCATGATATGCAAAATATTTGAAAGCAGAGCTGTCAGCAACATGTGACACCCTTAGGTCTATTAAACATACTCATCTTGTTGGTTGGAATTTAAATTAATTGCTCTTAGGATTAATATAAAGTTTCACCACACTGATGTTTTACTCTGCAGATAAGACTGTGGTGCATGTATTCTGACCACCCATTATTGTTTGATACCACCCTTTCAAATATTATTAAACCCTGATGTCTCAACATAACAAATACTTCTGGTTTTGCTTTTCCAACAAATAACTATAAGCAATGAACAAACTTCAAACACTACCAAAAGCTTCTAGTTTTGATGACGCAGCTCTCCTTCCTAGTCTATCTTTTGTGAACCTCTTCATCTCAGCATAACTACTGCAACCTACATTCACTTTAACTTGCTTACTGTATTCAAGTGTTGGTCTCCCTCTACAAGTTTCATCTGTCCATCATTCTTCATTGCCAAATTGTGTACTGCTTAGTGCCTAAGCCCACTCACACTCACTCACTCACTCACTGGTCATACCGGACTCGAGAGGCCCATTACCGCAGCAACATATTTTCGCCATCTGTCCCTGTCTTGGGCTATTTCCTTCCATTCACCTCCAATACCTAGGCTCCTCAAATCAGCCTTCACATTGTCCTCCCATCTACGCCTCGGTCTCCCCACAGAACGTTTTCCCTCTAAGTGCCCTACCAGTACTCTGTGCGCTGCCCTGCCCTCATCCATTCAAGCTACCGAGCTACATGACCCGCCCATCGCAGACTACGTGATTTAATAATACTGATTATGTGAGGGCTTGAATAGAGTTTGTGAACCTCTTCGTTATGCAGTTTTTGCCACTCTGCTAATGTCATGCCTTTTTGCTCCAAAAATTTTCCTCAAAATTTTGTTTTCAAATACTCAAAACGGCTTTTCATTTTGCACAGTGAGTGACCAAGTCTCACACCCATACATGCAACTGGTAGAATAATAGTTTTGTATATTCTAATCTTTAAATTCCTAGACAATATCTGTGATGGGTGTAATCTATTCAGTAAGAAGTAGCATGTGTTTCCTGCCCATAATCTCTTCTTTAGCTCGTTCAATCTCATTTCTCAAAGTGATGTCCACGCCTAGATACTTAAGTGTGTTCACTTTTTCAAACAGCATGTCTCCAACTCTTAACATTTCCTGATCTACTTCTGTTGGCATTCTAGTAGTAGCCAGGTATTTAGTTTTGTCTTCACTTATCCTTAGACCTGCACCTTCACTAGCCTTGATTAACTCATTTGCATTTGCTGTTACATATTCTTTCCTATCGCTAATGATGTTTAGATCATCTGCATACCCTAATATCTTAATATTTCCATTTAACTCCATACCCTCTGAATTACCTGCTGCCATTCGTGCAATATATTCTAGGACTAAATTAAAAAGTAGCGGAGACAGGGCATCTCCCTGCTTAAGTCCATTCTTTATTACAAATTCTTCTGACTCCAATTTCCCCACGTGTACTCTACCTTTCATGTTTTTCAAACTCGCTTCTATAAGTCTAACATACTTCTTTGGTATTCCAAGTTCCAAAAGAATTCTGTACAATTTTGATTGCAATACTGAATCATATGCTTTTGTAAAATCTATGAAAAGATTATGAACTGGTTTATCGTATTCCCATTTCTTTTCCAAAATTTGACACAGGGTGAATATTTGGTCTATAGTTGATCTGTTCCTCCGAAAGCCAGCTTGCTAATCCCCCACAATTTCATCTGCATATGGTGTAAGCCTGCTTAGCAGAATATTCGAGAAAATTTTGGAACATACTGGTAATAGCGATATTCGTCTATAATTACTACAATCCATTTTGTCACCCTACTTAAAAATTGGGATCAGAATCGACTCCTGCCACTCTTCAGCTGTCATCTCTGAGTTCCATACTTTAGTTATCACTTTGTGAACTACTTCCACCAATTTCTGTCCCCCATTTTAACTAATTCTGCAGTTATGCAATCTGATCCTGGTGCTTTATGGTTTTTCAATTTGTTGATTGCATCTCTTACTTCCTTTAACATTGGCTCAGGTATCTGGGGTTCTGCTGTATGTATTTCGTACACCTGCTCATTCCCTGCTTCCTGGTGTACATTTAATAGATGCTCAAAATACACCCTCCAGTAACTTAATATAGCATTGGGATCTGTCAGTATTCCCCCGGCATACCCTCGAATTGCATTTGTCCTAGCTTTGAACCCCTTCCTATACCCATTTATGTCTAGGTAAAGTTCCCTAATGTTTTTTGATTTACTGCGTAAGCCTAAGCCAAATTAGAAAATTTTAATTATGTGCCCCACCTGTCTAATTGTCCATTCTTCTTTAGTATTACATTTCAGAAGCTACTAATTTATTTGTCTGTGCTACTTGTTGTTCACTTCCACAAAGCAACACGAAGGGCAGTATTTTCAGAAAAAAAATGTTATTAACATGTAATTTATATTCCTCTTCTTCAGACACTCTGCTGTCATTATTTGTTCATCTATGTTTCATATCGCAGTTTGATTTTGCCACCAACAATTATGTTGCTGACCAAGTAACAAAACTCCTCTATTACTTCTAGTGGCTAATTTCCTAGTAGCAAAGCCCTTGGCATCACCTGATTTAATTTAGCTTGTTAGATATTATTGTTGAGACATTTTTAAGTAAATATGTACTGCCATTAATACGCTGGAATGAAATACACACACACACACACACACACACACACACACACACACAAAAAGCAGATTAGATAATAAGAGTTCAGAAATCTTTAAGTGAGTATAAATGTCTTTCATTTAACAATTGCTAATTAGTTTTTAAAAATATTTCCACAGAGATGCTCTAGAAAAATGGAAAACCTGTTAAAAAAATGTCTGCCAATTGTGATCAGATAGTTTTTTCTTTTTTTATTTTATATCTACTCCCAGGGTGTTAACTTTTAGTTGCCAGATCACTCCCTATTCCTTAGTCAATAGAAGTTAGTAGACATCAGAAGCCTTCAACCAGCACTCATTTGTTTTTTTGGCTGCAGCCAGTGTAAGGTAGCTGACCACATCGTATGAAGTAGCCATTGTCATCTGCTTTGTTATTGTTTTGCACTTCACTGTTGGGTCATTCCACAGCAGAGGGACTAATATTAAAAAGTGTCCTCACTCGACCATCTCCAAATCTAATGAAATTTGGTGTGAAGGTTCTACATGGTCTTTGATGGTTATATACCAAATTTCAGACCATTATTTTCAATGGTTGAGTTCTTAAGGGATTTTAAAGAGCGGCTTCTCACCTCCACCTGATGTACGAAGGTGCAAATGTGCCAACTTTGCTAGACTTTTTTAAAAGTTCTAGCAAACATTTGGTCATTTGTTTCAATATACATAGACAATTTTTTATGCTGAATCACACCATGGCAAAAATTTGGGATTTAGCCATACCTAAATATAGATACAAGCCTCTAAAGTGACTAAAAAATTCGTCATGCTATTCTGAGAGCCACGGTTTGACCGACCACTGCAACTTTTTTGTATGAGCCAATCATGCGAAAACTTCAGATGGCTATTCCTACCTACGATGTCTATATATCAATCAAATTTGATTAGTACTGGATGCCCAGATGAAAAGATCTACAAAGTGGCCAAAATTTTCTACTTGCAAATTTTACAGTATTTTTGGGGAGGAATATCTCAACTGTGTCTTATTCGATCCTTTTTTTTTTTTACCACAGCTAGATAGAGCAACCTTTAAGCTTTCAGAGCTATATTGTTTAATTTCTGGATTTTGCATATTGATGAGTAAAAATACGTCTCTCAAAAGTAAGGAACATGGATTACTAATAAATGCAAAAATTAATACAATTTGAAGTTGTAAATCAAAAAATGTGTAAGTGCAGTGTCTTTTAATAGTATAAGATTTTCCTGTGGTTTAGGGAAAGTAACTATGTTAATAAGTGTTTTTACATTATTTTACAGTGTAGACTATAAATCTGATAAAACCTCAGAAAGTGCCTTGAAGATTATAAAATCTAGAAGATCATGATGGACTGCTATGTTGCTTTAGAAGGTTGTAACCCTACAATGCATTGTCACTCGGTTTCCATTGGTATTTTAAAGCAGCAATAGTTTTTTTAAGGCTGTATCATCACAGCAGTGATATACATTGCTGAATCACCACTTTCAGTTGCTGCTTTCATTATTGGCAGTTTTCACACTTTCAGTTATTTGTGTGGTGTAATCTTTGATGTTGCACTGTACAATCTTAGTGTTGAGTACTAAGTGTTGCAGTAATCAGTAATTATTATTGTAGCTGAAGGTAAGCAGTAAAACAATATGTTTTGATAGCCTTATTTGTATATTTTATATAAAAACAACACTGAAAATTGTCTGAAGTCATCACCATTCTATCATGGCAAGAGGGAACTACAATCAGTTAAGGAAATGTCACCAATTGACAACGAGCTTCTTCATTGTAGGTGTATTCTTGGTTTTACCGAAGACGCCCAAATTTGTTCATACCAGAATGCCTCGTTGATGACAAAATTTCAATTCCTGCAGAATTTCTGCAACCCATTTGGTACAGAAAAACATATAGTCTAACCAAGAAGGCTTGAACACCAATAAACACTGCAATGTCTGATATGTTGAAGTTACTGACTAACGAAGTTTTTAAACCAGGTCCTAAAATTTGTACCAAATCTAGACATGAAATACCCAAAAATGACTGTCCCGCCAGGATACGCAAGAATCACCATCCACTGGGAAGACATGGGTATTGTTGATGCTTGTTTTACTGCTAACACTTCATTATTATCACTTGGAGAATCACTACTAAAGCTTCAACGGATTAGCAAAAGGGATTCAATAGGGTACATAAAGTGCAAATGTCTAAAAGCCCAATGCAGCATTACTAAGGTAATTGCCACAGCTGCTGGTGTGAGCCAAGTAGTTATTGCTCAGATACAAATGGAAGAGTGCCATAAATGTAAAGGTATGGGCATCTTAATTGCACAACTTAAAATTAAACTTCAGACTTCAAGAAATAGCAGTAAAGTTCAAATTTTGACCCAGGCCCCAAATAGCTGCACTATTGAAAAAAATGGCAAAATAATTTGCTGTTTCAACTAAGATGGTGAAGAAGGCTAGGAAACTAAAGATAGTAGATGGAACTTTGGCAACACCTGCAAACCGAAAAGGGGAAAAAGCTCATTGATGAAATAAAAAAAAAATTTCCTCACTTTCTTTGGAGATTATGAGTTTTCGTGTTTATGCCCAGGCAAAATGGATTGCATTGCAGTAAGAATAAATGGGGAAAGATTCAAAAGGAGAAATTCGTGCTCATTTGTAACCTTAAAGAAATGTTCATTGCTTATTGTAAGCAATATGGAAATGAACTAAGCTTCTCAAAATTTTGTGAGCTCAGGCCGAAATGGTGTAGTACAGCTGGTGCTTCTGGATCACATTCAGTATGTGTATGTGCAATTCATCAAAATGTCAAATTAAAGTTGGCTTCAGCAACATCCATTCAAGATGACTACAAGGATTTGATGAAAAAGAAAACTGTATGCAGTTTGGAATCAAAAAAATTGTATGCTCCAATATTGTGTGGAATGTCCATGAAAAGTGCGACTGGAGGCTTTTCTTGAAAACTCTTTTAAAGACTATGACCCTGAAGAAACAATGGAATACAAGCAATGGGTCCATACTGGCAGATACACATTGGAGACTTGCCAGAGAACTGTTGAAGATTTCATGGAGGCATTGATTTTGAAAATTACTGGTTTAAGAAGCCATCGCTTTGTGTCAGAACACCAATGTTTATATCTTAAGCAACTAAAAAGAAATCTTGCAGAAAATGAATTATATATATTGGTAGATTTTTACTGAGAATTATTCATTTGTTGTTCAGAATACTGTGCAAGGATTCCATTGGGAGAATAGTCTGGCTACAATACATCTGTCTGATGTCTTATTTTGATGGCAAAGAATGTCAGAGTATTAGCATTCGTATGGTCAGCCATTGTTCTATTACGATACCATTGCTGTCCATGCCTTTCAAATAAAGTTGATAGCATATCTAAAGACAAGGACTGAAAACATTAAGAACATTTACTACTTTAGTGATTATTCAGCTGCTCAATATAAGAAATTCATTAATTTATGCCAGCACGAAAAGGATTTTGCTGTCACTGCCAAATGGATTTTTTTGGAAGAAGCCAGGGTAAATTGCCTTGTGATGGCAATGAGGGAACAGCAAAAATACTTGCAGCCCGTGCTAGTCTGCAGAGGGCCTTAAATAACCAAGTATTGACTCTATATGATATATTCAAATTCTGTGGTGGTAGTATTCCAGGCATAAAGCTTTTTTATTAACCAAAAGAAGAAATTGAAAAAATCCACCCAGATCAAGAAAAAAGGTTTGCCATGAGATATACAGTACCTGGAACAAGAGAAAATCAATTAATTGTAATCAGTTCAAAGTAAGCAGAATTTCCAATGGTGCTACAGCATTCACAGTTAACACCTTCGAAGCAGATGAAGAAATTCCAGCAGTCTCAATTCCAAGTTTACAACCAGGACAGTATGTTACTTGTATGTATGGCAGTTTTTGGTGGATTGGAAACATGTGAAGTTTTACCTTAACAACAAGACTTCCTCATCAGCTTTATGCACCCACATGGTCATGCTCATTCCTTTCATTGACTGACTGCTAAAGATACTTTCTGGATTCCTGAGCAACATATTTTCATGACGTTAGAAGCCCCATCAACATCATCACCAGGAAGACAATACAGTTATCCACAATCTGTCATTGACAAAATTGTAGAAGTGCTTAACCAAAAATGAAACTGGCTCTTTAGTATTTTTGTTCTGCAAATTTGCTGTGTTTTGTACTACAGTTGTTATTATTATGTCATGTGTCAAATTAATGTTTGAAACTGACTTAGACACTCGAATAAAAATAATGAATTATGGAACTTAATGAGTAAAATATTTGACTTTTCAATCTTCTCGAAGTGCTAAGATAATAACTTTTGAAATGTACTCTTACTCATCAAATTGAAAGATCCAGAAATTAAACATTTCTTTGAAAGCGTAAAGCATGCCTTTTCCAGCTGTAGCAAGAAAAAGAGGATTGAAGAAGACACAGTTGAGATATTGCTCCCCAAAACTACCCTAAAATTTTCAATTAGAAAATTTTGGTCAACTTTGCAGACGCATATCTTTCAATCTGGGCATCCAATGTTAATTAAATCTGGTCAATATATAGACATCACAGATATGAATAACCCTCTGAAGTTTTGGTGTGATTGGTTCATATGAAAAGTAGCAGTGGTCGGTCAAACCATGGCTCTCAGAATAGCACAACGAATTTTTTAGCCACTTTAGAGGCTTGTATCTATATTTAGGTAAGGCTAAATCCCTAATTTTTTCATGGCCTGATTTGGCATAAAAAGTTGTGTGTTTGTATATTGAAGCAAATGACCAAATGTTTGCTAGAACTTCTAAAAAAGCCTAGCAAAGTTGACACATTTGCACCATCATACGTAATGCAGAGGTGAATAGCCTCTCTTTAAAATCCCCTAAGAATTCAACCACTGAAGATACTGAACTGATACTTGGTATGTGGCCACCAAAGACCCTGTACAACCTCTACACCAAATTTCATTAGATTTGGAGATGGTCGAGTGGGGACCCCTGGTCCCCTTGACATGGAATGACCCTGTTCTGAGGTCTTTATTGTGCAGTATGTTGCCAAAATGAGTGATGAGGCTGTTGCTGCAGTTAGGATCTTCATTAACTACGTAAATTCATTACATTATTTCAGTTTACATTTAAAGCAATTTTTACTTTCATATGTGACCTGTGCTTTTGCGGATGTGCAGTTAGTGGAGTGTACACTGCAGGAGGAAGATGTGCCTTGTTCATCCCAGTGGTTCCTCACCCTTCATTGGTCTATGGGTGGGGCAGGTTTTCTTCCTCCACTCCCTGCTCCCCTCCTCAGAACTCTACCATTTAAAAGTTAACACTATGTATATTTATACTCCACAAACCATCAGATAGTGTACGGGGAGGTGTACTTTGTGTCCACTGTGACTTCGCCCATTTTTCTAGTTGCGAATGGTGCCTGGGAAGAAATTTTGTTGGTAAGCCTAGACTGAGCTCAGTTATCTTTATTTTTTTCCTCATTGTTGTTTCATGAGGTTTATGTAGGGTGACACAGTATATTGGTTGATTTTTTTGGAATGTACATTCTTGGAATTTTAACAGTAAACTTCAATGCTGTAATAAACATCACCTATTTTCTAGTTGGATGAGCATCCCCGGGACATGTTTGCACTTGCTAAATAGACTGTGATGCAGCATGCTGCCATTCTTTGATCTTCTCTACTTCCTCTATCAGTCCTGTCAGTAAGGGTCACAAATAGCAGCTTTCTGAGTTTATAGGCCCCCAACAAGAAATGTTATGAACTTCGTTAAGCAGTTAGAGGGGGTATTAATAAGAGTAGAAGTAACTAGGAAGTGATTGTATGTGGAGATTTTAATATCAGTTTCATCTTGGATAATTCTGATCAAGGACACCTAGAGTTAAATATGTCCTGCTTTTGACTGACCCCCACAGTAACAGTCCCAGCAGGTACAGAATGACAATTGCAATAGTAATTGATAATTTATTTCTGCATCTATCTGCCTTTCATGAAAAATGTCTCAGCCTCATAATAAACGGTTTATCTGACTATGATGGTCAAATGGCAGCTATAAAGGTTCCCATTAGAGTGCAAGTAGAGGTGTTGCCTTGCACACAATGTACAGTCTGTGACCTGATTGCTTGTGTGTGCCAACTTTACCTTGCAAATAATTTGCAGTCACTGTTCTTAAAGTTAATTACATGAATGAGCCTGCGATGTAGTGCCACTAAACTGTGCCGTGTGACTTCTTCTTTGCTGTTGGGGTGGGTACTGAAAGAGAGCCCAGTTCTATTTAAGCTACTGAAATGATGTAATCAGGTTTGCAATAATTCTTCTGTATTACAACAGCAATGTTTCCTTTGTAAAATTACTTTTTCAATTGTGGGTTATGCAAATTGCTCATAACGTGTTGCTCACAATAGATTGTAACATGTATATATAGTGCTTTGACATCAGAGACCGAATGACAGTTCTCAAGTCTTCTTCATTTGTTTTGGTGTCGATATTTGTGCCCATGGCTTGTTGTCTGTGCCATCAAGCTGTGATGCCAAAGCATTAGCAGGCCTTCGTAGCAGTTGGAGACACACGTATTGTCATAGCTTGTCAGTGTCCTGAGCTAATGGCTTTCAAACCCAATCTGCACATATGTTAAGCCAAAGTGCATACATTGGAACGTCCCATACTTAAAACTACACTATGTGATCAAAAGTATCCGGACACCTGGCTGAAAATGACTTAAAAGTTCGTGGCACCCTCCATTGGTAATTCTGGAATTCAATAAGGTGTTGGCCCACCCTTAGCCTTGATGACAGCTTCCACTCTCGCAGGCATACGTTACGTCAGGTGCTGGAAGGTTTCTTGGGGAATGTCGGCCCATTCTTCTCGGAGTGCTGCACTGAGGAGAGGTATCGATGTCGGTAGGTGAGGCCTGGCACGAAGTTGGCTTTCCAAAACATCCCAAAGGTGTTCTATAGGATTCAGGTTAGGACTCTGTGCAAGCCAGTCCATTACAGGGATGTTATTGTAGCGTAATCACTCTGCCACAGGCCGTGCTTTGTGAACAGGTGCTTGATCGTGGTGAAAGGTGCAGTTGCCATCCATGAATTGCTCTTCAACAGTGGGAAGCAAGAAGGTGCTTAAAACATCAATGTAGGCCTGTGCTGTGAAAGTGCCAAGCAAAACAACAAGGGATGCAGGCTCCCCTCCATGAAAAACACGATCACAGCATAACACCACCACCTCCGAATTTTACTGTTGGCACTACACATGCTGGCAGATGATGTTAACCAGGCATTTGCCATACCCACACCATGCCATCGGATCGCCACATTGTGTACCGTGATTCGTGACTCCACACAATGTTTTTGCAGTATCCAGTCGGCCAATGTTTACACTCCTTACACCAAGCGAAGTGTTGTTTGGCATTTACCGTCGTGATGTGTGTCTTATGAGCAGCTACTCGACTGTGAAATCAAAGTTTTCTCACCTCCCGCCTAACTGTCATAATACTTGCTGTGGATTCTGATGCAGTTTGGAATTCCTGTGTGATGGTCTGGACAGATGTCTGCCTATTACACATTATGACCCTCTTCAACTGTCGGCCGTCTCTGTCAGTCAACAGACGAGGTCGGCCTGTACGCTTTTGTGCTGTACGTGTCCGTTCATGTTTCCACTTCACTACCACATAAGAAAAGGTGGACCTAGGAATGTGGAAATCTCATGTACAGACGTATGATACAAGTGACACCCAATCACGTGACCATGTTTTAAGTATGTGAGTTCCGCAGAGTGCCCCATTCTGCTCTCTCTCGATGTCTAATGACTACTGAGGTCGCTGATATAGAGTACCTGGCAGTAGGTAGCAGCACAATGCACCTGATATGAAAAACGTATGTTTTTGGGGGTGTCCAGATACTTTTGGTACACATAGTGTACCTAAACATCGTTTTGGGTTTCCATGAGCATGTTTTGTTGACTTAAGAGAATAAAAGTGGAACATGGTATTCCATTGAAGTGTGTGTTACATTGCACTTTGTCGTGTTTAATTAAGAAAGGAAAAGGAAAATTTCACAGTATTGTAAATGCTGACTTGGTTACACTCAGTTCAGAGAAAAGTTACGTAGTGGAAAATGGGAAGAAGTTTAACAAGAATGTATAGAAGACAAGAAATTTAATTCTTTCCCAAAAATTTTCTAAAATCAATATTCGACTTTTCTCTCAAAACTGGTCAAAGACATTTACAGGTTTTTTTCCCCTTACTTCTAAAAAATTGTTGATTAACATGTGACATCAAAATAACTTGTGCAAGGAAGGGAGAGATGTAAAGTAGAGCTTTATTTAATGCCTGTGACTAATAAGGTCTTAACAACATAGGAAAAAATAGATCACTACTCACTGTGAAGAAGATAAGTTAAGTTGCAGACAGACACAATTAAGACACTCACATGTAGCGTTCGGCCACAACCTTCATCAGCAAAAGATAAGCACACACCATTCATACACACAAGCAAGCACGCCTCACGCACACGACTGCCATCTCCAGCAGCTTGGGCTGCTGCTGGAGTTGGTGGTCGTGTGTGCATGAGGTATGCTTGCTTGTGTGTATGAATGGAGTGTGTTTTTCTTTTGCTGATGAAGGCTGTGGCTGAAAGCTTTATGTAAGTGTATTTTAATTGTGCCTGTCTGCAGCTTAACTTATCTTCTTTACAGCAAGTAGCAATTTGTCTTTTTCCTACATTGTTGATATTCCTGCCTGGAGTTTCCATTGTTTAAATAGGACTTAAAGTGCACTACGTGTAATACTGCAGAATTGTTTATCATATCATCAAAGGGGCAAAACCATGTGCACAAGAATTCAAATTTCCAGTAACAAGGTAAGGGCAGTTTAAAGCATTATTAGTCATGAAACAAATAAACTGGCAAAACAAATTATATTGAACTCTCAGTGAAAGTAGCGGCAAGGTAGATGATGTGAAACTCAAAGCGTTGGCCACTAAATTGATATTTCAGCCAAACTACTAAAATCTTGTGTGCTACCCTTAAGTTCCCTTTGTAACAAATCACTGTCTTGAGAAGTATTTCCTGCAAGGCTGAAGTAAGCACTAGTAACACCTATGCACAGAAGTGATGATAAGTGACTAACCTCTAATTATAGACCAATCGCCCATCTTCTTGTGTTCTCAAAAAACTTTTAGGAGAATAGCTTACAATAAATTACTGTACCATCTTTTTGAGAGTAACCATTTGACAGAAGCTTAGTCTCGCTTCCGTAAAGGCTTCTGCACTGAGAATGTAATATACATAATCTCTTAAACTCATTTTTTGTAGAATTAAACACCAAAAATTATCCTGTTGGCATTGGCCTCTGTAGAGATCATAAAACTCTCCTTGGAAAACTAAAATGATATGGCATTAAAGGTCTTCCACTTTCCTGGAGAGAGTCCTCTGTTAACAACAGATAACAGAGGATCACATTAGCAGATGATACAACAGCAATCAGATTACATTCAAAGTGGGTAAACATTAACTATGGTATGGTGCAAGGTTCAGTGCTTGACTCGCTCCCGTTCTTGGTATATATAAATGATTTACTGGGGACATTGGAGGAGTTTTGAAAATTTTTGCTAATGACACAAGTATATTGATAAAGGATCCAAACACATCTATACCAGACACAACCAGGACAATAATTTAACATGCTTACAACTGCCTTATAGCCAACAGCTTAATCCTTAATCTTGTGAAAGTTCATATTATTGAGAGCCAAACAAGTAAAAATGACATAGAGGCACTAGAAGTAGAGATCAATGAGCATACCCAGTATGAGGCCCCACTGACATTCAGACAGATAATAAACTCAGGTGGCACCAAAAAGCCCAGTTCTGTCTGCTTTTGCACTCAGAAATCTCTTTCACTGTTGTCACCTGGAGACATGATGGCTAGTATACTTTGCATACTTTCAATCAGTTCTATCCTGTAGCACAATCTTTTGGTGCAAGCCAGCTAATTTGAAAAATATATTTATTCTACAGAAGTGTGCAATAAGACTTATGTGAAGTTGTCAACTGACTGTCTTGCAGAAGTGTCTTCAAGGACTCTGGGACTCTTACACATACATGGCTATACAAGTACTCCCCAATGGTATGTGTTCTTAATAACAAGAGCGAATTTCTTGTAAAATCAGCAATCCACAACCACATTGCTGGAAGTAGAAATAACATTTAGACCATGCATTCTGTTCTAGACTTCAGAATGAAGTTCTGTATTCTGATGCAGAAGTCTGTAACAAATTACCAATGGGTATAAGGCAGGAAATTGAAAATCTCCAACTAAATTAAAACAAAGTAAGATATTTAAAAGAATACTTTATTTTCTGCTCCTCTTACAATTTCTCAGGCTATTTGTTCCCAAAAGTATAAATTCTGCCAAACTCTAATATTTGTATTAGATAAAGCCTCATTTTGTCAGATGATATACAGCTCATAGAGATTAGTGTAAAATTACATAAATGCTTTGTTTGAAGTATTAGATAATAACAGCATCTGAGTAGTGTTGGAATAGAATCAGTGGGTTTTTCCAAAACTAGTTATTTTTGTGCCAACCTACATATAGAAAATAATCTGGAAGTAATTACCATATTTGTCAGTTCTAATAGATTAGTACTTGTATTAATTTTTGATAGTATACCTCCCTGAAGTATACAGCAGTGGTTGCTTCTGGCTGGTAATGTGTAGTCAAGACTTGGTCAACATCCCTAAAGGCTCCCCTTCTTTACGGGTTTTACAGAACAGTCATGTAAGTGAATGAATGAACTGTATATCGAGTGTCAGTCAAACAATGATTGCGTAAGCTGCCTACTCCATGAGTGGGACTGTGCACTTCCTGAGGATAGTTACGACGAATCTTAGTCTTTCCTACAGTTAGTTACATGTGGCTGTTCCACTTGAAATTTATCCACACGCGTACTTCCATATATTTAAATAGTATAAATAGTATGCCTGCTTCAATTGATCATTCAGCAATCACGTAATTATAGAATAACAGCTCTTTACACCTATTTATGTGAGGGTGAAATGCCAATCCCTGCGTCAAATGTTATTCACAATTCCTCCGTTCATTATTTTTATTTTTACTTCCTTTACAAACAGTTCTTTGTAGAACATACATGGAGCACACTTTAGTAAATTATGTTGTTGTTGTGGTCTTCAGTCCTGAGACTGGTTTGATGCAGCTCTCCATGCTACTCTATCCTGTGCAAGCTTCTCCATCTCCCAGTACCTACTGCAGCCTACATCCTTCTGAATCTGCTTAGTGTATTCATCTCTTGGTCTCCCTCTACGATTTTTATCCTCCACGCTGCCCTCCAATACTAAATTGGTGATCCCTCGATGTCTCAGAACATGTCCTACCAACCGATCCCTTCTTCTAGTCAAGTTGTTCCACAAGCTCCTCTTCTCCCCAACTCTATTCAATACCTCCTCATTAGTTATGTGATCTACCCATCTAATCTTCAGCAGTCTTCTGTAGCATCACATATCAAAAGCTTCTATTCTCTTTTTGTCTAAACTATTTATCGTCTATGTTTCACTTCCATACATGGCTATACTCCATACAAATACTTTCAGAAACGACTTCCTCACATTTAAATCTATACTCGATGTTAACAAATTTTTCTTCTTCAGAAATACTTTCCTTGCCATTGCCAGTCTACATTTTATATCCTCTCTACTTCGACCATCATCAGTTATTTTGCTCCCTAAATAGCAAAACTCCTTTACTACTTCAAGTGTCTCATTTCCTAATCTAATACCCTCAGCATCACCCGACTTAATTCGACTACATTCCATTATCCTCGTTTTACTTTTGTTGATGTTCATCTTATACCCTCCTTTCAAGACACTGACCATTCCGTTCAACTGCTCTTCCAAGTCCTTTGCTGTGTCTGACAATTGCAATGTCATTGGCGAACCTCAAAGTTTTTATTTCTTCTCCATGGATTTTAATACGTACTCCGAACTTTTCTTTTGGTTCCTTTATTGCTTGCTCAATATACAGATTGAATAACATCGGGTATAGGCTACAACCCTGTCTCACTCCCTTCTCAACCACCGCTTCCCTTTCATGTCCCTCAACTCTTATAACTGCCATTTGGTTTCTGTACAAATTGTAAATAGCCTTTCGCTCCCTGTATTTTACCCCTGCCACCTTCAGAATTTGAAAGAGAGTATTCCAGTCAACATCGTCAAAAGCTTTCTCCAAGTCTACAAATGCTAGAAACGTAGGTTTGCCTTTCCTTAATCTTTCTTCTAAGATAAGTCGTAAGGTCAGTATTGCCTTCTCTTATCTCCAAAGGTCTCTTTAATTTTCCTGTAGGCAGTATCTATCTTACCCCTACTGAGACAACCCTCTACATCCTTACATTTGTCCTCTAGCCATCCCTGCTTACCCATTTTGCACTTCCTGTTGATCTCATTTTTGAGACGTTTGTATTCCTTTTTGCCTGCTTCATTTACTGCATTTTTATAGTTTCTCCTTTCATCAATTAAATTCAATATTTCTTCTGTTACCCAAGGATTTCTACTAGCCCTCGTCTCTTTACCTACTTGATCCTCTGCTGCCTTCACTACTTCATACCTCAAAGCTACCCATTCTTCTTCTACTGTATTTCTTTCCCCCATTCCTGTCAATTGTTCCCTTATGCTCTCCCTGAAGCTCTGTACAACCTCTGGTTCTTTCAGTTTATCCAGGTCCCATCTCCTTAAATTCCCACCTTTTTGCAGTTTCTTCAATTTTAATCTACAGGTCATAACCAATAGATTGTGGTCAGAGTCCACATCTGCCCCTGGAAATGTCTTACAATTTAAAACCTGGTTCCTAAATCTCTGTCTTACCATTATATAATCTATCTGAAAACTGTCAGTATCTCCAGGGTTCTTCCATGTATACAACCTTCTTTCATGATTCTTGAACCAAGCGTTAGCTCTACAAGGTCGGTGTGTACTTATATTAGCAGTTTTTTTAACTTCACTCTTCTGAAATCTAAATATGTTACCCATGTTTATTGCAGTGCCCCACACCAAAGTGAGTCCCACATTGCAGATGAGTAGATTAATCCACAGTAGATTTGTTTTAGGATAGGAGGAATTGAACGTCTTGACTGAGTATGATGATGTTCCTTAGTCCAGTCAATGAAGGACAGTTAGGGGGAAAAATCTTGTAGTTCAAAACTTTTTACAGTGCTAGGAGGGAGTGTCATGAACATCATACTAAAAATCCCCCATTGCTGAAGTGTGGTGGTCATTTACAGGTCACTTTATCAATGTTTTCTTGAATAACTCGAAAACCGCTGCTTCAAGTGAAAATGTTACCCAGTACAAAAATAAAATACATTATATTTCCTACGGAAAAGGTCCTGTTAATATTTTCTCAGGGACTAATAGTTTCCTCGGTGTGTGGGATGGCAAAATTGCATATTATTAAAAATAGTATTTTAATGATACAAAATTAATGTTTACTGTTAAATGAAATTGGTTAAGAACAAACATTATATGATGTACCACATCTAACGGCAACGGAGCTGTATTAAGTGGTAAACTGTGCTCTTCGGGTTAACAGGTGGTGGGGTATAAGCGTGAAGGAAGGTTAGTTTCCCAATTTTTCTTATGCAGATCCTTTCCTTCAAAGGTCTGCAAACTGAAGAGCGAGCAGGCGATTCCCCATTCTGTCTACTTCACTATGCCACAAGAAGCAAATACAGGATGTTTCACAAAGGTATACTGGTAGCCTGCAGTGCACCTTATGGATCACTGGAAATGCAGTGCACAGGGAGTGTTTATTTTCCACAAAGGGAATTAACACTACATGGAATAAAAGTATCTGCACGTAATCTACATAAATCTCTGTGCATTTTTCTACACTGCTTGAGGGGAAATTGATCTGTAGTCATCATGTATGGCAGCTGTAACATTCTTCCTGGAAAGGCAACTTCCTTCACCTTGAGTTTTGCTTGCCTTTCATTTTGCAGATAGACTATACCTCCCCAGCATTTCATGTTCAGTTCTCTTATGTGAATAGACAAAACAACTTCACTGATGTTGTGTTTATATAATGGAGTTATTTTCAGTTTATTAAATGAGTACTTGCAGTTGTTAAGTGAATTTTTATGTAAAATCCGTTCCTATAAGCAATGACTGAGAAATCTGTAATTTGTAGGTGCGATCGTGAGAAAGTGATTGGATTGGTAAATGTGGCACTTTGCTGTTGTCGGTCATTGACAGTGTATTGTAAAGCTGTGTAACCATATTGTAGTCACTTGCTGCTGCATTAATGAATGACTAAAGAGTTACTGAACTTCTCTCAGCATTAATTGTGTTATTGATAGACTGCATAAATCTCTTCCATTCAGGAACTGCTGACACTTTTAGAGTGGGCTGCACTGAGTGGAACCACTTACCACCATTCACAGTATGCCACCCAAGACTGTTGCGAATATATCTAATGGAACGGGTCTAATGTGTTCAAGTCTAGAACAGCAATGTGCTGTAATGCATTGCTTGGCTTATTTTGAAATATCTGAAGTTCCAAAACACCTAGGTGACCTACTTCTGTTGCGGAGGGAGACAGTTTGTCTCTGCGCATCTTCGGATGTTGGGAGAGGCTAGGTTGGGGTGATGGATTTGAGACTTGTCATGTTGTGAAAAGTGTTCCATCCAGTGATAGTGGAGACAATGAAAGCTACTTTGCCGAACACATAGTAATAGCATGTTACACTTGGGAAAGGCTCTTCAGTATAGTAGACAGCTGACATGTCCAGCTGATAAGCGTTTTTGCAAAACAAGTCTCTTAACAACTTATTTAGTGAACTGAAAATATCTCTACTGTATAAACGCGAACTCGGTGAAGTTATTTTGTCTACTCACATAAGAGAACTGGGCAGAAAATGCTGGGAGCTATAGTTTGTCTGCAAAATTAAAAGTGAGCAGTGCTCATAGCCAGGGAAGTTTCCTTTCTGGGAGGAATGCTGTAGCTGCCGTACAGGATGACTAAGAATCTATTTCCCCTCTAGCAGTGTAGAATAGAGTAGAGATTTACATATATTCTGTACATATGCATTTCTTGCACTGTATCGTTAGTAACTCATAGCTATATTCTACACATTATTAATGCACTTTGTGGAAATAAGCACCCCCTTTGCATGGCTGCACACTGGATCGTCAGTGTTTCATAAGGTGCTCTGCAGAGGGTCAATATGCTTCTTGTGACGTAGTGGGGTAGATAGAGTGAGGAATCACCCGCTCACTCTTTAGTTTGCAAATCTGTGAAGGAAGGGATTTGATTGGCAACAATAGGGTGACCTACTTCCTTTGCACTTCTCTCCATCACTTGTAACCCCTCCTACCTTTTGGACTTGTCCGATAGGCAATCTGCTTGCCAAAGTGGGAACTTCCCCCTTCAGATTCGATGATAATAACTCTGGATCTCCTACGAAATCACAATTTGACAATTCTCTGATCATCCATCATATCCAATTCTCTGTTACACAGGAGGGGTGTTGTCATCCTGATACCCTTCTTTGGGTGGGACTACCAGTTGGAATGTGCCTCATTTCCCTCTTCTGAGATCTCCATCTCCCCTCCCTGGATTTTTCTTCCTATATTGTCTTGTGGACTCAACCTTGGATGGTGCCCAGGTCACATATTAAAACCACTCTCTTCCAAAGTCCTGAAGCCTCAGCTTCTCCCATGACCTTTCAGCATTTGTTATGTCTAGTTCTTCAAGAATTCCAGGGTGCTACTATCTTCTACGCTGACTGCTCTAAAACTGTATATGGGATGGGATATGCTTTTGCATCTCCTGCTGGTATGCAAAACCGTTTACTGCCGGAACATATGGTGTGATTATGGCAGGGCTGACAGCCATTGGCAGAGATCTCCATGTTATTACATGGGCCTCCGGTGACATGTTTTGACATGTACTGATTCAATGAGCAGCCTCCAGATTGTTGATCGATGCTATTCTTGCCACCCTTTGGGCTCCTTTGTTCATGGCCTTCTCACTGACAGTTGTCGCACTGTGTGCACAGTTGGCGTTCTGTGGATCAGAAGTCGTGCAGGTATACTGGGGAATGAACTGGCCGACTGTTTGGGTAGAGGAGCACTTACTAGCTCCCCATTCGCTTTGCTGACTCCAGGCGCAGATTTGTAGGTGCACAAGAGACATCTGCTCGCACGGAAATGGAACAGTATCCGGTGGGTTACTGCCCGATTTAATAAACTCTGCACAACGAGGGAGACCACTGCAGCATGGCACTCGTCCTTCCACTTTCTCCAGAAGGAATCCACAGTCCTGTGTCATCTCCGCATTGGTCATATCAGGTTAACCCATGGTCTTCTTTTGTGTAGTGAGTCACACCACATTGTGGTTGTGGAACCTTGCCGGCCATAGCTTATATCATGGTAGAACACACCCTCTTTTTGGCCTCCATTCAAAGTATGGACTTCCTCAAAAGACTCACAGATGGTTGAACCAGTTCTCAGTTTTTTCCATGAAAGTGAGTGTTATTCTCAGTTATGAAGTTTTAATCTACCTCCAGAGCAGGGCCAAGGTGGTTGGGTATGGGGCACATCTCACTGTATGCTAGGTCTGGGGGATGCCCAAGCCCTACTTTCATGACCAGGCTACTCTTTCATCCCTCTTTTACTCTGTTTTAATTGCTTCTAGATTTGGTTTGCCACCTTTCTGCCACTCACAGTTTTCTGTTCTGGGTGTTGCACTTTGTTGAACAGTGTGTACTCTTATATGTAATGAATCAGAGGTGGGACAGCTGTGAATGAGAAGTTTCCTTTCACATGCAGAGCCCAGGGGATGCCCAGCTGCTGCTTCCGTATTTCCTTCTTCTTGCTTTTATTGTTTACGCTATAGAAGATATCCAATACATTTTTAGCATTCTCACATTTACCGTTGTGAATCTCCCAACTAGACCAGAAAATGTTCTCAGTGGATGTGTGTACTTCTGGATGCACTACCCTTGGAGCGGGGGACTGATGACCTCATTATTTGGTCTTTCCCCCCTTCCCCATGACCAACCAACCAACCAACCCCTTCCACCATGCTAAGACCACAGAGAATAGTTAATCCCTTAATATGGCTCTACTGCTGTTGGGCGCGGTACACACATTTAATATGAAATGAATAGGAACCTTTTCTTTAGGAAATTTAATGTAATTTAATTTTGTACTGGGAAACATTTTCATTAGAAGCTGCAGTTTCTGAGTTATTCAAGAAAAATATAAATAAATGACCCCCACTCCCCCACATGTACAACTGACCAGTGGACCCCCCAGGGATCCACAACTCTTTCGTGGATACGTGCGTAGCGAGCACGGGACCCCGAGCTAATGTGGCCTTCCTTCCTTTCCGGGCTGCATACCTTCCCTTTCTGCATCCTTCCCCATCCCCCATCTTCGCCCCCCCCCCCCCCCCCCCCCCCCCCCCCCACTGGCACTTTCCTTCCCTTTCTCCCCCTCTGGGAGTATGGTTTGTGCCTACGTCCGGAGACGGACGCTTGTAAATGTACCGCATTCTTCGCCTTCCTTGCTTGTATGTCTTCATCCTTCTCTTTTCCTTACCTCTTCTCTTTACCCTTTTCTCCGCTGCGGCGTTTGAGACCTCTCTTCTTTCCTTTCCCTTTCTCTTTCTTCCTCCCTGTGCGTGTCTGAAGGCCGACCCACGCACTTCCATGCGTAGCCGGTGACGGGGTAATGCGTAATTCCCCGCCCCGGGTAGACAGGTAGGACACGTACGTACCCCCTGGTAACGGCCAGGCCCAGGGAGGGGTGATTACCCGAGCTGATACCTTCCGAAAGTGCCGATTGGTCCCTCCGTCCGTTTGTCGGGAGGTGTGACCTGAGGTGTGAACAATCACCTAAGGCAGGAGTGCCCTCAGAGAGGGCCCCCACAAGGGAGGAGCGCGCCATCGGAGACGCCGGTAATCATGGGGGATTCTTCCGCAATGGTTTCCTCACCTTCCACTATGTCTGCTCACAAACGTAAGTTCACTGAGTCTCAGCCACAGTCAGTTCTTCCATTGTTGCCACAGTTCCTTGTTGTTTCTCGTTCTGACGAAGGTCACGACTTCTCCACGATCAACCCTTTCATTATTCAGAAAGGTGTCGACGCAATTGCAGGTCCTGTAAAGTCTTGTTCCAGATTACGGAATGGCACCCTGTTGTTAGAAACAGTCAGTGCCCTCCAGGCACAAAAATTGCTGCGTACCTCACTACTACACACCTTCCCTGTCCGGGTGGAACCGCACCGTACTTTAAATTCCTCACGTGGAGTCGTTTATACACGCTCCCTCGGTGGATTGTCTGACGAAGAAATTCAGCACTACCTGTCTGACCAGGGCGTAACGGCTGTTCATAGGGTTATGAAAAGGGTTGACACAAACATCATTCCAACCTGCACTGTCTTCTTGACATTTGACAAAGTTCAACTCCCATCGAAAATCAAAGCAGGCTATGAGATAATTTCCGTTCGCCCTTATGTCCCAAACCTTACGCGTTGCTATCGGTGTCAGCGGTTCAATCACACCAGCCAGTCCTGTTCCAATCCGGCCAAATGTGTTACGTGTGGCAAGGATGCCCATGAGGGTGCTTGTCCACCTCCATCCCCTCGCTGCATCAACTGTATGGGTGACCATGCTGCTTCCTCTCGAGATTGCCCCATTTTTAAAGACGAAAAGCTCATCCAGGAAATTAGAGTAAAGGAAAAGGTGTCGACCTTTGCTGCTCGAAAATTATTCGCCAGTCGACAGCCCACCGTGCCTCAGAAAGGAAAATACAGCACTGTCCTTGCTTCTCCTCGGCCAACAAAGGAGGCGGCCATGCAGACTTGCGACCTCACCTTTAGTGCGACGGTCGTCAGATCGGCCAGCGCAAAGATCGCCCGTTCAACCTCACCACTTTCGCCTGCCCACTCTCTGGCTCACCCTTCGTCGAGTTCTGCTAAATCTCGAGCCCAAAAGTCAGACACCAAGACTTCGAAAAAAGAGCATACTCGTGAAGAGTGTTTACGTACCCCAACTTCACAACCATCGGTTCCTCCTTCCTCTAAACATCATACTTCCAAGAAGGCTACAAAGAAACCCAGTTCCTCTTCTTCTCCGCCAAGGCGTGTCCCATCTACAGCACCACCTGGCGGAAATCGCCCTCGGCCATCTTCTGTGTCGCCGAGGCGCACTGCTGGCGGCCAATCAACCGGCCGATCGCTGGTGGCAGGAGCTGCTCCTGACCAACCTATGGATCAGGATCTTCTGCCTTCGGCTGAATGCCATTCCATGCTGTCGGTCGCAAGCTGTGAGCAGTCGTTGAGTTGACAGCAACCTTGGTCACATTCCTCCATTTTCTGTTCACCCTATGTCCATTATCCACTGGAATATCCGCGGCATTCGAGCCAATCGGGATGAATTGTCGGTCCTCATACGATCCTACTCGCCGGTCATCTTCTGTCTTCAGGAAACAAAGCTGCGTCCCCATGACCGCTTTGTTCTCCCTCATTTTCAGTCCATCCGATATGATCTCCCCTCTGTTGAAGGCACTCCAGCACATGGAGGACTCATGATTCTTCTCCATGAAACTCTCCATTATCACCCAATCCATTTAAACACTTCCTTCCAAGCTGTCGCTGTCCGTCTTTCCCTTTCCGGATACACGTTCTCTCTTTGTACTGTATACATTCCATCGTCCACACCAATGGCAAGAGCTGATCTCCTTCATCTTCTTGGTCAGCTTCCACCCCCATATTTGCTGGTTGGGGACTTCAATGCCCACCACCCGCTTTGGGGATCTTCTCATCCTTGTCCACGTGGCTCACTATTGCTAGATGTCTTCCACCAAGCAGATCTAGTTTGCCTCAACACTGGGGTCCCTACATTTTTGTCTGCCTCCACGACAAATTTATCTCATTTGGACCTTGCAGTCGGTACTGTTCCGCTAGCTCGGTGCTTCGAATGGTTCGCCCTTGATGATACACACTCGAGTGACCACTTTCCATGTGTCCTTAGACTGCAGCCTCAACTGCCCTACATGCGCCCGCGACACTGGAAGTTTGCCCAAGCCGATTGGAGACTTTTTTCGTCTCTAGCGACTTTCGAGGACCGTCACTTTCCCAGCGTCGACGATGAGGTCACACATATTACCGACGTTATTCCTACAGCTGCGGAACATTGAATACCACGCACCTCCGAATTGCCCCGGCGCCCCCCAGTTCCTTGGTGGAACGAGGCATGCCGTGATGCAATACGTGAGCGGCGACGTGCTCTCCGCGTTTTCCGCCACCATCCTACTATGGCCAACTGTATCCGCTATAAGCAGTTCCGAGCGCGATGCCGTTGTGTCATCCGCGATAGCAAGAAGGCAAGCTGGAAATTCTTTATTAGCTCATTTAACACCTTCACTCCCTCCTCGGAAGTTTGGAGTCGGCTTCGACGGTTCTCAGGCGCGCCTAGTTTCTCCTCGGTCTCTGGGCTCACTGTCACGCATGACACATTAGTGGACCCCGTCGCAATTTCTAACTCATTGGGTCAGCACTTTGCTGAGATTTCGAGCTCTTCAAATTACCCGCCAGCGTTTCTCCCGAAGAAACGTGCAGCGGAAGTGCGACCTCTTGCTTTCTCCTCTCAAAATCGCGAAAGCTACAATACTGTTTTCTCCTTGCGGGAACTCCAACATGCACTCTCTTCTTCTCGCTCCTCCGCCACAGGACCGGATGGTATCCACGTCCAAATGTTGCTGCATTTATCAACCTGTAGTCTGCGTTACCTCCTTCGCCTTTATAATCGAATTTGGACCGACAGTACTTTTCCCAGACGATGGCGGGAAGCTATCGTCGTTCCTGTTCCGATACCTGGAAAGGACAAACATCTCCCCTCTAGCTATCGCCCCATTTCTCTCACGAGTAGTGTCTGTAAGGTTTTGGAGCGTATGGTGAATTAACGTTTAGCGTGGTGGCTGGAACCCCGCAGTCTTTTAACACCTGCCCAATGCGGATTCCGAAAGCATCGTTCTGCAGTTGACCATCTTGTTGCTCTCTCCACTTATATCATGAACAATTTTCTCCGGAAACGCCAAACATTAGCAATATTTTTTGATCTGGAGAGAGCATACGATACCTGTTGGAGGACAGGCATCCTCCGCACACTGTTCTCTTGGGGCTTTCGAGGTCGGCTGCCCCTTTTTCTTCGCGAATTTATGGCAGAGCGCACATTTAGGGTGCGGGTGAACACTACTCTCTCCCGTACTTTCTCCCAAGAAAACGGGGTACCCCAGGGCTCAGTGCTGAGTGTTGTACTGTTTGCCATTGCCATCAATCCAATTATGGATTGTCTCCTTCCTGATGTCTCGGGCTCCCTCTTTGTGGACAATTTTGCGATCTACTACAGCTCTCAATGGACCAGCCTTCTTGAACGACGTCTTCAAGGATGTCTCGATCGCCTCCACTCTTGGAGCATCGAAACCGGCTTCCGTTTTTCTCCCAGTAAGACCGTTTGTGTTAATTTTTGACGACGTAAGGAGTTTCTTCCGCCCTCCTTACATCTAGGTCCTGTCAACCTTCCGTTTTCAGACGTCGCTAAATTCTTGGGTCTTATGTTTGACAGAAAACTGTGCTGGTCCTCCCACGTTTCCTATCTTTCGGCTTGCTGTCTGCGATCCCTCAACACCCTCCGTGTCCTGAATGGTACCTCCTGGGGAGCGGACCGAGTGGTCCTTCTCCGCCTCTATCGCGCCTTAGTGCGCTCGAAATTGGACTATGGAAGCATAGTCTACTCCTCTGCTCGGCCGTCTATTCTTCGGCGTCTCGACTCTATCCACCACCGTGGATTACGTTTAGTGTCTGGAGCTTTTTACACCAGCCCTGTGGAAAGCCTTTATGCTGAGACTGCTGAACCTCTGCTGTCCAATCGGCGAGCAGTCCTTCTGAGTCGTTATGCTAGCCATCTGTCTTCCATGCCTGCTAATCCAGCCCATGACATTTTTTTCAACGCCTCCTTTGATGTAGGGTATGTAGGCCGTACCTCCTCCCTACTACCACCGGGAGTCCGCTTCCGTCAACTGCTCCATTCTCTTTCCTTCCGCTTTCCTAAAACCTTCTTGACAACTTGGGGTACAGCACCACCTTGGCTCTGTCCCCGGATCTGCCTGCTCCGTGACCTTTGTCAATTTCCCAAGGATAGTACCCCTTCACTTGTTTATCGTCGGGCATTTGCTGCTCTATGTGCACAAATGACGGACGCCACATTTATTTACACCAACGGCTCGAAAACATCGTTAGGTGTAGGGACTGCCCATATTGTTGGCGACACCCCAAATCACTTTCGGCTTCCCGACCAGTGTTCGGTTTATACTGCGTAGCTTTACGCTGTTCTCCAGGCTATCCACTACATCCGCCGCGATCAGCGGATACAGTACGTTATCTGCTCAGATTCTCTCAGCTCTCTCCTCAGTCTCCAAGCTCTTTATCCTGTGCACCCTCTGGTCCACCGGATTCAGGACTGTCTGCGCTTGCTCCACCTGGGGGGCGTCTCAGTGGCGTTCCTCTGGCTCCCGGGACACGTTGGTATCTGTGGAAATGAGGTGGCCGATATTGCAGCCAAGGCTGCAGTCTCTCTTCCTCGGCCAGCTATTCAATCGATTCCCTTCGCCGATCTACGTAGCGTTCTATGTCGATGTGTTGTTCATTTATGGCACACGCATTGGTCGACACTTACCCATAATACATTGCAGGACATGAAAGCTCTTCCTTGTGCTTGGACCTCTTCCTCCCGAACGCGTCGTCGGGAGGAGGTAATTTTAACTAGACTCCGGATAGGGCACTGTCTTTTTAGCCATCGACATCTTTTAAGCGGCGATCCTCCCCCACTCTGTCCCCACTGCTCTCAGCTGTGGACGGTAAGACACCTTTTAATTGAGTGCCCCTATTTTAATCCGTTACGCTCCCGTCTACGGCTATCGCCTGATATATCGTCAATTTTAGCAGATGACACGCGCTCAGCCGACCGCGTTCTCAAGTTTATTAGTGCCAGTGAAGTGACATCAGTCATTTGAAGCTTTTTTTTGGGGACAACCAACCCCTTTCTGTAGTGGATTTTTAAGCCCTCCTCCTGCTTTTAGTTTCTCCAATTTTATGACTTTCGTTCCCATTGCTGCTGGTTTTCAATTTCGGCTTTTTACTGTTTCCTAAGTCATGGACCGGGCGCTAATGACCATAGGAGTTTTGCGCCAGTGGAGATTTTTAGTATGTTGTTCATGACACTCCCTCCTACCACTGCACAAAGATTTGTGACTACACAATTTTTCCCCCTATTCTAGCTTCCCAGCTCCCACCCCTCCCCCTCCCCTTCATTGACTGTGCTACATTCTCCCTCTGTAGTCTTGGTTGTGGTGATAGACTAATCTATAATGTAGCTGAAGGTCTAAATTTTGTTGGAAGGCAGCGTGTTCATCTAGCCAACCAATGTGAATTAAAGATTGTGGTAACAGATTGCTCTTCAGTGTATAGTCACACAATATTTGTCATACATCTCACGGTAAAAACCAAAATTGCATCCTAAAATATGTTATAGACGTATGTATTGCGACTGTTTTTGCCCTTGAGTTATGATATACTTCGACAGGATGGAGAAAAATTGTGTCACCAAATTTTAACTATGGACAGCTGATGCCATTAGGAACCAAAATTACTAATGTTTTGTAGGTCAGCAACACACAATTTTTAAACCACGGAAACTTGGCACTGTGTGCTCATATTGGCTGCGGGATTGTCCTGTTGCCACATGCTCTGAACAATGCATGACCGCGAATGCTTTGCCTGTCAGAGATTGCGATGCATCCACATGCGGTGGTAGCACACCAGCCTTTCACTCTGGGGGCCTGGGGGTGAATCCGGGGTCCCGACACATCCATTGTAGTTTCAAGATAAGACGTACTGGGAACAAACCTGTCAGTAACTGTTAGTTCGCATACAGAAAGTCTTTTAGAAATTGTGTTGGTCCTGAAAAGGGCCTCTTTTGTAGCTAAGACATTGTTTACTTAAAGCAGGTGCTCGGACTGGCGACCCTCTGATGTTTCACAAGCTTGGTAACGTCTATCGGTGTTTTGCCGAACTCTTTGAAAGATTCCTGACATTGTCCTGATGTGATTGGCGGCGTGTTGAATGTGATCCATTAGTTCCTCTTCATTTCTAGGTGGTTCGCGCCTGGGTAGGTAAACTAGAACCTTAAAGTGTCCCCACGGGAAAAAGTCTGGTGGCATGAGGTCTGGTGGCATGAGGTCTGGTGGCATGAGGTCTGGTGGCATGAGGTCTGGTGGCATGAGGTCTGGTGGCATGAGGTCTGGTGGCATGAGGTCTGGTGGCATGAGGTCTGGTGGCATGAGGTCTGGTGGCATGAGGTCTGGTGGCATGAGGTCTGGTGGCATGAGGTCTGGTGGCATGAGGTCTGGTGGCATGAGGTCTGGTGGCATGAGGTCTGGTGATCGTGGGGGCCGTGTCCTACGGGCACGTCTGCCAGTTACCCGGCCATCGAAGAGTTCATTTAAATATCTGCACACAGCATGACTGCTATGCCCAGGGAATATCTTCCAGCAGGCTGGGTTGAGTTTCTTGCAAAAAGTGAAGGTAATTTGCCTCATTAAGTCGAGGAGGTAGATGGACCGGCCCAATCAGATGGTCACCCACAATGCCTGCCCAAATGTTGAGCGAAAATTGTTGCTGGTGTCCGTGGACATGCATGACTTGAGGATTTCCCGATGCCCAGTAATGAACGTTTAGAGTGTTGCAAAGGCCAGCCTGATGGAAGGTGCTAGGTACTGTTCCTTAAACAACTGTTGAACTTCAAGCGTTGTATATTCTCTCTAATTTTGCCATCATCAGTCATTTTGTTCTCCATAGAGCGGAACTCATCTACTACTTTACAGATAGTCCTTAAACAAAAACCATATCTCGTTCTTCAACGAATACTGTGCCACCATGCTTACTGTGTGACTAAATCACAGTTGACGTTTGTGTGCTCCGAAGTGAAGCTTAAGTGTGAATACCTCTGACGTGTGGTGGAGACAAACAGCAAGACCTTTTCGACACATGTACGTATCATGTTAGGGCAGTGACGGGGCAAGGGATGTTTGTATGTGTGAACTGACAACCGTAGCACTGCCCATCAACCAACGAATGGCACCAGGGCAATCCCATGGCCAATCAGAGCACGTGGCGCTAAGTTTCCATAGTTTAAAAATGGTGCATTGTCGACCTACACAACATTAGTAATTTTGGTTCGTACTAGCGTCAGCTGTCCAGGGTTAAAATTTTGTGACAGTTTTTCTCCACCCTGTATATATGAAGTGTGAGGGGGAGGGGGGGGGGGGTGTAAACTATGTAAGTCTTGCAAACCTCTCACATACTGTCTTCAGCTAGCTCACCAATTTTCCATTTTCTCTTATTACTGTATCACAGTAGCTTGCCTATCCTCTCTTCCCCCTATTCCTTATTTACTGTATTCCATGATGTTTCAGTAACATTATTTGTAATGGCTGACTTTAGCGAGATCAGTTTCGGTTTTAAAGAAGTGTAACAACACCCGAGCTAATACTGACCCTAAGATTTATCCTAGAGGATAGGTTAAAGAAGAGCAAACATACGTTTATGGCATTTGTAGAGTTATAGGAAGCTTTTTGCAGTGTTATTCACAGCTTGTACAGATACAAAACTGCTGTTATAAGAGTCGAGCGGCATGAAAGGGAACCAGTAATTGAGAAGGGGATGTTACATAATTGTAACCTATTCCTGATGTTATTCAATCTGTACACTGAGCAAGCTGTAAAGGAAACCAAGGAGAAATTTGGAAACAAAATTAAAATTCAAGGAAAATACATAAATACTTTGAGACTTGCTGATAACATTGTAATTGTCATATATTGCAATAGACTTTGAAGAGCATTGAACAGAATGGATAGCGTCTTGAAAAGGGATTACAAGATGACCGTCAACAATAGTAAAACATACATAATTGAAATATAGCCAAATTAAATCATGTGATGCTTAGGCGATTAGGTTAGGAAATGAGGCACTAAAAGTAGTAGATGAGTTTTGCTCTTTGGAGAACAAAATGACTGATGATGGCCAAATTAGAGAGGATATACAACACAGACTTTCAGTTGCAAGAAAAGTATTTCATGTTGACTCTACCAAGACAATTGTAATACAGTCAAAAACGTTTATGATCTGATGTAAAAACAAATTTATTATGTACAGTCAAACATTACATGTGCAGGTAATGGTTCGAGAATGTACAAAAATTTTCTAAACTAGTCACCAATAGAAGTATTATGGGCCGCTCTTGACTTAGTAAGAAAAAGGCTAAAGAAGTTAAAGTGTTATGAAGTCTTTTCTGAAGATACTCGTCTGGAGTGGAGTCTTGGACAGAAGTAAAAAAGGGTGACAGGTTGGACAATTGAAGAATAGAAGCGTTTGAAATTTGGTTCTACTGAAGAATGTTGAATATTATATGGGTTGAATGAGTACCTTATGAAGAGCTACTGAACTGAAGCGGAGGAAATTTAAGTATTAAAACTAATGTCAGTGAAGGTATGTTTCTGTTCTCTAGGTTTCCCAGCCACAAAATCCAGCTTTGCAGATAGTTAATTGTTTGATATATTAATGGTTATTTTAACTTTTAAACCCTTAAAATATGTGAATTTTCTGTCTTGTGTCTGCAGGACTTTTTAAATGTTTGAACAGTGACACAGAAGACAGTTAGTTTCCATACTTTTACATTAATCTAAAAATAACATGATCCTTGCAAGATGCAGTGCATGATATTGGATGATCAATGTAACATTAATGCTGTGTAATTTTACAGTCTTGCATGGCTAGATAATTTTAATTTTTTTGTCAACCACTCATATTCATTACTAAAATGATTAATATTTTATTTCCGGTATTAATTTATGTCAAACAGATCCCAAAAGATTTTAATTACATTTTTGGTTGGTTCTAGAATTTTTTAAAAGTATTGTATGGGGATTGTTAAATGTATGTGGAGAAAAATGCTGTGTTGCACTATAGTTTGGTTTTGACTTAAAATTGTCCCCTCCACCCCACCTTCCCCTTAACCGGTTCCATAGATGCTACGTGAAGGCAGCAAGGGCATACGATACAAAGTAAGATAATTTTTGCTAAAGTACACAAGGCTTCCATTACCTTATTTTATACATTCAAATATTGGGAATTTACATGCACCACAGATGTTCTTTTACTTCTTATTGGCATTTACACATTTTTGCCATGTTTCTATTAGGTCGCTTTTTGTCTGTGTCTGTTTGCTACAGATTTTGTAATTTATTTTAAACTAGCTTTCCGATGAGGTAGAGACTTGAAATTTTAAAAATGGCTCCGAAATGAATGGAGATGAAAAATGTTGGTAACACATGACATTTAGGCTTCCCTGCATGACTGAGGTAGTGTGAGTAGTATTAGAATGCATCTTATCATTATAGGTGTGGTCGGAATGGCTAAGCAGAGAGGGGAGGAGGAGATAGGCAAAGAGGTGGAGGAAATGGACAGGGAGAGGGAGGGAGGAGGAGACAGACAGAGAGGGCAGGAGGAGGAGGAGACGGACAAAGAGTTATCAATAGATGTGTGAAGGGTCCACATCTACTGAGTAGTAGTCTACAGAAACCAATTGGACACCCTGAGGATATTCCTTTGCCCATGTGGACTGCAACATATTGGGTTGGTGTGTAAGTTCATAGACTTTTTCCATAAGTTTAATAAACACAGCATATACACGTATCAGAGACTTCAGTCATCAATAATATATTCTCATTCACTATTTGCAACAGTCTGCCAATGCTGGGGGTAACTTTCCCGTTCCGAGACTGTAGAAATCACATGGGTTTGAGGAGAAGAACATGTCAAGCGATGTTTGAAGTGCATTTTCACCAAGAAAGAATGTCCCTTGAGGGTTGTTCGATATAAAGTGAAGAAGGTGAAAATCTAAGAGCGTAAGGCCAGGTGAATAAGGTGAATGCAGAATAACTTTCCAAACCAACTCTGGTAGTGTTTTTTGTCAATCTAGCAGAATGCTGGCAGATTTTAGTGTGAAGTAGGATCATTTCACGCAGTCTTCCTGGTTGTTGTTCTTGAATTGTGTCTGCAAGGGGTCTCAGTTGTTCACAGTAAACATCAGAAGTGATGGTCACACTCTGGGGGAAGCAATTCATAATACACCACACCATCAGTTCCACCAGATGCATAGCATTATCTTTTGTGGATCTGCTTATATCTTTTTACGGGAAGTTGGTGCTTTGTTTAGGCTCAACCTTTGCTTGCTTTCCTTACATTACCATAAAGACACCATTTCTTGTCACCAGTAATGATACATAGTAGGAATGGTTAATCTTGTTCACGAGCCAGTTGATAACAAGCAAGCAGAGATGAACTTGTTGCTACATGTATATTTTTTGTGATTTTGGCTTTGAGCGTGCAGTACCCATTGCAGGAAAATGTTGCACGGTGGTGGAATGATCACAGTTCATCACATTTGCCCATTCTTGAGTACACTGATACAATCGTTGTGAATTAATGCGTTTAAATGATCTTCTTCATCAAACCCTGAAGATCTTCATGAACATGAATAGTAACGATTCTCCAAAAAATGATAAAACCATTTTCTTGGTGTGCTCTGTGCAGTGGCATTATCCCCATATATGGCACAAATGTTTCCGGCTGCCTCCAATACTGTCACACCTCTGTTGAACTTGTAACAGAAGAATATGGTGGGAAATGTTCCAATTTCTCGGCATTCCATTTTTCTAGCATCCACAGCTCCACTCACTGTCTCCAAATGACATTATGTGAAGTCAAGTAGCAACAGTGAACTACAATAAAAAATTATAGTCGACACAGAAACCCATAGCAACCAGAATACCAACATACAAAACAAAAGTGTGACAACTTATGCACCAAGCCAATATTTCCTGCATTTTACCTGACATGTGAGGGAACACGTGAACCACACTTACTGTAACCACTAGATTGGTTGTGATAGTGCAATTAACAAGCCACCAAGATCATAAGACCTTACACCATTAGATATTCGTTTATTGGGTTGGATGAAGTCTGTGGCATACAAGTGCACGGTGCCTATGTGAGAAAAACTGCCAAGTCGCATCGTGGATACTGCTGCTCTCCTTAGGAAATGAGCAGAGACACTCGGACAAGCCAACCTAACATGTTTTCCCAGCAGTGCACAAATGCACTGAAGTTAATGGTGGTTATTCGAACATTTATTGTCAACTGTGCAACAGCTGTAATGTGATTTGTAAAATAATTCTTAGAGGTGAATGTGTTAAAAATATGTATTTTTCAGTTGAGACTTTTGTAATGTCTATTGACTGTTGTACATGTGTAAACCTAACATTGCACTGAATAATACAGTGTGCGATAAACATGTTCTACTTTGGAAACCATTTGGAATAGAGTATAACTCCATACGAAGTATTTTGCTTCCAACGATCGTTCCTATATTATCCCTGACTATCATTCATTCCCCCAGGACATCATATACTTTAACCTGTTGATTAGTATTGTATTACCTGGACAAATTCTGTATCATTGAGAGATGATCCTTCGATGATTAAAGATAAATAAAAATAAAATAAAAAGAGTGCCATCCATTACGAACACTATAACGGTTAAATAATCTCAGAATACTTAAAATAACACAAAAATTAACACTGAATGTTCTTCAGGCACCCTGCACCGTAAGCGCTCACTACAGAGGGGCATGACAGAATGTTGCTATTGGCTTGCCACTATGTATCACCCCACACCTCTTTATGTGCACACACCTCTATAGTGATCTGGTACTGATTTTATACCTTTCCTGTTTCTTCCAGTCGCACAATATCCATAAGTATCATCTAGCAACAGAACTTTTCCCTCAACTTTTTTATCCAATAGTTTTGCAATATTTTCAAAGTCTGGCATTTTCTGTACACCTGTTGCCTCTTTGCGCTGCTCTCCACTTTACTCCCCAACAACTCAAGAAACATGCTTTGTCCTGAAAATATTCATGTTATTTCTACTTTCTTTTTAACCAACCATCTTCCCCCCACCCTGTGATCTGCCTCCCCCATCCCTCCCTCCCTCCCCAAATTGCATGGCATTGAGCTCGTTTCTCTTGAAAATTTGGAGGCAGTGTTATTACTCCGAAATGACAAAATAAACTAACTTAAATTCTTTGTTAAGAAGGCAGTTAAAATCCTTGTAATGTGATTATGCACATTCCTAGACCCTCCCCATTTGTTAATTAAAATGTTAATAAATTTAGCTGTCATTGCTTCATAGAAAAATTTCATATTTCCAGATGAAAAACATGATATTGTGAATATTCCTGTGCCATTTATTAATTTCAGGATTGCCTGAAGTTCTTTAAAGCAGGGAATTTCAAACACGTCGGGGAAATCAGGAAATTTGGAAAAAAAATGCTGAAAAAATCTAGGTTTTGTCTCATAGATGAAGTGGTTTGTTTACTGAGATGTCACGCATGATTGCTGGCTGGGCACAGCTTAGTATGTGTGTTGCTTCCCTGTTCCCTCATTCCTACTGCTTCTCCCCTTCCTGCTACTCCCCTCAGCTTGCAGTCAGGGATGCCACCACTTCTTGCAGCTAACCTATCAGTTGCCAACAAGAGGCAGGAAGGCATGAAGAGTGGTGTGTTTGGATCTGATTCTCAGATACTGTAGATGCAGTGGCCGGAGACAGCAGTTATGTGTGCATGAGTTGTGTCTCAGTGATTGTGTGAATGTGTACATGCTCTCATTTTATGACAAAGGCTGTGGCCGAAAATTTAGTTGAGAGAGTGGGAATGTCTTTTCTACGTGCCTACCAGCAGCTCAGCGATCATCTTTACAATGAGTTGCTACCTATCCTCATTATTACTGATTCTCAGAGTTATTGCACAAGTTATCTGTTGCATGGATTGATCACCGCAGCCTCATTTCATCAACATGCTGTTTGTGACTCGTGAATCTACACATGTAGATTTTCGCAATGGGCAAAAACTGCAGGCCATTTCTGCAGGTATCTCTAAAGGGTCAGGCCTGCCAATCTGAAGCCCATCATTTCCCACTAATGTGCAAGCCCTGCCAGTCTGATCTAGTCTCACTGATCTGTCCACAGACCGGGTCTGCCTGTGTGTGGTGTAATGTGGCGGATTTTCGTGGTTTATCCGTAGATCCAGGACTGCGGTGCTCTTCAACAGCCAGAGACCGTGGGCAATGGATTTCAAGTATTGCAACTGTCTCACCACACTAACATTGTACAGTGCTGTATTTTATAGAGATTTTACTTATTGTAGTACATTTTGGCACTTTGAAAGTATGAACAGTAAGAAGAAGAAAATTGTGGCAGTCACTGGCAGTTTGTACCCTATGCACCCATATATTTCTCGAAAGAAAAATCACACAATACCTGTAGAATAATAGACATGACACTGTGGGTAATAACCAGCAATAACGAACTTAGTAGAACCAACGTTTTATTGGCGGTCACCCATAGTGTTGGTTTACACAACTCTTCCCTGCCTTATATGCTTCTTTCAAGAGGCCTACTTTTGTCTGAGGTTATTTCTGAAAACATTGAAGGTATTGTAGACCTGTCTTGCGACTCCAAGGAAATGCTTATTTTGGTCACCAAATTTGTTTCTTCATATTGAAATAAAATAACAGAGTGGTCTTAATGAAACACATGCACCATTTGGCTTGCTTTCTCCATCCAAACACAGTTCATTACAAAATATGTTGATGTTAATACTTAAGTTTTTTGCTCACACTTGAGAAATACACAAGTCCTTAAATATTTGTGAGACCTGAAAATTTATCAGGGAAAAATGGTAAAACTTGTCTGGAAATCAGGGAATTTCACTTGGAGAAACTTCTGGTAACCCTGAATTTGCTCACTGGCTTTCAGTTAGTGAGGCATTGTCTTATGAAGACTGACTGCTATCACCAAAGGTTAAACATTACCATAGAGAAAACACTTACACATTGCACATGTCTTCTTGATTTTGTCATGTATTTATTTCTTATGTCAAGAGATTGGCACTGCTTGTAGAAGGTAATATCATCCAAAATTTCTTTTTTGAGCATATTGTGTAAATACACAAGAGTGGCAGAAATTTTTGTTAATCTTGTAAACCGTACATGTCTAACTTCTCATTGTCTCTGAAAAGTAGTATTTGTAATCTTAAAGTAGTGCAAAATCATTAAACATAGTTTTCTTTGCTTGTAAGATGAACTATTATTTCCTTCCCTGAACTTGGAAAATGCCAATGACTTTGTTCAAAGAAAGAAGAATGTTGGAATCAGCATCATGTTTTTTTTTTAGTGACAGTCTAGGTCTTTTGCGTACATTATAAAAAAAATTACCAAAATTTGAATTGGTTAAGATTTCATCAAAGCTTCATCCCATTCATGTTACAAAAATACAGAGGTTTGTGAAGGTAATGTTTAAAAGACTTTAAATTGCTATTTTCTTATAAAGTGTAAATAAAATATTTGTAGTTATTGGTCCATATAATCATCCTTATATAAGTTGTCTCTGTTTTTCCTAAATTGCTTCAGGTGACAATATTGAGAAGGAAAGTTGTTACTCGCCATATAGCGGAGATGATGAGTCGCAGATAGGCACAACAAAAACGACTCTCACAATTATAGTTTTTGGCCATTAAGGCCTTGCCAACAATAGACAGACACAAGCTCGCACGCACACACGCCCCCCCCCCCCCCCCCCCACGCACGCGCACACACACACACACACACACACACACACACACACAGACTGTAAAGTTATGAATGAATTGTTTGAATATTTTGTTTCCAGGCTCACTCACAAGAAAAAAATATCTTTGCTGCTGCCAAAATGTGTGCTCTTGAAGGAGAAGATGATCTGTCTGATTTTATGATTGAAATAGACATTCTATCAGAGTGCAAACACCCTAATATTGTTGATCTGCATGAAGCATTTTTCTATGAAGGAAAGCTATGGGTGAGTTTTTCACTTTTCAAGTACTTCTTTTTCAGTGACAACCTGTAAGTAATTATGGTATGTATGTATTTTAGAATAATGTTCTTCATATTAGGAAACAGCTTGTGATAAGAGACAAAAAATATGTTTTGGTTAGGTATGCTTTTATGTATTTATTTAACTGAAATTACCTGTTACTTATGAAACTAAATGAGTAATATAATATGATTCTTGCCATTGATGCAAAACATTTTTTTATGCTCTCTCTCTCTCTCTCTCTCTCTCTCTCTCTCTCTCTCTCTCTCTCACACACACACACCACACACACACACACACACACACACACACACACACACACAAGGTACAGTACCAATTTTCAATTCCAATGTGAAATCTAATTGGGCAGCCATATATTGATTACTTTTAGATTGTACACTTACAATATTATCAGAAGTTGCCTTGGTGCTTTTATCTTATACCTGCAGTGTAAAGGAAATCAGAATTATGCTTAAAATCTTGTATCTGAGCAACCCACTTACAACTCAGTTGTTGCTTTTTGTACTCTCTGTCTCTTTGCTGTTAGGCTTTATGTGTGAGGATTTCATTCATTCAAACAACATTGGAGAATGGTACAGAAAGTTGTTTCTGCCATAGTGTACTTCCAGAAAGCTCAATTGAAATATACGAGGTGCTATTGGAAAGTTTTAAGAATGGGTTTGTAATTGTACAGTGGTGGTACTTACATGCTACTGTGATGCATGTCCTTCAAAATAGTCCCCTTCTGACTGAACGCACCGACTCCAAAGGTGTTTGCAGTTTTAGAAACATTCCTGGAAATTTTTTTACTGAAGTGTGTTAAGGACGCTCTCTGTATTTGCATGGATGCCTTCAATCGAGTCAAATTGCTTCCCTTTCAGTGAAAATTTCGGTTTAGGAAACAGGTAGAAGAACACAGGGGCCAAATCAAGGGAATATGGCAGTTGTGGAAGGACAGGAATTTGAATTTGGTCAAAAATTCAATGATGGAGAAGGCACAATCAGCTGGAGCATTGTCATGGTGTAGCACTCAACTCCTGTCTTTCCACAATGCAGGCCTTTTCTTCCACACCTTTTTGTGCAAACGCTCAAGGAAACATTTGTAGTATTCCTGGTTAATTGTCTGTCCTCCAGGGGTAAATTAATGATGCAGAATACCGGCAGAATCGAAAAGAGTCATCAACATTATCTTCACCTTCGATTGACTTAGCCGTGCTTTTTTCGGTCCTGGTGAATCTGGAGTCTTCCACTGCGAAAACTGCACTTTCGATTCAGGATCATATCCATATACCCATGATTCGTCACCTGTTATTACCCTATTTAACAAATATGGGTCATTTTTAGTCTGATTAATCAGTTATTGTCACACTTCAAGTCGGTATTGTCTCTGGTCACTTGACAACACTTTTGGAATGAATTTTGCAGACACTCAATGCATTTTCAGATCTTCAGTTAAAATTGACTGAACTGCATAGAAACTTAAATTGATTTCATCAGCTATCTCTATAATTTTACGTCTACGATCAGAGCGCACTAAGTCGCGAACTTTCACAACATTTTTGTTCGTTTTTGAGGTGGAAGGACGGTCGGAATGTGGTTCATCTTCAGATGATTCATGACCGTTTTTAAATCTATTGAACCGGACAAAAACATTTGACTGACTCGTACAATTATCTCCAAAAGCTGTTTTTAATAGTTCATAAGTCTCAGAAGCCGATTTCCCGGTTTTAAAACAAAACTTCACACAAACTCGTTGCTCCGTTTTTACGTTCATTTTCACGCAAACTGAATCCAGCAGCAAGCCCTAACAGACCCTCACTCAACCAGCTGCCACAAAGAATTGAATAAAGAAAATCCAGTTTCCTGTCAGAGGGTGTTCAAGGAAAAGGCAATGACTCACTCCGCACCCTGCCTGTACCTGCCCGCCAAACCAGTAAGCAATAGAGGATCCATTCTTAAAACTTCTTGAAATTTTGACTTAAAGCAGATTATTAAGACTAGTGGGATATGTTTGCTTCTACCATATACAGAGTTTTTTGTAGTTCCCTGTACAAGTTCCTTACACATGTAAAGGTGCTGGGTAGATATTCATTTGAATAAAGCCAATGTCCAGTAGCGTACTATTTCCTGCTAGTTGTAAAAAAAAAATTACTCCCCTGCATCTACTCCTCAGAAGAACAATAGTAATTTACTGTTACTCTGGTTATTATTGCATTTGTTGCCTACTTGCTAATGTATTAAAGCTTTCTTGCTATCATTTGCCTTGACAATCCCAGGTGCAGTTTTGTGAGTGTGTGTAATGCGGTTTTGTGAGTACAATAAGACCTGTTCTCACTTGGAGATGGAGCATTATGTGGGCTTCTCCCTCTGTAACAAACTCCACACTACCCAGGAGCCTATGGCAGCTTGAGACTCCTCCTTCCTTTCCTGCCGAAAAGAATCCACCATCCTACGTTTTCTCCAAATCGGTCATACCAGCTTAACCCTTGTTGTGGTTGTTGAGCCTTACAGACAGTAGCTCACGCCCTAGTGAAAAGCCCCTGCCTTCTGTCTTTCCACACCAAGCTTGGTCTTCCAGTTTCTTTACCACATTTTACTTTTTTTAAGGAGTAGCGCTCTGATGAAAACATCCTTGGTATTACCTGATGACGAAGGAGTAGTTGAACAGATTTTTATGCTTCTTCTGAGAGTATATGCTTAATTCCCATCTTTGACACTTTACCTATAATGAATCAGGTATAGGACAGTGGTGAGAGGAATGTCCCCTGTTGCGTGCTGAGTCCCAATGGACACTCAGCTGTGCCCATACACCTACTGACCTGATTGTTTCTCATGCATTATTTTTACTATTATTAGTCCAACTGCTATTCATTACATTTTTAGCCTTCTAACTTTTGCTGTTATGAATTTCCTGGCTAGACAGTATTACAGTATTTATTCTGTTACTTTCTTAGCCCTTCATGGGGTTGTGGGAGTGGGGGATCAGATGTATGTGAAGTTTCTCTTGACACAGGTGAGCCTTGGAGGGCCCTCATCCACTCTGACCTTAATTCCGACCCAGCCCATGTACTTACAGTTCTTTCTTTTTTTCCTCAACTTTGATGTCAATATTGTTTTCAGTTCCTTGATTTTTACCACTCTTTCAAACTGCCATTATTCCATCAAATTTTTGGCCGACATCACTAACTCCAAGTGAAGTAACTCTTGAATGAGGGACTGATGACCTCACTGTTTAGTCTGCTATCCCCCCCTCCCTCATTCTCCCCCGTTCCCTCTCACTCCCCCCTCCCTCTCACTCCCCCCCTCCCTCTCACTCCCCCCCTCCCTCTCACTCCCCCCCTCCCTCTCACTCCCCCCCTCCCTCTCACTCCCCCCCTCCCTCTCACTCCCCCCCTCCCTCTCACTCCCCCCCTCCCTCTCACTCCCCCCCTCCCTCTCACTCCCCCCCTCCCTCTCACTCCCCCCCTCCCTCTCACTCCGCAGTTCCCTTGAAAGAGCACGGCCAACTTCCTTCCCCATCCTCCCATAATCTGATGGGGTCGATGACATTGCTGCTTGGTTCCCCCCCCCCCCCCCCCCCCGCCCCCCTCCTCCCCAAATCAACCAACCAACCAACCACCCACCCACCCCCACCTCAAAGCCACCAACATTGGTAAATATGTATTGGATGAATACATTCCCCTAATTTATATGCAGTGTGTTTTATCATATGAGAATTTTGACTACTTAACAAATTTATCTCTGCTTCCCTTTATACTTTGGTTTCCACAACTTTGTTTTGGAAGTTCTGTTCCTCTAACCTTCTGAATTGGACAGTACATTTGATGTCATGTACAGAAATAATATTACAGGAATGAAAAACAGAATTAATAATCAAATTGTTATGTTAAGTGAATCAGGAAATGGAAAATTAGTCCATGTACTGTGCATGACTTAGCACTATTTAAATGCAGAAATAGAAATGTGGAGGTTATAAATTAGCAGCTTTCTATTCCACAACCAACATGGAGGAGGAGGAAGAAGTTTCTTCTATGAGAAACATCACAAATTCAGTACTGCAGACAAAGTAGTTTTTGCACAGAAAAGCATGTAGAAGGATGGGCATTTGAAGTTTTAAATATTTAACAGTACAATCATAATTATAGATTCTCACTGTGAAATTTTCAGATTTTGTTTAGAAAACATTGATAACAGTAGTGTGTCACCTGTCGTACTGCTTAACAGTACAGTCATAACTATTAAACTTCATAGATCTGGCATGTATTAATTCCATGGAAATCTCTTGATTGCTAAAAACGTTATTTGTAATGCGTTTCAATTTATCGTCATCAGATAATGTAACATCAGGAATGGAAGTAAGTACTAAGTACAAGAACCTACAATATGCTTAGGTAAGCTCATACTAGTGAACAACTCAAGAAAAATGTACTCTCGTGCACAGTTGCCGCTAGACATATTTGGAAAAAATGTTACTTGGAGACATCACATGCTATGCTTCTCATTAATAATATGACTGGGGGGGGGGGGGGGGGGAGTAATATGGTAGGACTATCTGCATTTTTTTGTGTATTATAAAAGCTAAGGATAACCACTCACTGCTAATAGTTGAGACACTGAGTTATTGACAGACACATAAATAAGATTGAAAACATTATGACCTCCAGAATGATTTTTTCACTCTACAGCATTGTGTACACTGATATGAAACTTCCTGGCAGATTAAAACTGAGTGCCAGACCAAGACTGAAACTCAGGACCTTTGACTTGCTTTCCTGCAAGTTTTGCAGAACGTCTGTGAAGTGTGGAAAGTAGATGAGGTAATGGGGAAGGTAAAGCTGTGAGGCCGGCTCGAGAATCATGCTTGGGTAGCTCAGTCGGTTGAGCAGTCGCCCATGAAAAGCAAAGGTCCTGAGTTAGTCAGTCTGGCTCACATTTTTAATTTGTCAGGAAGTTTAATTATTGAGGTTTCTGACAGTGCCCCTTTTCTGACCTAACTAGTATAAAAAAACACACACATATACCTGGCTATATTGTCCCAGCTATTGCATATCCTGGAGGGCTCTCAAGGAATTAGATGACCAAATGATCTATGACAGCAGACATGTGGCAAGCTTTTTTAACAATTTCTTTGTACATGTAGCAGAAACTGTGTAGTAAGCTCTGTATAAAAAGCATTTTGGTATATGCTACTGTCAGTATCAAAAGCATACAATGAATTTAGAGTCCACTCCAACTTCTACAAGAAAGATTATGAAAATAAATTACACTCTTAAAAACAAAGTTTCTTATGGAGTTTATAATAATAGTAATAATAAAAAATGTTCTTCTGTTGCAGCAGTCATACTCGGATATATGAGAGAGTTTTCCAGACAAACTAAAGTGCACCATTGCTAGATAGCACTTCAGGAATGGCATCAGTTTCTATTAGACCCACAGCTTACAAATTTGTGAATTTTCATCAAAGTTTATTTTCTATACATAGTATTTCAACTAACCCCCTAGTTGCCTGCATCAGATGTCGGTCAGTGTTTGGACTCCTACCACACTGTGACTAGGACATTTGAGGCATAGCCCTAGCAGCTGTGTCATAAAACAGAGCCCTTCAAAAAAACTTCTTACTGAGCCTAGGTTACTGTCTAACGAGGGGGAGAGGGCATTGGTGAGAGATCAGTTTTTGAAAAAAGATTAGGGTAAAGAAGCTGTGAAGTGTTCACATTTTTAAATAAATAGTTGTGGAGAAGGGAAATGTTAGACACAAGAACGTAGCAGTTTACTCTGCACACCACAATGTTCATTAATATGTGAACATGTGTCTCATTGAAATAAAAAAAATTAAAAATGAAGTTTGCTATTATCAAACAGATAACTGTTGTTTTCATAGAGAATCAGTGATCACTTATTCATAATAAGTTTTTTTTGTGTATGTTTCTAACGATATAATGTAAAAGTACTGCCACTGCTGAAACTGTACCATTTGGTGATCAACTATTGCCAGAATAATTCTCTCTTCAACATAAAATTATTTTATTATATAGGTAAAAAATCTACTCACCAAGTGGCGGCAGAACACTGACATAAAAGACTGTTGTGATTGGCAAGCTTTTGGAACCAGTGGCTCCTTCTTCAGGCAGAAGGGTTGAAAGGGAAGGAAGAAGGGTGAAGGAAAAGGACTAGAGAGGTCTAGGAAAAGGGGTAGATTTTGGGAAAGTCGCCTAGAACTGTGGGTCAGGAAAGATTTACCGTTCTGGATGACTTTCCCAAAATCTACCCCTTTTCCTAGACCTCTCTAGTCCTTCTCCTTCACCATTCTTCCTTCCCCTTCAACCCTTCTGCCTGAAGAAGGAGCCACTATCCAATTAAATAATTTGTGATATGAATATAATAGAGGGAAACATTCCACATGGGAAAAATATATCTAAAAACAAAGATGATGTGACTTACCAAACAAAAGTGCTGGCAGGTCGATAGACACACAAACATACACACAAAATTCAAGCTTTCACAACCAACGGTTGCTTCATCAGGAAAGAGGGAAGGAGAGGGAAAGACGAAAGGATGTGGGTTTTAAGGGAGAGGGTAAGGAGTCATTCCAATCCCCGGAGCAGAAAGACTTACCTTAGGGGGAAAAAAGGACAGGTATACACTCTCGCGCGCGCGCACACACACACACACACACACACACACACACACACATATCCATCCGCACGTATACAGACACAAGCAGACATTTGTAAAGGCAAAAAGTTTGGGCAGAGATGTCAGACGAGGCAGAAGTACAGAGGCAAAGATGTTGTTGAAAGACAGGTGAGGTATGAGCGGCGGCAAATTGAAATTAGCGGAGATTGAGGCCTGGCGGATAACGAGAAGAGAGGATATACTGAAGGGCAAGTTCCCATCTCCGGAGTTCTGACAGGTTGGTGTTAGTGGGAAGACCTTTTTTCTTCCTAAGGTAAGTCTTTCCGCTCCCGGGATTGGAGTAACTCCTTACCCTCTCCCTTAAAACCCACATCCTTTCGTCTTTCCCTCTCCTTCCCTCTTTCCTGATGAAGCAACCATTGGTTACGAAAGCTTGAATGTTGTGTGTATGTTTGTGTTTGTTTGTTTGTCTATCGACCTGCCAGCACTTTTGTTTGGTAAGTCACATCATCTTTGTTTTTAGATACAATTAAATAATTTTATCAATAATTGATTGTTCTCTCCAACATAAGTTGTTATGTAAATGTTTGGAATGATTTTTTCAGAAATGCTGTAATATACAAAAAGAAAGAGCATTAACCAGATCTTCTCATCCAATGACCAACAATAAAACAACATCAGCAACAAAATGTAACATTTTTATAATAATTAAAACACAGTAAGACCAACAATAACTTCTTCCACTTCAGATTCTGCTGACAAGCTGTGGAAGAGAAGCAATCATTGGCATTCAGGGTGCATAACTTTTGTAGTTGTCCCCTAATTGCAGACATTAAAATGTAATTCATAATGGAGAAAAAAGACAAAAGGTAGATTCAGAGGTGTCATTAAAATATACTTCAAATATCTGCATTTGCATCTCTTAATGAATAAATTTCAGAACTGATTCCACTCAATTTTTTGTCTGACACAGGCGACATACTTTCTTTATCTTGTTAGGATGCAGGTCATCTGCAAAAAGCCTTACAAATACCATTAGAATTCAATGTAAACTACTTACAGTCTTCTTCATGAAGATGACCTCTGTATCTAAGGGTCCATGTTGTGTATGAGGCCTGTTCAAAAAATTCCAGAACAACCGTAATTTTGCACCAACGGTGAGTTGGAGTGAAACGCTGGTGGCATCCCTGCACACATGTGTGTTAATGTGTAACTGCCAGAAGTTTCATTGTTGTATGTATGTTAGTTATTGTTCAGTGCTGTATTGAGTAGAACATTGTGTTGCACAGTTTGCGAATTTCGAGATGGCACAGTTAGAGAAACAATGCATCTGCATTAAATTTTGTATGAAACTCAAGAAAACCTATACATGACACACTAAGTGATGCAGGAAGCCTACGGTGATGAGTAATTAAGCCGTACTCAGTATTACGAATTGTTCATATGGTATAATAATGACCGGGCGGAAGTTTAAGACAGCTCTCATTGAGGACGCCCTTCGATGTTTACCAACAATGCTCATGTCAGGAACGTCAACAAAATTGTGCGTATTACATGAAGACGGACTGTCTGAGGGATTGCTGAAGAATGTAACATTTTCATTGGATCATATCATGAAATCCTAACACAACATCGTGGAACGCATCGTGTTGCTGCGAAGTTCGCCCCAGTCAAAATCAGACAGTCCTTCGCCTCGCAATCTGTGAAGAGCTTTTGGATCGCACAAATGAGAACAAGATGTTCCTTAAGGAAATCATAACTGATGGTTAGGTGTGGGTCTGTGGCTATGATGTTGAAACATTGAAAGGACAAAGATTTGCAATGATAGACAAAATAAAAGAAAATTTGCAGACTATGTTTCGCGCAATCCAGCAAGAGGCATATAAAGACTGTTTCCAGAAGTGAAAATGGCATTGGGAGCAGTTTATAAATTGTGGAAGAGAGTATTTCGAAGAAGACCAAGCACAATAAGTGAAAGATAACTGTAGAAAAATTTTGTGGAGAAAGTTCCAGAATTTTTTTGAGCAGACCTTGTGTACCACAAATAATACAAAATTGTAATTTATGTAGACTTTAGGTGTAGGTATACTGTGGAAGATGGAATACTGTATAAAGCTGTGTTTTTTTTATTTGATGTGTTGTTATTTGTCAAACCTAACAACCGATGCAATTAAATGTGATTGTAGCATGGAATGTAGAGCCACTCATATTTGTTTACCTATTATTGTGGCGGCTAATAAATGCTGTGCACCAGTCTCAGCACTGGCAGATATATTCATTTTCGCATAATCCATAATGATTCTTCAGTGACCTTATAGTATAGATATACTGTCTTGCCTTTTGTTGGGCAGTGTGCTGGAGCTATTTACACTTCTGTTTTTTTTTTTTTTTTGAGTACTATGCTGTCCACGTAGTGTGTCTGGTGTGTAGCATCCCACAAGATGAAATTATCATTCAAATGCTGTGACTAGTGTGTTGTTTGACTTGTCATATTTGACATATCCCACATTTGATTGAAAGAAGTTTGAAAGGTAGACCATCACATGTCACATCTGAATATTTTCCTCATTGAAGAGTGACAGAATTACTGTGAAATCTGCCAGTAATTACCAAATTCATACCACACTATGTAAAGCAACAATGACTGTTAATGATGGGCACACAGAATATTAGAGGACTGCAATTGTGGATGCTTGATCCAGTTTTCATTTCCTCTGGTGCAAAAATTATTGTCACCTGTGTTGTCATTTGTCAACTATTGCAAGTATATTCCTGTATATCCTTCTAAGCATAAAATACGAATGAGTGGAAAGCTGTCTTCATGTGATCTCATCCCATTATCATCTTAGCTATTGTAGGTGTGGAATGTTCTGGAAGCTCATCTTATATCCCATAATGGGAATAGTAATTTCATTTGGTTCTGTAGCTCATTGAATTATTGTCAGACATCCATTCTTGGGAGTTGTTCTTCAGTTTTTTTAATGAGCCATAATCACCATGTAGTTCTATCATACTGCTATGTCCCATTATGATGGTTTCTTCTATTTTTCATATGAATTTGAGCCATGATTCCAATGTGTAAACTTCTGTTTTACAGAGGTCCAAACTTTTTATTAATTTTACTGGTTAGGGGCTAATTTTGCTGTATGTCATCTACTCCCTCCCTCCCTCGTCTTTGAGTGAGTGTGCGTGTGTGTGTGAAAAGATTAATTCAACTATACTTTGTTTTGTAATCAGCCTCAAGAACTAAATTCTGTTGGATCTTTTCTTTATCACAGATGCTTATTGAATATTGTGATGGTGGTGCACTAGATTCAATTATGGTAGAATTAGAGAAACCACTTACAGAACCACAAATTGCTTATGTGTGCCAGCAAATGTGCAAAGGCCTAGACTTTCTGCATGAATCAAAGGTTATTCATCGTGATCTCAAAGCTGGAAATGTTCTGCTAACAATGGCTGGTGGTGTGAAACTAGGTATGTGCTCATTGTATATGACCTTCAGTAACATAACTGATAATGTCATCAAAAGTATACTATCCAGTCAAAGCTTTTATTAAGAACCAGATTCATTGATTCACATTATATTTAATTGTTGTTGTTGCTACAGTATTATATGTAACCCAGTAAATGTTTTTGCAGCGGATTTTGGAGTATCTGCAAAAAATAAATATACATTACAGAAGCACGATACTTTTATTGGAACTCCATATTGGATGGCCCCTGAAGTTGTACTGTGCGAAACGTTTAGAGACAACCCCTATGATTTTAAGGTGAGTTCAGTGTCTGTAATCTTATCAATCACATCATTGTTCATCGTATTTAAAAGTATCATCTCATTACTGGAATTGTGCTCTGGGCCCCTATTTTCTGAACTGTGAATGGTGATTGTACTCTTGATTTCCGCCATTTCTGCCATCTCTCTCTCTCTCTCTCTCTCTCTCTCTCTCTCTCTCTCTCTCCCCCTCCCCCTCCTCCCTCCCCCCTCCCCTCTCCCCCCCTCCCCCTCCTCCCTCCTCCCTCCCCCTTCCCTCCCTCCCTCACACACACACACACACACGCACACACACACACACACACACACACACACACACACCAGGGGGCCTTACGAACTGCCCTCTTTGGCTTTCTTGGCTTTCTTCAGAGTGAAGGTCCATGGCTTGATATCAATGCCATAAAGTAATACACAGCAAAAAAAAAAAAAAAATACACTACTACTTTGTAGAGTCCTGGTCTCTGTTAAGCAAATATTTGTAATTGCAAAGTTGCTAGTTCAATTCTTGTTAGTAACAACTTTATTTTATTTTTACTGTCATTTGATTTCTGTATTTGGTATGAAATGGAAATGTTAGTTGATGGATATGTGAAGTGACCAGATAAGAACTCGCTATGCAAGCAAAAGATCTCAGGTAAAGAAAAAACAAACACTTTATTGATAATAACATAAAAGACACTTCAAATTAAGCCACAAGGGCTGCAATTTATAAAGTCACAATAACACAGTTAGACTACTTGGGTCAGTCAGAAAATTGTCAAACTGTTTAGATAGCTGTATGGTGGATTGATGCATTTGTGGGGCCAGGATTGATCCTGCAGCTGGATTTCCACCATAGTGCTGCTGAGAATGTTGATAATGCACACTGGTGCCCAGAGGTGCTTATGCCCCATAAAGAAAACATTGTCCACACTTCATTGCGAATCTTACAGGAATAATGGCATGGCCTCTGAGAGGGTCATGGGCCACAGTTTTCAGAGTAGAAAGATGAAAGTGCTGAGGGCACCCATGTACACTCTCTTCTGTGCTCGCCCGATTCTGTGAGTAGAACAATATTATGCCAAAAGGAGTGTGAGAGCATCAACAACACTTTGGGTAATAAGTAAGTTCACCATTTGAGATTTGAAAGTCATAACAAAGCATTCTGCTCTACCGTTGGATGCTAGACGAAAAGGGGCCATTTGCACAAATTAAATGTTGTTTGAGTTACAAAATTGGTGCAATGCCAGGGACGTAAACTGCGGGCCATTGTCAGCCACAACAGTTTCTGGGAGGACTTTAATAGCAAAGATCTTTGCTTATGTTTGAATGGTTATGGTCATCATTGCTGAATGCATGGGAGAAACGTAAGGGAATTTGCTCACTGAATTGACTAGTATGATCCAATGAGATGCCAGGAACGGACCTGACAAGTAAAGAAAGAGCCTGAACCATGGTTTCACTGCTCGAGGCTATTGGAAGTATTTGTGTGCTGGAGCTGTATAATTGTGCTGGCACTTTGGCAGGTTGTGATTATATGTTCAGTATCTTTTTCGATACTACTCCAGAACATGCCCTCTCGGACCATCTGATTGGTGATTACTGTACCCCAATGGCCTTGGCATAGCAAGATTAAAATATGGTACTGCTAGACTTTCAGGAGATGACTCTTGCCTTTTACATTTTCATTGTGGAGGACAAGAAACCCATTAAGCAATGACACTTCATGGTGACAGTGCCACTAGGCAAGCACTTCTGGGTTTCACAAGAGTGTTTTATCTGCTGGTCAACCATGTTGCCCATACAGCATGATGTCGTGGACGGCGACATTTTCTGGCATCAGTTTGGTGATCATTTTGGCATTGATAGGGAATCTTGGAATGTTTGTTTTGATTCACAGTCCATACGGAAGCAAATCTCTAGAATGTTGTCGAAGTCTGGCTCTTGCTCCAGTGCAAGTCGCAGAAGTGTGGCCGTATTTGGATTTTGAGTCATGGATCAATACTAAAAATTGTTAAGTGTATTCTGATAGCACATGGCCGAGTGCTAGAGTCACCTAGCTGTTTGGTACATATGCCCACGGTTGCATTGAACGAGGGCAGCAGTGGTTTATGATCTGTAAGAACAAAAAAATTAGAGTCCTTGCACATAATTGAGTTACTTTTTCCAAGTGAATAAAATGGCCAATGCCTTCTTTTTGATGTGGCTATGTTTGCACTGTGCAGGCATCAATGTTCTTTATGTGAAAGCATTAGGGCGCTCTCCACCATTTACTTTGCAAGAGAGGACCAACTCGAGGCTGTAACTGATGCGTAAGCTGCCATAATTAGTAATTTGGTTGTGTCATAATTATTTGTGACCAAAGTCGGGACTCCCTCACTGTGCAACTATTGAATTTCCGCTTATAGTGTTTCCCATAAGGCAGAAAGGCATGTTTTGTACTTCACAAAATTTGGGCACTGTTGATGACTTCAATGTGATATGTACCTCATGACTGGTACACAAGTAGATTGTCTGGAAAATATTGGGTCATGCTTTCCCAAGAGGTCCTTGTGATGTGCACTGGGTAGGAGTGGTTGAATTTGCTTGGTAGAACCATGAACCTGTAAACTGAGTGAATTAAAAAGCTCTAAACCTAAAATGTTAGTAGCGCCCTTGATGGCTACAACTAATTCGCAATCCATTAGGGAATTTTCCTGATTTTTTTAACGTAGAGCAAAACTGTCCCAGCACATCAATGTTATCATTACTGTAGCTCTTCAGTTGATTTACAAAAGATTGTAGTGTCAGTGAGACTAGCTCCCTATAAGTGGTCAAGTTAATTGTAGCAGTAACGGATCCTGCATCGATTTGGGGTTGGAGTCCACTGAGACCACTGTTGCAGAGTGTAGCTCATGGAGGACTGCTGGTGGCTCATTGGCAAAGGCATTCAGGATAGTGTGTTGGTTGCAACTAACTGGCATCATTCAGGTGACATCCTAAATAGAGGCGTAGTGGAATGATATGACTTGAACTAATTCCCCAGTTGTGCCCACATAATGTCGCAGCAGGCGCAAGTAGGGCCACAATAATCGCACCTCCTAATGATGAAGTGTACGTCGCCTGTTGATGAAGCAGGCACCCCTACCCCAGGTTGTAGTGGCAGCTGCCAGAATTTCTCATGATAACAAACTGTTCTTGTTGTCGACTGTTGGAACTATTTGCTTTGACTTGCCAAGGCACCTACTAGGCCACACTTCAGCCACCCATTTCACTGGTCTGTTCTGTTGCTGACTACAAGTCCTTACATAGCAATATTGAATCATAAATCTTTTTGCTTTTAAATAGTAATTGCAGGAATATACAAATATTCACAATTAATTAAAATGCAATACAGAAAAAAGAAATGAATAGAAAATAAAACACCTTTTTATTTCTAGATATTGAACAGCATATCATTTAACAAAATGGTGCTTCACATTTTTGCCTCAAATTTTAATTTAATTTCATGAGATGAATATTTAAAGGTAGACAGATTTTATTTTTATTGAAAATTATGATTCCATACTCGTTATTAACATTTTCATTTTATAATTAATGAATTATTCATGTAAATGTAAAAAAAAAAAAAATTGCTACTAGTGAGAACAGAACTAGAGTCTTTGCTATTAAGACCTAAATGCTATGCTCTTGGCTCCCAGTGACTCTATTGGTATGCTCAAAATATTTTGTAGTTAACAGGCCTTAAAAGTTTTCACATTCTGGACATGCATTAAAATCATACTAGTAGGAAGCACATCTAAAAGGACCAGTCTGTAAGGCCCCTTGTTAGTTTAGTATTTCAGAACACAACAGTTTTGTGGAATTCATTCCACTAATTTAGAATGTGTGTGCTATGTACTTTCTAAAAAATAGACTATTATATATAAACTCATTTGTTTTACCAGACATCCACAAGAATGCATTAACACTGCTGAGAAATCAAAATTTCAATCTTGGATGGCTAATTGAAGTGCATTTACCATTATAAAATTTTATAGCATATGAAAGAAAATGTGTGAAATCCCTCAAGTAAAAGTAGCCACTTCAAATATTGAAGTGGGGAAACACTTAAAACAATAATTGGATATGTTTTCCTTTCTTTTAATTCCTTTGTGTCATTAGTTTTGTCATTATATATTGTTAAATTATTTGTTATAAAAACAGTCACTTTTATAAAACTTTTTAAAACTGTAATGCTGTTCCTACATGTCATATGCATCTGACTTAGTCAGATAAATTTCTTTTGTGAGTAAGTAACAACCTGGGATCTGAGTAACCACTCACTTTATCCCAACCTTCAGACGTATTTCTAAGGAAAGAACAAACAGATCAGACAATGAAAAATCCAGGACGGAATGTAATAATATTATGAAAAGAATAGTTGCTTCTCACCACAAAGCGGAGATGCTGAGTTGCAGATAGGCACATAATAAGACTATTATGTAGAAAATAGATCACACACACACACACACACACATACACACACGCCACACGCCACAGTTTGCGGCAGCTGAAGCCAAACCGCACCCAGAGAGGCAACCAGGTGGTGGGGCAGGAGGAGGCTGGGGTGGTGAGGGGGAGGGACAGCAAGGAAGGAGTGGGGGCTGGTAAAGTGCTGCTTGCGAGAGCAAGCAGGGACGAGGTGGAGAGAGAGTGGGCAGCTATGTGCAGTTGGGAGGTTAGACGGAAAGCATGGGAGGGGGAGGGGGAGGGGGGAAGTAAAAAGACTGGGTGCCTTGGCGAAATAAAGGGCTGTGTAGTGCTGAAATGGGACCACGGAAGGGGCTAGATCGGCAAGGACAATGACTGATAAAGGTTGAGACCTGGAGGGTGATGGGAATGTAGTATATATTGCAGGGAGAGTTCCCACTGTGCAATTCGGAAAAGCTAATGTTGGTGGGAAGGATCCAGATGGCACAGGCTGTGAAGCAGTCATTGAAATGAAGAACATCACGTTGGGCGGCGTGCTCGGCAACTGGGTGTCCAGCTGTTTCCTTGCCACAGTTTGTCGGTGGCCATTCATACAGACAAATAGCTTGTTGGTTGTCATACCCACATAGAATGCAGCACAGTGTTTGTAGCTTAACTTGTAAATCCAATAACTGGTTTCACAGATAGCTCGGCCTTTGATGGGATAGATGATGTTTGTGACTGAACTGGAGTAGGTGGTGGTGGGAGGATGTATGGGACAGGTCTTGCGTCTAGATCTATTACAGGGATATGAGCCATGAGGTAAAGGGTTGGGAGCAGGGGTTGTGTAGGGATGGACGAGGACATTGTGTAGGCGGAATACCACTGTAGGAGGGGTGGGTAGGACAGTGGGTGGGACATCTCTCATTTCAGGGCATGACAAGAGGTAGCTGAAATCCTGGTGGACAATGTAATTCAGTTGCTCCAGTTCAGGGTGGTTCTGAGTCACGAGGGGAATTCCCCTCTTTGGCCGGACAGTGTGACTTTGGAAGGTGGTGAGTGACTGGAAAGATAAGGCACAGGAAATCTGTTTTTACATTAGTTTGGAAGGGCAATTACAGTCTGTGAAGGCCTCATTGAGACCCTCGATATGTTTTGAGAGTGACTGCTCGTCACTGCAGATGTGATGGCCACGGGTTGCTAGGCTGTATGGAAGGAACTTCTTGGTATGTAGCTGTTGAAGTGGAGGAGTTGCTGGTAGTTGCTAGGTTTGATATGGACAGAGGTACTGATGTAGCCATCTTTGAGATGGAGATCAACATTGAGGAATGTGACTTGTTGGGTTGAGTAGGTCCAGGTGAAGCAAATGGGGGAGATGTCGAGGGAGTCCTACTGTCAGATAATCCTTGCAGTTCAAAACAACAGTCAGCAGGTATGATTATGAGGTCAGGGTCAATTTTTAGGTGGTGGTTTGCAATTCTTTCTCCAGATGTAAGGTTAGTTTCCATGGTGAGGGATCTGGGAAATGATGATGAGGCAAGGTTCAAGGTTAAGAAATTTTGCAAATTTAACAGGGGGTGATTAGGGGGCGGTGGGGGTGGATCACAGTTGGATATAGGAGTGAACTGAGTCAGGCAGGATTCAACATTGGTCTTTGGTTGAGTCTGATTGGTAGGGTTGGTGGCAAAAAAGTGTTTTCATTATAGGGACCAGGAGAAGGAGAGAAGGTCTTTAAGAAGCCCTGCATGGTTGAATTTGGGAGTGGGTCAAAAGGTGAGGCCTTTGGAAAGGACTGATACTTCTGTGGGTCTAAGACTTTTGGAGGAAATGTTTATGACTGAGTTTTGTGTCCGTTACGGTTCTGGGTTCTGTGTGGTGGTGGGAGGGAATGTTAACAGTTCCAAAAGATAGGACATTGTTTTTACCTTTAATTTATCTCACCTGGTGAAAGTAAGTATACCGGCCATTCATTGTCTCATAATTTTATGGTATTGTAATGTAGTCTTGGCAGTCAGATGATATTAGTCAGGACAGTCAGATGATATTCCCACAGCGTAATTCATTTTATATTCTTGCTTCATTCTTTTGCAGGTGGATATTTGGTCACTTGGAATAACATTAATTGAATTTGCACAAATGGAACCACCAAATCATGAGATGTCACCAATGAGAGTGTTACTGAAAATTCAAAAGTCCGACCCTCCAAAGTTAGACCAACCTTCCAAGTGGTCAAAGGACTTTAATGAATTTATTGCAAGGTGTCTTATTAAGGATCCTACTCAGAGGCCAACAGCTGGTGACCTTATAAAGGTACAACTCATCCTTTCTATTACTTCCTTTTAATCTTTTCTTCTTCCTTCTATTCCAGCTCCTCCTCCTCTTTTCAGACCACTGCATCACTAGATAGTGGTATCACATTACATGCAAGTGAAATTTGTGTAGTGGTCATATGTGCTTACGTCGCCGCCCCGACCCCCACCCACGAGTGCGCGCGCACTTGGGCCCATTATTTTCTTCTTCTCAAGGTTTAGGCTGTGCGTGTGTGTGCATTATTTTCTTCTTCTCAAGGTTTAGGTCAAGACTGGCCTTTTCCAGTTTCACTATTTTGTCTCCAGTCTGCCCTGCTGATCTTCTCCATGAAGGTTGTTCATATAAGGCTAGCTTTGGGAACATTTTCTGACATTTCACAGAACTTGTTCCTTACGTCTTTGTGCTCTATGTAGTTATATCTGTAATACAGGGGTAAGTCAATTATTATCCGCAATTTAGTTATATTTTTGTGTAGCTTGGTAGTACTGTCATTTTACCTTGATGATGCATGCTTTTTATTTGTTGTTATATATTTGCAATTTTCAAGCTGCTAGGTTAGTTTCATTATTGCTGCCATGCTGTTAATCATCGCTGCTCCGCTGTCTATTTGCACCAAAGAGCAGCAACGTTCAGTGATCCATTTTTTGTGATCAGGGGCCGAAATTCATCAAAGACTTTCAGTACAGTATGGGAACAGTGTTTTGTCACAAAGAGTGTCTACGAATGGATTGAAAAATTCCAAAATGATTACATACGTGTTATGCACATGAAGGAGCTGGACGACCGTTTACCGCCACAAATGAAGAAACCATTGAGCTTTCACATGAAATGATCCTCTTAGACTGACGACTTACTATTGACGAAGTGGAACATTATCTGCAAATTAGTCATGGTTCTGCCTACGAAATCATCCGCAACAGACTTGGGTTTCATAAAGTTTGTGCAAGATGCATCCCAAAACACTCACACAGTTGTATAAACAAACGCACTTGTACATCTGCGAAAAACATTTGGATCACTGTGGTAATGAAGTTGACAACTTCTTAGACTGGATCATTACTGGTGACAAAACACGGGTCCATCATTACGAGCTGGAGAGTAAACAGCAGAGTATGGAATGGAAACATCCAAATTTGCCGTGCAAGAAAAAGTTCAAGACCCTACGGCCCACAGGAAAAACTGAAGCTTACGGTTTTTTGCGACGCACAAGGTCCAGTACTGGCACATTATGGGGAAAGGAGCGCAACAATAAATAGTGTATGTTACAGCGAGATGCTGCTGCCGGGCTATAGTCTGCAATTCGAAGCAAACGCCGAGGATTCTTGTCAAAAGGTGTTGTGTTGTTGCACGACAATGAGCATATGCATACTGTTGGCCCACACTGCTGAAACGCACCAGAAACTCAAATTTGAAGTACTGGGTCGCCCTCCATATAGTCCTGACCTTGCCCCTTCTGGTTATCACGTGTTTGGTCCACTCAAAGTGACATTAAGGTGCCGTTGATTTGCCTCGTACGAAGCAATGAGAAAAGCGGTGCATTCCTGGCTCGCAGCCCATCCAAGAACCTTCCTTTATGAGGGCATCAGGAAGCTTGTACAACAATGGACCAGATGCGTTGAAACGCAAGTAGATTATGTCAAAAAATGATGTTCTTGTAAGTTTCCTCTTTGATTACAATACAATTTTATAATTGCTTTGCGGATAAAAATTGACTTACCCTCGTTTATCTCATGTCTAATTCTTTCCTTGTATATTTGTTTCCTTACTTTGATCCAACCGTTATGTTTATGAACCCTACTGTTGTTTTCACGTACTGAATATGTGTAGACAACAAACATAGCAAGGGATTAAATGTATTTTGAAGACGATGGTAGTACACATAACTGCTGTAAATATGTCTACAAAATACTTCATGATATATGATGCACACTATCCTTTCTCAACATTTCTATTCAATGAATATGGAATTGTAAGTGTAGATTTGCCCCAGAATTATATTCCGTGTGATGTTACTAATTAAATATGCCAATAAAACTAACTTTCTGATCACCAGAATTTACACTAACACGCAGAGCAAAAGAGCTGAACTTTTGATGTATTATACGGGATTTACATGCGCAGCACAGAAAGTTTTAACATAATTTTTACAAATTGCCCTTTTCACATCAAAGTCATGCTCTGCCTTGTACAACACTGTATGAAATATGGTTTTATAAAAGTGAAGTGGTGATCCATTGATAGAGAAGCCATCATTTATTTTACTGATTGCTTCACTGCCCTCATGATTGTGCAACGCTGAAGGACTTAATTGTGATACTTGCATCATAAGCAAAAATAATTGTTTCTATGTGAACATTGTGAGATGCCAAGTCATTTATATAAATAAGGAATAATAATTCATATATTTAAAATTACATCCCATGCTGTCATTCAGACCCAACCATTTTCTCTAATTATGCGGTGTAAACATACCTCGATTTCAGCTCTATGAATTGACGATGTTTCTTTCATTAGCATCCCTTCATCAACTGCACTCTGGACTCAAAGCCTATACGTGATCTGTTGCTGGAGTATAAAGCAGAAGTTGTTGAAGAAGAAGTTATGGATGAAGAACCAGAGGTAAGTGTAGACTAAATTATTCCACAAAATATTTCCCTGGTATCACCTAGGTAGAAAAAATTGTATACATGACACACTGTGCTTTTGTGCTATAGCAGTTGGTGTTTCTACCATGCTGGACAGCTACATTTAATCCTTCACTCAGCAGCTTCTTTTAATCCTTCTCTCATCTGCAATGGTCTCCTGCAATAGGAAAGAGATACGAGGATTCTTTTCTTTAGTTTGAGAATGTTCTTCTGTTTTGTATCCTCAGCACATAGAATTTAGCACTTGACCCATATATTAATAAGCATCATATCACAGTAAACATAAAAGCAGCAATAATTAAGCCTGAAGATACAGAAGTGGTCCTCTATTTAATATATAAATGTGTGAGCAGTAACTGAGGGGAAAAATAAACTTTGTTCCAGAAGAAGTGAACTACAATTCTCTAGTAAATTTTGAAGGTTCTCTCATAAGGAGGGAGAAAATACTTCAGATAAACATAATTTTACACAGTGAATAGCCAAACAGTGCCCTGGAATCTGCTAGGTTACTGACCTGGATTTTCTGCCCTTGGTAGGTGCTTTTTTGGCATCACTCTTCCTGCATTTGTTTGTTTTATTGACCAGTTTGTTAAAGGATGGTCAAAGCAATGTAGAAGTTAGCTTGAAATCTTTTTACTTTATTGACACCATAAATATTAAGATGATCTTCTTGTATTTATAGATTTATATAGTTCACACATCACAGACCAGGACCTAAACTCCACTGCAATTGATTTGGCAGTGTGGCAACTTACTTACAGCACACTTCCATTGTCGAATTCTGATGAACTAACAACATTGAAATTGATTTTAGTTACTTAGTCATGGCACATAGCATATCTTAGTACAAAATACTCAATAAATGATGTTTACTGTTTGCTAGCTAACTGCAGAGTGATTCACAACATAATTGTACAGTTTGTCTGGTAGTGAACTAAAGATGGTATCAAGTTGGCTATGGACACTACACGGAATGAATTTTCACCTTGCATCAGGGTATGCACTGAGTTGAGGCCCCCTGAGAGATTAAAACTGAGTGCTGGACTGGGACTCAAACCGGAGACCTTTGGAATATCCTTTCTTTCAGGAGTACAAGTCTCGAAATGTAGGCAGGAGAACTTCTGTAAGATTGGAAGGTAGGATAAAGGTTACTGGTGTGGAAGTAAAGCTGTGAGGATGGGTAGTAAGCTCTGTACTTGTTAACACTAAACTGACTATATGATGATGATGATGATATGAATGACTACTGTAGACTGCGTAGATCATTGTCCTGTACAACTCCTTACTGACATCCGTAAGACTAAAAATCAGAATTTGTTGTTATATTTTTAATAGTACCACAGAAGGAAGCAAAGTAAGAGGACATAAAATCATAGTACACCATACAACACATTATTTAACTGTAAACTGTTTGTTCAAACAAAAGAGGAAAAATTATGGGAACTATCTTGTGAACATAATTTATATGTGTGCTGAGTTTCACAAAGCCCACCAAAAGTTGCTAAAAAATTAGACTTTCAAAATTGAATAATTGGCAAACAAACCTTTCATAGTGAAAGTACACAATTTGTGGAATAAGAAAAATCGGAGCTGCAAAACTATGATACTCTTTTTGGAAATAATCATTTCTTAAGACTCAAATGTTTTGGAACACTAGAACTTTGATTACAAATAATTTTTGAAGTAGAACATGTTTGAAGAAAGTAAGCTCTTTGCAGAGAAAAGGAGAATGATTTTCATATGAGGTTATATCAATTTATAAACATACAACTACTTCTTCACAAAAAAATTCAATTCCACATGTTCCTTATGAATCTTCAATTATTGATATCTATCTACTAAATTATTTCCATATAAACTAACTAGATTGTTATTAGTAATTGGTAAACTACACAGAATTCCTGCTTGGATAAGAAAGTAACTAATTTGTATAACTGTCATATATGTATCCATTCATAAAACTAGATCAAATAAAAAAAAAATATTGTAAGGGGTGTTCAAAAAGAAACGAGCCGGAGGCATAATTACAGAAACCAGTGGCTGTATGTTAGATGTGTTGACCCTGGCTGTTGAGACACTTGTTCCCTATGACACAAGGCAGTGAATATAAAATTCCTGGGTCTGCGCTGTTAACCAGTTCTGCACATACAGCTGGACTCGTCGTCCGAGGTGAATAATTTGACCCTCAGAGCCTTTTTAATGGGACCAAAAATATCGTAATCACAGGGACAACAGTGAATGCCCAGCATTACTTGCAAACCTCGACCACACTTCGCCAACCAATAAAATCAAAACATCCAGGCAATCACACACGTGGGGTCATTCTTCTCCATGGCAATGCAAAGCCTTTTACAGCCAACACAGTCGCAGCACTCCTGCAGAAATTCAAATGGGAGGTTCTCGGCCACCCTCCATACAGTCCGGACCTCTCTCCCAGTGATCACACAGTGGGACAAGTGTCTCAACAGCCAGGGTCAATACTTCTAACATACAGGTACTGGTTTCTGTAATTATGCCTCCAGCTTGTTTCTTTTTGAATGCCTCTTATATATTGTTATCCAGTGTGCAACAAGAACAAGTGGAACAGTTCCATCTTACTCCATTACAAACAGGTAACAAGGAAGGGAAAAAACTTCATCACTTATCAAAGAAAACTGTGACAGAGTTAACATTGACTTGTGTACTACTTTCTTTGAAACATCGTTAAGGCATGTGATTGTAACAAAAGTGTGCAGCATTGTATCACTGTGTAACATATTCTCAGCAGTTGTTCAGTCCACCAAGCTGTAAGAAAGTCAATCAGCATCACATCTGGTGTTGGAACTGACAGTGTAACAGGATCACATCCATCATTGACTAATCTGGCAAAGTTGTTATTCATCATACTATAAGAAACATATCAGAAGGTGGTGTTAGGTAATTTTTCTATATAAAACTTCAGTAGAAAATTTCTCAGTAAAAATCTGAGAGGCTCTTCATGCTGTAACCTTGACGTGTATTTTGGTAGTGCCTGTCATGAGTGATCATGGGAAGTTATAAAAGCAAGACAACTGATTTGTGTAGCCAATAATGTAATGATATGCTTTTGTACTGATCATGAGAGAAATCATAAGTATTTAACATAACAACCAATTTAACATACCATGTCCTAGCATGTGGTAAGACTAAATTTTTGGATAAAAAGCATTTCATTTACAAGGGTAAAAACATACACACAAATAAATGAAGTAACTTAAAGCTTTCATTTCCTGCTTTTGTCTCATGTTGACATTTCAGTTATTAATACATTTATAGCATTTTTGCACTTCTTAAATTTAAATAGTTATTCGTGAATTTATTTGAAACACAGAATTTTGGTTGCCAGGACCTACTCATATAAAGTAATTTGTGAAATCTACGGAATTTTGTTACTACCCAGAAACACTTATGAATTGCTTGCATTGTGGATCACTACACTTCCGCTTTTGCCACAGTCTGTTATTGATACATAGAGCTTTTTCAGAAATTTTATATTGAAATTTTGGTTATAAATAAACAAATAAATAAATAAATGTAAAACTCTCAAGACAAAAATCTGTCATTTCTAACATACTGCAGGGCTTTGGACACTAGTAAACTGAAATAATTGATAATGAAACTGTGAGTTTCCAAGCTAACATAGACCTTTAGCTACATTGCAGATTAGATTCTCACCACAACCTATATTTAGTATTCACATTCATTGGCTTCACCAACTCTCAACCAACTGTGACCTCTTTAGCTAACCTAGACCTCATGCTACACTACAGTTCAGTCTGCTTCTGAGATGTAATCTTTAATAATGTTTCTGTGCAGATAGTACAAAACTGTTACATATGTTAATAACAGAATTGCCTGTGTGCAGTAAAAGGAGAAACTGAGTGAATGTGCATTGGCACAGTATAGAGTGATGAAGAATGTGGTGGTAAACTTTGTTAAGTATGAATTTCCTTAAAGAGTGTCTTCCTAAAACTGAACTGATTCATTTTGTGCTGTGTAGGGTATGGTGGCACAATTTTGATCATTTCAGACAAATGCTATTGTAACTGCAAACATATTGAGGAAAGAAATAATTTAAATGACGGTACTTTCTTTGATGTTTGATGAATGTGTAACACAAATATTACACCATTACAAGTGTTGGTTTAAACACAAGAAGAGGTTACAGAATTGAGTAAAACTGTTTGAAAATGTACCACACTAGGTACAATTGTGTGATCACTTCTTGGTACAATTCTGATCATTGACATCTTCCACATAAAAAGCAGTTTTTTCCTTTGGCACCAACGCAAACTTTGTGGTGTCAAACATTACATTAGGGACAGCAAAGATTTCTCTTGTTGCAGAGGTTTTCCAGGTTTTCATCGGAAGTGAGCCGAACTGATGTCTGTGTTTCCTTTTCCGAGATAATATTTTTTTCTCTAGAATTGACAGAATGTCATTGACAGCATCATACTGAGAAATGGTACAGGATGCTACTAGTAGCTTGATCGGTAGGTACTGAAAGAGCACGAGCCTTTGTTAACAGTGAAGGTGTACCTTTACAACTAGCTATTTTGGGGGGGGGGGGGGGGGGGGTCTGTTGTTAAGAGGAAAACTGGACTCGTCTATACTATAAATACACTATGGTTTATATTCCTTGCAGATTTCTTCTAAATTCTGCACATATGTCCATATTTTCGCTTTATTTAAGCCTTCAGATATGGCTCAAGAAAGGCGCTTGGGTTTTCGCAGGCTAAGGTTAGCATGTCTCTTGATAAATACTCTAAACCAATTGATCCCAGCAAACTTGCTTTCTAAGTTCCATGGATGTTCCAAATTATTTTTCTCGGCCAAACGAAGTGCAGCTCTTCTTAACTGGAATAGCAACAGATTCAATCCTCACTGTTCTAGAAATACAGCTATCTGGACCATACCATCCTCCATTTCAGAATTGAGTAGCATTGGGTGACCAGTTCTCCTTTCTATAATCGCAGCTAATCTGGGCTACATTTTCTTTTTTATTTGTACGTTACCATGCAGAGCGCTGAAAGGAGTGTCGTAAAATTCTGATGCACCTCAAAGGCTCAAACCTCCATCCATTACACTCTTTATTGCCTCATATAATCCAGTTGGACTCCATTTATTGTAGGTTTTCTTTTCTGGTCTTTTTGGGGCATCTAAGAGAAAAAATAAGGCTTTAAAAATTCAAGAGAGAAAATATGTTTAAATGTACAGAACTTATTTGTAGTAATTGAGTATAATATGTGTACAGTAACCAGTCTTGATGGACTAAACTAAAGAACTGCATTGATCGAAATTGCACTAGGGTATCAAAATTGTACTTTTTTCTGATCAAAAATGTACAGTTAGTGAGAGTGAAATCACAAGTAAATAGTACTGAACTGTACCAAGAAATGGCAGCGCATGTCACACAGTCTTTCTGTATGGATTCCTCAGAACACGTGGGAGTGGAAAAAAGGTCTGTAACCTCACTAATATAGAATTTACACTCTTTATTGCCTCATATAATCCAGTTGGACTCCATTTATTGTAGGTTTTCTTTTCTGGTCTTTTTGGGGCATCTAAGAGAAAAAATAAGGCTTTAAAAATTCAAGAGAGAAAATATGTTTAAATGTACAGAACTTATTTGTAGTAATTGAGTATAATATGTGTACAGTAACCAGTCTTGATGGACTAAACTAAAGAACTGCATTGATCGAAATTGCACTAGGGTATCAAAATTGTACTTTTTTTCTGATCAAAAATGTACAGTTAGTGAGAGTGAAATCACAAGTAAATAGTACTGAACTGTACCAAGAAATGGCAGCGCATGTCACACAGTCTTTCTGTATAGATTCCTCAGAACACGTGGGAGTGGAAAAAAAGTCTGTAACCTCACTAATATAGAATTTACAAGTACACGGAAACTATACTCTGTTCATCATAAGAATAAACCTCATGTAAACAGTACACTGTGTATTCTCCTGCGTTTTCTGGAACATCATTGGATTTCATTTCACATGGAGCAGAAGCCAATCCATCTCAAGTACGATAATGAGGATATGTTTTACACTGTGCATTATGCATTCATCGACTCAGTGATAAAACGGGACAACAGCTTTACTGGAACATTTAACTTGGACAGCACTGGCCAGGCAAATGATCAAACTAACATGCAGTGATGGGAACAGTTGCAATAATGACGTGCAATAAAGACATAAAAAGGGATGAGCAGAGAACAGTGCAGCTTTGAATATCATTTAATTTTTAAACAGAAGTAAGTTACACATGGCAAAAGCAATATGCTTCTTAGGCGACCTGACTGAAACATAACATGTCCTTGGTCGTAGTTAACATAGCGTTGCGATTAAAAACAAGAGTGATGAAAATTTCTGACTTTAACCATAGTAATTTTTCTGCATAAGCTATGAACAGCGTAAAAGCGCACTGCTGCTTTCCCATGTAGTTAACTATTGAAGCCGCTGAAGGTATTGCAGTCAGTCATCTGGTAATCTCTGAACTACTTTCATATTGGACTCCGAGGAACACGTTTCAGTACTGCTACAGTGATAACAAAGTGATTAGCAACAGAATTCCAAGCCACCAAAAAGTCCACATTTCCTCCACCTCTTTTATGACGTGCTGTTCTGTATTTTGCCATCATTCGGCAGTGATATGTCACAAAGCTTTGTGAATTAGTTCCAGTATGTTTGGCAGCTTGAATGTCTTGTTACTTCTCACGAAAAATTCCTTAACTTGGGTCTAGATCAGTTCTAGTGGGTTCAGATAGCAGTGGTACGGTGACAACTGTAAAAATGCAGTGTTTGTACGCTGTGCGCGACACTGTGAAAATTATTGTTTTCATGTTTCTACGAGGCTTATCACTCTAGCTCATGTGAGGCCATATCTGTCCTACAAACCAGTGGACATATTCATATAAAGAGTATTTGATTTTTCATGTTCCTCCAAAACAAATTGATTGTGTAATGTTTCTTTAACTTCAGCAATCTTTAACAGCTTTTATAAAATATCAATGTTTAATCATTTATATTTGCAGTGAAAACCAAAATTTTGCATGCGATGTGTAATTATAAACTAGAAGACGTGCATTTTTCTGGGAAATGATTGTTAAGTACGAGTTAATTAACATATATTTGATGAATTTCATGTTTAAATGGTCTAAGTATTCAAACCGAAAAAATTATAGACCACAAAGAGATTCAAACTGCCACTACAAAGGATACATAATTATCATCCTATGACCTACTGATTGTGCCCCGCATATGATTTTGAATTTGATCTCCTAGTTATTACATGTGTTTCTCAATAAAACATCAGAGCTGACTTTTCTGTGTAAGCATGTGAAAAACAGTAAGAACAACTTGTTTCTTGTCATTAACGGTGATCTGTGCACGTATTTCACTAAGAAGCAGAAAGCAGTGTCATCCATTTTCACAGTATGTATTAACAGCGAGACAATCGGAGCACAAGTAGCATTTACGGAGACTGTGACTGTGACTGCACATGGCTTTTTAAATAAAAATTACGTAGCTAAAGTATGATTAAGAAAAACATTGATGGCTGTTAATTCACAACGTCTCAAAGTTTCATTTACAATGACATTGTAATAAGACATCTAATACATAAGTTTGACCTACTTCTAAGAGCGGAACAACACCAGTGTATAAGAGTTATGGCTGCTGACCAATCATCATGTTGTGTTTGTTTACATCAGGTTTATTCTTATGAGGAATGAAGTATAGTCAGTTAATAAGAGTGCATCAAACATAAGTAACTTCACTTACCTCTCAACAAGGAAAAAAGTTCTCTCTGTATCACAAACAGGTGTATTCAGGGAAAAGACAGGGAGGAGCTGCAGAAATCTTCCTAACTGCAACGCCGCACAAAGGCAAGTGTTACCAACACTACGAAACAGAAAAATGGTGTGGAACCTTGTGTTGATCTGAATTTTACCTATATCGATATTGTACCACCTTACCCTATCCAAAATCGGTCAGTGAGGAAGTGAATAGAAAATTGAGATTACATTTTAAACTCAGAATCCTGACATATGTAGTACACCTCCATGTACTCGTCTTATGCTAAAACGTATTTTTTGTTAATGCATTGGCACATTCTACATTATCTTTGTGGAATTAAATTCTTGTTGGCTTTTTCTTTTCCCTCTCCATATATAACACTGTCATTGCACGTTTTCATCTATCCATTTATGTTTTCTTCTAACATCTCCTTGTGGATGACTCTTTTTAACCCTTTAATTTCTCTCTGTTTTGTTGACAATACAATATTTGTGGCATATGAAATTTGAGCTATTTGTTTCAAACTAGAAAGAATTTATCATATTGTAGCAGTATACAGATAAAGTACTTATTATGGGAAGCGAACACCATACAGCAAAAGTTCTTAAAGCATTGTTATAAATGTAGCCAAGGGACAGTAATAGATTGAATTTTTTATAGTTAGAGACAGGAAATTTTCATAAAAATGATAATGCAAGATTGTTGGTTTTTAAACAAACGGGAAATCAGTAGTTTTTACGAAATACTGTGAAATTTGTGAGAACAGTTTACCAATATTCGAAACTAATATTTGCTGATGGTTGAAATTACATTTTACTTTCACACTCCCGCAGCTTTGGTACGTGTATAATCCATGAGTGTTCATGTCCTGTGTAAGGAGTTATGATGTGACACCAAAAATAGCATCAAAATTGCCAAAAAAAAAGTGACATTGAGGGGGGGGGGGGGGGGGGAAGAGGAAAGAAAAAGCTTGGCAAAGAACTCCTAATTTGGCAAAAGAAGTGTTGAATCTCTCAAAAGATTCCACCGAATTTGGCAAAAGAAACATTGAATCTGACCAAAAAATAAGAGCAAATTAACAATGTGACACTGCTCACCAGATGGTAGAGTTTTGTCAGAACTGGCTCTCCCAAGGCTGTCAGTAGTTCTAATGGAATGTTGTCTACTCCCAGGACCGTATTTCGACTTAGGTCTTCCAGTGCTCTGTCAGACTGTTCATGCACTATCATATCTCCCATTTCATCTTCATTTATGTCTTCTTTCATCTCCATAATATTGCCCTCAAGTACATCACCCTCGTATAGACCCTCTATGAACTTCTTCCACCTTTCTGCCTTCCCTTCTTTGCTTAGAACTGGTTTTCCATCTGAGCTGTTGATATTCATACAAGCTGTTCTCTTTTCTCCAAAGGTCTCTTTAATTTTCCTGTAGGTACTATCTATCTTACCCCCTAGTGATATATACTTTTACATTCCTTGCATTTGTCCTCTAGCCATTCCTGCTTAGCCATTTTGCATTTCCTGTCGATCTCATTTTCGAGACGTTTATATTCCTTTTTGCCTGCTTCATTTACTACATTTTTATATTTTCTCGTTTCATCAGTCAAATTCAATATCTCTTCTGTTATCTAAGGATTTCTATTAGCCCTCATCATTTTACCTACTTGATCCTCTGCTGCCTTCACTATTTCATCTATCAAAGCTGCCCATTCTTTTTCTACTGTATTTCTTTCCCCCATTCTTGTCAATCGTTCCCTAATGCTCTCTCTGAAACACTTTACAATATCTAGTTCTTTCAGTTTATCCAGGTCACATCTCCTTAAATTCCTGCCTTTTTGTAGTTTCTTCAGTTGTAATTTATAGTTCATAACCAATAGGCTGTGGTCAGAGTCCACATCAGCCCCTGGAAATGTCTTACAATTTAAAACTTTGTTTCTAAATCTATGTCTTGCCATTATATAATCTCTCTGAAACCTTCCAGGCCTCTTCCACGTATACAACCTTCTTTCATGATTCTTAAACCTAGTGTTAGCTATGATTAAGTTATGCTCTGTGCAGAATTCTACCAGGCAGCTTCCTCTTTCATTCTTTACCCGCGGTCCATATTCAGCTACTACTTTTCTTTCTCTTCCTTTTGCTGCTGTCGAATTCCAGTCCCCCACGACTATTAAATTTTCGTCTCTCTTAACTATCTGAATATTTTCTGTCTCATCATACATTCCCGCAATCTCCTCATCTGCGGAGCTAGTTTGCACATAAATTTGTACTACTGTAGTGAATGTGAGCTTTCATGTCTATCTTGGCTTCAACAATGCATTTACTATGCTGCTAGTAGTAGCTTATCTGCATTCCTATCTTTTTATGCATTATTAAATGTACTCTTGCATTATCCTTATTTGATTTTGTATTATAACCCTGTATTCACCTGACCAGAAGTCTTGTTCCTGTTGCCACCGAACTTCACTAATTCCCACTATACCTAACTTTAACCTATCCATTTCCCTTGTTAAATTTTCTAACCTACCTGCCAGATTAAGGGATCTGACATTTCACACTTCAATCCGCAGAACGCCAGTTTTCTTTCTCCTGATAACAACGTCCTCCTGAGAAGTCCTCGCCCAGAGATCCGAATGGGGGACTATTTTACCTCCAGAATGTTTTATCCAAGATGCCATCATCATTTAACCATACAGTAAAGCTGCATACTCTCAGGAAAAATTACAACTGGAGTTTCCCCTTGCCTTCAGCCATTCCAGTACCAACACAGCAAGGCTCATCCATCCAGTACATAGTGACGTCCAAACAGTATAACTTTATTGATTTTTTAAAATCAGTGGATGGGTTCTTGATAATATGTGTGATAACATTTAAATGAAATGTAATGATCATCATTCCTATTGTTCATCTGATACAAGTTCATTGACATTGTTGCACCATTCACTTTATTGGAGACTATTACATAATAAAAGAACAGGTTTTTGTTACCGGAAATAACTTGTATGCCAGAAAACATTGAAACGTACATTTTAAAAAAATATTTAATGCCAGTGTGTGTCCAAATACTAAACAATTCAACTTACCTACTAAGAAACTCAAGAGACCAATTTTTACTGCACATAACTTTGTTATGTTGTGTGTATAGGCATATATTGTCTCCAGTCTAATTAAAGTGCTGATGCTTTTGTCTGAATCAAATGTTCTTCTGAACTTACATCTATTTTTCTTGGTCATGTAATATGGAGCAGTAACACAATTTTTTTACTGCTGAAGGAATTCATCTTGTAATTTTACTAAATCAGACATTTGGAAAATAAGGTACTGGTCCAAATAGTCTCCATTAGCTGTTTTCAAAACTTTCAGCTGTACTTTAGGTTGTGTGGTCTGCACCGAAGTTGAGGAGCAAGTTTTAAAGGACACCAACAGACCTCACCAGTACAAGAGAGAGAGCCTGTGTTGCTTTTCAAGATGCAAGTATGTTGTTACTGCTGCCCACTCCTGTTGTTAAACTTCATTATCAGTCATTGGAGTCCCTTGTTGTCCTATGTTGATTTCTGTTCATTTACTTCCAGTAACATATTGTGTGGCATGAGTGGGGGCAATGAAAACACTGCAGTGTAACTAGGGAAGCCAGTATTCCATTTCAGTGGATAGTTGTTACAAACCACTGGGAAATAGTCCTCTGTAAAATAGTAGAAGCAGTTGGTCAATAGTTTGTTGTTATGATTACTCCTAAAGCTATGTATATAATTTTCCAGTCTCTTCAAAAAGACTAGATTTTTGGTTAGATTCTGTCTGTGACACACACACACACACACACACACACACCGGGGGGGGACATATAATGATTAGTTGAAGGAGCTACATATTATTTACGTAACACAGTTACCTTAGTAAATGTTCAGTGTGTATTGCTTCAAACCATTTACTTTTAGATTTTTCCCCACATTGTTTTCCTCAGAAATCTTTAGCCATAATATCACATTTATAAAATATTTTAAATTAAATGTTCAGATTTTAATGTGTACTTGGTTTATGTATTATGATGTGGTATGCATGCTTGTTCAGTGTTAGTGAAAGTTAATATTGGTCATTGCTCTTTACAATCATTGCTGTCTGTGCTAATTAGTATAAGTGAGTTCAAAGATAAAAAGTAATAAAATGCCCAATAACTTGAAAAAACAGCAATGCTCTGGTGAAACTGATGGAATTCTGATTCATCCAACAGCAACACAGTAGACAACAGTGACTCCCGAGCTTCCAGAATACCAATTCTCTCTGTTCCTCCTCCCTTACCCTCCCCTTGAATCCACGAGTATAAAACAGAATTGTGCACCAATTCTCTCTCTTTCTCCTCCCTTACCCTCCCCTTGAATACACGAGTATAAAACAGAATTGCACGTAGGGGTGACTGATACTGCAAAATGATAAAGCTTGTGGACGCAAATGTTAGAGAAGAGAGAACTCGGCACTGTTGTTACATGTAATAAATAACCTTCCAGTTTCTCACCTCATTATACCAACTTTGTACTTTCTCTTTTTGTCCTGTTTCCTTTTTAAATTCTTGCAAATTATCACCATTTCCAAATAGTTAGTTGGTGCAGTATATGGGCTAGAGTCTTGGAGGAGTGCAGTTCAAATCCCCATCTGGTCATCTTGTTTTAATTTTTTCACTGATTTGCTCCACTACTTCAAATAAGTGACACAATAATTTCTCCAACAGCTTTATCATTTCTCCATGTCCGCCTCTGGTAGCTGAGTGTTCAGCGTGGTAGAATGTCAATTCTAAGGGCCCAGGTTCAATTCCTGGCTGGGCCAGAGATTTTTCTCTGCTCAGAAACTGGGTGTTATGTTGTCTTAATCATCATCATTTCATCCTCATCGACGCCCAAGTCGCCAAAGTGGTGTCAAATCGAAAGACTTGCACCCGGCGAACGGTCTACCTGATGGAAGGCCCTAGCCACACGACATTTCTCCATATGTGACCAGTCAAATTTAATGTCCTGTCACAAATGATGAAATGTAAAACTGTAATTGCCCCCCCCCTCCATTTCCAAAATTATCTCTCTCTCTCTCTCTCTCTCTCTCTCTCTCTCTCTCTGTGTGTGTGTGTGTGTGTGTGTGTGTGTGTGTGTGTGTGTAGAGAGAGAGAGAGAGAGAGGGGAGGGGTTAATGTGAAGGTTTGTTCATGATGACAGTGCTTGCTTCATTTGATTTTTGCGCTCTACTGCGTCAAATCTTTAAACACACTGTGAAAACCATCTCTTGCATGATCAATTAGAACATGGTTTCTTAATGACAGTACTGCTCACTCGTGCAGCCCATATATCAAAATAACTGCCATCACACTAACAAGCACTGACTGGAATGAACTGCAGCATTCTCTGTAATCATGCATATCATTTTATCATTGTTTTACACTGTAGAGGCATATGGTTTTTGGAAGATACTACTGAACACTCAGTTTTTGAATGTGAAGCAGTCTCACATTTCGAAGACAGCATAAGAAATACCCTTATATGTCAGATGTTCTTAGGTCTTTGGTTCATCTGTAGAGGTGTCTTATATGTTTGTTTTAGATTAGCGTATGTCAAAATGAATTAGGTAATCTGTAGCGTAAAGGATTTGAAATAGCCTCATGAAAACCATTGAGAGATAATTTTGAAGAATGTGTGTAATAACCACAAAATGTGCGTTTCCTGAGTTTATTGATTGCTGTTGCATAGAGTTTTTCTTTCAAAAGTTCTATCTATGGTTGATTCATTCTACATTTGGTAGAAGTAATGTTCAAATCATACACCAATGTACAGAAATTGATACAGATTAAACTAATAGTTTATTTAGTATTTGACTCCAGAAGAGAGGTTTCGTGGAAATCTTGTGCATTACATGTAGCTGGAGAAAAATTTGTATTCATATATGTTCAGACTACCAGTAGAATTTTATAGAATGAAACAGTTCTAAGTCATATAGGAACAAATCAGAGGGTATTTGCACCACACACTCAGAATATGTGATGGTTAATTACAGTGATGTTTGCTTTTTCTTACAATAACATAATACATATTTGCCATTTTTCAGAAAGATAAGACTGTATTAACAGATTGCTATCAAAATGGTATCTCCATATGAACCACAAAAATTTAAATGTGTGAATGTTGGATATTTTTTATTTTTTTCTTTCCTGTTTAGTCAGGAAGTACATAAAAGCTCTTTTTTTCATTGAAAACTTTTGTAAATGTAACACTGTCAGAATAAAATTAGAATATGCTTTTAGGTATTAGTCAGTTTTCTTGCATTCTTGATACATGCTGCAGCCTTGTACATAGCTCATTGTGATTTTTGCACTGCCAGTTACTATAGTTTATGTGAACCAGGTATTGTGGTAAAACCCGTTACTATTCCCATTGTTACTTCCTTATCACCCTTTCTCTTATATCTGCATAAAAGAGACACATAGAAAAAGCAGATTTCTCAGGCTAAATTCAAAATCTGTATCACCAAATCAATTGACTAAATGTTGCAGAGCTTTCATTTAGCTCTTTCTTGCTTCCTTTTTTATTTATTTATTTAATTATTTATTTTTTCTTCATAAATAGCCTTCGATATATCTTTCATTTTATAGATTTAAATTTTCTTTACTGTCCAAGAAAATATCAGAAATTGATGGAAGGGATCAAATTTATTCTGACTGCGAAATGTTTTACAAGTGTATTTTCATATTCAGAACAGAAGTTATATTTTTCGTGTTCTGTCTCATTGATTTACTAAAGTCCTGCATAGCACACTGTTAGTAGATTCTTCTGTTCTGTTTAATACACAATAGATAGTACAAAAATTAAAGTTTGTATTGAGATTTCCGATTGTTACCATTCGTGGACTTCAAGAAAAATTGGATTATCTTTTCCCTTTTCGTTTCCATTTTAAATCCACACTAATTCTTCATTCTTGTGCTCTCTTAACTAACCTTCCTACCATTATATTTGTGAAAACATGTGGAGAAAAAATGGTGTAACTGTTGTAAATTAATTTCATGCTTGCATTATGTCTAGCGGGGTAGGAAACAGAAAAAGCACAGGGAACAGTACCAGCGAATTGGTAAGTTTCTTCTCTGGAAGGTATTTCTTTGTTCAGTGTGTAGCTGCTGATGCTCAGCATGGCATTTAGTTATGCCCTTTTATGCCTAAGAATGTATAGGATTGTTTATATCACAATTGCATTTGCATCGGTCACAAATTTTTGTAGGGTTACTTGTATTGTCCCTTCCATAGCTAAGGAAGAAATTTCAGTTTCAGTTTTTAAAAACTTATTGTATTATGTCGTTATGCTGATTTAAGTTTTTTAGTGCACGTGACTGCCTACACTGCACAATTTTTATCTTTAGTGTTACTATTACCTGTTGCCCTAGACGTTCTTAATTCAACAATAAATGTTAAATTTTGTAAAAAGAGCATGATGTAGATATGTAACAGTTAAAGTAATGAAACATTTGTGTCATGATTTAGCTGTCAAAGAACAAAAAAGCAAGGCTATAATAATAAGGATAAAATTAGGGAACAGGCATACTCTAAAGCAATGGGCTTGAGAATGCTTCACACATCAGGAAGATGAAGTGCCAGTCAGTCAGGTTGGTAGCTATCTTGAAGACCATAGTTTGGTGACACAGAGATGGCCATAATTGTTTTTATAATTAATATTCCACATTGTTTTTATCTGTATCCATAGATTTTATTCAGGGTAAAGTTTTTGTTCTGTAAAGGCTCACCTGCTAGACTGTTGCTACATGTCGCTGACCTATAAAATATGAAAAACCTGGACTCGATAGACTATTGCTTTTTGATAACTAATTTGTGGCCACAATTACTACTGAACCATTTATAGAAATTTGGCACAATATTCCCACTTGGGATACAGTTAGTTGTGTATCAGATTTTCCATGTGCAGTGAAAAACTCAGATCATTTTCCTTAAATGTCTGAAGGCTAATTGACAATTAAATTCTTCTGACCTGCGCTATTCTTCACTGGATGATATTCTGAGTAAACATTTCTTAGCTCAGTAATGCTGTAGCTATGTACTTTTTCCTTCCGTGAACTACACTGGCATTAGGCATGCCCAAGTAATGTTATAAATTAGATAGTAGATTGAAAGAGGAAAAAAAACTACATCACTATGATATAACAGTCACAGCTGTCTAACGTATTGTTCATTGGAATCAGTCGTGTCATGGACTGCTCCACCAGAGATGTGCAGCTCCTTACTATCTCTGACTTTCTTTGAACCTATCGCCACAGGTTCTAAGAATTTTTTTTAATGATACCTTCTCAATTGCAACTTTCAGTTTTGGTTCATTTTCTATACTAAGATATAATTTCAGCTGTAGAAGTTTTCAAATACCTAAGTACTTTTGTTGACTGTTAAGTCATCAAACAATGATCAAAAATATTGTCATAATGGTATTTTGCACATGACCTATATAAATCATACCTTTTGCATGGTACCTTGTGAGTGAAGATATGATATGTATAATTAAAACTGTACAGCTAACACCAGTAGTATGGCAGCATGTGATGAGGTTAAAATCATATATATTATTAAATCATACAGTTTTACGCTCAGTGTATTGACTATGATAGAATGACAGTTTCTGTGAACAGTGTTTCGCAGGTTATTTTTCATAAGTGCTAAAAAGCAAAGATGTTGTGTTGTGCATATGGCATAAGGCAGCTGGACACACACAACTGCATAAAAACAAGAATTAGTTAACATAGATACACCACAGTAGCTTTTGTAGACATTTTCAAAAAATAGTGGTGAAGCATTAATAAAGGATAGAGGAAGTCTAATTGCACAAACAGGACACTGTAGCACTAATGTTGCTCATCCTGACTTAAACTGGGAGTGGCTTGAGTCTAAACTTGAGATTCTCTTTATGTGTTATATTTTTTCCCATATCGCTGTCCTATTTTCCTTACCTTCTCTTCTGTCCCTCTCACATCTGTCTCATTCCTCCCATTTATTTTTCTCTTCCTTCACCATGTAACTACATTTTGATGCTATGTTTTTTAATGCGTGTAATCTCATTAGCGTACTGTGCCAAGGCAGAGATGTGATATAACGGAAAATCAATTTTATGTGAGATCTTGCTTCATTATGGACTTCAAAAATTCGAATTTCAGTAATCATAACTTCTCGTTTTTTTTTTTTTTTTTTTTTTTTTAAATTGAAAATTTGTAATATTCTTTCCTTATCACCCAGTCCCCCCCATGAACCATGGACCTTGCCGTTGGTGGGGAGGCTTGCGTGCCTCAGCGATACAGATAGCCGTACCGCAGGTGCAACCACAACGGAGGGGTATCTGTTGAGAGGCCAGACAAACATGTGGTTCCTGAAGAAGGGCAGCAGCCTTTTCAGTAGTTGCAAGGGCAACAGTCTGGATGATTGACTGATCTGGCCTTGTAACAATAACCAAAACGGCCTTCCTGTGCTGGTACTGCGAACGGCTGAAAGAAAGGGGAAACTACAGCCGTAATTTTTCCCGAGGGCATGCAGCTTTACTGTATGATTAAATGATGATGGCGTCCTCTTGGGTAAAATATTCTGGAGGTAAAATAGTCCCCCATTCGGATCTCCGGGCGGGGACTACTCAAGAGGATGTCGTTATCAGGAGAAAGAAAACTGGCATTCTACGGATCGGAGCGTGGAATGTCAGATCCCTTAATCGGGCAGCTAGGTTAGAAAATTTAAAAAGGGAAATGGATAGGTTAAAGTTAGATATAGTGGGAATTAGTGAAGTTCGGTGGTAGGAGGAACAAGACTTCTGGTCAGGTGACTACAGGGTTATAAACACAAAATCAAATAGGGGTAAAGCAGGAGTAGGTTTAATAATGAATAGGAAAATAGGAATGCGGATAAGCTACTACAAACAGCATAGTGAACGCATTATTGTGGCCAAGATAGATACGAAGCCCACACCTACTACAGTAGTACAAGTTTATATGCCAACTAGCTCTGCAGATGACGAAGAAATTGAAGAAATGTATGATGAAATAAAAGAAATTATTCAGATAGTGAAGAGAGATGAAAATTTAATAGTCATGGGTGACTGGAATTCGAGTGTAGGAAAAGGGAGAGAAGGAAACATAGTAGGTGAATATGGATTGGGGCTAAGAAATGAAAGAGGAAGCCGCCTGGTAGAATTTTGCACAGAGCACAACTTAATCATAGCTAACACTTGGTTTAAGAATCATGAAAGAAGGTTGTATACATGGAAGAACCCTGGAGATACTGACAGTTTTCAGATAGATTATATAATGGTAAGACAGAGATTTAGGAACCAGATTTTAAATTGTAAGACATTTCCAGGGGCAGATGTGGACTCTGACCACAATCTATTGGTTATGACCTGTAGATTAGAACTGAAGAAACTGCAAAAAGGTGGGAATTTAAGGAGATGGGACCTGGATAAACTGAAAGAACCAGAGGTTGTTCAGAGTTTCAGGGAGAGCATAAGGGAACAATTGACAGGAATGTGGGAAAGAAATACAGTAGAAGAAGAATGGGTAGCTTTGAGGTATGAAATAGTGAAGGCAGCAGAGGATCAAGTAGGTAAAGAGACGAGGGCTAGTAGAAATCCTTGGGTAACAGAAGAAATATTGAATTTAATTGATGAAAGGAGAAAATATAAAAATGCAGTAAATGAAGCAGGCAAAAAGGAATACAAACGTCTCAAAAATGAGATCAACAGGAAGTGCAAAATGGGTAAGCAGGGATGGCTAGAGGACAAATGTAAGGATGTAGAGGGTTGTCTCAGTAGGGGTAAGATAGATACTGCCTACAGGAAAATTAAAGAGACCTTTGGAGATAAGAGAATGACTTGTATGAATATCAAGAGCTCAGATGGAAACCCAGTTTTAAGCAAAGAAGGGAAAGCAGAAAGGTGGAAGGAGTATATAGAGGGTCTATACAAGGACGATGTTCTTGAGGACAATATTATGGAAATGGAAGAGGATGTAGATGAAGATGAAATAGGAGATACGATACTGCGTGAAGAGTTTGACAGAGCACTGAAAGACCTGAGTCGAAACAAGGCCCCCGGAGTAGACAACATTCCATTGGAACTACTGATGGCCCTGGGAGAGCCAGTCTTGACAAAACTCTACCAACTGGTGAGCAAGATGTATGAAACAGGCGAAATACCCTCAGACTTCAAGAAGAATATAATAATTCCGATCCCAAAGAAAGCAGGTGCTGACAGATGTGAAAATTACCGAACTATCAGTTTAATAAGTCACAGCCGCAAAATACTAACACGAATTCTTTATAGACGAATGGAAAAACTAGTAGAAGCCAACCTCGGGGAAGATCAGTTCGGATTCCATAGAAACACTGGAACACGTGAGGCAATACTGACCTTATGACTTGTCTTAGAAGAAAGATTAAGGAAAGGCTAACCTACGTTTCTAGCATTTGTAGACTTGGAGAAAGCTTTTGACAATGTTGACTGGAATACTCTCTTTCAAATTCTGAAGGTAGCAGGGGTAAAATACAGGGAGCGAAAGGCTATTTACAATTTGTACAGAAACCAAATGGCAGTTATAAGAGTCGAGGGATATGAAAGGGAAGCGGTGGTTGGGAAGGGAGTAAGACAGGGTTGTAGCCTCTCCCCGATGTTGTTCAGTCTGTATATTGAGCAAGCAGTAAAGGAAACAAAAGAAAAATTCGGAGTAGGTATTAAAATCCATGGAGAAGAAACAAAAACTTTGAGGTTCGCCGATGACATTGTAATTCTGTCAGAGACAGCAAAGGATTTGGAAGAGCAGTTGAATGGAATGGACAGTGTCTTGAAAGGAGGATATAAGATGATAATCAACAAAAGCAAAACGAGGATAATGGAATGTAGTCGAATTAAGTCGGGTGATGCTGAGGGAATTAGATTAGGAAATGAGACCCTTAAAGTAGTAAAGGAGTTTTGCTATTTGGGGAGCAAAATAACTGATGATGGTCGAAGTAGAGACAATATAAAATGTAGACTGGCAATGGCAAGGAAAGCGTTTCTGAAGAAGAGAAATTTGTTAACATTGAGTATAGATTTAAGTGTCAGGAAGTCATTTCTGAAAGTATTTGTATGGAGTATAGCCATGTATGGAAGAGAAACATGGACGATAAATAGTTTGGACAAGAAGAGAATAGAAGCTTTCGAAATGTGCTACAGAAGAATGCTGAAGATTAGATGGGTGGATCACATAACTAATGAGGAAGTATTGAATAGGATTGGGGAGAAGAGAAGTTTGTGGCACAACTTGACCAGAAGAAGGGATCGGTTGGTAGGACATGGTCTGAGGCATCAAGGGATCACCAATTTAGTATTGGAGGGCAGCGTGGAGGGTAAAAATCGTAGAGGGAGACCAAGAGATGAATACACTAAGCAGATTCAGAAGGATGTAGGTTGCAGTAGGTACTGGGAGATGAAGAAGCTTGTACAGGATAGAGTAGCATGGAGAGCTGCATCAAACCAGTCTCAGGACTAAAGACCACAACAACAACATCACCCAGTACATTAAATTAAAAATGGATTTGATACTAGCACCCTTCTATTCTTGTTTAATTAATTTTTAGAAGCATAAATATGTGCTGGAAACATTCACCTCAGTTAGCTATTAGATGCCTATGTTGTGCTTGATGAGGGGTGACAATATGTCTCTCAGTTTAAGAAAACATTTTTGTAGTAAGGTTTTAGAAGGTGCATATAACACACAGCACTTAATTACAACTTATGACTTTAATTTAGTGAAATGGAGTAATCCCAATAGATAATGATACACATGTGCTCACAAAAAAAACATATGCAATGTTATATCTGTTGAAATAAAGCTATCCCCATTCTTCTTTGCATTGCTTCATTCTTGTTTCAATCATTATTGAATAAAATTCAATGCCCTATTCAGAGAGACTGCCCAAATTTTGTTTTCAAAGAACTTAATATTCCTCATCGAAGATGAAACATTTTGGCTATTTCGTCTCAAAATTTGCAGCTGTAGTTGACGTCTGTTCTCCTAGTTTGAGAAACTGCTCCAGAACAATGTGAAAGACTAAAGTAGTTGCTGACAGAAATATATTAAAAGTTCAGCTTATTATAAATTTTTAATAAATGTTTACATGGTACAGTTGTTGTTTTTGTAAGACATCAGTAGCTTTAGATAATGATCTGTGTACAGACATTTCATTTTTATTTCTGCTATTCACAGTTCCCTCATTCATTTTTAACGAAGTGCATGCCTTATTGTGTTTATGTAAAATCATCCATATTTATTACTAGTGTTCTCTGTGATCATTTTATTATTATTTTTGTGACCCCCATTTGTTGTTAAGAATAGAGTACATGTAAGCTTTTCCTAGCTTACCAAAGTCTGAATAACTCATGGGAAAGCAGCTGGATTACTTCTTAAAGAAACTACTGATTTTTCGATATGCAACCCCCACCATCAGATTCAAGATATAACTGCAGTCTAACCTGTAGATGCTCTGCAGAATCTTAAAAATGACAGGGTTATCCGTTAAAATATCGGTAGGTCTTAATGAATTTACAGATACACATTGCCGTGGGTTATTCAGGCACTCCCACAAAAACATTCATCTTCTTTTCTTCGTATTTGAGTCTATTTTTAACTTATTGTTTGTGTATTTCAGTATCTAAATGATTAAAAAATAAACATGCATCCTTTGTTATTATTTGTATGTATGTAATTAGGGGATATTAGGGGATGAAATATTATCACTGACGAGGAGAAAAATGTCTCGTCATTATCTCTGCCTGATGTTACATTGTTGTTAATGAAGAGAGCTAGGTTTAGCAAAGATGATTGACAGTTCTCACAGTTTGGCGTCTCCATTTAACCTTACAGAACAGACACACTCAGCGTGTTCTCATTTCATAGTCTTGTATTTTTATATATGTGTCTATAATATATATATAATATATATGCATGTGTAATAGCAAGTATGCATGTGTGTAATTGCTCATTCATGCATGGCTACATGTTGATGGAAAGAGCGTAACTGAACGGAAACACAGACATTTTTTTCTTACTTCAGTTTATTTTGTGTGTCTTGGTCTGAGTAGTGCAGAGGAGGAAAGCAGTTCAGTAATGTAAAACAATTAAAAAATGGACACACTATTTCTGCCTGAACACCTGTGAAACCTAGTTTCGTCATGAAATAAGGTGGTAAATAAATAATATATATTATTTTTTTACGTGAGGTTTTCACTTTGTCCTTGTTTGAGTAATGAGAACTGTGCATATGAAATCTCTCTTATTTGATCATAATGCGGTCTAATGGTTTGACCTTAATCTGATATGCCACTTGAAGAGGCTTGTATAATATTTCATATAAACTTCCCCCCCACCCCCCGAACCAAATTTTCTACCGCTTTTGTAGATTTGTAGATGATGTCGACAGTAATTTACAGTTGTTTTCTTCTAAACATTCTTTTGAACCACCTTAAGTTAAACTGCTCACTGACATGAAAACCATATAGTTTTTATTATACATTTCAGCCACAGGACACACAAATGGCATCATTACCAGTGCTGATTTCTAAATCTCGTGCTCACGCGATTGCCTTTCCCAACATGATCAGTTTGACTTCCAACGATTACTATGTACATATCCAGATCATACGATGACGACTTGAGAAGCAGCTGAAACCAGTAATGATACCACTTATGTGACCTGAGGATGAAACATACAGGATGTTCAGAAAGTTGCTGTGCAATTATATATTGGAAATTATGTCCATGGGTGGCTATACAAATCCAAACTTGCTAAATTTTATTGGAAAACACTTCCTGCAGATTTGATAGTGATATGCTTCTAACGTATGCAGTTATTTCAGTTTTTAAGTCACAAAGTGATTGAGGGCAATTGCAATACACTACAGGTTCTGATGCTCCCCAAAGAAAAAAAGTTACGGGGTGGTGTCCGGTGAGCAAGGGGCTCAAACAGTTTTTGGTATTACGTGTTCCCCAAAAAACTCTCCCAGAAGATGCATAGTGTTCTTAGTGATGTGTGCAGTACTGCCATCCTACTGAAACAATGAGTCGTTGATTTTGTCTTTCTTTAGCTGGTCAGTGGAATGGTGGATCACTAAACAATAATGTTCACTGTTCATGGATGATTCAGAAAAATAGAGAGTCCCATAATGTACTGTCTGGATATTGTTCCCTACACTCCAGTTTTCTTCTCAGGCATTGGCATTTAAAGCACAGCACTAGGACCCTCTGTTTTGTGTGTTAACATGATTGAAGAGGTGGAACGAGGCCTTGCTTGTATAGAAGGCGACATCAAGAATATCAGTTGTATTTCTCTCAATAAAATATGTAAACTGCTTGCAGTAACAAATTCGGCTTTCATGATCTGCATCTTTCGATTCTTTCACTATTGTCACTTTATGTGGGAACAATTTCAATGTTTGCCTAACCGATTTATGCACGGCTGCAGGCCCAATATTTTTTTACTTGTTGCAACTTGTTGCTCAGTGATTTTGCTGGCATATGCTGCATAAAGTAAAAAATATCCAACTGCTTTTCATTAAGTTAAGTCGACAAACTGCATTGTGATGAGAGGTACAGCTGTTTCTGGAAATTTTTCGGCAAATGCCTTCTGCACCAAATCTGTGTATTTATAGCATTATCAAAACATGTTCAACAAAAAACCATACTTTCCTCAACTGAAAACACCCTGATTTAAAACAAACTAAACATCTAAATACTACACATTGAATTTGATAGTTTTGATCACCTGAACCAAATAGTTAAATGTTATGCAACAGTAGCTCGAATTAAAAAAAATTACGTATCTGTGAAAAAATGTTCTGCTATCTTGTGCTCTGCCAGCTTTGTTTCGAACATGATCTCCATCCGTAGCCCAGTGCACAGTGACTGTCCAACACATTTTATAACAAAAGGATTACAAGACAATCCCGATGTTTTCCTAAGCCAGTATGCTTAGTCTGTGTTTAAACATATAAATTGTGTCATGAATTTGCTGACACAGATGTCATCTTCCATTTAGTGTCTCTGGTATGAAATAAAATCTGAAATTTTGATGGTAAATTTAAGAAGTTAGAAAAGACAGGTATACTGGTAGATCAGAGCATGGCTGAGAAACCAATGAACACATATTTATCAATATTATATTATTTTGATAACAATTAATAGAACCCTTCCGATACAAAATTTGAAGAGTGTGGTAACAAATGTGGAGGCCACTATTGCTAATTTGACTTGGACCATTCACATGTAGACATTGAGATAAAGAATTTTTCAACCATGCCATATGACATTACTCTGTATTTGTTTATATAACTTTACAGCCAGAGTTTTCAGAAAATAAACATTCAATGTTATTTCCACTTTGTGTAGGATCTCAACTCACATTTGGTTAGTCTTCTGTAGATTCCATTGTATAGGAAGACTTTAAGTGATATAAAACCTTATGTAGTTGATAGCTTTGCTGCACTTGTTCCATCCATTTATTGCATACCCATGTCATTCTGTGATTACATACATGGAAATTCCAAACAGATTGGTGTGTTAACCATTTTATGGGATAGGTAATTTTCTGGCTTAATCTGTGTTGCTGCCACAAGTTAACAGTGTTAGTAACATAACTAATGAATGACGTTCTCACTTGGTCTGCACATTGCTTAGGGAATTTAAGCACACTAGGTAAAGACAATTCGGGAACAAGCAGCCAACTAATAAACACTACCATATAATTTGATTTACACAGAGATGTTCACATTTTAGCAATTGTTCATTAAGTGCACTCTGATGTCAATACTTAACATAAATAATGTAAACACTTGTATGATAAAAATATCTATGAAAACTGATAGCGATGGTACAGAAAATCTACATTAATAAATTCAAGTCATGTGGTAGAGCAAGAATTTGTACATGAATTCTGGGGGACCCATGCAATTTCACTTGAAGGAAGAATGATCCTGAAACAATTTTGATATGAGTAAGGTATCAGTTCATAACATTGATGAAGTAGCTTTCCTGTAAGTATGAACATTTAATCCTATTTATACTGCTTCTACAACATCTGTCATGGAACATCTTCCATTTTTCTCACCATATTATACATGACATGATGTTCAGTTCATCTTTTATTCAGTAAGTATTAGTAAGTAACTGTTAGTCTTAAAAAATGGGAAATCCAGGATGAATAATGACAATATTATGGAAAACATATCCCCCCCCCCCCCCCCCTCCCTGCCCACCATGAACCATGGATCATGGATACATTGCTCCTCACTTTTATGATTGGGACGTTGAGTTGCAGACACACACAACAAAAAGACAGCTATACATTTGAGCTTTTCCCAGAACACCTTCTTATAAAGTACACACACACACACACACACACACACACACACACAAAAGCATAACTAACACACACGATGACTGTCTTGGGCCACTGAGACCAGACTGCATATAGCATCCATGCTTGATGTGAAAGCAATCTGTAGGTGGTGGGGATAATGAGGAGGGGGAGGGGCAGATGGAGGAATAGCAGGGTAGGTGTGAAGAAAGGTTTAGTGCTGCTTGTGTGCGCATGCAAGGACATGCCTCGAGACAGGGCACAGTCGCTGTGTGCAGTCAGGTATGTAGTGGGGGGAGGGGGGGGGGAGGAAGTGGAAAAGTAGGAAAGAGGAGGAGGGGAAAGAAAACTAGTGGGTTGTTGGTAGAATAGAAGGCCATGAAGTGCTGGAGTGGGAGCAGGAAGGGGTTAAGTAAGTGAAGGAAAGGGACTAGCAAAGGTTAACGAGTGTTTCGGGAATGTAGGATATATTGCAGAACAGAACAGGTTATGTTACTGATGAACTTAGTGTCACAATATGTAACGAAATTGCTGCACTGTTGGATACATTTTACTTCTTATGTTAAAAGGAAACTTGACTGTTGGCAAACTGATTGATTGTAAAAAATTATTGAAACTTTCACAGGGAAAAGTTGCATTCAGGACATAAAAGAATCGAGAGAGAAAATAATGAAAATAAAATTCTTGTTTAATATGTACTCTGTGTGGTAGGGAAGAGAAAATGAATTTGGATAACAATACATAATAGTTAGCCACTTTCAGAGATGACCCATTCTTACTCTTACTAGAATTATCATCTTACTAGAATTGTTATCACATAGTACTTCCTTAATTCTTCTATTCATTGGAATTGCATAATTGTCATTGATGCTGGTTTTCAACTTTTATTGGCACTATGATTTGACCTTTAGAGAATTACCTTGGTTTCTAAAAAGTGTGAATGAATTTGCGATATCGCGTTTTTGTTAGCCCAGTTGTGACTATGACATTAAGGCATATATAGTCTTATTTTTTATGTTGGTATTTGTTTAATTTTTGGTCTTACTAGCATTACTCTTTGTAACGCATGCTGAGAATTGTCTGTCTGTGTGCCTCTATGATCTAGTAAAAAATTTATTACACGGATCATAAGCCACAATGCATGGAGATACCACTTTGTATGTACAGTACAAAATATGTTTGCTTTTCTGAACTTTCCGTCATCTTCATGTTAAGTAATAGTACATAGTGGAAGCAATAAACTCATCATATAGTTGAGGCACTGAGCAGTCAGCAAATACATTAACAGGACTGAAAACATTGCTAAGCCTTCAGCCGATGCCCTACAGCTTAACAATATTTTCTGTCTTGTTTATTTGCCTGTCAGTCGCTTAGTGCCTCAGTTATATAGTGAGCCCTCTCACCATTTGTGTTCCACCCAGAACTTTCCAGTAATGTATTATAGAACAATGAAGTAAAGCATATGTGTGTTGGATGTTATAAAAATAACCAAGTTCTTCCTTGTTATTTGTAAGGCCTCTTGTACCAAATGCTATTCATTTTTATGTGGTGCATTGCTGTGTACGACAATTATATGAGAAATACCATTCCTGACCTCCATTGTACCCCATGTGTTCCATATATTTTCTAATAAATTAGAAGCTGTTGCAGAGGAAATCATTAAAGCCAAAGGACTGCAAGTTGAGAGAATTGTAACATTTCTATTTTAGTTTAATATTAGCTGGAATGTTATGTTAAATCCCTGGGTAATGTCACACCAATTTGAGAGTTTATCTGGATTTTTCAAAAGCCCTTTCAGGAGAGGAAGGTATTACTTTCATATTTGTCAATGCGTGATATTCAAATCCCAGCAGTGGCTATGAAATGTTAAAAATGCACAGAGGTTGCCCATGAGGTAGTTACATACTTTTTGTTCCTTAAAACTGGATGCAATTTTTGATCATTATTCCGACCAGATTAGTCGGTTGGTTGATTTAAATTTTGATCTGCACTTATATACTTTGTCCTTTCAGTTTATCTCAGATTAATCAAAAGGCACTGCAAGTGGAACTTTTACTTTTGGCACTGGTTGACATGTGTAAAAACTGTACTGTTGGACTGTGAAGTACTATTTCCTGCTTCCCTTTTGGATTAGTGGCTGCATTGTTAGATAGTTAAGTCTCTTGGGCTAGAAGATACTTTTAGTTAGTGAGACAGTATTACATTTTTTAAATGTATAAGAGTGTTGTGTAAGAGTGATTAAAATGTTCTAGAGAGCCATTGACACTGTAAAAAACATTTATTAATGACAAGATAAATACAATGTTTATCTGTCTTTACACAATGAACAAACGGCACGGAACTGACTGACCAATAAGCATGTACGCTCATTGTTGAGAGACCTCTCGACACTCAATGCTGTGGGTATAAATATTCCACATTCCAACATGCTTCCTTACATTTATATCACAGTTGAATTACATTCAGTATTGCTTGAAATTTTACAAATTTATTCTTGCTCAAAGATTTGGTAAAAATGTCTACTGCATTGTTTTCTGAATCTACATTACAAACTCCATTGATATAACATCGTTCACAGAATGGTAATGTATTTCATTATATTTTTATTTTTAGGAGAGTTCCCATATATAGCAATATTGACTTGGCCCTCAGTTGTCTTCATATACTTTAACAGACACTCAGACTTTGCATCAAAATATCCAGAATTAACTTGACCTCGGTGACAGCATCTGACAATGCTACATAATCATCAAAAGTCCTTAGATTTCCAAAATGTCATTCTCCCAAGCAATAACAAAATGGAAATTTCTGGATGAAGCAATACATAAAGTAAGGGAAAGGCAACCACTCACCTGTAGCAGATTGATGCATGGAGCACAGGTACATGTAACAGAAAACAGCATTCTCTCTCTCTCTCTCTCTCTCTCTCTCTCTCTCTCTCTCTCTCTCTCTCACACACACACACACACACACCTGTGGTCACGGCAACACTGTTTATTGAAAGCAGTTGCCTAAGCTGATGAAGGTGGGAAGGGGTTAGGGAAAGACACAACAAGGGGTAGCAGGATAGAGGCAGTTTTTTTACAGATGACTCCATGGCTGCACAAGAAGACAAAAAGAATACAGAGGATACAGCAAAAATAGATGTAGGGAGATGAGAATAAAACTGAGGGGGGAGGAAGGGGGGGGGAGGATAGATAAGTAAAGATTAAAGAGGTGGGAGGAGAGGGAGAGAGGGGGTGAGTGCCAGCACAGGGGATGAGGGTTGGAAAGGAAGAGTGTTGGGAGAAGACAGGGCACAGTGTGGATGGAGAAGTAGTGGTGTGGACAGAAAAGAGAAGCAAAAAGGTAAGGTGAGGCGGTGAGATGAGGTCGGTGTAAGATATGCTGGAGAGAAATCTCTACTGATCTTTTCCTCACTGCCTCACCTTACCTTTTCCCATCTCTCTTCTGTCCACACCACTCCTCCACCCCCACTCACTCACTCACTCACTCACTCTCTCACTCTCTCTCTCTCTCTCTCTCTCTCTCTCTCTCTCTCTCTCTCCTCTTTCTTCATCTTCACCTTTCTCTCCTTTCCCCCTTCCGTTTTCCCCAATCTCCCTCTTCCTACACATCTTTTTGCTGTATTCTCTGTACTCTTTCTGTCTTGTTGTGCGGCTGTGGAGTTATCTGCCCAAAGACCTGCCTCATTCCTTCTACCCCTCCTTACATCCTTTCTGCATGGCCATGTGTGTGTGTGTGTGTGTGTGTGTGTGTGTGTGTGTGTGTGTGTGTGTGTGTGTACTTTTTCTAGAAAAAGAAGCTGGAGTGAACAATGCAGTTTTCTGTTACATGTTTCTGTGCTCAACCCATCAATCTGCTGTAGGTGAGTGGTTGCCTTTCCCTTATTTTATGTATATCTCCAAACCTACCAAACACAATCACCTGCCCAATCTGCATCTGCAAAACAATCTAAGGGATTAATATTTTCAGTCCTTCCACGTGTTAACTTCAAACATTTGTTTAGTTCTAATACTTCAGTACTCATTGCATAGTGAGTATCATTGTAATAATTTTGAAATCGATTCAAATAGTTCAAACTGAAACTCATATCAGAGCTTATAAATAACAGAGCACCTGTCAAGCTCCTGCACTAAATATCATGACCTCCATTGGTGTACTGTATGCTTTGAATGTTAAATCTGATAGTTTATATGTAGAGTTTCAATATAGCTTTCCTTACTGAGATTCAGTACATTGTTTGCATAATTATTGTTAATATTTTTCCGGAAGATAATTCTTTCCTTCATCTCAGTCCTTCATTTAAAATGACTTGGACAAAAGATTCTTGATTTTGGTTGTATTTTCCCTCTACTTTTATCACAAATTATCAATTCATCAACAAACTTCATTATATAAATCATATAATGATATTAATTTCTTTTAAAGCATATACTTTTTTAAAACTCTTTTTAACATTCATACAATGGTCGAAGACTTCCTCTCAAGCCATGTAATGCCTTAAATAACTTACAAACCCTGACTTTTTAATCCTCATGTTCCAGAGGTTGCCTCACATAAATATTCTGAGAAAACTTTTCAGTTTAGAAATGCAGTCTGTACATCTATCTATTTCATCTACAATTTAGTCCTTTTGACAGCAATATGGCAGTAGAAATTTCAATGATTGCATCAGAGCAACAGGTGAATAAATATCATCCACAATTTCTTTTACTTTCTCCGTTATTCTGGTACCGGTACAAAAGTTTGTGATCCATACAACTTGAAATGTGTAACATAAGCCTTCTCTGTAAACACTATCTCATAAGGAGATTTGCTCTCAGTAGTATTAGCCAAAAGTTGGACGCCCATTTAAAATGATTCCATCTGCCTTACTAGTTGATAAACAGCTGAATTTAAATATTCCATTCCCTTGTCACATCTCAATTTTTTTTATAATTTTATCAGTTAAATTTTCAATTTCATTAACATATTCTACAAAACAATCATAAATTTCATTTTTAGATTTGATAGCATAGACTCTAGTTAACATCACGACAACCATCAATAAAAGCGAAAAGTATCTTTCCCTATGCAAATCATGAGTTGTGCATGCCTGATGCAAATCAGTATGAATAATTTCCGTTTCTTTTGCTTTGCTTCTGTTGTTTTCAAAATACAGTTTGTGCGTTTTATTTTGAATACAAATTTTATACTTCATAAATTCTGATTCCAAATTTGCTGTAAATCCAACTGCAAACTGATGTTTATGTAACACATTTAATCATTACAATTTACAGTCCAACTATGTGATGCCTTTTCTTCTGTACTAAATACTGTCTTCACTACTTAGACTATTTACAGTAATCACTTCCATAAAATACAACTTTGCATTTTGTACAGCTTATCTTCTTTCAAACCAATCACAAGTAAGTTATTGTAATTTTCAAAAGCTATTGAGCTATTGCCTACAAATAGATTTTTTTAGCATAGATAATTGAATTTCTTTTCATATCTTTGTCATAAAACACATTTTCGTTTCATTTGGAGTCATGTCGTCATAAACTGGAAAATAACTGATCATATTTCTTTTTTTTTTTTTAACTTGCAAAACTTTACCATCTGCAATTTTTACATTTATAGGTCCATTTAAAGTTAAGCATCCAGAAAAATAGTTTTCATTATTAAAAACACGATCGGTGCAATCATTCTCCAATAACCAATCAGTCTGTACATTATTACCTGAGTCAACATTATTACGTGCCATCATTAGTTATACCTCTGTTACGAAACTGCTAATACCATTTTCGTTCTGTTAATATCCTCGGCACCCTTCATGATGACTGCTTCTTGCCAGTTGATATCATTGCTATGCTGCTACATTTTTAGGGTTTCCAACTGCCTGACCATCTCCTCAAAAATGTCCGTTGTGTATCTATGAATCTCTGCTTGTTCCTGACTGATCAGTCCCTCTTAAAATGACCTGGTTCGCCACATCCGTAACATAAATGCTCCTGGTAGCTCATATTGATTTTCTTTTCACTATGAAGTAAGCTAAATTTTTTTCACCTCCACTTTCATCCATCTCTTTTAAATCCATCATTTGAATTATACTTTTAATGTATTCGACTTCTGATCTTCTTCTTTCAAAATCCTGATTGAGTCCCCAGTATATCTCTGAGATTCAGGCAAGGATTTGTTGTTTCAAAAATACTGAAGTATGTTTCTGTGTCACTGTAGTCCTTTAACGTGGGTTTATCCAAAATGTTTGTGCCCACAATTTTCGGTGCTGTTTATTCTTTGGAGTATAATAATTCTTTGAATATTTTCACTATCTCAAATGCAGTTTCCTTAAAACTCATAAAATCCAGTTTCTTGTTCAAAATTGCTCTATAGTTTGTTGTGGTCAGGTTCTTTTCATCCCAAGTGCCTGCCTTGTCCATGCTCGTTTTTGTTCGTGAAGCAACTGTGCAGCATTTCATCATTTTCATTTACATTTCTAATCCCCATATCCATTTCCCATAGTCTTCTCCATCAAACACCAGTATCTTAATGTCAGAGATGTCCAGTTTCACACAGCACTTTTTCGATTAACAATTTTCTTTTTAGTTCACAACCAACCAATACTTTTCAAAAAAAAAAAAAAAAAAAAAATATGTTTTTACTTAAAAAATGCAAACTGCTACCATATTAAGAATATTTATTAATGGCAAGATAAATACAGTGCATAACTATCTTATACAGTGAACACATGGAGCTGACTGATTTTAATGTAGTACATTTACACTTATTGTTGAGAGCCATCTTGATACTATCAATATAAATGTACCACATTCCAACAGATTCATCACCATTAATTCACTCAGGTCACAGGTACAAGTATTTATATCCTTGCGCTCTTAAGTACTGCCAGGCTCCTCCTGTACTTTGATGCATATTGTAGCTCGTGTGAAATTATTGTTAGTTTTTTAATTTGTGGGCTAAGATTTCTGGGGAAGACGTAAACTGTTCTTTATTTTTCTGTGTAAATAATTGTTTGCTTTTGTTACTTACACTATGTCAGTTATTTTCCATATAATATTTGAAGATGAAAACTCATAAATAATGTTTGAATTTCAGTCATTAGCAATCTGAATATGTGAGTGTAACATATTTATTTATTTATCCATTCATTCGGTTTCATTTTTTGTCACAGAATAGAGTGTGAAGGATATTTATTATTATGTAGGAATTCACACATTTTTGGTATTATCAATAAATGTATTGAGATTGGGCCAGCTAGAGAGGGACTTAATTCACAATATCTTGTAGAACCCATTTAATAAAAAGAAGACCTAGTAGCAAAAAAATAGTGTTTATTCTATTTGAACAGTTAAACTTTTCAGAGAGGTCACATAGATGACGACGTTCTGCCTCACTTGGAATGTTAAGGGAGAACATGCTTCCTGCATTTAAGGAACCACCCAATTAATAGTGGATTTCAAGTGACTGGTGAACCTTATAACTTCAGTGGGGTATGCTAGTGCAAAGCCTTGGATTACCACAATAATTTTTTGACCAATCTTCCATGTTGTACGTGGTGACTCAGTTTCATTTCACGTAAATTTTGTGGGTATGTTTAAACTAATGTAACATATGGTGTTGTTTACAGATGGAGTAAAAATTTGAATTGGAAATTGGTTTGATTATAACTCATGCATTCAGTATGGCTTAATACTGTGTTCACACACGTTGCAGTTTGTTAATCATGAAATGTCTTCTGATTACAAATAAGAGATGTCAACCATGTGTTAATTAGAATTTTCGAGTAGTAATATATAAAATATGAATCAACCAGTAACATACTTGTTGAATGTCGATGTGGATTCAAGTAAACTCTCTCTTGTTCTCCTGTAGGGGTTTATGACATCTGTCGTGAAGCTGTATTACAACTGTCTCATGAATCAGTACTGAGAATATTATGCCACCAGTTGTCAAATGTGTGGTATTTGTAGCACTGTAGGGCTAACAGGAAGAAACTTTGAACTAAGATTTAAAGAACATAATAAGATAGAAAATGGCTCATTGGTGGTGATGAAGCACCTCAAGAGTGCAAGAGTGAGTAGCATTCATTGAGTGACATCACAGACAGCACGAGAGTATTGCACTTTGAGGATAAAGGGTGGTGGTTGTCAGATTTTGCAGAGGCGATGAGTTTTTTGCACTTTAAGAAATGAATGCATCAATGCATTAAATGAGAAGACAGAAGTGTCTGAGGGCCATTTCTGAGCCCACTTTAGTGATGTCCTTGAGAAGTAGCCATCAATTTATTCAAGTTAATGGCATTAGGTTTCATGTTTTCTGTTGGACATCCTATGTGGCTGCCCACATTACACGTAGTACTGGATTTTAGAATTTACCAGGACTTGACATACAGTGTTTATAGATCTTTAGGGGCTGTGACATATGCCGTGCAGGAAGGTACTAGCTTCAGTAAGTGAAAACAGTTTTTGCCTTTAGTCAGAGCTTTACCTTGAGAGTATAACACACCAGCATGAGTTGTTCTAAGGAGAGTTTTTTATTTGATAATGCATGTTTGCTTCCGGATTTTTACTTTTTGCTAATGGCATACAAGCTTTAAGGAAGGTTGTACTACAGGATGAAAAAAATATTTTTATATGGTCGTCAGTACATGTAGTATTATGATTTATTGATTGGTTTTCCTTGTTTTATAGCATTTGAGAAAGGGATAACATAGTCCTGAAACATATTGTGGTAAAAAAATTGCACATTTGACAACTGGTGGCGTAACATTCTCAGTGCCAACAGTTTAGTTCACATTTTGAATAGATTTTACCATTCATTTTGCATCAGTTGCCATTGTGTATGTAATAAAAGAAAGGGAAATTGACACTGATAGTGTGGAATATGCCTTTATTTACAGTACAATACACAAGGTTTCTCTCCACAATATAAGTGAACTCACTTGTTTGCACGCAGTCGAAGTTGTCAATTAATGGTGGCATATAATCAGGCAGGCAGTTTGTCACATGACTAACAGTTAGAGAGCTTGTATTCAATGAGATACAAAACAAAATCCAGTTTTGTGAACAAAACTGTTTTGCATTTTCTTGCTGAATTTATATCTTACTGAGAAGAGAGATACAAAATGTAGCTCATCTTAATATATACAGTGATATCTTCCATACTCATTGCTTTATGTACAGTGACAGGAAGAAACAACACTGTAAAATAACTAATGCAGAGTGATAAAATTTCAGGAATACATTTGTCTAGGTAGCATATTTCATTGATTTAACATTGCAAGATCACAGGTTAATGTAAAGTGTGAGATAAGACATTGCAAATGTGAAATGCTGGTACATTAATAACCAGTGTAACTGCCAGAATGTTGAATGCAAGCATACAGATGCCGGATGCCAGTTTGTGTATTGGAGAGCTGTGCCTGTTTCACTTGGTCGATCAGTGTAGGGGCAATGAATGCTGTTTGTGTATGACACTGGAGTTGTCCAGTGATGTCCCATATGTGACCAGTTGGAGACAGATCTGGCGACTGAACAGGCCAAGACATCAAGTAGACACTCTGTAGAGCATGGTGATTTACAACAGCAGTATGTGGGCGAGCATTACCTTGTTGGAAAACATCCCCTGGAAATCTGTTCATGAATGTCAGCACAACAGGTCAGATCACCAGACTGACGTACAAATTTGCAGTCACGGTGAGTGGGATTACCACAAGAGTACTCCTGCCGTCCTACAAAATTTGCACCCCAGACCATAACTCCAGGTGTAGGTCCAGTGTGTCTAGTACACAGACAGGTTGGTTTCAGGCCCGCATCTGGCCTCCTAAACAACACACAGCCATCACTGGCACCAAGACAGAACCAGCTTTTATCATAAAACACAACAGATCTCCACCTTGCCCTCCAATGAGCTCTCGCTTGACACCACTGAAATCGCAAATGGCAGTGGTTTGGAGTAAGTGGAGTGCATGCTACAGGGCATCTGGCCGTGAGCTATCCATGAAGTAACTGATTTGTGACAGTTTGTTGTGTCATTGTGGTGCTAACTGGTGCTCAAAATGCTGCTGCAAATTTAGTACAATGTGCCAGAGCCATAAGCCGAACATGGTTTTCTCTCTGGGTAGTGCCAAGTGGTCATCCAGAGCCTAGACCACCGCCACCAACAGTCATGTTACTGTGGCTACTTTCCTGCCAGGCTTTTCTGCAGTATCGCGGAAGAAACATCTAGCTTCTTGTAGTCCTATTACATGACCTTGTTCAAACTCAGTGAGGTGTTGATAAAGGAATTGTTGTCTAACATAACTGACCAATTCCAGTCTCAAAAGCCACTAATGATCATGACTGTTACAGCATGTATTTATAGCAAACCTGATCTGCATCCTCATAGTGCCACTACTAGTGCCTCTCTTATGCAACTGGCTTGAAATTTGAATAGATACATCTGTCAGATCCCAAATTTCATTTAAGTTGCCCAACTCCTCCTTGGTGTTGTGATTTTTTTTCTGTCAATGTAGATATAGCTCATTAATTATTTGTTAGTCGAAACCCGAGCTATTGTAGCCAGTTACAATTTGTTTTTGTTCCCACTGAACAATTTGAAGAGTTAAACCTCCGTCATTGGGTGGATTTATGTCATTTAATAAGGCACATATGTGTTTTATATGCAACTGCTGGGTAACCTGCGGCATTGTCTGTTAGCAGGGAAAGAAGGCGCCTCTGTTTTAGTACAGGGCTCAATGTAATGTGGAGGATTTTGAGCTTTTTTGTTTCAAACATTGTTCTGTTTCTGTCGCCTGCTACCAGACAGTGGCGCATGTTACCCAAAAATCGTACACAAAAATTACATACATGCCTTATTAACCCTTTAAGGCCTCAGTTTTTATTCTTTGACTTCGACAATTCTCATTTCTTTTTACGTTGCCATAGTAAGTTGGAAATTGATTTAGTAGAAAGAAAACCAGAGAAATGCGGTTTTTGGGCCTTAATTTCATTTTTTCAAAAGGGTTTGAGAGTCCCGTCAAGTTATAATGTTATAGTCATTGACAATGGTACTTCACAAGAAGTGGTATAGATAAAAAAAAATTTGCCGTAATTCACACGCAAAAACATTGGGAACACTTTCAGTGAGGTCTTGATTCTGATGAGTGAACCTAAAGACATGTCCTACAGGGCAAAGTCTATGTTGATGATTCAGTAGTCTTGGCCCATAGAAGAAAGTTATATTCAGGGGTGTGACAGGAATGACCTATTGAAGCAAAAAGTCTTGTAAACATTGGCTAGAGCTGTGAGCACTTCATCATCTTCGGTATTGTGAAACAAATCTCTTGCTTTCCTTTTTTAGAGAGGAAAAGATATGGATCATAATAAGAAAAAACTCTAGTAAAGATGGGTTGTAAAGCGCATATGTTAAGAACTATGAGTACTTATGCAGTAGAAGAGATGTGTTTCATGGAAGTGAAAATGAACATGTGCTCATAGCTCTTAAAGTGTGCACTCTAGACTCTTGTGTTTACTGGACTTCCTTTTCTAGTTTTGGTCCATACTACCACCTCTCAAAATACAGAAAGCAAGGAGTTTGCTGTAGAAGAGATAAAGCACTGCTCACACCTCTTGAAGTTATGCATTTTAGAGCCCATGTTTTCTAGAATTTTTTGCTTCAATTAATTTTTACTGCAGAAGAAATATTAAATTTAATTGATGAAAGGAGAAAATACAAAAATGCAGTAAGTGAAGCAGGCAAAAAGGAATACAAACGTCTCAAAAATGAGATCGACAGGAAATGCAAAATGGCTAAGCAGGGATGGCTAGAGGACAAATGTAAAGATGTAGAGGCTTATCTCACGAGGGGTAAGATAGATACTGCCGACAGGAAAATTAAAGAGACCTTTGGAGAAAAGAGAACCACTTGCATTAATATCAAGAGCTCAGATGGAAACCTAGTTCTAAGCAAAGAAGGGAAAGCAGAAAGGTTGAAGGAGTATATAGAGGTTCTATACAGGGGCGATGTTCTTGAGGACAATATTATGGAAATGGAAGAGGAGGTACATGAAGATGAAATGGGAGATATGATACTGTGTGAAGAGTTTGACAGAGCACTGAAAGACCTAAGTCAAAACAAGGCCCCGGGAGTAGACAATATTTCATTAGAACTATAATAATTCCAATCCCAAAGAAAGCAGGTGTTGACAGATGTGAAAATTACCAAACTATCAGTTTAATAAGTCACAGCTGCAAAATACTAACACGAATTCTTTACAGGCGAATGGAAAAACTGGTAGAAGCTGACCTCAGGGAAGATCAGTTTGTATTCCGTAGAAATGTTGGAACACGTGAGTCAATACTGACCCTACGATTTATCTTAGAAGAAAGATTAAGGAAAGGCAAACTTACGTTTCTAGCATTTGTAGACTTAGAGAAAGCTTTTGACAATCTTGACTGGAATACTCTCTTTCAAATTCTGAAGGTGGCAGGGGTAAAATACAGAGAGCGAAAGGCTATTTACGATTTGTACAGAAACCAGACAGCAGTTATAAGAGTCGAGGGATGTGAAAGGGAAGCAGTGGTTGGGAAGGGAGTGAGACAGGGTTGTAGCCTCTCCCTGATGCTATTCAATCTGTATATTGAGCAAGCAGTAAAGGAAACGAAAGAAAAATTTGGAGTAGGTATTAAAATCCATGGAGAAGAAATAAAAACTTTAAGGTTCACCGATGACATTGTAATTCTGTCAGAGACAGCAAAGGACTTGGAAGAGCAGTTGAATGGAATGGACAGTGTCATGAAAGGAGGGTATAAGATGAACATCAACAAAAGCAAAACGAGGATAATGGAATGTAGTCGAATTAAGTCGGGTGATGCTGAGGGTATTAGATTAGGAAATGAGAGACTTAAAGTAGTAAAAGAGTTTTGCTATTTGGGGAGCAAAATAACTGATGATGGTTGAAGTAGAGAGGATATAAAATGTAGACTGGCAATGGCAAGGAAAGCGTTTCTGAAGAAGAGAAATTTGTTAACATCGAGTATTGATTTAAGTGTCAGGAACTCGTTTCTGAAAGTATTTGCATGGAGTGTAGCCATCTATGGAAGTGAAACATGGACGATAAATAGTTTAGACAAGAAGAGAATAGAAGCTTTCAAAATGTGGTGCTACAGAAGAATGCTGAAGATTAGATGGGTAGATCACATAACTAATGAGGAAGTATTGAATAGGATTGGGGAGAAGAGAAGTTTGTGGCACAACTTGACCAGAAGAAGGGATCGGTTGGTAGGACTGGGTCTGAGGCATCAGGGGATCACCAATTTAGTACTGGAGGGCAGTGTGGAGGGTAAAAATCGTAGAAGGAGACCAAGAGATGAATACACTAAGCAGATTCAGAAGGATGTAGGCTGCATCAAACCAGTCTCAGGACTAAAGACCACAACAACAACAATTTTTACTGTCATATCCCTGAATACGTCTGTGTTCCATGGGCCGAGGCTATTGAATCTCCAATGCAGAGTGATTAAAATTCTTCTGGATGTTATGCTGCATCATTGCTAAAAAACTAACAACATTAATAAACTAAAACCGATGTTTCCGCCAACTTGAAATGTCCTTCCTCAGGTCACGACTGGTTTTGCATGGGGATAGGTGCTTCTATTTATTACAGACTATCAGTGTCTGACATCACTGCTGTAAAACTTTTAATTGGCCCTCTAATATGGTTGGTTTGTCATGACGTAGGGGAAGATGGAAGGAAAGAGGCTATTCATGGATGCCCATGTCGTCAACAATTAGTAGCTGTCCACCAATCAGCATTCGGCTTCTGGACGGAAAGTTTTCCTCCTGGTGTGCGCAGAAGTGGACTGACAGTTGTTCTACAAGTATTTGTGCAGGTATGTCCGCGTCCTGTGACATAAAAGGCTTCAGTGAACGGCTAGGCAATGCCCTCCGCCGACGAGATTTCAAACAGATTTTTCGAAGCAGTCACAGGATCCACGAAATGGTAGGTTCCACCAAGGATGTAGTCAACAATCTTAACACTGCAGGTGTTTACGAACTACGGTGTGTGTGTGGAGCTGCCTACATAGGAGAAACAGGGAGACCTGTCAGCTTACGAGTAGCAGAACACGAACGCTATGTACAATTACAACAACATAATAAATCGGCAATAGCGGAACACCACTGTGACTGTGGACAACCTATCAGGTTCCAGGAAGTCCGAGTACTAACTAAAGAATTGTGGATGCGAGAACACAAAATACGGGAGGCGATCGAAATTATTAAGCAGCCTGACAACATCAACAGAGAAGATGGCTACAAACTCCCGGCGTCCTGGCTGCTGGCCATCCCAGTCCAATGGGCCATGAGCGGTCGCGGGGCAGAAGCTACACGGGACTCAGACGTATCAGCACAAACACTTGTAGAGGTCCACTTCCGCACACACCAGGAGGAAAACTTGCAGACCAGAAGCCGAATGCTGATTGGCGGACAGCTACTAATCGTTGACGACATGGACATCCATGAATAGCCTCTTTCCTTCCATTTTCCCTTACGTTATGACTAGCCAGTCATATTAGAGGGCCACTTAAAAGTTTTACAACAGTGATGTCAGACATCTATAGTCTGTAATAAATAGAAGCACCTATCCCCTTGCAAAACCAGTCATGCCCTGAGGAAGGCTGTTGCAATTCGGCGGAAACGTCAGTTTTAGTTTATTATTGTTGTTAGTTTTTTAGCAATGATGCGGCATAATACCCAGAAGAATTTTAGTCACTATGACACTGGCCGCGGAAGCGTATGTTCTTACTCCAATGCAGACTTTGTTCCATGGGACGTGACTTGTAAACCACACTGTATATAGTAAAAATCAGACTTTCCACATGTCCCATGACTAGCAATAAAAATAGCCATGATCGTAAAGATTTTGAGTTCAAATTTCCTTTGAAAGTGAAAATCCCTTCTTTCATTCTGAGAAGAGTTGGGAGATATTTCTTTTTGTCTCTGGTTACTTCAAATATAATTTCGTAGTATTCTGTTGATGGTGTTATTTCTTCTTTGTTTGGTGTATAAATTGTTGAGTTAGAATTCTTCAAGAACATATTTTATTGCAAAATCACTTCTTTCATCATTTGGTGTATCAGTGTCAGATGGAAAATCCTCCAGAGTAACTCCAGTATCTCCTTATCTTACAACATTCTTGCCATGTCCTGTCATGCAAAAACATGAAGCTATAGTCCTGAGGGGATTTAAAAGTACAGAATTTTTTATACAAATATTTTCTAAAAATCTTAAATATCTTTTGCTTCTAACATTATTCGACTTACCAAGAAATAGAGAAAAAAAAATTTGAAGACAAGATTATCACAGTAAGCACTCAGAATTTGGCACAGGATGACCCACATCTTACTGCATGAAACTAAATAGTGTGAGCACTGTGTGCAGTGAGATAAAAAACTGCCCTGTATACACGACTAATACTCTGTGGAAGTTCAGCAGTGTGTTAACAGCATTCCAAACAATGAATAAATAGGGCACTGCAGCCCATGTCTCATGTCCTAATGATCTGACGTTTTGCCATTACAGTTTACATATTGTCTTTCAAATAGTTGTGATAAAATTCACAGAATGTTTCTTTGTATCAAAAATGCATCTTGTACCATTTCACCACATACGCAGATCACCACATACATGGGTACTGTGGATACTGCCTGTGCAGTAAGTTATCTACGCTGTTATACAGACCATTTAATTAAAAAAAATCATTTCCATCCTATTAACAGATGTTTCATATCAGTTAAGAACAAAAAAGTGATATGTTGTGCTTACACAAAAAAAACTGAAAACAACATTGTACATTATTAACAATAAAATGAAAACATGACAAGCCACAATGTAGTAGAGGCCGTTAAACACAGAATCAAATTTCCTCATGACATAGTTGTTCTCTAATAAATGAAGATACAATCCAAAAGATGTTCATTGTAAATATTTGTGCCGTGTTAGGGCCAGTTTGCTGTGCACCTTCTGTGGAAGCAATGTGATTTGTGTAAATCATAACTGTTATGAAGGGACGTAATTGAGAGTGGTGTACCGTCATTATCTGTGGAATTCTTCATAGAGTGAGGCATGTGCAAAAGAGTTTGTTCCTGTAATTATAAAAGAAGTTTAATCATGCAGTGGAAGATAATTATTGCTCATAAAGACTACAGCAACCAGAAAAAATTGTTTTGGAGAGCTTTGTGACAAAGCAAGCTGAGATATTTTTCTTCTCCTCTTGATTTTCCATCTGCCTACTTAAATTTGTTTTTTCATTTTAGAACTAATTACCATTAACATACATGAGTATAATCTGTATTTTTATAAAGAAAGGTTGGCCCTTGTTTTTAAAAAATATAACACCAGATCTAATGTTGTGCTTAGTTTCATGTATGTAATTGATTTTCTAATGTATTTTGACTATTACTAGTTAGTATCTTTCATTATAGGGTGAATCAGGAATTTTTTTGTAACTTAAATTCTATTGTTGATGCATAAACAAACATAAATTCTGTACTAATTATAAACATTTGGAAAACGAAACACGAGCATTCTTTAAGTATTTATTTGGCCCTATTCGAAAACATGTTAGCAAAGTCAGCCCTTAATTAATTCCAAAGTAATTAACAGATTTATCAAAAGTATTGTTTGCATATCTATATATGTTAATTTAATGATTGTGTAAGTTCAGTACCTATTATTGTGAGGATATATAAGGGCCCAATTTTTGGTCACAAGACAGTCAGTCCACTGCTGAGTTTCAGATGAGGAACCTGTGTTGGTTAGAACAACAACATTGCCTCAACTTAACAGTGAAATAAATGTTACACAATTAGGCCGTGTGTTAAAGCAATGACAGTGTCTGTACGAACGTTCTCAAAAGTGTGTTGTAGCAGATGGCGACTATTTTAAAGGGCAATAAAGAACATTTGTTTGTATCTTTCATTTTGTTTGTTGTCTGGTAGCATTCACTGAACTTTTTAGACACACCACATAGGTGATTCTGCATGCATCCCAAAGGACTGGTCAATTTCACCATCTTCATGATGTTTGGAGCCAGTTTGCCCCTGAAACCCACTGATTTGATTGTTTCTTAGTCTCTGCAGTGTAAGGAGTGTAGCCATGTTTCATCCACAGTTATGTACTGACACTGAAACCTAGCAGGGTTTTGATGGAAAAGTGCCAAAACAGCATCAGAATTGGCCACACAGTTGAGTTTATTCTCCACTAGGAGCAAACAGAGCACCCATATTGCTGAGATTTTTTTTTGTACACCCTCTTTCTCTTGCAAAATTGAAAACTGTATCTTGCACTATGACTTTGTCCTCAACTATTTTGCTCACTTTGATTCATCGATCACTTAAGACCATATCTCGGATTTTGTTAATTACTTGGGGATGCTCACTTTCACTGGTCGTCCTGAACACTGTTCATCTTTTGTGCATGTACAGCCACATTTAATCTCATTTAACCAATTGTAAAAAGTTGCAGAGACAGATGTAGATGTGCCCTGAACTTGATTCAAATCAGCTTTGGTCTCTCTTCAGTGTTTTCTTTTTAAATAGATAATGTTTTTCTTTTTTTAAGCAGAGGTGTTTAATCACACTTGAAACTTGCATTTTTCCATGTTGCGAAATAAACATGAGCTTGTTGCTTAAATCAACTGGGACAATGAAACCATGTGATGGATACTGTGGCAACTTTACCTGCCCTCTAGCAACAGATGACACTTACTGCCGGCAAAACATTTTGCTACTATGAGTGCCATCTCTTGGATTTTGTAAGAATTTATTGACTCACCTCATAAATTATTTTCTGTCACAGTTTCAAATACATTACAGTGACAGAATACATCCATTTTCAAGTCATGGCACCTGAAAGTACAAATATGTTCCCTATTAAAACTTTATACAGGTAAAAAGTTACATAGAAAATGTTTATCATGTAATACGCATGAATAGACTTCATTGTATACTGAAATTATTATGAAAGTAGTACATAAAATTTTAACAATCATGGATACATTGTGTGACACAATTTAACATTTCCTTGTAAATAGGTAGGATGTCTGAACAAGGATGTGGGTCATTTGTATGCAGGCACCCTTGTGGAAGTGTTGCTGTGCTTAGAGATTTGTGCCTCATACTTTAGTAATGCTTCTTTACAAGTTATTGCACCATGCTTCTCATCATACTTTTAAATTGCTGTTAGTTGTTTTGACCACAATGTTGGCTACTGGTTTAATCTCCAACAGGACAGGTCATAAATGCACACATTGATTCAGAAATACAGGCATTATTTGAATCCCCAAGCCCATTCTCACTAGAAGTAAGTAGTTTTTGGTAGTGGTGCAGTTTGAAGTGTGGCCCACCAAACTGTGAAATTTTTCCACTCTTAAAATATTTTTTCAAACATGATCAATTGCAATATGTGATATGTTCTGTACACGGATAATCTTGCGGTGTTAAGCCCTAGATTTAGAAATTGTGGTCTCAACATACTGTGGGCATGTGAAACACATAGTTGGCCATATGCAACTAAAATAAGGCTGCGAGTTCATAATCTTTCAGTGCTGTAGTTGGTTAAGAAAAAATTGTGTCTGCTGCTTTGGTTTCCTTCTTTATAGGTGCATCTTAATTATGCTTGTCACTGGCCTCACTTCAAGAATAATGGATTCTAGTGTTCGAGAACAAGTTTGGCCAGTATTGGCTTGCTATGCCGTGTGTTGACACTGATTATAAATAAAAAAAAGTAGTAAACAGTATTAATTTTATAAATGTTATATTAATTTTAAGATGATGTCTTGATTAGGTATTATGGATAGACTAGCTTATTATTTCTTAATTGATAGGTATTTGATATGACATTGCTTAAAAATATTGACAGAAATATTACTAGCCATTTACACAAGAAAATAAATTCACTTATAGTGCAACTACAAACTTCATTTATTGTTGCAGGAGCGGCCCATCTCCCTGCCGCCAATGGGCCTGGAAACAAACGAAGATGATTCTTCCTCCCACAAGAGTGACACTGATGTAAAAAGTAAGTACAGCATTACAAACCCATGAGTTAAGCAAGAAAAGTAGGTAATTTATCAGTATGAAGCAATAGCACAAACCTTTATTGTTAATGATTAATGCTGTGTAATATTGGTGTTACAGTGTAAAGACTGATATTCTAATAACTTTTGATGAACTAAACATTCATAATTACTTCCTCTGTTTTTACTTGCTGTTCACACATTTTTGTTTTGAGAATATACCAGCACTGTTAGAGCCCAGCAGTTATTTGATTGAAACTTAACATAAGTGTGAAAATGGGATGGTGGTTGTGAGAAACGGAAAAATCTGATGAAGTGTGTTCTTGTTACAGTGCTGCCTGACGTTGTGACTCCTGAGGACAGAGAGACTGTAACAATTCCTGAAGACAAAGACACAGCTGTGATATCTGAGAACAAAGATACAGAAGGGCCGAAGAGAGAATTTGAGAAGGAAAATGATGAAAACGAACGAAAGAAGTTTAAAAAGGAAGAGGAGAGAGACATCCCTGATAAAAAGCCTGTAAGCATCACGTGATATACAAGATATATTCAAATTGGTTTGTGGAAGATATTGAAACAGGTCAGATTGTTACCCTATTGTCAAAAACACACACATTTGTCATCCTACAGGCACTCGCACTGAAAACCTTTCCACGATGATTGCTCATTGATGGACAGTGTATCAGGAAGCATGTATGTTGCATTCATGCTCTTGCACTCATTGTAATGCTACTTTGCAGCAGTCTATTGAATATTATGATTTGAACTAGTAGCAGTGACCTAAGATATTCTACTATTTTCTAATTCCATGTAATGAGCTGTGTGGACACCATCTTGTTTGTGCTTTTTTATTGTGTTGGAGGGGGTTTATGAAGAACGTGTTACCACACCCAAAGATATCAAAAGTGGAGCTAATCCCCCATACTGGTGGTTATCAACGTAACGTCAAGAAAATGGCAACAGTTGGTCCAGTCACTGGGGAGTGGGGAGCCACTTTGATATTTCATGGCCATGTTTGATTTTGGAGTGCTGCAATAGGCTCTGACCCCATTTCTATTTGACTACATTGTCCTCCAAGCAGAATCAAGTGTTTGTTTTCCCATGAGAATAATCTCTCTCCAAAGGCAGTTTAAAATTGAAAGACGATAGCTTTGTCAGTAAAACGTAGTGAAAGTCTATACCACCTTCCTGTTTCATACAAACACAGGAAAGAACTAACCTATAGTTACTCTTAACACACAAAAATTCAGTATGAGGTGAGAAGCTCTTTATTATTGGCTACTCATTGACAACATCAAACGACTGCAGGACCATAATCAACATTAAGGTTAAAATATGAATATTGTTATAGTCCTTGATACATCCTATCCCATTAGAGGCCATTCAGTTAGTGGCAGCAGCCCTGTCACAACAGAAGTATTGCAGTCTTACTTTTTAGGTTGAATCTGAACACCATCAACAAAATTTCAAAGTTTGTTCAAGGGAAATTTTGTGAATACATTGATATACGAGGTTCTTGCCATGGTCTCTGGTGGCCTATAATAGAGTAATTGCATTTCCTTTGATTTGTCACACCCATTTATCTTTGTATCTGTATTGCACCAAAAATATTGCACAACAGTACAAATGTTGACAGTGTACATTTTGTGTCTTGTTTGGAAACAAACTTATTCCATTCATTCATGGTGCTTGCTAAAGGGAACAATAATGCCTATTTTCCTCCCCACCCTCAAACTTGACAAACTTGGTACTGCTTGGTTCTGTCTCAAGGTTAGTACAGTAGCATGGATTGGTTTACTGATCAAGAGTTATTTGATACGCACATCTTGTATGGGTTTACTGAATACAATAGCAGAGAGGCATGATGGCACTATGCCGAGCTGTTCCCGTAGAGACAGCAACATCACATTTGAGGGTTGTTGCACTGCTCTCTCTCTCTCTCTCTCTCTCTCTCTCTCTGTGTGTGTGTGTGTGTGTGTGTGTGTGTGTGTGTGTGTGTGTGTGTGTGTGTGTGTGTGTGTGTGTGTGTGCGCGCGTGCGCGCGCGTGTGAGCTTGTGTGCTTGTATGCATGAATGTGTTTTCTATTGTTCTGAAGGCTTCTTCTAAAAGTTAGCAGTGTTGTCACTTTTGCTTCTATTCCTATCAGTGTGTCAGCTGAATAGTGAGTTGTTACCTTTACTCCTATCATTTATGTTGCACCAAGGACTTTTCATATCTGTATTTATATCATAAACTTTATTTATGTTAAGCTAGTTTAGCCGTATAATCTACCAGTGATGTGTAAATGGTGTGTTTTAGGTGCCCAAGAGACAAAATAGTGAAGGCAGCGAACGGAGGGCATCGCATGATAAAGGTCCTGCCCCAAGACCACCTGTTACAACAGCTCAGCAAGCCAAAACAAAAAATGAGCCTCCACCCCCTCCACCAATGCCTCCAATGTCTCTCATCAGTGGTGTGACACAGGATGAATCAGAGGATGCCGACGACGTTCTGCCAGTAACACCTAGTGCTAAAGTTTCTTCTGAAGTTCTCTCCCCATCTGAGCCAGAAGTCCCAGAACAGCTAGACAAGGAGTTACTGCCTCAGTCAGATATTCCAGTGCCAAATGACAAAAGTGATTTGGCCCCAACCCCAGTCCGTCCTACTGTTAACAGGGATTCCACTAGGGAAGAAACTATAGATCATTCTAGTGATGTCAGTGTCAAAGACAAAGTTGAAGAAAACATAGCCCAAGTGAGGGCTGTGCAGGATGACAACTTGGAAAAAGAAAAACGTAGATCCTCACGAAGTTCTTTAGGAGATATTGTTATACTTTCAGGTGAGTCTGAATTTGTAATAATTCAGTCAGCCAGTAAAAGATGCTGGTTTGTTGCAAATTAAAACAGCCATGCCAAAGAATGCAAGCTCTCACTTTCTTTCCCCATGAGAGCTTTTGGTACAAACTACTTACTTACGAGGGTTGTCGATAAAGTAAGGTCTCCAACAAGCTCCCACCGGGACAGAGTGATCTAGCGTAAATCTGACAACAGCACCATTTTCCTTGCTTCCCACACCACTATTCTTGCCAGTCCCCATCTCTCTGTGAAGTCATTCTTGGCATAGTAGCCATTAACGATGGAAGGGAAAATTGACACTCTCGCCAAATGTTAATTGCATTCTGTGATTAGATTTCTGTGGATTAAGGGGTCTGTCCCTATTGAAATCCATCACCGCCAGTTGACCAATGTGTATCAAGAAAAGTCGATGGATATAAAAATGTGCATAAATGGTGTAGGCAGTTCGCAGACAGCCGAACAAATGTGCGACAAGGCTGGTCACAGGCGTCCATCAGTTTCTGACGAGACAGTGACACAAGTCAAAGTAGTTTTGCTTGCAGATTGGTGTGTGACTATGCAAGAGATTGCTGAACTGATTGGTGACATCTCTGAAACTACTGTGGACAAGATTTTGATGGACTTTTGAAGTATTGCAAGGTGTTCACCAGGCGGGTGCCACAGATGCTCACTGATGAACACAAAAAGAAGCTCATCAGAAGTGCTTGAAAGTTTCTGTGCCATTATCGGGAAGAGAGTGAGAAATTTCTGGATTCAGTTGTAACCAGGGACGCGACTTGGGTCCAATACTTTACACCAGAGACTAAGGAACAATCAAAAAATGACAGCATTCCAGTTCTCGAAATGTCAAGAAGTTCAAGCAAACGCCATCAGCGAGGAAGGTGATGGCTTCGGTATTCTGGGATAGGGAAGTACTACAGTCAGCACAGCAAGGGGCTGCAAGACACTACTAACAAAGCTACACCAGGCTATATAGAACAAAAGGAGGGGTTGGTTGACAAAGGCAGTTTGTTTGCACCATGACAATAGCCACCCTCACATCACCAGCACGACAACAGATCTAATTGCCAAATTCATGTGGGAAATCATTGACAAACCTACGTACAGCCCAAATTGGCTCCCAGTGACAAATATTTTTTTTCCCAACTTGAAACAACACTGCATGAGTCAGCGGGAGAGGGGCTCAACATGGGTGTGAAAAAGCTTACGGAGCATCTCAAAAAATGCATTTATCATGATGGGGAGTATGTTGAAAAATAGCTAAAAGTCCAAGCTTTCTGAATCTGTAATGATGTTTACTATGTGAAAAAGCACTGGAGACCTTAATTTACAAACAGCCTTCGTATATTTCATTTATTTGCTGCCATTTACCTTTAGCCTACCATCTGCTGGATAAGACAAATCATCTTTTCAAAATATTAATTATACATCATGTATGCTTTTGTTAATATGACAATTTTTGGACAAGTAATATCACTAAAACTAGCATAGAATGAGATTTGTGGTTACTTGAATATTATTAATTGCTGAAGATTCAGTGTGCCAACTTATGAAAGGTTGCATAAATCCTCTTCTCTGTATCCTGTATGTGAACATCCTTAGGTAAGATACTACTAGAGCTATGGGAGTGGGCAACCTGCTCTATGTCTTGAGTTGAACGTGCTCAACACCTTAGCTGCCTGTTTGTATTTGATACAGCATGATTGATAACTGAATTATGTAAAGAATCTTTCTCTTTTCTTTACATTGCCATTTTTGCAAATGGTAGTTCATGAAACAGTTACAAGTAGAATGGAAACAAATATTTGCACTTTGTACTGTGTAATAGGTTTGTAAGCTGAGTTAAAGGCTGGTGTAGAGTAGTCACATGGTGCTTCAGGATGGAGTACGAGATTTGAAGAGTGCAAAAAAATTCATTAGAGGATTTTTCTATATGTGCTTCACCACAAGAAAGAACTGACTGTCTTGCCAGTGGTTACAGGCCTGATTTGTGTGTTCGAAACTCTCAGGAGTTTGTGGTGGTGTTTTTTTACTGGTAAAAATTTGGAGCATTGCTTAAAATTGGGTTTGTGGTTAACTGTGTTTCACAGTGTACAATTTACTTTCAGTATGGTCTTCATATTTGTATAGAGCATTGAAATATGGAGTATAAAGCAATTTTTCACTTGAGCATGGGACACACATTGTAGCACTTCAGTAATTAGCCCTGTCCAGTATATTTTGGATTTTTTAAATTAATTTCATTGAAGCTTTAACTAGAGATAAGAGAGAGTTATGTGAGTATTTTGTAATAGTGTATAAAATTGTGTGAGTATATTGTAATAGTATATTGGAGTTTTATTTGCGTTCTCCTTAATGTAAACTCTGTTTACTCATATTCAAATCATGCATTTGATGAGAGACGTCCTTAAGGACTCTATTAGGAGCCCAAAACAAGTACATGCTCTTTATGGTAAATTCTTTGTTGGCTTGGCTTGACTTGAAATGAAATGCATATAAGTCATAATTATTTAAGTTTTGTTAGCAGACTGAGTTTTGACAATAACTTAATAGTGTTTAAAGAAATCCTGCACATACATACAGAAGGGTCCAGAAAAATGTAGGCACTTGTTGATAGTTAATATCTTTGGAACAAAATGACACATATTGCAATTTTGAGATGTCCTGTGTGGCTATCCCTCCGGCAACAGTAGGCAGCTATAGGTCGGTCAACAGTTCAACGGCATCGACGTTGTTTGAGTTCTAATGGGGGGGGGGGGGTCATTTTGAACACGCAAAATAACCTTCCCCCGAGCAAGAATTGTAATGGTATGTCACTTTGTTCTGTTATTATTGACTATCAAAGTATGGATGCCTCTGTTCATTTTCCCTTTGCAATAAATTTACCATTAGCAAATCATAAGAAGGTGTGTGGCAAAACATATTGAAGTTTCTTCCTATTCTGTTCGTGGATGAGTCAGGTAAGTTGTGAAGTGGATTTTCACAAGATATAAAATATTCTTCAAAAGCGTGCCAGTTGAGATTTTTCAGTCTCCACTGACATCCATAAGGAAGTAAAGTCCATTTATCACTAAATGTTGATTATATTTCCATACACACTGGGTTATTAAAACATTTATTCTATATAGTTCTCAGGGAAAGTTTTGTAGGACTATAACAAGAAGTTTTGTCTTTCCTGCTATTTATGGAATTGTACACTACTGGCCATTAAAATTGCTACACCAAGGAGAAATGCAGATGATAAACGGATATTCATTGGACAAATATATTATACTAGAACTGACATGTGATTACATTTTCACGCAATTTTGGTGCATAGATCCTGAGAAATAAGTACCCAGAACAACCGCCTCTGGCCGTATTAACGGCCTCGATACGCCTGGGCATTGAGTCAAAGAGAGCTTGGATGGCGTGTATAGGTACAGCTGCCCATGCAGCTTCAACACACCATAGTTCATCAAGAGTAGTGACTGGCATATTGTGACGAGCCAGTTGCTCGGCCACCATTGACCAGATGTTTTCAGTTGGTGAGAGGTCTGGAGAATGTACTGGCGAGGGCAGCAGTCAAACATTTTCTGTATCCAGAAAGGCCCATACAGGACCTGCAACATGCACTCGTGCATTATCCTGCTGAAATGTAGGGTTTCGCAGGGATCGAATGAACGGTAGAGCCATGGGTAGTAACACATTTGAAATGTAACGTCCACTGTTCAAAGTGCCGTCAATGCGAACAAGAGGTGACAAAGACGTGTAACCAATGGCACTTCATCCCATCACGCCGTGTGATACGCCAGTATGGCGATGACGAATACACACTTCCAATGTGTGTTCACCGCGGTGTTGCCGAACAAGGATGCGACTGTCATGATGCTGCAAACAGAAACTGGATTCATCCGAAAAAATGACGTTTTGCCATTCGTGCACCCACACCATCGCAGGCGCTCCGATGCAGCGTCAAGGGTAACCGTGGCCACGGCCTCCGAGCTGATAGTCCATGCTGCTGCAAACGTCGTCAAACTGTTCGTGAAGATCCTTGTTGTCTTGCAAACGTCCCCATGTGTTGACTCAGGGATTGAGACATGGCTGCACGATCCGTTACAGCCATGCGGAGAAGATGCCTGTCATCTGACTGCTAGTTATACGTGGCAGTTGGGATCCAGCACGGCAATCCATATTATCCTCCTGAACTCACCAATTCCATATCCTGCTAACAGTCATTGGATCTTGACCAACGCGAGCAGCAATGTCGTGATACGATAAACCGCAATCGTGATAGGCTACAAGCCGACCTTTATCAAAGTGGGAAACGTCATGGTACGCATTTCTCCTCCTTACACGAGGCATCACGTCAACGTTTCAACAGGCAACGCCGGTCAACTGCTGTTTGTGTATGAGAAATTGGTTGGAAACTTTCCTCATGTCAGCACGTTGTGAGTGTTGCCGCCAACCTTGTGTGAATGCTCTGAAAAACTAATCATTTGCACATCACAGCATCTTCTTCCTATTGGTTAAATTTCGCATCTGTAGCACATCATGTTCTTGGTGTAGCAATTGTAATAGCTAGTAGTGTACTTTTTCCATATTACTGCCTCATTTAAAACCACCTCTGGATTGCAGCAGCAACAGATTAAGAGCAGATAGCTACAGGATTAGTCCCATACCAACATATGTGATAACTGATGAGCGTCGTTTTCAAGCTGGTGCAAGCATTGTATGTCACAGTGCTGAGCACAGAAAAGTGATGGTCCCCACAATTCATTGTTAGTTCCAACATTCTAATGATTGTCAAACACTTACATATGTTTCTTACTGTAAGGTTAAAAGTGATAGTAAGAAGTAGATCAGTGTACCACAAAATTTTCAGAGTATTTTTATAATGATAGTTTAGGTACTGGGGTTGCCATTGTCAGGTAATTTGTAAGCAGTTAGATACAAGGATTTTGTGTTGCTAGTAGTATTAACATAATGTAAATGGATAGATAAAAAAATCTACTCACCAATCAGCAGCAGGGGAACACACACACACACACACACACACACACACACACACACACACACACACAAGGATTTTATGTTTACAAGCTTCCAGAACTAGTGGCTCCTTCAGCAGAAGAGTTGAAGGGGAAGGAAAAGGGGTGAAGGAAAAGGACTGCAGAGGCTTAGGGAAAGGGGTACAGTTAAGAAAATTCACTTTACTCAGACTTGTTCCAAGCTGTCAGTAACCTAGAGGCAGACCACTCTGCCATCATCCTCCGTGCAGAATTTCTCTGAAAATGTGATAAAATAGCAACCTGTCATTTTACATCATTCTGTAATCTCACTACTTAATCTGTTGCTACGAGCTCTCCAGTCCTATTGTGATTGTTAATTACATTAAATGTGACAGTGTTCGGTCATATCCTGACATAAGAACAGTCTGTTGTGAGAAATGAATATACTGTTGCACCATCAGCTGATTTGATAATTTGTAGTCGATAATAGTTGTTTGGATATTTTACTTCGTCTCTCTTCTTTTAAATAGCACAACATTATTTTACTACTTACCTTGTATATTTAGGTACTTTTTTTTTTCAGGGCCCAGCACTGTTGTTGAGCCATCCAGCCAACCAGAAGTTAAGCTAAACAAATCAACAGTGACTATAACAACAGACATGCGTGAAGATATGAGTACAGCCTCAGGAAATGTTACACAAGTTACTGTTGTTACCACCCATCCCCCTGTGTTGTTACCTCCTTTGGAAGGCCCTTACATACCATATGCAGGCAGGACAACAGATGATGGGGAGGTTGTAATAGTGTCTAATGAAACAAACAAGACTCTCATAAATGAATCCTCGACAGATGAAGATCTTTACCATTCGTTAGATTCTTTAGAGACAGGCTCAGAGAATTTGCCCATTAGTATTGTCACAGAGAAACCAGTACGTCTTGATGAAAGTGAAGTGCTAATAGTGAGCCCAACAAGTCATGTCGGTGGTGTAGATGAAGGAGATAATTTAGGTGATACAAGCCATGTTTCAGTAGTAACAGTGGGGGATGATGAACAAGTTCATGATTCTACATTGCAAATGGAGAATAGAAACATTTCAGGTGAGTGCAGAAAGGCAGTCATTTCATCATTTACAGTTTTATGTGTAAGAGGCAGCATGTTTTTTTAAAGATCATTCTGATCTTAGTTTGAACTGTCTGTAACTTTTGAGGTTGTTCTTGTTCATGAAAATCACACCACCTAATAGTTTGTTTCCTCTCAACTTTGATTAATATTGTGACATTAGAATAATTTTTGCATTGACTCTTAATAAAACCTCTGCATTTCTTGTATCTAATTTTTATATATGATTTGTTATTTTGTGTTAGTTTACTGTTGGAGTAATGTATTAAAGTATAGAAGTGCTCAAAAAATCCAGTATACCGTTGATGTTGAAAAAACAACTATATACTAATAAAGCTGCCTCCAAACAACGACAAGTAAGAATAGTCCCAAATCGTTATACTATATCACCCCTGCAATGGAGAAGAACCATATAAGGTGCTTTAATGGCGCTAATAAGTTCTTCTACTGCTGTCTGATGACAAATGTTAAAATAAGATTGGTCTTCTTCAGGCCACATTGATACTTCAGATAAGGCTGGAATTCTTTCGAAGTTAAGCACTGAAGGCAAACCCTCAAGACAGTTGAAGAAAATCTTTGCAATATGTTATGAGTTTTCCCAATTCCTTTTCATGTGCTGTGGAAGATATTAACAATGGCTTTTGACCGTGGGACTGAGTAGGATATCTCACATCAGCCAATGAATTAATAGTCTTGTTCTGTACATCATACGTTTACATATCTGATCAAATGTCAGGGTGATGCTCAGAACAGTAGGCAGCAAATTTCTGTTTTCCATGCTTCTTTTAAAATAGGAAACACTGCGGCAATAAATATATGAACTGTGGACTGGCTTTGTTATAAGTGGTACTGACAGTGTGATGATACTTCTGATAGTGAGTGTAGTGGGAATGGTGGTAGTTACGAGAGGCAAAACAGTTTTTAGTCATGCTTATTGGATAGTGTTGTAATTAACATATGAACAAATGCTTAAACATTGATATGATGTAAGACCTTTTTCTATTAAAAAACAAGGAAAAATTAAGTAAATTACACAGTGCAATACATGATGCTACATCTCAGTTGTACGGTGAGCTACTTGACTTGAACATTTTTCATACTGTAATTTTTTTAGATAGAGGTGCTGTTTTTTTTGTTAGGTGTTGTATAGAATTTTGTAAAGGGCTGATGAATAATCTATACCATTTATGAAGCTGAATTTTGGATGTGGCCTGAATTGAGACACTTCATTATACTAGCATTGAACAAGATATACTTTGAAAGCATACCTCAAATTTCACAAGCTATGTTGATGGCTTTGTAATTCTCACAGGTCAAGAAAAAGATATAGGCCACACATCAATTCTAGTCAAAGGTACTACTGTAGAGTCAACAGATGTTGACAAAATTGGAGACAGTGCCTCAAGGAGTGCGAAAGTTAATGGAGAAGTTCTGAAAGAAAGAAGCACCAGTGAAGAAGTCCTCATTGTTGTTAATAATTCAACCAACATACAAAAGGTATAATTTTCTTTCTTGTTATCTAACTGAACTGTATTGTGAAATTAGGAATATTAAGAATATGGTTTAAGTTGCCTACTTTGTTACTCGCTGGCACATTATTGTCTTTTCACTATTTTTGTAGAGTGTTTGTCCTTAGGTTTGCAGTTAAAACTGTAACAAAATGTTCTTTTCCTTAGGTAATAAAGGAAAAGAAAGTCCCTGCTTCACTTAATGATGTAGACGACAGCTTCCATTCAGTTTCTAGATCACATTCTGATACTAGCTCAACCCAAAGCAGTGAGCCAGTAACACCACTTTCCAGCACAGGAAAGCTTATTGACAGGTAAGTTTACACATCAATGAATTTATCAATAAATTTGAATATGTGAGGTTTGTAACAATTGCCTGCATTGTATAGTGGGTGGCATTATTACTCTGTTATAACAGATAATTTATCCCTCAATGATTTAATAAACACAGATCTTCAGAATAGGAGTTCCTACAGCAAAGTGATGAATGATCATCCGAGCTACACAAATATGGGATTCACAAGAGCACTGTACTACAGAAATTCTAATGCTTCTGCATCCAGCAATGAGAAATCATAGAAAAATGTCCTTCATTCTTTTTAAATCATATGACAGACTGTATGAGGATCACCCTCAAAAATTATGTTGCAAAGCCAATAGTAAAAGATAAATGAAGAGAAAGTGTGAATGTTAAGGACTGCCAAGGAAGCACGTGACACATTACCAACTCCTAAAATGTAAAGAGCTGCTTTTAGTAGTACAGCGCATATAACAATAATAATAAAAGGTGTGTGAACAAGTTGCAGAAATCACCCAAAGACTATTATTTATGAACAGTTAACTCTTGTGGAACACAGTTTCAAACATGGTAAAGATAGTATATGTTCTGGAGACAACACATTCAACTGGAAGGGAAACTGTAGAGATCGAAAAATATCACATATTGTCATACAAATGGTGTGAAACATGAACACCACTACTAAGAAACAACGCAAGAAACAGATCTTCAGTGACACAGAGCTAGTGGATAGCAGAAATAGAGAGTCACCAAATATGACAATTTGCAAAATGAATTTTTAACTCTGCAGTGGATTGTGGACTCTGTTTAAACTTCCTGAAGAACTGAAATATCTGCTGTACCAGGACTCAACCACAGAACACTGCCTTTCATGGGCAGTGCTCTTAGTGAATGAGTGGAACTAGCATGAACCACAACCTCCCCTCACAACTTCACTTTTGCTAGAATCTCTCTCCTACTTCCAAAACTTCACAGATGTTGTCTTGCCTAAATTTTGGGCTCCTCAAAGCATAGGAACTGTTTCTGGAATTAATCTTTCACTCTGCAGGAGAATGTGAAGTGGAAACAGTCCCTTTGACTAGGGCTAAGTGATTTCTCCACAGAATGCTTTCTTCCGTAGTGTGTTAGTCATGTGGCAAGGGTTTGGGAGTAGGATAGCAAATGAATGTGGAAGGTGAAATGCAAGATTGTCCTGTGCACACATCCAGCACATCATACCCCAGTCCCATCACAAACATATTCTTTGCTATCCAAGGCAGGACCACCTGTGAAACCAGCCATATCATAAACCAACTCTGCTGTAACTTTGGCTCAGCCTTCTGTATGAGTACAATCACCAACAATTTGTCCACCTTTATGAATGACTACTGCGACTGTGATGGGTAAGAGCAGTGTTGAGCACAAACTGGCAGAACATGCACTGAACACAACATGTTCGACATAAAAGCGTGCATCGCAGCCTGACTCGCCTAGATCCCCCCCACCAATACTATCTTCTCTGAACTTTGGATATGGGTATTGTCCCTACAACTCAGCCTTCAAACTCATAGTCGTCCTAGCTTCAATTCCACTGTCTCCTGTCCCACACCCACCTCCTGTATCCATTCTGTTCAAATTACTTTGGGCTGCTCTCATGCCCTCCTATTGCCCCCCTAGTGCCATGTTCCTATACTGAGCAGTTGCTGCGTCTCCCTCCCAGTCATCAGCCACCATTGCCTCCAACCCCCCTTCTCCTCCTCCCCTTCCCCCTCCCTTCACTTCTCACCTCATTGTTTACATGTCCTGCCCATTATGACCCTTCGCACAGTATGTGCTGTTGTGTCACTACCATATAGCTGGCTGTGACAGTGTAGCCTTGCATGTCTTTGTCGGTGTGCTTGAATTCTGTAGTCAACTGTGAAGCAGGACATAGTGTGAAAACTCAGTAATATTATCAGTCTTGTTTACATGCATATTGATGAGACACACACACACACACACACACACACACACACACACACACAGCCTGACAAAAAGTCTGAAGCACCTACAAGGGGAGGTGTCACGTTGCACTCTGTCTGGTCTGGTTGCATGCACTAATTCAGTTGGAAGGGTGTCGCAAAACCACTGTATCCTCTCCTTAGGCACTCTGGCCCACAACTGTTGTAACTGGTCTGTGGTATCTCAGATACTTTCACTGTGATGGAATTTATGTCCAAGCTGGTCATATCCATGATCTATCAGGGACAGTGCTCGGAATCTTGCTGGTCACAAGAGTTCTTCAACATTATGCAAACAGTTCACAGAGACATGTGCCTTGTGTGGAAAAAACCCTGTTCTGTTGAAAAACGGCATCATGATACTGTTGCATGAGAGGTAACACATGAAGACACTGGATGATAGTGACATGCTATTGTGCCACCAGAGACCCCTCGATCACTATCAGCTGTAATCTGAAATCACATCCAATGGCTCCCTGCGCAAAGGAGTAACACTGCTGGCCTTCTCCAAAACATTATAAGAATGGGACCTCTCCCCAGGTCTCTGCAGTAATCACTGACAGTGGTCATCCAGAGCAGAGCAGAACCGCAATTCATCGCTGTACGCAGCATGATGCCATTCACCAGCAGTTCATGCTTCCTGGTCATGGCACAATTCCAAACGCAGCTGTTTGTATTGGGATGGTTACGGCAGCCTATGCATGGGATGGTAATTCTCTAGTCTGGCTGCTGTTGTCCAACCAATGGTGCAGGATGATGTGCAGTGTTCAGAGAGTCCATTACTTGTTCTCGATGGCAGGTGCAGATGAAGATGTGAAGGGGTTATAATGTGCATGGTGTGCAATATGATGATCCTCCCTTGTGATGGTTAGACGTGGCCGACCAGAACATTGATGGCGAGTACCTGCCTTCACGTTCCTGTACAGTTGAACATTAGATCTCTGTCACTTCCGAATGCCCCACAAATCTGTGTGTTGTAGAATTCGACCAGCCAACCAAATGAAGACCACAATGGGGCCCGTTCCAAATTCTGTCAGGTGCTGTTAATGGTGTCTCACACAAGTGTTCAGCCTCTGTGTCCTCCACAATGGTCACTTAACATCTGAAGCTGTTCACACCCCTTATGTAACTTACCAGGCATGGTAACAACACTAATGCACCGTGGTGGGCATTATTTTTGTCACAAAAAATTGCGACTAAATCATTTACACGTCCACTGAAGTTACATTGACATGCGACCATGTCTTCTGGACGCTTAATTTTTTTTTTTTTTGTCTGCTGTGTACATAATATAATACATTCTTTCTTTTAAAAATAAAGAAGAGGGAGGTGGACAAAGCCATCATTTTCAGTAAGATTTTTGTTCCAGGTCGGATGCTGACAGTGTAACAACTACTGCAAGCCAGGACAGCCATGGTAGTAACAAGGAAAACCAGCCAAACCGTGATTCCACAAACTTGGATGACTTGGAGGAAGTAGTACTGAGGCGGAAGCCAGATTATATGAGGGTTAGTAATTTTAAGAATCTAAATTCTATGAGGGATCTTTTCAGTCTACCCAATATTAGATTTGTGTGCTGCCAGGAAATTACATGAGGTGATTCATAAAAGAGAGCCACAGTAGACAGCTTTTCTCATCCTTGTGTAACTAAATGATAGTTCAGTGTCTTGATTACCTCAATGTCAACCATAAATAGCCCATACCTTTAATGTGATAAAATGATTGTGAGGGCTGCACTGGGAGTTGAGTAACTCTTGGTAGATACTCTCAGGTTAGAAAGGCAGCAGAGAAGCCAGAGTAACTGTGTGTAATATTGTTGGCCAGTTCATGCTTTTAGGTATAATGAAGTTTTATCTTTAAACACTGAAACATATTAGTAATACGGCGTGGCAGCACTTTTAAAATTTAGTACCAGCGTTAGATAAGACACCCTCCAATAATCCTAAATTGTACTTAACTATATTTTGGTGAAAAGTGGACATATCGTGAATTAAAAATTACCTGAACATAAAAATTCACTAGTGTTGTAAAAAGAACAAATGATTAATTCTAGTTTTCTAGCCTTTAATGGTGCTTTTGCTATATTTTCAGAAAGTCCAGTGAATGTGACAATGCAGATCAATCTCTTTTAGGTGGTTTCTGTAGCAATGTTCAAAAGCTGTTTGATAATCTTTGGTCATCATGTAGAATAAGTGACAACAGATTAACTACACTGACTTTGTTACCTCTGTTAATGCATCCAGTGAAAGGTTGTTTGAAAATAAATGTGTGGAATTTGGTAACAGGCAGTAACTTTCATATTACTCCAGACAAACTTTTTAAAACATCACTATTACACCTGCTGTCACCATTAAAGAAGTAACACAGGTTCTACACACTGAGAAGCTGTGCTGTGCATGGCTTTCTTCTGCTGTGGTCAGAAGAAAAAAAATCCATTTCTTGCTATTTTAATTGCTGGAATTAAAACACGAGTGATGAACGTATATACAAAAACCCTAGTTAGCTCCAAGAAATAGGTGAATTGTAATAAGACAAAAGTAAACTTTCATGCATTGTGTTGTGAGAACTTTCCTAATCTGAAATTCTTAATCTGAGTGGCAATATAGAGATCAGAAATAAGTCTTTTCTGTGCATTTATGACTTCATGCTGCCTAGAATGACAAATGTGTATATTGAAACTTCAGTTAAGCTGTGATGATTCCTTTACAAACTTTTTCTCCACCCAAGTTCATTTCAATTTAGTGTTCCACCTATATCTTGACAGCGTAACTTATCTCACATTGTTTGCCATCATTATGTAGTATGGAAAGGATGATACTGTAATTTCTAATATAGAGTGCTGAAGTGAAATTTATCATCATCCTTTTGACTTCCTCTAACAACATTGTATTTATCAGTGACGTTGTACGATATTAGAAATCTTTTGTTCGTGTGGGAAAAAATTGCATAATTGTGAGGAGGAGGAGGAGGAACTGCTGAAGCCCTCCCCCCCCCTCTCTCTCTCTCTCTCTCTCTCTCTCTCTCTCTCTCTCTCTCTCTCTCTCTCTCTCTCTCTCTCCCCCTCTCTCTCCCTCTCTCCCTCTCTCCCCCCCTCTCCTCCCCCTCTCTCCTCCCCCTCCCCCTCTCCCTCTCCCTGCCCCCCTCCTCTTTCATCCCTTTCCTATACTGATACATTTCAACCTTTATTATCTTTACCTTTGCCTTTATCTTTAAATAGGTACATTTAGTTTTTTAAAGAACTGAAGATGAGATGTGTTGTCCTGGTTGTTTTTAACTCCCTACACCGTTTTCGTAGTTAACAGGTGAGCAATGCTACAGTATCTCAGAGATGTTAGATTTTAAATTTTGATTTTGCCTGTAAAAAAAACATTAGTACTGTTTGCTCAAGTGTTTTGATACAGAGCATTCAATTACGTTGTACATATAATTCCAGGAAATGAACCGGGCAAATCGAACAAAAGAAGATATCCAAATAATGAATTTGCGAAAGAAAACTAGAAAAAGAACACGCAAATTTGAGATTGATGGAGTTGTTGTGACAACAACAACTAGTAAAGTTATATATGGTGATGAAGAAAATGGAAGGGTTTATGATGATCACATTTTCAGGTTTGTTTTCTATTAGTGGCATGATAGTAGTACAGTAACATGAATCTGTGTACTGTTTGTGTATTAATATTATTGTTTTGTTTCTCTAAAGGAAGCAAGAGTTGCGTGAACTGAAGATGTTGCAAAAACAGGAGCAGAAACAGTTTCAAGATCTATCCTTCAAGGCACAATTTGCTAGGGAACAGCAGGTTGGTATTTGACTTTGTCTTACTATTTGATGTATCAGAAGGAAAATTCAGTTCAGAAATCTTTAAAATCATAAGGAATGCCTGACCAGTACTTACCTTCAAGAGACGAAATTCCTTCTAGTACCAGTACAATAACTAGCTTTTGAAACTATTATGGTCAAAAAAGGAATAGGTTTGAAAGGAGGTGCCCACTGCTTGCAGTCAAGTTGAGAGGACTCAACTTTTGCAAGGAAGAGAATATAGAATGTTAATTGGTGAGAGGCATCTGCCTGTTGTTATTAAGATAATTGTTGATGATCATTTTCTCCTGTCATCCTCACAATAATTGGTTTCTTCTCAGTCTGGTCTCTAAGGAAATTTGAACTCTGTGAATGTTGTCATAACTGGGCATTCGTATTTATGTTAGGTTTCCTGTAGTACAATATACCCATTATGCGATGCATTTGTTGTCAGTATGCTGAAGTCAGAAAACTCAAGACTTGGTGTGCCTTCCCACATGCAGAATAATTTGAAAGTTACAGTAAATATGGAAACGTCCAGAATTTTGTCTCGTGCTTCAATTACCAGAAGTCTTTTGCAGAATTACAGCTGGTTGTTGTTCTCCTCCCCCCTCTCCATCCCTCCCCCCCCCCCCTTTCTTCTCCTCATATTAAGTTTCTTATTTCCTAGTGACAGAATTGCGTATAAAATCATTGAGAAATGAAAGATATTAAATTATTATTATTATTATTATTCTGTGTGGCTCAGTAGCCTGGTGCAAGCAATTCAAATGGACATCACTTCAGCAACCTGCATGGCCCTGGTAATCATATTTGGGAAAGGACACCGACAGTTTAATGTGGAATCTGAACCACATTTTTTCTTGGTGAATCTTCACATAATTGAAAGGTGAAGATGTGTTTAAAGGCAGACTGAAATATTCTGTGGTCCAACCAGGATTCGATCCCATTACCTTTCAGTTTCCAGACATGCGCTTTACCACTAGATGTTTGTTTATAACTGCCACATGTTTTTTATTGTAACTGTTAGGTAAGTAGCTGGTTTGATTTTTAGATCCAACAGAAAAGTAAAACCTGGGGCAGTGAATAACACAGTGCTGCAGTCAGATAGTACCGACTCTAATAGAGCAGTGGTGCAATGAAGCAGACAGTGAGATTAAATCTTTTGGAAGCACAGAAACTTAATTCTGGAAACTGATGTTTTTATATTGTGTTCATGTCCTTTGTGCCCCATTTTTGTTGACAGTTATCCGTTGTTTGAATTGATATGAAGATTTATTTCCAAATCCCATTACTTACAACTTTCATGATACCTTCTGCATCATTGATCCAAAAGACAACCTGAGAGATTAGTACATCTCTATGACATAAATGTAGTAGTCAAGCTGTCTGACATCTGCTCCAGATAATCAACCAAAGAAACAAAAATCAGCACTGGCTCATTCATGTGATCATCTCATTATATGGGTAAAGATGAGCTACCAACATATTCCAGCTGTAAGATGACCATCAGAGATTAAGGAGTAATGGAGAAACTGAAACGATTGAGTACTGGGAAGACTATGTACTTACATTTTACATGAAACGTACTTTAAACATTAAGACTTCCCTGTGACAAGCAGCTATAGAAATTATGATTTCAGTGAGCAGCTCAAGGTCCATATTACAGTGTGAAATAGCTTTGTCAAAGATGTTTAATGAAAGATGTCATATAAAGTCTCTGACAGTGTGCTGCATTGGTTGTATGATACCTTTTATGAAAGTTGGAGTGTGGTGGTAGCTTTCATAAAAGACTTATCAAATATCTTTGACAGTGTAATACAGGCCCAAGTGGCTGAAGAAGGGAAAGAGCCCACACTTAAAACTCTGTTGATTCCTCATAACGCTCTCATGTCTTCTGATACTCCTCCATCAGAAGAATCCAACCTCCCTTTTTATTTGACGGCAGTGTTCTACATCCAAAACAAAACTGCCACAATCTATGCTCAGTAGGGTGTACTTTATGTGATACTTCTGGCTTTTCTGGGAGTTATTTAGGATATATGTATGTCAGGTTTGATGTCAGGTGAGATTGTGTGTGCACCATGATATTTCATTGAGGCAGCTGCCAAGTTTCTTAAGGTGATTGATGTCAGTTCCTAGACACTAGCAGCATGTCAGGCAGTTGCTTTAATAAAATATTGCAAGATTTACACAGTGTGTTCCAATGGCAGAGATGAGAACTGTATATTCATATTTGTTTAATAAGTAACTGGCACCTTTTGAACACAAGACCTGAAAAATGCTTCACATATAAAAGTTGTGAAGATGGGAAACCTCTAAAATAATTGTAGCTGTACATACTGTTGATACGAAGAGGTGACAGATTTGACAGCAGTGGCTGTAGAATCACTCTGTGACTTACACATTTCGTTACAGGATAAACGCTTTGAACAAGAACGGCTGACACTTGTTCGGAACTATGAAGCTGACTATGAAGCATTGGTGAGAGCACAGAAACAGCAAGTAGAAAGAGCAGAAGCACAGCAGGAGGCAGATCTTCGAATTGCTTCAAAGAAGATTCGTGCTGAGCAGGTTAATAGCTGTAATATTAATTACTCATATTCTTCTACCACTTCGAGGGAAAGTTGTTGTAAGATACTAACAAAAGGACCTAATAGAAGTATGTGTATTATTGCCAAAGTGTTTATCTTCTTCCATCTGTCTTTAGAATGATCATACAAAACTTAATTTGCAAGCTTTTGTTTATTGTTAGAAGAAAAACCTGGAACTTTTCATGAGTTACTTTACATACTATTCCTTTTTGTCTCTTTCCATGTTATTCTTTTTCTTTTAATCAGTATGTGAAATGGAGGAACATGATTATTTAAAAATGTTGCTTTCAGGAGAGGGATCTGAAACAGTTTAGAGAGGGACTGAAACAAGAGCTGAGACTGTTGAAACAAGAAGTAGACTTGATGCCTAAGGAACAACGTAAGAATGCATTCCGTGTTAAAAAAGAACGCCTTGAAGCAGAACAGGAAGAAAAGGTTAGCAATACATTGCATTTAGTATACTACCTTTTTTTACTGTTAATCCTTTCTCACATTCCCTCATAACATATTTATCTGTCATCACTATACTTTTGAATACTTTAAAGTATTTAAATGTCTAGTTACTGATTTTTCACCAGACGTTTCATCTGATAATAATACACATATGTAGTGTGGGTAATTTACCTCTATATATCAAGTTCTCTGCTACAAAGAGCAATAAAATTTCAAACACTTTATTGTAATGCCCACTTTTATACACTTATTGTGTTGTCCTCAAAATGATTAATATAGTCTTTCATTCATAGTCTTATCCAAAATTTTTGAGAAAGTAATGTATTCAAGAGTAGCTTCACATATCTGTACAAATGAAGTACTAACAAAATGTCAGTTTGGTTTCCAGAAAGGTTTTTCAACAGAAAATGCCATATATGCTTTCACCAATCAAATTTTGAATGATCTGAATAACTGAACACCACCCACTGGGATTTGTTGTGATCTCTCAAAGGCTTTTGATTGTGTAAATCATGAAATTCTGCTAGACAAGCTCAAGTATTGTGGCATGAGTGGGACAGTGCACAAATGGTTTAATTTTTACCTCTGGAAGAGTGCAGAAAGTTGAAATAAGCAGTTCTCATAATATGCAAAGATCAGCACATTCCTCAAACTGGGGAACTATCAAGAATGGGGTTCCACAAGGGTCGGTCTTGGGTCCTTTGTTGTTCATTAATATATATTAATGACTTACCATTCTATATTCATGAAGAGGCAAAGTTAGTTCTCTTTGCTGATGATACAAGTATAGTAATCACACCTGACAAACAAGAATTAACTGATGAAATTGTCAATAATGTCTTTCAGAAAATTACTAAGTGGTTCCTTGTAAACGGACTCTCACTGAATTTTGATAAGACACAGTACATACAATTCCGTACAGTAAATGGTATGACGCCATTAATAAATATAGACCTTAATCAGAAGCATATAGCAAAGGTAGAATATTCAAAAATTTTAGGTGTGTCTATTGATGAGAGATTAAATGGGAAGAAACACATTGATGATCTGCTGAAATGTTTGTGTTCAGCTACTTATGCAATAAGGGTCATTGCAAATTTTGGTGATAAACATCTTAGTAAATTAGCTTACTACACCTATTTTCACTCATTGCTTGCATATGGAATCATATTTTGGGGTAATTCATCACTGAGGAATAAAGTATTTATTGCACAAAAGCGTGTAATCAGAATAATAGCTGGAGTCCACCCAAGATCATCCTGCAGACATTCATTTAAGGATCTAGGGATATTCACAGTAGTTTCTCAGTAATATACTCTCTTATGAAATTTGTTATTAACAACCAAACCCAATTCAAAAGTAATAGCAGTGTGCATAACTACAATACTAGGAGAAAGGATGATCTTCACTATTCAAGATTAAATCTAACTTTGGCACCAAAAGGGGTGAATTATACTGTCACTTAAGTCTTTGGTCACATACCAAATAGTATCAAAAGTCTGACAGATAACCAACAAGTATTTAAGAAGAAATTAAAAGAATTTCTGAATGACAACTACTACTACTACTCCATAGAGGAATTTTTAGATATAAATTAAGAAAAAAAGGGAAAAAAAACAAACAAACAAAAAAATTATAAAAAAAATTTTTAAAAACTTTTTACATTAACTTAATTATGTTGTTAAATTAACTTAATTATGTTGTTAAATTAACTTAATTATGTCATGTATTGGAAAATTTGACTCTTTCCACATCATTATGAAATATCGTATTCATGATCCATGGAACTAGTATTAATCTAATTTAATTCATTACAATTATGTATATTTTTATCTAGATTTAATATCAGGTTTGTTTATCCAAGCAATTTCTGTGCCACAGGAGAAATTGTTCCTTGAAAAACTGAATGAAAATCATGAGTCGTCATTGAGAAGACTGAGTGAAACCCATAGGGAAAAGATAGCATTAATGGAAAGACAGTTCCTGCAGCAAAAGCAACAGGTAATTATAGTCTTAGTTGAATGCTGTGCCTAAAAGTAAATACTTACATCCTGCAAACAGTGTGGTCCAGCGTTCCCCTCCCCATATATATTGACTAAATAATTAAGTGTAGTTATGTGATATCCAAGTTTCTCGTGGCATATGCAGTATTCAAATAATATACTGGAATGCAGTCGGGTGACATTGTCGATAACTGTCAATATTTCGACAGGAGGACGCCCTGCCATTTTCAAGGGTCATTGGCTGCAAGTAGGTGCTGTGCAAGGGAGTTTATAGATCTCTCTCTCTCTCTCTCTCTCTCTCTCTCTCACACACACACACACACACACACACACACACACACACACACACACCACTATAAACACTAGCGCCATCACAAACTAAAGATAACCGACGTCACAGTGAAATTAATAATCAGCAGGTGATGTGGCATAAACTCTGGCCCTCTGTTTTTTTGACAAGGAATAGAACAGGATTCCATGCAGAATTTAAACAGAAACTACTATCTCTGTGTTGTTGTTGTGGTCTTCAGTCCTGAGACTGATTTGGTGCAGCTCTCCATGCTACTCTATCCTGTGCAAGGTTCTTCATCTCCCAGTTCTTACTGCAACCTACATCCTTCTGAATCTGCTTAGTGTATTCATCTCTTGGTCTCCCTCTACGATTTTTACCCTCCATGCTGCCCTCCAATACTAAATTGGTAACCCCTTGATGCCTCAGAACATGTCCTACCAACCGATCCCTTCTTCTAGTTAAGTTGTGCCACAAACTTCTCTTCTCCACAATCCTATTCAGTACCTCCTCATTAGTTATATGATCTACCCATCTAATCTTCAGCATTCTTCTGTAGCACCACATTTCGAAAGCTTCTATTCTCTTCTTGTCCAAACTAGTTATCGTCCATGTTTCACTTCCATACATGGCAACGCTCCATACAAATACTTTCAGAAACAACTTCCTGACACTTAAATCAGAACTCGATGTTAACAAATTTCTCTTCTTCAGAAACGCTTTCCTTGCCATTGCCAGTCTACATTTGATATCCTCTCTACTTCGACCATCATCAGTTATTTTGCTCCCCAAATAGCAAAACTCCTTTACTACTTTAAGTGTCTCATTTCCTAATCTAATTCCCTCAGCATCACCCGACTTAATTCGACTACATTCCATTACCCTTGTTTTGCTTTTGTTGATGTTCATCTTATACCCTCCTTTCATGACACTGTCCATTCCGTTCAACTGCTCTTCCAAGTCCTTTGCTGTCTCTGACAGAATTACAATGTCATTGGCGAACTGTAAAGTTTTTATTTCTTCTCCATGGATTTTAATACCTACTCCGAATTTTTCTTTTGTTTCCTTCCCTGCTTGCTCAATATACAGATTGAATAACATCGGGGAGAGGCTACAACCCTATCTCACACCCTTCCCAACCACTGCTTCCCTTTCGTGCCCCTCGCCTCTTATAACTGCCATCTGGTTTCTGTACAAATTGTAAATAGCCTTTCGCTCTCTGTATTTTACCCCTGCCACCTTCAGAATTTGAAAGAGAGTATTCCAGTCAACATTGTCAAAAGCTTTCTCTAAGTCTACAACTGCTAGAAACTTAGGTTTGCCTTTCCTTAACCTAGCTTCTAAGATAAGTCATAGGGTCAGTATTGCCTCACGTGTTCCAACATTTCTACGGAATCCAAACTGATCTTCCCCGAGGCCAGCTTCTACCAGTTTTTCCATTCATCTGTAGAGAATACGCGTTAGTATTTTGCATCTGTGACTTATTAAACTGATTGTTCGATAATTTTCACATCTGTTAGCACCTGCTTTCTTTGGGATCGGAATTATTATATTCTTCTTGAAGTCTGAGGGTATTTCGCCTGTTTCATACATCTTGCTCACCAGTTGGTAGAGTTTTGTCAGGACTGGCTGTCCCAAGGCCGTCAGTAGTTCTAATGGAATGTCGTCTACTCCCGGGACCTTGTTTCAACTCAGGTCTTTCAGTGCTCTGTCAAACTCTTCACGCAGTATCGTATCTCCCATTTCATCTTCATCTACATCCTCTTCCATTTCCATAATATTGTCCTCAAGTACATCGCCCTTTTATAGGCCCTCTATATACTTCCTCCATCTTTCTGCTTTCCCTTCTTTGCTTAGAACTGGGTTTCCATCTGAGCTCTTGATATTCATACAAGTGGTTCTCTGTTCTCCAAAGGTCTCTTTAATTTTCCTGTAGGCGGTATCTATCTTACCCCTACTGAGATAACCCTCTACATCCTTACATTTGTCCTCTAGCCATCCCTGCTTAGCCATTTTGCACTTCCTGTCGATCTTGTTTTTGAGATGTTTGTATTCCTTTTTGCCTGCTTCATTTACTGCATTTTTATATTTTCTCCTTTCATCAATTAAATTCAGTATTTCTTCTGTTACGCAAGGATTTCTACTAGCCCTCATCTTTTTACCTACTAGGTCCTCTGCTGCCTTCACTACTTCATCTCTCAAAGCTACCCATTCTTCTTCTACTGTATTTCTTTCCCCCATTCCTGTCAATTGTTCCCTTATGCTCTCCCTGAAGCTCTGTACAACCTCTGGTTCTTTCTGTTTATCCAGGTCCCATCTCCTTAAATTCCCACCTTTTTGCAGTTTCTTCAGTTTTAATCTACAGATCATAACCAATAAATTGTGATCAGAGTCCACATCTGCCCCTGGAAATGTCTTACAATTTAAAACCTGGTTCCGAAATCTCTGTCTTACCATTATGTAATCTATCTGAAACCTGTCAGTATCTCCAGGGTTCTTCCATGCATACAACCTTCTTTTATGATTCTTGAACCAAATGTTAGCTATGATTAAGTTGTGTTCTGTGCAAAATTCTATCAGGCGGCTTCCTCTTTCATTTCTTAGCCCCAATCCATATTCACCTACTACGTTTCCTTCTCTCCCTTTTCCTACTACCGAATTCCAGTCACCCATGACTATTAAATTTTCATCTCTCTTCACTATCTGAATAATTTCTTTTATTTCATCATACATTTCTTCAATTACTTCATCATCTGCAGAGCTAGTTGGCATATAAACTTGTTCTACTGTAGTAGGCGTGGGCTTCCTGTCTATCTTGGCCACAATAATGCGTTCACTATGCTGTTTGAAGTAGCTTACCCGCACTTCTATTTTTTTTATTCATTATTAAACCGACTCCTGCATTACCCCTATTTGATTTTGTATTTATAACCCTGTATTCACCTGACCAGAAGTCTTGTTCCTGCTGCCACCGAACTTCACTAATTCCCACTATATCTAACTTTCACCTATCCATTTCCCTTTTTCAATTTTCTAACCTAGCTGCCCGATTAAGGGATCTGACATTCTACGCTCCGATCCGTAGAATGCCAGTTTTCTTTCTCCTGATAACGACATCCTCTTGAGTAGTCCCCGCCCGGAGATCCAAATGGGGGACTATTTTACCTCCGGAATATTTTACCCAAGAGGACGCCATCATCATTAACCATACAGTAAAGCTGCATGCCCTCGGAAAAAATTACGGCCGTAGTTTCACCTTGCTTTCAGCCGTTCGCAGTACCAGCACAGCAAGGCTGTCTTGGTTAGTGTTACAAGGCCAGATCAGTCAATCATCCAGACTGCTGCCCCTCTTCAGGAACCACACGCTTGTCTGACCTCTCAACAGATACCCCTCTGTTGTGGTTGCACCTACGGTACGGCTATCTGTATCGCTGAGGCACGCAAGCCTCCCCACCAACGGCAAGGTCCATGGTTCTTGGGGAGGGGGGGGGGGGGGGATCTCTGTGTATAAGTTTCAATTTAAAGAGGTTCCTTGCAAATAATATCCAATAACTGGAAGTGCTTGCCATAATCTTCGTGTTGTTATATTCCATAGGATGACCCGTGCCAAGACAATGTTCTGCAATGGTGAATTTGCTTGGCTGTTGCAAATGTGTGTACCACTTACGCCCAGTACACCAGTCCTCCACAGTCCTGATAGTCTGAAAAATGTATAATGTACCAGAAGAGCAAGGAATACGGTAGGTACTTGCCTTACACAAGCCAAGATTATCCTTTGCAGAACCTAAAAGAACTCTAACGTTAGACAGTGATTGAAAAACACACTTCACATCATATTTTCGCAAAATACAACCAATCCTGTCCAAAATGCTCCCCTGCGTAAGGCCAAAAGTTCATGGACTTCGGTGCCACCTTGATATTGTCTGCGCTCAACCTGTGTGGTATTGTCTGCACTCAACCTGTGCGCATTTGGTCGATAGCACAACGCACATCTGACTATCTGATATCTCTGTCACTATAACCCTTCTGACAAAAGGTGACTTCAAGATAACTCAGCTGACAAACTCCCAGGGTCAGAGAAGACATGGACCATGTGAACCAGCGTATGAAGTACATCTTCATGTTGAGCCAGATGGTGACAGCTAACAGCCTGCAGGTATAAGTCACTGGGAGTAGGTTTCAGGTACAAGGTTCATACAAACAGCTTACTCCAGTGTACCATCCACCTTCCTCCTGACCAACACATCAAGGAAGGTAATACAGCCATCCTTTTTCACTTCCATTGTCAAATATATATTTGGGTGGATTGAATTCAAGTGTTTTAAAAGTCTTTCAAATTCTCACTGTTTTGAGGTCAAACAAAAAACATATCATCTAAACATCTGAAAGATACACAGGCTTCAAAGCCACTGACTCCGAGGCACATTCCTCAAAATTGTTCATAAATAGATAATAGTAGTTAACAGTGAGCATCCCGTCGCAATTCCATTTGTCTGCTCATAGTACTGGTCATTGAATAAACAACGACCAGCACTCTGAGCAGACAGATGGAGTTGTGATGGGAAGCCTGTTGTCACCTATGATTGTCAATTTGTTTATGGGAAATTTTGAGGAAGCACCTTGGAGTTGGCTGCATTGAAACCTGTATGGTGGTTTTTGTTTATTTTTGCAAGAATTTGAAAGACTTTAGAGCACCTAAATTCAATCCACCTGAATATTTCTTTCACAATGGAGGTGGAAAAGGATGTCTGTATTCCCTTCCTTGGTGTGATGGTCAGGAGGAAGGTGAGGCAGATGGTACATAAAGACATGCCATTTATAGGAAGCCTACTCCCAGTGACTTGTACATGCAGCTGATAGTTGTCATCATCTGACTCAAAGTGAAAAGGTACTTTGTACCTTTATTCACAGGGCACGCGTCATCTCGGACCCTGTAGTTCATCAGCTGAGCCAGCCCACCTTGAAGTCACCTTTTGTCAGAATGGTTATAGTGAAAGACAGATCAGGTGCATGTTGTACTAACAACCAACTGTGCAGTGGGTGAGTGACGATAATACTGAGGTGGTACCAAATTCTCTGGCCTTTTTGCCATATGCAGGAAGCATCTTGAACAGGGTTGGTCATATTTTGCAAAAATATGGTGTGAAGTGTGTTTCTCAATCACCATAGGGTCCTTTTAGGTTCTGTAATGGACGATCTCGGTTTGCTTAAGGCTGGCGTCAATCGTATTCCTTGCACTTGTGGCATGTCAGACTATCAGGACTGTGGAAGACTGGTGTACTGAGCATAAGCAGAACACGTACTTACAACAGCCAAGCAAATCCACCATTGCACAACATTGTCTCAACACCGGTCATCCAATGGAATGTAACAATACGGAGATTCTGGCATGCACTAGTAGTTATTGTGATAGTGTTATTAAGGACACTGTTGAAATTAAATTAGCAAGAATCCTTATAAATAGTGATGACGGTTTTTGTTTAAATACTGCAAGGAATCCTGCTCTCTCCCTTGTCAAAAAGCAGAGGGCCAGATTTTCATTAATTATTAATTTCACTATCAAGAACTTGTGACATCAATCATCTTTGGTTTGTGAGGAACAGGCGTGCGTGCATATATGTGTGTGTGTGTGTGTGTGTGTGTGTGTGTGTGTGTGTGTTTTTGTCAGTCATTGAAGAACAGTTCGTGAGTGAGCACCCACTAATATGCATAATTTTTAAAATATTGATTCCGCAGTAAAAAATGTGAAAGTTATTATCTGGTTTGGTCAACATCCAAATTTCAAGCCAAATTAAGTGGACCATTTTAATCCATAATGGGGAATAATTCGGGATAGAGGTGAGATACAGCAAAATGTTTTATCTAAGAGTAGAATGAGGCAAAGTGGGTCACCCAATGCTACAAACGGCCATGACTTTGAACGTGACTCTCATGGTGATTTGGAGATCAATATGATTTTTTAAAGATAGGAATCCCAATATTTCATTTAAAATTTGAAAAAAAGTAGCAAATTTTATGTGTAAAATGATACATTATTTAAAGTCATGGCAAGGTTCAATGAAGGTCAAATAAGCAAATACACTCCTGGAAATTGAAATAAGAACACCATGAATTCATTGTCCCAGGAAGGGGAAACTTTATTGACACATTCTTGGGGTCAGATACATCACATGATCACACTGACAGAACCACAGGCACATAGACACAGGCAACAGAGCATGCTCAATGTCGGCACTAGTACAGTGTATATCCACCTTTCGCAGCAATGCAGGCTGCTATTCTCCCATGGAGACGATCGTACAGATGCTGGATGTAGTCCTGTGGAACGGCTTGCCATGCCATTTCCACCTGGCGCCTCAGTTGGACCAGCGTTCGTGCTGGACGTGCAGACCGCGTGAGACGCCGCTTCATCCAGTCCCAAACATGCTCAATGGGGGACAGATCCGGAGATCTTGCTGGCCAGGGTAGTTGACTTACACCTTCTAGAGCACGTTGGGTGGCACGGGATACATGCGGACGTGCATTGTCCTGTTGGAACAGCAAGTTCCCTTGCCGGTCTAGGAATGGTAGAACGATGGGTTCGATGACGGTTTGGATGTACCGTGCACTATTCAGCGTCCCCTCGACGATCACCAGTGGTGTACGGCCAGTGTAGGAGATCGCTCCCCACACCATGATGCCAGGTGCTGGCCCTGTGTGCCTCGGTCGTATGCAGTCCTGATTGTGGCGCTCACCTGCACGGCGCCAAACACGCATACGACCATCATTGGCACCAAGGCAGAAGCGACTCTCATCGCTGAAGACGACACGTCTTCATTCGTCCCTCCATTCACGCCTGTCGCGACACCACTGGAGGCGGGCTGCACGATGTTGGGGCGTGAGCGGAAGACGGCCTAACGGTGTGCGGGACCGTAGCCCAGCTTCATGGAGACGGTTGCGAATGGTCCTCGCCGATACCCCAGGAGCAACAGTGTCCCTAATTTGCTGGGAAGTGGCGGTGCGGTCCCCTACGGCACTGCGTAGGATCCTACGGTCTTGGCGTGCATCCGTGCGTCACTGCGGTCCGTCCCAGGTCGACTGGCACGTGCACCTTCCGCCGACCACTGGCGACAACATCGATGTACTGTGGAGACCTCACGCCCCACGTGTTGAGCAATTCGGCGGTACGTCCACCCGGCCTCCCGCATGCCCACTATACGCCCTCGCTCAAAGTCCGTCAACTGCACATACGGTTCACGTCCACGCTGTCGCGGCATGCTACCAGTGTTAAAGACTGCGATGGAGCTCCGTATGCCACGGCAAACTGGCTGACACTGACGGCAGCGGTGCACAAATGCTGCGCAGCTAGCGCCATTCGACGGCCAACACCGCGGTTCCTGGTGTGTCCGCTGTGCCGTGCGTGTGATCGTTGCTTGTACAGCCCTCTCGCAGTGTCCGGAGCAAGTATGGTGGGTCTGACACACCGGTGTCAATGTGTTCTTTTTTCCATTTCCAGGAGTGTATGTTTTTAGTTCTAGTAGGGATTAACACAGAATAGAGGAAGAATACCATAAAATGCAATGTTAGATACAAATTGCAAGGGACATTGCGAGGAATGAGAGGTGTGGGAACTCGTTGTGTGACTTGTAAATCAATGATCTACATTTTTATTATGTTGTTTTTCTTGAAAATGACAAAATAATGTTTACACATTTCAATGTAATTATTTTTACTAATAAGTACATTAACTGAAACTTAAAATTCAAATCTATCTTCCCTCCTTTAAAAACCGAGTCGGAAATAGAGGTTCTCGTGAAACAAGACTCAGCCTTCGAATGACCTTCTGTAATTAACTTTAAGGTTATGGTAATTGGCAGTCAAAAGTGACTCGTGTTGCCCCTTCCAATTTGTATCTAACATTGTATTTTCTGTATGCCTCCTGTATTATGAGTTAATCCCTAGTAGTACTGAAAACATATTTGCTTATTTGACCTCTGTTGGGGCTTGCCATGTATAATGCATCATTTTGCATGTAAAATTTGCCATGCTTTCCAAATCATAAATCAAGTATTAGGATTTCCATTTTAAAAAATCACTTTAACATCCAAATTATCATGAGTCACATTCAAGGTCACGGCCATCTACAGCAATGCATGACTTTTTTTGCCACCTACAACTTTTACCTAAAACATTTTGCTATGTTCATCTCTATCCTGAATTACTCCCCATTATGCATTAAAATGGTCCACCCTGTATATGAAAAAAATACAGGAAGTATGAGAGGTGTTAGATCTAGCAGACTCCTGCTGATGCCTGCCCTCGTTTGAACAATGAAGAATGGTGTCTTCTCCAAACATGTTTTGCGACTTAATTACTAGTATGCTTGCAAGCATGAAGGCTATGAGAGAAGAAAGAGTGGGTCAATCCCTGTTAGTTAATGCAATACAAGATGGACATCTGAGGAAAGTAAACTATAATTTTGTGTCCTTGGTGTTAAAATGTGTTTGGCTGCATAAATATTTATCACACTCTGACAGTCTTCACATTGTAATTAACAAAATGACAGCATTCAAATGCATATGACTGGCTAAAGGTATTTGGAATGTTAGAACTGAACTAAAGGTTACTGTATGGCTAGGGAGAGACAAATGTTACTCTGCAAATCACAACAGTCAAGTTAACACACAATTGTTCACTTGCATCCTATTAACATTGAAAATATGAAATTCCCAATAAAACTGTTTCCAGGTTCTGATAACATGACAGAGGTAAAGAAAGAAAAATGGGGTGAAAATGGTGACTATTATTAAATTTGCTCCGTATCTTCTTTCTTCGGCATGCAGCCATCAAGTTTTATAATCCTAGGTTATGTATTAATTCTCAGTACATTTAAAATAGCTTGTGTATCTCATGCTGTAAGTGTGTAAAAATTCTTTCCAGTTAATGCGTGCTCGTGAATCAGCACTTTGGGACATGGAAGAGAGACAAATACTTGAGAAACAGCAGCTTGCCAAACGACAACTTAAGGATGTTTTCTTCTTACAGAGGCATCAGGTATGACCACACATATATCAAGAGTTTAAAAAATATGGTGTATCAAAAAGAATCATCTGATTAATAAAATCATAACTAATATGTTATTTGAGATATGTGCATGAACAACATACTGTTTGAAGGAGCAAACTCTCAAGTTTTACAGGGTCCCCGCTGTGCACCCTCTTCAGTTCTAGTAAAAATGGTGTTGGGACAACAGAAAGTGTTTTGTGTTCTATGTTTTATGCAGTAGTGGTCAGTAACAACTGTTCAGCTGGACTTTCATACTAGGTATGGTGTGGATCCTCATACAGCACAGAGCATTAGATGATGGCATGAACAATTCCGGGAAACAGGTTGTTTGTGTAAAGGCAAATCACTGGGCCGTCGTTGAGTATCTGACACAAGCATCAAACGTATCCACCACAGTTTCACAAGGAGTCTGCAGAAATCCATTTGCCTTGCAGCTCAACATGCCCCCGATGTCTGTCAGGTGTGTGTTGCATCGACGTTTACACGTGAAACCATACAAAATTCAGCTACTGCAAGCTCTCCGTGAATGTGACAAACAACATGTGGAGTTCTGTAATTTCAGTTTTGCCAAGATGGAGGATGACAGTTTTCTTCCACGCTTAGTATTTAGTGACGAGGCAACATCTCATTTAAATGGAAAGGTGAACTGTCATAATATGAGAATATGGGGTACGGAGCAACCACATGAAGTTGTACAACATGAGAGGGACTCTCCAAAATTTAATGTGTTTTGTGCAGTTTCATGCGGAAAGGTGTATAGTCCCTTTTTCTTTGCTGAGAATACTGTTACAGGAAGCACATATCTCGATACGCTTGAGAGTTTTCTTTTCCCACAGTTGGAGACTGATTCGAACTACTTCATTTAACAACAAGATAGGGCACTGCCACAGTGGCATCTGGAAGTGCGGGAATTTTTATATCAAAGGATTACTGAACAATGGATCAGTTGCAAAGCGGGCCAAATGATTCAGCCTTACATTACTGGCCTCCAAGGTCTCCGGACCTGATTGTATGTGGTTATTTCTTGTGGAAGTTTATAGAAGACTGTGTTTATGTGACTCCATTACCAGCAACAATGAATGAACTGAGACATAGCATAACAGCTTCGGTGAAAGCTGTTACTCAAGACAAGTTCACTGGATTGTGTTACTCAAAACAAGCTCACTGGACTGTGGGAACAATTTGAATACCGCATTGACGTATGCTGTACATCTCAAGGGGGGTCATTTTAAACACCTGTGGAAAGGTATGAAAAAACTTTTTTGAGTTTTCCCATTCATCAAAAAACAAAATTAATTGTATATGTTTACTAGTTTCAGAAATACGGATGATTCTTTTTGATACACTACATATCTGCCAGTTTAGCTAAGGACCAAATTGTGCACTATTTGTACAAATGTTCACTTCATGGTTTTGTCTTGTATTAGTGACAAGAAGGGCTTCCGTCATCCTAAATTTCATGTTAAAAATTGATAGAAGGGGACAATTTCTGAAGTCACCACATCCACATCAAAATAATGTGTTCCAAATACACAATGTTTATACATTTCTCCCTCTCAACTTTATGCTGTTTCATAATGCCCAGAAAATCCATTTACATGGATTGTAGTAGCTTGATTATCTTCTAAAAGTTTTCTTTCAGTTAGCAAATTAGTAGAAATTAATACAGAATCAATACTTTTTTGTATCCATTATTAGTATCTCAACTCATACAGCTGCGGATGATCAACAGTACCTGCTCTTTTAGTCATGCTTGTAAATAGTATCGCAAGTGTTTGATGTTATCCTCAATTCGTTTCTCTCCCATGTTAATCTCTCCATGCTTCCCATTACTATAATCTCTTCAAAACTGCTTTAGGATTGACACTTTGGCAGGAGCCACCTGGTGGTACAAAACAGACTTGCCATGTCCTCCTGCACAGAACACAGACATGATAACACATTTAATTTTTACTCACTCAAACTTGGAAACTGTTGGATGTATAAAGATGGAACTAGCATCAGTGTCTCCTGGAAGGGCTGCACTATGTTTTCATGGTATTTTTTATTCATAATAACAAATGAAAAGTTTATGAAAATATATTTCTTGACAGAGTCACTGAATTTTCGACATGGAGAAACTGTTTTTGGTATTTAATTTGTGTGTTCTCATAATATGAACCAAATTGTAGGAACACCAAATATTGTGTCACATTATTACAAAAAAAGAAAATAGTAGTAGTCTTCTGCATTATATACCCATATCATTGACATGAATTTGTAGAAGGTTTTTGGAAAATATTCTGTGTTCCATCCTTATGAAATACCTTGAAGAAACAATATGTTCACACAAACCAGTGTGGGTTCAGAAAATATTCTTGTGAAACACAACTGGCTCTTTATTCGCACAAATAAATGAGTACTGCTGACAGGGATTTTCAAGTTGATTCCATATTCCTAGATTTCCAAAAGGCTTTTGATACCATTTCCCACAAGCAGCTCCTAATAAAATTGCATCCATATGAATTATCATTTCAGTTGTGTGACTGGATACATGATTTCCTGCCAGAAAAGACACAGTAATTGAAGGGAAGTCATCTGGTGAAACTGCAGTGACAACTGGGGTTCTCCTTGGAAGTTTATAGACCCTCTGTGGAACTTAATGTACATCAACAATTTAGGAGACAATTGGAACAGTTCTCTTAAGCCTAGTTTACACTAGAGCAAGTGGAAGCAAACACAAGAGAACGAGCGTTTGCAGAGAGTTTCAGTGTTCACTACCCTTCACTTGTATCTGTGAACAAACATCTACGCTAGAAGCAATGAAAGAGAATGAGAGATAATGAGCACAGCCTATGAAAGCTGTATTATTGTTTTTTGACTCACAGGAAATAACAATATATAGTTAGGGCCACAGTGCAATTTTAGTATTCAGAGAGGATTTTTCTTCATACAAGCACACTGTTTCTGATGAAGGAAGCAAAATCGCATAGGGAAAGTAGTAGTTAAATGTCTAAATTTTGTACATAAGTGTGAAAAGCTTGGAGGTAGTACAAATGAAATTCAGCTGCAGCTCCACTTTTCCTTAGTATTATCACCAAACATTGCACATACACTACTGGCCATTAAAATTGCTACACAACAAAGATGACGTGCTACAGACGCAAAATTTAACCGACAGGAAGAAGATGCTGTGATATGCAAATGATTAGCTTCTCAGAGCATTCACACAAGGTTGGCGCCGGTGGCGACACCCACAACGTGCTGACATTAGGAAGGTTTCCAACCGATTTCTCATACACAAACAGCAGTTGACCAGTGTTGCCTGGTGAATCGTTGTTGTGATGCCCTCGTGTAAGGAGGAGAAATGCACCATCTCGTTTCCGACTTTGAGAAAGGTCAGATTGTAGCCTGTCGCGATTGCGGTTTATTGTATCGCAACATTGCTGCTCCCGTTGGTTGAGATCCAATGACTGTTAGCAGAATATGGAATTGGTGGGTTCAGGAGGATAATACGTAATGCTGTGCTGGATCACAACGGTCTCGTATCACTAGCAGTCGAGATGACAGTCATCTTATCCGCATAGCTGTAACGGATTGTGCAGCCATGTCTCGATCCCTGAGTCAACAGATGGAGACATTTGTAAGACAACAACCATCCGCACGAACAGTTCAACGACATTTTCAGCAGCATGGACTATCAGCTCAGAGACCATGGCTGCGGTTACCCTTGACGCTGCAACACAGACAGGAGCGCCTGCGATGGTGTACTCAACGATGAACCTGGGTGCACGAATGGCAAAACGTCATTTTTTCGGATGAATCCAGGTTCTGTTTACGGCATTATGATGGTCGCATGCGTGTTTGGCGAGACATAGCGGTGAACGCACATTGGAAGCGTGTATTGGTCATCGCCATACTGGCATATCACCCGGCGTGATGGTATGGGGTGGCATTGGTTACACGTCTCGGTCACCTCTTGTTCACATTGATGGCACTTTGAACAGTGGACGTTACATTTCAGATGTGTTACGACCCATGGCTCTACCCTTCATTCAATCCCTGCGAAACCCTACAGTTCAGCAGGATAATGCACGACCGCATGTTGCAGGTCCTGTACAGGCCTTTCTGGATACAGAAAATGTTCTACTGCTGCCCTGGCCAGCACGTTCTCCAGATCTCTCACCGATTGAAAACGTCTTGGCAATGGTGGCCGAGCAACTGGCTCCTCACAATACGCCAGTCACTACTCTTGATGAACTGTGGTACCGTGTTGAAGCTGCATGGGCAACTGTACCTGTACACGCCATCCAAGCTCTGTTCACTCAACGCCCAGGCATATCAAGGCCATTATTATGGCCAGAGGTGGTTGTTCTGGGTACTTATTTCTCAGGATCTATGCACCCAAATTGCGTGAAAATGTAATCACATGTCAGTTCTAGTATATTATATTTATCCAATGAATACCCGTTTATCATCTGCATTTGTTCTTGGTGTAGCAATTTTAATGGCCAGTAATGTATGTTTGTTGATGCTTTTTTGCTGGCTTCTTTTTACAAAAGTAAAACACTAATTGCCAATGACTAACATAACCTAAGGAAAGGCTACACGCTGGTTATTAACAACTGGAGACATTTATATTAGTGATTGTTTTGTCTCGGATGGTTTCTGATATCTGCAGTGACATGCAAGTATGGTGCAGTAAAATAATGAAATGTGAAATATATGTTTGACATGTTGCACCGGCTACTTGATAAAATCTGTTGCGTAGTTTGTTAGAGAGCAGATAACATGATCTCAGGCAAATCATCTCCATTTATAATCAAAAATCTCAAACAAAAACTGGGTTCACATGGGTGGAACCAAGTTTCAGAGTGTTTGCAGATGGTGATGTCATTTACTACCTAATAGTTATGATAAGATCAAAACTAATTGCAGTTTTTTAAAAAACAAGATATCTGCATAGTGATTAGCTTTGTTGACTGATGAGTTGTGGGTCAACAGTTCAAACCCGGTAGCAAGCAATTACCTGTCACTTTGTGTTTATCATTTCTCATTTCTGAAAGATTCTTGAAATATGTTTGTAAGGCTTTGTATCTTGTGCAATATCAAATATCCAATGTTTATGTAAATACTAGCATTCTGTTTTTGGATTTGGTCTGTAGTGTGGTTACAATTTACAATGTGACAATTTTTTTTGTAGATGCTGATTCGACATGAAAAAGAATTGGAACAAATAAAGCGTATGAATCAAAGGAAAGAAGAGGAACTATTAAAACGTCAAGCCATTGAGAAACGTGCATTACCAAAACGCATTCGAGCAGAGATGAAAGCCAGGGAAATGATGTTCCGTGAATCAATGCGCATTAGTATGACTATTCAGCCCAGCCCTGAAGATGAGAGAGAGAAGCTTAAGAAGGTAAGTGCAAGCTTTCAGTGTTTACTTCAAAAGTTTATATAAATCAATGCTGTTAAATCAGGTTGTGAGGGTTACGTGTTTTATACAGATATTGTGACATTGGTATGCTTATTATTTAAGAATTTGACTTGTGTTATGTTTCTAAATATGTTTGTTTGGTTGATTATTTTCCCATGTTGCATTTTTAATGTTGGTTAAAGTATCAGTTGCCCAGTATTAGATAAAGTATTCATATTTAACACTGAAGGTAATGAAGCTATGCAAGTATGTAGAGAAATGTAATTTATTTTAATGTAAAAAATCAGTAACTATAATTACAGTAAGGTTTCTCCCAGAGCAGTTACATTAAAGTGGACTATATGGGTGAGAAATTAATTTAGGAATGCCATGGGAAATGGAAAGGTGAGTACTGAGAACAGTGAGTAATTGATTGCTGTTCCTCCAGCACTCAAAGATAATTTGACAGCCCTACTACAGAAAGAGACTCCACAGAAAGAGTTAATTGTGCATTATAAGAATAATGAAAGTTTGAACAGATTTGTCTTCTTGAAAGAAATGAGTTTCATGCATCATTATTAATTTCCATTTTATTTTTATTTTGTGTTCTAAGACATTTCGACTGTTTAGCCATTCTCAAGAAAACATTTAACCCATTATCTCCATATGTTTTGGGTTACAGTTATTGGAATGATCTGTTTCCCATAAAGCTTGAGGCTGTAAGTAATTTTTTAATGTGAGATGTATGTCAGCTGTCATTATGTGTTTCTGAAGGTTGGGTATTATATTTAAGGTTTGTCCAAACATCAATATCCAGCAGTATGCAGACTAATTCTGTTGTTCATGTATACTGTTTAAAAGTGTTTGCTTCACATTGATAGACCAGTGGTCTTGTTTCCTCTTAAGTTTGTCAACACAGGGGATCTTTTTGCCTATAGGAAAATAATATGCAAAATAAGATACAATTATTTCTACCAAAGTGATTTAAAAGTAATACAATAATCATTTTTGTTCATTATACAGGGTTATTCTAAATGATGGACCCATTTTCAAAACTTCGTATTTATTCAAGTACAAATCCAAAATGAACAAGCTTTGTACCAGTGAAAAGAGGAAGTTTCAAAGTTTTTTTCATACTGTGTGATATGAATTTAATAAATTTAATGATTTGTAATTAACTAGTTAATTAGTTAATTTAATAATCAGAAATGTGATAAATGTTAAATGTGGCCACCATTGGCTGCACAGCAAACATCAATGCGGTAGCCAAACTTGTCCTGCACATGCAAAAGCATATCTGCTGTTACTGAGTGCATGGCAGCAGTGATCTGGTTGCGCAGATCATTCAGAGAGATTGGTAGAGGTGGGAGTAAACAGCTTCCTTCACATAACCCCATAAGAAATAGTTGCAGGGTGTGAGATCAGGAGATCAAGGTGGCCAAAAGTGCAGAGCCAGGTCCTCAAGTCCACTGTGACTGATCCAGTGCTCAGGAAGGGAGTCATTGAAAAAGCCTCTTACATCAAGGTACCAGTGAGGCGGAGCTCCATCCTGTTGGAAAATGAACTCCTGGGAATCTTCCATAACTTGAGGGATCAGCCATTGTTCCATCATGTCCAGGTACATGATTTCCGTTACAGTTCTTTCCGCGAAGAAAACTGGTCTATAAACCTTTGTACAGTATACAGCACAGATTGATCTTCGGTGAGTCTCTTTCATGTTGCAATGGTGAATGTGGATTTTCCAAACCCCATATGAAAACATTGTGTCTGTAGACTTTTCCACTAAGGTGGAATGTCACTTCATCACCGAAAATTGCACGCTATAAAAATGCATCCCTTTCTGTGCAGCGACCATGGAATATAAAATTATAAAGAATGTAGCAACCAGTCGTGGAAACATAATTTATTTATCTTGTTGCAAATCGATTTCGAGTGATATGTCGATGCTTATTTCTATCATGATAGAAATCTGCCAAGGACAGTACATGATGACATATCAGTCGAAATCGATTTGCAACAAGATAAATAAATTATGTTTCCGCGACTGGTTGCTACATTCTTTATAATTTAACGTTTCTCTTTGTCATTGGGGGTGAGAGCCTGCACAAGTTGTAATCGGTAGGCCTTGTACAGCAAAAGCCGTCTCAGAACTTTTCATATAGTTGGTTGGGGTGTTCAAAGTTCTCGATTGGCTCTGTTGGTAGATTGACTGGGACTGCCCACAAAACTTTCTTGAATCCGTCAGACATGATGCTCTGACACATGCAGTTGGCCTGTGCTTTTTCCTTTGCACACATTCCGCAGTCTGTTTAAATTGCTTAAACCAACAGCTAATGCTTTTGTGAGTTGGCATTTGAGTACTGAATTTGGTACGAAATGCCCGCTGCACTGCAATTTGCAACTCACTTTTTGCGAACTCAAGAATGCAGAAAACCTTATGTTCCACAGTCGCCATCTCACTCACAGATGACTGTGAAATGGAATGACAGTCCTATTGCCGCACGAACTCCACCAGCTGCTTCTGAAACCATCACCGCCTGCCCACCACCACCCGCCAAAAACTTTGAAACTTCTTCTTTTCATTGGTATTGAGCTTGTTCATTTTGGATTTGTGCTTGAATACATACGCATTTCTGAAAATGGGACCATCATTTAGAATAACCCTGTATTTTATGTTTTAAAAATTGTTTTCAATATGTTAAATGTGAATATGCAAACTGTAATCTAATCTGCCCTTGTTCACAGTTCCAAATTGTGTGGGGGTAAAAACCATTGTTTTGACAGGCCAGAACAGTGTTTGACAAAAATCTATTTGTGGGCAGGATCAAGTTTATATTTATATATCACCCTATTAAATTTCCAGCATTCTTATAAAACATAAGTAAATGTTTGATTTAATCAGTGCCTCCACAATAAGAATAGAGAGTTAATCCACAAGCATAATCTACTAATGATGAGTATGACAGCTCCAGTTGCAATTGATATTCTCTCTCTCTCTCCCTCTCCCTCTCTCCCCCTCCCCCCCCCCCCCCTCATCCCCCCTCCCATTTAAGTTAACTTCAATACAGAGTGTTTCTCTTACAATTATACTAATCTTCCTGCAGTTCCAAGAAGATGAAAAAAAAAGATATCGTGCTGAACAGCAGAGAGCTGAGATTAAACATCAGCGACAGTTGGAAGAGCTACGTGCTACATCTGAAGCAACAATTCGTGAGCTGGAACAACTGCAAAATGAAAAACGTTAGTATCTGTTTTGCATGATTGTTTGATGTAAAAATAATAGTTGATGCCTCTAGAAAACTATTTACTTTATGAAGTAACAAGAACATAATGAAACTTTAGTAGTATTTTCACATAGCAAAAACAATAACATAATTCCAAGTAACGTCACCTACATGCGCGATTTTGATATTTGTGTAAACCCAACATAACGTTGATGCTAGAGACATATCGTACCATTGTAAGAATTTTTTTCGTTATGTTCTTTGTAAAATGTAAAAATGTGCATTGGATATACAGACCTGAAAAGTATTATAACAGTTAATATGAAGTATGGACCCTTGTTTGGATGACTAATATGTTCAGAAACTATATTTTTGGTAACAGTTTGGAAGAAGAGCAGAATTGGGCAGAAAAGGCATTTAAAGCAGAAAAGCTTTTATATTAATGAGATTCTATATTGTGAAGTGTGCTTACAGTGCAATACTTTGAAGGACAAGACTAATTTTGATCAGCCTACAGGATTTGTTTGGCTGAAAGGAATAAACAGGCTAACAAATGTCCAGCACATTCAACACTTGCCTCTTCACACCTGGTACTTGGTTGTGAACAAGCATAATTTGAGTTAGTTTTAAATAACATTGCAAAACACATGCATGTGGCAGAAATAGATTCTTGCGCTATTTAAAAGGGAAAATTAAGTACAGTGGCATCTCGTTAGCACATTTTTGGAGGGACAAAGATTGAAAGCAGGAAAATGTATTACCAAAATATACATACTTTGGTAACAATTTGATTTTTTTCATCATTGAAAATGCAGAATTAAGGGTACCATATTTGGCAGTTTGGGGTAATATGTTATCTCTGTACACCATACTTTCTCACATGCTGTCGCTATAAATTATAATTCGAAGTGCGCATTTCAAGAACGCATTTGGGATATCACACCCAGAAACTCTCAGAATTGTGTGTTAGTATGCAAGAAGCAAATACTTTTTGAACACAGTGATACTGGTTAGTCCAATATGCCAGGCAAGTACATTTCTTCCATCAGCCAATAGGAATGCAGGAAAATCATGTGATGTGAGACATAGCCTCTAGCATCCAAAATACAAACCGGGTAGGTTTTTATATTCATTAATGAAACACTACTCGTTCAGCGCCTCTCTGTTAGTGAATTACTGCTGGTAATTGAATAGGGTAGGGGTTGTCATTTCAGCAAGCTAACTGGTATATCATACACCTTAGCTGAACTACACTATACAATACGATATAGTAGGTAATCATGTCTCCAGAGAGATTGGAGAAGCATAGAAATAGTTGGCTGTTTTATTTGGCTTAATTGTAATATTGTATTGTCCATTTTAGTTAGTATGTTTATCATTTCTTCATCGACTTCAAAACTCAAAACATAGTGCTTAACTGTGCCCAGTGCTTCAATAGCTTTTGATATTGTAAGAACTGGCAGAGGTTCTGGGTCATCCTCGTTTTCACTTTCTTCTTGTTTCTCTGCCATCTGTTCCCAGAAGGCTTCAGCAATAGTTGTGGGCTGACAGACAGCAATGCCTTTATCACATTCAGTATATGTTTTGGAACTAAGGTGTTTTCTTCTTGCACCATTATTTGCTGCCATTGCCCAGTTGCAATTCCTTTGTTTTCTTGTGTGGTGCCTTCTCTAGCTATTAGTTGCAGTTCCTTTGTTTTCTGGTGTGATGCTCTCTGTAAGTATTTAATGAAAGCCAACCTTCTTTGAATTAACTTGAGGGAAGCCAATTCTCTACAAGAATCTTCACACATTTTTATAATGCCTTGGTCAAGTAGCTGAAGGTGGATTGTACAGTTTGCAAGGAACAAAAATTACATGTATATTACATAGATATGACTTATCTTGGAGGGGGGGGGGGGGGCTGCTGCTTACTGATTGGTAAACAGGATGATTTTCTTGTTTCTAACAACCTAGCCTTGAATCCCAGATGCACAAGAATTGTTTGAACATAGTTGTTACCCAAGTCTTCATATTAGGCATATTTTTACAAGGATATGTCCGCACATTTTGTGAATGTTTCACCTTTCCAGTTGTTAGTTGCACTACCTTTTCTGTTTCACTTTCATTACAACATAATAAGGCAGTTAGCCTCTCTTTGCTAAATTTTCTGCTGTGGGATTTCTCCTCTAAACTCAAGAGTTTTTCAGCTGTAAGGTGGAAAAAATAAGCTGCTTTCATCTCCCTAAAAAAAAATTGGCCTGCATCTTTCTATGATTGATGAAAGAGTATTTTTCTGTGACTGAATGGTGTTAATGTTTACACTTCCGGCCTCACTTTGAACATATTTATACAGTAAATGATGATGTTTCTTGAACCTTTTGCTCCAACCATTGGCTGCTTTTGAAATCTGAGAGTCCCATCTTTCGTGCTATATATGTTGCTTTAGCACAAATCACAGTACCATCCACTGAAATCTTCAAAGCATGGGCTGGTCTTATATGCTTCAGTAGTATGTTTTCCAGTTGTGGAAACTAACTGTCGCACGCTCAGTTTCTTTTGCCATTTCCTCCTTCCAAACATGCTGTTTCAATTATTTTTCATTTGCTCACTGTTGCATTTAATGCTGATGGAGGAATGTTCAATCCTCGTGTAATATTAAACAGGCTTCATGTGTGAATTTTTGGCCACTTTTCTTCATGTGTTAACTGTCTCACTGTCTTTCTCCAAGATGTATAAGTAAACCCATTTGACATCAAAATAAATAAGTAAACATGGACACAGAGTCAGTTAAATGCTAAACACACAGAACATCAGAGACTGAGTTACACTCTGATAAATATTCGATTTATTGTTTGGCTCAATTTCTTCCCTGCTTCCAATCTGTACTTGATGGTAGAAGTCTTAAAGTTTTGGCACCGAACAGCACTGTTTACTTGCGTATTTCCTCACCCCATGGCCGTAATCGTCCTACTACCAGAACTCTTGGTGGCAAAAGTCATGAGCCAAACATCACCTATCCTCCAAATTTAAACGTACTAAACAGTGGGCAAGAATGTATAAATGAGTCATTTTAACATATGCTTAATGCAATAAGGACCGGTACTTCCAAAACTGGATGCACTTTGCAGGAAAATGCAGTAATGAGGGAGGCACTAATGAGATTCCACTTTACATTATAGGAATATAAGTTTATTTTATAATACTCAATTCATATTGACAATATAATTAGAACAAGAAACACATGAAAATTGTGAAAAAAGATTTACATGCTCTCTCTCTCTCTCTCTCTCTCTCTCTCTCTCTCTCTCTCTCTCTCTCTCTCTCTCTCTCTGTGTGTGTGTGTGTGTGTGTGTGTGTGTGTGTGTGTGTGTGTGTGACACAATTATTTTTCTGGCTGCATTCACAAAAATAGTACAGGAATGGTTGAAAATAAGTATAATGGAACTTCGATTTTACATTCTCCAATTTTACGTTTCTTGCATTCTATACCATAAATTCATAACCCTTGTGAAAAACCCATAAGATCAATGCTAAAAATTCCCCGGTTTTACATTTCTTCCTAGTAAGGTTTGCCATGATTGGAAGTTCATACTTGGACATCGTCCTGTTTCCTTCCTATTTGAAATTTGATGTGACTGAATGAGTTAGAAGTGGCAAAAAAGGCAGATGGTTCGCATCACGGGTGGTGGGGGAGTTAAGGGAATATTTTAGGCTGTTGTGGATATGGGAGGCGTGAGAGAGGAAATGCTGACATAATCCACGATCAGTGTAGCCAACACAGCTTGCAGCGTTTAGCTCCACCGCACAATTATGATACAGCTACTGCTACATAGTAGCAGTAATGGGAAAACGAGACAGTTGGCGTGAAGTGTTCCGGAATGAGCAAATTCTTGACAAAGGGGCCCAGCCACTAGCTTTTCTTGTGCCACTTGTGACACAGTCTCATCTTTGTGCTTGTATTTCCGATATCAGTTGTCAACTTTTAAATTCAAACACAAGTCTCAAGGAATATGCTTGGTCATAATTGAGGAAATGTCGCCCATTTCCGGTTAGTGAACTCTTATTGGCTGGCAACTTGTTAAGTCACCCAACAGCCGGGCAGCCACCACGCCACACCACGCCAACACACTGGATGTGTGGAGACAGGGAATGGCCCTTCAATCATGGGAGTGCAAGTGGGGGTGAAAGCATTTTGTGAAGTGCCGAAAATATACTTTTCATGCAGATGATGTGCTATGACAGAGATGTCACATGGAAATAGAACAAGGATTTTGTGATAGCACATTTTAAGGACCTTTGTGTTCAAATCTGACACAATACAATTGCAACAAGTACACACACTGCTCCCGTACATACTTTGCACCACTCACACACTACACACTGTAGGTCATAAAGGTTGGCAGCAGTGATAGAGGGCATGAAGTGAAAATAGCACTTGAGCTTTCTTTCAAATTTATATTTTACACAGTGTACAGAAATTCAGTGAGGTAACTTCTAATAAGCCTGTAACACCAACTGGGGAAATAAACTCATTTTTTCATGTCTCTGTTTCTGTCATCAAGCCTAAAATAGCACTTTAATGGTGGTGAGCATATGAAGTGAAGTGCGGCTGGTAAGAAAAGCATTAAACAATAACAGCAATGGTGATGAAGTTTGTCATCAAGCAGATATGCTTATGGCTTGACCACTTAAGCCACTGTAATGTTTATGTTTAATTCAACATGTTCATCAATTTTTGCTATTTTCTGGGTGAGCACAAAGGATAATCTCTCAAAAATGCTTGTTTTGAACATACAATTTGTGGTTATAGCTTGTAGCAAAATAGCTCGATTACCTTGTACTCAGATACCAGTTTCAATTTTTTCACGAGTTTTTACTTGCTGTTACACATTGTGATTTTTTAAGAACTGATGAAATTCATTACCACGAGTTATTGTATAAACATTGTATTGTACGTTTAATTTCATACACTTAGAGAGATATTATGCAAAGTATTGTAGAGGATTGTGATTTTTAATCGTATATGCAATTACATCTGTTTTTGCTAGTATTTTGGGGAGTTCTAACATTTTCCCCAATTTTGCGTTTTTTAAGTCTGGACCGCATGAAAACATAAAACATGGGGTTTCCCTGTACATGTAACTGAGAGTATCTTATATAATTCAAATGTAATTACTTTTGGTATGGTAATCCTGGAAGCACTGGAAATGCATAGGTCAGTGGATGATATGGCTCAAAATCAATCATGAACCAGCAATTTATTCACAAGTACTCTGCAAAAATGACAGTGTTGCTTAATAATAACTGACTTTTAGCAATATGAGGCTGCACATATGCAAAATAATGTTGTAAAATCAGTAACTTTCATGTAACTTAACTACAAACTATTTATGCCATACAGAGTTCATTTTAAAATTTTCTTTGTTGCAGTAGTGTTACCAGCTTATGAATCATTTCACTTTTGGTGAGTCAGATCATGCAGACATCAAAGAAATGAATAAAATACTAACATGACAGAAAATCCTAAGAAGTTTCAAAAGCATCTGTCCAGACACTCAATGATGATAATGGCACTGAAACCGAGAAAAAACAGTGAAGGCCAAAATACTAAGCATCTTTCGCCAAAACTGTTACACAGAGGAAGTGTGCACTGTAGTTCCTCCTTTAAATCTTCACAAGAGTGACAGAATGACAGATATAAAAATAAATGACCAGAGGATACAAAAACAACTGAAATCATTCAACAGAAGAAAGCCAACTGTGCCTGACAGGACACCAATTCGATTCTACATAGAACATGTGAAAGGACTTACCTCTCTTCTAGCAGCAGTGTGCCATTGGTGTGAAAGGACACTGGTTCACAAAGGACCCTCCATCACACACTGTAAGATGGCTTACAAAGTATAGATGTAGATTATTGAACTCCCATTGGCATCTGAAAACTGAAAGGCTACACCCGGTTTTTGCTGGAATATTGGCAGCAGTTGTGACAGCAACTAACATTGACAAATTTCACTCGGCTTTCTTAGAGAATAATCAAACTCTCCTTGTACACAACCAAGTAACTGCACATGCTGACTGGTGTTGTGTAACATTGCCTGAACAGAGGATGGATGTTTAGACTGCATTCAGCTGTCCAGTAGACATTCGCCTAAATGGGAGACAGGTGCTGTTGGGAACACCAGGACAAGCATGGTGTTAAAAGTGTTATGACACTGCTGTCACAATGATACAGTGATAGTGAAATGAAGTATGCTATCTATAAATGAGCTTTAAATGTCAACACGTACTGCAAAGAGATCTGCCCTTGCGGCAGTAAAGGGGCGAACAGGCATCTTGTTCAGACAGTGTACATTAACTTCTTTCAGCCGACTGGACACTTTGGGGTAGGAGAGGAGAAGTCATATTTTGGGCCTTTTGAGAGACTGAATCATTCCTCCAGAGAATTATTGCACTACTTGGATAGTAGCACTGGCAGTGATAGAGGATATTTCTCATAGCTATAGACCAAGATATCTTGACACAGCCACATGCCTATTCGAGTTGTTATGAGGATATTAATGGTAGAGTGCAAGGCCTCCTCCGCACAGATGTGAGCCGTGTGTATGCCTGGAGGGTCCACATGGGCTATAGCAATTAGAATACTTGTCACGGGGCTACAGGAAAGCATGTCATTGCTGGACTCACATTCACAATATGGCATTTTGACTATATCTCCTGTGGTTCTTCTGGAGGCTGAACTGGAGGGTAGAATGACACACCACAGCTTCAGTGCCTAGGCACTGCCTGAACTCAAGAGATAGTCATTTGCATATATGGCAAAAACAAGGAGAGTAATAGCTTGAATGTGTGTGTTCACAACACAAAATTGAACTCCTGAAATTATAGCCAAGGGCCTGTGGCTATGAATTTTGCTCATAAAACTGTTTTGGGTGTAGTGTTCTAGTGCACTTGTTAACTCAACATAAAATACGTAATTGAACCACTATACCCAACTGGGATCTTCACCTTTAAGAAGATTACACCAATTATGAAGTTCACTTAAAAAGCAGTAATCAGTGCATGATCAAACCACATTAATCTCTGCTTTCTCAACCAAGCAAATGCTGAAATTATTCATCGTACATGGCCATGGTGAAGTCCATGTCAGAAATCAGTCAGTGCTTCTGCTTTGTACACACACACACACACACACACACACAAAACACACACACACACACACAAACTCACTTTATTTTGTGTGTATAAATGTGTTATTTGTAAGAACATAATTATGTAAACTTAGCGTAAGCCGCCACCTCTTTCGAACATTAGTACCACATATTGCTGTTAATTGCTATTTCAGTCAGTTATTTATGAAATCAGTGGGTGAAACCAATATTCAAATAAATGAATGACTGTCTTTATGTCATATTAATCTAGATGTTAATATTTTTATGTGAACAGGTAAAATGTTGATGGAGCATGAGACAATGAAATTGAAAGAACAGGAAGAAGGTCATAGTCGTGAACTGAAAGAATGGAAAGGTCAACTGCAACCACGAAAAAGGGTAATTAAAATTTTGTCCTGTGGCATCTCTTGTATATTATTCTTATCTTTGTTTATAGATAGCTATTTCTGCTGGTTTTTGCAGATACTGATCATTGCACAGGTATGATTTATTTTAATATGCTCTTCTTGGCTTGCAAGAAGGTACTCCATTGTTGTGATAATGGAAAAGTGGAGGAGGGCGAGGTGCCACTGAATTCCTTTTGATGCTTTCCACCTGATGCACACAACAGGCATACACACATTACACACGGAGGCAATACAGTTCTCATAACAATGCAGAGTGATGCATTTGTTAACTTTCTGTGCACAAGCCACCAAGTGTACATGCTCAAGTCTTTCTGTTTCAGAGAGGAATATGACATTCATGATCATAATATCCATAATTCTGTTTGTTGTTTACTTGCCCTCCTCCTGCTGGTTGATTGTCAGGCTACATTTTCCGATTTGTATTTTAATTTACCGTTGTGTTAGCACTGCGGTTGGCTGATCCAGCAGAAAACCTGTGAAGTTAGAAAGCAGTTGCCATTAATTTTCTTGTTTGTGGTAGATAAGTTCCACAGGCAGCACAAACCACTGAAGTGACATAATTATCAAAAATTGCTCAGAAATAAGTATAAATAAGTTGGAACAAAATAAAAAACCTTGTTTCATATTTCTGACAAGTAAAGCTGTCATCAACTAGATAGCTGGTTTGAACACTTCAGTGCTTTACTAAGCATGGTCCTATTGGCAGTGACTTCTAAATTGACTTAGCTAGGTAGTTATAGGAGATGTACAGTTTAACATGGACTTGATCTCTGAATCAAGGTACAACTTGGTCATTTTCTTATTAACTAGCACTATCAGAGGTGAAGGAAATTGTGACAGAGAAAGTGACTAACCAGGGATCGACCCCCGAGACCTTCAGATCCCTAGTCTGGCACTTTACTACTGAGCCACCAAGTCATGTTTATGACATGTATACAGTGAATACTTTTCACAGAAGACACGTGTTTATAAAGGGGGAGGGGAGTAGGAGTACTTGTAATTTAGTTTTGTGGGTGGTATCATTTTCACTACTCTTAACAAATTTTAATTATGCCATCTGCTAGCAATCACACAGCTATTTTGTTACTGTTAGGTGAAAAACTGAAGCAAATGCAACAACCATAATGTCTGTACAGTCCTTATAAATGAAGTTACAGCTCTGAAGCGCATTGCATAGTAATTAGAAAATGTAAGTGTTGTGATTGGAGATGGAGTATTGTTAGTAAAATACATTCATAACCTAGAAGTTACATTTAAGTACAGCCCACGACTTGTTGCCTATTAATAACATAAACTGACTAGCAATTACCCGCTTGTTCTACAACTCAACTGCTGTGTGTGTTGGAAACCAAATTATATTTGGCCATTGTTTGACGTGATGCAAACAAAATGCCAGCTCTCCTATTTTACTACATCAATAATATGTACAATCTGATCCATCAGCTAATGCAGACACTGATTTCTCCTTTACAGTACTAAATGTTATCTGCAGAGTGTATTTTAATACTTAGAATCATGCTGTAATGCTTTTAGATTGGGTACTAACATGAGCAATGAACCACTTCTTCCCAACACAGTATTTTCTGAAAGTGTTGTTTTTTTTTTTTTTTTTTTTTAATATGTTCAAAAATTGTAGGTGCTCTTAGAAACTCTCTAACATTGGGGAAGAAAAAATGGTGCATAACACTAAGAAACAAAATTGCATCAAAGATGTACTTTGTCACACATAGCACAAATAAAATTTCATTAAAACAACTATGAAAATTAGTAGTTTTGGTGAAATAACATGAAATCGGCAGTTTTTATAAGATTGTGAAATTTTTAATATTGCCATATAAAAATTTTATAAATCTGAGGACAGCAGTTTACTAGTGTGTGTAGCTGATAGTTACTGAATGTTAAAAATGTCTTTTGACTTCTAATCTTCTCAAGGCTAATGTTTGTGTATAATCTTAAACTGTCAACTAATTTCCCATATAACAAACTTCAGTATGACGACAAAAATAGCAACGAAATTATCAAAAAAAAAAGCATGGAAAACTACAAACTTTGACAAAAAAAAACCGTTGAATTTGACAAAATAAACAACACGAAATGCTGCAAAATAACCTACACCGAATATCACACACGAGTGACTAATATGTGGCACTAGGTACACATATTCTATTCAACGCATGTCCAAAAAATTTGCTGGTTTCATTTTTCATTTTGTTTAACTGACCTTGTCCCAACCACTAATGATTTGTGTGCAGTATAAAACCCTAACCTCCTATTTCTGAGTGCAGTACATCATAGGTACCCCTGGGTGCCGAAATTGAGATTAAGCATTGTTACTATATTGGTGTTAATATTTGTAACCATACTTTATGTAACTGATGGTTTGGTGACGCTGACATTTGTTAATTCCTTCATTCTTTAGTATTGAGAGTACTGCATTTTTGTTGAAGTTGGAGAGTGTTTCATGTGTCTCATATGATCATACACTCATATACACTAACGCTTGGTGTGAGTCCAAGCAGCGAGTTCACGTAACAGAACAACTCACCTGAAGATGATTACTGACTTGGGTGTTGACGTATTGTCAAGAATGGAAATAAGAATGTTGCTGAACACCCAAAGCACCCCATTAATCAGTGACAATGAGAAAACCTGAGTGATCACTACCTCGCATTGTCAGCTAAAGAAAAAAATATCCGCTGATATCATCAAATTATAACTAAAAACTTGCAGTTGCTGCAAGATGCTCATGTAGTTAATGAAACATAGGAATTTCACTACAACGTGGAAACTAAATGCCATCTAATGCACTGGAAAGTGGCAGCTTTGTCACTGTGGTTGGCAGACACTGAACCATAACATTGCTTCGAACTGTGGAAGACACACATACAACAGTCTATTGACAGAGGAGTCGAAAATGTTGGAGATAAATGTTTAATTTTATGAGTTTTGTAATAAAACACATTATTCACACAGGATCATTATGTAAATGATGATCTTTGTATTCTGTGTTATTTGCTTGTACAATATAACAGTACACTTAACAGAAAGTTATATTCTGAACAAAAAATATTGTTACATAACTGTAGATTCGGCTTTTTTAATGTTGAGAAACCTAACATTTTTCCTTCGGTCATTTATTCACATTTTCACTCATCTTTCCGTATTTGTAAGATCTACAGGAGCTTATTGACATAGAGTATGTTTCCATCCTAAGAAGACAATATTTTATAGACAGACTTAACTATAGTGACAATTTCATATTACTCAGTATGTTAACTTTTAAATGGTTCAGTGAACTGCTAGACAACCTGTCGCAATGTTTCTCCAGTTGGACTTCAGAATCTAGGTTAATTCGTAATGAGATAAAATATAGTCAGTAAACAAGCAACAAAAGAGAGAAAAATGTACCAAAAACAGAATCAATACAAATTTCAAAGAATTGTTTTCCTTATTAAAGGGAAGTCTTCTTACGTCTTATCAGCAAGTGTATTATTCCTGTTGTCACATTGAAATAACATATCCGAATGGCAACTGAGTCCTAAGTCTGGAGATAGATATTGCCCTTCCTTTAATGTTTCTTGTATAAATTGTTAATAATTGACCAAAGCATGCCCTGGTGATCAGTTGCTGAAAGCATGTTTACATGTATATTTATTCTAAGTTTTCCTTATTCACATAAACTAAAATTCATAAATATTATTAAGCTCTGTATTCTGTCTTATATATATTGACTGCCTTGTTGACCTGTACTAGAGGGATCTCTTGCTAGACAACTATTGTACTAGTACTAATTTTTTAATGTATCAGTTGCTCTGTCTAAATACAAAATAACTTATGTAAAATGATTGTAGAGTGTTAGTAAGTAGTAAATGTAGATATGTTCTATAGTTTACAACATCCTGTCCAGACATAAACTTGCATGAACTTTCTTTCTTCTCAGTGGTGAGATTACCAACTGAAGTTTTGTGTTTGTACTTGCATGTTATAGAAACTGGAGCAAGAATTTGCTAATGCGATGGCCGAGCATGAGCTGAAGTACGGTGCAACCAGCAACACAACCACCCTCTTATCACCTATTTCCTTACCAACCTTTGACCAAAAAGATCCTGTGTCTGCACCATCATCCCCTTTTTTGCTTCCACGTTTGTTCCCAATGCTTAGTAGATCATCATCAGCATCTCTACGATCTTTAAGTGCTAGCACCCCACAGCTTCACAAAATATAGTTCAGTAACATATCTCAAATTATACCCAAATTACACTTTTTATCATGTAATGTGTTTTAATGCTTCTCATATGTAGGTGTAATTCCCTTCTTGTTTGTCTTCTATCCTTTGCTTTTTAAACTGCCTTGTATGTGCATGTTGTTCGTGTGTGTGTGGGGGGGGGGGGGGGGGGGGAGGGGGGGGTTGCTATCTGCTTTATTGTGCTTAAAATTCAATTTTCACCCCATTGTATTCTGCAATTTGGAATTTTTTTTCATAATTTGTGATTGTTCATTTGACATAGTGATGTCAAATAATTATTCATCAGCTTTCACTTCCTCTGTATATATGTCATAGTCAAGAACATGTAATTAGTCTGCTACTGTACACAGGAAGACCTGTTGAAATATGCTTTCTGCATTATTTTTGCTGTTGGCATAGTCAGCTTCCATAGAACATGTAATATTGTAGGTGCCATATTTGTGATGAAAAATATATTTTTAGAACATTTTAAGTCCTTGTTATGGCTAAGACATTTTTTGTGCCAGTTACTTTCTTCCTATTAACCTGTTTATCTTTCAATAATTTGTCTCACATTTATTTTGCTTTATTGAGTGATAAAATAAAGACATGTAAGAAGTTTTATCAATGTTACTTCTGGATTTTTACAGCTGTCTAGCACCATAGCTGGTGCTGAAGTGTAAGCTCTGTTGGTACATTTTTAAATTTCATCACTTACCTCATTCAGACTTGCCAAACATTATTGCATTGCTGCCAAAGATTTTAACTATTTGATACTGTAAATATTCTGGAGCAAGTTAGTATCATCTAGCTTATTTGGTCATAGTTTGTGTTAGTCTGCATTTAATTATTTGTTTCTAATTTGAACTATGAACAAAGTTTATTTTGGGGAAACAAATGTTAAAGATTTCTGATGATTCAATTATCCAATACTGTTCTCTTCTTAAGTTTTTCACGAGCTCTCCAGTGGCATAATGGAATCGCTATGAAATTTTTTTATTAGGCATTTACAAAACATTTTGTAAAATTTGTGTAACACTGATCAGAACACACCTTGATGATTAAAAGGTAAGAGATGGCTATTCATTAGGAAACCTTGTGCTCGCTCTGATTTCTGTGTGTTATCCAACACAGCTTTGGGGTGTTCAGCATCTCTTTGCAATGGAGAAAAAGAATCAGACATTTAGCTGATCACACTGATTCACTTGGTAATTAACTAATCAGAATAATTATATTTGTTATTCCTTAACACCTGTGTAAAATTGTTGTATTGCAACTAATGTGGTCATAGGAAGATTCACTGCCTAACCATATGTATTCTTGGAGCCTTTCTTGTCATTATTTTGAGCATTTTAATCAATTAATGGTGTGTAAACATTCACATAAATGGCTGAAGGGTGTATTTTCTTTAATCTGTTGGTGTTGGTTGAATTAACCTCGTCTTCCATTTATTCTCATTATACATCCCTGTTCATTTTCCCTTATCTACCTGCTGTCCACTCTCCTGAAAAAGAGATTAAATGGAGAAAATTGTTCTTACCAGGTACGTGGAAGAATACTGGAAAGAAACTAACAGGTATTAAAGTTTTGCCAATATGAGGTCTGTTAAGAAAAGAAATAATGTTCCTCTTGTTACTAAGGATTTATTTGTCACAGACAGAGAATCAGTGTACAACTTTTTTTCAACCTTGAAATGTGTCTTCATGAACTGATGTGTAGCCTTATGGTGTTAGCCTTCAAAGTATGGCCAATTTCAATTCACACATCTTCAGTGGTTCCTTCTGCATACTGCTTTTAGTGAAGCATCAAAGAGCTCCACATTTGACCCTTCCAGCATTACACAAGACATTATCAGACTGTTTGTCCTCTGCCACTGCATTGGTCAGTTTTGATGAAACTTGTCACTGTGGATGGCTGAAAAACAGTTACATAATGTAATGACTGACAAATTCCTTAGTATTGCCAGCATCTCATATTATTATTATTATTATTTTTTTTTTTTTTTTTCAATGTGGATAATATTGTGTGGTGCTTAGTATGACCACTCCCATCACAGGAAATGAGTAGTGTTGAAGTTAATAACAGTAGGTGACAAGTTTTGACCGGCTGACGCTGCAGTCAGTGGAGCATAACTGGCTAGTATGGTTGGCAGAATGTTACTATCCGAGTTATGACCTTTCAGAATAACTCAATGATCAACAAAAGTCATCTCAGGACCTTATCAGAATGTCTGATGTTCAAGAGTGAAAGATAACACTTTCTCATTTGTACAATACTATTAATTATAGTCCACAGTTCGCCTACAGGGTGTACACGACCTGGGACAACCGGGAGATCCGGGAAAAACCTGGGAATTTTTGTCATCCAGGAGAAAACCGGGAAAAACCCAGGAATTTTTTTGAATTCCGGGAATTTTTCATTGTTTTAGTTTTCAGTTAAATTTTTGTGATTTTGACTGGTAAGAACCAATACTCTAACAAAGGATATTACTGTATCCCGCAAATGCAGAATAATGCTGCAGCAACAAAACATGAACGACAGAAAAAAAAAAAACAAAAAAGAAATACGCCATATACAACAATAAAATACAGTGCTCATACAAGTGTCTGCCAAAAGCAAAGTGTGTCAAAGGCTTTAGGAAGACTACAATGCTTCCTAACAACAAATTGCCTCTGATGAGCCTGATGTGACAGCTGTTTATATTAGATTCATTTGAGCAGTTGCGGGCAGGTTCATGCGCATGCGCAGTTGGGTCGTGTATGACTACTACCTTCTCCCACTTCTGGCTGCAGAGGTGTGGCTGGGCGCTACTATCTAGTATTGCTGCCGTTCGGAAATATCATAGATCCGGGGCTGATGCACAGAGCAGTCTGAATTGAGGTGGGTAGTCTCCACGTGACCCGTGTTTACGTTTAGTGATTTTGCTGTTTCCTCTTCATTTTTATTGCTCTCTCATTAAATGAAAACAAAATGGATTTCTGTGATCGGGAGCTATCAAATGAATTAAAATACGTTCGCATAATTACGGAAGGCTAAGATATGTTATTAGTTTCAGGATTTAATTCCACCTTTCTGACAGTCAAGCATTAATCGCCTTGCAGAACAATGAAGTTATTTTTGTCGGTTTGCTAAAGAGATTAGGCTTTTATTAATCTTTTGCTCTGAGGCAGTCAATTTATTTGAAACGAAGTGTTTAATTTCACACTGTTGGTTTGTTTCAACTGTGCATTTCAAGTGTACGATTTTCATCTTCTAGCTCGTGTGGCATTATGCCATAATAAAGAACAAAACATGAGATAATACCGTACTGGTACTCCAGAAAATGTGCATCCGACTCTGGTTATACGAATGTGCACTTCAAGCCGAGTTATGCATTTTAGTATGGTTCACGAAATTCCGATGCTCTTGAAGTATCCTCTGATGTCTTGTTTCTTTTACGACATAATGCAAGATCTTTTAATGTTCTACACGTACGAACATGCGCAGGCTTTCTGCGTCATCATAGCTGCGTAAGCGCAGTGATGCCTGTTACCTGGTGCTCTCCGGCAACTGCTGAAACGAACCTATTTCTAACAGGTCACGGGAAAACATTGCTAATGATGGTTTGAAAAGCGATACTTTCAAAGTAAATTTCCTTTTACGCAAGATGAACTGTGTGCAAGAATGTACGATGAATTTATTAAATCACAGAGCATTTGATTCATTTAAAAATCAACTCTTTGAGAACGAGCATCTAGAAGAATTTCGAGCTCAGAAGATCAGACATTTACGTTGTTATTAAAAATTTTACTGGCACATTTGTGTGATGTATATTAAAGTGTAACACGCGCAAAAAAGATCAACATTATATGTGAAAGCTTTGTTTTTCTTGTAGCAACACTATGTATATTAATTTAAATCATTAACTTTTTGTATTTGTGTGTTTTTGTGTGTTCGCACTTCTTAAGAATGATCTTGCTATTGGCTGACTGCGTCATGTGTACTATGCTGTCATCAGCTGGCAAGATCACATGACATGAGCTATGATTGGCTTACAAATTGCGTCACAATCTCGATTTCTATGCTTCATAAAGTAACATGCATTGTTTAGTGGATTTCGAATTTATACCTCTGTAACACGAAAATAAGCAGCGTACATGCTGCTGCACATTAAAGATCTTTCAAAGACGTGTTTTTCCCCCCCTGAGTTTAGTTTTCTAAAGTGCTCGGAAATTCTACGTTGGTGTATAAAACCATAAACATTCAAAGGATTGATAAGTTTTACAATGCCGAGGAAAAGTATACTGTCACTTATCACAGAAAAACAATATTTTCACCCGGGAGAAAGTGTATTTTCAATCAGGAAATCAGGGAATTTTATTTCCTTGTCCATGTATACACCCTGGCCTAATATAGGAGATGCAGAGAATAACACCAAAGTTCAAATGTGAGCTAAGTAATTATTGTTTAACATCTGAAATGATTCTGATGATTTATTTAAGTGAGAGTTTTGCAGAATAATATTAAATAGAGATATACTGACGAGAAAAATATCACAATACCAAAGAGGAGTTGTGCGACAAAATGAAAGTTGGTTGGCATGTTTTTACAACTAAAGATGATGTCTGTTCAGATTTCATGCTGGTCACACAAGAGTGACACTAGTAGTGCCACTATAAGGATGTAAATCAGGTTTGCTTTAAATACACTCTGTAATGGTCATGAGTATTAGTTACCTATGAGATTGAATGTAGTGAATTAGTGTTAGTCAAGAGCGCCTTTAAAGTGACAAAGATGCCATTATCAACACGGCTCCGAGTTTGAATGTGGTCATGTAATAGAGCGATGAGAAGCTGAATGTTCCTTCTGTGATATTGCAGAAAAAACTTGGTGGGAATGGAGCCACTGTACATGATTGCTGGCAGTGGTGGTCACGAGAATGTATGGTCGCAAGATGACTGGACTTTAGAAGGTCACATGGCACTATCGAGAGGGAAGACCATTGCAATTGGTGTATGGCTCTATCACATCATAATGCATCTGCAGCAGCAATTCAAGCAGCAGTTGGCTCCAATGTGACATAACAAGCTGTTACAAATCTGTTACTTCAAAGACAGCTCTGAGACAGAATCCTTGTAATGTGCATTTCACTGACGCCAAATCACTGCCGTTTGCAACTTCAGTGCTCATTGGAGGGCAGGGTGGAGGTCTGTTGTGTGTTCTGATGAAAGCTGATTATGTCTCGGTGCCAATGGTGAGCATATGTTGGCAAGGAGGAAGCCATTTGAGAGCCTACAACCTACTTGTCTGCATGCTAGGCACACTGGACCTACAGCTGTGGTTATGGTCTGGGGTGCAATTTTGTATAGCAGCAGGAGTACTCTTGTTATCCCATGTACCCTGACTGCAAAACTATACGCCAGTCTGGTGATGCAGCCTGTTGTGCTGCCATTCATGAACAGCATTCCATGGGGTGTTTTCCGTCAGGTTAACATTCGCCCACATACCACCGTTTTAACTCAACATGCTCTACAGTGTGTCGACATGTTGTCTTGGCCTGCTGAGTCACCAGATCTGTCTCCAATTGAGCAGATATGGAACATCAGCAGATGACAACTCCAGTGTCATCCACAAGCAGCATCAACCATAAGTGTCCTGACAGACAAAGTGCAAAAGGCATAGAACTCCACCCCCACAAAATGGCATCTGGCACCTGTGCAACACAAAACATGCACGTTTGGGTGCTTGCATCAACATTCTGGAAGTTACACAGGCTATTAATGGGTCAGCATTTCATCTTTGCAATGGCTTATGTAGTGCTTACATTAACCTTGGTTTTGTGATGTTAATCACTTAAATATGTTACCTAGACAAATATATTCCCAAAATTTCATTACTCTACATTAATTTTTTGGTGTTTCCATTTGTTTCGCCAGTGTGTATATGAAACTATTGATAATGTGTACACCATTTTAGGGGTTTCCAATTCACTCAATATTTATTGAGATACAAGTTATGCTTTGTTTGAGACTATACAGGCTTTATAAATGGGACAGATACCCTCAATCCTATTTATTCTGAAAATATTAGCCATGTTCACAGTGTGTGTTGATTGCTTTCAGCGACTGGAGGAACAATTTGCACAGCAGCTTGAAGAACAGTGCCAGCTGTATGGACCTGCCATTTCTCTGCCAAATGATCTTCCAGATCTTTCAAATATTGGTTCAACACGAAGCAGTCTTTCATCTGTTTCAGAAGGCTGATATGTAAATTGAATTGCAGTGAAAGTGAAGACAAGTTTCCGTGTCCGTGTATGTATACTTTGTAAATTAGTGGAACTAATAACTTTCTAAATGGGTAAGCAATAGTCCATGCTAATCTTCATGTTGATACAGAAAAAGGCGTTCACCTTTCCTCAGAAGTCTTATTTCTAGCACAAACTTACCACAGGGAGACAGCAAAATGAAAGAGTTTACTGCATGGTGTCTTGTGTACAAAAATGTGAAGCCAATTCAAACCACTTACTTTGTACATTGTGTGTGTGTGTGTGTGTGTGTGTGTGTGTGTGTGTGTGTTTGTTTCCACACTTGTTTGCGTGAACACTGGTATATGTGAATGCATTTACAAGAAATCTATGTAGAAATTGTATTGATTACACAGCCTAACAGATGAAAAGACGTGTTTAATTTCATTCTGTTAGCTTTGAAATCAAATTGTTAACCTCATTGTGGACACTGAAAGTGCATTGCAACTGAAGAGTTCTTAATTAGTGTAGGCATTAATATGTGAATAGCAAAGAGCTGGTTTTTCTCAGCACAGATGTGATTGCACTTAAATCATGAAGTACTTTTATACACTTCATTGACAGTCCTCAAAAAACCAGTTGTGTAGTTTATAAAGTGAACAGCTTTTTTATTATTAAAAGAAGATATACTGAAATGCTGTTGTACAGGTATTTATATTGTGTGCTAATACATGTGTAATGTATTCCTGATTGAAACTGTTGTATATGTTTTTTGTTACAAAGATCTATATTTACTTCATTGTTATAACTTGTATCTCACTTGTCTAATGTGTGTATATGAATATTGAAGAGACTGTTGCAAAGTGAAATTGTAAATATAGATTATTGCATGCATATGCATTATTTGTAAATAAAAGAAAAGACAAGGAAATATTTTATAGTTTTAAATTAATTTTTAAGGAAGTGGAGTTGGTTTGAACTGAAAGGAAATGTGTTAATACAGCTGGAGAAGTATTCCTTAAGACATTGCTCAGAACTGGAATAGTTAAATTGGAATGCTTAATAGTTCTGTATCTTATTATTATTGAGATGAACTATTTTTGCACTGTACGTTAAAAACTAATATGTAAGTACAAGGTCAGTATTGTTAGTGTGCAATTTGATTCTGTTGACTGAAAGCTACAGTGGAATGTATGAAACGGTTTGGCATTGTAAGTAATCACAGTTTTTTTCCATTCATTTCAAGAAAGCAGGAACTTGGATATATCGTAATGTAGTCTCCCTTCCCATCTTTTCCCTCAAGTAACATCACTATTCTGTTGATAACAAGTAACTTCAGAATTTTGTTTATGAAGAAAGTTTATTCAACATGTTGTATTGCAAATGAGATACATCCAGTTTTAGTTATAATTTTTTGGCATTAAAAAGCTTTAATGGCATATTTTGTGTTGAAAAGGAATATTTTACTCTCACCTCTGCGCAATAAGCTAGGTGTACAAATTATGCCAATAACAAATTATTTGTTATTGTGTTACAAGCAGAGAACACATTGTGTAACACAGTACATAAATAAAATATTCTACAGGAATGTTTTTTATTCTCTTAAACCTATTGAAAAATTTTCCCTGACAATATCTTGACATATTCAGGAACTATTTTGCTGAAAATAAATTACTTCCTTTCTTGGGGATAAATTAAAAATTTCTTTTCCCTACTTTATTTGTAGATAAATTGCAAGATATTACTCAACATTTTTGTGACTGTAACCAGGCACAGGGTTTAATGCACTGATTTGTATTCAGGAGGAATAAGGTGTCTATGGTCAAGGATCACAAGCTGCTAGTTTTCCTTGTTGCAGAGCATTAGGGGCTACAACCAGAACAGCAGTGCCGAACATATCGAACAATGGTCCACATTTTACATTGGGTGAATTCCATTCCTTTGTCAGAGGGTCTGACGACTGCTCCTTTTATCCTGTATCAAACTATAAAGTGGAAGGTCTGGCCTAAAATTTCAGGGCTCAAATTAACAAAATTGTGATGAGGAAGCCCTGACATGCTTTCTCACTTCTTACGGAGCAGCTCCTGCACACACCTATTGCCCAACCAAGATGCACATTTACCCCACCCATCTTTATCTACTACACCTGGAAAGCCCACAGTTCTCACAACCTCTCTCATACTAATGTACAGGTACATTATAGTTTCAGTCATAACAATGGCAGTTTAATTTAGGCTTGTTCTGCGCACCTACATCACACATTCTCCAACAGCCAAGGAGCGTTTGGAAGGTGAGCGCTCTGCTACGATTAAATGTGAGTTATACTTAGTGAATTTTTATTCTTATTGTAGTGAGTTATCATTCCTGATGATAGTGGTAAGTGACAAATTTAATAGAAGTGGAAAACATAATTTGCAGAATACACTCTTTCTTAAAGCGAAAAGCAAGCGTATGGACCTATCTCTACTGTCACTTGGAACCGATGACAATGCAAAGCCTGTCCATGTCTCAACCTGCACAGACCACTATAGTTCATGAATCAGGCTTTAGTCTGTGCTTGCGTATACAGTCATACATTGGAGTTGAAAGTTGGGGGCCATCAAGTATCAGAGTAACTGCCGGACAAGAGCACCTCCTGCTGTGACCACTAAACAATATTATATACTCGACAGTACCTCTTCAGAGCCCAAGTAACCATCCAAGACTACCATTTTTGTCAGTTATACCTCCCACTTGGCCCAGGTGCAAACTAACTACCACCTGCCAGATTTACATGTGTTACGTGCTAACATTCCTTTGCATCTGATCTCTCCCCCTCCCCCAGTGAGGCATGGATATGTGACCTCTGCCTGCCCCAATAAGCCTACCAGGCCGTAACCACAAACAGTGGACAATGGGGGAAGGGGCTTCTACAGATCAAACTACTGCCCCTATATCCACCAAAAGAAGAAATGTCATCCAGTTCAAGGGAATAAGGATCTAATATCCCCCCATTCCAGCAGTATGGAGGCCAACAAGAAGAGTGGTGGTGACGTTATTTGTATGGCACATAATTTCGCTTTAAACTGCCACAACTCCTGATATAATGTCAAACATGTCACATGGGGATTGCCATGGCTCTCTACAGGAAACAAAGCCCCAGCTCTGCAGGTGGATCAGCAGTTCATACCTTATTACTGAAGCTCCTATACACCAATTTTTGAATAAAACTGTTCCCTCACTTTTTGAACAAGTCCTTTGATTGGATATCTATGTGTTTGTGTTACTGTTTAAGATGATTTTGACTTTATTCATTGGTACTGATTTGAGAGCACATTAATTGCAGTCATAACATTCACTCACTACTGTGTTTATGGCCACTGATATATAGTTTCAGTCTTGGATTGTGTCAGTCATCTGCATAGTTTCTGTGTCTGGCTGTGTCACAGAAAAGCCTCCCCATTCTCAAAATTACAGGTAGATTGGTGTAATATTTTACTTTGTTGCTGCCTTCTGTGAAATTTGAGCACGTCTGACAACAGAGTTAAGGCAGTATGGAATACAGCGAAGCAAGAGATGGGACAACCAACCACAGAAGAGGATAACGTTAGTATTGAATTGAATGGAAGGGTTATAAATGACGAGTCACAAGTAGCAATGTGTTTAATAAAAATTTCTTACACATAGTAAAAAGCATAGGGACCAACAGTTTTACAGAGAGATCACAGCAATATGTTGAAGAAGTAACTTTCATAAAATTACATCATGTGAATGTACTGGCTACTTCTACATCTGAAATTAAGAGGGTCATACATTCTCACTAGAATACAAGCTTTCTGGTTCCGATGGTGTTTCCAATCGAGTATTAAAGATTTGTTCCCATATAATAAGCCCGGTATTGTCCGAAATATGTAATGCATCACTAACTCAAGGCATTTTTCCAGAGAGACTAAAATATGCCATTGTTAAACCCCTCTTTAAGAAAGGTGATAAGAGAGACGTCTGTAACTACTGACCTATTTCACTGCTGACATCAGTTTCCAAAATTTTTAAGAAGGTGATGTGTTCTATAATAGTATCTCACCTTGGCAACAATAATATCCTCAGCAAATCACAGTTTGGGTTTCAGAAGGGTTGCTCTACCGAGAATGCCATTTACATGTTCATACACCAGATATTACGAGCATTAAGTATACTCCTAGATAAATTGAAGTTTTATGGGATTGATGGTATAGCCTAACAATGGATCATGTCATATCTAACCAAAAGAATGCAGGAAGCTGTAGTTGGTAGTAATTCAATCAACAGAATCCAAGGACATAATTCTGACGGGGGAGAAATCATGTATGGGGTCCCCTAAGGCTCAAACTTAGGTCCACTACTGTTTCTCATATATGTAAATGATATACCATCTAATGTACAAGCAGAATTAGTTCTTTTTGCATATGCCATCTGTATTGTAATCACTCCCAGTATACATACAGAAATGGTGAAGAGTTCTCAAAAGTATCGTTGACTGGTTTTCTGCAAATGGTCTCGCCATGAATTTCATAAAGACACATCATATTCAGTTCTGCACCAGTGATAAGTGTAACACATAGTGATGAAATAATACAGAGAGTGGAAACTTCAAAATTCTTAGATGTCCATATTGATGAGAATTTAAATGGGAAAAAACACATTTTGAAACTTCATCAGTTACGGAGCTAGATGGCATATAAACTTGTACTACTGTGGTAGGCATGGGCTTCGTATCTACACTCCTGGAAATTGAAATAAGAACACCGTGAATTCATTGTCCCAGGAAGGGGAAACTTTATTGACACATTCCTGGGGTCAGATACATCACATGATCACACTGACAGAACCACAGGCACATAGACACAGGCAACAGAGCATGCACAATGTCGGCACTAGTACAGTGTATATCCACCTTTCGCAGCAATGCAGGCTGCTATTCTCCCATGGAGACGATCGTAGAGATGCTGGATGTAGTCCTGTGGAACGGCTTGCCATGCCATTTCCACCTGGCGCCTCAGTTGGACCAGCGTTCGTGCTGGACGTGCAGACCGCGTGAGACGCCGCTTCATCCAGTCCCAAACATGCTCAATGGGGGACAGATCCGGAGATCTTGCTGGCCAGGGTAGTTGACTTACACCTTCTAGAGCACGTTGGGTGGCACGGGATACATGCGGACGTGCATTGTCCTGTTGGAACAGCAAGTTCCCTTGCCGGTCTAGGAATGGTAGAACGATGGGTTCGATGACGGTTTGGATGTACCGTGCACTATTCAGTGTCCCCTCGACGATCACCAGTGGTGTACGGCCAGTGTAGGAGATCGCTCCCCACACCATGATGCCGGGTGTTGGCCCTGTGTGCCTCGGTCGTATGCAGTCCTGATTGTGGCGCTCACCTGCACGGCGCCAAACACGCATACGACCATCATTGGCACCAAGGCAGAAGCGACTCTCATCGCTGAAGACGACACGTCTCCATTCGTCCCTCCATTCACGCCTGTCGCGACACCACTGGAGGCGGGCTGCACGATGTTGGGGCGTGAGCGGAAGACGGCCTAACGGTGTGCGGGACCGTAGCCCAGCTTCATGGAGACGGTTGCGAATGGTCCTCGCCAATACCCCAGGAGCAACAGTGTCCCTAATTTGCTGGGAAGTGGCGGTGCGGTCCCCTACGGCACTGCGTAGGATCCTACGGCCTTGGCGTGCATCCGTGCGTCGCTGCCGTTCGGTCCCAGGTCGACGGGCACGTGCACCTTCCGCCGACCACTGGCGACAACATCGATGTACTGTGGAGACCTCACGCCCCACGTGTTGAGCAATTCGGCGGTACGTCCACCCGGCCTCCCGCATGCCCACTATACGCCCTCGCTCAAAGTCCGTCAACTGCACATACGGTTCACGTCCACGCTGTCGCAGCATGCTACCGGTGTTAAAGACTGCGATGGAGCTCCGTATGCCACGGCAAACTGGCTGACACTGACGGCGGCGGTGCACAAATGCTGCGCAGCTAGCGCCATTCGACGGCCAACACCGCGGTTCCTGGTGTGTCCGCTGTGCCGTGCGTGTGATCATTGCTTGTACAGCCCTCTCGCAGTGTCCGGAGCAAGTATGGTGGGTCTGACACACCGGTGTCAATGTGTTCTTTTTTCCATTTCCAGGAGTGTATTTTGGCTACAATAATGCGTTAACTATGCTGTTTGTAGTAGCTTACCCACATTCCTACTTTTTTATTCATTGATTTTGTATTTATAACCCTGTATTCACCTGACCAGAGGTCTTGTTCATCCTGCCACCAAACTTCACTAATTCCCTCTATATCTAACTTTAACCTATCCATTCCCCTTTTAAATTTTCTAACCTACCTGCCCGATTAAGGGATCTGACATTCCACGCTCCAACCCGTAGAACACCAGTTTTCTTTCTCCTGATAGCAACGACCTCCTGAGTAGTCCCCGACCGGAGATCCAAATGGGGAACTATTTTACCTCTGGAATATTTTACCCAAGAGGACGCCACCATCATTTAACCATACAGTAAAGCTGCATGCCCTCGGGAAAAATTACGACTGTAGTTTCCCCTTGCTTTCAGCCGTTTGCAGTACCACCACAGAAAGCCCGTTTCGGTTAGTGTTACAAGGCCAGATCAGTCAATCATCCTGCAACTACTGAAAAGGCTGTTGCCCCTCTTCAGGAACCACACATTTGTTTGGCCTCTCAACAGATACCCCTCAGTTGTGGTTGCACCTACGGTGTGGCTATCTGTATCGCTGAGGCACACAAGCCTCCCCACCAACGGCAAGGTCCATGGTTCATGGGGAGGCAGTTGTCAGTATACTCTGTAAATAGATATCTGCACAAAATACGCCCACTTACTGATTTGTCTTCACCAAAATTTGCAATGATTCTAAGTGCAAATGTGGCTAAACTAAGTTGTTTTAGAAGTCCCAAAACAAGCATTTTCCAGTTTAAATTCTTATCTGTAGGGACACCTAAGAATTTCAAGTTTCACTCTATTATTTGCTCACCATGTGTTATACTTATCATTGGTGTAGTACCCCTAAGTGTGTAGAACTGAATGTGTTGTGTCTTTTTAAAACTGAAGGTGAGACCATTCACAGAAAACCGTTCAACGATACTTTCAAGAACATTGGTTACCATTTCTGTATGTATGTGTAAACTGACTACAATACTAGTATTGTCTGCAAAAAGTACTATATCTGCTTGTTGCATCCTGTTCTGTTTTAAAGTCGCTGTCAGCACTCTACACTTGATTGCCACTCCACAAGACCATGACTCAGAATTTTCACCACTGCTACCGTCCTGCTTAATGTGTGTGCATTCCCACGCTTCTTCACTGGCTTATGTACTAATTCATAGTCAAATTCACTAAATTTCAGGGCCCATCACGTCAGCCTGCGAGACGGGTGCTTCAGTCTCAATAATCAGTTAAGCAGCAAGGTTGGTCACTAACTAAAATTTTTTTCTGTAAACATAACACACAAAACATGTGACACCGAAGGTGAGACTCAACATCTCTTTCACTGTTGTTGAATAGTTGTTCTATGTCACATGCATCTGTTAATCTCCTGGCTTAAAACATCCCAAAGCAAGATTAGATGTGTCACATGAAAGGACACACTCCTTCTGGAACTCTGGAAATACTAGAACCAGGCTGGATGTCAGAAATCTCTTTAATTCTTCAGGTGCACCCTAACAGTCCTTTGTTCATATGAATTTGACACATTTCCTTAGCAGCTTTGTGAGTAGTCATGCTATGTCAGTAAACTGTTCCACAAATTTTCTCTAGTAATTTTAGATCCTCATAAAAAGATTGCCGTTCCTTAATGTCTTAGGTATTGGGAATTCCTGTACAGCTTGTACTAGCCTCAGGTGTGTCCTTACTCCATCTTACTAATTATATGGCCTATGAGTTCTACCTCTTCTAATATAAATTGGCACTTCTATGTGCTCAACATCAGACATGCAGCTCTCAATCTCTTAATCACTTCCATCAGATGTCAATGGTGCTCAATGTCCTTATAGAATAAGAAGGTGTAATCTATCTAAACTGGACCCTGACACAGTTTCAGTCTCTCGACACACTTTCTAATAACCTCTGAAACTTTGCAGGTTCGTTTTTCAGTCCAGACAGCATTCTCTTGAACTGATAGAGTTCCCACGGTTTCAAAAATGCTGTCTTTGGCCGATCATAGGGAACAACCTCAAATTGATGGTAACTATTCCTCAAATCCATGGCTGAAAAGTACCAACATCGTCCCAAATTATCAATAGTCTTGCTGTTCAGGTGACGATAATCACAGCAGAACCTGTATAGTCTAGAATGATCCGTAGGCTTTTTTGGTGCAACCACAATTCCTGCACCCCTTGGACTACTACTCTTCTATTATCCTGTCAGCAAACTGCTTGTCTTATTAAATCTACCATAATCAGTTGCAAACACGTAGGAATATGATATGATTTCCTACACACTGGTATTTTATTCCCTGTTGGTATTCACTGTGAGTCAAGGGCATTGCTGGCAAGAGACCCCATAGAACAAATAAATCGTTAAATTTGAACAACAATTCATCCAACCTCCCACCCCCCCCCCCCCCCCTCTCTCTCTCTCTCTCTCTCTCTCTCTCTCTCTCTCTCTCTCTCTCTCTCTCTCTCTCCCCCCCTCCCCGCCCCCCCTCCCATTTTATGCTCCACTTTCCTATGTAATGCAGTCTTAATGATGGATGATGGCTGCTTGTGGTTCACACTCCCTGTGCACCACTCATCCTCATCCGGCATGTCCAAACTCACTGTCAGCATCCCCTTCCTCAACTTCCCTTCCTCAGTGCCGAAATCATCTGTATTTTTCCGTACACCTCTCCTAACATTTCCCTCTTCTACCCATACAATACTTCTTTTTTTTAAAAAAAAAGAAAAGAAAACCCTTGCTGGATCCAGTGTATCGTTCTCTTCCAGAGGTTCTGCAACACATAACTTACCTACAGGCAGCTCTGGCTCCACATTCACTAAAACCAACTTCCCTATGCCAACTGGCACACAGTCATGCAAATCAAGCCTTATTGCAATTGTATGGAGCTCAACTGGTTTGTCCAATGTGCTAGACACTTCTTGCAAGAGTTCTTCCCCTAGCTGGAATGTCGCTCCACTAAGTTCTGTTGTACATTGCCAAAGGTCAGTTTTAGCACAATGTTCAAATGGCTCTAAGCACTATGGGACTTAATATCTGCACAATGTTGATCAAAATGTTTAACCACAGGGTCATGCCGTAGCCCTTGCTTACATACGGTACTACCTCTACACACCGCTTAAATGGAACAGCCCCTCTATGCAAAGCTACATCTATCAACCCCAATGACCTTACCTCATTATTCCCGACCTTATGTAACCTATAGCATGGCAGGTTCCATTGCTAAGTCTTTACTGATGACTGAACCATGTGCTCCTGTTTCCAGCAAAACCCTATACTCTTTACTTCTTACAACACATACAGTGTGTCCCACTAAAACCTCCCTGATTTCGAGGACCCAGGAGAGAAAAGCCACAGTAGATACGACAATGGAAAATGAACCACATTGTAGAGCATCTCAATGAATTTATATTCACGCATCAGAATTGCCAAGTATCGTTACCAGAGTGCAGCATGGTCGCATGAAATGAAAATGGTGACTCGACAGCAGCTTGCACAAGCAATATTGTGGTTTGCAGAAACAAAATTGCCAATTACTGTGCAAAGAAATTATTGTCATATGTATGAACGTGATACACCTGATATGAAAACAATCTCATCTGAGAATCAACATCTTTCAAGGAACTTGGCATCCATATCAATACACTGCAGCATATCCGCAACAAATTGTTGTCGATGTGGTTTGTCGTTTGGTGTCAGATGTAGCAGAATTTGCACTCTGTAAGCACACATACGAAAATGCTGGTGAACTACACAATGCAATGTTGATCGAGGTACATCAAGTTGCGTAGATGCTTGACGAATTGACATACGTTGGCTTCTGAGAAACATTTGTCTGATGTCCTCCACTGTGTCTTCTGAAACTCCATAACGTGCGCTGCCAGCATGTTTCAGAACACTTGCTGCTGCCAGAAACTTCCTATACCATTCCTTAATTGTTTTGACATCAGGTGGATCACATTCATACACACGACGATAATTTCTTTGCACAGTAATCGGCGATTTTGTTTCTGCAAACCACACTACTGCATGCGCACAGTGCCGTGGAGTCACCATTTTCACTTTATGCGACCATGCTGCACACTGGCGATGATACTTGGCACTTCTGGTGCGGGAATATAAATTCTTTGAGATGCTCTACAATATGGTGCATTTTTCACTGTCGTATCTACTGTGGTTTTTCTCTCCTGGGTCCTTGAAATCAGGGAGATTTGAGTGGGACACCCTGTATTACCACACAGTCCACCTTTGTGTGCATATTCGTTGCATATAATTTTAGCTGGAATGCTTTTAAGTGGACGTTGTGTTCCCCCTTCTGTTAAACAGCTGCTTACCACTTCCTCATCCACCCCTATGTTGATTACCAAAATTCTGCTGCTGATATCTTCCATTCCGTCTGTTTCCCTGTGGCTGGTGACACTGCCTCTGCAAGTGCCCTTTCTGTCCACTCCTGCAACACTTAATGTTTGCAGAAAATATCTCACATCTACCTCATACCCCCACTGATATGTCAATGTCTTTGCATTCCATTGCTAAATGCCTCTTCACAACAATGCTTAACTCTTTGATGCACAGATTTTATGTTTAATTAATTTTTTAATAAAACATGCATTTTCTATGTCTGGTGGGGTTGCTAATAAAGGAAAACATGAATTAAAATTTTTTATTGTATTGATTTTGGTTTTAGATGGTGGTATATATAATATACCACCATGCCACTTAGGGCCGTACCTAAAGTTTTTGAGATATCTTGGTTTGTGCTTGTAACTCACCTTTAAATTCTACTCTAAGCAGTAATAATTAGTATAATTAATGTAAAATAATTTTATTTCTGGCAATTGGTCATTTACAATACAAAATCAAATTACAAACCTTACAAATAAAATATGTTTCTTATTCCTTTTTGTGAAAATCTTGAAAGCACCTTTTTGTTTTGCTAAGGCACAAAGGCACTTTGCATTCAGCGCACATCCAGAAAGTGCGCACTTGCTTCTTTTTTGTACTGCATTTCGCACAACGTCTGGCGGTAGTACGCTCTGGCTGGTGGGATGAATTGTCGAGACGCTGGCGTGAGGAAACATATGGCTTGTTTTTCTTTACGTGGACTTGACTCTCATGAAGTCTAGATGGCCTCAATGGTGTTTTCTGGGTTACTAAGCTTTGCAGGATACTCATCCTGAAGACTTTGGCAGTCATTTTTTCTCTATCGCCTAGTTCCTTCCAAATTATATAGCTGTTGACGATACTGACATCAAGCAGGTGAAAGAATATTCGGTGCCACCACTTTTTACTTCTCCGGCTTATTTCATATGATTTTTTCAGTTGGTCGAACTTGTCGACATTGTTCATGTGTGCATTGTAATCCATCACTGCTTGAGGACAAGGTAGCTCTATGCGTGAACCATCTCTTTCACGGCGAGTCACTGTAGTAACTTCAGGACTGTGAAAATTTGAAAGGAGATGAACAGCTCTCTTATCTTTCCACTTCAAGTAGAGGATGCCACAGTTGCTGACCCTCCAGTCAAATTCACCTCTGCTTAATTCTTTGTCTGTTTTTAATTTGGGTAAATGTTTCCTTGTTGGTTGAACTGTCCCACAGGCATATATGTTTCTCTGCTGTAAACCAGCCAACAAGTTATAGCTATTGAAATAGTTGTCGAAATAAAGATAATGGCCTTTATTTACGAGTTCAGAGGACAAACTCAGCACTACATGCTCCCCAAGGCCTGTTTGCACTGTGTCACCTACTTTTCCGGTGTAAATATCAAATTTCAAGTTGTAAGAGGTCTTGTCACACAGCATCCACACTTTGTAACCACGCTTTATGGGTTTATCTCTCATGTATTGTTTCATACTGTTGCGGCCTTTGAATTTGATCATTGACTCATCAATTGCTAGGTGTTTGCTGGGTTGGTAACACTTGGAAAAAGATTCAGATAGTATCTTGATCACTGGTCGCAGCTTGTACAGTTTGTCATAACCTGGGTGTCCTTTTTCTGGATGCAATGTGTTATCATTCAGATGAATGTTCCTCAGTAACCATCCAAACCGATTTACTGCCATCAGAGATGCAATATAACGATCATGAAGTTCTGGGGCACTAGACCAGTAGTCTCTGTATGCTGGCATACGCTTTATACCCATCAAAATGTTGATTCCCAGGAAAGTTCGTATTTCATTGTCAGTTGTTGGAGTGAAAGACTTGCCAGATTGCGTCGCATATAAATTTGTTTGGAAAACGATTAGCTCAACTAGCTCTTTTGGAAATATTTTTTCGAATATATCGATAGGTTCTGGATCATCAATGTCCCTAATAAAAGCACTTGGTCCTGATTCACTGTCGAACTGCATTCCTGAGGTAGCATTGAATTGTTGTCCCCAAGTTGGCGCTGTGTCAGCAGCGCGTTTTGGCGGAGTGGACTCACTTTCTTCCTCGCTCTCTGAAACTTCGCCTTCAGACGACACAATAGCCTCCGCAACAATGCTTGCTTCATAATCAGATTCGTCATCTGTGGTGTCAACAGTGGAATCCTCGTCTGATGGAATTTCACACAATAATCGTTCGATTTCTTCATCTCGTAAGCCTCTTCTTGACATTTTCATTTTCAAACAACAGCCTGAATCCAAGTAAAGAATACGTAAGCAAAACAAAATGGAGAAAGAGCTAAAATAAGTCACAACACAATTAAAAACTAAACTTTGTAGCGGAGGATTTCGAATTTTATACTAGGAAACGAAATGCAATAGAATACTGCTACATGCACGGTGGTACAAATAATATACCACCAAAATAAATTGTATATAAATAACGGAAGATTGTGCATATGAATGTATACATGGGTTCATACCGTAGCTGTGACGTCCAAGATATGGAAAAAACACAGGCGCAACAAGAAATTCGTTATAAACCACTATTCACACGCAAAAACCATGCACAACTCAGCACGCAGCTTTCACAGTTGTAATCTATGCAATTCTTGGCGGGAACTGATTCCTTATAGGCAGTGAGTGCCATCTGTCTGATAAGTAGAGAACTAGGTGAGCATATTAGAGTGGTGGTCGTGCAGTTAAACCACTGTGCAAAGAGCCAAGAAAATTTTCAAAAGGTGGTATACTATGTATACCACCGTGCTCCAAAGAGTTAACTGCTCCCTTAAATACCTCGCACTACTCTGTTGTATCTTATCATCAGCCCCTTCTCCAACTTTTCGAAGCTTGTTGCATTCTTTAATGCTTCTATACATCTCAAGTACATTTTCCCTTCTCCCACTAGTCATAATTTTGCATCGTGTAACAATTGACTATCAGTCCAACCACCCATCTTCACTGACATCTGAAGGAAGGTTCTTTAAGAATGACTGCATATCCTCATATGATTATCCAGAAAAGGGGACAATCAATCCTGTGGCTTGTAGATCCACCTCATTCTGAGGTACCTAAAGGATTGCCAGTTGTTCATCCCTAGCTGTCAACTGTCCATGTAGCTGCACAATATCCACTGTCAGCTGTGCTATCTTTTCTAACAATATCCATACTGCTTCCAGCTCTGACACACCTTCTGTCTCTGACTATCATTGCGCTTAATTTACTCTTCATTAACACACAATAATACAAAAAAATTACAACTTCAAGGGATCATCACAAGTTTGTACTTATCTCACATAATGAGCCATCTAGACTCTCTACATTACCTTGCAACATCATCATATCCATGATATGTGTAACAGGTTAGAAGCATTGACTCTGTGCACAGCACTAAAAATTTGGTCACGTTAATGTCTGTAGATTCATTAATTATAATGACATACATGCTGTCACTAAAATATTGCCGCAGATTTTCCACAATATATCGCCTTATTACATGTTTTATAGGTGCACTACATTTTGTTCTACATATGTATTTTAAGTTTTCTGGCAATATTACTGTCTGTGAATTTACTCTTGCACAAATCAGTTAAGTGATGACATGCCATGATCGGGCAATGGTGGAAACAAATAATGCAAGGGAACCCTCAGCTTGATTCACTTCTGAATACTCTTTCACGGTTTTGAAAGGTACTTTTGTTTGTTGACAATGGTGCTGCCGCTGTCTTGAGTCTTTTTTTTTTTTATTTTACGTCACTGTGGCTTATTGCGACAGAACCTGCTAACAAAATACTACGGCAAAATGTACAATACGCTCTGTGTCATCGCCTTGAATTCCTTCTAGCCAGTCTGCAAATTTACAATCACGTAGCGATTCTGCATGAAATTTCTGAATATAATGTCCCTCTGCTTTACATATGTTTAGCATTAAAACAACAGCAAGTGATTTAAGAAACACCACATTACCACCGGCACTACAGATATGCACTGTGCATGCAATTGCAGATCTATTATTACTAGAGCACATAACAAAACGCGTGCCGAACAATAGGGTCACAAAACAACACGGAAACGAAGACAAAATACCGTGTGGTATTATAAATGTTTAGGTGAAATAAATTTAAGAGCTACTAGACGTTAACAAATTAGATAGTGCTGTTTGTTGTATGTAGAATGGATCAAGTTATTTTAAAAAATAATTTTACCATGAACCACCCAAATCTTTTTAAAATCCACCATAATTCACACCAGCCAATAACTGCAATATCTGCACCATAGACAGGTTACTCAAAACCACCAAATTTAGTGGGAAAAATCATTAACATCGCAATACTGATCCAAAGTCAAGTCCACAGCCACCCACACCACATCGACCGAAATATCAACGAACTCAACCCAATAAAAAGTCACAATCTCGACTAATCGTGTTTGTACGAATTTCTCTACGTGCATACAAAACAATCAGAAAGGTGTACCTGCTGAACGTTGAGTCGACAATGATAAGTCACCGACATTGTTTCCAGGTAATACTGGTTCAAATCTGACACATACAAACAAAAGCACTCCTTGATTACAATTAAAAACCACTTAAACAGGCATTCTATCGTGTCTTATTCGACAAACCATACGACAATGCCCTATGTGTACAGCAGCGCGGCGCGCGCACTCGCAAATCGCACACTCGTATCGGGCTAAATTTACACTGCCCGCGATGCGATGCGATTCGATGCCGAGCCGAGCGGAGCGATGAAGGGCTGAAATCGCGTGACAATGGGCAGGCTTGGTTTAACAGTGGCAACAGAGCGATGATCGTTTAGACTGCAGGCTGGGCTGAGCGATGCGATGCGGTGCGATGCGATGACTCCGCTGTAGTCGCAACCGAGTTTGCGTTTCGCGCGAGTGCTTGGAGCGATTGCTCGTTTGCGCTTGCGTCTGGAGTAATTGCTTGCTTGCGATGGACGTCGAAAGACTAATTAACAATGTGCGTGAAGGCCCCGTGTTATGGGACCAGAAAAATAAATATTACCACAATAGGGATTTTGGTCGTCAAGCATGGAACGAAATAGCTGAAGATTGTGGAACAGACAATAAGTACAAAAAAGTAAAATAAATAGCTACAAGACTCCAAGAAATAAGTAACACAAACAACTTCGTTTATTTTCTAATTTTAATTGTGTATAGATACTATTACAGTATTTTGATAATGAAATGACGTTCACAATAGTTACAGTATTTGATAATTTTGACATGAAATATTTTTGCATTAATGACTGTTGAAATAGTTTTTGAAGGCCTCTCTGACACTCCTCGCTCTTCTTGAAGCATTACTGTTTGCTCTGTCATTTTGGAAGCATGCTACTCAAGCACTGTGTTCTGTTATGTCCTGGTCAATAGACAATTGAAGGGAAATGTGAGGCCCATCTTTATCGATTATTGTATTGTGCAACTGAATAATAATGTCTGCATGTTCTACAGAAGATTCAATTTCCTTTCGGAGAAGACGCCACTTTCTGGCCATAATTCCGAAAGTGCATTCCACCACCGTTCTAGCCCTCGATAGCCTCCTGTTAAATAACCTCTCTTCCTCAGTCAGTGATAGTCCAGGGAAAGGGCGCATTAAGTTTTCCAGTAGTGGAAAGGCTTCATCTCCAACCAACACTAATGGGGCTTTTACTGAAGTACCTGGTAGTTCTGTCGGTGGAGGCCAGTTTTCAGTTTCGTTCAAAATATTATTGTACAAGTTACTTGCTCTAAATGTGCCACCATCTGATTGCTTGCCATAGCCTCCAATGTCAACTGCTATTAATCTGCAATTAGCATCGGCTACAGCTAGTAAAGCAAGCGAAAAATATGAAACTTCCTGGCAGATTAAAACTGTGTGCCCGACCGAGACTCGAACTCGGGACCTTTGCCTTTCGCGCTTTCAGGAGTGCTAGTTCTGCAAGGTTCGCAGGAGAGCTTCTGTAAAGTTTGGAAGGTAGGAGACGAGGTACTGGCAGAAGTAAAGCTGTGAGTACCGGGCGTGAGTCGTGCTTCGGTAGCTCAGTTGGTAGAGCACTTGCCCGCGAAAGGCAAAGGTCCCGAGTTCGAGTCTCGGTCGGGCACACAGTTTTAATCTGCCAGGAAGTTTCATATCAGCGCACACTCCGCTGCAGAGTGAAAATCTCATTCTGGAAACATCCCCCAGGCTGTGGCTAAGCCATGTCTCCGCAATATCCTTTCTTTCAGGAGTGCTAGTACTGCACGGTTCGCAGGAGAGCTTCTGTAAAGTTTGGAAGGTAGGAGACGAGGTACTGGCAGAAGTGAAGCTGTGAGTACCGGGCGTGAGTCGTGCTTCGGTAGCTCAGTTGGTAGAGCACTTGCCCGCGAAAGGCAAAGGTCCCGAGTTCGAGTCTCGGTCGGGCACACAGTTTTAATCTGCCAGGAAGTTTCATATCAGCGCACACTCCGCTGCAGAGTAAAAATCTCATTCTGGAAGCGAAAAATATTTTTTTGTATTTGTAATACATTGTCCCAGAATGAGGTGGACATTTAACCCGAACATGCTTACCATCAATGGCCCCCACACAATTCGGAAAATTCCAGTTGGTATACATGCGTTTTGCAGCGGTTTGAAGCAGTGGTATAGTTGGAGAAGGCAGGTGTACAGGGCTCAGAATTTCACATATTGTGGCGCACGTTTCATGCACACATTGTGCGACTGTAGTTAGACCCATCCGAAACGACTGTGACAGTGCATGGAAAGACACCCCTACCGTCAAATATCTGAAAAAGAATGAAATGAGCGTAATTGAAGGATGTGTAGGATTTGCAGTTAATGTGCTAAGGACAAAAATGTGTTAAGTATACAGTGTACTTAATTATTTACGCATATTTTCACGTCTAAATTTTCAGGCGAGGTACTGAAGAATAAATGGAAGAACCTACGTGACACTTTCCGTTCTGAACTCAAAAAAACTCGTGCTGAACGTTCAGGAGACGAAGGTGGCATGTCGCCTTTCCAATCCAATTGGCCGTGGTACGAGCTAATGACCTTCCTGACTGACATAATGACGCCACGGAAGACGAAGACACAGTAAAAGAACAGCATCGCAACACGACGACGCACCCGACGACGTACCATTTTCACCAGCTCTTACAGAGAGAGAGAGTGTTTCACCTGATGAAACCAACCAAGCCAGCTCTTACAGACTGTCTGTAAGTTCAGAGGGTAGCGTTTCGATGCCTCCTCCCTCACCCACCCTACACACAAACCAAAACAAAAGATCCAAGAAATCGACAAACTCTGAATTGCTAAATATAGAGAAGCAAAAGTTGAAGGTAATTGAGCAACAAATGTCGAAATCAGAAACGCAAGATGACAGCTATCATTTTGTAGTGAGTTTGTTGCCAGCAATGCGAAAACTGTCACCAGCAGCTCAGTTGAGAGCCAGGATAAAAATTCAGCAGGTTCTTTTGGAAGAATTGGAACAATCAACCACATCCACTGCACATTCGTTGATGTCACCTTATGCACCTGAAAATCCATTTGAAATCGTAATTGCTGGAAATCCGCAAAATGAAATAGTCATTTCTGAAATTCAACCTGATGACATTGTTATTTCAAGCCACCAAGATTCTGAAAACTTTGATAGTTAAGTGAGTGAGCTGTGATGTGTTTAACTTCTCATTGTCAACTACGTCAAAATGTATTAAAAGAAAGTTTGAATCTATCACAATTTGCAAATTTTTCATAATAAAATGATTACTGTAAACTTAATATTGTGTACTTACCTGATGGTGATCATAACTTTCTCTTCAGGGGTAATAGCCATTCTGAAATTTGTGTTTTGCTTCTGTAATCTATTTGAAACAGGCGACACTATATAATCAAATGTCTCTGTACTCATTCTGAAATAATTCCAAAATTTATCCTCATCTTTTCTCAAGTCACTGTACAAATGATGAAATTCTCCTAAAGACCTCCTCTCCTTGTTGATTTTATACACCCATTCACGACTGCGTTGAATTCTCAGAGCACTGTTTTCTAATAAAAAAGAATTTACTGGGTCGAGGAAAGACGACATAGTGCCGAGACTGCTCAATTGCTGGCCAGATTGCGCGCGCGCTGTATCGTGTGCAATGTGAACGCTGCATCGCATTGCATCGCTTTGGCCATTATGGCTCGCATCGCATCGCGTCGCGTCGCATCGCGTCACAGGAAGTGTAAACGTACACTCGGGCGGGCGGGTGGCGGTGGCAGTGGTGTGAGTGTATGTAGCAGCGTTCCGAATGGGTGGCTCGCGATTTAAAAACTAGTCACATAAGACCATTCTTAGAGAAATGTAAAATTTGAAAATATACTACACCTCATTAAAATGGATTACGTAACAAGTGATGGAAATTGTACTGTAGGTAGTACAGTACTAAGACAGTAGGATAACATGAAGTTTAATTTGAGATTTGTCATCGGTGGACCCAGATGCTTTTTGTTTCAGGGTGCGGGGTCTCTTAGACCCCTTCCCCCTGAATCCGCTACTGTTGTAGTGTATGAGCTCAAATAGCCATGAGCAAAGGTTATGTAATGCGTTTTTACCTATGTGAACCGCTTAAAGTTTCGTGGAATGTTTTACTTAACTTGATGCAACGCAGTAAGTATGATGAATAGCGAAAAGAAATTCAAATGGCTCTGAGCGCTATGGGACTTAACATATGAGGTCATCAGTCCCCTAGAACTTAGAACTACTTTCACACACATCCATGGCCGGCCCTGTGGCCGAGCTGTTCTAGGCGCTTGAGTCTGAAACCGCGCGACCGCTACGGTCGCAGGTTCGAATCCTGCCTTGGGTATGGATGTGTGTGATGTCCTTAGGTTAGTTAGGTTTCAGTAGTTCTAAGTCTAGGGGACTGATGACCTCAAATGTTAAGTCGCATAGTGCACAGAGCCATTTGAACACATCCATGCCCGAGGCAAGATTCGAACCTGCGACCGTAGTGGTCGCACGGTTCCAGACTGAAGCGCCTAGAACCGCTCGGCCACAACGGTCGGCAAAGAAATTCAGTTCTTTATCGAATGATTATATCAGACTGTACGATGTGCAAAAATCAAATATTTTCGCTTAATAGTTTTCAAAAATCGGGTAAGTATTTCATATCGGCCGGAACGCTGCCTCTCAGTATAGGCCCCAACAACTGGCGAGCAGTGTAGCTGGAACAAAAAGCAGCTTCTGCGCGAAATGCAAAGAGCTCTTCTGTAGCGGCGGAAGGATTAATGCTTTGTATCTTGTTTCCTTTTCCTTTAGAAGCGATTAATCGTGCAATTTTTTCGTCATGAATTCTTGTTTTATCGTAACTGTGATGTAATGAGTTTTACTGTCGTTTGATTTCTTGCGCTAAAAGTACGCGATAAACTTTGTGAGTACCTTGTGGTGCATGTTCTGTAGCAACGCAGACACACTGCACATTTTGAGGTCCGTGTATGGAACCATGGAGAACTTAACTCTGATGGAAAGTGATATTTAAGTATTTAATTAGTTTTAAATCAGCAAAACTGTCAATTTTTGAATCTGCCCAGGGGTGAAGGAAGTTAGTAACGTTGTTAGCAACCGTCTGCAGGGGTGCTTAACTGCTGTTGCACAGATTTAGCACAGAGGAACTATATTCGCTTCATAACTATTCCCCTGACGTGTGTGTCCCATGTGATGAACAAAAGAAATTCATGTCGTTGACGGTCGAGTCGAAGTTCTTCACAGACGTTTGTGAAGTGAAGAAGTCTGGTGTTCACAAAGCAGACGCCTGTGACCAAGAACACAGTTTACTGAGTCGAGCTTGTGAGAAGACTCAATGTGTAAAGGTTTCCTTCAGATTTTGTCAAAGAATTTCTTCTAACAATTTGCAGCTCTATTAAATAAAACGGAAAATAAGACCCAAGAGTGCAACTGTCTGCACTGCAATAAGAACTGAGAACTTGCATCACAATACATATGTGGAACCACAGAGCTAACGATCCACTGCTGGGAGCCTCTTAACACAACGTTAAAGATAAGAACAGTTCTTACTTATGTGAAATATGGCATTCCATGTGTCCAAAAATTAAATTTTCGGTGCTTGTGTCTCATCTTACGAAAGGACTGTATAGCATAACTCATCAGAGTAGAAAGAGAATGCCAAGCGAATTTAGCGGAACAGTTCAGGTCCAGATGGAAAGTAAGCACACAGTTACAGGGTTTGCCAAATATTTGTAACCATATTGCCAAACCTTAACCCACGTTCCATTGTGCTCAGTGAGAATGCACATTTCCCCCACCACCACGCCGTGTTGTCGGAGAGAGAAGAGGGGTTAAAAGCGAACGCGCCGTGTTTAAGAGGGGCAAAGCAATCGTACTGCATACGTCTTGGTTTCATATTTCTCGACAACACAGATCACAAACGTTCAGCATCACTGAATAATTTTTGGCACTCTGAAGACGTAATACAATTTTTACGTGGCACAAATTATCGGCATACAAACCAACAGACATTTTACATACTTTCGCAGTAAGGTTCCCACATAATATTGACTTACTTTGTTTCATAATCGAAAAAAAGCCTGTCACACATATTCTGGCCGAAATATTTTATCAGATTTGCTAATTCATTGTGGAAGCTTTCCCTGAGCTAAACAATGTATACAACTTGGACAATTTTAACGTAAAAGGATTTGTCTTTAAAAGGGAAATTACATTGCAGGTCAATTCGTTACATATGCATATGCTCAGGGGCCCTTTCAACTGAAACGGTCGGTCTCGAAAACAGTTCGAAAACATATGTAAGACTGACAGTGTCCTCAGAATCGTTTAGAAAACCATCTTTGTAATTCTTTCAAGGCTACAATGGATTCTTCTAACCTCACATTTCCTCTACGCCTATTTGGTTAGGGACATGGACTGTGTTTTTTGTCAGAATTCATGCCTTCTTCAATGCGATTTTCAGGTGGCCAGATTTGTGAAATCAAAATATGGGACCCAAATTAGAAGTTGAAATGAATTGATACTTCGTGGAAACTTTTATTAATACTATATCTATATTGTAGATTTGTGCTGAACTATTTGGTTTGTGCTAGAAGTACATACAGTAGATCATCGTACCAATATCTTGTAATTCACATGAAAAAAAGTATCAAAATAACTTGCATTACTAACCGAGTAAGTATTTTATTGTTTAATTGTCGTCATATGCAAACTCAAGATATCACTTTGATATAGTGATGTCTTTAACTAGTGAGGAAAATGATATTATTTACATAAGTTACTTATTTTTCATTCTTAGCTGGCCTGGAAGTTTCGCCGTGGGTAGCTTCTGGAAAAATCTTTTTTTGTTATATTTTGATGAAGAATATATGTTATTAAGGAGAATGACATTTTCAAACGGAGTTTTATGAAAATCAACACATGAAGTATCCTGAAAATGAATTTTATTAACGGCTGTGACAATAAATCTCTTATTTCCATCATAAATCGTACGTGATCCAGAACACTATTTCTACGTTAGCTTTAGTGCAAGGTTGAGCTAGCACAAGGTCAGTAACGAGCTGCAGATTCTTGCAGCGGCTGTCTTGACATGTAAGGAATTTGATGATGATACGAGGATCAGTCAATTATTATCCGCAATTTAGTTATATTTTTGTTTATTTTGGTAGTACTGTCGTTTTAGGTTGATGACGTATGCTTTATTTATTTGTTGTTATATCTTTGCAATTTTCAAGCTGCTAGGTTAGTTTAGTTATCGGTGGCATGCTGTTAATCATGGCTGCTTCGCAGTCTATTTGCACCAAAGAAGAGCAACGTTCAGTGATCCGTTTTTTGTGGTCCGAAGGCGTATCAGGGGCCGAAATTTATCGAAGACTTAAGGTACAGTACGGGAATAGTATTTTACCACAACGCAGTGTCTAAGAATGGATTGAAAAATTCAGAAATGATCGCACAAGTGTTACACACGATGAAGGAGCCGGATGACTATTTACCGCTACAAATGAAGAAACCATTGAGCGTTCATGTGAAATGATTCTCTTAGACAGATGATTAACTATTGACGAAGTCGCACATCGCCTACAAATTAGTGACGGTTCTGCCTACGAAATCATCCACAACAGACTTGGGTTTCATAAAGTTTGTGCAAGATGGGTCCCAAAACAACTCACACAGTTGCATAAACAAGCACACTTGGACATCTGCAAAAAAACATTTGGATCGCTATGGAAACGAAGGGGAAAGCTTCTTAGACAGGATCATTACTGGTGACGAATCATGGATCCATCATTACGTGCCGGAGAGTAAACGGCAGAGTATGGAATGGAAACATCCAAATTCGCCGTGCAAAAAAAGTTCAAGACCCAACGGTCCGCAGGAAAACTGACGCTTACGGATTTTTGGGACGCACAAGGCCCAGTACTGGAACATTATGGGGAAATGGGCACAACAATAAACAGTGTACGTTATAGTGAGATGCTTACTGCCAGGCTAAAGCCTGCAATTCGAAGTAAACGCCGAGGATTGCTGTCAAAAGGTGTGTTGCACGACAATGCCCGTCCGCATACTGCTGCCCACACTGGTGAAACGCTCTAGAAACTCAAATTTGAAGTGCTGGATCATCCTCCATATAGTACCGATCTTGCCCCTTCTGAATATCACTTGTTTGGTCCACTCAAACAGGCATGAAGGGGCCGTCGATTTGCCTCGGACGAAGCAGTGAAAGAAGCGGTGCATTCCTGGCTCGCTGCTCAGTCGAGAACCTTCTTTTATGAGAGCATCAGGAAGCTTGTACAACGATGGACCAAGTGTGTTGAAACGCAAGGAGACTATGCCGAAAAATTATGTTCTTGTGAGTTTCCTTTTTGATTACAATAAAATGTTATAACTACTTTGCGGATAATAATTGACTTACCCTCGTAGATCTCGTTCAATTTTATTTAATCGAAGAATGTATTTTCGTTATTCTTTGGGTATGACCACTTTTACTCTTCATTTGGTTATGCCACACGTTACTTCAAAGCCCGCTATTTCAAAATACACTGGACGATAAATTAAAAACGGGACAATATGCGTCCCGTACGTTATTCTGTCGGGACAACGGGACACTTGAGCTGAATAAGGGACGATACCGTAAAATACTGGACGTCTGGTCCAGAATCTTCGTCCGCTTCCATCGGAAACTGTTGCAACAGACAGTGGAATAATGCGTGCAACTCAGAGATTCAGCTCAATTTCTTCGCTTGCTCAATGCTCGCAAATTTAGCAGAAAGTGCTTCTTGATGTACAGAGCAATGAAACGTGGCCGTCGATCATTGTAACTATTTGCTGTATGGTTAACAAATATTTGTTTTATTTTATTCTGCACGGTACTGTATTATCGTTTCATAGCAGATTTGCAGTACACTTCGATTACGCAACTGCGTAGTGATACTGAGAATTTCCCTCTCTTCTGTCCTTCGCGTTCATTTGTAAAGGTTTATGGCGATAGACTGCTAGACTGCCTCGTTTTGTGCAAACTGCCCCTGGACGTGTGAATGTCCGTCATTCCACGAACAAATAGCGAGTGGCACCCAGCGCTGAAATCACGGTTCTGCCGAATCGAAGAGAGTCGTGCTGGCCGAAAAATGGCGCACCACAATTTATTTATTTCGCTAACAGTACAGAGTCTTGAAATGTAAGGTGAGTCGGATGCTTCTGAATCTAACAGCAAAGACTTCTCATTGTTTCAATCTTATTGGTATACAATTGTTAATGCTTTTTTAAAAATAATATAAAGAACTATGTATATGATTTCTCTAAGATTACAAGGAATTGAATGCTTAACAATTGTTAAAATGATTCCATATAATTTGTTACAACCTAGTTGATGAGATTATAATTTATATAATATAAATGTCAAAGAAAAATTTTAAAAAAATGTAAGACAATGAGTGTGGTGAAAATAATTTACAGTATGTAGAGGGAAGTGATATGCTGTATTTGGATGTGTAATATAGTCTAAGTAGCATGTTGGTTGATAATGGCCTGTTTCTACCTGTTTCAGATGAGAGGGTGTCGGTACAACCTCGAGCTATTCTCATCTGAAATGGTTTGTGCTAATGTATGTTTACACAGATTATACAGGTTAAATACTGATTGAGCACTTCATACAAGGAATACATGTATTTTAGCTGTACACGAGAAATACACTTATGTTTGTAATTTGTTAGTAGAAATAGAATATAGTTCATTGCTACTTGAATGCATTATTCCTTAAATAACTTAATACATTACTGATAAATAAAATTCATTGATTGTAGCTTTGAATAGAGAAGAGAATATACTTCTGTCTGCACACAATAAGACGAGCAATACGTTACTGCTTGTGTGCAGTATACTTTAAACACTATGCAGTATGTCATTGGGGAGGAGGAGCCTCAAAATAAAAGTTCTTCGAGCCTTCTCCTCCCAAGCGACATTACCTTATTACTACAGTCTCAATATGTGGTGCGGGTGTTTGTTTGTTTTGATTGTTGTGTTGTTTGTTACTGTTCTGGCATGCAGTGTCATGCATTGTTGGTTTGGTCCCTCACATGTTGATCCCTTCTGAGCCATGTTCACTTAGTGTTCCTTCCTCGGTTCCGGAATCTGTGGTCGTGTTTGTGTTCTCCCATGTTGTGTTGTTTGTGCTTGTCTACGCCTCCTTCCACATGGGTTTTGGCGCTTGTATTCTTCGTGCAGAGTGTTCGATACAGTATAGCAATGCTAGTTGAAATATCACGCTGTACCGAGTACTTCACAGAAGGAATGAACACATCTGCAACAGGCTGAGCCTTGGCCAACATAGTTTGATACGCCATGGCCAGCCCTGTTATACGGCATTTGCGAAGTGAGGCGCGAGCGTGTTTGGTTTCTATGCAGCGTTATCTCCTGATACTTTCCAACAGAGCCTTTCAAGCTATCTGTATTTAAGGCATTCAGTTAGACTTAATGTATAATTACTCATTTTTGAAGCTTTCTGGTGTAGAAGGGGGCTGTTATCGCAGTTGTTATACCGTGTCAACGCAGAGATAGAAAAGCTAGTGATATTAGTTTCCACCCATGCAGCATGCGGCTTGTGAAATATTGAAGTATATCGTTTTCCATCACGATTACAACTTTCCCAAAATACAAAGGAATAAAACACCCTCTTTGATAGTTTGCAATGGAAAAGGCAACTGGAAATCAACCTTCCTTGACACGTCACAGAACAGTAAGATTTCAAACAATGGATACTAGAATACTCGGTAAGGACCACGAGGCGCATGCGCAGTAGCGAGCCTCGCCGCTGCTCGTTGTTTACTGCAGTGTAAATTTTCATTAGTAACTGGCAATTGAGTACAGAGTTTCGCTGTAATTATCAGTGTACTGGGGGATTTTTAGAGTAAGTTTTAAGTGAAAAATAATGGTTTGCAGCACAATCACCAGTATGCTAACCACAGCAGCCATGTAAGTAAGTTAAGTTTCATATCTTAAAAACTCAGACGAAACTAAAACAGATAAGTGCTTGTAAATGTGCAGATTCGTATTCAGTTGAAAATGCTCGTGTCTGCGCAATATGGCTTACTGATTCGTATTATGAAAGGGATTTGAAAAGTGAACCGTTGAATAATCCTCGAAATTCAAGCTGAGGACTCTTGCTGTTCCCTACCAACCTCCGACTCTGATTTATGGCGTGGTAATGAGCCTAATAATGAGGGAAGTATTTGGACCCAAAAACGAAGCCACCAAAAGAAATATAAGATATTTTACAGGTAAATATACTACCAACTAATGAAGAAATTACTGCTAGACAAAACGTTTAGCATGAAAACAAACACTGCTGTGAACAAACACTGCTGTGAACGCGAGCGACATTCTATCGCATAGCACATGAGAGAATAAACAATTTGTTACTTTAAGTGCTAAAAAATAGGTGGAAACTGGAGATACGACTGAAGAACGGTCAACTTCTGAGAAGCAAGACACATTATCTACAGGAAAGTGAATGCGACAACAAGGAAGTTTCAGAGGTGGGAGAATTTTTTGAGAATTGAACCGAATGCGAAGAGGAAAATGTTCCAGATATGGAGGAATATGTTGCACTCTTAGAAATGATTGTAGGATATTTTACTTAATAGAGTTAAACGCACACAATCCCAGTTAGCACATTTCTATGGTAAACGAACAGATCACGAAGTTTCAGGAATTCGCTCTGAAAACGTAAAGATAATTCCAACAGTTCCACGGCAATTCCATTGATCATAACCAGGAATGGAGGACTTTTGGTGTGATACGATCTTTCATCAGAAAGAAAGCCACCAACAAGACAGAAAAAGTGCAAAGGCACTACGCGAACTGAGAGTGGACAAAGACAAAAGCTGAAAAAAATAAATGAGCTGTAACATAACTTTCCAGAATAGAAAACCTGTTAATACAATTAAAAGAGTTTAAAATGAATTGTAGGAAGTTTTTCCGTACTACAGATCTATGTGGGCTTCTTCCCCAGAAAAAAAAACTGCGTGCTCCAAGATGGTGAAAGAGGTTGACGTTCTTCAGGGACCATACACTACCATAGAAAAAAATTGTTTAACTAATAAAAAGCTTCATAATAATAACAATAACAATGCCCCCTACCGTGTATTTTAGTCTCAAACACTTGGCACCTCGATCGACTGTGCAGACTTGTGCCACATACAAACAGAACTTCATGACTACTAGGGAGAAAACGCAGAAGTATGTTGGTGGGAATGGAAGCAAGAAGAAACGCAGTTAACTAATACTTCAGTGCCACACAGTAATCAATTCATTTGTTGATTCAGAAAAGAAGAAACTGAAAACTATGTTCATTAACACACAAAAAATTCTGCGCCTTCGTATATGTTTTTCAGCTTCCATGTAATGCATACTAAATAGCTTTTTCATTGCTTTCGTAATGTTCTCTTTTTGTTTGGTCCCTAAATGACGAAACGAATCCAAATCCATGTCACTGGTGGTCCCTTCGAATCTTTCTAGCAGCTTTTTCGTTTGTTGTTGGTTGGTACCAGTAAAGCAGACCACCATGCCTGCTCCCACAAAGGATTGGATCAAAGTAGCCAGAAGGCTTACGAAATGTATTCGAAATCGAGTGCCATGCACTTCATTACCCAGAATGTCCATATTATTCTGCGTAGTTTTGTAAATCAGAGCAAGACCAAACCCAAATTTGTCCATTTGCATATCTCATTCGAATAGCAGCAGAACAAAATTATCAAACATAACTTTCCATTTAAAGTTGTAACACTATGACCAGCAGGTGAGCCAGTGGTAAATTATGGTGGCAAACTGCAGCAGTGGCACAGTCCATACTACATAGTCGTTTGCTGAGTGATATACTCCGTGCCGTCGTTGGATAAGCAGCTGCAGCAGCAAGTCGTATACTCCTAGCTCACTCATTTGTTACATAGTTTAATTCTTAATTTCTTTGCGTGTTTTTGGTACTTGCATTGTCTAATTCATAAATTTCTGGCGTATTATAGTATTTGAGAGTTGTAGCATCGCGTTTTAGTACCTGAATAGTGTAAAATCGCGTAGTCTCCTTCCGCCGCCGAGCAGTGTGTCAGCAGTGCGCAAGTAGCAGCATTACTGCATTTACTAGGCAATCTTGTATTTTAATAACAGTTTAAATTTTGTGTCGATTTGTTTGCGCTTTCTGTAGATTAGTTCAGACGTTCTTTGCACAACAGTTTTTAGCATGGATAGAGACTGCAGCTGCTGTGTTCGGATGCAGGCTGAGTTGGCATCCCTTCGCTCCCAGCTTCAGGCAGTGTTGGCTTCGGTCACACAGCTTGAGGCTGTTGCCATTGGGCATCACTGTGGGGTTCCGGATGGGGGTTTGGCGGGGACGGCCAGCTCGTCCCACGCATCCCCCGATCGGACTACGACTGTGGTTGCCCGGGATACTGCCCGCATTGAGGCTGATCCCTCACCTGTGGTAGAGTGGAAGGTCGTCTCAAGGTGTGGCAGGGGGTGAAAGACATTCTGGAGGGCTGAACGGAAGGCCTCTCCAGTTTGTCTGACGAACCAGTTTCAGGCTCTGTCTCAGGCTGATACTGATCTTCGGCCTGACATGGCTGCTTGTCCTGTTCCAGAGGTTGCCCCTCAGTCTGCAAGATCCAGGCGGTCGCAGAGGGTAGGCTTACTGGTAGTTGGAAGCTCCAACGTCAGGCGCGTAATGGGGCCCCTTAGGGATATGGCAGCAAGAGAGGGGAAGAAAACCAATGTGCACTCCGTGTGCATACTGGGGGGGAGTCATTCCAGATGTGGAAAGGGTCCTTCCGGATGCCATGAAGGGTACAGGGTGCACCCATCTGCAGGTGGTCGCTCATGTCAGCACCAATGATGTGTGTTGCTGTGGATCCGAGGAAATCCTCTCTGGCTTCCGGCGGCTATCTGATTTGGTGAAGACTGCCAGTCTCGCTAGCGGGATGAAAGCAGAGCTCACCATCTGCAGCATCGTCGACAGGACTGACTGCGGACCTTTGGTACAGAGCCGAGTGGAGGGTCTGAATCAGAGGCTGAGACGGTTCTGCGACCGTGTGGGCTGCAGATTCCTCGACTTGCGCCATAGGGTGGTGGGGTTTCGGGTTCCGCTGGATAGGTCAGGAGTCCACTACACGCAACAAGCGGCTACACGGGTAGCAGGGGTTGTATGGCGTGGGCTGGGCGGTTTTTTAGGTTAGATGGCCTTGGGCAAGTACAGAAAGGGCAACAGCCTCAACGGATGCAGGGCAAAGTCAGGACATGCGGGGACCAAGCAGCAATCGGTATTGTAATTGTAAACTGTCGAAGCTGCGTTGGTAAAGTACCGGAACTTCAAGCGCTGATAGAAAGCACCGAAGCCGAAATCGTTATAGGTACAGAAAGCTGGTTGAAGCCAGAGATAAATTCTGCCGAAATTTTTACAAAGGTACAGACGGTGTTTAGAAAGGATAGATTGCATGCAACCAGTGGTGGAGTGTTCGTCGCTGTTAGTAGTAGTTTATCCTGTAGTGAAATAGAAGTGGATAGTTCCTGTGAATTATTATGGGTGGAGGTTACACTCAACAACCGAGCTAGGTTAATAATTGGCTCCTTTTACCGACCTCCCGACTCAGCAGCATTAGTGGCAGAACAACTGAGAGAAAATTTGGAATACATTTCACATAAATTTTCTCAGCATGTTATAGTCTTAGGTGGAGATTTCAATTTACCAGATATAGACTGGGACACTCAGATGTTTAGGACGGGTGGTAGGGACAGAGCATCGAGTGACATTATACTGAGTGCACTATCCGAAAATTACCTCGAGCAATTAAACAGAGAACCGACTCGTGGAGATAACATCTTGGACCTACTGATAACAAACAGACCCGAACTTTTCGACTCTGTATGTACAGAACAGGGAATCAGTGATCATAAGGCCGTTGCAGCATCCCTGGATATGGAAGTTAGTAGGAATATAAAAAAAGGGAGGAAGGTTTATTTGTTTAGCAAGAGTAATAGAAGGCAGATTTCAGACTACTTAACAGATCAAAACGAAAATTTCTGTTCCGACACTGACAATGTTGAGTGTTTATGGAAAAAGTTCAAGGCAATCGTAAAATGCGTTTTAGACAGGTACGTGCCGAGTAAAACTGTGAGGGACGGGAAAAACCCACCGTGGTACAACAACAAAGTTAGGAAACTACTGCGAAAGCAAAGAGAGCTTCACTCTAAGTTTAAACGCAGCCAAAACCTCTCAGACAAACAGAAGCTAAACGTTGTCAAAGTTAGCGTAAGGAGGGCTATGCGTGAAGCGTTCAGTGAATTCGAAAGTAAAATTCTATGTACCGACTTGACAGAAAATCCTAGGAAGTTCTGGTCTTACGTTAAATCAGTAAGTGGCTGGAAACAGCATATCCAGACACTCCGGGATGATGATGACATTGAAACAGAGGATGACACGCGTAAATCTGAAATACTAAACACCTTTTTCCAAAGCTGTTTCACAGAGGAAGACCGCACTGCAGTTCCTTCTCTAAATCCTCGCACAAACGAAAAAATGGCTGACATCGAAATAAGTGTCCAAGGAACAGAAAAGCAACTGGAATCATTCAACAGAGGAAAGTCCACTGGACCTGACGGGATACCAATTCGATTCTACACAGAGTACGCGAAAGAACTTGCCCCCCCTTCTAACAGCCGTGTACCGCAAGTCTCTAGAGGAACGGAAGGTTCCAAATGATTGGAAAAGAGCACAGGTAGTCCCAGTCTTCAAGAAGGGTCGTCGAGCAGATGCGCAAAACTATAGACCTATATCTCTGGCGTCGATATGTTGTAGAATTTTAGAACATGTTTTTTGCTCGAGTATCATGTCGTTTTTGGAAACCCAGAATCTACTATGTAGGAATCAACATGGATTCCGGAAACAGCGATCGTGTGAGACCCAACTCGCTTTATTTGTTCATGAGACCCAGAAAATATTAGATACAGGCTCCCAGATAGATGCTATTTTTCTTGACTTCCGGAAGGCGTTCGATACAGTTCCGCACTGTCGCCTGATAAACAAAGTAAGAGCCTACGGAATATCAGACCAGCTGTGTGGCTGGATTGAAGAGTTTTTAGCAAACAGAACACAGCATGTTGTTCTCAATGGAGAGACGTCTACAGATGTTAAAGTAACCTCTGGCGTGCCACAGGGGAGTGTTATGGGACCATTGCTTTTCACAATATATATAAATGACCTAGTAGATAGTGTCGGAAGTCCCATGCGGCTTTTCGCGGATGATGCTGTAGTATACAGAGAAGTTGCAGCATTAGAAAATTGTTGCGAAATGCAGGAAGATCTGCAGCGGATAGGCACTTGGTGCAGGGAGTGGCAACTGACCCGTAACATAGACAAATGTAATGTATTGCGAATACATAGAAAGAAGGATCCTTTATTGTATGATTATATGATAGCGGAACAAACACTGGTAGCAGTTACTTCTGTAAAATATCTAGGAGTATGCGTGCGGAATGATTTGAAGTGGAATGATCATATAAAATTAATTGTTGGTAAGGCAGGTACCAGGTTGAGATTCATTGGGAGAGCCCTTAGAAAATGTAGTCCATCAACAAAGGAGGTGGGTTACAAAACACTCGTTCGACCTATACTTGAGTATTGCTCATCAGTGTGGGATCCATACCAGATCGGGTTGACGGAGGAGATAGAGAAGATTCAAAGAAGAGCGGCGCGTTTCGTCACAGGGTTATTTGGTAACCGTGATAGCGTTACGGAGACGTTTAACAAACTCAAGTGGCAGACTCTGCAAGAGAGGCGCTCTGCATCGCGGTGTAGCTTGCTGTCCAGGTTTCGAGAGGGTGCGTTTCTGGATGAGGTATCGAATATATTGCTTCCCCCTACTTATACCTCCCGAGGAGATCACGAATGTAAAATTAGAGAGATTAGAGCGCGCACGGAGGCTTTCAGACAGTCGTTCTTCCTGCGAACCATACGCGACTGGAACAGGAAAGGGAGGTAATGACAGTGGCACGTAAAGTGCCCTCCGCCACACACCGTTGGGTGGCTTGCGGAGTATAAATGTAGATGTAGATGTAGATACCGTGATAGGAATTTATCAGTTGCCGAATTGTTAAATCAGCAGAAATTGTTGCAGAGTTCTGCCTGCGTCACCGACCTCCAGTTGCCGTCTTTACTAATTGGGGTATTCGTATTTTCCTGGAAATGACGCCAACGTAAATGTCTGTATTCTGTGTGGTGACTACTGTATTTGAGGCTTTTCAGGAAGGCAGAGAACCATTCGCCTCTAAACTTACAACCATCTGCATTAAAGGATAACAGGGAATGGACGAGGTGATCGATTGAGGTGGAGCTGTAACGAGGTACCATTTAATGGTAAACTGATTATGCATTCTAGAGAGGGAGAAGTTGCTGCAGGTCCATTTTCCCACTGTTCTGTTAGGATGCATCAGTCGCTTGACAAAGCCTGCGTTCAACGCATATACAGCCACGTGTCCTGTATGTGGTTTAACGCACTGTCTACTTGCGATCGTTAATGATAAACCTGTCGGTCATCAGAGGACTTCCATCTCATGAGTGATGAATCGTGACTCATTCCTCTAAACGAAACTATGATTTATGCGATGTACTCCATCTCCCTGTCGCATCTTGGGTGTAAAATCAAGACTTCAGCTTCATAACTAAGTTAGCGATAGGTGCTTGTGAGGCACTGCAATCTCAAGGTATACATTTACCTGACAGATGTGCTGTTTACAGAGTTAGTGGCAGAATGACTTGTAATTTTCATATGTCTGACGCTGCTGGTATGTGTTTATCTGTTTCCTTGTAAGAGGTATTCCTCGTTACTAACTATCATTTTATATAGGTCTGAGGCAGACATAGTATAATTTCTGAACCGTGATCGGATGTGAACGTGGATGCTATACATCTCCAGAAAGCTATATTGTGCTGACGCTTTAAAGCAGTAGTTTTTCCGTTTTACAGTTCGATAACATAGTTTATCGTAAAGAACCCAGGAAGAAGGGTGTGTGTCTTGCACTTGAAATATATTTCTTACATTGGAATATTAACAGCGCCACATTCTATATGACTAAAAGGTCGGAAACGCAAGCGCTCTAACGTTATAGCCTGTTTTAAGTGTGGAACGTTGTAGCCTTAGGAGTGCATTTGTTTATGTTCTCTCTTACCAGTACCTTCCAGGTACTGATACTAGACTCTGGAATAATACTTTAAAATTGGTAGCTTGGTTGATTTACGTAAAAATGCTTCGAACTCCATCCGTCTGGAGCTATATCAAGCATAAAAATCACCTGTTTCTTGTTCTTCTTAACCATCTACTATTACGTCACAACACTTTCAAATCTGTTACTGTACATCGATAAGGAGTGCTAACCTCCTTGACATGGATGCATCTCAAGAAATCTTGCGCACTTGGATGGGCGATGACTCGGCAAGCTCCATTCACTTACGAGACGTGGAATGTAGCGTCCTACTTCTGGTCGTTTGCAGATTAAATCGGTAACGGTGCTGCAGCGTGGATTGGTCTGTGACAGTGTGAGGGGGGGGGGGGGGGTCTTTCAGTCTCTAATTTTATCCTAAGACTGAGAGAATGCTCTGTGACTCCCATCAGCGTAGAGATAGATAGTAGATTAAGCACTATGCTCAAAGTGTTAGAAATATGTAGAGCGCTGTCTGATATACTTTGATGATGGATGTGTTCGAGAATTAACAATGCATGGGCGTACTGTACAGTCATCTATCCACATTTGCAATGATACTTGCCAAGCGGGGTAGGGGGTGGTTTAGCTATGATACTGAAATTGAGAAACATGCTGTCACATCATTGGTCTGTGTTGAAATTACTGTAAAATTGGTAAAATTGTTCACACAATCAACTGTAATTCTTATTATTTCAGTACATTGGGGATGTCTTTTCCATCCCATCCACCCGCTGGTACGATATTGGTTAGCACATAATGATTGATTGACATCGCTTGTTTGAGTTGGAGAAAGAATTTTGGTGGAGGCACAACACCTTCTGGGGATGGACAGCACCGAAACAGTGATCATGTACATGACTGCAGTATGGGGAATCAGTCGAAACTGAATGCCGAGCCATCACCTATTCGGTCAATGTGACAGATGAGTTTAAATGTAGTTTGGAAACCCACGCCAAAGCCGTAAAACTCTTTCAGTTTCCTTATGTTGTAACTATCTTTTATTTAAAATCATCCATTGTGTGCGTCATGTTATGGTCGGTGCATTACAACATGATTTACAATGTGCGACATCTAGTTTTCTCCGAGAGGCAATGGATCAGTGCATGTTAATGTCAGGTTAGAACCTCACACAGACCTCGAAGCCGTGGCGGACAAGCAAAATATATGACAGTGTACAAAGTGTGTTACAGCAGAAAAAACAATGTTTCAAACAACGACACATGGTCACAGGGAGCGTTTCTTGCGAGTTACTGTATAGTCTGTGGGCTACGGTCATCCTCCTACAGTACAGGTGATGAAACTTTAAACTGGTCTGTGCAGTGGATCAATACCTGTATATTTAAAAGGATCATCACATGTGCTCGGTGCTGGCATGCATGTGGTGTTTGTTTTTGTTATATGGAAGGAGAGAGATACGGTAAAAATCTTATCGAGTTCTCTAGCGTATGATGTTAGTGGAGCTTTAATAGTTCGTAATTTTTCTCTGGTGGATGGAACAGAATAACGATGATAGAATGTTGGGGTGATAGACGTGAATGGACCCTGAGGGACGCGTGTCTGTAGTACCTGCTTGTAGTTTGGAGAAGCACCACAATGCAGTAGCAAAATCCACGTCCTTCCCCCAGTTCCTGTACCGTCTTTTATGCTACCTCATGTTGCAGGAGCAGGCTTCGTTTCTGTCGAATGGTCCAGACACAGTTCTGTAACAGTAACTGAGCTTCACTTGTTTCTACATGGGTTGCCGATGGTGGTAGACGCAGCTTTCTCCAACTTCTACTCAGTTCTGACACTGGAACAATCACATGCACAAAGATGTAGGGACGGTAGCACAGAGTCTGTGGGGAAGTTGCAAGATACCTAGGGGCTACCTAAAACCATGTTGGAATTTTACTGTAGCAGATAGATTCGAGTAAAGTGGCTCGTTTCGAGATATGAGAGTGCCAGAAATATGATATGGCATCGAGACAGAATGAGTTGCAAATACTGGAGAAATATGTAGTGGCGCCGGCGTGAGAGGGTTGCAAATACCTGTTTCATACCATGCTCCTTAGCTGAATCACTTTCAAAATTGGATAATTTTATTACGAGCGTGCACCGTCGGCAACTTGTAACCGCACTGCTGGTGTGATAATATACACTCTGGCGATCACCGACTATATTCAGTGTCATGGTATTTGTCTGGAAAAACCACGTCATTCGTAGGTAATGCCATATGTGGATTTATAAAGCCGGTATAGCTTGTGACAGTGACATACAGTAGTTGTTGGGATCGGGTTTTTTAACATATGAGACGGTTATGCCTATCTTTCTAAGACACAATGGTATCACTCTCAAGAAAAACTTATGAGACATGTCCACCCATAGTTGATTTTCGGTCAGTATTATTTCGTATCACAGGCAATCAGTGATTGACAAAGTATTATACTTAGGGGAAGGTGGGGGAATTACACGCATGTGGGTAATCCCACGCAGGCTGATTTGCGGAGTTTGAATGGCGCAAGCTGTTCCCAGTTGGTGCTACACCCTGCTGGCAGGAGTAACAACTACTACCAGGCTTACGCCAGCCATTTTCCAGTGGCGTTGTTGAAGCAGTGAAGTATTGTTTATTTTCGGCGTGCCTCATGTAATGTTGGTCAGCTGTATTTTGCAAGGTAAGTGCTAATATAAGTTGCTTTAATGTAATTCCTGCGTATCAACTACTAACCCTAGATGAAACCTTTAATTTAATTGTAGATTTGTCCCGCTATTTGAATTAGGTGCCGAGTTATGCTTAGGTTAGTCATCGAACTTACAGTGGGGTAATGCCACGCAACTGTTGAAGTGCGTGGTGTTCCCCCTTGCAGGTTATATTTTCAATACTAACGAGGTTTTTTTTTTAAATTTCAGATGGGTAGATTTTTTAAAAGAAAAACTCAGAAAGCAATATGGACGCAAGAGGAACTTTGTAAGGCTCTTGATGCCATCAAATCTGGAAGAAAAATAAGTGAAGTATAAAGAGCTTTCGGGATTCATGAAGCTACTCTGCGTACGAGAATGAACGTTAAAAATACTGAGGGTCCAAAACTTGGAAGAAACCCAACACTTTCGACAGAACAGGACAATGAGATTAGGGATCATGTTATTACAATGGCCAAGCTGTTCAATGGTGTTACATGCATCCAGCTGCGAAAGATTGCATTTGAGTATGCAGAGGCTAACAACATTGCAAACAATTTTGATAAGTCATCTAAGTTATCTGGAAAGGATTTGCTAGCTCTATTTTTAAAAAGAAACCCAAGTATTACCATGAGAAAACCTGAGGCAACTAGCATTTAACAGAATACAGGCATTTAATGAAGAAGAAGTTAATGCATATTTTGAAAACTTAGAACATGTCTTTGAAAAATATAAATTTAAAGAGGGGCGAGTGTTCAACGTCGATGAAACGGGCATAAATACTGTACAAAAGCCCGAGAGAATTTTGGCTCCCAAAGGTGTTGAACAAATAGGTGGGGCCACGTCTTGGGGAAGGGGGAAAAACGTGACTGTGGTATGTTGTTTCAGCGCTGCTGGTACCTACATCCCCCTATGTTTATCTTCCCCAGGAAGAGTATGTCAAATCTCTTAAGTAAAGGTGGACCAGTTGGAGCAGTATATGGTTGTTCTGTCAATGACTGGTTCAATGAGTCATTATTTTTCGAATGGATCCAACATTTTCAGAACAATGTAAAATCAACTATTGATGACCCTGTGCTGCTGAGTTTAGACAATCACAGCAGCCACATTCCACTTGATATTTTTGAATTTTGTAAAAAAACATTCTATTGTCATGGTAACCATACCTACACACACTTCTCACAAGCTTCAACCACTAGATGTTACATTCTTTTCTTCTTTGAAATCAGCCTTCAATCATGAATGTGATATATATATGAAGTCACAGGTGTATCAAAAAATTACGTCATGTGAGTTAGCTGAACTGATTAATAAGGCATATATTAAGGTCGCTACCATGGACAAAGGGTTGTCAGGGTTAAAGGGTAGTAAGGGTTTAAGGCATGTGGGATTTGCGCTTTCAATCCAAGCAAATTTCAGCATGATGACTTACAACAACGTGAAATCTTCAGAGATGTTGTCCTTGAATATGAAGAGGTTTCAAATGCAACAAATGGAAATGAACTGGTTAAATCTACAAATGAGCCACATATCCCCAAAAGCAGTCAAGAACAGATTCCTGGATCTTCAGCAGAAGATGTTCTACTTCTAATAGGCCTAGAAGAGGTCACAACAACATCAACTAAAAGTGCATGTGTCAAGCACATTAGTGTATTTGACATATCTCCTGTTCCAAAACAAAAACAAGTTCTTCCTAAGATGAAACAAGCCAAGGGAAAGCCTAAGGGAAAATCAGTGATCCTTACAGCAACTCCAGAGAAGAAAAACTGCTAATGGAGCTATCAATAAAGAAACAAAAAGAAGCCATGAAAAAGAAAGCTAAAGGAAACATGAAAAGAAATCTTAAAGATAAAGCAGATAAGTGCAGAAATCTGCAATTTAAAAAAGTCTCGAAGTAGAAACAGACATTATATAAGAAGAAACACCACCAAGAAAGTGGAAGTAGCAGTGAGGATGAACTAAATCTGGACTTGCAGAACATTTGTGATGACAATGAAATGGATGATATTGATCCATTGGCGATTTCAGAAGATGTCTGTTTAGTTTGTGGAGAGTTTGGGAAAGATGGAGAACTATGGTACCGATGTATTTCTTGTAGCAGATGGAGTCATGAAGAATGTAGTGGCTGGAACACTCCAAAAGGTTACAAGTGCGATCTTCGCTGTATTACCCAGTACTTTGCGTGTCATTACCCTCAGGGGTGGGGAATACCACGCATTTGCACTTTTTTCTATTTTAATGTTCAAAATTAAGGTACTGTTTATAACTATTTACAGACGATTGGATTATGTAGAGAAATGTCCATTGTATGGTATGTACTTATTTTCGTAGGTTATAATGACGTAACGAATGGTTCACATCGATTTTTCCTTAGGTGCGTAGTAGTAATAGGGGATGCGTGACAAGTTCGCCTTGAGCATCAGGCTTATAAAGTATGTGTTTATGTTCTGACATATGTCCATTCGAAAGGAAGGTATGGATTTGTCATCGAGCACTGTGACAGCAAAGGGAAGAGTACGTTAAGTTGTAAGAATGGTACTGATATTACTATTTCCAGAGCCACAGCCATCAACAGGGTGTATTTCCGATACTTCGCTCATTGTTGAATGTCGTTCAACTGAGACCATGATCGTAACATTTAGTTGTAAGTACAGAGATAAAATATATATGCGACCGATTTCTTAGGATGATGATTCTACTTGTGCGTGCTCGGCCTGCAGCACCAGTGACCTTTGAGGTGGTGATTCACATTTCCCATTAATGACAGGAGCTGTCAGAATGGGGAGGCCTGTTGGAGTGTAGGAATGTAGATGAATTAACAGTGTTGTCCTCTAGATGACCGAATAGCGAACTAATACTTAGTATGTGTTGGATAGCTTTCGTGATCGCGTGGAAATTTGAGAGGATTGAATATGGAGGTGAATTTGCGCTGGACCATTATTCCCTCCCATGTAAATTGTTCGGTTGACTGATTCTGCACATTTCGCGCTTTTATTTAGTTGAGAGAAGATCGATTGTGGTGTGTGCATCTAGCATGTGGAAGACATGTTTGCCGATTCCCTTGACAGAAGTACTTCTGATTAAGGTATTTAAAGTTTGGTCAAGAATTTTAATAAATCTTTATCTTTTAATAAATCTTTATCCTGCAACTGTTTTGGCTGTCATTATTTACCGTGAAGAATTTCAACAGTTGCTGTTTCAGCCATGTTTAAAATCTTGAAATAATTTCCAGTCTATATCCTCATAATTACATCGCATGAGTGGTACTTCTTTGCTAGCGATATTGATATATGTTTGATATTGAGAGGTACCGCGAAAATGGTATGATATTCTAGCAAGCAATGCAAAATTAGATATGTTCTTGTAATCCCTGAGTCTGGAGATGGGTGTAGAAAAGCGAGCAGCAAGCAAGCAGGTCCGGACCAGAAACAGTAACATGTTTGTGCTGAGGGGGGAAACGAGGCCAAATTTGTAGAACAGTTCTGAGAGTGACTTCGATTCACTGAGGGCACTCTGGTCACATGTTGGGGATGGATGCCAGCCTGACCTTACGGTAAGTATCTACTGCGGTGAGTATATGTACTGTGCTGTCTGTTTTCGTGTTATATGTATGAATGATGTAAAAGGGCTGACTTTTTATGGCTCTGGATACGAATTGCATGTTTACTAGATCGATACAGTACGCAGTGATATATTGATGGGTTGGAGTTGGTTTCATGTTCTAATATTCAATCTCATGTTCTCGGTGGGAGAGCAGTGTAATTGAGTTAGAGTCTTTCCGTTTTTGGCGATATGTAGCGTAGTTTGTAAGGTTTAATTGCCGGTGCAGTATGGCGATCTGTCTAAAATAACCGCTTAAAGTCTGGTCCGCAGAAAGAAAAAAAAGGTGGACGGTGCTTCTACACCGGCGGCATCAGTAATTCAGAGGGTAAATTCGATAAGAGCTTATTATACTGCCCCATTCATTTCACAAGACATCCTTTGTGCTGGTATATAGGAGTCTCCGCATAGCGGTAATAACGTTTGTGTATGTTGAAAGCAGGAAGGGTAAGATGTGATGGACCGGGTGCCACGTTAGGATCATCAGGAGGAATGCATTAGGCGTTGTTCCGCGCTATTTTCGTAAACAGGTTCTGTTAGGACAAGAATTTCCATGTGGACAAGCTGAGACATCATAAAAGCTCCTGCAAAAGCGACCGTTAACTATTTCTGGGACACTATAAAATTTCCGAGAGGTCGACTTGGCTCTTATTTTATATAGCCATGTGGCGTCAGAATAACATTGAGAACCTTTTAGATGGTGAGTGGTCATGCAGACGTTTTGCGGCGAGGTGTCCTTCACGTTGGAGCAGGTAAGCACAGCTGGACACAGCTCGTATGTTCTGTTAGGATCGCTAGGGAGAAAACAGCCTGTGATATTCTGGAACAGATTTCTGTAGCGCGATCTGTGACATCAGTATCCATAGGTATAGCGTCAGCAACGGTAAATACACTTGCTACCCAGAGGCGTTTCATGTATGGGATCGGTGTGAGTGCGCCTTGGAGATCTGTGGCGAGGTGGATAGGGGTGTGTGCTGTACCTCGCGTGATCGGTGAGGACGTGACGGCAGAGGAGGAGACGCTGTAGAATCGGCCCACTGCAAGCAGCCTGGTTGCTGCAGCCTTAGCTCACTAGCCTGAGGGAGGTTGGCCCATGGATGACAGAGCGATGCTGTGGCGGCTGCGACCGGGGTGGGGTTGGGGCCAGGGGCAGCAGCGGCGGCGGCTGCAGTGGGGGCGGCGGTGGCGTTGGGTGTCGAGTGGCAGGATGTGTTTTTTTATTAGTGATCTTTAGTTTAAACTGTATTCCATCGATTTCACCGACCAATAGGATGCTGCAAATTAAAAAGCTACCCATACATGTGAAAAATACTGATTTAATTAATTTGTATAAATTTTTTATATCAACGAGTTGTTAGCGGTACAGTAGTTAAGGGGAGAGTGCACATGAGTGGGTGACATGGAGCAGAACAGCAGGTTAAGTGCATAACACTATGTTAATTTGCATAATTTTTATGTAAAACGCAGTACAATAGTTTAAGGGTGTGGGAGAGAAAGAATTCACCAGAAGTGACGTTCAAAAGCATGTGAAATTCGAAAGTGTACCAGAAAATGGTGAGAGGGCATAATTAGTTACTTAATATGGTATCAAAGGCGGTAGAATAGTTCAAGGAAAAGGGGGTGACATGGAAAATCACTTAATAGAATAATGAGATCGACAGAAAGCGCAAAATGGCTAAGCAGAGATGGCTAGAGGACAAATGTAAGGATGTAGAGGCTTATTTCACTAGGGGTAAGAGAGATACTGCATACAGGAAAATTAAAGAGACCTTTGGAGTAAAGAGAACCACTTGTATGAATATCAAAAGCTCAGATTGAAACCCATTTCTAAACAAATAAAGCAAAGCAGAAAGGTGGAAGGAGTATATAGAGGGTCTATATAAGGGCGATGTACTTGAGGACAATATAATGGAAATGGAAGAGGATGTAGATGAAGATGAAATGGGAGATACGATACTGCCTGAAGAGTTTGACAGAGGACTGAAAGACCAGAGTCGATACAAGGTCCCAGGAGTAGACAACATTCCATTAGAACTACTGGCGGCCTTGGGAGAGCCAGTCCTGACAAAACTCTACCAAATAGTGAGCAAGATGTATGAGACAGGCGAAATACCCTCAGACTTCAAGAGGAATATAATAATTCCAATCCCAAAGAAAGCAGGTGTTGACAGATGTGAAAGTTACCGAAATATCAGTTTAATAAGTCACAGCTGCAAAATACTAACGCAAATTATTTACAGACGAATGGAAAAACTGGTAGAAGCCGATCTTGAGGAAGACCAGTTTGGATTCCGTAGAAATGTTGGAACACGTGGGGCAATATTGACCTTACGACTTATCTTAGAAGAAAGATTAAGGAAAGGCAAACCCACGGTTCTAGCATTTGTAGACTTAGAGAAAGCTTTTGACAATGTTGACTGGAATACTCTCTTTCAAATTCTGAAGGTGGCAGGGGTAAAATACAGGGAGCAAAAGGCTATTTACAATTTGTACAGGAACCAGATGGCAGTTATAAGAGTCGAGGGACATAAAAGGGAAGCAGTGGTTGGGAAGGGAGTGAGACAGGGTTGTAGCCTCTCCCTGATGTTATTCAATCTGTGTATTGAGCAAGCAGTAAAGGGAACAAAAGAAAAATTTGGAGTAGGTATTAAAATCCATGGAAAAGAAATAAAAACTTTGAGGTTCGCCGATGACATTGTAATTCTGTCAGAGATAGCAAAGGACTTGGAAGAGCAGCTGAACAGAATGGACAGTGTCTTGAAGGGAGGATATAAGATGAACATCAACAAAAGCAAAATGAGGATGATGGAATGTAGTCGAATTAAGTCGGGTGATGCTGAGGGAATTAGATTAGGAAATGAGACACTTAAAGTAGTAAAGGAGTTTTGCTATTTGGGGAGCAAAATAACTGATGATGTTCGAAGTAGAGAGGATATAACATGTAGACTGGCAATGGCAAAGAACGCGTTTCTGAAGAATAAAAATTTGTTAACATCGAGTATAGATTTAAATGTCAGGAAGTCGTTTCTGAAAGTATTTGTATGGAGTGTAGCCATGTATGGAAGTGAAACATGGACGATAAATATTTTGGACAAGAAGAGAATAGAAGCTTTTGAAATGTGGTGCTACAGAAGAATGCTGAAGATTAGATGGGTAGATCACATAACTAATGAGGAGGTATTGAATAGAATTGGGGAGAAGAGGAGTTTGTGGCACAACTTGACAAGAAGAAGGGACCAGTTGGTAGGACATGTTCTGAGGCATCAAGGGATCATCAATTTAGTATTGGAGGGGAGTGTGGAGGGTAAAAATGGTGGAGGGAGACCAAGAGATGAATACACTAAGCAGATTCAGAAGGATGTAGGTTGCAGTAAATACTCGGAGATGAAGAAGCTTGCACAGGATAGAGTAGCATGGAGAGCTGCATCAAACCAGTTTCAGGACTGAAGACCACAACAACAACAACAACAACAACAGGTTAAGTTCTGACAAAGGATGAAACATTAGGTTCAGAGACCCAGAGTACAGTGCCGAACACTAGGTTATGCAACATGTTTCCTCCATGTAATTACTACTTACAGGACCTACATGTTTCCAAACAGCAGAGATTGATGAGCAAGAGAAATCCAACCCCCACAAACTGATTTTTTAGAAATAAACAATATACCTTGAATTTCCTGTCACGATGCCCTTCCTCTCCACAACCAGACCGCCATTTTGGATTATGTCATGGAAGGGATGACAGCGCCTTCTGGTGGCGATACTGTGTACTAGGCCCAGACCTGGTGGAGAACACATTGTTTCCCGCCATTTTCCCCACCCAACACCGCCATCTTGGATTACAACAGGGAACAGATGACAGCGCACTCTGGTGGCAGTACTGTGTGCTAGGTCAGTTGGACTCCAGACCTCGTGGCAAATGCACTGTTTCCCACCATCTAGGTTAATGGTACTTGCATCATCAGCTGATGTCATGACCGCCATCTTGGATTACGTCATGAATGAGAGCGCCCTCTCGTGGGAGTACTTGTACTAGGTCAGTTGGACTCCAGACCTCATGGTGAACACACTGGATAGCTGTACTGCATCAAATTGTTTAAATGAAGACTGGTGCATGCAAAATGAAGACTTATGTACAGCACAGGCTGGGTCCTCTCCCCGCCATTTCCTAGGAGAAGGTGGTGGTCGGGTGAATTAGGTTAGTGGAGGTAGCCCAAGTGCCCTTTCTTTCCCGCCATTTTCTTAAGTTATTAGAGACAGCCCAAGTGACCTTTATTTACTGCCTAAATTCAAACTTCACGCCAATCCCTAGGAAGAGGCGGCAGTCGGATGACCTGAGTTAGTGGAGGTAGCCCAACTGCCCTTTCGTTCCCGCCATTTTTCTTATGTTAGTAGAGGCTGCCTTATCCTGATGGAATTTAAACTTCCTGCCATTATCTGGGGGACAGGGTTAGATTATTGGAGGTAGCCCAATTGACCTATCTTCCCACCAAAACCAAACTTCCTACCAAAACCCACCTCTTGGAAGACGTCATCATGATAGTACTTTTGGGGGCGCCTGTGAGGTGGTGTCTCCCTGGGGTGGGGGTGACGTCATCGCCGCTATCTTGGATGACGTCATCGTGACGGAACTTTTGGGGCACCCTGTGGGGCAGAATCCCCATTGTCTCAATACTAACATGTGGAGTATGATCTGGGGACAATTCTACAGAACAACAACAAAAAAAGAAACAAGCAAGTAAGTTTTTATTTTACGAAGTTGCTTTTATTCACATATTTTTAACATTGTTATTATATTACACTTCTTAATAAGTTTTTGTGGATAGAACAAATAAGTTTTTCAGTGTTGTTGAGTCATAGTGAAATCAGAGTCCAGGCGACAGATCCTACAGGGGACGTAAAATAGGTTGAAATATAATTGCGTTTATTGACAGCAGATATAGTCCTAGCCTGATGTTCAATGTCTATACTCTGCAGTGGACATTCATAAGCCATATTGTAAAGTTGATTCCATCTCTTCTGCGCACAAAATTGTGGAGCACGCAACATGCTTTGATTATTCTGTCGTAGAATTCGATGGTAACATCAAGAAGTCTATGGAAAATACGCCATTTGTTCACCAATATGCCAAATGTGCATTCAACCATGAGACGAGCAGTTGTTTGCCTACAGCTGGAAATTTTCTTTGATGGGGTTATCGTTTTTTTAGCAAATGAGCGCAAAATGTGCTGCGATAAACCAAAAGTTTCATCACCAACCAAACAAAAAGACATTGGTTTGCTTTCTGGATCGTGAGGCAATGTTCGGTCGTTCGGTATGTTCAGAGGGTTACGCTGCAGCTTTTTGCCCGAATTACTAAAAACTGAGGAATCACCTGCTGTTACATTTGCACCAACATCTATGAAGACGAATTGCATGGCCCCATGCCATCAACACCATATAAAAGAGTTTTTTATAATTGAAAAACTTCTGAGCCAGAACTTTGAGGTTGTATTATTCGAATATGTTTTCTGTCTATAGTACCTATTATGTTGGGGAAATGGGTACTTTTATAGAACAGTTCAGCAATGTGCAAACCACTCTTCCACACATTTCTCTGGCATAACCATAAGTTGCAAAACATTCCATATTTCATTGCATGTTGCTTTCACTATTTTGCGGATTGTGCTAGCACCAAGCAAGTAGTTGTATGAAAGATCGTTGAAATTGATCCTGTTGCTAGATATCTGAAAAGAAGCTATAATAATTTATGACGCTCCATAAATGATTTAAAGTAATTGAATTATAATAGTTTTCATTTTTACTTCAGGAAAATAAATTAAAATCTACAACAATGTCAAACGTTTCAATTTATTGTCTTTGTTTGCTAGGAACCATGGTGAAACGAAGACGGAAAAATCTAAGGACATGCTTTGCAAGAGAATTAGGTGAGCAAAAATCGGTCAAGTCAGGACAACCAGCCGGAAAGCGCCGAAAGTACAAATTTTTCCATCAACTTTTATTTCTTCTACAAACCGTAGAAGTATGTGATTCAAATGGAAATGCTGAACCAGTAGTAAGCAAGGAGGAACATGAAGAAACAGAGGACGTTCGAAGGCCACCCATTGTTCGTTCTCTGCATACCTCTTACAATCCAAATACGAAGAAGAAGAGTTACGAAGAAACTTTACTCGACATACTTCGAGAGAAGAAAGAAACTGCTGCATCAATGGATTACCCTGCAACACATTTTGCATTGTTTCTTGCACCTATGCTGAAAGCAATATCCACACACCGAATTATCGATTCACAAATTGAGATTCTTCAGGTAATAAGACGTTTCCAGAACACGTGTCTACCAGATGACACATGTGATAGTTTCAGTGGTGGCGTTCGGTATTCTAGCTTCTCCAACCCTGAGCGAGTGTTTACTGCAAAATCTATGTCTGATAATCAACCTACCGCTGGAAACAGCTTCTCCTCATGATTGCAACAGAGTAAACTCATACCTGACTAATTTTTCTGTGCCGTCAGATGGATCAGAAACTATGTACGATGTCACTACACGCAACAGTGTTTAAGCTCTTACCTGCACTTATTTACTGCCGTTTCACTGAGTTGCTTTGGACGTATTTTATACAAAATGTAACGATTACTGTTATTAACTTGTTTTCTCGAATAATGAATAATATCAAACTAAATGAAAAATGTGTAATTTCATGCAACTTACCATAATGTAACACAGAGTCTCTCTTCTGTTGGAATCGCCAGTCGCACATTTGTATTTTAGTAGGCGACGGCAGATCCCAGAATTGTGACAAACTCGTCAAATGACGTTACACTCATGGGGAAATAGCTGAACAATTTCTCAGGATAACATTCTAGCTCTTGAAATATTAAAGTGAATTTCCCTTTATTTTGTCTTTCAGACATAAGTGGGTGAATCCAGTACTTCCTTTTCCATTATTTTGTCGTTTGTCGAATGATAAGAGCACAAATCACTGCAGTCTCAAAACAATCCATCTCTGTGTACTGGTCGACTGCACTACAAAAACCCTTGAAAATGGCTCCGCTGTCAGGAAACAGTTGCCCATCGTATGCAAGCTCTCAAAAACCGAATGAAATGACTGCGCTGCAGTTAAGTCTCTCGTGTGCGTCCGCTCTGACACTACGCACTGTTGACCTCACATGAACTATATCTACGTCTGGTGTTGGGTCATACACAACTATAGTTCAATTCTTTTATCTTGGCGGTTCGCGCATGCCCGCCCAGACACGGGAGATTGCTGTGTTGCCAGTTGTACACGCCAAGAGAAGCAGCGCCATAGTATAGTTCACAAACTTACGTTTAGAGGGGGGGGGGAGCGCGCAGTTTATGCAGCAAAGCCACCACGGCCACATTAACCCTTTCGCCGCTACAGAGACGTGCTGCCCGCATTCCGTGCTGTGCGCGATTTTGTCATCACTGCACTGCTCGCCTGTGCAGACACATGGTGTTTCGACTGCTTCAACACACTTTAATAGATCTCCTGGAGGACTTTAAAATATCACGTGAAATACCGACAAACACTGTTGGTATGACTATGAATTACTTACGTTTCGTCGAAGTACAACAGGAAATAAACAATTACCGCTGTTCTTTATTGCAAAAAAGTGGTTAGTGAGAATGATACAAACACCTTTCCTTGCTATCGCCTGAATTAGGAGGCTTATTGCTTGTTTGGTTTAATTAATTAATAGAGTATGAAGCAATTGGTATAAAGAATGCTTTTTCCAAACTTTCTACAAAAGAAAGTCTGCTATCAAGACATTGCTTTTGTTCAATTACTTTATTTATGACTGAACGTTTCTAAAACTGAAGACACTCGTCCATGCTCTGCACTGCAGTCGAGCTCTGGCAACGTCGTTCTTTGTTCATTGGCTGACTGTGTTTTGTGACGTCAGATGCACAGAACGAACCTAAACTCGGCCGCCGTCGTAAATGACACGCACTTACGAATATCGGGGATCGCACCAAAATGAGAACATATTTTGGATAATAGACAAATACATCTATGCCACAGAGTAATAAGGCAGGTTGTGAATTTACACAAAAAACTGAATGTATGACTATTGAAACAGAAACAAACAGAAGAAATGAGCAAATGTGCAGTTCGGCACTTTCATACACCTTTCACTTCCAGATCTGCCACGTAGAACAACTATAGCTAAAGTTTAAGCGAATAGTTGTCCGTGCAAACGCGTGTGGATTGCGATTGCTCAAAAAATTTACATTTGTGTGTGTGGGAGGGAGGCTGCTCGACTCGTGTGTGCCACCTTGTTCCGCGAAGCGCCCAGTAACGCAAGCGGATTCCAGGTTGTACACATGTATAGTGCGGTACCCCGCGCCACACTGGTCTGCCCCGAGTTCGGGTATTGCTTCTTTCTTCTCTCACCGCACGCTATACAGTCCAGGTATTGTATGCGACATGTGTGGGAGTTAAACTGTTTTCTGCACACCACATGTGTACTACACTGAAGAGCCAAAGAAACTGGTACACATGCCTAATATAGTGTAGGGTCCCCGCGACCACGAAGAAGTGTCGCAACATGACATGGAATGGACTCGACTAATGTCCGAAGTAGTGCTGGAGGGAATTGAGACCATGAGTACTACAGAGCTGTCCATAAATACGTAAGAGTATGAGGGGGTGGAGATCTCTTCTGAACAGCACGTTGCAAGGCATCCCAGATATGCTCAATAATGTTCATGTCTGGGGAGTTTGGTGGCCAGCGGAAGTGTTTTAACTCAGAAGAGTGTTCCTGGAGCCACTCTGTAGCAATTCTGGACTTGTGGTGTGTCGCATTGTCCTGTTAGAATTGCCAAGTCCGTGGAAATGCTCAATGAACATGACTGGATGCATGTGATCAGACAGAATGCTTACGTACGTGTCACCTGTCAGAATCGTATCTAAATGTATCAGGGGTCCCATATAACTACAACTGCACACACCCCACACAATTAGAGAACCTCCACCAGCTTGAACAGTACCTTGCTGACTTGTAGGGTCCATGGATTCAAGGGGTAGTCTCCATACCCGTACACGCCCATTTACTTGAAACAATTTGGAACGAGACTCTCCCGACCAGGCAACATGTTTCCAGTCGTCAACAGTCCAATGTCTGTGTCGACGGGCTCAGGTGAGGCGTAAAGCTTTGTGTCGTGCAGTCATCAAGGGTACACGAGTGGGCCTTCGGCTTCGAAGGCCCATATCGATGATATTTCGTTGAATGGTTTGCACGCTGACACTTGTTGATGGCCCAGCTTTGAAATCTGCAGCGATTGGCGGAAGGGTTGCACTTCTGTCACGCTGAACGATTCTCTTCAGTCATCGTTGGTCCCATTCTTGGAGGATCTTTCTCCGGCCGCAGCGATTTCGGAGATTTGATGTTTTACCAGGTTCCTGATACGGTACACTCGTGAAGTGGTCGTACGGGAAAATCCCACTTCGTTGCTACCACGGAGATGCTATGTCCCATCGCTTGTGCACTGACTATAACGCCACTTTCAAACTCACTTAAATCTTGTTAACCTGCCATTGTAAGAGCAGTAACCGATCTAACAACTGCGCCAGACACTTAATGTCTTATATAGGCGTTGCCGACCGCAGAGCCGTATTCTGCCTGTTTACATCATCAACAGGTTGTGGCGGTTGATCTCCGCCCCGACAGTTTGGAATTCGCACCATCGCGCCACCTTGTGTAGTTCCTCTGTACTCCACGGAATGTTTGACATCCTATGTGCGCGCACTGCGTTGCGGTAGCGGCGAGGTGTGGTACGCGCTTGGACCGGCCCTCCGTTCCTGACCGCCCGTGTTTACGAGCGCAGCGTTGAATAGAGCGCTACGGTAACGAAGCAAAGTTGTTGGTAGTCAGGGTTCTGGGTTTCTATAGCTCGGCTGTAGTCTGGTGATAAGCCCTGCGGTCTGTTGTTATTAAGCACGTCGTTGTATGCGGAGTCCTAAAGTTGTTGCTCACTGTTTCTGGTTATTGCATTGGCCACAGTCGGGTACAGTCTCGCTTAATTTGTAGTCAAGAGTGGAGGTTGTTCAGTGGTTGATCTCTCTCTGTTGTATGTAGCTTCCTCTTCGTCAGATAGGTGGTTAGCGGTGCCTTAAAGCGGTGACAGATGATCCGAAATCGTTTACTTACAGTTGTGAGAAGGAAACATTAATATAGCACGCTGCCATTGTGGTTTACTGTAAGGATTGGCTATGACAGCAAAGTTGGTTTTTTGAGTCTATTATTTGCAAATTGGTGTTATAATGCGTACCTGCCGTCGTAAAGTGACGGAAACGTCAGTTACTGAATCAATGGTCACCTCTCAAGAGCGCCGGCCGGGGTGACCGAGCGGTTCTACGCGCTACAGTCTGGAACCGCGCGACCGTTACGGTCGCAGGTTCGAATCCTGCCTCGGGCATGGGGGTGTGTGATGTCCGTAGGTTAGTTATGTTTAAGTAGTTCTAAGTTCTAGGGGACTGATGACCTCAGAAGTTAAGTCCCATAGTGCTCAGAGCCATTTTGAAACTCTCAAGAGTGTGGTAAGCGTCGATTTTCTCTGTCTTGTTGTTGTTACCGCAGTAATCAAAAAGGAAAGAACTGGTGAGCTGCCGTCTTGGTAAGGTTTCCAAAACGTCGAAATTTGGCGTGTGGAACGTTGACTTGTCCCTGGAGTGTGTTGCCATGGTCAGACTGCCGCTGACAGTGCAGCATGTTTTGACGTAAGTTGTCATGTTTACAACTTGTGTTGGTTTCGTTGATTTGATTTTCAAAAGTTTTTATAGTGTTGTTTTTTCGTCTTTTGTGGCAGTCATTATTGCAGAGCACGATTGTGTGAAGTGGGGCGCTTCATTTTTAAATGTCCGTCCTTGTGTGATCAAGACGGATCTTTACAAATAAAGGTCATAAACATGAAAACATGATTGGTCGTGGACTCATTTACAGACTTTGTCTTCAATTGGTAGGGAGCTTCGCTTATGTAGAACAGCGAAGTGGCGCGCCACAGTAGTTAGTTATTTTATTTATGGGTGCTTAGTCTTAAATACGGTCGCGCTGCCTTACTTGACTTGGTCTGCACAGCACCCTATGGCCAGTTGTGCTAAAGCGTGTCCGGTGTTTGCCTTGCTTGTGTGGCCACGGCCAGTTATGGTTAAGTTTATCGGCATCTGTAGCTGATTTTGTCATTCTGAAGGCGTATTGGGGAGCCTTATTTGTATTTGAGCAGAGTGGTTATGAGCGTGGGCAGCCTGAAGCCTTTTTTGAAGTGTAGTAAGTTTTCAAAGTCTTGTTGCTAAAACTTTAGTTCTGCTTCTCCTACCATTTAAAGTGTTTGATAAAATGAAGCCCTGGTATTTAAGATGCCTGCTGCCCTTGGTGTCTGTGGTACATAAACACGCAACAGTGTCAAGTTGTTGGGTTCCTGGCCTTGACGTCGCACAGCAGAAGCCTTGAAGCGCATACTCGTGCTATTTAAAGGAGGGCAGGTCGAATAATGTTTATCTGTTTAGTAAACTTTAAGAGCTTATCTTTATGTTAAAGAAACTTTAAATGTTGTTATTATTGTCGTCGTTGCTGTTGGCACCAGATATTTTTTCTGTACTAAATCACTTGCAGGACAAAAGTAGCAATTGAGGGAGTAATTTCGGGGGTCTTGCTGCAGCATAGTGGAGTTTCGGCCGGTCCTGCGGGATGCCTCCCAAGGTTCGACCGAGGTTCAGAATTCCACCAGCAGGATCTAAAGGGCGCCTTCCATCTTCCCATCATCCAGCGGGTGTCGGTCGCCGGTCATCCTGGAGAACGTGATCTCTTTATTATTTGGAACTGTTTAAAGAAGTAAAGAATTTCATTCAATTCAGCCTCGACAATTAATACCCAGTCCTCCATTTCCATCAAAATTGGTTCAACGTTACACTAAGGTGAAAGTAACACAAGGAATCTGCTGTCTATGTACAAATTAAAATAGTTTTGTAGAGGTTCTGACAGTTTTGTGCATATGTTTCTCGAGCCATTTGTATGACAGGTACTGTGTGTGAGAAAGATATTGTGGTGACCTAGAGTTCTGTTATTGTCCTAGACGTTATTGTAGCATATTGTTTCAAGATCGAATGTCAAACACTGCTGTCCTGCACACGATTATTTCTGTGTTGGAGTTCACCGACAGGCTGCGGGGAATGACAGTCACGGCACTGGATTGTAATTATGGAGCGCATTTCGTTCGCTGGATGGAGGAGATGTATCTGATGTTTGCATGTCTCTCGTGCACCAGCTGAGGGGTCGTAGCCAGCAGCGTCCGTCACTACACCTACAGCTGTTTAAATATCTGCAAATAAACGTTCGTACTCTACTGCACACATTACGAAAATTTCGGCTATGATGTTGGACTCTGCAACGGTCAGCGTGCACGGAGTAGCGATCTCAAGACGCAGTGTTTGTTCAGATAAATAAACGCTCCAACCCTATTCTATCCTACGACAAACACGCATACATACACATCGGTAAGGAGATGCTGTGTAAAGGAAGACGCTTGTACGGTCAATTTTATAGTGCATCACACAGATACCGCGCGAAATCAGTCATTCTGGCAGGATCATAAAATTTGTGTATGGTCCAGACAAAGCGGCATAAAGCAAAATTCACTTCTTTTGGTGCAATTCTCACACATTTAAGCACAAATTGGCTAGATATATGCTGGATTTCGCAACAGGAGCGGTGGTACGTGACAGTTTGGTGATGAGCCGCTTAGTGCTGCTGGCGACAGACTCGTGTGATTCATGGCTCCACTATGATGACAGCAGCATCCCCTGTTATAAAGATGCTTGGGAGTGTTATTCGCCTGCACTCGGTAGCCCATGTCGATGTGATGTGCTGTGGTCTGGCCTCTGATACTGGTAACAGTTTTTTCGTGTTGAAATATCGTGGATACAATCTCATACAAAATATCACACATTCCGGTCGTATGTATCTGCTACGGTTTTATGGCTATGATGCGACTTGTAAATAAGTATAAGAACGTTTCATTCTCAAATGTGTTTGACACATGGTTGCATATAAGAATGAGGAGCTCATGACAGATCTGTGGTGGCTGGCTTTGTTATTGGCAGTGAAGTAGCCACGATCTGTTCCACACAAATGTATGGTGATTTTACAAGCAAAGTACCTCAGTCTGCTTTTTGGCTTTGAACCACATCATAATTATCCATCACACAAGAGGACGACTGTGCATCCCTTGACTTTCAGGTACCAAGCAGAACATATTTGGGTTGGGTTGTTTGGGGAAGGAGACCAGACAGCGAGGTCATCGGTCTCGTCGGATTAGGGAAGGATAGGGGAGGAAATCGGCCGTGCCCTTTCAAAGGAACTATCCTGGCATTTGCGTGGAGCGATTTAGGGAAATCACGGAAAACCTAAATCAGGATGGCCGGAAGCGGGATTGAACCGTCGTCCTCCCGAATGCGACTCCAGTGTGCTAACCACTGCGCCACCTCGCTCGGTAGAACATATTTGTGGGTTATAAGTTTCACGTTTACCATCATTTTAACTTCGGTCACATTGGGCTGTGGGTGTTTCGTCTTCACAAACATCATGCACTGAGGTGACAAAAGTCATGGGATATCTCATAATATCGTGTCGGAACCCCTTTTGTCCTGTTTAGTGCAGATCGACATGGTATGGACTCAAAATGCCTCTATAACTGTCCATAATTGTGAAAGTGTTGCCAGTGCAGGATTTTGTGCAGGAACTGACCTCTCGATTGTATCCCATAAATGTTCGATGGCATTCATGTCGGGCGATCAGGGTGGCCAAATCATTCCTCGAATTGTCCAGAGTATTCTTCAAACCAATCGCGAACTGTTTTGGCCCAGTGACATAGCACACTGTCATCCATGAAAATTCCATCATTGTTTGGGAACGTGAAGCCTACAAATGGCTGTAAACGGTCTCCAAGTAGCCGACTATAAGCATTTTCAGTCAATGATCGGTTCAGTTCCGTACAAACAGAGCCCTCGCCATTATAGAGCCGACACCAGCTTGTATATGCCTTGTTGACAACTTGGGTCCATGGCTTCATGCGGTCTGTGCCAGACTAGAACGCTACCATCAGGGCTTATCAACTGAAATCGGGACTTATCTGACCAGCCACGGTTTTCCAGTCGTCTAGGGTCCAACCGATGCAGTCACGAGTCCAGGAGAGTCATTGTAGGTTATGTCCTTCTGCTAGTAAACGCACTCACATCGGTCGTATGTCACCATAGCCCATTAACGCCAAATATCACTGCACTGTACTAATGGACACGTTCGTTGTGCTCCCCACATCGATTTTTCCTGTTATTTTACACAGTGCTGATTGTGTGTATCCACTGACAACTTTATGCTAGTGCCGCTTCTCTCGGTAGTTGAATGAAGGCCACCGGCCACTGCATTGTCTGTGGTGAGAGGTAATGCTTGAAATTTGGTATTATCGGTACACTCACGACACAGTGGATCTCAGTATACTAAATTCCATAACGATTTTCGAAAAGGAATATTATGCATCGCTAGCTCCAACTAACATTCCACATTCATAGACTATTCCCGTCGTGCAGCCATAATCCAGTCAGAAACCTTTTGACATGAATAATCTGAGTTCAAATGACAGCTCCACCAATGCACTGCCCTTTTATACCTTGTGTACACGATACTACCGCCATTTGTATATGTGCATATCGCTATCCCATGAGTTTTGTCACTTCAGTGTACAAGTGGTTCAGGAATGATATACTCCACTGGAAACCTATAAATGGTTTATGTCAGACTGAACCGATATTGTATTTGATGCACAAGGTAGTAGTTTCATCCTCCTAAAGTTTGCAAGCATTGCGTTCGGAGCTCTGGGCAAGAGATGCCAGGTGCTGGAAATGGATTTCCTTTTACTATAGAGTATGATGACTCTGGCAGAGCACACAGCCTGTATCTCATAGTGCTGGGCAGTTCAGACCCGCAAAATGCAGGAGAAAAGGGACAGTCGTGGCCATAAATGATAGCAGGCTTGTGGTTTTTTGCTAATGGAGCCATGTGACATTACGCATAGCATGGTGAACTCCGAGCGAGCAGTATGCAGGGCCACGTAGGCTACAACTGCTAACATAACATTCTAAAATTAGGGTATGTTTACGTGAAAAATCGTCTTAGGAGTATGTCTAAAAGCTATGTCGACTTACATTGCCCTCTCAGGGGCTCAGCATTCGTTTGCTGAGTATGGGCTTGGTGACCCCGGGGTTCCCGAGCTGGGGACTGGTAAGCGCCTCCAGTCCCCTGTCACTATGAGCTCTGGGCATGCCTCAGCGGCCACTTAACGCGCGACAGTGGAGCGTTGTGTGTCACAGTGAATGGGGATCTTGGCTTGACTGCTCAGATCGTGAGGATGGTAAAAACCTCTATAAAAAAATCCCTCAATCTCAAGGTGTGCTGCACGCTGATGAGATGCATGGCTGTTGAGGTGGAACAGTCGTTAGTGGGCAACCTCTGGGGAACCTGCCACACCTCAGTTGTATGATTACCTAGGCCACAGGGCTCTGTCTAGCTGGACTTTTAGTTCCTTAGCTGCTCGTGAGCTCTAGATAGATCCTTGAAAGTTTTCTCTTCCACTTCCCGGCGGAATGGGTGGGCCACTGGTGGGTAACAACACCCAATCAAATGAGAAAGTTCGGGTAACCAATACTCCTGACACCGTCGTTTGTAACAGAACACATGTTATTTTGCAGAATGTGTTACTAATAAATAAAAGAAAAGAGGGCAGTTTTGAAAAAAATGCACCATTTTATATACAAAAAGGAATGGATGATATTGCTGGATCACTGAAATCTGTCAAGCGCTTGTGAAGTGGGGCCCTGTTGGTCGAAACATCCAGTTACTAACAAGTGAAGAATCTTCAAAAGCACAGTGCCTTGGGGAGTATGCAATTGAAACTGAACTGCACACCTTGAACTACCACAAAGGTGTTGTGAGATGCAAAGATCTAGTTGATATTCCCTGAGAAGAACTGAAAGCTGAATGGTTCCAGGAAGGCATTGTTGATGTGCAGAACATTATGAAAAGAGTAGATGGCGATCTATTGAAGTCAGAATCGTTTAAAGTGAAGCTCAGCAGCACGAAACTTTCAAAACATGTTAAAGCTGGTTTCCTTCGCCTAGTGTATGGCCTTATTTCCCAAACCTAAGCAGTGTTTTAAGTTCCAGGAGTTTGGGCACACTACTGTCGGATGCAAGGAAAAAGGCACTTGTGGCAAATGTGGGAAGGCTACCCATGAAGGCGCCAGATATTCAACTCCTGTAAAGTACGTCAACTGCTCTGGGGATCACCCTGTCGGGATCGAGGACTGCAATGTCTCTCTTGAAGAAAAGAAGATACAGGAAATAAACACAACTAAGCATACCTGACCTGATCTGATCTAGAGAGACCAAAAAGATCTATGAGGTCATACAGCCCCTGATGTTCCCTACCTCCTTTGTGTCTGTTATTAATCAGTCAGTCCATAAACCAATGCTGCTACACAAATGGAGGCTGCCAGCGTCAGCACTAGTACCTGCTTCTGCCAGTGCACTTGTTCTATCTCATTTCTTTCGAAGCTCGTACCTCCACCCAAGGCTGCAGAACTGCAGACAAGGTTGTGGTGCCGGTGTTGTGGAGCCTTCTGCCCCTCTGGAGGATCAGCCTGGTGCACCATCCAGTGCTGCTGCTACGACCACAAACATGGCTGTGGCCCCAAAGCCTATCCAGGGCAAAAAATGCAAGTCAAAGTGGCAATCTCTAACAGAGACAGGAAATCAACTGTCTGATGACGTCAAACTTGTCCTTTCTTATGTGTCTCTTGATTCTTCATCGGAGCAAATGGAACTTGATGCTGTGCTGGGGCAATCATCTTGCCTCCAAGCTCAACCACCTCATACGGTAGGCTCCCCTCCCAGGTGGAAAGACAGGGTGAAACTGTAACCCTCGTGAAAAATGGCTCCCGTCCTCCAGTGGAACGTTAATGGGTTCAGGACTCATGTGGAGGAACTGAAGCTCCTAGCACAGGAACGCCCAGAGTGTATCTGTTTGCAGGAAATGCATTTTAAAGTGTTTGATGCCCTTGCTCTATGGGGCTATAGCATCTATTACAAGGGTGACCTGACTTGGGAAAGGGCGAAGGGAGGTGTTTCTGTGTTTGTAAATCGTGCAAACCACTCCTCTGCTCTCCCCCTGGCTACTGACCTGCAGGCAGTTGCAGTTGAAATCCACACATGTCAGAGGATCACAGTTTGCTCGCTGTATTTACCTCCTTCTGATGCAGTAGACTTTGAGGCTCTCACAGATCGTCTGGAACAACTACTCCATCCATTTCTCCTCTTGGGAGACTTCAACACTCGCCATGTCTTGTGGGCTTCGACCTTCATTTGCACTCATTGTCAGGTCTTGGAGGGCCTCATGGTATCCCAAGAGCTGTGCATCTAAACACTGGTACTCCCACTCATTTCTGTGCTGCAACTGGGTCATTCTCAGCCATTAATCTCTCTCTCTGCTCTCCAGTCCTTGCAGACTCCGTTCAGTGCGAAATCATTGGTGAGTTTCATTCCAGTGACCACTTCGCACTTTACATGCATTTACTGGAAGGATCACAAACTGAAGAGAAGCCACCAAAATGAATGGTCAGCAGGGCTAACTGGATGCTGTTCAGCCAGCTAGCTGTGTTCGAACACCACAACAGCGTCCAATGATGTGTGGACCCTATCACATGAGTGATCCATCATGCCACTGACTTATGCATCCCCAAGTCGTCTGGTCATCTAACAAGGCTGACATGTACCCTGGTGGATGGATGAGTGAAATTCAGCAATCCAGAACAGGTATGCAGCTCTTCGACATTTTAAATGCCAGCTGACAGCAAACAACCTCAGGGGCTTTTGAGTCACGAGGGCCAAGGCTCAACGTGTCATGAGGGAGAGGAAGGCAAGGTCATGGCAAGCGCTGCTGGACTCAATCAACCATTCTACTTCTTCTACAAAAGTATGAGAAGCCATCTGGAGGATTTACAGTAGACACAATCGTTTACCAATAGCAGCAGTACTGAAACAGGGTGCCTCAAACAACACACAGAGACATTACTCAGACGCTGGCTGAGCAATTTGCTAAAGCTACTGCCAATGCCAGCCAGGATCAAGCGTTTTGTCTCTACCATGCGACTGAAGAGAGGAGAAATTGGACTTCATAATCACGAATTCTGAGACGTACAGCTACCCTTTTTCCATGTGGGAGCTGGAGTCGGCTCTGTCTGAGAGTCGTGATACTGCATCCGGTCACAACCAAATCCAGTACTGCATGCTTTGACATTTGTCAATGGCATCAAAGGACATTCTCCTCGAATGCTATAATCTCGTTTGGTAGACAGGTAACTTCCCCAACTTGTGGAGAAAGGCGATTTTGATACCTCTCACCAAACCAGGAAAGGACCGAACATGTCCCAGTAGTTATCAGAGTATCGCCTAAACGAGCTGAGTCGGAAAGACCCTGGAGCGAATGATTAACTGCCGTCTGCTCTGGTTGTTTGAGACCAGACAACATCCTAGCTGCTCTCTGTGTGGATTCTGGAGGTTTTGGTCCACCATCGATAACCTGACCGTGCTAGAGGTGGTTAGTCAGCAGGCTTTCCTACATAAACATCACTATATTGGCATATTCTTTAATATGAGTAAGGCATATGATACTAATTGGCGTCACTGTATTGTCACACAACTCCATCAATGGGGCTTTCATGGCCACCTCACAATCTTTATATGGTATTTCTTGTCTCAGCGGTTTTTTAGGACTCGAGTTGGTGACACGCTGTCAGACCGATTTAAGCAGTTGAACGGTGTCCCTCAGGGCAGCGTTTTAAGCGTTACTCTGTTTGCCATACCAAGAAATACCATAAACAGTGTCACGTCTATGGTAAGGAGTCCTGTACAATGTTCCTTATTTGTGGACGATTCTGATGTTTCCTGTTCCTTCTCCAGTGCTGCAACAGCGAGCTGTCAGTTGCAGCTTATATTGCACAGGTTAGAGGAGTGGGCTGCAAAATGGTTTTTCAGTCTTCTGCAGATAAGTGTGTATGTGCTCATTTTAAACATTCTTGTCATCTTTTTAATTTGCCTGACTTGCTTATGAGGGACACCATCCTACATTTAAGAAACTCAGTGAGGTTCCTGGGCCTCAGTTTTGGAGACTATGGGTGCACAATGTTTGGAGCAGCGAGGCGTTCCTATTTGAAGATCACTGACACTGTCCACAATGAGGGGATTTGGCCGGCCACGGGTGCTTGTAGGACCAGTCTCGTACTCAGTCTCTACGCTGAGGCTGGGGAACCGCTATTCATCATCTGGTGACAGGTCTTCATGGTGGAGCAGGCATGGAAGTTCCTTGCAGCTCCGGCTTCACCCGCATACCATACTCGTGCACATTTGCCTTTGGAATGCTTTTTCTCCAACTGTCCACAAGCCACAGTGCCATTTGGGAGCTACGGGCAGCATGTGTTGGAATCGCTTGGTGTGGAGCAAGTACAATCTTAAATCCAGGGTCTTCACCTTTCACCGCCCTGATTACTACAGAGGCCCAGCGTAATTTTAGATTTAGTGCATTACAGGAGAGATTGCACTCCCACTTCTGTTTTTAATTCGCTATTTTCTGTCGTTTCATATGAGCACCACAGCTATGTAGCTGTCTTTACAGATGAGTGTAAGCAGGGGGACTCCGTTGGCTGCTCTGTTTTTTCCCCCAGTCATGTCACCAAGATCCGAATGCCTCCAGAATTTACAGTCTTTGATGCAGAATTATATGCGAATTATATGCACTGGAGCAGATACGACGCTCTTCCAGAGCTAAGTATCTCGTCTGTTCCAATTCCCTTAGAACCCTTCACGCTCTCCAACGTTTATACCCAGCAGATAAAGTAACCCAGAATATCCAGAATGCCCTCCTACAACTACGTCGACCAGGGAAGGAGGTGTCTTCCTACTGGGTACCAGGGCAATTGGGTATTGCAGAGAGCGAAAGGGCAGATCTAGCAACCCAAGTAGGTGTGTCGTGATCATCAGGTATTTCAGTGTGCCATCCCCCTGCACTCTATCACCTCACTGCTGAGGTACAAAGTCACGTGTCGATGGGAAGACGAGTGGCTGGAAGTGACTGACTACTCGTACAAGCTCTGTGTCGTAAAGCCCACAACTCGGCCTTGGCGTACTCCCCTCCAGCCATGTTGACGGAACGAGGACCTCCTTAGTTGTCTTCGCTTAGGCCATAGTCCTATGACACATGGATTTTTACTCCAGCGAGAGGGCCCTCCATTGTGTGGTGCTTGTAGCGTGCAGATCACGGTGCGCCTCATTTTATTTGACTACGTTTTATTTTCCGACCAGCGGGTCGTGGCAGATTTGCCGACGGATTTGCAGTCTATTAGGTAACGTTCAAACGAATGTGGTTCGAGTTTTAAAGTTTTATGAATTGTCCAACATTTTAACAAGATTTTAAGGAGATGTTTTTAATTTGTTAACAGGGTGACTGGCTCACCCAAGTATTTTGTAAGTTATCACCCAGTCGTATTTCCGTGTGCCTTTCTTTTAGCTCTTCTGTGTTTTGTTTTCTCTGTATTTTAATTTCTTGTATAGCTACTTTCTCTCTTTCTAATTAGTTTTAGTACATGTGAGATGGAGTGACTGTGGTCGTTTCGAGTGCACGAGTGTGCAAAAATTTTCAAGTTTATCGTTTGTTTCGATAAGTGTAAGGGCGCTGATGACCTCGATGCTGAGCGTCCATAAGATCCACACACAAACACACACACACACACACACACACACACACACACAAGACTTACAGTGCACACCAAATGTGGTGGGATGCACACTGCATTGGGCAGAAGGTGAGAGATACTCTCTTGCATTCCTCACTGCGTGACACAGCACCTGCTGCTCTGCACTTGTTGGCCAAAATGGCTGAATTCACAGTGGTGCATTGGGTTGCCAGGGTTTACCAACAGTTTCACGATAACCATGGTATGTCATGCAACACCGCACTGTCTCTGGCAGTGGTGGCAGTGGCAACACCTGACACAACCTGCTCTCAAAGGCAGTGTGTGACTGCCGCGGTCCCTGTGAGTTTGCGGATGGTAACACACTGTCTGCAGGCAATGAACTTGCCAGAAGATACCATACCTGGTGTGGTGTTCGTTTTAATAAAGACACAAGTCATTACTTCTCCTACTAACATGACATAACGATCATACAGGCTGCATCAGTGGGATAATCCGTTTCAAAGTCAGGATGAGTGCTCTATAGTTTTGACAGCCAGCAGACTTCCTATCATTTTAAACTTGGCACAACTGGATTTTCTCAACATTTTGAACTTATGCTAACCGCTGTGGACGGGCGAATTTCTTAAACCATTTTGTCAGAGGAGGTGAGGAAGTTGTTTAAGCACAAGTAGTCTTGGGGGGGGCGGGGGGGGGGGAGGAAGCCGACCCAACTTGGTGTCAGTGTGGTGTGGGAGGTGTGGTGGCAGTGGCGGTGGCTGTGGTGTGGGTGACACAAGATTCGAACGGGGGTAGTGCGAGGGAAAAAAGGGGTGGTGCAGAGATGGTGCGGGGATGGAGAGCCCTCTCTCGGTGTTTGTTTAAATAAAGACGCAAGTGGAAAGATCCGAACTTAGTGTATGCAGTGATCATACACTCTGAATGAAAAGTAGCTTAAGGTGTGAAAACATGTCAAGTAGCCCAGCAGATGAACCTGGACCTGTACAAACATCCTTTGTCTCAGACGTCACAGTTCCAGTATTGCAGAACTTAGATTCTTATGTTATAGAACCTGTCCCACTATCTGAAGTCTGGGCCAGTGAACCAGAATTCTAAACTGTTATAAATAACCCAACAAGTCTGAGCATGATTGGGACATCAGAGAGCCATGGGCAGTATTCCAGGCCAGGCAGATTGACAATACACCATCTTGGATTTCCAGCCAATTTATACTTAGGGCAACAACCATGCTTCTACAGGAAACACACTGGGGCAATTGGGCTATTTTTTGATTTCCCACCATATTTGAATTTCCTGCCAGAATTTGAATTTCTCGTCATTTTATACATAGGGCAAATGGCCTGTGTCGGAGGGGGGAGAAGGAGGGGAGGGGGGGGTGAGAAAATCCCATGATTCATCGACGACGTCATTGGTGACACACTTTGGGACAGTACTCTCCTTGTTGCCCTACTTATGGCTTCAAATGTTCGAGAAATTCACGTACAATTACGGTTTGGCTGGTATTTTTCCCTCATTCTAGTAGAACGGTCATGGAAAAACGTATCAACTTAGGTACCGGCAGGGTTTTCTTTTAACCATCACTTACCAGTTCTTTCACTTTCTTAATGTTTGTTTGTGTAGAATCAAACACTGTAGTTACAAATCGTAGCTTAATATCATCTTCTTCTTTAGTCAGATTTTGTTGCTGGAGTCGACCCAAACAAATACGAGGGGTGCTCGAAAAGTTTCTAGCCCGAGATAGTTACCGTAATGTCACGCACAAACAACAACACATACTTTTATGGTGACTCTTTATGGGTATGCAAGTCAGATTTCGCGGCTCTAGCTTCGTTAGTTTTGCCGCTAGGATGTGTTGTATACCGTAGTGTACGCAAAATGGCGAATATCGAGAGAATCAAGAACCGTGCTGTAATTGAATATCTTCATTTGAAGGGAATGACGCCCAAGGAAATTGCGGAGGACATGCGGAATATACATGAGGTCAGTGCTCCGTCTTATTCGACAGTGAAAAACTGGATGTCCGACTTCAAACGTGTAAGAACAAGTGTGGAAGACGCGTCAAGGAGCGCAAGGCCTGTAACCATTGCCACTGATGAAACAGACTGCAATCCACGATACGATTTTGCAGGATCGTCGAACAATGTTGCAGCACATTGAAACCACATTTAGAATCTCCCATGGGTATTCTCATGATATTGTTGTAGATATTTTGGGAATGGGGACAGCTTCATCAAGGTGAGTCTTTCAGGATCAGAGACGGGAGCGTGTGCAGTGTTGTGAAGAAATCGTTCGCCAATTTGAAACGGATGAAGACGGCTTTCTTGCAAGGTATGTGACAATGGTCGAAACGCGTGTTCATCACTTTGATGCTGAGACAAAACAACAGTCACAACAAAGGAAACAGTCTTCATATCCTACCACAAAAAACTTCCTGGTGCAAAAATCAGCCGGTAAGGCGATGGCATCGGTCGTCTGGGATGCAGAAGGGGTAATTATGGTGGATAGCTTGCAAAAGGGCGTAACTATCAGTGCTTCATACTATTGCACCCTCCTACGCCGTTTGAGAGAAGAGATGAAGAAAAAAAAAAGGCGCGGAAAACTGGCGCGAGAAGTTCTTTGCATCAGGACAACGCACCGATGCACAAAGCCCTCGCAACATTGGAAACTCTGCGTCACTGCGGGTTCGAGTTATTAGTCAACCGCGATATTCTCCAGATCTGGCTCCAAAAGACTTTTTTCTGTTCCCAAAGCTAAAAAAAGACTTCAAAAGACGACGATTTGATAATAATGATGCAGTGAACGCTTGGTTGGACTGAAATCGAAGACCTTTTATTTGAATGGTTTGCAGAAGTTATCTGAGCGTGGCCGCAAGTGTATTAGTGAACACGGGTACTACATTGAAAAATAAATTGGTATTATGAAATTCCTGTCATTCTTTATTTTTTTAGGCTAGAAACTTTTCGCCGCCCTCGTACTGCTACTCACTTGCATACAGCGCCCAATCTACATCTACATCTATACTCCGCAAGCCACCTGACGGTGTGTGGTGGAGGGTACCTTGAGTACCTCTATCGGTTCTCCCTTCTATTCCAGTCTCGTATTGTTCGTGGAAAGAAGGATTGTCGGTATGCCTCTGTATGGGCTCTAATCTCTCTGATTTTATCCTCATGGTCTCTTCGCGAGATATACGTAGGAGGGAGCAATATACTGTGAAAGGTGGCTACACTGAGTCACAGCGCCAGAGATTGCGCCAAAGAGTATTATTCCGCCGCCTCCACTGGCGCAGTAGTTGTTCAGAGAATGCCGAGGGCAGTTGTAGTTCAGAGGTTGCCGTGGGCAGTGCTTGTTGAGAGGATGTCGAGAGCAGTACTAGTTGAGAGCATGTCATGTGCAGTTATTGTTCTGCTGGGCGAGAGAGTAGATGCTGTTCGGTTGGTGTAATGTATATATGGAAGATGTTGCAATGATCACAGTGTATTTTTCGTCAATATATATGGAGGTAACAAAAATTGTTTTATTTCAAATTTCCTAAATAACAATGCCTCTTGGCTACAGGTTCAGTCAGCAAAGCATCTGGCTCGTGTTCGTGTATTAGACTTGTAATTCTGGTTTCAATGTGCAATTACAGTATTTATGGTTTTTCAATTAGTTCATTGAAAATGGTGTTTAAAATTTCTTGTCGTATTGAGGAAGAACCTTGCCAGATACATGTACGTTGAGTCACACTACCACACACAGAACAGTTACACTTGTGCTTTATTGTTTCATAGCTTTTATAGTTGCAGAGGACTTAATTAATCAATTGTGTTAACGGAAATTTCCCTTCATTCTTTATTGTTATTTTATGCAGTCAGATTGCGTACTAATACTAGTCAGGGCCAACCCGTTACGAGACTTCATAACCGGACACACAGCTACTAAAATTATTGTATTTTCATTTATATAATTAAGCCCCCATGCACGTGGCGACCCTGCCAGGATCGTCCCTTGGAATTCTTTTGACAGTAAAAATAGCAGACAGTAGTATTGTTGTAGTAATTTGTAGTTCAGTAATTGTAGTCTATATTGCATGTGTTGATTTGGTAATTGAACATTTGTACTTGTCTTGTCATTCTTCTAATGGTATTTTTGCAGAATTTAATTTTTGATGTCTCGTGTACGGGTTTGACAATTTTGTGCAATTATAAAGATTTCAATTGTTCATTAATCGTGTTTGTCAGGAAGCCTTTCATGTGAATGGTATTGTTGGTGATAAAGTGTTCTATTGTGTGTAATTTTCGTATAGTGACGAGTTTTGTATGTTTTGTAAATGATTACGTGATCGATGAAAAAGGCAAAAATGATGGATAGTCAGAATAACATGGCGAACTCGCCAACACAGGAGAACAGTAGGATGAATAATGAAGTAGAAAACAATTTAATAAGTCGGGAAAATAGTCCGGAACCAGTTCAAAATTTTTCAGAATCGGAAAATTGTCAGAATATGAGATTAACGATAGAAGATTCTGAAATAGTATCGAACACAGATAGCTTTACAGCTATGACGAAGGAAGTTGGTTTTACGGGAAATGTTAGGGGCGAAAAGGATTTTGAACCAGTTAATATGGAGCAGTTGATGAGTGCAATATTAAATTTGGGATCACAGTTAGAATCTGAATTAAAAACAGTGGCAACATGGTTAGGAACTGATATGTGAACCATGGAAACACAGTTAAGAACTGAATTAAAAACAGAGATGGGAACATTGGCAACACGGTTAGACTCATGAATAGGGACATGTTTCAAAACATGAAAGATGAATTAAAGAAAGGAATTAGAGAAGAAGTACAACCGATTTTGAATTCTCACAATAATAGATTAATTTCAATAGAAATTAGAGAAAAGGAATAGGATAGAGAACAGGAAGAAAGAGATCGCGTGATAGTACAGAAATTTTCAGAGTTAAATTTACAACGTGCACACGATAAGGAAGAAATATTTGAAAGAATCGAGGAATCCGTACCAAATGACAGAATAACTAACCTAACACAACAATATGAACAGTTAACTACTAAATGTGTCAATGCTGAAACCCGAGTCACGACACTTACGGAGGACGTAAATAAACAGAAAGAACAAATAGGTGACTTATCGGAAAGAGTTGAGCAGATTTCAGATAAATTGACAAGTCTTAGTTTAAATGGCGACAGAGATTCAGATGATACAGCTCCATTGCCATTTGCAGAAACAGAAGAGTACCAGTATATAAATAAACATGTTGAAAATCAGGGAAAATTTAATGAAAGCGTTAAAAGGGAATTTGAGGCGTTACGAAAGCAAGTTAAACAAATTGAAAGCGAAATCGTAGGAAAAGACAGTAGAAGAAATTTAGAATCACAGATAGCAGCGGTTTTTGAAGAAAATAATTTATTTCATTTACGAGACGCAACAAGAGAGCACCAGGCGCGCGAACTTGACAATAATCGACATTCGGACTGGGACAGACCCGGTAGGTCTTTGTCACCACGAGGCGAAAACTTTGACTGTAAACACATTTTAACTGTTCGGAAATTTAAGATCTTTCGTAATTCTAAGGATGACATACATCCATGTTCATGGTTAGATCAAGTTATGTACGCACTTCCACCAAATTGGCTACTAAGTCACAAACTGGAATTTATGTGTGGATATTTAGAAAACGAACCAGCGACGCGGATCCGCGCACTTATTACAGATTGTAATAATTTAAATGATTTTTGTCATGCATTTCTATCGGCATATTGGTCCGAAAACACGCAAGACAGAGTCAAACACGGGCTTATTATGCAGCGTAATTTTAAACAGTCTGAGTTCCGCACGCCGGTAGAATATTTTGAAGATATGATTCGAAAGAATCAATTCCTTCCCAACCCTTATAGCCCGACTGAATTAATTCGCATTTGTTTAACTAAGCTGCCACAATCGATAAGACAAATTGCTTTAGCCGGAAGATGTAAAGACGACATTGAGACTTTTAAGACTTTGCTACAAGAACTTGAGTATGACAACGATGACGGGACTTCTTGTAATTTTTTCAGTAACAGTAATCACAATAGATTTTCAGAGAAAAGAGATAGTGATCGGAATGGACGTTATAGCGGTAATTTTGAAAATGACAGACGAAACAGACAGGACAATAGATACCACCCTTATGACAATAACAGACGTTCTAACAGAAATTACACAGACAATTATAATAACGGAAATTCCTACCGGAATGATCAATCATACGGAAACAGTAATCGGTATCATCAAGACAGAAATTATTCATACAATAATAGAAATTCTTACTACAGAAATAACCAGGATAGTAGATACAACAATAATTTCAGAAGTGACAGTCGAAATTACACAAGAAGTAGTCATGCAGATAGCCAGGAAAACAGAAATTTTAATAACAGACACAACCAAGAATTTACCTGTAACAGACAGGAGGGACCTAATTGGCATCCTCCACGTGACAGAAATTCAGAGAGACAAGTGCAAATCGTAGAAATTGATTCGCGAAATGACGCGATTAATCAAAGACGTGACGCAAACAATCGACAATGACTTGTAGCTTCGGCTTCTGGCAGCAATGTAGGCGGTTCAGAAGGTAATGACACTACGACTTTACACTACGTACGTCTGGAAGACATGAGGGATATTTTGCTAGACGAAAAGGAAAATAGCGTAGACGCATTTTTACATCCTGTTTTTGAAGTATGTGTGAATCAGTTTTTCGTATATGTGTAAGAACTATTGCTTGTCCTGTGTTACCTGTTTCTAAAACTACAATTCGATTAGCTATTTCTGGAAAAAGTGTGGAAGTCAAACAACAGACCAACTTAAATTTCATTTGTCAAGGATATGAATATTCTGCTAATTTTATTATTGTTCCAAACTCAGTACACAAATTATATTAGGTATGGAGTTTCGTAACACACATAAGGCAATTTTAAACCTTAAGAAAGAAAGTGTGAACTTGACTGTTGCCGGAATGCCGAGATGTTTGAAATTTTTCGAGTGTGAAACGAAATCTGAATCAGACACAAAATTTTTAAGGTTTCTTACTTCTGATGTTTTCGCTGAGTATTATGACGACAATGTGTTCATTCATGACAACGACAATAGATACAGAGACGGGATGGATGATATAATTAATAGTGAAGAATTAATTAATGAAAAGGTTAAGAAAGCTGAAGTGCCAGATGACGTTGCAAGAGAAGAACTGCACCAAATTTTGACTTCACGTGCTACAGTATTTAGTCATCACACAGGAACTATAAAAGGCTTACAATATTTATTTAAAGTAAAAGAACACACACCATTTCGGGGGAAAACGTACGCTATTCCTTTGGCTTATAGAGACAAGGTTGAGAGTGAACTTCAATGCATGTTAGATCAAGGCATTATTGAGCCAGCAGTCAGTCCTTATACCAGCCCATTACATGTCGTTCTTAAAAAGGATGGGTCAATTCGTTTGGTTCTGGATTCCAGACAGATGAATAATATCATCATTCCTGAAACTGACCGTCCACAAAATTTAGATGAACTTCTTCAATATTTCCATGGAATTAAAGTTTTATCCACAATTGATATGCGCGCAAGTTTTTGGCAAATAGAACTCCACCCTGATTGTAGAAAATAAACTGCCTTTTTAGCCTTTGGTAACTGTTATCAATTTCGGAAATTACCGTTTGGACTTATTGTATCTTCAGCAGCATTCATTCGTAATTTAAACGAAATTTTACCTGTTTATCTTCGTGACAATGTTACTTCACATGTTGACGATATTCTTATTGCTAAACGTTCTTGGAGTGAGCATAACAAAATTTTGGATTCATTATTACGTATTTTTGCAAGAGTTGGCATTACAGTAAACTTGGAAAAATCTGAATTTGGTCGTTCTCAGGTAAAATTTCTTGGTCATATTATTTCTACAGAAGGTATTCTTCCTGATCCAGAGAAACTAGACGCTATTCGTAATTATGCTGTTCCTGCCACAAAACGTGATGTTCGTAGTTTCCTTGGTGTCTGTAATTTTCTTAGACGCTTTGTTAGATTGGACAATTTGGCCATTCCTCGTTTATGTGAACTATCTGGAAAGAATTCTAATTGGTTTTGGGATGAGGAAGCTCAATCAGAATTTGAACAACTTCGTGATGCTTTAGTTGCTGCTCCACTTCTTTCACATCCGGATTTATCTAAAGATTTTTGTTTGGCGACGGACTCATCATACGAAGGCCTTGGTGCACACTTATTTCAAGAGATAGAAGAAAACGGCGTTGTAGTACAGAAAACTATTGCATTTGGAAGTCGTGTTCTCTCTAAATCATAAAATAATTATTCGATTACGGAACTTGAAGCTTTGGCTGTTGTTTGGGCTTTCATAAAAGTTCGCATCTTTTTGTATGGCAGACATACTACAGTTACACCGATCATCGAGCTCTGGAATTTCTTATGTCAACAAAATTAACACATGGAAGATTGTCACGATGGGCGCTGTATCTACAGGAATTTGATTTTAGTATTGTTTACATACAGCGTTCTTCAAATATTATTGCTGATGCTTTATCACGTGCACCTATGGGTTTGAAACAAAGTGCTGAGGAGGACTGCAAAGAAAACAATTATTGTTTGATGTATATTCAAGGTGTTGCGTTTGAGAATTTTATTTCGTCTTCGCTCCAGGACATCGCCAAGGAGCAAAACAAGGATCCAATCTGGAAGGACATAAAGGAGAAGTGGAAGAGAAAGGAAAGTGCAGCGATTAGACAGTATTATTTAGTTCGCAATGATATTCTTTTTAAACGAAAATCGGTTGACAACTCTGTTAGGTTAGTTTGCATTCCTGATGAGTGGGTTAATAAATTTATTTGGTATACACATTTCAGTTATGCGCACTTTGGTCCCAGAAAATGCTTTCATAAATTACGAGAAAATTGCTACTTCAGTAATGTGGAAAAACGTATTCGATCTGTTCTTGTCAAACGCAAATTATGTCAAAAGGCTAAGCCGCCAACTATTTCTCACAGAGCACCGTTGTTTCCTATCGTTCCAGCGAAATTAAAGGAGATGGCTGCAGTCGATTTGTTCGGTCCAGAGGGTCGTTCTACTAATGGTTCTGCGTACATTTTGGTAGCAGTGGAATTGACATCAAAATATGTGTGTTTTACACCTTTACGCAAAGCAACAGCTTGTTCAGTATCTAATGCTTTCATCAAACATTTTCTTAAAGAAGTGGGTCATGTTGATAAAGTTATATCAGATAATGGATCACAGTTTCACTCTAAAATTTGGCTTCGCACTCTATGGCGTCGTAAGATTAAACCAATTTTCATTTCACTTTTTCACCCTCAGCCTAACGCTTCAGAGAGATGGATGAAGGAAATCAATAAATTGTGTCATCTTTATTGTCATCAGAATCACAGAACGTGGGATCAGTATCTTCATATTTTTCAAAACGTTCTGAATGAAGTCCCTAATGATTCAACGTCTTTACCGTCTATATTGATGTTAAAAAATAAATCACCGACAAATCGCATTTCTGAAATCGTTCCTTTTCCGCCTTCACAGAAACTGCGGCACTCTGAAGTTGTCTACCTGGCTCTATAAAATATTGCATCTGCGGCTGCTAGAAGAGAGAAATCAGATAAACGTCCTGGTCGTTTAAAAACCTTGTCAGTTGGTCAAAAGGTATTAATTAAGTCTCATCGTTTGTCTCACAAAGGAAAAGGCTTGTGTCGCAAATTTTTTCTGCTTTATAACAGTCCATATAGAGTTCGCAAAATTATTCATGATAACACTGTCGAAGTAGAAACTCTTAAATCTCGGCGCTCTAAGTGAATACATCACATATCGAACGTTAAAATTTTTTTGGGATGACATACTTTTGAGAAACTAACAGTTACATGTAAACACGCTGAGAATACAAGGATACCGCGCCGTGTTCTGGCGGCGGCACATACTCAAAGCAACAGTAAAGTCTGCGCGCCGCACAAGGCAGTCGTTGACCGCTAACAATTACTTCCTACGTCACGCGTACCTACAGCTGATCGAGCGCTCAGTGCGAATGCACTGACAGCCGTAAACAAACACACAGTCTAATTTCTCCGATTAAATTCAGTATAAAGCTATAGTGACTTGATAAATTATGTTATTAACGTTCAGTTTTTTTCAGGATACAGTTGTATAAAATATTTAAGAACTTCAGGTAAATTCTGTGTGTGTCCGACGATACGAGGACTTGTTATCGAGAAAATTTCAGGAAGAATGTAATTTCGAAGAAGAAAGTAATAAACTAAAAAGGTAACTATTAATTGAGTTTATTTTTCAGGTAACATATTTCCGCTTAGGTATGTGCTTTATACGTAATTTGCTGCTCGCAGTTACGTGATTTATACCTTGTGTTAACTGATTTTGACAATGATTGATTAATGAACAGGGTTGTTACTTATGTATATTATGCATCGCTTGGCTGCTCTACTTTTTCACTTATGTCATATTTTTTTATTATGTGCCTGCTGTGCTTATTTATTTAAATTATAATTGTCACCTGATTAGTTGTACTGATATGGTTATGTTGTAAGTTATACTTTGTGATTCATCTGCTTGCGCCTTCATGTTTACTTATTAAGATTACATATGAACATTTATTTGCTTATGCTGATATGATGCTAATGGCCTGTTTATTATGTAAGATATAAACTTGCTGTTTTGCGTATGGATTGCATATTTACGCATTTCTGTTTTGTTGTCATAACTACTCTTTAATTGGTGTATAGAAATGCTGATATACTGTGTACGAACATGGAGTTTAGGTCACACTATGGTATTAATGATAGATTGTTCGCTAGGCAGAGCCTCGTTATAGGGATTGTGCTACATCCACTTGTTAACATTCTGTTCTCTACTGGTATATTTACTCGCTATTGCATGTTTTGCTTACGCTCAGTGCTTTATATGTTAAGATAAGAAAATGAACTGCTATAATTCTACGAACGACATTGGTACAAGAGACTTCATTGAAGCCACATGAGCTGGAGGCTTTATGGAAGCTGTATAAATTTATGCTAATAGGAAGGAACCTAACGACATGACATACCAACTCTAGGTTTCGACCATTGACAGTTATTGCACTGCATTCTTCGTGAGCAATTGAAATAGCAAGTGACACTTGACACAAGAAATACCCCACATATTTGCTTCTGTTTTGCAATGATTCTTGGAGTGGTGTACACACTGTGAAGTATTACGATCGTTCAAACTCCGTACTCGTACCTACTTACTGAAAGTTATTCAAACTAAAAGCTTTTAGAGGCCATATTTGCATTTCTTTTATTTAATGATAGACAAGGTAACCAAAATGTATTTTATAATTCATAATGAGTAGAAGATTTGGGTAAGGTGGATTACACAGAGGTTGTGTGTGGACATTGTGTCTTCGGATTGTATGGGGTGACGAATTGAAGTTTGCACTAGGATTTTATCTGTACTTGTTCAAGGAGACTGACTAGAGGAAAGAGTTGTTATGGAAGTGAAATGATATTGGTGATAAGGTTTATATGTATCAACATATTGAACAGGTATTATTGAGGTATTGAGATTGTGTGAAGTTGATGATTATTGGAGTTTTGGTGGACAAGAGGTAAGGTAAATGATATTGATGATAAGATTTATATGTATTGACGTTAGAGGTATTATTGAAGTATTAAGATAATGTGATGCTGATGATTATTGGAGTTTTGGTGGATAAGAGGTAAAGTAAGGGAGGAGCATTTTTTTTTTTGTTGGTTTATATGGAACAAGGAGGATGAAGATGGCAGACTAGAACACTCAAGTGGAAGGAAGATTGTCTACACACACATTTTGTTAAATCAAGAAGCAGTATATACTTTTTTTTTTTTGGGAGAGGAAGTATTTGCATATCTTGGCACACTGACAGTTGTTCAGCAACCGTACATTTTGATTTGGTTGGCAAACATTGGTCTTGACATGACGACTATGACGTTGACTAATTATTGTTGACTGTTATACACTGTTACCACTACTACTTGATACACACGTTGAACATCAAATTTTGACAGAATTGCATTTACACAGTTAACACTATTCAGTTACACGGTAGTACTTAATATACGGATGAAAGATGAGTGAGTGTGTTTTGTGTGTTTTCCTTTCCTAATCCCAAATAATTGGTACCGACCTATCTCCTAAATATTATTTTACTTGTTTGTTGTGGCTTGCACTGACACCCATAAATACTATAGGTTTACTGATATTTATGTATTTGTAATAGTTAATATGACAATTATCTGATATCATTTGTGTGTTCATTATAATTTGTATGTTTAGTGTAAGAGCATTGATAATAATTTTGTAAAAGCAATTGTGTGTGCATTCAAACTGTTGTTTGTGCTTACACGTATTAACATTGGTGGGGCCACTTGGAAATGTTTAATTACTGCTGATGAACTCTGATGAACTTTTTAATTAGTGATAGTGAATATTATGGACTGTTACCTGCACTAGTTCAACATTGATGGGTGCCACTTGGAAATGTTTAATTTCTGCTGATGAACTCTGATGAACTGTTTAATTATTGATAGTGAATATTATGGAGTGTTACCTGCACTCGTTCAACATTGCTGGGTGCCACTGATGGAATGCTTCTACTGAAATAATGTCACTTGTTGCTGTCTGCACCTGTCAACATTGCTGGGTGCCACTGATGGAACTGCTTCTACTGAAATGATGTCACTTGTTGCTGTCTGTGCCTGCTCGCCATTGCTGGGTGCCACTGTTGGAGCTGTTTAAATATTGCTGATGAAATGTTATGAGACTGCTATTTGCACCTGTTGACCATTGCTGGGTGCTACTGTTGAAACTGTCAACTACTCTGAGGAGTGCTACTTGTTTATTGAACTATTGAAAAGATTTTTTGTGAATATTTGCATAAACTAATTTTTTTGTGTATTTACTGTTTATGAAATGTTATGAGGCTCTTACCTGCACCTATTCCTCATTGCTGGTGCCATTGATTGAATAATACTTGTGTAAACTATTATGTAAAATCATATGTATGCAAGCATTTGTATTCCTTACTGTATTTTATACATTAGGTTATTGAAGGGTCAGTGCAAAGCCAAAATTTATTTAGATATGTGATATTTACTTATTAATATCATCTTTTATTTTTGTCTGTATTTTTTTTGGACGAATTTGGTGGTATTTTCACCACCAATGCTGGCAAAAATACCATCCAATTCTGGCCCGTGGAGGAGGGGCATATGAAAGGTGGCTACACTGAGTCACAGCGCCAGAGATTGCGCCAAAGAGTATTATTCCACCGCCTCCACTGGCGCAGTAGTTGTTCAGAGAATTCCGAGGGCAGTTGTAGTTCAGAGGTTGCCGTGGGCAGTGCTTGTTGAGAGGATGTCGAGAGCAGTACCAGTTGAGAGCATGTTGTGCGCAGTTATTGTTCTGCTGGACGAGAGAGTAGATGCTGTTCGGTTGGTGTAATGTATATATGGAAGATGTTGCAATGATCACAGTGTATTTTTCGTCATTATATATGGAGGTAACAAATATTTTTTATTTCAAATTTCCTAAATAACAATGCCTCTTGTCACGGGTTCCGTCAACAAAGCACCTGGCTCGTGTTCATGTATTAGACTTGTAATTCTGGTTTCAGTGTGCAATTATAGTATTTATGGTTTTTCAATTAGTTCATTGTAAATGGTGTTTAAAATTTCTTGTCATATTGAGGAAGAACCGTGCCAGATATATGTATGTTGAGCCACACTACCACACACAGAACAGTTACACTTGTGCTTTATTGTTTCGTAGCTTTTATAGTTGCAGGGAACTTAATTAATCAGTTGTGTTAACGGAAATTTCCCTTCATTCTTTATTGTTATTTTATGCAGTCAGATTGCGTACTAATACTAGTCAGGGCCAACCCGTTACGAGACTTCGTAATCGGACACACAGCTACTAAAATTATTGTATTTTCATTTATATAATTAAGCCCCCATGCAACTGCTTGACTCCTCGGTGAAGGTATGTTCTCGAAACTTCAACAAAAGCCCGTACCGAGCCACTGAGCGTCTCTCTTGCAGAGTCTTCCACTGGAGTTTATCTATCATCTCCGTAACGCTTTCGCGATTACTAAATGATCCTGTAACGAAGCGCGCTGCTCTCCGTTGGATCTTCTCTATCTCTTCTATCAACCCTATCTGGTACGGATCCCACACTGCTGAGCAATATTCAAGCAATGTGCGAACAAGCGTACTGTATCCTACTTCATTTGTTTTCGGATTGCATTTCCTTAGGATTCTTCCAATGAATCTCAGTCTGGCATCTGCTTTACCGACGATCAACTTTGTATAATCATTCCATTTCAAATCACTCCTAATGCGTACTCCCAGATAATTTATGGAATTACCTGCTTCCAGTTGCTGACCTGCTATATTGTAGCTAAATGATAACGGATCTTTCTTGCTATGTATTCGCAGCACATTACACTTGTCTACATTGAGATTCAATTGCCATTCCCTGCACCAAGCGTCAATTCGCTGCAGATCCTCCTGCATTTCAGTACAATATTCCATTGTTACAACCTCTCGATATACCACAGCATCATCCGCAAAAAGCCTCAGTGAACTTCCGATGTCATCCACAAGGTCATTTATGTATATTGTGAACAGCAACGGTCCCATGACACTCCCCTGTGGCACACCTGAAAGCACTCTTACTTCTGAAGACTTCTCTCCATTGAGAATGACATGCTGCGTTCTGTTATCTAGGAACTCCTCAATCCAATCACACAATTGGTCTGATAGTCCATATACTCTTACTTTGTTCATTAAACGACTGTGGGGAACTGTATCGAACGCCTTGCGGAAGTCAAGAAACACGGCATCTACCTGTGAACCCGTGTCTATGGCCCTCTGAGTCTCGTGGACGAATAGCGCGAGCTGGGTTTCACACGATCGTCTTTTTCGAAACCCATGCTGATTCCTACAGAGTAGATTTCTAGTCTCCAGAAAAGTCATTATACTCGAACATAATACGTGTTCCAAAATTCTACAACTGATCGACGTTAGAGATATAGGTCTATAGTTCTGCACATCTGTTCGACGCCCCTTCTTGAAAACGGGGATGACCTGTGCCCTTTTCCAATCCTTTGGAACGCTACGCTCTTCTAGAGACCTACGGTACACCGCTGCAAGAAGGGGGGCAAGTTCCTTCGCGTACTCTGTATAAAATCGAACTGGTATCCCATCAGGTCCAGCGGCCTTTCCTCTTTACAGCGATTTTAATTGTTTCTCTATCCCTCTGTCGTCTATTTCGATATCTACCATTTTGTCATCTGTGCGACAATCTAGAGAAGGAACTACAGTGCAGTCTTCCTCTGTGAAACAGCTTTGGAAAAAGACATTTAGTATTTCGGCCTTTAGTCTGTCATCCTCTGTTTCAGTACCATTTTGGTCACAGAGTGTCTGGACATTTTGTTTTGATCCACCTACCACTTTGACATAAAACCAAAATTTCTTAGGATTTTCTGCCAAGTCAGTACATAGAACTTTACTTTCGAATTCATTGAACGCTTCTCGCATAGCCCTCCTCACACTACATTTCGCTTCGCGTAATTGTTGTTTGTCTGCAAGGCTTTGGCTATGTTTATGTTTGCTGTGAAGTTCCCTTTGCTTCCGCAGCAGTTTTCTAACTCGGTTGTTGCACCACGGTGGCTCTTTCCCACCTCTTACGATCTTGCTTGGCACATACTCATCTAACGCATATTGTACGATGGTTTTGAACTTTGTCCACTGATCATCAACACTATCTGTACTTGAGACAAAACTTTTGTGTTGAGCCATCAGGTACTCTGAAATCTGCTTTTTGTCGCTTTTGCTAAACAGAAAAATCTTCCTACCTTTTTTAATATTGCTATTTACGGCTGAAATCATTGATGGAGTAACCGCTTTATGATCGCTGATTCCCTGTTCTGCGCTAACTGTTTCAAATAATTCGGGTCTGTTTGTCACCAGAAGGTCTAACATGTTATCGGCACGAGTCGGTTCTCTGTGTGACTGCTCAAGGTAGTTTTCAGATAAAGCACTTAAAAAAATTTCGCTGGATTCTTTGCCCCTGCCACCCGTTATAAACGTTTGAGTCTCCCAGTCTATATCCGGCAAATTAAAATCTCCACCCAGAACTATAACATGGTGGGGAAATCTACTCGAAATATTTTCCAAATTATCCTTCAGGTGCTCAGCCACAACAGCTGCTGAGCCAGGGGGCCTATAGAGACATCCAATTACCATGTCTGAGCCTGCTTTAACCGTGACCTTCACCCAAACTATTTCACCTTTTCGGATCTCTGTCAATTCCCTTCGATACTATTGCACTTGTTATCGCTATAAACACGCCTCCCCCTTCACTGTCCAGCCTGTCTCTGCGGTATACATTACAATCTGAGTTTAGAATTTCATTACTGTTTACATGTGGTTTCAGCCAACTTTCTGTCCCTAGTACTATGTGGGCATTGTGACCATTTATTAATGAGAGCAGTTCTGGGACCTTTCTATAGACGCTCCTGCAGTTTACTATTAGCAGATTAATATTGTTATTCCCTGTTGCATTTTGCCTACTCCTACCTTGCCGCGTCTCAGGAGGCGTCTTGTCGGCCCTAGGGAGGGTACTATCTAACCTAAAAAACCCACATATGCCCTCCACACCTACTCCGCTACCCTTGTAGCCGCTTCCTGCGTGTAGTGCACTCACTAAAGCACTCCGTCGTCAGGCCACAAGTGGCCCACCGGGACCATCCAACCGCCGTGTCATCCTCAGGATAGCAGGGGCGTGTGGTTAGCACAACGCTCTCCCGGTCGTTAGGATGGTTTTCTTTGACCGGAGCCGCTACAATTCGGTCGAGTAGCTCCTCAATTGGCATCACGAGGCTGAGTGCACCCCGAAAAACGGCAACAGCGCATGGCGGCTGGTTGGTCACCCATCCAAGTGCCGGCCACGCCCGAGAGCGCTTCGGTGACCTCACGGGAACCGGTGTATCCAATGCGGCAAGGCCGTTGCCGCTTGTAGTGCACGCCTGACCTATTCATGTGGGACCCTACATTTCTCCACCCGATAGCGGAGTTCGAGAAATTTGCACCCAGGATCTCCGCAGAATCGTCTGAGCCTCTGGTTTATGCCTTCAACTCGGCTCCAAACCAGAGGACCGCGATCGGTTCTGGGAACGATACTACAAATAGTTAGCTCAGATTCCACCCCGCGAACGAGGCTTTCCGCCTTCATCAACTCCGCCAACCGCCTGTATGAACTGAGGATGTCCTCTGAACCTAGACGGCAGGAGTCATTGGTGCCGACGTGAGCAACAATTTGCAGTCGGGTGCACCCAGTGCTCTCTATCGCCGCCGGCAGGGCCTCCTCCACATCTTGGATGAGTCCCCTGGCAAGCAGACAGAGTGAACACTGGCCTTCTTCCCCGACCTTTCCGCTATTTCCCTAAGGGGCTCCATCACCCGCCTAAGGTTGGAGCTCCCAATCACTAATAAACCCCTCCCCCGTGTGCCTGCTCGGACCTTGCTGAAGCAGCGGCCACATGTCCACTCACAGGCAGAGCGGGCGATGCCACATGGCCAGCCTCCACATTGACCCTCCGCCTCGTGCGCCGCGAACACCGCTGAACCCGCCACTCCCCTTGGGGAGAGGGTGGCCCAACCGCGCCCGGTACCCGCTAAGATGTCTCGACAGCAGGGACAGTGGGTGAAGCATGTAACACCAGGGGTGTAACATGCGACCCACCAGACTCCCCACTGCCGCTACACTCCGAGGCAGCAGCCTGAAGACGGCTAAATGCGGCCATCAACACGTCCAGCTGTTTGCGAACAGTGGCCAGCTCCTCCTGCGTCTGTACACAGCAGTCACACATCCTATCCATCCTAAGAAATCAATTTACTGTAGAGAGTTAATCAACTTTTAACTAGACTGCTAACTCACTAAAGGCGGCTGACAGTTGACTAAACTGTGGTTACTAGACACTTTTCTTGTAGAAAACAATGAAAATAGCATTACCTGTCTCTGGACTGTATTCAAAACAAACACTAGCACTACTGGCACGGTGGCTGATGAAAGGGACTCCCTCTGACTGTATTCAATACAAACACGAAATCTATGGAACACTATTACTACCACTCGACAATCAAAGCTTCCTAAAAGCAAAAACACACCGAAGAAGAAGTGACAAGTAAGAAAATACAGTTAATACTTAAATAACGTAGCTCGCTACACAGCAGACGTGACACAGACGGCAGTTACGACGACACTGACACTACTGGCACTATGGCTGACTAAAGGGACTCTCTCTGACTGTATTCAAAACAAACATGAAATCTATGGAACACTATTACTAGCTTCCTAAAAGCAAAAACACACAGAATGTCAACAGTGAGCGTCGATTTGTTTCCCATTACACTCAAAATGATGTTAAAGCAGTATTTTACATGTCACCAATCTCTCACTATCAGCTGAGTATTAAATAAGGTTGGAAGTGTAACACATTTCCGTATTCCATTAACGGTATATCCTCTCGTCAGTAGCGTATTATGTACTAATTTAAGTTAGTAATAATTATAGTCTGCTTATTATAGTATCTGACTGATATAGGATTTCGATTAGGGTAGAGTATATCTCATCCCACACAGACAATCCACGTGGACGAATTTGTCTCCCTTTAGTTGGTGCACGTCCGCTATAAATTGGCGTCCAAGGAAGAACTAAAATGTAGTTCTTGTGAAATTCTGTTGTGTAATTTTAGGCGAAAGTGCGAGGTAGACTGCGTGATAATTCTACCAACACAATTTTACATATCACATAGAAGCCATAGGAATAAGATAAGAGAGATTCGATCGCATGCATACAATCATTATTCCGCTGCTCAGTATACGCATAGGCCAGAAAAAAAGCTAAAATCTGTACCAAACACCCGCCTTGTACAGTGATCTGTGGATGCAGATGGAACTAAAAATGGATTTAATACTTCACGGTCTAAATCGCTTAACAATGTTACATGCAGAACAATAATATGTGTAAAGTTTTACGAGTTTAATACAGGTATTATTAATTTTTCTCACGTGCTGTTCAGGAGTGAAATGACTTTGACATCGGATTTGGGGTATGGTAACGTATACCTCATCTGCTGTTGCAGGAACCTAGAAGTAAAATTAAGTTGGGGGTTAGGGATGATGAATTTCGACCGAGTTATGAATGCTGAAGAAGAAGAAGAATAAGACAATGACGAAGAAGAAGAGGTGTTTAAGAAACTGTATCCTGACAGCGATGTATACAGCTAAAAGTGCCGTGAGGCATAAAGGACCACTTAAGACATCCAGGGTTCTGCTGATGCCCAAGCCATCAGGTAGGATTATCTCCTTCCTCATTCTTGACCTTGCAGGTATCTCAGCGGTGGGTTCACTGGCTGGTGATGCTTCAGCTATTGGCAGAACAGTGAAGAAGGCACAGAACTCCCAGGGACAGCTAATGATAGCAAGAAGATAACCACATGATGGAAGCAGCAGCCACCGGAAAAGGACTATACCTGAAATCATACAAGAAAGGACTATGTCTCTTCCTAAATAAAAAAAAATCCCGCTAGCTATTCTATTGGACAGACCGCTTACTAATACAGATCAGCTCAAGTTCTTCAGGAAAAAATTCAGCATTCAAAGATTCTGTGGTGTGTTTATGCAGGGTACACTACTGAAGACTACATGGAAATCTGGAGAATGTGTAATTGTGAATTTAGATGTAACTGGGGAACCAGGAACCTACTGAGTGACATATGTTAAGAAAAATACAAATAACGTCTACTATCTTGACTCATTTTGAGATCTGCAACCGCCAGAAAAATTACAATGATAATTTACCAACAGAAGACGAGCGCTCTACAATTTTCATCCCTGTCAAGACTTTAATGCTCACTTATGCGGGCATCTGTGCATCATGTTCCTCCTAAAGTATACGAAGGTGCTTATAAGGAGTTGCATTAAGCATCCACCCGTCAGACGAGATTCAGATGCATTGTCGAATGCTATGACTTTAAAAGAACGATCGTCAGTGATAGGCGCGAATTGCTTCCCACCGATTGGTTTAAGTAACGGGAATATTGCGCTGATTGGACTGGGACTTGCAACAGCATACAGAATATTACAGAGGCTAACAATAAAATTCATCTTGAAATTAATGGTGGAAAAGGAACTGAGGAAAGAGAGCCTGGTGCATACAATATTGACGATTTAAACGACGTTTTAAAATGGTCTGGAAAACGACAGCATACTTAAATCCGAGATTATGACAACTAGTTCAACGATTGACTTTAACCTGAAAGGTTCAATAGGAGGGCTACCAAGTTTCACAAAATGATATGTTTTGAAGAAGGATCCTAATAAATTCTACGGATCCGATGTGTCAGTACAATCTGTGTCGAGTGTAACAGCGTGACAAACTCTTAACAACAAATTGACCAACAATTTACGGATTCTTCCCATCATTGCTAGCAGGATATAAGAACGTTGAAACTCGTACCAATGCCATTTACTTGCCAGTAACAGTTCAGGCTTTGGACTATTTGGAACTGCATATTATGAACCAGGATAATCAACTTGTCGATATTCGTAGCGAGGAAATCATTATATGGCTACATCTAAAGAGGAACCAGCAGTCACCTTGAACGTGCCGAGACCAAGAAGCGATGAAGGCGAGGTTCAAACAGTTAGGGGAAATTAGCAGCCCTGTATTGTCGACGAAGACGTGATAGGCGTAAGCTATAAAACCAAGGTACACAGCATGCAGTGCGGCACTTCACAACATAACAGCAAAGTGATAACACATGCAAACTAAGAGTTTCGTAAATCAGTGGGTCTGAAGCCAGCAATGACGTCGTTCCATATAACTAGCCCGGTGGAATATGACGGGACTATTATATATTAGGAATGCTTCTCGCATAAACCTTATGCATCAACCACATTTAACAAGATGGATGAAATTAGGATTGTCATCCAATACCAGGACGCTTCAACCCTCCCATGCAATAGTTTCATATACCTTGATGGGTCATATAGGAAAAGGATGGTTCTGCTAGAGTGGAATCGAACCTTACACACATAATGGTTTACTGTTCCTGATTCATGAGATACGATATGAACTTCGAGGGATTGAGATTGACCATAAACGCATTGTAGGCATAAAATGAACTCTTAAGGGGGAATGTAATGGATTTTGATAAAAAAAATAGTTTTCTCAAAAATATTATGTTCTTCATCTACAAAGTTTAATCTATGTTGCGTGTGAATTTTATCGTGATAGCAGCTTCAGAAATGCCTTTAAATTGTTAAACTGATTAACTTTGCACTGGCGGCCACTCCCATCTTTTCCGGTATTTTGGAAACCGCTTGCTTCAGTGGAAAGTTTGTCAGTTTGAACATAGAGTAAATATCTCTGGAGTGAGCATTGCGTTCTGCGCATGTTGTCAACATTAAACCAGGATTGTCACGTGTTTTCGGGACTTCGCTGTGCGTGTGTGCTTTTTGCAGCGTTTGAAGTTTATAATATCAAGAGTTTTTGTTGTGTTTTACCGTTTGTTGATAGTGTAATAGCGATGGTGAATTACTATTGTTGCTATGGATGCAAAGAAAAATATGTGATAGGTGGGATAGTAACTTTTCATGTGTACATACCATGTAGCTCTAATTATAGTTATCATATTAGAAAGACACACTGTATATGTTTAAAAATTTCGAGACGCATTATAATTAAGGCTTATTCTGTAGACCTATTTTTCTACGATTTTATGACACCTATCGCAAAGAAGCAGGATGTAATATCACTTGCCCTTAAAAAGTTACGTAGCTGGTTTATTCCCAGTATCAAATGGATACTGCTAAAATGTCTGCACAACGTGTGTAAATAATCCAATACACGTACGAAAAGAATCCGTCTGTACTAGGGATGTAGTAATATTCTAAATATATAGGGCGCTATACGGACAAACACACGACGTCCCGAGTACACGTGACCAGGCCAGCAATTATGTTGACAACACAAAATCTGTTATGCGCATGTGAATGCTCACTCCAGAGATATTTACTCTATGAGTTTGAAGGCTATTTTTTTCGATATCTTTGGCTCACTTCTATATCTCTGGCTGACATCTATACCTTTGCCTGAAAACATTCTTGCATGTGCTTTATTTACATTTTGATAATACTAACACATATTATTAGGTGGAAGGCTGAATTCGCAAACCTTTATGTGTAAGTCAAGATTTATGCATAATGGGTGATGGAAAAACTATGTTTATGGAATGGAGGTTTCATGGAAATCGGCTTACCAACAAAAAAGAGGAAGCAGCTCGAAATGAAGAAAATAAGTTGTCATCTTCAGCAGCTTGGGTCAGGAGGATTGTACAGGTGCGTGAATGATGTTGATATGGATTCGATTGGATTCAAACTTATTGATTCAGAGCTTCTCTACCAGGATACAAAGTTTTCATGTTCAAGTGTTAGCTGTAAAGCTATGGAATGCATGATTGTTGTTGAAGAAATAAGAGTGGGAATAGTTTGTGATTTTAAATTAATTTGTAATTCATGAGGCCATGAATTTTCATTTTCCTTCACCAAAAAAAACTGACACTGGTACCTATGAATTTTAGGTTGCATATGCTCTGAGTTGCATTGGACAGGGCAGAGAAGAAGGTAATGTATTGTGTGGTTTTCTGAACATGACTCCACTTTATGCAAGGTTTGAAAAAATAAATAAAGAAATGTTTGATGCTGTGTGCGATACTGCCAAAGTTTCTATGAAGAAAGCAGTCGAGGAGCCATTGGTGGAAATAAACCAAAAAGAAATAGATCCTGGGGTAGATATTCATGACAGGGAACTCCTACAAATGTTACTGACCTGTGTGTGTCTGTAGATGGGCCCTAGATGAAAAGGGGTCTCACATTTCTGTATGGAGTTGCATCTGCTATTGCTATTGAATCAGGTAAAGTTCTAGATGTAGAAATTATGTCTAAATACTGCCACTAATTGCAACAAGGAAAATGTCCAACAATGAAGCCAGTGAGAAACTGTGGCAAGAAAAGCATGCAGTAGCATACTCTAAAAATTATAGTGGCTCAAGTGGGGGCATGGAGGCTGCTGCAGTTGTGAGGATGTTCTTCAGATCTGAGGACCAGTGTGATGTTAGATACACTAAATACATTGGTGATGGGGACTTCTCTTCGTTCAGAACAGTAACAGATAAAAATCCATACAATACAACAATAGAAAAGATGATATGTGTTGGTCACATCCAAAAGAGGCTTGGTGATAGGCTTCGTTGCTTGCTGAAAGAGAAGAAAGGTGAAGTACTTGATGACAGAAAACCACTAGGAGGAAAAGGCAGCCTTACTCTGAAAGAAATTGATTCTCTTCAGTTATTTTATGGGACACCTATTAGGAAAAAACACATAATTTTGAGGCAATGATGTGCGCTGCATGGGCAATTTTTTCCCACAAACTATCCACTATCTTTGCTACAAAAACGTGTTCACTATGCTGTTCGTAGTAGCTTACCCGTTTTCCTATTTTTTATTCATTATTAAACCTTCTCCTGCATTACTCCTATTTGATTTTGTATTTATAACCCTGTATTAACCTAACCAAAAGTCTTGTTCCTCCTGCCACCGAACTTCACTAATTCCAACTATATCTAACTTTAACCTATCCATTATCCTTTTTAAATTTTCTAACTTACATGACCGATTAAGGGATCTGACATTCCATGCTCCGATCCATAGACCGCCAGTTGTGTTTCTCCTGATAACAACGTCCTCCTGAGCAGTCCCTGCCCAGAGATCTGAAGGTGTTGACCGGTGTGAAGATTACCGATCTATCAGTTTAATAAGTCACAGCTCCAAAATACTAACACAAATTATTTACAGAAGAATGGAAAAACTGGTATAAACCGACCGGGGGAAGACCAGTTTGGATTCCGTAGAAATGTTGGAACACGTGAGGCAATACTAACCCTATGACTTATCTAAGAAGGTAGATTAAGGAAAGGCGAACCTACATTTCAAGTATTTGTAGACTTACAGAAAGCTTTTGACAATGTTGACTGGAATACTCTCTTTCAAATTCTGAAGGTGGCAGGGGCTAAATACAGGGAACGAAAGGCTGTTTACAATATTTACAGAAACTAGATGGCAGTTATAAGAGACAAGGGGCATGAAAGGGAAGCAGTCATTGGGAAGGGAGTGAGACAGGGTTGTACCCCAACCCTTATGTTATTCAATCTGTATACTGAGCAAGCAGTAAAGAAACAAAAGAAAAATTTAGAGTAGGAATTAAAATCCATGGAGAAGAAATTAAAACTTTGAGGTTTGCCAATGACAGTGTAATTCTATCAGAGACAGCAAAGACCGAAGTCAAAACAAGGCGCCAGTAGCAGACAACATTCTGTCAGAATTACTGATAACTGTAGGAGAGCAAGACATGATAAAACTCTTCCATCTAGTGAGCAAGGTGTGAGACAAACGAAATATCCTCAGACTTCAAGAAGACTATAATAATTCCAACTAGAAAGGAAGCAGTTGCTGACAGGTGTGGAAATTACCGAACTATCAGTCTAATAAATCATGGCTGTAAAATACTAACACGAATTATTTACACAACAATGGAAAAACTGGTAGAAGCCGGCCTGGGGAGGATCATTTTGGATTCCAAAGGAATGTAAGAACACATGAGGCAATACTGAGCTTATGAGTTCACACAGAAGTTAGGTTACAGAAAGGCAAACCTAGGTTTACAGCATTTGTAGATCTTGAGAAAACTTGTTACTGTGTTCACTGGAACACTCTCTTTGACATTCTGAAGGTGGCAGGGGTAAAATACTGAGATCGAAAGGCTATTTAGAACTTGTACAGAAACAATATTGCAGTTATGAGAATCGAGGGGCATGAAAGGGAAGCAGTGTTTGACAAGGGAGTGAGACAGTGTTGTAGCCTATCACTGATATAATTCTTTCTGCATATTGAGCAAGCAGTAAAGGAAACAAAAGAAAAATTTGGAGTAGGAATTGAAGTCCAGGGATAACAAGTAAAAATTCTGAGGAGTACTGATGGCTGTAATTCTGTGAGAGACAGGAAAGTACTAGAAGAGCAGTTAAACAGAATGAACAGTGTCTTGAAAGGAGGATATAAGATGAAAATCGACAAAAGCAAAGCAAGGATAATGGAATGAAGTCGAATTAAATCAGGTGATGCTGAGGGAATTAGATTAGTAAATGAGTCACCTAAAGTTGTAGATGAGTTTTGCTATTTGGAGAGCAAAATAACTGATGATGGTCAAAGTAGAGAGGATATAAAATGTAAACTGGCAATGGCAAGGAAAGCGTTTCTGAAGAAGAGAAATTTGTTAACATCGAGTATAGATTTAAGTGTCAGGAACCCTTTTCTGAAAGTATTTGTATGGAGTATAGCCATGTATGGAAGAGAAACGTGGACGATAAATAGTTTGGACAAGAAGAGAATAGAAGCTTTCGAAATGTGGTGCTACAGAAGAATGCTGAAGATTAGATGGGTAGATCACATAACTAATGAGGAAGTATTGAATAGGATTGGGGAAAAGAGAAGTTTGTGGCACAACTTGACTAGAAGAAGGGATCGGTTGGTAGGACATTTTCTGAGACATCAAGGAATCACCAATTGGAGGGCAGCAAAAAGGGTAAAAATCGTAGAGGGAGACCAAGTGAGAAATACACTAAGCAGATCCAGAAGGATGTAGGTTGCAGTAGGTATTTCGAGATGAAGAAGTTTGTGCAGGATAGAGTAGTATGGAGAGTTGCATCAAACCAGTATCTGGGCTGAAGACCACAAGAAAAACATCCACTGACCAATCACCAATGCACAATCTGTGTCCGAAAGACGATTGGTGTAAGTTCAACAACAGAAATGAGACATATTCACATAAACATTCATTACCAGAACCTGTTATGAATGCAATGAAGCCTACATTCAGGTTTCTTGCAGATCCTGATTTACTGAGGAAGTGTCTCCACAGAAAGACACAAAATGCAAATGAAATCTTCAATAATTTAATTTGAATTAGATGCTCAAAAAGGACATACTGTGGATTTGAAATACTCAAAAAAGGTGTCTATGATGCAATTTCATTTTACAGTAATGGAAATAATGGCAGAATTGAAGTGCGGAAGAGAGTTGGTATAAATCCTGGTGTGTTTACAAAAAAAGGATTTTACTCCATCGACGAGAGGAGGGTCAAGAAAGGCCTGCAAATACAGGCCAGGCGGATTTGAAGAGGAGAGAAGAGAAAACTGGAGGGTGAGGAGTATCAGTATGGAAGATTTTAAAATTGAAGTAAGCTTATTACGTGTTGAAGTATGAGAAGAAAATCTTTGAACCTCATTTTCTCTGTTTTTCATTTTTTTCGTTATTAGAGGCCTTTTCTCAAAAGCTATTTGCGATAATGCTATGAAATTTTCAGGAACTGTTCGCATCATGTTGCTGTCTCCCTGGAACTAAAAAATACGAGATCCTGTAATTACATTCTGATGTTTAGATGATTGTATGTAGAAAAAAAGCTAATTTTGGAAGTGCAAAATTAAAAACTCTGTTATTGATACGGTTTGGTACATAAATTCATAACTGTACTTCAGTGGTCTTATAACCTTCTCAGGACACTACAATAAAATTTTCAGATTAATTGCATGATTAGAATTTGAGTTATGGCTTTTTATAAAAAAAAGACAATATAAAAATTAAAAATTCGAATTTACGAAAAAATATTAATTCTGCACATTTTATAATATGTTTCCGTTAAAACACAGCTCTTCTGCTTTACACATTCAAAATGTTAGATTTGTACATTTATAAATATGACTGTAATTATTTTTTAAATAAATGTTTACATTTTCCGTTACACCCCCCCCCCCCCCCCTTAAAACTTATGTCTCTGTTTCTCCGAAAGATTTGAATGATTTAGAAAATGCTGGATGGTCCATTGACGAGCCAGAGGATAGAACAGTGGAAAAGTGCAAGAGTTTAACTGCATATATATCTTAAATATTGCTTATGGGATACTTTGAGGACATGTGGCAAATTGTTCTGAATGGAAAACAGGAACTTATTCTGGTACAAACTGCAACAGATAACAACTAATACATGCAAGGAGCTCGAAAAGAGACGAGATCACCATCAATAAAGTAATATGGGAAATGCCACACAGCACAGTATCGGATGGGCAGCGCTTGAAGCTTTTAAAAGTTATGAATGCCAGTGTATTTCTACCTTTCTGTTAATATGAGGTTTTAGAGTACCCAGTGCTACTGATAGCAAGCAGACAAAGGTGATCTATTAAAACCTCTTCTCAGCTGGAAACGCCCAGGTTCATCATATTTAAGTTTCAGACCAATAGCAGAGAAAATATAACAAATGATTTCACCAAATTTGATAATTGCAAGTTAACTAATGCCAGAATCTACCTGAACTCTTAATTCTATTTGTATTATAATTTACACCTGCAGTGGAATGAAAACGTATACAGTCTAGCATGCAACATGTATGTGGGGTTCTGTGCTTCATACTATGAAGAGGAGGGATGCCTACTCAGTCCACTGAAACTCACGGAGCTGGCGACAATCATCGTAATAGACTGCTCAAAACAGAACAGTGTAATTAAATCTGGACCTATAGATGTACGAATTGAATTTGAATCTACGCCAAATTTCCTGGAACATACTGCAGCATATGCTCTAGTTCTACATCCCGTCTGACCAACTACTGCCTGCACACTGGTGTTGAGTAATGAGCTGTATAAATGAACAGGTGCTGCGCCATACCCAGAGCATTCCACAGTAGTGTCTCAGAGTGTGAACATCATTGCAGACCTCAGGGTTTGGATTATGACGAGCGTAGACAGTTCATATTTAAAGATGCTGCATTCGTAGCGTACACAGAAGATGCTGGAATAACAGAGACATTCTCAGCAAACATTGCTTCACCTAAGTCCTTCAAGGATATGAAGTGCGCTAAAACATGGAAGAATGCAAAGTGGTTAACATATTTCTACCATGGAATTCAGTGGGATAGACGTAGTCCCATGCAACCATTGTATATATTTTGTTATCTTCCCTCTTAAACTTCGCCTCCTTAATAGCACTAATCTTCAGAGAAACTAATGTCGTTTGTGTCATGCACGTCCTTTTTATATACACAATGCAGCTGGGATAGGCTTTTTTTTTGTAAAAAAACAACAACAAAGACGTATGGTAACGAAGTTTTTTTATTTATGCAGTTCACATCGATACAACCTGATTTGGGAGATTCAGTTCAGTTCATAAGATATAGTTCAGTTCTTGAGGTACAGTTCATTTCCAGAGACTCAATTTGACTGTGATATTTCAATGCAGAGATACTTTTAGCTTACATGCTGCAATAGTAACACTGGTTGAGAATATTTTTTTACAGTTTTTTACAGTAGCACTGGATGAGAATGTTTTCTACAGTTTTTTGATAAATCCACGCTAAAAAACTAATGTGGAAATACTTTTTTTACTACTACAACTAAATTCCACAGCCCCAATAGTTTAGGCTGAACAGTAAGTCTGATGGACTATGAACAATTAGAAACTAATCAGTCTTGGAAAGCTAGCGACAGGTGAAACTTAAAAAAACTATTCTATTTACAGGATGCACATGGAGTGTAGATGTATTTACATGTGTGTATACAGTACACATACGCTATGTGTGAATAAATAAATATACGAATATTTTTTCTTTATGCTTTTGTTTACTTTTTAACTTTTTTACTTTTTTATTTGCACATAAATATATATCTTTTTCTTGTTTTATGCTTTTCTTTTCCACACATGGAGTGCATGTATACACATGTACATAGTACAAGTAAATACATAAATATTTACATCACAAACACACACACACACGCACACACAATTACTTACACTATGATAACAGGATTACACTACTACTCTGCAGAGTCACTCACTCTCTCTCTCACACTCATTCTCTCCCTCTCACTCAGCACACCATATGCGGCAGGTGCAGTACAGCACCGCGAACACCGCTGTACAGGCACCACAAATAATCTTTGATAGAGGGGTTCTCAATATCGTACAATGCACACCATTAGCCCACCTGTGTGTGGCATCTTCCAACGTGCGATAAGCATACAGTTTTGACGGCAGACCTACGAACTCCACAATTGGCAATCCATTCACTCGTCTTTCATAAGGCCTATAACCTTCTCGTTCTGTGGAATAATATCATCAGGGTTACCAGCTATGTATGAGAATGTGTCGAACTCATTACTGTGGTACCTCGTTACTTCATATGGATCGCAGTTCTTCATCCAATACGTCAAACTATCTGTATCCATAGTCCATCCCAATACCTGAATGGTTAGTGCGATGGATTACATTTCTATGCGCCCAGGTTCGATTCCCAGCTGGGTCAGGGATTTTCTCCACTCAGAGACTGGGTGTTGTGCTGTCTTCATAATCATTTCATCCCCATCTGGCGCGCAGGTCGCCCAATGTGGCGTCGAATGTAATTAAGACCTGCACCAAGGCAGCCGGACCTGCCCTGCAAGGGGCCTCCCAGCCAATGACGCCAAACGCTCATTTCCATTTTCCATCTGTATCCATATAAAGTAATTTAGAATCTGCAAAATGAGTTTTCGCAAACTCATAATGAAAGCAGTACATGTGGAGTTTGGATAGGTCTAGTACGCACATCCCCACTTAAACGGACTTCATAAACTCTAGTGCAGTCTTTGCCATCTCCATAGCAACAGAGCTCTCATTGAATCGGTGAACCGCTTACAATTTGGTCTGTCAATGAATTTTCTTACCCCATAACGCCCATTCCATTCGGTTCTAATCAAAATTTCATGTTATACTCTCAAATTCTCCATTGCTTTGCTGAAAATTAAATTATGCATTAAATTATAAAAATCTTTCTCGAAGTCACACGCCACAGAAGCTCTCTGTCTCGTATTCACGTCAATATGCTCCTTCAGCCAGGGGGAGTGTTTGAAGGAGATAGCCTGGGTGATTCTAACCAGCTCCATCCCCAAGCTGAGACACTGCTGGAGATTATGATAATGAATAATGTATCTCCACTTATTCCCCAGTGTTGTCATCAGTTTTGGGGTGGAGCCTTCTCACGGAACTAGTTGCTCTGGACACACTAGCAAATCGGCGTGCTCATTGTGCAAATTGAAAGAGTATGTGAGTTCTGCCTCCACTACATATCTTACATCAGAATCAGCCTCCATACCCCCCATGGTTTTTCCACCTAATCCCTTGCATTTGTTTTTGGGCACCCATTGAAACTCACCAATCAGCAGTGATTGTGCATGTTGTACCCGTATAAGTTAATTACATCCAAGTAAATGACCTGACTCGAATCAAGGGATACGTTGAACCTGTCACCCATCCATGCATTATTTGCCTTGTTGTGCCTTTGCTCACATCAGTGAAGTATCCAACTGATACCTCGGTCAAAGAAAAGAAGTATGTCAGCATCAATCAATATTTCAACGCTGCACTTCGTTTTCTCAGCACTGCGTCCCAATAAAACACAGACGCTGTGTAATAAAAGGTGGGACCCAGAGAATATGTGGTCATGCATAGACCGGAATTTCTCGAAAACGTCCGCAAGCAAGCGCACATCAGTATCCATGCAAAGCCATGCATAATCCCCTGAAGCAGAGATGTTGGATTCCTGCCAGACATTCAAGGCATGCTCATACTTTGCATCCATTATGGCATCGCCTGTAAGGTTGTTAGAAAATGCAGTTATGTCGGGTAGCCTGGTTTCGTTGAATTTTGCCATAGAACCATATACTCATATGAGAAAATTGCCTTCCTGGTTACAAGCTGAAACATTTTCTCATCGGGAAATGCAGCTCAGTGATACACATATCCTCCCAAGGTAGAGTTTCAACAAGTTTCGGGAGTGGTGCCTGTGTAAAACGTAGTGTGTCAAGGAAATGGAGCATGATTCTCGGCGTCAGTCATTTAGAGAATGAAACGTATTTCTCAGTTCTCTCAAGTAGGACACAGACGTGTTCTTTCTCTACGTCGAAATCAGCCGAGTGCTCAAGAAAAAATTGAGTGTAATACTAGCTTAAATTACGGAAGAAAACGAGTATGTGCCTTGGTAAATGGTGCTTCAAGTTGCACATATTGTGACTGCACCGCGGGACTTCCCCGTAAGATGTCAGTGGTCCCTAAGAGGAGTTTCCACTTTTCGATCCAACAGCAGCCCACTAATATGACAGTCAACCGCCTTACTGTACAAGCCTTCATTCTCCTTCAATAAGATCATGGGAACGCTGTCGATGTAAAGCTCATCAACCTCCCATGAAAGTTTTGTGAGCTCAGTGAGCAGCCAAACCGCAGTATTATCCCCGACATAAGACTTGTAGCAGTTAAGACTTGAATCATAGGACAAACAATTTGGTTTGCTGCCGCATATGGTACTCGTTTTTCTGGAAAGGTAGTATGTGAGGCAGCAGGATCACCGCCACACCAGGTCACATGCGCGAGGAGGCATTTGAAGCCGGCGTACACTACAAATGGGCATTACTCTTGATGGTGAGCATTTTTAAACGTCATGAATTTCTCTTCCTCATCAGACATAATAACACGTCCCAGGTCCTTGGAAGCACAGTCTACTAAATGTGCTGCTAATAATTTGACTGAGGAAAAATAATTGAAGCACCTTAAGCAAATCTGCTGTTTATGTTCATGTTTATTCACCTGGGAGGCGAGAAGGTGGGACATGTCTTTGATCCATAAGTAATGATAATAGCATTTCTCCTTATCTTTCTCATCGGAGAATAAGCACATATTTACATGCATCTTATGCTGACCAATAAATTTCGAGAAATGGAGGGGACTGACGACTATATGCTTGTACTGCTCATCTGGGTTGCTTTTCTTCTCCAGGCCATATATATGAACCGATATTCTGGTATTCTGCACCTCAAACTTAGGTATGTCCTGGAGTTTGATGGGGAACTCGATAGCATCAAAGTTATAACACTTAAGAATGTCAAGATATCTACTGCAGTGAGATTTGCACTCTGGTTGTACCTTAATTTATTTCACAAGCCAAGATTGACTATGCAAAACAAGTCTTTCGGTTTCATTTTTGACATGAATGTGTGCCTTCTTATCCTATATCTGTAGGAAGCTCCATTTAGCTAGACCCTCCATTTACTGGATCATAGGTATGTGTATAGATGTCGAAGTGTAGTATTTGTCTGAATTCTTTAACTGACCCACTCACTTACATCTCAGAAAACTGGGCCAGTATAGCACCCAAGATGGATTCACGAAACCACTCAGTGATTGATGTCCTCTGCGTTTACTCGCCATTCTTCCCCCCGCCCTCCAAAGATAATGAAGACTTATCTCTTCAATACAAGAGGCAATTTTGGGAGAGGGGGAGTGACAGTTAGATACACAGTACGGCAATGCAATTAATAGCAGGATACCATAGGTCATTAACGACTTTGAGGAGCTCCTTCCCCTCAACAGGAAGGCACTCTCTTAGAAACCCAACTGGATAGTGGTATCCTCCTGTCAGATTCTCGATCCTTGTGAACGAAATTCGCTCCCGAAAGGCGCCTGCAATTATCAAGTATTCTTACTGTGGTACAGTGTCACTGACCTGATGTCCTTCACTAAAAGGATGGGAGAGGGAACTGCCACTAGTCACAGGTTCATTGCTTTTACTAATAATACTGCTACTAAACGATGACTCCGTTCACCCCTTTGTGGAAGGTGGTTGCGGTGAGGGGTTGAGGGGTATGCTCAGTGGTGCAAGTACCTTGCAGGATCTGTGGGTGAAATGGTGGTGGAGGAGGAAGACGAGGAGATGTTCCAGTATAGCGTCATCTGCTGCAGCCCTGACCTGCTTGCCTGAGGCAGGGTGATCAATGGCCGCAAGAGCGTTGTTGATACGGTGGCGAGCGGCAGGGGGGACGGCGGTCCGGGAGCTGCGGCGAATAGCGGCACCCTTTCTGGCGAGGTATGTCATACACGATCCCACCTTAATGTTACAGGCTTCACTACTCCCTGTACCTGATGCACGGCGTATTGCGTGAATCATCCCACAGACGTGAGACTGTACAAGAGAGAAAGAATAATGGAAAAAAATAAAGTACAGCATTCCAGACGTCGCCAGCTTCTGTAAGGAAAGAAATAATATTGGTAGTTTGTAAGCAGAGTCAGTATGTTATACCTACTTCGCTCTGGCTTCTTGGAATCTCCTTCATCTCCTCACGCCGACGAAGGTCTTGCACCATCTTCTCCACTCACGGTGGTATTTCGTCCTCTCCCGACTTGGGAAGGATCTCTCGATTCATCTTACTGATACCACCTGCAACTTAATGTTCTAATAATAAAAACATACACATGCAAAAAAAACTATGAGTAAAAAAAATACACTTACATGAAATCTTTGGTGGTTCCCGCATATCCCTTCGCCTTCTTCTACCAGGAAATCTTCTACAACAAAGAATACGTGACATATTTCACCAATACGATGAAAGTTTGGCCGAACAGCAACATATTACGGATATGCAATACTACAGAGAAGAAAAATATCTATACACATATATATACCACTTACAATGCTATTGCTGGCTTTCAGCAACCAAATCGTCAATTATCCATTGGATATGTACTGAAACAAAACGAAATTCGTAGTGAGGATAAAAAAGAACTAACGTTTTATCGACACTTGAAATCATCTACAATAACAACAACAACATGTTATGTATACAATTAAATTTTTAGAAAGAAATTGCATTACACAGTACTACGATGAAAAAAATTAATGGAGAAATCGGAAAAAGAAAAAAGAAGTAGCGTTCATCGATTTTGATCCTCGAATTCATCTACAACAACAACAAAGTGCGCTATCGTTGAAACTTTTTTTTTTTTTTTTTTTTTTTTTTTGGAAAGAAATTACGCATTCAGAATACTATGATGAAAAAAAGGTAATGGATACATAAGAAATTCTTAGTGAAAAGGTAACATTTATCGATTTTGATCCACAAAATCATGTACAACAGCAAAGGCTCACTGACACCGCTAAATAATAACATATTACGTGCACGAAGAAAAACACATACATACTACTTACAACGATATTTCTACTGCTGCTGCCGTTGTTGGATCTCTGCCTCCAACTCTTCCACAATTTGGTGGATGTATACTGAATTAACAAGAAAAAAATTAACACCTAAATCTGAACACATATGCTATGAAGCCCTTTTTAATCTAAACACATAATGTTCGGACAGTGCAAAACCTTTTTTACGAAAATATACTTCGAAATTTAACTTGCTAGTGCGAAACTTTTTACGAAAATATGCGCTGCGAAATCCGCCCGCATGCTGTGAAATTAAATATGTGCTACCTGGTAATTTCCACTGCCTTGGGCGTTTGCCACCATTGGTATTACCACTGCCGCTTGTTCTACATCTTCATCTACGTGATTACTCTGCTATTCACAATAAAGTGCCTGGCAGATGGTTCTGTGAACCACATTCAAGCTGTCTTTTTACCGTTCCACTCTCGAACGGCGCACGGGGAAAACGAGTACTTAAAATTTTCTGTGCGAGCCCTGATTTCTCTTATTTTATCGTGATGATCATTTCTCCCTATGTAGATGAGTGCCAACAGAATGTTTTCGCAATCTGACGGAGAAAACTGGTGACTGAAATTTCATGAGAAGATCCCGTCGCAACGAAAAACGCCTTTATTTTAAGGATTGCCACTCCAATTCACGTATCATATCTGGGGCATTATCTCCCATACTTCGCGGTAATACAAAACGAGCTGCCCTTCTTTGTTCTTTTTCGATGTCATCCGTCAGTCCCATCTGATGCGGATCCCACACCGCACAGCAATACTCCCGAATATGGCGGACAAGCGTGCTGTAAGCAGTCTCTTTAGTTGACCTGTTGCACCTTCTAAGTGTTGTGCCAATGAATCGCAGTCTTTGGTTGGCTCTACCCACAACATTATCTATGTGATCGTTCCAATTTAGGGTATTTGTAATTGTAATCCCTAAGCATTTAGTTGAAATTACAGCCTTCAGATTTATGTGACTTACCGCGTAATCGAAATTTAGCGAATTACAAAGTACTCATGTGAATAACTTCACACTTTTCTTTATTCAGGGCCAATTGCCACTTTTCTCGCCATACAGATATCTTATTTAAATCATTTTGCAATTCGTTTTGGTCATCTGATGACTTTACAAGACGGTAAATGACAGCATCATCTGCAAACAATCTAAGACCAGGAACAATAGAGGGCCTATAACACTTCCTTGGGGAACGCCGGATATTATTTCTGTTTTACTCGATGGCTTTCCGTCTATTACTACGAACTGTGACCTTTCTGACGGGAAATCACGAATCCAGTAGCACAACTGAGGCGATGTTCCATAGGCACGCAGTTTGGTTAGAAGACGCTTGTGAGGAACGGTGTCGAAAGCCTTCTGGAAATCTAAAAAAATGGAATCAATTTCACATTCCCTGTCGATAGCACTCATTACTTCATGAGTATAAAGAGCTAGTTGTGTTTCGCAAGAACGATACTTTCTGAATCCGTGCCGACTGCGTGTCAATAAATCGTTTTCTTCGAGGTACCTCATAATGTTCGAATACGGTATATGTTCCAAAACCCTACAGCAAATCGACGTTAGTGATATGGGCCTGTAATTCAACGGATTACTCCTACTTCCCTTTTTGGGTATTGGTGTGACTTGAGCAATTTTCCAGTCTTTAGGTGCGGATCTTTCTGCGAGCGAGCGGTTGTATATAATTGCTAAATATGGAGCTATTGTATCAGCATAATCTGAGAGGAACCTGACTGGTATACAATCTGGAACGGAAGCCTTGCTTTTATTTAGTGACTTAAGCTGCTTTGCGACACCGAGGATATCTATTTCTATGTTTCTCAACTTGGCAGCTGTTCTTGATTAGGATTCAGGAATATTTACTTCGTCTTCTTTGGTGAAAGAGTTTCGGAAAATCGTGTTTAAATCTGCTTTAGTGGCACTGTCATCAGCGACTTCACCGTTGTTATCGCGCAGTGAAGGTATTGATTGCGTCTTGCCACTGGTGTGCTTTATGTATGACCAGAATCTCTTTGGGTTTTCTGCCAGATTTCGAGACAGAATTTCGTTGTGGAAATTATTAAAAGCATCTCGCATTGAAGTACGCACTATATTTCGAACTTTTGCAAAACTTCGTCAGTGTTGGGGATTTTGCGTCCTTTTAAAGTTGGCATGCTTTTTTCGCTGCTTCTGCATCAGCGATCTGACCCGTTTTGTGTACCACGGGGGATCAGTTCCATCACTTATTAATTTATGTGGTATATGTCTCTCAATTGCTGTCGATACTATCTCTTTGAAATCATTCCACAACTTTTCTACGCTTATACGATCAGATGAGGAGTGCCGACTGTCTCTTAAAAAGGCGTTAAGAGCTTTTTTATCAGCTTTTTAAAGATAGATGAGCCGCAGTTGGCGCGCTGCCTGTGCAAGTTGTAAAGTTTAATGTAATAAACATTTGTTCCGTCTAGTTATTGTGAGTGGAAACAAGGGGAGGACAGTAAGTCCTCTCGCACTGTACATTCGCACTCCAATGTGCCACCACGGGAAGAAGAGCCCGCGCGCACATTTTTTGGTCCTCCGGACTGGATACAGTGACCACGCGGAATTTACGTTCGCGCGGATTTATTTTCCGGTATTTGTGAACTTCTAAAAAACCACGTGTGAGCTGCGCACGTTATCGGTTTCGTTGTTGACTGCTATCAAGCGTCCCAAGGCCTGTTCGGGACTGCGACAATAACAGCCTTAACAACGGCGATCGGATACATATTTGTGAACATTTAATGTGTCTCTAATTCAAATTCGAGAGGCACAGAAACGTGTCGGCGCCAGCATCATCGGTGACGTCACCTCCTGTTCCCGCCGAAACTTCGCGCCGTCGGAGACTGCAGCGCCTGCCACGCCAGCTGCCAGTGCCCTTGACGCCGCTGCTGTTCCAGTCCGTACTGCCTCGCATTGCCGCTGCAGCCTGGTGAGTGCAACTGTTGGCTTCCTGCGATCATCTTCCTGGTCCTAAAATGGAGCCCTCAGAGAAAACAAAGTTAGTCAAGCAGAGAGGTGTAGCAAAGGCCGCGCGCTTAGCGAGCTTTGTGCAGTCTGCAGACAGTGCCAGCATCGAAATGTTGGAATCAAAATTAAGTCGACTGACTCGGATTCAGACTGATTTTGAGCCGTCTCAAACACAGCTGGAAATTGAATACGAATCAGCAGATCATAGTAAGGACAGGGCAGAATTCGAGGATTCGTGGGACTTTGTTGAATCCACTATCAAGGGTTCAATGAAGAGGTACACCCAGCTTCCGCAGCATTTGGGCTCGAATCCATCAGGTAGTGTCAGTTCTTTGAAACTACCCGCTATTAACTTGCCAAATTTTGAAGGTGACTACCTAAAGTGGTCATCATACAGGGATACATTTCTGAGTCTCATTATGAATAACAATTCAATTGATGACGTTCAAAAACTTCATTACCTTAATTGGTCTTTGCGAGGTGAATCTAAAGACCTTTTGAAACATATACCTGCCATAGCAGGAAATCTATCGATAGCCTGGGGACTTATCACGCAGAGGTATAATAACCCAAAAATAATTGCAGCCAGACATGCAAAGGTTTTGTTGGCCTTGCCTACAGTCGGCCATGGCGCAGCGAGCGATTATAGGCAACTAATTAATGACGTATGCAGCCATTTGAAGGCCTTAGAAGCTCTCAAACCTGATGTTCCACTTCATGAAGTTATTCTTTCGGAAGAGATTCTGTCCAGTAGTAGACCCACAGATCGTCATGAGTGGGAGATAAAGATGTCTGGGTCAACATTCACTACATTAAATCAACTAATAGATTTTTTGGAAACAAAATGTCAGGCCCTTGAGTTGATCAGGTTCAGGGATAACACCTCAAGGGATTCGCAAGGAAATGCCAATAATTCAAATCAAACGAGACATGTGAGGAGGGCTCATCTCGTTAATGCTGATGCTGAGGAATCATGTAATTTTTGTAGTGAACCTCATACTATCACTAAATGCAAAGGGTTTCAATCACTAAATGTCGATGAGCGGCGGGCATTTCTCGACTAAATGCAGGATTTCTCCTTGTAAGACCTGTAAAGAAAGACACAACATACTGCTCCACAAGCCTGCTGAAACAAGGAATGGGCAGAATAGTGAACCAGGAGGCCATTCCTTGGACCATCAAGCTACGAACGGAAAGGCAAACATCCAATGTAATGTTTTGTTAGTAATAGCTGTTGTCAACATTAAAGACAGCATGGGTAGGCAGCAGGTTTGCAGAGTTCTGCTAGATAGTGCGAGTCAGCTATCCTTTATATCTAAGGGCATGGCAGAGAAATTAAAACTGAAACGAAGTAACCATTCGTTTCCTGTGAAAGGCATAAACAATGCCTTTGCAGCCTCAGTGTCTTACACTTGTGATTTTGAACTGTCGTCTAGGCTCAACGACTTCATGTCAGAACCACTTGTGCTATCGTAGATCATGTCACCAGTGACCTACCAGCGAGCAAGATAGACACAAGGTCCTGGAGTGTCCCATGTAATCTTCCGCTCGCTGATCCAGAATTGCCGGCCAGGGTGGCCGAGCAGTTCTATGTGCTACAGTCTGGAATCGCGCGACCGCTACGGTCGCAGGTTCGAATCCTGCTTCGGGCATGGATGTAGGTGATGTCCTTAGGTTAGTTAGGTTTGAGTAGTTCTAAGCTCTAGGGGACTGATGACCTTAGAAGTTAAGTCCCATAGCGCTCAGAGCCATTTGATCCATAATTCAACAAGCCTGCCACAGTAGATTTAATTCTTGGTGCTGAGATTTTCTTTGACGTTGTTTGTAAGGAAAGGCTGGTGAAACCAAGTCATCCTTCACTGGTCGAAACAAGATTTGGCTGGATTTTGTCTGGTAGGATGCCTTCAGCTGCATGCAACGTGCCTCGCTCTGCGGTGACCTCATGCTTTGTTAGAGGTGAAAATTTAGATGCCAAACTGCAAAGGTTTTGGGAGTTAGAGGAACTGTCTACGAAAACGATGAGCAAGCAGGATAAAATATGTGAGGCTCACTTTTAGCGCCACATGGCACGAGATGAAGAAGGGAGATTTGTGGTTCGACTACCAGTGAAACCTGACTGTAAATCATTAGGCGAATCACAACAACAAGCCTCTCAGAGACTGGCGCATCTTGAGGTTTAAAAGGCAACCGAATCTGCAGAAGGAATATGCTGCATTCATGCATGAATATGTCGAACTGGGACACATGGAGATCTCTAATTCTCAAGATATTATTGGTCCAGGGTGTTACCTTCCACATCATGCTGTCTTCAAAGAATGCAGCTCCACTACTAAGTTGAGGGTAGTATTTGATGACTCTGCTGCCAGTTATAATGGAGTATATCCCAATGATATCTTGACGGTTGGTCCCAATGTTCAGCCAGATTTATTTTCCATTATTATAAAATTTCGCTCCTTTAATGTGGTCTGTCAGCTGACAGCAAAAATGTATCGCCAAGTGTCTCTCCGTCCTGATTATAGGAACTTCCAGAGAATTCTGTGGCGGGAATCACCATCTGAAACGATACAAGAATATAGACTGTGTACACTCACTTATGGAACCGCTCCTGCTGCCTTTCTTGCTGCCAGATGTCTTCAACAGTTGGTTCTGGAAAATCAAAACAGGTTTCCAATGGCATCGCAAGCCTTGATGTCTAGCTTTTATGTGGATGACTTCTTAGGTGGTTCAGCTACGGAAGCTGAAGCTCAGGAACTTCAAATCCAGCTGACTCAACTACTTGCTTTGGGGGGGTTTCCACTGAGGAAACGATGTTCTAATAGTCACAAGGTCATGGAAAAAATTCCTGTGCAGGACAGGGAAACGTCTTAGCCTTGCCATCTTACTGGTGAACAAGCCATAATAATGTTAGGGATATTGTGGCACTCTGGCTCCGACACATTCCAGTGCCATGTGCTGAAGAGTCATCGGCTCTCAAAGGTTAGCAAAAGCAATGTCCTGTCTACAACAGCATCAATCTATGACCCGCTGGGGCTTCTGGGTCCAGCAGTCATAAGATGTAAATTGTTCTTGCAGCACTTGTGGCAACTAAGCATTGATTGGGATGAAACTCTTCCATCCAACTGGATGGAATGCTGTTTGTGAGCAACTGCCTTCCCCAAATGCTATTTTGCTTAACAGGAATATAATTCCTTGCCCCAACATGTTAAATTAGAAATTCATGGTTTTTGTGATGCTTCACAGTTGGCATATGGTGTGTGTGTGTATGTCAGATGTGTTCTTCCCAATAACAGTGTGTTGGTCTCATTGCCTGCAGCCAAATCTCGGGTTGCCCCTGTAAAACAACAGTCTCTTCCATGACTGGAATTATGTGGTGCGCTGCTTCTTGCCTGACTCATTCACAAGGTGACCAATGCCTTAGGCATCATAGATAGTGGCGACATTCATTTGTGGACAGACTCCACAATTGTTCTCTGTTGGCTGCAGCATAGTCCTTGTCACTGGAAAACCTTTGTTGCTAACAGAGTCTCTGAAATCCAGGAACTGAGTTCAGTTGCCAACTGCAGACATGTCAAATCAGAGGATAATCCTGCTGACCACTTATCACGTGGTATTAATCCAGCTACCTTGAGTTCACTTGTTCAGTGGTGGTTTGGCCCATCATGGCTATCCACTTGTGACCTAGACTACAACACCTGCACTCCACTTAGTGTAGAAGATGCGCCCAACAGAAGCTGTACACAAGTATCCTTTGTGTCGGTCATTAATCTTGATGATGAACTGCTGTGTAAATATTCATCATTCAAGAAAACTTACAGAGTTTTCGCCTATGCACTGAGGTTTGCTAATAACACTAGGCTTCAGCAATCAGACAGGATAACTGGGCCACTCACTCCACAGGAATGCCACAGCGCTATCAAAAGGGCACTTGGCGCAGCTCAATGTAGTGAATATGGTAATGAGATCGCTTTGTTGAAGGCCAGCTCCCCTGTCCCACATAATAGCAAATTAAGGGATTTGCATCCGTTTGTTGATGCCGAAGGTATTTTATGAGTGGGAGGGAGATTAATGAATGCTGATGTACCATATGATGAGCGCCATCCTACTATCGTACCGCCTAAGCATCATTTGACAAAAATTATCATAATAGATGAACATGAAAATTAGTTGCACGCTGTGTCACAACTTTTGTTGGCTATTTTGCGTAAGCGGTTTTGGATCCCCAATGGGCATAACACAGTCAAAGGAGTTATCAGCAAATGTTTAAAATGCTTTAGGCTTAAGTCCAAGACAGCAGTTCAGCTCATGGGTCAGCTACCTACAGCTAGAGTAAACCAGTCTCATCCATTCCAGCACTGTAGAGTAGATTATGCAGGCCCTATTGCTGTAAAGCATGGTGGAAGACGGAGTAAAGTTACCACCACCAAGGCTTATATTGCTTTATTCATTTGCATGGCAACCAAGGCCATCCACTTAGAATTAGTTAGTGACTTGGTAACAAGTTCATTTTTGGCCACCCTCAGGAGATTCATTGCATGAAGAGGGAAACCTTCTCACATGTACTCATGAGCTTAAACGTTTTCTCTCTAATGATGCTACTGTTGAAGGTGTGGTGAATTTTTCGACCTCTGAGGGAATCAGTTGGAGGTTCACTCCACCTCGTGCCCCTCACTTTGGTGGACTCTAGGAGGCAGGAATCAAATGCATGAAGTCACATCTCAAACGTGTCATTGGCAATGCAGTACTGACATTTGAAGAACTGACTACTGTGTTAATTCAGATAGAAGCATGCTTTAATTCAAGGCCGTTGCGTCTTCTCTCTGATGACCTAGATTCTCCTGCTGCTCTCACTCCTGGTCATTTCCTAATCGGACTACCCCTTTGTGCTCATCCTGAACCCTCTGTCCTTGAGGTTCCCGTCAACAGGTTGCACAGATAGCAACTTGTGCAGCAGTTGCATCAGTCCTTTTGGAAGAGGTGGTCCACAGAATACATACATGATCTACAGCAAGGGAGTATGTTTGGACTCTGCTACTCACTCCAACTGCTATGCAGTGTCAGCTTTAAACTGGGCATAGCAGACTGTCCAGTATAGTCTGCTCACTGTCGGAAGAATTTCCAACCTACGTGCAGAAGTGGATCTCACAGGTCCTTTGTGCGCGCAGGTAGGATTAGCTGTTGTAACGGCCGAGCAGGTAGCTGTGAGACCCTGTAGCAGACGGGCGTGTATGTCTTCCAGCTAAGCCAGGAGCTGCAGTTGGCGTGCTGCCTGTGCAAGTTGTAAAGTTTAATGTAATAAACACTTATACGAGACAACTTGTTCTGTCTAGTTATTGTGAGTGGAAACATGGGGAGGACAGTAAGTCCTCTCGCACTGTACATTCACACTCCAATGTGCCACCACGGGAGGAAGAGCCCGCACGCACAGAGCTGCTGCGAATGGATTTTTTTTTTAAATAAGCAATATACCCTCTGCTATGTAATTGAATTTCCTGTCATGAGATCCTTCCTCTCCTGCACAGAGCCGCCAATTTCCAAGTGGGGGAGGGCTGCAGAATTTACCAGACGGGGGAGGGCTTTATTAATTGGTCTTCTTCTTCTTCTTCCGTCATGCATTAGCCATTCCCTCAGCCTGAAGCAGCTACACCTGGTATTTCCATCGTTTTGCAGCTCTTCCAATGCATATTTTACCTTGCAGAGTATTTCGCCAAAAATGTAGTGGTAATCTTGATTTGTCCATTCCTAACAGACAGGAAATCCATTTTTGTCGGTATTCATCGGCCTTACTGTTTGTATAGAAAATATTTAATTCCTTCCTCATATCCATATTTCCTTTGTAGTGTAGCTTGGTGTATCCTGCTATGTACCTGAGGAATTCGGAATTTAATTTTTCATTGGCTTGTAATCTTATTTTATCTTTATTTTTCATAAGCCAAGATTAATTGGTCAATTTAATTAATTGGTCAATCAAACTGATAGAGTGAGAGGGGGCTATTTGAATAACTCTGGCCTGAAAGTGTACTTGTATCAGTGAGAGGGAGGGTGGAGCGTTGGTGGTTTATAGATGGTTTGGAGCAGGAGGGGGAGGGGAAGAAGTAGAGGGACAGATTATCCCTAGAGGGTCATAATCCACTTACGACAACAATAGGTTAAGGACCTGTCAATCAAAAGAGAATAATAGGTTTGCCTCTGAATGTATGCTTTCCCCTGACATAGCGAACCAACCCACACTAACAAATTGTCCTGATGCCAGCTTTTCCCCACTACTTTCTATCGTGACTGCAAAAAAGTTACACAGACTTCTGAGTCTCTAAATTTATGCATTAGTATCTCGCCAGAAAAATGCCACCTTCCTTCGAAAGATTCAGGTTCCCTGAGTATTGCTATCACACTTTCCCATGGACTACACTGAGGTGACAAAAGTGATAAGATAGCAGTATGCACATATACAGATGGTGATAGAATCGCATACACAAGATTTAAAAGATAGTGCATTGGCAGGTACAATCAGATGATTCACATGAATAGGTTTCGGACACGATTATGGCTGCACGACAGAAATTAACAGCTTTTGAGCGTGAAATGGTAATTATAGCTAGAGGCATGGGACATTCCATTTCAGAAACCGTTAGGGAATTCAGTTATGCTCAACTATTTGGAGACCTTTTGCAGCCATTCATAGACTTCATGTTGCCAAATAACAATGGAATTTTTATGGATGACAATGCGCTATGCCGGCCGGGTTGGCCGAGCGGTTCTAGGCGCTACAGTCTGGAATCGCGCGACCGCTACAGTCGCAGGTTCGAATCCTGCCTCAGGCATGGATGTGTGTGATGTCCTTAGGTTAGTTAGGTTTAAGTAGTTCTAAGTTCTAGGGGACTGATGACCACAGCAGTTAAGTCCCATAGTGCTCAGAGCCATTTGAATCAAGCCAATGCGCTATGTAACTGAGCCACAATTGGTTGTGATTGGTTTGGTGAAAATTTTGGCCAGTTCGAGCAAATGATTTGGTTACACAGGTCTCCTGACATGAATCCCATCAAACAATTGTGAGACATAATTAAGAGATCAGTTCGTGCGCAAATTCTTGTACTAGCAACACTTTCGCAATTATGGACAGCAATATTTCTGCAGGGGACTTCCAATGAGTTCTTGAGCCCATGCCACGTCGAGCTGCTGCACTATGCCGGACAAAAGAATATCTGACACTTTATTAGGAGGTATCCAATGATTTTTGTCACCTCAATGTACGAAGTGCATTCAGTGTGGGACAGAACTGATCACTGCACTTTCCCGCAGTCCTCCCAAAAAAGTCCAGGTCTTCTTGATACAGACTAAGCGTTTGTGCCCACTTCATATCGCTTCTTAGTATCAGCCCTTAATGCTATCATTTTCTTTCTTTTTGTTATGGACATTATCTTATTTTTCTCCACGCTGTAACCTACAGCAAATACACCACCTGACAAAATAAGTGAAATACTCAAAACACATGATTAGACGTCAGTATAACTTCGTACATACATACACCGCCGGTAGGTAAGTAAATCGTTAGAGCTGCAATTCTCTGCGACATCTAGAAGGCCACCAGAGTCATGGCCGGACTTAGGGGAGGGGCAACTGTAGCTGCACAAAAGAGGGGCCCCAACAACCCATAAATGTTCTAACAATACTATATAATATGCAAAAATATATTCAGAAAAAATGTCTTAGTATATGTTGCCTACACTATTGCATCAATAGTGTCGCAAAAGCAGCTGAGTAGCACTGTGGTGTAGTGGTTATGATACTAAACTATTGCATGGAGAGTCCTGAGTTCAAAACTCACCTGCTCTCTAGAATTTTGATTTCTATATTCGGTTCGAGTACATTCTAAAAGTATCCACAAATGTCAAGAATAATTGTACTGGAACGTTCGGTACCTGCATATATTGTGTATGTCTTCTGGCCAGAAGCAGTTCGCTCTGCGCGTCTTGTATGTGCAAATGTTGAATAAGCCTTCATTAAGTGAAATTAGTGTTCGTCATACAGCTAATTACACCTTCTTATACCTGACATTATTCTGGTGGACGCGCTGGGTACTGAAACTTGTGATATCGCACATCATCGACGACACAGTGGCTCCTGTCAGGCCACGACAGAGCCGCCGTTTACGTGGCGAGAAACCCGAGTTCGAGCCATATTCAACAGATCGCAATCTATCGGAGACAGAAGAAGAAGAGGGCGTTACGATGACAGCAACTGTGTGCCACCACATGAGACATCCTTCCGGGTTCTCTGGTGACGATGGCCAAGATCCAAACAAGTGGCTGAAGGTATATGAGCGTATAGCCAAATTTAAGAAATGGGAGGACACTGTGTGTTTGGCTAACGTATTTTTTCTACTTGGAGGGGCTCTGCCAAGCAATGGTATGAGAACAACGAGAAGTTCACAAGCTGGGAAGTATTCCAGGCGGAACTGCACAAGTATTTCGGCGACACACAATGGCAGAAATGCAAGGCTGAAGATAAACTAAAGTGCAGGGCACAGCGTCCACGAGAAACTACAGCATCCTACATTCAAGAAGTCTTGGACCTGTGTAAAACAGTGGATTCTAGAATGAAGGAGGAAGATAAGGTTGCACATCTCATGAAGGGTTTTGCTGAGGACATGTATCAAGCCCTACTCCTGAAGGAGGTTTCGACAGCGGACGACTTCATAAAATGGTGCCACTATATCGAGACAATGCATCAAAAAAGAATTACACGCAAGAAGTTTGAACAGCTTCCAAACGTCGTGTCGATGTTTGTGATGGAGGAAGCAACTGATTTCACACGTGTTCTTCGTCAGATAGTGAGAAAGGAAGTTCAGAAGGCACTTGGATTTGTAACACCTCCGATTTATGTATCTCGATCCGATCCGGATCTGGATAGCAGCCCAAATAAATATTAATTAATGTGACCGTGTACCTAATGGGGCTGGCAATCGGATTTGACTGCTACGGAGTTGTTACATTCCATTTTGTCCTTCTCAAATGCTGTAATAATGAAATGTCCGGTGACAAGAAGAAACGCCAACACAGCTTCACTAATCAAGGACCTATATTCGTCTCAAAAATACAAAAGGAAGGAGACAGCCACTGCCTTCGTCATACATATTTAATTACGGCTAATCTCAGCACAGGCTTCCTCGCTATTCATTATTGTCACACGCAAATTCAATCACTGCAATCCAACACTGCAATCCAAATGATGCCGGCGCGGTAGACGCGAAACCACAAATATCGGCACAGAAATATCACTGATCACTATCGTAATTATACTTCTTCACTTTCCCGTATTATTCTAACACAAAGGGGTTAAACTGCGGCGATGGCCACTCCCTTTGTCGGTAAACCTTTGCATTACAGCAACAGGCCTCCACACGGCTCGGCCCGCAACCGGGAACTCACTCACCTCTACACTCGCTCTCGCAACACGATACACTATCGATTGTTTGCCCTATCGACCTGTGCCGAGTGCAAACTTATAGTAAGGGCCTACGGACCCCTTACATCCCCGCCCTCGAAAACTTCTTTGGAGCCACTGGCGTAAAAGAATCGGCAAGGGAATTAGACATTGCTACACCTGAACAAAACACATAGTGTAAATAATTAATGAAATTACAATTCACCAAATAATCCCTCGACTCCGGTAGTGGGCTGCCTCCACAATAATATTCTACAAAAGGTTATTACACCTCATAAACATGGCATTGTCCAAATTAAAATTTTTTATATCAAACAGCAATAGTCCTCTATAGTCCAATATTGAATGAAACACACAACATACAATCAAAAATTATTACTTGAACACATGACATACGAATTATTATATTACAAATTAGTTGTTACAGGTTTTTACACCCATTCTCAGGTAATCGTCGATATGAAATATGAAGTTCTAGTTACAATACATCAGAAAATACAATGCAAATGAACATTCCCCTTTTTCAAATGTCCGTTTAACAACTAAATGTTCTAAACATGTCCTACCCAACTACATCAAGGAGCTTGAACACTCTCATTTCAGACATTCGCCCTAATCGAGTTCCCCTTCCTCATCTGGGTTATCCCTGTTCTCGTGTGAGTAGTACCTTTTTATGTTCTCCACGTGTTCCTTACCATGCACTCTCTTTGTCCGTGCATATTCCAACTCCACAGTGTTAGGATGACCAATTTTTATAATCCTGTATTGTCCCTTATAAACGTGGTTGAATTTATGTATTTCAGAGTTTATTTTCTTTGATTTTGCATGAACCTTTACTAGTACCAGGTCTCCCACTCGGTAAGCTATCGGTTTCACTAGCTTGTCATGTCTTTCCTGTCTTTTTCTAGCCTTCTCCTTCATACTTAATTCCACTAGCTCCAATTTCCTTTCCCAAGTCAATGAACTTCCTGGTAGGTAGACTACCAACTCACGAAAAATACTGTCGGGTTCTTGATTGAGCAATACTTCACATGGTGCAAACCCTGTAGAATCATGTGGGAGGTGATTCCTGACCCGCTCAAATTCTTCCAGATATTCTTTCCATGAATCATGCTTCCTATGACAGTATCGTCGGCATAAACGGTTCAATTCCTTCATTGTTCGTTCTGCAGGGTTAGAAGCTGGCCTATACCTAGAAATGGCAATTTGCTCTATTCTGTGCTCATTTATCATCTCTGTCCACTCCTTTGACCTAAATTGTGACCCATTATCACTCAAAATTCGCTTAGGAATACACACCTTTTGAAAATAGTCTTTCTTAAAATGGTTAATGATGGCTCTACTAGTAGCTTTCTTCAACAGGTAAAATTTTATGTACTTGGAAACCAGTTCTTCCACTACTAAGATTTGTGTGTAATTCCCTCGTGAGGCAGGAAGTGGCCCAAAGAGATCCACTGCAACTATGTCCTTAGTTGCTGTTGGTACAATTGGATGCATATATCCTTTGTGCTGTACTGTAGCCGTTTTAGATTTTTGACAGGTGTCACATGTACTCAGTATCTTACGTATACGCCTTCCCATGTTGTTGAATGCACAATCTAACTTCAACTTTTCCAGGCACTTCTTTGGTCCATAATGCGCATTACTATAGTGCGTGTACCAAATTAATTTTTCTACCACATGCTCAGGCACACAGAGTTTCTAGTTCTCCTCACTCTCCTTGTTTCTTTTATAAAGTATCCCATTATGAATATAATAAAATGTGCGAATTCTTTCCTCTCCTGCACACATGTATTTGTTTTTAATCGTCTTTAATTTCTCGTCCTCGTTCTGTTCCCTGCGCACATTCTTTAGGAACTTCCTTATGAATTCTTCATACTGTACTCCCTTCATCAGGTTAATTCTAACTCCTTCTCCTTCTGGCCTCTCCACCAACATTCCTCTCGAGTCAGCTGGTAATCTTGACAAAGCATCAGGTATTATATGTGTTCCTCCTGGTTCATAAATTATCTCGAAGTCATAGTCCTGTAATGCCAGGGCCCATCGCGTTAGTCTGCTATGCCTCAACTTGCTTGTGGTCAGAAATGTAAGGACCTTATGGTCAGTCACTACTTTCACATGCCTCCCGGCCAAATAATACCGGAAACGCTTAAACCCCCACACAATTGCCAATGCCTCCCTTTCAGTAATCGAATATTTCCTCTCCCAAGCATTTAAACTTCTACTACCGAACGCTATTTTTCTTACACTCTCACCATTTTCGCCCGTCTCCATTTGGTACAAATGTATTCCTAGTCCATAGTCAGAGCTGTCTGCTCCTAAATAAAAATCCTTGGAAAAATCCAGGTGGTACAATATGTCTGCTTCCTTGATATTCTCAAACTCGGTTTGGCACTCTGCACTCCAATGCCACGGCACCCTCGCCTTGGTCAATTCCCTCATACTCGGGGCATTAAGTACAGATCCTTTGACAAATTTTCTATAAAACTCACAAACCCCAAAGAATGCTCGCAACTGCTTCTTACTATGGGGGGTCGGAAAATTTCTAATAGCCTCCATTTTACTAGGATCAGGATAGATACCCTCCTTGGATATTATATGGCCCAGGAATTTTATCTTTGATTTGCCAAATTCCGACTTGTCCAGCTTTACAGTTACCCCTGCGGTTTCAAAAGCTGCCAAGATTGCATCCAATCTATTCAAATGTTCTTCCCATGATTCGCTTGCTATCAAGAGGTCATCCACGTAGACGGTGACCCTTTTAAGTAACTCCTCGCCTAGTATCTTATCCATCGCTCTTATGAATTCAGACACTGACACATTAAGCCCAAATGGCAACACTCTAAATTGATAGCACCTTCCTCCATAAGTAAATGCTGTATACTGGCGGGACTCTGTGGCCAATGGTATTTGCCAGTAACCGGCAGTTAAGTCGATACTACTAAGCCCCTTTGCTCCTCGGAATTTTTGAATCAGTTCTTCTACAGTCTCAGGTTTGTCCCACTCCGGCTCGATGATTTTGTTCACTGTTCGTGCATCCAAAACTATCCTCACCTTTCCATCCTTCTTATCAACAACAAATAGGGGGTTGTTATATTGACTGTTGGCCCTTTCTATAACACCAAGGTCCATCATCCTCTGTATCTCTTCATCTACTGCTCTTCGTTTCGCCTGGGGAATGGAATACTGTTTTATATTGAACGGTTTATGGTTCTTTATCTTTAGCTTACACTCCACCCCTTTCATAATACCTGGCTGTTGAGAAAATACCTTACAATGCCTGTATAATACTGTGGCTAATTTCCTCTTAGTCCCCTCATCTAAATGTGTCATCTCCTCCTACTTTTTACTGATCTTATCCTCTTTATGTCTATCCTCTCGTGCTAATCCCTCAAGGTATATCAACACTTCTTCTCCTAGTTCCTCTTCCCCGTATCCCAAGGTGGGTTCCTCTTCATGACACAAATTTATTCTTCTGAATTCCTCCTCTTCTTCGATTGCACTCCCCTCAGCAAACTTTAACCTCTTCTCTTCTCCCTTTCTTCCTTTGACCTTGATAGTACCTTCATCAAAACTCACTACTGCATCAACTTCATTCAACCAATCTATCCCTAAAATAATTGATGTGTTCAATCCGGCCACCACCAAAAATGTTGCTTCGTATTCTTCTCCCTCTATCTCGAAGGTAATCAACACTTGTTCTTCAATAGGTTTACTCCTTGCACCCAACGCACTCACTATTCTCACTCCACTCACCAGGAAACTAGGCAAGCTAATATTTGCTTTTAGTATCTGTTCATATAACCTCTTGGATACTGCACATGCTTCACTTCCTGTATCGACTAATGCCTCGATATTCAGTCCACACAGCTTGATCCCTATCATGGGTAGCATGGGTTCTTTGGGAACCCCACTTCTTTCCTCCTAGATCTTCTCTCAGATCTCCACCATTGTCGTGTCTTAGTAGGTTTACTCTGGTCCTTGTAGCTCTCACTCCTGACCGGACCTCATCTGGAGTGTCATTCAGTTTTCCGGTCTCTCCGCCTCTTCTATATGCACTGTGTCATTCATTCGCCTATCCCATCCTCTCTCACGATCTCTTGGTTCTTCACTCCTTCTCTAATCATTTCTCCATTGCCGTTCACCACCATGGTTCCTGTACCTATGGCCACCACCTCTTCCTCAATAATTAGACGAATTACCAAAATTATTCCTTGGGTCATTACTTCCCCCTCGGTTTTGATCATTAGCTTGATTGTGTTCCTGTGATCGAACAGATTCCAACTGTTCCAGTATTTCCATCAAGGCCTCCCTATCTTTAATTAGGCTCCCGGATACAGTTTCTTGCATTCTCCGGCTCATTCTTCTTTTTATCGCTGATATCATTACGTCATCACTCAGGGGTTGTTCCAAGGTCTCGTTCAATTCCCATAAATGTTCGGCAAACTCTCTCAACGTTCCTCTCCATGTATTAAGTGACTTGCGGTGGAGTAGGTCCTCAATTGCTGCACACTGATGACTTTTGGACCAGTATTTCTTCAAGAATTCCCCTTCAAACTGATCAAAACTAGTAGTCCCTTCCTTCTTCCTGACTCCCCAAGTGAAGGCCTCACCTTCCATCCTATCTATTGCAAATTGAATCTTGTCTGAGTCGTTAGAATGTATTGGGAAAACTCCTTTTAACCATTTCATAAATACAGTATCATTGGGTGCAACCCTCCTTTCGGTCTAAATTTCTGCCCTGTATTATTTTGGACGTACCGATTATCACTGCTCATCAAGGTAACGACTCTACCTTCCCCAACGGTTAAAGTGGCATTGCTAATTCGTTTATCAATTTCTTCTGTCTTGCTCTCCAATTGCTGCACTCCCTGTTGTAATTGCCTGACCTCCATTGCAACCCTCTTGTTATCCTCTTCTCGTTGCACGGCTATAGCATTTCTCAAATTGACAGCCAGTTGGTTTTGCCTATCTCGTATCCCCTTAACAGCATCATTGCATTGTTTCTGCATCTGCGTCACCTCGGCGATCCTTTCTCCCAATTCGGCTTTAGTTTCTTCAACATCGTCTTCTATCTTTTTTGTCAACTTTCCTTCCATCTTCTCCATGTCTCCCTGGACTTGGTCTACGCTCTTCTGTAGCTTCCTCTCTCTCTCGTCGATATCCATCTTCAGTTGATCTTGTAACTCCTGCATTTCCTTCTTCAGATTACATTCCATCTTCATCTGCGATGTTTTGATCTCTTGTGCTATAGTTTCTTGTAAATCTTCCTTTAATGATTTGCAGAATATTTCTTCCCTTTCTCTAGCTTCTTGTAAACCTTTCTATAATGATGTGTTATTTTCTTGTAAACCTTCCTTTAATGATTCTCTGAGACCTTTCTCTAATGATGCGTTAGTTTCTTGTAAATCTTCCTTTAATGATTCTCTGAGACCTTTCTCTAATGATTCTCGGGATATTCTTCCCTCTTCTCTAGTTTCCTTAACCTCCTTTAGCAAGTCTGCCAATACCGACCACATATCGGCACCCTCTGAAACTGACTTATTTCTCGTCGTTTGTCCCGGTGTCTTGGGATAACTAGTTGAATGTGCTAATGGGCTATCTAATGACAATCCATAACCACTGATTCCTGAATCATCTCTGTCTTCCTGTCCTATCCTTTTCCTTTCAACTACTGCCTCACAAACCTGCTTATCTTCAGTAGACATGTTTGGTTTATTTTTAATGCACAGGCAAGTAATACAGAATATCCTCTAGCAACATAAAACACTCCTAATTACCATGAAACTAATCAAACAGTACCTGTGGTATTTTGCAGTTAATCCCAAAATTGGTACAATACATGTGAATACCGAACATAACGACTCTCAAAACCTAATAATTTCAATTATCAATTCTCACATACACAGCTTATGTAAAATGTTCTAAATAAGATAAATCACACCACTCATTAAATCTATTACTGTAAAATCCCCAAAAACAATGAGCATATCTGTATAATTACCATTTAGACTGCGCAACATGCATCAATAAGTATGCTATATTTCAGAGTATGTTTCGCAAACTTTTCAGAAATTACTGTAGTTGGTCACTTTTCCTAATGTGAAACTCAGTTTACAATTGTTTATTTACCACGAAGACTGCACACTACAATTTAATGTTATGCCAACCAGTAGTCTTCACTCACCAACTGACGTTACCACGAGTCGCGATGTTTTGACGTTTGAAGTGGGCGTGGCGCTGTACTGCCGCCGGAGTCGCGTGAAGTCACACTGGAGATCTGTGGCGAGTCGTCATAGTTCTCCGTCGGCCGCTCCGTGGCGCTGCAGGCGGGCGTAGTTTGTAGTTCGGCTGCTAGATGCCGGGTCGGCGCTCAGTGTCTCGAAGTCGCGCTGCTTGCTGTGGCGGGACGTCGTAGTTCTCAGCCGGCCGCTCCGTGGCGCTGCAGGCGGGCGTAGTTGTAGTTTGGGCGCTAGATGCCGGGTCGGCGCTTGGTGTAGTGCGTCTGTCCTTGAACTACTCCTTGCACAGGTAGTTGGGATGATGTGTGAAATCACCTCGCAGATCGAAGCTCTTTGGCGCAACTGCTACACGGGTCTGCGTGACGTCACTCAACAATTGCGTCGCCCCATGAATTGTCGTCCGCATAACAGTTTATGGGTCCACTTGCAGCTGTCCGATTTTCACTATTCAAAAAGCAATTCCAGCCACAATATTACTATTAAACACTTCTGTAAAAGCTTTAGTGACGAATTCTTAGCTCGTTTTGCTATTTTAATGTTCACACGTGTCTTTCTTTGGTGTTCACTTTTCACAGTTTTTCGCGCGGATTTACGCATTTGCACATTATAACACAGTTTATCGACACTATTATTCTTATCAAATATGGCGAGAAGAAACAGTTTAGTCACAATCGTAAGATATTATTACTTCGTATTGTTCAAAAATGCACTGATTCTTGTCGCGATTTTAAAGTTTGTGCTCTGTCCCGATCCAACATTGAAAAATATTTTCTCGCGTTAAGCAAGATAAAATTACCTATTGTTCTTTACGATTCGTCCTTTCACGGTAAGCCAAGGGTGTAACACTTCCGATTTATGTATCTCGATCCGATCCGGATCTGGATAGCAGCCCAAATAAATATTAATTAATGTGACCATGTACCTAATGGGGCTGGCAATCGGATTTGACTGCTACGGAGTCGTTACATTCCATTTTGTCCTTCTCAAATGCTGTAATAATGAAATGTCCGGTGACAAGAAGAAACGCCAACACAGCTTCATTAATCAAGGACCTATATTCGTCTCAAAAATACAAAAGGAAGGAGACAGCCACTGCCTTCGTCATACATATTTAATTACGGCTAATCTCAGCACAGGCTTCCTCGCTATTCATTATTGTCACACGCAAATTCAATCACTGCAGTCCAACACTGCAATCCAACACTGCAATCCAAATGATGCCGGCGTGGTAGACGCGAAACCACAAATATCGGCACAGAAATATCACTGATCACTATCGTAATTATACTTCTTCACTTTCCCGTATTATTCTAACACAAAGGGGTTAAACCGCGGCGATGGCCACTCCCTTTGTCGGTAAACCTTTGCATTACAGCAACAGGCCTCCACACGGCTCAGCCCGCAACCTGGAACTCACTCAACTCTACACTCGCTCTCGCAACACGACGCACTATCGATTGTTTGCCCTATCGACCTGTGCCGAGTGCAAACTTATAGTAAGGGCCTACGGACCCCTTACAGATTGCACAGCGAGCAAGAAACCGAGACTCTTGAAGAGGTCATAAGGGAAGAAGTGGAGCAGACATTGAACCCAATCTCTAGTCCTTCATTTCCCTTTACAGCGATGAAAAAGTCGAGACCAAGGCAGAGTTACGATCCTACAATGCCGCATGAAGAACCTGTTTTAGCACCAAGGAAGACTGACGTCTGGAGGACCCAGGGTAACCAACCAGTATGTTTCCACTGCGGACGACGGGGACATGTGGTGCGCTATTGTCGAGAAAGGAGGCGGATATTTGATAACAGCCGCGCCAGAAGACAGCAGACCGATCTTAGCCGACGCCAACTCCGGGACGACGAAGATGAACAAGAAGATGTGGGTGCAGGACGACGTAGGTCACCATCGCCGCAACTAGCCACTGGAGAGGACGCTCCCCAACACGCCGATCAAGGTCTCCATCGCCGTTTAGAAGCTCCAGCCGATCACCTAGCCTCCACAACCTGGAAAATTAAAGAGTGTGACCTTCCTTGGAGGTGAGGCCGCCGAAGAGAAAAATCCTCCGCCGTCGATTACAACAAAAATGACAGGAAACTACCTCAATATCCTCATGGATGGCCGACCAGCCCAAGCTCTTGACAACTCTGTAGCATTATATTCAGTCATTTCGGACAAGTACCGTCGCCAGTTGCAGAAAACCGTATTCGTGGACAACAAAACATCTCTGCTGAAGGTGGCTAATGGGAAATATGTAAAATCTACAGGAAGATGTACCATTCGTGTGGGTATAAGTGACCATACATAGCCCTTAGACTTCATCGTCTTACAAGAGTGTAGTCATGACGTCATTCTCGGATGGGACTTTTTGAAAGCTTCTCAGGCAATTATACACTCCTGGAAATTGAAATAAGAACACCGTGAATTCATTGTCCCAGGAAGGGGAAACTTTATTGACACATTCCTGGGGTCAGATACATCACATGATCACACTGACAGAACCACAGGCACATAGACACAGGCAACAGAGCATGCACAATGTCGGCACTAGTACAGTGTATATCCACCTTTCGCACCAATGCAGGCTGCTATTCTCCCATGGAGACGATCGTAGAGATGCTGGATGTAGTCCTGTGGAACGGCTTGCCATGCCATTTCCACCTGGCGCCTCAGTTGGACCAGCGTTCGTGCTGGACGTGCAGACCGCGTGAGACAACGCTTCATCCAGTCCCAAACATGCTCAATGGGGGACAGATCCGGAGATCTTGCTGGCCAGGGTAGTTGACTTACACCTTCTAGAGCACGTTGGGTGGCACGGGATACATGCGGACGTGCATTGTCCTGTTGGAACAGCAAGTTCCCTTGCCGGTCTAGGAATGGTAGAACGATGGGTTCGATGACGGTTTGGATGTACCGTGCACTATTCAGTGTCCCCTCGACGATCACCAGTGGTTTACGGCCAGTGTAGGAGATCGCTCCCCACACCATGATGCCGGGTGTTGGCCCTGTGTGCCTCGGTCGTATGCAGTCCTGATTGTGGCGCTCACCTGCACGGCGCCAAACACGCATACGACCATCATTGGCACCAAGGCAGAAGCGACTCTCATCGCTGAAGACGACACGTCTCCATTCGTCCCTCCATTCACGCCTGTCGCGACACCACTGGAGGCGGGCTGCACGATGTTGGGGCGTGAGCGGAAGACGGCCTAACGGTGTGCGGGACCGTAGCCCAGCTTCATGGAGACGGTTGCGAATGGTCCTCGCCGATACCCCAGGAGCAACAGTGTCCCTAATTTGCTGGGAAGTGGCGGTGCGGTCCCCTACGGCACTGCGTAGGATCCTACGGTCTTGGCGTGCATCCGTGCGTCGCTGCGGTCCGGTCCCAGGTCGACGGGCACGTGCACCTTCCGCCGACCACTGGCGACAACATCGATGTACTGTGGAGACCTCACGCCCCACGTGTTGAGCAATTCGGCGGTACGTCCACCCGGCCTCCCGCATGCCCACTATACGCCCTCGCTCAAAGTCCGTCAACTGCACATACGGTTCACGTCCACGCTGTCGCGGCATGCTACCAGTGTTAAAGACTGCGATGGAGCTCCGTATGCCACGGCAAACTGGCTGACACTGACGGCGGCGGTGCACAAATGCTGCGCAGCTAGCGCCATTCGACGGCCAACACCGCGGTTCCTGGTGTGTCCGCTGTGCCGTGCGAGTTATCATTGCTTGTACAGCCCTCTCGCAGTGTCCGGAGCAAGTATGGTGGGTCTGACACACCGGTGTCAATGTGTTCTTTTTTCCATTTCCAGGAGTGTAGATTGTGTCGCACGAAGATTATGCTAGACGAGATGAGACACTGTGGACAGGAAGATGCGCCTCTGAGCGTGTGGAGACTATGTCTGCTGGATGAAGTGGTCATTCCTGCAGTCAGTGCTGGAAAGGTAACTGTCACGTGTCATGCCATGCATCAACCCATGGATCTTGCATTGGAATGTAAGAGAAGCATACCACTGAAGAATAACTTGGTCATACCAGCCTCTGTCGTCTCGTTTAAGTACGGATTCGGTGAATTGTGGATAGTTAACTGTCGCCGAGAACCGCAGATCATTCCAAGACGCATGTGCGTAGCAAACGCTGAGCCATTAGTTGAAAAACAGCTGAACGTCATAGAAACCTCCCATGCCGAGTCTGTCGGCGAAATTAGTGCTACCACTACGAGACAAGATCTTCTAGCTCGACTATCACCAGATCTCACTAAGGAACAACAGAAGAAGCTACTTGCCATTCTTCAAGGGTTCTCTGAATGCTTCAATCCACAGGTGAAGAGCAAATTAGACAAATCGACGGTGAAGCACCGGATTAGCACTGGAGACCATCAACCAATAATCCAGGGAGCATACCGTGTGTCAGCAACGGAACGTCGAATAATTCGCGAAGAGGTAGAGAAAATGACGAAGAATGACATCTTTCAGCCTTCACAGAGCCCATAGTCGTCACCAGTGGTCATCGTCAGGAAGAAGGATGGCAGTTGGCCCTTTTGTGTTGATTACAGGAAGCTTAATAAGATAACTAAAAAAGATGTTTACCCTCTTCCCGAATTGACGATACACTAGACTGTGTGAAGGAGGCTAAGTTTTTCTCAATCATGGACATGTACTTGGGATACTGGCAAATTGAGGTAGATGAAGCTGATCGTGAGCAAACTACATTCATCACCCCTGAAGGTCTGTATCAATTTAAGGTAATGCCGTTTGGTTTGTGTAATGCACCAGCAACTTTTGAACGGATGATGGGTAATCTTCTATCGCACCTGAAGTGGACGATGTGGTTCAAAATGGCTCTGAGCACTATGGGACTCAACTGCTGAGGTTATTAGTCCCCTAGAACTTAGAACTAGTTAAACCTAACTAACCTAAGGACATCACAAACATCCATGCCCGAGGCAGGATTCGAACTTGCGACCGTAGTGGTCTTGCGGTTCCAGACTGCAGCGCCTTTAACCGCACGGCCACTTCGGCCGGCTGGACGATGTGTCTTTGTTATTTTGATGATATTATACTGTTCTCAGAGACAGCTGATGAACATATAAAAAGACTGAGGGCCGTTCTTAAGTGTCTCCAACAATGCGGACTGAAACTTAATCCAAGAAAGTGTCTCTTTGAAGCAAAAGAAATCAAAATACTTGAACACCTTGTGTCAAACGAAGGTTTACGGCCAGATCCAGAAAAGGTGAGATCTATAATGAAATTTCCTATTCCTGAAAGTATTAGAGATATGAGAAGCTTGCTCGGATTATGTTCTTATTACTGTCATTTTATCAAAGACTTTTGTATCAAAGCCATGCCACTCCAAGAGTTGTTAAAAGCTGATGCTAAATTTATCTGGGGTGATGCTCAACATGATTCTTTCGATGTGCTGCGCAAAGCTCTGACGACTGACCCTGTACTTGGTCTGTATGATGGGAGAGAACCTATACAACTACACACAGTTGCCAGTGGGTATGGAATCGGTGCTGTTCTGGTGCAAATTTCTGATGGACAAGAGAAGGTTATAGACTATGCTTCTAGGACACTTACCAAAGCTGAGAGAAACTACTCAGCCACAGAAAGAGAATGTCTTGCTGTGATCTGGACAATGTGCAGATTTCGACAGTATCTGTATGGAAGGCCATTCACAGTTGTTACAGACCATCATTCACTTTGTTGGTTGACAGATCTTAAGGATCCAACAGGACGACTCGCTAGGTGGGCACTACGTCTTCAAGAGTGTGACATTACCATAGTGTACGAAAGTGGAAGAAAACATCAAGATGCCGACTGTCTCTCAAGAAACCCCGTGCAAGACCATCAAGACTTTGATGAAGATAGTGACTGTCTCGCTGCACTTCAGGATCTCTCTGCTGAGCAGAAGAAGGAGGCCAAGTTGTCTCAAATTACGCTTGCCTTAAATCGGTCAGAGGATGTGAAAGGACAATTTAAGGTAGTTAATGGATTACTTTGCAAGAAAAATTTTGATCCGTTTGGAAAAAGGTGGCTACCAGTGATTCCTAAACACATGCACTTAGATGTTCTACAGAAATTCCATGACACACCTGAGGCCGGACATTTAGGATTTATTAAGACATACGATAGAATCCACAAGAGATTTTTCTGGCCAGGTTTACTTAGGAGTGTCCGTCATATGTGTCGCACTGTCGAGAGTGCCAGAGGAGAAAGGCAGTTCCCCAGAAACCACCTGGCCAACTCATACCAATTCCACCAGCCGAAACGCTTTTCCAGCGTGATGGGATTGACCTCCTCGGACGATTTCTAACGTCTGCTAGTGGCAATAGATGGATTATTGTTTGCATTGATTATCTGACACGCTATGCCATTACAACAACTGTGAAAACAGCATTCGAGGTAGCCAAGTTCATCGTGGAAGACGTTGTATTAAAACACGGTGCCCCAAGGTCGTTAATTACGGTTCGAGGGAAAGTTTTTCAATCGAATCTTGTGACAGAGATAAACTGTCGGTGCAACATCACTTATCACATGACGACTGCCCACCATCCGCAAACTACCGGGCTTGCTGAACGCCTTAATAAGACCTTGGCCGACACGCTATCAATGTTCGTCAGTGTTGAGCAGAGCAACTGGGATGAGGTGCTACCTTTCGTGACGTTTCCCTACGACACCGCCAAACAAGACACCACAGGATTTACGCCACTTTTCCTGGTGCATGGGCGTGAGGCGACTACGACGATGGACACTGTGTTTCCGTTACATTCTGATGACGTGGACGACGACTACATCGATCAGGTGTTAACCAGAGCTGAGGAAGTTCGGCAGTTAGCTCTACTCCGCACGCTACAGACTCAAGAAAACGATCGCGGAAGGTATGATGCGAGGCCCCGCCCTTTTGTCTACTAGCCTGGTGACCTCGTCTGGATCTTCACTCTTGTTCGGAAGGTTGGTCACTCTGAGAAGCTCCTCAGGCGCTACTTTGGACCTTATAAGGTTGCGAGACGGTTGTCTGATGTTACTTATGAAGTTGAAGATTTCGATCCCGCCACAAGACGACGAAAGACCAGAGATACGGTCCACGTCCTTCGAATGAAGCCCTATAAGGATCCTGCAACCCAGGGTAAATTCGAAGCTCCAGCGACAGGCAACAAGCGGAGTGGTGACGAAAAGCGCAGCGGCAAAAGAAATTATAAGAAGATCACCTCCAGGGCGAGAATCAGTCATCGGGAGCCGGAGTATGCAGGACCGATGACTCGTTCCCGGACTAGGACGACGTAACACGGAGGCACTGTTCACTTAAGGACGGAGCAATGTAACAGAAGACGCTGAGAAGCACTGTGGTGTAGTGGTTATGATACTAAACTGTTGCATGGAGGGTCGTGATTCAAAACTGACCTGTACTGTACAATTTTAATTTCTACATTCGGTTCGAGTACATTCTAGAAGTATCCACAAATGTCAAGAATCATTGTACTGGAATGTTCTGTAGCTGCATATATACTATATGCGTTCCGGCCGGAGGCAGTTCGCTCCTCGCTCTTGTATGTGCAAGTGCTGAATAAACCTTCGTTAAGTGAAGTTAGTGGCTCAAATGGCTCTGAGCACTATGGGACTCAACTTCTGTGGTCATCAGTCCCCTAGAACTTAGAACTACTTAAACCTAACTAACCTAAGGACATCACACACATCCATGCCCGAGGCAGGATTCGAACCTGCGACCGTAGCAGTCGCGCGGTTCCGGACTGAGCGCCTTAACCGCGAGACCACCGCGGCCGGCTAAGTGAAGTTAGTGTTCGTTATTCATCTTCTACGGGACAATATTACAGCTACTTGGTTGATTATTATACATTGGCGGAAAAAAATCGTAACACAAAGAAAGAGTTGTGCAACATAAACGAAAATTGTTAGGCGTGTTTCTACATCTAAATGCTTATATCTGTTCAGATTTCGTACTAGCCGCATAAGAGTGGCGCTAGTAGCTGCACTACGAGGATGCAAATCAGGTTTGCTTTAAATAAACACTGTAACGGTTGTGAGCGTTAGTTACCTTTGGGATTGGACATGATGAGTTGAGGTTAGTCAAGAATGCCTTTAAGGCGACAAAGACACCATTATCAACAGCTCACTGAGTATGAACGAGGTCGTGTTATTGGGCTACGAGAAGTTAAGATCTTCCTTCTGCTATACTGCAGAAAGACTTGGCAGGAATATAGCCACTGTACACGATTGTTGGCAGCGGTGGTCACGTGAATGTGCAGTCGCAAGAAGACCGGGCTCTAGACGGCCACGTAGTACTACTGTAAGAGAAGACCATCGTGTTCGTCGTATGGCTCTGGCGCATTGTACTGCATCTGCAGCAGCAGTTTCAGCAGCATTTGCACCACAGAGATTGAACGAACTGTTACAAATCGGTTACTTCAAAGACAGCTTCGATCCAGACGCCCTGTAGCGTGCATTCCATACATACCAAATCACCATTTGCGACTTGCGTTTTCTGATGAAAGCCGGTTCTGCTTCCTCAGTGCCAGTAATGGTGGAGTGTTGGCTAGAAGGCCAGTTAACAGCCAGCAACCAACCTGTCTGTGTGCTAGACACACTGGACCCACACCTGGAGTTACGCTCTGGGGCGCGATTTCGTATGACAGTAGGGTCACTCTCGTGGTTATCCCACGCACCATGACTACAAATTTATACGTTAACATGTTGTGTTGCCATTCATGAACAGCTTTCCAGGGGGTGTTTTCCAACCGGATAACGCTCGCCCACATACTGCTGTTGTAAACCAACATGCTCTACGCCTCTACGGAGTGTAGACATGTTTCTTTGGCCAGCTCGATCTCCGTATCTGTCTCCAATCGAGCACATGTGGCATATCATCGGACGACATCTAGCGTCACCCACAAGCAGTATTAACCGTTCCTGTATTGACCGACCAGGTGCAACAGGCATGGAACTCCGTCCCACAGACTGGCTAATGGCACCTGTACAACTCAATGCACGCACGTTTGCTTGCCTGCATTCAACATTCTGGCGGTTACACCAGTTATTAATGAACCGGCACTCCACATCTGAAATGGTTTATCTCGCTCTTGTGTTAACCTATGATCTTGCAATGTTAATCACTTCAATATGTTACCTAGACAAACGTATTCCCGAAATTTCATTAGTCTACACTAATTATGTTTTGGTGTTAGATTTTTTCCATCAGTGTTATAGTAAGAAATTTGCTTCAATAACTGTTTCATTTTAAAGTTCATTATAAGCGTGAATTAGGTGTGGTGGAAACAAAACAGGTGAAAAAATAAATTAACCACAGGTCTCTAACTACTCTACTCCACAAATCTTTAGTATGCGAAGAAGCCTTGATAAGCAGATACCACTTTTCACTGATATTTTCATGAGCACGCCGGTGCCATCTGGGACAGTACTCTACTCCCGACTCGAAGGTACTGTTGACAGCAACCTGTACCTATATTGTATATGTAGTTAGATATGCAAACAATTATTTTAGGACACAATTAAATTCAATCAATTATTCACACAACTTACTGTATAAAAGAAATACAAACTAAATAAATAATTAATTTTTTACTGACTGAATAATGTCAGTTGCCTGTATATTATTATTTATTTGTGTACATCATTTTATAATGAGAAAAAAAATAATCGCTACGAGGAATCGAGCACTGAATGACCGTCTTTACCCATCTATAACCGCTTTTGCTCTTCCGATCAGTCATCGTGTGCTTGTAGCAGGGAATCCCCAAAATCTGAGATGTTCACGTTACACTGTTTTAAGTGAGTCTAGAGTCTACGAACGTTGTGCAAGAAATGTAAAACCTTCTGAATCACATCCTTCTGGATTTACATGGACACGTGTAAGTATTTTTATATTCATATTGTGACTTCCAACAAAAAATCATAATCGAAAAGGTTCTTTATTCTTTTTATTTTTCATGTGCCCTCACAATCCCGATTTGTGTTCCCACGATCCCATATACCATCTCGTTTAACTAATTTTGATAATTTTTGGTTTCTGCTCGATCACCGATTTTCCATGACTATTTCCTTGTTGGTTAAGGTCTTTCCTTTTGCAGTTGCATGTTTTCTGAACAGTTGATGTTCAACCTTTCTTTTGTAGTGGAAACATGGGTGATCATAACAAAACTCGCCATTAGCTAGTGGTTCCTAGACGAGGAAATTGCAAGCAGAATGTGAAAACAAAACTGAAAAACTTTAGCTAAAACACCCAAATTAACTAATTTTGTCACTCAATCAAACAGAAGTTCAGCTAGATCCTAAAAATACAAGAGTAGATTTGACAGTAGACGAAGATTTGTTGGATAGTATTCAAGACAATGCAGCTATTGCATCGGGCGACATCATAGTACCGTCGAGAACTTGTAATCAGAATCAAGAACAAGCAGAATTTTGTGGTTTCAAAAATGACATTTGTCTTTGGCCTGACAGAATTGCAGAACAAACGATTAAATACAGGATGGAAAAGGGTCCCACAGAGCTTCAAAACTTTTGCAGAATTCAGTTCTTCAAGATCAGTCGCGAGATACGAGTAATTTGCGCTTTATTCTGAAAAGTTCAAAAAATCAATAGATCGTCAGTTGATTGTGACGATGTTTTTCTCCAACTATGCATAGAATATATTGATATGCATGTAAATTTATGTCCATTCATAACATGACATTAGGTGGAGAAGGACTGTGTGAGTCTACATGAGTATGAGATTTCGAAGACTCACTTGAAATCCGTAATAACTGCAGTGCAACCGAGAAAAATCACAGGATGTATCGAGCTAGCGATACAAGAGACACAAGAAATCCAATATTCGAAGAAAAACCTCAGAATTATCGTTAGTACTATTAAATTCATTACTGAACGCGGTTTAGCTTTCTGAGGAAATGATGAAATAATTAGTTCACCAATAAATGGAAATTTCCTTGGTATTTTGGAATTGTTAGCCAAGTATCAACCACTTCTAGGAGCCCATTTAAAAGAGCGTGCAAACAAAGGGAGTGGTCATGTCAATTACCTTTCGTCTACGATTTGTGAAGATGTGGTCAGTTCCATGCGTGATCAAGTACTCAATGAAATAATATCGAGAGTTATAAAATTTAAGTATGAGTCAATGTCACTGGACTCCCCGCATATCGAATCTCGAATCTGTTAACTGACTATCGTTGTTCGATATATTCAAGGATCGATGCCAAAAGAAAGATTTCTGATCTTTTTTATCAAACTGCGGCCATTCTGGTGAAACCGCAGCAAACGCTTTACTAAAATACACATCAAATTGACATAATCGATTTCTGCGGCCAATCATACTACAATGTTGCAAATATGAGTGGCAGATACAGTGTGAAAGCTTTAATTATGGAAAAAATCATACATCGATGTTTGTACCATGTTGTGATCATTCTCTTAATTTAGTTGGAAAGGCAACTGCTAACTCTTTCCCATTAGCTGTTCAGTTCTTCTATTTCGTTCAGAATTTATATACATTTTTCACAGCAAGCACAGAACGGCACCGAATTCTAACAGAAAAAGTATCTCAGAAAGAAAACAGACAACTTTAATGTTGAAAAAGCTTAGCGATACTCGCTGGTCTCGTCAGGTTGAAGCAACGAAAATCATTATCGGAGATTTTTCCGAAATCAAAGAAGCCCTAACCAGCATATCTTCCGATATTGGCAAAAAGGCATCGTGATAAATGAAGCAACACCTCTTCTGGAAAAGAAACCACTCTATTTGCCATATTTTGGGACGACGTTTTGGAACGATTCATTGTTACAAACGATATGTTGCAGGATCCGATAATGAGTCCTGAATCTGCCACATAAGACTGAAATCATTAAGATTATTTGTTTACTCCAAAAGAGAAGAGTTTGATAAGTACAAATAACCAGCAAATGGATTGTGGAAAAACTATCCATAAATACAACCATGCACCAGAAAAAGAAATATGAGGTTGAATCTGATCAGTTCTATGAAAGCGCAAGAGGCCAAAGCTAAAATGTCACCAAAAGAGATATTTAAAGTGCTACATTTCATTCCAGTGCTGTGTGTTTCTCTTCTTGGAAGACACCATACATATGATACTGACTGTTCGAGATATGGATTTCTGAATCACTTAGAGTAGATGGGTGGCGCAAATTTGTGTCCTGCTATTATTTTTCTTCGCAAAAAGCTCACAAGGTTCCATTCATTGATGTCATATCTTCATTAAGTTTCTTTCTTACATTTTCCTATTTTGTCGTTTTATTATTTTTTTCACAATTACTTATTGAAACACTCGAAAGACAAAAATTATTTAACCTTTTTTAAAAAAATTATTAGAGGCCTCCATTCCCTTGTTGCCCTTGGGTATCCACACCTCTAAATCTGGCCCTGTCCATCAGAATGGAAACATAAAGTTTGATCTCCACTTGTGCTAAAAAGAACCCCATTACTCTATAGGAAATACTGCAACCAGCCACAAGGTTTTTTTTTAAAATTGATTTTGTCATACTATTACTAGTTTCAGGTCTGAGCCCATCGTCAGATCATGGCATTGACTTCTTTTCAACTTCTCTGTCCTAAAATATAATAAAGCATATGTGAAGCATAGTTTGCAAAAGGTTTAAAATTTGCAGCCTAAAATATACTTACTTCCTGGAAAGCTCTCCTTTATATGTTATAAGGCAGAGGTTTGATTTTCCTTTACATCCATATTGATCAATGAACTGAATACAAGATGGCGGACACATTTTTTTTTAAATTGGCTATTGATTCACTGTGTCAAAGAATGTGATTTGTGTACATATATGAGACTCTTCTAGAGTTCCTTCAAAGATACTTCATAACAGTACATATAACTATATACACTTATAAATTTAATTATTTAGGTTTGAAAGACGCTGGTAATGCCCAAAGAAGAATTTTCTCTCCATAGTTAGTTATTGTTTTTATCATTCCAAATTACAGAAGTATGAAATTTCACATATACATTTAGTTTTTTAATTCTAGTTGTTCATTCAGTATGCAATCAGGTTTGTTGTGAATGTGGTTGTATATTTCTAACTCCTCTAACAAATTCATCTGTACTCCTTTTTCGGTGAAATGTGGTATCTCCAAGTTTTCTTCAACACTTATCACAGTTTTTCCATGTCAGGCCAAGTGACGTAGTAAATATTCACTTATATAGGTTGTTGAGCTTGAGAGTATCCATGTGTTCTTTGTATTCAGTATGCAATCAGCTTTGTTGTGAATGTGGTTGTATATTTCTAATTCCTCTAACAAATTCATCTGTACTCCTTTTTCAGTGAAATGTGATATCTCCAAGTTTTCTTCAACGCTTATCACAGTTTTTCCACGTCAAGCCAAGTGACGTAGTGAATATTCACTTATATAGGTTGTTGAACTTGAGAGTATCTGTGTGTTCTTTGTGCTAGGTGTTGAAATTCCAATGTAAAATTTGGAGCATACAGAACAGTTTAATTTACAAATGTCAGTCCCATGGTGCACTTCAATTTTTAAACTTCAGCTGTGAATGATTTGTGCTTCATTTTATTGTTTGTGAAAAACATAATTTTGTTTTTCAGGCATGAAGTAAGTTTTCAATATAGTATGGCACTTTACCAATGAATAGTATGCAGTCATATTTCGCAGATGTTTGAGGATCTATTTATGATAAAGTACTGTTTGTTTTGGATTTATTGTTTACTGTATTTGTTTTTAATTCTATTGTACAGTTTAGTGATGGTGTCAGCGCTGTAACTATTATTGTGGGCTGTTAGTCTGATGGTTTTTAATTCTTGTAGTTTATCTTCAGTGTCAAAATGGATCTTTCCCATTTTATTGAACATTGCCCTATAATATGCCATTTTGTGTTGCTCAAGGTGGTATGATGAAATGTTGATTGTGACATGTATTGTAGTGTGTTTTCTGGGTACTTCAAATTTATGTTTGCATTTTATTTACTAACTTTGCATCCAAGAAATTTATGCCATTATCAGTTTCATGTTCATGTTTTGGTGGAGTTCATTAACCTCTTTTGTAAACTGATCGATTTCTTCTACTGTTCCATCAAGATAAGTGTGTCATCCATATAGCGTTTGTAACACAGTATTTTTTCGTTATTGTCAACTTCACATTGAAAAAGAATGTTTCTAAATGATTTACATAAAACTTAGCTACCTGGCTAGCTAAGCAACTGCCCACTGCAAGACTATCTTCCCATTCATAAAATTTCTTATTAAAGGTGAAGTAGTTCAGCGATAGCACTAAGGTGAAAAGTTCAACAAGCTCATAAATTTCGGGTAGACTGGTCATTTTATATCGAAACAAGTGATTTTTAATTGCTGAGATTATTTCTTTCACTGCTACATTTCTATACAAGTTAACTATATCATAGTATACACGTATCTGACTGTGTTTGATATGGAAATGTCTTTGATGTTTGCTGAATGCTCATAGCTATTGTTTACAAAAAATTATCTTCAAGTGTAAAAGCCTTGGCGAGGATGTCATTAAGTTTTTTTACTGATTGTGTAGATAGAGCTCGTTTGCTTGTTCACTTTAGGACAAATAGGACAATGTTCTTTGTGAATCTTTGGCTGTGATCAAAGTTTTGAGACTGAAACATTCATTATTGTGCATTTAGATTTTTCAAATAATGTTTGGAGGAAGTTGCACTCTTAATTCCTCTTATGTTGCTGATTCTCAAAAAATCTAGTATCTTATTTATTTAATAATCTACATACGATATTACTGTGGAGCTAATTTTGTATGCTGTAACTCCAAGTGCATTTCTCTCCTTTAGTTTTTTTATTTATTTTTCTGAGATCATTTGACTGTTCTGGAAATTTGTATAACGCCTTCTTGGAGTCCCTGTGTTTCAGAATTTTGGTTTTAACAATGTTACTTTTATATATTTTAAGTGCAATGCCATGTTTGAGCCCGTAATTCAAAAGTAAATGTAAGCTTAAAATACACATAAATCACCCTACAACATAATCAACAGTTAATCATGTCACCCCAAGCAACACAAATTGGTATTTTATAGGACAATTCTCAACAGAATGGAAAAATCCCATTGCACATTGAAGATAAACTACAGGAACTAAAATCACCAAAGTAATAGCCTACAATAATGATTACAGCAATAACACCATCACTAAACTTTAGAATAGAATTAAAAACAAATACAGTGACAAATGTAGTTCGAAGTCCAAAACAAACAGCACTTTAGCACCAATAGCTCCTCAAAACTCTGTGTGAAATACAGCTACATACCATTCATTGGTAAAGTGTCATATCTGATTGCAAACCTATACTTTGCCAAAAACGACAATATTAGTTTTACCACAAACACTAAAACAAAACACAAAATTGTTCACAGCTTAAATTTAAAAACTGAAATACAACACATATCTGGCACTTATAAACTAAATTGTTCTGTGTGCACCAAATTTTACATTGGGCAGACTGGTAGGAGTTTGAAGATGGAATACCATGAAAATGTGGATGCTCTCAGGGTCAATAACCAAAATAAGTTAACTCTCACTACTCACATGGCCCAGCATGGAAGCCCAAAAATAAGCATCGAAGGAAGCTTTTATATTACATTTTGTTGAAAATGGAGAACATATGAATTTGTTACAGGAATTGGAAATACACAACCACATTCACAATAAACCTGGCTGCCTACTGAATGAAGAAATAGATTTTAAAAAACTCCAAAATGTTATACAATTTCTATAATTTGAAATGATAAAAACAATAATTAACTGACAGAGAGAAAATTCTTCATTGGCCATTACTATCATTTTACAAATATAAGTAATTAAATTTGTAACTGTATAAATTTATCTGTATTATGATGGAATATCTTCAAAGTAACTCCAGAATGTGCCATATCTGTACACATATTACATTCTTTGACACTGCAAATCAGCAGCCAATGTAAACAAATGTGTCTGCCATCTAGTATTTAGTTCAGTTCATTGATCAGTATGGACTGTAAAAGTAAATGAAACCTGTGTCTCATACTAAAAAAATGGAAGGCCTACCAAGAAGACAGTACAATGTATCAAGCAAATATAAGTGTAAAACTATGTAATCACAAAAACGTCGTTATATTTTCTGATGCAAATATGAAACTTTTTGTAAATTTTGCATCACAAAAACTTTGTTATCTTTCAGGACACAGGTGTAAAACTTGCAAAGAAATCAACACCATCATCTGGCGATGTGCTCAGGTCTGAAACTAATAATGGTACAGTAAAACCAATTTAAAAAAATTGTGGCTGGTTGCAATATTTCCTACAGTATAATTTCCAAAAACATTTACGGAGTTCTCCAACCAAAATGGATAAAATAATGTCGTTATTAACCTGTCAGGTAAAGAGCACTATGGATGACTTCAAAAAGTGTAAGTTTCAATTAATGAAATTAATACTTGCTATAGCATTTAACAAAACATGTCTGACTGAAAAGGTGAAAACTATAATTAAAAATATACCTCCAAAATTTCATACAACTCCTATAATTTGAAACAATAAAAACAATAATTAACTGACAGAGAGGAAATCTTGTTTACCCACTACTAGCATCTTTCAAACCTAAATAATTAAATTTATAACTGTATAAAATTATATATACTGTGATGAAGCATCTTTGAAGAATCTCCAGAAGTGTCCCAATATTGGTACACATATCACTTTCTTTGGCACTGCAAATCAGCAGCTAGTGTAAACAAATGTATCCGCCATCTTTTATGTAGTTCAGTTCATTGATCAGCATGGATTGTAAAAGAAAATCAAATGTCTATCTTCCAATGTATAAAGGAGGGCTTTCCAGGAAGAAAATACAGTGTATAGAGCATATACAAGGTGTGATTGGAAAGTTTTAAGGATTGATCCGCTACTGCTTACTTGTTTGGTGTGCAGGTACACGGAGGGTGGGGAGTGAGTCATTGCCTTGTCCTTGAACACACCCTGACAGGAAACTGTGTTTACTTTATTAGTTTGTTGTGGCAGCTGGTTGAGTGCGAGTATGTTAGGGCATGTTGCCGAATTCTGTCTGCGTGAAAATGAAAGTAAAAACGGATCAACAAGTTTGTGTGAAATTTTGTTTTAAAACCAGGAAATCAGCTTCTGAGACTCACAAACTATTAAAACCAGCTTTTTGAGATAATTATATGAGCCAGTCAGATGTCTTTCTCTGGTTCAACAGATTTACAAATGGTCGCAAATCATTTGAAGATGAACCGAGGTCATCTTTCCACATCAAAAATGAATGAAAGTGTTGTGAAAGTTCGCTATTTAGTGCGCTCTGATCGTAGACTTACAATTAGGGAGATTGCTGATCAACTTAATTTAAGTTTTTATGCAGTACAGTCAATTTTAACTGAAGATCTAAACATTCGTCGAGTGTCTGCAAAATTCATTCCAAAAGTGTTGTCAAGTGACCAGAGACAATACCGACTTGAAGTGTGCCAAGAACTGATTAATCGGACTAAAAATGATCCAGATTTGTTAAACAGGGTAATTACAGGTGACGAATCGCGTGTGTGTGGATTGATCCTGAAACCAAAGCGCAGTGGTCGCAGTGGAACACTCCACGTTCACCACAACCGAAAAAAGCACAGCAAAATCGGTCGAAGGTGAAGGTAATGTTGGTGATTTTTTTCGATTCTACCGGTATTGTGCATCATGAATTTACCCCTGTGGGACATACAATTAACCAGGAATACTACAAATGCGTCCTTTGCACGAAAAGGTACAGAATAAAAGGCCTGCATTGTGGAAAGACAGGAGTTGGGTGCTACGTCATGACAATGCTCCGGCTCATCGTGCCTTCTCCATCGTTGAATTTTTGACCAAATTCAAAATTCCTGTGCTTCCACAAACGCCATATTCCCCTGATTTGGCCCCTGCGGACTTCTACCTCTTTCCTAAACTGAAATTTTCACCGAAAAGGAAGCAATTTGACTCGATTGAAGACATCCAGGCAAATACACAGAGCTTCCTTAACATGCTTCAGGATAAAAATTTCCAGGAATGTTTCCAAAAGTGGAAACACCGCTGGAGTCCGTGTGTTCAGTCAGAAGAGGACTATTTTGAAGGAAATGCATCACAGTAGCATGTAAGTACCACCATTGTACAATTACAAGCCCATTCCTAAAGCTTTCCAATCACACCTCGTATAAGTACAAAACTATGTAATCACAAAAACTTTGTTATGTTTTAGGCCGCAGATGTAAACCCTTTTGTAAACCACACATCACAAAAGACTGTTATCTTTGAGGACAGAGCTGTAAAACTTTCAAAGAAGTCAACGTTACCTTCTGATGATAAGCTCAGGCTCAAACCTACTAATGGTAAATTTAAAAAGAACTTGTGGCTGGTTGCAGTAATTCCTACATTGTAAATTTCGATTACAGCTGTGATGTTCTCCAGCCAAAATGGATAAAATAAAACGAATCCTGTTTCACTGAGCTTGTCTCGACATTGTTTAACAGCTAATGACCAGCCATAGAAGCATGCTAGACCCACCTCATATGGTCTATGTTAAGAGTTAGCTAAGCAATGTAGGTGACGATGCCTCGCACGTCATGCACTGAACTGCCCAGTTGCGTTAGTTCAGGAGATGAACGCAGACATGTTCCCATTCTGCAGCAGCTGCAAGTGTAAGTCACAAAACGGCTGCAAGTATCAATCAGAAGAAAGTTCGAGGCATGTAATTTGACTCATCAAAGACCTGCCTTTGTGGGTTTACTTCCCCATATGCCAGACATCCCCTATCTTAGAGAGAGTTCCTTTCAAACTTTCAAAGCTTCTTATATACTCTAAAAAACGAAAATGGCCGCACTTCGGCTCATGTGGTCACAACATAATGTACAGGCACATCTTCTACATGTTCTTCTTCATGCAATTTAGTTGTAATCACCTAGGCCAGTTACCCTATTTTGTGTGTTTGCGTTTTAACGTAGCCTGTATAAATAGGCCTAGGAATCAAGTAATGTACTATTACACTAGACAAATCACTAGAATAGTACCAATTTTAAAGTATGTGGCAGTAACCGTCTGAAGTGAATAAAGGTGGAGCGACTATGTAAAACAGAATGTAGGAAAAACAGATATCTGGCTCAGATTCATTGGAAAAATCTTAAGGAAGCGTAAGTCATCAATGAGAGAAGTAGCTTACAAAGCACTTGTTCGACCGATTTCGAGTATTGCTCTTCAGTCTTCTACCCTAACCAGCTCACACTGATAGAAGAGGTAGCTAAGATCCAACGAAGAGTGGCACACAGGCCATTGCTTAGTCAGTGTGAGATCGTTACAGAAATACTAAATAAATTCCATTGATAGACGCTACAAGAGAGGCGTTGTGCATCACAGAGGTTAACTGTAGACAACCTAAGAGAGTGCGTTCTGGGTAAAGAGGGTAACATGTTGCTTCCTCCCACATACATCTCGCGAAAAGGCTACAACGAGAAAATCTGAAGAGTTGAGCTAATGTGGCTGTTTATCATCAATCACTCTGTCCATGCGCCATTCGCGAATGGAACAGGACAAGGGGTTAAATGACAGAATAACCGGAATTTAAGTTTTTGGAACAAAATGTAAGTAATGGGTTTGTTTACATAATATTGTTTTTCTACCACCAGTCACAATTTTCTCTTTTAAATACAAACTGCGTAGTAACATTACACGCATTATTTTAAAAAATACATAAAGGTTAACCTCATTCTACTTCTTAAAAAAACTGGAATCATTACTGCTTTTACAAGCTGTGGAATTAGTGACAAGTTGGAATATTATCTAATGGAATGATACTGTTGCTTTATGATAGGAATTCAAGAATAAAACGCTACACTTCCTCGAAAATAAAACGCTTAAAATGCATATAATACCGTCTACAATGCAGAGATGAGAAACAAACCCAGGAATTGCTTTTGTGAATGCAGAAACCACCCAAAACAGCGCTCCTAGCCTGACCTGTTTACCAGACTAATGGTCGCAAATGCTACATGCGTAAGAAATGGGTTTGTTAATGAAATAATTTTTTTTTTCTAATGACAGTCAAGATTTTCCTTTTAAAAACAGTGTTCATTTGGAAGGTGGACACACCTTATATTAATGTCCACTAATAAGTATCCAGATACATTTGATCAGATAGTGTATACACGATGTAGATGACACAGCACCCTATGATCAACTAAGAGGGTAGCAGGTTCGCGCTCGCACACTGTTCACATGGCGGGAGGTATATGCTACACCTAGCTGAAAACCTATATCAAAGTGGACCATATGAATCAGCGATTGGGAGAAAAGGACAATGTGTGTATTAAACAGCTGAACCTGTAGCAACTGTACATTGATTAAGTTTTTCTAATTAAACACTGTTTTGTTAAGTGTTAAGCATTGTTCTTGAAGTATCAGCGTTTTTTTAGCTTCTATTTTTATTAAATCACTGTTTTTCCGTTGTGTGTGTCGTGTTTGTGGGTTTGTGATACGAAACCTCATGTGGCCATAAAATTTTGGGTGTCGTTTTGACGGTATATTTTCTCGTTCTGACAGCGATCTACATAGTCAGTGGAATTTAGGGGTCAACATGGCTTTTTATATACTGGAAGGTACTGCTGCATCAGATAGGATTCCAAAAGAAGCGTACCAGGAATTGCACACGCAGCTGTCAGAAAACACCCAAATCAATGCTCTCTGACTGACCCGTGTACCATACAAATGTTCGTAAATCCGACATACATAAGTAATGGTTTTGCTTATAAAACAACTTTTTCTTTTCTACTGGCTGTCACGATTTTCTTTTTAAGTACAATGTTCATTTCAAAGACAGACAGACCACCTATTACTGTCCACTAGTAGGTGTCCAGATACTTTGGATCAGATAGTGTATACACAATGTAAGTCACACAGCACACTGTGTGCAACTAAGAGGGAACAAGTTCATGCATATGCACTACACAAATTGCAGGAGATATATGCTACACCTAGCTGAAAACTCATATCAGTGTCAGCCTTATTGATGATTCCGCTTTTGACTGAGGGAAAAACGAACAATACATGCACTAAAACCTAAATGTTTCCACACTCTTGTAGTGGATCTATATTGTGTTCTGCCATCATGTGGGGGATACTATTGTACAACATAATGCTGGCCTATAGATGTGATACTAAGTAATGTATAGTTATTGTTAAGTTACTATTCAACCCACAGTTAACAACAGGACATACTCATAATGGAGCGAAATGAGAAATCTGTATTATGCACTTGATTCCATTTTTTACCTCTGCTCTGGTGATGGCTGATGGATAGAATAACAATTATAGTATTATAACATCTGAAAAAATATGTCTGCACCTGTGTATAAAAAAAAACAAGACGTAATTGATGTTCTGTGACTGCTAGTTATAATATCTAAGTTTGTGCAGCAACTGCTGTAGAATGTACTATATTTAAACAAAATGTAAACTTAGCACCCATCTTCCTCTGGTGGATGGACACTATAATAAAACAAGACAACCAGCAGAACAACATTTATTCAGGCTGAGTTGACAGCTGTCCACCATCACATGGTGTACTGGGATGCATGTCCACTCATTGTGTTGTACACCACATAACATGCATCTGCACGTGTGTTCCTTTTATGAACAGCGGTAATTAAATATTGCTGCTCATTTGTCTGGGGTTTGCTGGCAATTAGGAAAACTATAACCAGAGGGCTAGCAGAGTAATAATGTTACATGCACGTCTGGAGAGATCCAGAAACTTTCCTGACTGTTTTAAGCAAGTGGACGATCCACTATTCGACTGTCAAACAAGCTACCTTACTAGGATTTTTTAAATTTCCCATCCTTTTCAACAGTGTTGGCGATGCCTTGTGTGAGTTGAGCGTGTTTTCAAGGTAATATTACTACATAGATGTCAGGAGTGGCCAATAAATGTTCCTAAATGTTTTAAATAAATAGGCCATTCTGTATGCAAGATATCGCACTTGGATGTCTTTTTTTAAAATTTTCCACAATTTTTTACATTGGGCTACGTCCACTGTAACATCATAGGAGTGACCTTGGGGGCACTGTAGGTATCAAAAGTGTTGATGGCCCTTTCACCATCCGCCATATTGGATCACCATGTTTGGTTGTGGGAGCCATGTTGGGTCATAAATCGTAGCAATAAAAATCCGAAGTAAAATCCCACGGTCTGCCCTAACTGTGTAATATATGATGGGTGTTCAATAAGTAATGCAAAACTTTTTTGGCCTGTTTTGGTTGAAAAAAAAAAGCGGAATTTGCTGTGGCACATCGCGGAACATTCCCACTTCAGCCACAGTGGTTTTGTGAAGTTCCGACAGGTGGCGGAGCTGTATCATCGCCTTCAAAATGGTGTCTGTAACAGAGGGGTGTTCCAGGCAGAGAGCTGTCGCTGTCTTTTGGCAGAAAACCAGAGCGTCACAGATATTAATAGGCAGTTGCAGAATGTATACGTAGACCTGGGAGTAACAAAAGCCCAGGGAGTCCTTTGGAGAGGCGCCTGTCGTTATCGTCAAAAAAGGTCACACAAACTGGTTCAATCTTCTGCGTGCTGGATGGTGTCACACAGCTGTGACACCTGCAATGTTGTAACATGTTGACACTCTCATTCACGATAACCAACAAATCACAATCAAACACTTCCTTGCTCAACTGGATGTCTCTGTTGGTAGTGGTCACAAAACTTTATTCAACTGTTCTTCCTCATCCACCCTACAGTCCAGGTCTCGCAATTCAGACTTCCATCTGTTTGGTCTAATGAAGGATGCACTCGATGGGAAGCAGTGGATGATGGGGAAATTATTGATGCAGCGAGACATTGGTTCCAACATCACCCAATAGAGTGGTGCCATGCGGGCATACAGGCCCTCCCAGTAAGGTGGAATAAGGTCGTTGTATTGAACGGAAATTACTTTGAAAATACGATTTTGTGACCTGAAGAGTGTGGAATAATTGATGAGCTGGATTCCTGAATAAAGATAACCTGCTTTCCAAAAAAAGTGTTGCATTACTTACTGAATTCCCCTCATATTATAATAATAAGGATAATAAATTTGGTAATAAATTAGATGCTAAATAAACACCAACATTTGCCCTCCAACCAATAGGATAACACCTCAAAGTAATAAATTAGATCCTAAATAGACACTGGATAACAGCTCAAATAGACTATGGAGAGATATGGACAGGGTTGCAAAGGGGAGAGGGAAAGGACGTCCTTGAAAGTGACAAGTTGGAGAGAGGGTCATAAATCATTGGTCTGAAACTGGCTCAGTGCCATTACTCACATTGCTCTTTTTCAGGTCAGTTCTCCTGACTATATATTGTTAAATCTTGCATTATGCCAGTGCCAGCAAAATACCTCTCGATGTGACTGGGCAGTCAGTCCAGAGTGGCAGAGCTTTGGAAGCCACACATATATTTCTCCACCTGGATGCCACAAGCAATGACGTTGTACCCAAATAACTTTATCGCTTCTGGCAGGTAATAGTAGGAATAATGCAAGCATATGTGCGATCCGTGTGATGTTCACTCGGCTGCAGTATGTGTGAGGGTGGCGGTGAATGAACTTCACACAACATTGGCCAAAACCCCGAAGATGATTGGCACTATCTCGACTTGTAGTGCAGGCGCTTGGGCGGCTTGCGTAGCCACGCGGAAATCTCGTGGAGCCCGTATACCACAAAGTTGCAGTAAGCTTGATGCTCTTCTGTAGGCCTTGTGTTGCGTTATGACTTAAAGTTGACTGTCATGTTTCCTTGACCTCATGAAAGATGCCAGTGACCTGTTAGGTCTCACTTGGTGAGTGTCGCCCATTTGAAAGTGTGTGAGACTGAATCACAACGACAGCGAGGGATAGGGAACGTCTGCCACTCACTAGTCTCCCCCATCCAGATGTAGTGTTCTGTAGCGGTGTGCCTTTAAGAAGGCAGCTGACTGCCTGCTGCGTTCTGCACAGAGAGAGATGGGAAACTATGTTGCGGCATTTCCAGTGAACTTTCTGTCTCTGTCACAAGTTATGCACTCCACTCAAGTAACTGGCAATGTTGGAGTGAGCACCACACTGTGCCACTGTTTCTGCTTTCTACTCTCCCTAAAACGTTTATATGCTCAGAAAACTATTGTTCTTTTTCTTGTGCTGCTTTTGCTTCGTATCAACCATAATGAACACCACAGTGGCTAAGTACCTTCGCCATACCTACGTCAACATGAAAATCAACGATAAATGTTCTATATTCAGCACAAAGCACAAGCTACTGAAAAATGTGGGGGAATGAACTTATTGGCTGGAGCATCAAATTGTAGATTACGCCTTACTGCTGCTCATTGTCCCAACACCCACCTTCCTAGCTTTACACCACTATGCAGCTTTATTCATTAGTACTTTCGGGGTTTCAGAAGACGACTGTGTGGATAACGTATGTCTGTAGAAAGAGAATTTCTCCAAGTTCCGATTGATAATACGCACAGTGACACAGTAGCAGAGCCCACCATTGGGGGGCAGGCGTTTCAGAAAATAGCGAATAATGAAGCAATACGAATGTTTTGTGTCCTTGAGTTCGCTAAATGAGAGCCGACTGTGACTGTTCAGCGATGATGTCGTGCAAGTTATCGCATAAAAGTCACAAAAGACAAAAAATCCGTGGGTGGTACACCAGGATCATCAGCAGCGATGGTGGAACATGTGAGGGAATCATTCGTCACGATGCCAAAATAAAAAAAAAAATTAAATGACATGTGTAAGCAGACAACTACTGATACTGCAGTCAGTTGTAAAAGTTTATGGATCACTTTTTTACAGAGAAATCTGTACTTGGACTTGCTATACAAACGGCTAATGCTACAATTACAGGACGACAGTCGGAACGTCATTCTGTAACAAAAAAGTGCTCCACGGCACTGTCTTGCAGACGTTCGTTATTAGGTCAATACCGAACTACCTCAGCGTTGGGTTGAGCGTGCTTCCCCTCGCGACTCACCTCTTCTTCAGTAGTCCTCAGAGTCACCTGACATAACTCCCTGTGATTTCTTCTAACAGGGTTACGTCAAAGATCGTGTATTCTTGCCTCCATTACCAGTTAATCTGGAGGAGTTGCAAAGATAGATAATAATTGTGGTCCCTGGTATCGACCATAGCGTGGTGAGACATGTATGGTGAGAGTTTTACAACCCTACCGACGTTCGCCACGTCATAAACAGTACCTACATAGAGCATTTGTTGCAAAGAAAGACAATTACTGAGGTCGCTGGTATCAACCATAACGTCGTGAGACATGTATTGCGAGAGTTTAACTACCCTACTGACCAGAATGAGATTTTCACTCTGCAGCGGAGTGTGCGCTGATATGAAACTTCCTGGCAGATTAAAACTGTGTGCCCGACCGAGACTCGAACTCGGGACCTTTGCCTTTCGCGGGCAAGTGCTCAGTTGGTAGAGCACTTGCCCGCGAAAGGCAAAGGTCCCGAGTTCGAGTCTCGGTCGGGCACACAGTTTTAATCTGCCAGGAAGTTTCATACCCTACTGACGTTCGCCACGTCATAAACAGTACCTACATAGAGCATTTCTAATAAAAGTTTGGAGAGACGCTGTATCCACTGCTATGTGTCTATTTTCTGTATGTCTTGTAATTTCTGTGGAGTAAACTTCTCAAACCCCAAAGACACCTATGAATTCCCCCATAATAATGCTGGCTCATGCAGTCCATGGTACAACAACTGGTCTTGCATCTAGTGTATCACGCGAAAAGTGAAATGAACAAACAATTTGCGAAAATGTCTTGAAAGTGATACTGTGCCAAGGTGCCTTTGTAGTGTGGCTATGTGGCTTACTCTTGATCAGTTTCCAAAACAGTTGATAATCACAACAGACCCACAGACACACAAAGACCAATAAAGATTTCTTATGTCAGTCTGCTGTATGCCTAGTATTGCCATGCACCAGCGGTAATCAGTCGCTACTGGAGTACTCGTTATTGCTGCTCTTTTTAACACATAATTTTAAACCACACATGACATGTACTACCTATTTCAAGAGGAATGGTAAATATCTTGAGTTGGTAGAATAGACTAATTCGAGTATAACATTCCAGGACACTGAGGTGACAAAAGTCATGTGACACTTCCTAAAATCCTGGTCGAACCTCCTTTCGCCTCAGCTATGTGCAGCAGCTCGACATGGCATGGACTCAAGAAGTCGTTGGAAATCCCCTACAGAAATATAGAGCCAGGCCGCCTCTATGGCTGTCCATAACTGCGAAAGTGTTGCCAGTGCAGGATGTTGTGCACGAACTGATCTCTCTATTATGTCCCATAAATGTTCGATGGGATTCATGTTGGGCTATCTGGGTGACCAAACATTCGCTCCAATTCTCCAGAACGTTCTTCAAACCAGTTGCGAACAATTGTGGCCCGGTGACACAACATGGTTGTTTGGGAACATGAAGTCCATTGTCCGCAGCTCGTGGTCGTGCGGTAGCGTTCTAGCTTCCCGCGCCCGGGTTCCCGGGTTCGATTTCCAACGGGGTCAGGGTTTTTCTCTGCCTCGTGATGACTGGCTGTTGTGTGATGTCCTTAGGTTGGTTAGGTTTAAGTAGTACTAAGTTCTAGGGGACTGATGACCATAGATGTTAAGACCCATAGTACTCAGAGCCATGATGTCCATTAAGAACAGCAAATGGTCTCCAAGTAGCACAACATAACCATTTCCAGTCAATGATCGGTTCAGTTGGACCATTCCATGTATAATAAAGCCCTCACCATTATGGAGCCACTAGCAGCCTGCAAAGTGCCTTGTTGACAGCTTCAGTCCATGGCTTCATGGGGTCTGTGTCACACTCGAACAGCACCATCAGTTCTTAGAGAATGAAATCATCAGTCATATCACCAGGCCACAGGTTTTCAGTCGTCTAGGATCCAAACAATATGGCCACGAGCCCTCGAGAGGCTCTGCAGGTGTTGTGCTGTTAGCAAAGGCATTTGCGCCGATCGTCTGCTACCATAGCCTGTTAATTGCAAATTTCGCCGCACTGTCCAAACGGGAACGTTTTTCGTACGTCGCACATTGATTTCTGTGGTTAATTCACAGTGTTGCTTGTCTGTTATCACTGACAACTCTAAGCAAATGCCGCTGCTCTCGGCCGTTAAGTGAAAGTTGTCGGCCACTGCATTGCCCGTGGTGAGAGGAAATGCCTGAAATTTGTAATTCTCGTCACACTCTTGACACTGTGGATCTCAGAATACTGAATCCCCTAAAGATTACCGAAATTGAGTGTCCTATGTGTCTAGTTCCAACTACCTTTCCGCGTTCAGAGTCTATTAATTTCCGCCGTGCGGCCATAATCACGTCGGAAACCTTTTCACATGAATCACCAGAGCACAAATGACAGCTCCGCCAGTGCACTGCCCTTTCATTCCTTGTGCATGCGATATTACCGCCATCTGTATATGTGCATATCGGTCAAAAATGGCTCTGAGCATTATGGGACTTAACATCTAATTAACCTAAGGACATCACACACATCCATGCCCGAGGCAGGATTCGAACCTGCGACCGTAGCAGTCGCGCGGTTCCGGACTGCGCGCCTAGAGCCGCTAGACCACCGCGGCTGGCTGCGTATCGGTAACGCATGACTTTTGTCACCTTAGTGTAATGAGCGTCCAGTTGTTATTGGTTACAGACACAAGCTATCATTTGGCTTGTTGGTACTCCCATTGCTATAGGTTTATTTATCGATTGTCAGTTTTGTTTTGAAGTCCAAGTTGTGAAGTTGTTCTTGAGCATACATAATTGAATTTTTCAACTGGGATTATGATTGTGATTTATTGGTCCATTACAACGTATCGTTAAGCGTGCCACATGTAGTTACAAATGCTTAGTATGACGATATGGTATTTGTGTACTGGTTTTATCATGGTATCGCTGCTACTGCCTGTAGAGGATACAGTAGATGATTTCTTAACCACAGACTTGTGTTTTCACTAAATCTGAACGGCAAATGAACAGAGAGTCGATGAAGTAGAAGACATTATTCGATTGATACAATGCAGTCCTTCAGTAAGTACATGCAGAATTTCTAGATATATGTATAGGTGGTCTGTGTACAAGAATATGACTGACAATATGTTTGCAGGGTGTCTGTTCTTATAATTTACGACGAATTCAATTTATTCAAGAAGGAAATAAAGATAAAGTACTGGCTAATTGCAAACTGCCTCGTAATCTCACTGAATTTATTTACTGAGGAACCCACTTTGCCTTGTTACATTTCAATAAGCATTGTAACTCAGTTCGTTAATCTGACGAAAACCCACATGCCTTTGTGGAGTCACATCTTTAAGACTGCTTCTCTGTGAATATGTGGCGTGTTATGATAGACGATCAGTTGATTGGAGCTGTTGTGTTATTTCATCGTCTTACAGGCTCACCGTCCGCCTCTGTAGCGCAGCGGTAGCGTTACTGCCTACCACGCATCATCATTTTCATCACCATTGACAGGCAAGTCGTCGAAATGGCGTCCATTAGAAATACGGCGGCCGAACCCTGAAGGGATATCCTGGCCAATAAATGCAATACGATCATTTCATTTACAGGCTCCCCATCATTACTGGAAGACGTTTCTCTCGCTACTGGGATCGATATGTTCATGTTATCCCGGCATGATGGGGATCTTGCACATTCTACTTGTCAAGTGATGTTATCTAAGTCTAACATTCCCCAGAAGCTGGATCAGCAGAAATGGCCGTATTATTGGCCACCGAGGTCCGCAACTTCTCCCCCTTTTAGATTTGAATCTACGGGGATGGTTAATAGTTAAAGTCACAAGGAAAAATTAAACACCAGAGACGAACTGATCATTAGTTCAGAATAGCTACACATTGTGTTGTCAAGGATTCGATAGTATGTGGAAGTCAGAAGTGCAGTTTATGAAAGTCAACTTTGAACTTTATCATTTGCCTTTGCTCAACATCTTCTATGAGTATTTTTGTAAGCAATAAAAATTGGACACATTTTTATGTGGGGTGTTTTATTGAATTAGTCTACATCACCCCATTTTAAAATATTTACTGTTCCTCCTGAACCACACTCTGTATACAGGATGTCTGTCCTTAGAATCGTCAGGCGCATTTTCTCTTGTGTGTCAGCAGATATTTGCTATTTCGTTTTTGCATTATGTAGCTGGAGTTGGCCCAAACAAATAGTGATCATGTCGTCTTTCCTGTGACGCCCAATATCAACAGAAGCGTCGATTTGTTTACCATTACAAAAAATGATTTTGAAAGTGGAATTTTACCCGCTCATCCGGTAACCATTCGACAGAGCGGTCTAGTCCGATATGCATTTAGTCGATATGTATTAAGAGGGATAGTAAAACACGAAGAATAACAGGTACAGTAGAGCGTCGATTATCCGAAGTAATTGGGGGACATGGGTGTTCGGAAAACTGGTTTGTTCGGATAATCGAACTGTACATGTTTATTTGCCAAAAAAAGTACTGTACAGTAAATTTATTCATAAAAACAGGCATCTCTTTCAGTATTGCGGAGCGGCAAGCCTCAACTCTAAGCTGGCGCAGCTGTTGCTGTGAACAGCTTTGATACTGCCGCTACTTCTACTGTCAGTGCCAAGCCGACAGAAGTGTGCTGATTGTTGAAACACAGCGACTGGCGGCTTGGCCGGTCAGCAGCTCCTTGTGAATGCCCCATCAGAAGCATGTTCCGCCAGCGGTGGCCCAGTGCGGCGACTACTGTGAGAAACTTGGTTTGGGAGTGAGGGGGTGATGGACGGTAGGGTGGGAGAGTAACTGGTGCGAGCGAGTACACAGTTCGGTTAAGCGGTCGTTCGGTTGACCGACGTTCGGACAATCGACGCTCTACTGTACTCCAGCAGTAACAGCACTGCTCTTGCCCACACTGGCTGCTACTGCCGAGCGTCCAGCACTACTGAATCACTGCTGGATTGCTATTTATTCTTCTTGTTTTACTATTCCTGTTAATACATATGGATAAAACGAAAATCTAACTATAATAATTTGGGAGTACGTAATCGACTGGGTATTTAAAATTCCGATTTAAAAAGAATTTTGTTCTTAATGGTAAACAAACCAACTCTTTCTGCTGTCACTGGGCGCCGCATGAAAGAAGAGGAGACCAGTGACTGTGTGGGCTGACCCCAACTACAAAATGCAAAAACGAAATTGCAAATATCTGCCGAAATATCAGAGGAAATATACCTGACAACTCTTAGGAGAGTCATCCACTATATTGAGAAAGATAGTTTAACATGAAACAGAGGTGACTGTTTACGACTGGTGACTTATGATGTAACATAACAGACACTTTTGGTTATAACATAAAATTAGATTAAGTAATCTGTCCCTTTTCGTATAAGTCTATTCACTTACATTTATTTTATCGGCTCTCATTGTGTGTTTCAGGTTTTCACAGACTGCTACAAGTGAAGTTACAGTCAAATTAATTTACATTTACGTGTATATAACTGCAGTGCACATGCATAGACCCATGAGGTGTTCATAAGTATCTTGTAAATTTGAGGAGCATAAATTTTGGGGGTCACAAAGTACGGGAAATAGATGCTTTCATCTGAACATTATGGTCTCTAATTTGTCAGTATTTCAAGCTTTTATTCATAACTGTCTTATAGCACAAAAAGTGCTGCCACATGCCAAATAAATAAATATCATATAAAAGGAAATACATGTTTCTTTTTGGCTCAGGCTAACACAAATGATTAGAGGACGAATGTAAGGATTTAGAAGCATGTGTCACTTGGGGAAAGATAGATACTGCCTACAGGAAAATTAAGGAGATCTTTGGAAAAAATAGGAGCAGCTGTATAAATATCAAAAGCTCATATGCAAAACCGGCCATAACGAAACAAAGGAAAGCAGAAAGGTGAAAGGAGCATGTAGTGGGTCTATACAAGGGAGATGTACTGGAAGGCAATATTATAAAAATGGAACAGGACATAATGGGAGACGAGAAGCGAGCTATAATCCTGCGAGAAAAATTTGACAGAGCACTGAAAGACTTAAGTCGAAACAAGGTCCCAGGAATAGACGGCATTCCATCAGAACTACTGTCAGCCTTGGAAGAGCCAATTATGACAATACACCTCTATCTGGTTTGTAAGATGTATGAGACAGGTGATACAACCTCAGAATTCACATATGTAATAATTCCATTTTCAAAGAAAGCAGATACTAACAGGTGTGAATATTATCGAACTCTCAGTTTAATAAGTCATGGTTGCAAAATACTAACACGAATTCCCTACGCAATAATGAAAAAACTGGTTGAAGCCAATCTCAATGAAGATCATTTTGTATTCCAGAGAACAGTAGGAACATGAGTGGCAATACTGACTCTGCAACTTCCCATAGAAGATAGGTTACAGAAAGGCAAACCTCGGTTTATAGCATTTGTAGACCTTGAAAAAGCTTGCGACTATGTTGATAGGAATACTCAGGATAAGATACAGGAAGCGAAAGGCTATTTAGAACTTGTGATTCTTGAGTTTCTCCCGGCGTATTTGATAATCAAAATATCCACGGGTATGCTGCCGGTCTATAGTGTCCAACGGGCACAATATTTCGGCGATCAAACATGTCGCCATCATCAGGTGAACTGACGGACTGAGCTCCTGTAAACGTGCCGGCACGGAGATCCGTACGCTATGGCTGCTCAGAGGGAACTGGGTTCGGTCGCGGCGGCGGCCGATTTAAATACCCTCCGCCCGCGGCGCGTTCCCTCCGCCGTCCGCGCCCAGCGCCACGGTCGCGCGGTGGAACAGATTGCGACGGCGTCTGAGATGACGTCGGTGTGATGGCTCTGTCCGCCGTGGTCGTCACAACTATACGTCTGCTCGATTTACTCTTGATTAACCCGATCGCTGGTTCCCAGCCCCCTAGAACTTAGAACTACTTAAACCTAACTAACCTAAGGACATCACACACATCCATGCCTGAGGCAGGATTCGAACCTGCAACCGTAGCGGTCGCGCGGTTCCAGACTGCAGCGCCTAGAACCGCTCCGCCACACGGCCGGCTTTCTGGAAGTATTTGTATGGAGTGTAGCCATGTATGGAAATGAAACGTGGACAATAAACAGGAGCTCAGTCCGTCAGTTCACCTGATGATGGCGACATGTTTGATCGCCGAAATATTGTGCCCGTTGGACACTATAGACCGGCAGCATACCCGTGGATATTTTGATTATTTAGAACTTGTATAGAAACAATATGGCAGTTAAGACAGTCGAGGGGTATGAAAGGGAAGCAGTGATTGAGAAGGGAATGAGACAGGGTTGTAGCCTATCCCCAATGTTATTGAATCTGCATATTGAGCAAGCAGTAAAGGTAACAAAAGAAAAATTTGGATTAGGAATTCAAGTCCATGGAGAAGAAATAAAAAAATTTGAGATCTGCCGATGTTGTAATTCTATCTCAAACAGCAAAGGGTTATGGAAGAGCAGTTGAATGCAATGGTCAGTGTCTCGAAAGGAGGATATAAGATGAACATCAACAAAAACAAAACAAGGGTAATGGAATTTAGCTGAATTAGATCAGGTGATGCTGAGGGAATTAGATTAAGTATCGAGACACTTAAAGTAGCAGATGAGTTTTGCTATTTGGGCAGCAAAATAAATGAGAACGGCCGTAGCAGCGAGGATATAAAATGTAGACTAGCAAAGGCAAGAAAAGCTTACTGAAGAAGAGAAATTTGTTAACATGGAATATAGCTTTAAATGCCAGGAAGTGTTTTCTGGAAGTTCAAATGGTTCAAATGGCTCTGAGCACTATGGGACTTCACATCTGAGGCCATCAGCCCCCTAGAACTTAGAACTACTTAAACCTAACTAACCTAAGGACATCACACACATCCATGCCTGAGGCAGGATTCGAACCTGCAACCGTAGCGGTCGCGCGGTTCCAGACTGCAGCGCCTAGAACCGCTCGGCCACACGGCCGGCTTTCTGGAAGTATTTGTATGGAGTGTAGCCATGTATGGAAATGAAACGTGGACAATAAACAGTTTAGACAAGGAGAGAATAGAAGCTTTTGAGATTTGGTGCTGCAGAACAATGCTGAAGATTAAATGAGTAGATCATGTAAGTAATGAGAAGGTACTGAATAGAGCTGAGGACCAAAGAAAGCTGTGGCACAACCTGATTGAAGAAGGGATTGGTTGATAGGACACTTTCTGACACATTAAGGAATCACCAATCAGTGTTGGAGATAAGTGTGGGGAGGAAAATTTTAGAGGGAGATCAAGAGATGAATATAGTTAGCAGATCCAGAAGAATATACACTGATCAGCCAGATCTTCATGACCACATACTTAATAGCCAATTTGCCCACCTCTGGCACCGATAACAACGATTATGCATCATGGCATCGAAGCAATGAGGCCTTGGTAGGTCGCTGGAGGATGTTGGCACCACATCTGCACATACAAGTCACCTAATTCCCGTCATTTCCAGGGAGGGGGACAATGAGTTCTGACGCCATATGCAATCAGATCCCAGATGTGTTCAGCCGGCCGCGGTGGTCTCGCGGTTAAGGTGCTCAGTCCGGAACCGCGTGACTGCTACGGTCGCAGGTTCGAATCCTGCCTTGGACATGGATGTGTGTGATGTCCTTAGGTTAGTTAGGTTTAAGTAGTTCAAAGTTCTAGGGGACTGATGACCACAGAAGTTAAGTCCCATAGTGCTCAGAGCCATTTGAACCATTTGAACAAGATGTGTTCAATCGGGTTCAGATCTGGTGAGTTGGGAGCCAGCACGTCAATTGGAACTCGCCAGTGTGTTCCTCGAACCACTCCATCACTCTCCTGACCTTGTGACATCGCGCATTATCTTTTTGAAAAATACCACTGTCATTGGGAAACATTACCGTCATGAAGGGTTGTACGTGATCTGTAACCAGTGTATAATATTCCTTGGCCATCATGGTGTTTTGCACTACCTCCAGGAAGTTTCCTAGCACGTGATGGAGCCGCTACTAGTATTTTCCTGCCCCACAGTACAAGTGTCGAGGAACGTCCCTTGGAAGATGACGAATTCGCACCCTCCCATCAGTATAATGACGAAGGTATTGCCATTCATCAGGCCATGCAATGCTGTGTCACTGCACCAACACCAAGTGCCAATGGTCGCATGCTTATTTCAATTGTAGTTGCTGATGTCATGTTGTTAACATTGGCATGGCATGGGTCATCAGCTGCGGAGGCCCATCATTAGGAGTATTCAGTGCCCTATGTGTTCAGATGCACTTGTAGTCTGACCAGTTTTAAAGTCTGATGTTAGTTCCGCTACAGTTTGCCGCCAGTCTGCCCAGTCTACAATGTCCAACGTCTCCAATGAGAGGTGGACCCCTAGCCCCACGAAGTCCAGACGTGATTTCAAATTGGTTTCACCATGTGCTGAAGATACTCATCACAGCACTCCTCAAACGCTGGACAAGTCGTGTAATTTCCGAAATGCTCGTGCCAAGCCATCACAATCTGCCCTCAGTCAAATTCAGATAGATCGCACTTCTTCCCCATTCTACACAGGCAACACAAGTGAACCATGTGTGTGTGTCTGACTATCAATCATTATCTTTGATAAACTGATGATTTGGCCTAGCTTTAATTGCATTCTTATTATCACACTATCAGCAGTATGCAAGTAAGTCATTATGGTATGTGTGTCTAAGCAAAAAATATTGTTAACTAACTAAGCAATATTTACAGAATGTGAGGAAATTGTTTCCAACTATCAGTGTGAACAGTTTTTGATATAAATGCAAGGGAAATGCAAAGAAAAGTATACATATCACACTACATATGTATAAAAAATATTTTTTGCCATCCATGGGCGAGAGTGCATGTTGTCAGAACTTGAATGACTGGTCTATTAAACTTCCCTCTTTGTTGGGCCAGTTGTACAAACTCAGGACAACCAACAGCCAACCTGTACTTTCAACATAATATGGGAACTGCGCTGTACATCTAGTTGCAGTTAAAACTCTTGATAAAATATCTGATAATTCAGGGGTGAGTAAATCAGTTCATAACTACTGCATCATTTGTATTTGAAAAGTAATAATAAATACTGAATTCTCGCTGAAGCTGTAACTGGGAATTGCTACAAAATACCAAGATTTAATTCTCTTATTTAAAGGCCGATTTGCACTGGATGTCAACGGTGTGATATAGAATACTGGGCGACTTCACAGTCAAAAGACAGAATGTTCACACTAGATGGAGCATCACGATGTCACTTTGCTAAACCAAATACTAAATGATGAAAGTGAGGTTATGAGATCGCATCCATGTTACAAAAAGTTAGAAAATAGTATCAGAATTAAGGAACTATGAAAAAATTTATTAATGGCCTTTTGAAATAATAGATCCAGCAATCAGTGAATGTGTATAGTGTCACATCATTTGTGTTCATTTACAGATATGTACCTGTGTTGCTAGACATAAAAAGTAATTCTGTATGATTCAGTTCCCTGCAGTTGTTTTATATTGTGTGTAAGACTTACCAACACAACTGATTACCTCAGCTTAACCTTGTCAACTTGCCACTGCAGCCACGATACTCCGATTTCTTCCCAGTGTCATGAAGAGGAGACCACACCATCAAGATCTTGCAAAATGGTAAAACCACAAAGGTCTCCACTGAGTGGGTCAAGCCTGCATAGGTCATAACAGCAATGTCACAAGACACCATGCCAGAGCTGCAAGCCTCACCATGTCCAGAGTCACATTTGCAGACATCACCTATGGTTACCATTTCCCTTCATCGGTCAGCAACTACACTGTCACTGCATCCAGTAGCTGCACTTACTCCCTGGCTGGTACTTCGCACAAGAGCTGGGCAGCAAATAACATTTAGATTTACTTACATCTCAGATGCTCTGCACTAAAAGGCGGTTGAAGGAAGGGGGCTGTGTGGGAATATTCTATCCATCAACTGACTAGTGTGTGTTTCCTCTGATGCAAGGGGTTCCTTAGAGTTACACTCAGTGTAGAGTTATATGTGTTCATTTACATATGTGTATTTGTGTTGCTAAAAATAAAAATTAATTCTATATGTTTCAACATTCTTTGTACAGTATTTTATATGGGCCATAAGTCTTACCCACAGGTCAAAGCAAACTTTATAATGAATGTTTTTGATAAGGTTTGTGTGGTAAATTGCTGAGAAGTGAAACAATACAAAATGTGTGGTCAAAACATTTCAAAACTTCTGCATTTAATTGGTAGAGAAATTATATACATATAAACGCAACAAGTTTATTAATAAGGCAATGCATAGAGCTTTTCTTGTCACATCCACATGAAAATTGTTTCATCACTTTATTTTATTATCCATGTGCAGTATAGGCTCCTTCTCTGTCCAAGTACTGTAAAACTTAAAATCATATTTCACTTTCGGATATGTGGCCTTTCTTGTTGAAGACTACTCATGGAAAAATATTCTAGTCATCATGGAATACTCACGATATGTGCGAAAAATAAGTATACAGTTCGATAAAAACTAAGAAGACACAGAAGCAAGCGTGAGGGCAGCAGCAATAGATGCCCCTCCACCTATATCAATGTAAAACTTTCTTCTATGTCTACATCTACATCTATACTTACAACTATGCTCTACAAACCACTGTGAAGAGCATGACAGAGGATAGATCGTATTTTACGAACTATTATGCTTTTCTACCATTTCATTCATATATTGAACACAGGAAGAGTGATTGTTCAAATGCCTCAATCCATGCTTTATTAATCTAATAATGTCCTCAGGATCCCAACGCGAGTGATATGTAGGGGGTTGTAGTATATTCCTAAAGTAATCATTTTATGTTGGGTCTCGAAACTTTCTAAGCAGGTCTCCTTGGACAATTTACATCTATCTTCCAGGGCCTACCAATCCAGTTCTTCTTCGTTATGTTGTGGGTCAAAAAAAGTGACTGTTCATGCTACCATTCTCTGTATACATTCCGTATCCCCTGTTAGTCCTATCTGGTAGGTGTCCCACACACTTCAGTAATATCCTACGATTGGTCACATGAATGATTTATAAGCAGTCCCCTTTGTGGACTGGTTGCGTTTCCTCTGTGTTTTATCATTAAACCAAAGTCTACCACCTGCTTTACTCATGACTGAACATATCTGTGCAAAATGTTACATCCTGATATTTTTATGAATTGACTGATTCTAACTTTGACTCATTGATATTATAGTCGTAAGGCACTACTTTCTTCGTTTTGTAGAATGTATAATTTTAATCTGTTTTCACTATCTCTAAGTATCAAATAACACGAAAAACAAATATATTTTTTCTTCTTCAGTAGAGCTGACTTTCTTACTGTTACAAAAATGTTATTTAATGAAAGTTATTCATCAGTTTATGTTCTTATCCATAAACAGTGCAGAGCTTTCCTCTGCCCAGGTATTGTAAAAGCTATATCATTTTTCATTCTTGAACATTTAGCTTATCTTGTTGAAGAACATTCCATGGGAAAAAATAACAAAGTCTTCATGACACATAAATTGACCAAGGTCCAAAAAATTATTATTAAAATATATCTGCGTAAAAAGGCAGCTAAAACATACTTCGTAAGTATTGCATGTTACACAATTAAAGATTATTTAGAGGGTTCAGGGAAGTGGTTAATAATGAAGGGGGACAGCTACAACACACCATCACATTGCAATACATGCATACAATATAATCTTTTTTGTAGAAAATCATGTGCCAAGATCTATAACGTATGATAGTAGTGCCTTATCAGTCTCCTGAGCTCAACATAAGACTCATTGTGGAGGGATTGTGACACAATTTTTCAGACAGACTGAAGTGAGTATATGAAGATGTGCATGGGATGCATGACATGTTTGCATTCCTGAGGTCAGTGTTCCAAACAGGCTGCAGGGAGTGCAAGGGACAGTGGTGACCAGCATGTGTCTATAGAGTATGCAGTGATGTGATGCGAAATGGTTTTATATTTTGCAAACTGTGTATGATTGAAAGAGTCATCTATAAAGGGACTGGCCAAATGAGACACTGTAGCTGTTAAGACACTGATCTCATGTATGAGAGGATGAAATTTGCTCTTCTTGGCCATCCTGATTTAGGTTTTCCATGGTTTTCCTAAATCATTTCAAGCAAGTGCTGGGATGGTTCCTTCAACAAGGTAACAGCTGACCAGCTGTCCTATCCTTTTAAAGATATACTTCTTTGTTATATGTGGGAATCTATTTTGAGCTATCTAGTTTCATTGTATTATGATGACATTTCCTATAGCATTGTGAGTTGATTCTTGGATGAATAAATAGATAAATAAACATCTGCACTGTGTTAAGGAAACAAAATGAATGCACGAAATCCGCTACCATATTGTGAGTGAATGCAGAATAGATTAACATCTGACTGATGTTACGTTCCGTTGATAGGCGTCTGAAACACATTGCAGACTGTTTTGACATCTTGTTCCATCACAACCTATTCTATTGAGTGCGAGTCGACCTTCAAGGCCCATCCAAATGCATCAATCTGTCTGCGCAGTTACCTGCACAAAAATACATGTTTGCAACAGATCACCACAATTAAGATGTGTTCACACCACTCAAGTTCCAATCCACCCCTCACATCATCGGCCAGTGCAGAAAAGAATTTTCAATGTCAAGAGACTATGTTTTTGTAACCCTCAAGTTTATTTCATTCAAAACTGAAGGAAACAGAAAAGAAATGCGAAAAACAGTAAGACAGTTTAAAATACTTTATAGTCTGGACGGTGGCTGCTTGAGTGAAAGCAGTTTTCGCACTTCATGGGTTGCAGGGGGAACCTAATGTAGTTATTTGAAAATGGATTTGGGCATGTATAATAATCGTTTGACGCTCACAACTGCTAGTGTAATACAGAAAATACTTGTATGCAGATAGCAATACCTCCACATGAGTGGCTGACAGTGATGATAAGATTCCTGGCAACAAGAAGAAGCTACAAAGATCTAGAACTTTCTGTTGCAGTTTCGAAACAAGCACTGAGTGAAATCATACCCAACACATGCGAAGCTATTTACACTGTCCTGGAGGATTTCATGAAGGTAACTTAAGTACTATACCTCAATTATGACAAATTGCAGATAATATTTTTATGGTTCTAGATATGTTTGAAACACAGTATAGTCTTAGAAATTATATACATAGCCAATGAGCTATAGACAGTTTAGTTTGGTTCAATATCAGGATTTTAAATTTCCTGCCTGATGTGTACCAGGGACAGACTTCTGCATCCATATATAAAACTCCTTTATCAATTATACACAGGGAGTCCTTGTTTATCTGGAAAGTTTTACTTCTAGTGTTGTGGCAGTGAATTCTACCATTCAGCTCTAAATTACTCCTACTATGAACCAAATATTAAGAAGTAAAACAAATGTAATTATCCTTATGTCCCTTGAGGCACAGTTTCAAGATCTTTGATTATATTTTATGTGTTATATTCTATATATGTTTATTTATTAGCCATTCAGCATGTTTACCATTCAAATTGGCTATGTTAAAATGCATTTTACATATTCATAAAAGTATAGTTATTACTAATTTTTACATTATACATTATGCATGGAGATTTATATTAGTAATTTTTACATTTTACACACATCATCATTTTGCATATACACATAAATACATATAATACTTACTAATAAGAAGATTTCAAAATAATCATTATATAGTTTACATTCAAGAATTAATTATACAGTGTTACACATTTATTTAATGATAGTCACATTATTTTGTTGTTTATATATTCCTTCCAAATTAATTCCAAGATTTAGAGAGAGTGAGAGTTTTGACTGATTTTGGCAGTTTATTATAGAACTTATTGAGTAGTATGCTTTATTTTTAAACCATGTATTAATATCTCCTTAAATTTAGAGAGAGTGAGGGTTTTGACTGATTGTGGTAGTTTATTATGTAACTTTAGACTTAGGTGTTTGTGTCAGTGACAGCCTAGAATATGTTACATCAAGCGTGCAGTTGTTTCTAGTGCTGTGTGGATGTCAATTCATTCTCTGTGTAAATTGCTGTATATTTTCTTTTACATATATTAAGCAGTTATAGATATAGAGACTTGGGAGGGTCTTTATGTTTAATAGCCTGAAGTGCTCCTTACAGGTTTCTCCTGGACCCAATCCTTGTATACACCTAATTGTTTTTTTGCCATTTAAATACACAGTTTGTGCCTGTTGAATTATCCCATAACAGTATTCCATATTGTAACTGTGACTGAAAGAATGCATAGTAGCAAAGCATCAATAAACTTCTACTGACAATACTATAGTTCATACAGCAGGAATATCACACTTGCAAGTTTGCCTGCCAGATAGCTTGTATGGTCATGCCATGACAGCCTTTGGTCTACTTTTAAACCTAATAGCTTGACACTGTGTTCTCTTCTTTCCATACCTTCAGATCATAATACATTTCCTTTGTTTTTGTGTTGTTTATACATAACTCATTAGCAATACACCGCACCCTACATTTTTCAAAAAGTTCATTATTTTTGTTTACCGCCTCTTGCATATTCTCACCTGTGGAGATCGTGGTCATATCATCAGCATATAAGACATTTTTGCAGGCTGTATAGTTTGAGAAGACATTAACATAGACAATAAAGGGGAAGAGTCCAAGAACAGACCCCTGTGGAATTCCTCTCTTAATTTTCATTAGTTCTGAACTTTCATCGTTCACATAGACTAACTGTTGCCTGTTATTTAGGTATGATTTAATCGTCCACTTAACACAAGATTCTGGCTGTACTCTCTCTTTAAAAAACAGAGTCTACTTTCTTTTGCTTCACTGTCTGACAAGATTATGTCATAGGACAGTACAGATTGAAAGTATGTTAGCAGTCCCTGGCGCACATTTCAGTAAGCAGTGTGCGACCAATTATTTTTTTACCATTTCCCTATTTGCTGTAGGCTCAACGACTTGTAATTTCTCTACTAAAGAATTTTAAGCATGAGCAATCTTATCAAATTTGCTGTATTCTCTGCTTTTTATTTGTTTTGTACATATATGACTTCTACATGTTGTATTGGTCTTCAGTCTGAAGACTGGTTAGATGCAGCCCTCCATGCTACTCTTCATCTCTGAGTAACTACTACAACTACTTCTGAATCTGCTTCTTGTGCAACAAATTTCTTTTGTCCCCAGTTCTATTCAGTATCTCATCATTAGTTATGTGATCTACCCATCTAATCATCAACATTCTACTGTAGCACCACATTTCAAAAGCTTCTCTTATCTTCTTCTCTAAACTTTTCACTGTCCATATTTCGTTTCCATATACACTTCATACAAACACTTTCGAATTAGATAGATTAGATATTTCAGAAAAGACTTCCTGACACTGAAATCTGCACTCAACAGTATCAATTTTTTCTTCGTCAGAAACACTTTTCCTGCCATTGCCAGTCTACATTTTATATCCTTTCTACTTCGACCATCATCAGTTAATTTGCTACCCAAATAGAAGCTTCTATTCTCTTCTTGTCTAAACTTTTCATTGCCCATATTTCATTTCCATATATGGCTACACCTCACACAAACACTTTCAGAAAAGACTTCCTGACACTGAAAACTGCAGTCGACAGTAACAAATTTTTCTTCTTCGGAAACAATTTAAGTGTCTCATTCCCTAAACTAATTCCCTCAGCATCACCTGATTTAATTCGACTACATTCCATCATCCCTGTTTTGCTTTTGCTGATATTAATTTTGTATCCTCCTTTCAAGGTACTGTCCATTCCATTCACCTGCTCCTCCATTACTTTGCTGTGTCAGTATACAGCCTGAATAATATCAGCGATAGGCTACAACCCTGTCTCACTCCCTTCTCAACCACTGTTTCCTTTTCATGCCCTTCGACTCACATAACTGCCATATTGTTTCTGTACAAGTTCTAAACAGCCTTTCGCTCTCTGTATTTTACCTCCAGAATGACACAGTCACAAGCTTTCTCAAGGTCTACAAATGCTATAAACCTAGGTTTGCCTTTCTGTAACCTACCTTCTATGAGAAGTCATTGGCTCAGTATTCCCTCATGTGTTTTTACATTTCTCTGGAATCCAAACTAATCTTTCCCAGGTGGCATCTACCAGTTTACCCATTGTTCTGTAAAGAATTTTGTAACCATGATTAATTAAATTGATAGTTCGTGAATTTCCACACCTGTCAGCTACTACTTCCTTTGGAATTGGAATTGTTATATTCTTCTTGAAGTCTGAGGATATTTCGTCTGTCTCATACATCTTGCTCACTAGATGGAAAAGTTTTATCATGGCTTGCTCTCCTCAGGTTATCACTAGTTCTGACAGAATTTTGTTTACTACTGGGGACTTGTTTCGACTTCAGTCTTCCAGTACTCTATCAAATTCCCATTTCCCTCAACTACATCTCGTTTGTATAGACCTATATACTCTTTCCACCCTCCAGCTTTCCCTTCTTTGCTTGGGACTGGTTTACCACCTGCGCTCTTAATATTCATACAAGTAGGTCTCTTCCCTCTAGAGGTTTCCTTAATTTTCCTGTATGCGGCATCTGTCTTTCCCCTAGTGATATATGCTTCTACATCCATACATTTGTTCTCTAGTCGTTCCTGTCGGTCTCATTTTTCAGATCTCTGTATTCCCTTTCGCCTGCTTCATTTACATTATTTTTATACTTTCTCTTTTCATCAATTAAATTCAGTATTTCTTGTATTACTCAAGGGTTTTTACTACCCTCTTCTTTTTACCTACTTGATCTTCTTCTGACTTCACTATATCATCTCTTAAAGGTACACATTCTTCTTCTACTTTATTCCTTTCCCCTGTTCGTGTCAGTTGTTTCCTTACGCTCCCTCTGAAACTGTCTACGGTCTCTGGTTTTTTCACTTTATCCAGGTCTCATCTCTTTAAATCCCTACCTTTTTGCAGTTTCTTTAGTTTTAATCTACAGTTCATAACCAATAAATTGTGGTCAGAGTCCACATCTGTCCTTGGAAATGTCTTACAATTTAAAAATCTGGTTCCGAAATCTCTGTTTTACCATTATAAATCAATCTGAAACTTTCTGATGTCTCCAGGTCTCTTTCACGTATGCAAACTTCTTTTATGATTCTTAAATCAAGTGTTTGCTATGATTAATTATGCTCTGTGCAAAATTCTTCACATGGGTTCCTCTTTGATTCCTTTCCCCCAGTCGATAAATTCAGCTACGAACTCTCTAGACCAGTGACGTGTACCTGCCATTTTAAAATTCAATACGCACACGCAGACGACAAACACTAGAGTAGACTGAACAAACAGCTGACTGAAACACGTTTCGAGCACCAGAGTTGCGGCGATGTCTGCGCAGGTGTCATTTGTGACCCAAAGATTTCAGAAATTTCGTTTGAGTCTCCAACTACCAGGTTCGCAGGCATCTCATATCTGCGCAAATATCCTCTTCACAGATAGCGATCCGTCCGTGCAGATGTTACATGCGCAGACTTTTTGCGCAGATGGACTTTGCGTGTTGAGGCGGTTTTACATCCGCGGTTGAGGAACTTTTTGACTACAAAATTTTTTAAACAATGTGCTGAATTAATATATAATAATTTGGCAAGTATTTATCTGATTGCTTCTTCCGTATCAATATTCTATGTTTAATTTTTTATTTCGCTCATATGACTGGTAGATCTTGTTGTCGCCATCGATTTTATTTTCCTACGTTTCGAACATTCAGTGTCAAAGAGATCACAATGTACATATTTGTTTGTAGCTGCTTGTTTGTTCTAGGCCAGAGTGTAGTCTTCGCTTTTGAAATGCTTTTGTTTTCACGTAAAATATTAAAGAAAATGAAATTGTTTATGTCATTTGGCTTTAATTTGCCACTATGACGTGAATGTGGTGTAATTTTTCTCAGAACTAACTATAAGGTAATTATCAGTAACCTTTATGACTGGGGGCGCCAATATGTTGTGTTGTCATAAACTTGTTATGGTGCTGGGAATGTCACTCTCAGTTGTGGTGGAGTGTTAATCGATGGTGGTACATAGTACATAGTGTGTGGTGTAATGCAACTGGAAGAACTGGATATTGCCGTGGAGAATGAGAGCGCAGCGATAGAGTTTGCTGTACAGCGAAAGTTATTACCAGGAAAGAAAACTCTCTGTCCAGCATGTAACATAGGAAATGTGGGGTGGTACAAGAAATCGAATGATGGTTTGAAGGTGCCATTTTCCTTACGATGTTCCAGACGAAGATGTCGTAAGAAGTGGTCAGTTACCAAAAACACTTGGTTTTTTGGTTCTCATCTAACACTGCGACAAAATTTTATGCTTATTTATTTCTGGATTCGTGGAGATAGCATTGGAGAAGCATCAGAAAATCTGAAATTGAGCAAGACCACGGTTATGGACTACTATCAGTTCTGTAGGGAAGTGTGTTTCGTTATTGTCAGTAATCGCACAAAACCTGTAGGAGGGCCAGACCACGTCGTTGTAATAAGTGAGTTTCAGGTAGATAGGGTTTTTCCAGCCCAAGTGAAGAGAGTTTGTTTTTTAGAAGGTTACGACAAGACAACAGAGGAATGCTTTTTGATTGAGCTTCATGATACGGATGAAGACATTGTAGTTCAACTGATTAAAAAGTTTGTTAGGGCAGGATCATCCGTGATAACCGATGCGTGGGAATCTTTCAACAGACTGAACAGCGAGCATTTTCAGAATTCATTTTCGGATCATCCGATAAAATTCTTCGAATCTATTAATCCTGATAGAGAAACGAACCAAAAACGATGCATGTTCCGGAAAACGAATCGCTTTGTTGAAACTGAAAGTCTGGAGATTAAAAGCCAAGACCTGTTATTGTTTCAATATTTGTACTTCCACCCTATTGAGTACCTGAGCACAGGAGAAAAATTCGACAGATTTTTAGAAGACATTTCCCTAGTTTACCCAGGTCCTTTCAAACAACCATTGACCGCTGTAATTTACTAGAGGTAAGATGTAAATTTGATTGCGCAGTATTCTAATTAAGAACATATTTCACCAAATTGTTGTTTGCTTCAAATGAACTGAAGAAGCCATTAATCTTTGTGCAATCATTTCACTAAAAGCATCATTAACTAACTTGATGTCTTCGACTACAGCAGAGCAGTGAATCGGTAATTAACTTATAATTGTGTTAAATAAATTACAAAGCTGCATTGTGACGACATTTTGCGTTAGAAACAATTAGAAAATTACCGAAAATTAATCATTGTGCAATGTTATCCGGTACTTCATATAGAATTTTAGCCAACTTTTTTTCATTCCTAGAGTGTATAATATCATCAAATTGGAGTTTTGAGCTCAGTTCCCGTGCTGGCAGAAGAATGATAATGAATTAGGAATGGGTCCACCTTTTTGCGATTACACAAATAATTGTGTTATCGCCAAAACCACAGTTGTAGCATCCTCAGTGTTTTTTTATTCTTTTCTTTTTATTTCACACACCCAGTCAGATAAAAGGAAAATAATAAAAAAAGATGCACTGAGGATGCCTCAACTGTGGTGAAACATGTTTGGCTTGTAAAACAAAATAGTAATTTGTGTACTTGGTAGAAGGTGGACCCATCCTTAATTCGTTACAGTGTGTAATATTATTTGTTTTTCCCCATTGAAGAAATAAGTGTACCATTTTGCCTCTCTCAAGTGGCAATCCTAGGTACACACTTCTAAGCTTAGCTGGGAATGGAATTAGTTAAGGTATACCTGAGGGTTGGTTTTTTGTTTACCCTGTGCCTTCATAATTGTCGCAAAGCAGTAAGAGTTCACTGAAATCTATGTTGACACTTAAGAAGTGAGAGCTTGACATAGTCATGACGGCATAACACAGGCATCCACGTTACAGCAAAATGTTTGACAATATTATTAATTCATTTACTGGATGATGTCTAAAATTACAGAAATGAGCTGTCTTCAGCATGTACAATGACATTATGCCATTTGTTTTGAATGTACACTTCAGTGTATAAATAATATTTGAATAGTTGGCTGTAGGTTAATAAGTTGGCAGAAACTTTTATCCCACATCTTAATGGTACTGATCTCTATATTTTCCTTACTATCTAATCCATACTACCCATATGCTTCTGATATTACTGACACACACAGATTTTATATGTAGCATTTGGAGTGATAAATTCTTAACAACTGCACTTGAAATTCAATGCAGTATTACAGTGTTTGACTAGTGTGTGATATAGGACACCCCACCCCCATGCAAAAATATAAAGGCTGTAGCGAAAGACTGCGCTGTAGCATAGCCCAAGATCCAAGTCATGTTGAAATGTGATAATTTGGTAGTGAGTTGACGAAGCTAACAAATGTGAATGCCAAATAAATGATGTGGTAAGAGATTGACCTGTAACATAGCTTGATGTTTACATTTGCACCATATTTAACCCACTTTTTGTCGTAAAAATGGTTTGCAAGGTAAATTCAGAAGATGAAGATTAAATAATGAACAAGGCTTTGAGTAATTTGATGTATATTATTTACTTATACATACACAACAAAAAGTCAAGAGGGGGTCAACTACCTTCTGAACTAACAATGACTTAGAGCTGTCCTAAAGATCCATCTGTCACCAGACACTATCATATTGTAACCTTCAAGAGGCATAGGGATGGAGAAAGGAAAGTTGCATCCTTTCATAGACAGCTGCAGTAGGAGTATAGATAGCAAAGTCAAAGATCTTTTAGCTTGTTTATATATATATATATATATATATATATATATATATATATATATATATATATATATACACACACACACACACACACACACACACACACACACACACACACACACACACACTGAGATTTTTAAAAACTATAACAAGACAGGTAATTGTGTCCTGCAACATGCCCCAGACATCTGAAACTGTACCTTCAGAATGGTATCTATCGTTCCCCTGTCTATATTAATACATTTTCATTTAACTTCCAGATCTGTATAATAAAACGGTATGGCAGCCACACAAAATGTGCCAGTTTCTGAAATAATTAGAAATAAAAGTTCAGGGGATGATGAACCTAAGAAGAAATCTCGTGAAGATTGGAGGAAAGCAAAAGAGCTTGAAGAAGCAAGAAAGGTAAGTTCACAGTAATAAGTTTGAGGAGAAAATGTTGATGAACAAGATTTGGTATTAAATATTTGACCCTGCTACTATTTAAAGTTAGTGTGTCAGCTAGTTGCTGACATTTTTATAAAAATAATGAAAAGATCTTTTGTTATTTGCATATATTAATAAGTAGTTTCTCAATAGGCAGGAACAGCACCAGCAGCAGTTGATGAAGAAGGAAAAGATATCAATCCTCACATTCCTCAATACATATCACAAGCACCATGGTATTTTGGATCAAAAGGACCTACACTAAAACATCAACGGCCTCAGCCAGAGAGGGAGAAGCAATTTGCCCGTGTTGATGATTGGTACAAGAGAGGTGTTTCTGTGAGTGGCTTAAAAATTTTTTCACTTTGCCAATAGCATTTTTTGTTACTGTCATTGTTTAATTACTGTAAAATATTTCGTGTCTGTGTTACTATAGGCACCTGCAGTAAACAGTTGCCCTATCATTGGTATATTTCTAAACATTTTCTTGTTTTATGATGCTAGAGTTAGTTATAAGTTGCACCTTGCAAATACTCGGTGAGCTTCTTATCTTGACCGTTGAGGTGTTGTCAGTTTCTTTTCTTGTATCTTGATTAAAGAATTTGATTTTGTTTTTCTCTTTAATATTGATAGAACCAAACTATCATCTAGTTGTGAACTGTGCATGAAGTATTTACAATACAAATGAATGTAAGTCAGAATTCCCAGTTTGTTAAAGAAGGAAATATTTTCAAAATAAAATGGTGAAATGTTTTCTGAAAATATAGGAAAATAGTGCATTTTACAACTTACATTAATTATGACAATTTTATGTACCATATCACGACTTCTTGTGACCATAGCACAACAAACTGTACAAAAGGGGGACTGGTTTGGAAGGCTCTTTAATGTGCTGTATCTTTGAAACTGAATATTTTTGAAATATAAATATGAAATCCACTAAATATGGCATAGCTTTGGAAACCGCAAAATCAAAATTAAGTTGCAAGATGTGTTTGTCTAATAAAATCAGAACACAGGACACATCATGTAATCAGCCAATCACATCACATTTTTAGTGTACAAACGGGTCGACAGAAGTGTCCGATCCAACGCGTCGGCTTTGACCCGTGACGTAAGGGTGTTGTCGTGTGTGACGTCATGACGGCGCGGAGTTTGGTTTGAGTGTGGCTGTCTCCAGTTCTGTTTTATCTTATTTTATTTACTTTTCTGATCTGTTCGTTCTATCTCGTGAGATTTTTTTTTTTTTAATTCAAAAACACTTATTACTTATTTTAATTATCTGTTTCCTCGAATTTCTGTTTTAGTTTATTATATTTATCTTTCTGATCTGTTCGTTCTATCCCATGAGATTAGTGTTTTTTTTTTTTTTTTTTTTTTTTTTTTTTTTAAAAAGAAAATCAGCTACTGAAGCATCTTTATTTTCCTTGGGTTGCAGGGGTTACGACCCCTGGGGAGGTGGGTGGGTATTCATGCATGGCTGTCTTCACTTACACGTTGTAGCTATGCAAGGCGTCTAAATTTGTTTATATTTAGTTTGCCCCCCACCCAAAAAACCCCATTTCCCGTGCTTGTCCCGTTAGTGTCATTAGGCTTCTTGTGGAAAGTGTGTATGTTTGTTTTTGTTTCCACCATATTTGTGACGTCATGGGTCAAAGCAGACGGGTGGGATCGGACGCTTCCGTATTTCCGTACAAACACACGAATGATGAAAAAGCATTAAGCATTAGACAAGAATAAAGTAGATGATGCAAAGAAATGTACAGTGTGTACAGTAACACACAGAGAGATGTCATCACATATCTTTAATGTGAGGAAAGTGAAAGCAATGGTATCCTCAAAAGGCATGAAATTGTGGTCGCTGGTAGTGCTTTGCAGCATTCTTCAAAAGAATTACTGGATAACAGTTCCGCTGGAGAGGTAAAGTTTATGGAACATGTACTCTGTTTGTTACCAAACAGAATGTTTGGTCTTTCTGCTGTATCATGGGATGGCACCTCCAACATCCCATCATGGGGTGTGTGTGTGTGTGTGTGTGTGTGTGTGTGTGTGTGTGAACAGAATGGTCTTTCAAATGTACAAAGTTCAGAATATGATTCACTCTAAGGTGCCAAAAGCCTTCATTGTTTTGAAGCGAAGCAGTTGCTAACAGTACTAATCCCCTTTGATTATTTGTACCAAGAGAAAGTCCAAAATTCATCTGGCTCAAGGCAGATTTTTTACTCTTGGGCTTTGCTGTGTTTGCTTTTCCCCAAATTTTGCCTTATCTGTTTAAACAGTTTCTAATCTTGTAAGTGCTCGGAATTGTTTATCGCCCCCCTTGATACACCCTTCATGACAGAGGGAAGACCAGTCAGTCATCATACTCTTAAATGTGCCAAAATTTGTGACAAGTCTCTCCATCTTCAGCCAAAACATAGAGACCCGCATGGCACAGAAGTTGGAGACTATTCAGACTGTCATTTGCAAATCACTGAATCAAGTACCGATGCATGGACTCTACTTGAATATTCAGTGGACCTGACAATGTGATTACACTTCTGTCTTCTGTATGCAGCAGCAAAGGGAAGAGTCCTCATTCAGTAAAATGTTACATGATGCATGGCATTCTTGACAAAGTCAATTACTTCTGGCAGTACATTGTGCTCCTCAAATCCAGTATTTGTCACAACCTAAATTATTTGCAAAGACATAACTTTGCTTATTGGTATTCTGTGTGTACAGTGTGATTATAATTAAAGTTGAAAATACTGTAAACAAAGAAGCACTGCTCATAATGACATCAAATGTGAACAAAATGTCAAAGAAGGAAACAAAGGAAAAAAAAAAAATCTTTCCCACTGCCTGGTGCTGTAAGAGTCATAATGTAAATGGGTGTGACTACAAGCAATAGTTGAATTGTAATACGATGGCAATGATGCAGATTGCGTGTTAAACCAAGCATACTGTGCAATCGCTTTCAACAGTTGTGGTACTGTTAGGTAAGCCAATTGACCAAACTAAGGTCGTACCACATCAAATGGAAAAAAATCGGGTTTTAATCATCCTGAGACAAAGAACCGCATAAAAACAATGAAATTGACTTTTGTCACGAGACAGGTGCAAGAAATGTTCAATGTGATGTCTACAGTTCTTTGCCACAAGTTGAAATTGGGGGAAGTAGCATGTTCCACAACAGATCGGAGTGTCTCAAGGGTCATGTTCAGAAAGTGTTGTGTAATGTGTGCCCACATCCAGAAGTCAGACAGATTAAGATCAGGTGATCTGGACAGCCAGCCTGTAGGGATATGATGGCTGATAATTCTAGTGTTTCCAAAATGCTGTCTTGCATACAAATGATCCTACCCACATATCCACACTGTAGAAGGGTTGGCTGATGTTGGTGCACTTCGACTTTCAAAGCATGTACCAGTGATGGTACAAGAACAGGGCCCATAACCTTGAAAAAACATGGCCCTACAATAAATGGTACTGTCGACTGGCTCCACGCAGTTACCTTTGCAGAATGAAGCCATCCCAGTTGATGTCCAAAGGAATTTTTCATTACCATGGTCTGCAGTCCTGTGTATTAACATGTGATTGGAGACGGAAGTAGGCTGCTTCTGTCCATAGAATGTCGTATGATCGTACATTGTCCAGTTGCATCCAAGTAGAAATTCTTGAACAAATGTTTGTCTTACTGGAAGTTGGGCATTAAGGAACTCCTGAACATGGGTAATTTTGTGTGGATAGCAGTGCAGGATGTTAAGTAGAATTTTATGCACTGTGCTCAGACAAGTCCAAAGTTCGAGCAGTTTATCATGCACAGTATGTTAGATCACCACTGCTCTAACCCCTTGCTCTCCAACCCTAGGGATGCTGTGGCCATATCTTCCACTGATAACAGATGAATTGTTTTCTCCCACTGCCACATTCCACTTCAAAATCTGCCTTTTCAAACAATGGAAAGTCTAGGTTGGAATACTGGCTCTAGCTATAAGTAAGGTACGTTGTTACTCACACTAGAGATGACACATTGAGTTAAAGACAGGTACACCAAAGAGACAGTGGTACACTGAGCTTTTGACCAAATCCTCCTCCAGAAAAGTGCGTGCTTACACACACACACACACACACACACACACACACACACACACACACACACACAGAGAGAGAGAGAGAGAGAGAGAGAGAGAGAGAGAGAGAGAGAGAGCTTTTAGTTGTGCCTGTCTACAACTCAACGTGTCACCTTATGGTGAGCAGCAATCTGTCCTTTTCATAATACTGTTGAACTTGTCTTTCAAAATTTCATAGTCATTTGCTCCACACCTTTGCCAGATAACAGAGGAGTGCCTTTCTCATACCCTTGAGTGCTCTGTACTTCTGCAGAGAACTGGCGCACAGTCATCATTCTTGTACAAGAGCTTTATCAGCAGCTCATGATACTGCATTGACACAGTCATTCCCAGTGTCTCGGTCGTGAACTGAGGAACAGCCATGTATCCTGCATCATTTATTTTGTATGTTCTACTGCTTGCTGCACCATCTAGCGATTCTATTTTTGTTAAACTTTTCCATAATGTTTCTCCCTTCTCCAGGAATTTTCCATTCAAATTTGAAGTCATTCTGAGCAGTGTGTGTGTGTGTGTGTGTGTGTGTGTGTGTGTGTGTGTTTTTTTTTTTTTTTTTTTTTTAACAGTGTTTTGAAACTGGAAGTTCAATCATTACGTATACTAACTTGTAGATGTGCAACATAAAAGTGGTGTTGTAATTGGCTGATTAGATCATATCTTATGAGTAACCAGGTTTTTCCAGCAATTCAAGCTGTCCTCTTGTTTCTGAGCCCAACCACACAATCTGAAATCTCAACCCATTTGACAAAAAGACTGCGAAGAATGCAAATGTAACTGCTAAACTCCCAGCAATTTAAACTGTGCTAAGATGTCAAAACCTAACCATACCTTTGGAAATCACGATATGGGAGAAAAAAGGGGAAGAAAACCAAATATTTCTCACAAATAAGAATAGAAATGTCATTGCATCATTTGCAGCAACTTAGACTGGAACCACATCCCTGAAAGAGAAAAAAGCGGCCAATATTGATGAGAACCAAAATTATTTGTGAATGCATAGCACTGCTTATCCTTATACTGTATATATACACACACACACATTGTTGTTGCTGTGCTCACTGTCACTGACTGATGGCAGCAATCAAGCAGCTGCCATTTTAATTGCATGTCTTTAGGAAGCTAACATGCCATATTTGGTGGATATCATGTTTGTACTTGCATATTTCAAATACATTTGTTTCTGTGGTGAGTGCATTAAAGATCTCACGAAACTGCATTGTTTGCAGTATGGTTTGTTCTATTACAGTGGCAGGAAAAAAGGGGGGGGGGAGAAAGAGAGAGAGAGAGAGAGAGACGGATACTTGCAGTTTACAGAATCATGTAAAGTTACCCAGTTTGGACATTGTAAGCATGCATGCAAAGTTTTTTTATGCAGTTCCTTGTGAACTTTGAGCAAGGAATATTTAGCTCTCGTATGCTCGGTGAACTGACTTCGCTGGGTGTCTTTGGAAGGACCCTCCAATCTCTTGTTTCTTTCCATCACGTGAATTTTCAACAGGAACCTGACTGACTGTTTAGACTCGTGGTGGCTAAGAACTTGTCATAACAAGCCTTAATCGTCTTAACATCTGGTGGCTTGCTTTGAAGATCACTTCAGAATATTTTTTGGGCAGCAACACATGATTTCATTTCTGCATACCATACCACACTATCTTGAGGTGTAGTCATTTCTTGTGATTAAGTTGTACCCAAAACAAAACAAAAGGAATATTTTACAAATAATCCACATAAAACTTATTGAGTTGCTTCAAGTGATGCTGCAAACCATAAGTATCTATGTGTCAGTTTTTTTTAAAAAAAAATTGCTTGTGGAAAGCGGAGAGGTTTCATGTGAACATCCTGTATTTCAAAAATACTGTAAAAAATATCGACCAGAACAGCAGAATTGCTAAATTTGTAAGGCTTTTTTTTATCCTTGTACTTAATTGTAGCAAAATGTGAAATATATTTCATGTGTAAAATCCCTAATCATTCCAGACAAATGCTGCAATAAAATACAGAAAGGGAGCATGTGAAAACTGTGGTGCAATGACACATAAGAAAAAGGACTGTATGGAGAGGCCACGGAGAGTTGGTGCCAAGTTTACAGGTAAACTGTTATTAATAGGATTACCAGATTTCAGAATGCTAAAAAAGGGGTCAGTTTCCGTATTTTAGGATGAGAAAAAGAGGATACTTTCTATTACTTAGATCTATTACATAAGGAACAAAAATTAAAAACATTACACATATGTCAAATACCTACAACACTTAAGAACTCATGTATTTCGCATTTGACTAAATCTTTTGAAAAAGTTCCTTTCTTGACACACAAATTTTAAAAAAGTTATTGCAGTCCAAATTTCACCTTTGCAATCCCTTTTACGGTCTATTTTTCTCCTTTGTCCACTGTGGCCGTATTATGGAGAACAACCTCTCGGCACAAGAATTATGGGCTAGCAATGTGAAGAACTGTGCAATTTTAATTAACTCACTAAACTGTTTCTCGATACTACACGACTAAACGTACTTGAACCATTTTTTGTGGGCTGGTTATGATTTTCCATCATAGGTGGCAGTGAATTTTTTTAAACTTGAAAACTGGTTGAAACCTTTTTTGTCATCAGTTTTAATGTTTTTGTTCAACAAAAATTTGATTGATTCTTCCACATATGTCCACAATATATCTGAAAAATCAAGCCACTTAAAACAAGAAAATTCACAAAATGGTTCCATCTACATATTCAGGTAGTCCAAACATCCTTCATAGAGGATACCAACATAGCATTTAAGGATATGGGATACTTATAAATCGTGAAAAAATCAAATTTTTTTTTATGACTGTATTAAATTCTATAGTCTTTCCTGATTATATTGATATATACATTATAGGGTTTCAAGTGAGAAATGACCTTTATGTACCAAACTTTGAAGTTACGGTCATTTATGCCACCACGCCCCCTTTATTTCTGTTACAGAAACCAGTATTATTTCGGAAAAAACTGTGGACTTTAGATTTCCAGTGATTACATGTATGATACGTTGTATATGTTGACAACAGTGCAGGTTTCTAGTGTCTTTAAATGGGTATCTTTGCTAGCATTTACTTTTGTTACGCTGAGGCTGTTTGTTCATGTGTTACTGAATGTTTGTCGTACTTGTATATTTGTGGAAGTACATATCCTTTCGTGTGCAATAAATATGAACTATGCCACACATCAAGATATTCAATAAAAGGAAATTCTGTGGTAACCAGTACACAAACAAAGCAAACCACACTGTTGAAAGTAACCTATGTATCAGTTCTTCAGGAAAGAAGCTCCCAATGGGCACGCCTCCTGGTAATTCAAATTTTTGTCTTACAAGTGGAAGGCCTCAGACACGGCCAACCGATTCAGCTCAAATTTGGCAGGTCGCTTGTGTACAACCTAAAACGAAGGACTCTAAGATATTTTGGGTCAACACCCCCGCAATTTTGAAAAAATCACCCCTAAAAGTTATGAAGAGCAATCGACTCAAAATTGGCGGGATCGTTAGATAATTGTAAATAGAGCATTTATCATCATCAGGTATGGGACCCAAAAATGCATACTATTCCAGAAATCGAGGAAAGAAACTTTTACAACTGTCGCTTCTGTACCCACATGGTAAAAGCATTTTGCTGACAGCACCAATAGTGCAACAGCTAAGGTAACTGGCTGGGAATGGGAGAATTCGGTTTTGAATCTCGAAGAAACCTAGCGGATGTTATTCTTTTCGTTTGTATTTTTCCATATCTCAATTGACAGGAATAGGAGGGTTAATAAGGTAAGTAAATCAATAAGGAATATTAATAATAAGGTAGGCAGATAAATTTCTCAAACCTCTTGGGGTAGGAAACAACTAATATGTTACTCCAGGTAACTTTACAATGGCTCTTCCAGTCACCGTTACGTGTCCTCACTTTTCGTCGAACAACTAGATGGATAGTACTTGTCATATAAAAATTTTGAAACAAATATACTCACGGCACCGAGAACATCTAATGAATGCAATCTTTTGAAAGCTGCAGTGTTCCTTCCGAAGAGTCGGCGGAAAACAAACGTGGTTTACATTTAAAATACGTCTTTTTCGGGAATTAATTTTGATGCGTACCATGCATACAATATCATTGCCTGAAAAATTGGTGCTGAAAGTTGGTTATGAATTATGCTGTAAACAGTTATTGCATCCGTGCGGTTGTGCAATTCCCACTGGGTTTCCAGAAGCGCACTGCAGTTCTGAAGCCTGGAAATAGTTTTTAACCTGGCGATAGAAATAAACATTGCACAGGTGTGCAGTTTGGCGGTATTACTTTTAATGTGCACATCGGCTGACCCTCGCCATCAATAAACATTGTGTCATATATTGTAGTATTACTTTGTCCACTCCAGGAATCCAATACTAGGCAAAACTTGTTATCAGAAACGTATGGTTTTAAAACATTCTCAAGAAATGTTCTGTAAATCGCATTTGTCAGTTTGGAGCAGGTAATGTAAACATTTTTCAACGAGTCGGTTAAACGATTGACCTCTTCTATAACCCAACGACCAAATGTAACAATCGTTTCTTGTAAACACAGGAAAACCTTAGGCAACACTTTTCCAGGGGCTGTAATGGCATATTGCGCCATGTACGAATGTGTTAGTATGTTTTTACTACCAACTGCGACAAGGGTTCGTTTTTCTCCCTTATGCGATAACGTGCGTCGAACGTTCACACGATACTCGCATCGTGTTTGATCGGTGTTGATCACCTAATCACAATTAAAACCGGTCATAAATGACACCGTTTGCATGTTGAAAAGAGCCGCCACTTCCTGTATATCTTCTATATTTTGTACCTCCTTATGAGAGACGTATTTAGTGATGTGCCGTTGACGAATTTTATACTCCGATTTGAAATTTCTTGCCCAAGATAATGATGCAACAAACGTCAAATCCTCGTTGGCCGTATACTGAAGAGATGCACCTGCAGCCCACTCCTGAAGTATTCTCGTTGTTACATTCTCGTTATGACAATGAGATTCGACAAATCGGTCGTATGTCCACTTATTTATCGCCTGGTATTTGTCGTATCTTGTCCCTCCTTTAACGATATCACTTTCCCACAATTTAAAGTCTTTCTTCCTTTTCAGGGCTGTTGTTGCTCCATTCTTTTGCTGTTTTTGTAAGTTCCAATTTGGATTATTCCTGGCTAGCGCTACTGCCTTAACTTTTACATCAAGGGGTATAGTGCTGTAGTTAAATCGTTTAGTAACCGGTTCGTAATACTCATCGGGAACAGATGAAGCACATATTCACAGTGATGTGGAGGTTTCCAAAGTGTTATGACCATTTTGCGATTCACTAGTCGGGATATCTTCCACTGAATCACCTTCTGCTTCGTCTTCATGGTACAGTACTCAAGTATCAAGAAAAGTCATTTTGTTCGTCAGCTCCAAAAAAATCTCTCAGTGATACCCGCTCCTATCAGTCTGGATCGCCGAGAAACAGACCTGGCTGCTTCAGGTAGTACATTGGTAATGCATCTGTATTGCAACACTTTAACAAACCAAAACACAGCGACGGTAACTTCCCCTTGCTGTCGTCTGTGATAGGCTCCCAACTATATATTACAGAGTTAGTCGAAGGGTGTACATCCTCCATTATTCAGATTATGCCCCTGAAAGATATGACAACAAATTATAACTAGTTACTACGGCATAAACAGATGAGCTAATTACTACAAACTACATACAGTACTCGTCATATGTTACTTACGGAATAACACTGTATTCATTCACAAAACTTATTTTGTTCAGCACATTAATGATGGAAAAATCACTACATGTATCCGCAAGGTTCACGGCAGCCTCATGACGGAAAATAACTCTTTCCGATTGGCTGCTATAAGCCTCGTGCTGGACACCTTCTTCCAGATTCACAACTATGATACGACGGAGAGGCAACCGGGACAACATAACTCTCCCCGCGTGCATTCTGTCCCGTGCCTTGCTGTAAACAAGCGTCGCACTGTTGGCTATCTGTGATCCCCCGTGAGGAATTCGAAGCACTCTTTCTCGTAGTTGTTTTCATGTGACAAGGCTTAAAAGTTTAATACTTTACTAACTCACGGCGTTTGGGAAATTAGTTTGCCTACCTTATTATTGTCATTCTTTATTGATTTTACCTTATTAACCCTCTTATCACTATCAATTAAGATACGGAAAAATACAAACGAAAAGAACAAGATCCGCTAGGTTTTTTTCGAGATTCGAACCCGGGTTCTCTGACGCCCAGCCAGTTACCTTGGCCGTTGCGCTATCGGTGAAAAGCTCTGTTTACAATTATCTATCGATCCCTCCAATTTTGAGTCCATTGCTTGTCATAACCTATAGGGGTGATTTTCTCAAAATTGTGGGGGTGTTGACCCAAAATATCTTAGTCCTTTGTTTAAGTTTGTACACAAGCAACCTGCCAAATTTGAGCCCTTCCCTTGTTAACAATGATGCTGTTTGTAGGGGATTTGTTGTTGTTGATGTTGGCATTTTATCTTTGATAAAGGATGTAGCGGAACATAAACAATGTGATGGTATGGGCTGTCTGGAAATAAATTATAAAAATTAAAATGTAAGATATGATATTTTTTATCCTTGTACTATACATACTAAGTGGAATTCAATAGGTCTAGTACCTCAGCCATCATGTGATGCATATCTGGTAAAAATTTGGTCTCCTTCAAATGTATAACATTGGCTTAAATGGTACCTCAATTTGAGGAAGCATTTTGGGAAAAAAATTGCATCAATTTCTTTGTAATTTTTTTTTTAAATAACCCTAAGCAGGTTCAAAAATGTTCTAAATACTTTTAATTTGTGTAGAAAGTGTGCTGCATTACGTGATATCAACAAAAAAAATCTGTAAAACGTATACACTACTGGCCATTAAAATTGCTACACACGAAGATGACGTGCTACAGACACGAAATTTAACAGTCGGGAAGAAGATGCTGTGATATGCAAATGATTAGCTTTTCAGAGTATTCACACAAGGTTGGCGCCGGTGACGACACCTACAACGTGCTGACATGAGGAAAGTTTCCAACCGATTTCTCATACACAAACAGCAGTTGACCGGTGTTGCCGGGTGAAACGTTGTTGTGAATCCTCGTGTAAGGAGGAGAAATGTGTACCATCACGTTTCCGACTTTGATAAAGGTCGGATTGTAGCCTATCGCGGTTGCAGTTTATCGTGTCGCGACATTGCTGCTCACGTTGGTCGAGAACCAATTACTGTTAGCAGAATATGGGATCGGTGGGTTCAGGAGGGTAATACGGAACGCCGTGCTGGATCCCAATGGCCTCGTATCACTAGCAGTCAAGATGACAGGCATCTTACCTGCATGGCTGTAACAGATCGTGCAGCCACGTGTCGATCCCTGAGTCAAAAGATGGGGACGTTTGCAAGACAACAACCATCTGACGTTTGCAGCAGCATGGACTATCAGCTCAGAGACCATGGCTGCGGTTACCCTTGACGCTGCATCGAAGACATGAGCGCCTGCGATGGTGTTCTCAACGACGAACCTGGGTGCACGAATGGCAAAACGTCATTTTTTCGGATGAATCCAGGTTCTGTTTACAGCATCATGATGGTCGCATCTGTGTTTGGCGACATCGCGATGAACGCACATTGGAAGTGTGTATTCGTCATCGCCATACTGGTGTATCACCCGGCGTGATGGTATGGGGTGCCATTGGTTACACGTCTCAATCACCTCTTGTTCGCATTGACGGCACTTTGAACAGTGGACGTTAAATTTCAGGTGTGTTAAGACTCATGGCTCTACCCTTCATTCAATCCCAGCGAAACCCTACATTTCAGCAGGATAATGCACGACTGCATGTAGCAGGTCCTGTACGGGTCTTTCTGGATACAGAAAATGTTCAGCTGCTGCCCTGGCCAGCACATTCTCCAGATCTCTCACCAATTGAAAACGTCTGGTCAATGGTGGCCGAGCAACTGGCTCATCACAATACGCCAGTCACTACTCTTGATGAACTGTGGTATCGTGTTGAAGCTGCATGGGCAGCTGTACCTGTACGCGCCATCCAAGCTCTGTTTGACTCAATGCCCAGGCGTATCAAGGCCGTTATTACAGCCAGAGGCGGTTGTTCTGTGTACTGATTTCTCAGGATCTATGCACCGAAATTGCATGAAAATGTAATCACATTCAGTTCTAGTGTAATATATTTGTCCAATGAATACCCATTTATCATCTGGATTTCTTCTTGGTGTAGCAATTTTAATAGCCAGTAGTGTACATTATAAACAGTGCCTAAAAGAAATAGGTGTTGATTTTTACATAATATTGAGCCGGAAAAGTACCCTGTATCCTTAAAAATCCTTTATCTTCGAAGCATAACCATAATTTTTCCATTCGAAATAATTTTTCTTCCACATTCAAGGATATAAAATTTTCATCTTTTCTGTGTTGAATGCCACGAAGGGAGTCCAATAAATCTATAAAGGAGTTTTCTTCCATTTCTAAGTTACCAATATAATTATGAAAAATGCCAGCTAAAGATTGGATATGACATAGATATGTCATTGATAAGACCCATAAAAAGGTTTTTAAGGGCTGTTGGAGGTTTGTTTTGTAGCAGAAAGAAGAATTTCAGAGTGTGAAACATCTGTGTTCTCTGAATAGTTGGAAATAGTGACAGCCATTGCGTCTTGCTGTGGCTGAGAAGTTGTTGGTACTCTATTTTGACAATATCACAGAATTTCTTTAGAGACTCAAAACCAACAGTATATATTTCAAAATGGTTATATATCTTCATTATTAATCCCTGTAAATCAATTTAAAGGAGGTCAGTTCTGTGCTGAATACAGTTACGGCATTCCACTCCAACCAATACCATATTAAGTTCCCCTTCAGGCTAGCAAGTACATTAACTACATCACGTATTTTAATACCGCCGAACATTGTGTTGCAATTATCAGCACCAAACGCCACACATTTGTCCTTAATTTTAAACTGTTAAGCATATCAGTGATACATGTTGAAATATTTTCTGCAGTTTCATTTGGTCTACTTTCTATATTAAGAAGTTTAATTTGCAGTCTTCCATTCCTGTGATCAAAGAAATGAATTATAATGAGGATCATTTTAATATTCCATTGGTTGCTAGCATCTGTTATAGATACATAGATCCCTGGGCAACAAACCTGACGTTCTGCTTCACATTGAACTCTTCCAGGACGAAAGTTCAGACATTTTTCTCGGAGTTTATTTGTAAATCCACAATTTGTTTTTGATATGATGAGAAATTACCTTAAACGAAAGTGAAACAAAGAATCGTCAAAATCCATTGTTCAGCTACCGCATGAAAAATTTTTTACTTACAAAACAACTATATTTCTGTGCCGTAAGCTATATTTTGAAAATGACAAAACTTACCTAATAAGATGAATATGGAATATGGAAAGTAAAGATGCAGCTGAAGGATCAAAAAGTTTGCCAAAAACACATGCATGACACAAAAACAAAGAGCATGTAGACCTCACATATATCCTTTGACCATAGATATATTTATTACCTGTGGTTGAAGCGACTGTCTCAAAGCTAAAAAGGTGGAAACTTAATCTGTACGCATTATAAATGAATATTGTCTGTTTTCTGAGTGCAACAGATCAATTTTAAGCTAATAACAAATTATGTAATTCAATGAACGAAGTAAAAAGTACATAAATTGCTGACGATAGGGGAGGAAAACAAAACTGAAAAGAACTTCATTCCCAAAACTCAAAAATGTGGACATTAGCATAAATTATTAAAATGTATGTGGACACTACATTAAACATATAAAATGAGGACATGTCTCGTAAATGCTGATGTCTGATAACCCTTGTCATTAATGAAAATTTGTTATCAAATTTTAGGTGTATCTCCTAAATTTTTTAAATTAATTACAGGCGTTAATTCCATTCAAGTAAGTTCTATTAATAGCTTCGTTTTAACCATTCATAAATTCCAGAATTTATTCTTACCACTTTTCAGTGTCAATAAATCTTTAAGTTTCAGACTGTGAACTACCAGGAGAAAGTGAGTTTCCAGCACATCTCCTTTACTCACTTAATTTTTTTTTCCTGAATTGTTCTAGCTTCATTGTTTTCTGGTGTAGTGCATTTCATATCTTATACATGGTTATACTTCCTTATTTTCATATCTCTACAAACTTAACAAGACAAATAGTACAAAATGAAATACTCTGTTGTTGTTGTTGTTGTTGTTTGTTGCTGCTGCTGCTGCTGCTGCTGTGGTGGTGGTGGTGGTGGTGGTGGTGGTGGTGGTGATCTTCAGTCTAGAGGCTGGTTTGATGCAGCTCTCTGTGCTACTCTATCTTGTGCAAGCCTCTTCATCTCAGAATAACTACTGCAACTTACGTCCTTCTGAATCTGCTTAGCGTATTCATCTCTTGGTCTCCCTCTACAAATTTTACCCTCCATACTTCCCTCCAATACTAAATTGATAATCCCTTGATGCCTCAGAATGTGTCCTACCCACCGTTCCCTTCTTTTCAAGTTGTGCCAAAAATTATTCTTCTCCCCAATTCTATTCAGTACCTCCTCATTAGTTGCGTGGTCTACCCATCTAATCTTCGGCATTCTTCTGTAGCACCACATTTCAGAAGCTTCCATTCTCTTCTTGTTTAAACTGTTTATTGTCCATGTTTCACATCCATAGATGGCTACACTCCATACAAATGTTTTTTGAAAAGTCTTAACTCTGTTCCCAATGTTAACAAATTTCTCTTCGTCAGAAATTCTTTCCTCGCCATAGCCAGTCTACATTTTACATTCTCTCTACTCCGGCCGTCATTACTTATTTTGCTCCCCAAATAATAAAATTAATTTACTACATTAAGTGCCCCTTTTCGTAATATAATACCCTTGGTATCGCCTGATTTAATTAGACTATGGTCTTTATGAAGTGTATGTAAATTTATGCTTTGCAAAGTATGCAGTGTAATTAGCGTATTAGTTAAATGTTGTTCATTGAAGAATATTCATAAGAAAATAAGTGGATGAGTAAAAAACTGATTTTAGTTGAAATAAAAAATTCTAATTTTTCGCATGGATTAGCATTATTTTTACACCCTTCCAATCTCCAGTAAACCCATAACAAGGGTCTTCAGTGGAGAACATCCAAGAATACTCTGGTGCTAGAGGGTAGATACTTTTAAGATAAAAAATCTCTAAGCAAATACCACACCTCCAAAAGCAATTTGCATTTACTCAGACATACAAAAGGTTTTTTTTTAAACAATAACAAGATAATTATTATTTTTCCTGTTCTTGAATAAAAATGTCGATATGTGGGGACAGTAGAGTGTAATATTACCTCGATCATGATAAAAAAAGGTACCGAGTTAAATTGGTATTTGATGTCAGGATAACCAATGATTTATATGATAGGTAACACTAAAGCTAGCTTCATTATGTGTGTGCGTAAACTGTTAATATCAAAAAAATAAGTTGTCAGTGGTGATAGTTTGAGCTAAAAAAGTTTCATTTAGAAAGTAAATTTATTTCCCCAGTGTGCAAGTGAACTGTGATCTAACTGTAATTTGTAATCACTATCAATAAGAAAATGTTGAGGTCAGTTCATAGATTTAATGTCAGTGTCATGGGTTCTCTAAAGTGAATCTTTCACTCTTAATGGTGCCTGTGATTTTGAAACTACTTGAAAGATTAAAACAATGTGTTTTAACTGTGTCAGAACCGAAGGACCCTATCCTAAGCATCTAGGATTGAATCTCGGACAAGCGAACAGTTTGAACTTCTCAGAAATGGCAGTCTTCCTAGCAGTTGCATTCATGCTTTTAATGGAATAGTGATGCCAAGTACATGAAGTGTTCTTGGCAAGAATTGGCATTGGCACTGACATTGGCAATCACATAACTATTTTGAGTGTGTTTATGTATGCAATTGTGTCAACTGTTGCGGGCGATCTGAATTGTTATATTATTGTTAAAAACAGGTTCACAGAGACCACTTGTAAATCTCGTGATTGGTTACTGGTTTTGACAAATCTGTGCTGTAATCATTGGATTTTGTATCGCCACAGATCATGAACTCCTGTTAATAAGTTAAAAGATCCGATGATGACAGCACAGATGTGTAGAAACTAGTAACCAATAACAGGTTTTGCAAGCGATCTTGGCAAACCTGATTTTTAAGAATAATTCTGAATTTAAATGAAAATCAGCTTTCTGTGCTACCAAAAAATATTTAAATGTTGAAATTTCCAAATATCTTCACAGGAAAAGATTTGTTATGTCCTAATTTGCTGGTTTACGGTTTAGCTTACATTAATAGATAATATATATATCAATAATATAATATATTAATTCTCAAGAAGTAATGAGAATTTTGTAATTTCACATGTTTTATTAGTTAAATTCATTCAGTTTTATCTAGGTAATGTTTTGATGGTATTGGCTATTACTTATTTTGTATAAAAGTGGCTCAGAGATTGTGTATTAAATTTTGGTGTAAGAATGTTATAAATTGTAGAAAATATGGCTTTTTATGAGTCTGCTATGAATGAAACAAAGGATCACAAGTTGTATCAACTCTTCAGAGAAATCTGTGAAGATTATCCTGAATACCACAGTGCATCATTAACTATTGAAATTATAAAAAAAAGTGAAAGAAATGATTATGAACAACTGCCAAGTGAAAGAAATGATTATGAACAACTGCCAAATCATAATCAGAGAAGCCAATGATGTTGGCATATCAGTTGTGTGCGCGCGCGCGATACACACACACACACACACACACACACACACACACACACACACACACACACACTCACTCACTCACTCACTCACACACACACACTGAAATCAAATAGAGTACAGCAGCAATTACTCCACAATAACTGCAACAGAATTCTTGTGTTTCGAAATACTGTGACCAGGGAGCAGTGGTGGAAGGAAAGTGGCGCAACAAATTGCAACCAAGTTGAACTTTTTATGGCATGACAAAAGCAGCATCTCTTAAGTTGTGCCACTGAAAACACAGGCTTCACACATGCAACTGCATGGCAACTGCAATATGTCACTAGCTGTGGCAACACTTTCGTTGTGTGTTCTATAACCCAGCCTAATGTTAACAGTTTTGTGAAACACAGAAGGAAATAGTACTCAATCCTGCCAACTCCCATATTTTTGTTTCATTTGAACAGACTTGAAGTAAAATTTCTCATACTTGAATGGATAGCATATACAAACATTTATGCTACTTTTCAAATGAACGTAACATTCTAAGGCAAAAATATTGACCTTCAAAAACAATATTTGATTCCGAATATGATTTACAAAGTGAGTTGCAAATGAGAGATTTGTTTGCTTTTCACGTATTAAAGTACTGGGGGAAAACGTCAATAGCTTTTCATAAACCTAAGAACAAGATTGTTACATGCTGATAAAATGAGAAAGAAAATTAACCTCAAATTAAATGCCTAACAAACAAAGCAAAATACATTAAACTGACTGCAATTGTTATCACAAGAATAAATTATAGTGGAATGACCCATTGTACCCACAGAACTCATTAAATCACTGGGCGAACAAAAGTTCGAGAATTGGACTGAATCATGATTGTGATCTTTCATTTATGTCTTGTTGCTGTTATTACATATGACCTACACCCTAGAAGATGTTTCTGTCTGTTTCGCTGTTGCTCAGGAACAGCACTATAGAAGGCTTGGACGGGGAACAACGACTCCAGATTGGCTGAGAACTATGAAGTGTGGGGAGGGGAGTGGTGGGCTGAGAACTAATTTTGTCTTGCTGCCAACCTTGGGAATCTATAGTGCGTATTTTGGCTTTTTATAAACACCTACCATGTTCACCATCTTTAAACTGCAGTTTGCCTGAATCCATTTGTATTTGGAATCGAACTGACTTTAGAAATTGGACAAATACTCAACAATAGCATTCATTTCTGCAGGAGATGCTAAAAGTTTAGATTGGGATGGTCATACTTACGTGTTTCGGGCAGCAATGTTGTCAACAGTCACCATGAGGTAAGACAGAAATGGTAGGGGGTGTGTGAGCTGCTTGTTCTGCACAGTCAATGAGACAGTTGGGGGCAGACAATAAGTTTTGTAGCAAAAGCCATTGTAACATTCTCATGCCAGTATTGAAGTGAAATCCATTGTGTGTTTAAAAAAAATAATAAGAAGAAAAATGTAATTGCAACAACTTTGGAAGAAACAGCAAAATATTTGTGATAGAGAGGGAGAGAGGGGGGGGGGGAGACTATACAGAGCTGTTCTGTTAGGATGATGGCATTGATGGTTAAAAATGGTGATGACAGGCTGGACTAAAAAGACAGTGAATATAAAAATTAATGTAAACAATTTTGTTTTGTTTATCTTATTTCCCCTTGTATTGTCAAAATGTAGGCAGTCAATAAATTGCGCAAATTGAAAATAAGTGTAATATTAACTTTTCAGGCAGATACCTTACACCAATAAACGTTTGTAATTTTGTTTAGTCAGAATATGTTCAGAAATAAATTTTTCTCGAGTAGCCTCTTTTTTTAAAAAAAAAAAAAAAAAAGTGGGGGTGAGGGCTTGTCTTATTTTTGGGATCGTCTTGTATTCAGGTAAATACAGTATCACAAAAAATTAAATAAATTATTGTTTTCGTGAAACTTCCTGGCACATTAAAACTGTAAAAGACCAGGAATTGAACCCGGGAGCTTTGCCTTCTAAGGGCAAGTGCAGTACTGACTGAGCTACCCAATTATGGCTCGCAATCCATCAAAGCTTTACTTCTGCGAATACCACATCTGGTAGGTAGAAGACAAGGTAGTGATGGAAGCATATCTGTGGAGGCAGGCCATAAGTTTTGCTTGGGTAGATCAGTTGGTAGAACATTTTCCCGCAAAAGGCAAATGTCCTGTATTGAGAGTCCCAGTCCAGGACACAGTTTTAATCTGCCAGGTTCATATCAGCGCATACTCCACTGCAGAGTGAGAAAATTCATTCTGGAGTTCTTTTTGTGTTCCTTCTTGTCGTACATGAAATGCTATGTCCTGCATCAAAATGTGCAGATTCTCGCTGCAGATTTCACCCCGTCCCCCATCCCACCCGCTCTCATCCCAGAAGGAATGGAAATATTTCAGGTGGTAGAAGGATGGATAGGCAAGAGTTAAACATTGATGTACATTTATGTCCAGTTTTTTTATTAAAATTTTTATTGAAGCAGAACACAAACTCATAACGTTGTGAATTAAAATTAAAAAAAACCTTCCTCTGAACTTAATAGAATATTCAGGTATGTTCACTTCTAACAAGGAGACCAGCCTACAATTGGATATTTGTAATTTTTTTATATTTATGGTACATGAAGTTCAGAACTCAAATGTCAACACCCAGATGAAATGCTGAACAGTTTTTGAGAAAATTGACTTTGAAGTTTTCCAAGTAACTTAAGTGAATTAAAGTAAGGTGATTTTGACGTTGGCTCACTTGGTAGTGTAAGAGAGTGCTGTCTGGGTAATCAGCGAACCTCTGGTTCGAATCTCTGTATAGTACCACTGTTCGGTTTTGTTTTTTTTATTTTTATCACAACACCAAAGCTAGCACATTGTTATGAGCTCAACATTTTGTAATAAACAAACTGATTCTTTTACAAGTGCGCTTGACCCCCCGGGGTTAGAATAGGCCTCAGGTATTCCTGCCTGTTGTAAAAGGCGACTGAAGGGAGTCTCCCACTTTTCAGCCCTATAAGTTCAGGTCCCATTTTATGGTTTGACTTACCATCCCACCATGAACCATGGACCTTACCGTTGGTGGGGAGGCTTGCGTGCCTCAACGATACAGATAGCCGTATCGTAGGTGCAACCGCAACGGAGGGGTATCTGTTGAGAGGCCAGACAAACGTGTGGTTCCTGAAGAGGGGCAGCAGGCTTTTCAGTAGTTGCAGGGGCAACAGTCTGGATGATTGACTGATCTGACCTTGTAACACTAACCAAAACGGCCTTGCTGTTGTGGTACTGCGAATGGCTGAAAGCAAGGGGAAACTACAGCCGTAATTTTTCCCGAGGGCATGCAGCTTTACTGTACGATTAAATGATGATGGCGTCCTCTTGGGTAAAATATTCTGGAGGTAAAATAGTCCCCCATTCGGATCTTCGGGCGGGACTACTAAAGAGGACGTTGTTATCAGGAGAAATAAAACTGGCATTCTACGGATCGGAGCGTGGAATGTCAGATCCCTTAATTGGGCAGGTAGGTTAGAAAATTTAAAAAGGGAAATGGATAGGTTAAAGGATAGGTTAAAGTTAGATATAGTGGGAATTAGTGAAGTTCGGCGGCAGGAGGAACAAGACTTTTGGTCAGGTGAATGCAGGTTTATAAATACAAAATCAAATAGGGGTAATGCAGGAGTAGCTTTAATAATGAATAGGAAAATATGAGTGCGGATAAGCTACTACAAACGGCATAGTGAACACATTATTGTGGCCCAGATAGGCACGAAGCCCATGCCTACTACAGTAGTACAAGTTTATATGCCAACTAGCTCTGCAGATGATGAAGAAATTGATGAAATGTATGATGAGATAAAAGAAATTATTCAGGTAGCGAAGGGAGACGAAAATTTAATGGTCATGGGTGACTGGAATTAGACGGTAGGAAAAGGAAGGGAAGGAAATGTAGTAGGCAAATATGGATTGGGGCTAAGAAATGAAAGAGGAAGCCACCTGGTAGAATTTTGCACAGAGCGTAACTTAATCATAGCTAACACTTGGTTCAAGAATCATGAAAGAAGGTTGTATACATGGAAGAACCCTGGAGATACTGACAGGTTTCAGATAGATTACATAATGGTAAGACAGAGATTTAGGAACCAGGTTTTAAATTGTAAGACATTTCCAGGGGCAGATGTAGACTCTGACCACAATCTATTGGTTATGACTGTAGATTAAAACTGAAGAAACTGCAAAAAGGTGGGAATTTAAGGAGATGGGACCTGGATAAACTGAAAGAACCAGAGGTTGTTCAGAGTTTCAGGGAGAGCATAAGGGAACAATTGACAGGAATGGGGGAAAGAAATACAGTAGAAGAAGAATGGGTAGCTTTGAGGGATGAAATAGTGAAGGCAGCAGAGGATCAAGTAGGTAAAAAGATGAGGGGGTAGTAGAAATCTTTGGGTAACAGAAGAGATAATGAATTTAATTGATGAAAAGAGAATATACAAAAATGCAGTAAATGAAGCAGGCAAAAAGGAATACAAACATCTCAAAAATGAGATCGACAGGAAGTGCAAAATGGCTAAGCAGGGATGGCTAGAGGACAAATGTAAGGATGTAGAGGCTTATCTCACAAGGGGGAAGATAGATACTGCCTACAGGAAAATTAAAGAGACCTTTGGTGAAAAGAGAACCACTTGCATGAATATCAAGAGCTCAGATGGAAACTCAGTTCTAAGCAAAGAAGGAAAAGCAGAAAGGTGGAAGGAGTATATAGAGGGTCTATACAAGGGCGATGTTCTTGAGGACAATATTATGCAAATGGAAGAAGATGTAGATGAGGATGAAATGGGAGATATGATACTGCATGAAGAGTTTGACAGGGCACTGAAAGACCCAAGTCGAAACAAGGCCCCGGGAGTAAACAACAATGCATTAGAACTACTGACAGCCTTGGGAGAGCCAGTCCTGACAAAACTCTACCATCTCGTGAGCAAGATGTATGAGACAGGCGAAATTTCCTCAGGCTTCAAGAAGAATATAATAATTCCAATCCCAAAGAAAGCAGGTGTTGACAGATGTGAAAATTACCGAACTATCAGTTTAATAAGTCACAGCTGCAAAATACTAACGCGCATTCGTTACAGACGAATGGAAAAACTGATAGAAGTCGACCTCAGGGAAGATCAGTTTGGATTCTGTAGAAATGTTGGAACACGTGAGGCAATACTGACCCTGCGAATTACCTTAGAAGAAAGATTAAGGAAAGGCAAACCTACGTTTCTAGCATTTGTAGACTCAGAGAAAGCTTTTGACAATGTTGACTGGAATACTCTCTTTCAAATTCTGAAGTTGGCAGGGGTAAAATACAGGGAGTGAAAGGCTATTTACAATTTGTACAGAAACCAGATGGCAGTTATAAGAGTTAAGGGACATGAAAGGGAAGCAGTTGTTGGGAAGGGAGTGAAACAGGGTTGTAGCCTCTCCCCAATGCTATTCAATCTGTATATTGAGCAAGCAGTAAAGGAAACAAAAGAAAAGTTCGGAGTAGGTATTAAAATCCATGGAGAAGAACTAAAAACTGAGGTTCGCCGATGACATTGTGATTCTGTCAGAGACGGCAAGGGACTTGGAAGAGCAGTTGAACGGAATGGACAGTGTCTTGAAAGAAGGGTATAAGATGAACATCAACAAAAGCAAAACGAGGATGATGGAATGTAGTCGAATTAAGTTGGGTGATGCTGAGGGAATTAGATTAGGAAATGAGACCCTTAAAGTACTAAATGAGTTTTCTGTTTGGGAGCAAAATAACTCACCATGGTCGAAGCACAGAGGATATAAAATGTAGCCTGGCAATGGCAAGGAAAGCGTTTCTGAAGAAGAGAAATTTGTTAACATCGAGTATAGATTTAAGTGTCAGGAAGTCGTTTCTGAAAGTATTTGTATGGAGTGTAGCCTGCATGGAAGTGAAATATGGACAATAAATAGTTTAGACGAGAAGAGAATAGAAGCTTTCGAAATGTGGTGCTACAGAAGAATGCTGAAGATTAGATGGGTAGATCATATAACTAATGAGGAGGTATTGAATAGAATTGGGGAGAAGAGTAGTTTGTGGCATAACTTGACTAGAAGAAGGGATCGGTTGGTAGGACATGTTCTGAGGCATCAAGGGATCACGAGTTTAGTATTGGAGGGCAGCGTGGAGGGTAAAAATCGTAGAGGGAAACCAAGAGATAAATACCCTTGGCAGATTCAGAAGGATGTAGGCTGCAGTAGGTACTGGGAGATGAAGCAGCTTGCACAGGATAGAGTAGCATGGAGAGCTGCATCAAACCAGTTTCAGGACTGAAGACCACAACAACAACAACAACTACTACTACCACTTGTGTCAACTGAGAAGAGCACCACTCCCCCTGCGCGCCAGACTGCACAGTACTCCAAAAGGAGTGGAAAATTATGGAATACAAGACCCTAGACAGGCTGTCTTACTGCGAGGTTAAACTAAAATGTGAAAGGTTAAATCCTGTTTGAATGCTGTCTTTCTATGCTGCCACTAGGACAGCTTTGCCACCCATGACGCCAATATTCCCGTCATCTAAGCTTACTCCTGTGGGCTCTCAGGGCCAACCATCTTAACCCCCTCCAGCTGGCTGGCTCATGTCTTACTCTGTTGCTCCAAAGCTTCTACTTTGGAGCATCATCCCCAGCCCCCCCAGCCGGAGAAGGGACAGCGTATTCTGGTTCTTCTCATGTGGAAGGGGTCCCTTGGTCCTCTACCTTCTGCTATCAGAGGGGGGGGCCTTCCAATGTCATAAGTGCCACCTGTCCCTGGAGAACCTCATTGCCTTCAAACAACTCTATGCCCAGGTCTACATACTCATCAGACGACAGAAGCGGGAGTGTTGGGAATGCTAAGTCTCCACCGTTGGAACATGAACCTCCCATTCCCAGGTTTGGACCAAACTCCGTCAACTTTACCCCTATCAGACATCTGCCGTTGTACCTGGAACTTCCACAAATGGAGCCGTATCTGCCGATCCAGATGTAATTGCAGAGCATCTTGCCAAGCATTATGCGTCTGATAAATTACCATCCCACCTTTCATCTCCTCAAACAGCGGGTGGAACGACAACACCTCCCTTTTCCTCCACGCCACCCTGAGCCAAATAATGCTCCCTTCAGTGCATGGAAATTTCTTAGGGCCCTTGCCGACTGTCCTGACGCATCCCCTGGCCCAGATAGCATGCATTCACAAATGCTTAAACATCTGCCAGCGGATTCCTAGCTCCACCTCCTCGCTGCTTTCTTGAACCGCATCTGGTGCAATGGCAATTTCCCATCTCAATGGCGGGAAAGTGTCATCATCCCAGTGTTAAAGCCTAGTAAGAACCTACTAGATGTTGATCATCCTATCAGCCTCGCTAACATTTTGTGCTAGCTGTTTGAACGTGTAGTGACCCAGCGGTTGTGTTGGCTCCTTGAGTCTTGGGGCCTTCTAGCTCTGTTCCAGGGCAGTTTTCGCCGAGGGTACTCCACCATCGACATCTTGGTGGACCTGGAGTCTGCCATTCAATCGGCCTTTTACTGGCGACAACACCTTATTGCCTTCTTTTTCGACCTGACGAAGGCCTATGATACCACTTGGCAAAACCACATGCTCGCTACTCTGCACGAGTGGGCTCCGGGGCCTGCTCCAGATTTTTATACAGAAATTTTTGTTGCTCTGCTCTTCCAGAGTTCACGTCAGTACGACCGACAGTGCACCCCCTATACATAAGAATGGGGTCCCGCAGGGCTCAGTCCTGAATGTGCTCCTCTTTTTAATTCCCGTCAGTGGTCTCGCATCAGCAGTAGGGTAGTCAGTATCTCCCTTCCTAAATATTGATGATTTTTGTATCTCCTTCTGCTCCTCTTCTATTGTTGTGCCTGAATGCTGGCTGCGGGGAGCTATACAGAAGGTGCAGTCATGGGCCCTTGCTCACGGCTTTGTTTTCAGCCGCCAATACTTGAGTCGTGCACTTCAGTCGTCATCGTACTGTCCGCACCCATCCAGTACTTTACCTTGATGACCAACTATTAGATGTAGTGGGTACTTACCGCTTTTTGGGACTGGTCTTCGATACCCGCTGAACTTGGCTTCCCCATCCTTGTCAGCGTAAGGACAGGTGCTGGCAGCTCTTAATATTATTTGATGCCTGAGCCACACCAGCTATACAAAGCCCTCATAAAGTCTTGTATTGACTATGGGTGCCTGGTGCATGGTTCAGCATTGCCCTCTGCACTATGTCTGCTGGACCCTATCCACCACTGTGGAGTTCACCTTGCAACAGGAGCCTTCCGAATGAGTCACGTGAACAGCCTCCTTGTGGGAGCTGGCATTCCTCCATTGGAGCTCTGGTGGCAACTACTGCTTGCAAATTATATCGCCCACATTCATAGTTTGCCTTGTCATCCAAATTACCATCTTCTATTCCCTAACATGGGGATCCATCTCCCACAACAGCAGCCCAGAACAGGAATCCCCTCTCTGTCCATGTCCGTTTGCTTCTTAATAACCTCGACGCTTCCCCTCCACCACCTTTCCTGCAGGTCCACTTACGTACACCTCCATGTATAGTCACAGCTTTGGCTGGACCTATTCCAAGGCTCAAAAGGCTCCGTTCCACATAAGGCCCTCCACTGGCATTTTCTCTCTCTTCTCAGCGAGTTTGAGGTCTCAGTAATTGTCTACACAAATGGTCAATGGTCGACAGTCTTGTTGTCTTTGCTTACGCTCAAGTTGGCTGTATTGAACAGCGCTCCTTGCTGGGTGGCTGCAGTGTTTTCGCTGCAGAGTTGGTAGTCATCTATTGCGTTCTTGAGCATATCCGCTCCTGCGCCGTTGAGTTCTTTGTCATGTGTAGTGACTCCATAAGCAGCCTGCAAGCTCTCAACCAGTGCTTCCCTCAACATTCATTGGTAATGACTATCCAGGAGTCTTTTTATGCCTTCGGGAACAGTGGACATTTGGTGACCTTCAGTGACTCAAGGACATGTCGGGATACTGGGCAATGAACTTACTGACATCCTGGCCAAACAGGGTACTGGTGAACCAACTCAGGAGATCGGCCTGCCGGAGATTGATCTCCAATTGGTCTTCTCCCGCAAAGTTTTTGCGATGTGGGATTCTGAATGGCACACCCTCAGTACCCCAAACACACCTAATGTTATCATGGGGACAATGAATGTGTGGCGGGCATCCATGCGAGCCACTCGCAGGGACTCTGTTGACCTTTGCCGGCTCCACATTGGCCATACTTAGCTGACACAGGGTTACCGCCTCCGTCGTGAGGAGCCAGCTCGGTGTCGCTGTAGCTCCCTAGAACTGTCGTCCACCTCTTGTTGACCAGCCCATTTCTAGCCACTCTGCAGCAGACTTTTAACCTTCCCAGCACTCTGCCAGCAGTGTTGTGCGATAATACCCCAATGGCTGATTTAGTTTTATGTTTTATTCGTGAAAGGGGGAGCGGTGTTTATCATACTATCTATGGTTCGGCATCTGGCCTTCTTTTCCAGGCCTCCACCCTCCCTCCCTTATATCTCTTCATCAATCTTTCTTTGCAGTTTGTTTGCCGTGATGTTTGTCTTTTCCCAATGGGTGTTCTTCTCACCTTGTTTTTTAGGCTGGCGATTTTAGTACATTGCAGAGTGGCTAGCTCATCCTTTTTTATCCTTGTGATCAGCCAATCTGTCATCTGCTATGATTTTAATACCTTCCTCTGCCTTTCCTTTTTGTGTACACTTCCCCCTTCTTTCGTTTTCTCTTTCAATGTAGTTCCCAGTTAGTTTTACCCCCTTTTACTTCCCCAAATTCCTTTGTTTTAATTGTTTTACCGTGAGACTTGTTTGCTTGATGAAAAAGGGGCTGATGACCCTGTAGTTGGGTCTGTTTATACTTGATTGAACTATGTGGAGGCATGAGGAGTTTGTGTATGCTTGTGCAAGTGTGCTTGTCAAGCATACAGTAACATGTGTTGTCGCCTTTAGGCGACGCAATACAGTGTAGTGAATGAAAGTGTTTCAATGAAATGGTTGAATAAAAGTATTCTATTTGCCAAAGAGTATTCATTTGTGATTCTTATGTGTGTACAGAATCAGTGCCTGCTGTAAGGAGATTATTTAGAGATCAATTTCATTACGTTAAAGTTCCTAATTGAAGTAAGATTTACCGATTGATAAATAAATTTCACAAAAGGGGAAGTGTTCTTGACAGGAAACATAGAAAATCATGTACAGTACTACAGGATAAACTCTGGGTAAAATTGGGCATGCTTTGGTAAGGTCTCGTAGAAAATCAGTTAGACGTCTTTCTCAACAAATGGAAATTTTCTATGGGTCTGTTCAAATGTCTATAAAGATACTGAAAGCCCTATAAAGTAACAGCAGTGCAGGAAGTTAAACTGGGTGACCCTGCAAAAAGTTACAGTTTTGTGAATGGATTTTTTATAGTGTGCATGACAGGAAAATTAACCTCTCCTAACTTTCTTTTCAGACAAATCATGGTTCCACCTAAATGAATAAATTAATTTACAAAATAACTCTTACCGGAGTTCTGAAAAGCCTAATCCCACACGATCAAAAAATAGTGTGGTGCACTATTAGCAGTGAGAGAATAATGGCCTTTTTTTGCCCAGGAAACAACAGTGAGAGATCTGGAAAACATTTTGTGGCTCTTCTCCTCCTCCTCCTCCTCCTCCTCCTCCCCCCCCCCCCTCCCCCAATTAATTGAGAGAGAACATGCTTTCATGACCTTACAGTAGGACTCTGCAATAGCACATACAGCCAACCTCTCATTGCAGTAAATTTGTGATGTGTTTCAAGATAATTATCACAAACAACATATGGCCTCCCTTGATTTAATCCCCTGCAATTAATATGTCTTGGGGGTAGGGGCATTAAACGAGAAAGTGTATGAATCATACTGACTTACTTCAGATGAACTATAACATTCATCAAGAAATTTCTCAGAGGAAACTACAGATTGTAATGAGCAGTTTCCTAAGCGGGTGTCAGAAATTCTTGAACAATGAAGGGAGGCAGTTCCAGCACCTCGTTGTGTAATATATATGAGTAATTTACTTTTCTTTTTAAGTGTTTGTTATCTATATTAAAAATAAGTGACACGACAAACTGTACTATATTTATTGCAGACTTCCTGTCACCTGCGTTGATGGCAAAAGCTGTTATGTTAATGATTGATCACCCTGTATTTAATGAATTTTATGTTTATATAATGTAAGTATTCAAATTAAACAGAAAAAAGATGAAGCAAAAAAACCGTAGGGAGATAGGAACCAGAGATCTATTCACAACTTGCAAATGCTTCCAATTGAAACTTCCTGGCAGATTAAAACTGTGTGCCGGATCGAGACACGAGTTCGGGACCTATGCCTTTCGCGGGCAAGTGCCCTACCATCTGAGCTTCCAAAGCACGACTCGTGACCCGCCCTCACAACTTCAATCCTACCAGTACCTCATCTCCTACCTTCCTAACCTCACAGAAGCTCTACTGTGAACCTTGCAGAACTAGCACTCCTGGAAGAAAGGATATTGCGGAGATGATAGAGCACTTGCCTGCAAAAGGCAAAGGTCCCGAGTTTGAGTCTCGGTCTGGCACACAGTTTTAATCTGCCAGGAAGTTACATATCAGCGCACACTCCACTGCATCTCTCCACTCTCATTTTGGCTTCCATTTGAGCCATGCGGTCTCTCCTGAAATCCCCTCGACTTTGTAGTATTAAAATGCCTCAAAGAAATCGAGCTCAATTTTTTAGAGGTGCATTAAAAGGCTTTGGGTGATTGGTATTAGAGTTCTGAACTTCACATATCATAAATACAAAAAGTTACAAAAATCTAGTTGTCATGTGGTGTCCTTGTGAGGGTGTGTTGGTGTCCTTTAGTGACTTTGGCACTATCCCTAATTATGTGACTTAAGTTGTCATATGTATGTAATCTTTTCTGTGCAGATGTCATTTCTTGCCCATCACTACACAATGCCATCTAACAGAGTAAAGTGTAGTAACTTTGGTAGCTGTTGAACATGATTTATATGCTAGTGTTAGATTTTTAACTGTCTGATCTCTCACAGAAGTAAAGTGCATGGATTCTGTCATGCAGCAAGGTGGTGCCTGTTGTGGTCAAAAGAATGTTTTGCAGTCTCTCATTGTCCAGGATATCTCCACATGTAACTCGTGTGAAATGATTAGTAAAGATTTTGGGCACAATAAACTGTTCTTCAGTCACAGATCATGATCTGTTTTCAGAGATACAAAGTTGGAAACATGTCTAAACAGTTGCACAAAGATTTTTCATCCCACAGTTTTGCAGATTATTAATTTATCAGAAGAGATTTCGTACTTTATCAGTGTCTCAATCTTATAGATACTTGTACCATGACAGCCAGTTTGAAACTGCAGTCTCATTTTATTTAGCAGCCATGAGTGCTAATAAAGTATTTCAGACTTACATGCACTCACCAGAAATATAGAGCACTAGATTTGCATAAGCTCTCCTCTCCCTCGCACACACGTGTTTAAATGTGGCTACCTGTTTGTATGAAGTTTAAATTGTTTGTTCACTTGCTTACAGAAATACTTGCTGTTCCTCTTGAAATGTGTAGTTGAGGTTGGTGATAACCTAGTTGAATGTACAGATAATTTTGGTTATGATATATCTTCGTAGTCCATGTAAATGATGCTTAAACTGCAGTTTCATTGGGAGTATAGACCAAGTAAATACTTTGAACACCTGGTCCTCATGAATGGTGATGGTGGAAGAATTTGTCATTGACAATATTTGGCAGGCAAAGGAAAACAGGCAATGGTGTGTAGTTTCTGGGCACCAGACTTTGTGGCAATGTCCTGTGTTAAATTCCAGACTACACTGCAGGTCTCCTGGAATGAGGGTATATGACTGCTGATGGCAATCCATCCATTGGATGGGAATGTTAAGCTTGGCAACTCTTTTGGTGCTATTTCAGAGGTGTAAACTATGTTCTGGCCCTAGGTTTCACCCCCTTCCTTCTCTCCATCTTTTAACACAAGCATGACATAATGCTATGCACACATCCATTGCAGTTACCTACACCCAACAAGTATGCTTAAGGCGTAGTTCTCAGACCACACAAGGAAAGGAGCCACTATGCACTGAGGAAGATAGTCCTTTCCAATCAGACAGCTAAAAAGTTATTAGAAATTATGACTGTACTGAGGGAGGTGACTTTTCTACCATCATGTGCTCTCTCTCTCTCTCTCTCTCTCTCTCTCTCTCTCTCTCTCTCTCTCTCTCTCTCTCTCTCTCTCTCTCTCTCTCTCTCTCTCTCTGTGTGTGTGTGTGTGTGTGTGTGTGTGTGTGTGTGTGTGTGTGTGTGTGTTACTGTAAGAAGAACCCATCATGTGATGAGAGACAGGTTGCCTTTGGCATCACAGACAAGAAATTGCTGCATCTCTTGTGAATTCTGCCATGTGAGTAACAGAATTAAGTCTTAGATGAAAGAGTTCAGAATTGATAAGCAAAATTAATTTTGCTCATCAATTCTGATCTCTCTGCGCGAAATTAATTTTGCCTGAACTCTGTCTTCCGTTAATTCTACTTGCTGTTACACAGGGGATGTACTGTCTCTAAATAGCAGGACATCCTGTTCACTTTCAAAAACAAAGCAACACAACACAGTGATTATGGCGCTGGACTCATATCCAGTAAGATATTCATTTTTTGTTCTGATTTCCCTAAATCATTTCAGGCGACTGCTGGGATGGTTCTATTCACAACACCATAGTTCAGTTCACATATGTGAAATGAGTTGGCGTAATCGGTAGGGCAATTAGTTATGTTAAGTTAGAAATCTGGGTTTGATTCCTGGTCTAACACTAATTTCTAATGGTTACTGGATATTCATTATATTGTCACAGAAGAAGCTGACAAGGGAACCTCCCCATCGCACCCCCCTCAGATGTAGTTAGAAGTCGGCCTTGGAAAGGATAGGCCTTGAAAAACTGAACACAGATCAATCGAGAAAACAGGAAGAAATTGTATGGAACTGTGAAAAAAATTAGTAAAATATACAAACTGAGTAGCCCATGGAAAGATAGGCAACATCAAGGACAAATGAACAAGGAGCGCCGTGGTCCCGTGGTTAGCGAGAGCAGCTACGGAACGCGAGGTCCTAGGTTCAAGTCTTCCCTCGAGTGAAAAGTTTATTTTTTTTATTTTCAGTTTATGTGACAAACTCTTATGTTTTCATCACTTTTTTGGGAGTGATTATCACATCCACAGGAAAACCTAAATCGGGCAAGGTAGAAGAATCTTTTTACCCATTCACTAAGTGTACAAGTTAGGTGGGTCGACAACATATTCCTGTCATGTGACGCACATGCCATCACCAGTGTCGTATAGAATATGTCAGATGTGTTTTCCTGTGGAGGAATCGGTTGACCTATGACCTTGCGATCAAATGTTTTCGGTTCCCATTGGAGAGACACGTCCTTTCGTCTACTAATCGCACGGTTTTGTGGTGCGGTTGCAAAACACAGACACTAAACTTATTACAGTGAACAGAGACGTCAATGAACGAACGGACAGATCATAACTTTGCGAAAATAAAGAAAGTAAAATTTTCAGTCAAGGGAAGACTTGAACCAAGGACCTCTCGTTCCGCAGCTACTCACGCTATCCACGGGACCACGGCGCTCCTTGGCTTACATCCTCCTTGATGTTGCCTATTTTGCACATGGACTACTCAGTTTGTATATTTTACTAATTTTTTTCATAGTTCCACACAACTTCTTCCTGTTTTCTCAATTGATCTGCGTTCAGTTTTTCAAGGCCAACTTATAACTAAATCTGAGGGGGGTGCGGTGGGGAGGTTCCCTTGTGAGTAGCACAGTCGCTGTAGTGTAGTGGTTATGACACTAGACTGTTGCATGGAGTGTCATGAGTTCAAAACTGAACTGTAAAATTTTAATTTCTATATTCAGTTAGAGTACATTCTAGAAGTATCCACAGATGGCAAGAATCATTGTACTGAAATGTTCTGTAGCTGTATATATATCGTATGTTTTCTGGCCGGAGGCAGTTCGCTCCGCACTCTTGTATGTGCAAGTGCTGAATAAACCTTCGTTAAGTTAAGTTAGTGTTCGTCATTCATCTGCTTACACCTTCTTCTACGTGACAATATTGCAGGTTCAGCATGTCTGAAAGGATTTCATGGGTATCATTCCATGTCATTGCATATTATTGAGGAAATCTCCATTGATCCGTTCATTTCTTTTCAGTACATTTAATGCATTTCATAATATTGCTTGCAGCATGGTAGGCCACACTCCTTCACCTATAAGGTGAATGTTTGCAAATTCGGGGTTAGAGTCCCAGTCTTACACAATTTTCAATTGTTCCTATATATTCATTAGATAATTTGTGTTTAAGTAACTCATCATCTAATGGATACTGCTGTCTTTCTCAGTACCTCTTACATTATTAATTTATGGTATCAGTTGGATTGCATTCAAAGTTTTTTCTTCCTCATTGCATTTAAATCCTCAAGAAATCATTTACAGGTAACTGTGCAGTATTTCATTCCCATCTTCAAAGCTCTAGTATTTAGCAAAGGGAGCAACTTATGTACAGGCAGGATTGGAAGGAGAGATGGGTAACCTCCCCTTATTGATGTAGTACTGCTGATGAAAGAAAAGGATTTTGTGTTGTGCTGTGTACAAAAAAATGTGTGGAAATTTGTAATTCGTGCCAAGACTACTTCCACATGGTATGTGGTGGCATTACTTTACTTTTGAGTCCATATTACAGTCATCGAGTTCACATAGCAAAGCTCCACATTTTACTTAATGTAATGGAGGTAGTAGCACATGTGGATGTAGCTTTAGAAAAGAAATTTTTATTGTAAAACTTGGAGGCACAGTACTATCCAGCAACTTCATAAATGGAGCACCAGCACATCTATCCATTCTAATGCTCTCCAATGTGGGCTAATGATAATTCCACTGCTTAGATTGTATCTTACTTAACATGTAACTTTTACAAGCAGATTGTCTTACAACTAAATATTTGGAACATTAGCTGTTGTTGCCTTTTTAACTACAGTTATTCACTTTCTGTTCTTTCTCCATTCGTAAACAAATGGTGTCAGATTGTAAGGAAGGAGAAAGCCAGTTTTTAAAAAATTGTAAATAGAGAATCTGCTTCCACTGCCTTGTGTTAGTTGTAGATTTTTAACATCATCCTTACAAGTAATAAAATAACAATGTCTCTCCACAGACTTAAAAAAGTCTACTAAGCCCCATTTTTTATAAGCAAGTTATATGTGGTAGTTGATACAAGGAATCTGTTACAGTTTAAAGCAGCTCAGCAGACAAGCCATAGTTACTAAAGTCTTGCAAGTATTTGCAGCTGCAAGTGTTCCGTACAACTTGAAATATTAACAACACAGTCTCCATAAATTGTGGTGTTTTGCCCATAACAAGGCAGTTGACAATTAAGTTGATCAGTGAAAAAAGTGGCGAGTTGTGTGATTAGTCATAAGAAGGCTCAGTAGCCATCTACTCAAAAGTGTGATTTGCAGCACATGCTGTACTTGTGATTTTGATCCTGTTTAGGCGAGTCAGTAACACAAAGTAAAGCAAAGCATTTGCATCTTCTGTCATTGCTAAGTAAGAGGAATGAGTAGTGTTAGCTGTGGACAGTGCAGCATTAGATAAGTGCTATATGACTTGGATCACACTGTGTAACTTGATTTTTTTCTCATCGTGTATGAAGTGCATTAAAGCTTGAAACAATTTTGCTTATTATCACGTAACCATAAGCTACATTTAAAAAATTATTTACTGTTACAAAATCTATCAAATGAAATATTTTTAATTCTTTCTAGGTACAAACATTGCTCCTGATGAATTTATTCAGCCTGAGTTATCCATGGATTATGATGGCAAACGAGATCGTTGGGCTGGCTATGATCCATCAGAACATAAATCAATCATTGAAGAATATCAAAAAATAGAAGAAGCTAAAAGGCAGCTGAGGGCAGAAAAACTAAATTCAAATGTGGATGGAAATGCTGAGGTAAGACTTGTACACTCATGAGCTGTTTAATTGGATACATTGACCTATTCATGGTAGTGTCTCATTTCGACCTGAAGACAGCTGCACTCTATACTAAACTGAAATTGTTACAGAGCCATTCTGTACTGTAACAACACAACTATTGCTCATATAGATTCATTGGACACGAGTCTGACAAAAGGTACAGTCCACTTGTACAATGCTGTGAGTTTCAAAATGGATGTACTTTATGAAGCATTGGATTCATTTATTAGTTTACAGTGAATGAGAGTGGCATATGTATGAGAGCCCTCCATTTCATCCCATGTAAATGTGCACCACAAAACAATACCTCCACCAGCAGCCTGAATGGTTTCCTATTGGGAACCAAGTTGCATCGCCTCAGCATGACCGAGTGGGATGATGCAGTGGTTCGCACACTGGACTCGCATTCGGGAGGATGACAGTTCAGACTCACATCCGGCCATCCTAATTTAGGTTTTCCGTGATTTTTACTAAATCGTTTCAGGCAAATGCCGGGATGGTTCCTTTGAAAGGGCATGGCCGGTTTCCTTCCCCATTCTTCCCTAATCCAAGCTTGTGCTCCATCTCTAATGACCTCGTTGTCGAGAAGACGTTAAACACTAATCTCCTCCTTGTCCGCCTCAGCATGATGCATACTTTGGAATACTGTGAGTGCTCGGGGGAACTGCTTCTCATTGTCTCCAGGGCCTTTGACTTTGTGTGGTGGCATGAGGGCCTCCTTTGGAAACTATTTGCATTGGTGATACCAATGCTACATGTGAGGCTCATTGCATCCTACCTCAAGGATAGGACTTTCAACATTAGTGCCGGAGATCACACATCGACAGTTACGCAAATACTAGGAGTGGAACTGCAGGAGTCCATCCTCAGTCCCATGCCATACTCCCTCTACTCTTCCGACGTGCCAAAGATGGATAGAGTTGCATTAATGCTGTACGCAGATGATATGGCCCTGTACATGAGGTGTCTCAATGCAAATGTCATGCGCCGCCAACTGCAGATGGCACGTGATGCATTCGGAGCATGGTCCACTAAGTGGTGCCTGAAATATAATGTCACAGTTGGGCCCTGATAATTAAAAGGAAAAGAGTATCTGTATACCTTCAGCCAGTGCCGATCATTGCGGGGGAGGGGAGGGGGTCTCACACTGCACACTGTCTGGGTGTAATGCTTGATAGGGGCTACACATGAAAGAAGTCTGGCCCAAAGCTCTTATTAGACTGCAGGCACTATGTCAGGTACTGAATCCTGAATCCACCCTACTCTCAAGCTGCATCTAGCAGTGATATGCCCAGTGCTAGAATATGCAGCCATAGTGTAAGGAAATGGAGCAGACTGTCACATTTGATGTCTGCAATGGCAATGCATCTCGTACACAACTTCTTGATGCAGGAGCTACATAAGCTCACTCTCATCCCTGTGATAAGAGATAGGATTAAACTGATTGCACAACTGTTCTACAAAAGTCACTGCAGTCAGCAAATAGCTTGTCTCAAACTAGGTAACAAGCCACACAGATAGGGTGCTACCTGGTGGTAGGGTCTGTTCTAGAAATAAGGCTGTTGTAGATGAATGGGTTGAAGCACCAACACATTAAACTGCTCATAAGCACAAAAAATTACCCAAAAATTTTGTTAATATAGAAGGCATAACAAATTAGAAAATACAGGAATACTGAAAAGAAATTTAGCCTACCCAACGTAGACAAGGTCAGAGACGAGCCTGATGTGGTTTTCAAAGTGCTCCTACCTACCCTCATTGTGCAATAAAAACTATTCTACAGTGATGAGTGCACTTTTTCCAACACTGCATTATATCTAATTCAGTTGCTCATGAATGTATTTGTCTCTCATTGTATGTATAATAAATTAAGAGACAGATCCGAGTGACGTACTTGCCTTCAAGAGGCAAAATATGTGATACTGTCCTAGGTCTCAGAACTATTAGTTCCTTCCTCAGGGAGGAGGAAAGGTTAGGTTGGTGAAGGTTTTTTTAATGGAGGGCAGGTCATGTGTGCCCCAGGATGAGAGGGGCCTGCCTATAGTGAGGATGAAGTGGTGGCTGACTTGCCCTTACTTTTTCACGTTCCCCAACCCCCCCCCCCCCCACCTCTCTCTCTCTCTCTCTCTCTCTCTCTCTCTCTCTCCCCCCCCCCCCCCCCCCCAATCACTTTAATTTTTATATGTGTCTGTTGGCAGCAGTAATATTTTCCCTGTTGCAGGTGAGTATGATCAGCAGTTAAGTCTCATAATTTATTAGTTTCCTTGGTTGAATTTGTGTTTGATAAAACTTAATGTATAATAATCAGTCTGTTTGAAGTAAAAAGAAGCTATGATGTAATTGAGAGCTACAAAAACTGCAAGGATAGATAAATTGCTGGACTGGAAGGTAGTTTTTTCTTTTTTTCTTTTTTTCTCTACCTACATTGCAGTACTTGTCTGTGATCCATTTAGGGTATATGTAAGTAATTATACTGAAATGGTCATTAATAGTACTGAAGTGAGGTCTTCAGGATGCTGTGGACACTTTTGATGTACTTAAAATAATACAGTTGTACTATGACCAAATAGTAATAGTTATTTATTGCAACATTGGACGTGCTTTTGTAAATAGGAAGTAGGCATCCCCCAAAGAATCATTAAGACACACTCACTACATAGGGTACAGGTGTAAGATCTGTGAGAAAAGAGTGGAAGCAGTGATACCAAAAAGGTAGCCATTCTTTCTGTTATGATTTGTTAGAGAATGGCGTGTTTGAGGTCAAATCTCTCTCTCCATGTCTGTGAGAACCTAACTGATAACATTAAATAGTGGTATCCTTGATGTGGGGAAAAATCTAGCTGAACACATTGGGATTATGCTGACGTAGCACTCACATTGGAGGAGAAGTGTTTATATCCGCTGTTAAGTATTCTGCACACGCCCTGTATTACCACGCCATTACTACGTGCCGCTCAGCTGCTTGTCACAATCTTTCATACACAGTGGGCTTCTGATTATTCGTGTGCAGATTACTTGGTTTGTGGATTATTGAGAGAGAGAGAGAGAGAGAGAGAGAGAGAGAGAGAGAGAGATGAAGCAAGCAAGCACGTGCTTAGAGAACACGGGAACCGACAGCACTGGTTGCCAGCTGAAAGGAGCAGTGGCAGATGCTAAGCCAGACTGACAGTAGAAGACAGTTGCTCCAAGCTGCACCTGGGCCCTCACAGATGTCAACAGTCGAAGCTGCTGCTACTACCTTTCCAGTACACATTGCCCTGAATAAAGTGGAACTTCGATTTTAAATTTTTCGCAGTTCTACACCATAAATTCATAGCCCCTGAAAAAAACCCGTATCAGTGCTAAAATTTCTCAGGTTGTAGGTTTCTTCCTAGTAAGGTTCATCTCTGTCCTAAATTCTTACTTGACATCTTGCTTGACTTCATCTGGTTCTCTTGGTGATTGAACGAGTTATAAATGGCACAGAAGAGAGACTGTTCACACTGCAGGTTGTGGTGGAGTTAAGAGAATATTTTCAGCCATTGTGGATAGGGGAGATGTGAAAGAGGAAATGCTGACATAATACACAGTTGATGTTGCCAACGTAACTTGAAACATTTAGCTTCATTGCGCAATTATGATTTAACTACTGCTAGGTTGCAATGGAAAAACAGTACATTTGATGTGCAGTGCTCCTGGCCGAGCACAATATCTTTACTTGCGCCACGTATAACTCGGGCTCACCTTTTTACATGTATTTCCAATGTACTGTATTCAGCAATAATATCAGTCTTCAACCTTTTAAATTCATACACTGAGTCTGAAAGGATATTCTCAGTCAGAATAAAGTAAATGTCGGTCATTTCCAGCTAGTGAGCTCTTACTGGGTGGTGACTTGTTAAGTCGCCAACAGCCAAAGAAGCTACCACATCACACTAGCACAAGTAATAAGTTGATAAACCTTAGACTATGAAACGTTCCAAGTTCCTAACTTACTGAATTATAAAGTATAAACAGGCAAAGGAACTATAAATCCAAGTTGGTGTGAGAATTTTGTTTTTCTCGTAGGCATACATTTTACCAACACTCATAACATCAAATGACATAACCAGATCTCTAAGCCGTAAACAAAAGAGAAAGAAATTTCAAATTTTTATGTCGTATTGTAGACCTATTAGGAAAAAAAAAAGGATTTTGCCACTTGCAATACTGTAGGGTATGTAATTGACAAGACTATCTCTTTTGCTAATTACATACGAGAATTCCCTCCCTAGGCCCGACGAGACGCCTCCTGAGACGCGGCAAGGTAGGAGTAGGCAAAATGCAACAGGGAATAACAATATTAATGTGCTATTAGTAAACTGCAGGAGCGTCTATAGAAAGGTCCCAGAACTGCTCTCATTAATAAACGGTCACAACGCCCATGTAGTACTAGGGACAGAAAGTTGGCTGAAACCAGACGTAAAGAGTAATGAAATCCTAAACTCAGATTGGAATGTATACCGCAGAGACAGGCTGGACAGTGAAGGGGGAGGCGTGTTTATAGCGATAAGAAGTGCAATAGTATCGAAGGAAATTGACGGAGATCCGAAATGTGAAATGATTTGGGTGAAGGTCACGGTTAAAGCAGGCTCAGACGTGGTAATTGGATGTCTTTATAGGCCCCCTGGCTCAGCAGCTGTTGTGGCTGAGCACCTGAAGGATAATTTGGAAAATATTTCGAGTAGATTTCCCCACCATGTTATAGTTCTGGGTGGAGATTTTAATTTGCCGGATATAGACTGGGAGACTCAAACTTTCATAACGGGTGGAAGGGACAAAGAATCCAGTGAAATTTTTTTAAGTGCTTTATCTGAAAACTACCTTGAGCAGTTAAACAGAGAAACGACTCGTGGCGATAACATATTAGACCTTCTGGTGACAAACAGACCTGAACTATTTGAAACAGTTAACGCAAAACAGGGAATCGGTGATCATAAAGCGGTTACGGCATCGATGATTTCAGCCGTAAATAGAAATATTAAAAAAAAAGGAAGATTTTTCTGTTTAGCAAAAGTGACAAAAAGCAGATTACAGAGTACCTTACGGCTCAACACAAAACTTTTGTCTCAAGTACAGATAGTGTCGAGGATCAGTGGACAAAGTTCAAAACCATCGTACAATATGCGTTAGATGAGTATGTGCCAAGCAAGATCGTAAGAGATGGAAAAGAGCCACCGTGGTACAACAACCGAGTTAGAAAACTGCTGCGGAAGCAAAGGGAACTTCACAGCAAACATAAACATAGCCAAAGCCTTGCAGACAAACAAAAATTACGCGAAGTGAAATGTAGTGTGAAGAGGGCTATGCGAGAGGCGTTCAATGAATTCGAAAGTAAAGTTCTATGTACTGACTTGTCAGAAAATCCTAAGAAATTCTGGTCTTATGTCAAAGCGGTAGGTGAATCAAAACAAAATGTCCAGACACACTGTGACCAAAATGGTACTGAAACAGAGGATGACAGACTAAAGGCCGAAATACTAAATGTCTTTTTCCAAAGCTGTTTCACAGAGGAATACTGTACTGTAGTTCCTTCTCTAGATTGTCCCACAGATGACAAAATGGTAGATACCGAAATAGACGACAGAGGGATAGAGAAACAATTAAAATCGCTCAAAAGAGGAAAGGCCGCTGGACCTGATGAAATACCAGTTCTATTTTACACAGAGTACGCGAAGGAACTTGGCCCCCCTTCTTGCAGCGGTATACCGTAGGTCTCTAGAAGAGCGTAGCGTTCCAAAGGATTGGAAAAGGGCACAGATCATCCCCGTTTTCAAGAAGGGACATCGAACAGATGTGCAGAACTATAGACCTATATCTCTAACGTCTATCAGGTGCAGAATTTTGGAACACGTATTATGTTCGAGTATAATGACTTTTCTGGAGACTAGAAATCTACTCTGTAGGAATCAGCATGGGTTTTGAAAAAGACTGTCGTGTGAAACCCAGCTCGCGCTATTCGTCCACGAGACTCAGAGGGCCATAGACACGGGTTCACAGGTAGATGCCGTGTTTCTTGACTTCCGCAAGGCATTCGATACAGTTCCCCACAGTTGTTTAATGAACAAAGTAAGAGCATATGGACTATCAGACCAATTGCGTGATTGGATTGAGGAGTTCCTAGATAGCAGAACACAGCATGTCATTCTCAATGGAGAGAAGTCTTCCGAAGTAAGAGTGCTTTCAGGTGTGCCACAGGGGAGTGTCATGGGACCATTGCTGTTCACAATATACATAAATGACCTGGTGGATGACATCGGAAGTTCACTGAGGCTTTTTGCAGATGATGCTGTGGTGTATCGAGAGGTTGTAACAATGGAAAATTGTACTGAAATGCAGGAGGATCTGCAGCGAATGGACGCTTGGTGCAGGGAGTGGCAATTGAATCTCAATGTAGACAAGTGTAATGTGCTGCGAATACATAGAAAGAAAAATCCCTTATCATTTAGCTACAATATAGCAGGTCAGCAACTGGAAGCAGTTAATTCCATAAATTATCTGGGAGTACGCATTAGGAGTGATTTAAAATGGAATGATCATATAAAGTTGATCGTCGGTAAAGCAGATGCCAGACAGATTCATTGGAAGAATCCTAAGGAAATGCAATCCGAAAACAAAGGAAGTAGGTTACAGTACGCTTGTTCGCCAACTGCTTGAATACTGCTCAGCGGTGTGGGATCCGTACCAGATAGGGTTGATAGAAGAGATAGAGAAGATCCAACGGAGAGCAGCGTGCTTCGTTACAGGATCATTTAGTAATCGCGAAAGCGTTACGGAGATGATAGATAAACTCCAGTGGAAGACTCTGCAGGAGAGAGACTCAGTAGCTCGGTACGGGCTTTTGTTAAAGTTTCGAGAACATACCTTCACTGAAGAGTCCAGCAGTATATTGCTCCCTCCTACGTATATCTCGCGAAGAGACCATGAGGATAAAATCAGAGAGATTAGAGCCCACACAGAAGTATACCGACAATCCTTCTTTCCACGAACAATACGAGACTGGAATAGAAGGGAGAACCGATAGAGGTACTCAGGGTACCCTCCGCCACACACCGTCAGGTGGCTTGCGGAGTATGGATGTAGATTTAGATGTAACTGAGCCATTTCCCAACACACAACTGCCACAAATTATACCTTAAAGCACTTAGTTTTGAGGTTTCTTTCATTTTATGTTCACCTTGAAAAATGGCAAAAATTTGTAGCCTACATTGCGAAATAAAATGAAAACTGTGAAATGCCGTGAAAACTGACACATTACAACAACTCAGATGTTTGTTTTCCACCTGCAGCCAATAGCAATATAGCATGGCGATGTCACACTAATGCAGTTGCTTCTAGTGTATAGTGTGATAAACAGAAAGCTTACTTGGTGGTGTGTTCCAAAGAATGACTGACTGTGGTCAGTGTATAGCAAATGGACTGACCATGGCTGCCACATAGGTTTAATTTATGTAGTTAAACTTTGTACGCAGTTCACTTCCATTTATTAATTTTACTTACAGCAGTTCTGTGCAGAGCCTATCGATAGACTCCTGGAATGTATCGTGCCTCTACAAACTGCAGCCAATGTAGGCTACTCCATTTGCTGTGTGCGACACCACAATCAACACGACATGTTCAGTGAACAATTGTTCATCCTTGTTGCAGTCCTCAATGGTGTTTAATGTGTTGTGTAGCAGACAGATTGTTATAAATGTAATGGATTGCGGGGACAGCGATACACTGAAATCCCGGCAGGATTAACTTTATTTTTTATTTATTGGTATAAATAATTACCACATGTGCGAAGGAAAACTTGTGTGTATATACATGCTTTTGAGAAACCTGTTGTTTTTACACTACAGCAAGTAACTAGTTCAAAGTGCAAATGGCACACATTGGCAGTACTGTAGAATGCTCCACTTCAACTATATGGCACTATGAACAAGGAAAAGTTTACAAGCAATACACTAGAGGTCAGTGCCTCCACATCACTAGAGTATGCTGCTCTGCCATTGGCTACAGATGGAAAAAACATCCCCATACGTTAGATTCTGATGTTTTTCACCGTATGTCATAGTTTTTGGTTTGTTCACCATGCTCATCAATTTTGCTTTTTTGTGGGTGAGCACAGAGGAAAGATCTCGTAAAAACGCGTGTTTTGACATATAATATGTGGTTGTAGCATGTATCGGAATGTAGTTAGATTACCTCATACCTAAATACAAATTTCAATTTTTTAATATGTTTATACTTCCTGTTACACATCTGTGATTTTTTAAAGAATTGATTAAATTAATTACCACAAATTGCTGTATAAACATTGTATTGTAAATATAATTTCCTTCACTTATACAGATTTTATACAATTTTTTGAAGAGGATTGCAATTTTTAATCATATGTATATATGTTTTTGCTTGTTTTCTATAGGTTTTAATGGTCTTTGTTCTGCATTTTCCTCAATTTTGCGTTGTTTAAGTCTGGGCTGCTTGAAAATGTAAAATAGGGGTTTCATTGTACATGTTTAAAAATATCTCAATTATTCTTGTTTTTCGATCATTCACACATCTTCACCCCCACATTACTCAGAATATTTGGGGAAAATACTGTATTTCTTACGGCATATACAACAAAGTCTGTAAGATATTTTATAAGAACCTGATTGCTGTCTATAGTTCTTAAAGATTTAATTGAATTCCTGTTGTGTTTGTTGAACATTACTGTAACATCATTCCAAACTCTAGCAAATTTGGTTTCTGAGTGAGATGGTCAGCTTTTAGGAAGCTGACTGTGACTGAGCTAGGTGGCACAGTGGTTAGCACACTGGACTCGCATTCAGGAGGGCAACGGTTCAATCCCGCGTCCGGCCATCCTGATTTAGGTTTTCCGTGATTTCCCTAAATCGCTCCAGGCAAATGCCGGGATGGTTCCTTTGAAAGGGCAGGGCAGACTTCCTTCCCAGTCCTTCCCTAATCCAATGAGACCGATGACCTAGCTGTTTGGTCTCTTCCCCCACACAACCCAACCCAAACTGACTGTGACACAGTGTAGTTAAATAAAGGAATAGCCTGAAGGGACTCTTTCTGAAACATCCAGGCATAGTTGATTTGGAGGAAAGATTTTTTTTTGGGGAGGGGGGGGGGGGGAGGGGGACATTGGTGTGGGGCGGGGGAGTTGTGGAGGGAAACAGAATACCTTAGCCAGGTTCAAAGGGGTGTGAGGTGTATTAGTTCTGGAGAGAGGAAGAGGCTGTCACAAGATAGTGTGAGAGACGCATGAAACCAGTAAAGAAACAGCAATAACCTCCACAATGGTAACGAGAAAGTGTCTGTGATAAGTAGAAGTAAAAATTTACAAATATCAATTTCTAAAAAAAGTTTGAACATGTATGTACATATGTATGTGTGTTTCATTGGAAGAAAACTCAATCATTCTTCATTCTAATTACTACAGATGCAGGAATTTGAATATTTGACCAATAGAAGGTTGTTTGGAGATTAGTGACTGAGGTCACTGACTGACTTCACATTAAGACAACAAAGAGCAAATAATAGCCACTGAAGTAGCATAAAGTCAAAAGGCTTCAGTAACTCGAGAACTGTTAAGCTGCATCCTATACTTCGCTATGCTGGTCGTATTGATGGTACCTTCGTGCACAGGGCGTTTCACGATTCATATTACAGGCTTCCAGAGATTGTAGAAGGGACTTCGTAGACATCAGTTTTGGTAAAGAACCCAGGCCTGCAAATGTACATTTGAGTATAAAATAAATTTAAAGACTGACTCACTTTCAAATCTGAGAATACATGGTACGCACACACAAATTGAGAAGAGGGTGCCGTCATCAGCCCCTGTTGTGGTTGTACCAACACATACCATTTTTGTCAGACTACAACAATGGCTGTGAAAACTGGTATTTTCACAACTAGGAGGGTTGACCGTGGTGCTCCACGGATGTGCTGCAGTCTCGAATTTGAAGAGGAAGTCTTCATTAGATAGAAGAGAACCTGACAATGAGTACTGGAAACAGTACCCAAGCTCTGGACTCCTGTAGAGCCTGTTCAGAGCCCTTTGTCTCCGTGGTAAATTTCTGGACATGGTAGTTGCTGGCCACAGCTGTACACCTCAGAAACAGGTTCGAGGTGTCACCCACTACCAAAAGTACATCTGAGCCAGCATGGGACAGCTCACTGACAATGTTTCTGGAAGGTACAGACAAGTACAGATGTCTTTGAAAACTCCTCCAACATTGGGTTGGTGATGGAGCCACTTGGGGAAATAGTGGCCAGGTCAGGGAGGAAAGCCAGTGTCCATTCACTTTTATTTGCTGGGGGATTACGTTAAAGACATGGAGGAGGCTCTGCTGGCAGCAGTTGAGCTCACTGGTCACACCTGATCGCAAATTGTGGGTCATGTCATCACAAATTACTCCAACCATCCTCAATTCCTGTAGGTGGCGGACTGCTTTCAGGAAAACAGCTAGTCTAGCACATGGGATGTAGGCAGAGCTATTGTTTTGCAGCGTCATTCCCAGAGCAGACATTTGTGTAGTGACCTCTGCTATCGGTTGGAGAATTATATTCTTTCTCTCCCCCCATAAGTTAGTCAAGCACAGGAAGTGGCTAGTAATGTATCTCAGTACATGTGGTATACACATGTGGGTTTTGTTTTTAGGATGTAGACCTACTTCCACAGGTCTGATAAGATACATTCTAAATTTGGACAGAGAAGAATATTAAAAAGAGTAAAATTTATCAAGCCAGATCAGAGGAGGAAAATGTTAATATAGTATTAATTAACTGCATGGGAATGTTGCAGAACTAATCTTGCTTATGAACTTTTACAGTGCCCACATAGTACTAGACACAGAAAGCTGACTAATGTCAAATGTGAATAGCAAAAAATTCGGATTAAAGATCGGGTGATCACCTGTGGTGGAGGCATGTTTACTGTTGGGGTGGGGAGATAATATCTAGTGAGGTTTATATATGTCCCCAATGTGAACTAATTTGGATGACGATGATGTGTGTTAAAGGTGGCTCACGCATGGTCACCAGATGCTTTTATAGAGCCCCTGCCTCAGGATCAGTAGTGTGGACAGTATTTAGCATAAATTTCTTGGTCATATTATAGTATCTTGTGGAGGTTTCAGCTTACCAGCTTAAGAAAAGGAGACTCAAGTGATAAAGGTGGATAGTAGGGACGGGGAATCGTGAAGTTATTCTAAATGTCTTATCCACAGATTACCTTGAGAAGCTGATCAAGTAACAGATCAAAACTTGAAGAAAGGTAGGAAGATACTTGTGCTTAGCAAGAGCGACAAAAGACAGATTTCAGATTACACAAGCGATCAATGCAAAAAGCTCATTTCCAGGACCATAAGTGTAGAACCTCAGTGGACAAAGTTAAAGGGTGTTGTATAATACACCTTAGACAAGTATATGCCAAGCAAAGTTGTGAGGGGTGAGAAAATAGGTTTTTTTAGCCAAAAAGTGGGGAATAATATGGTTAATTGGAGTCCTACGTAAATCAACCTTGTTTCAGAAAAAAAGTTGCATTATTTATTGAATACCCCCTTGTAATTGTAGACGTGTCTCTCTTGTCAGTCCATTGTGAAATTATCATTCTTTCCATAAGAACATGTTGTGGTAAACACAGTTTGCTCTGTTCAGTCAAAAGAGCAAGAAGGCAAAATGTGTATAGGGGAGCTGAAGTTGATGACTTATTTCTTGACTTACAGAAAGCTTTCACCTCATAAACAAAATATTGGAGCAGATATGCAAACACATTGAACATACCTTACCAAATAAAACTCTGGAAATCATTGTTAATGGGGATGTGTTATCAGAAGCTAAAGTAGCATCCAACATACCTCAAGGAAGTGCAATAGGAGTGCTACTGTTCATGAGGTTTGTAAATGATCTTGCATATATCATCTTTAGCTCTGTCAGGTTTTTCATGTTTGACTCAGTTGTCTACAAGGAAGTGAAATTGTTAGGTATGAAATTTGGCAACTGACTCTCAACATAAAGAAATGTAATGTGTGTAAAATTATGAAAAACTCCAATTTCTTATATTACGTAATTGATAGTGAGTCCCTAGAAACAGACACAATAATAAAAAATTTAAGAGTATCTATCCATGATGATACATGATACAAAAGAAACTTGAATCTAGCCATGTGGAAGTTAGATGCCAGACTGTTATGTACTTAGTGAATTGCTTAGAAAAACTCTTAATCCACCAGTTTGGAATATTGTTAGACAATCTGGACCACTTTGTATCAGTGAGAGAGAGAGAGAGAGAGAGAGAGAGAGAGAGAGAGAGAGAGAATATTGAATTTCTTGTGGGTTCCCTTAATTGGTGTGTGTGTGTGTGTGTGTGTGTGTGTGTGTGTGTGTGTGTGTGTAAAACAGGAACACTCAACAAACTGCAGTGAGTGATTCTGCAAGAATTGTATTGTGCATCACTCAATGCCGCACTGATAAATGTCAGAGTGCTTGTGATGAAAAACAAGTCGAATCCTATTAATTCATCTAAATCTGGTAAAGTTACCATGAAAGTAAAATTAGTGCTTAAATAGAAGTGATTAGACAAACTTTGCGTGCCATCTGCAAACAGAATAAAATGTGTGGATTTTGTACCCTTCTCCATACATTGTACAGTATTTTGTGGACTACAGGTGTAGATATCTGTCATTTAACTTGGTTGTTTTACTATCATAGATTTATTTAATCTGGTGTAGATATGTCATTTAACTTGGTTGTTTTACTATCATAGATTTATTTAATCTGGTCACAAAACATTGTTGTTCAACAAACGGGTGCTGCTAGCAGCATATACTGTTTGTTCAAGCTTTTGTGGTTTGATCAATTGCTATTTGTTTTTCAGACAGAGGATATTGATGATGATGACGAAGATAAATATGTCGATGAAGTAGATATGCCGGGCACTAAAGTAGATTCAAAACAACGTATAACAGTTCGTAATTTACGTATTCGAGAGGACACTGCAAAATACCTGCGCAATTTGGATCCAAATTCTGCCTATTATGATCCTAAAACTCGTTCCATGAGGGACAATCCACATGCTGGTACTGGAGTTAATGAACAAGAGTGAGTAGTCTTATATCTTTGTCCTGTTTAAGTGGAGTGTAATTTATTCACAACTGTGTAAAGCCACATCAATCTTCGTTGAATAAAATTAAAAACTGCATTAGATAGAAATTTGACACCATGTAGTAGAGGGATGGGTGATTACTCCTATGTCATCTCAGAAAAACTGGATCAGTATCCTGCCACAATGAGTACAGTAAATTTAAGACAGATCAATATTATGCATCACATAAATTGAACACACCCTGTATCAACATGGTGTTTTATGCAAAAGCTTGCACAAAGTAACTTTGCCCATGCACAGAAACACGTTTCTGTCCTGACCAGGCGCGGCTCGTGGTTTCTATACTGGGGAAGGCTGCGGCATTTATCAATCGGAGCCAATATAGACCTCTGGTTACATTACAGATTAGTCTAACATAAACAACTAAGAATTCAGGGGGAGGGGGGTGGGCAGATCACTCTCTACCCATAATTTTACATACTGTGTCTTCTATAATCAGGTATTTATTAAATATCATTAGAGGCTAACTTCGAGTTAAAATCTGTGGTTAGTGTTTTTATACGTCATCATTACATTTTCTGACACTTTGCAGCAAATCATATGAAAAGACGCGTTTCGGAGAGATCTTTAATGCGATGAATGTTAACTTTGCGGCTGCTTAATATTTTTGGTGTTTTCAGTTCTAAATTTAAGGCGTTTATTGTAGTTTACCTCCAAAGCTCGAAGTTAAATGTTTTTCGCTGGAATTATGTTTTTTCACCTTTGCGTGAAAATTCTTTAAGTCAGTGATACCAGTTTCAGTCCAGGCACTGTCAGTACTATTTGTACGAAGACAGGTGAAACAGAAAAATGCATTTTTCACTTCACAACCACACAACCACTCGGCTGCATCGTACATTGCTCTATTAAAACTGCGGTTGTATCCTTGCCTAGATTTGCGCTGTTTCTGTTCTTGATTGATCGTTAGATCGGGTCTGGGTGCACAAAGTTCTTTCACTTGCATCCTATGGCCGTGTTCCAAGCTTTTACCTATTGAATTGCACACTGAATTCGTATTGCGCTGGTTTCACAAGCAAGTAAAGCTCACTAAAATCTTGCAAAATACACTCCGAAAAAGAAACTTGCTAATATCACACGATATCAACAAAAGCAGTCAGCATCAGCAAGCAAGGAAAGTAAAGTCACGGGACAAATTTCGCGCGTTTTGTCCTCTAATCACTTATGAAACTCTCGCTAGATGGCAGTACTGTTGTTACGGTTAGAGAGCTTGTAGTTACGGTAGTCTAGTGCACTCTGGCGGGATATTTGCAAACTTATTCTAAATGTGGATAAAATAGCCAATGGTAGAAACAAAACAACAATGTAAAACATTATCAAAACAATAATACTAAATGTCGATTAATGACGCATCGAAGCGTAGTAGGGATGTGCAGAGACAGAGATTGGATAGCGAAGTTTCGGCCACTCTGCATTCCTTTATTACATAGATAGTGGAACGTGAAAAACGTGTGGTGGTTGGTATGACACCCTTAGGCTGCAAGCTCTGAGCCTTCGGGTCGCCCATAAAGAGCGGTACTATGTAGAAGCCACGCCCCCAAACCGCTACTACATGCAGCTTACGGACGTTCCAAGGCGCAGCCTAAACACTACTAACCGTTCCGAAAACATCTATCGATACAAACAGTTCCAAAAACGTTGACCGTCGTTATTTTAATCGGAATGGGAAATGTGCGAAATTCTTCCTGATAATTTAAATTTTGTAATATGTTCTTGCGAAATTTACTTTAACATATATTTTGGTGCAGCTCCGCCTCAGAGCCTTTAATTACGAGCCGCGCCTGGTCCTGACCATTCTGCAAGTCCATCCCTTTGCTCCGAAGTGGTGGCCATCTCAATTTCCTGTCGCCTCCTGGACTGTTTGCTTTGTCTTTTAGCAGCAGCTGTCTCAGTTGTTTACGATGCATTGGTTTTCGCACTCGCTAATCTGGTGAGAGATTATTCATTTTGGACTCTTGTCGAATTATTGCGAATTATTGGTTGTATTGTTTAACCTGTTAATATGATAGTATGCAGACTTGCTAGCTGCATCTTAGAAATTTTGAAATATGAGCTTGTAAGTAGACTTCCAACTGTTGAATTGAACCCCCCCCCCCCCCCCCCCCCCCCCATCACCACCACCACCACCACCACCACTGAGGCGGCTGTTGGCAACATCCACTAATGCCACTGTCCCCTCCCCTACCATCCTGTCTGCGCAGATATGTACCAGGTTATTTTGTGCGAATTGCACTGTATTTGCCTAGCTCTATGTAGAGTAAGTGATTTTAGGTGTACATTTTAACAATTGAGCCCATTTCTGATATTTATTTATGTGTTAGGAAATAGTGTTGGGAGTTATTTTCTTAGTGGGAATAAGTTGTATCAAGCTCCTCATCTGCCACCTCTAATAGAACTGTTTGTAATTATTATTAGTGGAAAACCCCACTCATTTTTATTATTTAGACAGTATACTCGGTCAACTTAAGGACAGACCTTAAAAAAAAAAAATAATAAAACCCGGCTTATGTCTGTTTCAACATTGATTGTTTGGTGTTCAGCCACTTCAGAGCATCTTGTACTATATTTGTAGGTTGGCTATCATGTTTTGGTTGAGGTGGTTGCCACTTTATATTGCCTTTACTGTGTGCGGTTTTGAATACACTATAACAAAATGTGCACTTTCAGACTCTGTCCTGTAATGTTGTTTTGGCAGTGCTTTCAAAAAAGGATGGCTATAGTGATTCTGAATCCAACATTGAATTTAGTGACTCAGAAAGTTTAGAAGAATATGATGATACTTCAGTAGAGACTGAAAGTGATGACAGTTTGTCAGTTGAGTGACAAGTGAGCTCCAACAGTACAAAATATTAAGTCTACTGTGCTCCAACAAAATCCTCAGAGATTTGTTTACTGGTGCTATTCAAAATTTTATAACTCATTATTTTGTGCTTTAAAAGCTGTCTTTGTATGTCTGTATGTAATTTCATTCACCATAGGATGTTTAAAAAATAGTATGTTAAGGGGTTAATTACTCGGAAAGTGTAAAGTGAAACTTTAATGTGCGAGATACATGTTACTGCCAGATGACTCAGATAAATATATTTTACTGTGCATGTAATTAACCGAGATCTTGACTGTTTTGTAGTGTGGACTATGCTGGCGAGAACTTCGTACGCTTCACTGGAGACACACAAAAGCACTCAGTGGCTCAGCTGTTTGCTTGGGAGGCATATGAGAAAGGAGTGGATGTCCATCTCCTAGCTGAACCTACTAAGTTGGAAATGCTACAACACGAATATGAGAAGAAGAAGGAACAGTTCAAGAGCCAAGCACAGGGTAGCATATTGGAGAAATACGGAGGAGCTGAACATCTGCAAGCACCACCCAAAGCTCTTCTTTTAGCTCAGACAGAGGATTATGTGGAATACTCGCGTTATGGTAAACTTATAAAGGTATTGTTATTTAATTAATAAGTAATGCAGAAAAATCTAGAAAGTAAGAGTTATACTGAATGATGTGGAAAATAAATCTGTGCTGCATTGGTCTTGAGGAAGTGCTCTGTAACCTTTAGCCCACTTCATACAAACTTCTGTGTTCAAGAAATTTTGATAACCCGAAACAAAATGAATATTACTGTGAAACACTAGATAAAGCCAGGAGTTGAGTTGCAGAAAAGAAATTTTGTTTTTCTACTGATTTTAGATTTAAAGAGATGAAATTATTTCAATTTTTTGCTCTCAGGGTCAGGAAAAACAAATCATCCGATCAAAGTATGAAGAAGACATATTCCCAAACAACCATACATCTGTTTGGGGTTCTTACTGGCAGAATGGTCAGTGGGGATATAAATGTTGCCATTCTTTTGTAAAAGTAAGTTTAGGTGAAATCTTAAGTCTTGTTAATACTATATTTGTGGGCTGATTTTTTATCTTAATGTTTCATGGTCTTGTGTTTTACTAGAATTCATACTGTACTGGTGAAGCTGGCAAAGCAGCTGCATCTGATTTACAAAGAGGAATGAAAGTTGAAACAGAGCCCCTGGCAGAAGCAAAAAATTCCAGCTCTTCAGAGTCAGACAGCTCGGATTCAGATGTAAGTAGTCTCTGATATAAACTTTTGATAGGTTTTATAAAATTGTGATACAAATGGTGATTAATCTGAAATGCAAGTAATGAATAACATACAGTATTAGCATATTTCACCAAGTTTCATTATCACTGAATTCGTAATTTGAACTTCTTTGACCCTGCAGATGCTTGTAGTTTTTTCTAAACGATTTAAAAACGGGTGTTATGCAGGTGATTAATGTAGCAAGGCTGTAATTGATTTATGCACAATTCTTAGCAAAACTGGACTCTTACCACAGTTACAGTATGTCGATTGGATATAACCACCATTTTACACCCGAAAACCTGATATGAGGTCTGTTATTTCTAGACATTGTTGTGTTGCAGACTATAGTAGGTAGCCCTGCACATTACTGCCATTTTGGGCAACAAATCTTGGGTAATACTGCAACCCAAGAAATAGCCAGATGCTACTATGTAAAGAAGTCGTGGAATTTTATTTTGCTCACATTTGGAACTGTAAACAGAACAGTAGCAACAAATAATGTTGTGACATTGGCCTGTTTTATCAATTTGCTACAGGTATTTTTATTCTGATAGTCCAGAAATAGCAAGTACTGTTAATTTAAAAATTGTATAGCCCATTACAGATTACCTCGTTAATTGATAAAGCGTAATATATCTTTATGTTGAAGACACAGGCTCTAATAAAGTTTGGTGGCAAATTTGAAAGACTGACACACTTCAATGTGGTGTACTGATAAAAATTGAGAGTATTGTGTTGTCTTCATTTCTACTTCAAATTTGCTTTGGTTTCCTTTACTGCTTGCTCAGTATACAGTTTGAATAACATCGGGGATCTACTACAATCCTGTCTCATTCCCTTTTCAAACACTACATCCCTTTCATGCCCCTCAACTCTAACTGCCGTGTAGTCTGTGTACAAGTTGAAAGTAGTCTTTCCCTCCTTGTATTTTACTCCTGCTACCTTCAGAATTTCAGACTGTGCTCCAGTCATCACTGTCAAAAGCTTTCTCTAAGTCTACAAATGCTATAAACATAGCTTCACATTTCTAACAAGGGAACCTCCCCATCGCACCCCCTTCAGATTTAGTTACAAGTTGGCACAGTGGATAGGCCTTGAAAAACTGAACACACATCAATCGAGAAAACAGGGAGAAGTTGTGTGGAACTATGAAAAAAATAAGGAAAATATACAAACTGAGTAGTCCATGCGCAAGATAGGCAACATCAAGGATAGTGTGAGTTCAGGAGCGCCGTGGTCCTGTGGTTAGCGTGAGCAGCTACGGAACGAAAGGTCCTTGATGCAAGTCTTCCCTCGAGTAGAAAGTTTAATTTTTTATTTTCATACAATTATTATCTGTCTGTCCATCAGTCCAATGCGAGGTAACTGTGCCGTAGTATGGGGACGCTACACCTAAATAAACATTGAAACACACGACTTCAGTCGACTACAGCGCAAAAACGTTAAAAACATGTTTTGACAGAGCACAGGCAAAACTGTGCGACTGTGAAACTGTTGCATTCATTTGTTGCAGTTTATGTGACAAATTCTTATGTTTTCATCACTTTTTTGGGAGTGATTATCACATCCACAAGAAAACCTAAATCGGGCAAGGTAGAAGAATCTTTTTACCCATTCGCCAAGTGTACAAGTTAGGTGGGTCGACAACATATTCCTGTCATGTGACGCACATGCCGTCACCAGTGTTGTATAGAACATATCAGACTTGTTTTCCTGTGGAGGAATCTGTTGACCTATGACCTTGCGATCAAATGTTTTCGGTTCCCATTGGAGAGGCACGTCCTTTCGTCTACTAATCGCACGGTTTTGTGGTGCGGTTGCAAAACACAGACACTAAACTTATTACAGTGAACAGAGACGTCAATGAACAAACGGACAGATCATAACTTTGCGAAAATAAAGAAAGTAAAATTTTCAGTCAAGGGAAGACTTGAACCAAGGACCTCTCGTTCCGCAGCTGCTCACGTTAACTACGGGACCACTGCGCTCTTGATCCTACACTATCCTTTATGTTGCCTATCTTGCGCACGGACTACTCAGTTTGTATATTTTGCTTATTTTTTTCATAGTTCCACACAACTTCTTCCTGTTTCCTCGATTGATCTGTGTTCAGTTTTTCAAGGCCTATCCACTGTGCCAACTTATAACTAAATCTGAGGGGGGGGGGGGGGGGGGGGTGCGATGGGGAGGTTCCCTTGTAAGAAAGTCATTGGATCTGCATTGCCTCGCGTATTCCTAAATTTCTCCAAAACCCAAACAGATCTTCACTGAGGACAGCTTGAACCACTTTTTCCATTCTTCTTTGTAAAGAATTCATGTTAAGTTTTTCACAACCACGAGTTATTAAACTGATAGTTCAGTAATTTTCACACCTGTCAGCAACTGCTTTCATTGGAATTGGAATTATTACATTCTTCTTGAAGTCTGAGGGTATCTTGTCTATCTCATACATCTTGCACACCAGGTGGAAGACTTTTGTCATGGCTGGTTCTCCAAAGGCTACCAGTAGTTCTGACGGAATGTCATCTACTCCAAGGGTCTTGTTTTGACTTAAGTCCTTCAGTGCTCTGTCAAATTCTTTTCACTGTATCATATGTCTCCATTTCATCTTCATCTATGTCCTCTTCCATTTCTGTAATATTGCCTTCAATTTTATCTCCCTTGTGTAGGCCCTCTGTCTGCTCCTTCTACTTTTCCCTTCTTTCCTTAGTACAGGTTTCCAATCTAAGCTCTTGATATTAACGCAGCTGCTTCTCTTTTCTCCAAAGACCTCTCTAGTTTTCCTGTAGACGGTACCTTTCTTTTCAGTAGTGAAATTTGCTTCTAAGTTGTTAAATTTGTCCTCTAGGTGTTTCTGTTTAACCATTTTGCATTTCCCGTCAATCTCATTTTTTATATGTCTAAAAACAAAGATGATGTGACTTACCAAACAAAAGTGCTGGCAGGTTGATAGACACACAAGCACAAACATACACACAAAATTCAAGCTTTCGCAACCAACAGTTGCTTCATCAGGAAAGAGGGAAGGAGAGGGAAAGACGAAAGGATGTGGGTTTTAAGGGAGAGGGTAAGGAGTCATTCCAATCCCGGGAGTGGAAAGACTTACCTTAGGGGGGGAAAAAGGACAGGTATACACTCACTTGCGCTCGCACTCACACATATCCATCCGCACATACAGAGACACAAGCAGACATTTGTAAAGGCAAAGAGTTTGGGCAGAGATGTCAGGCGAGGCGGAAGTACAGAGGCAAAGATGTTGTTGAATGACAGGTGAAGTGCTCCATCGCAGCGAGGCCCTGGGCATTGCGATGGAGCATGCCGATCACCTGCCACCCTACCTAAAACCTCTTTCCTCATTACCTTAGCCAGCTTCATCCTGACCCACAACTTCTTCACTTTCGAAGGCCAGACATACCAACAATTAAAGGGAACAGCCATGGGTACCAGGATGGCCCCCTCGTACACCAACGTATTTATGGGTCGCTTAGAGGAAGCCTTCTTGGTTACACAGGCCTGCCAACCCAAAGTTTGGTACAGATTTATTGATGACATCTTCATGATCTGGACTCAGTGAAGAAGAACTCCAGAATTTCCTCTCCAACCTCAACTCCTTTGGTTCCATCAGATTCACCTGATCCTACTCCCAAATCCCATGCCACTTCCCTTGACGTTGACCTCCATCTGTCCAATGGCCAGCTTGACACGTCCGTCCACATCAAACCCACCAACAAGCAACAGTACCTCCATTATGACAGCTGCCACCCATTCCACATCAAACGGTCCCTTCCCTTCAGCCTAGGTCTTCGTGGCAAATGAATCTGCTCCAGTCCGGAATCCCTGAACCATTACACCAACATACTGAAAACAGCTTTCGCATCCCGCAACTACCCTCCCGACCTGGTACAGAAGCAAATAACCAGCGCCACTTTCTCATCCGCTCAAACCCAGAACCTCCCACAGAAGAACCACAAAAGTGCCCCACTTGTGACAGGATACTTTCTGGGACTGTATCAGACTCTGAATGTGGCTCTCATAGGGATGCGACATCCTCAAATCCTGCCCCGAAATGAGATCCATCCTTCATGAAATCCTCCCCACTCCACCAAGAGTGTCTTTCCGCTGTCCACCTAACCTTCGTAACCTGTTAGTTCATCCCTATGAAATCCCCAAACCACCTTCCTTACCCTCTGGCTCCTACCCTTGTAACCGCCCCCGGTGTAAAACCTGTCCCATGCACCCTCCCACCACCACCTACTCCAGTCCTGTAACCCGGAAGGTGTACACGATCAAAGGCAGAGCCACGTGTGAAAGCACCCACGTGATTTGCCAACTGACCTGCCTACACTGTGAAGCTTTCTGTGTGGGAAGGACCAGCAACAAACTGTCCATTTGCATGAATGGACACAGGCAGACAGTGTTTGTTGGTAATGAGGATCACCCTGTGGCTAAACATGCCTTGGTGCACGGCCAGCACATCTTGGCACAGTGTTACACCGTCCGGGTTATCTGGATACTTCCCACTAACACCAACCTGTCAGAACTTGCCCTTCAGTATATCCTCTCTTCTCGTTATCCACCAGGCCTCAACCTCCGCTAATTTCAAGTTGCCACCACTCGTACCTCACCTGTCTTTCAACAACATCTTTGCCTCTTTACTTCCGCCTCGACTGACATCTCTGCCCAAACTCTTTGCCTTTACAAATGTCTGCTTGTGTCTGTAAATGTGCGGATGGATATGTGTGTGTGTGCGCGCGCGCGAGTGTATACCTGTCCTTTTTTCCCCCTAAGGTAAGTCTTTCTGCTCCCGGGATTGGAATGACTCCTTACCCTCTCCCTTAAAACCCACATCCTTTCGTCTTTCCCTCTCCTTCCCTCTTTCCTGATGAAGCAACCGTTGGCTGCAAAAGCTTGAATTTTGTGTGTATGTTTGTGTGTCTATCAACCTGCCAGTGCTTTCGTTTGGTAAGTCACATCATCTTTGTTTTTAGATATATTTTTCCCACGTGGAATGTTTCCCTCTATTATATTTATATCATTTTTTATATGTTTATATTCCCTTTCACGTGGTTCATTTCCTGCAATTTTATATTTTCTCCTTTCATCAGTTAAATTCATTATCTTATGTTATCCGAGGATTTGTACTAGGCCTTGCCGTTTTATCTATTTTTCCTCTGCTGCCTTCCCTATTTCATCTCGTAAAACTACTGATTTGTCTTCTACTGCATTCCTTTCCCCTGCTGTAGTCAACCATTGCCTAAAGTTCCCACTGAAACTCTCAACAACTTCTGGTTTTTTCAACAAATTTAAATTATGTTATCCAAACTTCTGATATCTTATTATGTGCAAAGTAATAGTGGTTATTTTATTTTAAGCTTCTTGCAGATCTTTTTACTGATATGCCTTGTGCCTTGGAGGAAAATATTCGTGTAGTAGAAAATTTGTGTGTGGTGGTTGGTGGGAGTGTCATAAACAACATAATAAAAATCCTTACTGGTGTGGTGACAGTGGTGTGTGTATTGGGGGGGGGGGGGGGGGGGGCAGCAGGCAGGCAGGCGGGCGGGGCAGTTTACAGGTAACTTTTTTTGCATTTTTCTTGACCGTCTCAAAAACCGTGGCATCTTGTGATGATGTTTCCCAGTTGAAAATTAAACTACATTGAATTTACTACAAAAATGGTCCTATTCATTTTTTTTCTGGGCTAGTAGTCGTTTCACATTAAAGAGGATTGGGAAATTTGCGGATTATTAAAAGTAGGGTTTTGATAGTAACAATTAGAATATCTTTTCAAATAAAAAGGGTTCAGAACAAATATTTAGTGTTTGTACCACATATGAGTTGAATAGAACAATATAAAAGAATAAATTGTGTTGTAGAGATGTTACAGCATGGAAAGTCGGGGGCGGATGTCAGAAGAGCGAGGGAAATTAGGTTGCTAGATTGTGGCCATCCCTCCTTCATACATCTGCAAAATGAAGAATGAGCAGGCAGTTCTTAGCTGTCTCTGCCACATTGTCATAAAAAGCAACTGCAGACAGTTTCACATAGTTAAACCAACCCTTCTGCAGCCCACCTTATGAATCACCAGCAACACAGCATGCAGACATGACTGAGGTTGTTTATTTTCCATAAAGTGTGTGCATGGATTACAGATAAGAATTGCTAATAATATTAACACGGGAAACGCATGTGGACGGAGTCTATGTAAATCTCTGCACACTGTTCTATAATGCGAGAGGGAAATTGATTGTTAGTCACCCTGTGCTGCAGTTGCAGGATTTTTCCAAGAAAGGCAACTTACCCCATTATGAGTGCTGCTCGCTTTTCAATACCTCCTAAGCATTTCCTCTCTGGTTCTCTCATGCGATTAAAGAAAATAAGTTCAAAGGGCTCGTGTCTGTGTAGTGGAGTTGTTTTCAGTTTGAGTATTTATTTGTAGTTGTTATATGAACTATTACATAAAAAACCTCAATATCAAGAGCAGTGAACTATCTACCTCACTGAAGGCCCTGCCGCATGTGTAATGTACTGTCAGTATGTATTTCATTGACTCTGCTTTCATTGGCTGCAATATTTTTTGTAGTGTGAGGGTATCAAATACATCACCCCAGCCTCTGTTCTCCCACCTGAAGAGGCCGAACAAAAATCAAATAATGTATTACAGCAGATTACTGTTAGAGATAGACGTACGATCAATTCTGTTCCATCGGACCTATTGACATCCACCATGCAAAATATACTGTGGATTTGTGGGAAGAGAACTGGGCAGGAAATAATGGGGATATGTTTGTCTCTAAACTGAAAAGCTAGCAGCACTCTGGTGGAGGAAATCCCCTTTCCTGGAAGAATGCGTCAATTGCTGTACAGAACGACTAACAGGCAGTTTCCCCTGTAGCAGTGTAGAAAAGTGTGCAAAGATTTACAAAGATTCTGTTCATAAATGTTTCTTGCATTAGAATTATGAAAAATTCATATCTGTATTCCATGTAGTGTTAACACACTGTGAAAAGTAAACATCCCCGCATATGCCAACATACTGTGTCGCCAGTGATTCGTAAAATGAGCTGCTCAAGAGTTCATATAACTTTGTGAAACAATCTGTAGTTGCTTTGTGTGAAATAGTGCATTAGACAAAATGGGGAATTGGCTGCTCAGTCTTCATTCTGCAGTCGTGTGAAGGTGGGAAGTGCATGACCACACTCTGACGACCTGCCTTCCCTCGCACTTCTGGCCTCCATCTAGCCTTTAACCCTGTTAAACCCCAATAACGCAATTTGTCCCTTAATTTGGTTCTACTCACTTAGATGTGGTACACACGTTAAATATTTGTCCGTAACCCACTTCATATGACAACAAACAGTTTTATACCATTAAAACTCAATTTTAATAATTTTTTTCGATTGCCTGCAGTGTGGAAACTTAGTCCTAGAGGAAAAATGAATAGGATCCTTTTAGTAGGAAATTTAATGTAGTCTAATTTTGTAATGGGAAACATCTTCACTATCTGCTGCAGTTTTTGAAATATTAAAGAAATCCAAAAAAAAAAATCTTTACATGCCCCTCACCCACACTCTCACTTCAGTGGTCAGGATTTTTAGTATGTTGTGTGACACCCCACTCCCCTCCCACTGTACAAAAGTTTGCGACTACACAAATTTTTTTCACCCAGCTGATACTTTTTGGTCTTCATTGACTGGGCTGAAGAGGGGAACTTTAATTCCAGTTTCATAAGGCAATTTATAACCATTTATTCTCAATTTCATACAGGGGTGGTGTAATCCACTGTGCAAGTCAAAAGTTTTTTGAGTAACCTATAAAATGAATATCATCAAGGAACAAGGGAAGCAAAAATATCCTTTAATGAGCGTGTGTGTGTGTGTGTGTGTGTGTGTGTGTGTGTGTGTGTGTGTGTGTGTGTGTGTGTGTGTGGGGGGGGGGGGGGGGGGGGGTGGAGGCACGTATGTATGTGTGTATGAATGAATATGTGGACTATAGCTCCTTGAAGGATTTATCCAAAAACAAGCAAATTTTTCTTATTTTTTGCATGCTTGTTGACAACTCAATGCCTCCAATATTCACTGCATTGTCTCATTTACTCCTAAATCATTAATCAGTAGTCTCTCTCTTGATCATTTGTTGCTATGTGATTAGTGACACAATATTTGTACTCTGTCATTAAGCTGGTTGGCTGTTTTGTTGATAGATGTCACTTTGGTAGCAATCCAGGAATTGTAGGCTCTAGAGTTAAAGGTCTAAATTTTCCACCTCCACACCAGGTACAAACATTGACCCAGTACACATTAATATTTTCATAAAGGAATAAATTTGACAGTTAATGGCAATCAATATACACCAAAGCAAATATTCCTGTAGTCAAGTTCTCTATTTGTGAATAATGTAAATGCTGTACACGGGACATACTGCTGCCTGATGCCGTAAGACTGAAAATTCAAGATGTCATAAAATCAAAACACAGACATGCCTCTGCCTCTGAAAAATTTCAACTTCATTTTGCCCTATCTTTATTGTGCACACAAATATACTCTCGTGCATTTCATTTGACATTTTAGTAAACAGCTCTCGCTCTCTCCATACGTTTTACATTCATTAATCATTCTTTTCAGGATCACTCTGATAAAGATAGTGAAGAAACAGAAAAAAAGAAAAAACAAAATAAAAAGAAGAAAAAGAAGGAGAAGAAGAAGAAGCACTTAGAAAAGAAGAGGAAAGGAAAGAAAGATTCTCCAGAAGATAAACTGAAAATGGTGAGTGCTTTTAGTTATTTTTAGGTAAGATTGGACAGGCCTGGGATTTCTTGCTAATCTTTTATGTTCTAATTGAGAAATAGTGAGTAATGCATTGACAGTAACAAAGAAATATATAAAATAATTTAATTTCTAGCCACTGCTAATGTGTTCTTTCAATTTGAAGCTAATGAGACTCAAATTAGTCTTCCATCTTTTGCAAGAAGAGCCCATTCACTTGATCTTAAAAACATATTCTCTCTCTCTTTCTCTCTCTCTCTCTCTCAAGCTTTCATATTCGATTGTTAGAGTGTGTGTATAAATTCAACCAACAAACTGCAATATACCTGGTGAGACTAGGGGAAATACCAAAAGAATATTGTCAATTAGAAAGTTATTTTATTTGAGACAAGCTGTGTGGGATGGCCATTGCAATGCCTAGACATGGAGGGAAGATGGAGTGAGGTTGGAGCCACCAATTGGACCACAAGTTGTGCTTGAGCAGCTTGTGCTGCCAATTTGAGGTAGGGATCCTAAAGGCCCATCCTACATAAGAACTTTATCCTGACCTACATGTTTGGCAGGGAAATACCTCTGTGGATGATTACCAATAAAGGGAATGAAATAATGGGTTGAACTGTGAATAGTATTAATTTGCCTTTTTATGATCTTTTTTACTTACCTTAATGAAAGTGAGAATTGCAGGCAATTAAATTTCTAACTGCATACATTACAAACATTTCTTTTGTCGTCACCCTTTTTTCTGTAATTAGTGCTGAAAACCACTGATGGAATGGGCTCACTGTCTTTGAGTGTCTGTGAAACAGGTAATTGGAGACTGTCTTTGCAGGATCTTGGAACAGCTTATTGAATATTTCTCCAATGTACCATATTGGTTCATAGCTTTTCTTTTTAAGTATTTTTCTGAGAACATGAAGAAACTTTTGAACACAACTTTGAAGGAATCACCTTTAGCTTAGTGACAACAAGTGCTGCTTTCTAGTGGATGTAGAAGGTATTAGATTATCTAATTGTGTGGTTTAGAAATCAGAATGTGTTAGTCATTAATTTTCCATGTAGTAGGACAAGAAGCACTTCCCAAAGAGATTGGATTTCGTGCATTGTACACAATAATTCAAAACCATTTTAACCCAGTTCCATGGGTTATAACAGAACATAGTGGTCTATTGAGGTTAGGGAAGTGTTGTTTGCATTATGTCTTGTTGTAGGACTGTCAGGTGAAAATCAGCAGTAGCACATAGATTACTTATTTAGTGCCTGTAGCCAATACTTTATCAAATGACTTGGGTGTTAGTTCCAGCCTACAATTTACATGAGTGGCAACTGAAATACTAAAGATGTTTGTTCAAAAAAATTTAAAAAATGGATATCTGTGTTTACTGCAAGAATTGAAGGGGAAAAAAAATAACTTCCTTCACAAATTTTTAAACCTGCAAACATTGTTTGAAATTAGGTTTGGAAGCTTAAGATTGTTTCGTATGGTTTTCTGTAACCATAGGTAGATCTATTTGTGTGTCTTTGTAAATAAGAGGAATACCTATTGCTAGGACAGGAAAAAATGGTTTTATTTTTCCCAATTTCGATACTAGTTTGACGGTTTATTTTTGAAGAATTGTGAGTTCCTGTTTTTGTCTACTTCACTGTTTTTTGTTGAAAATGTAACCATCAATTAATTATATTTATTTGCTTTGCAAATCACATTTATTTACTTTATTAAATATGAAATTGTTCATATTAAATCCATTGAATCTAATCAAATAAAGTAAAACTATCCACACACAGTTGATAGTTTTTCAAATGAAAGCATTGACATAACTTAAGAGTTCTCTTCTGAGAACTCTTCTGCTATCAATCCACTGTGGTGTGGAAACAGCCACCTGGGGTCTAGATTTTAACGCAGAATACAAATGGCCTTCAGCACAACACCATATGGGGCAGTGTACACGTATCCGCTAACATGGAAAATTGCTTTCCCAGTGACAAGGAGATATCCCTAGTGGTGCGATTGACTATTTGAAACTACCTATACGGTGATGTAGATTAAAGTCCCAGGTATCGTACTTGGGGGGGGGGGGAGGGGGGGGGGCGGCAACATTTGCGAGTAATCCAGGAAAAATATTTTGGAATTTTATGTGATTCTCTAGAGCTTTAGAAAAATAATGTTACACAGACTGGTTGTGTAGTGTTGAAATGATTAAAGTACAGTGCTCACATGGAAAAGATTGTGGTTCGAGTCATGCCAAGTGCTTTGAAATTTTGCATTTTTAAATCTTTATCAAAATGACTTATTTTTGTTCAATTAATTGGTTTCAATGAAATTTTTCATTTTTATTCCTTTTTCACGTCATTTTGATCACTGTGTTAACTATTTCAACTGCTCTCTTTTTCTTCCTGTCATTCTCTTCCACTTGGAATCTTTGTGCATGCAAATTTGTTTTTATCTATCTGTTACAATATTCAGACATTTGAAAACGCCCATCTGTAGGTTAAAAAAACAGTTAAAGTCTCTTTATATTGACCGTGTAGTGGTGTCAAATGTATTTTTGTTAAGAGATGTAATTTTTTTATTTTTATAATAAACATCATACAAACATTTAAAACAGAAATCTTATTGCACTGTAGATGAAATACCGTATTTACTCGAATCTAGGCCGCACTCGAATCTAAGCCGCACCTGAAAAATGAGAGTTGAAATAAAGGAAAAAAAATTTTCCCGAATCTCAGCCGCACCTGAAATTTGAGACTCGAAATTCGAGGGGAGAGAAAAGTTTTAGGCCGCACCTCCAAATCGAAACAAAGTTGGTCCATTGTAATATGAGACACAATTTAGGTCGAATGAATGACGATACAGCTACAGTAGTTTGGTTCGAGCCTTAAGCTTTACCAGGTAGCCATTGCTATGCGTCAGGTGCTCTGTCCGTATTTATACTGGAACCCTTCGTTTTTCACGTGCTTCGTCTGGTTTGAATTGATTGCTTATTTTTCTTTGATCTGATAAACGCCATTCTCTTTGTTATAGGTGTTTACATACGTCACTCTAAGCTGAAAATGCATTACTGTACAGTGTACTGTGTCATGCATTGTTTGTCGCATTCTGATAATGAGTGTTTACGACCTGTCGCCGCTCGCGGCATGGTTTGCTTTTGTGCGTGCTACCGCCGCTTACAATAAAAAAAAAAGGAATTGTCTCAGTAGCGAAACAATGGCAAGAGACTGCTATTTGTTGTTATTTACACTGCTGCTTTCATTGATAATGATCAACAAGAACCAAATAATAAACTGCTTCTGATAGGAGATATTCTGAACGAGAGTTTATCGAAAAATTTTCTCCGTTTGAAAATCTTTGCAGGCGCCTCTTTAGTACATTACTTTCTGCACAGAAATTATAGTCATCTCAGATTTTAAAATCTAGTCAATTGCCGTGCTTCATTTCTGACTGTATCACTATTAGGCATAAGAATAATACGAATATAAACATGACATGATATGTGTATTCTTCCGCGTTTGCTGTTGTCTCACTCTAGTTTCATAGTTTATTAGGCAGACAGGATTTAAATGAGATAGCAGCAAACACAAAATAACACATGGCAAAATGTTTATATTCGTATTATTTTTATGGTGAAGAGAATACTGCATGTGATTCACAATTCATGAAAGTTCCCATTAGCAATCATCTCTTCTCACAGGTAGGAAAAAATTCAGAACATAGAATTGGCCATATTGACAAACATCACAAACAGTCTTGCCAGTCGGATTTTCGTAGTACATTGGAAAGCTGCTACATTCGAAGATAAACAATACGGAATTTGTATTTACTTCGTTGGATAATGTATGAAAATGCAGTGGTTGAAATTCGGGGTGGAGAAAAAAGCTCGTCTTCCACCTTTTTTTTTTATGACACAGAAGTTTTGGCGCCAGTATTTATCTTTGTACCTGCAAAGCATGCCTGTGTAGCGCTACATATATTCGATGGCAGAAGTTAGATGTGGCGGCACCTACCAACGTTTTTCAGAACTTCCACTTTCTCTGCACTCGATTCCAAGCCGCAGGCGGTTTTTTGGATTACAAAAACTGGAAAAAAGTGCGGCTTAGATTCGAGTAAATATGGTAATGCAGATGAAGATTTAAGCTAAAGAAGAAATTGTAAATATAACTAATGAATGCAAAACATGGACAAAAATATCAGATTATAAAAAGAAAGAAATGAATTCGAAGTTAATACATAAAAATAATTAAAATCACATGAACAAGGATTCCAAGTGGAAAAACAATGATAGGCAGAAAAATAAGAGCAAATAAAAAATTTAATACCAGCCTGTGTAACATTCCTTTGTTTTAAGCTGTAGAACATCGTGCAAAATTTTGAACTTCTTTCATCAATTACTCACAAACAAGGGTCCATCATGCTCAATGGCTGCATGGTGTGATTCCTGGGACCTTAACCTACATGGCTGTATAAATGGTTTCAAAAAATTGATCCCACCACTGAGGGCCTCTCCTTGTAAGCACTAAAGGGATTTGTATCCCTTCAGAACATGTTTCACATCTGATACTATAAGGGGCGTTCAAGAAGAAAGAGGTATAATTACAGAAACCAGTTCCAGTATGTTAGAATTATTGACCCTGGCAGTTGAGACACTTGTCGCACTGTGGCACGAGGTGGTGAGTGGCTGTTTCAGAAAATTCCCGGGGCTGTAATATTAGCCAGTTCCGCACGTTCAGCTGGACGTCGTCGTCCAAGGTGAGTCGCTTGACCCTCAGAGCATTTTTAAAGGGACCAAAAATAACATAATCACAGGGGGAGAGCTCCGGACGGTATGGAGGATGGCCAAGAACCTCCCATTTGAATTTCTACATTAGTGCCACGACTGTGTTGGCTGTGTGAGGCTGTGCATTGTCGTGGAGCAGAATGACCCCACGGGTGAGATTGCTTGGTTGTTTTGATTTGATCACTTGACGAAGGGTGGTCAAGGTTTGCGAGTGACGCTGGGCATTCACTGGTGTCCCGTGCAGCAGAAAGTGAATCGGAAGGGGGCCATCTTGGTCAATCAAGAATGTCGGCATAGGGCAAACATTGACATGTGGCCATAAGAGTTGTTAGCCTATTTTGAAGTTGTAACCCAGTGGGTTTTTGTGTTTTGTTCAACTATTGCTGGAGTATGTATGCCTTCATGCTTCTTAAAGGCTTACTGGTTTAATCACCAGAAAATCATTTCCACTCTATCTGATAAAAGCCAACTTAGAAAGTATTCAAAACCAATCTTAGTGATGAATCTAGGAGTATACTACAACCCTCCACTTATCACTTGAATAAGGATAGCGAGACAAGATTAGTCTAATTACAGCAGGCACTGAGGTATTTAAGCAGTCATTCTGGCTGTGCTCCATTGGTGAATGGAATGAGGAAAAAGCCCTAATAACTGATATAATGTGAAGTACATTTGCCATATACTTACATTTGCCATATACTTTACAGTGGTCTGCAGAGTGCAGATGTAGATGTAGAATAATGAAGCAGCCTTCACTTATAACTTGGGAACACAAGTAGTGCTTTATCCAGAAATGTCAGAGTTCCTGATACTGTTCTGCAGCAAATCATACCAAAATTGGTATGGTTTGGAGAGATCTTTAATGTGGTGCATTAATTGAACTATGTACTCTCATGGTATGTAAGTATTAACATGAAAATCATCCAATATAACACTTAACTTCACAAACATGTAAAAACTTCACAAACATGTAAATCAACATTTTTTTTTTTTTTTTTTTTTTAACCATTTTTGTTCCAGGGTTTACCGTCTAATTTATCAGCTGTTTTAGCGAATGACGCATGGGCTGTCAACCGTGTTTTACTTTTTATCCGCCAAAGCAATGTGGCAAAGGCCGTTTTAGTTTTGTACCTCCGTTTCTGTATGTGTCTTTTTTAGCCCTTTTTCCACATGCCTGTATTTAGTTGGCTTCTATTCTGTCAATTGGGACTGACGTGTAGCCATTTAACTCCTCACTGTGTTCATGTGCTATAGTTTTGATTTGGTCATGTATGACCCCAGTTGTTTTTTGTGCCCTAAAGCAAAACAAAACAAACAGCAATGGACATCTGACATGCAAGGGTGTTTCTGGCAGTAAAACAAAATACTGAGAATATTTGTTTAAATATTGATTTAGTATTATTTTTACTATTTTGTCAATAAAGTTTGTGGTGACTGCATGATCTGTTGCATAGGCAGGACCTACGTTAAATTGCATGGTATAGAATGCCATGTTGATTAAGTGTTGGGAAATGTCACCTCAATGATTAAAACTGTTACTTGAATGTAACTTGTTTGATGTCACACTTAAAGGCATAGTGCATCAACCAAGAAATTAACCATTATTTTAAGATTATATGAAATTGTCATAAGTGAGAAAAAAATCAAAATTGAACTTCAGCATTCAAGTAGCAATTTCTACACTGAGCCATTTAGACATGTTTTGTTCCCGCGGACTGACACTTTTCAAGCAATTTCATGGGCTTTTTATAGAAGTCATGAAGAAAGTATAAAGATAGTAAGCCATTTATGTTAAAAGTTTGACACTACTGCTTTCTTGGCTACTGCTAAAAGAAATAGGTTAAAGAAAATATTTTTTCACCATTTCAGTGTCTTGTAACAGAAAGGATAATAGTTTGATAGCTGGTCAACCCTGTCTACTCCAGTTTCAAGAATGTTGTAGTCTATTACAACATCTGCTTTATGCCTCTCTATTTGTTTCTGGTACTAGTAACAGTTAAAGTTGCTCAATGTTAGGTTGAAAGACAGTACACACATGACTGGTTTATTTCTATTTTACCACAAGTGAATATTCCTTACTCCGAAACATCATTTCCCCCTGCCCGAGCTTCACAGTCTTCCTTTCATAAAGTAGACCCTTCCTACGTACACCGAAGGTTTCATTCTGCCACTGGTAGTCCAATACAGCAGGGCTTATGTAGAACCTATCCATATAAACACAGTGTGCTTTGCCAAAATAATCTCCACACAGCCCGTCCCAATTACTGAAGATAAAATTGTGTACATTGTTTGAGTTACCTGTGTAAATATAACTGTTCAAAGCATAACATGTTGTTAAGTTACACAGTCTATAAATGATTCCATATTTATTTGGTTTGCTTTTCATATATACTCTGATCCTATTCTGCCTCTGAAGGACATATTCCTTCATGAATTGAGGTGTTCCCGTGTGGTTTGAAGTCATTCTTACACTTTGTGTCAAAAGAACTGAAGAAAGGACTAATTTTGTGCAGTGGATCATATTTTGGCTGACCCAGTTTTATGAATTTTGTGTTGTCATTAAATGTACCTTACACAAAATTGAAGTAAATCTCTCTACTCATTTCCATGAAGTATTTATTAATGTATCCTCCGACCAATAATCACGTATTTTTGGCAACTTCACTGCTCATACGCAAAATAATAGAGAAAAACATGTACTCATGTTATTTTTTCTGTTGATCACCTTTCGTAGACTTCTTAGTCATTTCACAAATTTTTAATCCTGCACACCTGTTTTTACCACTCATTGTTGGAAAAACACTGAGATAAGCATTCAGATTCACTAAAATTTTCATCTGCTTTCAAAGTTACATCAGTAGCACTATTGAACACTGGTAAAACAGGCTGGTTGTCAACTCTTGACCAGTTGCTCACATCAGGGATCATGTTTTGTGATGTATCAGGATAAGCAGCAGTACTTGAACCCTCATCTTCATCTGTCCATAAATAAATAAGTACACATATGAACCGCTATGAAATATCCAAAAATTTTGAGTCAATATTCGCTTTTATACACTCCTGGAAATGGAAAAAAGAACACATTGACACCGGTGTGTCAGACCCACCATACTTGCTCTGGACACTGCGAGAGGGCTGTACAAGCAATGATCACACGCACGGCACAGCGGACACACCAGGAACCGCGGTGTTGGCCGTCGAATGGCGCTAGCTGCACAGCATTTGTGCACCGCCGCCGTCAGTGTCAGCCAGTTTGCCGTGGCATACGGAGCTCCATCGCAGTCTTTAACACTGTTAGCATGCCGCGACAGCGTGGACGTGAACCGTATGTGCAGTTGACGGACTTTGAGCGAGGGCGTATAGTGGGCATGCGGGAGGCTGGGTGGACATACCGCCGAATTGCTCAACACGTGGGGCGTGAGGTCTCCACAGTACATCGATGTTGTCGCCAGTGGTCGGCGGAAGGTGCACGTGCCCGTCGACCTGGGACCGGACCGCAGCGACGCATGGATGCACGCCAAGACCGTAGGATCCTACGCAGTGCCGTAGGGGACCGCACCGCCACTTCCCAGCAAATTAGGGACACTGTTGCTCCTGGGGTATCGGCGAGGACCATTCGCAACCGTCTCCATGAAGCTGGGCTACGGTCCCGCACACCGTTAGGCCGTCTTCCGCTCACGCACCAACATCGTGCAGCCCGCCTCCAGTGGTGTCGCGACAGGCGTGAATGGAGGGACGAATGGAGACGTGTCGTCTTCAGCGATGAGAGTCGCTTCTGCCTTGGTGCCAATGATGGTCGTATGCGTGTTTGGCGCCGTGCAGGTGAGCGCCACAATCAGGACTGCATACGACCGAGGCACACAGGGCCAACACCCGGCATCATGGTGTGGGGAGCGATCTCCTACACTGTCCGTACACCACTGGTGATCGTCGAGGGGACACTGAATAGTGCACGGTACATCCAAACCGTCATCGAACCCATCGTTCTACCATTCCTAGACCGGCAAGGGAACTTGCTGTTCCAACAGGACAATGCACGTCCGCATGTATCCCGTGCCACCCAACGTGCTCTAGAAGGTGTAAGTCAACTACCCTGGCCAGCAAGATCTCCGGATCTGTCCCCCATTGAGCATGTTTGGGACTGCATGAAGAGTCGTCTCACGCGGTCTGCACGTCCAGCACGAACGCTGGTCCAGCTGAGGCGCCAGGTGGAAATGGCATGGCAAGCCGTTCCACAAGACTACATCCAGCATCTCTACGATCGTCTCCATGGGAGAATAGCAGCCTGCATTGCTGCGAAAGGTGGATATACACTGTACTAGTGCCGACATTGTGCATGCTCTGTTGCCTATGTCTATGTGCCTGTGGTTCTGTCAGTGTGATCATGTGATGTATCTGACCCCAGGAATGTGTCAATAAAGTTTCCCCTTCCTGGGACAATGAATTCACGGTGTTCTTATTTCAATTTCCAGGAGTGTAGTAACATGCATGTTATTTAGTAACAATGTTATATATCTGTGGCTGAACTGTTGGAAGTTTCAGAAAATATGTCTGAAGGTTCATAATAAATATCTACATCGTAGTTTTCTTCCTTTGATCCAGAAGAAACATCAAAAACATCCCTGCTCCTTGCACAACACAAACACACAAAGTGCTCTACACCCAGAGTGGAAATTGTGTGATTGTGCCTGTGAAAACCGATTGTGTGTTACCTATGCTCAATCTGCAGACTCGTAGTGACCTCTGTCTGAAAGTAAATGAACTATTCTTGCCGCCAGTTCAATTCGATAAATGTACAGCATACGTTTTTGTATTACAAATACTAGGGAAACAAAGTAACGTACGGGCTTAGTGTGGAAAGTGTTAACTACTGCCCTCAGCTTTACATAATTTTTTACACAGAACAAGAAAAAATGCTACATTTCATAAAAACTGCCAGTTTTGTAAGTAACTTGAAATCACAGATTTTGCTTTATTTTTTCACATTATCAGTTATATGAAATTTTCCTGGCCCTGGCAATAGTTAAGAAAGTAGTAACATCCCTCTGCTGTTTATTATTCCATATACTACATGTTAATGATTGAGTTACAGGTGATTGTTTCTCTATTCACATTTTTGTTCGTTTCTATTTTGGAATTTCATATATTGTAAACATACTTACATAATTGGACAGTCTTCAGCACTGCTTTGCAGTCAGAAATAGATGAAAGATCAACTTCTAGTGTATTAAAACAAAGTTTTTGTAAAATAACTTCTATGAACTGAAGCTCCATTGAAGATTTTTAAAGAACAGAACATTTACACCACTCATTGAAGACGTAAGAAAAGAGTCTAAAGTGTCTCATTAACCACAAATATTTTAGTGAGTATTCTATTGTCTCACAATTTTTCTCTTTGAGTGTGTTTCAATAACATCCGATGATGGCACCTTTAGTGATTATCCAGTAAACATTAGTTAAGCGATCTTGGCTTTTGAATTATTTCTACAACAAAGTGATCGCCCCATTACGCACTGTGTGTTCACTGCTCAATAACATCTCTTCTGTATTTGTGACTTCAGTAGTCACAAAAATGTTAGCTTTGTGTAGAGACCAGTACATTGTTTCAAATTGTAGTTTTATTAATTTTAATGTGCTTTACAGGCCTTGCAGCAAGAAGATCTTAACCAGCAAGAAGCTGAGCGCATTTTGTCAATGGATGAAAGGAAACGGCCGTACAATAGCATGTTTGAAGTGAAGAAACCAACTGAAGAAGAAATAGAGGCATATTACATGAAAAAGAGAAGAGATGAGGATCCTATGACTCAGTTTATGAAGTGAAAGAACTTGGGCTTTTCTATCTATACATGCATATATTACCTATAAAATATTTATTTTTCACAGTAATTGCTCTGTATTTTGTATAAGAACTGATCACACAGTAGTGTAATGCACAACTGTAAAATAAGTTTCTTGTAAATATATTTCTGCTCTGTAGTTAACTAATATTTTATTCCCATTTCAGTTATTTTTGAGGAATTTGAAATATACTAGTATTCTTCATCATATTGCTGCCAAATATGGTGACAATGAGACAAAAGGTGAAACCTACTTGCACTTCCCCTCTTGATCCACATATAGTCTTGTCCAAATTTTAATGTAGAATTTTTTTTTATTGTTTAACTTTTAGGTTGGAAAGCCTGTCAGTCGGTATCCAATTTCTTACAAATAATGAATTTTTTTTTAAAGATTCCCTATACCTTGGTAGAGAAAATCACTTATTGTTACTGTGAAATAAAAATATTTACGTTGAAATTTTAATGGTGATATTTCAGTCCACATAACAGAATTTGTATTTCTGTTTCCATGAGTGTAAATGGGATAGGGAGACTGACGACTGGATAAATTAAGTAACCAAGCATGTTAATTTGCAGTTTTCGTGCTGGCCACGGTGGCCGAGCAGTTCTGGAGCTGAGAGACTGCTATAGTCGCAGGTTCAAATCCTGCCTCAGGCATGGACGTCCTTAGGTTAGTTAGTTCTAAGTTTTGGGGACTGATGACCTCGGATGTTAAGTCCCATAGTGCTCAGAGCCATTTGCAGTTTTCATACTACAAAATGAGTGCAGGACATGTAATCCAAAAAGATCAAACTTGTGGCCCACGCGGAATAGATTTGCAACCCCCCTTCCCCCTTCACAATTAGCATTCTATTTTTTAAAATAAATATCTACAAATATTTAGTTAACTGGCTCTCAGTATTCTCTGACTATTGAATGGATTAACGTTACACTTATTTCATCAGTTTTCTACACATCGCAGACAAAGACATCTTTCTGTTTAAAGTTCACTGTCTCACAACAGTGCAAAAGAAACAATGCTTTATATGCTATGCATTGACAGGAAACATTTTGGTTTGATGAATAGGCTTATAAACAACTTGTTTATGTAATGCATATTAATTTGTGTAGCCATTTTATTGGCTGGGCGCATTACAAGAAAAGTTGCTAGTAAAATTTTAACTGAAGGAGCAGTGGAAGGAGGAAGGAACAAGTTGTTTTTGAGATTCTATTTCTTTCCATCCTTTGTCTTGTCTGCAAGGGGAAAAATAGCTAATAAACAAAAAGTGGAAATTGGAGTATTCTTGTTATCAGTCTGTTTAATATGATAAATCGTTAGTGTGCTTAAGTTATATAACATTGGCATTATTAACCACATATCTATCTACTGGTTATCTATACATGTACAGAATGATTTTAAAAAATGTTTACAGAAACATGACAAATCAATCTCATGGGAACAAGGCATTGCAAAGGCTATCTGGAGCCACTAAATGGTGTTGCTGTTATTACTCACATGCTACAAATGGATGCCCACTACAGGAGATGCTCAAAGCTTTGTCCAGATGCATTGAACGACACACCCTCTCAAAAAGATACCTGGCGTGTCCTTGAAGATATTGTGCTGTCACATCAAGCTTGCACACTAAGTGTTTCATATACAAGGCCCTTCAGATACCCAAACAGGAAAAAAATTGGTTGTTAACTGATTGTTAACTGGCAAACCAGTCCAGCGGACAGGAAACGCTGCCTGCGGGTGTGTCCTCACTTGCCTGCTGAAATGCAAAGGTGCTTTGTCGTGCTGAAATTGAATGGAGTGACGAATAGATAAAAGAACATCATTCAGAACCTCTCTTAGGAATACAAGATACATGCGATTATCACAAATTGGTCTGGGAGGATGTATGGCACAGTTTCCGATTATGACAGCCCACATGTGACCGTATGCCCTCTGGTGGCGTTTGCGTCCCCTGGTTCCTACATAATTACTCATCTTCACTGTATGCCCAATGTGCCATGTCAGTTTGTAAACACTTCTTTTGCATCACTATATAAAATTGTCACCTACTGCTGTTTGGGTTAATGTAAGGAACTACTGTAGAGATTTTGATATTGTTTTCACTGCTATTTAGACAGTTTCAAGGGAAATTTACAAGAAATTAATGAGAAGTTCAAATAAAGTGTTCGTGCTGAATAATGTCTGTATTGTAGGAGCAGATAGCCAAACATATCAAAGGAAAGGCTCTCAGATTATTTTCCCAGAGAACACTAAGGTTTTTCTGTTTTGGAATACAGTTTCATATAGAATTATTAAGATGATAACTTTAGCATTCAAATGAAAGCAAAATCCAGTTTCGGAACCTGTTATCTGTAATGAAAACAGAAGGCGTAATATAAGCTAAGTCAGTTGGGTTTCATTATCTTTGAGTAATTGGTGTTTGATACAGTTTCAGTGGAAACAAGAAGGTATATAAACTTTTGGTTTTCGTGGTTTTCCTGTTGCCAAACAGTGTCTGGCCAGCTTCAGTAGATAGAGATACGTGTGTGTGGTTTTTTTTCCCCCTCTAGTTTAGGATGCCTTTTGGCCTAAAGCTCTAAAGTACAGCAGTCTCTTTGTTGTGTCTGGCTGCAACTCAACATATTTATATGGTGATTAGCAATAAGTCCTTTGCATAATTTTGTCAAAACTGCTTAGAAACCTCACTCTGGCTGGTGTACCAGACCAACAGTTGTTAATCTGCTATATAGATTTAAACCATGGGATAGCAATATGCGCATACACAAATTATGGTATCACATACACAAAGTATTAAAAGGAAAGTGCATTGGCAGGTCTGTCATTTGTACTCAGGTGATCATGATTCATGTGAAAAAATGTCAGTTGTGATTATGGGTGCGCAAAGGAAGTTAACAGACTATGAACACTGAATAGTAGTTGGAGCTAGACGCTTGAGACATTCCATTTCGTAAATTGTTTGGGAATTCAATATCCCAAGCTCCACAGTATCAAGCATGTGCCGAGAGCACCAAATTTCAGGCGTTACCTCTTACCACAGACAAAGCAGTGACCAACAATCTTCACTTGAAGATCGAGAGCAGCAGCATTTGCATAGAGTTGTCAGTGCCAACAGACAAGGAACACAACATGAAATAGCTGCCGAAATCTATGTAGGACATACGATGAATGTGTGCATTAGGACAGTGCAACAAAATTTGGTATTAAAGGGCTATGGCAGCAAATGACCAATGCAAGTGCCTTTGCTAACAGCACATCACCACCTGCAGCATCTTTCCTGGGCTAGTGACCATATTGGTTGGACCCTAGACAACTGAAAACCATGGCCTGATTAGATGATTATATGGTGATTAACAATAAGTCCTTTACATAATTTTGTGAAAACTGCTTAGAAACCTCATTTGGTAAGAGCTAATGGTAAGGTTCAAATGTCGTGCAGACCCCACAAAGCCTGGACCCAAATTGTCAACAAGGCACTATGCAACCCGGTGGTGACTCCATAATGGTGTGAGCTGTGAATACATGAAATAGGTTCACGGACCAAAGAACTCAGTCTATCATTGGCTGGAAATGGCTATGTTCAGGTCCTTGGAGATCATCTGTAGCCATTCATGGATTTCATTTTCCCAAAGAACGAGGGAATTTTTATGGATGACAATGCACCAGGTCACAGTTGTTCATGATTGGTTTGAAGAACATCCCAAACAGTTTGAGTGAATGATTTGGCCACCCACATTGCCCAATCTGGGACAGTTCAAGCACAAAATCCCGCACCGACAACCCTTTCGCAATTTTGGGTGGCTATAGAGGCAGCATGGTTCAATATATCTGCAAGGGCTTCCAACGACTTGTGGAACCTACTCTAATGCTTTAGAGGACAAGAAGCGATGTGGAGCTGGTTTGCAAACTTCCCACCTCTCCCCCATAGGTTGACTTACTTTGTAGCACAGCCGATCTTCTCTGGATAGCCGGCCACGTCAATCTCCAAAAACTACTTCTCCGAAGAATAACGCTGGTTAAGGGAATTTATCAGAAGCACTCTCTCTACTCTTGAAATAATTTGGTACTCTAAGGATACTTTTAGTTCAGTCATAGTATATTTCAAAAATTCACCACTTCTCGTAAATATTCATACTCATGCGAGGCAGCCAAGTCATCAAACATTAAATACTATTAGGATACATTTACAACAGGGTTGGTTTAATAACCACCAGAAAATATGAACTTGTCTTAGTTCTAGCAAGTCCAACACATGAATTACTTAAAAGTCTAATCTCATTTGTTCTTAATAATCATCACAGTCACTAAACCAGGAAAGAATAGCACAGGCTCTTCTCTACAAACACGCTGAAACTCTATGGATCATACAGCAGGTACTTGTTGACCACCGTGCCCACACTTTGCTCATGACTGTTTTTCAGACATGCGCACACGCAGTGCGCAGTAGGTCGGATTTGTCTCTCTCTCTCACTTTTATTTAAAATATCGTGAGTTCGAGGCGGAGGAAGGCCAAGCTGTTCTAGAATTTACGCAGAAATTCTCGAAGCACTACACTATGCCACGTGACATTGCTGCGCTATGCGGGGCAGAAAGAAGTCCAGCACTTGTGACCTTAGGTGGTATGCCATGACTTTTGTCACCTCAGTGTATAGTGACGAAACATGAACGCCAAGAACTTACAAAGCATGCAATTGCATCAATGTAGCTATCAATGGGCACGGTTTGTGATGCTTTTAAGGGGCTCCGGAAAGGCTCAAAATCATGAAAAGTTCAATTTTTACTTTTTTGCGTTTTCTGGATCTGCAGACTATTACCTTTTAATAGATATATAATTTATTCAATTCTGAAGACTACAACTATTTTTAAATTTTTTTTGAAATGTGTTCTACATGGGCGTGACCCACTGTGGCGCTGTTAAACTGCTGTCAAATGGTGTTATTATTAACGTCCGTGTTCATCAGGTACATTTTAGTGATGTGAGATAAAGTATGTGTTGTGGCTAACCTGTGATTGTTCAATATATATATCTCTGGTGTGATTGTCGATTATTTCATGTTTATTTACTCTGTCGTTATCTCTAAAATATTCGTAATTAATTCTGTTTCTTGAGTCTCTGTTTTGTTGAAGTATAATAATGAGTAAAAGTAAAGTTATTAGAAATCCTCTGAAGGCTTTTAAGAAAAGGAGAAATGTTGAAAAGCCAAAGGTATGTGTTATTACTGTAAACAATAAAGACGGTAACCAAGTGAGTGAACCTAACCTCTCAAGTACACCTGCCCATAGCAGTCAAAGTGGGAAAGAAAATACTTCACAGAAGAAGCTTGGTTCAATGAGTGAAAACTATGAATGTTTTATGGGCGAATCGGATGTGAATGAAATATTTGATATGTCGGGTCTCAAAGGAATTTTTTCAAACTGTGTAAGATGTATTCATTGTAGTGAAGTTGGTCTGGAACTCTCCATAATAAAGCACGTAGGACTTGCTAGTGAAATACAACTGAAATGTGATAAGTTTTCATACATGACCACCTTTTGGAACAGTGTTACAGTAACTGCAACTGAAGAAAATGGTAGCAAAATCTACGAACACAACAACGAGCGATGCTTGCTTTAGACAAGGAACGCCTTCGGGCTGCAGACAGGGCTGTAAAGAGTCTAGAAATACAAGCAAGAGTAAACAGGAGGAGGAACAAGATGAAGCTGGAGGAGGAGTTTGCAGAGGATGGAGATAATCCATACTATGGACCTGGAATGCACTAAAAAGTTAATCCAATCTTTGTCGCTCGATTCCCAAAACTTTTATTTTCTCATACTAATTACATGTTTTCTAAGGATCTTCCCAACATATTTGTTTCAAACTTTCGGTAAATGTTACACGGTACCTTCTGCATAATTTAACACAGCCCTTTTTCCAAAAAACTGTATATTTTTGAATATATAAATAAAAAATTGCAAAAAAATGTTGTGAATTTTCATTACAATTGAAAAAAAATCATCTTTAATAACTGAATTAAATTTTGTAAAATCCCTGTGTTAAGTTGTAGCCCATATTCCAATAATTAATCTGTAAAAAGTTCAACTTCCTACCTCAAATACTTTGTGAGGAAAGGTGTAATTTATAAGCGTTATTTTAACATTGCAAGTATAGGGCGTTCCGGAGCCCCTTAAGCCAAGTTAAAAAGTTTGTTTCTCAGATTTATTTTCAAATGGACCACTGATTTCAGACTCTGGACCCAGTACTAGCCACACAGTATTCAGAACTTAATACAAGCTGAGCCCCTTTAATTATACCCAATTCTCAAGAAGAATACAAGAATAGCTTTTAACCGATTACAAAATTCGATATCACACTTACAGAACTTGCAGCTTCCAGTGCTGTTGGATTGTGGCCCATGTTTGAACATTTGGGTACCCCCTTCCCTCCTACACCAATCCCCAGCAATCAACATATTCAGTCTTCTCTTGGCACGTCATCCAGGTAATGACGTGGCCATACACACATGGTGATTAGATTTTTAACTTCAATTCTTTGGGAATTTTCTCTGCATGTCAGCAGTTATATAATTATCTCCAAGTATATCTTAGTTTTCAGGTTTGGATGTAATGTGTGGCTTAGAGAGAAACATCCAAACATAACAGCCAAGAAGTTTCTGTTGTTTGTATCCAGTGTACCACCTGGGGCATGATAGCTTTGGAGTTCTTTGAATTTGAGTTTTTGAAGTCATTATACTCAGATAATAAATTCTTAGTTGTTTTCACTCTGAATAGCTTATGTTGACTTTTTCTCTAAACCTTCAAATATTCCTTTGGGAGTACTAATGACATATTGCGGACCTTAAACCCAAAGAACATAGCCTGATCTTGTGACAAAGCAAGCTGGGATATTTTTACTTCCCATCGTTTTGCCATCTACCTCCTTAAAATTCATTTTTGAACTAATTACCATTAACATACATGAGTATAATCTGTATTTTCATGAAAAAGAAAAGTTGGCCCCCAGTTTTAAAGAATATAACACCAGGTCTAATTTTGTGCTTAGTTTTATGTATGTAATTGATTTTCTAATTTATTTTGACTATGCCTAGTTAGTACCTTTTGTTACAGGGTGAAATCCGTAATTATTTCTTAAATTCTATTGTTGACTTGTAAACAAATATAAATTCTGTACTAATTATAAACTTTTGGAGGAACAACTAAATAAATAAATGTCATGTGACTAGGGCCTCCCGTTGGGTAGACCGTTCGCTGGGTGCAAGTTTTTCGATTTGACGCCACTTCGGCGACTTGTGCATCGATGAGGATGAAATGATGCTGATTAGGACACAACACCCAGCCGGGAATCAAACCCGGGCCCTTAGGATTGACATTCTGTCACGCTGACCACTCAGCTACCGGGGACGGACAAGAGGAACAACTAATAGTATTCTTAAAGGGCCTATTTGGCTCTATTCGAAAACATGTTAGCAAAGCCAGCTCTTAATTAATTCTAAAGTAATTACCAGTTTTGTCTAAAGTATTGTTTGCATAACTATATCTGTTAATTTTATGATTTAAACAAATAATTCAGCCTAACTCTTGTAGTAGAAGAAACTGTTAAAAAGACAGAATTTTTCGATGTATTCAGTTAGTTGAACTTGTTATGTTTTAATTGTTATTTCTGCAACTTCAAACAGTTTATAGTTTCAGTACCTATTATTGTGAGGATATATAAAGGCCCAAGACAGTCAGTCCAAGCCCGAGTTTCAGACAAGAAATCTGTGTTGGTTAGAACAACAACAATGCATCAACGTAACTGTGAGATAAGTGGTACATCTATAGGCTGTGTGTTAAAGCAATGACAGTGTCTGTTCAAGTTATTTGAAAGACTGAAATGTGTGGCTATGTTTTTACTGCTCATAGATGTTCAACAGTAAACTATTGTAGCAGTATGTTGATGTTTGCCTGCAAACTATTGATGAGGCACTGGCCATGTAACTGTGTATTATTGGCGGGTTGTGAACAGTGAAAGTAAAGAATTGTGAAACGCAAATGTGTACCTGTCAGCTACATCATTTGAAGTAGTCGTGCTGAACTTCCACCACCCTCCCCCTTCTCTTTTCAGCCAGTATAGCAACACAGTATGTTAACACTGAGGATAATCAATGATGAAATAAAGCAGACAAACATCACAATCTCACAAAATTCCTTCGCTCGTTAGTCTTCCGTTACTGAAGGAATTCCTTGAGTCGATGCCTGTTCTTAAAAAACTATGTGGAAACAGAATAATAGTATCTTGGTAAGGGACAATAATTACAATACACTCCTGGCAGTTTGTCCTCTTTTTTTTATTCAAAACAATTACTTATTTGCTTATGAACCTGCTAGTCCTTTCTCAAGCATGGTATTCCTTGGGGTTAGGGTAATAAGACGATTACTGTTTTCTGCAAGTTCAGTAATAGTCACACGCCCACGTTGTTTAACAAATTTGGCAACTGCCTCCATCTCTGGTTGGGAAATGTAGATGAACTTGCCTCTATCATCAATCACACCTGAAACATTAGAATCAGAGTTAACACTGCATATCCCAAGGGTCACAAATAATATTAGCAGCTTAGTCTTTGTATTAATTAAGAACTAAATGTTGCATCTGAACAATAGCATTAATAAAGAAGCAGAAATAGTACAACACCAAGAAGAATGCGGTGTGTGTAATTCTTCTCACTTACATTTCTGACTCGACTTTAACAATAGCAGCCTGAAATTTCAGTTCCTCTTCTATTTGGCACATTTCCAGTGATACTTTTTTAAATTACATGTTGACACTGAAGTAACTGTACTGTTTTAAAACTGGCTAAATTGTTTTGGAATTTCTTTGAGTATGGAAGTAACATTACACTATTTCAAATGCTTGTAGACATTTCACTTGCCTCTACACTGTTGATTTATACTTTATTTGAAAGATATGAGCTATCTAACCAATTCACACTCTTGTTACTAAACAGACCTATCCTCAGCCTAAAGGTTGGTTTAACACTGAAGTACTTCACTATGTGTGGTTCTGTTTGAGGCAGTATGTACTTGCCTCCAACCTTTGAACTGACTGCTCCAGCCACTAATAGGGCCAAACAGTTCAATATAAGCCCCCCCCCCCCCCCCCCCCCCACAAAGAGATTATCAGAGGTAACAGACAATAAACACAGGATTTGCAGTCTTACACTACTACAAGGTACTGATAACATAATTATGAATGTAAGGTTAGAATTTAATATCATGTCAACAAGGTAAGAAGAGGGAAGAAAATCAGTAGTGTAGTTCTTAAAAGGAACCACCTAGCATCTGTCTGAAGCAGTTTATGGAAATAATGTGAAACTTAAATGTGGAAAGGAATACGAACTGCCGTCCTCCCAAATGAGTGTCCAATGTGCCACCTCACATGGATTTTTGTATAAGTCTTGACTATATGATAAATTTACCATGTACCATAGGCTACAACAATGACTTTTGTAATGAGAACTTAATGTTTATTTAAAGTGATAGTTGACTTTTTTGTGAAGTACAGTTGTGTAATACCATTTATATTTCTCAAAATGTTATCTAATATAACATGAACCATCCCTGGTGCATACCAGATATTGCTTTCATGTCTGTAGAATAATTTTAATTCAGAGTGCCCTATGTGCTGCTTTGCAATAAATTTTAAAGTGAAAGTCTTAGTAATGCTGAATCCATTGGATCGCCTCTGTCTATAGTAATTCAAATATCATACATAAGAAGTAAGCTTTTGATTTCACACAATCTGACCTCTGAATATGTTCTAGAATTCTGCTCCTAACAGGTGTGATATAGGACAGTTGTTCTGTGGATCATTTCTCCCACCTTTTGATGGCAGTTCTGACTTGAACTCTCCCACATCCAGCACTAAGCACTCGGTAGTCGTGTTAAAGGATTGTTAACAGTGAAGTTAACTGTGTAGTAATATCTATTTTTGTAATGAAATTCTGTGTGTCTAAAAATGACTCATCTTCGCAATTCTTAAGGCTTTTCCGGTGAGGCACTGTCGAGTTGAATAATCATGTTTCTGTCAGTTATTCTCGTCATTCCTCCACAATATTTCAACTGCGTGACTCATATAGTTTTCTGCAGGTGCTGTCTCATACTGGCTCCAGTGTGGAACAAGTCCGATATTTATGCCTACGTTGTGCTAGGTGCTCCACACCGTGTTAGGCGCTCTGTCTGTGGTACGCGCTGACCAATAGCAGCATCTGTAGATTTTCTTCTAGCCACGGCTATTCCGAATGCTGTGTGCATACTTAGTGTGTATTATCTGTTGTCAATATTACTGTAGAAGTTCTAAATGATGTCCACGCCGTGCTAGCCATTTTATCTTCAGATTGTTGTCTTTAAGTTCTCCTGTGATCTAGCCCATTCTGTAACTGTGATGCGCCGTTTTAGGCACTCTGTCCAAAGTCCTTACCCGCCAGAAGTGGCTGCAGTGTTATTTTAAGGCCAATGGTGTTCGAATTGCAGCTTGAGACTTGGAAGAATGTCCTCAGGTACTGTGTCTAGATCAAGTGCTGGGTTCCCAGCCGAGCTCAGCTGGTAACCCATATCAGGCTTAATGACATTCTCCCTGACTTCAATCTCAATAGATTTTTTGATGACACTGTCCCAGTGTCTCAATGTTTGTGTTAAAATCTTGGCATCATTATATGCCATAGAATGGTTGAATTCTACACAATGCTTGGCAATGGCTGACTTGGTTGCCTGTCTCAGTCTGGTGTGTCTTTGGTGCTTATTGCACCTGGTGTCAACAGTCTGACAGATGTATGCAATACCATTCACATGGTTAGGTGATTAGCACCCAGTTTCTGTAGACACAGTTCATCCTGCAGACTCCCTAGCAGAGCCTTAATCTTGGTGGATGAAAGGAACGTGATTCCGGTGTTATGTTCCAGTAGAATTGTGCTGATTTTGGCGGATATTGGTCTGACGTGCCAAACATGCAGCCTTCCGTATTTTTTCTTGTACTTCAGGAACCTCGGATGGGGAAACAGGGCACAGTGCCTTTTGAACATCTCAAAAGATTATCCATTTTGGTAGAACACAGATTGTAGATGCTCTATCTCTGTCACCAAATTATGAGAATCTGACAGAGTTCATGCCCAGTGAACCAGAGTTCTGAGTCCACCATTTTTCTGTGCCTAATGGTGGCAGCTACTGGTTTGCAGGTACAAGTCAGTGTGAGTGGGTTTGTGATACACACTGTGACTGAAGGTACTATCTGCCTAGTACATCCAGGAAAGGGATTAGTCCATCCTTCTCCAGTTCACTGTATATTTAACGTAGGGTGGTGTGAGTTTAGGTGGTCCAAGAAAACATTGAGCTTTTCCCTCCCATGGTGTCATGACAAAGATGTCATTCACGTACCTAAAAAAGCATTTCGGTTGATAAGGGGCCAATGTAAGTGTCTCCTCTTCAAACCTTTCCATAATAAAGTGATTGGCCGCCATCATCACCAGTGAGAGAGGGTTGCCTATTGCCACTCCTTCCGTTTTGCTCATAGTATTGACCCCCATATAGGAAGTGTGTCAAGGTCAATAAGTACCTGAATAAGTCCAGGAGAGCACCATCAAACTTTTCTCTAATCAGTTCATGTGAATCATTCAGTGGTACACGGGTGAACAGGGAGACCACATCAAAAACTGACCATAATGTCAGAGTCCATGATCTGTAAATGTCTGAGGTGCTGTAGGAAATCCTGCGAGTTGCGAATGTGATGGGCACACTTCCCCACATATGGCAAGAATGCCTTTTTAAGGTGTTGAGCAGAGAGGTAGGTGGCTATGCCAATGTTTCTGACCACTGGACACAGAGGAACCCCTTCCTCGTGTACCTTAGGTACGTCACGCAAGTCTTTGTGGTACTGGTGCTTTAGTCCTTAGCAGCTTAACAATCTTTTCCAGAAGGCCGGTTTCCTACAGAGGAGCCCTGGTGGTCTTATTCACCTTGTCTGTGGGACCCCAAGTCTGGGATTTCTGAGGATTTTCTACAACACCTCTGGCAGCTACAGATCACAGACTGTGAAAGTATAGTCAGTTTCAACTTGGTCTCCCAATTTACCCACATACCACTGAATGATTCACTTGAGCTGATTGGAGAAAAGTTCAACGGTGCTCTCCTGGACTTATTCAGGCACATATTGTGCCTTGACATATTTCCTATATGCGGGTCAATTCTACAAGCAAACCGAAGGGTTGGCAATGGGCAGCCCTCTCTCATTAGTGGTTGCCAATTTCTTTAAGGAAAGATTTGAAGAGGCGGCACATACATTGGTCCCAGACGAATGAAATGCTTTTTTAGGTACATGGATGACACCTTTGTTGTACGGCCACGTGGGAGGGAAAAGTTAAAGGTTTTCTTTGACCACCTAAACTCACATCACCATAACATTAAATTCACAATATTTAATCACTAACTTAAAAACTATTTTTCTCATAGATTTATACTTTGAAATATAATAGAGGGAAACATTCCACATGGGAAAAATATATCTAAAAACAAAGATGATGTAACTTACCAAACGAAAGCGTTGGTATGTTGATAGACAAACAAACACAAACACACATACAAAATTCAAGCTTTCGCAGCCCACAGTTACTTCATCAGGAAAGAGGGAAGGAGAGGGAAAGACGAAAGGATGTGGGTTTTAAGGGAGAGGGTAAGGAGTCATTCCAATCCCGGGAGCGGAAAGACTTACCTTAGGGGGAAAAAAAGGACAGGTATACACTCACACACACACACACACACACACACACACACATATCCATCTGCACATATACAGACACAAGCAGACATATGTAAAGGCAAAGAGTTTGGGCAGAGATGTCAGTTGAGGCGGAAGTACAGAGGCAAAGATGTTGTTGAATGACAGGTGAGGTATGAGTGGCGGCAACTTTAAATTAGCGGAGGTTGAGGCCTAGTGGGTAACGGGAAGAGAGGATATATATTGAAGGGCAAGTTCCCATCTCCAGAGTTCTGATTGGTTGCTGTTAGTGGGAAGTATCCAGATAACCCGGATGGTGTAACACTGTGCCAATATGTGCTGGCCGTGCACCAAGGCATGTTTAGCCACAGGGTGATCCTCATTACCAACAAACACTGTCTGCCTGTGACCATTCATGTGAATGGACAGTTTGTTGCTGGTCATTCCCACATAGAAAGCTTCACAGTGTAGGCAGGTCAGTTGGTAAATCACATGGGTGCTTTCGCACGTGGCTCTGCCTTTGATCGTGTACACCTTCTGGGTTACAGGACTGGAGTAGGTGGTGGTGGGAGAGTGCATGGGACAGGTTTTACACTGGGGGCGGTTACAAGGGTAGGAGCCAGAGGGTAGTGAAGGTGGTTTGGGGATTTCATAGGGATGAACCAAGAGCTTACGAAGGTTAGGTGGATTGCGGAAAGACACTCTTGGTGGAGTGGGGAGGATTTCAAGAAGGATGGATCTCCAGTCCTGTAACCCAGAAGGTGTACACGATCAAAGGCAGAGCCACATGTGAAAGCACCCACGTGATTTACCAACTGACCTGCCTACACTGTGAAGCTTTCTATGTGGGAATGACCAGCAACAAACAGTCCATTCGCATGAATGGACACAGGCAGACAGTGTTTGTTGGTAATGAGGATCACCCTGTGGCTAAACATGCCTTGGTGCACGGCCAGCACATCTTGGTACAGTGTTACACCGTCCGGGTTATCTGGATACTTTCCCTTCAATATATCCTCTCTTCCCATTACTCACCAGGCCTCAACCTCCGCTAATTTCAAGTTGCGCCACTCATACTGAACCTGTCAGTCAACAACATCTTTGCCTCTACTTCCGCCTCGACTGACATCTCTGCCCAAACTCTTTGCCTTTACATATGTCTGCTTGTGTCTGTATATGTGCGGATGGATGTGTGTGTGTGCGCGCGCGCGCGTGTATACCTGTCCTTTTTCCCCCCCTAAGGTAAGTCTTTCTGCTCCCGGGATTGGAATGACTCCTTACCCTCTCCCTTAAAACCCAGCCTTTCGTCTTTCCCTCTCCTTCCCTCTTTCCTGATGAAGCAGCCATGGGTTGCGAAAGCTTGAATTTTGTATGTGTGTTTGTGTTTGTTTGTGTGTCTATCAACATACAAACGCTTTCGTTTGGTAAGTTACACCATATTTGTTTTTAGATATATATTTTGAAATACATACACAAACATGATAGTCAACTGTCCTGCATTCTTACCTGTAAGAGTTCCTTCAGCTTGAAGTTCTTGTATCCTGTCAATAACATTTTGTGTCTTGAGCTTAAATGTTGCAGCCAAATCTTCCAGAACCACCACCTTCATGTTCTGTAAATAAAACAGTGAGAAAAATTGAGCAATTAGTTAAACATAGTGACCTATAAGAGCATAAATCATTCCCCAAGTGACGAGTAACTGACACTGAGGCACACAGAGGCACCAAGAAAAGAGCTATTGGCAGTGGTATGTACATAGACGAAAATATAGTCGAACTGAACCTAACCATTCTGCAATTCCTGGAGAGGGAAGGGGGCGCAGAGAGAGAGAGAGAGAGAGAGAGAGAGAGAGAGAGAGAGAGAGAGAGAGAGAGTACGGCGAGGGAGGGGGGGGGGGGGGCGACACGCAGCCCATCTCCTGTTTACAATTCAGTGGGATGCAGTGAGATCCTAGAATCCCAAGCAAAATAGGATTCGGAGTGTGGTAAACAAGAAGGAAAGAAGATTAGGGTTTAATGACCCCAGGACGTTGAGGTAATTAGAGACACACATGGAGAAGCAAATTGGCTAGGCCCTTTCAAAGCAGCCATCCCGGCATTTTCCTGGAGAGATTTGGGGAAATCACAAAAAAAGTAAATCTTGATGGCTGTCTACTAGCGACTGTGCAACCTTGCTTTGTGTACGCAAGTTGGGCAAAATTCAAGCATCTTGGTAGCATTTCAGCACTAAACAGTGGACAAGAGGAATATGTCAAATCAACAGGATGAAGAAAAAGATTTCAGTTGAAATGGTTTCCTTTGAGCGTGATACATAGCTCTGAATGTTACACTGCAAAGGAGAATGATGATAAAATGCAGCTGAGATGAGAATGTTTCACCGCTTGGTGGGAGTTGTTACGACAGTTGTCACCATTGCACACAAAGTGAGAAAGAAGCTTATAAATTGGTGGATGACGATCACACGCCAAACTCTACAAGGGACCCAAAAAATAACTGGGCACAGAACAGTTATTGAGGATATGTCAGTCACACAAATCAGCAGTAGCCCCTGAAAGTACTGCTGCTGTTTTGATCAAACGGCACAGTGAAACCAAGAACTAAATCTCCATAAAACAATAAATGTAAAAAACCTGAACTGCGAGTTAGCTGCAAGTAATTCATTTTATTGTTCTCAAAGAATAAATATTGCATTTAAGGATAATGAACAAGTGCAAAAATATTCAGAGGGTGAGTATTTGAGGAAAAAAGACTGTAGTATGGAAAGAAACAATCTAAATTGCCTTCCCATTCACAAGGGAAAAATATTCCAATATGACAGAAAGAAAGCAAAATTCCATCACCAATGATGTCATTAGAGCTGGAATACAAGCTCAGCCAGGACAAAAATGGGGGAAGAAAATCAGATGTATCTCTTCTGGTTGATATCATTTGTCTTCATTGTTTTAAACCACGATCTACATGAACATAAGTATGAACACTGTGCCACCTCACTTTGAATGGACAAGACACACAATCCTTGTATGAACATGACAGGTAATGCTAAAAGCCTACATTATATGCAACAAACTTAAATAACATAACACTTATTTTTTAACATACTTTAATATGCTCAACAAATTCCTGAAGCAGATTTGATTCGCCCTCAGTTTCAGCATTTTCATCAAAGCCCTCCTCCTCAACACTGAATGCTGCTTTCATTTTTAGATATTCCTCATGCTCCTGACGTTCCTTTTCCTCAAGAGCACGTCTCTCAGCTTCTTCTTTTTGTTTCTGTTCTAGGGCAGCACGTTCTTCTTCTTTTTGTCTTTCAGCTTCACTCTGTTCCTGGCGGCGCTTTCGTTCCTCACGTTCTCGTTCTTCTGCCTGGGAGTCAAATAAAATTCATGTTAGGAATCATAGATAAACTGCTCACTACAAATATTAATTACCCTCATTATTTCAGCTACACCTAAATGATTTGAAATTAAGTTTTCGAATTCAGCTTAAAAACAGAAGTGCAGCAACATACAAGGGATGTTCAATAAGTAATGCAACACATTTTCCTCAGCCAATTTTGATTGAAAAAATGCAGAATTTATTGTGGAACATCGTGGAATATTCTGCTACAGCCTGTAGTTTCATGAAGTTCCAAGATGTGGCGCACTATACGTAGAGATGGGGAGATTATTGATGCAGCAAGGTACTGAGTCCAATATAAGGCCATCATACTGAATGGAGATTATGTTGAAAAACAGGGTCTTTGTGGCCAAAAGAGTGTTGAATAATATGGTATATTGGAATCCTGAATAAAACCGCCTGCTTTCAAGGGAAAAAATGTTGTGCATTAGTTACTGAATGTCCTGCATACATAGAGTGAACTTGGAAAGGGGCAGTTATCAATTACTCACGAGATCAACATGAGGATCTGTTTACAAGCTTCCTGCTGCAGTTATTACCATCACTATAATTTAAAACTGAGCAGACCACAAGTCTTTATAGATGACTATTTTTCCTCTGCATGTCAGTTATTTAAACGGACATGTCAGTCTTATTTGTAGAATTCCATGGAGTCGTCCTGAGTCACATCATAACTTCTCCATGGTATTTCAGCAAACTGACTTGATGCCATCTTCAGGTGGTACCTGATGAACACCACCCCACTCAGGTCAGCATGCTATATACATTGGCTGTTACTGCTTGATCACTCCCACCTGTTGCTGTCTGTGCAGCTGCCACATTGGGCTATGGGGGAGTTGATGTGCCACTCCCCCCCCCCCCCCCCCCCCCCTCTGCTGACACCGCCAAATCACCGTATCATAATACTATGCTTTGTGTCGGCTCAGTGCAGAGTTCCATGCCTAACTCAGTTATAGGCTGTTATCTTTGTTAATTAGAACATCTTTGACCATAATGTCAACGTGCTCAAACCACACAATCTTATGAGAGGAAGATTGAGCAAGTACCTTGATTTTGATGTAATCTGTAGCATGGCCAATGTTTATACTATGGTTGGTCTGCTATAATTGAGTGTGGTCTTATGTTTGTGGCACATCTCTTCTACCGCGTAAAGTTTTCAAATGAATGCCTTGCTATTTTGGTATGGAATTTGGCACACCCCTGGTTTGCAAAGGCCTGGACCATTCTTTACTGAATCTAGTTGTCAAGGCTTCAAGAGGTGAGCAAAAAATGCATCTGAAATTGTGTCAGTCCAACATTCTGCTGGTTTTCTGGAGGTATTGCTGAGAAATGGAATGCATTCCAGTGATTTGTGCTACCCTTTTCTTCTTGCTGCTGTGTAGGTACACTCTTTCTGAACACATGCACAACCACAAATCATTAGTGTGCATCCTGTCCGTTGGCAGTACCTCTAGAAATCAGCAGTATCTTGGAACGATACAATGTTTAATACATGTATCCCCCCTCCCCCTCCAAGATTTTGGCACCACCAGTTTCACGGTGAGATATCCTTTACTGAACACTGTGGTATCACGGTTTCAGGGGTGGGAAAAATACACATTTAGCATTGTGTCGCACCAAAATTCTGCTGATTTTACTAGAGGTACTGCTGACAAACAGGACACAGGCAAATGATTTGTGCTTCTCTTTTTCTTCCTGCTGCTCTTATCTGCTGGTTGGTATCCCCATTTCTTTGGAAAGTTGTCTCCATGTGCTTCAGCTCAATTGGACGGCTGTCTTCCTTGCAGATGGATCAAGCCCTCTGAACAAGTGATTTTAAATGCCTTCACGCTGGGAGTAAATGTGGCTAATGGAAACCTGTAGATACAGATCAGTTTGTGTAGGCTTTCTGCATTCAATGCCCCTCCCCCCCCCATCTTGCCTTCTGGTTTCCACTTCCCAAACCAGAGGGCCTCCCAATTCCCTGGCAATGAGGCAAGGAATACATTGGGGAAACTGTATGCACATGGTAGAAGAGAAGTGCCATTGACTTAGATGCCACACTGAATTATACCAGACCACTCAATCACTGTGGCCAACATAACAAAAATTTGCCAGGTTACAGCCTACAACAAAATCAAGATACTTAGGTGATCTTCCTACTTTTTGGATTGTATGATTAATTTCAATCACCCTTCAGTCTCAAAGATCATCTAATTAATGAAGATAATGGACTAAAACTATGTCAGGTGTGGGAACCTGCATTGAGTTGACAAAAAGGAATGTGTTCTCGTATAGTGAGGTAAGCGCCTGGTTGCAGTAGCATGGAGACAAGGGTTGCAGTTGCAAGGGGTTGTTAACACTCCCACCATCCCCTGCAGTAATTGCACAGATAGCAGGAGCAGCAGAGTGATACATAGGACACTGACCCTAGCAGCAAAGCAGTCATTTGAACATCTGAAACCTCCTGAAGATGGCAACAAGTATGTCAAAATGTGCAAAACTTGTGATGTGACCTGGATGGATACCTACATCCAAGAATTCAACAAGTTAAAAATATGCCAGGAAAATATCAGTTTGTGTATCTAGTCTTACTTCTCAAGCTACTTGAGTATTTAATACTTGTGTTTACTTGCTATACATCTTTGCCAGTGGTCCCTTTCTGCAACCAATGTCTCTTGCTGGTAGCAGCTGCTGCATCCCTTGTCCTTATAATATGGTCAATGTACTTTTGTCCAGGCATTCCTATGCTGTTGTTCATGTTCCTCCACAGCACCTTCCATTGGTTCAGCTCTCAGCAAGCTGTTATATGTTAGTAGATATTAAATCCACTCCTACTGCAACCCTCAGAGGGTGTTCCAGAACTAATTCTACATTTCCCCAATGCCTTTGTTGACTTTAGCTATTTTTCAGCTTACTAGAAAGGAGCACATTTTGAAAACTTTGATTTTTTTTCCTTACTAATCTCCCACTGCTGGCCTTTTAATGAAAACTGGCCAATGTTTATCTACTGATTCTATCCTTTATGGGTGATTCCAGAAGAACTAGAAAATACCCATCTACTATGCTCATAACCTCTTCATTGGAATCAAAATATTATCTAGCCACAAATCTGGTGAATAGCGTAGTTGTTCCATGAATTCATATCGGACTCACTCTGTTTTTACACTGCCAAAGCATGTCTTGGGGCAGTTCTGTCCCAGGCTTCATTTCACTTTTTTTCCAATTTTCTAGAAATATTGCCTAGTGTTTTCCAGTTATTGTGCTACTCATTTCAAGATTAATAAATGTGAAGACTCAAAAAATGTTGTGCACAATCAACATGTTTTTTTGCTGGGTTGTCGGCTTCCACCCACCTCTTTTGAGTGCCGTGTGATTTATGACTCACGGTAATGAAGCAGTTTAAATGCTTTTTAAAATGGTATAAAAATAATGTAGAAATTGATTTCAACTTATTTTCATCAGCCTTCAACAAAGGATAGTAATAGTTCAATAGTTTAGACATTTTACCCACGGAACTGCAGAGATTGCTATATAGTGTTCTAAAAAAGGTCTCAATCACATTTACTTACTTTGTGAGACATTTGAATCAGTAGACATCAACAGAAAAATTTGAGGCAGCAACAATGTGGGCATCAAGGTAAATGAAAATGAAATGACTGCGTGGCATTACTGACCAGGAGACCCCATCCACTGTTGTTCAGTGATATAGTGCAAGTTTTTCTATCTCACATCACTGTGGTGGCTCACAAATCAATGATGAGATGATTAAGACAACACAAATATCCAGTCCCCAAGCAAAAAAAATTTCCGACCTAGCCAGGAATCAAACCGATGACCCCATGTTCTGAAAGCAGCAACGCTAAACACTAGACCATGACCATAATACCGAATGGCATCTGCCAAGCGCTAAGCAGCAGCCTACTCAGCACTCAGTGCCCACATCGCTGCTGCCTCAAATTTTTCTGGTTGTGGGCTACTAATCAAAATCTCTTACAACAGCAAGTAAATGCAGCTTTTTACAGACAATAATGGTTCAGTTGGAGCCTACAACCAAGTTAACACTGCCTGAAAATTACCAGATGTTCTGTCAAAATACTTATTTAAGAGGAAATTAAACTTCTAATTCACAGTATCAAGATTGTTCACTTCTTCCCTCTGTTTCTCTGTAAGCTCCCTTAATGTGTAATTGCCGAGTCACTACAGGTTCTACTTTGTGGCATAACTTCCACTTATAAAGCAAACTCTGCTTGACAACATTCAGTTCCTCAAATTAATGCAAGCACTATAAAAAAAAAAAAAGTGATGTGCTCTTATCAGCGAAAGCTTTCCAAACTGTTCAGAATTTGTTTCTTGCTCTCCGCCATTTCTTGTAATATATACTCCAGTCCGAGGTTGTGATTACATTTTCACATGAGAATTTTCCTTTACAATGTCTCCAAACAAAGTGTCAGTGTTGTTTTTAGTACATAGCACATCACAAGATAATATTACGATCAGTATGTAATTGATTAGGTACAATTCATCAGCACAAGCACATAGTCTGCCTAATATTTTTGTCATAAGGAATCATTCATTGTAGGCAATATTTTGTTTGTTTCAATTTTTACAGTTCATGAATTATTTTATTTGTTGTGTGGTAATGAACACTGCCACATGCAGGTTTGTTGAAAATTATGAGTGGAAAAGTTCAATATCATTCTCTTGGCCTGTTCTGACAGTTTAATAAGGAGGCCATTATCAGAAATTAACTGTAAATACATTACATCACCACAATAAACATAAGAGTCTGTTTCTCATAATAAAACAACACAAGTGATCACTTAGTACTTGATTTGTGAGTAGACCAGTGTGTACCACATTTAACTGAAATTGTCATGTGTATGTTTGTGTTTGTTTGTGTGTCTGTCGACCTGCCAGCACTTTCATTTGGTAAGTCACATCATCTTTGTTTTTAGATATATATAGTTCCAGTTTTGAGAAGATAAAAACTATTTAGCATCATGTTTGCATAAAGCATTCAACTAATGGAAAAATGAATAGTTAATTAAAGTTGTTGGCTTGAATCAGTGACATAGGCAACATGCAACAAACATTGTACTTAACATGATGACTAAGCATGATATCTGTGGTGACTGTTTAAAAAGGGCTATGCTAGAGATCAGTCTGTTACCACAACCAGGCTTTTTATTTCACATTTGTCAGCTTTGCCAACTGACACCAAACTGAAAATATGCACCAAAAGGTGCTGCCACAGCATTCATTAACATAATGTCACAGATTAAAGCCAAAGTTTAGTACTGAATATTGCTCTTGACCCTACCTAACTTCAAGAACAAATAAGTTTCCCCACACGTCAAAATTTCAGTAACAATGCCAGAAAACATTTTTGTAACTGTCTGTATATCATCTTAATAATTTTTACCATAAATAAAATTGTCAGTTCCATATTTGTACTTCTGAATAATTTACAAGTTTGAGAGAGTTGAATGAAAAGAAAGATTAGGCATGTGTTCTGCACGAGACCTGGCAACTGTTCTGCACCTCCACCTACTCCTGCCAAAGTATCAATCCCTAAGTAACTGAACAGACTAAAGGTGATGGAACGCAAATCCTGTCACACCTAACAGCAAGCACAATAAACACTGCTACTAAAATTTCTGATTACATCACCATCCTCATTCTTCAGCAGAAACTGGGTTAAAAGATTCCATTAAAAGCTAAGGAATCCTATTACATTAGGATTTCTTATGAAGTTAATCAACACAGCGAAGTTCTTAGTGCACTCAACCCTTCAAGTGACACTGATAAATGTATGTGCCACTGGAACTATCATACATATTTTTTTCACCCAGTTCTTTGCTATGAATGTTTGCCACCCTATACCTCATGGTGGACTTAGAAATAAATAATAAATTGAGCACTTTTATTCGTTACTATTCCCAACAAATATAAGCTGATGTGTGTTTCATTGTTATGCAATACATTTTGTCACTTAAAGGATTAAAATGACATCCCCAACAAGGCTATTGAAGACATAATAAGACAGTCAATGATAGAATGAAATTTTAACTCTGCAGCAGAGTGTGCACCGATATTAAATATCCTGGCAGATTAAAACTATGTGCCAGATCAAGACTTGAACTTGGAATCTTGGCCTTTCATGAGCAAGCGCTCTACCAACTGAGCTATCCAAGCATGACTCATGACAGGGGTCCCGAGTTTGATTCTAATTCCGGCACGCAGTTTTAATCTGCCAGGAAGTTTCATATCAGCACACATTCCACTGCAGAGTAAAAATTTCATTCTCGAAACAACCAGGCTGTGGCTAAGCCATGTTTCTGCAATATCCTTTTTTCCAGGAGTGCTTGTTCTGCAAGGCTCGCAGGAGAGCTTCTGTGAAGTTTGGAAGATAGGAGACGAGATACTGGCAGAATTGCAGCTGTGAAGACAGGTTGTGACCCCTACGGTCGCAGGTTCGAATCCTGCCTTGGGCATGTATGTGTGTGATGCCCTTAGGTTAGTCAGGTTTAAGTAGTTCTAAGCTCTCGGGGACTGATTACCTCAGAAGTTAAGTCCCATAGTGCTCAGAGCCATTTGAACCATTTTTGTGATCCGTGCTTGGGTAGCTCATTCAGTAGAGCACTTGCCCGCGAAAGGCAAAGTTCTAATCTGCCAGGAAGTTTCAGTCACTGATAACTAGTTTTTAGAGCCCTCTTTTTACACTTGTGTTAAGTCTAGAACCAACTAGCAATCACATGCTGAACCTTGAAACTACTCAATTGTGCTCTATGGGATAAAAAACAAGGATGTGTATAGAGAAGACTCCATCCTCCTCTGACCTCTGCAAAACTCTGAAGTGCAAGAAGGGTACATCCCATTAAACCATATGTTACAATTTCCTCCCTTTCCAACTTCATATATCAAAGCCAGGGTGAATGGCAGTTTAAATGTACCTGTAACACTATAATTATTCTCTTCTTGTTTTCACAGCTACTATGGTAGCAACATGTGCAGGGCTATAGTGTATTTCCCGATTTCTCACTTGAATGTTTACAGTTAGGTTTTGGGGAAGCCTGACTTTTCAAGTGCTACGAACAGCATGAATAACACAAACCTCCCTCTGAGCCTTGCGTTCAGCTTTTGCTTCCAGTTTTGCCCTCTTTTTTGCACCAACTTTTGCATCACCCAAGTCCAAACTTTCAGCTGTATCTTGTACAGGCTCATCTTCAGCTTCAGAGTCATCGTGTACAGCTGAAAGAAATAATGCCAAAATGTCACACAAGAAATTGAAGTTACCACCATAAAATAAGTGAATTAAGTAGATGTATAAATTGTTAATGGGCAATGAGATGCTTCGTAATACTATTATCGAACACTTTCATGAAAAAAGAAATAAAATTTAAGTCTCTGCAAATTGATTATTTTGGCCTTAGAAGCTAATAATACAAAACAATAACAACTAGAAGAGCATAGATCACTTAACTGAAAAAAAACCAGCATTTCATTTACAAAAAATTAAAAACCTTATCCATTAACTGCTAACGTTAATCTAAATGAGAGAAGTACCAGAAGTATACCCATCACATACCATATGACAGTTTGTGGAACGCAAAAGTAGAATTTTTTGGGTCAACAGAGGTGCCCAACTCCACCCTTCAGCTTTGGCCTGTGACTTAAGTGACTTGTCTTGTGTTACATCACTGTGGCACAGTGTTTTTGAGTTGGGTCATGTTTGTAGATGGCGTGCTCTTGTGGTGGATGCTAACAACAGAAGTTGTTTGTGTTATGTGTGGTATTCGGTCATTTGACTTTGTGTAATAATTCTGTGACATAGTTGTTGGAGGAGTGTGCTCTGTTGGCCAGTGAGTTACTTTGATTTACTGTTTCGGAAGTTTATGCACATGAGTGTGTTAGGCATGATTTGTGTTGTGCGTTTCTTATAGACCAAAGTTTAAGAGTGTTTTCTTGTTTTTTGTAAGCAATGGACATGATCGAAAAACATAATAGTCAGTCACTCCAGGCTGTGCTGGGCAGTGATATGACGATGGCAATAAGGTTTTTGCAGGGGTTTGGCTTGATTGCAGACTACATGAGATGCCGTGTTTGTAATGAGCTTATGAAGCTGACAAGAGACCCAGCCTCTTTGACCCGGAGGCCGCATATGTGGCAGCGACACCATGACAATATTTTACCTGGTTCAACAGATCTAGATTGGCCATCAGGGAGATTGTTTTACATGCAAACTATTTCGGTTATTGTTCATCTTCACATCTTTGTGCACATGGGTGGTAATGGAAATCTAAAAGTTGGAGTCTGGAAAAAGGAAAATGGGAGGGGGTGGTTTTTGTACTGGTTTATGACGATGGGTTTTCAAATTGTGTTTTTCAGGTATTGCAAAGTCGAACTAAGAGGTTGCTGGTGTGGTTGACAGATGAATAAGTTGTGGATGGAAGTACTGTCATGAGTGATTCTTTTTCATCTTGCAAGGTTTTGATCATTTGGTAGTGAACCATAGTATTGAGTTTAAGAATTACGGCACTTGGGCTTGTACAAATACAATAGGGGGACTTGGGGGAGGGGGGCATCGAATCTGTTATAGGGAAGTGAAAGAGGTGCTCTTCCAATTAGTGGGGAGCATGTATAGGCCAAGCGTTGAGAGTTTAGTTGAGTCGGTTGGGGGGATTATTGGTGCGGTTTCTGAGACTTCTTTTCTTGAGTGGTATTAGGTGGGTTGTGGTTGGTTAAAAAGGGAGAGGGAGTTGGGATTGTTTGCAGGATTTTGTTGGTATTTGTGTGTGTGCTGTTATTTATGGTTTGTTTGCTTTGGTGCTTTTTTTTTTATTTACTTCGGCCAGTGAATCTGGAAGTTTTAGGTTTTTGATTTGCATGTGGGTTTTGGTACTGTTGGGTTCGTTTGAGCTATGTAAGTTATGTGAAATTTATGATACAGGGATTTTTGAATTGTGTTCGAGTTCTAGGTACAATGATTTAATTTGAGCTATAAGGTCAAGTGAAATTTGCAAGACCACATTTTGGAGCTTTCTGTCTTGGCTGTTTGGTATTGAGTGCTTCATTTGGGCTATATAAGTCAAGTGAAATGTAATATTCCGGTGGTTTTTACGGTTCGTAGCATTATGACATATTTTGACAATTTTTTTGTGTTTGATTTTGTGGATAATATTTTTTTTGGGATGGTGGTGGTGTTCATATTTTCATGTTGTCATGTATTTAGCTTGACCTCATCCTACACCCCCTACTTCCTGTGGTTGTCCTGTTAGTTCCATTTTATTGCAGGAGTGACATATTCTCATGCCGCCCCCCCCCCCCCCCCCCCCCCCTTGTGTATGCAGTAACGTTATGGCCCCTATATTGCATATGCTGGAAGTGTCCATGATCTCTATGAAGTCATGGGTCAAATCAGAAGAGTGGAATTGGACGCTTCCATAATGCCAATTTTAATACAACATTGTTCAAAAATTAGATAAATTAAGGGTGATAGCCATTATATATGTTTCACTTGTGCATCTGTTACCCAATTTTGATTTGGCTATTTATAAGGAAATGGAACATCCCTAACCACTAAATCTGCTGCTGCTGCTGCTGCTGAGAAGGATGAGGCAGGAAAAACATGGAGGCACACAGTTGAAAATTTTCAAGCATGGGAAAGTCTGGAGGAGGCATTTACCCAACAGTGGATGTCAAATCGTTGTCGACGGTGATTATGTGAAAAATGCTAGATTAAAGAATCCCTGAAGTTACTTTGCAGGAAAAATTAAATGCATGGTAGCATACTGAAAACCAAATCTTTTACAATACTGGTAGAATATATGAGTAACTTTTTGTGCAAGGTACCATGTCTGTTCTAGGATTCACATAACAGGCAATTTGCATCATCTACGTCAAAACAATCACCTACGTCAAAACACACCAAAATTTCTTGCAGAGACAATGCACTTTCATCACAACGTCACCTGTGACAAATTCGCGTTTATTAACAAAACCTCGCAAAAGATGGTTATCCTTGGAACCACACTACTCTCTCTCTCTCTCTCTCTCTCTCTCTCTCTCTCTCTCTCTCTCTCTCTCTCTCTCTCTGTGTGTGTGTGTGTGTGTGTGTGTGTGTGTGTGTGTGTGTGTGAGAGAGAGAGAGAGAGAGAGAGAGAGAGAGAGAGAGAGAGAGAGAGAGAGAGAGAGAGAGAGAACGTGCAATTTCAGTGGAGACAGTTGTCACTCTGTGTGCCTTCACTGCTGTGAAAGCTGTTTGGTCGAAAAGTTACTTACCAAGCCTTGATGCGTCCTTCATTAGCACTGAGTCGTGCACAACCCCCTAGTGCAGTTAACGATACAGGTTCTTATCAGGAATGTTTCTTGTGCTAGTAAAATAATGGCATGAAGACATGGCCAGGTAACAGAAAAAGATCTTGAAAGAGTTACATTTGAAGAATTGTCAGGTAGTCATACCAATTCATCCAGTATAAGTGTGCAGTGAGCTGGAAACTAAGTGATGTGTCAAAGGAAAGTTATTTATAGGAAAAAAATGGACATAAGTAGATACTACACCCTTCCACTAAATGAACACTGGCTGGTCATATCTCCTGACTGTAAAGAAGAGAAGTGCAAATCTAATCAGAAGTGATAGTCAAAACACACAAATAGTCAAACAGATTAATAATTATATGTCCATAATCAGTTGAAATGATTTGGTCTGTTTTTATTTATAATTTTATTTATTTATGTTTGCAGCAATATTCGGTAAAAGTTTTGGTTTAAGCTACATACACTGAGGTAACAAAAGTCTTGGGATAGCAATACTGGTATGCACACATATAGGGTCAACAGAAGTGACCGATTCCACCCACCTGGGTAATGGTGGTGGTGTGTGTGATGTAACTACCAGTGGTGAATGTGCCGAGTTTAACATGCGGTATTTGGTTAATTTGAATTTTTGTTGTCATTGTGGTTTTGTGTTTAGGTAGTTGGTTTGGTAATGTGGGTTGTGGAAGTGTTTTCATTGAGCTATTAAGGGTTTTTTGTTTTGTTTGCGTGTTTGACATTTTTGCTGGCTCTGATTAGTTTGGTGTTTGAAGCGCAAAATAAGTCCAAATTTTTCTTATTGCTTATTTGTTAGATATGGATATCATAGTGAAATCACAAGTGTATCGTTATGTTCTAAGATGAGGGATGATATGATGTCTGTCATACAGTTCCTGCAGATGTTCGGTCTTATTGCTGAATATGTTAGGTGTCACATTTGTGACAACACCATGAAGGTTGAGAAGAGTTCTGGCTCATATATGTGGTGTTGTCACACACACACACACACACACACACACACAGACAGACAGACAGAGAGAGAGAGAGAGAGAGAGAGAGAGAGAGAGAGTGTGTGTGTGTGTGTGTGTGTGTGTGTGTGTGTGTGTGTGTGTGTGTGTGTGTGTGTGTGAGCGCGCGCGCGCTTGTGTGCACGCGTGCGCACTGGACGCTGAGGCTTTTGCTGGTAAGTAATTATTGTTTTGGTTTTATTCTATAGTGATTGTGATGTTTATTGTATATTTACGGTAGGTCGGTTGTGTTTTAATTGACATAGTACATATGGGGTATCTGGGCCTTTCAATACTTCAGGTTTTGGTTCCACTTTTTAGAATTGTGGGTATTGATTTTTTTGTATTGATAGCTGTAGCTGAGATAAATGTAGGTCACACAAAATGTCCAATGCCACTTTTTGGGGTGGTAGGTGTTGGTTTTTTGGTACTGATAGCTGCGGTTGAGCTACATACATCAAGGAAAATGTCCGATTCCTGTGGTTTTGTTAGTATAGCAGAACCTGTATTTTACATTTTTTTAGATATTTGTTATTTTGGGATGGTGCTGTGTTTTTGTATTGGTGTATATTTAGCTTCTCCCTACCCCAAAGCCGCAAGATTACACAACTGCTCACTGGTTTCATTTTATTTTTGGAGTGAGACATATTCGTACCATTTTTATTTTTCTTCATGTTTGTTGACATGTGTATGCAGTGATGCCACTGTCATTTTGTATCACGAAGTAGTCGTTTCTGCCATAATGACAATGTCATGGGGCAAAGCAGATGTGTGGAATCTGCCGCTTCTGTAATGCCCATATATAGATGACAATGGTATTGCCCTTAAAACAGCAGTGCATTAATGGAATTGTCACTTGTTCTGGGAGGATTCATTTGAAAAGGAGTCCAATGTGATTATGACTGCATGACATTAACAGGCTTTGAATCCGGTATAGTAGATGGAGCTAGACACATGGGACATTCCACTCCGGAATGTGTCAAGAGTGTGCCGAGAAGACCAAATTTCAGGCGTTACCTCTCACCACAGACATTCACTTAATAAGAGCAGCAGCATTTGCTTAGAGTTGACAGCACTAAAAGACATGCAACGCTGCATGAAATAACTATGGAAATCACTGTGGGTTGTACAATTAATCTATATGTTAGAGAAATGTGGGCCATGGCAACAGATGACCAATGCGAGTGCATTTGCTAACAGCACAACATCGCTTGCAGCGAGTCTCCTAGGCTCGTGACCATATCAGTTGGACCCTAGACGACTGGAAAACCATGGCCTTCATTTGCTAATAGCTCATGGTAGGGTTCGAATGTAGTGCAGACCCCACGAAGCCATGGACCGAAGCTGTCAACAAGGCACTGTGCAAGATGGAGATGACTCCATAATGGTGTGGGTTGTATTTACATGGAATGGACTGGGTCCTCTCACCAATTTAACTGATCATTGACTGGAAACGGTTGTGTTTGGCTACTCAGACCATTTGCAGCTATTCATGGACTTCATGATTCCAAACAATGGACTTCATGATTCCAAACAACGATGGAATTTTAATGGCTGACTACGTGTCGCTGACCCACATTTGTTCACGACTGGTTTGAAGAATATTCTGTACAATTTAAGCGAATGATTTGGCCACCTAGACTGTCTGACTTTAATTCCATTTAAGATTTATGGTACATAATCGAGAGGTCGGTTTGTGAACAAAATCCTGCCCCGGCAACATTTTCGCAATTATGAACTCATATACAGGCATTATGGGTCAATATTGCTGCAGGGGAGTTCTAATAATTTGTTGAGTACTGCCACATCAAACTGCTAACTACACCCCCAAAAGGTCGTCAGACACAATATTAGCGGGATCCCATGACTTATCACCTCAGTGTAAACCATGATCTTTCAGTGCTTTCGTTTGGCTGTGAGTAAACCATCTAGTTTCTCCTTTACATTAATCATACCCTTTTAACCACGAAATAAGATGATAAATGCTCGCCTTTATAAGCGACACGATTTTAAAAAAGTAACTACGGTATTACATTTGTGCTGTGGCGGTGATGCCCACATTTGGGAACGCATTAAGAAAAATTGACAGTGTGATTCCACGATTTAAAAAAAAAATCGCATTCAGAAAACAATTCGGCCTATATCCTCATATCACGGACTGTGACGTAGGTTCCCTCTCAGTACGTTATTTTCGTACAGTTATTCGAAAACACATTCCGTTATGCTGATAAAACTACTTCATGACATGCCCAAACAACAATTTTTCGAAATGAAGTTAATAATGCTTACCTGCTTCTCCCCTGGCTCTCAGGCGCGCTCTTGCTGCTACTGCTCTTCGCGGCAAACGTCTGTCTTGAACTCTCTGGTTGCCGGCTGCTCTAACTCTGGGTTCTGTTGTATCAAAATATTTTTTAACTGATTTCGAAGTGTGATACTAAGCTGTTAACAGTATTGTTTACGTACCATCTTGTACAACTTTCTTCTGCTTTAATAAAGCAAGGGCTATTAGCAGTATAACAAGCCCAGATGCAATTGTCAACAAAATAACAATGTCCATTTTCTTTCGTTCGGGGGGTAAACGCTAACGAATTGCAAACAAGATATTTTTTTCGCATTCCTTCCAAAACAACATAACCTTCCCTGTCAACGACAGCACAACATGCTAATACAAAATGCACATTCTTACTTGAGGTGGAACCATGAACTTTGAAGAACGTAGATACTCCACAAACAATATCTGTGCAGGCAAATCGTACCGCGATGAGTGACCAATCGCGCATGCATGTAAACTCTCATTTGTGTGAATAAATTTTCTCTCCGGCAGTAAATCACATACGTCACATGAAAAGCGTCTGACACGCATGCTTATCAGTCTAGTGTTTCTAGATTTCAGGACGATTCACACAACTTGTCAATGGAACGGACTGTCAGGCGATGTCATCGGCAAATATTAAAACATTCACGCGGAAAAACAACTCGACATGACCTCGCTTACCTCAGTACCGAACAGTGAAAATATGGTTCTGAGAGACCACTCTTCATTCAGAAAAGTGACTAAAATTTCGGAATTAAGGAAATATCAACGATAAGATTTATTAATAGCCAAATTAAACTTCATAACAAATGTTCTAGAACATTTTTTATGGTAAATGCGAGAAATGAAACAACATTTCAACACATCAACATTTGTTTGCTAGTGAAAATGTATAAATGCAAACACACAAAACAATATTTATCAGCGAATGTGTATGGCCTTATGCATTTTTTTTTTCTTCTCCAGCAGAGCTGATTTTTTGACTGAATAAAAGGTTACTTGGTGAAAATTGCTTCGTCATTTTACGTTCTTATTTATACGTAATATAAGCATCAGAGCTGTTCAGTTATTGTAAAACGTAAATCATTTTTCGTTTTTTGATATCTGGACGCTCTTATGAAACAACAAACAATGGAAATAATATTCAAGTCGTCATGTAGCATTTGCAATCTGTCAAGAGAACAAAGCAAAATAATAAAATAAAGACTAAGTAGACGCAAAAGCATAAAATGAACTATTAAAACTTTAGTGAGCGCAGCGAAAACAGGTTAACTTCCGATGTCATCAGATTACAACACAGTCTCTCCCAATCGATGTCTATGTCAAAACTATCTTTCCTTTTCGTCTCCGCATTGTAGAATGTTTTGACTTCATATTCCGTTTCGTTCTGTGAGTTGTGAGTCAGCCTTTACATTGCACGGTGAATTTTAAAGTGACAGATATGCCTCAGTGATTTGATTTTAATTGATATCTTATTTAATCCTTTACTTACATATTGTGCATGTAGTTTACTAGTAACATAAGACAAGTTAAGTAAAATTATATAATCTTATATGAGCATTTATTACATGAGAATCTAGGTATATCAAGTTTAACATTGCTAGACATACCTTAATATGACAGTAGGTGAGAACAAACACTTAACACAACCAGGAACATTGTCGAACATGATAGTTTTGGTGTCCAGGTGTTATGTTGTGAGGAGACATAATGTTGGATGGGAATACTCACCTTGAAATCATTGAACACAGTACACTCACCAGCCAACATTATTGTGTGTCTGTACTCCTCTCCAATGTGCTTCTTTTCATGGCTATATTCGGTTCTAACTTCATTTTAATTGCAAATTATATATCTTGTTCATCACTAAGACAATGATGGAGCACTGAATGATGCAGTTGGTCGCTATGTCTGTGGAAACGTCCTTGCACTGTAAAGTACAGGCTGCATTGATTCTAGGTTCAAGTCTTATGGGGAACAGCACTTCATGTTTTAAGCAACAGAGTTACAGCTGTTGGGCTTTCTAAATGTGGCGAACAACGCTTCTATGTAATACTCCTATTTCTAACTCATAAACAATGCTATCCATAACCTTCAAATATGCTATGTTCAAGATGTCGATGCAAGAACAATATTAGAACCTCAAATGAAGAATGATGATTCATAAATACACTTTTAGCAACTCGCATAACAATGCACCAAACAAAATAGCCACGAAGTTATGAACTTATGCACAAAACTGTTTTCTCCAGATAAATTTTGGCCACAATTGTAGGTTCCATACTTATATGCTGTGTGAGGCTATAACGTTGTTACAGCGTTGCGTATATTCAGTTTGTCGAAAATATTTGGGCCTGAAAATTAAGCTACAATATTAAATAATCTTGTGCTAGCCAATGTGAGAGAAGAAACGTCCGCTGTCGATCACAGGGTCAAGCTTCAATGCAACATGATAACTTGGGCTGATGCCAGTTGTGTCAGGCGACCATAAGCCAATGCAACAGAAAATGTTCTGATCAGGACAGGCAGCTAGGAGCTCTTTCTCGGCAATGTTTATTTCAATGGTTTTGCTACTACTGGCGGATAAGAAAATGAAGTAATTTATCTCTGAGCTTCTAATAGGTTGATACTGTAAACACGCAGATGAGGTGTGGTTTACTAAATTACCGAAAAATCGGTTCAGTAACACAGGTTTTCTTTTGCACTGCAGAACATTTTAGTTGAGCAGGTTACCTCAACTAGAAGACAACTATATCGATGTCTGTTATGTGGTTTTATTTCAGTGATTATGAAATCAGACTCAATGAACATATTGGGTAGCAGAGGCAGCTATTTAAAGACGTTTCGGCCAGACAAGAAAATGACTGTAATCCGCTCTAGGGAAACAGAGAGTCAGAATGCTCATTCAGAGTGGCACATTTGCATTATGTCAAAATCATTACCAAGTCACATGTGGAGTTCAGTGATCTGTTGGATCGATGGTAGGTCTTATTACTTAGCATCTGGGTTTGATTCTCACTAGAGGTGACGGTTTTAAAAGAGACAAAGAAATCCTATCCACCTTTGGTAACGCCAAGTGTGTGTGCACTGTGGTCCCAAATTCATGAAAAACTTGAGGTCACTTCATTATCAACTAGAGGTTAAGCTGGTCTACAACAGAGACAGAATTGTCTGCATGTAGAAACTTTGTCATCAGTGAACTTTATTACACTTGTAATTTTCTTTTAGTTAATATACAAACACTTTGTAACGTCACAGAACACTTATTCCATCTTTTATTTGCGTTTGAGCTGTTGAGTATATTGATTCTGGCCTGGGATTCGAACTCAGATCTTTCCTTTGCAGGATTTGTTCATTGCATTGCACTACAGTTCCTCAATTCTTTGTCTATTCAAGATTCCAAACTCCTCAATGTCTCCACATAAGGCATGTTCTAGCTTCAAATCCTAGTGCAGCAGAAAAATTTTCATCATGTCTTTCCAAGCACTCAATGTTGTAAAGGTATTTTAATTTCAGTATATTGATAATAAGTTTTTACTTTAGTCAGCAAGCGTAAATGTTATGAAAAATAGCAAACAGAAAATGTAATAGTACCTTTCGAGGTTTAAAGTTAGTCTTCACCTGATTTAATTCCCATATAAGTACATAATAGTGTTTCTATTGCAGTGATTACTGAATGAGGACTCTTCTGCACAGCAGCAAGAAGATTGGTAGCAAAATTAAGTAATGGAAGCATTATATTCACAGCATCTGTGACCCTTCACAACCTTGTCTTACTTTAAAAATAGAAACAAAGTGCAACTGTTGAAATAAAAGCCTTACTTTTTGATGTAGTTTCTGGGTATGACAAAAATCAGCCAGAATTTTACATAAAAACTTAGAAATAGTACTTTTAGGAAAACAGTAAGCATATTACAGTGAAAATAAAGAGGTATCTGAGTATTATTTGTAACTTACAGTACACTGCCATGTCACATTGCATGAATATATCTGACTTCTACTTGAAACAAGAATAGAGCTGCTAAAGTATTCAAAAGTAGTTTACTCGCTCATTTACTTTTAGAACGACACTTTGTCCACTTTCAACAATACTATTAGTAGCATATTTGACGCTCCTAAATATTTCCTAGAAGAAATTCATTTTCGTTTTAAGGATATTATGAAACATACTCTGTTCACTAACGTTTGTGAGCTCTTGAGCTAAAATCTGCACAATTTTATTTAGAGCTATGTGACCTATTTCAATGTGCACCATCTTGAATACAGTGCCTGTACAATTTTGGATTGTAAGCACATGGCCTCCAAAGCTGATGATGGTAGGATGCTGCAGCTTTACATGTGACATGAACATATTTCCACAAATATAAATATTTTAAACATGTGTAATTCAATAAGAGTTAAAGTAACAATAAACATACATTAATATTAACTAACAGGGATTGAGAAGGACTGAACCAGAGACTTTGAAGGTTTTGCGACAAGCTAGGCTGCAACTTCCTGGACTTAAGCCACAGGGTTGAGAACTGTAAATTTCTCCTACATAGGTCAGGTGTGCAGTACACATATGGTGCTGCTACTCAGGTACCTGACTGTGAGTGGGATGCATACAAGGGTTTTTTAGATTAGGTAACACTCCATCCAGTTCAGGTAACGATAGCTGTAAGACACCCAGAAGTATCACTGTAAGATAGAAAGAAATGCCTTCAACAGGTGATAGTATTAAAATCCTAATGGTAAACTGCTGAAGCGTTTGCAAAAAAGAGGCAGAGTTTGAAGTGCTCATGAAAAGCAATGAAGCTCACAAAACGCTAGGTACTGAAAGTTGGCTGATACCTGAAATTTATAGCAATGAGATTTTTGGGGAAAATTTAAGCGTATATCCAAAGGATAGGCAAATGGGAAATGGAGGTGATGTATTCATCGCAGTCGACAAGAAACTCAGATCTACCTAGACAGAAGTTGAAGCTGCATGGAGATTGTTTCGGCAAGACCCAGTCTCAGTAATTGGGTCCTCCTGTCAGCCACCAGACTCATCTCCTGATGTAACCGAAAACTAGAGAAAACCTCACTTCACTTGTCCATAAGTTCCCCAATCATACTGTAATGATTGATGGAGGCTTTAATCATCTAACAATGAACTGGGAAAGTTACAGTTTTGTCAATGGTGGGCATGATAAGACATCCTCTGAAACAATGCTAAATGCCTTTTCTGAAAACTACATAGAACAGATAGTTTCGATCTAATGGCAACAAATAGACCTGACCTCTTTGAGGATGTCCATATCGAAACTGGTATCAGTGACCATGACACATTTGTTGTAACAATGATTAATAAAGTACAAAGGACAACTAAAACAAGCAGAAAGATATATATGTTCAGTAGACTAGATAAAAAATCTGTAGCATCATGTCTCAGTGAGGAACCTGAAGCTTTCAGCACAGGTCAGGAGCATATAGAGGAACTGTGGCTCAAGTTTAAAACAATAGTTGACCATGCACTTCATAGATATGTAGCCAGTACAACAGTTCATAATGGGAGGGAGCTACTATGATATACAGTCACTGTAAAGAAACTTCTAAGAAAACAAAGCTTACTGCATAATAGGTGTGAAACAAAGCGTATGGTAAAGAAAGAGAGATGTTGAATGAAACGCATCTGGCTGTGAAGAGAGCAATGTGTGATACTTTCAATGACTGCTGTAGCAGGATATTGTCAAGAGATCTTAAATAGAACCCAAAGAAATTCTGGTCACATGTAAAGGCTGTTTGTGACACCAAAGTAAGTGTCCAGTAGCTAGCGAATGAGACAGGAACTCAAACTGAGGGTAGTAAAGCAAAAGCGGAAATGCTTAACTCTGTTTTCAAATGTTCCTTCACAAACGAAAACCCAGAAGTTGTGTCCCAGTTTAATCCTTGTACCGCTGAAAAGATCAATGGAACAAGTATTAGTTCCAGTGGTGTAGAGAAACAGTTGAATCCGTTAAAATTGAACACAGCTCCAGGAACTGATGCAATAGCTGTCAGATCCTGCACGGAAATGAATAAGCCCCTCTTCTAGCTATAATCTACCGTCGATCCCTCAAACAAAAAAGCGTGCTCAGTTCTTGAAAAAGGCACAGGTCACACCCATTTACAAGAAGGGTAGTTGAAGTGATCCACAAATTACCGTCCATTACCCTTGTCATCGATTTGTTGTAGCATCTTAGAACATATTCTGAGCTCAAACACAGTGAGATATCTTGAACAGAATGACCTCCTCAATGCCCACAAGCATAGATTTCGAAAACACCGAACATGTGAAACCCAACTCGCACTTTTCTCACATGACATACTGAAAACTTTGAATCAAGGCAACGATATAGATGCTGTATTTCCTGATTTCCGAAAAGTGTTTGAATTCGTACGACACCAAAGGTACGATGATATGGGGTATCAAGTGTGACTGGACTGAAGACTATTTGGTAGGCAGGACATAGAATGTTATCTTGGATGGAGAGGTTGGTTGATTAGTTGGTTGATTTGGGGGAGGGAACCAAACAGCAAGGTCATTGGTCCCGTCGGATTAGGGAACGATGGGAAGGGAAGTCGGCTGTGCCCTTTCAAAGGAATCACCCTGACAGTTGAATGAAGCGATTCAGGAAAATCACGGAAAACCTTAATCAGGATGGCCAGATGTTGGTTTGAACCGTATTCCTCCCAAATGCGAGTCCAGTGTGCTAACCTCTGCACCACCTCACTCAATGGATAGAGAGTCAGTGTCAGATGTAGAAGTAACTTCATGTGTGCCTCAGGGAAGTATGTTGGGACCCTTGCTGTCCATGTTGTGTATTGATGACCTTACAGACAATATTAATGGTAAAATCACGATTTTTGCAGATCATGCAGTTATCTGTAATGAAATACTATCTGAGAGAAGCTACGTAAGTGTTCAGTCAGATCTTGACAAGATTTCAATGTGGTGCAGAGATTGGAAACTTGTTCTAAAGGTTCAGAAATTGCACTTCACAAAACGAAAAACGTATTAACCTATGACTATAATATCAATGATTCACTATTGGAATCGGCCTGGGTGTAACTTTTTGCAGGAATATGAAGTGGAATGGTCACAAAGGTTCAGTCATGGGTGAAGCAAGAGGTAGAATTTGGTTTATTGGTAGAATATTGGGAAGTCTAACAAGTCTAGTAAAGAAACTGCTTACAAATCACTCCTGTGACCAGTTCTAAAATGTTGCTCAAGTGTGTTGGATTTATACCAGAGATATTGAATGTATTCAGAGAAGGGCAGCACGAATGCTCACAGGTTTGTTTAATCTATGGGAGAGCCTCACAGAGATACTAAAGAAAGTTAACTGAACAGATTCTTGAAGATAGACATAAACTATCCCAAGAAAGTCTACCAACAAACTTTCCAGAATTGGCCTTAAATGATTACTCTATGGATATTTTACAACCTCCTGCTTATCTCTCGTGTAGGGGTTGTGAGGATAAGATTAGAATAATTACTGTATACAGAGAGGCATTCAAACAATCATTCTTCCTGTGCTCCATATGTCAATGGAAGAGGACGAAAGCCTAATAACTGGTATAATGGGACTTAAGTGTGCCATGCACCTCACAGTGGTTTCTGGAGTATAGCTGTAGATGTAGATGTAGAGAAATTACAAGTGCTCACCTGCATCAAGAAAAGAATATTTTAAAGAAATCTTTATGGGAAATACATAAGATGAATTTAATAGAATGAAATGTCCACAAGAGAAGAATGTTCGAACTACAAACATCAACACAAGTACAACAAATGATGATAAGTTTTTTGTTTTTAAAAACACTATAATAAAATAAATATATCAAAACCTATATGTATCTATGAAGTAAAAGAGACATCTTAAGGTATGACCGCACGATGTCATTTTCTTAGTGCGCAAATACAGATGCATGGAAATAAAAGCATTTATGCAAAAATTAGTGTACATTAGTGTGCATTCTCTCGACACTATAGGTTGGCTCATTGTACGAGCAGTCGGTTGTGCATGCACTTTTCTACCTGGCAATTTTTTTATGCATTTGTGGTGCATTTCCCTAATTGGTGTAGGGAGATGTAGCTCAAACATAAGTGGAATAATACAGAGTAACACTTCTTTATTAACACAGAGCACCATACAATAAAACCAAATTACATTGGTGTCCCCAGTCATGGAGACTGTGGTCAGATGTGAGTGACCAGTTACGTAGTGCTCAGCTGGGATACAGGACACTACTGGACTATTAAAACCATTAATAAGGTAAATACATAACCAATCAATTATTTTGATATTACTGTAGAATAACATGTCCACCTCAATAGCTGAGTGGTCAGCGTGACTGATTGCCATCCTATGGGCCCGGGTTCGATTCCCGGCTGGGTCGGGGATTTTCTCTGCTCAGGACTGGGTGTTCTGTTGTCTTCATCATCATTTCAACCCCATCAGGCGCGCAGGTCGCCCAATGTGGTGTTGAATGTAATAAGACCTGCACCAAGGCGGCTGGATCTGCCCCGTAAGGGGCCTCACGCCCAATGACACCAAACGCTCATTTCCATAGAATAACATTACCATTGCCCAAAAATCAAACATTCTAATATATAGAGAGTTCATAACGCCCTTATTGCTGCCAATTGGACTTTAATAAAATTTATATCAAACTAACATGTTATTATTGGAAACTATGCTGTTATACAACAAAAATATACACATTAACCATTTCGACATGCATCTTCATCCTAATGGACACTCTGCAAATCACATTTATGTGTCTGGCACAGGGTTCATCGAACCATCTTCAAAATTCTCTATTATTCCAATCTTGTATAGAGCATGGACAGAATTAACACCTATATCTTTCTGTACAAGCTCTGATTTCCCTTATTTTATCATGGTGATCGTTTCTCCCTATGTAGGTCGGCATCAAAAAAATATTTCCGCATTCAGAGGAGAAAGTTGGTGATTGGAATTTCTTGAGAATATTGCTCCTCAACGAGAAACGCCTTTATTTTAATGATGTCCATCCCAAATCCTGTACCATTTCAGTGACACTCTGTCTCCTATTTCGCGATAATACAAAATGTTCTGCCCTTCTTTGAACTTTTTCGATGTACTCTGTCAATCCTATCTGGTAAGGATTTCACACTGTGTAGCAGTATTCTAAAAGAGGATGGACAAGTGTAGTGTATGCAGTCTCCTTAGTAGATCTGTTACATTTTCTAAGTGTCCTGCAAATAAAATACAGTCTTTGGTTAGCCTTCCCCACAACATTTTCTGTGTGTGCCTTCCAATTTAAGTGTGCAGTTCACAATGTCTCTCTGCTATAATCCTTTAGCAAGATAGTGTATTATATAAATGGTTATTTTAGATATTATTAAACAACACTGTTAATGCAAAATCTAAATCTTCTGGTTAAACGTTTTGATTGACAGAATATTCAGGATAGTCATTCTATTAGTTTCTCTTCAAACTTGGTTTATCTTCTACCTTCTTCCAAGAAACCACACGCTATTATACTGATTTTTTCCACACTGCCAGATACCATGGCAAATGAACTGATGGTATTAGCATAGCAACCTAAATGTCCTATTGCTCCTCCAAAACGTTTATGCAGCAAGTTACTCACATCATTCTTCTTTGCTTCCCTCCCTCTACAGTATGGTGATTTAAGTTGATCAGCACATTTTGTTTTCTTTACTTTCTTTTGGATTCTTCTTGAATTATCAGCTATAGCAATTTCTTCCTGTGGAAACGAAAAAGCTGTGCCCTTACACACACATTCACAAGTAAAAGATAACAGTCATTACTGTACATATAACATTGTGAAGAAAAGCATTCTTGTTGTGAGTACAACAAGCTGAGAAAGGTAACTAATCAACTTCATGTAGTGTTAACATTGGACACAATAAGATTTGAACACACACTATAGAGGACTGGATACAATTTGAAGCAACAGCTAGTCTTCAGCAGTTACATTGTTAGTGAATACGATTTGTTACAATCGACTTCACAGTAGAAAATATTGATTCAGAAACAATACAAAAATACACTCCTGGAAATGGAAAAAAGAACACATTGACACCGGTGTGTCAGACCCACCATACTTGCTCCGGACACTGCGAGAGGGCTGTACAAGCAATGATCACACGCATGGCACAGCGGACACACCAGGAACCGCGGTGTTGGCCGTCGAATGGCGCTAGCTGCGCAGCATTTGTGTACCGCCGCCGTCAGTGTCAGCCACTTTGCCGTGGCATACGGAGCTCCATCGCAGTCTTTAACACTGGTAGCATGCCGCGACAGTGTGGACGTGAACCGTATGTGCAGCTGACGGACTTTGAGCGAGGGCGTATAGTGGGCATGCGGGAGGCCGGGTGGACGTACCGCCGAATTGCTCAACACGTGGGGCGTGAGGTCTCCACAGTACATCGATGTTGTCGCCAGTGGTCGGCGGAAGGTGCACGTGCCCGTCGACCTGGGACCGGACCGCAGCGACGCACGGGTGCACGCCAAGACCGTAGGATCCTACGCAGTGCCGTAGGGGACCGCACCGCCACTTCCCAGCAAATTAGGGACACTGTTGCTCCTGGGGTATCGGCGAGGACCATTCGCAACCGTCTCCATAAAGCTGGGCTACGGTCTCGCACACTGTTAGGCCGTCTTCCGCTCACGCCCCAACATCGTGCAGCCCGCCTCCAGTGGTGTCGCGACAGGCGTGAATGGAGGGACGAATGGAGACGTGTCGTCTTCAGCGATGAGAGTCGCTTCTGCCTTGGTGCCAATGATGGTCGTATGCGTGTTTGGCGCCGTGCAGGTGAGCGCCACAATCAGGACTGCATACGACCGAGGCACACAGGGCCAACAACCGGCATCATGGTGTGGGGAGCGATCTCCTACACTGGCCGTACACCACTGGTGATCGTCGAGGGGACACTGAATAGTGCACGGTACATCCAAACCGTCATCGAACCCATCGTTCTACCATTCCTAGACCGGCAAGGGAACTTGCTGTTCCAACAGGACAATGCACGTCCGCATGTATCCCGTGCCACCCAACGTGCTCTAGAAGGTGTAAGTCAACTACCCTGGCCAGCAAGATCTCCGGATCTGTCCCCCATTGAGCATGTTTGGGACTGGATGAAGCGTCGTCTCACGCGGTCTGCACGTCCAGCACGAACGCTGGTCCAACTGAGGCGCCAGGTGGAAATGGCATGGCAAGCCGTTCCACAGGACTACATCCAGCATCTCTACGATCGTCTCCATGGGAGAATAGCAGCCTGCATTGCTGCGAAAGGTGGATATACACTGTACTAGTGCCGACATTGTGCATGCTCTGTTGCCTGTGTCTATGTGCCTGTGGTTCTGTCAGTGTGATCATGTGATGTATCTGACCCCAGGAATGTGTCAATAAAGTTTCCCCTTCCTGGGACAATGAATTCACGGTGTTCTTATTTCAATTTCCAGGAGTGTATATCAAACTCAATTTTGTCCATCGATGAACAAAAACAATATTCCTTTTACAGTTGTTGGTCTGTCAGCTATGCAATCAAAAAGAATGACGTGTGATGGAAACTTGATATCTCAGCATGAGCCAATGCGGTGATGATGAGCCGTTTTTGAAGTTTGGGAACCACAGGAGACCAGCAGTTGCATGGGGCATTGCTGAACTGGGCATGTTATAATCAGACAATGGCGACCATATCCGGTGGCCAGGGGCCTACAACTCGCTTCCCACAACCCTCTCTGGTGTTTTTCCTTCAAAAAAATTCTTTGAAAGACTGGTTAAGTTGGTTTTTGATACAGTTGGAACTGGAACTATTTTACAGCTACTTACAAGTCGCTATTCGTTCTTCCAAAATATTAAAAATACTCCATACTTCCGGTCTAGCCTTCCATGCAAACTAATGGATGGGCGCCCTGCCAGGGAAGCTGTGACCTTAAGGCAATGATGGTGATTGGTGTAGTGTCTTCAACTGTGAAAGTGGTGTCATTTGCAGCCTGCAGGTCGGTGACCAGGCTGGAGGTGGGGTAAAGTCACTGTCAGTTGTCATTGGCTCCGATTGTGTTGGTCTGATATGTGAGGCAGTTGACCGAGTTCTAACATTCATCTGGGGTGATGTCTTTGCAATTAGTGCACCATCTATGCTGTAGTATGGTGCATAACCTATCCATGAGGCTGAACTTTCTGTGCAGCAGATCTGTTTCACATGCGACCGTTTCAAGTTACAGTGGTGGAGTCAGTTTAACAATCCAAAGCATCCAGAATATGGTATCTGACATGAGATTCACGTCCAATAATGTTCATAGCCAGCACCACAGCTGAGATGAGATTTTATCTACTAGTTGTTCACTGTAGATTGCTTGGAGAAATTGTTGTACCGGTTTGCGATATAGGTATTGAAGCATGAATATGACGTCACTGACAATGTCAGTCTGTTCAGTCAGATGGCAGATCAACGCCACAAACTTTGAGGTGTCGTCCAAATTACGTGCAAATGCAAATGTGCATTATGCTGAAGCAATCCACAGGGCCAGCTGTTGCAGACAAAATGGTGGTGGTCTGTGTTTTGAGGCAAGCCCTCAAAGCGCTGAATGAGCCATACATTGTGGTAGTACAGGAGTAGTGGAAAACAGTATGATGGAGGAGATGTGCTGAATCACTCACAGCGTGGCTGTAGATCCCATAATGGCATTCATGTGGTGTGAAAGCTGATGATTTGTATTGCGCGAGATAGTCCTGCTGTTGACTGAGGCTTGGGTTGCAGCTGGTATGGGTGTCATGATTGTCAAAGGGTCGGTTGTAATGAATGCTAACCGAGCACTGAATTCACGACTGGAGTAGATGGATCCGAATCTTGCATCAAGTCTAACAGTAGGTCAGTCAATGGTGGCTGTTGTCGTGGCATGTCTAGAGATACAACATTAAGCAAGGAAGCATGCATTATCGCACATATTTCAGATTTTAGTACTGTTTGTCAGCTAAGGCACTGGTGACACTGGCAATAAAAATTACTCAGTGGAATCCATGAGGTGCAGTCAAGTGTAAGAGGCATGGAACAAGATGTCGACTTTGTTAGTATGTAGTAACTCAGAATGGAACAACAAGTTCTGTTGGCGTCATGGGGCACAAATGTGGTGAAAAACGTGACGAAAAGGAAAACACAAAGTTGACCATTGCTGAAATGGTATCTAAATAAAAAAAGGTACTATAAGCAAGAGATACAAAGTGACAGCGACGATTTGTTTGTAAATTTGAGAAGAACTTCACAGCAAGAGTTTGATTTTCTGCTTGGGAAACTGTGAACTAGAATCTCTAGGTAAGATACCATTATAAATAATGCAATTTCTGTACCAATGCACATTTCATTATCAGGCATCTGGCGACTCATATACCAGTTCAAGATAATTAGTTTGAATTTCAAAATGAAGTATCTTGGTGCTTATTTATTAAACTGTGTAGTAAGGAATATTCTTAGTGGTTATGCAAAAGTTAATTAGCATTCATTACATCATTTATATTTTACAAGAAAAATAATTTACACAACTTCTCTCAAAAAAGATTATAGATTAACATCCTCAGACCTGACAAATTTGGGAATGTCATAGTTCTCAGAATCGCTACAAAAGATGTTGTGTTTTCCAATTTTGTATTTTTTGCATGTTCAGTCTCTATCATCTTAACTTGTAATACACTCCTGGAAATTGAAATAAGAACACCGTGAATTCATTGTCCCAGGAAGGGGAAACTTTATTGACACATTCCTGGGGTCAGATACATCACATGATCACACTGACAGAACCACAGGCACATAGACACAGGCAACAGAGCATGCACAATGTCGGCACTAGTACAGTGTATATCCACCTTTCGCAGCAATGCAGGCTGCTATTCTCCCATGGAGACGATCGTAGAGATGCTGGATGTAGTCCTGTGGAACGGCTTGCCATGCCATTTCCACCTGGCGCCTCAGTTGGACCAGCGTTCGTGCTGGACGTGCAGACCGCGTGAGACGACGCTTCATCCAGTCCCAAACATGCTCAATGGGGGACAGATCCGGAGATCTTGCTGGCCAGGGTAGTTGACTTACACCTTCTAGAGCACGTTGGGTGGCACGGGATACATGCGGACGTGCATTGTCCTGTTGGAACAGCAAGTTCCCTTGCCGGTCTAGGAATGGTAGAACGATGGGTTCGATGACGGTTTGGATGTACCGTGCACTATTCAGTGTCCCCTCGACGATCACCAGTGGTGTACGGCCAGTGTAGGAGATCGCTCCCCACACCATGATGCCGGGTGTTGGCCCTGTGTGCCTTGGTCGTATGCAGTCCTGATTGTGGCGCTCACCTGCACGGCGCCAAACACGCATACGACCATCATTGGCACCAAGGCAGAAGCGACTCTCATCGCTGAAGACGACACGTCTCCATTCGTCCCTCCATTCACGCCTGTCGCGACACGGGCTGCACGATGTTGGGGCGTGAGCGGAAGACGGCCTAACAGTGTGCGGGACCGTAGCCCAGCTTCATGGAGACGGTTGCGAATGGTCCTCGCCGATACCCCAGGAGCAACAGTGTCCCTAATTTGCTGGGAAGTGGCGGTGCGGTCCCCTACGGCACTGCGTAGGATCCTACGGTCTTGGCGTGCATCCGTGTGTCGCTGCGGTCCGGTCCCAGGTCGACAGGCACGTGCACCTTCCGCCGACCACTGGCGACAACATCGATGTACTGTGGAGACCTCACGCCCCACGTGTTGAGCAATTCGGCGGTACGTCCACCCGGCCTCCCACATGCCCACTATACGCCCTCGCTCAAAGTCCGTCAACTGCACATATGGTTCACGTCCATGCTGTCGCGGCATGCTACCAGTGTTAAAGACTGCGATGGAGCTCCGTATGCCACGGCAAACTGGCTGACACTGACGGCGGCGGTGCACAAATGCTGCGCAGCTAGCGCCATTCGACGGCCAACACCGCGGTTCCTGGTGTGTCCGCTGTGCCGTGCGTGTGATCATTGCTTGTACAGCCCTCTCGCAGTGTCCGGAGCAAGTATGGTGGGTCTGACACACCAGTGTCAATGTGTTCTTTTTTCCATTTCCAGGAGTGTAGTTTGTTGTGGGATTCCATCTGCGCCATCTTTTTCTGTTGTTCGGATGTCAATCTCCTCAATTGTTGTGCTATTAATCGTCGATTGACACTTGACGGAACAGTACAGGACATAATGGAACATTGAAACATTCCACAATGAATTTCAGAAGACAGCATTCACAAAGGCCCTCAACAGAATGGAACAGAACGTTGTGTCAAACTCATTATTTCTCAGGAAAAAGTTTTTATGTTAAAAGAACGTCAGAGGAGCAGCTGGAACAATTTTTGAGAATCCTTTAATAATAATTTTAGTATAGCTGAAGTATGGAGGAAGTAAACGTTTTTCTAAAACAAGAACTCAAGTAGTAATCAGCTATTAAATAATACAAGGCTTGAAGAATTTGTGAACTTAATATCACCAGTTTTCACAGCTGAAGCCAAGCACCCAATTCGAACCTCATATCAAAGGTATAAGACACCCTCTCATATTACTACTTTCATACTATTAACAGATGAAACATAAAGAAGGCGGCAAATTCGGCACTCAGTAAGAATAGAATACACTATCAAATGACAGAAAATATCCTTAACATAGCATGCAGAAAAACGTTTACATATTTTAACCAAATATGGATGGCTGATGATCTTATAGAGAGTTGGAATGTGGTTGGAATCAAATAAGTTTCTGACATCACGTCAGTTTGAGTTTAAAAATTCAAAAGAGTAACTGGTAATTTAAATATCTTAACCTCTGATATCTATGACACAGCAACAAGAAAAAGAGAATGTTATAACTAAATTTCTTGGCATTGTTGGAGACTACGATAATTTTCTCAGAGCTGTGTTGCTAAAGAAGTTGGAAACCATCTGAAGTCCAACTCAGCTGATTTACAGAAATAACACTCTTCTTGCCAAAAGAAGCATAAGAGATTGCTTTCAGAATAAATTAAAAGCACCACATATTCTTACAACTGGTCTCCGACAAGGAGCTGCACTCAGCCCAATGGTATTTGCACCTGATACTAATGAGCTTGAGAGAATTATTTCTCTGCCAATGAAAAACCTCTAGTATGTAAATGATATCTATATTTATGTGTAAACCAACAGTCTGGATAAGACGGTGTGTGAGCAGAGGCAATCGACTTACTCGATGGGTTTTAGCTTAAAGATTTCTCCAGAAAAATCGGCAATTGTGCATTTCAGAAAACAAACTCAACCCATCTCTTTAAACAGTTTAAGACATTTCAGGCTAGATTTCTTGGCATTATATTTCATTCAAGAATGAGTTATGGCCCTCATAAAAAAATCTCCAGTGTATGCGAAAAATGAATAAATGTTATGAGATCAGTGACAAAAATAAGGTGGGGACTCACCCCAATATTCTGCTTACTTTATACTGCACTTTTATACAGTCTGGTATAGATTACAGATGCATGGTCTACCACAACACTGATAAAAAGTTCCTAGGACTGCTGTATATACAGCAGTATGAAATCCTATACTATACTTTCTTCCCCCACTACCCCCCTTCTATGGGAAGCAACAGAGATGACTCTGCATGTTCGCAGAACATTGCTATGTGATCGTTATATTTTACAACGAATAATAGATACTACCCATCCCCTGGTTAAAAAGTGTGAAGCTCTCTCAACCTGGGAATTACAGAAATACATGGAAGAAGCAATTTTGTATCATTTATGTTTTGTTGCCTTTTAATTTTTAAGATATATGTATTTAAGGTATTTCTATGCCACAATAACAAAGTGATTTCATGGAGAGGTTTATGTAATATAATTTAATAAAATAGTGTTCCCATTCAGCCCAATGCCAGAGTCAGTAGGAGCAGACATTTAGTTATCTGTGTACTTCTAATCTATTTTAACTCTGGCAAATATGAACACTTAAGGCATTTTTAAAAAAACTAATTTACAATGGCGAATTTAAAGAAATATGGTCAAACAAAGGCTTAAGCTTTAATTAAATACCAACTTCCTCTAGTTTTAACAGTTACCAGTCAAGAAAAGCAACATGAAATTTGATAAGTCCCATTCTTAATATTTTAGGATGTCTCACCACACCTATTTTACCAAATTTTCTAATACCACACATTGTCTGGCCATTTAAAATCTGTTCTCTGTCAACTTGTGAGCCAGACACATTTATTAAGCCTCTACTAACTTAGCAAAATAGCTTCCTACATTTTCCTGAGAGACAGCAGCCTGAGTTCACTTGATGTTCTGGCACATTCATCGCAATGAATCACTTCTGTGACATTTGAAAAAGCCTAGGGCAAATTCATATTGTCTTTGAATTTCTTGATAGTGATACCTTTGCTGCCCAGATAAGATTCAATAACGCACTTAAGATGGTAAGTATCTAAGGGATAACCCCAAGCAGAGCATGTTTTAAGGCTGTCCACTAAATGCTTTTCTACCTTGGCGCTCAAAATAGTTTGTCCACCTTTAGAAGCCATTTTTTTTAGCAGGACTTTGTGTGCTAGTACATTTAAAGTGCCTCTACGGCACAGTTGTTGGTGTATATTTCTTTGAGCATCTTTCTTTACGATAAACGATTCCCAGTTTCATTTATGACCTTGGAAATAAGATCCCCAGGATATTTTCTATGGATTTTCCCCATCCCATCAGGTTGGTAGATTCTTGGCATGGTATGAATCTGAGGAAAAAATTTAAACGAATATGAACAACTTTAAAATTTACATAAAATAAATTTTTAACCTGCTTTTGTATGTTTCTGTGCCTTCTTAAGCATATTTTTTGAGTATTCTTGTTCGCCCTATTTATTTCATTTTCTGCAAACTACAAAGTTTATGTTGACCACTGTTTTCGTCATCACATTTACATAGTGTTTTGGTAAGCATTATAAATGTTTTCTCAAACGCATTTATTCACTTATCTTCAAACTTCCAGGATCTGAAAGAAGTTTTGCTTATTTGTTTTCTGCTTAAAACAGCATAATTTTTCAACAATTCAGTACTTCAACATTCAAACAATCTCTGTAACCTCAGAAAACAATGATTTTGGCAGCATATCAGGTCAGGAAACAGTACAGGACACTTTCAAATTAAAAAGGCCCTAAAAAAATTTAAAACTTTTCCTTATAAAATGTTCCTATTCGTCCCGTGTTCCTATACACCCCATTTCACTGTATTTTTAATTTTAATCAACATAATAGACATGTATTTTGACTTGCTTACTTTCAAGAAACTTCTTAACAAAAATAATTATGAAGCTTGTGGTTATTCAGTCCATTCCAGCCTGATTGAAGCATGTAATGAATTCTCTGTTGGACGTATTACTGCTTCAGCAATTTTCTACTGATCATATTTCTTTTACTTCAGCATCTGTGTGGTGGATCTCTTCGATCCATGTTCTCATCAGGCCATTCCATCACTCATGCAATTCATGTCAACAACAACAAAAGCAGACAAAGTAGCAGACAAAAACTTTGTGTACTGCTAGCTCGAAGTGGACAGGATGTGAACTATCTTTATTGGTTCGCTGAGGAACCTACAACCAATGGGTCACAAGCAAACACCTACCAATTCGACCCCCAGTCGACCGAATACCATTTGCACATGTGCACCCAGCATTTTAGCAGAGAGAATTCTCGTTCACTGTTGCACGTTCACTTAGGTGTGAAGGAGGCCTTTGCAGGCATTAGTAGATTAGTATGAAGTGTTTCTCAGGTTGATAGACCCCAAGTTCCTGTAACCACTATGAGAGTGGAAATGTGGGGGGAACAAGCTGCGCTTTCCTCACACAGTTGTGGCGCTACACATGTGCATATTGGTTTGGTATGGCACAACATGGCATTCGCCTTATAAGGGCTACAGCACATGCTAATACTTTATTGTTAGACCGCCAATGTTGGTAGTGGCAGAACATAAAACCCCCACGGCCCAAAGTGGCCCAGCTTGACAACTCATAACTATGGAGCTCTTGTTCAGCACATTGTAATCAGACTATAGTGTGAACACTCAACCATTTGATGTCACCTGGCATTCCGTTCCATACTGTTGGTGTTTACTGTGAGTCGACTATAAGTCGCCACAGCATGGATAAAAATTTTTAAGATGCAGAAAAAAGCGTCAGGGCGATTTGCGACTTAAAGAAAGTGGAAACATGTTGTCCACACTTCATTCAGCTGAAAATAGGGAGCCTGCCAAGCCGTTACTTATATGAGTGATATAAGTGTATCCTGTTTGCAAATGAAAATCATTTAAACCAAACAAGGGATCTAGGACAAAATAAATATGTCCATAGCCACAGTATCAGAAATGTCGCTAATATTCTCATCTCTCACTCTAGAAATTATATTACAAAAGTGTTTCACAGATAACAGTTAAAAACATTCAAAATCCCCCTAGTGGTTTAAAACAGCAGCGACATAAAAATACCTCTAAATATAATGTTAATCCATTGTTGATGGAACAGTGCTTTTATTCAGTAGGTATTGAATCATATTATTTTTCTTTCTTTTCTTATATTTAGGCTATATGTAAAGTGAATGAGCTATAAACCACAGACACCGCCAAAGGTAAATTAACGATTTGTTTTGTGGCAAGGATAATGTTTCTATACATCGTTAAATATCTGTATGAAACAAAGTAAGATATATGCTCTTAAATTTATTAATTTATCCGTTTTCACCCTTTTGTTTCAGGAAGTCGTGGCGTATGGCTTACACTTGGATTCGTCATACCAGCATTGTTAAAAATGTGTATTTCAACTGTTCATTAAAAGTATTATAAAAAATTACTAGAAAAGGAATATTTATTCGCATGGTTACAAGTTCAAATCCTATCTGTTTAATATTTCACTCGCCACCGAGACCCTGCTTCAAGATGTTCAGTGCAAACAAGAATAGTTCACACCATATCTGGAGGAGTGTTCCTGCATCGACATTGTTACACTCAAGACTAAACACAATAGAATTAATGTAAAAGTTATGACTCAGACATGATAGGCACCTATTGAACTTAGTTTACCTATACTAAAAATATTGTGCTTCATTTAACAGATCGAGAGTTTCAATGGTTGTGGTTATTATTTGGTACCAAACACTGCTGGAAGCAGCAGTATGTAAGGTAAATTATTTTTATTGACCTAGAATGTAATGATATTAAAGGTCTGTTGATACTGGTATCAGTTAAAGTTCACCCAAGGTCATGCACAGATTCATAAATTACCTTCAAACTTTTTTCGACTGTTCTTTTCAATCAGTTTTTCCAATTATTAAAGCAATTATTAATCCATTTCCACATCCCTATTCAATGACGACACTTTAAAGGACGGCCCCGAGCGAAAAATTAACATATCTTTCTCTTGTTGAGATAAAAAATTTTGAGATAAATGATTCACATTATTGTTACAAGGAACTAATGAAACTTTCATTGTATTTGTTACATGTCTAAAGAGATTGGGAATGGTAAAAGCATTGAAGGCACAAATTAAATTTAAATTCTGCCTACAAACAAGACGAGTCAGGAATGCTGATTTCAACGGTATAAGTAGGAAGCTGCTACGCTGTATGCTTATTTTGTCGTGCTTGGCGCCTTCTCTCTTTTCGTTCCAATTAATATCCTTTACAGAACGTGCATTTCTACAAAAAAGACGAAAATTTGTAAAAAGTCATCATTAAAGTGCAAGGTAAGTCACTTAAATTCTATAAGACTGTGTAAAATAATAATCAGGTTCATTAGTGAATACACAGCTAAACCTGCCTTAATTGAAAAGTATCGATACAGACAAAACTTCGGTTTTGAAATATTTTATTCATAATTTTGTTGAAAACTACTCACAATGGAGTGAAAGGAAATGGCCATTGCTAAGGATTCATTACAAAATGTAATATGTCAAGATGTCGGAAATCTGAGCTTGGCAACAGTTGAAGGTAACGCACCAACTCGTTAACTGGCCGATGGCAACCTAAATAACGAGGTTGGCGTCCCAATATCTATAAATGATGACACTGGTAATATAACTAATCATGATTTCACTTTAATGAAGCTCTATGAGACAATTTCTCAGTTCTCATGGGGAATTTTTTTTTTCAAATAATGAAACTGAAGGGCGCGACAGCGAAAATTTCTTTGATTGGCTGCTCACGACGTCGCGAACGCAAGAAAAGGACACAGTTCATAAAAACAATGTAAATGCTAGCGAGACACATAATTTGACACAACTTGTGCAACAAATAACACAACAGTTTCCAAAACAACAGGAATTTCAGGAAAGTGTAACACAAATGGTTCAAATGGCTCTGAGCGCTATGGGACTTAACATCTGTGGTCATCAGTCCCCTAGAACTTAGAAATACTTAAACCTAACAAACCTAAGGACATCACACACATCCATGCCCGAGGCAGGATTCGAACCTGCGACCGTAGCGGTCACGCGGTTCCAGACTGAAGCGCCTACAACCGCACGGCCACACCGGCCGACAAAAAGTGTAACACAACTTAAAGGGTGTGACACAGTAGTTCACAAAACATCAGGAAAATATAGAACAACAATTTACACAGCAAAATCAGGTACTTAAAGATTTCAAAACTGGCGTTAGTCAACAGTTCAGTGAGGTGAGCAAAACTATGCCCATTGAATTATCTGACGAACTATCTGAGAAGCCGACAGAGCTAGGTAAACAACTAAAACAAGAAATAATTACCGACATATCCCATATATAAATACGTTAAGAGAAAGAGTATCATCCGTAGACGATAAACAGGAACAACTTGCAGGTGAGCTACAAAACCTTAGTGAAACGTATTCTCAAATTCAGGAGACGCAATCCCAAGGGAACGCGAGGTAAAAAAAAAAAAAAAAAAAAAAAAAAGTGACAGAAAAAAGTGACAGACGCAGTCGGCGAGCTGCAAGACGTGCGCAAAAACGTAACCTACTGAAGTACAGAAGTTAGGTCTAAGAGCGGACCAGTTGAGTTTAGAGTCAAAACTTTCCAAAAACAGAGAGATACGTGCGGATGTAAAGGAAATAACTGAAAAAGCTGAATCTGGAATGCTGGATAAGGGTAGCACCCTTGCTGAAATCGTAGTGTCAGAGCGCAATATTTATGTAGATACAGTAGAAGAAGCTCTAAAAGAGAAAGAAAGTCAGTTTCTAGCTAAAATAGATTCAAGTTTAAAGGAAGCAGAGGAAAGGTTATGAGGCAACATTGCTAAAACTACTGATATTCCAAAACATTCGACAGAAAACAAACCCATGCTTTTAGAGAAGTTAGATACTTTCACTGGTTACCCACAATACGTGGCTAGCCCGTTGAAAGAAAATAGCAAAGGTTGCAGAATGCAACAACACTTGCCGGCAACTATACCTGTCAAGCAAGCGCTATGCCATGCGCTATGCCACAAGCAAACATGAACACGTCTGTCACTGAGAGCGTGGCATATTTGTCAACATTACTTTCAGGTGAAGGATTACTTAGGCATCGATAATTGCCGGTATTTACCTCTGAAGGAAAAAAAACCGTTGGTCTTTATCGAGCATGTCGAAATGTTTTACCTCGTACCTGGACCGAAGCTCAGAAAATTAGATTTGTTGTTGGATACACATAGGGCGACCTTCTGCTATGGGCTACGGACATGGCGGAACGTTGCCTACTATGAACAGTTTGAGAGAGCCTCTCTGGATAAACGTTGGTCTGGGCCTTACAAGAGATGCTCAGACGTGAAGCATTCAACCTAGTTCCATTCAATAGCAAACATGGAAGCTTAAGGGGTATTCTGGAAAATATTTGACTAAAAGCAGATACTGGACGAACTCGGTATTTCAAGTAGACGTGCTGAAAATTTTAAAGATTTGTCTACATTCCCCGATTAGGGAAAAACTCATTACCATTCTGGAACACAACAATGAATACTTTTTGTCTGTACTGGAGTCAATAGATTTGATATACAAAGAGAGACCAGTACAACCCAAGCCTGTTAATACACAAATAGCGCCACAGAGATTTATGAACCAACAAGTGAGCAACGGATTCGTAGTACAACATTGATGGCAACCTTACCCACACAGACCTATGGTAACCATAACGGAAATCACAGCGGCAAAGCAAAAGCTGTAAATTCAAGGTCAGATATAGAACAAATGGGCAAAAATTTAACAAAAACAACTGCAACGGGCAAGAAGCGAACGGCCAGGCTGTACAGTATGTACAAACACAAGTTATCAGCAATAATCAGATGATCGCTTGGTAAACACAAACCAATACCAGACAACCGAATAATCCACAGACAGCGGGATTCGGGGAGCAAAGTAAAGCACATATGCCGAATAACACGCAAAGGCAAAGAGAATTTCAGTCGAGACCTCATAGGATACTAACTGGCGTAATCAAACGCCAACAGTCCCTAAAGTAGAAGTTATGCCTAACCCAGAGACAGATGCCACGACGACGCTGGAAAACTTGAACCGGTCACCGTTCTGTGATATGGGAGGAGAGAGGGGGGGCGAGCTTGAACGGCACTTGATTCATCAGATACGATGAGAAATGATCTGTATTGTAATAGGATGACCGGAACGGGTGACGTGGTCGGGGTTGTAGGGCGTGGCTGGGTGGAAGAAGGTGGCTGTTTTTAGCAATCTTCCTCTTTATTGTTGGTTCTTCCAATACATTTTCCGGTAGCTCAGCCCCACCGCTCGTGTCGTGGTGGAGACTTGCTGATGCACACAGCCCGGGGAACGCGACGTCGTGCTCAGTCAGCGGCTGCGCAGACGGTAGGAGGTTAGCAGCACGAGAACCAGCCTAGCTCGCCTCCTGCAGACGCTGCAGCTTGTCTCCGGTGCTGCAGCGGGCAACGCCCCACGTCGACCGCTCTTCGGAGACAGCGTTACTGATGACGACGACGTGACAACGACCGAACGCCCAGTCGGTCGAACCGAATGCCGACGCCCACCTCTGATGCCTTTAAATAGTGCAGGCCGCTGCTGACTCCGCCGGTTACGCGGCGCCGTGTTTATTATATATGAGCTGTTAACGCAATCGCGCCACACGCGGCCCGTGCCTGCGTAGTTCTGCTAGTGCTACGTTCTGATGGCTGCCGCGCACGTACACACATACCGATGCTCGTTGCACAACTGTCTCACCTGCATAACGCGTCGGCCGGCCTTCGTCCGCCGTTTGCCATGAGGCTGACGCATCGCGCACTGAAACAAACTAAATCACAATTTCGCATCATATTTCCGAAAAATAACCCCTTGTCCTCTACAATTCCTCCCGCGTACGAAAAGTATTCGTCCCCAAATTCAACCAAAAAGTCAAAACAACTACAGTTCACTTCACAAACACCACAAAATGCGATTGATTCACTATTTACACTGCGTTCAGTCACTTCTATCCTCAGTCTAATCTTTGCCCATAAACATTACTCAGTGTTCTGCTGCAGTGCCTCACAACTGTTCAGTGATTTTGCCTGGACCCTTAGGTTAAAGGTTGGAAGGGGCGGGATTTGGGCTACCTTCCTCTTCAGCCGATAGTACACTAATCCTATGACAAAGATAAAAATACAGGTGGCGGTGGTTGATGATCCAATAACTAGTAAGCATTGCTTATGCTCATTACGGTACTCATGCTCTCGTTGAAAAAGATTTTCCATAGTTATACGTCCATCCTGAGCTGCTAGCATCCGGTCCAAAGAGGCGAGCAAAGTCGGGTCTAATGTGCTATTCAAAAGAGTGAGGTTTTCTTTCGTGACGATTTGTACCGGTTGGTCGGGCACATAGATCAATGTGCGAGTTATGCTCATGATTGTAGCTCCAGTAATCACGGCTGGTAAGCGGAAAGTTAGCCCTGAAATGTCACACTGTGTGCCGTTAATTAACAGTCCCTGCCCATGCAATTCTATTCTTTGCGTACTCCCTTGCTTACCCTGCTCGTAACAAACGCAAATAACGATTGTGTTTTCCATTACTGAAAATACCCAGCGTCGATCCACTTGCTGAAAGAACTGCACCGTGCCTTCTATAATGTCCTTAGGGCACTCCGCGACTGGTTCTTGAGAGCGGAATAGAGAATACTCACAAGATTTGGGAACAGTGTGTAACAATTTCGCAGGGCAGATGGTAACTGGACCTGTTCGACAACGCAGCAAGTCTTGTGCAGTGAGGAACACATGAGCTTGTCTGTTACGTGCCACTAACAGTATTTCCCGTATGGTTAATTGAACGAATTTCTGCAAAACTTCCCACTTCACTGGATACGTATGAAAGGCGTAACATTCAAATTTACAATCCTTACATGTTAATGGTATTATGATATGAATCCACAGCGGGGTACCCATCTGCATACTGGTAACAGTGGCCATTTTGTAGTACAGAGATAAGTGTTCGTCTGTTAATGTCGTCAGTAGCTCCAGGTATGTGGGCAATTCCGATTGAACTTTCTGTAATCCTTCCCAAAGTTGTTTCAAAGGCAACAGTGCCGGGGTTAGGTGCCCGCGCATTGTGTGCAAAAGCTGATTGTAGTAGCTGTTATTCCCCCTGTGTGTCATTAAACCTTGACTGATTAGCCACCATAGAATGTACTGCATTAAATGTATCCTCTAATTTACAGATTTCGTCGTCAACCGCCCAAATATTATAGTCAATCCTTAAGGTCCATTGATGTCCGGACATAATTATGTCCCCTTGTCGCGAGAACAAAACACCACTTGATATAGGACGTATCTTCAAGGCTTCAGCTAAGTTGCAACAGCAGAACAGAATAACTATGCTGAGAGATAGTGCACACCTTCCCTCTTCCCTCTTCAGCGCAACCCATGACGCTGGAACTGCTGTTCTTAACAGAACGTCACGCCTCCTGAGAAACAAACGAAAAACAAATCACATTAGCTCTTCCTTTTTACGCGTGGCATAATAGCATCTCTGATCACTTCCACAATTAACTTGGTTCTCCTGTTTATCTACTCCTTTCTTATTCTTTTTCTTAGATTCATCTTTCTCTCCACTAGAAGTTACTGCAGACAATGAAGGAAGTTACTCAAAATTCCCCTTGAAAGCTCTAATTCGTCTCACATGCGCAATAGTAAGGCGAGTTGAAAGCTGTAATTTTACATTCACCGGCGATGTCATCTCGATCACCTGGAAAGGACTTTGACAATGGGATACAAATTTTTTCGTTTTGCCTTTTGGCACATGCGGATTAGACAGCATCACCCATTGTCCTACATGATATTTGGGTATTGCCGCCTTCCTATTGTGAACTTTGTCCTGTCTCTCTAACGCTTTAGTGTTTATTTTTTTCACCTGCCGCCAGATTGTTTTCAACTTTGTGGATAAATCCTTAACAGCCGAAATATCGGTTTCTGGTGGGGTCTTGAGCAATTCAAACGAAGATGGCATCTTCCGACCGAATAGTTCTTCATACGGAGACAATCCTGTACTTTCATGCATTTTTGAGTTATACACCGCAGTTACAAACGCCAATAGGGTATCCCAATTGTTGTGTTGAGAATTTACATAATAACTTAACATCTTAGCTATTGTACAATGAACTCTCTTGATCCGAGCATTAGCCTGCGGGTGTAACGCGCTCGTCCTCAATTTCTTTACATGCAACAACTTGCATAACTGTTTCATCAAATCAGACATAAAGTTTGTCCCTTGATCTGTAACTATAGTTTCAGGTGTTCCGAATTTCAATATCCACTGATGTACCATGGCGTGAACCACTGCTTCGCCTCGCTGGTCCTGAATAGCTGTCATAGACACATAGCGCGAAAATTGATCTATTATTGTTAAAACATAGCGATTACCCACTAGTGTTTGCACAAATGGTCCTAAGACATCTACGTCCAGTAATTGAAAAGATCTATCCATTTCTGGTAGTCGTTGCATCACAATTTTCTGATGACTCAGTTCCACCCGTTGAGCACACTGAATGCAATTCTTTACATACTGATCGACATCTTGCCTACGTGTTGACTTCCAATAACTCTGTGCTACCCTCCTTTCCCTTGCTCTTCGACCCGAATGACCAGAAACATAGAATCATGTGCTTGCCTTAAAATTTCACTTCGCAGTTTTTCTGGTACGACTATGCGTGGACCGTTCCTAGTTTTACGGCACAATATCCCGTCTTCCACGATGAACTGTCACTGCGAGGTAAATCGTTGACAATCTGTGTCGGCGGTTTGTGCCTCCACCCATTTGTTCTCATTTATTCCTGTACATTCCATGGCGCACACTTTACGACGCAGACCATCCGCGTTTCCGTGCGATTTACCCGGTCGATGAATCATTTCAAAATCTTACTCACTAAGACGCAAAGCCCAATTAGTTAATCTACTCGTTGGGTCTTTAAGCCCTAACAACCACTTAAGTGCTGCATGGTCAGTAATCACCTTGGAACGTCGTCCATACAAATAACACTGGAAATAGGTTATCCCGAAAATTAATGCCAATAACTCCTTCTCGGTTGTTGAGTAATTTTTTTCTGCATTGTTTAGCTGTCTGGAAGCATATGCTATCGGGTGTTCCTGCCCATCTATTTCCTGAGTTAATACAATACTCAAACCAAAATTGCTAGAGTCACAAGATAATGTAAACTGTTTACTAAAATCTGGAAAAGCCAAAACCGGACTAGATGTTAACAATTTTTTTAACTTTTGAAAAGCCTCTTCGCATTCTGCTGACTAGTGAAATTTTGCTCCCTTCTTCAACAACTGCGTGAGGGGCCTTGCAATTTCCGCAGATTTTGGAATATACCTCCTGTAAAAACTGGCGAGACCTAAATAGATTGCAACTCTTTTACTTTTGTAGGTCTCGGAAAATTCATTACCGCCTCTACAAGCTTTGAATCCGTGCGGACACCCTCCTGCCCTATAATACGACCTTCTTGCAACAAAAAATGTCATTTTCCGTATGAAGAGTTAATCACGCTGCTTTCAGACGATCGAAAACTTCGCGCAAACGGCGCACATGTTCTTACACGTCCTTTGAGAAAACGAATATGTCGTCCAAATATACCATACACTGATTAGGTTTCAGCCCTCGTAACACGTTATCTAGTAACCGTTGGAAGGTTGCCGGAGCATTTTTTAGTCCAAAAGGCATTCACCGATACTAAAAATTACCTGTAGGTGTTGAAAAAGCTGTCTATGGTCGGTCTTCCGTGGCGACCTCCAATTGGTGGTACCCGCATCGAAGATCCGAGGTCGTGAAGTACCGACACTGACTCAAATTATCCAGAGTTTCAGTGATATTAGGCATTGGGTATGCATCCAATACAGTTTTTTGATTCAGGAAACGATAATCACAAAAAAAAAACATATGCCTTGCCCCCATCAGGTGATTTTTTACCCACTATTACGACAGGAACTGACCAGGGACTACTACTGGTTTCTATTATCCCATCACTAAGCTGTTGATTAATAAATTCTTCCATGACAGACTGTAAACGTTTTGGAACACGATACGGACGTTTATACACCGGTGCTTCATTCCCAGGGGGGATGTAATGCTGAACTTACGGTGTGGCAGGCAGTGGACCATGAGTATTAAATAACTCTTTAAATTCCGTCAAAAGGTTCTCCATGACTTCTCTGTCTTGTCCTAAATGTGCTACTTTACCCCTCAGTGCAGTCCAGCTGACAGACTCTCCTGGCATTGTGTAATCTGCTGCGAAATTTTTATCCAGTTCAACTTCCCCTATTATCTCCACATTCGCTATTACGGTACCCCGTGCTAACTGCACCTCTTCAAGGCCAAAATTATCAATACTGACAGGCACAATCTTTTTTCCTGCTATCTCCCGCATGTCGGACACGCTACGGCGCGTAAAACACCTCATTTTATCCAGCGGCTCATTCTCAGACAAAGGTTCAACGACACACAACGAATTTACCGGCACGCTAGCTCCAACATCTGCCCAGATTATTTTCCCTGTACGCTTCGGTATAGTATACCGTGAGTTAACCCTAAGGGACCTCGTACGCAGTTTAGGTGGCCCACCCGACGTCTGGGCGGCTCCTTGCGACAGTAATGGTTTCCCGGCCGCGGAGCTTAGGCGAAATTCTATTCTGTCCAGTTCTACTGTACGCCATTCCAGGTTAACTTTTGCGTGATGCGCAGCCAGGAAATCCAATCCGAGTATGACATCATAGCTGCTGCCAACAACTGGAAGAACTTCTACCTTCACCTGGAAGTTCCTCATTTACACTCGGAAGTTTAACACCGCTGATCCGAGTGACTTCACCTGTCCCCCACCCACGCCACTTAACGCCCAGCGTGGTGGTTTAATTCTACTTTACCGAGTACACTTCTACTCGCCACGGATACCTGAGACCCGGTGTCCAGTACAAACTTGCAAGGTCTGCCCCTCACGAAGCCGGTCAGAAAAAAGTCTGTCATTGATTCTGCACTAGCATTAATCCTTACCGGGGGTGTTGCACAGTGGACACATCTCCCCCTGCCCCGTTTAACTGAGGGGAGTGAGACCCACCTTGCGGTTTCCTATCATGTTTCTGCCAGGACCCATTGCAATTACGCTCCATATGACTCCAACGTCTGCATTTCCTGCACTGCACTTCCTTGGAATCCCATCTAATGTGTCCCATCTGACCATATCTGAAACTTTTTATTTCTGCATTAAACACTGCTTTCCTGTCCCGCGTTTTTGTCACTGCTTCAACTTTCTCTAACGCCACAGCGATTCCAAATGCCTCATTGAGAGTCTTAGAGAATTCTATCCTAATCTTGTGGGTGGTTTCGGGTTGCATTCCCCGCAAAAATGCGTCTAGTGCCATCTGCTCAGCTTCCTGCAGAATGGCTTCATTAACCCTACCAGAATCCGTTAGCTCATAGGTATTAACATTAATTTTTCGAATTCGATCCACAAAAGCTTCTATTGATTCCCCATTCCTTTGATACATTCTATTCGATTGTTCCCGATAATATCTAGACGTATTTTTCCTCCGATATCTTTCCAGCAACCCTTTTTTGAATACTTCAAATGTCCGAGCATCCCATAATTCTTCATGGCATGTAACGTACGCTCTAGCATCCCCAGTTACTTTCAACTTAGCCACATGCAAAAGTGTTTCTGCACCCCAATTTCCCAATTTAGCACCCGTGCTGAGGTTCTCAAAAAAAAAAAAAAAAAAAAAAAAAAAAAAAAAAAAAAAATCATAACATCCTCCCCAGCTTTTCCCGAGAAAGGGGTGACCAAAGACGCAGCATTAGTGTCAAGAATTACTGCATTAACAGGAAACCGTTCTTTGCTCGCTTCTTTAGACCGAGCAAGCTCTGTCTCTAATTCCGACACTCGCTCAAGTAGCTGCTGAATAGCCACCTCGGATGACACAGACTGCTCCATCACTACCAGCTATCGAATCAAGACTACAGTAAGCCCAGAAAGAAGAACAGGATGGGATGACGGACTAAGCTTCAGTTTCAGACAAACCTCCAAACGAAAAATTGGCACTTACTTGTCATGTTGCAAGAGTTGTTGATCCATTGTTGCCCTTCTCAGGTGCCACATATCCTCATCAATTACCAGCCACAATTTCCTCCAAATCCAGAGAGAAGACCACTAATGTCACCAATTGTAACAGGAGTAGGTGATACGCAGGTTGCCCAATGGACACCACTTGTAACAGGATGACCGGAGTGGGTGATGTGGTCGGGCTTGCAGGGCGTGGCTGGGTAGAAGAAAGTGGCTGTTTTTAGCAATCTTCCTCTTTATTGTTGGTTCTCCCAATACATTTTCCGGTAGCTCAGCGCCACCACCCCACTCGTGTCGTGGTGGAGCCGAGCTGACGTACCCGGTCCAGGGAACGCAGCGCAGGCGGTAGGAGGTTAGCGGCACGAGGCGCGGCCCAGCTCGCAGACGCCGCGCCTCGCGACGACGCCGGGAGTCTCCAATGCAGCAACGGGCAACGCCCCCCGCCGACCGGTCCTCAGGGACAGCGTCACTGATGACGACGACATGACAGCGACCGAACGCCCAGTCGGTCGATGCCCTTAAATAGTGCAGGCCGCTGCTGAATCCGCCGGTTACGCGGCGCTGTGTTTATTAGAAGATTCTCGATGAGTTGATTAACGTAACCGCGCCACACGCGGCCCGCGCCTGTGTAACTCTGCTAATGCTGCGTTCTGATGGCTGCCGCGCACGCATACACATACCGATTCTCGTTGCAAAACTGTGTCTTCTCCATAACGCTCTGGCCGGCCTTCGTTCGCCGTTTGCCGTGAGGCTGGCGCATCGCGCCCTGAAACACACTAAATCACTATTTCGCAGCATATTTCCTAAAAATAACCCATTGTCCTCTACAGTATCAAAGCAATGAGGATACATAGGAAAATTTGTCAGAGGGCAAAGTACAAGCTACTATTACAGCCAAAATAATTCACCTAGATGTACCCATTGTGGTTGTCACAGGTCCTACGACTAATTTCATGTCAAAGGGATTCTTTCAAGAACTGAAGAAACGTGGGCGTACACCCACACTTTTGTGGTCCTATTTAATCTGTGAGTAAGCCAGATGGCAAAGTGCGCTTGGTCCTCGACGCTCTTAATATTAATAAGATCATTGTACCAGTACAAACATGTCCAGGCAATTTAGAGGAACAGCTTATGAAATTCCATGATGCTAAATTTCTTACTATAATCGATATGTGGGACTCTTGTTGGCAAATAAAACTACATGAAGAAAGTCGGAAGCACACCGCCTTCATATGTGAGGGCAGGAGCTTCAAATCTGAAGTATTGCCATTTGAATTGAACAGTAAGTGCAGGTGTATTTATCTGTGCTCTGGACAAAGTGCTTGGACTCAGACTTTTGAGTAAGGTAACAGTATATGTTGACAACCTTTTAATCGCCACACTCACTTGGGTAGAACACTAAAGATTAATTGTACACATATTGAACCACTTTCCCGAACATGGAGTAAGAGCAAATCTCAAGAAATCTAATTTTGAACAAGAAAAGGTAAAATTTTTAGGTCACTTTATCTCTTCAGAAGGCTTACTGCCAGATTCCAAGAAACTTGATGCCATCAGGAACTGTCCAGTTCTTCAAAACAAGAGGCAGTTAAATGCATACTTAGGCTTAGTCTCATTTTTCAGGAAATTCATCCCTAACCAACTTATGATGGCTCTGCGCACTATGGGACTTAACATCTATGGTCATCAGTCCCCTAGAACTTAGAACTACTTAAACCTAACTAACCTAAGGACAGCACACAGCACCCAGCCATCACGAGGCAGAGAAAATCCCTGACCCCGCCGGGAATCGAACCCGGGAACCCGGGCGTGGGAAGCGAGAGCCTTATTAAATGCTAGTATTCTATCTCAACCAGACGTGAAGAACGACTTTTACTTATGCACTACCTCGGATTTCCAAGGTCTGGTGCATGCCTTTTTCAAATGGTAGGAGAAGAGGGAAAACTCATTCCTAAAGAAATAAACTTCGCAAGCTGCACCTTATCCGAAGCTGAATGTTCATTTCAGTTATAGAGTTGAAGGGTTTGGCTGTAATTTGGTCCTTCAAAAGGTTTTGATGTTTCAAAAATGGTTCAAATGGCTCTGAGCACTATGGGACTTAACTGCTGTGGTCATCAGTCCCCTCGAACTTAGAGCTACTTAACTAACCTAAGGACATCACACACATCAATGCCCGAGGCAGGATTCGAACCTGCGATCGTAGCAGTCATGCGGCTCCAGACTGTAGCGTCTAGAACCGCACGGCCACTCTGGCCGGCTTTTGATATTTCCTTTGGGGTAAACACACAAAAGTATACTGTGACCATCAGTCCCTATCGTTTTTGTTTACTTGTAAATTGCTACATCAACGAATAGCCAGGTGAACTATGCATCTTCTAGAATTCGATTTTGAAATAGTGTTCATAAAAGAAAACCAGAACATAATAACTGATGTTCTTTCTCCATTACCACAAGTCTTAGAGGAATTTAAAGATCTTTTAGAGCAGGAATGTGAAATGAGAGCTATGTTGATGGAAGCCAAAACATTCCGACCATACTATGTGCACATGTGTAAACACATGCAGCAATTACAGCAGGAAGACACATGCTGCAGTAAGGTAAGAACTTATGCAAAACGGTGATGAAGAGTTAAAAAGGTTTTTCACTGTTCACAAAGGTGTTCTGTTCCATAGGGATCATCTCGAACAAGAAAAATGGCATGTGTGTTTGCCAGAGAAATATGTGGATGATTTTTATCTTGCACACACACAATCCTTGGGGTCATTATGCCACTGCAAAGTACACTGACATTACAGGTAAATATTGTTATTGCTCCAAACTTAGGCGAAGAGCACTACAGGTGGTAAGAAAGTGCATTGTCTGCCAGAAAACAAAACATTCTAACATCTCCAATAGACTGAACTACATCCCATTGTGGCTAAAAACTCCTTTAGAAAAGGTATCTTTGGATGTGGCTGGACCCTATACCAGGGGTAAGGTTGGCATTTACTATATAGTAGGTCTGTATGATATTTTCACCAAACATATAAAATTGTATGCTGTCCAGAACACTGCAGCCAGTTCAGTTATAAGACGAATCAAAGAGGATCATTTTGCAAGAGCAGACATGTTAACAGATAATACCTCATATTTTATTGGATGTAAATGGAAAGACTTTGTAGATTCCAACCAAATCAAACACATTTTAGCATCCAAATTTCATCCTAAAGCATCCCTCATAGAAAGGATGTTTAAGGAATTCAACAGATTTGTGAGGACCTATATACCTCGTAAACATTCCAAGTGGATTGAATATGTCACTCCCTTCTTAACAGTTGTTAACAGCCTTCTCCATACATCAACTGGATTTGCACGAAATGAGCTGGTGTTCAATTGCAAACAAGTAGACGAGTGGGAGAGACCTTTGCCCAAGATATTGATACAGAAATTATGCCCTGAAGATAAAATACGAGAAGCAGTAATCAACCTTGCAACCTGGGATAAATACAGGAAAGGAATTTATGACAGAAAGTTGAAGCGTACAATACAATTTTATATAGGACAAAAGGTGTTACTTAGAACACATCCCAAATCGACAAAAATTGGAAAACTTAGCTGTAAGTGATAACTATTGTACCACAGACCATAAATAATTACTAAAATTCCCTACCCAGGAGCAAACAGATTAGTACACACAAACACAGGTTAAGACAAGGGCCTTTACCCAAACAAAGACTTGAAAACTTTTATATATCGAAAGAAAGGCAGTATACCCTCTAAGCTGTATATATGTAAAATGATATTACATTTAGGCTGCTGAGAAGTCACATTCCAGAATGTATGTTGTTAGCTAAGGAAATTTTTTGTTTGTGTGTTTTTTTTTTCTTATATATCAAATCCTCCCCCCATGAACCATGGACCTTGCCGTTGGTGGGGAGGCTTGCGTGCGTCAGCGATACAGATAGCTGTACCGTAGGTACAACCACAACGGAGGGGTATCTGTTGAGAGGCCAGACAAACGTGTGGTTCCTGAAGAGGGGCAGCAGCCTTTTCAGTAGTTGCAAGGGCAACAGTCTGGATGATTGACTGATCTGGCCTTGTAACAATAACCAAAACGGCCTTGCTGTGCTGGTACTGCGAACGGCTGAAAGCAAGGGGAAACTATGCCCGTAATTTTTCCCGAGGGCATGCAGCTTTTACTGTATGATTAAATGATGATGGCGTCCTCTTGGGTAAAATATTCCGGAGGTAAAATAGTCCCCCATTCGGATCTCCGGGCGGGGACTACTCAAGAGGATGTCGTTATCAGGAGAAAGAAAACTGGCGTTCTACGGATCGGAGCATGGAATGTCAGATCCCTTAATCGGGCAGGTAGGTTAGAAAATTTAAAAAGGGAAATGGATAGGTTAAAGTTAGATATAGTGGGAATTAGTGAAGTTCGGTGGCAGGAGGAACAAGACTTCTGGTCAGGTGACTACAGGGTTATAAACACAAAGTCGAATAGGGGTAATGCAGGAGTAGGTTTACTAATGAAAGGAAAATAGGAATGCGGGTAAGCTACTACAAACAGCATAGTGAACGCATTATTGTGGCCAAGATAGACACGAAGCCCATGCCTACTACAGTAGTATAAGTTTATATGCCAACTAGCACTGCAGATGACGAAGAAATTGAAGAAATGTAAGATGAAATAAAAGAAATTATTCAGATAGTGAAGGGACATGAAAATTTAATAGTCATGGGTGACTGGAATTCGACGGTAGGAAAAGGGAGAGAAGGAAACGTAGTAGGTGAATATGGATTGGGGCTAAGAAATGAAAGAGGAAGCCGCCTGATAGAATTTTGCACAGAGCACAACTTAATCATAGCTAACACTTGGTTCAAGAATCATAAAAGAAGGTTGTATGCACGGAAGAACCCTGGAGATACTGACAGGTTTCAGATAGATTACATAATGGTAAGACAGAGATGTAGGAACCAGGTTTTAAATTGTAAGACATTTCCAGGGGCAGATGTGGACTCTGACCACAATCTATTGGTTATGACCTGTAGATTAAAACTGAAGAAACTGCAAAAAGGTGGGAATTTAAGGAGATGGGATCTGGATAAACTGAAAGAACCAGAGGTTGTACAGAGTTTCAGGGAGAGCATAAGGGAACAATTGACAGGAATGGGGGAAAGAAATACAGTAGAAGAAGAATGGGTAGCTTTGAGGGATGAAGTAGCGAAGGCAGCAGAGGATCAAGTAGGTAAAAAGACGAGGGCTAGTAGAAATCCTTGGGTAACAGAAGAAATATTGAATTTAATTGATGAAAGGAGAAAATATAAAAATGCAGTAAATGAAGCAGGCAAAAAGGAGTACAAACGTCTCAAAAATGAGATCAACAGGAAGTGCAAAATGGCTAAGCAGCGATGGCTAGAGGACAAATGTAAGGATGTAGAGGCTTATCTCACTAGGGGTAAGATAGATACTGCCTACAGGAAAATTAAAGAGACCTTTGGAGATAAGGGAACCACTTGTATGAACATCAAGAGCTCAGATGGAAACCCAGTTCTAAGCAAAGAAGGGAAAGCAGAAAGGTGGAAGGAGTATATAGAGGGTCTATACAAGGGCGATGCACTTGAGGACAATATTATGGAAATGGAAGAGGATGTAGATGAAGATGAAATGGGAGATACGATACTGCGTGAAGAGTTTGACAGAGCACTGAAATACCTGAGTCGAAACAAGGCCCCCGGAGTAGACAACATTCCATTGGAACTACTGACGGCCTTGGGAGAGCCAGTCCTGACAAAACTCCACCATCTGGTGAGCAAGATGTATGAAACAGGCGAAATACCTTCAGACTTCAAGAAGAATATAATAATTCCAATCCCAAAGAAAGCAGGTGTTGACAGATGTGAAAATTATCGAACAATCAGTTTAATAAGTCACAGCTGCAAAATACTAACTCGAATTCTTTACAGACGAATGGAAAAACTAGTAGAAGCCGACCTTGGGGAAGATCAGTTTCGATTCCGTAGAAATACAGGAACACGTGAGGCAATACTGACCTTACGACTTATCTTAGAAGAAAGATTAAGGAAAGGCAAACCTACGTTTCTAGCATTTGTAGACTTAGAGAAAGCTTTTGACAATGTTGACTGGAATAGTCTCTTTCAAATTCTAAAGGTGGCAGGGGTAAAATACAGGGAGCGAAAGGCTATTTACAATTTGTACAGAAACCAGATGGCAGTTATAAGAGTCGAGGGACAAGAAAGGGAAGCAGTGGTTGGGAAGGGAGTAAGACAGGGTTGTAGCCTCTCCCCGATGTTATTCAATCTGTATATTGAGCAAGCAGTAAAGGAAACAAAAGAAAAATTCGGAGTAGGTATTAAAATCCATGGAGAAGAAATAAAAATGTTGAGGTTCGCCGATGACATTGTAATTCTGTCAGAGACAGCAAAGGATTTGGAAGAGGAGTTGAACGGAATGGGTGGTGTCTTGAAGGGAGGATATAAGATGAACATCAACAAAAGCAAATCGAGGATAATGGAATGTAGTCGAATTAAGTCGGGTGATGTTGAGGGTATTACATTAGAAAAAGAGACACTTAAAGTAGTAAAGGAGTTTTGCTATTTGGGGAGCAAAATAACTGATGATGGTCGAAGTAGAGAGGATATCAAATGTAGACTGGCAATGGCAAGGAAAGCGTTTCTGAAGAAGAAAAATTTGTTAACATCGAGTATAGATTTAAGTGTCAGGAAGTCATTTCTGAAAGTATTTGTATGGAGTGTAGCCATGTATGGAAGTGAAACATGGATGGTAAATAGTTTGGACAAGAAGAGAATAGAAGCTTTCGAAATGTGGTGCTACAGAAGAATGCTGAAGATTAATGGGTAGATCACATAACTAATGAGGAAGTCTTGAATAGGATTGGGGAGAAGAGAAGTTTGTGGCACAACTTGACCAGAAGAAGGGATCGGTTGGTAGGACATGTTCTGAGACATCAAGGGATCACCAATTTAGTATTGGAGGGCAGCGTGGAGGGTAAAAATCGTAGGGGCAGACCAAGAGATGAATAGACTAAGCAGATTCAGAAGGATGTAGGTTGCAGTAGGTACTGGGAGATGAAGAAGCTTGCACAGGATAGAGTAGCATGGAGAGCTGCATCAAACCAGTCTCAGGACTGAAGACCACAACAGCAACAACAATATATCAAATATGTAAACGATGAGTGGTTGTAACAAGGAAGAATTTTAATTTTATGTGTCTATAGACGACGATACTCTAAATACAATGCTTCGTCTTGCAGGTAGCCCAGTTCTAAACAAATAAATGAGCCTGTAAAATGCATGATAGCACGCAATGCAATCCACAACTCGTCGCGACACAAGTGGTATCAGAGCAACGCAGCACATGCACGTTGGGAAGCAAGCTGGCCAACAAACCACAAGCATGTGCACGCCAGACAGGCACAGCTGGAAATGTTGGAGTGCTCAAAACAAACCAACCTGATGAGCTACAGCCCGCACTAGCATTTGTAAAGTTTATTGAATAAACAGACTTAGAAAATTAATTGAGAGTTTGTACTAGAACTGTGACTATCTACACAATACACACATACAAAGATCAGCTAAGAGATCATATACGCAAGGAAAGGGAATTTAAACTAGTAGATACTTACTTAAGCTACGCTACTATCTACAGTTTATCTATATATGGACAATATTTACAAATTTAAGTACTGAAAGTGCACACACTAGTCATACTTGGTAGACGAGAAACGTCTTGCTGGAAGTAAATAACCGAGTACAGTATATGTGGCAAACTGAATAAGAAGTCGCACCATACTTCTAACGAACTTCATCTGCAAAGTGAAGTGTATGAATACATGGTTGAATATATGAATAAAATGTGAGTAGCCGTCTGCAGCTCGTGGTCCTGCTTAGCGTTGCTGCCTCTGGATCACGGAGTCCCAGGTTCGATTCCTGGCCCAGTTGGGGATTTTATCTGCCTGGGGACTGGGTGTTTGTGTTGTCCTCATCATTTCATCATCATCATCAACATTTGTGAAAGAGCCTAGATTGGACTGTCAAAAAAATGGACTGTGTAAAAATTGGGACTTCGTACGGGCACTGATGACCACCCACTTGAGCGCCCCCCAATCATCATCATCATGAGCAGCAATCGAGAAACCATACACTTATCTATGAAGATTTAGTTTTAAGTTAGTATTAAGTGTTTTCTTTTATGTGTAGTGGCACCACCATTTACGATAGGAAAAATTAAATTCGGTGCAATATTTCTGAGTGCACATGTTACAGCCAGGTGTAGGCCTGTTGACAGTAACTTAGGCTTACCAGTGGTTGTGAAGTAGAATGGAGGCCACAGGGCCATAGAACAGCTGAAATGAGTAAACACAGCAGTTTGCATGGAGCAAGTTACAGGCAGAAGGGGCCCACTGGCCCAACCTAGGTGTTATGAGTTCATAACTCAGAGCGTTGCATTTGCAAAACAGAGGCACACAGCGGCATATAAATAGGTGCCGGCTTTCTAGCGAGGGGGATGTCCGCCCCTGGTAGCTGAGTGGTCAGCGTGACGGAATGTTACACCTAACGGCTCGGGTTCGATTCCCGGCTGGATTGGAGATTTTCTCCGCTCAGGGACTGGGTGTTGTGTTGTCCTTATCATCATCATTCCATCCCCATCAATACGCAAGTCGCCGAAATGGCGTCAATTCCAAAGACTTGCACCCGTCAGGAGACCCTAGCCACATGACATTTACATTTATTGAGAGGGGTTCAAGTGTGTCAGCTCTCCTGGACGGCAGGGCGTGTCACATCACAGGCTACATGCAGCAGCAGATTTGCGCCAGCATTCCAGTCCACAGCGGGTCGCTGGTTCGACCCTCTGAGCCCAACGCGGGGTCCGTAGCTAGCCAGCGCGTGGCGTAGGGGCGGGGGGGGGGGGGGGGCACTCGATGGCTCGCTACCACGGGCAGTCTCGTCGGCTCCCAACACACGCCAGAGGCATCTCGAAGTGAGGGCCGCAGATTTGGCTGTTGGATCACAGGCACTTGTTGTCGCCGTGATCTTAACCACGACGGCGAAGGAGCACGCAGCGGGCGGCCCTGCAGCTCCCAGCGAGCGGCGCTGACGCAACGGTGATGAAGGCCGCTGAGTCGGTTGCCAGCGCATCCTGACATTGTGAAAACACCGTGGTTGTACATGGCCAGCTTGCAGCAGTACATTGCATGGGTCGCTGAGGTAGCCTTCTTCGCCAAGTTGTTTTGCAGACAGCAAAGTGGTGTCCTTGGCATCACGGGACCCTGTGACACAGAGGGGAATGCGGCCTTGTAGCTGGGAATAATAAAATACTTGAAGATGACAGCTGAGTTTTAATACAGCGCATCCTGACAGTTTCCATCCATGTCCACCATTCCTCCCCCACATGCCTACATCTACATTTGGCAGTGATGCCTATATTTGGTGTCAGAACAGCGGGCGTCATCTGTACAGTACAACATTCGAGCCCACCGCCTGCATTACAGTCACAAAATGTGGTGAGTTTTGTACAATTTTTCTTTTTTAGTGTTGGACATTTCCTTTATTTGCGTTGTCAGAGTTAGTGTGTTTAGGGCAGTCACATTTTTTTGTGGCGTTTAATTACTTTTGTATTGGGTTGAGTATGATGTTTTATTTATCTCCTCCTATTACATCATCGCATAAAATGTAAGGCGAGATACTGAGCTGCAGGAAGTCAGTTTATTTTTGTAGTTAAATGTTTTGTTTCTGTGGGACTAACTGGGAATGAAAGCAACACAATGCAAAGTCAGGTCAGGGACGCAAGGTGTGTCGGAACCAGAAGTGGTACGGATTTTGTTGAAAAAGGTAGCACAATTGACAGTATACAATGCGCAGTTGAGAAGTGAATTAACATCTAGGAGTGAATGGGAAATCACATCTGATCAGTCGTTGTTGCCTAGGGTGCCGCAGCAGGAGATTGATCCAGCGACCACGCGTTTGATTATTCTGTTTTCTGGCAAGGCATCTGAGGATGTGCGTTCATTTGTGGAGGACTTGGAAACTTCAGCTGTGATGAATGGTTGGTCTCATGAACAGTTGTTCCATGTAGCCAAGATTAGATTAACAGGTGAAGCGAAGACATATTGTAAGAGGTCCGAGCAGATGTAATTTCGATGTATTGCTCATGCGCTGCCTGCGATATGCAAGGTATAAGAAAATCTCTGACCACAGAGCAGTGTTGACTGCAGTAGGAACTGTGTAGCTGTAGCAGTAAGTTGTTGCTAGTCTGGAGTCTGCTCTGGTCTGGTATGGTGTATCGTGTTGGCTGGCCCGGTCGCGGTGCAGCGATGCCGGAGCCTGAGTATTATTGTACAAGGTAAAAAGCAGCCTCGCGCATATGTAGTAATGTTATATCAAGTCCCATGTAAATGTTTTAAAACTCTCTTAATAATAATCTTCCTCATAAAAAGTAACTTTTAACAACCATTCATTTCAATTTAAAGAATTTACTAATTTCTCTCATCCATGATCATCCCGATTATTGCAATAGAAAAATCAGTTGCTCCCTTTCATATATGAAAGATAGGTCGGCCAGCATTGCACAGAGCTGTGCCGGAAAAATTTATTGTAAGAGCAGATATATCCGGCGACTTCATTGAGGTAAGAATTTTTCCTTTTTTTATTCAGAATGATCTTTCAGGGCCATGACGCAGCACTGCTATCGTCAAAAATTTACCAGGTTAAATTCACAGTGAATTATTGAAAAGTCATAAGTGAGCGACAATTTAATTGAGAGGTTAGTTACATTGTTTTATTACCAGGTTACTGATTTTTTTTTATTGGGATGTTACACTGAATGTGAACGACATAATTATAATTTTTACAGTTGAGAGGTTTAGGAATTTTTCTGTTGTGAGGTTACCCTAAATGTGAATGAATTTTGAGCTTGGGTTAAATCAGAAAGAATTTTGTGTGGAGGTTAATGTGAAAAGAATTTTGTAGGAAGGTTGTAAATGTAAATGAATTTTGTGGGGAGGTTATCATATTCATATTATTTATTTATTTTATTTTATGGGGAGGTTACACTTGGCGACAACCGGCCAGGATCGTATTTCTTTGTGAATCTCTGAGAAGTAGTCATATATCTGCTCTTATTTACTTAAATGTAGTTAGCATCTGGCGCAACGCAATTACTAATTTGTTACTCTTTCTTTCACAGATCATCGGCAATTTATTGCTCTTTGTTGTAATTGTGTTTGTTCTATTTTTGCTTCGTCTTTGTTTCATTTTGTGCTTAATTTTGATTTGTGAAAAATGCCGCGAAAAACTGTTAATAGTACATCGCGATGTGCAGTGAGTGAAAAAGCTGACTCGAATAATTTGGCTGATAATACTACCAACACTCAGTGTCTTAATGATAGTCCTCCATTTACAGACAATCAGTGTGTACCGATCACTAGTAATGATTTTAATTCTAATGATGAGCAAACAAATTCAATTATGTCCACAGTAAATGTAACAATTGATGACGAGGCACGTTCTGATACAATGAACGCTGCCAAGTTTGACATACCCGATTTGCAAAATTTACGTAACGACAGATACTTGTTTCTAACGAAGGTGAACAATATAGTCAGAATACGTCAGATTTATTTGATTCTGATGTAGTGACCAACAGTGCACGTCCGATTGGCAAACCTATTCGCGAGTCAGACAATGACCAAATGGTTACACAAAACGTGACACATGCAGATACACCCTCACACAGCACAGAGAATACAGCAACTAATTTTGGCTGGGATCAAGTTGTAGCATTATTACAACATCTCAAGAAAGAACAAGACGACCATTTCAAACAACTTAATGAATCGTACAAACAACGTAATGAAAATCTCAAACAACAAATTAATGAAAGTTTCAAACAGCGGAATGAAATACTAGATAACCATTTCAAACAACTTAATGAAAAATACGACAACCATTTCAAACAACTTCATGCATCGTACAAAAAATGTAATGAGAGTTTCAAACAGTCGAATGAAAAACACGACAACCTTAACAAACAGAACAAACAACTTAGTGAACAGATTACAGCCGTTACCGTGCAACGTCATGATACTAAAGAACAATTACGTGAGAAAATTAAGGATTGTGCTAGGAATAGTAGCGAAGAGTTACGTGATACACGTGTAGACACAACGAAATTACTTAGAGATGAAAGTAGTTCAGTCACTAAACAATGTTCTGAAAATGCAGCACAGTTACGCGACGAGATTAAATTAATATCAGCAGAAATTTCAAGCACTTCGGATGCGAAAGTCGATAAGAAATTTGAACAACAGAACAGCCAAATTGACGAACGTTTTAAAGTGACAGAAATGAAAAACGTTTCAGTCACTAACACGTCACAGCATACACCACTCTCCGAACATTTGTCACACTCACACAACCAGTGTAACTTAGGTAATTTACAGAGTGTACGTGACTTAGATTCCGAACAGTCACAGATAAACAGATTATCATACAACCCTGAACCAGTTCACACATTCAGAGACGATAACGTTGATTATAAGCAATTTTTATCCGTGAGAAAATTTAAGGTTTTTAATAATGACAGAACATCGATTCAACCTTTGGACTGGATACGACAATTTGCTTTCGTATTTTTACTAGCTTGGCCTGTAATGCAGAAACTAGAATTGATCTGGATACGACAATTTGCTTTTAAATTTTCACCGGCATTGCCTGTAACACAGAAACCAAATTTTATTTGCAGCGCGTAATGGACCTCAGGGGACTGATTACACTTCGATGAATATGTGCCGCAGCGTGCACAGGGCCCCGAGCCGTAGTAGTGCTATTTCATCTTTAGTTTTCTGCACTGCTGCCTTCTCTTTTACTATCCTTTATATCTATCAAAACAACTCTTCAACTATCGATCTATCTAGAATTAGGAATGAGTAAAGAAAACCTGATATGACAAGTTTTACCGAAAATGACAGTTTTTATTAGACACTCCCGAAATGACAAGAACTACCAGCGTAATTTTAATAACAGACAAAATTTTAATTATCAGTATCGTCAAAATTATCAGCAACAGGAACCACATTTTGGTAACAATAGAGGTTTTCCCAACAACAGCAACAAAACCAGCCGGGTAGCATACCTAACCAACAATGTAATGTGCATGGTCAACCAAGCTTTAATGTTTCGCTGTCTGCACGTATAGTGTCGGCTCCGCCAAATAGTAACGCACAGCAACAAGGAAATCAATACGTACAGAAAACACACCATTTCAACTCCTATCGCAATGCACCGTATAGCAATGACTATCATGACAGACGTAAAAGTAATGAGCCCAATTTTCAGCGTAACAGTCGGTCTTACCAGCAACAGAATCATCCGCAACAACAGATTATCATGAATGAACCAGACAGTTGATATCATCCCGAACGTAATACGTTAGGAAGAAATAACAGAACAGTACAAATAGTTGAAATGCCACAGCATCCTCCGACAAATGATAGCACGTCAGATAGAATTTGACTAGATACAGTACAGGTTGCATCTTCCAGCAACGCAAGCAATACTTTTGACACACAGAATCTTGTTCACGAAAATGTTATTACTTTTGACAACATTCGAGACACTCTTTTGCAGGAAAAACCAGTTATTCAAAAAACCATTTCACACCCTGTCATTGAAGTAAAGATTGGATCATCCAAATTTTCAGCAGTAATCGACTCTGAATCACCTACGTCAGTCATAAATGAAGAAACTTTCAACGAATGTAACAAAGAGAATGCCTATCCTACGTTACCATTAGGCAAAATTAAAGTAAAAGGAGCAATATCTGGTAAAGGTGTAGATGTAAAGTTACAGACACACTTATCATTTTGTATTGCAGGTCATGCGTTTCGCTCAAATATTTGGATTGTTCCCTTATTGACAACAGACGTTATTTTAGGTACGAATTTTCTGGTACAAGATGACGCAATTATTGACTTTCAAAATTCGTATTTAATGTTAAAGGATGAAAATGTACAACTGGCATTAGAATTTCAGCACTCTTTATCTGCAGAAGAACAAATAATTAATCGGACAGAGGTCATTTCTGCATCACGTAACATAGACTGTCGTTCCACATTGTTCACAGATACGTACGTACACAACTATAATTCTCCAGACGAAGGCGACTATGACGTTATACATATGATTTCTGATAAAATTAAACAGAGCAGTGCAAATACAGACGACGAACGTTCAGAGCCACGCAAAATTCTTTTACAGCAAGCTCCAGTTTTTGACAACGTCCCTGGTACTATGTCCAATTTTATGTACGAATTTCAAGTTAAACAGCACGATACATTTAAAGCCAAACATTATCCCATTCCGTATATTCACAGAGAACAAGTTAAGAATGAATTGGAAGCTATGCTTGACCAAGGAATTATTGAACCGGCAGTTAGTCCGTACATAAACCCGCTGCATATTGTTAAGAAAAAGAATGGTTCACTTCGCCTCGTACTTGATTCGCGTCACATCAATGACATTATTATTAATGAAACAGATCGCCCACAGACACTAGAAGAACTTCTACAGAAATTTCATGGTACTGCTATTTATTCCACTTTAGATTTGAAATCGGGATTTTGGCAAATTCAGCTCCATCCGAACTGCAGAAAGTACACAGCTTTTCTCTGTTTTGGTGAATGTTATCAATTTTGTAAATTACCGTTCGGTTTAACTATTTCTTCAGCAGCAGTTATTCGCGGGTTGAATACTATACTTCCGACAGAATTAAAAGACAGAATCACAACGTATGTAGACGACATTCTTATTGCAGAAGCTAACTGGTGTGAACACAATTTGATTCTTGAACAACTGTTACAAACCTTTCGTGCACAAGGACTCACAGTTAATCTCACTAAATCGCACATTGGCAAAACTTCTATAAAATTTCTTGGACATGTAATTTCAGCAGAAGGCATTGCGCCTGACCTGGAAAAACTTCAAGCTTTACGTGACATTACTGTTCCTACGACGAAGAAACAACTACGCAGCTTTTTGGGTTTAATTAACTTTTTTCGTAAATTTATTCATTACTCTGCTTTAGACACCCCTAAATTATGTCAATTGACGGGTAAAAACACTATTTGGTCCTGGGATAGCCAAGCACATTCTGAATTTGTCAATCTGAAACAAGCTTTGTTGAATGCACCACTTTTATCACATCCAGGTCTTAATAGAAAATTTTCCATTGCCACCGACAGCTCTAACACCGCTTTAATCGTACACATTTTTCAGGAAATTGAAGAAGATGGTTCAATAGTAATTAAAAACATCGCCTTTGCGAGTCGCATTCTGTCACCTGCTGAACGCAGTTATTCTGTTACAGAACTTGAAACATTATGTGTTGTATGGGCATTTGCGAGATTTCGACATTTTCTTTATGGAAGACACACGACCGTTTACACAGATCATAGAGCGATACGGTTTTTACTTTCCGCTAAATTTACACATGACAGATTAAGCAGATGGAAATTTTATTTACAGGAATTTAATTTTACAATTGTTCACATTTCCGGTGCACAAAATGTTGTAGCAGACGCACTATCCCGTTCTCTCAGCAACAATCAGCAAGACATCGCAAATTTTAGCGTCATGTATATTCAACAATAGTCCGCCATTCGGATCACCGGGGGGGGGGGGGGGGGACAACTTGGAAGGAGGCAAAAAATCAAAACGAGAATTGGTACCTGGAATGTCAGAACTCTGCTATAAGCGGGAAAACTAGAAAACCTTAAAAGAGATATGGAAAAGAATCATATGGACCTCGTAGGAGTTGCTGAGGTAAGATGGAATGGACACGGAGAGTTGCAGTCACATGAATATGTATTCTACTACTCAGGAGGAGAAGTAAAAGGAATTAATGGAGTAGGAATGATTATGACAAAGGAACTGGCTAAATGTGTGGAATATGTAGATTATGCAAATGACTGGGTTATTGGTGTAAGGCTGAAAGGAACACAAAAAGATTTACTGATTGTCCAGGTGTGTATGCCAACTTTAGAACATGATGACCAAATTGTAGAGGAAACTTACAATGTAATAGAGAGAATAATGGACGAAAATAAAAAATGCTGCAAAATAGTAATGGGAGACTGGAACGCCATTGTGGGGTAAGGGAAAGAGGGAAACATAGTAGGCAGTCATGGTCTTGGAAAGAGAAATGACAGAGGTGAATGGTTAATTGACTTCTGCAGGGAAAGGCAGCTGATAACGGCAAACACATGGTTCAAGAACCATAAGAGGAGGCCCTACACTTGGAAATCACCAGGGGATAAATATAGAAACCAAATCTATTTTATACTGGTAGAAGAAAGATACAGGAATGGAATCAAGAAGGTGCACACATTACCAGGTGCAGATATTAATAGTGACCACAACGTACTTATGGCAGAAATAGAAATAAGAATGAAAAAACTGAAAAAGGCGACAATGGTGAAGAAGTGGGATCTAGAGAAGATAAGGTCCAACAAAGAACAAATTACAGAAATGCTGTCTCGGGACTTTCTAAACACATTACGAGACAAAGAAGCACCTGATAATGCCAACGTGTACTGGAATATACTGAAAGAAGGAATCATTAAAGCAGGACAGCAAAATATAGGATATGCAAAAGGGAAGAGGTCAAAAAAACCATGGGTCACACAAGAAATGATTTCCAAGATGGAGGAGAGAAGAAAATTGAAAAACAAGAACACTGAAGATGCAAGAAAGATATACCGAAGGTTAAATAACGAACTGCGAAGAGAAACAGAGCAGGCTAGGAAAAAATGGCTAAAAGAGGAATGTGATAAAATTGAAGAACTGGACAGGAAGGGAAGATACGACTTACCATACAACAGAGTAAAGACTATGACATGGGAACAAAACAGAGCAAGAAGTGCTACTATGGAAATTTTGAGTAAAGACGAAGAGGTAGTGTACAAAGATCGTGACGATGTCCTCCAGAAATGGGAAGAATATATAAAAGAGCTATATGATACAAATAGCAAACCAGAAACTCTGGAACTTGAATCACACAACAGTGTAAGTGATGAAGAGAAAGGACCAACCATCATAATGGAAGAAGTAAAGTCTGCCATTGCTGCAACGAAAAATGGCAAAGCAGTAGGTACAGATACAATACCGGGAGAAATACTAAAATGCTTGAACCACAATGGAATAAGAGAAATATTGAGGTTATGTAATAAAATATATGACAGTGGTGAATGGGCTGAGGACTTTTTTGACAACAGTAATGATTCCATTACCGAAAAAACAAGGAACCAAGAAATGAAGCGAGCACAGGACAATCACCCTCATTTCACATGCAGCCAAAGTGATGTTAAAAATAATTAATAAAAGACTTGAAAAAGTAATAGAGGAGAATCTCGGCGAGGAGCAGTTCGGCTTTAGACGGAATACGGGCACCAGAGATTCAATAGGGCTCCTACAAACCTTGGGAGAAAGGTTTATTGAAAAAGGAAGAGACTTATATATGTGCTTCATCGATTTAGAAAAGGCATTTGACAATCTGGTTTGGGACAAGCTGGCGACTATTATGAGGGAAAAGAGAGTGGACTGGAAAACCAGAAGACTTATAAACTCATTGTACCTTAATCCAAAAGTTTCAGTTATAGTGAGAGGAGAAAGTACAAACTGGATCAGACTAGGGAAAGGAGTAAGACAAGTATGCTGTTTATCACCTACTCTTTTCAACCTGTACTTGGAAAATATGATTGACCAATGCTCATTAGATGACAAAGGAGTAGAAATTAGAGGAAGAAGAGTAGGGTGCTTGAGATTTGCTGATGACATGGTCCTTCTAGCCACAGGGGAAAAAGAATTACAGGATATGGTGGACACCATTGCAACTAACGGAAAAAAATATTGAATGAAAATTAACACAAATAAAACAAAAGTATTGGCAATAGGAGGAAATAAGGAAATAAAAATTGTGTTGAATGGAGAAACACTAGAACAGGTGCAAAATTTTAAGTATCTTGGAAGCCGGATAGACACCGACTGGAAGTGCACCACAGAAATTAAAACAAGGATAGCAATGGCAAAAGAGGCGTTTTATAAGAAAAGGAGAATCTTCTGCAGCGGTCTGGACAGAGAACTCAGAAAGAGACTCATAAAATGTCTTGTATGGAGTGTTCTTCTATATGGCGCAGAAACATGGACTATGAGGAAAAAAGACAGAGAAAGGCTGGAGGCTTTTGAGATCTGGACATGACGGAAGATGGAAAGAATAAGTTGGATGGACAGAGTAAAAAATGAAGAGGTACTGAGAAGAGTGGGAGAGAAAAGACAGTTACTAGATGTAATAAAGAGAAGAAAAAGAAATTGAATTGGGCATATATTAAGAAAGAATGACAGACTGATAAAAACAGTTTTAGAAGGTTATGTAGAAGGGAAAAGGAAGCGAGGAAAGAAGAGATTCCAGATACTGGATGACATGATGGACGGTACAACATACAGCAGCCTTAAGAAGGAAGCAATGGATCGCAGAAAATGGAGAGGCAAAGGACCTGCTAATATAGCAGATAACTGATGATGATGATGATGATGATATTCAACAAGTTGCATTTGAACATTTCATTTCGGCATCATTACAAGACATAGCACAAGAGCAAAGTAAAGACAACGTATGGAAAGAAATTAAACACCTTTGGCAAGATAGGAATAATATTACCATAAAAAACCATTACACTGTACGCAATAATATTCTGTTTCGCCGCTCTCACCCTGACAGCAACAATTGGTTACTATGTATTCCTGACGAGCTTGTTAACAAATTAATTTGGTATACGCATTTAAGTTACGCACATTATGGAGCCAGAAAATGTTTTCTTATACTGAGACAGAACTGTTATTTTGCCAACATGGAGAAACGTATTCGACGAGTTTTAGCGTCATGTAAAATCTGCCAGAAACCTAAGTCAGACACGACTTCACATATTCCTCCGTTACATCCCATTGCACATGTTAAATTGAGACACATGGCCGCTGTAGACATTTTTGGTCCGATTCCCGGATCTAATAGAGGTTTTTGTTACATCTTTGTCGCTGTTGAACTCACTTCGAAATTTGTTACCTTCACTCCGTTACGCAAAGCTACTGCTAAATCTGTTTTGAATGCATTTGTAAAACATTTTCTATTTCATGTAGGGCATGTATTGAAAGTAATTTCCGACAATGGACCACAATTTCGATCTGCTATATTGACACATACGTTACGAGCAAGAAACATTTCTCCGATCTATATGTCCAGGTATCACGCCTCTTCGAAAAGGAAGCGAGGAAGGAAGAGATTCCAGATACTGGATGACGTGATGGACGGTACAACATACAGCAGCCTTAAGAAGGAAGCAATGGATCGCAGAAAATGGATAGGCAAAGGACCTGCTAATATAGCAGGTATCACGCTTCTTCGAACCCTTGTGAACGACTAATGAAAGAAATTGGTAAACTATGTGGAATATGCTGCCATAAAAAACATATTGATTGGGATACACACATACTGTCATTCCAGGATGTAATTAACTCGATACCAAATGAATCTACTATGCTATCTCCGACTGTTATACTGAAAAATGTTGAACCACCTAACAAAATTAAAGAATTAGTATCCTTTCCTACATCTCGTCGACTACGACACCATGAAATAATTGACATTGCGCTGAACAACATCAAACGTGCCGCAGAGCGCCGGAGATGACAGCAAAAACAGGTTTGTACACGCTGTGACTTTCACATTGGACAGAAGATATTAGTACGTACACACTATTTATCCAACAGAGGAAAGAGTAGATGCAGTAAATTTGAGCTTCTATACGCAGGTCCATATCGAATTCGTAGCATTCCTCACCTCAATGTAGTACACGTCGAAACTCTGAGAACCAGAAAAAGTAAAGGCAATCACCATGTCTCCAATATTAAACCCTTTATCGAATGAATATACTTTATGATTTATCACACTGTAATACAATTTGCAGATATTTATATGAACACTTACTGATGATTATCATATTTTTTCTTGGCAAGTGCCCGGCAAGGTAAGGTTAGCAGGTCGCTTTTCTTGTTGTTACACATCAGACCGTGCACATTTTTCCAGATAAACTTACATAATTTATGACCAATTATGCAATTCTATCTATGTGACTACTTACTGATGATTATCAAATTTTTTCTTGGCAAGTGCCCGGCAAGGTAAGGTTAGCAGGTCGCTTTTCTTGTCGTTATATATCAGACCGTGCACATTTTCCATTTTTCATGTATGTATGATTGTTTTCCCGTTTTGTTTGTATGCACTACGAAATCTTTAAGATATAACAAACACCAGTTGACTTTAACATTTTTCCTTATGATATCTCAATATATTGACTGTTCTACACTTTTGGCTACTGCATTATGAGACTGTGTGTACATTTTTGCACTTGAACACTCTTTATGTTTTTGACATAATACGTTTTCTGTCATGCTATGCTGTATGCTTAATTATATCACTAGAAACCAGTTTTTATTTAATGGGTATATGATTTAAATGCAAGATATTAATCCTCATTCATCATTTTCAGAAAGCAATAACGTGTAAAAGAAATAAATTAATCAAACCACAGTGGATTACTATGAAATGGGAATTTGACCTTCGGAATGAACGAATGAAAATGGAATACCTTGTGATGAAGAGTAAATGGATCAGAATTAACAAGCATTAACAAGAATATACTATACACATCGTATGATAGCAGTCTTAACTAATTTTTTCTTTCAGAATATGGGGCGATTGATACAGGCTGTCAGACAGAACTACACATCTTAGTTTTAATGATGAAATATGCTAGAAATAAGAAACTCTATACTATAAATAGTTGTGTGAAGTAAATGGTAATACGAATAGTGAAGCTTTTCTTTCCAGATGAGGATATTGATGAAGTTTATATATTTACTGTTAGTTAAGAAATGCTATATAGTTATTTAAGTATTTGTTGCAGTTCGTTTTGACAGTATGTCTTATGTCACATGGTATAATGACTGAATGTTTTGGAAAGGACAGCTAGAGTACATACATATTGAGTACACGTTTCACTACCTGTTAATTCGAAGTTCACTGCTTTTCAGCATAATATGTGTTTCTTCTTTCAGGTCAATAATCCATTTTGTATTTTTTCCAGGAGAAGCTATTCATGAAATTAATGTGCTATAAGCAGTTAGTTATTAAACCTGTTCTAGTACCTGCATTTTTTTTACCCATTTGTGTGTGTCATTCATGAATGTGATCACATATACTCTAATTGTTTCATAACCTTGCTACAGCCGACTGATGACAAATGACATTACTAATCCTTATTTGCAGCAATAAGTCAAAAGCAAATATCTTCATGCCCCAGCAATTAATTATCGATCCCAACACAATGCATTGCTAGCACAAAAAAAATGTATTACCAGTCCCAAATAATGCTACTAGTTTAAGAGATATTTATAGTACTAAATATAATGCAGATTTGTCAGATGTATTGAATCCATGTATTATTGGACCATGGACCTTGAGTAATAGTTGCAGTGTGTTGCATTTTGGATGTGTCCTATGTCACTTGAATGATGAGTTCTGAGTAGTGCTGAATGATGTTTTGTAATAATGCGTAAATGCTATGCCAATAATTTCTGTAAATAATATTTTTGTTATACTCTATAAATGCTCTGCCAATAATTAACTCTCATTTTAAATGATGACTTCTGATTAATCCTGAATAATGTTTTATAAAACTATATGAATACTTTGTAACTGGCCAATGAATGCCACTGTTTCTTATATTTTAAATTTGTCTTACGTTACTTACATGATATTATATATAAATACCAGTAGCTTGATGCTACACTCATTAGCTCTTGTTTTGAATGATGACTCTTGAATAATGCATAAAAATGGTTTGTAACTGGCCAATGAGTGCCAACGATTACTATAACTAGATGAATTATGCTAATGCTATGCCATTAATTAACTCTTTCTTTGAATGATGACTTCTGAACAATGCATAAATATGGTTTGTAACTGGCCAATGAGTGCCAATATTTAGTGTAATCAGATGACTTATGAATAATGTTCTGTAATACTCCATACATAGTACAGAAATATTTAGTAACTAGGCAATGAGTGCCAACAATTACTCAAATTGGTTGATAGACTAATGTAATTCTCAATGATGACTATCATAAGACTTAATGTCCTTCACCTTCTGACCTAATTACCAGATATTACTGCAATATCCGTTTGTCCTGTCCATCCTCAGGATCATGGAGCACTATATTTGGATTTTGCACTAATTCTATGTTGGTGAGTATCAATTCTGCAGGAGTGTGGTGTTGACACATCATGCTGTGCACCACCTTGAACGATGGAGATGTTATTATGGTCCCACTGTTTGGTGTACCTAATGTACTACCAAAATGATAACATTGAATATTAATACGACATTTCAGTGTCTTGGCTACACTGATTAATACTTCAGGGAAGAGAACTTCAGATTGTCTCACTTGGTGTTGTGCTTCTGTAGAAAGATATGGACTTTCAGTGCAGCTACGTGCAACCTACTGTGCTACAACCATGATGCAATCCTTCCCTTTCCTTTCCTAGTTCTTATAAAAGGGTAAATATATATATATATATATATATATATATATATATATATATATATATACAGTGCATGTGCACTTTATGTCATTTATTAATATGTTTTGTACTCATTGCGTATCCTAGTTATTGTAAAATGGTAAAAAATATATATAGTGCGTGTGCACTTTATGTCATTTGTTAATGTGTTTGTACTCATTGCATATACATTTTGTCATTGCTTGATATGTTCTGTACTCAGTGCATGTCCATTCTATTTCATTTTGTGTTCTGCACTTATATATATGTATATACTCTGTGTCTGTAAACTTAGTTAATCAAGTAGATTTTAGAAAAATTTTTTGCTCTTGGCAAGTCCAATTGACTCACCATCGCTGCCAAATTTTTGCCCCCCCCAGTGGAGGGTTATGTAAGAGGTCCGAGCAGATGTAATTTTGATGTATTGCTCATGCGCTGCCTGCGATATGCAAGGTATAAGAAAATCTCTGACCAGAGAGCAGTGTTGACTGCAGTAGGAACTGTGTAGCTGTAGCAGTAAGTTGTTGCTAGTCTGGGGTCTGCTCTGGTCTAGTATGGTGTATAGTGTTGGCTGGCCCGGTCGCGGTGCAGCGATGCCGGAGCCTGAGTATTATTGTACAAGGTAAAAAGCAGCCTCGCGCATATGTAGTAATGTTATATCAAGTCCCATGTAAATGTTTTAAAACTCTCTTAATAATAATCTTCCTCATAAAAAGTAACTTTTAACAACCATTCATTTCAATTTAAAGAATTTACTAATTTCACCCATCCATGATCATCCCAATTACTGCAATAGAGAAATCAGTAGCTCCCTTTCATAAATGACAGATAGGTTGGCCAGCATTGCACAGAGCTGTGCCGGAAAAATTTATTGTAAGAGCAGATATATCCGGCGACTTCATTGAGGTAAGAATTTTTCCTTTTTTTATTCAGAATGATCTTTCAGGGCCATGATGCAGCACTGCTGTCGTCAAAAATTTACCAGGTTAAATTCACAGTGAATTATTGAAAAGTCATAAGTGAGCGACAATTTAATTGAGAGGTTAGTTACATTGTTTTATTACCAGGTTACTGAATTTTTTTTTATTGGGATGTTACACTGAATGTGAACGACATAATTATAATTTTTACAGTTGAGAGGTTTAGGAATTTTTCTGTTGTGAGGCTACGCTAAATGTGAATGAATTTTGAGCTTAGATTAAATCAGAAAGAATTTTGTGTGGAGGTTAATGTGAAAAGAATTTTGTAGGGAGGTTATAAATGTAAATGGATTTTGTGGGGAGGCTACACTGCGAAAGAATTTTGTTTTGAGGTTACACTAAATTAGAATCATTGTCATATTATTTGATTATATTTTGTGGGGAGGTTACAATATGTGAGGTGTTCTCAGGCCTTAAGGAAGGCAAGGCAGTTTAAGCAGTTGGAGGAGGGGCTTTTACAGAGGTACAAGAAACAGAATAGCTCTCGGTACTTCAGGAAGAGGTTGAGTGAAATGACGAAGAGGCAGGGGGAGACGGCAGAGAAATTTGCAGACAGAAGAGTACACTTACGTGTTGGGTCAGAGCGATGAAGCGAATGGTGTTCTGTTGCAGGACGCCGAGCAAAGGGTTCTTGATGTATTTTTGAGGGGGTTGCCAGCGCATATGGGACGGAAAGTGCATGAAGGGACTCCGAAAGATTTGTATTCGGCCATTCGTTAAACGGAAGAGGGAGCCCAAGACACACTTAACGGAGTACCCATTTAATTTCAATGCTTCAAATACGTATGCAGAGGTGGAATGTTCAGTGGTAGGATCCATAGGAACCAAAAAGTTTAAGATTTTGTTGGACACAGGGACGCAAGTGTCAGTGGCTACTAAGAGTTTAATGGGACAAAGAAGTTAGACCTACCACGTTATAGGTTGCGTGGAGTGAGGGATAAGGAGGTCACACCTTTGGGGCCAATGACAGTTGACTTTCGCATAGGGAAAGTCCGATTTGATGCATGCGTGGAGATAGTACCATGGGTAAGTGAGGGCTAAGACATGATCCTGGGAGTAGATTTCTTACTTCAACATCAGGCCAAAACTGACCTTGGACAATGAACTGTGGAACTTGGTGGAATGTTATTTCAGCCAGGGGATACAGTTGTCGATGTAGAGCTGTCGCGAGGGGCGTTCAAAGAATGAACAAACCAGTTGAAGCGCGTACATTAGCATTAAGGCTTAATTCGCATGAGTGTGGCGCTGGGAAGTCGCTTTGGGTAAGTGTAAAGTCAGATGTACCTGTGGGTATGGTATGTTGTACTGAACCATTGGAGGATAATGAATTTTGGGATCCATTAGGCTGCTTTGTGAAACGCAGTATTGTACGCGTCCAAGAGGGGAACGACGGGCGATTAGTCCCGGTGAAATTGGGTAATTTTAGCGCTGTAGACGTGAATTTCGGAAAAGGGGTTTTAGTAGCGATCAGCCACTAACTGCTGATAGAACTGCATTGCGTAACAAAGTTAAGCATTTGAAAGGAGGAGAAAGAGGGCATATGGAGAAATTGTTGTGGGAATTTAAGGAATTGTTTTTTTCGCGAGGGCCATTAACAGCAACTCCATTACTTCAACAAAGCATACCAACAGGGAATGAAGCACCTGTTTACCGTAAATCATACAGAATACTGAGGTATTTGCAGCCGACTGTGGAGGATTTCATAGATCAACAGCTTGCGGACAGTGTTATAGAGAATAGTAATAGTTGCATTGTCGTTGTACCTAAAAAATCTATGGATGGAACTAAGAAATACAGGTTCTGTTGTGACTACCGATACCTCAAAAATAAGACAGTAACGGACGCATACCCCATTTCAAACATATTGGAGACTTTGGATCACTTATGACAGTGCCAGTACTTTTCTACGATTACTTTTTGTATACAATTCAGATGAAAAATCTCAATGTTTAATATGTCAAAAATTACAGGCGCTACTCTCACGATGAACTATGCTCTTTTGTCGATAAAGAAAAAAGGTACAAGTGTTGCTTGAACCGCCGAGTTTAAAAAATAGATTTTCACAGCATCCTATAGTGTACGGTTAAAATTAGATAAAGTTCAGAAATGCGCCAGCGACGACTTACTCGTAAAATAATCTGCAATAGAAATGGCAATAGCCGTACATTTTAATACAGCTGCTTTGTCACGTAATACTGTTAATTCATGATATTGTACATAACATGAAAAAGAAACAACAATTTAATTCCAAGTTGTATGTACTATTTTTGTGTGTGTGGAAGAGAGTACTAGTAGAACAGATCTTCGTCAATTATTAATCTTTCTCGCGTGATAAAGGACGACTTTTCCGTACGTGAAGAGTTACTCGCTTTAGTTTCAATGCTCAAGATAAGAGATTTGTATAGTTTAATGCAATTTAAAAGTGCGTTCACAAAATCGGTGGTTTTAAAAAATGCTCTAAAATTTTTACCGATAGTGCACAAGCTGTGGTCGGTAGCGAAAAAAATTTCGTTAGTCAGTTAAGAAGACGGGATAGTTTAATTTTTCACTACATTATTCACCAAAAAGCACCATGTGGGAAAAGTCAGATTGCTGTCCGCAACGAAAGACGTAACGAAAATTGCGAATATAATACGCTGAGGATACTCTCTCTCTCATCGGAAATGTAAATAATATTTGGAAGAAATTAATGCGGTTTGTGGCGACATACTTCTTCATTCCGAAATTCGTCGCCTGTGCGGGAAAATGTTTCACTAGCTTTTTTGCACTAAGAATGTAACTTTTAAAGTTTTTGAATAGAGAAGTAAAATAGGATAGTACGAACTTTGAAGATGAACTGATGATTCACCTTTTTCATCAGAATCAGCATTTCTAACAGACTTTACAAATTATTTACATAATACGAATTTCTGTTCTCAAGGAAAGGAACACACTGTTTGTGATTTGTTTACGGCTTCTGGTGTAAACTTAAGTTGTTCAAATTACAACTAAACAAGGGAAATATGTGTTATTTCCCCAAGTTTCAGTGAACTGTCACAAGAATATTCGAAATTAAAATTTTCGAGATTTACTTCCATTATTGGTGCAGTCTCAATGAGTTTCATAGCTGTTTTTTGTTTTATAGAACTGGATATCATTTTGTTTCATAATTCAATGACAATTAATCTTTATCAAGAATAAGTTTGCAGGTTACAAAATTATGCATTCATGCTATCCAAAACAGAAACGGCATTCGAGTGGGAGGACTCGTGGTGGTCGGACGCTGTGCTGCCTGTCGCTATTCGAGTGCGCTACACTTGCCGTAGCGAAGTAAAAGTCATCCTGTGCGTTGAGTGTACGCAACGCAGCAGAACTTTCTTGTGTGGTAAGACCTAGGCATGGTCCCTCTGTGACGCAGCTGCTGTCGGTCTACTGGCAGCGCGGAGGCTGCTGGGGTCGTGCTGTTTTCGTTTTGAGCGTTCGGCCCCTAGCCAGCTCGCTTCGGTGTGTTCCACTACCGGAGATGACATAGAGCTAGTGAGGACACTGTAGTCACCAACATCCCCACCTCCAACAGCTTTTCCCCAGTTCCATCCCCAAAAGCAAATGAAACTGTTGCGAAGAAGGATCAACCCTCCACACTGGGGACCCAGCCTAAACAGTAGAGGGAAAAAATACCCCCCATCATTGCCACAATTCAAAATGGTACTATGAAAATAATCAAAGAGATTGTGCTGATGTTAAAAGGTGGCCTCAACGCCTCATGTAAGGGCTCATTGGTAAAATTTCAGGCGTCTTCACCTCCGGATTACAGGACAATAAAAGATTACTTCCAGAGGAACAACATTCCTCATCACACTTATCCAACATCAGAGCGAGACACATTCAGTGGTGATAAAAGGTTGTAACCTTCCTGTATAAATAAAAAATATAAAATAATGATGTGCAACCTTCCTGAACAGAAAATAAAAATAATTAAATTTGGATAATTAAATTCTGATGTATGAAAACATAAATCTTAACTCGTGAAAAACTGATAAATTTTGATCTAAGCAGCGCTACGCCATGGCCCTGTGAAATCAATCTGAATCTGTCCATGAGAAATAAAATGAAGAATTCTCACCTCAAGATGGTGTCACCGGATAACGCTGTCTGTATATCTGCTCGTAAATGGTACAGCTTAGTACAATGCTGGACTGTCTACTAATACTGGATAACATTTGTCTGAGATATGAATTACTAAAAAAACTGACTTTACTTACTTACACAGCTGCACATCTGGTCATCTGATTACTAAAGAGCACATTACTATGATGTGACAAAAATTCTGGAATATTTTAATTTAGATAAATGACTGCAACAGGATGCAATAACTTAAGGGGAAATTATACTTTTATAGTTGACTGGTAAAGAGAATTATTTTCTTAAACTTTTTTACATTATTGATAAAGATCTGCAATCCATTACATGGGAAAATTGAATATATTACGAATCTGAGTCAACTGGTGCTGACGAATCGCAAAAGTAAGATTGAAACAAATTAACATTAACATCAGAGACAAGTGACTTAACTGTGTGTATGCCGATAAAAATAATAAAATTTACCTTACGATAGATGGTTGACTTAATTAGACTGTTGTTTTTTCATTATATTAACAATTATTCATTTGTTCCTCATCATTTAGCTCTGTGGCTGAACACAAATTTTATTCAGTTCCATATAATAAAATTTTACAATTTGTTCTGTACTGTGACTTTGAGAACTACTAACTATAAACAGTACTGTACCAGCGACAGACTACAACTACCCTGTGGCAGCGAGCAACTGCAACTGCGACAGAGACTGCTGTGACTTGCAACTCTATTGCAGCTCTATTTTGACACCGGCAAAGATATTTTATGTCTCAAGCAGCGCCTGTGAATTGTCGTTCTAGAAAGTGAGCAATACATCAAGATTACATTTGCTACAGCAGAGTGGTGAACCCCTTACATAACCCTCCACTGGGGGATAAAAATTTGGCATCGATAGTGAGTCAATTGGACTTACCATGAGCAACAAATTTTTCTATTGCAAATTGATATGAAATATTTAGTTTATTAAGTCTACAAAATGAGTTTTGCTAATTAATATACATTTGTTTTACATAATTACATAGTATATATGAAATCATTGACAAATTATATAAGTACTGAACATACAAAGGAAGTTATAAATAATAAGAATCATATAAAATGCACAAGCACTGTCAATTCAAATTATTGTTTAGTATAAGCCTTTAATATCTTTTATACGAAGAAGATGAGGAATGGAAAGAATAGCATCATGGTTGTAGCACAGTGGGTTGCACATGTTGTTGTAGTGGTCTTCAGTCCTGAGACTGGTTTGATGCAGCTCTCCATGCTACTCTATCCTGTGCAAGCTTCTTCATCTCCCAGTACCTACTGCAGCCTACATCCTTCTGAGTCTGCTTAGTGTATTCATCTCTTGGTCTCCCTCTACGATTTTTACCCTCCACACTGCCCTCCAATACTAAACTGGTGATCCCTCGATGTCTCAGAACATGTCCTACCAACCGATCCCTTTTTCTAGTTAAGTTGTACCACAAGCTCCTCTTCTCCCCAGTTCTATTCAATACCTTCTCATTAGATATGTGATCTACCCATCTAATCTTCAGCATTCTTCTGTAGCACCACATTTCGAAAGCTTCTATTCTCTTCTTGTCTAAACTATTTATCATCCACGTTTCACTTCCATACATGGCTACACTCCATACAAATACTTTCAGAAACGACTTCCTGACATTTAAAAAACGATTACCTTGCCATAGCCAGTCCACATTTTATATCCTCTCTACTTCGACCATCATCAGTTATTTTGCTCCCCATATAGTAAAACTCCTTTACTACTTTAAGTGTCTCATTTCCTAATCTAATACCCTCAGCATCACCCGACTTAATTCGATTACATTCCATTATCCTCGTTTTGCGTTTGGTGATGTTCATCTTATACCCTCCTTTCAAGACACTGTCCATTCCGTTCAATTGCTCTTCCAAGTCCTTCGCTGTCTCTGACAGAATTACAATATCATCGCCAAACCTCAAAGTCTTTATTTCTTCTCCATGGATTTTAATAGCTACTCCGAACTTTTCTTTTGTTTCCTTTACTGCTTGCTCAATATACCGATTGAATAACAGTGGGGATGGGCTACAACCCTGTCTCACTCCCTTCCCACCCACTGCTTCTCTGTCATGTCCCTCAACTCTTATAACTGCCATCTACAATTTGTAAATAGCCTTTCGCTCCCTGTATTTTACCCCTGCCACCTTCAGAATTTGAAAGAGAGTATTCCAATCAACATTGTCAAAAGCTTTCTGTAAGTCTACAAATGCTAGAAACGTAGGTTTGCCTTTCCTTAATCTTTATTCTAAGGTAAGTTGTAGGGTTAGTATTGCCTCACGTGTTCCAACATTTCTACGAAATCCATACTGATCTTCCCCGAGTTCGGCCTCTATCAGTTTTTCCATTTGTCTGTAAGGAATTCGAGTTAGTATTTTGCAGCTGTGACTTATTAAACTGATAGTTCGGTAATTTTCACATCTGTCAACACCTGCTTTCTTTGGGATTGGAATTATTGTATTCTTCTTAAAGTCTGAGGGTATTTCGCCTGCCTCATACCTCTTGCTCACCAGATGGTAGAGTTTTGTCAGGACTGGCTCTCCCAAGGCTGTCAGTAGTTATAATGGAATGTTGTCCACTCCAGGGGCCTTGTTTCGACTCAGGACTTTCAGTGCTCTGTCAAACTCTTCACGCAGTATCAAACCTCCCATTTCATCTTCATCTACATCCTCTTCCATCCCCATAATATTGTCCTCAAGTACATCGCCCTTGTATAGACTCTCTACATACTCCTTCCACCTTTCTGCTTTCCCTTTTTTGCATAGAACTGGGTTTCCATTTGCGCTCTTGATATTCATGCAAGTGGTTCTCTTTTCTCCAAAGGTCTCTTTAATTTTCCTGTAGGCAGAATCTATCTTCCCCCTTGTGAGATAAGCCTCTACATCCTTACATTTGTCCTGTAGCCATCCCTGCACTTCCTGTCGATATCATTTTTGAGACTTCTGTATTCCTTTTTACCTGCTTCATTTACTGCATTTTTATATTTTCTCCTTTCATCAGTTGAATTCAATATTTCTTCTGTTATCCAAGGGTTTCTACTAGCCCTCGTCTTTTTAGCTATTTGATCCTCTGCTGCCTTCACTATTACATTCCTCAAAGCTACTCATTCTTCTTCTGCTGTATTTCTTTCCCCCATTCCTGTCAATTATTCCCTTATGCTCTCTCTGAAACTCTGTACAACCTCTGCTTCTTTCAGTTTATCCAGGTCCCATCTCCTTGAATTCCCACCTTTTTGCAGTTTCTTCAGTTGTAATCTACAGTTCATAACCAATAGATTGTGGTCAGAGTCCATGTCTGCCCCTGGAAATGTCTTACAATTTAAAACCTGGTTCCTATATCTTTTAGTATCTCCAGGGTTCTTCCATGTATACAAGCTTCTTTCATGATTCTTAAACCAAGTGTTAGCTATGATTAAGTTATACTCTCCACAAAATTCTACCAGGCGACTTCCTCTTTCATTTCTTAGCCCCAATCCATATTCACCTACTACGTTTCCTTCTCTCCGTTTTCCTACTCCTGAATTCCAGTCACCCATGACTATTAAATTTTCGTCTCCCTTCACTACCTGAATAATTTATTTTATCTCATCATACATTTCCTCAATTTGTTCGTCATCTGCAGAGCTAGTTGGCATATAAACTTGTATTATTGTAGTAGGCGTGGGCTTCATGTCTATCTTGGCCAAAATAATACGTTCACTATGTTGTTTGTTGTAGCTTACCCGCACTCCTATTTTTTTATTCATTATTAAACCTACTCCTGCATTACCACTATTTGATTTTGTATTTATAACCTTGTATTCACCTGACCAAAAGTCTTGTTCCTCCTGCCACCAAACTTCACTAATTCTCACTATATCTAACTTTAACCTATCCATTTCCCTTTTTAAATTTTCTAACCTACCTGCCCAATTAAGGGGTCTGCATTCGACGCTCCGATCCGTAGAAAGCCATAGCACATAGCTGCATTGAAAAGTCTGCATCTTTTTACAGAAGCACAACACCAGGTGCGACAATCTGAAGTTCTCTTTTCTGAAGTATTAATCAGTGTAGCCAAGACACTGAAATGTAGTATTAATATTGTATATTGCCCTTTTGGTAGAACATTACGTACACCAAGCAGTAGGTTCATAACAATATCTCCGTTGGTCAGTGTGGTGGACAGCTTGATATGTCAACACCACATTCTTGTAGAATTGTGCATCAACGCAGAATCAGTGCAAAAAATCCAAATAGAGTGCTCCATGACCATGAGGATGGGCAGGATATAGGAAAGTCTCATTAATTGGTGATAATTGGGTTAAAGGTTGAAGGATACATGTAGTCTTATAACATTTTGTGAAAATTACATTATTGACATCAAACCATAGTTATCAAATATAATCTGAGTTTCTGCCCCATAGCATATGTAAGTTAAGCACACATGAGCGTTTCATTGTCGGGTTGACATAGATATATACTCAATTTGACGTAATTAGTAGATGAAGAAAAAATTTTTATGTTACTCATTTATGTAGCTTCTAGGAAGCTTTACATGACAATTTTACAAAATGTTGCAGCGTTCAAAGGCCAAACAGTAAAATTAAAATATTAAATAAGTGTAACATATAAATCATCAGCAGAAATCTTATATATTCTTAGCTGGAGAAGTGTTGGCACTCATTGGCCATTCAAAATTTCATTAACTGATACAAATGATATACAAATTATTATCCAGAAATAGTTGTTATTACATGTAGCATTTAGCTGCTAGTAATTACATATAATATTGTGTAAGTGACATGAGAGATACCTAAAATGTATGACATTTAATCTAGTGATCAAGATGACTAGCCTAATGATACCTACAGGTAATGGAATATTTACATAATATAAGAACAGAATTTTGGAATATATAGTATGTATATCTTTGTTTTATGGACTAGCTATGTATTCCTTTGTGATTAATGGTTAGTTTCTGGCATGTGAGAATATTTGCTTTTGATTTGTTGCTGGAAATAAAATGATTAATGTGATTTGTCACTCATCATGAGTTAGTTGCAGCAAGGTTATCAAATAAGTAAAGTATATGTGATCACATTCATGAATGATAGAAAGAAGTTGATAAAATGCAAGTACTGGAACAAGCTTAATAACTAAGTGTCTGTTACATATAACACAAAAAACCATATTTCAAAAATGATTCTGATGACATGAAATGTTATTCCTGGAAAAAATACAAAGTGGGTTATTAAGCTGAAAGAAGAAATGTATGCATATTATGCAGAAAAAGTAATAAACGCCAAATTAACAGGTAATGAAAAATTGTGTCTAATATGAATGTATTCTAGCTGTCCCTCCCAATAATATTCATTCATTATACTATGCAATATATGACATACTGTCAAAAAATTTCAACAGATACTTAAACAACTACATAGCATCTCATAACTAAAGGGAAAACTTCATCATTATCATCATATGCAAAAATAAAGACTTCAGTATTCACAATCATCATTTGTTTGTGTCATCTCAAGGCATGACTTCTCTAATATCATTCTCCTTCATATAAAATTGTTACCTTTATCATTCTCTTTCATATTACATCCTACACTGCACCATTCTCTTTCATATTATTTCATTCTCATCATCATTTCACGAATTATAGAGTTTCTTACATCTAAAATACCTCATCACTAAAATTAACGTATATAGTTTTACTTGATAGCCTGCCATAGTCGTGTCATACTCTGAAAGAAAGATAATTAGTTAAGACTGCTATCAAATGGTGTGTATACTGTAGTCTTGTTAATGTCGGTCCATTTACGTTTCATGGCAAAGTGTTGCATATTCTCTCTTTAGTTCTGATGGTAAAATATCCAAGTCAATTTACAGTAAACACTGTGATTATTTAACTCATCTCTTTTACAGGGTATTTCTTTCTGAAAATGATGAATATGGGTCAATATCTAGCATTTACATTACATACACATTTTGAAAAACTTATTTCTAAAGATATGATCAAATATAACATAGCAATTTTTTTTGTTTTATAACATACATCAAAGTATGTGCATATAGCATACATAATAGACAAATGTAGTAGGTACCAACCCATATACAAGAATATATTTAAGCGCAGAAATGCATACTCAATATCACAATGTAGTGGCCTAAAGAAATATGTAATAAACAAGATAGTGGAATATCATAAGGCAATATGTCAAAGTGAACTGGTGTTTGTTATATCTTAAAAATATACAGTATATACAGGGAATATTCTACTTTCTATAGGAAAACCATCATATATACATTATAAAGTGGAAAATGTGCTAGGTCTGTAATTACAGTAAGTGAACTGACCTGCTAAGTTCAAGTTATTGGGAATTTGCCAAGACAAATTATATTATTTAGAAAACGTGCACAGTCTGATATTACGACAAGAAAAGCGATCTGCTAAGCTCACTTTGCTGGGCATTTGCCAAGAAAAATACAATCATAATCAGTATGTATCGACAAAGATGTAAATGAAACTGGAAATGGCATTATAGTGTGATAAATCATAAAACAAGTTCCTTCTATAAAGGGTTTGACGCTTGAAATGTGGTGGTTACCTTTTGACTTTCTGGTTCGTAAAGTTTTGATACATACTACACTGGAGTGAGGAATGCTGCGGATTCTATACGGACCAGCGTATAGAAGTTCAAATATACTGCAATTATTCTTTCCTCTGTTGGATAGATAATGTGTGCGTACAAATACCATCTGTCCTATCCGAAATTCACGGACTTTACAAAACTGTTTTTGCTGTCTTTTGCGGCGCTGTGCGGCACGCTTGAGATTTTTGAGGGCAATGTCAATTATTTCATGGTGACGTAGTCGATGTGATGTAGGAAAAGTTACCAGTTCATTAATTTTTTTGGGTGGTTCAACGTTCTTTAAAATAACAGTAGGAGATAACATAGTGGATTCATTTGGTATAGAATTAATTACACCTTGGGACGAAAAAATGTGTTTGCCCCAATCAATATATTTCTTATGGCAGTATATTCTACATAATTTACCAGTTTCCTTCGTCCAAGGTTCAGAAAGGTAGGACGAAGCATGATATTTGGATATATAAATTGGAGAAATGTTTCTAGCTTGTAACATACGTGTCCATGTTGCAGATTGAAATTGTGGTCCATTGTTGGAAATTACTTTCAGTACATGACCTACATGAGATAGAAAATGTTTTACGAATGCATTTGGAACAGATTTAGCAGTATCTTTGCGTAGCTGAGTAAAAGTAACAAATGTCGAAGTGAGTTCAACGGCGACAAAGATAAAACAAAAACCTTTATTTGATCTAGGAATCGGTCCAAAGGTTTTTACAGCGGCCATATGCCTTAATTCAATGGGTACAATAGGATATAACGGTGGAATATGTGAAGTAGTGGATGATTTAGCTTTCTGGTAGAGTTTACATTACGCTAAAACTCGTCGAATACGTCTTTCCACGTTGGCAAATTAACAATTCTGTCTTAGAATGAGAAAACATTTTCTGCCTCCATAATGGGCGTAGCATAAATGAGTATTCCAGATTAATTTGTTAACAGGCTCTTCAGGAATGCAGAGTAACCAATTGCTGTAGTCAGGGCGAGAACGGCGAAACCGAATGTTGTTGCATACGGCATAATAGTGAGGACGAAATGAAATTTTCAAACGTAACTTTTTGAATATACATGAGGCTGAAATTTGTTTGGCAGAAGTTGGCTGCGACGTCTTGCTGATTATTGCTGAGAGAACGGGATAGTATGTCTACTACAAGATTTTTCGCGCCGGAAATGTGAACAATTGTAAAATCAAATTTCTGCAAATAAAGTTTCCATCTATTTAATCTCCCATGTGTGAATTTGGCGGAAAGTAAAAACTGTATGGCTCTATAGTCTGTGCAAACGGTAGTATGTCTTCCATAAAGATAATGCCTAAATCTGGTAAATGCCCATACAACACATAATGTTTCAAGGTGTATAACTGAATAATTCCGTTTAGCAGGGGATAGAATGCGACTAGCAAATGCGAAGTTTTTTATTACTGTAGTACCATCTTCTTCGATTTCCTGAGAAATGTGTACGCCTAGAGCGGTGTTAGAACCATCTGTAGCAATGGAAATTTTTTTGGTGGGATATGTGTGTGATAAAAGTGGTTCATTCAACAAGGCATGTTTCAGATTAATAAATTCAGATTGCGCTTGGTTATCCCAGGACCAAATAGTGTTTGTGCCTGTCAACTGGCATAATATAGGGGTGTCCAAAGCAAAGTAATGAATAAATTTACGAAAAAAATTAATTAACCCTAGAAAACTATTGAGTTGTTTCTTAGTCGTTGGAACAGTGATGTCACGTAAAGCTGAAGTTTTTCTGGGTCAAGCGCAATCCCTTGTGCTGAGATTACATGTCCAAGAAATTTTATGGAGGTTTTGCCAAAGTGCGATTTGCTAAAATTAACTGTGAGTCCTTGTGCACGAAAAGTTCGTAACAGTTGTTCAAGAATGAAATTATGTTGAGACCAGTTAGCTTCTGCTATAAGGATGTCGTCTACTTACGTTGTAATTCTATCTTTAGGTTCTTTCGGAAGTATTGTGTTCATACCACGAATATATGCTACTGAAGAAATTGTTAAACCAAACGGTATTTGCATAATTGATAACAATCACCAAAACAGAGAAAAGCTGTGTACTTTTGCAGTTCGAATGGAGTAGAATCTGCCAAAACCCGGATTTTAAGTCTAAGGTGAAATAGATAGAAGTACCATGATGTTTCTGAAGAAGTTCTTCTAGTGTCTGTGGGCGATCGGTTTCAGTAATGATAACCTCATTAACATGACGAGAATCAAGTACAAAGCGAAGTGAGCCATCTTTCTTCTTAACAATGTGAAGCGGGTTTATACACTCCTGGAAATGGAAAAAAAAACACATTGACACCGGTGTGTCAGACCCACCATACTTGCTCCGGACACTGCGAGAGGGCTGTACAAGCAATGATCACACGCACGGCACAGCGGACACACCAGGAACCGCGGTGTTGGCCGTCGAATGGCGCTAGCTGCGCAGCATTTGTGCACCGCCGCCGTCAGTGTCAGCCAGTTTGCCGTGGCATACGGAGCTCCATCGCAGTCTTTAACACTGGTAGCATGCCGCGACAGCGTGGACGTGAACCGTATGTGCAGTTGACGGACTTTGAGCGAGGGCGTATAGTGGGCATGCGGGAGGCCGGGTGGACGTACTGCCGAATTGCTCAACACGTGGGGCGTGAGGTCTCCACAGTACATCGATGTTGTCGCCAGTGGTCGGCGGAAGGTGCACGTGCCCATTGACCTGGGACCGGACCGCAGCGACGCACGGATGCACACCAAGACCGTAGGATCCTACGCAGTGCCGTAGGGGACCGCACCGCCACTTCCCAGCAAATTAGGGACACTGTTGCTCCTGGGGTATCGGCGAGGACCATTCGCAACCGTCTCCATGAAGCTGGGCTACGGTCCCGCACACCGTTAGGCCGTCTTCCGCTCACGCCCCAACATCATGCAGCCCGCCTCCAGTGGTGTCGCGACAGGCGTGAATGGAGGGACGAATGGAGACGTGTCGTCTTCAGCGATGAGAGTCGCTTCTGCCTTGGTGCCAATGATGGTCGTATGCGTGTTTGGCGCCGTGCAGGTGAGCGCCACAATCAGGACTGCATACGACTGAGGCACACAGGGCCAACACCGGCATCATGGTGTGGGGAGCGATCTCCTACACTGGCCGTACACCACTGGTGATCGTCGAGGGGACACTGAATAGTGCACGGTACATCCAAACCGTCATCGAACCCATCGTTCTACCATTCCTAGACGGGCAAGGGAACGTGCTGTTCCAACAGGACAATGCACGTCCGCATGTATCCCGTGCCACCCAACGTGCTCTAGAAGGTGTAAGTCAACTACCCTGGCCAGCAAGATCTCCGGATCTGTCCCCCATTGAGCATGTTTGGGACTGGATGAATCGTCGTCTCACGCGGTCTGCACGTCCAGCACGAACGCTGGTCCAACTGAGGTGCCAGGTGGAAATGGCATGGCAAGCCGTTCCACAGGACTACATCCAGCATCTCTATGATCGTCCCCATGGGAGAATAGCAGCCTGCATTGCTGCGAAAGGTGGATATACACTGTACTAGTGCCGACATTGTGCATGCTCTGCTGCCTGTGTCTATGTGCCTGTGGTTCTGTCAGTGTGATCATGTGATGTATCTGACCCCAGGAATGTGTCAATAAAGTTTCCCCTTCCTGGGACAATGAATTCACGGTGTTCTTATTTCAATTTCCAGGAGTGTATATGGACTAACTGCCGATTCGATAATGTCTTGGTCTAGCATAGCTTGTAGTTCTTTCTAGACTTGTTCTCTATGGATATAAGGAATAGGATAACATTTTGGTTTTAAATGTATCGTGCTGTTTAACTTGAAATTCGTACATAAAACCGGACATAGTACAAGGGATGTTGTCAAAAACTGTGGTTTGATGTAAAATAATATTGCATAGGTGACTGCGTTCGTCATCTGTATTTGCGTTGCTGTGTTTTACTTTCTCAGAAATCGTTTGTATCACGTCGTAATTAAATTCGTCTGGTTTATTGTAGTCGTGTCCATATGTATCTGTGAAAAATGTGAAATGCCAGTCTATGTTATGGAATGTACAGATGACTTCTATTCGATTAAGTGCCTGTTCTGCTGATAATATGTGCTGAAATTTCAATGCAAGCTGTTCTTTTCCATTCTTTAACATCAAATAAGTCTTTTTGAAATCGATAATTGCGTTGTGTTGTACCAAAAAATTCGTGCCTAAAATAACGTGTTGTCAATAAAGGTACAATCCTGTAGAGGACAAGGGGTTATTTTTAGGAAATATGGTGCGAAATTGTGATTTAGTGTGTTTCAGGGCGCGATGCGCCAACCTCATAGCAGACGGCGGACGAAGGCTGGCCGGCGCGTTATGCAGGTGACACAGTTTTGCAATGAGCGTCGGTATGTGTGTACATGCGCAGTAGCCATCAACAGCCAGAATGCAGCATTAGTAGAACTATGCAGGCACAGGCCGCGTGTGGCGCAGTTGCGTTAGCCAACTCATCAAGAACATTCTAATAAACACGGTGCCGCGTAACCAGCGGATTCAGCAGCGATCTGCACTACTTAAGGGCATCAAAGGTGGGCGTCAACATCGGTTCGACGGATTTGGCGTTCGGTCGCTGTTACGTCGTCATCAGTGACGCTGTCCCCAAGGACTGGCCGGCGGAGGGCATTGCCCGCTGCTGCACCGGAGACTCCCGGCGTCCTCACGAGCCACAGCATCTGTTGGAGGCAAGCTTGGCTGGTTCTCGTGCTGCTAACCTCCTACCATCTGCGCAGCCACTGACTGAGCATGGCATCGCGTTCCCCGTGCTGCGTGCATCAGCACATCTCCACCACGACACGAGCGGTGGGGCTGAGCTACCGGAAAATGAATTGGAAGAACAATAAAGAGGAAGATTGCTAAAAACAGCCACCTTCTTCTACCCAGCCACGCCCTACAACCCCGACCACGTAACCTGCTCCGGTCATCCTATTACAATCCAAAAGTTTGTGTGAAACGTATGACCTTTATTAAAAAATGATAAGTGTGTCCGTAATTTTACGTCTACTCCATCACTGGATACTGCACCTTTTACTGTAGTTTTGCCTAGTGGTAGTGTAGGATAATTGTTTTCGTTGTTACATTTGTTGAAAGTCTCTTCATTTACTACCGAAATAGGTGATCCAGAATCGATTACAGCTGAAAATGTGAATGATCCAATTTTTGCTTAAATAACAGGGTGGGAAATAGTTTTTTGTACAACTGGTTTTTCATGTAAAAGGGTATCTCGAATATCGTCAAAAGTAATGACATTTTCGCGAACAAAATCTTGTGTATCGAAAGTGTTGCTCGCGTTGCTGGAAGATGCAACTGGTGCTGTATCTAGTCAAATTCTTTCTGGCGTGCTGTTATTTGCGTGAGGATGCCGTGGCATTTCAAATATATATACAAAAACAAAAGCAAAACGAGGATAATGGAATGTAGTCGAATTAAGTTGGGTGATGCTGAGGGAATTAGATTAGGAAATGGGACACTTAAAGTAGTAAAGGAGTTTTGCTATTTGGGGAGCAAAATAACTGATGATGGTCGTAGTAGAGAGGATATAAAATGTGTACTGCCAATGGCAAGGAAAGCGTTTCTGAAGAAGAAAAATTTGTTAACATCGAGTATAGAATTAAATGTCAGGAAGTCGTTTCTGAAAGTATTTGTATGGAGTGTAGCCATGTATGGAAGTAAAACGTGGATGATAAATAGTTTAGACAAGAAGAGAATAGAAGCTTTCGAAATGTGGTGCTACAGAAGAATGCCGAAGATTAGATGGGTAAATCACATAACTAATGAGGAGGTATTGAATAGAATTGGGGAGAAGAGAAGTTTGTGGCACAACTTGACAAGAAGAAGGGACCGGTTGGTAGGACATGTCCTAAGGAATCAAGGGATCACAAATTTAGCATTGGAGGGCAGTGTGGAGAGTAAACATCGTAGAGGGAGACCAAGAGATGAATACACTAAGCAGATTCAGAAGGATGTAGGCTGCAGTAGATACTGGAAGATGAAGGAGCTTGCACAGGATTGAGTAACATGGAGAGCTGCATCAAACCAGTCTCAGGACTGAAGACCACAACAACAAACTTTATTGTTTTCAAATACAACCTTAATCTTCTTCGAATTACTCTCCATTAGCATTAATACACTTGTCCAAACGTTCATTCCAGTGTTCGAAGCACCTTTTAAATTCGTCCTCTTTGATACCTGCTAGCACTTTGACGACATTGCGTTTTACGTCTTCCACATTCGCAAAACGCTTCACTATCAAGTCTCTTTTCATTCTTGGGAATAGGAAGAAGTCCGAGGGTGCTAAATCCGGCGAATAGGGCGCGTGGGTCAAGGTAGTCATCTTCGTTGACGCCAAAAACTGGCGAACGCTGAGAGCCGTGTGCGCGGGAGCATTGTCGTAATGCAGAAACCACACTCCAGAATCCCACAAAGCCGGACGTTTTCGTGACAAACTTCAGTGAAGCCGTATCACAACCTCCAAATAGAATTGTTCGTTTACTGTCTGGTTTTCAGGGACAAATTGAGAGTGTACGATCCCTTTGTTGTTAAAAAAAAAAAAAAAAAAACAGATCAACATCGTTTTCACATTCGGTTTCACTTGTCGAGCTTTTTTTTGGTCGAGGTGAGCCAGGTGGCTTCCATTGTGATGACTGTTCTTTACTTTCTGGATCGTACCCATAGCACCATGACTCATCACCTGTAATGATTTCTTTGAAAAAATGTGGATCATCTTTGAACGCGTCCTTCATTTCGAGACAGGCTTGAACACGATGATCCCTTCGATCCCCGGTAAGAAACTTCGGCACGAATTTTGCTGCCACTCTTAGCATCCCCAAATCGATGGTCAAGATGCGCTGAATTGAGCTCCAGGACAACCTGGACAAGCTCTCGAGTTGGTCAATTGTCCTGCATTGATCTTCACTGATGATATCACGGATTTTGTCGATGTTGTCTTCACTGCGAGCAGTTGAAGGTCGACTATTTTTTTTTTTTCTTTATTGAATTTCGATTCCCCCCCAAGGGGATGGGCTGGCAGCCTAAGAACAGGCGATAAAATCGGAGACTTAAATAGTAACATGGCGAAAAAAATCGTGGAACTTAAAACATAGAACAAAGGGATGATGATGCTAATAAAATACATACGAAGCAAACGGGTAAAATAATATACAGACAATCAAAAAACACAGCGACAGTCTGGTTTCTGTTCACAACACTACAAAGATGAACAACACTGAACAATCACTGGAACACTGCACTAAAAGTTGGTAAATGTGACATACCACAGCCGAGAGCAGGTGGGCGGGAAACTGTGCAGATGATGGGAAAATAAAAAATGGTGGAAGGAGAGAAAAAGCGAAGGGGGGGGGGGGGGGGAGAGGTGAAAGAAGCCGACGGAGGATGAGGACCCATAAGGTCGACTGGAAAGGGGGTTGATCTTCAACCACCATTTCTCCCTTTTTAAACCAAGAAAACCATTTGTACACTTGCGTTTTACTAAGAGCATGGTCTTTGTAGGCTGTCTGAATCATAGCAACAGTTTCTGCTGCGTTCTTGCCAAGAAAGAAACAAAACTTCACTGCCACACGTTGTTCGTAAGAACTAGCCATTTACTCGTGTCACGTCTGCACTGTACGCACATTCAAAGAACTGCCAAAGAAACCACACTTCTCACTGTTGGGTGACGCCGCGTGGCAGAATGACTCAGCAGAGCCCCTACTACAACCCTCTGGCGGCGCAACCTGTTACTACAAGTACATGATGTGCAGCATTACGATTCTGGTTACTTTTGGGTCCCCCCTAGTACGTGCAGGCGGCGTAGCATCAAAGTTTGGCTGAACTTAATCAAATAAAATTGTTGGTTAGGTATGCTAACCGGCTGGTTCTATTGCTGTTGTGGGGAAGAGCCTCGATTGTTGCCAGAATATGTCTGCGGCTGCTGATAATTCTGTGGGTCTGATGATTAAAATTCTGTCTGTTATTAAAGTCGTGAGGTAGTTCTTGTCATTTCGGGAACGTCTATCTCCTTTGCTATTAAAATAGCGTGGCTGATCCTAGTTGCCGTATACCTGTTGCCCTTGCTTACGTTGTGTAAAATTTTTATTTATGAATGAACACTCTGACTGCTGGACTTACAAAAGCTGTAATAAATCTCTAATTGCCGAAATGTTTTCTTTCTGTTGTGCTACTATGAGTGATACTCTTATCAATCGTGGTAATTTCGAAGTACATAGCTGGATTAGTGCTGATTCGCTGTATGGTTCGTTTAAAAATTGGTTTTGCTGTACCATATGTTCGAAGAATTGCGTGATAGTGGGGAAACTTGAATTTTTAAAATTCGGTAGGCTGATTAACTGATCCTTGATACCGCGTTGTGTCGTTTTCGACCAATATGCTGAGAGAAAAGCATTTTGCAGTTCTTCGACTGAGTAATATTGTCTTGCGATTGGTCTCATTCGAGTTGCCGGTTTGCCTTCTAAAAAGCTGCATATAAGTTCTAGTGTGTGCGTTACAGGCCAGGTTGGTGGAAATGCAAAAGTAAATTGTTGTGTCCAGTCCAAGGTGTGAATCTGTGTTGTGTCATTCTTAAGTATCTTAAATTTCCTAACAGATAAAAAGTGCTTGTAGTCAAAGTTATCGTCTCAAAAATGTTTGAGCAAGATCAGGGTTGTCTGTTCGGAATCTAAGTCACGTTCTCTCTGTAATCTACCTAAGTTGTGTTGGCTGTGGTAGTGTGACAAATGTTCAGAATGTGGCGTATGCTGGGTGGGGTTAGAAACTGGAACGTTTTTCATTTCTGTGACTTCATGCTGTAAAGATGACATTTTGCGACGCAACATATTTCTGGATGCACCTAGCTGACTGATTGTTTACTACATATTTTGAAATTCGGGTGTCTGATTGAAGAAAACTGGTGACATATCGTCTGATTTAGTGTCATTATAGTCTCGATAATGTCCACTCTGCTGGCTAATTCATCGAATTTTTCGGTTAGTGCTTTTACCTGATTGTCATTTTTGGGGTCACAAACATCAATCTGTTTTTACATTTTACACGTGGTTTTTGTTAATTTGTTAAAGTCTGCTTTAATGGCATCGGGATCCTGTTCTGTTTCCAGTTTTTCAAGTCTGCTAGTAACTATCTGAAAGTCTTCTGTGTATTTGCTTTCTAAGGTCTGAATACTAGTGTCTGTTTTTGTTTCCAGATCGGTAAGGTCATCCTCTAGTTCTGTGTTTGTACAGAAAGCAGATGGCAGTTATAAGAGTCGAGGGGTATGAAAGGGAAACAGTGGTTGGGAAGGGAGTTCGGAGTAGCTATTAAAATCCATGGAGAAGAAATAAAAGCTTGAGGTTCGCCGATTACATTGTAATTCTGTCAGAGACAGCAGAGGACTTGTAAGAGCAGTTGAACGGAATGGGCAGTGTATTAAAAGGAGGGTATAAGATGAACATCAACAAAAGCAAAACGAGGATAATGGAATGTAGTCGAATTAAGTCAGGTGATGCTGAGGGAATTGGATTAGGAAATGAGACACTTAAAGTAGTAAAGGAGTTTTGCTATTTGGGGAGCAAAATAACTGATGATGGTCAAAGTAGAGAGGATATAAAATGTAGACTGCCAATGGCAAGGAAAGCGTTTCTGAAGAAGAGAAATTTGTTAACGTCGAGTATTGATTTAAGTGTCAGGAAGTCGTTTCTCAAAGTATTTGTATGGAGTGTAGCCATGTATGGAAGTGAAACGTGGACGATAAATAGCTTAGACAAGAAGAGAATAGAAGCTTTCGAAATGTGGTGCTACAGAAGAATGCTGAAGATTAGATGGGTTGATCACATAACTGATGAGGAGGTGTTGAATAGAATTGGGGAGAAGAGGAGCTTGTGGCACAACTTGACTAGAAGAAGGGATTGGTTGGTAGGACATGTTCTGAGACATCGAGGGATCACCAATTTAGTATTGGAGGGCAGCGTGGAGGGTAAAAATCGTAGAGGGAGACCAAGAGATGAATACACTGAGCAGATTCAGGAGGATGTAGGTTGCAGTAGGTACTGGAACATGAAGAAGCTTGCACAGTATAGAATAGCATGGAGAACTGCATCAAACCAGTCTCAGGACTGAAGACCACAACAACAACAACGTTCAAATTTTTCGCATGCAAAGCCCACGAAAGTTCTGCTGATAATGCTTTAATCTCGTCGTGTAAGTGTTGTGCTTTCTGAACATTCTTTGGCGAGTACGTTGTTTTCATAAGTATTTTTGTTGTGTCTTCGTGTGTGCTGCGTATCTCTTGTGCAACGGATCTGATTTCTTCACTACTATTCCTGGCACAGGCCTCAATTTCCTCATGTAATTGTTTTTTAGTTTCATTGCATTGCTCGGCAAAGGCTGTAATCTGTCCAGTAAGCTGTTCAATAGAGGTGTCAAATTTTTCGTTAATCTGTTTGAAATTTTCATCGGTTTGTTTGATTGACCTGTCGTGTTTTTCATCCGACTCATCAAGGTGTTTGTTAAGTTGTTTATAATTGTTGTCTTGTTTTTCATTTGACTGTTTCAAATTTTCGTTAACTTGTTTGTTCTATTCATTCAGTTGTAGCAATATTGCCATAACATGATTGACATCGACTCTGTTTATTGTGCTGTGTGATGTGTATCTGCATTTGATATGTGTTCTGTAACCATTTGGTCACTGTCTGATTCATGAAAAGGTCTGCTGATTGATTGTGCGCTGTTGGTCACTACATCGGAACCAAATAAATCTGACGTATTTTGAGTAAATTGCACGTTTTCACTAGTAACCTGTAGCTGCTCACTGTGTAAATTCTGCACGTCCGATGTGTGAAACTGGGCAGCGTTCGTTGTAGTGGAATGCGTCAAGTTACATTTGTTGTTACATTTACTGTGGACATAATCAAATCTGTTTGCTCATCGTTTAAATTTGAATTGTTACTGGTGGTTGACACACACTGATTGTCTAAGATTGAAGGATTAGAGCTGTGAGACTGAATGTCTCTAGTATTGTCAGTTAAACTACTGAAATCGGCGTTTTCAATCATTGCACTTTGCGATATACTGTTTGCAGTTTTTCGCGGCATTTTCATAAGTCAAAGGTGGACACAAAATCAAATAAAGACAAATCGGACACAAAGTGGAGCAACTACAATAACAACAAAGATCAATAAATTGCCGATGATCTGTGAAAAAAATATGATAAATTAGAAAATGTGTTGCGCCAAATTCAAACTACACTTAACACCATATAAGTAAAAGCAGATATTTAGCTGACTACTTCTCAGAAAATTCTCAAAAATTACGATCTGCCCGGATATCGCCAAGTGTAACCATCCTGCATAAATAAATTTAAAAAAATGATGTGTAACCTTCCTGAACAGGAAATAAAAATAATTAAATTTGGATAATTAAATTCTGATATATGGAAACTGATAAATCTTAACTCATGAAAAACTGATAAATTTTGACATAAGCAGCACTATGCCATGGCCCTGTGAAATTAATCTGAGTCTGCCCGTGAGAAATAAACTGAAAAATTCTTACCTCGTGATGGTGTCTCCTGATAATGCTGTCTATATATCTGCTTGTAAATGGCACAGCTTAGTGCAATGCTGGACTATCTACTAATACTGGATAACATTTGTCTGAGATATGAATTACTAAAAAAACTGACTTTACTTAGTGACACAGCTCGTTGTCTGATTATTAAAGAGCAGGTGACTATGATCTGACAAAAATTCTGGAATATTTTAATTTAGATGTATGACTGGATCGGGACTGGCAATGACTTAAGGGGAAATTATACTTATATAGTTGACTGGTAAAAACAATTACATTCTGAAAATTTTTTACGTTATTGACAAAGATCTACAATCCATTACACGGGAAAATGGAATATATTATGAATCTGAGTCAACTGGAGGTGACAAATCACAAAAAAAGATTGAAACAAATTAACATTAACATCTCAGACAAGTGTATTAACTATGTGCATGCCGATAAAAATAATAAAATTTAGCTTAGAATAGATGGTTGACTTAATTACACTGTTGTTTATTCATTATATTAACAATTATTCATTTGTTCATCATCATCTCATTCCATAGTATCATTTAGCTCTGTAGCTGGTCACAATTATTCTTCTGTTCCATGTAATAAAATTTTACAATTTATTTTGCACTGTGACTTTAACAACTACTAATTATAAACTGGGATGTAGCAGTGACAGACTACAACTACCCTGTAGCAGCGAGCGAATGCAGCTGCGGCAGAGACTGCTATGACCTGCAACTCTTTTGCACCTCTCTTTTGACAGGGGTAAAGATATTTTATGTCTCAGGCAGCGCCTGTGAATTGTCGTTCTAGCAAGTGAGCAAAACATCGAGATTACATTTACCCCAGCAGGGTGGTGAACCCCTTACAGATCTCCCCCGTGACACTGACCCAGCAAAAATCAAGGCAAACCTCATCTTCCCCAAGTTCGAGATCACAGAGGTCAAACAAGAAACACGCGCCTCTGGCCCGGCAAAACCAGGTAAAGGTCGCAAAAAGCGCGCGTCCTTCAAAGTCATACTTCATCCTGACCAGAAGGACCGCGAACTATACGCGATCAAACACATGTTACATTGCAGCGTAACCATTGAAAAATATCGGCAGCCTGAATGTCCTATACAGTGCCAGCAGCTCTTTCGCAGGGGCGAGAACTGAAACCAACATCCGAAGTGCATGAAATGCGCCGGCCCCCATCTCAGTAACACTTTTACCAACAAACGGGACACGCTGGCAAAATGCGCTCTCTGCTGCTACAGCCATCCAGCAAACTACAGCCGCTGCCCTACAAGACTTAAGCTGATGGCGATCCGACTCCACGATCGTCCCCGCGGGCTGCTACTGCAGCCACAGCAACGGCCGCGAGCTCTGCTCTCTCAGCCACAGTCACAGACTAATTCTGCTACCGTCAAAAGCCGCAGAGCGAACGTGCCAGGGCTAGGACCCTATGGAATCGTTAGCAGCAGGATTTCACTGGGAACAGATCCCGCCCAGACAGGCCCCTACATAGCAGGAAACAAGTCCCGTCCTTTCACCATCTCTGCAGCGATTATGTATATTCTTTGGGATCTTCCCACAGAGTGCATAGACTTCAGTCTTCGTAGCGTGTTTTCAGTTGACCCATATGGTTTACTGCATTTGTTTGCACATTACGGTAGCGAACAATGTTTTACCGCTTTGTAGTATTTGTGTCTTTGCAGTATTTGTATTTTTCAATGCATTTCCTTTGACGTCTTAGCAGAGTGCTTGTGCATTGTAGCAGCATTTGCGTTTTTTTCTGCATTTCATTTGTGACTCGTACGGCGTTTGCCTCGCTGTTGTAACACTATTTTGTAACAGTGGTTTGAAATGAGTGCTTTTAAATGTGACATTTGAGGAAACGAGGTGCAATTACCGTATGCCTCTGAAGCAGCATATTTCCTCAGCAAACCCACAGAAGTTGAGCGAAATAATGCCTCCTGTTGAAAATAATGAACGTTCGTCTATCTATCGGTGCTACTTATGCGATAAGGATTTTAGGGTCTAGTGAAGCAGGGGATACAACCCGTCGACTTTGACCAATGATGTCAGAATTGGCCAGAGAGCATTTATTACACAGACGAAAGAGCTGACAAGACTGTTCAGAAACTAAGGAATACGAGAGACGAAAAATATAGTTGACATATATCAATGCAAGTAGTATTTTCACGTTAAGGATATCGCGTGATTGTATCGTATTATTTCTGTGGAAAATGAAGGGGAAAAATGGATGAAAATATTGGTAGCATAGAATACCTCACGTCACATATATATGGGTTGTATCTCGAACCTCATTCGAACTGAATTGTTTAACTGAGTACGGGATACAATTTTAACGTATGTCGATTTCTTCGTTTTCGTTAGCATTAATATCCTGTTGTTCAGTTGAACTATATAGGTCAACTGAAGCATGTGTTGTTTCTTTCGTTTCCGCTACCACTAATAATCTGTTCTTACGTAGATAGTAGTACTACCTATGGCAGAAGGAGCTACGTGTGTAATATTTGTATCCCATATTTCAGTTGACCTATGTATATGTACACTGTTAACGAAAACGTGGAAATGGACATACATTACATTTGCAACCTGTACCTCAGTTGAACTACGCGAAAAGGCAATAAGACGACACATATACAATTTGTATCTCGTACTTCACCATGAGGTACAGTTTTTTTTCCGCCTGCGAAGCTAGTAGTATCGACTGAAAGTTATAGTTTTCATCACAGCATTGACTATAGTATCCCATTCTTTAGTTGAGCTATAAGGATATCTCAAACACCAACAGTACGTGATTTTCATAACGACTCTCAAGGCGAGCTTAGATTTTTCGAACCACGTCCCTCGTCTAATGGATTGCCACAACCGATCTTTGATGCAGCGCCATATAAGTTAAGTCCTGAGTATGGCGCATGTACACTCGTGAGGCGCATATATTCGCTGCACTCACGACATCGAACATACTCGGCAACGAGACCACACATTTGTAAAAAACAAATTGTGCTCAACATGTCTACGCCCATAGCCTCTTTGAAATCATCTAGGTTCATCGGGACAGATAAAGCCATATCTACAAACGAAAATGAGATACTAAAAATTGTCCTAAAATAGGAAACTAATAGTCCAAATCACCTCAATGTCACTAAGAATGAAATTAAGTACTGAATTAATTGCATATAACCTAACTAATGAGGAAGTATTGAATAGGATTGGGGAGAAGTTTGTGGCACAACTTGACCAGAAGAAGGGATCGGATGGTAGGACATGTTCTGAGGCATCAAGGGATCACCAATTTAGTATTGGAGGGCAGCGTGGAGGGTAAAAATCGTAGAGGGAGACCAAGAGATGAATACACTAAGCAGATTCAGAAGGATGTAAGTTACAGTAGGTACTGGGAGATGAAAAAGCTTGCACAGGATAGAGTAGCATGGAGAGCTACATCAAACCAGTCTCAGGACTGAAGACCACAACAACAACAACAACAACCAATTATTTAAATAAACGCAGACGAAGAATATTTTGAGCAATTTGTAGCGATCTCTTCTAAAATCACATTCAGTTATTTTAATGTACAATAATAGCGCTTGTCCGGAACCCAGAACTGTTTTATCATCTATGGCTGAAAGTGAAGACTTTATTATCTATGAGTAATGTATGACGTCATTGGTCAAAGTCATAGAGTAAATATCTCTGGAGTGAGCATTCACACGCGCAGAACAGATTTTGTGTTGTCAACATACATTGCCGGCCTGGTCACGTGATCTCGGGACGTCGTGTGTTTGTCCGTATAGCGCCCTATATACACTCCTGGAAATTGAAATAAGAACACCGTTAATTCATTGTCCCAGGAAGGGGAAACTTTATTGACACATTCCTGGGGTCAGATACATCACATGATCACCCTGACAGAACCACAGACACATAGACTCAGGCAACAGAGCATGCACAATGTCGGCACTAGTACAGTGTATATCCACCTTTCGCAGCAATGCAGGCTGCTATTCTCCCATGGGGACGATCGTAGAGATGCTGGATGTAGTCCTGTGGAACGGCTTGCCATGCCATTTCCACCTGGCGCCTCAGTTGGACCACTGTGGAGACCTCACGCCCCACGTGTTGAGCAATTCGGCGGTACGTCCACCCGGCCTCCCGCATGCCCACTATATGCCCTCGCTCAAAGTCCGTCAACTGCACATACGGTTCACGTCCACGATGTCGCGGCATGCTACCAGTGTTAAAGACTGCGATGGAGCTCCGTATGCCACGGCAAACTGGCTGACACTGACGGCGGCGGTGCACAAATGCTGCGCAGCTAGCGCCATTCGACGGCCAACACCGCGGTTCCTGGTGTGTCCGCTGTGCCGTGTGTGTGATCATTGCTTGTACAGCCCTCTCGCAGTGTCCGGAGCAAGTATGGTGGGTCTGACACACCGGTGTCAATGTGTTCTTTTTTCCATTTCCAGGAGTGTATTTAGAATGTCACTACATCCCTTTACAGACGGATTCTTTTCGTACGTGTCGTGGATTATTTATATATGTTGCGCAGACATTTTAACAGTATCCATTTGATACCGGGAATAAACCAGCTACGTAACTTTTAAGGGCAAGATCTTACATTCTGCTTCTTTGCGATAGGTGTCACAGTTCAGATGCACTCGATTTTTGGTAGTTTACGGTATGATACCGCACTTTATAGTATTACAGAGCCTGACGTACATTTTTGCAGTGATAGTCTTGCAAAACGACTTGACAGTACGCTAGTACTTTTGCAAGTGTCCGAAAAACACGGAATTTGCCACACATTAGCGATCATACCCTGCTAATTCGTCTTTTTTTCTTGTATTTCTGCGTATTTATTTTCTCGTTTTTGCGACCTAAAGCACAATTTTTCTTACTGGTGGCACTTTGAGGCATTTATTTAACGCATTTTAAGTACTTGCTCCCAGCTTATTAAATAAGTAGTAGACTGAGTAATGTATATACATAATCGACATGTCACTGATAAATGCATGGAGGATAGTATTTACTGAATCAACTAACCATTCAATTTCCTATTCCACCAGCAAATTTACGAGAAGAAGCGACTGTTTGTAAGCTTTTGTACGAGCCGTAATATCTATTATATAGTCATAAAATCGTAGAAAAATAGGTCTACAGAATCAAGCCTTAATTATAAGGCGTCTCGAAATTTTTTGCATATACAGTGTCTCTTGCTAATATGATAACTATAATTAAAGTTACATGGTATGTACCCATGAAAAGTTACTATCCCTCCTTTCACATATTTTTCTTTGCATCCGTAGCAACAAAGTAATTCACCCTCGCTATTACACTATCAGCAAACGGTGAAACACAACAAAAACTCTTGATATTATAAACTTCAAACGCTGCAGAAAGCACACACGCACAGCGAAGTCCCGAAAACACGTGACAATCCTGGTTTAATGTTGACAACATGCGCAGAACGCAATGCTCACTCCAGAGATATTTGCTCTATGGTCAAAGCCGAACGGTTGTATCCCCTGCTTCACTAGACCCCAGCATTTGCGTTTTTTCCACATTTCCTTTGTGACTTTTGCGGCGTTTGCTTCGCTGTTGTAACACTATTTTGTAACAGTGATTTGAAATGAGTGCTTTTAAATGTGACATTTGAGGAAACGAGGTACAATTACCGTAGGCCTCTGAAGCAGCATATTTCCTCAGCAAACCCACAGAAGTTGAGCGAAATAATGCCTCCTGTTGAAAATAACGAACGTTCGTCTACCTATCGGTGCTACTTATGCGATAAGGACTTTACTTAAAGTAGTTTGCAACACCACCAATAAAATATTCGTGGGGAAGGGCAACAGAAACGTTGAAGTGTGCGATGTGTGCACTTGAAACTGATTCTAAAAAGTGCTGGATGGATCCTTTCCAGTCTGAACATGACTTTTGTGTAAAGAATCATTCCATTCATTGCTAAAACCACACTAGTATTTTTCGAAAGTGCACCAATAATGATATTTTACAACAGTAATCATGTATTTGGGGTTTTAACTTATTTAAAACCTTCGAGAAATCGATATTTGGTTAATTCTGTTAGTGATGTGATGAACATACATATTAATGGTTCATTCTATACAAACAACACAAAAGGTATACATTTTAACTGAAACAACTAATTTCTTTTACATTTTCTACATTCAGTGACTGTGGTTTAGAGATGAAAAACTAAAAGTCTGTAGAGGTATGACAACTCTATAGAAAGTTAAAAGTCTGCAAAGTTTGGAAACAAAATAACACATCTCAGGATAATTGACTATCAAATCCATGCACGGCAATGGAACTTCTATTACAGAAAAATAAATTTGCAGGGCCATTTACATGGCCTCACTTCCCCCAGTTTCCCCACATTCTTTTCCCCCCTACTCCAGACCATTACCAGCCAACATCCAAGACGGCCAGGGGTGCAGTGGAACCTCTGTTAATTTCGGTTTGTTGTGCCCTCATTTCCTTTGATATAATAACATGTAAGAGTGTATGACATTTTTTATTTCCATTTTCATCAGTACAGTAAATAATTTCTTTTTCTTCAATTCATTTTCTTAAATACATAAAGGATATATTTACCCATTTGTGTGGTTTCAGTGTTAATTTACAAATGCAATTTAGTACAAAATCTTACTTTGCTATTTTATTGTTTCAGTAAATCATTTAGAGACCTCCAAAGAAATTCAGACTATATTTGGAAAACGCCTCTTTACATTTTAGAAAAAGGAATAAAATAGCTCATTTAACTCATTTACTCCCATAATTTTATATTTAACATAGTGACTGCCAAAGGCCACAGCAGAGCCTGATGCTGTTTGTCCACCAGTGTGGTGTGAAAACCCATCAATGGCTTGCTGCATTCAGTGTTTTGTGAAGGAAACACTATAGTGCTCTCCAGATTAATTCCAGTGAGATTTTTGTTGTTCATCAAGATGAAGTGAGCAGTGTACACTGAAGTAAAGAAAAAATCACTATTTACACAGCAATGGACTACACAGTTACCAGGCCAGTTTCAGTACCCTAGTATCTGATTATCTGCAAGACAAGAAGCTAGGTGTTAGCGCTTTTAATCAGAAAAAATACTCCAGGGAAAAAATTTCGAAGTTGTGGAAGTATTCTGTGTGGAATCAAAGCAACATGTTTGGCAGTGTGTGAGAGTTAATAATGAGAGTTTGTCTGATTGCACATCTTTTGTAAAATGTACAAAATCCCTAACTGAATGTTATTACAACAGAAGTTCTAATGGAGGAGATGACAATGTCATGCTGACAAGGTAAAGATTTATTGTAATAATACCAGATCCCTTCAAACACTCAAGTTCACACTCTCTGCACCATCAGGAAATATACAGTTTAAATAAGATTGTGGTATGGAAATGGCACATTCTACCAGTTCATACCTAATGCGAGCCAGAGCGGTCAGGAGGAAATGCTCAAATTCTTTCATTGCCTGTGGTAGGAGTGAAAATTTTCATTTTTTAATGAACAGTGGGTTATTATTAGACTTTTCTTGGACAAGCTGCCAGGAAACAACGTGAAAAAAATGAGTTGCCAGACAGAGAGGGGAATAAATTTGTATGTGCAGAAAAGGATGATGCAAGTAAATTTGGCAAGAGTCTATCACAGAAACTTGGGAAAGCCTAACTTTTTCTATACGGAACTGAAATGTTTCACACTTAATCTGTTATCTTACTGCTCTTCATTTATTAATAAATGTGACCCTGCACAATGTTTTTAACATTTTTAAGTACATAATTCCAATCCTTCATTGTATGTTAAGTGGAATAGTTATGTCTATGACATTATAATTTACATCTGTAACATCTAACACATTGACTGCCACAAAGCCACCACAGAGCCAGCAGTATGAGTTAATTGCCTTATTTTATATTAACACTTACTTTTAATTTTTTTTAATGGAAAATGAACACAGACAACATCATGAAATTCTGATTGTATGCTGTTCATATTAATGTCCATCTATAGAAAAATTAGTGGCTTTCTGATTTTATTTTTATGTTAATTCCTCACTTTCAGTTTTACAAATGTTATGTCCATATGGATAGAAATTTAAAAATTTTCCACCGAAATCTCCCTCACATCCTGTTGTCAGCACTTGGTCAGTGAAACTAATTTAATATTTAAGTTCTGAAAAATCGAGTGGCAGAACAAACAGCAGCAATGGCTAACATTTTACAACAAAAAAGGAAAATGCTTCTTTTGGTACACTGCAGTGAAATACACATGTACAGTTCAGTAATCTCTTCAATTTGAAAAAAACTGATTTTGGGTCATAATTATGAAATTACAATACGTTTAAAAGTTATGCAAGTGTACAGAGGAATTTTAATACTTTCTGGAGTGAATGTTAAATAAGTATCTCGTTAGCTGGTAAATTTTGCTACAAAATCACAAGACACATTAGTAGGCATCTGCTGAATTAGCCTCAGCTGTACTTGTGCAGGAAATGTAGGTGAATACAGCTTAGCACTGAACTCTTTACTCAGTATCTGGGCAAATATCATATGAAGAAACAAACTCCTCTGTGAGAAAAGTCACCCAAAGCTAAAACCAAAAAACGTACTCACGAAGAATAATTTGAACTTAGAGAAAGTGGAACCACAGCATACTTAAAACTTATGTTCAAAATTCAGACAGTATGAGTGAAACAAACAACAATTTTGACTGTAATCCCTAAATGCAGCCAAATTGCTTTGTTCTTGTTAGATCGATGCAAGCTGTTTCTGTGTATTATCCACTGAGCAGTTCCACTGAAAAGTTTTAAGTTTGGAAGAAGAACTAATATAGTTTGAAGAACATACATTACAGCCATGAAACGCTGCAGCATTTATTTCCTGCAAGCCCACACTGGGCAAACGTACACATCACCATTATCAAAGAAGAAGCGAAAAAAAAGAACTGGTTTGAATGACACAAAATTACATAAAGCTCTAGGCTGATGACAGACACTACAAATAATAGCAAGAGACTATTTTCTTGAGATGTTTGCAATAGCACGTAGGACACTAACTTATCGCACAGCAACAGCCACAATTTTTTATAGTCCTTAAATTAATTTCATTTATAATGCACAAAGATGGCACTGGAAGAATTAACAAGCTAAATTTCACCCATTACACAAGCAAATAGTAATGAAGTAACTCATATGAGCAAAAATCTTACTGCTTTCATTAGGCACTTCTACTTTATATCATTCTTATATCCTTTAATTTTCATAAGTTAATTTTAGATAGATAAGCTAAACTTCTTTGACTTGTTTGTGTGTAATGTTGATTTTAGACAATCGAATCAATCATCTGCATCCTTTACTTACTACCAATGTAACAGGATCAAGAAGATTCTTTTTTCACATTGTATCACAACATTTACATGCAACACATCTTCCGAAAAACGAATTTCGGAAACCTTTTTTCGCTGTCACGTTTACATGTTAAGATCGAAGCGGACTTGCTAGCCCAGTTAAATATGACACCTGGAAAATAGCTGTTATAGTTTCTGATTTATTCAGCACAATCTGTTTCTCTTCAATTAGACGAGGTGTAAAAAGCTTAAATCCAATATTTCTAATAACCGTTCAGTGTACGAAATGCCACTCTGTCCAGATTAGCCAAAAATTTTTAACAAGACAAAATCTGACAGCCTGAGCACGGTTGCGTTTACATGAGATCGAAAATCGATAGCGTAATTGGAAAACCGCCAACTAGAAATGGATTTCCGGAATCGATTTTGAAGTGTTTACATTACCAACCAAAAGCGGTATTGGGAAAGACGTTTATAAAATCCTGTTTTGGGAGACTGCCACAGTCTTCCCCCAGTGCTCAACCGGCAACGTTTCTCGATGGAGAAAGCAACAACAACTACTTTAGGATTCAGCCTCATAACCCTGTTCAACACATTTAAGGATATCTTTTCAAAGCTCTGAGATGCGACTGATGCCCTAACAAAAATTATGATTATTGCTGAAGGAGCAATGACATGCTTTGATGGATCCCCCTAGGTCCAAAAGAATAAAAATAGCAACATGGAACGCCAACAGGGTTAAAACCAAGAAAATCGTTTTGGAAGACTATATAGAACAGCATGCCATCGATATTATGCGTCTAACAGAAACACATCTGAAGCCCGACGACCGATTCGCCGTCAGAAATTCAACGGGACGACCACGTCGACCGCCCAGGTGGAGGGACAGCGGTTTTGTTTAAGGGCAGAAGGTGCTTCCACTCCTTGGAACTTCCGCAGACTCAGACTATCAAGGCTTTGGGTGTAGAAATTAGAATTGGCCAAAACCTTTGGTAAATTATTTCAGCCTACCATCCCCCATCCCGCTTGACGTATCACTACACAAGACCTACAGGCACCCCGCTTGACGTATCACTACACAAGACCTACAGGCACTGTTTAGGGTTGGCAGTGGTGTATTGGTGGGAGGAGACCTAAATTCGAAACATAGAGCCTCTGCCTGCTGTCCCAAGAACGCAAATGGCAGGAATTTGTGGGGGTTCATCTAGGGGCGCGCCACCATTAGTGTCATTGCGCCAGATGAGCCCAAGCACATTTCTGGAAAAGCGGACAGAAATTCATAAATTTTAGATACATTTGTAGTGAAAAACTTGGATCTCGATGCGGCAGCCACAGTGTTCTACGAGCTGGACTCTGACCACAGTCCTGTTGTGCTGTATGTCGCCAGTGTCGAAGACGATGCCGGGAGGATGGCAAATACACATGTATTCACAAACTGGGACAGATATACCTACCTGGTGGGAAAGCAAATGGAGGAAATTCCCCCACTTCAGACGGAAGGAGACGTGGACGAAGCCATTGAGAAATTCACTGGATTCCTCCATGCATGTACTCGTGCTACTAGCGTCAAGATAACCACTGAACCTGACGCCAGGGACCTGCCCCCTGACATCTGGGACCTCCTAGTCGCCAAACACAGGAGGCGTAGGCTGAGGCAACGCCACCGCCTGCTGCAGAGTCTAGAGGACCAGGTGAGACAAGGATTACAAGAGCACAGCAGCCGCTGCTGGGAGGAGAAACTAAGACCCCGCCGAAGTAGACATATCTGGAAAATAACCTGGAAAATAACCTGGCTGTGGAAAGGTCCCACCAGAGAAAACAAGCCACTCCACAGAGAGAACGGTCTTGCAAATGACGAGCAAGAAATCGTGGTATAATGGCAGAATCATTGGAGTCACAATTCCAAACTCATGTCATCCACGATGCCGTTAACGATAGGAAGGAGAGAATAGTTATTGGATGAGTGACTCAGATAATAAATAAGTGGCAAATGACAGAATTCATGCCCGTTAACGAGCTGACAATATGTGCACTCATCAAGTGGCAGGGTAATCACGAAGGTCCTGGCCCAGACTGCGTCCACTCCCCACTTCTAAAACTCCTTCCCCCTCCCGCCATATCCTACCTAGCAAGCGTTTACAACGCCTGCTTGAAACTACTTACTTTCCCTCAGCGTGAAAACTGCAAGGCCATCACCCTACCCAAACCTAATAAAAACCTGATCCTTCCCAAAAGCTACAGACCTATTTTTCTCCTAACTGGCCTGAGTAAAATCCTCGAATTAATAATCCTTTCACTCCTATGTGTAATGACACATTACAATGCAGAGAGATACAATACTTTAAATTCTGCACCAAAGATTATATTGAGAGGAATGTAGAAAATAATCTCTGTAATGTCCATATTTGATTCACTTTTGGTTTGTACTCCAAGAAGGAGTAAAACTCTCACTTGTTACCTTGTATGGAATGGACGTAAATTTTGGTGTGTGCTGAAAGGCAGCCATCTTGTTAGTATTTATGATTTGTGCGATGAACATAGCAAATCTTATTGTCTTGTGAATAAAAAGAAACTGAAAAGTATCCAACTTTCATGAGATTTATTTAAAGTGACGTAGCATTGTATTCCTTTGTCTCCACCATCTTCGTGAAGGAAACCGATGCCGACTTAGGAAAGTACACAAGGTCAACAAAGAGAAGAACATCGATGGCGACTAATGAATTAGTATCGTGGGAGAAGGACTAATTCTACGTTTACGCTGAGAACCCTGAATAAATCAACAATGATGCAGAATTCAAAAATATTCTTAATCGGAATTGTAAATTATATTAACGGCGAATTTCACGCAACACTGAGTTTGTCTGCATTCAAGCCAGTCAATACAGTCCATAAAAAAGTCTTTAAAAAATTCTAAAGTTAAAGTTCCATATCCCTATTTTTTCCTTTCAAAAACTCAATAAATTAATTTTTTTTGCTTATTTCGCCACATTTATCAGTTCCTGACTGAAAACAATATCCGTATGCTTCAACAGTTTGAATTCGGTGCTGAGCATTCCACTATCCAACAATCCCTACACTTGGTGAAACACATTTGTCTGGTGAGGGCAAGGAGAGAAGCAACAGGAACAGTGTTCCTGGACATAGAAAAAGCATTTGACCACGCTTGGCATGATGGCCTCAGGGCCGGCCTTAGCCATCCAGGTGCCCCGGGCGAGTCGTCCAGTTGGCGCCCTTTATTGTATAAATAGCGAACCTGGCAGTGCTTTGCAACACGGTATTTGACTGTTTTCTAGAAATCGTCTTAAGTGGTTAATGGCGTCATCTTGTGATCATAACATGGTTTTTTCCATCGTAAATTTGAGTATTTTATTTTTTTAAATGGAAATGAAATCCAAATAATCTGAAAGCCCGCTGAGACGCTCCATGTGAGTCTTGTGTAGCCTGTGACATCAGTCCAGCATGCTGCTGTCGCTGCCATAACAGTCAGTATAGCAGTGATATATTGTTTGGGCATTCACGTTTTGGGAAATTGTCTAAAAATATTGCGTAGTACTGCACTGTACATCTACAACAACTCCAGAAAATTGTTTTTGCGTGTTCCAAACAAAGAAAAGATGCGTAAAATGTGGTTGAAACAGGCTCGTATATCCCAAATATTTCTTTTCTTTTCTGAAGTACCCCTGTACTAAAGCGAACAAAACAAAACAAAAATTATTCAAATTGGTCAAGCCATTTCTTTGTTTTGGTGAGACTAACACACAACAATTGATTTTTATATATAGGAGGTAATATGTATAACGAAAAAACACTAATTTTGAATTGGGTACCATATTTTTATTGAATTTAATATAACTGTAAGCCATAAACCTATATTTCCTTCAGTCATCTGAACACAAAACATATTACGCCTAATGAAAAACAATTATAAACGACTAAAATTTTACTTTTCTCGCTTTTCTGTCGGCAAAGTCTCTGATCAGATTAGCAAAGTCCAGGTTTTCTGCAACTTCATTTTCAATGGACAGTGAGGCCAATCTGGTTAGTCTTGTTTGAGACATTGTAGACCGCAAGTACGTTTTTATCAACTTCAGTTTGGAAAAACTGTGTTCGCCGCTTGCGACAGTCACTGGTATTGTTAGCAAAATACGTAACATTATCCAGATGTTGGGATATAACTCTTGAAGATTATGCTTTTTTATGAAGTTTAAGGCTTCAATAGGCATTGCCTGGCTGTCTTCGAGATAGTGTTGCAGGCCTAAAATTTCGTCGCACAGCAAATTTCCATCAATATCTGACTTCATGTTGACAGTTAACTTTTCTTGTAATTTAGAACAGCATTGTGTTAGTTCTTCTTTATTTTGATTTTTTTTAATGTCAAACAAGAAACTCCACGTCGCAGAAAATTCTTGCATCTGTTCAAATCTTTCTTTCATGGATATGTGCACGGTGTCCAACAGTGCATTGAAAAACTCTACTTTAAACTTCTTTTTTGGGTCAGTTATTTGATCATCAACAGCCTCTTCACCCGGCCTGCGTTTAATACGTCTTAATCGCATTTGTGGTTTAAATAATGGCTGCGTATCAAGATCCGAAGCCAGTTCAGTTACTGTTACAATAGCTTGTTCAAAACCTGTTTGTCTATATGTTTCCAAATAAGAGCAACATTTGTCAAGGATTCCCATAAACTCGACAAAGTTGATTGTGGGTGACTGATTTGCTTTACTCACAACGTTAATTTGAAACAGAACATCATACCATGTCACGAGAGAAACAATGAAGCTGAAGTATTTTAATTGTCCTCCTAGTGTTGTCGCTTCGTGTGACACCGCAGCATCGCTTTGTTCAGTAGCATCGGCCAAGGAAGCCAAAGCGTCATGCATTTCGCATAATTGATAACGAACCGCTTTGACGCTATCAATTCGAGCTTCCCAGCGTGTGTCACTTACATTTTTCAGGGTGTATATCTTCAAATGGTCGGTCAAAATTTTCCATCTATTTACCGATCCAGCAAATAGATTAAACATTTTTTGTAACATTCCGAACAGTGTCACGGATTTTACTGATGATTTTGCCGCATCACACAATACCAAATTATAACTATGGCATCCACATGGCACAAAAAAAGCTAGTGGATTTAACTTCTTAATTCTGTTCTGGACGCCTTTATTTTTCCCCTTCATGTTCGCGCCGTTATCGTAGCCCTGTCCTCTGCAGTCATTAATGTTAAGGTCAAGATCACTCAATGTTTTTAAAATGCTTTCTGTGAGGCCTTCACCGGTTGTATCATCTATTTGCAGAAATGAGATGAAATGTTCTTTTACACTTACGCCATCCTCTGTTATGTCGGCGCATCTTAAAGTTATCGAAAGTTGTTCTTTGTGGCTTATATCTGGAGTACAGTCAGCTATGATTGCATAATACTTTGAACCCTTTATGCGGGATACGACCGTAGACATAACGTGTGATGCCATGAGTTCTATTAATTCATTTTGTATATTTTTGCCACAATAATGGTCAGCCAAATCACCATTCAATGCCTGTCTGACGTGCTCTTCCATGATTGGATGAACCTTTGCCAATAACTGTACAAGACCTAAGAATTTTCCATTATTTGGGGTAAATAATTTATCTGATAACCCTCTGAATGCCATATTATTTTCAGCCAAATACAAAGTAATGTACATCAGTCTTTGAAGCACATTGCTCCATCATAAACTTTCTTTAGAAATTAGCTTTTGTTCTTCCTTGTCAATAGTTAATCCAGCTTTAAACCTGATTTCAGCTTCAGTCCATTGAGTAAATGCTTTTTTGTGGTTAGGACTATTTTCATGCAGTTTCAGAGCTTCACTTAAATGTTTCCAATTTCTGAAACCCACAGTGGTAGTCAAATTAGTAGTTGACTTTAAATCAAACAGTCGACAACAAAAGCAAAAGACACTGTCGTTTGATACAGAATAAACTAGCCACCGTCGTCTGATAGTTTCCTCGTTTGATAGTTTTCTTGTGTAATGAGTTGAAGAGAAATGACGCCCATTTTCATCTTTTGGAAAGTTATTTAGACGTACTTGTGAGGGTCCACATATTATAATGCGATCTATATCTCTAGCATTAAGTACTTTTGACCACGTACCTACATCAGAAACATTGTATTCTTTTATTTCAAGAACGTTGATACTTTCATCGACCACAGATGTCATGTGTTGATTTTGACTTGGAGAAATATCAGAGGATTCATGCAAAGATGTACTGTGCTGGTCAATTTGATCACCTTCAATAGGTGATTGTATATTTTTTGTGTATAATTGTTCACAGTCTGAAGAAATATTTGCTGATACATGGACTTTTGATTCAATATCTGAAGTATTTGCCTTAGAATTTCCTTTAAGGTACTTATAAATATTCATGTGCTTTTTAGTTTCTTCAAGAACTTTTTCTTTTTCAGCTTTTCTTTTCCGATTTTCTGAACCAGAAAGCTTTTTTTTAATCATTTCCTTCTCTTCTGGCATGATTTAATAATTTGACAAATTATTGCTTGGACACTGCTCTATTTCGCGACCACAATATTCGATCTATAACAAATAAAGAAATTCACCTATCAGTAGACGTAACTAGAAAAAACCCTGAACTGAAAGATAAAAATGTTTCTCGCACCTACCAGAAAATTAAAATGTTGACACAGTCACGACACTCGTTTCACTCACAATTATTCAGCCACGAAAACATGACCGCTGCCTCCGACTCTTACTGACAATTACTGACATGCGGGTGCAAATCGTAGCGCTGCCAACATGTGCAGTCTAACAAACATTGTGTGGCGCTGTATTATTTCAGTAAGTTAGGGGAGAATTCTCTATGAATGCAGTGCACGCATTGCGTGATCTATTAAGTAATGTACATGAGTCATTAAGTCACAAATATTCGATATAAATACATTCATATTAATTAAATCACAATGTAATGTATATTTCACAGTCTGTATTTTCTTTTATTTGGAGCGATCGGTAGTTTCTGTTGTAAACGAGAGATGGTGCGGCTGCATGGGCTCTTCCTTGTTGCAGTTCTTGATACAAATAAGAGAGGCGCTTTGGTAGAGCCCGTGCTAGCCCGCGTCAAACATGGATGGTTGCAGACAATACGAAGATTGCATTCAGCACGATTTCTCTTCTGCTACCCCGAATTCATCGCGCATTCGTGAGATTAGCGACGTATGTTGAATGAGACTGAATAATATTTTAGTTTCGCGAAATGGGTGATTGTAAATTGTAATTTTTTTTTTACATGCGTTTAGTACGTGGCGCCCCCTGGGCCCCGGCGCCCTGGGCGACCGCCCGAGTCGCCCCACCCTAAAGCCGGCGCTGAACACAGCAAAAAAAATTTAGCCGAACTGGTCCAGGCGTTCTCGAGTTTTACGCTTATCAACACATTTGGCAATTAATTTTTATTTATATAGATAAGAAGCCCGAAATATACGCGTAAAGGAAGAATATACAAATAAAACCAATATTTTTTTTACCTGAAATTAATACACATGTATATAATGTTGGGGTTTGTCTTTTGGTGCTCAGGTAAAATAAAAACTTTTGATTAACGTTCATAATACGACAATGACGCGCGCAGACTAAACGGCTGCGTAGCGCAGCTCAGCAGTAATATGGGCAGGCAAGCAAGTTTCCCGCAGCCTGCCCGGGTTGAGTTCTGCTTGGCTTGGCTGGGAGTGAAGCAGCCTGCCCGTTCTGTTGACAACGAGCGGCGGCCTGCCCGCCTGGCCACCGGGCAAGCATGAGCGGGTTAAAAGCGGGACATGTACACCTCTAATTGTAGCCTATCGCGATTGCGGTTTATCGTATCGCGACATTCCTGCTCGCGTTGCTCGAGATCCAATGACTGTTAGCAGAATATGGAATCGGTGGGTTCAGGAGGTAATACGGAACGCCGTGCTGGATCCCAACGGCCTCGTATCACTAGCAGTAGAGATGACAGGCATCTTATCCGCATTGCTGTAACGGATCGTGCAGCCACGTGTCGATCCCTGAGTCAACATATGGGGACGTTTGGAAGACAACAACCATCTGCACGAACAGTTCGACGACGTTTGCAGCAGCATGGGCTATCAGCTCGGAGACCATGGCTGCGGTTAACCTTGATGCTGCATCACAGACAGGAGCTCCTGCGATGGTTCCTACATTTCAGCAGGATAATGCACGACCGCATGTTGCAGGTCCTGTACTGGCCTTTCTGGATACAGAAAATGTTCCACTGCTGCCCTGGGCAGCACATTCTCCAGATCTCTCACTAATTGAAAACGTCTGGTCAATGGTGGTCGAGCAACTGGCTCATGACGATACGTCAGTCACTACTCTTGATGAACTGTGGTATCGTGTTGAAGCTGCATGGGCAGCTGTACCTGTACACACCATCCAAGCTCTGTTTGACTCAATGCCCAGGCGTATCAAGGCCGTTATTACAGCCAGAGGTGGTTGTTCTGGGTACTGATTTTTCAGGATCTATGCACCCAAATTGCGTGAAAATGTAATCACATGTCAGTTCTAGTATAATATATTTGTCCAATGAATACCCGTTTATCATCTGCATTTCTTCTTGGTGTAGCAATTTTAAGGGCCGGTGGTGTATTAGCGGAATACAGTTCACGTCCACTTAAGTTGGCAAAAACTGAAGAGCACTCGTGCAATTTTCGTGTACGTCATTTCACATTTATTTAGTTGTCGTCTGCAAGAAACAGCGTGTCAAACATGAGTGATAAGCGTTCCATATCGCAAAACTTTTCGCTTGAGGACACTTTGAGGCTGTTAGGTACTGTAATTGAGCTCAAGAGTATAGTAAAAAACACGAAAACTGCTGCTGTCTCATTCAATGAAAATATTAATGCAAAACATTTAACTAATTTGATAGGGTGCTTATATGTGTAACGATTTATTTTTAAATTAGTTAATTGATCTGGTATTTGATATTTGACTGTAAGAGATTTTACTAGATTTCCGAATAATGTGAAGGAAAAAAAGATGCAACAGTTTCCATTCACAAACAACTCCACATAAATCGACTGAGCAGCTACAATAGATGTACGATTATTATTTTTCTTAAAGAAACATGAAAATTTAAGCACAGAAAAGGCAGCAGTAGCTACAGATTTGTAGCGCACATGTGGAATGAAGTTCCAAATTGCGTACAATAAAATACGCGATTGACGAAGTTGTCGGCAGGAGGACGCCACAGTCAGTTTGATCCAGATCCAACATTTCTACACTCTAATATTCCATCAAATGTAGCTGCATGGTAGGTGGCGGATTGTAACTAGACACGTAAATAGAAGCAACTATGAAATGCGGTCTGCTTTATGAAATAGTTGGTCTTTTCAGTCTCTCCAAAAAACTGGGAAATTGATTTGACTTAAAATTCTGAGAGGTGTTACTGGCTAATTTGACTTGTCAAATCATCTTTAGCAGCTGTATGTAATCCGGGAGGGGAAGGGGATGGAACTGGAGGTGTGATACCTTCCCTGTGTTCCTCTTCCTCTTCTTGTCATCTCAGCTTAGAAGTGTCAGTTTTGTTTTCAGTATAAAAACAGTTGTTCTCAAATGTGAAAGAATTAGTAGAATTGCAGATTGTGCTTCTTCAAAAGTCCCTTGACAAGAACCAGAGAAGGAAGAAAAAACTGTATTGGTTAAAAAAGATCATAAAGCTCAAAATTGTTTTCAGAATAAATAGAAATTAATCCATACACATGTGGTTCTTTTCTTTTAATTACATCAGCGAACTGAAATAATGAAAAACGTCTCTTGTGCATGTTGTCCAGAGTCATACACATCCTTCTAATAGTCGTGCTGGTTGTCTCCTTGCCAACACCAATTAAGTCTCCAATGGACAGAAAAAAATCGCCAGAAGCAAAATACACTGAAGAGTCAAAGAAACTGGTACACCTGCCTGAAATTGTGTAGGATCCCCGTGAGCATGCAGAAGTGACACAACACGACGTGGCATGCACTCGACTAATGTCTGAAGTAGTGCTGGAGGGAATTGACACCATGAATCCTGCAGGGCTGTTCATGAATCCGTAAGAGTACGAAGGGGTGGAGATCTCGTCTGGAGCTTGGTGGCCAGCGGAAGTGTTTAAGCACAGAAAAGTGTTCCTGGAGCCACTCTGTAGCAATTCTGGATGTATGGGGTGTAGCATTGTCCTGCTGGAATTGCCCAAGTCCGTTGGAATGCACATGGACACGAATGAATACAGGTGATCAGACAGGATGCTTGCATACATTTCACCTGTCAGAATCGTATCTAGATGTATCAGCGGTCCCATATCATTCAAACTGGAGACGCCCCACACCATTACAGAGCCTCCACCAGCTTGAACAGCCCCTTGTTGACATGCAGGGTCCATGGATTCATGATGTCTCCATACCTGTACATGTCCATCTGCTCGACACAATCTGAAATGAGACTCGTCTGACCAGCCAACACTTTTCCAGTCACCAACAGTTCAATGTTGGTGTTGACAGGTCCAGACGAGGCGTAAAGTTTTGTGTCGTGCAGTCACATGAGTGGCTCCGAAAGGCCGTATCAATGATAATTCGTTGAATGATTCACACTCTGACACTTGGCCCAGAATTGAAATCTGCAGCAATTTGCGGAAGAGTTGCACCTCTGTCACACTGAACGATTCTCTTCAATCGCCTTTGGTCTCGTTCTTGCAGGATCTTTTTTCTGGCCGCAGCGATGTCGGAGTTTTGATGTTTTACCAGATCCCTGATATTAATGGTACGCTCGTGAAATAGTCGTATGGGAAAATCCCCATTTCATCGCTATCCCAGAGATGCTTTTTCCCACCGCTTGTGCGCCGACTTTAAAAAACACCTCGTTCAAACTCACTTAAATCTTGATAACCTGCCATTAGAGCAGGAGTAACCGATCTAACAACTGCTCCAGACACTTGTTGTCTTATATAGGCGTCGCCGACCACAGTGCCGTATTCCGCCTATCTGCATATCTCTGTATTTGAATACGCGTGCCTATACCAGTTTCTTTCGCACTTCGGTGTATTAGAGTGTCTGTAGTAGCTGGATCATCGCTGGCACAGAGTCGTTTCTGAAAGAAAGAAAAGAATGACATGAAACAATACAAGAAAAATTTAAAAACATCATTTGCCAGCCACTCGTTATGGTTATGTAGATTCAATAACTAAATATTCCTAATAGCTGGATAAAACGTACCAATGTTCTTCTAATACAGAGATAATTACTTTATGATAAATATGGTTGTGGTTACGTGGATAATACTAGTAACTGAAAATACAACAGCTATCTGCTAAGCTTTCTTAAAAAGAATTGTTTTCCTGTTAATTTTACTGTGTTAAGCGTAACATGAGTTAACGCAAATAATTTACATGTTTATTGGAATAATGCTAGATGATGGACAATTTTGTTGCTCTGAAGCATTCACTAAAATATGGAAAGTTATTGTCCCAATAGGAGATAAGAGTGAAAAATATTTTCTGCTACAGATTTGGCTGAGTTAATTTACATTACCTCCAATTGGGTACACTTTGACATAAAGGAGAACCCTGAAACTATCGTGATATTCAAGGAAAGTTAAAGACGTCCAGGCACTCCTTCCAGATGCTACAATATACACATTTAATAACTAGATTCCGGTTCTGCTCTTGTAACATAAAAATATAACTATTATTTTATGATAAATATGGGCTAACTTATATGGCTAATACTAATAACTGATAAACTCAGCCTGAGTAAGAACAAGTAGTTCACTGGTTTCAGTGAATAATGTTAGGTGGGAGTCAACGTTCTTGCCTTGAACCATGAATGCACCAATAATTCTAATATTTTCACTAAAAGGCGAAAAGTTGTTCTGATTCTGCTGTGGTATTTACAAAACGGGGCATTCCCAATACAAAACAGAGTGGAACAATATTTTCTGCTATTGATGAAATTGGGACACTACTGTTTCGCAACACGAAAAACCGATTTTTCGTCAAAAACAGAAAAGGTTCTTATTACAAATAGTACACATAACTGATGTTTTCCGATTTGGTTAAGTCTGTTGTGGCAATGTCTGCTAAATAAAACGGAACAGTCCTTTTCGCTACTGCTGCAGTTGTAACAAACGCCAATAAACAAGACTATTTTTGCACGAATCGTGATGTTAATGTGACCGACTTACATAAATAACACGCCTGAGTACTGAAGTCAAATGCATATTTCTACAAATAAACAGTATCATTTAAGGAGGCACAGAAATAGCCTCACCTTTGCGTCATATGTTCCAGATTCTCATGTACAATGTACACAAAATCTGGATATAAATTTGGAATTGGCGTCGTCTCTATTTCTTTTCCTTCATCATTCTCATGGACAGTGCAGGCAAAATTTCGTCTACACTACCTGTTCTGCCACTATTCCTGCCATCTTGAAAAATTATTCCCCGGTTATGTTCGCTAACAGGCCACAAATCGGTGATAAAGTTGTCTCGAATTTTTTCTCTGGTTAGACGTTATTTGGGGGTGCCTACAACGCGTTTCTCGCACTATTCCGAGAATAGAGCTTAACTGGCTGCTTACCCGAGATTGTACAACTGGCCCTTAATTTGATTAAAAATGTCTTGCACTCTACAGTTTTACCTCCGAGATAGTTTTTTTCCACTGTTACAAAGACAGATAGCGCCAGTCGACGAAATTAAACTCTTTGTAAAAATTATCGTTACAACTGCTTCCCTGCACACGGCTGGTAGCTCCGTTGGTAGAGCGGTGGATGATCGAATATTGAAAGACGAAATCCATAGGTCACTTGTTCGAATCTACTCTGCAACAATACTTTAACTTATTTACAAAACAAATCGACAGTCCTTTCAATATGAAAACCAAATCGCAATTACAAAACTTCACCACACCGATTAGTAACAGACTATTATTTTGTTTTCCTTGGCATTTACATGCGCTTGCCCTTGCAATAGCTGTTCACACATGTCATCTTCAAGGAGGTATTTTCTAGTTAATGAAACCACACACTTTTCACTTTATTACAAACAATGGTTTTTTTTTTATCGGCATGCAAAACTTCATCGTCTTTGTGATAAACCTTTTGTATTTCTTTTATGTTTTCATCTTCTTTAAAGGCAAAGAGAAAAGATGAAGCGTTAGCCCATCATAGAGCCTATGCCTACCGTCAGGTATTTTTGATTTTCAGTTGTTAAAAAACAGAGGAGATTTTCTTGTACCAGTATGAGGAAGGGAGGATTCGCGTTCAGCTAGTGAACGAGTGAGAAGCACGCCATTTTTAGCGAGTAATTGTAGACCGCCATTTTGGGGTCGCTATGAATAAGTGAGGAGTATGTATTTCATATGTGCACCGTTTAGAAAAATACAGTATTGTTTCATTTACAGAAAGGTCGTGTGAGTTGTTATTTCAAATAGTACGATGATTACAAAAACTGAAGCCCACCTGTGTACTTTGGAAAATTACGAAGATCCGATAAGCTTAATGGGAACACGGTCAAGACTTCAAAGGTGAACACGGCGACCAAACGTAGCATTATAAAGAATGATAAGCACAAATCTACAGTGGAGAAAGAAACTACTGCGGCCTGCAAAGTAATATGAACTAATACAAACTTATTTCCAGGGATAGCTCAGCTTATTGTGCTTGTCATTCATGCCGAAAAATTATTCTCATTAATTCAATACATTTTAAAAAGCCACGCATTTCAACATTTTATTATCATCTATTCCATTATTTTATTATATTATAAAGTGGCGACCGTGACAGGACGATACGTAGTGGGCAAAGCTGTGAGTACTAGTATTGTTAGGAAAATGAATATACATGTATGTTAAGAATTTCTTTGTGTTCCATGTACGCTGATGATGTGACGGAGACGGTGATGTGATACTGAAGAAATACTATCAAAAGGAAATAAATAAATTAGAAGGAAGAAGACGACAATACCAAGAGCGCACAACAAAGCACAATAGAGGAAATACCATTTACAAGACAACAATCAGGTAGGACCGCGCAATGCATGTAGAGAATGCGATCCAGTAGATCTATTAGAAAATCCAACTACCTACTTACTAAAATGCAGAACCTAAAGCTTCAGAGATTAACGCTATTGTAGTCAAGTAGAGAAAATGACATTTCTTTATTAGTACGGAAAATATATTGATTGAACAACAATTGAGGCTACAATTGCATACAGCTGTATATGCATTTTTTCGCGTGAGAAGTAGCGCGGAAGTAAAATCTAAAGAGAGAAAATTTTGATTTTTATAACTGCAGTGCCATAAGGATTTCTATAGTGGAGGATCAAAACAATAAGGAAATGTCTTTCGAAAATCAAAATGCCAGTGTAGTGGATGTTGTTTTGCAAAATGCAACAATGAGTGGTTTGGAACCGTCAATCGGTGATTATTTGGATGCTGGGCGCGACATCCCATTGTTGCATTCGACGCCCGTGAATATGGAACATTTAATTACAAGCAATACGTTGATTACAATAGACGTAACTAATGGCACCTCGAGACAAGAGAATATTTTAAGTGAGAGTAGTACGCGTAGTACGGACGCAGATGCTGACAGGCGTAGGCCGGAAGTGAATACGGAAGGTATGCAAGCCTTATTTCGAGCCTTAACAGAAACCATACAAACAGACATGAATGTAATGAAGGCAGACATAAATTCAAAAATGTCGGGTTTAGAGACTAAAATGTCAAGTTTAGAAACGATACAAGCAGACATGATCAAAGTAAAGTCCGAGATCGGGAAGGTTTATACAAACATGACACACATTTCAGACGAGGTAAAAAATTTGCGCACAGAACTCAATAGTCTGAATACGAAGTTCACACAGCAGATTTCGCAAATCTCCAAGGAGGTGGATAGGAAAATTAATGAACAAGTACAAATTTCGGTTCACGATATGGGTGAGAAATTAAAAGGTATAATGGGAGAAAAATTTGAAACACTAACACACACATATCGACAGGAGCTATCCGGAATTAGAGAAACCCAAGAGAATTTACAGGCAATGCAAAGGAATACGCAGGTCAACTTAGACAATGTACAATCAGAAGTAGAGAAGCTACATTCTTTCTGTGACGACTTGCCAGAAAATGTAGAAAAAATCACATTGGAGATAGGATTACTCAAGTTAGAACACAAGAGAATCAACTCAGACATTGTGCAGCTTTATGAATCGGTAAAGAGCAATGCAAAGGACGAAAATACAACATCCGCAGAAAAATGCGTACGTGAACAGCGTACTTATGTGGAAGCGGTAAAGGAAATAATGGGGGACAAGGAAGACGGTAATATCATGTCCTCTGGTTTGTGCTTCATTTAAAAAGTGCTTAAGCATATTGTACACATCATGTTTGTGCTTAAGAAAGAAAATTCGACGAAATTTACTGAAATCGTCTTTATGTCTTTATATACATAATATCGAGCACCTCCAAACGACACTGTACTCATTGGTCCATTGACATCTGCGTGAATTAATTTGCCAGTAATTGTGGAGCGGTTTGTTCGTTGTTGGAATGGTATTCTATGCATCTTTCCTAATGCGCAACCGTCACAAAATTCATCATTAGAACCTTCTACACTGATGTTAAGTTTCTTCAGAATGTTCTTGATGTGTTGCTTATTTTGATGACCGCATCCTACAGTCATAACTCTTTTATAATCGAATGTTATACTGTAGCCGTTACCTGCAACTGCTCTGGCAGAGAACAAATGAGCGCTTGCATCGGGCACATACAAAATATTTTCCAACCTGGCCCTATACCATTCATTGTTTCGTCTTATTTCGATGTAAACTGTGCCTTTACCAAGTGCATGCATGTTAGTACCTTGTCTTCCTAATGAAACCACTTCAGGAATATCAAATTCGCTGTGCAAGGCGAAGTATTTTATATTCGGGGTGATATGCTTCGTAGCACCACTATCACAATACCATTTATTTACGTCAATATAATTTATAGTAGCCGAACCCATGGCACGCGAAGTAAACACAGCGTTTTCACTCACCTTCCCTTCTTGCCTCTCGTTATTGCAGCCACGCGGGTTCTGTAGACACTCCGCTGCCCAGTGTCCTAGTTGTTTACATTTGTAACACGGAAATTTTTGTTTTGCTCGCTCTTTTGACACCTTCTTTTTTCGTGAGTTATACGCAACCAATGCAGTTACATCCATTGTACTTTGTTCACGCAGTTCAATAGTACAAAGTTTTTCAATAAGTAAGTTCAAATGCTGGTTTTCAGCCGGTATTGTGTGCCAGGGTAGATAAAATTCGACCATTTAATATTCTTTCAGACAACGTATTCTCTTCATGTTTCGTTAATTCATCGTTTAAATCTACAATTAACTTTTGTAGCATAGCAACATGTGAGCTAATATCTTCTGCTTTGTCACGTTTGACACGGAAGAATTTCTTTAGGATACAGATTTGGCACTTAACTGATAAAACGAACTTCAAGGAAATCCTATATACACAAAATATACTTCATTGAAATACCAAGGAATACTACATTGAACGTTAAAAACATTTTTACGTTTTTACAACAATATATTTATATTTCCCATATATATTTCAAAAATATGTAGCCTTTGTCTGTGTGAAAGTATACTAGGGTACTGTGTAAAAATAGGAAATAAATTGGTCAAGAAAGTCTCAAGATTTACAATGTTTCCCTTTTATGTCCTGTACATGTATTAATGTATCACACATATTTAAACTATATACAGCCATGTCCACCTGAATGTTTATTAGGGTAAGTTATCATTTAAAATTCGAAGTAAATAAGTTAAGAACTTTTTGCTAACAATTTTTCCTCTTTATGTACTACATATGAATTTATATACCACATATATTAATGAAATATGTAGACTATTTCCATCTGAATGTATAATAGAGCATTTGAATTAAACTGGTCAAGAACTGTTCAAGATTTTTGCTGTCTAACGTTTCCCCTTTATGTATTACATATATATTTATATACCGTATACATTTAAAAAGTGTGTAGTGTATGTCGATACAAAGATTATTGGAATTTGCGTAAAAATAGAAAAAAATTTCGTCAAGAACTTTCGAGATATTTATTAACAATGTTTCCACTTTGTGTATTACATAAATATTTATGTACCATATATATTAAAAATATATAGCTTAATTCCACCTCAAATGTATCGGTTGTTGTCGCAATTGGCTCCTTTGAAAGATCCTGCATCTTTGTCCCTTGCTGAAATGTGCTCACTTCTGTCCGTCTATTTTCAAAAGCAAATGCATGTGGTAGCGTCTCGTGTTGCATATTATCGTTGTCAAAAACAACTGAATCAGTCCTATCGTGCTTGGGCTGCTGAACTTCATGGCCTCGGTAGAAAGTGTCAATTTGTTACTGAAGTTCACAAAGAATCCTACGCCGATTCCATGGTACGGGGTGCTATTATCCGATCGGCGCCCGACAAAGAAGTTAGGCAATGTGCCCTTCAGTTGGCAAATCCGACTCTAGATGAAGTCCTATCCATCGCTCAGTCTTTTGAAATTTCTCGCGCCGCTGGAGCGCAAATAGAGGCATGGGGCGACGTCGGGGAAATACAACCTCTGTGCGATGTTGCGATGTTGACGAAGCGTATGGCATGTCCCCGCCGGCCGACATGGCCGCAGTACGCTCCCAAGTGCTGCCGCAGCCTAACCTTAAACAAACCTCTAAGAAACTGCAGCAAAACCCACGCCAACTTCCTTCATGTCCGCGGTGTTTTACAAAACATTCACGAGAAGATTGTCCACAATGTTGGGCCGTGTGTCACAAATGCGAAAAAAAAAGATCATGTGTCATCCGTTTGCAAATCCGACCGCATACATGATGTTCATGAACATGACACTGATTCTGATTCTGTGTTGTCTATCAATTGTACTTCTTCCCTTTCAGGGAAGTTATTCCTCACTGTCCAAATACTTGGTCGAGATGTTCGCATGCAGGTGGATACTGGTTCTGTTGCCACTATCATCAATTCTCAGACGTATCTTCAGTTGGGTTCTCCAATCCTGTCACCTGTCACTAGGCAATTACGGACTTACAATAAACAGAAGATTTCTCTCTTGGGACAATTTGATGCTGAGGTATCTTACAAATCTGTCGTTCGCACTGTTCCTATATTTGTGGTCGACCATAATAACGTGGAGAATCTTTTTGGTTTCGATGCCGTTCGTGTTGTTGGCTTCTCCATAGATGACTCCATCAATATCGTGTCTGATGCTATTTCTTATGCTCAATTGGATTTCTTGTCGACGACATTTTTGTCCCTTTTTTCTCCTGGGTTAGGCCGTGCAAACGACTTTGAAACTCATAGCACACTCAAACCCACTGCTCGGCCTAAGTTTTTTCGGGCTCGGCCCATTCCTGTGGCCCTTCGTGATCAGGTCAAATGGGAGATGGATCGTCTCACTGCTTCAGGGGTCTTGCTTCCTGTCACTTCCGATGAGTGGTCCTCTCCTGTCGTTGTCGTTGCTAAGCCAAATGGTCATATTCGTCTCTGTGGTGATTTCAAAGCCATTGTAAATGCTCAATGCCTTATCGACACTTACTCTATGCCTCGACCTGAAGAATTGTTCACCAAACTTGCTGGAGGGCAGTATTTTTCTAAACTTGACCTGTCAGAAGCTTATCATCAACTTCCTCTCGACGCTGCTTCCCAGCAGTTTCTGGTCCTTAACACACCTTTCGGCCTATATCAATACCAAGGATTGACATTCGGGGTTGCCAGCGCCCCTGCTCTCTTTCAGCGATTCTTGGAACAATTATTGCTCACTGTCCCTGGATGTATAAATTACCAGGACGACATTGTTGTCACTGGCTCCACCACTGAAGAACATCTTCAAAATCTCTGCATACTTTTTCATGTCTTACAGACTGCTGGTCTTAGGTGTAATCTTCAGAAATCAAAATTTTTTCAGGCTATCATGTACTTGGGGTTTCTTCTCTCTCTCGGGATGGTATTCGTCCACTTCAGCAAACCGTCGCTGCGATCCATGCCCTTCCTTGTCCTACATCTGTTAAGGTACTGCAGGCCTTCTTGGGGAAAATAGCATACTATCACAAGTTTTTACCATCTGCTGCTTCAGTGGCTCAGCCTTTGCACCGCCTGTTGCATAAAAATGTGACTTTCCACTGGTACACATCATGCAATGCGGCTTTCCAGAAATTGAAGACTATGCTAAAACAGGCCCCGTGCCTGGCTACTTATCGAACTGGCCAACATCTTGTTCTTGCCACGGACGCCTCTCAGTTGCGGGTTGGTGCAGTCCTTGCGCACCGTTTTTCTGACGGTTTTGAACAACCCATTGCTTATGCCTCCAAAACGCTCATGGATGCCCAACGAAAGTATTCTCAAATTGAAAAAGAAGCTTTGGCCATTATTTATGCTCTTCATAAGTTTGGTGTTTTTCTCTACAGATCCAAATTTCATCGTATTGCGGATCACAAACCACTTGTTTCCTTGTTTCATCCATCTGCTTCACTTCCCGACAAGGCTGCACACCACCTCCAGCTTTGGGGTCTTTACTTGTCTCATTTCAATTATGAGATTCATTTCCGGCCAATGGCTCAACATGTGAATGCTGATGCACTGTCTCGCCTTCCCATGGGTCCTAATCTGGCATTCGATAGGGATGAACTTTTGTGTTTCCACCTGGATGTTGCCGAGCAGCGGGTTGTGGACAGGTTCCCCATCATCGGGGACCGGCTGGTGGCTGTTACGGGTTCTGACCCTACCCTCTCCCGGGTTTTACCCTGTATTCAGAAGGGTTGGTCAGATCGTCCGTCTGCTAATACTTCTGATCCATTGTGGAACTACTACGCTTTGTGTTACCACCTGAAGGCTAGGGATGGTGTTATCCTCCTTTCCACCGAAAATACTTTGCCGTGTGTTGTGGTACCTGCATCTTTGCGTGCTTCGGTCTTGCGACTCCTTCACCAAGGGCACTGGGGTGTCTCTCACACAAAATCTCTGGCGTGCTGTCATGTGTACTGGCCTGCGGCCCTTGTACATCACAGGTCGCCGCCCAGAAGTCACCTTTGTCACCATGGCCTTCGCCCGAGAAGCCCTGCGAGCATATTCACGCTGACTTCGTGGAACCTTTTTTAGGTACTTATTGGCTTCTCGTTATTGATGCCTACTCTAACTTTCCTTTCATTGTCCGTTGCACATCGCCTATCTCTGCGGCAACCACAAATGCTGTAACTCGCATTTTCTCTTTGGAAGGGCTTCCCTCTACTCTTGTTACTGATAATGGTGTGCAATTTGCCTCTTCCGATTTTGCGGATTTTTGTGCCCGTCACGGCGTCATGCACGTCACGGCCCCTCCGTTCCATCCACAGTCAAACGGTGAGGCTGAATGACTGGTCCGCACATTTAAGGCTCAGATGAGGAAACTCCTGACTTCTTCTGCTGCTGATGATGTGCTTCCCCAATTTCTGGCTTCTTACCGTTTCATCCCCATGGGCGACCACAGCCCGGCTGAGCTCTTACATGGCCGACAGCCCCGCACACTACTTCATCATCTGCGGCCTTCCACCTCATGGCCGCGGGTGCCTTCGCTTGGCCGGTTCACCGCCGACGACCTTGTATGGGTACGGGTCTGTGGCAGGCGGCCAAAATGGAGTCCTGGCCGCATCTGACGACACCGTGGCCGACGCCTGTATGAAATCAAGACGGACACGGGTGTTGCAGTGCGTGTGCCGGCAACGCCTGTTCCGGATGCCGCTACACCATCTTCGGCTCTACCTGATGCTCGGGATCCTGGAATCTCTCATTACTCACAACACAGTCCTCTCACCATCATATTGGTGCCAGCACAAGAACTGGCGCCACCAGGAGACGTGCCCATGCGGGAACCAGATGACCATCATCTGTCAGAGCAACTCTACTCGCCTCCTTATCCTACGGATGCGGACACATTGCCCATGTCTCCTGTTATAACAACCGGACTTGCCGAAATGGGCAGATTGGTGCACGGGACCCCAGCAGATTCAATCCTCACGTCTCCTGTCATCTCGACCTGTTATCATCGGGGACACTTCTGTCTGTACGGGAAGCCTCCTCCTCAAGACTTTACAGCCAGTCAAACAACACCTATGGACGTAAGCGATCTACAGACCACCTCCATCAAGACATGTGCAAAAATTTCAAAGGGGGTAAAAGTGTTGTGACTCACCGATCTTTTAAAGTGCCGCCGCGCAGTTACGCGCGTCCTCTACATGTGGTGCTGTCTGCCAGCCATGCAGCAGCAGTGCCACCTAAGCGGCCAACCAGCCAGTGGCCGCTAGACTTGGACTCAGTTATGATTTGACTGTTAAAGTGTACACAAGTCTTACTCTGTTTACTTGATCTGTGACTTACATGTATTGCGTCTTCCTTGAAATACATTTGTTCAACTTGAAGTTATTACAGAACCTCCTTGTTATTTGCATTTAATCTTGTAACAAAGACTCATTTATTTTCAATTACGTTGTTTATTTTGGTTTCTATGTTTATTTTTTTCAGAGCAATCAGTTCTTCCTCCATTCTTTAGAATTTTCTGACTGCAATACTTCTTTATAGTTCCTTGGCATCTCGCAAAGAAGCATCATTCTTGGCTGATGTCACATGATGGTTTATTCAGATTTTGTTGTTCACATAAATTGTGGCTTCTTTTATCTTCATTTCTTGCTTTCTAGTTGCTCTCAACTTTTTCTTCAGTATAATACAAATGGTTGGTAACCCTTTCATCACTTACTACAGCACCTTAGATCATACAATGCCATTGACTATCCTGTTCAAAATCAACATTTTCACATTCATTTTCTGTAACATTTTCATTTTTAACTACATCTGATATATCAACAATCCTTTGCATACACACACTTTTTTTTCCTTTACGGAAAATAAACACAGTATCCACAGTTATAACTAGCCACATATCATCAAATTTCTTCTGTTTTTGTGTAGGAATCCAAGCATAGCATTCCATTCCAAATATCATCAAATTATTAAAATAACGTTTTGTCAAAAATATATCAGTTGGAGTTTTACCTTTAATTTTTGTGACATCAATTTGATTCAAAGTGCATGTTGCAGCCATGACAGCCTCACCTCATAATGCCTTTGGCAGGTATTCAGCAGAGCAGAGCCAATAACATGCCATTCTATTTTCTCGCTTAGCAATTACATTCTGCTGAGGAGTAAATGGCGCAGTAATTGAATGTTTCATTCCAACTGAGTCAGAAAACTTACGTAAATATTTATTACAGAACTCCTTGCCACTGTCTGTATATATTTCTTTCACAGTAGGATAAGCTTAAGTCTTAATCATTTTAATGAAAATGGGTAGTTTTTCTTTAACTTCATTTTTGTGTCCACACAAAAGTGGAAAATCATCCTTAAAAACAGCAAAGTATCGATGACCCTGCAAACTATTTCCTTCCATTCGTTCACAAATATCTGCATAAACTAATAGTGGCTTTCTGTGCTCTTTCATTAAATGCCAGCCAGTGATGTTTACCATAGATGCAGTCCTCACAAAAGCTACTATACCATGAGTCTTCAAAAACTGATGCACATTCTGTTTATTTTTACAGCCCATTTTTCATGGTATCTCTCTAAATTATGATCAGTTCCAGCAACAACACAACTTTTCTTAATTAACAACCTTTACAGCTAAACTATAAAGCTCATTTTCACCATTGGATGTAGCAACAGCAATTGGAATATTGCTTTTGAAAAATATCCATGATTTGACATCATTTTTGATTATTTGAGTGATTCCTTTTTGTGTAGCATTCTTAACAGAAAATAAGTTACTGGATCCATCAGTGCAAAACCAAAAAGCTTCAAAATATCATTCTCTCCATTTCTGTTTACTAAATGCTTCAATTTTCACACCATTCTTGGCACTATCTATCTTCCTTAGAGTATATTGTAGAACCACTGAAGCATATTATTCATCACTCCTTCTTCATATGTACAAGGGACATTCAAATGAAACTCTGTCACTAGTGTAAAGTAATGGTAATGATTTTATTAACTCAAAAATGTAGTTATACACAGTACACATATTTAAAAATAGTTTCCAAAACTGTTGGCACATTTATCTCATTGCAGCACTAGCCAGTTGATTCCATTCTTGAAGAAGCTAGTAGGCTGCTATCAGATCCAGGCCTGGACCCAGTCACACACTTTGTCATCCGTTGCAGATCGATGTCCATGATTAGATTGTTTTAGAGATCCAAACAAATGAAAGTCACACTGTGAGAGGTTGGGACTGTACGGAGGATGTTCCAGCATTTTCCACCGAAACTGCTGCAATGTCGTCTTCAATACATTGGCGGGCATTGTCATGGAAGACATGGAAGCCATTCCCAGCTTCTGTGAAGTGGCTTGATAATGCTGGGCATTGATGGTGGTTCCCTGTTCCAGGAACTCGGCAAGCAGTGGGCCCTTGTGCTCAAAAAAGAAAGACATCATGGCATTACCAGAACTGGTGTGCACAGCCTTTGATTTCTTTGGAGGTGGTGAAGTCACATGTTTTCACTGTTTGCTCTGACATTTGCTTTCTGGTTCAAAATGGTGACACCATGTTTTGTCACCTATGATAACTCGACAGAAAGCCATATTCTTCCTCATGATAATGTTGCAGATGACTCAAAGACAGCACCATTTGAGTATTGCATTGATCAGCGGTCAGTTGGTGGGGAACCCACTGCGCACAGATTTTTCGAAAGTTCAAGTGTTGATGCATTATGGTGAGGTGATGACATGATGAGCTAGTCCAGGATGAGCATCGTCTTCCAGTGACTCTTGCCCCTCTAGGAATCGTTTGCACCATTCCACAACACTTGAACAACTCAGACTATACTCACCACACACAGCGTATATATACAGTATATACCACTTTACAATGGTTGGTAGTTTACATTCATTTTGTTACAAATAACATTTTCCTTTTTTTTTCAAGGTATTAACTATTTCTACTATGGGCATTTCTCTATCTTCCGCCATTACACCACGCGATGAGTGAGAAAAGCTTGGTAAGATTGAATAATCCTGGTAGACAATAGCTTTACTCCTCTATTTAGGTTATGGGCGATGGGAAAAAACCAGATTAAAAAAAAACCACCCAGAGTCTTCAAACAGTTCACACTCCCGCTACTATCAAGTATTGATTGTAAATGATGTTATCATTTGATTACCTTGGTCTGCAGATGATTATTTTTACAGTAAACAGTTTTACACAATATTTACAAGTTACATATTTAAATCATTTTATCAGGCATACAATATGAAAATATGCAACTGATGGTTAATTTCACTAAGTTCGTTCACTTTTCTAGTGCATCATCTTTCAATGTACATCCACTTTACATATGTAACATAGTTTTTATGAGATACATGTAGCACAAAAACTTCTTCATTCATGTCTCTCACAGTCAATACTGCAGAATATATCAATAATTTGTGGTTACGGATTTTTACATAATTTTTATAACAAATTATTATGATGCTCATCATCAGCTGACTTTGTTGTTTGATGCCGCTGGAATGATGGGCAGATGATCAGGAACTCCCCTCCCGCCACCGGTCATTGAATGATGGACAGCTGCGCATCGTTGTCATAGGAGTAGGTCCCACCCACCGCAAACCGATCAGTTGTTAGACGGCAGGCTGGCTCCATCGTTCGCCCCACCCCATAGCAAGCATGAAACAAGTCCACCGTGCATCAGCTTTCTTATCATGAAGATATATACACATATAACCTGAAAAGATGTTTCGGTTAGTTCACATTTACTCTTCAGCCACATGTGTCACATTCTTGTTGTTTGTGTATGTACTTTGTTTTAGATGTCACAAGTCCAGCACTTTACAACATTTATGATTAGGCTTCTACTATCTCACTGTTTAATAAATTGCACAGCTCATAGCTTGTCAACACCTCCCGTCACACACGCACTGTATTTCCACTTCCTGGAGCTTCCATACTGTTGTCTTGTTCCGGTAGGATTTTCTGTTGTATGTTTGTCCACCTGTCACTTTTAAGCATTCAGAGGTTCCCTGTTTTCATATTACTCACTGTCGTATGTGGACTCTGCAGTTTGACAGTACATCTAACACTTTTATGCATGTAATATTTTAACAGTTTTGTACACTGCATATAACTACAGGGTTATTACAAATGATTGAAGCGATTTCACAGCTCTACAATAACTTTATTATTTGAGATATTTCCACAATGCTTTGCACACACATACAAAAACTCAAAAAAATTTTTTAGGCATTCACAAATGTTCGATATGTGCCCCTTTAGTGATTCGGCAGACATCAAGCCGATAATCAAGTTCCTCCCACACTCGGCGCAGCATGTCCCCATCAATGAGTTCGAAAGCATCGTTGATGCGAGCTCGCAGCTCTGGCACGTTTCTTGGTAGAGGAGGTTTAAACACTGAATCTTTCACATAACCCCACAGAAAGAAATCGCATGGGGCTAAGTCGGGAGAGCATGGAGGCCATGACATGAATTGCTGATCACGATCTCCACCACGACCGATCCATCGGTTTTCCAATCTCCTGTTTAAGAAATGCCGAACATCATGATGGAAGTGCGGTGGAGCACCATCCTGTTGAAAGATGAAGTCGGCGCTGTCGGTTTCCAGTTGTGGCATGAGCCAATTTTCCAGCATGTCCAGATACACGTGTCCTGCAACGTTTTTTTCGCAGAAGAAAAAGGGGCCGTAAACTTTAAACTGTGAGATTGCACAAAACACGTTAACTTTTGGTGAATTGCGAATTTGCTGCACGAATGCGTGAGGATTCCCTACCTCCCAGATTCACACATTGTGTCTGTTCACTTCACCATTAAGAAAAAATGTTGCTTCATCACTGAAAACAAGTTTCGCACTGAACGCATCCTCTTCCACGAGCTGTTGCAACCGCTCCGAAAATTCAAAGCGTTTGACTTTGTCATCAGGTGTCAGGGCTTGTAGCAATTGTAAATGGTAAGGCTTCTGCTTTAGCCTTTTCCGTAAGATTTTCCAAACCGTCGGCTGTGGTACGTTTAGCTCCCTGCTTGCTTTATTCGTCGACTTCTGCGGGCTACGCGTGAAACTTGCCCGCACGCGTTCAACCATTTCTTCGCTCACTGCAGGCCGACCCGTTGATTTCCTCTTACAGAGGCATCCAGAAGCTTTAAACTGTGCATACCATCGCCGAATGGAGTTAGCAGTTGGTGGATCTTTGTTGAACTTCGTCCTGAAGTGTCGTTGCACTGTTATGACTGACTGATGTGAGTGCATTTCAAGCACGACAAACGCTTTCTCGGCTCCTGTTGCCATTTTGTCTCACTGCGCTCTCGAACGCTCTGGCGGCAGAAACCTGAAGTGCGGCTTCAGCCGAACAATACTTTATGAGTTTTTCTACGTACCTGTAGTGTGTCGTGACCACATGTCAATGAATGGAGCTACAGTGAATTTATGAAATCGCTTCAATCATTTGTAATAGCCCTGTATTTTGTATGTGATTCTTCACATTAATGCTTAAGCATTTCCACATGCTACGGACTTTGGGCATAAATTTACAGATCCACAGTCTTTACTGTGTTTCACAGTTACTCCTTACTATGGTTGTGCCCTCAGCTTTTTCCACCTACATAGTTCGTGGATTTGTTTTTTGTTTGTTAAAAGATTTTGACCTTCTACTGTCGCTCCTTCAGTGTCCAGATTATTCGACACTTAAAATGCACTTTTTGCACACAGTTTGTATATTGTCCATGGGAAGAGTCCATTATAAGCACTTTTACTTTTACATTACATAGCACACATTGTACATCCCTTACAATAAAAGTCTTTATGTTTCAGTACAATTTACGTAGCCAGTGTCCCCTCATGCAGAAAGTTCGACCAATTGGTCACCTGGACTATTCAGTTCAGTGTATTTAACCATCATAGTTGCTCTCAACACTGATTCAGTCCCTAATGTTTACTATGCTTTTTGATAACAGGATCTGAGAGCACATTACTACCAAGTATCTAAAGTGTGAAGGATTTATACATTCCACCATGATAGAAATCAAATTTCAATACTTATATTTGACAATTCTGTCATTATGTTTATTCTAAAATCATTTGATATTGATTTATGATTTGCAGGCGCCCATTAATCACCTAGGGACCATGCAAACTGCTGGTATTTCCTTACTCACATTGTGATTTTATGGAATTTACACCAAGTTCACTGTCCTCATTAGTAATTCACTTTTTGTTGCCATTGTTCACAAGCCCTCTCATGTATTCATGCAAACATCCTGCTTTCAACCACAGACACATAAATGTACATATACATAAACATTTAGTCACATATTTGCAATACACACATGAAAAATAAAAGAATGAACGTAAAACTAATGAAATAACCTTACACTATTGTATCTACTTTTGCTTTGTGATCTTCATTTTACGACGAATAATCTTATTCATTCCTTTGACACAAAGGGTTTCAAGTCTTTGTGCAGGTAGAGACCGCGCACCTTTTGTGTCTCAGGATTTTCCAAAACATAACATTCCTCATGTGGTATATTAATAATCCGATGTGGACCTGTATATAACAGTTGCCACTTCTTGTTAACCTTAGGTTGGGTTCTTACAGGCATAACTAATTTGTTAATGTCTCAGGCATCCAGCTCTAACCACGTACTTCCACCTGTTTTCACAACTGTGAGCAGAGGGCTGCTATATGGCAATAATGAATGTGCTATTATCTGCCACTTAAGCATTTGTTGAAACTCTTTAGATACAGTTTGCTTTTTAGCCCATGGCATGGAATACATGGCGTGGCAAAACGTATCATGCGGTTTAATTTGCATATCATAAGTGTATCCACTTATTACACTGGGTTTCTCGGAGAATACCTGACTATACTTGTTTAGCAGGTGAGCCCATTCATTCTTTTGTTTATGGTTGAGGTAACTCGGTTCCGATCCCTTACTTCAATATCTTGTCTTATTTCTTTTGTTTCAGATTCAGATCTTGGACTGCCTTATTGTTGGACTGACCCCAAGTTTAAAGAATATGTAACAAATTACAAAAAAAATATAGAAAAGTAATTACAAAAGCAAAATTACTAAGTAATGATAAATTAATAAGAAAATTGGGCAATAAATCAAAAACTATTTGGGAAATTGTGAAAAGGGAAACAGGTAAGGGACTCAAGGATCAGGAAATAGTACTCAAAAATAGTGAAAATATTGAGTTAAAAGATGAAACTCTGGCAAAATACATTAACAATTACTTTTTAAGTGTACCAGTGTCATTAAGTAAAAACTTTACTAAACATGAGAAATTAACACCCCCAAAAGTAGACAGTAGTATGTTGTTAACTCCCACAAATGATAATGAAATATTAAAGGTGATAAAGAGTCTAAAATCAAAAATGTCTGCAGGTGTGGATAAAGTGCCTGTGTCAATAATAAAAAAAAGTTGCCCAAGAAATTATAAAGCCCCTGGTACATATTGCCAATTTGTCTTTCAGCGAAGGTGTGTTTCCTGAGAGGTTGAAAATCTCTAAAGTTAGACCTCTGTTTAAAAAAGGAGATCCATACAAGATAGAAAATTATAGACCTATATCCCTTCTCCAATCATTTTCAAAAATTCTAGAGAAATTAATGAAAACCAGACTCATAAATTACTTAGATGCTCACAAACTTCTAAACTGCAATCAACACGGCTTTCGCTCGGGCCACAGCACAGAATCAGCTATCCATGCCTATACCAAAGAGATTGTCAGGAGTCTCGACGCTAAAAAATGGGTAGTGGGAATTAACTTAGATTTATCTAAAGCTTTTGATACAGTAAATCACAAAATTCTGTTAAACAAGATGGAGGCAATAGGTGTAAGGGTAGTTGTGAAGCAGTGGTTTGAATCTTACCTTCAAGATAGAACTCAGGTGGTAGAAATCATCGCAGAACATAAAAATCAGAAAATCAAGTGGGTCTCAGACGCAAAGAAATTGGAAATAGGTGCCCCCCGGGCAGTGTTCTTGGTCCCTTATTATTCTTGCTTTATATAAATGACATAAAAAATCCTAATATTTCTACCAAAATAATGTTGTTCGCAGATGATACTAGCATAATTATAAGTGATGATAAAAAATTCAACATTGGTTTAATGCTAATGAGTTAACACTTAATCTAAGTGAAACAAATTATATACAGTATGGCAAAGCAACTCAAGATATGGACCTCCAGTTAAAACTAATGAAAAAGAAGATAGAGAGTGTACAATCCACAAAGTTTTTGGGCATGCACATTGATCAAAACTTAAGCTGGAAAGACCATCTCAAGTACTTATCCCACAGGCTCAATTCGGCATGTTTTGCATTGAGGATATTATCTAGAGTATGCAACACAGACTGTACTAGGCTAGTGTATTTTGCTTACTTTCAGTCCATCGTGTCTTACGGCATAGTGTTCTGGGGTAAAACTAAATCAAGCTTAACAGATATCTTCAAATTTCAGAAAAGAGCTATACGAATCATAACACATAACTCTCCAAGAACTCATTGTAGGCCCCTTTTCAAAGAACTGCAAATACTCACAATACCATCACTGTATATTTTTAAAAGCATTCTGTGTACAAGAGCACATCTGAAAAATCTACATACAAATGAGGACTGCCATAATTATAATACTAGAACTCGTAAGAATTTGTATGTAGAAAGGGTAAGGACAACACAAACCCAAAAGCATGTAAGTTATTTTGGAATAAAACTCTACAATGCTCTGCTAGTGTACATGAAGGCAATAATAGATGAAGTAAAATTTAAGACTGAGCTTAAAAATTACCTTTTAAGCAAAACTTTCTATGACGTAGATGAGTACTTTGATTGTGTGTAAATTTATTGCCAAAAGTTTTAATTTATATGTCTAAATTTGTACTTTTAAAAAATGCCTTGAAAGTGATATTCCATTATTATGTCTGCAGAACTTGTACTAGTATGATAACTTTGTTGTGACAATTCCTACATCATGTAAATGATATACAGGAAGATAATAAAATGAAATGAATGAAATGAAATGTAAGTCCCCCAGTAGAAGTCATTTTGAACAGAGATATAAACCTGAACCTGCCTACAGTAATTATTGTATGTGGCAGTAGTCTTTATCAGTGCCAGTTCAATAACCATATTGTGGTTTTTCAAGGTGCATGTTGCACGAGAGAGGTCTATCTTTGCATTCCTCTCATGCAGCATATTCAAAACCAGGATACAGGATACCGCTAAGTTCTTAATGACCAAGAATGAATGTTTCATTGCTTCTTTTTCCATGTCTAGGAAGGCCTGTACCTGCCCCCTTACAGTTTTGCGCTAGTAAAATTGACAGTTTCTTAACCTGGTCTATGCATTTATAATATTTATGATCCATAACTGAAGCACTTGCTCCTGTATCAATAGTGAGAGTTACAGGACTTTCGTTTATCTGAGCCTTAAAAGCAGCTTGTACTAACTCAACCTTTTGCTGTTGTGTCTGTCTCAGTTCAGCAATTAATTCCTCCCTGAGTTTTACGCCTTCATTATATCTCAGCATGAATGCTTGCACACTTTGCCTGCCTTTGCCCTGTGCCAAACCGACTCTACGTGGAAGGCCTACATAGGTTGGTTGGAGCTTCCCACCCAAAAACATCCGGGTTGCAGCTCTTCAACCTATTCCACAACACATACTGTTTCATTTTGTTTCTGTTGTTGCTGTTTTGGCACATATTATGGCAGTGGTGTCCAATGCTACTGCAAATGTGGTGGCGGCTTTGCTATAACTTTTATGTTATACCAATGGCACATTCTGGTCAGTGGAAGTGTGCTGTGTCTACCAATTTGGAGGGCCAAATCTGTGCCACTGCTCATTTGCCGTTCACATATTTTTGTTAGCAAAGGAGGTGTTAAAACTTCCTTTGTTCCTCCATTTCATATTAAAATTTACGTTTCCGGTTTATTCGGGAATGGTTGTTACTTCCATTGTATTGGTCGCCAGCCAAACCACTGTGACTATTCTGTTTGTTGCTACTGTGGTCGACGTGGTAATCACTTTCTCTATTCTGTTCACCTTTTCTGGGACTGTTTCCATTTGGATTTCTTTGCTTATTGTTACTATTGATCGACCCTTGCCCACCATTGCCAAATTCATTTTGCCTGGCATCTTCTTGTATTAAATCCAATTAATCTACAGTGGCCATAAATTGTTCGAGGTCTGTATCAGGCACATGAACAAGCTTATAAAATGCCTTCTCTGAAAACTAATTAGAACAGATACTTAAGAACCCCACTCATGATGAAAATATATTGGATCTAATGGCAACAAATAGAGCAGATGTCTTTGAGGATGTCCACATCAAAACTGGTAAATATAGTATATATATATAAAAACAAAGATACTGTAACTTACCAAATGAGAAAGCGCTGGTTGATAGACACAATAAAAAACACACACACAAATTTCAAGCTTTCACAACCCAAGGTTGCTTCATCAGGAAAGAGGGAAGGAGAGGGAAAGACGAAAGGATGTGGATTTTAAGGGAGAGGGTAAGGAGTCATTCCAATCCCGGGAGCGGAAAGACTTACCTTAGGGGGAAAAAAGGGCAGGCATACACTCACGCGCACGCGCGCACACACGCACACGCACACACACACACACACACACACACACACACACACACACACACACACACAGGTTTCCCTCTATTTTTATATATATATAAATCATTACTGTCGTATCTAAGTGAGGAATTTGAAACTTTCAGACAGGGCATGAGCATGTAGAGGAACTAAGGGTCAAGTTTAAAACAATAGTTGACCATGAAGTTCATACATATGTACCCAGTACAACAGTTCGTAATGGTAGGGAACCTCCACGGTATACGGTCACTATGAGGAAACTTCTAAAGAAACAGAGATTGCTACAGAATAAGTGTAAAACAAAGTGTAAGGCTATAGATAGAGAGATGCTGATTGAAATGCGTTTGGCAGTCAAGAGAGCAATGCGTGATGCCTTCAGTAACTCCCACACCAGAATATTGTCAAATGATCTCTCACAAAACCCAAAGAAATTCTGGTCATATGCAAAGGCTGTTAGTGGCACCAAAGTTAAGTTCCAGTCCCTAGCAAATGAGACAGCAACTGAAACTGGGTGTAGCAAAAACTGAAATGCTTAACTCCATTTCCTTTACAAAGGAAAACCCACGAGAATTGCACATATTTAATCATCATACCACTGAAAATGTAGCAGTAGGTTTAATAATGAATAAAAAAATAGGAATGCGGGTAACCTACTACAAATAGCACAGTGAATGCATTATTGTGGCCAAGATAGATGCGAAGCCCACACCTACCACAGTAGTACAAGTTTATATGCTGACTAGATCCACAGATGATGAAGAGATTGATGAAATGTATGATGAGATAAAAGAAATTATTCTGATAGTGAAGGGAGACGAAAATTTAGTAGTTATGGGTGACTCGAATTCAATAGTAGGAAAAGGAAGAGAAGGAAACATAGTAGGTGAATATGGAATGGGGGTAAAGAATGAAAGTGGATGCTGCCTGGTAGAATTTTGCACAGAGCATAACTTAATCATAGCTAACACTTGATTCAAGAATCATAAAAAAAGGTTGTATACATCGAAGAAGCCTGGAGTTACTGACAGGTTTCAGACAGATTATATAATGGTAAGACAGAGATTTAGGAATCAAGTTTTAAATTGTAAGACATTTCCAGGGGCAGATGTGGACTCAATTGATTATGAACTGCAGATTAAAACTAAAGAAATTGCAAAAATGTAGGAATTTAAGGAGATGGGACCTGGATAAACCGACAGAACCAGAGGTTGTAGAGAGTTTCAGGAGGAGCATTAGGGAACAATTGACAAGAATGGGGGAAAGAAATACAGTAGAATAAGAATGGGTAGATTTGAGACATGAAATAGTGAAGGCAGCAGAGGATCAAGTAGGTAAAGAGACGAGGGCTAATAGAAATCCTTGGGTAACAGAAGAGATACTGAATCTAATTGATGAAAGGAGAAAATACAAAAATGCAGTAAATGAAGCAGGCAAAAAGGAATACGAACGTCTCAAAAATGAGATCGACAGGAAGTGCAAAATGGCTAAGCAGGGATGCCTAGAGGACAAATGTAAGGATGTAGAGGTGCATATCCTTATGGGTAAGATAGATACTGCCTACAGGAAAATTAAAGAGATCTTTGGAGAAAAGAGAACCAGTTGCTTGAATACCAAGAGCTCAAATGGAAACCCAGTTCTAAGCAATGAAGGGAAAGCAGAAAGGTGGAAGGAGTATATAGAGGGTCTATACAAGGGCGATGTTCTTGAGGACTATATTATGGAAATGGAAGAGGATGTAGATGAAGATGAAATGGGAGATATGATACTGCATGAAGAGTTTGACAGGGCACTGAAAGACCTAAGTCGAAACAAGGCCCCGGGAGTAGACAACATTCCATTAGAATTACTGACAGTCTTGAGAGAGCCAGTCCTGACTAAACTCTACCATCTGGTGAGCAAGATGTATGAGACAGCCGAAATGCCCTCAGGCTTCAAGAAGAATATAATAATTCCAATCCCAAAGAAAGCAGGTGTTGACAGATGTGAAATTTACCGAACTATCAGTTTAATAAGTCACCGCTGCAAAATACTAACGTGAATTCTTTACAGACGAATGGAAAATCTGGTAGAAGCTGACCTTGGAGAAGATCAGTTTCGATTCCATAGAAATATTGGAACACATGAGGCAATACTGACCCTACGACTTATCTTAGAAAATAGATTAAGGAAAGGCAAACCTACGTTTCTAAAATTTTAGACCTAGAGAAAGCTTTTGATAATGTTGACTGGAATACTCTCTTTCAAATTCTGAAGGTGGCAGAGGTAAAATACAGGGAGTGAAATGCTATTTACAATTTGTACAGAAACCAGACGACAGTTATAAGAGTCGAGGGACATGAAAGGGAAGCAGTGGTTGGGAAGGGAGTGAGACAGGGTTCGCCGATGACATTGTAATTCTGTCAGAGACAGTAAAGGCCTTGAGAGCAGTTGAACGAAATGGACAATGTCTTGAAAGGAGGATATAAGATGCACTTCAACAAAAGCCAAACGAGGATAATGAAATGTAGCCGAATTAAGTTGGGTGATGCTGAGGAAATTAGATTAGGAAATGAGATTCTTAAAGCAGTAATGGAGTTTAGCTATTTGGGGAGCAAAATAACTGACGATGGTTGAAATAGAGAGGATATGAAATGTAGACTGGCAATGGCAAGGAAAGCGTTTCTGAAGAAGAGAAATTTGTTAACATCAAATATAGATTTAAGTGTCAGGAAGTCATTTCTGAAAGTATTTGTATGGAGTGTAGCCATGTATGGAAGTGAAACATGGACGATAAATAGTTTGGACAAGAAGAGAATAGAAGCTTCCCAAATGTGGTGCTACAGAAGAATGCTGAAGATTAGATGGGTAGATCACATATCTAATGAGGAGGTATTGAATAGAATTTGGGAGAAGAGGAGTTTGTGGCCAAACTTGACTAGAAAAAGGTATCGGTTGGTAGGACATGTTCTGAGGCATCAAGGGATCTCCAATTTAGTATTGGAAGGCAGCATGGAGGATAATACTTTCCCCCATGAACCATGGACCGTGTCGTTGGTCGGGAGGCTTGCGTGCCTCAGCGACACAGACAGCCATACCATAGGTGCAAACATGACAGAGGGGTATCTGATGAGAGGCCAGACAAATGTGTGGTTCCTGAAGAGGGGCAGTAGCCTTAAGTAGTTGCAGGGGCAACAGTCTGGATGACTGACTGATCTGGCCTTGTAACATAGTGAACAGTGAAAGCAAGGGGAAACTACAGCCGTAATTTTTCCTGTTGGCATGTATAGTTAAATGATTATGGTGTTCTCTTGGGTGAAATATTCTGGCCAGGTAAAATAGTTCCCCATTCAGATCTCTGGGTGGGGACTACTCAGGAGGATGTCGTTATCAGGAGAAAGAAAACTGGTGTTCTACGGATCGGAGCATGGAATGTCAGATCCCTTAATCAGGCAGGTAGGTTAAAAAATTTAAAAAGGGAAATGGACAGATTAAAGTCAGATATAGTGGGAATTAGTGAAGTTCAGTGGCAGGAGGAACAAGACTTCTGGTCAGGTGAATACAGTGTTATAAATACGAAATCAAATAGGGGTAGTGCAGGAGTAGGTTTAATCATAAATAAAAAGATAGGACCACAGGTAAGCTACTGTGTGCAGCACAAATCCCACACCTAACATGGTAGTGCCAGTTTATATACCAACTAGCTCCTCAGATGATGAAGAGATTGAAGAAATGCATGATGCGATAAAAGGAATTGTTCAGATAGTGAAGGCAGACAAAAATTTAATAGTCTTAGGGGACTGGAATTCGATAGTAGGAAAAGGAAGAGAAGAAAACATAGTAGGTGAACATGGAATGGGGATACAGGATGACGGAGGAAGCCACCTGGTAAAATTTTGCACAAAGCATAACTTACCATAGCTAACACTTCATTTATGAACCATGAAAGAAGGTTATATACGTGGAAGAGGCCTGGAGACACTGGAAGGTTTCAGGTAGATTATATAATGGTAATACAGATATTTAGGAACCAGGTTTTAAATTGTAAGACATTTCCAGGGGCAGATGTGGACTCTGACCACACTTTATTGATTATGAACTGTAGACTAAAGCTGATGAAACTGCAAAAAGGTGGAAATTTAAGGAGATGGGACCTGGATAAACTGAAAGAACCAGAAGTTGCAAAGAGTTTCAGAGAGAGCATTAGGGAACGATTGACAAGAACAAGGGAAAGAAATACAGTAGAAGAAGAATGGGTAGCTTTGACATATGAAATGGTAAAGGCAGCAGAGAATGATCATGGCTAGTAGAATTCCTTGGGTAACAGAAGAGATATTGAATTTAATTGATGAAAGGAGAAAATATAAAAATGCAGTAAATGAAGCAGGTGAAAAGGAATAAAAACGTCTCAAAACTGAGATCAAAAAGAAGTGCAAAATGGCTAAGCAGGGATGGCTAGAGGACAAATGTAAGGATGTAGAGGCATATATCACTAGAGATAAGATGGATACCACCTACTGGAAACTTAAAGAGACCTTTGGAGAAAAGAGAACCACCTGTATGAATATCAAGAGCTCAAATGAAAAACCAGTTCTAGGCAAAGAAGGAAAAGGAGAAAGGTGGAAGGAGTGTATACAGGGGAGATATATTTGAGGGCAATATTTGAAAATGGTAGAGGACGTTGATGAAGATTAAATGGGAGATATGATAGTGCATGAAGAATTTGAACACTGAAAGACCTAAGACGAAACAAGGCCCCAAGAGTAGACAACGTTCCATTAGAACTACTGATAGCCTTGGGAGAGCCGTCGTGAGAAAACTCGACCATCTGGTGAGCAATATGTAAATACCCTCAGACTTAATGAAGAATATAATAATTCCAATCGCAAAGAAAGCAGGTGTTGACAGATGTGAAAACTACCAAACTATCTTTTTAATAAGTCATGGCTGCAAAATACTAACACAAATTCTTTGCAGACGAATGGAAAAACTGGTGGAACCTGATCTTGGGGAAGATCAGTTTGGGTTCTGTAGAAATGTTGGAGCATGCAAGGCTACACTGATGCTACGACTTATCTTAGAAGAAGATTAAGGAAAGGCAAACCTACATTTCTAGCATTTGTAGACTTAGAGAAAGCTTTTGACAATGTTGACTGGAATACTCTCTTTCAAATTCTAAAGGTGGCAGGGGTAAAATACAGGGAGCGAAATGCTATTTACAATTTGTACAGAAACCAGATAGCAGTTATAAGAGTCGAGAGGAATGAAAGGGAAGCAGCAGTTGGGAAGGGAGTGAGACAGGGTTGTAGCCTCTCCCCGATGTTATTCAATCTGTATATTGAGCAAGCAGTAAAGGAAACAAAAGAAAAATGTGGAGTAGGTATTAAAATCCATGCAGAAGAAATAAAAATGTTGAGGTTCGCCGATGACATTGTAATTCTGTCAGAGACAGCAAAGGACTTGGAAGAGCAGTTGAACGGAATGGACAGTGTCTTGAAAGGAGGATATAAGATGAACATCAACAAAAGCAAAACGAGGATAATGAAATGTAGTCGAATTAAGTTGGGTGATGCTGAGGGAATTAGATTAGAAAATGAGACACTTAAAGTAGTAAATGAGTTTTGCTATTTGGGGAGCAAATTAACTGTGATGGTCAAAGTAGAGAGGATATAAAAGGTAGACTGGCAATGGCAAGGAAAGCGTTTCTGAAGAAGAGAAATTTGTTAACATCGAGAATAGATTTAAATGTTAGGAAATCTTTTCTGAAAGTATTTTTATGGAGTGTAGCCATGCATGGAAGTGAAATATGGATGAGAAATAGTTTAGACAAGAAGAGTATGGAAGCTTTTGAAGTGTGGTGCTACAGAAGAATGTTTAAGATTAGATAGGTTGATCACCTAAGTAATGAGGAGGTACTGAATAGAATTGGGGAGAAGAGCAGTTTGTGGCACAACTCGACTAGAAGAAGGCATTGTTTGGTAGGACACATTCTGAGGCATAAAGGGATCACCAATTTAGTACTGGAGGGAAGCGCAAAGGGAAAAAAACCATAGAGGGAGACCAAGGGATGAATGCACTAAGCAGTTCAGAAGGATGTAGGTTGCAGTAGTTACTTGGAGATGAAAAAGCTTGCACAGGATGGAGTAGCATGGAGAGTTGCATCAAACCGGTCTCTGGACTGAAGGTCACAACAACAACAAACAACCACTGAAAAAAGTCAATGAAATAAGTGTTAGTGTCAGTGGGGTTGAGAAACAGCTGAAATAATTAAAATTGAACAAAACTGCAGGACTTGATGGATTGCCTGTTAGATTCTGTATTGAATTTGTGCCAGAGTTAGCCTCTCTTCTAATTGTAATCTGTCATAGATGCCGCAAACAAAAATCTGTGCTCAGTTCTTGGAAAAAAAGCACAGGGCAGACCCGTCTACAAAAGGAGTAGTAGAAGTGATCCACTAAACTACCGTCCAATATCCTTGATATTGATTTGTTGTAGAACCTTAGAACGTATTCTAAGCTCAAATACAATGAGATATAGCAAACAGTTGACCTCCTCCATGCCAAGCAACATGGATTCCAAAAACATCGATCATGTGAAACGTAACTCACACTTTTCTCACATGACATACTCAAAGCTTTGAATTAAGGCAATCAGGTAGATTATTTATTTCTTGATTTCTGGAAAGCATTTGACTCAGTGCCACATTATTGTCAAAAGCATGATCAAATGGGTCATCAAGTGAAATTTGTGGCTGGATAGAGGGCCTTTTGGCAGGGAGGATGCAGCATGTAATTTAAATCAAGAGTCATCGTCAGATGTAGAAGTAACTTAAGGTGTGTCCCAGGGAAGTGTATTGGAACCCTTGCTATTCATGTTGCAGAGTATTAATAGTAATCTCAGACCTTTTGTTGGTGATTCAGTTATCTATAATAAAGTACTGACTGGAAGAAGCTGCATAAATATTCAGTCAGATTTTGATAAGATTTCAAAGTGGTGAAATACTGGCAACTTACTTTAAATGTTCAGAAATGTAAAATTATGCACTTCACAAAACGAAAAAATGTAGTATCCTATGACTACAACATCAATGAGTCACTCTTAGAATTGGCCAACTCAAACAAACATATCTGAGTGTAACACTTTGTAGAAATATGAAAGGGAATGATCACACAGGCTCAGTCATGGGTAAAGCAGGTGATAGATTTGGTATTTTGGTAAAATAGTGGGGAAGTGCAATCAGTGTATAAAGGAGATTGCTTACATATCACTCATTTATTTATTTATTTAGCACCTGTATTATCACATTCATGATATTGGACTTGTCAAAGTAAAGAACAGTATAAAACATTACATATTTACATCATGTACAAAATCTTATCATTGGTATCAACACATCTTTATATCAAAAACATTATTTTGCTTACATACATACAGATAGAATAAAAGCTTGCAAAACCCCTTGGTTGATTTTACTAAAACTATTAAATACCAGTACTTTAGTTAACTAGACACAGTAACATATGGCACAAAAGCTAGGTGCATAATTACATACATTCATGGATAAAAGAAGTTGTTTTTATCTAGGAATGGTTGATGATTATGAATTTTTATTTAGATAGTTATGAAGCAGACCTACAAATTTGAGCAAAATTCCAGGTACTCATTAATGCTGTAGAAGCTATTGTTTATTAGTAGATTTTTTAGTTCTTTTTTTGAATGTATTACTGTTTGTTTTTTTATGCTATCTGGCAATGGTAAAGTCATGATTTTTAATTCCTTAAAGATACCTCTATGTTATGCTGTGTAAGCAACATCACTAATTAATCTTACAGTTGTCTTTTGGAGCTTAGAAGACTGCTTTGCAAAAGAGGTATTTCCCCAGAACATTGTACCATACTTCAGTAGACTGTGCATGCATGCATAATAAGCACTTAACACTGTTTCAGTATTGCAGCAATCTATAAGCGCTCTTAATATGTAACAATACTTGCTTGATTTTTTGTTAAGTGTTTCTACCTGTTTTTCCCATCTTAGATGCTCATCCACCCACAATCCTAAAAGTTTTATGTGATTCTTTTGCTGAATTTCGCTATTCGATAACGTGAATTTTACATTGGTCCTATTTTTGTTCCTTATATGGTTGAAGTTCATCCATACAGTTTTCTTGTCCTTGACAACTAGACAGTTATCTGTAAACCACTTTTCTGCCATTTCTGCTGTTTTGTCGATTTTTTTGCTGCATCTCATAATCATTCTTCAGTTTCATAATGAAGCTGGTATCATCAGCAAATAATATGGTATCAGCTGTTGAAAACTGTTGTGGTAGATCATTAATAAAAATCAAGAATAACAATGGTCCCAATACCAAGCTCTGGGGCACCCCATAATTAACTTTTTTATATTCATAATGGTACACATTTCCATCCTGGGAAATTTGTACTCTTTGTTTCCTATCAGTTAAATATGACTTGAACCGCTCGTAGGAAATACCTCAGACACCACTGCAAAAGTGGACTCATCTGTGAAAGAAAATAATGAATTTATAACATGCTGGAACTGTAGTCAGTGCTGCGTTCAGAACTCAGATAACTATCATAAAGCAAAAATTTGTGACTATAGGTGTGAATTATCTGTACTGGTCGGCGATATGGTAAGTGAAATCCAGAGCCTAAAGGTTGAAGTTACTCTCTTAAATAAGAAGGTGTGTGAATTTGAACAACAGCGCCTGATGAACGACTGTAGGCCTAAACTAAAAACCAGGAAAGCTTTCCTGCTGTCATTACTCAAAACAGGTTTCAAATTCTCAACGAAATAGTGGAACAAGAACAAATTCAGTCCGTGAAAACTAGAAGTAATCCTTCAAGCAGCAAAAAAACTGTCAGTGATAAGTTTATAAAACACCAAGTCCCAAACTCATGTGCAAAACGTGAAACTGAACGTAAACAAACCGTCCAAGGAAATGGAATCTGTGAAATTACCTGCAAGAAATCATCCCTAGAGAAAAACAGAAGAAACGAAGACAATCAGGAACACAAGCAGGGCCAGATTCTATTATATGGAGACAGCCATGGATGTGAAATAGCACAAAACATCGCAAATATGCAAGACAACTTTGCAGCTGTAGGCCACATCCAGCCTGGAGCCCTTCTTTCTGCTGTGGTGAAGCCATGCATGCAGGATTGTGACTCCTTCTCATCCAAGGACTGTGTCGTTATTATGGGGGGTTCATATGATGTAGCAAGAAATCAAGCAAATGATGCAATTAGACATATGAAAATGGTACTGGGTAAGTTAAATGACACTAAAACAATTGTTGTCAACATTCTACAGAGGCATGATCTTATGAAACAGTCTATTGTGAACTGGGAAGTTCATAAAACAAATGGCAGGATTAAAGCTCTATGTAGTAAATTTCAGAATGTGTCTCTAGTAGATGTCAGCTATCTAGAAAGGGAGCTGCACACATCTCATGGTCTGCACATGAACAAAAGAGGCAAAAAGATTGTTAGTAGCAAAATTATTGCGAAAGTCAGGCGACGTTGTTCACAAAGTGATGCAAAGAAGTCCATTGCCATGGGGTGGTACAACCCACCTCAACAAAATCTGCCACAACACCAGCCACCGCTGGCAAGCCAGGGAAACTTGTAAAGCCTGCTGGCCTCATTGCTAGTCCAAAATTATCCTCTAAAGTCCAGCAGGTAAAACTCAGCCTTAAAATCATACACCAGAATCTTGGAAGTCTTAGAAATAAACATAATGATCTAGATGTAATTTCACGGATTGACAAACCCGATATATTAGTTGTAACTGAACATTGGTACAATGAAGCTCTGATTAGCATTAGTCAACCACTGTGTATGAAATTCTGCACAGCCTTTAGCAGAAAAGACAAGACTGGGGGAGGTGTAGCAATTTTCACTGTAAATGAAAGTAATTGTAATGTTATTGATGTGAGTGCCTTCTGCTTGGAAGGAGTCTCAGAATTTGCTGCAATAAACCTAAAATGGGGTAGAGATAACATAACAGTTATCGGTGTTTACAGGCCACCTGCAGCAAATACAGATACCTTTTTTGTAAATATTTCTGACTTGCTTGTATATATAGACACAACATTTTCTGGGCCAAATGGTCATGTAAATATTATAGTTACAGGGAATATAAATATAGATTTATTAACAAATGATGTCAGCACCAATAAGTTACATTGTCTGTGTGATGAATTTACCCTGACCCCACTCATTCGGGAACCCACTAGAGAAATTGGCAATAGTAAAACATGTTTTGACAACATAATAATAAACATGACCCACCTATCCCACAGTGCATCAGTTTTAAAACTAGCCATCTCAGATCACCATGCAGTACAGCTTAAATTAGAGCTCCATGAGGCCTCCACTCTCACCAGAAAGCAACAGTTTGTAACTAAAAGAATAATGTATAATGACAACATAAATAGACTAAACTGCATGCTAGCACAAATAAAATGGTTTGAAAATAATAGCTTTTCATATGATAGCTTTGCTGCTGACTTCTATTACTACTTTGATACCACATGCCCAGTTGTAATCACAAAAATGAAACAAACAAAAAATATAAACAAAAATATTTGTGTAAATAGTAATGTCACTTAAGTGAGGGAAAAATTAAAACTGCTCCACAGTGCAATGCTGAATAATAGAGAGATTCCTGAGCCAAAGGAAGCCTTCAAAATATATCAAGCACACTATAAGGACTTACTCACACAGACCAGGAGCAACTATGTTGCAAATAAGCTTCAAAACTCACACAACGTAACTGGGCAGTCATAAACAGTTTTAGAACCTGCAATGACAAATCCTGTATGGACTTTACTATTAACCACAATGGCATGCTCATAAAAGACCAACTGGAAATTGCAAATATTTTTAGTGAATATTTTTCTTCTGTAGGGGAAGCCATAAATGACACACATAAAAACATGCACTACAGTTTTAAAGGTAATACATGTGACCATAGTATATATCTAGCCCCCACAAACTGTGCAGAAATAATGGGCATCATTAGCTCTCTAAAACCCTCTAATTCAGCTGGGCATGATGGCCTAAATACCAATGTTTTAAAAGCCTGTAGCCAAAATGTCTCTGTACCTCTGTCTGTAGCAGTCAACAATATAATAGAATCAGGCAGCCTTCCATACAGACTAAAAATAGCACAGGTAACACCCATTTTTAAGAAAGGTGACAACAACAAAATAGAAAACTACAGACCAGTCTCAATCCTTCCTGTCTTTTCCAAAATAGTTAAGTTATATACAACAGGATTATAAACTTTCTTAACAAACACAACCTGATGTTCGAAAATCAAAATGGATTCCTAAAAGGTAAATCAACTAGCACTGCAGCTGCTCAACTAATTGAAGAGGTGTTAGGGGGTATCGAAAGCAAGGAACATGTGGCAGATGTATACCTAAACCTGGAAAAAGCCTTTGATTGTGTGGACGTTGACATCCTACTAGACAAGCTATGGAACATGGGCATTAGAGGCGCTGCTTATGACCTAATAAAGTGTTATATGAGCAATAGAAAACAGTTTGTTCTACTTAAAACAGAAAGTGGTGTCTATAAATCAGAGATCACTTGCATAAAATATGGCGTGCCCCAGGGCTCGGTGTTGGGCCCCCTTCTGTTCATGATCTATGTAAATGATATTAAATACTGTAACTGTAAATTGCAAAATTGTTCTGTATGCCGATGACACGTCCATTGTATGTAAAAAGGAATCATGTAATGAACTAGAGGCTGAGTGTAATAATGTGACAAAAGAAATTGTTCAGTTTTTTAATGAAAGCCACTTTGAATAATGAAATTAAATTATACATGGGCAATGAATTGGTAAAGAAAGAGTCTAGTGTAAAATTCCTTGGCTTAACAATCCAAAGCAACCTGAAATGCGACACACACATTGACTCACTAGCAACTAAGTTGTCAAAAAATATATTTGCAATAAGTACTATTAGCAAGTTCTGTAGAGACACCGTAGTCCTAAAGACTGCATACCATGCTCTTTTCTCCTCTCACTCAAACTATGGTATTGAAATTTGGGGGGCAACAACCAAAGCTAATCTAGATAAGCTACTCATTCTTCAAAAAAGGGGTGTGAGAATAACCTGTGGAGCAAAATATAGGGAATCTTGTCGCAACTTGTTTCCAAAAACAGAGGTGTTAACTGTTATAAACACATACATTCTAAAAGCCATATTGCTTGTGAAAAGACTGCACCCAAACACTTATTCAGATTTCTGCCAGTACAATACTAGAAATAAAGAAAGATTTTACATTGGCAGCCACAGAACAGCACTTTACAAAAAGCGGCCTCAGTACACAGGTATAAATTAGCTAATGCACTGCCTAGTGCAGTCATGGCTCTTCCTATAATTAAACTGAAACATCAGCTTAAGAAAGTTTTAGTAAAACACCCTTTCTACACATTAGAAGAGTACCATACTTATATGAAGAACAACAAATGCTTTGTGAAATTAAGTGAATAGAAATCAGTTAACATCTTATTGTAATATTGTTGTAAATTAATGACGTATTCAGAAGAATGTGTCTTGTACAAATAATTTTAATCATTACTGTTTCTTTGTACATGTGCAGTGTATCATTCGATGTTGAGTAAAGCTATTATTATTATTATTATTATTATTATATAACATCAGTAAATTATGGTTTCTAATATCAAATGCTGTGGGAAGGTCCAAAAACAACCCACAGATCAGTTCCTTGTCATCAATAGCTTTGTAAACAAGTTTTGGAGAAACTTGAGAGCCGTTTGTGTAGATTTGCCTTTTCTGAAATCATTCTGTGCATTTACAAGAATTTTATTTTTGTTTAGGAAGTCTAGCAATCTGTCATACATTATTCTTTCAATTATTTTCGAAAATACAGATAATAATGACAGTGGGCCGAAATTTTTAATGTCAAACTTGTCGCACTTTTATAAACTGGTATTACTGTTGACTGCTTAAGTTTACTTGGAAACTCACCAGTTTCAAAGGAGTCATTGATTATGTCCACAAGTTGAGATAACATCAAATCCGCATGTCATTTTACTCTTTATTTTGCTGGTAGCCATTTGTACTTCTTTGGGTGTTATTGGAGTTGTTACCTTTGTCTTTAGATTATATTTAGTGGTGATCAGTTTTTGGGCTACATTAATGTAATGACCATTAAATATATTAGAAGTGGATCATCATCAATTTCATTTCTGTGTTTTATGGTGATTAGATTACTTGCATTTCCATGTTTGCCTGTATGATTATTAATAACTTTCCACATAGATTTCATTTTGTTGTTACCCTTTTTCATTCATGAATCATTTTTGCAACAACTATAGCTTTTCTGTGCTTTTTCCAATAACACTTTACATATAGTTTCAAGATAGTATTTTGCTTTGCACACTTATATAGCATTCTAAGACTTTCTAATGACTCTTTGATTTCACTTGTTATCCATGAATTTGATTTTTTGTTTATTTTCATTCTCTTCAGAGGGAATGAAATATAGCAGAATTTATAACTTGACAAGAACTTGTTGAGTTTTATATCTATAGAATTATTGCTTTCCATGTCCCAGTTTACATTTTTTAACATTAGATTAAAGACCTTATACTGTCATCATTAATTAATCTTCTCTCAATATATCTCCTGTTGTAACTTTTCTCATGAGATTTCTCTAAAGTCAATGCTACCCATTCTAGAATATTACTCAAGTGTGTAGGACTCATACCAGATAGACATAATGGGAGATATGGAATGAATACAGAAGAGGGTACCACAAATGGTCACAGGTTTTTTTAATCTGTGGGAGAGTGTCACAGAGATACTGATGGATCTGAATTGGAGATAGACATAAACTATCATGACAAAGTATATTAAGAAGAATACAGAAGAGGGTAGCACAAATGGTCACAGGTTTTTTTAATCTGTGGGAGAGTGTCACAGAGATACTGATGGATCTGAATTGGAGATAGACATAAACTATCATGACAAAGTATATTAAGAAGAATTTGTGTAATGATGGTAAGGAGAGATTGAGGTTAAGAAATTCTGGAACATTAACAGGAAGTGATTTACGGGCAGTGTCGATGAATCATGGTTGAATGGAGGAATGAACTGAGTCAGGCAGGGTTCAGCATGGGTTTTGGGTTGACACTGATGGTAGGGTTGGTGGCGAAAAAGTGTTTCCACTGTAGGACTGGGAGAAATAGAGATGATCTTTGACTAGTCCAGCATGACTGAATTTAGGAGTGAGGCAAAAAGTATGGCCTTTGGAAACAGTTCATACATATGTGGAACTAAGGCTTTTGGAGGAAAGGTTCATGACTGTGTCTGCGAAGCCGGTGAGTTGCATGCAGGGAGCACGCAGCGCTGCTGGGCGGGGCCGCGTTGGCATGGCATGCCGATATTTTTTAGGCCTTCTTCTCGGTCTTCTTTGGCAGCAGGATGGCCTGGATGTTGGGCAGGACACCGCCCTGTGCGATGGTGATGCCCGACTAGAGCTTGTTAAGCTCCTCGTTGTTGTGGATGGCGAGCTGCAGGTGGCGCGGGATGATGCGCGTCTTCTTGTTTTCACGGGCCGCGTTTCCGGCCAGTTCGAGCACCTCAGCCACGAGGTACTCCATGATGGTGGCGATGTAGGCGGGCGCCCCAGCGCCGACGCGCTCGGCGTAGTTTCCCTTGCGTCCATGTCAAACCTACCAACCACCAGCAACACCTCCACTTTGACAGCTCCACCCATTCCATACCAAGAACACCCTTTCATACAGTCTAGTCACCTGAGGCCATTACATACATGGTAATGAATAGTCCCTCTCCAAATATACCAAGGGTCTCACTGAGGCCTTCACAGAACGAAATTCCACTCCCAGCATTGTACAGAAACAGATCTTCTGTGCCTCATCTCTCGTCACACAACACATCACAAAGTCCCATCATCTCGTCACAAGGGAACATTTCTCTCATGACTCAGTACAACCCAGGATTGGAGCAAGCCTGTCACATTCTCCTTCAGGGTTTCAAGTACCTCTCATCGTCCCTGGAATGAGGAATATCCTACCCCTATCCTTCCCACCCCCTCCACAGTGGTATTTCACTGCACACAGAACCTTATCTATCCCTACTCTACCATTGCTCCCTATCCCTTGGCTCAGAGCTCATGTCCATGCAATAGACCTAGATGCAAAACCTGTTCCATACATCCTCCCACCACCACCACCACCACCTACTCCACTCCAGGCACAAACATTACCCATCCCATCCCTGTGAAAGCCATCATGTGATCTACAAGCTAAGCCACAACCACTGTGCTGCATTTTACATGGGTATGACAGTCAATAACCTGAATGGCCACTGACAAACTGTGGCCAAGAGACAGCTGGATCACCTAGTTGCTGAGCATGCTGCCCAGCACAACATTCTTCACTTCAGTGGCTGCTTCACAGTCTGTGCCATCTGTATCCTTCCTACCAACACCATCTTTTCTGAATTGTGCAGGTGGGAACTCTCCCTGCAATATATTCTACATACCTGCAACCCCCATGTCCTCAACCTTCACCCCTGTCCTTCAACGACCTATCCCATCCCCTATTCTCACCCCAGCATTACACAGACTTCTATTCAGCCAAAGCACCCGCGTCTTTTTCCCCTCATCTACTTCTCTCCTCTCCCACTCATCCCCTCTCCCTACTGCCTAATCTCCCAACTGCAACCTAGCGCCCCGACCATGTCCCCACTACATCCCTGCATGCTCCCACAAGCGGTACTTGATCCCCCACTTCTACCCTGCTATCTGTCTCCCCCCCACCCCAGCATCCTCCTTACCCCCATCACCCAGATTGTTTCCCACATCACGCGAAGCTCGGTGTCCAGAGATAGTCGTCATGTGTTTGTGAGTTATACTTGTGTGTGTGTGTTTTGTCTACTTCAGAAGAAGGCCTTTTGGCTGAAAGCTCACACGATTAGCTTCTTTTTGTTATAGTTGTCTGCAAGTCAACATCTCCTCTGTATGGTGAGTGATTAGTGTCACTTACTCAGACCAGTGCCCTGTACACAACGATGTGCTATGGGGCAGGTTTCTGAGTGTTACTGTTGCTTCCTGGCACAATATAATTTAATCCTCAGTGTTATCCATGCTTTGACTTTATTTACATTTAATTTGACTCTTAATTATGTTTCTTCAAAAATGTCCTCCAGGTGTTCTTCTTGTAAGTTGTCTCTTAACAAAGCGACAAAGTCATTGGTTATATTGTGTCTAGAAATCCTGCATACTCGGTTTGCTAGACAAACAATCAAACAACTTGTATTATGAGTTTTATTACAACAAGACAAGCAAAAATACTTAACTCTGATCTGGGAATTCTTGTAGTTCTTTATACATGATCACAACAAGTGCAATTACACAGATGTGTTGCAAGCAAAGGGCGACATACAAAATAATCTGTCTTCTTCAGAACAGACAAGCACAAGTAACACTTCTGGTCCTAGTGACCACTTCTAACAAAAGTCTGTCATGTAAAGGCTACGATGTATCGGCTAACGAAGTGGCTAATGTTGAAGCTGCTATCGAAGTGGGCTGCCACCAGTCGGAAGCTTATGCCGTCTTCACTTAGGGGCCGCTGCTGTCGCGTTGTCATCCTGGAGGGAGGTTGGTCAGCATGTGGTTGGCTGATATCTTCTCACGGCCTTCTCTTCTCTGTTGTTCCCAACTGGTGCGCTGACACTCGCTTTATGCCATAACATCCCCCCCCCCCCAAAGCAATGGGCCATCATTGTATATGGAGCATGACAATGAGGGGGGGGGGGGGGGAGAAGTGTGGATGCTCTGTTGGACCGGAAGCTGTGGCTACAGGGGACATCAGACTACCGGGCGTACCCCGCAATCCAGCCTTTGCTGTGGTGGAAATGTCCATGCAAAACACCCAGAAGGGTACGCATTGACTTCCTGAGGCCTATACCAAGATGTAGAAGGTGTCGGCTGCTACAGTGTGGGTGGGTTCAGTTCCATCGGTAGGATGATGGGTCCAGCTCCATCGCTAGGATGAGAGGAGGCAGAGGAGGTGAAGGCTCCATCTCCATGGGGTCATCCTGCTGTGTCATGACGACACCCTCTGGTGGCTGCTGTGGCTGCGCTGTCCTCAGGATCCATGAATCCGGGGGAAGAGATGCAGAAGGATCACCATGGACATGACAGTGGCGGATTTGATGGTGATGTCCATGCAACAATCCATCTGGGCCTGAAATAAGATACAGGCATACACCAAGTCAACGAAGCATCTCACCTCACACCCACCGTCTGCTGCTGCTAAAAGTCCAGAAAAACACAATATCATGCAGCGCGAAGTGATACTTGAGGCCTTCCTTCAGCGCCAGATGCTGAGGAGGTTGAAGCAGGTGGAACAATGTCCAATGGTGGCAGCCGTGAAGCAATTCTGCCAGCGATGGTCCATCTTGTGGATGAAAACGATAGGAGGTGAGAAGCAGTTGCAATGCTTGATCCCTGGTGGGTGTGATGCGACATTTGGCCATCTGCTGCTTGAAGGTTCTGACAAAACGTTCCACTTTGCCATTTGACTGGGAATGGAATGGTGCACTAGTTAGATGCCATATGCCATTGCATTCACAGAATGTTTCAGATTTATTTGACGTGAATTGAGGGCCATTGTCCGACACTATGGCTTCAGGCAAATCTTCGAGACAAAAAATAGAGAACAATGCCTGAACTGTGCTACGTGACATTGCCGAGTTCATTGGCACAGCAATAGGAAACTTGCTATAAGAGTCTACCACAATCAACCAACGAATGTTCCAAAAAGGACCCGCAAAGTCTGTGTGCACATGTTGCCATGATGATAGTGACTTAGGCCAAGCAGAGAATTTTTTGGTGGAGTGGACTGATTTCCTGCACATGTATGACACTGTGATGTCATATATTCTATTTGTGTGACCGTATCCTGCCAAGTACAGTGTCCCCCTTTCCGGGGGGTACCACCTTGAAGTAGCATTGTCCGTGCGGGTGGTGATGCTTGTGTTCGCATGCAGCAGAGGGCTATACCGGCTGTGGGAACCTATGGTGAGTAAGGTCTTGGCCAACGGAACAGACTAAGTGTGCCCCACAATGACCTGTCATTCCACATCCACTCCTTATCCTTTCCCAACTCCTCAATACCCTGCACAAGGTGTGATGCGATCTGTGCCGAGGGTTGTGTGGCATGTGGGAAGATGTGTCATGAATGGAGCCTCAGGAATACTGGGTGACCTCCCTGAGTAATTAGCCTTGCACCGTGTGGGGTTCTGTGGTGTGGACCAATTAGATCCCCAACATTCATAGGACCAAACTGCACATGAAAGAAAATAGAAGCACTGAGTGGCAAGTTGAGAGCTCAGACACCCAAACATTGGGACTGGTACTAATAGAAAACATCCCCTCAGCTGAACAGGGGTACATATCTGTTCAAGAAGTGGGAATGGTTACTAAGAAGTTGGACCAGATTAAGATCAAAGACTTGTCTGGGGCTCAGAGAATGAAACTTCCTAGAGAACAAAAGCTAAAGGAAGGAAAAGTGTGGCTTCCTAAACAAAAGTGGAGGGAACTAAAAGGGCCTGGGCCCAAGACCTCCAAGAAAAGACTGTTCTAGGGCAAATGGGGCATACAAACCTCTTCTACATTGAGGGCAGGCATTAAGAGAACTAGGGAGGAATCTAAGACTCCCACTTCTCAGGATAAGCATATCCAGAAAAAGCCAAGGCAAGAAATAGACCTATAGCACTGCAGTCTTGGTTTTTCACCTCGCAGCAGGAGGAGCTAGTGCAGATGGCTCTCTTTGAGAAGACAGAGGGGGGGATGCTGGTTCAGGACCCAAATTCAGGAGTGTCTATCTGGATCATGGTGCTCTTATCTCTTGTCTGCAAGGGGGTAGCTACAGTGGACTGGCTTAAGGAAAAGATGACCCTAATATCATCCTGGGAGGATGCTGAGCTGCTGGTAAAGACAGTGGCTGAGCTCTTCAAGACTGCAAAGATATTAATCTGGGTGCCAAAACTCTTTAAGGATACCTCTCTAGAGACTCTGATTGAGAAAATAGGATCCCAAAACTCAAAAGTCTTGACAGAGGATTGGAAGGTAATCAACTGGAAGGTTGCACCAAACAACCAAACCCTTGTACGAGGTGCATTCAAGTTCTAAGGCCTCCGATTTTTTTTCTAATTAACTACTCACCCGAAATCGATGAAACTGGCGTTACTTCTCGACGTAATCGCCCTGCAGACGTACAAAATTTTTCACAACGCTGACACCATGATTCCACGGCAGCGGTGAAGGCTTCTTTAGGAGTCTGTTTTGACCACTGGAAAATCGCTGAGGCAATAGCAGCACGGCTGGTGAATGTGCGGCCACGGAGAGTCTCTTTCATTGTTGGAAAAAGCCAAAAGTCACTAGGAGCCAGGTCAGGTGAGTAGGGAGCATGAGGAATCACTTCAAAGTTGTTATCATGAAGAAACTGTTGCGTAACGTTAGCTCGATGTGCGGGTGCATTGTCTTGGTGAAACAGCACATGCGCAGCCCTTCCCGGACGTTTTTGTTGCAGTGCAGGAAGGAATTTGTTCTTCAAAACATTTTCATAGGATGCACCTGTTACCGTAGTGCCCTTTGGAACGCAATGGGTAAGGGTTACGCCCTTGCTGTCCCAGGACATGGACACCATCATTTTTTCAGCACTGGCGGTTACCCGAAATTTTTTTGGTGGCGGTGAATCTGTGTGCTTCCATTGAGCTGACTGGCGCTTTGTTTCTGGATTGAAAAATGGCATCCACGTCTCATCCATTGTAACAACCGATGAAAAGAAAGTCCCATTCATGCTGTCGTTGCGCGTCAACATTGCTTGGCAACATGCCACACGGGCAGCCGTGTGGTTGTCCGTCAGCATTCGCGGCACCCACCTGCGTCAGCATTCGCGGCACCCACCTGGATGACACTTTTCGCATTTTCAGGTCGTCATGCAGGATTGTGTGCACAGAACCCACAGAAATGCCAACTCTGGAGGCGATCTGTTCAACAGTCATTCGGCGATCCCCCAAAACAATTCTCTCCACTTTCTCGATCATGTCGTCAGACCGGCTTGTGCAAGCCCGAGGTTGTTTCGGTTTGTTGTCACATGATATTCTGCCTTCATTAAACTGTCGCACCCACGAACGCACTTTGGACACATCCATAACTCCATCACCACATGTCTCCTTCAACTGTCGATGAATTTCAATTGGTTTCACACCACGCAAATTCAGAAAACGAATGATTGCATGCTGTTCAAGTAAGGAAAACGTCACCATTTTAAGTATTTAAAACAGTTCTCATTCTCGCTGCTGGCGGTAAAATTCCATCTGCCATACGGTGCTGCCATCTCTGGGTCGTATTGACAATGAACACGGCCTCATTTTAAAACAATGCACATGTTTCTATCTCTTCCCAGTCTGGAGAAAAAAAATCAGAGGCCTTAGAACTTGAATGCACCTCGTAGTGGAAGTCAGATAGAAGTCCCTGAAGGCAATATAGAAACAGAACCTGAGACTATTCTTGGGGTTCTCACAGGTTGCCATCAGGATAATCAAAGACATCAGAAGTGACAATGGTGGCAAGATTGGAGACTGAATGTGCTGCAGATAAATCTGCAACACAGTAAAGAATGCTGCCCTGAGTCGTCTTCTGGGAAGACAAGAAGTGGTTGTGGCTCTGATTCAACCCTATTTGTATAAAAAGGGTGTATCGGGCCTCGGTGGCACTGGAGATAAGCTGGTTTATGCTAGAAATATAAGAAACTGCAGAAGGTGCATGTATGTAAAAAATTGAATCCCCTTCATGCTGGTGGTGGACTTTTGTTATAGGGACTTAGTGACCATCAGGATGCGGCAGTATGAGGAAGGTATCATGAGGGAGTTTGTAATGGCCTCGGCATACCTTCCTTACAAGGACAGTGCTCCTCCTCCTCAGGAGGTTCGGAGACTGATGGAAGCCTGTGCACAACAGGGCGACCAACTATTGGTTGGATGCGATGCTAATGCTCATAACTTTGTGTGGGGCAGCACCGACACCAACAGGAGGTGAGTACCTTCTACAATTTCTTTTAGCTAAAAACTTAGAGATCCTCAATAGGGGCAAGGAACCTTCATTTAGGAATATAAGGGAAGAGGTAATTGATATAATCTTCGGTTCCACTTTGATGTGTAGTTATGTCAAACAATGGCATGTGGCTTTAGAGCCATCCTCATCAAACAAAATGTATATTAAGTCTGAGGTTGAAATGGGCATTAAACAGATCATGTCCTATAGGAATCCCAGGAAAATGGACTCGGAGGCATATAGGAGGGACCTCGACTCAAGCCTATTGGAAGTCAGTACTTTGATAAGGAATCCAGTAGCATTTGGGGAGGTGGCAGAGGCAGTGACCTCTGCCATCATGACCTCATACCATGACAACTGCTCAATCACCAAGAAGTGCACAAATACAAATGTATCTTGGTTGAACAACAACCTGGAATCACAGAGGAAACAGGTACAAAGACTGTTTAACCTTGCGAGAAGGAAAAGACAATGGGCAGAATATCAGGGGGCCCTTGTCTAATACAATCTTACAATTAAGCAAGCAAAATAGGCGTCCTGGGAGGTGTTCTGTGAGGAGATAGAGGTTATGGTTGTTCAGGCCAGACTTCACAAAATCCTCACTAGGATACCAACTAACCCAGGAGGAACTTCAAGGAAAGAGAATGGGGAGTATACTACGACAACACATGAAACACTGGAACTACTCCTCAAGACTTGTTTTCCTCAATGTACTCTGACAGGTAACATAGACCAGGACGAGATCTCTGTGAGATATTGGTTTTCAGGTATTCAAAGGGAGAACTGGGAATCGGCCAGGGAATGTGTTGACCATAGTAAAATGCAATGGGTAGTGGGAACATTCCAACCGTTCCAAGACACCTGCTCCAGATGGAATTTTTACAGTGCTCTTGCAACAAGCAGGAGGGAACTTAATAAGATTCCTACGCAGGTTATGTAGGTTAGCCTAGCATTAGGAATCATTTCCAACCTCTGGAGGGCAGTGAAGGTTGTCTTCATTCCAAAGCCAGGGAGAATTCATTATACCAAGACCAAGGATATGAGACCAATCAGTCTGTCCTCCTTTCTTCTTAAAACATTAGAAAAACTGGTCAACGTGCATGTTAGGGAGAGGAGGTTAACCAGGGCCCCTCCACAAGTAAACCAACATGCATACCAACCAGGAAAATTGTGTGAAACTGCACTGCATCAACTTGTTGGGAAGGCGGAGCAAGCACTACACTTTCAGGAAATAGCCCTCTGCATCTTCTTGGACAACGAAGGGGCTTTTAGCAACACGACTTTCGAATCCATGGTTAAGGCAGCAGAGGTGCATGACTTGGAGACCACCATTTTCAGGTGGATTAGAGCCATGCTTAGTGGTAGAAAGGTAGACATGACTATGATGCAAGAAAAAATGGTAATCAATACCACCAGAGGCTTTCCACAAAGAGGGGTCCTGTCCCTTCTACTGTGGAACCTTGTGGTAAATGAACTCATTGCAGAATTAAATTCTAGACAATACTTTTGCCGAGGATATGCAGATGATCTTGTCATAGTAATACTAGGCAAATTTTCAAGTACAGTCAGAGGTATGGCACAAGGAGTATTGAACATTGTGCAAAACTTGTGCAGGAAACAGGATCTAAGGCTCAGACCTAAGAAGACTGTTGTAGTACCATTTACGAGGAAGCAGATCCAGCACATATATTCGAATCTCAAGCTCTTCGATGAAACTCTACCAGTGAAGGGAATAGTGAAATATCCATGGGTAACCCCGAATGAGAAACTATTGTGGACCCTTCACGTAAGGAGCACTTTTCCAAGGTAAAAGTTCCTCTAATGAGTACCAGGAGAGCTTGTGGTAAAAAATGGAGCCTAAACCCCAAGAATATGTACTGGATATCCACCACAGTAGTAAGACCTATAATCATTTATGGGGCTATAGTGTGGTGGAAAAAGGTAGAACAGCGGGTAACTGCTAAGGAGCTTGCTAAGGTGCAGAGATTGACCTGCTTTGCCATTAAAGGCGGAATTAATAGCACACCCCCTCCTGGGATGGAAACCATGCTGGACATGCCCCCATTACACCTATGGATAAAGAAAGAGGCAGCAGCTGGAGCACACAGGTTAAAGACTGGCAAAAACTGGAACTCACTGGGGTATCCAGGATCTCACACTAAAATACTGAGTGAGGTAGACATAGATATGGTCGGGGAAATGCCAGAGAACTATATAATAACTACCAGCTGCTTCAACAAGTCTTTCAATGTAGTAACTGGGAGAACAAATTTTGACACTATACTGGGGACATAGTCTGGTTTACTGACATTCAAAAACAGACCAAGGTGTTGGAGCCAGGGTATGCAGGGTGCAGCCAAGGTTGGAGAGTGCAATCTCCCTAGGGAAGATGGCCACTGTGTTTCAAGCAGAAATATCTCCTATCAGGTTGTGTGTGGAGGAGAATTTGCAGAGCTGCTACAGAGGTCGTAGCATTTTCCTTTATTCAGACAGCCAAGCAGCCCTGAAAGCACTGGCAGCCTCTGCAACAAGATCAAACATTGTGGCAGAATGCCACAAAGTCCTTGTGGAGCTAGGGGAAAGCAATAGGGTAAACCTACTGTGGGCCCTTGGTCACTCAGGAATTAGTGGTAATGAGTAAGCTGATAGGTTGGCCAGGATAGGGACGATGACACCATTTACTGGACTGGAACCTGTCCTGACAATTATCAAGGCGATGATCAAAATAAAACTACAAGACTGGACTAGGAGACAGCATGCAGAATATTGGGCTAAGGTCCAAAAACAAAAACATGGCAAAGTATTGATGCCGAAGCCATGTTCTAAGAGAAGTCTCTCCATCCTGGGCTTGAACAGGAAAGAAATGAAAGTCATGGTTGGACTATTAACAGGCCATGGGAATTTCAAAAAACATCTACATACAATGGGGATAATAGAAGAAGACCCCAAATGTAGGATGTGTGGTATGAGCGAGGAAACTGCATCACACTTGATCTTCGAATGCGAGGCGTTGGAGATTAAAAGACACAGAATATTCAGGCACTGTTCAAGGGCATTGGTTGGCTTCACTGGAGACACAGGGAATGATACTGGACAATAAACCCTGTCTTGGCACAGCATGCAGAATATTGGGCTAAGGTCCAAAAACAAAAACATGGCAAAGTATTGATGTATCACGACACTGCACTGAGCAGATATTTGAATGTTGTGCAGCGGTAGTTGAATTTAGTGAAACTAAACTTCTAATTGTTGTTGTTTATAGGTCCCCTAACTCTGACTTCAGAGCATTTCTGCTCAAGCTAGAGAGGGTTCTTGATTCACTTTGTAGGAAGTACCAGAAACTAGTTATAAGTGGTGACTTCAATATAAATTTTGTATATGATGGTGCAAGAAAAAGGATGTTGGTAGATCTCCTAAATTCATATGATCTGATGCAAACTGTGTTTTTTCTAACTAGGGTGCAGGGGAACAGTAACACAGCCATACACAATATTTTTATTCATTCTTCATTACTAGATGGGCATTCTGTTAGTAAAAGCGTGAATGGCCTTTCAGACCTTGATGCACAAATTTTAACACCAAAAGGCTTTTGTACTCAAACCAAGGTCATATTTAATTGCAAACTATGTAGGAAAGTTAATCCAACAGCAATAGAGAGTTTTTTAAACCTTGTCAAGGAACAAGAGTGGCAGGATGTTTATAGTACTGATAACATCAATGATAAATACAATGCTTTCATTAACACATTTCTCATGCTCTTTGAGAATTGCTTTCCATTAGAACATTCTAAATGGGGTACTAGTAGTAATGGGCAGCCCGGGTGGCTGACTAGTGGGATAAGGATATCATGTAGAACAAAGTGGGAATTACCGTATATCAAAATGTTAGAAGTAGTCACAATCAAGCTAAAGTAGCCCATTACAAACAGTATTGTAAGGTGCTTAAAACTGTTATCAGGAAGGCAAAGAGTATGTGGTATGCAAATAGAATAGCTAATTCACAGGATAAAATTAAAACCATATGGTCTGTTGTGAAGCAAGTGTCTGGTGAGCAGCACAAGGTCGACGATATAAAGTCAGTTCGCAGTAAAAATATTTCTGTTACTGATAAATCAGATATATGTACAGTATTTAACAATCATTTTCTGAGCATTGCTGGTGAATTAAATAAAAATTTAGTTTCTACAGGAAATCATATAACTTTCTTGGCAAATGCCTTTCCGAGATTTATGTCTGAAATACTCCTCTGTGATACAGACAAGAGGGAGATTGAGTCAATAATTAAATCACTGAAGACCAAGGACTCTCTTGGTTATGATGGAGTGTCTAGCAGAATAATAAACTACTGTGCTGCACATATTAGCCCTGTATTTAGCCATATTTGTAATTTTTCCTTTAGGAATGGTCAGTTTCCTGAGCGATTAAAGTACTCAGTAGTAAATGCTGCAGGTGTTGAAAAAGTCTTCAGAATACAAAAACGAGCAGTGAGGCTAATATGTGGGGTCCTTAATGGGACATCTTGCAGAGGTCTCTTCAAATCTCTCAGGATACTTACCATCACAGGTCAGTATATATACTCACTGATGTTATTTGTAGCCAATAACAGGGAACTGTTTCAGAAAAATTGTGACATCCACAACTATAACACAAGACAGGTGAAAAATTTTCATCAAGGCTCTGCATCTCTCACTAAAGTACATAGGGGAGTTACTGAGTCAGGTATAAAGGTCTTCAATAAGCTCCCCATCAATATAAAAAAGGAAATAAATAATGTACAGGTATTCAAAAGGAAACTAAAATTATTTCTCATTGAACAAACTTTCTATAAAATGAATGAATACTTAGAGTTATGATGTACAAGAGTGGGGGAAACTGCCTATGAAAAGCACTCCCTTAAAGATAAAGTGTGATGTTGTTACTTGTAGTTTAACTGAAATTGTGGTGATAAAATGTAAATTTATCTGTTTCATTATGAGAAAATGTGAACTCCGATGTATCCCACTCTCTTGACCATTCACTTAAACCTCTTCTTAAGGAATGCAGTTAAAACTTGTATTCATTCAAACCATGACCATGAAGAAAATTTACATCCATATTTTTGTGGCGGTGTTCGTAGCGACAAGCAATTCGCTGTAGAAACGGCTTACGAAGTCACCGCCACACTTTTAATAGCGGGCCGACCGGTCCGCTGGAACAGTGAACAGAAAGATGAAAACCCAAACACTCTGATTAAATAAAAGTCGGTACTTACCTTTATTAACGAAGATACAGAAACACAGTAGTGAACTCGGTGTCTACAGAAATCTCTCTAGTTCGAGTCGGAGCGGCTAGGTCAGCGTCGGCTGACGACAAACAACAACTCTGCTGCGATGAACACACAACTGACTAGCAAGTACACAATTCGGTGGCGAGTATACAACTGAGCGGCGAATACAGAACTGTCCTAGCGCTCGCGACTCCAGCGCTCGCGACTCCAGCGCTTAAGAAACCAGAAGCCAGCGGTGGCGCGCGCAGACTTGCGGCGATTTCCTGTCTCGCTGGCGCTGCTTATGCGGACGGCGTCCGGACTTTGATGCTGCCAACCTTTTGGCAGCGGGCTCGGGTGGCATTACTGGCTAGGATATAACACTTATATATGTCAGTAGCATAAAAATATGCACTGTCACTATTTTAAACAATCACTTAAACTGTTTTTGGCATAATGCAGACTTTAATACTGCATGCAAGTAATTGTTCTTGTAAAATAAACCAATGTCTGGGAAATGTGATGTATAAATGTTAATGTACTACTGTAATTGCATCAATTGTCTTGTCCTATATTACTTGTACACTGGCTGTATAATATGTAATCAACAGGACCAAATAAATAAATAAAATAAAATAAAAAAATAAAGCCAATTTATAAAAAGGGAGGAAGGGATAATGTAGATAATTTTAGACCTATTTCTATGCCATCAGTGTTTGCAAACGTTATTGAAAAGGCTATTAAGTAAGGATAATTGATCATTTTGTATCACACGATTTGCTATCAAATGTACAGTTCAGCTTTAGAAGTCATTTAACAACTGAAAATGCTATATTCTCTTTTCTCTGTGAGGTACTGGATGGGTTAAACAAAAGGTTTCAAATGCTTGGCATATTTTTTGATTTAACTAAGGCATTTTATTGTGTTGATCACAAAATATTGCTCCAGAAGTTGGGCCATTACGGAATACGGGGCGTAGCTCACAATTGGTTCACCTCTTACTTCAGCAACAGGCAGCAAAAGGTCACTATTCACAATGTTGATAGTGGCTGTGATGTGGGGTCTGAGTGGGGTACTGTCAAGTGGGAGGTGTCCCAGGGATCAGTGTTTGGGCCACTCCTGTTCCTTATTTATATAAATGATATGTCCTCTAGTATTACGGGTAACTCTGAAATATTTCTGTTTGCTGATGACACTAGCTTGGTAGTAAAGGATGTTGTGTGCAACATTGGCTCGGTTTCAAACAGTGCAGTACATGACCTCAGTTCATGGCTTGTAGAAAATAAACTAACACTAAATCACAGTAAGACTCAGTTTTTACAGTTTCTAACACACAATTCAACAAAACATGACATTTTAATTTCACAGAATGGGCATATGAATAGTGAAACTGAACAGTTCAAATTTCTAGATGTTCAGATAGATAGTAAGCTGCCATGGAAAGCCCACGTTCAGGTCTTGTTCAAAGACTTAATACTGGCATTTTTGCTATTCAAACTGTATTTGAAGTGAGTGATCGTTCGACATGAAAATTAATCTACTTTTGCTTATTTTCATTCGCTATTGTCATATGGTATTATATTTTGGGGTAACTCTTCCCATTCGAAAAGGATATTTTTGGCTCAGAAACGGGCGGTTCATGCAAAGTGGTGTTAGTTCATGAACCTCTTGTCGACCTCTGTTCACGAGTTTGGGTATTTTGACACTGGCCTCTCAATACGTATATTCCTTATTGTCGTTTCTTGTTACTAATATTAGTTTATTCCCAAGAATAAGCAACTTTCACTCGGCAGAAATCAAACCTGCATTTGGATCGGACTTCCTTAACTCTTGTGCAAAAAAGTGTGCAGTTTACGGCTGCATCCATTTTCAATAAGCTGCCACTCGAATTCAAAAATCTTACAGTAATACATGCGCTTTCAAATCGAAACTGAAGAGTTTCCTCATGGGCCACTCCTTCTATTCTGTCGAGGAGTTCCTTGAAAAATTAAGCTGATTTTTAGTGTATTGCTGATAGCGTTTACTTAAACTTACGAACTGTCTTTTTTAAAGTTCATGAAAATTTATTTTTAGCTGTTATTATGTTTATGTTGTAATTTCATGTACTGACACGTTCCATGACCTTGGAGATTTGCTCCTCAATTTGGTCCTATGGAACTTGACAAGTAAATAAATAAATAAAAAAAAAAAATACACAATCTCATAATGGTATTAAGATAACAACAAAGCCCATCATTGCAATTTTTGGGCAGTTTGTACAGGAACCAGTTTCATCAGATGAAACAAGGACTGTGGCTTGTGATCCATTGCTAAGCAGAACTTTCTGTCATACAAATAGTGGTGGAATTTGGTGTCACCATACACAATAACCAATGCCTCTTTCTCTATTTGTGAATAGTTACACTGTGCTTTGGACAACACTTCTGATGTGAAAGCAGTAGGCCTGTCTTTATAACTAACTCTGTGCAAAAGCACTGCACCAATTTCGTAAGAGGAAGCATCAACTTCCAACACAACTGACTTGACAGGATCAAACTGAACCAAGCATCGATCACTGAGCAATGCATCTTTAAGTTTTGGAAAAGCTTCTTGGCACTCATCTGTCCAAAAAAAGGGGACGTTACTGTGACACAAGTGATGCAGTGGAGCTGCGATTTGTGAAGCATTTGGTATGAACCGAATATAATAGTTCATTTTCCCTAAGATTGACTGCAATTCTGTGACATTGTGAGGAACTAGCAGGTCATGTATGGCTAACAAATGTAACTGAAGAGGATGTACACCTTAATTGTTTATGACATGACCAAGATACTGCAACTCAGGTTTAAAAAAATTACACTTGTCCAGTCTACACTTTAGTCCTCCATCAGATAACACACGAAACAAAGCACACAAATTTGCAATGTGTTCTTTAGGTTTAAGACCTGCTATGACAATATCGTCAAAATACTTTGAACAATTTGGTACTTGAGCAGTGAGCTGTTCCAAATACCATTGGAAAATGGTGAGTGAGGAAGCACTGTCAAAAAGGCAAATGAAAATATTTAAACTCAAATGAGTATTCACACCACACACAGTTCATCTAGTGGTATTTGAAGATATGTGTCACGCAAATCAATTTTTGAAAAGTAGCGACCAGTGCCTAATTTATCCATGAGATCCTCTGGGTTTGGCAATTGATAAGTATCAATCACAGTTTGTGAGTTGATTGTAGACTTAAATTCAACACAGAGGCGAATGCAACCTGAAGATTTGGGGAGCAAAACCAGTGGACTTGCCCATTGACAAGCTTGTATGGGTGCAATGGCTCCACTATCTTGCAATTCTTAAAGTTCAGCAGCCAAATTGTGCTGTAATGCAATGGGAACAGTTCTGGCCCGGCAAAATTTCAGTTGAGCACTGTCTTTCATAGCAATATGTGCAACAAAATTGTTAGCCTTGCCTAAACCTTCGGAAAAGAGTTAAAGGAATTCTTTCAGCAAGTGAGCTACACTGTCTTTGGCATTGAATGCACTTCACTGACAACACATTGTCCTGAATTTGAAAGCCAAACAAATCAAATGAAGCAAGGCCAAATATGTTCTCACAGTTGCATGATTGTAGCACTGTGAAAGTCACAGTACGTGTCTGCAAGTGATATATGTCAGGCAAAGTACATTTTCTGAGAATGGGAATGTCTTGTTCATTATCAGATGTGTGCTAGTTTTAAGTAGGTGCAAGGAGCCTAACAGTTCATATCTGTTTGACAATGTAACTGAGGCACCCATGTCCAACTGAAATTTCACACCTTTTTCCACTAAGATGCAATTGAACAAAAAGTTTGTTGGACTGGTGTAGCACTGAAGAAACTGTTTGCTTGCTAGTTTTAGTAATGCCTGCAGCAGGCTTTGAATACACTGCATTGATAACATGGGCCTAGTGACTAGATTTTTGTTAGTGGGCAGAATTCTTATGTTTTTTCCATTGCATACATATGGATTGTATGTGACCTTTTTTGCCACAAGCGTAACACTGTGCTTGTCTGGATGGGCAATCTTGGCGTTTGTGCCATGAATAGCACTGAGGGCATGACTTAATTCTGTTCATTGATGTAGCTGCCTGTTTAGAGAACTGTTTACGTTGCTTGGCATGTGCATGCTGTTGCTACCTGCTGGGCTGATCGTGAGCAAGGGATGACTCAACCTGACAAATTGGTGGCTGTTCAAATTTATCGGTTGCTACAGCACATGGATCATACTGATCTAGAATTTGCACTATGTGATGAAATGATGGATCTGATTGTTTCAAAAGCTGTTCTCTAAGTTTGATATCAGTGACACTATACATGATCACATCATACAACATAACATCTGAGTATAAAGCACCACAAGCACATCTGAATTTGCATTTACTTGTCATACCCTGCAAACCTGTTACCCACTCACAATAAGTTTGTTCCGACCTTTTCTTGTGAAGAAAGAATTGGTACCTAGCTGCCACCACATTCACTTGTTGGTCATAATACACTCCTGGAAATTGAAATAAGAACACCGTGAATTCATTGTCCCAGGAAGGGGAAACTTTATTGACACATTCCTGGGGTCAGATACATCACATGATCACACTGACAGAACCACAGGCACATAGACACAGGCAACAGAGCATGCACAATGTCGGCACTAGTACAGTGTATATCCACCTTTCGCAGCAATGCAGGCTGCTATTCTCCCATGGAGACGATCGTAGAGATGCTGGATGTAGTCCTGTGGAACGGCTTGCCATGCCATTTCCACCTGGCACCTCAGTTGGACCAGCGTTCGTGCTGGACGTGCAGACCACGTGAGACGACGCTTCATCCAGTCCCAAACATGCTCAATGGGGGACAGATCCGGAGATCTTGCTGGCCAGGGTATTTGACTTACACCTTCTAGAGCACGTTGGGTGGCACGGGATACATGCGGATGTGCATTGTCCTGTTGGAACAGCAAGTTCCCTTGCCGGTCTAGGAATGGTAGAACGATGGGTTCGATGACGGTTTGGATGTACCGTGCACTATTCAGTGTCCCCTCGACGATCACCAGTGGTGTACGGCCAGTGTAGGAGATCGCTCCCCACACCATGATGCCGGGTGTTGGCCCTGTGTGCCTCGGTCGTATGCAGTCCTGATTGTGGCGCTCACCTGCACGGCGCCAAACACGCATACGACCATCATTGGCACCAAGGCAGAAGCGACTCTCATCGCTGAAGACGACACGTCTCCATTGGTCCCTCCATTCACGCCTGTCGCGACACCACTGGAGGCGGGCTGCACGATGTTGGGGCGCGAGCGGAAGACGGCCTAACGGTGTGCGGGACCGTAGCCCAGCTTCATGGAGATGGTTGCGAATGGTCCTCGCCGATACCCCAGGAGCAACAGTGTCCCTAATTTGCTGGGAAGTGGCGGTGCGGTCCCCTACGGCACTGCGTAGGATCCTACGGTCTTGGCGTGCATCCGTGCGTCGCTGCGGTCCGGTCCCTGGTCGACGGGCACGTGCACCTTCCGCCGACCACTGGCGACAACATCGATGTACTGTGGAGACCTCACGCCCCACGTGTTGAGCAATTCGGCGGTACGTCCACCCGGCCTCCCGCATGCCCACTATATGCCCTCGCTCAAAGTCCGTCAACTGCACATACGGTTCACGTCCACGCTGTCGCGGCATGCTACCAGTGTTAAAGACTGCGATGGAGCTCCGTATGCCACGGCAAACTGGCTGACACTGACGGCGGCGGTGCACAAATGCTGCGCAGCTAGCGCCATTCGACGGCCAACACCGCGGTTCCTGGTGTGTCCGCTGTGCCGTGCGTGTGATCTTTGCTTGTACAGCCCTCTAGCAGTGTCCCGAGCAAGTATGGTGGGTCTGACACACCGGTGTCAATGTGTTCTTTTTTCCATTTCCAGGAGTGTAGTTAGTTAGAGAACCTACAATCTGATGACAGGAAAGACCACTTGGAGTGGCACTGGGAAACAATTCCTGAATGAGGCAAAAGACTGCAACTCCTATGTTGACAAAAAGTAATGTAGTTTCACAGTATCTGATACTTTGAAAGCAATGATATGGGCTTCATACTGTTGTACCCACTTGAGCCATTCCTCTTCTTTTTCGTTAAATTAGTGAAAAGGCAATGTGGCACTTGGAGCTACAGTTGTTGCATGTTGGTCGGGTGGTGATGCTGCATTTGTTGCTTGCTGTACTGTGTTTAGAAGAGTTGCATTCAGCTGTGTCTGAAACTGAAACATCTATGTTAGATGTGTTGCATGTAGTGGTTAAATAAAAAAAAATGGGAGAAGAGAGACCGTGAAAAAGGGAAAGAATGAAAGAAATGCAGATCGGACTTTGTATTACGGAAAAGCTATCGGACTTCGTTATTCGGAAAAGCTATTGTTGGGGTGGTCCTTGTGGCGTTTTTGAGCAAAAGTTAAAACCAATTTTCACTACAAAAGTTATTGAAAAGAAACAGAGAATAACAGAATGTAACGGACAGAAGGAAGTGGCGTAGACGAGAGATCATCCTTTACCAGATTAACTTATCTTCTTTAGGGCAGCGTCCACGTCTTCAAAAATCTCCTTCATTTCAGCGTGAAAAAATCTGCTCCGAAATCTTGTAATAGTCCAGGGATCACTAATTTATACCAATTAAAATCATCTTGATACTGTATGCAATTTAATTCACTTTGCTACTTCCATCCAACGAATTTCTTAATAACTTCCACAATATCTACACATTACAATCAGATCAAGATTAGCCATTAAGTTTTTACGTCAGCATCCGATCACGCCTGCCTTAAGCTACGGCTATCAAGAGACAATTGAAACGGAATAAAAAAAACAAAAAAAGTTAACAATTTTGGTAGTTTCTCTGCCGTCGAGCGCTCATACCGCTGCGACGAGATATTTTTTATCTGAGGGAACGAGTGTAGCGCGGCGAAATTCAAAGCCCCGCTACATCGCCCCCTCGACTGTCACGCTAAAACATTTAGCGTGGCAGGCTAGCAAACCTAAAAGTCAATACATGTAATTTTCATTGGAAAGGCCACGTGCATCCATAGGGGATAATCTTAACCAACACTTACTTTCTAAACCTATATACTAAATACAATTATTACAGTTTGGATCCTTTTTTACACAATTAATATATATATATATATACATACAGTTTGTTTGAACAAGCTGTTCACCAGAGCAGTTAATGTTGTGTGCTCCCAGCGTTGGTTTCCCAATGCACATCTGGCAGCACGTAGTCTTTGCGCATGCGCAGTAGCATCACTGAATTTCGCGTGCGGCAGTTTCAAAATCGCTGTGTTATGACAGTCTTCAACAGTATTCACTCTCACATAGTGTTCATTACAAGTTGTTATTCCAGCATAAATGGCGTGTTAAGTTCGGTGACACCATAAGATTGAGCGTGTGCGTGATCTGAAGCAATGTCCATGTCTTCTGTTACGACACAACACTCCAGGTCCTTGTGCGTTTTCATGACTATTGTTCCCGGGGCATATATGGTCGATGTAGTTTTTAGCCTCCACATCGCCTACGACAGGTGCTGAGTTTATTGTCTCCAAGCATCTGAAGGCCGGCCAGGAACAACGGCGTCGATGTTCGCAAAGGTAGGTGTTTCACCACATCGTTTACACTTGCCAACAAACGTTCATTTGCAGTGTGAAAATCCTCATTATCGTTGAAGTAAATTGCAGTTTATATCGATTTACAAACAGTTATTTGGTTTATGCAACATAAGTTTCACAAACAACACAAAATTCGTCGTTTATAACGTTCACAGTTTGCAACACTTTTTGCCACATTTACATTTTAACAGTTCACTTTGTCCAAGCATGTTTACCTCGTTAATTATGAAAGCTTACATTTCGTGGTCACGTTTCAAAATATGTTGACAATATGCAAAGTTTTAACACATATACAAATACATATAAATTTACAAGAATCTACACGTGAAATATTTACACTAAAGAAAAATTATACTAAGTCCCATTGGCTTTCTTTTATTGGGGTTTATGGTCAGTTTGATTTTCTTTATTGAGGTTTTGACGTGCCAAGGGATATAAGACTTAATGTTTAAAGCACGGGCTTTCCTTCATTTATTATTTATTTCTTTTCTTTGATTCCATATCTTGGCTGGCTAGTGGTTGACCAGGCTTGTAATGCCATCAATATTCAGTTTTCTTCATGTCTTTTTATTCATACCTGAAAGTTTATTGTCACACAATATATTCTTACATTCCATAAACAAACAATACCCAGCTGCAGTATGTGGTAGGATAATGGAGAAAGAAAGAAAGATAGACTGGAAGAAACTATTCACTACCTATAAACTACCAAATCCTACAGCTAATACATAAAAAAAGAGAATATAATACATTGTAACGTTTGCATCACCTTCAAGGGGTGTGTGAAAGGAGGTGCTTACAATTTACCAAATCATGGGTAAATGTAAGTGTCCTTACGTCAAGTCTGTGTAGTGTAACATCATGACAGATTCTCTGTTTGTGTTCTGACTGTTCATATGACTTAGTGTATTATACCTTAACAAATCCTTGCATGAGTGAATCGCATGTCCCCTCAGTGCTTCCTCAATATCTCCACTTCTTGTGGATACCGTCTATACAAATGGAAAATGTATCTCAGAGATTGTCTCTCTCATAATGTGTATTATATGGTAACATATCAAATTTCCTCTCAAGAGTTCAACCATGAACTTTCTTCGACTTTAGTGAAGGTTAAATATCATGTATGTAGTATATATATATATATATCATTTCTATCTATAAATTATAAACAAAGAACATATTATTATAATTGACAGCAAAATGTCTCTTTCTCACTGTCCGTTGCTCGACGTCGGCTGCACGGATGGTCACTGCTCCTTTGCACTTACCTTGCATAGCCTAAAAAGTCAAATGTCTTCAACGTAGATGTAATTTTGTCATCTGTTCGCTTAAGTGGAGGTGTTGTACGAGTCGCAAAACGGCCTTAATAACTCTCCTATCTTTTGCTTCCTCAGGGTTTTCTGTCATATGTAATTATAATAAAGGCTAATATGGCACTAAATTTCACTTTCGTATTCTTTTTTTTTTTTTTTAACAAATGCATTCACATGAGGGCTGTGTAAAAACTATGTTTCAACTTAAGTTCCTTAAAATATCATTCTCCTGTCTGAACACGAACTATAAATGTTTTCTTCCACACAATGGCGTAACAAAACTTAACGAAAGGTTACTAAGTTACACTTCTGAAATAAATTAAAGCTAATGTGTTTCCAAGTTACATTCTTATTACACTTCTTTCCACAGCTGTAATCATCGTTATGTTCACTCTGCTTTTCTTGCATTCATTCCTTTTCAAGGGCACTGAAAATAGATTCACATTTAACGTCTTGTACTCACGTGTTCTAACTCATCACAAATGTTTTCTTTCAAACTGAAATTCTTATGTAATCTTAAAGATATAAACTGTTTACTCACTTCTCCATGTAGCACAATATTACCAAAACATTCTCACTCATTCCTTACTCACATATTCATCATAATATATATATATATATATATCCTTATACATTAAACAGATTCCTCATCAAACATTAATATATCACATACGTGGGGCCATTTGGCACTTCCATTCTCATAAAACTCCAATAATATTTTCCTCAAATAATCTCTTGTCTCCAACCACTTCACAGTAACTTACCTTCTTATATTAACTTAAATATTAACTCATTCATACTGATCATTCATTCTTACATCCTCATTCATTCTGCTACATACCTATGTCATTACTGATGTCAATAGCTATTATTTCCTCTCATTATAGTGCCTTGAAATAACTAACTAGTTGTTGATTCACCTTATAATTTACAATTAACAACCAATGTAACCTGCATAGACCTCATTCCTATATGAATATCTTTTCTCATTTAGTAAGTGTACTCGCCTGGGTTTACCTTCTCTTCATAATTATGTGTGCAAGTGTAACTGCAGTATATAATTTCCATAAATGAATGTTTGTGTTCTTAGGCTGTATAACTTAATGTTCGTGTATTCAATACAAATATTTATGATCTCGTTTTCACAGCAACTTGCTCATGTTCAACTTAGTTATCATTATATTATGTTGTTTTAGTGCACAAAGGGTTTCAAATGTCTGTGGGGATGCAGCCCCCTCGGCTTGTGAGATAACGGGTATTCTAGGGAGTAACAACCTGGGTGAGGTATGCTTGCTATTCTGAAAGGACCTGAATATAATAGCTGCCATTTTCTGTTCAGTTGTTTTAATTTTGTAGACTTGGGATGTGAACGCAAAAGAACAAGGTCATCAACCTCATAGGTTTGTTAATTCCTGTTCTGCTGTCATTTTGTCGTCGTACCTGAGGAAACAAACCGTCTCAGCCGTTGCGCTCTTACAACACCTCACGACCGTAGCACGAGCGCTTAGCTCGGTCGTCGACTGTTTTCCGTCGTCTGCTGTGTTTGGTCGGGTTCATTGACCAGCTCCACTATGTTTACATTCCGGCCGGTTGGCGCCCACGCGTCAGCTGATGGCGCGCCGCAATTGTTATTGCTACTTCGTGGCGGGGAGTGCAAAACTGTACTGGGGAACGGGGGCGGATTCCGTGGAGGGTTATGATTTGTCATGCGTGAATTTTGTGTGTTCCACATATTCTGTCGGTGATTGTTGGGATTGGTATTGTTTTGGTGGTAATTATGTCTGTTATATGTCATGTTTCTGTCAAAGTAGCCCGGGTTGTACCTGTTATTCTCACGTCTCCTATTGTTGTCGTTGTACTGTCTGTAATTTTCATTTTGCTTGTAGTTACCATTTTGATATGGGTGATAATTATTGTTATTATTATTCCACGAATTTCTGCGGTTGTTCCTACTGTCATACACGTTTCCATTTGAATATGTTTCGCGCGCAGGCGGATGGTTCCACCAACCACCGTCACTACGGTTCCTTTGGGGTGGGTGCTGGTTTTGGTTACTAATATGAATAAAATTTGAATGGCGTGAATCGCCTCTGTAAACTACGTCCATTTGATCTAAGAAGTTTAAGAAAGTCTTAACGTCATTCTCCGGTACTCCTATTAATCTGTCTCGGTATGGAAAGGGTAAGTGGCTCTTTAAAGTGTCAATTATCGCTGGCAAGTCGGCTGGTTTGGACCAGTACAGTGTCTTGTCTAGGTACCTCTCAAAGTATTGTCTTAATGTCTCTTTTTTAGGGTCATAGGTCTCGGGGTTGCACACTTCTCTCCTTAGACTCTGTTGCTCATTCTCGGACCAGAATTCGTCCAAGAAGGCTTGTTCGAACTGTTCAAACGTAAGGCACCGCCGCTTCATAGCGGCACCCCACTTAGCTGCTCGTCCTCTCATGAGATTGGTGACGTATCTGATTTTATCGACTTCTGACCAACTACGTGGAAAAACACCGTCAAATGATCTAATAAACACAATAGGGTGGACTTTGTGCTTGTCCTCACTGGAAAATGTTTGGAAATGCCCATGTCTTACAAACGTGTCATCGGCCATGCCGGTTGGCATAACTGTATTGATGTGATTTAGGTCACTTGCTACTCTAGGTGTCGTATCGTAATATTGCTCGTTTGGTGGAAAAGAAGGCGGCACATTGTAATTTTGATTGGAAATAGGTGATTCCACAATAGGTGTTCTGTCTGTGTCATTAGCCATGGTTTTAGCTGTTTTGTCGTTTCCTGACGATGCGTTTGCACCTATCGCCAAACACGGCACAACATTGTCTCGTAATTTTGTCACTTCGTCTTCTATGTGTTTTGTCTCGTCTTTAACATGTGTCTTTGTTTTTGAAAGTATGTCCTGTGTAATTGTTTCAAGTTTTTTGTCCAGATAGTCGTCACACAATTTACATTCATGTACAATTCTTTCGGCCATGTTGGTGTCGTCGTTTAGTGACGCGAGGTCCGCTCGATCTTCTAACTTTTCTATCTTTTCTTTGAGGTGGGTCTGTTCAAGAACTACCATTGTAAGTTGTTGGGTAATATTTCCCACTTCTTCAGTCAGCTTTTCTTGGGTGGAGCTAGCTGAAGTGTGGGCCTGAGCTAACTCTTCCACACGGGTGTTCACTTCCTGCTGCACATTAACTATTTGAGTTAACTGATTCTCACATCGGGTGATATTGTTTTTTGTTTCGTGTGTGAATGTAACCAAAGTTTCTTCCTGTTTAGTGACTCGGTCGGACAATGTCTCAAATCGCTGGCTGAGCTGTTGAGTGGTGTTATTTAATTCTGTCATCTGTTTTGTCGTCCGTTCAAAATTTTCGGTCATAGTATGGTTTAATATGTCAATTTTCTGACTAACGTCTCGTTTCATGTCTGCAAATAACTCTAATAGTCGGTCCAGTTTGTCAGTTTCCTGTGTCCGATTTGTGTCACATTGCTGAATTTGTCTCATATTCGGTTCTGACATTGATGTTAACAATGGTGCTGACGGTCTAGCCTCGCGTCCATTTCACATTTCGTCATTTAAAGTCGCCATCTGTGTATTATCACAAATGTTGCGAGTTTGAGGCAAAATCATTGCATTGATCTGTGAACTCGTCCATGGAGGGAAACGCGGACTTTCTTGTTGGTTGAAAGATGAATCTACTTCACTTAACTCATCTGCCGAAACTATCTCTACCTTACCACGTTCCATTGTAATAGGATGTATAATAGTAAGTCAAAAAGGGAATAATATAAGTCTGATTAATAAAGATTTGACTCAAATTTAGGTTGAAATATTTTCTCGTCAATGTAAATGATTGCTCTATTGCAAACAATGGTTGAGAAAGATGCAGCAGGGCAGACAAAATTTTTCGTAACAAATGACTGTTTGGCGGTCAAATTCACGATCTTCATATGCTACAACAATACTATAATTAAGACAAACTACAATAGAGATAGATAATTTTGTAAAAATCTAGAAGAAAACTACAGGATGTGTGGAAAAGGTAAAATGGATTCTGCAGTTGGCTATTGAATGTTTGAATGAAACATAATTGTGTGACTCATCATTAAATTTTCTGTCCTGCAACGGCTGGTCAATCACTTCTGCGTAAATCGTATTCGTCAAAATATGGATTTTCTTAATACATCTCCATCGGATAATCACCAAAAGGTCTCAAAATAACAGTTTTGCATCAATATATGCCATGAAAAGAAAAACAGATTGAATTAGTTACAAAAATTCTTTACAATATTGTGCTATCATTTGCTTAGGTACAATAACGTTTGTGTTTTAGTTACCATTTAAAGTTCAGGATTTTTTTTATATTCTCTGTTGGGAAAAAATACAAATTAAAGTTTCAAATTTGCTCAAAAACGACACATCCGAAAATTGCGTCCAGTCGCGGGAGCCAGTTGTAGTGGTTAAATAAAAAAAAATGGGAGAAGAGAGACCGTGAAAAAGGGAAAGAATGAAAGAAATGCAGATCGGACTTTGTATTACGGAAAAGCTATCGGACTTCGTTATTCGGAAAAGCTATTGTTGGGGTGGTCCTTGTGGCGTTTTTGAGCAAAAGTTAAACCAATTTTCACTACAAAAGTTATTGAAAAGAAACAGAGAATAACAGAATGTAACAGACAGAAGGAAGTGGCGTAGACGAGAGATCATCCTTTACCAGATTAACTTATCTTCTTTAGGGCGGCGTCCACGTCTTCAAAAATCTCCTTCATTTCAGCGTGAAAAAATCTGCTCCGAAATCTTGTAATAGTCCAGGGATCACTAATTTATACCAATTAAAATCATCTTGATACTGTATGCAATTTAATTCACTTTGCTACTTCCATCCAACAAATTTCTTAATAACTTCCACAATATCTACACATTACAATCAGATCAAGATTAGCCATTAAGTTTTTACGTCAGCATCCGATCACGCCTGCCTTAAGCTACGGCTATCAAGAGACAATTGAAACGGAATAAAAAAAACAAAAAAAGTTAACAATTTTGGTAGTTTCTCTGCCGTCGAGCGCTCATACCGCTGCGACGAGATATTTTTTATCTGAGGGAACGAGTGTAGCGCGGCGAAATTCAAAGCCCCGCTACATGCATCTATCACTTGCAGCTGAGGTGCCTGAGAAGGGGGTGGGAGAGCTGGGTTGCTCATTTTGGAACAGGCAAATGCAATAAACAGACAATGCAAGCAAGAAAAATTAGCACACCAGCAAAGAAAGTTTCTGCAATGCCCACCTGAAAACACTGAATAGAAAAAACACTATAAGAGACACTGGTAAAAAGTAAACACACCCCCGCAAAGAAAAGACAAGATAGAATTAAGGTGCCAGCAAAACACAAAAGCCCACAACAAAACAAAACAGAGACAAGCTGTGGAAGCTGGTGGCTCTGGGTTTGAATCATTAACAGGTTGTTACTATGTTATTGCTCCTATATCATCAGTACCATGTTATTTGTACATTTCATTGCCATGTTGTTGTGTCTACGAATTTTGCATACTTGGTTCGCTAGACAAACAATCAAACAACTCATATGATTGAGTTTTATTACAACAAGACAAGTACAAATACTTAACTTTGATCTGAGAATTTTTGTAGTTCTTTATATATGATCACCCAAAAGTGCAATTACACTGAAGTGTCGCAAGCAAATGGCGACCTACAAAATAATCAGTCTTCTTCAGAATAGACAAGCACAAGTAACACTTCTGGTCCTAGTGACCACAACTGAACTGCAGTGACTGCTGGTCTCTAACTGAGCTGCAAAGAGATTGCTAATAAAGAGGCCATGATGCATCAGCTAATGAAGTGGCTAATGTTGAAGCTGCTATCGAAGTGGGCTGCCACCAGTTGGGAGCGGCACTTACGTCGTCTTCACCTAGGTGCTGATGCTGTTGTGTTGTCATCCTGGAGGGATGTCGGTCAGCGTGTGATTGGCTGACCTCTTCTCACAGCCTTCTCTTCTCTGTTGTTCCCAACTGGCGTGCGGTTGCTGACTTTATTCCATAACACTTAGGATCCTGTAATACAATGTTTTACTTTTATAACCTAACTGATCTACACATTTTATTGTTAACATTTTCACACATATAAACTGCTTAATGCAGCTGGTGGTTGAAACAAGCTGAGGAGCCAGATGAAGTGTGTCCCACAACATAGGGCAGGGAGGGCTCTAGAGACAAAGTGAAGCCAGCTTCTCTAGAGGAGTAAACCTAGCACAAATCTTGGGCCTCCAGGTTGGAGGTTGGGAATGGGGCTAATAACAACACACTGTAAAAAAAAGAATGTTACGGAAATTCAGCAGAAGCCTCGGAAACTGGATGGAAAATAAGTATCATTACCCCAGCAAAGGAAAAGAATGAAGGATCTGACAGTAGCATGATGGAGTGTGAGGACATTGCTTCAGCCTGGAAAAATGAAAGAAATAGCCAATGAAATTTTGAAATTTAAATATGATGTCGTTCAGCTACAGGAAATATGACGGCAAGGGAATGGGCAGAGAATAAACTGGAGTAGTCATTGGTGTATAGTGAACCAGAAGAGCAAACAGGCCAACTTGGAACAGGATTTATAACAATTAGGGAAATTAGAAAAGCCTATTAGAATTTGAACCCATAAATGAAAGGATGTGCAGACTCAGACTAAGAGGGAGATTTAAGAATATATCAATAGTGAATGCACACACACCAACAGAGGAAAAAGAGGATATAATTAAAGAACTGTTCTATGAAGACTTAAAAAAGGTATGCTGTGCAGTACCTAAATATGATCTGATGCTATTAATAGATTATAACACAAAAATAGGGAGGAATGAACATCCATATGGAGTTCCTGGAAAATATTCACTATATGAAGAAAACAACAAGAATGGAGACTTACTATGCCAGTTCACAGCAAGAAATAATATGATTATTAAAAGTACCTGATTCCCACACAAAAGAATCCATCTGGGTACTTGGAAGCCTGCAGTTAATGGAGTAGTCAATCAGACTGACCATATTTTAGTGATTGCACGTCACTCCATGTCAGTTATGGATGCACAGAGATGCAGAAGACCAAACTGTGACTAAGACCACTTTGTGATAAAATCAATCTTGAGAGAGAAACTGTGACAAATAGATGGCAACAGAATAGGACAGATGTTGAATTGGAACACTGACAAAATGAAATTCCCTGGTGAAGTAAAAAAATACCAAGTAACACTTAGCAGAAAGCTGAGCAATGAAGAGACCGCAGTAGGAGTAGACAAAAGGTGGAGCACGATTGAAAAAGCCATGAAAGATGCTGCAGAAGAAATAATGCTGTGAGAAGTGCCGCCGCGCAGTTACACATGTCCTCTACATGTGGTGCTGTCTGCCAGCCATGCAGCAGCAGCGCCACCTAAGCGGCCAGCCAGCCAGCCAGCCAGCGGCCGCTAGACTTGGACTCAGTTCTGATTTGACTGCTTAAGTGTACACACGTCTTACTTTGTTTACTTGATCTGTTACTTACGTGTATTGTGTCGTCCTTGAAATATATTAGTTCAACTTGAAGTTATAACAATTGGCGACGAGGTAGTGAATTTTTCTTTTTCATCGTTGACCCACAGGTTTCCATGGCTACTTTAGAGAAACTGTTGCAAGGTCTCATTGAACAGCAAACACTTCTCACAAATGCGATTTGTGATTTCGTCGCGGCATCCAACGCGGGGCATTTCTCGTCGTTGTCTCTCCCTCCTTTTCCTCCTTACGACGAGATGGCGAAAGACTGGTCTGATTACGAAAAACGTCTTCGACAGCACTTCTTGGCATTTCATGTCGCGGATGACCAAACATGTAAGTCTCTGTGCCTTTCATGGATTTCACCTCAAATGTATCGGTTGTTGTCGCAATTGGCTCCTTTGAAAGATCCTGTGTCTTTGTCCTTTGCTGAAATGTGCTCACTTCTGTCCGTATATTTTCAAAAGCATACGCATGTGGTAGCAAATGGAGGCATGGGGTGACGTCGGGCACGTACAACCTCTGTGCGCTGTTGATAAAGCGTGCGGCATGTCCCCGCCAGCCGACGTGGCCGCAGTATGCTCCCAAGCGCAGCCTCAGCCTAACCGTAAACAAACCCCTAAGAAACTGCAGCAAAACCCACGGCGACTTCCTTCATGTCCGTGGTGTTTTACGAAACATTCACGAAAGGATTGCCCCCAACATTGGGCCGTGTGTCACAAATGCAAAAAGAAGGGTCATGTGTAATCCGTTTGCAAATCCGACCGCATACCTGATGTTCATGAACATGATGCTGATTCTGCTTCTGTGTTGTCTGTCAATTGTACTTCTTCCCTTTCAGGGAAGTTATTCCTCACTGTCCAAATACTTGGTCGGGATGTTCGCATGCACGTGGATACTGGTTCCGCTGCCACTATCATCAATTCTCAGATGTATCTTCAGTTGGGTTCTCCAATCCTGTCACCTGTCATTAGGCAATTACGGACTTACAATAAACAGAAGATTTCTCTCTTGGGACAATTTGATGCTGAGGTATCTTACAAATCTGTCGTTCACACTGTTCCCATATTTGTGGTCGACCATAGTAACGCGGAGAATCTTTTTGGTTTCGATGCCTTTCGCGTTTTTAGGTTCTCCATAGATGACTCTGTCAATCTCGTCTCTGATGCTATTCCTTATGCTCAATTGGATTCCTTGTTGACATTTGCGTCCCTTTTTTCTCCTGGGTTAGGCCATGCAAATGACTTTGAAGCTCATATCATGCTCAAACCCACTGCTTGGGTTTCACTGCTTCAGGGGTCTTACACCCTGTCACTTCCAGTGAGTGGTCCTCTCCTGTCGTTGTTGCTAAGCCAAATGGTCATATTCGTCTCTGTGGCGATTTCAAAGCCACTGTAAATGCTCAATGCCTCATCGACACTTACCTTATGCCTCAACCTGAAGAATTGTTCACTAAACTTGCTGGAGGCCAGTATTTTTCTAAACTTGACCTGTCAGAAGCTTATCATCAACTTCCTCTCGGCGCTGCTTCCCAGCAGTTTCTGGTCCTTAACACACCTTTCGGCCTCTATCAATACCAAAGATTGCCATTCGGGGTTGCCATGCCCCTGCTCTCTTTCAGCGATTCTTGGAACAATTATTGCTCACTGTCCTTGAGTGTATAAATTACATGGACGACATTGTTGTCACTGGCTCCACCACTGAAGAACATCTTCAGAATCTCCGCACACTTTTTCATGTCTTAAGGTCGGGACACATATGTTCGGACCGTGTCCGTGCCGAGACACGTCCGAGTATCGGCTGTCACCCTAACAATGAAATACATCATTAAAACAAATGTAGTGGGCCCCACTTGACCGGGCCGTGCACGGGGAATGTCAATGGGCCGGGGCCGGGCCGGGTGGGATTCGCCGTGTTTAATTTTTCACGTGACAGACATGGCCTGACGGTAGAATTGTCTTGTGAGCTGTGCAATTGCGCAAGACTGTTCTGTGTACAAAGCATGGATGTGGAACGACTAATAGAAGAAGTTCGCAAGTTTCCTATTCTTTACGATCAGGGAAGTGAAAACTACAGGAATATCGAGTACGAAGACAGAGTTTGGAAGACAATTGCAACAGATCTACAAGCCAAAGGTAAGATAAAAACTATACGAGTTTTAATACCCGAAAGATATTTATTTACTTTTTATTTTACAAAGAGATGTTTGGTTTATGTCATCGTTATATCGCCAAGGCGACATGTTCTTGCCATTCCACAGTCCCTTGTGGAGAATTCAGGAATTTTTTGAGTTGTTCTCGTACAGCAAATGCAGCATCTGTTGATCTCCCACAAATTCGAGGTAGTTTTCGAAATTTGATGATCTTCCGGATCCCTGCTTTTGATCCATCCTCTGTTCGGGCACCCTATAACCTTCCATGTTTCGAATAAAGTTGTACAGTACACACGCGGCCGTCACAATCATTGTGAGGTTATTAGGATCTCCCTGAAGGATTCTTCTAAATATTCAAAATTTCTGTTGCAATATACCGAATGCATTTTCGGATATACTTCTTGCCCGACTCAAACGATAATTAAATATAGCCTTGTCATTTGTTGAGTTCTTGCCAGAATATGGTCGCATCAAGTATGTTTTGAGAGGAAAAGCTTCATCGCCTACAATTACCATTGGAAGTTCAACATCAGTTCCGGGTAAAGTTTTACTCTTTGGGACACTAAGCATATTGTTTTCCAAGGTTTGAATTTACTAGAATGCCTCCATCAGAGTTTTTTCCGTACGCTCCCACATCTATTGCAATAAAATTATAACATGGGTCAACCAGAGCAAGAAGCACAATGTATTATGTTTTTTTGTAATTCCAATAGAGACTTCGTGAGTTGTTTGGAGCCTGTATTGTTACGTGCTTTGCATCTAAAGATCCAATGCAGTTTGGAAACTGCCATTTTGTCCAAAACTCCTCAGATATAGCATTCCATTTTTCTTCATTCAGCACAGGCATCACCTCTTCTAACAATAAATCTATAACTGCTATAGAAGTGTCATGGACGATAGCTCCAACTGTGGATTTTCCCAACCTGTAGCTGAAGGAAATAGTTTTAAAGGAATCTCCTATAGCAAGGAACCTGAAAAAAATTGAACTGTATGAGATGAGAAATACTGCATAATCTATAAAAATATTTGCAGCATTTAAACCTTGTAATATAAATACACGATTTAAATATTTTTGCTACAGGTGGAATAGGGGATCGCAAAAAAAAAGGGCATTCGTGATCAACTAAGGAGGACCCTGCAGAAAAGGAAAACTGTTTCAGGACAAGCTGCTCATAAATATAAGTATGAAGATCTCTTAAAGTTCCTGCTACCTTACATGGTAGAACGAGAAACAGTTTCCAATGTTCCTTACATGCACAATAATGAGCATAAACAAGAATCAAATACAGATTCCCAAGAGGAACAGTCTATTGTTGAAAACGAAAAAGAGTCTACACAAGAAGACATTGCAGATGAAGAATCGATCATTAAAACCCAGGGTAGTGAAACAGAGAATTTGATAGAGCGCACTCAGCATTCCCAGACGTCCTCAGCTCATTTGTCCGTCACTTCCAATAAGAACACGTTTATGAAACCACCACTGAAATGGAAATTTCAGCGTGGGGTTAAACCACAAGAATCAGTATCAAGCCAGCTCATGGCTTACATTTTGGCAGAAAAAAAGCTGAAAAACAGAGAGAAATACAAAACCCAGTTGATGCTTTTTTGGCTGGTATAGCACCAGCCCTAAAATCGTTGCATTCACTACTTTTTCATCAAGCTAAAAGTAGGATTTTTTCAATTGTACAAGACTTTGAACTGAAGCAACTCATGAATGATGTATCAGTCCATCAATTCACTCCATCATCCTCCAATTCCTCAGCAAAATCTGTTTCAACACCAAATCCTTCACCTGTGGAAAACGTGTCAACCGAACCTACACAGCAGCTTTTGGATCTGCAAAGGAATTCCCACAATTCGTATATAAATAACCAAAGCCATCATCCTCCAAGTTCCCGTGCATCCTCATCAGCTTGAGAAACTAATTCACTGAATAGTCCTCATTTGTTTTTCTTAGGGTAGTAGAAATTTAACTGTATTATTTTCTAACTTATGTATTTATCTTTCAATTACTAAAGTAATAAAATAAAAATGCTGTCCTTAAAACTTCTTATTTATTTGTGTTCTGTGTACTTTTCTTTAACCTACCTTTAAAAAACAGCCAGTCGTTCTTTGGGTGAAACTGATACTCTCCAGAAAGTGTCGTTTTTTCTCAGTCTTGGTTCTAGTTTCTTTAAAAGTTCACAGAAGGTGTACTGCGTCATCCTAAAATATTCATAAAACTTAGTCTCATCATCTATGACAGGCTGTTTCAACCGAGCTCCAGGGAGCCGGAGCACTCACTGCGGCAGCTCGGAGCTCGCGTGGAGGGGGAAAGCGAACTCACTGCCCCCTGGCCACATGCAGCCGTAATAATCCGTGCTCAATGACAGCTATGACTAGCCGCGGGAGCTCTGTACCTCTATTGGAGGATACCTTTCTATTCATTGAGAGGGATGGTCGACCGCAGTGTTTTGTATGTCATAAAGTATTTAATTCTGCGAAGAGGTACAATATACAGAATTAAATACAGTCAGGTAGAAGGCGTTGCACGCAGAGAACTGGCAGCCAGGCTTAAGAACGACATACCAGTAGACATATGTTTAAAAACGGATTCGTAATACGGAGGGTATCAAAACGTGCAACATAGTTCGTGTTCTGTAATGCACCAAGAGGCACTGTGTGCTGAAACAGTAGTGCTAGGTGGCGTAATGAAAGATGTCGTGAAGTGTGTGAATTTTGTGCGTCTTCAAAGGATTCCTGAAAGATGTGGAAGCGGAGTATGGGGATATATCTTACCACAGTACAGTTCGTTGGCTGAGTCGGGGAAAAGTTCTTGATGTTTTCTTTGCCATTAGTGAGGAAATACCCATTTCGAAATGAAAGGGGGAGAAATGCGTTGTCTGAAAGATATAAAATGGATATCAGACCTGGCGTTCCTAGCTGACATAACTATGCATCTGAATAATTTAAATCTGTCATTGCAGGGCAAAGGGCAGCTAATTGTTGACATGCACGTGACCAGATCAAAGTGTTCATGGAAAAGTTACGTTTATTTGAGAGACAGATGAGTAATGGACATCTAACGTTCTTCAATCATCTTGCTTCTTTAAAACTACCTGAAGGTACTACTTTCAGCAATTACCAAGCAAACTTAAAGCAGCTCATCACGTCGTTTGAAACACGTTTCCGCGACCTCACTAGTTTGGAAATGGAACTTAAGGTGTTCAGCACTCCTTTTTCAGTTTCCACCAATGACTTGTCATCGTCACTTCAATTGGAGATTATTGATTTGCAGAATTCAACTTTGTTGAACGAGAGGTACTACAACACGTTGTATTTGTCACGATGGTAGTGTTCATTACAGAAAAAACATTTCCCAAACTTCACAACAATGCCGCTCAGATCATGTGCATGTTTGGATCTACGTTTTGATGTGAGCAGCTTTTCTGAGCAATGAAAACAGTTATAAAGTAAGGAACGATCGCTTCTTCAGGATGCAACAATGAAGGCCATCCTCCGCATTAACGCTGCGAACACTTTGACGCCTGATATTTCCGATCTTGCAATGAAAAGAAAATTTCAAACTACAGAGGCCCAATAAATTTAGTATGCAATTTCTTGTAAAACATTTGTTTCTTATTTATTTCCTGAAGATCGTATTTCCTGGTGTAGCACGTCACCACGTCTTAGCAGCTAAGAGTGTGAGGTTGTCGATCTTGTAAGACGCAGCTGGCAGATCAAAACCCTTGCCTTGCCGCCTGCCTCAGCCAGCCGTGCCGACGTGCCGGCCCACTTGACTGGTCACAGCGAGCGACGCGGCTCCCTGGAGCAGGGAGCGCTCCGCGGCTCACAACGGAGCCCACGAGCTGGGACAGCCTGATCTATGAGATGAGAAAATAATGTTCGAAACTCTCCCTGTACTGGTCTTGTTTTCCAGGCACTGTGGATCCATAATTTTCTTCTTCTTGTTTGCCTTCGTTCATTTTCCTCTTTGTCCAAAGCAAGTGCTACAAGTCCTAATTCACTATTACGAAAATTAGTGAACATGTTTTACAAACAGAAACACAGATCACCGCGTCCGAGTCACTACAAGGAACAACAAAGACACGGACGTGTCCCGGTCATGTGTGGCCTCTGCAGGAACGGACCGGAGCATGGCCGTCACTCGTCCGACGCTCGGCCCTGACATGGCCCGGACGTGTGTGTCCCGACCTTTACAGACTGCCGGTCTTAAGTGTAATCTTCAGAAATCAAAATTTTTTCAGGCATCTATCACGTACTTGGGGTTTCAACTCTCTCGGGATGATATTTGTCCGCTTTAGCAAACCATCGATGCCCTTCCTCGCGCTACCTCTGTTAAGGAACTGCAGGCCTTCTTGGGGAAAATAACCTACCACCACAGGTTTTTACTGTCTGCTGCTTCAGTGGCTCAGCCGTTGCATCGCCTGTTGCATAAAAACGTGCCTTTTCACTGGTCCGCGTCATGCGATGCGGCTTTCCAGAAATTTAAGACTATGCTAAAACAGGCCCCGTACCTGGCTACTTATCGACCTGGCCAACATCTTGTTCTTGCCACGGACGCCTCTCAGTACGGGTTTGGTGCAGTCCTTGCGCACCGTTTTCTGATGGTTCTGAACAACCCATTGCTTATGCCTCCAAAACGCTCACGGATGCCCAACGAAAGTATTCTCAAATTGAAAAAGAAGCTTTGGCCATTACTTATGCTCTTCATAAGTTTGGTGTTTTTCTCTATGGATCCAAATTTCATCTTGTTACGGATCACAAACCACTTGTTTCCTTGTTTCATCCATCTACGTCACTTCCCGACAAGGCTGCACACCGCCTCCAGCGTTGGGCTCTTTACTTGTCTCGTTTCAATTATGAGACTCATTTCCGGCTGACAGCTCAACATGCAAATGCTGATGCACTGTCTCGCCTTCCCATGGGTCCTGATCTGGCATTCGATAGGGACGAACTTTTGTGTTTCCACCTGGATGTTGCCGAGCAGCGGGTTGTGGACGGGTTCCCCATCACCGGGGACCGGCCGGCGGCTGCTATGGGTTCTGGCCCTACCCTCTCCCGGATATTCAGAAGGATTGGCCAGATCGTCCGTCCGCTAGACATCTGATCCGTTGCGGAACTACTACACTTTGTGTTACCATCTCAAGGCTAGGGATGGTGTTATCCTCCTTTCCACCGAAGATACTTTGCCGCGTGTTGTGGTACCTGCATCTTTGCGTGCTTTGCTCTTGCGCCTCCTTCACCAAGGGAACTGGGGTGTCCCTCGCACAAAATCTCTGGCACGCCGTCATGTGTACTGGCCTGGCACCGACTCTGAAATCGCACACATGGTCACTGCCTGCGGCCCTTGTGCGTCACAGGCCGCTGCCCCACAGTCATCTTTGTCACCGTGGCCTTCGCCTGAGAAGCCCTGGGAGCGTATTCATGCTGACTTCGCGGGACCTTTTTTAGGCAATTATTGGATTCTCGTTATTGACGCCTACTCTAACTTTCCTTTCATTGTCTGCTGCACGTTGCCTACCACCACGGCAACCACAAATGCTCTAGCTCACATTTTCTCTTTGGAAGGGCTTCCCTCTACTCTTGTTACTGATAATGGTCCGCAATTTGCCTCTTCCGATTTTGTGGATTTTTGTGCCCATCACGGCGTCATGCATGTCACGGCCCCTCCGTTCCATCCACAGTCAAACGGTGAGGCTGAACATCTGGTCCACACATTTAAGGCTCAGATGAGGAAACTCCTGACTTCTTCTGCTGCTGATGATGCGCTTCTCCAATTTCTGGCTTCTTACCGTTTCACCCCCATGGGGGACCACAGCCCGGCTGAGCTCTTACATGGCTGACAGCCCCGCATGCTACTTCATCTTCTGGGGCCTTCTACCTCGCGGCCGCGGGTGCCTTCGCTTGGCCGGTTCACCGCCGGTGACCTCGTATGGGTACGGGGATATGGCAGGCGGCCAAAATGGAGTCCTGGCTGCATCTTACGACACTGTGGCCGATGCCTGTATGAAATCCAGACGGACACGGGTGTTGCAGAGTGTCATTCGGACCAGCTTCGGCCTCCTGTGCTGGCAAAGCCTGTTCCAGATGCCGCTATGCCACCTTCGTCTCTACCTGAAGCTCGGGATCCTGGAATCTCTCATTACTCACAACGCAGTTCTCTCACCATCATCTCGGTGCCAGCACAAGAACCAACACCAACAGGAGACGTGCCCATGCAGGAACCAGATGACCACCATCTGTCGGAACAACTGTACTCGCCTCCTTCTCCTACGGACGTGGTCACATCGCCCATGTCTCCTGTTATAACACATTTTGACCCGTTATCATCGTGGACACTTCCGTCCGTACAGGAAGCCTCCTCCTCGAGACTTTATGGCCAGTCAAACAACACCTAAGGACGTTAGCCATCTACAGGCCACCTCCATCAAGACATGTGCAAAAACTTCAAAGGGGGGAAAAGTGTTGTGACTCGCCGATCTTTCAAAGTGCCGCTCGCGCAGTTACGAGCATCCTCTACATGCGGTGCTGTCTGCCATCCATGCAGTAGCAGTGCCACCTAAGCGGCCAGCAAGCCAGCGGCCGCTAGACTTGGACTCAGTTCTGATTTTACTGTTTAAGTGTACACACACCTTACTTTGTTTACTTGATCTGTGACTTACATGTATCGTGTCATCCTTGAAATACATTATTTCAACTTGAAGTTATAACACAAATAAAATCAACAAAAGAGGCATCATATTTATGAAAACTAGCCAGATATGTGCATATGCTGATGACATTGCTAGAGTAGGAAGAAATATCACTACATTCCAAGAAACATACTGGGCAATGGAAACAGGAGCCTTAAAAATTGGCCTCATAGTAAATGAAAACAAAACAAAATACATGGTAATGTCACACTCTGAGGCCAGACGAACCCCTAAAGACCTAAACATCAATGGGAAATGCTTCAAAGGAGTGTCCTCTTTTAACTACTTGGGAGCCCTAATAACAAATGATAACAGTATTGGAAAGGCTATAACAGAAAGAATACAACTAGGAAACAGAGCTTACTTTGCAAATATGCAATTTTTCAGGAGTAGCCTTGAAACAAGAAAAACAAAACTGCTAATATGTAACTCCCTAGTCTGCCCAAGTTATCACATATGGGACAGAGATATGGATGTTGACAGAACATGACAAAAATGCACTAAGAACCTTTGAGCAGAAAATACTACACAAAATCTATGGTCCAATATGGGAGGAAGAAGGCTGGAGATTATGTTACAATGCCGAATTACAAGTATTAATACAAGGTAGACACATAGTAAAATTTGTGAAATCACAGCAAATACAATGGCTAGGACACATGGAGGGAATGGCAGAGGATAGAATTCCAAAGAAAATCATGAAAGGTGTGATCCTTTCAGCTAGGCGAAAAGGGAGAGCCAGAAGAAAATGGATTGATGACATAATAGTGGATCTCACCAGTATGGGGGTCCACTGGTGTAAAAGAGCAGCAAACAACCGAGAAACGTGGAGGAAGATCATTAGACAAGCCAAGGCTCACCAAGGGCTGTAGTGCTACTGAAGAAGAAGAAGAAGTGTTACCACTACGTCTAAATTGCTTAATGCCGTTGGCTGTTGAAACAAGGTGGCCACGGCTACTATGTTATGACCTTCTAACTGGGAACATGATTGTGAGAATGAAGAACGTATATTCTATTTAAGATAGTTCCTGCTGGTGACTTGTAAAAATTCAGTACTATAATCTTGTGTGTTTGTAAACCTGATGCTGTGGAGTAGCATGTAAAGAGTTGTTCAACACAATATTCCTGATCTGTAACTTCTGCGACTTAACTTCAGTTTTTTGTATATAAGTTAGTGTCTCTTTTTTTTCACTGATTCTATAATGGCATTCTATTAGGTCTTGTCCATCCATAAATAACTGTTCAATTTCAGTTATTTCCAAGTGATGTTCAGAGTATACAGTACCTGTTAATATTCTCTTTGCACTAATATTTCTTGTATTTGTATTAGAAGTTCATCCTTTTTGTTTAAGAATACTTCTTAAGTTTTGATGAAAAATACTAAATTAGATTCTTTCTGATCCACAATTTCATCTTACTGTAGGACAAGTGGCTGTTTTAACTCTGACTACATTTATTTTGCAGTTCGTCTGTCAGAAAAATTTATCTCAAAAACACAGAGTGAAAACAACTGAAATTTCTGGGATATGATGGCTAGCACTTTGATCAGACCAGACGCTTCTGGCAACTGGGCAACAAACAGACTCTTACAAGAATCATTCAGATACAGTCTATGCTACATGAGATGTGACCAAATGAGGGGAGAAGAATCAGTCTCCCTGTGTCCGAACACCCCTCCCTTACAAATGCTTCACAAAAGGAATTGGAGGTTCCTGTTAGCTACATGGCAAGTAGCAAAGTTAAATGTAAATTGGCCTGTGTTGTTATAAGTGTAGCTAACTATTCTTCCATGGTAAACATAAGTGTGGTGGTGTAGACATTTACACCTATGGGGTGGGTGCAATGAAAGTATCTATTCTTAATACTTTTCTCCTTGTAAAATGGTGTAGGCATAAACTCAGTTTTTTGCACACATATAGTTTATTATATGTCATTATCATTCCAAAAGTTACAACTCAATATATGCTTCAGTATTTTCTAGACACTATCTTAAACGAACAGGTACATTTACTACTACCTTCCTAAAGAACCTTGTGAAGAATTGCACATACAAACAGGGTGAAATGCTACTTCCTCTTGCAGCTTGCCTTATTGATTTTGAAGAGTTTTGCTTGAACTTTCACCTCATTGTGGCCACCTTCTCCTCTGATACCAAAGTTGAGGACATCCCTAATCTTTTCATGTCCACAACACTTCTGGTAGTCATTAATTTTCTGTGGAAATTTTTAACTGAAATTTTGGCTCTCTCCTCAAGGCTTAATCATCCTGACATCTCTGAGGCTTCAAAAGAGCATCAAAAGCTTCACAGGATCTAAGAAAAATGCGAAAAAATGGCATATTTTAATCTCTAAAACAAGATAACTTTCATCACTATCTACACATAGCTCATAAATGGAAATTCAAAATAGGGAACTACATTCTGTCAACTCTGTATATCTACATTCTATAAGCCACCTTATGCCATGTGGTGGAGGGTACTTTGTGTATCACTGTCACTTCCCCCTTTCCTGTACAAGTCGCAAAAAGTTTGTGAAAAACTTTGTTGGTAAACCTCCACAAAAACTTAAATTTCTCTAATTTTACATTCATGGCCTTTTCATGACATACATGTAGGAGGAACCAATATACTGATTGACTCTTCTAGTACCTAATTTATGGAAAAACTGCACCAGATGCTAAAAAGTTCTTTATTTTAGTTCACAGCTGAGTTTGACTTTTGTATTGAAGCTATTTTCTAGTGGATCTGAAAACTGTGCTATGATAATGCAATAATAAATAATTCTCCAAACATGGAGAAATTAATAATCTTCTAGAAACATATGCTTTTGGAATTTTAATTGTAAACCACAACATGATGCAGAACACTTCTCTTTTAGTATCTGTGACTGGAGTTGGTTGACCATCTCCATAACACTTTTGCATTTACTAAATGATCCTGCAATGAAAGTTTGCTGGTCTTCTTTGGATCTTCAGTCTCAGACTGATGAGCAGTGTCAAGTTTTGGTCTAATAAGCTTTTTTAACCTACCTCCTTTGGGGTACACTATCTGAGAACTCTTACATAAATCTGTCTAGCATCTGCCTTACCCACAATCCTTCCCACCCCTCCCACAGTGGTATTCTGCCATCCACCGAACCTACACAATATATTCATCCTTCCTTACACAATCCCTGCTCCCCATCCCTTACTTCATGGCTCATACCCTTGTAATCGACCTAGATGATACATCTTCCCACCCCCACCTACTCCAGTCCAGTCACTGACATCACCTATCTCATCAAAGGCAGGGCTACCTGTGAAACCAGTCATGTGGTCTACAAGCTAAGCTGCAACCAATGTGCTGCATTCTATGTAAGCATGACAACCAACAAGTTGTCTGTCCACATTCAATGTGCTGCGTTCTATGTAAGCATGACAACCAACAAGCTGTCTGTCCACATGAATGGCTACTGCCAAACTGTGGCCAAGAAACAAGTGGACCAGCCTGTTGCTAAACATGCTGCCAAACATGATAGCCTTCATTTCAATGACTGCTTCACAGCCCGTGCCATATGGATTCTTCCCACCAACATCAGCTTTTCTGAATTGCATAGGTGGGAACTTCTCCTGCAATACATCCTACATTCCCGTAACTTCCTGTCCTCTCCCATCCAGCCTGTTCCCTGCTCCCATTCCAGCACTACACAGCCATCATTCCACCACCACACCCAGTACTTTTTATTTCTTTCTTTCTATTGATCTCCTTTTCCACTACTTCCTCCCCCCCTCCCCTGCACACTGCCCAACCTGCAGCACTTCACTGTCTGCCAATCCCACCATACTCTCTCTCCCCTCCCCGCCCCAGCCTCCTCCTTTCCTTCACCCAGTCGCCATTCGCATCATGCACTGGTGCTGCTGCTCGCAGTGTGGTTTCAGTTGCCTGAGACTGCAGTTGTATGTGTGAGTTGCATTTGCACGAGTGTGTGTGTGTGTGTGTGTCTATTGTTGACAAAGGCCATTGGCCGAAAGCTTTAAGTGCAAAAATCTTTTTGTTGTGCCTATCTGCAACTCAGCATCTCTGCTATATGATAAGTAGCAATTTTCCTTCTCTAATATTGTTTCATTACATCCTGGATTTTCCATTGATTTATTTTTACCTGCAAATAGTTTCATGTGGTTGCTCCACTTTAAATTGCTTCATACATATAATTCTAGATATTTTGTAGATGTGATTATTCTGCTGCCATGTAATACAATAAAGGGTCTTTCTACCTATTTATGCACCATACATTAAATTTATTTACGTTGAGAGTCAACTCTCAGTCCCTACACCAAGTGCTGATCCTTTGCAGGTCTTTCTGGATTTCAGTACAATTTTGTAGTGATGACTTCTAAACAACAGCATCAGACATGCAACATCTCACAGAACTACCAATGTTATTCACTAGGTCATTTTTATATACTGTGACCAGTGCTGACTTACATCAGGTTAACCAGAAGTTACTTCTACGACTGGAACTTATTCTCTGTTAAGACTGACATGCTGTGTTATATTTACTATAAATTCTTCAATCCAGTCACATTCTGTCTATTCATATTTTGTTCCTTAGGTGGCAGTGTGGAACTGTATCAAAAGCCTTCTGGAAGGATAAGAACACTACATCTACCTGGGTTTTGCTATCTATTGCTTCCTGGATCTCTTGGATGAGCTGGGTTTCAAATGACCATTCCTTGTGAAATTCATGTTTATTTCTATATAGGAGATTTTTGGTTTCCAGAAATTTCATAATATTTGAGTATAAAACGTTCCAAAATTATATAGTACACTAACATCAATATTATAGGCATATCATTTTGTGCGTCTGACGACCCTTCTTGAAAAAGAGAATGACTTGCACTTTTTTCCAATCACTAGGAACAATTTGCCCTTCCAGCTACCTACAAAACACTGCTACCAAAAGAGGAGCAACTCCCTTTGCATACACTATGCAGAATCATACAAGTATCCCATCACCCACAGTCTTTTCTCCGTTGAGTGAGGTCACTTCAATTTCTTTCCGTAGTCACTTAGTTAGATATATGTCATTTTGAGGTTTGTGCAATGATTTAGAGGAGGAAATGCAGTACAATGTTCTTCCTTGAAACAGTTTTGGGAAAAGGAGTTCAGTATTTTGGTCTTCTGTCAATCTTACACCATTTCAATGCCATTATGGCCACAGAGTGTCTGGATATGTGACTTTGATCTGTTTATTTATTTAACATAATATCAAAATGTCTTAGGGTTTTCTGTCAGTAGACAGAATTTTACTTTCAAATTCACTGAACACTTCATGCATGGCTCTCCTTATGTTAATTTTGGCTTCATTCAGTTTTTATTTGTTTATGGGGCTTTGGCTGTGTTTAAATCTCTTTGCTTTCGGAGCAGCTCTGTAATGCTGTCGAACCATTTTGGATGCCTCCCAAGCATAATTAGTAGGAGTAAGTGGTGTTGCAGGTAATTTGCCACAGTCATATCTCCAAGACAGAAAACAAAAAGTTGTCTTGAATAGCTCAGGTGGAGTATGTGATGTTTCTGCACTTTCTTACAGAGTTCCATTACATGTGGAGTACCTCAGGGCTCAATTCTTGGGCAGCTATTATTCTTGATTATTATAAATGATCTACCATCATGTACAAGCCTGCCATGTAAATTTACTTTATTTGCTTACAACACCACAATTTTTATGAGCAGTAGAACAAATAGTAATCTTGAGGGATCCATTACTCACATACTCTCGGATGTGGTTAATTGGTTCAAGGTGAACGGTCTCTCATTAAATTCCAATAAGACCAATTTTATTCATTTCTGTACACGGTCTCTCATTAAATTCCAGTAAGACCAATTTTATTCATGTCTGTACGAACACAGAAAAAGATAGAAAACTAAGTGTAACATGTGGTAATCAGCTAATAGAAAGAATGGAAACAACAAAATTTCTTGAAGCGCACATTGACAAGAAAATGAACTGGTCTTGCATATTATAGATCTCTGTAAGAGGCTTAGCTCTGCTACGTAGGCTTTATGGGTTGTCATTACATGTGTTGAACCTAACACTGCAAAAGTGGCATACTATGGCTACTTTTACTCACTCGTTGATAACAGCATTATTTTTGGGGGTAACCAGCAATTAGCAAGGAAAGTATTCATTTCTCAGAAGTGAGCTTTAAGAGTTATATGTGGACTGTGCTTAAGAGACTCATATAGAAATAGCTTCCGAAAACTTAAAACATGCACAACTACATGCCAAAATATTTTTTCTCTTATTTGTTTTATCTATAAAATATAGATATGTTCCAACCAAACAGTAATTATCATGAAAAGAATGACATACACAGCGTGCCTAGAAATCTGAGCTTGGTGGAAAAGGGTGTCCACTACACTGGAACAAAACTCTTCAGTGCTCTTCCTCCTGAAATAAAGACAGAGATTTATAATAAGAGTAAGTTTAAGAAAGCATTAAAAATATTTCTGCTAGAAAAAGCTTTTTACAGTATACATGAATTTTTAAATAAATTAATTGTAAGATTTTAATATTATATAATACAAGTTGAAATGATGCCACTAAGAATGTTATTTAACTTGAGCTCTATATCCGCTTGCGCCCTGTATCTGCTTTTCTGTTGTGCTTTAATGATTATACGAAAATATATATCTTCTTTTATCTGTATTGCTGCCCAAAGAAATTGCTGTGTAAATTTTTATATAATTATGTACTCAAATGTCTGTATATGTTATAAGATCATAATTTTGTATATGTAAAAAACTGACTCAGTTGGACCTATGGAACACAAAATAAAATAAAATCAAAGTCAAATCAAATCATAACTTTGATCGGCACATTGTATAGCACTCATTAACTCTGCCAACTTATCGTATTTTCAGTGCCAGAGATGAATGTTTTCTGTTAACTATTCAGGTAATCTGTGTCTTTTTTTGTCACAATTGCTAAGCAAAAATATCTTCCTACCTTTCTTGAAATTCTTATTTACAGTTGCATTCAGTGATACAGTAATGACTTTATAATCACTGGTTCTGTGTTCTACAATGAGTCAAAATGTTCAGGCCTACTGGTAAACAGAGATCTAAGAAGTCACTTACTTGAGTTGGTTCTCTGGTTAATTATTTAAGGTAATTTTCTGAAAGCAATTTCACATGATTCCCAGTACCTCCTACCTGCCAGATGACTCTACAAGTCTATACCTGATAAGTTGAACTCTCCCCTTAATACCATAACATGACCAGGAAATTTATGTGCAACTTTCTTCAAGTTTCCTGTGAAATGTTTGCCATTTTTGATTCCCTTTAAGATTTACCTTTACCCGTACTACTTCACATTCAAAATCTGTACTACGTTCACTAGATATTTGCACACTATTTTCATGCTATATACACACCTCTGCAAATGGTGTCCAACCCATCTTTGCCTTACATGTTCCAACCAGAATTTAGAATTCCATTGCTATCAACTTCTGGTTTCAGCCAGGCCTTCCACCCTTGGTATTATGCAAGTATTATTACCATTTCCCAGTGTGATTAGTTCTGAGACATTTCATGGACACTCCTGCAGTTAGCTAATATAATATTAACACTTTCTTTCTCCAATCTGCCATGAAGAACGTTACTTTCTGCAGTTAATGAGGCTGATATTCTACCCTGTCTGAAAGGCAATGGAGGGATTTCTCTAACCTAAGAAAAACCACAAAGTCATGCCATGCATACTCCATTATCCTAGTAACTACTTCATGTGTGTTGTGCATGCCTGACCTATTAGGAGGGTTCTACAATTCTCTATCTGAGAGCAGAGGCCAAGAAATCCACAACCAAGATTGCCTCTGGTTTAAGCCTATCACTTAGCTCCAAACCAGGACCATGCTCAGTTCTAGGAATGACGTTGCAAAATACTAGTTCTGCTTCCATGCCACAGCCAATGTTAACTGTCTTCATCAATGCAACCAGCCATCTACACAAACAGTGTATAGGCTTTGAATCCTGGCAGCAGGTGCCATTCGTGCCAGCATTAGTCACGATTTACTGCTGGGTGCACTCAGCACGTATTACCAGCAGGGCCTCCTCCATGTCTTGAACAATACGGCTCCCCCCCCCCCCCCTCTCCAACACGGAAATGTAAACAGTGGCCTTCCTTCCCGACGTGTCCACTAATACCCTAAGGGGCTCCATCACCTGCCTCAAAAGACATGGTGTCCTGTGCTGGCTCAGATGTACTTCAAGCATTAGGCAATATCTCGAACTTGTTTTTAAGGCGGAAGGGGTCACCTGTGTAGCCAGTACTTATTTTGATCTTCTGCCCAAAGATTTGCAATCCCATCACTGTTTGCCATTCACAGTGACTGTGGATCTACCAGGATGAGTACATGGGAACGAAGACCAGTCTAAATGCTGAGTATAAACAGTAACTGTGGCTGCCGCTCGCATGTCCACTTGATTCCACAGCTCCATTACACAGACTGTAACAAATAAGCAACAGCTTTTTAAAGTAACTGAAAAAGCAGCAGCTTTTTTTTCAAAGTAACAGCTTTCCTGTTACTTTTGTCATGTTATGTTTAGTCTCCTTAAGTAGAAATAATTTACATCAGTTTAATGACAGTTGATCATTGTTACAGTTCCTCGCAATAGCTTTTTCTTATTAAGATACAACTTAACCCATTCCACATTTTTGGAGGCACTCCTTCAAAATCTAGATCTAGAGCAGACGATGAGTCAGTGACATTGTTAAACTTTTATGTAAACATAAAATGTAATTTATTTCATAAATTTTAACACTTGGCAACCATTTGAAGCAGAGAGATTTCCATTGCTACGCTTTGCACAGTGAAGATGAAAAAGCAACACATCAATTTGATTATATTACTCTTGCTACTTCAAAATGTATTCACTACCAATGTTTATGTTTCCCCTCATCCTCAAAAAAGAAGGGTCACTCTCATGTTGTGTAAAGAGCAGCCTTCCTTATTTTTAAAATTTTCCCCAGTCTATCACTCTTTGCTTCCTGAGGAAAGAGCTAATAGTTCCAAAGCACCGAGGATAAAATTACGTTTTTTTCACTTGTAAATGTTCTAAGTAGACTACCTATTCTGTTTCTTTGTAAGTTTCTCGAGTATATTTTTCCTTTGATACAATGTGGTGTTGAGTATGTTATAAAACTGTTTGCAGAAGAGGGCAAAATTATGAGAACTACCATTTCATTTTAGACATGCTACACACCACTGACTGACTTAGGCCTTCAATTTGTGCATGAGACATGGTAGGGTAGCTTAATTGGTACCGCTCTTCCTCTGGGAGGCAGTTATCCACATCTATGAGTTTCAGGTTAGCACACAACATAAAAGTAGGCCCTCTCTCACTGTGAAAACAGTCTGAACAGGTATTAATGATCTTCACAAGAGGTAATTTAAATAATGCATTTCCTGTTCAGAGAATGATTGATGAGGATGTCCACTGAACTGTTAACAACATAGTTATTCTTCTCACTCTGAATACATTAAAGGACTGGGAAGAAACTTTAATATGTGGTACACTGGCAAGTATCCGCTGTCATGCAATTCACTGTACCTTGCCAAAAATGGATTTAGCAGGGCCTACACATTCTAGAGCCACACTTTATTCCTCTACTTCCAAAGAAGACGGCTTCTTGTAATTTTGCAAGGCCAACGTGAAACAGTAGGAGTCCTTCCTGGAGTTCTTATCATGCCAGTCTTTTCAGCATTTGTTACAACCGACGTCCAACAAGTTGTGGTAATATTGTCTTACTGTCTCATCGACATTTGGATCGCAAACCGTCATACCTGAGCACTTTCTCATTTACCATCAGGTCATCGACGAAAATCTTCGGATTGCAAATAATTTCATGTGCCAAGTTCCGAAGTAATTGCTGTGCAGAAAAACGCCAAAAACATAATCGTTTCGCTGGTTCCTCCATCAAAATCCCCGCTCCTACCTTACGAAGAGGTCTTTCTCACACGACAATATTTCCTTTTTACTACATGGTGCTTTACTGCTCCTGTAATATAATTGACACCAGGCAGCCGCTCATAGTATTATTTCTCGAATCAATCAGCAATATATTGTTACTGGTGTTGTGATAAAAATTCGGGTACCTCTACTCCAAATCACCCTTTCTTTTAATCCAGCTTTGAGCTTAGCGTTTGGGAAGCAGACATCTTGTGAAGACAGAGACTTTAATTCCTACAAACGCATATTTACTTTATTTTGTTCTCAGGATATAATCATTCTAGAATTTATTCTAAAACAGAAAAATAATTATTTTCTTCCTAATATTTGTCTATTCTTTAATTTTAACTTTAGTAATCGATAATGTTATATTATGGCAATCGATACGAGATCTCGTTATTTGCCGGTTAACATTGACCCGCCCAAATTTTGAAACTGGCGCCCGTGTTTGTCAACGTAGACGCCATCTTGTTTAGTTTGTTTACGAATCAAGTGAGTGTGATACTGTGATGCAACGAGAATGATGCGAAGCAGCTGAAGTGCAAGTTTTCGGTATTTTTCTTGTAAGTTTGCTTTATCTCAAATGTAGTGAGGTGGCGTAATCACTGTTGTAAATCCATGTCTACTTCAATTACATAAACGATAACTGTATTTTGTGTAACAATTAGGCGCCAAATACGTGTTCACCAAAGTGTACGAAAGATTCCAGGTGTGCATTTAGGATAAAATTATGTCGTGGTTTTATCTGTATTCTGGAATTAGTATTGGCAGCTGAAGTGAATGTGTTAAGTGGTATGTACAAGTTTATAATGTGGCAGTTGTAAGTAGGAAAATGATGTTACATTTTTGATCACCCTGATCAGCGTTACATTTTAATAAAGTATTATTTTAGTATATATCTCTTTACTAGATCGTGTAATATTCGCAGGAAGATAAATTTACAGCCCTATTAAAAATTTCGACGGTTAACATGTTCAGTTTTGATAGGACATTGTATATTCTGTTAGTGTTGGAACGAGGAAGTGCCCGCAAGCTATGAAATAATTCTTGTTTACTTGCTGTAGCTACGATCAGTGAATAATTTGAGCGCCCTACAGGAAACATAAGTGATGAATTTCAGTGTCAAGCCAGGTGTGTTGCTTCTATGGCAATTGTTCAGTCAAGTCGTGGTTTTCCAGCAAAACGTTATAAATCTTTTGTAGCTCATTTAGAATTATTTACAAATAAAAAACGTTGTCGCTATTTGTTTCTGGTTATTATAAATTTTAGTTGTTGATTGTTAACTATAATTGTCCCAAAATACTTAATGTGTTGACAAAGCTCTTAGTTCCATGCTTCTCCCCAGTAATCCCCCTTCTACAGATTCGATTTAACAGCATGGTGCATGTAATTAATGTACATGTAGCTTAACTGCATGTAATGCGTGTGATGAGTTACCAGTGTAAACTGTACACAGGTAATTGCTATCCGTGATAGATTCCTCAAATATTTTCTTCAAATAGGCCTTATTATGTTATTTTTTATGCCGAGGGAGAGCATTTATGCAGAACATTTACATAAATGTGTTGCTAATTTTTATTGTGTTTTGTTTCAGTGTGAGAGACTTAAGTGGCAGCCAGATATTTTGTTGTCATGTTTTACGCTCATTTTGTTTTGGCCAAGAAGGGCCCATTGGCCCGCATATGGCTGGCAGCGCACTGGGACAAAAAGTTGACAAAAGCTCATGTATTTGAAACTAATATTGAGAAATCAGTTGATGGAATTCTACAGCCAAAGGTATGCTATTTGATAGGGGAACGGAATGTAGTGTTGTTTATCTGTGTTTATTTTCTGAATTAATGCCAGTGTTACAAACTTCAGCAGAGTCCCCCTAATCCGAATCCCGGCAATCTGAACATGAAAATTGCTACTCTGGTTATGGAAAACTGTGATGTAAACTGTTTTAATTTGAAGTGTACAGTGAACATGTATTAGAAAAATTGGTAAGAAAACATTACGTTCCAACAATGCAAGAAAAGCTGTCAAACTAAAATACAGTGGGCATTTTATCCCTACTTTTTAGATGACAAAAGCTCATTGTTTTTTTGCGTAATGAAGACAGTCTGTTGTATGACACATAGTTGTGCCATCATCTCATAAACATCAAATCAGCAGGTGTTGCAATGCGCTGTCGCTCCAAATAACATAGCGTAAGGTCAAGGGCTTCTGCTGTGTCACTGTATGGCACCAGCTCTCCTGTGTCACTTTCAGCCTCATTGTCACTTCCGTCACAGCAGTCCACTTCTTCCTGGTCTTGAACCACAGCAGCAACTATATCAGCATCATTAAGATTCTCCACACATGCCCCATCCACTCATGTACGTCTCCTTCACTAGCTTCTTCACATCCAGGGATTATCTGTATCATATTCAAGAGATGTCCACAGTTTCCTCCACGATTTTCTCGAGTGTTTTCTGAAATATTCAGCCATGCTTCAGTGGCCCAATAAACAACATCTTTCACATTGGTCTTTTTTTATTTTGTCCACTAAAGGAATGCTGTCATCTTGGATCAGCATTCTTAAAAATTGTTTTCTGTAAATTAGTTTTAATGTTTGCAGTACACCCTGGTCCATCGGCTGTAGAAGTAGTGTAACATTTGGTGGCAAAAACATCGGCACAATTTCTCATCACATAATTTGTCAGTGCTGGGGTGAGATGGCACGTTATCAGTCAAAAGGATTGCACGGGGAGACAAATGATTTTCCTTAGAAAACCATCAAACAGAGAGAACAAACTGGCCGTGAAACCATTCTTTGAACAGCTTACAATCCCTCCATGTTCTTTTCTGGTTGCAATAATGTACAGGCATGGACTTCCATGTTGCAGTTTTTAAAAGCAGATTTGCCAATCAGCACGCTAATAAAGTCACACAATCTTTGCACATTTTAAAACCAGGAGCATGGTCTACTGCTTTTGGTGCCAGGCTTTTTGTTGGCAATGCCCTAAAATTAAGGCCAGTCTTGTCAGCGTTACAAATTTGTTGGGGGAATACTTTCCCTCTCTTATCATTTTTTCAAACTCACCCAAGTATTCCTTCGCTGCATCACGGACAGAAGAAAGCGTCTCTCCAGTAATTGTTAGCTGATGGATTCCGTGACGTTTTTTGAATCTGTCCAACCAACTTGTACTCTCACTAAAAGACTCGTCACCATTCATTAACTTATTCAGGTAAACAGTCTTCTCCTGAACCAGTGCTCCATTCAAAGGAGGTCCCCTTTCTCTTTCCTGCGTAAACCACAGGAAAAGAGCTTCATCCACTTTATCGTACTGGGACTGTTTCAGAGTCTGCCGAATTTCGAGTGTTTTTCCCGGAGACATTGTACAAGACTGTTAAAGCTTCACTCGGTTCTTCTTCCAATCACAAATGGTTGCACTACCAGCTCCCAGTTCCTCAAAGCAATCAGTTTTTCTTTGCAAGTTAACGTTGTATGTTTCTGTTTACTCATGATGAAAATATGCACACCACTACACCTGAACGAATACAATACAACTGTTATATGCCAGCGATTGATAAGTAACATAACCAAGCACTTTGCGAGCCAACTGGCAGTCCAGTGACCTCAGACACTACAAAGGTCTCAACAATGCACAACATCAAGGGCAGGGAGTGAGAGGGAGCCATTGTTCCTACACTTGTTCCCATTTGTTACCATGGTGTACCTACTTATCTGCTTGGTATATTTGATTCTAGAAACTTGTCACCGTAATTCCGGCTAATCCGAACACGGTCCGGTCCCAATTAGTTCAGATTAATGGGATTGTACTGTACAGATCAAATTATAATTTCATATCTTATTCTTCTTTTGTGATTATGATCTGCATTGGTAAGAAAAGAGTTATCAAATTTTATTTGTGGTGTGTTTTGCTGTTTTGTGTCATGGATTTACAAGGAACACACATTATTGTATTTTGTTTGAGCAGTGTGCTTTTCCAATGTGTATCTGGTTGAGACTGTTTTTTAGTTCCAACTGCTCTCAGTCAGTTGTACACAGTCAGTTCTCTGTTTACATCCTTAGTCTGCAAGTGACTAATGCTCATTTCAGAGAAATTAATTTGTTTTTGGGTAGGTTTCACCTTGAGGAAATACAATTTTTTCTTCTTTTCACCCTGACCATGTTTCACAGAGGCTGCAGAATCTTAAGTTCTCGTAACCACATGTCTGAGAGTAGTGCCATTACATTCTCAGTTAATACTGTACCAGTACCAGCAAAACATTGCACTTGAAAGTTCGCATTATGTCACTTTAGGTTGGCTGTACTGCAATATCAATGTTGCAGCAGGAGCCTCTGTATACATAGCAGACAATATGATTTTATGTTCCATCTCCTAAATGTAAGCTATTGAGCAATGACGGCATATATAAGATTTATTTTTTGACTTGCTACGATAATGACAGCAAATAAATAATGGAATAATTAGTAGATACAATAATAGTGAAACACATGCTTTTGATAATGGAGGAAAGAAATACAGAAAATAAACATTTGATAATGACCGATATATTGAAAACAATACGGTATAAATAGTTTGCAAAATAAACACTAACTGAGATTGTAACTTCTCGCTCTATGTTTTATAGTGACAATGCCACAATAAATAACTGATATTCATAGGTTTCCACTCACCACTATATGACGACGATGGTGCAATTCCATCTAACTCCTCATTGTCATTGTAATAGGAATCAGTGCCAAAACCGCCTTTATAGTCGTTATCACAAACACAAATCGAATTGATGTGTTTGGGAGCAATTTTGTGCAAGAATTTGCTTTGAGCCTTAACAATATTAGACATATCCAACAGGACTTTGAATTTCTCTAGCACTTTGTAATATAGATCTGCACTTCTCACCATACTGTTTGGTGATGTTTTCCTACCCCTGAATAGTTTGTTACCATAGATACTCTTTCCTGCTGTAGTAAGCATAAATATGCCTGCAAACTGCACCAGTCTTAAAAGAATCTTAAGTGGGTGGCAGTATCATATCCACCCGGCTCAGAATCTCAACGGTTCACATCCACATCTTTCAACTTTTGAAATAACACTCCATTGCTTACTACTGTTTTTGTTCCAATTTCAAGAGCCTTTGATGTTCGTTCCACAACATTATCGGCAGGAACTGATGGCTGTCCATGAATACTTGCGTAATCTTTCTCCTTCTCCGAAAACTCGCGAGTTCTCTGTGGTAACTTCAATGCATCGCTTTCTAGCGGCATACCTTGACGCAAAAGATTGTCAGGTATGCAAACGAAGTTTTTCTTGAGTATCAGAATTTCTAAACCACAGCGAAACATATCGCAGTACAACACAAGCACACAGTAGACGCCATGCTTAATGCATGTTGTTTTTGTTCACATAAAACAAAGCCGGCAACATGGGAGCTTTGACATTACGATTGGCAGCGATTACCACACTGGGATTGGTGCTTGCCCCACACCCAGTGCCTCGTTCATCACTTGTTTAGCTGTTAAGCTGCCAACTTGAAACGCATATGTCAATTGCAAAGTTTCAGTGGCCTGGGTATGGTTCTTGAATTTCCTTGACACAATCCCTGAGTCAAACAAACCAGGGACAAATGTGCTGCCCTTTGTATAGGTTCAGTGTCTCGTGTTGATATTATTTGGTATGGGTCCCAACGCTTCAGCAATATTCTAGGATGAGTTGCGCAAGTGTTTTGCAAGTAATTGCCTTTGTAGGCTGACTGCATCGTCCTAGTAGAAGTCTGCCACTTGCTTTACCTATGTGATCATTCAATTTGTTATACCCAAAAAAGTTATAGCCAGATATGTCTCTGATTTAATGCGTTTCCAGTTTCAGTCATTGGTACTATAGTCACAGGGTACTAGTATTCTGCAACTGGGTAAGTGCACAGTGGTAGGTTTCTGTGCTTATAAAGCAAGTTGCCAGTTTTCATACAACTTTGAAATCATTGCTAGATCTAGCTAAATATTTCTAGAGCCTAATTCAAATAGTACTTAATTTTAGATAACTGCATCATCTCCATAAAGTTCGAGGTTACTGTTAGTGTAACCTGCGAGGTCATTAATGTACAACGGGGACAGCAAGGGCAGCAATACACTTCCCTGTGAGGCACTTGTTACTTTTACATCTGTTCATTACTCTCCATCGAAAGTTACTTGCTGTTTTCTCAGTGTCAGGAAATCTTCAATCCAGTTACAAACTTTGTTTCATACTCCATTGATTGCACTTTCTTTCTGAGTGATGTGTTTTTTTTGAAGCCAAGTAATACTGCATTTCCTTGGTCCTCATGTTCTGTAAGACAGTGCACGCTCATGATTGTTAATGAGCACCCATACAGTTTTCTTATTATTGCCATGTTAGTTGTAGAGGAAGCATCAGTCATCATTATGACTGCTAAAATTACTAGTTTTTTCTGGGTTTGCTGAGTTAATTTTGTTTTCAAATATTGAGTACTTAGAACATGAATTTTTTTCTAGATTAAAACAGTTTTCTTTGTGTATTTACTGTTATCTGTTACTTTCATTTATTTCTTAATTTTGTCATTTACATCTTAGATCTATGGACTGGTTTTCTTTTGTAGAGGATGTGATTCATTACTATAACTCTCTCCCCTGTTTCGTTGTGTGTGGTATCTTGTGTGGCTACTATTGTCACTTTTTTTTGTTGCAACTTTATCCCCTTTCCTTTTTTTTACAATATTTGTTAGTAAAGAAGTGAGAGAGCCACAAGACAATGCATTTAGTTTACATCTAACAACTTTCTTGGCTTATGCTGCTAACAAAACTTTCTGAGGCTTCCATCCAAGTGACTGTGTTGAAATTCTGCAGCATTTTAATGAGCGTGACTTGCGACATCTCGCAGCATTTTGATGAGTGCCATAAAATCAGATTAACAGTAAAATATACAAAATGCGACAATAACACAAAGAAATCAATGCAACAGTTTCAAAAAACACACAGTAAGAGGAAAACACTGTAACTGGTATCGTAACATTGGTTGAGCTATACTGTTCAACTTGAAAGACCAATACTAGTGGAAAAACTCTTAAAACAGATTGCACTACAAAGTGCCATGTGACAAACATGGAGGGAAAAAAAAAGATGTGCCTACATATTCAGTTGACCCAAATAGCTCAATTTAAAAATAGTGTTACCCGTACAGGAACCCTAAAATATGTAGCACAGCAACAAGCCAAAAGGTGAGGCCAATACACATAATGAGCCAAACGGCGAGAGCAATACACATAATGAAAGCACGAAAATTAACAGAAAGCAGTATCAAAAACATCAGTTAACATGTCTACAATACCATGGAACCAAAACTTGCTCATATAACTAATATCGAAAAGCTAACTTTGCTGTTGTGGGTAAAGCAACTCCTTGATACCTAACAATCACAATCCAAAGTAATTATCAGAAATGTAACCCAAAATTTCATTTAAAAAATTAAATGAACACTTGTTTCAGTACACAAGAAACACAAAGTTAGGCGTATAAAGATACATACCATACATACACAGTAAAAAATTACAACCACAAATATATACTTACCAACCAGTGCCAGCCAACACATCAATCTAATGATAGCAAAAATAATGTGTCATCAACACAGTCTCTCAAATAGCAAGCCTAGACTTCTCAAAACAGGAATCCCTCCAGATAGAACTCCACACATTCTCTTACCAGCAACACCACACACTCTGGCCCAAGGTCTGTGGTGCAACTTTGGTCAATCCCATACCTTCTCCTCAAAAGTACCACTTCACGAACTTGGCAATTAAATTCCGTATAGCTATAGGAATTTAATTGTCCTCAATATCTCATCCCCATATGTGGCATGCAGCAACATACCCGTGAACTTCGTTGTGATATCCTTGATTAAGAAAAAATGATATGTGAAATTAAATATCCGACCATAAGCAATTCACCACACTAATATTCCAAATGGTAAAATGAGTCTAATGTCCACAACTGTCAACATCAAAGTAACTCACTAAAAATCTGCCACAAACACTTCCACTATAATTATCACAAAGAGGATTCAAGGCGTCTGGTATCACTAAAAACACACTCAAACAGTTTAGAAAGACAAATGTCGTACACTAGAGAGTGCTGCTGCATACATGAGCCATTTCAAATACATATGCCACTTCGATGTCACACAATGTAATTACACTATGGGTCAAAGCAAATGAGTGTTATTGATCAATCGAGTTGACACTTTATTGTTTCTCCTGTGAATGAAGAGTAACTTCTGTGTTGATGATTAATGTTACATGTTGTCTGCTAACAATGGGGAAACAAGCCAAAATTTCCTGTGGTGCAAAGATGTACAAGCAGTTCAAACTGCTGTGCATTCGCACCAGAACTAAATTACAGATTATCACATTCTGTGAAATGTCCGCAAATTTTTTTAACTCTACAGGTACCTTTTCCTAAAGTGATTGGCTGTTATTTCTCTTACATTGGCTGTTGCCTTATAACTGTATGATTTGTTTCATTTTTCTATTTAACTGTAGGCCTGTTTGGTTTGTCAACTGATCATTTTTGTGCAGAAAGTGGAAGCTTTGGTCTCAAACACTCAAAATATTACTGTTTTTATCAGTTGTACTTAATCTTTTTTGCTCATATGTGATACAAGCATAAAAGCTTTCACAGAATGAAAAACTCTATCAGAGGAGTTAGCTGTGGGGATTAAGGATTTAATGTTGTAATGCGAGAAATTGTTTGTAATTATTATGCTGTGTGTTATGCATGCTGAGAGTTTCAGTGCAAGTACCTTATTTTAAAATAATGAAACCATTGTTTTACACCATCAGTGCTGTGTATGTCGGTGCCTTCAATATTTCAACTGTTATTTAATTTTCTTGTTCCCTTCATCAGTATTATTTCATTGAGCTAATCCAGATGTAAATCATTGGTTGTATTTGTATGAATGTCACCCCCCCCCCCCCCCCCCACACACACACACACACAAATTTAAAAAAAAAATTTAAAAATCAGAAATTACACTGTAAAAGTTAAAACTCTGTTTCACAGGTAAAAATGGCGTTGCGAACTTCTGGTCACTTGCTTCTTGGAGTAGTTCGAATTTATTCACGCAAGGCAAAATATTTGCTTGCTGACTGCAATGAAGCTTTTGTGAAAATAAAGATGGCATTCCGCCCTGGGATGGTGGATCTACCTGAAGAACATCGCGAGGCTGCTGTGAATGCCATTACATTACCTGAAGTTTTCCATGACTTTGACACTGCAATGCCTGAGTTGAAGTAAGTTTTGTATTGCATAATTCTCTTTACAATTTCTTGTTATTTTTTCCTTTTTTAATGTTATTTACTTATTTTAAGTTAGTGGTGCCATATCTAGATATTACTGACTGAGAATTATTTATAATTTGAGTTCGTCCTTTTAGATGGTATAGCTTTCATTTTTGTGTATGTTGGTGAGTTGTGATATTTCTTCTCTACTGTCATAATGATATTAGACAGCAACATGAGGCAAGCACAGTTGTACATAGGTGTGTAGCTGTCTAGATAGCATTTGAAAATTGGTCAGTACTTCCAGCTGCTGAAAGTCTTTTGAATACTTATGACTGGGAGCCTCTGTATAAACCAAGGAGGTTAAAATAAAGGGAGATGGTGTTACCTATGTTTTTAAGACCAAGACAAGAGTTCCTTCATTGAAACCCTATGTGAAACTTGCCCTCTCTACTTAGAGCCTAGTTCTTCTTATGCAGGGTCATTATCACGATTCAAATGAATATTTTGCTGATTGAGGCGAGTTTGGCTGCTTAAGAAGCTTGATTTTTTCCCCCTTTATTGCATGTGTGCTTCACACACGCTATACAACTTTTTCTTGATATGAATACCATGCCCGCGAAGTGGTGTCTCTCGATTGAGGCAAACATCTTTTGGCAATGATAGAAAATAAACAGATGTATAAAATAACAAAATTAGCAGTTTATATCAAGTTTGTGATACACAGAAATTACTACTACTTTCTGGAACAGCAGTTCCCAAAAGTAAAGAAAAGTCTTCCAACATAATTAGCACAGAACAGGATAATCATGTATGAATGAAAAAGAGCTGTAAACATTAAAATCAAATATACAAGATGTGGACAGCTGCTGTGACACCAGCTGCCAACAGCAAAGGAAAATAAGTTCAACATCAAATTCTGCCAAATAAATAGGTATCATACACTGAAACATTAAAATCATTTATTATAAATCAAAGTGCAAATAGCATTCTGTATGTACGAGACAAACAGTGAAAAAATGCAAGTTTCTGATGCGAACACATGATATGAAAGTTCAATCAAATTGAGCTTCACAGGAATGCTCTCAGCATATTGCTACATTTGATGGGTGTGCTGTATTTCATCACAATGCTTTTATGCACCAGCTTTTCCTTGCACAGTCCTTCGTGAACCTACATATTATATGGAACCGGGGACCTAAAAACGACGGAGAGGCTTCGTCCCTGCTGTAGCCTCAGTGGTTCACAACCCCGCAACAGGCTACAGCAGTCCACTCACCCAACCACTGTCCCACACTAATCCCAGGGTTATTGTGCAGTTCGGCCCCCAGTGGAGCCCCTCCTCCACCTCCCACAGGAACATCTCACACCATACGAGTGTAACCCCAATGTTTGCGTGGTAGAGTAATTACGGTGTATGCATACGTCAAGAAAGTGTTTGCGCAGCAATCACTGACATAGTGTAAATGTGGCAGAATAAGGGGAACCAGACCACATTCGCCGAGACAGATGGAAACTCTTAAAACCAACCAAAGACTGGCCGGCACACTGGACCTCTACACTAATCCGCCAGTTGGCTTCGTGCCGGGGACTGGCACGCCTTCCTGCCCAGAAAGCAGTGTGTTAAACCGCACGGCTAACCGGGCGGACAACCTACACATCTTTAAGCATCAAAGTTTTTGAAGTCAGTTGTTGAAAACATTGAAGTGAGTAGTCCATATTTGAACCGAAAGTATTATTTTAGCTAAAGCATTTACTGGTAGAAAGTAACAGCAGGCATTTCGCTTCCGTTTGTGCATCCTTAGATAAAGCAAGTAATCATTTCTACACAGATTTACATTTTTATTTCAGTGAATGACACTATACAATATGTGTGTGCTACTCACAGTGTTTTGGTCTCCACAGTATGATGGAGTGCAGGGCTTTATGTTAATGGGACTAGAACAGCCCGTATATTCTAACCTTCTTGGTGTAAACTTAAAAGTTGATGGGTGTCTCTTTGCTGGGACACTGAGAGCAACTTGCTAAAATACATTTTGACCATAAACTGATGATTTGCCACCAGCAGAAAGTATGTTTGTTGTGTTGCAGTGTTTTACCTGAGTTTCTAGTACACTGTACGCCTCCGTAGCGTTTCCGCCTATCACGCAGGGGGCCCGGGTTTGATTCCCGGTAGGAGACTGGGTGTTGTGTGTGTGTCATTTTCATCATCATTGACCCGCAAGTCGCCAAAGTGGCGTCAGCTAAAAAGGACTTGTGACATGGCTGCCGAACTCCTCCGCATGAGGCCTCCCGGTCAACAATGCCATACGCTCATTATTTCAGTACACTGAAATAATCTGTATCTACATAATACCCCACCAGCCAATGTATGGTGTATTTTGGAGGGTATCTCATATCATTGCTTGTGGTTTCCTTTCCTCTTCCACTTGCAAAATGAGCAAGGGAAAGGCAACTGTTTATACGCATCTGAAGGAGCCCTAATTTCTCTTATCTTCGTGGACCTTTTGTGAAATGTTTCTCGACAGCAGGAGAATCATTCGCAGTGTTTCAAATGCCACTTCTCTGAATTTTCTCAGTAACATTTCATGAAAAAAATATTGTATTCACTTCAGGGATTACCATTTGAGTTCACAAAGCGTATCCACGATACATGCATGTTGACTGAACCTACCTGTAACAAATCTTCCAACACACCTCTGAAACTGAAACTATACTCAAGAATGGGTTGCACTAGTGTCCTATAAACAGGCTCTGAATTGCTTTGAGAGTTTCCTTTAATCTGACCTGGTGGGAATCCCAGACACTCAAACTAACTCAAGAATGGGTTGCACTAGTGTCCTATAAACAGTTTCTATTGTAGATGCGCTGCACTTCCGTAAAATTCACCCTATAAATTGAAGCCGACCAAGTGCCTTCCATGCTACCATCCTCAAAGTGCTCATCCCATTCACATTGCTTCACAAAGTTACACCTAGGTATGTGACTGAGTTGACTGTGTCAAGCAGCACCCTAGTAATGCTGTATTTGGACATTATGGGATTGTTCTTCCTACCCATAAGCCTTAATTAAATTTTTCTGCATTTAGAGTGAGCTGTTATTCATAACGCCAACTAGAAGTCATTTCATATTCTTCTCCTGTCATTTTAAATGATAACACTTTCCCTAGCACCACAGTGTCATCAGAAAATAGCCACAGATTGCTGCTCACCCTCTTTCAAGTCATTTACGTGTCTAGAGAATGAAAGCGGTCCTACCACGTGTCCCTGGGTCACTACTGATGATATACATATCTCTGGGCACTTGCTGCTGAGGAAAACATACTGAATTTTGTTACTTAAGAAGTCTTCAAGCTACCCCCATTTCTGGGAACCTAATCCATATGCTCTGAGACCTTCGCTAACAGCCTGCAGTATGGCACCGTGTCAAACACTTTCCAGAAATCTAGGAATATCAAATCTGCCTCCTGCCCTTCACCCATGGTTTGCAGTACGTCATGTGAGAAGGGGCAAGCTGAGTTTCACACTGGTGGTGCTTTCTAAAGCCATTCTTATTTTGTGGACAGAAGCTTTTCCATCTCAATGTAATTTATTATATGCAAACTCAGATATGTTCAACAATTCTACAGCAAACCGATGTTAAGGATTTTGGTATGTAATTTTTTGGGTCCATTCTTTTACCCTTCCTATATAAGTACACTTTTTCCACTCCCTTGGAACTTTGCACTGGGTGAGGGATTCGCGATAAATGCAAGCTAAGTAAGGGGCCAATGACGTAGAATACTCTTTTGTAAAACTGAATTGGGATTCTATCTGGACCTGCCAACTTCGCTGTTTTCAACTTTTACAGTTGGTTCTCAAATCTGGGGCACCTATTATTATGCCCACCATATTATGCTTGTGTGGGGGTCAAGCAACAGTATGTTGTATGATCCTCCTTGGTGAATGATTTCTTAAATGTGACATTTAAAACTTGTAACCACCTCCCCCCGGTCTTCTGTTGCTACACCACACTGGTCAATGGGTGACTGTATAGCAGCCTAAGACCCACTTAGCAATTTTGCATAGAAACAAAATTTTCTGTGGTTCTAGGCAAGATCTTTTGCTAAGGTATGATTGTGGAAGATGTTGTATGCATCACACATTGATCTTTTAATCTGCTTCTCCTCAATACTTCTCCGGAGTGTGAGTTACAGTCAATTTAAACTTTGCCTATAATTCCTCTACGTCCCTTATGTAGGACTAACTGTTGTACATTAACCCAGATAGTTCTGAATTATTATTTTTTTTTTCTTTTCAAAATTGATTTGTATCTTATCTACATTCATTCACAAGTTTGTAAGGAAGAAGTAAAAACAATTTTGAGTATTTATTTTTATTTAGTATTTCCAAAAATGAGCATCCTTCCAGAAGGACGTCAGGACAATAAGGGAACATGTTTTTAAAGCATATGACATTGCACAATCAACTTGTTTCGATTTTCATACTTTCAAATAACCATAAATAAATTTGAATTATAGGCTAAAACAGCTAATAAATACAAAAAACAAAGAAAATAACCTATACACATATTTTATGCACTAGTATGATAAGACAAAAAGCAACAAACATGAAGTGGTTCGTCACATTTTATGCGCATAGTAGTAGTTTTTTTGTGGCAACTTTGACATTTCAGCTGCTTCTTCTTTTTTGTTACCTCATCCGTTGGTAATACAGCAACATAATGTTCTCTTCCATCAAATCTAGGATCTAGTTTTGCCCTCTTACTAGGATGTCCTCTGCTGGTAGTGACTCTTTTGTGACTTTCAAGAATTGCAGTGCCAATTCGACGACGAAATGTCAGATGATCTATGGGTTCTTCGTTGTGCTTGTAAAGATCCCAGGCACTTTGCTCTGCAATGTCTATAAAATGTTCAGTGATCGGGAAATACCACTTTTTCCCTCTTATAGAGCATCTATATAGGGATACATTTTGGTCAGCTCGATCTATGCCTCCCATATGAGTATTGTAGGAGTGTAATAAGTTAGGTTGAGGCACGCTAATCCTTTTCTTTTGTTCCCTGGAAAGTCTTGCTACAGAGCGTAGTGGTTGCACTCTGTCAAAGTTGGTGGCTACAGTAACAAAATTGTTATCATTCCAACGTACAATGGAAATCCCGCATGCTGAGTCAGAACAAACTTCATATGATCCTCTATTTTCTTTTATCATTTTTTTCTACAGGTGATAGAGTACAATTCTTAACTCTGTTTCCTCTTATTGTTCCTGTTGCTTCCACGCCCCCCTCTTTTAGGTCATGTAGTAGTTCAATGCTGGTGAAGAGGTTATCAAAGTGTATTCGATATGGAACATGTGGAAGTAACTGGTCAACATAAGTCATTACCACACCGTGCCCCATACCTTTCATTTCATAATCCTTACTACACGTGCCAGCTCCTTGGTAGGGTTCGAGCCAAATAATATATCCAGCACTTGTGCCTCCACACCAAAATTTGAACCCGTATCGGATTGGTTTCCCTTTTATGAATTGTTTGCACCCGTGACTTCCGAAGTATGGGACCATCGATTCATCGACAGAATGATGCCGCACGTGAGGTGCAGATTGTTTGAATCTATCATTCAGCATACACAGTAATGGGCGGATTTTCCCAAAACAGTCTGATTTATCTAAATTGTCATTGTTGCATACATGCAAGTTGGAAAAGATGAAGTCAAATCGCTCTCTGGACATGGCATTTGTTACGAGGTCGTTGTGACTGCCTTTATCTGATTGCCAGTACATCTTTCTGCGTGACACTGTTACATATCCACTTAGCAGAAGTATTGCAATAAACACCAACATCTCATCTTCTGAACAATCACCTAGTCTATTTCTCTTGGCTGTGTACTGATTTGTGTAAGTGACCATCATGAGAAGCACTTCGTTATCAAAAAACTTGGAAATATTCAAGTGGTGTTCGCCCTTTCTTCATTCCAACTGTGAACATTAGAGGCCATACAGGTGTTGGATTAACTATTTCACCACTTTTCCAGTCATATTTCTTGAGGTTTAGAACTTTATTCTTCAATAGCCTTGCTGGTTTGTTTGTGGTTGTTGTTGTTACTGTTGCTGTTTTTGTACTGCTGGAGGGTCATGGAACAACATCAGAGGTGAAAGATTGTTTCCTTGTTGCATTCACAGCATTACCATTGGTAAAAATGGCCATATCACAAAGCACAGTAGCATTGAGCTGACTTGCTGGTAATTTATCTACACTTGTATTTTCTTCAGCACCCGAATCTTCATCTGTTATGTCATCAGTTGAATTTAGAGGAGGGTGTAATGTTACATTCACATCAGTGTTAGGTATTTCCTCATCTTTTGTTTCTAACATGTCCAAAAGTTCCATCAGTGTACATCGTTTTCTGTGAATACAAAATGACGACATATTACCCTGACGTCCTTCTGGAAGGACAGTTGAAAACATTATTGAATTACAACTGACGAAAACTTTCAATCGTAATATGAACCCATAAATAATATAGGTTAATTCTTTAAGATATTATATGACAAGTTTCAGAATTATTGACGCAATATGAAAGAAAATATACATACCCATCGATGACAAGGTCAGTCAGTTCGTCCATGGTAAAATCGGCCTTATTTTCAAGACACAGTTTCTCACTTACTATGAATGACACCATCAAACTGACTGTCGCAGCGTGCAACTGACTCTGCCTACTTCATATAACAATGCGTCACAGTCTGTTGCAACAGTGCGTTATTCGCAAAAATAAATAATTTCAACAGTGAGTGACATCGTCCTTCCAGAAGGACGTCAGGGTTATCTGGGTTAATTGTCTTAAATGGGATGCTAACAACTGCTTATCTGCTCTAACAAATATACCCTTCTAGCCTTGTTGGTGTTTTTTTAAGTGACCATCGTTGCTGTCTCATAATCATCACTAATCTGTTTCTCAGTATTGACATAGTCTATAAGATGAGGCCTGCTTGTAACTAAAATGTCTGAAATATTTCCTTGCATATGGGCATATTGTGCTAGCTCCTCAAGACTGTTTTTGGAAAACATGTTCAAAGCTACTTCACAAGACTGTATGTGCCACATGCATTGAACTTGTACTTGTCCCAATCTCGAATCGCTAAGTTAAAGTCACCACCATCTAATATTGCATGATCTGTATATTTCCATGTTACTGAGTGTAGGCTCACTTTGAATTATTCTAAAACCGTCACTGTGAAATTGGCTGGCCCATAGAAATATCCGCTTGGTCACTTGTGTTCAAGGAATATTCTTCACTGCAAATCAGAAAAAGTTCTCTTAATCACCTTAAGCTGGCCTCTCCACAAATCAGACTTGTGTGAGCTGGCTTGTACTCATGTGTCAGCAGTTAGCAACCAGCACCTGCTCGCAATAACTAATGGTGGAGGGAGGGATTGAAGCGTAGTAGTTCAGCAAGAGAAACTGTTTCCAATGTGAGCCCAATTCTACAGTCACTAATGGAATTCTCTGGGGAGATGTATGAGTCCACAGTGGCTCATTAATGCATTTCATGGCAAATTTATTTTCCAATGACGTGAAACTTACATCTCTCTTAATATTCCTATGAAGTGAAGAACTTTGGGCAGCTAAGTACAAAATATGATATTGCCTACAACCGATGCCGTCTGATGTTGATTGCCTTTTTCGAAAGAAATTTAAATTGACAACTAGTATTTCATTACAAATATTATTCAAACATAAAAACACAGGAAACCAATGAATACTGCTTATTTGTATTTTTGCTAAAACATCAATGTCTGTTGCCACTTTCTGATCACTGTTAATTCAAAGATAGTCTTAAAGTTGATTTATGTCAGTGAACTTCTGTGGCAGATTCCTTTCTCTTCAGTTTGGAAAAAGGTGGTCACACAAGTATGTAGATCCCAACATTACATAATCATAGCTGCAAAAAGTCGTGGAAATTTGTGTTGAGGAAAAGTCTTATAAAATTCTAACAGATTTCGTTGTTGTGAAACTTACCATGCTGCTGCTTGTCGCATTATAAGCTCCAAGTGTCACTTAAGTTTCCACATTCTCAACATCAACTGAAAAGGGAAATGAAAATACATGAAAGTTGTCATTTAACTTCTAAAAATCCTAGAAACAGAATTCATATTTGTGGAAAAGATCGATGAGCATATTTTAATTCTGCTCCCGTTGTTAAAGATGACATCTTAGAGAAATGATTAGTCCCATTTCCTAGCTGCCCATTCCACAAAGAAAGTTGCGTCTTGAATCCTTGGATGCAATCGTACTCCTGTCTTTTAATGTGTTTTTACTATGCAATGATAAATTCAAGACATTCATGCAATTCGTGTTGTCATGGGGGAAGAGTAAATCTGCTATCCAAAGTTCATTTTTCAGGTCTGTGACAGGCTTACAAGTCATACCCATAATTTTACCTATTTCGCCCCAAAGCTCAAAAAATCTCTCATACTTTGAATCAACCAGTGTATTTCACTGTGATGTGGCACATCACCACAACTACTTTCTAAATCTTCCAATAGGGCTTTGAGCTGCCGATGTACGAGTCACCACAAATGTCAGTTCTCTTTTGTTCATACTCTTACTGCATAAATTCTTTATATATTTCAAAAATCCCTTGTGGAATGGGTAACTATTTTAGTGTTTCCCGTAAATGTGTCAAGAATCAGTCCTTAAGCAAAATGGTGCTATGCTTTGATAGTCTGAAAAGCAAGTTGCTCGAATTGGACATACATTTGTTGAATGTTCATCCTAGGTGGAGGAAATAATTTCATAGTGAAAATATTGTGGAAAATTATTCAGACATATTTGTCTCTCTCACATGATTATGAATACTTTGGTCGCATCATCTATGTTTTCTTTAGTTTTTGCACCTCTGATGCTTGCTCTTTGCCTTCTAGATGTTGATAATGCTGTACATGGAAGGTATTGTAATGTTGTTTTAAACTGACTTTTTTTTGTTGTATTTAGAACCTTGAAGCACTGGCATTCCAAGACATCATTTCATACCATAAACATATAGGCATCCTGCTCTGCCACATTGTAAAATGCTGTTGGTATGTCTGACATTCACTTTGAAGTTCCTAATCTGCTCATCCTCCTACTTTTCACCAATTTAAAAACAATTATTCTCTGCTTCAGGCATTACACCTTACACATTTGCATCTAAGGCTATGCGAAATGTAACAATGGTGAATCCTCAGAAAACAACACTTTGTTTGCACTTAACACCTTATCATGGTGTCTGACCACCCTATTTCATTATGAGTGTTCAATTCCCAGGCGACGAGCAAAGTACAGCCCTCTTGCTTGCCTAGCCATTCCGTAAACAAGTCTGACATACACGTTCATGGATGTACGTTGATGTTGGAGAATTATATATTCACTTAAATGTTAATAATTTTGTAGCATATTGCCTACAAGTGTACATTTTTACAGACTGAAATAAAGGTCTTCATGTTTCACTACAGCTGTGTTGTGCATCACCAAGAGGGTTTTAGTTGTAATAACTCTTAAAGCTCAATGTATTCTCATATGGTGTGAACAAACTGAGTGTATTTTATTAACTCACATACAGAATTGTTTAAGCTTTTATATAGTAACTACAGGTACCACAGGAAAACAAATAATGAACTAAAGTCACGTAATGAGGTTTCCTCAGTGGTGAAATAGTTTCACACATAGGAATTTGTAGATTCGAATCTCGCCAGGCGCAGCGATGTTTTTTGTTTTTGAATCTTTATTGTTATTCAGTTAATTGATTTAAATGTATTTTTTTATTTCAATTCCTTTGGCACATAATTTTAATCATAATATCAACTTCTTCATTTACTCTCATTTTTTTCCTATCATCTTTTTTTCCATCTTTATTCATATGTTTTTAATTAATTTTATGCATTAATTTAATTTCTTCCTCCTCTCTCTCTCTCTCTCCCTCCCTCCCCCCCCCCCCCCCCCCCCCACACACACACACACACACACACACATTATTATTATTGTGCTCATTATATCTATTTCTCATTTTGTTTGAATTTTGTTTTACGCAAAAACCCTTCTTTCATTTAAATCATCATCTGCATTATTTTGTCCATAATTCAGTAGGCATTTGGGTTATGTTTTAAATGTTTATGTGATCATTACCATGAAAAAAAAAATTGCACAAATGTAAAATACAGTTTTCATACCACTGCACAGTCAGTATAAATAGATTATGTGGTCTTTTGTTTTTTAACTGATAGGTAGGAATTTTCAAATAATTGAATATTATAATAGGTAAATATAATTAAATTCCAATTGGAAAAAGAATGGTATGGACAAAAAATGAAAAAAGTTTGTATGATGATTAAAATAATGTGACAAAGGAATAGAAAGAAATGAAACGTTATATTAAAACCAATTAACTGAATAAAGATGATCAGTCATTTCGATAAAGATTTAAAAATAAAAAGAATTACTGCACCTGATAAAGTTCGAACCCCACAATCTCTTACATGTGAAGCTACTGTCCTATCCATTAAACCACACAACCAGACTATTTGATGAAACTTTTATAACACTATTGACTGCCACACAAATCCATTCCCCTCTCCTGTCGGTAACTTGCAAATGTGGGCCAACCAGAGTGACTGGCAGCAGTGTGTGATACCTGGGATCTTAACCTACATAACCGTGTAAATGGTATCGAAAAGTTGATCCAACTGCTGGGGACCTCTGCTTCTTAGATGAGGTGTTGTAATAGTGGGCTGCCTCACAGATATAGCTTGAAAGAAAGAAATCAGTTAAGCAACAACATGAGACAGTTGGAAACAAAGATGATTTTATGTTTTGGAATTGAATGATGTGTAAAAGGAAGAAAGAAAGTAATACAACTTGTAAAAAGACAAAATATTCATAATCTGCTAGCCGGTACTTTTATTGAGTACTTGCTTTCCTACTACTGTAGGCACTCTTTCATATGATAGTTTCTGATTTACATGTCATGGTTGTTGCATATGTATTAATTTCTTTTACCTTCTGTTTCTTACATTGTTAATTTAAATATATTAAAAAAATTTTATGTACTATACAGCTTTAGCCAGTATGTGCAGAGCAAAGTTGTGTTGATGAGAAAGACTCGTGTTGGAAAGTTGCTCCAAAAGGACAGATAATTTGAGGTCGGTACCAAAGGCGGCCAAGTCCGATCAACCCCCTCCCAACCTGACAGCGATATGTTCTTATAGCATTTTTTGCGCTGAGTCAGACAGTAGCCTCACAGAGTGTCAAAAATTCAAAAAATTGCTTTAGAAAGCTGTTTGAAAGCGCAGCTTTGCTTCAAAAGTGGCCAATTCCTAGCAAGTATTTGAAAAGTGGCCCATTCCATCAGTAGCAAATCATAACTTAAGACTTTGTATGTGGCACCCATTTTGTTCTCTTTGCTTGCATACTGTGTGTGTGCTTTTGTTAAATCTTGAATTGGTTTTTTCTTCCGAAAATGGAAATTAATGCATCAGATGTTCTTCCAAACAAGGCACACGAAAGAAATGTAAATGTATGCAACTTATTAAGTATGTCTTTTTCATTCAAGTGCAACCAGTAGTAAGATTCATGTTAATGCAATGTTTTTCCTTCCTGTATTTTGTTTTTATTTTATATTGACTGTCAATAGGGTCATTCTTAAAACAAAAGCACATGAGACATAAATTGTTAACTATTTACTTAAAAATTATAGCAAAAACTAATGTAAGAAGTATGTGGATACAGTCTGGTTTAGATTCAGAAGGGGTCAGATCCAGTAGTTAGGTTCAAAACTGGGCAAGTCCAGCTTTTAACCCATTTTCATAAGGCAACTATTGATTTTTGCCCCGTTTTCGAATGGGCCTATTTTGGACCACGCTTGTCCGAAGGAACAGACACCATATCCATTTAAGTACATAGTTCTGGCAATACCGCCCATGACCTTCCTCTTCTGTGTGGATGCACACGTATTACCCGAAGTCTTACAGGACTTGGTAAGAATGTCTTCCACGAGTAATGAGTGTGTTGGGTAGGGACACTACGAATGTAGTGTGTGGACATATAAGGTGAGAATATGGGTCTCACGGGAGGCGGGTGCAAGGTAGTCCCTGCAGTCGCACTGCCCTCGGTGGCTGAGATGGATAGAGCGTTTGCCATGTAAGCAGGAGATCTTGGGTTCGAGTCCCTGTCGGGGCACACATTTTCACTCGTCCCCATTGATATGTATCAACACCTGTCAGCAGCTGAAGTTGTTAATATATAATTCTAATTTAGTTCTAGACAGCTGCAGGTCATCAATGGTGTCTGTTCTTTTAGACATGTATGAAAGGACGGACACTATATCTATATAAGTATATAATTATGAAGGTGGTTGGCTGATATTTATAGAGTATTGCTCCTAGGGTGCAGATGATAGAGAAAAATATAGAAGAGTCAAAGGTCAGCACATTTTATCCAGGGGTCATTTAAGTAAGTGTGAAAAGTTGATGGAAATGCTCATCAAATTCCAGTGGAATATGCTACACAGAAAAATGTTGTTCATTATCATGTGGTTTACTTTTAAGATTGAAAGAAAAAGTGTTTGTAGAAAAATTATCCAGCATATTTATTCCTCCAATATATATCTCGTGGAAAAACCATGAAGGTAAAGGTAGTGAAAATACTCTAAAAGGATTTTTGTACACATTCTGCTGCGACAAATTTATGTTCTGATCAAGTTGTTTCATTTGTTAGTAAGGTGGATATGTACTAGATTTATGTACAGTTGTGTATGTAGGTGTTAATTCATAGCCTTTACTGTTATATCAGTGTTCCATTAGAAGCAGTAATTTATTTATTTATTGCAGTGATGTTGACATAGAGGCTCAGTTTAGTTTGAATCAGTCACGAGCTGAGGAGATCACCATGCGAGAAGATTATGGGAGTATTACCTTGGTGGCCAGTGATGAAGGATTTGGTGACATGGGATTTGACGCTGAACCACCAGAGTTAATGAGAAACGTTCCTAGTCTCGAACCATCTCTGGATCAGGTCTGTGGCAATGGAAGAAACAGCCATTTACATAAAATAATAGTATTATTTTTGAGATTTTGAATTGCCCATTCATTTGTTAATCAGTAAATTCAGAATGATAAGTCCACTCAGCCATTAACTTCTGCTTTTATGCGTAATTGTTCAACAAAATGCAAAATGTTTTGTTATACTACCTACATTTAGTTTAGTGAAGATACCATGAAATGAATTTTTTTGTGTCATCCACCTTCTCACAGGAACCACACTAGACAGTTAATTGAATGGGCTTTCTCACAAAGTAAAGTAAAACTGCAACAACTTTATGGTTGATTTAATCACCACTGGCCTGGTCCTGTTGTAGATGATATGCCCTTGCCTTCCTCCAACCTTTGTGCTGTCGTACCCAGCCACTTATAGTAGGAGCCATGGTTTATTGCAGACTCCAAAACACAATGCAGTTTACTGTTTTTCACATTTTCAAATGTTGCCAAAGGCAAAAGATGTAATAAGCGACAAATAAAGAAATCCCAGAAGTGACCAGGGATTGAACCAATGAGCTTTGGATCCATAGTCTGGCACTTTACCACTGATTGAGCCACCAAGACAAAAATAAAAAGAATTTTGTAGACTGAGTAAAATGTTCATATAATACACCATGTCTAAGGGATCAATTCAGAATGAAGTGCAATTTTGGCAAATGGTGAAACACTTAACTTTACCCCCCCCCCCTCACCCTGCCTTTTCCCATGTGAGGTGGAGTTAGCTTTGATAGTATCAACATCATTAGCCAAAACTAATAGAGATAATGACAAAATATAATCTCATAGAAGGCACACAGACTGGGGGAAATCCATTGTCCATTTGAGGATTATCTTTACGACCTCAGATAATTTCAGAGAAAATGTAAACACATTGGAGAAAATACAAGTCACTTACCTTAATTCTTGAACTATATTGCATTCTTAATGTCAGCAGAGAAGTAATGGATACTTGTCTTAAACTTTAAAGCCTTTAATCTGGCGGTTCACTCGTCAAGCTGTTAGTAAGCATTATATTTATCAGTGTGTTATTTTTGAAACTTGTTTCTTATTTAATATGCTGACACTGGCAATTACAATTAGTGTAAATACTTTTAAAAGAATTTACTGCTTGAGTCTATTTTTATTGATAAGTTGTTATACTTTTTGCAGTTTGACAGCTTTTGTTGTCAGGGTAATTGTTGACATGGAGATATTTACTGTAGTAGTATTTTTAGCTAAACATTTAAATCACAGCTTTTGTGATCTGTCTTTATTGAACAGAAATAGTTTTCATAATATATAAGCATCTCTTGGTAGATCAAGCACAAGGGGCATAAATGAAAAGGCTGGGGATTTCTTTCTGTGTCACAAAGTAATAGTGTAGGAATCTTTGTTTGTTCAAGCTCACGGTGATCAATAATGTTTTGATGTAGGCTTATGTGTTACATCTGTACAACAATGTTACAGTCTGTGATAATTTCCCAATGCTTGTGTATCATCTTTTGTACATTGCCCATAACAGTTGCGATTATATTTTCAGGCAAATTTGTTGTTCAGTGATGGTCCTCCAGTGGAACATTTACCAATGGAAAAAGAAAAAGAACCACAACCTTCAACATCAGCTGGCCAGATTGAAGCCCCAATTAGAGATGACGGTTTTGGCAGAGATCTTGGGCAAGATATAATTGGTATAGTTTCATTTATTTTTACCATGTGTATTAGTTATGTAATTTGCTTAATGTTTGTGAGAAGTGAATGCTGAAAATGAAGATTTTGAAATTTTGGTTTTCTGTTGTAAACAATTTAGCTGATTAGTTACGAAAAAAGTATGTTTAATCTTAGGAAAAGAGAGAATCTTTGATTCATCACATCTTATTGAGACTACAGATTCTTCAGAATTATTCAAAATTTTTGTGTTTCAGATCATAAACCATTTTTAGGCACAAGTTATTTTGTGTTATTCAGTAGTATTAGTATCACTCAAGTTCATCAGTGTTGCACGTTGTTGTGCATTGAATTGTGTTGGCTCTTCCAAGCATTAAGTTCACGATGCAATCATTCAATCAATCTTAATCCATATACAAGAAGCAATGGGTGACTGATAAACATACATACAATATGCTAATGATTAGAGCTTAGTGCTTGATCTTGGGATTGTCTGAGCAATTACTTCTGAAGAAAAATAACAGCTGCAATCATGTCTTGTATATGTGTACAGTGACTGATTGTTAAGTCATATCACATATTGTATTTTATCCAGGCTTTTACATTATTGCATTACCATAGTTAAATGCAAGCCAGAACAAAAACCAATATATTATCACAGTTATACTTTCCAAGGTAGCACAGGAGCCATTCAGTATCAGTACTATCCACTAGTTTGTAAGATGCATTTGTTCATTACAGTTTTCAGAAAATGTTTCTCTGTAATGAGTGGTAAGACCCCTTAGTCACATTTGTGAGGACAGTGGTTCGAATCACTGTTTGACCTTCCATATTTCTGTATTCTTTGATTCCCCTAAATTGGTTTGCCAAATAGTGGGATGGTTCCAAGGAAAGTGACAAGCCAATTTCTGTCCCCAGTCTGAGTGCGCTCTTATCTAAGGCTTTAGCCTACAACTGGGTATTATCCGCTATTATTTATGACCCGACTTTAAACTTTTTAGTGAAATGAAGCATGTGATTTGTTTTTTTGCTTTGCTGCAGCTGGTGGGCTTTTTGAAGGAGGCCTGTTTGATGAGGCACCCATGCCTGCAGAAGTCCCTGCAGTTGAGACAAGTTCATTGCAGCCACCGGAAGAGCCTCCGAAGCCACCAGAGGTTGCTGCGCCTCAAGATAGTGATGACGACATGGGTGACCACTTTGGAGGACCCCCTTCAGTGGGTGGCCGCAGGTAAGACCTTAATTATATCCTGAAGTTCTCTTATTGAACATTCTTGTTATTTTGGTGTAAAATCATTGTACCACAAGCTGAGAGTAATTATTGCAGTCTTGGAAACTCTCTGCACACACGGCAGCATCATAGTGATAATCACGAAGCAGTACTTGATTGGAAGCCATCCAGTATGCACGTAGACAGAAGAAAGCAGGCATTGTTTGCTTATTTTGTTTATGAACACATTAAGAAGTGCAACAGGAAGTTTTGGATTCACCCAATGTTAAGTTCACAGCTGATGAAAAGAACATTTGTGACACTGTCTATAGATTTAATAGAAGATTACACTACAGTCCTTATTTTGAGCCGGCCGGAGTGGCCGTGCGGTTCTGGGCGCTACAGTCTGGAGCCGAGCGACCGCTACGGTCGCAGGTTCGAATCCTGCCTCGGGCATGGATGTGTGTGATGTCCTTAGGTTAGTTAGGTTTAATTAGTTCTAAGTTCTAGGCGACTAATGACCTCAGAAGTTGAGTCACATAGTGCTCAGAGCCATTTGAACCTTATTTTGAAATAATGTACAATCTTTTATGAATTAACAGTAAAGCAACAGCAGTAATGCTGACAGTTCTTCTTTCCTAATTATCTGAGTAGTGGCTGTACACAGATTGATCTGTATTAACCCTCGGGGGGGGGGGGGGGGCACAGGTCTTTTTGTGGGTATGTGTGTCGCACACACGGGGCCCTGCGTTATTGCCACCGCTCTTCCTTTCCAGGCTGTTTTCTCATCCTCATATCCCGCCCCCTTCCCATCCTAGCTGCTCCCACTCTGCCTCCTCTTTCTCCCTTGGTCTCTCCCTTTATGACAAGCCCGGCTATTCCCTCAGTACTGCTGTGTATGATCTTATCTTGCTTTTTCCATTCTCCCTGTTTTTAAAAAAATCTTTTTCTGATCACCCTTGGGAGTTTGGCCTCCCTTTCAAAATTGTTTCCATAGTGTGAGCCATTTGGGGAAGAACTCCCAGCCTAGCATCTTTGGCATAGGTTCCTCTCTTGTCCCCTTCTTCCTCACCTTAGCTCCGACCCCCCCCCCCCCTCCCCCCCCCCTTCTCCCCTGCCCCGGCCACCTGCTAGGTCACCAGCATGGTACACAATAGCTAGCCCATGTGGTGGGGCTGTTATGTAGCCTTCTGACAACACAGGGATCACACTTCTTGTACCTGAGCTGTCACTGTCCCGTGTATGCCTAGAAGTCTTTTTTTGTAGAAGACATTGAAGATAAGTTTGGGGAAGTAGCCTCCCTTAGTAAGAAGTGATCTGGTTCCCGGCTGATCAGAACCTCTTCTGCCAGTCAGTAAGCTTCTTTGTGGTTGTGAGCACTTAGGAGACATCAAGGTGAGCATTATTCCTCACGATTCCTTAAATATGACACAGGCCTTTGTTTTCCAGAAGGACCTCCTCTTCCAATCTGATGCGGAATTTCGAACTAATCAGGCACGGTGCAGCATTTATTTCGTCCAGTGAATCCAGATAGGTCCTAAAGACAATTGTCTTGGTACCGGTACTTTCATCCTAGCTTTTGAGGGGGGTACCCTTCCGGAAAAAGTCAACGTTTTGGTTTACTATTGCGATATGAATCCCTATATCCCACCTCCCATGTGCTGTTGCTGGTGTCTCTGTTTTAGTCTCATATCTTCATGAATGAGGTGACTCCTATTTGCGGCAGCTGCAGCCACTCTCATTGTGGGGAGTCCTTGCACACCACCGCCCAAGTGTGTGAACTGTTGCAGTCCATATTCTCCTCGCCCACCAGATTGCCCAATCTATAAAAAGGAAAGGAAGATTCAGGAGGCCTGACAGAGGTTTGACCATCTCCACCTGGTATTTTCGAATGTCTGCCTTTGCTTCTGTTGCACACTTTCCTCCTCCTTCTTCCAACTTACCTCCATCCTGTCTCCCTTCCTTTACTCCTCCCTGGTAGTTCCTGCACCCTTTCACGGAACTGTTCCTTGCTCTTGGCTGGAGAAGAAAGCTTCTTCTTTGCCGGGGACAAGAAGCTTGTTACTTTAAGTCGGATGCAGGACTCATGCTCTGTGGGCTTCACAGCCACTTATTCCCTTTCAGATCCCAATATTGCTGTGAACACACTCTCTCTCTTCCCAACCACACCTCCTCACACCCTCCAAAGGAGAAGAAGATGATGCATATGCCTCGGGATAAGCCACCCCTACCCTCCTCTCCTCCTAACATCTGAGTGGGTGTCGACCCCTCCATATCAATGAGAGTCTGGTCTCTTCCATTCGTGCATGTCACTACACCCTTACCGGTGATGGATACTGACTTAGCACAGTAATTGATTCTGGCCTGTTCAATGTCAATTTTTACTCTAGTACTGCTCTCCTTCAAAGGAACTGTAATCGTTACTATTGTCATCTTCCAAAATTGCAATCCCTTCTTTCTGTCTACTTTGTGCCTTGTGTTGTATTCCAGCAATCTTATTTCATGGATACCCATTTGCGAATCTTCGTGTTTTCCAAGTCTCTTGCCATAACCGGGTCGGCCCTTTGCGAGCCTCCAGTGGTTTCTATATGTTGGTCTGCAGGGAAATTGTTAGTTTGTGGGTTCGTTTTCAAACCACACTGGAACTGGTGGCCATTGAGATCTGTTTAGACTCTGAGGTAACAGATGCAATCTTTATCTGCCTCCAGATTGGCCTCCTGTGCTTCATGCTCTTCTTGCCCTCCTTACACAGCTGCCACGTCCCTTCCTTCTCCTTGGAGATTTTAATGCCCATAATCGTATGTGGGCTGGTACTGTGATCACTGACTGGGGTTGGATTGTTGAATACCTGCTGGCAAGGTTTGATCTCTGCCTCCACAACACTGGACCTCCCACACACTGTAGTGTGAGAATACATTGTTGAAGACCTGCTGGCAGGGCTTGATCTCTTCCTCCACAACACTGGACCTCCCACACACTTTAGTGTGGGACACAGCACTTTCTCAACCATTTATATTTCCATCTGTAGCCCTAGATTCCTCTGAATGGGGAGTTCAGAATTCAACAGCTGCTTCAGTGATTCCCACTTCCTTAGGTTCTCCCAGACTGAAGACTGTCCCTCGTGGATCCCAGAAATTTCTGTGGCTATTAAAGACTGCTGTTGTGCCCTCTAACTCCCTCCTTGCCTTTTAACGTCTCTGTGCCTGGGCCCATTATCTTATTAAATGCCAAAAACAGAATTATTGGAAACAATATGTCACTGCCATCGGGCCGCATACTTCCTCTTTGCAGGTATGAGAAAAGATCAGACACATTTTTGGGTGCTATCCTCCTACAAGTATCTTGGGAATTTCCCTGAATAGTGTTATCCTCACTCACCCAGACTCGTATCGCTGAGCATTTTGCTCAGGCCTCAGCTTTGGTCCAATATCTGCCTGCGCTCAGTCTTCACAAACACTGTCTGGAACAACTCCCTTTATCTTTCATTTCCCACTGCCCAGAGTCTTATAACACCCTGTTTAGAGAGTGTGAATTCACCAATACTCTTGCTCTTTGTCCTGAAACAGGCCGGGTGCTCAACCAAATGCTTCAACACTTTTCAGTGGCTAGCCAACGGCATATACTTGCCTTTTTTAACTGTTCCTAGAGCAAGGGGCACTTCCCTTCCCACTGGTGGGAAAGAAATGTTATTTCATTTTTGAAATAGGGTCAACATTCTCTTCAGGCAGACAGCTTTGTCCAATCAGTTAACCAGTGCCTTCTGCAAATTACTTGAATGTGTGGTGAGTCAAAGGCTATATTGGTCCTTAAATCCCAGGACATTTTGGATTCGACCCAGGGTGGTTTTTTGCTCAGACCTTTCTACTGCAGATAATTTAATACACTTGAAATCTGCAATCCAAACAGTGTTTGCCTGTTGTCAATGCCTTATTGCAGTCTTTTTTTGATCTGCATAAAGCTTAAAATACTACATGGCACCACAACATGTTGACAACATGAGTGGAACCTTGGTGGCGTGCTCCCTGTTTTTATCCAGAACTTTTTCTCGTGTTGCACTTATCAGCTACAGGCTGATGCCTATCCAGAACTTTCTTCATGTTGCACTTTTCAGGTACAGGTTGGTGCCTCCTGTAGCACTTCCCATCTGCAAGAGAATGGCATTCCTCAATGGTCTGTTTTAAGTGTCATTCAAATTTAGTTGCTATGAGTCGTCTGGTGGCAGCAGTGGAACCTATGTTCTCTCTCCTTGTTGTATACTGATGACTTTTTTTTTTCATTACCGATGGGTGTTGCTGAACACAAGCTGCAGGAAGCCATACAATGAGCACAAGCTCTCACTCATGGTTTTCAGTTTTCGGCTGCCAAGACCTGTGTTATGTATTTCTGTCACTGTCATATAGGGCATCCCCATGCGGGTCTGTGCCTTGATGACCAGATCCTGAATGTGGTGGATTCTCATTGTTTTTTAGGGGTGGTCTTGGTGCCCAGTTGACATAGCTTTCCCATCTTCGTCAACTAAAGCAAACATGTTGGTAGTGAAGCACACATGTTGGTCACACCTCAACACTCATCAGTGCCTCAGCAATACCAGCTGAGGTGTGGGCCACCCTACTCTAATCTACTTTGCTCTGACTGTACAAAACATTGGTCCAGTCATGTCCAGATTATGAGAGTCTTGCATATGACTCAGCATCACCTTCAACGTTATATGTACTGGACCCATTACACCATTGTGGAGGACGACTAGCAACTGACGTGTTTCGGACTAGCCCCGTAATCAGCTTGCTAGCAGAGGTTGGGGTTCCACAGTTGTGGATTCTACACCAATAACAGTTGATCACTTACGTGTTACACACCAGCTGCTCCCTGGAGCACCCAAACTACCGTATCCTGTTCTCAGATACAGAGGCCTGCTTCCCGCAATGACAGACCAGGTCTGGGGTTACAGTCGCAGACGCCGTCTTCATCCAGTCCCTTTTTTCAGATCTCCTGGTTTCCCCCACTACCATCTCTTCTTCTCTCGTACACCACCCTGATACATCCCCTGTCCACAACTCTGTCTTGATCTCTTACAAGGTCCGAAAGACCTCCGCTGCCAATTCTTCTCCATTCTCTGCACATTTTGGGGTTCAGAAGTATTGTACAATGATAGTTCAGTGGTTGCCAGTCATAGTTCAGTGGTTGCCAGTCACATTGGCTTCGCTTGCGTTCATGCAGGATGTAATAAACTCCACTCCTTGGCAGATGGCTGCAGTTTTTTCATTGTGGAGTTGGTAGTGATCTCTCGTGCTTTTGACCTTATCCGTTGCTGTACAGATGAGTCCTTCCTTATCAGTAACGACTTCTTGAGTAGTTTACAAGGTCTTGACCAGTGTTACCCTCATGATCCCTTGCTTCTGACTATCTAGGATTTCCTTTTTTGCCCTCAAAACAGTGTGGCTGCTCGGTGGTCTATGTCTGGAGGGGTCACATTGGGATCCCAGAGAATTAACTCGCTCACAGGCTGCCCAAATTGGCTACTGGCAAGCCACTTCTTGAGATGAGTATTCCAGAACTTGACCTTCAGTTTGTTATATCATGAAGTTATAAGGATTTGGAGTATGAAATGGCATGTTCTGATTTCGCCGAACAAACTATGGGCGATAAACAAGATCACGTAATTGTGTAGGTGCTTCATGCAGGCCTCTCGCAAGGACTTCATCGTCCTTTGCTAGTTTGGCATTGGCCATACTAGGCTGACTCATGGTCATTTCCTCTGTCGCAATTATCCGCCTCACTATCAGTGTAGTGCACGTTTGATAGTAGCCCACACTTTTCAAGCCGCTCTGCAGCGCATTCGTAATATTCCTGATTCGATACCACTGGTGTTAGTGAGTGATGGCTCAGCGGCTGACTTGGTTTTATGGTTTATTCCTGTAGAGTGTTTTTACCACTGTGTAAGGGAATGTGCCTCAGCCTTGTCAGCCCATTGAGGGGCTTGCAGGATGTTCTGTTGCCTCCTGTGTCCCAACCAGGTAATGGCTGGCTGGGCTTGGTGGTGTGCTCCAGCCTTGCCCTACCCTTTATTTTGCTCTTCTTCACCCTTCTTGCATGTTGTGTTTTTACTTGTTCTTTCTGTGTTTTCCGGTGCTTCTCTCACCCTGTCCATGTCGCTAGTCTTTTCTGTGTATCGTTGGGTGGTACCTCTTTTAAGTGGTTGGCGATGAGTCTCCCCATTACATTTTCTGCCTTTGAGGGCCTCCGGTAGACATCAGGGTTTTCTTTCCCTAGGTTTCGCACACCTTTTCTGTGTAGTTTTGGTGACTTCCCTGCTCAGATAGGAGGATATGATGACCTCATAGTTTGGTCCTTTAAATTGTTGAACCAGGCAATCATCTGATTTAACACTACAGAATCAGCCACACCACAGTTTATAAAACAGTAAGGGAAGTTGGTAAAGCTGTGTAGAAAGTTTTGCACGAAGAGTCCATACTGAAATTCACAGAGGAAAGGTGGTTGAAAAATGCCAAGGGATTTGAGAAGCACACTGTGTAATCTGAACAATGAAATCCCATCAACCCAAGAGAGGAGTTCTCTTAAAAGTAGAGTAAATGTACTGATTACTTTGTAGACATAGCTGGCAAATTACCATTGCAAGACAAATGTATCTAAATCTGTTTCATAACAATCTTAGTGAATACTAGATCGATTTATCCCCAAACATGGAAGATGTGTTTTGTGGTTGTAGTACAGTAAAGCATTGATTACATTGAATGAGCCACGGTAAAATAATTTACTTTACACTGTAATTGTTAATTGAATATTTGTTCACCAAGCTGAAGGTTTGTTCACCTGAGAGCAAAACATTTGCTGCTTAGTGCTGTTTTAAGTTTTAAATAGCCACATTCAATAAAAAAACACCACCACTAGAACACAGACACAAAATAGTTTACCTACAGTATATCGTTTCTCTCCTGATTTGATTTCACAACAAAGCCTTCACAAAACTTGCATCTCTATTCTTAACCTTATCCTGATACTCCTCACGAGCTGTGTCCCATGTTGTAGGGTATGTTTTCACCCCTTCAGTGAAAAATTTAATATCCGAACCAGTTGTATCCATGGCAGGTTGCTATCACACATGCACTGCCACATTCACCAACAACAGATGATTCATGGCAGTCGGCGAGATCGCTGCAATGCAGCGATGGCTGGTGAGCACAATCCTCTCACTGCGTTACTGCCGTGGTATGTGTGGCTCCATTGTTGCGCCAACACTGCTGTAACTTGAGAAAATGACATGAGCTCTCAGTAACATATTGTTTGTGTGGATGGAGCTTATGATGACTATGCACATAGTTGTAAAGTACCCACTGAAATGTAACTTGCTGTTGAATCGCCCATACAGCGTCGGATCACGTTATGATTACCACCTAAATAATCTTGCAACTAAAGTATGTCATTTGCTGCACTGGTGAATTAATAGGAAACAGTGTGTACATATTGCTCACAGCTGTCTTTAAATAATACCCCCTTTGTCAGAAAAGTTCCTGGACAGGTTTTCCTTATTTCTGAGTTTGCAGTACTAAGAAGGAATAAATGTTTTCATGTTACATGGTATATGTGCAATTACCTTGGCCATGTTTCCACACACACACACACACACACACACACACACACGCACACGCACACGCAAGGTGACAGGGGTGTGCTTATCAACACACCGTTTGGGTTCGTGACACATTAGTTACGGTGACACAGTGGATGCTAATTGTGAGCAATGAGTGAGCATTAAGCTCAGGAAAACCCCTAGCGAAACATGGACAATGATTAAGCAAGCATGTGCTGGTGTGGAAGTTTGAATAAGTTGTATTTTCGAATGGCCCAAAAGGTTTTGTGAATTCAGAGATTCAGTGCAAGACAATCCCAGAGCTGGTCACCTGTCTACATTACACACCGATGCAAAAGTGGTGCATGTAAGGCAGTTATTGCAAAAGAACCATCCTGTAACTGTCCATGCAATATCAGAAGAAATTAATTTGAACCACGATGTATGTCATAAAATTTTACACAAAGATTTAAGGAAGCAGAAATTTAATGCAAAACTTGTTCCTCAAAGACGAACAGAAGAGGAAAGGCGAAGAAGTTCTGCTGGACTACTGGATAGAGCCAGGTGTGATCCCACATTTCTGTTGAAGATTATTGCTTGGTATGAAAGTTAGTGCTACCACTATGACCCTCAAACGAAGCTGCAGAGTGGTGAATGACGGAATTCGTGGATCACCAGCCTCAAAAAAAAAAGGTCAAACGACAACCTTCAAGAACAGAGAATACATTGATAGCATTCTTTGATGGGAGAGGGTTAGTATGTTCCTCTAGGTCAGACAGCGAACTGAACTCTTTACATTGAAGTCTTGTGACAAGGAGTTCGTTGTCTCCACCATGGTTTGTGGCACACTCAGGACCGGTTCTTACTGCATTACAATGCAAGGCGTCATACTGCTTTATCTGTTACCAAGTATCTGGCCAGACATTCTGTTATTGCCATCCCGTATTCACCCAACCCCTCGCCCTGCAAGTTTTTTATGTTTCCGGGAGTGAAAAGTAGAGTGAGAGGAAAGCTTCATCAGGATATCACAGATATACAATGGCCTGTGACAAATGAGCTTACAAGTTTTGCAGTTGAAAATTTCACTGCTTGCTTCCAAGACCTAGAAATGTTGTCAAGTGTGTATAGATAGCCAAGGGGACTACTTTGATAGGAGCTAGGATCATTATTTGATAAATGCAATTTTTTTAACTCACCTGGAACTCTTCGGACAACGGGAATATGATCATTGGCATGTGGGCCATAAGCTTATATATGTATCGGAGCCAGATGAAAATAACTGTAGGAGTTTGAAATCAGCAATAATCAATAAAATTTACTATCATATCAGTTTTTTGTGTGGCAGCTGTTCCAAAAACTTGATCGTAGCAGGCTACCATGGTCTCCATGTGTGCAGTTTACGGAACAGCTTTGGACTACCATGTACTTCATTGCACTGGTCTCCAAATTTCATACATCTTTATCCAGCTTGACATTTGTAGAATATCCTTGATCAATGTTTTTTTTCCTGTGTGAATCCTTCATCACATAACCTTCAACAGCCGTGGGAAGCACTACAGACGGCTTGACTCCAGATAGATGTGGACACATATGAAAACATGATTGTGAATTGCAGCGTATCAAGTGGTTCAAGCTGTTATTACTTTGGATAGTAACTGGCAACCCTAAAATGTGACTCAAGAGTATACAGTTAATGCAGCATCATTGTAGATTGAAAATATGGCTTTTATTATTTAGATACTCATTGAATGGTTTCGCTGTAGCTCTGTATTTATGTCCCTGCAAAAGCTAAACGAGTAGTTTTTTTTACTGCAACATTTTGTGATTTTATAAATGCATATTACGTGTATTTTGATAACCTACACTACCGACACTTGAGGTACACTTAATGAAAAGTAAATTGACAGTATTTTTATTATTTTTAATTCATTTTCTATGGTGGTGTTCGATTCTTATGTGTGTACATTTACTTTCGTTATTGCTATTGTAGTAGTATTGGTGGGGAATCAAGGCCAGCAACACCTGTCCCTGGCCAAGTCCCAGAAAGGCCTGCATCTGCGGAGCCTATGATGCAGCCACCACCTGTACCTGAACCATCAGTTTTCCAGCAGGAAGCTGGATTGGAAGACGTTGCTGGTCAGCAGCAAGATCAAACAACTCTCCTGCATAACGAAGAAGAGAGCTTTGCATTAGCACCTGTTGATGCTTCTGCATTAAAAGGCAAGACTTTTGTGTAATTGCAGGATAATTAGTAGTTGTGGAATTTTGTGTGATTGGGGAGGGTGGGTTGAGCTCAAACTATTCCTTATCCATGGTGTTTTGTATGGCCAACATACTGAAATGTGGACATTCTTGATTCATTACAGGTTTTACTAAGACAAAGCGGAAACGGAAGCTGATTGTGGATGAAATTAAGAATATTTCTGGAGAAGAAATGAAAGCTCAGCTTTCAGATACAAGTGACATAGTCACTACATTAGATCTTGCCCCACCAACTAAGAGATTGATGCACTGGAAGGAAACTGGTGGAGTGGAGAAGTTGTTTGCCTTACCAGGGCGCCCCATTCCAGCACGTGTTTTGTTTAAGGTAGTGTTTGAATGTTGTATGTTATTAATTGTTTCCAGGTTTGACTTCTGTTAAAGTTCATTTGCTTTGTGTTCACAGATGTTGTTTTAGAGTATATGTATCTCTTTTGTGGTACATAACTTATTTTCTGGACTTGTGAGTACATAGATGCATTTTCCCACAAGTCTCATCAAATTTATGTACTTCTAGAGATCAAGTACGTGTTGTGGAGGGCAGAATTCTAATACTTCATGTGAATGCAGGCTTTCGTGGCGAATTGTGCTGATGAATTCGTTTAGGGAAGTAAGTCAAGTAATATGTTTGTTTTAGATGTACAGATATGTCAAAACGTCCCTCCCAAACTGAAGGTATTACTTGGCTTATTTTCTAGGAATTCATCAGTTGAATACTTCAGCTTCATATGTTTGCCAAGATTACTACTTTTAGATGATACAGGCCTTATTTAAGTTGTTGTTGTTGTTGTGGTCTTCAGTCCTGAGACTGGTTTGATGCAGCTCTCCATGCTACTCTATCCTGTGCAAGCTTCTTCATCTCCCAGTACCTACTGCAACCTACATCCTTCTGAATCTGCTTAGTGTATTGATCTCTTGGTCTCCCTCTACGATTTTTACCCTCCACGCTGCCCTCCAATGCTAAATTTGTGATCCCTTGATGCCTCAAAACATGTCCTACCAACCGATCCCTTCTTCTAGTCAAGTTGTGCCACAAACTTCTCTTCTCCCCAATCCTATTCAATACCTCCTCATTAGCTACGTGATCTACCCACCTTATCTTCAGCATTCTTCTGTAGCACCACATTTCGAAAGCTTCTATTCTCTTCTTGTCCAAACTGGTTATCGTCCATGTTTCACTTCCATACATGGCTACACTCCATACAAATACTTTCAGAAACGACTTCCTGACACTTAAATCTATACTCGATGTTAACAAATTTCTCTTCTTCAGAAACGATTTCCTTGCCATTGCCAGTCTACATTTTATATCCTCTCTATTTCGACCATCATCAGTTATTTTACTCCCTAAATAGCAAAACTCCTTTACTACTTTAAGTGTCTCATTTCCTAATCTAATACCCTCAGCATCACCCGATTTAATTTGACTACATTCCATTATCCTCGTTTTGCTTTTGTTGATGTTCATCTTATATCCTCCTTTCAAGACACTGTCCATTCCGTTCAACTGCTCTTCCAAGCCTTTGCTGTCTCTGACAGAATTACAATGTCATCGGCAAACCTCAAAGTTTTTACTTCTTCTCCATGAATTTTAATACCTACTCCGAATTTTTCTTTTGTTTCCTTTACTGCTTGCTCAATATACAGATTGAATAACATCGGGGAGAGGCTATAACCCTGTCTCACTCCTTTCCCAACCACTGCTTCCCTTTCATGCCCCTCGACTCTTATAACTGCCATCTGGTTTCTGTACAAATTGTAAATAGCCTTTTGCTCCCTGTATTTTACCCCAGCCACCTTCATTCCGACCTTTCTACGGAATCTAAACTGATCCTCCCCGAGGTCCGCTTCTACCAGTTTTTCCATTCGTCTGTAAAGAATTCGCGTTAGTATTTTGCAGCTGTGACTTATTAAACTGATAGTTCTGTAACTTTCACATCTGTCAACACCTGCTATCTTTGGGATTGGAATTATTATATTCTTCTTGAAGTCTGTGGGTATTTCGCCTGTCTCATACATCTTGCTCACCAGATGGTAGAGTTTTGTCATGACTGGCTCTCCCAAGGCCATCAGTAGTTCTAATGGAATGTTGTCTACTCCCGGGGCCTTGTTTCGACTCAGGTCTTTCAGTGCTCTGTCAAACTCTTCACGCAGTATCTTATCTCCCATTTCATCTTCATCTACATCCTCTTCCATTTCCATAATATTGTCTTCAAGTACATCGCCCTTGTATAAACCCTCTATATACTCCTTCCACCTTTCTGCCTTCCTTTCTTTGCTTAGAACTGGGTTGCCATCTGAGCTCTTGATATTCATACAAGTGGTTCTCTTCTCTCCAAAGGCCTCTTTAATTTTCCTGTAGGCAGTATCTATCTTACCCCTAGTGAGACAAGCCTCTACATCCTTACATTTGTACTCTAGCCATCCCTGCTTAGCCTTTTTGCACTTCCTGTCAATCTCATTTTTGAGTCGTTTGTATTCCTGTTTGCCTGCTTCATTTACTGCATTTTTATATTTTCTCCTTTCATCAATTAAATTCAATATCTCTTCTGTTACCCAAGGATTTCTGTTAGCCCTCGTCTTTTTACCTACTTGATCCTTTGCTGCCTTCACTATTTCATTTTTCAATCTACCCATTCTTCTTCTACTGTATTTCTTTCCCCCATTCTTGTCAATTGTTCCCTAATGCTCCTTCTGAAACTCTGTACAACCTCTGGTTTAGTCAGTTTATCCAGGTCCCATCTCCTTAAATTCCCACCTTTTTGCAATTTCTTTAGTTTTAATCTACAGTTCATAACCAATAGATTGTGGTCAGAGTCCACATCTGCCCCTGGGAATGTCTTACTATTGAAAACCTGGTTCCTTAGTGTCTGTCTTACCATTGTATAATCTATCTGAAACCTTCTAGTATCTCCAGGGTTCTTCCATGTATACAACCTTCTTTTATGATTCTTGAACCAAGTGTTAGCTATGATTAAGTTATGCTCTGTGCAAAATTCTACCAGGCGGCTTCCTCATTCATTTCTTAGCCCCAATGCATATTCACCTACTACGTTTCCAGCTCTTCCTTTTCCTACTATCGAATTCCAGTCACTCATGACTATTAAATTTTCGTCTCTCTTCACTATCAGAACAATTTCTTTTATCTCATCATACATTTCATCAATCTCTTCGTCATCTGCGGAGGTAGTCGGTATATAAACTTGTACTACTGTGGTAGGTGTGGGCTTCGTATCTATCTTGGCAACAATAATATTTTCTTTAAATTTAACTGCTAGTCAAATGCATCTTGTATGGAGCAGGATCTCAAAGAACTTTTGTCATAAATTTAAGCTTGTATTTGTCAGCTTTATGGTGAGGTAACTTTTCGAATATTCATACTTCAATGTCACACTGTTACTTGATTTAGTGTCATCCTTTCTTCATTTGTTTTATAAATGGCAAAGATAAGGTCTGATGTCACATAAATGTGCAAACAAATAACACATTCTTGAAACTACTTTTGCTTACATTAAATATAGGTATGTCTGATTCTTCTTGTAATGTTGCCATTCAGAACTACCAAAGACACCTCACAAGTCGCCCAGCTGAGAATTATGACTTCGGCTTGGGCGTTGATGAAGGGGAGGAAGATATGGCTCTTGAACAGGTGCGTGAAGGGGAAGCAGAGCTTGTCCAACAAGATCCCCGTCGGTCAACTCGCAAAAGAAAACTGGTTGAACCTGAAGAGTATCAGGTAAATAGAACAGAACATCTTGTTCAGGGTAAGGGTAACATGCAATATTATTTCTGACTAGTTGCTGTGATGTAATGTTTTGTGTGTGTGTGTGCGTGTGCGCGCGCGCGCGCTCATTTTCTCTGTATCATGAAACAGTCCACTGTTACAACGTTTCATTGCTAAGTGGCGATGTATCCAGATCATATATTTTCTTAATTATTATTTGATTCTATGGAAGAAACTTTTTACAGTTGGTGTACTTATGAGTTAGGTGTTATCATTACATATACATGATCAAACTTATTACACGTACAGTGAAACCGCTGTGTAATGTTTCTCCATATAATGTTTTCCTCCATGTTATGTCCATCTTCTCGGTTCCGACCAGAAGCCCATACACACAATGCTAAAGTTATCTCTTTAGTGCGTTTCCTCTACACAATGATTTCCTCAGTGCAGTGCAATTTTTGGAAACTTAATCAATTATTTCCCTCTTTATAGTGTTTAAGCCACTGGTGTAGATGCTTGGTTTTCCTTTCTGTGGATTTGCGCAGGCTCCAAAAAGCCGTGCTCAGCTTGAGTCAACATCAGCTTCAGTGCCCAAGTAACGTGAGATGTGACGCCCATCATGCTCGTCATTTGTCTCGTTGGCACTATTCTTTTGTATCTCGTGTGCGCAAATGGTGAACATCTGAACAGTGTTTTTAACACTGTGCCCCTATTACACAATACACCTGAGGGGTGCTCCAGGTGTACATGCTTGGAACTGGAGACTGGTTCACATCGACCGATTACACGATACACGCAGGATATTCCTAGTGCAAATCTGCACTAGCGCATTAGACAGAATAACGCTTGAAAATGGGAGGGAAATGAGTGATTTTTTGTAAAGTCATTCGTTTGAATTAAAAATTTCTGAAAGTGAGAGCTCAAGGCTTCTATTTTATTAGGTGATTGTTGTTCTCTTATGTAGCTGTCACAGAATTATGTTGCTACTGTTCCGAATTATGGCTCAACTGTTTGTTTTGTACAATGACACTTGGTTGCTCAAGGATATCGTATGTAAATTTGTAACAATAATGAAAATTCTGGGATGGAGCAATTCATAAAATAAGGGAAAGGCAACTACTCACCTACTGTAAAACGGATCGGTGTGGAGAGCATAGAAAAACTTAAAAGAAACAGCAGTAGTGTACACAGACCCTAAATTTACATTTATACAGCAGTTTGCATATGGTGGACCTACAATGGGAAGAGACGGATTTGTTCAAATTTTGCTTGTCCATAGTTTTGGCGATAAAGTGATAAGATGTGAATCTATAATGTCAGACAAATTAGCACCAATCAGAAGATTTTAGACGGTGTAATCAGCAGATATCAAATGGCTTATACACCAAATCATTACGCTACAGTAGACGAACAGTTGACTGGATTTAGGGGAAGATGGTCGTTTCTTGTGTTCATGAATCTGGAATGAAAGTTTGGGTTGCAGCAGACGGCCAAACTTTCTGCACAAAGTTTGTGCAAGCATATACTGAAAGAGAAACGAAGCAGGGTCTCCATTTAGTCGAGGATCTGGTCAATAATTTGTGTGGAACAGCCAGGAGCGCCACTATTGACAACTATCTTTATTTGTTTTTTTACTAGCTGTAAGCTAGCAGAGTTCCTTTTAACAAAGAATACAACATTGGTAGGCACAATGTGACATAATATGAGAGCGCATCCAGAATTATTTTTGAAAAATAAACAAAGAACGATACACTCTTCCTCTTCGGTTTTACCAGTGAACCAATGTTGGCGTCTTATGAGCCAGCAAAGAAGCTAGCAGAGTTCCTTTTAACAAAGAATACGACATTGGTAGGCACGATGTGACATAATATGAGAGCGCTACCAGAATTATTTTTGAAAAATAAACAAAGAACGATACACTCTTCCTCTTCGGTTTTACCAGTGAACCAATGTTGGCATCTTATGAGCCAGCAAAGAACAGAGCGCTAATACTACTCTCATCCCAACATCATGGTGATCCATAAACTAGCAAAGTAAATGGCTTCAAGCTGGAAATTATCATGTGTTACAATGCTACCAGCAGTGGTGTTGAACGAATTAGTGAGGGAATATACATGCTCAAGACCTGGACAATGGCCTATGAAACTCTCCTTCAATTTGATTGGTGTTGCCTGTGTGAAGGCTTTCGTTCTCTGGATGACAAAAAATCCAACTGGGCAGCAAAAGAAGAAATATCACCAGCATCTGTTCATGTTTGCTTTGGGAGGAGAAATTGTGAGACCTCACATTGAACAAAAAGCAAAAAATGAAAATAAATTGATCAGACATGTCCTCAGTGTAAGAAATTTGATGGGTGTATCTACGAACACCCAACATTCCCAAACAGTAGAAACAACTCAAGGTGGCCAACATGGTAGATGTGTCTTACGTGAATTAAGAGAAGACAGGTAGACAGTCTGGAAATGTGAAGAATGTAATGAATGGTTTTGAAAGGATCACTGTGATACAGTAATCTGTGTAGCTTGCAAAATTGTTTCAACTCGTGTCACTGTTCTCGATTAAAATTCCTCTTTGGTAACAAAAGAAGTAGACTAATGTCACATTTTAATATTTAAATCAAATTTTATTTTTAAAATACTATAATGAGAATAAATCTGTTAATGTCTCTTTAAGTGCTTTTCTCAGTAACCCACATCTGATCTACAACAGAATGTATCTTGTAATGATAATAAAGTTTAGGTAATAATTTACAGTATAAAATATGGCTCAAACTTTGAAACAAAGTACCTACTCAATAACAGCTGAAAATGTTTTAACTCAGTGGCTCAAAGATTAATTATAAATGTTTGGTGATTTTAGCCATCAAAAAAAGTTGACCTGGCACAAGAAGAGGAGGTACCTGATGTTGGTCAGTACTTACCACAACCTTCAGTGGCCCCTACTGTCACTGATGCACTGACTGCGACAAGTACAGCTGCAGAAATTGCTGTGGGTGTTGTTCCTATGGACACAGTTGCCCATATGCCACCTCATACTCCTGCCCCAGAGGTTTCAGATGTTCAGCAGCTACCTGTTGTGCCTCAGCCACCTGCAACACCACTACAAGTTCCTGTTGACTCAGATATGCCTCATCTACCACCAGAGCAGGTACATGTAATTGATTACTTGTTCTCACATACATTATTTAACTTGTGTAGCTTCATAACAACAGGATTGCCAACTTTGCAATACAGTCTCCATTCAAATCCCCCCTGTCCTCATTTAAACGTATTTGATCGGATCATTTGTGAACTAGAGTAAATATTAAATATACTCATGCTCTGTAACAAAAAATTGACCATGTGCAGAGTGAAACTTGCATGAAATGCCATTCTCAAGCAGAATAACAGCTATATTGTGTTTTAATAACTCAAGTCGTTTCAACCCCATCGGATGATTACTGCACTAAATCTGTTATGGGATAATTTCATGTTATCAAACTTTGTAAATTGTTTTGGGGTGTTGGGCATCTCTGGCACTCTATCAACAGAATACACTCATTTTTGTTATTTCAAGGAATTCAAATTTGTTTGAGAATTTGGGCATGAAGTTTCCACAAGCCTGCATTTCTTACATATTATGTAAAGAGGTTTCTGAGTATCATGATTCTTAGAGCAGTTACT